>NC_091417.1:3044842-7854898 GCF_032191515.1 Phaenicophaeus curvirostris
GGCCCAGACCTGCGAGGCAGGATTAGCCGGTGCCCTCCCGCCTGCTCCCACTCCCTGCAGGAGCAGCAAAACTCTGGCAAAAGAGAGAAGAAAAGCCTCTCTTGGGATCTGCCTTTTTCTTTTCTTCCCCCTTTTTCCCCCTTGTTTTCCCAATAAACGTGGTGCTCTGACAGCACTTGGGGGCTGCAGAGGCTCTGGGTTAATTACAGCTCCAATTTGTCCCTGGGTGTCCCCCGTCTGGCTCTGCAGGAGAAGCCGGTTTGGTGGGGACACAGCAAAGGAGGCGGCTTCCCTCCGGCTTTCTCGACGGATGCTTTCGTCCTTTCTTTCTTCCTTTCTTACTGTGTGGATTCTTGTTGACAGCAGCATCCATCACCTCCCAATATCTCCTAGGAGGACCAGCAGCCTTGGCCAAGCACGAGCCCTGTGGCTGGTGTGGCTACCAAGCCCCCCACTGCCACCGAGACGTCACCCAGTGACCATCGTAGCCACTGGGAGCAGGAATTAGAGCTCAGAGGAGACAATCCCCTCCACAACAGCCAGCGGCTCTGCTCCAGGAATAGGTTTATCCTGCCCCTGACCTTGCCGTGGCTCTGCTGGGCGAGAGTCACCCGTGGCCACGAGCTGGGTCGTTGGAAGCAGAGGCGAGGCAGAGGGAGAAGGGCTTTTTGCTCCAGCGAGAGCGTGGAATGCTCCTCCATCCCACCTGGCTATAAATCCCACATGGATGCTCCCCACATCGAACCTGCTGGGCTGAGACCAATGGCATGAGGTTTAAGGCCAAATGCCGGGTCCTGCGCTTGGGGCACAACAACCCTGAGCAGCTCCAGACTAGGAGAAGTCTGGCTGGAAACTGCCTGGAGGAGAAGGACCTGGGGGTGTTGGTTGACAGCGACTGACCATGAGCCAGCAGTGGCCCAGGTGGCCAAGAAGGCCAATGGCATCTTGGCTTGGATCAGACACGGCGTGGCCAGCAGGGCCAGGGAGGTTCTTCTCCCTCTGGACTCGGCACTGGGGAGACCGCTCCTCGAATCCTGGGGTCAGTTCTGGGCCCCTCACCACAAGAAGGATGTTGAGGCTCTGGAGCGAGTCCAGAGAAGAGCAACGGAGCTGGTGAAGGGGCTGGAGAACAAGAGGAGCGTCTGAGAGAGCTGGGGGTGTTTAGGCTGGAGAAGAGGAGGCTGAGGGGAGACCTCATTGCTCTCTGCAACTCCCTGAGAGGAGGTTGTGGAGAGGAGGGAGCTGGGCTCTTCTCCCAAGGGACAGGGGACAGGACGAGAGGGAATGGCCTCAAGCTCCACCAGGGGAGGTTCAGGCTGGACATTAGGAAAAAATTTTTCACGGAAAGGGTGATTGGTCCCTGGCAGAGGCTGCCCAGGGAGGGGGTTGAGTCCCCTTCCCTGGAGGGGTTTAAGGGATGGGCGGACGAGGTGCTGAGGGACATGGTTTAGTGATTGATGGGAATGGTTGGACTTGATGATCCAATGGGTCTCTTCCAACCTGATTATTCTATGATTCTATGAACCGCAGAGCCACCATTCCAGCCCTCCACTTGCTGCAGGGGAGACAGGACTCTCTCCCCAGCATCCCGCTGGCATCGCAGGCAGCACCTCACCTGTAAAAACAAGGAGGAACCTTCCCCCAGCACCAACATGTGTCTCCATGCATCCCGAGGGACTTCACACCCCACCGTGGCATTGGGATGGGACGCTGGCAGGAGCAAAGGGAGGGTGGGAACTGCCTAAAATCTCCATGTGGTTCTTTCTCTCCCTTCCTCTCCCCAGGGCTTTTCACACAGTGCGGCCCCGCAGAAGCCCCAGACGAACCCAGGCTCATCAGCCGCTTGGTTTTCATAACGATGTGCTGAGAGCCGCCTGTACTTTCTCCAGGCCCCAGTTCGTGCCGCCGGCTCCTCCAGCAAAACCCAACTCCCTCTCTCTTTTAAACAGCGAGGCAGCGCTTTTAGCAAAACCAAATGTCTTTTTTTTTTGGTGGGGGGGGGGAAGAGAGGAAAAAAAAGGAGCATTGCCATTTCCATCAGTGGAAGGGAATGGATGATTTACTGCCTATGTGAGCTGTGCTGCCTTCTTGAAAGGAGCAGCCACAAAGTCACAGCACGCTTCCCTTTGGGGGCTCAGCTCTGTATTTAGTGCCCTACGGACCGAGCTGCTCGATCCGAGGTCGCCGAGGCTGGTCCTGGGGCTGGGAGCAAGACTGGGCTGCAGAGCCCACCCTCCAAACCGGACCAGGGCAAAGGCACGGCGGCCGCTGGCTCCCCTTTTCCAGAGGAATGCGATTTTTGGCTCTTCTTTTTCCCATATAAAGTCTTTATTCAGAATTTTTCAACTTCCTGCTGGTGGTGTTTGTCACAAACCCAAACAGCCATCCAACATCCTCCGCTTGGGACATTTATTGCCTTGTAAACGCTCTTTGCTGCGCCGCGTATGATGCTTTTTGAGCTGGATTCCTCACATAGCATCTTCCAGAAGCTGGAAACGGGGAGAGCCTTGGTGGTACCCCAGCTCCTTGGCCACGGAAACAGCTGAGATGCCCTTTTCTGCCTAAGAGGTTTTAGGATGTGGGTTTGGGAGCCCCCTAACACCCAGGTTTCACCCAAACGCTGCGGTTCAAGCGTAAGGAGGAAGAGGAAAGTGGCTGCTAGTTCAGGGTGGGGAGAAAAGCAACCCCACGTAGCTGTCCGGACAGGTAAAACAGACCTGGACGACGGGACACCTCCTCTCCTCTCCACACACCTACGCAGCGACAGTTCTGCAGCAAAATCTGAGGAGTTTAACCAGATCTGGTGATTTTTCCAGGCTGGAGGTTAGCGATAATTGAGGGAGGGGGTTCTCCCCCTCTGGGCAGAGGCAGCTCCCCCTGTACTGGGGACACCAGGACCTCCACTAACGGGGTGCAATGTGCCAACCCCCCCCTCCCAGGTATATCAGGAGCTCTCGTTAATGAGATGCACCATGCCAGCACCCCCATACCAGGTACATTGGGAGCTCTCGTTAATGGGGTGCACGGTGCCACCTCCATCCGCATCAGGACCCCTGTTATCGGGGTGCAGCACTGGCTCCCATTACACAATTCTCTCCGTGCCCCCAGGCACCCCCCCCACCACCCATCCTTCTTCTTCCTCTTCTTCTTCCTCCCCCATCCCCCTTCTTCCTCTTCATCCTCCCCACTTTTTCCTCCTCCTCCTCCCTCCTCTTCCCCTTCCTCCTCCCTCTTCTTCCTCTTCCTCCTTCTTCTCCCCCTCTACTTCCTCTTCCTTCTCCCTCCACTTCTTCCACCTCCTTCCCCTTCTTCCTCTCCCTCCTTATCTCTCTTCTTCCTCCTCCCCCTCCCTCTTCTTCTCCCCTCTACTTCCTCTTCCTTCACCCTCATTCTTCCTCCTCCCTCTTCTCATCTCTCTTCTTCCTCCTCCTCCTCTACCTTCCTCCTCCTCCTTCCCCCTTCTTCCTCCTCCCTCATTTCTTCCCCCTCCTCTTCCTCTTTCTTTCCCGCTTCTTCCTCCTCCCTCTTTTCTTCCCCCTCCTCTTCCTCCTTCTTTCCCCCTTCTTCCTCCTCCTTCCCCATTTTTCCTCTTCCTCCTCCCCCTCTTCTTCCTCCTTCTTCTCCCTCTCTACTTCCTCTTCCTCCCTCCCTCCCTCCCTCTTCTTCCTCCTCCCTCTTCTTTCTCATCTCCCTTCTTCCTCCTCCCTCTTCTTCCTCCTCCTTCTTCTTCCTCCTCCCTCTTCTTCCTCCTCCTTCCTCTTCCCCCTCCCTCTTCTTCCTCATTTCCCTTCTTCCTCCTCCTTCTTCTTCCTCCTCCTTCTTCTTCCTCCTCCTTCCTCTTCCTCCTCCCTCTTCTTCCTCATTTCCCTTCTTCCTCCTCCCGCTCTTCCTATTCCTTCCTCCTCCTCTCTCCTCCTTCCCTTTCCTCCTCCCTCTTCTTTCTCCCCCTCTTCTTCCTCTTCCTCCTCCCTCTTCTTCCTCCTCCCTCTTCTTCCTCCTCCCTCTTCTTCCTCCCTCTTCTTCCTCATCTCCCTTCTTCCTCCTCCCTCTTCTTCCTCATCTCCCTTCTTCCTCCTCCCTCTTCTTCCTCCTCCCTCTTCTTCCTCCCTCTTCTTCCTCATCTCCCTTCTTCCTCCTCCCTCTTCTTCCTCATCTCCCTTCTTCCTCCTCCCTCTTCTTCCTCCTCCTTCCTCTTCCCCCTCCCTCTTCTTCCTCATTTCCCTTCTTCCTCCTCCTCCTTCTTCTTCCCCCTCCTTCCTCTTCTCCCTCCTTCCTCTTCCCCCTCCTTCTTCTTCCTCCTCCTTCCTCTTCCCCCTCCTCTTCTTCCTCCTCCCTCTTCTTCCTCCTCCCGCTCTTCCTATTCCTTCCTCCTCCTCTCTCCTCCTTCCCTTTCCTCCTCCTCTTCTTTCTCCCCCTCTTCTTCCTCTTCCTCCTCCCTCTTCTTCCTCCTCCCTCTTCTTCCTCCTCCTCCCTCTTCCTCCTCTTCCTCTTCCCTCTCCTTCTTCCTCCTTCCTCTTCCTCCTCCTCCCTCTTCTTTCTCATCTCCCTTCTTCCTCCTCCCTCTTCTTCCTCCTCCCTCTTCTTCCTCTTCCTCCTCCCTCCTCTTCCTCCTCCTCCTCCCCCCTCCCCCCCCCCCCCCCGGGCTCGCGCACGCTCCCCTCCCTCCCCCCGCCCCCCCGCGGGGCTCGCGCACGCGCTCTCCTTCCTCCCCCCCCCCCCTCCTCCTCCTCCTCCTCGTCCTCCTCCTCCTCCGCCGCCGCCGCTCTCGCTGCCGCCGCCGCCGCCGCCGTGCCCGCCCGGGGGCCTCTCCCAAGGGTCCCGGTGCTGCCCCGCCGCGGGGGGCGCCCCCCCGACCCCCCTTTTCCCCCCCCCCTTCCCTCCCCCCCCCCTCTCCCCCCCCGTCACCCCAACCATGCCGGAGAAGCGCCCCTTCGAGCGGCTGCCGCCCGACGTCACCCCCATCAACTACGGGCTCTGCCTCAAGCCCGACCTCATCGACTTCACCTTCGAGGGGAAGCTGGAGGCCGCCGTGCAGGTAGGGGACCCCCCCCCCCCCCCCATCTCCAGACCCCCCCCCATCCCCTTCCCCCTCCTCGCTTCTCCCTCCCGTCCATCATCTGGGCGCGGGGGGGACCCCCCCCCTCTATAGGCCGCATTCCCCTCCAAGGCCCCGTTCCCCTCCGTCCCCTTCTTCCCCCTCCTCTTTTCATCCCGCTCCGTCACTCGGGCACGGCGGGGCCCCCCCCTTCCCCATCCATCACCCCTTTCCCCTTCCCCCCTTTTCCATCATCCTTCCCCCCCCCCCTTAATCGCCCCTTCCATCCCTCCTTCTCCCCCCGTTTTCCATCCCGCCTTCTCCCCCCCTTTTCCATCCCTCCTTCTCCCCCCGTTTTCCATCCCGCCTTCTCCCCCCCTTTTCCATCCCTCCTTCTCCCCCCGTTTTCCATCCCTCCTTCTCCCCCCGTTTTCCATCCCTCCTTCTCCCCCCGTTTTCCATCCCTCCTTCTCCCCCCGTTTTCCATCCCTCCTTCTCCCCCCGTTTTCCATCCCTCCTTCTCCCCCGTTTTCCATCCCTCCTTCTCCCCCCCTTTTCCATCCCCCCTTCCCCCCCCTTTTCCATCCCCCCTTCCCCCCCCTTTTCCATCCCCCCCTTCCCCCCCTTTTCCATCCCCCCCTTCCCCCCCCTTTTCCATCCCCCCCTTCCCCCCCCTTTTCCATCCCCCCCTTCCCCCCCCCTTCCATCCCCCCCTTCCCCCCCCCTTTCATCCCCCCCTTCCCCCCTGTTTTCCATCCCCCCCTTCCCCCCCCCGTTTTCCATCCCCCCTTTCCCACCGCCCTTTCAGGGAGCCCCATCAGCCAGGAGGAGAGTCCTTTTATTCTCTTGCCAGGCCCTAGAGGGGAGTGGCCCCCCATCCAGTCCACTCGGTCCATATAAATCTATAGGTTACTCCTCCTGCCTCCCTCCCTCCTGTTTAGCACGGCCCCCCACAACCTGCACCCTCCCTGTCTACTCAACCCATATATATTTATGGGTTACCCCCCCCCTCCACGTCTGTTCAGTCCATATATACCTATAGATTAATCCCCCTCCAGCCGCCTGTGTCCATTCAGTCCATATATATCTATAGGGTAGCCCCCCTGTGCCCTCCCTGTCTCTTCAGCCCATACATATCTATGGGTTACCCCCCCATCTGTTCAGCCCATATATATCTATATATATTAACCCCCCAGCCCTCTGTGTCTGTTCAGTCCATATATATCTAGAGATTAAACCCTCCCAGCCTTCTGTGTTCATTCAGTCCATATATATCTATAGGATAGCCCTCCCTGTCTGCTCAACCCATACGTATCTATGGGTTACACCCCCCACATATGTCTGTTCGGTCCATATATATCATTATGTTAACCTCCCAGCCCTCTGTGTCCATTCAGTCCATATATATCTATAGGGTAGCCCCCCTGTGCCCTCCCTGTCTGCTCAGCCCATATGTATCTATAGGTTCCTCCCTGCCTGTTCAGCGCATACATACCTATAGGTTAAACCCCCCCCACCTTCTGTGTCCATTCAGTCCATATATATCTATAGGGTAGCCCCCCTGCGCCCTCCTTGTCTGTTCAGCTCATACACATCTATAGGTGCCCCCCCAGCCCTCTGTGTCCATTCAGTCCATATATATCTATAGGGTAGCCCCCCTGCGCCCTCCTTGTCTGTTCAGCTCATACACATCTATAGGTGCCCCCCCGCCCCAGCCCTCTGTGTCCATTCAATCCATATATATCTATAGGTTCCCCCCTGGGAAGGGCTGGGGGCGCCTCCCCCCGACTCTGCGAGCGGCGTGGGGGGCACCGAGCCCCCTCTCCTCCCCGTGGGTCGGGCGCCCCGGCTGTCTGGTGTCCCTGGCTCCCCCCAGACCCCGTTCCCAGCCGCCAGCGTGCTGCTTTTAGCTGCTTTTATCTCCCTCCAGCCGCTGGGATGGCTCAGGATTGTGCTGGAAAGGCAAAACTACCACATATGCAATTAACGGAGGCCTCGGTGGCACGAAAACCTCGGCATCCGTGAAGCCAGAGGGCTCGGTTCGCGACGGGGAAGGGCGCGCGGAGCGAAAACGCCAGGTCTCGTGCCTTTTCCGAAAGGCAAAAGCTTCCCCCCGTGTTTGTGCTTCAAAGCTGGAATGTTTGATGGAAGCGCTCGAGTCTCGCAGTTGCTCTCGAGCTGCCGTGCCAAGATTTCCTAAACGCGCTTCCGTGTCTTCCCTTGTGCAATGGTTTGGAATAGATGCGGAATTGGAAAGGCTTTACCAGGCCGCCTCTCCAAACGAGCTCGGAGATGGTGGAGGGAGGTTTTAAATGCAGATGTAAATCTTGGCCCGTAGAGGTGGTTAGAACCTTGTTTTCGAAGGAAGGGAGCGTTGGGGCGATAAAGCTGCTGAATCAGAAGCGCAGGTACAGAGGAGGGCGAGCGTCTGGCGCCTGTGGAAGGCAAGAGGCTGTGGGTGATGGGGAATCTTGTGACTTCGGGGACCTGGAGGAAGATGAGCGGAGGTGATGGCTGCAGGATGGCATCAGGTGCCCAGCTGAGTTAGCTCAAGGACATGTGAAGTTAGTTATTCTGTGTATTAGGCTCCTAAATACATCTGGATGCTGCTGCTGCTTGCCTAGAACAGGTTCTGTGCGTTATCACCCACGGGAATTTAATGACCTCTCCGTTAATGGCTCTAAGTTGGAGAAAGGTAGATTTAGACTAGACGTAAGGAGGAATTTCTTCACGATGAGGGGGGCCCAGGTTGCCCAGAGCAGTGGTGGCTGCTTCATCCCTGGAGGGGTTCCCAGCCAGGCTGGATGGGGCTTGGAGCACCTGGATCCAGTGGGAGGTGTCCTTGCCCCATGGCAGATGATCTTTAAGGTCCCTTCCAAGCCAAACTGTTCTATGATTCTACGAGTAAGTTTGTGCCGTGTGGAAGAAGGAATGAAAACGTAGATGGGGTTTTGTTCCAGCTCAAGTCCTCGGGCCGCTGGTGGGGCATCAGCCTGGGTGAAAAGGCTGCCTTGAGAAATCCCCAATCTCTTCCGTCTTAATCCTAGCCGCCTATTCCTGTCTTCGCACCCAAGTTGCTGCTGCTCCGTCCTGTTACAGCTGTGGGGCCGTGCTGTAAATGGGATCACTGAAATCATCCAGGTTAAAAATAACACTTGGGGGGAGGGGAGTGGTGGCTTTTTAAGCCAGCGTTTGCTGCTGGAGAGAGTTGTACTGAGCAGCAGCCTTGGAAACTTCATTTATACCTAGGAATAACAAGGATTTGGAGGCTTCGGGTGGAGATGGTGGCAGGTTTTGCAGGTTTTAGCCCTCCTGAGATATTTTTAATGTTGTTTGCTGTGCAGGGGATTGCTCAATGAATTCCTAGAGCAATGGACACCACCTGACAAGGCAAAATCCTGGACTTTCCTACCAGCTGAGGGTATGCGTTAAGGAAGAACAGTGATCCAGCAGGTTCAGGGTTGTAAAAAAGTCTTGTTCATGTCATGGTGAGCTGATCTCGTGTTCCCACGAGAGAATTAAAAAAAAAAATAGGGCGAGGTTTTTTAAACGTATCTAAAGTCTATATATTTGTTTTAAAAATAACTTTCAACCAACTTAGACTGAAGAATCCTGAGGCCGCCTCGCAGCTGCGTGTAAGCAAGTGCAGGAGAGTATTTGGGGTGGGTGGTCGCATGCTTCTCTGGAGCTGGAAGAAGTTTTGCTGTAGTTGCTGTGTCCAGAGCATGGAAAAGGCACGTTCCAGAAAATGTGAGGGAGACTGATGTGCCTTAAAAAGAGAGAAGAGCAGCCAGCTCGCCCGCAGTGCTTTGCGGGCAGGACACCGGGTACAGGGGAAGGGATTACTTGAGAATATGCTAATGTTTACTCCTTGTTTGTAATTGAGCTGGGCTTGAATCTAGAAAATACAAAAGCTTTTGTGTGCTTTTGGGTCTGGTTGGCTCAGCTGAGGGCTTGTTGGGCACTTCTGCTCGCAATAAGGGGGAGCAGAGCTCAGCGCAGGCCGTGTGGTTTCAGCATCCTTGAGAGCTTTGGCATCCGTTGCGCGGTCGTCATGGAAAAGTGGGTTTAGGTTAAGACACAAACTTTGCATGGTGCAGGTTTTGTGTAGGGAAATTCGCTGCCTCCTTCTGAAGATGAAGGTATCGCTTTTTATAACTAATCAACAATAATTGCTAGTCCCTCTGCACGATTCCAGTTTGACGATGACTGGCTGGGCAATAATCCACATCAAGGCTCTAACCCAGTGACGCTTTCTGGCCTGCGGGGCGAGTACTGAACTTTGACTCCAGAGTCAATCATGAGTAATCACCAAATTAGGAGACCTTCTCATTATATACATCAAAAGTGTTTGTTTGCTTTGTTATTTCACATCTTTAATAGCTAGAATTAGCGGAGGCTGTGATACTCAGTCAAGATATTACAAGTAAACACTTGATCAGTTGGTTTGTGCCTCTCGCTCACGCCAGTAAATAGGATTTGGCAGCCCTCTGGGGAGAACTTTGGGAAGAAATGTGAGATCACCATCCAGCCTTGGCTTTGGGGCAGTACCTGTGTTGTCTTCTGTGCGTACTCCTAACTTAACATCTTGTCTTTACACCACAGTAACCATCGTTGCACTTCTACGGCTCCTTCAAATAAGCTTTATCCTCTAAAGCCCTTGGCGATTCAAAAGATAAGGCTGTTGCTTTGGTGTCAGCAGTGACCAGGCTGATTTCAAAGCCTTAAAAAGAAATGATAGGTGTTTGTAGTTTATTGTGGTTTTCAGGTGAGGCAATCGGCCCTCCGTCAGCGTTCGTTGTGTCCTGATAAAGGAACAATGCTGGGATCTGTCTCTTGGTAAAGTTCCATCTCGTGGCCCTTTGGATACTTGTGCTTCTTCAGTATCTGTGGCTAAGTGTTCAGTTTTGCCTTGTTACTTGAGATTTTGTCAGGTGAATGCTTTGGAAGTCTAGAATTGGATAACAATTAAATAAAGTGACAATACATAGTTGCCATTTATCGTAATTCAAACCCTCAAATCCCCTCAAAATAGTTCATTTGTCAGAGGCAGGACAGAACGTGGCTGTGGGAGAAGGGGACACTGTGTCGGCAGCAGGTCTGGAGCAATCGCTTGCTCATAATCTGATGATTGCTGTCGTTTATGTCCTCTTTTAGCATTTCTGGCTCTTGGTTTGCTGGGTGGGGGATGTTTCGGAACGAGCACGTCCTTTTTTTTTTTTTTTGATGGAAATAGTTCATCGACTTTATTCATCAGCTAGCTTGAGATGTAATTGTGATAACCCGATTCTCAGGCTCTGGTTATCAGTGCGGAGCACTCGGATTACTCAGTGTCTAGGCCAACTTTTTTCCCATTCTGCTTTTGACTCCGGGAGGCCAAAGCGAGGGCTGGAACAAAGAGGGGATGTGCTGCCCTTCGGTGCTCCAGCGTCGCGTTGAAACGGCAAATATGAGTAACCAGCAACAGCAACCAACTCCCCAAGTCCAATGGTTGTTTTGAGCTTCCAACTGGGAGCTGTTGATGCTGTCAGGGCTCCAAGCACTCGCCTGGCCAGGGCTGTTTAAGCTGCCTCTCCGGAGGGCGTCGTGTGGCGATTCTCTTCTCCATCACAAACTGCAGCGAGGCATTTCTTAATTGCAAAGCAATCTTGAAGGAATTTACAACCAGAGGTAGATGGCTCTTTGAAATATCTTTCCTCTATCTTGTGTCTTAAGGATACTCTGTTATATTTAGCAATGTTTAACCTCTATCTGTTGCCTTTTATAGGTTAGTTATGCGGTGTCTGATAAGCTAAAGAATATAGAGGCTTCTGATCCCGCTGCACGCCAGTTAAAGATTAATTGTGACACTCTTGTATGTGAACTTTGAAAAATTAAGCTTAATAGATGTAGTATTTGTGGTGAATATCCTTTGGGGATGGGAAGTTGTCTGATATTAATACACATAAAATGCTTTGCAATGAGGGTGGGTTCTCACTGGGTTCTCAGAATCTCTCATGTTAAGCTGAAAGAGGGGAGATTGAGGTGAGATCTCAGGGAGAAATGTTTTGCTCTGAGGGGGGGAGGCCCTGGCCCAGGTTGCCCAGAGCAGTGGTGGCTGCCCCATCCCTGGAGGGGTCCAAGGCCAGGTTGGATGGGGCTTGGAGCCCCTGATCCAGTGGGAGGTGTCCCTGCCCATGGCAGGGGTAGAACTGGATGGGCTTTGAGGTGTTTTCCAACTCAAACCATTCTGTGATCCAGCATTGTAGCGCACATTCCAAGCACTCAAAGCCAGATCTGAGTCTGGGTGGTGAAGGTTCCATACTGGGTGTTCCAGCCTGGTCTTCAAAGTCCAGACCCTGGGGCTCTGCAGACCCTTGTGCCACCAGCTTCAAAAGCAGGAAAGCCTTTGCTCTTCTCCCTCATGGAACGGCCTCTTCCCGCTCGGTAATTTTTGAGGCAGAAGTGATCACATTGATCGTGGTTACAAAGGGATTTACGTGTCTAAGACACCCCTGGAGTCTGTGACTGCACAGAGGGATGTAGCTGGATGCTGTTTGGAATTAAGTGGATTCTTCTGGTAGTCCAATTAGTCTTGGTGATTTTACTCTGGGCTACAATAAATTGCTTGAGATGCAGGTTAATAAAAGTCTGTATTCCTTTTCTCAGGGAACTTTTGCATTCTTGAAAAGATGCATCCTAGATCACAACTGAGGTAATTTTAGTTGTCTATTTTTAGAGGGTGAAATGCTAAAAGCATACATGCTTATTATATTGCTGTGTTTAGAAAAGGACTCTGAAGGCGAGTGGCAAGATCTTAATTATCTAGTCTTACAAACACTTCTAGAGAATTAGGTTTGGCTGTGGAAGTTGCCTTTTGGTGAACCTCACCCTTTATTTCAGGTAGGCTGGCACTGTGAAGCCCTTCCGATTCTTCTTTCTAATATCCTAAAAAGGTTTTTCCATCGGGTCCTTTCCTGCTCTGACAACTAGGGAAAATCCAAAGCTTCACAGCACCTTTGAGTCCTGTTTGGCAGAGTTTTGAAAATGTCTTCATCTTTTCAACTAAATAACACGCCTTTTTAGCTCTTTTTCCAGCAGACGATGTAATCTTGGAGAACTTTGGAGGGGAACCTAAGCTATTTCCTCCTGCTGAGTGAGATATTCCTTCCCAGAACCAAGCGCTGAGCACGGCTGGGTGTGTGAGGGCTGGGATGTGCGTGTCGCTGCAGTCTGAGGGCAGGGTACCAACCCAGTAGCACCTCTTACGGGGCTGCCGTTCCCGTGCCGGGCAGACGTGCTCGTGGAATTGGTGCTGGCTGACCTCAGTGGGTGTTTGAATTCTAGTTATTGTTCCCAGAGTTCCATCCACAGCAACAGGTTTGAAGGTTTGAATCATTCCTTCATTCCAGGTACCGGGTTTGGTCGATCTGCAGGTTTGAAGCATGTCAACCTTTGCTGTCCATGGGTGTTTGTAGCTACTCGTGCCTTGCTGAAGAGTGGATTCATTGCATTGTAGAGCAAGGGGCAGCAGGTTTTTAAGGCCTGCAGGGGTACAGCTCCGGAATCAGCTATGCTGTGTGCTGTGGCTGATGGGTGGAAGTGTCGATCTGGTGGAGGGCAGGGAGGCTCCAAAGGGATCTGAACAGGCTGGACCGCTGGGCTGAGACCAATGGGATGAGGTTTAACAAGGCCAAATGCCGGGTCCTGCACTTGGGGCACAACAACCCTGAGCAGCTCCAGACTAGGAGAAGTCTGGCTGGAAACTGCCTGGAGGAGAAGGACCTGGGGGTGTTGGTTGACAGCGACTGACCGTGAGCCAGCAGTGGCCCAGGTGGCCCAGAAGGCCAATGGCATCTTGGCTTGGATCAGAAACGGCGTGGCCAGCAGGGCCAGGGAGGTTCTTCTCCCTCTGGACTCGGCACTGGGGAGACCGCTCCTCGAATCCTGGGGGTCAGTTCTGGGCCCCTCACCACAAGAAGGATGTTGAGGCTCTGGAGCGAGTCCAGAGAAGAGAAACGAAGCTGGGGAAGGGGCTGGAGAACAAGAGGAACAGCTGAGAGAGCTGGGGGTGTTTAGGCTGGAGAAGAGGAGGCTGAGGGGAGACCTCATTGCTCTGTGCAACTCCCTGAGAGGAGGTTGTGGAGAGGAGGGAGCTGGGCTCTTCTCCCAAGGGACAGGGGACAGGACGAGAGGGAATGGCCTCAAGCTCCACCAGGGGAGGTTCAGGCTGAACATCAGAAAAATTTTTTTCACATAGAGGGTGATTGGTCCCTGGCAGAGGCTGCCCAGGGAGGGGGTTGAGTCCCCTTCCCTGGAGGGGTTTAAGGGCCGCGTGGACGAGGTGCTGAGGGACATGGGTTAGTGATTGATGGGAATGGTTGCACTCGATGATCCGGTGGGTCTCTTTCAACCTGGTGATTCTATGATTCTATGGTTTGTGCCTTTTAGTATCACTGCATTCATGAAAAGCACCACATGAGCAGAATATCTGTCTTCTAAGACATGGCATTAACAGAAATGCGAAAGCAGCTTCCAGGTAACTCTTACAGTAAAACACGTTCGTTCATCTTGACGATCCACACGGTGTCGGCAAGCATTAGGCTGCAGGTTCTTGTCAGCTGAAACGGTCATCGGTTAAGAATGCTGGGCGGTTTATAGTTCTGTTTTGGTTTTGTTCTTACAGGTGTGTCTGTCCTTCCTTCTTTTCAGTGGCTCGGAGGGAGGAGGCTCTCATGCCAGAGCCTGTGTGCCAACAGGAAAGGTGTTTTTTCCCCTCCATAGTATGTTAGAAGAGCCTCTGAGTACGTGGTGCAGTGCGCTGTCAGTGTTCCCATCAGCATGCTGACTTTTGCCCTTTGGGAGTTGGAGGGTAAATGTTTTCTTAGGCTACAGGTTCCCGTAGTCCCTTTAAACGTTTCCTAGTACATTGCCCTCCTTTGTAAAACCAGCGTGACGTTTGTAGGAGGCAAGGAAGCCTCTGCAAACAGGTAATTGCTGCTCCAAGGAGGAACCTCTGAAGCTGTCTCTGTTTAAACCTAAACTTCCTTATTCCGCAGGCGCTTGTGCTACTCTGAAAATTCTTCTGTCCTTAAAAAAGGGTGTTTTTTAAAGATCAGGCCTATTGTTAAACCCAGTATTGTCTGCAATTTGACAGCTCTTTGTGCATTTTGAATTCTTAGTCCAGAGAGATTTGGATTTGTTGATTGAATAAAGGTCTCTATGAGGCATTTATAAAAGCTTTTTTCGTTCCAGTTTTTCTCTGTTTTAGAAGACCTTGAAGAACCCCAACCCCTAATATTGTGATGAAAGTGGCTGGGCTTCGCTCTCGGGATGTGGGAGGTGTCGTAATCCTTTAGTTTCGTGCTCACCAAGTTGAAAAAAATAGATTTCAGATTGTAAATCTTTACTAGAAGCATCAGCTCTGAGGTGTGGCCCTTCAGCTGTGCTGGGTTTGTGCTTTGCAAACTTGTTGGGTTTGGGATCAGATGAAGTTTATCAGGTTTATTAGGGCAGGTGGATGAGGTGCTGAGGGACATGGTTTAGTGATTGATGGGAATGGTTGGACTCGATGATCCGGTGGGTCTCTTCCAACCTGGTGATTCTATGAAATGAGGTTTGTCTTGCGTTGACCCTTCTCTGTGGGTGAATTTCCTTGGAGTACCCAGTGTCAGCCCTCTGGAGCACGGACTGTTAGACTGAAAGGGCCACTCTCGTGATGCAGGTGCGCTTATCGAGTTAGGCATTGACATTTTTTAAGCCTCTCGTCAGTGGCTGGACTTGAATTTGTGTACGCAGGGAGCATTTCTGCGGCGAGCCGAGGTAGAACAGCTGGAGATCGAGTACCTGCTTCCGTATACGCGTCTCGTGTGGATCCCAGCTCCTTTGTGGCAGAGCGATAAGGGTCTGGTTCAGCCGTGACACTTCACAGCTCCTTAGTTTGGCTTTACTGGTAACAAATGCATCTCCATTCAAGAGCTGGTGCACACGCAGAGCGCTCTGCTGGTTGTGCTCCAGGGGCCAGGGAGCTCCTGATTCATGGGAACCAATCTCCATCACGAAGAACAGGCTGCCCAGGGAGGGGGTTGAGTCCCCTTCCCTGGAGGGGTTTAAGGGATGGGTGGACGAGGCGCTGAGGGACATGGTTTAGTGTTTGATGGGAATGGTTGGACTCGATGATCCGATGGGTCTCTTCCAACTGGGTGATTCTATGGTTCTGTGGTTCTATGAAGAGGTCCAGTTGGTTCCAACACGGAGAGCTGGAGTGGCAGGTACAGGTGTTAACAGGGCAACCCAAGAAAGGGAACCCTGTCCTTGCGCTGGGTGGGAAGCGGTTCCTTGGTGCAGATGTTGAGCTCTACTTGGCTGTTAGAGAAATTCTTTCTCCTTTATTTAAAGATCTGATGCTGTCTGCTGCTGGAGCTGCTGTTTTGGACTGGCAGGAGTACCGGCTCGATCCAGCGTGGTGGTTCTAGTGGTTCCAGCCATAAGTTTCTAAATAATTCCTAGTTTAATTCCCAAATATTTTACCCCTTTGTAATTAATTGATATTTAATTTGAATTCCTCTCTATTCAAGCTCTTGCCTCTGAACAGAAAGCTGGCAGAAGGAGACAGTTTATTACTACGCTGGGAGCCGGCCACTTGTTAAATAAAGCAAAGTGCGTGCAGCCAAGAGCTGGCAGCAGAAAAGCTTTCAGAAAAATGTAAAGGCGCGTTTCTTGGCAGATGTTTTTAACCTAAGAAGTTCTTACAGCCTCGATGGTTCAGAACACAGGACCGTGGGTTGTGTTTTTGACCAGCTCTGAGGCTTTCACTATGCTCTGCTCTCGTTTCTCTCCAAAGGGAAGCTTACGGGCGCTCTATCTGTTTTTATTGCTCTTGGATTCCCGGGCACGCACAAGGACTCTATTGTCCAGCTTACATACCAGTTCTTAACAGGCAGTTCGTTCCCTTAAATAATTCACAGTGCTGATAAGTAGGCCTAGATGCCTTGAACGTGATTCAAGTATGGATGTTCCGGAACAAACGGGAGCAGTCAGCGGAATGTCTTCTTCTTTTTTTACCACTCTTCAGCACAGAATCATAGAATCATGGAACAGTTTGGGTTGGAAGGGACCTCAAAGCCCCTCCAGTTCCATCCCCTGCCCTGGGCAGGGACATCTCCCACTGGATCAGGGGCTCCAAGCCCCATCCAACCTGGCCTTGAACCCCTCCAGGGATGGGGCAGCCACCACTGCTCTGGGCAACCTGAGCCAGGGCCTCCCCACCCTCGTTGTGAAGGATTTCTTCTTAATCTCTCATATAAATCTTCCAACTCACAGCCATTCCTCCCTGCACTAAACTTTTTTCCAACCTCTTGATGATGGAGGGGTTTTTAGATTAAAGGGAGCTGGGAATGCCTGCCGAAGGGAGCTCGAGGGACTTGGAAACACCATTCCTTCCTGATGCTCAGAAACTTTCTCTTCCAGGTGAAGCAGGCGACCAACCAGATTGTGATGAACTGTGCTGACATCGACATTATCACAGCTTCCTATGCGCCAGAAGGAGACGAAGGTAGGATTGCTTTTTTGCTGGAGTATTTGCGTTTTAATCCATTTCAGCTCTGACGTGAGGTGCTGCTGTGAACAGTTAACGGCTTTGATTGCAGAATTATCTAATAGTTTGATAAGCTTCCCTCTGAGTTATCTCACCTTCCTTCTGTTATCATCACTGCCAACTGCATTATGTTTAAAAAAGCTACATGAAACCTAAGCTTGCTCTGTTATCCTAGAGTGTCGTAGGCAATAGGATGCTGAGTGGTTTGACATGGTTATTTGTCTTTGCACTGGGTGGCGGCGTAAGAACACGATCTCCACCTCTGGAAAGAATCTGTGATGAGGGCTTAGATAAGGACCCAGAGTAGGAAATACTCATTGGAAAGGGTTTGGAAGAGTACAGGAGACACTTAGCAGGATGTTCTGAGCTTTAGAGGAGAGATTAGCTGGGGACCAGTGTGAAAGGCTGGAGGTTAATGGAGAACTCGGAGGAGCGGCGCTGGTTTGGAGCACACCAGTAGTTGACATCTTCCCCAATTATATTTCGAGGAGATTTAGCAGACACAAAAAGAGTTTTAGCTACTGAAGCGTGAAGTGATTAAGGTGTGGAAAATAAGCTCCTTGAGACAGAGTGATGGTCTAACAGTGTGAAAAGCCTTTCTGCTTTCACTATGGAGCCTTTGCTGTCTTGAACACAAGAGCTGTCTGGGTCCACCGTGTGATTGCTTAAGTCCTTCAGAAGACAAAGGGCTTCTGCTTCTGTAAGGAAAATGCCACAGTGATGTCATGAAGCACTTTGAAGCCATGAGTCCAAGTTAAAGGAATGATTTTGGCGATGGATAGGAGCAGGGTGTTCCTTTGGTTAGGTTTAAGCTTCTCTAGTTTGCTTGTGTGGCAGCCAAAGGAGGTTGGGGAGAAAGAAGGGCTGTGTCTGAGCACCTAAAAAGGAGAAGAAATACTGATTTTTCTGGGCTGGATGTGGCAGGGACAATTTCCAGTACCTGAAGAGGCAACAAGAAAGCTGGGGAGGGACTGTTTACAAAGGCTTGTAATGACTAGGGGTGATGGGTGTAAACTGGAGAGGGGCAGATTTAGACTAGACATGAGGAGGAATTTCTCCACGATGAGAGTGGTGAGGCCCTGAGACTGGATGCCCAGGGAAGTTGTGGCTGCCCCATCCCTGGAGGGGTTCAGGGCGAAGTTGGATGGGGTTTAGAGCAACTGGATCCCGTGGGAGGTGTCCCTGCCCATGGCAGGGGGTTGGAACTGGGTGGGCTTTGAGGTCCCTTCCAACCCAGCCTATTCTATGATTCTGATTTCAATCCTTGTTGTTGTGACCTTATTCTGTGGCTGATAGATCTGTATGTGCCAAGTAGAATGTCTGCAATGAGCCTTTGCCTTTCAATTGGTTGGACTCTTTTTAACATGGTATTAAAGAATCCAGAGGTTCTGCTCCAGTGAGAGCAGTGAGCAGTGCTGGGGCAGATGGGGAAGTGTCCCGAGGAAGTGGCTTTCGGCCGGTGTGTTGTAGAAAAGGAGAAATCCATCCAGGATCCGCAGTTGATGCAAGGGAGGGTGCAGGGAAGGGTATTCCCAAAGGGCTTGGAGCCCGGCCACCGAGTACGAAGCTCTGTTTCCTATGTGCTCCTTTTGAGTCGGATGCTGGCTCTCCGTTCACACGCTGCGTTAGTGATCTGCGCTTGTTTGGGTCTCATGTGTTGCTAAGCTCTCCTGGAGCTATTTCTTGTACTGAGTAATGAGGCGATAATGAGAGTGGTGGTAATAGCAGAGTGTGTGGAGTCTGTTCCACCCACCACTGCGCCACGGGCCCGAACTACCTCGTAACTCTTTATTTTGTCATTGAGAAAATGAAAATAAATGGAGAAGGTAGCTAGGAATAAGTCTCTTTCCAGTCAAATGAAGACAAACGCATAAAATGGAGAGGATCTCTATTGTAATGCATTATCTTTGTTGTTTTCAGAGATGATTTCCCTCTCCTAGGGGTCTGGTTTTCTGTTTGTTAGTAGTGATGTACTCGCCTTGTAACTTCAGAGGATTAATGGTAGAGCTTAATGGAAACTTAAACCCGAGTACGCTGTGGCTCAAATCCCTTTGTTCCGATTTTCCAGGTAGCTTTGAATGCGATGAGCGCAGTGCTCAGGCTGCAGTGTCATAAATAGCTGAGGTGCGGTTTTGTAGCACGTTTGCTACGATTACACTCTGGTTCCATGGGGTTAAAACATATCTTTGGGTTAGGAAACTGCCAGCCAGGTACGATGGATCTAGGAGGACAACGCCACCAGTGCAGAGCCAGGCTTCCTAGTGCTTCCAATGTGCTCAGATCTTGGATGATAACCACATAACCAGAGTATGAAATATCTGATGACCCAAAAGAAATACCAGCTGGGTGGATCGGAGCTGGGTGCTGAGCCAAGCCTCATTCCGACCGCCCTTCCAGCGTGCTTGGAAGCAAGGGAGACGGTTGTGACATCCTCTCCTGTAAAGGCTCCAGTGAAGAATTGTTTCCTCTCTTAGTTCTGTACCTCAGCGGGGAAGGGTTTGTCTCACCCTTGTCTGTAAATGTGAGACAACAGATAAGCGGTCACTTATCTGCTTTCAAATGTGGTTCTGTTCCAAAAAGTGGCTGTGAAAAGGAGACCTCCTTGTCCCACAGGCCCCTTGCCCTGGTGTTTGGGTGATCCGTTGGCTTTTGTGCTGAGCAGTTTGCTATTTTCCTCACAATTCTTGTTCATCTGGAGTGCTGGGATTGCACAGCAGGGATCGCAACTGGAACCGTGGGCTGTTTTCCCTCCTTCTCACCCTTCTAGAGTCAGATACGGCGCAGGGCAGGGCTTGGCCTTTGGAATTTTAATGCAGATTTGCCAGGAAATCAGATTATTGCCTGATATTTGAGAGGCAGCTGAGGGAGGATCTCGGCAGCTTTAGAGTCAGAGTGAACAGTTTTGCTGCGTGATGCACAATTGAGTGAGAGTGGATAATAAACAGGGAGACATTGATTACGTGGTACTTGGGAGCAGAAATACTCCCTGTTCCATCACAAAACAAGCGTGGCGATTGTGGATTTGCTGGTTTGTGCCAGGTCTGCTGCAATGGAATAGAGCTCCTCGAAAGGCTGTATTTCCACTGCTCAAGCTGAGCCCAGCTCCTCGCACTCCTCACCAGGAGCAGTTGGGTTTGTTGTTCCTAAAAGTTGGATCTTTTAGCATTTGTAAGCTGGTGTAGCCTGAACGTGTGGTTGGCTGTGCTTAAACGAATAAGAACCACCAAGGTGTTCCCAAGGCAGCTGGTTCTCCAGTTATATTTTAGGGGATTGGGTTTCATACTTAGTGGATGCAAAGTAGTTTGAGCTTCCTGTGAGTCTCTTGTAAGGAGCTGTTGAATTATGGAGTCGTAATCCATGAGTTGCGTTGTCTTCAGCTTGGAAAGCTTTTCAAATAGCAGAGATCTGAAGGAGATTCTTGAATAAGAGACCCTTGGAGGGTAGCAGTTGGCAATTTTGTATAGCACATTGCAAGCAACCTCAGTGGTGTTTGTTTAGCAGAAATAATAGAGTGAACTTCGATTTGTACTTAGCTTTCAAAAGGTTTTGAGGCCAGAAATTGTTATTGTAGTGTTTTCCTTCCTGGTGTGGTAGGGATGTGCTCGGGGGCTGGTTCTGTGCTGGGGTGCTGGTTCCACCAGAGCCTCAGCTGATGGTTCAGAACGACACGAGAAGATCTTCAGCGCTGTCTGCAGGCTGAGCTGTGGTCCTGGCGTGTCTCCTGCAGAGGCAGTTTGGGAGCTTCTGCTATGCCAGAATCCTCCCGACTCCTTTAAGGATTTTACAACCACCGTTTGAAATACGTGAAAAGATGCGAAAGGGCTTGAAAGCATCAGCATCCTCGGGAATTGCATCGACATAGCTCAGCAGCTGCAGGAGGACGGTGTGTGCTGTGTCAACACGTGAGTGTTTTTGATTCAGAGAGCATGCAGAGTGCATGCAGTCACTGCAGCTCAGCTGATGGATGCAAGTTCATTAAGCTGCCGTGCCTTAATTGCCTGTGATTTCTCCATGCTGTGGAATGAAGGCTACTTGAAAAAATTCCATCTCTCACACTCTGGAATACACAAGCGTTTGATATCGCTCTTGGCCAGGGGCCGCGGTTATAAGTGTGTAACACAGGAATCAGGCTCGTGAATTGACGTCTTCCTCTGGTTACCATGCAATCATAGGGGGTTCTGCGTGAAAGGACTGGAATTTGTTTAAAACTCTGTTGTAAAACTGGATCCATGGTGCTTTGAGTTTGGGAAAGGGGCTCAGTCTGGTCTTTTTCCCAAGACGGGGAGCACTGGCAGCTTTATTTTCTCAAGCACCCTGATCCAGCCTCTGCCCTAATGTGCTAGTGATTAACTTGCAACCTCGCCGTGCCAAACTCTCCAACTTTAGCAAGCTGCCAAAGCTGTGCTGTTCTCTTCAGGAGCCTTTGTATTCCACACTGTTAGGAATTCAGACAGCATTTTCCTGCAATGACATCTTCGTTATAAGCACTTCTCCTAAGCTCTAACAAAAAGTATTGTTTCTGGATTTCCTTGGTTCTTTCACTCTGGATTGAATTATTAGCGCTGAAGAGTTAGTGAAAGAGTCAAAGTTACATTTTTTTGAACTTATTCTGCTGTTTCGGAAACCGATGTATAAGCAGCCGCTTTGAGGATTATAAAACATCGCTGGAGTTGTGTGGGAAGTTGCTCCTCGAGGCGCTGGCTCCTCCAGGAGCGTGTGTCTTGAGACTGTGAGCGAGCACTACCCTTTCCAGCTTCCAGATGTGCCTTTGCCCTTGCCTTTGAGTGCTCATTGCAGGCTGGTTGTCCTGGCAAGTGGGACATTGCTGGGACAGCACAGGGCTCCGAGCTCTCGTGGAGGATGACCCCTACGTGCAGAGAGTACCCAGCATCGCTTCGGAGGTGGCTGCTGCCAGCCTATTTAAGCTACAACTTGTTTAAACATTGCTTCTAACCTGAGGGTAATTGGGATCTAACACTATGAAATTAAAGGCTGAGAAGCTGTTTGAAACCAGGTTGCTTTCTGCGTGCGTTAATGTGCTTTCCCAGGCTGTTGCAGGGAGGGGAAAAAAACCTGGAGGTCTTCACCTTCTTCCAGCACTGGGAATGTTTTCCCGTGGCTTTCTTAGTACAGGTCAAAAAAGGTTATAACGTGGTGGGGCTGCAAATTCAGACATGCTTTGAAGAACTTCACATCTGGGGGAGGAGGAGGGGAAACGCAATACTCATTGTCAGCTTTTGGCAGAAGATCTGCATAACGTACATTCTTCTGTGTTTCTGGGTTTCAGGAGGTTGGAACCGTGCTCCCCAATCCCGGTGTTGCCCTTAGAAGCTGTGAAGAGATATAACTGTGTTTGCTTTGCTGTAGGCACTTCAAAATAGGTCTGAGGAGTGTTTCTGCATTTCCTGAACTGATCGCTATCAGCCTTTTCTCAGGTCTTCATCTTGTCCCTGATCGTAGCTCAGCAACCGCAGGGTGTCCGGCAGCGATGTTCCTGACACGCATTCCCACCAGGTTTTCAGCCCGTCCTTCCCTCCACCACGGTCGCAGCTTGGTATCGCTGTTGATCAGGGAGGGCAGGGATAGGGTGAGGGGAATGGTTTTCAGCTGAAAGAGGGGAGATTGAGATGAGATCTTGGGAAGAAATATTCTTCTATGATGGTGGGGAGGCTCTGGCCCAGGTTGCCCAGAGCAGTGGTGGCTGCCCCATCCCTGGCGGGGTTCAAGGCTGGGTTGAATGGGGCTTGGAGCAACCGGATCCAGTGGGAGGTGTCCCTGCCCAGGGCAGAGGGTGGGAGTGGGTGGGCTTTGAGGTCCTTTCCAACCCCAACCATTCTATGATCCAAAGATCCACACTCATTGGATCTAACCGATTCAGTCAGCTCCACTTTCAGACCAGCGTGTTATGTGTTAGTGTTGTTCTCTGAATATCTTCTCTCCAGCTTTCCTTTATCTCCTTTCCTGCCTCAGTATCCACAGAGTTGGAAGAAGAAAAGCTGAACCTTTACTTTTTTTGCTCGTTGCCCAACGCTTGCTGATGTTTTAGCATCCTTGGCACGTGTTGTGTTTGAATGGTCCAGCTCATGCCTCTCTCAGTTGATTTTAAGAACCTTGGAACTCCTCAGTACAGACTTGACGTTCTACTTGATCCTGTATGGAAATTTTCTTCTGGAATTTGTTTCTGTAATGTTTTTTTTTCCAGCTCTGATTGTTTTAGTGTAAACATCTATGTATTCTGCACCCCAGCGTGTGGCAGTGAACTCTGATTAAACACTGAGCAGAGCACTGTGAAGCCAGTACTTAAGAAGAACACATTCATGCAATTTCTGTGTTTGTGTTCTCTGTGAGCAGGGGTTGGTATTAACTCAGTCTTGAGGCTGAAATTGTGCTATTCCAGTATAAATAGCACTTTAAATTTGATAACAATAAAAACATGTTTCTGGTTACTCTTGTCACATGTGGTACAACTTCGCTGGGCATTGCGCGAGTGCTTGGGTTGCCTCCAAAATCCAACACTTGGGTTCTTGCAGTGGTACCAGAGCATGGAAGATGGGTCATTCTGTAAATTAAAGTGTTGTTTCAAACGAGCTTTGTCACTCAGAATTCCTTGTGATGAAGAAGTTGAGGTAGAGGTACGTTCTTCTCTTAGAATGGTTACCTCTCTGTGTCACAGCACTTTGTTCTTTTCTCTGTGACCACTCAAACCCAGGATCTACTTCAAATAACTGAAGCTGTTTACTGAATCTTCCTTCCTAGGTCAATTTTGAAAGGTCATTAGCCCCTCACAAGTGTTTTGGTGTCCTGAGTGGAGTGAGTAGGATGGCACAAGCACCTTGCACTAGGAATGCTGTTCCTTCAAACTGCTCTGGGCATTTCCCATGCCTTTCCAAACCCCACCGAGCTGTGTTTGTTGTAGTTGTACGTCTGGAATTATATGTCAGTGTGTCTGTATGGAAGGATCCACCCTTGTGTCCAGGCTCACCAGGTCTGGTGCTTCAGGATGCTGATGTGCAGTAGAAAGCATCACTTGTTTGGGTGCAGGTTTGCATCCCCTAAAGACAACCAGTTACTGCAGTGGTTGCATGTGGAGTGACATAGGTGGTAGAATCTCAAAATGAGGTCCCACCTAGATGTGTTAGATCTGTTTGGTTGAAGGAGCACGGATTTTCATCACCTTGGATGCAGTGAGGGGGACTCGATGGATTAGGAAGGAAGAAGCCACACCGGGTGCTCTCTCTGGGCTCTGCTGATTCTGAGTTGCAGAGTAGTTGAATTCCCGTGTCCCCATTCCCTCCCTCCATCCATCCAGCTTCGTTTCCTCGTGCAGACGTGCACATCCACAAACAGATCCAATGCTGAATATCCAGGCTGGTTTGGGTGCCCTTACAGGATGGTGCCTAAACTCTACGGTAGGACCCTGGATCTGGGGGGAGCTTTTAAATACAATCAACATTGTGTTTCTCTTTGTGGTTAAAACCAAACAGGACCACCTCGCTGTGGTTGTTGGCGTGCTTTTAAAAGCAAGACCCGCAAATGAGTTAAATAAATCACAAGCATCCTGTTTGGAATAATTAGTGAGAATCCCGCTGTGCTGATGTGAGCGTTTGACATCGAGGGGAGGTTTTTTGCGGGGTTTTGCTGTGTCAGGGCTGGTGTCATTGTTCCCAGCACTCCTGGTGCTGCACGGGACGCTGCTCTTGTGCAGATTTACAGGTTCACAGTGCAGCATCGTGGCTTGGAGCAGCAGCAGCTTCCCTGCTGTGTACAGCAGTCCCACGGCTGGGATGTACGGCAGGGGTGGAAGGAGTGCGGAGGTCCTTTTAGATTCAGTGTAAACGCAACAGTTGTCTGCAGCAAGATAATATAACCTGGAACTCTGGTGTTTCCTGCTTGCATTTATATCGTCCCAGATAATTCCAAATCCTCATTCATTTGCCCAGGAACCACAGCTTGCTGTGGGCTTCTAGCAATTCAGTGAATTTGAAATGTTGGTGAGTTACAAAAACGTCTTTGGGGCTGGTTTCAAACACAGGTGCCTGTTTTTCTGTTCCAGAGGTACATGCCACAGGGTTCAACTATCAAAACGAGGATGAAAAGGTTACTCTCTCCTTTCCCAGTACCCTTCAGAAAGGTAAGAGCTGTTTCTGTGCCTTCTGCTTGCTTCAACCGGGTATGTAAGCCGTTTGCACTTAGAAAAGCTGGAACAGGACAGCTCGGACTTCTCTAATGTTTCTATCTGGGTGCTCCTGATGGAGTGTCTAATGCAACCCACTCTGTGAGCCTCTGGGCTTGGAAATGCTTCGCTAATGGTGACTTTTGCTTCCAACACCTGAGGTGACTCTAATTGCTTAGCTGCTATTGGGAGGTGGGCTTGGAGCTGTTTGTATTAGATACTGGTGATCTGTGTACTGCGAACGAGCTCCTCTGAACTATTGTAGCATTTCCTAGGTGCAAACCCACCAGTTCCTTTGAAACTGCTGCAGGTTTTTGCTCTGAGGAGTTTGTCAGTTGAAACTCAGCTCTTCAGTTTGAATAAAGTGGGTTTATTTCATCTCAACAAACACAAAGATAAAGATTCCAGAGTGATAAAACCTTAGTTTTCTGTTCTGTGGGGTATTGGCTCGCTGCCTCTCTGAGCAAGATCCGGTTTCCTCTTTTGCACTGACACATCAAGGACCAATTAATCCTGGGACTAATTGACTTACAAGCTTGAACGCAGCCGATGCCTGGCTTGGCTGCTGTGGTGAATTCCACAGGATACCTGTTATTGCTTAGGAGCCATCCTATAGTTTTGCAAGTGTACTCAGAAGTCAGGATTGTAGGATCCGACTTCTCCAGTGGCATCAGGTGGGTCTGTCCTGGTTTTTGCTTTGTGTTTGGAGGATGAGAACACCTTCTGCAGCAGCCACTGGTCTCCAATCAACGCTAAAACATTGTGGGGAGTCCAGCTTTGCCTGCACTGCTCTTCTGGAGCTTGTTTTGTGTGGGGAGAGTGAGAGGCTCGAGGGGGGCTGGCAGAGCAGCGATAGGGGGATGAATCATAGAATAATAGAATCATCAGGATGGAAAAGACCCACCGGATCATTGAACTGGAGGGACGTCTCGTTTCAGAGGGCAGTGGCCTGGCCTGAAGGTCCAGCCCCGATCAATGTTCCATTTGGCACCCGTAGATAACAGTGTCCCCTCTGTTTGTGTTACAGGCACGGGGATGCTGAAGATAGACTTCGTAGGGGAGCTGAATGATAAAATGAAAGGCTTCTACCGGAGTAAATACACTACCCCTACCGGAGAAACGCGCTACGCTGCCGTCACTCAGTTCGAGGTACAGGATGTGTTTTTGTTTTGAGGGAATATCCCTCTCCATGTAGGATTTATGTGTAGGACAGCCGATTTCCCAGCTTCAGCTGTTTCCTCTAGGTAAAAAAAACTGTATTTTTGTGCTGCTTGCTCTCAGTGTGGCTGGGCAAGGCTCACAGCAGCCTTTACGTTGTGGCCTGAAGGTCAGGACGTTCTGGCTCTGGCCTGTTCCGCAGCTGAGGATGGTGCTGATGTGCAAAGGTGGTAAATACACACCAGCTGCAGTGTTTAGGGGCAGCTATTTATACAGATGTGGTCAAATCCCTCTGTAGAATATTCTTTTATGAAGTATATGAATTTTTTTTTTAATAGGACAGTTTGCCTTTATCTCAGCACCTTCATGAGAAGCAGCTTCTGTCTCAATTATTATATAAAGCCTGGACATCATGCCAAATTTCTCTACTACCATGTAATTTCAGCATTACCTGTGTGATTACATAAAACCAGAGTACGTTCTTGTCCCAATAGAATGGTTCTTGGGTGCATTCTGCTGGCAGAATATAAATAGGTGGGCTTGTGCGCGCGGCCTCTGAGTGCCTGGGCGCCCTCTCTGCTTTCACATGACTGAGCTTTGCTCTTGCCGTGACTCTGCTAAATTTTACTCAGGCTGTAGAATTCCATCAGAGCACAGAGAGCTTTTCAGCTGTGGGTTTTTTTTTTTCTTTAAACCAAAAGTGAAAGAAGCTGCCCCCCTCGTAAGAATGAAATGCTGAGGTCAGGAGTGTCAGTGAAGAGACTGCACCAACCATTCACCCAAGTGCTTGCCTGTAAATTTGCGTGTGTGTGTGTTTTATCGCCGCAGTCTTGTGTGATTTATTTGTTTAATGCTCTTGTTTCCTCCAGGCGACTGATGCTCGCAGAGCTTTCCCGTGCTGGGACGAGCCTGCTATTAAGGCAACATTTGATATTTCTCTGGTGGTTCCTAGAGACAGGGTAGCTTTGTCAAACATGGTAAGTTCTTGATGTGCGAGTAAACAGCATTTTCAATCAAATTATAATAATGCCAGCTGATTATCTGGTAGTTAATTGTGTGTTTTGATAACGGAGAGTGAGGTGTATGAGCTGTCTTGCAGGCTATTGCTAAGCAGCTCTAAATTGGGTGAAGCTTTAAATAGGTGATGCTGTGATGTCTGATGCACACAACCTGAACAGGCTGTACAAACCCAAGTTTTAATATCTCTCGTACCACGTGCTCCTTGATTAAGAGCGACTAGGAAAACAAAAGCGCCTGTGTGTGTTTCTGTTGCAGCTACACAAGCGGACAGAGCACTAGAGATAAATAAGCATGTTTCTAACCAGACCTGGGGTGCAGATAGAACTGCCTCTGACACAGATCATAGAACGGTTTGGGTTGGAAGGGACCTCAAAGCCCATCCAGTTCCACCCCTGCCATGGGTAGGGACACCTCCCACTGGATCTGGTTGCTCCAAGCCCCATCCAACCTGGCCTTAAACACCTCCAGGGATGGGGCAGCCGCAACTTCCCAGGGCCTCCCCACCCTCGTCGTGAAGAATTTCTTCCTAATGTCTAACCTAAAATCTTCTCAGGTTGCTGTGTTAAGTATGATGTGACTATTTCTCAAAGTTATTGCTGGAGAAGAGCAAGCCAGTTTAAAAATAGACTTTTTTCATTCCAGTAGTTAACTTTCACAGTAACCTGTGAAGTCTGGCCTTGCCCGTGCGGTGATGAGTTCTACTTCTGCTCTTAAATGAGAGCCTGGTGCCTTATTGAAGTGTAGGTGATGCTCTCCTTGGGGAACAGCAGCTGATGACCGATGTGCATGGAATATAACGTATATATTATAAAAACACACCTCTGTATGCGGTCAACGATGGAATTCTATGATTCTGTGGTGGGGCATTTTTAGTTAGGAGGGGAGCCACACCGTGGTCTGTATTTTAAAATCATAAAAAGTCCTTTCATTTTAAATGCATGACTCATAATGATGAAACAGTCAGATGGATTGTGTAATCCAGTTTCACTTCCATGGCTCTAACCGATTCTCTTTCACGCTGGAGAATGCCATTGACCGGAAGCCGTACCCCGACGATGAAAACCTCGTGGAAGTGAAGTTTGCTCGCACGCCTGTCATGTCGACGTACCTGGTGGCGTTTGTGGTGGGGGAATATGACTGCGTGGAGGCCAAGTCCCAGGACGGCGTCGCGGTGCGCGTTTACACTCCCCTTGGCAAAGCGGAACAAGGAAGGTTTGCTCTAGAGGTAAATCCACTCGGGGCGACTCCGGTTTTGCTGTGGCTCAGGGTGCTCTCCCCTCTTTGATCACCTGAACCCAAGCAAAGCTCCTGTGGGGGTGTTTGGCTTTAATGGCTCGGAGAGACGGGGCTCGGTTATAATTGATATTGCAATTGTGGACAAATTAATATGTATGATGGGGGGAACAGACAGTTTAATTCAGTTCTGATTTGGCGATGTAGATTTTGGTCCAAGGATGATGAGAAGCACTGATAGGCTACAGGCCTAGGAGAGCAAGGGGATGGGAGCTGGACATGGGGCTCCTGGAAGAAATCGTGTGTACGGCGCTTTCTTACGGTGGCGTCAGTCACACGTGTTCAAGTTTTACTTGTTCCGTGTTAACGTTTCTCCTCTCGTTTCTTCCAGGTTGCTGTTAAAACTCTGCCTTTTTATAAGGACTACTTCAATGTTCCTTACCCTCTTCCTAAAATTGATCTCATAGCTATTGCAGACTTTGCTGCTGGTAAAGTAACCCATTTTGTTGATGAACTGTATTTGATTTGAATTTTAAAACATTTAGGAAGAGGCGTGTATCCATATCAATAAACCTTTGTGTTTATTTTATAAAGGTGCCATGGAGAACTGGGGCCTTGTTACTTATAGGTATGCTGTTAAAATCCTGTCTTTCCCCCTCTTTGTTCACTAATTCTTGGAAGTAATTGGATTAGTTTTAGGGAGCTGTAATTATTGGCTGTCATCCCAAATAAGACTAAGTAAATACCTTCAGCTCTTGCTTCGGTTGGGATCATTTAGGCTTCTGGTGCAGCGTGCGTTGTACAAACCTTGGGAAGGCAGGAATGAGCTGTTAGAGCCGCTGTCCAAGGAGGGGTGAGGTTTTTCGGTGTCTGGCAGTACTGCCTGTTCTGCAAAAGAACTTTCTTGGCTGCTTTTTCCCCCCGTAAAAGTTACTGACGCAGCGGGAAGTGTTTCTTATGTTGTAGGCAAGTTGATAAATTTAGCAACCACAGAGTAACCATGTGGATGTGAGTAAATCAAAACTACTAACTTGCCTTCCTTTTCAGTTATTTCTTTTGTCTGATCAAGCTTTGTACTTTCGCTTGATTATTATATTATCTCTGTTCATGGTTAGAGAAATTTCCCTTCGTTTTCTAGCATTGGTCTTTAAGCTTTGGACTTCACATCCTGGAATAGCCTGAATTTCTTCCACTAAATTTTTAATCTACCCTTAAAAAATTGAGATGGAAATTGGAGCCCAGGTTTAAAATCAACTTATCTGCTCATTGCGATCCTGATGAAACCTGGTATTTTTCTCCCTGTGGTAAAAGAATTTTTGGAAACTTCTTCAATCACGCTATTAATTTTTTTGGCCCCCTCTTTATGCTGAGTTTGGCTTCTTGCTTTATTCCTCTGGGGACAGAAGGTGGGCACAATCTGCAGGCGCCATCAATGGTTTGGGATGCAGGTTTTCCTGCTGAGTCCCAGTGATCCAGAGCCCTTTCTGATGACCCACTGAGGGTTATAACCCCACAGGGGGTTATAGCAGCCTGTGCAAGAACCTGATGCATCTGCAGTAGCACATGTGGCTTGCGAGAGCTGGAATTCCTTTGGGGAGGAGGGAGGTGCTGGTTGTGTGTACGCAGTGGGTTCAGGTTCCTAGATGATGTAGGTGAGCTCTTTTATAAATAAAGGATCGACTTTCTTGTTCCTGTCTGGGTTCTACACTTGTCTTCTTGCATGCGGTAAGGAATTAGAGCTCCAAAGCATTCCAGCAGCTGTGGAACTTAACAAAATAATTTGATGTCTAAACTGAAGTAGCTTTCATGGGTTTTTTTTCAATTGTCCAATCACTTTTTAGCTTGCTTAGGTAACTTAACCTGCTTTTGATTGTGTGTTTTCCCCAGGCATGTACTGCTCTGTTCAGTTCTCTTTCTTTCTTAAATACAGGGAGACTGCATTGCTCATTGACCCCAAAAATTCCTGCTCTTCATCTCGCCAGTGGGTTGCTCTGGTTGTAGGACACGAACTTGCTCATCAGTGGTTTGGAAACCTTGTGACCATGGTATCTAACAATTACAAGTTCTTCTGGTTTTCTTTGCCGTGTGCTTCGTGTCGTGTGTTTGTTCAAGTGCCCCTTAATTGCAGGCATACGGACTTTGAAATAAACCAATTAAACATCGAAACAGAGCTTTATTACCACTTTCTTCTTCACTAGTGTGTTCTCCAGAAGCATTGCTAGATTTTTTTCTATGTGAAGTAATTTTCAGTTGTTTGAATGCAGCTCCTAGTTAGAGCAGAGGAGGTGATTTTGGCCTGTCAGGTGACTTAGAAGCAATAAACCACTATTTTCCTTCCAGGTAGGCGTGATTCGCTCACCAGGCTTTTCTACAGAGCAGATGTATCAGTCCCAGCTCAGCGTTGCAAATTGTTTCAATCCAGCAGCTGAGAAGCTGCTCAGTAGTAACTCATCCTTACTTGGGATTTTTGGGGAGCCACCTGGCTGCTTGGATTGATGTTTAAGTCATTTTGGTGGGAATTAAAGCAAGTCTGAGGCAGCAAGATTGAAATCTGTAAATAAATTCCATTTAGTGCTGAAACCTGTACCTGTCAGAGCTTCTGCTGTTAACAAACGGGTTCAGATTACTCTCTTTATTAAACCAGTCCTAGACTCCCACAAACAGACACAGAAGGCAAAATATTTCATGAGTTAGGAAGTTGCTTGTATTGCAAGAAACCAATTTTAATAAGTATGGCTTCTGGAGCCCCAAACCTGCCTCGTTATGGGGTTTGGGCTGCTGAAATGAATCCTAGAATCACAGACTAGTTTGGGTTGGAAGGGACGTTAAAGATCGCCCAGTTCCAACCCCTCTGCCATGGGCAGGGACACCTCCCACTGGATGCAGGGATTCCAAGGCCCATCCAACCTGGCCTGGAACATCTCCAGGGATGGGGCAGCCACCACTGCCATGGACAACCTGTTCCAGAGCCTCCCCACTCTCACAGTGAAGAAATTCCTCCTTATGTTTAGTCTAAATCTCCCCCTCTCCAGTTTATACCCATTGCCTCTTGTCCTATCACTCCAAGCCTTTGTAAACAGTCCCTCCCCAGCTTTCTTGTAGCCCCTTCAGGTACTGGAAGCTTCTCTAAGGTCTCCTTGAAGCCTTCCCTTCTCCAGGCTGAACAACCCCAACTCTCTCAGCCTGTCCTCGTACGGAAGGTTCTCCAGCACCCACTGTGGTTGGGTGGAGGGTATTAATCACAACACTGAGCTTGTCAAGCTTCTACAGTGCCTCTTAAGATCAGGTCAGCAGTGTCCATTCCTGTTTGTGGTAGCGTAGGCAGCTTCCATGTGAGAGCAATGCGATGCCAAAATGGAAAAGTCATGTTAAAAGTCATAGAGTTGTAGCTTTTAGTGCAGCTGAGCAGCTGGAAGCAAGGAGAGCCGGCATCATGTGAGTAGAGCACACAAGCAAGTGCCTGGGGGACTATTAGTGACCCATGAACCCCCATGTGGTCCTTCTGATCATGGAAAATGTGGCAATGAGAAAGCATCGGTTACAGGAATCTCTCAAATTTACATTGAATTAGCTTTTTCTTTTCATTGTGAAGTTTTGGGTCTTCCAGAAAATTGTCATTAAGAATTTTTTTTTCTCATTATTTATGGTGCAACTGTGAAACATGAAAAGACACTCCAGGGTGAGTGCTCAGTGTCCTGAAAGTTGTTTTTTTCTGCTCTCTAACCTGAGCTGCGTACAGCGCAGCGTCCGGGGTCTGCCAGCACCAGGCCTTATCAGCCAGCACAACGTGCCTCTTCTGCCACAAAGATAAATGAAATCTGAATGCTTCCAGGGGCAGAAATCGACTCGTGAGCAGTAGGATAAGAGAGAACAACAGGGAGGTGAAAAGATTGAGAAGTCCAACTTAATTGCCCAAGAATCTATTCTGCAGTGGCTTTAACGCTCTGGCACCACCGCTCTGCGTGTGTTGGAACCTTGTCCTGGAAACGGAGGCGATCAGAAAAGTAAAAGAAGATTGGATAGTCTCTGCTCTAAAAATAAAGCGGGGCTTATCCGTGTGGAGTTTCAGTGGCAGCTTTCCCTACGGGATCCCACCCTCCCTGGGGTAAATGCTCTTTGTAGAGCAGCGCCCGGGGCTGGTTCTTGTCCTGGCCGGGTTCTTTAAGGGCCCGTAGCGTCATAGCCGTGCTGGGCTGGGGGAACCCCCACTTCTGCACCCAAAGGATGGCTGGGAAAGGCAGCGATGGAAGAAAAAGGGTGTTTTCTTCCTCCATATCCATAGCTGATTTCCTTATCCTGCCTATATATATCCTGTTGAGGCTCTGGAGCGAGTCCAGAGAAGAGCAACGAAGCTGGTGAGGGGGCTGGAGAACGAGAGGAGCGGCTGAGAGAGCTGGGGGTGTTTAGCCTGGAGAAGAGGAGGCTGAGGGGAGACCTCATTGCTCTCTCCAACTACCTGAAAGGAGGAATAAATTTTTCAGGGAAAGGGTCATTGGTCCCTGGCAGAGGCTGCCCAGGGAGGGGGTTGAGTCCCCTTCCCTGGAGGGGTTTAAGGGACGGGTGGACGAGGTGCTGAAGGACATGGGTTAGTGATTGATGGGAATGGTTGCACTCGATGATCCGATGGGTCTCTTCCAACCTGGTGATTCTATGATTCTATATTAGAAATGAAGGGATGGATTTTAAAGCATCAGTGTAACATTCTTATCTTAGAAAACACAGCTTCCCCCTTGCCTGGTGGAAAATCCCATTATAACTGTTTATGAGACTGCAGGATCCCCGAGTCTAGGAGACACTTTCAGGTTCCAGGTTTTGTCCTTTAGGTAAGCACACTCTGTAGTAAACAAACCAAACCCAAGCAGAATGAGGCTCCTGCAGCTGCTGCCGTTGGGTTTGACAAAGGCACCATTGTCGTGTTTCCTGCAGTGCTGCTGCTTAACTTGCTGGTGGCTGTGTCTGTCACCAACATCCTTGTTTGTCCCTGATGCTGTTCTCCATGCAGAGTTTCTAAAGCCTCGGGCAGAGGGGAAGGCTCTTATTCAGTGCCGATTCCTTTTCTTGGGCTGATAACTCCTTTACGGAGAAGGATTTGCACTAAGCAAGGTCATCAACATCCTTGCAGGAAACTTCTTGTTGATGAGATGAATCTCTTGGAGTTCTCTTCTTTACTCTGTCTTCTTATCTTTCCAGGAATGGTGGACCCACCTCTGGCTCAATGAAGGCTTTGCCTCCTGGATCGAGTACCTGTGTGTAGATCACTGTTTCCCGGAGTATGACATCTGGACTCAGTTTGTTTCTGCTGATTACACACGAGCTCAAGAGCTTGATGCCTTAGACAACAGTCATCCTATCGAAGTAAGTTCTGTCCTTGCTAGTGATTGTCTCACTTCGTATCTTGTCAGCTGAGCGTAAGGGTTTTTTCCCCCCTTAAGAAAATAGGGAACTTCACAATCATTCACCACACAAGGGAAAATGTAAGGTTGTGCTTCCTCTTTGTGGATTGTCCTCTACTTGAATTAGTAGAAGTGAGGTTTGAGGGTCTGGAGATAGCTTCTCTTGGAGTTTTTCTGCTCTACTGATGTGAAATAGTGAAGTTGTGATCAAAACTCATCATTATTTGTGTTGGTTTTTGATCCAAGTGGTTCGTTTTCTGGCCCTTGAGCACGGAGAAGCAGCTACTTCCTTACTCCTCAACAACATGAACCAAAGCGCAGTGTAGCCCAGAGCCCTACTTACCAAACTCTTCCAGGCTTGTACTGAGGCCACCTTAGGTGTTTCTGCCTCGTACTCCTAGAGCTGGGAGTGATGCAGGCAGTCTTGAAATAAATAGAATCTGGCTGGGTTTACTGCTTTGGGGAGTTCAGTGACGGAGAAGGCAGCAGCAGCGAGCTCAGTTACAGGAAAACTGGGATCTGTGCTAAAGGGAAACTTCCTTGTAATTCCTGGAGATCACCGTGGGCAGGGTTTCAGACAGCTTAGGACGTGTTTGATGTAGTAGATGATGGGAGGTGACCTTGCCTTGCACAACCAGTCCCTTTAGCATGACCCACTCATCGAGCGGTTCCTGAGTGTGTGCTGTTCACTGCCCTAGAATTTTAACAATTTCCACTGCTTTTTGCTTTCGGGCCAGTGTTGAACCAAAGGATTGAAGCCGAATCCCCAAGTCTGTTTGATTAAATACCAAAATCTAAGTTAAAATGTGTTTAATCTATAACGCAGTCCTCACCCAGCCATACGTGAATAGATTTAATTGCCTGGGTGTAGAGATCCACTGAGTTCAGGGGGGGATATTCATGTGCTTTCTTCCTGAGAGAAGTCGGAACAAGCAAAATCAAAATCCTACAGCGGCTAAAATTGTTCTCCCTGTGAATTATCCCATTTGCCACAGGTTAGCGTTGGCCATCCCTCCGAAGTAGATGAAATATTCGATGCTATTTCTTACAGCAAGGGAGCGTCTGTAATCCGAATGCTGCACGACTACATTGGCGATGAGGTAAAAGACTGGTGTTAAAAATCCAGCTGGGGGTTGTCGAATCCTTTTACAGTTCAAAATATCACTTTTTTAAAAAAAAATTAAATCTATGTATTCTCTATTTTGAAAATTTCTCTCCAATTGGTGTTTGGGCTCTGTTTGAATTTACCGAGGAAAATAAGATAGTGGGAAAATAGGGAAGGGGTTACAAATGTCCCCACTGATCCTAAGAATCCTTGGCTGATTCTTGAATGTGGAGGGAGGGCAGAAAGGACTCTGTTCCGGTGCCATTATCCGTTTCGTTGTGTGTTCCCAGGACTTTCGGAAAGGAATGAATTTGTATTTAACGAAGTTCCAGCAGAAGAATGCCGCTACAGGTACCTGGGGGTTATGGTTGGTTTAAGAAAAGCGATTTCTGGAGTCTAAATTGTTAGTGCTCAATTGCTGGATTCTTGTTTTCCACCCAAGAAGGGAAACACAAGGCAGTAATTGGTGTTGATTCCAGTGCCACGGGTTGGGGTTCAGCATCCCCTGGGGGTTCCCTGCTTGGGGAGCAGCTGAGATGAGCTGAAGAGGCTGCGTTTGCTGCCTGTACCCACATCCACGTGGCAATCAGCTTTAGACAGAGTACGTTGGTTCGCCGTGCGAGCCTTCTGCTGTGCGATTACACAGTTCAAAGTCTCGTCTGGTATCTCACAGCGTTTTCTTTACTTAAACCTTTTCTGTGTGTCGAACATAAATGTGTAAGTGGGGCTCGTGCTCTCTCAGCCCAAACCCGCCCATGTTCAGTCAGTTTTGTTGGCTCAATATATGAAAAACTGATGGAAAAGATTCTTATATTTACCAGTTTGAACGTTTGATGCTCATTTTTATTATCTTTTATCGCCGTGGGTATTGATTGCACATTTTTAGTAGTAAAGAAGCTTTCTTCTGCTATCTCTCCCCAGTGAGAGGTTTAAACCAGTTCCTTTCTTTGCCTGTCTGTTACAATTCAATAAAAACCCCAAATCCCAAGGATGAAGGGCAAACTGGAATAAGGATACAACCTCCCGCTGCCCATGTAGCATCCCTGATAGCATCTAACGTGTCTGGACTCCAACAGTCCTTAGTTTGACTCTTCTTCCACAGAGGATCTCTGGGAAAGCCTGGAAAAAGCCAGCGGTAAACCTATTGCTGCTGTGATGAACACGTGGACCAAACAGATGGGGTTTCCGCTCATTTATGTGGAATCTGTGCAGGTAAATGGAACTGGGCATCTTTTAGCACTTCAGATCAAAAATTCTGCCTTTGACTGGGGGAAGATTGAGATGAGAGATTAGGAAGAAATGCCCTGGCCCAGATTGCCCAGAGCAGTGGTGGCTGCCCCATCCCTGGAGGGGTTCAAGGCCAGGTTGGATGGGGCTGGGAGCCCCTGATCCAGTGGGAGGTGTCCCTGCCCAGGGCAGGGGTGCAACTGGATGGGCTTTGAGGTCCCTTCCAACCCAAACCATACTGTTATCCCATAATTTAAAGAATTTTCTTGGATGAGGAGGCAGCGTAGTCGTGATGTTCAGTGACAGACGTGTTTCTGGTGGGAGGGGACGGGCATCTCCCTTGAGGAACGTGGTGCAAAGCGATACAGAGTTATTCCACTCTGGATCATGCGCTTGGACTTTGCTGACACAGACCCGACGACAGCTCTTTGTGTGCGAAATGTCTGTTGGGGGTGGGAACTTCTCCCTGAGCTCCCCTTGCCATGAGTTTTGCTTCTCCCTCCAGTTCAGTTACGCTTGAGATGGCAGGAGCAGGGAGGATTACTGGCTGGAAGTCGAGATCAGGCAACAAATTTGGATGAGAAATAGGACACGTGTGTTTTAACAGGGTTTAAATGCTCTGGAATGATGGCTTTTGAGGTAGCTCCTCTGTCTGGAGGAGAATATAGGGAGTTCATGAATGCGTTTGGATACACACAAGCTGAGATCAGATGTTCTGATAACTCTTTCTCTCTTTTTCCTTTTTTTTTGTCTTTTTTTTCCAGCAAGAAGAGGACAGAGTGTTGAAGTTGGTCCAGAAGAAGTTCTGTGCCAGCGGACCATATACCGGTAAGTTGAGTGTGAGGAGCAGGAGGGACATACTTGTTGCTTCTCGTGCAGCAGCAGGAGCTGTGAGGGATCAAACCTGCTGCGCTGCAGAGCAGACGGGTGTTCTTCTTGGCTTTAGGTGTTTCAGTATTTCTTAAAATGTCACAGAATCTGAGGTTGAGTGGGTTTACACGTGTTTTCCATGTCCTCCTTGCACAGGGAACAGCATTCAGCCTCCATCTTTGGGTCAGTTCTCATTCTGAGGTGCTTTTCCCCTGATGCCCAGTTTGAGGTTGGTGCTGGGAGCTCTCTCAGCTGCTGGTTTTACGGGAGCGCTGAAATAAAAACACCTCCTGTGGATGCCAGCTCTGTCTTACGACACAGATTCCACCCATTTCCCATGCTTATGGATATTAAAATGTTTGGCTTGAAAGGTGGTTTAGATACCCTTGGTATTTAGATCTAGAACTACCATTCTCCTTCAGATATGTGCCTTTTTAGGCTTAAATTTAAGAGATTGAGTTTCAGCTGCTGTTTGCACACCATGCAGAGTTTCTCAGTGCTGTGCGTGTACTTCTTTTTCCTTAGCCCCCCTCCCTTTTTTCTTGTTTCCTCTTGCAGGGGAGGATTTCCCCATGTGGATGGTCCCCATCAGTATTTGTACGAGTGAGGACCCCACCTGTGCCAAAATGCAGGTACTGATGGACAAACCAGAGCTCGAGGTGGTTTTGAAAGGCGTCAAACCCGACCAGTGGGTGAAGGTGAGTGGTTGCAAGGAGGACGTGTTGCTGGGAATCAGTTTGTAATGTTCCCTTCTCCTCTTCTCTAAACCCCCCTCGCGATCTTGTGTTTCTGGGCGTCTGTGCTGCCCTTGAATATTGGCTCCTCTCTCTAGCACTTGCTCTGCCTTCCCAGGGCAGCCTGGATAATGTAAATTTGAACCTGTCTGGGAGTTCAAGCCTGGAAAAACGACGTGCAATTAGAGGCAGCTTTTGAGTTGAAATGTGGTGGCCAAGATCCACTGCAGGCAGCAGTCAAACCGCATTTCAAAATGGAAAGAAGGCAACTGGCTGGGATTATTGACGTGTGAGCTGCTGAGCCTGAAGAGTAATTGTCTGTGAGCTGGAGCTCTGTTCAGAGAGGTGACTGAAATAACCACAAGGGTTGGTCTCTCTGCATATTCATCAAATCTTCCCAATTAACTGACACGGGCGTTCCAGCTGCCAGGTCCTCCCTCGTAACAGAAAGGAGCAGGGAATGAATAATTCCAAACCCACCTTGTCTAAAGAGGGCGAGGTTGGATGTTTGTGCCTGAGAAAGCACCAACCCAGCTCAGTCCCAGCTGGATTTGTAGGGCTGCTGGCTGCAGAGAGGGGCAGCCTGGGGTTAATTAATGATGTCCAATTGGCAATTGGAGGGGCCAGAATTGTAGCAGCAGCAAAGAGGGGCTGAGCTCAGCAGTGGATTTGGCTCATGCCAGGTGCTGTTGTCCAACCAGCCACGATATCTGACCATCTACACTAAAATCCAGTAGGCAACAGTGTGGAATCAGCTTGGTTCATCAGGTTTACTGACCGTGACTGCTCTCCTTTCTTAAGAGAAGGATTCTCTATCAAAACTGGGAGAGAGGTTATGAAAGTTAGAACCTGTCCTGCACTTTACTTTCTCAGTGCTTTACCTCAGCAAGGAGTTACCCCTGGAAGAGAAGTTTTTCTCCTTGCTCCTGGTTTGGACTCCAGCCTCTGTTTATTAGCTCTCTCATCTTCTGTACCTCTGAGCGAGCGTTGCTTTGAAATCTGAAGTCTTTCTCCTTTACTTATGGTTTGTTTTTTTTTTCTTTTGAAGTGACAGTGGTGGACTTCTCTGAGCTGTGACGCGTTGAGAAACTTCTAGTGGCTCAAAAGTGAAAAAAAAGCATTGCCTTATTTGTTCTCTACTTTTAATTTTTGACTCTTTTGGTACATTTCAGTTAAACCTTGGAACAGTAGGGTTTTACCGCACTCAGTACAGCCCTGACATGCTGGAGAGTTTAATACCAGCAATCAAAGACCTCTCCCTACCCCCTGTGGACAGGCTTGGCCTGCAGAACGATCTCTTCTCTCTGGTAAGCAACCCTTTGCTGCTCTGTCTGATAGCGAGAGCTGTGGTAAGGGCAGAAACTGGTGTCTCAGTGTCATCCCCAATGTCTGGAGGCAAAGTGCCTTTGGGATTATTGCAAACGTCAAGCTATTAATTAGCTCGACGAGTTCTAACTTGTATTATAAACCCTATGGTAGTAGGTTGCGTGTAACTCCTCGCACTGTTCACTGTAGGGGTGTGTTATAGAATTGCAGAATAGTTTGAGCTGGAAGGGACTTCAAAGATCAGCCAGTTCCACCCCTGCCATGGGCAGGGACACCTCCCACTAGATCAGGTTGCTCCAAGCCCCATCCAACCTGGCCTTGAACCCCTCCAGGGATGGAGCAGCCACAGCTTCCCTGGGCAACCTGCTCCAGGGCCTCCCCACCCTCATAGTGAAGAAATTCCTCCTTATGTCTAGTCTAAATCTGCCCCTCTCCAGTTTATCCCCATTGCCCCTCGTCCTATCACTCCAAGCCTTTGTGAACAGCCCCTCCCCAGCTTTCCTGGAGCCCCTTCAGGTACTGGAAGCTGCTCTAAGGTCTCCTCAAAGCCTTTTCTTCTCCAGGCTGAACAACCCCAACTCTCTCAGCCTGTCCTCGTGCAGGAGGTTCTCCAGCCCTCGCATCATCTTTGTAGCCTCCTCTGGACCCATTCCAACAGCACTATACTATATATATATATACACACACACACACTATAGTTTTTTAAAACAAATTAAGTGTTTTGAGAACTTGCTTTCTTTTAACTCATCAAAATAAGGATGTTTTCATGATCCCCCTCAACGACTTTATCCAATACTATGTGCACCATGGGCTTTATTCAGCTGGGATCATTAAAGCTGTCGTGTGCTGGAGGATGCGGCTGTTGGGGATTCTTGTTTCAACGCAAGAGGTTGTCCCTGAAGCAGGTGTTGCTGGCTGTGAACAATTCATGACTGTGCTCTGTAGTTCAGAACACACTTTCTCGTTCTTGCTAATCAGCAAGTGTACAGAAACTTTCAAGAATGTGGGTTTGACACCCTGTCTCTCTCGTTTTAGAGCTTGTAACTCTTGCCGTGACTCAAGTGAATGGGTTTGAAACTGTTGCCTGAGTCACTGCTCAAATATCACAGGAGCAATGGGACAAAAAAATAGGCAAATAATACACCCAGGAACATTGTGTTTGATGTCTCTTTTGGTTTCAGTTTTAATATGGCGGGGAGGTTGGAACTGGATGATCTTTAAGGTCCCTTCCAACCCAAACAATTCTGTGAATATAGTTTAGATAATAAAAATTGATCTTCACCTCTTTTCTGGTACCACAAATGACCGGGCTGGTTCCAGACTCCCCAGACCCGGCGCGGCTGAGGGTGTTGTCAGCGGCACCGAGTGCAGAGGAGGTAACATCAAATGTTCTTGGCAGAGGAAGGGCAGTGCTAGCCCTGCTAATTCACAGCCAGCAGGAAGCAAACGTGACTTCTGCAGTTTCACGCTCTCACTTGAATGAAGAGCAAAACTGAAATCTCAATCTTTAGAGGTTTTAGTTAAAATAAGATGTCGTCTCGGGCTGAGAGTAACTCTGAGGGTTTGGTTTCTCTCGCCGGCATTGCTGTGGTTTTCTTAAGTCACTTAATCTGTTTCTCATTTGCAAAATGTGCTCATAATTATATAGCTGTTCCCTCATAAAGCGCTTACCCGTGTGTAAGCAGCGCTGTGTGCCGCGAGCAGGCAGCAAAGGCACTTGAACCGGTGTTAACTCACCCAGCAGAACCCTGCAAAACAGACTTTATGTGCAGGGAAGGCTGTAAAATAACATGATGAGCTATTAAACAACTTAATTCTCTCTGGAAGTAAGATTAATCCGTGTCTTTTCCTCTCCCAGGCCCGAGCTGGAATCATTAGCACTGTAGAGGTTCTAAAAGTCATGGAAGCTTTTGTGAACGAGCCCAACTACACCGTGTGGAGCGACCTCAGCTGTAACCTGGGGATTCTCTCGACTCTCTTGTCCCACACAGAATTCTATGAGGAAATCCAGGTGTTCGTGAAAGATGTCTTTTCACCAATAGGGGAGAGATTGGGATGGGATCCCAAACCTGGAGAGGGTAGGAAACTTCTGTGAAATCCAGGGGGTGGGTTGGGAAACTCGTGTGTAAATAAGCTCTTGAGATTTTGAGAGAAGGGAGGAAGAGGAGCATGAAGAGGTGCTTGGGGACATTTGTATAATCAAAAACCGACAAATGCAAACTCCCCAAACAACTGTCGGTTCTCAGGCCTCAGTTAGAATGGTAAAACCTTCCCCTGCCTGGTCACTGATTGTTAACAGTTCTCTGCTCTAGCTTTGCATCTCTTGGAGTGCGTGAAACTTAGTAGACTACAAGGATGAAAAGCCACGTAGGTGCCTGTTTACTTGTTCCAGTCGGTCCTGTTGTAGACAGAAATGGTTAATATTACTGCCTTAGCTCAGGTTACAGGCCTGGCCTGTTGTGGTTGGGCTGGGATCATCTTCTCCTGAGCCTCTTGCTGTAAAAAAATCAATGTATTCTCCCGTTGGCACCGAGGAGAGCAAGAAGAGGCCTGGTTTCTTTAGCTATCCTCAAACACGTGGAAGGATTGTGATTCAGCTCTGCCCTGAGCAGTCAAGGTGGAAGAACATTTCATTAATTGAATTGCTGAATTGTGTCTCCACATCATTATTTTTTTTTCCCCCCTGTGTCTCCAAACCATTATTTTTGTTTTCCTCCTACTCATTAGGTCATCTGGATGCCCTTCTGAGAGGTCTGGTGCTGGGCAAACTAGGAAAAGCTGGGCACAAGGCAACATTAGAAGAAGCCCAACGCCGATTTAAGGACCACGTGGAAGGAAAACAAATCCTGTCGGCTGATCTGAGGAGTCCTGTAGGTTACTGCAAACCGGGGTTCCACGTGCACTGAGCTCTTGTGTTTCCAAGAACAGGGAGGCTAGAGGGAAGCAGGGTCAAGGTTTGGGAACAGTGGGTTTGGCAGAGGTGCTGGGAGCTTGGATAAGCCCAGTTATGAAGGAAATTATACTGGGGAGCATGGGAAGCATAGCCGTGTTTCTTGAATCAAGTAAGCTTGATTGCAACAGATAAGCTCAGCCATACCAGTCCAGCTCTGGTCTGTAAATTGTGTTGCTCTTTGGGTTTAGAAGCCTTTTCAGCTGCCGTGCTGAACCTGAGCTGATTTCTGCTCATTTACATCCATCCAGCCTACATCCTCTGGGTTTAAAACCGCTGTGGTGAAGGGCAGGGGTGGTTGGAAGAGCTCTGCAGGTGTCAGAGCACAAAGTCTGACTGCGATGTGAAGTACTTACTGGGTAGGTGTTGGGTGGTACAAAGGTTTCTTGTTCTGGTGTTTTGCTGTGCATGAAATCACCAAGATTGTGCTGAAATTGAGGAAGACGTAAAGGGGTTGATGCATCTTGCATTAAAATCCAGTCTTAAAACAGTAGGGGTGAGTGCTGGTACCTTCCGGATGCGCTCGCTTGTCTGAAATCCAACCCAAAGATGGAGAAAGGGATCGTTGCATTTCGGACAGGGTGGTTTTTGAAGGCTTTTCCTCGTTTGTGCTCTGTCGTAGGTGTATGTAACTGTTTTGAAGCACGGCGATAGTACTACTTTAGACACTATGCTGAAGGTGAGTGCACGTTCTGCTCTTCCTGCCAGCTTATGCAATGAAAAGCTAAATATTCCACCCCACAAGTCCCTTTAGGGTGCGATTTATCTGCAAGCAGGCTCAGTCCGCTGTTTTACCAATGATTTGAACACCAAGACTTTGTTATGGAGTTCCTAGGTCCGTGCGTAGTGTGAAATTGCCACCTAGTGGATTGTCACACCTCCCCTTTTAGGATTATTTTCCGTTGCTCGGAGGCACAGTCCGACTTGACTTTATATAAACACATCAGTTTGTTACTGACAGTGCTTTCCGCTGATGGACGTGTAATGAGGTCTGTGATGTGGAGAGCTGCAAGATGATTCACAAACACGTTGGGTTTGTCGTGTATTGGGCTTGAAGGCTCATCTCAGAGCTCCGCTGTATTCAGCAAGTTCAGCAGTGCCAGGTGAGAAGTCAGTATTTAACACCATGCACTAAAACTGTTCCCTTTTGGCTTTGAAGCTTCACAAGCAAGCGGACATGCAGGAAGAGAAGAACCGAATCGAACGAGTTCTTGGAGCCATCTCTCAACCAGAACTGATTCAGAAAGTTCTCACCTTTGCACTTTCAGTAAGTCAGGGGGAAAGCTGCTGCTTCCTCAGCTCCCGTGAGCGACAGGGGCGTTCAGAGCACGACGTGGCAGAGGATACGGCGCTCTGCACGCTCACAGCCCAGAAACCAACCGTGTCCTGCATCCAAAGCAGTGGGACCAGCAGGAGAGGGAGGGGATTCTGCCCTTCTGCTCCTCTTGTGAGACCCCACCTGGATCCAGCATCCAGTTCTGGAGTCCTCAGCACAGGAAGGACATGGAGCTGTTGGAGTGAGCACCTCCTGGATGAGGACAGGCTGAAAGAGTTGGGGTTGTTCAGCCTGGAGAAAAGAAGGCTGCAGGGAGACCTTAGAGCAGCTCCCAGGACTGAAGGGGGCTCCAGGAAAGCTGGGAAGGGGCTCTTCATCAGGAAGGGCAAGGAGAGAAGGAGAGGAGCAGTTTTAAGCTGAAAGAGGAGAGATTGAGATGAAATCTTAGGGAGAAATATTCTCCTGTGAGGGTGGGGAGGCCTTGGCCCAGGTTGCCCAGAGCAGTGGTGGCTGCCCCATCCCTGGAGGGGTTCAAGGCCAGGTTGGATGGGGCTCGGAGCCCCTGATCCAGTGGGAGGTGTCCCTGCCCATGGCAGGGGTGGAACTGGGTGGGCTTTGAGGTCCCTTCCAACCCAAACCATTCCAGGATTCTATGACTCTGATATAATGTACTAGAATAGGAGGAATAGTCTTGATGATTAAATCTTAGAGTTCTATCTTAAAGTCTGTGGGGGGGAAGAAAGCTGTTGCTGACAGATTCACCAGAGAAATGCGTGATGCCAACGTGCTGTATTGGCTGGAACAGTCTTGAATGCTTCTCTGCATTTTCCTCTTCAGGAAGAGGTACGTCCCCAGGACACGGTATCTGTTATTGGTGGAGTAGCTGGAGGCAGCAAGCAGGGGAGAAAAGCTGCTTGGAAATTTGTTAGGGACAACTGGGAGGAACTGTATAATCGATACCAAGGTGGATTCTTAATATCCAGACTAATAAAGGTACGTGCGGCTCTGGGAGTGTCCCCTACGTGACCAGAACTGAACTGTTCTTTTCAAAATGCTGAACGCTTACCCTTGGTTCATGTGTTTTTTCTCCTTTAGCTAACAGTGGATGGATTTGCAAATGATAAAATAGCCGCAGAAGTTAAGGTAAGAAATGTTAACTGAAGAAGTGATTCATATCTGTGACAAACATCGCACTCCAGACTCGGAGCATGTGATGGAAGAGCCAGGAGCTTCTGTGATTTTTGGTTTTGAACCATGGCTCTGCCTCTGTGCTGCCTGTTGCCTCGTCCCTGAATTGTGCTGCTTTCAGCTGAGTGATGGCATTGAAGTCTTTTAAATTAGTGGTTTCACACAGTAATGTTCAACTCGCAGGGGTTTCTATTTAATTTCACCCATTTAACCTATAAAATCCAGTAGAGTTTGTAGCAGACTCCCCAAAACACAACCTTTGAAGTCCACAGCTGCTCCAACCCCTGCAGTACGTGTGGAGGGTTTATTATTTACCCCTTGCCTGCACTTTTATTGAATCGTGGAATGATTCGGGTTGGAAGGGACCTTGTGGCCAAGAAGGCCAATGGCATCCTGGCTTGTATCAGAAACAGCGTGGCCAGCAGGTCCAGGGAGGTTCTTCTCCCTCTGGACTTAGCACTGGGGAGACCGCTCCTCGAATCCTGTGTTCAGTTTTGGCCCCTCACCACAAGAAGGATGTTGAGGCTCTGGAGCGAGTCCAGAGAAGAGCAACGAAGCTGGTGAGGGGGCTGGAGAACAAGAGGAGCGTCTGAGAGAGCTGGGGGTGTTTAGCCTGGAGAAGAGGAGGCTGAGGGGAGACCTCATTGCTCTCTCCAACTCCCTGAAAGGAGGTTGTGGAGAGGAGGGAGCTGGGCTCTTCTCCCAGGGGACAGGGGACAGGACGAGAGGGAATGGCCTCAAGCTCCACCAGGGGAGGTTCAGGCTGAAGATTAGGAAATTTTTCATGGCAAGGGTGATTGGTCCCTGGCAGAGGCTGCCCAGGGAGGGGGTTGAGTCCCCTTCCCTGGAGGGGTTTAAGGGACGGGTGGACGAGGTGCTGAGGGACATGGGTTAGTGATTGATGGGAATGGTTGGACTCGCTGATGTGGTGGGTCTTTTCCAACCTGGTGATTCTGTGATTGATTCTATGAATTATGAATCCAGCCTGGTCTCTGCCTGTTGGTTCCCTCACGGCTGGATTTGTGCTTTTTTTGTCCCAGGCCTTCTTCGAGAGCCACCCCGCTCCGTCGGCAGAACGCACTGTCCAGCAGTGCTGCGAGAACATCCTGCTGAACGCGGCGTGGCTGAAGCGGGACACCGAGAACATCCACCGGTACCTCCAGCAGCGCAAGAACCAGCCGGCCATGGTGTGAATCCACCGGGGCCGCCGCCACCACCGCGGTCCCGCTGCCGCCTCACGGGGGAGAGGGAGAAGCTACCCAAGAGCTGATTCATATGCCAAGAATTTGGAGTCTTTTTCTCAAACCGACGACGGGGATTGGACAATGAATGTAGTTAACTGGTTCCTGCTCACACTCCAGATTGAGATTCTGTTCAAATTATCAGCAATTCAGCAAAAAAAAAAAAAAGAGAGAGAGAGAAAAATCTGTAAATACGATAGTAATAAAATAGAGCATAACAAAACTGTGAAACTTCCTCGAGCCTTGTCAGTGGTTACAGTATTTAACACCCCCTCCTGACACTCTTATCGACAGATGTTCTGTTTTTTACACCCTCCCCCCTAAAAAAAAAAAAAAAATAAAAGGAACTCGGTGGATTTTAGGTCGGTGAGAATTTTGTGGAGAGGTTGGGGCAGGAATGGGTTGATGGAAGAGGTCACTGGGAAAGGCAGGTAACGTAGAGTCTGTGCAGCAGCTGAAGCGCGAGGTTCTGGGGAGGAGATGTCCCCGCAGCCCCCCCTCAACCCAAGGATCGTAGGTTCCCTCCCTATTGTGTTACCTCTCGGCAAAAAGGAAAAAAAAAAAATGTTCTGTTGCTCTTCGGTTCTTCCCTCCTCGGTTCCACTTGCTGATGTCCTTCTTAGAGAAAACGGAATTGTAAGGAAACATCTTTCACAGCCACATTAAAGAAGAGAAAGAATCCTGGCGTTTCATTTCTTTTCTTACTCAATCGCACCCTCAAAACGCAAGCGAAGGGGGAGGCGGCGGCCGGGGCTCTCCTGGTCGAGGTGTTATTCCTTGTCTCAAAAATCCAGCGCGTTCAGTCTCCTCCTGGCTGTACCGACACTTGCTTTTCGTTCTTTCCTGTGATGTTGATCGTAATTTGATTCAGAAGCCTTAAATTAGTGATGACTGGCGTGATGATGACGTCCGAGCCGCGTGGCATCGTTCGCTTCCCAGCCCAGCGGGGTCGACTAACCAGGCTCAGCTCCCTCTAACACAAAGGTTGGACTTCCATATACTTTTTTTTTCTTTTTTTTTTTCTTTAGCAGGAATTCGTATGTGGTGTGGCTTAACTGTATTTCGGAAGGTCATCAGACTCGCTGTCCAGACTGCTTCCCTGAAACATTTTTGTGCTATTGTTTAAAAGACACACACAAAAAAAAAGATTTAAAACGAGTTGGCGTTAATAAAAATGTCAATGTGAAATCCACCTCGTGAGCCTGTGTTCTCTTTGAAGCCTGAAAGCTTTCCAAGGACCTAAACCCTCCGAGGGAGCGGCTGAGGCCTCGTGTTGATGGTCTCCAACAGCCCCAAGGAGAAACTTGGTTCCAGACACTGTGTCGGAGCTGGCTCGGGGCAGCGGGGAGAGAACCTGGCAGGGAAGGGCAAGGAAAAAATGGTGAATAAACCGATTTCTATGGGTTGAGGGGCTTGGCAAGAGGGAATTGCGTTGGGCCAATGCTGATGCCAGCCACGATGAGCCAGGGATCACAGAATCATAGAATCACCAGGTTGGAAAAGACCCACCGGATCATCAAGTCCAACCGTTCCCATCAAACACTAACCCATGTCCCTCAGCACCTCATCCACCCGTCCCTTAAACCCCTCCAGGGAAGGGGACTCAACCCCCTCCCTGGGCAGCCTCTGCCAGGGACCAATCACCCTTTCCGTGAAAAATACTTTCCTAATGTTCAGCCTGAACCTTCCCATGTGGAGCTTGAGGCCATTCCCTCTCGTCCTGTCCCCTGTCCCTTGGGAGAAGAGCCCAGCTCCCTCCTCTCCACAACCTCCTTTCAGGTACTTGGAGAGAGCAATGAGGTCTCCCCTCAGCCTCCTCTTCTCCAGGCTAAACCCCCCCAGCTCTCTCAGACGCTCCTCTTCTTCTCCAGCCCCTTCCCCAGCTTCGTTGCTCTTCTCTGGACTCGCTCCAGAGCCTCAACATCCTTCTTGTGGGGAGGGGCCCAGAACCGACCCCAGGATTCAAGGAGTGGTCTCCCCAGTGCCGAGTCCAGAGGGAGAAGAACCTCCCTCTGATGGGGGGACACCCAGCAGAAACAGGGGGGCTGCATGAACAGCATCGTGGGGGTTGGTATCCCCAGGGCTGGCGTGGTCAGAAACGAGACTGGAACTTGAATTCTCTTGTCCTGAGGACCTCAGGGGACCTGGCGGGTGGTTTTCCTGCCATCAGCAGGGCCGAGCCAATGCTGTTTCAGAAGCGTAAGCTGCTTTCTCTTCTGCTTCTTGCACATCGACAAAATAACATGCAAAGTTGTGATTCCAGCCTGAGCGGCGATGGATGAAATGAGAAGTTCTGTAGCTGCAAGCGGAGGGGATCTTGTTTTGACTTTAAACAATGCAAATGACATGCAAGCGGTTGAAGGAGAGGGACAAAAATAACGAGTTCGTGGTCACTGAGCAAGCTGAATAGTCCCCACAGACTGGCTGGTCCTCGTCCCTCTGCCGGCAGAGAGAGATTTAATTCTTCATGAAAGGAAGTTTGGGAGCTGTCTGTTTGGTACGGGATCTTCTTCTTCCATGGATGGACTTCTGAAGCCCTTCCAGCCCGAACCGTTCTGTGATTCGATGCTCTGGCCAGGCAGGACAGAACGTGCAGATCCCACAGCGATGCTGCAGTTCAGAGTTTGGGAAATGCTGAGCGTGAGCAGCCTTTGGCATCTCGTCCCTGGGGAGGAAGGGCCAAAATCTGGGAAGGCATCATCTCCTTTCTGCGCTCAATCCCGTAAATCAACTTATCCCGGATTCCCGAGTTCACTCCCCAAACACATCGTCTGAACTCTGATTCATTTTATAGTTTCTTAGAGGTCTCTACTGATCTCCAACCTCATGGATCGTCCCCATCCCTTGGAAATTATGGAGGATTTTCAGAGAAACCTGAATCACTGTGTCAGAAAGGTTGGAAAAGACCTCTCAGATCATCCACCCTGAGCACCCTCGATAGCCCCGAGGGAGAAACCTGGCTACCTACTTCTTGTTCTCCTCAATTCTCGTGCTGAAATAACCTCCAGTACCCCGACTGGCTCAAGCTGTTCCAAAGCTCAACAGTTTTTCAGCAGCTCCCACCCTGTTTCTGCACTTGGTTTATGGAAGCAGGAGACGATCCAAGCCTCCGAAGCGCTGCTGAGTATCCCATTTATGGCAATCGGGAGAAAAACAGCTCTTCCAGCTCAAGTTCACAGCTCCAGCCCAAGCACAACCGGGGGAGCTGGCTCTGCAGTCCCACTTATCCTGATTTTACACAGGGTTTTGGGGCTTTCGTTGCTAGTAAGACCGACTTGTACAAAATTCCTTGATTCATAGAATCACCAGGTTGGAAAAGACCCACCGGATCATCGAGTCCAACCATTCCCATCAATCACTAAACCATGTCCCTCAGCGCCTTGTCCACTCATCCTTTAAACCCCTCCAGGGAAGGGGACTCAACCGCCTCCCTGGGCAGCCTCTGCCAGGGACCAATCACCCTTTCTGTGAAAAATTTTTCCTAATGTCCAGCCTGACCCTCCCCTGGTGGAGCTTGAGGCCATTCCCTCTCGTCCTGTCCCCTGTCCCCTGGGAGAAGAGCCCAGCTCCCTCCTCTCCACAACCTCCTTTCAGGTACTTGGAGAGAGCAATGAGGTCTCCCCTCAGCCTCCTCTTCTCCAGGCTAAACACCCCCAGCTCTCTCAGCCGCTCCTCTTCTTCTCCGGCCCCTTCCCCAGCTTCGTTGCTCTTCTCTGGACTCGCTCCAGAGCCTCAACATCCTCCTTGTTGCTCCCTTCCCTTTTCCAGGGGTCCATTTGCCCCGTTTCTCCTCTTTCCCCCCACCCCCCATGGATCTGCTCCCAGTTTTCCGTGCCTTCACCTACGCAGCTCTGGGGCCTCACAAGGATGACGGAGAATCCATCCCCACGGCTGCCAGCACCGCTCTCCACAGCTCCAGGGCCTCATCCAGGCCCCCGGTACGGCACGGAACTCGCTGTGGTGGCGGCATCGGGGCTGCGGCCTAAGACGTGGGACCCCACGGGAGCAGGAGGAGCCCCTGTACCGCTGTGCGGCCTCCGTGTCCGTGTCCCCCCAGGGGAGCTGGAGCAGCCACGGTACCGGTGGCTCCTCTAATTCCAGTACCGGTGTGTGGCCCCCAAATTTGCCTCTTTCTAGGGGAGCAGGAGGATCCCCGGTACCGGTAGCTCCTCTAATTCCAGTACCGGTGCGTGACCCCCCCTATCTGCCTCTTTCCAGGGGAATAGGAAGATTCCCGGTACCGGTAGCTCCTCCACTACCAGCACCCGTGTGTGGCCCCCATATTTCCCTCTCCTTAGGGGATCAGGAGGGGCCCCGGTACCGGTAGCTCCTCCAACGCCGGTATCATTGTGTGGCCCCTACATTTGCCTCTCCCTGGGGGAGCAGGAGGAGCCGCAGTACCGGTAGCTCCCCCTGTGCCGCTGGGGCCGGGTCGGTACCGGTATATACGACCCCCACTCACCCTCCCCCCCACCACTACGGGGAGCAGGAGGCTCCCTAGTCCCGGTGGGGCCGGTACCGACGGCTCCACACGGGGCCAACGGTTTCCCTGTCCCGGTGCCCGTGGGAGCAGGAGCCCCTGGGCCATGGAGACCGAGTCGGTGCCGGCCTAGAGCCCTCAGGGCGGTGCCGATACGGAGATATCGATAGCAATGCCGGTACCGGCGCAGCCCCACGTGCGCGCCCCCCCCGACCACTAAGTGCGCGCCGCCGGAAGCCCCGCCCCCTTCCTGCCGTTGACCACGCCCCCTTCCCCCTTTAGCCCCGCCCCCAGGCCTGAGCCCGCCAATCGCTTCGCCCCGTCCTCCTCCACCAATGGGATCGCGCGCCGCCGGCCTCCCCCGACCCCGCCAACCAATGAGCGCGGAGGCTGCTTGGGCGGCGGGCCGCGGCTGGTATCCCTCCGCCGGCCTCTAGAGCGTGCGTGCGTGCGTGCGTCCTGCGTGTGTGTGTGTGTCTGTGCGCGCGCGCGTGCGCGCCCCATCGCCCGCTCGCGCGCGCGGCCCCTTTTCTCCCTCCGCGCACCCGCAGCCACCGCCGCTGCCGCCGCCGCCCCCCCTTCTCCTTCCCCCCCCAACCCCGGGCCCCACCGAGGCCTCCAGCGCCGGGACCGCGCCCTCCGCCGCCTCCGCGGGGCAAGGCCCGGCTTCCTTCCCTTCCCCTCCCTCCCCTTACCGGCCCCGTTCCCTTCCCCGCTCCCTCCTTTCCTCCTCCCGGTGCCGCCACGCCGCCGCCATGGAGCTCATCACCATCCTCGAGAAGACGGTGTCGCCGGGTAGGGCGGCGGCGGGGGAGCCGGGAGGCCTGGGGCTCAAGCGGCGGCTCTGGCCCCGGGAGGGCGTGGGCGGCGGCGGGGTCTGGGGTGGGGGGGGGTGAGGCTGAAAATGGGGGCTGGAGGCGCTAAACCCGCGGTGTTCGGGGGGTGAAACCGGGGTGGGGGCAACCGGGGCCGCAGGGTGAGGGGGGCACGGTCGCTCACACCGGTTTTGACCCCCCCCCCCACCCCCTCCCCTTCCCCCCTTTTCCGTTTCCTTCCATCTCAGACCGCTCCGAGCTCGAGGCGGCGCAGAAGTTCCTGGAGCAGGCGGCCATCGAGAACCTGGTGAGGGCGCTGGGGATGGAAACGGAGACGCGGGGGGGGGGTGGCGGGGGACGCGAACGGTACCGGGGATTCTCCTCATTTCCCCACCCCCCCCCCCCTCCCTCCATTGCCGGCCCCGCCGCGCCCGGCCAGGCCGAACCGCCATGGAGCGCTCCCTGGCGCGCGCGGCGGCCAATGGGCGCGCGGGGGGGGCGCGCGGCAGCCAATGGGAGCGCGCGTCGCCGCGTCCTCAGCCAATCGGAGCGCGGCGCCGGGCGCTAAGCCCCGCCCCCTCGCCCTGCCCCGCTCCCCTCCCCATCCGTATCCCGCCGGCTTAACCGCCATAGAGCGCAGCCGCCCCGGCTCGCGCCCCCCCGCGGCCAATGGGAACGCGGCGCTCGCCCCCCCGCGGCCAATGGGAACGCGGCGCCGGGCGCGGGGGGCGGGGCGAGCGGCGGGAGCGGCCCCGGGGCCATGTGCGGCCGCGGCCATCGCTGCCCGGGGCTCCGCCCGGCCCCGCCGCGCCATCCGCCCGGCCCCGAGCCCCACAGCCGCCCCACAGCCCCGGAGCACGGGCTCGGGGGGGCCAGCCGGCCCCCGCCAGACGCATGGGGTTTCCATAGAATAGGATCACCAGGTTGGAAGAGACCCACCACATCATCGAGTCCAACCATTCCCATCAATCACTAACCCATGTCCCTCAGCACCTCGTCCACCCGGCCCTTAAACCCCTCCAGGGAAGGGGACTCAACCCCCTCCCTGGGCAGCCTCTGCCACTGCCCAGTGACCCTTTCCGTGAAAAATTTTTTCCTAATGTCCAGCCTGAACCTCCCCTGGTGGAGCTTGAGGCCATTCCCTCTCGTCCTGTCCCCTGTCCCTTGGGAGAAGAGCCCAGCTCCCTCCTCTCCACAACCTCCTCTCAGGGAGTTGGAGAGAGCAATGAGGTCTCCCCTCAGCCTCCTCTTCTCCAGGCTAAACACCCCCAGCTCTCTCAGACGCTCCTCTTGTTCTCCAGCCCCTTCCCCAGCTTCGTTGCTCTTCTCTGGACTCGCTCCAGAGCCTCAACATCCTTCTTGTGGTGAGGGGCCCAGAACTGACCCCAGGATTCGAGGAGCGGTCTCACCAGTGCCAAGTCCAGAGGGAGAAGAACCTCCCTGGCCCTGCTGGCCACGCCGTTTCTGATCCAAGCCAAGATGCCATTGGCCTTCTTGGCCACCTGGGCCCCTGCTGGCTTGTGTTCAGTCGCTGTCAACCAACCCCCCCAGGTCCTTCTCCTCCAGGCAGTTTCCAGCCAGACTTCTCCTAGTCTGGAGCTGCTCAGGGTTGTTGTGCCCCAAGTGCAGGACCCGGCATTTGGCCTTGTTAAACCTCATCCCATTGGTCTCAGCCCAGCGGTCCAGCCTGTTCAGATCCCTTTGGAGAAGGGGGAAAACAGGGAAGGGAAGGGCTCCTCACTGTGCGGGGACAGGAGTGGCAGAGGGACTTTGTTGAGTCGAGGTGAGGTGGTTGGTAGGGCTCCTGGTCCTGCCAGGTGGGATGCGCTGGGATAGACTGAGGAGTTCACCGCATGGTTGGACTCAATGATCTGGTGGGTATTTTCCAACCTGGTGATTCTATGATTCTATTATCTCCACCGTGCTTTATTTTCTGGAGTGTTGAAGCATCCCTCAGAGCCACAGTTGACCAAGCCTTAGCCCTCAATGACTGTTTTGAGTCAGAATTCCCTGGATTTTCACAGACAGAGAGAGTTGCGGTTGTTCAGCCTGGCGAAGAGAAGGCTCCAGAGAGACCTTAGAGCAGCTTCCAGGACTGAAAGGGGCTCCAGGAAAGCTGGGAAGGGGCTCTTCATCAGGGAGGGCAAGGAGAGGATGAGGGGAGCAGTTTTAAGCTGATAGAGGAGAGATCGAGATGAAATCTTAGGGAGAAATATTCTCCTGTGAGGGTGGGGAGGCCCTGGCCCAGGTTGCCCAGAGCCGTGGTGGCTGCCCCATCCCTGGAGGGGTTCAAGGCCGGGTTGGATGGGGCTTGGAGCCCCTGATCCAGTGGGAAGAGCTTCAGGGAGAGAGAAGGGGTTAGGGTGGGAAGGAGTAGGAGATATGGGTTGAAGTGAGAGGTGCAGCACCTAGAGCTGAATGGGATCTTACAGTTGGGTTAGTGGGGATGCAAGTGCAGGGTGGATTGTTCCTTTCAGTCCTTTCCTTCTCCTGTAGTGCATTTAGACCCCTCTCCAAGATTTTCCTTGGCACCTCACCATGGTGGGTGCGAGAGCTGAGGTTGAATGCATTCACCACTGCTTTGAGTCTCAACTCTGGAAGAGTTAATGTAACACAGCTCAGGTTTAGCTGGGAATATCCTTAGATCTCCCTGGAAAGATATTATTTTTGCTAAGTTATGAGTTGGAATCAAAGGACACTCCTTCACTTTGGAGTTTTAGGACAGGTTTCTTCTCAAAGGCAGCAGCACCGCATTTATTTTGTCCTGTCAACCTCTTGAATGTTTCCTCGGAATTAACTCTGCTCAGTCCATGAAACAGGAGCAATTGCGATAGTTGGAAAGTGGTTTCATGGGGTGTGATTGAGGTTTTGTCTTTTGGATTGGAACCTCATCATCTCCGGTAGCTGACACTGGTTTAAGTTCTCCCTTGTGTTTGGTCCCAGATTTTGCAGTTTGAATATTGAAGAGCATGGAGTAGCCCAGCTAAAACTCCTCCTGAAGAGCTGCGCTTGCCCATTCAGAATGTGTAGCCCAAGATCCTGGGCTCGTTCTGTGTTTCTGTTGAGCTTTTGATGTTTAGGTTGGTTTGAAAACAGCTTTTTGGGGCCCTAAGGCCTTTGTCCACACCTTGAGTTCTGTTTTAGAAGGTGTAGAGGTGGGCTACGTGTCACTGGATGGTAAATATATCAGGAAAGCAGTGTTCTGCCTGGCATGGAACCATTCTGAATCTGGCACAGCTCTCACCACTGTTTCCTAGAAAGCTTTGCTTAAGGAAAACTCTTTCTAGAGCAAGTGAAATAGGGAAGCATTGCTGGGGAAACTTCACCTGTGTCTTATCCTCAGTGGAGTCTCTGAAATACAGAGTTTTGAAGCAGGAAAGGGTTTAAATGTGGAGGCGTTTCTCACTCGCACTCCCCAAAAAGAAGTGGCGCCGATGTTTGGTGGTTTTATCCAGCTTTATAGGGAGAAACAGGTGTCTGTGTGCCTTTGGTGGCAGAGAAGCAAGTCTAGTCTTACAAAGGGTTTGTGCTGCCCCAGAGGAGTGGCTGATCTCATATTTTAACAATTTCTCTGCTCAATTATCATGGAATCGCAGAATGATATGGGTTGGAATGGACCTCAAAGTTCCATCCCCTGCCATGTGCAGGGACACCTCCCACTGGATCAGGGGCTCCAAGCCCCATCCAACCTGGCCTTGAACCCCTCCAGGGATGGGGCAGCCACCACTGCCCTCACAGGACAACGTTTCTCATCTCAATCTCCCCTTTTTCAGCTCAAAACCTTTCCCCCTCATCCTCTCCCTGCCCTCCCTGCCCTAGAGCCCCTCCCCAGCTTTCCTGGCGCCCCCGTTTCCATACTGGAAAGCTGCTATGAGGTGTTTGAAGGCGACTGTATTGTTGGTGTGTTTGCCTCGAAGCGAGGAAATGAACAGCAGAGTCGCTCTTTGCTGTGTTTGACACCACCCAGACCCATCTCAGCGTAGGACTCGAGCGGTTTATTTAAAGGAATGCTTAGTGCAGACAGGAGCACAGAAGGTAACGCGCTCTCAAGTCAGCTGAAAAAAAAAAACCCTACAGAGTCAATGCCAGCTTACGTCGCTTCCCAGCGGTTCTAATGAGGAGCTTAACGCCCGTAATCTCAGGATAGAGCAGCCACCGTTGCGCGGTGGTGGCTGTTGGCTGTCTGGTGGGGAAGGCGCTCCGGGGAATGGGGTGAAGGGTTCCTGTGGGGTGAAGGGGGCTCTCCTCGCCAGGCCGGGGTGGGCGCTAATGGCTCCTCTCTCCGTTCCCGTCTCCGCAGCCGACGTTCCTGGTGGAACTGTCCAGAGTGCTGGCAAACCCCGGCAACAGCCAAGTAGCCCGCGTGGCGGCCGGCTTGCAGATCAAGAACTCCCTCACCTCCAAGGACCCCGACATCAAGGCTCAGTACCAACAGAGATGGCTCGCCATCGACGCCAACGCCCGCAGGGAGGTCAAGAACTATGTAAGTTTTGTGACATTTGGGTCCTACCTGTTGTTTTTCGCACTGTGGGGATCATCACCGAATGCCTCGTCCATCCTTTTCCACCTGAGGAGTCTTCTGTTTGGTGGCTGCTGCCTTCCGTGAGACAAGGAATGGTGTTGGCCCTTGCTTGTCTCCATTGTTGCTAACAGCGTATTTAATCTGTGGGGTTATTAGGGTAAATACCCAAAGAGACAGAGGCTCCTGCTTTTACATTCACACCTGTAAATGCTTTTGCAAGGAGCCTCCCGATAACCTCATGGGATTGCAGGAGGAAACAGTCATGACTTCCCCGCCAGGGGATTGTAACTGGGCCCCTGTCTGCTGCTTCTTTTACTTAGGCAGCTTCCTCAGTTGTTTCACAGCCCACATTGATGCTTTTAGAGCACTCTTGGTGTCTGACCATGCATGTATATGCGAGGCCAGCGGATTTAAGAGTAGAATAGGTAAAAAACTGACAAGTTTGAAATAGAAAATTGTATTTTTACATTTCCACACAGATGAGGGATTTGATAGTTAAAGTTCAGGACCTGCAGTGGCAGAACTGGTAGCTTTAGTGGTTTGTGGCTAATGGGAAGAAAGTTCTGCTGGATTTATGCAATGTGATGGAGTTGGGACAAGCTGGCCACACACTTCATGTAATGTTTTCTGTAGAATCATGGAATGGTTTGGGTTGGAAGTGACCTCAAAGCCTACCCAGTTTCAACGCCCTGCCATGGACAGGGACACCTCCCACTGGATCAAGGGCTCCAAGCCCCATCCAACCTGGCCTTGAACCCCTCCAGGGATGGGGCAGCCACCCCTGCTCTGGGCAACCTCGGGCAGGGCCTCCCCACCCTCACAGCAAAACATTTTTTCCCTATTTCTCTTCTAAATCTCCCCTCCTCCACCTTCAAACTGTTCCCCTCATCCTATCCCTGCACTCCCTGATGAAGAGCACCTCCCCAGCTTCACTGTAGGCCCTATTGTGTTCACAGAATCCATACGTAGCAGAGTAAAGTTATATCATCATCGCTGGCACAATCCTAAGTCTTTTATTTATGTTGATGATAGCTAAGGGGGACGTAAACTGCAAGCAGGAGCTGTTGTATTGCTCTGAACCCAAGCTGGCAGAGCCAGTTCATTACTGGCTTGTCCATTAACATTAGAAATGCAGTGTTTAAGTGGTTGTATGGAAAATGAGGATGTATAACTGGAAATATTAAAATAAATGCATGCCTCTCCCTTCATTTATTTAATACGATGTTATTGAAGTACAGATAAAACAAATCATTCTTCTCATTTATTGCAATTAAAAGGAAAGAAAAATACTCAGCCTTATTCAGATTATCTTGGCATAAACAGCCCAGTTTTTTGGGAGAGGATTTTGAACCTAAATTTGTTTAGCTTTCGCAAGTTTGCTGTCTAATAAAAGCCGGGAGGAACGGTTGAGTGAGTCATTGTTGCGCGTCACGGCGCGCAGCATTGTGTGCGGGATTTAAAGGATGCGGGAGCGGTAATCGCACAGCTGTATCTCGCTTCCTGCACGGGGCCGCAATAGCCAGGCTCGTTTCTAACGAGATTTGTCTCTGCTCATGGCCTCGTTCGCTGTGGGAGGAAGCAGAATGAGCAAAGTGCTTTATTGGGGAGGGGGTATGTGGGAGATAATGGCAAGTGGAGATGTTATTGGTGAGCCAGTGCCCATCCCTGGTCGCTGACATCGAGCCGTCACCGGCTGCTCTGTCCCACAGGTTTTGCAGACGTTGGGTACGGAAACGTACAGGCCCAGCTCAGCTTCCCAGTGCGTGGCCGGCATCGCCTGCGCAGAGATTCCCATGAACCAGTGGCCCGAACTCATTCCCCAGTTGGTAGCGAACGTTACGAATCAGCACAGTACAGAGCACATGAAAGAGTCGACGTTGGAGGCCATTGGATACATCTGCCAAGACATCGTGAGTGATTTGAAGTCCTGTTTTACCTTGGGTGCTTTTTTAGGTGCTGGTCCAGCCTCTCCCCACCACCATTTCTCTTCCAGCCCTCCCTTCCTGTGTCTCCGCATCTGGCAGGCTGTGAAGCTTCCTTATAGAATCATAGAATCACCAGGTTGGAAGAGACCCACCGGATCATCGAGTCCAACCATTCCCATCAATCACTAACCCATGTCCCTCAGCACCTCGTCCACCCATCCCTTAAACCCCTCCAGGGAAGGTGAATCAACCCCCTCCCTGGGCAGCCTCTGCCAGGGACCAATGACCCTTTCCCTGAAAATTTTTTTCCTAATGTTCAGCCTGACCCTCCCCTGGTGGAGCTTGAGGCCATTCCCTCTCGTCCTGTCCCCTGTCCCTTGGGAGAAGAGCCCAGCTCCCTCCTCTCCACAACCTCCTTTCAGGGAGTTGGAGAAAGCAATGAGGTCTCCCCTCAGCCTCCTCTTCTCCAGGCCAAGCAGTCCCAGGGCCCTCAGTATCACGATGTATTGCATTGAGTATCTGATGTGAATTGATGCAAACCCCCTGCCTGACCAAAAACCAAACTGAGCTTTTCTAGCGCTGCCAGTTGCCACAGAGAGCATACGTAGAGCACGTTGCTGGTGGAACCACAGTGGAGTGGAGAGGAATCCTCTGCTTGGTGCTTCTCATCAGGCAGCAGGGGATGGATTTCACTGGAGATGTTGGTTGCTTATGGAGCCTGCCATGCTGCAGGCTGCGCAAGACTTGTGTTTGTTGGTTTTTGAGTGGGAGAAGCTGTTGGCCATGGGGTTTCCAAGTGCCCTGCCTTGCTGGTGGGGTGCTTTGTCACCCAGAGTTGTCGTTTGTGTCAGTCCCTTTGTGATAAAGTTTGTAGCTGTAGTTTGGGAATCTACTACTGGATAAATTCTGGTCTTAACAATTAATATGTTGTGTTGTGGCTCTTGTCTTAAATTACAAAGAAAAATTGCTCTCTAGACTGTGGTCACAGCTTTATTCTTTAAGCTCCGAGTGCTAGCAGCTCCCCATCCTGGCTGCTGGCCCCAGCGATCCACCTCTGCCCTATAACAAAAAAAGATGTGCAGCTTCACCAGTAAAAGCATCGACCGTAGCTGCTGGTGCTGACCTCTACCCAGTACCTAAAGAAACTGGGAACCAGTCAGTGGGTATTCACTTGCTGGTGGCGTGCAGTCAGGTAGCCTGAAGCTTGTGGGCCTGATATGTGTGACAGCAGAGTTTATTCAGCATTTATGACTTGGATATCTGGAATACATGCACTCAGTTCAGTCCTTCTTCTATCCCAGAAGCTCAAAGACCCAGTGGTGTCTGAATTCCTTGTGTTTACATTCTGCTGCTCCCAGCAAGCAAAGCTCCTTGGCCTTGAGGTCCTAGCCATCTGCTTCTAGATTTCAGGATCACCCTTTGAGGGTGCTTTGAAATTTGAAGAAAGCTGTTCAGCTGACAAATAACTGACTTTATCAATGCCTCTTCTAGGATCCAGAGCAGCTTCAGGACAAATCCAATGAGATCCTGACAGCCATCATCCAGGGAATGAGGAAGGAAGAGCCCAGCAACAATGTGAAGCTAGCAGCTACGAACGCACTCCTGAACTCTTTGGAATTCACCAAAGCAAACTTTGACAAAGAGGTGAGGGGGAAAAACTGTTGTGATTCCTGGTCTAAAACGTGTGAGCTGAATCCATGGTCTGTGATGAGAATTCATGCACCACGCTGAGTTTTGATGCATAATTACCTTGCAACTGAGACTTGGATTCGTTTTGGTAGATCCCATGTGTTCCTGTTGTGAAAATCAGAGATTTGGCAGTGGAGAGGGAGCAGCATTGGCTGGTTTACATAAATCTAAACTAACCTGAGTTTAGCTCATTGGATGCTCTGCTTCCTCACCAAATCCTGCTCCGTAGCTCTGCTGTTCCAGCTTGGATCAGCGCTTTCTTTCGAGTTGTGTGGCAGTGATCCAGACTTAACTTTGCCTCTGAAAACTGTTGGGGGAGGACGATTCTTCCAAACAGTGGCCTCAAAATGAGCCTTTCCAGAACAGACAAATCCATTGATTTTTCTTTTCCTGTTCGGATTCAGTCTGTCCCCTTGGTCTCTACCAGGGAGACTGTGGGGAGGATGGAATCGAAATGGAGCCTTCAGCTTAGAGGGGCTTGGAATAAAAGTTTTCCATTGTCAGCTATTCTGTGCCTGTTGATGAGATCAACTGGAGTCTTTCAGGTTTGAGCAGGGAGGTTCGTGATCTGTTCACACTGTGTTTCTGTCAGGCTTCAATCCTATAAACAGCCTGGGCCTGAGTCTGTTCATACTGCAACGCAAGAAAATCCAGGTGCATCCCCTCAGGGAACGTGTGTCCTGGTGGAGTTGTGAGCTTTCTTGAAGTGCTGGCTGAAATAGCTCGGAAAACAGCAGGATTCCTTCTTTTTCTTTCTTTCTTTCTTTCTTTCTTTCTTTCTTTTACCAGAAGAGCCAGTGGCTCTGGTTCTGCTGTGTCTTTCTATTTTGGACAGCCCGTTAAGCACTTTTTAACAAGAAAGCCTGGGATTCCTTTTTAAGGAAGAAATGATGTAAAATCCCGCAGTGAACAGCAACCTATGTTGTTTCTGGATCTTTAGAAGGGCTGTGAGCAATTGTACTGATCCAGACTCCCAATCCATCCTCTGTAGGAAGGTGTGTAAAGGCTTTGATGCTTTTGCAAGGCAGTTCTAATGTTCTTTTATTTCTTCTTCCAGTCTGAAAGGCACTTTATTATGCAAGTAGTCTGTGAAGCAACACAGTGTCCAGATACAAGGGTAAGTGAAATGAAAAGCTTGATTCGCTGTGTGTGTTAGACGACATGAATGCCGTTCTGTTAAACGATTGATGTAAGCATCAAACAAAAGAAGTTTTATACCTGAAGTCAGAAGTAGCCAACAGCTAGGAGGATTTACATCACTTGTGAAAGACCTTATTGGGTGTGGGGTAAACGAAGTCAGCAGAGAGGCTGGGTGGTTAATCTGTGGTGGCTGCAGCTGCGCTGGGCGGTGGGAGCGCTCGGGAAGGTCCCACCTCTGATCCATTTTCCACTCCGGCAGGTACGAGTGGCTGCCTTACAAAATCTGGTGAAGATCATGTCCCTGTATTACCAGTACATGGAGACATACATGGGGCCTGCACTTTTTGCTGTGAGTACTCTGCTTTCTCATGTAGCTGTCTGATTTTCCTGTGGTTCTTCGTCTTCATCCAAGAGGAGAAGCTATCCTACATTCCAGATTTGTTGTTCTTTTGGCTGTGCCTACGTGCTGTGAATCCCTCTTTCATAGTGAAATCCGTAAAACCAGCACCAGACGTTACAGACTTGAGACCCCAGAGTCAGGCGGACACAGACTCCTCGCTCACTCTGCAGCCCTTGCTGTGCTGATAGCTGATAGCCTCCTAAATGAGGAGATTGTCCTCAAGAACAGAAGCTCTAATGTGGCGTCTGATTTCAGACGATCTCGGATCTCGCACCAGCTGCCCAAAAGCTGGGGCACGTATTTTAGGAGAAATAACTTGTTAAAATGCCTTTTCTCCCCTCCTTTCCTATTTCCAAAGATAACGATTGAAGCGATGAAAAGCGACATTGATGAGGTGGCTCTGCAGGGAATTGAGTTCTGGTCAAACGTCTGCGATGAGGAGATGGATTTGGCCATCGAGGCGTCCGAGGTGAGCTCGCACGTGCCTGCTGGGAAGTGGGGAATACCTGGGATCAGGTTTGGAAGTGCTGAACTCGTGTCTCTGACCTGCATTGGCAAGTCCTCCGGCTCTCTGAGGTGGAACAGTGCAGGAGAAGCCTGCCTGAGCCCCTATGCGGCAGTCGTGGGTCGGTGGTGAGACATCCTGCATCACTCTGATGTGGCATGATGGGTGTCTGAGACCTGGGGCTGTACGAAGCCCGGGAGCCGCTGCTTCTGCGGGTGTTTGTGTGCTGCAGCCGTCAGCGCCGCGCCGTGAGACCCAGCTTGGTTCTCAGCTGCAGCCTGGGGCCTGGCAGCTCACTCAGGGCTCAACTATGGTTAACCTGCCCTCTGTTTTGGGCGAAAGCAAAGCTTATATCTAGGGTTACACAGGGGTCACCGTTTGGAATTCCCTTTAATGACTCTTCGGGTCGTTTTCTTGTCTCTGTAGCCTAATGTGAAGTTGTTGATGTAGTTTGAATATAACCCTTTTTTATAGAAACAAAATGGTTTTAATGCCAGCCTGGCTGGGAGTTGAAACCAGTTGAGGTAAAGATTCTCTGACACATTTGATGAGAACACAGCCTGACATACAAGTTCTAGTTCTCTGCAAATGGTGTGTGACAGCTACCTGATTTCTCTTTAGCATTCCAAAGTCAGCTCAACCTCCTCCTGTAAGGTTAACCTGAATGTGTTAAGTGTCTGTGCCAGGCACAGTGTAGTGTCATAGAATCACAGAATGATTTGGGCTAGAAGGGACCTCAAAGCCCATCCAGTTCCACCCCTGCCATGGGCAGGGGCACCTCCCACTGGATCCAGTTGCTCCAAGCCCCATCCAACCTGGCCTTGAACCCCTCCAGGGATGGGGCAGCCACCCCTGCTCTGGGCAGCCTGGGCCAGGGCCTCCCCACCCTCACAGGAAAACATTTCTCCCTAAGATCTCATCTCAGTCTTCCCTTTTATAGCCGAAATCCTCTTCATCCTGTCCCTGCACTCCCTGATCAGGAGCCCTTCCCCAGTTTTCCTGTCGAACATGAAGGTCTTGGAGCTGTTGCTTCATTAAGGCAACCCCTTGAATTGCTGAGATGTAGATGTTGTGTTGGAGGAGCTCCATTACGCTGATATGTAAAGTTTCTGGGGTCTCTCACCAGCATGAGCACCTCAGTCCTACCCTAGAGAGAAAAAAGATTGATCACGCTCTGCATAACTTAACTCATAAATAATGTATTATGGGATGAAATAAAAATAATCATTATCCTTTACAACCGATGGTGCTGAAGCTGAATTTGGGGCGTTGTTCTGCGTGCAGATGCTGTTTGCATGAATTAGCTGTGGAGATCAATAACAGCTTAAACTTGGAAAGGCTCCAGATGATTCATATCCATCTTTAAAAGCAGCTAAATATATATTTATGTTGAATGCCCAAAAAGGCAAGGATAAAAGGACAGTCAGCAGCACATCGGTTTAATTTGTGCTGAAGACCTTTTGCTGCTTCTGTTTGGGGTCACTTTTTAATGGTATATAACTGCAAACTGAAAATATTTGTGTTTGTACCGTGCGACGAGGGCTCTGTGCCTGTACAGAATGTTAAATGGAACTTGCTTATGGAACGTTTAACTGGCACCCGTGCCGGCTGTCCTTGAGGTTCCTGTGTGTTATGGGAAAGAGAGGAAAGGATGCAAAGGAGAATTTATATCATCTGGTGTTCATAATTCAGACCTCATGCCTGTGTAGCCACTGAGGATGATTTTGTGGCATTTCTTTCCAGGCAGCAGAGCAAGGCAGGCCTCCGGAGCACACCAGCAAATTCTACGCGAAAGGAGCGCTGCAGTACTTGGTCCCAATTCTAACACAGACCTTAACAAAACAGGTGAGCTGCAAAATCCCTGCTGCATGCCAGAAAGCACTCTCTATTCTGCTTCAGAGTTCTGGGACAGCGATGCTGCTGTTGCACGGAGGAGCAGGCTGTGGCCATTGTTTCTCCCTCACGTAGGTGATTTCTGATACACTTGATCCCCTTGGGTAGTTTTTAATGCAGTCCCTGGTCTGTGATGAGACATCATGCACCACGCTGACTGAATGATGCACCCATTTTTAGGGCTGAGACCATCAGACTGCACGCAGTGTCGTTTTTAAGCTGAATTCTGTTAACACATGCTTATATTTATGGTTTTGGTAGAGGTTTGATAGTTCTCTGTATTCCTGACAAGATGTTTTTGACTTTAAAGTCTGTGTTCTGTCTCTGCATCATCTGAGATCCAGTTGCTGGAATTCTTGAGCTTTACTTCTTGAACTGTGAAGTCCATGTTTATTTAGCAGCTATTAAGCACTTCACAGGGACTTCTTGGGGCTGTGTTTCACAGTCTAATCAAAATTAATGGAATCACTTGCTACAGCAGGTCTAATTATAAAATAAAAGTGTTAATTAAACCATACAGGATGGGGTTCGTTACTGCAATGAACTGGGGAAATGCTTGGTGTTCTAAGGGAGTCCAGGGGAATTGTTTCCCTGTTTGTTTTGTATTGCTCTCCGCTTGGATGCGGAGAGTTAAATTGCAGGAGGCTCTAAAGTGCTTGTTAAGAGAGAAAAGATAAAGCAGAGAAAAGAATAGCAGGTACCCAGCTTCAAAGGCATCTGGTAAGGCTTGAGGGAGGGAAGAAGCCATTCAACTGGTGCAGCAGGGCCCTCTGTGAGGGGATGGTGGGGATCAAAGGACCAGAATCTCAGCTGAGATGAGCAGTTTGAAAGAGGTCTGAGGCCGCTCTAGGTGCATCACCAGAATGGAAAGGTACTGGTGACGCAAGGCACTCGTGTTGCTCCTCAGCCAGGCATGTAGCTGGTGATTCCAGACCTGAATTAAACACACCACCTGGTAATAAGGTGATGTTCCTTGCAGTAGATCCAGGGATGCTCTAGTAGGTCCTGCAGGATGGCTCTGCCTGCAAGCAGTAAGGGACATCTCCCTCAGCTGACCAGGGTGCTCTCCTCCTAGGATGAAAATGATGATGATGATGACTGGAACCCCTGCAAAGCAGCCGGTGTCTGCCTCATGCTCCTGGCGACCTGCTGTGAAGACGACATTGTTCCTCATGTGCTGCCCTTTATTAAAGAACACATTAAAAACCCAGACTGGCGATACAGAGATGCGGCTGTGATGGCTTTTGGGTGTATTTTGGAAGGACCAGAGCCCAACCAGCTCAAACCACTAGTCATACAGGTACGGCTCCTTGTATTTTCTCTGAGGCTTGTAGAGCAAAACCTTCCTGATGTATCTGGAGGTAGATACCTGCTTTGTGTGTTGCTCTTAATCCAAGGAAAAGCAAAAAGATGCAACCCTTTAATGATGTTTTGGAGAGCTTTGGTAGGCTAGGGGTGGGGAGTTGGGTTGCACAGCTCTCAATCACATGGAAATGCAGAACTTGCATCTGTACTTGAGCACTCTCATCAGTTCTCAAGTCTTGCCCCCTGGGAAATAACTGTGGATCTTAAAATATGAGGGCAACAGCCTAACTGGATGCCGACTATCCTCTCCAGTCTATTGCTGACTTGTAGGGAACGTAGTAAAATCAGAACGGTGGCAAGCTATTTCCATTTATTGCATCTGATCCCACCTTCCTCCTGACTGCGATTGTCTCCAGGCAATGCCAACTCTAATAGAACTAATGAAGGACCCCAGTGTTGTGGTTCGAGACACGACTGCTTGGACCGTGGGCCGGATCTGCGAGATGCTTCCTGAGGCTGCCATCAATGACATTTACCTCGCGCCACTGCTGCAGTGTCTGATGGAGGGGCTGAGCGCCGAGCCCCGCGTGGCCTCCAACGTCTGCTGGGTGAGGCGGCCTCTGCGCTCGGGGGCGTGCGGTGGGGTTCTGTCAGCGAGGGGAATGCAGCTCGTGGCCATATAGAATCATAGAATAACCAGGTTGGAAGAGACCCACTGGATCATCGAGTCCAACCATTCCCATCAATCACTAACCCATGTCCCTCAGCACCTCGTCCACCCGACCCTTAAACCCCTCCAGGGAAGGGGACTCAACCCCCTCCCTGGGCAGCCTCTGCCAGGGCCCAATGACCCTTTCTGTGAAAATTTTTTTCGTAATGTTCAGCCTAAATCTCCCCTGGTGGAGCTTGAGGCCATTCCCTCTCGTCCTGTCCCCTGTCCCTTGGGAGAAGAGCCCAGCTCCCTCCTCTCCACAACCTCCTTTCAGGTGGATATAGAGAGCAATGAGGTCTCCCCTCAGCCTCCTCTTCTCAAGGCTAAACAACCCCAGCCTCCCAAGATAAGAGATATGTGTGAATACACGCAATATATCCATGTATAGAGCGTGTAGGTATTGATAGATGCCGAAAAGGATTTTGGAGGTGGCTCCTGGATCGATCATCCAGCGCATGCAACTGTTGTTAACTTGTTAAGTTTCCTCAAGTCTGTTTGGTGGCTCTGGTAGGAAAGGATAAAGGATGCTAATATTCTCTAAGGGTAGAATCATAGAATCATTACGGTTGGAAAAGCCCTCTGAGCTCATCCAGTCCAACCATCAGCCCAACCCTGCCATGCTGACTAAAACGTGTCCCCAAGTGCCATGGACACACATTGTTTTAACCCCTCCAGGAGTGGAGACGGGGATGATCTCTTCCTTACTCCTGCTGGCCATGCAATGGATGATCCGAACCAGGATGCTCTTGGCCATCTGGGCCACTGCTGGCTCATAGAATCATAGAATAACCTGGTTGGAAGAGACCCACCGGATCATCGAGTCCAACCATTCCTATCAAAAATTCCTATCATGTTCAGCTGCTGTCAACCAGCACCCCCAGGTCCTTTTCAGCCAGGCATCTCTCCAGCCAAAAAGTTGCCCTTGGTTTCAAAATGCTGTGGAAACTGTCGGTGACAGCAGGCAGGATGGGTCTGGGATTTAGCTTTTTTCTTGGGTCCAGATGGATTGCAGCCTCAATCATAGAATTGTTCAATTGGAAAAAGACTTGAGATGATTGAGTTGAACCATACCTGTTGGCTACAGTCTTAAGGGAGAGCCAAGACACTTAGTTTCCTGTTAAGTGAGCTTGCTCTTGCAGTGGTTCCAGAATGGAATTGAGAAGCATGAGGGTGTTTTGGCCACTGACAGAGCTGCGGTCCCTGGGGTTTGTTTGCTCACTTCAGTTATGGCATCGTCTCAATGCATATCTGATCCCTCAATAAAGAGGGTTTGTCCCTTACTGCTTTCTAAGAGAGCAGCTCAGTAAGAATTGAGCTAGAGATGAGTATTTGCATGTCAAAACAAGCTTTAGAAATGACAGAATCTGCTCTTATAGTATTTCAGAGGTTTGAAGGCTTGTAGTCAGCATGGAAGCTTTCCCTCCAATCCACTCATCTTGGCAAAAGTCCATGTAACTGTGGCTTTTGTCTCCTGGAGATGATGACTACTATGTTTTTAGATTGAAATGAAAATCAAGAGGCTTTCAGCTCTTCTAACCCACGTGTCTCGGAGCAGTTACAGTTGCTCTGCAGTTGGGAGTCGGAGCAGTCCACAGCCTTGTCTAAATGAGTGCTGGGTAGGGGAAAGAATCTGCTTATCCCTGTGAGGTTCAAGCTGTCTTACCTTTGTCCAGTTTGATTCTCAGCAGCTACCAGTTGCTGTGAAGGCATCTGCGTGCAGACAGCGCTGCCACCTTGCACGGTAACGTTAGGGTTTCAGCCTTCGGAGTTGTCACCACTGTTGCAGCAAAGCTCGGTGCTGCTGTTCATGAAGGGAACTGTTAACCCTGCACACATTTTAGGGTTACTTGGTTAGAGTATTATTCCAAGGCTGTTGGGATGTCTGTTTCTGGACTGTGAGGGAAAACTCGGTTGAGTAATAGCAGTGGTTGTTCTGTGTTTCAGGCCTTCTCTAGTCTCGCTGAAGCTGCCTACGAAGCTGCAGATCTGGCTGATGATCAGGAAGAACCAGCGACCTACTGCTTGTCCTCTTCGTTTGAGCTCATAGTTCAGAAACTTCTGGAGACTGCAGATAGGTAATGCTTAACCGCCCAGCTTGAGCTCTGCAAAGGTGGCTGGGGATTTTTTAATCCCTCAGGTTGTTGTTTCTCTCACGGCTTGGGTCTGAATGGTGTTTTATCAGAACTGGGATTTTCTGGGATCACATGGGTACGGAATGCTGATCCCCAGGACAAAAGCTGTTTGCACAGAATTGTTTCTCAGTATTTTATCCATACCTGGAGTTTCCCCTTCTGTGTTTCACTTCCAAGTCTCTGAGCACAGCTTAAGACTGTGCGTGTTTTTGTACAGGAGTCCTAAAACTCCTTAAGGTTGGCTGCAAGGCCACGGAATAATGAGACTTGCAGGAGGCATAATTAGAAATGTGTGTGTACTGTACAGTTCGTTTCACTGTGGTTGTTTTATGCTGTGGTTGTTGCTGTAGTCTTGCTTCATTCCACGTTAGCTCCAGGTACTCCCAGAAGAGACGATGAGGACCTAGTTAGGCTGGATGCTGTCCTTTTCCCAGCGAAGCTGGAATATAAATAGATGAGGCAAAATATGAGGCTCGGTTCTGCAGACGCAGAAATGAAGGTGCTGCTGCAGTCATAGTCTGCCTTGAAGGTTGCATAAATCCTGACAGCTTCAAGTTCATTCCTTAGCTCAGTTCAATCGCCTTTTGGTGCATGACGATGGCTTCTGAAATGGTGTCCCTATTGGAATGGTTCAAAGTCTGAACCCTTCCCATCTCATTTACTCCCCCCTAGAAGCACCGTGTCTCGCCTGGGGCTTTGCAGACCATCAGTCACCTTAGTGAAGATCTCTGCTGTCTTTATTCCAGTTTAACATCCTCACCTATGTCTGGGAGGGATGTCGGGGAGCCAGAAAGATGTGCCGGTCACTTCTGGAGGCTGTTTCTTCCCACGCAGGGTAATGGTGCCCTGGAAAATGTGTATTTGCTGCCAGTGACTGAAGATATTGGAAATCATTAACAGTGAATGAAACAGCCTTCCAGAGGCGGCTGCACAAATTTCATTTAATTTCAAGTCTTGAGATACTGGACTGCAAGCGCTCTGCTTGTCGCAATGCTGAAATGTAGCTGTTAGCAATTTACTGAAGAAAAAGACTTGTTTCTAAGCGAGTCTGGAGTGCTGGGAGCTGTAAATGTATCCTTCTGTTGCAGGCCTGATGGACACCAGAACAACCTGAGGAGTTCTGCGTACGAATCCCTGATGGAAATAGTGAAAAACAGTGCCAAGGACTGTTACCCTGCTGTCCAAAAGACAACCCTGGTCATCATGGAGCGACTGCAGCAAGTCCTGCAGATGGAGGTGGGTGAACCCAAATTCTAAACCCCTGTCATGGAAAGGGAGGGGTCCAAGGCCAGGCTGGATGGAGCTTGGAGCAACCAGATCCAGTGGGAGGTGTCCCTGGACCTGAATGGGCTTTGAGGTCCCTTCCAACCCAACCCATTCCACGATTCTATAATTATTGGGTAATATGTTTTTATTTTTTATAGATAGGTATCTTAAGCTGCTGAGCAGCACTTCTTATCTTAAATAGAAAGACACACACGATTACAACTGAAACTCTGGACCTCGGCACTGTTGAAATCTGTGGTGTCTGCATGGGCTGCGCTGCAGGCTCTTCACATGTGGGGTTTTGTTCTTTTTTAGTCTCATATCCAGAGCACTTCGGACAGAATCCAATTCAACGATCTCCAGTCTCTCCTTTGTGCAACTTTGCAGGTGAGCCCCTGTCTCTGGTGTTTGTGGTTATGGGGAGGAGGTGGTTTAGAGCCGTTTCTCTGCCCCCGAGGCTGCGGACTTGGTCCTGTTGATGAGCTCTGAACGAGGAAATTGGATCTCGTGTCCCAGCTGACACGTGGGAGGTGATACAAGGTTCGGAAGGTTTCTTTGGAGTACGACTTCTAAAATTGAGGGCAATATGGATAAAGAACACTGTATGTGGCTTGCTAAAGATTGTCTGTGCTTTCAGATTGGTTCTTCTGCTTTCTACAGGCTGAACAATCGCTTGGCTTGGCACAGACAAATACTCTCCATAACGGCTTTAATTTGTTCATCTGCCTCTTGTGGTTGGTGTTCTTATTTAAAATGGCACTAATTAAAATGCACTGAGTGTCCTTGAAATTAAACATCTGGTAATGAACAGCCCCAGTACCAGCGCATTTCAGTTCCTTGCTTACTCCTACAAAGCTCACTGGAAACAGCCACTGTTTTCCTCTCACGCCGGTCTGGAGTTGATCAGAGCATCCCCTGGAATCCATGGGGTGGGATATTCCTGCTTTTTGGTTATCCCTGCAGGAAGGGTGATGTGGTGCTGTCACGCCTGGCTTATTAATGGTGACAGGGCGCTGGTTTTCCCTCCAGCCCAGGAAAGGGAGCCTAGAAAGCCTCTCTCTGTGGGTTTTTGCTTCGCGTTCTCTCGAGTGAGGCTGGGAGCTCTCCTGGATGTTGTGTCCAGGTTGTCTTGAAAGGTTGTTAACTTCATCACTCTGGTTCAGCAGCTCAGAGTGTCACCTCTTACTCTGACTCTGATTTTTAGGGGAGTTTTTTACTCCAGCCCCATCCTGGTTCTCTCCCATTGGCACTGTGCAATCATTATTCGCTTTCAGGACACCTCTGCCTGTGGGAAGTGCAGTGCTGGTGGGATTAAACTGCTAGGTTTAGCTTGTAAATGTGTGTTCTTCATTATTGCGAGATTATATTTGCAGGAGTTGCAGCAGATACTTAAATGCCACCAAGTAAAGATCAGCCGGGAGACCCTTTTCAGCGTTATGCGTTCAAACAGACTACTTTATTACATACTTTCTCTCTTCTGGAAATATGATTATGAACACCCAGCCGAGGAAAAACAATTGTTAATGTTTAAATGGAAGGAGAAATTATTTTGACAGTCAAAGTCAATGTCTTTGGAATTAGTCAGTTTGAATCTGACTTGAAATAATTTTTTTCCTCTGCAGATTGAGGAACTGCTTTCTCTTTATGTAGGAAATGCAAGTTTCCTTTAGATAAGGATGCATCGGAGCTGTGTTTGTTGCCTAAGAGGGTGTGCAGAGCATGGGTTAAGCTTGGGGTGATTCCTTGGCCCTTCTGCTCCCTGTGATGCACCAGATAACGCAGAGCACACGCGTGCTCACAGCCTGCTCTACTCTGCAGAGATCGGGTTTGCTTTGCAGACACCTCGGTGCTAAACACGTTCAGTAAACCTCCTTTGCATCTGTTGTGTGTTGATTTATTCCTGCTCATCCTGGGTGGGAGAGATTTGACAGCAGACAGTAGTGAGGACATCATCGCGTTGTGTTTCTGAGGTTTAATTCTACGGTTTAGAAGCAAAGCTTACACACAGCCTGGGCTGGACAGGAAGAGCTTGCAATTGCACTGCTGTGTTGGAAAAGGGCTTTTTTTTTATAGACCCAAATTGGGGCTGGTCACATTTAATGCCAAGCTTACAAATGGAAAGCCTGGAGAACAGCCTATGCAGCAGGAAAGGTAATTTCAGCTGGTTCTGTCGCTGGGAAATGAATGGGACTTTGTGCTCGCACTGACACAGCACATTTCTGCAGCAGTTCCCTTTCAGCATCCCTGTGTGGTTGGGAGCGTTCAGAGATGCAGAGACGTGACTCAGCCTTGTGTAGATGGAAGCAATCACAGTCTCTTTCTCTGTTCCCACCTAGAACGTTCTCCGGAAGGTCCAGCACCAGGACGCTTTGCAGATCTCGGATGTGGTGATGGCCTCTCTGCTGCGGATGTTCCAGAGCACGGCGGGCTCGGGCGGCGTGCAGGAGGATGCCCTGATGGCTGTCAGCACCCTGGTGGAAGGTGGGCATCGCGATGCCGAGCGGGCTCGTGTCAGGGGCAGGCAGAGCTGGCATGGGACTGGTTTACTGCCTTTACTTTTGGACTATGTGGTGAAAAACATTGAGTTTCCTGGCTTTGCTTGAGATCTGGCTTGGACCACGCATCTGGTCACATCTGTGTGCGAAGCTCTGATGCTGTCCAGGGTGCATTTTGGGATTGAATGATGTTTTCTCCGTTAATAATGTAGCTACAGTGTAAATTCTGCCAGGTGCATCTTTGTATGGTGCCCAGCACAATGGGAATGTGGTCTCTCTGCTGCCTCTGGACAGGGTTAACATCATTGTGATCTGTATTTACGCTGGCTGTATCCCACAGTTGTTCTGTGGAACACGTGTCAGTGGTGGATGATCAGTTGTTGGTCTTGTTAAAAGAAAGCATTGTGACAAAGATCCTGGAGGTGTTGAAGGCCAGGTTGGATGGGGCTTGGAGCAACCGGATCCAGTGGGAGGTGTCCCTGCCCACGGTTTGGGTTGGAACTGGGTGGGCTTTGAGGTCCCTTCCAACCCAAACCATCCCATGATTCTATGATTGCCTGAGGAAACGAATGAGAAGGTCAAGTAGGTCCATAGCAAGCTGAGCAGAGAGGAAAAACTGAACTGTATCCTCTTCCACTTTTGGACAGATGGGTCTGTATGGATGATCTCGGTAATGCAGGTGACTTGGGGAAGGTAGGAGCTCGTTGTAGGTTAGGATCTTTTTCTGACTAGAATCTCTTCCACGTGCAGTCTTAGGTGGAGAGTTCCTGAAGTACATGGATGCCTTCAAACCGTTCCTTGGCATTGGGCTGAAGAACTATGCTGAGTACCAGGTAGAGGTCAAACCAGCCCTGTGTTCACAACCCCTAATTCCCATCTGCTCCCAGATGCTGAGTTCAGCAGGTGTGCAGCTGTAAAACACCACAGCTCCTGGTGATGAAACAAAACTGGAGCTCCAAGGTGTGTCACTAATTACTGGCTGCATGCACAAGTCTAGGTTCTCCCCTTTAATTCAGGGGAAGGCGTTCATTGACTGGGTGCCTGTGTTTTCACAGTGGCTGCCTATTAGGTGGCCTTTGTGAGGAAAGAGGTTGCCACTGGCTGTGAATTTCCATTAGGAGGTCCTGGACCTCGCTGGGCTGGGTCGTCGGGTTGGATGGGGCCTTGAGCAACCTGATCTCGTGGAAGATGTCCCTGCCCATGGAAGGGGGATTGGAACTAGATTATCTTTAAGGTCCCTTCTGCCCCAAACCATTTTAGATTAGACCACCTGGCTGCCAAATCTGGCAGCGTTTGCTCAGTGTCAACTTCAGTGGCACCGGGATCTCTTGGTGAAGCGTGTTCAGCTCTGACATCAGCAGTTAACGAAGCAGGGACTCATCTGCTGCCATATAAGGGTCCTTATTCTCAGTGGTTTAATGGCTGCAGGCTCTCGCCGCTCCCTACTGCTTGGATAAACCAGAGCTGTGAGGATGGAGTGTGGAAGTTGTGACTCACGGGGTGGGTGTCTCACTTGCTGTTCTATTTGCAGGTTTGTCTGGCTGCAGTGGGCCTGGTTGGTGACTTGTGCAGAGCCCTGCAATCCAACATCCTGCCTTTTTGCGATGAGGTTATGCAGCTGCTCTTGGAGAACCTGGGGGTGAGTGTTTACCTCCTCATTAGCTGGTTTGTAACAGTTGGCTTGCACACTGAGGAGGGAGTGGGAGGTGGGAGAAGCAGAAGTGTTAGGCATGCTCTGAGGATCTCATGTTTGACAACTATCTTGCTTACTATTTGAATGGAATCCAGATTTATTGGGGGTAAAGATTTACATATCAAGCGAATGTCATCATTTATTAGCTCCTCCTCCCCTAAAAAGAAGGGAAACTGAACGTAACAGTGCTGAAATCTCTTCCAGAATGAAAATGTCCACAGGTCCGTGAAGCCTCAGATCCTCTCAGTGTTTGGCGATATTGCCCTTGCTATTGGAGGGGAATTCAAGAAGTATCTGGATGTCGTCCTGAACACCCTCCAGCAGGCTTCCCAAGCACAGGTGGACAAGGTAAGCCAGTGGGACACACTCTGCTGCCTTCATTCAAGGCGAAACCAGTGACGTTGCTGAAGTTGGCTCTCCCGTTGCCTTTCCAGTCCGACTACGACATGGTGGATTACCTGAATGAGCTGAGGGAGGGCTGCCTGGAAGCTTACACCGGCATCATACAGGGATTGAAAGGAGACCAAGAAAACGTGCACCGTGAGTACTCGCCTGCTGTGGTGTTTCTGTGCTTGAAAATGGCAAAGGGAGGTGGGAAGGGCTTGGCCTGTATGTGCTGTTTCATGGTTGTTGTCACATCTGTGGACAAATCCTTGTTCATCCCCCTCTGCTTGGAGTGGACGCTCTGATGCTCCGAGCAGGGAATGGGTTTAGAGCCCTTCGCTGTGGTTTCTCTCGTGGCAGTTCTTCCCCTCTACCTCAGGGAGCGCTTTCTGAGCCAGATCGTGGCTGTTTAGGGCTGCCTTGGAATCCCTTCTAAAGGGGATATGGTTGGACTCGATGATCTCGAAGGTCTTTCCCAACCAAACGATTCTATGAACACAGACTGTGCTTCACCCTGCTATAACAAAGCTGTTTTCTTCCAGCGGACGTGATGCTGGTGCAGCCCAGAGTAGAATTTATCCTGTCTTACATTGACCACATTGCTGGAGACGAGGATCACACCGATGGAGTGGTGGCCTGTGCCGCTGGACTGATAGGGTGAGCATCCCGTTCCTGTTTCAGCTCGTTAGAGAGAGAGATTGTCGTACAACAGCCTGAATGTTTGGAGCTGCGTTTTTCTGGCTGTCTGAAGTATTTAACGTCAGTCCTGGCTTTGTACTGTCTGAGGTCGGTGTTTAACCTGAGGTGTGAAGTGGTTTCGCGGGTGAGGTCTGTTAGTTGACAGGGTGAAAACCTGTAGGTGGAAGTGAAAGCTGGGGGTGCATTACAGGAATTCCAGATGTAGGATTGCTCGAGGATGACCTGAGCTTGGAACCAAAACACCCCATTGCCTGGGTACGGAGGAACTCTTTTCAGGGAGTGTTAATCTCTGCTGTTGCATTTAGGGAGAGGTGGTGGGAGCATCAAGGATCTTGGCCTTTGGACAGGAGAGGGAATGCCTCTGGTTAGTCACAGTTTCAGAAACCCGTTGAGCTCTCCTCCTGCTTAAATTAGTGACCATATGCAGCATTTTAAAAAGGACGTTAGCTGTGAGTCAGATTCCTTTTCACGAGCGAGAGCTGATCGGAGTGGTAGTGGCACATCTGTTTGTGGCACAGCCTCAAAGCCTTTACTCTTTTCCTCAGGGATTTGTGTACAGCCTTTGGAAAAGACGTCCTGAAATTAGTAGAAGCTAGACCCATGATACATGAACTGCTAACTGAAGGAAGAAGATCCAAGACGAACAAAACAAAAACCCTCGCTACCTGGGCGACTAAAGAACTGAGAAAACTGAAGAATCAAGCTTGGTAAGGGATAACACCCACACCCACCTCCCTTTCATGTTGCATAATTATGAGATTGGCTAAACTCTGGAGTCTGGAAGAGAGGCTGCACAAAAGCCTTGTTCTCTGGGAGGTTGTTTCTCACTTATTTTCCTATAAACAAGCCCCATCTGTAGTCTGGTATGATCAGAAAAAATCCAGACGGAGACACACGGTGAGCTGCTCAGCTTTCACAAGCCCAGATGCAGACTTGAGGGCCTCTTGCCTTGTGAAATGTGTTACCCTTGCTCAGTGGGGATGATCCTGTGCTCCTCAAAACTATTGGAGCTCAAAGAGTGTCTGGATGATGCTCTTAATCCTGTGGTTTAGTTGTAGGAAGTCCTGTGAAAAGCAGGGAGTTGGAGTTGATGATCCTTAAGGGTTCCCAGCAGCTCAAGATGCTCTGGGTTTACTGAAGTGCCTTTTAGAAAAAACAGGGTGTAGAGAGGGGCGTGAGGGTGTATCTGTGTTTAGGAGGATGTGACAGCTTTGCCACCCAACATGGAGAAGTGCTTTGGTTTTCCCTATTCTACCTTTCTCATATCCCAGAATGGTTTGGGTTGGAAGAGACCTCCAAGCCCATCCAGTTCCACCCCTGCCATGGGCAGGGACACCTCCCACTGGATCAGGGGCTCCAAGCCCCATCCAACCTGGCCTTGAACCCCTCCAGGGATGGGGCAGCCACCCCTGCTCTGGGCAACCTGGGCCAGGGGTCTCCTCACTCTCACAGCAAAACATTTCTCCCTAAGATCTCATCTCGATCTCCCCTCTTTCAGCTCAAAACCCTTCCCCCTCTCTCTGCCTTCCCTGATCAAGAGCCTTCCCCTGCCCCAGCTTTCCTGGAGCCCCTTTCAGTCCTGAAAGCTGCTCCGAGGTCTCTCTAGAGCCTTCACTTCTCCAGGCCGAACAACCCCAACTCTCTCTGCCTGTCCTTATACAGGAGATGCTCGAGTCCTCGGATCATCTTTGTTCTGCAAAACCCTTTCCTGCTCACTTTATTTCCCAAACACGGGGTTTGCTGGTGCCGGGGTTGTGTTCTGACAGAGCCTCTTTGCTTGCAGATCTGTTACCATTGGGATGACACCCGAGACCCCCACTGGAAAATCTCCAATCTTTTGAAAAAACCCGGAAGTGAGGAGTGTGCACGGATGCTGAATGTTTGGGAATGAGAGGATGAGTGAGTGAGGCTTGAAACACACCACATTGAAAATCCCGCCGCAGCAACAGCAGCAGCAGCGCTGTCAGCGAGCTGAGCACTGACTTGCGTAGGAAACCTGGCATCGGCCACCTTCGGGAAGAGAGAACAACCCATTTCTGTCTGAGTATGGAGCAGTTTTATCCGAGTACGGAGCGAGTCTCGTCTTCCGACAGACCAGGACTTGGCTTCTCGGTCGTGGCCGGCGCCGAACTGGGAACGGCCGGGTTGGAGGAGAGGAGGAAACTGGGTTCAACTGTGGTGCTCTTGGTTTGAGGTCTGGCTGGGGCTGCTGGAGAAGGGATGGAGCCCGAGTCTCCAGCCGCAACCTTTGCCGCACGGTGCTGTCGGTGACACGGGATGAAAGGAGGAGGAGGAGGGGGGGTGAAGGATTTTCAGTCGAGGAGTGAGTGTGTGTGAATGAGGCGGTATCCACATTCTCAACTTCAAGTCATTGCAGTTTATCTTGTCCCGAAACAAATAACCACAAAGGGTTAGCTGTTGCATTTCATAAACTAACAGGAGTTCAGTCCTACTGACGCAGCGTAAGAGATGTAAACCAGAAAAGAGGTTAAAAAAAAAAAAAACACAAAAAAAGGAAAAAAAAAAATATAAGGAAAGTCGCTCTTTAGGGTTTTTTTTCTTTTAGGGGAAACACTGACGAATGCTCAGAGCTCCCGGGCGAGTGACGCTTTTCATGGTCTCGTTTCATCGAAGCGCCTTTCCTTCCTTAATATTTGTTCAACTGTGAATGTAGAAATGGGGGAAACAAACACAACTCTCGCGTTAGAGGGAATAGAAATCAATTGTCAAACCAGGATATTTCAGGCTTCAAAGGAAACACAGCTGTTAAGTGCTCTGAATTGGCAGTGAGAACGCAAAGGGAACGATCTCTCCTGAACTTGTACTGTAGCAGCCCCACCACCCACCGAAATTGTGCCAAAGAGTTGAAAAAACTAACCTAAAAAGAAAACTTCAGGTAAATATTTTGGATTGCAAAAAGAAAAAAAAAATAAATGAGGATTTAAAAAAAAAAAAAACCTCAGTGTTCAAACACAAAAAATCTGATAAAAATGCCATTTGGAAACTGCTTGGCCTTTTGTGCTCTTTATTTGGATCAGGTTTAATGTGGTTTTGGTCTCTTGCTGCACTTCAAAAAACAAGAAAAAAAGGAAAAAAAGAAATTTATATAAAATATATATATACTGACTTGAGCTTAACACAAGGCGGCACTTGTAAAAGGTTATATTTTTCCACTGCAGTTGAAGATTAATAAAATGGTGTCAAACATTCCCCAACCCTTCCTTTTTGTATTCTTGGTCTTTCCAGTAACAAGGGGAACCCATTCTTGTTTTTTTTTTTCGCTAGAGCAGCGACTCCGATGGGCAATGGGAACCGAAGCGGCCGCTTTCCCGCATCGCCTGCCCTCCCGTTTTCACCTTGAAGGATCAGAACCTCTCGTTTCCTTCGTTTTGCTTTCGAGGAACAGTCCCGGAGCCGGGATTGCCAGCGAGAAAGCCTAAAATACCAGAGGAAACGCAGGGTTTTGAGTCTAATTTTCCATTTCATTTCTATCAACGCAGCTGTCGATGCTACCGGCATCCACTCTGCAGGCTTTGGGCATCTTGAAAAGCTGCTGTGGGGGGAGAGTAGGAAACCTTAGCCAGTATTTCTTTTGGTTTTTTATGCTTTATTTCCCTGATTTCCTTTTCCCAATCTGATTTTTGGATCGGTGAGGGATCCCGTTGCCCATCCCCGCTGCAGCGTCCACGCTAGCTCTTGTACAGGGTATCAGCTATGTGCCTTTCAGTGCTGGGTTCAGATCGCAGTCCAAGTGCCGACTTTGAACCAGTGTACGGAAATAAAATAGAATAAAATGAAATAAATAAAAAAAAAAAATAATAATACAAACCCAGGAGTTTGGAAGAGAGGAGAAGCTCTGGGAGAGCAGCTCCGGAGCCGTGGCCAAGGGAGAAAGAGGCCTGGGTCGGATTTCTAGTAATGCCTTTTCTTTTTATTTTGTTTCTCGAGGTGGGGTGGGATTTCCTAAAAAAGAAAAATATATATATAAAAAAAAAAGCAAAAAAAAAAAAAAAGCCATTCCTGAAGTTGGGGAGGGGGCGTGGAGGGAAGGAATCTGATCATTCCTCAGTGCTACCTGTTTCTGTCCTGTGTGGCTGTTCAGCTGTAGACAGCAGGAGAATAAAGTACACTGAGACAGTAGTGGAAACGAACCTTGTGTCTGTCCTGTTTGTTTTGGGGCTGTTTCTTGGGATTTGGGGTTTGTTGCAGTTCTCAAAGTGAGCAGGCGCTAGTGCCTCGTTATCCCTTCATCCCGTTACTGCTGCCTGCGGAGGTAGAGCCGAGTATATCTTTTATGGATTAATTTTTTTTAAGAACCTTTTTCGCTCCTCAACAGGTTTAATGAATAGGCTAAATCCTTGATTTTTTTTTAATTTATTGTTCTTTTCAAAGTGCCATTTCAGCACTGGGAACATAGCGCAGAGACTGTCGTGGTGGCAGCAGGGACTGAGCATCCCTGGAGCTGGAGAAGAGTGGAGGTGAGCACTGCTTTGTCATCCCCTTTCCTCTCTAATTGCGGGTGAAGGCAAAGTTCAATCCCTAAATTGCATTATTGAAACGTTAGCTCTTGAATCAAGTTCCTTATTAACTTCACATTGTCGATCTCTCTGTTGTACCCAGTGAAAAACACCTTGGTGCTTGTCCGCTTCCACGAGCGAAGGTTCTGACAGCTGGTAACGACTGGGAAGGACCCTCTTCCCAACGAATTGGTAAGATCTCTTTATTTACCTTCTAACTAATCGTTTGCATGGCCAGCAGGTCCAGGGAGGTTCTTCTCCCTCTGGACTCGGCCCTGGGGAGACCGCTCCTCGAATCCTGGGGTCAGTTCTGGGCCCCTCACCACAAGAAAGATGTTGAGGCTCTGGAGCGAGTCCAGAGAAGAGCAACGAAGCTGGGGAAGGGGCTGGAGAACAAGAGGAGCGTCTGAGAGAGCTGGGGGTGTTTAGCCTGGAGAAGAGGAGGCTGAGGGGAGACCTCATTGCTCTCTGCAACTCCCTGAAAGGAGGTTGTGGAGAGGAGGGAGCTGGGCTCTTCTCCCAAGGGACAGGGGACAAGAGGGAATGGCCTCAAGCTCTGCCAGGGCAGGTTTAGGCTGAACATCAGGAGAAAAATTTTCATGGAAAGGGTCATTGGGCAGTGGCAGAGGCTGCCCAGGGAGGGGATTGAGTCACCTTCCCTGGAGAGATTTAAGGGACGGGTGGACGAGGTGCTGAGGGACATGGGTTAGTGATTGATGGGAATGGTTGGACTCGATGATCCAGTGGGTCTCTTCCAACCTGATGATTCTATGAAAACCTGCTTTATTTTTGTTTGCCTTCCTTCCCTCGCTGCTCCGTCTCCCCAGCGCCCGCCGCCTCTCCTCCTGCCAGCTCTCTTCCCCCGCCGCGGTGGCTCGGAGAGACGGCGTGGGTGTGCGCTCAATGAGCACCCAGCTCCCGTTTCCTCTGCGGGAGCGCCGGAGGTGACAGCAGTGTGTCATCAGCCATATGTGCCACCCTATTCCTGGGAGCAAGAGCTCGGGCTCTTCTCCCGACGCTGGATTTCGTTCTCTCGCAGGCTGGAGGGGAGCGGGCTGCTGCGCCCGGCTCCCACGGGATGGCTGCGTCCCAACGCGGGGAGGAGAAAAATCCATTTCCCTGCAGCCTTCGAGGGGAAAAAGCCACTAACAGCTTGATTTTGCAGCCTGGGAGGTGACACTGGGGCCTCAGCACCCTCCAGCTGCGGGTCACGGTCGCTGTCTGGCACTGCTGGCACTTGCTGAATGCGGAGGTGGCACAGGGGACAAGGGCAGGAGCTGGTGTCACCGCTCTGGAATGAACCCTTCCGGCTGAGGGGACCTTAATTTTTCTGCTGTTTTGCTTCCCCCTGGTACTGAGCTGCTGCCTGTGGGTGGTTTTTCCATGTTGCAGTGGCGGATGGTCCGTGTGCTGGCTCATGGGAAGCACCAAGACAGGGAGCATCCCCCCAGCGTGGGGACACGGGGCTCTCCTGACACAACCAGGAGATCGGATACGAGATGTCCAGCCTACGAGCAGCCGAGAGCTGGATATGCTGAGCCAGGAGCAGCACGATGGTAGAAGAGCTGTGGTGACCACAGAGCGTGGACTCACAGGGCTTTGTGCTCTCCGGTCTCAGGACGCGGTTGTCTCCTGTATCCTCCTCCGCTTGTCGCTCCCGGATGGGATCAGGCAGCACCAGGGTTGTGCAAGGACTTACGGCTTGTGTCCCGCTAGGTTGAGCCTGAGGAACAGCACAGACGTGGAGTTCCACCACTTCAGGTTTCATGGATTCACACATCCACGCGTGCGGCCGCCTCTGTTTTCCAGCAAAGATGCTCCACGCTTGGAGCTGTGGGGTTTGGGGAGCTCAGAGCCTGCTGTGCCGATCCCGGTCTGCTCCGCGTGCAGAGCGGGTGCTCAGACACCCCGGGGAGCCCCAGGATGCCCCCAGCCCACTCAGGGATGCCTGGCACAGGGTGGGAGACCAGCACGGTGCTGGATGTGAGCACGTGGGATGCAAACATGAACAATGAGGAGCCTTGGATGGGGCTTGGAGCACCTGGATCCAGTGGGAAGTGTCCCTGCCCGTGGCAGAGGGTGGAACTGGATGGGCTTTGAGGTCCCTTCCAACCCAAACCATTCCACAATTCTCATTCTTGGCTACGTGAGCCAAGTGGGAAATGGTCTGAGGTTCTCCGCTCCGCATTTGCATGGTTGTGAGATCCCATAAAGCTGCCTCCGCCCCGCTCCAATCCCCCTGCTCCTAATCGTGCTCCCGCAACTGTGTCAGCAGCTACCGGTGGGAACAGGATTCTCTGTTCTCACGTTTGGATGAATTTACTGCTCGACCTCCTCCTGGAGGTGGCAGGAGCTGATGGGATGGAAGGAAGAAGCCCAGCCGGCTGTGTTTGCGATAACTGAGGAGCCTCCACCATGAATGCATGGAATAATTTTTCCCAGGTAAGTAAAACCTTTAACTGTGGGATCTCCCGGGCTTCTCTGTTCCTCCTGAACGTGGATAACAAATGAGATGCTGTCCCTGAAGATGACGAAGGAGATGTTCTAGGGTTTGAATGATCCCATCACAGCTCAGGCCTTGTGTGAAGCCAGGGATTTTGCAGCCTCCGAGCGTCACGGATGCGGCTGGGAGTCAGCAGGGATTGCTCCTCGCCTGCTCTCCGTCATTCCCTGCCGTGAGCATCGTGAAGCGCACCGATTAGCCGAGTCCTCGAGCGTTCCCGAAATGCATTAGGGTTAAATAATTCAGTTCCAGAGTTAAGATGGGGCTCTGGGAGCGAGGCAGGCGGGAGAGAGCTTGGAAATGCAGCCCCAGCCGCAGGGCAAAAGCAGAGATGGGCTGCAGGGAAGGGAGCGCAGGGACATCCCTGGCAGGCACAGAAGCCCATGGAACATCCCAGGGGATGGAGAAAGGTGGCTCTGAGCAGGAGCAGGAGCAGCTGAGGAGCTGGAGCAGGGAGGTGGCTGCTGGTGTTTGCTGTGAGCAGAGCTGGGAGATGAAAGGCAAAGTCTGATGGGGTGAGCCCTGCCTGCATCCCTCTCCGCATCCCTGCGTCTCTGCTCCCACTGCACTGGGGAAACCACAAAGGAAGAGCTGCAGCCTCGGGAAGAGCAGAGCATCCTATGGGATGGATCCTGCTCTGCCTGTACCCATGGTCCCGGGTGCTGCGCTGTGTGTGGAGATGCCACGGGGACCCCAAATCCCTGGGTCTGGTTTAACGCGGGAGCTTGGATGGCTCCGGGGCCTCTCTCTGCCTTCCTCCACTCCACATGCGACGCTGCAAGAGCTCCTGGGATGGCTGCAAGGCTTTTCCTTGATGTCCAGTGAACTTTAGTGCCTTGTGGGGTGTGGATGCTGGGTCACATCCCGCTGCTCCCCACCGGGATGCTCATCCCTGGTGCAAACGCCTGCTTCCATCCGCGCTGTTGTCTTTGCATCAAAATTAACTTCCAACCTGATGGAAAAACCTTAATTTGCACTTCAAAGCCCCGAGCGGCATCTGCTAGGCGAGCCAGAGCTGGCACTCATGTTTTCCAGGGTGTGTTTGCAGCACAGCCCAGCTCCTGCCTGCTCGGCAGTGGATGCCTCGGATCCACGGGACTCTCCTACCTTCCAGTCCAGCCCTGTGACCCCCCCAAGCCCCCAGGAGCTGCTGATTCCTCCCCACCATGTGCTGAAGGCAATGATTCTCTGGCACATATTCCAACGGGAATGGCCAGAAGGCCTGGAGCAGCCCGGGGCCCCCTCAGCACCAGCTTCCCCAAACCTCCTGGGCCTTGTGATGTGTTTCCAGCTCCAGATTCCCTGCTCTGTGGTGCTCAGTTCGTGCTCCGGCCACTGAATCACCTGGCACCTTGGCATCCCATGGGCATCCCATGAGCCGTAACCGGTCCGTGGAATCACCTGGGATCCCATGAGCTGTGACCGATCCATGGATTCAGCCAGCATCCCATGAGCAGTAACTGGTCCATGGGAATCAGCATCCCATGAGCAGTAACCAGTCCGTGGAATCATCCTGCATCCCATAGGAACCGGTCCATGGAATCACCTGGGATCGCATGAGCTGTAACCGATCCATGGAATCAGCCAGCATCCCATGAGCAGTAACCAGTCCATAGAATCATCCTGCATCCCATAGTAACCAGTCCATGGAATCACCTGGGATCCCATGAGCTGTAACTGGTCCATGTGAATCATAGAATCATAGAATCACTAGGCTGGAAAAGACCCATTGGATCATCGAGTCCAACCATGCAGCATCCCGTAAGCCGTAACCGGTCCATGGGAATCACCCAGCATCCTGTGAGCAGTAACCGGTCCATGGAATCACCTCAGATCCCATGAGCTGTAACCTCTCCATGGAATCACTCAGCATCCCATGAGCTGTAACCAGTCCATGGAATCACCCTCCATCCCATGAGCAGTAACCAGTCCATGGAATCACCTCAGATCCCATGAGCTGTAACCGGTCCATGGAATCACTCAGCATCCTGGGAACAGTAACTGGTCCATGGGGATAACTCAGCATCCCATGAGCCGTAACTGGTCCATGGGAATCACTCAGCACCTCATGAGCTGTAACCTAACCTGTCCATGGAATCACTCAGCATCCCAGGCTTGGGTGAAGCCAGGAATCCCCCTATTCTGGGGGCTGCGGGGCTCTGTCCCCCCATCCCAGGGGATGCTGGGGTCTGTCCCTCATCCCAAGGGGGTCAGTTCCCCATCCTGGGGGGGTGCAAACCTTGATCCCTTTCTCCTGGGGGTCTCAGGGTGGTGCGGGGTCTCTCACGGCAGCAGCGGCACCGGCAAAAGCAGAGCAGCTATTAATAACCCTGCGCAGCAAAAAAAAAAAAGCTGTAATTCCATAATGGAAGCGGCTGGGAGAGAACAATTCAGGGAATAAAATGTTCCCGTGGTGGGGGGGCAGGAAGGGGGGAGGCGATCCCAGCCCCCACACTGCTGCTCCCCTAATTTTCCCCCAGGATTTGGGGGTCTGGTTGTGTCTGACCCTTCCCCCCCTCAAAGGGCAAAGGGATGCTGGGGGGGGGGGCTGGGAAAACGAGTCTCATCCCTTTTCACCCCCCCTGGAGCATCCCTGGACCCGCTGAGCCCTGGGGATGGATGGGGGGGGTCCCAAGGAAGAGAGGGGGGTCCAGGGATAGGAGGAGTCTAGGAATTGGGGGGGTGCTTGGGATGCTCGGGGATGGGGAGGGCGGTGGGTGGTGGTCCAGGGACTGGGGGGGGGTGGAAGGGATGGGGATGGAGGGGACGGGATACTGGGATGGAGGGGATAGGATGGATGGGGGGTGGGGACAGGGATGTGGGGATGCCCATGGATTTAAGGGAGATGAGGATGGGGGGTCCTGGGATGGAGGGGATAGGGATGGAGATGGGGGGGGGACACAACACTGGGATGGGGGGAATAGGGATATGGGGGACACTGGGATGGAGGGGAGAGGGATGGATATAGCGGGGGGGACAGGGATGAAAGGGCTAGGGATGGATTGGGGGGGGTGTAGAGGCTGAGGGGGTGGGAAATGAGGATGGAGGGTGGTCCCAGTGTTGGGGGGGGTGGAAGGGATAGGGGGACGGGACACCGGGAGGGATGGGGATGGGGATGCGGGGGGTGGAAGGGGGGCAGCCTCGGGGCTGGGGATGAAGGGCCGGGGCTGCGGGGGGTGGTCCCGGGGCCGGGGGGGGGGCGGCCCGGGGGGAGGGGCCGCCGGTCCCGGTGCCCACGTGGTTTCCCGGTGTCTCCGGAGCGGAAGAAGCGGCGGCGGGGGCGGCGGGGACGGGGACCGCATCCCAGCGCATCCCAGCGCATCCCAGCGCATCCCAGCGCCGGTGAGTGCGGGGCCTGGGGGGGCTGGATCCGCGCTGCCCCCGCCCCGTTCAGCCCCCCCCGCCCCGGTCCCGGCGCTCCCGGCCTCCTCCGGCCCCGTCGCATCCCTCTCTCCATCCCTGGCTCGGCCCCGAGCCCCTCCTGCTCCTCCATCCCCGTCCCCATCCCTGTCTCCATCCCACCCGCGTCTCCATCCCCTTCCCTGGCTCCATCCCATCCCCCTCCCCGTCTCCATCCTCATCTCCATCCCTGTCCCCATTCCCTTCCTATCCCAGTCCCTCTCCCCGTCTCCATCCTCATCTCCATCCCTGTCCCCATCCTCTTCCTATCTCTATCCTCGTCCCCATCCCATCCCCACCTCCATCCCATCTCCATCTCCATCCCTGTCCCCATTCCTTCCTATCCCAGTCCCTCTCCCCATCTCCATCCTCATCTCCATCCCTGTCCCCATCCTCTTCCTATCTCTATCCTTGTCCCCATCCCCATCTCCATCCCCATCTCCATCCCATCTCCATCCCCTCTCCCTCCCCATCTCCATCCCCTCTCTACCCCCCTCTCCATCCCCTCTCCATCCTATCCCAACCCCACTTCATTCCACCTCCATCCCCCTTTCCATCCCCTCTCCATCTCCATCTCCATCCCCATCCCAACCCCATCTCCATCCCCATCTCCATCCCCATCTCCATCCCCTCTCCATCTCCTTCTCCATCCCATCTCCATCCCCTCTCCATCCCATCTCCAACCCCTCTCCATCCCATCTCCATCCCCTCTCCAACCCATCTCCATCCCTTCTCCATCCCATCTCCATCTCCTTCTCCATCCCATCTCCATCCCCCCTCCATCCCATCTCCATCCCCTCTCCATCCCATCTCCATCCCCTTCTCCATCCCATCCCAACCCATCTCCATCCCCTTCTCCACCCCCTCTCCAAACCATCTCCATCCCCTCTCCATCCCGTCTCCATCCCCATCTCCATCCCCATCTCCATCCCCCCTCCATCCCATCTCCATCCCCCCTCAATCCCATCTCCATCCCCATCCCCATCTCCATCCCATCTCCAACCTATCCCCATCCCCATCCCCATCTCCATCCCCTCTCCATCCCCTCTCCATCCCCTCTCCATCCCCTCTCCAACCCCTCTCCATCCCATCCCCATCTCCATCCTGGTGGCATCCGAGCTGCGAGCTCAGCCCCGTTTTTGCTCTTTTTAAAGCCCTTCGTAGGCCTCGAGGAGGAGCCGACGCTGGGGACCGAGCGCAGCCGGAGCGGCTAGACCCTCCACCGTTAACCCTGAAGCCTAATGACAACGCTGCCGTCTCCCAGTGCCCGTCCCGCGGCCGAGCTCCCTCCGCGGTGCCCCGGCTGTGCTTCCCACCTCACCACCGACGCCTGAACCGCGTGCGCCCGCGCCGCCGCCCTGCCCAGCCCGCGCCGCCTCGCCCCGCGCCCGGGGCCCACCCGCAGGTGGGGAAACTGAGGCACAGCTCGGGGCGCGTGGACGCGGAGCTGCTGTGGAGCCTGGAGTATCCAAGAGGGATGAGAGGGAGGGATCCCAGCCCCTGCTCAGCACCACCAGGGGGGTCCCCCCACCCCACATTGTGGCTCCAGGACCCCCGGCAGCGCTCGAGCCGGGGGGGTCTGGGAATCCACGAACCCCACGACTCGGTTCACCCACATTTCTGGGACCAGGACTCGCTCTTTTGAGACCTTCACCCCCCCTTTTGAGACCCTCACCCCCTCTTTTGAGACCAGGACCCACCCTTTGAGACCCTCACCCCCTCTTTTGAGACCCTCACCCTCGCTTTGGAGACTCTCACCATGCGTTTGGGACCAGGACTCACCCTTGGGGACCCTCCCCCACTCTTTGGGGACCTTCACTCTCTCTTTTGAGACCCTCACCCCCTCTTTTGAGACCAGGACCCACCCTTTAGGACCCTCACCCTCGCTTTTGGGACCCTCACCCATGCTTTTGGGACCAGGAACCAGCTTTTGGGACCCTCATCCACCCTTTGAGACCCTCACCCACTCTTTTGGGTCCGTCATCCACACTTTTGGGACTGGGACCCACGCTTTGGGACCCTCCCTCATTCTTCTGGGACCAGAACTCACCCTTTGGGACCCTCACCCACCCTTTGAGACCCTTTTTGATGGGAATGGTTGGACTCGATGATCTAGTGGGTCCTTTCCAACCTAGTGATTCTATGATTTTGGGACTGGGACCCACCCTTTGGGACCCTTACCCACAATTTCGGGACCAGAACTCACCCTTTGGGACCCTCACCCTCCCTTTTGGGACCTTCATCCTTGCATTTGAGACCCTCACCACACTTTTGAGACCCTCACCCACACTTTGGGACCCTCACTCCCTCTTCTGAGCCCCTTGTCTGCTCTTTTAGGACCCAGGCTTTTGGGACTGTCTCCCAACCTTTTGGGACCCACTTTTTTGGGGGTCCCTGCCCTGCTTTTGAGCCCCTCTCTCACCCTTTGAGCCCCTTTTTGATGGGAATGGTTGGACTCAATGATCCGGTGGGTCCTTTCCAACCTGGTGATTCTATGACTCTATGATTTTGGGACCGGGACCCACCCTTTGAAACCCTCACCCTCACTTCTGAGACCCTCATCCTTTGCTTTTGGGACTGGGACCCACCCTTTGAGACCCTCACCCTCACTTTTGAGACCCTCACCCCCTCTTTTGGTACCGGGACCCACCCTTTGAGACCCTCACCCTCACTTTTGAGACCCTCATCCTTTGCCTTTGGGACTGGGACCCACCCTTTGAGACCCTCACCCTCACTTTTGAGACCCTCATCCTTTGCCTTTGGGACTGGGACCCACCCTTTGAGACCCTCACCCTCACTTTTGAGACCCTCACCCACTCTTTTGGGACCAGGACCCACCCTTTGAGACCCTCACCCTCACTTTTGAGACCCTCATCCTTTGCTTTTGGGACTGGGACCCACCCTTTGAGACCTTCACCCTTGCTTTTGAGACCCTCACCCCCTCTTTTGGTACCGGGACCCACCCTTTGAGACCCTCACCCTCACTTTTGAGACCCTCACCCACTCTTTTGGGACGGGGACCCAGCCTTTGAGACCCTCACCCTCACTTTTGAGACCCTCACCCCCTCTTTTGGTACCGGGGCCCACCCTTTGAGACCCTTTTTGATAGGAATGGTTGGACTCGATGATCTGGTGGGTCCTTTCCAACCTAGTGATTCTATGATTCTATGATTTTGGGACTGGGACCCACCCTTTGAAACCCTCACCCTTGCTTTTGAGACCCCCACCCACCCTTTTGGGGCCAGGACCCACCCTTTGAGACCCTCACCCTCACTTTTGAGACCCTCACCCACTCTTTTGGGACCGGGACCCACCCTTTGAGACCCTCACCCTCACTTCTGAGACCCTCACCCACTCTTTTGGGACCAGGACCCACCCTTTGAGACCCTCACCCCCTCTTTTGAGCCCCTTGCCTGTTCTTTTGGGCCCCAGGCTTTTGGGACTCTCTCCCAAGCTTTTGAGACCCACTTTTTTTGGAACCCTCTCCACTCTTTGAGCCCCTCTCCCATGCCAAACCCTCTCTGGGGGCCAGATCCCGCGGCGCCGTGCGGCGTAACCGAGCAGCCCCCTCAGGATCAGCCCCCCGGGGGTGTCTGGGGGGCTGTGCTGTGGGGCGGGTGCCCCCCGGGGGTGCGGGTATGTGGGGCACGGGCTGCGCGGGGGGCGTGGGAAGCGGCACCGGCTGCTATTCCTGGCGCTGGGTCCCAGGAGGACGTGGGGAAAGTCACCGTGTGCCCCCAGGGATGCTGCGCGGGGAGGCTCTCTCCGTGTTCATCCCCGGCGTGGGGTCGCCGGTGGCTGTCCGTCTGTCCGTCTGTGTGTCTGTCTGTCCCCCAGGCAGGACGTGGACTTCACCTTCATCCCTTGCCGTGGGGTCGCTGGTGTCTGTCTGTCCGTCTGTCCCTTCACCAGGCGGTACACGGACTCTGTGTTCATCCCTTTCATGAGGTCACTGGTGTCTGTCTGTCTGTCTGTCCGTCCGTCCCCCAGGCAGGACGTGGACTCCACGTTCATCCCTTGCCGTGGGGTCGCTGGTGTCTGTCTGTCCGTCTGTCCCTTTGCCAGGCAGTACATATTCTCTGTGTTCATCCCTTTCATGAGGTCACTGGTGTCTGTCTGTCTGTCCATCCATCCATCCGTTCCCCGGGCAGGACACGGACTGCGTGTTGATCCCTTTCATGAGGTCACCGGTGACTGTCCATCTGTCTGTCTGTCTGTTCGTCCATCCCCAAGGCAGGACGTGGACTCCACATTCATTGCTGCCGTGGGATCACTGGTGACTGTCTGTCTGTCTGTCTGTCTGTGTGTCTGTCCATCCATCCCCAAGGCAGGATGTGGCCTCCACGTTCATCCCTCATGGGGGGTCACCGGTGTCTGTCTTGTCTGTCCATCCATCCGTCCCCCAGCCAGGACACGGACCGCGTGTTGATCCCTTTCATGAGGTCACTGGTGACTGTCCGTCCATCTGTCTGTCCGTCTGTCCATGTGTATGTCCGTCCCCAAGGCAGGACACGGACTCCACATTCATCTCTGCCGTGGGGTCACCGGTGTCTGTCTCGTTTGTCCGTCCATCCGTCCCCTCAGGCAGGACACGGACTTTGTGTTGATCCCTTTCATGAGGTCACCGGTGACTGTCCGTCTGTCTGTCCGTCCCTCCCGCCAGGCAGGACATGGACTCCATGTTCGAGGACGACATCAGCATCCTGACTCAGGAGGCGCTGGGGCCGGACGACGACTGGCTCGACAGCCCCAACACGGACCTCTCGGGCGAGATGTGCTCAGCCTCCCACTTCGCCCTCATCACCGCCTACGACGACATCAAGAACCGCTTGACGGGGCTGGAGAGGGAGAACTCAACGCTCAAGCGCCGCCTCAAGCTCTACGAGGTCAAGGTGAGGGCGATCTCGGGGAGCTCTGGGATGGGGGGCTCTGGGATGGGGGGCTCGGGGATGGGGGTCCCCACTGATGCCCCCTGCCCCCCAGTACCCGCTGATCGGCGAGTTCGGCGAGGAGCACATCTTCTCGCTCTACGAGGCCAAGGAGACGTCGCTGCTCAAGAGCGAGAAGGCGTCGCTGCAGCAGCAGCTCAACCAGTTCCAGCACGAGGTGAGCGGGGCCGGAGGGGCTGGGGGGCGCGCGGGGGAGTCCCCCGAGCTGCCCACCCAACCCCTGCCCGCTTCTCCGGCAGCTCCAGAAGAGCAAAGAGCGAGAGGAGCAGCTGGAGGAGATGATCCAAGCCTACGAGAAGCTCTGCGTGGAGAAGGCGGATCTGGAGACCGAGCTGGGAGAGATGGTGGGTGCTGGGGGTGAACGGTGTCAGGGGACATCGAGGTCCCCTACCCTGTGGGGCTGCTGGTGCCACCACCAGGACTCGGAACATGGATCTGGGGGGGTTTGTGGTTGCTTGTCCCCGTTGTAGACGCGCTGGGGGTTGTAGAGATGCACGTGGCTTGGCTTTATCCCTGGAGAGGACACCCGCCTCTCCAGGGGACACCCCCAGCGCCACCGGTGCCCGTTCCCCATCCCAGCCCCACGTTCTCGGGGTCGACTGGGCACCCGTGGCTTCCACCACCGCATCCCGCGGGATGCTCTGCCCACCGGGACCCCCCTCCCAGTGCCGGATTCCCTGGGATGGGGAGCAGAGGGAACCCCGGCGTGGGGCGCGATGCCAGCGGGGCTGAGCCTCCTCCCCATCCTCGGGCAGCGGGCGCTGGTGGAGACGCATCTGAGCCGCATCCGGAGCCTGGAGCAGCAGCTGCGGCAGCGCGATGCCGGCGCCTTCTCTGGGCTGGGGACCCCCATGCCGGGCCAGGAGGTGCCTTTCCTCGCCCTGCACCCCAACCCCGGCCTGAGCCACGGTGAGCTGCCCCCCTTCCCCACCCCGCGGGGCCCTCTCGAGGCTGCGTGGCGGGCGCTGAGCCGTGCCTACCCGCAGTGCTGGAGCGCGCCGGCGGCTGGCAGAGCCGCGGGCTGGAGGCTGAGCTGGAGGCGGCGCGGCAGGAGACCCAGCGCGCCCAGCACCGCGAGGAGCACCTCAAAGCCGAGTGCGAGCGGCTGCAAGCGGAGCTGAAGCACCTGCAGGACACGCGGGAGCAGGTACGAGGCGAGGTGGGGGGGGGGCACCCGTGTGGGACCCCGACTCGTCCCCCAACAGGGGCTGACGGGGTGTCCGCTCCCCCCCAGGAGCAGTCGGAGCGGGACATGGCCTGGGTGAAGAAGGTGGGCGACGACCAGTAAGTGCTGGGGTGAACTGGGATGGGGCTGGGAGTCCCCGCGTGGCAGGGAGGGATTGGACACTGCCGGGCTTCGCGTCCAGTGGGATGGGAGCTCCCTTTCGTAGAATCGTAGAATCACCAGGTTGGAAAAGACCCACTGGATCATCGAGTCCAACCATTTGGGTAGGGTCCCCGGGGTCCCCACGATGCGGTGCTGCGGGGAGGGCGTCTGGCACCCCGAAAGCACCCGCTGCGCCCCAGGGATTGGAGTGGAATGGGGGTCCTGCTGCGGTGCGGGCACAGTCCAGTGTCCGGCGCCGTACGGTCTGTGTGGTGCTGGCTCGGCGGCTGTGCCGCTGCCTCCAGAGGGCACTGATGGCTTGTGGATGGCGTGCAGCACCGTGCAGCGCCGAGCTGTGCCAGGCAGCACCGAGCTGTGCCATGCAGCACCGTGCAGCACTGAGCTGTGCCGTGTGGTGCCGTGCAGCGCCGAGCTGTGCCATGAAGCCTCAAGCTCCACCAGGGGAGGTTCAGGCTGGACATCAGGAAAAAATTTTCACAGAAAGGGTCATTGGTCCCTGGCAGAGGCTGCCCAGGGAGGGGGTTGAGTCCCCTTCCCTGGAGGGGTTTAAGGGATGGGTGGACGAGGCGCTGAGGGACATGGGTTAGTGATTGATGGGAATGGTTGGACTCAATGATCCGATGGGTCTTTTCCAACCTGGTGATTCTATGATTCTATGAAGCCAGGCCAGGCAGCACCAGGAGCACATCCAGGCTGCTCAGGGCCCTTCTCGGCTTCACTCTGGCTTCTCTTTGCACTGGTTTAACTGGGTGGGGAGCATCGCCAGGACTGGTGCCCGGGCTCCCTCGCGCCTGGTGCTCCGGAGACTCCATCGAGGCTGCATCCCTGGCTGGCGACAAAGAGGGGATGCGATGCCCTGCGTCCTGCCAGGTCCACAGGGGACACGCGTGGTGCTGAGCTGGGTCCGAGCCCCCAGATTTGAGGGGTTTTGGCCAGGACGCCCCCAAATTCAGGGAGGAGGCAGCACCGATCCTGCCCTCGCTCCGTGCCAGCGCCGCTGGGACTTTTCCCTAGAATCAGGACGTCGGGGTTCGTTAAGGAACGCTGTCCTCGCTGGTTTATCCTCCGCGGGGCTGCGGGGATGTGGCAGGGGGACCTCGCACCCCCGTCCCCCCCCAAGATGTGACGCTGGGTCCCGCGGGCAGCGAGGCCGCCAGCCTGCGCTGAGCTGTGGACAGATGAAAGGTGACGCGCGAGGCTTCGCTGCCAAGGTGCTGGGGTGTTTGGGGGGTGTCCCCCCCCCAACTCTTCTTTTTTTTCCCCCTAAGGTGTCGGATGCTTTCACTGTTTCTTGTCTCCCCGGCGTAAATCAGCGCGTGGGGCTCGGATGCAACCGCGCTGGCATCCCCGGGGGCTGCAGCTGGGTGACTGATCCCCGTCTCTCACGCATCCCAAGGCGGGGGTTCCCTTATAACCCCTCCGATGCTTCCCTGATTTCATTTTCCACAAAGCTCAGCCCCACAGTAGCTGGGAAAGATGAGCTCACCCCCCCCGTGCTACCTCTTGGGGACGGGGACCCCCTCTCTGCATCCCCCTGCCCACAATATCCACCCCCACCCTGCTGGGGGGAACCCCAAATAAATCAAATTCCAAATATTCGTCTTATTTTACAGCCCCACCTCAGTTTGCTGCCCCCATTCTCCAAGTCAGGGTGGGGAAACTGAGGCACGGGCAGCTCCAATCCCCTCACCCCCAGCCCTGGGGGCACCTTTCCTCTTCCCCCCCTCACCCAGCCCATCCCTCCCTGCTCTTTTCTTGTAAATACGGCTCTTTTTTTTTGTAACCTGCTCCTCTCCACCGCTTGTTTTGGGGTTTTTTGTGTGTGTGAAAGGTGCTTTATCGGCGCTTTCTATCTCCGGGTGATTTTTGTGGCTGTTTTTTGCTGAATTACTCAGCGTGCGATGGTGGTGGGGGTCCCTAAAACCCCCTATTCTTTTTTATTTTGGTTTCTTTTTCTTGGTTTCGGTCCTTTCTGAGGTCTCGGCTGTTCCTGCTCGCTCTTGGCCAGGTAACTGTGGGAACCAAACCAAGAGGAGAATCCTTGGGGTGCCCCCAGGATGATGGGGGTGCTGGGTATCACTTTCTCCTGTCCCCCCAGCTGGATCTGGTGTGTCCCCCCAGCTTACAGGTGCTTTTTTTGGGGGGCACCCAGACCCCCACCACCACCCCAGCACCAAACCACCCCAAAAGCCTTAAGGGACCCAGAGGGGAAACTGAGGCAGGAGAGGAGGGACTGGTGGGTCATGAGTGGTGGGGTCTAGGGGGGCAAGAGGTGCCCTGGTCCTGGTGCCACCTGGCAGGGCCGTGGGGACTCAAGATGTGACTTGGGGAAGCATCTTCTTCTCTCTTTCCCATCTCGTTCCCCTTTCTTTCCCCCCATCTTCACCCTCTCTTTTCCCCTTTCCCACCCTCTTTCTCTGCTCTTTTCCCCCTCTTTCCCCCCCTCTTCTCCTCTCTAGTCCCCTCTTTTCCCTTCTCTTCACCCTCTTTTCCTTTCTCTTCACCCTCTTTTCCCTGTCTTTTCCCCTGTTTTCCCTCTTCTCCCTCTTTTCTCCTTTTATTTTCTTCTTTCCCTCCTCTTCTGCCCTTTTTCCTCTCTCCTTCTCTCTCCTCTTTCCCTCGCTTCCCCCCCATTCTCTCCTTTCCCTCCGTTTCCCCTTTTCCCCTCTCTTTCCCTTCTCTTCCCCCCTTTTCTCCCTTTTTCCCCTTTTATTTTCCACTTTCCCTCCTCCTCTGCCCTTTCCCCTTTCCCCCTTTTTCCCCTCTCCCCCCTTTTCCCCTTTTCTCCCCTCTCTTCCCTCTCTCTTCCCATCTCTATTTCCCCTCTTTCCCCTCTTTTCTCCCTCTTTTTTCCTTCTTTTTCCTCTCTATTTTCCTCTTCCCCTCTTCTTCTGCCCTTTCCCCCCTTTTCCCCTCTCTTTCCCCTCTTCTCCTCTCTTTCCTTTCTCTTTCCCCTCTTTTCTCCTTCCTTTTTCCTCTCAATTTTTCTCTTTCCCTCTTCTTCAGCCCTTTGTCTCCTCTCTTCTCCCCCTTTCCCCTCTTCTCCCCTTTTCCCCCTCTCTTCCCCTCTCTCTATTTCCCCTCTTTCCCTTCTCTTTCCCCTCTTCTCCCTTATTTTTCTCCTATATTTTCTTCTTTCCCACCTCTTCTCCCCTTTTCCCCCTTTTCCTCTCTCTTTCCCCTCTCTCATCTCTCTATTTTCCCTCTTTCCCTTCTCTTTCCCCTCTTTTCTCTCTCCTTTTTCCTCCTTTTTCCTCTCAATTTTCCTCTTCCCCTCCTCTTCCACCCTTTCCCCTCTCTTCCCCTTCTTCTCCCCTCTCTCTTCCCCCCTTCCCCTCCCTATTTCCCCTCTTTCCCTTCTCTTTCCCTTCTCTTTCCCTTCTCTTTCCCTTCTCTGTCCCTTCTCTTTCCCTTCTCTTTCCCTTCTCTTTCCCCTCTTTTCTCCCTTCTTTTTCTTCTATATTTTCCTCTTTCCCACCTCTTCTCCCCTTTTCCCCCTTTTCCTCTCTCTTTCCCCTTTTCCTCTCTTTCCCCTCTCTCTTCTATTTCCCCTCTTTCCCTTCTCTTTCCCCTCTTTTCTCTCTCTTTTTTCCTCCTTTTTCCTCTCAATTTTCCTCTTCCCCTCCTCTTCCGCCCTTTCCCCTCTCTTCCCCTTCTTTTCCCCTCTCTCTTCCCCCCTTCCCCTCCCTATTTCCCCTTTCCCTTCTCTTTCCCTTCTTTTCTCCCTTCTTTTTCTTCTATATTTTCCTCTTTCCCACCTCTTCTCCCCTTTTCCTCTCTCTTTCCCCTCTCTCTTCTCTCTATTTCCCCTCTTTCCCTTCTCTTTCCCCTCTTTTCTCCCTTCTTTTTCTTCTATATTTTCCTCTTTCCCACCTCTTCTCCTCTTTTCCTCTCTCTTTCCCCTTTCCCCCTCTCTTTCCCCTCTCTCTTCTCTCTATTTTCCCTCTTGCCTTTCTCCTTCCCCTCTTTTTTTCCTTCTTTTTCCTCTCTATTTCCCTCTCTCCCCCTTTCCCCTCTCCCCCACGAGCTGGCTCTGTCCCTGCTGTCTCGCGTGGCATCTCCCGTGTCCCCGGGTGTCACAACGGCTCAGTTGCTCTCTCGCCGCGCGGTGCCGGACGCGTCGAGCCCCCCGGGGCCCTCGCACGCGGCTTCTCCCTTCGCTTCGCCGCGAAAGAAAAAAAGCACGACACCCAACTTGGAGCAGAAAAATTACGACGTTATCGGAGGCTCCAAGAGCCGGGGAGGAGGTTGGGTGGGTGGAGGGGGGCTGCACGGCCGCAACTTTTTATTTTTGAGTTGTAAAACAAGATTTGGGGTTAATTTTGGGTCGACCCCACGGCGGGGAGTCCCCTCCTTGTTGGCATCTGGGGCTGCTTGGCCTCAGTGACGCTTCGTCCCCACCGCAGGGTGAACCTGGCGCTGGCCTACACGGAGCTGACGGAGGAGCTGTGTCGCCTGAGGAACCTCAGCTCCCTGCAGAGCCAGATCCTCCGCGCCCTCCTGCAGGAGAAGAGCCTCAACGGCGGTAAGGGAACCCCACCTCCTGCATGTATCCAGCTTGGGGTGCATCCTTCCCCAAGAGCGTCCGTCCCCAAGAGCTCCCATCCATGGGAACATCCCTCCCTGGGGACATCCCTCCCTGGGGCACCCTCCCTGTGAGCATCCATCCATGGAGCATCCATCCAAGGCAGCATCCCTCCCCAAGAGTGTAGCTGTCCCTGGAGCACCCGTCCCCAAGAGCACTGCTCCCCAAGAGCACCCATCCATGGAGCAATCGTCCATGGAGCACCCCTCCCCGAGAGCACACATCCATGGAGCATCTATCCATGGAGCACCCTCCCTGGAGGAACCCTTCCCAAGAACATCCCTCCCTGGAGGAGCCCTTCCCAAGAGCATCCATCCATGGAGCATCTATCCGTGAAGTATCTCTCATCAAGAGCATCCCACCCCAAGAACATCCATCCATGGGAGCATCCCTCCCTGGAGGAGCCCTTCCCAAGAATGTCCATCCATAGAGTGTCCATCCATGGTGCATCTATCCGTGAAGTATCTCTCATCAAAAGCATCCTTCCCTGGAGGAACCCTTCCCAAGAGCATCCATCCATGGAGCATCCATCCATGGAGCATCTATCCATGAAGTATCCCTCATCAAGAGCACCCCTCCCCAAGAGCATCCCTCCCTGCAGGAGCCCTTCCCAAGAGTGTCCATCCATGGAGAATCCATCCATGGAGTATCCATCATCACGAGCATGTCTTCCCAAGAGTGTCCATCCATGGAGCATCAATCCATGAAGTATCCCTCCCCTAGATCATCCATCCATGGGAGCATCCCTCCCAGGAGAAACCCTTCCCAAGAGGTTCCAACCATGGAGCATCCATCCATGGAGCATCCATCCATGAAGCATCCCTCACCAGGAGCATCCCACCCCAAGAGCATCCATCCATGGAGCATCCATCCACAGAGCACCTTCCCCAAGAGCATCCAACCACGAAGCACCCTCCCCCCGGGGGTCCCGCCAGCCTCCCCCCGATCCCTCCAGGATGCCCCTGGGTGCTGCTGGAGTTTTTCTCCTCTGACGGGGGTTCTTTTCCCTTCTCCCCGCGCCCCGTTCCTCTCCGCAGGCCAGCGCCACTCCCCGCTGTCCCAGTGCCACTCTCCGGCTCAGCAACGCCGCTCGCCCGCCCCGCAGTGCCCCTCGCCCGTTCCCCCGGGCCGCTCGCCGGCCCCTCAGTGCCAGTCTCCGGCGCTGCAGCGGCGCTCGCCGGGACCCCCGACTCAGTCCCCAGCCCAGCAGCGCCGCTCGCCGGGACCCCCGACTCAGTCCCCTGCCCAGCAGCGCCGCTCGCCCGTGCCCGCGCCCCCCCAGTCGCCCGCCCAGCAGCGCCGCTCGCCAGCTCCGCCGCCCTGCCCGTCGCCGGCTTCGGCGTCACCGCATCGCCTGCCCGGCGAGAGGATGGAGCTGGGCTACGCCAAACCCTCCAGCCGCCACGTCAAAGCCGGTTTCCAAGGTCGCCGCAGCTACTCGGAGGTGACGAACGTGGCCCTGTACCAGCAGAGCCGCTCGCTCTGGCTCCAACCCGAAGCGTCGACGCTCCCCAAGCCGCGAGCGTACGGCGACGTCTACCTGGGGGCGCCGGGGGCCCCGCTGAGCGCCCACCAACCCTTCGAGGAGCACGTGCGCTTCGAGAAGCAGTCGTCGGATGAAGAGGAGTGGGCGCTGCCCAGTCCCCCCAGCCCCGAGGCCGGCGCCATCCGCTGCGCCTCCTTCTGCGCCGGCTTCCCCGACGCCGACACCGTGCAGCGGGCGGCCGCTGCCTACGCCCGAGCCGAGCACGCCCAGTCCTGGCCCTCGATCAACGTAAGTGGGACCCCCTCCCCGGAATGGGCGCGGTGCGGTGGGAGAGGTGAGGGGACTGCGTGCCTCAGTTTCCCCATCGCTGGGGAAGGGGCTGGAGAGCAGCTGAGGGAATTGGGGGTGTTTAGCCTGGAGAAGAGGAGGCTGAGGGGAGACCTTAGCTGCCTGGAGGAGAAGGACCTGGGGGTGTTGGTTGACAGCGACTGACCATGAGCCAGCAGTGGCCCAGGTGGCCAAGAAGGCCAATGGCATCTTGGCTTGGATCAGACACGGCGTGGCCAGCAGGTCCAGGGAGGTTCTTCTCCCTCTGGACTCGGCACTGGGGAGACCACTCCTCGAATCCTGGGGTCAGTTCTGGGCCCCTCACCACAAGAAGGATGTTGAGGCTCTGGAGCGAGTCCAGAGAAGAGCAACGGAGCTGGAGAAGGGGCCGGAGAACAAGAGGAGCGGCTGAGAGAGCTGGGGGTGTTTAGCCTGGAGAAGAGGAGGCTGAGGGGAGACCTCATTGCTCTCTGCAACTCCCTGAGAGGAGGTTGTGGAGAGGAGGGAGCTGGGCTCTTCTCCCAAGGGACAGGGGACAGGACGAGAGGGAATGGCCTCAAGCTCCACCAGGGGAGGGTCAGGCTGGACATGAGGAAAAAATATTTCACGGAAAGGGTCATTGGTCCCTGGCAGAGGCTGCCCAGGGAGGGGGTTGAGTCCCCTTCCCTGGAGGGGTTTAAGGGACGGGTGGACGAGGTGCTGAGGGACATGGGTTAGTGATTGATGGGAATGGTTGGACTCGATGATCCGGTGGGTCTCTTCCAACCTGGTTATTCTATGATTCTATGATTCTCTGTCCGGTGTCCCAGCCTGCAATGGGAGGGTGGTGAGGAGGTTGAGGATGTGGATGAGGATGAGGATGAGGTTGAGGATGGGGATGAGAAGAAGGAGGAGGGCGAGGAGGAGGAAGAGGGGAGCAGGTGGTGGGCTCAGCGCTGTGTGTGCCCCCCCAGTTGCTGCTGGAGACGGTGGACTCGGAGGTGCGGAGCTGCCCGCTGTGCCAACTGGCCTTCCCCATCGGCTACCCGGACGATGCGCTGGTGAAGCACATCGACTCCCACCTGGAGAACAGCAAGATCTGAGCCTTCCTCCCCCCTCCCCACAGTCCCCCCCACACCCCCATCTTTGGATGCTGCATGAAAACACACTCGAGGAGCGAGACACGGCTCCCAAAATACCTCCAAGTCTTCAGTAGCTACGGAAAGACTGAGCCCCCCACCCCGAAGCCCCCCGGCCCCCCCCAGTGTGGGCTTCTGCGCCCCCGCCTCGCCCCATCCCTGCATCCGCACGGGGTTTGGATGCTTGAATCGGGGTGCTGGGACGCCTGGAGGGGACCCGCCTGTGCCCTTGGGTGTCACCAGCACCCTTGGGTGTCGCCGCTTGATCTCAGGGAGGATCCGAGGGACCAGGATCTGGATGCAGGAGAAAGGAAAGGGCTGACTCTTCCTCGGCTCCTTGGGACAAAGTTGGGTTTTGAGGGGGGGGGGGGTTTGAGGTGGGGGGCAACTGCTTGTTCTCGGTCCCCTTTGCCCCCTCCCACCGGTTCAAGCATCTTTTACATTAAAAGCACCCCCTCCCCTTATTTTTTCCCCCCTCCCCACAACGATGCTGCTGAGCAATGAACCCCGTGGCGCAGCATGGACCCCCCAAAATTGTGCTGGGCTATTGGGGAGGGGGTCTCCTCTGGCCCCCCCAGTGAGTTTCCCCCTTCCACTGGGTCCCTCCTGCTTTCCCACGGGACTGCAGGAAGCTGCCCCCCCCGACCCCCCCCAAATCACTCCTGTGCCCCCCACGTTCAATCTACCTCAAAGCTGCTGGGAGAGGGGGGTTCCCCCCACTCCGAGCTGCTCCACGCTGCATGCTCCCCCCCTCACGCACCCCCAGGGGCTCGGATGGGGGTGACACCCCCCCCCAAAAAAATAAACCACTGCACCGGGACCCCCGGGCAGAGGGACCCGCGCTCGCTGCGATGCCACCGGCTCCAATAAAACCCTTCCAGTGCCCAGAACGCCGTGGGAAGCCAAGGCTACCTCACTTCTTGGGTCCTTGGGGGGGTCTAGGGGGGACCCCAGGGCTGGGGAAGGGGGGTGGTGGGCTGGGGAGGACCCCATGGGTTGGGGGGGGGACCCCAGGGCTGGGGACAGGGCAGGGGACACGCCTGGTGTTGGTGCCACCGAGCCAACTCGTATCGCCAGGGCTCAGCGCGGCAGCTGCGGGGGGTGATGGGGTTTGGGGGGTGACAGGGTTTGGGGTGTCCCCATTCCTGGCACGGCTGAGCCTTTTGGGGTACCAGCCTGGGAGGCAACAAGAAATAGGACAATGAAAAGCAAAACAAGAAAAAAAAAGCATCACCAGCCCTGGTGCCAGTGCTGAGCACTTTGGGGTCCCCATTGCCCCCCATCCTGGGGACCCTGGAATGGGCATGGAGAGATTTTAGGGGTGATGCTGGGCTCGGCTCACACTCCACGCTCGTGGCACGATGCCACGTCCCCAAGCCACTCACCCTGGTGATGCTCAATGTCCCCAGGGTGGCAGCCGGGGGAGAAAAGGGGCACGGGGACCCCCCAAATCCTGGAGGGACCCCAGCCCTGCCCAGGATTCGGGCGAGGTGCCATGGGGAGGGTCCCCGAAGGCGGCGAGGTTGGCACCGCAGAGGCAGCTCGGAGTCTACCAGGAGCCAGGTGAGAGGGGCAGAGGGTTGGGGGACCCCAGGCACGATGCCAGGGTGATGGGCACGGGTGGAGATGAAGGAAATCTGCTGGGCTTCACACCTCGACGCCTGCTCCTCATCAGCTTCATCAGGGGTTGCTGCGTCTCCCTCCAAACCGGGCAGGGCGGGGAGGACACCCCATAGGGTTTGGGGTCTCGGGGTGGGATCCTCGTGGTGATCGGGGCTGGGGAAGGAACGGGGAAGCTTCATCCTTCCCACCACTGGTCCCACTGCTCTGGCATCACCACCAAGCCCCCTCCTCTGCGTTTTTGTAGGGCCTGCAGCCCCTCACCTGCAGGCTGGGGGGGTCGGATGGTGCACCCCCAGCTTGTTTTGCACCCTGTAGGGATGCGGCTGCACAATCTTGATGCCGAGACCCCCTTTAACCTCGCTGCTTTCAGCCAGCTCCCCCTGCTCCACCAACCCTGGCTCGGACAGGGAGCATCCGTGTGATGAGTTGTGACCGTTCTCTGCTCTCTCAGCCCAGCGGAGGCTGCGGGGGGCTCCGTCCCAGCCCCTGAGCAGGGTTCCCAGCCCCAAGCAGGGTTCCCAGCCGTGGCAGCACATCAGGCTGCGTGGCGATGGTGTGAAGGAGATAGATCTCGAGGCAGCGGGCGTTATCGCAGCTGAGCTCCGCATCCTGGCAGGGGGAGGAAGGGCTGAGCCGGATTTGGCCCCTCGGATGGGAACCAGCAGCCAGGGAGCAAAGGGGATGAGCTGGGGGGGACGCCGTGACCCCTGTGGGGATGTGATGCTGCAGGGAAGGGTCTCCAAAAGAGCCAGATTATTTTTTTGGGGGGGGGGTGCTGCACCCACCCTGCAACGAAGCCTGATGGCAACTAGGGTGGCTTCGAGGGCAACCAGGCTCCTTCTCTGCCCACTCCCCAGTTTGGACTGGAAATGGATTAGGATGGGGATTTCTCTTCCAGAAAAAGAAAGAGGAGCCAAGGTGGGGGGGGGGGGAAAGTGGGTGACGGAGTCACCCACTTTCCCCCCGCCCCCCCACCTTGGCTCCTCTTTCTTTTTTTGAAATCACGTGATAAATGTCAAACGTCGCCTGGCCTTACTCATCCCGCCACCAACTCAGCATCGCTTCCCTCCGGGGGCGGCTGCCGCTGAGTCAGGATGTGGGGGGCTCCCCTGGGGATGTGGGGACCCCCCCGTCCCCCCTAGAAAGCACCAACCCCTCTCCATCTCCTGGGGGGGGGGACGATGTGGCCGTGAGGGGCAGATGCATCCCCGAGCGCGGGATGCTGGCAGGAATTTGGGGTGCTGGATCCCTGAGTCTGGGGTTTTCTTTGGGGGATGATGGGGGAGGGGGGATGAGATGGGATCTTAGGGAGAAATGTTCTCCTGGGAGGGTGGGGAGGCCCAGGTTGTCCAGAGTGGTGGTTCCCTCATCCCTGGAGGGGTTCAAGGCCAGGTTGGATGGAGCTTGGAGCCCCTGATCCAGTGGGAGGTGTCCCTGCTCATGATTTGGGTTGGAACTGGTTGGATTTTGGGGTCCCTTCCAACCCAAACCACTCCACAACGCACACACCACCCTCTGCACCCCGTCTTTACCCATTAGGACCCCCTGCCTCATCCTTCTCAGCGTTGGGGAACCCCAAGCCACCTCTCCTGCCAGAGGAACCCATCCCCACCGATGCCTCCAGCGCCCACGGGAGCCCCGTGCCTCAGTTTCCCTTTCAGCAGGGCAGGATAAGTGGGGGTGCCTGAGAATGGGGGGGTTGTGTGTGTGTGTGTGTGTGGCCCCGTTTCCTCCGACTTCCCCGAGTGCCGCTGCCTTCTCAGCACCTCGCAGGAGCTGCCAACCGCAGCGCTGGGCTGTGGTTTTGGTCTCACCCTCGCCCCTCCAGGGCTGCAGGGCGATGCCCGCGGGGGCCGCTGCGCCCTGGGCTGCCCGAGCGCCTCACACGGTGCCTGGTGCTGCGATGCCACCACGGGTGACACCATGTCCTGGTCCCCAAACCCACCCCAGAGCCCCTCTGCGGGGTCCCTGCACCAAGGATGCTCGGGGGGGTACTTGGTCTCAAAGTCCCCATAGCTCAGGACCAGGGGTGGCGTGTCCGAGAGCATCACATCCCTCTCCCTGCAGCATTTGGGGACCAGGACATGGTGTGGCCATGCCAGGGGAGTCCTGCGGGCACGCCCTGGGGGGCTCAGGGGGGTCAGGAGTCCGGCTGGAGCTGTGGCATCCCCACTGCAGCCTGGCCGCGGTGACAAGGGACGCGCTGTTCCCGCATCGGCTGGGACGCGGGGGCTTCCCACGGTGCCAGGGGTAGGGGTTCATCTCCTCCAGCTCATCCTGAGGGTGACAAGAGCATCCCCAGGGATTATGTCACATCCCCCGCATAGGACACTGTCCCCCAGAGCCCCCCCCGTGCCTGCAGCCCCCTCCCCACCCAGCACGGTGCCCCCTCCATGTCCCCGCAGGTCACACCTCGCTCTTTCCTATGCGACAACTTTCTTATTATATATTTTTTTCCCTGGTGAAAAAAAAAAAAAACCCGCTTATTTTGGGCAGGTTGAAAAGTTTCTTTTTCCAGCTGGTTTTGGTTTGTTTTTTTCTTTTCTTTTCTCGGCGTTTCACTCATTTAGGGGAAAATCAAAGCGGTTCCCGGGGCTCGGGGCTCGCTTTCTCCTGCAGCTGGGGCGCAGGGTTGGGGGGGGGGCGGCGATCAGGGATGCTCCTGCTCCATTGCTGTGTGATTGCACCAGCTTCGAGCAGTGCCAAGTGGACTTGGTGTCCCCCAGCTCTGTGTGCCGTAAAGGGGATTCTCTGATGTCTAATAAGGGCTGTGCTGATGGTTCGCCTTCGGTGTTTCTCGCTCCTTCCAGCTTTGCTCGGTGTATTCTCACAGGGATGAGCCACGTGCACACGGCGATGCCCCCAAACTGAGCTGAGAGACCCTCGTGGCTCTGAGGGACCCCCTGAACTCAGCTTTTGCGGTGGCACCTTGGCCCCGGGTCCCCTCCCGTCGGGGTTTATAGGAAACTGCGCTGCGAGGAAGCGCCCGGCGCTCCTGCCTGGGTGAACGTTTCTTTCCAGCCGTGGGTGCCGAAAAGGCCCCTCTGTGCCGCGGATCCGGTGTGAGTCAAAGCCGGAGCCCTGGGGTTTAACCACAAGCCCCAGAGCTGCCGCGTGCACCGGGGAGCTTCGCCAGGGGCGTTTATAAGAAACCAGAGGGGCTGCCAGGCCTGGGACAGGGACCCTGGGCGAAAGTACCCTGTCTGGGCAAGGGGCTTTGTCCACATCCCTAGGGAGAAGCCCTTTAGCCTCATGTGCACGGCCGGAGGCCGCAGCGGTGGCCACGGGCTCGGTGCTCGGCCCACGGCTTTGGCCAAGGACAGGAGGATGCTGTGCTCGGGCTTCTCAGCTCCTTCCCAGGGGTGCTTAGTAGTGCCCACATCATCCTGGGTACCTGCTTCACCCTGGGCGCCGGCATCATCCTGGGTACCTGCTTCACCATGGGCACCTGCATCATCCCTGAGTGCCCACATCACCCCTGGGTGTCCACATCACCCCTGGGTGCCCCCATCACCCCTGGGTGCCTGTATCCAGGCTGGAGACTCAGTGCCAGTGGTACCCTGAGTGCCAACATCACCCCTGGGTTCCCACATCACCCCAGGTGCCTGCATCCCCCTGAGTGCCTGCATCCATGCTGGGTACCGGTGCCAGCATCACTCTGAGTGCTCTCATCACCCCTGGGTGCTTGCATCACTTTGGATGCCCACACCAGCCCGAGGTCCTGCGTTTGCTTGGGGTTCTTGGTCCTTCCATCACCCTGGGGTCCTGCATCTACCTAGGAGACCTGATCCCTCCATCACCCTGGGGTCCTTGGTCCCTCCATCACCCTGGGGTCCTTGGTCCTTCCATCACCCTGGGGTCCTGCATCCACCTAGGAGACCTGATCCCTCCATCGCCCCGGGATGCCCGCATGGCCCCTGGGTGCCCGGCTCTCTCAGCCGCTGCCAGCTCGGGCTCTGGCTGCTGCTCCCCTTCGCACACGTGTGCCGGCAGCTGCCTGACCTTTCGCAGCTGCTCTTCCTGGAGAGGCAGAAGGGTTTTCACACGTGCCTCGCCCTCCCCGCCGCCTCCAAGGGAGCAGTGGTGGCTCCTGCGGTCCCCAGGGTCCTCCAGCCCTTGATGCCCACGTTGTGGCATGTCCCCTCCTGGCCAAGCCACCCCGGTGTCCCTCCTCATTGCCGTGACGGGATCCGTTCTTTAACATCCATCTGCAGTGACCCCCCCTCCTTGTTCTCAACCATTGGGGGGGGGGCTGTGGCCTGGAATGACAGCAGCGGGGAGGACGAGGGGGGGACACACACATACACACAAACAGCCTCGGCTGCCATGTGCCCAGCGCCATCACGGATGCTGCGGAGAGACAAGTGCCACCGGGGACCCCCAGGCGGCCGTCCCAGCCCCAGCCAGAGCGCGGGGGACCCACCGTCTCGCTGCGGGGAGGTGACGGAGCCACGGGAGCCAACGCGCCCTGACATGGGCCTCGTGCCCCCCCCGTGCCACGGCCAGCGCCTCGCCAGCGCCCGCCGGGGGGGACTTCTCGGCTGTCACAACCCATCTGCGTCCGGGGCAGCGTCTGCCGGCGCCGTAAGTGGGGTTAAACTCGGGGTCAGCGGGATCAAGCATCCAAAGAAGGGGGGTCTGTTGGAAGAGAAGCCACCCCCCTAAAAAAAAATCCTCCCGTGTGCTGGCATCCCTTGACCCTGGTTCCCATCAAGGAGGCATTTGGTGTTGGGATGCAGGGATGGGATGTGGGGATTTGGTGTTGGGATGCAGGGATGGGATGTGGGATTGGGATGCAAGGATGTGATGTGAGGTTGGGATTTGGTGTTGGGATGCAGGGATGGGATGCGGGATTGGGATGCAAGGATGTGATGTGAGGTTGGGATGTGGGATGGGGATGCGGGGTTGGGATGCGGGATTGGGTTTGAGATGTGGGGTTGGCGTGTGGGGATGGGATGCAGGGATGGGATGCAGGACTGGGATGGGGGGATGGGGTGCGGGGATGGGGTGCGGGGATGGGATACGGGGCTGGGATTGGGGTTGGGATGCGGGGTTGTGATGCAGGGTTGGGATGCGTGGATGGGATGCGAGGTTGGGATGCAGGGATAGGATGCGGGAGATTGGGATGCAGAGGGTGGGATGCAGGGGGTGGGATGCAGGGGGTAGGATGTGGGGCTTAGATGATACTCGGTGATGCAGGGAGGGACAGAAACCACGTCCCCCAGTCCTTGTGTGGTTCTCGGGGACAGCACGGTGCTGGCTGGCGTGGTGGTGGCCCCGTGGCAGCTGTGTCCCCGGGGTCTCAGCTCTTCCCGCAGGCTCTCTCGGCTCTCTCTGCGGGGACACGCGGGCTGCACTGGTCACGCTGCCGGCCTCGCTCTGGCTGGTGGCCCGAAATCCAGCAGCAGGCGGGCGCCTGGGGCCATCGACACCCGGCAGCCTGAACTCCTCGTGACCCGCCGGGACGGCCACCACCAGCACCAGGGCACCCCGGGCACCCGGCCAAAGCCCCAGTGTCCCCGTGGAATCCTGGAATGGTTTGAGTTGGAAGGGACCTCAAAGCCCATCCAGTTCCACCCCTGTCATGGGCAGGGACACCTCCCACGGGATCAGGGGCTCCAAGCCTCATCCAACCTGGCCTGGAACCCCTCCAGGGATGGGGCAGCCACAATTTCCCTGGGCAACCTGTTCCAGGGCCTCCCCACCCTCACAGCAAAACATTTCTCCCTAAAATCTCATCTCAATCTCCCCTCTTTCAGCTCAAAACCGTGCCCCCCTCATCCCATCCCTGCACCCCCTGATCAAGAGCCCCTCCCCAGCTTTCCCAGAGCCCTTTTCAGCACTGGAAGCTGCTCTAATCCTTCCATAACCCCCCGATGGGAACCTCAGGGTCCCCCAAAAACCTTTCAGTGTGTGCTTATGGTTGAACTCGATGATCCAGTGGGTCTTTTCCAACGTGGTGATTCTATGATTCTACGTGGGGCAGCTCAGAAAGTGGCATTTTGGGGACAAACCTCACCTTGTTGGTGCCAGCATCCTGGCCTGGTGCTGAGCCCTGGTGCTTCGGGCAGGTGGGCTGTGGATCTAGGGTCCCAGCGCGGTGCTGAGCGCACATCCCGACCCCTTCCACCCCATCCTATCCCCTCCCTCATCTCATCTCCCCCCTCCACCGCTCAGGCTCGCTCTGCGCCGGCTGGACCCGCGGGCGGCTCATTTTATCCAGCGGCTGGAATGAACCCGGCTCCGGCTTCTCCTTCCCCCTGACCTATTTTTATCATTTGATTGGATTTTATTTTTTTTTTTCCCCGGCCCCGGGTGCGACCGCGGTGTCAGCCCCGCGTCACATCAATTAGCGCGCGCGGGGCGTCATTTGTCACTTTGCATCTCCCAAAGGCCCCTCGCCAGCCCTGCCCGTGCCCACCGCACGGTGGGTGCTGGGGACGCAGACACCCAGGGGTGATGCGGGCACCCGGGGTGATGCTGGCACTGGTCCCCAGCCTGGATGCCAGCACACAGGGATGATGCAGGTACCTAAGGTGGTGTAGGGGCCCAGGGGTGATGCTGGCACCAGCTACCCAACCTTGCTTTGAGCATCCAAGGTGATGAGGGCACCCCGAGGTGATGTGGGCACCCAGGGGCGATGCTGGCACCCAGGGGTGATGCTGGCACCAGCTACCCAACCTTGATTCAAGCATCCAAGGTGATGTGGGCACCCAGCGGTGATGTTGGCACCAGGTTCCCAGCCTGGATGCAGGCACCCAGAGATGCTGCTGCTACCTAGGTTGATGTGGGCACCCAGGGGGGATGTGGGCACTCAGGTCGATGTCAGCAGCTGCTCCCCAGCCTTGATTCAAGCACCCAGGGGTGATGCGGGCACCGGGTTCCCAGCCTGGATGCAAGCACCAAGGGATGATGCAGGTACCTAGGGTGACGTGGGCACCTAAGGGTGATGTGGGCACCCAGGGGTGATGCTGGCACCAGGTACCCAGCTTCGATGCGCTCGCCCCAGGTTGATGCTGGTCCTGGGGCCCCATCCTGGATGCAGGCACCCAGGGATGATGCAGGCACCCAGGGATGATGTGGGTACCCAGGGATGATGTGGGTACCCAGGGTGATGCAGGCACCCAGGTGTGATACAGGCACCTAGAATGATGCAGGTACCCAGGGATGATGCAGATGCCCAGGGATGGTGCCAGTACTCAGGGTGATGCGGGCACCAAGCACCTTGAGGAAGGGGCTGAGCTGAGAAGCCTGAGCGCTGCAGCCCTGAGTCCTCGGCCCCCACTGCAGCCTCCGGGGTGCCCAGCTCTGCACTTTGCTGGGTCCCAGTGGAGACCAGGACACCCAAGCGCAGCCCCCCCGGTCCCCGAGCAGCCGGTGCCGTCACCTCCGCTTCCGTCGGCAGGGTCCCAAGGGTATTTTTATCTGCCAGCTCCGTCCTCTGGCACGCAGTGAGTGCCCTGCCTCCGGCTGCCACCCCCACCGCCCACAGGCACAGGATCCAACCCTCTAGAGCTGCAGCAGGCCCTGCTGGGCCATATGGGACAGTATAGGACCCAACGGGTCAGGATGAATCCCTGTGGGACAGGACGGGACCCTGCAGAGTAGGATTTGGACCCTAGGGGACAGGATGGGAGCTGAAGGAGCAGGATGAGACCCTATAGGGCAGGATTGGACCCTGCAGAGTAGGATTTGGACCCTAGGGGACAGGATGAGACCTGAAGGAGCAGGATGAGACACTGAGCCCCCCCCCATCACGCTAAGCTGGACAGACAGGGGATGCAGCCCCCCGGACCCCCCCAGGAGCCCCGCTTCACACCCCAGGAAGCCAAGAGCCTGCAACAGCGAGGGGATTGGGGGGACAGGGACCACCCCCTCCTCCATCCGTGGGTGCTGGTGGGGGGATCGTGTGGATCCCAGTCCCTTGCACACGCAAAGGCTGCCTTGCACACCCACCTGCACCCTCGCACACCTGTGGTTCTTGCACACAAATGTGCGCGCCCCCCTAGGTCCTTTGCACACACACAAGATCTCCTGCACACACCCCTCCAGCCCGTCCTTGCACCCCTGTGCACAAAGGCCTTTGCACACGCAAGTGTGTGCACCCCAGTCCCTTGTACACTCACACGGGAGGCTCCTCTGCGTGCCCATGCACACACCAGCTTCCTCTCACACCCTAGTCCCTTGCACACTCAGAGCCCCCACCCCTTGCACACTTACACCCTGGTCTCTTGCACCCACCCACCCCTTGCACACTCGCACGCGCCTCCAACCCCCTTTACACCCCCTTGCACACTCAGACATGCACTCCCAGCCCTCTCAGACCTCCATGTACACCTACACCCCCCCCCCAGCACCCTTACACACTCCCAGTCCCTTGCACACCCATGCACACCCCCTGTCCTCCTCGCACCCCCACACTCAGGATTTATCCTTTGGGATGGAGGTAGGATTTATCCCATGGGCTGGGGTCAGGATTTATCCCATGGGGTGGAGGGTAGGATTTATCCCATGGAATGGGGGCAGGGTTTATCCCATGGAATGGGGTCAGGATTTATCCCATGGGATGGAGACAGAGTCTATCCCATGGAATGGGGCCAGGATTTATCCCATGGGATGGGGGGCAGGATTTATCCCATGGGATGGAGGGTAGGATTTATCCTATGGGGTGATGGGCAGGATTTATCCCATGGAATGGGGTCAGGATTTATCCCATGGGATGGGGTCAGGATCTATCCCATGGGATGGAGGTCAGGATTTATCCCATGCGATGGAGACAGAGTTTATCCCATGGGATGGGGTCAGGATTTATCCCATGGGGTGGAGGGTAGGATTTATCCCATGGGATGGAGGGTAGGATTTATCCTATGGGGTGATGGGCAGGATTTATCCCATGGAATGGGGTCAGGATTTATCCCATGGGATGGGGTCAGGATTTATCCCATGGGATGGAGGTCAGGATTTATCCCATGGGATGGAGGTCAGGATTTATCCCATGCGATGGAGACAGAGTTTATCCCATGGGATGGGGGCAGGGTTTACCCCATGGAATGGGGCCAGGATTCATCCCATGGGATGGGGGGCAGGATTTATCCCATGGGATGGAGGGTAGGATTTATCCCATGCGATGGAGATCAGGATTTGTCCCAGGGGATGGGGGGCAGAGGGGTGGGATCAGGTCACCCCAGAGGTGGGAAGGGGGGGGTCCCATGGTCAGACCCCCGGTGTCCCCCCACCCCGGGGCATCCGGAGGGCGGCGGTGGGGGGGGTGGGGGTGGGGGGTGGGACAGACGGGGCTGAGCACCCTCCGGGTTTAGGGTGGCAGCAGCTGGAACGATGTTAATGACTTCTCTTCCTGTCGCTCTCCGTTTACACCGAGGGCAGCTCCGTAACCGGAGCCGCTTCCTTCCCCGAGATTAAGGAGCCGCCTGCTCGGTGCCCCCCACGCCCCCCTCCTCGGAGCTGCCACCAGCGTGTCACCCGCGGCTGGCACTGGGGACACTGGGGAAGGGGCAGCCCCCACCCCAGCACCCGGGGGGCTCCCATTCCAGCAGGGGCTGGGGGTGCTGAGCATCCTTCCAGTGCCAGTCAGGATCCGTCCCACCCCATGGGCTGATGTGGGGATCGCCATGGGGGCCACAGGCTGCTTTTTGCACCCCCCCTGCTCCCCTCCTACCCCATAACTCCCCCCTCCCAGTGGGATTTCTCCCCCAAACTGGTCCAGGATGGAGCGTGATGGATGCTGAGCATCCTTCCAGTACCAGTCAGGATCTGTGCCACCCCATGGGCTGATGTGGGGAGCCCCATGGGGGGCACAGGCTGCTTTTTGCACCCCCCCCTGCTCCCCTCCTACCCCATAACTCCCCCCTCCCTCCCACCCACTGGTCCGGGATGGAGTGTGGTGGATGCTGAGCATCCTTCCAGTGCCACTCAGGATTCATCCCAATGGATCGAGAAGCGTTTCGAGGGTGCTGGGGACAGTGAGATGGGCTCGGTTTTAACCCCCCCCACCCCGATCCCCTCCTACCCCATGGGCTCCCCCCGCGGGGTTTCTCCCCCAAACAGGGGGTCCTGCCAGCACCTGGTGGGTTGGGGCAGGAAGAAGGTGGGTGATGGTGCTGGGACAAAGGGTGGGGACGATGGGGACTGCGGTGGGAGCTGAACCCCCCCAAACCGGGCACCGGCTCTGCCTGTGCCTCAGTTTCCCCTTCCCACTCTGACGCACAGGGACCTGGCTGAATTTTTTTGAGGGGGGACGGGGGGGGACCGTGGGACGATGGGGCTGGGGGTGCAGGGGGGAAGCAGCATCTCTCCTGGGTTCGGTTTGGGGCAGGAAGACGGAGGGTGACGGCGCTGGGACAGCGGGTGGCGAGGATGGGGGCTGGCTTCGCGTCCCCCAGTGCTCGTCACCACCCGTGACTCAGTTTCCCCTGCGCCCTCTGACCCCTGGCAGGGATGGACCGAGGCTGCATCGCATCCCGCACCCTCTGGCTGCAAAACGCTCGGGACTGGAGGCCAGGGAGGTGCAGGATGTGGCCCCAGGGAGGGTGGTGCTGGGCTACCCGAGGCGGGTGGCAGGTGGCCAGCGTGGCCTGGCCACGCTGCGGTTTGCGTTCATGCCTCCATGAGCTTCTCAGCAGCGCTGCCTCCGAGATGCAAATTCCTCCGGGGTGGGGGGAGCGTTTCTGGTTTTCCCTGAGACCAAATTTAGCCCCCGTGGGTGCCCAGCGCCTTCGCGCTCAGGTCAGAATGAAAACAGGAACGACGCCGCTCGCGAAGAAAAGCACCCCAGGTTTCCCCTCCGTCCCCAAGGCCAAATCCCTGCTGGAAAAGCAAATTCCCACAGTGGCACCTGCCTGGGGGCTGGGGAGGAGGGGGCTTGGGGACAGAGGGCTTGGGGACACTGGGGCTTGGGGACAATGAGGTGTGGGGACAGTGGGGTTTGGGGACACTGGGGTTTGGGGACACTGGAGTTGGGGACAGTGGGGTTTGGGGATAGTGGGGTTGGGGACTGTGGGGTTGGGGACAGCGGGGTTTGGGGACACTGGGGTTGGGGGCAGCGGGGTTTGGGGACACTTTGGTTGGGGATAATGGGGTTTGGGGACACTTTGGTTGGGGATAAGGGGGTTTGGGGACAGTGAGGTGTGGGGACAGTGGGGTTTGAGGATAGTGGGATTGGGGACACTGGGGTTGGTGACATTGGGATTTGGGGACAGTCAGGTTTGGGGGCAGTGGGGTTGGGGACAGCGAGCTTGGGGACAGCGAGGTTTGGGACAATGGGGTTGGGGATAGCGGGGTTTGGGGACAGTGGGGTTAGGGACATTGGGGTTTGGGGACAGTGGGGTTAGGGACACTGGGGTTTGGGGATTGTGGGATTGGGGACAATGGGGTTGGGGATAGTGGGGTTTGGGGACACTGGGGTTTGGGGATAGTGGGGTTTGGGGACGCTGGGGTTGGAGACAACGGGGTTGGGGACACTGGGGTTTGGGGATAGTGGGGTTTGGGGATAGTGGGGTTTGGGGACAGCAGTGTTGGGGACAGGATCTGGCTCCTGCCTTGTGCCTCTGCCGTATCCTGGGCTCAGCCGGGCAGGCTGGATGCAGGATGGATGCAGGATGGATGCAGGATGTCACAGAGGTGACACAAAGCAGGAGGGTGTCCAGGATAATCCCCCTGCAAAGTCTCTGCTCCCATCCCGTGCCGGCGCAGGACACCCCAGGGATGGGCACGTTTGCTGCTGCAGCTGCGGGAGGAGAAACTGAGGCACGGGGCGACGCTGGGCTTGGCTCAAGCAGGGGCTCGGCTCTGGGGAGACTGGAAATGCCACCAGGGACGGGCACGGGCTCGGCGCTGCGGCGGGTTTGGGAGGGACGTGGCCCATGGGGTGAGCTCAGCACCAGCTCGCGAGACGCATCCTGCAGCGCGAGCCGCTTCTTCCTCGGCCTCGCTGCGGGCACCAGAGGAAACCGAGTGGGTGGCCAGGAGGGGCTGGGCACGGGGGACACGCTGCCACCCCCGGCCACCGGCTCTCGTGAACGCTCAGGTGCGCAAAGCAGAGGGGAAACTGAGGCACGGGGCTGGAAAAGAGGGGATTTAGCCCCAGGGAGGTCCCAGAGCTCCCAGCATCCACCAAGGGCCCTGTGGGTGAAGGTGTTGGGGTCCTTCTCTGGGCTCGGACCCCGAACCCTCCTGAACGTTGGCCACGCGGGGCTGAGCTCAGGCCGCTTGGCGATGATTCTGTCCCCATCGGAGGGGCTCGAGCTTGGATCCTGGGCCGAGGAAGCCCCGGAGCATCCGCATGGCTGCAGACGGGGCTGTTCGAGGTGACGGTCAGGACACGGCTCCCAGCTCTCACCTCCCCGCTGGCCCCCAGCGAGTCGTTCCCTGCGTGGGGACACGTGTGACAACCGTGGCCCCAGGAGTCCCAGAAGCCCCGGTGCCGCTTGGCGTTGGCGTCGGGGCCAAAGGCTCAAGGATGTCACCCCCGGGGGACAAAACTCCGCTGCGTGTGTCCCCCCACCCCAATTCACCAGACCCCGGGGTGGGACGCGGGGTGGGACGCGGGGTGACGGTGGCAGGTCCCCGGGGGATGCTGGTGATGCTGAGCGTGGCGGGGGGGCTGCGCTTGTGAATTTATCCTCGCAGGCGATGGAATAACGGGAATGAATTAGCGTGGCGTGACGTCAGGGAGCGCATGTGGCACAGCACTTGCTCCTTTTACCCCCCCCCGAGGTTAACAAAGTGCCCCCCCCATCCCTAACCCCCACTTCCCATCTTCAATTTGCCTCCTAGAGAAAAATAATCTGGAAATTTCCTTGCTTTCCTTCTTTTTCTCACTTGGGAACTTGGGGATGGGGGGGGTGGGGGGATCTGGATTGATGGGTGGGAGGCAGGGGGGGAAGATTCCTTGCTGAATGCTGGATTCAGGGAGGATGGAAACACACGTGTGTGTGCACAGGTGTGTGTGTGGGGGCTGCTTGTGCACTTGTGTGTGCACCTGCACAGGTGTAGGTGTGGCGAGGGGGCTGCTTGTGCACTTGTGCGTGCACCTGCACAGGTGTAGGTGTGGGGGGGGGCTGCTTGTGCACTTGTGCGTGCACCTGCACAGGTGTAGGTGTGTGGGGGGGCTGCTTGTGCACTTGTGCGTGCACCTGCACAGGTGTAGGTGTATGTGTGCACACATGTGCATGTGCGGAGGGGGTTGCGTGTGCACGCACACGTGTGTCAGTGCGTGCGTGTCCCTCTGCACGCGTGTGCACGTGCAGAGGAGGGGTGTGCGTGTGTTTGCACGCACCCACACGTAGAGCTTGCATGCACACACGTGTGTGTGTGCATATAAAGGTGTCAGGGGGTTGTGCACGCGTGTGCGTGTGCACACGTGTGTTTGTGGGGGTATGTGTGTGGGTGTAAAGGGGTGCCTGCACCTCTATGTGCACGCGTGCATGCGTGTGCGTGTGTGTAGGGGGGGTGTGAGCACTAGGGGAGTGGGGGACCCCCCTCAACCTCCACACCCCATCCCACCAGCCCTCTTCCCCCGGCTCCAAGGGGATTAGGGGCTGGCAGGGAGCCGGAAAGGCAGGAGGGGAAGGTCAGCAGGGGGGGCTTTGCATAGGGATTGAAGCCCAGGACCCCTCTGGATAAAGACACCGCTGAAAAGCCACCCGGAATGGCTGCTAAACTGTGTCTGATGGGCCAATACACACCCCACACCCCCCTGAGCCCGGACCCGAGGGGTCGTGGGGGTCCTGGCCATCCGCCCCCCGTGGCTGGGCCACCACCTCTGCCCCACGCATCCTTAACTCCCCATTTCCTCCTGCCCCACAGCCAGACCCTTCTTTGGGGGAAGCAGCTGAATCTCCATCCCTGTCCTTGTCCCAATCCCGGTTCCTGCCCTATCTTCATCTTCATCCCCATCTCAATCCCTGTCCCCATCCTCATCTTCACCTCCATCCCCATCCATCTCTACCCCAGTCCCCATCCCTATCTGCTTCTCCATCCCTAACTCCATCTTTGTCTCCATCTCTGTGCACTTCTCCATCCCCATCCCCATCCCCATCTCCATCTCCATCTCCATCTCCATCTCCATCTCCATCTCCATCTCCATCTCCATCTCCATCCCCATCTCCATCCCCATCTCCATCTCCATCCCCATCTCCATCTCCATCTCCATCTCCATCTCCATCCCCATCTCCATCTCCACCTCCACCTCCACCTCCATCCCCATCCCCATCCCCACCTCCCTCCTCATCCCCATCCTCATCCTTGTCCCCCCCTGCCCCCACTGCCCCCCCCCCCAATCTCCTGTTCCCCCAGGGCTGTGGATCCCAAGGGATTCAGAAGTGGGTTTGATGGAGACCCCCAGGGACCCTTTCTTCTCCCCACTGCGCGGGGCCCCCTGGGGACATCCCGCACCCGGCCGTCCCCCACCCTTCCAGGGAATGGAAAATATTGATGGTGCCGAGCTGGGGAGCTGCCAAGCGGCCCCCCCGGACTGAAACGCCTTCGCGGTGGCTCTGGGGGACATGGGGACTCCCCGAGGGGTCAAGGGCGAGGGATGGGAAGGCCTGGCCTCTGATGGGGGGGGCTTGGAGTGGGGCTCCCCCCCCAGCCCAGAGTCCCCGCAGCACCCCTTGCAAGTGGGCTAATTAATGGATTAATTAAGCATCCTGGGAGGAGGGGGGACAGGTTGTCACCCAGAGCACCCCAAACACGGGCAGGAGTGTGTCCCCTGCCCCGATCACTCCTCGCTCTGTCCCTGTGCCCCCCCCCGAAGTGTCCCCATCCCCTCCTGTGCCCCCCACCCGCTCTCACCTGCCCATCCCCTCCTATTTCCCTGCTCCCCTAGTGCCCCCCCATCCCCTCCCATCCCCCAATTCCCCCATGTTCCCCATCCCCTCCCACGCCCCCCGTGCCCCCCCATATCTCCCATGTCCCCCATGTCCCCTCCCACCCCCCTGATCCCCCCAGTGCCCCATGTCCCCCAGTGCCCCCGTCCCCTTCCACACCCCCAGTGCCCCCCAGTGCCCCCCAGTGCCCCATATCCCCCATCCCCTCCCACTCCCCCCAGTGCCCCCCAGTGCCCCCTGTCCCCCATGCCCCCCATGTTCCTAACCCCTCCCAGCCCCCCAGTGCCCCCTCAGTCTCCCCCCAGTGTCCCATATCCCCCATATCCCCCATGTCCCCCAGTGTCCCCACCCCCTCCCACCCCCGCATGCCCCCCATGTCCCCCAATTCCCCATGTCCCCCATCCCCTCCCACTCCCCTTCTGCCTCCCCAGTGCCCCATGTCCCCCACGTCCCCCAGTGTCCCCATCCCCTCCCACACCCCCGTGTTCCCCCAGTGCCCCATGTCCCCCATATCCCCCATGTCCCCCAGTGTCCCCACCCCCTCCCACCCCCGCATGCCCCCCATGTCCCCCATCCCCTCCCACTCCCCCCAGTGCCCCATGTCCCCTATGTCCCCCAGTATCCCCATCCCTTCCCACACCCCCGTGCCCCCCCAGTGCCCCATGTCCCCCATGTCCCCCAGTATCCCCATCCCTTCCCACACCCCCATGCTCCCCCAGTGTCCCCATCCCCTCCCACCCCCCCCGTTCCCCCCCAGTGCCCCATGTCCCCCATACCCCCCATGTCCCCCATATCCCCCATGCCCTCCAGTGCCCCCACCCCTCTCCCCTCTCCCGGGGGGGGCCGCTCCTGCTCGGGGGGGGGCGGAGCTCTGTGTGCGGAGCCGCTTCTTTGGATAAGAGGCGCGGGGCCACGGGGATGGGCAGGTGGAGCGTGTGAGCGCCGGGCGGCGGCGGCCACGGCGATTTCCAACCCCCCCTTCCCTCCAGCTGCACTTTTTGGGGTCTTTTCGGGTATTTTTTTTCCTTACCTTTTTTTTTTTTTTTTACCTTTTTTTTTTTTTTTCCCCCTTTTGGCTTTTCCCAGCATCCCCCCCCCCCCAAAAAAAATCGCCGGGCATGGAGGGGGCGGTGGGACCCCGGCGGGGGGGGCACCGTTGAGCGGCTCCACTTCCCAGGACCCCCGACCCCCCCCCCCCCCCGCGTTGTCCCATGAGCGGCTGAAGCGGGGGCCGGTGCCCCCCCCCCCCCGTCCATGGGAGCGTTGGAAGCGGGTCCCGGACCCCCCCTCCCCGCCGCCCCCATGCTCAGCGGTGCCAAGGAAGCCCCGGGACCCCGCGACGCCGTTTATTTCGGGGACGGGGGGGTGACCCCGGGAGCCGGACCCCCCCCCGCACCTCCCTTACGGAGCCCCCGGGGGTTTCTCGAACCGGTTTTTGGGTCCCTGCCCCCCTTACCGGGCTCCGCCGCCCCCCGCAGCCCCCGGGGAGGGGTTCTCCGAAGGGGGGTTCGGCGAGGGGGGGTTCGGGGGGGGGTCGGCTCCGCTGTGCCCCCGAACCGGAGCCCTTTGCGCCCTCCCCGGGTACCGAGCGGCCGGGAAGGTGCAGGTGATGCTCAACAACTTCCCTCTCTGGGCCAAGTTCCACAAGCATCAGACCGAGATGATCATCACCAAGCAGGGCAGGTGAGATTTTTCTTTTTTTTTTGGGGGGGGGGGGACACGACACCTTGGTGGGACCCGCACCCCACCCCCGAGCCCCGGAGAGCGTGGGGATAGGGGCACCGGGGATGCTGGGGGGATGCGGGATAAACCGAGGGGGCTGCAAGGTGGGGTGGGGGGCAGGGGGAGGGGATGGAGGGTCCCGTGTTGTCCCCCCCAAAAGGGGCTGGAGGCACCTGTGTTGTCCCCCCAAAGTGAGGGTCTGGTGTGGGGGCACTGGGGATGCTGGGGGGGGACACGCAGGTGGAGGAGCTGCGGGGGCTTTGGGGTCGATTGTGGGTAGGTGGCACCCCAAAAGGGGTTGGAGGTTCCCGTGTTGTCCCCCCTAAAAGGGGCTGGAGGCTCCTGTTTGACCCCTCAAAGTGGGGGTCCGGTGTGGGGGCACTGGGGATGCTGGGGGGGGACAGGCAGGTGGAGGAGCTGTGGGGGCTTTGGGGTCGATTGTGGGTAGGTGGCACCCCAAAAGGGGTTGGAGGCTCCCGTGTTGTCCCCCCTAAAAGGGGCTGGAAGCTCCTGTTTGACCCCTCAAAGTGGGAGTCCAGTGAGGGGGCACTGGGGATGCTGGGGGGGACAGGCAGGTGGAGGAGCTGAAGGGGCTTCGGGGTGAGTTGGAGGTAGAAGGCACAGAGAGGGGTTGGATGTTCCCACGTTGTCCCCCCAAAAGGGTCTGGAGGCTCCTAGATTGTCCCCCCAAAGAAGAGGAGAGGCTGGGGGTCCAGTGTGGGGGTCCCTGGGGATGCTGGGGTGGATGTGCCAGCAGCGGGGGGCTGAGAGGGGTGCGGGACAGGTTTGGGGGTGCTGCGGGGTGGCCGGCAAGTTGAGGGACTGGAGGATCCTTCCTTGTCACCTCAAGAGGCTGGAGGTTCCTTCGTGCTCACCCCAAAGGGGTGGAGGTTGCGGGGAGGGTGTTTGTGGGTCTGAGGGTCCCACTCAACAAGGGGAGGGATCCCCATCCCCATGGGTTTGGGATGCAAGGATAAAATTGGGGGGGCAAAGCAGACCAGACCCTCCAGGTCTTGTTTTCTAGGGGAGTTGAGGCTTGTTGGAAGGAGAAGGGGGTCTGGGGGTGTCCCCACTGGTGTGGAGGGGGGAGAAGAGGGTCCAGACCCCCTTGTCGTGCCAGGCAGAGATGGTGCTGGGGGTCTGGAGACACCGTTTATCCGGCTTCGACCCACGGGCTGCGCAACAAGTAGCGAGAACCAGGTTGTTGCCACCCTACGAGCACGGTGGGTGGGTGGGTGACACCCCCGCTGGGGTACAACCCCCCCCCCCGACTCTGTGGGGCAGGGTTGTGGGATGTTTGGGGAGCTAAAGTCCCCCCCACACGTTTACCAACAGTTCTTCTTGTAGCGTCTGGGGGGAACTGGGTGCGAAAAGGAGCTCTGGGAGGCCCTGGAGTCCCCCTGGCTTGGAGCAAGGCGAGCCCGAAATGCTGGTTTATGTGTGGGGCTGCAGTTTGGGGGTGTCGTTGGGGTCTTGCTGGGGTGAGGAGGGGGCTGTGAGTGTGGCAGGACTGGGCTCGGAGCTCAGCGCCCTCCGGATCGGGCTCTGGGGCAATGCCCTGGCTCCCCAAACCCCACGCCAAGGGGCAAGCGGTGCACATGGGGCACCTTCAGAGCCCCCCCAGCTCCTCCTGCAGTGCCCCCCACCCCCTTGCCATCATTTCTCACCCAAGGAGGCTCTTTCTGCCCCAGCAGCGATGCTCAGCACCCTCCAGATCGGGCTCTGGGGCAATGCCCTGGCTCCCCAAACCCCATGCCAAGGGGCAAGCGGTGCAGGTGGGGCACATTCAGAGCCCCCCCAGCTCCTCCTGCAGTGCCCCCCACCCCCTTGCCATCATCCCTTGCCCAAGGGGGGCTCTTTGTGCCCCGGCAGCGATGCTCCGCGCGCTCTCCCCTTTCCTTCCCTAGGCTGAGACAGACGGTGTCACTTCGATGCTGCGACCAACCTGCGTAACGTGTTGGAAGTCTAAACGCGTTAGGGTCGCTTCGTTTGCCACGGCCCTTCCCAGTCCTGCTGCTCCCGCTGGGCTCGGGGCGTTGCGGCAGCCAGCGGGCACCGGCACGGATCGGGTGATGGGTCCCCAGCCCCAACCAAGGGGAGGGCAGGGGTGCTGGGCCCCCAAAATCTTAATTTCTCAACCACCATCGCTCGCATCCTAGGGCAACCTGCTAAAATTTGCCTAGTTGCTTTCTCTCCTCTATTTTTCCCGGCCGTGGTGCCCATCCCCGCTGCATCAGGGCTGCTCAGGAGCCAGCGCTGAGGGTCTGCAAACTGGGGTGCCCTTAGAAATCTCATCCTCTCGGCCCCGTTGCACACGTCTGAGCTCTTTTTGCAGCTCCCAGCCCCAAACCAGGCAGTTTTAGGGCTCTTTTTGCAGCTCCCTCCCTGTCGAAGACCCTGCAGAGGGGCTGGGGGGTTGTGCTGTACCGGGGGGAGCTCACAGCAAACCCAGCTCCAGGGAGACATCGAACTCAGAGCCGCAAAACATCCGTTTCACCTGACCCTGAGCTGCTTTTGCAAAGATCTGAGTGCAGGGCCAGGCTGCAGCGGGGCTGAGACACAGGAAAACCCCCACAGTGGGGGCTCGGGGGGGTGTGTGCGCCCCAAAACAGGCACCTGGGGGGCTGTAGGGCAGCGCAGGGGGCGCATCCTGTGCCACTGGTGCTGTGGGTACCCATCTCGCTGGGCTACGTGGGTCTCTCCAGGCTGGTTGGTGTCTCTGGGGTGCAGCCCGCTGCGCCCCCACAGCGAGGAGCTGAGCCTGGGTGGGAGGTGATGGAACTGGGGTGCGATTAGGTGCTGGGATTTACCCCCCCTGCCACCTTCCCACCCTCTGACGTGCCGTCCCACGCTGTCATCCCACACCATCCCGCACCCACTCATCCCCAGCCCAACTGGTTTCCCGCTGGTGTCCCACGCGGGTCCTTCCTTCACCCCTGCAATTCTCCGGCTCCACCGGGGCAGGATTTCTGCGGAAACCCCCAAAAAGGACTCGTCATCGTGCCCGCTGCGAGGGGTCCGGGGAATTCCTGCCATGGGTTTTGCGGCAGAGCCAGAGCTGGTGTCTTCTGGGAGAACGTGGCGGCTGCCTTGGCTTTGTGGGGAGCACTTGGTGCTGCTGTTCAGGGGGAGCAGGGTCTGTCTCCGCGTTTGGTGACCCAAGGGCTGGCACCGACTTTGGAGAGGACTCTGAGGATGGTTTGCGCTTGGTGGACACGAGGGCTGGTGCCGCTCTTGAGGAGGACGTGGGACATGGATTTGGGGACACAAAGGCAGGGTTTGCATTTAGCAAATGGGAAGCTTGGCTTTGGTTTGAGGGGTGCGGGCAGTGGCTGCGCATTTGGGGAACCCAAGGGCTGGTTTTGCCTTTCTGGGGGGACTCGGGGATGGTTTGGCCAGGCTGGCAGCTGCTCTTCCCATGCAGGAGAGGAGGGAGCTGGGCTCTTCTCCCAAGGGACAGGGGACAGGACGAGAGGGAATGGCCTCAAGCTCCACCAGGGGAGGTTCAGGCTGAACATTAGGAAGAAATTTTTCACAGAAAGGGTCACTGGGCACTGCCAGAGGCTGCCCAGGGAGGGGGTTGAGTCCCCTTCCCTGGAGGGGTTTAAGGGCTGGGTGGGCGAGGTGCTGAGGGACATGGGTTAGTGATTGATGGGAATGGTTGGACTCGATGATCTGGTGGGTCTCTTCTAACCTGGTGATTCTATGATTCTAGGATGGGTTGGGGGGACCCGGTGCCCGGCTGGCAGCTCTGCAAGTTGGGAGGCAGCGGTGCAGCCGTGCCGTGTAGCTGTGCCGTGCGCCGATGCCGTGCTGTGTGCAATGCAGCCACGCGGCACCGTGCAGCCACGCCGCAGCATCGTGCCGTGCCAAGCAGCCAGGCCGTGCAGCCACGAAGCTGTGCCAAGCAGCCGTGCCATGCCATGCAACCATGAAGCGGTGCCGAGCTGCACCGTGCAGCCACGCTGTGCCATGCAGCCGCGCCATGTCCCTGTGCCATGCCGTGCAACCGTGCCAAGCAGGCTGGCAGCACCGTGCCGTGCCGTATCATCGTGCCGAGCTGAGCAGCTGTGCCACGCAACCACGAAGCGGTGCCAAGCGGCACCGTGCAGCCACGCCGTAGCACTGTGCCATGCTGTGCAGCCGTGCCATGCAGCTGCACCGTGTGATGGGGCCCGTGGCCACGATTCTTGTGGCTGCTCAGGCTAGGATGCACTGGGTTGCACTGGGTTGCACTGGGAGAGGAGGTGGCGCAGCAAGGGAGCAGCAGGGCTGGGCAGGGGGGGCACCTCTGCCCCCTCAGCAGGTTTGCATGCAGCTGGCCCCCAGATTTCCCATCCTCTGGGTTTATCCTGGACCCCCTTTCCTTGTCTGTGCCGTCCGCATGACCCCAGTGTCACCAGGGTCCCGTGTCACCTAGCATCCTCTTGCCACCCACGTCCCCTGGATGCACCCCCTGGGTCCCCTGCCCCATGTCCACACGCCCCGTTTCTTCGCTCCAACCCCTCCAATTGAGGGGTTCACACAGGGACAAACCTCGAGGCACCCTGAGAGCCCCTTCCAAAACCAAAGATGCAAAGGGAGGGGAAACCAGAGGTTCCCACCGGCTTTCGAGGGGGTGTCGGGGGAAGGAGGGGTGAGCTGGCACCTCACTGCGGTGCCGCCCGAAGCCAGGGCTGCCAGGTCCTGCCCACGCAGCAGCCCCGGGACTGCGAGCGCTGCGGGATGTAAAAATAAATGCGAGGCGTGCATGGTTTCGGGTCTGACCCCCCCCACCCTCCCGTGCCCCGGCCGGGCCCTGCGGTTTGCACCGCGGCAGCGTTCGAGCTGCGACTCGGTCTCAGCTCTGCCAGCAGCGCGAGGCTCGCGGAGCAAGGTGCAACCAAAACCACCAGAAAAAAAAAAAAAAAAGGCTGTTTTTCTTCCTCCCTGCTCCTTGCAGCAGCTCAGGGTTGGTGCAACAGCCCGGGACCGGGCACTGCCCGTGCCCAGCGCTGGCACCCGCAGCGCTGCGGTGGCGCGGCAGCACCCTGCGAGCGCTCGGCGGGGGCTGGAGGCAGCGCAGCCCCTCGCTGCCACCCTTTGATGTGGCTGCAGCTTTGAATCAGTGGCAGGAACCACCGTCCCTCGCCCTTGGCACGTCTCGCTCGCGCCCGGCGGAGATTGCAGCCCCGGAGGCCGCCTGCTTTCATAGAATCACCAGGTTGGAAAAGACCCATCGGATCATCGAGTCCAACCATTCCCATCCATCACTAACCCATGTCCCTCAGCACCTCATCCACCCGTCCCTTAAACCCCTCCAGGGAAGGGGACTCAACACCAATGGTGAGATGGGGTCTGCGAGGGCTTTGCTGGTACCCAGGATGCTCGGGGCCAGCATCCACACCAGCCCCGGGGAGCACGTGTGCAGCTCCTCACCATGAGCACTGCTTTCTTTTTCTTTTTCATTTTCTTTTCCCCCTTCTCTCTCTCTCTCTCTCTGGCAATTTTGAGTCAGCGGCTCAGGCTATGAGCGCTCTTTCCACCGCTCTTCGCACACCATTGCCCGAGCCATCGCTTCCTGCTGGGGCCACGCTGCTGCCCCACAATGCCCCCAGCCCCTCGCCCGTGATTTGGACCCTTTGGCTACTGCACGGAGCAGGCTAGTGGCCCAAGGGGCTCATCTGGGCTCAGCAGCCCTGTGGATGCCATCTGTGTCATGAGCTCATGGGTCTCTGCCTTGGGGCTGGGGGAAAATCTTGGCTTGGATCAGACCCGGCGTGGCCAGCAGGTCCAGGGAGGTTCTTCTCCCTCTGGACTCGGCACTGGGGAGACCGCTCCTCGAATCCTGGGGTCAGTTCTGGGCCCCTCACCACAAGAAGGATGTTGAGGCTCTGGAGCGAGTCCAGAGAAGAGCAACGAAGCTGGGGAAGGGGCTGGAGAACAAGAGGAGCGTCTGAGAGAGCTGCGGGTGTTTAGCCTGGAGAAGAGGAGGCTGAGGGGAGACCTCATTGCTCTCTCCAACTCCCTGAAAGGAGGTTGTGGAGAGGAGGGAGCTGGGCTCTTCTCCCAAGGGACAGGGGACAGGACAAGAGGGAATGGCCTCAAGCTCCACCAGGGGAGGGTCAGGCTGGACATCAGGAAAGATTTTTCCCAGAAAGGGTGATTGGTCCCTGGCAGAGGCTGCCCAGGGAGGGGGTTGAGTCCCCTTCCCTGGAGGGGTTTAAGGGACGTGTGGACGAGGTGCTGAGGGACATGGGTTAGTGATTGATGGGAATAGTTGGACTCGATGATCTGGTGGGTCTTTTCCAACCTGGTGATTCTATGATTCTATAAAACCCTTCCCACCCTTTGGGGGAGGCAAATAACCCCCGCCACACCCCCATCCATCACTGTCCCCCATTCCAGGGGTGATTCCTGCCCCCCAGCAGCGCTGCCAGCTCTGAGGAGCAGCCCAAACTCCATCTAGGTGCCCGCATTACTCCCAGCCCCTGGAGGAGGTTGGTTTTTTTTCTGGGGCTCTTTCGGAGAAGCCCCAGCACCTGCTTTATGAGAAATGCCAGCGCTTCGAGGAAATGAGGGGGCAAACCCAGGCCTCCCCTCAACCACCAGCACTGGCAGGTGGGAAGCGACAAAGCTCAAGGAAAGGAGGAGGAGGAGAGAGGGAGGGGGTGCAGGGCTGCAGCCCCCCAGCCCTCTCCCTCTGAACAGGGGGGGTGCAGGATGAATCCCACCATCCCCCCCGTATGCACCGACCCATGCGAAGGGAGAGGAGCTGAGTCCCTCTGTGTCCCCCACATTGGTCTGGGCGGGGGATCCATCCAGCTCCCCACCAGCTCGTTAACGCGGGTGATATTATCGGGGCAGCTGGACAGTGGGGCTGGCGGTGCCAGCGCTGGGGCTGGTTTCCAGCTTTGGCCACGTCAAAACTCCACGTGTGCAGAAATGTTGAGGTTGAAGAGCTGAGTCCTGCTGCCGGGGGGAGCTGAATAATCCCCCCAACCACAACTCGAGGTCCCAGTGCGACCCCGAGCTGGCTACTGGGGCTACTGGGGCTACTGGAGCTCCTGATGGAAAAAGAGGGACTGAACTCAGAAGGGCTTGAGGGAGATCTCGCACCCCAGGGTTGGGATTTGGGAGTTCCCTGAGCTGCGGGGGGACAGGGGGGCGCAGCCCCAAGGAGGGGGGGTGGCAGCTGCAGCCGCAGGGTCCTTGTCCCCCCCGTCTTGGCCATCCCGTCCTGTCCCCTTCCTGTCCTTGGCGCAGGCTGGCGCCCAGCCCGAAATAGCAGCGGTGTTGGTTTCCGATCCGGAAGGTGCTTGGGGAGGGGGGGGAGGAAGATGCCGAGGAGGTGTAGGGGGGGATATTTGGGCCCCGAGAGCAGCCCCTCAGCTGCCAGGGTCACTCACTTCCTCGCAGGCACCCAGCTGCACGAAGGCTGCGATTGCCCTGCCTCAGTTTCCCCATCTGCGAGGCAAGAGCTGTGCCCCCCCCTCCCACAGGCTTTGGTACCCGGGTTGGGGGGGTGTGACAGCATCTCCATCTCTGTCCCCTCTGCAGGCGCATGTTCCCATTCCTCAGCTTCAACCTGTCGGGGCTCAACCCCGTCGCCCACTACAGCGTCTGCGTGGACGTGGTCTTGGTCGACCAGCACCACTGGCGCTACCAGGGTGGCAAGTGGGTGCAGTGCGGCAAAGCCGAGGGCAACATGCCAGGTACGGCGCCTTCATCCCCATCCTCATCCTCCAAGGGCTGAGAAAAAGGGGTAACCCCCCCTTCCATCCCCATCCTGTGCGCCCCCCGCCCTAGGGAACCGCCTCTACCTGCACCCCGACTCGCCCAACACCGGTGCCCACTGGATGCGCCAGGAGGTCTCCTTCGGCAAGCTCAAGCTCACCAACAACAAGGGTGCAGCCAACAACATGGGCCAGGTGAGGGTCTCACCGCCTCGCCGGGCTGTGCCGCGTCCCCACGCCTGTGTCCATCCCCCCCATAACCACCCGCTGCCCCCCCCAGATGATCGTCCTGCAGTCGCTGCACAAGTACCAGCCCCGGCTGCACGTCACGGAGGTGAAGGAGGGCGAGAGCGAGGATGGGCACCCCTCGCCACACACCCACACCTTCGCCTTCCCCGAGACCCAGTTCATCGCCGTCACGGCCTACCAGAACGCCGACGTGAGTGGGGACCCCCCTCTCTGCACCCCAAAACGCAATTCCCCTCCCCTGAGCAGCCCACCAGCAACACAAGAGCCCCAGCATCCCTCCCCCCAGGGCCACAGAAACCAGTGCTACAGCCCCAGTATGGCCCCAGTATCACAACACTGGACCCACCCCGCAAAGCAGCGCCTGGTAGTCCCCCCGAGGACCTCCTCGCTGGGCCCCCAGCATCAAGGAAACCCCAAAAGCATCTCCCCAGGTCCCCTCTCTGCCACCACCCACCTGCAGCATCTCTGCAACCCCCTGGTACCAACTCCCCTGCATCCCCTCAGCATCCCAGTAACCCACTCGGCATCCCCTCAGCATCCCAGTAATACCCCTGCATCCCTTCAGCATCCCAGTAACTTCCTGCATACCCTCAGCATCCCAGTGACCCCCCCACATTGCTTCATCCATGTACCTCTTCCTAAATCTCCTTGGCATCCCAGTAACCCCCTGCATCCCCTCAGCATCCCAGTAACCCCCTGAATCCCCTCAGCATCCCAGTAATACCCTCCATCCCCTCAGCATCCCAGTAACCCCCTCAGCATCCCAGTAACCCCCTGCATCCCCTCAGCATCCCAGTAACTTCCTGCATCCCCTCAGCATCCCAGTGACCCCCCCACATTGCTTCATCCACGTACCTCTTCCTAAATCTCCTTGGCATCCCAGTAACCCCCTGCATCCCCCCATCCAAGTACCTCCTCCTGAATCCCCTCAGCATCCCAGTAACCCCCCCCGCCAATTCCCTCAGCATCCTGCAATACCCCCCAGTATCCCAGTCCCCCCCCCAGCGCTGGGGTGGGCATCCTGGGACAGGCAGGGGGCTCTGGTGGGGTGGGTGCCGCTTGAGGGATGAGGGTCCCTCCCTGGCGTGTGTGTGTGTGTGGGGGGGGTCATGTTGGTCACAGCCCCCCCCCTCGACCCCTGTGACCCCCCCAGATCACCCAGCTGAAGATCGACCACAACCCCTTCGCCAAAGGCTTCCGGGACAACTTTGACTCGTGAGTGTCCCCCCAATTCTCCCACCCTGGCTGGCAGGAGGGTTTGTGTGTGTCCCCCCCCAACCTCTAATCCCCCCCATGTCCCCCCCCCCCCCAAGGATGTACGCAGCCTCGGAGAGCGACCGCTTCACCCCATCTCCTCCGGACGGTGCCGGGTGCCAGCAGCTCCTGCCAGCCCCCCGCTTCCAACCCTTCTTACCCGAGCAGTACCCGCTGCCCCCGGGGCGCTTCTTCGGGGGGGAGCGGGGGGCTGCGCTGCCCCTGCCCCCCAAGGACCCCCCCCGCTGGTTCTTCCCCCCCCAGCAGCCTCCAGCCGCCGCCGCGGGGACCCTGGAATACGGCGGCTACGAAGCGGGGTACGGGGGGGGCAAGCTGGTACCTTACGGGGTGAAACCTTTCCCCTTGCCCCCCGCCCCGCATCCCCCCCTGCCCTATTACCCCGAGGGGCCAGGGGGGGCTTTTGGGGCCGGGGGTGGGGGCTGGAGCCCAGGGCAGTTCAGCCCCAAGGGTAGCCCCGGGGCGCTGGGCTGGTACCGGGACCCCCGGGAGGAGAAGGAGGGTTGGAACCCCGAGCCCCCCGTCTCGGGAGACTCCTCGGACTCGGGGCTCTACGAGTGCAAGAGGCGGCGGGTGTCCCCGTACCCCTCCAGCAGCGAGGGGTCCCCCCCACCCCGAAACGGGGACCTCTACGACAAGGACCCGGGCACCGACAGCAGCTACTACGGCTTCTACGGCAACTGAGCCGCCCTGGGGGGCTCAAACCCCAACCCCGCGCACCCCAAGACCATGGAAGCGGGGTGCAAGGGGACTTTGGTGCCCCCCAACTACAGCTTCTACGGCAACGGAGCCACCGTGGGGGGCTTGCAACCCCACCCTGGGCGCCCCAAGGCTATCGAAGTGGGGTGCAAGGGAGCTTTGATGCCCCCCAACTACGGCTTCTACAGCAACTGTGTCACCTTGGGGGGTTGGACCCCCCACCCCAGGCACCCCAAGACCATGGAAGTGGGGTGCAAGGGAGCTTTGGTGCCCCCCAATTACAGCTTCTATGGCAACCGAGCCGCCCTGGGGGGCTTGCACCCCCACTTTGAGCACCCCAAGGCCATGGAAGTGGGGTGCAAGGGGGCTTTGGTGCCCCCCAACTATGGCTTCTATGGCACCTGAGCCACCTTGGGGGGGTCAAACCCCCACCCCAGGCATCCCAAGACCATGGAAGTGGGGTGGAAGGGGTCCTGGGTGCCCCCCCAAGTTTAATATCTAGCAGAGGGGGGGCTGCAGCCGACAATCAGCCCCCAGTGCCGCCCCGGTGGGGCCAGGGGGGGCAAGCAGGGAGGGGATATGGGGGTGGGGGGCAGGTTTTTTTTTTTTGTTGTCAGTGGTTTTTAGTTTTGGGGGGTTGGGGGGGTTAACGCTGAAGTATTTATTGAGCCCCCGCGTGCCCAGCTTGGGGGGGGGGCAGCAGCATATCTCGCAATAAAGGGGACACTGTGGGGCACGGCTTTGTGGTCTCTGGGTGCACGCGGGAGGGGAAACTGAGGCAGAGGAGGGGAGGAAAGGGAATTGAGGCCCCCCCCACCCCTTTGCTGGGGGGACCCAAGCATCCTCAGCGAGGAAGGGGTTGCTGAGCACTGGGGGGGGGGGGGGGGGGGGGGCAAAGAACCCTCTCCACATACCCCAGCTCGTTGCAGCCTTTATTATAGAGAAGCTCCTCTTGCAAAGTTGGGGGGGGGGGCAGAGGGGTCTCCCGCCTGCGGGCACCCCAGCACCCCCCCCCCCCTTTTATAGCACAGTTTGGGTTTAAACATGGCTAAAATGGCTTGGGGGGGGCATGACACCGGGGTACCAGCCCCACTGCTGTGATGAGCTGGGGGGGGGCTCAGCTTGGGGGGGATGCTCAGATGAGGAGGGGGCTCAGCCCAGGGAGTGGGGGGTTCAGCCCAAAGAATGGGGGGGGGGCGTGCTACCAGAGCACCGCGCTGTCCAGGTGGGCGAAGCCAGGGTCCAGGCGCAGCTTCCAGTAGGTGTTGTTGGTGACCCACGACTCCTTGCCGCTGGCATCCGTCAGCCGCCTGCGTGGGGTTGGGGGGGGGGTCACAGCTGGATTAGGGAGTCCAGGAATACCCCCCAAGGGGTTCCCCCATCCCCCTGAGAGCCCCACCTTCCCATAAGCCGTGGGGTGCCCCTTGGATTGCCCCATGCCTGAGTCCCCCCCATGTCTCCCAATCCTCACCATCCTTGATGTCCCCAAGTCCCCTCAGTTCTTGAACCCCTCCTGTCCCCCCAGTTCTTGAACTCCCCAAGTCCCCCACTCCTCACCAGTCCTCGAACTCCCCGACACCCTCAAACTCCTCCCTGTCCCCCAATCCCCTCATCTCCCCCTACTCTCACGTCCCTCAAGCTTCCCCGTGTTGCCCCCGTCCCAGACCTGAAGAAGCGAGCCTGGTGGGGGATGATGTCCTCCTCCATGGGATGGGGAGTAGGGGTCACGGCTGGGTGCCATCAAGACCCCCAGAGGTCCCCATCATCCCCCAAGAGCCCCGCATCCCCTCCTCCTGTACCCCCGCCCCAAGACAACCCCCCACCACCATCCCTGTGTTGGACTTGAAGAAGTGACCTTGGTGCACGATGCTCTCCTCCTCCATGGGAAGGGGATGAGGATGGGGGAGTGCCAAGTCTGGGTGGCTTTGAGACCCCTCCTCGCATCCCCCCCTGCCCCATATCCCAGCCCCCGGAGCCCCACAGGACCCCCCAAGCCTCCCATGCTGGACCTGAAGAAGCGAGCCTGATGGGTGATGTTCTCCTCCAAGGGATGGGTGTGGGGGTCATGTCGGTGCTTTGAAGACCCCCAAGGGTCTCCCCCATTCCCCAAGAGCCCCACATCTCCCCATGCCCCATCAAGCCCCCCCAACCCCCTCATGTTGGACCTGAAGAAGCAAACCTGGTGGGTGATGTTCTCCTCCTCCAAGGGATGGAGTGTGGGGGTCACGTCTGTGCCATCAAGACCCCCAGGAGCCTCTTCCATTCCCCAAGAGCCCCACATCTCCCCATGCCCCAGGAGCCCCACAGAACCTCCCCAGGCACTACATGTCGGACCTGAAGAAGCAGACCTGGTGGGTGATGTTCTCCTTCTCCAAGGGACGGGGTGTGGGGGTCATGTCTGTGCCATCAAGACCCCCAGGGGTCTCCTCCATTCCTCAAGACCCCTCCATTCCTCAAGAACCCTACATCTCTCTGTGCCCCATCCACTGCCCCAGCCCCCCCTGCCCCACAGTACCCCCCAAGCCCCACCGTGTAGGACCTGAAGAAGCGAGCCTGGTGGGTGATGTTCTTCTCCTCCAACGGATGGAGTGTGGGGGTCATGTCTGTGCCATCAAGACCCCCAGGAGCCTCTTCCATTCCCCAAGAGCCCCACATCTCCCCGTGCCCCATCCAGATGCCCCATGCCCCATCAAGCTCCCCCAACCCCCTCATGTTGGACCTGAAGAAGCAAACCTGGTGGGTGATGTTCTCCTCCAAGGGATGGAGTGTGGGGGTCACGTCTGTGCCATCAAGACCCCCAAGGGTCTCCTCCCTTCCTCAAGACCCCTCCATCTCTCTGTGCCCCATCCCCCATCCCCAGCAGCCCCACAGAGCCCCCTCGAACCCCCCCTCCCCGTGCAGGACCTGAAGAAGCGAGCCTGGTGGGTGATGTTGTTCTCCTCCATCACGCGGCGTCGGTCGCGCTGCAGCTGCTCGATTTGTCGCTTCTGCGTCTCGGCCGCCGCCACGTTCCCTTCCTCCAGGTACCTGAGAATTGGGTGGCACGAGCTGGGCGGCCTCAGCACCCCGGGGTGCTGGGGGGTTTGGGGTGGGGGGGGTGTCACTCACCGCTGGTCGGGGCGCAGGCGGGTGTCGGTGGAAGGCAGGACGCGTCGTAGCTCGGGCGTCAGCTCGTTCAGCTCCAGCGCAAACTGCGTGAAGCCGTAGTTCTTCTCGTAGTCACGGGGCATCGGGTCTTGGGGTGGTGGGGGGTGAAGTGATGCTGAGACATCCCCCCCCCAACCCCAGGGAAGGGAGTCCCCCCAGCTCAGGGCATGGAATCAACTCCCAGGATGGGGTGCACCCCCCTCTACCCAGGGCAGGGAATCCCTCTCCAGGACGGGGACCCCCCTGGATGGGTTATCTGCCCCCCCAGGATGGGTTATCTGCCCCCCAGGATGGTTATCTTGCCCCCCCAGGGCAGGAACTCCCCCCCCAGGCAGGGAATCCTCCCCCAGGATGGGTTATCTGCCCCTCAGGATGGATTATCTGCCCCCCAGGATGGGGTATCTTGCCCCCCCAGGGCAGGAACTGACCCCCCAGCAGGGAATCCTCCACCAGGATGGGTTATCTGCCCCCCAGGATGGGTTATCTGCCCCCCAGGCAGGGAATCTTCTCCTAGGATGGGTTATCTGCCCCACCAGGATGGGTTATCTGCCCCCCAGGATGGGGTATCTTGCCCCCCCAGGGCAGGAACACCTCCCCCAGGCAGAGAATCCTCCCCCAGGATGGATTATCTGACCCCAGGATGGGTTATCTGCCCCCCAGGCAGGGAATCTTCTCCTAGGATGGGTTATCTGCCCCCCAGGATGGGTTATCTGCCCCCCAGGCAGGGAATCTTCTCCTAGGATGGGTTATCTGCCCCCCAGGATGGGTTATCTGCCCCCCAGGCAGGGAATCTTCTCCTAGGATGGGTTATCTGCCCCCCAGGATGGGTTATCTGCCCCCCAGGCAGGGAATCTTCTCCTAGGATGGGTTATCTGCCCCCCCCAGGATGGGGTAACCCCATTTTAGAGCAGAAATTTCCCCCCAGAGCAGGGAATCCGCCCCCCCAGGATGGATGTGTCCCCCCAACAATGAGGTATCGCCCCTCCAAAGATGGGACATCCGCCCCCAAAGATGAGGTATCCCCCCAAAAAGATGGGGTATCCCCCCTCGGATGGCTTATCTGCCCCCCCCCCCCCCAGAATAAGATGCCCCCAGCCCCTGTCCTCACTGGCTCTCCAGACGCAGCGCCCGGGGGGGGGCCCTCGGCTCAGCCCCTCGTGCCAGTTGCCCACCAGGCGCTCCACCACGGCCCCGCTGCGGCTCAGCACCGCGCCCTGCACCTCCGTGCCCCCCGCGCCCCACGGCCGCGCCTGCAAGGGTGGGGGGGGACGGGGAGAAACGGGGGGGCTGAGTGAGGGGGGGGGTATGGGGAAATGGGGGGGCTCTGAGTGAAGGAGGGGGTAGTGGGAAAGGAGGGTCCTGAGTGAAGGTGGGAATTGGGAAAGGGGGGGGGGTCTTAAAGTGAGGGGGGGTTACTAAAGTGAGGGGGCATTAGGAAAGAGGGGGGGGGTCCTAAAATTGGGGGGCATTGGGAAATGGGGAGTGGGACATTGGGAAATGGGGAGGGGGAGCATTCAGAAAGGGGGAGGGGGACATTGGGAAATGGGGAGGGGGACGTTGAGAAAGGGGGAGGGGGACGTTGAGAAAGGGGGGGTGTCTTATAGTGGGGGGGCATTGGGAAAGGGAGGGGGATATTGGGAAAGGGGGGGGTTCCTAAAGTGGGGGGCATTGGGAAAGGGGGGGGGGCTAAAGTGGGGAGGCATTGGGGAAAGGGGGGGATCCTAAAGTGGGGGGGCATTGAGAAAGGGAGGGGTCTTAAAGTAGGGGGGCATTAGGAAAGGGGGAATCTTAAAGGGGGGGTGTTAAAGTGGAGGAAATTGGGAAAGGGGGGGGTCAAAAGTGGGGGGGCATTGGGAAGGGAGGGTGCCCTAAAGTGGGGGGGCATTGGGGAAGGGGGTTGAAAGGGGGGGGGAGCATTGGGAAAGGGGGGGGGTCTTAAAGTGGGGGTCATTGGGAAAGGGGGGGGTTCCAAAGTAGGGGTGCAATAGGAAAGGGGGGGTCGTAAAGTGGGGGGCACTGGGAAAGGGAGGGGGGCATTGGGAAAGGGGGGTCTTAAAGGGGGGGACATTGGGAAAGGGGGACATTGGGAAAGGGGGAAGGGGGTATTGGGAAAAGGGGGAGTGGGGAATTGGAAAGGGGGGGGTCCTAACGTAGGGAGGCAACGGGAAATGGGGGGGTTCACAGGGAAGGGGGGGGTCACCTTGCAGAAGGTGATCTTGCAGTGGAAGGAGGCGTCGCGCGTGTTGCGGATCAGCACCTCCCCGTAGTGCTCGACCCAGCGGGGGCCGCTGAGCACGTTGTGCACGCACGTGGTGACCTTGTTCCACTCAAAGTGGTCCCCGGTCCTGCGGGCAGCGCCGAGCATCAGCTGGGGATGCGGGGGGGGACACGGTGTAGGGGGGGGGGACACATGGGGACCACCACCCGCAGCCTCACCTGGGCAGCTGGACGTGCACGGTGCCCACCGGGACGATCTCCAGAGATTTGCCCCAGAATTTGTTCTTCCACCTCATGTCTGGGGGGGTGGGAGGAGGTGAGATCCGCGGGTCCCCGTGTGTCCCCCTCCCCAAAACGCCTCCCTGGGCGCCCACCTTGCCAGAAGATGAAGTTGTCGGACTCGGCGTGGCAGGCGGAGATGGGGGGGTGGTGGCAGACCTGGAGGGATGGAGAGGGACGTGGTACCCAGTGCCCATCCCATCAGCTCCATCCCCATCCAGCTCCATCCCTGCTCCCTGTCCTCTCCATCCCTGGTCCTGCTCCCCATCCAGCTCCATCCCGCCCTGTTTGTCCTCGTCCCCATCCTGTCCTCACTCCCCATCCCTTCCAGCCCTGTCCCCATCTGTCCCTGCTCCCCACCCACACCTCATCCATCCCCATCCCATCCATTCCCATCACTGTGCCCACTTGTTGTCCCTGTCCCATCCGTCCTCGTCTCGATCCACCCCCATCCCATCTCTCCATTTCCCAGCCAGCTCCATCCCTGTCCCCTTCTGTCCCTGCTCCCTGTCCCCATCCCATGTCTCCATTCCTGCTCGTCCCCACTCTGTCTCCACCCCAAGTGTCCCCAACCCTGCTTGTCCCCATCCCATCTGTCTCCATCCCAACTTGTCCCCACTCCTTGTCTCCATCCCTGCTTGTCCCCACTCCTTGTCCCCATCCCACCTGTCTCCATCCCTGCTTGTCCCCATCCCTGCTCGTCCCCACTCCTTATCCCCATCCCATCTGTCTCCATCCCTGCTTGTCCCCACTCCCTGTCCCCATCCTATCTGTCCCCATCCCATGTCTCCATCCCTGCTTGTCCCCACTCCCTGTCCCCATCCCATCTGTCCCCATCCTATGTCTCCATCTCTGCTTGTCCCCACTCCTTGTCCCCATCTCATGTCTTCATCCCTGCTTGTCCCCACTCCTTGTCCCCATCCCATCCATCCCCATCCCTGCATGTCCCCACTCCTTGTCCCCATCCCTGCTTGTCCCCATCCCATCTGTCCCCATCCCTGCTTGTCCCCATCCCTGCTTGTCCCCACTCCTTGTCCCCATCCCTGCGTGTCCCCACTCCTTGTCCCCATTCCTGCTCGTCTCCATCCCATCTGTCCCCATCTCTGCTTGTCCCCATCCCAACTGTCCCCATCCCTGCTCATCCCCACTCCTTGTCCCCACCCCATCTGTCCCCATCCCTGCTTGTCCCCACTCCTTGTCCCCATCCCATCTGTCCCCATTCCTGCGTGTCCCCACTCCTTGTCCCCATCCCTGCTTGTCCCCACTCCTTGTCCCCATCCCCTCCATCCCCATCACCCCTCATCCCCTGTCCCCACGTGTCCCTGTCCCACCTGCTCGCCGATGAAGCGGAAACCTCTCTCGGGCCTCACGCACTCGTAGGTCTCGCCCAGCACCGGGTTGAAGGGTTTGCTGCCCGCCCGGTAGAAGGTGGAGGCGTAGGCGGACACGGCGAAGGCGGCTACGTACACCTGCACCGCGGCCACCATGGCCACCACGGCCACCGTCACCCTGCGGCCACCACGGCCACCAGGACCCCCCGGCCCCAGGCTTCCCCGTGACCCCCAAGCCCCTCAATCCACCCTCCCAATCGCCCCAAGTCCCCTGATCCTCCTATGTCCTCCCCATCACCCTCGTGTCCCACAGTCCCTGCCATGTCCCCCGATCCTCACCGTGTCCCCAATGTCTCCCCATGTCCCACAGTCACCATGTCCCCCAATCCTTCTATATATCCCCCAATCCACCCATGTCCCCCCAATCCCCGTGTCCCCCTGTGTCCCCCAATCCACTCATGTCCCCCAATCCTCCCCCCAATCCCCGTGTCCCCATGTGTCCCCTGACCCCTCTCTGTCCTCCCCAATCCACCCATGTCCCCCCAATCCTCCTGTGTCCCCCTATAGCCCTGTGTCCCCCATCCCCCTGATCCCCCTGTGTCCCCCCAATCCCCATGTCCCCACGTGTCTCCTGATCCCTCTGTGTCCCCCCAATCCCCCTGTGTACCCCTCAACCCACCCATGCCCCCAATCCCTGTGTCCCCTGATCCTCACCACGTCCCCAGTGTCCCCATATCCCCCAATCCTTCTCTATCCCCCAGATCCCCCAGGGTCCCCTGGTGTCCCCGTGCCCCCTGATCCTCCTGTATCCCCAGATCCCCCAGGGTCCCACGGTGTCCCCATGCCCTCTGATCCTCCTCTATCCCCCAGATCCCCCTGGGTCCCCCGGTGCCCCCATGCCCCCCAATCCTCCTCTATCCCCCAGATCCCCCTGGGTCCCCTGGTGCCCCTGTGCCCTCCAATCCTCCTCTATCCCCCAGATCCCCCTGGGTCCCCTGGTGTCCCCATGCCCCCCAATCCTCCTCTATCCCCCAGATCCCCCTGGGTCCCCTGGTGTCCCCGTGCCCCCCGATCCTCCTCTATCCCCCAGATCCCCCTGAGTCCCCTGACGTCCCCGTGCCCCCCGATCCCCCTGTATCCCCCCGTGCCCCTCGATCCCCCCGGTGTCCCCGCTGTCCCTCACCATGCGCTGGCGCGGGTCGGGGGCCCTGCTGGCGCGGTCGAGCAGGCAGCTGTACTCGAGCTCCTCGCAGAGCCGCTGCAGCGCGCCCAGGGGCTCGTTGAGCTGCACGGGCAGTGCCACCCGCGCCAGGTCGCGGCCCACGCTGCTGCGCAGGAGCCCCCACAGGCTCAGGTCCGCGGGCGGCGCGGGGGGCGCGGGCAGCCGGCTGCGCCGTCCTGGCACCGGCACCGGCCCCGGCAGCTCCAGCGGCGGCGGCTCAGAGGGCACCGGGGCTTGGGAGCCTGCGGGAAGGGGTGCCAGGGGTGACCCACCCCACACCGCCTGCGCCCCACAAGCCACCCTAAACCGGTCACATCCCACCCCAGTGCCCCCCTGAGCTGCTCCTGCCAACCCCATCACCCCAAACTGGTGCCATCCCTGCTTGTTTCCATCCCAACTGTCTCCATCCCTGCTTGTCCCCGCTCCTTGTCCCCAACCCATCTCTCTTCATCCCTGCTTGTTCCCACTCCTTGTTGTCATCCCAACTGTCTCCATCCCTGCTTGTCTCCGCTCCTTGTCCCCATCCCTGCTTGTCCCCACTCCTTGTCCCCATCTCAACTGTCTCCATTTCTGCTTGTCCCCAATCCCTGTCCCCATCCCAACTGTCTGAACTCCTTGTCCCCATCCCATCTGTCTCCATCCCTGCTTGTCCCCGCTCCTTGTCCCCAACCCATCTCTCTTCATCCCTGCTTGTTCCCACTCCTTGTTGTCATCCCAACTGTCTCCATCCCTGCTTGTCCCCACTCCTTGTCCCCATCTCAACTGTCTCCATCTCTGCTTGTCCCCAATCCCTGTCCCCATCCCAACTGTCTGAACTCCTTGTCCCCATCCCATCTGTCTCCATCCCATCTGTCTCCATCCCATCTGTCTCCATCCCTGCTTGTCCCCACTCCTTGTCCCCATCCCATCTGTCCCCGCTCCTTGTCCCCATCCCTGCTTGTTCCCACTCCCTGTCCCCATCCCATCTGTCTCCATCCCCACTTGCCCCCGCTCCTTGTCCCCAACCCATCTCTCTCCATCCCTGCTTATCCTCCCCACATCAGTGTCCCCCCTCCTCTCCCTGTACCTGCTGGGGGGTCCCCTGGCCCCCCCGGCTCGGCCGTGTCCTCGCAGGCGCTGGGGACCTCGCTGATGCAGGATTCATCACCCGAGGGCTGGGAAGGCGCAGGGGAGCCGTCGGGGGTCTCGGAAGGAGGGAAGGGGGGGGTGGGGGCTTGGGGGGTTACCCCATAGGAAGGGTTGGGGAGGCAGGGCAGTACCAGCAGGGCCCCCCTGGAGGATGGGATGGGACCTGGGTATTTGGAATGGGAAGGGATGGGATGGGGGGGCCAGGATGGGGAGGGGGTGGGGGGTACCGGTGGGGCACAAGAGATGGGTACGGGGGGGTCAGAGACTGCAGAGACCCTGAGCGCCTACAGGGGGGATGAGGGGGGCTACGGGGGGCACGGGGTTTTGGGGGGATGTGGGGATGCAGGGGCTGGGGGGGACAAGGAGAAAACAGAGGCTGCGGAGGGATGTGGGGACTAGGGGGTCATGGGGACTGGGGGGGGACACAGGGGCTGGGGGGGACATAGGGAGCTGGGGGGGCAGCTCGCGGGCTGGCTAACAAGGACAGGATGGGGAAAGAGAAGGGAGAGATGAGCCCAAAGAAACAAGAGGTGGGGGGGGTCTGCAGAGCACCCCACCAGCACAGCCCCCCACCCCGACCCCACACACCTCGTTCTCGGAGGAGCTGGCGGAGAGGAAAACCTCGCAGGCGTCGAAGAACTCGGTGTGGGAATCAGCCAGGGAGACCATGCTACGATTGGAGAGCTGTGGCTCCCGGCCCTTGGCTGGCAGCGTGTCCGGCTGCAGGGGGGGACACATCGCCTCAGCCACCCCGTCCCAGGACCCCTCCGAGCCCCCCAACCCATCCCAGCACCCCCTGACCTCATCGGGGTGCAGTGAGGAGAAGGAGTCCAGCGTGGTGTCCGAGGAGACCGAGAGCGAGTGGATGTGGCGCAGGGTAGCCTGGGGGGGGGCGGGACAATGCTGAGCTGAGCCCCCCAGCCCAGCCCGTGCCCCCCAACCCCTGACTGGGATGGGGGGAATTGGCCAGCATGGGGCTGAGACCCTGCACACTCGCTGCAATCACCGAGGGGCTGAGACCTTGCACACTCATTGCACCCACCCAGGGGCTGAGACCCTGCACACTCACTGCACCCACCCAGGGGCTCAGACCTCGCACACTCGCTGCACCCATTGAGGGGCTGAGACCTTGCACACTCGCCGCACCCATTGAGGGGCTGAGACCTTGCACACTCGCTGCACCCACCCAGGGCCTGAGACCCTGCACACTCGCTGCACCCACCCAGGGGCTCAGACCTCACACACTCGCTGCACCCATTGAGGGGCTGAGATCCTGCACACTCGCTGCACCCACCAAGGGGCTCAGACCTTGCACACTCGCTGCACCCACTGAGGGGCTGAGACCCCACGCACTCGCTGCACCCACACAGGGGCTGAGACCCCACACACTCTCTGCACCCACTGAGGGGCTGAGATCCTGCACACTCACTGCACCCATTGAGGGGCTGAGACCTTGTACACTCGTTGCACCCACCCAGGGCCTGAGACCCCGCACACTCGCTGCACCGAGGGGCTGAGACCTTGCACACTTGCTGCACCCACCCAGGGGCTGAAATCCTGCACACTCGTTGCACCCACCCAGGGGCTGAGACCCCGCACACTCGCTGCACCGAGGGGCTGAGACCCTGCACACTCGCTGCACCCACCGAGGGGCTGAGATCCTGCACACTCGCTGCACCCACCAAGGGGCTGAGACCTCACACACTCATTGCATCCACTCAGAGGCTGAGACCTTGCACACTCGCTGCACCCACCGAGGGGCTGAGACCCCGTGCACTCGTTGCACCCAACACCCCCCTTCTCACCCTGGCGCTGCCGTCACCGTGGGCGCACGGGGCCGAACGCCGCCGGTCCAGCACCTGCTGCAGCTCCTCCAGACGGGTCCTCTCGGCCACCAGCGCGGCCACCACGCTGCTGAGCGAGCCGTGCACTGCAGGAGAGACACTCAGGGGGTCAGGATGTGGCCCCACACCCACACCCACACCCCCCCCACACCCCGCTGCTGTGGGACCCCCAGTATGGCTCAGCACCCCTCCTGCAGCTGTGGGACCCCAAGAAGGGCTCAGCATCCCCCCTGCTGCTATGGGACCCCCAATAGGGCTCAGCACCCCCTGTGCTGTTGCTGTGGGACCCCTAGACAAGCTCAGCACCCCCTGTACCGCTGCGAGACCCCTGGAGGGGCTCAGCACCCCCTGATCTGTTGCTGTGGGACCCACAGTAGGGTTCAGCACCCCCTGTTCTACTATGGTATCCCAAGAGGGGCTCAGCACCCCCCAGGCTGCCAAGGAGATCCCCAAGAGGGCTCAGCACCCCCTGAGTTGTTGCTGTGGGACCCCCAAGAGGGGCTCAGCACCCCCCCTGCTGCTGTGGTACCCCAAGAGGGGCTCAGCACCCCCTGAGCTGTTGCTGTGCGTCCCCAGGAGGGCTCAGTAACCCCCAAAACTCACCCTTCTGGGCCAGGACCCAGAAATTCCGCTGCAGCTGGCCGTACTCCGGGGGGAGGCTGAAGGGCAGGTGGCTCTGCGATTGCTCCGAGTGGCGCGAGAGGTTGGGGACGGAGCCGTGCAGGCGCCCCACCTTGAGTTGGGGGGGACACCACGGGGGTCAGCGTGGCCCTGGGGGGGCTCCATCCGTGGGGCAGAGCTCGGGGGGTGCCGCTCACCCTGCCCATGGTGTCATCCTTGGCGAAGCTCTGCGTGCACCACATCTTGGTGCTCCTCCTGCCCTTCTTCGGCCTTTCGGGGGCGGCTGAAGGCTGTGAGGATGAGGAGGGGGCTGGAATCAGACCCTTCCCAGGAAAGGGGGGGGCATCACCCAGTAGGACCCCCCCATTTTACCTGGCTGCCGGAGATGAGGGGTGCCGAGGGGATGCGGTGAAGCGCTTCCAGGCTCTGCAGCATCGCCGTCAGCTCCTGCAGCTTCGCCTGGCACGCCGAGAGCTCTGTGCAAGTGCAATCAGTGAGGGGTCACCAGGCATCATCCCCCCCTCAAGCCTTCCAAGCCCCCCACTCACCGGCCGAGCAGCGCTCCAGCCCCTCGCTGTCCTCCAGCCACGCGCCCACCTCGTCCCGCGCCAGGGTGGAGAGAGCAGGGGCGCTGCCCGAGGGCAGGATCCGCGTCCAGGGGCCCTGCAGCAGTGAAGAAGGGGCCATCAGGAGCCCTGAGCAGCCTCATAGGGTCACCCCAAAGTGTCATAGAATCATAGAATCACCAGGTTGGACAAGACCCACCGGATCATGGAGTCCAACCATTCCCATCAATCACTAACCCATGTCCCTCAGCACCTCGTCCACCCGTCCCTTAAACCCCTCCAGGGAAGGGGACTCAACCCCCTCCCTGGGCAGCCTCTGCCAGGGACCAATCACCCTTGCCGTGAAAAAAATTTTCCTGATGTCCATCCTGAACCTCCCCTGGTGGAGCTTGAGGCCATTCCCTCTCATCCTGTCCCCTGTCCCTTGGGAGAAGAGCCCAGCTCCCTCCTCTCCACAACCTCCTCTCAGGGAGTTGGAGAGAGCAATGAGGTCTCCCCTCAGCCTCCTCTTCTCCAGGCTAAACACCCCCAGCTCTCTCAGACGCTCCTCTTGTTCTCCAGCCCCTTCCCCAGCTTCGTTGCTCTTCTCTGGACTCGCTCCAGAGCCCCAACATCCTTCTTGTGGTGAGGGGCCCAGAACTGACCCCAGGATTCGAGGAGCGGTCTCCCCAGTGCCGAGTCCAGAGGGAGAAGAACCTCCCTGGCCCTGCTGGCCACGCCGTTGCTGATCCAAGCCAAGATGCCATTGGCCTTCTTGGCCCCCTGGCCCCTGCTGCCTCATGTTCAGTCGCTGTCAACCAACACCCCCAGGTCCCTCTCCTACAGGCAGTTTCCAGCCAGACTTCTCCTAGTCTGGAGCTGCTCAGGGTTGTTGTGCCCCAAGTGCAGGACCCGGCATTTGGCCTTGTTAAACCTCATCCCATTGGTCTCAGCCCAGCGGTCCAGCCTGTTCAGATCCCTTTGGAGCCTCCCTGCCCTCCAGCAGATCCACACTCACCTGTGTGCTGGGGGGCGTCCTCCCCGAGGGACAGAGCTCCGGCCTCGCCCCGCGGTGGTGGGAGCAGAGGCTGCGAACCCAGCTGGAGAAGAGCTCCGGGGACTTGATCTGTGGGATAAGGTGATGGAATCATGGGATGGGTTGGGTTGGAAGGGACCTCAAAGCCCATCCAGTTCCATCCACCTCCCACTGCATTAGGAGCTCCAAGCCCCATCCAACCTGGCCTAGAACCCCTCCAGGGATGGGGCAGCCACCCCTGCTCTGAGAAACCTGTGCCAGGGCCTCCCCACCCTCACAGGAAAACATTTCTCCCCAAGATCTCATCTCAATCTACACCCCAATGCCCCCGGCCCCAGCCAAGCCCCCCATCTCCAGCACCTTGAGGTGGTAGATGTTGTCCTCTGTGTCCAGGTCCACTCGCTGCGCCTTCTTGTTGATGGACATGACGGACTGACGGACGTCGATGGCTCCGTGCAGTTTGCTCTTGAGGACCTGGGGGAGCCCGGGAAGCCCTGTCAAGGAGGGGGTGGGGGGGGAAGACCCCCTCACAAAACCCCACGGGGGTCCTGGGGTCTCAAGGGGGCTGTGTGGATGCAGCCCAGCCCCACACTCACGTCCTGGCGCGTGGTGGCGTATTTCAGGATCCCGTTTTCCAGCACAAAGTATCTCTGGGGACGGAGAGGGACATCGCGGGGGTAAAATCATAGAATTATAGAATCACCAGGTTGGAAAGGACCCACTGGATCATCGAGTCCAACCATTCCTATCAACTGCTGATGATGTTTTTACATCCTGCGTATTATTTCTTGATGATACTTTCTGTGACAACTTATTTACGACTTGACTTGGTTTTTCCTTTTGGCTCCTCTTCCAAATTTGTTGCAGAAATTACTTCCTAACCTAGAACTAACTGTTTATTGGGGAAATGGAAACTTTATGAAAGTTAGGTCCTTCAAACGCGTGTGCTCTGTACCAAGCAATCATAGAATATAATATATATTATAATATAACGTCTATATATATATAAAGTATATATTATAATATATAATCAGTATATTGTTCCCATGTTTGCCTGTAAATATTGTTTGCTCTTTGAGTTTATATTTTTGGCTTTGTGGGCGTCAGTATTTTTACAGATCTGTGTGGATTTACGATAGAGACTGATCCCAAATCACCCCAAGGATGGGATGGAGCCCAGGACCAGCCGTGTGGCTCTCGGGGCCACCTCTCCCCCATTACCTTGTGCCAGCCCTTCAGTGGCCACTTTCTCTTCTTGAGCAGGTAGCCCTCGTGCCGCGGCGGCTCCTGCCCCGGGCTGCCCCGCACGCTCGGCTCCTCCACCACCTCCCAGCTCTCGGAGCCCTGGAGGGAACAGGGATCAGCGTGGGGGTCCCCGGGGCGCTCCCCACTTCATCCCCAGGCAGGGACACCCTAGGGGATAGAGCATCCCTCTATCATCCTTCCCAAAGTGCCCCCCGCCAGGCACCTCAGCCCCCCCAGACCATCCCGCTGGCACCACAGGGGTCCCACTGAGTGCCCCCCACCCCAGCTCAGAGCCCCCCAAACCTGCTGAACGCTGCTGTGCTTGGAGGACACGGTGCTGCTGGAGCGCGACGGGGCTCTTTTTGGAGAGGATGGGTCCTTCTCGTGGCTGCCCATGGCTGGGGAGCAGAGAGGGGTTTGGGGGGCAAAGCTAAGCCCCCCACCCCACCTCTCCTGCCTGTGCTGGGGGGGCTGGGGGTCCAAGCTCGGCCGTCACGGTCCGGGTGGTGGGAGATGCTGCAAGGAGGGAACGACACGTCAAGGGGGGGCAGGAGGGCATCACCCACTGTGCCCGCAGCTCTCCTGCCCCACCAGGGACCCCGAGAAGTTGGGGTGGGGGGATCACCCTGGCCACCCTCAACCCCCCGAGAAGGGATCCAGCAGCTCCCGCGCAGGATGGAGCCCTCGACGCACCCAGCCTTATCGCCATCGCCCGCCTGGCGGGTCCAGAGTCCAGTGCCACACGGGCTCCGTGCCATGGGGCGGCCCCACAGCGGGCACGGGACGGAGGGCAGCGTGGGGAAAGGGATGGGATCATCCCTGACACCCCCTGATCCGGGGAAAAGGGACTGGGATCAGTCCTGGTCCATCCTGACACCTCCTGATATGGGGAAAAAGGACCAGGATCAGTCCTGACACCCCCTGGTCTGGGGAAAAGGGACTGGGATCTGTCCTGGTCCATCCCGACACCCCCTGATCTGGGAAAAAAGGACTGGGATCAGTCCCAATACACCCCGATCCATGGAAAAGCGACCGGGATCGGTCCTGAAACCCCCTGATCTGGGGAAAAGGGACCAGGATCAGTCCCAGTCAGTCCTGACACCCCCTGATCCAGGGAACAGAGACCAGGATGAGTCCTGGTCCATCCTAACATCCCCTGATGTGGGGAAAAGGAACTGGGATCGGTCCTGGTCCATCCTGACACCCCTTGACCTGGGGAAAAGGGAACGGGATCAGTCCTGGTCCATCCCAACATCCCCTAATCTGGGGAAAAGGGAACAGGATCAGTCCTGACACCCCCTGATCCAGGGAACAGAGACCGGGATGAGTCCTGGTCCATCCCAACATCCCCTGATCTTGGGAAAAGGGACACGGATCATTCCCAGCGCATCCCAGCAGAAACCGGGCTCAGTCCTGGTCCATTCTGACATCCTCAAGCCAGGGAGTGACCCCCCTAAACCCCAACACACCCTCCCAGCAGGCCGTTCCGTGTCCTTCTCAAGTACCGGAGGGGGAAACTGAGGCACGGGGAGATGGGGGGGACCCCCGGGCATCACGGTTATCCAGGGATAACGCTGGCATCGCAGCCAAAGGAAGGAGCATCCCTGCTCCGAGGGGCGGAGGATGCTCGGGGCAGCCGGGGGTCCCGGAGGGGTGACGGGGGGGGGGGTGGGTCTCGGGGATGGAACCCCCCTCCCGTCCCCGTGCTCACCTGGCCGGGCGGCAGCAGCGGGACCGGCACCGATCGCATCCTGCCCCGCGGCTGCAGGAAGCGGAACGGGAGGAGGCGGCACCGGGCGGGAGGCGCTCGGCTCTGCCCCCTGCTCCGTGGAGGACCGGAGCCACCGGGACCCTCCCGGGGACCCACCCCTGCTACCTCCTGGGAAAAGGGGGGGCTCAATCCTATGGGAAAAGGGGCGGGGGAGGCTCATTCATAGAATCACCAGGTTGGAAAAGACTCACCGGATCATCGAGTCCAACCATTCCCATCAATCACTAACCCATGTCCCTCAGCACCTCGGCCACCCGTCCCTTAAACCCCTCCAGGGAAGGGGACTCAACCCCCTCCCTGGGCAGCCTCTGCCAGGGACCAATCACCCTTTCTGGGATTTTTTTTTCCTAATATTCAGCCTAAACCTCCCCTGGTGGAGCTTGAGGCCATTCCCTCTCATCCTGTCCCCTGTCCCTTGGGAGAAGAGCCCAGCTCCCTCCTCTCCACAACCTCCTTTCAGGGAGTTGCAGAGAGCAATGAGGTCTCCCCCCAGCCTCCTCTTCTCCAGGCTAAACACCCCCAGCTCTCTCAGACGCTCCTCTTCTTCTCCAGCCCCCTCACCAGCTTCGTTGCTCTTCTCTGGACTCGCTCCAGAGCCTCAACATCCTCCTTGTGGTGAGGGGCCCACAACTGAACACCTCCAGGTTTCCCCTCACTCAGGCCCCCAAGTCCCACTCTGCCCCCAACTCTCAGACACCCCCAGCCTCTCCTCACAGCACCGAAGGGCAGGAAGCCCCCCCAGCCACTCCCCAAATCCAAGACGCGGGTTCCAGCATCTCCACCGCCACGCACAGCCCTTTAATGGTGATTCCACAGATGTTAGATCCCGCTCTGCCTCGCTCTCCAGTTCCAGAGGGCACAGCGGCTCGCAGCGCTGGATCCCCTCCCCACCAGCTCCACCACGGCTCCCCCCACACTCCAGCTGATCCCAGTGACTTCCAAGCACGGCCCCACAGAGCCAAAAAAAAAAGAAGCCAGGATGTTTGCGGGTGCTGTAGGTGCAGGGAGTAAAAGGAAAGGCCGGAGCTCCCTAACAGGGCTGGTGACACTCGGGACCCTCGGTCTCATCGCAGCCTCCTTCCACGGAGCCACTTTCCATCCCTGATCCCCCCCTGACCAAGGCCCAGGAAGGAGATGACTCCCAGGCCCGGCTGGGAGCCAGCATCAGCGATCGCTGGAGCTTTGGGGAGGGCTGGGCTCAGCCGGGCTCCCCGTCTCCGCTGCCTGCAGGTGTTGGATGTGCCGATCCAGGAGAGCCGTGAGGTACGCAGAGCTGCGCTGGAGCAGGGAGGACGTCTGGGAGGGCAGGAGCGCCAGGGCACCCGCCGTCTGCCCCTGGGCAGCCTCCAGCGGTGGCAACCGGGCAAAGTTCTCCACCCCCTTCCTGCTCAGGATGGTGTCATCGATGCAGGCGCCTGGGGGAGAGAATCAGAGAATCAGCAGGTTGGAAAAGACCCATCAGATCATCGAGTCCAACCATTCCTATCAAACACTAACCCATGTCCCTCAGCGCCTCATCCACCCGGCCCTTAAACCCCTCCAGGGAAGGGGACTCAACCCCCTCCCTGGGCAGCCTCTGCCAGGGACCAATCACCCTTTCCATGAAAATTTTTTTCCTAATGCTCAGCCTAAACCTTCCCTGGTGGAGCTTGAGGCCATTCCCTCTCATCCTGTCCCCTGTCCCTTGGGAGAAGAGCCCAGCTCCCTCCTCTCCACAACCTCCTCTCAGGGAGTTGGAGAGAGCAATGAGGTCTCCCCTCAGCCTCCTCTTCTCCAGCCTAAACAGAGGAGCAGAGCTCAGCACGGGTGCGAGAGCCAGAGTCCTTCGGTCTCCCACAGGAGCACAGGGAAAGGGAGGGAGGCGTCCTGTGCACATGGAGAGGCCGAGAAGGACTCCCACGGTACAAAGAGAGGCAAGGAACGGCACCCACAGAGAAGCAGGGAAGGGCACCCAGACTCATGGACAGGTAAGGAAGGACGCCTGCCCCTTGCCAACCTTCTCTTCATTTTAACGGACACAACAGCGATCCCGCAGATACGGCTCCATCAGTGTGGATCCTGCTGGATGGATCCCCTCTCCCCAGCACTGGATGGAGCCCCCAGGCCAGCGCGAGCCAGCGGGGATGCAGGGAAGGCGCTCACCCAGGAGGTTGATTTGCGGAACTCCCTTCAGCACCCGCAGCATCTCCTTCGCCTTTGTCTCCCGGCTCACCAGCAGAACATTGCGCCCCACGAAGAGAGGGAGGAGGTTCTTGTATTTGGATTGCGACAGCACCGGTCTGACAATCTGTGGAAGAGAGAGAGCTCTCAAAACACAGCAGGGAGCACAGAGGCTGCTTTTCATCTCCTCGTCCCGACCCTTGCCTGCCATCCCACCGTGCCCCTACCTCGTTTAGGAAGAACTTGACCTCAATGTTGTGCTTGCGGAGGTAGTGCCTCATCATCACCACGTCCTCACCAGGCATGGAGTTGTACTGACAGACAGCGATCATCCGGTTCTCCCGGAACGCCTCCTCCACCTGCCGCCGCAACAGCCGAGCGTAACCGTCGTCCTGCAGGGAGCGAGCAGCGATGCGGATGCAGGGGAAGCGGCAACGGCTGCTGCCTCCCCCAGCTCCAACCCTGCAAACGGACCTGCTGCCGTGGATGGGGACACACCGGGTCTCCAGCACTTCTCTACCAGCTGGTGCCTCTCCCAGCTACCCCCAGCATGAGACTGCTCCTTGAATCCTGTGTTCAGTTCTGGGCCCCTCACCACAAGAGGGATGTTGAGGCTCTGGAGCGAGTCCAGAGAAGAGCAACGAAGCTGGTGAGGGGGCTGGAGAAGAAGAGGAGTGGCTGAGAGAGCTGGGGGTGTTTAGCCTGGAGAAGAGGAGGCTGAGGGGAGACCTCATTGCTCTCTCCAACTTCCTGAAAGGAGGTTGTGGAGAGGAGGGAGCTGGGCTCTTCTCCCAAGGGACAGGGGACAGGACGAGAGGGAATGGCCTCAAGCTCCACCAGGGGAGGGTCAGCCTGGAAAAAGTATTTCATGGAAAGAGTCATTGGGCACTGGCAGAGGCTGCCCAGGGAGGGAGGTTGAGTCACGTTCCCTGGAGGGGTTTAAGGGACGGGTGGACGAGGTGCTGAAGGACATGGGTTAGTGACTGACGGGAATGGTTGGACTCGATGATCCAATGGGTCTTTTCCAACCTGGTGATATTATGAAAACCAGCATAAACACCTCAGGAAGAGGCCAGATGTGCTAATCCCAGGGCAGGGCTGTCCCGGGGCTCGGTGGGGACTGCGCAGCCTCTGTTAAACCCGCAGAGCAAAGCACAGACAGGGCTTGAAAAAGCTCCTCGGACACCGAGGTCTCACAACAGCCACGGGATTTACCTCCTGTCGGGTTTCCTCTGCGCGGGGCAGGCAGCACGGCGGGATGGCCGGCCGCGGGGGCAGGTACTCGGTCACAGCCATCAGCTTCTGGCGCTGGAAGTGCATGGCTTTCCAGTGCCGGGTGACGGCCTTGGAGCTGCGGCGGACGAGCTGCAGGGCGGGCAGCCAGCCTGGGGACAGAGGGGACACAGATGGTACTCAGGGCTGGCACTGGGTGGGGCAGGACCCGGGGTGGGGGACCTAGAGGGGAGCAGAACCCAGGCGGTGAGGGGCCTGGGGGGTGAGAACGGGAGGGCAGTGGGGCCGGTGGGGGGCGAGAACGGGACGGAGAGGGGCCAAGAACGGGACCGGGGGGAGGCGAGAACGGGACTGGGGGGCCGAGAACGGACCTGGGATGGGGGGGGGGCCGAGAACGGGACTGGGGATGGGGGCGAGAATGGGACCGGGGATGGGGTGGGGGGGACCGAGAACGGGACCGGGGATGGCGGGGGCGGGGCCGAGAACGGGACCGGGGATGGGGGGAGAGAGTGAGAATGGGACCGGGGATGGGGGGAGAAAGCGAGAACGGGACCGGGGATGGGGGGAGAAAGCGAGAACGGGACCGGGGATGAGGGGAGAGGGCGAGAACGGGACCGGGGATTGGGGGAGAGGGCGAGGACGGGACCGGGGATGGGGGGAGAGGGCGAGAACGGGACCGGGGATGGGGGGAGAGGGCGAGAACGGGACCGGGGATTGGGGGAGAGGGCGAGGACGGGACCGGGGATGGGGGGAGAGGGCGAGAACGGGACCGGGGATGGGGGGAGAGGGCGAGAACGGGACCGGGGATGGGGGGGAGAGGGCGAGAACGGGACCAGGGATTGAGGGAGAGGGCGAGAACGGGACCGGGGATAGGGGGGGGCCGAGAACGGGACCGGGGATGCGGGGAGAGGGCGAGAACGGCACGGCAGCAGAGCCGGGGGTGGGTAGCGGGACCCGGGGGAGGCCAGGCCGGGCCGCACACACACCCGAACCCGCCACCCAGCCCCGTTCCGAGCCCCGTGGAGCCGCCTGGCCCCGGTAAGGAGCCCTCACCGCGCCGCCATGGCGCCCCCCCGCCGCCTCGCAGCGCCGCCATGTTGGCTGCGGCGCAAAGCCCTCTGGGAAGGCGGAGGAACCGGCGGCGGCGGCGCAAAGCCCTCTGGGAAGGTGGCGGAACCCGCCCCGCCCCTTCCGGTCCTCCCGTCTCCTAGCAACGGGGACGCCGCGGCCTGTGGCCCTGCCCGGGGCGCCCTGTGACCCCAGCCCAGGGGACCCAGGCCCAGGGACACCCCTTGCCCTGGGGGGCTGGTCCCGGTGACCCCCCTTTGTCCCATCCTGGGCGTCTCTGCACGCCCAACTCCCGAGGACCTGGTCCTGGTGACCCCCCTCAGCCCAAGGGCCTGGTTCCACTGCCCCCCCTCCCCCAGCCCAGGGGTCTCTGTGCCCCCCCAGCACCCAGGGACTTGGTCTCTGTGACCCGCTTCCATCCCAGCCCCCAAGAACTTGGTCCTAGTGACCCCCTCCTTGCCCCAGCCCTGAGGTCTATCTCCAGGGACCTGGTCCCAGTGACCCCCCCCATCCCAGCCCAGGGGTTTCTGTGCCCCCCAGCCCCAAGGACTTGGTCCCTGTGACCCCCCCAGTCCCAGCCCAGGGGTTTCTGCACCCTCCAGCACCCCTTTGCCGCCTGGAGATCCCAGCCCCATGGTCCCCGCAGACTCTGGGGTCCCTCAGCCCCACACAGGGGTCCCAGCGCTGACGCCCCCCAGCCCAGCAGTGATGTCCCCACCACCCCCACCAGCCCACAGGTTCCTGCCCCCCATCGCCCCAGCCCCATCCCTGCTGCAGAGCACTGCAGGGCCAGCCCAGCGCCCACCGCGCACCCACCAGGGAGCTCAAGGAGGGGACGAGGACCTGAACCACCCTCCTGCCATGCCTGGGCAGGCGGAGACCCTGCCTGGGGGTGAGGGAGCCACTGCGGGGGCTGCTCAGGGGTCAGGCGGGGGGGATACGGGGACCCCACTCACCTGAGCCCCCTCACCTTGGTTTTCCCACAGGCTGCGAGCAGACGTCCCCGGGGGTGACCCTCTCCGACAGCCTCCCCACCATCAGGAACCTGGGGGAGCCCCCATGCCCAGAGAGACGGTGAGGGGCCACGCAGAGCCCACCTCCACCGCCCAGGCTGGTAGGGAGGGTGTCTGGGCACTCGGACCCCCTGAGCATCCCTTTTCCTCCAGATCCATCGACCTGCCGCTCCCCTCAACCCTCCGCTTGGACCGGCAGAGCATCTGCGCTGTTGGGAAGCTCCAGAGCCTGCCAGGGGTTCACAGCCTCTACCTGCAACAGGTAAGATGCTACAGCGGAACTCAGCCCCCATAAAGGTAAAAAAAAAGGGGGTAAAAAAAGGGTGAAGCCCTCCTCAAGGAGGATTTTTTCAGTTCTGCTCCAGCGTTTTGCCTCCCTGCATGGCCAGGGGAGCTTGCAGCGCTCCCCTCCCATGGCTACACCACCGACTGCATTGGAGTGAGGGGCTGGCTGACCCTTTTGGTGTTTTTCAAACCCACATGAGGAGCATTGGGGTCCTCCTGATCTCTGCTGCCTCAGCCCCACACCCTTTCCATAAAGCTCCTGTGGCAGCAGTGGAACATCCCATTCCCTGCATGAGGTTGGAGTGATTCCAGGGTGCTCCCAAACCCTGATTTTTTCCTTCAGCAGGGTTCCTTTTTTTCTGCAGGGTGTGTGTGTCTTATTTTTTTGACTGTTTTTGTTTTTCAGAACCAAATTGAGAAGATTGAGAATCTGGCCTGCTTCCCCAACCTGCGGTACGGGCAGCTCCTGCTCCAAGATCATTTTCTGTGGACAGAGGAGAGCAGAGCTCGTTCCTTCCCTTGGCAGAGCTCAGGGGGTCCGAGCTGCAGCCCCTGGTCGCCCATTGCCGCTGGCTGTGACCCTGGGGGCTGCAGTGTCCCCCTTGTCACACCGCTGCTCCCCCTCTGCTCCACAGGTTCCTCTCCCTGGCTGGAAACCGCATCCGCAGAGTGGAGAACCTGCAGCCCCTGCGACATCTGTGTGTCCTGGACCTGGCCCACAACAGGATAGAGACGCTGGACCCAGGTGAGAGGCAGGAACGGGTCCCAGCGTGACCTGGGGCTGCCTGAGAGGTGACTTGGCTACCAGGGAAACACCAACAGACCTTTGGTGCAGGCTCCACCAGAGCCTCTGACCCTCAGCTCCCAATGGAGCCACCCTGGGGCTTTCCTGCGTGTCCCAGTGTCACACCTGAGGAGCCCCGTGGCCAGGTTTGAGCTGTCCTTGTGTCAGCAGACTCCAAGGGTTTGCTTCCACCTTGTGTACTGCTTCAGCAGAACATTTCAGCGGCTCAGAGCAGACCTGAGGGTTCCAATCTTGAGGCAAAGCCGCTCCAGCCCTGCCACTGCTTCGTGCATCTTTCAGCCAGCTCCTCCTGGGGATGATTTTTGACCCGAGAGGGAGGGATAACAACTCCCTCCCCACCTCTGCAGCACTGCTGTTGTGGCACCAGCCCCTCTGCTGGCAGACAGGGGCGAGAAAGGGAATGGTGAGAGGCTGGGAAGAGGAAAACCCTCTGTTCTCACACAGAAACACGTGCAACACGTGTTGCCCCCTTCCCTGCCTCAGTTTCCCCAGCTGCGAGGCAAGAGACGGCTTCGCACAGCAGGGCTGCTGCTTTGGGGGTGGGTGAAGAGCTGCAGGAGATGGGGGGCACGGGGGTTTGGTGGAGGGGGGTGCTCAGGCCCCACCTCAGCACCTTTCTGCCTTCCTTTCCATCTCCGCAGACGAGCTGCCCCGCAGCCTCCGTCTCCTCGACTTAAGGGGAAACAATTGCACCCAGCAGCGTGGATACAGGTGGGTGAGGGGGCAGCCACGGGGGCAGCGGAGGGGGAGAGGCAGCCCCCCAAACCCCACGAGCCCCACAGCAGGGCACAACCGGTGATGCCCCGTGGCAGGGGAACATCTGACCTTCCTTTGGTGCTTGCAGAGAGCTGGTGGTGGGAGCCCTGCCTCAGCTCCTGCAGCTGGACGGCCAGCCCATCCCTGGCAGCAAGGAGGAGGAAGAGGAGGAAGGAGGCTCTTCCAGCAGTGAGGATGAAGATGACGAGTCACTCACTGAGCCCAGCGGCCCTTTCACTGCAGACAAAGGTGCCCAGATGGAGGCAGGACACGATGCACGCTTGGGGGTTAAGCAGGATGATCCTTCTGTCCCCAGGGGTGACAGGGAGCTTGTGTGGCCATGCTGGCTCTCCTGTAATTCTCCTTCCCTCTCTCCATCCCAGATTTCTTTGTGGATCTGCCCCGGGAGCTGGCTGAGCGCTCGCGACAGAGGCGGAAGGAAGCCCTGGAGGAACACCAGAGCCGTCTGGAGGAGCTGGAAGAGCTTCAGGAGCATCAGGGCCTGTTGTTCTCTCCGGTACCGCTGAGCTCAGGCAGGGAGGGAGCAGCTGCTATCGCAGCCCCACGACCCCAACGGTCTCAGCGTTGGACCCACGCGAACCTGGAGACGCGGCTGCCACTGCTGCCGGGAGCCAGAGGACAACACGCCTGCTTGCAGCCCCAGCAAGGTCCCAGCAAGAGCCAGCCCCGGGCCAAGGCTCTGGAGGAGGAGATTCGTGCCAGAGGAGCTAGAAATAGGCTGTTACCCAAAATACCCCGCAGCAGCACGGCACCGCGCGGCTGGGATTAAAGCCTCTTTATTCCTACAGCAATCCACCTGTCTGCCACAGAGCCCCAGCCCTGCAGCCAGCCCCAGAGGGGCCCGGTGGTGGGAAAAGACACCTCGTGCTGCAGGCAGGATTCCAAATCCCTCTCCAAGTCCTCCTCCTTTCCCACCGCACCCGTCTTTCAGGGCATGGCCACCTCTCGAAAGTTCTGATTCCTCCGGGGCAAGTTAGGGGGGCTGGAGGCTCCGCGGCTCCAGGCAGGGCTGGAGATGCTGGTCCAGCCATTCCTCACCACTCAGCTGATCCGTGTTGGGAAGAGGCAAGGAGCCAGGGTTGGGCACCGGGAAGGTTTTCTCATCCCCTATCCAGGAGCAATGCTGGGAGGGATGAGATCCCACCCGCCTGCGTGGGGTTTATGTGTAAAACTTCATCTCTGCCTCCACACAGTCGAAGAAGAGGTCGGCCAGCTCCTCAGGGTGAGGGGCCACCACCCCCTCCAGCAGCGCGTTCATCCCCTCCAGGCCCTGCTTCTCCAGCTCCCGCAGCGTCTCCAGGAGCTTCTGGCCCTGCTCCTGGTGGGGTCGGGGAGGGAGGAGAGCTGAGACCGGGTGCTTTCAGGGAATTCATCGGCCTCCCACATCACCAAGGGGCAGCGTGAGGGTCCTGGGGGGCTGGGGAAGGGTCTGCAGTACCTGGTCCTTCTCCATCAGCTCCAACGCCGCCTGATGCCGTCGATAGAGCTCGTGCCGCCGATCGACCACGCGCTGGAACCGTGGGATCTGTTTGGCAGGGTCATCAGCAAAGGTGGGAGATCTCACCTGCGGCACAGGCTTGAGGCCGGCCACGAAGACAAAGGGCTTGAAGACGGACCTGCCAGAGAGGAGCACCGGGGCTCAGCCAGCACTCCAGAGCCTCAACATCCTTCTTGTGGTGAGGGGCCCAGAACTGACCCCAGGATTCGAGGAGCGGTCTCCCCAGTGCTGAGTCCAGAGGGAGAAGAACCTCCCTGGCCCTGCTGGCCACGCCGTTTCTGATCCAAGCCAAGATGCCATTGGCCTTCTTGGCCACCTGGGCCACTGCTGCCTCATGTTCAGTCACTGTCAACCAACCCCCCCAGGTCCTTCTCCTCCAGGCAGTTTCCAGCCAGACTTCTCCTAGTCTGGAGCTGCTCAGGGTTGTTGTGCCCCAAGTGCAGGACCCGGCCTTTGGCCTTGTTAAACCTCATCCCGTTGGTCTCAGCCCATGGGTCCAGCCTGTTCAGATCCCTTTGGAGCCTCCCGACCCTCCAGCAGATCCAGCTTCCACCCAGCTCAGTGTCATCCCCAAACTTGCTAAGGGTGCACTCGATGCCTTCATCCAGGTCATTGATAAAGACATCGAACAGGGCTGGACCCAGCACTGAGCCCTGGGGACACCACTTGTCACTGGCCTCCAGCTGGAGTTAACTCCATTTCCCACCACTCTCTGGGCCCTCCAGCCAACCAGTTTTCCACCCAGGAGAGTGTGCGCCTGTCCAGGCCAGAGGTGACAGTTTCTGAAGCAGAATGCTGGGAGAAACTGTGTCAAAGGCTTTCCTGAAGTCCAGAAGATCCATCCACAGCCTTTCCCTCACCCAGTAGTCCTCAGTGTCCCCTCAGTGTGCTCACCTGGAGGGGTCCGGGGTGGCGGTGAAGAAGTGGATGCAGGGCAGCGCAGGGTCCTGGGGCAGCACGGACACCATGCTGCCCTCCGTGCGGAAACCCTCCGAGTCCACGCAGATCCCGCTGCTCTTGTCCCGCAGGATGGCCATGAACGTTTCTGCTGTGATGTGACCTGGCAGGCAAGGGGCAACCACGTCACCACCGGCAGCTCAACCACAGCTTCTCCGGGCAGCGTGGTGATGCCGGGGTGAGCCACGGGTGGCCATCCGTGTCCCTTGTCCCCATTCCCACCTGCGTGTTGCCGCAGCAGCTCCTTCCCGGCATGGTAGCGAGCCTTGGCAGCCTCCATGCGAGGGGGTTGCTGTGCCAGGGAGAAGACCTCGGCGAAGCTGAACTCGCTGTCCCTGCTCCACCAGCCCTGGCTGCGCGCTCGCTGCCGCAGCCCCGCGTGCTCGGCTGTGATCTCCGTCCCGATGCTGAGCTGGTTGGAGATGTTGCGGCTGCCCTCTGTGAAGGCGGAGGGAGTCAGGCTACAGGGGGAGCAGGGCTCCCCGTCTCAGAATCATAGAATCACCAGGTTGGAAAAGACCCATCAGATCATCAAGTTCAACCATTCCTATCAAACACTAACCCATGTCCCTCAGCACCTCGTCCACCCGTCCCTTAAACCCCTCCAGGGAAGGGGACTCAACCCCCTCCCTGGGCAGCCTCTGCCAGTGCCCAATGACGCTTTCCATGAAATATTTTTTCCTAATGTCCAGCCTGAACCTCCCCTGGTGGAGCTTGAGGCCATTCCCTCTCATCCTGTCCCCTGTCCCTTGGGAGAAGAGCCCAGCTCCCTCCTCTCCACAACCTCCTTTCAGATAGTTGTAGAGAGCAATGAGGTCTCCCCTCAGCCTCCTCTTCTCCAGGCTAAACACCCCCAGCTCTCTCAGCTGCTCCTCTTCTTCTCCAGCCCCCTCACCAGCTTCGTTGCTCTTCTCTGGACTCGCTTTTCCCAGTATAACCAGTGCTGGCTCACCTCGGATCTGCTGGGCTGCCCAGTACCGCCCGGCCGTCTCCAGCACCCAGGCCTCGGTGCGGTCGGCCAGCAGGAAGGTGTTGTGGTAGACAAAGGGCACCGGCTCCTCCTTGCAGCTCCCACCCTGGCCGTAGCGCTCCAGCAACGCCGTGATCACCTCCATGGCCTCCCTGGCAGAGCTGCCGCGCTCCAAACCCAACCTGCCCACGCCGTGGGTCAGCCGTGGGGCACGGCGTGGGGGCAGCTGGGGGGGACCCGACGCTGCCCTCACCTCACCAGGTCCATGCCCAGCAGCGCCTCATCCTTGCCCAAAGGCTCGCGGGTCCAGACGCCCTCGTTGCCCACGCAGACGCCGTGCTCGTTGGCGCCCATCTCGGCACCCCAGAGCCAGGCGGGGCGGCTCAGCACCACCGCGTGGGTCTTCTCCGCCTGCTCGATCTCCAGGTAGGTGCACTGGGGCGGGGGGAACGCAGAGCAGGGCTGAGACCTGGTGCACTCATAGAATCACCAGGTTGGAAAAGACCCATCGGATCATCAAGTCCAACCATTCCCATCAATCACTAAACCATGTCACTCAGCGTCTTGTCCACCCGTCCCTTAAACCCCTCCAGGGAAGGGGACTCAACCCCCTCCCTGGGCAGCCTCTGCCACGGCCCAATCACCCTTTCCATGAAGTATTTTTTCCTGATGTTCAGCCTGAACCTCCCCTGGTGGAGCTTGAGGCCATTCCCTCTCGTCCTGTCCCCTGTCCCTTGGGAGAAGAGCCCAGCTCCCTCCTCTCCACAACCTCCTTTCAGGGAGTTGCAGAGAGCAATGAGGTCTCCCCTCAGCCTCCTCTTCTCCAGGATAAACACTCCCAGCTCTCTCAGACGCTCCTCTTCTTCTCCAGCCCCCTCACCAGCTTTGTTGTTCTTCTCTGGACTTGCTCCAGAGCCTCAACATCCTTCTTGTGGTGAGGGGCCCAGAACTGACCCCAGGATTCGAGGAGCAGTCTCCCCAGTGCCGAGTCCAGAGGGAGAAGAACCTCCCTGGCCCTGCTGGTCACGCCGTTTCTGATCCAAGCCAAGATGCCATTGGCCTTCTTGGCCACCTGGGCCACTGCTGGCTCATGGTCAGTCGCTGTCAACCAACACCCCCAGGTCCTTCTCGCTGAACCGTCCCCTGCAGCCTCACCTGGACTTTGTCCCCGGGCTGGTGGACGGCGGCGGGGACGTAGACAATCTCCTGGACCTCATGGCGTGGCCGGTCGGCGTTCTTGGCGAAGATGACGGCGGGGGTCGCGGTGTGTGGCGGCAGTGCCACAAAGCAGTTGCAGGACGAGGGTTCCCACCCCTCCATCCTAAACCAGCACAGGGGGCACCGAGGGGAATGACCCCCTTGTCCCTCTCCTGGACGGGGGGACCTCAGGGTCCCTGTGGGGCTGGCAACCTTGAGGATACGGGGCTCTCGGAGGGGATGATGCTGTCCCTGGATGTGGGGGGACATCAGGAATAACCCCCCCAGGTGGCACCTCCTGCCCCAGGACCCCTGTCTGCACACTCTGAGTAACTGGGACCCCCTGCATCCATGGAGAATGTGACCCCCACCTGCAAAACTGAGCACCTAGGACCCACACCCACCCCACAGAGCTGGTTCCCAGGACCCCCACCCGCTCAGCCTTGGCGTTCGGGACCCCCCACCCGCAGCACCCCAGCTCCCAGCCCCTCCCTGTGCCCATGGCAGGTGGGACCCTCATACGCACAGACCCAGTTCCCAGCCCCCCGGGATCAGCCCTGGGACCCCCATCCCCATGGACCCATTTCCCAGGACCCCCACCCGCTCACCTCCTATTCCTAGAAACTCAGCTCCATGGACCTTGTTCCCTCACCCCCACCTGTCCCGGTCCCCACCGCATGGACCTGGATCCCAGGACCTCCATCCATCCCGGTCCCAGGGACCCCCAGCCCCGTGGACCCCATTCCTGGACCCCCATCCTCTCAGCCCCGGGTCCAGGGACCCCCAGCCCCACAGACCTGGCTCCTGGGACCCCCACCTGCTCAGCCCCGGGTCCGGAGCCCCCCCAGCCCCTCCTGTTCCCCGGTCCCGGTCCCCCCCCCCCCCCCCGGCCCCGGTTCCCCCGCACCGACCCGCTCCCGCAGCCAAACCCGCTCCGGCTCTCGCTCTCCGAGCTCCCGGTGGCGGCTCCTCGCGGCCGGAGGGCGCACGGCGGCGGGAGGGGCCCTCGGGGGCGGAGACCCCCCCTCTGAGGGCAGAGACACCCCCCCCGAGGGCAGAGACCCCTCCCCGAGGGCAGAGACCCCCCCTCTGTAGGCAGAGAGCGCCCCCGAGGGCAGAGACACACCCCCTCTGGGCAGAGACCCCCCCTCCGTGGGCAGAGACACCCCCCCCCGAGGGCAGAGACCCCCCCCTCTGGGCAGAGACCCCTCTTCTGTGGGCAGAGACCCCCCCTCTATGGGCAGAGACCCCCCTTTATGGGCAGAGACCCCCCCTCTATGGGCAGAGACCCCCCCGAGGGCAGAGACCCCTCTTCTGTGGGCAGAGACCCCCCCTTTATGGGCAGAGACCCCCCTCTGTAGGCAGAGACCCCTCCTCTGTGGGCAGAGACCCCCCCTCTGTGGGCAGAGACAACCCCCGAGGGCAGAGACCCCCCCCAAGGGCAGAGACACCCCCCGCTGTGGACAGAGACCCCTCTTCTGTGGGCAGAGACCCCCCCTCTATGGGCAGAGACCCCCCTTTATGGGCAGAGACCCCCCTCTGTAGGCAGAGACCCCCCCTCTATGGGCAGAGACCCCTCTTTATGGGCAGAGACCCCCCTCTGTAGGCAGAGACCCCTCCTCTGTGGGCAGAGACCCCCCCTCTGTGGGCAGAGACACCCCCCGAGGGCAGAGACCCCCCCCCAAGGGCAGAGACACCCCCCGCTGTGGACAGAGACCCCTCTTCTGTGGGCAGAGACCCCTCCTCTATGGGCAGAGACACCCCCTTTGAGGGCAGAGACCCCCCCTCTGAGGGCAGAGACACCCCCCCCTCTGAGGGCAGGGTGGTGTCCCCAGGGTCCTTTTCCCAGGGTGGGGGTCGGGATGGTGTCCCCAGGGTCCCTTGGCCAGGATGGAGGTCAAGGGGGTGTCCCCAGGGTCCCTTAGTTCAGGGTGGTGTCCCCAGGGTCCCTTTTCCCAGGGTGGGAGTCAGGGGGGTGTCACCAGGGTCCATCGACCAGGGTCTGGGTAGTGTCCCCAGGGTCCTTTTTCCCAGGGTGGGGGTCAGGGGGGTGTCCCCAGGGTCCCTTTGCCAAGGTGGGGGTCTGAGTGGCATCACCACGGTCCTTTTCCCAGAGTGGGGGTCTGGGGAGTGTCCCCAGGGTCCTTTTCCCACGGTGGGGCTCTGGGTGGTGTCCCCCGGGTCCCTTGGCCAGGGTGGGGGTCAGGGAGGTGTCCCCAGGGTCCTTTTCCAAGGATGAGGGTCATGGTGCCATCACTGGGATCCCTTGGCCAGGGTGGGGGTCTAGGTGGTGTCCCCAGGGTCCTTTTCCCAGGGTGGGGGTCTGGGTGGTGTCCCCAGGGTCCTTTTCCCAGGGTGGGGGTCTAGGTGGTGTCCCCAGGGTCCTTTTCCTAGGGTGGGGGTCTAGGTGGTGTCCCCAGGGTCCTTTTCCCAGGATGGGGGTCTAGGTGGTGTCCCCAGGGTCCTTTTCCCAGGGTGGGGGTCTGGGTGGTGTCCCCAGGGTCCTTTTCCCAGGGTGGGGGTGCCCGCTCCCCCTCATTGACGCACCCAGAGCACCGGCACATGGAAAACACGCGGCGTTTATTCCAATCTGACCCCCCCATCCCCGCAGCCCCCCTCGACGCCCCTCGCAGGGTGGGGGGCCCCCCCGTCACCCTCGGGCTGGGATCGAGGTGCGCTGGCCCCCGCGGGGCTCGCCCTGGGGTGGGGGCGCGGGTCGGGGTGCAGGCGCCCCAGTTGGCGTCCGGCTGGACTGGTTTCGGCGCTGGGAGCCCGGCACCCGCCTTCCCCACCCGGTTTTACCGCCTCGGTTGCCCCATCGCGGCAAGCCGATGCCCCGGGGGCCGCGGGGGACGAGCTCGGTGGCGCTGAGCCCCGAGGAGCCCCCCGAAACACGCCAGGGCCCCGGGCTGCCGCCGCAGACAGGCCTGGCTACCAAAAAACCTGGTTTGGCTACTAGAATACTGGCTTGGCTACCAGAATCCAGGCTCAAGCTACCAAACCCCAGGTGTGGCTACCAAAACGCAGGCTTGGCTACTAAAAATCCAGGCTCGGCTACCCAAAAAAAAGTGGTTTGGCTACTAGAATACTGGCTTGGCTACCAGAATCCAGGCTCAGCTACCAAACCTCAGCTTTGGCTACCAAAATGGAGGCTTGGCTACCCAAATAAAAGTGGTTTGGCTACCAGAATCCAGGCTCAGCTACCAAACCTCAGCTTTGGCTACCAAAATCCAGGCTCGGCTACCCAAATAAAAGTGGTTTGGCTGCTAGAATACTGGCTTGGCTACCAGAATCCAGGCTCAGCTACCAAACCTCAGCTTCGGCGACCAAAATCCAGGCTTGGCTACCAAAATCAAACTAGTTTGACTACTAGAATACTGGCTTGGCTACCAAAATCCAGGCTCAGCTACTAAAACCCTGCCTTGGCTACCGAAAAGCCAGGCTCAGCTACCCAAAACCTGGCTTGGCTACCAAAATCCCGGCTTGGCTACCAATATCCCAGCTGGGTTTTGGGGTGCGAGGTCCCCACCCCCTCCCCCAGACGCCCCCTCTGCCCGAGTGGCAAAGCCTGGCTTCATCTTAATAAAATAGTAATAATTAATAATATTAATAATAATAATAATTAATAATAATAATTAATAATCAAACAAACAAACCCAAAGGCATCAGGGCACTCTCTGGCTACGGCCCCATCGACTTCACCTCCACCCCTTCCCCCCCCCCGGGGGGCTCCAAGCCCCCCCAGGGCCCCCCCAAACCCCAGGATGCCAGGAGATCACACACACCCCCGCACCCCAAATCTCCCCCCACCTCCCCGGATTCCCAACTGGTGTGAACTGGTGCAGACTGGGGGGCGACACCCACCCCCCCACACACACCCTGTGAGCCTCATCTCGCCGCCCCCCCCCCAGATCAGCATCGTCTTCGGAGTCCAAAGGGTTAAACTGGGATTTTGGGGGGGTGATGAGACCCCAAAAAAGGTCCAAACCCCAAATTTCATGGGCTGACATCCCTGGGGGGGGGAGGGAGGGAAGATCTGGGGTCCCCTGGGGAATGAGGGGGGGGGGCAGCCCCATAGGAGGGGAGAGTTGGGGTCCCTGGTGGGGGTGTCCCAGGGGGTCCCCAGGAGGACCTGGGCGGGGTCCCCTGGAGATGGGGGGACCCCAAGGGGTCCCTGGGGAAGGACAGCAATGGCCAAGGGGGGGGGCTGGCAGCGGGGTCCCCAAGGGTCCCCAGGGATAAGCAGCATGGCTGGGAGGGTCCCCTGCAGTCATGGGGTCCCCAGGAGATGGCACCGGGGTCCCCAGGAGTCTCCAGGGACAGGCAGTATGGCCAGGGGTCCCCCCACCATCATGGGGTCCCCAAGGAGGGACATCAGTGGGGTCCCCAGGAGGGACAGCATGGCTGGGGTCCCCTCACCATCCCAGGGTCCCCAAGGACAGACAGCATGGCCAGGGGGATCCCCACCATCACAGGGTCCCTGGAGAGGGACATCAGTGGGGTCCCCCCACAATCACAGGGTCCCCAAAGAGGGACAGTATGGCCAGGGGTCCCCCCCACCATCACCAGGTCCTTGGGGAGGGACATCAGTGGGGTCACCAGGGAGGGATGACATGGCCATGGGGATCCCCACCTTCATGGGGTCCCCAGGAGGGACAGCGTGGCCGGGGTCCCCCCACTGACCTGGGGTCCCCAAGGAGGGATGGCATGGCTGGGGTCCCCCCACTATCCTGGGGTCCCCAAGAAGGGACATCAGTGGGGTCCCCCCACCATCCTGGGGTCCTCAAAGAGGGACAGCATGGCCAGGGTCCCCCCACCATCACCGGCTCCCTGGGGAGGGACATCAGTGGGGTCCCCAAGGAGGGACCGCATGCCAAGGGGGATCCCCACCATCCCAGAGTCCCCAAGGAGGGACATCACCGGGGTCCTGAAAGAGGGACAGTGTGACCAGGATCCCCCCGTCATCCTGGGGTCCCCAAGGAGTGACAGCAAAGCCAGGCATCCCCCCATCATCCCGGGGTCCCCAAAGAGGGACGGCATGGCCAGGGGGATCCCCACCATCCTGGGATCTCCAAAGAGGGACATCAGTGGGGTCCCCCCACCATCCTGGGGTCCCCAAAGAGGGACGGCATGGCCAGGGGGATCCCCACCATCCTGGGATCTCCAAAGAGGGACATCAGTGGGGTCCCCCCACCATCCTGGGGTCCCCAAAGAGGGACGGCATGGCCAGGGGGATCCCCACCATCCTGGGATCCCCAAAGAGGGACATCAATGGGGTCCCCCCACCATCCTGGGGTCCCCAAAGAGGGACAGCATGACCGGGGTCCCCTCGCCTTCATGGGGTCCCCAAAGAGGGATGGCATGGCCAGGGGGATCCCCACCATCCTGGGATCCCCAAAGAGGGACAGCACGACCGGGGTCCCCTCGCCTTCACGGGGTCCCCAAAGAGGGATGGCATGGCCAGGGGGATCCCCATCATCCTGGGATCCCCAAAGAGGGACAGCACGACCAGGGTCCCTCAGCCTTCATGGGGTCCCCAAAGAGGGATGGCATGGTCAGAGGGTCTCCCCACCATCCCGGGGTCGCCAAAGAGGGACGGCATGGCCAGGGGGATCCCCACCATCCTGGGATCCCCAAAGAGGGACAGCATGACCAGGGTCCCCTCGCCTTCACAGGGTCCCCAAGGAGGGATGGCACGGTCAGAGGGTCCCCCCGCCTTCATGGGATCCCCAAAGAGGGATGGCACCATCAGAGGGTCCCCCCACCATGCCGGGGTCCCCAGGAGGGGTGTCCGCGTGGCGCCCGTGCCAAGGCTGGAGGAATGTGGCCTCCCCGGCTCTCCCGGGGCCGCGGCGGTGGGTGTGGGAAAGCTGCAGGTGTGCGCTTGGGCAACCACCCTCCGTCACGCCACGCGCCCGCTGCGGCCCCCGCCACCCCCGGCCCAGCAGCATTTCGCTTTTGCCCCATTCGGACCCTCGTTTGGGCCAAAAAAAAAAAAAGGCTTTGGCCACCCCCAAGCCCCCAGCACCCGCGCCAGCCCAGCATCCCCAGTTGGGGTGTGGGACGCGGGCACCACGGAGCCCCCCGAGGGTGCTGAAACCTCACGGGTGACACAAGAGCGGGGAGTTAGGCCAAGATTTTGTGGGGATCACGGGGAGGGAGACGGGGGCCGCGGGAGCGAAGGCTCCCGGGTTTCTCCTCGCTCCCTTTCTCCGTCTCCTTCCTCCCCTCCGGGCTGGACGTGCCCGGGCAGCGCCCGCTCCTTCGGCTCCCCTTGATGTTCCTCCCAAGCAGCCCCACGCCTGCCAGCAGCCTCCCGAAAAAAAAAAAAAATAAACCAAAAAAAAATAAAAAAGGGATTTGGGAAACCGGGGGAGGACAGGGAGGGGGAAACCGGGGCGGGAGAAGGGGAACGGGACAAGCGAAACCGCCGCCGGGCACCTCCGGGCGCTCCCCGAGCCCCACATCGGCCGCAAGCCTCGTCCCCCCCGACTTCACGCACAAGGTGCCAGCCCTGCACCCCCAAACACCCCGACGCCCTTCAGAGACCAGCCCGAAGGGTCCCCCCCCAAGCGGCTCCCACCCTGGGGTGCTCCCCACCCGCGCCCCCCCAGGGGTTGGGTGGCTCAGTTTGTGGGGGCGGCGTTGCCCCCCTCGGCCTCCCGCTTGCCTCCTCCCTTGGCGGCGCTGGGTTCCCCGGCGCTTTTGGCTTCGCCTTCGCCGCCCTCCTTGGCGGCGTCGTGCGTCTTCACGTGCTTGCCCAGGTGGTCGCTGCGCATGAAGACGCGGCCGCAGACGGGGCAGGCGAATTTCTTGGCCCCCGTGTGGGTCTGGAGGTGCCGCTGGAGCTCGTCGGAGCGGGTGAAGCGCTTGCCGCAGAAGAGCCAGTTGCAGACGAAGGGTCGGTCTCCGCTGTGCCAGCGCAGGTGAGCTTTCAGGTGCGACGTCTTGGCGTACGCCTTCCCGCAGCCCGGGATGTGGCAGTTGTGGAGGTGCTTGCGTTTCGCCCCCTCCGGGCACGGCCCCCCCCCTCTCCGCCTCCTGGCAGTTGGGGCAGCGACACGCCGCTTGCCCCCCGCCCCGCGGCACCGCGCGACGGGCACCTTTGGGGCGCCCCCCGCCCTCCGCCTCCGGCCCCCGCGGCTCCGCGGGCCCCTCCAGCGCCTTCGCCCCCTCGGCTCCCAGGAGGTGCTGGCTCGGAGGGGGCAGCAGGTGGCTTGGGGGAGCACAGAGCTGGGGCTCCCCCCCGCCGTACCCCCCTAGGGCCGGCGGCAGCCCCGGGTGCCCCGGTACCTGCAGCCCCGCGCCCTGAGCTGGGGGTAGCTCCATCCAACTGGCTCCAGCGTGGAGATCCCACCAGTTGATGCCTCCTTCTTCACTTGGGGGGCCGGGATGGGGGGGTCGGAACCAGGAATCGTAGGGATGCGCCATGTCCGGCGTGGCAGGGAGCAGCTTGGCGTAAGCGCCCTCGGAGGGTAGCTCTAACCGCGCGGCGCCATGGGGCTCGAAGGTGCCGGGGTTGGCGAAGGCGGCGGTGGCGTCGGGCCCTGCCAGCGGCAGCTCCGGGGCTGGAAGCGGGGAGGAGAAGTCGGGGTGCGGGGAGGCCCCCAGCGGGGCGCTGCCGTGGGGCTGGAAGGGCTGGAGCGGCTGGAGATCCAGGTGGGTCGGGGAGGCGCGGGGGGCATCGGAGGGCTGGGTCCCCAAAGAGCCGCAGACCGCTGTCAGCATTGCGGGGCGGCGGCGCAGACACACCTGGAGGGGCCAAAGAGGAGTGGGGGGGGGGGGGAGAGGAGAGCTGTGAGAAAAGGGGGGGCACCCCCAAAACTCTTTTCCCCGGTGCGCGTTGGCACACGGAGAGGTTTGGCACCAGGGCGAACCTGGCACCGATTCCCATCCTGCACTGGCATGAGGTCCCCACGACTCATGGATTTGGGGACATCCATGATTTGGGGATGCCCATAATTTTGGGACTCCCTCGATTTTGGGACACCCATGATTTGGGGACACCCATGATTTGGGGACACCCTTGCCCCACTAAGCAGTTTTCTCTGCTCCGCAGCCCCGCGTGACCCCAGGACAGTGGCACCAGGCAGGGGTCCCCCCTTGGCACCCATCGCCCTGCGGACCCTCGTGCCAGCCCCAAAGGGATTGTGCATGATTCCAAACCCTAAAGAAGCTGCCACCATCTGCCTCGTCACCTCCAACGTCCCATCGCGGCTCCGCAACAAGCTGGGGTCCCCAAGGGGGTCCCCAAGCCCCCTGTTCCCCAACACCTCAGCTCTGCTGGGAAACCCTCGCCATCCCCCATCCTTCCCCGAGCCCCCAGCCCCACAGGGAGACCCCCAGGCTGCTGGGGGGGGGGGGGGCTGAAAGGCATCGAGGGGGTGGATTTGCACCCCGAGATGTGCTGGCGGCGGGATGGGGCGCAGAGCAGGCTGCGGGGAGGCAGTGAACCCCCAAGGCTTAGCCCCCAGCAGCCCTTCGAAGCCAGGTTCTAGTTGCCTTGGCCCCCCCAGCCCCCCCCGGACCCCCCGGCAGCCGCTGCCTCCCCGGCAGAGCGTGACTCACCGGGAGCTGCGCAAACCCCACTGGGGACGAGCCGCACCCCGGTGTCGAAATCCACCTGCCGCCACCGGCTCCCGCCCCCCAAATTCCCACCCACCCCCCAGAACCCCCCCAGACCCTCCCACCAGCTCCCCGACACCCCCAGCCCACGCAGGACGGCGCAGACCCCAGGGGGACACCCAGGGGGGATGAAGCATTTTGGGGGGGGGGGGGAACTCCCCTGCCCCAAGGGGCTCGGACCCCCCCAAACCCCAGCACAGTGCGCCCAGGGCAGGGAGGGGGTCCCCGATACCGAAGACCCCCCCAGCTGTGTGCAGGCACTGCTGTTCCCTGCCAGGCTGCACTGGGGAGGATGGGGGGACCCCAAAGATTGGGGTGGGAGTCGGGGGGTGCCAAACCCCCCCAAAGGGATGCACCCCACCTGTGATACCAATGCCAGGGGGGCTTGGTCCTGCACCAGTGCCAGGATGAGCCCCCCAGGGTCAGGGCAGGTTTTGGGGTGCTGCTCCTCATGGTGGGGGGGGGTCAGCTCTGCCCACCCCAACCCTGGGGGGGGACTTGGTGCCAATTTGGGGGGTGGGGACCGTCTCTGCCTCCTGGGGGTCCCAGCTCTCACCCCAGCGGGGTCCTGAGCTCCCTCTCCAGCCCCCAACCCCCCCTCCAGGTGCCAGATTGGGGTCACAACCGTGAACCCCCAAAGTCCTGACCCTTTATGGGAATACGGGGTGGCAGCCAGCGCCTCACGGGGCCCCCCAGATCAGGCAGGGATGTCCCCCAGCCCCCCAACCCCGAGGAGAGGGACCCTCCCATCGCAGAGCTGACTGCTGCAGCCCTCCCAGTGCACCCCGACATCCCTTCCAGTTTGGGGGTGCCACTGGGACTGAGACACCCCCCCCCAGCTGGGTCGCATCCTGTCCTGCTCTGCTGGAAATTCATCCCATAACCAGGGAATAACCTGGTGCTGGGACGGGGTTTTGGGGAGGGGGTTTTGGGGATGGAGGGTGCTGGGATGGGGATTTTGGGGATGGGGATTTTGGGGACAGGATTTTTGGGATGGAGGGTGCTGGGATGGGTATTTTGGGGATGGGTTTTTTGGGATGGAGGGTGCTGGGATGGGGATTTTGGGGATGGGGTTTTTGGGATGGAGGGTGCTGGGATGGGGATTTTGGGGATGGGTTTTTTGGGATGGAGGGTGCTGGGATGGGGATTTTGGGGATGGGGATTTTGGGGACAGGATTTTTGGGATGGAGGGTGCTGGGATGGGGATTTTGGTGATGGGTTTTTTGGGATGGAGGGTGCTGGGATGGGGATTTTGGGATGGGGGGGTGCTGGGACGTTTTTTGGGGATGGGGGTGTTTTTTGGGGATGGTTTTTTTCTGGGATGGAGTTTTTGGGAGGGATCCCCTCACTTCGTCCCTACCCTGTCCACCTGCCGCAGCCACTCACGGAACCTCCCGGAGCATTTTTCCATCCGGGAATGATGACAAAAATCCCCAAGGTGTTTCCCCCCACCCCATCCCCCCTCCTCCTCCTCCCTGGCGACGCGCTGGCCATTTCACCGCAGGGAAACTGAGGCACGGGGCAAGCGCTGCGTCCCGTGAGTCACGGTCCAGGCTGGGCAGAGGCGGCTTTACCCGTCTCCCAGCCCCACAAGTGCCTCGCCCCACGGCGGCTTTGGGAACGGGTGCTACCCGCAGCCCCAGCGGGTTTCGGGGAGCCCCCGACGCGTGGCTGGGGAACGGGACCCCTGGGGTGGGGGGATTCTGCGGGTTTAGGGGCGATGCCGTGGGTTTGGGGCGATAACGCAGGTTTAGGGGTGAAGTTGTGGGTTTAGGGGTGAAGTCGTGGGTTAGGGAGGGATGTTTGGGGTTTGGGGGGTGATATTTTGGGTTTAGGGAGCCAAGGTTTGGGTTTCGGGGATGATGCTCCAGGTTTAGGGGGTGAAGTTTTGGGTTTATGGGGTGATGTTCCAGGTTTAGGGGATGAAGTTTTGGGTTTAGGGGATGATAATTTGGGTTTAGGAGGTGAGATTTTGGATTTGGGGGGTAATAATTCAGGTTTAGGGGGTGAAGTTTAGGGTTTGGGGGGTGATGCCTCAGGTTTGGGGGGTGAAGTTTTGGACTTCGGGGGTAATAATTCAGGTTTAGGGGGCGAAGTTTTGAGTTTGGGGGGTAATAATTCAGGTTTAGGGGGCGAAGTTTTGGGTTTGGGGGGTGATGCCACAGGTTTAGGGGATGAAGTTTTGGGTTTGGGGGTGATGCTCCAGGTTTAGGGGATGAAGTTTTGGGTTTGGGGGTGATGCTCCAGGTTTAGGGGATGAAGTTTTGGGTTTGGGGGTGATGCTCCAGGTTTAGGGGATGAAGTTTTGGGTTTGGGGGTGATGCTCCAGGTTTAGGGGATGAAGTTTTGGATTGGGGGAGGTGATAATTCAGGTTTAGGGGATGAAGTTCTGGGTTTAGGGCGATGCCGCCCGTTCATCCCACCGCCCAACCCACAGCAAAGCTGCCCGGGGCCGGAGCGAAACTCCCCGGGGCTCTGTTGGACGGGGCGGGGGGGACACACACAGCACCAGTTGTGGGGCTGGGGGGCTGGAAAATGGGGGCTAGGGGGACAACGGCACCAGTTGCGGCATCCGACGGGGGGTCGGAGGGGGTGCTTCTGGGCACATGGCAACGTTTTCAAGGTCGGGAGGAGAGAAGGAGGGGGAGAAGAGGGTGTAGGGGGCACACGGCACCGGTTATGGGGCTGGGGGAGCAGAGAGAATCCGGCGGGGGGGGGTTACGGTGCTGGTTGTGAGGCTGGAAAAGGGGGTCTGAGGTGCATAGAGCACTGGTTGTGGGGCTGGGGGGCTGGAAAAGAGGGTTTGGGGGGGCACACAGCACCGGTTGTGGGGCTGGGGGGGCTAGAAAAGGGAGTCTCAGGGACATAGAGCACCGGTTGTGGGGCTGGGGGGGCTGGGAAAAGTGGGGCTGGGGGGCACACGGCACCGGTTGTGGGGCTGGGGGAGCAGACAGCATCAGTCGTGGGGCACACGGCACTGGTTTTGGGGCTGGAGGGGCTGGAAAAAAGGATCTGAGGGGCACCCGGCACCGGTTGTGGGGCTAGAAGAGGGGGGTCTAGGGGGCACACGGCACCGGTTTGGGGGCTGGGGGGCTGGAAAAAGGAGTCTGGGAGGCATAGAGCACCAGTTTGGGGGGTGGAAAAAGGGATCTGGGGGGCACCCGGCACTGGTTTTGGGGCTGGAGGGGCTGGAAAAAGAGATCTGGGGGGCACCCGGCACTGGTTTTGGGGCTGGAGGGGCTGGAAAAGGGGGTCTGGGGGGCACCCGGCAGCAGTTGCGGGGCTGGAGGGGCTGGAAAAGGGGGTCTGGGGGGCACCCGTCTCCCGTCGGGGGGTCCCATCCCACCCTGCACCCTCTCCCCAGCGCTCGGGGGTCCCGGGGGGGGGTCCCGGGGGGGCGGTTCGGGGAGTTCCCCGGGTACGTACGGGCGTGCAGGCTGCGGGCTCCCCGCGGGACCCTCGGCATGGGCCGGGCTGGGGCTGGGGCTCGGAGGGACCCGAGGGACCGGGCACCCACCGGGCCGGGAGAGCAGGAATGGCCGGGTCGGTCCCAGCCCGGCCCCGGCGCTGCCCCCGCCCCGCCCCGCCCCGCCCGGCCCAGGTGCCTTTAACCCGTGCGGAGAGAGCGGGGGGGGACCGGCCCACACGCCTCTGACACCCCCTCTGACACCCCCTCCTGTCACCCCCTCTTGTCATCCCCTCTATCACCCCCTCCTGTCACTCCCTCCTGCCACCCTCTCCTGTCACCCCCTCTTGTCATCCCCTGTCACCTCCTTCTGTCACCCCCTGTCACCCCTCTGACACCCCCTCTGTCACCCCCTCCTGTCACCCCCTCTGTCACCTCCTTCTGTCACCCCCTCCTGTCACCCCCTCTGTCACCTCCTTCTGTCACCCCTGTTGTCACCCCCTCTGACACCCCCTCCTGTCACCCTCTTTCGTCATCCCCTCTGTCACCCCCTTCTGTCACCCCTGTTGTAACCCCATCCTGCCACCCTCCAACTGTCACCCCCTCCTGTCACCCCCTCTGACACCCCTGTTGTCACCCCCTCTTGTCATCCCCTTCTGTCACCCCCTGTCACCCCTGTTGTAACCCCCTCTGACCCGCCATCCTGTCACCTCATCCTGTCACCCCCTCTGTCACCCCCTCCTGCCACCCCCTCTTGTCATCCCCTCTGTCACCCCCTTCTGTCACCCCTGTTGTAACCCCATCCTGTCACCCTCCAACTGTCACCCCCTCTGTCACCCCCTCTGTCACCTCCTCCTGTCATCCACTCTGTCACCCCCTTCTGTCACCCCCTGTCGCCCTGTTGTAACCCCCTCTGACACCCCATCCTGTCACCTCATCCTGTCACCCCCTCTTTTCACCCCCTCCTGTCACCCTCTCTTGTCATCCCCTCTGTCACCCCCTTCTGTCACCCCTGTTGTAACCCCATCCTGCCACCCTCCAACTGTCACCCCCTCTGTCACCCCTCTTGTCACCCCCTCCTGTCACTCCCTCTGCCACCCCTTCCTGCCACCCCCTCTTGTCATCCCCTCTGTCACCCCCTTCTGTCACCCCCGTCACTCCTGTTGTAACCCCCTCTGACACCCCATCCTGTCACTTCATCCTGCCACCCCCTCCTGCCACCCCCTCTTGTCATCCCCTCTGTCACCCCCTTCTGTCACCCCTGTTGTAACCCCATCCTGCCACCCTCCAACTGTCACCCCCTCTGTCACCCCCTCCTGTCACCCCCTCTGACACCCCCTCCTGTCACCCCCTCTGTCACCTCATCCTGTCATCCCCTCTGTCACCCTCTCCTGTCACCCCCTCTGTCACCCCCTCCTGTCACCCCTTCTGTCACCCCTGTTGTAACCCCACCATGACATCCCCTCCTGCCATCCCAGTGTCCCCATCCTGGTGTCCCCATCCTATGGTCCCCATCCATGGGTCCTTATTCCAAAGTCCCCATCCTGGTGTCCCCTTCAGTGTCTCCATCCCAGAGCCCCTATCCCAGTGTCCATATCCTGGTGTCCCCATCCCAATGTCCCCATCCTATGGGCCCCATCCCAGAGCCCCCATCCTATGGTCCCCATCCTGGTGTCCCCATCCCAATGTCCCCATCCTATGGTCCCCATCCATGGGTCCTTATTCCAAAGTCCCCATCCTGGTGTCCCCTTCCAGTGTCTCCATCCCAGAGCCCCTATCCCAGTGTCCATGTCCTGGTGTCCCCAACCCAATGTCCCCATCCTATGGTCCCCATCCAGGGGTCCTTATCCCAAAGTCCCCATCCTGGTGTCCCCATCCCAATGTCCCCATCCTATGGTCCCCATCCAGGGGTCCTTATCCCAAAGTCCCCATCCTGGTGTCCCCATCCTGGTGTCCCCATCCCAATGTCCCCATCCTATGGTCCCCATCCAGGGGTCCTTATCCCAAAGTCCCCATCCTGGTGTCCCCATCCCAATGTCCCCATCCTATGGTCACCCCTCATTGCATCTCATCCCATTTCCACGGGGTAAACGGGACGGGTGGAGGGGATGAGTTTTGGGGTCACCGAGCAAGGATCAGGATGGTGGTGGCACCACCACCCACCTGGGGTTGGGGCAGGAGATCCTGGAGGTGTCCGACCACCCCATCACGAGGAGTTTCCAGGATGGAGAAGCTCTGATGGTGCCATATGGCAACGCCGAGGCCAGAGGAGTCGTGTCCCCATTCCAGCACCTGTTGGCTACTGGTGGCCACAGCCCCATGGAGACCCTTGTGGTCCTTGGGGAACCCATCCCGCTCCAAAGCCCAAAGGGCTTTGGAGCGGGGTGGGTTCCCCTTGGACCACGAGGTGCTGGTGTCTCCCCAGAGCTGGGATCTCTCCGGCAGCACCGCGAGCGCGTCCGGCGTGGCGGCGCGTGGGATCCCACATCTCCTGGACAGGGCGGAGGAGGGCGCGGGGAACTCCTTCGCCCTAGGGAAAACTCTCCTGGTTTTCATCATCGTCATCCCAGCAATGGCTCCACCAGCGCCGCAAAAAAAACGTGGCGCTCTGTGGGGTGAGAGTGGCCTCACGGCTCGGGCCAGGAGCTGGGATGGGGACAATGGGAGAGGACAACAGGATGGGGACTTTGGGATGAGGACCCCTGGATGGGGACCATAGGATGAGGACATTGGAATGGGGACACCAGGATGGGGACTTTGGGATAAGGACCTCTGGATGGGGACCATAGGATGGGGACATTGGGATGGGGACACCAGGATGGGGACTTTGGGATAAGGACCCCTGGATGGGGACCATAGGATGGGGACACCAAGATGTGGACACTGGGATGGGGACACCAGAACGGGGACTTTGGGATGAGGACACCAAGATGGGGACATCAGGATATGGATACTGGGATGGGGGCACTGGGATGGGGACACTGGGATGGGATTCCAGGATAAGGACCATAGGATGGGGACATTGGGATGGGGACACTGGGATGGGGACACCAGGATGGGGACTTTGGGATAAGGACCCCTGGATGGGGACCATAGGATGGGGACACCAGGATGGGGACACCAGGATATGGATACTGGGGTGGGGACTCTGGGATGAGGCCACCAGCATGGGGACACTGGGATGGGGAGCCCAGAATGGGGACATCAGGATGGGGATATGAGGATGCGGTTTCAGTCCCCATCCCGATTCCAGTCCTCATCCTCATCCCAATCCCTTCCCAATCCCAGTCCCGGTCCCCATCCCACTCCCAGGCTCCATACCGATCCCAGTCCCCATCCCAGTCCCAGTCTTCATAGTGATCCCTGTCCCCATCCTCATCTCAATCCCTTCCCAATCCCAGTCCCTGTCCTGATCCCAATCCCAGTCCCCATCCCAAACCCCATCCTAATGGACATCCCAATGGGGATGGATGGACAAAAGGGGAGAGGGATGGATGGACAGGGGATGGATGGACAGAGGGACAGAGGGACGGATGGACGGATGGACGGATGGATGGATGGATGGATAGAAGGACAGAGGGATGGATGCACAGGGGATGGATGGACAAAGGGTCGGAGGGATGGATGGACGGGATGGATGGACAGAGGGACAGAGGGACAAAGGGACAGAGGGACAGGGGGTCAGAGGGATGGATGCATGGATGCATGGATGGATGGATGGATGGATGGATGGATGGATGGAGGTGTGGACAGACAGAAGAGGAGAGGCGCCTCCTGGTCCTCCCGGGCCTGGGGGCTGAAGGAGGAGGGGACGCCCCCCCCCCCCCAGGCCCTGGGAGGATGTTGGGGGGTGGAAGGGGCCCCTCCTGGCCCCGGGGCAGCAAACTTCAAACGGGCCTGGGGAAGGGGCGGCAATTTCCTCCGCTGCCATAAAAGAAATTGGTGTTTGTGGGAGCGGGGCGGCTGGTACTGCGCCAGGTCCCTGTGAACATACATGTGCACGTGTGTGCATGCGTGTGCGTGCTGGGGGTGCCACATGCATGCGTGTGCAGAGGGGTTTGAGCCTCCCGTACTGTGCCAGGTCCCTCTGGACATGCATGTGCACGGGCGTGCATGTATGTGTGTGCTGCAGGTGCCACGTGCAAGCATGTGCAGAGAGGTTTGAGCCCCCTGTACTGTGCCAGGTCCCTCTAGACATGCATGTGCACGTGTGTGCATGCGTGTGCGTGCTAGGGGTGCCACATCCATGCGTGTGCAGGGGGTTGTGAGCCCCCTGTACTGCACCAGCTCCCCCTGTGCATGCATTTTCATGCATGTGCATGTGTGTACATGCTGCAGGTGCCACATCCACGCGTGTACACGTGTGTGCAGGGGGGTGTGAGCCCCCTGTACTGTGCCAGGTCCCTCTGGACATGCATGTGCATGTGTGTGCATGTATGTGTGTGCTGCAGGTGCCACATCCATGCATGTGCAAGCGTGTGCAGAGGGGTTTGAGCCCCCCGTACTGCACCAGGTCCCTCTAGACATGCATGTGTATGTGTGTGCATGTGTGTGCATGCTGGGGGTGCCACATCCACGCGTGTGCAGGGGGGTGTGAGCCCCCCACGCTGCACCAGGTCCTCCCCACGTGCGTGCATGCACCCACGCGTGTGGGATTGGGGTGCCCGGGAGCCGTGGGGCTGCGCCGTCTGGGTCGCCCCAGCCCCAGGGGAGCCCCAGGAGCAGCCGTGGGGCTCAGACAGGGAGAGCCTGGATCCTCCCGGGAGGTTTTGGGGGTGCTGCGCCCAGACAGCCCCAAGGCGGTGACGCTGGTGCTGGAAGCCCTGTGGGTGCAGCCAGAGCCAGGGGGGCACCCTGAACCTGCTGGGAATAATTCCAGTTGGATCAGGGATTTGGGGCACTCACAGCCCCATGGGGCACAGCCAGAGCTAGGGGTGACCCTGAGCCTGCTGGTGTTGGCACAGTGGGAATGGTTCCAGTTGGATCAGGGATTAGCGGGAGGAGGACGAGTGCTCCCAGCCCCACAGGATGCTCCCAGCCCCCATGGGGGTCTCCCAGCCCCATAGGTTGCTCACAGCCTCACAGGATGTTCACAGACCCATAGGATGCTCACAGCCCCCGTGGTGGGGGGTCTCCCAGCCCCATAGGATGCTTCCAGACCACATGGGGGTCTCCCAGCCCCATAGGTTGCCCCCAGCCCCACAGGATGCTCACAGACCCATAGGATGCTCACAGCCCACATGGGGGTCTCACAGCCCCACAGGCTGCCCCCAGCCCCACAGGATGCTCACAGCCCCATAGGGGTCTCCCAGCCCCATAAGATGCTCACACCCCTCCCCATAGGATGCCTCCCAGCCCCATAGGATGCTCCCCTCCCCATAGGTTGCTCGCAGCCCCACAAGATGCCCACAGCCCCATAGGATGCTCCCAGCCCCATACGATGCTCACAGCCCCCATGGGGGTCTCGCAGCCCCATAGGATGCTCCCAGCCCCATAGGATGCTCACAGCCCCCATGGGGGTCTCGCAGCCCCATAGGATGCCCACAGACCCTGTGGTAGGGGGTCTTACTGCCCCACACACTGCTCACAGCCCCATAGGATGCTCCCAGACCACATGGGGGTCTCCCAGACCCATAGATTGCCCCCAGCCCCATAGGATGCTCACAGCCTCATAGGATGCTCACAGACCCCATGAGGGACTCCCAGACCCATAGATTGCTCACAGACCCCATGGTGGGGAGGGGTCTCACAGCCCCATACGCTGCCCCATAGGATGCTCACAGACCCACTGTGGGGTCTCCCAGCCCCATACGATGCTCCCAGCCCCATAGGATGCTCCCAGACCCCATGGGGGTCTCCCAGCCCCATAAGATGCTCACATCCTTCCCCATAGGCTGCCCCCAGCCCCAAGCACCCTTGACCACCCAAGGACCAGCACCCAGCATCTCTACCCCAACTGAGACCCCCAAATCCTTGGGAAAGCACAATCCATGACCAAGATGGGGACAAAATATTGTCCCCAAGCTGTGCCATCACGGGGATGATCGAGCAGCCCCGTGCCAGCCGTCGTGCCCCCGGGGACGCAGCTACCGCTGCGTCCCCGGGGGCACGACGGCTGGCACGGGGCTGTCCGTTTGTCCCCAAGGAGAAGCGAAAAGTAGGGAATCCACCCATCAGAGATATCTACTGGGATTATCGCGACGGGTTTCCCCTGCCCACGGTGCCCCGAGGGAGCGTTTCTCACCGGGAAGAGGAATGAGTGTCGGGACTCGACCTTTACGACGCGGCGATGGAGCTGTTGGGTTGGCGTAGGTTGAACTCCGGCGTTTAATTAGCGTCGTGTAATCGGGTTTCTTGATCTGAGCTCAACCGGCCCGGCTGTCAGTCACCGCGTGGGGAAATCCTGCCTGGTACGGAGAGCCCGGAGATGCGGGATGGGGTGGGACACTGGGGTGGACTGGGAAAGGGACACTGGGATGGACTGGGAAAGAGACACTGGGATGTATTGGGAAAGGGACACTGGGATGTAAAAGAAATGGGGCACTGGGATGTAAAAGGAATGGGGCACTGGGATGTACTGGGAAAGGGACACTGGAATGTGCTGGGGAAGGGACACTGGGATGTACTGGAGATGAGACACATGGGTGTAACAGGAATGGGGCACTGGGATGTACTGGGAATGGGACACTGGGATGGACTGGGGATGGGACACACGGATGCTTTGGGAAAGGGACACTGGGATGTACTGGGAATGGGACGCTGGGATGTACTGGGGATGGGACACACGGATGCTTTGGGAAAGGGGCACTGGGATGTACTGAGGATGGGACACTGGGATGTACTGGGAATGGGACGCTGGGATGTACTGGGGATGGGACACTGGGATGTACTGGGAATGGGACGCTGGGATGTACTGGGGATGGGACACATGAATGCTTTGGGAAAGGGAAACTGGGATGCACCGGGAAAGGGACACTACGATGTACTTGGAAAGGGACACTGGGATGTACTGGGGACGGGACACACGGATGCTTTGGGAAAGGGACACTGGGATGTACTGGGGATGGGACACACGGATGCTTTGGGAAAGGGAAACTGGGATACACTGGGAAAGGGACACTGGGATGTACTGAGGATGGGACACTGGGATGCACTAGGAAAGGGACACTGGGATGTATTGGGAATGGGATGCTGGGATGTACTGGGGATGGGACACACAGATGCTTTGGGAAAGGGACACTGGGATATACTGGAGATGGGACACACGGATGCTTTGGGAAAGGGAAACTGGGATGCACTGGGAAAGGGACACTGGGATATACTAGAGATGGGACACACGGACGCTTTGGGAAAGGGGCACTGGGATGCACTGGGAAAGGGGCCACATGGATGAAACTAGGAAAGCGCTGTCCCCCATCTCTCGCTGCGCCCCGGGAAGAGCCTTGGCAAATCCACTTTCTAATTCTGCGCAGAAACCATTAGGAATGGTTAACGACCTCGTCCGGGCGCGGGACGGGACGAGCTGGCGGCTGAGGAGGTGCTGTAATTGCTGTAATTGCGCGTGGGCTCGGGCGCGCTGCCCGCCGCGGCGCATCCAGCTGGCACGGGGCACAGGGAGGTGGCAGGAGGCTCGGGGACCGTGGGCGATGGCATGTCCCCGCTCCGGGTCCTCCCGGTGCCACCTGGCTCTGCGGGGGTCCTGGCTGCTGGACCTGCGTCCCCATCTCGACATCCCAACCCTGCCGTACCAACCCGTGCGCCCCTGTCCCCCGCCTCGCTCTGCGTACGTGTCCCCTTCCCAGCCCGTGTCCCCATCCCAGTCTCACTTCACGGACCTGTGTCACCATGTCCCTTTGTCCATATCCCAACCCGTGTCCCCATCCCAGTCTCACTTCACGGACCTGTGTCACCATGTCCCTTTGTCCATATCCCAACCCGTGTCCCCATCCAAGTCTCACTTCACGGACCTGTGTCACCATGTCCCTTTGTCCATATCCCAACCCGTGTCCCCATCCAAGTCTCACTTCATGGACCTGTGTCACCACATCCCTTTGTCCATATCCCAGCCTGTGTCCCCATCCCAGTCTCGCCGCAGGGACCTGTGTCACCATGTCCCCATGTCCCAGCCAGCGTCCCCATCCCAGTATCACCTCATTGGACCCGTGTCACCACGTCCCCATGTCCCAGCCAGTGTCCCCATCCCAGTCTCACTTCATGGACCTGTGTCACCACGTCCCTTTGTCCATATCCCAGCCTGTGTCCCCATCCCAATATCACTTCAGGGACCTGTGTCACCATGTCCCCGTGTCCCCATCCCAGTCTCACTTCATGGACCTGTGTCACCATGTCCCTATGTCCCTCTGTCCCAACCCGTGTCCCCATCCCAGTCTTTCTGTGCCAACCTGCGTGTCCCTGTCCCCATCCCACTCTGTGCCCCTGTCCCAGTCTCAAGGACCTGTGCCCCATGTCCCCGTGTCCCCATCCCAGCCTTGCTGAGGTCCCCGTCCCCCTCTTGCTGCACAGCCCCTTATCCCTCGGGCCCGCGTCCTCGTCCCCGCTCGCTGCACAGCGGTGACACGGCTGGAACCATCCAGATGGCTTTTCCCAGGGCTGGTGACAGCGATCGTGCCCGCGCTCGCGTCCGCGCCGGGCTCCCAGCCGAAAGCCGCGTCACTGCCCGCCTGGGGAAACTGAGGCAGGGAGCGGCAGGCTGGGACTTGTCCCGGCAGCCGGGGCGGGAGCGCCGGGAGCGGAGCCGAGGCCGCGTGGGCACCCAGCCAGGCGGTGGCCTTTGGGCATCGCTCCCTCCTGCCACCCCCCGCCTGCCCGGGGGGTCCCCCCCGTGGGGCTGGTCCCGCTCCCCTCGCCCCCACAAGGCTGGGGGGCCAGCTCCACATCCCCTGGGGACCTCACACCGGGGTCTCGGGGCGCACCCGTGACCCCAGCCCCCTCGTACAGCTCTGCCCCACGCACCCCACCCCAAGCCCCCCACATCCCAGGGGCGGCACCGTTCGCCCCGCTGCCGTCAGACCCACCGTGGGGTCCCCTCTGCGATGCCGCTTGGGCATCCCGGCACCCCCTGGGCTGTGGGGGTCCCGCTCTGGGGCAGTGGGGTGAGAAATGGGGTGCAGGGCCCACACACGTGCATCCCCATTCCCACGGGGAGGACGACGCCGGCGTCGGGAGCATCGATGCCACCCCAAGTCTTTACGAGCTTGGCCAGAGCTGGGTCCTGGGGGACCCTGCTGGACACCCAGCCCCAGCGCTCCCTTTTGCTCCCCATCGCTCTCCTTTGCTCTCCATTGTTCTCTTTCACTTCCCTTTGCTTCTCATTGCTCTCCTTTGCTCCCCTTCACTCTCCATCGCTCTCCTTCGCTCCTCTTTGCTTCCCACCACTTTCCTTCACTCCCCTTCTCTCTCCTTCGCTCTCCTTGCTCTCCATCGCTCTCCATCGCTCCCCTTTTCTCTCCTTTGCTCCTCATCACTCTCCTTCACTCTCCACCGCTCCCCATCGTTCTCCTTCACTCCCCATTGCTCCTCTTTGCTCCCCATCACTCCCCTTCCCTCACCATCGCTCTCCTTCGCTCCCCATCTCTCCCTTTTCCTCCCCATCGCTCCTCCTCGCTCTCCTTCTCTCCCCTTTGCTCTCTATCATTCCCCTTCACTCCCTTTCACTCTCCATCACTCCCCTTTGCCCCACTTCACTCCTCATTGCTCCCCTTCATTCTCCATCGCTCCCCTTTGCCCCCCTTCACTCCCCATCACTCCTCATTGCTCCCCTTTGCTCTCCGTCGCTCCCCTTCTCTCTCCTTCGCTCCCCATCACTCCCCTTTGATCCTCATTGCTCCCCTTCGCTCCCCATCGCTCCCCTTTGCTCCTTTTTGCTCCCCTTTGCTCCCTTCCCTCCCCATCTATCCCCATCACTCCTCATCACTCCCCTTCACTCTCCATCGCTCCCCTTTGCTCCCCATCACTCCCCTTTGCTCCCCATTGCTTCCTTTCGCTCCCCATCCCTCCCTTTCACTCTTCATCACTCCCCTTTGCTCCCCATCACTCCCTTTTACTCCCCTTCGCTCCCTTCCCTCCCCATCTATCCCCATTGCTCCCCATCGCTCCTCTTCGCTCCCCATCGCTCCCCTTCACTCTCCATCGCTCCCCATCGCTCCCCTTTGCTCCCCATCACTCCCTTTTGCTCCCCATCGCTTCCTTTCGCTCCCCATCGCTCCCTTTCACTATCGCTCCCTTTCACTCTCCATCACTCCCCTTTGCTCCCCATCACTTCCCTCCGCTCCCCATCGCTCCCCTTCACTCTCCATCACTCCCCATCGCTTCCTTTCGCTCCCCATCGCTCCCCTTCACTCTCCATCACTCCCCATCGCTCCCCATTGCTTCCCTTCGCTCCCCATCGCTCCCCTTCACTCTCCATCGCTCCCCATCACTCCCTTTCGCTCCCCATCCACCTGCGCCCCGCAGCGGGACCCTCGCCAGCCCGCACCCCACAGCAGGACGAGGAGCGAGGCGCTGCCAGCCCTCTCCCCATCCACTCGCGCGCCACCGGCCCCCCCAGAGCCGCTGGCAGGACCCCCCGCTCGGGGCTGGGGGGCCGGGGCGGGGGTCGAGGCGCCGGTGCCAGGCGGTGAGTAAGCAGGAGCATGAGGAGGGGAGGTAATTAAAAGGGAGGCACTCGCCACAGCAAGTTCCCACAAATGAAGGCCCCGCGGCCATAGACACTGCACAACAAAGCACCGAGCAATTATTTGGCTCCAGTGGGAGGTTCTGGTCCCGTGGGGGCTGGAGCCAGCTGGGCACCCCGGGGCTGGGGGGGCTGGCAAGGGGCAGGGGGGTGGGAGGCACCGGGGACCCCCAGCCCAGCACGGGGATGGGGAGGTGAGAGGCACCAGGGACCCCCCATCCCCTTATGGGGTCACGGGGCCATCAGGGACCCCCAGTCTGGCACGGGGACCGGGGCTACCGGGGACCCCCCAGCCCATCATGGGGTTGGGGGCATCGGGGACCCCCCAGCCCAGCACAGGGACGGGGGGGTGAGAAGCACCAGGGACACCCCATCCCCTTATGGGGTCACGGGGGCATCAGGGACCCCCAATCTGACATGGGGACCAGAGTTACCGGGGACCCCCCAGCCCATCATGGGGTTGGGGGCATCGGGGACCCCCCAGCCCTGGATGGGGTCAGGGGTTGAGAGGCAATAGGTACCCCCCCTCCATCCTCTTGTGGGATCGGGGGGTATCAGGGACCCCCAACCCAGCATAGGGTTGGGGGATGAGAGGAACCAGAGACCCCATCCCCCTATGGGGTCAGGGGAGCATCAAGGACCCCCCAGCCCATCACGGGGTCAAGGGGGGGAGAGGCACCAGCGACCCCCCAGTCCTTCATGGGGTTGAGAGGGGGGACACGAGGAGACAGGGACTCCCTACCCCCTCATGGGGTCGAGGGTCCTGGAGCCACCAAGGACCCCCCAGCTCATCGCGGGGTTGGGAAACACGAGACACCCCCCCAGTCCATCCCAGGATCAGGCGGGACAGGAGGAGCTGGGGACCCCTCGCACAGTCAGGGGGATGGGAACAGCCAGGGACCCCCCAGCTCATCCTGGGGTTGGGGGGCAGGAGCCCCCAGAGACCCTCCAGCCACTGATGGAGCCGGGAGCCACCAGGGAACCCCCAGACCATCGCGGGGTCAGTGGCCAAGAGCCAGTAGGGCCCCAACACGACCCCTAAAACCCCTCACGGTGTGGGGGGACCAGAGTTGGGGGGTGCTCTTGGAGCCGAGGATGCGTGGGGCTTGTGGATGTGTGGGGTGCAGGGGCAGGGTGGGGACCCAAACACCCCCCAAGCACCCCAACTCTTGCAAGGAGGACCCTAAACCCAGCCCCCTCCGGCATCCCACCCCCTTCTGACCCCCCCCCAGCTCCTTCCAGAGCCCCCCCCCCCACTCCCGGGTGCCCCCACCCGTGGGGCTGGGGGGGTCGTTCAGGAGGGGGAGCGCTGGATGCCACAGGATTTGGGGGAGGGGGGGGTGACCCCCAGGGGAGCAGGGCTGGGGGTGGGGGCTGCCCCACGACGTCTCTGCTGCGACCCTCGAGGGGATGCGGTGCCCTCCCCTCCGTTCCTCAGTTTCCCCATATGGAGAGGGGGGGAATATCCCGGGCTGGGCTGAACCACGGATCCCAAGGGCCCTCCTGGACCTTGCTGGGGGGGCAGCAGTGGCGACTCCTCCACCCCTATGGAGCTGGGTCCCCAGTGGCCCCGCAGGGGAAGGAGGGTCCCCCCCACCCGGTAATTCAACGCTTTACCCCGGCCGCGAAGACCAGCGGCCAATCAGAAGCGCGGCTCGGGTGGAGGCCGCCTCCCATTGGCTCCTCGGAACGTCAATCAAATACTCGCGACCAATAATAAGGCGGGGTTTGTGTTGTCCCCGCCCACAAGGAAGTCCGCCTCCCCCGCCCCCGGGCCTGTCAGTCAATTAGCGAATGGCGGTGGGCGGGGCTTGTTCTCATTGGTGGCCTGAGCTGTCAATCATAACCCAGCCCTCCCATTGGGTCCCGTCCGTCACCCGGGAGGCCCGCGCCCAATGGCGGAGGCGCCGCTCCGTCACGAGCTCTACTGGTCCTCCGAGCTGTCAATCAAACCCTCTCCCGCCGCTGATTGGCTGCCTGCCCGCGAGCCGCGCGGCGATTGGACCAGGCGCCGCCCAGGGGGCGGGACAAGCAGGGCGGTGCCCGGGCGGCCCCGGAGGAGGAAGATGGCGCCGTGACGGGGTCGCAGCCGCCGCCGCCGCCGGTTCGTGAGGGCTCGGGGCGGGGAAGGGGGGCGGCAGCGGCGCCGGGACCGGGACCGGAAGGGGCGTGCGGGCTCCGTGGCCCCGCCCTCCCCGGGCTGCGCGCGGGCGGCGCTTCCGGGGCCTCGGGCCGGGCGGGGGCGGGGCCGGGGCCTGCGCCCGCCCCCTGGGGCCGCCACCGGGGGAGGGGGGGAGGAGCTGAGGGGGGGGGTCACAGTATTTTGTGGGGGCGGTGAGGGGGTGCCGTGGTGTTTAGGGGAGCTGGGGAGGGGGTTCTTTGCTGTTTGGGGGAGCTGCGTAGGAGCAGGGTTGGTGGGGAGGGGTTTCATGGCGTTTAGGGGAGTCTGGGGGTGTGGGGGGAGGTGGGGAGGGAGTTCCAGGGTGTTTAAGGGGGTGCGGGGAGCTGGGGAGGGTTTTCTTTGGTGTTTGCGGGGGGCTGCGTAGGCGCACGGTGGGTGGGGAGGGGGCCCCATGGTGTTTAGGGTGGACTGCGTGAGAGCAGGGTGATGGTTAAGGGGGTACATGGTGTTTAGGGGAGTCTGGGGGTCTGCGGGGAGGGGTTTCTGTGGCGTTTAGAGGGGGAATGTGTGGGGCTGGGGGTGTTCCGTGTTGTTTAGGAGGGGCTGGGGGTGTAGGGGGAGATCCGGAGGGGGTTCTGTGGTCTAGAGAGGGGGCTGCATGGACTGGGGCGGGAGCTGAGAGGGTCAGAGGAGGTGGGGAGAGGGTTCTGTGGTCAGTAGGGGGGGATATGTGAGACTAGGGGGGAGCTGAGAGGGTCAGAGGAGGTGGGGAGAGGGTTCTGTGGTCTGTAGGGGGTGCTCTGTGGGACTAGGGGGGAGCTGAGAGGGTTAGAGGAGGTGGGGAGGGCGTTCTGTAGTGTTTAGTGGGGGCTTTGTGGGACTAGGGGAGTGGAAGGAGGTGCGACAGGGGTTCTGTGGTATTTTGGGGAGCTGGGGGGCTCTGTGGTGTTTGGGGGGGTGTAAGTGGGGAGGGGGGTTCTGTGGTGTTTAGAGGACACTGCATGGGGACAGGGCATCTCAGCCCCGTCCCGGTCCAGCTCCCGGATCACAGGGAGGGATTTGCCCCCATTCCCTCAGGAACAGGCAGTGTGGGGCTGTGCCAGGGCCACGGTTGGCATCGCTGTCCCAGCAGAGCAGGGTTCTGGTGCTCAGGGAGCTGGGGCTGCTGGAAGTTTCCACTGTAGCCGCACAATCTGCTTTTCCCGCATCCCAAAACGGCTCAAAACCTCCCCTTCCGTGCTTGCGCAGAGCGAGGAGACGCTTGGTCTGTCCGCAGGGTGCCTGTGCCTCCTCCTGGCTCTCTGTTTTCCCTCTTCTTCCTTCCTCCTGCTTCTCCTCTTCCTCCTCCTTAAAAGCAGCTGAAGCAAAGGGAATTTCCCTTCGGCATCAGGGTGGGATAAAACAAACCCTGATGTCATCAGTGCGGTCACAGGAGCCAGACCAGGAGCTAAAAGCCCTACCAGAAACCAGTCCATTCTAAGACACCGCTCGATTTCCTGCTGTTAATATGCAAATCCGGGGATGTTTGAGCTCCTTTTTGAACACTCTTATAGTCTCTGCCAACAAACACAGCCGCTGCCACCGGCATGTTTTATTCCTCTCTGACTCTGTGTAACTTCATAATCCTGAATGGGGTTTTTTTGCAGTCACTGAGGTCTTTCATGGGTTTCAGGGGACTCTGATTCACCTTCAGGGTCAAGGCGCTAATTAAAACCGCAGATCGGGTGCGTCCATGGGCTTAGACCTAGAGCTGGAAGTTAGGATCACGCTCACCCCGCTCCACACCCCCATAAAAAGATCTGTGAGGGAGATGGGAAGGGTATTTTGGGGAGCAGAGTCTCCCCTGCAGCTGGAATGCCAGGACTGATGGCTCCAGCCCTGTCTGTAAAGTGGTGTTTCCTCTCTCTGAGGGGGCTGTGAGGAGGTGATGAGGATATCATGGAATCGTGGAATGGTTTGGCTTGGAAGGGACCTCAAAGCCCATCCAGTTCTACCCTCCCTGCCGTGGGCAGGGAACCCTCCCACTGGATCTAGTTGCTCAAAGCCCCATCCAACCTGGTCTTGAGCGGTGACAGGGCTTGAAATTGTGGTCTAAACCACATGAAACTTTTCCAGACCCCTAAAAGGGACTTTTGTAGCCATGCAGAAGCACCTGTGTGGCTTGAGCTGCAGGACGGGGGGGGTGGTTTTGGCTGCGAGGGCTGGCAGGCACCTTCTTGGTTGCTTTTGCCTCTGTCCCAGGCTTCTCCACTGAGCTGGAAGCCGTAGATTCTGCAGCTCCCTGAGAAGAAAGGCTTGTACTGGTTAGGAAGGGGAAAAAAAAACCACCCAAAACATCTCTCCCCTTTGTATCTCTTGTAGAATATTGAAGATAAAGGCACAGATTCCAAAGTAAATAAATTCTTGTGCAAAGCAACGGAGCGGCCTCTGAGCAAACCTACCAATCGTGCTGGTGTGAGCGTCCAGCTGGCTGCTAGCAGGCGTTCCCTCCGGCTGGACATGGGGCCTCATGCGCCGGCGCGGTTGGTAAGTTTTCTCTTCCTACAGCTCCATCGCTCCAGTCCTGGGGACTTTATTTCCCTGTGCCGTGAGCACATGATGGGATCCAAAAGCTCCTAGGGGCTTTATTTCCCTGTGCCATAAGCTCATGGTGGGCTCCAAGAGCTCCTGGGGTCTTTATTTCCCTGTGCTGTGAGCTCACGGTGGGCTCCAAGAGCTCCTGGAAGCACCCTGGGCATCTGGATTGGTTGGGGCGCAAGGTCCATGTGCCTAGGGGCAGGAATGATCCTGATTGTGCTTGTTGGAGGAGCTGGAGCCAGAAATCAGAGCGGTTTTGATTGCTTTGTCCTTTTACAGCCGGGAGAGGATGCTGGAGGGGAGCTCCCACCTCTCGGAAGGGTCTTTATCCCCCAGGGCAGATCCCAAAACATTCCCCACAGGCAGTGAAGGTCCTGCTCCCAGTTCTGGAGTTTATCAGGGAGTGCAGGGATAGGACGAGGGGAACGGTTTTCAGCTGAAAGAGGGGAGATTAAGGTGAGATATCAGGAAGAAATGTTTTCTTGTGAGAGTGGGGAGGCCCTGGCCCAGGTTGCCCAGAGCAGTGGTGGCTGCCCCATCCCTGGAGGGGTTCAAGACCAGGTCGGATGAGGCTCAGAGCAACCGGATCCAGTGGGAGGTGACCCTGCCAGGGCAGGGGATTGGAATTGGATGGGCTTTGAGGTCCCTTCCAACCCAAACCGTTCCACGATTCTGTGATTCTGACACGCGGAGAGCGAAGCCGAGCTCTTTGGTACCAGCTTGCTTCACACCTTTGGGATGCGAAACCGTTGCTGCTGGACTTGGGCGTGAATCGTATGAGTGAGAAACTCGCAGAGGGATCACAGCGCGACGCAGGGCTTCTCCCTGGTCATTATCCTTATTTATTTTTCCGGGCTAATGGGATCTCTCCTGGTTCGTCTTGCTCTGGCCAGCTCAGCGTTGCTCTTACTCGTAGTCAGGGCTGTTAATCCCCAGCAGTGCCCTAATTCTGCCGAGAGGGAGGGCGCAGCCACTGGACTCCGGCAGCCGTACAAGCTCCCGGCTTTCCGGGAAGAACGCGTCCTTTTATCACAGGCCGGCTTGCTGGGTGTGAGCTTCCAAGGCTTTTGTCTCCGTCAGGTTGCCACAGCGAGTGGCTCCAAGGGAATGGAAGCTTGTTGTTGAGGAACAGGGCCAGTCATTTCCATGCAATGCGGTCCCAGGCGCCTGGGACTCTGACCTGACTCTTCCCAGGGATTTATATGCTCAGTCAGGTTGGGAAGGAGCCTGGAGAGGAGCCGCGGAGCCTGGCGAGGGGCGAGCTGCCTGCCGTTGGGAAGTGGGCTCCTTGGTGACTTGGCCCAGGGCCCAATCGCTCCGTTTCTTAGAGGCTTTCATTTTGGGGAAAAGCTTTAGGGTTCTAGGGGAGGAGGTGTCCGGCAGGGTCCATGCTGAGGGGTTCCAAGGGGGAGCTGAGGGCACTCGCCCCACTTTTGTATAAGCGTTGGCTGCATCCCAGTTACCTTGAGGACTTTTCTCCTGGCTTTAAGCCACATTAAGATGCGACGAGCAGCCCTTGCACTGGAGAGCAGCAGTGTGCGCGCCTCCCACCGTCCCTGCAGCCAGCAATGCCAAAGCAAAGACCCCTTTGTGTCCTGGACACGGCTGTGCCTGTTGGCCAGGCTCCTGCAGCCGCGTGCTGGCAGCGGGCGATGCCCCAGGCAGACCAAGTTTGCCCTCTCCGAGGTTGGGTGCTGCCCCATCACCCCCAGCCTGTTGCCTTCATCGCGATAGGTGCTGAGCCTGTGCCACGCTGGTCTGTGGTGCGCAGATTTTCCTCCCTTTGAAACAAACCCACGCACGTCACTTTTCTCATCTGTGTGGTCCCTCATCTCCAGCCCCGGATCTCCCGCAGCTCCCCAGGCAGGAGCACGAGGCTGTCGAACGGTGGCTCTGCCTGTGCCAGGTCTTCTCCTGTTTGGAGCCAGAAACAAGCACTCTGCCGCAGTCCTGGGATGCTGTCTTTGCCCACTCCCTGCGTGCAGCCAAAAGCCACTCGCTCTGCTCAGACAACGGTTCATTTTTGGCTGGAGCGATGCATTTGAAGCCATCTGGGGCATCCTATCTTTATCATTGCTCCCGCTGTCCTAACCTCTCTGAATACCACAGTGCTGGCTTCCCATCGGCTTGCCCGTGCCAAGGCTGCATTTCAGAGCCACCCTGGGTAAAGCCCAAGCATCCATGCTCCTCAGGTGGCCGTAATTCCCCGTGTGAAGCCAGGACATTGTCAGCTGCCGTGACAAAGAGCGCTCGAGCTCAGACAAGTTCTCCCTGGCACCTTGTCCAGGCAAATATTATCAAGCAATTGAGCCGTACAGCGACTGCTGGATGGGGGTGACTGGGGATTTGCCAAAGGAAATGTCAAGGATGAAATGTCTTTGTAGTCCAGAACAAAAGGTTTAGCAAACTGTGAGGATTTAGGAATCTCTTTCCCTGGCTTGGCTGTCTTCTTAAGCCTTTCAAAAGAAGTTGTTGTAGCTGCCCTGTTGGCAAGAGGAGCCGCAGCCTCGGTACTCTTGCTCTGCGGTGTTTGGGGCAGCGGGATGGGCATCTGGAGATGTCAAACACCACAGGAAAGTGTTGAGAGAGGAAGGCGGCATAGCCATAGTTGCCATGAATCGCCTCATCCTCGCAGCTGCCCCTCAGAGTGGCTCTGCCCCATCCCCTGCTCTCACTCTGCTGTCGGAGGAGCCGTGGCTGCTTTCCCTGCCCCCTCTGTGCCTGCCAAGCCCCTTCAGCGACCGGCTCCTCTGTCATAACTTCACCTCCCTCCTCTCCCTGAGGCACAGATCCTGCTGAAGCTGAGGGTTCTGTGGCACAGGCTCCCTCAGCTGCCTCCTTGCCTTCGTGTGCCACCCGCTGCTGCTCTCTCTTCCACGCTTACCCATGGCTTTTCCCAGTTTCCTGAGGTCCCGCTGCCGGCCAGCAATCCCCACAGTGACCTTTTAATTACATAATGACTTACAAACACTCAGCACCAACAACATACCAGAATAATGGAAAAAACGTTTTTCCAGCCTTGAAAAACACAACTCTGTACCGAAACCTCTGTCCTTTGGGATTCCCAAAGTTAGGAAAATAAGCAACAGGGAGGCGGCTTGAGCTGTGAACTGGGAATCCATCTGCTCTCTGGCCGTGCCCGCCTCCGTGTTGAAGCGGGGCGCTCCGCAGGACAGCGATGGTCTCTCTGGGTTGAGGCTGTGCTGGGCCACAGGCAAATGAGCAAGGGCTGCAGCCAGTTTCCCACTGTCACTGGTATTTCCCTTTGGTGGCAAGGAGGGGGAAGCACCGGGAGAGGGTGGTGGGATTTCTCCAGCCCTTGTAACCCCCACTGAGGGTAAAGTGTGATGGTTTTGGACGATGGAAGTGGACGGTGGAGTCCCTGAGGTGTTGGGGCACTGGGCTGGGTGCGCCGAGGAGCCGCGGGCTGAGCTCTGGCTGCTGGTCTTACTCCTCCTTCTCTGCTTCTTCCTCACAGATCCAGAGACAGCATGGCTGCAACGGCTGCCGTCAGCCCCAGTGAATACCTGCAGCCAGCTGCTTCCACCGCACAGGTGAGCAGGGATAGGGCTCCCGGCTCCCTGCTGGGGTGGAGGGATGTGTTCTGGGGTGCAGGACAGCAATATCTGCACCCTTAAGCCCCTCCTGCCTCAACCCCCTCCCTGGGCAGCCTCTGCGAGTGTCCAATGACCCTTTCTGTGAAAAATTTTTTTCTAATGTCCAGCCTAAACCTCCCCTGGTGGAGCTTGAGGCCATTCCCTCTCGTCCTGTCCCTTGTCACCTGGGAGAAGAGCCCAGCTCCCTCCTCTCCACAACCTCCTTTCAGGTAGTTGTAGAGAGCAATGAGGTCTCCCCTCAGGTGGTCAGGACCACGCGGTGGTCTTGCAATTAAAGTGGAATTAAATACACACTCCTGGCTGTGCGTAATGAGTGTGGTACCTGCAGACTTGCAGGATGTTTGGAGCCTTGTAGGGGCTGTAAGAACGCAGGAACACAATTAAAAGGCAGTTGCCATCCCAATGGCTGGTGCAGGGTGAGCTAAAGGCACACGTGGTATGGGTAATTAAGCAGTTCCCTTAATAAAGGGTCTCATTAGCATGGACTAGATTGTTTTTGGTAGCATGTACCCTTTCCGTTGCTGACTCCATCTCCAGGTGTTTGGCACGAGCCCCTGTCTAACTTGCCCCTCTCCCTCCTGGCTCTGCAGGACTCCCAGCCATCTCCTCTCGCTCTCCTCGCAGCGACATGTAGCAAAATCGGTCCCCCTGCCGTAGAAGCCGCCGTGACTCCTCCTGCTCCTCCTCAACCAACGCCTCGCAAACTTGTCCCCATCAAACCCGCCCCGCTCCCTCTGGGCTCTGGTAAGAACAGCTTCGGGATCCTCTCATCGAAAGGGAACCTCTTCCAGATCCAGGGCTCTCAGGTCGGCACCTCGTACCCTGGTGGGCAGCTGGTTTTTGCCATCCAGAACCCAACTGTCATCAACAAGGGCGCCCGCTCCTCCAGCAACATCCAGTACCAGGCTGTGTCTCAGATCCAGGCCGCGGGCGGACAGACCATCCAGGTCCAGCCCAACCTCACCAACCAGATCCAGATTATTCCGGGCACGAACCAAGCGATCCTCACTCCTTCCTCTTCCTCTCACAAGCCTGTGCCCATCAAACCAGCTCCGGCGCAGAAGTCTGGAGCTTCACCAGCGCAGGGCACGAGCAACGTGGTCAAGTTGGCCGGTGGCAGCAACGTAACTCTCACCCTGCCTGTGAACAACCTGGTGAACACCACGGAGCCGAGCACGCAGGCTCAGCTCCTTGCGGAGAGTCCCTCGAAGGCCAGCAAAAAGATTCGGAAGAAAACCATGTCGCCCACCCAGCCGGCCGCCGTGGCTGTGACCGAGCAGGTAGAGACGGTGTTAATAGAGACCACGGCAGAGAACATCATCCAGGCGGGCAGCAACCTGCTCATCGTGCAGAGCCCAGGCTCTGGGCAGCCAGCCGTGGTGCAGCAGGTACAGGTGGTGCAGCCCAAGCAGGAGCCACAGGTGGTGCAGATCCCACAGCAGGCCCTGCGCGTGGTCCAGGCCGCCTCCGCCACACTCCCCACTGTCCCCCAGAAGTCATCCCAGAACTTCCAGATCCAGACGACAGAACCCACTCCTACCCAGGTACCTCCTTCTTTCTCCTGTGAGGGCCCTGTTTCTCCTCCCAGCTCTTACCCAGGGTGTCCCATTCCTGGAGGTGTCCAAGGCCAGGTTGGATGGGGCTTTGAGGCCCTTGGTCCAGTGGGAGGTGTCTCTGCCCGTGACAGGGGGTGGAATTGGATGGGCTTTGAGATCTCTTCCAACCATTCCATGATTTCCTGAGTCTTTAAAAAGATGAAGGGGATGCCAAGCATCTTCAGCTTGGCCTCCTGTTTGGGCATCACTTGTGTGAATTCCCTGGTGTCTGAAGAAGGGCAGGGAGCGCAGCAGTTCCCTCCACAGAGCGTTACTAGGCCTATCTTGCTGGCCACCCCCTGGAGCTATAGGAGCTCAGTGTCCGTGGAATTTCTGTTGTGCCAGCAGAAGATGCCCTGGAAGACAGAGGGTGGTGGCGGAATGGGGCTCAGAGCCACAGGACTGTCTTTTGTTGGAAGTTGAGCTGCAGGGCCAAAGCAGCTCCTGGCTGCCCTGCAAGCCCAGGACCTTCAGGAGGCCCACAAAGAGTCTCTAGATGCTCGGGCAACTTCTCCTGCTCTTTGGCTAATCCCAAGCCCAGATCCCCAAGTTGTGTGGGGAGAGCAACTCATGGTGGAGAGGTCTCTACCCAGGATGGTGCCTGATCTCATTCCTTTTCTCATTCCTCTTTCCTTCTCCCATCAGGTCTACTTCAAAACACCATCAGGCGAGCTGCAGACGGTGCTGCTCCAGGAAGCCTCGGCCATGACGGTGGCTCCATCTGGGACCTCTTGCAGCAGCCCAGTGTCCCGCAGCTCCGTCACGGGAAGCAGCAACAAGAAACCAGCCGTGCGCAAGGAACGGCCTCTGCCAAAGATCGCTCCTGCCGGAGGCATCATCAGCTTGAACGCAGCTCAGCTGGCGGCCGCGGCCCAGGCCGTGCAGACCATCAACATCAACGGCGTCCAAGTCCAGGGTGTGCCGGTCACCATCACCAACACCGGAGGTGCGCTGAGCCCCACTCTGGGATGGGGCTGTGGGGGACAGAAGGGTGTGGGCAGGATAGAAGGACACAGGACAGAAGGAGGGATGCAGGCAGGATGCCAAGCAGGCAGAACATCAAACAGGCAGGACATCAAACAAGCAGGCCAGAAGCGTAGGCAGAACAAAAAGCCCCCGCTCCAGCAGCACGCTCTGTTGCAGCTTTGTAAGCAGATCCCTCGTACCCTGAGGCTGAATGTTGCTGATCATTAAACGCCATCAGCTTCTCTATCTCCAAGAGGCCCCAAGTGGCTCTGATGGGTGTTCCCCAGCCCGTCCTGGTGAGCTGTTTCAGGGAGGGCGGTGAGCGGAGACGGCTGCCTGTGCGGTTGTGCCAAGCTGCAGGACGTGTCGGAGCGCAGGGGCTGAGGCTGCCTGAGGGCCCAGACCAGCTCTCTTCGATCCTGAACTCTGCAGTGGTGTCCTGGTCCTTGGGATGAGCCCCGTGTCCTCGGGGGAGCTGGGGCCGAGCCAGGCAGGGGCAGGTGGAAGAAGAGGCTGAGGGGAGACCTCATTGCTCTCTACAACTACCTAAAAGGAAGTTGTGGAGAGGAGGGAGCTGGGCTCTTCTCCCAAGGGACAGGGGACAGGACGAGAGGGAATGGCCTCAAGCTCCACATGGGGAGGTTCAGGCTGAACATTAGGAAAATATTTTTCATGGAAAGGGTGATTGGTCCCTGGCAGAGGCTGCCCAGGGAGGGGGTTGAGTCCCCTTCCCTGGAGGGGTTTAAGGGACAGGTGGATGAGGCGCTGAGGGACATGGGTTAGTGATTGATGGGAATGGTTGGACTCGGTGACCCAGTGGGTCTTTTCCAACCTGGTGATTCTATGATTCTATGAGGAGCACTGGGGCTTCCTCTGTGCCAGCAGCCCCTACCACAGGTAGCGCTTCCCAGTCCTGGGATAGGGACACTTTGCATCTGCTGCGTGTGAACGCTGCTGGTTTGGGTTTCCAGGAGCCGATTCAGGAGAAGTGCGTTCACACACACGAGCTCTGTGCTTCTCCGAGCTAGAGTGAGGGATCTCCATTCCCTGAGAGTGAGCCCAGCCCCTCGCCTCCATGGCACAAAGTGTCTTCTTAAGCTCAAAGCAGCCAGACATGGCCCTGGCCAGTGGCCTGAGCAATTTGGGAGCTGCAGACAGCTCTCGTGGACGTCTGCCCCTGCATCGCTGTCTTATCTCCCCACCACTGGGACAGACGCATCCTGGCAGCCGCTCTGTCCTCCCCGCCTGCTCAAACCTTCCCAGCCCAGTCGCGGTGCTGTGGGCCGCCACCGGCGAGCTGAGGGGGAGGAGGCTGTGTCTGAGGGAAGGTTTATCTGTGTTCTGATCCAGAAAGACCTGCTGCCGTGCCGTGGTTTCTCTCTCGGCAAGAACCGGCAGGAGTTCCAGCTCAGTTTTGCAGTCGGAAGCTGTTCTTTCTTGCTTTGACTAAACGTTGTCAGCATAAAACTCAGGCTGGTGTGGTTTCATGCTCCGCAGCGGCCGCTGTCCTCGCTGAGGTTGTTTTTAAGGGGATTTTTAATTGCTGCTTTGCGGGTAGATCTGTGAGCATCAGGAGATGCCACAGGCAGATGTCGCTGCAGTCTGTGCCGCTGCCCGCAACTCACTGCAGGGCTGGCAGGGCCCTGTGACAGGGACCGGTGGGACCCACTGGCTGCTGCCTGTGGGTGAAACGAACCACGTTGGGTCTCAGCCCGGGTTCAGCCAGGACACGTTTTCCTCCTGAGCATCCACATGCCTCACGGTGCCTCCCCAGCTCTTGGCTTTGCGTTTTCCCTCTCCGCCTGCGCTCCTGATCCCATCCTTTCTTCGCTCCGCCATCAAATCCCACTCCTCCTCTTTCCCCGCTGCCCCATGAGCAGCGATCCCGCTTGCTGACGCTGACCCCCCCTCTTCTTCTTTCCAGCCCCCCGGGTGCCGTGCGAGGCCCGGGCTGCCGCCCCGGTGAGCGCCCCTGCGTGGAGCAGCCCTTAGGGTCCCGGGGTAAGTCCCTTTTTTTTTTTTTTTTTTTTTTTTTGGTCAATATATTGCACGTTTTTTCAAAGTTTCTTTTTTGTTTCCTCTTTGGTCGTTTCCCCACCCCACCGAAAACTTTGAAAAACCGCACAGTATATTCAGAAAAAAAAAAAAAAAAAAAAAAAGGGACTTACCAGCCCCACGCGGGGACCAGCACCAGGGCTGCATGCGGGGTATCCCATCCCGCACACGGGGTTTTCTCTCTGTTTTGCTGTTCCCGGAGGCTTTTAGCAGGACGTGTGCATGGACGGAGGCGTTGGGCAATGATATTTGGCCCTGTGGAGTGGAGAGGTTGAGCCTGAATCCTTCATTTTTTCCCCCCAGGCCAGCAGCAGTTGACTGTGCAGAACGTGTCCGGCAACAACGTGACTATCAGCGGCCTGAGCCCAACCCAGATCCAGCTCCAGATGGAGCAGGCGCTGTCTGGAGAGATGCAACCAGGGGAAAAGAGGCGGCGCATGGCCTGTACCTGCCCCAACTGCAAGGACGGCGACAAGAGGTGAGCACGGAGCAGGCCCTGTGGGTCCAGCGCCCGTCTCCGAGGCTGGGGAGTCACAGCCTGGGGAGCGAGAGGCTGGAGAACATCCCACGGGGATGGGATGTGGGAACCCTGCTCAATGGCGAGTTGATTCTGTGGTTCTCACTGTGTTCAGTTCTGGGCCCCTCACCACAAGGAGGATGTTGAGGCTCTGGAGCGAGTCCAGAGAAGAGCAACGAAGCTGGGGAAGGGGCTGGAGAACAAGAGGAGCGTCTGAGAGAGCTGGGGGTGTTTAGCCTGGAGAAGAGGAGGCTGAGGGGAGACCTCATTGCTCTCTCCAACTCCCTGAAAGGAGGTTGTGGAGAGGAGGGAGCTGGGCTCTTCTCCCAAGGGCCAGGGGACAGGACGAGAGGGAATGGCCTCAAGCTCCACCAGGGGAGGGTCAGGCTGAACATTAGGAAGAAAAATTTCACAGAAAGGGTGATTGGGCAGTGGCAGAGGCTGCCCAGGGAGGGGGTTGAGTCCCCTTCCCTGGAGGGGTTTAAGGGACGGGTGGATGAGGTGCTGAACGACATGGTTTAGTGTTTGATGGGAATGGTTGGACTCGATGATCCGGTGAGTCTTTTCCAACCTGGTGATTCTATGATTTTTTTCCTCACCCAGGCTGGGGGATCCAGGGAAGAAGAAGCACATCTGCCACATCCCGGATTGCGGGAGAACCTTCCGGAAGACCTCGCTGCTGCGCGCTCACGTGCGTTTGCACACGGGCGAGCGGCCTTTCGTCTGCAACTGGGTCTTCTGCGGGAAGCGCTTCACACGCAGCGACGAGCTGCAGCGGCACGCTCGCACGCACACAGGTCTGCGGCCCCGCGGGACACAGCACAGCCCCCGATCCTGACCCCTGGAGGGTCCTGAGCCTTGCAAAAGCCAAGGAGGGTGCTGAGTTAGGGTGGGATGGGTTGTGTCCCCAGCTGTCCTTACGGTTTCACTGAGTTACTGGAGGGACTGGAAAAGCTGGGGTGGATCTGGAGAACTTGGAAAGGGTTTGAAGAACTTGAGGAACTGGAGAACCTGGGAAGGGTCAGGAGAACCTGGGGAAGGGTCTGGAGAACCTGGGGAAGGGTCTGGAGAACCTGGAGGGTGTTGGGACAATGTGGGGAGGGTCAGGAGAACCTGGGGAAGGGTCTGGAGAACCTGGAAGGTGTTGGGACAATGTGGGGAGGGCCTAGAGAACCTAAAGGACTGGAGAACTTGGAAAGGGTGTGGTGAACTTGGAGGGGATGTGGGGAGGGACTGGAGTAACTGGGGTGGATCTGGAGAACTTGGAAAGGGTTTGAGGAACTGGAGAGGGTCTGAAGAACCTGGGGAAGGGTCTGGAGAACCTGGAGGGTGTTGGGACAAGGTGGGGAGGGCCTAGAGAACCTGGAGGGCTCTGGGGAACTTGGAAAGGGTGTGGTGAACTTGAAGGGGATCTGGAGAACCTGGGGTGGAACTGGAGAACCTGGCGGGTGTCAGGAGAACTTGGGGAGGGTCTGGAGAACGTGGGTTGGGACTGGAGAACCTGGAGGGTGTCAGGAGAACTTGGGGAGGGTCTGGAGAACCTGGTGGAGTCTGTGGGAACGTGGGGACAAAGCAGGTGGGGTCGGTGCTGCCTCCCTGACCGCCGCTGCCCTCCCCGCAGGCGACAAGCGCTTCGAGTGCGCTCAGTGCCAGAAACGCTTCATGCGCAGCGACCACCTGACGAAGCACTATAAAACCCACCTGGTCACCAAGAACTTGTAGGGCCGGAGGGGCTGCCCCGCGCCTCCCACCCGGTGCAGACGGACAGACCCTGCGACGCCGCAGCTCTCCCGTGTTCCCAGCGCAGCCAGGAGCCCTCGGGACCCCGCGGAAGCAGCCCTTGCCGAGGCTCCGAGCCTCCCTGCGGATCCTCCAGGCCCGTAGCCACGTCTGACGGCCACGCAGGAGCCAGGCAAGGAGGGGCTGGGCCAGGAGAGGCTCCACAGCACATTCCTACTTTATATTTAAAGTCTATAAATAGCTATAAATATCTCTATTCCCTTTGGAAGGTCCCTTTTTTTCTATGGAGATCGTTGCCTTACGCTCCCGTTCCCGCTCCCTGTGTGCCGATGGCGAGTGCTTTTCCATCTTTATTTAATTCTCCTCGAACGTTTTTCTCTCCTCTAACGTTTCTTTGCCAACACCAAACAGGTTTCTTTTCTCTCCTTTGATTTCTTTCTCCCTGCTTTCCCATTTCCAAGTGACGTGGCAGCGTTCCCTTTGGAATTTCAGCCCCTTTTCCCACCGTGTGCCCCCCCCTGTGTACAGTGTACATTGTATCATAGATTATATTGCTTTTGTGTTTACTACATGTTTAAAAAAATACATATGGCTTGTTATTTTTGAGCTTTTAAATTAAACAAATCCACTTTATTTTTAGTTGTAACCGCCCAGGTTTTTTTTCTGCGTTACCGGATGCATCTGTTCGACTTTATTAACTGTAACTGGTTGGAGGCAGCCGGGATCTTTCCTTGCTAAAATAAATTTAGTCGCCAGAGGTAAAAGCAGCGCTGCCGAGGGTCCTTTCTCTCCCGAGCTCCGCGAGCGGAGCTGTGGGCGTAACCCTGCGGGAAGGGTAGAAAGGTTTGTGTTTACAGGAATCCCGAACAGCGCTAGGAATGGATTTTATTGGCAGGAGAACAGTCCTGGATGTGGAGCTGCTAGTCCTCGTGCCCCTGTCACTTGTCCCCAAATCCCTGCCCCCTCAATGTCCCTACATCCTTGCCCCCACGTCTCCCAGCATCCAGCCCTTGTCCCCATCCCTACAGCATCCCCCAGACTCACCTTCCCTGTCCCATGTCCCCAAGTCCCTCCCCCTGGTTTGATCCCCCCAGTGTGAACCCGATGTCCCTAAATCCTTGCCCCCTCCTGTCCCCACTCCTCTCATCTCCCCATCCTCATCCTCCAGTGTCCCCAAGTCCCCACCCCTACTGTGTCCATCTCTACGTCTCCCCAATGTCCCCAAATTCTCGCCCTCCTCCGTGTCCCCTCAGCCCCTGTCCCTGATTTGATCCCCCCAGTGTGTCCCTGATGTCCCTAAATCCTTGCCCCCTCCTGTCCCTGTCCCACTGCTCTTATCTCCCCATCCTCATCCTCCAGTGCCACCCCAGTGTCCCCAAGTCCCCACCCCTACTGTGTCCATCTCTACATCTCCCCAATGTCCCCAAGTCCTCGCCCTCCACCGTGTCCTCTCAGCCCCTGTCCCTGATTTGATCCCCCCAGTGTGTCCCCCATGTCCCTAAATCCTTGCCCCTCCTGTCCCCACTGCTCTTATCTCCCCATCCTCATCCTCCAGTGCCACCCCAGTGTCCCCAAGTCCCCACCCCTACTGTGTCCATCTCTACATCTCCCCAATGTCCCCAAGTCCTCGCCCTCCACTGTGTCCCCTCAGCCCCTGTCCCTGATTTGATCCCCCCAGTGTGTCCATGATGTCCCTAAATCCTTGCCCCTCCTGTCCCCACTGCTCTTACCTCCTCATCCTCCAGTGCCACCCCAATGTCCCCAAATCCTCACCCTCCACCCTGTCCCCTCGTGCCCTCAGTGTCCCCTCCATCCCCTGTCCCCTGGTGCCCCCTCCACCCAGTCCCTCCCTTCCCTCAGTGTCCCCCTATACCCTTCTAGTGACCTAAATCCCTGTCCCCCGTGTCCCCAAAGCCTTGCACGTCCCCATCGTGTCCCCAGACCCCCCCTCGCTGTCCCCCCAGCTCCCCCTGTACCTTTAAGAGCCGCCCGCCCGCACGCTACTTCCGGGGAGTGGGCGTGGCTTCATGTATAAGCGCTATATAAACGAAGGGGCGTGGTTATCGGTGGCCACGCCCCCTCGGACGAAACCACGCGGCGTGGATCTGGGGGGGGGGGAACCAGGCGGCCGCGATGGAGCTGGGGGCGATGCGGAAGAGCTACCGGGGGGACGAGGAGGTGGGGACGGGGGTTACGGGGAGGGAGGGGGCGTGAAAGGGAGAGGGGGTTGCGGGACTGTGTCCTAGGAACGGGGTGTCCCCCCCCAAGCTGTCCAGGGTGACCCCACTGTGCTAATTGTGCCTCTGAATTTGGGGTGACACCCCCCCTCCTTGCTGGCTTTGCCCTGGAATTGGGGTGACCCCCCCTAAAATGTCCCCAAGGCCAAGGGTGACACCCCCTCCATGCTGAGTGACCCTGGAACTGGGGTGACCTCCCCAAAGATGTCCCCAAGCCCAAGGGTGACACCCCCTCCAAGCTGAGTGACCCTGGAACTGGGGTGACCCCCATTAGGATGTCCCCAAGCCCAAGGGTGACACCCCCTCCATGCTGAGTGACCCTGGAATTGGGGTGACCCCCCCCTTAGGATGTCCCCAAGGCTAAGGGTGACACCAGCCCCCCCGTCTTGAGTGACCCTGGAACTGGGGTGACCCTCCCGAGGTGTCCCCAAGGCCCAGGATGACCCCCCCTGTACCCCGTGCTGGGAATTGGGGTGACCTCCCCATTGCTGGCTTTGCGCTTGGACTTGGGGTGTCCCCCCCAGGCTGTCCCCAAGGCCTGGGGTGTCCCCTGTTAATGCTTCTTGTGTCTCTGGAAGTGGGGTGTGTCCCTCAGGCTGTCCCCAAGTCCTAGGATGTCCCCCCCAGGGCTGGCCTCACCCCTTGAGCCTGGTGTGTCCCCCCCCTCCCCCCAAAGTGCTGGCTGTGTCCCCAAAGGCTGGGGTCGTGTGTCCCCCCGTTGTCCCCCGTGTCCCCAGGCCTTCGAGGAGCAGCACCTGGTTTCCCGCGACCCCATCAAGCAATTCGGCGCCTGGTTCGAGGAGGCTGCGAGCTGCGAGGCCATCGGGGAGGCCAACGCCATGTGCTTGGCCACCTGCACCAGGTGAGGCCGGGGAGGGGACACGTTGGGGGACACACACACGACATCCAGGTGAGGGGAACACCCCATGGTCACCTCCTCCCTCTCCTGGCGCAGGGACGCGAAGCCCTCGGCCCGCATGGTGCTGCTCAAGGGCTTCGGGCAGGATGGATTCCGCTTCTTCACCAACCTCGAGAGCCGTAAGGGGAAGGAGCTGGTGAGGGATGGGGGCTTGGGGGGGTCCTGGGCGGGGGGACACAGCTTCCCGACCCCTTCCCACTGGGGCTGAGGCTCTTGGAGGAGCGAAGCCGCCCCGGATCGGGTCGAGACTCAGCTCAGCTTCGCTCCTCAGGACGCCAACCCCGTCGCCTCGCTCGTCTTTTACTGGGAGCCCCTCAACCGGCAGGTGAGGACTGCGGGGGGGCAGAGGGGGCAGCTCCCCCCTCGGGGTGGGATGTTGGGGCTCAGGTTGGGATGGGGAGTGGGATATTTGGGGGCTGGGGGGAGCAGATCAGACACGGCGTGACCAGCAGGGCCAGGGAGGTTCTTCTCCCTCTGGACTCGGCCCTGGGGAGACCGCTCCTCGAATCCTGGGGTCAGTTCTGGCCCCTCACCACAAGAAGGATGTTGGGGCTCTGGAGCGAGTCCAGAGAAGAGCAACGAAGCTGGGGAAGGGGCTGGAGAACAAGAGGAGCGGCTGAGAGAGCTGGGGGTGTTTAGCCTGGAGAAGAGGAGGCTGAGGGGAGACCTCATTGCTCTCTGCAACTCCCTGAAAGGAGGTTGTGGAGAGGAGGGAGCTGGGCTCTTCTCGCAAGGGACAGGGGACAGGACAAGAGGGAATGGCCTCAAGCTCCACCAGGGGAGGGTCAGGCTGAACATTAGGAAAAATTTTTTCATGGAAAGGGTCACTGGGCAGTGGCAGAGGCTGCCCAGGGAGGGGGTTGAGTCCCCTTCCCTGGAGGGGTTTAAGGGCCGGGTGGACGAGGTGCTGAGGGACAGGGTTTAGTGATTGATGGGAATGGTTGGACTTGATGATCCGATGGGTCTCTTCCAACCTGGTGATTCTATGGTTCTTTGAAGTCTATGAAGATGGAGCACAGTCAGGGCTTGGCACGGTGTCCCCCACCTCGGGGGGTGGGATTTTGGGGCTCACATTGGGGCGTGGGTTGCGCTCGGGTTGTCCCCAGCCCCCAGGGATGATCCGGGCTGGGGGGCACCCACGGTTTTGGGGGGCAGGGCCAGGGGGGCAGAGGGGCTTCCCAGCTCAGGAGCCGCCGCAGCCCATGGGCACCCGGTGCCGCTGCCCAGGTCCGGATTGAGGGCTCGGTGAAGCGGCTGCCGGAGGAGGAATCGCTGCGGTACTTCCACTCGCGCCCCAAGAGCAGCCAGATCGGGGCTGTGGTCAGTCACCAGAGCACCGTCATCCCCGACCGGGAGGTGAGCATCCAGCCCTTGGGCCACGGCACCGGGAGAACCGGGACAGCACAGGGAGAACCGGGATGGCACTAGGAGGACCAGGGTGGCACCAGGAGAACCAACCAGCTTTGAATTCCCCACCTTCCTCTTCCCCACAGTATCTGAGGAAGAAGAACGCGGAGCTGGAGGAGCACTACAGGGAAGCTCCGGTGCCGAAGCCGTCATACTGGTGAGTCCCAGGGGCTGCGGGTAGAGGGCTCCCCACCAGCGGGATCCCCTAAATCCTCGTCTTTCCATGCCAGGGGGGGCTACATCCTGGAGCCGGAGGTCATGGAGTTCTGGCAAGGCCAAACCAACCGCCTGCACGACCGCATCGTTTTCCGCCGCGTGCGGGACGGCTCAGCCCCCCTGGGAGCCTTCACGCACCGCGGAGAGGGCGAGTGGGTCTTCGAGCGCCTCGCTCCGTGATGCTGAACCCGCTGCCCGCCCCCCACCTCGTCCCCAGGACCTCTGGGGGTGCTGGGGGGGCTCTGATCCAGCCCCAGAGACCCCCCGCACCTCCCTTCCCCTCTCCTGGGGAAGGCGAGAGCCACAGAGGGGTCCCAGGGAGCATCCACATCCCCCCGGAGCGTGTGGAGAGCGATCGCTGCCAGTGCCGCTGTGGTTAATCAATCGTGTTAATGATTGTGGAGGGACCAAGAAAGGACCCTGGTGCCCCCTCCCCGACCCGTGTCCTGCCCTGAGCTTCGTGTTTGAGTTTGAACCGTGCCCTGTCTGTGCAGCGACTTTGTGAATCGTGGCTTTAATGTCCCCTCTCCCTTCAATAACTTATTGAACTGTGGCTTTATTGTCACCATGGTGTCACCAGTGGTCGTGGTTGTTTGTGCTGCCACCAGCGCCCCCGGAGCAGCAGGACCCCAACCCTCAGCCGGCGTGTTTAGGGGGGCTCCATCCCTCCAAGTCGCCTCTCCAAGCCCGGATAAAATAAATTCCAGTCGGCGTGGAGCCGTGTGGTGAGGTTGAGTTAATGTTCACCCACGCAAGGCTGAGCCTCGGAGCAGCTGGGGATCCCAACCCATGGACTTGGCCAAGGCTGCTGGGCCGCGATAACCTTCGCTCTCGCTGGCTCCGTGTTTGCTCTGGGGCAGGATCGGTGCGGCTGGGGGGCTGCCGGTGGCTTCCTGGTGGGGCTGGGCTGGGCTGAGCCCTGCGGTGGGAGATTCGGGGGTGTCACACGCCTTGTGCCGCTGTCGCAGGCTCCCAAGGTGGCTTTGGTCCCTCCCAGCTTGCTCGGTGCCACCGCGGTGGGACAGGAGGCACAGGAGGCGATGGTGTCACCTCGAGGGGACAGCACGAGGAAGGGGTTGGGGCTTGGCAGGAGCAGGCAGAAGCCCCGATACCACCCTGACGGGCACCAACGAGCCGATGGGCGCCGGCTGCGTGCCAAGGACTCTCCTCCTCCCTGCTCCCTCCCTTTCCTCTCGGGCAGGATCCCTCCGGCTGCCAGCGCAGGACAAAGAGCAGGCGGCGAGCAGAGCAAACAGAGCCGAGGGTGGGGGCCAGCGGGGGCCCTGGCTGCTCCGGGTTGGATTCCAGCGCTTGGCACCATCCGGCTTTTTTATTAGCCGGGAAGTGGCTGTTCCTGCTGCCTGCAGGCTCCGCAGCGAGGGCACCGGGGTGGCAGCACCGCCACGGCCACCCCCGTGTGTCCCCAAGCTCCGTGGGCTCCGGGATGCCCTGTGCCAGCAGCGGGCATCACTTCCCACTGGAATCCTAGAGGGGACCCGTGCGCCTGCGCCGTCTTCGCTTCCAGACCTGGTTTATTAACAAAAGTTAATTATCAGCTGGCTGAAGGTGCAGCTTCCAACGACGCCGACGGACTCCAGGGCTGTGAGGTCGGTCACGGTCGCTGCCCCCGTGTCGGCCCGGGCACCGCACTCCGTGGTCAGCTTGACCCTTCCAGGAGCAGGGAGCGACTCCAGTGGGAATTTGGTGACTCCAGCGGGAATTCGGCTCCTCCTGGGAAGCCCAGAGCCCTCCACAGCCCCCACAGCAGCAACTCAAGGGGACTTTGCCTGTGGGGTCATTCGCTCGCGGCAAGGAGCGTCGCGTCCCCCAGTTTGGGGGTGACTGCTGGCAAGGATGCGGCGTTGGCTCTGCCTGTGGCCCCGGGGGTCCCCGATCTCGAGGGGATCGAGGCCGAGCTGGGTGAGCGATGGGATCCAGTGGTCCAAGCTGGGGCGAGCATCCTCATCCCAGGATGAACCCGTCAGCCTCGGGGGGCACGGGATGCGCCCGGCTCCACGTTCCGCTCCTCCCTGTGCCGCTGGGGGCTGCGATTAAACAGGGTCCTGCTTCTCGCTGCGATAAACTCCACTCCGAGTCCTTTCTCCTTCCAAAGCCCCGTGTCCAGCATCTCAAGGAGGGACGGAGCCGAGCCAGCCTGGCCAAGCCGGTGGGTGATGATGGACTGGGATCATTTCTCCTCTCGCTCGGTGGCGGCGCAGAGGTTGGGATTCTCGGCCAGCGTCGCCCGCACTTTCTTCTTCTCCTTGAAGCGCCCCGAGTTGGAGACCTTGACGTGTTTGCTCTTGCTGCTCTTGTCCACGATCTTCTCCAGGCGGGTGGCAAAGCTGGGTGGCCCCTCCTCACCGGGTGTCTCTTGGCTCTCTCCGGTGGCGGCAGCGTGGCCGTCGGGGCTCTCATACAGCACCGCGGGCACCGAGCGGCGCTTCCGTAGGAACGTCAGCTTCCACCAGCCGTGGCTCTCGGCCATCGCCGCCGGCCCTGGAATGGAGGTGGGGGTCGTACTCCCTCTGGAAGGGTCCCGCGGCCCCCCAGCCCGGCCATCCCGGAGCTGACGGGGATGGATGAGGGACATAGGGTGCCGAGCCGGCAGCGCCGTGTGTGCCAAAGGCGGCTCTGGTGCTTTCCCACCATCTCTACCAGGATGCTGGTGGCTCCATGGGAAGGAGGAACCGGGAGGAACCAGGAGGAACCGGGAGGGGATGCTCAGTGACTTGGGCATTGCCGATCGTGGCAGAAAGGCCGCTGGCACCGCCAGGAGCTGCCGGCTCAGCCGCCGGGCAGGGAGCCCAGGGAGCAAATAGGAACAGGAACTGGGAAGGTGCGGGGGTCACTGTCCACTGCACCCCAGGATTGGGGTTCTCTTGCCCGGCACCACTGGGGTCTCGGCCACCGCCGGGAAGGCTCCGGCAAGCCAGGAAGGCTCCGGCACCGAGCGTGGCTCCAGGGCAGGGATAGGGAAGGCGGCTCCAGAGCGGAACACTCTGCTGGCAGCGGGCAGGGAGGGGGTTCCCAGCACCCCGCCTCACAGCTGGCACGGGCGCATGGAGCCTCCGGCATCGCTTTTGGCCGCTGGGACAGGGGGATAAGGACACGGACACTGGGGCCACCCCCCATGGGAAGCCCACCAGTTAGCCCCCTGGACTGGTTCTTGGTGTCTGTGCCCTCCGCCTGTGCCCTCCTCGTGCCAGATCCGGGTGGGACCCATCGCTGATCCCTGGCCACGCCGTGATCACGGGTTGGCAGGGGGGTCCCAGGTCCCGCTCCCCCCCCACCAGCTCCCCTACCTGCGCCTCCCTCGCCTCGGCCGCGGGGGTGGCGGCCGCTGGGCAGGTGCGTGTGCCCGACGCCGCCCGTCAAGGTGAACCCGCCACCCAACCCCTCCTGCCTGAGCAAACAGCGGGGCCGGGCCCGGCATCGCCTGAATATTCATGACGGGGGATCCCACAGCTGCACCCCGACTGCGGCTGCTGGCCCGTGGCTCCTCCGGCTGCTGGCCCATGGTGGCCCTGGCTGCTGGCCCGTGGCTCCTCCAGCTGCTAGCCTGTGGCCACACCAGCTGCTGGCCTCTGGCTACTCTGGCTGCTGGCCTGTGGCTACACCAGCTGCTGGCCTCTGGCTACTCTGGTTGCTAGCCTCTGGCTACTCCAGCTGCTGGCCTCTGGCTACTCTGGTTGCTGGCCTCTGGCTACTCTGGTTGCTAGCCTCTGGCTACTCCAGCTGCTGGCCTCTGGCTACTCTGGCTGCTGGCCTGTGGCTACTCCAGCTGCTGGCCTCTGGCTACTCTGGTTGCTAGCCTCTGGCTACTTCAGCTGCTGGCCTCTGGCTACTCCAGCTGCTGGCCTGTGGCTACTCCAGCTGCTGGCCTGTGGCTACTCCAGCTGCTGGCCTGTGGCTACACCAGCTGCTGGCCTCTGGCTACTCTGGTTGCTAGCCTGTGGCTACTCCAGCTGCTGGCCTCTGGCTACTCCAGCTGCTGGCCTCTGGCTACTCTGGTTCCTGGCCTCTGGCTACTCCAGCTACTGGCCTCTGGCTACTCTGGTTCCTGGCCCATGGCTACTCCAGCTGCTGGCCTCTGGCTACTCTGGTTGCTGGCCTGAGGCTATTCCAGCTGCTGGCCCGTCGCTTCTCTGACTGCTGGCCTCTGGCTACTCCAGCTGCTGGCCCATGGTGGCCCTGGCTGCTGGCCTCTGGCTACTTCTGCTGCTGGCCCATGGTGGCTCTAGTTGCTGGCCCGTGGCTACTCCAGCTGCTGGCCTCTGGCTACTCCGGCTGTTGGCTTATGGTGGCCTTGGCTGCTGGCCCATGGCTACTCCGGCTCTTGGCCCTTGGCTCCTCTGGCTGCTGGCCCATGGCTACTCCAACCGCTGGCCCATGGCTACTCCATCTGCTGGCCCGTGGCTACTCCAGCCGCTGGCCCGTGGCTACTCCAGCCGCTGGCCCGCGGTAGCCCTGGCTACGAGCCCTGGTGGCACCAGGTCGGGTGGCTGCCATGTGCGTGGGTGGCCCCTGGTTCAAGGGGGGGCCTGGTGGGAGCCTGGCTCCGGCTTTCCGCAGGCTTTGCCGAAACCAGCGGGTTGGACCGAAACCAGTGGCCAGGTGGCCAGACCGGTTCCTGCCTCCCGGTGGTGCCCAGGCTCCCGCTGTCCCCGAGCTGTCCCCGAGCTGCCACCGCCGCCCCCGGGGGGACACGGGAGGAGAAGAGCGGCTGTGGGTGGCCCCAGTGGTCCCCGAGGGATCTGGGATCCCTGAGGGATCCTGGCTCAGAGCTGCAGCCCCCCCAAGATCCCCAAGGGATCAGGGATCTGCCTTGGGAGCAGCTGGGGGTCCCTGAGGGCACTGGGATCCCCTTTGGGGTGACTGGGGATCCCTGAGGGATCTGCTTGGGGACAGTGGAGATCCCGAGGGATCTGGGATCCACTTGGGGGGGCAGATGGGGATCCCGAGGGATCGGCTTGGGGGGCAGCTGGGGATCCCAAGGGGTCTGGGATCAGCTTTGGGGGCAATTAGAGACCTCTAAGGGATCTGGGATCAGCTTTGGGGGCAATTAGAGGCCTCTAAGGGATCTGGGATCTGCTTTGGGGGCATCTGGGGATCTCGAGGGATCTGGGATCAGCTTTGGGGACAATTAGAGACCTCTAAGGGGTCTGGGATCAGCTTTGGGGACAATTAGAGACCTCTAAGGGATCTGGGATCAGCTTTGGGGGCAGCTGGGGGTCCCAGAGGCACCTACTCCGGGGGCAGATGGGGATCCCCAAGGGCTCTGGGATCTACTTTGAGGGCAATTAGGGACCCCGGAGGGCTCCGGGTTCCGCTTTGTGAACAGGGGGAGATCCCTGAGGGATCTGGGATCTGTTTGGGGGCAGATGGGGACCACGACAGGTCTGGGATCTGCTTTTGGGGTGACTGGGGTGCCCCAGGGAGCTGACTGGGGTGCCCCAGGGACCTGGGCTCCCCCAACCCCGGCCTCCTCCCCTCAGCCCCGCCCCTCGCGGCCAACGGGCGCGCGCCCAGCTGATTGGGTGAGGGGCGGGGCTTCTCGCGACTCTCGCGTTCTGATTGGTCGAGAGGCCTCGGCCGGCGCCGGCGATTGGCTGCGGGGGGGTAAGGGGGCGGGGCGGAGGAAGGCGGAAGTGGAGCGGCGGGAGGAGGAATGGAGGTGAGGAATGGAGGTGGGGATTGGGGGGGGGGGGGGGGGGACACGACAGGGATGGGGCCCAGGAGAGCAGGGGTGGGGATTTGGGGAGTGGGGATGAAGGACGAGGCCCAGGCGGGGGGAATGGGGACAGGGACAGGGCTGGGGGGGCGGGGGGAGCAGGGCTGGGGGACAGGGAAGGGGATTTGGGGAGGAGGAACAGGGCTGGGGGAGTGGGGACAGGGATTTGGGGAGGAGGGACAGGGAAAGGGATTTGGGGAGGAGGGACAGGGCTGGGGGCCAGGGATTTGGGGATGAGGCTCAGGCAGGGGGAATGGGGACAGGGATTTGGGGAGTGGGAAGGGGATTGGGGGGCAGGGAGGGGGATTTGGGGGGCAGGGACGGAGCTGGAGGAGAGGGGATGGGGCAGGGGCAGAGGGGATGGGGGCCCAGGCAGTGGGGATGGTGGAGCAGGGAAGGGGCTGAGGGGAGGGAGGACAGGGACATGGGGAGCAGGGAATGGGGACAAGGAGGGTAACAGGGCTGGGTCCTGGTGAGGGATGCAGGGATGGGGGCCAGGCTCAGGGAGCGGGGATCAGCAGGAGGAGCAGGGAAGGAGCCCAGGCCCAGGGGAACAGGGGACAGCCCGGGTGCCTACCACATCTCACCGCCCCTCGCCTCCCCTCAGGTCTCTCCCCAGAACTACCAGAACGTGCCCATCGACATCCAGACCAGCAAGCTCCTGGGTACGGCCCCCCTGGCTCCACCTCCCCCGTGCAGGAGCTCCCCAGGGTTTTAGGGGGCAGGTGGCACCCATCCCTCGTGTTCTCCTTCCCCGGGAGGGTCTGTCTCTGCCAGTGCCTCTGTCCCTGCTTCCACCCGGCACCACAGGATCCTCTGTACTGAGCACTGGGGAGACCGCTCCTCGAATCCTGGGGTCAGTTCTGGGCCCCTCCCCACAAGAAGGATGTTGAGGCTCTGGAGCGAGTCCAGAGAAGAGCAACGAAGCTGGGGAAGGGGCTGGAGAACAAGAGGAGCGTCTGAGAGAGCTGGGGGTGTTTAGCCTGGAGAAGAGGAGGCTGAGGGGAGACCTCATTGCTCTCTGCAACTCCCTGAGAGGAGGTTGTGGAGAGGAGGGAGCTGGGCTCTTCTCCCAAGGGCCAGGGGACAGGACGAGAGGGAATGGCCTCAAGATCCATGAGGGGATCCCTGGCCCCTCTCCCCGCTGAGCCCCCCATTTCCCTCCGCACTCCCAGACTGGCTGGTGGACAGGAGGCACTGCAACCTGAAATGGCAGAGCCAGGTCCTCGTCATCCGCCAGAAGATCGACGCGGCTATTCAAGACATGCCCGAGAACGAGGAGATCAAGCAGCTGCTGGCAGGGGCCTGTGAGTGCAGCGTGGGGTTGGGGTGTTCCAAAGGGCTGGGACACGGGCACCAGGGTGGGCATCGCACTGGGAGCCGGTTCCCAAGGGTTTGGTTACGGCAAACTCCCCCTGGCCAGGAGTTGGTGGCATGGACAGACTGGGGGTCTTGGGGTTGTTCAGCCTGGAGAAGAGAAGGCTCCAGGGTGACCTTAGAGCAGCTTCCAGGACTGAAAGGGGCTCCAGGAAAGCTGGGGAGGGGCTCTGGATCATGGAGGGCAGTGACAGGGTGAGGGGGAATGGTTTGAAGCTGAGAGAGATGAGATTAAGGTGAGATCTTAGGAAGAAATTTTTTCCTGTGAGGGTGGGGAGGCCCTGGCCCAGGTTGCCCAAAGCAGGGGTGGCTGCCCCATCCCTGGAGGGGTTCAAGGCCAGGTTGGATGGGGCTTGGAGCCCCTGATCCTGTGGGAGGTGTCCCTGCCCAGGGCAGGGGTGGGACTGGATGGACTTTGAGGTCCCTTCCAACCCAAACCATTCCCTGATTCTGTGATTTGGAGACCCGGGCTGAGCTGGGAAGGGTGGCACCTGGCAGCACCCACTGATGCTGTCCCTCCCTCCACCGCAGACCTGCATTACTTCCACTGCCTGAGGATCGTGGAGATCCTCAAGGGCACTGAGGCTTCCACCAAGAACCTCTTTGGGCGCTACTCGTCGCAGCGCATGAAGGTGAGCCCAGGCCTGGGGGCGGCTGGCGTGTTCACAGCCCCCCTCACCCTCTGCCTCCTCCTCCCCAGGACTGGCAGGAGATCGTCTCCCTCTATGAGAAGGAGAACACCTACCTGGGTAAGGATCAGGGGCTGCGGGCAGGCTCTGGAGAGCCCCTGGGAGCTGGCGGTGGGCAGCTTTCGGTCTCCAAACTGGGATGGGGGGTGCAGGGGAAGGGGCAGGATGTGATGAATGCTGTGAGGTGGGGGCCTCGAGGTGTCCCGGGCCACCCAAGGGCCTCGTGAGGGGCTGGCACAGCTTCCCAAAGCTCCCTTAACCCACCCCCTGCAGCCGAGCTCGCCAGTCTCCTGGTGCGCAGCATCAGCTACGAGATCCCCTCGCTGCGCAAGCAGATCAGCCGATGCCAGCAGGCCCAGCAGGACTTCGCTCGCCGTGAGGAGGAATGTCAGCTGGGAGCTGCCGAGCTGCGGGAGCGCTTCTTCGCCTCTTGCAAGCAGTACGGCATCACCGTGAGTCCCTGCGGTGCCTCCTCCCTCCCCAGAGCAGCCCTGATATCGGGAACGGTGTGGCCAGAAGGAATAGTGAAGGGATCGTCCCCTCCATGCTCGGCGCTGGGGAGGCCACAGCTCGAATCCGGGGTTCAGTTCTGGGCCCCTCACTCCAAGAAAGACATTGAGGGGCTGGAGTGTGTCCAGAGAGGGGAACGAAGCTGGGGAAGGGGCTGGAGAACAAGAGAAGCAGCTGAGGGACCTGGGGTGGTTTGGTCTGGAGAAGAGGAGGCTGAGGGGAGACCTCATTGCTCTCTCCAGCTACCAGAAAGGAGGTTGTGGAGAGGAGGGAGCTGGGTTCTTCTCCCAAGGGACAGGGGACAGGACGAGAGGGAATGGCCTCAAGCTCCACCAGGGGAGGGTCAGGCTGAACATGAGGAAAAAAATTTTCACTGAAAGGGTCATTGGGCGCTGGAACAGGCTGCCCAGGGAGGGGATTGAGTCCCCTTCCCTGGAGGGGTTTAAGGGACGGGTGGACAAGGCGCTGAGGGACACAGTTTAGTGTTTGATAGGAATGGTTGGACTCAATGATCCAGTGGGTCTTTTCCAACCTGGTGATTCTATGATTCTGTGATGAGAAAAAGTGGCTTCATGTCGTGCCAGGGGAGGTTTAGGTTGGATATCAGGAAAAATATCTTCACTGAAAGGGCTCTCAGGCCCTGGCAGAGGCTGCCCTAGGCAGTGGTGGAGTCCCCATCCCTGGAGGGGTTCAGAATACCTGTACCTGTGGTGCCAAGGGACAGGGTTTAGCAGTGGAGTTGTCAGTGCTGGTTTTATGGTTGGTCTCGATGATCTTAAAGGTCCTTTCCAACCTCGGCTTTTCTGTGGTTCTTGATTTGACCTCAGATGGGCTCAAGCCGGGGCTGCATGTCCCAGACGATGTCCCCTACGGCCACCTTACCCACGGGAGGAGCTTGGGGCACAGGGTGACCCCCAGCCCCTCGTTCCCTGGTGGCGTTTGGCTCCCTATCTCCTCACCCTGACACATCCTCGCTGTGTCCCCAGGGTGACGACGTGCGCCAGGAGCTGCTGGCCTTGGTGAAGGACCTGCCGTCGCTGCTCTCTGAGATCGCAGCAGGAGCCAGCGCGCTCTCCGAAGCCATCGAGCTGTACCAGGCCTGTGTGGAGTTCGTCTGCGAGAGGTGGGTGTGCAGGGCTTGATCCCAAATCTCTCCACGCGCAGCAGGTTCCCAGCTGGGGCTCTCCCAGAGGGATCCTAGGGGTGCTGGGGGGTCCTCACGTTGTGTCTGGCACCCATATCCCCGCCAGCTCCACAGAGTTAGTGGTGCCCCTGCTGCGGCACGTGGGGAAAAGAGGCAACACCACCGTCTACGAGTGGAAGACGGGGCTGCAGCCGCTGCGAGTGGAGCGGCCGGAGGTGGATTTGGTGCCGGAGCCACCCAAGGAGGACACGGTTAGTTCGGGCTGGAGCCGCGGTGCTGGAGGAGCCCCAACCAGCCCTGCCGGGTCTCGGGGAGGCGAAGCCGTGGCCCCCGGCGCATCAGGGGTTCTCCTCCTTCTCCTTGCAGATCGACTGGGGAGACTTTACGCTGGAGCCGAGCAGCGTGGGTGCCGGAGCCGCTGCCGATGGGGGAGCCCAGGGCGAGGGCATCGACTGGGGGATCACGCTGGAGCCCGATCCCCAGGTGCCGTGACGCAGGGCTGGGTGATCCTAGGATCTGGCCCTGCTTCAGGGCTGGGAGGGGGACCTGGGGGTGTTCTGGCCCCCCCCCCAATCTCACAGGGCTCCCTTTCTTGGCAGGACGGTGGAATTGACTGGGGAGATGGGGAAAGCGAGGAGGTGCAGATCACAGTGCTGGAGGCTGGCACCGAGGGTGAGCGCGGCTGCGAGGGCTTCCCACCCGGTGCCACGCGGCACCCACCCTGCCTTTACCCCCCTTTCCCTATTTGCAGGGATCCCAGGCACCCCAGTTTTGCTCTGAGGCTCCCCTAAACGGTGCTGTGGGGGGAAGTTGAGCACCCTGCGTGGGACGGGGTGGGGTGGGGGGTACAACCAGCTTGTCTGAGCTGTGGAGATCCCTGTGGATGTGTCCTGCTCATCCTGCAGTGCCCGAGGGTGTTGCCTGCGGCTCTGAGGCCCTGACGCTCCTGGAAAACACCGAGACTCGGAACCAGTTCATCGATGAACTCATGGAGGTGAGATGGATGCAGGAGCAGCTCCTGGACAGCCACAGGCTGGGAGAGTTGAGATTGAAGGCTCCGAGGAGACCTTAGAGCAGCTTCCAGGACTGAAAGGGGCTCCAGGAAAGCTGGGGAGGGGCTCTTGATCAGGGAATGCAAATGGGCTTTGAGGTCCCGTCCAGCTCAAACCGTTGGGTGATGCTAAAGCACTCAGGGGTGGCAATACCGGAGCGTCCCCTCTCCCTGTCCCTGCAGCTGGAGTTGTTCCTGTCCCAGCGCCTGGTGGAGATGGAGGAGGAGGCCGACATCGTGGCCGTGAGCCAGTTCCAGCTGGCGCCGGCCGCGCTGCAGGGCCAGACGAGCGCCCGCGTGGGCTCCCTCCTGGCCAGCGCCCGAGCGCTGCTGGGCCAGCTCTGCACCCGCAGCATGCAGCACCTCTTCATGATCCTCGCCTCCCCCAGGTGCGTGGGGACACCAAACAAGGGGGCAGGGCTGCGGGGGGGAGACCTGGAGCAGGAGATGGGGTGGGAACGGTGGACAATGGGGCTAAGGAGGGGTCTTGCTCTCCCCAAACGCAGGGTGAGGGCTGGGGGGAGGCCATGGGGCAGATCCGGAGATGGGAGGGGAATTGGGGGTGATGGATGGTCATGGAATCACTAGGTTGGAAAGGACCCACTGGATCATCGAGTCCAACCATTCCCATCAATCACTAAACCATCTCCCTCAGCACCTTGTCCACCTGTCCCTTAAACCCCTCCAGGGAAGGGGACCTTTGGGTCTCCCCAAAGAGGGGGTCAGGGCTGTGGGCCTCAAACTTCACCAGGGGAGGTTCAGGCTGAACATTAGGAAAAACTTTTTCATGGAAAGGGTCACTGGGCACTGGCAGAGGCTGCCCAGGGAGGGGGTTGAGTCCCCTTCCCTGGAGGGGTTTAAGGGATGGGTGGACGAGGTGCTGAGGGACATGGGTTAGTGATTGATGGGAATGGTTGGACTCGATGATCCAGTGGGTCTCTTCCAACCTGGTGATTCTATGATTCTGTGATTCTATGATCCAGAGCAGGAGAGGGGGTGATGTTGATGGGTGATGGTGTGATGATGGGTCTGGGATCAGGGCTGTGGGGAGCTGTGGGTCGGATCCAGAGCAGAAGATGGGGTGAGAACGGGGGATCGCCGGGGGTTTGGATCTCCCCATACAGGGATTTAGGGCTGTGGGGCAGATCTGGAGCAGGAACTGGGGTGGGATTGGTGGGCGATGGGGTCATAGGGGCTCTACTCCCCACGCAGGTACGTGGACCGCGTGAGCGAGCTGCTGCGGCAGAAGCTGAAGCAGGCGGAGCTGCTGCTGGCCAAGAAGGAGACAATGAGCCAGAAGCGCCTGGAGGCCCTGGCGGAGCAGGGGGCCCTGGAGCCCAAGCTCGACCGCCTGCTGGAGAAGACCAAGGAGCTCCAGAAGCTGGTGAGGGGGGGAGGTGGACCCCGCTTTCCCCACCACTGCTCCCCTCCACCCCCTCATCCCACCGCTCTCTCTTGCAGATCGAGGCCGACGTCTCCAAGCGCTACAGCGGGCGGCCGGTCAACCTGATGGGGGTCTCGCTGTGACCCCGCAGAGAGGGCAGGGTGGGCTCCTGCCCCCCACATCCCCCCGATTCCAGCCCTGGGGAGTTTCTAATGTTGCTTTGGCCCTGTTAAAGGGGGAGATGTTGCTAAATAAAGCTGTAGCCCCTCTCCCACCCATCAATCTGGACTTGGAGGTGGGGAGAGGAACCCCTCAATCCCCCATTCTGGGTCTGTTCCTGAGGTGGGGGCCCCAGGATGCCCTTTGGGATGCAGGGACCTCGTCCTTGGGGGGGGTCATGGGCGAGGGGGCGCGGCGCAGGTTGCTGAATAAACCCAAAGCCTCTCTCCCACCCATCCTTCTGGACTTTGAGGGGTAGAGGAGCCCCTAAATCCCCTGCTCTGGGTCCTGGGGTCCCCCCCGGGACGCAGGGACCCCCGTCCTTGGGGTGGCCGTTGGGGAGGGGGCTGCAGGCGGGGGTGGGGGGTGTGCGATTCGATTTTAATTTCATAGCAGAGCGGTTGATTCATGACCGGTTGTCGCCGGCGGTGACGCCCGTAATGACTTTCCCATCAGGATGAAAAGTGGAGTGACACCGCTCATTATTCCTGCCGCTCGTTATCGCCGCGCAGGGGGGGGCCCCCCAACCCCCACCGGACAGTGAGTGATGGCCACCATTAATCACCCCCGCCCCCCAGACGCCCCCTCGACGATACTGGGCTATACTGGGACAGACTGGGCTGCGTCCCAGCATCTGTTGGGTGGGGTCAAGGCACACCCAAGTGGTGTCGTGCCATTGGTTGCTGTGTCCTTGTTGTCCCACCCCCCTGGCACAGGGCAGATGCGGGTTGGCTGGTGATGGTGGGGGTCCAACCCCTCCCACTCATGGGATCGAGTTGGGGGGCACAAAAGACCCTGTCCCTGTGAGGTGGGGGGGGTCTGGATCTGTAGGATCTGGCTGTAGGGCACAGGAGACCTCGTCCCCATGAGATGGAGTGGGGTTCTGGACTCATAGGAACTGGTTGTGGGGCACAGGGGGCCCCATTGCCATGGGGATCTAGTTGTGGGGCACAGGAGACCCCATCCCCATGAGGTGGGGGGGTGATTCTGGATCTATAGGACCTGGTTGTGGAGCATCATGGACCAATGGGATCCGGTTGTGGGGCACAGGGGGGCCCCATCGCCATGGAGATCTGGTTGTGGGGTACAGGAGACTCTATCCCTATGAGGTGGGAGGGGGTCTGGATCTATAGGATCTGGTTGTGGAGCATCATGGACCCATGGGATCCAGTTGTGGGGCAGAGGATACCCCATCCCCATGAGGTGGGGGGTGATTCTGGATCTATAGGATCTGGTTGTGGGGCATCATGGACCAAAGGGATTTGGTTGTGGGGCACAGGGGGCCCCATCGCCATGGGGCAAGGAAGGTCCTGGCCCCATAGAATCCAGCTGGGGTGGATCCTGGTCCCCTGGGATGCAGTTAGGGGGGTCCTGGCCCCATAGAATCCAGCTGGGGTGGATCCTGGTCCCAGGGGATGCAGTTAGGGGGGTCCTGGCCCCATGGAATTGGGCTGGGGCATCCTGGACCATGGGGATGGAGAGGACCTATGGTCCTGGGCAAGGATCCCCTCAAATGCTGAGGTCCCCTGGGGGGCCGTGTCCCCCCCACCGGTCACCAGCTGCAGGAGGGGGGATCCTGGGGGGCTGGGGGCTGGATTTGTCCCAGAAAGCAGCAGACAAAGGGATGGTGTGGGGGGCGCTGGGGACCCCCATGGTGGTGGCTCCGGGGCTGCCTCTGCCTCCCCCCTCTCAGGGCTCGGGGCGGGGGCCTGGCTGCTGCTCGGCCTCACCTGCCAGGGAGGAATTTAATTACCAATTAGGGGCCCCTCCATCTGTTCGAGGCCTGCCCGGGTGCTCCCGCTCCCCTTTAATTACCTCGCTGACAGCCACTGCGCTCAATTAGCTGCCAGGCCAGCAGAGCCGCCGGGGGAGGGGGAGTGAGGGGGGGGCCTGCACCATCTGGGGGGCTATACCGAGTCCCCCCTGCACCCCCGTCTGTCCCCAGTCTCCCCACGGCTGCTCCCATGCGTCCCCCCCCTCCATCCCTCCCCGCATCCCTCCATCAATCCCTGTGTCCTTGCCTGCATCCCTCCATCCGTCTGTTCCTCCCTCCCTCTATCCCTGCATCCATCCCTTCCTCCATCCCTACCTCCTTGTCCCTCCGTTTATCCCCCTATCCTGTCCTGCATCCCCACATCCCTCCTTCCATCCATCCCTTCATCCCTTTGTACCTCCCTCCATCCCTGAATCCTTTCCTGCATCCCTTCATCCCTCTCTCCATCTATCTCTGTATCCATCCATCCATCCCTCCTTCCATCCATCTATCCCTCCCTCCCTGCCTCTCTTCTCCTTCCACCCTGCATCCCTGTGTCCCCCTCCCATTCTCCCACTTCCCTCTAGGCAAATTTTTTAGGGAGAAATCCCTGCAGCTGCCCCATCCATCATCAGGGACAGGCATGAAGGGCACCCCTGGTACCCCCTGCCGCCCCGGTGCCCCCTCCACCATGGCCACCATGGCCACCATGAGCACCTCATCACAGCGTGGCTACCATGGTCACCATGAGCACCTCATCATGGCATGGCCACCATGGCCACCATGAGCACCTCATCACGGCATGGCTACCATGGTCACCATGAACACCTCATCATGGCATGGCCACCATGGCCACCCCATCAGGGCATGACCACCCCAGTGTGGCCACCACGGCCACTCCATCATGGCACGGCCACCGTGGCCACCCTGGTGTGGCCACTATGAACACCTCATCAGGGCATGGTCACCATGGTCACCCCATCAGGGCATGGCCACCCCAGTGTGGCTACCATGAACACCTCATCACTTCATCCATTCCTTGGATTTGGGGGGGTCCAGGCGTCCCCCGGATTGGGGAGGGGTACCTATGATGGAGGAGGGGGGCCCTATGATGGAAGGAGGTTCGCTAGAACTAGAGGGAGGGTCGCAAGGGTTGGGTTCCTTGGGTTTGGGGGGGCTTCAAGTTGGGGTGGAGGGTGTCCAAGTCCCCATACTGGGGAGGGCTCCCTGTGATGAAGCGAGGGTCGCTAGAATTGGAGAGGTGGACCCCAAGGGTCGGATCCCTTGGATTTGGGGGTGGGTTCCATGTGTGCCCCGTATTGGGGAGGGGTCCCACGACATGGAGGGGGGTCTCTATTGTCGAGGGGGTCATCCCTAGGGGTCAGATCCCTTGGATTTGGGGGATTACAAGGGGGTTCCAGACGTTCCCTGTATTGGGGAGGGGTCCCACGATGGGGGGGGTCCCTATAACGGAAGGGGGGTACCCAAGGATCGGATCCCTTGGATTTGGGGGTGTCTCAGGGGAGGGGCCCAGGGGTGCCCCGAGCTGGGGAGGAGGCTCGGAACGGGGGTCCCGGCGCTCCCCGGTGCGGCCGGCAGGGGGCGCTGCAGGACAGTGAATGGGCGGAGGGGCGTGGCCAAGGTGTGACGTCACGAGCCATATAAGGAGCTGGGTCGGCGGGGGGCGGGGCCACGCAAAGGGCGCGGGGTCCCGGTAGGGAGCGTCGCGCAAGAGCCGCGCTGAGTCCGAGGCGTTAGGGAGCGTCGCGCAAGAGGCGGTGGGTCCCAGCCTGGGGTGACATGGGGTGTTGGGGGGTGTCTTCAGGCTGGGGGTCCCCGGATGGGGGGGGTGTCTGTAGGGCAGGGGGTCCCCAGGAAGGGGGTGATGCTGAGGTTGAGGGGTCCCCAGGCTGGGAGTCTCAGGCTGGGGGGTCTGTACAGTGGGGGGGGTCCCCAGGAAGGGGATGGTGGAAAGGTGGGGGTGTCCCCAGGAAGGGGGTGATGGAAAGGAGGGGGTGTCCCCAAGAAGGGAGTGACGGAAAGGAGGGGGTGTCCCCAGGAAGGGGGTGATGGAGAGGAGGGGGGGGTCCCTAGGAAAGGGGTGATGGAAAGGTGGGGGGCTCTCCAGGAAGGGTGTCCCAGGATGGGGGGTGCGTGTTGGACAAGGGGTTCCCAGAAATGGGGTGATGCCAAGGTGCGGGGGTCCCTAGGATGGGTGTCCCAGGATGGGGGCGGGGTCTGTAGGGCAGGAGTTTCCCTAGCAAGGGGGTGAGCCCAAGGTAGAGGAGATCCCAAGGTGGCAGAGGTGGCTTCCACCCTGGGCATGGCCAAGGAGAGGTTTGGGGGTCTCCTCTGCTCTTTACCCAGACCCTCACCCCAGCTGTGGGGTCCCCAAGCCCCCTGGACCCCACTGGTCTCTGATGCCTTAAAGTTCTGAACCCGCAGAGTGGGATTTAACATAAAACCCCATAAGTTTTGCCTTTGCCTCCCAAGGGAACACAGCGAAGAGCGGAAGAACCCTCTGAGCCAGCCTAGGTGGGCGACGTGCCCATGGGGTCCCACCACGATCCCACGGCTGATGGAGAGGGGACACGGAAATGGGGAGGAAAACTTTATTTGTGGCCGGCTCCAGCTGGGAGCGAGTGGAAACACTGCATCAGTTCTCCTTCATTAGTGCTTAATTATTCCCTCGATGCTATTAATAGCAGGGGTGGATACGAGACCTGACGAGGGGCTTGTGGAGGTGGAGGAGCCATCTGGGGGATCCAGAATGGGGTGCAGGCTTGGGGCTGGGGTCCCAGTGGGGGAAGGTCTGTGGGTGCTGTCCCCTAGAGCTGGGGCCCCAGCCAGCCCCTCCACGGGGACACCCCAGAGCTGTCACATCCGCAGAGGTGACCATGAGTTCCTTGGTGGCCGTGGGACCTGGAATGAGCCCCCAGGGATGGGGTCAGCCTGGCCTTGGGGCGCCCTTCCTGGCTGGACACTGGGTTCCCTTGGCCAGGGAAGGGGGGGGACACCTCGTGCTGAGCAATTTGGGGGGCGCGCGACCCCGTGCTGGGGTGACAAAGGGAGCGAGTCCCACCTCCATCGTGCTGGGTGAAGCTGCGCAGCCCACCCCTCGTTAGCGAGGCTACCCAAGAGCTTCCCCAAGCCTGCTCAGAGAGATGGGGTTCACCAGGCTGGGAGAGGGAAAGGGACTAGTGGATTTAGGAGAGGAAAATGGGGACCCACTGGGTGCCCCGACATGAGGAGCATCCCCAGCACCCACGAGGCCATGGAGCTTCGGAGCTTTCCAGCACCGGTTGAACTCCAACCCAGGAGGGGTTGGTACCTCCTTGGCTTTTCCTATTGGGAGCCACCATCGTCCCTTGTGTCCCTTGCGTCCCTCGTGTCCCTCCGCTCCGAGCTGCCCGCCAGGTAATCGAAGAGGACGAAGCCGTAGGGCGCGGGTTCCGGGACCTGGGATGGAGAGAGGAAGAGGAGGGTGGTGGGAAGAAGGTGGCGGGAGGCAGAGGAGGGTGGAGGAAGAAGGCCCTGGTGCAGGATGGTCGCGCTCACCCGCGGGCTCAGCCGCTGGATCACTTGCTGGGGGTCGCTCTCCAGGATCACCCTGCGGAGAAGCGAGGTGCTGGTACCATCCACTGGGATCCCCTCCGGCACAGCTCCTCCCCCGTGCCTCAGTTTCCCTCCCCGAGCAAAGCTTTGGGGGGATCCCTGAGGAAGGTTTGAGGAGAAGCTGTGGCACTGGTGGCAAATTGATAGGGATGGTTGGACTTGATGATCCAGTGGGTCTTTTCCAACCTGGTGATTCTATGATTCTATGAAATCGGGGGGCCCCGCTTGCCCTGAGATGGGGCCAGACAGCGGTCCAGCCCCTTCCCAGCACTGAGGGGCGATGCCACCCCTGTCCCTTGTCCCCTTCCATCCCCCCACGTGGTGCTCACCCCCTATCCACGATTTCATCCACCACCAGGAACGTCCCCTCCATGTTCTCCAGCAGCCAGCGCTTCTCCACCTCTTTCCTGCGGGCGAGCAGGTGGGAGACGTCGCTGCACCCACTCCCGATCAAGTCTTGGGGTCCTGGAACCCAGACCCCTGCCACCCCGAAGCCGCTTTGTCCCCGTCCCACCCGGGGTGTTGGGGGACAGGGGCTCCGCTAGCTCACAGCGTGCCCTGCCTCAGTTTCCCCACCCGAGGCTGAGGTGGTTTGAGCCAGGTGGCCCTGGGCACTCACCGCAGGAGGTGGCCGAGGGCATCGAGGAGGCAGGTGAGCACGGCTGAGAGCATCAGCTGCGGGGGGACGGGGCGTCAGTGGGGGTTTGGGGGGTCCCCGGGGCATCAGTGGGGACACAGGGGGTCCTCAAGGCATCGGTGGGGATGTAGGGGGTCCCCAAGGCGTTGGTGGGGTCGTGGAGGGCCCCCAGGACATCACTGGGGATGTGGGGTGTTCTCAAGGTATCAGTGGAATGTGGAGGGTCCCCAAGGCATCAGTGAGGATGTGGGGTGTCCCCAAGGCATCAGTGGGGATGTGGAGGGTCCCCAGGGGGTCCCCAGGACATCAGTGGGGACATGGAGGGTCCCCAAGGTATCAGTAAGGATGTGGGGTGTCCCTAAAGCATCAGTGGGGACACAGGGAGTCCCCAAGGCATCAGTAGGGATGTGAGGTATTCTCAAGTTATCAGTGGGATATGGGGTGTCCCCAAGGCATCTGTGGGGACGCAGGGGGTCCCCAAGGCATCAGTAGGGATGTGGGGTGTCCCCAAGGCATCAGTGGGGACGCAGGGGGTCCCCAAGGCATCAGCAGGGATGTGGGGTGTCCCCAAGGTATCAGTGGGGACACAGGGGGTCCCCAAGGCATCAGTAGGGATGTGGGGTGTCCCCAAGGCATCAGTGGGGACACAGGGGGTCCCCAAGGCATCAGTAGGGATGTGGGGTGTCCCCAAGGTATCAGTGGAGACACAGGGGGTTCCCCCAGGGCTGCCCCCCTACCTCATTCTCCTGGCAGCCCCCCACCACGTAGAAGAAGAGGTCGACGCTGCTCCTGTAGACGATGGTGAGTCCTTCCAGACAGGCGATTTCACCTAGACGAGGACACGGGGCGCTGTCAGTGTCTGCTCCAAGCCTGATGCCCCTCACCTTGGCATCAAGCCTTCTGCACCCCTGTCCCCCCCTACCCCCGATTACAGCCCCCCCCCGCTCACCGCCTGCCCGCTGGCTCTGCTTGAAGATGCTCCTCTCGAAGGCCGCCTGCGCCTTGGCCGTGGGGAAGGTGCTGTCATAGTACTGGGGGGATTGGGGGGTCAGGGTGGGCACCATAAACCCTGCATGGGGGGAGGCAGGGGTGCTGGGACCCCCCAGAGTCCACCAGACCCCAAAAAACCCTCTGTTAGGACCCCCAAGGTCCTGCCAGATCCCTTCAAGTCCTTGTTGGAACCTCCAAAGCTCCTACCAGACTCCGCAAAGTCTCTGCTGGGACCTCCAAGCCCCTGCGAAAACCCTCAAACCCCCATCAGAACCCCCAAAGCCCCTGACAGACCCCTCAAACCCCCACCAGACTCCCCCAAAGCCCCTGATAGACCCCTCAAACCCCCATCAGAACCCCCAAAGCCCCTGATAGACCCCTCAAATCCCCATCAGAACCCCCAAAGCCCCTGATAGATCCCTCAAACCCCCATCAGAACCCCCAAAGCCCCCACCAGACCCCCTCAAAGGCCCTGCCAGACCCCACAAATACCCATCAGAACCCCCAAAGCCCTTGACAGACCCCTCAAACCCCCCGCCACACCCCTCAGACCCCCATCAGAGCCCCCAAAACCCTTGACAGACCCCTCAAACCCCCATCAGAACCCCCAAAGCCCTTGACAGACCCCTCAAACCCCCATCAGAGCCCCCAAAGCCCTTGACAGACCCTTCAAACCCCCACCAGACTCCCCCAAAGCCCCTGCTGGGATCTCCAAGCCACCCACCAAGACCCTCAAGGTCAGTACTGGGACCCCCCCCCGAGACCCTGCAGCCCAAGCTGGGGGAAGCAGGAGGGTGCTGGGAAGCGCACGCAGCATCCCTCGGGGAAACTGAGGCAGGGGCTTTCACCTTGGCGAGCAGGCGCTGCCCGTGGCTGTCGAGGATGAGGAGAGCCTTCACCGTGTACAGGGAGGGCTCCTGGGGGAGAAGGGCTGGGGTGGGGGCACCCACCTTGGGCTCCCCCACAACCTCTCCCTCGTTTTCCTTTCCATTGCTCCCCTTCTCCTCCTTTCCTTCCCCTATTTCCACCCCCCTTTTTCTCCATCCTCCCCCTTTCCCTCCCTCTCTCCCCTATTCCCCCCCTTTTTACCCCCCCCTTTTTACCTCCCCCCCTTTTTACCTCCCCCTCTTTTCACCTCTCCCCTTTCATCTCCCCCTCTTTATATCTCCCCTTTTTACCCCCCCTTTTTCTCACCACCCCCCCTTTTTCTTCTCCCTCCCTCCCTTCTTTTTCTCTCCCCCCCTCCATGCTTCCCCTCCCAATTTTCCCTCTTTCCCCCCCATTTCCCCATGCTCCACACCCCCCCACTTCCCAGGGGACCCCCAGCCCTTTCCCAATCCCATACCGGCCTCGTGAGCTCCATGGCTCCATTCCTCCTCTGATTTTCCACCACCCCCCCCCAGCTCCGCCCTGGCCCCGTGTCCCCCCCCCCTCGCACCCTGGGCTCAGCAATCCTGCAGCAATGACAAAAAAAGGGGGGGGGTGTCCCCAACAAAGATCCTGCACCCCTGTGTTGACACAGTGGGGAATGAGGGGGGGACACTCGTGTGGTCCCCCCCGTGCTCCCCTCCTACACCCCCTTTGGGAAAAGACCGGCTGAGGAGGGGAAAAGGGAGGCTGAGACCCCCACCCCCCAAACTGGGGGTTCAGGGGAGCGCATAGAGGGAGGGAGGCTCAGGATCACCCTTTTAGGGTGCCTTTAATCTGGGGTCCCCCCTAGGTGACCTGAGGGAGGTGGACGGGGGGGGTCCCAGCAGTGTGGGGTCCAGCTGGGGGGGTGCAGATGTGTCTAGGGGGCTGGTGCCCCCCAGATGATCCTTGCTGGCTGCACCCAAACCACCCTGATTTGCTTTAATCGCCAAGGTTGGAGTGTTTCCCCGTGGTGAGGGCTGAGCCCCTGGGGACCCCCGGAGCGAGGAACATGCTACTCCTGGAGCAGCGACCCGCTGCATCCCACCCGAGGGATCCCACTGTCCCCAACCGTCCCCATCGGCCACGACCAAAGGGAAACTGGGGTTTGGTTTTCCACTGGGAGCACTGGGAACAGAGCTCCGTGCCCTTTGTGCCAGCACGAAGCAGGGCACGGGAATGCCTGCCAGCCTCCAAATGTCCCCGAGAGGGACACTAAAAATAACCCTGCGAGGGGCAGCCCGGCTCGGGTTGCTGGGGGGTGGTTTTAGGGACTCTCCCACGCGCCTGTTTTCCTCATGGGATGCAGGGCTGGATGGGGAGATGGTGCTGGAATAACGCTCGAGGCGTCCCCATCGCAAACCCTCGTGGCCATCGGGGTTGGAAGAACCCCCAGATTTCCTGGCTCACAGTATCAACGGGGCTGTGTGTCCGTCCGTCCATCCATCCATCCATCCATCCATCCATCCATCCATCCATCCATCCATCCATCCATCCATCCCGTTGCCACAGCAAATTGCCAGTTGTGCCACGACGTGGGCAGCGGCCGCGCCCCGGCTTTTGTGGGTGTTCCATGGGTTGTTTTCCATGTGGAGATTAGGGAAGAGCGAGCCCGTGACCCAAAAAATCGTTTGGATCTGGGTGCTTCCAGGCTCTTTGCCACCTTTCCCTGCCGCGCCCGTCTCCCTGGGTGCTCTGGAGCATCCCTGCTCGCAGCGCTAGGGCTCTGTGGGTCCGGGGCGTGCACAGCCCATCCTCATCTCTCAGCTATCCAGAAACCTTTGTCCTCGCCATAAAATATAGGAGCTCTGGCCCGGCTGCTGCTCTGGGAAGACACTCCTGGCTGGAAAACCTCGCCCTGCTGCGAGGCATCGGAGCCCACGCTCATTTTCCACGTTTTTTTCAGATGAACTATTGTCTCTGGCATCCTGTTTGTCCCGGCGAGTTTCTAGGGCAGGGAAGAGGGTGTCTGGTTTTGGCAGCTGAGGACACTCCGAGTGCTGCAGGGTGGCAAGAATAGCAGGGGAGGTGCTGCCCTGCCCTCCTCCCTGCCAGGACTTGCAGCCTCTGCCCCTTGTTTTGGGGACACCGGCGTTAATTGAGGCAACCCCGCCAATTGATGGAGGGTGTAAAAAACCTGCTCAGGGATGACAGGTTTTCACACGACCCTGCTCTGTGTTTATTGAATGGTTTATGGAGTTCCCATCAAGGTCCTGGTGGTTGATCATCTCCGAGAGGTGATGATGGGATGAGCTGCTCCGGCAGCTCTCACAGAGGAGCTCTGTGGGTCTTTTCCAACCTGGTGATTCTATGATTCTATGAGAAGAGAAGGCTTCAAGGAAATCTTATAGTGACCTTCCAGTACCTGAAAGGGCTACGAGAAAGCTGGGGAGGGACTGTTTACAAAGGCTTGTGGTGATAGGACAAGAGGCAACGGGTATAAACTGGAGAGGGGCAGGTTTAGGCTAGACATAAGGAAGAATTTCTTCACCACGAGAGCGGTGAGGCCCTGGAACAGGTTGCCCCATCCCTGGAGGGGTTCAAGGCCAGGTTGGATGGGGCCTTGGGCAGCCTGATCCAGTGGGAGGTGTCCCTGCCCATGGCAGGGGGGTTGGAACTAGATGATCTTTAAGGTCCCTTCCAACCCAAACTATTCTATGATTCTATTCTCTGGTTCTACTGCAGAAGGTGATGGCCCCATCTCATCCCCAAAACCATGAAGGCCAGGATGTCCCCAAGCCTTGCTTAGCTAAGAAGGTGTCCCCCCCTCTCCTGCTCATCTCCTGTCATAACTTTTATTAGAACACAATAAATAATGACTAATTAAATCATAGAATCAAGGAGTGGTTTGGATTGGAAGGAACCTTAAAGCCCACCCAGTTCCATCAGGGACACCTCCCACTGGATCAGGGGCTCCAAGCCCCATCCAACCTGGCCTTGAACCCCTCCAGGGATGGGGCAGCCACCACTTCCCAGGGCCTCCCCACCCTCACAGGGAAACATTTCTCCCTAAAATCTCATCTCAGTCTCCCCAAGTGATAGGATGAGAGGAAATGGCCTCAGGTTGCACCAGGGCAGGTTTAGCTTGGATATTATGGAAAATTCCTTTACTTGTAGAGTGGTGAAGCCCTGGCAGAGGCTGCCCAGGGCAGTGGTGGCATCTCCATCCCTGGACGGGTTCAAAGCGTAGATGTGGTGCTTCAGGACATGGTTTAAGTCACCGTGGAGCTGGTGGGGGCGGACTGGATGATCTTCACAGAGCTTTTCCAGCCTTCATGATTCCACGATTCCAAGTTCAACAAGGACGAGGTCCTACACCTGGGTCAGGGTACAATTACAGGCTGGGGGGAGGATGGATTGAGACAAGGGAAGGTGCTGGTGGATGAGAAGCTCAACCTGAGCTGGCAACATGCGCTCACAGCCCAGAAACCACCCATGTCCTGGCTGTATCCAAAGCCGTGGGACCTGCAGGGAGGGAGGGGATTCTGCCCCTCCGATGAGGCTCCACCTGGAGCCCTGCGTCCAGCTCTGGAGTCCTCAGCTCAGGAAGGACGCAGAGATGTTGAAGCAAGTCCAGAGGAGGCCACGGAGATGATGGGAGGGCTGGAGAACCTCCCGTTCGAGGCCAGGCTGAGAGAGTTGGGGTTGTTCAGCCTGGAGGAGGGAAGGCTCCAGGGAGACTTTAAAGCAGCTTCAGGGGCTCCAGGAAAGCTGGGGAGATGCTCTTGATGAGGGAGGGCAGGGAGAGGTGGGGTAAGATTTGAGCTGAAAGAGACTGAAATGAGATCTTGGGGAGAAATGTGAGGGTGGGGACGCCCTATCCCGGGTTGCCCCGAGCAGTGGTGGCTGCCCCGTCCCTGGAGGTGCTCGAGGCCAGGTTGGATGGGGCTCGGAGCCTCCCTGGGGAGCCGGGGCCGTTGTTGAGGCCTGTTGGGGCTGGAGCCTCCGCCATGGCGGCCGCAGGCCTCCCCCTGCCCCCGCTGCCATGGCAACGGCCGCGGGGCGGAGGGGGCGGAGCCACTCGAGCGCCGAGCCGAGCCGCCGCGGCGTCTGATTGGTGGCTGCGGCCGCCGCTCGGCCGAGGCGCCACGTTTGGTTGGTCGCCTTCCTGTCACTCAACTGCCCCGAAGCCGAAGGGGGCGGGACTACCGCGTGGCTCCCCCTCTCCCATTGGGCGAGCGCGGGGCCGGCGGCGCTGATTGGCTGTTTCCGCGGGAGGCGGGCGCAGCCCCTCACCTGCGCTTCTCATTGGTTTCTTCCCTCGCCCCGCCCCCTAAGCGCGGCCGCTGATTGGCGGAGGCGCCGCGCGAGGCGGGAGTTGGCGGGAGGCGGCGGCGGGGGGAGGAGGAAGAAGGAGGCGGCGGGGCCGGGGCGGGGAGCGGGGCCGGCGGCGGGGCCCGAGCGAGCGGCGAGCGGCGGGTACCGGGGGGCGGCGCTGAGCGGCTGGGAGGGGGTTAAAGGGCCCGGTATGGCGTGGGGGGGGCAGTACCGGGATTGAGAAGGGAGGTGGGGGGGGCAGCTACCCGACCGGTAGCACCGGGAGCGCCCCCCCCCCCACCCCACAAGGAGGGGAGAGTGAGGGGAACCGGTGGTCGGGATGGAGAAGGGGGTGGGAATTACCGGGGTTTTCCTTCCGGGAGAGGAGAACCGGGGTAGAAAATCACCGGGATCACGCCCCCCCCCCAAAAAAAAATAAAATAGAGGGGAGAGTGGGGGGGGAATCGGTGGCCGGGATCAGGATTGAGGGAGTTACCGGGATCTCCCCACGGGAGAGGAGAAATGGGGGTATGGATTGGGGGGGGGGGCAGCACCGGGAGCCCTCGGGAGAGGGGAGGTGGGGTAAGGAAGGGTTGGGGAATCGCCATGACCCCCACCTTCCCCACCGAGGGGAGAACCGGGAGACCCAGGCCGGGGTTGGGGGGCACATGGCAGCACCGGGACCCCCCGTTAGGGAGGGGAAAGCGGGGAGAACCGGGACCTGGGGTGGGAAGTAGGGGATGGGGGGAGCCCCCCCTGAGAAGGGAGAACCGGGACCCGGGATGGGGTTGGTGGGAGGGGGCACAGGGCCCTGTCGTCCCCAGCACCGAGGAGGGGACGGCGGGGAGAACCGGGGCCCCACGGCTCCTCCGGGGCACCGGGACGGGGGCCAAGCAGGGGTGGGAAGGGCAAGGCCGGGAACCCCCCGGTTTAGGTTGTTTTGTTGCTGTTGGAAAAGCCTCTGGTGTGTTTTTGTAGAGCCGCTGGAAAGAGGGAGAAGGAGCGAAGGGAGTCGAGCTGGATGCCTTCAGCGAGGGGAAGTTGACGCGCCAGCCTAAGAATAGCTCAGGGAGGGGAAGTATGGACAATATTGTCACCAAAGGTAACCTCGCCGTGCCCGCCTCGTGGAAAATCAGCCCCTGAAGTGGGACCGATGGGGTTCCGCGGGGGCAGCCGCCGGTTGCTGGCCGAGTCGCTCCATGTGTGATGTTTTGGGTGGTGCCCGGGTGAGTTATCGCGTTTGCTCTCTGGTTGTGTTGCAGCGGCTGATGAAATTGCAGCCAGGAGCGGAGGCGTCTCTGGACCTTCCCGTGAGCTGGAACTTTGACTCCTGAAAGGCTCCTGCAAGAGGCTGCGCGGGCCAGAGGAGGGGAAGAACGAGCAGGCGGCTGTCGGAGCCTGTCCTGGAGCGTGGGGAATCGGCGGGGAGAGGGGAAGGCGCTGTATGTAGAGTTTTTGGACAGTAAGTCATGGATTTTTCTGTCTCATACTGCTCTGAAGAGACAAAGGGGTGTGAATGAGCGGGGGCCGACTTCTGGGGAGGGTTTGTTGCTTTTTAAGATTTCAATCTTTAATAATGAACCAGCGAGATCCGGAATCTGAGAAGGAAAACAAAGCCATCCCGATCCCAAAGCCCTGAATGTTCTTTCAACTTTTATCCTGTGTTTTAGCGATAACCTGGACACTGAAGTCGCTGCTTTGTGCTGTTTGTTCGAAAGTGGGGCAGAGGAAAGACAAACCCAACCAACCTGTTGTGTGGAACGTTCATCCGACGCTGGCTTTTTTGTTTTGAATTCCCAACCCCTCTACCTGTTTTCTTTTCTCCTCTGCCAGAAATGCTTTCTCTGAAGAAATACTTCACTGAAGGCCTCATCCAGTTCACCATCCTGCTCAGCCTCATCGGCGTTCGCGTGGACGTGGATACCTACCTGAACTCACAGCTCCCTCCTCTCCGGGAGATCATCCTCGGCCAGAGCTCCGCTTACACCCAGACCCAGTTTCACAACCTGCGAAACACCTTGGATGCTATGGCATCCACCCAAAAAGCGTAGACCTGGACTATTACTTCACCGCTCGCCGGCTGCTCAACCAGGTGAGGCCCTGGACCGGTTTCAGGTCCCCACCACTGAGGTCAACGCCTGGTTGGTGCACAGAGACCCCGAAGGATCCGTGTCCGGGAGCCAGCCCAGCGCCGGCATCGCCCTAGAGAACAGCAGCGGCTTGCAGGATGCCAGCAATCCGACAACGGGGTGAGGGAGAGCGGAGCTGAGCAGGGATTTGGGAAGAACTGGAAGATTTGGGAGCGGTGGCTGCGCCGGTGAACGGGGACCTGACCAAAGAGGTAGGCAAGACTTTATTTTCTTTTGGTGGGGGGAAAAGGGAGCTGTTGGGGGAGGATTTTACCCTCTGGTACCGCCCCGAGTGAGCGGGACTCTGTGTGTTGTGTGTGTTTAGCACTTGGAAAAAGTGGGATCCCGCTTGGGAATGGCAGAATGCTGAATTCTGCTTCAGTTGGAGGTCTCCAGGGATGTGCGAGGTGTTTTTTTTCTTCCTGATTTGCTTTATTCTTGGTGAGAAAGTAATAGTGAAAGGGTTGGGGGGAAAGGTTTGGGGTCAGCGTCGCAACCCGCGTGCGTAGCTGGGTGTTGTGAAACCGATAAAGCGAGGCTGGGAAACAAACAGGGGCATTGGGTAACAGCGCGATCCCAGGTGCCGAGCGGGTGCTTGGGTTTCTTGGCTCTGGAGTTCATCCAGCGGCGAAGTTTATGGCTCGGTTTTCATCACAGGAGGGTGGGGAGAGGTGAAGTGGAAAGCGGGTTTGTGTTTCTGTCTGAGCCCAGCCTTGCGGAGGCTGTGATGCAAGACTGGGCCCCGGATGCTCTTCCACTCCCGTCTTTTCCCTTTTGGCACCGCTCTTTCTGTCACGGCATGTTCTGTCTCTCCCCGATGGTGCCGGCGGGGACGTTAGGGCTGATTTGCAGCGTCGGGTCCTTCCAGCGTCTGCTAAATTGCGTCTGGGTCGAGGCGCTGAGGCGTCTGGGCATGGGGAGAGCCGGAGCCGGCTGCCTGTGCCTGGCAGCGCGGGGTGGGCAGCTCCGCAAGCAGCTGTCGTGGATGCCGAGAGCTTTAGCCGTGTGGCTCTGGCAGAAGCGGGCAGGGAATGGTGTGAGGGAAGCGGTGGGAGACCGCGTGCAGACAAAGGTGATGATTGTTTCGGGTCTGGCAGCGAGGGCCGAGCAGCAGGATGCTGCCATAGGAAGCGTGGAGGGAGCCTGGGTTGGTCCTGCGGGCAGCTTTTCCCTCTCTGCCAGGATCTCCTGGCTCTGGAGGAGTGAAAAATCCCACTCTGGGTTTGTGATCGGTGACCTTGGAGGCGTCAACGAGAGGAGCTGCGGTCAGAGGGTGGCAGACGCAAGGCAAACGTTCACACCCTCAGCTTCCTCCCTGATAACCGAGGGGCGATTCCCTGTCCTGGGAACTGGGAAGGATGGGATGCCTTGTACAAGGTCACTTCACTGTCCTTCCCCAAGTCTGGTGCTCCAGGCAAAGGGCGTGGGGTCTGCGTAGCCTTTCCCAGAGAACCCGTGTCGGGTTTTAGGGAGAAACACTGTGGATTTGGGTGGCAGGAGGTAGATAACACCATGGCTTTCCTGGTTATTCCTGTCCTAAAATGCCATCCTGCATTAAGCACCATCGCAAACCCAGCCAGCTCTGGCTGGACCGGCTGGGAGTGGAACTCGTAGCCAGCCTGGGCGATGCCAGGTGGGAGGGACGTGATGCCAGGTGGGAAGGAGGCGATGCCGGGTGGGAATCACGCGATGCTGGGTGGGAAGCGCGCTCCTCCGCGCTGCAGTTTCGCTCCAGTCGCTCCTTCAGGGAAGGGTGGGGAGATTTGGGTCTGCACCTCCCCTGAATCCCACCAGTTCAGGTGTCAGTGCTCTTCCTCAGGCCCCTTTTTTCCATGTTTTTCCCCCTAAAGCCCTGATTCGGGGAGGAAAGGGGGTTATTTCTCCTGCAGGGTGTGGGGGGCTCAGCGCCTGGGCACCTAATGCCAGGAAATCCCGTCTGCCACCTCGAACACGGCCTGTGCTCCCCAAACCCTTTTTTTAGGGGGGGGTCTTGGCCTGGAACCTCAACTCCCTGGTAAATTCCAAGCAACCCTCCAGCTTTTCTGCTGGGAATCCTGCCTGCGCTCCGCAGCTCCCAGCAGCCTCTGGAAGGCACCTGCGGGGCTGGATCCTTCTTTTAAGCGGTTGAGCTGCAGATGGCTTTAAATTTTGACCTGACTTTTCCTGGCACGGGGAATATTGCGACTCCGCGTGCTGCTAGGGAGAATTTTAGGAGCTGGACCTCGCCTTTGGGTGCGGCGCGGGGCTCCTGGGGGTTCGGAATCATGCGAAAAAGGGGAATTTGGGTTTTTTTACTAACCCGCTCCGCGTTATCCCAACGGGAAAGCCGGGATGGATCCCTGCCCTCTGCAGCATTGGGGGTGGGGAAGGGCGGGAGGCAGCGCCGGGATAAAAATACGCGGCCCAAGCATGTGATGAGCCGCCGGGGCTCAGCGCTGGCCCCGGGCAGCGCCTTTCGCGGGGGCTGAGCCGGCTCAGCGCCCCCGGGAACGCCCGGTGCCCGTTGCTAGCGGGGTGGGGGGGGGTTGGGGAGCCTTTTCCCACCGCTTTCCCGGGATCTCCCGGTGTGGGGCGGGGAGCCAAGGTCACGCCGGCCTTGACTCCCCTTCCCATCCCTCCCCATCCCCTCCGCTCGGGGCCCCGGGACGAGCCCCCCCCCCGCCGCTTCCCCCTCCCTATATTGGCGGCGCAGGGCGAGGCCGGGGGGGGCCGCGCTGCGGGGGCGCGGGGGCGCCTCCTATTGGCTGAGCGCGCGCCCCCCGGCGGCGCCGATTGGTCGGGGCGGGGTCCCGATTGGCTGGCGTGGGGAGCGCGGTGGGCGTGGCTTCTCCACATCTCAGCGCTGGTTGGCTGGCGCTGGGGAGTGGTGGGCGTGGCCTCGCCGCAGCGCGGCGCCCATTGGATAAAGCGCGGCGGGCGGGGCTCCACCTCAGCGCGGGGGCGCGCGGGGGGCGTGGCCTCAGCGCGGCTCCGCGCTGATTGGTCGGCGTGTGGGGGCGCGGGGGGCGTGGCCTCGGCCTGGCTGGGCGCTGATTGGTGCGTGCCGGGCGCGGTGGGCGGGGCCTCGCGGGGCTCCGGTGGCGGGAGGGGGCGTGTCCCGGCCCGCCGCATCCCGGCGGGGCGGGGGGGGTGGCGGTCGAGGCGGGGCTTGGCGGGAGCCGCAGCCACGGTACCGGCGGGCGGGGCTCGCCGCAGCCCCGGCCCGGGCAGGGCGCCCCCAGCCCAGCCCAGCCGGGCCCTGCGAGCACCGGGCAGCCCTCCCGCCGCCGCCGCCGCCGGGGGCCGGTGGGGCGGAGCAGAGAACGGTGGCTTCACCCCCCCCCGCCCTCCGCCTCCCGCAGCCGGCGATGCGTGCGCGGCGCCGCGCCCCGGCCAGCCCGCCCCGCCGCCGCCGCCTCCCCCGGGGATCATGATCGGCCCGGGTGGCAGCTGGGGACATGAGAAAGGTAGCGGGGCTGCACCGGGAGGGGACGGCGGCGGGGGGGGTTAGGCTGCCGGTAAGCCGGTCTCCGCGGTTGAAGTTGCATCAGGTGGGTGGGAATGCGGGGATTTTCCTCCCGGCTGCACCGCACCCCTTATGCAAATGGCCGGGATGGCACCACGGGCTGATGCAAGGCGGGCCTGGAGCCCGCAGAGCCGCTCCCGGGGATCCCCGGAGGCAGAAGGACCCCGGGGAAAGGGAGTGGGGGGTCCCTCCCGGGGCGGGGACCCTGCTTGGGGCTGAAGGAGATGTGGTCTGTCTTTCAGGACATCGATTTGATTGACATCCTGTGGAGACAGGATATTGATCTCGGCGCTGGGCGAGAGATTTTTGACTACAGCCACCGTCAGAAAGAGAGCGAAGTGGACAAAGAGCTGAGCGATGGGAGGGAGCGCGGGGACAGCTGGAGGAGCGGAGGGAATGACATCTTGGATAGGACCCTACTAGTTGATGGAGAGACCGGGGAGAGTTTCCCTGCGCAGGTAAAGCCCCGTGGCTGCCCGGGCTGGGGTCTGCAGCGTGAACGGGGGGTCTGCGATCCCTCGGAGGCGCCGGGGAGGTGAGGGGTGCTCTGTCCGGCTCTGGGGTGAGGGTGTCGCGTGTGATGCTCGCCGAGGATGCGCTGAGCCGCAGGATAAGGCTTCACCTGGTGGATTTGATGCTGGCAAAGCCTGACGGGCCGGAGAGCCGCAGCGAAGCAGGGGAAGGGCCGTGTCACCGCCGGCAGGGCGCTAGGAGGAGGGTGTCTGGTTCTGGCTGTGCCTTTGGGTTGTGTGGCAGCGGCAGAGACGCAGAGTCCCCTCCAGCCTGTAGCAGAGTCCTTGCGCTGGCAGGAGGTGAGGCTCGCCGGGAGCAGAGGCGGCACGTTTCCCTCCGGGGCCGCTCTGACGCTCTCTGGAGCAGGAGGATGGAGTCTGCGAAGCATTGGGTGGGGCCTCTGGCTCTTTTTGGATGCGTTGCTGTAAGGAGCTCGTTTCTCCTCACCACCTCCCTAATCCCAGGGCTATGATTGCTTGTGTTTTCCATCAGGTGCCCAGTGCAGAGGATCAGACAGCCCTGTCCCTGGAGGAGTGCCTTAGGCTGCTGGAGGCCACCTTCCCGTTCGGGGAGAATTCAGAGGTGAGCGGAGAAGGGCGACGGGTCCACCCCTCAGCAGATCTCGAGGCAGCAGCCGCTCTCCTCTGCTCATTCGCTAGGGTATCGATGCTTCTTGTACCCTGAACCCAGCCCGCAGAGCTGGCAGTAAATTGGGTTACCCTGCCGAAGGAAGCGGGGGGGAGGTCACAATTAATTAAAGATTTCTGGCTTTGCTTCTAATTAGTTCCTAGTGAACTGCGCAGCAATAACTGCAACCGGTTTGCTTTGAACAAAGGCAAAGCGGTTGCCTGCGCGGAGGTGGAAGGGCATTCGGGATTGCTGTCTCGCTGGCCATGGCAGCTCAGCCGGGGACTGACTCTGTCTCACGTGGTTAGTTTCCAGCTGCGGATGTCTCCACCCTGAGCGAAGCCGTGCCCGGCGAGAGCAGATCTGCGGGCATCCAGACCAGCCTGCTGTCTCCGCTCCTCGCCGAGACCGAGTCGCCCTTCGATCTGGAGCAGCAGTGGCTGGACCTCATGTCCATCATGGAAATGCAGGTGAGCTCCAGCGGGCTTTTCCCTTTCAGGAATCATAGAATCACCAGGTTGGAAAAGACCCATCGGATCATCGAGTCCAACCGTTCCCATCAATCACTAACCCATGTCCCTCAGCGCCTTGTCCACCCGTCCCTTAAACCCCTCCAGGGAAGGTGACTCAACCCCCTCCCTGGGCAGCCTGTTAGGAGCGTGTTGCTCGATGGAATTCAGGTTTGATGGGCATCCCGTGCATCCGATCCCGTTGCAGCCGTGGCTCGGGGTTGGCTGTGGCTGCTTCAGTTCCATCCCAGCCTGTGCGGTGACACTGTCCCACCCGTGGGGCAGCTGCTGCTGCCATCCCAACCCTCCGGATGCTGCCGAGCTGCTGGAGGGAGCTCCTTCTGTGGGATCCAGAAGCATCGTCCTGTCTCTTTTTGGCACGCGCTAGAAGCGAAGGGCACTGAGGAGAGACAGGGCTGGAGCGCAGCTCGTTCACCAAGCTGTTCCCCGTCTCTTCCAGGCGATGGAAGTGAACAGCACGACTGCGGAGACGCTGTACAACGGCACGAGCGGAGACCTGCTGACCGCTAACTACAGCCTGGCCCCCAACACCCCCATCAACCAGAACGTCAGCCTGCATCAGGCCTCGCTGGGCAGCTGCGCGCAGGACTTCTCCCTCTTCAGCTCCGACATCGAAAGCCCCTCCATGGCCGGCAGCTCGGCCCTGCTCCAGCTGGCGCCGGACAACTCCACCGGCCTCAACAGCACCTTCGGCTCCACCAACCTGAGTGGGATCTTCTTCCCTCCGCAGCTGAACAGCACAGTCAACGAGACGGCCGGCCCCGAGCTGCCCGACCCGCTGGGCGGCCTCCTAGACGAGGCCATGCTTGATGAGATCAGTTTGATGGACTTGGCGATCGAAGAAGGCTTCAACCCCGTGCAGGCCTCGCAGCTGGAAGAGGAGTTTGATTCCGACTCAGGTCTTTCTCTGGATTCTGGCCACAGTCCCGCTTCTCTGAGCAGCTCGGAAGCCTCCTCTTCCTCGTCCTCTTCCTCCTCATCCTCCTCATCCTCTTCCTCCTCCTCGTTTTCTGAGGAAGGAGCTGTCGGCTACAGCTCCGACTCCGAAAACGTGGACTTTGAAGAAGCAGAAGGGGCAGTTGGATACCAGCCAGAGTACAGCAAGTTCTGCCGCATGAGCTACCAGGACCCCTCGCAGCTCCATTATTTGCCTTACCTGGAGCATGTTGGCCACAACCACACCTATAACATGGCTCCAGGAAACCTGGATCCCGAGGAGCCCAAACTGCCCGGCGCCGGCAAGAAGAGCAGCAAGGAGAAGCCGTCCGAGTTCCTGGACAAGCAGATGAGCAGGGACGAGCATCGAGCCAGAGCCATGAAGATCCCCTTCACCAACGACAAGATCATCAACCTGCCGGTGGAGGAGTTCAACGAGCTCCTCTCCAAGTACCAGCTGAGCGAGGCGCAGCTGAGCCTGATCCGCGACATCCGAAGGCGAGGGAAGAACAAGATGGCTGCCCAGAACTGCCGCAAGAGGAAGCTGGACACCATCCTCAACTTGGAACGCGACGTCGAGGACTTGCAACGCGACAAGTCCAAACTGCTCAGGGAGAAGGTGGAATTCCTCAAATCCATCCGCCAGATGAAGCAAAAGGTGCAGAACCTCTACCAAGAAGTCTTCGGGAGGCTGCGGGACGAGAACGGGCAGCCCTACTCGCCCAGCCAGTACGCGCTGCAATACGCCAGCGACGGCAGCGTCATCTTGATACCTCGCGCCGTAGCCGACCAGCAGGCGCGGCGGCAGGAGCGCAAACAGAAGGACCGGAGGAAGTGAAGCTCCCGGCGAGGCGGGCCGAGTGGGACACTCGCTCAAAAGTGAGAACTGGAGAAGGGCTGAGCCTGGAAGGTTGAACTTAAAAAAAGAGGAACTTTCATGCCTTCTTATCCGATAATATCTTCTCAAACAACCGGGACTGCTGCCGGTCAGCGCGCGGGAGGGACTGCGGGACCTGCAGGCTGAGGGACGGGGACCCCGCGCTGCCCAGCCCGGCGCCTTCCACAACCTGGAATCCTTTGAGCGCAGGAAAGGAGCTGGCGTCGCAGGTGGGGAGGTTAGCAGAGGTGGAAAAACTACTGTTAGGAACTGGCTTTAAATAAGAAAAGAGATTTAAGCAAACGAACTTCAAACGAGTTCTAGGAGAGACGTTTTCTGAACTTCCAAAGTTCCGTGATTTCAGGTAGTTGGGTTTTGTTTGTTTTTTTTTTTTTCTTCCCTCTTTTATTTTTTTCCTCCTTTTCCTGAACCAGTTTTGAACATCGGTGTGTGTGATCCAACCTGACTCGAATCCAGATTAACCACCATCCCTTCCTAGATCAGACCAGTGCACACGTGGAAACCACAAGTGGTGTGACTTCCATTAACCCCTCTCGATCCGAGGAAGCTCCGCAGGGGTGGATCTCGTGGGAGAACCGTGATTGGGGGGGGGGGTTGGGGTGCGTAGAGCTTTAGGATTTTGGGGAAGGGAAGTGGAATGGAGACGGGGGTCGGGGGGGGAAAGAGCGTGGAACTGGAGAGGGTTGAACTAAGAGTGCTAAGAGTGTTAATGAACCCCTGCCAACCGCACTCGGAGCACGTCACTGCCGCCGAGCCAGCCCGGGCCGGCACACGCAGCAGCCTGCATGCAACCGCTGTTCTTCTCCCGCTGACTGGGGAGCTGCTTGGGGAGGAGGGCGGGGAGGGGGCCGCGGGGCTCTCCGGCTCGCCGCAGAGCACAAAGCGGGGAGCAGGGGGGCCCCCCGCCCCGGCCCTCGTCACTTCTAGAAATTAGAGAGCCGATAGGATTCCCGATTCCCAACCGCGCTTTGGTTTTTTCGGGGGCTTCCGCCCTGTTTTTCCCTCTAGGGTCTAGAGTGCTTGTGTTGAGTCAAAGGGAGAAGCCCCAAACGTTCAAAGCTGCTAAATGTTCTCTTTGCCATAAGGATTCCGTGTAACCGTGTGATCACATTATAGGATTCTCTTCTGTCCTGAGGTGTTGGTCCGACTTCCTTTGTTTTCAGGAGGGGGGTGGGGGTAGTGCCTTGATCACTGTCGGTCTCCGCACGGAGACGGTCCTAGAAGCTGTTTTTCCAATAGAGCACAGCTGGGAGGGTCCTGACTTTACCAGCAACCGAACAAACGAAACAAAAAAAAAAAAAAAAAAAAAAGAAAATAAGAAGAAAAAAAAAAAAAGCTTAAAACTGGCTTTTCCTGGCCAAGTCCTGTGCACGTGATGCGGGGCGAGGGCGGCGCGGGCGGAGGGGAAGGCTCGGGGTGGTCACCCACAGGAAGGAAACCTGGGAATGCAGCGGGGAGGCCTGGAGGAGCCGTATTTTTCCAGGCGAAGGAGGGAAAAGCAGTTGGATCCGGGAGCGCGGGACCCCGGCGGGCTCTGGCCTCCCATCCCGGCCTCCTGAGGTCCAACGGCTTGGCTTACGCAGGAGACGAAGCACAAGAGGTGGAGCTGGGGGTGCGGGGAGGTCGGAAGGGAGCCCCGCGCGTATGTTTTAAGTTATTTTCCTCTTTAGAGACTTTATTTGCCTGCTCTGTGACCTGTCAGGGAGAGAAGAGATTGTGTGAGCACAGGACAAAAATAAAACGGCTTATTCACTGTACAAGCAGTTTTCCCGGCTCTTATTTTATTATTTTAAAAGATACGAGTGCGTCAAGGAAACAAAGCGGCCTCTTCTGCGAGTCCTGCTCCTGGAAGCACCTGGAGCAGCTCTGGGGCTCCAGGTCGCAGCCTCGCAACACAAAAGGCTTCATGTTTGTGGGAAACTGGCTCAGCAGCTTCTTTCCTATCTCCCCACCAGCATCTTCTTAAGGAAAACCAAATTCCTGGTTAAATGATGGTTCCTCTTGGCCAGCGCTGCTGTCGTTCCAAGTCAGCGTCCGGCTGCCGTGGTCGGCGCTGCCGAATCCTCCGGTTCCTGCTTTCCCCAACCCTCCCTTCCCTCTCGCAGCTCCGGCCACCTTCCCCGCAGCTCTCGGCTGTGGTTATGGAACCAAAGTTGATTCCATCGTGCGGTTACAGAGCCGAAGTTGATTCCATCGTGCGTGTATTTAATGCGGGCGCTGCCAGCTCTGGTTGCAGCTCCCTCGCTGCAGGACGAAGCCCTTGAGAAGAGCGGGGAGCGGCAGAGCCGGCGGAGGGGACCCGTTATCCGTGATGCGAAGTTCTGGCTCTGGCCCCGCTCCCCGGGCAGCGCTGGGATTGCGTCCAGCCTTGCTCCGGGTCCTGACGCGGCTGCTCTTTTGTGAGAGGGATTGCGCAGGGCTGCAGGGCGCTGGGCCGGGACGCGGCACAGGCTCCCCGGCAGCCAGGGCGCTGCCGAAAGCCGCCTCCAGCTTCAGCTGGGGATGGAAAACTGGGAACTGCTGCTGCACCAGCAAAAGACTGGCTGGGGCTGAGCTGCTGAACTGGAAAGAAGCATTTTGCGCTGATCCTTGTGGCTCAGGACCCTGCCCCTCTCCGTATTTCTTAGTTGCAGATGCCTACCCGCTGCCCTACTGGCCTCGCCGCTCGTGGGCACCGTCTCATCTCACGCCGTGTGACGTAGCAGCTCCTGCATGGAGCAGCAAAGAACCAGAGCATCTCCCTAAAGCCACGACGCTGGCAGAGAGGCCACTTTTGGGGCCCCAAAGCTTTGTGTCCAGCAGCCTCGGGCGCCTCCCTTCACCTGGCACAACCAGAACAGCAAGCGAAAAGCAGCTTTGCTTCCCCTTTGTCTTTCATCGCGGCTCCCACGGGGAAAACATCATTTTTCTGGGGATTAAACCTCTCCTTATGGCCGGGAAGAGTTCTCCCGCTGCCAGTGCGGAGCCCACGCCAGCTCCACGCATGGCAACCTCTTGGCCAAGGGGGCCGCGAGGCATGAAAATCCACACTCCGAGGCGCGTCCTGGCTCGTCTCGGCCTCCAGGCTATTTATTTCTGCTATCTCTCCAAGGGCTGTTCCAGAGCGGAATACCGGCTTGCACAAAAACCCACAGGGGTTTTCTCCACCCCATGACGCTGGGAGAAGGCTCTGGCCCTGACGCTGGGGTCACTGCTCACTCCTGGCCTGGAGAAGTGGGATCAGCACGGACGGGGAGGGGAGGACGCGGTGCTTTCTGGTCTCTTTTTGCTGCCTGCTCTGCCGCAGCACCTTTTCCTTCCAGCTCCTGCGTTCACACACACCCTGGCTCATGCACAAACTCAGCAAACCCCTCTTGGGAGGCTACAGGCAGCGAAGAACCGTTCCCAAGCCTCCGGGAGCAGCAATCCCTGAGCTGAGAACAAGCCCAGCAAAATCCACTCCCCTCTGTCTCACCTCCACCACACTCTGTGCGGGGAGAGGGGCAGGTGGGACCTTGCACCTCGGAACTCAGCGAGGGCCAAGGCTGAGCACGGCACCTCGATTTCATAGAATCACCAGGTTGGAAAAGACCCACTGGATCATGAGTCCAACCATTCCCATCAATCACTAAACCACGTCCCTCAGCACCTCGTCCACCCGTCCCTTAAACCCCTCCAGGGAAGGGGACTCAACCCCCTCCCTGGGCAGCCTCTGCCACTGCCCAATCACCCTTTCTGTGAAATATTTTTTCCTAATGTCCAGCCTGAACCTCCTCTGGTGGAGCTTGAGGCCATTCCCTCTCGTCCTGTCCCCTGTCCCTTGGGAGAAGAACCCAGCTCCCTCCTCTCCACAACCTCCTCTCAGGGAGTTGCAGAGAGCAACGAGGTCTCCCCTCAGCCTCCTCTTCTCCAGGCTAAACACCCCCAGCTCTCTCAGCTGCTCCTCTTGTTCTCCAGCCCCTTCATCAGCTTTGTTGCTCTTCTCTGGACTCACTCCAGAGCCTCAACATTCCCCAGGCATAAGAGCTTGTGGCCTTCAGCAAGGCTCAGGGGAGGCCATCTCCATCTCCATCTTCAGCCAAAGTCACCAGAACCACCACCAGAGCTTTGACAACCCATCCATAAAATGCAAAGTGACCAAGTGTGCTCAACACTGAAATGAGAACTGAAGTCAAGGTCACTTACCCCACCTCCTGTGCCAGGTCCTGACTAAGAACGCAGGCAGCGTGTGCTCCCAGCTCGAACAGAATCTCGCTCCATCAAATAAGGTCCTAGATCACAGCGATTCCTCATCTCCAGGGACAGAACACAACTCAGGCTTCTGGACACCAGCCTCTCGAACGCTTTTCTTCTCCGGATGGAAGTCGAGATAAACCAGAACACGCTGCTGGCTGCCCCGAAGCTCCTGCTCTGTCGACATCCCAAGCGGGGCTGCAGCAGAGCCAGCCCTGCTCAGAGAGAACACAACCTCCCCTCGCGCCCGGCTCTAAACCTCGGCGCCTGGTGCGCGAGGAGCTGCAGGAAGGAGCAAGGTAGAGAAGAAAAAAATCAGGATTATAAATCTAAAATTTTATTGAGACAAAAAAAAAAAAAAAAACCAAAAAAAAACCAAAAAACCAAACCTGACAGAGCTCGGTATGAAGTTAAAATCCAAACACGTACTTTACATTTAAACAACGTTTTTCACAGAAACCTAAACACATGCTTTTAAAAAAAGGTTTGTACAATGCAAGTCGAGATACAGACCACCCTACGAGGAGGGGCCGGGAGTCTGGTGGGGCTCACGACTCCAGACGTTAAATAGTTCAGTATTTGTAATAAATCTGACTTAAAAAAAACCCCACTGTGGAGGTTCTGGGTACCAGATCGGCTCCAGCAGCAAGGGCCAGCCTCTGACAAACAATCACTTGGTAGAGAACAGGGAATTGATTTTTTTGCCTTATGCCGCTGTCAAATTCCTCTCCCTCCCACAATTAAAGGGGTTCCCAGTGCTGCTGGCTGGAAATCAAATTCAGGTGAGAAAAGGAACAAGGAGTCTCTCCCCCTACCCTCCCCACCCCCAGGTTTGAGAAATAGCACCTTATAATGAATAGAAGGGTAGAAAGGCTTTTAAAGGGTTAAAATCCATTCCCACATCCAATACTTGTCAGGAACTGGCAGTTGTGCTGCGGGACAATCCGGATCACAAGTTTGCAGCTTCACATCTCCCAACCCCACCCCGTTAAAAAAACAGCTCGCAGGGTTTCAAGGATCTCAGCTCCAGAGACCTGGCTGTTCCCAGCTTCAGTCTCGTGTCAGCGGTCCCATCTCCCTGCTTCTGTCATCAATACTGAGCTCCCCCCTGCCCTCCCCCCCTTTTTGTTTTTCCTTGTTTGAATTCTGGTTCTTAAAAAAAAACAACCCCAACTCTGGAAATGATCTGGAACGTCACCACCAGAGCTCATCTCCCTCCCTCCCAAAGAGCCCGAGTCCCTCCCCTCACACACCCCTCCCTCCCCCCCCCACCCCAAAACACCAGTAAAGAGCAAAAAAGGAGAAAAAAACCCAAAACTACACACATGCTACGCCGTAAAAATGCAGAGTTAACACTATTGGGAAGAAGGCTGTGGGTTGCTGAGATGGTCTTTGAAGAACAAGCAGTATCCGTCTGCATTCCCTCTCCCCAGCCCACCCGCCCCCAGGGATAGTCCCGCATGGAAGGGGCTTTGCCTCCTCTCCCCCAAAGCTGCAATTAAACAGCTTTGAAACCCCCCCTGATCCCCCCCCCCCCTTCTCCGCTATCCCCCTGCCCTTCCCTCCCCTCCCAAAGCGAGCCGGGCTGGATGGAATCTGTGCGCAGCGTGAAGCCGCATTAAAGCGGTTGCGCAGCTGCAGGGCACAGAAACCATACTGGTCTCTTCAAAGGGCATCTTCTCCAGCCATCTCTATGCTCCCGAGCGAGCAAAAGCTGCGTTCTCTCCCCCTCCTGCTCAAACCCACAGTTCAGATCTTTATACAAAGGCTGGCCAGCGCGGGGACCGGGGCGTTTAGTTCTTGTCCTCTTTCTTGTCATCATCCTCTGAAGGGTAGGAATGCCATGTCAACCTCTCCTCGTAGAAGGAGATGACCACCTGCGGGCACTTGATGTTGGCTTCCTTGGCAGGGACCAGGTCGGCCTCGTCCGAGTTCTTCCTAAAGGGAAGAGGAGAAAAGCAAGTTAGGAGGCTGAGAGGGGAGGTGGGAGAAGTGGAGAGAGGAGAAAAAACATGAAGTGGGAGGTAAACGGAGTCCTTGAGCTGTGCGGGGGATCCAAGAGGCCCCTTCCCAACTGGGTCTGGAGCAGGGAGAGGCAGCACATAAGCCCAGGGAAAATCACAGAATGGTTTGGGCTGGAAGGGACTTCAAAGCCCACCCAGTCCCACCCCCTGTCATGGGCAGGGACACCTCCCACTGGATCAGGGGCTCCAAGTCCCATCCAACCTGGCCTTGAACCCCTCCAGGGATGGGGCAGCCACCACTGCTCTGGGCAACCTGGGCCAAGGCCTCATCACTCTCAAAGGGAAACATTTCTCCCTAAGATCTCATCTCAATCTCCCCTCTTGCAGCTCAAAACCATTCCCCTCATCCTATCCTGGCACTCCCTGATCAAGAGCCCCTCCCCAGCTTTCCTAGAGCCCCTTTCAGTCCTGGAAGCTGCTCTAAGGTCTCCCTGGAGCCTTCTCTCCTCCAGGCTGAACAACCCCAACTCTCTCAGCTTGTCCTCCTACGGGAGGTTCTCCAGCCCTTGGATCATCTCTGTAGCCTCCTCTGGACTCACTCCAACAGATCCACGTCCTCCCTGTGCTGAGGACTCCAGAAGTGAACACAGGGTTCCAGGTGGGGTCTCACAAAGCAGAGCAGAGGGGCAGAATCCCCTCCCTCACCCTGCTGGTCCCACGGCTTTGGATGCAGCCAGGACACAGGTAGTTTCTGGGCTGTGAGCGCACATGTCGAGCTTCTCATGTCAGTTCAGCTCGAGGTTGTTTGGGACGGGGAGAAGCCGAATCAAGGATGCAGCCCTGACCCCAGCCACTCCATCTTTCCGAGATGGTGCAAAAGCAAATGACTCTCACACCTACACCTGCCTGGTCTGGCTCCTGCGCCGGTGACAGCCCCGTGTCACCGCAGCCCAAGGGGACGTGGTCATCATCACAGCTCTCCTCTGAGCGCAGCCTTTTAGAACTGCAGCCCGTGACGGGTCACCGTGCCCTTCTCTCTCTCTCCCCAAATCCTGCCTGTTGCAGGGGGACACCTTAACGAGCCTCACGATCCTCTGGGCCCTACCTGCTCGTTTCACATCCTCGTTAGCCTCAGCGCAGAGGGGTCGCCTCAGGCAGCAGCGCCATTGCGAGAGGTTGGGTGCCAGGTAGCAGGGACTCCCCGGGTGCAGGTCCTTCCCTCTCTGGCACAGAATAAGCGAAGATGTGACAGACACAAAGTCACACTCACCACTTCATCAGGAACATGAGCTCCCCGCTGGAATCCGTGGCACCGATGATTCGCTCTGGTTCAAATCCCCGGGCGAAGCCTCGCGGTTTCTCCGACTGCAAAGAGAAAAGTTTCCAAATGTAACACGACGCATGACAGCCAGGGCCCTGCGTCTGGGCACCGGGACACACTGGGGGCCACTCAGAGAGGTTCTGCGTATCTGACACTCGGACTATAGTGACCGAGGCCATGGGGAACTGTGCCAAATGCTCAGGTGTAATCCTGCTGAGGTGACCTGGGACCACACAGCAGAGCACCCTGCTCACGCTGCAAGCAGAGAACCCAATTTCCAAGGCCCTGCTGGCTAAAACCTTGTACCAGCCCAGATTCTGCAGCTCCTGGGATGAAAACCAGACTGCAGAGCCTTTTACTGCCCCATTTCCCAGGCAGACCTGAGCAGGAGGCTCTTTGATCCACCCCAAGGGGGACAACAAACAATCCCTGTCTCCTGTTTTACCCCATCTCCACACCTTTTTGGCTCAAGAATTTGCCTTCCAGTTTAGAGTTGGACCTGGACTCCTTCCGAGAGCCACACCTTCTCAAAAGCACTTTATCTGCATCTTGCTGAGGTGGAACAGTTTCCTCTGCATGCAGAACAGTTTGATCGGAGTCTTTTGTTGCCAGACCCCATGCCAAACACAAGCAGAAACCCCATCCTGCCTCACCTCCTCCTTCTTCTTCTTTGGTTTGCTCTCCTCGCCTTTATCCTCTGTGTCCGACTCCGCTTTGCGTTTGCTTCCCTCGGACTTCTCACTCTCATGCGCAGTTTTCTGGGACTGCAGGAACTCTGCGATGAGGTCTGGGCAGTCCAGGTTCTCCTCGGGTTCCCATGTATTATCCTCGCTGCAACCACAGACAGCAGCAGAATTTTAGTCACGGGTAGCTTGTCCCTGCCAAGAAAAGCCCTGGACTTCTCAGGGAAGTCACGGCAGGATGCTGAGGGAAGCAGCCATCTCCTCGCCCCATCGAACAGGACCCTGTCCTCACCCAAGCAGAGATCAGAGAGGCTGAGGGCAGACCTCATTGCTCTCTGCAGCTCCCAGAGCTTTCTTCTCCCAAGAAACAAGTGACAGGATGAGAGGAGATAGCCTCAAGTTGTACCAGGGTAGGTTTAAATTGGATATTAAGAAAAATTTCTTCACTGAAAGAGTGGTGAAGCCCTGGCAGAGGTTGCTCAGGGCAGTGGTGGAGTCTACATCCCTGGAGGGGATCAAAAAACATGCCAACGTGGCACTTGGGGACACGGTTTAGCAGGCACGGTGTGGCTGAACTGATAGTTGTTGTGGAAAGGAGGGAGCTGGGCTCTTCTCCCAAGGGCCAGGGGACAGGACGAGAGGGAATGGCCTCAAGCTCCACCAGGGGAGGTTCAGGCTGAACATTAGGAAAAGAATTTTCACAGAAAGGGTCATTGGTCCCTGGCAGAGGCTGCCCAGGGAGGGGTTGAGTCCCCTTCCCTGGAGGGGTTTAAGGGATGGGTGGACGAGGCGCTGAGGGACACGGTTTAGTATTTGATAGGAATGGTTGGACTCGATGATCTGATGGGTCTTTTTCAACCTGGTGATTCTCTGATTCTATAGTTGGACAGTATGAGCTTAGAGGGCTTTTCCAACCTTAATGCATACAGCACCACGTTTTTATCACTGCGGCTGCCCTTGGCCTGTTTGCTCCACAAGGAGAGGTCAGGGAGTCTGATCCACCTGCCTGGAGAGGCTTTGGGAGCCAAAGACAGAGAGATGCTCGTGCTGGAGCAGCCCAGCACCCACCCCACAGCAGCAGAAACTTACTCCGAGAAGCCCTTCCACTTCAGCAGATATTCCACTTTGCCCTTCACCACTCGCCGATCCAGCACCTTCTCCACCACATACTCCTCCTCCTCTTCCTCTAACACCTCTTCCACTTTCTTCTTGTTCTGTTTTTTTCCCATTGTGCTGGCCAGTTTTTCAGCTTATGGGCGACGCTGCTAAAAGAGGAGAGAGAACCACATGTTTGTGTTAAGGTCAGGTTGGCCTTTGCCAGGCAGCAAACGCATCGGATACAGCACGGGAATGCGGCTTTGGAGAAAAGAGGCGCATGGAAATAGAAGAGATGGGCCAGGATGCTCCAGCCAGACGAAAAGACAAACAGAAAATTGCCATATTTAGATGACCCCTTGTTCAGCCTGGAGAAGAGAAGGTTCCAAGGAGACCTCAGAGTAGCTTCCAGTAATGAAAAGGGGCTCCAGGAAAGCTGGGGAGGGACTCTTGATCAGGGAGTGCAGGGATAGGATGACAGGGAACGGCATTGAGCTGAAAGAGAGGAGACTGAGATGTGTTATCAGGTCGAAATTCTTTCCTGTGAGGGTGGGGAGGCCCTGGGCCAGGTTGCCCAGAGCCGTGGTGGCTGCCCCATCCCTGGAGGGGTTCAAGGCCAGGTTGGATGGGGCTTGGAGCAACCGGATCATAGAATCACCAGGTTGGAAAAGACCTCTTGGATCATCAAGTCCAACCATCCGTTGGGAGGTGTCCCTGTCCAGGGCAGCGGGGTTGGACTGGATGGGCTTTGAGGTTCTTTCCAATCCAAATCATTCCACGATTCTTTCTGACATGCAGCTTCAGCCTTCTTCTTCAGCACCTCATTTCACCAATTCCATCAAGACTCAGCCCAACTCCACCCTGTGCTGTTTTCAGCACATCGTGTCTCGTCCTCGCTGCTCCTGTGTGCCGATGGTGAAGAGATGAAACCACATCCTAGATCAGCTGCTCCACACCTTGTCCTTCCTCTCCTGAATGCCAAGCATCCCTCTTCGACCTGTTCTCTCTCCTCACCTCACAGCCCTGCCCTTCAGCTCAGTCCAACCCTGCCTCGGGCTGCAGGAAGCAGCTGCACAGCAGCAGAAGGGAGCCAGCGTGACGCTGCTATTAACTGAGAGTTAATAAACAGTTAATCCAAGTTAAAGACAAGTCTCAGCCTCTAGTACCGAGCTTCGTTGCTGGTTCACAGATATGCACTCTGAGGTATTTATCTAACTCACAACCCAGAAAACCTTTATTTTTTCCCCCCCCTTACCTTCTAGAGCTGTTTAAACAGTGAAAATTTCCGGCCTGTGTCTCCGGTGCTCGCTGGGAAGCAGCGGAAGTGATGCAGGGCAGGGAAATCTCTGGCCTGCCAGCCCAAGGCTACCTGCCGTACACAGGTAACACGGGACAGCGCGGCCCTCAGCACAGTTCCCTGCACTCCGCTCGCGCCAAGGGGATGGCAGAGGAGGAGCAGCTCTGCCAACTCGCCAGGCGCTTCCCCCAGGCTGAAACGAAACACCTCAGGGAGCCAAAAACCACAGAGAGGCCTCGCTTCCCCGGCTCACACCAGTGCGAGCAGCTCGGCTGGGCAGATCAGAGTCTCTCCTGGGAAGAGCCGTCCACCTTGTCCCTTCTGTGGGGGGCAGAGGGTCTGTTAATCCCTCCTCCACTACCTGCAAGTGCTCTCCAGTCACTTCTTACTGGTACCAGTTACACCAAGAGGTCCCAGCCTGATGGACAAGATCCTAAGCCACCGAGATGCCAACAGAACCTCTGCTTGGGTGAGAAGGGGATGCAGGAAGGGGTTTTTTTCCTTCAGTTCCAGGAAAACGTGGAGCCCTCTGGTTCCCTAAGCTCCTTCTCGACCTCTGTTCCAAAGCCTGCACAGGCAGCCGGGCGCACAGAACAAGTTACACTGATTTAGGCCGACTGAAGGGTCAGGAGATTCCAAACCTCTCCATCTGTTATCTCTGATAAGCAGCGATGCCGTCACAGAGAGCCGCTGGCAAAGCTGGCAACAGGACCCAGACCGCTGAAACCAACTCTGCTCTGCAGCCTCCCCACGTCACCCAAGAGCAGCCCAGGGGCGTTCCCAGCTGGAGCACTGAGGAATACTTCTCTTTTATTCCCATAAAACACGTATTTTCTGCCAAGCAAAATGCCTGGTGAGTAGGGCAAACGCTGCCTCCTCAGAAACTTCAGTTGTGCCACTCAGGTTATCTTGAATTAGGCAGAATAAACTTCAGCTGGCAAAACCTACCCAAATCAGGGCTGGTTTATAAAGCAAAACAAAAATCCTACATATTTACTCTGGCTGATGGAGACGGATGAGTTCAGGAATGGCCTCAGCTCTTGGGGTACGTCTGGACTCGCTCCTTCATGTAGAAGATGCTGAGGAGCTGCCTTGGAGCATCCTCCAAAGGAGACGGGTTACAAATGAGCCCCAGAAGGCTCAAAAGGGCCAGGGCAGAGCAGATGGGAGAGAACTGAGCCCAAAGGCCACGCTCCAGAGCACCCAGCTCCGCTGCCAGCTCCCAGCCAGGGCTCCAGGGCAGCCGAGGGGCACAGGAGAGTGCAGAGGGAGCAGGCAGCGCCTCTCGGCTTGGTAGGTGCCGGATCAACATGTTTATCCTTTGGACCCTGCTACTGCGCTGCAGCATTCAAGCCGACCTTGGTACCAGCTGTGCCAGCACCTGGGCTCTCGGTCATTTGAGGACTCAGCTTTTGGATTTTTAAAGCAAAAACCCTGACATATTTGAGTTAGAAACCCCAAGCTCAAAGCCACGATCACAATAACCTCCAGCCATCGTGTAAATCTTATTTTAGAGACGCAAAAAGCAGGACCGGAAACTTTAATAGCCAGAAACTAAAGTGCTGAATTCTTTACGCAGCATTCGGCCACGCTGGGACCACGCGTGACTGCATTGCAACTATTAAATCTGTGTGAGCATCGCTGTCCTCTCCTGTTGTTCCACGCTGCCCCACGACAGCCAAGCCCTCCCTGCATTCCCAGCTCCAGCAGGTATTTGTCAAGGGAAGCTCTAAAGAAGTTGGAACATGATTCTGTGGAAGTCTCGAGTCTCAGTGCCCTAAGAACAAACAATTTGCTAGTCCTGGTGTTAACGGGGAAGGGAAAGCTTAAACTGCCTTGGGGCTGGTCCCAGTTCCAAACGCAGGTTCCACACACCCTCAATTCGCACACTGGCCTCAATCTCCACAAAAACACAGACGGTTTTTCCCAATTCATACAGACAATCAGGTCAACAGGTACTCTGGGACAGGGAATAACTTGCTGGCAGATTGAATTCTATCCTTTATGTCTTAGAAGGATAGCATCACGGCCTTGAACACCTCAAGTTCTATGGAGCATCATCATGAACTTGCTGGCAAAGCAATTTAAACAGATCGGATGAGGCTTGGAGCAACCGGATCCAGTGGGAGGTGTCCCTGTCTGTGACAGGGAGTTGGAACTGGATGGGCTTTGAGATCCCTTCTGACCCAAGCCATCCCAGGATTCTATGACATTCCACGATTCTATGAACATCAGAGGACTCGCAGCCCCCTCAGGATGAATTTTATCACCCTGTTTGATGGAGTAAGAGTCAACCATATGGGAACAGCCACTAAAACAGAGCTGGACAAGAACATCCACCAGAGAGGCTTCTCCCTCCTCAGCTCCTTCCTGGGCTGGACTAGACTGAGAGCATATTTAATCAGACACCAGACAGAGGCCAACACGAAGCAGTGACGCCACCCGCAGCCTCACCGAGGAGGAGGCTGGGCTGCCTGGCACCGCCTCAGCTGGTGGGCAACACAACAATGTAAAGCCTCGACCCACTGCCAGCAGCTAATCCTGAGCAGGAGCCAGCGCTGCAGCGGGAAGCCCTGGGATCAGGTTTCAGTCTGCAACTCTTCAGGCAGTTCCTTCCTCCCCTCCATCCTCCTCCTCCTCCTCTTCTGGCACCGCGTGGCTGATGGAGAAAGGGGCCAGAGCCCAGCAGAGGCGATTCCCATGAAGGAGTTGTCGTAGCTCTGATTATAGCCAGCAAATAAACTCCAAGATGGCCCAGAGGGGCAAGATCTCCGGCTCCCTTGCTCTCAGCGGGGACCTCTGTGCAGGGTTTTAGTCAGAAGTGCTGTGGTTGTGGCTCGGAGAAGGCCTTGTTTTTAAGGCCCCCAAGGATGCGGAGCTGGATCGCTGTGGCTGCTTGAGGAAGGCAACTGGATCAGAGGGTCTAACAGCAGAGGAGCTGCTGGAACTGGAGGCGTGCAGGGCAGGCAGGGGTGGAAAGGAAAAGAGGCAGCAGGGAAACGCAACGTTTCGTTGTGGTAAAGCTGGGAAGGGAGCACGCAAATCCAGGGCCAGGAGCACTTGGAGAAAGAGCTGGCCAAGGGGAGGGACAATAATCCCAGAGCAAAGGGCTGTGGCAACCGCACCTCAGTGTTCGGCCAGCAGCAGCCTCACCGGAGTCCCTGCGCACTCGGGGTCTGTTTCTCTCAGCAGATATTCCTGTTCCTGCTCCAGGCACTGACTCCAGCAAGTGCCGGGGACCTGCTCCACCTCCGTGGGCTCTCCAGAAACCTGCTGTCACATCCCTGCAGCAGGGATAACGGGTTTGTCTCCAGAGCAAGCAAACCATAAAGCTGCTCTGGGTAGGAAGGTTGAGCTGTGGTTCCAGCAGTAGAAACAGGAATTTCAGTGCTGGAGCAGCGACACAGAGGGAAGCTGCTGCTGCACTGCAGTCAAACCGCAGCTCTGGTGCGAGAAGGGGACTTTGGCCCCTCCAGGGCACAAAACCAGCGCCTGGTTTATATGCAGAACACCCGAGCTGCTCCCCACGCCCTGTTCCTCTGCAGAAGAGGGTGCTCAGCAAACATTTCAGCCTTCAGGAACGTCCAAACCCTCCGATTTTAGTTACTGAAAACAAACCACAGCCACCCAAAGGACCAGCTGGCTTTGGGTCTCGGGAAGAAAGGGGAGAGGCTGAACCATCCCCACCTACTTGGAAAGGCAGCCCAGGGGAGCTCACCCCGTGCTCTGCTCCCTCGTCTCCAGGGCTTTCAAATAAACACGTTTCACATGCACTGAGTCCCTACACGTGGAACGAAGCCGTTTCCTTTCGCCTGGGCGTTTCTGGGGAGGGCAGACAGCTCCTGTCACGCTTCTAGGAGACGCTGGAGTCTACAGGATGTAAGGTCCTGCCCAGAGAGATCACAGCAGGAGCTCAGGTTCCTAAAACTCAGCTTCAGTTTCCTACACCAGGCTTACACTGAAAAATAGGATTTTGAGACAACATTTGGGATGGGCCCATGCCACATTTTTTACCCTAGGATGACAGGCTCAGAGTTGGGGTTGTCCAGCCTGGAGAAGAGAAGGCTGTGGGGAGACCTCAGAGCAGCTTCCAACACTGAAAGAGGCTCCAGGAAAGTTGGGGAGGGGCTCTGGATCAGGGAGTGCAAGGAGAGAATGAGGGGAGAAGGTTTTGAGCTGAAAGAGGGGAGATTGAGATGAGATATTAGGAAGAAATGGTTTCCTGTGAGGGTGCGGAGGCCCTGGCCCAGGTTGCCCAGAGCAGTGGTGGCTGCTCCATCCTTGGAGGTTTTCAAAGCCAGGTTGGATGGGGCTTGGAGCACCTGGATCCAGCGGGAGGTGTCCCTGCCCATGGCTTTAAGGTCCCTTCTGACTCAAACCATTCCATGATTCTAGGAAATCTTTCCATTTTCATTTGCTGTTCCTTCTCTAGCACTCAAGGCAAAGCTGAAATCCTTTGTCAAGGGGGAGGCTGAAGAGAGAGAAGCTGAAAGAATATCATCTTGGTCTGTGGCTAAGAGGAAAGAGATCCAGGACACACCTAAGCCACTGGGAAAGAACTCACATAGGAGTAAAAGGCCATGAAGAAAGAGGCCCAGTGCAAAGAAGCCTGGTTACAGGGGCAGATGGAGGAGCGAGGGCTGGAATTTCCAGCACACCGTTGCAGGGAATCCGTGTTGGCATCACCAGATCTCCCGGAGATCCGTATCCACGCAGGGAAACTCCTACTGGGAACGCAAACGCTATCGGCACCGCTGGCTGGGACGCTTCCCTCGGGAGACGGTGAAGCTCTACCCAACACCTTTCCGTGGTGCCAGGCGCTGATCCTCTTGGTAGGAAGTCAAAAGAAGGAAGGGCAGACCCAGAGGTTTAATTTCAGTACAGAGCAGCTCCATTCACTCTGCATTACAGGATTCACTGTTCAGCTCAGCTTTGAGGAGTTTTAAAGTTAAAACGTTTCCTCCTCCTGCCTTGGCTGGGATCGCTCATCTCCTTACAGACTTACGAGCACGCCAAGTTTATTCCACGCGCGCCAGGGAAAGGCAGCAGGCATCATTCCTTTGAAGTGGGAACAAGCACGTTAAATCTTCCACTCTCCAGAGCCTGAAAACGGTTCTGGAAAGTCTGAGCGAGAGCTCAAGCCTTTGAGTGGAGACCAGGCTAAAGGAAAGCTGCGACCTCCAAGCTCAGCCACATCATTCCAAGTTAAATTCACAATCCAGGAGAGAAGGCACTGCTGGATTGAAGGGAAACACACAGGGAGCAGGAGGAAGAGAGAACCTGAAGGAAGAAATCTCATCGTGCAGAGACGAATTCTGTTATGTGAAGGCAGACACAGCTTCCAAACACTTTAGATGGGATCAACACTCATGGAATCAGAGCAGGGATTTACCTCCTCCTCCTTCCTTTTGTATGGAGAGGGGAAAACATTGCCTCAAGGGCTGAAGGATTCCCAGCTTCCTAGTCTCCTCAGCACCTCCTCCCTCTCCAGAGCAACCCCTGCCAGCCTGCATCCCTAGGGACAGAGGGATCGCATCCAGGGGCTCTTCCCAACGACACCCGCAGGCCCCTCACCTGCTTCCTTCTGCGTTTCCCTGGCGGTGGCAGAGATTGGAGCAGCCACATCTGGTTCTCATCGCTGCCACTACCTCGAGCACTAACGGAAACAGGGCCTGGGTCGCAAACTCCACAGGGATGCTGGCCCCAAACGCCCCCATCGCCAACACCCTCCTCTCTTGGATGCACAAGAGGTTATTACGTTGGGGTTTAAGTGAATAAAATCATTATTCAGCCTGAACGCCCTTTTATACTTTGATCTCTCGGTTTTATAGGGACCATATCTGTGTGTGCTGCTCCCAAGCTGATCAACCCCAACCCCAACAGCGCTGCCACATCCCAAGGATCCCAACGCTCACCCCCGACACCCAGACCACGTTCTGGTCCTGCTGTCTCCTCTGCACTGGGAGGGAACGGGTCAACCTGGAGCCAAACCCCACTGCCACCCTCCCGGCCACCCCCACATCTGTCATTTCCTCAGCAAAGCCTCGTATCAGAGATATGAATCCCATTTGGGCTCCAGCATCGCTTTCTAGAAGTCCTCCTCTTCCCCTAAACGCTTCACAACACCCATGCCAAGCGTGGTTCAACTCCCTTAGAGCCCAGACCTCCTTGCGCCCCAATCTCCTCTTCTTCTCCAGGCTCCCAAACCTCCTCTTTTCCAGCAAAGGGGCTGGAGGAATCCGGTCCTGCTGGGAGCTGCCCAATCACCCCCCTCTCATTTGGGGTGAGCAGGGACTCGATGCAAACACAGCTCCCGCTCCATCTCTCCCCTCCCTTTCCCCAGCGCGTCCCTGCTTCCAGCCTGCCAGACACAGCCTCCCTTTGCCAGTGGGATCTCCGCAGGGAAGCTCTCCCCCAGTCTCACACCATTCCAGTTCACTCCACAGCAGCTCTTCCCCCTCCGGTTCCCCTCACGGGCTCCCATCCCGCTCTCTCCAGAGCAGCTTCCCGCTCATTCTCCCCGCCAAAAGCTGATATTTGTCCCCTCCCCGCTCCAGACTCCCCCTCCTCCCCCTTTTCCTAGAGCTTTCCACCCCCACCACCACCTCCCTCCCCTCCTCCTCACTCCAGGGGCTCCACCAAGGTTGGGTTGAAGCCCTTTCCCACCCTAATGCCACCCCCTCTCCCCAGCAGGGTCCCTACTCCAGCCTTTCCCCTCCCAAACTTCCCTCTTCGCTCCCACATTCGGCTTTGGCCCCACTGGGTCCCCTTGGAGGGGTTCAGCCTTGCCAGCACCCCGATTCCTGCAGCGCTCTCCCATTGACACCCATCCCCAGGACCCCTAAATACCCCCCCTCTCCACTAACACGCCCCCTCCCAGCACCTTAGAATCACCAGGCTGGGCAAGACCCACTGGATCATCGAGTCCAAGCACCCCCTTCAGCATCACCTCCTCTCCCAGCATCCCTAACCCCCCTTCTCCACTAACACTCCCTCTCCTGGCACCCCCAAACCCCCTCTCCTCCACTAACACCCCCTTCCAGCATCCTTAACACCCCCTCTTCGCTTCCCCATCTCCACAGCCCCTCGCTTTCCCAGTACCCCTGCCTCAGCCCCCCCAGCAACCCCCCTTCTTTCTCCACTACCCTCCAGCACCCCAAACCTCTCCCCACACCCTCAAACATCACCTCACCCCTTAAACACCATTTCCCTCAGCAATCCCTCCTCGATCTCCCAGGAACATCCAGTTCCACCTCAGCCCCGCTCCCCAGTACTGCCCAGTCCCTCCCCAGCACCCAGTAACGCCCAGTTCCATCTCAGCACCGGTTCCTAATCGCCCCCCAGTAACACCCAGTTCCTCCCCAGTTCTTCTCCCCACTGCCCCCCCAATAACGCCCAGTTTCTCCCCAGCCCCTCTCCTCACTTTCTCCCCCATCCTTCTCCCCACTGTCCCCCAGTAAAGCCCAGTTTCTCCCCAGTCCCTCTCCCCAGTGCCTCCCCCATTTCTCCCCAGTTCTTCTCTCCACTGCCCCCCAGTTTCTCCCTAGTCCCTCTCTCCACTGCCCCCGCCAGTAACATCCAGTTTCTCCCCGGCCCCTCTCTCCACTGCCCCCCAGTTTCTCCCCAGTTCTTCTCCCTACTGCCCCCCCAGTTTCTCCCCAGTTCTTCTCTCCACTGCCCCCCAGTTTCTCCCTAGTCCCTCTCTCCACTGCCCCCCCCCGTAACATCCAGTTTCTCCCCGGCCCCTCTCTCCACTGCCCCCCAGTTTCTCCCCAGTTCTTCTCCCTACTGCCCCCCCAGTTTCTCCCCAGTTCTTCTCTCCACTGCCCCCCAGTTTCTCCCTAGTCCCTCTCTCCACTGCCCCCCCCCGTAACATCCAGTTTCTCCCCAGTCCCTCTCCCCACTGCCCCCCAGTTTCTCCCCAGTCCTTCTCCCTACTGCCCCCCCCAGTAACGCCCAGTTTCTCCCCAGCCCCTCTCCTCACTGTTCTCCCAGTAACGCCCAGTTTCTCCCTAGTCCCTCTCCTCACTGTCCCTCCCAGTAAAACCCAGTTTCTCCCCAGTCCCTCTCCCCACTGCCCCCCCCATTTCTCCCCAGTTCTTTTCTCCACTGCCCCCCCATTTCTCCCCAGCCCCTCATTCCACTGCCCCCCAGTTTCTCCCCAGTCCTTCTCCCTACTGCCCCCCCAGTAACGCCCAGTTTCTCCCCAGCCCCTCTCCTCACTGCCCCCCCCCTCAGTAACACCGTTTCCCCCGAGTAACGCCCAGTACATCCCCAGCATCGTTCCCCAAGCCCCCTCCCACCCCAGTAACACCCAGTTTCTCCCCAGCCCCTCTCCCCACTGCCCGCCCCCCCCCAGTAACACCCAGTTTCTCCCCAGTAACGCCCAGTACCTCCCCAGCATCGCTCCCCAACGCCCCCCCCGGCCCCAGTAACGCCCAGCACCGCCCCAGCCGCGCTCCCGGGGCCGCCCCCTCACCTTGCACAGCCCCGCCGGAGGGTGAGGGCGGCTGGGGGCGCTGGGGGCGCTGGGCTGGGGCCGCGGGCCTGGCCGCTCTCCGTCCGCCTCCCTCGAACAAAAGAGCCCGGCCAGCCCCGCTGCCCGCCGCGCCGCCTGCGCATGCGCCGCGACCCGCAGCGCCGCCGCAAGGCACCCTGGGAAATGTAGTCCCGTCCCACCCTCTCGCCCCCGCTGCGCACGCTGGGAGTTGTAGTCCCAGCCTCCCACACCCACCGCGATGCACGCTGGGAGTCATGCCTTTTCCCTTCCCTTCCCCCGCGCCGCGATGCATGCTGGGAGTTGTAGTCCCCCCCCGCCTACACGCGGCGAGGATTCCTTTCCGGTCAGGCCTAAGCTCGCAGGCCCGGTGGCGATCGCGACGCAGCCTGGTGTGGCCACGCCTCCCCGCGGGGTCCACATCGCAGCTGAAAGGCTCAACAGGTTCCTCTCTCCGCCTCCGGGCGCGAACTACAACTCCCAGCGTGCGCCGCGCCGGAAGCGGAAGCGCCGCCCGAGGTTTAAGGCTGCGGTGTCGCCGCGCTGCTTAAAGGGGCCGCGGCCTGCGAGGAGGTGAGGGGGGAGCTCGGGATCCTCGGGGCGGGAGGGGAGCTGGGAGTCCTCGACCTCTTTCTCCCGCGGCCTCTCCCGGTGGGGTGGGGGTCGTCGTGCTCGGGAGTCGCCGCCTGGGACCCTCCTTCTGAGGGGAAAACAAGGCTGGGACTAGGGAGGGTTAAAATGGCTTTAAAGAGGGAGATTGAGGTGAGATCTTATGGATAAATGTTCTCCTGTGAGGGTGGGGAGGCCCTGGGACAGGTTGCCCAGAGCAGGGGTGGCTGCCCCATCCCTGGAGGGGTTCAAGGCCAGGTTGGATGGGGATTGGAGCCCCTGATCCAGTGGGAGGTGTCCCTGCGCCTGGATGAGCTTTGAGGTCCCTTCCGACCCAAACCATCCCATGATTTCATGATAATCCTCCTCAGTGCTCTGTGTGGACGGCTCTGTTCAAGCCTGACAGGCAAAAGCAGAAGTAAATGGGACTTGTTCCCTCTTTTCCCACCTGGAGCTCCGCTGGGAGGCTTTCCCCCCAGGCTTAGCGGCCCTGGAAGCAGCCTAGAGGGGTGCCCTGTGTGCTCGGATGCCTGTGGAGCCTCGGGGAACTGAGCTGGAGAGGCAGCTCCGAGCTGGACTTGATGATCCCTGGTAGGAAAGTGCTCCATGCAGGTTCTGCTGGTATGGAGGGGTAGAGACCGTTGCTAAGGATGAGTCTGAGTGAGCAAAAAGGTAAAAGATAGCAGGCAAGAGATAAAACCGGACACTTTCTCTACCAGTAGTGTGAGTTGAGGGCTCGGGGAGGTGATCTGCCTGGAACCGGACCCCGCTTGGGGCTCTGAACATCCAGGCTGCTGTATCCTGTGGTTCTATGATTCTATCCTGGGCCAGGGGAAAGCTGTGAGGCTCTGGGAGCGTGGGGTGTTGCCGGGTGGCTTCCACCTCTCGCATCCTTCTAGCTGGAAGACATTGTAAGTGTGAGCCCTGGGAACACCGAAATGCAAATTGGAGGAAGATTAAACCAAACCCCGTATCCCCGGGCCCCTTAAACTGAGGCTTTAAGCAAAAACCCTGAAAGAGGATTTGCTGTAACTGGTTAAAGCTACCCCCGAGCTGCCTTCTCGGTTGGGTTTATGTTGATTTATCAAGTTAAGATCAATTAACTCCAAATAAAGCGTAAATAAGATTACGCCTGTGTTGTTATAACACTGGGTGAAAGCATAGGGAGCGCTTGGAATCTCTACTTCCAGTTTTCTCCCTGCCTGTGGAGCTCGGTCTCCCTCTCCTGGGTCTCCCTGCTCTTCCAAACACCCTTCCAGGAGCTGGGGAATTCAATTCCTCTTCCTGGCAATGCTCCGCTGTTCCATTAGGCAATCTCGGAGTCTCTTCTTCATTTTAATGAGCGAGGAGCTCTAAAAGCAGCGGGATGGCAGCAGCATCTCCTGGGGAGGCCAGGGAATGTGATGGTCAAGTTCTGCTGAAACTGGTTCTGGCTGGGAGCCCCCAGCACGGGGGAGGATGGGATGGGAGCTCCCACCCGTCTGACTCATGTTACATTTGGCTCTTTCTCTCTCCTCCTTCCCCAAGGGAGGAATCATGTGTGCTGGAGCGTGGGGGTTATTTTTTTCGGAGGTTCCTCTTGTCCTTTTCCCCCTTTACGGCTCAAACTGGAGACAGCAGTAGCCTGACCCACCACCAGCCTGAGCTCAATTACTCCAAGACACCACGCAGTGAGCTTGGGTTTCTCTGGTTGTCTATTCCCAACTCCTTCTCCACAGTTATTAACGCTTTCCTGCTCTCCAGGCAGAATGGAACAGCTGAAGCCTTGCAGCAAGTACCTGCAAACCGGTGGAGCTGGATTTTTTTTTTTTTAAAGCCTGGTTTGTGGCCCAACCCCTCCCCTTCTCCCAGCTAAAATTAGCACCGTCTTCAGAAGAGCTTTGCTTATAAATAAAGGCTGGGTTTCCAGCACCGCCTGACACTTGGCAGCTCTCATGGCCTAAAAGGCAAGATTCCAGGCATGAGGAACAGGTGAAGGGTTGCGTGGCCCCTGCCATCAGGCAGCTGTGTCCCTCGGGAGCCCGGGCAGCAGCAGCAGGCGGGGTCCTGTTCCCAAACCTCTTGTAAATAATCCTGCAGAGGAGGTGAAACCGGGACACAGGACAGGCTTGGTCTTCCAGCTCCCCCTGACGAGTATTCCTCGTCTGTGTGCATGCAGGGAATCTATCTCTGAGGGGTTTGGCTGGCTGGACTGGGTATTTATTGGGAGAGAGGGGTCATCTTGCTGGCCTCCCCTTTCTTCAAGCCCTGGGGCTGTGTTCCTGCTGCTGTGTGGAACAGGAATTACTGCAGGAGTACGTAATGGTGCAGTAAATCTGCAGGACCCGGGAATGGTGGAGGAAGCATTGAGTGTGGTGGGAGCCAGGAAAGTTGGGGAGCGCTGGGGATCCAGGGGGCTTCACAGATGCTCGTTTCCCCCCCCAGTTCCCACTGGGAGAAGGGGAAGGGGGGTGTTAGGGAGGAGTGTGAGGGAGAGCAGTGGGAATGCAGACACGAAACCCAGCAGGGTGGGGAGATCGTGGTACCAGGTTTGCTGCTTAGCCAGGTGACTTGTGAAAGAGCCAGAGAGAAGCGGGATTATCCGTTTCTGGTGCTGATGGGCGACTTGCCGAGGGGGCAGCTGGGGAGCGGGTCTGATCCACACAGGAGAGCAGGAGTAGCTCACAGACCCCAGCCCAGCTCGTGCTGGGAGGCGGCGAGCAGAGAGGCAGGCCCGTGGGAGAGGGAAATGGGCAGCCAAAACGGGTTTTCTCTTCCCCAGCCAAACCGGCTCCCCTGGAATTTCAGTGCAAACCTGCCCCTGGGAGGAGTGGGCTGGGTTTTTCCCCCCTCCTGCCTTCCCACATCCGAGTTCTGGATGCGGGGAGCAAAGTGGGGGACCTGAGCTCTTGGTTGGGCAACAAGGTTCCTGGGCAACAAGGTTCCTGGCCAACAGGAGTTTTGTCAGAGCTGTGTCCAGCTTTCCCGGAGACTCCGTTATCTGCCAGGGAAGTGCTGTGGGAGCAGGAGCAGCCGGCTGGCCCATCGCCTCTGAACTGGGAGCCCTGCTCAGCCCTGTGATCCCAGTGCCTCTGTGAGCAGGGCCGACCTGAAGAGGTGCCTCAGGCTCTGGCCGTGGTCACCATACGCTCTCCAGTACATCCCAGCTGTACTGTGCCTCAGGAACACGTGGGGGATTAATGCTGGAAGCTCTTTTCCCTGGGGGCTGAGGGATTTGAATGCACCCTCTTTCTTTTGAGGGGAAAGGATCAGGGAAAGCATGGAGGCTGGAGAGGTGCCTGGAGGGAGGCAGAGTACAGAGGAGACCCTGATGTGTTGATCTTGTCTCACTAAATCCTTTTTTTTTCTTTTTTCCTCTGTGCAGATGTTTCTCACTGGGCTCTGGCTCTAGGATGTTGGAGAACCGAGAGGAAGTAAGAGCCTTTTGACGTGGGTTTTGTCTGTTCCTGTGTTGAAGGGTGTGAGATGTCTGTGGGGCAGAGCTGAGGGGCAGCTGATGAGGGGTGGGAAGGGCTGGAGGTGTCTGCGTTCTCCCTGGGGCAGGACAGCCAGACGAGCCAGTGTGATCGTGGGTCCCCGTTCCCAGGAGGGCTCCTCTGGGAAGAGGGAACATTGGCGCGGGGCGGTGAGCGCTGCCTCCTGCGCTCAGGTGGTGTTTGTGCCGTAGGAGCTGACCACAGTGCGCGTTCAGGACCCCCGGGTGCAGAACGAAGGCTCCTGGAACTCCTATGTGGATTACAAAATCTTCCTCCACGTGAGTTGCAGCCAAGGGAGAGAGGGGTGAGCCGCAGAGCTCAGCATGCTGTACACGAGGCTCCCAAGCGGGGCTGCCTGCCTGTGTCCAGCTATGCTGAGCGAGGATGGAAGGAGCTGTGAAGGGGGAGCCCTCAGCAGCCCATCCCTCCTCCTGCGCTGTCTCCATGTGGGTCTGAGACTCAGCTTCTCACCTGGCTCCTTCTCAGGTCTTTAAGACGCTTGCAGCTCCTCAGCGCTCACAGTGCTTTGAGGGGATCTCGCACTCACAGGACACGGGGAGCTGTATGGGCAAGATCCTCTGCCTTGCTGCCCTCAATCATGTGGTTTGTTTCCCTGGTGGGTTTTCTTGCAGACCAACAGCAAGGCCTTTACTGCCAAGACCTCATGCGTGCGGCGCCGATACCGTGAATTTGTGTGGCTGAAGAGGCAGCTCCAGAAGAATGCTGGCCTGGTGTAAGCATGGTGCTCCCTCCTTTCCCCTTCCTGCGGCCACACGCTGCTTCCCATTGACCCTGGGAGAGCCATGGGAACTCAGATTACGGATAGAATCATGGAATGGTTTGGGTTGGAAGGGACCTCAAAGCCCATCCAGTTTCAATCCCTGCCATGGGCAGGGACACCTCCCCTCTCCAGCTTTTTCAGTCCTGGATAGAAGTTGCAGACATGAACACAGGACGCCTGAGCTCCTGGGATCCAGCTCTGCACACAGCAAGGTCCTGGCTGCCCGTGTGTCTCTGTGCTGGGGTGATCTGACCCTGAGCCGCTGCCTCTGCTCTGTGCCTGCAGGCCTGTCCCAGACCTGCCTGGAAAATCTACATTCTTCGTGGGCAGCACGGATGAGTTCATTGAGAAGCGGAGACAGGGGCTGCAGCAGTTCCTGGAGAAGTGAGTGGAGTGTTTGTGAGAGCTGAGGGAGGGAGAGGAGATGCTGCCCTGGCCTTGCTTAGGGGATGCTGGCTGTGAGGTGGCACCAGGGCTGTTGATGGTCACAGTGGGGAAGGGCTCAGCATGCTCCTGCCTCGCTCATTTTCTTTCCTCTGTACCCAGGGTTGTGCAGAACGTGGTCCTCCTCTCCGACAGCCGCCTGCACCTTTTCCTGCAAAGCCAGCTCTCCGTTCCCGAGATCGAGGCATGCGTGCAAGGCCAAGGCTCACAGACAGTGACAGAAGCCATCCTCCACTACGCCATGTCCAACTGCGGCTGGGTGCAGGAGGAAGAGAGCCGCCCTGCGCTGCTGCCAGGAGGGAACCTGCACGGCAGGTAACTCGGGCACGAAAGGACTGGCCATGGGGTGCAGGGAGCTCCTGTGCTGTGCCTGGGACTGCTCCATGCTGGCTGGTGCCTTGCTGTCCGCACCTCTCCTTGCTGCTGTGGGTCTGGTACAGAGACCGCTCCTCGAATCCTGGGGTCAGTTCTGGGCCCCTCACCACAAGAAGGATGTTGAGGCTCTGGAGCGAGTCCGGAGAAGAGCAACGAAGCTGTTGAAGGGGGCTGGAGAACAAGAGGATCGGCTGAGAGAGCTGGGGGTGTTTAGCCTGGAGGAGGCTGAGGGGAGACCTCATTGCTCTCTACAACTCCCTGAAAGGAGGTTGTGGAGAGGAGGGAGCTGGGCTCTTCTCCCAAGGGACACGGGACAGGACAAGAGGGATTGGCCTCAAGCTGCACCAGGGGAGGTTTAGGCTGGACATCAGGAAAAAATGTTTCACGGAAAGGGTCATTGGGCAGTGGCAGAGGCTGTCCAGGGAGGGGGTTGAGTCACCTTCCCTGGAGATGTTTAAGGGACGGGTGGATGAGGTGCTGTGGGACGTGGTTTAGTGATTGATGGGAATGGTTGGACTCAATGATCCAGTGGGTCTTTTCCAACCTGGTGATTCTATGGAATGGTTTATGTTGGAAGGGATAAGCCCATCCAGTTCCAACCTCCCTGATTTTGTAGCGGACAGGTAAGTTTGGAGTTGATGATCTCAAAGGTCTTTCCCAACCTAATGATTCTATGATCCTTGCTACAGCTGGTTGAGGGAATGAGGTTGAGCACGTATTCCCCAGGCCCGAACAGGCAGGATTCCTGGGGGTCAGGCAGACGGAGCTGCGTATCTTGGGCAGCTCTTCTGCTGCCCTCCAGGCTACCCAGGAGGGTGACCTGTTCCGGAGGGCTTAGCAGAAAAGAGCTTAAGTCTCTTCGAACAGCCTAAGCTGAGATTTACAAAGCTCTTTGGCTGCTTTCCTTTCTTAATCTCTGGGGAGCGAGGAGCCTTTGGAGGCTTTCAAAGCTCAGGCTTTCCATGCGTCTCACCTTGGTCCTTGCAGCATGAGTGGGTTTCGTAGTTCCTCATGCACATTAGAGCTTCCGAGTGCTTGTGGCGTGCCGGGGAATTAACCAGGCATCTCCTGGTGCCGTGGCTGCGGCCGTCCAAAGGGATTCTGCACCTGGGGAGGCAGCTGGGCTGGGGGGAGGAGGGTGTCCTCGGTCTGCAGCTGCCGCAGCTCCCTGCAAGAAGCTGCACAAGCGCAGACATCGCCTGCGTGTGTGAGTCCTGTGGCCAGCGCAGGGTCCCTGCTGTGCTCACGGCAGCCCAGAGTGCCTGGCAGAGATGCTCAGAGTCCCCCTGCCCCTCGCGTGAGACTTGAAGCTACTTCTGGCCTCCCGCACTACCCGGTCCCCACATTTCTTCGTCTTGGTTTTCAACTAGCAGGAAGAAAGAGGTGTCTGGACCCCAGCAAGAGACCAGTTTTTAACTAGAGCCCTTCTGGTTTTAAGGAAGGGGTTTGAGGGAGCGCGGCAGCCCAGGCCAATGGGTAGGTACCCAGGCAGCGCAGCTTCGGGTGTCCCTGTCACTGGTGGCAGTCTCCCCCCTCCTTTCCTGCTCTGGGTTTGCGTGCAAGGGCGAGCGGCTGCTTCTGTGGCCGAGCTGCTGGAAGCTGTGGGCTGCGGTGAGGCTGTGCCGAGCAAAAGCAGCTTCTGCTGCATGGAAGCGGTTGTGCCAAGGAAGCAGCGGTTGATGTGCAGACGTGCAGGCGCATCAGGCCCTGCATCTCCCCTGCGTCCCTTCTCCGCTCTGACCTCTTCTCTCTTTCCAGCTGCGCCGGCCTGGGAAGCCCGCAGGGTCCGAGGTGCCTGGAGCCCTTCCCGCACTGGAGCGACTTCGGCATGGACGACAGCCACTCGGACAGTCCGGACGAGCCAGCTGAGCCCCTAGGGGGACGGCGGGAGATGCAGTAAATAGACCTAGTGACCTTGCCTGCCTTCCCTGGGACCTGCAGCCCTCGCTGGAAGAGGGACCACTGCCCTGCTTGAGGGATGTCCAGGCTGGTGGGACTGGGGCTGCACTGGGAACACGGCCTTGTCCCGGGCTCTGCAGTGTCTGGGGCTCACGTGCTCTCTCCCTGCTGACTCCCGACTGTCCTCGATGTCCCAGGCAGCGCGTTCCCATCGCTCCTCTCTTTGGAGAGGGGATCTTGTGGTTAGTGAAACCTGTGTTTGTTGTTCCCATGGCCTTTGCTCTCTGGTGGGTGCAGGAGCAGGGCTGAGGTGGCAGTGGCAGCGAGCCTCTGTGTCCTTAGCACATCCCTGCTCTGGGGCAGGGTGGGATACGCTGGCTCACATCCAGCAAGACAGAGGAAGGCCTTCCTCAGTGGAGCTGTGGGCTGGGAGCAGGGGCTGGCCACTGCCCAGCTGATCTCTTTAGTTCCCCACATTCCTCTCCGTGCTCCAGGTGGGGAAGGCTGCATTTCCCTGGAACAGCCACGCTGTGCAGCTCCTGGAGCTGGAGCCCCACGCGTGAAGTGCAGTTATCGTATCCACACCTGGGGCCTCTTGGCACAGTTCGCTCTCTAGGTTGGCTGGGGCTGGGATGCACGGAGAGGAGCTTCCCGCTGGGATCACAGGGGGAGGGAACACATCAGTGGGAGGTAGAGGGGATAGTTTGTGGTCTCCTGCCCTTTTGAGGGAATGCCCCTTCCAGATGGAAAGAGCAGCCTCCTCCCTCACACGCCGACTGCCCTGCACAGGCGGGAGTGGGGGGGGCTCAGCCAGGATCTGGTTTGCTGGCAAAGGAAGCATGTAGCTGCCTTGGAGTCGGTGTCGAGCACTGCTTGGGCTCTGGTTCCTCCCGATGCCACTCCCTGTGCTCTCCTGTACCTCTTCCTCCCACCCTCTGCACTGGTGAAGGCAGAGCCGACGTGCTCTGACTTGAAATAAAAATGAAGTAGAAGAGACTTGCTGGTTGCTGGCAACGTGTGTGTCCTCACTGCGTGGGTGGAGGGAGCTGGGCTGCAGCCGAGCTGGTGGCAGGGAGCCGGCTTTAGGGGAAAAAGAGAGGGTTATTCCACCTCTCCCTGTGGGGCTAGAGGTGTCAGAACCACCCGGGCTGACCCTGGCAGCAGAGAGGCCCCTGGGGTGGTTGGCAGGGGACAGGCAGGGCTGCGGGGTCCCCCTTTGCCCCCCATCATGAGTTTTGAGGAGCCTGACCCTGGCTCAGGGGGTCTCAGCCTCATGTGGGGCGGGGCAGGACGCATGAGGGAGAGGGAGGGAGGCTTGGAAACCCATTGAGGCGCATCTGAAATGTCAGGAGCAGTTCATGGCAAAGGCTGGCAGCTGCTCGAGCGCCGGAGCGCTGCTGCCATTGGCTGCCCCCCCTCATGCATATTCATGCATATTCAGGAGCCTCCAGCTCCAAATGGTGCAGCTGTGAGCCCAGCTGTGCCCCACAGGCCTGCTCCTGCACCCCACAGACCCCATCCTACGCTCGTGTCCCCCTCCTGTGCCCCACAGCAGCCATTCCTGCACCCACGGGTACCCTCTTGGACCCACGGATGTGTTCCTGTGCCCACGTGTGGCCTTTGCCTGCCTCATACTGTGAATCCTGGGGTCAGTTGTGGGCCCCTCACCACAAGAAGGATGTTGAGGCTCTGGAGCGAGTCCAGAGAAGAGCAACGAAGCTGGTGAGGGGGCTGGAGAAGAAGAGGAGTGGCTGAGAGAGCTGGGGGTGTTTAGCCTGGAGAAGAGGAGGCTGAGGGGAGACCTCATTGCTCTCTGCAACTCCCTGAAAGGAGGTTGTGGAGAGGAGGGAGCTGGGCTCTTCTCCCAAGGGACAGGGGACAGGACGAGAGGGAATGGCCTCAAGCTCCACCAGGAGAGGGTCAGGCTGGACATTAGGTAAAAATTTTTCACGGCAAGGGTCATTGGGCAGTGGCAGAGGCTGCCCAGGGAGGGGGTTGAGTCCCCTTCCCTGGAGGGGGTTTAAGGGAAGGGGGGACAAGGTGCTGAGGGACATGGGTTAGTGTTTGATAGGAATGGTTGGACTCAACGATCTGGTGAGTCTTTTCCAACCTGGTGATTCTATGATTCCTCCGTGCCCGGGGCCAGGGTTGTATCCTGCCCTCTGCTCCCTCTCAGCCCTCTGGCACAGTTTGCTCCACAAGCTTGGTCTGGTGCTTCCCATCCTTCCCTTGACACCTTGCCAGGAGGGTTCCATCCCCTCTCCTGCCCCCTCACAGGGATGGGTGGTGCCCATCCTTCTCCTTGGAGCTGCCTGTGTTTCTGAGCCAGACGGGAATTAATTTCGGTGGTGTTGATCAGCTTTGCAAAGCTGTGGGGAAAACAGTGACTCAGAGGCTTTGGCTGGGGATGGGGGGGGCAGCCCTGCTCCTGCTCGGGGGGCACCGAGCAGCGGGGCCGTGTCTGGGGTGACGGCAGCTGCTGCGTCAACTCCAACCCCGGCACCCGCAGGGGATCTGGGATGTAGGGGCACCCGGAGTGGGTGAGGACGGCTCAGCACCCCCCTCCCAGCACCCTCCCAGCCTGGCGTGTCTCTCTCCTCCCCGCCGCCTGCCAGAGAAACAGCCTCAGCACTTGGAAGGAGGCCAGGCTCTCCAGACAGCGCATCCTCAGCCCTCCCCGGGAAGGCTGGCACTCATGGAAGCACTGAGGTTGGAAAAGCCCTCTAAAGCTCATCCAGGCCGTGCTGGCTAAACAGTGTCCCCAGTGCCACGGCCAGATGGCTCTTGAACCCCTCTGCAGCCACCACTGCTCTGGGCAACCTGGCCCAGGGCCTCCCCACCCTGACAAGAAAACATTTCTCCCTAAGATCTCATCTCCATCTCCCCTCTTTCAGCTCAAAACCATTCCCCTTGTACTCTCCCTGATCCAGAGCACCTCCCTAACTATCCTGGAGCCCCTTTCAGTGCTGGAAGCTGCTCTGAGGTTTCCCTGGAGCCTCCTCCTCTCCAGGCTGGACAACCCCGAGTCTCTCAGCCTGCATCCCCACCTGCCCATGGGGTCCCTAGTTGTTCCTGGCTTCCCAACATCTGCACAGCTGTGCTTCGCAGCCACCCTTTGGCCAATGAATCAGAGAACCATAGAATCACCAGGTTGGAAGAGACCCACCGGATCATTGAGTCCAACCATTCCCATCAATCACTAACCCATGTCCCTCAGCACCTCGTCCACCCGTCCCTTAAACCCCTCCAGGAAAGGGGACTCAACCCCCTCCCTGGGCAGCCTCTGCCACTGCCCAATGACCCTTGCCGTGAAAAATTTTTACCTAATGTCCAGCCTGACCCTCCCCTGGTGGAGCTTGAGGCCATTCCCTCTCGCCCTGTCCCCTGTCCCCTGGGAGAAGAGCCCAGCTCCCTCCTCTCCACAACCTCCTTTCAGGGAGTTGCAGAGAGCAATGAGGTCTCCCCTCAGCCTCCTCTTCTCCAGGCTAAACACTCCCAGCTCTCTCAGCCGCTCCTTTTCTTCTCCAGCCCCTTCCTCAGCTTCGTTGCTCTTCTCTGGACTCGCTCCAGAGCCTCAACATCCTTCTTGTGGGGAGGGGCCCAGAAGTGACCCCAGGATTCGAGGAGCGGTCTCCCCAGTGCTGAGCACATAGAGATGCTCCCGTTTCGGCCCCGGGGCCAGCCAAGAGCTGTGGGTGCCGGGGGGGCTGCAGCCCAGGGGGTTTGGGCACCTTTCCCGGGGATGCTGCACTCAGCAGGCACTTACCACCATCTAGTGGTCCTTCAGCCAAGTGCGGGAGGAGGAGGAGGAGGAGGAGGATGCTCTGGGTTAACCCTCAGCCGTGGGATAAGCCTGGACCAGAGGGCTCTGGGGATGCTCAGAGCTGGGGCAGGAGGCGAGGGGGCACCGTCTGCACCCAGCGCTGGCTCCAGACCCGCAGCAAAGCCTGGGGCAGCCAAAGGTGGAGAGGAAAATGGCTTTATTATGGGCTGCCAGCCCCCCCCACGGCGTCGCTGCGGGTACCATGGGGCAGAGCGGGGCTCAGGGGCTCGATGCGTGGGCTGGACGATGGGACGCGGGTCTCCTCATGCAGAGAGTTCCCGTGGGAGCTGGGGCTGCGGACGGAGAGCGTAGCTGGATTCTCAGCACCTGGATTTGGGGAGGGGGAGAGGAAGGTGACAGCGGGGAAGGTGACACCGCAACACAGGGACTGATGCGATGTCAGTGACTCCAAGCACAGAGGCGATGAGGAGAGCAGGACATCTCTGGGCGAGCGTGGAGGTCTCTCTGCCCCTAGCTTGGCCACAGACCTCCTGCCACCTTCCCAGCAGAGAAACCTGTGCCTCAGTTTCCCCAAATGCCTCCAGAATAGGGTTTGTTTGGGAAAAACACAGTGCACGTGCAGATTTGGTGTCGGGGTTGGTGCTACAGCCAGTGACACACAACGCTCTGGGTCCAACAGAGCTGCCTGCTCTTTATCTCAGCATGTTTCTCCCATGGAGCTCGAAGGAGCTGGTAGATCCCACCCGGGGAGGGTGGCATCATCCCTGAGCGGTGACTGTGGTTCCCACGTAAAATGGAGACCAGGAGATGGAGCCAAAGACAATCCTCAAGGCTTGGCCTCCCGGAGATGCTGGGGCACCCCAGGAATGGAGCCACCCAGGCACCCCAGGAATGGAGCCACCCACCTTCACGCCCCATCCTCAGCGGGGACACCCGGGGTGCCAGCTCTCACCTAGGCAGGGGCTGCGCTCCTCATCGCTCCTCCAGGTCGTAAGCAGCCTCCAGGTAATCCTTCGGGACGATGCCAACCACGTTGTTGAGCTCTCCGACCCACCAGCCGTAAACGTTGTACTTCTAGGGGGACACAGCCCAAGGGACACAGGTCAGGTCCCTCCTTCCTTCGGATCCTGGATTCACAGGGAGCAGCCCCCAGCTTCCCACTTGAAAATACCTCTGTCCCACCTCCTCCCCTTGAAAATCCTTTGCTTTCTTCCCTAACCCTCCTCATCCCTTCCACCCCACTCTTCCCCTTCGCCCTGGTCCTGCGGGGCACAGCTTGGGACTTGCTCAGAAACCCAGCATTAATCCACACCCTGATTTTTTGGGGTATTTTGCTCACAGATGGGACCTCTAAGGATGTCCCAGGCCCCAGCCTGGCGCTCTCAGAAGCCCCTCCAGGTGGATCAAGCCTGGGTAACACATCTCCTCCCCAGATTTTTCTCTGAGAGGCAAATAACACAGAGCAAACTTCTCCCGGTGGGCGAGAGGAGGAGTTAGCACACACAGCCGTACCAAGTTTGCCATCAAAACAGGAGATTTTTTTTTTAAAGGAGGTTTTGCAGATGAAGAGCACAGCAGCGCGCCCTTTCCTGTGTCCCACACGAACTCTTGCCCCCATCCAACCCCACTGGGGTGTTTAATGTATCTCAAGCTCATCCCTGCCTCCCAGCGGGATAAGGGCTTCACTGGGGAGAGGGGCTGCACCATAGAATCATAGAATCACCAGGTTGGAAAAGACCCACTGGATCATCGAGTCCAACCATCCCCATCAATCACTAAACCACGTCCCTCAGCACCTCGTCCACCCATCCCTTAAACCCCTCCAGGGAAGGGGACTCAACCCCCTCCCTGGGCAGCCTCTGCCAGGGACCAATCACCCTTTCTGTGAAATATGTTTTCCTAATGTTCTGCTTTAACCTCCCCTGGTGGAGCTTGAGGCCATTCCCTCTCGTCCTGTCCCCTGTCCCTTGGGAGAAGAGCCCAGCTCCCTCCTCTCCACAACCTCCTTTCAGGGAGTTGCAGAGAGCAATGAGGTCTCCCCTCAGCCTCCTCTTCTCCAGCCTAAACACCCCCAGCTCTCTCAGATGCTCCTCTTGTTCTCCAGCCCCTTTCCCAGCTTCGTTGCTCTTCTCTGGACTCGCTCCAGAGCCTCAACATCCTCCTTGTGGTGAGGGGCCCACAACTGACCCCAGGATTCAAGGAGACGGACATCGCTCCTGACAATTCCAGCTCTGCAGATGGAGCTGCTGGAGCTGGGAAAAGGTCCCAGGAGTCCCAGTGCTCTCCAGGTTGCGATCCCGATGCTCCTGGGGGACCCAGCACCCAGTGGAGCATCCGCACTGCCGCTGCTGGGAAGGAAGGAGCAGGGAGGGATGGGAGCTGGATTCCCTGCACCAGCCAGAGAGGAAAAATCCTGCTGCAAAGCCAGAAGGAAAAAAAAAATTAAAAAATCAGGGTCTCTTTGCTGTAGCAAAGACGCGTGGGCAGAGGGGCCGCGATGCCCCAGGTGTGCGGGGGAGCCTCCAGCCCCCACCCCGTAGCCTGAACGCTACGAGGTATTTTAAAATAATTTCTGCTTTGATGAATTGCCGCGGAGTCCGCGATTGCTCATAATCAAAGGGAGGGAAATGCAAATGAGAGCCAGCCGAGAACGCGCGGCACCGAGCCTTTATTTCACCGCGCAGTGCCAAAAAGAATTAAAACAACATTAAACTCCCAGCAATAATGTTTAAGTCCTCGTTTCCAAGTGCCAAATTGCACCACTCTGGATCATACAGATGTTCGTTAATTATGCTAATTTTTATTAAACTATTAAAACGAGGAGTGCACTGGCACAGCAAGGCAGAGCCCAGTGCAGGGTGAACTCTGCTCTCGTCTGGAGGTGCTAATTTACATCTCGCTAACGTGCTGATGCTTGATACCAGCTTGTGGAGGGGGGGAGCGAGGAGAAGGAGGGAGCTGGAGGATGGTTTTGCTGGAATCTACCTAATTACACGCTAATGGGGCCTCTGTGCTCAGTACCTGCCTGGACTGGGTTGGGGGGGGGAAGCAATTTAGCTGAGACTCTACAGAAGGGACTGGAAAGGCTGTAATTGGGGAGAGAATTGATCCAGCGAGGCTGCTGAGCCCTGAGCGTGCGGGTAGAGCAGCATCAGGAGAACCATGGAATGGGTTGGGTTGGAAGGGACCTCAAAGCCCACCCAGTTCCATCCCCTGCCATGGGCAGGGACACCTCCCACTGGATCAGGGGCTCCAAGCCCCATCCAACCTGGCTTTGAACCCCTCCAGCGATGGGGCAGCCACCCCTGCTCTGGGCAACCTGGGCCAGGGCCATCGCACTCACGCAGCTGGGAAAAGCAAATTCAAAACCCAGTGCCCTTTCCAGGCTGGCACGTAACGAGGAACTGGATTTGCAGGTCCCACCAACTCTAGTGTCCATCCTCCCAGCCCAACCATCCTCCACACAGCCGCGACGGCCTCGCCTCATTCCCAAAATGCTGAGATTTTCTCCCAGAAGCAAGAACCCCCCTCTCAAAGCGCCTCTCCACGTTTCGTTCTCGAGATCCCTGGTGCCAAGCAAACCTGAAGCAGACGCTCGTTCAGATAATCGCTCGCAATCAGGGCTTTTATGGCGTGTTGGTTGTAAAAGGCTTTGTGCTGCTGATCCCCAGCAACGAGGGAGGGAAAGACATAACAAGATGACAACCACAACCTGGTTTCTCTCCCTGCCTTGCACTACGGCTCCTCCAGCATCACCTGAGAGAGACAATTACTTCTCAAGGCCAAGTCCCAGCTGCAGATCCCCCTGTCTCCATCAGAGGGGACATCCCAAAGCTTGTGGTCACAGAGGTAGCGGTGGGAATGTGGTCAGCTCTCCCCTGCATGGCCTTGGATGGATGATTGCTTCATGGGATCCTAAACAGGCAGCCACTTCTCTCCAGCCGTGCTTCCCCAGCTCCACCAAGCTCCAATTGTCCCATCCAAAGTCCCCCCTTGCCCTTCGCCCAGGCTCTCTTCCCCCACGGAGCACCACAGGGATGATATTTACTCCCCACCGGTGCTCCCAAGCCCTCCTCACCACCACGATCCTTCACCAGCCCTCGTAAACAACCCCTTTGGGCTTCGGGGAGGCCATTCATCACCCTCCTTCGCACAGAAGATCAATGATGCCTTGATGGATGCCGAAGGAAAAGCCAATCAGTCAGAGACTTATCGGTTTATGATTGCTCGGCCCCATTATTAGTGCTTGTGTGTCATACATTATTGTTAGGAAAATGGAGGGATCTAATTCATGGATGAGGTATGGTGGGGTCGGCTGACACCGCCGAGTTTTATACCAGGTCAGCTATACATCTATTTACCTCAAAAACCAGCTCAGAGCTGCGGCCAGCTCAGAAATTGAGGGGCTACCTGTCCTTAGAGGATTCAGAGCCGGCCTTGGGATGCAGCTGGGAACACCGTTTCCTTGGAGCATCACCCAGCCTGGCACAAGGAAGAGTAATTCCAGTGATGATCATGATCCACCACCACCCACCCCACCCTACGCTGCTCTTTTGTAGGGTGAATCCCTATAAAACCAAATGATTCTCACTTGCTTCCAATTATTCAATTCTCAGCTGGGGCATTGCTCTTTCTCCTTGTCCTGCCTGGCATCAGCTGGGGTGGCCACAGTGTCCCATCCCACCGGGATCCACATGTCCCATCCCACCAGGGTCCAGGTGTCCCATCCCACGGGGGTCCATATGTCCCATCCCACCAGGGTCCAGGTGTCCCATCCCACTGGGATCCATATGTCCCATCCCACCAGGGTCCAGGTGTTCCATCCCACTGGGATCCATGTGTCCCATCCCACCAGGGTCCAGGTTTTCCATCCCACTGGGATCAATGTGTCCCATCCCACCGGGGTCCATATGTCGCATCCCACCAGGGTCCATGTGCCCCATTCCACCAGGATCCAAGTGTCCTATCCCACTGGGAACCATATGTCCCATCCCACTGGGAACCATATGTCCCATCCCACCAGGGTCCATGTGTCCCATTCCACTGGGAACCATACGTTCCATCCCACCAGGGTCCACATGTCCCATCCCACTGGGGTCCAGGTGTCCCACCCCACCAGGCTCTCCACATTGCAGCCCAGGAGGAAGCACCAAACAGACATGTGGACCTCAGAGCAAGCAGAACTGGGGGCGATGGAGGGAGAGGAAGGTGACAGTCTCCAGCTGGTGAAGGTCCCACAGGGATGACCTCCAGCCCGAGGAGGCACACGGGCAGTTCTAGCAAGGCCAACAGCACAGCTGCTCCTTGAGCTGAGGTCTTTCTGGATGATGGAAGGCGCTCGGGCTTCAGCCCATCAGTCCTTTCCCATTAAAACCGAGCAACACCCAACCAGCTGAGCGAGCAGCATCGTGGACCACGGCGCCTGATGAGCATCCAGCCTTGGGCACACCAGGCATGACCTGGCTTGGAGCCACCAACACGGTTGGGGCAAGAGGGACGTGTGTCCTTCTAGGCTCCCCACCACGATGCTGGGATGGCACGGGGGGGACACACGGACAGGACAGACGGACCCTGTGCAGCGTGGCGATGGGCAGAAGGGGCAGCTGGAGCCCCACCAAGCCTCCAGGATCGGGGTTGGGAGACAATAGCGGCGGCAGCATCATCTCATCCTGATGGGATTGGGAGCCCATGTGAAACTGCCGTATTAATATTTATTCCCTCCAGCGCGCGGCTCGCAGCTCTGCGCCTCCTCCGCCGCGCTCTGACCGCAGCTCCAACCCTCAGGCACCGCAAACACAATTGGAAAACAATGTGACGGAAATGTTTAATCTGCTCAGCCCATCTGTGCTGCGTATTTTCTCCCGATCTCCCTGAGAGAGGCGCCTCCGAATCTCCACATTGCCTTTAATATTCTCCTAAATCACCTCCCCACTGCACTTCAAGGGCCATTGCTACAATATCACAGGTTCACCGAGAGTGCACGGGAGGAGGGGGGGGGCCGGGAGGGGAGGGCGAGGGATGGGGTGGGGGGCGGTTGGGATATTTTTTATTTTAAAATATATCCCAGGGATGGTGTTCCCGTGCCCCTCGGACAGGGGAGAGAGGGGAGGGGAAGAGAGAAGGGGGAGAAAAAAATCAGAGGGAAGTTATCGTGCTGTTGCTGGGAGGCGATTAGCGAAGGCTGTTTAGAAGCAAACAGGCTGGAATGGAGCAAAAAATCATTTCCAAAGAATCGCTTTTATTAATCTCCTTCCTCGGCCGCTCGCTATCGCGTGCGGCTGCCACTCTGCCTCGCTCCGGAGGGCCCCATCCTGCTCCGAGCATCACAGGGGGAACAAGCAGGGATGCTCAGATGAGGGGGGTCCCCAAAATGCGTGCCAAGGTCCCCCTGTCCCCACAAATCCGTGACGGAGAACCAGGATGCTCCAGCTCAGACTCGTCCCTGCTCCCTGCCTCAGTTTCCCCATTGCACCAAGGCCAATTCCACGTAGGGGGCCTCCTTTGGAAAACGGGGATGCGCTTCTTAGCAGGGCCTGTTGTGATGGGACGAGGAGGATGGTTTTAAACTAAAGGAGGGGAGGATTCAGACTGGACACAAGGAAGAATTTTGTATGATTCAGGCAATGAAACGTTGGCCCAGGTTGAGCGGAGATGTGGTCCATGTCCCATCCCTGGAGGGGTTCAAGGCCAGGTTGGATGGGGCTTGGAGCCCCTGATCCAGTGGGAGGTGGAACTGGATGGGCTTTGAGGTCCCTTCCAACCTAAACCATTCCATGATTCCACCTCCATCAGGAGACCCTGCTCCTCCTCGGGGTGCAGAGGGTGCTCAGGGGTACTGGGGTGCAGTGGGGGTACAGGGTGGATGTAGGGGGGATGCAGGGAGGGTGCAGAGGGGTGCGTGGGGTGCAGGAGGGAAGCAGAGGGGGTGCTCAGGATGCAAGGGGGTACAGAGGAGGTACGGGGGGTACAGGAGGGATGCGGGGGGTTGCAGGGAGGGTGCAGAGGGGATGCTCAGGATGCAGATGGGGTGCATGGGGTGCAGTGAGTGCCCAGGATGCAGGGGAGGGTACAGGAGGGATGCAGAGGGGGTGCAGGGAGGGCTCAGAGGGGATGCTCAGGATGTAGGGGAGGTGCAGATGGGGTGCATGGGGTGCAGTGAGTGACCAGGATGCAGGGAAGGTACAGGAGGGATGCAGAGGGGATGCAGGGAGGGTGCAGAGGGGGTGCAGGGTGTGCTCAGGATGCAGAGGGGGTACAGGAGGGATGCAGAAGGGGTACAGGAGGGATGCAGAGGTGAGGCAGAGGGGGTTCAGGGTGTGCTCAGGATGCAGGGAGGGTACAGGAGGGATGCAGAGGTGATGTAGAGGGGGTGCAGTGGGTGCCCAGGATGCAGCGGGGGTACAGGAGAGATGCAGAGGGGGTGCAGGAGGGATGCAGAGGGGGTGCACGGGGGGTGCAGGAGGTGCTCAGGATGCAGGGAGGGTACAGGAGGGATGCAGAGGGGGTGCAGGGGGTGCTCAGGTTGCAAGGGGGGTACAGAAGGGAGGCAGAGGGGGTGCAGGGAGGGCACAGAGGGGGTGCAGGGGGTGCTCAGGATGCAGGGAGGGTACAGGAGGGATGCAGAGGGGGTGCAGGGGGTGCTGAGGATGCAGAAGGGGTACAGGAGGGATGCAGAGGGGGTGCAGTGGGTGCTCAGGATGCAGAAGGGGTACAGGAGGGATGCAGAGGGGATGCAGAAGGGGTGCAGGGCGTGCTCAGGATGCAGAAGGGGTACAGGAGGGATGCAGAGGGGGTGCACGGGGGGTGCAGGGGGGGCTCAGGATGCAGCGGGGGGGGGACGACCGGGGGTGCAGGGGGGTGCGGGGCTGTTGGCCGGGGCTGCATCCCGCCGTTGCCATGGCAGCCGCTCCCGCTTGGCTCCGCATCCCCGGGGGCGGCGCAGCGGCTCCACCTGCTCCTCCGACCCCCGGCGGGGTCATAGCCAGGTCGGCAGAATAAATGAACGTGAGCACTAATGATGTGTTTGCTGGCTGTTTATGCTCTCTGTGTGTCAGGGGCACTCACATTTAGAGAGCTCATTATGGCTGCAATTAGACTGCACCATTGCTGGATATTTAACTCCTTTTTCTTTTAAATTAGCATTTTAATAACGTGCTTTGAGCAGGGGGAAACAAAATGACCATTTTTCACGGACAAACTTCCGAGCTGGAGGTGCAACTTTAATGGCAAAGTTGCAAGGGAGGTGAAATAAGCCCAGGTCTGGTCCCTTCCCACCCATCCCTGCCCTCTCCCCACTCCTCCCTGACACCAGGAATGGGTGGGGGGGACACCGGGAGGGGGTTTATATTTGCTTTATCGCACACTCCATTGCCTAAATTTGCTCTACAGCCCATTATTTTTGCATTTAAAGTCCTGGATGCTCACGCCTGATGAGAATCAGCCGCCGTCTCAGTGAAACTCTACCCGTGACCCGGGAGAGGGCTCGGAATAATCCCAGATGCGTGTATGTGCACACGCGTGTGCGAGGAGCCCTCAGGCCTCGGGGGAGCAAGAGCTGATTGCGTGATGGGTGCCATCAAAATATCCTCAGAGAGAACCCCAAGGTCTCTTCCCTGCAAAGGGAATTAATTCCCCTTCACCCCTAACTGGGGAGGCAGAGGGGACACGGGGGACATCGGACACAGCTGGATGTGGCTCCTGTGCCAGGACGAGGGGTGGGGAGCGAACACGATGAAGGCAACGGCTCCGTGACCTCCCAAACGCGAAATGCAAAGCCCAACCCCAGCACCAAGTCACGGCTTCGTTTCTCCATCAGGATTTAGGCTCCTAATGAATTGATGATTCAAATCCATCCGGTTTCTCCCTAGGGATTGCTGCGAGGAACCCCCTGCGGCCGGGCTGCAAGAGGGGATAGAAATTTGATGGGAACGGTTGGATTCGATGATCCGATGGGTCTTTTCCAACCTGGTGATTCTATGATTCTATGATAGGGGGACACAGAGAACAGGTTCCCCCCTCCAGCCCAGGACATGGGGGCACTGGGAGCACATGCCACCCTCTGCCCTGGGACTGGGGTCACTGGGAGAAGGCGGCCCCATCCGCCCCAGGCCAGTGGGTCACTGGGAATGGGTGGATGGGGGGCACTGGGAATGGGTGGATGGGGGGCACTGGGAATGGGTAGACGGGAGGCACTGGGAATGGGTGCCCCCCCTCCACCCCAGACCCCAGTCCCAGCCCTGCCTGCTTCCAACTCCTCTCTGCAGCCCCCCAGCCACCCCAGGTCAGGACCAGGAGTCAGAGCTGGGACCCCCATGCAGCCAAAATCACACCAAGGATCCCAAACCAGCGGGGAACCACGGCAGGAGAGGCGCAGCCTTTGTGGGAACGATGCTTTAAGCGTTTCCTCTTCCGCACCCGCTCAGCTGCACCTCAGACATCGCCGTTTCACGGAGACGATCTGGGTAGCGCAGGCTGTAATTTGGTGATCGCTACCCCAGGACATATCGAGATACACTTCTGTTATTTTAATTAAATACTGCATTATGGTTTGTGACAACTTCATCGCTGGAGCGCAAATGAATTCGGAATTAAAGTCTTACTTAGGCATTCCACTACCTCCCCCTCCCTTCCCCTCAAACCCTCCATGATACAAAGCAAAAGGCTATAAAATCAAGATGTTTGTTCATTTACAGATGGAGCAGCTTGGAAAAGGGGATTAAAAAAAAATAAAAAGGAAAGAAGAAAGGCGAGACGGCGCAGAAGCGAGTGTGAAAGACCCGTGGCTTGTGAGCATCCTTGGGGATGCTGAATATTAGTGGTGCCGGGCTCCTCCAAACCCGCTTTTCCCCAGCTTTGATCATAATTTTTAACTCTTGATTTGCAGAGAGGACGAAGCGCTGGAAGTTTGAGACCACGGGGGGTTCGGGCGGTGGGAAGGGCACAGCGGAGGCTGAGTTATAGCAAAGGGAAACTTGATTTTATGCTCAGGCCAGGGAGTTTCAATTCCATCCATCTATTAGCGCGTCTCTAATGAAACTAGACCGTACGTGACATTTTGCAATATAACTGCTTTAAATGTTACCACATCAATTGGTTTAAATGTTACCCGCGCCTCATGAACCGGGAGATGGGTTTATAATTATCTCCGTCTCTCTCTAACGAACAAAGCTTCCTCCTGTCTGCTGGTGTTTCGCATCAGCAAAAGAAACAAGGATGCTGGCTCCGAACACGGGCGCTCGGACAATCCCAAATCCCAGGCTGGGACACTGATGCCCTTCACCTCTTGATGAACTGGTGCTGGATTTAAAACCTTCCTGACGTGTTTTGCAACGGGGGTTTCACCCTCAGGTTCTACGCTTGCTCCCTCTGTTCCTGATTATCTCCTCCCAAACAAAACCAGCTTGGACAACCCAAAATCTGGGAACGATGCTTTAAATGTTTCCTCTTCTGCAGCCACTCGGCTGTTTCACGGATACAATCTGGGTACCGCAGGCTGTAATTTGATGGGCATCACCTCTTAGTGAATTGACACTGAGTTTAAAGCCTTCCTGCTCTGTCTGGCATGAGGGTTTCACCCTACAATCTCCTCTCACTCCCTCTATTCCTGATTAGCCCCCTCCTCAAACAAAACCAGCTCAGACAAACCAAAATCCCAAGGCGTGAGGCTGGTGAATCAACGCTGGATTCACCTCTTGGTGAATCAACGCTGGATTTAAAGCCTTCTTGATCCGTTTTGCAGTCAGGGTTTCACCTCAGGTCTCCTCTCATTCCCTCTATTCCCTATTTTCCTCCCGACTGAGACAAAACCGGCTTGGAAACCCCAAATTCCCAAGTTGTGGTGATGTCCATCACCTCTTGGCTAATCAATGCTGGATTTAAAGCCTTAAGAATCTCTTTTACAATTGAGGTTTCACTCTTGGGTCTCCTCTCGCTCCCTCTATTCCCGATTATCCCCCCTGGCAAACAAAACCCGCTCACACCCCCCCAATATCTATATGTATAGAATATGTAGATCCATAAACCGATGGCAGCCGGCAAAGTTATTGCTGGGGAGGGATGGTTTTAATGACAAGGCGCCGCTTTAATATTTCCAGTCCTCACAACCCCGAGTGAAATTTCCACTTCCATTTACGAAATAAGCCGAGAAATTGCCGAGCATCTATTAATGCTGGAAACAAAAACCTGCTTTGCCCTTTTTTTTTTTTTTTTTTTTTTTGTGCTACCCATTTGAAACGGGGGCATCACCGCAAATGTCACCCCCCCTCCTTCCCCAGCCGATTAGTGAGGGGCTCGTTACTAAATCTCTGTCTGATAAAGGCAGGGGTGGCTCTGGAGGAGCTGCTGGCTTGGGAAATGTAAGGATTGTCACACTTAAAGACACAAATTTCCCCTGTAATATATTCGAATGGAAACCTCTGAATTCAATACTACATGGGCATATCTAATAAATTCACAATATTTCAGCCTCAACAGCCTCCAACGGTTCGTTTTAAAGATTTATGTGGTTAAAAATTACTCGGTGATGAATATAGTTTATTCTGCGCAGTATTGGAGGGTCTAAGGAATTAAACTACTGTCTTTAACAGTGAATTTATTATTACCTCTGTCAAAGCTGAAGTCTTTAACAGCATTTATTATAAATTTCAATGTAAAATAAATGGTTGGAGCACGCCTTAAACCTTAAACTCCCCCAGCAGAACCACGTGCAGCCCAGGAGGAGTTCACGAGCTGGGGGCAATGTCTCAGCAGCCCCCCGAGAGCACTAGGGCTGGTGATGGGGTCCCAGGACCATGGGGAAAAAGCCACCGTGTGTCCCTTTCACGGCCACTGCTGCCCCGTAGGGACCGGGGTCACGCATCGCAGAGGGCTCAGAGCTGGAGGGGTCTTTGGGGTGGGGTGGGAGCAGCAGGAGTGGGGTAAAATTTGGGATACGGCATCAGAGAGGTGTAGGTGAACCCCCACGGATGGGGCAGAATGAAGCATTGAGGATGCCCCCCACGTGGATGGGGAAGAATTTGGGATGCAGGGGGTGAAATTTCGAGACGCGGCATCAGGGATGCATGAGTGAGACCCCACAATGGGGCAAAATTTGGGATGCAGCATCGGGTACGGGGCAAAATTTGGGATGTAGCATTGGGTATGGGGCAAAATTTGGGATGTGGCATCGGGTATGGGGCAAAATTTGGGATGTAGCATCAGGTATGGGGCAAAATTTGGGATGTAAAATCAGGAATGGGGCAAAATTTGGGATGTAGCATTGGGTATGGGGCAAAATTTGGGATGCAGCATCGGGCATGGGGTAAAATTTGGGATGCGGCATCGGGTGTGGGGCAAAATTTGGGATGCAGCATCAGGTATGGGGCAACATTTGGGATGTAGCATCACGTATGGAGCAAAATTTGGGATGTGGCATTGGGTATGGGGCAAAATTTGGGATGTGGCATCGGGTATGGGGCAAAAATCTGGGATGCAGCACTGAGGATGTGGGGAAAAATTCAGGATGCAGCATCAGGGACATGTGGGTGAGCCCCCAGGGATGGAGCAAAACCTGGGATGCAGCGCTGGGGCCGTGCAGGCGCTGGGCATCGTTGGCGCTGCCTCCTCGCCGCTCGGCCACCCTTTTGTCCTCGCCTGCGCTGGGTGTCCCCTCATTTATAAAAATTACCTGGGAGGAATGAGTCTGCCAGGGCTGGTTCTGGACGATTGGTTCCCGCTGGGGGGGCTCGGGGGCTGCTGGGGGACGGATGGGCCCTCGCTTGAATTTGACCGGTGGGTGACCGTTGCCTTCCAGCTGACCCCGACGTCCCATCCCATCCCTCCCAACGTCGGGAGCCTCCCAGAGGGGTTATTAATGGGAACCCATCGCCAACGAGCTGTCCCCACAGCCCACCGCCCAGCACAAGAGGGAATGGCCTCAAGCTCCACCAGGGGAGGTTCAGGCTGGACATTAGGAAAGAATTTTTCATGGAAAGGGTCATTGGGCAGTGGCAGAGGCTGCCCAGGGAGGGGGTTGAGTCCCCTTCCCTGGAGGGGTTTAAGGCACGGGTGGACGAGGTGCTGAGGGACATGGGTTAGTGATTGATGGGAATGGTTGGACTCGATGATCTGGTGGGTCTCTTCCAACCTGGTGATTCTATGATTCTATGAGTCTACCTGAGCGCTGAGCCCCGACAGCACTCGTTACACATTTGCTCCATCACCCACCAGCTTCAGCAGACTGGGGGGGTCTGTGGCCCCAAATCCAAGCAAAATGCCACTAGATGTCACCACCTGCCTTTCGTTCAGGGTCCGGGATATGGGAATATGTTCCCCCCCTTACCCTCCCTCCTGCTTTCATTGAAAGCAATTGAGAGAATTAACTTATCCGGTTTTATGGCCTGCTTGTCACATCCAACTAAGCCCACTTAAAATAGGAAGTCTCTCTGCATTCAAATAATTATCATAACATACAAATCACTCAGCCAGGGGACAAGGGAGCGGTGCCAGGGAAGGGGACGCGATGCTGTTGTTCTGCTGGGATTGCTGCTTCCCCCTGCTCAAATTCCTCAAGCTCTGCCAGGGGAGGTTTAGGCTGAATATTAGGAAAATTTTTTTCATGGAAAAGGTCATTGGTCCCTGGCAGAGGCTGCCCAGGGAGGGGGTTGAGTCCCCTTCCCTGGAGGGGTTTGAGGGATGGGTGGATGAGGTGCTGAGGGACATGGGTTAGTGATTGATGGGAATGGTTGGACTCGATGATCCAGTGGGTCTTTTCCAACCTGGTGATTCTATGATTCTATGAATTCCTTTCCCCACGGTTTAGCTGCAAGGAGTTGGGTAGCGGTGTTTTGGGGTCCCTGCAAAGAGGGGTGATGAAGGGTTTACAGGCTTTGCAGCTCAGCCAGCTCTGGAGACGACCCCCCCAAAACCCCTTATCCCTGTGGCGCTGGGACCAGCTGAAGCGCTGGTGGCACTTGGGGTGCAGCAAGGAGCCTCCTGGGAGGATGAGGAGAAAAGGCTTCGAAGGTCCCATGCCCTGGAGTTGTGACAGGGCAGCAAAGGGATGCTCGGCGCATGCAGCGGGTGATGAGGGATGCTCCGAGGAGGGATGCAGCGGGGGATGCTGCTGCCCTTGCCCCAAGCAGGACCGCGCATCCCACCCACCACAGCATCCCCTCCATCCCCATCCCCTCCATCCCCATCCCCTCCATCCCCATCCCCACGGCTGCTGAATCCCCCCCCAGCTCCCGATGTCCACCAACCCCCAAATCACTTTTCCCCGCTGTTGATGCTCGAAATGTCAGACAGGACCCGAGCAGCAGCCGGCGTGTTTCAAACACACCAGATGGATTTTTATATTAGCTACTATTTCATGTTCAGACAGAGCGACCGCACCGCGAAAGCGGCAGCCTCGATGCTGCCGAGTTTGCTTCTGTGAGATTAATTCGGCGAAATTAATTGGGACAAGATTGAAAAGGAAATTAAAATGCAGCTGAGTGAACAGGCTTTTCAAACACCTTTTCCCCCCTTTGCCATCTCCCTCCTTCCTCCTCGTCTTTGGCCCCACGCCGCCTGGGTTCTGCGGTGGCCGCGAGCATCCGTCGCGCAAAGTAATTTACGGGGGAAAAGCTCTCAGGACCGATCGGTTACGTGTGAGGAAGCCGGCACAAGAGTCGCAATCTGGAGCCACTGAAGAGAGCGAAAACCCTGCCGTGACTCCAAGCTGTGTTCCTGAGCTGGTGTGAGGGGGAGAACCCAACCCACTTGGCCATCGGTGGGATGGACCGAGGCTCCAGCAGTGATTTGGGCACCGGGGGCTGGGGGTATCGCCCCCAGGGATGCTCCTGGTGCCACCACCCTGGATAAATGAGGTGATGAGCCAGGGCTGTGGGTCAGTGGCCGGAGCGTGCCAGCTCCTTCCCAGGGGGCAGCGAGTCACTCAGTGCTGCCATAAAGCACTTGGAGATCCACAGATGGGGAGTTCTCAGCCTTCCAGAAAGGGCCTCAACACCAAGGATCAAAGCTGCTCTCTGCTGCTGCCAGGGATGCAGCTGCTCTGTGAAGATGCGCAGGAGGTGGCTTCAAATACATCAGCTAATAATGTCTGCTGGGCTGCACCGCACCATTTTGGACCTTCGGGGAGGTGGATGTGCCCGCACTGGGCTCAGAGCAGCCACAGCACCAACTTGGAGCCCACCGGGACAAGCTGCTGTCCTGGCTCTGTGGGACCCGTGCTGGGGATCCGGCTTGGAGGGCTCTGATGGATGGAGAAACCCTCCAAGGTGAGGATTGGCACTGCTGCTGTGACTCTGCTGCCCATCACCAGGGCATCTGGTCACCTCTGTCGACCCTGGGGGCACCCTGTGGCTACTGCCAGGATGCCTAAGTAAATCTGATTCTTTTTGTAGCCATAAAACATGGCCTTGAAGTGATAAAATTCATCCCTGTGGGGGGCTGTGAGTCCTCTGATGTTCACAGAATCACGGAATGTCATAGAATCCTGGAATGGTTTGGGTTGGAAGGGACCTCAAAGCCCATCCAGTTCCAACCCTTCAACCCCTCCAGGGATGGGGCAGCCACCACTGCTCGGGGCAACCTGGGCCAGGGCCTCCCCACCCTCACAGCAAAACATTTCTCCCTAAGATCTCATCTCAATCTCCCCTCTTTCAGCTGAAAACTGTTCCCCCTCATCCTATCCCTGCCCTCCCCAATCAGGAACCTCTCCCCAGGTTTCCTGGAGCCCCTTTCAGTACCGGAGGCTGCTCTAAGGTCTCCACGGAGCCTTCTCTTCTACAGGTGGATAACCCCACCTTCCCCAGACCATCAGACTGGGATTCAAAGCACATTGCAAAACCCCATCCACACCGTGCAACCCCCAGGTTCATCACCACCCTTGGGGTGCAAAGAGCATTCCAAACCAAAGCCAGCCCCACTAATCCATCGCTGTTCCCACGTCGGATTGGGATGCAAAGCGCATTGCAAACTACCATCCATAAAATGCAACCACCCCATCTCCTTGCTGCCAGCCGGGGCCACCGTGGTCCGGCAGGGACCGGCTTGGAGCCAGGCTGGAGCCCTGCAGGGATGAGCGAGGGTAGGGGAGGGCCACAGGCACCGCTGGCTCTGCTCTTGCCCCTGCAGACCTGCTAATGCAAACACTTAATTTATTCACCTGCGTGCGTTTGCCGAAGGGAGCCCTGGTCACACCCGGCTGAGCAACTCAATTACCCCTGTAATACCCGAGCAACAGCACGTACAGACTCCATTACTGGGGAGAAATATAAACCCAAAATAATCTTGCCTTGGGGCATTTGAAATGTCGCGTGTGAAAGGAGGGAGCAGGGGCAGGAGTGGCATCGATGGGGCAGTCCCAGAGGGGAGAATGGGATGCCGGGGTCCAGGTCCCGCTCCCCCCTCCCCAAAATTGCTAATTTATCTCTGCTTTAAACCTCGATTTTTACCCGTTTTACCAGTTCTTGACCTTGCAATTGGGCCCCAGCGCCGTGATGGTGAACGTGGGGCTGCCACCCATGCTCTCACCTTGCTTAGGATGTAGATGAGGTCCCCGCGGCGGAAGGAGAGCTCGTCGGGATGCTCGCCACTGCAATCCCACATGCCTTGGTAGTAATTAGCGTAATCACGCTGAGAACCTCCTAAGGGAAAGGAAAGAGAGGTCAGGGTGATGGGAATTACAAGGGGATATATTGGGGTGATGGGGCTGGTGTCTGATGGGGGAAGAAAAGGAATGTTTGGGTTATTAATTGTGCGTTTCAGTTCAAGGGCAGAGACCAAAGAGACTGCAGGAAGAAGGGGCTGGTCAATAAGTAACTGCAGAATCTGTGAATACACACAAACACATCGATAAATGTTTCAGTTTCAGAATTAAAGCCGTTCACTACAAACCACAAAGGGAACCAAAGAGGCTTTCCCTCTCCCTCAAGTCCCTCAGGCTCAAGCCAAGCTGTCCCCGAGGTGAATGTCCATAACCTGGTCAAGAGGGGGACACGTGGCACCAGTGCCAGCTCCCCAGCACGGTGACAGCCGGGCCAGAGGCCATGGAAGAGGAATATTGCTAATTAACAAGGGTATTTGCACAGAGCCTCTGGGGCGATGCTGCTGGGGAAGGTGACAGCTGAGTTTATTAATTAAAGAAGCCAAGCAGGAGATTGCAGGCGATGGAGCGGGGCCCGTTCAACAAGGAAACAGCACCCAGAGCAAGAACAAGGAGAGCAGGGAGCAGACACTTGCCCTGACACCCTGCTCCCAGGAAGGCAGAGAAGGTCCCAAGCCTTCTATTGCATGAGAAAACCTGATAGCTTAGGTCTCAATCCTAGAATTGCAGAATCATGGAATGGTTTGGGTTGGAAGGGACCTCAAAGCTCATCCAGTTCCACCCCTGCCAGGGGCAGGGACACCTCCCACTGGATCAGGAGCTCCAAGCCCCATCCAACCTGGCCTTGAACCCCTCCAGGGATGGGGCAGCCACCACTGCTCTGGGCAACCTTCACAGGAAAACATTTCTTCCTAAGATCTCATCTCAATCTCCCCTCTTTCAGCTGAAAACCGTTCCCCTTTGTCCTGGTTTAATGGTTTTCCATGGTCTTCCCATCAGCCCGCGAGTTCGAGGTGATCACAGTTTGCTGCGGGAAGGGAATGTGAGTCAGCAAACTCTGTTTTTCCCCTTTTTTTTTTTGAGGGAAGGCAAAGGATCTATTTGCTGAAAGCCGTGAGTTAGGGCTGACCAGGCTTTTGGCAACCGATGCCGAGGCTGGGGACCACCCTGGGCTAAATGTGCACATGGGTTTTCTGGAATATGTCGCAGCAGCGCTTCCAGAGCAAAACATTCCCATCTTAGAACAGCATTTCCCACCCCGAAGTCTGGCTCAGACATCAAAGCCACCACAAAAGGAGGATCCCTGCCATGGGGACAGAGAACATCTCACCGTGCAACAAGACCAGCTGGGTCTGCTGCCAAGGGAGATGCCCCAGTTTGCAGACTGGGGAAGCGACTTTTCCCAGCACATCCAGCAGAACTTTCACAGCATCAATAGAACAGCCCCCCAAAAAAAGCCCAGATTCCCTGTTTCTAAGCACACAAGACGACTGTTAAAACACGCTCCTGGACCAAAGGCTGCAGGCAGGAGCCTGCTCTGATGGCACAGCACCAACGCGGGGGTGAATCCAGATGTCACGACACAGACGTCTCCATGATGTGACCCCTATGGATAATTAAACCCAGTAAAACCACATTCTGCAGGGGGAGGATTCGAGCAGCGGGGCTGTACCAGCGACCTGCGCTGCTCTGCCGTGCGGCTGCACCGAGCCCAGAAAGCATAAATAGAAAATATTGAGCACATGTTGGAGGAAATGTTTCTAATATGGTATAAGGGACCGAGTGATAAGGGTGCATCTGGAGTGCTGTGCCCAGATTTGATCACCTAAATATGAAAAAGGACATTACAGCGATGGATAACGGCACAGCAGGGAGCAGCCGGAATGACTCAGGGACTTGGGGAACTTAAATAGAAAGGCTGGGGAAAAAAAAAGTAGGTCTGCATCCTTTGGAAAGTATTAAAGGGGGAGCACACAGTGGCTAGGAAAAGATTGTGAAGGGAATAGAAGGAGTAGGAGCTACTGAGTTATTTAAGCTTGTGCTAAGTGCGGGAATCAGAGGTTATGAACCAGAGGAAAAGGAAATATCAGAGCGTGTGGACACCGAGTGGGAGGATGTGGCGAGCGGTAGCTTTGGTAGGAGCCAGCAAATCAGGTAATTAACACAAAAGATCATTACAGGAATTATCATGGAATCCTGGAATAGTTTGGGTTGGAAGGGACCTCAAAACCCATCCAGTTCCACCCCTGCCATGGGCAGGGACACCTCCCACTGGATCAGGGGCTCCAAGCTCCATCCAACCTGGCCTTGGACACCTCAAATTCTACAGAGCATCATCATGAACTTGCTGGCAAAGCGATTGAAACTCTGATTTCTCTGCTCCTCAGACAGAGCTCTGCTCTCATGTATCGAGACGGGAAGGGGCTTTGGGTTGAGATGGAAAATGCAACTTCCAACAAGCTGTTTCCAGAGTTGAAAGTGCTTATTTACCCCCAAGAACACCCCCCAGGACAGGGACCCAGGTATCTTCTCGCCTGCAGGGAGGATGCTGCTGGGAAGCTGGAGTCAGCCTTGTCCCACTTGCCCCAGGAACACTTGGGAGGCGCCTCTATCCCACATCTGCTCTTTCCTGCTTATCAGAGGAACAAGAAGACCTCAAAGGCATCTTGCCACTTAGTCAAGGAGTGGAGAAAGGGGAAGCCATTGGTAAAACAGAGGTCGTATGCATGAGCCTGGACAGGATCCTCTGCGAGTACAAGACTAGGTGATTTACCAGCCCATAGGAAGGTTTGTGCTCCCAACAGTTGGGGTGGTTTTTTCCAGCTCTGTCAGCTGCGCGGACTGAAGGTCTCACCCCTTCCTCCAGCCCTGTCTTCAAAAGGTCACCATTAATTGCATCAGACGAGGAAGATGCCTCACGATGCACTTCAGAAGCAACAAAGAGCTTCGTGCCAGCCACCGAGAATACTATTGTATTGTATTTGATAGGAATGGCTGGACTCAATGATCCGGTGGGTCTTTTCCAACCTGGTGATTCTACGATTCTATGAATACCTTGTGAAAATTGAGACCGTTTGCAGCAAAGGGATCCTGGATCATATTCTAGCACTTAAATATAAGGGAGAGCTTCATTCTGCAGTCTCCACACGGGATGGTGAATAACTGTGATCCTCCCAACCTGCCGGTTCCAGGCTGGTGGGACGCAGGCTGGATCCAGACGAGGCACCCCAGGATTCCTGCATCCCCCCTGTGTTAATCCTCCTCGCTTTTGCAGCAAAGAGGTTTCGGTTTAAAAGACCCCATGCCCCGTCTAGACATTTAAATCTGCGTTCAGGGCAGCGCCGTGATTCCAGCGCAGCTGATTTACACTGATATAAGTGGGACGAGAGCCTGTTCCTGTGTTTATGGGCCTTGGGGTCATTAACAAACCCAGCCAAATGTGACAACCGCATCATTTTCTTCTTCTGCAGCCTGTGCGGCCCGAAGCCGGGGCTGGAGGAGCAGCAGGATCCTCCCCAGCCCCTTGGCTTCGGGCGTGTTGCTTTTGAAGCCTGTTGATGCTGAAACCTAATGACAACCGTCTGCAGCTCAGGGGCGTTCACTGCTGTGCTTGTGCTGGGTGGAACCTCCTGCCACGCTGAGACAGAAGGCAGCCTGACGGGCTTTTTTATTTTCTGAGTTGAGGAATTTTTGCTCCGGTTGTGTGTGCGAGCGGTAAGCTCGCGCGGCAGCAGCGGCCCCGCAGCCCACCCAGCGCAGAAGGCAGGGATTAAGCAGCCTTGAGCGGAGCAAACGGGTGTCTAGGCAGGAGCAGCCTGCAGCTCTCAGCTGGATTTGCTGGGCTGCTCCGGCATCGTGGCATCCTCGTGGTTCTTAGAAATTAGAAACCATCGTTTTCCATTAGCCAAATGCTCATCTGGCACTTGGGCAGCGTGATATAATTAAGAAATAGCTCTGTCCCTCCCTCCCCGCAGCCCGACCCTCTGCTCAAGGACTCCTATCATCTCTTCCTCGCCCTTCGTCCAGTTGGACAGGAGCACAAATTACCGAGGCAAGAGGCACAAGGGCTGGCGTTCCCGGCACTGCGATAACCTTTCCCTCTTGAAACACAGCCCAGCTCTGCAGAGGTGAGAGTCTTCTCTATTAAAGAGCGTAAAAACAGACACAGGACTTAAAGCAATCACGACAACACTAATAACCAACCCAGTTATAACGATTAACAACAATTACAACCGCCAGGCAGATGCTAATGAGTACGAGCAGGGTGGTTAAACGGCTGGCAGGGCTGTGAGAGGCACGAGCCAAACTCCTCGAGGTGGCCTTGGGGTGTGGGTTCATCATCACCTCTGGCACAACCTGCCACGAAGCCGCATTCTGCTCCCCGCTGAGCTTCACCTCCGGCTGGAAAACCCAGGGGGCAGCTGCTTTCCTGCCGCCTGGTCCTTCGGATGTTGAAACGCCAGGGCAGTTGTGAGAGGCGAAGAAAAACGTGTGTGTGTACGTGCATGTCCCATTGCCTTCTGCTTTCCTTACCCCGCAATGAGGCATCTCAGTTTATAAAGGGCAGGACATCATTTATTCCGAGCTCTGGATGCTGGTACCAGCTGCCTCTGCCACGTCTCCGGTGGCCAAACAAGTCACTGTGCTAGGGCTGGGGGGAAACAAGCTCTGCAAAACCACAAGGAGTGGAGAAACGTTGACTTACTCTGGTCTCTGCAAGCAGCAAGGACTCAACCTTGGCTGTGCGACCAAGATTTTGGTAGAAACAGGTCTGAGCACCCTCCTGGGCCGGTGGCAAAGGCACAGGAAACATCCACGGGGGCGTTGGATGTTTCCAAAAGGAACCGTTGGATCAGGCTCTCCAGAAATGCCAGGGATCACAGACTCATGAATCATTTAAGTTGGAAAATACCTTTAAAATTATTGAGTCCAATCACAAACCCCACGCTGCCAAGTCCACCACTAAACCATGTCCCTAAGCACCACATTCACAGGGCTTTCAAGTGCGTTCTCCACCCTTCCCTGGGCAGCCTGTTCCAACACCTGGCAACCCTTTCAGAGAGGAAAGTTTTCCTAATCTCCAGTTTAAGCCTCCCCTGGCACAACTTGAGGTCGTTTCCTCTCATCCTATTGCTTGTTCCTTGGCAAAGTCGGGCATGGGGGCTCTGAGACTGTTGGGAGGCATAAATCAGCTGAGCTCATGCATTCGGGAGGGCACAAACACGCATGAAACTGGTTTAGCCACCCACTCGCAACATCCAAACCCTCTGGTCTCCATCATCCGATGAGCAGGACGGCTGCTGCAGGTCCCTGGCCGGGCAGGCACCCTGTGAGCCCAGCAAGAGCATCCCCTCCAAGCTCTGGAGCAGGAGGATGGTGCAGGAAGCTCTCCTGAGCTGGGCTTTGCCCGGAGGAGGTGTTTTCCCATGTGGTGAGGAACGAGACGGGATGCAGGAAACCCCCGGCCAGTCCAGCCCCGGCTGCTCGGACACAAGCGCCGCTTTCCTGTGTCAGGGAGGAAGCGGCAATGGAAAGTGAAGCAGGTGGGACTAGGGAGGAAACAGATCTTCCGCTCCCATCCCATGGTGCAGGTCCTTAAGGAAAAAGCAGGGGTGGGGGCCCTGGTGACCATGGCAGGCTCTCAGGCGATGGCTGTGAGTGGACGGCATGGGTTGCTGGGGTGGTGGAGTGTGTCCGTCCGGCTTCCCGTGCCAAGATTCCTCCCTGTGGTGGCTTCCTCTGGGCCACAACTTGCTTCCTGCCCTCTCTCCAGGCTGTTTCTGCCTCAGCACCTCACCCCAGCCCCTCAAGATGCACCAGGAGGCCTGGCTCCCTCTCCACGGTCCAGGATGGGATGAGGGACAGGGATGGGCGTGCCTCCATGGAGATCTATCAGCACACAGATCTCACCAGGCAGGATGAGGGATGGATGTTGGGGCTCCTCCATGGAGAGCTCACTAAGGCCACTCCCCATGGAGTGCCTGTCCACAAAGGAGATGCACCCCCCATGCCTGAAGCATGGAGAATCATAGAATCACCAGGTTGGAAAAGACCCACCGGATCATCGAGTCCAACCATTCCTATCAATCACTAACCCATGTCCCTCAGCACCTCGTCCACCCGTCCCTTAAACCCCTCCAGGGAAGGGGACTCAACCCCCTCCCTGGGCAGCCTCTGTCACTGCCCAGTGACCCTTTCCATGAAAAAATTTTTTCCTAATGTCCAGCCTGAACCTCCCCTGGTGGAGCTTGAGGCCATTCCCTCTCGTCCTGTCCCCTGTCCCTTGGGAGAAGAGCCCAGCTCCCTCCTCTCCACAACCTCCTCTCAGGGAGTTGCAGAGAGCAATGAGGTCTCCCCTCAGCCTCCTCTTCTCCAGGCTAAACACCCCCAGCTCTCTCAGCCGCTCCTCTTCTTCTCCAGCCCCCTTCAACAGCTTCGTTGCTTTTCTCTGGACTCGCTCCAGAGCCTCAACATCCTTCTTGTGGTGAGGGGCCCAGAACTGACCCCAGGATTCGAGGAGCGGTCTCCCCAGTGCCGAGTCCAGAGGAAGAAGAACCTCCCTGGACCTGCTGGCCACGCCGTTTCTGATCCAAGCCAAGATGCCATTGGCCTTCTTGGCCACCTGGGCCCCTGCTGGCTCATGGTCAGTCGCTGTCAACCAACACCCCCAGGTCTTTCTCCTCCAGGCAGCTTTCCAGTCAGAAGAAGAAGATAGGGGAGCTCCCCAAACTTGTTTTATTTGAACTTCACCAGCTGCAGAATCTCCTCTGTCACCCAATAGTCTGCTCCTGGGGCCTCTCCCATCCTCCACACCGGCCTCCATCATCACCTGCACCCCACAACTCTCAAATGTGACCACACTTAAGACTCCCCAACCTGGAGCTCCTTTGCATTGGCCACAGGGTGGACTCTTACCTCTCTGCCTGCTCCTGGCATCCTCGGGGTCCTCTGGGAAGTGGGGCTCCAGCTCCTCCTCTGGGGGTGGAAAACAGAGCAGAGAAGTCAGAGGAAGGGCTATGAGCGTTCGTGCCGCATCGACCCCCTGGCAAGGAGAGGGCTGCAAGAGCATCCGACTGTCGGAATAATAAATCTCTGGCTTAATTGTCAAGAGTGGAAGGGAGGAAGTCACAGATAATATTTTAAAACATGTTGCATGAAAATATGAATTGTTGTTAACAGTGGCAAAAACAAATCACTTATTATAGCCTCATAAATTCAGGCAGCACTTTGCAAGTGCCCTATAGGAAAAGACTCTTCCTGCGCAGGACGCAGAGCCCAGGGACAACGAGAAATGTGAGAAGGATGGGGGACAGAAGCAAAAAGGAGAGAGAAAGAGAACCCTGGGCAGCGGAGGGCGGGTAGGGTGGCACGGCTGCCGAGGACACGGAAAGAGGATGCAAGAATTCTAGGATCTGAAAATCACTAGGTTGGAGAAGACCTCTAGGATCATCGAGTCCAACCAAGAAAATAGTAAATGGTGATGCCATGGAAAAGGTTAAGGAGAGAGGAGCTGGAAGTGAGAGAATCATCACAGAATCATGGAATGGTTTGGGTTGGAAGGGACCTCAAAGACCATCCAGTTCCAGCTCCTGCCATGGGCAGGGACACCTCCCACTGGATCAGGGGCTCCAAGCCCCATCCAACCTGGCCTTGAACCCCTCCAGGGATGGGGCAACCTGGGCCAAGGTCTCCCCACCTTCACAGCAAAACATTTCTCCCTAAGGGAAACTTTGCAAGAATGTCTGGTGAGTGACGGGGCAAGGATGTGTACACAAATAAGTTTAAATAAGATTATTTAACCACAAGCCAGGTCCAACCCCTCCATCCTGAGCTGCTCAGGGTGCTGGAGCAAGGCGGGTGCACAGCACCCATATCAGCTGCCAAACAGCTATAAAGGCTAGAAGCAACCTAATAAAATAATGCAAATAAACCCCAATTCTCAAATATTTAAAAGCTGAATCGCTCATCCACATCTCTCTCACTGCTGCTGGCAAAGGGCCATGGGGAGCGCAGGCGGTGCGGTGCAGGAGAGGCATCCCTGCTGCATCCCAGGGGACGTGGCTTTGATGTCACCTTTAGGCAGAGCCAAACAAACCAAACCTGGGTCTCCTGCTGTTCCCACAGCCCCGGATCACCAGGCAGAGAAGCGCGGCTGCCGCTTGGCGCTTTCCGAGGACGCGGGGCCATCTCTCCCACCCGGCGTTGATCAATGCAAACCAGGTCCGACCTCCGCTGCCAATTACAAATTGCATCCCAGGCTGGAGGGTCACGGCGGCTGCCCCTGTGTTAGACGGGAAGCGGCACCAAAGATCTTTTCTAAATAAATCAGACTTTATTGTAAAACTCGGCCGTTGATGAGACAGAACCTCGTTAGCATTGATTTTAAAATAAATTATTGAAAGTGGCTTTTGCCTGCTCTTTGCATTTGTAAAAGAGAACATAAATGTAGTTGGAACAGCGCTCTCCCCCCCATCATTCCCATGCACGCACCCCAGATCCTTCAATCTGGGTTCCTTTACACTTTAACCAATAGCACCAAGTCCCCCAATTCCATCTTGCGCAGTGACACCAGCTCCCACACCTCTGTGCTGTGAAAATCCCAGAGCCGTTCTCCAAAGTGGGGTGAACCGGGGTACGGGACCGTGATCCGTGTGCTCAGCGTTGCGGGGCATTCGGGGAGATGCTAAGGCAATGCACCCACCCCCCTCCTGTCTGCTGGATGCACACGTGGCTTTGCCAGGCACCCATTCCCCCACCGCTCTGGGTGACAACAGCACCCAAGGGCCCCCCAAAGCCACCCCCTCCTCTCATCCGTGCTGCGCATCCCCCCGGCTCGCCTCCACGCCTGCATCCTGCAGGCACTGCTTCCATCCCAGAGCTGGGCTGTCCTCAGGAAACTTCTTCCCGGAGCCCTTCTCGCACCTCTTGGCACACACGATGCTCCTTGGGAAGTGGCAGCCAGCACCGGCACAGGAAAACGCGTGCCGTGGAGGAAACGCCGCCGCTGCCTCTCCAAAATCAGCAAAGCTGCACGAATCCTGCACTGCTGGCTCCTTCCCAGCTCCGGCTCCCTGCCCAGATGGAGTGCTGGGCATCTGGGGGTGCTTCGAGGATCCTGGGGAAATGCATCTGTCCTGCCTCCTCCTCAGTCTCCTAGGAGCACCCCCAAACTGCAGAGCCAGTGCCCTTTGCTGGTAGAGCTCATGGGGAGCCACATTTACAGCCCCTCTGTGTCCTGGACCCATGGGAGCAGCTGCTCCCACACATCCTTGCTCCCCAGGAGCATGTGAGGCTGTCAGGTAGGGGCTGGGGAGGTTTTCCAGAGCACCCCTCTCTCCTTGTCTCACCTTGAGCCATTTAATTCCATATTTGATGGAACGAGGCACGTTCTAATCAGAAATCAAAGCCACAGACCCCATCCCTGTTTGTATCGCCTACTGGAGCCATCAGGTACTCTCCTTTGTTTCAGTCCTCTGTGCCTCAGTTTCCCTTTCTTCTCAAAGCCTCTGCTGCCCACTCACTCTGCTGTTTGCAAAAGATGCTCAGAGGAAAAACCTGGGTGATGCTCGGTGCCTTCCCTGCCCAGCATGCTCCAGGCTGGCCCTGCTGCAGCGAGCTCTTCGAGGCCAGTGGGCTGCGAGGCTGCGAAGGACGGAGGCTTTGAGGAAGGAAGGGAGGAAGCTCGCACGGGATTTTTCTCAGGAAAATGCGGTGGGCAGGGGGCTTCCCCTCTGCTGACAGCAGCCAAGCTCCTGCGTTTGCCCTCCTGCAACACCACAGCGGGGCCAGCCGCTGCCAACCCGCAGCCTGGCACAGATGCCTCGGGATGGCCACGGTGAGGGCACCGATCCTGGGCGCTGCTGAGCCCTGCACCACGGTTTGGGCTGTGCGTGCTGGCTCCAGGCACAGCCCTCGCTGCTTTCGAGCCGTGCAATTCATGAACAGGACCCGTGGGGTTGCGAGCAGCTCCCCTCTGCGCCACAGCCCTCCAGCCTGTTGCACCCACGTGCTTTCTGAGTCAAGGCTGGAAGCGACGCTTTGCCTTCCCAGGGCCTGGGTGCTTGGTCTCACCCAATATCTAGATTTTGTGGTGGTGAAAAATGCATCTCCTGGGGGCTGTTCTGCTTCCTCCTGTGCTGCCTCCCTCTTCAGAGCATCACATTATGGAAAATACCTTTCCATCCCCCTGGGCAGCCCCAGGCACCCACACCGGGCTCCAGAGCCCCACGGCATCACCCAGCCCCAGAAACGGCTGCGGAGAGGACGAGCCACCCACCCCACCGGAGCAGCCTGGGCACCGGGCAGATTCTCAGAGGAGCTGTGTTTTAATGTAGCAATTTGATTCAATTTTCCACTCTATAAAATTACCCATCACTGCTCGTTGCTTCCTAACAGACACCTTCACTCTTAATTTAACAATCCTATCGAATTCTGCCAGGGAAATTGGAAAAATTTATCACCTGTGAAATTTTATTTTTCCTTGGTTGTATCTGTTTTTGTAAAACTTCATTAACGACGATGACTTGCTGAGGAAATTATCTCTTCATCTCCCCCCCTTTCTTTTTTTTTTTTTCTCTCTCCCTCTTTCTCTCTGTTTCCACTCGGGACACGAGGGAGGCAGCCAGGCCCACAGGAGAGCGCAGTGGGGATGGAGACTTTGCTTGCTGGGAGTTCCCAGGAGTGTGAAGTGTTGAGGGGATGAGCTCAGGGCAGAGCAGACCCCTCCTCGCAGCCCCCGAGTCCTGCAAACTGGTTTCTCACCACTCACACGCTGAGCATCTGCCTCTACAGCCACGTGCCACCAGCATCCACCTTCAACCAGCCAGGGAACTGGGGTGTATGAGGGGTGAGAACCTCACCCAGATGGGAGAGCTGCGGCTTTGCTTCCCACCAGCAGCACCATGCATGGTGTCCAAGCTGCATCCCTGCCTGTCAGTGCGATTCCAGCCACGGGCTGCAGGAAGGATGCTGGATAGCCAGGAAGCAGAAGGGATGCGGGTGGAGGCAGCGTTCCAGCTGTCCTCAGCGTCCTCAGCGCAGCCAGGACCTGGGTGCAGGAGGTTTGGCCAAAGCCCAGTAGGCTCTGTGCAGCAGCAAAGCCCCTGGGATGCTCACGTGCTGGGGCTGGAGGATGCTCCAAAAGCCCTGGCTACAGCAAGGGGCTTCAACCTTCCTGTTTGAAACATCTGGGCTGGCGAGCAGCCTGAGAACAACCCTTTGGGCTGCCCAAGGAACCTCGTCACAAGCTTTATGGGCAGGACAGAAGCCCAGTAAAAGCCCATAATTAAAGGCAGGGTTTGGCTGGGCTGTTCCTTCCTCCACCACGATGCTCTGCAGCCCCAGCACCAGGGTCCCGATCCCCTTGAGCAGGGGATCAAGAGTGAAGCTGCCTGGTGGGGTCGGCTGCAGAGCTTTTGAGCCACTCTGCATCCCAGAGCGAGGGCAACGGAGGAGTCTGCCCCTAAATCCACCCTGCACAAGCTCCCAGCAGCATCACCATTCACCACGTGAAACCAGCCTCACATCTGAGACCTGGAGCCCCAGCTCTGCTCCCGGCATCTGTCTGGATTCAAAGCACTGAGCAGAGATTTCCTTTGGCAGCAGTAACGAGACAAAGATCCCAGGCACCATAAAACTTTCTGGTGCATTGAATATTTTTTCTTAATCGCTACAAATATAAAGTTCTGAAATAAATAAGAAGAAAGGACCTCTTCTGCACCTCCGAGTGGAGACACCAAGGTACCCTGCTCCTGGGGTGCAGAGAGCTGGGTGATGCCAACATCAGCGCTGAGGCAGAAGAGCACACGGGGCTGAATAAGGCTCAGGTGACCCTTTCCCCAAGCCCTGGGCATGTCACATCGTGGTAAGAAACGTTGCAGACTGTGTCATCCATGCAGGCTGTTTGGTTCTGTGCCAGAAGAGTGTTCCTGGCTCCTTTAACCGGCAGCCGCCGCCCTGCTGCCTCCAGACCTCGTGCACTGTTAGTGAACAAGCCCTAGTCTTTAATGCAGTTATTCTATCATCTCTTGGAAGGCCCATAATTGTGTTACAGCCATGACTGCATGCCCAGGAGGGAGCATTTTCATCATCTAAAGTCTGATTTTCCATGTAACACAGCCCAGAGATTCCACTCTCACCAAAATTAATGTTACTCAAGCTGAACGGAGCAGAACCGCTTAAAGCCGCCCCACTTGAATTTACAAACCTCACCAAACGAGAAAAGGTTCGCTCTTCTGGTCCATCATCTAGTCTGAACAAAGAAACGGGGTCAAACCTTTGAGTTATGGGTCCATTAAACTGAGCAGAGCCCTAGAAGTTCATTCCCATCCATATGTGTTGTGGCCAAGCTCCCTTCCATGTTTGCAGGGCTAAAGCTAGAGGACCTCTCAAGTTCTAACCTTCTTATTTGGCTGCTTACCTGGCAGAACCTCGTAGATGTCCTCCTCTTCCACCTCAATGTTTGTCTCATCCTGATTCAGGGTCATATTGTAGGATGCTGTGTTCACAGACTCAGAACTGTCCACATCATTATAGAGCTCTTCGTCCTCCTCATCACACGGGATAGTGAGGGAGCTCAGGTCTGGCAGGAGAGAGAAAAAGCGTGGTGAAAAAAGAGGAAATCGAAGTACCAGCTGGGTGCTGGTACTTTCAGAAAGTTGAAATCAAGTAACAAAGCCTGTGCCACCGTACTCTGTGCTCACGATGGACTTTGCAGGGGGAGAACCATCCCCTTGCTTGACCCATGAGCACCTGGTGGAAAGAAAACGGGACGGGAGCTGAGAACAGGTTAAAACAAAGGGAGAGCCCAAGAAAGGACAGCGAATGCCAGAGAACAAAGCCAACTTCAACAAATGCTTCAAGGAACTGAGCCTGATGCCACTCCTGAGCAGCTGCCTCGGGTTCCAGAGGGTTTCCCCTAGCAGGGCTGGAGTCTTGCCTCAGTATTGCTGGTTTCAAACTGGAGCAACTCCAGTGGAGCCAAACCTCATCCTTCATCAGCCAAGGATGGAGCAGCTGATCTGCAACCCCAGCAGTGAGGAATGATTCCCACCCTTTTCTTGTCTCATTTGGTGACACCTGCAGCCTTGGAGAGATCACACAACTCTATTCTCCAAAAGCAGCCAAAAGCTCTTGAGCTGAAATCAAATGCCTGTGGGCTTTGAACAACCACTTCTTTTTAAGGACCTGCTCAAAATAGCAAAGCCCTAAAATCTCTCTTTTTGCTAAGAGGGGATGCAGGGACCCCAGCCAGGTCTCAGCAATGAGCACAAGACCACCTGCTGCTGGAAGAAATGGCCCAAGCTGGGTGGGGAGATGCTGCCAAGATCTGCTCAAACAGACATGCTGGCTTGGACCAAGCTGCCAGACTCACCCTTCAGGAGGAACTGGATCTGATCCACCCAGTCTTCAGCTTCTGCTGGGCTTGGGGCTGTGAACTGGAGAGAAGTTTACCTGTTATCGTGCTGGGTCTTATATGTAGGAAGAGGAAAAAGATTTTCAGCTAAAATAGGGGATGGAGACCCTGGATCTGCCGTTGTCTACCTTGTGACTTTGGGAAAGCCATTTCACTTCTTTATCTCCGTGTTCCAAACAGGAAAGCAAGCGGAACAAAGCTAGACTGTCCCAGAGGAAGGCTGTCAAGCCTAATTCATTAAAATAATTCAGATGAAAACCACAATCCCCATTGATTCTGGATCAAGACTGTACATCCAAAATCTCCTGAAGCTTGGGAAGGCTCTCAGGCACACTTTGTGGATTGGGCCAGGTTCTTCATTACACCACCCCAGATGCTCAACAAATTGAAGGTTTAAATTTAACCTGGCTCTGAACTGCTGATGTAAAAGAAGGACTTTCCAAACCCCATCCTCTGCTGCTTCTAAACATGGTCTCTCTCAACTCTTGTGCCCCACAAGCACAAAGAGAGCCCAGGACCACTCTTGTGCCAAGGGAAGGTCCATGCTGAGATGACCTGCCAAGAAGGAGAATCATTGGGACCTTCTGTTGTGCCTTTTGGTTTGTTTTACCAGGAGGTGGAGATTCCCAGCCTTCCCGATCCTACAAGTCCAGCCTGCACCTCTGCCTTTGGACCTGTGACTGTGTGCTCTCATGCCTAGTGTTTGGACCAGCACAGAAGGTCCATTTCTTCATCCAATTCCTACCTCATAGGTGCGTTTGCCAGGGCAGATTAACTCAAAACAGCATCTTTTCCGAGAGTCTTTGCGGAGATGGGAAGCCAGCCGGGCGCTACAGTTCTCAGTGGGGATGATTCCTTTAGGTTGCTTGCCTGGAAGAAGAGAAACGTGCAAAATCTGGAGTCTGCCCCTTTTTATCAAGCTCCCAGCACTGCTGGGTGGTGCATCTGCTGCCCACGCAGGGAAGTCGAGGCACAGTCCATGGGAAACAGCAAAACCCCCTTCAACTGAAGCACATCCACCCCCAGGAAATCCGAAGGGAATATTATATTATCTTCATAAAGACACAGTAAAGAGGATGCCCTTTTGAGCCTCAGGAGACTGCGAGCAGCCAGCGGAAGGCTGCCAGGGTCAGAAGGCTGCGTGAGATGAGCCGGTTGTAATGAAGCAGAGACCACTGTGTACTCGGGGAAACATGAGACCAATGATTATTGTGCTGGTAAGGAATTATCAGGCTGGCGTACAGAAAGAAAAACTTAGTGGGGCCTTTGGGAATTGGCCTACAGGTCTTGTTGATGCACACACATGGCTGGTGTCAGCCAGGGCAGAGAGAGAGAGAACCTCACTGCAGTCATCTGAGGCACCTTTCTTTAGCCCAGCTCATTATTTCCTTATGAATCTTCTTGAGGAAGCGCGGGATGCCATTCAGTCAGCTGCTCATAACCTTTTTTTTTTTTGATTTGTAGATCTTTAAGAACCATCCAGAGGTGAGGTCAAGCCCTAGATGAGGATTTCAGCCCATCGATAACAGGTTTGTTTTATTCTGCTGCCTTCTGAAGACCACTTGGAAGATGCTGCTCATCCACTCCAGGAACAACCAAGTATGAAGCCTTGGCTACCAACCCAACAACCAGACATCAACCCAACAGCCAAACATCAACCCAACAGCCAAACACTGCCCCTTGGCTATCAACCCAACAGCTAAATATTAACCAAGCAACCAAATATCAACCAAACAACCTAATAGCAACCCATCTACCTCTACAAGGAAAGCCCAGGCAGCCCATGGCCCTGCACACGCCCTGCCAGGGTGAGAGGAACTAGGCAGCTTGTTTGGAAACAGAAGGTGCTCAGGATCCTCAGACAAAAGATGTGGAAGAAGGATAAAGACCCAGCTTCATCCCCACAATCAGTCGGAGTTTAATCCTGTCCTAGCTGCCAACTTGGTCATCGTAAACCAAGGATGTCCGTGTGCGTTCTGGAAGCCGTTGGCACACCGTGTCTCTGGATGTGTGGAACAGAGGAAAGGCCATATATCTAATCATGCCAAAGTCTGCTGGAGATATTAGCTGTCTGTTTATGTGTACCTGATGGAGCATGACTGCAAAATATTTATATACGCTGACACATGGATTATATATGGTCACGCAGGGGGTAGGAGCCCAGCTGATGGCTAATGGAAAACTTGGTACAGCATTTGATTTACGTACAGCTCTCTTCCTGTGTCTCTGTTCCACACCTATGAAGGTGTTTGGAGGGGAAAAAAACCCAAACCAACAAAATAAAAGCAAGCTGAGATCTACCTTTCCAGGAGAACCTGTGTGTTGTGTCTTGGTAGGGAATTAAAACCATCCCATGGTACATACTTTTTTCTTGTCATATATGAGCCCGTCCTTCAGGAAGGGCTTTCCCACTTTTTTCCAGCCCTGTCCGTGCCCCGAGCCACAACCTACAGTTTGGGGACTGGAGGCAGACACCTTCCCACTTACTTTTCTCATTGGCGTAGTAATAAAAGGTCCTTCTGGTGAGGACGCACCACCGCTTCTGCCACTCTGTCCCGAAGAAGCTGTGCTCTAGAAAGGAAAGGACAGCAAAAGAGTGAAAAATAAAAAAGTCTGTTCTTTCAGCACATACTTCAGATGAATATTTAGGGGAAAACAGGTTTTTTTCCCTACCAAAATCCTGCAGATTTCTGGCACAAAATTCAAGCAAGTGAATTTAGATAGAGAACCTCAACCAAGGGAGGAAGACCCAGCCTGTCCTACATGGCTGGAGCCCCTGCAAGCCTTCTCCAGCTCTCCAGCAGGGCTGAGCCGAGCTGAACTGCTCTGACCCTTAGTCCTGCAACTGGGAGGGAACACAGCTATGGGTTAAACCCCCCTGAGGTTTAAGCAAATATCTGTAATTGGAGCAGGTTAAAACATGCACAGGGCTGCTTATACAGCTCTGCCCATAGCCCTGAGGAAACCAGGGCTGTTCTCACCTCCTACCCCCTGCCATACAGAAAATAAATCAAGATAAAATCTGAGTGATGAGCAAATAATTTGTAGCTTTCACAAGAGTCAGTGAAATCAAGATAAACCTGCAGCTGACTCACAGCCCTTATCTCAATTTGCTAATGTGTGTGATGCTCTGGACTACCTTGTCTTCACTGTGGTTTTATCCTCATTAGGTAATGCTCATTAGAAGGGCATATCTTGCCTTACAGAACTGGGCTGCTGCTTAATTCGATTTCTGGGGTTTAAACATTGTGCAGTTTGATGATCGGCAAAAGGGAATAAATAAAGGCTGTGCCCTCCCTGTGTGTGATGCCTCAGAAAAGCCTGCAAGGTTCTGGATGCACCTACAGATAAACCAGCATGAAAGATGGGTTTTCCTTTTTGTTCTTCATCTGAACGTCTTCATTCTTGGTAATTCCAAGGTGACATCCCCAAACCTTTTCTTATGATGTACCTATCAGGCCTTACCTCGAGACCTCTTCTCCAGATATCCTTGCTTCAGAATGTTCCCCGTGTCTTGAACAGGTTTCGGTGCCATCTCCTCCAACCCTACGGACAGCAAAGTGAAGGAAAGCTATGGGATCTCCCATTCACACAACCCCTCAGCACAAAGTTCTCAACCCCGAGGAAGCTTGGGAAGGCAGATCAGCATCTGGAGGTGAAAATCATGGTCTATCACAATCTCATCAGCCGTTCCCCATCCTGGTTGCAGGCTCCCAGAAGTCTTCAAGGAAACCAGGACCACAGTTCGCACAGCTACACAGACCTGAACCCAGTGGGCTGAGGCTGGTGCTGGCTCCAGCGGCTGATCCAGAGCCCCTCTCCAGCTTTCCTGGAGCCCCTCTCAGTCCTGGAAGCTGCTCAAAGGTCTCCTCGGAGCCTTTTCTTCTCCAGGTTCAATGACCCCAACTCTTCCAGCCTGGCCTTGTATGGGAGGTGCTCCAGCCCTCGGATCATCGTTATAAATGCCACAAATTCCCTCCCCAGCACCCAGACTTGGCAACTTTATCAGCATGAAGAAATTCTGGAATCCCGGCTCACAACAGCTTCTCTTGTTTTCTTAGCGTGTCTCACTAACACCCAACTCTCATCCCAGTCCATCCCTTTGTCACCTCCCTCATTCATGGCCTGTTTTCATTTTTGTGTTTTTTGGTTTGCAGACTCTGGGCTCACTATAAATCCTCCTCAAATGGGTCTCAGGGTGAAGGGCAGGTGCAGACGCGCAACGTTTGGGTTGGTGGAAAGGCTCCCCTGCATCTGTCTCCTCTGTTGGCTGGAAATTGGATCCTTCAAAGACCAAATCCTCGGCTCGTGCAAAGCTGTCTGAGGTGATTCAGACTGGGGGAAGCCTGGGGTGCTGTGGGATTGCCCCTCTGCAATTCCTGGAGGACACGGACAGCCCCTTCCCACACAGAAATCTCACTGCTCCCCAGCACCTGCCCAGCATTAAGGCTTTTCTCTAGCAACGCTGAGCATCTGACTTGCAAAAAAGCACATTGTCTTCTCGAAGCCAAGCCCCATCCTCTTTTGCGAATGCAAATCTAAATGTCATTTTATGGGACATCTATAATTATGAAAATGGGACGGTGCTGCCGGACGCACGCCTGTGAGTATGAATATTACATTAATGTGCCCAACGCCAGCGCGCTGATCCCGCTGGCAGGAGCATAAAAAATGCTTGAGTGAAACTTTTATTTCCACGTTAAGAATCCATGCCCCAGCGGGGTGACGGAGGCAGCCCCGGCGAGATCCCATCAGCGCCAGCGCTCGAATTGAATTACCCAGGGGGGAAGGCAGGAGCTGCGAGTGCTGCTTCGCTTACTTAATTTCATTTACTTTCAGTCCATTATCAGCATGGGGCTTCCCTCTGCCCCCGCTCCCCCAAGAAATCCGGCATGCAGGATGCTGCTGTTGCTTTTGCCAAGGCAGGGATGGGTCTGGCCATCCTGGTCCTCCTCCTCCTCGGAACGCGCTTTCTGCTCTTTCCTCAGTTATCAAGAGAGATTGAGGGGAGCACAAGGATCTTTCAGACACCACGAAGAGCGACCAAAGCAGGGAAGCAGTAGGGATGTGATGGGAGGCAGCAACAACCTCTTCCAGCCCTTAATCTTCTCCCTTCAGCCATCATAGAATCATAGAATCACCAGGTTGGAAGAGACCCACCGGATCATCGAGTCCAACCATTCCTATCAAAACCATCGGAGACCTCTGGGCTGGTTCCTGCTGTCTCAGTTGTGCTTTGCCCTATTTGAGATCAATTTGCCATATAAGCAGACCCCGTGTTTCAGGTTATTTGTGGCCCTGGCTCCTGGGGGCTGCGGTGCCTCTGTGGCATCACCTCTGCACCCCGGTCAGGAGCCCAGATCTCTCCTGCTCTGCGAGGGCCACCGTGCCTCAGTTTCCCAACAAGAAAATAAGAGTGCAAGGAGACTCCCTTCCTCTTAAATACTCGGTGGCTACTCAGACAAACTAATACAATTAAAGAGAGGTTGCAAGGGCTGATTCGATTGCAAAGGGCTCTGGCAATTTTAAGTTTTACAGCCTATGACACAAAGATCGCAGCTGTAACCCGCGCGTTGCACGCGGCCTCTCTAATGCAGCCCTGCTAACGCTGAGCTGGGAAGATTAAATCTCCACAAGGTGGGTGAGTGCAGGGGACATGGTGCTCAGGGCTCTGCCTGGCTGCAGAGGGACTGGGTCTACATGGGGCATCCCTGCCCCTCCCCACGTCCCCAACCTGCCCCTAACAATAATCCAGATGGTTTTTGCTGGCAGCAACCAGCTGAATTAACCTGCAAAGACAGTCCCTGGGGCGACTTATTTCTTTCAACCACCCTAATGGACACCTAGAAGATGCAGAGGTGGGGGCCCAGCCCAGAAAACTCTCTGCTTTCTGAGGGCAGAGGATTTATCTGCCCGCTAGACTCTGCCAGATGCTTCTGCCCCAGGACCACACAGCTGGCAGGTAAACTACAGGTCACCACATCTAGGGCCCCAAGCGATGGTAAAGCCAGCCCATCACCTGATCATCCGTTCCAACCACTAACGGCCATTCACCACTTATAAAAACAGAGGAGGAAAAGGTCTTAAATTCATCTAAGAGAGACCTCCGTGCTCTCCCAGACACACGGTCCCTCTCTGGTTGCTCCCAGCACAGCGTGGCAGGGCTACAGCTGTTTGGACAGTCTCAGGGGTCCCTTCCACCCTGGCATCTCCCTGATCCACCCTTTGCCCAGCAGATAACTGGTACCGGCAACGCTGCTCCCTCCACGCGCTGTGTGACCTGAGGCTGAGCCCCATGAGCACCCCTAGATCCCCCAGACCCTTCCCAGTGCCACCAGCACCAGCGTCTCCTCCACCCCCTGCAGCCTCAAGTCTGGGTCCTGAGGGAGCCACTCATCCCCAAGGATGAATTTCCCAATCCCCGATCCACATCGCTCCATCTGGAGCTCCTGCGGAAGGGCTGCACATAGGCAGCACCGGGAATAGCTCTGGGCTGTGAGCCCGGAGAGCATTTTTCTGCAGAGAATACAAAGATGCAGCATTTCAGGAGTGGGAGAAAACCGAAGCTGGAGACCCACATCCACGGATGCAGGAGCAGACAGCAGCTCCTTCTTTTTCCCTCTTTATTGCATCTCAACCTTTACTGCAATTTGCACCCCTTGGTGCTGCTGAAGGATGCTCTCAGCCTCACAGGCTTTGCTCCTGCACCAGGTTGAACCCAGGACCCCAGCCGAGTGTCTGGCTTTGCTGACTAAAAGGCATCTTTGCAGCAAAGTTTCTAGGAGTTTGGCTGCCAAGCACCGTGACCGTTCCACCCCGTCCTCGCCATGTCCTCAAGGACCTCTGGGTTTCAGCTCTCGCCCCTGCGGGCTCTGACTCATCCACACCAGCTGCACAAAATGTCACAGTAGCTGCAGCCAAAGGCGCCCGCGGGCTGCGTCGGTGCCCACGCTGTCACATCAACCGACTGTTCAAAGGGATGGAGCACGGAGGCACGACGGTTACAGCTAATTCCCCACCCTCCAGTTTATTCACCAGGCTCTAATGTGCCAAGAGCAGCTTCTGCTCTCAGGGGCTTCGCAGGGAACACCCAAATACATTTCAAACCAGAGCACAAGTGGCTGTGATTTCCCCAAGCTGCGCTCTTTTTCCATTGAAGCTAATGAGAACAAAAACAATCAGAAAGAGACAAACAACCCCTCCTGCCGGCTTCAAAGTGAGACAGATTCAGGAAATGCTGAAAGCTTTTGGAAATCTCCCCCATCGCCAAAGTCTGATGGCAAACGGGTCCAGGACGTGGGGCTAATGGCACTAATCATAGAATCATAGAATCACCAGGTTGGAAGAGACTCACCAGATCATCAAGTCCAACCATTCCCATCAATCACTAACCCATGTCCCTCAGCACCTCGTCCACCCGTCCCTTAAACCCCTCCAGGGAAGGGGACTCAACCCCCTCCCTGGGCAGCCTCTGCCAGGGACCAATGACACTTTCCGTGAAAAATTCTTTCCTTATGTCCAGCCTGAACTTCCCCTGGTGGGTGGCATTTGTGGGTCCATTCAAACACAAGGCTTCTCCAAGAAAACCCAAAGAGCTGTTTGTAAGCCACGCTCCTTCTGGTTTCTGATGGGAGAACGATGTTTCCCATATTGAAACCTCTACCTTTTTCTAAGATCCAGAGGATCTTGAAAGCATCTTCACTTTCTCCCATCACAATTGGTACAGTATGAATGGACTTGATGACCTCAAAAGGACTTTTCCAACAAAATGATTCTATGACCCACACAGGTACAGTTTCTCCTCTTAAACAAAGTTCCCAGCCAGTTCTGCATCACGGTCCAGTCCCTGTGGGAGAAGGAGAGTGAGCTTGGCCACTCAGCTCCAGGCTGACAGAATCATAGAATCATTTGGGTTGGAAGGGACCTTAAAGATCATCTAATTCCACCCCCCCTGCCATGGGTATGGACACCTCCCACTGCATCCAGTTGCTCCAAGCCCCATCCAACCTGGCCTTGAACCCCTCCAGGGATGGAGCAGCCACATCTTCCCTGGGCAACCTCTGTTCCAGTGCTAGAATCTGTATCCAGAAGCTGGATGCCTTGGGCACAGATGGGCAGAAGCCCTTTTCAGTGCCCTGCAGATACTGCAACGTCATGAAGAAGCCAGCAACGGGCACAGACTGATGTCCCTACCAGCTGGAGCAGGAGGAGAAAGACCATGGTGGGAGGCAAGCCACCATCCATCAGAGCGGTCCCTCCAGTCCCTGTCTCTCCATCCTCCTGCTCCAGGTCACAGCAAACCATCTCGGTGCCTCCCAAGCCCTCGATGCTCCTCGGACACACTTCCCTCTGCACTTTGGGAACACCACCAAACCTTTCAGCGTCTTGGAGACGGCTGAGGATCATTTATCACGACGGGAGCAAAATGAGCAACTACTTCAAAGAAAATGGGGAACTAAACAATTGTCAACATGGATCACATGAAATGGATCTTGTGCCAGACTAATTTTATTGCATTTTTTGAGCAGGAAAATAAGAAAGTAGATGAAGAAAAGGCGAAGCACAGCAGAGAAGATTTATTCAGGCTTCAGCTTGACTTTTCAAAAGAGGCCAGTAAGCAAAATTCAGGGTGTATCCACCCCAGGATAACTACCTCGATTGAAAACTAGTCAGCAAGCAGAAGGCAGTTAAAATCAATGGCAACAAATCATTGAGAGGAAATTATCAACTGAAATATCCCTGTGTTCAGCCTCAGGAGCAGTTGTTCTCAGGCTCTTATAAGGGCCCTTATAAGTTACAAGACATCCCAACCCAAACAGTCAGTCAAAAACCTCCAGCTAAATGCAGCGCTTTGTAGAATTATGGAATGGTTTGGGTTGGAAGAGACCTCAAAGCCCATCCAGTTCCACCCCTGCCAGGGGCAGGGACACCTCCCACTGGATCCAAGCCCCATCCAAACTGGCTTTGAACCCCTCCAGGGATGGGGCAGCCACCACTGCTCTGGGCAACCTGGGCCAGGGCGTCCCCACCCTCACAGGAAAACAATTCTTCCCAAGATCTCATCTCAGTCTCCCCTCTTTCACATGAAAAAATGTTCCCCCTCATCCTACCCCTCTGTTCCCTGGTCCAGAGCCTCTCCCCAGCTTTCATGGAGCCCCTTTCACTACTGGAACCTGCTTTGAGGTCACCCCGGAGCCTTCTCTTCTCCAGGCTGCACAACCCCAACTCTCTCAGCCTGTCCTTGTACAGGAGGTGCTCCAGCCCTCAGATCATCTCCATGGCCTCCTCTGGACTCACTTCAACACATCCAAATCCTTCCTGTGCTGAGCACTTCAGAGCTGGATGCAGGATCCAGGTGGGGTCTCACCAGAGCGGAGCAGAGGAGCAGAATCACCTCCCTCGCCCTGCTGGTCCCATAGCTTGGGATGCAGCCCAGGATCCTTGGAGGCAGGTGGGGAACTGCTAAATGCTCCCTTGTAGCAGCCAGTACAGACCAGTATTGAAGGCAGGATCCAAGATGAACTGGTCCTGGGCAACAGTAGAGGCTTTTGACAAGTGCTGACAGTCAGGAGCAAAGACAAAATCCATGGAAGTCGCTCAAGAAAACCACAATTCTCACCTGGGATTGAACGATGCCTGATTAACTGCATTGCCCCGATGTCCTTGTTGGACTGTAATTAATTACCAAACACTGATAAATAGGGGTTGTACAGATGGACCTTTGTGAGACGCCGAGTTAGTGTTGGATTCATTGTTGGTTTTCCAGAGGAGCCCATGGATGTGGGTTGATGATTGATCAGCAAACAAGAGAAGAGACAGTCAACGGCAAGGAGTTGACTGGAGATTGGGCTGAGATTCAGCCCAAGAGGGTGGAAAAAAGCCTCTGCCTTTTATTGGTGTTTTTAATTCCATCTGGAAAATTAAACAGCAAAGTTTGAAGTTCAACCAACTTTGCCAAAGGAAAGAAAAAAAGGAAAACAAGAAAAGAGAATTCAAAGCGGAGGCAGAGCCTTTGGCCCAAAAGTTTCCTTCCAAATCACTAAGTCTATAATTGCAAAATAAAAACCACTAAATCTCAATATCTATTTGCACAGCTCATTAGCCAAGGGCTCACACTCAGCAAAGAAGGAAGAGGAAAAAAACCCTTCAGCAGCAAGCGGATTTGGGGAGTTGCCATGGAAACCAGCCCTTCACAGCCGCATCTCAAAGCTCCGACAGGGTTGTCTGTCCACCGGCTTCCCCAGGATGTGATTTTTTAAAGTCCTCTTAAAAAAAAAAAAGGCATAATGTATGAAATATATAAATATATAATCCATGTAACTCATTCCCCTGTTATTCCTCTCCCCCAAACATAACATTATGTCAGCCATTCGACCTGCTGTGCTACCGGGACAACATGATTTACAGCGCGAAAAGGGAAAACCTAAATCATCACGTAATGAAAACATTAAAGTTAATGCATCACAAGTGAGGAATTTATTACCATTAACTCCAATAAACAGTTATAAACCACCCGTCCTTTCCTGTCCACGCGCAGGGACACGGGCGCGGGGACTTCATTAAGCTCAACTTTCTTTTCTTCTTCACGAGGCCGCTCATGTGTGCCCCACTCGGCCACCATTTATTGTTAACCGGACTGGCTCATTTTCCGGGGACTGGTGGAGGTTTGAAGGCCTCATCCATTTCCTTCCATGGGTGGTTCGGCGCAGACAGATGGAATAGGAAAGTTCACAAGACGTGCAGCTCGATGAGTTTATTTAAACGCCGCTGAAATATATGCTTTGACAAAAGCCAACCCTCACCCTGGCCCTGGACGTCGTTACTCAAAGCGGCTGATGGATAAGTAATAACATATGGGCACGCCGTGTGGTTCCACCGGACACCATCCCACCCCAGGGTGCACTTGGCCAAATATTTGCTTCTCGCTGATGTTACGTCACCACCTTGGAAACCTAAGCTCGACATCCAAAGCCTTATCGAAACCCCCACCAGCGCTGAGGACCACAGCGGGACTGGCTGGTCCATCCCTCTTTCACCCCATAGCGGGTTTCAGGAAGGGTCCCAGAAGAGCTTTGGATGGAAGCTGTGGGGATGCAATAACAGGCACCACCATCTGGTTATTAATTACTGCCTCACGCCAGACATCTTCGCATAAAAACACCCCTGGCTTCACATGGAGCTGTGGGTCTGATCCATTGACGGTGCTGATGGGTTCACTAGTGCAAGGCTGCCAATAAGGATGTGATAACCTCCAGGGAGGTTCTTCTCCCTCTGGACTCGGCACTGATGAGACCGCTCCTCGAATCCTGGGGTCAGTTCTGGGCCCCTCCCCACAAGAAGGATGTTGAGGCTCTGGAGCGAGTCCAGAGAAGAGCAACAAAGCTGGGGAAGGGGCTGGAGAACAAGAGGAGCGTCTGAGAGAGCTGGGGGTGTTTAGCCTGGAGAAGAGGAGGCTGAGGGGAGACCTCGTTGCTCTCTACAACTACCTAAAAGGAAATTTTTCACGGAAAGGGTCATTGGGCACTGGAACAGGCTGCCCAGGGAGGGGGTTGAGTCACCTTCCCCTTGCTGTGCGAGCAAAGAGATGGTCTTGGCAACGACCAGTGCCACACAGGTCCCCTCACCGCTTGTTCAAGGTGCCTTTAGAGATGCTTCACTGCAGAGAGCTAAAAGCAGAGAAGTGGAAGAGCAGGAATGGGATGCGGTGTTGCAGGGGGGACCTAAAAGACAGCAGGAGATGCAACCCTGCTGCTGCGTGCTCAAGCAGAAATCCTTCTTCTCCTTTCTGCTCCTCAAGCAAAGGCACCGGTGATTATCGATGCAGGGTGCAGCTAAGCAACGTTGGCTCCTTCTGCCAGGAGGAAGGTTGCTCAGCTGTTCTCTGGCTTCATTAAACACCCACTTGTGGAGCTAGCAGGACTGAATACAGAGATCCAAGGGGTTTTCTACACCCATTTCTCCTCATTCCCAGCAGAAGCAGGTATCTTACCAAGAAATTTCCCACTGGAAATATTTCACCAACTTTAATATTCTCTGGAGTTTTGGACTGTTGTCATGTCCACCCTGTGCTGTGATAGGACATCAGTCCAGATGTGAGCACGATGGTTTGGGTCCAGCCCCAGAAATCCCTCTTGGCCTTCCTCCCCCACGGGCACCAGAAAGGGCTCGGCTGCTCTGCAGAGGCATCACAAAACTGTGACACCCCAAAAGACACCAAGCCCAGCAAGCCTGAGCCCTCCCATGTCTTCCAGGACCCCAATCCCTTCCGCATTTTTCATCTGTGAACGTTCCTGCCAGGAACAAATGATGAGGATAAAGGAAATAAAAGAAACAGCCAGAGATGGGAACACTAGAAAGGAGGGACCCAAGCTGCAAACACCACCTCTCAGTGCCCACAGCATCATGTTGAGCTGCTGGGACATCTGCCTGGGCTTTGAGTGGGATCCTGGCTTCGAGGAGCCAAGCTGCATCGTGTTTCAATGCCCCATTGTCCCTCCCTGCATCGCGACACCATGCCCGGGAGCTGCTCAACTCAAGCCTCTCACCACAGCCACAAATCAGCACGGCAAAATTCCCAAAAGGAAGACGTCCTTTCAATTCCCAGGGGCTCGATGAGGCTGTGGAGGGACCAGGCACCTGTTGGCTGAAGCCTGTCTCGCAGCTCAGACCTTTCATCCCTATAAAAATTCTGAACCACATCATCGTCAGCCTTGACACAAATGATTCCTATAGATCAGCGCGGAAAATCGAGAGGATTTAAGGAGAGAGGAGGGTTAGGAAAAAGTAAAACAAACGACGTGCAATTTTTCAAGCGGAAACAATGGCAATATGAAGATATATAGGTGTCAGCCGTTCTGTAGGAGGCAGGAGGCTGTGCTCTTTTACCTCTTACAGTGTCACTCTCATGACCTCTACCATTTGAAATGCTTTGATTCCACTTTGCCCAAGGGATCTCTGAGCGCCAGGGAAGAGATGAGGAATGCCCGTGCCTGACCTCACCTCCACATTGTCTAACGACTGACGGCATAAATCAGTTTTTCCCCTCCACAGACCTGAGCGTCAAGAACCCGTGTGAGAAGGCTGGAAATATTAAATGATTTCCCTGAGGGTTTTTCACCGCTCCTTGGTTTCTCTCCTGTAACTGCAGAGCTGTGTTTCACGTGAAGAACAACTTTCCCGCGAGACCTCAATTTGTGTCGAAATTGGATGGGAGGCGGTGGGCAAGAAGTATGCTGGTGGCCAGAATCCACCCCGAAGGGGAGCAGAAGGGGCATGGTGAAATCCACAGCCCAAACTCACCATGCTCATCCTTCCTGGCCTCATGCTAATAAAAACTGGTGCAAGTCCACTAAAGAGACATAAAAGAGAGGTCGGTGAGGCTGCTAAGGTGAGGGGTAGGAGAGGTAGGAACCATCCTGCCGCCGGGGACAAGGGGAATGAGCAAATCCCACAGAATGAATAGAACCAGAATGTGTTCTCGGTGTTCCTCAGCCTAGAACCACCTCAAGAAGATGCCCAGCTTGTGGGATGCAGAGGGATCCCAGACCTCCCAGAGGGTACTGGAAGCTGCAGCAACCCCAGATATTGGGGCTGCATCTGCACAGGATAGAGAAGCAGAGCCGACGTGCAGGGATAGTGAATGCACATGTGAGCTGCTTCCCCCTGGACCTTCCTAAAGGGATTGTCCTGTTTCTCTAACCCTGATGCTGACATGTTGCCACCTTCTCCCCAGTCGCTGAACACCAGGGCAGGCAGAGCCATTTCGCTGCCTCCTCCTGAATTTCATAGACTCATAGAATCACCAGGTTGGAAAAGACCCACCGGATCATCGAGTCCAACCATTCAATTTGGAGCATTCAGTGCCTGGTGTGGTCACCCCATAACCCCAAGAAAACTGGCAGGAGCTACTCCTGATGACAAACGCATTTGTTCCTCCCAGACGGTATGTAAGAAGCCCCTTCCCTGCCTGCACACTTGGACCCAAGCACTGGAAATGGCACAGAGAGATTTTAGGAGAGAACCAGGTACGAGTAGGGCAGGCAGGGACTGAGGGCAATCAAGTTCTTAGCCCTGGGTTTGACTCCGCACACCCAAACGGGGCAGCAGAACAGTTTACAGCCCGTCCTGAGCCCAGGGCTGGAATGCCTGCCTGGTCCTGCCCAGTTGGGATGGGCTGAGGGCAGCCAGCAGCACCAACCAGGGATCGAGCCACCCTGACTGGTTTCAATCCAGCTTTCAATTCCACAGCAAGCCAATAGAAGACTTGGGCGATCAGCTCAGCTTATTTTAGGCATATTTAACCAAGCTTTTTGCAGCCTTTCTCTCCAAAGCAGGCAGCCCACATGTACCTGCCCACCGATGCATCATTAGCTGCTATTTGCACAGCGCTTGCCAAACTTAAAACCCCACTGAAGTGCTAAGCAAGATCATTATTCCATCATTCAAACCCAGCATCGCTCCTTAAAAACAAATTTTGCAGGTAATTAGTTCTTGCTGCTATTTACAGTTTCGCCACCGGTTTGGCTCATCTCAAAAGTAAGATTGAGGCACTTTGGTGGTCGGTTCCTCAGCAAAACCTCCCCTTGCATCTCCACACGGCGCTGCTGGACCCCGCTGGCCACCTCCCTGGGTCACAGAAGAACTGTGGTGGCCCCATGGCCATGAGAAGGACCTCAATGACCCCACGGGCACAGCCTCCCCTGCAAACCCTGTTTGCGATGGCTGTGGGTTAGGATTGCATCCAAGTAAACCAAAGGCAAACCAGATTCCTGAGCTCCCTGGCACGGTCTAAAGGTCCCAGTTTGATACTGGAAATCGTTATCTCATCCGTGTGCCTCCTGCGATGATAAGAAAGGCCCTTGCTAGGGCTCAGGGCAGTGGGCAGGAGGAAGCCGCCCTTCCCGTAGTTATTAAACCCTTGCATTTCAAACGAGCAGCCTGGGTCTCCTGCTTCCCTTTCATCCAGGCTCGGGTCTATTTTTTCCTTGCTTTTCCTGCTTCTGAGTAATTGTTAGAAAAGTAAAATCAACAGGTCGTAAAATGATAAAAGCGCCTTCTCTGGTAAATCCCCCCCTTGGGCTCACTTCTCCTCTCGCTTTACACTGATAAAATGCCCCTGCCTTCCCCGGAGCCCTTTTGATTTACATCACATACCTCAGATTACGAAAGAAACGTTGATTTTCTGATATCAACACACCATGAATCTAGACACACCCAGCCTAGCTCCGCGCGTCAAATAAATCAGGAGCAGAGCCAGGAATAGCTTATATACGAGCAATAGAGCTTCAACTACACCGTACTGATACGGGGAGAGCAATCCAGCCTCCTTAATGTAGATGGTTATATCCAAATAAAGGTGCTTTATGTCAGTATAAATTATTCTCTCCCCATTTAGGGATGCCTTTCTACAAAATGAATGTGCGGGAGCAACTGCCAATCCGGAAACAGATAGATTGTTTAGAAAAAAAACTAAACCCACCAGGAAAGCCTCATGGAAAAGGAAAACGGCGCTGATGGCTTCTTCCTCAGCAAAACTTGGGGTTCCTTCAGTCCCATGGGGCTTTCCCACTCTATCTCTTTCCATGCAGATTTGTGGGCCCCTTGATGTGTCCCCCAAAGGTCTGAGCAGGTTGGGACCCTCCTTGAAAGAGGCACTGGGTGCTTCACACGATGGGAGGGCAACCAAGAGGAGATGGGAACAGGGTCATCTCTGGGAGCCACCACCACCTGGGAGAGATGATGGGGACAGATTTTTTAGCAGGGCCTGTTGCAACGGGACAAGGGAGAATGATTTCCAGCTGAAAGAGGGGAGATTGAGATGAGATCTTGGGGAGAAACGTTCTTCTGCGAGGGTGGGGAGACCCTCGCCCAGGTTGCCCCATACCTGGAGGGGTTCAAGGCCAGGTGTCCCTGCCTGTGTTCCACCCTGCAGGGGTGGAACTGGATGGGCTTTAAAGACCCCTTTTAAGAGACACCTTGCATGGGATCGGGGTGCATTTTAGCGGTGTTTTACATTTGAACTTTTTATTCACTTTCTTAGGGAAAGCTGGGAACTATTCAAACAGGTTGATAAAGTTTGCTTTTACGGCAAATTTAACATTTCTCATCACTAACCACACTGCTTTTATGCAAAAATATTTCAATCATTATGTAGCTTGACAAAACATTTATTTGGGTACTTAAATTTTGTGTTATGTCACAAAACGGTGAAAGATGTGGGTTTTAGGAAGTGATTATTAACTTTTATTCACAGTGAATGTTCAGCACTCTATGGCCCAAGACTGAAATTCAAATAAAAATATACAAAAGCGATGTTTTGGATTTTATTGGTAAAATAAATTTACTTTTAACATGATGGATATATGAAGGGGAAAAAATTAGACCCTATTAAATTGAAAACTGATTTATTTAACAAAGGAAGCATTATCAGTAGTGGCAGGAAGGGGTTTAAGGTTCCTGGTTATCACATCCTTCCAGCTGGCAGATCTCATCCTCCCAGATCTGATCTCCTCTTCTAAAGTTTGAACAAAATCAGAGGTTGCCTTGATTAGCCTTCCAGGATTTGACTCTCCATGAGAAAGGGAACTCAGCTGCTGCAGCGTCTCATGGAATTGCAGAATCATGGAATGGTTTGGGCTGGAAGGGACCTCAAAGCCCATCCAGTCCCACCCCTGCCATGGGCAGGGACACCTCCCACTGGATTGGAGGCTCCAAGCCCCATCCAACCTGGCCTTGAACCCCTCCAGGGATGAGGCAGCCACCACTGCTCTGGGCAACCTGGGCCAGGGCTTCTCCACCCTCACAGCAAAACATTTCTCCCCAAGATCTCATCTCAATCTCTCCTCTTGCAGCTTAAAACCGTTCCCCCTCGTCCTATTGCTCTGTTCCCTGATCAAGAGCCCCTCCCCAGCTTTCCTGGAGCCCCTTTTAGTCCTGGAAGCTGCTCTAAGGTGTCCCTGGAGCCTTCTCCAGGCTGAACAACCCCAACTCTCTCATCCTGTACTCTTACGGGAGGTGCTCCAGCCCTCAGATCATCTCCATGGTCTCCTCTGGACTCAATCCAACAGCTCCATGTCCTTCCAGTGCTGAGGACTCCAGAACAGAACATCACTCTGGGGGGTGTCTCACAGAGCAGAGGGGCAGAATCCCCTCCCTTGTCCTGCTGGTCCCACAGCTTTGGAGGCAGCCCAGGATATCAAATTAAAGAACATCATCTCCCTGTGCCTCTGTTGTTACGTCTGGCTCAGGACCTTCCAAACATCCCAGGACTAAGGGGACTCTCCTGGGTGCAGGGACTCGCTGAAGGCTCTGAGGATCAAGTCTAGGGCTTTGTATTTTTATTTTTGAGCTTTGCCTTCCTTCATCCTCCCTGTGCCGTGAGCGCTGGACCAGCAAAGGGCTGGGGCTCTCTGCTGCCAGCACAACCCGGGATTTCACACCTCATTTTTTCCCAACCTTGCACTGTTATTCCAGCAACTTCCACCTCCCGACCGCTCTGGTTTAACTTTCCCTTTGCATTTCCTGCTTCCCAACTCTTTCCGGGCTCTGGCACCCCGAGGTGAGGCTGACACGAGTAAATCTGGTGTCTGTGAGTCCTCCCAGGCTCCCTCGGTTCTGGCTTGGCTGGGCACGGAGCCACGCGGGAACTGGGAACTGGGGAAGCATCCCTGCAACCCAGTGCTCCCTTCAGCAGGGAGGAGAGCTCTGCCTGCATCCTCGTGGGAGGAGGATGCTGGAGGCTCCGGTGTTGGGTGATACGGGGCAATTAGATTAAAGGATCTTCCATTAGCGAAGAGTGAGAGTTTGCTAAGTGCGGTATCTGTTAGCGCAGAGTCATAACAAACCCGCAGATAAATGAAGTGCCAGTTACCTCCTTCAGAAGAAAAAAAAACCCCAACCCAGCAAAAAAAGAGCAAGCTGCTTCCTCTTGGAAAGCTCTGGACTCCTGAATCCCCTGACTGAAATCCAAGTATCAGTGAGGTCCAACCCTGCAAACCCATTTCTAGAAAATGAGCTTGCTTAATAAAAAAATTAAGGATGTGTATTGAAAGGAGACAGCTGGGAATGCTTAAGGTGGGACAAGATTTTAGGGAGCACTGAATCACAATGGTGATACATCGCACGTGGGTCGGGATGTTACAGGAGCTGGGCATCACCAGACCGGGCACCAGGGGATGCAGCAGCCCTGGACGGCCTCTACCTCACAAGTTCAGACAACTTTCTGCAGGGCATGAGGGAATTCTCTGGAAAGAGACCATCATCCCTTGCAAAACTCGTTTGACCTCACTGTGTCTCACCCGTCAACTCATTTAACTGAAAATTTACGCCACTTTGCTCACACCGGTCCAGCTCAGCCACGATGTGAGTTTCACACCCGCGACGAGCCCTGCTCCATCCTCCATCCCCTCCACCCTGTCCCGCACAGCCAGGGCACCCATAGGGGAAGCCAGGAACACCCTAAAAAGCACCGAGGCAGAGCCACGAGGGCTGGGAGCACGCAGGGAGCAGCTGGGATGTCAGCACGTGCAACTGCTCCAAGAGCAGGAGCTGAGGTCGCTCTTGGCCTTCCCATTTTGGGGGCACTTCTATTATTATTTTCCCATTTGGGGCACTTGCGATCCCAAAGCAGCTCCCTGAGGCACCACCCTGCAGCGGGGATGGGGCAGGTCCTGCTTGGCAAGGAGGAGCTGCCAACCACACCGCCAGGCAACGGGGATCATGGAGGCAACAGACCTGGACCAGTTCTCTGCAGCGGGGCAAACCAGGAAGGAAATTCCCTGTTCCTTGCTCTTTACATCAGGGATCAGCTCCAGGGCTCTGTGCTGAGCTGGTTACCTGCTCTCCTTAAAACCTCCAGCCATCCTGGCACAGCGGGCAAAGCCGAGCACGGCGGCATCACCCCAAGCATCCGGGTGGGAAGCAGAGATGAAACTTGGCCACTGCTTTTCCTTGTTCCAGATAAGAAAATCATTTGTCACTGTGGGGAGGGGTGGGTGTCGGGGTAGGAGAAGCTGGGGGTGGGGGGGGAAAGAGGTTTATCGGGAAAGTGTCAGTCTGTCCACACGACCTAGAGAACAAATGAGGGTTTTATCACCCGCCCAGCCAAAGCCACCCAACACCTGCAGCAGGCGTGTGCCCCGGCCGCTCTCGCTCCAGCGCCGTGGAGGGAGAAAGTCACAGTGATGGATTTGCCCATCTTAATTAATGTAAACAAACAAAAGAGGAACATCAAATAATGCCCTTGACAGCCTGAAAACGGAGCCGGGAGAGCAGAGAGCGCTTTATAAAAGAAGGCCTTTTGATGTGCGGGCCACAGGATCAAGGTTTGTAAAGAGCAGCAGCTCCATATCACGGCTTATCCAAATATTTTCATTTCCCATCACAAGCTGAGAGCCAGGGGTTGATGGTTTTGTACTCTTCAACTTTCAGCTTTCACCCTGCAGCCCCAAAGCGAGCAAGCGGAGGAGGGCGGCGAGGGGTCACTCATTCTCCATCCCTCCCGACGGCGCTGGGCTTCCTAATCTCCTCACAGCAAAGAACCCAGCGCTGACACGGGGCACCTGGGCAACCCAGCTCGGAGCTGCCAGCATCTCACTCTCCTGCACGGCTGGTCACCCAGCGGATGCCCTTGCCAGTCCCATTCTCTTCTCCTTCCAGACGTGAGGGGAGGAACAGATCTGAGGGTTAGGGTGGTTCATGAGCCCAACGTGTGTCAGCAGTGTCACGCCGGCGGGATGAAGCATTACCCAGCAACGTGTAAACAGGATTAGCCTTGCTGAGACACACGAGCAAATCCTTGCCCTCTGCTCAGGCACTGGTGAGACCGCTCCTCGAATCCTGGGGTCACTTCTGGGCCCCTCACCACAAGAAGGATGTTGAGGCTCTGGAGCGAGTCCAGAGAAGAGCAACGAAGCTGGGGAAGGGGCTGGAGAACAAGAGGAGCGTCTGAGAGAGCTGGGGGTGTTTAGCCTGGAGAAGAGGAGGCTGAGGGGAGACCTCATTGCTCTCTGCAACTCCCAAAACTCCAACTCCTCCAAAGGAGGTTGTGGAGAGGAGGGAGCTGGGCTCTTCTCCCAAGGGACAGGGGACAGGACGAGAGGGAATGGCCTCAAGCCCCACCACGGGAGGTTCAGGCTGAAATTTAGGAAAACATATTTCATGGAAAGGGTCGTTGGTCCCTGGCAGAGGCTGCCCAGGGAGGGGGTTGAGTCACCTTCCCTGGAGGGGTTTAAGGGACGGGTGGACGAGGTGCTGAGGGACATGGTTTAGTGATTGATGGGAATGGTTGGACTCGATGATCCGGTGGGTCTTTTCCAAGCTGGTGATTCTACGATTCTATGATTCAGCTCCAGGCAGGATCCTGGACCTCAGAACCCAGTGGGATCCCTCCTGTCTGGCCACCCCTTTCTCCTTGACCCCTCTGTGGGGTCTCCACAAGGAGAAGAGCCATGTGCCAGGGCGCTTCCCCCGATGTTGGGGGGCAGAGAGGTGGATTATGGTTGCGGGTGTCAGGCAGAAGGGAAGGGGAAGCCCGTGTCTCAACCTGAGCAAGAACAGCACTAAAATTAGGGACAGAAGGAAGGGAGAAAAAAAGATTTACATCATAAATATCATAGACGAATTCCCGTCTTGACACCAGGGTTACATTTCGGGTCTTTTAAAAACATATACGACTGAAATCAAGTGCTTCCCTCGGCTTCTCTGGCATATTTACGGTCTCCGGGAAGGGCTCTCAGACACAAATCCCACTTTGACTTATAAAGGACCCGGCAAAGGTCAGCGCAGGGATGGCCGGGGGTGAAGGGCTCCTCTCCTGCGGCTGCAGGGCTGGGGGAACCCAGCCTGGAGGCAGGGATGCAGCCCCCCACCCACCCCCGGGCTGGTACCCAGGGGATGCTGGGGTCGGGGGTCCCCGGGTTGGAGCCCCCGTGCCCGGGCAGGGCTGGGGGAGGAGGGAGGCGGGGAAGGACCGTGTCGTTCCAGGGCTTCGCCACAAGGAAGCAGCAGAAGCCCAGGATTGAAAGCAAGAGCCGAGAGCATCGTGGTCCAGCAGCACGGGGACAGCAGCAAGATGGGACCAACGGCACCACCCAAAGAGGGGCTGTGCTGATTCCCACCCCCCACCGCTAACTGGGCACCCATCACCCAGAATCATAGAATCATGGAATGGTTTGGGCTGGAAGGGACCTCAAAGCCCATCCAGTCCCACCCCTGCCATGGGCAGGGACACCTCCCACTGGATCAGGGGCTCCAAGCCCCATCCAACCTGGCCTTGAACCCCTCCAGGGATGGGGCAGCTACCCCTGCTCTGGGCAACCTGGGCCAGGGACTCCCCAGCCTCACAGGAAAACATTTCTCCCTAAGATCTCATCTCAATCTCCCCTCTTTCAGCTCAAAAACTCTTCCGCTCATCCTACCCTTGCACTCCCTAATCCAGAGCCTCTCTCCAGCTTTCCCTTTCAGAGCTTTTCCCTGCTCTGAGGTCAGCCCGGAGCCTTCTCTTCTCCAGGCTGAACCCCAGCTCTCTCAGAATGTCCTCAAAGGGAGGTGCTCCAGCCTTTAGTCCCGATCCTGGAGCTTTTTTTTTACCTAAAAAGCCTGGAGAGGCGGGGACAGGCAAGGAAACATCCTTGGGCAGAGCCAAAGAGGTACTAAAACAAGACCTGGGAGTAAAACTGGGTTCTTCCAGCTCCTAGTCTGGTGTCTTACAGGTTAGACTGGCCAAGAGGGCTTAGACCTATCCCAGCCTGGTCCCACATCCTTTCCACTTTCCATTATAGGAATGGTTGGACTCCATGATCCGGTGGGTCTTTTCCAACCTGGTGATTCTATGATTCTATGATTCACTCATCCTCAGCGCAGCTTGGAGACACAGAAGGGGGCTGGCAGGGGGGCAGCCTGTCCCCAGCCCCATCCCACCAGGACTCAAGGGGCTCCGATACACCCAGATGATGGGTAACAGCACATTTTGCTTCAGTTTTTGGAGCTGCTGTACCTTCCTGCCCCATTTCTGCTCATGGTGGGGATGCCAAGGCGAGTGGTCGGCCCGACACGCTCTTGCCCTTCCCTTCTCCTGACTTCATCGCTTTTCCTCGGCAGACTTTGCTAAAAAGTGCTGAATACAGCACTGCTTTGCTGTAATTATTTATCCAAAGGTGGGGGATGAGGGAAACATACTGTGATTAAAAAAATTATTGGTAAAAGGAGATAAAATAAAGTATTGATCGTGTTGGCTGGATCCCACCTCTGGAAATATAAGAAAAGTGACAGGGCTGTATAAAGAATGCCAGGTCCGAAAAAAGAAGCTGCTGCTTATTACATCTGAGATACCCACTGAGTGATAAATCCAGGATGCTATAGATCAGGAGTTTATTATAAAAAGCACCAAATGTGGTTAATCAGATGTGCCCTTGGCTGCAAATCCAGCCTGACTTGGGGATTCAGGACCCAGGGGTGACATTCTGCCCAGAGCAGGGGTGGCTGCCCCATCCCTGGAGGGGTTCAAGGCCAGGTTGGATGGGGCTTGGAGCCCCTGAGCCAGTGGGAGGTGTCCATGCCCATGGTACTGGATGGGCTTTGAGGTCCTTTCCTATCCCAACCACTCCATGATTCCATAGTTCTATGATTCAGCTCTTCACCCAACCTCCAGCATCCCAGGAGTAACAGCTCCAATTAGGGATTTGCTATTAACCACATGGACACTGCTCTACGAAAATGGGGAGAAAAAGGCAAATTCCTGTGCCAGTTCTGCACCCCTTTCATACTAAGCCTTACAATTCCTGCCTGGCAGAGGGAGAGATGAGGAACAGCAGGGCTGGGCTCTGCAATCCCAATTCCCGGCATAGAGACAGGGCTGCGATGTTTAGGCAAAGGTGAGAGAGACACTGAGACCCTTGAAATGTCTCTCATCAAATCAAAACACTGAGCTTAATGGCTCTGGCTACCTTGGAGACCAATAAAAGCCCCAAAACCGGTTATGAGCCTGTGATCTGAGGTTAGAGGAAACCTGGCAGAGTGCTGACTGATTGGAGAGTTATTGGAAATAAATAAAAAGGTTGCATTAAACCTAACGGAAGGTCACAGCGCGAGCGTATCTCATGGAAGGTGACTGCCCTCATTACCCAGCCCAGGTACCCCCCTGCACCCTGGGGATGGTGCTGGTGGTTTCAAGTCTCTTTGTGGAAAAGAGATTTATCTAAAACTGATTATTGTTATTTTTGCAGTGGAGGAAGAGCACATTCATCAGGCCGCTCCGCCTTCCCCTGCTTTTGGTTACTTCACTTGAGGCACCTGCAGCCGATCTCCTTTCTGAGCCCTGAATTTGTTCAAGGATTTAAAAGTAACATAAAAACCCAGAACTAACAGCCTTCGGAGGGCAATGCAGTGGTCCTGGTCAGTTCTTCCTCACTAGGAGCTGCTCCAACTGTCCCTCATCCTGCCTGACCTGGCTGTTCAGCATCGCTCCCTCTTCTCCCCCTCTCCAAGGCATGCAGAACCTTTAGCACCAGCATATCTGCTGCGCCTATTGAATCATGGATTGGGTTGGGTCAGAAGGGACCTTAAAGCCCATCCAGTCCCACCCCTGCCATGGGCAGGGATACCTCCCACTGGATCAGGGGCTCCAAGCCCCATCCAACCTGGCCTTGAACCCCTCCAGGGATGGGGCAGCCACCCCTGCTCTGAGCAACCTGGGCCAAGGTCTCCTCACCCTCACAGCAAAACATTTCTCCCTAAGATCTCATCTCAATCTCCCCTCTTTCAGCTCAAGACCTCATCCTATCACTACACCCACCCAGAACTTAGGCTGTATTCTCCTGTAACCTAGCAGAGGTAAGACGCAAAGGGCTTATCTCCACAGGAGATACCTTATCTCTCACTTTTTTAGCCTCCTTTGAAAATCCTCGCTTTCTAGACTGAGGAGGAAACCCAGACAGGGAAGATGATGGAGGCATTAAACAAACCAAACACCCAAAAATATGAGCACGGAGCAACAAGGGCTCGCATAACTTCGTATACCACTTTGTGTAACTTCAGAGGCCACCGCCCTGCATTTCTCCCTTGACATCCCTGTAAAAACGCAGCTTTCCTTCAGATATTTGCCCCCAAAGTACCAAGTTCTCATAGGAAAAAAAACCAAACATTGAAAATAGCACTACAACCAGTGGAATCAAACTGGAAGCGCCTGGGGGCTCAAGTCCAAAGAACCAGGGGCTGCGGCAAGCTTGATAATTTGCCCCAGAATCTCTAAATCTGAAACTACTGTAACCTCTGTCCCATCCCCAAGAGAGCTCTCCCGTGGGAATGAAACGTCTTTCCATCTTTACAGCACAAAACCAAGCTGGGATGGGTTCACCGCTAACTTTCTCCTCCAGGAAGGGAGACAGTGTGTGTTCCTCCATCCCTGAGGACCCTCTCAGTGTTGAGGGAGGGAAAGGAGCACGGTGAAGAATTTGTAACCGTGCATGTAGAGATGACATTTATAGGGCTCTCAAATTGGAAACTGTACATTTTATTGCACTCTCTGTCAAAAAATGCAGTTCCATCAGAGGCGAGAACGACAAGGGAAACAACCAATCAATATCTGGTCCTCTAATATCTGGACAGAAAAAAATCATTATCCTGTTACTTTTATTATGGCGTTATGCTTGAAATATGATAGTTTGAGGTTGTTTCCATTACCTAGACAATTTTTAAGGGGTCTTTCCCTCCCCTCCGCCTCTAGCTCAATTCCCTTGGGGCTGAAAATGAGAACAAGTCCCTTGAGGAGGAGATCTGGAGGTCCTGGCTCCCCCCAGCCCTGGGATGGGTATGTTGGGAACCTCAGAGATCCCAGCCACCTCTGGAGAAACCAAGAGGCAGAGACAGCCCTTGTCCAAGAGTGCGTACTCAAGCCAGGTGAGGTAGATCTGTGTCCCTCAGCTGAAATGCTGAACCTGATGGCTCTTGCTTCTCCACTGCCCTGATCTAAGCCTTGCAAGCTGCCCCAGCTCCCATCCCAGGATCTCTGCTGGCTTTCCGAAGAGCTACGTTGCCACCAGCGCACGCAAAGCACCAGCAGCAGTTGGGAGTGAGGAAAGGTCCTCTCAGCCACCACCCCCAGCACGTGGTCCTCGTCCCTAAAAGTTCATCTGCTCATATACACACGGTGCTGTTAAGGACACAGCTGAACAAACTCACCCTCCTTGAATACAAGGAGACTTTCTGTCCTAACCTTGCAGGTTTTTCTCTCTTTGGGGGCAGATTGGGGAGCACTAGGTTTGTATTTAAGTTCTGGGTTTGCATTTGGAAGATTATTGATGCCGTTTCGCATTACCCAGGCTAAAAGCCCTGTGCTGCTTCTCTCCTCCAGACTGTCTCTCGCTTCAGTCCCACAGAGCACTAAGTGGGCCCTTAATGAACAAGAGAAAGGTTATCAGGACCCGCATGGGGCTCCACCGTCTGCTCCGGTTGAAATCAGGAGACGCCACAGATAAGAGTTCAAAGCGATGTAGAGACAGCCTGGGCCAGCTGCTGCTCAGGCCACGGGCGCCCAGGGAACCAGTTCCCAGCACTGAGCAAGGTAAACAGCCTTCCTCCTGCAGCTCCAGCGCTGCCAAGTGCAGCCCTGCGGCAGCGGGCTGGGGAGATGCACTAGGGAGGTGGCCCCCAGGGACTAGGAAGCTGCACAACAGCTCCAAGTTCCACCACACGTCCTGCAGAAGATGCTGGTACCCAGCACCTTCAAACCCCACCACGCATCCTGCAGAAGATGCTGGTACCCAGCACCTTCAAACCCCACCACACATCCTGCAGAGGATCCTGGTACCCAGCACCTTCAAACCCCACCACACATCCTGCAGAGGATCCTGGTACGCACCACCTTCAAACCCCACCACACGTCCCGCAGAGGATGCTGGTACCCAGCACCTTCAAACCCCACCACGCATCCTGCAGAAGATGCTGGTACCCAGCACCTCCAAACCCCACCACACATCTTGCAGAGGATCCTGGTACCCAGCACCTTCAAACCCCACCACACGTCCCGCAGAGGATGCTGGTACCCAGCACCTTCAAACCCCACCACACATCCTGCAGAAGATGCTGGTACCCAGCACCTTCAAACCCCACCACACATCCCGCAGAGGATGCTGGTACCCAGCACCTCCAAACCCCACCATGCATCCTGCAGAAGATGCTGGTACCCAGCACCTTCAAACCCCACCACGCATCCTGCAGAAGATGCTGGTACCCAGCACCTCCAAACCCCACCACACATCTTGCAGAGGATCCTGGTACCCAGCACCTTCAAACCCCACCACACATCCTGCAGAAGATGCTGGTACCCAGCACCTCCAAACCCCACCACACATCTTGCAGAGGATTCTGGTACCCAGCACCTTCAAACCCCACCACACATCTTGCAGAGGATCCTGGCATCCAGCACCTTCAAACCCCACCACATGTCCTGCAGAGGATGCTGGTACCCAGCACCTTCAAACCCCACCACACGTCCTGCAGAGGATGCTGGTACCCAGCACCTTCAAACCCCACCACGCATCCTGCAGAAAATGCTGGTACCCAGCACCTCTTGGACAGAACCTGTCGCTCCCAGCTGAGGGGTCCTGCAGCCTTATAACATGCACAATTGGCTGCAGGACTCCCAGAACAGCAGGGATGTGATGCCAGGAGCTACTGGGGGTCCCTGATAGAGGGACACAGATTCCTCCAGTCTTGGTTGGATGAGGTTGCGTGATGCATTCAGGCAGTACCCGCAGTGTTTCCACTAGGCTTTAGCAACTGAGGCTGGGCAAGAGAGCTTGCCAGAGCATAACTCAGTGAATGAGCAAAACAGGTATTGGAAGCTGCCTGCTCCAGGATGGCCCTGGAGAACACAGCTGGAACAAAGCCCGTGGATGTAGAACAGAATTCAACAAAAAAACAAGGCCAAAGGCTTGTTGAATGGCATCGAAAATGCCCATCAGCATCTCTCACTCTGCCAGTACAGGCAGTTCCTCTTTTGAAGGACAATCCAAACCGTGCTGTGGGACTCATCCATCAGAGGGACATTCAGGAGACTCTGCCCAGCTCTATTTACACTGCTGACAGGGCCACAGGGATGGTGGCATCGTGACAACACAGTAAACTGCAATAGAAGGTAAAAGCTGGTGAGTCCTTGGGAGGGAGGGTTGGGATGCTGGAGGGGATGCTGGCGGCACAAGCTCCTCACCAGGACCCAGCCCACAACCCATGAGAGGATGTCACGGGGAGGTGTAGGACAGCAACCACACGCACGTCATCATCAGGCTCACCATCACGGCATCCTGACAAGCCACAAACAGACATCTAGCTATTACCGAAAGCTGCAAAGCATGATGACTGCTTAGCAGAGGAGGGGAAACATTCCCAGAAAGCATTTTGTGCTGCAACCTCCCAGGGCTGCAACAAGCACCAGGGTTGGTAGAAACACACTGGCTTCTTGACCCTTTTTGAAGCCGTTATGCACTGTGGATCATCAAGACAGCGATGCCGTGGTGGAGCCATCCCACCCCCCCAGCTGTCACCTCTCCCCAGAGCTACCTGCCCTTCCCTGCCATCCCACCTTGGTCTCTCTTTCTCTCCGAGAAATGATGTCACAGCCTATATATTCCTCAGTGCCGTGTTTTACAGGCCAGAGTTGTTTAAGCAGGACATCCTAGAAGGTGCTAACCTTTAAAGGATTTGTGGTTGAAGAGCAGAGAGAGTTGGGAAAGACAGGGCAAGGAGCGAATGCGAAGAAAAGACAGATCAATCCCAACGATTCATCATGCCAAGAGCTGTCCAAATAATCAAAGGCATCAGCCAGGTTGATGTATAGCTGATGTCACCGCGAGAGACCCTTAACAAGGCAGCCAGTGCAGCAGCTGCTGGTCAGGGAGTGTCTCAGCACACGCCGGGCTGGGGCACGGCAACGCAGCCCATCCATCACTGACCCACCTTAATGGCCAACCTTATTAGTAAGCGTTCGCCAGGGCTGACAGCCCGCTGCAGCCACCCTCGCACTCCCCAAAAAAGGGCTGGTCCACCTGGCAGGAGAGGATGCTGAGGATGGGATGCACGCCGGCCAGGCTTGGTGGGCTCAGCCCCATACGAGGGTGGGCACCAGGGAGGACTGTGAGTAGTCACTGACCATCAGGGCTGGCTCCCGCCTGGCTGAGAGCTTTGGGTGCATTCGTAAAGTCCTCTCAGCCATGGCAGGACAGAAGAAAGGACCACTGATCTCCAAGGCATTCCCAGTCTCTCCGCACATCCATCAGCAACGCAGGGTGGAGACCCAGCTGCTCTCCCAGCCCCAGTGTCCCACCCCAACACCATGGGACGGGGCACAGTTTGCAACAACACAGCGATTCCATAGGGCTGAGCTGGCATAGAGGCTCCCAGATGACCCTGAACCATGGGCCCTCCCTGCTTCTGGCTCCATCGCACTGTTGACCGGAGCAGGGCTTGCACCTCTCAGCTCGTTTTTTCGTGCTGTAGGTACATTCCGCAGAAGCAATGACCACAGCCTGGCCACCACGTCAAGAAGTGAGGATTCCCCTGAGCTCTGCCCTCCTATGGGTCCACTCAAGGACCAAGCCCATGCATGAGGCTAAAACCTGCCTCAAGTCGCCAAATTCCTGCTAGAAACCCTTAGCTGGGCTCTCAGCAGAACCGTGGAAGTGAACTAACAGCCCCAGGGACTGATAGACATCACCCATGTGGGACGTGCTCCTCTCCCTGGCAGCCAGCAAGAGTGGAAGACACAGTAAAAACTTTTGCTTAATTTCTTCCACTATTCCTATTTCCCCAAGGAGCTTCTGTCCCCCGCGTGCTCCCCCGAGGGTCAGCAAACCCTCCAGGGCTCTGGCGCGGATGCTGCGGGATGCATCAGGGCTGGGAGCAGACCCCCACATCATCCCATGGGAAAACACCAGCTCCACTCCCTGAGTTGGAAATCCTGGTGTGAGAACCCAGTGGATTTACCAGCAGATGGCACTGATCCCCCCTGGGCCCCCTGTTTCCCCACCACCTCCACACAGCAGGAGGGGAGAGAACATTTTCCCATGTCCAAATCCCACACCACAAACAGCCCCTGGCACGCACATGCACACACACATGCGTTTTCATATGTGTGCACATAGTGGAGCCCTTTGCATGGAAAAATCGTTGAAAAATCCCTTATTTTTCCTCATCTGGGGAAACGAGATACTCTAAGGGCTGTAATTAATTAAGAACATTTACGCAGGGTACATATGTGAAGCTACAACACCTTAAAGCTTCTTTAAATACAATTCCTGCTGCTGCGTACGTGGAAGGCTCAGCACCATAACCAAGCAGGCGCGAGCACAGCTCAAGCTCGGGCTTTCCTAAAACCCCCTCTCCCTGCCAGACCCCAAGTCAGGATCCCATTGGATTAACCGGAGTCCAGTTGATTGCCGCAGTTTCAATAGCTTGTTCAGCCATCGATTGCCGTCATGTCACCGGGAGAAAAGGATTAATAATCGGGTGCTCAGGTTGGCTCAATACTGCTGATAGCGCCTGACAAAACGCCGTCAGGAGCACTCCCACTGGAGCACTAGCTGTGTAGGAAAGCTGCAAGGAACATCATTCAGGGTTTTGCGGAATAATGATTAACTCCAGATCTTCAGCCTAGAAAATCCAACAAATAGTTTCTATTATTTCCAGATAAATTCTCTCTCTTCGCCGGTTTCATCGCTATCGCACACGCAAACCTTTCTGCTGAAACCCACCGGGGAGATGCATCTTCTCCTGTCTCCCCGCCGCCTTCTCCCCCCACAACCCTTTTAGAATCCATCCCAGAGGAAACACACTTCTTCGTAACCCTCACATTGCTTCTGACCCTCGCCAGTCCCCACCACCGCGGATGAGGAGCAGAGTCCCAGCAGGTTCCCATGTGAGGATCTGGTGTCCTGCCTGGCCTTGGGATGTCACCACCTCCCTGCCACCGCTCGTGTCTGCCTCGATGGCAAGGGACAGCCTGGCACAGGGCTCCTGGGGACCACGGGGCAGTGGAGCAGGCAGGGAGCCCCAACATCCTCCCTTGTTTCCAACCTCCTTGTCATTATTAGCAACCAGGACCGCGAAGCAGAGATGGTTCCTCAGCCACGGAGGGGCCAGATCCAACCTACCAACCCATCTTCCAGGCTCCGTGAGCCGGTGCTAAGTGCAGATCCGGTGACCTCCCTCCAAATAAAAGGAGGATGGGATTGGGGCAGTAAATCCCATCCCGGTGCATATCAGCCTGGCAGTAAATCGGAATCCTCTCCGTGCCCTCTTTATTATCACATTCACAGCATGAAGTTATGAGCTTCTTCACAGCTCCTGCTATAAAAATGTGATGGATGGCAGGGGAACCTCGGGGAGTTAATCTATTCTCCCATTAAATTTTACTTTAATTGGTCTTTGAGTCAATCAGAAACTCACCAGACAGTGAATTAAGAAAAGAAAAAGGGGAAAAAGGAGAATGAAACGGGGTTGGGGGAGTAAAAGGAGGTGTCTTTTTGCTGTGATTGTATTATAAGGCTGGATTGGGCTTTGAGAGAAAGGCAAGAGGCTGGCAGGCCAGGTAGAGAGGCTTCCACCTGGCATGAGGTATCGCTACAGAGGGAGAGTGGCAAGTAACGCCCCGCAAAGTCCTTCAGAAGACACGGGGGCATCACTGCAATCCAGTCACCAGCAACAATAAAGCAGCAGCATCAAGAGGCCCCGTGCTGGCGACAGGGATGCAAGAGGGAGGATGGAAACGGCATCACTAAATAACCCACATCAATAACATTAAGGTAGAGGCTGGGGAACAGGACGGTGTTCCCAGTTCCTGGCAATCAGCGGTGTTATACGGCAGCAAAACCCACACCCAGAGCCGCTCTGGATCCCAGCATCATCCCTGTCCCCAGATCTCATCGGCACCACCAGGAGCGAAGTGTATGGGTTAGGAAGAGAGGTTTGGTGCTTGTGTCGCCCGGGCAGGATTCAAACCTTTAACAGGCTCCAGATCAAGGGATTTAGGGTCCAGTAATGGTCTCCCAGGATTTCCCCTATTATTACAAGAATGAGAAGCGTTACCAGCCTGCAGTTCAAATATCTGAACAAAATTAAAAGCTGCAGCAGCAAGGATCAAACCAGAGGAAAATGGAAGACAAACCACGTCTGCCTTCGCTGCGGAGCCGCGTGTGGGGCTGACAGCTGAAGTTTATGCCCTGGAATATATGATAATCAGGTTTTATGGGAGTGAGCCCTAGGGACGGGCATTGTCTCTGTAAACAACAGACTTGAGGGAAAAGCTAAGGTTTGAGTAACGTGCTCAACCTTCACTTATGATAATATATATATGCATATATGCAGATGTGGAGATATATGCGTATACACACATCTATACACAGGCAGGGCAGCAAGTGTAGGGAATTATCACCCTGCTCTGCCTGCAGGACCCCCATCCCCACCACCGCCTGTGCCCATCCGGAGCAAAGCAACAGGCAGAGGGGCTGGGAAACACCTTGTTCTGGGCTGGTGCAAGGGACTGACACCAGTGACTGGGGCAGGGAGGACGCAGTCCCAGACAGTGTGGCTTTAAACAGGCACATGATGCACTTGGGGGCTCTTCAGGAGCTGGATCCACAGGGACAGGCAGTATTTGCATCTATGTGGACCTGTGAGGTGTGTAGCACCCCCAGACTCTGATCTCAGAGGGTTAAACCTCTTCCCCGGGAGAAGACCAGGCTCCCAATGCTTGGTAGAGGCAGCCAGCAGGAGGAGAGGGGCTAGAGGGGGAGTTCATGTCCCTACTGCATGAAAAATCACTTGTCAGTTGTGTGATTTCAACACGAGTATTGAGGATGGTTCCTTTAAAGCCCTCTGCTCCTGGAATCCAGCTAACCCAGCACAACTTCGTTCTCCTTGTAGAAAGAAGGCTCCATGGAGACCTCAGAGCAGCTTCCAGGACTGAAGGGGTCTCCAGGAAAGCTGGGGAGGGGCTCTGGATCGGGAAACAGAGGGATAGGAGGAGTGGAACGTTTTTTCAGCTGAAAGAGGGGAGATTGAGATGACATCTTAGGGAGAAATGTTTTCCTGTGAGGGTGGGGAGGACCTGGCCCAGGTGTTCAGGGCCAGGTTGGATGGGGCTTGGAACACCTGGATCCAGTGGGAGGTGTCCCTGCTCATGGCAGGGGATGGAACTAGGTGAGCTTTGAGGTCCCTTCTGACCTAAGCCATTCCATGATTCCATCATTCGATGAAAAGACAGACAACAAAGCCGGACCCTGCATTTACAACCTTTCAGAAGTCAGGGCAGCACCATCTCGACCTGGAGGACAGCGAGGGGTGCAGCAACACGAGTACCAAGGTGCACACATGACTCCATCGGCCTGAGCCCACCTCCCAGGAGAGCCAAAAAGCCATAATTCTTCATTTTAGGGAAGGAAGAGGAGGAGGAAGAGGAAGGGGAAGAGCGCTGAAGGCTGCTTGGGCTTTTGCAGTGCTTAGAGATGATGGGTTTGCATCAGGCTCCTGGCAGAGGGAAGGAGCAGCCCTGTCCAGGCTGCATTTGTGCGTTCCCATGCCTTCTCTCCAAAAGGACCAAGTGACGCTGCTGGCCCTGCTCTCCCAAACACACCTGCCCCGACCCAAGAGGCTGCAGAGCACCCCAGGCTGCCTGCACTGGATCCATCCCTGACCCTGGGATGAACCGCGTGGCCTCTCGGAGCAGAGGACCGAGGAGTCCCTGGGGGAACGTGCCTTTCAGTGCAACTTTTGAGTGTGGATGGGTGGCAGGAAGGGGAGAAGGATTGAGGCAGGTGGGACCGGTCCTGCCTTATTAAGAATATGCGATCCTTTAAGCATGAGACTTCAGGCTCACTTTGGATAGAGAGCTCATCACCTGATGCCCTTAACAGGCAAACAGGTCCAGTGACTTTTTCACACACACTGGTGTTCTGACTGACACGCGGAGGGTGGTTCAAAGCCAGATGGGCTAGAGGGGCTTTTAGGGACCACTCTGCATCCAACCACCAGCTCTGCTCCACAGGAACGTGGAGCGAAGACATGACAAACACTCACTCCATCGCTTCCTGCACGCCTGCAGGAACTTAGTGCCCAGTTCTCAGCCAGCTCGGACTTTGCTTCTGCTGGGGAAAACCCCAGGCTAACGTGCCAACATCCATGAGAATTTGGCCCCAGACAAGGAATGAGTTCTCCTAACAACCCACCACCTATTCTTCACCTTCACTTTGTACCTAATGTAGTTTACAATAAATCAGTGGGCAAAGCCAAGAGCAGAACTTGGAAGTGCTTGGGTCCCCTTTCCAGGTTTTCTGGGAAGTCTCAGGCACATTTCCCATCAAGACCATTCCTAGTGCAAAGTGTCCATCGCTGGAGACCCGGTGAGGAACAAGACATGAAGGCCACGGGGATGTGATTCCTTGTGGTGGCAGGTTTTCCTACCCCGCTGCTGTTGGTGGGACAGCAGGGACATCCCAGGGGACCACACTTTCATAGAATCATAGAATCACCAGGTTGGAAGAGACCCACCGGATCATCGAGTCCAACCATTCCCATCAACCACTAAACCATGTCCCTCAGCACCTCGTCCACCTGTCCCTTAAACCCCTCCAGGGAAGGGGACTCAACCCCCTTCCTGGGCAGCCTCTGCCAGGGACCAACCACCCTTGCCGTGAAAAATATTTTCCTAATGTTCAGCCTAAACCTCCCCTGGCGGAGCTTGAGGCCATTCCCTTTCGTCCTGTCCCCTGTCCCTTGGGAGAAGAGCCCAGCTCCCTCCTCTCCACAACTTCAAAAAGGTAGTTTAGAGAGCAATGAGGTCTCCCCTGCAGAGAGCAATGAGGATGCCTGGGGCATCCTTAGGTGACAACTTTGGCCAACCAGCCCAAAATGCTTGTGCAGACCCCACACAGGGGCAAAAGGGTTAACGCACCAGACCCCATCCTAAGCAAGAGCAGGATCTGCCCTGCCTGGAGCAACTAATCTTTTCTCCACTTTCCCCACCTCTCCCAAAGTTAGAGGCTGAGGTAGGAGCAGAATAAAAGTGCCCATCATCCACCTTGCCCATCCCCTGCCGCCCTCCAGGCTCAATCGCCTCGGCTGCAACGCGGCAACGAGCATCGTCCATCAGCACCCGAGCAGGAGCCTTCGGAAGGGTGTAATTCTGCCGGAGGAGAATGGACTTCCCAAGCACATGGACCTAAACTGCAGGGAAACAGAGCCCTAAATCTCTGGCTGTAGATTTACGGCCTCCATTCTCTTTCTTTACTGCAAATACAATCCGGCAGTAATGGTCTAACACAGGAACACCATCACCAACCGGCTGATGGCTCACATAAAAGCAATGTCAACCAAAAACTATGAGTTTATAAAAGGGAACAAACCCTCAACAGTGACAAGAACATGAAACCCATTAACAATTTAAACACTCTCCATTTTTTATTCCCCACCTTGAAGCTATTACGGCTGATAGAAGGCTTCACAGCTGAGTTAACCACTTCAAGGGAGGGCTGCGCGCTCACACGCACGCTCACAACGCATAAAGAGTTGGCCCAGGCCATGAGGTGGGAGGTTACGTGGTTGAAAACCACTCGGGGCTCTGCTTCTGCAGGATGTTCAACCTCCCTTCCCTCCCCAGACCTGCTCAGCACCCAGCAGGATTTGGCCGTTTGCAATTTCCAAGGCTTTTGTAAGCTGCCTGGTAACCCCAAGATACGGAAAGATTATTGCTATGGTTACTGGAGGAAAAAAAAAAAATTGCAGGTGTGTTGTAATTGTTTTTCCTGGCTGTTTTCTTGCTGCTCTGGGTCTCTTTTGGCACCTTGTCATATTGTGGAGCAAATATTTGTGGAAGCTGTTGAGGAGTCCCAGAGCCAAGCCCACAGCCAGCGCGGAGAAGGGGGAGGGACCACATGCTCGGGGGAACTTCGACGACTTCTGCTTAGTGAGAAAACACAAGCAAACCCCACGCATTTGGGGGGCATCTAAAATCAGTCCCAATTCAGCACCCAAGCCACAAACGCCCCTGTATGAGGGCTCAGCACCTGGTGCTGGCTCCCAGTCAAGTGCAGCTGCCCAGACACCGCTCCCAGCTCTCCACTGACCCCAAAACACCATTTTACCTCGCTAATCATCAATTTTCTCCAGCTGTAAACCAGGGCTAACACCAGTCAACCTCTACTGTAAAGTGCTTGATGATCTTCGGTGTAAGGTGCTTTGTCCTTACAGGAAGATGACAGTAATTTTTCCCTGTTATTGCAGAAACCGAGACGGGGCCAATCCTCATCCAGCCTGGTTTAGACACACTTGCATGAGCTGCCCCATGAGTAGCTTGGACTCCTCCAGGGCTAAAACCCAGCAGCTCCAAGCAAGGTGTGATGCTGTCTGCATACGGGACATCATCAATCATTGAGGATGTCAGTGATCATTGATAAAACCAGGTGACTAGGAAAGAAAGAGCGGTGGAGAGGCTCACAAGGCAAGCAGCCGCGTGGCCCCCCAACTCCCACACTAATACCCCTAGAGACAACTTTTCCAGGCTGGCTCCATCATCCTGAATTCAATGCCGTGGGTGCAACCCATGCCCACAGACCCCACTGGGTCCCTGCAGCATCGCTGCCTCCTCCCTTCCTTCCTTCCTGCCCTGGCCCCAGGGCAAACAGCGGGGTAAACAGCAGGAACACCGGGAACAGCTTGAAATCAGATCCTGGTCCCCAAATGGAAGGAAGTGGCACTGGAGGCTCCTGCCATAAAGCTGGTCCCATCCTATTGAAACGCCGGCAGATGGGGCCATAAACGTTTCCTCCTCCCCTCACTAACAGCCACCAAGGCTTCAGATTCATCTTTATCTCCATCTCGCTGTCGGGTTGTAAATGCCTCTCGCTCCGTCTCTCGCAGCTGGGCTGTGCCAGGCCAGTTCGCTTCCTCCCAAGGTTCCTTTGAACCAACAACAGAGAGGAAAGGAGAGGGTACGGGAGAACTGGAAATGGTATCTGCAGGGAAAAAGGAAAGAAATCCACACCTGTCTCACGTTTAGGAGTGTGTGAGATACCCATGGGATGGAAGCAGGACCAGGAGGACCGAGCAGCAGCTCTGATGGGGCCAAAATCAAAACCACATACAGCTCTGGCTACCCTCCCATCAACGTATGTAAATCACAGGCGCTTTGGCGAGGATTAATGTCCCCTCTTGTTTACCTGCACCGCTACGGGTTAGATATTTACACGAATAGCACGAACATCTGCAGCTTCATTAGGCAAGATAAAAGTTAAGGACTATAAACCTTTATGCTTCAAGTCGTAAAGCAGTAAGGGTCAGGAGGGAATTTCTAAATATAGGCAAGTTATTCCATCACTGCCCGGTATCAGGTTTTTCTTTTCACCCTCCAAAGCAGCTGGTGCTGGTCACTTGTAGCTATCAGCAACAGGACAAGGTGGACCACGAGTCTGATGGGAGCTGGCAGATCCCACATTTTCTCAGTCTTCATTTGATATTGCAACAGCACACAAGGACCTCAAATAAGATCTGGCTTTGCTGTAGTGTTGGGCATAGAAATGAGCGCCTCTGGTTTGAAGACCTGGAAAAGTTGTCTTCAGGGTCCCTAATTCATGTTCCCTTGACCAGGATGGGGAAAACTGTCACCTTTTTGACCCAGTATTTCTACTTGTTTGAAGGTTTGGGCAGACAGGTTGTACCACACCAGGTACTTTCTGGCTCGCAATGTCAACTCTGGACCAGGTATTTCTGCAGGAAAAGCTTATTCAGAGACTGCTGGAGCTCGCCCACCCTCGGCTGTGCACATGGCCATTCCTAGGGCTGATCCTTTCTCACTCCTATTAAGCCACAAAACCTTGGGTCTGAATTCCACAGCCTAATCCCCATTTTTTTAAATGCCAAGCACTCATTTTTCTTCCTAGCCTGCTGCCATATCCACCCTCTTGTGCCATAAAACCAGAAACCCACACAGCCATCCCTCCACACCCTCCTGGAGGAACCAGGTCAGAGCAGGCAGAGGCTCATAGATGGTCATAAATCAAACCACAGCCGACTCGGGACCGGGGGGCCAGCAACCCCTACCCCAAACACCGCATTTCCGCAGTCACCAACAAACTAAACAGGAAAGGGAGCCTGGGCGGCATACGGATACGTTCAACCTTCACCATCCCACGGGCAGGAGAAGCCTGACAAGGCGAAGGCGCTTTTGACCCCTCTGCAATATTTGCAGCAAGGAGATCCTCTACAACAAAGCTGCAATCGGACAGGAGACACCGTGCTTCAAAGAACAAATTCTGGATAGAGCAGTTAAACCCCCCTAACTAATAATAACAGTGACAGGCTGACGTTAATTAGGACAAGTGGACTCTTGTTCAAACAGTTTACTAAATGTTGCTCCATTCTGCCTGGGGAATGGATGCTCTGGGCTGTTTTATTACACCAGACCCTGACCTTTGATTGCAGGAACAGTGTGTTTTGGAGGTATCTTGGCTAACAGGGTGAACGTTTTGTAGGAGGAAACGAGCTGACAACACTCCTCCGCTGAAACCTTGACACAGGATGCTCCAGCTCAGCCCCACACCTTGGCTCCTACTGTACGGTCATAGGGAAGCCAAACCTCCACATGAGCAAAGCTGCCACCTCAGTTTCATGAGTTTAATGAGTTTTAAGGCCCTAAGGACTGGCTTTGTCTCATAAGAGTACACCTGCATTTTAAGGTCCCTTCTATTTAGCTCCCCTTGGGCTTGGGGAGCTGCAGGAGCTGCTCCAGAAGATCCTGTCAGAGCACTCACACCTCTCCCTTGCTCTATTGATGCATCAAGGGGGTTTATGCTGACATTTCCCATACTGACTCCCTTCGGCTTCTAGTTTGCTGCATAAATGAGTGATATTTTTACATCCAGCCCTTTCCCCCTGTATTTTATGCAAAGCAATAAAGCCCAGGTCAGCTTCTGCCACAGCGGTGCCTGGAAGGGTTACCCATCGTGCGTGGGGTCAGCCTGCACCAGGACAGCTCAGAGACGATGGGAATCATTCAATTAATACCTTTTTTTAGAGGACTGAGGTACTCTGATCAGTTTTTCCCACCACAGGCTGGAAACACAACAAATGCAAACCCCTCTCTGCTGGGAAGGTTTGTGGACTTGTCCCCGTGAATGTTTAATAAAGACGTTTTTTAAGGAAAGAGTGTAAACACGGAGGAATTTATTTTTATCTTTTTAATTGCAGGAGCCTGCTCCGTGTTTGTGTTTTCCAGGATTAACAGCTAGAGCCAGAGCTCTCAGTTTTCTAAGTCTTCTAATTCCACTAAACATCCGCTACCCTGAAAGGACTCCACAGAATCCCATAAAACATTATTTATCTGTGTGCGTTAGCTGCACGATACTGTAATTTCCAGAATAAATGCTGGGTGTAAATTGTTGTTTATGTTGGAGTCTGACTGTCTTTACGAGAAACAAAGTGAAAACTGAATCTTCACAGCTTTATTTCTTCCGCTGAAACCTCTTCTGCAGAAGGAGAAATGCCTGGTGGAGCATCTTAATGGATGGCTGTAAAGATTGTTGGGTTAAAACAAAGTACAGGGAATCACCTTCATCCCCCTCTTTTACTACCGAATCCTCAGCTGGTGTAAATTGGTGTAGCTCCAGTGACTTTGGTTCATCTGGCCCACGAGTGTCATTTAAATCAAGCTAAATTAAAGTGAAAGCAGCGCCATTCACATGGTTCTAATTAAAGGCCCATCAATGTTTCTATCGCAAACCCTGCCTGGTTGAAAAAAACCTGATTTCCACACTGGTGCCCAGCCCCGAGCTGTGGGGACAGCGCCCCGAGCACCTCCTGGGTGTCCGCACCCCATCCTTGCAAGGGCTGTGAGGATGCTCGAAGGTACCACGTGCCAAAACAGATCGCACAATGGGTCCTCTTTGTGGATCAGCATCTTTGGAAAAGCCTGATTGGGCTCCAGGAATGGCTTTGGAGCAGGATCTGCCCTCACAACTCACCACGCAGCATCTCCGGAGGACAGCCCTGTCCTGCCTAACGCCTGGGCTCACCCCACTGAACCTTTGATACCCACGTGAAATGCCTCTGCTAGTAAATACACCTCCTCCTCTTGCCAGATGCAAAACTCTCCCTGCAGATGCCTCGCTCTGCTCCAGGGTCTCAGGGTCTTCACTCAGGCTCCTGTCTGGAGGGCTGAATCTGAGCCAAGGCTCTACAGCAAAGGGGACGTGCTGTGGACCATGCTCCCCCGAGCAGTGTAAAACACCTTCGACCACACAAAACATCAAATGATACAGAGCTCATCCTGCTCCCAGCTCCCAAAAACTTTGTCCTGGAGCATCATCAGTGAGCACCTGCTGATAATGGTGTGTGAGGACAGGAGAAGGGGCCAGAAGCTCTGCCCCGAGTTCCTCACGCCATCCTGGGGCTGGGAGACCCACACGAGCTCCCTGGCTACCCCATGGGAGAAAGTAAAACCCAACATCTTCCAAGCCATGGGACCAACCTGGACCCCGGCAGGTCCTTCCTACGAGGACGTTGGGTCTCTGTTCATCCGTTCTCTGCTTTGAGAAGCAGTCCCAGGAGGGACACGAGTCCCCCCTCCATCCCTGTCCCCAGGGTGCTGCCAAAACAGCCACCACCACGAGTAGCAGAAGATCAGAGTTCAGGGAAACTTTTGATGAAGAGCTCTGGCAGCCCCGTCATCAGGAAGCAAGAAAGGTCAGGGAGTGGAAAAAATAATAAGAAAATATAACTGCTTTCTTATGAGGAAAATATTATGAGTTCTTCCCCTTTTTCAGCTTTTATGGAAGGAGATTCTGCCAGTTCCTTCAGAAAAAAAGAAGAAAAAGTAGTTTTAAAATGAGATTATGCACCTTCAGGGTGCCATTAGGAAGTTTTACTGTACTGAGATGACATGAAAGCTCTGGAATTAATATCCCTGAGATGCTTCAAACCTGCAATAGCAATTATTGTACTACGTGTCCCTGGATAAATAATAGGGCCATTCAGCTAATTAGCTTCAATGATTTCAGCTCCCTGTAAATTCTCTCGCACTCGGCTATAAAAATAACACTAGGCAAACTTTTGGTAACAGAAACTTCTTTCAGGGAAAAAAAAAATCAGGGGGTTCCCCCAGCTCCTAATTCATAGCGGCTGTCGCGGCAGTGGTGCGGTTCCGAGGATGGGAAATATTAATAGGCTATAATAGAAAATATAAAAGGAGAACCGTTATTAATTGCCATTTACTGGTAATAAACCTATCGCACCGATTCCTGCCCGTGCACATGTGCAACCCCATTAATTTCAATGGGGCTGCACGTGTTAATTGAGAGCAGAATTTAGTCCACTGGTTGTAATTAATTAATCAAGTTTTCAGTATGGTTTGCATACTTTAATTCTTTTTTTTTTTCTTCTTTATTATTTCATGTCTTCTCATCTCTCCGGGTCTGACTTACACACCAGGGGCTCCGTCCCTCGCCACACCACGATTTATTCCAGGGACGGGTGGGTTTTATCCTGCCAGTGCTCACTCTGCACGGGGTAAATTCACCACCGCGGACCAGACCATCGCCCGGCCACCTGCCCCAAATGCTGCTTTGGATTCTCTGGGTCACATTCTGACCTACACCAGCACCCCTTGATCCCCAACACCCCCTGGGACGGCCCCACCACACCGACATCCACCAGTTTCTGGCTCTTTGGGGCAGTAAAACACTTCATACAAGCAGTAGCACTGCCCGCGCCTGCCTCTAAGCTTTAATGCACTTCAAAATTTAAAGTATTGACTAGTTCCCATTTAATTTCATGCACACAATTAAGGATTTCCTGTAGAGCCCATACAGTTCTGCCTGTAAAAGGGAATGTTGAGCCAGCGATGTGGTGTGGTGTTTTTAAGGCTGAAATATGGAGCAAGCTTTAAAGGGTAAATTTTAACAGGGATCATCACACCCTGCTCCCCATCGTGGGTGCTCACGAAGGGGTGTGGTCGTTGCCTTTTCCCAAAGAGCTCAGAATGTAAAGTGCAATGAAAACTCTTAGTGTTTCTGAGTTGAATCTAACCTGATTTCCAATGAAGCAACTGAGTCAAACAAAGCAAAGGCACAGAGTTTTAAGAGGACAAAAAATTAAAATAAGGAAGCATCCCATGTGGTTTCCCAGACCAGGTTGGTTTTGTGTGACTCAAAGCAAGCAAGGATTCAATCTTTGAAAAAAACAAATGATCTCAGCCTCCTTATGGTGGGACCCTGTGAAGGTCCTGACTGCTGAAGGGGCTGAGCACCTCCCGGGATCCAAAAGGATCCAGCAAAGCCCGGTGATGAGCAGATTCCAGCAGAATCCAGCCTAAAATGTTTGACTGCCCCACGCCAGAGCCTGGAAACCCCAAAGGCTCCTGCAAAAGCCATGGGGAAGGTGAGGAACTCCAAAGCTCGTGGCTGCAGGAGCCACCGTGTCCCCTCATCCCCGTGCTCTGTGCTGCCTGGACCAGGCTGAGTGAGGGAAGAAACCCAAAGCGATTCCTCCAAAGGGAAACTTCTCTCCGGTGGGCGTCCCCTGTGTAAGCACGGCAGCACTTTCCATCTCAGCCCTCGACATTATGGCCCTTGGTGGTGAGATTAATACTAATCCTCTGATCAGACACACGCGATCCTTACAGAACTGACCCGATGTTGTTTTAAGGCTCTCAAATCCCTTTCTCCGTGCTCCCCGGTCGCTGTGCGGCAGCCTGCAAATGCATTTCACTTTCGGTGGAGTCTACAGGCTCAGCTGATGAGAAACCCAGGCGCCGCGCTCGCCGAGGATGGAGAGCCATAACATTTGGTTTGGAAATTTATTTTCGCCAATATTTCTCAATAAAATAAATTGTATAAATGAAATCAGACTGACACCGTGATATTTCCTCACTAGCTGGCATCTCCCACAGCACTCAGGGGCTGTCAGGAATTTTTCCCTGAGGTTTTCCCCATTTATTTTATTTATATTCCTAAAGCTGGGGGACGTGCAAAGGTTCTGGTGCGGCTGATTTTTCAAATCACTGCAAACCGTGTGACCTAACGAGCGTGTTTTTCATGTTTCCTTTTTGGGGCAAGGTTGTGTAGAGTCTGGTACCGGTTTGACTATTACAACAGGTTAAAAAAATTAAAACCCATTCCTGAAGATGATCAATTTGTTGCCTTCAACACTGTGGAATTCAAATTTATTTTTAAGCTTGCTATTGAGTTCTGGCCACTGCAGTGAAGATCAGGAGAGATTTTTGCATGGTGACGCTCTCTTTTATATGCATTGCAAAAAGAATTGGTGTAAGAAAGAAAGAAAACGGTGATGGCAACGACACAGAAAAAATCCATACGGATCAACATCACCAACAAGGACTGAAACCAGCCAAGCCCTGGGACCACACACCAGCAGAGCGCTTGAGTTGGAGAAACATTAAAAAACGGATTTAATCTACCATGGCAGGAACCGAGACCCTCATTTCGCACATGTTCATCAGCACACGGGAGGCAAGAAGACTTCAGTTTGCTGAGCTGGGACCTGCCTACAGCCCAGAGCTGCTGCAGGAACAAGCTGTTGGTTAAACCACGCAGCAGAGGGAGGAATGTGCTTTTCTTCTTTATTTTGCAGAGAAGTAAACAAAAGCCCAGTTAGTCTGGGGTGACATAAACCAGGTCTGCACTGGGCTTTGGTGGCACAGGATCCACCAGAGCTGCTCTGCTTTCCTCTACCATGTCTGGAAAGGGAACATCTAAGAAAGGATGACAGGCTGGGAGAGTCGGGATTGTTCAGCCTGGAGAAGAGAAGGCTACGAGGAGACCTTAGAGCAGCTTTCAGGACTGAAAGGGGCTCCAGGAAATCTGGGGAAGGGCTCTTGACAGAGACAAGGACGAAGGGGACCAGTTTTCAGTTGAGAGAGGGGAGATAAGAGATGAGATCTTGGGGAGAAATGTCTTCCTGAGCGTGAGGTTGCCCAGAGCAGTGGTGGCTGCCCCATCCCTGGAGGGGTTCAGGGCCAGGTTGGATGGGGCTTGGAGCCCTGATCCAGTGGGAGTTGTCCCTGCCCCTGGCAGGGGTGGAACTGGATGGGCTTTAAGGTCTCTTCCAACCCAAACCATTCCGTGATTTCATGAGAACAGAACATCCAGGAAAGGGAACATCTAGAAACAGGGACATCCAGACCATGTTATTGTTTGCTATAAGGTCTCTTCTCTGTGCTCAAGGACCATCTCATTCCCATCTACCCTACGACTCCAGCTCCAGTCACGTGAAACTCCAGGCAGAAACCTGGAGGACAATCGGGGCACGGCAGCTGTGCGGCCGGCAGCAGGCTGAGCGCTCGGCAGCGTGAGAAACGAGCAGGCTGTGCGCTGAAAAGCGAGCGCTGGAAAAACACGACAAATTTAGCCCTAATTCCTCAAAGGCTTAAATTTGTCACTATTGGGGTTAAATTGCTTTCAAGGGGTTCCATTATGTGGCTAGAGCTTTCAAAAAGCAGGACAGGCTGAAATGCCTCATGTTGACCCATTCACGTACCCATGGCCTTAATCTAAACTTCCCTGGATCTCATTCGATGAATAATTATACACACAGGAGGGCAGCTCATCAGCTGGCGTAAACTGGCTTAACTCCACCGCGGTAATTGGAGAACAGGCCGGAATGCCATTTCCAGACATGGTACGATGCCACTGGGGGTGAGCAGGCAGCACGAGGGCTGCAGGCAGGACGTTGGGCTTTTATCACCGCCCTGGGAGCAGCTCTGGTCCAACACATTACGAGCCAAGACGCCTGCACTCTCCTGCCAGCTCTGTGTGTTTTTGGAGCTCGCTTAATTCCCTTCGCTTCTCTTTACCTTCGGTCTCCCTTTGTCTTTACAAGAAAAAACACTGTTGTAACCTTGAAAAAGCAGCTGGAATTGTGGGGTTAAAAATAAAAAGCCCAACTCTCTGAGCATCGCTGCCTAGCACTATTTATTCCTTATTTTAAGGCATAGCATATAGCCAGTTCTGCTCACAGGCACCTACCCTTTGCCTCCCCAAACCCACTTTCAGCCTCGGCTTTTCGCATTCGCACTGTCCTGACCCACCAAACCCCGCAACAACACTCCTGACTCCAATTTCCAAACAGCATCTTCCCAGATCGAGTTCCAGGTGCCCTTCGCAAGAGCTTCACCCCCGCGAGATCTCGGCATTAGGTCCTGCGCAAGGCAGTGGATGTGAACAATATCTACGTGTGTGGAGGGGATTCTCGTGGAGGGATGGAGGGGATCCTCGTGGAGGGATGGAGGGGATCCTCGTGGAGGGATGGAGGGGGAGCAGGACCAGGCTGTCTCCGTCCCTCCTCTGCTTCACCTGGACAGAGAGATTCAGTCCTATAGCCAAAGGATCGCAGCCTGCTCATCTCACCAATCAATTTTTACGGCTGGAGAGGATAATAATGGTAATATCAGTATAAAAAAACCCCGCAATGACCCATAACAGTAACATATTACAGCTCCTTTTAAATAACTGTGCTAGCCGCAGTTTCTTTGTTTCTCTGGCAGCAGACAAGCCAAGGAGCTGGGACCATCTCTGGGTCTCCAGCACGTGCAAGAGCTCCCAAATCGAAGAGGACACGTTGGGATGGGTGCATGGGGAGCCTGTGGCCATGGGAGAATGGCTGGGAGCGGAGGGTGGGATTACAGAGGGGAGCACTCCCTCCTGCCCAAGGCAACATCATCACGACCTGGAAAAATTGAGGCTGAGGTTTAATTCCATCCTGGCTCCCCTGGCCCAGCAGAGGAGTCCTCTGCGGCGGGTCCTTTCGATACAGAAGGCGCCGGGTGCCCAACCCCAGCTGCAAGGCAATGGAGCAGAATGCACAGCTTCATTTCCAGCCCCCCCAACCATATGCTGCATCGGGAAAACCTGAAGATCGAGCATTTTACTGTAACGCCGGGCTCCGAAAGCGAGAGCTTTCCCTAGATTTAACAGACATTTACTGCGCTTTATGGGTACTGGAGGAAGCAAAGTTCTCACTTGCCAGATGCAAGAGAAAAAGTTAAAACACAAAATTCCCTCCCGCACCTTCGCTACCGAAAGCCTAGGGGAGGACAGGACTGATTTTTACAGCGAGATGTTCTATACCCCACTGAAGGGAGCAACAAGGAAAGGCTGAGCAGCTTTTCATCCCAGCCACTTGACAACAGGAGGAAGAACTCTGTACACAGGATTTAGGTTCGTTGTGATGGGGAGAGAATATTTAAGCCACTGCTCCTTTCTTCGCCTCATGTTACTTTGAAGCAAGCTCTTAGGTGGTCAGATCTCCACACAAAAAAAAAAAAAAGGCTCTTTAAAATCCTGGACTTGATTTCCAAATATAAAAACCACCTTTCTGCTTTCATGCAAGAGGACCTTACAGCTGCCCTCAATCATTAGCCCCAGGGTACCTAGTACCTAATGCTCCTGTGCCTCCCGTGCAGCATCGCCCCCTCCAAAGGGCTGGGTTCTTTCATCACTATGCCATACAAATACTACTAAAATTTCTAAAACTGCTGTTTAGAGAGGTGAAGCCTTTCCTTTTTCATTTAAAATCGGGGCCAGATCCAGCACATTGCCATCTACCTCCTCAGTGATGCCTCAGAATTTATGTTTGTGCAACAGCAGAGCTGAGTCCAAACTGTACGAAAGAGATTTAAAAACAAACGGGGGAGATGAGAATGTGACGAGACGCACACAAACACATCTAAAAACACACACACATATCCAGAGTGCCTGGAACTCCTGCTCCTCTCTCCAAACCCAACTAACGCAGTAATTTGCCATGGATGTTATTTTAAACAGTGCTTCTGAGTGACTCTCAGATTTGCACACACAATAAAACCTAATCTGCATCTGCAGGCTGAGCGATGGTGTGGGGTCGCTGGGGCTTTCGCTTCATATGATCCCCCGTACACGTGCGAACCATTTCTCAGAGAACAACTCTGGAGCCTGTTTCCAGCAGAAAATTCCCATTCCAGCTCCCCGAAACCCAGAGAAAGAACCAGGCTGAAAGGGCTGCATCGGTACCAGAAATCAGGCTGAGCAGGAGAGGTGAAAACATAAGAGCAGGGATCATAAACCAGCCCTGAAGATGGACTCGATCTCTGCAAGGGCTACTTTCAGTCCTGCATCTTGTTCCCGTGTTTCCTGTACTCCAGCCCCTCACCGCTCGTTCATTCTCTCTCTCAGCATATTTGCTTAATTTGGGGATATTTCCCCAGTCCTGTTTTGGCAGAGAACAGCTCCCAGAAATCCTGCAAACAGGGGATTTTTACTTTCCTCAAATTCCCTCAAACTCAGCAGTGTCCTCAGCCCCTGAGTCCGTTCAGAGCCGCCTCTCGGGATCCGACCTCCTTTCTCTCCCCCTTCCATCCCACCAGGACAAGGACACGGGGTCCAACTCACCCTCCCCCCGGAGCCTCGTTTGCTCCAGGTGGATTCCTGGGATCATTTTGAGGACTTAATTCCTAACAAATAACGAAGCCGGAGGGTTTCATTAGTGTGGAGGAGTGGGCGCTGCTTCGTTCCGTCACCTCCACCGAGCTCAGATTCCCCATAAGCCAGAAAATGCTGGCAGGGACAAACCAAGGAGGATTGAAATGAAAAAGCAAACGTGCCACAAAGCTAGGTATTAAATATATAAGCAGACGATTTAAACCCATCTCCCAAATACCCTGGGAACCTGCAGCACAGGTACATTGCAGTGTGGTGAATAACGACAGGAAGTTCTTACCCAAAAATTCCCTTATTCCAAATTTTAAAGTGGGGAAAAAAGTTCCTTTTATTTCTATATTAATTCTCCAATGAGTCTGTGTAAGAGAGAGGGGAGAAAGTGTTTATTTTAATCAAAGCTAGAATATTTAAGCAGCTGAAATGGGTTTATTTTTCATGTTAAAAAGGGACATTCTGAAAACACTCCGTGAAACAAACAAAAAAAAAATCAACCCAAAATGCCTTGATCACAAAATAAATTATTTAGCCCTTATATAAACCCCGGCGTGAAACGACAAACATTTTTGTCACTTTTGCATGGCCCTGATTACGGTGCATTATGCTTCCTAACAGCTTTCCCCAGCATCATCACTAATGGGTTTTATAACATGCTTTATAACAGGTTATTAAGGAATATGGCTATAGCTGGTAATCGCTGTATAATATGAATAAAGCATTTAAGAAACGGCCCCTTCATTTAAACTGTTAACTGGGAAAACTGTCGCATTATAAATAACCAAAGTGCGAGGCGTTTCTGGGGAGGATTTCCATCTCCAGCCCGGCAAAAATCTCTATTTGCACATTTCTTCCTTCTTTTCTATTTTTTTTTTAAGCCTAAAACCTCTTCATTCATCATTATTCTCAAACCCTCCTTTGGCTGCGATGCCCACAAGAAGCAAACCCCTCGAGACGATTTTCCTTTATATGATGAGTCATTTATTTCATACAATGGTACCATAAATTCTGAAAAAGTTCAAGCGCGCTGTGCATGGGCCATTGCCAAGGAACCGTGTCAGCGCGCGCCTGTGTTTACGGTCTCTCCTTCCCCACACCTCACTGTTTTGTCATCCCGTCACTGAATCATTGCGGGCTTGATCCTGCTCCCAGTTAAGTCAATGGCAAAATTCCCATTGACGTCAATAGGAACAAGCAACGAGCTCGCTGGGAGCGGGATGAAATATGAATGTCAACGTATATATCAAACCCTGGCCCGATGGTGAGCATCTAACTAATAATAAAAAATTATAGTCTGCTCTGATAGTAGGGGAATAGTAGGTGGGCTGGGGAAGCGGGGAATAAAATTAACATCATAATTGGGCAGGTATTTATAAATCTGTGTCCTGGAGGCATTTTTAAATAGCACTTAAAAATAAAAAATATTGACACCCCCCAGCTAAGACAGCGGGTGCAGGATTCTGCGGAGCACCCATCGCGGTCCCGCAGGTGATTCAGCATCCTGCATCCCACACCCTTCATCCTGCACCCCACATCCTGCATCCCGCTCCTTGCACCCTGCACCCCGCATCCCACACCCTGAATCCTGCATCCCACACCCTGCATCCCTCTCCTGGCACCCTGCATCCTGCATCCCACATCCCATATCTCTGCATCCCTGCATCCCACTGCTTGCATCCTGCACCCCGCATCCTGCATCCCACATCCCGCATCTCTGCATCCCACTGCTTGCACCCTGCACCCCACATCCCACACCCTGCATCCCTCTCCTTGCATCCTGCACCCTGCATCCCACTGCTTGCACCCCGCACCCTGCATCCCACATCCCACACCCTGCATCCTGCACCCCATTTCTTGCATCCCGCATCCTGCATTCCACACCCTGCATCCCTCTCCTTGCACCCCGCATCCTGCATCCCACATCTCTGCATCCCTGCATCCCACTGCTTGCACCCTGCACCCCACATCCCACACCCTGCATCCCTCTCCTTGCATCCCGCATCCTGCATCCCACACCCTGCATCCCTCTCCTTGCACCCCACATCCTGCATCCCACATCTCTACATCCCTGCATCCCACTGCTTGCACCCCGCACCCTGCATCCCACACCCTGCATCCTGCACCCCATTTCTTGCATCCCGCATCCTGCATTCCACACCCTGCATCCCTCTCCTTGCACCCCGCATCCTGCATCCCACATCCCGCATCTCTGCATCCCACTGCTTGCACCCTGCACCCCACATCCCACACCCTGCATCCCTCTCCTTGCATCCCGCATCCTGCATCCCACACCCTGCATCCCTCTCCTTGCACCCCACATCCTGCATCCCACATCTCTACATCCCTGCATCCCACTGCTTGCACCCCGCACCCTGCATCCCACACCCTGCATCCTGCACCCCATTTCTTGCATCCCGCATCCTGCATTCCACACCCTGCATCCCTCTCCTTGCACCCCGCATCCTGCATCCTTCACCCTGCATCCCTCTCCTTGCACCCCGCATCCTGCATCCCTGCATCCCACTGCTTGCACCCCGCACCCTACATCCCACATCCCGCATCCCGGCGGGTCCATGTCAGTCCCAGCTCTACAAGCAGGTGGCAGTGGCGACATTTCCCGACGAGGCTTCTCAGCTGGAAATGTCCAAAGCGAAGAGAGGAGGGGGGGAGAATAACCCTCAGCCAGGAACAAACACACCAAAATAAATAACATCGCGAAACGTTAACTCCTTTCCCTCTATCAGATCATTGTTAACAGCTAATAAAATATCAGTCTGCAGGGACACGAGATATAACCAATATCCTAATAAAGAGAGTCAAAGAAAGGAAATTAGATCTGCCGGGTTTTTAGACCATTCGAATATAGTGATGGATCAGAGGATTTGGACAATCGTTTCCTAAAAAATGAAACACGGAGCCTGTGCGTGCCAGCAGGTTGCTGTGCACCGAGAGCCAGGATGCAGCGCGGCCGCCGAGCAGGTTCCCTCCTGTTCTAACTAGCGGTTAATGTTTTTAAAAAGGGCCCATTAGCAAACGCCACACGGAAAATGATTCATCGGTGGAAACCCATATGAAAAAGTATTACGGTCTCTGCTCCTCTATTGCAGGGTAATTAATATCAATTGAATTAATCACAGCGAGTTAAGTGAAATGTTATTAAACAACGCACACGCGCAAACATCACGGCATCTCCCCTTCCGATCAAATGTAACGTTTTCAATATTTGCCTGCAGCTGACAACAATAAATCCTCTTAAATTTGCCTTCCAAGGTCAGCGAGTGCGGGAGATGCATGTATATGATTTTCTAGTTTACCTGCTAAGGAGAGAGAGGGGTCAGTGAATTATACTCCCAATGCAGCCTAATTGAATAGACCAGTGGCCGTCAGGCTCGGGACTGGAGGAAGCATGAGGACACACTTGACAACATCGATCTGTCACCGGAGACACGAAGAGACAGGTAAATGGACTGACAGAGGGGAAAGATATACCACACGTATAATAACCACCATGTGATGAGGAGAACAAGTGTTAAAGGAAGAATAACAGAGCCACCTCCATTATCTGGAAAGCAACTTCCTTCATTTTTTTAATTAGTGGAACCTGCAGCTGACAAGGGAGGGCAAGATTGAAGGCTCACTGGAAGCTCATTACGTATTCTCATCCTGAAATGGGTGGCGAGAGGCGATGTTTCTAAGCAAAGCCAGTTGTGTTTCTCTGGAGCAGGACAACTTCCAGCGTTTGCCAAATGGGCGAAGAATGACAGGTTGATGCTTTCAAGAAAAAATGGATTTCCACTGCAAATCTGGTAGAGCAGCCAGAGCAGCAACCCAGGGACCACACAGTGTTTGCTCTTGTATGGGGCTGTTATGCGTGGGTTTCAAGGGTCTTTGTATGAGAGGGCTTAATGGCATTAATCCCGTTTCACAGACAGAGAAAGTGAGGCAAAGCCATTTGCTCAAAATGACTCAGTAGAGACCAGTAACGAATTGCTGTGATGAGCACTCCTGAGCCTGAACCAGAGGGATGAGCTGAGATGGAGTACAGTGAGAAGCAGACTGACGAGTGAGAAAGGGAGGCGAGGCATTCGTAGGAGAAGTCCAAGTTGAGGCTCTTCACAAGTCTGATCCAACGATCCCAAAATTGCTGTAGTCGACCTTGGAAAATGTAATAACATGATGGTGGTGTAGGGATCGAGGAGACAAAGGAAAAGCAGAAACCACAGAACTAAGGATCCTATTATATTAACACAGCAGTGCAGAAATCTAACAAACATACGTCTCATTTTAGAAGAGGGGGAAGGAAACGTTGGGTGAGTCTTCAGAGACAAGCCTGTTTTCCATAGCACAGGCTCTTTAGTCAGGAATTTTTCCTTATATTGAGCAGCTCCTGCCAGAGCACATCAAAACACAGGAGAAACGTTAACAAGTTACTCCTGGGAAAAGAAAGAAGAGGAACATTGAATGTTATAACCCAGCTTAACCAATGAGCAAACCAAGGCAAAACAGGTTCCACTCTTATCTCGAACTCACCAGCAGAGTTCAAACAGAAAACAGCAATCTTAACTATTAATCTCTTTTTAAGCTCACTGTGATGGAGCCCATCAGCTTCAGATCTTTCACTCTGCCATTAACAGCAGGGTCCAAACTAATATTTTCAACATTCTAGTGACGAGCTGATAAAGCATCTTTGAGTTGCCCGACATGCTTGCATCCTTCCCAAAATAGCATGGTCACGATAAAATGTTGGAGACTCTTGAAGAAGAAGCATGACCTCAAACGGACAGCGATGGTTGACAGTCAATGTCATTGTGAATATCAAGACTAGAAGACCAGAAACCTGCTGGTGGGACAACAGGATGTTGAGGCCCTTGCAGGTGATGGCAGAATGCAGTCTGAAATCAAGCTGCAAAGTATCTTTAAGCATCCAGGAAAGGTCTCCCTGGATAGCTATGGATCAAATTTAAATGGTGGCGCCCCATCTCCCTGCAACTACATCATTCTTCATGACCAAAAGGCTATGCTGTTCAAGAAAGCTCCTTCCTCACCCCCAGACTTCAATCTCTGGTGCTGGTGAAAAGTCTTGACCACAAAACATGACAATTCTTCCACCTGGCTGAGAGCAAGACCTGGGGCTGTCTGCTCCTCCCTGTCCTTCATAACAGGGTCACCTTCAGAGAAGCTCGTGCACGTAGTGTCTCACACCATCCTTGAGAAGTTCCCTAGGCACCTGGAGAGGATGAGCAGCATCAGTTCAGCACGTTTGGCTTTCACTGTCTTTGGAGTCCCAACTCCTGAGGTTACAAGACCACCTGAAGATCTTGGCCATCATTTAAACAGTGATGATTAAAAAGAAAGTCAGAAAGCAACACTTCTCAGTTCCACAGAGGATAAAAAGCCCAAGCAGCAGGACAACCTGCCCTTTTTAGCCCATGTCCACTTGAGCGGCTTGTCTTGTACTGGGAGAAGAGAGAGGGCTGATGTTAAAAATGTGAGGGGGGCACAGCTGTTACAGCTCACTTACAATGTGGAATAGGAAGCAGGGAACGTCTTATGGTTAACACTTCACAACTTGATGAAGAGCAGGTAACTGCAGCCACCCTGATGGATGCAAGTCTGAGGCTCAAGCTCTTCATAACCTGGGGCAGATCTGGGACATCACTACCCCACCCCAGCTTTGGACTCTGCATGTGACATGGAGAATGGGGACACAGGAATTATCAAAATCCCAGCATTTATGGACAACTTCTGTTTCTATAGTTCTTTGGAAGGACATTTTAAGAACCCACAAGGTACCACGGGAATAGGTGTAAGGCACGAGAGGAGACCAAGCATTGCTATTACCACTCTGGGACTTTCTTCTATGTCATTCCAGTGCAGTCAGTCATTCAATTTTAATCATAACTAATGCAATGCCTTTTACAAGAAGAGGTCGTGCTATATTCTAATCCATTTTGTAATTAAGCATAAATTTTAAAGAATCAATTGAACATGGTGATGAACTCACAGTTTACCCAATGCCTTTGCTGCCAAAAGGTGTCCCAGTGCAATTAAAAGACTTAAAAGACCTGGCTAAAGGATGGAAAATGCTCCCAACCTCTGGCACGCGGTCTTATCTGGGAAACAATGTGAGGAATAAAGTAGCAATGCCATCAAGATAAGGTGGAGAGGCAGGAGGAGTTTTATTTAAGGAAATATTTAAGAACAGAGAAAAAGAATGATCTGATTTAGAACTGAGCAGGAAAGGGAGGTTTTTGACCCCTAAGAGGAAAATCTTGCAAGATGCTTGGAAGAGACACTGTCGGAACTGGAGCATTATCTTTAGTTTTCATTCTGGGCATCTTCCAGTTCCTCCTGTTAACGCCTTTTCCCCTGGCCAGAGCCAGGAGGGACCTGATCCTGCGCATACTGGTGGGAATGGTCCTTCCCATCATCCAGTTTAAAGCATTGGGACTGGTCTGTGGTGGGAGTTATCGGCAGGGTCTGGACAGCAACGTGCTTGTCTGATTTTGATGAAGTAGTGAAAGAAGCGCAACGAGTCCCTCTGGTCTAACTCTCTTCCCTGTCCAGGGGAAAATAATTTAGCCTGAGAACTTGAAATTGGAATCGGGAGAAGGTGAGATGTCCCTCTCTGCAGTTTTGTTAATTTAAACTGGACTTTATTAGGCATGATTTTAAAATATAAACACTTTTAACCTGAGCCAGGATTTTAAATGTACTGAGCAGTCTGGCTGCAGGAGCTTGGCCGCTGCAGAAATTGCTGCCATTTGCACCATTTGGACGCAGCCACTGGGATGAGTTCAAGCATCTCCACCCCCCAGGATGAGCCCCGCATCCTGGCTGCGCACTCGGCTCCAGCTCCACCACCTGCATCCGTCGGAGACTCCGCGACCCAGCCGGCCCCTACGCCGCTGTCGGCAGAGGGCAATGAAGGCCACGCGGAAAACCCCACGCCAGCACCACCCAGAACCCAGCAGCCCCCAAATCCAACTCCCAAATCTAGGATCAGATTTCTTCCCCATATGACAACAGAGCATTTCTGCTTATGTTTACGAAGAGCAAAGCAAAGTCTCTCTTCCCATATAAATTCTCCCTTTGGACCTAATGCTCTCTTCACGCACATGAGTGCAAACCTTCTCAAACTCTCCCTGCACCCGCGCCAGCCCTTGGGTCAGGATCCATCCCAATTTCTATTTATCAGTGTGGATTCCAGGGAGATTTAATTTTCCTTCTTTCTTTCTAAACCAAAGACGAACACTGCATGTGCTTCAGACACTCGCTACCCAGTCCTCAACAGCAAGATGCTATGCAAATACAGTTGCTACGGAGAAAACATCGCCCTCCCCACATCCTCCTCAAAATCCTCATTAAACCCAACCTCGCTCACTCTCAGAGGGTACCAAAGCGATGCGAGGCAGTGAACTCCACGCAGCCAGCCGGCGGCATCGGGAACAGGCTGGAATGATTTGGTTTTGACCGCCAGATGACCTCGAGGGCTGCCCGGCCTGATGGACAGTGGGACCATTAGTCCTTTTAACACACATTCTTTCCCCGAAACGCAGACATCACTCCGCTGGTTCGCAGAGCGAGCGAGCACCATCTAAACCAGCCATGACCCTGCCCGCTGGGTTATGGGCCCTAAGGCGAAGGGGAAATTCATTCCGGGAAGGACGGCGACAGCTCGCCTTTCACAAAGAGCCCCCAAAAGCCCAAGCGTTCTCCCCAAGCCTGAGAAACCCCTGACACAGCCCGGCAGCCCCGGGGAAGAAGGGTGCAGAGCTCTGCATTCCCAGCCCCATGCCCCGCAACAAAAGGGAAGAGGCAAATCTCTCCTCTCTTTGTGTTTCCCAGTGCTGGAGTTGGGGTTTTTTTCTAACCCAAAGAAACACTGGACATCCCTCACGGCACCGTCTGGGAATGGCCATGCTGTTCTGTGCTTTTTCATCAGAGGACGTGAAATCCCAATTCCTTTTATTTGTCCCCCTCTCTTCTGCCGAGGCGTAATTTTTTGATCTTATTATTCTAAGGAAAATGAGGCAAGAGTGAACGAGCCCTGCTGCTAATAGAGCAGAACAACCTATTAATCCAGAGCAAATTTAAGCAGCGCAAAGGTTAGGGAAACGAGAGCCTTGCTGGTTTTTAACCTCATAACCGAGGCCTGAGCCGAAAGCCTACAGCTGGCGAGAGGTTTTCCTACTGATTTAATGAGCTTTGAACCAGGAGATTTAGGTGCAATCAAGGGTCTGGAGATACCTGGAGTGGTCTTGCTTAAACAGAATCAGAATTTCAGCAATATCTCCATTTTTTCTGTCACCTTGCTGCAAGACTGAGAACAAACGGGTGATGCCAGGAGCTGCCTCAGTTTCCCCAACTGAAAAATGAGGATAATAATCCTCCTCTATGAGGTTTATCACAAAGAACACCTATTAAGTGCTCCAAGATTGTCAGATGGAAGAGAATAAACCCCACAAATTGCAAATACGCTGTTATTATACACAGCTAATCTGCATCAACCAGTGGCTTAGAAAGACGCTGAATTCCACTGGCAGAATTAACACAATACAACAAAGTATGCTTTGTGGAGGAAGGGGCGGTGGGGAGAGGGATTCTCTGCCCCCTGCCCCAAAGAGATGATTCATTCCATCTAAAAATAAAACGAGTAAATAAATACAGATGCCAAGCCCACAACACAGAGGCAAAAAATAAAGCTTCTCATCTCCCTTTCCAGTGGCTGCAGCAGACAGAGCCCTGCCTGTCCCAAGCCAGATTTCATTTCCCTCTTGGGATGAGCGGCAAGCGATGCTGAGCTGAATGAGGAAACATCTGTTTGACTTTCCCAAAGCTGGCACCGGGTGCAAAGCCTGAATGCCACTTTCACAACCCCCAGCCCTCCCCAGCTGGAACCAGCCCAGCAGCGCTGGGGTCTGAGGCTTCGGACCTTCTCGTTCCTCGAGATCTCAGCTCAGAAGGGAGGATGAAATGCATGCACTCAGCCTGTTTTCTCCACACTAGGAGAGAAATCAAACTGCACAGAGCGAGCTGAGCCCCATTTCCCAACGCAACCCTTCCCACATGCTGGAAGACCAAGGACGTGGGGAATATTAGACCTCCTCTTAACAGGAGGCAGAGAGAAACTTTGGTTGCCTCCAGCCTGTTCCTTGTCCAGAAAAACCTTACAGGGGCTTTTAATTGTTTTTTTTTAAAGCTGCTTCCCACAGTCCCTGACATTCTGCAGGCTGCTAGCTGTTTGTTTTCCCTCGCACGGTGGCTGTACAGTAGAGCGTGCCTGACCCCTGTGCTCCGTCCCAAAGTGTGGCGAATGCTCCTACAAGGTAACCTTTTCACTGGAGTTTTCTTGAGTGACCCCAGAGTCCCATCTGTCCGAAAAGTAACTCCTACGGCATGTGGAAAATGCAGCTGGCCTGGCTCCAGAATCCCTCCTGCAAGACCGACCCATCTGCATCTCTTCTGCTTTATCCCAGTTTGCAGTATGGCATATTTCCCCCTTTTCCTTCTGTACAAGCTCAAAAATTAACTCCTTCTGCCCAGACAGAGGAGTTTGTTTAAGCAAAACAAACTGGGTATTAGGAGCAAGCTTAGACTGACTTGAAGCTGCACAAATCCACAGTGATTTAAACTAAATTACGCTCTGAAATTACTTCGTAGTAGTTAAGAAAATAATCCTGCCCTTTATTCCATCCCTTCCCCCAGGAGGGTTTATTCATCTCAGCTCATCCCCAGTCCCGGCTCAGCAGTTGGCAGAGCTGATGCTGCCATGGGGACCATAAGATGCTGCTGGTGTTTATTAAGGGGTGAGCAAAGGATGGCAGCGATTACTGGTAAACTGCAGCCATGAGGGAGTCCAGGCAAATGACTGGTTTGGGTGGGGGCTGCACCATGGAAGAGCACATTCCCACTTGGATGAAAACAACAACATGCCCTGATTCTACAGGGAATCTTCTTAATCAGGAAGTAGAATCATAGAATCATAGAATTATAGAATCACCAAGTTGGAAAAGACCCATCGGATCATCGAGTCCAACCATTCCTATTAAATACTAACCCATGTCCCTCAGCACCTCATCCACCCGTCCCTTAAACCCCTCCAGGGAAGGTGACTCAACCCCTCCCTGGGCAGCCTCTGCCAGTGCCCAATGACCCTTGCCGTGAAAAATATTTTCCTAATGTTCAGCCTGAACCTCCCCATGTGGAGCTTGAGGCCATTCCCTCTCGTCCTGTCCCCTGTCCCTTGGGAGAAGAGCCCAGCTCCCTCCTCTCCACAACCTCCTTTCAGGGAGTTGCAGAGAGCAATGAGGTCTCCCCTCAGCCTCCTCTTCTCCAGGCTAAACACCCCCAGCTCTCTCAGACGCTCCTCTTGTTCTCCAGCCCCTTCCCCAGCTTCGTTGCTCTTCTCTGGACTCGCTCCAGAGCCCCAACATCCTTCTTGTGGTGAGGGGCCAGAACTGACCCCAGGATTTGAGGAGCGGTCTCCCCAGTGCCGAGTACAGAGGGAAATGGCAACACAAAGATTCCAACAGCTCTTTGCCACCCTGTCCTAGAGTCGCCTCCCCAGGGAACCTTGTTTAGCCCAAAGCACGAGGTTTGACATTCAACTGTTTGGCCACGCTTGGGGAATTCCTGAGTTTCTGCTCCATTAGGATGAGTAACATTTCAAAATAAACACTGGCACCGACTGCCAGTGCCCCCAAAGCTGCCCTTGCAGTGCAGGGCGGTGGTGGCGGCTCCTCTGCAGGTTGAGCGCATCAGGAAACCTCCCACTGATTTATTTTAACAGGGCTAGAACCGCATTTGACAGCGAAGGTGCAGAATCCAACTCCAAATTACCTGGGAGTGAGGATCCAACACTCACAGGCACCTTTGAGAAATCCCACCTTTCATTAACAAATTACAACTGAGCTGTGGTTCCCTCAGGCAAAACCACATAACAATCCAAGAATTAACTTCACCACATTTGCAGGATTTTAACGCCGTACCAAGGGTTGGTAATTAAAAGAAGTCTGATAAAGACTCCACCAAATACTAATTAATAAAAAGAGAAATAACGGTGTAACGTGAGATTTGTGGGTTTGATGCTCCAGCTCGCGCAGTTAAACAAATCCCTTCCTCTCACTGAAAACCTAGCGCTTAAGGGATGTAAAAAACTTTGGGAGGAGCAGTGAGCGCAGCAGGGTTATAAACGCAGAGCTTTGTTGGCCCGAGTCGGCTGTGACACTGGAAATCCCAGGCAACTGCTCCGTTTCGCTCGACCTCGCTCCTTCCCCCTCTCCTGATAGCCCCGCGCTCCCTCCTTGTTCTTCAAACTTCAAGTTTTTGCAATCAGGGAAAAAAATGGCAGCCATTAGAGCCACGAGTTAGAGACTTAGTCCAAAATCAATTTTAATTAAAAACACACTGCTCTAACGTTGAACACGGTCATTTTTAGCATTGCTGTTGGCCAGACGATCCATGCAGCCTCGGCACCATTTACATGCATGGAAGGACTTTCTACCAGGAACAACCCTGGTTATAGGGGTTGGGGGCTGGATGTGCAGCTCAGGGGGTCAGGAGGACCCTCTGATGGCTCTTGGCCACCTCTGAATGATGTTAGGATTGTTGGCCAGCTGATCCGCTCAGCTTGGCCACCATTTACATGCAAGGAAGGACTTTCCACCAGGAACAACTTGGGGGGCTGGATGTGAAGCCCTGGGGGTCGGGGGAACCCTCTCGGCTGTCTCTAAATGACATTAGGGTCACAGCATGTAACGACTGGGTGTATTTCATTTTGAGGAGGGCGGGTACATGGGTGAGAAGGGGCTGGCGAGGCAGGAGTAGGGGGAAAATAACCTGGAGAGAGAAGCGCCGTGGTTTTATGAGAGCCACTGTGACCCAGAGTCAGTTGGTCACATGCAGCCGGTGCCCATTACCAAATCAATAAGCATTAAATCAACCTCATTTTCTACTATTTAAATTAACTATAGCTGTTTTAATTGCAGATTCATAGCCTGCAAACTGCTTATTACGCTTTACATTATAGCTGAGATTTGCTTGCACGTTACAGACCATTGAGAGCACTCTACAAACCCAGCCCTCCTGAAACCTTCTCCCCCCCAGCCTTCAGCAGGCAGGAGGAGATGCATTAAAAGCAGAGGAAGCAGGGAAGGGGAGGGAGTGCTGGGAACACACAGCGTGGGAGCTCAGCACAGGGTAATGGTCACCACAGAGTGGCAGAAGGCTGGAAATTAAGGGCTTGTTCTTGCTCCCACAGAATATGCTGCTGCGCCTGGTCCCAGCCTGAGGGGCTGCAAGTGGAGGGTGGCTTATACGGGGGTGCCACGTTGTGTGGGGTGCAGCTCCAGGGGCTGGGAAGAGGGGTCCCTTAGCACTTGGATGAGGTTCTAGGGTTATAAATCCTAAAGAAGAGCCTGCATGCAAACTGGCAGTGACCTTCAGCAGCACCAGGCAGGCTGGAGAGAGGGGCTGAGAGACCCCAAAGGGCAAAATCAGGCCATGGGTAGCCTGGGCAGCCGTTCAAGGCTAAATTCTTGGAGGCAGGAACTGAGTCTGAGGGAAAGCAGCATCAGGGCCAGATCCTCCAAACGCCTGCGTGGAACCCAGCAGGATGGAACCCACCTGCCTGTGAAGGGTTGTAACACCTGCAGCTTCACCACCCAACGATGCCCTTGTTCTGGTCTTTTATCCTTTTCTCCCTAATTTCCAGAACGCTCTCCAGCAAAGCACAGATACTCTTGATTACAAAAACAATTCAAAATGCCATCTTATCGTTAAACTCCTTAAACAATTTCTGAAAGTTCTCATCTGCCCTAGGGTTTGCCTGCCCTGGTGTTGGCCCTGAGCATCATTCTGGCATTTTACCTCTGTTGCCCTCGTCTTCTTCCCATTTTGCCCGAGACAAGGAATCGTCTGTAGGTAAATGGGAGTTTGTTAATTTTTTATGGATGTCAGTCTCTTGACATCAGCACTAGATAGACTGGTCCCTGGGTCAGCGGCAATGACCCCAGCAGCACTAAAACATGCACAGAGTAAACACTCGAGGGTGGGCAGCGAGGGGCTGATTCCACAGCGAGTTTGCTTGGTGCCGCCTGCAGCCTCCCCTCGCTCAGAGGCTCCTGGGCACAGGGACAAGCCCCACCTCAGAGGGGGGACGTGGGACCGATTCCCTCCGGCACTGTCATCGGGCTACAGGCAGCGAGCGGCGTCCCCGAGGAACTTTGTGGAGTTTTAAAAGCCATGAACTCTACTTAGAATCATAGAATCATAGAATAACCAGGTTGGAAGAGACCCACTGGATCATCGAGTCCAACCAACTTGACAGACTGGGCATCAATGAAGAGATGCCACCTCCCCAGCAGTGAAGGTTTACACGTGCCTTTCTTCCCCAGCTCGCCAAGGGACAACTTTGGCCCCACCATTGCTCACCTGCTTCTTTCTACATCTCAGCTCTGCACCACGGCAAACAGATTATACACTACATGATAAGAATGATCTCTGCCAAAGCCCCCAGTTCCGTACAATCAGCCAATGACACTGGAGACAAAGCTGGGATCAAGGATAGCTAGAAGGAAGAATATTTTTGCAATGAGGGTGATGAAATCCTGGAAAACATTGCCTAGAGAGGTAGCAGAAGCCCCATCCCTGGAAACGTTGAAGTTTAGGTTGGATGAGGCTCTGAGCAACCTGATCGAGTTGAAGACATCCCTGCCCATGGCAGAGGGGATAGACTGGATGACCGTTAAAGGTCCCTTCCAACCCAAACTTTTCTTTTATTGGATAAACACTTCCACCCAATGTCCTGGGTACTCTTGAAAAAAGCAGCCTCAAGTATTTCCACAAGCATCTTCCAACCTCCCATCATCAAAGGAAGATAGGGGAAAAAGAAGAAAAAGAAAAAAAAGCTATCTCTGGATGTTGTCAAAAGAGGAGATGGAGCAGCAGAGGGGCACATCATAGAATCATAGAATAACCAGGTTGGAAGAGACCCATGGGATCATCGAGTCCAACCATAACATCCCTTCTCTACTCCCACAAGAACCGGCGCTGAGTGCACACAGGATCCAAATCATGGAATCATAGAATCACCGGGTTGGAAAAGACCAATTGGATCATCGAGATCCAAGATCTTCAATTCGCCGTTCCTGAAGCACCTTCCTCATGTCTCTATCCTCCCCCTTGCAGTCCCAGACCATGAAGCTCCTGGGTCAGCAACTGGATTGAACCCCCAGCTCCCTAACAAGGTTTTCTCAACATCACCAGATCTGTCTTTTTTTTCCCCCCCACAGGCCAGAGCCTCCAGGGAAAGATCAGATGCTCCATGCTGGCGTGCAGGCTGCCCTTCACGGAGAAGGTTGTTTACAGGATCTTGGTCCAATCTCTTGGGTCTGAATGAGAAATTTAATTCTGGGCTCCCAGATTTTCTCTCTGCACAGCTGGCTCCATAACAGGAATTCTGCACGCATGCTGGGCATAAGCCGGGACTACTTTAACATCTAATTTCAGCACAGCAAGAATTAGCTCATCCATAAATGACAGCAGGCCTGCAGCTCCTCTGTCCTCTCAAATGCCCAAAGCACAGATTAGAGATAAAAATATCCGATTTTCTAGATGCTGTACTTGATAATAAGCTCGTGAATTCCCCTGGATGGGTTTCTTAAACAGTCCCTTTTACTGAACAACCTGTCCTCCCCAAGAGCTGTAGTTTCCAAGGCTACACCAGCGGACAACCCCCCCATCTGTCCCCCCAGACCTCAAGGTACGGCTCCACCGGGACAGTTAATAGCAAGGATTAGTGAGCTAACCAATATCATGACTCTCTCCTGAGTATTTCCCTGGTCTCCATTACTGCCCAGAGCGCTGACCGAGCCGTCTGAGCACTTCGCAGTCATTAACATCCCCCAGAGCGTGAGGGGCCGTTATCCCCATCCTACACATGCTGAGCCGTGGCTCAGCTTCCCAAGAATCCATGAAGAGTATTCCAGGGAGAAAACTGTCTGCTGGGCAGGACAGCCCACCTCCCTGCAAGCCCCTCACTTTTCTTTCTCAAGAGTGGAAGAAAAGAAGATGTTAAAAGGAACGCATAAATAATTATAACCAGACTTGGAAGCCAAGGAGATGCCACAATGTGCCAATACTGTTCCACAGAGGAGGTTCTTATCCCATTCTCTGGGCTCTCAAAGAGAAGACTATGAAGAAAACCCTGCAAGCAGCTTCCCACAAAAGTCCTTCTTCTCTCATCATGCAACTTTGCTCAAACACCGTCCTCAGACTTTGGTCTAAGGAAAAGGCATCGAACATGCTGGGCTGCATACCAGGCTCGCTGGGAAACCTGCTTCCAGGAGTGTGGCCGGGCACGGTGAGGAGCTCAGCTGTTGGGCAGGTAAATGCTCAACTCATCACGCTCCCAGTCTCAGCAACGGTGAATAACGTACAGGACACCAGAGGAAGCAGAGAAAAATGAGAGGATGCCCAGGGCTGTAATGGGGAGGCAAAGGTCCCCGCCCAGGTAGGAGAAAATGTGCAATAAAATTGGCTGATTTGGCTTAGCAGGTAATTACAGAGTTAATAAAACCAGGCTCCTTGACACGATAGGTCCTAACGATACAGGCTGTGTCATGGGCACTAAGTGACTTTTTGCATTGCTGCTCATTGATCCAGCAGACAGTAACGGCTCCGGGTTGGATCGATGCAGTTGTCGCAGGCTGGCAGCGGGGCCGCACGCTCACAGACCACAGGACATCTCACATGAAGAAGTTTCCTGCTCTTGCACTGTGACCTGCTTGGAAATGAAACATCTGGCCATTTACCTCTCCTGCTTTTAATACCAAGATTAATCCATGCTAGGAATGGTTGGCCAGAAAGATCCATTTTCTCTTGGAAAAAAAGTAGTAGCAAATTCCATTGCAAAGGGAAGCAGCAGCTTTTCATGCATGTAAAGTTTTATTTTAATTAAAAAGTTCTAGAGTTATAAAAAAAACCCCAGATTCATACAACAAGTGAGTCTGGGTCAAGGACCCAGACAAGGTTTAGCATTTGATAGGAATGGTTGGACTCGATGATCCAGTGGGTCTTTTCCAACCTAGTGATTCTATGATTCTATGACTACAACCCAGTATGGTCTCTGTCTGTTCTAGGAATTTCCAAACCAAAGCTTTTTAGTTTTCCTTTTGAAAACCTGAACGATTTTGCTGGAGGTGATGTTTATGGCAGGAGAAGTTTGCTGCAGAGACCTTCCCAGCAGCTCCAGCACACCCAAGCCCGGATGACCCAGAGGAAAAGCAGGTGGGTTAAGCAGCCTGGAGGTGGCCAATGGGTGGATGCCCATGGATGGGACACCAGCCTAAAGCTGTTCCCAAGGTTGAGGCACACGGGGTGCAGCCATCCTCTGGTTTTACAAGCCCCAAGCCAAATGGTCATGGTCCCTGAGCTAAGGTAGGACTCTTACTCCTTCCCTCTTCTCCATCAGACACATCTTCTCACACAAATTGTAAGAGATTAAAACAACTTCCATTAAATTCAGCTGAAATTGCCCAACAGGTTAACAAAGAAAGAGTAAAAGCAGTAACACTCAGGCAGGTGAGGTGAGCTCTGAACTCCCTCTTGCCTTAGAAAAACTGGATAAAGGCAAAAATTAGAGCAGCGAGGTCCTGGCAGGAAGTGAAGGGTGCAGTGAACACTCCTGCTGGTTTGATCTGCCCAGGTATAAATACCTGCAGGGCAACGAGCACGAGCAAACCTGGGAGCCAGGCCCTGCAGTCGCCCCTGGACGGGGACAGGAATGTCACCACAGCTCAGTGCCTCCTTTTTCGCTGCCTGCATGCAGCGCACCTGCGGCTGCAGCCCTTGCCGTTGGCCGAAACAAAGAAATCCAGCTGGATTAATATTTAACAGTGCCACCTGGGCACCTTTAAACATTACACGGGATCTATTTACAGTGTGCTTTAGAGTCACTCAAGCTCTAGAAACTTTCCACTAAACCAGTCACCCATACTCCGCCGAAGCGTGTGCTTTGTGTTGCTGGGAAGAAAGCGATTCATCAGGAGCTGGAATTCAGCGTGGCCTCGCATGAGCAGCTCCAACCCACGGGGTATAGGAAGCACGGTCTGCTGGGGCCAGCACCAGACTGGAACTGGGGCGACTGGGCTTGAACATCTGCATGGCCACCAAGACCCCAAGAGTCCTGGGCACAGCACTGAGTCTCGGCTCCCTGACCACCACGTGGGGAATGGCTGGTATGAAAAGAAAGGTATTAAAATCATAGAATTATAGAATCACCAGGTTGGAAGAGACCCACCGGATCATCGAGTCCAACCATTCCCATCAATCACTAAACCGTGTCCCTCAGCACCTCGTCCACCCGTCCCTTAAACCCCTCCAGGGAAGGTGACTCAACCACCTCCCTGGGCAGCCTCTGCCAGTGCCCAATGACCCTTTCCGTGAAAAATTTTTTCCTAATGTTCAGCCTAAACCTCCCCTGGTGGAGCTTGAGGCCATTCCCTCTCGTCCTGTCCCCTGCCACTTGTACAGTCTCTATAACTGTGTAGTGTGTTGGGGAAAAGAGGGAGCTGGAAGAACTGCCACCCCGGCTGTTGCATGGGAGGCTGAAGGGGAAAAGGTCCCCAACCTTGGCTGACTCGCCCATCACTCTGATCCCCTGGCAATTAAATCCCTTTAACTGTGCAGAGCTGGTGCACATCCAGGCATGTGTTTCTTCTGCTGGGACTTGGGGCCTACAGGAAAGCTGGGGAGGGGGCTCTTTATCAGAAAGTGCAGGGTTAGGATGAGGGGGAACGGTTTTGAGCTGAAAGAGGGGAGATTGAGATGAGATCGTAGGAAGAAATGTTTTCCTATGAGGGTGGGGAGTCCCTGGACCAGAGAAGTCATGGATCCCCCACCTCTGGAGGTGTTCAAGGCTGGCACGGGTTGGAATGGGATGGGCTTTAAGGTCAATTCCAACCCACACCATTCCACGATTCTGTGACTGCACCAGTTTGGGAAGCTGGGATATTTTGTTGATTATGAGAATTTGGGTCTCCCAACCATGAGTGTCCCCAATGATGGAACAAGCACCAAGTTATCTCCCAAGACCCAGAACCAGCAATGTTGCACCAAGGTCAAAACACAGAGTGCTTCAGTGTGAAGCTGCAGTCTGCAACTTATTTCTAACTGGGAGAGGGGGAAAAAAGTATTTAGCATCCTTTACAGAATAGGCACATAAAGTTAAACATGTGCTCAATAAACACATCTCCCTGGACCAGACACATCTGTCTGGCTCCTGAATTAACAATTTCTAAGCCTGGCTGGGATAGGTGACTGCCTCATCAACTCTTTCCCTACAAGAAGACAAGCCTGTCCAATTTTTACAGCCTCATATGCAGAGAGCAGATACGCACACATTGTGGGAAAAGAGAAATGAAAAAACATCCAGTTGCTTCTTTACAAGTATTCCCAGTTTAACTAAATATTTGCCCTGTGTTTATACAGACGGAGCTGCATGGCCTTTTATAGAGCGAGCTGAGCAAGCGTCAGCTCTTCAGCCCTCCCCAGTCCTCAGAACCCTGTTAAAAACCCAGTAATTATCCTCCCTCCCCCCTGTTTTATCGATGAAGGAAAGGCAATGACTGCTCTTTCAAAAACATTGCCGAGGATTAATCTAAGTTGTCATTTTTTTCCCTGACTGAAAGATTTCTGAGAGGCAAAATAAAGCGCAATACAAATACCAGAAAGCTTTCAAACACTAATTATTAACCATGAGCATTACAGGAGACATTGCGGGCTCCAACCAGGCATGGGCACGAGATCAGATGTAGTTAACAGGGACAGTTAACCTTGATCTGATACCAAACTGGTTTACAACCAGCCAAGCGAGCCCCCATGTAGCGTTGGCTTTGTGTACCTTTCGCATACAAAAGCACATCATTAAAGAGCACCCATCCATGGGAGACGGCACCCACTGAGGTTTAGCAACTGGATTCCGGCTCTGAGGCTGGGTGCAAGTGCTAATTCAGGGTTGTGCAACGCAGCCTTGAGCTTGCACCCTCTGGTCTTGGAGAATTGATGCTATATCCCCTCACAGGAGCGCCCCCCATCAGAGCCAAAGAACAGACCTTGGTTGCTTTGCCTTGCTGTTGACATGGCCCTTGCTCACCGAGGACTCGGCGACTGTCACCGTGCTGCGTGGCAGAAAATGCAATATCGGGTATCACACAAAGGGACGGCTAATCCCTACAGTCCTTCAAATGTCTTGTAAAAACTCCCATGTATAAATAATCTCGGCATGGAAGTAGAGGTCCCTGCAGAGATCAGGGCCCTATCACGCAGGCTGCTTTATGTACACGTTGCGAAAGGCTGCCTGTATTCAGGGGAGATTATATTTTAAACAGAAGATAATGAACCTCATTTTGCAGGTGGGGACAAAGACATAAAGATAATTTGCACACGCAGAATCCGTTGTGAAGCCAGACGCTGCGCTCGGATTCTCTTGTAGGTCCTGTCCACTGCCACAGCCACCAAAGCATCCTTCTCCTCCCTCACTCAACGCTGTCATGTAACGTTGCCAAGTTCCTCTGGAAAATAAGCCATGCTGTTACGTAGCTAAACTGCTGTTCTGGGGCAAATTCTCTGCTCGGTGGTACCGGTGCAACCTTGCTCGCTCTGGTCTGGCTGCAGCAGAAAGCCAGGCTAAACTTGGCCCTCGGGCACCTCCAAAAATAATTGGAGGTGAGAAAACCACGACAGCGACACGCAGCTTTTAAAAGTATACATAAAATATTTAAATAAAAAGAGATAAATTATATATGTGTATACAATGCCCAGAGATGTCTCAATTTATATGATACGGTTTCCTGAGAGCAGTTCAGCTCCAGGCAACAGAAACGAGAAGTCAAGCTGAACAGCAACGCTGCATCCCAGAGCCTGTGACATCCTATAACAGGGAACAGAGGCGCCCCTGGGGCGCCCAGTAAAAATTATTACTGAGCAGAAAAACAACAATGTAAGTTAATTTCATTGAAATTAACAGTAGTTTCCTCCCCTTGAGCACACGGAGAGGTAGAATCGGAGCGAAAAGGGGGAGGCGTGTGTAAAGAGTCAAGTAGCCCGAGTGGCTGAACTGCACGAATGCTTTGGAGAGACTTACAGCCAACCAAAACTATCGCAGGATTTCAGACTGATGGGGTCAGGAAAACAATATAACTGTTTCAACGATTGCTCCGCGTTGCCTTTGAAAGCTTTAGAAAAGAAACCCAGCTTCTTCTTTAACTACATTTCCCTCCGCTGAGCCCAAATGTGACAGCAGGGCTGCTCACTGCTGGGGGAGCTGCTCGGGTTTCCGTGCAGTAAGGAGATAGCAGCGTCTTTGCAGTATTTCCAACAGCCACAGGATTTCACACGCATCTAATCTATCAGTGAGCCCCAGCCCGGAAAAACCTTTGGGCCAGAAAGGGATTTTAGCCTGCTGTAACCCCTACTGTGCTTTATCTGAACTGGATTACAGTAATTATATTAGTACATACTTCTAAAGTGAGTGTGGTATGACCAGAACGGATCTGGTTTATGTTGGTACAACTTGTTTACTTCCTCTGGAAGATCCTGGTACCGCTGCCTCCACATGAACGGGTCGGATGTCTCACCGCATTATTCCAGCAGCATGGAGCGTGCAGACGTGTCTTTAATAGATGGAGGCTGTGACTCTTTAAAAAGACAATCCCCATTCAAAAAGTACTTACACACATGGTTAAGCCCCGCTGACTTAATCTGTTAAGTAGAGGCTGGTTTAAGCATATGCTTAAATATTTTGCTGCAATTGAGGCCACGGAACTGGAGCTGCTTTGCCGAGGAGGACCAGCCACCCCAGCAAGTACCACGTGTAGGATGGTTGCGTGGACCATGCTCCGTGCTTGAGAAGCAATGTCTTATTGAAAAGAACAACCCAGACAATTGTTTAAAGAAGGCAAAAGTTACTGAGGATGAAATTCTATAACTTTGAGAGCAACTAAATGCAGTTTGTTTTGGCTCCACATCTTTGGCTGCTCTGTGCCTCAGTTTACTCCCACCCCAAGGTGGTGGGAATCACAACCCTGTTGTCTTCCTCTAACCATCACCCTAAAAATCACTTTGCTACAAACTCTCCTTCTTTAAACACAAGGATAAAAGACAAAATGTCCTCTGGTGATAATGAAACAAAAGGGAAATTCAAAATGAAGAGCCGAGAGCCCTTCGTCACGTCCTCCCGCTGAAGTTCTCTTAATATATGAGGCAAATCGGGTAACATATCACAGGCACCCGGGACATTTGTAATACCAGGGTCAAAATGCCATGCATGGAATTGTGCCTTCTCCCTCCGGGCAAAACCTCTCGCAGGCAGATTTTCCACTGGTGTAAATTGCCCAAAGCCCCTAATGAAGTTATGACAATTTACCACAGCTGAGGATCTGCTCGTCTAATGAAGAGAAATACTAGGAGGAGGGAATGAATTAGTTTTAAGTTAAGAGCTCATTGCAGAGCGCACACAAACATCTCTAAGAGATCCCTAAGAACCATCCTCTTATCTAAAGAAAGGAGAAAGAACAACATCGTCCCTTCCCAAGCAATGGGGCTTTTCTTCTCCCCTTCAGCTGAAGGATGGTATTCAATTAAAGCTCCTCAGACAAGCAGGGAAAAAATGATCCTCAAGTAAGCAAAGATGTAAATAGTATTAAAAAGGGGCTTCGCTTTTCTCCGGGGCTGCGGGTTGTTTTTTTTCCTGTTTCCCTCAAACAGGAAAGCCAGCCACGCTGCCCATATTTCACTCCTGACAGTCCCTTCCATCACTGGAACAATAGCCCCGCGCGGCTGACCAGGGTCACAACCACGCCGGCGCTTTCCCAACGCCGCCGTATCGACAGAAACCATCAGTCTCGAGCTCCGATTCCCTTCCTGCGATTCTCTCGCCTGAGCCCTCTCTCCCCAAGCCCTGCCTAGTTCTCCGAATATCTACAAAATCCAGGCAAAAAGAGATGCGAACAAAGAGCGCGGATGTAAAGCCCGTCATCCGGAGCCGGGCTGGGCAGCGGGAATTTGCTGTATCACAGCCGAGATCCCATATTGATCCACAGATAAACTATCCGGGAAGTGGCTCCTTCCTCACAACCCACCCGCTATAAAAATAAAATTCCATCGTCTCCGAGTACGGAGCACAGATGTCCTTTCCACATGGGAGCCCCGCTCCCTGCCACAGGTGTCCCAAGGACACTTGTAATAAATACAAGTATTTCAGCTGCACAAGAAATAGCAGAGCGACGGAGTCAGATCAACTCGGAGCAGGAGGACCCAACAATTGAATTTCAATTAATTACGCCCCCAGTTGACTGTGCACAAAGTACGAAATGCTCGGTGAGTAACGGGTGGGCGATATTTCAGCCACCCAAGGTGGGAAGGAGCAGGAGATTCACGCTGGTGGTTTCAGACATGAGAGCAAAACCTTCTGAGGCAGAGGAAAAAGCCAGAAAAAGCGTGATGGGAGGCAAAGGATAAAGAGAAATAAAATAACCCCTCAACATTCCCTGTCTACAAAGCCTCATGTGCCTAAAAGCCCATAAAAAAACCAGCAAGGTTAAAATACATTAAAATAAAAACCATGCGATGCAAAATCCAACCCAGCCAGCTTGAATTCAGCGCCACTGAATTTACTGACAGTTTTATGTCTTGATTTTTTAGCGCTCAATTTTTTCAGCTAATCTAAGTTTTTGAACATTCGCCTCTTGTATTTCGTAAAGGAAGGAAGGAAGGAAGGAAAAAAGCCCAAAGCTCTTCAGCTCAAAGGATTTTTAAACCATCTGTCAGTGCAAACATTTAAAACAAACGCAGGCAGCAGGGAATTCTCTGCCTTTATTCACTGTGCTGCTCGGCAGGAGCAGAATCTATGCTCTCTTAAGTTTTTCTGGGAAGCGTTTGGTGCAGAGAATTTGTTTGTTTTTAATTAAAAATATCGCTTCAATTAAACACAAACAAGAGAAAAAAAGAGCGAGAGGGACTAAGTTGAGGATAAGCCTGAAAAACGTCTCTGCTTAGCAGACTTCAAGCATTTTATCCAAACAGAAACGCAGGTCGCAGCGATGGGATGAGGGAAGGGGATGCAGAGAGAACACCTGAAAGATCCGCTGCCAGCACCGGTGTCGGAGGTGCTCGATGCCTGTTTACACCGAGTGCCATCTGGCTCGATAGATATAATAACAATTATTCCATCGAGCTATGAAGCTCTCTAAATCATATTAATATACAACGATTCCGCCGGTCTTATAGGACTTGCTGTTTCGGCGTGCTCCCATTTAACCTGGGTAATGCGCTAAAACAAGCCTGCCTCATCATTAAGAATTGATTTTTTATTTATGTGGGTGTCGCTGGCAATCCCATGATATCCCTTTGTGATTCAGGAGGATGGGGGCTGCAGCCCGGCGTTAATCTCGTTTTATGGCATATCTTTAAAAATTCGCAGCATCTTGCTGCATTTGGATATTTATGTGGAGATTTGTGTCCTCGCACGAGGCTGCTGCTTCGCTGCGGAGATCTATCTCACCCGGCACCGGCGCAAAGTATCTAATGTACTTCATTAGCTGTATTATATCAGATAAGGGTTTTATTTCTTTAAATTATTTAACCTTGGTGGAGCCCACTGGGACCACATAAATTACAGCCCCGCTAATGAAAATCATTAGTTAGGCTATTCAAAAAGACAACAGGAAAAGAATTAAATATCTTTTAAAATCAACTCTTTTTTATATTTGAAATCTAAGGTATTTGATAATTCCGCACAATCATCTGGTTTCCCACATCGGTGCTGATTAGAGCCCGATACCAAAGCATCCAAGACAGATATACAACATTTTTGCAGGATATACATATTTCCCTCCTCACTCTGATTTCTGTAGCCCTTTGGAAAGCTCCTCTGCTCCTTCCGAAGGAGAGCAGCCCATTAAACACCTTTTTATCATCATCAGTAGAGGCAGAATTTAGTTCCTAATTACACAAATAAACATCAAACACTCTGCGTTCCTTTCCTTAAAGCTGGAACACGTCATCCAGCCATGGAAAACTGAGATGGTGGAGCTCAGCCCCCAAGGACGGGGCATCCCTGCTACTCCTGGAGAAGACCCCTGGGCTGGAAACCCAACGGGGTCTGCATGGAGCAGAGAGAAAAAGGGGGAGGAAGCCAAATTAAGTACACTTGCTTCAGGTTGTTTTCTGAGCATTAAGTAATAAAACCAGCACATTTAATTTAGACTCTCCTCCACTAAATATCTCATGGGGGACATCTTTAATATCACCATCCACTTCACTGTTAGGGTAAATATTGCTGCGGTGGTTCAAGTTATTCATTTTTTGTCTGTCTTCTGTAAAGCAAGGTCGTGCGACTCGCTGTGTGGGGCAGCAGGTTTATCATAGAATGATTTGGGTAAGAAGGGACCTTAAAGATCATCCAACCTACCTGCCATGGGCAGTGACACCTCCCTCTAGAAGGTGGAAGGTCAAGCTAGGTTTGGTCAAGCTCGAGACACGCTGATTATCAGGACGTTTTGCGAGGATATGAGGAAAGCCAACAGGATATTATATGGATTCTCAAGAATAAAGGCCACAGAAGCACCACCTCCCCTCTTTTTGTCTATTTTTGTCTTTTTAAGCAATTGAGAAGACTCAAACCAAGCCTACAAGTCACCAAATTGACCCTAACAGGGTCAGGAGCACAAGGACTTGGGCACAGAGTACATCCTGACCTATACAGTGGTACCCTCCAAGGACTCTGAGAACATCCAGCCCCACCCCTAGAAGAAACCATTGGAGAAAAGACAATGGGAACCTCAACTACCCTCCTCCTCTTTACTCCCAGCAATCAACCCAAGCCACCTTCAGAAAACCACAGCAAAAATAAAAATAATAAACAGGGGTGAATTGGAGATGAAACCCACCCCACGCTTGTAGGGCCCTGGAAGCGGAACCACTTCCCCAAAATATAAGCAGGATTTGTGAAGCTACATAAGTTTCTTGTGGTCCTCAAAGAGGCACCAGGGCAGCTCTGTGGGACCACTTGGTCCTCTTGGGCCACTGGTGGCCTCCACCAGGACTTATGAGCATCAGACTGGGCAGCCCGGGGGTGGACCTAGAACCCCAAATCCAAGCACTCTGTAGCCTTTCAGAAGTGTCAGATAAATGTATTTTAGAAGTGATCAGAGTTTGCTCTGCTCCCCTGGGCTTTGCTCAAATCCGGAGCAAACTTACTGGAACAAACCTGGAGCCAAGGGAGACTTTGTCCAGCAGCTCCAGGGACAAAATCCAAGACCCTCATCTCTAACCAGGCTTTGGATCATACTTGCACGTAGGATCACGCACCGCTGTGACCCCTATAAAACCCCAGGTTTAAAACGGTGATTTAAGAATGGCAGCTCAATTTCCCAGCTCCTACAGATTTAAACTCAGAACCCAGCAGAAGCCAAATGCGTTTCCCTGCTTTAATTACTGCACCTTAGTTTGTTTCAAAGGGCTTTCATTTTTTTGTGGGTTTTTTTTTTGTTGTTGTTAAACCTGTAAAATAGAGTTAATTTTAGCATTCAGCTGATAAACCATGAAAAACATGGGGTTTGCAATGAAAGTGCTGACAGCAACAGTAAAGACAGAGCGCTGCCATTGGGTGCTGCTGCAATTTGCCTGCCAGGGCTGTCTCTGAAACAAAAAAGCTCCACATGCAGCATGCAAAGAAGTTACAAGTGTGTTGGGGACTCGGGGAGGGGGGGAAGCACATGGAAGACGAGAAGGGCGGGCTGCGATGGTAGTGGGGGGAAAACTGCAGATCAATCATTTATAATTAACAAAAATCCGATTGGTGCTTTAAATAGAGATCAATGTGTTGCAGGCTGAGTGGATTGCGAGGATGTATTCACCTTCTCGTAACTCTCCTCGCGAGCTGTCACACCTCCCGAATCCCCATTTGTTTTGTTAACAAAGCTTCAGGGGGCGCCAGGCTCTCATTGAAATTTCATTAATCTAATGGAGTAAAGTCCTATAGAAAAAAATCAAATTCTCGTTGGGCGAGATGGTACCTGGGAAAGATAACCTCTGGTTGAACTCCCCGACTCCGATCGCTCTGCTATTAGTCTGAGGAAATAGACAGCAACTCGGGTGATTACAGCCACCGGCCTCAACATCTCCCCCTCCTTCTTCTCCCACCACCCCCTTTCCTCACCGGCGCTTGCCAGCACCGCGGGCTCAGCACTCAGACCACGCGGCAGCGGAGGGAGGTCGGTCCTCGCAAGCTGGGGTGGGAAGGGGGCAATGAGTGGGGAATGGGGCTGTGGACGCACGGACACATCCCTCCCAGGTGGAACCATGGACACATCCCTCCCAGGTGGAACCATGGACGCATGGACACATCCCTCCCAGCTGGACAGGACGACAGACACACAACAGGGATCTCCTTAAAAGTTATTTGGGCTGAAGTGGAAGAAAAGGGCAAGAGAAGGCACACAGGGGGTGATGCTGTGTCAGGTCCTGAGCACTGTACATGGTACTGAGGACCTTAAGGAACTGGCTGATCTTTAAGGTCCCTTCCAACCCAAACCATTCCATGATTCTACGATACTAGCATTGAGGGTCCTTTTGGCTGGTGCCCACCATCTTCAAACCATGTAGTGTCATCATTCCTACCTCTAATTGAAAACAAAATCCCACGCTAACTTCTCTACCCCATGCCAGTCCACTCCTCAACTTCTCATTCCTCACACCCTTAAAGATTTAACTAGAGGTTTCCATGGGAAACCCACGGCATTTTTCCCACTGCTGGATGCTTGACCTTCACAGGCAGGACAAGCAGCTCTCGCTAATTTTTTGAAGATGTTGTATTTGGACTATTCCAGGAATCCCAACAACTGGAGTAACACAATCGCAGGAGATTCTCAACTTTCAGTTCACACTCCTCCCAAATTCCTCATCCCCTTGTTTGTGGGAAAGAGCAGGAAACTTGAATCCAAGGGAGGAAAGACCATTAAAAAAAAAAAGGTCTCACGGTTTTCCAAATGCCTGGGATTGCAGCAAGGGCTGGATTTTCAGAGGAACTCAGCACCAGGCTGAATGGGATTCCAACTATAGCGGAATAATGATGCTACTGAGCACAGGCACGGGCACAGCTAAATTCTGCTGCCCAAGGGGCAATTATTTTACAAATTATTGTAAATTTATCGGAAAAGTGAACTGCTCCATCCCTCCCCTCTCAAACCCCTCATCCAGGTGGCTTATAAAATCCAGCTGCAATTTTTATTCTGGAGGACTTGTATAATCCAAGACAACGCTACGCTTGCCATCTGCAGCACGCGGTTCCGAGTCCTCGGCCAACTGTCAGCGTGCAAACAATAAAATAAAAATCATGCCATTATTTCACATTAATCGACTCCCACAATAAAGAGAACTTGAAACAGAAAGGATGTGGAAATCAAAACTTGAAAGATTTCATCTGAGCGAGCATAAATTTAACAGTATTGGAGAAAGCGTTTGTGCCTCTTCGCCCACATCACTGGATGTGGCTATTTAAAAAACAAAGTGTATTTGCTTTCTGTTTCCAGGCTAAACACAGGGCGCGCTTTAGTGCCTCCATCTGACACTGTCACAGGTCTTTACGGGAAGCTGCTCCAGCCTCCACTCTTCCAGGAAGGGCACTTACTCCCTTGTAGATGAAGAAGCCACGCTGGGCAGAGGTCCACGACCACCCGATGTCCTCTGCTCCAGGGAGCTGAAGGGTGCACACACAAAACTGCCACAGAAAGGTGATGGGTCCCACCTTAGCCTTACACCAGTCCCACTACCGTGACACAGAGGGGCTGAGGGCCTGGCACTGCGTCATGTTCTGGCATTTTCAAAGTCTGTGCAGCACCCACCTCCTCCAGTGCTTAGACACCTCCCCAGCTCTACCCACCCCAACCCTGGAAACCTCACCAAGCTTTGCATGTGGTCACTGGACAGGGATAGAATCATATCACAGAATCATAGAATAACCAGGTTGGAAGAGACCCACCGGATCATCGAGTCCAACCATTCCTATCAAATAGGAATGATAGGATAGATATTTGTTCTTGGAAAAAAGGGTCTGGTGCTACCATAGAATCATCATAGACCCCAAGAATGGTTTGGGTCAGAAGGGACCTCGAAGCTCATCCAGTTCCAACTCCCTGCCCTGGGCAGGTACACCTCCCGCTGGATCCGGTTGCTCCAAGGCCCATCCAACCTGGCCTTGAACCCCTCCAGGGATGGGGCAGCCACCACTGCTCTGGGCAACCTGTTCCAGTACCATGGAAGCATCCGTCTCCTGCAACCAACTGCACAACACAGCAGGAGACACGGGTGCAATCAGATCAGTTCCATCTCATGATGGGACTTTGTACTTCACCTTAAGCAACCCAACGCCCTCCTGCTTTTAGCAGGTAAAAGTGAACCAGCTCAAACCGAGCTCCCCAGCCCGTGATGCTGCATCACCTCAAGGGGACAACATGAAAACTACAGTGATGAAAAAATGGCACATTGAGGCAGGGAGAAGCAAGAGGGCAGCAGGCTGGTGCAGAGTGACCTTGCAGGATGGGCCACAGCAGCAGGAAGGGACGCACTCAGCCTAGGAGGGGAAGGCAAGGTGAGCTGAGCCAGCAGAACCCCAGACTGCAAACGGAGATGGTGTCTATGGGGGACACGGCGTGCCAGGGCTGGAAGCTGAACATAAGGAGGCTGATGGAGATGGGGAGGCAGGCAGGGATTCAAGGACAGGGCAACATTGAGAGAAAACAGGAGGGGATTGCTGTTTTGGCAACACGCACGTTACCATCCCCACTGTCCCCACCTGGCACTGCTCCTCTCCTTGATGGATCTTTTCACCACGTATGCCCTGCACACCCAAACCCCGCTCCTTTCACAGGACCTTGTTTGTTCCCTCCTGGCGCTCACACACGCACAGGAGCTTCCTACCATGGATCCACCTGTAGAATCCACTTCCCGTCCTCCATCCCTGGCCCCTGTTTATTCGCTTACGCTGTTTTAAAGGCACTGGAAGTGCCTTTAGCTTTCTGAGCCAAAAGCAATAAAGAACAAGCAGGGGCAGGAGAGGAGGAAGGGCACTCCCAAGGATTCTTCCAAGGGGGGAAAAAAGTAACCTTTGTTTAAAGTACAGCACCTTTCTGGGCATCTGTCTCTTAGCAGAAAGCGAGTCTGGGAGTGAGAGAGATGTGCGCGCACACACACCATTGCAAACACACACACACAGATGAGCCTTCAGGGAATTGTATGAACTTTTGAACCAGAGATGCAGAGACAGAGCCTAGCCTGTTCCCACTTTAATAAACAATTTTTTTTTTCTTCAATTAATTAAGGTTTGGAAAGAAAAAAAATTGCAGAAGAGAAGTAATTTAGCATGCAGCGCGTACTTTACAGATGGATCCTACCTTTGGATGCTTATTAAATCTATGCATGATTGCGCTAGAGAAAATTAATCGCATTGTTTTTCACTATTCAGAGGGGTTTGCAAACAGCACAGAAAATGATGCAGAGCTCCGATTCCCTACCCCCAGCCAGCTCCCCCCATTCCCACACTAACAATATGGGTAGAAACCTAATTCATGTCCTACCCACACTCTACCAGAAGGAGTGGGGTTTTGCGCTTGGGATGTCAGCCTGAATCAGACCAAAACTCACTGCAGGACCCACAAACGTGTATTTTCAAGACTCAAAAGCCCTGCTCCCCATATTTCTCCCTCTGTGGCCTCTGAACTATCCAGTTAAAGAGTGAGGGGCTTTACCCGGCCCCTGCTGGGAAGAAAGAGCCGGCTGCCTGTTGGGGGTGTAGTCCGGACTCAAACGGCTGTATTCCAGCTTCCTGAGCAAACCCCAAGCCTCCAGTCCCTTGACAATCTGAAACGTAGCTGAGAACAGGGAAGGGACTAAGAGAAACACCCACAGAGCCATGAGAGATCTACATCTCAACGGTCTTAATAAAGGACTGTCGCACTCTAGAGATGGAGCCCACCCTCCAGCCTCCTCCTCTAACTGCAACCACCCCTGTGTTCGGCTCACAAGGACCATGCTCTTCAGCAAACAAGGACCACACTCCTTTAAAGGAATTGAGAAGAATCACAAGGTTTTCCTCTAGATCCTTTGAGGTTCCTCCTAAAACAGACCCTCTCAAGCTCCACTCAGCTGAGTTTTTAACAGAACTTGCCCCCCATCATAGACAAACCCATCACATTTGATTAAAAAAAAACAGAACACATTTGAACCTGGATATCAATAGGTTAAAAAGATCATAGTAACTTCTCTTCATTTCAATCTCCCTCTTTCAGCTGAAATTTGTTCCCCCTCGTCCCATCCCTGCACTCCCTGATGGAAGTCTGAAAGCTAGAGATTTTCTGACACGTGTTTGTCTGTATCTGAAGCAGCTTCAGGAAAGCCTCATGCTCCAGCCTTGTCCCAACAATCAACCTTCTCACTCAGCATAAGCTGAAGATGTAGAAAAACAGCCACTCCGGGACAATAAGATGACCAAGGGGATGGAGAAATCCTAACAGATTTTCATAGGGATCTAATGAAATGAGTGATAGATGGGGAATAAAGGGAACTAAAAAGAACAAGCTCCAGGAGCTGAACAGAGATGGAGCCAGGACTCCAGGTGCTCCTGCACATTTTGCTGTTAATCCTCTTTCATCTTTGGCAACTGATTTTCCCTCCTCAGTTTCTCTTTAAATAAACCAGAGGCAGAGACTCGATGCTCCCGCACAGGAGAACGAGGATAAAGTGGTCAGATACTCATCAGAAGAGCATCATGGAAGAACTTGCCCACTCCCAGCAGCTCTGATCCCTTGCTAAGAGCCCATTCCTGACATGAATCCAGCTGAGATGAAAGCAGGAAAGGCTTTCCTTAGTGTGAAGGATCTACAAAGGGAGTTTGCACAAAACACAGTGCTGGCACTTTACAACCCGCATCCCAGCCTGCTTTACAACAGCTTCCCGGCATAGTTATGCCCTTATTATGACATTTCAGTGCATTAAAAATACATCGGGCAAAGCAAATAACTTTAAAAAAAAAACAATTTCACCGATACGGAGTCATTACACTAATCGCTGGGCTGGTTCTACGTCTGCTGCTTCCCTCGCAGCTCTCGCATCTCCAGCTGTACAGGTAGAGGACAAAATAAACACCCAGGCTTCTGCTTCCCTGCAGTACCAGTTCACGCAGCTCTGCGAGCAGCATGTACCCAGACAACATCTCTACCGATGTCCTGCATCCTACTTTTCTTGCAGAAACCTTGAAGTCCTTCAAACACAACGTGCCTTGTGTTCCTCTGTGTGCCAGTGGGTAAGAGTTTGTCTATAACAGCTACAAGAGGAAAGAACATCACCGAGCTGTTAGGGCTTGGGGTTCATTTTCTTTAAAGTTTGGAGCTCTTGATCAGGGAGAGCAGGGATAGGATGAGGGGAAACGGTTTTGAGCTGAAAGAGAGGAGATTGAGATGAGATCTTAGGAAGAATTGTTTCCCTGTGAGGGTGGGTTGCCCAGAGCAGGGGTGGCTGCCCCATCCCTGGAGGTGTTTAAGGCCAGGTTGGATGGGGCCTGGAGCAACTGGATCCAGTGGGAGGTGTCCCTGCCCATGGCAGGGGTGGAACTGGATGGGCTTTCAAGTCCCTTCCAACCCAACCCATTCCATGATTCTCTGATATATCCCATGCCTGCAGAGATACAAGCACTACCTTTACCAACCCCACACGGCGACAGACATCAGCAGGAGACTGGCAGTCCCTTACTGTGCTCCTTGCATAAAAAAGGGCTCAGTCACACAGACTGCAGCTGATTTGCAAAAGTTGTTTCACATTACGGCTACGGCCCTAGATCCATTAGCTTATAATAATAGGGATATAACAACAATTTTTAAAAATAAGACAATGAAGTCATACTGATAAAATAGGCCATAAACAGGGATCTATAGCCTGCTTATTGCTATGTAATGATGAAAAACGGCTTGTTCTCAGTTAGCTGGAATAAGGAATATATTTTTTTAGTACCACATCTATTAAATAAATTATCGGTAAGTTCTGGTGTCTGGGAGACGGCACACATCACTGGAACTTCACAATATGGCCCAGGTGGGGAACAGAAGTAAATAAATCCCCACACCTCTTTCCACTGAAAGTTCTCAGTGTATTTCAGACACTGTGAGACTTTAAAACGTTACAGCACCATGTCCACAGGTGAACAAACGTGATGCAGAGGGAAGATGAAAAGAGATTCTCTCGTGGATCAAGCAGAATCATGTAAAAGGTTAAAAAAACAAAAGACACTCTACACCTTAATTCCCATTCAACATCCAGTACCTCTTAGGCCTGTGTCTTTCACAGGGACACGGGTCCCCTTCCCTGAGACCTCCCTGAGGTTGTGGGAGGATGAAGGAATGGTCCATGTCTAAACGAGCATCAATGCAGCCAGAGAAGCCCAGTTGTCCTGAGACAACTGTGTGGCTGGGATGAGGATCGACACCATCCCCAAGGCCTTTGGCCGAGTAGACAATTCCACTAGTACTTGTATTTTCATTGTTCAGAGCAAGTGAGTATTTTCCCAGCTGTTCCGAGGGCTTTGGAAGTTGCAGTCAAGCCCTTTAGACACCTAAACTCAGGAAAGCAATTAAGCATATGCTTACGTGTGGTGCTGATGACAAATCATTTTCTGTTCTGGAGCTCAGAGAGGGAGAGAGCACATAATTGTTTTCCAAATAACTTCAACAGCAAATGCCAGCATTTCTCAAGTCGAACAAAGCCAGATCAAGACCTCTCCTGGGACACATGGAGACTGGGGGTTCACCAGAATCTCAGTCATGGAATGGTTTGGGTTGGAAGGGACCTCAAAGCCCATCCAGTTCCAAACTGCTGCCAAGGGCAGGGACACCTCCCAGTGGATCAGGGGCTCCAAGCCCCATCCAACCTGGCCTTGAACCCCTCCAGGGATGGGGCAGCCACCCCTGCTCTGGGCAACCTGGTCCAGGGCCTCCCCACCCTCACAGCAAAACATGTTTTCCCCAAGATCTCACTTCAGTCTCCCCAGAAAGGTAAAGGGAAACACCCGAGCGTGGAGAGACTCTCCCTCTAGATAACATTTGTTATAGGAGGGGGAACAAACCCAACTTTTTGCATCTTTGCAAGAAGGTACCTGAGATGACGTGCCTGAAATAATCAATCACAGAATCATGGAATGGGTTGGGTGGGAAGGGACCTCAAAGCCCATCCAGTTCCAAACCGCTGCCCTGAGCAGGGACACCTCCCACAGGATCAGGGGCTCCAAGCCCCATCCAACCTGGCCTTGAACCCCTCCAGGGATGGGGCAACCACCACTGCTCTGGGCAACCTGGGCCAGGTGCTCCCCACCTTCCCAGGGAAACATTTCTCCCTAAAATCTCATCCCAATCTCCCCTCTTTCAGCTTAAATATCCTGGTGGCTTTGAGGGGCGGGGGGAAGGGGAGGATAGAGGAGGCCTGGACTATCTTTGGGGGTTGCCATGGCTGCAAGGTCATCCTTCCAGACTTGGCTCTACCAGCAGAGTTCAGACGGGTCAGCGTGTGACCGGCTCAAACCCCGAGGTTAAAAGTTCAAGCAGCGAAGGAAAAACCAATATGTCCAGGCCGAGTATGCTGTACAATTTATTTCAATTTACATCAAGCCATGCATATAAAATTTAGATAAATTCTATTCAGATCCGATGTTGCCTGACACACAATGTATGCAAACAGATGTCTTCAGGGCTTTCACTCAGCTTTGGGGAGGAGACAGGGTGCTAAGTTAATATATATTAATAATATTTATAAATGCTTTTTTTGGGGGGAGGAGGTCCTTTTATTGTTTTACAGCAAAGCAGGACAGAGATTTTAGGTTTAAAAATGCTGGATTCTGGTCTCCTAGTTTTAATTTCTCCCCCTCACTGTAATTTCCCGAGCTCTCCCAATCCACCCGGTGTCATATTAAGAAAGATAATGAGTATTTACAACTGCAGCCCTGCTTGTCACTGCAGTTATAGCCTCTATTTATATCTCGTGCCACTTTCACCGGATTCCCAGTGACTGATGGGTTTGATTTATATTTGAACGCCATTCCCCCCTTTCTCGCCTCTCCTTGAGGTCCCAACCTTCGGAGCCAAGCGGGGTGGCTGCGGCTCGGCACCGTGGCCACGAGATGGCTCCTGGACCCCTTCTCGATCTCCTGGACCCCTTCTCTGGCCAGCGCTGGGGTCTGTACAGGGTCCAGAAATCCACCAGGACCCCAAGGGGTCAGCACTGCCACGAGCCAGGGTACGGCACCGGGCAGGAGGGAGAGCCCCCAGTTGCATCCGAGCATCGACGCTACTTAAATCTACACCCAAAAGTCCTCCAGAACTGCCTTTTGCTGCTTGTAAGAAATAATAGAAGGGGAAAAATTGAATATTGAAAAATTTAAAAATAGCAGGGCACCTGAAAAGTTAAATAAAAAAGATTTTCCATGACTGCACAGCAGAAAAATTCCGATAATTTGGTTTTCCCTCCTTGTTCGCTTGCCTGGGTAGGGCCTGGGGAGGCTGGTAGGCAGAAAAAAAAAGAAGAGATGTGGGGGGGAAAGGAAGGATAATCAGAGGACACTTACGGATGTCCCTTTTCCCTAGGAGCTGGATCAGATCCCCCACCCGGGCTGATATTAAGCACAGAGCTGGGTCCCACTGAGCAAAGGGCCCGAGCTTCGCCCACACCGGAGCCATGAGGATGAGGCTGAACTAATAAAATCAGAGGGTTCTGGAACCACATTGCAGCCTTTTAGGGAAAATTAACCAGATTGTTCCTCTAATTCGGTTAATGAGAAGCAGCCCCACTTCGAGGGGTGCTCGAGCCGTAACCAGGAGCTGCTGCTCTTTGGCCGCGCGCTGCCGTTATTTTCCAACGTGTGCCCATCTGCACTATGGACACGTGCGCTCCTGCACTCAGCAGCACCTCCCAGCTTCCCAAAATTGTATATTTTGTTTTAAATAAAATAACCTAACTTCTAAAAAGCTCCTTTAGTCCCCCCCACCCTGCGAAGTCCATATTGATAAGGCAGCAATTAATAAAATCAACTTGCTTGAAATAAAGTTGGTTTTTTTTCTTTTCTATTTTCTTTTAAACCAGTCTTTCTTAAGCTGCTTTTAGCGGTAAAAATTCTGCTTTGAGATGAACAATAATTTTCTAGAAGTCAGCCTTAACTTTCCTTCCTCCAGAAAATAATGAAAAGAAACATCATTTACAAATTCTTTAGTTGGCCCCATGAATCTGAACAACCCTACAGTCAGGTTTCTGTTGAAGTCAGACAACCAGAATTTCATACATCAGAATATAAATCCAATTCTCTTTACCTGCCAGAATTTCCTCAGAGAGCAATTGCAAGGTCACAAAGAATGGCCAAATCCTCAAGTCTTTATTCAGTTTTATTTAGTAATTATTCTGACTCGGCTGTGGGGTTTGCCTGTGACCCACGCTCCGCACCGGTAACGCTTAAGTGATGGGTTAATAAAGACCTTGGCGCATTAAGGTAGGAATATCGGGTCAGACGGCGACCGCTCGGCCGCGAGCAGCAGCTTGTGCTTGTGTTACAGATGGACGGACAGAACCTTCCGCGCGGTCAACACGGTTCCTTATCCCAGGACAGGAAATTAATGACCGACCCGCTTTTCAATGACTAAAAACGAGGGAATAAAACCATTTCAGAAGCCCTCAATTTCTCGATCTGTACAGAGTGCCTTATTTTCATCACCCCTGTCAGTTATGACAAGAGCCGACTGGACAAATACCAGCTCCGATTCTGCCCATTCATTTCTATTCATGATGATTCGAGCAGAGGCTCAATTGCCTAAAAATATATATGGGTTCCGTTGTTTTATTTTTCCCCTCCGTGGTAGGAACAATAAACTATAAAAACAAGACAGGAAGACTTCGGAACGCTCTGCAGTGCTCGCAGCCACTGCATTTTGGGCTCCGCTTCTATAAAATGGACATTTCCAGCATTGAAAGAAAAATAAAAAGCATTTGCCCTCCGCGCCCCACCCCCACCGCCCTCCTCTCCCAAGATTTGCTGGAAGCCAAGTTGCGAGGAATAAGATTTACTGCAGCAAGGAGCTTTTACTATATTCGTAGCGAGTGTTTCTTTTCTATCAGTTCCAGACTCCGGCTTGCAGCATCCCTGGCAGAACAGATGTCCTGGGGCCGCGGGACCATTCATCCTCCCCGCAGTTTGGGGGGTCAGTCCCGCAGGAGCCGGCAGCCAAGAGGGCTCTACAATTGGCATGAGAAATCTCCTTTTTCTGATGAGCTGGAGAATAATATAAAAAGGGAGCATTGCTGTGAGCAAAAGACGCTAATTTGCTACACTACTGGATGTGGCTGGGGAGAGGCGGCGGGGGGGGGAAGAGAGAGGGAGGTGGGAGGGAAAGAGGGGCTGGAGGAATAAAATTCCACCCAGTTACAGCCTCACTGTTCGAACCTGCTCCCAGTTCTTCATCAGCGTGAAAAATTACAACTGTAACCAGATTTTTCTCTGTCGCCAGCGTAAATGTGCGATTACAGCTGTTCATATTTTCACTCTAATGAAGGGTTGCGCATTTAAATGGTGAGATTTATTATATATTGCACGCCGCCTCTGTACATGCAAAACTGTTAACCGACGCCTAAAACTCCCCTTGTTTATTCTGGCATCAATTATCATTTTTCTCAATTTTTAAATAATAAAAAAGCCCATTTTGGCACAGATGGGGTTTCTGTTTCTTCCAAAGAAATAAGCCAAACCTCAAAATACAAAGCTGGGGGGGGAAGGAGAAGATGCAATGATGTGGACAGTGGGATCAAATAAAAGAGAAAGAAACCCCATCAGAGAGGGGGACCCATCCTCATCCCAGCAGAAACAAGGAGCCGATCGCCAACGCTCGCTCGCTTTTGTGCGGAGAAACGGGTACGAGGTTGGGTTCATAAACAGGTGAAATGATGGAGCTTATTGCAACCAACATCAACACTGAAACTAAATAACTGTGTTGCCATCTCGGTCCCGCTAAAAGACGGATGGTAAACTTGACCTGCCGCTGGTACTATCCGAGTGCCATTTTTTATCGCCCTTGGCCGCCCCCCCGGCTGAGCGCGCTGGGTAAATGCCTGTGCGTGGTCAGGTCAGGCGCGGGCGCGGGTGAAACTCCGTTCACATTTGCATACAGGCGGGCTCTCACAATGAAGACCCATCTGTTCCCGTCACCGAGTACAAATCGAGTGTCACCCAACTCGCTGCAAACGACAGCCGCGCGGCCATTAGATGGAGGAACACTTAGCTCAGGTTACGGATATGGAACTGCTGATTTGGGTTTAAATACCTGATAACTGAAGACTTTTTATTACACGCGAACAAAGAGTGAACCTTGAACTGATTGCAAGAGCACCCTGCTCCCCCACGGACCCTCCACCCCGACACCCTCTCGCTCCCACCCTTCACCCTCTATTATCCACACAAAACCACTGTTTATTTTTCCGGGTTAAAAAAGAAAAAGCCCTAAAGCAGATTGAAATGTCACAAACCAGATCTGAGCGGCGCCTGATGACATCGAATTTACACAGAGGAGAGGATGGGGGCAATAGGAAAAGGGAGAAAAGCACCAGTGGTGTAAGCAGAAGGCGAACTGTGAACTTCACGTGCCCTTCCAGGTCATTAATATTGTTCCAATGTTGTTCCTTGAACTTCTACTGAATTTTGCCAGGGTGGAAATGTTTGCCGACGGGGTTCAGCAGAGGTGAGGCTCTGCCCCGCTTGCCCCCCAAGCCCCGACTCTGGTCACCAGCCCATCGGTGCTGCTCATGCCGAGCAGGAATGGGTCAGGACCCACATGTCACCTGCATCCCTGCATCCTCCTCCTGTCCCCAAAGCCAAATGCCAGCGCGAGGCAAGGCCAAGGCCAGGAGGGTCTCAGACCAAGTTCAGAGCGAGCTTTACCAACCAGGTAAGATATCTGAGGACTGACCTCCACCACTATCCAATTTAGAGGTTCCCTGGGAAGCACTAAACTTCCACGGCTTACTTGCAAGTCAAGGTCAAATTACATTGTTTTGTGCTTAGACTGAGCTTCCAGTCCCACACCTAAATCATTAGGGAAAAATAGCAGTAAGGCTCAACATCCACAGGAGAAAAACAGCATGACTATCACTACCATGAACCCCTCCTTGTTTCCACAGAGAAAAGGGGACACCAAGCACACCCCTGCCCTCCTGCAGAGCCACCTCCAAGCAACAGTCCTAAGCTCTTTGGGACCAACCATCAGAGCTGCATGTTCACAGCCCAGCCAGGCACCGGGGCTCCAGCCCCCCAAGAACCTCATGTTTGGTGCCACAGTCAAAGCTATTTCCAAGATCACATAACAATGCTTCGAGGAAGAAGCCAGAGATCTTGATTTGTGTCCTAACTATCAGCCCACCTTTCCACATCTACACGCACAAGCTTGAAAACAGCGCTTGCAGCCCTGACTACTTTTTCTCATGCCCTTTTCTTCCAGGTCCAAGAGCATCCAAGAGCATCCCTAGCCAGGCTACAGGGAAGTCTGATCCTGCCCTCCATCGACCCACTAACATCCAACAGAAGTCGCATGTTTACTGGGAGGAGAACAACCAGATTCAGAAGCGTGAATAGGAACGCACTTTTGTTCCAAAGACATTTATGGGAAGCTGAAATCCTATTAAATCCCTTAAGATGGACACTTTTCCCCCTCTGTTCATGGCCCAGCTGCCTTCCCCTGTCTTGAAAAGTTCCTGTAAACAAAGTGGGTATTTGCATATCACATCCCTGCCCGGGATGGCACCGCTTTGCATTCAAGGTGGCTGCACGCGGTGGCTCCAAAGGGAAGAATAAACCCGCTAGGAAAAAAAACCCATTACCCAAGGTTTACCCTTCTGCTGGCTCCTAAAGAAAGAAAGCCCCATTAAAGAGCTGTCACTGTTTTAATTCCAGTTTTCCTACAGGGATACAATCCCATTCCCTTCTCCAAAAGATAAAGCAACTCAGCTGATAGAAATATTGGCTGCTCGGGGTGCGTGGGTGTTGTTTTCTCTTTTTTTTTGTTAGGAGTGAACAGGAACTGAACCTTGAACTTCATTTACCCTTTGAACTCGTTACCTTTAAACAAAATTCCCCATGCTTTCCCTCTTCAAACAAATTTCATCACAATTACAGTCCCTTCCACTTCGCTTAAAGATATATAATCATTGACTTGACCTAATTACCTGGTGCAGGCCTTTCTCTACAAGGTGAAAGCCATATTGGTGTGAACAGAAGCTGACCCCTGTATTCTCGATACCCCAATTTTATTCTAATTATTGTATAGGAGGTTTTCCATCTTCCTCTGTCCCCCTGTTCCCTCCCCCCGGTTGCTATTTTGTTGCTGGCATGTTCGGCGATGCCCTTTGGGTTGCGAGCTGCCTGGAGACAGGCTGCAAAATAACATCTCACGTTGAAAGGCGCAGGGTTTTTTTTTCAAGCTTCCCCCATTCAATAGGGAACCAGGAGATTCAGCAAACAGCTGCCAAGAACCCTCTCCCGTGGAATCACGCACCCATCACGGGCTCTGGGAGCAGCCTCAGACCCCCACACAGCAACACCCCACCTCATAGCCCCCCTCCAGGGAAGCTTGGGCTGTTTCTATGCATGGATTAAAAGCTTTACGCTTCCAGGGAATGAGAATTTGGACGTGGAAACTGAAGCCAGTGTAATTCCAGAGCAAGCTGATTGTGTTGAGAACATAAGCGCAAAGAATTGGGGTCTGGGTGGCCCTGCAGTCCCCTCTTCCAAATCCAAGTGAAGAGCACCTCACCTGCGAGCTAAGGTCACTCAACAGCCGAGCATCATCATTTTCAGCTAAATGATAATTTCAGCTTCAGCAGAGTCAGCATGGCCAACTCGGCCCTCACATGCACATCATACTGCTGGTTTTTCATCCTGCGATTCACCCTCCCAACCTACAATGGGAAGTTGCAGGGCACTGGGTTGATTCCTAGCCCCAATTTACCTCTGTGTTGGAGTCAAATCACTTTATGCTCCTCTAACACCACCCCCTTGTCATCCTTTACCTTGCCTGTTTGCCTGCAATATCTTCAGAGCCATAACTTGGTGCAAAACAGGTTTAGTATTGGGGTATTACCACAAACTATGATTGCATTAAGATTTAAATTATCCTCCCGAAGACTAGGACAGTACTGTTGCATGTTCTTGTGTGAGGCCGAGGTTTACTGTGAATCCCCACCTTCTTTGAGGACAGATTTTTCCTTAAAAATAGAATTAAATTGCAATGAAGGGATGGAATTCCCACCAGCGTCCTTACCCTGCTCATTTCTGATGATGGTCAGAGACAGAGAAAGGCTTAAATTACTTCTACAGTTCAAGATATTTCTCTCTTATTCTTTAAAACCACCAAGAAAAGTCTAACAAACCCAGCTCCAACATTAATAAAGAGTCCCAGCAATTGACAGGCAGGGTCACTGAGAAATGGCACCTCCCTAACCTTCTCATTTGTCTTGGGCAATTGAAAAATAATTAGCAATTGCAAAAGGGTTCAATACCTAAGAGTAAACAAAGGGAAAAGGGTTACTCTGAGTCATGGTCCCATGGCCTGGGGCAGAGCAGTTTCTCATCCGCAAGGTGAGCATCCCCCCCCTCCCATGAAAAATTAGCCAAGGACTGGCCAGGAAGCCCCCCAGGAAAGGGAGGGCAGGTGGGGACGCTCAGCCAGAGCTGCTCTTTGCATTCAAATCCCTTCCTGCTCCCTCGTCGGTTTTATGAGCACCACAACAAAAGAAGAAGCAGAGACAGAAAGAGCCAGCACCGAATCGCGCAGATAGGTGGTGCGCAAAGCTCGGTTCTGTGTCAAAGAGGTAGTGCATCCATTTGTTATGGTCTCTTGGCGAGAAAGGCCATGCTCAGATGCCCTGGAGCTCCACTGTAATAAATAGACATTGAAGATTAAAGGAGCAAATCCTACCACCTGCCCCAAGCCTGAACCCACAGATTTAGCATACTGGGGTACCCAGGAGGGACGGAGGCTTTGTAGACAGCAGAGCTATAGCCGTTTTATGGCGGTTTCTGCAACCTCAGGGCTCGTGCTGGTGCCCCTGGCTCAGACAGCTCAGCTCCCCCGCTGATCCCTGAATTCAGGGGTTGAACTGGAAAGACCCAGGGGGAGGGGAGGAAAGCGGTCCTGGTCGCTGTCCCCAATCCTACCCCAGCCATCATGGGATCAGACCAAGGAACCAAAACTCAAAGTCACCACGATCCACACTATTGTCCTCTTCCTCCCAGAGTTCTTTGATCAGCAGCAAGTTTGCATATCAAAGAAAAGGAGGAAAAGGGAATATTCAAACACTGATATGGTCTGACTTGACTTCTTCCCTTGGTAGGGCTGGTTAATTTGTCATAGTAAAAGTTCGCGTGATTTTCAATCGTCTTGATTTACTTTTCTGTTGTTGGGTTGGGTTTTTTCTTCAACAAACCAAGAATAGCTTTGCAAGACCTTAAATGTACAATCATAGGCATTTCTGATCAACTTATTCCAACTGCATTTGAAAAGAAAAGCTTACAGGTATCTTTTTGCCAACTAGATTGCTTCTGAAGTGGAGGAGGGAAGGAGGGATGCAAAATTTTTCCTTGATTCAAAGTAAGACGCATTTTTTCCCCAAAAAAATAATTGAAGTTGGCAGATCTGGTCCAGCAGAGCTAGCAGATCCAGGGGGACTCACTAAGCAGATACAAAAATTTCCACCTATAGATGAAAATAATGGGACTTCAAATCAACCTTGGCAGAAAACAAACTAGAAACCCCATGTTAAGAAGAGCGTCACCACCCTGACGTTCTCTAGATGACGATAGCTAAATGTTGGCAGGGAAGATGTCTCACCTAGCTGTGAGAGGCCATCACAACTCAAGGGAGCCAAAGTCACGTTCTACTCCTTGATGGCTACAGAGGTTTCTCAGGCAGCCATGGGCTTCCTAGACCAGAGCTAAGACAGGGGTGGAAGCATTGAAACGGGTAGGAAAATGCACCCATTTGTTGTTTTGTGCTTCTAAGGTTGTGGTTTCCTTCCCACCAAACTCCATTTGCATCAAATCTTAAAGGAATTACGATAACAACGTTTCCAATGTATCCAAACCACTGTCCCTTCCTCCCAAGACAAGAGGACTCAGAAACACCAAGAGGGCGATAACCAAAGGTAGCATCAAAGTTTAAAAATACAATACCAAGGTGAAGCCAAAAAATGCTCTGGCAAATCTAATGGCACACTCGTAAAATAACAGAAGAGATTAAAAAAATAGGTGGAAAAGGGGACTCAATGACTTTATGAGCACCTAGGTAATAACTGCCTTCTTAGCACAAGCAGCCTTTGGGTTTGTGAAGAGCAAATGACCTTAGGCACACACGGTCAGCCTTTCTGATCAAGCTACAAAATTAGCAGAGCCAGGGTAATGGGGAAGATGCAATATATCTGGAGACTTTACTGAGCGTTTGATGTGGTGCCACAGCAAATCTCACTGAAAAAATTAATTTACCTCAAGCTCAGAGAGAAGCAATCGTCACAGCCTGAAAATTGGCCCAAGGGCCACAGACAAAAGCTGGTGATAAATGGGTTTCTGTCACGTGGGGGAAAAGCGTCTGTGTTGGGGTACTGCAGGGTATGAGTCCCTGTTTTATCTAAGGCGAGTAAACAGTCCATTAATTCAATGAGCAGGAAGATACTAAATTAGGTGGTAATGCAAATATCTAGTGAAAGCAGAGGAAATAATAGTGGGGGACACAGAGAGGTTAAGAATATGGATAGAATAATAAAATGAGATTCATCCTACTAAAGAATAAACAGGGGCAACGAAAAAAAAAACAGGAATCCAGGGCACATCCAGCACCAGGAAATTACCTGGAGAAAAATGGGAGAAAATAAGAACTTAGAGTGTGGTTGAGGATCTCAAAAATGAATTGGTTGCATGGTGCACAGGGTGAGGGACCTTTTGTTACCGAGAGAAGGGAAGTCAGGATAACAGCAGCGATGCAACATCAATACAGGCTGAACCCCAACACTGGGTCTGGCCCACGAGCTTGGCAACTCACACCTCATGTAGTGACCACGCGAAGGGTGCACAGGGGAACAGGATGGAAACCATTTCTCTCCAAGGTCAGAGGCAGGGAATCTCTGAACTCATCCTGTAGCCCACGGCTCTCTGGAATAATCAGGTCTGCTTAAGGCATAAGGATATGAATGAAATTTAAGGAAGAAGAAATCAGGGTAGACTTGAAAGCTCCACTGAGCCAAAGAGCTCTCCCGCGGATGCCTACAGACCACAGCCTTTGGGGGACAGCAGAGTTCTGTCTTTTGAGGTAACCAAAAAGTGGGTAAAAGAGAGATACAAGTTATGGGGGATGGAGAGCACCACCCCATATATAAGTTCAAAGACTGACACCAACGGCCTGCCTGCTCCAAATCTTCAAGCAAAGTTCATCCCTATCAAGCATGTCTTCTCCACATACCTCATGCATCAGGTGTTTATCAAGAAAGGCAGAGCACTTCCAGGACTTGGAAGGAGTTCAGAGAGCACGGGGAGCTTCACTCCACTAAATTTTGTCCTCCCTTGGGTTTTGTGACTTCACCCATTGTCAGCACAGCCCCTCCTAGGCAACTCTTTTGGCAGGCTCTTGTTGCCCTCATCATAAGACCGTCTCAGCACAGAATGCCTTCGCCCCACATACCATCGGTTTAAAGTTAAATAAACCTCCCATTTCTTCCCTCCAATTCCATCATTTTAATGCTTTGGTGCTCAGCAGAGCGATACCAGACCTTTTTCATCTATAGTAGACGGCCAAGTCTCATTACCAAATGCAAAACAGTTCTTTGGTCAGAGAATCTGAACGAGGTGTTTGGGGCTTCAAGGCATTAAGATGCAACCGCCTCCTACACCACAGACTCCTCGCTGGACCTGGGTCAAACCACTCGCACTCCACATCAACCCCAGCTCTAAGAGAATTATTTCCTCCACTCCAACAAAGGAATCTGATCTTCTCCTACTACTCTTTGATTTTGCCTCTTTAGGATCGCCCAGGCAAGGCCATCAAGGCTTCTTTCTCCAAAAGCTGCCCAAGTGCCAGTAGCATCTTTCAGTGCTTCATGCCAGGAAGGTGCCACTGCGAGGGCAACTCGGTTAAAAACTGGATCTGCAGAGACACAGCCTCGGGTGATGGGATGTTTCAAGGAATTGATCTATCTGCCAAAACGTTTGTTCAAGCACAGGATGAGAGCAGAGAGAGGAACAGCAGCAATTCACCAATTTCAAAGAGCAGCTCCCACTTTAACCTACGAGTGCAGGAAAAAAAATAGGGGTGAAGCTTTGTAACCAAATAAAGAGAGCTGTGAGCTCAATAAGAGGCATTATCCTATGGCAAAGATTTTGTTATTGTTGAGTACTGATTCCTTTATCTCTTGGAGACAATCAACCTTCAGCCAGAGGAGTCTAACCTTAAAACCCCATAACTCAATTTTACATAGTGTTAAAGTTTGGGGGGATATTTGTCAGTGCTGGAGCTGATACAATCAGTCTGGAGGACCCTAGAACAAAGAGCAGTGGGTGAAGAGCGTGTCACCTCCGCACACATTCGTTTCCTTGATGAACAAGGAGCTATTAGTTGGCGAGAAAGCATTATCAGGGTGAAGGATGATGCCGATTGTTTCGGCTGCTCTTCCCGTGACACTGGATTAGAAGTCCCCGTGTTTGCTCAGTGCCCACCGGCTCTGCCCCCACCGCACAGGTATGAGCCCGCGCGCTCCCAGCCACCCTTCACCACAAACCAAAAATCAATCTGGACACCCCATCTCTTTCAACTGCCACCTCGCTCCGAGGGTTAAACAATAAAAGTTTAACTTGGTTTACCAAGTAGTTCATCACCGTAAGCCTTAAACAAAGCTACTCTGTAAAACACACATGTGCGCAGACACACAAAATGCCTCCGTGCAGAGTGGCAGCGACAGAACACCCAGAGTAGCCTCTCTGCTCGAGTAACCCCACCGGCAGCTCCAACGGCTCGAGGGAGAAGCCTGCTGAATAAAGTTGGACTTGACTCCTTACATTTCGAGGAGAAATAAAAGCAATGAAAAGGAAAAAACAAAGAGGCCCTTTCTTCCCTTCAGTTGCCCTGTAACGCATTTCACTTCAGAACTTCTTATAACCAGTCTTTAAATTAAATTCTTCAGGACAGTGGCTTTATTTTTGCACACAGTGATTTTCAGCACTACATAACCTGAGTAATAATTCCATGTATTCCCTGTGGCTCACGCTGAACCGTGCACTTAAGCACATTCTTAAGCTGGAATGAAGTCGGTCGTAGTTCAGCACGTGTTAATGTATTTATAGCAGGGGCTTTTATTGCTCTCCCCACTACTTCTCCCAGCTGGGAATTTTGTATTTCAGGACTTGTTTCGAGATTGATCCTGCAAGATACAGATCCAATCATGATTATTCCCAGGAGGAGTTCCACCCAGGTGAGTAGACAACACTTGGGACGTGTCTGTGGGATGCGGCTGGTTTTATTTGGAAGAGATCTTGCTTCTCCCCTAGGCAGGAGGGCCCTGAGGCTCTGTGTGCACATGTCCAATGGAAAAGCAACTATTCTGTTTGCCTTTTTGTCCTTGAGCTGTAACGCAAACGTGTCCCACAAAGGAATGAAATTTACCCTCGTTGCAGACAGGTCATCTTGTCAGTCGGGCAGTGGAGGAGCCTCCTTCACCTCCTCTGCTGTGGCCTCAGCACGCTCAAAATTCTAACGTGAACAAACCAAACCCCAAATCTTTGCTATAAGCCCAACACATTTCAGGTGTGTAATCCAGAGCATCTCTTCCCCTGCACACAGAACCCACCAAATGTTGTGTCTCATTATTAACATATTTGGTGAAGGAACATCTAGTCTGGCTTCGCTGTAACCCTGTCACTACTGGTGTCAAGCACGCTCAACCGCTGGCACCTCCGCAAGGGTGAAACCTCACTTCCCAAGTCACAGCGGGATCCTTGGTGCCCACTGGGGTTTCTGGGCATCCTGAGGCTGTTTCTACTGATCCAAAATTGGGACCTACCCAACCACCACACCGCAGCACCCTGTCCTCCGAGAACTCCTCGTCTGGAGAAAGCCCTGCGAGGGGCAGAAACAGAGCTGGGATTGTGTGATAACTTGGGAAATTGGAATCACTTCCTTTTAAAAGAGGGCAGAAGAGAAGCAGTAACGAAGTTCCACCCCAGCACCTTGTTAACTTACATTTCCTGCATATTGATCCCTCTGCTGGGGAGAATACAGAGACACAAAGCGTTTAATGCCCTGGATTTACATCCTCATGAATAAACAGGCCTTTAGGAGGCGGGTGCATAAGTTATCCCAGCACTCATCCCCCAACTGTAACTTGCACATTGATAATTCACGTGTGTTTGACATAAGGAACATGCGATTCGCCACGAGAGGAAGCTCCATCCCAGCTCCTGACAGCTGCAACCCCAGCCAGGACCACGCACCCAAAAGCATCATCGCAAAGGCCCCCCTCCCGCTGAAATAATCGATGGGCTGAGGGCATCCTCCACCACAATTAATTTTAAGCGGTGATCCTAAGCCAACGCTCGTTTCCACGCACGCTCACTCTTGTTAAGCCACTTACTAAAAAATCTAAATAACAACTTGTCATTAAAGACTGTCCTCTGGGTAGGGAAAATAAATCTATTCGTCCGATCTTGCACCTAGAAAGCAATACAAAGGAACTTTAATTATGCTTTTTCCCTGTCGGCAACCAGCAAAGAAGGCAGGATTTTTGCTTCAGAAAAGCCACGTTAATAAGTTATCGGCATTTTCCTGGCTTCTAGGCAATTTGAGTTATATCCCCTGTCCAGGCCCCACAGAACTGCTGGGGTTTTACACCACATGTTTCATAATGTTTTTGTTTTGCTTAAGAGCTCTTGCGATCAAGGAATTACTTGAAAATCCCAGCTTCAAAAACAAACACACACCCCAGTGGCTGGGCAGAAATCCCCTTCCAAACCACAAACCAAGGCACGCGACACCCAAAGGCTGAATCCCAAACACATCATTTTGTGTAAAAGCAATTTGTGCTTTCAAAGCCAGCGGTTGAATCCCAAGGTTGAGAATCCTCCATCGCAAATAACCACCAGGAATCTGCATCCCCTTTAAAGGTTGAGCTATAGGGATGGGCTGGACCAAAACATTTTGGGTCCCAGTCCGGTTTGTGTCAGGATTACTTCACAAAAAGCGCTAAGGAACCACTAGGTAGCCCCATCCCTACAAGATCCAGGCTGCCAGCCTGGACGGGCATCATGGGGTCTCGCTCTCTGCTCCTCTCACACTCAGTGGCACGAGGATTTCTGACGCGATTACTTGTGCTACAATTCGCTGTAGCTCTAAAATCCCAACCGAGAACACGAAGCCACTTTGGGTTGGGGTTTTTTCGCTTGTTTGTTTTAAATGAAAGCTGAAAATCGTGGTAGCGTTCCTCGTGATCTCCACAAAGGCCTCTCCTATCTAATTTGTGCATCTGTTTCTGGCAGCCCACAAGCCACCCACCTTCCTCCTCTCCGCCCCAAACAAATAATCCTTAATACTGAGGGGAACCGAGTTGCTACGTGTAAAGCACAACCAAACCTTTTGACCAGCTGGAGCTGCCTTCCAGGAACTCATTTGCACAACGCCAGAGACGTTATCACACTGGGCTTGAAAGTGCTAATGTTATGGTGCATTTCCATTCAGAAAACAATAAATCAAAGAACACGAGCTCTGTGGCTTTCAGGGAGCTGATTTCTCTACATACGCTCACGCAACGTAAGTAGATATTTTTTAGAAATATGTGTTCTTACACACAGATTTGTGCTTGTTCTCCTCCCCTTGGCAAAACTCACACTGAACTGGTAGAACCTGCTGGAGGCCACGGCAAAGAACTAGGAGAAATAACCAACCTCTGCTTTAACCTCTCACCCCCTGGGATCTTTCAGACGATGCTTGGGATCAGAAAGGAAAGGAGCCAGGTTACCCTTGGCAATGACCATACTCATCACAATCCCCTGCCCCAAATGTGCCAGTACATCAACAGCAAGTTTCTAATAATCTGCTCAAAACAGCAAAAGCCATTTCTGGGCATTGGGGAGGCAGAAATAATTGCTGCTAACGGTATTTGAAAAGAAAAAACGTAAAGCTTTCAACTCCAGCACAAAAAGCATCTCCAGTCATCTGCAGGCATCCAGGGTTTGATCTGTAGAGACTTTTGAACTCAGCATTTCTGAAACAGGTTTTTAGTCTGGATTTCATTTCACGCACTTTCTTATCACCCCTGAAATTCAGCTGCAGTTGGGAAAGCGGCTCCTTTGGCCCCAGGCCACCTGTCCTCCCTGCACCCAGCACCTCAGCCCATCCCAGCACTGCAGACACGGGGCTGTCGGCGAGGCACGAACCCGCAATTCCCACTTTTGGTTTGGAAAAGCTGAAATTTGGGATTCCTGAAGCGACGCGGGGGCTTAATTCAAGCCCACGCTGAGCTGCCAAAGCTCCCGCGGTGGGACGAAGGAATTCGCGGAAAAACTCGGTTAGGAGTCTGGGGATTTGGGGAGGCGGGGGTGTTTGTCGCCCGTGGGGTTTTTAAGGATAAAAGTAAGAAAAAAAGGGAAAAGGCGCTCAACGGGAGGGCTGTGGTTGCACTGCCGCCCCGCGCCACACGGGGGCGCTGCAGAACTCCGCTGAGCCGCCACCGTCGCCCCTGCACCCCCTCCCTGCTCACTGCGAGCCCCCTGCACCCCCTCCCTGCACACTGTGAGCCCCCCGCACCCCCACCCTGTACACTGTGAGCCCCCTGCACCCCCACCCTGTACACTGTGAGCCCCCTGCACCCCCTCCCTGCTCACTGCGAGCCCCCTGCACCCCCACCCTGTACACTGTGAGCCCCCTGCACCCCCTCCCTGCTCGCTGTGAGCCCCCTGCACCCCATCCCTGCTCACTGTGAGCCCCCTGCACCCCCTCCCTGCTCACTGTGAGCCCCCTGCACCCCCTCCCTGCTCACTGCGAGCCCCCTGCACCCCCTCCCTGCACACTGCGAGCCCCCTGCACCCCCTCCCTGCTCGCTGTGAGCCCCCTGCACCCCATCCCTGCTCGCTGTGAGCCCCCTGCACCCCATCCCTGCACACTGTGAGCCCCCTGCACCCCCTCCCGGCACACTGTGAGCCCCCTGCACCCCATCCCTGCTCGCTGTGAGCCCCCTGCACCCCCTCCCGGCACACTGTGAGCCCCCTGCACCCCCTCCCTGCACACTGTGAGCCCCCTGCACCCCCTCCCTGCTCGCTGTGAGCCCCCTGCACCCCATCCCTGCTCGCTGTGAGCCCCCTGCACCCCCTCCCTGCTCACTGTGAGCCCCCTGCACCCCCTCCCGGCACACTGTGAGCCCCCTGCACCCCATCCCTGCACACTGTGAGCCCCCTGCACCCCCTCCCGGCACACTGTGAGCCCCCTGCACCCCATCCCTGCTCGCTGTGAGCCCCCTGCACCCCCTCCCTGCACACTGTCCGCCCCTGCACCCCCTCCCTGCTCACTGTGAGCCCCCTGCAACCCCTTCCTGCTCACTGTGCACCCCCTGCACCCCCCTTCCCACACACTGTGCCCCCCCACACACACAGAGCACAGCCCCTACACCCCCCTCCTTGCACACCTATTTGCACACCTACTCACACCCCTATATTCACACCCCGCACATTCCCTTCCCCCTAGCAAGGCTGCGCACCCACCCACATCCCCAGCTCTTCCAGGTGCCGCTGAAAACTTTCCCACAGGCTGGATTTTCAAAGCGATTCGCTCCTTGTGTAGGAAGTCATTAGAGTTTGGAAGCGTGTAGGAAGCACAGGGGAAATAAAAGCAGAAGCTGTAGGTGTAGAAGCAAGGATCTCCTAAAAGCAGGGGAGCACATGTCGTCCAGAATGCTACACACTTCAGGGAGAAATGATTCAGTGCTCCAAAATACCACCAAGAGAGAAAAAGGAACACCCTGGAAGAGTGGGACTCAAGCTATCCCACACAGATGCCAGCTGGAGTCTGACAGGGACCAGGGGAGAAACCTCCAAAAGATGTTTACAGCCCTCTCTCCTGGATTTGCGAGCATCATCACATAATCGTAAAACAGTTTGGGTTTGAAGGGACCTAAAAGCCCATCCAGTTCCACCTCCCACTGGATCGGGGGCTCCACGCCCCATCCAGCCTGGCCTTGAACCCCTCCAGGGATGGGGCAGCCACCACTGCTCTGGGCAACCTAAGAAGGGGAGTTGGAACTGGATGGGCTTTGAGGTCCCTTCCAACCCAAACCATTCCATGACTCTATGTTGTATTGTTGCTTGTGTTGCTGTGACCAGCAGGACAGCCAGGAGTGGGGCAGATCCCTCACCCCTCAGCTCCATATGATCTCACCATGACATGGAGTGAATCATTTGAATCTGGGCTCAGTATCCCTCAGCAAGAGCTCTAAGGCTTCGGAATGATCATGGAAGCACTGCTCTGGAGCCATGGGAAACCCCAACTGCTTCAGCAACAGCCAGAAGTGCTGGATATTAAAGAATCACAACCCCTACCCCTCAGGACTCGATGGTATCTGCCTTGTGCTTCAGTAAAACTAAATGAACAAACACCAGCAAATTAAGTGATCCACCAGATTAAGAGACAGAACATTTCTGAAGTCTTCAAGTGGTCTGGGCAGAGTCCATTACCTGCAAAGTGTCTCCTAAGAAATACTTATCATTCTAACAGTACTGAGCACTTCCACAGCGCTTCCCAGCCTTCTAGCCCTGCACAAACATTACCTTCCTAATCACTCATTAGGGACAATCTGATAGAGCAGGGCCATGCCTCATTGAGCAAAGTCATCCCCAATCCTCTCGGCCCCTCTCACTCCCTCCAGAGATGACTCTGAAGGTTCTCTGATTCCCACAAGACGTTCAGAGCAAGCTAGGAAAAGGTGGCTCAAAGGACAGAGGTGGCATTCCCCCGCCTCCAAATTTCCCTGTTTTTAGTAGCAAGGAGAGGCAGTCGTGAGCATCACCCCAAAGAGACCTGCTGCCATTAAACCCTTGAATTAATAAAATTAGGGAATTCAGGAAGGCAGGAGATTGCAGCCTTTCCGAGCAGCGTGGGCTTGCACCTGAGGACAGGACCTCTTGTTGCAAAACAGCGTTAAGAAGGGATGGAAAAGGCCACAGGAATTACAGGTATGTTCCTACACCCAGGCAGTTTATTCTTCTGGCCATAGCTGGATGGATCACACCTTGCATCAGCCACAGGGGCTGCCTGAAAGGAGCAGCTCTTGCTCCCTCATCCTTGACAACTCCATGGGCAAAGGCACAGGGAAGCAAAAAGGGGCAGAGTAGAAGTGAAACGCGCCCGCTCGGAGAAGCCAAGGCAAACTGAAAAGATGAAAATGAGTGTCTGCAACCTTCAAATGTTCTACTTTTCCCATAAGGGTGTTCTAATTCAGAGATCAAAGCTGGTTATCACACCTCTCAGCTTAACGCACTTCTCAGAAGTGACAATTTAAGCTCTTGGGTGATGACCTTACAGTCATCTGAAAAAAAAAAAAAATCACTGGGCCTTCATCTTCTATAGAGAAAACGTAAGCAGGCAAAAAAAATCCCCCAAATAAACAAAAATCTGATCTAAGTCATCACAGAAATCCAAAAAAACAAAGGATATCATAACCCCGCTCCAAACTCGTCCTACACCCAGAAACATTCCTTATGGTGATGCCCCTGGAAACCATGGCAGGGAGAGGAAAATGGCCCAAAATCCTGTATTCAGCTCTTTTTCTCTTTAATGTTACTGTTTGAGACCACCGACAGCCTGCATCTCATCAGCCAAAATTGCTCCACTTTCATCCCAAGCGAACACACACACAGTCAAGCCCCTGATTTGCTGTTACTCGGCGCTCATAGTCTCCAAGAACTAACACCTCATTTTAATGTAGCCGCTCTCCATGCCAGCTTTCCCCCCCTCCCTTTTGTAGTATGTAATTTCTCTGTGTTATCCATCTCCTTGCCGTTCACCCCTTTGGGCATCCTTCCATCGAGCCTGGCATTTCATCTGTGTCTGAAAACTTCCAGCGGTGCCAAGTGTTTGCATACCTTGCAAGTGTTATGTCAAACTCTGCCCCGTAGAGCTGCCAAAAACCACCACTCAGAGTTAGCAAAGCAAATACCTCCTCAGACAAGCTTAATAAACACGCCAGGAGAAACCCTAGACTTCATAAAGACGTTGCCCGCTTGACGAGGCCAAGCTTGAGGTCCTCAGCACCCTTTCATGTCCCATTTAGGCCAGCATCCATTATCCTTGTCACACGTTCTCCATCTGCGCCCTGCCTAAGTGCATCGTATCTGAGCACACGGATTATTTAAAACAACCAATCCCAAACTCCATGCCCCTTTTAATGCTGCAATTGCTAACTATCAGATCAACCTTGCCTCTAATCAGTCTAAACGAAGCCATTTATTTTACAGCAGGAATCACCACGTACAGCCGGCACATCAAGTGTTCTGCACCGTGCAAAGAAGTTAACTTTGGTGCCCATGAGCTCTTGTGGCCTCATCCCAAATAAATCCTCATTTCTTTGTATCCTTGACTGATGACTACTAAACAAGAGGGGGAGTAGACATGAAAGAGTCCATTGAGCAGAGAGAGGTGGAGAAGAGGAGGGACAGGAACAGAGAAAATGAAAAAGGAAGGACCAGGCATGGGGGAAAACTGCAAGGGAAGTGAAAGAGGAGGAGGAAACAAGATCTGTGAGGAGCGGGAGATTGAGAATCTGAGACCAAAGCAGTCAGGCTTTCACTAGGACCCAAAGATAACCCCTGAGAAGATCAGAACAACCACAGCTCTGTAGGCTGCAATTTCAATAGCGGATCACAAATCCATCACTCCTAAACCAATGGTCACAAGCCGACGCGAGCACGGCAGCAACTCTTTGCCCAGAAACTTTGGAAGGCTCCCTTGGCCTCAGATGAAAGCTTCCATCCGCTGCTCAGCTAGAAACCCTTCTACACTTGCAAGCACTAGAAACTCCCCAAGCACTAGGAAGTCCCCAAAACGTCTCTCCAAAGCAAGGCAATTTGAAGAGGTGTAATATTCAAAAGGTTTGGAAGGACAGGATCTGAGAAGACACAGACCCTTTACAGCGAGAGAAACGCACCCAGAGGTCACACGTTAACTTTGGGAAACATAAGCCACCAGGTTGAATTCTCCTCTGCCCATCACTGTTGCAAATCCAAAATAGAACAACCAACTCCAGTTTGTCCCAAGACAACCAAGAAATACATTTAACTTCAGCAGCAATAAATTAAAACCAGGATTGCCTGAACGTTTTAAGGTCACTGACAAAACAAATACCAGTCAACAGAAAAATAATCAAGAAACACTTTCTGCATTATGAGACACATGAAAGACACCAAGGAAGTCACACTACATCACACTTATTTTCTCTCTTCTTCACCCGAGGACTTCAAAAAGCATCAGTGACTTACCGTCATCCTGGAAGTCCAATGGAAGTGAAACATCAGATGCCATGGAAGGAGCCAAACTCCAACTCTGAGTTTCATCGGAACTGTCCTGTCCAAAGCCAGCATCACGTTGATCCTCTCCTAGAAAGAAGAGGAGAGCCTGATTTTAGTGAAAAGGACATATTTCTAAACTCAAATCTTACTGCCTATACCGTGATAATGTGTTTCCTCCTGGTTTCCACCTTCCACTGATTTACAAAACCCAAACCCACTTCTGTGTGATTAAGGCCAGACTTCTCATTTAGGGGCAAGGCGGCACATCCCTGCTGCAAGAACACTTGTGCTGGATACATACAGATCTCACACCTGGAGGACATCCAAGGACAAGGCTGGAAACACCAGCCTTGGGGCCAAACTACCACAGCTACATCCAATTCCTTGCTCTTGCCCTCAGTTCAAGAGCTCTGCATAAATCATCCACCTGTGAAATGAAGGACTCTACCTATTTCGCTAGAACAAAAAATCTTCCTGTATTATATAAAAAAAGATCCTTAATTGAAGGGTGGTAGGGGAATAAAGATTGACTCCCTTAACAGAGCTATGTGTCTGTCTACAAAGGCAGGAGCTCTCACCTCCCCATACTCAATGTTGCATCAAATTTCTCTGGAGGCAGACATTTTGCTAGGGAATTTGCTACCAAGATTGGATTTTATGCAGAAGGTACTCAGATACCACAGTGACAGGTGTTAATATCAACCTTTAATATAAATGGAAGGCAGCTGGCCTACCTGTAGAAGAAAATACTACTCAACCCAAACAAAGAAAACCCCAAAAAGTGGTCTTTCAAGCTTTGCCCTTACATTTCCTGAACACACATACACACCCCAGGCTGCTGATAAGAGAGGCAAAGACAGCTGCTTGCTCATTCAACGCACAACAAACAGCAAGAAAGGTGAGTTTTCAGCTGATGCTAATTGTGTTCAAACACTAAAGCCAAGTTTTATCTCAGCAAACAGAGGAGCTGTGCCCCAGGGTTTAAATCAAGCGCTGATGAAAGGGTACCAAGACCTGGAATGGAGGGTTACAATGCTCTTCCTTCCACAGAGAAACACAGTGGAGATGCCGTTGAGTCTCCAGCTGCAGAAAGACGTGACACAACATAGAATCATAGAATCACCAGGTTGGAAGAGACCCACCGGATCATCGAGTCCAACCATTCCCATCAATCACTAAACCATTTCCCTCAGCACCTCGTCCACCCATCCCTTAAACCCCTCCAGGGAAGGGGACTCAACCCCCTCCCTGGGCAGCCTCTGCCACTGCCCAATGACCCTTTCCATGAAAAATTTTTTCCTAATGTCCAGCCTGATTTTGGATATGTTTTATTTTCAGCATCCCAGGTTGCAAACTTCCCTCTCTTGCTCTGAGCACGAGCTCTCTGAGACCCCAGGGTCCTGCAGTCAAGGGCACATTTTCAAGAAAACTTCGATTCTTCACCAAAAGGAAGAATCTGGCTGTGAAGAACACAATGCACACAAGATGGTCCTCTCACAGATCGCTTCTTTGGAAAACAAAGCACACTGGGTGCCAGACACCATGATGGTGTTGCTGATGTCGTAAGCTCAAAAGTCTTTTAAAAAAAGGATAAAGATTTGACTTTGCAATTTATCAAAGGCCTATGGGGTTAATGACAGAACAGAGTGGGCCCTGGCCATCCGCCCTTCAAGCTATTACAACCTTCCTAACAGGGGAAAAGGCCAAGGAGTAATCAAATCCTCCCCCAGCTCTACGGTCTATGCTTCCAGCAGCCATCCCGGCACACTGTGTAGAACATTGGATTCGGGAGAAAAGGGAAATACAGAAGACAACTTTCCTCCTTTTGGGAAACACATTATTCAGCATCAGCGTTACTGATCTCTCCTGCCAAGAAGAAAGCTGTGGTCCCTGGCCCAAAAGGGCAGGCTCTGATTTCTCCTGCAGGATCAGACAGCAGCAGAGCTGGTACCGTGGTTGTCTTCCATCCGTGTACTGCTTCTCAGTCACGATGAGGAAGCAAAGCACATTCCTCTATGCTACAACAAACTGAAACTCATGCATGCACCTCCACAAGGAAAAAACAACAACTAGGGGTTAAAAAGCAGAGCCTGAACGCCCCTGGCTCCTCTGGGCAGACTCTGTGAAGAGGAGAGCATCCATGAGCGCACCACCGCCTGCCTGACCTTGGAGGAGTCATTTCAGTGCTCTACTCAGTTGTGTGTGACAAGGTGATGTTTCTTCCCCATTTTACTGGAGCGCTTCAAGATCCTCAAATAAAAAGGCTCTAAAAAGCCTCTATAAAACCCTGCTACCAAACAGCAACTCCACGTTGTAGGAGAAGACGGTGTTTGTTTTAATGAGGAGCCGTTCTTCGCGCCGTGCTGCAGCGCAGTGGGCTCTGCTATCCGCAGCGATGCGAAGACGCCAACGTTCTAAGATGCTTCCCATAAGCTCGTTCAGCCCCTTAAGAGGAACATTTTCTTCCGACCGAACCGCATGGTATCAATCCCAGCGTTTCAAACACACAAGGTACCAGGTGGTCCCTTATAACGAGATACAGGTGCAGGATTATGGCGATAATGAGCAAACTGTTTCCAGTTTCCGCCTCGCAGGAGGCAGCGCGGGGACGCACGGCTCGCACCTCGCTGCACGCTGGCACTAAACCATTTGGAACTACAACAAGGGCCCAGTCGGGAAAGTTACTTGCAAGAATAAGTCACTGGTTTTAATGGCAGGAGAAGCCGGGACACATGTCAACCATGGGAAAGAATCAAGTCACAGGTCTGTGCCGGCAGAACCCTTTCCAAGCACAAATAGATCAGGATAGATAAGGGAGCACAGGGATAGGATGAGGGGGAGCGGTTTTAAGCTGAAAGAGGGGAGATCGAGATGAGATCTTGGGGAGAAAGGTTTTTCTGTGAGAATGGGGAGCACCTGGCCCAGGTTGCCCAGAGCAGGGGTGGCTGCCCCATCCCTGGAGGGGTTCAAGGCCAGGTTGGATGGGGCTTGGAGCCCCTGATCCAGTGGGAGGTGTCCCTGCCCATGGCAGGGGATGGAACTGGATGGGCTTTGAGGTCCCTTCCACCCAAATCATTCTGTGATTCTATTCCATGATTTTCAAACACGGTTTCAGTACCAAAAAAAAGATCCACAAACCCTCTGCAAGCACAGCTACTTAAAACAAATCCCATTTCCTTTCCATTTGGATTCGTATTACGAGAACTTCTTGTGCTTTAATCCGCTTCTCCATAAAGTTTATGGAGCAGCAACAGTCAGTTGAGTCCAAGCAGAAAAAACAACCAACAACTTGTCAGGGGCCAGGCTATTGTTCTGAATGAAGAAAAAACTCATTAGCTTTTAATGAAAACACAGGGAATAAAAACCAAATAGCACAGAACCCCAGCAAATAATGACTCTGCACCTGACGCAAAGCTGCTCTATCTTCCTACTCAAATCCTCAGCAAAATTCCCTAACTTATCACTCTTTGGAGCATGAACAAAAGCACGATTGACTCTAAGGGAAAAAGCAAGAGGTTTCTTGGGCTTACACCTCATCCAGGGGGCTCCCTTGGCAGTGTTTGGGTACCGCCGAGTGTGCTCAATACCCAGCTTTTGTGCTTTGTGACAGTTGTGGCAAGGAAAAAAAATGAAATTATGCCATCTTTCAGCTGCCTGACATGTTGCACAGAAACAGTTTCTTGCACAGCAGCAAAGAGGCTTGGAGGCATCTGTGTAATCAACAGATATCACGCTTTACGTGCAAGCAAACTGCAGAGGGGACAGCTTGTGTCTCTGGTGACGGGGGTGTCCGCAGAAAAGGAGGTGAGAGTTCAGGCTTTGGAAAGCAGCATCAGGTGGGTCACAGCAGTCACCCCAGGTCCCCACAGGACCCAGGGACCTCACACAGACCTGGCACCAGGCAGAGCCACAGCCTCTGACAAACCCCCTGCATCAGAGGAGAAGGAACTTCCTGAGAGGAGCATGAAAAGAACCAGGTTAAGCATTAACAAGGCTCTGAGAGGGCTGCACATGCAGGACCTACAGGAGAAAGTCACTGCGAGAAGGGAATGCGCTGTTGCTTTCTTCTCCACAACCTCAACAGCGCAAACGCTGCTGTCTGAGAGCAAGGGAATGGTCCCAACCTGCCCTTCCTATTTGTTTTGGGGCTTGTGATGCTGGAGGCTAAAAATACAACTCCTCCCTCTGCTCTGGCATAGGTGCAGGGTCTGGCAGGTGACAGGTTCTGGGGGAAACACCAAGAAAACCTCTGCACAGGTTCTGGTTTGGCTGCCGTTCTGCCAGACAGGGTCAGATCACATCTCCATACCCAGGTCCCCTTCTGCAGAAATGGGAGAGGCACAATTACTCTCTTTGAGGAGCAAAACCTCTGATCGAGACCTCAAAAATCAAATTCCCCAAGACTGAACTTTATTCCACATGTGAACCAGCAAAGAAGTTTTCCTTTCTTTAAGCTGCAGTTTGCCTCTCACAGGGAGAAATAAAAAAGGAGGGAGAAAAAAGCTGAATTAATGCATCCTGGCGCACACAGGAAGAGAAACAATCGGAATAGGTGAAAGGGCTTTGTAGGAGGAAAAAAAATTCATCTCCAGTAGCTTGTTAAGGGAACTGCAATTAAGCTTACTTTGCATTCGGTGAAGGGCTTTATCTAGGTACCCAGAGTTTCATTAAGCATCTTTTTAAAGCATAAGAAAAATCAATAGCGAGTGAGTTCCATTTACACTTTTATGATAAGCTCGTTCGTGCCAAAGCGGAAGTAAAATCCCCAACTCGAGTTAATATTCAAGGAAACGAAGTTCCTGCTTTAAAGTAATGATTCCTTAGCATCACACTACAAATAAAGGTCTCTGATCCAAATCCCATCTGCCTTCATGCTCGGCAGTGTTAATATCTCTAGATTTTCAGGGACTAATTTAGCAGTAATGCATTCCCCCAAGCAGAGCTGTAAAAGTATTATCAATACTATGGTTTAATATCCCTTACGACAATCACTCGCTGAAATTATGGAGAATCACATGGAAACACATCAACAGAGACGCACCCACACAGTAAGTACTGCTCACATGTAAATAGATTACAGTTTAGCGTCTGTAATGTAGTTAAAGCTCTGTCAACATTGCTATTATAAATTATATACCTTTTTAAACACATTTATGTACTAGAAAATGTATGATGTTTCTTTTTTTCCGAATGCCTTAAAGGCTTCATCGGCTCCTAAGCGCCCATTCGGATCTGTGTGGTTAAACCCTCATGATTAATAGGTGAAGAGCTGAGGTTTGGGTGGATGCAGATTTGCTGCACCTTCTTCATAGCCTGTTGATTCCCTTATAGCGCCAGCACCCGGATAATGTTACATTTGCCTTAAAATCCCATGTTTCCTATTGCACATCACTACGATGCACATAAACATCCATCCTCCACTCCCCGGGCGGTACGAATACACTGCTATTATTAACAAACTACATGAGAAATATCTTTATCTGCAAACCTCGGAGTGTTTATCCTGCTTAATATTTGGATGTGGAGGTCAAGCACAGAAGGAAAATAACTTTGTCCCTGGCTCACGAGGCGAATAAGACCACAGCGAGACCAGGACCTGCATCTGCGTACGCTGTGTTTTATCAGCGGGACAGGTCTACCTCACCCCAATAGGGTCAAAAGCGAAGCGAGGGACCTTCTCACATGCAGAGGAGCAGATTTATCAGCGTTTTAGAAACGTCGACCCAAGCAGGTCTTGGCTGGCTGACAAGTGAATCCAGTCCAAGCCTAATTTCCTTCGCTCGGTATCCAGTTTTTTTGCTAATTACACGTAGTAAAGCAAATTAATGGTCCACTCAAAATGCCACTTCTGTTAAAAACCAACTCGAAAGCGGAAAGCCCTTTGCAGGAGGCTCTCCCGGTGCGTATTCCGGGATGCAATGATCCCGTGTGCCCAGCAGGTCGGGCTGCAGCGCGCAGCATCAGCCGGGGATGCAGGCAGGAGCCCCGCACTCTGCTGGGGAGGGGGAGGCAAGGGCTTCTCGGGACCCCAGCCCAGCAGGAGGAGCCGGGACACGCAACAGGAGGCTTCCTAAAGCCTTCTAAGCCGCAAAACCTACTCCTGTTGTAGGGAGGGGAAATCAAAGCCCTACAAAGCGTCCAAGGATTTGATTGCACCGAAAGAAATTTAAGTTTTGCAGCTCTCGTCTTCATAAAATGAAACCCAAAGGGGGCTGAGAAGCAGGCTGGGGTCAAAATATTTTCTCTCTCTGTCACAGGACAAAGAAACCTCATGATTTTACAAGAGAAAATAACCTGAAAGTTATTAATTCATAGATCTTACATCTGATGTGCGGGTATTCAAACCAAAGCCTTCCCACGACTTATTGTGGGTTTATTCCTATAAAAGAAAAACAAAGAAGCAACAATAGAAAACCCACGTCCTACTAATGCCCTAAAAAAGCCACCCCACAAATGACACTCAAGATGTACTCAACTTGAGCCCTGCCCGACAGAAGATGTTGGCAGGGCTGCTCCGTCAGACAGCAAAGCTCATGCTCATGAACCCAAATAGCTGATGAGGCATGGGGGAGCAGATATTTCCCCCCAAACCCATGAAGACACAAAGAACTGAGCTCACGCTGCTCTTTCCCATTACTCTGTATTTTCTAATCCATTGTCAGCTCGTTGGGTCATTTCTTAGCTGAGCTCTCTCTCCTCTCCCCTTTTCCCTTCCTTTTCTCACTGTGTTTGCTCTCTCCTTCCCTCCCCCCTCTAACTTCTTCCCCTCCAGCTCCTCTCTCGCAATCCTTGGCACCTTTTCAGTAAAGGCGCTGCCATTCTGCCTCTCGAGTGGGCAGCAGCTACGCAGAGCAGCTGCCTGACAGGGGAAGCACAGCCCATCGCAGTCTGGCGACGACTAAGCCTGAAACCCAGGGCAACAGAAGATTCCCACGGGATGTAAACAAGTAAACAAGATTTATTCTCTCTTTTATGACCTGGTAACACATCACCGAAATACAAAGCCCATCCAATGTGAGCTAAAGCCAGCCTAAAGCGACCAACAGTTTGCATCGCTGTCCGTTAATAAATTATTCCTCTTTGAAGGGAGAAGGGCTTCATTTAAAGGATGGGGATACAGAGGAAGATCACAAATCTGTGCTTTGGTTCATCCTCTGAGGTACCAGCTCTGCTAGGAACACAGCAGAACCCCATGCCAGACTCCACACAATAATTAGCAAACAGCTCAGCAAGCCCAGTCTGGGAGCTAAAAAAAGATGAACATCATCACTATTAAAAAGGAGCCAGCAGGCCAAAGAGTTTTGAGCGATGTCCATTGCAGTGTCAGTAGGTTCAGCATATTTTCTTCGCTGAAAGCCTTCCAAGCAAACAAGGAATAAACAGAACCAACCCACGAGGGAGCTGGGGTTTAGCGAGCATATTCCAATGACAAGACACAAGGAGGCTGTCTTGCCCGTATCTGCAGCAATTTTCACTGTTCAGAAAAAATAAGTACAGGCAGTGAATGCAAAGACAGGAACGATCGGCACTCTGGGGGCTGGAGGAGATGCTCATCATGCATTTATGGTAATGCAAAGAATGATTTTACAGTTGTGGTTCAGGATGGAGTCCAACTAAAGGGCAGGATTACTACTTTGTAGGTGATTTGGACAGTGTTACTGCTCTACAAACTAAAACAATGCAGAATTCACGGCGGGGGGCAGGGGCAGGACTGAAAACTCCAGCTTTGAACCAGCAGAAGGCTTGGAGGACCCAGGAGTCAGGACCCAGGGCTGCACTCCCAGCCTTGCTCCTGCTGAGTGAAGGCTACGGACAGAGGGCACCGGTTTCCCTGCTCCCCAGCGAGGCTCTAAGGCACACAACAGAGCCCCAAAACATCACTTGGCCAAATCTGAGGATTTACACCCTTTCCCCCCATTCTTCTGGAGCAGGGAGGTCTATTACCCACTGTGAGAACGCTCAGGTGATGGGGCATGCGAACACTCTCACGTTCTATCCCCAGTAGGGCAATTTCTTGAACGTTTTTCTGTTCTCCATGAGCACAGGCTGCGCGTTCGTCTGAGTGCATTACAGCAACCCCCGAGATTTCCTTATAAAAAGAAAGCTGCAGCCCATTCCTATTAGGCAAACAAGTTCAGAAAGCACAGAGGGTTCATTTGAAAAGGTTCTCTATCGCCAAAGCTGCACATTAGGCAATTTAGACAATCTAATAATTAGAGTATTTTATTAACTGACCAAAGTGAGAGCAATAGAACTTGTTAATATTTAACTTACTGGGGCTCCCCAAACTGCTGTATATTTAGCATCTTTACTGACACTTTTATACCTTTTCTTACAACTGGGATGGGTTTCAAAGGACCACGGGTGACTCGGTAACATGAACGCTTTGATTAATGATGGAGAGATCTCCAAGCAGCACCCAGTAATCCAAACCAGGAAACCTTCCTCAAGTTTGTAAGAAGTTTTAAATCAATGAGCTCGTTTAAAGAGAGTTCAAAGCCCTCCTCATTAACCTCATACTTCTTAATAAAGGTCATGATGGTTTTGACATCAACTGCAGAATAACCCAGCCCAACAGCGAATGGCTCTTAACTGCTCTTTCAGTCCTGTTACGAATTCTGCAAGTTCTTCATTTGCTGGCTCCAAATAGAGAATCTTAATAGTAAACCGCATTGTTTGGATTTTTTTTAATCAAATGACATTTATTTTTGGAGGATCTTCCCTTTTCCTCCCTTCATTTCTTGCAACAAACACACCCAGAAAGAAAAAGGGGACTGACATTTTCAAGAAACGCAGGAGAGGGCTTTTGTATTTCCTTGTGCCCCAGCAACACGAGCTTCAATCCAGGGCAAACATCTCCTGTTTGATCACTGTGCACTCACACCAGCTAAGCCCATTTCTACACTCCAGAACCACATTCAAAGCGCTCACTGGAGCAGGTCTGGGCCAAAGACTCTGTCCCAGCCCCATCGTAGGATGCCTTGGGTGTCAACACCCTCTGAGTTTCTAGTCCTCTCCAGCCGGAGAGTGCTGCGTAGTCACTCGCAGCCCTTGTCCTGCACTCCCAGATATGGAAGAGATTTCAAAGCTTCGTAACAAGAGCGGTGTTTGCTTTCTGGTTTGAACACTTGAAATGCAACAGCAACAGTTTCAAAGTTACACATTCCTCTTGGTTTTCTATGTATATACGTAAATAAAAATGCAAATCCACCTCCTTGGAGCCCCAGAGCATAGGTGCCCAACTCCTACTGCTGACATCTTTCCAAGTGGCGCGTTCCATTTCCTCCTATAATCGTTACTCACCTCCAAAATTTGCACACAATACCTTAGGTAACAGAATAATTTATAAGACCCTGTAAAAGCAAAGCTGCGCAGCTGCTCCCAGTTTGCAGAACTATGAAACAGGAGGGATTTCAGTGCAAAAACTACTGTTTCTACCCCAGAATGTAGCACACAGAGGGAGAACTGCACGCTCAGAGCTGCAGGAAGCAAAGCTTCAGCGCTGATAGAGGGAGCTGTCACAAGTGTTGATGTTAAGGCTTTTCTTTTTTTGAGTTAAAAAACACATGCCCTGTGTGTATATTTTATTTTTCATTAATTAACTCCCTGTTCCACATGCCGCCCAAACACATCACGGCCCTTCGAAGGCATTTTAACAAAGGTTGTTTTGTTTTCTTTCTGTCTCTGTGTTATGACAGCTCCGGGGTTGTAGCTGGCACCCGTGTTTATAAAGCCGGGGAATTCCACGCATGGCGACAGAATGGATATTTTAGCAATATGTTACAAATATTGTCAATCCGATATTTTTTCCCTTGTGTTTCCAAACACATCATAAATCTAGGCTGGGTTTCTGTGCATGAACCCTGCTTACCGCTGAGCCGGAGACTCCTGGCAGGAACGCAAAGAGGAGGTTTTATAAATAAAACTTAGTGAAATCACCATGCACTCCATTAATTCAGGAACACTCTGCCTCAGCTTCAAAGGGGAGCTGTACAGTAAAGACGGTGCTTTTGCTGCTTTAATGATTTGCTACTTGTACTTGTCATAACTACACAAACCAAATATGCAGTACCAGGGAGTAGCAGTTTAGGGAAATGCCCAATTCCGTCTCCCAGCCAGCTCCACTTCAGCCCAATTCAATAGACTGGGGGGGCTTTATATAGAAAACCTACTTCATAAATCTAACACTCGAGCCCTTTGTACAGTGTCACTTAATGAAAGAAAACCACGTGCACCTCAGGTACGTACACACCTCGTGCACTGCTACAACATCCAACCCCAATAAGCAGTGACCCACGGAGCACTTGGCATCCAAACCAATTTAAGAGGGACCGATAGAGGTAAAACGATACCCACTTTATCTAAATAGCATACACCACATGTGGCCTACAAAGATTTTCACAGTGTTAGCTATTTAATCCTTTTAGGGAACATAAAGGTTCCCAATTTTGAAGTTAAGTTTTACCCCAGCTTGTCCCTTACCCCACCTCCCGGCCACACATTTGTATTCATTGCTCTTGACTTCAGGGAGACGATGATTTCAGGCATTAAAGTTGGAGCTGGGAGAAGCAAATCCTGACCCAACTCCTGGACACACCTGGGGATGCTCTGGTACCTTAGGCACACTTCTTAACTCCCAGTTTTCCTAAATTTCATAAATGGAAACAACTATCCTCATTCTCTCCCGTTTTAACAACTTATGAATATTTTAAGGAACACCACTATTCAGAGAAAACCATGTGGGATAAATTTTTGATGGAAAACCAAAAGAGTTATCATAAGCTCAATGAAAATAAAGCCGGTTTTATTCATCTATTTGGGGTTGTTTTCTTCAAAATAAAGTAAAAAATTATTGCCTACAACTGCATCCACTGGGAGGTTTTTATAGTGGGAATGAGTACATGGAAGCTGGGAGTTAAGAACCCCACAGGAGGGACAAATTCCTTGCGTGCCCCAGGCTGAAGCCCTTTGCTGGGAAGGCAGAGCCATGTTTTCTCCATCTCCAAAGCTCTGGGTCTTCAAGCAGAGTGCTACAGAGTGATTCGTACCCCCAAGTACCTCAAAATACTGTACAGGCATCAATTATTTAAACTAACTCACTTCTACCAGAGGTCATCTTGTCTTTTCACGCTTGCCCATCTTTGCACGCCTTTGGGGTGCGGGAACGGGGAAGCCAAAACACATCAGTGACAACAGTTTAGAGCGAAGTCCTATCCCAGCAAAGCCAAACTTCCAGCCTTGGCCCACAGCTCTTATTTTGCCACACAGGCACCTTTGTCTTCGTTAATCCTTCCTTCAGCATTGCTCCCAGTTCCTCCATCCTCTTCCCAAAGGCTCATCTCCCTCCTTTAGCTTCCCTAGGCTGGACTCCCTTGCAGTACCCCAGAACGGCCTCTCGCTGCTCCCTCAGACCATTCATTTTTTTCTAAATCAAAGCTGTTGCAGAACATTTCCCCTGCACCAAGTTGTGAGGAGAGACGGAAACAGCCGAGAGGAACCGAGGCAGGGCTACAGCTGAGCCAGGTCCCCTCCAGATTTTCTTTGCCAATTTTAGCTCTCTTTCCACAAAAGCGGAGGCTGTGAGACAGCAAGGACACGCACACATAGAATATATTGAGTGTATAAAATGCTTCACATCGGTGGTCACTCCTCCTCTAAAAGGAAATCTGAGTCACCCTGGGGCTCCGTTCAAAGAGCACCTAAGGGACACTGCAAAATTACTTAGCAGCTACACACTATGGTCAACAGCATCATTTGGTGCCTGTGAACTGGGCACAGCACCTCATCCTGCATCTGGAGCTGTGTTAAGCTCCATCTCTCTGAAACTGCATCAGACCACCCAACCCATCCCCAGGACAAGACCCACACTGCTTCACAGACATTGCTGCTTGCTGGGAGACATGAAGAGTGATTGTATTAATTTCAGCCAATATTGGAAACCAGCAGGTTGGGACAGTTGGAATACCCGAGGTTCTGGACTTCAGAGGGATTTCAGCACGGCTCTGAGTTCACGGAGCTCAACTGCCTTTACCAGGTGGGGTCACAAGCTGTTTACTAGATATTACTAAGCAAATCCTAAACCTTCTTAGAAGCTACCTTTTCCTTCCCCGCACCACCAGTGCAGGTAGGCAGCTCATTTCTGCCTACACTAGTCTTACCAATAAATCCAGGCACATAGCATTCATTTTTTCCTTTAAAACCAAGCCCCACATTGTAGTTCTCAGGCTCTTTTCCATTCAGTATGCACCAAATTCTCATCCCACCTTTCCTTCCTCCATCACTGCATCGCAAACTCAAGCTGGTGCTCTCAAGGTGATGCCTGAGCCCAGGTTTTAACTCTCAAGCTGTTTCCTTACTACATTTTTTCTTAGTTCAAGGTGACGGGGCACATTTGAAAATACCTGCACACCTGAAGACCCAAACGCTTGCATCACAATTCCTAAAAAGCATTTAAGTGAGCGAAGCGCTTTACTTACAAATCCATACACCATTCTACATACCAACCTTCTTAATATTACTCAGGCTTCCAACTCTATGAAAGAATAAAGACTATTCCAAAGAACAAAAGTAACCCTCCTCCACTCTCTTAATTGCATGAACTTTCAAAATTTGGGAAAAAAAAAAAAAAAATCTCATTTTGAGCCCTTTTATGTGTTCTAATCCTCTCTCACTCTTTTTTTTCTTTTAATTTTGAACACAGCTGTCTGTTGTACTTTCTCAAATGATGCCAGATGCTGGGTTCATCAACCAAACGCATGAAAACAATGGTTTGAAAGCAATTAGAAGCACCGAGGCTGCACCGAGGCTCATATTAAAATGTGATAACACTGTTCTAGTGGGAATTGCAACGCTGCTGTATTTCTGACATTTCTGTGCTGCCAGGCAGCCAGGATGGGCTGGAAGCGGGCCCTGCTCAAGGAGGTAGCATACGGGAATTTATTCCTGGAGTAAATGAAGGATTAGCCGCCTTGGAACACTCACAAGGAATTTTATTACGGCCCCAGCTCTCATCTTGTTTGAGCGCTGGCAGATCCTTCCGTCTGCACTTCCCTGGCACAAAGATTGTTTAAGGAAAAAGGACAAACTCACCAAACCACACACCTCAGCTATACTCAATGCTTCAAATCCAGGATTGGAGCTGAGCTCCACCAATCCAATACAGAGCCGAAGGAGCTCCAGGTCAGCTCCGAGCGAATCCCTATCCATCAATTGCCCTGAATATGCAGAAGCACCCACTGACACGGCTTGTGACCTGCAGGCACCCTGGAAAGTTTAAATCATCACCCGCATTATTGCGGAAATGAAGATCAAAGTCCTGATCAGAATCTCCCAGCTTGTTAACAGACATAACAAGAGATGGTCACGGTCCGGAAAAATTTACAGCCTGGCCATTTGTCTACACCTGGAGGTTGATTCAATTTCAAGTTCGGGTTAACGTGAAGTAATGAGACGGGAGGAAACTTGAAGGTTACCCAACAGTCCTTGCTCCAAAGTCAACGCTTCATGGGAATATTCTGCCCTTTCTGAACTTTAAGGGTTTTTTTGAAGACACAAGTTGTGCAGAAAAATCTCCTGTGCTTGCCCAAGACAATGAGTTCATGTCAGCACTGCACGGCTGTATTATTTGCCCTCAAGGGTAAGGAGAAATGGACCAAGAATGCCAACTCCAGCTCCTGCTAGAGCCCACACTACAGCTTTGCCCCTTTCCGCCCCCAGGAACTGCCACACACAGCTCTGTATTCACAGAACCACAGAAGGCTTTGGGCTGGAAGGGACCTTTACAGGTCATCCAGTCTAACTCCCCTGTAGGAACAGGGACACCTTTAACTCTATCAAGTTGCTCAGATCTCCATCCAACCTGACTTTGAATGTTTCCAGGGATGGGGCTTCAGTTTAAGTTCTCTCCTTGTTGACTTTGCATAGAAAATACCCCTCCCATCCAACACTTCCCTGCGCCCCAAGCTCATAGCAGTGAGAAATCACCCCTCCTCTCCCACAAGCTGTACTCACCTCGGGGCAGGAATTCCCAGTGGTACCTAAAAGGCCAAAAGAGAAAAAAAAGAGAGACAGACGTAAGCATTCACTATTTTCTTAATGATTTGTTCCAGCCTGATGAGAAAGTAACAGATGGGAGAATTATACTAGAAATGCTGCCAGGAATCCAGTGAATGGGCAACACACACGTTGCTTGAGAAGCTTCAAGAGGAATTGTAAATCTTATAGACACTTGCTGGCTCCTGTGACATCCTCAGCCCAAGCACCCTCCTTCACCAGCCAAACCTCCTCTCTCTCAAGGGTTTCAATGGCTCCCAGCTTCCTTCCACAAGAACACATCTGTCTCTCTCCAAATGCAGAGTATTGCATGGCCTTTTGCTTTGCAGCCTTAGAATTCCAGAATGGTTTGGACTGGAAGGGACCTCAAAGCCCATCCAGTTCCACACCTCTCATGGGCAGGGACACCTCCCACTGGATCCAGTTGCTCCAAGCCCCATCCAACCTGGTCTTCAACCCCTCCAGGGATGCAGCAGCCACCACTGCTCTGGACAACCCGGGCCAGGGTCTCCCCACCCTCACAAGAAAGCATCTCCCCTCTTTCAGCTGAAAAACGCTCCCCCTTGTCCTACCCCCACGCTGCCTGATCAAGAGCCCTTCCCCTGCCTCCACAGAGCCTCTTTCAGCACTGCTTTAAGGTCTCCTCAGAGCCTTCTCTTCTGCAGGCTGAACAACCCCAACTCTCTCAGCCTGTGCTTGCACAGGAGGTGCTCCAGCCCTCAGATCATCTCCATGGCCTCCTCTGGCCTTGCTCTAACAGATCCATATCCTTAATTAACCTCAGGTCACACCTTCTCTTCCAGTAGCAGCACAGACAACAGTACACACACCACCCACTTTTGGCCATGCCAAAAAAATCCTCAGCGATTTCTTCCTCTTTCACATTTGAGCATGTCTTGGGTTGACATCAGAGTCATTTTAATACGGGAACAGCACTGGTGAGTTTTGGAAACAGATCAAGGATTGGGGATAGACCTCAAAGTGACCCATTGCCAGGCAAGCTGCGTAACAAAGGGTTGCTCTATAGGCATCAGTGGCAAGAATCCAGTACGTAAAAATCCAATCAATTTGTTTCCTCATTAAAAGCTTTCATGAAGAAAATGATTTAACACAAACATTCAAGCTACTGACACAGATTAATTAGAAAACAACACCAGAATTCTGATTAAGGGCATAATATTTGACTTGTTTTGGACAAATAAATAAACAACGTGCACAGACAGAAAAAAACTTCTCTGGAAGAACAGGCTTGGGGTAAAACCAGCTGTGTCCTGCTGAAAAGAGCCACACCACTGTGTTTTGTGGTGAGAAAGGGCTGCAGATTTCTCTGGGACTTTGGATGCTCGTGGCAGTGGTCCCCATTTTCACAATGAGCCTTTCCCTCTCCACCCTACAGCAGCTCCATCTTATCTCTCCAGCCCAGGGAAGCAACAGCACCTGCCCAGGGTCAGGGAACCATCAGAGCAGCCCCATCCTTTTGTTTCCAATCAGCATTAACTCTGCCTCAACGTTTGCTTTGAGAATTCAAACATTATTCAGCATTTGATCTGCAAAACCTCCCCGCCCCAGGCTCAGTCTCGGCTTTGTGAGAGGAACCTGCGTTTCCCCAGCCCCCCAAGTCCAGCATCCCCGAGAGCTAAAATACTTTTGTCTCCTGACCAGACGACTGCAAGACAAGGACAGCAAAATCACTTCTTGTTTTGTGAACTTTTGTCTCTTGTGCTTGAGAGGCTGTCCTAATCTCCCCTGAACATGTTTTAGTGATAACATTTACTGCACTAGGACCAAAATGATTTTCTGTCACTTCTCATTCCAGTTCAATAAAAGTATAAGAGCTTTGTTTCTAACCTCTGTCATTTTTAATACAGTAAAATGGCTTAAAAAAATGTAAAATTGAGTTCCAGTTCCTACCGGACCAGCGAGCCCATGTTGGCTTCGCTCTGATCAAATCAAAATGAGAGGAAATACCAAAAAGATGCTTTGCTTTGCCTTCTTTTTTTTTTTTGAAAGCATAAGGAAACAGTCAAAAGTTGTAATCTCTTCACATCAGGATGTGTCTTTAATCTCATGCTTTGATCATTTGCACTCTGGAAAGGCTTAAACAGAGAATGAAAGTTAGTTTAAAATGTAATTGGGAGTGGGGGGAAGATGGGCTTGTTCTTAGGGAAGACGAAAGAAGAATGATGTAATTCCTTCATCTGCCACTGCCTGCATGATAATCTTGAACACATTACTTATCTTGAGGGCTTAAAAGGCACCCACATACAATGCCACAGTCTTTCCAGTGTGTTCTTATAGAATTTTTCTTTCACACTGATGTTTTATCCATGTCAAAGACAGGGTGAATGGAAGCAGGACTTCACATCTGTGTCTCCCAATTCCTTCTTACAGGTAAGCCCAGCCTTACTTATCCAGCAAGTTACACGTGCACAGCTTTCAGAGGTGGCCAGAATATTCCTTTTTTATTCCTGTATTACCCAAGCAATGTGATTATTTGGCCCAAATACCCTTTTCTTGCAACAGCCTAGGTACCAAACAGGGCCAGTTCCAATACATCTCTAGCCATAAGTCATGTGTGAGTTACAGATGGAGAATAAGACCTGTTTGTGGAGCAGAGGAGCAGCTTAGCCAGCAGAAGTGCATCAGTCACTCTGGGCCATTCTCCAAAGCACAGAGCTTGAGGCTAATTTGGATTGTTGTTCTCAGTTAAGACAGTACTGACAAGCCTGTTACGCCTTTAACATGCCCGGTCTCTGGGTAACAGGCAGTTACACCAGGTCTTCTTCTGCAGCTTCACAGGAGGGTTTCCCCTAAGTTACAGCCCAATGATTTCTCACAGCAAATTATTAATTAAAAAACATTGCAAGTGCTCCATACAGATCCCCTCTTGAGCCAGATAGGGGAAGTTAGAAACCAGAGACCCAATCCTTAACCACATCTTTATTTTCATAGAATCGTGGAGTGGTTTGGGTTGGAAGGGACCTCAAAACCATCCAGTTCCACCCGCTGCCATGGGCAGGGACATCTCCCACTGGATCAGGGGCTCCAAGCCCCATCCAACCTGGCCTTGAACCCCTCCAGGGATGGGGCAGCCACCCCTGCTCTGGGCAACCTGGACCAGGACCTCCCCACCCTCACAGCAAAACACCAGAGGTGTTTTTGCTTTGGGATCAGGTTTGACACTCTTTTCCTTAATAAACAACTTTTAGATCTCACAAACACCAAGAGTAAAGCTTCTCATCTGTTTTCTTAAACAAAAAGTTTGCCAATAGGCGATGTATTTGGCCTCATCTTAGCTGTTCCTTTTAAGCACTTTATTAACAAAGCGTCTGTCCACCAGCTGTGGGTGCAATCCCCCAGGAAGAGAATCAGTCAAGGCAAAGCACAGCAAATAGTTCTCAGCCAAATAGGAAGTCCCAACTTACATCAGACCTTAAGAAGTTAGAAGGAGACAGGGAAAACTCTTGTCAAATGATTAAGCAGTTTCTGAAACTGAGCTCACAAAGGAATTCATTGAGATATTTGATGCAATATGGAAAGCGAGGAACGCACCCAAAAAAAATCTGATTTCCATTACAAAGGCAAAGATCGAGTGTTTCGCTGCCAATACTGTAACGAAAGGCATCCTGTAAGTATTTCCCCTGCATGCTTTGCAACAAAAAACCCAGCTCTCTCACCTCATCGGTGCATATTTTAAGCCAGACAGGAAGAAGCCCCAGATTTGTTCTGTTCAAAACACGAACTGTTTCTCATGATCGCACAGCCTTTGAGGTTTCGCACACAACAAGCAAACATCAGAGGGGCTCGCTTCTCTGGAAATGTTTATGTTCTTTGCTCCTGAACACAATACAGATCCCAGTTTTGATTCATCAGCTTCCCAATAGCACTGGCTCCAGCTGGACCCAATCAGAATTGCAATTCAGGTCTGCAAGCAGTCCTCAAAGGGTGAAGTACCATGAGAAAGAGTGGAAGAAAATGCTGTTGTAACACTGGAAAGGGAAACTGAGTCACAAAGCAGGCAGGTTTACCAGAAAGCCTTGTTCGGGAACACACTTGTTCTTACAGTCTTGAGCCAGAACTAGTGGTCTGTAAGGACCAGAGCCTTCTACTGCCTCCCACAGAGCCAGAACTTGGTCTTCAGAAGTGAAAGATGCTTCCAGGACTCACCAGGACCTTGACCACAGATCCTACCCCTGCATTGGTTTATAACAGATGCAAGATAAGAAGCCACGCCAAGAGCATCAGTTAGGCACTGGTGAGGTTTGAAAATAAGTTCCCCGGATCCTACCCTTTCCAGCTGCATTGTACTACGGATTCACCTCCAAGAGAGTAAAATTTGCTTTTCATAGCTCTTCTACTCAAGAGTAAAGTTCCAGCTCTGACCAAGCAGGTCTACTAGCAGAGAAGTCACTTCCACACTATCACCTCGGCAGGTGGCAACCAGAAATATCCCCCATCCTTTTAGAAAAGGGAGGGCAGATTAAACCCTGGAATACGCAAAGATTAAATTCCCCAGCAGTCACTATTATTCTTGCCATGATAGATTTAGATTTGCCCTTTGGTGTGAGTGCAGGACTCGTTTTCTTGGAGCACAAAGATAATTTGGTTTGCCTCTGTCGTCTACTGCAGGGGGAAGGCAGTTATGAATCCCATCAATGCATAGAAATCCAGTAAAACACAATTAACACACCCCAACTCTAGTTTCCTGACCAGCATCCACGCTTGCAGTGTTTCCCAGAGATGAAGGAGCCAAACCAGACCCATTTAAGGGTAGAGACAAAAACTATTGTCTGAAATCTTACAGTTTGTGCTGTGCAGGGGGTCAGACTTGATGGGTATAAATGGTCTCTTTGCAGCTCTAACGCCTATAAAAGTCTAAACCCCACATTCCTCCCAGACTCAATTTCAGCAGGAACCATAAAATAAAGTCAGGTTTCAATCAAATTTCCTGTATTTTCCTGTCCAATTAAGAACACTAATATCACCACAGATGTTATTAAATTAGATATTTCAAGACAGTCTCATTTGCTTGGTGCGCTGTATTCATTGGGTTTTAATGTTCGCAAAAAAAAAAAAAACTTTAAAAATCAATGCTGTACAAGATTTCAAATGGGAAAAAAAATAAAAATATGAGAATGGGGTTGGGGAGCTCACCATTAGCCAAGTCGGTTACAAACCACTTCAAATGCATTTCTCGGTTAAATGTTACAGGAGCAGCAGCAGCGATGAAAAGACTCTGGTTACACCTTTTCAATCATTTACAGTCCTCAGGTTTCAGATTAACAATGCATTCACAAGGAAATGGATGGGGAAACGGGGGTAATTTTATCAGCTGGGATTGAAAATGATGCAAATTACTGAAAGGAACCTAACCCAGATGGCACTAAACTGCATTACTGGCAGAGGGAATGGCCACATTCACACCAGGTATAAAAGCAGGTAGAACACGATAACAGCTGAATTGAATTCATGCCCCTGCCATGCTGTACATTAACACAGGAGAATCCCTTCCTCAGCACTGCCCAAAAAGAGGGGGAAAACACTCCCCTACTGAGATTACAGAAGAAATTGGGAACACCCTAACAGAAACTTCACCAGACTTTAAAAAGAAATAATCATAGAATCACCGGGTTGGAAGAGACCCACTGGATCATCAAGTCCAACCATTCCCATCAATCACTAAACCATGTCCCTCAGCACCTCGTCCACCCGGCCCTTAAACCCCTCCAGGGAAGGGGACTCAACCCCCTCCCTGGGCAGCCTCTGCCAGGGACCAATGACCCTTTCCATGAAAAATTTTTTCCTGATGTCCAGCCTGAACCTCCCCTGGTGGAGCTTGAGGCCATTCCCTCTCGTCCTGTCCCCTGTCCCTTGGGAGAAGAGCCCAGCTCCCTCCTCTCCACAACCTCCTTTCAGGCAGTTGCAGAGAGCAATGAGGTCTCCCCTCAGCCTCCTCTTCTCCAGGCTAAACACCCCCAGCTCTCTCAGATGCTCCTCCTCTTCTCCAGCCCCTTCCCCAGCTCTGTTGCTCTTCTCTGGACTCGCTCCAGAGCCTCAACATCCTTCTTGTGGTGAGGGGCCCAGAACTGAACACAGGATTCAAGAAGCGGTCTTGTGTGTCCCCAAGCCCATGCTCACCGTCCTCTCCCCCAGATAAAGGCAAAAATAATCTCAGGGAGCTCATTTTTAAAGACAGAAAAATTCCAAACCTGCTGAGTACTCTTGAAGAGACAGGGACTTGTTTGGGGTTTTTTTGCCCAATGAATCTGTATTTAACAGCCAAAGTAAGTGTGAACAAAATCCTTCTCAGCGAGATTGTCTCCTTGCTGAGCAAAATACATTCCAGCTCTCTGAAGAACCCAAAGGGGAAGAACAGCACTTTGCTAATTAAGGACAATGCGGTGGGGCTGTAGTCCAGCCCTGGCATTAATGTGCTGAGCTCAATTATCTGCCCATCAGGTCACATTCTTAAACTCCTTTTTATCTTGGTATCACACATTATTCAACATAATGAGTTTCATATTGGTAGGAATTACAGGCAGTGCATTTCCACTAATGAAGCAAAATTACCCTGAAATTGCATTTTCTTTAATTTCAATCTTACATCTTTAAAATAAGGTTGAAAATTGAAGTAATAAATGTAGTTAATACGGTTAGGAGTTTATTAAAACAGGCCAAACACACTGCTTGAGACACATTCTTGGATGTATTTTCATTAGGGAATCTTTTACAATCCCACCATAATACCTTGCCACAGAAAGGAGGAAGTTCAACCCAATAATCAGGTGAAGCTCTCCTGGTGTTGAAATAGCTACAGTTCAGTTACACCTGTAAACTAATAAAACCAGTAGCTTACTGTTTTTTGACAGAGTGCGTGAACCACATCCTACAATAGAATCATAGAATCACCAGGTTGGAAGAGACCCACCAGATCATCGAGTCCAACCATTCCCATCAATCACTAACCCATGTCCCTCAGCACCTCGCCCACCTGTGCCTTAAACCCCTCCAGGGAAGGTGACTCAACCCCCTCCCTGGGCAGCCTCTGCCAGGGACCAATGACCCTTTCCATGAAATATTTTTTCCTGATGTCCAGCCTGAACCTCCCCTGGTGGAGCTTGAGGCCATTCCCTCTCGTCCTGTCCCCTGTCCCTTGGGAGAAGAGCCCAGCTCCCTCCTCTCCACAACCTCCTTTCAGGTAGTTGTAGACAGCAATGAGGTCTCCCCTCAGCCTCCTCTTCTCCAGGCTTTGGAGCACAACCCCAAGGATGCCCGAAGCAGAGGAACTCACGCTGTGTTGTCTTTGCCCTTATGCTTCCATTTGGGTTCAAACCATCCTGTTCCAGCTCCAGCAGCAAGCACGGGATTCGTTGCCAATAACACTGTCACGGCCAGATGTGGCAAAACACTCAGCAGGGACCAGGTGACGGCGTTAACCAAGTTTGTTCCCTGAAAATATGTATTCCTGCAGCTCTGATTGAACCTGAGCATGGAAACATTCCTAGGCACTGGGGGCATCTCATCCCCTCTGCGTTCTGTGTCTCTGCACCAACACCAAGCAATTGCTAAGCTCAGGGGCTGTATTTATGCTCCTGAACTTCAGCATTATAGACAAAACAGCCTCAAGTTGTTTTGAGGCTCGTTACACCACGAGTTTAGGTTGGATATTAGAAAATACTTCTTTCACTGAAAGGGTTGTCAAGCACTGGAAGAAGCTGCCTACAGAAAGGGTTAAGTCACCATCCCTGAAGGGGCTTAAAATACCTGTTGGGAACATCACCATAGGCTTTGAGGGTTAGACAAGACACTAAAATGATGTTTGGGGCTTGTTACCCAGAGGTGAAGATCCTGGTCTGTGTGGGGCTCTCGCTGCAGGTAGAAATGCTGGAAAATGGTCCTGTGGTTTAGTTACAAGTAGCAGGATTGGGCCTCAGGTTTATGCCATTGTTTTCATCACAGTGAAGCAAATTAAAGGCTAAGGTTCACTGTCTATTTGGGATTTCCTACGGGGTGTATGCGAGAAACATTAATTAAGCCCCTTTCTCTTCATTCCTGCTTTGAAATACAGCAGCTCTGCCTGGCTCTCCTTTTAGCGCTATTACATTTCACCTCAGGGAGAAAAAAAAATACTAAGCATTTGTTTCCATCAGTGCAAACTTGCCTTCCAACAGGGAGTTTAAATGACCAGCCGACTCCAAGGAGAGGGAGGAACTATTTATCTCCATATTTTTAAATAAATCCCTTTCTCCCCATCTCACCCCCTGCCACTGTAACGGCTCTAGCAACGTCGAAATGCTGAGGTGAGGTCATTTAACAGCAAGACGACTTTTTTTTGGTTGCTGCTCTTGCCAAAGGACAAGAATGGGCTTGTGTTCCTGAGTGGAGTCATGTATCCACTCCATCCCAGGTGTCAGACAGCTGCTGGCTCCGCAGCCAGCTTTGTCAGGACACCAGAAACAGCAGTAAAGTTCCCAAGGAGCAACTTGAAACAAACCTTCAGCACTAAAGGACCTAAAACAGAAGCAAGTGACAACCTCAGGGGTTTCTGGGAGACAAGCAGAGCTCTACCCCGGCACTGCATCCTCTCCCAGACCAAAGCTGCTTTTTTGAGTATGTTTTACCCATTATAAACACCGATTTTCCATTCAGGACAGGAGCAGAGTCCTCACCCCAGTCAGGACACAGGTAACTACACACGTTGCTGTGCTGCAAGAGCCTCATCCCTCAACATCAATGATTCCTGGAGACCAAGCCTGTTGGGTTCTGTGGCTTGTTCTCCTGAATGCCAAACAAAGCAATCAGGGAAAGCAATTAAAAAGATATTATCAACAAAACCAAAAAGACAATTAGGAAAGAAACTGCCGGCCAGGATTTTGATAGAAGACGCTAGAAAGTGGAATATGATCCAAGTTAGTAGGGAGGGGGGGAAAAAAAAAAAGAAAACTGTTTCAACACAACAGTGCACTTTAAATAACCAAATGAATTCTGAAAGTAAAACAGTACAGGGACTCATAAGTCAGGCAGATGGTGACAGCCACCCCACAGCCGCTGCCTGCACCGCCTCCAACACGGCTCCTCTAGCAAAACTGCCCCAGCCTGCCTTGGAGAAAATTATAACCTGCAAACACGATCCCCTCCCTACCTACCGCACTTCTTGCGGCGAGACGGGAACAATATATCCTCGCAGGTAGCACATGGAGACATAAAGCCCAACCACTTGCTCGCATTATAGTCATCAGCAAACCTCCTGGTGGGGAATGTTATGAGGCCGTGGGGAGAGCAGCAATGTAAAGACCTGACAGCCAAGTTACAGGAGCAGTTATTGAGGATAACCATACCAGATGAAGCTCTTCCCTTTCAGACACATGTGTCTCTCCCCAGTAGTTGAGCAGTTTACTTATGTCCGTTATAAACCCAAATAATGAAATCTTGCACACAGTGTTGTGTTTCGCCCTGCAGAGGTGGAATGCAGCGAGTGGGGCTGTCGAGGGGAGGCAGTCGCTTCCTGAAGACAAAGGCTGATGATTTCCTGCCACAGAAGCCACAGGAAGCTCCCCAAAGAGACAAACCCTCGCCTCATCCCCAAGAGCAAGACCTGCCTAGATCCTTTCAAATAAAGAGATACAGTCATCATTACAGTAATCTCCCACCACAAATCATTGTCTTAATGGCTCGGGTCAGACCAAGGACATCCATATTCTCTTTTCTTCTCACCTTTCCCAAATGCCACCAAGCAATAAAACACAAGTGGGAAATGAGCCATGCCCTGTAGCCTTCGCTCAAGGGTCTTGCTCTCCTCCCCCCACAGAAGCACCTGCAATTTATGTCAATAAGCAACACAATTGAGGCCCACCTACTAACCTGAGCATCCAGGAGGAATTTGCATATCACATCTGCTTTCGATACAAAGGATGCTCCAGCAGATTCCTTGACTTTGTTCTAAAATGCTTTATCTCAAACTGCGTTCTCAGGCTGAGAAAGAGCTAAGAGCCAAGACTGAGTTCTACATCGCAGCATCAGCGTTTGTCCCAGGACCCCAAAGGATGCTCCTTTTTGAGCAAATCAAACCCGCACACAGCCAGTGGTCCACAGGACGATGGCCACAGCAGCATCTTCCCCCTCTGTTTAAGCACCGTTGAAGACAGCCCACCTACTGCAGGAAGCACAAACAACCCAGTATTTCCAAATCTGCCAGATGCCTTACATTTATCCATGTCATTGGGTTTTAGCTCATTAAAAACAGACCTAGAGTTGCCTTACAGGAAGACAGAGTTGTCACTTTTAAAGTTGCACACTCACAGGGCAGTTGAAATAGCTTGAGTTGATGTCTGAATACTTCAGGTTCAGAATTCTGCTTACTTGGCACCTTCTGCCCAAGATCAATACCTGCCAATGAGTGGGAATTTTTCTGAGTAACCACACCAATCTGTTAGAAATGTGCAAGCAAGCCCTTTCTTCTGCAAGATTACAGAACACCACAACACACACACAGACACCATTCCTCCATTAGATGTGCTATAGCCCCATTTTCCAAAGGCTTCCATCTTCTGCATTCAGCTCATTTCAATTATTCAGGGCAACCCAGGCTGATAATTACACAGTCCCGAGTTGCTGAGTAAAACTGATGCTTAATTAGCCAGCAGGAAAGATCGATTAAGATACAGCAGGGCATCTTGCTAAGTTCTTCAGTGGGACTGCAGGGAATAGAGTCTGGCTGTGCCCTTCCAAAGGATAAAATTCTCTGCTTCTCAGGGACTCGACAGCAGTTTTATTTAAACTCAATGCTTACATCAGTCAGCCACCCTGAGTTTTATGGTCAGGTCTTAACTTCCAAGTGACACAACTCATATCTTCTAACTAGAACATTAACAGCAAGCTCTGGATTGCATTTATAGCCAAAAATGTGAGGTAGCTGAGGCTGAAAGTTTTATTTAAGCCTCCAGCAATGCATTTTCTGTTTACGTTCTCCAATTTCCCCCGGCACAACAGAACAACCTTCTTTGCTTCACTCACTTATGCAGATGATGCAGCTCATGTTCTCACTCAGGGCTTCAACAGTCTCGAGGACGCAAGCCAGGTCAGACCTGAGTTTTAATTAAGTCCTGTTCATTCCTTTTTACTGTATCAAAGTCCAGACAACACATGTGAGAGTTCAGGAGCCACTTGTGAAATAGATACTTCCAGCAGCAAGCCAACAGCACGAACCTCTGCTCCCTGTATTGATTTACCCAGAAGCCTAAGTATCAAGTGATGGATTTTTTTTTTTTTCCCACAAAATCCTCTCTACCACAGTGTAGAAGGAAGAGCAGAACAGATCAGTGACCCAAATGCAAAGAGCTGTGCAGACACATTTTCTACTTTGAAACACAAAGCAAGTTCCAAACAGAAATCACGACAACTTGGCAGACAATCATAGAACTGGTTAAACAGGAGAGCATACAAACCAGTGCACAGTGCTCTCCCACATTATACCAAGCCCTGAATGTCAATTAACTTTCATAGAACAACCAGGTTGGAAGAGACCCACCAGATCATTGAGTCCAACCATTCCCATCAATCACTAACCCATGTCCCTCAGCACCTCGTCCAACCGTCCCTTAAACCCCTCCAGGGAAGGGGACTCAACCCCCTCCCTGGGCAGCCTCTGCCAGGGACCAATGACCCTTTCCGTGAAATATTTTTTCCTGATGTCCAGCCTGACCCTCCCCTGGTGGAGCTTGAGGCCATTCCCTCTCGTCCTGTCCCCTGTCACTTGGAAGAAGAGGCCAGCTCCCTCCTCAAATGATTCCCAGTTGTCCCACTAGTGAAATACATGTGGTATCTAAGACATGATGCTGTCCTGAAACACTTTCACTAATAAGTAACGCAGACAACACAAACCTGGCTTTGACTTGCTGGAAGTCTAAGAGAATTGCATCCCTCCATTCCCTTGCTTTAGCACTCAGGTTTTCATTCTGCAGCCCATCTGCCAGGTAGCCTTCAGCATCTGGGAAAGAGAGAATTCCAGGTTAAAACTCAGATACCAGTTCTTGGCTAAGAAACCTGGACCTGGCCGTGCACCAAGCCCAGAGTCTGATCCAGAGATTCAAGTCAGTCTGAAGGCTTCATTTGGAGAAGTTAAGACATTGAAGTGATTGCATATAGAAAAGAATCTAAATATTGCATGTGATTATAGAGCTTCTCATTGCGATTGTATGAGGCCAACAGGTAACTGGAAAGAAACACTGAGCAGAAGAAAGGAAGAGGAAGGTGAAGGCAAAATGGAGACGTCTGTTGGAGCAAGTGCAATTCCACCAGCCCCTTTGCTGCCCCAAGCCCTAAAACTCTGCCATTGTGAAGGGCTTTCGGCATCAAATAAGAATACAGAAATGTACTCCATCCCTGGAGGTGCTTGAGGCCAGGCTGACTGAGGCTTTGAGCAACCTCATCCAGTGGAAGGTGTCCCTGTCCACGGCAGGTGGGTGTAAGTAGATACGTTTTGAGGTCCCTTCCAATCCAAGCCATTCTCTGATTCTATTCTAAGTGATTATCCCATTCAGAGGAGGATCCAAAGCATTTCTAAACTCCAGAGCAAGATATCCACAGACACTTTAAGGAAACCCTATCCTGTGGTATTCATAAGGATGATCTTTGTCAAGGGCAAGCCCTGAAGGGCAGGTTGGTGGTGCACCAGCCTACACGTGCCCCTATCACAGCATGGGTTCTCCTGCAAGGTTGTTGCAGAAATACTACACCCTGTGCTTGCCCAACAGGGACAGCTAGACAACAGTAAATAGCGTTCTCTCACCTGGAAACTACATCTATATGCAGATATTTATCCTGAATTGGAAGATAAAAGGATTAAGCATGTTCAGTTTGCATAAATACTTATGTTCTTTACAGAAACATCTAAAAAGCTTCACAGAAAACAAAACCATTCCAACCCCACTGCTCTGTGTGGGACAATATGATGCTTGTGCTCCAGCAGCATCACTGCTAGTTTCCCCTTGCAGAGAAAACATTGGCTCCAAAGCAGTGGTGTTGTACATCCACAGGCCTCTCCAACCTTTAACTCGCACCGCATGCTGTGACACTAATGTCAGTTTAATATCCTGCTTGCAAGACTTTCAGCTCCTTCTGCTTCTGCTGCTGGTACAGCAGCCAGCGCTGTTTGACACCCCCCAGGAATCTGCACAGCTCCTCCATCTGCAAGCACATCTCAAGATCAAAATACCACAAGAGAAATTGATACCGTTCTCTGTCAAAGTCATGAGCCCTCATTTCTTTTTATTGCCTGTTGATGACCCTCACGGAAGGGGGAAAGGACCTCTTTAAAGTGAGAAGCATAAGGAAGGACATGGAGGGGAACAAGGCTGATGCTCAGGCATCCCCCAGGAAAAGGGGGCCCTCTTCCCACCTCCTCTTCAGAGTATTGGAGGGGCTAAGACTAGGGAGACTCAACTCCAACCACAACAGCCTGGGAAGGATGAGTGAATCTGGATCATAATACTTGTTTGGTTCTCCTTTCTCGATTTATTCAGCTGGAAGCACCAGTTTCCCTGGAAGCCCTAGTAAGCACAATTCAGCAAAAGGCAGGCTCCTCCAGGTTCTCACCAGCTCCTCCCTCTGTCTCCCTGCCTTTCCCCTTGAACCACAAGAACCAGTCTCAGCAAGCTGTGCCTCATACCAGCAGTCCCACTCTGCAGCCACCCGTTCACAGCTGAGAACAGAAGTTAAACCCTAAATACAGCATTGAGATATCAAAGCGTCCTAGCAAAGGTGCCATCTCAGCAGAGGGGCACTAACACTACCTCACAGCATCACTCAAGCACACACCTATGTCCAGCAGCAACTTTGGAAGCTCCAGGAGTGCAAAGGTGTCAGGCCAAGATGCATATTGGTATCAAGTTCACTGCTGGGATAACACTAAGGCTTTGCCAGAGCAGCTGAGTGAAGCTTTTTAAATCCCAGGCCAATCCTGTAATTCTTAGGCTAAGTTTCATTTTTCCCCCTCTATCTCTTCAGTTTTAATTGTATACCCAAGATACAGAACCAGCCTGTGACAAGGCTAACAATGCTGAGCATTACACTGCTTACAAATTGCACAGAAAGAACCCAAGTCCATAGATTAAGCACAGAGGATATATCGTGCTCCGAGGAGCTCACTGCTTAAGAGCAGATGAGGCCAAAGGGACAATTTATTATATACAAACCAGCGCAGTAGAAACGGGTCAGCAAGAGAAACTACATACAAGCTGGATTTCCACAGCAAAAGAAAGCAAGCAAGGAAAACAAACTGCTCCCAGAACTCATGCAAGTATCAGCTGCATCCCTCTGTCATTTTTAAGTGCAGATTAGCTCCATGAGTATGCAATTAGCTCTAATACGGTATTTACTTACTGGGATGTCAGCACAGATCAGCTGCTGGATAAGTTATAGTAGAACCAGGGTCACTGCTGCAAAGCAGGCAGAGCCCCTTTCAGAGCCAGCCCCGATGTTTATGGCACCAGGAAATGAAAAAGAAAGCCTACCCATAAACTCTCAAAGTGGATCAGGAAGAGCAATATGTAAGCAGCTCTAAAGTAAATCACCCTAATGTTAGTTTTACTGCTTGTCAGTAACATTATATTCTTGATGTTTATAGATTGCTCTCTGCGATCCACTCGGAAAGTTTACGGGACTTTCCTTTTCATTTCCTGCAGCTAAAAAGGTAAGAGAGGAAAAAAAAATACTTGAGATTTCATCAAGTGTTTCAGGGGAGTTTCTAAAGGCAATTGCAGTTATCCACTTTAATCCTGCAGGAGATACACGGCATCAGAAGAATTATGTCACAACCACTGAAGCCAAGGTAGTAAAGAACCTTTTAACAGCAGCACTAAATTCCAGGAGTTAATCAGCACTCAATGATCAGAGCTGAAAGGTATTAAGATGCCATGTGTAATCTCTCCACACGCATACACAGTGACTTTTTTTTTTCTCCTCTTTTCTACTCCTCTGCCATCAAACACCAGCAACAGAAATCCTGCACTCCATGCACAGAGGAACTGGTCCCACAGAATCCCATTTTAGCTCTGCAGGCTAATACTGAACCAGCCAGTCTGCTCCAACCCTTACTTGATGCTCCAACCCTTACTTGATGCTCCAACCCTTACTTGATGCTCCAACCCTTACTTGATGCTCCAACCCTTACTTGATGCTCCAACCCTTACTTGATGCTCCAACCCTTACTTGATGCTCCACACGGTCCCTCCTGCAGCTCATCAGCCAAGCTACCTGGGAAAAATGAGTTTAAACAAAGAGTTTAAGCCACCAATCAACAGAGAAAGTGCAGATACCTTGAGCTTCCTCGGGACTGTATTAATACTTCTAGGATGCATCCCAAGACAGCCAGGGAACTGGAAGGCTGAGTGGATCAACCCCAGTCTCACTTGTCAAAAGAAAAGCTGTGAATTGTTTCTTGACACCTCTGCAAGCTCAAGGAAGGATGGTTTAGTTGTGAAACAACATTTTTCAGATGAGCCCTCCTGCTTTTGTGGGGCTGAGTCCGGGGAAACCTCTAGGAACGGCCTGAATGAGATATTCTTCCTTATACAATGGGCAACAGGAGAACCAAGAACAGCTTCTAAGCCTCAACTCTGAATTCCCAGAGCTACTCATGGTGCTACATCAATGCTGACCGTGGCTTATTAGCCCTCACAAACCAGAGCATTTTATTGTTTATTTTTAAAACAGCACCAAGGCTGCGCAGGTGCAGCCACAGGCTCCCACCACAGCACCTGCTCAGTCCCTCCTGTTGCCCAAAGTCAAGCAAGAAAACCCACCAACTGAAGAGGATCAAGCAAGGAAGGCGAAGGGCAGGATAATCAGACTGCTGAACTGCCTTTGATTCCACCAACACAAGCAGCAGCTCTGGGTTTGGCAGAGAGGTATCACATTTTTCAGAACCACTGTTTCAGCTTTCAGGAGAAATATGTGCTCAACAAACATCAGATACTCTTAAGCAAAAGTAGTTTTAAAAGGGACCTGACTGAGCCAAAAGCAAAACCCTGGGCAATTAACTGATAACACGGTGCTAATGAGAACTTGGGCTGCTAATTTGCAAGGTGGAAATTAAACTAATATAATCTCAGCAACCACATTACTCACACAGAAAATAACAAGCTTTCCCAAGTGTTGCAGGACTGCAAGGTAGAATGTCTGCAGTGGGTTGACATTCCAGCACTTCAACCACAGAGATCATAGAATCAGAACGGTTTGGGGTGAAAGGGACCTCAAAGCCCACCCAGTTCCACCCCCTGCCCTGGGCTGGGACACCTCCCACTGGATCAGGGTGCTCAAAGCCCCATCCAACCTGGCCATGAACACCTTCATGTCTACCTAGCCATTCCCTACCTACTTCTGTGCATCTTATCCTGCACCATGGACCAAGCTTTAACATAAAGAAGCTAATGTTATTGCCTATTCATCAGTAATTCCCTCCTCTAATTTTATTTTTTTATGTTAAATACAAGAACTCTTAATAGTAATGCAGTTTGCAAACCCTGTAACAGCTTGAGCTCCTTCATTTCCAGCCTGCGGAGCTAGAAACCTCCTCAGCCACTGGAAGGCCTCAAGACCGTAGAGATTGTTAAGACACAGCAAGTTTGATACCGAGGTGTGTGACACGCAATTAATCTCCATTCATAGCCTGCTCTACTTGTCAGCAAACAAAGGTTGTGCTTTAGAAGGAGATCTGAAGCCTTCAATTAAAAACAGTCAGCTAACAAGAAAATAATCTCAGTTAAAAGGAGGTGGCAGGTGCAGAAATGAGTTGTTTACTGAAGTGTCAGCACTGAACAATAAAGCACTGCACATCAAAAATGTGAAAGGGTGAACTGCACCAAAACCCCCATGATTAAAAACCAGAGGAGAAAATTCACACCTACATCTGGGGGAAGACACAAAGCATTTAGAAGAGAGCTTTGACAGGCTTGGAGGCTGCACACTTGCACTCTGACTGACAGATCCTAGGACTGGAAGCCATCCCACATCTCTAAGGGGAAGGAGAGAGTGCTTTGTGCTTTCAGGAGCCATCGCAACAGGAAACAAAAGGTCACAAAGCCTTGTGGTAGCCAGAGCCAACCCCGAACACAACCGCTCTGAGTGGTGAGCAGCAAGATGCTAACGACTCGTTCCCCAGCAGCCACCCACATCTGTGACAGCAGGATGACACGTGCACACTTTGTTCAGTGATGGGCTGATGCCACCGCTCCAGCCTGCGACACTGCTGCTCAGGTGTTATTTACGGGGAGGTTATAACACGATCACCTCCGGATAGCACTTCTCTCTCCATGCCTTTGCTCCACACCACAGGATCAGCAGCAATTGCAAAGGTCCGTATGGAACTTCACAGAAACATCGAATGGTTTGGGTTGGAAGGGACCTTAAAGATCATCCAATTCCAACCCCCTGTCACAGGCAGGGACACCTCCCACTGGATCTAGTTGCTCCAAGCCCCATCCAGCCTGGCCTCGAGCACCTCCAGGGACTGCGTAGCCACAATTTTTCTGGGTGATTGTAGTACATACACCACAGAAAGAACTGGTCTGTGTCAACTTCACACCTAACCTGAAGATCTCATCGCCCAGACAACTGCACACAGACCGCAGCGCTGAATAGGACAGGTTTGCAGGGTCCACGCTGATAATGGGTACAGCTCCCAGACAAAGCAACTACCAGGAGCTGGACATGCCCAAACAGGTGCACCTTTTTGGCGAGGAAAATAAGGGGCAGAGTTAGTGAAATGAGCTCATTAGCAAAGCATGACCCTGAGCACATGAAGGGACAAAGCAAGGGTGATGTTTTGAGGATGTTCTCCCACCAGACAGAGCACTGGACTGAGAGAATGATAGGAGTAGCTATCTTTATCCCTCCCTCTCTTTCTTTCTCTCAGCTGTACCCACACTTTCAACAGGATTGAAGCTTTCCTGAGGATGCACTCCCAGAGCAGTCTTGTTCACAGCAACCCCAGTGCAACATGCAGCACTTCTAAAGCCAGAAGACATCATAATCATAACCACAACAAAACTCTGCTGAGAGAGAGCTCACTGCAGCACACAAGCTTCTTCTACTCTTCGTACCCACTCCATTGTCTCACCTTAATAATGCTCAACCAGCAAAGCCACTCGGTACCTTAACTGGAAACACTCTATGGGAACAGACTCTGTTCTAGAAGATGCTCCTTAATTTTTCATACAGTCTCTTCTCCTTACACAGAGTCTGAGACCACCAGAGAGCTTTCCCAATCTTAACACATCCACGGACCCACCTGCCAGCTCCTGAGCAGCAGGAGGACAGCCCCAAAACCACCATGACAGGCAACCACATCCCTTACACCCTTACTGGAGTTAGAGAAAGGGAAGGCAGATGTAACTCGAGGACCCCAAAGCCATTAGCCTTAAAGCAGAAGTAGCTCCCATAGTCCTCCCACTCCCATCTCTGCCTCACGACAATGAGGTGCAAAAAGCCTTCCAGCTTCTTCCCCTGCAGCCACAGCCCCATTGAGCAGAAGAGGAACAAGGAGAACTTCATTGTTACCTTCTAGGAGTCTCTGAATATCCTCTGGGATCATGATACCTGCCACCACCTCTCCACAGGAATCAAACCTACTGCTCTTGTCCCTCAGGGGCAGGGACAGAGTGAGAAAGGAAGCAGGGAGGGCGGGGACACCCCAAAAGAGGTAGGAGGAACCTCTGGGCCCCACTGAAACACCTCCTCTCACAGCCCCAGGCAGCTCAACCTACCTCCTTGCAGACAGTTGGGATGCCCAGCTCCCCTGGACGCTGAGCATCTCTACACTCCCAAGAGCCCCAGCCAACGAGCTGCAGAAGTGCCTGACCCCACCCCAGCAACAGCCCAGCTGCACCTGTGCTCCTGCATGAGTGTTTTAACCTGGTGGCAATTAGGGGTGGCACCTCTTTAATTCTCACACAATGCAGAACATGTGTGCGCAGGGCCCTGTGAGGCTGAGGGCACTGATTGAACCTCCTGTGCCTGTTCCTGGCACACCAGAATGGGGATTAGAGCTCTTCCAGGCAAAGGATCTCCGCTCTAATGCACAGGGGAAGAAGTGCTTGGATGTTCTGCAATAAAACTTCCCCTCTTCCTGCCTCCTGCCTAGGAAGGGGGCTCGGTTGTAATAGCCATTCATATTTCTATGTCTTGCCCAGAGAAATAACAGGGTTGCGCACTTTAACTTGCTTTATGACAGGCAATAAATGCAAACTGCACTCTGCAAAACAAAAATGGCATTGCATTAGATTAACCCACAGTCCTGCATCTGCTCCTCTCCTGTAAAAATGAATTAGCACAAGCCGACTGTGGGAATAACATTATTATTATTTCTCATTCTCGCATTCCCAACTTTTAGGCTCAAATATTGACAAATCCAAAGATAGCTTGCTTTATCTTGAGCAGCCTGGTCTATTGGGAGGTGTCCCTGCCCATGGGAGGGGGTTGGAACTGGGTGGGCTTTGAGGTCCCTTCCAACACAGACCATTCTGCGATTCTATTATTCCAAAGATGAATTTAAGGTTTCCATAGGTTCAGTATACAGGATCCAGTCGTTATTTGCAATATCCTGATATTAAACAGATATTTACTATTACAGGACACAGAAAAGGTCATTCTGAACTTATTTGCCACTTTTACTTTTCTGGTGTTTTATGCCAGGCATGTGATCTTTAATTGTTTTCCCAACATAACAAATGCTAGAGATGACAAAAAAAAAAGATGCAGTCCAGCTGTGTTGGCCACAAACACAAAACCACAGAGCTTCACGGAAGTTTGTGCTTGCTGCTTTCTGCAGGGACCCAACACAGCTCCTTCCAGAGCAGAGCCAGGGCTTTGTGCTAAGCTGTGTGCCACTCTCAGCCCCTCCAGGGAAGCCACCTAAAACTGCTTCTCTTGCTGCTTTGCTTTCCTGCTCTGGGCAAACCAGCCAGCTGTGGTAAATATCAGAAACTGGCAAAGCAAAATGTGGAGGAGAGAGGAAAAAAAAGAAGTGCACCTTGGGCTCCCAACCTGCAAAGGCCAAGATGCACAAACACAACAGTCCCAGTGAAAGGGGAACCACCCCAAAGCAGCTGCCAAGTTCTGGGGGGATGTTTTGGTTGAAATATGCACCTTTATGCATGGAGACAACGCCTCAATAATTCATCTATAAATAACGCTTGTCAAGAAGGGATGGCTTTAAAGGAGAAGTGAAGATACCAAGGCCAGGAACACATTTAGTGTGTGCAGCTGATTTATCAGAGAAGTAACATTGCGCTGTTTTCTGGGTACTGAGCCTCTCCTCGTGGTAATGCTGAAGTGGCAGCTGCCATTTGGTGTTTAGTCACAGGGAAGAGGAGACAGTGTGTTTTCTCTCCTGCTCAGGGAGGCTCAATTGCTCTCCAGAGCTGGGAAAAGAAACACACCACCACTTCTGATTTGTCACTTGGCTGTGCTCTGCACGCACACGTATTTTCAGAACAAGCTGGAGACAGACTTCACGTCTGACATTACCAATCCAGACCTTGCAAGGTTCCCATTCAGAGTAAATAGACTCAGTTTCTTTCCTTCCCCCTTTACTTCATGCTCTGCTGCATGGGCTCACCTGCATTGACAAAACCACTGTTGCATATTCTGGATTTTTAGGACAAGATGCACAAGAAATCACTCTATAGCAGACGCAGAGGTCTTAAAGCACAGGAAATGTCACTGCAGTTCAGAGGGCCTCACACTGGAGATTGCATTGCTAGAAAGGATATACAGTGCAGCTGCCTTCCCTATTATATCCCCCAGTCAGGTAGGGTTTCACGAGCCAGGGTTTACAAAACTGAGAGTCTTCTCAAAATGTGAATCTCTGTCAGCTGCCTGAGGCTCCGGGTGCATTTGAGTGGTTCTGATTGTGTGCAAGAAATGCTAACGCATGTAGGTGGATGTATACAGTAGATGGATCTGTGAACGTGTTCTCACCTAGAGTTGTTTAGGGATAAATATTTAAACACTTCTGTGTAGAAATCCTAGTCAGTTCATTACAGATTGCAAATAAAAAGCAGCTGCTTGCTGAGACTGACTAACTTTAAAAATGAGTTTATAAAGGAATGAACTAGGTTCCTTAGATGGAGAAAACTGCCTTCAGATATGCCAGAAAGATCAATAAAAACTGATCAATGCAAATCTCAGAGGAAGAAACGTTCGTGCAGCTGCAAAGGAAAGGGTCATCTCACACATTCTCTGCATTTCTGTAGCTCACATAGCAGTCTGAGAGCATGGTGTTGTAAAGAGTGAACTAGGAGATGTCTGGTCAGCGAGCCTGGCCCAGGAGTTAAACCTATTTGTTATATTTAGGGTCTGGAAGAAATTTTCCCTCGTGTCAAACCAGCAGTGACTCATTTTGTAGGTGTTTTGTGTGGGCTTGCCTTCCTTTGCTGCTTTGGGTGTGAACACTGCTGAAGAGTACGTGAGGATTTCACTCAACAGATTTCCTGCTGTTGCAGTGTTTGTTTGCAGCATCAGTAAAGCTCTAGCTCTTCTCTGCTGAACGTCTGAGATGGATTGCAGTTGTGATTTTTGGTCTTTTGCTACAGGTCTTAAGGTTAGCATAGAACATTGAAAATAGCATCACGTGTGGAGCTTGGCACAGTTGCACCCTGGCTGCTCTTGGACAACACGTCCATCTCATGGTCCTGGCAGCACGTACGATGTTCCTCTTAGGTCCTACAGGAAGGTTTTGTTAAGACCAAGCTGGCCATACAGCAGCTGCTGTTGTAATTAAATCCATTTTAGTGAGAAATACTGAGACACAGAGCCTCAGCTGCTTTGGAGACATGGGTGCTGTCACTCGAAGCCTTAGCACCGAGCCAACCCTTCCACTCAGCCTTATGCAGCTGCAGCGAGAGCCAGGCAGGCTGATTCCACAGCAAATGACCTGGTTTTCCTTACCTTTTTCCTTTCCACTTTCATTTTTGAATGTGTGAATAGTTTACAAATTGAGCTTCGTGGTCAGCTGGGAAAGGGATGAAGGAGTCTGGCAGTGACTGGCACCTTCCACTGCACCGTTGTTGTGTAGCATTAAGCTTTATGGGCTCTAGATGTAAAACTGCCTCCCTACATGATAAAAGCCCCACCTTAATCATTTTAGGTCTCAAGTTCAGCAGACAGGCTCTCCCCTAATGATATTCTGTTAAATGGACAAATTCCTTTGAAGGCTTGTCTTGCTTTGAAATCCAATTTCACAGGAAGCCAGATGCGATTGGGTGTAGCTATGGAAACAAAGCAGGGCAGTCTTAGAGGAGCTGAACGATGCAAGGTAAAATGTGAGAGTCAGAGTCCTTTACAAGCCCTGTCGGAAATATCAAAGGATCTGCAGAGGTTGGCAAGAGACGGGTCCTGTTATGGGCTGTGCTGTGGGGCTGGATCTTAGCGGCTGCCAGTGGAGGAAAGCTGCCCTGTCACCCAGCCTGAAGCAGAGCTGAAGGCACAAACCCAGGGAGGTGCAGACCTGCCAGTTCCTCTCTGCCCCCTCCCCGCTCTTTCTGAGCATCAGGATCTCAGTGTTTCCCTCGCTGCCATTTGGAAAGGTTACCAGCCAAAGAGTAACAAGGTTAAATCACAAAGCCCTGGCTGATAACAGCCCTTTCAAGCAGCTGCACTGAAATTAATCTGAAACTTCTAGTAATTAGATAAGATAAGGATGTGTGCATGCTCATGCAGGCACACGCTGACACTGGGACACCCATTCCACAAAGGAGGTGGAGCAGCACAGGCTTCATTAGGCTGGATCAGGTTATTTGTTCACCTACTCTGGTGAAAGTACATTTTCAGCCCCTTTGTTCATTCTGCTGGATAGCCCTGTGTAGTGCACTGACTTGCCCTTTTGTCCTCTCTTCCCAGCACCGTAGCTCCTGCCAATTCAGAGCCGGCTCTAATTCTTGCTCTTTCCGAGCAGATGTTGGTCCATCCATTTCTGTATTGCAGCTCCTGCCGTTCCAGGGCAAATTGTTGGGCCACTGGGTGTCATTTGCTGCCTCTGACAGTGACCAACAACTCAGAAAAAAGGCAACTTTCCAAGCTGGCAATGCACCTGACTGCTTGAGTGATGTCTCCTGGTTTACTAATCAGCTCTGCCATGCTAATTCTCGGCTCTAACCCCAGCGTTTACACGCCTGTGTCATTTTCATTGCCCAACAGCTCGTGTGTCTTTCAGTGGGAGTGGGTCATTCAGTAAAAGCTTGGTTACAATCCTCATAAAACCCCTTTCATTTGTTAAAGCTACGTGGTCTTCTGTTGTCTTCATAATTCGATTCTGCACCTCCGCTTCGCGAGGGCTTGCAGGTTACTGTTCATCAGTTCTGAAGCCAAAGAGAAACAAAACTATGTCAGCAGCTCTGAGTTATGGTAAACAGATCTGGTCCCAAAGCAAAGCTAAATGACTAGACCTTGCTCCTGGCTTAGACTGCCAGACTCTGCATTCATTTACCTTCCAGACATGTGGCATTTTCTGTGCTGCGAAGGCTTCTCGGAAGCAAGCAGGTGTGCTGAGATGCATTTATTAGAGGAGCTGTGAATGTGTGGCAACTCTTTTTCCTCACATCGATGCATTAGTTACAGCAGGACCCACCAAAATGTTCCACTCGCACACACAAAGCCCTTAAAGAATTCGTAGTCCAACCGAACAAGATGAAATGTGGAAGAGAAACACATCTTTGGAGAAGACCCTGGAAAAATAAAGAGAATTGGTGCCTAGATGAGTGTTTGGTAATCAAGGTCTTTGTGCGCAGTGCCCCAGAGACAGAAAGGCAGAGTCAGAGCAGTCGTTAGCCGAGAGGGAGGAAGGAAGCTCTGAGGCTTAACCAGGAGTGGAGAGGCACAGGTTTCCTCCTCTGCCTCATTCTTCCTGTGTAGCTCTTGACTATGTCAAGCTCAAGCCCAGGTCTCAGTCCAGAGTCCAGAGTCCAGAGTCCAGATTGATCTGCGCTTGCCGCGTGGCCCCTTGCTACAATCCGATGGACATGAGCCAGTGGAAACTGGGCACACATTTCTCTTTCATGTGGCCAAACACCAACTCATCTGCAGGGTGAGTGGACTCCACTGGTCCACCCACTCCTACATCTCCCTTGTGGAGATGGCATATGGCAAGGAGGTCGTTCCCTGGGAGAACCCATTGTGACCAGTGGGATGAAGAGGGTTTGTAGGAGGTGTCGACATGGAGGAGGCATCTCCCAAAAGCATCTTCACAGCAAATGTGTGATCCTGAAGCTAGATGTGGGGAATGGATATCACCACTGGAATCCTAAGCAGGACACAGCTCTGAGAGAGTATTTCTACAGCCTCCAACAAAAGCTGGCTAGCATCAAGAAGGGAAGAACACGCTGTAAAGGGAGGATTAGAAAGATAGGAAGCCAGAAATAAGCAGTGAGCTGAGCTCCTGTGGAGACTGCTATTCCTCAGGCTGACGGATGGGCTTCAGTTTAATGCAAAGGTGATATTGATCCCTTGCTGTTTGGTTAGAATGTGTGACAGAGCTGCCCTCTGCCCTGTAGATGTGTTGCAGCACCTCTTCTCTTTCTCCCAATCCTCATCAAACTACTTTAATGACTCTTTTATTGACAACACTGAGTCTTAATGAGGAGGACTGCCACACACTTCATTAAAGCTGCAGAGGGGACGCTTTCTATAAATGGCTAGGACCAAGGGCTGCCATCAAGGCTAAGGGAGAAGGATGGAGCTGAGGGAGGATCCAGAGTTGTCTAGAGGGAGAGCTCTCTGCCTGCTCCCGAGAGAGAGCAAAGGCTTAGGACAAAAGCCCATGTGATCTGAGAAGACATGGCTTGAGTTTATAGTCTGAACAAGGTGGAGTATGGGAGAGAAACATTGAGGATTGAGGAAGAAGTGAGCAGCCCTGGCGAAGGGTCTTGGTGGACACAGAAGACATGGAATGAGAGCTCCCTGAATATGTCAGTTCAGGATGAAGATGAGAGATGAAAAAATGTTGAGTGACTAATGGCTAAATTTAGCCTTGATTTTCTTAGTCGGTGTAATAATAGCACACTGTGTCTACTCTGCTGTGGGAGGTGGTGATGACAGCATGTGCTGGGCACTGACAGACAGGAATACCGACAGTGATGTAGTTTTGGCTTTGGGACTGTCTGCCAGACCAGCATGACATGGTTGGCTCCTCTGCACTGAGATCCAGGCTGCTTAAAGCCACTTCAGAGACGTCTATGAAAACATCAATCACATCATGGCACTGGATGGCCCTGTGTTGTCACAATGACATTTCAGACTAGAACTGGACCAGCCGTGCTGTGGGGTTTTCTTCACTCTGGAAAAGAATTTAAAAGCAGCACAGAAAACAGATTTGGACTCAAGGGTCTGGATTCTGAAGAGACTCAGATATGATGTTCTAATATAGCCCTGCTTCTGCATTAACATCCATAAATCTCCATCCATCACACCATTCTATTTCAATTATTGAGCCAATTTCCAGACACTTTTATGATGTATTGTTTGATTTTATTAACTGGAGTGAAGGTTTAAACTCACTGAATTCCCATAGTAATCTTGCCCTGTAACCCTACCCACCTTATCAAATCTTGCTTAATGAAATGCAGGCATCTGTCTTAATGGCTTTCAAACTATGCGATGTAGACTGACCCAGATGTTAGTTCATAAATAGGAATATTTGGAGGTGTTAAACGGGGTAGCTGGAGACAGAGGTAGGTCCCTGAAGTGATCTTTTCTCTTATGAAGAAATCAGTGATATGGGAGAAATTACTATAAATCTTCATGAAGAAAAATGAGAGCCAGAGGCCTGAGGAATGGGTGCGCAGCCCTGCAGCCAGCACAGCAATACAGCTGGTCCAAAACAATTTTCTGGAGAAACCAATTGTTTTGGTAAGAATTTAAAAATCAAACTTGTTTTACTGAAGCACAAAATGTCGATTGGAAGTATTTTGCCTAGGGACCATGGTTGTCCTGCTACATAGAAGCGATAACTGGGGTGTTCCAGGCTCTGTGAACAGGATCCTCAGTCAGGTTGCCTTCCTTGGGGTGTTGGACCTGTCCTCAGGGTCATGGCACATCCTGGAGAAGCAGCCAGGGGCTGGAAAGGGTGTGCAGCACCCATGAAAATGATTACAGAGAGCACTGGGATTATATCCAATTTAATATGCCATGGAAGAGTATTTGCAATTTGAAACAAGCTCCATTCCAGTCGATTGAGGGCATTTCATTGCTGAAGAAGGAAAAAAAACCTTTAAGAAAGCAAACATTTTTATGGAATAAACCCCTTATTCTTATTTGAATTTTAAAAATAGCAAAAATAAACCCAGTGTTGGAAGCAGCGCTGCAATGTGACGGACACAACGCCAGGGGCTGGCTGCGAGTGCTCGCTGCCTCCCTGTTCCTTCCAAGCTGCAATAGTGAATAAGCCATGATTTTTGTCCCTCAAGGGTTTTTTACTGCCACACTGCATCATCTCAGCTCTCCAGCTTCTCCTTCCCCACAGCTGCTCTTGTTCCATACTCATGCAAAAGGAAGAAAGAAAAACAGACAAGGCTGCACGACAAGCTGGTATTTAGTGTGACAGTTAAACTTAATGATATGGGAGGCATGTTCGGCTGTATTACAAGCCCATTATCTGCAAGCTTGGATATTGGATGCATTACATTATTAATTAAACACAAAAATTACTACCGTTAGTCGGCGATCTTATCTGCTAAAAGAACGGCTAGGAAGAATTATTCCCTAAATTCAAGAGCTTATTGTTTCGTTCCTGTCATTTTATAAAACAGTTACCCTTCCGTTTCATGCTTGTCAAGCAATCAATGAATGTTTGTAAACTGCTTTGAGATCTTCCAATGAATGATGCTGCGGTTTATAAACACAAAGTGTTCCTACGGTTCATTCATTATGAAATTAAAGGATAAAACTTGCAGATGCAAAAGAATTCGGCTTGAAAAATACCCTAAACATTTGTGCAGCTGTTATTATGTTGCCCCCTTCTGCCAGATGCTTTAAACACTCGGATGTGAGGGAGGAATTCAGACATCGCAGAGGTGCTCTCAAGGTGAAGCCCTAGAGACGTGGTTGAACTAACAGTGCTGATGCTTTGCTCTTACACTCCTTGTGCACAGATATCAGAACATATTGAGTGCAAAAATGCAATCCCCATTTCATTAAGGAGGAAACTGAGGCTGAATGAAAGGAAGCGTCTTGGCTAAACAGCACCTTGAGCCAGAAAAAGAATGAAGAGCAGAGCCCACATCCTCTGAGGTTCAACCCAGTGCCCTTACCGTTAGCTTAATTAATTCTAAAGTTTAAAACCAGAGTCTTTCTCTGATGAGTCCTGCTGCAATGGGGATCCTCCAAGGGTGCAGTTCTGGGCACTCTGGTCTTCTTCCAGTGAAGCACTTAAGTACCTGGTGAGCTCCAAGCTTGTGAATTGTCTAATTGAAAACATCTCAGAAATGGAACTTTAAAAAGAAAGTAGCGCACTTCCCCTAATTGGTGCTTCCCACCTCAGGAAAAGGCAGATGACAAAAGTCTCTGCACAAGGAGCGCTGTCACACCGGGCTCTGTCCATCGGTGATGGAGAAGCAGAGGGTGGCACTTCCACAGTCTCACTCCACCCATAATGTGAGCTCCGCAGCTGCTCATTCCTTCCACTGTCCGTAGAGGCTGGCCATGCTTGACTGCATATGGAATCAGCAAGCACAGCCTCTCTGGATGCTATGCAGGCACAGCACAAGCTCTCTGCAGGTGAGGATTGAACCAGGCTCCTCAGGCAATGGCCCAGATCTAGAACTGGATCACCAGCAGTCTGTGCTAAGAGCTTGCTGCTGTCTCACACGTGGATGGTCTCCTGTGTTGCTAGGGAAGGAGCACATTTTTAGCATCCTTAGCCACAGCTGTTGCCATTCCCTACTCTGGCAAACACTCATGCTGTGCTATAGTTCCAGCCATGAAGAAGCACCCGGCAGTCCGACAAGTCTGACCTGTTCCTGCTGAGTCTTCGTGGGTGAAATTACACAGCAGAGCTCCGTGAAGTTAACCAAGTTCCCCGTGGCAGCTACAGCAGCCAGACAGGAGAAGTAGCAGCCTCTGTAGCAGTAGGACAACCTACATAAACATCACGACTCATTGTCTGGATAGAGCCTACTCCACTGATTTGGTCAAAGTCTGTAGAAGAGCTTGGAATCAAACCTGGGTCTCCTAAATACAGTATCACTCCTATGGCAGGGCTTCCTCTCTTTCGTTCCCTTATCGCTTCCAAACAGATCCAGGCAGGCAGCAAACTGTGCCTCTCTGCTGCTTCTGTTTCAGCTTGAAAAGGGATGGTTGTAACTTGCAAGTCTGGCCTTCCTGAGTCACTGGTTGGTATCAACAAGTTGTGTGCCTTTTGGAGTGGTTGTTCACACTACAACTCTTCAGCTGTTCAAAAATCTCTTTTCCTTCTCTACTTTTCTCTTATCTCCTCAACTGTAATTATCTGCTGCTTTGTGTTGCACTTCTCTAAACTTCTGCAACCCCCTGCTTTTAACCTCCACTCTCTGTTTCTCCCCTTCTACCCCAGAGCAAATGGAGATTATTCAAGGTGAAAGAGAGGGCAGTGGAGAAGTGCCCTGCATTGGTAGGGATGTCTGTGGTGCTGCAGGGCTGTGGCCCTTTCTCTCTCACTGTGCATTTGCATGGCTTTGAGGGATGCACATATAAAAGGTATGGAGATGTAATCCACCAGGATTACAAGGGTTTACAATTTCAAATCAAAGCATTGCAAAGGTCAGATATCCAACCCAGAGCAAGCTGATCCGGGATTCCAGCTGATGCCTTTTCTTTCTCACCTCCTCCTGAACCAACTGCTCTCTTAGTCATGGCTCTGCATCCTCTGTCTACAGGACTCACAGTAATCACTCTTGTGGTGCCTAAACAATGGATCTCCTACACTGAGCTGGGCTCCAGGGGCTCCTGAGCTGGTATGCAAACTCTTATTCTTTGTACCATGATAGCTTTGTTGAGTCCTTTCATAGTGCAGATTTCTGCTGGGATAGGCAAGCGGGACTAAGAGATGCCCCAGAGAGCTTACAGTCCATGCATAAGGCAGGAGACAAGAGAGGGGAACAAAGAGGTAGGACTTACAGGGTGCAAGGATGAGAGTCTAGTGGAAAATTCAGCTAGATATACAGGTCACCGGCCTATCCTGCTCCCTGGAAGCATCTCTGATTCCTCACACCACAAAGTACCCTTTATGTATTACGCTGTTTCTTGCTTCTAGATCTTGAATCTGTCCCTCTTATTTCCGTGACAGTCCCTCATACTGGTTGAATAGTAATCAGGATGGCTCTTTTCTTTGTATCTTATACATTAAAGTGTACATCTCCAGCTCTTGCTACCTGCAGTCTGTGGACCAAGCCTGGATAACTACCTGCAAACCGAACTTGCAGAAACTAATTTTCTTAAGATCATACGGTTCTGAATCATGGAAGAATCTGGAACTGAAGGAAGCTCATCTCAGATCCCAACAAATGCTTTAGCTACAAACTTCCCATTCTGTGGGGCACTGCGCTGGTTCCCAGCTACTTGCCCTTATCACCACAAGCACTTTTCTCTTGTAGTTTATCTCCTTTCATCCTGCCTCCATCAGCCAGTCCCCAGCTCCCAGCTCTCCTCTGTCTTCTGCCAAACGATCAGAGAATCACATCTGCGAAAGGAGCAGAGAGAGAGCAGTGCCTGGGTCCTGTGTCAGTTTTATTTACCTTCATTGCACTGCCTTCCATTGCTTAACAGAATAGTTTTATACCAGAGAAAATTGGAAGCTAAGTAGTTGCCTGTCAGGTAGTGTCTGTCACCTGCGTGAGAAGCTGACATCGTAGTCAGCTACACTGTCAGCCATCTCTGTGCTGAGCATCAGCTCTGGTCCCCGAGTCCTCCTGCTCATGCTCTCTCTCTGCGATGGTATTTGTAGCAGTGCTACTGGGGACTCCCTTTGCACAGCAGCTTCTGCAGCTCCCACTTAGATCCATGTGCACTGCACACACGGCAACTGATCTAAGGAGGAGATGAAGCTACTGAAATACAGAGCCCAGTGCTGAGGAAAGTCTGGTTTCTCAGTTAGAGACCAAGGATCCCACCCATCTCCAGAGCAACATCCCCAATTTCATAGAATACCAGGGAATTGTACCCAGGGTACGTTCAGTTCCAAATATGTAGAATAGAAGAAAATTAAAAGATAATTTCGCATCAAGGCAGATTGAGAGTAGGAGTACGTTTGGCACAGGAGAGACATGGGCTGGATGCAAAGCCTGTTTTGGAGGGGGAGAACAGAAGGGGAAAGCTGCTTTGGTGGATCAGAAAAGCACAGTGTTTCACAGTGAGATTATTACATGAATTCCCTTCCCTCTGCAGGAGAATTGTGCGATAAATATGAGGAAATTCTCTCTCTCTTCCCCCTTTTCTTCTTCTTCTCTTCTTCTTTTCTCCTTTTCTTTCTCTACCACCTTCTCAGCGTCTCCTTGAATTGCCAGTTGAGATTACAAGGTGTCAAGGGGAGTGAAATGAATTTTGCCACTCAGCTGCTCGTAAACTTGGTGCCCTGGCTTTTGATATTACAGTGCCATAGCCTCTACCTTTAAATATCAGCCACCCACAGAAACAACCTGACTGTACATCGGCAGCAGGAGAGGTTTCCATGGTGACAGGATGCAGGTCACAACCTCTGTAAATGTAATCAGAGCACTGGGACTGCTGTGTGGAGACAGGTTTAATTTCTCCGTTAGTGGGAGCTCTGTGGTCCAACATGTACATAAGCTCCTTGTATTGACAGACAACCTGTTATCTTCAGGATGGCACTGCCGACTGCCAGTCCTCTCACACACCTGCCATCTCACCTTAATTTCTAAGCACCAACAGAACAATTCCACCTGGGATCCAGCATGGCCCAACTATCACTGCTCTGGGCTTCGCAAAATCCTGTTCAGATCATTTCAGCTGCCCACCACCTTTTCTCTTTTCTGCTGTCTATCCCACTCTGGCTGTCTGTGTGGCTGGAAGGTTGGAGGCATAGCTTATTCCCCTCCCCTCCACATCTATCAGGTCTCTCATTCCTTCTCTGTCTGGATACACAGGTATTGCATTGTAACGTGCCTGTCTCCACTGTGCCTACATGCCAAGTGCAACACAGCAGAACAGCACGACTTGACGCTGCCTGAGAGTCAGACGACTCCGCAGTAGGGCAGGAGCGGATCTTATGAAATGTGCTGCAGAGGAGCTCTGTACCCAGGGGCTTTGACTGAGTGTACCAAAGATCAACAAGAAAGGTGTTTGCTGAGAGCTTATAGGGCCTGGGATGAGGTTATACCCTGTGATACACAGAATTTCTGGCTATTTATGACATATACAGAATCTGGATATTTCCTGACTGTGCCATATGTTGAGTATTTCCAATGTTTCTCAGATATATGCTTTTCCTCACCCTTCTTTTCCTGGCTATATATCTGTCTAGCATTGCAGGCCTATTTATCTGCTTCTAAGATGCAGAAAAACTGAATAGTTCCCATCTTCAAAGATAAAAGCAGCTGCCTGTGCCACTCTGTTGTAGTAATGCACAATATTTAATAAGCTTTAATTACTGGCTTCTCCTCTCTTATTAAGTTAAGCCAAGAATATTTTAAGCCCAGCTTGTAATAGGATTGGAGATATCCATTTTCTGATCAACAGTTTGCACAGCTGACTGTGGAAGTCAAACAGCAATTACTGCTTTCTCTCCTGCATATTTATGCGTTTGTATTTAAGAGAAGCTAAAAGTGTCTCTCCAGTAGGAGCCACACGCATCCATGGTCAGTCGCTGAATCCTGTCGTATCCACAGAGCAGCCCAACAGCAGCAAGTTTGACAGATACTGGAGAAGAAGAGTTAAAGGGCTTGTTCATCCAGAGTTCATCCAAAATTGCCATTCAGCTGTAGCTTTATAGCCTTTAATTTCAGATTAACTTTCGCATGCAGTCAAACCCATATTTGACTGGGCAGCTAATGTGGCGTTTACAGATTCCTTGAAACTATGCCTTGAACCCTTGGCTGGGAGAATGCTTTGAAAGCATTTAGGATTCTCAGCTTGTGAGCAAATGTCCTAACCACTGGTTCATGCTTCCTTTACCACAGGCAGCAGGTACCAGCCCATTTCTTCAGCCCTTTCCTTTCCCTACCATGCTGTGCCAGACTTTTCAAAGTGCCATCACTGTGCTCAGGAGGGAATTTGCTGAGTACATTCACACAAGTGCTCTTTGAGAGGAACTAATCGATTGCTAAAGACAAAGCTCAGGAGAAGAAATCTCTCCGCCTGTCATCTCTATTATCTTTTTTGCTTTGCCTGCCTCCTCACTGTGCACGGACAGAGAATGGAAACGGTGCCAGGATCCAGTGCATCTCAGAGAACCCTGTCACCTGAAATATTAGCCTGTCTAGTTGTGTGCAGCAGATTTAGTGTTTCAGACCAGCGGGCCTGAGCTACTGGTCTGAGCTGCCGTTCTTTCATGTGGATTGCTCTGTGCACACTGAGGTGTTGGTAGCAAAAGGCACACACTCTTGGGACAAACATTAACCCAAAAGAGTGAGGTGAAACCAATGGGAAGAATAGAGTTTTCCTGGGCTCTCAGTATCTGGCTTGCAAAAGCCTTTTGAAAGTAAGGAGGGAGAAATAAAAGTAGATAGGGTTGGGCTAGGGGAGTTTTTTTCCACCTTTGATCCTTGGATTGTCCTGTTCAGCTGAGTGGAATACAAAGCAAGGGTGTCTAGGAGCTCACACTTCACCTCAGCAGTGCAATCGACGGGAGAAGCAGTGAGCGAGACCGACAGACTGTCACTGGCAAAATGAACTGTCACCTCCCATTTTTCAGAGGCGCGGTGGGATGAATTGCGGCTTTGAACCATGTGGCCCGTTGCTGATTGAGTTCCGCTGTCTCAGAACCCCACTGAACAAGGCAAGTTCATTTCAGGCTGACGTACCACTGCTTATCAATTTTGGAGCCAGTAAAATTAACCGCTTCAGAGCTGATTTCCCCTTTTCTTTCCCTCCTATTCCCACCTTCCTAGGTTTGTATCTGGAAAGGTCGGTGAATAAATCTCAATAGGACTCAAATAAGATCCATGGGACCTAGAGAAGGCTTAATAGAGGTGCTTTTCTTAAACAGTTCTGGCTCTAAAAGACATCTGTACCAGTCACCGATCTCCAACAAACACTTGTTCACATCATAAAAAGCCAAGCAGATCTTGCCGCACAGGTCAGCACCATTCCATGTGCTTGGCAGCCTCTGAAGAGCCAGGGGGAACCCATGTCCTGCAATGACAGCTGTGCTGGAAATCAGCATTGAGATGAATTGGAATGGCCGTGGGAGAGGCTATATTGGAAAAGCAGGGGATGTTCAGGATCAGAAACAGATCCCTCACAGAGCTGTGTGAGACCAACAGTGCTAGAATACCAAAGATACCATGAGCCAAGACTGCCTTCCCAGAGCTATGGAGAGAAAGGTGTGTGTGTCTCACTTGTTTTATCCAAACAGTATTTTCAGCCTCTTGCCAGCCTGTAATATTCATTCCAGTCCTGCCCACACCAGTTAGCTGTCTCTGGCATTGTGTTTTCTGTCTCTTCATTCCCTCCAGAATCAATCCTAGTTGCTTGGTCTCTATTCTCACAGAATTTACATAAACCTGCCCTTCTTTTGCTTTCACATCATCCTTATTTTTTGATATCACACCTCTCCTTTCAGATCTTTCTCCCTCTATAATTATACATCTGCTTCCAAGCTAACAGTTTTGCCCTACAGACCCTGTGAGGCAACATTGCCTCTGTCTTCAGCCTCCCTCACAAAATCTATTTTTCCTGTTTGACCTCAAAGGTTAGTCTTCATCTATTGTGCTCCTGTGTATTTTTGCCACTATGTAGTTGTCTCATGCCTTGTTATTAACTAAGGGTAAAGTCCTGAGGTCCGTAACAGCTAGCACACAGCTGAAACTTGGTTTAGGATGGGGAAGCCCTGAGGAGTCACACCTTTCAGGGAAAGATTTTGGAAGACAAGGACTACTCTCTTCCTTTGTCGTTTGATGAGAGGTGAACACACAGCATTGAATAGTGGAGGTCTTCAGCTGGTGTAAATCAGGATCACTCCACACTAAGAAGCCCAGCTGATAGTCAGGTACAATACACTTCTGATTAAATTAATGACTGTTGTATTTCTATTGGTATCTGGGAAGAAATCTCTTTTGTCAAGCAACGTCCATTGCCACGTTCCTACCTGCACAAACAACTCTAACACAGTATTTCATCAGAGACATCCTAAGCTGTTCTCAGCCTGGTTCCAGCCCTAGAAGCGCTCACTATTTTTCCTCTGAATACTTCTTATTCTGTGTCCCAGACGCTTTGGTAAGTGTGCAGAGCTGCAACAAGAGATGGATGGGCCACTGACAAAAGGGGCAGGAGGATTAGTTCCAATGGACATAATTTAAGAAAGGCTTTATTCAAGATGTCCATGAGTGGGAAGCTCTGGGCCCGTGTCTCACCTTCCTACAAACTGAACAGTTGGATGAAATATTAGCACTTTCCACATGTTAACACTACAGGATATCATCCATCTTCCTCACCAGTGGGAAGTGTTAGCTAGCACGGGCCTTTATGAAGCTGATTTCTATATTCCCATATGCCAATCACAGCTCTAGAAACCGTTGCAGTTTGCACTTTAGGAAAAGGGACTGTGAACCTGGGGAGGCAGCCCTCAGGCAAACGGCTGCCTCCCAGGCTTTCTTTAAAATGCACAGCTGTGCAATACCTCAACTGACTCAAGAAACAGCACAACATTCCCTCAATCTTCAGTGAAGGAGCTGCAAGGGCAGAGCGGCTGAGAAAACTTGCTGTGGGAGTCTGAGCTTTGCAGGAGACTTAAAGCTATGGCAGCTGAGCACGTGTAGCAGATGATTTGGGCCAGGAGTTGAAGCTGGTTGATTAAGAAAATAGCCATGATGCTCCCTTGGGGAAATGCTGGCTGCAGAAGCTGGTCCACTTTGGTCTGTGTGAGCAGGCTTGGAGAGGACTGGTGATAGTGTCCCCTCACCACAAGAAGGATGTTGAGGCTCTGGAACGAGTCCAGAGAAGAGCAACGAAGCTGGTGAGGGGGCTGGAGAACAGGCCTTATGAGGAACGGCTGAGAGAGCTGGGGGTGTTTAGCCTGGAGAAGAGGAGGCTGAGGGGAGACCTCATTGCTCTCTGCAACTCCCTGAGAGGAGGTTGTGGAGAGGAGGGAGCTGGGCTCTTCTCGCAAGGGACAGTGGACAGGACGAGAGGGAATGGCCTCAAGCTCCGCCAGGGGAGGTTCAGGCTGGACATTAGGAAAAAATTTTTCATGGAAAGGGTGATTGGTCACTGGCAGAGGCTGCCCACAGAGGGGGCTGAGTCCCCTTCCCTGGAGGGGTTTAAGGCACGGGTGGATGAGGTGCTGAGGGGCATGGTTTAGTGATTGATAGGAATGGTTGGACTCGATGATCCGGTGGGTCTCTTCCAACCTGGTTATTCTATGATTCTATGATTCTATTCTATGATTCATCTTGGAAGCAGCACTTGGAGCACTGAAAAGCTGTGTGTAGTTTTACAGCTACAGACTAGCATCCTTGCCCTTGTGCAACCTTTGTTAGAGATAAGAACTTGCTCCTCTGGGCTTTCAGTACTTTCTTTTACTCCTGCAGTGAAAGCAGCCTGAACACACATGCACAGAGTAAAATATAATTGATAGTTGCAGGAGGGCAGAAGTGCATGGAGATAGTATATTCTTCCATCCAGAGGAACAGCCACATCCCTGTTTCTTGTATTGCAGCACTAATAAAACTGCAGGCAGTAAACTGAGTCAGAGCCCAAACCAGCTTGCTGAGCAGCAGCCCTGCCACGTTGCAGCTGGCTGAATATTTAAAGTACGCAGACTCTTTCCATCCATCTTTCCTCAAGTAACCAAGTCCTCGGGTTCCCTGCTCATGAGGGACAGTTTGACTAATACAGCAATGGATAAAAGGTTTTTCCACAGTTTAAGTATTTATCCCTAATGCTACCAGCAAGTGCTTTTTTAAAGGCCAACCCTGGGAGGCAAGATGCTTTAATATGAATCTTCCCTCCTCTATGCAAGAAGAGCCTGCAGGATCAGTGCTTGTAACACTTCTTCATAGAAATTAATGCCACTGTATAAGGGCTTGTCTACACATGAGTTATCCCAGTGAGGCATTCCCCTTTACATTTGCACCTTAATTTGTTGCAGAATAAGCTTCACAGAGAGACAAAAGCTGCCTTCGAAAGATCATCATGTCATTAGGGAAAAAATTACCTAAACTTTAAGAGCTCCTGGGCATTTTCTGACCTTGTCCTAGTGCCCACTGGAGTCTTCATAAGGATTACACTGACTTTAATGGTCGTTGTTCCAACCTATGGCAAAGTCAAATTGATAAGCAAGGACAGAAGAAAGTGGAAAAGTAATTTCTCATGTTAAAATCGAAGAACAGTGTATGTTGTGAACTCTAGACTGTAAATAGTCCCAGGTCTAAGTGTTCCCACAGGTAGGGGGATGTGGTGTAAAACAGCGAGGGAAAGGAGAGCTGAACAGAGAGGAAAACAAGGCAGTTTTGGCATTTCAGTTTCCTGTGAATTTACAATTTCAGTAGAACAGATAAACACGCAGCAAAGAGAACAGAGAGACTGTCATCCTTCACTGAAGCGCGAAGGAAATCTGTGTCTGAGGCTTCCTCAAAGCTTAGTGTGTAACGGAATGAATTTGACTGTTGTTTTAATTAAGCTCCCATCAAAGCCTGATCCATACAGAGATTATAGAAGATGTGACTGAGAGGGCTGCCATTTTCCTGATGGAAATTACCCTGAAACAATCATCAGGGTGAAAACAGTGGTGAAATAAAATCCCCACCTGGCTCTGAATTTCCCCCAAATATGTTCATTTACTTATAATTTAGTGAATAAAATGTCCCAAATTCAGTACCGGGGCTTGGGAGGACTGTTATCAAACCTTGAATCAGTTCAAATGCAGCCGTGTGAGCTGCGGCGACAGTCATGTGGTGTGCAGTGGGTGTGATGTCATCAATCTGTGTGGCAGATGTCACAGGCGGGCGCATCATTAGTCTCTGCAGGGCTGTGTGATGCATGGTGACACCACGGCTGAGAGGGGTGTGATTGATACTTGGTGCATGGAGCCATATGAAAAATCTAGTGTGCAAATAACAGTTTTATAAATGCCTTTCTCATTCGATATGCAGACAGGGCCCTGGAAGGAATCTAGGAGATTGAATTAAGCTTTTAACCCTCTAGGCTCTCCTGTCGTTTATTGTTAGGGATTTAATAGGAACGCAGGAATGCAGATGGCCTGCCTGTCAATTCCAAGAGGTGATTTTTCTGATCTTCATGGACGTTTCCAACATCTTTCATTAAACACTCATGTACCAATTTGTCATTTTAACTGGGCAGGAAAGAAACTCCCGTTGAACTCCTTAGCTCAGGTGCTGTAAGTTAAATTCAGAAGCAGAAAGCCTCGCTCTGTTACGTCTGCCAGACAAGCTTAGGGCTGATGAACAGCCTTCAATACCTGTTTAGGTGGGTAGAGGGCTTCCAGTAGGATGCTCCAGACCTCTTCTCTCTGCAAACAGAATAAAAAGAGATGATTGAACAGAAATAAGAGAAGCCTTATAAAGCATCATTGAGATCCCCGAGCAAGTGACAAGTTAGAAACAGTGTTTTCAAAGGGAGATAGAGGAAAAAAAAAAAAAGAAGGGAAACAGAGTCTAGTTCAGATCTTGCTTACTTTAGTTTTCACATATAAGTGGAGATCTTCAGTGGGTATTCATTTCTTTGTAAGTAGACCTGGGAGCCCAGCTTTCCCAAAGCAGAACTATTCTTTGTAAATGACCATTTAACAGACCAGATCTGTAGCTTTGAAGAATAGATTTGCAAATCACTATAGCAGCCAGGTGCACAGCAGTGAGACCAAAAAGCAGAGCAAGATGCCCTGTGGGTTTGTGAACTGAGGGTTGTTTGAAGGTGCCTTGGGATTTCAGCCCTGCCTGTGCTATGGATGTGCCATCAAGAGACATCTGAAATGGACACCTCAAGTCCTCGTGGCTGCAGAGGGCCCTGAGGTGGAAGACAGAGCTTTCTGGGAGCTCAGGAACAGTCAGACACAGTCAGATTTCTGTCCTGCCTGTTGCTGGTGTCAGAAGTTGTAGGAGCAAAGCCTGGCAATGGGCCCCACACAATGTAGGAGGGTATTTAGAACAGCAGTAAAAGGGCTCAGTAAGGGATGCCCATGCCTTGCTTTGCCATTGATGGAGAAAATAAGCACAAGCTACACATGCTGCAAGGACAGGGGATCTCTCTGGGTTTTGTCCACCAAGTTACAGCCCTTTCTGCTGAGGCAGCGAGGCAGCAGCCATCACAGACTGGACCCCAGCAGCATTTTCACCTCCAACCCTCAGTGCAGTGGCAGCAAAGCTCAACTTCCCAAAACTCTCAACCCAAGGAACTTATTTCTTTTAATTTTCAGGTTTCTTTTCATTTTTTCATAGAAGAGTCAGAATTATCTACACCAAAATGAAGTATGAAGTTACAGTTTGAACTGTGTGGTTTGTGGGCCATTTTTCACTTGAACCAAATAACTTGACAGCTTCTCAACCCGCCAAGGCACTTTAAGTAGTTTTAGGCCCAATCAGAAGAGATTTAGTGGCTGCTATTTTAGTCCTAGACCACCAAGACCAGAGTGAACTCTTCCACTGACTCCAACAGGCCATCCAAGCAGCTGATGTGTTGAACAAATGGGATTAAATTCAAACTCCAAGCAAAACTCAGGTGGCAACTTCCCAAAAGAAGGGTGAAGGCTCCCAGCATGATGGAAACTCTCATCTCTGCTTCTGAGCCTTCCAACGGCAGCGAGACCTTGGTGCTGTGGGAGATACCTCGTCCCCCTGAAGCCTCTCTGGTCCCCAAACCTCTCTGGTCCTCAAATGGAGGACACTGTGGGACAGCAAGCTGACTGAAAATGCCATCACCTGTGGGAAGGCTGTTTATTAAAATGATCTGTGGGGCTATTTCCAGGTGTAATTACTAGGCAGAAGGCAAGATGCCACGTCCCTGGTGCCGTGGGGCTTAGCTTCGCAGTTGAAGATGGAGCACAGGGAGAAATGCAGAGGCAGAGGGCAGCGAGATGAGCTGGGGGGCACTGGGAAACGCAGCGTGGGAGGTGACACTGACCCTGAGGTGATGAGGCTGTGAAGCAATGAGGCTGTGAGGTGACACAGGCTCTGAGGCGATTTGGGTTCTGAGGTATCTTGGGCTCTGAGGCGACACAGGCTGAGACGACGCAGGCCGAGGCGATGCAGGCCGAGGCGATTTGGGCTCTGAGGCGATTTGGGCTCTGAGGCGATTTGGGCTCTGAGGTGGTTTGGGCTCTGAGGTGGTTTGGGCTCTGAGGTGATTTGGGCTCTGAGACCACACAAATTCTGACCCAAAGCAGGCTGTGAGGAAATTTGGGTTCTGAAGCAACTTAGGCCGTGAGGCGACGCTGGCTGTGAGGTGTCTTGGGCTCTGAGGCTGAGGTGACCCAAGCTGCGAGGCGATGCAGGCTCTGAGGTGACCGGAGCTTTGAGGCACCCTGGGCTCTGAGGTGACACAGGCTGAGGAGATGCAGGCTGTGAGGCAACTTGGGCTCTGAAGCGATGAAGGATCTGAGGCAACGCCAGCCGTGAGGTGATACGGGATGTGAGCCAGCGGTGTGGTGATACCAGCCATGAGGTGACCCCAGCTGCCTCAACTCAAGCAGTGGAATGATGCTGGCTCTGGAGAGCAAGGCTTGGGCCACCATCCTGTGGCACCCGCCCTGGCCAGGCATCTCAGGCTCTGCGAGGCTCCCTGTGGTTCAGGGACAACACAGCCGGCTGCAGCCTGAGGGGAGAGGAGCCCTCACCAGCTCGCCTCAGCCTCCTCGTCTGAGATTTCGCTCATGAAGGAGGTGGTGAGGGACTTTGCTGTTCAGACAGCAGAAGACGCAGGAGCAGGGAGCAGCAGTGCTTGGTAAGTGTTACGCCAGCTCTACCTGTGCTTTCTGGGGTGTTTTGTCAGCCCGGGGGCAATGCAGGTGGCTACTCCATGCTTCCCCTTCTTATGGGCTTGATCGGAAAGCAGCAAAAGTCATCTTGATGGTTTACATGAGCTTGGGATCTGCCTGTGAGAGAGGGAAAGAGCCTGGTGTTTCCAAGATTCTCGTTCATGGCTTTTTGCTCCCATCATCTCTTCTGCAGCCCAATGCTCTCCTGGCACCAGGAGATGGTAGAGCAAAGAGAAGTCTGCCTGGTGGAAATGATCAGCCCAGCCAGAAAAAATGAAGCAGGTTGACTTCATTATGTGCTCATTAAGAAATCTGTAGCTGTAGTTTGTTGCTGTGTGTGTGAGCTCTGGCTGTCATAAACCCTGACAGATGGACAGACAGACTGAATTATGGTCGTGGAGCATAGACTGGGCAGGATCCCCCATTAACGCTTATTGGAAATTGTCATCACTCCAAGCTGAATGGCCTCCAGATGTTGAAATCCTTGTAGGGAAATCTTGAAGGTGAAGGGTAGAGGCTCATGATTGTGCATGTGTTGTATGAGCTGCAGCCATTCCCTTTGATTTATTATTGTTCAAGTCAACAAGATTTGGTAGTAGGGGAGAAAACTGAAGAGAGCTATGCATGGGTGAGGGTGCCTGGTTCTGAGCTGCTGGAGGAATTGCTCTGCTTTTATTACCTGGATGTGAGGGAAATATTAAGCAAATGACTGTTGAAAGTTCCACTGGCAAATTCAGTTCCTCAATTTTGTCAGCTTTTACAACAGGTAGAGTTTACATTGCATTGTTTGGGCTTATGTACATTTTCATTTATCTATTTCAAGGGCGCTTGGAAGCCACAGTTGTAGAAACACAGAGGATAGAGCTGTATCAGCCACTGTCTCCTTCAAAAGTGGGAACAGTTACTTCAGTCAGACATTTAACTTTTCTTGGATATAAAAATATATGGTGAGGGGGATCCCACAGCCCCCTCAGGCAGTACCTGCTGCTGCTGCACCATCCTTACTATCAGAAATCTTCCCCAATGCCTCATCTAAATCTCCCTGGGTGCAATTTAAACTCATTACCCCTTGTCAAATCCTCAGTGAACATGGAGCGCGGTTTATTACCTTCCTTTTTCTGGCAGCTTTTAGCGTACTTGAAGACTGATAGATCTCCCCTCACTCTCCTCCCTACACACAGCCACTACTTTTGGGCTCTCCATGGAGGTCATGTTTTCTAGATCTCAAATTATTTTGTTATTCTCCCTCTAGACACTCCTCCTGAGGTGTCCGACACCAGGCCAGCTGAGGCCCTTGTTAGGGCTGAGGAGAGTGAGGGGGTTTCTTTCTGCATCTTAAATCTGACATCCCTTTCATGCAGGCCAGCATAATTCTGTTCAGGCCTCTTCATTTTTGGCTCAAGGATTTGTCCCAGCTCTTTTCCTGCAAAACTGCTTTCTTGGCACTTATTTCTCAGCTCACGTTTGCGCGGTTGATAATTGCTTCACAACTTTGGAATTTAGCACTCATCTTTATTATCTTACTCCTTTCAGATTATTGCTCTTTCTGAGCTCAACCCCTGCTCCCTGAAGGGCTTGCAGCTCTGTCCCTCTTCCCCATCTTGAAATCATCTGCACAAATGGTCTCTCTGTTCAGTTGCCAGAGTTATTAATAAAACTATGGAATAGTGTTGAATTCAGGAGCAGGGGTTCAGAGGAAAACTGAGCACTAGTAGCACTTTGCAGGATCAAGCCTTCTGGTTGGATTGCATAAATATTTACAGATACCAGAACCATTGCATCGCTGGACACGTACTTTGCTCTTGGAGGTCACATCTCTGGCTTGTTGTGTGTATGCACATTTGCCTTCCTCCACTAGAACCACTGGGAATGGCTTCTCCCCGCACTACAAACAGGCCTTTCTTTTTCTTTTTCGCTGCTCAGGGTTCGTGAACTGCTCCCTGTGCTGGACCCACAATGGGGCCCGAGCCAGAGGAAGGGGCTGGAGCAGAGCCCTTAAGAATGGCCCTTACTCATCAATAACTGCTCCCTGACAGGGCTGGAGGATACACAAAGTGGCTTGGCTGTTGTGCTGTCACTCCAGCTGGGGCACAGTGCACAGCGAGGCCCTTCCTCACTGGACTTTGCTGTCCAAAGCACCAGAGGAATATTTTCACTCACATTCTGAATCTTTAAACTCCTATATTTCTCCATGGTTGTGCCTTGGGGGCTTTTGCGGCTTTATTGGGATGATCTGTACCACTGGAACATGAGAGCAGTGGTAGGCTCAGTTATGCTATGGTCTCAGAGCAGGCACAGCCTTCAGATGATGGACTGAAGTTTGGTTTAAGCCAGTGAAGCAAAGCTGATTTACACCAGCTGACAAAGGAGCCACCAGGAATCCTGACCACCAGGTGCATCCAGAGCTCTGTAGGATGGGTACATGGGAGACAGCAAATTCTCTTCTGCGGTTCACATGCAAACATTCCCTTTCTTCTTTTAAGCAACTCTTCTTTTCTCCCGCTTGACTTCATGTGGTGTAAATGAGGAGTAATTTGACTGAAAACTTTGTAGTGAAGTCACAGTTTAGATAGAGGGGAGAAGATGTGATTTTGGTGTTTGCTATGGAGTTTGGAAACTGTTATTGGAAAAGTCAGTTAACCTGGGAAATGTCATAAGCTTCAGTGTCTGATTTGACACAATGACTGGAAGAGAAAGGAAGGCTTCAGTGTCTGCTCTGTGGGAGCCTTTATTTGGCAGAAACTTTAAAGCTGTGCTTGTAGGTGGTGGCTACTACTTCTAAATCCCACATCTTTAATAACTTTAACAATTGACAATCAAGAGTAAGTCAAGTAAAATCAGGACAAAGGTGAGAAAATCAGATCTGATTGCTGAGAAGTACTATTTATATCATCCAGTATGTTTATACATTGAGTTAAATCCTAAAATTCTCATTTAGACTTAATTTCAGGCAAAACTCCTGTGGCAATTAATAGAGTATCCTGCAGTCAGCCAATAGCACACCCTCTTAATGTTCAATTCCCTTATTTTACTAATGCAACTCTACAGGCTGTAACAAGTTGCTCGGTATTTCCCCAAGCATGAGAGGAATCGGGCTCTAATGTTTACTGGCTCTTTTTCATTAAGTGCATGTGTACATGTTAAAAGAAAGAAGATGTACAGCCTTTTGAACATTCCACAGGGGTATCTAGAAACTCATGTTAGAGAGTATCTGTTACAACAAGACCTGGGATCTACAGAAGGAAAAACCACTGTTGTCCATGGAGTTTGCAGTGTGGACAGATTTCATCCTCGTTAAATTAAAAGCCTTCTGACACTGACACCAAGAAGAGCAGGTTCAGCCTTAAGAAACTTTAATAAATGGAGAGAAAGAATCAATTAAAAAATGGGAACTATATCTGTAATGATACGACATTAAATCATGCAAAAAAATGTTGTCTCAAATATCACACTGGCAGGGCATGGATTTTTTACTCAAGCTTTGCTAATTTCCATTGATTTATTTTTTCTTGGAAGCATTTATTTTCTGCAGCAAGGATGACTGCTCTAGCTAAGGATTCGATGTTTATCCTTCAGTGTGGGCAGGGAGCCTAAGTGGATGGGAGAGATTTCACAGCTGAAAAGGATATTCTACTTTTTTAGTGTTTCCTGTGTTTGAGAATATATAATTCCAGCAGAAGAGCAGAGAACAAGCAAGTGAGCTCTGAATGGAGTAACATCCTTTTAATCTGAAGACTTCCTAGGTTTAAAAGCCAAGTGTTTTCAGTGCCTGTCTTCATAGGCATGACCATAGCATTTTGTGGATGGTGATAGGAGGTGGAATAACTGCCAGGACTGTATTTCCCTCTCAAACTCTTCTCCAGGGCAGACAGAGGATGACAGAACCCTTTTGGTGGTTCACCCCTTGGGGACGGATGGCTGTTGCTGGGATCTCTGGAGTCTGTGGTCTGTTGGTGAGCACAGGGTGTGGTTTTCGGAACCTGTAAGTCATGGCTATTGGGACGTTATCCTTCTGCTGTAATGACACATGGGCAAGGTCTTTGTCTGCCAGGATTAATACAAAGGGGTTAAAGGTCCTCAGAACCAGCAGAGTTTAAAACCTGTCAATAAAGAGTCCCTTTCTTGGTGCTTCTTAGCAGTAAATAAGGCTTGTGCTGCTTCTATGGGAGGATTTTTTTTTCTTCATTTTGCAATATATCCCATGAAAGAGTCACTGGGGCTGGGTGTGGGGCTTAAGGCAAGCAGCGTTTTGGAACAGGAACCAAGCTAACCTGTGTCTTCTCAAAGGGAGGGATCTGGAGAAGCTGTGTTTCTTATAACCTCTTCACCTCTGAATTATTTGCTGACACATGCACACCACATCATGTCTGTAACTTTTCAAGGCTGAGGGGTTAAGTATCTTGTCACTCCAGTATAGACACCTCACTCGCAAATCCCAGACTTTTGACCAGCCCTCCCCAGCAGGAGCAAGGGATCCCTGCTGTCAAGCCACGATGAAGCTGAGGGCTCGCTCTCAGCACCCCAGAATAGTCTCTGAATGCCAGGCGGTGTTGTCTAGGGGAAAGCAGAATGGGAGAGCACTAAGCAGGAGGTCCAAGGAGTCACACTCTACACCAGTTTCCGGCCCTGACCTGCTGGCTTATAGTGGGCAAATAAATCACTTTCTATCCTGTGACTGAGCTTCTCCATTTGTTAAAAAAGGAAGGAGTGATGCTGACCTCCATTATGAAGAGTTTTGTGCCCAAAGTGACCAACATCAGTCTGTAAGAGCTGGACATTGCAGCAAAAAGGATAGAAAAGGTGCGGAGTTGAGATTCTGTTTCAACTTACCCTCCACAGAGCTGTTTCTCCTACCCTGGCCATGCACGCATGCTGCATGCACACCTAGAAGTGATGGATAACAGCCAAGTCGCAGAGCTGCATGATAAATTGTTTGCATCATGCACTTTTGACCACCTCACCTGTGTGCTCTGCATGCTCATTTGACAACGTCTGGGTAGCGAGTGTGCTGACACTGTGGCCTTACCCTGCTGACCAACAGTCTCATCATTTCCTTAGATTCTCCCATCTCTCTGTATCCACCATCTGCCTGTCTTATCCTTTGATTTTAAGCTCTTCAGGGAAGGGACCATCGGTGTGTGTTTGTAGTCAGAATGAATGAGCATTAGCAACTCATAACAATCCACAGACCAGGGTTTGAAAAACATCAAGAGTGAGAATAATGGCACATAATTCATACAGTCTTCATTGCCTCAAACTTTTGAGCACTTTCAAGCTGACAACGTATTGAAAGCAGATTCCTTCAGTGGGAATCGTTATTCCTCAAAACTGAGAAACTGCAGGTGGTTTGTAGAAAGCCTCAGATGAGCAGCCATGAGGGTGGCTTGGAGCTCTTCATTTATAGCTCTGTTTTGCCTCACAGCTGCTGCTGACATCAGGATCTCAATGCTGGAAACATCCTCCCATCCTGTCCTGCACTTTCTGTCATTGAGCTCCCCTCTGGAACATACAATCAGGACGGAGCCCTTGACCCACTCAAATCAGTGGTAGGTTTGCAGAGTTGAGGGTGAGCAGAGTTCCAGCTTCTCATCTTCTGTTCCTTCATCTCTCTGCTTTCTCGTAGCCAGCAGCTCACTCTTTGTGTCTTCACCCAAGGCTACCGGTAGTTGTGCTTATTAGCAATCTGAACCAAATTGCACCAGAATCAATGGGAAGATGCTCATTAGCACTGGCGGGTTTGGATCAGCCCCTAAAATAACGGCTTCTCATTGCCCTCATGCTGTGCTAACATTAACTACTTAATTTTCATGAGGCTTGCAGGCAGCTAAGCTGAGAGGTAGGGGAGGCCCTCAGCCCTTGCCCAGAGGAGTGTAGTGACTGAGAGAAGGGGAGCTTCTGTTCTTCTCTTTTCAGATCCATCACTCCTCCCTCCAGCCCCTTTTCCTCCTGCCCTAGTGCAGCATTGGCTGCTTTGCCTTGTTCATAAACACCATCTACATCTGTCCTGAGCCACAATATGTATTAATCAATTTGATGAGGATGTTAAAGCTTTCTCTTTGTACCTAATTATGGGCTGATTTATAGTACTAGCCTTGTGTTTGATGGAGCTCTCCCCTTGGCAGTGATTTACATGGCATTGGCACCAACCTCTCCATCTCTCCAATACTCTGTCATTTTTTCTGCCCCTCTTGCTCTTTCGTTCGCTCTCCCCTCACTGTCTCCCTGCTCCTCCCCACATCCCTCTGTTCTATGATCCCTCATGAGAGCCTAATGACACGTTGACAGACTCGTGAAACATTGCTGCCTCTTCACTGCATCTGTCTCTGGCTTGGTGGCTCCTAGGGCTTCCTGACATATCCAGATGGAAGGCCTGGCAGGCGAGGCAGAGGCTCTGGCCATTGCCCCAGCACAAGCCCTGCAGCTCCGCAGATTTCCTTCTGGAGGCAGTTGATGCAGAGCTCTGGATTCCCCTAGGGGACATCTCCACACTGACAGGGGTCTGGGGACATCCCCACCTCCCCACCCCCCTCCACGCCCCATCCTGGTTCTCTGAACTGCCCTGAAATTCTCTAATGAAGTCATTAAATAGCAGTGATTCAGACTTCCACAGTCTGACTCACTCAAGGATCTCCAAAATCTCCAGGAAAAAGGAGCAAGTTTTATTTCCTTTTAGTACCAGTGAGGAAACTGAATCACAGAAGCATTAGGGGTTGTGTTCCTGAAGGATGCAACTGATACAGTCATCTCACTCCAGTTGGTACCGAGAAAAAAAGTCATTAGGGAAAGTGGGAGGGGAATGAAACAATTACACCAGTTTCACTCATCTCTGGGATTAACTCTGCCCCAGAGCAGAACCTGTTCCATATGTTTGTCTTACTGTTCTGGGTTTTTTTGCTTTTTCTTTCTTTTCCTTTTCTCTTTTTCATTTTCAGAGGTGAGATTCTTAAAGTAAAGTCAATGAGCTCACAAGATATTTGCAGATGTACCAAAAGGAAGATGTGTTTCACATAGGTCACTGAATCATGCATTCGTGGTTGCTGATAATAATGCAGCTCCAACCACACCCACCTCCTTTTGTGCCTGGAAATTGCAAAATTCACTTTTCTAGGGGAAATACTGTTACCTTCCCTATGTGAGCAAAGAGAACTTGAGCTAAGGAGTTGTGCTTAAAATTTTTGGGAAACAGTGAAATATCAGATGGCACATACTGACCCCAGGTCCATCCTCCAGAGCACTTACTCCTTTTGGAGCTGTACATCCTCGTTCCCTACACACAGCTGCCACTTCGCACAGCAGGTAGTTGGTTCTCCAGCTGCCAGATGTGCCCATGAGACCAGATGTTTTGTGTGTTCAAAATCAGCTGCACATCTACAACATACGGATTAATTCAGTGGTGGGTGCTGGAATAAGCACAACAACATAGGTGAAATCTCCTCTTGCATTTTTAATACTGTAATGACAACCGACCTTCTTGTCTCTCCCTTCTCACAAGAAAAGTTTCTGCCAGGAAATTACAGGTAAAGCACTTCTTGTTCTGCCGTGATAAAACTGAAGCCTGTTTACATTTTTCTGGGATTGCGTCATCAAAATTCAGCTCACAACCAGATTAATGACTTTAAAAACCTGAACTTCGGAGTTACACCAAAGATAAACTTGGCCAGCTCTATCTATACCAAAAAAGCCAAGGGTCCCAATGTGGATATTAGGATACATTCAGTTGTAAACCACATTCATGTGTCACCACAGTTCATGAAAACGTCCATCTTGTGAAGACCAAGATCTTTGCGTGACAAGATGCCCTTTGCACGTAGGTGTAGAACTACGCTTTAGCCTGCAATTTGCACATGTGTTCTACTGCACTCCGTAAAATGCATATTAATGGTGATGAAGCTGGAGTCCTGTCCAGAGAAGCAGATGCTTGTCGATGGTGAAGCTGGCTACACTGAACAGATGAAAAGACATCTCTGCTGCTGAGTGAATTCCATCAGACCAGGAGCAGCTGCTCTAAAGCTTCTGAAAGCAAAAATCCTCATGAATAAATATTAGGAGGGAAAAAATGAGGCTTCTAGAGAACAAAAGGAAGCAGAGGAAGTTACTGAGAGATGCTGAGACCTTTCATCTCAGCAAAATATGCAATTAACACAACACGCACATCTTCCCCAGAAAGGACTTGCGTTTGTTCTGGCTGACTATAGGATCAGAGATAAGGTTTCTTTTGGTGAACAAGGAAGACCATAAACTGCTGTTCCTCTGCCTGTCAACACAGGAGTGCTTGCCATTAGGGATTTCACAAAGTTACTGAATCAGCCTCCTGGAAATGCTCAGCAATCCTTTGACCTAAAGGGAATCTGCTGGGATCTCAGGCTCAGAAATGCTTGGCATTCCCTTGGAAAAAAAAGTGCCCATATTCCAGGATGGCCATACCTTGAAGTAGGGTTTCATTCCTCTGTGTCATTGCTTTCAGGTACCAGAGTAAATCTGCAGGACATGATTTCTAGTAGCCTAGTTTGACCCCTCTGTGGTGCAGAAATAAAGTGCTGCACGAGGTGTTGTGGCAATGTGAGGAGTAATGCCAAGGAGGACTTGCAGTCTCAGCATTCTCCACCTTTACAAGGTATCTAGTGAAAAGGTGAGGCAGAAGGGGCTTCATCTCTTCTGGGAAATGAAGGATGGGCTTGAGAGCAGATGCGACTCACACATTTTCTGTCCATGCAGCCATCTGGTAGGCCAGCTTTTGCTTAGGCTCTGAGATCCGCAGTGTACTTAGGAAGAGCTGACCTTAGACTTTCTGCTGACAGATCGGGCTACGGGACAGTTGGCTTCATCTAATGTATCCGATCCCTTTGCACTGCGTGAACAAGGACCTGGATGGATGCTCAGCTGGGACTTCCCCCTTCCAGCTGTGCTGGACTGGCAGTACAATGGTCCCAAGCGGAACTTGGAATCTGCTCTGTAGAGAAGAGATGAGATATCATTTTTCCAAGTTGCTTTCAAATCCATTGTTTGGTTATTAATTTGCACTGGCGTGAATTCTTCATTTCCACCTGCTCTGCCTGTCAGTGTCAACAGCCAAGAGGGACAACAGGCTGCATGACAACAGTGGCATAACAAGATGCCTAGGCTGAATTTGATCCTGTTTGTTTCAGGAGCCAGAAGGAGATGCCTAGAGGAGTAAGTAAAACCTTTCAGTAGGCAGATGTTTCTCCTACACCCTTGTCTTCACACCCTGCGCGTACTTGCATTAACTGGAGTCTGTTGGTTCCAAACTTGCAGAAATAGCTTTCAAATGTGTCTCTTTTCCTGTTCCCCTCCCCATAGCTCACATTGGTACCAGGAGAAGACATGTCGCTGTCTCATTGCTGGGTGACTTGTTACGGCGGCTGTTGGGAGCAGCCAGCTTTCTCCTTTCTTATTTGATCCATTTGAACCACTTCTTGATGGCAACCTAAAAATCTGTTTCTCTGCTTTGCAGTGTGCTCACCCCTTGGAGCTATCAATTTATTGCAGATTAAAAAAAAAAAATAGGGATAACTACAGATGGCTCGCAGCTGGAAGAAAAAACAGACACAAATTTCTGCTGGCTGCAGTTTCAATTGAGCCCAGGATAATTCCCTCCTTCTGTTTCTTCTGGGTGAAGAGATGCAGCTCTTTCTCTTGCTGTAAGCAGTAATAGGTAGGCTGAATTGGTGCAAAAACAGTAACAGACTGAAGCAATCAAAAAAGTCCAGAATGACTTTGCAGAATAGAATAGAAAGCATTTCTTTTAGTTGTCTTTCTTTCTTTTTTTTTCTCCTTTCCTTTCTCTCTTTCTTTCCCATTTTGCACCCCCAAGGAGCAGGTACAATTCAGGACTATTTCAGCTCCACATATTCTGAAGCAAATTGTGCAATAAATCCCTCCCAGGAGAGGGACAATTTCGGTTTGTCCTATCTCCGTTAAATACCTCCTATTCTTCATTCTCATGTCTGTCTCTCTTCTTTGCTTCCTTTCCCTTTATTTTTTCCATCAGATTGTGGCTTCTGGTCAAAAATAGTCTGATAGAGGATGCTGTGTTTAAAAAACAGCAGTTAACAAGGCCCAAACTTCTGGTATCTTCCCCCAGACAAAAATCCAGATTTCATGCATGCTTTCTTGGCGAGCCTGGTGCATCTGGACTCACTCCCTTATCTGTTAGATATGGGGAGTTATCTGATTTACAAATTCTGGAGAAGGTACAAAGAGCTATAAACTGATCAAAGGTACGGAGGGTCTTTTCCAGGCTGATAGACCAAGTGTTTAATCTCATACAGTTTGGAGAAACTGAGATTACAGGGTGGGGTGCTGGGTGTAGAGAAAGATATGAGGAAAAAAAGGCTGCTCCTGCTCTCCCTAAAAGCAGATCTTGGAGACATGGATAAGAATGTGTCCAAACTGAGCAGGAACAGAGGAAGATGCAGCTGCTTTCAGAGGTTAAAGTGATGCTGTCAGATATTTTTACTCAGAATGTAGGTTTCATAATCCACTGTTTTCTGCCCGTGAGGAAGATGGAAGGTAATTCAAATTATCCAGTGTGCCAGAGGGAATCCCAGGCCTATTTGCGTTAGACAGACAATAGTACTATAAGCACAACAGCCTGGTGATTTTGGATTTTACATCCATCACTCAATGCTATGAAAGAGGCACTGCTGCTGGTCCTCTCCACCAGCAAAAACAACCTTTCTGCCTTAGAAAGGATGTAATTTAATAGTGCCTTTAGTTCCCTTGAAAGAAAATCTGGCAGTCCAGACTCCCTCCTGGTAGTACTACAAGAACTACTTGTTGACAGTGACACTAATACAAGAGACAAGAGGAATCCTTGCTTCCAGCACTTGCTCCTTGGAGCTGAACCTCCTTGTAAGCATCCTTGTGGTTGTGGCCAAGCCCCTGAAACAGTTTCTCCTTATCCAGGAAGAAAATACAGTATCTATGACCTCTTCTATTCTTGCCCCCTCTACCGTGAACATCTCCAACGTTGGCTCTTGCTGTTGTGGTTTGTGAACCATTCCTGGCAGGAAAGGACTAGTGATATCGGCACAGAGGTGTTTCAGACAGTTGGGAATTAGAACCAGCCTGGCTTTAATTTGAATTAGACTGCTCTTGATGAGAAGACTTCACGAGCAGCTTCATCTGCTTCTCCATTTTTGCTCTTGTTCTGATGATGTAAGTAGTTTCTGCCCTCGTTCCTCTCATACTCATTCCCTAAGTGCAGTCAGCTGCATTCAACTGGGGCTCAGGTTCTCTGCCACTTCAGCCATCCAAACTGAAAGGCTTTGCTCAAGCTGTTCAGGCAGAAGTGGTTTCTAACGGAACAACCTAATTTTGTGGTTTCAAGTGCTTTTAGTATTTGCTACATTAGTGTTTTAGCAGTGGGCTGTGTTGGCAGTGCAACCTCGTGAGTAAAGCACTGGGCTGGGGCTCTGCAGACCTGAATTTTGTTCCCAGGTCAGCTTGCTGGGGAGTTATGAGAAACTCACCATGCCTGGCTCCACATTCTCAATCATAAAATCATAAAAATGCTGCTATCATTTCTGGAATCTACAAGAGCAAACCAGGACTGCTCTGTCACTTATCTTGTGATTGCCTTTTATCTTTGTATAATGCCGTATTCACTGATGAAAGTAGTTAAGTAAACATTATTTACGACAAGTAGCACGCGAGAAAGGGCTTTCTAATGTGTGCCAGGGAATGGAAGTGCAATGACAGTACCGGTAGAGAGATGAAGAGTGTGGATGTGGTAGAGGGGTTTTATCACCCTGTGTTTATAATGACATATCTCTATCCTGGAGCGTCTTCAGCTGCTACAGCTGTGGAAAGTTTGTTTCCTTCGGTGGAATTCTGATTATATGCAATAGCTGGGAAGAGATCCCAGTTCCTGAAGTCAGCTTTTGCTACAAGAGCAAGAGGAAAGCCTGGTCCTGAAAGGAATTTTGAAAGAATGGTTTCTGCTCTGTGAGTCTCCGTAGGTTGATGCTGAGCTCATACAGCGGGTGGTTTTCCACCAGTGAGTTGTCACCTGCCATGGTGCTTCCATCTTCTAATCATTCCTAGACAGTAGGTAGGTAGAACTCCTTCTAGTGCGGATTTTAACTCCATTTGTATAGATTTCAGTATGATGGAAAACTGAAACAAACCCAAAGCCTGTAGGACAACCAGCATTCACAAAAGACTTATTATCCCTTTTTTGCCTGAAACAAGAGGATAAGGTCCCTTAGGCTGGGAAATGCGTCAAGGCCCAGGAAAAACACAGCATCAGTCAACATTAAAAAACAAAGTCTTGGAGAGCAGTTTTGCCGTTTGGATAGGATCGAACACTGGTGATGGGGCAAGTTTCCTTTGCCAGCTATGGGTCTGCAATTCCTCAGCAGGACTGAGATGGCTCTGTTGCTTTTGATTTGGTTTCCCTGGTGCTTTTGATCTGATTTCCCTTTGGGAAGGCGAGGGGGAGAAGGGCCAGGTTAGCTGGATCCAGGAAGGGCTGGAAGCATTGATCCACTAGGGTGCATCTGTGGGCTGGATGCCTGAAGGGCGCTGGTTTCAGATGCCAGCTCTCAGGCTTTGGGGTTGCTTCCACTGTAACTATAATTAGGAAGGGGGTTCTTTGTTTATTTAGGCTGAGAGCTTTAAGATAAATGACAGCTCCAAAGATGCTTTTCAGCACTTCATAAATCAACTGCCAGCTGGCCAATTTCACCTCTGAAATGTCTCCTGCTTTTTTTCTTTGCCTTTTTTTTCCTCCCAACTTTGGAAAGGTGGTATATGCAAAAGGACAAAATCTTCCAGACAAGTATCTGTTATGAGGAATACGTGCATTTGGGGAGCAGGGAGGGGAAACAACTTCATCCTTGAAAGACTCAAGGTGTTCCAAATCCCAGCCCATTGCAACTTCTAAACTCAAAGCCATCCTCACAGAGAGTCGGCAAAGGGCAGAGCCACCCAGCTGACCGACCAACATGTCCTCACTGCCATGACAGGCAGTTTTCTGATTTAATTTAATGCCTCTTTTTGCTATCTCACTCAACACATCCAGAGATTTACTGGTGTTCTTTTCCCTTAGCTGAGTTTCTTTGTTTCCTGCACAGCTCATGGGATTGTTTGTGCCAAGGACCCAGCATCCCCTTTCTCCAGAGTGAGGCGAGATTCCTGCCGAGAGGTTGTTGACAGCCATGCAGTCTCTGCGGGCAGAAGTGACCAGTATTTGAACTCAAACACCATGCACACTTAGAAGAGCTCTGAACTGTTCTCCAACTCTTGCCAAGCCTGGAATCACATTTTGTCCGTGTCCAAGGGTGAGGGACGATGCAAAACATGACTGAGGCCTTGGGATTCTCAGAAAAGTACTGACAAAATTGGTAGTGCTTGAATTTTAGGATCCCGGATTCTAGGTCTGTGCAATAGAGTTGTTCTTTCATTTTGGAATAGAATTACAAAGAGAAAACTGTTCTTACAGCAGAGGAAGACAACATTATCAGCCTAATCCTGCTCTACAATGGTGTCTGAGCACCATTAACAGAAATATGAATTCTACCTTAATGGGTAATACAGATACCCAGACAATGCAAGGGATGCAAGAGGAGGGGCCCTGACTCTGGGAACAGGGAAGAGGACGGTTTTGTGCACAGTAGCCATAAACAACCTAAACAGAGTCCTGTCTTAGACATCTCCTTCCAAGAGTTCCTTTCCATGGTCAACATGGGTCCACACAGCAATGGCACACAGGCAGCTGGAAACCAATACCAAAAATCATAGAATCATAGAATCACCACATTGGAAGAGACCCACTGGATCATTGAGTCCAACCATTCCTATCAAACACTAAACCATGTCCCTCAGCACCTCGTCCACCTGTCCCTTAAACCCCTCCAGGGAAGGTGACTCAACCCCCTCCCTGGGCAGCCTCGGACAGGGACCAATCACCCTTTCTGTGAAATATTTTTTCCTAATGTTCAGCCTGAACCTCCCCTGGCGGAGCTTGAGGCCATTCCCTCTCATCCTGTCCCCTGTCCCTTGGGAGAAGAGCCCAGCTCCCTCCTCTCCACAACCTCCTTTCAGGGAGTTGCAGAGAGCAATGAGGTCTCCCCTCAGCCTCCTCTTCTCCAGGCTAAACACCCCCAGCTCTCTCAGCCGCTCCTCTTGTTCTCCAGCCCCTTCCCCAGCTTTGTTGCTCTTCTCTGGACTCGCTCCAGAGCCTCAACATCCTTCTTGTGGTGAGGGGCCCAGAACTGTGCACAGGATTCAAGGAGCAGTCAAGATTTGCTAGTTGTCCAGCTAAACCAGGGTTTGTAGGATGGTCTGGGGAGTTGTGGTGGGAGAGCATATATGGATCTCTGCTACCTGATAAGGGCTTGGCACTCTGTTGGCAGCTCCACCAGCAGGATAACCCTGTTTTCCTGATCTCCAAACACTCCCTGGGACAAAATGCCAAAGAACTTTGGATAGGGTCCTAGATTGTTTGGATGGAGGCAATGAAGTGGTATGAACAGGCTGCCTGTGAAAGATCCTGCTGAAATAGGTCCTAGATTTCTTTCTAGGTGGGAGGTAAAACTTCCATGGCTGTGGGGCATGTTTCTCCTCTTTCAAGTGTGTTTTTCTGGGCATCTAAACTTAGCCATGAACAGAGAAGCCAGGAGTAATGGCTACAGACCAACATAAATGCAGCAGAGACAAAAGGAGGAATCAGAATTAGTAGGAGATCATGGAAAGAGGAGACAAAGGACTGACAAAGGTACATATAGCTTTCAGACAGATCTTCAGAGGCTGTAAAACTGCATGAATCTCAGATGCGTGTCACAACATTGCTGAGAAAACTGCACTTAAATTAACTGGATTCTGAGCTCATGTGAATTGGCCCCGCTCCACTGACCTCTTGTAAACCGCAGAGTATAATAGGAAAAAGTTTCTTTTCAAATCAGAAGTGAGAAGACCGAGATGTTTAACAAAGGGGCCTGAAAAAGCTCCAAGCACTGGACAGTCTCCACCTGGTTACATTAAACCAGTCTCTACATTTTTCAAAATCCACCCATGCTTTAATCTCTGCTCCATTTCACATTTCCTTATGATGTTGCCCAAAGAAATGCGCTCATTGGCAAAAAGCTGAGCAGTTCACCACAAAGCTCAACAGGACCTTGATGTGGCTTTTAAAAAACCCCAAGCCCTTAACTGCTGAGGCTCACAGATTTTTGCTCTTCAGCAGATGTTATAGCAGGACTGAAGCTTGGCAAACATTTGCAGACATGGATAGTGTTGAGACTGATGGCCTGATTCTCATTTATGTGAAACTGCCTTTACAGTTCTCTGGCTCAGGAAAAAAGTGCCTCTAAAGTGTGTGCGAAAGCAATTGATGTAAAGGGACCTTAGCAGGAATGAACATCAGACTGCTGGTCTCCCCAGGCAGATGAGGATTATAATTACAGTTAACTTAGCTTTCTTGATTGGAGTCCAAACACCCTGATATTAGCTTATCTCTTTAAGTCTCTTATAAGTGTCAGATTTTTTCACCAATGCCCTGGTGACAGCCACAGACTCTGTCTCCAGAATCCTGATTATCCTGATTGTTGGTCTGTCTTGTGATAGCATCTAGAAACCATTTTCCTCAGTCAAGACCTTATGTTCAAGCACAGAAGAGCAAAAAGATGTTTAGTCCCAAATGTTTCTTACATTTCAAGGCAGTACAACCTTGTCACCCTGTGTCCAGGTTTGGGGTTTTCTTCCTCCCGTTTGTTCTATGGTGAAACAGAAGCTGTGACAGTACCAGCTTTGAGCTTTGAGGCTCATGAAGCGAGAGATGTTGTAGGATGCAGGACACTTCCAACCCCATGTTGTCTTTTCTTGTGTGGTGTCAGTATCTCAAGAGCATTTTTACATACCCTGCTCTCAGACTTGTGTGGATTGATTTAAAAACACCTAACAGGCTCAAGGCATAACAGTTCTCTTTGCAGATGCTTGTGAAAGGAAACATCCAGCATAACACTCTTACATACACAGTCTGACATCCAGGAGTCCCATAGAGGGGTAAATCAGGAACTCTAAGCTACGTGGTTAGAACTAACCTGCACTTCCAGAAACTGGAATCATTTAGAACCTTGTGCATCCTAATTGTACATGGGCAGATTAGGTGGAAGCAACCACTTCATCTCTACTTGGTGTAAAAAGCATCGTAGAGAAGTGGTTTCTAACTTCAGGAAGAAGAAGGTCAGAGGAGAATGTGTTTTTACAAGCTTTGAGGCGTTTCCTCCTCTGGTGATACTGAAGCTGGGCACGACCTAAGTGGTGACAGTTTATCTGGAGATGCTGCTGTGTTCATTAAGAGGGGCTGTTGCTGTTTATCTGTGTCTTGTCTGCAAAATCAGGTGTTTGGAAAACACATTCGCAATGTTGTCAGCATGCTGTAGTGTTTGTGTGGAGAGGGTGGATTTCCAGAGGTGCTCTGAAGCTGGCCCCCTCTGGGAGATGCAGCTCCTCCTCGCAAAAACTTTGATAGTGTACGGGAAACCATCCCAGCTCCTTTTTCACTGCAAAATTAACTCAGGAAAAGTCAGAAAGTATTTAAAGCTTTATAGCAACATGAAGGTGTCACCTTAGGCAGACCAAGCATCTATACAGGGAGCAATATGAACAACACTACAGATAGATACCTGCCTCTGAGCAGGTGGTTTATACTTTCTCTATAACTCAAGGGCAGCGGGTATTTCAAAGCGCCGCTCATCTCCCAAGCCAGAGCTCAGCTGAACGGTGCAGGCAAAGTGCCTGCTGCTCTCCACCAGCTCTAAAAGGAGCCTGGGTGGCTGGGTTGGATGAAAATATGCACATTGTAAGCATCTAAATTTAGCAGAGATGAGTCCCTCTGGTGAAATCTGCTGGTCCATTTGCTATTGCTGCTTGTCCGTATGTAAAAGCATTCAGCTATTACTGTGATAGGCAGCAAATGAAAGTCCTAACCCAACACCAGACTGCGCCGTTGCTTTTCCCTCTTTAGGTACACCACAGAAGGAATAGGCAGGCACTAAAGAGAGTAGCAGGTGGAGTAAACAGCCCCATGGCTAACTGATTTTTTTAGATCTTTTAAATCATGTTTTTGACTTGGAGAAATGAGCTCACACTAAAAATAGAAATGAGAAGATTTTACTTCCACAGAACTCCGCATTTTGAGCTGTCAGAACATTTTGGCCTTTGCCTGTAGCCACAGAGAACACCATGCAGCCCTTCAGCTGTGGCTGCTGCTCCAGTGGCAATCGGTAGGAGCAATCCCAGCCACTCCAGTTGTCCCACAACCCTGGCTCTGACAATGGCAATCGTCATTTTCTGCAGAATTCCCTGCTGTACCCACCTGTGTCTGCAGCCAAGCCTGCCAGCTACTAGCAGTTCTTCCTCACACCAGTAACTCTTCTCTGTTTCAGCCCTTCTCCTTTCACCTCCCTTAGCCCCAGTAAATCCTGCTCTGCTCCTTCAGACAACTGAAACCAAACTGCTCAGTGCTTTGTGAAGTGACCCCACAGCTGGTTGAAAACATAACATTCGTCTTTATGAACAAGATGAGCTGGCATTTTTGGGCTAGAAAGATGACCATGTTTGTCATCCTACTGACACAGCTTCTTTTTTTCAATCTAAGCAAACAGTCTGGGCTTGCTTTCCTGATTTGCCATTTTTCTCTCCATGAAATGCTGCCAACTGACAAAATATATTAGTTACTCAGAGCTTTCAAAGGCTCAGCCAGCTTCTCAGCAGCCAAGAGCACTTGTTGAGAAAAGGGAAATCAATATGATGAGAGAAGCAGGCATGTGTGATTTAAAATAGACCATTTTAAAACCATTGAGCCTGGTTTGCTGTTGCCTTGTCCATTCTATGTGACCTGCATGTTCTATGCTTTCGCAATGGTGAAGGAGATGTGCACAGGTCGAAATGCTGTCAGAGAGGAAAAGACAGCAGAAGGCTGAGTCCTAAGGTGTGTGTGAGTGGGGTTTATTGTTAAAAAGATGTCACACCCTCTCTACCCCATTCCAGCCCATTTGGATAATTGTTCCTTGGACATAGTGCCACCAGCCCTGCCCCGTAACTAACAGTGAGCTCCCTGTAATTGAAAATAGCTGTATCTGAGGCCAGTGCCCTACTGTGGGGCTGCAACATCACACAATATCCTGGACAACATTCCACAGAACAAATATTCAGTTTAAGATGAGCTTTCCCACCACCATCTGTCCACTGGCTTTCTTATAAGAAAGCATAGAAAAGAGCATAGAAAAAGAGCAAATGTCTTGTCTGAAGTGATGTACAGGATTTACAGTGTCATAAAACTGGAGCTGGATCTGACCATTGTTTCTTCTGGCTTGAGTCTCTCTTCACAAGACACAGCACCAGCTGCCATACTGGGAGATACAAGAGATCTCTGCAAATGCATTTGTCAAATCACCTGCTCAGAAGGGAACTTTCTCCCTGACACCCATTAGCTAAAGACAAGGTTATACCACTCACCATGGAGGTTTGTAAACTCTACAAAGGTCTGTGTCTGAATAATTCCTTTCTCTCCCTCCTTTCCTGTATGATCAGATATGGATGGTGTTTCTCACTTGGACTGCTTCGAACAGCAATCCCTTTAAATGTCCCTGTCAAAAAGCTGACCCATATGCTTACCCATTTGCTTTTGAAATCCTAAGCCCCTGCAAAAGCAAGGGGCTTATTGGGGTTATGTCAGGGTTTAATTCAGCCTCAAGATATGAACAATTTCCTGTCATTCCAGCCTCTTTCCTGGAGGGGGCCAGAGAGAAATCCCCCCCGTTTAGTATCTATTGGTCCCTGGAACACAAGAACCACTTGACCCTTTTGCATAAACTCCTGTTAGCGCCTGCCAGCTGGATCCCGTGTCCTGCAGCACTCTGTACACCGGGGGGTATCAAGCAAAGCACAGATCATCTACTGACTGCTGGGCGGCTGCTCACCCACCGGAGAGCAGAGCGTGCTTATCAGGATGCTGCACCTCCAGACACCAACAGCACAATGACAGCGGGACCTGCCTGTGAAATGAGGCCAAGATAAATGATGTATTGCCCTCATCCCTAACAGTGTGGCCCAGACAGAAACCAGGTGGAGGGGAGGGAGCCAGCACCTTCTGTAAACAATCCTGTGTCTCAGCTGGAACAGCTTTAGGCTGAAATGCTGGATTAAGAAAGTGATTCTTGCCCTGGACAGAAAGTTAAAGGGCAGGGGTGATAATGCACTGATGGCCAAAGGTGGCTGGGGGAACGTAGCCATTACTCAGCACTGGATCATTTGACCTGGCAGGAGAACATCTGATATCTAAACAGTCCCACTCATCCTGAAGCACTCAGAAACCTCTACACTAAATATTTGATGCCCTTGTTTGATAATGTTTATTTTGCTTTCTCCCCACCTGCGTGACACTAATATGCTGTGAGTGGGGAAAACATGGGGTAGCACATACCAGAGATAAACCACTAATGTGTGATCTTTCTTAAACAGAGATTTATGAGACAGACCATGAAGCTGACTGGGCAAAAAGTAGGGAGTTTACTATAGGGACCAGCTCTGTGTTGGTCAAAATGCCATCGGCAGCACGTGATCTCCCAGATCTGCCCTTTCTAAGAAATTTGTGCAAATCATGATACACTCAGTTGACTCATAATTTAGCAGCAGGATTTTGATTGACCTCATCTAGGCATCAGTTTCTCCGCTTCTGCATGGATGGGAGGGGAAGGGGAAAAGGTGAATTTCAGTCAGTCAGTCTCATTTCCCTGTGTCTGAGATAGTTCTATACCATCTTACTGCTCCACTATCAGTTAAAACAGTTGTGATACATAGTTCCTGAGTTGTCCTCTGAAGACTCTGCTCTCTCCTTGTGTGAGTTTTTAGTTGATCGGGTGATGCCAACTTATACCAAGGATCAGGGCAACCCAATTTCCAAGGAGGAACCACTCCCTTGGTTGTAGCCATCTTTATCTAAGCTGGTTGCCCAGAAATTCTTTGGTCAGCAGAGATGTGGTCAATGCAGTCAGTAAAGTCCAGAGGGTGATGCACCTGAAAGAGATGGATGGTGCCCCAGGCTCAGCTCTCTCTCCACACTACAGCACCAGTAATTAGAAAGGGAAGCCATCCCAGACAGGAGATGTTGTTACAAACACCCATATTTAATAAAGTGAGTCCTGACCTTGCTGTCTGAGGCTGCTAGAGACAACAGTGCAAAGCATGCGTTTGCCGCTGGGTTTGTGAGTTGATTAGTTCTTAATTCAAGAGGCCCTTATGGACCAGTTCCCAGAGGCTCTTTCACCCTGCCAGCTCAAAGACAAGTTTGAACAGTTTGAATAGAGGTCTCCAGTCTCCTAAGGTTCTCCAAAATCCCACAAGGCCTGCTCAGCATCTAAATGAGAGGCACAGCGTTCTCTTTCGGTTTATTTTCAAACCAAGGCCCTCCCTTCCAATTTTCAATATCAAGGTATTTTCCATGCATAAGGAGAAAACAGTGTGTGAGCTGAATTCCTTCCCTACCTCATTTGAAAATATCCTCTGGCATTTTTAGCTGTCATTTACCTGTTTTGACAGGAAGTCTTGGCCTCTGAGCCAGTGGGTTTCCTTTCCAGATAGAAAGAACTATTGTAGTCTAAGAACTGACATTGTCTAGTGGTTACTTCTGAGAACAAGAAATCTTGGATTTTCTTTCCAATTTTGCCTAAGTGCAGAAAAAAGAAAGCCACGTTTGTTTCTTTTGCCTCGGTTTCCTCCTTGGTCCCAGGTACAGTAAAATCCCTTTTGCACAGTTACCCTGTTTCCTGTTTCACATCCTCAGATGCATGTTTAAAAACTCTTTATTAAAAGAAAGAGCTGGCTGTTGCTTTCTAACAAAAAGAGCAAATAACAGAAGTGATCCCAGTGATGGTTCTATTGCTCTTGATCTGAGATAAACCATTTTTTATCTGCTGGGTTATTAGAAGCACACCTTTACTTGTGAAAGTTCAGGTGAAATTGGGATAAAAGCTGGAAAGGATTCGAACTATAAGTATGTTTGAAATGTTATCTGTTCTTTCTCAAACATGTCTTTCCAGCTCAGGTATTTACATGCTGATAACCTTTTGGTCCCAACGGTGCTAGAGACTTTGTGCCTTGTATTTCAAAACTGATAAGATACTGAAAGACATGGAGCCTCTAAGAAACATTATGAAAAACAATCCTCCTTCTTTTCCCTGAGATCCTTGGGTTATTGTGCTACTTAAACACTGAATTTCTGGAAATTATTTGCTGTAGGAATTCTTTACCGCAAAGAACCTGGGAAGGAGATAGAACTGTGAGGGCTGATGTAGAAGAGGAGACAACATTGCTTTGGTTATTCAGAGGTTTGGCCTTTGTTCTCCCTTTGATCTGCCACTCTCATTGATTCCTTCCTATCAGCAGATCAAGGAGAATTTTTATCTTGCTGGGAGCCTTTGCGTGTGTGCAGTTATTTTTTATTAAAATCCTTTTGCAGTAACATCAGGAGAAGTTTTGCAACCATCTCTGCCTGTTTTGTCTTGTAGGAGCTGAACAGACAGAAAACCTCTACGGTTTTGATGTTTTAAATAAGCTAGTGAGTAAATGTCCTTGGAATGCTGCCCCTGCCTCCCTTTTATTCAGCAATGTGGCCACACCATAGAAGAAAATTTAGCCAAAAAAGTAGAGATTCAGCAACGTTGGACACATCTGAGAGCAGGAAAGCAGGGGAAGCTCATGCTGCTGCTTGACTTCTAGTAAGCTGGTAAATACTGAGAATAAATTTGTTTTGATGTTTATATAAAATGAGCTCAGCAAATCTAAGGCCAAGCAGAAGCCTGGGTTTGCTGTAGGGGTTAAAAAAAAAAAAAAGCAAAACCCATCGCAAATGATACTGTCCAGCACAGACTGGAGCTCAGGTGAGTTGCTGGCACTGGATTTCCATTCCTTGAGGTCAGGAAGGGAAGGGAGCTTGGCAGGGTGAAACTTCCCCTGCCATTCCCCTCCTTACGGATAAAGACGGGGCACATTCTCCCTGGCACCTTGCGCGGGCTCTCCAGTTAGTGACCACAATGAGGGCACTCCAGGAGGATATGCAGCTCTGAATTCGCTGGCAAAAACAGCAGTTTCAGCTTGATGCTGTTGACCTCTGATCACTGTTTTATGTTCAAGTAGCTGGGACACGGCCAATTTTATGAAATGAGTTTTAAGCTTGCACAAAGGTCTTCAGAAAGAAGGAAATTCAGCCTGTTAAGCTGTTGAAACAGTGCAGTTTCTGACCTGAAATGATCTGGTCTTGTAGGGAGAGAGGCCAAAAGACCCTCAGATGCTTTACATGTATCAAATTCATTAGTTCAGTGACATGTATCCTCTTCCTGTGCTTCCCTGAATGTTTCTGTTCACCGCGAGGTGATGACCACCGAAGTCAGTTAATACGATGTGCTGCATCTGGAATACAGTCCAGCCCAGCAGGGAGCTGAGGCCTTGGCACAGAGACAGTTAAGCAAGCCAGATGAGGTTCCAGTCATACCTTTCATAGCCAAGACTGTGCAATTGATTTATGTCCAGTGCTGATGATGCAGGCTGGTTAAAACTCAGTGTGTTTCATGTATGACTGGACAAAGCTTAATACAGCAGGTCAAAGACATTGCGAAAATTCAGGTCCTTAATAAATACCTTCGTTTGCATCTCGTTACAAGGCTGCAGAGGGCATCACCTTATGGAGCTTGGCACTCAGCTGGTCAACTCAACTGCCCTGTGCTCAAGAACAGCTAGTGGCTTTGGTCCAAGACACCTGAGAAATGCCTCTGCCCTCCCAGCCACCAGAGTCAGAGCACGGGGCAAGAACCACTTCAGCTGCGGCATCTGAGATATCTGGCTGCAAGGTGCATGAAGCAGAAAGTGTCTCCCCTTCACAGCAGAGCGAGAGCCTCACCCTCCTGGAAAATAGCAAGCACAGTACAGAATCCTGTCTCAGTCTTCTTCCCCGTATTATCTTGAGAGAAAATAAAGATTTTGTGTTGGGATTGTATTATTTGGGGAGGGGAGGGGGGTTGATGGAGCAGCAGAAATAATATTAAACACACAGAGAATGCCTGCTGATGTTCATGGCACTATCAATTTCCTCTCCAGTGTGGAGGAGAGGCAGGGTACGGGTCAAGGGAAAAAAGATTTACTTTCCCTTGATATGCACAGCCTGGGCAACACAGTTGTGAATGCACTGAATTCATACTAACCCTTTCAAAAAAAAGCTCCCCTGCAAGACTTCATAACTTTGCAGGCAGCCCCCATAATCAAGTCTTACAGCATAGCTCGCTACTTCATAAATTTGAAATAAATCATAAAAGGGGCATATTAAAATAATTTGTATCAGTAGGGACTGATTTAAAGCCCAGCTCCTCATCCATCACTGAGATGCTTTCATTTGCTAGCGTATTCCTCCAAACTGCAGGAAAAGCTTCACCAAATCCATTAATAATAAAGAGAAGAGAAGCCTTCACGGAGCAAATGGACAGAGAGGAAGTGGAGAATGATTCCTGGAAACTTCTTTTTCTTTACAAGATTCCCTCCAAATATAATTGTGGCAGAGAAATGCTGCCACAACTTTTTTTGATCTTTTATTGGAAAATAATTTAGGACAATTCCTAAGGCGCAGAAATAACATTTATTTGCTGTTCGGCTCAGAGGAGATAAAACCGAAAAGGGGAGAGAGGCTGGGGAAAGGATTCTGGGAGGCAATAAACCCATTTCGCTGTGGGGAATCCAGTGAGGAAAGGATTTATCCTTTGATAACTGCTAGAGAACTGGGTACCAGTGATGCAGGGGCAGCTTCCACTGCATTGAATCGCTTCGGTTGAGCCTCAGCAGAGATTAGCGGGGAGCGGGGAAGCGCCTTGGACCTTCCAGGGGACTGGGAGGAGCGGGGGGAGCTGGGAATCTACCCAAGTCCGGGAAAAAAACAGATTTTTCCGCTGGAATTGCCGCAAACTGCGGCCCCCGTCCTCCCGGGGAGCCCCGTCTTTAGAAGCATCTCTCCAAATACATCGTGTTTGCTCCAAAACCTTGTTGTTTGCCCACGCTGGGGGGGTTTATCCCCAACATTCGGCATCGCCTTTGAAATACGAGAGCCCTCAAACTGCCAGGAGCAGCTCTATTTTCTCTCCTCTGCCAATCGGCGTCTAAACGTGAACTATCTCGAATCCTTCCGTAGGAAACACAATTAAAGTGTCATTAAGAAAGCATTTTTCTCCTATCCTCTTCTGTAACCGGGCTCGGTGTTTCCTCGCTGGGTGCTGAACTCGTGCCCATCTCACAGGGCAATGGAAGTGAAAGGGACTCAAGCAGGGGTCTGGGTTTCACCTTCTGATCCTTTTCATCCCAGCAATGCCAATATTTTCAGGTGTGTCACGTTCGGAGTAACTCATACAGATAAATATTTTGTAGTAGGAACTAAAAAAAACAAAAAACAAAAAACAAAAATCCTTCCTCCTAGCCATATCGATAATACAGGCGGAGGGGAAAATATTCTCACCTAAGTTAGGGAAATTCTGTGAGAAAAGCTTTTTGTTGGTGGTTTTGATCTTTTAGCTTGACAAAACCAACTTGAACTCTTAGTAAAAGTCAAAGACACGCTGGTTTTAGATGAGATATGTTTTGGTTTGCCGGCTTTTCCAGTGCCAGCTCTCTATTTGGAATAAACAGCCCTTTGGTGTCTTTTTGCTAACACGGTTTCCCTGCTCTCTTCCCACGTGTAGCTCCGTGCTTTGCTGTCTCCAGGGAAAAGACTGGGAAGACGTGGACCCAAAAAAAAAGAAAAAAAAACGACGGGAGACTCCAAGCACCCGCTGCTGCGCTGGGAAAGGTAAGGAAAATTATTGGGGCAGTGTTAATGAACGAAAGAAGAAATCAAATGAAGGCAGAGCGAGGTAAAATCTCCACAGGGGAATATTCCCACGGAACTGACTCCCGGGGGAAAGACCAGGAGATTCCCCACACTCCTCTTTTTTTTTATTTCCTATACCCAAAGCATTCGTGTTTTGCCACCCCACCAGCTTCCTTAGGGACCATGCTAACCTCCCGAATTTTATAGCCGTTGACAAACCCGTGAAATCTCATCGGATTATGGACACTAAAAGGGAGCTCCCCCTCCTCGTGCCTGATTTTAAGAGCTGCTTTACACACGGTTGTTCGGCAATGCTGTGTGAAGGGGCTGTAGACTCACAACCTCAAGTGCCCCAGGTTCTCAGAGATAGCCAGGTGTTACAAGGGTGCAAATATCCAGGCTGTAGATCCTCCAACAGCGGTTCTTTCAAACCCTGCCCTCCGCGGGATCCTTCAGCTCTCAGGTTGGAGCTCCCACCCCAGGCTCTGCTCCCAAACCCTCTGGAAACTCGCATGGGCTTTTGGTCAAGCCCCAGATAGACGGCAGGTCCCCAAAATAAAGCTCTCCCTGCCTTTACCAGAGACCCAGCTCCCCAGAGAGGGGCAAATTCGGCTCCCACCGTATTCCTGAGACATCTCTGAGACCATTCCCTGTTCCCTCAGCCACCTCTCAAGTTCGGCCACAGAGCTGCCCTGTGTATCAACCCAGTTCTTATTTCCTTTGGATTTGTCTTGTGGTTCTGTCTTCTTTCTTTATATTGGGATCACATAGGAGTTTTACAATACCCCTCATTGCAATATTTCAGTTCTACATCGGACTTTGGTTTACTCTTCTACTGAAAGGCTTTCAGAGAAGTCTCTCATTATCGTTGCTGATGGAGATATCAATTTGCTGTTACCTAGAGCCACCTCCCTTGGCATTGCTTTAGACAGGAACAAATCAGCCTTCATTTTGCTTGTTTTAGGTTTTAATCCCTTGTTGTCAGGTGTACTTTTACATATTAAATTATAGATTTTGATAATATCTGATATTATAATACACACGTGTGCACTTTATGCTTTATATATATACATATATATAAATACATGTAAATATATATATATATATGTACATTTCTGTACTGCTGCAGCTTTTCTGGTTGCACTGAGCTTGCAGGGTTGTTCCTTGTCACACAGCCCCCCGGGCAGAGTAAACGTCCATGAACTATCCACCCTCCCGGAAGGGCTGACCTGTGCTCTCCCCACTGAAAAGCAGCTCCTGCCTTTCTTGGTGTGTCCTCCCTGGCCCAGGGCTTTTTTTCTTTTTCAACCCCAAATAATTTTTCAAAGCAGCCTCCTGGCTGGGAGTGCTGAGTGCTGGCTGGGATGCAAAGACCCTGGTTTGACCCCCACCTCTGGTCCTCAGGCCAAGCTGGTCCCATCTTTGGGTGAATTCATTTCAAGCTGAACTTTGTGTGAACCGGGGCCCGAGGGGAAGGGAACCCGACAGAGCAAGGCTGACGGAGGCAAGTTCTGAGCAAACCCATCAGCCTGAGTAAATATTGAACGAGTCCATGTGAAGGTTGGGGTTGAAATGGAGCTGTCAGACCAGTGTAAACTGAAAGGATAGGTGAGGCCTCTGAAAAGCAAGGAAACATTTTGTACACTCACTTCTGCAATTGTTCCTCCCACCCAAGCCCTTTGCCCCAGACCTCGTTTCACCTGCCTGAGAGGCTAAAACAACCCTGGGGCTGATCGGTGCTGAAATATCTGTGTTGGTGGAAGCAAATCGCTGAGGGGCAGAGGGGTGACCGAGGGGACAGCACCGAGGGGTGGCCCTTCGATGTAAGTAGGAGGCATTACAGCTGGTATCGGACATGAGACAGCAAATTGGAGGTCGCTCACCTTAAATCCAGATGACCTATGCAGCAGGAATCCTGGAAAATAAATATACTGTATATTGGGTACAAATACAAGTGAAATACACTGTCTATAAATACATATCATCCAAATAAACGCATATATGCCTTGGTTTCAGAGCCCAGCACAACTGTGCTAGGTATGGGAAGGGCTGCAAGTTCTCCTGCTCAATCTGGATCTGAGGGCAGTGGCTCTCACCCAGCGCTTCCCACAACTGCAGGTCTTTTACCCACCTCTCCAGGGATTTCAGTGACACCTAAAAATGTGTTCATGTCAAAACGTTAAGAAAACTTAGCAGGCATGAAAATCCCTCCTGATTTACCTGATTTAGGGTGTATCGACTCCCTTGGGAGTGTTAGCGTGTAAGCAGGGGCATGGGCATCTCAAACTCTGTTTGAGAACTGACTCACTCACTGTGTGATGAAAACATTTTGCTCTCATCCTGCCCTGGTTTTGCCAGGAGCTGGGGAAGGGGTGACCTCTAACTAATTTTTCTGTGGGAAACAAGTTTGGAGAAACCCAGAAGGCTTCCTCCCTTCTTCTTCTCCACTTCAAGGCATCAAAGGGTTTTAAGAGCCGGCCCAACCTGGCCACAGTGTGGTCACTGGGGGGAGGTTTTCTCCCCAGACAGAGACTCCCAGGAAGGCTTCACACCTTCAGAGCATAGAGGCTCTGGTAGTTAATAGCAGCCAGCAAAGTAGAGTTGAATATAAGGAGGTCTTCAGAGTATTATTATTATTATTTAATAGAATGTGCTCTTCCGACATCAAAAGGGCTTCATGTTGTGAGAACAAACGCTCTGGGGGGAGGAGAAACATTTCACACCAAGGGGTAAGGAACAGATGGCCCTGGAAGAGCCACCACGCCAGGCCAGAGCTCCCAGTGCACTCCTGGGGTCTCTACTCTGGGAACAGAACCAGAGACCAGAGACTCTGGGCATCCCTTCCCCTTCCCCTCCTCCCACAGAGGGACAGCGTGGTGACTGCCATTAATAATTGACACAGTTCCGTTTCTTTAACTGGGAATTTCCCCTTCCTTTGGGATATTAAAAGAATAAATCTCCATTAAGACGTGGCTTTGTGTGTGAGAGTGGAGGGGGACTCGGCTAATTTTTCTGCTCATGAAAAATGCGATTCCAGGGACCCACAGACACATGGGGTTATAGAATCATAGAATCATAGAATAACCAGGTTGGAAGAGACCCATCGGATCATCGAGTCCAACCATTCCTATCAAACACTAAACCACGTCCCTTAGCACCTCGTCCACCCGTCCCTTAAACCCCTCCAGGGAAGGTGACTCAAAAAAAAATAGCCTTGTCGTTGTGTATCGTTTATATAAACCAAAGGAGTGTGTGTAGACCTCGTATTTGTGATCAAGTCCTACTGCGATGGGGTGAAGTCGTGCGTGGCTCTTGCTCTGCACCCTACACTGATGCGGTGTGGATGGAGCACACGTCCACTTCCCCTACGGACACACAGGTGCCTGCGTGGATACTGAAGCGCCTGTACCCGCTCCTTCTCTGGGTGTGGGGAGGACACGAGTGCCCCTCAGCACCTCACAGGAGCATCCCTGACCGGCCTCGGGTGTCCTGGAGTGGCCTTTCCAGCGGGTTTCGGGCTCTTAAGACAAAAGGGAGCGTGAGAAACTTGGAGGGAGAGCAGGGGCTTCCTGAGATTAGCCGTGTGCGGTGGTCGTTGTTAGAGAAACACGACTTGGCAGCGAGGGGGGCAAGGGGAATGGGGCAGGGAGGGGCCTGCAGGGACTTACATATGTAAGGGAGAATCGACACCCTCTCTGGACCCTTCCGGAGGCTCCCTTTGAGTTTCAAATGGAAGCGAGAGCTTTTGTTGTGCCCGACACACTGACACATCGGTGCCCTCCGGTTTGCCCCTGCCCTTCCTCTCCCCCCAGCTCCTCAGCCGAGCAGAGACCGGGGGCGAATCCTCCCCGTGGAAGCCCACGGGCTTTCCGAAATACAACGCCCTGTCGCGATGAGACAGCTTAAATCACACAGATCCTTCAATAGCGCTGGTTCAACGAGCAGGTTAACCCAAGCTGGTTCACACCCAACAGGTTATGAAGTCAATCTGGCTGCCTGTGCTTTCTTTTTCCTCTCCTGATGTTTTGCAGGCTGCTGCTTGTTTTTCTTATTCCTCTTCTTTTTACCCTTTCCCCCTCTGTTTTTTGGTTTGTGGTTTGTTTTTTTTTATTGTTGCTTCCCCCCTCACCTTATCTCTGAGCTAATTGCTTACTCCAAACTCTTTTCTTCCGAGTAATAGAGGACCATGAGGGGACGAAACACCTTGGGGGCAGAGGGATGCTCTGCCACCCAGACACACCGGGCCGGGTACCGGGCTCGGCTGCAGCATCTCCTGCGCTCATCCCTCACCCCACGCCCTCCTCACCGAAAATATTTGCAAATCTGACCAAGCCAGAACAATTGTTTCTGCTGGCAGCCCCTCTGTTTACTTGTTTAGAAACCCCAGAGGCTTTTCGAGGTAAAAAGGTCAGAGCTGCTGCACCCTGGCCGCTGCCTCCCCCTCTCCATCCCCTCCCCGGGGCGGCTCTGTGGGCTCCGACTCTGATACTGATGCTGTGGGGAACAGGCTTCAGAGGTCGCCTTGGGAAGCGAAAGGAAGGAAACCAAATTGACGCTTCGTTTTGGTTTTGGGTTTTGGGTTGAATCAGCCTCCGCTGTGTCCCCACCCCGGCTCCGTTCCCGTTAGCGATGCTGCTTCAATGATGCGGGACCCGCTTGCCGTGCCGGGATGCTCATGCTGAGGATGATGATGATTTTCTGTTCTCATCAGGCCCCGCCGAGCTGTGCAATAATTCCACGTTTCTACCCTCTCCTGTCGGGGCCAGCCCGATGCTGCCGGTGCTGAGTTGGGGTCGCAGGGAACCAGCCCACGGGAAGCAGGACCGGGAGGTTTCTCTGGAGCTTTGGCAGCAGCCGAAGACCTTTTCCTTCTTCCTCCTCCTCCCTCCGAGCCCAGGCTCCCCCCTCCCCGTGTCACTCACTTCCCTGGCCGGCAGAGATTTCCATTTGGCTCAAAGTCTTGCGTGTGGAAAAAAGTAAACTTTATTAGATTGAGGTAGTTTTATTTCGAGATACAGAGCACGGGGAAGGGAGTGGAGGGGGAAACAGGAGATTCCAATTAAGAAACTGCTAGTTTTTCTCAATGACGTTTTTCCCTTTCAAACAATCTTTAACAAAAGCTGCCGTGGTTTTCAGTCCGTCCTACCCAAAAGTGAGGAAGGGAAACAATTTAGCCATGGTTAAATAATGTTTTTGTGGGACTCCGATAAGCCTAAGAGGGTAGGGGTACAAGGAACCGTGCTACTTCACTCCAAGACCTCAGGCTATCGGGACGTACAATAAATAGCAGCCAGTGCATCAGTGCCGGGGGGAGCCAAGCGGCCCCCCCAGCCTTGTTCCCATCCACATTCACACCTCCTGCGACAGTGACCAGAGCACCCTGAGGTCGTGTCTTCGTTCTCTGACAGCACAACCCTTCCTCCCCCAGGATCAATCACAGCCACGGTCGCAGAGCGCGTAGAAAACCCTGTAAAAAGCAGTAGTAGTGCAAAATGGGAGCAGAGGAGTTGCTTCTTCTGCTTGGGGTTGGTTTGGGTCTTCGTAGAGGCCTCGAGCATCTGAGGCGCCTCAGATCTCATTCCAAGATATACATACAGTAAATAAAAAGGAAGCAGGCAAAAACACCCAAAACTTTTTTACAATCTCGCAGGGAGGAAAAAATACATCAAATGAAGTATTCTTTCAGGCAAAAGTCGTTGTGCACATTTTTAAAACGGGAGAAAACTAAATTCGTTTTAAAGTTCCTGTAGTTGAAAGTGCAGTTCCTATAGGGAAGGGAGAAGGGAGAGGGAGAGACTTCCCTGAGACCAACGCCTATTGCTAAGGGTGTACGAGGACACGGCTGCTCCTTTGGAGTCCGGTGTTGTGCAGAGGGTCTATAAATTAAGAGAGAGGAATGCAAGCAGGAGGGTTGGTGTCACACGTGTGGAGGCAGCCGGAGAGGGAAGAGGGCCTTGCTCTTGCACCCATGCAGCTGGGGCTGTGCGTGGGAGATGCGTGTTCGTGCGAGAGGGGCTGCAGGCACCGGTTGCCCTTCGAGGAAAGCCCCAGGCCCATCTCTGTGCCTCTCAGGACGACCCCGAGCTGGGAGAGGCCTCAGGTGAGGTGCAGTTGGACTGATCTGAGGCTTCACTCGCTTCCTTGGCAGACCTGGAGGCAACAGCCGGGGCAAGACCTTCCTTTTCCCTCTTCTTCTGCTTCATTCGCCTGTTCTGGAACCAGATCTTGACCTGGGTTTCGTTGAGCTCCAGGGTGGCAGCGATCTCCACCCGCCGGGCCCTGGTGAGGTACTTGTTGAAGTGAAATTCCTTCTCCAGCTCCGTCAGCTGCTTGGTGGTGAAGTTGGTGCGGATGGGGTTGGGTTGGCCCAGCAGTCCGTACTCCGACACTTTGGCTGTTGACGAGCAAACACCAAGAGGGCAGGAGCAGCCAGAGCAATTCCCCCCCTGGGACATGGGGGCTCTCCCCGCTCCCCTCTTCTCCTGGACATTTCACCTCCATCTCCCTCTCCACCTCTGCTACCTGGGGTTTCATGCTCCCTCCTGGGTTCTCAGCTATCCTTGGTTTCCCAACCCAGGGATACAACCTGGAGACACAGATCTTCTCGGGCTCTGCAGAGCTGCCCCCCTCCCTTACAACCATTCCCCTCACCCCAGATCCTTGCAAGCTGCCATGAACCTTGAAGGTGTGAGAGAAGGAGTGGAGGGGGAGGGCGAGGGTGATGATGTGGGGTGGAGGAAAGGTTGTGCTTCAAGGAAGATTGTGGAGAAGGAAGTTGAACAATAGGGGAGATGGAAGCCACGACTGTGCAAGAAGCAGGAAGCCCGGAACGTTTCCTATTCCGAGCTGGGCTGAAATCTCATTGGGCCTGCAGGGGACTGAGCTCAGAGACCTTTCCCTCAGTCTGGAAAATCTGTATTATTTCCTTAGCGATGAGGTGGTGTATAAACCAAAAACCCAAAGCAAAGCCAACCCGTGTTCCCTGGTTACCTTGGGTACAGACCCCGGGGAAGAAACAACCTTTCCTTGCCGGGCTGGGCTCTACCCACCCCGTTTCCCTCCTCTCCCAGGTGTGGGAACCGTCCCGGCCCAGCTCCGCGTTCCCCAAACTCACCTGTCTTGGGTGGGTTCCTCTTCACCCTCATCCAGTCGAAGGTCTGCGCGGTGCCGGGACACGGCTCGGAGGGGCAGGCAGGTTCTTTGTCCTCGTTTGGAGAAGGCGAGAGGTCGCTGTAAACTCCAGGCAAGTAGCTGGGTTGATCCTGCCCGTAAAGGTGCTGCGGGTACTGCCCGGCCGGCCCGCAGAAGCTCTCTGCCAGGGAGCCGAGGTTGGATCCCACGCTGGAGGGGTAACCAGCCGCTTGGAAATACACCCCATCCGCGTCCTGCTGGCCGAGGTAGAGCTGGTGGGGCCCGTAGCCGGGGCTGCAGGTCTGGGCAGGGTACCCAGCGGCTGGGGCAGCTCCCACGAAGGGGATGGGGCGGCCGGAGGAGGGAGGGTGGAAGCTGGGGCTCTGCTGGGGGAGCGGGGCAGCCCCACTGCCCCCCACCCCGAAGCACCCGTCCCCTTTAAAAGTGTCCCTGGCGGGGCTACCTGAGCAGGAGGGGAAGGAAGGGGAGCTCTGCTCGAAATGCTGGTAGGAGCCCGTCCCACGGTTACAAATTGCGTACTCTAAGAAGGAGTTCATCCTCGTATTGTCCATCTGCCACTGATGGAGGAGGGTCAGCCCGTTTTGGGGGGGATCCCGCCTGCCCTACAACCTTTAGGTAGTATGTCAAAGCTGTAAAACTTCCTTCCATGCCTCGCTGGCCCTCGAACCCCGCAGCCTTCGGTGGGGCCGGGGGGGACAAGGGGGGGGCTGCCACGTGGTCCTCCCCCAGCCCAATGGGCGAGGGGCTCCTGAAGTTTGTCCCCTCTCCCAGCTCATCCATCACAGCCCTGGCATTTGCATGACAAAGGGGTTTCAATCAAACCCTGCCCATCAATCTGATAACAACACGAATACGTCAAAAATCTTTCCTCAAAGACTTTCAAAGAGAGGAGGGAGGCGGGGTGCGCGGAGGGGGAAGAGGGACCGGAGGAAGAATTAGAATTATCAAGGCTGTTTTAAGTGCTAAAAAGGCCCCCAAGTCATGCCAATTCCAACAGAACTTGCCCCAACTTAAAAAGAAGCTTTTTCCCACCTTAGGTCCATGTGAGAAAAAAGGGAAAAGAGGTAGGGAGGTCTGACTCCTCTTCCCCCCAGCACAAAAGGATGCTCTTCTCTTCATTTCCAACATTTCCCTAGAAAGTGGCGTGAACATTTGGCGTTTGCTGGGCTGAGGAGTCAATAAAAGCTCCAAAGAAAGATACGCTCCATGTGTTTTAGTTTTTCCACACCGGCTTTGTGCCTAGGACCAGGGTGGGTAAAAGCAATGTAATCAAATCAATATTCTAATGAGGCAACGAAATAAAGTTAGGAAGACAGAATGTCTTTTGTTGGAGAAATACCATGCTCAGCTTACCAGTTGGAGGAATAGAACACAAAATGATCCATGTGTCTGTCTGTGGATCTCTCTGTCCCTACACATTCACTGCAGAAAACAGGAGATGGATTAAGAGCTTCAACCCACGCTGGAACTTTAAGCTCTGCTTTTCCAGGGCAAACCTGGTTTGATCTTTCCCCAAATTCGTTGTCAGAATGGAGTTTTCCCTGGCAGAGTCCAGCTGATGAGTAGGTGGAAAGCCTCTGACTTCAGGCTGGCCACTCCACTACTCAGAGAATGGAAACATAGGTAGGCAACATTTATTTAGTTGTTAGCAGAGGGAAGACAAGAGCACCCAACAATATGACGCCCACAGTCATTTGTTACTTGTCAGGATATTTACTGGTTATTCAGCCTCTAAGAAGAACCACGAGGGCTGGGTTGTGTTTTTTTTTTTCTTTCCTCCAGGCCAAAAGTTCACTTTGAAAGGCATAAACACGTCCTTTGGTTGGTGGGTTTGGCCGATGCAACACGTTGGGGTAACATTTGTTAAGAAACCGCAACACAGGCAGCCACAGCATCCACCTTCCTCCCTTCTTTAACCCCCCGAGAGAAAACGTGTGGCTCAGCCCACCACAACTCTCGTCCTTCAACAAAAAGAATAAGGAGAAAACAATTTCCAGAGCTACGTTCCTATTTATTCATTTATTCCGCTGACTTTGCTGATGCTGAGATATTGAAGAAGAAAATCTTTTAAGTTACAAATGTTCTCAGAAACTCGCTACCTCTTTTTTTTTTGTTGTTTTGCATAAAACAACCGAAAGTGATTACAAAGATTCAAAGCAACTCTCGTGTTCCCCTTGCAAGAGAAATCGGTTTCTAAATTGATTCCAGGAGTGCTTTTTATATTACGTTGCGCTCGCTTTTAAATTGAATGTATTATATTTAAACGATGCTTACAATAGATGATTTACGGGTGTAAAATGAAAAAAAAAAAGAAAAGGATAGATGTTTATTTCTTCTTTGAATCAATTCTTTCGTTTTGCCTGATAATTTTCCACCATGATCTCACTCCGCTGCTGCATTAAGGGGATGGTTTATGTCATCAAAACCCAGCTGGCTCCTGTAGTTTCGGAATTAGCTCCAAGAGAGCTTGCTGCTGCAGAGTCTGGAGGGAAATGTTTTGCTTGCGACTCCTCTTTGCGAAGGCTGAACCCAAGTTCAGAGCTGAGCAGCTCTGAGGTGAAACCGTTTCCTTGGCAGATGGAAAAGTCGGATAGGACGGGCTCATTCGTTTCGCAGCGAACATCCCAGTCAGAGCAGGGGATGAAGCTCGGTCCTGGGGCTCCTGGGAGCCGCTTCAACCCCAGCGTTAGGGAAAGTGAAGATATTAGTGAGAGGATCAGAAACGAGGAGACCATCAGCAGGATAATCTCGTTGTTTCACTGAGTTGTGAAAGTGAAGTTAGAGCCGAGGAGGGGGTGTGCGAAGTTGAATCGCTTTGGCAAAGGTGGGGTTTGTCCCTCTGGTGAGGTAATTGTCAGATCATAGAAGATGGGGTGTTGGAGCCAGAACGGGGCCGCTGCCCCCGGCTCTCCCCACCCCCGGGACACTGCGGGGCCGCTCGCCACTCGCCATCTGCTCCTCCCTGCAGCCCACTCAGACCCCTCAGCTCTTAGCCCCTCATCTCTTACCCCCTCATGTCTTACCCCCTCACCTCTTACCTGCTGTGGCAGCCCAGGCAGCAGATGAGGGGGCTGATTTCGGGGTGCGGCGGGAGGGAAGATGCTGGGAGCCCCCTCCCCTGCCCGGGACCAGCTCCCCTGGGCTCCCCTGGGCTCCCCTGGGCTCCCCTTCCCGGAGAAGCCGGAGGAGCCAGGCTGACGGTCCCGGGCAGGACGAGCTGCTCCTCGGCCCAGGTTGCCCTCTGGCTCCTCTTACTCCCCCGAAGTGAGTTGGTTTTCACCAAACTGCTTGGCTTGCGCGATATTTTCAGAGGCCGCAGCGCCAACGTCCATACAGACACCCTGGGAAATCGCTTGGAAATCGCTTTCCCGAATTTCCTGCTTAGCCTCTTGCCCTGGATCCCTTGTCAACTCGCTGCTGTGATTATTATTATTGGTTTTAATTGCCCTTGTGGAGAAGGCGTGACATCCAGTTTCGGCTCAGACCTTCGTAACCTGCGGGAGAAAAAGGCATCAGATCTTTTTATAACAACCTAACGCTCTCCCTTGCACATTTATTTATTTTAAAATCTCCTTTATGGGGAGTTGAGAGAAGGAGGCTAGTCAAGGCCATCAAAGAAAAGATCTAAATGGAGGTTCTCAGATTATCAGAGCTCTGTCCTCCCTCTCTCTTCCTCCCCCGAAAAGTTAATTAGCCTTTTATTATATTTATTGCTTGATTTTCACTTATGTATTGAAGAACACGGTAATTATTCCTACCCCCTACACAACACACGGCATCGTTTGAGGTGGCTGCTGTCTTTAATTCAACAGGATAAAAGCAAAATATCTGGAGATGGATGAGGATGGAGAGACAGCGGGGAGATTTTCTCTCTTTGATTCCTGGAAAAAGAAACTGCCGTCCAGGAGCGGGGTCGAGGGAACACCTCTCCTTTCCCTAGGAGCTGGTTTATTTTCTTTGAAACAACTCCTGGCATGGGGGTAGAACCTTCGAATGCCTCTTGCGGGAAGAAATCTTCACCCCAGACAGAGCGGCGAGGTCTCTGTGCAGGCGACTCAGAAGGAATGAAGCATTTCCAAAGGCTCCAGAGTGCTCAGAGTCTTCAGATGCTTCGGTTTGGAGTTATAAATAGAACTCTCTGCGGAGAAAGTTTGTGTGGTGCGTAAGAAATGTCACCCCTGGCTCCGCGGGGGTTGATTTATAAGCGGCTCTGCTGGCTCAGGGGGTGCGTGCTTGGCTGCGGATTTCGTTATCGCCAAAAAGGACTTGTCCCTAGAAGTTGTCAGATAAATTTATAGCCCCGGCGTGTGCCTTGGTTAGCTCATAGCCCGCTAAGTTATATTTGGGGCTAAAAACTGAAGAGGGGAAAATAAAATAGTGGGTGGAAAAATGCCTCAGAGTTTGGTGATACGAGAAGTAGCTGCTATTGCAGAAAGTGGAATATTTTGATTTAAGCTCAAGTGTTTTCGATATAATGGAGAGTCCGAAGAAGTGCAGAAGGAATTCTTTTCATGAGTTACAAGCACCGGGCTATCTCCGAGCTGAAAAGTCAACACGAGACAATTAAGATAAGATGTAATGACTATTATCTGCCTCTTCGGAGCGGGGTGGGTGGGACCAGGACCAGCTCCAGCCCCATGTCCTGAGGCTCCCTGGGTCGGGATGTCCATGCATCCTCCGGAGGGAGGGATGGAGCCAGGGGAAGGGGTAGTTTTTATGTTTTCACTCTCCTGTCCAGCATTTTGTGTGGAAGATCTGAGCGAGAAACGTTCCTTTTGGTGTTTTATCCTCTTCAGAGTGCCACAAACTCCTCAAATCCCGCCTCCTCCTGTGCCAAAAGGTCGAATTCCTCCTCCGATAGCTCTGGGGAACCTGCGCTGTTCCCTTGTGAGTTCCATCGGCTGTTTCGCTGTGGTCCCCAGGGCAGAGGTGTGTCCATATCACTAACGAGGCTCCTTTAAGCCTTTCTACATGATGAGAGGGGAGAGGAAAGGGCTGTACGTGCCTCTCCTGTGCTCTTGTTCGTAGCAGACAGACCCTGTGGGCTCCTCATCCCGGCTGAACCCCCCCCCCCAGGACAGCTCGGTCACCCCGAGGGACCCTCACCAGGGCTCAGGCAGCTCCAGGAGGACCGAGACTGAACCCGAGGGGTCCCAAAGCCTTCGAGTCTCATTCAAATCCAGCACCTGGCAGGCCCGACGGGTCCTAAACCCGCCCTTTAAGTGCATTAATTTATTAACGTCTTCATCAATGTTGCTAATATTACCATTATTAATAACCATCGTTAGCTTACACCGTATTCCGCTGGGACTGAGGACTAGATTCACCTGGACGAACTGCAGCGACTCTTTACTTAGTTTCTCTGCACCCTGCACTCTGTGTTTTCCCCTTCGAAGCATATAAAGAGGAAAAAATAACCGGCAAGGCTGAGATAGATGCGGGAGGTGCCAGGGAAGGTCCCCTCTGACAGTTCCTTCCTTTGCTGGTGGTGGAGCGCTAGGAGCGTTCCTCTGTTGTTGAGGAATGGGGTGCGTTTCAGTACTGGGAAATGATGCTACAGCTCAGCCGAGAAAGCTGTCACTGGAGAGATATTCCTGGAAAACCGAAGCCTGGCACCGGCAGCTCAGGAGGAAGGTCGAGGTGAGGTTCCCTAGGAGTTATCTCTTCCCATCTCGCACCAAAGACTCAGCTCCTGCCTCGCTGTCTCTCCTGCGTTTCCTTCTCTTCCCACCTGGAGCCTTCCCATGGGTTGGTTCAACATCTTCAGGGCTTCGAGTAGGTCTTTAGCAAACACATCCCCAGACTAGATCAGCACAAGATAAATATTACTTTAGCATCCCTACAGCACGTGCGAGCCTATCTCATTTGCATATTTCTAGGTTAATAATCGTGAGGCAATTGCAGTGTTTTGACAACGATCAAGAGCTGAATACGCTTAATATGCTTAATATATGCCCTCCAGTTGCACAGAACAGAAGGGCAGGGTTGCAAATATGCGTTCCTCATTTGTTTGACATTTTGAAGAAGGTAAAGAATGGCTGAACTAATGGCGAAATCTTACAGTCATTCAATAATTTAGATTTTATTGAATATTCCCCTTCTTTCCTCCGACATTTCAGTCTTGCTAATTAGGACAAATAAGAAGGGCCCTGCTGTTAGCAAGGATAATAACTGGCGAGGTTCCATTTATTAAGTCACTTTCCGTGGGTGTAGAATTGATCTGTGGCTGTGACTGGCATGCTTTCTAGACCTGCAGCAACTTTGAGGAGTCATTATGGTCTGCAGAAGGGCCCTTGTTAGAGATCCGTATTGATAAGGAGTTGGGGTGGGGGGGGGGTCGTGGAAACCCCTTCACCGCCCCCTCCCAGCCCCGAATGAGTGGGGGACCTGCAGAAACTGGTGTCCCTCTTGTCCCCTCCCCTCCGCCTCTCCCTTCCCCTCCTCTCTTCCCCACGGAAAGGGCGGGTGTGTTTGTGGAAATCCGCTGCGAGACCGATTTGCATCCGTATGCACGTATTTTCAAGCTGAATAAGAAAGGAGTTTCTTATTCAAAGGGGATGGACAGATCCATGATGCAGAGCAGAGCAGCTGAGAGACCCCGAGCAGAGCTGAGCATCCCTGGAGAACCGGGCAGGGCTGAGCATCCCTGGGGGACAGGGAAGGGCTGAGCATCGCTAGGGAACCGGGCAAGGCTGAGCATCCCCGGGGGCACCAGCCAGGGCTGAGCATCCCTGGGGCACAGGGCAGGGTTGAGCATCCCTGGGGTCCAGGCAAGGCTGAGCATCCCTGGGGCACAGAGCAGGACTGAGCATCCCTGGGGGACCAGCCAGGGCTGAGCATCCCTGGGGGACCAGGCAAGGCTGAGCATCCCTGGGGCGCAGCTGAGCATCCCTGGGGCGCAGCTGAGCATCCCTGGGGCACAGGACACGGCTGAGCATCCCTGGGGGACCAGCTAGGGCTGAGCATCCCTGAGGAACCAGGCAGGGCTCAACATCCCTGGGGAACCAGGCAGGGCTGAGCATCCATAGGGAACCAGGCAGGGCTGAGCATCTCTGGGGGACCAGGCAGGGCTGAGAGACCCCAGTGCAGGACTGAGAGGCCCGGGGCTGCTTGTCGGCTCATGGGGCTCTTGGCGTGAGCCAGCCCCGACCATCTGATTCCTTGCTCCTTGCCGTCCCCCAACAAGCCTGTATTCAGGATTGCGAGGGGGGAGGAGGCGAGAGGGGAAATCTGTAAAGCACTGGAACAAATGGCGCTTTGATAGACAACGTCTGGCAGTGCCAACGCTGCCGCTGAGTGCGTTCCAGAAGCTGGAGATATTAAATAAACTTAAAGATAATGAATAGCCTTCTGTGGTACTTGGGCTGTGCCTGGGCTTTCTTTCCCCTCGCGTAGCTCTGGGACTTCCAGAGCTGAGAGGAATCGGTGAGAGGGGGCAGAGCGGTGGGGGAGGGATGTGATGACTCCCAGGCCAGGATGGGAAGGCGACTCTCTTGCAGGCGGTGCAAGCCACGCGCTAAGCGCCTCCTTTTATTTATGAGAAGGTGTTAAGTAATGTTCGCTTGCATATTTTAATTGCAATCTGCTTCGATTTTCAATATAAACCTACTTCTTTCGGAGGCGAGATGAAACGCCTGCTCGTTTGGTAGTGAAGGAGGCTGGTAATATTAAAAATAAAAAGGTAGCGGTATAATCACCCTCCTTTGTTACAGCGGGGAGAAATAATCCAGATCTTCCACCAGCAATCGCGAAAACATCTGTCGGGGCTTTTCTTTATTTCGTTTCATTTCTTTTTACAGCTCGAAGTAGAAAGCGAGCCTGGGTCTGATGCTCTTTAATTCGAAATAAAATACCAGGCGACCACGAGGCGGTTTCCTGGGTTCCGCACTTTCCCTGGAGACTCCAGGGGGAATTTCACAGCCGGCAGCGGCTCCAGATTCCCTGGCTCGGGGGGACACAGCAGCCTCGGGGGAGCCCCCAAAGGCAGGGACCCCGCAAACCCTGCGCCCTCCCCAAACCCTGGAGAGCAAGGCTGGGGGCAGCGATGCTCGTTGGGCTGCTCCGCTCCTCTCCGCGGCTCCCTGCGCGGTTCTAAAGCCACCTCCGCGTGTCCCCCTCCTCCCCGAGCTCCTCTTTCCGCGTTACTTTCGCACAAACCCCGCTTGAACGCCTCCCAGATTTCTACCCGTGGCTGAGGAAACACCCGGGACTTAGCAAAGACGCAGAGTGATTTATTTTTTGGGTGTCACCGCGATTGATTCCTGCGCTGACCCCCTTTCAGTCACCAGCCTCCCCACCCCCTCCCTCCCTGAGATAGGAGGTTTGGAGTTAAATTCACACGTTGCGGGGAAGATTTCCGAAAGGGCACAAAGCGCCCTGGAAGGAGATCCCGGCTCTGTGGAGGAGATTCCGGATTTATGCAGGAGATCCCAGATTTATGAAGGAAATCCCAGATTCATAAGGCCGGGGGAGTTCTGGTTTGTGCTGCTGAAAAAGAGAAAAAAAAAAAAAAAAAAGCCTTCTTTCAGGCTCATCTTTCTCCCCTCTGTAGGATTTATTTGTTGGCGACAATGCCAGCAGCAACACCCTCCCTGGGTGGATTTTTTTGTACTTGCTCAAAATCCTCCCTTTCTCCCTTTTCCTTTTTTTTCCTTTTTTTTTCTTTTTTTTTCTTTTTTCTTTTTTTCCTTTTCTTTCATTTTTTTCTTTTATTTTCTTTCTTTTTTCTTTTTTTTGTCTTTCTTTTTTTTTTTTTTTTTGTAGTCCAGGTCGTTTCGAACGCCAATAATCGCGACACGGCACGTCTGTATTTGCTGCTGCAAGAGTTGAGAGGAGGAGGAGGGGGATGAAGGCCGGGAAGGGGCCGTGGAATGTGCGGGGGCTCCGCGCAGCGGCCCCAGCGCCTCCTTTGTGTCGCTCCCCATCCCTTTATCCGGAGGTTTCCTTACAGAAGGGGTTTTTTTTTCAGTCGCAAAAAAAATAACCTCAAGTATTAAAATTAGAAACAAAATTCCCGCTTTGATTTAGTAAAAAATCAAATAAATGAGACCTAAGCTGAAAGAAAATCCAGGCAGAAGTGAATACAGCAAAAATTTCTGACTCGCGAAACCTCTGAATTGTTAGTTGGGAGCAAATCCTTTTGTCTCCTCTCTCGATGCGCACGAGGAGATTATTAGGACATCAGTTCGGCGAAGAGAACAGAAGAAGGCGAATGATTTAGGGAGAAAATAAGACATTTTCCAACGAAATATGCCGCGACTCACGTTTCTTGGTTTTATAAAGACATTTATTTACGCTATGAAAATAATGTACAATAAATAATTTGCCATTTACTATTAAAGGATTTGAATAAATAGTCTACATCTAAAACGTAAAAAGAGGAAGGAAAATTCCTCTGATTTTTTAATTTTTTTAATTTTATTTTATTAAGAAATCTAAAAGTCTCGTTCTGATTCCTGAGAAAGTCCTTGGAAGGATTTACAAAGGTTTTTCTCTTGGGGGATGACATCTCTGCTGTGTTTGAGAACTACCGGCTGCTTTCTTCAAAATAAATTAATGAGGGGAATAAAACTATCATTAAATACCTGCATTTAAGCAAAACTCGGGTGCATCTTTCGCGTGAGCCTTTTAGAATAAATATTGGAAGGGGGATTCTGGTCCTGCAGTTTGAGGAGCTTTAAAAGAAAGGGGAGGAGGGTGATGAGAGTGGAGTGGAGGGGAGTGGGAGATGGTTCGTTGTGGGTTTATTTGGGGGGTGCCCTCTCCTATTTCAGGGAGCTAGTGGTGGGTTGGGATGGGGCTGGTGAGCCTGGAAGGGGCAGAAAAGGCGAAGGGAGGTGGGGAAGGGGGGGTCGCTACTGGAAATTTAAATGCTGCAGATCTATCGTACAAAGTGCGCTTGTAAAAAAGTCCAGATCTTCCTCGGAGAAGTGGACGGGGCTCTCCAAGCCCTGGAGAGCAGGAGAAAGCCCCTCAGCCAGCTGCAGGCAGGACTCGGCTGAGAAGATGCTCAGCTCGGGCAACAAAGGCGAATCCTGCCCCCCGGGGTAGGCAGGGACCGAGGGGGCGGCGGGGCCGGGATCCCCCTCGGGTTCCCGTTCCCCTCCAGCCTCCAGCCGGTTCCCAGGCTCCTCATTCCCCGCTTTTTCCCTTTGGAACGGAGCCGGGGGCTCCTCCGCCTCCTCCGCGGGGTCGCTGCCTTCATCCAGGCTGCGGTCCCCGTCGGGGTTTTCCTTGTGCTGCGTTTGCCTTTTGTGCTTCATCCGTCGGTTCTGGAACCAAACCTTCACCTGCCTCTCGGTGAGGTCGAGCAGAGCCGCGATTTCCACCCGCCGGGGCCTGCAGAGGTATTTGTTGAAGTGAAATTCCTTCTCCAGCTCCAGCAGCTGCGTGTTGGTGTAAGCGGTCCGCAGCCTCCGGGAGCCGCTGCTGTCTGCCAGCCCCTGGATTTCTTAAAAACATGGAAAACGTTGCAAAGAGAAGGGAAAGAGAGAAAGCGCAGGGTGCGGATCTGTCCCCCCTCCCTGGTGCGGGAAGGACAGAGCTGAGCCCCGCACCAACGAGCACGAGGTGGGGGTGGGGTGGGAGCCGCTACGGGAAAAAAATAAAATAAATAAATTCTTCCCACTGTGGAAGAGGGGTGGAAATCACTTTCCCAGCCCCTTGCCCCAAGGAGAGGACAGGATTATGCTCCCTGGCCTCTTCCTTTAGAGACCTTTCTTCTCCACCACCTTCGCGGACAACGGGAATTTCGACCCTTTCCTTCCCTGTTTTGTTATTTTTTTTTCTCCCCTTTGCCAGTAATTTGGGGCTGCGGGGCTTGAATTTAAGTATTTTCCTCTATTATCTTCGGTGTCCGCCCTGCTCCTGATAGAACCTTTATCCATTCAAATACTCAAGACAATTCACCGTTTCAGTATTTTAATGGATAAAGGTCCTGCCAGGGCTGCTGATCTCCCCGGCCCAGGGGCAGCTCGGGGTGAGGCTGCTGCGTTATTGGGGGAATTTCGGGGTGTATTTATTTCATTTTGCCATGGGGAGCCGGCTCTCCCCACCGTGCTGGGTGCTGAGAGTCCAGCTCTCGCTCTTTCTTTCCACCTCCCCATCCTGCTGGAAGCAGCCTCCGCCTTACCCACCCTTCTCCCCCCAACCTCCCCTCTCCCTGCTCTCCTTTCGTGGATTTTTTTTTATCCTGTAAGCTGTAAAAAATTAAAATAAAATAAAATAAACTTTAAAAAATTAAAAATCAGGGAGAAAAAGTCAAGAGAATGGCTGAGCTGCCAGGTCCCCCCGCTGGAGCTCGTAAAAAGCCCGGCTCCCCCGACCCCCTCTGCCTCTTCGATGTTGCAGAAGTTACATCAATTTTCTCTTTTCTTTGCTGGGGGAGGAGGCGGGGGACAAACCCTCCTCTCCCCCGGCTGGGTAAACGCCGCTGTGGATTTTATTACGTCGGGGGAGGTGGGGGCAAAGCCTGTTTGGGGGGGGGGGGGTAGGGTAGGGCTGCTCTGGGCTTGTTTATTATTCGGATCCTCTCCGATTTCAGCAAACACCCCCTCATGCCCCTCGTTATACGAACCTGCAGGAGATCCTGCGGCGGGGACCGGCGTCGAGGAAGATGATGGGGGGGAAGAGGAGGAAGAAGAAGAGGATGGAGCCTGGGTAGATTTCTTGGAGGATTTCTTCTCCTTCATCCAGGGGAATTCGGCTGCCAAGGGCTGTGCCGGAGGCTGGGGCTGGAGCTGGAGCAGGCCATGAGATGCTCTTTTTTGGCTCCTCGGTCTTGCCTGGCTGCTGGAACAAGGATTCAGGCTGAGGACGGTTTGCTCAAAAGGAGGAGGAATTAATGTCGAGTCCTTGATTGATGAAGTTTGAAATGTCTCCAGGACAGCGGGAAGAGACGTCAGGCACTCTGCGAGCGAAGGCTGGCTATTTATAAACCCGATCTCCCTCTCAAATTCAAAATTCATGGCTTTTCCAGGGCCCAGGGTTTAAAAAGCGGGAGGGGGGGGGGAGTGGGAGGAGGAGGGGAAGAAGGAAACAAATCTGCGGGCCTCAGTTTTTATGGCAGTGATGATGATGGTTCTCGGGCTTTTTATAATTGTTATATTGCTGATAATACAGGCGTATGGGGACCTTGCTCTATTAAACTCGAGACTGGGGCGAAATTGCAGCCAATTCCTGGTCACGTGGGCGGCCCCGGCCAATGGCAGGAGGGGCCTGGTGGCAAACAGAAAGCATTATTTTCTTTAATTGATTAAAAAAAAAAAAAAAAGGGCTAGAGAAGATCCCCAGAAAAGCACAAACACCCCCCCGTCCTGCCTTGGCCGGGGCTGAGGGCAGGGGCTGCCTGCACTGCCTGTCCTGCTTTTCCTTCTTTTCCTGCCTGTCCTTCTTTCCCTGCCTGTCCTACCTTCCCTTCTTTCCCTGCCTTTTCATCTTTCCCTGCCTGTCCTGCTTTCCCTTCTTTCCCTGCCTGTCCTGCTTTCGCTTCTTTCCCTGCCTGTCCTGCCTTTTCATCTTTCCCTGCCTGTATTCCTTTTCCTTCTTTCCCTGCCTGTATTCTTTTTCCTTCTTTCCCTGCCTGTATTCCTTTTCCTTCTTTCCTTGCCTGTCCTGCCTTTTCATCTTTCCCTGCCTGTATTCCTTTTCCTTCTTTCCCTGCCTGTATTCCTTTTCCTTCTTTCCCTGCCTGTCCTGCCTTTCCTTCTTTCCCTGCCTGTCTTCCCTTTCCTTCTTTCCCTGCCTGTCCTGCCTTTCCTTCTTTCCCTGCCTGTCTTCCCTTTCCTTCTTTCCCTGCCTGTACTCCCTTTCCTTCTTTCCCTGCCTGTCCTGCCTTTCCTTCTTTCCCTGCCTGTACTCCCTTTCCTTCTTTCCCTGCCTGTATTCCCTTTCCTTCTTTCCCTGCCTGTATTCCTTTTCCTTCTTTCCCTGTCTGTCCTGCCTTTCCTTCTTTCCCTGCCTGTATTCCCTTTCCTTCTTTCCCTGCCTGTCCTACCTTCCCTTCTTTCCCTGCCTGTATTCCCTTTCTTTCTTTCCCTGCCTGTCCTGCCTTTCCTTCTTTCCCTGCCTGTATTCCCTTTCCTTCTTTCCCTGCCTGTCTTCCTTTTCCTTCTTTCCCTGTCTATCCTGTCTTCCCTTCTTTCCCTGTCTTCCCTTCTTTCCCTGTCTGTCCTGCCTTTCCTTCTTTCTCTGCCTGCTCCTCCTTTCCTTCTTTCCCTGCCTGTCCTGCCTTTCCTGCCCTGATTCACCCTGTTATGTTACTTTTAAAGAAACAGCACAATCTTTCTGCTTCTAAAGCCCGTCTTAATGCACCCTTCACTCTTTCCTCCAAGGCCAAACATATTTTAAAGCCACGGATATCTCTGAAACCACATTTCATCCTTCCCAGCCTTTTTCCCCCTCTTCCCCCCCAGCCCATAAACAGCTCCACTTCCAGAGTTTACAAAATAAATAAATAAAATGAAAAGTCATTTCCCAAGAAGACTCCCCCCCTCAACTCCTTTTAATGTGCCCGGGTCCACACAAACCGAAAAGAAGAGAGAAACCATCAATCTTTTTCTCGAAAGACTTTTGACAGCTCGGCCTGGCTTACTCAGCAAAGAAATTTGGCTTTTGGTAAAGAGTTACTTAAGCCAAGGGAGACTTTAAAAGTTTGATCCAAGGGCCTGGACTCGTGAAGAAAGTAAAAATTTCGAGGGAGGAGGAACCCCAAATCTAAACTGCCTTCTGCTATGTGGAAATGGGGCTGGTTTGGAGTTTGTTCAAGCTCCATTTCTCCTATTTTGCAGCAGAAGGACTGAGCTGCATTCACGCAGGGAGAAGCCTGGAAACTTTTGTCAGTTGAAGCATCCGTGTGGGTGGTGAGGGGTCCTGAGGACCAGAATAAATCTACAGCTGCAGCCTTAGCGAAGGAGAGAAGGAAATGAAAAATTTACAACAGAAAGAAAAAGCTCGATTGAAGGGAGAACTTCCCTAAATAGTTCATTTCTGCGAACGTGCTTATCGAAATTGTAATAAATCCACCCAGTCTCGGCTTATTACGACTGATGTAAAACTGAGTAGTTGAGTTTCGCATCATTTCTTGCTTGTTTGGGTTATAGCGGAGTTTTAGGCATGTCGGGTTCCTCCCTGCTCCTTGAGGGACGGAGGCGTTCTCTGGGGGGCTGGGATACAGTGGAAGAGTTTGGGATGCAAAAGGAAACCCTTCTCAGCCTTTCCCAACGCTCCTGGGTGATTTTGCTGACGCTGAAGTTACAAAAAAAAAAAAGGAAAAAAAGAAGAAAGAAAAAAAATAAAGGGAAAAAGAAGAAAGAAAAAAAATAAAGGGAAAAAGAAGAAAGAAAAAAAAGAACCTCTTAGGGAAAGAGGTATTTTTCCCACGCACCAGGCGGAGGCAGAAGGAAAGAAATGTCCCCACGCCAGGGGAGAGGCACCGCTTTGTGCCAATAAATGCACAGCGTTAGGGAACGAGAAATGCGATAAATAAGATAAACCCAGGCCTGCCTCTTTGATGGAGTCAAACCGTGGATGTGAAGAGCTGAGGGAGAGAGGAGCCACTCTCCGAGCCTCGGAATTGCCTTCTCCTTCCCGATTTTAAGCAGATCCTGGGGATCCCTGACACAAACCCCAGCCGAGCCCGAGCTCACACGATTTTTATGCTTCTAAATTCCAGCATCGCCGAATCTGCATGGATGAGCATCGCCCAGCCTGGTCCTGGGAGAAAAACAAGCCCTGTCTCTGCTGCAACATCATTTATTGTTGTGCGAAGGTTGTGATTATTAACGTGGAACTCCATTTATGAAGAGAGATCAGGGATGGAAAGAAGCACAAGATTATTTCTCATATAAAGCTTTCTCTGCTCGGCTGTTTTATACGTGTGGGTGTTCCAGGAGCCCCTGGCTGCCCCTGGCTGAGCACACCTGGTGTGGAAACACGGATACGCTCACACACCCGTTGTTCCTACAGCCCAGCTCTTCTTTTCGGTGCCTTTTCCAGCCTTTCCACCCTTTTCTCCGGGCAGAGGTCGAAATCTCCTCTCCTGTCCCCTCTCCATCACCCAGCGAAGTGCTCAGAGCCTGGGCAGCACTTCACCCCCTTTCCAGAACCCGAAAACTTTTATCCTTTTATCAAGTCTTTAAGTTTTCTTAGAGCTTTGGAGCATAAAAGGTGAATTATTCACCGTGTTATCCCATCTGCTTTTGCTGCTGGTGAAGGGTCGTTCTCCCTCCTGCTTGCGCTCCCAACACAACGTTTGGCAGTGGATTTTTAATAAATATTTTAATAAATATTAAATAACGATTTAAGATGCTTGTGTTGTTCTGAGGGGCTGCAGGGGTTTGCACATGTGTGTGTAGTGCGAGTGTAGGCGTGTGCATTTTAATAATAATTAATTACAATAAGGAATTTCATTTCTTATGTCCCCGCATGGAAACTCTGGGCCCTTTTTCCTTTTTTTTTTTTTTTTTTTTTGGTGATTAATCCTTTTCCTTTGTTTTCATTCCCAGCCCAATGGCAGCGCGGCTCCTGCGCCACGTGACGCCTTTGTGGCCGCGGGCCGGGCCGCGCAGGAACCGCGCAGGAGCCGCGCAGGAGCCGCGCAGGGGGTGGCGGGGCCTCTCCGCACCCGAATCCCCGCGGTTTCACCCCAAACCGGGGGCGCAGAGGGGAACGCGGCTGCCTGGACTCTTCGAGGGGCCCCTTCCCTGCCTCCTCTCCTCTGTTTTCAGTCCCTAATTAGTTATTTTTGCTTCTCAATCCGACTGATCGGACAAGGTAAAATTGATAACAGAAAGTTTATTCAAGAATTGTTCAACAGACAACTCTTAAGCGAGGAAATAAAATAACTACTGTAAGAACAAAGAAAGCTCCCCAAAGAGGAGGAGTGAGGTGGGAGGGAGGGATTCGCTAGAGTTCTAATTCAGGACTATACAATTACAGTCTGGTTCTGCTCTCATGCCTCCAGTAGAACTAATTACATTATTCATAAGTACGAAGGTAACATAAAACTACTGGTCTTCCTAAATTACAATAACTAAAATATGCTTGTTGTACAATGACAAGGAAACACAATGTCCTTTATAACAAGTAAATACTAAAAAAGTACAATTTGATTCTTTTTTTTCTCCTCATATAAATACATAATATTGGGGATAAATAATACAAAAAAGGAAAATATTTTAAACTGGCTATAACCAATAAATATATATGAATGTTCACCAGAACACACACCTATTGAAGGGCGTCTCGACTGAGTTGGACGAACACCCTTCAAAGTTGTTTTTATACCCATTATATGTAAACTCTAAGTGCAACAAAGATGTCCAGACAAGAAAGCATTAGCAAATACTAGAGATCCATTCACTTCTGCTTCGATTGGAGGACATTCCGTTTGTTCAAATATACCCTGTTTTCACGTAAGGTCAAGAGAAGAGGAGGAAAGAAGTGTAGGACTTCTAAGTCTTAAGATTGCTTTTCTGTTAACGAACCCTAAGAAAAATACCCCCAAAACAAAAAACCCTGGCGTCATCGAATAGAGACTTCACGTCATCAGAGGCAAAGGTGGGAAAATATTCAGACCTGTCAACTCTTTCTTCCTCTCTTTGGGCTGCTGTCGTTCTTGGCAGGGGCTTAAGCATTTGAAAAACTTGTTTCCCAAACCTTTCACAATTCTTAGACCTCTCTTATTCTAATTTTTGTTAATCATTATTATTGTTTCTGAGAGGGGAGGTGGGGCTGGAGAGGAAGAATATGAATCCACCGTGTTGGCAGGTATGTATATTTGTAGTTTATGTGGGGACAGGTGGGAAGTTCCTCATCAAAAAAGGCCACCCTTCCTCTGTGGGCTGGAAAGAAAAGCATGAGGTTCCTCTTGAGAAGGACCTGGAGAGGAGGGTAGTTTCCTTGCGAATCTCTTTCGATTGTAGATGCACACACACGTGCATGCTCACGTAGATGCAGGAACACCAAGTGTAAGACTTGGCTGGCTGACTATTCTCCTTTCCAGTGTCCAAGATTTATCCATGATGATCCATACTTGGTTTGGAAAGGAAGGATGATGCTGATAAAAATCTACTATATTCCCACAGAACTACCCCAGACCCATTTCAGAAGCATTTGTGTTGAAACACAGGGGGTACAACTCTTCAGAGAGAGAGCTGCTCTTGGCAGTAGATACTGAAGTGGTTGGAAATTGTGCCAAATAAAACCCAGAAATAATGAGAGCCAGCACAGCAGCCTGGTAGAAATTGCCCTGTCAAAGAAAAAAAAAAGAAAACAGCTCAACACAAATGTTCCTGAAGCCAATCCTGCCCTCTTCCCCTCTCCCACGCCCCATGGTGAGGTCCCATCTGCTTCACTTGAGCCCGTCCCTGCTTCCTATCACAGGTGGGTCAGCTTGGGCGCCTCTTGGATTCTGCCCTGAGAAGAAGCGTGGTGCGTGGTAAGGTCTGTGTAGGTGGGGTGGGTCTCGCATGGTCCGTGGTGCTGGCTCGGGGGCATCTGCGGAGGCCCGTTGTAGTCCATGTTGGTGGCCTGGTGATGCGGCAGGTGGTTGAGGCCGTAGAGGGACGGGCCAGAGGTGGGCATAGAATCCACATAGTTACCTCCAACATAGACGGGGCTTCCCTGCATACTGGGAGTCCCGTAGGCCACCCCGTTCCCTTGTAAGACGTGGGGGTCGTACTCAGGGGCGGTGTTGGCGTATTTCTGTTGGGAAGGGCAGCCTTTGATGGGGTTTTGGTAGTTAGTTGACATGGTATAGGCATTTTGGTGGGGCTTATTGAAGGAAGGCGGTGAGGGAGCATCATAGTTACTGCTCATGGTGTGCAAGGCGTTCATAAATCCAGCAGAGGATTGCATGGGCTGGGGCGGGCTGCCAGTCGGGGAAGGGCCTCCAGAGGAGGACCCCATGCCTTTTGACTTCTGATCTTTCTTATACTTCATCCTCCTGTTCTGGAACCAGATCTTGATCTGCCTCTCGCTGAGGTTCAGCAGGTTGGCCATCTCCACGCGCCGGGGCCTGCACAGGTAGCGGTTGAAGTGGAATTCCTTCTCCAGCTCCACCAGCTGAGCGCTGGTGTAGGCTGTGCGGGCTCTCTTGGAGGCCGAGGAGCCTGGAGGGCTTTTCTCACCACTGCAGGTTTCTGCTGTCCGTGAAATGAAATAAAAGATAATTACTTACATGCAGAAATTGAATGCATCGTTTCTTAATAAATCCTGGAACAGGCACAAGAGTTCAACCCCCCCTCTTTCCCTCACCCCTTTACATTAGCCTGCACTCCATAATCATGTCATTTATTAAGAGTTCTGTTCTCCAAAGCTGCCCCTGGTTTATGAAAATTTGATCATGTCATGTAGAAAAGGATTCCAGGGCCATTTATTCAGGAGTCGATTATTTCCAACAGATAATTTTGAGAAAATAATATTTGGCAGGGGGGCAGTCGCTGCAAAGCCAATTAACACTAACACAGCTCAGTGTTGGGAGGTAGTTTGTTCGCCAACGTACGAATCCACACACACACACTTTGTGTGTTTTGTACTTGTTTAACACAAATATTTACACCGCTAAGCTCTGCATCACATTTGTGCCTACCTTTTTATGATATAAATGTGTATTTAATAGATAAATTATATTATTATATATTATTAGAGTGAAGGACGTGCAGCAAGTTTTGCATGAATATCTTTGTCAGAACAGTGATATTTCTGCTCTGATATTTTTTTTTTCTTGATCGCATTAGTGATGCGCGCGTATGCATCTAAGAGCATCCTTGTTTTCATGCATATGCTCTGTATACGCACACATACGCTCAGGGAGCACCATGTTTACTGCTGTGCCTGGAGGCAGGGAGGTGGGAAGAGAACAAGCACTCTGCTTTAGCACTGTGAGGTGGAGCAGTGGGTGTACATTTTCGTGTATCTGCTTCCCCACAGTCAGATGTCAGCTGGGTACAACCGCCCGGCTACCTTTCCCTGTGGTGCTCCAGACAAATATAAAATAAACCAAGTGTGCACAGTCAGTGCTGCAGGATGGACCAAGGCTCACGCAGCCCGGCCAGGGCATGTGGCTTGAAGTCTTGGAATCACATCCAGCACCACGATCCTCGCTGGATCCTCTCCCCACCCTCCTAAAAAAGACCACTCAGGCCAGTGGCCGTTTAGGAAAGCGGAGCGTTACAAAAGCAGAGCAGTGTACCTGTGCTAGGGGAGCTGTTTTTCTGTTTGGAGTTTTGCCTTGATTCTTTCATCCAGGGGAAAATCTGCTTGGTGAGACTGGCATTTGCGCTGAGGTTGGCTTTGCTGGGGGCACTTTTACCACTCCCCGACTGGTTATTGCTGTTGCTACTGGTGCTGTTGGTGACGGGGTTCGGGGGCGGCGAGACGGGGGGAGGCGGATGGTGCTCCTGGGGCAAACTTGGACGCATGCAGCTCCCGTTCAGGTCTTTACTTTTTGTGTGCGGGGTTGTGTTGCCAAGAGACTGGAGGGAGCAGGCGGACCGCTGGTAGTCGTTCTCCACGTGAGAGGCCGGCTGGAAGGGCTGCTGGGGACCCTCGTAGCCGAACCCATTGGCACTCCCATAGGAGTAACCCCCAAAGAGCGTGGAGCTGTCGTAGTACGTTGTCTTCTGCATCTCTGGGGCTCCCTAAAATGATTTTTCCGGCTACCAGGGTCTTGACACCCCTATGGCAGAACATTGGCACCCCAAGGCCACGTGACAGGCCGTTTCCAGCTGTCTGTTGGAAGCTGACCTGAAAGGTTAGGAGAAAACACACAATAATAGTACCCGGCCTATGAATCCATCTTGGGGCCTGAAAGGCCCATGACATGAATAGGGTCCCGCAGAACAGGGCGAACAGATGCTTTGAGCAGATTTTTATCCTGCGCGCAGCCAAAGGAGGCTCAACAAATGTTACAGTGCAAAAGCGCCGAGCACATTTTGGGGGGGAGTTTTCCTCGTCGGTTGGTTGTTTGCACCTTTTTTTTTTGCCTTAGAAGACAGCACCCAGGTTGTCTAAGTACACGCACGCTCTACAAGTACACGTGGTTTCATCTGCACAGGTCTATTTCCTTCTATATTTATCTGGGTACATATATACACACGCATGCGCCTCCACATAAATGTGTATTTGTAGACATGGGCATCTTGTGTGCACCCAGATAACTCACATTAATGTAAATATAAGAACACAGAGTGGATAATTGCTAGCTACAAGCATGAAAGGAATGAAGGCTCGCTTTCTTACCCCTGACCTATTCAAATCAGCCATTCATACACACAAACACCAGCGAGACCTTATACCATCAGAAATTAAAAAGTCTGCTAAGTTTACTGTAGGGCATCTGCCCGGTATATTTGTTTTTGAACTGAAAACAGCGCCCAGTTAATATGCTTTATCCAGGTAACGGTGTCCTGACACAGTTGGCTGGGTTTGCTGTTTGCACAGGGACTCACAATGTCTTTGGAATTCAGTGCAAATATTTTAAGCAGATTTAAGCAGGGGCATGGATTCAAGAATGTGCTTCCTTTGGCCTGTTTGTTAGTCTCTCTCTCTCTGGCAGCACAGGTTGTATTTAGAAAACACTCCCTTTCCTCGCAGCACTGTTTTGTACTCACTGGTTCTGTATCTGGAACTGCCATTGGCAAGATGGGATCCTAAAATCTGTTTAATTGCTGTTGGTTTTTTTTTTCTTGGAAAACAAACATGTCACCAGGCCATTTGCTCCTAACTTTCTACCCCTTTGATATTTCATCGTTCCTCCCTCTGTCAATCCAAGCTCAAAAACTCTGAAAACCCAGTCCAAAGCTTCAAACTACAGAATTAACCTTTCCTTCTTTACTTCCTCTCTCTGGTCTTTTTATTTTCTTTTATCTCTTTCTTCCCCTCTCTTCTCTCAAAGCATAAACTTTCTCTACCACAAAGACAGAGTAGAAATACCCTTAGAAATAGGAAAGCTATCTCGACCTGAAAACACTGATGTGTGAGGATCAATTAGGCAGCAGACGTATTTTAAAAGGCAGAGACTTCACCCTGCAGCTCAGAGTTTGCAAGGAGCCACTGTGCATTTTGTTTGGAAATTGATATCCATTGTATATTTAATTGTACCTCTTGTATATTTAATTTTATCTGGGCTCTTTCATTCCCTAAAATAAAATAAAATAAACTCTGTGGAGATAAAGCCTAATGCGATATATTTGTAAGTACCTGGGTTTCACAGAAGCCGCAGCTCGACAATAAATAACATCTTTTTTTCCCCATCCCTGACTGCTGTGTTCTTATGTCATGTCATTCGAAACCACCGTACACTCCTAACACAGCCTGCGAAGGGACTGCTTTGCTTTTTTTACACTGATTAAAATCCTTTATGCATTCCCAAATCTGTACGGTATCTTCCACGGAGATGGATTATTGTCTGCGGAGAGGATGATATCCTTGCTGAGAGTGATCCTCATTTGCTTGCCTCGCCATGATAAATATGTCTTATTAAAAAGTCCACTCTGCTACCCGAGCCGAGAAGCTGTGAATTAATTAACAAACAGCAGCGCCGGTATTATGAATAGGTTTGCTGAAAATATCTGCGAGAACAGAGGTGGGAATTTCTCCAAGGCCTTCCTATCTATAGGAATAAAAAAACCCTCACAAACCCAACCCAAACCAGAACCGAGGGCAGAGGCTCAGCTCAAAATAACAGCGAGATTTTTTTTTTTTCGTTGCTTAAATGTCTATAAAATAAATTTACAACCCCCTTCGCCCAAAAGCTCGCTCGCTTGTGACTTCCACAGCAAATTTGCTTTGTACCTTGTCTCCCAGCGCCTCACAAATGCTGCTCATTTATCTTCGCCGGGGACGGCCGCAATCCTAATTATTTACTCCAAGGAATTGTTTTGGTTTGTGTTTTTTTTTTTTTTTAAAAAAAAAAAAGAATCTCAGGCAGAATAATAAATATTCCATTATCTCCCGTTCCAATTAAACCCGGGCGGGATCCGCTCCAAGTTTCACTTTGCGAGCGGTAACATTTATCCACCAACTCTTTGCTGCAACTTTTGAGGGCGAGGATTTAGAGACATTTGGGGGGAAACAAACAAAAAAATAAATTAAAAACAAATAAAAACGTGGGAAGGGGCGAGAGGAGAGGAGCTGCTGGGAGAGGGCTGCTCAGGAAAAAGCAGACGGCTGAAGGAAAAAGATAAAAGAAAAGGAAGGCAGAGGTGTCCTCCTGCAAAGCCATCCCCTCCATGTTGGAAATCCTAAATTCACAACCTGTGTTTATGAAGAAGAGCAGCGCCTTTCCCCTCCCCCTGCCCCCCAGGTACATTTCCCACCGCCGGCGAAAACGGGGAGAGAGCCTCTTTTAATTTAAATTATTATTAATAATAAATATTCTAAACGTGCCCTTAACAATAGGTCGGCTGCTCGCGAAGGGCTCAAATCCCAGCCTTGCGGTGGATACGCCTGGAAAATAGAGACACATTCCTAAAATTTCCCTCTTCCCTCCCCCCAACAAGCGAGATTCACCCCAACCAGAACTCCCCAGTTGTAAAGAAGGGGGAGAAGGGGGGGGGGGGGAAGGAGAAAGGGCCCTGGATGAGGGCTGCAAAAGAGTCTCTCTGCGTGGAAGGGAAGCTTAAAGCTTGTGAACTCTTCTTGAACCGAGATTGGAGTCATATGGTCATAAATCATTGGGACATATACTCCGCCATTCACAAAGTGATAGCCTATTTGAGTCCGGCTTACCTTAGTCTCTGACGAGCAAAGCACAGGCAGACATAATATATTTTCACCTCCAGCATCCACGCAATCAATAAGCAAGGAGTGACCCCCCTTCCTTGAAAATATACGAGACAGAGGAAAAAAAATCCAGCATATGCATGTGGATATGTATAAAAAAACCCAGCCAAAACAGAGGGGGAGGGGGCTGAGCCAGTGGAGCTTTCGGTTACGGCCGCTCAAATTGTCTCTCTGTCTCCGTTTAGGGGAAAAAAAAAAAAAAAAAAAAAATCAAGATGCTTTCCAGCTTCCAAGATGTGCAGAGGGCTTTGAATGGCCAAACCCTGAGGTTGTGGTTGCCCTATAGACTGGTACGCGCTGCTCACTGATAACAATGGCCTCTGCTTTACAACGGCAAAGGGGAAGAAGGGAAAGGAGAAGGGGAAAAAAAAAAAAAAAAAGAAAGAAAAGCTGAACACAACAACCACACCAGCCCCCCCCCACCCCCTTTTAGCTATGCGATGCTTGGCTGGGATTAAAATAATAACGAAAAGAATCCAGGCTACGGGGGGTGGGCGAGTTGTGGGGGGGGGAATAAAGCGGAGGGGGGTGTTTAAAAAAAATAAAGATTTAGTCGGGATTGCCGGGCGAGTCTGCCGAACAGCGTCACTAGTGAAAAATTATGCTAATTGCAGACGTGGTGGACAGAGGCCTAGGAGGAAAGAGAGCAAAGCTCGCCTTTGATTCACGTGTTTAACAATTAGGTGTCAATTTATGCTAATAAACCGTTGCAACATAGTCATAGAGTGTGTGTGTCCCCCCCCTCCCTGCTCCGCGGCGGCGATCGAGGCGCTTTCAACAGCCGCTGCCTCCCTCCCCCGGCCCTGCGGCTCCCAGCACAGCGCCCCCCCCACCCCGAACCCCCCTTTTCTGGGGCCGAGAGGGGGGTCAGGGAGCCCCCCCCCCCCCGTATTTGCCGGGGGATAAGAGCGGAGAGGTGATGGGGGGGTCCCTTGTGTTGATTCAACTCCGCAGCCCCGCGGAACTTCAGCGTTAAAGTTTGCGCATCCCGGACTCTGGGGGCTCCTGTGGTCGAGGAGGCGATTTGGGGTCCGAGAGGGGGGAGTTCAGGGCTCAAAGCACCCCCAGGGGAGGCCGAGGCAGCGCGGGGCCGAGCAATAAAGCTGATTATTATCGCTATTATTAATAACACCGTTATTGCTGTGCGAGGCGCTGCTGCTGTCGCCACGGGAGATTTATGCTCCCAGAAACTCTCCAAGATGCGTGTTGGGGAAAAGTCGGTGACGAGGAGGGGGCTGGCGAGTGGGAGGAAGGAATGGAGGTGTCTGCACTTTTTTTTTCTTTTTTTTTTTCTTTTTTTTCTTTTTTTTCTTTTTTTTCTTTTTTTTCTTCTTTTTTTTTTTTTTTTTAAGTGCTACTTTTGTTTCCCCGTCGCAATTCTCTCTCCCCTCCTTTAATTCTGGCGCTCGCTCTTGTGGGTTAAAGTGCTGACGAGGGGGGGAAATTTGCGTTGAGAAAAGCGAGAAAAAGAGGGAATACAAAGGCTCTGGGATTCGCTGGGAAGGTAGGAGCCATCCAAGGGTTCCCAGAGCCCTTTTTGTGTGTGTGCGGGCACCTCTGGGCTGGTAACTCTGGCAAGAAAAATAAGGGGGTCCAAGTCACCATTTAACTTTTGAGAGGACTCGCTCTGTGTTTTACAGCCAAGGTTTTCTAGGTGATGGATAAACTCTAGGATTACGGTGTTTCCAGCTATTGTTCTGGCTGCAGCGCTCAGGTCCCAGACGTGAGGGTTTCGACCAGGGGACACCACTGTTTCCATTTCTTTTTTTTTTTTTTATTGTTTTTTTACCCCCCATCTGACTTTTTATGAACTGCTGCGCCATAAATCTTCTGCTACAGGATAGTTGCTATTTTTGGAGCCCCCGGCGTTGAAATCCCAGGGAAGGAAAGAGGAAAAAAAAAAAAACTATCGCGGAGTGAATTTTAAAGACTTCTCTGTAGGTGAAGTACTCTCTAGGTTTCTGAACATGACTGTTTTGGGGTACCTAGGCAACAGAAGCACCTCGAATCCTGCAAGTAACTCCTCTGAGGGGCTAAATTTTGTTTTAACCTTAACTGGCAGGCAAAAAAACATCCCTACTAAGAAGCTCGTTGCACGTTGAGCTCCCGTAAGTAGATTTTTTAGGCTCCCTGTGTGTTGCCATCTTGGCTCTGGTTGCGGCTTATTTTTCTTTAAAATGTAACTACCTCGCGCTCGTCACGAAATCAGCAGCAAATGTTGGAGTCCGACTGGGTTCCCCTTCAAAGGCAGGGCAGGAAATATCTCCCATTTAAAACATTCCCTCAAAAGTTAGGGCCATAAATCACAAAGTTTAGAGACAAGGCGGTAGCAAAATGAAAATACTGAGCTCGTTCTGGGGTTGGAGGAGGGGAGGGAGAAAAGAAAAAAAGTCGCGTTGGGTGATTTTAGAGAAGGAATGAGGCTGAGGGAGACAGGGAGACACGGACAGACAGGGGATCAGGTAGGATACCCAGCAAAACTCACCAGTTCTCGGGTGGCTGGTCCAGCAAACACGAGGCAGCGGCGAACTTTGAGAAAGGAGAACTGGGGAGGGGGGGAAAGGGGAAAAAAAAAAGTATGAAACTTCGGTCAGAAAAGCGTGGATTCATCACAGAGAGAAACCTTGGGGTGGGGACGGTGGGGAGATGGGCTCTAATGAACAAAAGCCCCCGCATCTCCTCTGAGATTCTCTTCCATCCGAGCAACCAGGGATCGCACCGGGTTCATTGGGAACCAAATATTCTCATCGAGGGGGGAGGACACCAGGTTGATTTCTATAAATCTGATGCAATCCCCTGTCTCCCCGGCTTTTCCTTCCACTTTACCCCGTGGAACCCCCCCAGCAAGGGAAACGCTTCCCCTGTTTTGGAGTTCGTGATGGAAATAGTTTGGTGTCTACCATGAGTTATTTGTCTACGACTGGTGGAGAACTCTGAGTGTAATTAAATATATTCATATTGGGAAGGGGTTTGGTTAGATTCTGGTGGCAAATTCAGAATTAAATGCGTTTAAGAGATTAGATACATGCGGTTAATTAGCTCGGGGTTCAACAATGGGATAAGAGTAGGGAATATAGGAGGCCGTTTTCCTCAACCTTAAGGGTTCAGAATGTGTTTTTCTCGTGTTTCTCCAATGTGGTCGCCCACGAAGGAGGGAGAGGACAGAGATGCTTTATAGTGCACGAGGACACCATTCACACAGCAGTGATTTGGTATCAGAATTAACGGTATCGAGCCGTAAACATTTTGAAAGCCACGCCGAGATTTATCACCGCAGCTTCGGCACGGAGGGAGAAAGGAGAGGAGCAAGAAAAAGCAATCTCATTTAAAAATATTTTCGTTTTGGGAAACATTCCGTCGCTTTAATAATCCTGTTTCCGTTCTGTATGTTGATGTTATTAATCTCAAATAAAAATGTTCCCCTCGCACCCCTACTCTGCTTGTGACAACATCTCCGAGTCCATAAATCACCCGCGGATGCTTCCTGACCTTCTCCAGTCGGCGGCCTGTGGCTGGATTTTTTATTAGTATTATTATTATTACACGCTCGCACACTTTCATACACACTCCTGGCAATATTCCACTTACATCACAGCCTTAACTGGGGCTTTTCAGTCCCCTCTGTAGAGCGCACACCGAGGTTTGTAGAGAGGAGGGGGGAAAAAAATAGAAGAAAATATCCTCCCCCCCTCTTCTTTCTGCACCGTGAGCTCAGCAAACGCGGGTTGAGCCTCAGCAAGTTCCTCCCACACTGAGCTGGGAGGAAGAGGAGAAGGGGGCAGCCCGAGAGGAGGTGGAGAAAAGAAGGAAAATCGCGTTTATTTTGAGTGGATGCAGGAGGAGTGGGAAAAAAAAAAAAAAAAAAAAAGAAAAGAGAAAAAAACAAACAACCGAAAACAAGCTGAGCAGAAATAACGACTCCAGCACTTAGGGGAGAGGGGGTTGTTGGTTTTTTTCTTTGTTTCTCATTTATTCCCTCTCCAGTATGGACAGAAGTGAGCGAGTCGTTCCCCTCACACACACAAAACCTACCCTGGGTGTTCTTTGTTTTGATTTAGGGTTGGGTTTTTTTGCTCTATGTTGGGTTATAATGTTTTGCGGTTCACCCACAGCCACCCAAGCCAGGTTTTTATCTAAAAAGAAGGAGTTTGCAGAGAGAGCCCGAGGGAGGGGAGCACTGGGAGGAGGAGAGGAGACTTATGGAGGGTCCGGGACCTCCTGAAACCCCAAACAGAAGCCAGCTCGGATAAGAAATCAAAATGAAACTGAGCGAGCAGTGGCTTTGCCTTGACGGATTAGACCTTTTTCTTCCCCTGACCTTTGCTTAGAAGAGCAATAACTCACCAGGTTAATGATCAACCGGCGGAAGCGCTTTGGAATCGCCTCCAAAAATACAAATAACACAAACAACAACCAGGAGGGCACAGAACTCCCAGGATCCTGGACGGGCTGTGGGGCTCCCGACACCCTCATCATCCTGCATCCCTGGCCTCCAAAAGCATCTCCTGGCCCCAGAATTGGGGGTGAGGTGCGGCTGGGAGAGGTGGGGAGGGGATATGGGGGTGCGTGGGGTGAGAGGAGACCGTATTTGCCGTATCAGCGGGCTACAAGGAGCTATTTTTGGGCACAGCTACCGGAGACGGGCTGGGAATCACACCATCTCCACTTTTTTTCTTCCCTCCCCCTCTTCCAAACGCCAAAATAATAGCTTGAATTATGCGCTCACGTGACTGGGACACGTCAACCTTTTGCTCATTTTATAGAGAATCGGGAAATGTCCGGTTCCCAGCTCCAACCTCACTAATTCCCCCATCAGCAAATTCCCCAAAACTTGATGGGCTGACGATGCCCCTCGCTCCCTCCCGCCGCTGTTGGGGCTGCTCTGGCCTTTGGGGCGCTCTGGGCTGGTTTTCTGGGGAGTTTTTTTTTTGTTGTTGTGGTTTTTTTTATTTTTTTTCCCTTTTACAATATGCGGACGAGACGAACAAACACCAAGAGGAAAGCGACCGCAGCAGCCACCGCTCCCAGAGCCTCAGCGTTCAGCCAGGTGGCAAAGAAGATGGAAATGAAGAGAAAAAATTACTGGTTTGGGGAGTGGGGGAAAAAGGAGAGGGGGTTCCCTGCTTGCCCTCCGGAGGGGCAGCGCCCAGAGGCCCCGGGGATGGGCTCCTCGCCCCTCTGCTTCCTACGCTCACGTCCAGCCTCTTCCCATTTTTAACCCCAACCCTCCTCCTTCTCACAAGAAAAAAAAAAAAAAAAGGCAGAAAAGAGAGAGAGAGGAAGGGAGAAAATGAGGATTCAAAGCTTTTCTCCCACTACCCTTCGCCTCCCGGCAGGACCAGGCACCCACGCTACAGTTTCTGTGAGAAAAAGGAAGGAATTCGATTATTTTGTTTTGCAGGGATACTCGCCTGAATCCAGGACCCGGCCGGCGCTGGAGAAGGAGCTGGGCATGGGGGAGAAGGGACCTGGGAGGAGAAATTATTTCCATGTTACCTGCTTCCTTCTGATCCTTCATAAAGATCATTCCTGAGGATGGAGTCTCAGGAGGGGGAGAAAGAAGCGGTCAAGGAATGATACTTCTCTGGTTTTTGGGAGGTTTACACTGAATATTTCTCGTCTGGAGTCTCCCAGCGAGCCCCGCATCCTCCCTGAGCCCGGGATCCCCGCATCCTCCTTGAACCCGGGGTCCCCGCATCCTCTCTGAGCCCGGGATCCCCGCATCCTCCGTGAACCCGGGATCCCCGGTCCCTCACCCTCATCCCCGTATCAGAAGGTTCCCACCCATCCCGGCTCTTAGTTAATTTTTAATTAGGCGGCAAAGCTTTGTGAACAGCAACGTTAAACGCAGCAGAAGAGCTGGAGGTGGAAGCGGGGGTTTTAAATCTTTTTTTTTAAGAGGGAGGCGAGCAAAGAGCCGGCAACACACGTGGGTTTTTCAGAGCGAAGCTATTTCTACACCCACCACAGCCCTGGGAAGAGGGAATAACCTGCCTAGGGGGATAAACCGAAATAACCCATCTGTTCGGAGCTTATCCATCCCCAAAAACCTTATTTCGGTGCCCTTGGATTTACCCGCTGCTGCGGTGCCACAAAGAGGAGCTGAGATCTCATCCCCCACGCTGGAAATAAAGTCGATTTTTAGGGAGGGGGGGGAGAAACGGAAAGTAGAAGGGTAGGGAAAAAACCTCCCGCCCCTAAAATCTCTCCTGTCCCAAAAAAAAAAAAAAATTGTAGAAGCGGGAGCACCACCAACGTATAGATCTATAGGGTTACATGGCAGAAAGTGTCCATTAATATCAATTTACTTCAATGAAAACTTTGGTGCTTCATGAAGTTGATGATTTATGATAAAATCAATTAAATTAGGGCCACTTAGGCCCTGCGGTTTCTTCTCAGATTTCATTCGCTAACATATCAAGCGCTTGGTAAAAAAATTTCGAGTTTAGCTGGAGGCGAGTAAAGATAATTCTGAAGCTGAGGAAATTTAATGCAAAGCAATTTTCAGAAAGAAAAAAAAAAAAAGACAAAAAAAAAAAGACGCTTGTGTATCCGAGCTCCTGTTCTCTGCCAATATCCTAGTTCGCCTCGGGAAATATTAGACACTGAGTCAAAACTTTTCCAGTTTCACAATGTATGAGGACATTTTTAGAACTGGCAGCTTGTCCTGAGAACTGAGTTATTTTCTCTCTCCAAGAGAAAGGAGCCCAAGGAGAACAGAGAGCGCAAATATATATATATTTAGAAAAACTTTGCAGGTTTAATTCGATTTCTTGGTGGGTTTCTTTTCCTCCGTACAAAAGATTTTCCTGTCTCGCTCTTAAAATACACTTTGTGCGCTCACGGGGGAGGCGGGTGAGGGGGTGGGTTGTTTTTTTTTGGAGCCAGAAATTAATAACAAATATGTAGAAAAGAACACATCCGATATTCCCTCGCCAAGTCTCGCCCTCCTTTGCAATCCCAGCAACTGCGTTTGAGAGAAATGACCCATTCTCGAGGGCTTCCCTTCCGCAAACCCAAACAAACCTTGAACCCTTTAAAAAAATTATATTTCCAGGCTCAGATCTCCACGATAGGCAACGCTTTAATGCCAAATGTTGAAGAGTTTCGGTCTTACCCATTTGGGTGAGATGCACTGGCAGCTAAAAGGAAAAGCAGCTCAATTAAACAGATGTTTTTTAGTCACATCTGGCCACTACACGCAGACCTGGGGAGGGAAAACCCTCTCTGGACATACAGAGCTTGGGAAATCTTTTTCTTTCCTTTTTTTATTTTTTTTTAGAAGCCCTTGTAATTAGGGTCTGCTTCACGTAAACAAAAAAACTTTGTAGGGCCATAAATCACCACCACATACATTCTTCAATTTAACACATCGCTTTTCCAATGGGCTTTTGTAGTTTCCTTTTCAAACGAGAGAGAGAGAGGTGCTAAACCTTTAACAAATGTGTCCCAGACAAACTTTGTGGGTGAACACGCCCTTGGAAAGAAACGATTTAGCTGCCGGTCTCGGTTATGGACCCTGCGAGATCGGTTTTTTTGCTCATTTTCAGCTTCCCCGATCCTGCTCCCTCTTCTTTTCTTAGCAGAAGAAAAGCAGCTACGCTTCGCGGTGAGCGGGGGAGAAGCCTATTAGAGCTTTCGGAGCAATTAATTAATTAATTACACCTCCCAGCTCCCAGCGCCGGAGCTGAGAAGGCAGGAAAGGCAGAGCTGCATCACTCTTTGATTTATTTAACTTCTTACCTGTGGTACCGTCCGACCCAGGGCTGCAAGAAGAAGGAGCGAAGCCGAATTCCCAACTGGAGCAGGAAAAATTAAGGAGGAGAAGCTACCCTATTGCACCCCGGTGGATCTTGCTGACAGCTTTCCTGGACGGTTTGGATATTTCCCCCCACCCTTCAAAGATGCTTTGATTTTTTTGGACTTGCTCGGTTCACACAGAACGGACTTGACGTGGAGAAAAAAAGAGAAACTCTTCTAAAACAGCTTAAAATATTGCAGGGATGCGGCCCCCTTCGCAGAGAGATATCGAGAGGAGGGGGCGAGGTGTGGGGGGAGCATATTCCTCTTTTCTTTAAGAAAAAAAGAGCCCCTCAGATCCTCCCCCCGCTCCTGAATCCTTGGTATCCCTCTGGAAAGCTGTTTCTCTTTATAAAGACTTAAAAATGTTGCAAGACTGTTCTAATACTGAGTGACAAGGGGAGCTGGAGAGAAGGGAACCAAATGGATTCTGGTTTTTAGAGCCAGTAGGAATTGGCCAGCCTTCAATGTCAGGAATCAAAATCGATTCCATATGTCTGGGGAAAGGGGAAAAAACGAAGGAACGAAAGGAAGAAGGAAAGAGAGAGAGAAAGAAGCGGAGGGGGGAATGAAAGTTAAGCAAAATCCATCGGGTTTCTTACTTTTTTCCTGCCCCCATCCTTTCCAGTAGCCCCGGATAAATACCCCCCAGCCCCAGAGGCTGCGGATTCCCATTCCCTCTTGATTTCCCCAGGATATCCTCGGAGAGAATTTGACCCGCAGTTTTTCAGGCTTCTCTCCTGACCCCTAAGATACCGCTGCCAATAAAACACTGATATATTTCGCTTGGAGTCGGACATCAAAAGGAGACGAAGCAGCAACGAGTGGGGATTTCTCCTTAACCCCTCCCCTCCTATCTTCTCTAAAAATAATAATAACAATAAAAGAGTCAAATCTCCACCATCGCCTCTGATTTATCGCCTTCCTTTCCAAATTGGATGGTTACGCGCAGGGAAGTGTTGAAATGTGGGGTTTGCCTTTTAGTTCTTTCGTCTCCCCTTTTCTCTCCCCTCTCTCCGCGAGTAAAAAAAAAATAAATAAAAAGGAGAAAGCTCCAAAGAAAATCGTCACCGTTTCCAAACTTTTGCCTATTTAACTGGAAAGGGAGCGAGCTCTTTCCTTTTGTCCCGTCTGCCTGTGACTCGTGGTCCTTCTAATTATGAAAATGAAGCAGCGACCCCAGCCCCGAGCCCCCACGATTTGGTTTCTCTCCAGGTCTCAGCCAGGAGAGGTGACCGGGACGGGGGGTTTTAGGGACCAGGCAAGGCAAACGCTGCCTGAAGGCCCTTCTAGGGGAAGAAAAAAGTGATGGAGAAGCCGCTGCCACGTCCTGCCCGCCCTGGAACCGCGTAGCTCCGCGCCTCTCCGCGCTTAAGCCGCAGGTTTCCGCGTTTTCTCCTCCTTTATGGCTCCGCTCCCTGCTCTCCGCGCCCTCCGCGATGCTTTGATCTTAAACAACTCCTACCGCCTGCAATAAATTATGAATTAAGGTGCTGTTGACTCATATTTACAACGTTAATAGCTTCCTCTTTGGGAAAAGATTGGGACTCTCTAGCCAAGAGGGGAAGGGAGGGAGATTTCTTTGGGGATGCGCTGGGATAAACACAGATTCGTGGCTCAGGAGCTTCTGACGAGGTGATGAGCAAGGGAAAAGGCATTTTGCACAGCAATTAATGAAATAGCGCTTGCTCGAGCACCTGAAATAGTTTATTCTCTCCTCCTGCGCGTTCTGCCGTTTGTAACGCTAAGGGTATAACAGCTGGTTTCTCGAAAAAAAAAAAAAATCATCGAGTTCTTAAAGAAATACAGCTTAAAACTGGTAAGGAATTATTATTTTTAGCGGCTCTGGGAAAGAAGAGACGCTGTCGGGCTGGGAAGAGGCTGTGGGGAGCAGCGGGGATGCGCGGAGGATGCGCGGAGGATGCGCGGGGCAAAGGCTTCTGCTCCGGGCTTCCCTTCCCAGCTCTGGCCGCAACGAAGCCCTTTCTCTGGGTCACCGCTAACCGCAGAAACTTGGATTTTGGGGAGGAACTTGGATTTTGTGGGGGAGGATTTTGTTGACACGGGTTGGGGGAGCAGAGCCCTGAGGATCTGAGGCAGGAGAAGAATCCGAGGCGGTGATCAGAGGGTAACCGTGGTGCCTTCCCAGCCTCGGATTCTACAAGGAGGGAAGTTTTGCATCACCCAAGCCTTTCCCTGCCTGGCCCGGCTCCCATCCTGGGTCTGGGGACCCCTCTGTGTCTGGTGTCCCCTCTTTAGTCTGGAGCCCTCTCCAAGGTTTGAGGCTCTGGAGCCCTCTCCAAGGTTTGAGGCTCTTCTCACGAGTATTGGGGTCTCTGTTAAGCGATGCCCTCCTAGATCTGGGTCTTCTAAGGGAGCTGTGAAGCTGTTATCCCGGAGCTGAGCTTCTATTCTGCCTCTGAGCCTCTTAATCGGGGTCTGAGGCTCCTATCCAGGGTCACATTCCGAATCCGGAGCCCCCTCCCCAGGCATGGGGTCCCCTCTCAGTGTCCTGGGGTGGGGGGCAGTGTCCCCAGCACCAAGGCTCGACCAGAGCGACCCTGCAGCCCTCGGCCATCCCATCTCCTCCTGACAACTGATTATTAAAGGACGACACTCGCACAAAAGGCGTCTGGACCGGGGAGATAAATAAAGCCCCGGTATTGATTTAAAGGAGGATGCTACCCGGGGCGGAGACTGCGGGCTGGGTCCCCGCAGCCCCCCCACCCCCTCCAAGTGCAAATTTCTCACGTTCAGCATCCGAAACCAACAGAAAAATAAAAAAAAAAGAAAAAAAAAACCAAACCACAAACCCAAAACAATACAACAAACCAAAATACCACAGAATAAAATAAAGGGAGGAGGGGGATAAGGAGGAAAGAGAGGAGGGGGTCTGCATCTATTTGAAGCCGACAAGTTAAATTAATACGCGGCTTGACAGAGAGCGATGCTGTATTTCTGGCACCGTCCCCGTCCCTGGATCTCCCTTAATATTTAATGAAAGTCGCTGAGTTTCTCTAATTTTGCTACGTAAAGGTTTACATTGGCAGACAGGGTTAAATATCCGCGGTGTGAGGCTTGGCTGGCGAGCAGAGGGGAGGAAAAGGGAAGGAGGGGGGGTGTGTAAAAGCGGTGAATTTTCATCCGAGAATCCGGTGTGAACATTTAATCTTTGCTCCTGTTGTCAGTTTTATTGACTCCTCGCATGTTGGAGCTTGTAAAATATTTTAAAACGCCATCTCGCACTTCCTCTCGCCCTTTCAACGCTCCCGCTTAGGACCAATTTGGTCCAGTTTGGAGCTGGGAGGGGAGGGCAGCGCCTGACTCCGGTTTTCCGCGGAGGATGCTCTCCCCGCGCTGATATTAAAGCAGGTAGCGGTGTCCCCGTTTGGGACACGCGTCCCCACATCTTCAGCTCCTTCTCCCTCAGCGCCTCGAAAGAGTTTTCCCTGTTACAACTCCGCTATAATTTTCCATAAGAACCACCAAAAATAATAGTCGCCAGCCAGGTTCTGCTGTATTTTAAGCCTATTTCAGAGCTATTTCTCCTCAGAAATGTGGTAAATAACAGGCCCAGATTCCTAAATAGAAAGACATCCCTTAGAGCATCTTCTCCAACTTTCATCATCACATCGTTATCCTCTGTCTCTCTCTCCATCCAACTCAGAGATTAGCCACGCAAAGTTATCCTCCTGCTAGAGAAGCACAAACCAAAGACCCGCGATGGGTTTATTCCCCTGTTCTGCCGTTGTCAGGGGTGACAGGGACAACCCTCCTCTGCCGGGGTCCCTGGGCAGCGCCCCAGTTCCCGCAGATCCCCTTTGTTCTGGGTTTGATGGGCAAACCCCCCCTTGCTGCCTGGGACCAGTGTCGAGCCTCTTAGAGGCAGCGACCTTCCAGCCTCCCTGCCTCAATCTCTTTCTAATCTCTTTCTTTTTTTATTTTTTTTAATTTTTAAATTTTTTAAATTTTTTTTTTAATTTTTTCATTGTAAGTCCGATTTCTCTATCTGATTTAAAGTCGAGCATCTCCAGATCTTGCTTCCCTAAAGCAACCTGTCCTGTTCTCCAGCGAGGAGTCCTGCAGGGGAACGGGGAGAGGGAGCTGAGAAAAAATAATGAGTTATCGGTGAGAAACAACGCAGGACTCCGAGCTGTAATTTTTGTATGAAGGTCGCGCTCCTTCCCTCGGTTTATATGCCAGCGAGGCGTTCCCGGTTTACCAAATTTATACAAATCTCTCCTTAATTGGTAATCACAGATGCTGTAATTTAAGACCCCCAGCTACAGAGCTTTCATATTAGCTGCTGATCTATTACTGTAAATCGCCTGAAATAATCAACTCCAGGGAGTGGGGTAAAGAGAGAGAGATCCTCGCTCTAAAATATCATCGCTTGCACATCATTTTCGCTCGCGAAATGATTTATCTTGGACACGGCTATAAACAGCACAACTCTCTCCCAAACACACACACAATGGCAGCCGCGCTGCTGCTGACATGTTTATTGTAATAAATCAAGAAAGGGGGGAAGGAAAAAAAAAAAAAAAAAAGAAAGGAGGTTGTGAGGAGAGAGAGAGAGGGGGAGAGGAATATTCCTAAAAATATCAATGAAATGCCTCGATGGGTATAAACACACGAGAAGAGGAATGGGAGGAAATGGAGACGGCGATTTGTCACATTTTACGACAATAACATTAATAACAAACAATAAATTTACATGGACATATAGACACACGCTAGGAATTGGGAAGCCCCTGCTACTTACAATAATCCAGCCCTCGGCGTGGCTTCGTGGGTCCTGAGAATTGTTTTATTGCAGACTCCTCTCCTCCTCTCCCCCTTTTTCTCTCTCTCTCCCTCTCGCTCTTTCTTTCTCTCTCTTTTTTTTTTTTTTTTCCCCCAGCTATAGGCTTGTTTTTTAAAGGACAGTTGAATTTCACGTCAGACACAGGGAGACCATGTCTGCGATTTTCCTGACGAATACATATCTATTCTGCAACCTCTGCATTAATTATTTAATGAATCACGTGATGGGGAAGGGGGGAAGGGGGTCTCTCCGTTCCATACTCAAAGGACCACTGTGACCTTCCACCGGAACAGGGTTTTTTTTTTTAAAGAAGTTTCCAACTGCAAGAAGCAGCCTGGGATGGGGACGTGCAGGGGACACCCCCTTCCAATCACCTTCTCCACGAAAAGGCACGATTTTTGGTTTATTTCCCCCTCCTCTCTCCCTCATGGAGCAGGAAACGTTCAAATCTTTCCCTAAATATTTCCCACAGATTGGCTCTTGGAGACTTTGGTTCAGCTAAACCACATCTTGTTGGTTTGCTTTTTCTTTTTCCCTTTTCCCTTTTTTCCCTTTTCCCTTTTTTCCCTTTTCCCTTTTTTCCCTTTTTTCCCTTTTCCCTTTTTTCCCTTTTCCCTTTTTTCCCTTTTCCCTTTTTTCCCTTTTCCTTTTCCCCTTTTCCCCTTTCCCTTTTCCCTTTTCCTCTCCACACTGACATTCTCATTACAGCCTCTTGCTGAACAGCACAATTGTTCTAGAGTCCAACCCAGCTGAAAATATTTATATTCCTGCTTTTAAAGAGCTCAGCCCTCCCTTCGCCTCGGTTCCAGGCCTTTTCTCTCCTCTGCTGTTATTGTTTGGCCAGGATTTGTTGCATTAAAAAAAATAAATAAATAAAAAAATCAGATTTTGGCTCGGAGGAGCGCTGCCAAGTACAGGGATCCCGAAAAAAAAAAATAAAAAAAGCCTCAGCAACAAAGGAGGCGCCGGGAAAGGCTCTGGAAGAGCCCTGGAAGAGCTTCACCCCACTCCTCAGCATCCCTAACCCCCCATCTCGGCTACACTGAGACCGGAATCCACCCTTTCCACGGGCAAAGCCTGGAGGGAGCTCGTATTAAACGTAAAAAAATAAATTTAAAAAAGCCTAAAAGCGAGTTTTTTTCCCCTTAAATCTGAACCCAGCGGTCTGATAGCGGGAGGGGAGGGGGTTAGGGGGAAGGAAAGGGCCCTCGATTATTTCTGAATCGATTTTATCGAGTGGGAGCCCTTGTGGGGCTGGAGAGGCGTTTGCTCAAGGTGTGGAGGGGGGAGAAAAGACGATTAAAAGAGGCTCCCAGGGCTGGGGGGGGGGCACAGGAGGGAGGCAGCTCGGCGGGGGGAGGCTTTTTATGGCAATTCAGAAGCCACAACTTTCGCTTCACACAACCACTTCTTTTTTTTTTTTTTTTAAGTCATAAACCCAAGTGTCCCTGGGAATGGGTAAATAAATATAAAAAAAAAAAAAAAAAGGCGAGAGGTGGGGAGGATCAGAGCTATTCCAGGCAGCAAACGGGGCAGATACTCCCCTCCTTCACCTCTACTGGTATTTTTGGGTTTGTTTCACGCAAAAGAAGTGCTCATATTGGCTTTTTTTTTTGTTATTTTGGTTTTTTTTTTAAAGCTCCCAGTTCAAAGGGTCGGAAACGCGGCCGTAACCAGCGGCTTCGCCTCCGAGGTGCCGCGATCAAAGCCGTTTTCTTTCTCAAAGATAAAAATGAACGTTTATATAGTGAGAAAGCCAGATTGATTTACGGATTTAAACACGCCGTTCTTATTGCGGATCATAAATCTGTCACCGGGGCTGAGAAAATCCCTACCCGCTCGCCCAGCTGAGCCGCCTTTAAAGCGAATCAGAACTATATGGGGGCAACACAACCCCCCCCTCAGCCCCTAGACCAGGCAGACACCCCCCCCGCCTCATATCTACGCATTTATATATAGATAGATACATATATATTTATTTTTCCTTCCTTCATGCCCTTCTCTCCAGTCGCTACGCCTCAGAGGGGTTGGTTTATGCCATTTTTCTCGCTCAATAATCTTTTTTTTGGACCAGTTTGGGGATCAAGAGGAAACAAAGGGGTTCAGCATCCCGGCCTGGGGGGCTTGGGATGGAGATCCCAGCTCGGGGGTCCCCAGGAAAGGTCCCTCCCCTACCCGCTGGGATCCCCCGCACCCCTCCGCGCCTCTCCGCGGCTCTCCGCGCGGGCAGCTGGGCACAGAGAGGCTTTTGAGGGCAGGGGCGAAGTGGGAGGAGGTACAGGGGGAGGAGGGGGGGCGAGGATGGAGAGGGACTCTCGGAAACAAAGGAATTTCTGAAAATAAGAGGCGAGATGAGCTGCGGGACGAGGGAAGCGGCGGGTTGGGGGCTTTGTCCTTCGGGCCAGGGCCGGGGTCGTTTTCCCTCGAATTATTTTTGTCAAGCGAACAGCAAACAGCCTCCCCTACAAACCAAACGGCCGCGGAGCCCCCTCTCTCCTCTCTTTTTCTCTATTTTTTTAAACAAAGCAGCAAACAAACGAGCAAACACCGAGAAAAAAAAAAAAAAAAAAGAGGGGAAAACTTCTGCCGGGTCCGGGGTCGGAAACAGAACGATTAAACCGAGAAAAAGCAGAAATAACCCCACTCCTAAGCCCTTTCTCCACTCCTTTCTTCCCCCACCTTTCCCTCCCGGAGCCGGCTCCCCCTTTCTGCGCCCCGAGACCGCGGTGAGGGCCGCGGGCTCCGCACACGCGGAGTTTTTCTGAGCTGCGGGCCCAGCACAATGTCCAACCCCGGAGAGGTCAAGGGGTTTGCGAGGTCAGTCCCGGCCGCGATACGCAGCTAATCGCCTAGAAAAAGTGTCCCCTGCGTGAACTCTACCCCGCCCCGATCCAGGCTTGCCAGCCGCTGGACTTTGTCTCCCGAATTTTCACTCTTTTTCCTTCCCCACCGCATCCCGGGACGGGGCTGGAACCCCGGGAGGACCCGCACGGCCAGTATCCTGGGACACTGACATCCCCAGGATCCCTGTTTCTCTGAGACACCCTCATCCCGAGACCCCCGCATCTCCAGGACACCCGCATCCCACAATATCCTCATCCCGGGACACCCGCATCCCACGACCTCCTCACCCAGGGACACCCGCACCCCCAGGACACCCGCATCCCTCAATATCCTCATCCCGGGACACCCGCACCCCCAGGACACCCGCATCCCTCAATATCCTCATCCCGGGACACCCGCACCCAGAGGATACCCGCATCCTACGATCTCCTCACCCAGGGACATCCGCACCCCCAGGATCCCCGCATCCCACAGGATCCTCATCCTGGGACCCCCGCATCCCACAGTATCCTCATCCCGGGACCCCCGCATCCCACAGTATCCTCATCCCGGTACCCCCGCACCCTCCGATCTCCTCACCCCGGGACCTCCGCACCCCCAGGAAACCCGCATCCCACAATATCCACACCCTGGGACCCCCACGCTCTGTCCCCTCCCTCCCCAAACCAGGCAGGGGGATGTTTTTACTCGGAATAAAATAGATAAATAAGCAAATAAATAGAACAGAATAGAATTAAAATAGAAAAAATAGACTTTTAAGAAGGCCCTCGGGAGGATAATCTCCCCCCCGCACCAAAGCTCCGCAGGGCCGAGCCCCGAAACACTCACAACCCCAAAACCGAAGAGGAATAAAACCCATAAAACCCTCTCACAAGTCCCCCGGCCGCAAAACTTTCTCTGCCAGCTCCCCTCGCTCACAATAAAACGAGAAAACAAGAAGGAAAACCTCGCACAGAATTCACGTGTTGTTTTTCTTTCTGCCTATTTTTTTTGTTAGCTTTTTCCCTTTTTTTTTTTTTAGCTTTTTCCCTTTGCCTTCCCCAGCTTTCTCTCGAAAGGAGGCGATAAACCCATCAGAAATTCATGCCAAGAGAGCAGCTCCGTTACCTGGTTCGCTCCCACATCCTTTTTTCCAGCGCCCCTCATGGTTTGGGTGGTTTCTTCCAAAGTGAGAGAGTTCTGGGGGGAGGGGGGTGGCTTGGGGTTAGTTTTTGGAATTGTTTCTCTTCCCCCAAAAATAAAGCTTTCACCTTTACGATCCAGATTTTATTATCAATATTATTATTTCCCCTGCAGATTCCTGAAGGACTCCGGGTGCTTTTTTCCCAACAGACGGTCTGCGGAGATTTGCTGTTGAATAACAATGGGAAAAGGATAAGTATTTAAAGAAAAGAAGTGATTAATGATTTTCTGTATAATTCTCACATTTTTCTTGGCTTCTGTCTGCTTATAATGGCTGTGAACTTTTAGGTCCTATAGAAATCTTCTCTTCTGCCCCTTCTATTCTATTCATACTTTCCAGCTTTGATTTGCCTCTATAGACCCCACATTCCTGGAAGCATATGCTCTTTTTTTTATTTTTTTATTTTTTTTTTTTAAAGAACGATTTTTTTGCCATTCTTAGAAGCGCTATCCTGAAACTCACACCCTCTTTACAACCCCAGCAGATCAAAGAGAGAGAAACGGTAAAATAAAATGCGACAACAACAACAAAACACCCCAACCTGCAATAAAATACACCCTTTGCCACCCTCCCTGGGGGGAAAAAAAGAGAAACTTTAAAGCTTTGCAGTTGCTCCCTCTAAAAATGCGATAGTTAAGCAAAAATAGAGCCATAAATCCATTTTTTTTTCCTACACCAGAGCGTGTAACGGATCTATACCATGTGTCATTAATATAATTTTAAAGTATTAAATCGGAAATCGCAAACAAACTCCAAGGGGCTCGGTTTGAGCAGGGAGGGGGACACTTTGGGGGGCACTTTATTTGTGGTGATTTCCTCCAAGCGAAGCAATAACACATCCCCACACTCGGCTTTTCAATATTTCAAGCCCTCCCTTTGTTTCTGAGCAAAGCAGAATATTTCGACCCTGCTGGGGGGTCTCGGAGAATTCCGTGGACATTGAACAAATAAGCAAAAAGTACTTTTTTTTTTTTTTTTCCTTTTAGAGGCAACTATAAGAAAATGATTATTTTCTTCAGCTGGTGCAGAGGCTTCCTCCCCCCTGCGCACAATAGTCCTTTTATATATATATATTTGTGACTTAGAACTGGAATGTTATTTCGTCCTGAAGAGTATTTTTTTCGATACTTTCTATGAGAAAGAAAATGAAAATTAATACAAGGGCTGCGGCTCACAAAAGGAGCCATTTGTCTTCTTGATTATCTATTTGCTTGTCAGGCTATGAGCTATCGCAGGAGCCAGCTCCTTTGTAATATAAAAATACACAGAAAACCTGCAAACACCGAGAAACATCTGTGCAAAAATTAGACTCATTAATGCATTAACTACCTTGGAGAAGGAGGTTTGCGCTTATTTTTAAATCGAGAAGCCTCTCTAGAGAAATACGAGGCTGCGTCCATTCCTCACAGCAAAGAGAAGCGCTAATTACTACCCCTGTTTTGTCTGAGAAGAGCATATTAATATATGCTTAGAACAAATAAATCATAATATGTAAGGCTTAGCAGTACTTAAGGCTGATGCACCCTATAGTCAAACATCTTTTGTTTTCATTAGGGACTCGAGGCCACTGACAACAGAAAACCCTGCAAAAAAAAAAAAAAAGAAACGAGCTGTTTAATTACTTTCTTTAAAATAGATTTTTTTTTCCTCTCACCGGAACAAAAAGACAAAAATCCCTCCCCTTAAGAAACAAAAAAAAAACCAAAAACCACACGGTGTCAGATTCACAATGAAAAAAATTTATTTCCAATTGCTTTTTTTTTTTTTTTTCCGCTTTTGTTCCTTTTCTCTGCTATTTACAGGTAATCCTGGACACCACGAAGGACAAAGGGAGTCGGGGGGAGCTTCGCCTCCCCCCCTGCTCCCCCCTCCCTCCGAAATTCACATTTTAATACAAAACTAGGCCAGACACGGGGAGAGGAGCTTCTCCCCCTCACCCTGGGCTGCGGGGGTGAATCCTGCTTTTACCCCCCCCTCGCTTCTAATCTACCCCCCTCGCTTCCCCTTCTCCCCTCCCACCTCCCCCCTCCCCTTCCCAGACTCACAATTAACCTGCTGGACTCAAAAAGAAATGGCAAGAGGGCTCCTACATCCCTCTCCATCTCTTGTTTTCTTTGTCCAACACCCACTTGACCTAATTTTCCTTGGTTTTTTCCACCCCCACGCACGACCAGCGCCGTGTCTGACCCCCCCCAACCCCCCCCTCCCCGTGCCCAGCGCGGATTTGGGTTGAATTTGTGGGATTTTATTCCTCTATTATGAGACTGAGCTGCTTCTTTGGGACAGAAACTTTCCGTTTGTGGCTGGTAGGCGAGAAAAGAGAAAGAGGAGGAAAAACAACGAGGGGAGGGGTGGGGTGGGGGGGTGAAAATCCAGTTCGTCTTGAAGAAACGGAGCCTCATTTATTAAAGGGAGCGCTGGTTGTCGAGGTAATAGCAGACATAAGGTCCATCCTTTGTACGGGAGAGTAAACATGACAAATGGGGCAGAGCTTGGCGTGATTAAAGATGAAACAAGGATCCATCTTAGCCAAATCTGAAAACTACTATCTCCAGCCTCCTTTTTAATGGAAGAGAGGCACCACAGCACAGCCCGGCTTTGTTGCAGCTGAGTCTCCCCTCTGTTCCCCCATAAATAAAGAGCATCCCTCCTTTCTTCGCTTCCTGGAGCATTGAAACAATAAAAAAAAACCCACTAATTATGCGTTCCCTCCACACACACAGCACCTCGCACCCTCAAACACACACACTCCATCCATCCAAGGAATAATTATAGGCTGGTGGCTGGTCCATGGGGTCGGTTCTGAGATGCTCCTTGTGGGATCTGCAGGTTGGCAGAGGAGCTGGAAGAGTTAGACCTGATCTTGGTATTGGGTAACTTGTGGTCTTTTTTCCACTTCATCCTCCTGTTCTGGAACCAGATTTTGATCTGGCGCTCGGAGAGGCAGAGGGAGTGGGCGATCTCGACCCTTCGCCTCCGGGTGAGATAACGGTTATAGTGAAATTCCTTCTCCAGCTCCAGGACTTGCTGCCTGGTATAGGCTGTGCGGGAGCGTTTCGGTTCCCCTCCTGAGTAATTGGGGTTTACTGAGCAAACACAAAGGAGGAAAAAAGAAAAAGGGGGAGGAAAAACAGAGAAGAAAAAAAAAAAAGAAAAAGGGTGAGAAAAAAAGAGAAAAAAAAGAAAAAGGGGGAGAAAAAAAAAAAGAGCAGAAGAATTACTCAGCTGTTCCTTTCATGGGTCCTTTCCCCCAAAAAAAAGCATCACACATTCTTTAGGTGGGGGGTTACACTTTAAAAAAAAAAATGCACCGCAAACCTTCTAAAAATACACACAGAACCTATCTCCAAATCTCCACCTCCATCCTCATCGCTTGACGTGTATTCCTGTCTAAACGTTTTTATAAGGTCCCCCAGACACATTTTCCGTGCCCTCTGCGCGTGTATTTCCACATTTACACACACACCTTGCCTGAGCATCACTCTATTATCCCCAAATCTTTAAAATTCCCCCCTACACACATGCGAGCGGGCAAGCACAGAGACTCCTTTTTATTAAATATCACGCTAAAAAAAAAAAAAAAAAAGAGGGGAGGGTGTGGAAATAGTAAAAGTTTACTCAACCCGCCACTTAAATACAAATTACAAAAACATAAAACTTAACTTATGAAGATTCAACAGCCATAAAAAGAAAAAAAAAAAAAAAAGTAGCCTGCAAGAAATTGGAGGAGGATGGTAACAGAGACTTCAAAGGCACATGGCCAAGCAGAGCAATAAAAATTTATGGAGGATGTAATTATAGCGCTCTGCAAACAGGCGATCGTAAATCTCCGCGAATGGTTCTTTTACAGCGGGTGCAATAAGATTTCTACAAGACTTTGAGGTGCTACTGGGTATAAAGCGAAGCCACTTCAGTTCACTTACCCGAGCTTACATGGACTTTTTTCATCCAGGGGTAAACCACCGGCTCTTTGCAAGAGGAGCTGGAAGGGCTTTGGTTGAGGGGGTTTTGGCTGCAGGAGGGCGGTGGGCTGGGGGTGAGCGGCTCGCAGGGATGATTTGGCTCAGAGAGGTGGCTCTGAAGTCCCGCAGGAGGATGGAGATGACCCCGGGGGGACAACCCCGCTGGTGGGTGCCCGGAGCTCTGACAGGACGCGTAGAGCTGCTGCTCCTTGCAGGCTGAAGGCGGCTGGTACATCGCTTCATGTTGGAAATTGCCCTCTCGCCTCTGGCTGCTGTAATAATCCGGCGAGTGATTGGGAAGGTAATCGCTGTGGGAATATTCTTCACAGGGTGGGAACTTGGGGTCCACATAGTTGGAGTTGATCAAAAACGAGCTCATGGCCATTAATTTCTTAGAATTGCACACACGAACAACAACAAAAAAAAATATATATATCTCTCTCCCCTAAAAATTTATTCCTGTCCCCCCCCCCCCTTTGGCTGCTTTTCCTGTTTCGTGGAACCCTCCTACTTACTGTCAAGTGAACAAAGTTGGAGTCCATGTGACAGCGCGGGCCAATCGCGAGATGCCCTGCGATCCCCGGATAAGGAAATCTGCCCAGCCCGGGATCTCCCGGGGCCCCCAGCATCCCTGGGGAGGCGACCGGGGGCTCCCCCGCTCCCCTCCGGCCTCCCCGGCCCCGGTGGCCCCGGGCTCCGCGGGGAGCACCGGCCCCCCAAGCCCTCCCACCCCTCCTCGGGGGTGTGTCTAGAGGAGGGAGGAAAGGAGGGGGGAGGGGGGAAGACGGGGGAGAGGGTGGGAAAAAATCGAAATCGCCCTAAAAAAGCAAAAAAACCCCAAAAGGAGAATGAAAAAAGAAGCTAAAAAAGCGTTTGGCGGGGGTTGGGGGCCGCGTGGTCCACGGCGAAGCCTCCGGCTGCATCTCGATCCCCGCTGAGGTGATGCGGGAGGGGACATGGAGCCCCTGGCAGAGATGAATAGGGCTGCTTGGGGATCGATAAGAAATTCATCAGCTAATTCGGGGTGCCCGGGCTCCTAAATCACAGATTGACTCTTTTTTCCCACGCACCCGCGGTAAAAGGGAGCCCCGTCCTCCGAAAAAAAAAGAAATCGAGGGCATGATGAGCAATTACAAAAGCGAATTAGCGCGAGTCCTAATGCCTCTTCTCGTAATAAAGACGCTTTAAAAGCCAGAGCGAACCAGCAGCCTCTCAAAAGCCGCCCCCGAGCCCTCAAATCCGCGTTTCCACCCGAAACGCGCGGTGAGCTCCTCGCAAAAAAAAAAAAAAAAAAAAAAAAGCGATTTTTTTGTTCGGTGTCAGAGCCGAGATTCCTCTCGAAGTGCGGTGATAACGCCCCTGACCCCCCTCCTGCCTCTGCAGCTCAGATTTTATCTGCAAGTGATGATAAAGTTTATCGCGGGAGCGCTGGAGTTGAGCTCAGGTCAAATGCAAAGGATTTATTTTCAGTTATAAAGCGCTTTTCTGAGCCTTGTTTTCACCCTTTTATGTGTAGGGTTTCTGGGGAGTGAGTGGCTTTTTTGTTTTTAAAATTTTTAATGCCTTCTGGGATTGTGACCTGTAGTGTTTGTGTCAACTACATATTCCCCTAGATACGAATTTGTGACCCAACTTCCTTTACACAAATTCGGATCTACAGGGTACATATAGAAGACAGATTTATCCTCCTTGGTCAGAGATCTTCGCCAGAATTCTCTTCTGGGAAGGGGCGAGGGGGAAAAGTTGTGTGACTCGGGAAATCAAGAATTAATCTAGAGGTAGAGATGCTTAAAAGATTCTCTCTTCAGAGGAAAGACGATTAATTCGAGTTCGGTATCCGAATAGCTGTTGCTGATTAGAAAAACTAGAATTTTTATATCTTCTTTATATCTTTTTCTATCTTTTCTCCCCTACCTTGTGCACTAGGAGGCTAAAAAAACCCAGCTCCTGGATGAATATTTAAGTGCAGGCGCACAACGAGCCTCGAATCGCAATAATCGCTGTTTAAAAGCAAAATTCCCGTCCCCCTCCATCCTGAAACCTTCGTGATTACTCTCTAGCGCAAAGATTTCATCCATTTTTCGTTCTTAGAGGTCAAACCAGGGTTGCGTTTATACGCAAAAAAAAAAAGGAGGAAAGAAACAGATGAAAAGAAATACAGAATGTAAAGGCAGATGGGACGACAGGTTTTTTTTTTAATGACAGGCAATTCTTTTTACAACCCGAGAAAAAAAGATCAAAGGCGTTTCATTTCCGAAAAAAAGGGATATAAAGCAATAAAATATTCATACTGTCTAGGTAATGAACCTTCATTCGGAACTAATGAGGGTAGCATCATGTTGAGATTTCGTTTAAAATTACAGTTGCCCTAGAGATTAAAAGTATAGCGCGTAGCCCCCCTTCTTTTTTTTTTTTTCCTTTTTTTTTTTTCGTATTTCAAAAGGCAGGACATTTTTTTTGCCAAGTATCTCCTCAAATTAATTGCATTTAAATGCCACAGCAGAGAGGCGACTCTGCATTTTTCAGGTGAATAGTTGGTTTTCCTGAGAAAACGTAGAATTCCCAAGATCAACATTAAAAAAAAAACCACCCGTATTTTAAGAAATAAACCCCAACGCACTTAGAACTCTCCCTAAACCATCGCAGCCCCCCTTCAAAGGGCTTCCAGACGCAAAGCGAAGCAAAACCACTTTTTTTTACACGGAACAGAGTTTCCCACCGCCCCAACCCGGCACCTTCGCTTTGCTGGAGACCTGAAAGCGACTCTAAAATTTACCTTCCCCTCTAAAACCTGCCATAAAAGCATGAAACCAAATCAAATCTGCTTGTACAACGTGTAGATGGATGATATAAAATAATTCTATAGCACCAATCCCATTAGAACTCTTTTTTTTCCACCTTCTCTTAAATTTTATTCCTCCTTTCCCTCCCTTCTCCGATTTATTTTATTGTATTCCCTCGCAGCCGTAGCGATCTCCTAACCGAGGAGAGGAACTCGAATAGGAAGAACCAGGCCTATTCCGGATTTTTAACCCCCTCCCACATCCTTTTTAAAAAAAAAAAAAAAATTAAAAAAAATCGGATTTAATTTTCCCTTCCCGGTGACAAAGGGGGTTTGGTGCCAGCAAACCAGCACCCCTAGCGTTTACCAGAAATCTTCCCCCCACCACACCTCCAAAGAATCTCCCCTTCGCCTCCTCTGATCCCAAATTAAAGCCCCCCCCCCTCCTTCCCCACACACCTTTTCCCCCTTTTCCTTGGGAAACCGCCCCACGCCGCGCAAATTTCCCACAGCAAATTCCATTTCTTTTCCATCTCAAAGCCATCAGGGAAGAGGGGGGAGCCTCCCCGGCCTGTGTCCCCCCCACGACCCCCCAGGTGGTTCAGGGGAGCCCCCACACCTCCCCAGGAGCCCCCAAAAGCACCTGCTGGTGCTGGGGGGAGGCTCTTAAACCTCTGCTGGTGCTTCTTAGGTCTCCCCAAAAGTTTCCCACAGCAAATTCCAAATTCTTTTCTATCTCAAAGCAACCAGGGAAGAGGAGGGGAGCCTCCCCAACCTGCGTCCCCCCCACCAGGTGGTTCAGGGGAGCCCCCACACCTCCCCAGGAACCCCCAGAAGCACCTGCTGGTGCTGAGCGCTTCTTTGGGGTCCCCAAGCGGGGGTCCCCGCCCCAGGTGTAAATCCCACAGCGGTTACCTACCTTGCCAAATCCTGGCTCCTTTCCTGGGAACGATCCCGAGGGGGGTTAGGAATCTCCCTCAAAAAGTTGGGAAGGTTTTGCCAGCGGAATCCTCTAGGAACCCCCCTCAAAACCCCTTCCCCCAGCACCCCCCCAACACCCCCCTTTCCCCGGGCTGCTCTGCTCTCTTTCTCTCCTTCGTGTTGCTTTTTCCACGAGATTATTTCTCGATAAGAACACAAATTTCTCTCTCTCTCTCCCTCTATCTCCTTCTCCCCCCTTGTTTTCGGGGGGGTGGGGGTGCCTCCTCCCCCTGGCCCCCCAGGATAAACCCCCCATTGTCCTGCCTGGCGAGCGGAGCCGCTCCTGGCAGCGCCTGGAGGCCCCTCTGAGCATTTTGGGGCTTGGAAAAAAAAAACCGCAAGTTTTTGGGATTAATCTCATAGTTTGTCAGGCTTTGTTAAACAGCGAGGCGTGTCCGCGGCCGCGCTGACCCGCGCTTCACCCCGCGCTCCCTCCGCGCTGCTCCGCGTCTTCATTCCGAGGGGAAAGAATATTCCCTCTCCTCCCCCCTTGGGTGTATTTCCCCCTCCTGGAGACCTCGCTCCAGCAATGAGATGGGGGTATTTTTATTTAATTCTCATTGTTTTCCCTTTTTTCCTTTCGGGTTTGAGCGTTAAACTGGGATTTTCCTTCCCAGCTCTGGGAATCTGAGGGGCTGAACTTTAAAAAGGGAAGAACCAGCTCCCTGGCTGCATCTGAGCTGAGAAAAATTGAGTAGGAATCGTCCCACACCTGTTTTCCAACAGGGAAAGGCAGATTTAAGCTTTGCGAGGTTTCCCAGCCAGCCCTGTGGATCTTTTCCACTCCTAATAACAAGAAATAACCAGATTCCCATTCAAACCCCAGGAAGCAGCGTGCGAGGAGCATCCCTGAGCTGGGGCTCAGGATTCACCCCTTCCCTTTCGCGATAAAGAGGTTATTTAGAAAGTAAATCGGGAATAAAAAAGCGCATTTAATTGATTATCCGGCCAGGAATCAAAAGAAATCACAGGAAAACCCACCCTGGTGTTTGCACGATTTGTCGCTGCAGTTGGGGAGCGAGGGAGATAAATTAGAAATATCCTTGAAAACGATACTTTTAATTTCCTCCCCTCCCTCCCTCCTCACATCTCTCCACTCCAAACACCCCTGAGTCCCTAAATTGAAAATTAAACGTTGTGATGGAGGAGGGAGGATTAGAAGGAAAGTTGGGAGGTGGCGGCGTTTTAGTTTTTTTTTTTATTTATTATTTATTTTATTTTATTGCCGTGAAATTATACCTGCTTGTTTTAATATCCCGAAAACAAATGGCCTTTATTATCCATTACCTGTTCTCTAAACCTGGAGCAGAAATGACTGTTCTGGAGAGATAAGTGCAGTAATTACAAGGGCGAAGAGATGGATCACCCAGGTTAGAACTAAACGGTAGCCCTTATATAGTGATATTTTATAAATACCAAGCAAATTCATGGCAATTAATTAAACCCGAGCCTTATCACGCGAAACAAAACGCTTTAGGTTCTCTTGGATTTCACCTACTCCATGAATATATCCGCATCGGGAAAGCAAATGGATTTTCCAGGATGCCTTTCCCAGGGCTCTAATATTCGCTCTTTGTCTTCCAAGAAAAATGACCCTTGTTATAAGTATTTAGGCACTGAAAATATTTAAAAGCCGAGGGGGGGGGGTAAAAAAAAAAAAAAAAAGCAGATTTGTAGGGCTTTTTTTTTTTTTTTTTTAATTGTTTCTTTTCCAGAAGAGTTTGCTTAAGGAGCCACTGAAAAGATCTTCCCCGGTCCCAATGCAAATAATATTTAGAGTTTGGAGGTTTCAGAGTCTGGCAGCGTAGAAATAACTTTGAAATGCCAAGGGAAATATTTATTACATCAGTTCATTAAACTGTTGCAGTGACCAGCGTAGAGTCACATTTCAAGCAAGAAATAGAAAGCATTTCATCCAAATTCCGATGGAATTGGCTGCTTGAACCGGACCGAGCGAGGGAACGAGGCTTGGAAGCACCTTTAAACACGCACATTGATTTTTTTTAAAGCCATCAGCCCCTTGATTTTACCGATCTGTCATTATTCTGGATTCCCTGCGATTGAGGGAGAAACGCAGGCGGTAAATCACGGCCGGGATTTCGTGGAGCCCTTTTATTTTTGTGCAAAAATCATGCAATTTCTATTTTTTTGGAGGAGTTTTTGCGCTCGTTAAACAACGTTTGGCGCTGGGGCTGCGGGAGGCAGGCACCTCTCCAAGGCTTTGGGAAATATTTCCAAGGAAAGATGTTAGAACACATTTTCACCAACCGTGTCAGGCTTTTTTTTTTTTTTTTCCAGTATAATTTAAACCCCATCCAAACAGGATTGACGCTGGAATGAAAATTATTTTTTAACTGCTCGCGTTAATATCCTAGAGGGACTCGCGCGTAATTTGATTTAATAAATGCATTTCCCCCTTTATTCTGTTAATTCGACTCCAAATAGCGTTTCAAGGGGTTATCTTAGAAAAATACTAACTCGTCGCTCGGCGTTTCCTCACGGGAGACCCGAATTAATCTATTTTATTTTCCACCGACATCCCACCCCAAATCCCGCATCTCTCTTTTCTTCCCCCCCAAGCACCTCGCCCCCCTCTTTCTCCTTCTCTCCCTTTTTTTCCCACCCTCACTTCTCTCTATCAGGGTTACACACAGGACTGAGTCACACTCAGAGTAAACTTTTGACCCTCAACTTTTTGACCCCTCGAGCTATAAGGCTGTACTAACAAGCCCCCCAAGACAGAGGGACCGTCTAACGCCTCTAGAAACGAACGCAGCGCTGATTTCCACATTTCATTTATTTTTTACTTAAAAAAAATATATATATAAAAAAAATTTTTTTTTTTTTTAACCGAGGACGGCAAAAAATAATCAGAGCTTTGCAAACATTAGATATTTATCTCTAACTCACCTATTACTGTTTTAGACCGCAATTTTTTTAACCCCTTTTGCTTCCCCCACTTTTATATTTAAAAGAACAGGAGGGGGAAGCCTTAAACGGCAGCTGCGCTGCCTTATTTCCCTTTTATCTTGCATTTCACCTGGGTGAGTTGTTGACTGCGGTGATTAGCCGGCTCTAAATTAGTTTTTCATCTCTTTTTGCGGGGGATAAGGAGGGAAGCGGTGATGATTTTCGGAGCAGCGGAGGGGTGGGCGCTGCGGAGCCCCTCGGGGGGAGCCCGGAGTCCGGACCGGGGGCTGCGGGGAGGCTGGTCCCGCTCCATCCCGACCCGGCTCGGCCCGTCCCGGCCCTCCTGGCAGTGAACTTGGTCTGAAGCGAGCTCTGCTGGCTGCTCGGGGGCGTTACAGCCCGAGCAGCAGCGCAGAATCCCCCTGCTCCGGCTCCCCTTTCCCCCTGCTCCATCCCTGCTCCCCCTGCTCCATCCCTACCCGCCCTGCCCCGGGTCCCCTCTCCCCTTGTTCCATCCTTAACCCCCTGCTCCATCCCTACCCCTCTCGTCCCGGGTCCCCTCTCCCCTTGCTCCATCCCCTACCCCCCCTCCTTGCTCCATCCCTACCCCCCCTGCTCCATCCCTACCCCCCCAGCTCCATCCCTACCTCCCCCCTGCTCCATCCCTACCCCCCCCAGCTCCATCCCTACCCCCCCAGCTCCATCCCTCCCCGCCCTGCTCCATCCCTGCCCCCCCTGCTCCATCCCTACTCCCCCCTGCTCCATCCCTACTCCCCCCTGCTCCATCCCTACTCCCCCCTGCTCCATCCCTACTCCCCCCTGCTCCATCCCTACCCCTCCTTGCTCCATCCCTACTCCCCCATCCTGGGTTTTTCCAAGTCTCTCTGCATAAACACAGCCCCGATTTGCCACCAAACTAACCCCTTTTACGAAAATCCCGGAGCTGTAATTTGTTTTGACTTGAAGGGGATATATATACACGTGAGGATATATACATACACATACGTACACATGTTAAAAAGAGATAAATCAAAGTGGAAAAAAAAAAAGAAAAAAAAAAACCTCGTACTAGTCTTGTTCTTTCAACGCTTGCTGTCAAAATAGTTTCTTTTGAAAGCTATTTAGAGTAACAGAACACGGAAAACCTACGCAGGGTGGACACCTCTCGAGTTAAGTTATCAGCCCCCTTCCAGATATCATTTATTTAACATTAGGAGGCGAAGGGATGGGAAAAAAAATCAGCCCAGACACCGAAGTAGCCACGCTCTGAAAGAAAATTTCATTCTTAAATCCATTCTAGGACTGGAAAGGAGGAGCCAAGCCCAATATAAGTCCTTTTCGGGTTCCTCAGTTGAGGAGAGACCTTTATTGAGACCCTTCAGGTCGGATCTGTAATTAAAAAAAAAAGAAAAAAGAGAAAAAGAAAGAAAAAAAGAAAAAAAGAAAAAAAAAGAAAAAAAAGGAAAAAAAAAGAAAAAAGGAAAAAAGAAAAAAAAGAAAAAACAAAGAAAAAAGAAGGGGTTGGAGCTGGGGGGAAAGAAAGGCAATTCCTCAGCCTGAAATTCAGTAGTGGGGGAGGGAAAGGGGCTTGGGGAGAGGAACTGGAGGGAAGGGGCTGGTTTCCTTCCAACGCTTTCCCTTCTCAGCGAGGTCACGGTGTGTGTGTACAGGCTGGATTAATTTACAGCACTATTGCAAATAAACACATGAATAATCGGATTCTTCCCTTGAATAGAACGAAATACAAGAATTACAGCCCGAGCAGAGCGATTTCTAGTCCTCCAGCCCATCCCCGCCCTAGCAGATAAGGACCCGCAGCCTCCCAACCTTCATTTTCGTGGCCAAGAAAGGGAAAAAAAAAAAAAAAGGAGATCCCTTTGGCTTCTCCAAAGCAGAATTAGCACATTGTGGTGTGTGTCTGTACTGGAGGAATACGAACCCCATCCAGCCCTTCTTTACCCTCCCCCCTCTCTCTGCCAACACACCCGGACTTGGCAAATTAAAGGAAAAAAAAAAAAAAAAAAAAGAAAAAGAGAAAGAAAGAAAACCCTGAAGCTGATGTTTTCCTTAAAAAAGGTGACCCGGCAGCCCCAGGGTCCGTGTTGTGTTGTGATAGGATGCTCACTCTCTCCTCCGAGGGGCTGTACAAGTCTGGTGACCTCGGAATGATCCCTCTTGCCTATGAATTATTGATGAGATATGAGCTCTGATTTCTCTTTTCAGTATGCAAACCCCATTATACTGTTAAAATGGCGATTTAATCGTTTAGAATAGCTTCGCTTTTTTTTTTCCCCCCCCAACTCATTTGTGCCCCTTCCTTTTCATTTAATTCTCTTAATTAAATCCTTTAACAGATTTTAATCACTTTTTGTTGAATAAAATAAGACATCATCCACATCTGTAACTAGGTTACCTTGGCGAAGTTTGTTTTTTGGTGGGGTTTCTTTGTATTGGGGTTGTTTTCAGTTGGCTCTGCTTGCTTTCTGAGTTTTTTACAACCTGTCTGGAAGGAAATTTAATTTTGTGTTACGCTAGGGAGCAAAGAAGGTCTGAAATGCTCAAATTCTTTCTAAAAAATCCTTAAAAAAGAAGAAATAAGGGTAAATAAAGCCATGATGTGATGAGCAGGCAACGGTATCACAACACCAAGCTGCTCCCCAGACCTCTCTGTGCTGCTCACAGATACTTTTTCTTTCCCTTTTATTTCCTGGGAACCAAACCAGGTGTTTTTATACGTGAAAATTCATCTTTTTCGCCCTACAGGGGCAGCTTAGGCATGGGGGTCCAGCACCCACCCTGCCACGGGGCCCAAAAGGAGCTGGGAGCGTCAGTAATTCATACAGATGCTCAGCTTCCAATTTGTGGAGCCTGGGATGGGTCCTGGGTGAGAAATTACTGCTTTGAGGTTTGGGCTTTTTATCCCCTCCAAGTGCCAGTGATGTTTAAATTGCATTTACTAAACGAAACAGGAAAACTTTAGGCATGGGGGGAGGAGAAAGAGACACGATAGGGGGCAAAAAAGGGAAAAATAGATAGGGTTGCACCCATTTTTAGCAAGTGAGAGATGCTGCGAGCCAGGTGAGCTGAGGGGGAGCTCCTCTGGGTTTTGCACACCTGGAGCACACAGCCCCATCCACCCAGGGCATCACTTAGCTCTGGAGAGTCAGAGATTTTCCTCATCCTGCATAAGCTTCACCATAAGAGATTTTTTTTTTTCCTTCCTGAGCAGTGATCGTGTCCCAGAGATTCTTCATATTCTTAGATTCGATACTAAAGCACTTTGATTTTATTTTGTCTTCCACAGCTACAGAAGAACTTTCTCCTGTGCCTGCTGTGTGCCATGAAAATGAGAAAAACGATGAAAAATGCAAAGGAAAATCCCCGCCTACCTGCACGGTCAGAGCTTTCCTGTTTACTCTCCTTATACTTCCTTTCCACCAGCAACAGGGAGATGTTTTATTCTTTAAAGGATGGGGGGGGGGAAGCCTGAGCTAAGCCTGTGACCCTTCCCAGGCTGTAAAAGGGTAGATAATTATACCTTCTCATCCTTCAAAGAAAGCTGGAGGTTAACACCATGCAAAGGGGAGTGGGGGAACCCCAAATAAACCCCCGAAATCCAACTTGTAAAAAAGAAAAAACACAAGCAAAACCAGGCTGCAGGTAGAAAGAAGCTCTCATGGGCAGAGAGGTGAGGAGAGGGGAGGATGATATTATTATACCAGTGACAAAATCCACTCCCTGTTCCTTTGCTGTGGCTCAGGCCTGGTGCCAGGATGCCCAAATAAAGGGGGTGGCACAGGGCTGTTACTTGTTGTCACCCACGCAGGCATCTCCTCCTCACTGCAAAATCCTGTAGCTGGGCTGCTCTGCAAATTCTCCTCCCCCTGGCTCTCTTGGTTTGCTTTTTTCCCCTTGGCATAACACATTGTGTATGGAAAACTAGAAATGGTGAGACTTAAGGAAAAAGAAAAACAACTCATGCTTCGTGTGATGGGATTTGGAAGGAAAGTTTGCCTGGGACTGTATATAAAATTAATACCTTTGAGTGGGGATGTGGAGACCAGAAAACAACGTAGATGATGGTTAGGGAGAAGGTGGATGAATGGATGGATCTGTGGATACATGGATGGATGAACATACTTCGCAAACGTTGTGTTTGTGGGTGCATTGAACATACGGTTACATTTTCAAGCATAGATTAAACTGAAGAGATGTTACTTTTCTTGTCTAAATCACTCGTTATCGTTCGAATCAGGAAGAATCATTTCTAGCAGCCAATACCAATCAGGAGGGTAGGGAACCCATAGGCCATGGCTTGGTCTAACCCCAGCACGATTCCACATCTCTTCTCACACCCCCTTTTCCAAGCGTTTCTAACCTGGTGTAGACAAACCCTCTGCACCCTGTGGTGTCTGTGTGGCTAAATTCACCTTTAGGGACCATTCCAGGGAAGGATCCCTTGAAACAGCTTTATTATCCATTGAAAAGCAAGCATCCAGCTTGCACAGAGATCAGGGAGAGGCTGCTCAGCCTGCGGAATAGGAAAAGCTCCCTGCACCCCGCTTCCCTTTCTCCAATTTCCAGCTTTGGAGTGTTTTCCAGGTTTTGGGAGCAGAGGTTTTCCAGGGTAGCTCTGGCCACCCCCTGACTCCGAGAGAAGGCAGTTGAGATGATGATAGCCAAGATATTAGGTGACACATGGAGCAGGACAGGAAAAACAGCCCAAGGAAGGAAAAGCAATCTCCAAAGTGTGCGAAAGGGGGACATTCTGCTTTGTGTGAAGGAGACGGACATGTGTCCACCAAATGTTGTCTCATCGTAAAAAGGAGGAGGAAAAAAAAATAAAAATAAAAGGGAGAAGCTTGTGACTGCTCCAAATTCTACAATATCCCCCCATCCCCACCCCCAGCGCCTCCACTTTCAACTTTTTTTTTTTTATTGTTGTTTTCTTTAATTTTTGAAGGAGCAGGGATGGAGGGATAGATGTAAGTTGGTTCAGGTGTGGATGAAACGTCCCCCCCCCCACCTCTGGACAAGATGTGGTGACCTGGCTTCTCAAAACACGATCATTTCCAGGCTCTTTTGTTGCTGTCGTTGCCCTTTTTTGCTCTCACTGCCCTGTTTTGCTCCCTTTGGCTCTCCCTGCGCGGCCGCGGAGCCGCAGCCTCTGCCCGGGGCCACCTGCCCCGCTCAGCCCCTCGCCCTGGGCTGCTCCGCTCTCCTGCCCTTCCCCTCTAGCTTGTTTATTTTCCCAAATTAAAAGGCTTCTCCCTGCCTTTTCCAGCCCGGTGTCCCCCGGAGAAGGAGAGAAGGGAATTTGGGAGGTATAGGTGGGCTCAGGCAGGTCTGGAGGGTCCTTATGAAAATTACAGCCTATCTGATTATTTTTCTGTAGCACCAGACAGGCATTCGGAGTCTCTGTACGGTAGAAACGAACTATGGAAACATGAGGACACTCGATCGTATTATTGGGGAAAAAAAAAACAACCAAAAAAACAAAAACCGAAATCCAAGGAAAAAAAAATAATAGAAGCCTTGAGGGATAAAACCATCCAAACAAACAAAAAAAAACCAACCGCAAACGGTTTCTACACAGGCCGAAAGGAAAAAAAAAAAAAAGTGCAGACATTTCTTTGGCAAGCAGGTGAAAATAATTACAATGCAAAGGTGTTAATAACCTGGAGAGCAGACAGAACCCAGCTCAGTGAAAGGCAAAAAGCTCTTTGCGAGCAGAACCGCGGTGAACGAACCGGGTTTCACGGCGAAGGACAAACCCAAACTTTACCCCAAGCCCCCCTGCAAAACCAGGACCCTCGCGGTGATAATGAACCTCGCAAATTTTCTATTTCTCCCCCTTCCACAAAGTTTTCTCTCTGGCCTGGATGCTCTCGTGGAAACCTAACGCGATTCCAGCTCTCGGGAGGATAAGGATTAAGACCTTCTGAAAATAAGCTCTGAAAGAGACTCTCTTTCCTCCCAGCTCAGCCCTTCGCCATATCAACCCTTTTAAAATAGTTTAAGCAGATAATATTTCAGAGGAACTTACTTTCAGGACTCCAGGCTATTGGCTCCCTGGACTGAAAACTGGACCCGCAAAACATGTTCCCTGCAAATTGCAACGTTTATCTCATCTGGAAAAGTGCTCACCCATTGCTGCCCCTTACAAGCCCAACCAAGCAGTTAAAGTGTCACTTAACATTCTAGAGAATGTGAAATATATTGTACATTGTCAACTCCCCAAAACCATAAAACTAACTTTATGGACCTCACGTGACTTTTGAGAGCCAGTGAGGGGGTATCTGTCTGAGGTCTGGGCGATTTTTACGATCTAACTTCTAGATAAAACCCTATCCATTTGACATCTAAATGTCATACCCACTTTTGGTATAGTTTGCTATTGTTAAAAAAAAAAAAAAATGAAAGAAAGAGGAAAAAAATATCAAGGGAAGGCGAGCAAATGGTTTGGGATCTGACAGTCCACTTCACATCCCTCTCAAAATCACTTAAGAAGTTCCTAAACAGTGGGAGATTAAGTTGGGTAAGTTTTAAGCTCCAACTTTACTTGCTAAAAAAAAGCCTGAGTTGGGTTGTAGAGATGTCAGGGGCGTTTATGCCAAACCGAGCGACTTAAAAGCGGAGTTTCTCGTGCTTTGCCAGGTTCCCTGGGTAGGGAAAATGCAATATTTGCCATTTTTGAGGATGTTGGGTTCTTTGCAGCCGGGATGAGTCGTTGTAGCGAGTATCAAGTAGTTAGAGAGCTGGGGTTTTACATGTTGAGCCAGAGAGAAAAGCAAAATAAACCGACGAGGAGAGGTGGTGGGGAGAGGAGAGCTCAGAACTGTGTTATCTGAGTAATAAATATATCGAGACAAACACAAACTGCAGAATTCGGTAGAAAACGTGGATAGATAGGCGGATAGAAACACCTCTGGCTTTTAGAATGTGCCTGTATAGACCTAGATGCGACCGTTCCTGCACCTCGATGCGCCGGGCAGCGTTTTAAACCGCGTTATATTGCGACTTGGAGCTCTTAGAACCAGTTTGTGGGGTGGGGTGGGTTTGGGGGGGCTCTGGTGTTTGGGGGAGACGCCGTTGGGGCAGCGTGGAGGGGGCCGGTTCGTCCCCGCGCGGTGCCAGAGGGGGATTTGCTGGGAATATTTGATTTTTTTTTTTTTTTTTCTGAGGCTGCGGCTCTGCTGGGAGCTCCGAGCAGAGACTCAGCCCCGTGCCAGGATTCTCTGCGGCTCGAGCCTCGGAGGTTGTGGATAAAGTGCAACTGGGAGGCTTTGTGAGTAGGAGAAACGTTTATTTGACTTCGAGTAAAGCTACAAACAGATACAAAAAGCTTATTGGCAAAGAACTACCAGGCAGCTAGACATGACAGAGGCCATTTTTACACAGAACATTGCATCCACTCTGCCCACTACGAACCGTCTATTACTCACATCAGAAATATTCCCAGTATTTACAAACATCAGAGCATTGTTGGTCCGATTTTATACTTTTTTTTAAATTGTTTTTAATAGTGAAGTTTACCCACGTCTAAGAATACGGCTCGGACTTAGCCTGGGACTAGAAATCCTGGCCTGAAGTTTGAGCTAAAACACAGACTGGACAATTTTTAAGACAGAAAGATACAAGAGCTTTTGCTTTTTTTTTTTTTCCTCCTTTTTTTCTTTTTCACATTTTTGTTTGGTTTTTTTAGATTATTTTTTTGTCTGCGACTGTAGTGCAGGAACCCCCTCTTTTAGCTTAGGCAGAGAAGAATTCACCCCAAAGCAGTCAACTCAGGAAAGGGGGGGAAAAGAACCCAAATAAACAACCAACCGTATCAGTTCTCAATTTATAAATAAGTTATAACATTTAAAGGGCTCACATAAAACATGCTAGCTTTCCAGAAAGCATCAAGAGAGCACGGACACGTACATTTATAAGAACAACAAGAGCATGAGGAGCATCTGTAAATAAAATTTAATTAAAAAATTTAATTAAAAAAATAATTAAAAAAAAAAAAGGCAAAGCAGAACACGACATGAACTCAGTCCTGGGATAACGGTACCATACGAATTGTTTTAGAATATTAACAACATGCCGAAAAGAAGGTGCCTCACTGTACAGTACATCGGAAACTAAGATCTGCGGCGCTTTTATTTATTTATTTACGTATTTTTGTCTCCTCTTCTTGCTGAGAGATTCCTCCTCGAGAATTTATGGCTGAAAGGCGCTGCCCGCCGAGGCTAAGCTCATGCTTTTCAGTTTATTATCCTTCTTCCACTTCATCCTCCTGTTCTGGAACCAGATTTTGATCTGGCGCTCGGAGAGGCAGAGAGCGTGAGCGATCTCTATTCTCCTCCTGCGGGTGAGATATCTATTGAAGTGGAATTCCTTTTCCAACTCCAGGGTCTGGTAGCGAGTGTACGCGGTCCTCGCCCTCTTACCGTCTGGTCCAGTCATGTCTGAATAACACGGACAACAGCGTTTTTGCTTTCTGCTCGGATTTTTTTTTTTTTCCTTATCCTCAAGGCTCTCTATTTTTTTTCTAACTATTCGCCTTCTCCGAGCAGCCAGGAAAGCTGCTTATTCCCCAAATATCAGCGCCCCCCCCCCTCCTCCCACACCCCCAGACACGTGTAAAACCCCCCACCCTGGCCCCTCCAGAGCAGACAGTGGCAACTCAATATTCCTAATTTCACTGGGGAAGCGAGAGCTTGAAATCTCCCCTGGTTTTTTTGCCTCTGCCTGGGTGTTTCTGGGTCGGTTTGCAGGGGCATCTGCTTTAATGCTGCTTTTTTTTTTCTCTGGGGTGGGGGACATACACACACACACACGACGACACGGACTCTCTATTCCCCGTGTCTCTACAGGCAATTTTTGATTTTTCAGGAGCAGATTGTCACGAATACACGCGGCAAAACAAGAGTAGGAAAGGACTGAGAGACCCATCTGTGCCTATAATGCTATTTTAATGGTCAATTCTCTCCTTTCCCCTGCCCCCACCCCCCCCCCAGGAACACCCCCTTCCCTCAATTTTTAAATTACCTTCTCCCACCACCCCCATATTGCTACGAGCTGGAAATAGGCGCATATTTCGCTGCGAGAAGAGCGAAACTAAAATAAAATCGCGACCCGCCCCCCCTCCCCTTTTCCAGGCGCCAGAGGCAGCGATCAGAGCAAGAAATACAAAAGCAATAAATAGCTGCGTTTGTGATCAAAGCGCCTGCACCGAATAAAGGGAGAAAAAAAGGAGGATGGGGGTGGGGGGGGTGGGGAGGGAAAAAAGGGAGAAATAAAACACAAGAGAAAAATAAACAACGACAACGACAACGACGGGGGAAAAAAAAAAAAAAAAAAGAAGTAGCTGTACCATGGCTAATGTGAAGTTTCCTCATCCAAGGGAATATCTGAGGTGCCTGCCCCTCTGGTGCTGCCGTGGAGGTCGCGATGGGCTCTGCCTGCGCTCGGGGGATGCTGCTGCTTATCGCGGAGCCCTCGTCGGCTCCCGAGGACGCGCTGGTGTCGTCTAGTTCTGTGAAATTTGTGTTGGTGGTGCCGGTGCTGGCAGGAGCAGCTTGTTCGGAGGGGGACGGGGCGGGTTTGCCCCCGTGGCTCTCGCTGTTGGAGCAGGGAAGGGAGTCGGGAGGAGATAAGGAGCAGCTGGACGCCTGTCTAAACCTGCTCTCCTGAGCTGGAGAAGGGAAACCGCGGGGGCTCTCCCCGACAGCCCCAAAGTGGCTAGAGGAGGCTGAGCGGTTGATGCTAAGGTCCATCCCATTGTAGTTGTAGCCATAAGAGCTGGAATGCATGGTGCTTGAATCTCTGTAAGAACCGTTCATGGAACTGCTGGTCCCATAATTTAGTAACTGATAGTCGGGGCCATTTGGGTAGCGCCCTGAGAACGAGTTTACAAAGTAAGAGCTCATTTGGGTTATTTTGGAGGGCTTGATTTGTGGCTCGTGGTCGTTATAACCCTGTGCTTGACGATTTATGATGTATTAATGAATTATAGCGACGCACTGTACTTCGTTTTTGCTATGTACGCGGCCAAATATGGGGGGGGGGGGGGGAGGGAGGGTGTGTGTGTGGAGGGGGAGGTTGGGGAATCACGTGCCTTTGTTGACCAGTCGTAAATTCTCACTGATGACCTCAAGAGGTAAATTCATGCTCTGTGGTTACAAATAATGACGGAGCCGGGTCCGGGCCCGGAGCCCCCCGAGCGCCTCCAGCGCCCCCCGACCGGGCGGAGCTCGCCACCTGCCGGCCGAGCGGGGAATTGCAGGGGCTGGGGGGGGCGCCCCCCGAGTCCCCCCCAAACCCCGCACTCACCCTCCATCCCCTAAAATAACCCAGCGCTGTTTGTATAAGCAAATAAATCCTCCTGCGGGGTGTGCATCCCCCCACCCCTCCTTCCTGTGTGAGTCTTCTCGCTTTTTCTTCATTAAACTGAATTTATTTCCTTTTTAATTTGGAGTTCGGGGTGTCTTCTCCAGCTGGGGTGTCTTCTCTTTTAAGATCTGGGGTAGAGGGGCCGCTTGGGTTTATTTCTCGTGTGTTTATTCAGAACAGTCGAGGTTTCCTGCACGCTGAGGCAGCGATGCGGTCGCACCTTAACTCTGGAGGAGGGAAAACAAAAAAAAAATGGTGGGGGAGAAATAAAGGAAAAGTAGGACAAGTCCAGCCGGTGGAACTGGTTGACAACGTAGCTTTTAGGATATTCTTGTTCCTGAGCGTTTCAACGGCCTCTTTGAACGTAGGTTTTTCCTTTTCCAACTCAGCATCACGCTACGTAGGTTTTTTTCCTTTCCATTTGCTAACCTGCAAGGAATATTGGGGAGCAAAAGCATTCTGAGACTAGCAAAACGTTGAGACGTTGTGGAAGAGCTGAGCTTTGTTACGCGGCATTTTTCTTTTTTTTTTCCCCTCTTCTTCTCTTTTCTTCCTCTCTCTCTCTCTCTCTTTTATTTATTTTTTTTTTTCCGAAACAGTTTAGGAATTTCATGTGCTTGCCTGCAACTCATTGGAAATTATGCGCCATATTGAAAGTGACATATAATTATAATAATTACGGGCAATGAAAAGCGTGGCAATAATAGTAAATGTCCTACAGCTGTGAAGCTTCTGCATGAATTGATTTTTAAAAGTGACTGACACTAAAGCAGCTTGTGGCACGGGGGGATGCGATCATCCCTAGGTATTCCTGGTGAAAGGGTTTGGGAGCCAGGAGAAACGGTTACAGAGCGTTTTCCCCTTGCGGAAAACGGGATCTGAAATAGGCTGGGCTGGGCTCTGGATTCCAGTCCCAAATTCCCAGCAGGAGCATCGCTTCCTTTCATTTAATTCCCCAGATCCAGGAAAAGTTTGGAAGCAGGAGCCTCCTCGGTGATACAGAGCAGACCCTTCCCCATCCCATCCCATCCCGAGCCAAATCAGCCACTGGAAACGCTTTCGACTGAAAATAAAACCCTAATTTAAAAAAGAAAAACTCCTTCGACTTACTATAGAATTTTTTTTCCACCTTTTTTTCCCCCTGCAGTGGAGGCTTCATCCCTGGAGCTGGGAAGCTCCTCGTTTCGCAGGGCAAAATTCCCTTGAAATCTGGATTTTTTTTTTTTTTTTTTTTGCAATACGCTTTGATTTGGGTCTATGAAGTCAGGGAGCAGATGTTGGAAAGATGCTAGGCAAATGTTAGGTATCTTTGGTAGATAAATGAGAGCATATTTTTGCCTCTTTCCTTGATTTATTATGTACAGGGAGAGCGTTTCGTCATAACTCTTTGTACTGTAACAATAAAAAAAAGGCAGCGAGGAAATACTCTTGGTGAAAGGTCTTCCCTTCCAGATTAGAGAAAAAGAGGGAAAACCAGATTTATCTCTGAGCTGCTCGTCCCTGCAGCTCAGGAGGCAGAGAGGGACGAGGCTGCCCAGCTCCCTGCTCCTTAATAAGAGCAGAATCCCCTGGAAAAAGGGAAAAATCATCATAATAATGACAGGGGGGTGTATGTGATATCGAAGGCTTTTTTTTTATTAGAGAATTCCATGTTCATACGTAAGACAAACTCCAAACACAACACGTACAAAAATTAATAAAATATAACTTTTGTTGCTGTTGCTTTCGCATCCTTGTAGGTAGTTCTCGTTCTTTCAGTAGATTTTCCTTTTTTAAAAAAAAATAAAAACCAAACAAAAAAAAACCTAATTACAAAGACCCCAGGGCTTGATTAATTTACCAAAGGAGAGGGAAAAAAAAGGTAAAATGAAAAAAATAAACCCTATGTCAACCGTGCATGAAACATTTTTACAAAATTAAGACAATAAACACCCCAAATGACATATATTGCAGCACTTCCATTAAATACAAGAGTTAGCAGATTACTAACAGTGACACCAAAGGGTAGAAACACGGGTAGGAGTCCTTTTTTTTTTTTTTTTTGTCTTTTTCTCTTTCCCTTTCTTTCCTCCCTTCTCTATCTCATCCCTTTTTCATTATTATTATTTTCTCTCTGGGAGCAGGAGGGGAGGGAGGTGCGGGAAGGAGGAAAAATAATTAAAAAACGCAACTAGAAGCTTGATTTTTTTTTTTTCCTGGTCACGACAGATCACTGGGAACACGAGTCCTTGGCATTGGTGGCTCAAACTTTCTGGCTGTTGCATCCAGCCCACTCCCCCCTCATCCTCTCGGCTCTCACACACTCACTCATTCCCTTTTTTTTTTTTTTTTGTTGCTGTTGCGCGTGTTTTAAATAATATTTTCACTCCGCTGCTTTCTCCTCCTCCTCCTCCGCGCTCAGCTGCGAGGAGTTGAGCAATTTATTCTCTTTTTTCCACTTCATCCTGCGGTTCTGGAACCAGATTTTGATCTGTCGCTCCGTCAGGCAGAGGGAGTGAGCGATTTCGATCCTCCGGCGCCGGGTCAGGTAGCGGTTGAAGTGAAATTCTTTCTCCAGCTCCAGCGTCTGGTAGCGGGTGTAGGTCTGGCGGCCTCTGCGGCCACTGGGCCCGAAGGAGGAACCTGTGACACCCGCAAAAATTGGAAAAAAATAGGAAAAAATAAGGAAAATATAAGGAAAAAATAGGGGGGGAAATAGGAAATTATAAGGAAAAAAATAGAGGAGAAAATAGGGAAAAAATAGGAAAAAATAGGAAAATATAAGGAAAACAAATAGGGGAAAAAATAAGGGAAAAATAGGAAAGGGGGAGCAAGATAGGAAAGGAAAAAGAATGGAAAGCCCTAAATTTAGTGGATGCTCGGAGTTGCTGGGTGCTCCACCGCGTCTATGCGCGGAGGGGTGCGTAGCCGCTCCCCTGTCCCCCCCACCCCAGGCTTTGGTCACCCCCAAAATTAACCCCCCGCGGCTGTGAACCCCTCCGGTTCCCCCCAGGAGGGTCCCAGCCGGGCCGCCCCCGCGGAAGATCCGCGCTGAAGGGTTAAAGCTGGGCTGGGGGAGACAGGGCGAGATCTATCTTATTCCAGGATGAAAAATCGCAAGGTGTTTCCCCCCCCCTCGCCCTCCCTCGCTGTTTTCCACCCTACCGGCTGCAGTAATCGAGCATTTAAGCAATAATGAAGTGAATCGATCTACACAAACTCTGAATTAAAGAGGACACAACACTCCACGTCCCTGAGCTAATGGGCATCAATTTGGAGCTTAAAAGGCAACAAATGCATCTAAACATTTGAAGGAGGGTGCTGAGCCTCTACTATTTTTCTACACCCCCCCCTTTATTTATTTTTTTTTTCCTGATTGAGGAAACAGCACTTAAAAAAGTCATATATCACTTAGGGGGGGTGTGAGGGGGGGTATGATTCTCCCCAGGCAGACTTTTCATTAAAAATGTAACCCTCTCCTTTCAAGTATTTAAAGAGTTTTCTATTAATTCACTCCGGATCGGTGGCCAGAGAGAGAGAGAGGGAGCTGAGTAGGAGGGGGGGGTCTGTGCGTGTGTAAAGTCATCTAGAGCTGATTTAAAAAAAAAAATATCTCCCTCTGCGTGTGGGGGAAGGACAGAGACAAATCGATGTAGCGGAGTGACACGCAAATTGGAATGTGAATAGAGAAAAAAGGGAGAAAAAGCAGGGAAACGGGGAAATATTGGGTTGGGGAGGAAATAACGGGGAAAGTTTTAGCTGGGAGGGGTCGTAGGGAGAAAATAATTCAGCGGCGTGAAGTTTTGCTGCGTGTCACGAGCAAGTTGGAAGTTTGGGCTCTAAAATGAACCTTATTCCTGCTTCCCTCTCTCTCTCTCGCGGTAACAAATAAGAAAAGGAGGGGGGGGGGAGGGAGGAGATTGATGTATTTTTATTTTTTTTTTTTTTCTGTAAAAGAGTAAAACTCACTATTGCAAGAGTTCATCCGCTGCATCCAGGGGTAAACCGGGGCGGGACATTTTTGCTCCTCGCTCTCTCCGAACGCGGTTTTGCTGTGCGCGCAGTCCGACTTGCGCGGCTCGGGGGCGAAGGGCACCTCGTCCAGGGCTTGGGGGGCGCAGGAGGGATCCTTCTCCCTGAAAAACCCTCCTCCGGCCCCATAGTCACAGGCGGAGCCGCGGCCGTAGGCTCCGTTGCTCGGCTGGTAGTAAGGAGAGGACGGGTAGCCCTTCTCCTGCGCGCCCGCGGCTCCATAGGTGCTGGGATAGTGCCTCAAAGGATCCGCGTAGCCCGAGGGATAAAGTGGGATCTGTCCCAGGAAGGGCTCCTGCCCCGCAGCCAGACTCACCGGGAAGGTGGAGTTGACAAAATAAGAACTCATTGGAAGGAGCCTTCCTCGCCGTTCCTTCTCCCCGGCTTTTATTTTTTTTTTTTTTTTTTTTTTGGGGGGTAACGATTTGTCGTGTTTTATAGTCCGAGCGCTTTTTTAGCGATTAGGGGTATATCTCGGAGATTGGGTTTTAGCTGGAGGGAGGGTGGCGCGGTGCCAGCGAGGGACACAAGGAAATAGAACCATCTGATCACGGGCTGACCAATAGCAGGCGCCTGAGGTTGCAAAATAGCCCCCGCGAGGGGCTGAGATTGCACCAGGGACCCCCAAGAACAAACCATCCACCCCCTTTCTTCCCTCCCTTTTAAACAGCAGCGAGGCCCCCCCTTAACCAAATATATAATATCTGCCCAAAGAAACATTCCCGGCGCGCTCGGAGCTTCATAAATAAATAAATACTCGCTTCCCCCCCCCCCTCATTCCCCCTACTCCTCATCCCTCGGAGCTCAGCGCGGCTCTGGGGATGCTCACACGGACCCAGAAACCCGCTGCAAAGGAGGGAGAAAAGTTAATTAGCCGCCTTCGGAAAACTTTAACCCCTCGTGTTTGGAAATCGTCCTGAAAAACGCCTGGGTGCTTTGCTACCGTGGTAGAAAACAACACCCCAAAAAAAAAAAAAAATGGAAAAAAAAGTTCTTTTTTATGCGTGTGTGAACTTTGCGCACTCGGCGGGTTGATTAAGTTAATTTGCTCCAGGAGAAGAAATGGGGTTTGACAACTTATTTCTGTTCGTATTTCTCTAATCACCACAGGTTAGTCTCCCCTCTTCAGCAAAGCCGCGCTCGCTTGCACCAAACCTTCGCTTTTCATGTATTGCACCTTTTTCTTTTCTTTTATTCCTTGCAAAAGCCGCGTGTGAGGGAGATAAATGGAAAATCGAAGTATTTCCTTTATTCCTTGCTTAAATCCCCATCTCCGCCGGAGTCCGGCACCGCATTGTGCCCTCTTGCGTTTTTTTCTTAATACCGAATCTATCCCCGACCTTTTATGGCTAAAAAGAAGCCTTGGGTGACGGTCAAAAGCCGATTTTATTGATCGCTGCCGATCGAAATTGATTTTTTTTTAAGGAGAGGGATGCTGGCGGTGTGATGGGGCTGCTGCATCCCCCGCTTTAAGCCGCAAAATCCCTGGTTTTGCAAAGTTTAAAGGCTGGAAGGGGTAACCTGAAAGTCTTGAGCAATTCCTCGCTTCCCTAAAAGCTGCTTTTTACCCTGGGATTTGCCTCTTGGGATGGGTTCTGCTCTACCTGGAGCATGCCCCCCTGGTCCCAGCTCCCTCTTTTCTAAAGGTAGAGTTAGATCTCTGACCGGTTTCCAAATGGGAAAATCAGAGCCACCTCACAGCTTAAAAAAAAAAATTAAAAAAAAAAAGAAAAAAAAAAAGAAAATAAACCACAACCAAGCAACTAAATGGGCTGTGCCCCCATCCTTTTATCAAGGATTTGTTTCCTGTCCGAATTTGTAGCCATCTGTCTGTCGGGTCCTACATGCAATGAAATGACACGCCTTATAACACACTCTCCTCTCCACTTGCATCTGCGAGCGTGGGTGCTACAAATCTAGAATTACACACATTACATGGTGTCTGTGGAGCTGCCAACGCGGCGCTCTCCGACGGAGCTTTAAGTATTTACCAAACTGGTATCTTATTACGAGCTAATTTATTTTAAACGTCGTGTTTACAGCAGCCAAGCCAAGATTGTCTCATGCCACGGCTGCGATGAGCATTTCGGTTGAAACGTAATCCTTATAATTCAAGGAAATAACACGCAAAGGAAGTAGTTTTCCATCCTCCACCCCCTCTCTGACTGATATTCTCTTATATTTGTTCTTGCAGAGTTTCCCTTTGTGTGTGGAGTGGACCCAAACTTGCGTAGATCTGCTTTATTGCTATGCAAGGGGAAAATAAAATAAAAAAAAAATCAGATTGAAAGAGAACGATGGCTAGAGAAGAAAAAAAAAAGTCTGGGATGCGAGCCTGAAGTTAACAGCTTCGCAGGAGCCGAACAGCTCAGACATTGGATTGCAGAGTTACTCAATATTTGTAGCTCTGCAAACCCAGCGATTATCTGGCGTGAGCAGCTCCGCATGCAAATTCTGGGCTAAGAAATGGGATGTCCTGATAATCCAAGTGCGTGAGTACATCTGCGGAAAATGTTTGCTCGCATATTTTCTCTCACTTCTTCTGATTGCTCTGCAAATAAACCTCTAGGAATAGTTTTGGGGAAAAGAAACAATCCTCCAGCCCTCAAGTTTTATATTTAAATAATACTGCTCAGCCTTTGTGGCTAAAGCGTTTTTTTTTTTTTGCGTAGTTTGACGTTTAAAAGAAAATAAAACTGTACTAATTGAAGCTGACCGCTTGCTAATTGATTATTGCTGACACCTACAGATAAACCCTAATACTTCTTGCCCCTTAGAAGAAGGATGACCCTGTAAAATGTTATTTAGGGGAGAAAAAATTAAGGCAACTTGGATCTCATTTTGAAAAAAAGAAAAAAGTGAGAAAAAAAAAAACAAAAAAAACCCCTTCCTGTCATAGTTTTCATCTTATGGAGGGTCAGAATACCAAGAATGCATGTAAATACGAGCAGGGGTCTTAAATCTTGCTAAATCTCGAAGAGCTGGGTCTTTAGCACGGAGGTGGGTTGTGTTCCCAGCTCAATAGCTTTAAAAAAATCAAAGCAATTAAAGTGTTCTTCGCGTGGCTGTGTCACAGACGCTCCTTGCCCTCCCAGCTCGAGTCCGAGGGTTAAATCTGAGACCGATTTTTTTGCGAATATATTTTTTTTGGCTGCCTCTAGCGCCAGCAGAGCCGGGAGGGAGAGGACCTAGAGCAGCAGCGGCTGCAGAAAAGAGCTCCTAGAGCAGCCCTCGAGTCTGGGAGGACACCCCTGGGAGCATCTTTATCCAGTTTTTGGCCTCAAAATCGGGCTCAGGGTGGCTGAAAAGGAGCAGGAAAGCGAGGAAGTTGCGAGAGAGGCACCAGGAGGTGGTAAAACAGATTTCCCTGCGCTGGCTTTGCCCTCCTGACAGGCATCACTCAGCTGCCAGGGCGTAATTAAAGATAAAGAGAAGTATTTAGTGTATGTGCGACCCTTCCCTGCTCGGGAAGGTCCCGCTTTTTGTCGCTTTTTTGCTTTTCTAGCCAGTAAAAACCATCCCCAGCCAGCAGAGCCAGGCAGATAGATGAGGGGATTAAACCAACACCCAAATATTTCGAAATGCAAAACAGAACAGAGCGTCGCTTGTGCGAAAAGCCTAAACCCGTTAAGAACTCGGTAGAAAGTTCAGTGCAGTCGGTTCCAATAAAAAAAATGAAACTCTCTTTTTTTTTCATGTGGAGCTGGAATTTCTGATCCTTCTGAAGTGAGAACACAGCGGGAGTTTCCCTACCGAGGGACTTATTGCAGCCATAAAGTGAAGCCAAGACCACGAAAACACTTGAAAACCCCCCTTGTTCCTGGAGTCAGACAGAGGGAGCCGCTGGCGGCAGAGAAACCTCCCCTGAAACGCTCCTACAGACCCAAAATCACATCGGAAAATAGACCCGACAGACACATGTAGAGCTCCAAGGTTGGAGTATTTAAAACAATGACCCCTGAAGGTGTAAAAAAAATTCCGCATATAACCGCCTGAAAGTGAATTTCCAGCAATTTAAGTTTAATTTACCTGACTTCCCGTGCGGTGCGTAATAACCTTGTTAATAGGATCTTTGAAAAGAAGCAATAATAATCTAGCATTGTTCCATTAAAGAATGCAGCTAATTATTAACACAAAAAAAAAAAAAAAAAGGAGGAGGGGGGGAAGGGGAGGGGGTAAAGGGGAATTGGGGGTAGGAAAAATGCATCCAGACTGAAGTATTTCCGCGAAAAGCAGCCCTGAGAAGGGCAATATCAAAGAATATTGGGAAAGCAGGGAGAAGGAGAGGAAAAGGCGATCATATAATGCAAGGCGAATGCTGAGGGGTGTTGGGAATTACAGCATGGAACAAGTTAATCACGGCTGGTCAGAGGAGAGAAACTTTTTCCCCTTCCCTTTTATTTATTTTATTTTTTTTTTTAACATAGTCCCTGGGCATCTCACTTTCTCCCCAGCCCAGACGTAAACAGTTGCCAGGAAACTGCGTGGTAGAAGGAGAAAACGAGAGGGAGAAAGCCAGAGGGAGGGAGAAAGGGAGGGAGAGAGAGAAAAACCTTTTAAAATAACAGACCCGCATTGTCCCTTCAAAGCCTACAGCAACTTAAAAGTGATTCGTCGCCTGCCTCTCCCCCAGCAACCACCTCCTTTCTCTGCACACGACTTATTTTTTTCCAGACCCCAGCGCGATGACCACTCCGAGCAATAAATAAATAAATCCGAGCTCCTCTGCCTTTTATGATCAGTCCCCTTCGCCTGGGGCATCATTAACCATCACGTTTTACAAGCTCCTCGCTTGTGTGCGACCCCCCCCAGCCAATTTTAACCCCCCGTGGGGGACCCTATGGACAGATTCGAGCCTTTTACACCCCTGTGCGCGTACGGATCCGTCCACACGAGGCACGGACAGACGTGCAAGAGCTTTGGGGGGTGGATAAATCCACACACACACACCCCCCTTGCTCACGCGTGGCTGCCCCGAGCTCCCCCTCTGAGCTCACATAGAAGTGCGAGCGCAGCCTCTACCCGCACCCCCAGCCTCTCGGGGTTCTCAGAGAGGGGGGGCAGGCCGGGCAGGGCCCCCCAAGGCTGCGGGAGCCCCCCGGGAGCCGCCGGGAGCCGCCGCAGACGGTAGATGGCAGCAAACGGTGGGGAATAAGCGAGCGGCTGCGGAGGCTCCGGGGAGACGGGGCGGCCCCGAGGTGCCTCCAGGTTTTATTTTCCTCGATAAATAAACCGAGGAGGGGGGGATTCCACCGTGGGGACCCCGATCCGGGGCGGCACCGACCCCCCAGTGCCCCTCACACCGGGCTGGGTTCGGAGATCTCCCAGTCCAACCCCTCCGGATGGGGCTGAAAGGGTTAAAAAGACCTCCAAGCCCCGAGGTGCGGGGCTTCCACAAGTGGTTACCCACGCAGAATGTGGAAAAATCAGCATTAAAGCTTTTTGGAATAAGATTTCTAAATTAATTTATTTTTAAAATATTTTTAATTTTTTTTTAATTTTTTTTTTTAATTTTTTTTTTTCTTACAACCAGCAAAAAAAATCCGAGCGCGGAGCCTTCGGGAAAGTCAGATCAGGGGCCTTTGAACCCGCGTTAATTTTTTTTCCCCACCGTGATTTATGAAAAATGTAACAGGTTCGGGAAGAAATCGCTTTTTAAAGTGACTTTCTGTTTATTATTTCCCCAGCTTGCGATCATTTACTCTTGTCCGCACAATATTCAGGCACAGCCAGTCTCAATGAGATAAATCGTCACGTCATAAAACGGTTTATGCTTAAGTAATGAATCTCTTCTTGCTCAATCTCGCTTCACATCCTCTGCTCTTACATTATCTTATTTGAAAATCACCTCATAACGGTAGCGATTAGTATTATATTTCAAACACACACATACACACCCTTGAAATACTGGGGAAAAAAATAAAAAAATCACATTTAAAATGACGGATAAATATTTTGCTCAAACCCGAAGCGAATATCAGAGCATCCGAGAGGCAGGGGAGAGGGACATGCGCTCAGAACCAGAGGGGGAAAAGCACCGACCCCCCCTGAACCCCACAGCCCCTTCCCTGCTAAGAACGCAATTAAATACTCGAGGTTTATTGCATCGCAACGTCAGCTTCATTGGGGAGTTTAACGAGGAGAAAAAAAAAAATACAATGAGAGCGCTGCGCTCAGGGTTTGTTTCTTATTATCTTTTTTTTTCCTCTTTTTTTTCTCTTTTTATTTCTTGTCCCCCCACCCCATCTCTCTTTTTTCTTTTTTTTTTCTTCTTTTTTTTTTTTTTTAAACTGATTTCCAGCCCGTATTCCCGAGAAACGCCGCAGAAACCACCCACATCAGAACGACCCTGGAGAGCAACGCGAAACCCGAGTGGCTCCCGCACCAACTTCACCAAATTCCGGGGATTCGGCGACGGGAAAACAAAATAAAACACCACAACCGCCCACAAAGGGCTTGGGTTTTTTTTTAAAGGCAATATCTAAAACCCTCGGTCACCGAGCTGCTGCAAAAACCCTTCATTCCAAGGCTCCAGGTGACCTCACAGGCTTAATTTTTCCTTCTTATTCCGTTATTTTAATTTTCTTTTTCTTTTCCCTTCCTTATTTTCTCCCCCTCTTTCTCCATTTCTTTCTTTCTTTCCTTCTGTCTCCTTTTCTTTCTTATTCTCTTTCTTTCTTATATATTTTTTCTATTTTGTTTCTCCAATTCCCTCTTCCCTTCTCAATTTCTTTCTTCACCTTTTTTCCATTCTTCTTTCTCTCCCCTTCCCCAGCTTTGCGCTACTTTTCTTTAAAAAAAATCTCGTTTAACCATATTTCCACCCCCCCTTGATTTCTTTTTTTCATCACCCCACCCTTTTCTTTCTAATTCCACCCTCCCGGCTAGAGGAGAGAGGGAGATGGGGGAAGGAAATAGAAAAAGCAGCTCGACAAATGCATTTCATCAAAGAAAAAAAAATTAAACGAAGAGAAAGCGATATTATTCCCTTACCTTTTGACGTCCATTTCTGTGGTGCAAGGGAGATAGAGGGAGAGGGAGACACAGCGTTTGCTTATCTGTTAGCTGATAAAATATTGTCCCAACCTGACAGCCGCCGGTTGCCTCTCTGACTTGGGGGAGCTTCTTGCTTTTCTGTTATTTGCATAGAAAATGAAGCAATTTCCCTCTTTGGAAAAGGTTAACCTCCACTCCTCCGTCCACAATCTCCTCTGCCCCTCCATTCCTGCTGAGATTCCGAAGCAGCAGGCAAATTAACAGAGGAATTGGAAAAAAATGTATAATAATAATTTGAAAAAAAAAATTTAAAAAAATTGATCATAATAATTTTAAAAAAATTGATAATAATAATTTTTTTTAAAAAAATGATAATAATCATTAAAAAAACGGGGGATAGAAGTGTTTCCCTACGCGTGGGTGCGGAGGTGGGTGCTGATTGAGCGTGCGGATGGGGGTTCAGCCGTCCCCCCCCCTCCCCTCTCCCCTGTTTGAGCCCTAAGCGAGCTTATACACAAAAGTAAAAAAATGTAAAGAGGCGAGAGCCCTATAGAGGACACTGATCCGACCCAAGGTGCAGCGGACAGAAGAATGGTGCAATATAACCACATGGGAAATAATAAAAAGTTCATGTTCACGGTTAGCAGTCCACATGACCGGCTCTGGCCAATCCCAGAACCCAGCCACTCATAAAGTTCTATCACAAAGTTGTAAATTTTCATAAAACAACAAGGAATTTATTGCATTTCTTCATGACCGGTTTAACAGCAGCCTTTTTCTTAGCCGCCATCTTTTTTTTAATTTTTTTTTTTTTTAAATAAAATAAAAGAATTAGGAAAGCGGGTTCAGGGATTTCCCCCCCCCCCCCCCATTGATTGCACTGGGGGGGGTTGGAGAGAAATAATCGAATAACACCCCACGCGTTGGGCTGCGAACAATAACCACCCCCCCGAAATAAAGAGCTCGGGGTTAGGTTTTAAATGGGGGAAAAGACAGTAAAACAGTGGGGTTCGGGGGGGATTTTTGATGTCTCTGGGATCCTTTCTGCTGAAAAGGGGTAATTAGCGGATTCGGGGGTGGACATAGAGGCTAAGAAAGGAAATAAAAGCGTAGCCGGTGCTCCTACCGGGCTCCCCACGGTTAACCCCCCCCCCCTCAGGAGCCCCCAGACCCTCTTGGGTCCCCCCGCAGCTCAGGGATGGGGGGGACGCTCCAACAAGGTGGGTCACCCCGCCCGGTAAACGGGGTTTTAGCGGATTAAAGCGCCTTTTGGACTCGCTTTGCCTTATTTTCTGGGAATTCTCCCCAATTCCTGCTTGTTACCCCCCGTGCCAGGGGGGGAGGCAGCCTGGCCACTGCCTTGCAGGAGCAGGGAAAGGGGATTTATGGATCCCCTCCTCTCTTTCTCCTTTTAAAGATGTCGCACCGAGGGATTTCACCAAGGAAAAAGTAAAATTTATATTGGGAAACAGAAAATTTCTATTTTCCTTTCCCTTCAAGTGGCGATTCCGGTGTCCTAAAAGCCATCCTAGCTGCTGCCTTTAATAATAATAATAATGGGCTTCCCGTAATTAGCAGACGCAGAGGAGGCTGCAATTCCGTGTTGTAGATGTGGGAGCGCAGATGCATCTTATTTTTCGCTCAGACCTGCGGAAGGATGCTCTGCTCATCTCCGCGGTCGCGGAGCCCTCCGAAGACGGGGTGGCTAAAGGAAAATAGAGAAAAAAAGAAGGGGAAAAGGTTGGAAGCTGCCACCTCCGACTATTTCCAGACCTGGATGCATTTTTTTTTTTTTCTCTCTGCATCTTGCGCTACGCATTTGAGGAGTAAATTACGCGGAGCCTCCGCGGGAGGAATCCGCGTCTTTACTGCGCAGCCTGGAAATGTAAATAAGCAAGCAGGGGAGGGAGGGGGAGAGGATGCTCCCCTGCGCAAGTGTTTAAGTTCACTCGCCTTTTGTTTTGCGTTGTTGATTTTTTTCCTGCCTTTTAATTGCTTTAATTTATTTTATGCGCGCTCTGATGCTAAATGTTATTTGGAGCTAATGAAAGAGTTCCAGTCCGCACTAATTGAAAGATGGAGAGAGAGAATCTTAAAAATATATGTACTAAAGGCACGAAGAAATAGATGGGGTCTCTGTAAATTAGTTACAAGAAGAAGAAAATTAAAACAAGGGGCGGAAAGGCTATTTGAGCTGGTTCTGGCTTCTTTACATCCCTCCTTTAGGTTCTTACCTTCAGTAATTAGCCCCAGTGCAATCACCGAGGAGCGAGAAAGGAGAGCAACTCGCATTTCGAGAGCCCCTATATCGATATATATCGATATATCGGTATATTCCTAGGGTATATTCCTCAAATCTATTGAAAAGGAGCCAAAATTTGGAAAGGAAAAGCTGTCCTGAAGTAAGAGAGAAGCTCAGGACGACAGGTCGAGGCGTGTATCGATCTAAAATGATTTTTAGTGTATTTATTTTGCATGGGAAAACGCAATTCCCAAACCCCGCGTGTTACTTTTGAATAAGAAAAAGGAACACAACGCGGTGGGAGATTCTTGGAGATTTCCATTTTATTTCGAAGAATTATAATAATCACAGATAAAGGGGGAAAAAAGCAACGCGTCGCCATTAAATAATTTGCTAGTTTGATATACAACATTTTACGTAGCACAATATTAATTCTTCTGCTGCTTTTTTTTTTTTTTTAATTTTATATTTTGTAGTCTTGAACAAGGAAGAACTCCGGGTAAAAATATTCACGGACAAAGGAGCATCGCAAGGAGAAAAGAACCACAGAGCTTACAGGGAGAAGGTGTCATAATCATTCATGTTATGTACAGGACTCTATACGCTAAATATAATTCGCATTCAGGCTTCCAGGTCACATTTTCTAAATTAAAGGTGCTAAACACGACCACGTTACTTCATACACAGCGAAGTACAAACGGAGATTTACAAATTACTTGTACTATCGGGAGACCCACATAGAAAAAATGTGTCTATTCCAACTCTAAAGCCACATTTAATAGGTAGATAGTCGTTCTATTGTACAAAAAAAACCACCCCAACTTTAATATAGGTAGTATTTTTCTCAGTGTCAGGAAACACAACGCCTCATTCCTAGGGTTTTTAATTATTTATGCACTTATCATTCATCTATTTTTAATATATAGTCTTTTTCTGTGTGTTTTCCCCCCCCTTTTTCCTCCTCGCGTGGGTTTCCACGTTTCCTGCATCCACCTCTCCCCTTTCATTCCTCATCATCATCCTCCCCGTCTGGTTTTTCCTGCCCGCTGGAGCCCGAGCAGGCGGTTTTATTTTCCTTTTTCCACTTCATGCGCCTGTTCTGGAACCAGATTTTGATCTGTCTCTCGGTGAGACACAGGGCGTGGGCGATCTCGATGCGTCTCCTCCTCGTCAGGTACCGGTTGTAGTGAAATTCCTTCTCCAGCTCCAGCGTCTGGTACCTGGTGTAGGTCTGGCGGCCGCGTTTTCTGTCCGTGCCTGGGGGAAAAAACGCAGATTTAAATCAAATTTGAGGCTTAAGGGAGAAGTTTGAGGGGTGCTGGCTCGGTCTACTCGCTCGCTTTTGTCTTTGGGGGCAGCCACCCACTGAGGACAAAATCCTCGGGGGATCTATATAACCTGGGGCAGCTCTTATTTTTATTCTCAAGAGTTCCTCATCTTACTTTTATTCTCGAGACGCTCCTCATCCTTCTGCTCGAGGCTTTCCCCACTTCACCCTCCCTGTCCCCAACCCCAAACCCACCCGAGATTTCATTTCTCTTCCTCTAGGAAAAGCGTGAAGGGCTTTTTTTTTTTTTTTTTGTGCGTCCCTGAGTGATTCACAAAGTTGGGAAAGTTTCTTGCTCTCGGGCTCTGAGCTGCCTGCTTTAAGTTCCCTTTAGACACTAGAAATTTTGGATGGCTGGGAAATAAATTCAGAAATCGAGTCGAGGGAGGGAGATTTCTGCTACTGACACAAATCCAGCTATTTGTCCTCTCTTAAAGCTGTCACCGGGGCTGCTGCTTGGAAGGTGTGTGATGCTCTTAATTATTTCAGGGGGTGGTTTGAGCACAGAGGTGGCTTTTGGGGCTGAAAAAGTGGCTGCTTGCCCAGAGGAGACCCTCGATGCCTCCCCAGGCTCCCCATCACCCTCCAGCTGCCCTCAAGGGGTGTTGGGGAAGGACCCAGATCCCAGTTCTCCTTCCACCCCACATTTCCCTGCGGTTTGATTGGAAATAATTCTACAATTTGGTGTTTTGTGATCCCCACTCTATTTTCCATGCAAATACTGTGTGTATCTGTAGTAGAACGTAACAGCCCTTGGCCTCTCCTCCACACATTCCACTGGACTCCTCTTCTTCCCCCCCCCACCTCCTTCTTTTTAAAAGAAGAAAAGATCCAGTCATTAAAAGGAGGGGTGGGGGGAAAGAAGCAAAATAGCCAGGCTAGCTGTAGAGTAAAAAATGTGCAGGTCGTGGAATGTGGGTTGTAAAATCCGCTGAGGGGAGAGAGCCATAAACTGCTGCTGAATAGGGATGACAACTCTATCTCTGCTCGCTGGTGAAATTCCACAAGCTCAGTCTCACAGTGGGCATGAGGCACCGCGGCTGCTGGGGGGTACAGGGGGACCCCTCTTTTACAACCCAGCTCGAGTTTCGGGTTTAGGCTCAGCAGATCCCAGAGCATCCAGGTCGCTTGGAGTGCGGGACCCGTTCCCAAACTCAAATTGTTGATCCTGACAGGGGGGGCGAGGGGGGTGGCCTTCTTAAATCTGGAGTCAGATAAAAGAAGAACTGAGGTGTTTACGACCACAAATATTTGCTCTTTGATAAATCAACTGGAAAAGCCGATGAATTATGGAGCAGGTAGTGGAAAGAACCGACCACCAAATAAGTGCGAGGGTGACTCTTGCGTTTATAAGACATTACGCCTTGGTTATTTCCTTTTTAATTCTGCTTGGCAAGAGGCTGGCCCGCTCCCCGCTCGCCCCCCAGGCTTCTATTCCCGAATATTTGGCTTCGGGAGGAGGCTCCCTCCTAGGGATGCTCTCAAATTGCAGTCTGGCACAGCAGAGGAGAAGCCGAGGGGGCTGAAGAAGGAGTTCACGCCTTCCCCTCGTCTCCCAGCCGGGACAACAGAGCCTTTCTCCCCTTTTTCCACGATTACACGAGTGTAAACACCACCACGCGTGCACACGGAGCCCAATCGGGATGCTCCGAGCGAGGGGAGCCCGGCCTGGGGCGCCTCAGGAGCCGGGATGCTCCCCTGCCAGAGGGGGTGGGCATTTATTAAATGTTAATTGACATTAATACCCTAAGATGATATCGGCGGAGCTGCTCGGGATCCATGTGCGGAGGGACCCGGGGACCCCAGCCCCACAGCAGAGCGCCGCGTGTCCCCCAGGAGCCTCCCCCAAGGTGCGGAGCTCACCGCACCCCTCCGCGGGGATGGTTTTCGGGAGGCGACACAGGCACAGGGTGCTCCCCCCTTTATCCATCCATCCATCCATCCATCCATCCATCCATCCATCCATCCATCCATCCATCCATCCTTTCATCCTTCCATCCATCCGGATTCTGGCCAGAGTCCCCGTTTTCAGAGCGAGGTTTTTAAGTGCCCCGAGAATTATGTGGTTTTGCTTTTTCTGATGGAAACACGCTTCGTGTAAGGGCAGCGCCTGGGACATTGCGGTGAGGGGCAGGCAAAAGGAAGCTTTTGCGAGCTAACAGAAAACAAACCGAGCCTGCAAGCACCTCCCATAAAGAGTTTCTTGCAGAATCTCTACCTCCACGGGAGCAGCACCATCTCCGTCCTGTAAATATCGGAGAAGAGGGGGCTGGCTAGTATTTCCTCAGCTCTCTAAGACAAACTGCCCTTCGCATGGCACATACACAGCCCCAGCACCACCAATAAATATTTAAAGCTAAAAGGAATGGCTTTATGGCTGGAGGAGGGCGGGGGAGAGGGGGGTTTGCTCTCTTCCCTCTCTCTTTTGAAGATGCGTTTTCAGTGAAACGTCATAAAAGGAGTTGGGGACAATCCCCCCCTCCCTCGCCTCCCCCTCCGCGCACGCCAGCAAATAATTTACGCCCCCCCAGCCCCCCTCCCACCCCCCCAACCCCCCACACCCCCCCCCGGCTCCTTTCTTTGGGGAGGCCGGCGCTTACCTGTGCTCCTCATCCACGGGTAGATACGGAAATTACTGTCGCTCTGCAAATCTGAGTCCCTCGGGTCGGTTTTGCTGCAGTTCTGCTTGGAAGCGTCTCCCGGGCACATCACGGAGAGGTTTTGCTCGAAAGGGGAACAGTGCATGTTGAAGGAACCGGGCTCCAGGCTGTAACCGGAGGGGTAGATGCTGGGGGGCTGGGGGTGCACGGAGCTGCCGCTGGAGTAGATCCCGGGCATGGAGGCAGCGAAGGGAGGCGAGGATCCGGCCCCATAACCTCCTCGCTGGGTGTTGGAGGCGAAAGCGCAAGAAGTTTGCTCGGGGAACACTCCGGATGGGAAAACCGACCCGGCGGCTTGATATTTAGAAAATAAAGCGTTGGCGTAATACAATGAACTCATAATTTGGCCGGGTGATTTGTAGGTCGGGACGTTTTAGTGTCGGTTTTTTACGAGGTACCGTGATATATTACGGAATTAAGAGTCCAGATTTACACCAAAAAGGAGCCCTTTTTCCTCCCGGCCCGTGTGACGCGGGGGCACGTGGCTCCGGCGGCTCCAATCGCCGCCCGCCCCCTCCTCGGGGGCAAAAACCGGGAGTGCGGCTGGATTTATAAAATATGATAAATAATTGATGCCGTACAAAACCCCTCCGAGATCGCGCTGCTGGAAGGGGTGGGATCGTGCTGGAGTCGATAAGCAACCTGTAATCAGTTTGCAGCGCTCGGAGTGAGGGAGAAAAGGGAGAAAAGGGGGGGGGGGTTGGGGGAGGAAAGCACGTTGCTGATAAACCGGCTGCTCCCTCTCGGTCTCTCTCTGCTGGAGGAAAAGGAAGGGAGCTCTATTTATCCCTTTATCGATCCCGTGTAACATTTCCCCGGCTCCGAGGTACTTTTTTTGCAGGACTGTACAGAATCCCCTCCCCCCCCTCGTCCCTCTCCCCCTCCCCTCTTGCATCCCCCCCCCAAAAAAAAAAAAAAAAAGACAAATGTCTCATTGATACCTAATAGTTTCAGGGTCCTTTCTCCCCTCCCCAAATGCCATTCAGCTCTATATCTAATTTATTCCAGCGCCACAGGCTTTGAGCTCGGGATTGAGCTGGCATTTGCTTTTTCTTGTTGCGAAAAAATAGAGAGCGCTCAGATCCCTTGTTCAGCGCTTCTGCGGGACTCAATTACAGGCAGAAGGAAAAACCTGACCAGCTGGCTGATTTGCTTTCTGCTGGGGAAGCAGAGAGACCTTCCAAAATGGGATCTGCCTCATTATTTTTATTTTTTTTTTTTAAAGGGGGAGGAGGGGGGTGTTTAGAAAGAAAAGAAATCCTTACGGGTAGGAAAAGCAGCTCAGACAATGGTGGCTGCGCATCCCAGGGTGCTTCTCCTCTTCCAAGGTTGTGTTGGAAGGGCTGGGTGTGCATCCTCTCAGCTCCAGAGGTGAAGGAGCAGCGACTGACAATTGGGATTGGGTTGATTTTTATTTATTTTGTTTGTTTGCAGGGAGATGAGTGGGAGGAAAGGAAGGAGGAACCCGGAGCTGAGCTTCATCTTGCAGGGTGGGCGAGGAGAGAGGGAGAAAGAGAAGAGGAGGAAAGAGAAAAGGAATAAAAACCAGCGCACGTTACCTTCAGGCAGCATTTCCACACAACCTGTCACCACCCAGGAGCTGCTGGAAACAACAAGAAGAGCAGAAAGCATCGCAGAGCCCCGTCCCCCTCTCCCTTTCCCCCCATCCCCAGCCTCCAGGCCACGATCCAGCATCTCTCCAAGCGAAAAGGGCTTTGATGGCCTGGGCTGCAGCTCCGACACAATTGACTTTTATTTCCTTTCTATCAAAGTGGTCCTGGAGGAAACGGAGCAGGGTAAAAAGAATGATGTCACGGAATTCTCGCTTGTAAACTTTATTGTAACTTTCTTCCGCCGCTTCCAGGTTTAGACAATAGAACAAAGTGATGAAAGAACAACAAAATATATCATTAGTTCCCCCAATAAAGTAATTCACGTATACAGTATACATTCTTTTTCACAGTTAACCTAAAGATCACTTTACAACTTGCTTCACTGTGCGCATGCTAACTAAAGGAGAGAAAAAACGCTTTTTTTCTTGTTATTTTTTCTTTTTTCCCCTTTTTTTTTTGGAAGAGACATTTAAAAATTAAAAAAAAAAAATATTAAAAAAAAAAATCCCAAAACCGAACCAAAGCAAAGAACAGAAGGAAAGCAAAGAGAGAAAGAGAGAAAGAGAGAGAGAAAGAGATAACTATAGCATAAATAGGCAGTTTCATGTTGTTGGGATGTTTGTCTCAATAGCTACCTCCGGTACACACAGAGAAACCACAACGTAAAAGGTGGGAAAATCATTAAAAAAAAAGAAAAAAAGTGCACAAATGTAATTTCATGTAACTCCTATAGCGTTGAAAGCTATGTTAACCAACCCACCCCCCCGGAAAGAAGAGAGAGAAAGACAGAGAGAGAGAGAGAATTTCACAGTCATGTTTTACATAAGCTATTGCGTTACACTACCACTAGTTAATAACTGGCAAAAGAGACCTCCTGCTCCCTTTTGCATACTGTTCATTGTATCAAAGGATAATCAGGAAAGTGGTGCTTACAGCTATATTGTTTTACAGCAATAAAAGGCTTTTTTTTTTTTTTCCTTTCTCTTTTCTATGCATTGTTGGTTTTTTTTTCCCACCCCCCCCTTACATTAATGCGGGGCGCAGGGGCTCTGCCACCCCAGCAGCGCTTGCCTTTCAGTCCTTAAAAATCCTTTTATTTCTTGTCCGCCTTCTGTGCTTCCCCTTCCTCGTCCACCTCCTGGGCTCTTTCCATTTTCTGTTTTTCCAGTTCCTCCTGCTCGCATTTGCTGCTGGGAAACTTGTCTTTGTTGTTTTCCTTTTTCCATTTCATCCTCCTGTTCTGGAACCAGATTTTGACCTGCCTTTCTGTCAATCCCAGGGCGTGCGAGACCTCGATCCTCCGTTTGCGGGTCAGGTAGGGATTAAATAGAAATTCCTTCTCCAGTTCCAGCGTCTGGTAGCGGCTGTAGGTTTGTCTCCCCCTCCTCCGTCCAGCGGCTGCTGGGGAATCGCAGAGGTTGGATGGAAGAGGGGGGGAAGAAGAGAAGGAGGTTGAAGGAGACATAAACCAGGCTCGGGAATTAGCTCAGTCAGGCTCTCACACTCACTCACACTCACTCACACGCTCACTCACACTCACACACACTCACTCTCACACTCACACACAAGGGATGGGGAGGAAAAAAAGACTCGCAGGAGCACAAGCAGCAAGCGAAGAGGGGAAAAGAAAAGCTCCTGTGCAATATTATCAAAGGGAAGATGGTTATAAGGGACCAGGGGTGATGGTGGCAGGGGAGGAGGAGCGGGGGGTCGTCACCCCCCAGCCCGGCGCTTGCACACTTATTATCACCCGAACCACAACAACAGCAACTCCGGCTCTTTGGGATCCCGCAAAAAAAATAAAAATAAAAAATAACGAGGTGCAACCCGGGGAGAGCGAGCAGCCCCAGCGAAATCCCAAATCAAACGCAAAAAAAAAAAAAAAAGAAGGGGCTTTTTTTTTTTTTTAAAGGCTGTAAAAGTGCCATAAACTTTAAGGACGCTTCCTTCCACAGAAAGCCCGGCTCGCTCAGCCCCCCAAGAAGAAAAGGTCTCCTTCAGGGTAATTAAACGATAAAGCAATTTACAAGTGCAAAAGTTTACCCCTATAAAGCAGTAAAATACAGTCGCTGGGGAAGAAAAAGGGAGAGAAAGAAAGCAAGAGGGGCAGAGAGAAAGGAAAAGGGGCAGAGAGAAAGGAAGAGGGGTAGAGAGAAAGGAAGAGGGGTAGAGAGAAAGGAAGAGGGGTAGAGAGAAAGCAAGAGGGGCAGAGAGAAAGGGAGAGGGGTAGAGAGAAAGGGAGAGGGGTAGAAAGAAAGCAGGAGGAGTAGAAAGAAAGCAAGAGGGGTAGAAAGAAAGGAAGAGGGGCAGAAAGAAAGCAAGAGGGGTAGAAAGAAAGCAGGAGGGGTAGAAAGAAAGCAAGAGGGGTAGAAAGAAAGCAAGAGGGGTAGAAAGAAAGCAGGAGGGGCAGAAAGAAAGCAAGAGGGGCTACTTTATGGGCTCAGGAAATGCCTCCTCGCTGTCCTCTCCATCTCGCCTCACCTTGCGGTCGCATCCAAGGGAAAAGCTGGGTGGGAGAAGGGCTCTGCTCCGAGCTCTCCGCCTCCTCCCCGAGGCCGCTGGCAGCGAGCTTGCAGTCCGTGTACTGCACCAAGTCCGAGTCCTGGGGGCTGAAGAGGCTCTGCCTTTGCAAGGGGTCGTAGCCGTAGAAGTTGCCGGGGTCCCCGTGACACGCCACGGCGCAGGGATTCTGCTGGTAAGGGGAGCTGGAGAGCGAGGATGCTCCGTGGTAGAACTCCTGGATCTGGGAGGGATGCTGGAAGGTGCCCCCCGTGCCGGGGCCGTACACCACGGTGGGTCTGCCCCCCAGCTCCTGAGCGAACCCGCAGTCATAGTAATTGGGGCGCAGGGAGTCCCCGGTTTTGTATTTGGAGAAGAGGGAGTTGACAAAATAAGAGCTCATTTTAATTTAAATAAGAATATTTGGAGGAGGAAGAAGAAAAAAAAAAAAAAAAAGGCAAACAAAAAAAAAAAAAGCCGACCAGACCAGACCACGGGAATCTATTAGCAAAAAAAGAAAGCGCTAAGATGCTAAGCAACGACAGTTTGTGATTTCCAGGAATATAAAAGGAGGATATAATCAAAACTCTAAGCCTGCATGATATTGAATTCTTTCCTCCCCCCCACCCCTAAAAAAAAAAAAAAAATCGCCACTTAAGAGTTCTCGCTTTACATTTCCAAGAAGAGATGCCAGTTCATAAACAGTTTTCAGTGATTTACTTCAGCGCAAATGAGTTGTTTCATATTTTGCAGTGTCTTTTCATGATCATTTGCATCTATTACCAAAACCTCATCCTATTGGCTTCTCCTTACTCCACACGGACTCTGCACCGCATGATTGTGAAAGGAAGAGTGTGAGAGAATAAAGAAGGAAAAGCAAGCGAGGGGGAGCGAGAGAGGGAGAGGGAGCGAGCGAGAGAGAGAGAGAGAGGGGAAGGGAGAAGGAGGTGGGGTGAATATACGGATTAAATATGTTTAACTACCTACATTAATGAGATATCGCTCGCCTCACAACAAATCACATACCTAGACCACCCAAAAGATTGATTTTTTGGGGGAGTGTTGGAAAATTAAAGAGAAGCGCTCGCAGTCGTTAATTTCAAAATTTTAACGAGGCAGTTTTAGCCTTTTTAAATGTCAGGGTCGCTTTGGAAAACTGTAAAAGAACACGATTTAATTGCTACCAGTTTTAAAAGGTCCTATAAATGTAATTGGTATTTTAATACAAGTTATCAAATCATACAGCTTCTTACCCTAAACATATTTTAAAACAAACGAGGTAGTCATATTTAACATTTTAATGATCAATTTCCTTATTATTGATAAAGGTTTAACTATCGCATGAAGGGAATTGCATTTGTAATAGCCCCAAAAAAGGCAGTAAACTGCTTAACAAACTATAAAACGCCATAAAGCCGGGGATGTTGTTGTTGTTTATACCGCACGACATAAAAGCCGTTAGGATTTTACGAGTTCGTTCCTCCACTGCTATAAAGCAGCGGTTTCGATTGGACCCGTTCCCCTCACAGCGAAGACGTGGAGGTGTCAATATTGAATTAAAACGATTATAGTTTTTCGTATATAACATTGACTTTTGGTGTCTCTCCCGCAGCCCCCTCCTGCTCCTCCTCCTCCTCTCAGGACTGATTCGAATGTGGCTGGGGATGATGGAAAAATCAAAAATGTGGGGTCCCTTATCACCCTCCGAACAGAACCGGTACCCTCGGTATCCAAAAGCTGCTCTCCACCCCACCCCCTCCTCTCAAACTTCAATTTTTCCCCCATATATATATATATATTTTTTTTTTGCATGATGCTTCCAATGAAAAACCGTGAGGGGTGGGGGGAGAGGCTCTTTATTTTATTGGCATTTGGTAACAACGGAGCAAACTTACCCCGAAGATGCCAACGCTGCAATTTTTCTACCGTCTAAACACACAGGGGGTAGATTTTGAAATTCATTTATCGCACTCAGCAAATATTACCGGGAGGTATTTCAGCTAATAACGACACCAGCCCCCCCAGCCCCAGCTCTATTTTCCAATATTTCAACCTTCAAGAGGAGTTAAATCCACTCTTTTTAACCTCTGTTGGGTTCCTTTCCCCTGGATACATTTCTGCCTCTTCCCATCCTACCCGTCCGCACGTTTTTGACCCCAAAAAGGTGAATTAAAAGCGGTTTCCCTCCTCCTGCTTCCCACCGAGGGGCGATTTTCGACCTCCCCGACGTGGAAAAGAAGAAAAAGTTGAAACGTTTCGGTTTTTTTCTGTCTTGTCAGAGCTTTGGTAAAAAAATAAATAAAAAAAAATAAGAATTGGCAGTGGGAATAAGCAGGGAATTAAGGAAGGCAGGAAGGGAAAGAGAGAGGGAAAGAAAGAAAACAAAGATAGGAACGGAATAAAACTTTAAAAACATCCTTAGAGAAATAATTTAAGTAAATACGTTTCCTTTATTTTGTGCAGGGATAATTTCAGCCGAGTCTAAGAGCCTTTTTCAAGTAATTATTGTTGTTGGAGTACTTGCAGTGGTATAATTAAGGCTTTTCCCCCCTAAAAGACAAGTTAACATTTTATTTTCCCCAACACTTTTATTGTCGATTAAGCAGATTTGGGTTTCATCTTTGACCATAAAACCCCAGAAATGGAGCACAGAAGTAAATAGAGATTCGCAGCCTGGATTGGGGATGCTCGGCGCTGGAATTTTCAAGAAAAAAAAGGAAAAAAAAATAATTTAAATCGACTAAAGTGTTTTTAGAAAAGAAGCTTTTGTCTTCTTTGTATATTTGCAGGCGTGATCCCATCTATCCAAGTGGGTAAAGTGAAAAAATAGAGGAATTCTCGTTCCTACGTGGACCCTAAGAAGGTGAGAGTGAAGTTGTTCTTGGAAGTTAACATTTTTATCAAGTGCAGTAGAATTTTATGGTCATGATGTGCTGGTAACTCACCGATGCGCCAGGAATCAATGGGTGATCTTAAATCATCCCCTTTACTGTACTTAGATTCCTGACGAAAAGAAAATGTTTCTGTTATAAGAAAAAACAAGTAGGGATGAGTTTGTGTGCAGGCGTGTGGGTCTGTGAGAGAGAAGATAATTTATAAATACCCAGTGGAGGAAAGATTTATTGGGAATTCGCAAGGAAAAAAAAAATAACCCAAACCATTTCCTAGGTAAATCTTAACTTTTCGCTCCTCTGAATGCAGAGGGGAGGGATTTTCCTTTATTTCTCCCATCTATTTCTGTTTATCTTTGTCTTACACTTTACAATATTTAAACAGAGTCTTGAGATGCTTAAACTTTGCTTCTTAAAGCAAGATATTCTACTCTGTGCTGCTGTGTGGATCAGTTGAATTTGTTCTGTTCCTCCCCAGGACGACGCGTTTTCGGGGGTAACTTCAGAAAAACAATTTTTTTTCAGAAAATATTCCTGGGTGACAACGTGAAAGAAAACCTACAATAACCTTATTGCCAGCATCGCTTTCTGTGTTATTTGTAGATGAAGCACTGGAAAGTCTAAATAATATTTGTCTCGCAATTCTGAAACAAAGGCCAAAATAAAGTGAATTAACGAGTTAAAAGTTCATGTTTTTTGCTGCTGCAGCATCAGTGGAGTATTTATACGTATTACAAAATGGGGTGAGTTAGTAGCATTTTGGGTTAATTTCTTATTTTGTAACATTTAAAAATTAAGGGAAGACCTTGGCTCAGAGCATCATTGCCAAAAGACAGAGGGTTACAACAAAAATTACTATTTCAACTCCTAAAAAGCTTACACCGGCCTTTTTGGGCGATGTCTATGAATCTAAACAATATAAAATAAAGAGCTGAGAAAGCGCGGATCATCCTAACGTCTGAGGTAAAAAGCAGGGGGAAATTTTCCTGATTCTTGGGGATTTTTTTCTCCCGAAATCTTGGATCCACTTTCTTTTTTTCCAGCCCCGCACGCGTAAATCTTCGCTTTGGAGATAATTAAGCTGTCCTCCCACCTCCACCCGGAGTAGCTGAAGACAAAACCCGATGTTTCCCCGCCGCCACGACCTTTAAATGAACATTTAAAAGAGATGCGCGCCCCATCTCTCACCGCGTCCCGGCGCGGAGACCCTCTAGAGGAGCTCCCCCCACCCCCGTCCCCCACCCTCGCAGGGAAAAAATAGATGGAAACGATAAAAATAACCTATAAATCGGTTAAATAGCCATCGTTAACCCTTTGTGGGATGCGCGAGGATGCGCGGGGATGCGCAGGGATGCGCGGGGGGGGGATGCGCGTTTCACTCGTGGAGCACGAGCGCCACCTCGCGGCGCCGCGTGGAACTGCAGCCCGGCTGGGGGTGGCTGGAAGGGGGTTGGGGGGGGGGAAGGAAAAGGGGGTCCCTCTAGGAGCTGGGGAAACAAACCCAGGGGATAAATTGTAGAAAAAGCAGGAAAAAAAAAAGGGGGAGAAAAGGTTCCTCCTCCTCGCCCCGCAGCGCTGAAGTTTTTACGCGAGGAAAAGCCGCAGCATCCAGTCCCCGGCAATTAAAAAAAAAAAAAAAGCAAAATGGGTTTTGCTTTTGAAAAAACCGCTATTGTTTCAAATTCCGAGACTAAACAATCGGTCATTCTGCATCTGGAGGGGGGGGAAGGCCAGAGCTGTAAACCCATAAAGAGCTTCCCAAGCCCAGACGTCTCGCCACAACTTGGAGTGTGAGAGTAAAGGGGGGGTTTGTGCTGTTCTCTGTGGGTTGTTGTGTGCAGGACTCAGCCTGGAATTGCTTTAAAGGGGGGAAAAAAAAAAGAAAAAAAAGTTGGGGGGTAAAAAAAAAAAAAAAAGGAGGGAAAAAAAGAGAAAGAACAAAGGAAATCATCCAGAGCGCTGGATTTTCACGGCATCTGCAAGAGAAGAATAAATTAGCAGAAGTCCCTCCCCACCTTTTCTCTCACTCTCTTCTCTCCCCTCCTATCTTTTAACTACCCCCTCCTATCTTTTAACTACCCCCTCCTTTAGGGAAAAAAAAATAAAAAAAGGGGGTAACTTTGTGTCCGAAGCAGAAATTAGAGCATTTACACGTCGGGTTTCCCCACATTCCCAAGTCGTTGTAGTAATTTAGGAGTTCCTGAAAGTTTTCTTGCACTGTTTGCTTTACAGCCGTTTAGTTCCTTAACCTTCAGAAATTTATACCCTATAAAGTTTTATAGCGGTCATATTCTTTTATTGCAGCACACTGCACTGAATTTTCTTTTTTTTCCTTTTATGACAAGTTACTTCCCTTTCTCTCTCTTCCCTCAGAAAGCTCCAAATATCTTTCTTCTTCTTCTTTTGTTTTCTTTTCAGAGCTGCTCCAAAGAAAGGATTTTTTTTTAAAGTAGTGAAATATTGCCCTTTAGAGCACCCATTATGTTAAAATTTAGTGGAGATTCCCAGTTATATTCCTCACTACCTGCTTCCTGCGGGGCTGAGCAGGTTTTGTTTGTTGGTTTTGGTTGTTTTTTTAAATTTTATTTTGGTTTCGGTTGGGGTTTTTTTTTAATACAGAGATAGAAACACTTTCCAAGTGCTTCTATTTCTTCATGAACAATAAAATGCCGAAGGAATTAAGAGATGGAATTATAGGAACAGCTCGTTGAGCCCTTGGAAAAATGAACCGCGTGTCAAATCCGAGGTGGGAAAGCAGGGGGGGGTTTCCCCCTGTTTGTTTTGGATTTCGATTTCTCCTCAGCAAAGTTTTTCTTGGGAATAAGGAAAAAAAAGAAAGCAAATCCAGCCGGTCAGTTCTGCGCTTTTGCTTCGGGAAAGCAAAGATAAAACCCTCAAATCCAAACAAAAAACTCAAGCAAACAAAGAACTAAACAAGCCACCCCCGGTAAATGCAACAGAAATTAGCCACCTCCAGGTTAAAAAGAAAAAAAAAAAAAGAAACGCAGCAGGTTTTGATGGGACCAAGAGAGAGAAATTATTCCATTTGCCTGTAGACATATTTTTTTTTAACCTAAGCAAAAAAATTGATTCTTATAATGCGCTTAACGAGGCGCTAAAGAACGCAGGAAAACACAATGAAAGTATTTCTGACTTTTCAGATGAAACAGGAGAACACAATGAGATATCGGTGCTGGTGTTCTAAAATCGATTTTTATTCTGGAGCATTAAACAACTCTGGAAAATACATCCCGGCTGATGCTACAGAGGACAGGGGTTTTTTTTTCAACATTTCTTAAGTAATCATATTTCCTAATAAATGAACTAACATTTTAAATTCTATTTTCAAAGAACCTTATTTCGTCGTCTTAAAAATATCCGCTCTTTACCACAATTCTAAAGAAAGGGGAAAACTTTTCTAGCTCCTAGTGGCCCTTGGGTTACAAACATCAATTAAGTCACGAAAACGCTTCTGAAAAATATAGCGATGAGGATTTTAGTCAAATCCACCCTCACTTCGAGATATGAGGAATCTATCAATCCAGCATGAAGCAGATTTGAAATGAATCCATCCTTGAGAAGAGTCAAACAAAGCTGAAAATTCTGTCTGCCCAGCCTAAACACAGAGAAATTACCTTTTTTTTCGACCCATTCTATATATTTTTTAATAAATCCAGATTTAGATAAACGATCCTGCTGCCTCCAACTTTTTTTTTTTATTTTGTTTTGTTTTTCCCCAGCTCAAAATGCCTCCGAAACTGCTTTTCTTAATTGAGTTTCGAGGAAGGAGATTAAGGTCTTGGGCACGGGGTGAAGTTTGGTTACATTTAACTCCCTCCGGCAACAGAACAGTTAAAACTGGAAGCCCCTAAGGGGCTGCTCCACGATGGAAAGTTTTACAGGAGAAAGTCTGGGCTTTAAAAAAAAAAAAAAAAAAGCCCAAAACACTAAAAAAGAGGGGGGAAACAACCTTTAGGAATGGTCTCAAACATCAAGCTCTGGTTCCTTCTCAAGTGGAGGAATTTTTTTTTAATTTTTTTTTTTTTTACCCCTTCCAAGAGGAATTTCAGGGGTGGAAATTTCAGTGCACCGAGGAGCAGCCACTTGACTCTTATCTGGGGGAGCAGGAACGCTTTCCAAAAACGCAAACCCCTCTATCGCTGCTCCCAGAGCATCCCTGCTCCGCGGATAACTGCACTCCCTCGGAACCTGATGCTCCTAAAAATCAGATTTGCACCGTTTCGTTCGGATCTGTAGCAGAAATAAAACTAATTTCTCTGTTTTCCCCCCTCTGTCTTATTAAAACAAGCCACCTTGCACTCGCCTTGCTCCTAGAAAGCCTCCTGGCAGCTAAATATACAAATGTACACACGAAAAAAAATAAAAAAAAAAACCGAATGAGGTTTATTTCGAAATTTTCCAGCCACTAGCAACTGCAGAACTCTTCGCGTCCTTAGAAAGCCACAGCAGGAACAGAAAACGAGCTTCAACATCCACAGAAACACAACCACAAACACGTTTTACAATACCCACCATGTCATCGACTTGTACTAAACTCACCCCCCTCTTCGCCCCCTCCCACCCCCCCAACCCCCCCTTCCCCAAAACAAAGTTAAGTCTTACAGAGATAAAGGGAATGAGAAAGCGATGGAGAAAGCTCCAGCGGGTCTGTCACACGAGGATTCGGCTCCAGCTGACATGATAAAGGTCTAGAATTCTTATTTAAAACGCTTCTTCGGGGTGAGGATGAGGATGGAGAGGAGGGGGGGGCAGCTCGGAGCCGCCTCATCCTCCCCCCCCCCCCCCCGGTGCCACCCGAGGCAAAGGGAAAAGATGCTGGGAGCTCGTTTCAGGCAGAAAAAGTCACCCCAACCCAACCCCACCCCAATAAACCCCCCCGACAATTCAAGTATTAAAAGCATCTCAGTGACCAGGAAGGGAAAAAAATCCACACAGGGTAGGGTTGGCACTTTATCTCTGCAACAGCTTTAGGAAAAGTCAATTCACAATAAATTATAAATATACTAGCGCTAAGAACACAACCTCCCCGTCCCTTATAGCTCGACTAAGGTAGTTTTTTTTTTTTAACTAGAAAAAATCCCATTCTTCCTCTGCTCTAAAAAGTTAGGAATGAGTTGGCAGGGGTTCTTCCGCCCCTTTTTCTCCTAAATAATTTACAATGCGGCTCTGAGAGTGCCCCCCACACACTCTCTCTCGCCTCCCTCCCCGGCTTTTCTCCTCTTCCAAGTGACCCAGTATAAAACTACCAGATGAGGAGTTTTGCCTGTAAAGATCCTACAAAACTTTCAGGTCAGAGTCACCTATCTGCCATGGCTCGACTCACATCAAAATCCTGCCTAATAAAAAGAAATAAAGAAAAAAATAAAGAGGGATTGGGGGAAAAAGAAAGAATAAAGAGGGATGGGGAAAAAATAAAAATAATAAAAAAAAAAAAATAAAGAGGGAATAAAGAAACCCAGCGCGGTTGGGAGTTGGACTGTCATTAACCGGCTACCCCGGTATAAAGTTGGAGAGTCGAAAATGATTTGTTGGGTGCAATTAAACGCCAAGTCTTACGAATGTGTCTGTAGTTTAATTAAATCGTCTGGTTCCTTGGCCACCTCAAGGGGTGAGTGTGTGTGTGTTGTGGGTGTTATAGGGGATCATTGTCCTTACGTGAATAAAGAAAAGGCAGCGAGGTTTGGGGGGGGGGGGATTGGGGGGCCAGGGTTGTATTTTCCATCTTGCTTTCCATGGAGAAAATGCAAGTGGAGAAAGCTGCTGCTCAGAGGAGAGCTCTGTCTGTGATCCACTGCGGGGAGAAAAAAAAGGGGGAAAAAAAATAGAGAAGGAAAACAAGAGAAGAGAAACAAAACCCAGCGTGTGTCCCCAAAAGGAGCTGCGTTTGGGGCTAAGTTGCTTCCTACTAAGAAGATAAAAAAGGGAATAATAAGCAACATCTCACATGCAGGGGGGGAGGTGGGAAAAGGGGGGATCCCCCTCGTGTTTGGGGGGTTTGGCAGCTCTGAGTGGGGGTGCTTGGCCTCGGAGGCAGGGAAAAAGGGTTGGTTTTTTTTTTTTTTTTTTCATTCTTTGCCCTGTTCCTTGTTCATTTTCTTCATTTTCATCCTTCGGTTCTGAAACCAGATTTTGACTTGTCTCTCACTCAGGTTGAGGAGTCTGGCCACTTCGTGTCTACGGTCCCTCGTCAGGTACATATTGAATAAAAACTCCTTCTCTAGCTCCAGGGTCTGGTATTTGGTGTAGGGGCATCGTTTTTTCCGGGAGGAGCGGGCGTGCAGCCAGCTGGCAGCTGGGTTGGCTGAAAGAAAAGCAGCGAGATCAATACTGAGTGTTTCTCAGAAGGTTTTAATCATACCATCCAAATATTAAGATTATTACACACGCGTGCGGGTGAAAAACGCTCCCAGGCATCCGTGGGAGCAGCGGAGCCCGTATAGAAATTATATGGGATCGTTGGGCTGTGTAGATAGAGAGGGGGGATCCCAAAATATTGTGTCCCCCCTGGAATTGGAGGGATGGGACCCCTAGACCCACAGGTCTGGTTAGACTCGATGATCCGGTGGGTCATATTATAGAATAACAACCTGGTTATTCTATAATTCTATGATTCTATGATTCTATGATTCTATGATTCTATGATTCTAGGTCTGTGTCCTCTCCATGCACAGGGTGGTGGCTGCGCACACGCGTGTATCTGCGCACACACACGCGTATCACACGCCTCCACACGCGTGTGACCTCACACACATGTCTAGATGCACACGTGCCACCAGCAGAGCTCCCCCCACCTTTTCCCAGCTCCATCCCTGCCAGGTAAACACCCACATCCACTCCTATTTTCCCATAACGCCCATCTACACGTTACATATTTCATATACCAAGACACCAAGGCAAAAATCATATTTTTTATGATTTTTTTTTTTCACTTTTTCCCACGTGTCTGCAGGAACAGAGCAGGGAGAGGGGGTCTGGGGAAACCTTTTATAAACCCTTGCCTATTTTTTTTTTTTTTCCTCAGTGCCAAGAAACGCTCTCCATACAATAAACATCCTCTGAGGGCTGGACGGGCTCTGCTGCTGGAGGTCTGGAGAGTGTTACCCAGAGACAGGGGCTGCAGATGCAGCCAGGGATAAATATCAGGCTGCCCATCACCCCCGCGTGTGGGAGAAACTGCGTGGGAATCTGTTGCAAAAGGACATTTCAGGGATTAGGCTCTTCTTGGGGCGAGAAAACAAGATTTTGGGAGCAGAAACCACCCCTGCAGAGACTAGAGAAGTGAAGGTCGCACCTAAAGGTGAAGTGGGTTTCGAGTAAATAATAAAACGTTTACTAATCACATGCAAATATTAGCTGACCGCTAACTGAGAGGAGGGAAAGAGTGAAATGAAAGGTTATGGGCAGACCACGTATTTCTATTTTATTTCCTTTGCCTCCTCTGAAATTATGACTCGAAGCCATAAACCTTTACACCAATTAAATGGGCCATTATAAATATATATACATACATACACACCCCGCGCCAGCAGAACCTTCCCTCCCAGTACAGTGAAATATACTGAATATTCCTAAAAAAATAATCCGGTTAATCTTCTACTGTAAGTACTGCCTCTTACAAATTTGCACGGCTATTTCCTTAATGTAATTGACTTGATCTAATATGCAGAATTAAATATTAAAGAGGAAGAAAGCTGTTAATAATTGATACTGTTAATCCTCCTACCCATCCTTTAGTGGCGAGGGAGGGTTCTGCTTCATAGCAGATTTTTATTCGGTTTGGGTTTATTTTTTGGTCATATCTTGGGGTCGTTAAAGCGTAAGATAATTTAAAGGCGACTGTTGTTTTATCTCTTCACTCTACACAAATCCCTAAACAGGAAAGTGGATGGGGAGAGGTTCTGGCACTGCTTTTCTTTAAAAGCCAGAGAAGAAATGAACGGATCCCGGTGCCACAGACAGGTTATTGCGAAATACTTTCCAAAATTGAAAGAGTCAGGGAAATTGGTGCAAAACAGCTCCGTCTTCCAGCCCTGGCAGCCTCTCAACCTCATCCCAGATTAAACTATTATTTAAAACAAAATACGCGTTCTAACCACATGCCAGAGAAACCGCACAGCATCCCCCAGCACTTACTTATAACTGAATAAGGTTTTCTTGGACGAGATTTTTTATATATTTAATTTCAGGGACATTGAGCACAGAACCTGGATATTTATTTAATTCTCTCCACTCATTCACCTCACGGTTGCAGTTTGTTCTGGATCCCTGCCCAGTACAATAGAACAGGAGTTTTCTTTTTGTGTGTGTGTGAGTGTGTGTGTGAGTGTGTCTGCATGGGGGTTAAAGGATAGGAGGGGAAAAAAAAAAAAATCACCATAACATCCTGCACAAGGAGGGCAGGAAAGCATGAGGGGAGAGGATATTCTGTATTTTTAATCGTATGGTTGCAATACTCATCGCTGATGCTGTTCCAGGGGGGTTGGGGAGAATAAAAGTGAATTCAGGGAGAATAAAAGTCAATTTAAGGGGAAAAAAAGGAATATATAAGTGCGTTCTGCACACAGCCCCGAGGAGCTGCACCTTCAGCGGGGGTTTCTCCTCTCCCAGTTTGGAAAACTTCGGTTTTTACTGCTAAATACCCTCGGTGGGTGCAGCCAGGGGTCTCTTTCCCTCTGCCTCCTGCTCGATTTTGCCTCCCGGTTCCCTCTCAGATGGAAACCAGGTACCGGCACGAGGTGGGGGCACCGATTCTTTCTTACTCAAACCCCATTATTTTATCATTATTATAATAATTAATATCATAATTGCTATCATTACTATTAATATTGGTGTTAATATTGCTATTAATATCGTTATTAATAGTATTATTAATAGCATTATTGTTAGTTATTAAATATTTTCGAGGCGAACGATTTTTATCCATATTTCAGGGTGGAAAAGACAACGCAGCTCGCGGAAAATCTGTAACTGTTTCCCAATCTGGTTACATTACAAATAAAGGCTAATTAAGTTGAAAGCGCACACAAACAAACCCCCCCCCCCTTTCTTCTTTTTTTTTTTTTTTAGACTAGGAAGAAGCGTGGCTGCGGAATATTCATCCCCACATAATAAACGAACAATTAAAAAATAAACAAGCAAACGCGGAGGTGGTGAAGAGGGTGGGGGGGAAGAAGCCACCACGGCCCCAGCACCCGAAGCCGCGAGGAGGTGCGGAGCGAGCGCGGAGCGCGGAGAAGCCCCCGCTGCTCTTGGCTTCCCCCACGTGAACTTTTCCTCCGTGATTTCTCGTCTTCCCCGCATTCCTCCTTCTCTCCCCACCGCCAACCTCCTCTCCCCTCTCCCTGCTTTTCTCCCCGACGTTCTCTGCCTCCCCCCCCATCCTTTCCCTTTTCCCACCTCCCGCACCCGCGTAGATTTGCTCCCGCTTACTCCCGCGGTCTCTGCTGCCGGAGCCAGCGCTCTGGAGGAGGAAAGAGGATTCTCTCCAGCTTTTGTCCGCCCTGGACTCTGTTTAAGCCCAGAGACGACGCTCATTTTAATTTTTATTCCCATTTCCCGGCGCAGACAATGCCACCCGGCTCCCCTCCCCACCTCTCCCCTTCGGTTGGGCATCAGCAAGCTGAGACTTTTTTTTCTTTAAGCCCTGATTTTAAACTTTCCGCAGCATTGTCCCCTTTTATTGCACCTCCCTCAGCTTTCATACTGTTCCACTTCCTCACTTTTATAACTTACTTTGATCTGTCCTGTCTTTGTCTTCGCTTCCTTCACAAACTTTATTGTCCTCGTAGCTGGGCCTCTGATTGGAAACGATCCCTTCCCTTGCAGCAGAAGTTTCTAAATTGTACTCCTGAGTTCCCTGCTTCTCCCCGGGGCGGCCCAGGAGCGGCTCTGCCTTTACAGACCCGGGGAGGTTCTCTGCTCGGGGCACTGGATCCAACCAGCTCCGCAGGTACCTGCTCTCAGCTGGGACGCTCTGATGCTGAATATATGGATGGTAGACGGCAGGAAGGGTGCCAGAAGGATGTGGATTCAAAGGAGTCCAGGAGGCGCTGAAAACTGGAGCTTTTGGCTGGAAACTACAGGAGGGGAATTCTAGATGCTCACTGTGGCCAGCTTGCCTGGAACTCGTATATTGCCCAGATGGAAATTTAGCGGAAGGCGAGTCTTCGCTTTCGTGACTTATGATAGAGTCGACATAGTAATTGCTAAGAGTCCCAGAAATGGACATTCTCAGACATCATACGGTTCAATGAAGGGAAAAAAAAAATTATATATATATATACATATATATATATATATATAGGACAGATCTAGATTTGCACTCTACCCCCTTCTCCAACTTCCCAGCCAACAAAGTACAGTTGGGCTGCTGTGTGGTGAGCTCCCAGCGAAATGATTGGTCAAACTTTTTTTCGTGAGCCTGATAAAGCGTCAGTCTCGGCGTAAATCAATCGCAGGCGAGGGGGCTGCGCTGCGCTGTCATCCGCCCTTGCATTCCATATCAAGGATGGATTGTTTTATGTTTACGCGATGTTGCAAAACGTCAGGAGTTTCAAAAAAAAAAAAAAAAAAAAAAGCCACAGAGCTGGGGCTAATATCCCTTCTTAGATTTGCTCCTGAAATATTATGTTGGGAGGGGTATTTCTATTTATTTATTTATTTATTTATTTATTTATTTATTTATTTATTTATTTAAAGATGCTGATGTGCTCGCTTTGCCTTTAATAAGCATCACGGGGGAATAGAGATAAAAGCTATTCTTTGCCACTCGGACTCCAGAGTACGATAGTAAAAAAAAAAAAAAAAGAAAATAAGACCAAATCAAACCCCCCTCATGGCTTCATACACACACACACACACATTGCAGGCACAGACACAGAAATACACACGTATGTGCGGTTTTTATAAAGAAAAAGAAGGATTTAGGTAGCAAGGTGGTGGGGGGCAGCGGGGTTTAAATAATGAACCATCTGGGATGGGGAAAATGGATTGCTAACATGGTAAAACGATGTGGGGAAATATGAATTTCGAATGGCACTGACCGCAGCCCCTCCGCACATCCCCAGTTCGGGCTTCAAATCCTTCAAAATATCCCTGCATGAGGACATAGATTCCATGCTAGGTGAAATCTCAGGGTTGCTTTACTCAAGCTAAAATAGTTCCCCACATTGTTGAAATCAGAAGCCTTCATTTAAGTTTACAAGGCTAGTAAAACCCAGCGCGCCACTGATCCGGCTTTGTTACCGAACGCCTCAAACTTGTGATGGTTAAATAGTTTAATAAAACTTACATTAGCTTTCTTTGATTTTTATAGCCTTGAATTTATTGCCTGGGGAAAAAAAAAAAAAAAGAAAGGGGGTAAAAATAAAAAGAATCCCTTGCATCTGCAGTCACCGTGTCGTCCCCCCCCATGTATGAGCCCACGGTGCGTGTCAAGAACACCCCATTCCCCCCTGTCTTGTTTTTTTTTCGTGGATTTTCCAGAAAACGAGGGTTTCGGGTGGTTTTGAAGAGAGTGATTGACGCGGGGTTGGAGCTCGGAGCCGTTCCCGGCGATGAGGGGTAACCGGGTCGGGTTTACCGAGTTATGATGATAAATCCGTTTATTGCGAGATGCTCCGGTGGCGCCGTAAATGTTGGTTAAGGAGAAGGTGCGTCCTGTGATGGAGGCAAAAGTGTTTCTCTGGACTTCAGTCCGGATCAATTTGCCTCCTTTAATCTATTACTCCCTCTCACCCCAACGCTGGAGGATGTTTCAAGTGAAGGGCAAAGAGATTTCTAGGAATGATCCATCATCACGAAGCCTTCCTGAAGTGGGTTGGGATGGAAGTCATATTAACAGGCTAATAACAACACTGAGGGGTGGTAGTAGCTGCCTGAAATGAAGGAAAAATATATTTTGCATTTCTCTATATGAGTGTGCGCGCTCCTGTGGGTCCATGGCTACAAAAAATGTGTGTGGGAAATCGCTATGAGAGGTGGACGATGATGAAGGCGCTTTAAAATCTACAGCCAAAGCCTTAGATTTCCGCTTATTCCTATAAGAGCTGCTTTTCCATCAGCATCTGCCCTTCAGCCTGATGGAGAGACTCGTTTTCCTGTGCCCAGGACCAGAGCTCCTCTAAATGAGACGCTATTAGGAAGCCGCTCATTTTCATTTAGAGAAAATCGAGGGGTCAGGGTGATGGGAAAGCAGAGCCGGAGCTGGGTGCCGGTGGCCAGATTTATTTGTAATTTTTGCATCTCTCAGAGTAGCCAGAGCCTCCCCCAACCAGCTCAAAATCCTCCCTGGGATGGAGCAGCAGATCCAGCCCGCAGGCTACAGCCAAGGTGAGTTCCAGGAGGGGTTGGGGAGCCCCCTCCAGCCTCTGGGCTCAGATCTCGCACATCCAGCCGTGGGGAAATGCCCCCAGGTGAGTACCCCCCCCCAACTCTCCTCCCACGGGGGTTAATCCGAAGTAACTCCGCTTTGCCCCTTTCGCGTTTAAACCAGGGGAGGCAGAGAAATCCGCTACCAGGGAGCAGCGTGGGGCAGAGTCGCTGCTCTCTCCAGGGCATCTGAGAAGATCGGGGGGCTGTGTGAGACGAGAGGGGGGAAATTTCTTTTTTTCCCAACTTTTCATACTTCTTCCCTGTTCCCTCTCTCTTTTTTTTTTTTTTTTTGAACTTCCTTACGAGTTGGAGAGGTTTGGAAATGAAAAGACCCTGCGTCACCAGCCGTGAAATACGAGCTGGTGGCTCACGTTGTCATATTTCTCGGCTTTATTGCCTTTCAGAAATGATTTTTTAAAAAATCAGACTATTCCACAAGAGATTCAGAGGGACTCGGAGAATGTTATGAGAGCCTGGGAAAGGAAAGGGCTGATTTAAGCGTGTTGTGGAGATTAAACTCGCTTGGCGCATGGAAATATGTTTATACAAGTGATGGATAAACAGCCGTGTTGGTAGAAGGGTGTTGAGTAAGTATAGATGAAATTATTGAACGTTAATTGAAGCAAAACACCTGTTCTCTGCTCACCAGATAGATTGGCCGTGTCTCACCTATGATAAATACATGCTTGGAAAAAAATCCTGGTGCGCCTCCTATAAATAATGATGAACTCTGTCAGCGTGTGAGTATATAATTTTCTGTAGTATATAAATTTAAGCCAAGAAGACTCTCAGGAGCGTGGCTGTGAGGCAGAAACCGAGGGTTTTCAGATCCCTGGTGAATGGAAACCTCACAAGAAGATCTGCAAAATCCATTTGCTTTTGCTCCTCTGGAGGTTTCCGTTTGTTCAGTGGTTTATTTTTTATACATATCCCCATAGCTCATCTCTTTGTAGCTTTTCCGAGAGAGGATGAAGGCAAATCAGAGCTTCACCCCATCACGTCGTGCGGTGCTGCCTGCTTAGGGTGATGCTATATAGGCGTTTATATTTCCTAATTCCAAATAAAGCCCATCAGAAATTACATGAAAGGCTTTTCTGTGTGCAAGAAAATCTTGGAGAAGGAAAAATCAGGGAGAAAGTGACCTCGAAGCAGAGCCTGAAAGTCTAAACAGACAAATCTTTGCGAGAGAAGAGACAGGATGTTCACAAAACTGGAGTAATTTTAGATATGTGCTGTTTGGGAGCTGGTGAAGGGAAGTGGAACTGTAAATAGTTATTTAACAAAAAAAAATTAAAAAAAAAAAGTCCGAAGTGGAAACTTCTTCCTGCCAAATATTTGGCTGCGAGGAAAAATTCGAAGCGTTGTCAGCTTGCGATGGAAAGCCAGAGGCTTCTGAACTCGGAGAGTGTTTATAAATAATCTTTATTGTTTGTGGAGAGCAGGAATCATTCCCAAATAGTGCTTTGAAACACACAACTGCCAAATCCATCCTCAACAAACAACTCTTCGGGCTGGCGTTTCTGAGCTGAGAGCCACCAAATGTGAAATATTTTCATAAGATGTAGATTTTAAGCCTGTGTGATTGCCACTTTTTCCTGATTTATCAGTTTTAGCGCAAGAAAGAAAAAGGGTGGATGAGCCATTTCTTACCAGAAACATATTTAACTACTTTTTCAAGCCGGCTGTTATCGTTTATTAGAACTGATACCTTCTTCCAGCTGATTTTTCCTCTTTATCACTGATGTGGAGAGGGTGGAGGAGACCTGGGGGTGCGGACAGAGCAGGATTTTTGCACCAAGAGGCCATCGGGGTGCAACGGGCACCACTTTGGGTGTATTTGCTTCTTCAGTTTAGGTTTGGAAGGTGATAAGGATAAACTAAGAGATTAAAAGCTGAGACTGAACTTCATGGCTATGGAGAGTCTGGAGAGCAGATTCTGAGATAACTCAGCCTTTAAAAGCCTTTAAAAGGCTGAGTCTTTATTTTAAGAGATATAAAACACTCAGAAAATATAATAATAATAATATTAATAACAACAGTAACAGTGATAATCCTAGCAACAACAACAGCCGAATAACTTTATCTTCTTTTCCCTTTTTTTTTTTTTTTTGAAGAGGCAGGAAACAGAACTAAAACCTCATCATAAAGCAAACATAATTTATGAATGATACATTCAGGCAGTCTGAGAGGTTATGAAAGAAACTTCAGTCACGGACCCCTCTCCAAACACATGAAAGTGCAAAAAAAAATAAAAAATCCCTCCTGAAGAGGAAAATATTTAAAGAAAGGGGGAAAAAAAAAGTGAAATAAGTTTTTGTGGCTTGAAAAGCAAAGGATCTACCTTTGCTATTTCCTGTGCTTGCTCTGTTTGAATGCTGCCGTCTGTTAAAAATCCGTAAGTGGTGAGGAGGGGAGGGAGAAGGGGGGAGGAATTCCTTGTCTGAAGAGAAGCAAAAACAAGTTACACATGTGGGCAATTTTCCAAGGGCTAACGACCCCGATTCCAAACGAGGGTTGGAATCTCAGCACTTAATAAAAGCCTTTGGGTCTCCTGTAAGGCAAAAGCGTGAAAGCCTGGAAGGAGAGAAAGTTGAAATGAAGTTTGGTTGTTGTTCGGGGACCCACATTCTGGCTACTGGATTGATTTTCCACCCCTCCTCGCCTCTCTCTTTGGGATAATATTCCACTCCCATGGAAGAGCTGCGGATTTTCCCCCCGGGAGCTGCTGGTGCCGCTGCTGGGATCCCAGTGGCTCCGTTTCGGGGTCCAGTGGCTCCGTTTTGGGGTCACCACGACAGAACTGCAGTCCTCCCCAAAAAGAAAAATTAAAAAAAAATTATCCAGCTCCCGTTAGTCTGAGAGGAAGGGAAGTAACCGCCCGAGATGGTGAGAAATCTGTCGCTCCCACTCCAAGCAGGGAATAAGGAGAAAACACAAGCACAGGTACAAGGATTAAGTCGTGATAGAATTTTTTCCATGAAATCCTCATGGAAAATAAAAGGAAGAGTTTCTTTCAGAAGAGCTCTTTTCACTTTTTCCCATAATATTTATTATTTATCGTCCCGGGTCGAGGTGATCCCAGCCAGGCTGGATTTGGGTTGGAGAAAAGGGTTTGAGGGGAATTTGCTGCAGAAACGCGCAGCATCTCCAAACCAGGCAACCGCTACGCAGGAGATGATTTAATTTTTTTAGCTGCTTCTCCAGGTAAGGTCGCTCTTTTCTTTCTGGGCTGGGAAAGAAGAGGAACCAGCGGCTCCAGAGGCAGCTGTGCCCTTGGGACAGGGGACACCCTGCCGCCCCACACTCTCCTCTCCCAAATTCCCTGGAAAATGAATCCAAATTCCCGTTTTCAGGCTCAAAACGGACCCTCCGGGCCTGATTCTGATCTTTCCCGACTCTGCATCCCCCTTTCTCCTCCCTGGCCCTTGTTTCCTGCATTTACGTGGCTAGGAGGGAGATGAAAATCAGCAGCCCAGACATTTACAAGGCAGGTTAGTGGTTGCCTGTGGGGACATTATTACCGAAGGGTTTATGATTAACTTTCCCAGATTGTCTTTTTCCGTTGAAGGGCTTTGAGTCGGGGCACAAGCAGCACGTTGTTCCCAAGGAAGGAGTCCCAGGGTGGAAAACTCGGATTTTTTTATTTTTTTTTTCACGCTGTTTGCCTTTCCCTCTCCTCCCTCCAGCGGGTGTTTGTTTTCCAGGCGAGATAGGGACCCTACCACATCTTTCCAGAATAAAACACGCACCAGTTTAAAACCCATACACTGTGTTTGTTTGTTTTCGTTTTCTTTTAACACTCTGAGTGGACAGGGGAAAAAAAAAAAAATCTGAAATCCAAGTAAATCCCCTCTGCCACAAAAAAGCAGCAGCAGATGGTGGGTTAGAGCCTGGCTATGGTATCAAAGTTTAATTCGTCAAACCTCGCAGGGAGATCCAGTCCCAGGCTCCTTTAGCCGTGGTCTGGATCATGTGAAACTTATTTTTTATGCGTATTTGGAGCACCAAAGCAGGGAAAATCGCTTCCGTGAGCCCGTTGCTCACGCACACAAAACTCTATGGGTTTCCAGAAAATGCAATGCTGAGATTACTTCATCCAAGCGGAGCAGAGCTCCATGTACTCCCTTTTCTCACACGGATTTTTATACTTTTGGGGGTGGGTTTTTTTTACTTAAACCAGCAATTACCACGTGTAATTCATTGAGAAAGGAGGAAGAACGTGGTGAAACTACCGTGGGCATCTCTGGCATCATCTAAACACCTTTATTTCGTGAGCTTCCCAGCCGTGGTCCTCACCCAGATTCACTTCATGATGTTAGATTTGATGAACATCAACGCCCAGCGATCAGCATCGTGGTTTATCAGTCTCTAAAGACTTTGAGCATGTTTCCTGCGAGATGCAGGAGCTCCTCGGTGACAAAACATTCACTTTTTTTTTTTTTTTGGCCCGGATGGCAAACCCTGGGATTTGTCCCTCCCTGGAAAAGCCGCAGGAACCCAATAAATAAATATTGCCAGGGAAGGACACGCAGGGATGTGCAGCAGGGCCTTTAACAAACTTATTTTATCAATGGGGACAATTAAACTCACGAGGAGGACTCTTATTGTGCTCCCTAAGTCTTTATTTTTATCCTTTAGGCGGAGGTGTCGGTCACAGCTACTAAAATAAGACGCACTCGCATGTTTTTTTATAGCTGCGGGTGTATTTATAGCAGCGGATTTTGATGCGAGACACAAACTTTATCGAGCGTAGGGAGGGGGTTGATAGCGCCAGGGATAGTGGAGAGGGGGAGGTTAACCTCTGAGAGGCGCCGCAGCCTAATTAGACCCTTAATAAGCTCTTGATGATGCGGGGCGGGCTTTTAAACAAAGAAACCATCGCGGGGCTGGGGATGCGGGATAGGGGGAGCGGTCCAGGGGGGTGGGTGGGATGCGGGGATCCAGGGTTTTAGGGATGCAGGGATGCCACCTCATCCTTTGCCCTCAGCAAAGCGGAGCGAGGAGGGTAACTGGAGTAAATCAGGTAGTTCGATGTCCTTGTGTCTCAAATTTAAAGCCCAACAACATGAAACTACCTAATTCACAGAGCAGTCCGGGGGTCAGAGGCTCAACCCTCCCCAAAGAAAAGGAGCCTGAGCAGCCTCGGCATCATCTCCAACCTGAACTTTTATAATAGCAAAGAGTTGCTAGGAAACAAAAGCCACAAAAGGAGCTTTTCAGAGGCGAAATCCGATCGCCCGGCATAACTATTCAAATGATTTCCTATGTACAGTGTCCCTCCCGCAGGACTCTACAAATAGTTTACAAATAGACCAGAGGAAACAGTAAAATGCTATTGACTTTGAGAAACAAGCGATTATCGCAGCCATAAAAACCAGCAAAAAATCCTAAAGTCCTTCCCCCACCTCCTCTGGCTCATTTAAAGGATTTATCTTGATTTATCAAGACTCCGTATTAAAACACCATTACCAGATTTTTTTTTTTTGTGTCTAAATCCGCCAGGTTTTGAACTGCTTTCTGCACAGAACGGAGTCAAATCAGTGATTTCCGGAGGAAAAATAGGTAATTAATTCATATTCTCCTCCCCTGGAAGCGAGTATAACGTGATTCACTTAAAGAAAAAAAAAAAAGCAAAAAAAAAGCAAAAAAAAAAAGCAAAAAAAAAGAAAAAAAAGCAAAAAAAAAAAGGCAAAAAAAAAAAGAAGCCAAGAACGTATAAATCAATTAAAGCAAAAGAATAAAGCTTCATTGTGACTATTTTATAAGTGTAAATAGAAACAGAGAAACTTCTTGTGTCCTTTCCTCCCTCCAATGCGGTCCCCGCGCTGGAAAAGCGTGTTATAAAATAGTGATAAAAGGGAGAATTAAAGCCAGGGAGAGGGGGGCGGGCAGGCCCTGGGGGTTTTGCTGAGCTCCGAGCAACTTCCGCGGGGGAAGTTGGAAAAAAAAAGCCAAAATTCCCATTTAGGGAAGAATAATTAAAAAAAAAGGGCCATACATAATATAAAGTCTTACCTGTAAGCTGGGGGGTTGTCTTCAAGCGGATTAAATAAATAAATAGGGTGAGAAAAAAAAATAATTAAAGACAATGGGCAGGGACAGCCCCGTCCCAGAGGGAAAGTTTAGAGGAGTTTAAAAGTTCATTGAAAAAAAAAAAAATCCTCCCTGTCCAAGAGATGCACGGAGGAGCCAGAAACTTGACTAGAAGTTGGGTTCATTTCGTTTGAAAAGTTTCCAGAAGCTGAGCCGGTTTATAAATCGATTTTCCCGGAAATACAATAAAACTTCGCCGTGTTGTTGAACTTCAAACGCTTCGCACCGGGGCGAAAACAAACAAACAGCCCCAAAAAAACCCAAAGGACCCGTGGGGAAAAGAAAAAGGGGAGGGGGAAATATTTTTTTGGGGGGGGGGGATATTGCCAGCCTGGGGGTCTCTTTGTGGGTTTATTTTGTGTGAGGTTGGAGCTCGGAGGGAGGGAAACCTGTGGAACAGCTGTAATTCGAATTTAATTTAGATTTTTCTATCATTTTACAAGCCGCCTTTTCTCTCCTTTGCGATACACGGAGACAGGGAGGTTTAAATTGAAATAAAACCTGCAGAGGGGAAGAAGTTTGCTATAAAACTTCAACTATATTCATATATGAGGGACCTGCAAGGTCTGCACACAATCTACATCGATGGTAACTTTAAAATTTATCGAATATTTTCTATTCCTACAAAGAGGATTAAAATAAAACACCTTAAAACCCACCATTTCAGTCTTTTTGCCAAAGCAAATTGTAAAACAGGAGTCACAGACACACTTGAACCCACTAAAAGCTCTTCCTTTCAGCCAAAACAGGCAGGAGAAATATTTTATAAGAGAGATTTCACTGCTGCAACTTGGAAATTAAGCACATCCCCTCTAAACTGCAAGTTTAAAATATAAATACTGAGAAGCACTCAAGATAAAAGTGAAAAACAAAACTGTGAGAGAGCTATTTAATGCCACGATTAGGTTTAAAATAAATAACAGTAAGGGAGGGGAAGTAAAGAGAAAAAAATAAAAAGAAAAAGAACCCCAAATCTAAGCTGGTGATGTATTAGGTTTAATTCTTGGGTTGGAATAACATTTTAAGGTAATAGGATGATTTTTTTTCCCCTACTGGCTGTCGCTAAAGTTTTAAAAGACATTTTAAATTCAGATGTCAAAGACAAGTTGGAGCTCTTAGAGAGTAAATGCTACGAGATAACTTCTGCTTGTCATGGAAATGAGTGGAGAATAATTAATAGGCGGGGATGGGAGGGTTTTCAAGGGTTTGCTTGGACATATATCAGTAAAAATGTATATATGTGTACATATCCATTACCCACGCGCACTCCCATAATAGTAGAATCTATTGCAGCCCTTCCCAGGGAAATGACACTGAATCTCGAGATCTCATTAGGGTTTTTTTTAGGCCTGACTGAGATCTCCACAAAGCGGTATTTTTATTAAAATATGGTTATGGCAGCTGGTTTGCACAGTTCCCATCCATCAGCTTTAGCCTCTGGGAGTATTCGGTGTCCGACACTGCCAAGTCGAAAACGTTATGAACGGGAGGCGCTCGCCTCATTGATAGGAAAAAGATTAAAAAGTTGGCCTTAAACCTTCCTCCTTCCCTCCCCTCCGCCTGGAAACGGCTCGGCGTGGGCTCTTTCTTCCCAGCCATCCATCAACAACAGCTCTCGAAGCCGAGCTGGGAGATTTCTTAACCACTCATCGCAAAAAAAAAAAAAAAAAAAAATTATATATATTTTTATTTTTATATATATTTATATTTTTTATTATATATATATATATATATATTTTTATTATATATATATACTTATATATTTTTATTTTATATATATTTTTATCTATTTTATATATATATTTTTATATATTTTTTTTTTTTTAATGTGAATGCTTGAATCGTTGCAGCGCCGGTAATAACAATAATTTAAAAACAGGGATAAATAAGAAATTGCCGCTCTCCCGCTGTGTTTAACCGCAGCCCCGGGGCTCTCCTGGCGGCGGGGCTAGTGGCCTCGGGGCGGCGCTCGCCAACCGAGCTGGGCCGGGACTCGCAGCCCTCGAGGGCAGCGCTTGTTCCTCAGTCGAAGGAAAGAGGAACATTTCCACTGGGCTTTATTTTTTTTTTTAATCCTCCCCTTTTTTAAAAAAATTGTTAGAATTTTTTTTTTAAGTGAAAGGAGGAAAAAAACCCTCGAAATAAAAATGAAATTAAACTTTCTGCCTCAAAGAAAGACGCAGTAAAATTAGACGACTATTTTAAAAAATACACCCCGCCAAAGCAACAAACCCCAAACCAAATCAACCCAGAAAGCCCCAACCCAACCCACGCTTCTCTGAAGCCCCGTCGGGCCCTTCTGATCCACACAAAGCGCTTTGCTACCCCCGTAATTCCGCAGGAAAAGGGGTGCGAGGGGCACGGTTACAGGGCTCGGAGAGGGGGGACCCAGCAGGCACGGGGGAGACTCTCCCCCCTCGACTTGAGGGGCCAGGGAGCCCCCGGGACCCCTGATCTCACCCCAAACCCCCTTCTCAGAGCGGCTCCCGCTGCGCATCCCCTCGTAGGGGTCTGTGGGGTCACCAGGAGAAGCAAAACCCCGAGGGCAGCATCATCCCGGCTCCTTGTTGCTGTGGGAAAAATAAAATTTTCCTCCAGGGCCAAGGAGACACTAACGGGGCGCAAGGGGAGCCCCTCGACTCGCCCTCCAGTCCGCCCCGTCGGGGCTGCGCTGGGAATTGGCTTTTCCACCCTTGGATGAGCTTTTCCTTTTTCTTTCCCCCTGAAATCGCGGCCGCCCAGGCTCCTGGGGCCCCGAATGTATGGACCGAACCCGCAATTAGTGCCGAGAAGGGAAACACAAGGACTGGTCCCCCCCGTGTCCTTGCAGCATCCTCCTCCCGAGGGGTTTGGGGAAAGGAAACTCTGCGAAGCCTCGGGGTTAGAAGCAGAATCCACGTTAAAAAAAAATTAAAAATATATATATTAAATATATATATAAAAATTATCTATATATAAATTTATATATTTTTTAAAAAAATATATATACATATATATGTATTCCCATAGCTGTTCCAATTGATTCGAAAACTCCAATTATTAGGAAGGAAAAACCACGAGAGCGCCTGCACACCCGCCTTTAGCAACTCCCTGTTCGCAGGGAGAACTGGAAATAGAGAAGATGTGGAGAAGAAAAAGAAAAAGATGCCCCAGCAGAGAGCGAGCATCGTCCCCAAGCAGCCGAGTTGAATTTCGGGGGGTCCGGAGCTTCTGAAAGGCTCAAACCTGGGGGACAGGGGAGAGCGGCTCCGCTTGGGAAAAAATTATTAAGTCCCTGCAAATGCGGGAAGGTCCCCGAGTTAATCAAATGAGGCTTCCTTTAATTAGCAATTTGGCCGGAGGAGTTGGGAGCTGAAGCAATTTTTTACTTAGTTTTACTAAGAAGTAATTTTTAAAGGTACAAAAAGAGTCAGAAAAGCTACGTTGGCTGTTATAAAATAAAGTAAATTAGCAAAATATTTTGGATACGACGGTCAGAGAAGAAATCGAGCGGTTAAACGCATTTACCTTTCTTGAATTAAGCTTCTCGCTTTGCCAAGGCCCCTAAAGGTCCAACAGCTGGGGAGAAAATTTATTTCTTCCCGTATATTCGCACGAAGGGAAATATTCCTAAAATCCTCGGTTTAATTATTTCCAGTAGAGCTTTCGTTTCTCTTGAGGAGTTTCTCAGTCGCTCTATTTGTGGGGATTTTGAGTTATACTTAAATATTTGCAAAAGATCTTCGGGTGGGGGGGAAGAGAAAAAGGAACAATATTGATAAAAATTATCTGGAAATGAACAAAATAAATATATCCAGTATATCCAGCACCCGGTGGTCCCGCAAATAAAATATTCCATTTATTCCTATTCCATTTAATTCCATTCAATTCAGTTAAGCCTGGTTACCTTGTTATCTACATCAAGCCCTCTGTCCCGGAGAGTTTAATAGTTTTCTTCTGTGGTTTTCACCATCGTTATTAGGAATCCAGAAAGCAGGAAATTAAATGGAAAGGTACCTCGTTACTCTCCCAGCTCTGCAGGCGCCGGTTTTTGGAGCCGGAGGGAAAACTCGTGGCGATGGGGGATAAAACTGCGTCCCCCTCCTCAAATGGACTTGGCAATCCTGTTCGAAATGACCTTTTGGTTTCAAGTCTAGCGAGCAGCCTTCCTTCCACCCCCCCCCCAAAAAAAAAAAAAAAAAAAGAGGAGAGAGGAAAATCCTGCAAGTGGTAGAGCCGCGTGAGTAGAAAGCGTGGGGGCGATTATTATGATTATTTTAAATTAAATTTGCGCTGGGAGGGGCTGGAACGCAGGGGGATTTATTCCAGAAGGCTTCCCCAGCCTTTAAGCCAAAATGATTTTAAGATTTTGCTGAGCTGGAGCTGCGGCGCGATCTCCTCCCGTCCCCGGGTCCTCGGCGCAGGTGAGAGTTTGGGTCGAAAAAAAGAAATAAATGAGTGATGCTAATGGTGAAGAGTCTGAAAATGAAACAGCCAAACCTCCCAGAGAGAAGCAGGCGGGTAGAGAAGGGGGAAAGGAGCAATTTCTGGCTCCCATCTCTGCTTTAAGAGAAGAGGGAGCCTGAAATTATCATGAAAAAAAAAATGAAGAAAAAGGAAAATAAGCGAGGCTGCTCTCCTTTTTCCTGCCCCGAGATCTGCAGCTGGCGAGGAGGAGAAAGTATCTTGGGGAAGCTACATGTGGGAAATTATTAAAGACCAACACGTTATGGCAAACGCCTCCCTCTCGAGTCTCCGAATCCAGCTCTCACTTACCTGTCCGTGTCTTTCCTCTGTCTATTTTTTTTTTTTTTAAGCAGACACTTCCCCTCCCCCTTAAAAATCTCAGGGAAATGAATAAACCGCAGCAGCCCCTCTCCTTCCAGAGGCATCTTCCACCACTTGTTACAGCCCAGCAAACCTTTCCCAGGATTTAATTTGATTATTGAAGGATTTTTTTTTTTAATCCTAGACTCCCTGGCTTGGGAGCCTGGGTGCTGTAAATTAATTTTTAACCAAAGGGCCATTGTATTAGCAAAGGGGGGGAAAACCCAACACCTTCCCGCCCCCCTGTCTAGACAAAATAACTGTTTTGACGGCAAATTGCAGCTTTCCCCCTCTCCTCCCTAATTCCTGCCTGTTCGCCTCCTTCTGCTACAAAGCAGGGGAGGGGAAATTCAGGTTTTATTGTTTTGTTTTACCCACCTTCGGCTTCTCGTGCTGATTTAGCATCTTTAGACCTGGCTAAAGATGGAGCTTCCTGACGAAAAAGAAATAAAAATAAATAAATAAAAAAAGGATTTTCTCTTCTTTCTTACTCCCCGCGGTCCATAGCGGGGTCCAGCACCTCCAAATCCCCCTCGGAGCGGGTGTCGAGCTCAAGAGGCACCCGAGAACCTTCGGGGTCCTCGGGGAAGTGGGGAACCTCTTTCCAGCGTGGTCTCCTAAAACCGGGATGGGGGGTGGGGGGACAGGGAATTCCAGCCTCTCCTCCCAAGGCTTCGCTTCTGAGCCCAAGGGGGGGGTGAGGCGGGGGCAGAAAGGGCTCCTCTGGGCTGGGGGGGACCCCAAAATCCGTGGAGGGGGGGGGGCAGCAGGACCTGTAGCCCTAGCAGCTCGTTCCCAAAGCCAAAGGAGGTGAGGGGTTGGGGAGGGGTGGGATGGGGAGGGTGGGATGCGGCTCCCCCTCTTCTCCCCCCACTTTGCAATGGGAATGAGTGAGCAGGGGGTTGGGGGGGGTGGAGCTGGAGGAGCTGCCTGGGGAAGCAGCGGGTTGGGGCTTCACAAAAAAAAAAGAGATTTTTGGGGTAAGAGGAGGGGGGAGGATGCCTCTGACGACTGAATTATCTGCTGGAAAACGCGTGTGCAGGCGGAGCGCACCAATCCGGGGCTGCGAGCCCATCCCCCGGGGTCGGTTTTAGTGGGAGCTTTGTGGAGGGGGTGTGTGGAATTTTTTTTTAATTCAAAGACCTGCAGCTTTCCCCTCGCCCCTCCCCGCTCGCTCGGCTCCTGAGCGGTTTCCTCTATTTCCAGCCTCTCTATTTTTGGGGTGCGGGTTTAATTTCGGGAAAGCCCTTCGGGGAGGTGAAGTGGGAGCGTGGGGCTGTGCCAAGGCACGAAAATCCATCCCCAAAAATAAAAACTGGAGAGGAGGAAGAGCCCTGATGCTCAGCTCCCCTCGCTGAGACCTGTTTTGCCTTCCTCCTTGCTGCACACAGCTACGAGCAGAGGGATAAAATGGCAATATATAGCAATATAAGGGATAAATAGCAATATAATAGCAATATTAGCAATAAAATAGCAATATTAAATAGTAAATCTACATTAAATGTTTTTATATTAAATAGAAAATATTACATATTGAGCATCACGTACGAAATTGTATGCATTATATATGATAAAGTATTAAATATCATGTTCACTATTCTATATTAAATGCAAAAAGGATGCGGAGTTTTTAGGGAAGGGAAAACTTCCTAGATGGGATGCTGGGGAGGGTCCTCCCCAAATCAGGGGTTGCTTGAGGGCACGTCTAGCCCCGAGCAAAGCCGAGTTTCCCAGGAGGACGGCGCCCAGCAGCCCTCTTGCTGTCTCTTCAGAAAGGATTTATCCTCAGGATTAAATCCCCAGCCGCGCAGGACAATTTAATAATCGGCGAGAATAAATTCTAACTTCGTCTTTAAGTAAAACGACGGGTTGTGGCGCAACCGGCTGCAGGGCTGGCACTCAAAAAAAAGGAAAATAAACCAACCCCCCCAGCACTGATGGGTTCCCAGTGCCCGCAGGCACCGTCTCCAGACCCGGGAGCATGGAGAAAAAGGGAAATTTGGTTCTTCAATAGAATCGATTTATCCAATTTCGCCTCTTGGAACGCTCCCTCCCTTCTGGAAATCAGCCCGCGGGGACGTGGGGGTGGTTAGAAACCTATTAAAGGTGATGCTGTTGCATCTGGTTCTGTATTCACGACGCATTCTTCAAAATGTACAAATACGGCGATTTAAATAGATAACAACAGACAATAAGTGTGTGTAGGGGGGGGAGGTGATGGGAAAAATAACGATAAGGGGGGAGGTGAAGGGAAAAAATAACAATAAGTGGGATTTTACAGATTTTTGAAACCATAAGTATAAACCGAAACTTCACATAGAGAAAAAAGACACCGAACCGAACGGGTCCAAAGCTCTGGGGAGGGAGAGAGGGGGCACATCCCCGGGACCTCTGAGCCCCTGTTCATCCCCTTTCTGCCTCCCAGCTCCCATCCCACGCGGTTCCTCTCTTGCTCTCGCAACAGGCCTTTGCACAGTGACCTTAATTAAAAAAACCCTTTTTTTTCCTCAGGGTCTGATTTTGCACCACGGTCCCTCCAGGGGAGGAGGAAAATATTTTTTCCCTTCAGCCTCGTCCCCTCTTCTTCCCCCAGGGAGCAAAGTCCAGACCCACTTTGCACATGGATCTTGCGGGTGCTCGCAGGGAGCTGGGGGACAAAACCAGCGCGTCCCCCTCTCCCAGTCGTGTCCTTCCCATTTTCCCATCACAGGGAGCCGTCGGGGAACTGGGAAGGATAAACGGGAGCGGGACCTTAAAAGGAAAATCCAGAGTTGATGTTTCAGGCTGTATCGGCGGCTAAAAAGAGGGAAGAGCTGCTTTTTTAGAATTTTTTTTTTAATTTTTTTTTTTTAAGCTAAAATATGTCAGGAAAGTGCGAAGGAAAAAGGAAGGAAAAGCACGAAGGCAGGAAAAAAAGCTGGAAGATGGCAGGGAGCCCTCGGAAAAGACCCTCGACCTTCTTGAGAGGGTTTTTTTGTGGATGTACTTGAAGGATGACAAATGTACCTTTGAGAGGAGAAGGCTCGGGGCGTTATCACCGCCCGGGGGAAACCGCTGAAGGTCTGGGCCAAATACTTTCTGCTCTTTTTTACTCCGGATCAAATCCTGATAATCACTCCTCGACTCTGGGAACCCCAATCCTCTTCCCACCCTGACTGGATTTACTAAAATCGCTTTGTTTTCGGGTTTTCATGCCGAAGTCCCGCAGCTACGACCGTGTGGGGGCCGAGGGTGGGAGACACGAGGGGAATTTCACCACATGGTGCAAATATCATGAGAAATAACCCCAAACCGCTGCCTCCCCACGTTCTCTCCGGTGCTGGAGGCGCTCAGAGCATCCCAATCCCAGTCCGGGGTGCAGAGGGCACTTCCCAGCTACAGCCCCCGCACCCCATTTCTAAAAATCCTTCCTTGGAAAAGTCACTTTACATCTCCTGAGCCTGAAAACTACCAGGTAACAATGTTTTATGACCCAACTCTCAGGACACGGTTTCATTTCACCCCTTAACACAACTCTCCATCCCTTCCTCCGCTTCCCAGCAAGAGAACCCTCTGGGTTTAGCATGAATTTAAACGTTCAAACCTTGCAACGAGAGCCGAGTCACGACCTGGCCTTAGACTGCAGGATTTTCAGGCCATCTGGAGTTGAACTCTGATCCCAGGCAGAGGGGTTTTTGGATTTTTAGAAGTTCCTGAGATCCCCGTGCCGGCGGGGAGGGCTCCTCCACCAGCATCAGATCCACTTTCTGCTGGAAGGTGCTGGGGTTGGTTTGTCTTGAGGGTTTCCTGGCCCTGACACATCCCAAAGGCCAATTTGCTCCCTTGTAGACGCAGCTCTCCATGCAGAAAAATCCCAACTCCACGCCTGAAGCAGCTGGAAAGGCTCCTCAGATATGTTGCTTTACTGTTCTTCCTTCTAATCACACACAGATTTTGGAGTACGAAACAGGAGCTTGATGAGGAGAAAAGCAGGTGAAAAATGAGGAAAATGGAAGTCCAGGCAGGGAAAAAGAGCAAATCCATGGCTTGATGCCCCTTGAAAGTGGTGGACGTGAGTCCTGCTCTCCCCCTTGGCCCTTGTCCGGGGACCTTTGCGTCTCGGGTTTATGGTTCTTTTCTGTGCACTGTCAGCATTTCACACCCCTGATGACACAGCCTCCCCTTCTCTGCTCCCTCTGAAGGTCTGATCCCAAATACAGCCAAAAAAAAAAAAAGAAAAAAAAAAAAAGGCTTCTCCAGCTCTGCCATTGTTCCAAATGCTTGGGAGGTGGTGTGGGTCTGCCCACTTCTCCCCCAGTATCTTTAGATAAAGAAATAAACTCAAACTAAAAAGTCCCAGGATCAAGAGATGAATCACAAGACTGTGGATCCCAACACCAGAACTCGGCGTCTCTCCCCTCCGACAGAGCAAATTGTGGCACCATCCTGAAACCATTTAGTTCACATCCATGGGAGATGGGGGCCTTTTAAGGTCTCTTCTCCCCACTCCACCCCCAGAGCCCCTACCCCTCATATATTATTTTTACTAATGTGGTGGGATTTTTCTTTTTTTTTGTTGCCTGTCTTGGAGGAGGAGGGATTTGCGTAGCCAGATCGAGGAATTTGGGGAGAGAGAGAGATCCCCCTGTTGACTACAGAGATGTTGTTCTTGGGATTAGAGATGTCTGACCTTGAAGGTCGCAGGTCACGGTCTTGAATAAGGAGCAGGAGTGCGAGGCTGGGATTGAAACTGGAGGTGTGTCTGCTGGAGATCACAGGGAAAAGTCTTCCAAACAAAGAAGAATGCCTCGATCAGGGTGAGAAAGGACAACTTCCCCAAGAATTATGGGCTCCTTCCGGATGGCTGCATACCTGCAGACCCCCCAAAGGATGCACTGCGGCCGAGGGAGGGGAGAAAGGAGAAGAGGAAGGAGGGGCAGGATGGTTGGAGCCAGAAGGCCCCATTATTTATTACTATTTGCATTCTGGTCTGTCCCAGAGGCCTTGATGCTGGAGGTTTTATGGAGAGAGATGCTGTGGGGAGCGATAGAAAGAGCATCCCACTGTCGGAGCAGGGACGGCTGCCCAGAAACTTCTTTGCAGAAAGGGAAGAATGGAAGAGATTCCCCCCAAGGGCAGGGAATTAACACAGCAAGAGTCTGAGTCTCAAACCTGTGTCTAACACAACAACTATGAAAGTCTCTCTGTGAGATCCTGCAGAGCTCTGGGGAGCTGCTCGCAGCTCTGTGCCTCAGGTTTCCCCCGGGAACACGCATCAGAGGAGCAAAGAGCTCTTCAAGCCTTGTTTCAGGGCAGCAAGTTTAGAATAGTTTGGAAAAACCTGATGTCTCTGCTGGGATCTCCTTCCAGGTAAATAAAGTAACATATTCAGTGGTTCGGAGCCATCTGGCTTGTGCCCATGGGCCACAGAGATGGAGGTTTGTGCATGAATGATTCTGAGTAGCTGTGCACAGGCTGGATGAGGTTACTTGGATGGTGTGAGAAGGATCATAGCATGATCCTGATGTCCACTCCTGAGGGTCTGCACGTCCCATCAAACCCAAGAAGCACCTCAGGGACCATATATCGCTGGCAACAGATCCCTCTGGCTGTTCAACATGGCATCAGAGTCTGTGTTCAAATAGATGCAGCTCAATCCTCGGGACCATGAGGAATGAGACACACAGGGAGGTGTTTGACGATCCAGAAACTCCAAGACAACCTCAGCTCACCTCTCTGAAGCCCAAAATTTTGAACAAACTCAGCTCCAGGCCCTCTACCGATGTCAATAAAGCCCAAACAACCTCAAGGATGAAAAGCACCGGTGCTGTTTCAACCTTCTTTGAAGAGAGCAACAAAGATCTCATCATATCAGCTGTGCAAAACCTGCATGTGAGGATATGCAGTGAAACTCTGCAGGTCAGGTCTTGCTGTGATGCTCAAGCCCATCCTTCAGATCATTTCCTTCTAGTTTTCAAGCCCGGTGGTGGGGAAGGGTGAGAGCAGCCCCCCTGCCCCGGGAGAAGCCCCGAGCGACACTAGAGGGAGCCCCGGGCTCAATTAATTAACGAGCGAGAATTAACGGAGTGGTGAAAACACTGAAGCCGGGAGAAAAAAGCGAGAATTAATTTACCTGCGCTATTACTGGCATTTCAAGCTGCATTTATGCTGATTTATATAAAACCCGCTAGAAGCACAGCAGTGAAATGACACTCGAAATGAAGGAAAGGAAATGGCTTTGCACGTTTGTGATCTGATTCAGGGTAATTTGGGCTCTAATTGATTTAAATGGCTGTCAAAACCACTTTCCCCTCTGCCTAGGTATTTATTTTTCACTTTGAAGCATCTGAGGGGAAGCAGAAGGCATCAATCTGTCTCCAAAATGCCTTTTATATGCTCGTATTCATTCCTGAAGTGCCTCTGGAGGAAGGGGAAATGTAAGGAATAGATGTTAAGGAGTTTGGTGTTTCCCAGCATGGTCCAGCCATGAGCTCATGCCCAGGGAGGCCAAACCAGAGCTGCTCAGGAGGTCCTACGCCTGATCCAGACCCTGCTGGAAACAGGACCACAGCCAAGGGGCCACGGGTGAGGGTCACAGAGGCCAAGGACACCCTTAAGCATCAGCCAAGCGGCTGCAGCAAGGTTCTCTGGGGTTTTTTTTGGTGTGCTTGTAGGGTGCTGCCTGCTCCCAGAAGGGTCTGCAGACCTGCTCTGAGCCCCAGCCTCAGTTTCCCCCTCACTTTCCTCCTTCTGCATCCTTTCCTGCACAGTGCAGAGCTTGGCTGCAGGTCCGAAGCTGCCTGAAGGGATTTCAGGCACTGCAGCCCTTGAGCAGAACTCCTGTGGGTTGGGAAAGGGAGAAGCAGCCCTGGAACAGGTCTCCATGGCTTGGTGGGTGGACTGGGGCTGTGTGGAGGAGTCTTGAGTCTGAGCAAAACTGAATCAAAAGGGAGCTCAGCAGAAATGAGGTCATAAAAACTGCTGTTGGGCTTATTTATTATCATTTTAATCTTATTAACATCCCATTCAGTGTCTCTTTGGAGAATAAAACACTGGTATTGTGTACTTATGTTGACAGAAACCAACCAACCTTAATCAAAATGAATCACTCGATAAAGAAAAAAGGGGAATCAAACCTTTCTGAAGCTTTATATTGTCTTTTTAATTAACTACTCTAATATTGGCTAAGTATGTAGGAAGGGGGAAACTAGAAAGTGGCAGAGATTATGTAAAGGGTTTACTGTATCCCTGTCTTGGGTGTAAATAATGCTCCTGTTAATTTAAAACCAAGGCTGCCTGTCTTTACGAGTTCATTGCACTCCCATTAGCTCCATCTTTATACAATGTCATGGGTGCAGATAGATTGGGTTGAAAACTTCCCCCAGAGCCACTTTAAAGTGACTTCTAATCTTTCCCTTTAGTGGCGTTAATTCAACTTCACAAGAGTGTTTGAAGCACCATTAGGCAGAGAAATGGACCTTCTCTCCTGCTGGTATCCTTATCCAAATAGCAACCTTACAAAAAAAAAAATGTTTCATATCAGGCCAAGTCTCCCAGGCTTCAGGGAGCAGCCAAAGGAGACTTGGGCTTCCTTTTTATGAGGCTTAAATACATAGAGGATTTATGCTTCGCATTTTGGTATCACTGCCTTGTGGAGGTCTCCGAGCACCTTGGAAACCTCCTGCCTTGCACCAAGCAGAAAAAAAACAGTGGCAGCAGCTGTTGGAAATGGGGACAGAGAAAGAGCTGTGGATGTGGCCAGGGGAAGAAAAGAGTCCACGTGGCACCATGCTACTAGGGTCATTTTTTTACAGGAGGACACCAAGGCAGGGTGGGAAGCGAGGTGCGGGGGAGCCCTACTTTCTTTGTGGTGGGTCACAGTCATGTCTATCTGTCTGTCTGTCATCCAACAGTGCTGGGGGTGAGCAAGAGCCATGGTGCTACCTGTCATTGGTGGGAATGGGGCTGAGCATTAGCGAGAAGGCAGCGTTACAAAAACTGTGAGACCTAGAAACCTTGGTGCTGTTGGGTGGAGCAAGGTTCGTCACCCACATCAGCCCAGAGCAATGTCCAGCCCCATCTCCAGCACCAACCCCAGTTTAGCCTGGAGAAGAGGAGGCTGAGGGGAGACCTCATCGCTCTCTCCAACTACCTGAAAGGAGGTTGTGGAGAGGAGGGAGCTGGGCTCTTCTCCCAAGGGACAGGGGACAGGACGAGAGGGAATGGCCTCAAGCTCCACCAGGGGAGGGTCAGGCTGAACATTAGGAAAAAATATTTAACAGAAAAGGTCATTGGGCACTGGCAGAGGCTGCCCAGGGAGGGGGTTGAGTCACCTTCCCTGGAGGGGTTTTAAGGGACGAGGTGCTGGGGCACATGGGTTATTGATTGATGGGAATGGTTGGACTCAATGATCCGGTGGGTCTTTTCCAAGCTGGTGATTCTATGATTCTGTGATTCCCGCAGGGCCCAGGAGCAAACACCTAGGGAAGAAGGGGCATACAGAGTGCACTTTTGCTGGGGATAATGTCCCAGCCTTGGGCAAGAAGCAGAATAAGAAACTTTGTAACCTGATGGCTCCGCCTGGGTCATGGGGTTTGACAGCCAAAGTTGGGTTGTCCTTCAGTAAGCAGTTGGATCCCTCTTTGACCCTCATTTACAATTTTGGCTCCTACAACCATGAGCAGCAATGAGTTCCACAGTGTAAAGTGCACGTTTTGTGAGAAATAACCTGTCCATGCTCTGAAACAGGGCGTAATTAATCCCCTGGACTCTCCTCTTCACCTTCCAGGCTGCGACAAACCTCTGCCATCCTCCCTCTCAACCATCTCCCTGTTCCAGGCAGCTTAGACACCAACGGGTCCTGTCGCTACCCCAAGTTTTGGGGGAGAAAATATTTTCTGGAGGAACGATCTGCCCCAGGAGAGCAAAATTGTCCCTGGGGTCTGGCAGGTGCAGGGATTGCAGCCCGAAAGGAAGGTCTGTAAATTCGTGGGATGCGACTTTCTCCTGTCCTCCAGGAGAGGGCAATCCCTGGCAGGAGCTGAACTGAGAAGCTGCTTAGAAAGGGATGCTTAGGAGGGTTTTCCTCTTTTGCTTCTCCTTCCAAGCAAAAGCTCGAATTACTGGGATGGAGGAAGGCTGTAAAATGGAAACACAGATGGGGGAACTTACAGGGAGAGTGGGGTTGGGGTAGCCTGTCTCTCTTTACACGGTGGTGTTTGTTAATACAAACTGGTTCTACAAAAAGGAAAAAGCAGAATTAAAAATAAACTGGAGTTTCTTTTGAATCAGTCAGAGCTTTGTGTTGGGTGATCCAATCATAAGCATAACCCAACATTTATCTTAAATAGGCTTGAGCTGAGTTTATCTTCTTTAAGCTTCTTTCTTTTTAAAACCTAGACAGAGGCACAAGTGTATTTTGCATAAAACAAGCAGATCTATACGTAGTTTTTCTCTCAGCCTCCTCTGAATACTGGATTTTCACCACACGTTGCTGTATTTATGCAATGCCCTCTCACACTAGCAAACATGCTCTTCACCTGCCCTGGGGAGAGAGCAAAACCCCGGATAAAGTTTATTCCAATTTATATTCTGCATCATTGGGTAAGAGATCAAACAGCTCAGCCTCTTCTCTGTCTCTGCTTCCCCATCTGCAAAATAAGGACCATGAAACTGTAACATTTTGCAAGATGCCACATTGCAGAGGCCGTGAATTAAAGATAATTTTCCTCAGATGTCCTCTTTCCGACGAGGGCTGTGAAGATCTAAGGCGGTATTTCAAAAGTGTTTGTTCCAAGTGGGAGAGGTGTCCCCTGTGTTCCAGTCGGTCTGTCCAGGAGCCAGTGGGAGGGGAAGGTGGGGAGAGAAAAGGGGGTCAAAACGCTTCTGAGTAAAGGCACAACCTGCTCGAGGAGGGCTGCTCCACACCTCAGTGACTTCCCAACTACTTCCAGGAATAAGGAAGTAATAATATATGAGTATTGGAAGGGAAGAGAGCATCCCATGGGGATCTTTCCCATCAGGGAAAGAAAATCTGGGAAATAAATCAACAGAGCCTTGTTAAAATGGTCCTTGGACCGTCTATCTCCTGCTAACTGTTAACTACAGAAAGAAAGCAGGGAGGAGAAAAAACCACTCAAGCCTGGGAGAACTGGAATGTGGAGCTTTTTGGCACAAGCTGAGCAGAAGTTTCCAGAAGAAACAACATGAGTGAGAGGATTATTACGAAAGGCCAGAGTGTCAAATCTGCGCTGGGAGTTAAAAGGAGCCCATAAAATCCACTTGCCAGAAATGGAGCCAGAGCAAGGTCTGGAGTTAACTCCTTAAAGTCTACAAAGCCGTGATAACCATCAGCAGTGACTTTCTTTCCGTGAGGTGCAGGCTCTGGGCAAAGTCCCCTCTTAGCCATCACCTAGAAAGCCATAAAGAGGAAAACGGCAGATCTAGCAGGCTGATGAGTGTTTTATGCAATGCAATAAATCCAATGTCCAGGGCAGCTCTCTAATCTAAGTTCTCCTTTCATAGTATTTATAATGATTCTTTCAAAAATAAAACAGAATCATAGAAACATAATCCAGTTATAACAATATAATCCATATGCACCTAATTTTATCACCATTATTGTTTGAAACCATTGCACTGCAGTGGCTGTGTGGTGCCAAACCCTACCACACACTTGCAGACTGATAGCAAAGTAGGAAAAAAGAAATTCCAATGGCTTTTAGATTTTTTCCCCTGTTTGAACCATTTGTGAACACTGAATCCCTGCAAGTTATACAGCAATTTTTCCTTTTCTATATAAATGCGATGAGTCCTTGCAGACAGTTGAATTCTTACATGTTTAAAGAATTAAAGTCTAAAGATATATTTCAGAGTGTTGCCTAAATAATATGTGACAGTGGGGACAAGATTGGAGCGTATCACGTTCTTTACTTTTGTAGTGGACAGGACAAGAAATGATGGGTTTAGATGGCAGCTAAGAAGATTTATATTGCACATTCTCAAAGATTTTGTATTTGCAAGGAACAGAAAGGGTGGATTTAGAGGCTGAAGTTGGTGGGGAATATCTGAAGTCACAGTGACGAGGTAAAATTGTCTGAGACCATGTGGCGAGATACTGGGACTCCAATCTTATGCAGAGGGTACAAGACTCATTCTTACAGCTCTCACTTCCTGCTTTCCTTGCAGGATGCCTTTAACTGGCTTCTGATCCCATGAGCTGGGAGCAGCAGATTAGAGACCAGCCCCCAGCCTGTCCCCACATCCCCTTCTGGCCTTTGGATCCCGACCTTGTTCTCCAAACGTGCAGGATGAAACGTGTCTGGAGGGAGTGAGAGGCAGGACCCAGCTGCAGGAGTCCTGATCTCCTTGCACAGCTTAAGCTCATCCATAGAGACCAGAGAAAATGAGAAGAAGCAGGGTCTAGGAGAACTGTTGACTGATGAGTTGCTCATCATTTAGTCTTATTTGCACCACTGGTGTTCAGGGACATTTTGGGAAGAATAAAAGAGAATGTGGCCAACGTTTTCCAGAGTCTTTGGCTGCTCCCCTGGAATGGCAGGTGCTCAGCCAGAAGAAATTACTCCAGTTTAACACACAGCAGAACAAATATCCTGTCTCCGACTTGGAGGGGCAGAGCTGAAAGGGACAATCAAACCGAGACACTTTGAAAAGACAGAAACAAGTGGAATACGGAAGCGAAGGCAAACTAATGAAAGTCAGAATGTATTTATGAGGCACCTTAATGAAACACGTGGACATACAGAAGATGAATCCACGATGTTTAAGCTTTTAAGTCTGCAGATAGTATGGAACTCACATGACGGAAAGGTAATAAATTTCCTAGCAAATGGACAAGATCATATTTGCACAGAGAAAACCTTTGCCCAAAGCAAGCGTGTGTGGTTAGTGGAAGATTCAATTAGGCTATTTAACGCTGGTTGCACAACTGTCTTGTTCAAAGACGTGTACTATGTTCTGTCAAAGGTTGCACCCCTTAAAAGGCAACATTTACGGATTAAAGTCGAGCAGCTTTTCTCTGCCCGACAGATGCGTCTTGTTCCTTTGATGAGGAAGATCACTGAGAAAATAACAAACAAATCATGTCAGACTCCATACCCATGGTGAGAGAACACATATAATAAATATTACTTTTGATTTAATCACACAGAAAATGCTCAGACAATGCACAGTCGCAACACGGGACACGGAACCACTGAGCAAAGATCAGAAACGGCTAGTGTTTATTAGCAGTCCTGCAGCAGCATCCCTGCCTAGACACAGATCGGAAGCCCCATTGCACTGCAAGGCAAACACGAAGACAAACCCATCCTGATGTCAGCAGGGAGGACAGTGCAGGAACCCCCAACCCAGCCTGGAGTTCGGTGCCACCCAACCCTTCGGGGGCCGCGCTTGACCCCGGGGCCGGCAGCACCACGGAGAGCGACAGGCCTCGATGGGGCGTCCACGCTCCCATCAGTGGCCGAGGGCTCAGCCTTCGGAATCACTTGGGATTCAAAGTATAGGCACACCTACACACGCATGTATATGTATGGAAGCATCATTCCGTCTGGGCGTTGACACCCACAGATGAGAGAGAGAGAGCTGGGGGTGTTTAGCCTGGAGAAGAGGAGGCTGAGGGGAGACCTCATTGCTCTCTCCAACTCCCTGAAAGGAGGTTGTGGAGAGGAGGGAGCTGGGCTCTTCTCCCAAGGGACAGGGGACAGGATGAGAGGGAATGGCCTCAAGCTCCACCAGGGGAGGTTTAGGCTGAACATTAGGAAGAAATATTTCATGGAATGGATGACTGGGCACTGGCAGAGGCTACCCAGGGAGGGGGTTGAATCACCTTCCCTGGAGGGGTTTAGGGGCCGGGTGGACGAGGTGCTGAGGGACATGGTTTAGCGTTTGATCGGAATGGTTGGACTTGATGATCCGGTGGGTCTCTTCCAACCTGGTGATTCTATGATTCTATGATTCTAGGTTTTCCCAACGAGAGTTGGGATGTTGACATGCTGGTTCATGGCAAAGCCATCCCATTCCGTCAAGCAGAGCTTGGGTTCTCCCTTTCTCATGGGGCTTGGGGCTCCTTCTCTTCCAAATTAACCCTCTGAAAAGAGCCCACAGCAAGGTTCTGACCCTTCTCGCAGGGACAGGCAGTGATCACTTACCATGTGTATGAGACGGAAGAGCTGCATTGATTGTCAGCCCTAGCCACTCCACAGCTGGGGAGGATTCTCTGCGCTGGGCAGCACCGCGCTCTCCTGAGGCAACAGAGATGTTGAGAAAGCCCAGTTATGTGGGTTGTTGCTTTGCTTTCCTTCCCTGCTTTTCTCTTTTGAAGTTGTACATGCAGCTGCAGAAAGTCACTATGAAACAAGACAGAAACACTAGCACCTTAAATTGCAAGAGTGAAGTAACTCCACCAGCCTGAATTACACAAGTAAATTCTTCTTCTTCTTCTTCTTCTTCTTCTTCTTCTTCTTCTTCTTCTTCTTCTTCTTCTTCTTCTTCTTCTTCTTCTTCTTCTTCTTCTTCTTCTTCTTCTTCCTCTTCTTCCTCTTCTTCTTCTTCTTCTTCTTCTTCTTCTTCTTCTTCTCCTTCTCCTTCTCCTTCTCCTTCTCCTTCTCCTTCTCCTTCTCCTTCTCCTTCTTCTCCTTCTCCTCCTCCTCCTCCTCCTCCTCCTCCTCCTCCTCCTCCTCCTCCTCCTCCTCCTCCTCCTCCTCCTCCTCCTCCTCCTCCTCCTCCTCCTCCTCTCTCCTTAAGTGCTATTTAACATAGAAGGATAGAAAGAATAATTTCTTCCCATGGAGGAGGCAAAATCTAGAAGCTAAGTGGCAAAACAGAGCTGTGAGAGAGCTACCAGGTATTTGTGCTTTCTCCAAGCTGATCAGGTGCATCTGGGAATCCACAGAAAGAGGGATCTGTTGCCTGGGAAGACCCTGTCTCTGCAGCACAAGCGGCTCCACTTCTCTGTGCTATGTTTAACATATCATTTTTTTTTCCAGCCAAGATAGGAAAGACTGCGAGGTCCTTTGTTTGCAAGCCAAGCAGATGCACGAGGAAAATTACAAAATAAGGAGTGGTTTGATTCAGGGAGGAAACACCCTTTTTTGATTTAATTTTTATTTTTAGCTATAATCACAACTCCTTTTTTAATTTTTTTTTATTTTTTATTTTGCAAAATTGAAGTTGAGGATGCTGCGAAGAGGCAACACGAGATACCACAATGAAAGGAGGATTCAGATTTTCTTTCTCTTTCCCTCACCATGGGCGAAAATGATTTTCTCTTTGCCGTTCCTTGAGACTGCGGGACCCTTCTCATCTTCAGTTATAACTATTTTTATTTATCTGTGAGTGTCCGTTTCTCTTTCCTCTGCTGCAGGCAGACAGCGAGCAAAGAAAATTTCACACGCAGAGAAACCAGTACGGATCTTTTCCTTGATTCTATGTGAAGAGGAACGCAAATAGTCACAAATAATAATTTGCAGCCTAAACATTCGCTCTCCAGATCGAGATTCACTTCTGACACCGGGAGAATAATATCGGCTATGAGTGTGAATTGATGCAAAATTTTTCTACACGTTGATACGAACACGAATATTCGTACAGAAACATTTCGAAGGCTGAAACTTGCATTTTGTGAAATTGTTACCCCCGCGAGGATGTTATGCCTCTGGAATTATTTTTCGAACACCTCCTTATTATTTGCTATGTGCGCAGGTTAAAAATAATACACAAAGGAAACGAAAACAGCAGAAATTGAGAGGCTTTTCCTGAGCGGCTGCGGCGGCAGCTCCAGGGCTGGGGGGTTGTTATCAGGTGGAGCTTTGGGATGAGGTTTTTTGGGATGGGGGTTAGATATCGTAGAGTTGCTGTTGTCCAAAATAGTTTTAAATCGGCTTCATTTGCGAGTTTCGCTGCTGTGAAAAACTAGGGTGGGTTTTGTGTTCCCCCAAACCCCTGCCTTTATTTTTTTTTTTTATTCAAAAAGCAAATGAAATCGAGTGATTTTTCGCTTCTAATCGGTCCGGGTAGCAACTCCCGGCTCTGTCGGGGGGAGGCTCGGTCCCAGCCTCCCTCTTCGGGGGTTACCTTCACCCCACGCTGCTAAAACCACCCCAAACTCCTGTCTTTAAGGCAGGGAAACGGCTCCTGTTGCCCCCGGGGCTGCTCCCAGAGCCCCCTCCCGTCCCTCCTGCCCGGGTGAGCCCCTCAGCCCCTTCCCTAAAGCTTTTTTTCCCAGTTTTCTTTACCTGGGATTACTCGGGGCATCAACCCCGGGGGACCCAGCATCAATCCGGGTCGCACCCGCGGAGGTCGGAGGAGGGAGGGGTGGCTTTATTTAATTTATTAACTGACCTCCACACGCAATTTTCCCCCTTCTGGCTCCTTTCACGGGAAAGATTCCCCCGTTTTTTCCTTTCCGCGTGTTCCCTGCGCGGCCGCGGAGCCGCGGGGGAGGCAGGGGGGGTGGTGGGTGGTAGGGGGGGTGGGTTTACGATCAATCCCGTTGGAAACCGAAGCACCGGGATTTACTGTAAAGCTTTTCCCGGGGTTGGACTTGAAGGGAGAAAGTCTGAGAATGCCACTTAGGCAGAGTTAGTCGCCAAAAAAACGTGCTCTTGTTCGGAAAGCGATAAATTTCCCCGCTGGCACGGAGCAAATTGAACCGCGGCGGGGGGGAACGGGGGAGGCTCCAGGGCTGGGAAGGATTCCTGCTTGCAGCCCCTTAATTCCAGGCAGCTTTGTCCCTGGGGATCAGATCCAGCTCCCCCCTATCCCCCTATAATAGGGTTGCCCCAGTGCATTGAACCCCCCCAGTTCCATGTCTCTGATGGAGAAGGGATTTTGATTTATATCCAGCGCATTATTGGATTGAATTACTCTTCCTAAGAGGGCCAGACTCACACAGCACCCCAAGATCGAGCCTAGGAGGGGGCACAGGACTTTGGGGAGGGCTTGGGGGGACACGGCCCCACGCATCATCCTGGGGTTCACCATGTGGAGGAGCCTGGAGTCTCCTGCTCTTGGCAGGGGGTTCGATGGGGAAGGGAGCAGCAAGGGTAGTAAATCATAGAATCATAGAATAACCAGGTTGGAAAAGACCCACCGGATCATCGAGTCCAACCATTACCCTAGAGGTTGGCAGGAGGATGAGGGGAGAGAGCAGAGAACCTAATGTTCACAAAATCCGTTGAAGAATTTCAGTATCTCACTCCTCTCATTTGTGTTTGATGTTTGCAGCAAAAAAAGAAAAGGAAAAAGAAAAAAGTAAGCGTAAAAAAATGGTAACTCTCACTGATTGCAGAGTGTTTTTCTGTTTTTTTAAGACCAAACGGGGAGATAGGAGAGAAAAAAAACCCAAAGGTCCCTAATTCCTAATTATTATCTTCATTCTTCCCCCCAGAGCTGTTCTTGGAGGTGATCAGACATATCAGTGGAGACGTGAAGACTCCAAGGAGCTGAAGGTTGGGACTGGCAGATCCACAATCACCAACTCATCAACCTCTGCTCAGGGCAAGGGCTGCACAGAGCAAGACCAGAGACGCTACTGCCTTGACTCCAGCAGCAGAGATGGAAATAAAGTGCTCTGTGCCTAGAAATTCCACTTATTAAATCAATCTCATTCTCCTCCAGGGTTTTGCTGAGCTCTGTGTTTGCTGCTCGAGCATCAGCGACCTTGCAGGCGTTGCTGGGGTGTCCCTGTGTCAACCTGGAGAGCCAAGAAGCACTGCCAAGGGGGCCTTTTCCTCTTGAGAGAGGAGGGTTTGAGAAAGGTGGGGTTTGAATCATAGAATCATAGAATAACCAGGTTGGAAGAGACCCACCGGATCATCGAGTCCAACCATTCCCATCAATCACTAACCCATGTCCCTCAGCGCCTCATCCACCCGTCCCTTAAACCCCTCCAAGGAAGGGGACTCAACCCCCTCCCTGGGCAGCCTCTGCCACTGCCCAGTGACCCTTGCTGTAAAAAATTTTTTGCTTATGTCAAGCCTGAACCTGCCCTGTTGGAGCTTGAGGCCATTCCCTCTCGTCCTGTCCCCTGTCCCTTGGGAGAAGAGCCCAGCTCCCTCCTCTCCACAACCTCCTTTCAGGGAGTTGGAGAGAGCAATGAGATCTCCCCTCTCCCTGTTTGGAGGCAGTTGAAAGAGGTTGACATTTAGTGAGAAAGCAGCACTTTGAGGTGGACAGTCCTTGAGGCTCTCGTTGACTGCTCCATCCATCCATCCAGCGCAGCTGAAACGCCTCCTGCTCACCCAGCAGCTCTGAGCCTTTCCCCGGACTCCGCTGCCGGCCAGGCTGGAGAATCCTGCAGGTTTTACCAGATTTCACAGGGATTCTTGCTGGCTGCTGGCAGATGAGCTGGATGCTAGGCAGATATGGGAGGATTTCTTAGTAGCTTAGACTATAAATGACCTTGGCCCTTATATAACAAAGTTCCACTGAGATCTCTGTGTCGTTTGCAGTAGCTGTAAGAGGTGGAGATGAAATCAGAGGTGATTGTGAAGCTGGCAGTACAACTCTAACTTCTCAAGCACCAGGGTTGTACCCCAGACACCAGGCTCTTGGGTCTTATGAAATACATTAATTCCTTTACAGCAGAAGCCGTAAACCAAATGCAAACCAAATCTTGTGATTTTTTTTCTTTATTTTTTTAAACACTCATTCTTGGGCTTTGAATTTGTGCTGAGAAGAGAGACAAGGCAACACACTATTTTTGCCTTTGAGAAATCCTACTCCTGAATGTTCCCCTTGCCTTCTAAAACTTGGGTGGGGAAGAACTGGCTTGATTTTGGGAAACATTTTGATAAAGAGGCGCTCCAGTCAAATTCAAACCCTCCAATTATTTTATGAAGGAGATTTCCTGTTTCAACGACTTTATGTCTTTGTGGAATTTTAAGATGTGGAGCGTAGAGGAAGGTGGGAGCAGTGGTGGGATGTAACGAATACCGAAAGCCTTCAGTGCGTTCCCAGTTCTGCTCCGTCCGTATCGCATTGTTTCATATGTTTGTGTAACTCTAGGTTTAGAGGAATGTGCCTGAGTGATGGTTGAGCACAGATGGAGGAAAAGACTGCCAAAAGCACTCCAAGAAAGGACGTGGGACTGGCAATAAATAGAGCTGCATCAGCAGGAATGGAGGCTACGAGTGCTGGAATCTCGCTCCAGATTTCACATCCTCTATGGACCTGGTGATGACGGGGAACTTGGGAGAGGGGCTGGAAACTGGGTAGCTGGTGCCCCCAACCCCAGCAGCTCAGGCCTAGGCTCAGCAGTACATTCAGCCAAAAAAAAAAAGAGCAAGTGGGAAATGATGAGCGAAAGAAATGAGGGTGATTCCATGGTTTGTGTTGAAAAATACTCTCTGCTGATTTATGGTGATGGGGGCTTGGGAAGCGCCATGCAGATGGGTCAGAACCTGCAGTTCCCAGGTGTCGGTGTCGTTCACACCGCAGCCAAGTTCAGATTGAAGGGGGAAAGCAGAATAAGCATAAGGAAAAGTGCTCCAAACTTTACAAGCAGCCATCCGGATTCAGGGACTAAGAGGGCACAGAGAAGGACTCGTTCTGCCTGACTCTCCCTTTCCTCTCAGCACTCGGGGCTGCGCGAGGCTGTAGGAATGAGCTTTGTCCCTTCTTGCATTTGCACTGAGCTGAGTCATTGTGAAGGAAAACCACGTTTGTTAATGAGAACAAAGCGATAAGGTTGATACCAGAATCTCTCCGTCTGCCAGTTAAAAAACCCGCATTGATTTCCCTGAGGTTCCTTTAAAAGCTGGAGCTGAAATTCCCAGTCCTGGGGGATGCATCAGCCCCCCTCACAGTAAAATTGAGAGCATCAGCCTGCTTGGCTCCAACCATGTGCCTGGATCTCCTACGTTTTTCCTGGTAGAGCAGGGGCTGTGAAGGGTGCAGGTAAACACCCTCGCCTTGCATCACCTGCCCAGACCACAGACAGAGCCATAAGGTTCCATAAAGCTTAAGGTGTGTGATTTTTATGTAAACATTTATTTAGATGCCGGTTCTTTGGTCTGCTCGCTGCACCTACAGCACATTTACTGCCACGCACAAAGCTTCATGTTTCTTTGAAACCCCTCCTTAGTTACGGGGCACCTGGGACTACGGAGTGAGAGAGTTCATGAAAACAGGAATAGAAAAAGAGGAGTCTTTATCAGAGATGGCAACATACATTAACCAGGGAGTCCTGTAAAAATACCACTGACCTTCCTTTGCTTGTGAAAACCTGATGTCTGAGTTGCTGCAACACCATGGAGCTTGTCTCCCTGTTTACACAGAAGCACTTTCTCTTTTTAAGCTGGTGGGGAGGAAGGTCCCAGGCTGGAGAAGGAAGGTCCCAGGGTTGGGGAAGGAAGGTCTGAGGGATGGATGAAGGTGTTGCTGTGAAAGGCCAGAGATGGAAAGCTGTTCCTGTTGATTCTGGAAAAAGAATCAACCTCAGCCCCTGATTTCCTGGAGGGAGAAATAGGAACAAAATAATTGTTTAGGGCCAGCTGTATGAGAATCAGACCTTTTCAGGAAAATAATCTGAGATCCGGGATAGGCTGATACATTTAAAAAGAAGGAAAATGTCATTATTCAAGAGTATGTTCAAGAAGCACAGATATGTTAAGCGCTATTTTATAATCTTGGAGGAGATAGATGGTTGTTGCAAAAAGGGTGAGCCTTCAAATGACAGGAAACTCACCCCAACCTGCCATGTAATTCAGCAGAGGAATTTTAACAAGAAGCACCTGCCTGTCTCTTCGAGCTCAGCGCTGGCCTTTATGGCTTTACACACATTGTTAAATTTAATCAAGCACATCAGTTTACATATTGTTTCTAATGATTAAACTCTCTATGGCCAGGTTTTTATGTATAGGTGAAGGCAATAAGGTGTATTAAAAATGAAAAAAATATATCAATCAACCAAAACCATGTGGGCTGTTTGCAGGCTGTGTCCTGAACCAGGAACTTGTGTGTTCTCAGCACCAGCATCCGAGAATTCCGGGAGACTCCTGAGGAACAGCACAGGGGAGAAGGGATGAGATGGGAAAGGCATTTGACTTCATAACAGATCCACGCTTTGTGTCTGTGTGATGCTGGTAGAAGCATTAACCCAGCAAACGGTCCCCGCGGACCAGCACACAGCGCATCGCACCGATGCGTTTCAGATTCAGAGGTGAAGAAATATCGTGCACGAGCAAACGTTATTCAGCATCAAAAAAGGAGCATCCAAAAGTTGGGAGGAAGCCAGTATTGGAGGGAGGAGGGGAAGAAAGGATGGACACAGCCTGGAAATCCTCGGCAAAAAGGGAGTTCATGGGCCACGCAGCACGTCTGAAGGTGCTGGACTCGCTGTTTGTGTGCTCTGCTCGTAGCTGCTCACAGGTAGTAGGTCCCAGCACATCCCAAATGCAGCCCATGAGGAGCTAACCTATTCTTACTTTCCTGTGTTCCTTATTTCTGGGTGTCCCAAACCCGTGACCAAACGTCTCTCCCTCAATCAAGGCAAAATTTCTCAGTGGATAAAGAGAACGTGTTGCGAAGCCGCGAATCCCCACTGTTTTCTCAACTGGCTGGCTCAGCCTCATCTTCACAGGCCCACGGGGACCATTTCGGGGTGCCCCTATCAAAGAAGACAAGAGCGCACGCTAGGGTGGGTCAGGGATGTCCTGTCCATCTGAAAGACATCGCAAGGGCAGAGAGCAGAGAGAGAAAAATCCGCTGTAGGAGAAGGAATCTCAGTTGCTGTGGCAGGAAACAACAGCTCCGTCCCCAGTGGCTCTTGCAGCACCGGGTCGGTGTCTCTCAGCAGCGTTGACCGAGGGATATTGGGGGGGGACAAATATGAGAAGCCGTAATAAGATGATATCAAATAATGGCTCGTGCCATAGCTCCATTCCTCACAAATGTGCATGAAATGATGAGCCCAGTCTCCTCCGCACTAACCCGCGGAGACTGCTTTGAACTTTAATGCATGCAGAATTTTCTGGTGAGAGAGAATTGCTCTGGATTTATTTTAGGAGAATTGCTCTGGATTTATCCACACAGGCCCAGGAGATGAAGAGGGAGATGGGGAGACGTCCTGAGCTCAGGCATCCCTGCACAAGGAAAGGCTCAACCTCATCCCCAGGGCTGCATGAGGCCAAACAAGTTGTGCCTCAACACCTCTTCCACCTTTCTGATGCACATTTAGATCTTCTGCCCTGGACAAAAGCTCCCAGAGCTCCCAGCACTGACTCTGTCCCAATGTGTCCAAGCACTTCGCAGTGCGGGGAGAATGGTATTTAGTGTAATTTGATTGAGTTCCACATCCTGCCTCTCTATTTTCATGTGGTTAACTGCTAAACCTCCAAGATACGTGAAAAAAAAATAATTTATTTTTCTTCCCCAGGAAAGCTGATGCCTTACTTCTGTTTCTGATGGATTTTTTAAGTCCTTGGCTTGCTGTGCGGATGCAAATGTGTGTGCGGGTACCTGTGCTGCTGCCTGCTAAAGCAAAGGAAAATTTCTTCTACATCAGTTCACTAGTTAGTGGGGGGGAGGCAGGATGAAGCCACATCACTATCTTAACACATTAAATACAATTTTCTTAGGAATATTTTTCTCCCAGCTAGCCTTTTCCTGATAGGATCTGCCAAGCCAGAAATGTTTTCCTCCTTGCCCTCATCCACAAACGGCTCTTCAGGTGAGCAGTGTCCGACCCAGAAACTTCAGTTATTTACACCCACAATCGTTGTGGCTGCGTGCGGTGCTGGAGGACACCCTCAGAAGCCCACAAAGTATTTCAATTCCTGATTTTAAGCCAGATTAAGCTCCCTTGTCTCGTTCACCTGCTTAAAACAGTCACTGGAGCGTCCTGGGACCTTAATGAGGAAAAGAAGCCGTGAGTCCAAAATATCTTTTATTAATATATTTTTTTTAATAAATTGTTGAGTGCTGCTGAAACATCTGAGTGCAAACACAGACCTGTCTCTGCTTCCACCCTCCCATTTCCAACCCTCTCCAGCATTTTAGTGGGAAGCAGATATGAAAGTCCTTGAGCTCTGTTCCCATTTTCTGTGGCAGCGTCGCTGTAAGCCCCATATCTGCTCCCTTTGCACAGGGTCTGTCCCTGATATTTCCACTCCCCATTCCCTTTCGCTTTTGATATTCTCGCCTGCACCTGGTTTTTCTGGGGTGCAGACCCAGGATGGGGCCCTGGTGCTTGCAGGGCTGTGCTAGTGCAAGTTGGAGGTCAATTTTAATAAATCAAATCTTTTTGTTACTCTGAGAAATGGTCCTTGGGAGGTGACTGAGCTGGGAGCTGGGCTTCTGATCATCACACACACTGAATGTCCTGTCCCTCAGTGCCCCAAGCCCTCTCGCTAGCCTCATACCTCTTCATCCATCAGGAATTAAAGGCATTAAAAAGCATCAGATCCCTTAATTCCAGCGCTTTACGCAACTGCAATAAGCACCATCAATATTTTTTTTCCCTTCTTTATGCAAAACCCCCTCAGTCTCATAATAACTGAGGTGGATTTCCACCTATTTTTCTTCCTTCCCGTGCCCGTGCAGAGAGGTTTTCTTATAAAAATTAGAAGCAAGCGGGTGTATCATCCGAAAAATAAAATCCTAGAATCACGGAATAATCAGGTTGGAAGACACCCACTGGATCATCGAGTCCAAATCTCTTATAGTCTTGGTGTCTAGGGGAAAAAATAACTCTAAAGGTGCTGTAAAAAAGAAATCGTGGTGCAAATTATTGAAGGGGACTGCAAGGAGAGCTCGGGTGCAGCTTGAGGTTTTCATTCTCTGGGTGAAATTGCTCTTTAAAGGCGATTTTCTCTCCTCGCGGAGCCCGGCGGCCGCCTCAGACGGAGCCTCGGGGAAGGAAAAAATCGGCTTTTTCCCCTCGTTTCCTCGCCGGGCTCCGGTTTTTCCTCCTTCCCGAGGTCTCTCCTGGTCGAGATCGAGAGGAATCGCTTCTCCCCAGCCCTTTCCTGAGCCTAATCGGAGCCGAGGAGGGTGATGGAGCTGCGGGACGCATACAGGTTGCTCATTTATTGCCCTTATTTATTTTTTTTTTTACAAAATCAGCGTTTAGCCATCAGAATAAAGATGAAACAGTGCTAGAAATGCACTGAAAAAAGCCCCTTCTCCTCTACCTTTTAGTTGCAACAGAAAATCAGGCGTTTCGCAGGGACATTAGGGGCTCTGAGCGGGGGTTTGGGGGGCGAATTAACAAAAACCCGTGAAACCCGCAAGACTGTATTAAACTTCAGCTCGGAAAATGGAAATATTTCTCGCTTGGGCGCTTAGTTGCGTCGATCAGAGCAAAAAATCCAATGAAAAGAGCGGTTTGGGGAACGTTTCGTCCCAGCGGCGCTTCCAGAGCGGAGAGAAACTCATCAGGGCGAGGCTGCAAACAATAAACCTGATTTATATCTATTTTTTTATAATTTTTAATTTTATATAAAGCAATTAAGCCACCTAGCAGAGAAAGATAATAGTGATTCCAGTGGAAAATGAATAATATTCTCTCTTTGTAGGGGGTGTAATGCTACCAAGCATGGAAAGAGCATCACTCTGGCAGTACTTCAGGGCAAAGAATTAAATTTTAAATTTATTGCATGTAGCTACAATGAGGAGTTTTCCTGTTTTGTTTACAGGTCTGAAATGACATGATGATGTACAACAGCGCTCACACTGAGTATAAGGGTTGAAAAATAATAATAATACTAGTAAAATTTAAAAAGAAAGAGATAAACCGCTCCCTTTTATATTGAATTTTATTTTGGGGCTCAGCTTAGGAAACAAACGGAGTGAGGATGTAAAAAAATGTACCTTTGATTCAGCTGAAGGAGAAGCAGGGGAAGACAGAGCAGTCTGAGGTCCCTGTTAATGACATCCCGTCAAGATCCTCGTAAGACCCAAGAATGTTTACAACGTGGGCTCAAGTTCAATGACAAAATCCTTTGAAGGGGAAAGGGGGAAGGAAAAAAAAAAAAAAAGCAGCCCAGACACTTTGTGCAGTGGGAATGAACTTGAACAAAAGAAAGGAGTCAAAGGCTGGGGGAAGGGGGAGACGTGAAGGAAGGGCTGGGAGAGGTGTTCCCACCACTCCTGTGTCGCCTTCTCTGAGCTTGGAGGTGGATTTGGGGTGTAGTTTCATCTGGTTTTGGGGAAAAAAACAAAGAAAGAGGAGAGGAGAGGAGAGGAGAGGAGAGGAGAGGAGAGGAGAGGAGAGGAGAGGAGAGGAGAGGAGAGGAGAGGAGAGGAGAGGAGAGGAGAGGAGAGGAGAGGAGAGGAGAGGAGAGGAGAGGAGAGGAGAGGAGAGGAGAGGAGAGGAGAGGAGAGGAGAGGAGAGGAGAGGAGAGGAGAGGAGAGGAGAGGAGAGGAGAGGAGAGGAGAGGAGAGGAGAGGAGAGGAGAGGAGAGGAGAGGAGAGGAGAGGAGAGGAGAGGAGAGGAGAGGAGAGGAGAGGAGAGGAGAGGAGAGGAGAGGAGAGGAGAGGAGAGGAGAGGAGAGGAGAGGAGAGGAGAGGAGAGGAGAGGAGAGGAGAGGAGAGGAGAGGAGAGGAGAGGAGAGGAGAGGAGAGGAGAGGAGAGGAGAGGAGAGGAGAGGAGAGGAGAGGAGAGGAGAGGAGAGGAGAGGAGAGGAGAGGAGAGGAGAGGAGAGGAGAGGAGAGGAGAGGAGAGGAGAGGAGAGGAGAGGAGAGGAGAGGAGAGGAGAGGAGAGGAGAGGAGAGGAGAGGAGAGGAGAGGAGAGGAGAGGAGAGGAGAGGAGAGGAGAGGAGAGGAGAGGAGAGGAGAGGAGAGGAGAGGAGAGGAGAGGAGAGGAGAGGAGAGGAGAGGAGAGGAGAGGAGAGGAGAGGAGAGGAGAGGAGAGGAGAGGAGAGGAGAGGAGAGGAGAGGAGAGGAGAGGAGAGGAGAGGAGAGGAGAGGAGAGGAGAGGAGAGGAGAGGAGAGGAGAGGAGAGGAGAGGAGAGGAGAGGAGAGGAGAGGAGAGGAGAGGAGAGGAGAGGAGAGAGCAGCTGCTCTACCCCGGGTTTGGGGCTGCTCTACCCCGGGTTTTCTGAGTTTCAAGTTCAACGACAAGGGGAGGGGGGGGCTGCAGCCTTCACCTGGCCCGGCGCCCCCCGGCAGCGGCTCCTTCCCAGCGTTTTACGAGGATGTCGGGTCTTTCTCGCCCTTTGCTGAGGCCGCCGTGTAAAGGTTTTACAGCTCTCCCCGAGACTCTCCTCCTCCCCTTCCCATCGGCATTTTCCGCCTGGGATTCGGGGCTGGAGCTGAGGACAAGGAGGGGGGGCTGGGGGGGTGGGGGGGGTCATGTCTCCCGGTTTCCCAGTGAGTGGAGGAGGGGGGACTGGGATATTAACTGATCTGGAGGCATCTAGGGGGTTTGCAGCCTCTCCAGTGCGGGTTTGGGGACATCGGGGAAAGATCCCTGAACGGGGAAAATAATATTAAAATGATTAACCCTTAGCTTGCCATAGAGGGGGGCTCCAAGAGGAGAATCTCATCCCAAATCCATAACCAAGCTGAGTTTATTTTGAAGTCGCCATCAGATATGGGACGGTTTATTATTATTATTGGGGTTTTTTTAATTATTATTGAATTGTTTCTTTTTTTCTGAGGGGCTGGTTCTTGTTGGATGCAGACGATCCTGCTCTGCGACCTCAACAGATGCATCGAAGTCAGGGCGAAAAGATTCCTGGTTGGTAATTCAGGGGGAAAGAAAAGCGGATTTCGAGCTTTCCATCCACTCACCCGTTCAGCAAAACCAACCAAACCCTCCCAGACTCTTTCTAGGGAACGAGGAACTCAGGCACTCAGGGCTGGGATCCAGAAATTAAGAAAACAGAGCCGAATTGGTTCAAAGCTGAGAGATTCGGAGCAGGATCCGGACTGGGGAGAGCGAAGTGGAACCGGTCGGTGCACGACGAAGCTGCTACCAGCGCTCTGGCTGTCGGGGGGGCGTTATAGGCGAGCAAGGGGGCGTTATAGGCGAGCAAGGGGACCTATAGACGAGCAAGGGGACCTATAGACGAGCAAAGGGACCTATAGACGAGCACAGGACCCTCTGGCTCTTCTGGGTCCGCAGTTTTGAGCCGTCGAGGATCCTCCCCGCACCCCGACGGGGCGGGATTCACCACGTCTCCCCCTCCTCCCCCTCTCGGGACCCTCACCCCGAGCCCCATTGGCTGCTCCCCACCCCCCCCCCATCTCTTCCCAGGGCTTCTGACGTCACGCGTGACGTCACGGGAGGGTGATGCCCTCGCAGGCTGCGCAGAGCATTAAATATCGAATAAATACGTAATTAAACAAGAACGAAAACACTTTAAAACATTAATTCTTTAGGGCACGCTGCAGTTCAATGCTTTGAATTGATGAAAGAAAATAAAGGTAGGAAAAAAGAGACAAATTTGTGGTTGTGGGGATGGCGTTTTGGAGCTGATTTAGCCTCCGAGAGGCTGTTTCGGGGCTCAGGGGCAGGTTGAAGCGACCTTCGAAACCCTGAGATATATAAATGGTTGGACTCGATGATCTGGTGGGTCTCTTCCAACCTGATTATTCTATGATTCTCTATCAAAGAACCCGTGTCCGTGGGGTTTGAGCTTCCCTGCAGCTGGAAACGACCCGAAAAGAGCAGACAAAGCACACGCTGGAGTATATTTACTTCCACCCTATTTATTCTGTTGAAAAAGGATGAGAATAATAATATTAACCAAGATCATTTAGCGTTGTACGGGATTATCTCAGCACATGCTACGGAACCTCTTCTGGATTAGTAGGAGAAAAATGTGTGTACAAATACACGTTTATTAGCACAACCGAAAGCGCATACGGAATTATAAGAATTGCATTTACCTGTATCAAAAAATAGGCATGAACATACATGTCAGCGTGTCTGTACGAGCGTATAAACACGTGTATATACAGCTTTATCGAGTATATATTTATATCACACAGCCAGTACTATAGTGCTGGGGGGAGCCGGGTCTAGAGAAACACACGAACACAAATAGCAGAGAAGAAAAAAGGTAAAATAATGCGTATTGCTAAATATGTGCATGTGCATACAGGTATGGATATTTAGAGAGAACTGCGGGAAAATATAGTTCGTGCCTCCACAATCGCGAGCCTGTGGGTGTCCCAGGAGCATTTTCTATACATTCACGCCAACCCGCAAACAATTCACGCGTGTTTCTCTCTGACACACGCGGGCCGGATTTATTCTCCCTTAGACGCGCATTTTTCTTCTTCCTGAATTAAGGAGATTTTTTTTTCTGTTCTTTTTTGTTTCTGTTCTTTTTTTTCCTGTTCTTTTTTTCCTGTTCTTTTTTTTCCTGTTCTTTTTTTTCCTGTTCTTTTTTTCCCCTGTTCTTATTTTTCTTGTTCTTTTTTTCCTGTTCTTATTTTTCTGTTCTTTTTTTTCCTGTTCTTTTTCTGTTCTTTTTTTCCTGCTTTTTTCCCTGTTCTTTTATTTTTCCTATTCTTTTCTTCCTGTTCTTTTTTTCTGTTCTTTTTTTTCCTGTTCTTTTTTTTCTGTTCATTTTTTCCCTGTTCTTTTTTATTTCTTCCTTTTCTTTTTTTTTTCCTTTCTAAAGACCAAATTCCCTGCGACCCTCCCTCCACCCCCTTGCAGCCCGGCTCCCGCCGCACACGGAGCTGCCAATTTGGGGTTCATTAACGCCATTAGAAAGCTTCTCTGTCGTTTTTAAAGCGCGGTTGGGAGACCGGGGGGGAGCGTGGGGAGGCGAGAGCGAACTGTGGAGGGTCCTCAGCGTGCAAAGCGGGTGGGGAGGGTGGGGGGGGACAGATTCCCACGTCGCCCTCCTCCTTCCCGGGGGGCTCGGAGCCTCGGGAGCGGCGCCCAGCGCTCCCGGAGCCCCCCAACCTCGGTCCCCGGTTGCTCCCGTTGCTGTAAGTCCTGGAATCTCTCGGTCCCCGGGGGTTGGGGGCAGAGGGGACCCGTTGGGGGCTCGCGGTGGCCGCGTCCTCAGGGGGTTCCGCTGGTGCTTTTGATTTTGGCGACGACTTTTTTCTCCTTCACCCTCCTGTTCTGGAACCAGATGGTGATCTGCCTCTCCGTGAGGTTCGTGGCGGCCGAGATCTTCCTCCTCTTGTCGCGGGTGATGAATTTGCTGCTGGCGTATTCCTTCTCCAGCTCCTTCAGCTGCCCCTTGCTGTACGGGACCCGCTTCTTGCGGCCCCGGCGGAACGAGCAGCCGTCGGGGGGCAGCGGCCCCGGGGAGTCTGGGGGGGGGGTGGGGGAGACACGAGGCTGAGAGGGGCTGAGGGGGGTCCTCACCCCCCCTGCACCCACCATCCGACACCCACAGCCTGCACCCACCCCGCAGCCACCAGCCCGCACCCCGCAGCCGCCTTTCCTGGCCAGCAGCACCTTCCTTCCCTGTCACCCCATTTCTTCTTTCCCTCCTCTCTAACAGCAATATTTAAAGATGTTTAAGTCATATATTCTCCTTATTGATATTTAAATGTTGGGTTTTTTCCCTGAGATGATGATGATAATAATAATAACAACAATAATAATAACAACAATAACTCCTTCTTCTTCCTCTTCCTCTTCCTCTTCCTCTTCCTCTTCCTCTTCTTCTCCTCCTCTTCCTTCTTCTTCTTCTTCTTCTTCTTCTTCTTATTATTATTATTATTATTATTATTATTATTATTATTATTATTATTAAGAAGAAGAAGAAGAAGAAGAAGAAGAAGAAGAAGAAGAAGAAGAAAAAGAAGAAAATGAAAAAGAGAAAGAAGAAGAAGATGATGATGAAGAAGAAGAAGATGATGATGATGAAGATGAAGAAGAAGATGAAGAAGAAGATGAAGAAGAAGATGAAGAAGAAGATGATGAAGATGAAGAAGAAGATGAAGAAGAAGATGATGAAGAAGAAGAAGATGATGAAGAAGAAGAAGAAGAAGAAGAAGAAGAAGAAGAAGAAGAAGAAGGAGAAGAAGAAGAAGAAGAAGAAGAAGAAGAAATACACGTATTGGCAAAACACCCGTGTGGGTGAGACCCACGCTCATAGAATCATAGAATCGCTGAGGTTGGAAACGACCTCCAAGATCATCAAGACAACCACCAACACGCCTCCTAAACCACGTCCTGAAGCAGCACGTCTACACGCTTTTTTGAACACCTCCAGGTGTGGAGCCTTCCCCACCGCCAGCCTCTGCCAGGGCTTCCACCATTCCTGTCCGTAAAGGCATTTTTCCTAATATCCAACCTAAACCCGACCTGGAGAGCAGAACCATCAGAACCTGGACGCTATAGGAGTGGTTGGACTCGATGATCCAGTGGGTCTCTTCCAACCTGGTTATTCTATGATTCTATCAACACTCAAACCCGAATAGTATCACCACCCAACCCGGCTGGTTCCACCACTCTCCCTGCTCGATGATGATGAGTTGCGAAGCGAGATATTAACCAAAATTACTATTTTTTGAAGCCTCCCTCCCAGCCTAACCGGGCTGGAGCTGCTCCCCAGCAAATTATAAGCCCTGATCCCACCCCCCCCCTGCACCACGCACCCCTCTCTCCCCTTCCAGCCCCCCCCCCCCCGCCCCTCTTCCAGCCCCAAGCAGAGGGATTTACCTGCGAAGGCGGATTTCAGGAGGTACCCGGGCTGCCCCTGCTCCTTGGGGCAGCACATCTGCCCGCTCCAGCCGCCTCCCAGAGCCCACGGCTGAGGGTAACCGTCGACTGGAAGCAGCGGCTCATGCCGGGGCTCCCCCGGTACCACCGACACGTCCAGGTAACCGGCCACGGGCTGGTAGGGGGCCCCGTAACCGGGGTAGAAAGCGAACTCGGCGGGGCGGCTCTGGAAATCCTCGCTGCCCGCGGGAGGCTCCAGGAATTTCTCGGCTGGGAAGGGACCTTGAGCCGGGCCGGGTTTGAGGGCGCTGCGGGCCAGGCGGCAGGAATAGTAGCCGGTCCCGAAATAACCGTAGGGCAGCGGGGCGGAGGCGGCGGGACCCGACGGGGCGGGGGGGACACACGGCTTGGGGGGCTCCTCGGCCGGGAAAGCGGGGTTCATAGCCGGGGGAGGCGAAGGGCCGGGGGGAGGAGGAGGAGGAGGAGGCAGGAGCCCCCTGCCCTGGCCGCCTGCGAAGCCGCCGGCTGCCAGGAGCCCCTCGAGGCCCGGGGGCTGCATGGGGGGGGCCGGGGCATGGGGAGAGGCTCTGCCCGCGGCTTGGGGGGTGGGGGGTGTCCCCGGATCGTTTTAAAAGCTTGCGAGCTGCCCAGAGCTGCTTTTTCCCCCGCCGGGCTGCCCTGACGCAACGGGAGGGGGCGGCCTCATTGGCTGCCGCTCGGGGGGGGAAAAGGATGGAAAAGAGGAAAAAAAAAAAAAAAACAACACCCCCCCGACCCCGGAAAAAAAAAAAAAAAAGAGAAAAAAAACCCCCTCAACAACCTTCCAACTCCTCCAGCCTCAATAAACCCCGGCTGCAGAAATTGCGAAAATACTTTTATTGCAGTGGGAGGAGGAGGGGACCCCCCCGCACGTGACGGGAGGAGCCTCCCTCGCTGCATCTTGCTAAAAAAAAAAAGGGGGGGGGACGAGGGGAGGGAGGGGATGGGGAGGGAGGAGCAGCGCCTGGTGGAAAAATCCCGGCTCCGATTAAAACTACCTTCTTTATTTTTTTTTTTTGTTTGCGGTGGAGCCCTCTCTGCACACCCGGATCTGGGGGTTCCTGCCCTGGGAGGAGCCCTGGGGGGAGCTGGGAGCCCCTCACCCTGAGGGGTGTTGGGGGGCAGCGTGGGGGGAAGCGATGAACGCGAGGGAATAGAATTTTACCCCCAACCTTGCTTTTTGCCCCTGCTCAGAGTTTTATTACACTCGCATCACTTCAGTTTCAGCGGCAAAAGGCGAAAACCTGTATCCTTGGGAAGGAAGATAGGGAAGGGACCTAAAAGTCAGGAGAGAAAGGAAAAGGGGTTCCTGGTACCCCTAAAAATCACTGCGATGGGAGGGAAAACCCAATCAATTTGCACACAGCTATTGCCCCAGACAGCATCCCGACAGCCCAAAGGGGAAGAGTTTGGAAAAGGGAGATAAAAAAAAAATAAATAATACAGAGAATCCTTTTGGGGTCCAGGAGCTGCAGACAGGTGGAGAGACAGGCAGAAGAGGGGACAGACAGGTGGACGTGGCGATGAGGGTTTGCATGGGGCTGGGATGAGTTTGAGGTAAATACACCGAGATCTGTGTGTGCGCTAATAAATTATTCAGGTACGGGCGTTTTTAATCATCTGTACACATGGTACAAACACACACAGCTGCATTTTTCTCTCTTTTTTTCTCTCTGGTTTTCCATCACGAGGCCTTGTCTGTGGGAAAGCTTTTGCTAGAATTCTTCTAAAAGCAGCTTGAGCTCATGCCTCGCTTCCTTCGTGCGAAGCAATCGAGAGATTTCTGCTTTCTGACTGTTAAATCGTAATAAAATTCCCCTTCTGCCACATCTTTGGGGCCACCAAAGCAGCGACCCATCATTTGACACGTAGGGAGAGGAATTCGGATAGAAATCAGGGGATAAAGTGGTGATGGAAGAGCTCGCCCAGGTGGGGAAGAGCCTCTCTCGGTGCTGGGGGCTCCCCAAACCCTCTCCCTCCAGCTCCCCCACATCCTCAGGGGCTTCGCTCAGCTGGATCCGCTCCTGCATCCCTTCTTTTCTCCCGAATAATTAAATAAACCGCATCTCGAAGCTCAATCTTGGCTCCTCGTCGGCGAAAATTCCCCGTCTAGCATGGAAAAAACATGATTTTCCTTTTTCTGGAGGAAAAAAATTAAAAAAAAAATAAAATAAATTTTGAAAAGCCCTCCCCGTGTTTTTCGCCTTCACCTTTCCTGTTTCAAAGCTTCTGTCTTCCCTTTTATTCCTTGGTTTAACGACTTCGCTCCTCCTTTGATGCCCTTTTTTTGTTCTCCCCTGCTCCCCATTCGCTCTGAAGCGGCGCCCCCGGCCCCGGTGGCCGCGGGGACCGAGTGTTTGCGAACGGGGCCGCAATCCCGGCTCGTCCTGCTCCGAGGGGTCGGGCTGGATCCGGAGGTCAAGGCCAAGGTGAAAGTTAAGAGCCGGCTGGCTCCGGGGCTGCCAGGAGCCGCCGGCCGTCGGGGGTCCCCGGCCCCATCGAACCCCTCGGTCCCGGGGATGCTCCAGCCCCACCGAACCCCTCGTTCTCGGGGTTCCCTGGCCCCATCGAACCCCTTGATCCCGGGGCTGCTCCAGCCCCACCGAACCCCTCAATCCTGGGGTTTCCCAGTCCCATCGAACCCCTCGATCCCTGGGATGCTCCAGCCCCACCGAACCCCATGGTCCCGGGGTTCCCTGGCCCCATCGAACCCCTCGATCCCGGGGATGCTCCAGCCCTCCCGAACCCCATGGTCCTGGGGTTCCCTGGACCCCCCGAACCCCACGGCGGCTCCTCAGGGAGAAGCTCCCGAGGCTCCCCGGGATGAGGCTGGAGCGGAATCCATCAACAGAACCACTTGCGGAGGATTTCCCAGGTAGTCTGTGCACTTTATTTCCTTATATTCACTATATATATAAAATACATATAATACATATAATATATTTTATATATTACATATTCATTATATATGTATATATTATATATTAAAGATATATAATATATAATATATTATATATAATATATATTATATAATATATAATATATTATATATATATTTTTTAATCCAGGCACGCAAAAACAAAGAAAAAAAAGAACAAAAAAAAAAAAAAGAAAAAAAAGGAAAAAAAAAAAGGAAAAAACCCACCCCGGTAAAGAAGGAAACGGACCCTCTGGGTGATGGAAATGGGATTTTATTCCCTTTCCCCAGGACTCCTCGGCGGCTCTGCCCCTGCAGCCTCCTCTCCACCTCCCGCAGGAGCAGCTCCAGGCTTTAATTCACCTTTTTTCACCCTAAATCCCTCGAATTTCTGTTGGTTTCGAGCAGCACCGTGCTGGAATTCACCTTTTTTTTCCCCTCAAATCCCTACATTTCATGTTTTCGGAGCAGCGCCGGGCTGGGTTGCACCTTTTTCACCCTAAAACCTTTGCCTTTCGGCTGATTTCAGAGGAACGCCGGGATAAATTCACCTTTTTCACCCTAAAATCCCTGTATTTAGGCTGATTTATTTAGAGAAATTGCTGGGTTCCGAATCGCAGCTTCCCTCGTGTTTTTAAGACCTCGCCTCCCTTCGGTTCATCCTTTTAACAAGGTCGGAAAATTTCGCACAGGCTTTTCAGTGGAAATAGTATAAAAGGCGACTTCCAAATTGACATTAAGATTTCTGTTCTCTCGCAATTTTATAGAGAAAATTTCAGTGCAATATTTAAGGTCACAATAAAGCAAGAAAACAAGAGCAAAAAGGTTATTTTTAAAGGCAAAAATTGGTTTTCTTTTACTGATTCCTCTCTACGATCAAGCTTAAAACCATGAAACGTGCCTATTAGTCTGTAACTATTCTTTCATTATATTCTCGATAGGATTCATTTAATATTTGTGCCATCTGGAATCTGAAAAAGCTGGGGAATAACTTTTTAGCAATCTGTGATTTTTTAAAGCAATTGAGTTTGAGCCGTCGTTACAAAATACAAGGGAAAATAAACCAACCTCAAACCCAACCTAAAACCCGAAGCAGTTTGAAGGGGTAAAAAAAAAAAAAAAAAAAAAATCTGCTTAAAGACTGAACGTTTGGAAATAATCAATTGTTGGAAAATTGAATTCTGTGTCTGGAAGGGAGCCCGGCGCTTTGGTTTCTGATTTTGGCAATATTTCTGGGAAGAAAAAAAATCAAATAAAGCCAAACATTTTGATCTTTTATTTCTTTTTTTTTTTTTTCCTCCCTTCCCCGCCGGCTCCTCCTTTCCCACCCCAGACACCCCCGGAAGCTCAGGGAATGTAGGTGCGAATATTTCTCTCCCTGATGCCTGGAGGGGCAGAATCTCTATTTTACAGGCATTTCTCGTGGATCCTTTGAACAAATCAGCTGGCATGGGAACAGAGAGCGTGGCCTGACTCCTCTCTCCTCTTTTTATCCCCATTCCATGCTGAAGCCGCAATCGCTGCTGTTCACTTCTGAGCCTCCCCTCTCCTTTTGGGGGGTTAAATCTGGGGTGATTTCCAGCTCGGGGTTCATTTAACCAGCTTCTCACTGTCCCTGCAGATCCCAGGTTTCCTTTGCTCTCACTGGGCTTGACTGGAAGCTCCTTTAATTCCTTTTTGAGAATTCCAGGAGGGTCGAGATCACTGGGTTGTTGTTCCTGGGCTCTGAAAATTCCAGTTTGGGTCTCTCCCTCTTGTTCATCGAAATGGAAAATAAAGCACCATGGTGGCTCCCTGAAAGCCACAGTTACTGGTTTCCCAGTGCCAACCCTGCTGCTCCCTCAGAAAATGCCCCTTCCCACCTCCTGCATCCGAAGCCCTTGGCCAAGGAGGCTGAAACATCAAACGGGATCAATCCTGCTCCTGTTCCTACCTCCAGGAGGGGAAGAAGCGCAGTGTGAGTCTGATGGCTTTACCCACAGAGCAGAAACCTGAGGGGGTCAAGCCTGGGTGCAGCTTATGAAACAAATACTCCTGCCCTGGAGCAGAGACATAAAATAGGAATGAATTATACAATGTGTTTGTGTCTTATTTCTCTCTACCACAGGGACGTTTGCGCATCCTTGACCTGGGAACAGCCACATAAATATATCCGGGTGTCCCTGTTTTTGTCGTCTCTGTGCAACCCAGCTCTTCAAACGCCCTTTCTTGCCCTTTCTCTGTGTTCCCCACATTCCTGCTCAACCAAAGCAACTTCATTCAGCTGGTGTGGGAGAGAAGGGCAGTTGCTCTTGGCTTCTGAGCCCTCTTTCTGATGTTTAATTTGGTAGGAGCCACCGGGATCCTTCGCGTCTCCCTCTGCTGCTGTGAGGGGGCTCAGCTTGGCCACATGCGTGATGGAGCTGGTGGTGAGCAACATTTCTGGTGGAACTGGGAAGATCTGGAGGCCTGTTCTCAAAAATGTGCCATGCAGGAGGAAAATCCAGTGGTATCCAGCCAGGGAAGGAGCAGATCTCCTATCCCAGGCAGGTTGGTGCTGGGTACCCAGGGCATGGGGCAGCCTGGAGGTGGGAACCAGAGGAATTCCCTTCCCTCAAAGCATAAACTCCCAGGCAAGCACATGAGCTGGATGGTGCTCCATGGCACTCGATGGGTGGTGACCCTCTTTTCTGTTCTCTCCAGGAGACCAGAGATTCCTGCCTAGGGCAGAAATTCAGACGTGAAACCATTGTCCCTTTGGACCAAACCACTGATACTGTGAACTCCATCAAGGACCAGGCTCTGACCCAAGTGCCTGGCGTGATTCACACCCCGCGGACCGGGAATGCTCCCTGAACTCAGTGGGATGGATCATAAAACCTGGCAAGATGAGCTACGGCTGCTCCAACCCCAGGCTGGGCGCGGGGGTGCTCAGGCCAGCAGGATGAGGGACACGGTTTAGTGTTTGATAGGAATGGTTGGACTTGATGATCCGGTGGGTCTCTTCCAACCTGGTGATTCTATGATTCTATGATTCTATGATTCTATGATGGTTGAGGACCCCAGGCCTCCGGGGAATTGTTGTGGGAATTACATCCCCCGCCACTCATAGCAAAACCTGCCCAGGCCTTTGGGGTTAAAGTTTACAGAGCAGGTAAAATCTTGCAGATCTGAACATCCTCAGGGCAGCCACACTGTGGAAATGCCCCATGGAAGTGTCCAGGGTGCAGCATTGACCCCTTTCCTAAAAGGAGGTTGTGGAAAGGAGGGAGCTGGGCTCTTCTCCCAGGGGACAGGGGACAGGACGAGAGGGAATGGCCTCAAGCTCCACCAGGGGAGGGTCAGGCTGAACATTAGGAAAAAATTTTTCATGGAAAGGGTCATTGATCCCTGGCAGAGGCTGCCCAGGGAGGGGGTTGAGTCCCCTTCCCTGGAGGGGTTTAAGGGACGGGTGGACGAGGTGCTGAGGGACATGGGTTAGTGATTGATGGGAATGGTTGGACTCGATGATCCGGTGGGTCTTTTCCAACCTGGTGATTCTATGATTCTTTTCAGCTCAATCTTGTGTGTGTCGTCACTGTACCACGGGAAGAGAGCTCCCAGAAGAGGCCAGGTGCTTAATTCAGGCTTCTTCTGCCTTTGTGGTGTGGACAATAATGCCTAAAGGGGGTTATTGACAGGCACAAAGCTGGACTCAGCATTTCCCAGGTGGAGTGGAGACCACAGCAAGTGTGGTGGCAGACTTTGTGTTTAACAGATTGCCAAGAGATTTCTACAACCCCAGGAGATGGTCAATGTGTTGCCCTCACTGCTCCCAGCGCCATCGCCACCACCAGGCTGGAGCTGGGGAGGCCTCTGCTGTCTCTCCTGCCCCCCCTGCCCATTGCTCTTAGGCACAGGGTGATTCCAGTGGGGGCAGAGGATGCAGTGTGGAAAGGCACCGAACATCACTCGTGGACCAGCACAGAGCTCCAGAGCACCCTGGGCTGAAGCATTGTGGGGGACAGGGAGAACTCACCATCCTGGTGAGTTTTAATGTGTTTTTACACATTTCTCCTTATCCTGTAGTGGTTGAAAGCAGGATCTCCTACCTGTCCCCCCATTCAGCCCTTGAATCCAGTTTGAGATCCTAGTGTGGGGCAGGAATAGCAAAAGACTGAGAGCACAACATGAGACGTGTGTTGCTTGAAACACTTAGAATCATAGAATAACCAGGTTGGAAAAGACCCACCGGATCATCGAGTCCAACCATTCCCATCAATCACTAAACCATGTCCCTCAGCACCTCATCCACCCATCCCTTAAACCCCTCCAGGGAAGGGGACTCAACCCCCTCCCTGGGCAGCCTCTGCCGGTGCCCAATGACCCTTTCTGTGAAGAATTTTTTCCTAATGTAATTTTTTTTAATGTAATTTTTTCCTTGGATGCCAAACTGGGTCCAGAGAGCTCCCAAGGTCTCCTTTGCCTCCCTGCTCACCCCATGGGGGGGGGGGGTGGGGTGTAAAGCCCCCCAGAGCATCCGTGCTTCCCTGGGCCCCCCCCATCCCCACTGCTCTCCCCGTTTGCCCCTCATACCTCATTCTTCTTGCAGGACCTGTGGGTGAGCTGGGGGGGTGCGGAGATCCAGCCAGGGAGGGCTGGGGGTGCCCCTAGCTCTGCCCCCACCCCAGGGTGGCCCTGAACCCCCCCTGGCTCTGCTCCCACCCCAGGGTGGCCCTGAACCCCCCCCCACCAGCTCTCCCTGTTGGGTGCGGGAGGGGGAGGGAAGGGGGGAGCAGGGTTCCAAAGGTCACTTTGCCCCCCCCTTTTTCCTCCCTTCCTTATTGCAGGGGCGGCGGCCAGGGCTGGGTGAGGAGGAGGAGGGTGGGGAGGAAGGTGGGGAGGGAAGGTGGTGGAAAGGGGGGACAGACAACCACCTCTTGCCCCCCTCCCTGTGCTGTAGCCAGGATTTGGGGGGCTCCGAGGGTCCGGGGACCTAAATATCTTTTTATCCCGAAAAGGGAGCCGATGTCTAAATCCAGGTACTCCTGGAATTCCCAGCTCTGGGTTTCCCAGCACGTTCCCGGCTAGGGGGGAGCAGCCAGCTGATGCCAACTTGATTAGGTTGGGGAATCAACGCGTTGCTGTGGATCAATTCAAACTCCAAACCTTGCTTGCCAGAATGGAGATAAAAATAACGCCCGGGACCGGTCGATGGGAAGAGGGGATTGTTTGTTCCCGAGCAGTGCCAGACTCCATTAAATCCCACGCGTCAATCCAACGGAGGGATTGCGGATTTACGAGGAGAACGGGCTCGGATGCTTCGAATTCAGCTTTGCAAAAATGCGATTTCATCTTTTTCCAAAGAGCAGAACACAGGGACAGCACCGACCCTGAGGTTTGCCTCCTCCTCCCTTCGATCCCAGCCGAGGAGGGAGGATTCGGGGCTCCCCCTCCCCGGTTTTGGGGGTGAGCGGGGTCCTCCGAGCGTTTACACCCAGAAACGGTTCCAAACCCGCAGGATTCGGCTCCCACCGGGGACCCAGGAGCGCAGATCGGGATGGGAGAAGCGATTCTTGTCGATGCACGAATAACCGCTCAGGGTGAAGAAGCCGCGACTGAAAACCTGAGCTGCAATCGCAGAAAAATGTAGTTGTGCCTGTCCACGCGGCTGATAAATAAACCCACGCTCTGAACAGGAGCCGGTGGAGGCACAGGAATCCTCATCCCCATCGAAAAAACTTTAATATTCGCTGCTTTTCACATCCTCCCGATAAATCGGGTCCGAAACAGAGCAGCGAGGAGGCTGCAGGGCTCGGACCTCGTGGCAACGCGAGCATCGGTGCCTCGAGACTTTTTTACTCGTTTTCCTTAAAAATCAAGGAAATTCTTTGAGTTCCCCCTTGGCTGCAGCGATGCAGAACAGCAGGAACGGCTGCCACGGCCACATCTCCACAGGATTTTATTTTCTTTTGACCAAATACCATTGTAATTAAGACTCTCCAATTCTAATCCAGACCTGCTATCTCTCTGAGAGCTCCCCTGAGAGCTTTCTGTATCCGAAGCACATTTATCATTGTATTATTACTGCATTATTATTATTATTGTATTATATTAACTGTATGAATAAATACAAGCATGATTCATTAAATTAATACCGGTAATATTGATACAGAAATAAATATATTGATATATATTGATATATTGATAAATATTATAATATCAATGTATGATATGTGTAATAATAATACTAATAATTAACAAAAGATCCTCCCAGAGGTGTTTTTAATTCACACCTGTACCCATTTATGCAAAGAAGCGGGTGGAAGATGCCATCAGGGCTCCGAAAAAACCGTTACCAAAGTTACAAAAACATTTTCTCCATCGTATTTTACTCAGGGGGTAGGAAAGGAATCGTTCTGCTCCTTCCCTTCGTTTATTCCTGGATACCAAAACGCAAAGCTCCCCCTGAACAACAAACCCGCACAACCCCGAACCTCTGCAAAGCAAGGAAATAATTACAAAGCCAGTTAAGATTTTAATTTTTAAACTTTTATTTCCTCTTAGTCCTTGTGTTGCCTGAATTCCCGAAGGGAGAGGAGCTTTTCCTGCCCTCCCTCTCTCGAATACTCCAGAGTTACCTGGTTTTTTAGCTTTTTGGGGATGCCGGGTGGGTTTTTCCTCTCCCAGCTCGGTGCTGCCGGCTCGGAGCCCCCCGGGGCTCTGGGGGGATCTCATCCCAGTCCCCCCAGGTGCTCGGGGACCCCGACTCCTCCTCCCCCCGGGTCTGGCAGGGGATCAGGCTCCTGGCCACGAAAGCAGCGGGTTCAGTTTACTTTAATAAACCAGATTAGTAAAAATTACCCAAACCCTGAAGGTGCCTCCAAGGTGCCCATCCAGCTGTTAATTTAAGGAGAAATTTGTGATCTGCTCGACTGGGGTCACCCCCACAGCTGATTTGTGTTTGATTTCGGTTTCATTTTCCTCATTTTCTCTTCTTCCTGGCAATTTTATCCTCTGGAGTCCCTGAGATCCCAGCGGGAACAAGGGATGGAAAGTCTCTGGGTGGAAAAACTCCAAACTTTCCTAGCTGAATCTTTCCTGTTCTCACCAAACATTAGTGGGAAGGGAATATTGCACCTTCAATAACCTCTCCCCACCCGATTTGGACCTTTTCACGGCTTAGCTCCCACACAATCCCTACAGCTTCTTGTCCTCCAGCAAGGGAAATACATTTTCTTTCTTAATTATCAAACAATCAGGATGTAAATAATGAAACGAGTCACAGCACAGTTAGAAATAAACAAATCAAACTCGTGCAGGGGGGAGGAAAGATCTGCAAACCAGGCATTTTTTCTAGCATTTATTTCTATCTGTATCAAAGTTATTTTCCCTTGTAGCCAGACAGCACTGTGTCTCCATGCCAGGGATATATGCACTGTTTGGAGTTCTCTGCAGACCATGATTTCCACTCAAAATCTCACATTATCAGAATTTTGTGGGTTTTTTTTTGGTTTTTTTTTTTTTAGCTTGTGTGTTATCTACACCCAGTTCTTTAAAGAAACACCCAGCACAGAGTTTCCAAAGGGGCCATAGGTTGGACAGACACAGCTCCAAGCTCACAGTCCTGCACCTGAGCAGCTCCCACCTCCCTCAGCCTCCCCAGGAATCGATCGTGATGGGCTCAGACCTCATTATAGTCCAGTCCTTGCTGCTGATCAGTGCAGTCAGGGATTATCTCTGATTTCCAAAGCATAATAGAGGGGGAAAAAAAATCCACAATGCCAGAATTATTCACTGCCACACTAAAAGTTCCTTCAAAACCGTTTCCAGTTAACAACGTCCTTCCAACCTCCTCCAGACCAGTTTCTTTCCAGCAAAAGACGCAGACCATGTGCATGAACTCGCGCAGCGGGAGGCTGTGTCTGGCCAGTCACTCTCTTCCCACTGCCAAGATAATCTTGACTTTTCGATACCTGTGCCCACAGCACTTTATATCTACCAGATGGAGAGGCAGATCCGGGTTCTCCCTCCTCACGCAGCGTCTACACCACATCAGAGCGCTCCAGATGGCTCACAGTTCATGTTGCCTTTCCACTGTCATCCTCTACAACTTCTCCTGCTGACTATTCACGTACCACAAGGCACCAGGCAGTGCCGGATGGTTTTATGAATGCCAGGACCAATAAATGCTGCTCGCTGGTCCTGGCTGGCTGTGAGCAATGTTACCACCCGCGTGACTTCATGTCATCACGGATTTCTGCACCCAGGCCCTGACTGTTAAGAGCAGGGTGTGCGACATCCCCATCGCTGGCTTCTTATTTTCCATTCATTACTGAACACGTGTGGGAAACGCTATCGGGTGTTGCTTAAGGAAAGAGATTAAGAGGTAAATACTGTTTCCTCATGGTTAGCGTATTCATAGAATCATGGAATCATGGAATCACCAGGTTGGAAGAGACCCACCGGATCATCGAGTCCAACCATTCCCATCAAACACTAACCCATGTCCCTCAGCATCTCATCCACCCGTCCCTTAAACCCCTCCAGGGAAGGGGACTCAATCCTCTCCCTGGGCAGCCTCTGCCAGTGCCCAGTGACCCTTTCTGTGAAAAAGAATTGTAATACTGTAAATATTTTTATGTAAATGTAAAAATTGTAAATATTGTAATCATCTGAACTCGCCTTTTTTTAATGCTTGCAGAGAACCTGTTTTCCTCAGACCGTATCGGCTGGTGTCCTTGCTAAAGGCAGAGAGGTTTTATCTTGGATATTCTAAATAATCTGCACTGGCTCCTCCTCACTCCCACACCTCTTTGGTGTGAGAACCCAGGGTTTTCAGACACAATCCCTCTCCCCGTTCTCCTGTGAGGAAGGAAATTCAGAGCAGTCTGAGCAGAAAGGACTCGGAGCGCTCCACAGCTACTTCCCTCCTTGTCTCTGCTGGAATATAAATCTTCAGATATACGTTGTAATGAAAGAAGCCATCTCTTGTACACTGGAACTAATTAAACCCTAATCGCACGTTCCCAGCAGAGGGGATGCGCCTTGGGAGCAGCTCAGCTCCTCCACGCACACAAGCCAGAGGCTCGCACCTTCCTGCACAGCTCGGTCGCTGGAATTACAGACCCTGGAGAGATGCTGAGCAAATGTTTTGGCTCCTGACCTGTGTTGAGCCTCTGCTGTATTCCCATTTCCAGCCGTGTCCTAACACACCCCTCGTGCAGGACCTCAGCAGCTGCTGGTTGTGCTAGGGCTCTATTAAAACGGAATTAACTGGTGGTCATCCGTTGGATGGAGGAGGACTGACCACCAGCAGACCAAGAAAGGGCTCTCTGAACTCAACCTAAACTGCTCTGATGTCTTATTTCTTTTGGGGAAGAAGGAGAAATGGATGCTGAGGATTGTGGTGCCACTGAAATGAACCTATCAGAGGACAAATATTATCTACACCGGCTGAAAAGCAATATGAATGGAAGCTGATGCCATTTTCGCAGGCAGATAAACATTTTAATCTCATTTTGCATAATTGTATTGTTGCAAAGGGACTATGCACTATTGAGACTACAGATATCCTCCAGCCTAGATAATTTCTCAGAGCCTTTAGCTGACAGCGTTGCTGTATATAATAATTATAGCTCATGATCATCTTACTTTGCCCAGCTGTTATTGATATAACTCATCAGCCAGACGTTGTTCAAAAAACATGCTACTAATAAATGCCACCAAAAGCTGCGTGCGTGCAAAATATGATGGAGAGAAAAATAATAAACCTGCTTCACTGAGCGATCAGAACAAAGCAACAGTCACATACAGTGGGACCTGAAAGCCTTCAAGGCAGAAACATTTACTGGAATTGCTTCCAAAACACACAATTCAAAGCATGCAGAGCAAAGGAGGGTTGGTTCATCTCAGCAAGGAGCCAATTTACACCAGAGAAATCAAGGAGATGCTGTTTGATTCAGTTCTGGAGTCCTCAGCACAGGAAGGACATGGATCTGTTGGAGCAAATCCAGAAGAGGCCACAGAGACGATGAGAGGGCTGGAGCACCTCCTGTATGAGGACAGGCTGGGAGAGTTGGGGTTGTTCAGCCTGGAGAAGAGAAGGCTCCAGGGAGACTTTAGAGCAGCTTCCAAGACTGAAAGGGGCTCCAGGAAAGCTGGGGAGGGGCTCTTGATCAGGGAGGGCAGGGACAGGACAAGGGGGAATGGATTTGAGTTGAAAGAGGGGAGATCGAGATGAGATCTTGGGAAGAAATGTTTTGCTGTGAGGGTGAGGAGGCCCTCGCCCAGGTTGCCCAGAGCAGGGGTGGCTGCCCCATCCCTGGAGGGGTTCAAGGCCAGGTTGGATGGGGCTTGGAGCCCCTGATCCAGTGGGAGGTGTCCCTGCCCATGACAGGGGTGGGACTGGATGAGCTTTGAGGTCGCTTCCTATGAAACCTGTAGCTCCTCTTCACCAGTTCCCATCCCACTGGATGAAATGAGAAGATGGCAGCATCGTCCTGCTCCCCCCAGGATGAGCAGCAGGGAAGCAGCTCAGGTACAAGCACAGATCCCGTAAAACATTCCTTCCCGACCAAAGGATGCGAAGGCGACTGAACCCGTACTTGCCCTTAGCTGAAGGGCAGTGTCAAAGCTTCATTTTCTTTTTGATTAACCCCCAGATTAAGTAATTTAAAAGGAAGGAAAGTGATTCTGCTGAGTGACACTAATTTCAGTCTGATTCATTTTTACAGTGTTGTAAAAACAATTATGTGCCTGGCACCCTCCAGAACATTGCGCACTGTTCAATAACCGTCAGATCTACTGAGATGAAACTGATACAGCTTGTTAGAGCATAAACCTATTGAAAATGTGCTTTGCAGCCAGACCAAGCGGACAGTGCCTTATTTTTCCTTTGCAATACGAGCTTGGCTGGTTTTCCTCAACTTAAATAAAAAGGTGTGGTTTCTACAGTTCCTTCTGATCAAATTGCTAAAGGAGTCTAATTCTCATTTGGGCACTTAATTGGATTAATCTGATTTTTTCAGGAGTATTAACAGCCTGTGGGATTATGTGTTAGAGACTTTCAAAGGACATTTTTGTAAGAGCTTGGGACAGATTTTTAAGCATTTAACAATTATGTAGAAGCCAGAAATGGGCAGCTTGCTTTTAAGCTGTTATATAAAAACTGCTTTCCAAGTGCAGCTGCTCCCAAGGATCTCCCATCCTGCCTGAACTCACCAGTCAGGGCTGCACGCAACGCACTGGAGAACTTTAGAAAATCCAGTTCTTCTAAAAGTGTCTGCGTGGATTTGTGGTTTCCTGACTGTATTTCCAGCTCTGGCCGTTTTCATACCTAAACTGATATCGCTGCTAAATCAAACAAGGAAAGAATTGGTTCTGTGTCTTCTTTCTTTTTTCCACAGCTCAGAAGCTTCCTTTTGCAGACACAGAACCTCCTTATTGAGAATCTGCTATTGAAATGTATGACAGAAAAAGAACAACTCGATGAGATTCACTTTTACCAAATCAAAAGTAAAAGGTGGCTGATGGCTTGGATACACCCGACAGCACCAAGAAGGTTCAATGTCAGCTCTGAGGGGGTTGGAACTGAGCTGTGGAAATGAATGCGATGGGGTCTCACCCTTCATCCAAGAGTCAGTAAGAGCTAAAGCCCCTCGGGGTTATCTCCATCAACAGCTGGAGCCGGAATCAAAACCAGGCTGAAGTGATCAAACAATCTGCTCCACGCTGCAGAGAATGAGATTAGGTTCCGTTCCTCACTCTGTGGGTTGTAGAGAAGGTTCCAGAGAGCTCCAGTGGCACAAATGATCATCTCTGCCAACCAGCAACGAGCTCGGTGCCTCCGTTTCCCTATCCACGATGCTGTTGTTCTCAATCCTGTAGTGATGCTTTGTACAGATGATGTGTCTAACACACGATGCTTCATCTCTTCAGGTGTGTTTGGTTCCAGAACTGAAGGATAAAAGCAAGAGATACTGATTACCTTGATTACTGCCCCTCAATCTTTAGTTATTATGCTGAGGGAGTGCTTCTGCCTTCTCCTTCATACTCAAATATTCTTCCATCATTTAGAAAGTCTCTGGAAAAACAGAAATATCACCCTCCTTGTACAAGCAGATCTGTTTTCAACTCAGGAATCCTCTGCCTTCCACCGAGTGGGTAGAGAATCGCTGTGATAAGAAACCGGCTACTCGAAAAAGAGCAAGGAGGCAAGTCAGGACCACTTTGCAGACTCACATAATGCTTCTCACAGTGACCAGTTTAAATATGTGTTAAATATGCAGCAGTTTCCAGCGACTTACACTGTGCTGTGTTTTCACACAGGAACAGTCTCACAGTGGGTAGCTTAGTTTCTACCAAAACATCTATTAAAATATATGAAAAGATTAATATTTAACTGGTGCCCTGCATTGGAATTATCTCCCTTAACACAGACACATCTGTCTCACAAGGCTAAGTAGCTCCTATCAGGAGCTGGTTTAAAATCAGATTGATGGTACGGACTGAATTCATTCTCAGTGCAGTCATTGTTGAGGTCAGTGAGCTGGAGAACATCGGCTCCGGCCACGTTACGAAATGGGCTACTGGTAAAAAATGAGCTAAAAAAAGTGAGGATGAGGCACTGGTTACTTCTTAATTTTGTTCAGTGTGGTGATTCTGCCAGGGCAGCAGTTTTCACCCCTTGCTCAGCCAGATGCTCCTTCCCCGCCTTCCCTCAGTGCCTGCCCATGCTTGACTTAAATAACTGAACACTAAACACTTGACCAGGTCTGGAGCCACCTCTGCAGCAGGCCTGGAAATCCCTTTTATTAAAAATCACAGCAAAACAACGCTTTTTTGGGCTTTTTTTTTTTTTTCAGGGTTTTTTTCTACCATAGTTCCACAGGTGAAGTCCAAATCTTGAGTGCTGAGCACGGAGCTGGAACAATTCACAGCAGTCGCCGCTGGACACGAGGAGGAAGAGCAGATAGAGAGAGGCACTGGGTGATAATTTCTCTGTTGCTGGTAGAGGAAAAGTGAAATCATAGCCTCAAATCCTTCTTTTACCATGGCAGGTGTCTTGTTGGATGGGGACCATGCCTCCTTGCCTATAGTTTTGTTACTAGGTAGTAAATAAATGTGTGTCTTCTGGAACTGAGCTTGCAAAAGAAATCACCCTATCCAAGGAAGCAATTTGTCAGACTCAGGAGGTCAGACGCAAACTAGACCAAGGAAGGGAATATCTGTGAGTAGCTGAGTGCTCTCTTAGCAGGGTTAAGTGCAAAATGAATGGCTCTCGATGGAGCAATATAAACACCAGCCCTGCCAGCTCCTGGACCAGCGACATCGCAGTCGGTGTCCCTTATTTCAGCCTCTTCAACCTTTTACTCTTAATGAGCCCAAGAAGAGAGACCACATCAAATATTTTTATGCTCTTCAAAGTCTTATGAAGTCATAAATGTACAGGTTTGGTTTAAACACACCTTGTCCCGGGAAGAGAAAATTTCCAAGCTGTGGTGCAAGCGCTCAGCTGTGCTGCTGAAGTTCAGTCTGGAGAATGTTTTTAACTCCCTATCTGTATTCAAATAAGTAAATTAGACACAATCCTGGCTTCTTTAGCGAAGGATTTTTCATTGGGTGAAACAAGGGCTGGCAGCAATCAGATACGATCATAGCAAGCACAGATACATCAAGTTCCAGAGCAATAGTTTCATATCAGGACACCCACAAACTCCTTTTTCAAAGGTAAATTTCCCTGGCCATCTACTGATAGGTGTTTCGTGCCAGCAAAGCTGGACAAATGGAAGCAATTGCCAAAGAGCATAATTAAAAAAAGAAACAACACAATGTTTCTGTCGGCTCCTGGTGAGCAACGTTGTCTGCAGAAGAGAGGATCTCTCTGGTGTGGGGAGACAAAAATTTTGGGAGCAGAGGTTTGCTCAGGCCCTATAAGGAAGTAAAGGCAATAACTGTCAGATTAGTGGTGTGGCCACACTAATAAGCTGAAGCTCTGAACAACGTCGCTCGGATTCTGGAGGTGGTGCAGCAAAGGCAGGGATGTACACGCAGCATCTATCCTCAGGGAAGTCATAGAATCATAGAATCATAGAATAACCAGGTTGGAAGAGACCCACCGGATCATCGAGTCCAACCATTCCTATCAATCACTAACCCATGTCCCTCAGCACCTCGTCCACCCGTCCCTTAAACCCCTCCAGGGAAGGGGACTCAACCCCCTCCCTGGGCAGCCTCTGCCAGGGACCAATGATCCTTTCTGTGAAAAATTCTTTCCTAATGTCCAGCCTGAACCTCCCCTGGTGGAGCTTGAGGCCATTCCCTCTTGTCCTGTCCCCTGTCATTTTTTCAGGAATGTCAGGATGGGCAAAGCGAAGGCAGCAGATGCTAGCATCTACCTTGTCAAGGTTTTCTTTTCTAAATATAACTTTGTCAACCCAATACATCATTTCTGAGACAGGTAGCATAGGCTGAATATTGCTGACTAATCACCCAGCACACAAAGCAAATTGGTTCTCCTCTCAGCAGTGTCCAATCCTTCATTGCTAAATCACTTTAAAATTAAAATCAGGAATCTTTTCTTATTTAGGTGCTTCGCTTGAACATCTATAAATAGTAAACTGAGGATGCAATGCTGAGTCAGAAGAAGAAAAATCACCCACTGAGTAACTCGCATCTCTCCTTGCTGCAGCACGAAGTCAAACCCAGCGGTGATGGGGCTGCTGGATGCACCATCCCTGGAGGAGCTTAAAAGCCATGTGGATGTGGTGCCTAGGAGCCTGGTTTAGTGGTGGGGTTGTCAATGCTGGGCTTACAGTTGGACTCCAGCGGTCTTAAGGTTTTTTTCCCTTGAATCCTGGGGTCAGTTCTGCGCCCCTCACCACAAGAAGGATGTTGAGGCTCTGGAGCGAGTCCAGAGAAGAGCAACGAAGCTGGTGAGGGGGCTGGAGAACAGGCCTTAGGAGGAGCGGCTGAGAGAGCTGGGGGTGTTTAGCCTGGAGAAGAGGAGGCTGAGGGGAGACCTCATTGCTCTCTGCAACTCCCTGAAAGGAGGTTGTGGAGAGGAGGGAGCTGGGCTCTTCTCCCAAGGGACAGGACGAGACGGAATGGCCTCAAGCTCTGCCAGGGGAGGTTCAGGCTGACATTAGGAAAAAATATTTCCCAGAAAGGGTCATTGGTCCCTGGCAGAGGCTGCTCAGGGAGAGGGTTGAATCCCCGTCCGTGGAGGGGTTTAAGGGACGGGTGGATGAGGTGCTGAGGGACATGGGTTAGTGATTGATGGGAATGGTTGGACTCGATGATCCGGTGGGTCTTTTCCAATCTGGTGATTCTATGATTCTATGATTCCAACCGAAATGATTCTGTAATTCTAAGGATTTGTGAACAAGTCACATTAAGCTGGAAAAACTGCCTTCTTATCCAGGCTTTTCTTGGCAGAGTGATGCCAGCTGGTTTCCACAGATACTGCAAAGAAGGGAAAGAGATAAGTAACACGCTCAGTTCGAAATGACAGCCTGGGGCTGCAGGCAGAGTTGCTGGGAGGAGAAGAGGAGGAGCTGGCATGGGCTTGCGGTGCTCCAAAACTCACTGTCTCCCCCAGGAACCTCCCCCGAGGAGAAGGATAAATCAAAATACTTCTGTGTGCAGAGAGCTGGAGTGGGGCTGCCGCTGCAGGGAGGATCCCGATGTGTCCCGGAGCAGGGTCCCCGTTGTCCCCCTATTCCGTGTAGTCTGTCCCCCTCTGCCGGCCACCCAAACGGTGATGGGAAAGGGGCTGGTGACAGCAGAAAAAACAGATCCATTAGTCCCTTACCGTGCTGCTAAATCAAGGAGAGGCTTTTATCAAGGTTCCACAGGCAGAGGGGACATGGATTTGTGATTTGAGATCGATCCCGTGGGTATCAGAGGGAGAATCATCCTGGTGTAAGGGGAGCAGACTGGACAGCCACACTGGTGAGGGACTGGAGTGGGTTGGTGAGGCACTGGAGTGGGTTGGTGAGCCACTGGAGTGGGTTGGTGAGGCACTGGAACGGGTTGGTGAGGCACTGGAGTGGGTTAATGAGCCACTGGAACGGGTTGGTGAGGCACTGGAACGGGTTGGTGAGGCACTGGAATGGGTTGGTGAGGGACTGGAATGGGTTGGTGAGGGACTGGAGTGGGTTGGTGAGCCACTGGAACGGGTTGGTGAGGCACTGGAACGGGTTGGTGAGGGACTGGAATGGGTTGGTGAGGCACTGGAGTGGGTTGGTGAGGCACTGGAATGGGTTGGTGAGGCACTGGAATGGGTTGGTGAGGGACTGGAGTGGGTTGGTGAGGCACTGGAGTGGGTTGCCAAAGGCAGCAGTGGCTGCCCCATCCCTGGAAGTGCTGAAGGCCAGGTTGGATGGGACTTAGAGCCCCCTGATCCGATGGGAGGTGTCCCTGCCCATGGTTTGGGTTGGAACTGGATGATCTTTAAGGTCCCTTCCAACTTAAACTAATCTATGATTCTATAATTTCATGACAGTGTGTGCTGTTATCCGTGCTTTAATGGTAACACCTGTCTGGCATTGCTGCCACTTCCCTGCACGCAGTTATTAAAAGTGAACGCTTTCCTAGAAAGGCCTGAACACCAGAAACCTTGGTAAAGAGTAAAAATGCAACTGGTGTGTTTCTACCCTAACACTGCAATAGCTTGGTTTATGCACAGCTTCTCTAAACCAACATAACTCGTATTCATGCTGGAAACTTCTGTTGCTCAAACTATTAATGATTAGAACAATCCCATTTACCAGCAAGGGAAAGGACTTAGGATGCAAAATGTAAAGAAGAAACGTATATTCATGGATCATTTAAAGACTTATGCCTTGCACAGTCACAGCACTGCAGCTGATTCCTTCACAAAGACAGAAAACAGGAGGAACATTGCAAGAGAAATGTGTGCAATAGGAAAAAAATACTATGACTGAGTAAATGAATATAAAAACTGCCTGTGGCAGCTGGCAAAGATAAATACAGTGAGGATGTAGAACTGTTATAGCCTGGTGACCTAAGATTACAACATCTTATGAGACAAATTGGGGTTCCTAGGGAAAGCAGGCAAGCACTTCATCTCAAAACACGAATGGCCTCAAACCCAGTGGATGCTGTCAAGCTGGAGTACAGACTCCCCTCCGTGGAGTTTTCTTCCCAATTTTGGTGTCCAATTCTATTACTCATCTGAGTTTCTTCATGTGATTTACTCAACACCAAAACATACAATGAACTGAGGAAGCGCAGAGATGCTTTGGAGACTTAAGTCAAGCATATGAAGCTGTACAAGGAAAGGTAAATACTACCCCCTCTGGGAGCAGCTTTGAAATGTTCTCTCCTTTTTACCTCTTGCTACCAGTATCTTTTTCGCTGGCAAAATTAACTGTCTTCTTGTTAATGAAATAATTTGTCAGATGCACACATACATTATCCTGTAAATGAACGAACAAGATGCAGGATTAGAAAGGTGTTAGCCTCCTCCCTTCTTCTCTGCATGATCCTGTTCACACTGCATAATGTAAAGCATCTTAATTAAGCACAGAAGATTTAATGGCACTAAATATGATCAGCCCTATACTGATCCCATTACTCTAAAGAACCCAATAAATGAGGCTCAACAGTTTCAATTTCACTTCACTGCAATCTCATCAACATTCCAATTCCATCACTTCTGAGAAATCAGCAGTTTCAATGGAAGATAACCCTCTTTCTCAGCCAGGCCCCATTCTACAATCACTTATTACTAGAGTTAATTCCACGTTGGAATGATCCAGAACTTCAAACCAGAACCTTTTCCAGCCATCAGCTAAACCACGACTTCTTTTCATAAAGAAGTAAACCAAAATAACTTAGTGCTTAGGACCTTTTTCTTTCCAAGATTCCTTTTTCTTATAGCAATAATGCTTGGTGAAAAATGGTACCAGGATAACACAGAAAGTGATTTAGGTGCTTATAGAAGTACCAGCTGTGCCAAAACTTGTCAGCAGCCCTGATCTGGAGAATTCAACACATGCTGTGTTCTGCTACAGCATCTGTGGAAAGATTTCCTGCATCGTTTTATTTACGGCACTCAGATACAACAAAGATGAATTACTCTATTTATCAAGTGCTTAGAGATTCTCAGGAGAAGGACACTTTGGACAGTCCAACCTCTATGATTTCTCTGTGCCTCTGGGTGCTCTGTATTGAGCTGTCATTAACTCCTGCTACGTTCCCTTCAAGCATGAATGTTTGAAGGAATGAAACATTAACCACAGAAAAGGAGCCTGTGGGTCACTCCACCCCATCTCCTGCTCAAGCGGATTTCCTGCTTTCTTCTCCTCCCAGCCAGAGGCTCCATGTGTCCTCCCTTCCACCTCTTATTATTTTTCCCAGGCGTTCATAGACTTTAATACCTTCTTTGGAACTTTCCCTAAAAAAATAACAATGAGGGCAATGCAAAAATCAAACAAATTTAGTCTATAAAATAAAGCATGTCCAGAAATCAACAATAACCTAAAGTAAATTAAGGTTTTACTCTTCAGATTGTTGGCAGTCCAAACAACTGAAACAACTGGAAGCCTGCTGGAGGTTTTATATTAGACTTCATTAGAGATATGAGTTAAAAGTGTTAATAGAAACAGTTTGGTGAGATGCTGGATTGGAAGGGGATGATAAGCCTTCGTGGGACTCATGAAAACTGAGTATCTTTTAAGTGCTCTTTCCCTGGTGAGGGATAAAGTTTTCCTTGTTCAATTCATCTAACCCGAATGTCCTGAATTCTTGTCAAGGTGAGTCTGTCGCAGAATACTGGAAGTCAGTTCTGAACAGGACCTTACAGAATACACGCCAAGCAGACATTTTTCTTGTGGCAGTGACAAGTCCTTTCAACGGTGATGGATGTGAAGACGATGCCCAGCGAAGGCTGTTCGTGGCTGAGTGACCACATCAGGGCAAGGCCAAGCTGGGTATAAAAAACAGCAGTGCAGTGACAGAGCAGCGATCTCGAAGCATGGGATGGAGGGATTACCCTTGAGATGCAAAGCTGGCAGATCGGGTCCCATCCAGGTTTCCTGGCGTGGTGATGAAGATGCCTCTGCCCCAGCAGCCAGAGTCGACGTTACAGATGTGAGTCTTGTGCTTCCTCGATCTGCTATCAGGCTACAAATTGTGAGGAGGGGAACAGAACGGAGGGACACGACAGAAAGGCTGAAATAATTGCGTTAAAACTGCTTTCTAATGTAATTTTCTAGGCCTAGGTTTTCAAACCATTGCAAGGATTTTGATAATGGTAACTGTGACAAACAGGACCATAAGAATATTGGAAGAAGAAAGAATTGGGACAACTTTCCTTCAGTCCATGGCACTTAAAAACTATAACTGATAATTGCTTATGTTTCTTGATTTCTTTTCCGGCACTGATTTAAAACAGAGAAAATAATTTGCTTTCCTGTAGCCCAGCATATTAATCTTCGTGTTGTGTTTAGGAAACGCTTCTTCTACGCAGGAATTCAGCCCCTTCTGGTCTGCAAATAACAGAATTTAAATCTGACAGTCAGTAAATAATCATGCTGAGCTGCACTTTTTGAAGGGCTCACTCTGCAGGAAGACACTGAGAAATAAGTTGGATTCTTTTGGGGCGATCTTAACCACTCTGCTCATGTTTCTAGTCAGCAAATACTTCCTACAGATCTCCTGCCTTTCAGGGTAGTGGCAAATTTTCTGAGGAAAGAGTTCCATGGTTGGGAGGAAAGCCATAAACAAATACTTTGATCTTCACCGTTTTGACTGCAAAAGCCAATAAAGGAGTCCTCGTGCACACCCAGCCCTACCAACTCACACTCATCGTACTTAATTAGTTTTCATTTCCATTAACCGATCTGTTCAAGCTGTACAATCTGTTCCACGTGCTGTTCGCTCCTCGTTATCTCTCGGTCCCTAAAGCCATCCTTGCTTGCAGCTCCATGTGTTGTGTTGCAGAGCAAGAGCAGCTCAAGAGAATGAAGGTTTGTAATTTCAGATTTTCTGTTTGGACTCGGAGGGAGACGTTGAGTTGCTGTTCAGTCGGACCTCGGCAGCCAGTCAAGCTTCTGCTCACTGTGGATGATCTATTCACAAACAGCCTGCTCGAGATCATTATCTGGGTGATTGGTTATAAATAACTACCAAACAGTTCTGTGCCTTGAGAGAAGATCATGAAGAAGCACAATAAATGGAACAGGTCCAGAGGAGGCTACAGAGATGATCTGAGGGGTGGAGCACCTCCCGTTCAAGGACAGGCTGAAAGAGTTGGGGTTGTTCAGCCTGGAGAAGAGAAGGCTCTGGGGAGACCTTAGAGCAGCTTCCAGTGCTGAAAGGGGCTCCAGGAAGGCTGGGGAGGAGCTGTTTACAAAGCATGGAGTGATAGGACTAGGAGCAATGGATATAAACTGGAGAGGGGCAGATTTAGACTAGACATAAGGAGAAATTTCTTCACCATGAGAGTGGTGAGACACTGGAACAGGTTGCCCAGGGAAGTGGTGGCTGCCCCATCCCTGGAGGTGTTCAAGGCCAGTTGGATGGGGCTTGGGCAGCCTGATCCAGTGGGACATCCCTGTCCATGGCGTGGACTTGGATGATCTTTAAGGTCCCTTCCAACCCAAACTATTCTATGATTCTATGATTCTATGATTCTATGATTCTATGATTCTAACTCCTTACTGTTTCAGAAGCTTCGCACTAGCGACCAATAACTGCTGGAACAAACAGCGCCATTGATATTTCTGAGGAGCGGTGTAAAACAAAGATTCCTGGAATACAGCTCTGAATAATGCTTTATTTGAATTGGGAATGGAGCCATTTACCATGCTTCTTCGTGATCTTCTCTCACGGCACAGATCCAGAAAATACTGGAAAGAGCTCACAGACACATTAAGTTTTGACTTCTTGCCTAACTTCAGTCATTATGAGAGAAATATGTGCAACGATGACAAGCTAGTTCTTTGGAAAGATTAAACAATAGGGATAGCGCATACTCGCAAAGAGCAAGTGTTAGAACAACTGGGGACACTGGGGCCAATAAATATACGCTCTGAGGACTTGGAGCACGTGTCGGAAGGCAACTGCATCAATGGGGGAATTTGGATCCCGGCTGCCAAACTGCAGAACAAGATGCATGGACGCTAAGGCTTTTGATTTCAAGCAGTATGTTAAAATAACCTTGTGGCCCCTGGGCAAACACAAATTTATGAGTCCTTTAGGAATCGCCCACACCACAATTGTTCTGGTTTCCCCATAGAGAAAGCAGAAGGGATCTCCTAGCACTCCATCCTCATGCCAGGAGCAGACTGGAGAGCTCAGCAGACTCCTCTAGTGCTACGACACGCTCCAGGCTTGAGAAAGAGTGGCTGGAAAGCTGCCTGGCAGAGGAGGATCTGGGGGTGTTGGTTGAAAGTGGCTGAACATGAGCTGGCAGTGGCGCAAGTGGCCAACAAGGCTAATGGCACCTTGGCTTGGATCAGCTTCAGCGTGGCCAGCAGGAGCAGAGAAGGGGTCACCCGCCTGGGTTTGGCAGCGGGGAGGCCACACCTCGAATCCGGAGTTCAGTTTGGGGCCCCTCACTACAAGAAGGACATTGAGGGGCTGGAGCGCATCCGGAGAAGGGAACGGAGCTGGGGAAGGGGCTGGAGAACAAGAGAAGCAGCTGAGGGACCTGCGGGGGGTTTAGCCTGGAGAAGAGGAGGCTGAGGGGAGACCTCATTGCTCTCTGCAGCTCCTGGAAAGGAGGTTGTGGTGAGGTGTGTGGGCTCTGCTCCTAAGGAACAAGTGCTAGGTTGAGAGGAAACGGCCTCAAGTTGTGCCAGGGGAGGTTTAGATTGGATATTGGGAAAAATACCTTCACTGCTCTCTCCAACTCCCTGAAAGGAGGTTGTGGAGAGGAGGGAGCTGGGCTCTTCTCCCAAGGGACAGGGGACAGGACGAGAGGGAATGACCTCAAGCTCTGCCAGGGGAGGTTTAGGCTGGACATTAGGAAAAAATCTTTCAGGGAAAGGGTCACTGGGCAGTGGCAGAGGCTGCCCAGGCAGGGGGTTGAGTCACGTTCCCTGGAGGGGTTTAAGGGACGGGTGGGTGAGGTGCTGAGGGACATGAGTTAGTGATTGATGGGAATGGTTGGACTCGATGATCCGGTGGGTCTTTTCCAAGCTGGTGATTCTATGATTCTATGATTCAACGGACTCCTAGGAGCTGGCAGCGGCTCCCTGGGGCGGTGGTGGAGCCCCCATCCCAGGAGGGGTTTAAAAGCCAGGCAGACGAGGCGCTCAGAGATGGTTTTTGGTGCACAGGTACGTTTGGACTCGATGATCTCAAAGGTCTTTTCCAACAAATCGATTCTGTGACGCTGGAATCTCAGGGGGGGATGCGGGCTCCGAGGGAGGGGGTGGGACTTGGAGGGGGCGGGGCTTGAGCAAGAGGCGGGGCTCCATTCCTAGGGTCCCGCCGCCCCATTGGTGCAGCGGCCAGCGCCGTCTCTGATTGGATGAGAGCGGTAAGGGGGTGGGGCGGGAAGGTGTTGCCACGGCAACAGGAGGACGCGCCCGCCTTTTCCCGCCTCCGGACCAACGGCCGCGAACGGCCCCGCCCCACGTGAGGGGGCGTGGCCTCGACCCGACGGCCGCAGCCAATCAGCGCTGCGGGGAGCGCGGCCCTTTGAATATAGGCGAGGGCCGCGGGGGCTGATGGGAAGGGAAGGGAAGGGAGGGGCTGAGGGGCTGAGGGGCTGAGGGGCTGAGTTATCGAATCAGGGAATGCCCTGAGTTCAAAGTGACCCAGCAGCCTCATAGAATCCTGCAATAGGTTAGGTCAAGCCTCCAAGCCCACCCAGTTTCACCCCCTGCCATGGGCAGGGACACCTCCTGCTGGGTCTGGTTGCTCCAAGCCCCATCCATCCTGGCCTTGAACCCCTCCAGGGGTGGGGAAGCCGGGGTCCAACTTCTGTCCCTGCACGGGGCACCCCAATATCCACGTCATGTGTCTGAGGGTGTTGGTGCTTCTGGAATATTCATAGAATAACCAGGTTGGAAGAGACCCACCGGATCATCGAGTCCAACCATTCCTAGTTGCTTCCCTGGGAGCTATTCCAAGGCTTCACCAGCCTTTGTGGGAAGAGTCTGTCCCTAATGACCAACCTAACCCTCTCCTGGTGCATCCCCCTGCCATCCCCTAGTGTTTGAGGTCATCCTGTCCACCTGTCCTAAGCTAAGCTATCTCCGAGCACCTTGTCTGCCTGGCTTTTAAACTCCTCCTGGGATGGAGACTCCACCGCTGCCCTGGGCAGCCTCTGCCAGTGCCCGAGAGCCCTTTCAGTGAAGAAATATTTCCTAATATCCAACCTAAACCTCCCCTGGCACAACTTGAGGCTGTTTCCTCTCATCCTATTGCCTGTTCCTTAGGAGCAGAGCCCAGCACCCACCTCACCACAACCTCCTTTCCAAGAGCTGCAGAGGGTAATGAGATCTCCTCTCAACCTCTTCCTCTCCAGGATAAACCACCCTAGGTCCCTCAGATACTCTCAGGACCCTTGTTCTCCAGCCCCTTCCCCAGCTCTGTTCCCTTCTCCAGACACACTCCAGCCACTCAATGTCTTTCTTGGAGTGAGTGACCCGAAACTGAACCCAGGATTTAAGGTTCATTTAATGAATAGCCCCTCTTCCAAAGCTTTCCTACATTTTGGATCAGATCTATCCTAACAATAGCCCCCTTTAAGGAAGGATTGCCAACTCTAATGACTCCATTAAGGCGAGCGTGGGTTCATCTATGCTGCTACAACCAAGTAATAACTCTTAGGAATTAAAAATCCATATGGCTCTCTCAGCTGTGCTACATAACATGTGCAGCAGCTGCTCTCCAAAATATTATAACTGTTATTAAAAAGGAATTAACGATGCTGTATGGCTTATGAAACAGCAACTTATTGTTAAATAGAACAAAATTTAGTGTAAAAAAACATTCAGAATCTTCAGGCTGACCACTTTTTTTGTCTTTTTCATTGTCCCTGTTTGTTTCTGGTTGCATTTAGATGCCGTAATCATGACCAAGACCCCAGAGGAATACACGTTGTAAAAGCCCATGCAATATTCTAGTCGCATCCTGTTACTGGGGCAGGGAAGCAGGGGACGAGTGCCTCAGGGCCTGAGTTATCATCTCGCTCTCCAAGCAGCTGCTCCCACTGGCAAATCTCTTATGGATCAGTAGCGGAGAAGTAGAGCCTGATGAACCCCACCAGGTTTTTCAGGCTGGGAAAACCATTGGGAAGGGTTAAAAACTCCCTGGAGCCCGAAGGGCATCAATCCCTTTTGGCAGCCATCCATTTGTTTTCTCCATCCTGGCTCCCTTCTTGTGCAGTTCAGCCTTGCTCAAAATGAAGGTTAAATCTGGCGAGGGGAAGGGGGTTATGTCACAGATTTTCTGAGTGGCTTTGGTCAAATTCCTTCATGTTTGTGTGACTGCTTCCCTGTCGTAGCACAAGAGTAATATTTAGTTATGTGATGTGGAATATAAGTCCCTTAAGGCCCAGTTCTTCAATGCTTGTGTGTGAGGTTGTGATGTGAAAGGAGCTATATTTAATTAATTTAGAATCTCTGGTGCTGATGGCTTTGCAGTGTTTTAGACACTCAGTGCTAGACTTGTAATTATATGAGATTGTAAGCCTTGACGCTGTGAAGCTGATAGAAGCTTTGTCGCCAGTATAATTTTTTATTTATATTACATGCTAAGCCAGGGTGCAAGCCCACGTTTAAGCCTGAACTGACCTTGCATACAGGTTTTAACGAGCTCTAGCGCCTCAGAGGGCAAAGAGTCCACCTGGTCTCTTAAACAGGGTCCCATGCATTGTCGTCCTTGTGAGTGGGATGGGCACCAGCATGACTGTACCAGTCATAGGCTATTCCATAATATCATATAGCCCGTGGAGAACGGAGGAGTGGGCTCAAGTTCTATTCTAGAAGGCTTTAGAGTCTCATACAGCAGGGTGCTCTGTTTGGAGCAGGCAGCTGAGCCGCAGATATTTGGGGATGACCAAGTGCAGGTCAAGCAGAGGTTTTGTAGTAACCCAGTTTCTGGCCAGAGGCAACGAAACACAGAAACATTGTTATTTGCATCAGGATGCACTGTTAAATCCTCCCTGCAGGTAGTTTGGACTGGCTAAGGGAAGGTTAAAGAAATTAAGCTTGAAAAGGGGAGTTCTTTCTGCCTACAGCAAGAGGCAGCCTGGGTAGCACCACTGCGCTGGCTCTGCCACTGAAATTGGGATCAAAACCCAACAAAACCCTCTACTTGCCGAGATTTACTGCTTCACGGGCCAACGGAGTGAAATGTAAACTGCAATACATCCGTCTTTATTCCACGAGCATCCCTGGTTCTGTTATTCCCCTCTCCGGTCCCCCCGGATGAATAGCCCTCTCCCCTCGCGATGCTGAATAGGCCAGGTGACTCCGAACCCGGCCACCCAGCAGATGCTTCCGCAGTACCAACTGTTCCGAATCCCCCACCTCATCTCCAGCTTTTTTTTTTTATCCCCTCCTTCCCCCATGTCCTACCAATCTAGGCTGCCTGGCACATGCTGCAAGCTGCAGTCCCACCGGAGCGATATTGTGATGGAAATGAGGGAGGGGATGCAGGCAGAACTGTGCAGATTTACAGCACTCTAAGGGTTTCCATTAAAATCCTTGACAACTTGTTATTTATGAGCGGACCAACAGCTCCTCTAATATCCAGGGCCTGGACCCCATTCACCTCAATAATGCTGGTTTGGAATAAATGAGCCAGAGGATGGAAACCAGTTCTGTTGGTATAATGGAGGGGGCTAATAGCTGTTTAGAGAAAACAACTGATGTAATGCTGGGACCCAATCCTTTCACCAACAAAACAACAAAGGTTTGATTCTTCAGTACATTTCACATAGTGATTTAATCCAGTACAAAGGGGGTGATGAATGGCAGCGGTTGGATTCCGTGCCGTTATACACCCGCTAAGCTTTCTCTATTTTAACTGTGCACTGCAGATAAAGCGACTTATTGACTCCTGCGCAAGTGGGAATAGGTCAGCCTGCACCTCCATAGCAGAACAAAGGTAAACGACGTGTCCTTACAAAACTGTACAGGTGATAGAAAACCCTCTGTGATAGAAAACCCTCATTTTTCAGCCTCACCAGGGGCCTGTGAGCATTTCTTTCCCAGATTTTTCCAAGCTGCCTCACCTAACTCAGTGTGTCAGTCTCTCCAGGTGTCACCATTCCGTTCTCTGCTCCTTCGCACTGCTGCCGTGACAGAGACAGGAGCTCTTCCACTTACTCAGTACAGGACTGATCCCTGAAATAAGGGCTCCAGTGATCGAACCACTTTAACCCCTAGATGTGCTGCTGTAAAGAATCACTGATCTCTCCTGCTGTGTCTTAAACTGATGAGTTGGTTTCTGAGTGTGGCCACTCCATCGCTGGCGTGTGCACAGCTTTCTTTTCCCTCCTTTGTTCACCTGCATGTAGTCTGTGTGTATTGCTTTTGTCAGGAATGTTTTTCTTTCCTCTCCACTCCCCTTGCTCTCCACGGGAGCCTCATTAAGGTGAAGTGAAGAGCAGCAGCAGCGCTCCCAGACTGGAAGATGCCAGATGGACCATGCTCCAAGCCTCCGCCTCCCCCTCGTCCGTGCCCTGGCCCTCAGCACTGTGGTTTTGGAGGAGAATGGCAGTACTGAAGGTCCCAAGTGTTCTGCAGGAAGAGGAAAGAAGCCATGGATAGATAGAGAAAAACCAGGAGGAGAGCAGGTGGAGGAAAGAAGCTGTTCGAGTGAGGAAGGAGGCTGTGGCTGTGCAATTGGGAATCGCATCCTGAAAGAATCCAAGCCACCAGTCAGTTATTTCAGCATCCTTTCAGATCCTCTGACTTTCAGGGTTGAAAGAGCTTGGGAATCTGGAATCTGTAACTGTCTCCCTTGCAGCCAGTCTGTTTTTGGCAACAAAAACCACTTTTCCCAGGCAAAACAAAGGTCTTTCCAATGAAACAAAGTGATGTCAGTTGGTGTGAGATGCCCTCCATGACCACGGCGAGCAGCGTGGCTTTGCAGCAGAGAGATGTTATCAGCTGGTTTGCATTTTACACATACAGAAACATGCCTGTTAATTGGGAAATGACAGTGAGGAGTATATTCCAAATATACTCTGTATGAATTGGGAGAGAAAGCCCAAGGGAGGAACTACCTTCCCAGAAAAGGAAGGCACAGAGTCTGACAAAAATGAGGGAGCAGCAAAAGGACCAAGAAAAAGGAAGAGTGTTCTGAGGCTGCACGGGTTTGCTGGGACGTGGCAACAGAAAATGCTGTGCTGCATCAGAGCAGTGATCACTCATGGAAAGCAAATGGGCCAGTTCCTATGCTGGACCCAACTGATAAATGCTCTAGAGTTTTAAAAAGAGACATAGCCACAGAGGTTTGGCTCACAAAGTGTGACTTCTTCCATTTAGATGCATTTCTAATCAATGTCCATTCAGACGCTTTGTGAGTTTGGGTATAAATCGTGCCAAGCCCCTGCGGAAAATATATTTCAAGGTCCTTACCCGCTACAAATCAATGTGATATCGGATCCCGTCCAAAGAATAATGGTATCGAATCATCAGCCATTTAAGTTGCTTCTGTATTAAAATGTAAAACTGAGATAGGATTGAAACCTCTTCTGATTCCAAAGGCTGAACGCAGCAGTAGCATAAATAATGCTGTAACTTACAAGCAAAAGGAAAACTCAGTCAGAAAATATAGGATGTAATTTGTGATGAGGGGTAAATTGGTCCCTGGCTGCCCAGGACAGGGAGGGTCTGACCTGTGTCAGGCCGAGGTGGGTAGTTGGGAATCTGAATCTGGGTTATTATTACAGAAAATACGAATTACAAATGATGTGCCTTAAAATCCTTCCGAAAGCCAGCATCCTCCTGAGATTTATTGCAGTCTGACCCCCTCTGCCGGCCACCTGCTCGCTGCCTGCGTCCCCAAAACAGGCTCAGGGATTTGTAGAAGTGATGGGAGCAGGCACGAGAGGTACCAGAGTAAAAGGGATGGAGAAGGCATCTGGGGACATCACCGCCTTGCACCGGTAGCTCAAGGACATAGGTAGCATCTGACATAAACGCTAACCCCAGGTGACTGGGGCTGGGCTCGAGATCCGAGCCGCTAAATCCAGCACCAGCAACAGGGTAGAAAGGGAAGGGGTTGAATAACTGGCAAGGAATTCAGTTAAATTTGCTTTTGAGTCTCTCCGTGTCTGAGCTGCTTCTGCTGAGAGGCAAAGCAGTGGAAGGAAGTAAAAAAAAAAAAAGGCATTTCGAATGAGGATTTACAGAAAAAAGGCTTGGGGGAAAGCATTTTCTTGACAAACAATGGGACTTTTCCTGAGGAAGCAAGTGTTCTGTTAAAAATGAACCTCATTATGATGGAATGTTCGATTGTCAAAATCAGGATAAGCTATGCCAGGAATGTTGAGACACACCATAGCCATCAATAATGTCTAAACCTGTACAATACCATGTATTTTAAAAAACCGTATTGTTCAGAGCGAGGATCTTTTCAGCGTTTTCTCCTGGCCTTGGGAGAAAAGTGGATGCGCCGGGTGTTCCTGTGATGCAGCAGAAGCATCCAGCTGGCCAGCTCCAGCTCCCGGGTTCTGGACCAGCTGTAAACAAACAATCCCATACAGCTCAGTTTGTTTTCTTGATTAATCCTTGTTATCCCATCCTACTCTTTGGCCTTGGTGACTTGTTCCCATGCCGAGAGGAGCCAGCAGGGAGCAGCCAGTTAAACAACCAGCAGGAGCACGGAAGGCTCAGTTTCTCTCTTATGAAAGAAGAGATAAGAAGTACTAGAAATACTAAAGTTGCTCAAGTAAGTTGGCTTTAAAAGCCATTTTTTCCCTGGGGAATATCAGATGAAAATTACAGCTTTTGCCTCTTGAGAAAACTAACAATATCCTGCATTTATGTGTAAAGAGAACAGCCCTTTGCTATACTAATTCCAGTGACAATATTTAATGACTAATGGTGTACAAGCATCTACACTTACTTTCAGACAGAAACTGGAGTCCTTGCACTGGAATAACCTTTTTTTGGGGGGCGTACAATGCCAAGTCAATCGTATACTCCATGTGAACGCTTTAGTCAAAAAACAAAAAGGGGGAATTGTGGAGACATTTTACAGGGAAGAAGGACTCGATGCGGTGGGCCTTGTTGATATCGAGCAACTCTGACAAGGCCTTGAAACAGAGAGCCGAGACAAAACCAAGAGCGAGTTTGGTGGGAACAAGTACCAACTGAGAGAAAAAGAAAAGAAGAAAAATATCAACATAATTAGAATCATAGAATTGCCAGGTTGGAAAAGACCCACTGGATCACTGAGTCCAACCATTCCCATCAATCACTAACCCATGTCCCTCAGCACCTCGTCCACCTGTCCCTTAAACCCCTCCAGGGAAGGGGACTCAACCCCCTCCCTGGGCAGCCTCTGCCAGGGACCAATCACCCTTTCTGGGAAAAATTTCTTCCTAATGTCCAGCCTGACCCTCCCCTGGTGGAGCTTGAGGCCATTCCCTCTCGTCCTGTCCCCTGTCCCTTGGGAGAAGAGCCCAGCTCCCTCCTCTCCACAACCTCCTCTCAGGGAGTTGGAGAGAGCAATGAGGTCTCCCCTCAGCCTCCTCTTCTCCAGGCTAAACACCCCCAGCTCTCTCAGCTGTTCATTTTAGTGTAACTTGGTTTTTTAGCATGCACAGTTGTTTAGCCAATAATATGTTAGTAATAGCTTTATGGACAGCTACCTTCAGGCAATAATACTCTGTAGATAGCCTCGTGGACAGCCTGTTATGTAACCAAAAAGGGCATATAAAGAAACAGGTAACTCAATAAAGGGTCTTCGATCCATCAGATTGAAGTCTGTGCCTTAATCCTCTCAGCCCAGCATGACTCCAGTTCTGCATTCATCTCTCCATCCTTTACCATATTGTTTGACAAGAGGGAATGGCCTCAAGCTCCACCAGGGGAGGTTCAGGCTGGACATTAGGAAAAAATATTTCACAGAAAGGGTCATTGGGCAGTGGCAGAGGCTGCCCAGAGAGGGGGTTGAGTCACCTTCCCTGGAGGGGTTTAAGGGACGGGTGGACGAGGTGCTGAGGGACATGGGTTAGTGATTGATGGGAATGGTTGGACTCGATGATCCGATGGGTCTCTTCCAACCTGGTGATTCTGTGATTCTATCTATGAGTCTATGAGTCTATGTTTTCCCGCCCAGGCGGCCCTAGGCCCCGCCCACAATGTCAACAAACCACGCCCACGCGGGAAACCAGAGGGGCTCACAGGCCACGCCCCCGGCTCAAAGACCACGCCCCCATCGCACCGCCCGGGCTGCTGGGACCCCACCAGCCAATGGGCGCCGGCGCCGCGCCCCGCTCGCCCCGCCCCTCGCGCGTTCCCGGATGTGGGCGGGGCCTCGCGCGGCCAATGGGGAGCGGGGGCGCCGCGGCCGGCGGCCAATGAGCGCGGAGGACGCGGGGGACACACGGCAAGGTGAGCCCGCACCGCGCCGAGCCGCGCCGGCACCGCAGGTGGGCCCGGGGCTCCCCATCCCACCCCGCGACAGCGCCGGGGACCGCTCCGACGGGCACGGGGGGGTCGGTGCCCCGGTGGGCGCCGGTGCCCGGTGAGGGGAGGGGGTCGGTGCCCCGGTGACAGGTTGGGTTGGTGCCCGGTGAGGGGGGGGGCCCGCTTAGGGAGCCGGGGTGCCCGGTGAGCGGGGGCCCGGTGAGAGGGGGGGGCCTGGTGGGCCCATGTCCCAGAGGTTTCGGTGACCCGGTTGTTGGGGGGTGGTGGGGGGAGGCCTCATGTCCTGGGGGGGTGTCGGTGACCCGGTTGGGGGTCCGTGTCCCGGTGGGGTCGGTGTCCTGGGGGGTTCGGTGCCCCAGGGGAGGCGGTGTCCCGGCTAAGGGACGGTGTCGGGGGGCTGGAGCCCCGGTTGGGGTCGGTGCTGGTGGAGATGGGGCCCATGGGGTGCGAGGCAGCAGCCCCTGAGGGGGAGACAAGCATCATCGTCTCTGCTGTCCCCGAGCCCCACAGGCCCTCCCCGGGGGTCCCGCCGTGTCCAGACAGCCCCAGGCGAGGGCTGACGGGGGGACAGCCTCGGATGCGGCTCAGGGACGTGGCTGCATGTCAGCCCCACAAACACGGTGGTGGCTGGTGATTGTAGCACTCAAAGGCTTAATTCTGTCCCCTTTTCCTCTGTTTTAGTATTAGGTGAAGCAAAATGCAGGCTCCTTCGGCTCTCCTCAGCTCGCCAGCGCTGGTAAGTTGCTCTCAGCTCAATAATACTGAGTGAGAGGATGTGATTCCAGAGTCTTTCTCTGCATTGCTCAGCTCAAAACGCTGTCCTGTTCATCCTCCGTTGAGGTGGGATCATGTGGGCTTGGTTCGCTGTGGATTTAGCAAGGAGGTGAAGCAAGGTGACCTCCGGTGACCGGAGGGTGATTCCTACCAGCTTAGTGGATGTGTGGTGAACTGCGGGCCCCAGGGCTTCTCCTGAGATAAGCCGAGTTACAGAAACACTCGGTCACCTTTTTCTCTCAGGGTGCAGGTTAAGAAGACAATGTAGGGACCTGTTGTAGTGACTGAAGTCTCGTAGCAGGTACGGCCCTGCCGTGCTGCCCTGTGTCATCTCTGGGAGTGCTACTGATGGATTTCATCCAGCTGGCTAAAATAGAAGTACCCTGCATTTGCAAAGGGCTTTGGTTTTTATTTTTCTTTCATATTTGAGATGTTTTCAGAAATTTCTAAGACCGTTCATGAAATAACTTCTGAGGATTCATGCAGGTGCATGATTATCAGTGTTAATTGTCTGTTTCCCTCAGTTGCGGTGCTGCTCCAGGGCTCTGGCCAGACCGGCTTCAGTGTCGGTGTTCAGCAGGCCTGAGGCTCAGACTCTACAGGTGAGGCTCCGCTGTGTGAACCCGAGTCCTGTGCTTCTGCGCTCGCTGCCTGCGGTGCTGACAGCTCCTCCTGGGATGGAAGAGTTGGTTTGTCTATCAGGAGGGTGGCTAGTGCAGGGACGTGGCTTCTAGCCCAGCTTGGCATGCTTGGCTGGCCTTGCTCCGCCTTGAGGAGAGGATAAACGGGATTTGTGTTCTATTAAACTTCCACATTTCCGATTCGAAGTGTTTTTTCTGCTGTATCCCACAGCCAGACGGCGTTTCTCACCAGCTGACCCGCCGCGAGTTCCAAACTAGCGCTGTTTCCAGGGATATCGACACTGCTGCGAAGTTCATCGGTGCCGGCGCTGCCACGGTCGGGGTGGCGGGTTCGGGAGCCGGCATCGGGACAGTGTTTGGCAGCTTGATCATTGGCTACGCCAGGTAAGCGAGATGCCAGGCGGGCTCCTTCTCCCAGCACTAAATTGAACGGATGAGTAGAGCTTTCCCTAGAATACGCGTCCCGCTCTGGGTGATGAACAGATCTTGTATTGAAGTGCAGCATCCTCCTTGGAGTATGAAGGGGTTATTACAATCCATTGTTCTATTAAAACAAATAAAGCCGCTGAGGTGTTTGCATCCACCCTGTCCTGGCTTCCAAAGCACGCGGCTGCTCCCTGGAGCTCTGCCTGCCTCTGGAAGCCCTGGGTGTCAGCAGGAGCGGTTCCTCAGCACTGCCAGGGTGGGTGAAACCAGTGTAGATGGTTCCACGTGGCGAGTCACTGCAGGCAGGGAACTGGGACAGCTGGAGCATTCCATGAGACTGCTCTGTGCTTCAAAACCTGTTGCTCGTGTGACATAATCCCAGTGTTCTGCGATACAGGGAATGGTTTGGGGCTTTGTTCTCACTGTGGATCTGGTTTTTTTTTCTTTTTTTCCTCTCTTCTCATTTTATCCACCCTCATATGATGCTCAGGAATCCGTCTCTCAAGCAGCAGCTCTTCTCCTATGCCATCCTGGGCTTCGCCCTCTCCGAGGCCATGGGTCTCTTCTGTTTGATGGTGGCATTCCTCATCCTCTTTGCTATGTGACAACTTCTGGGCCTGGCTGCGGTTTCCACCAATCTGTCCTGTGCGGTTCGAGTCTGCTTCCATCAGAGCCTTCCAGACTGACAATTAAAGAAAAGATTTCTCTAAATAAACCAGTGGCTTCATTTTTTTTTTCTTTATTTCTTCATTTTTTGCTCATGTTCTGGGCCAGCGGCAGGGGAGCCTTGGGTAACTCACTGAGGGGGATGTCCCAGGTGCGGGGGTACCTGCTGGTAAAGGAGAAGGGGACTCGGAAATGGTGGAGGAAGGAGAGGGAAGCTACTCATATTTTGGGGAGATAAGAAGGGAGAGCCTTGAACGGCTCAAATCTGTGCAAGAATCCTTAATGCACATTGCCCTGCTAAAGCAGAGGCTTCCTGATGAGCTGGCAGAGTGTAGTTTTGCACATGTACTGTGGTGGAAAATACTCTGCCATGTGTTTTTTCCTCATCTGGAAGACCGTGCTGGGTGCAGGCACTGTGACCAGTGACCATAGAGGGTGCGTACGCTGCCCGGCGTCTGCATCCTCCGTTTCCACCCAGAAGAGCTGGTTTTGAGGCCACACAATCCTCATGCCCCCTCAAAGCGTCGCTTCCCATGAAGGACTGCAGCTGGGTTATATTTCACCCCTCCAGCAGCTCCAGGGACTGGAGGATGCAGGGAGCAGCAGGTTTAAAACCTGCCTGGAATCGTGGACCCTGGGGCGAGGCAGCTTCAGGAGGGTGAGCACCGAGGGACCTCCTCTCATGATCTGCTTTAGGTAATTGAATTAACACAGGTACCCTGTGCCCTTAAAGCCCCTGCAGCACGGCTGTGACCTGTGCAGGACTTGGAAGGCCGTGCAAGAACCACTCTGTTCAAATGGAAGAGCTGCCTACATCCTGGAAGAGGAAGGGACAGAGAAGGTTTGGGTCTTAAAAACCTGTCCCTGAGACTTCTTGGAGAAACAAAAGCCGAGCTCGAGGGAGGCTTGCTGGAAGCGGAGAGAAGGATCCTAGGAATGGCTGTGTACCCCTTGGGCAGCTTGGTTGCAGGCTCTTGCTTTTGATGAATTGAGCGCTTGCTGCCTGTCACCTCAGGAGAAGAGACCTGCACCCAGGCTACTCACGTTTATTCTCCATAATGCTGTGGAGCTGTGCAGAAATGACACGCGTTGCCGCATGCCCGGTGGAGGAGAAGGGACCTTGGACTTTGAATCGTTCCCTTGGGTTGGATGTGGCTGCTGCGGGCACCTCGGGCAGGGTGCGACGTCATAGAATCCTGGAATGGTTTGGGTTGGAAGGAGCCTCAAAACCCATCCAGTTCCAGCCCTGCCAGGGGCAGGGACACCTGCCACCGGATCAGGCTGGAGATTCCTCCCTGCGGGCCACCGAGCAGCCACAACCTGCGGCTCCCACCAGGGAGTCACTGCTTCACAGAATCACACAGAATCACTAGGTTGGAACAGACCCACAGGATCATCGAGGCCAACCATTCCTATCAATCACTAAGCCGTGCCCCTCAGCACCTCAATAATCTCTCTCAAAAAAACCCCATTTTTACTGAAGAAGGAAAGAAATGTAAGTCACTTCTATTTGCAATGTTTAGTACTTGGTATTTAGAAGATTTCCAGGCTAAGTTTAAGCAGTGAGACCTTCAGGTGGAGGTTTCAGAGAGGAGAAAAGAGAAGCCGAGTCGTATAGGTGGAAGGAGCTCATGAATAAGAATGGAGGAGAAATGAAGAAACAGGCTAAACCACGAAAGGATACAGAGAAAACGATATGAAGAAAATGGATCCTAAGACAGAAAACTATCCTCAGAGGAGAAACATATGAATGGTTTAGTATTTGATAGGAATGGTTGGATTCGATGATCCGATGGGTCTTTTCCAACCCGGTGATTCTATGATTCTATGAATATTAGACTTAATGAGCTCTTAGCCTGGAGAAGAGGAGGCTGAGGGGAGACCTCACTGCTCTCTATAACTACCTGAAAGGAGGTTGTGGAGAGGAGGGAGCTGGGCTCTTCTCCCAAGGGACAGGGGACAGGACGAGAGGGAATGGCCTCAAGCTCCACCAGGGGAGGTTTAGGCTGAAAATTAGGAAAAAATTCTTCATGGAAAGGGTGATTGGTCCCTGGCAGAGGCTGCCCAGGGAGGGGGTTGAGTCACCTTCCCTGGAGGGGTTTAAGGGACGAGTGGACGAGGTGCTGAGGGACATGGGTTAGTGATTGATGGGAATGGTTGGACTCGATGAGCCGGTGGGTCTCTTCCAACCTGGTGATTCTATGATTCTATTTTCTTCCTTTCCCACTACTCCGGCGAGGCCCTCTCCCTCGGGAATCGCCTCGGGAGCCGCCTGCGGCCCTGGCAGCCCGAGCCGTGCGGTTCCGCTCCCCGATTTCGCTTTTCTCGCCCCAAGAAAAATCCCCAAACCACCCGTTCCGCCGCTCCCGGCCCGTTAGTCCTCCACGCCAGCGAGGACGCTCTAGCCTCCCACGACGCGTCTCTATGGCAGGATCCCCCCACCCCGTGACACTCTATGGTGGTTGAGGGGAGCCTGCGCTAGTAGCGCGGGGTGGAGGGGCGCGGCGCCGCTCTGGCCGGCACTCGGTGGTGGAGGCCGCTCTGCGCGGCGGACTCTGTGGTGCGGAGTCCCGGAAGCGGCGGGCGGGCGCGCAATGGCGGAGAGCCCGGCGGCCGAGGAGGCGGCCCCGGCGGCGGCCGCGGTGCTGGCGGCGGGGAGCGGCGGCCCCGCCCCGCCCGGCGCCGCGGGGACCCCCGGCGTCTTCATCCCCGCCGAGCTGTGGGCGGCGGCGGGCTTCGGCGCCGCCGCCTCCACCGGTACCGGCCCGGGGAGCGGTGGCGGCGGCGGTGGCGGCGGCGGCGGCGGGGGGGGGACCCCGATCGCGGCGGCCGCGGCGGCGGCGGGGGCCGCGCTGCTCACGCATTCCGCTTTCTGGGACCCCACGGTCAGCGGCGACTGGGACAGCGAGCGGCCCAGCCCCGCCTGCCTCCTGCGCATCAAACGGTGAGAGCGCGGCCCGGCAGCCCCCCCCGGGGCCTCCTCGACCGGGCGGAGGCGCCTGGGCCTCAGCCCCCTCCTGCCGCCCCGCGCACCGGGTTCGGGCCTGGGGGCAGGGCCAACCCCTCCTCGTGCCCCAGGGCTTTCTTGGGGACACACCCGGTGTCCCCCCCCCCGCTCCGTGCCCTGGGCGTCTCCTGCAGGCAGAGCGGTGCCCCCAGACTAACCCCGGGGACACGCTCGGGCCTTCCCATCCCCCGAGTCTCTCCCGGGGACGGATCTGTGCCCCCAGGCTGCCCTGGGAAGTGTCTTGCTACACCCCCTCCATACCCTGGCACTCTGCTGGGGACAGATCTGTGCCCCAGGGCTCTCCTGGGGACAGACCCGGTCCCCTGCCACGCTCCGGGACTCTTCTAGGTTGGGCCCTGGGGAGCAGGGCTGGTATCCCCCTCTGTGCTCTGAGAATCTCTCCTTTCAGTGCCCTAAAGCTGTCCTGGGGACAACCCTGTGCTCCAAAACTTTCCAGGGGACAGATCTGCTACCCCCTCCACTATTTCCTGGGCCTCTCCTGGGGACAGAGCTGTGCTCTAGGGCTCTCTCAAGGACAGACCTGGTGTGTCCCCCCAACCCATTTGCCCCAGGGCTCTGCCAGGGACAGACCCTAGGACTCTCCTTGCCCAGGTGCTTGGGTGAAGCTGGAGCCTCCCACACCACCACCCGGGGTCTCTCTCCATCTGCTGGTGCTGGTGCCTTCCCCAGCAGAGCTCCTTGGCTCATGGCTCCAATCTTCCCCTCGGGATCGGTGGCTGCTCCTCCGAGACGCTGCTGTTAACTGCGGAGGGGAGGAGGCTCCTCAGTCCCCAACGATGGTCTAGGCCAGATCTTTTTTCAAGACCTGCCTGTTGGGAATGTTGGGAATGCTTCTCCTTCCCACCCATGACCCACCTGTTTGACTGCCCCGGCTCTTTGAAGGATCATCTGGCTGAAGGACAAATCAATCGCCTTGGATGTAACCGGCGATGCGCTCTGCTATTGCTAGAAACGCTGGCAACGCTCCAGAGAGTTCTTCCTCTTCCTTTGGAGCAAGTATCCCTGCCTGCCAGGCTCTTGCTCATCCTTGTTCTGGAGCTTGTAGAACGCCTTCCAAAGGCGGCTCCAGATTCTTGGGCGCGTTCCAATCCAAACGCCAGAAGCGCTCACCACGTAGCGGCAGGCGGGAAGGCGAGACTCTGTTCTCACCCTGAAACCTCTCTGAACTCTAGTTCCTTCCAAAGTGGGACGATCGAGTGGGAGCTTGTCGTGGAGCTCAGCGATGAGGGAAGGGAGGTTTTTTTGGTGATGAAAGTTAGCGGGAGCCACTCGGTTTATCTGTAGCTGCAAGGAGTTATTATTATATTATTTGGTTTTTGTTATTTTCAGTGTATTTAGTCCACGCTCCTAAGAGAACAAGGTTATTGCGATCCAGTCCATGCATCCTAACTGCTCTTGAGCTCACAGTCTGCTTAAACCCAGCTCTGTCAGAGCAGTCGTGTTCTGAGGCAGATGAGTCCAGAACGTTTGGGGAAAACAATGGCTGCATGCAGGAAAGGGATCCTGTAAACACTCTGAGCGTGGAGAAGCAAAACACGGGGTAGGAAAGTCACCCTTTAACATCAAAATGCACCTCAGAGAGCGTTTGAATGGCTGCTTCCCATTTGTGGTCGAAGCTTTATGTGCTGGAGCTGACCTGTGATAAAATAGGAGGCAGCAGGTGGTCAGGGTGCACATGGTCTGATGCATTGTGTGTCTATTCGTGGAATGCCTCAGTGGTTTTTTGGAGATGATTTGAAAGAGCTCAACCAGAAAACAGTCAGAGAGGAAAGGAAAATATCCAGGTCATTAGGAGTTGTGAGCTCCCATCTTAAATGTCTGTCCCTTTGCATCTGTGCACACCTGGAACATTCTGTGCCTCCAGGACACCAAGGGAGATCTTGACTAATTCCTGTTTCCTTTGTTCAGGGATATCATGTCCATTTACAAGGAGCCGCCCCCGGGAATGTTTGTTGTGCCTGATCCCCACGACATGACCAAGGTAAGGAAGGATTTGGAGCTGGTTCTGCTCCCCGCTTCTCTGTGTGGTGCTGTGATGGCTGCTTTGAGGGTTTCTCTGAATGGATTTTTCAGTTAATGCTTTGGTAGAAGTCAGCGTGAGCCTTGCCAGAGCGTAACGAGGTGCTGGTTTTCTCGGTGACAGTGGCGTGGGCTGTTTGGAATGGGAGGAAGCTCCAGAGAAAACTGGCTCTGTGGGGAGAAGCCATCACAGGGATCTGAGGAGCTTCTATGGATAAAGCTGGCTCTGCTTTAGAGGCCCTGTGGGGTGTGGATCCAGCTCAGTTCATCCTGCGAATGCCTGGAAACAGTCAGTGAAGCAGCTCAAAGGGATTGCTCCGTGGAAAGCTGTTGGCTGGGGATGCTGCTTCTCAGACAGGCTGGAAATGAGATGTCCATTAGGGACAAGCAGTGCTGGAGCTCCTGTGATCCGTATGTTGGAATGGGAGATGTGTAATTGCTGTGAGCTGATCCAGAGCCCTGTGCCTGGGCCCTATCCCGCTGCCAAGCTGCCCACGGGGGTCTCCCAGGTCACCCCACACAGCCGCTCCTGCTCCCACCACATACCTCCTGCAGCCCTGCTCCGTAGGGACACCGGCACAGCTATGGGATCCCCTGCCCCGATTCTTCCTCTCCTGGCTCTGGGGGTTTTCCAGTACAGGGAGTTTCAGATTATGTCAGCGAGGAGGTTGCTCAAACGGTGCTCAAGATCCATTTTTTTGGCTGGTGTTGCCTGGTTCGGCTGTGCTGACTTCCAAAAGCTCTGTGTGTGTGTGTGTGTGTGTGTGAGCCTGCTTGGATTTTTCCCTGCTGCACACTTCTCCCACCCCTCTGCCAAACGTGGCATCGCCCACATTCCCCCAAATTCCCTCTGCATGACTTGGAGCCCCTGGGAATTTGGAGGTGGCACAAGGGGAGTTGTCTCTGCAGAACCTGCTTCCACCTGGGGCTGCTTCCCACTCCCACCTGGGGCACTGCCACTTGGCAGAAACATGCGTTTAAGTAACAGCAACAGGAGCCTTGGGGCTTTTGGCTGAAATCCTGGGGAGGCTGCTGGGATCCTCTGGGGACGAAGCTTCCTTAAAAGCCCCGAGGGAGCAGATTTCCTGGTAGACAGTTGGGATCTATGAGGGTAATTAGCACGGAGAGAATAGGGTCTTAATTTCAGATCCTGGCAGAGGAAGTGGAGTGATTGGTTTTTACAAGACCAAATCAGCACAAGCCACAAAATCCAGATGTGCTCCCATTCTGGCAGAAATTCTGAATTTTTGTCTTTCTAAAATTAGATTTTTATTTTTTTTTTTCATATTTGAGATCTTATTTTGTTTTCAAGCAGCGCTCGCAGCTGAGCTGCGATTCGGGCTGGGTTGGACTCTGTAGCGATGTAGGGGAGGCAGCTGCCGTGGCCTCCGGCCAAACCTCGTGCTGCAAACCCGCTTTGCGCATGGACGTGGTGGAGGGGCGAGAAGGGTGCAGCAGCAGCGGCTCCGGCTGCCTGGGGAAAGGAGGGAGGGTTCCGTGTGCCCCGCACATGGCATTTGCCTGTGGGAGATGTGGCCTCTGCGCTGCCTGGGTGGAGGTTCCTGCCCTTCGGTCGGCTTTATTTGAGGATTGGAGGGTGCTGCACAGTTTTGAAGTGGTGCGCAAGATGGGCTTTTGTTTTCCAGATTCATGCATTGATCACAGGCCCATTTGACACGCCTTATGAAGGGGGTTTCTTCTTGTTCCTGTTTCGCTGTCCTCCAGATTATCCCATCCACCCACCAAGGGTCAAACTGATGACAACGGGAAATAACACAGTGAGGTTTAACCCCAACTTCTACCGCAATGGGAAAGTCTGCCTGAGTATCCTGGGGTAAGAGGAGACTTTGGCTGTTTCGGTGGGGATTCCGGAGGTGGCTGCAGGCTGCGTTCTGCTTCGTGCATCTTTCTTGGCGTGATGTGCCCTGATCTTGCCCCAGAACCGTGCTTGGATGCACCTTTACTCTTCTGTGAAGCTGTGTGCAGAAGCAGAGCTGGAAAGCAGCACAAATTCCTCTGCTGCAATAAGAGTCTGACTAATCTGTAAAAGCACCTGGGGAGGGAGCAGGGGAAGCGCCGAGCCCAGCGGGTGCTGCTGCGCGTCTCCTGCTTCCCCTGGCGAAGCCTCGGCCCCAGCGCTGCGTTTCTTCTGCCTCTGCACTTTGCAGCCTGCTCTGTGATGTTGTTTGAGTGTAGGGTTTTGTAGTTTTAATTTCCTCTCTCTGTGTGGGTTTTAAAAAAAATAAATAACATTAAAAGCCACTAAGAACTTCCTTGAGAGCCCTTTGACTGCCCTGGGCCTCCATCTACGCTTAGGACTTGGTGCTGAGCAAGCGTGCAAGGATTTACAGGTGCTGCTCCCGTGCTGCCTTTTCAAACAGGCTCTGCTGCTGATGCTCGTTCACCTGTGAGGTTTTTATAGGTGTGTGAGTCTGAGGTGACGAAACGGCTCTGCCGGAGCAGCCCTGGCCATGGTGGGAGAGTCAGCGCTGGTGGGGAGGTGAATTGTGCTGGGAGACACCTTCCTTAGCGTAGGAACCTTCCTGGTCCAGCAAGCTGGATGCCAATTCCTGCAAAGCATTGAGTTGTGTAGGAAACATCCATATCCCCGGGGTCGGAATGCCTGGTGGCTCCCACGCGAGCTGCTCTTGCTGCTGTAGTCCTGGCGTGGCAGGTGAATTATTGACAAGCAAAAAAAGAACCTTGGCCTTAGCCGAAACGGGAAGCACGGAGAGAGCTGTGAGTGAAGGGGTTTAGGGAGAGCATATGTGGGTCAGCACATCCTTGTTCAGCTCGCAGGGAGGCAGGTCTCTATCTGGAACTTGGATATTAAAGGCAAGCGACAGAACTGCTTTTACTGCCCCTGCTGCTCTGCGCAAAGGGTTTTGCCACCCCGTGTATATGAAACGAGCACCTTGTTGCCATAGCAGAGCATCCCTTCATGCATCTAATAGCAGTCCTTGTGCTGTGACTGCGTCACAGTCTGCGCAAGTGATGCTCTTGTTTGAGTCCAGAAAATCAGATTTCAGTTCAGAGTTGGTGGTTTTGACGTAGGGTGGTGCTAGTGGCTGGTGCTGCTCTGATAGCAGCTGTAGCTTTATGGTGCTCTGTAAAGTGCTTGGGAATGTTCCTTTTCCTCAGCTCCTGTGTGTGGTGGTAGAAGGAAGTTTACCAGCTTCTCTTGTCTTGCTTGAGCTACAGCTTTCACTTGGTTAAGGGAATCAACTGCTTTGACTCCAAGTACGTTCCCAGGGTCCAGTGCTTTCTGTATCTGTAGCATCTCTCTCCTCCTGTCACATTTCTACAAGGTACAGACATGGTTTCCCAAGCGTTCTGATCTGTGGTGGTTGAGGGATGGTGCTCACTGGGCCAGACCTACGTTGTTAATTGATACTTTTCTGTTTTAATGCCTCAGCACCTGGACCGGGCCGGCCTGGAGCCCTGCACAGAGCATCTCCTCAGTCCTCATCTCCATCCAGTCTCTGATGACTGAGAACCCTTACCACAACGAACCCGGCTTTGAGCAGGTGAGAGATTTGAGGTGGGTCCTCTCTGGCTCTGCAGCTCTTTGTCTCTTCCCTTCACACTTTGCTCCTGGTGGCAAGTCCCATCCAGGAAATGGGGACAAAAGCAGGTTGTGTCCTCGGCTCTGCCTCCAGTCCAAACTTGAGGGGGAGTTGCAAGTCAGCTCTGAACCGCAGGCTGCGTAGCTCGTGTATGGGTAGGGGAACAGAAGAACCAGAGGCGTTCCAGAAATTGTTGGAGAGATGGGAAGTCTCTATTTCTCCGCTACATGGCTCCTGAGGTGACTTCTTTGGGATGTGTGGTCACCCAAGAGCCAAACCACTTAGGTTTTCATGGTCTCCAGCATCTTGAAGAGAGGCAGGTTTCTGTGCTGGCTTTATAGTTGACCTTTTTCCATAGCCGTGTGAGCCTGAAACTCTGGAGATGCGTGAAGTCTTGCTAGCTTTTCATTTGCAGTGTAAGTTAGCTCAGCGTACACTGAACATACAGTGCTGTAGTGGTTTTGTGCACAGTGAATTTCATCGGGAGAGACAAGAGCCATTGCAATCGCGTGGACTCACTGGTCCAAATTCCATTTCCAGGAGAGGCACCCCGGGGACAGCAAGAACTATAATGAGTGCATTCGGCACGAGACCATCCGGGTGGCCGTGTGTGACATGCTGGAAGGAAAGTGTCCCTGTCCTGAGCCGTTACGGTACGGAAAGGGGGCAGGGAGGGAGCACAGCAAAGTGGGTGTGGAACAGCAGAGTAAACTTCTGTGGCTGCCTTTCCTCAAATCCCAAGAGTTGCTGCAGGGAAGAGCAAGACTTTTAACTCTCCCTGGTCCAGCCAAGAGCTGTTTTGTTCCCCTGCGGTGGCTGCATCTGTGGTGCCCAGATGCTGAGCCCTGACAAAGGCTGCGTTAATGTGCACAACGGCTGCGTCTTCTGCCCCGTGTTTGGGTACAAATGTGCCTTGTTTTATGGAAGGGGGGAAACCCTCAGAGGGAGGGGAGCACGGCTGTTGGGGAAACACGTGCAGGCTCTCCAGCTGCAGATGCTGTGGGTTGTTTTGCTCTGCACCCAGCTTCACAGTGAGGTGTCTGGAACCCTGTGAGGTGGAACTGGAGCTCAGGGGGATGAGGTGACCCTTGACGTGTGACCGCTGTAACGCTGTCATTGTGTGCTGACTCTTCGCTCTCTCTCGCGTTCAGGGGCGTAATGGAGAAATCCTTCATGGAATACTACGACTTCTATGAAGGGGTGTGTAAAGAGAGACTTTATCTCCAAGGACAGACGATGCAGGTGGGTGGCAAACAATGTTCTTGCTGATAACACGCTGCCCAAGGTGTGTGGTTGGTGATAAATAACAGCGCGTGGCACCTAGAGGTACAGGGGGTGGCTCCGGATCTTTTCTATGAACTGTGTATTCTGACTTTGAATCATGAAACTGAGACTTGAGATGTTCTCGTGGGTACAACATGGCCTTCATCCAGTTCAGAGTACGCACACGACGTTTCCAGGACTGTTTGATTTCTGAACACTGATCCTGAGTGGCTCTCCAGGCGAGCAGGTTCTTCTTCCAACGGTGGAACCAGTACTGTTTGCTTTTGTGTGGATTTGGTGTAAGCAGAGAGGGCACATGCAGGTTGTCCAGTGCTGGTGGCCACTGGACTCCAGAGCAGCGTTTTCCTGTTGGGACACTGGTAGAATTTCTCTCTCTCTGAGGTTCCTTTGCTCACACGACAGAGAGGAATTGTTCTCTGCTTCTCCCTGTTCTGTCAGATGAGGTTGGAAGTAGCTGAGTCAAAAGGTACTGGGGGAGGAGGAGGTGGGGAGGAGTGAGAATCCGGCAGACACATCCAGACTAGAATACGGGGAGGAATACAGGAGCTCTGGAGTGCAGAAGCTGGTTTCTGCAGGAAAGCAGACTTCAAAGAATAGATTGCCAAGCTCTTTGCATATGAACAGACGCGTCTGCCTCCCTCACCAGCCACCTCTCCTCTGACTCATTGAGAAAATCCACTGCAAAGAAATTACGGAGGTTGTTGATTTAATGCTCCTGTGTCTCTGAGCCCTGTTTTCCTGTCAGTGCTGTCACTTGCTGTGTAATTCATAAATGGAAAGCACTCCCAAAGCAGGAGAGTCCCTGGAGTGAGGAATTCCCATAAGGCAGGGCTGTTTCTGACTTAGAGTGCAGAGAGTGTGGCCGCATCAGCTGGGGCCCTTGATTTAAAATGAGTGTTGATGCTTTGCTTTGGAAAGGGTCTGTAGCAGCAAGACAAGGTGTGCTCAAGCCTTCAGCCTCTGGATTTTAGGGGCTTTCATTTGTAATGTTTTCTCTGACTCCTTGGAGAGGGCCTGGGACCAACTCTTTGGAACAGTTTACTTCTGAAAGCTGTCAGTAGAAACCCAACCCCCATCTGCTTGGCCTTCTGTCAGGTTTTGAAGTTTGCTTGGGTTCCTCAGGTTTCCCGAAAGAGATTACGAACAGAAATTATCTTCGGCCCCTGCCGTGACAGTGGGAAGTTCAGGGGCCTCTCCATCGTGAGATGGGATTTAACCTTAAAGTCTTGGATCATTTGTCGCTCAATTATTGTGCAGCCTTCTCCTTTCTGCCTCTTGCCAGAGAGATAATGGTCTCTCTTAACAGGCTTATCCATGGTTTTCTTCCAGGATCCTTTTGGTGAAAAGCGAGGCCACTTTGACTATCAGTCCCTATTAGTGCGTTTGCAAGGAATCCGGCAGAAGGTGCAAGAGAAACACCAGCAGGAGAACACAGAAATAGACTCTGAGAGCAGCTCCTCCGAGACAGAGACAGACACTCAGGGCTGCTCTAAAGCTTAGAGCTGCGTTAACCGTGGAGAGGCCAAGCTGCGGGGATGTTCCGTCTTCGCAGGCCTGAGTATCCCTGACAGACTGGACAACCAAACCAACGCCAGAGCCGAGGAAACGGCGGGGTGCCTCCTGTCTCCTTTTGCTGCTCTGGGGGATAACGCTGAGCGAGAAGACTCCACGCTAGACAAAGCCAAGCTTGTGGCAGGCTACTCTCAAAAGGTACTTACTGTGCTAGAAAGCGGAGCATGTGGCACCAGGTTATTTTTTTGGAAACACCTACACTGGTTGGTTTTTCTTTTCCCTTTTCTCCATTTGATTAAAGAATGAGAACTAGACTGCGAATCCTCTTTACAGCTGTTCTGTTCCTGGAGAGCGAGCCCTTCCCTGGGGCCGTGCTGAACGGGGAGCTGTGGGAGCGCTGTGATGAGTCCAGGGTGTGACAGGCGGAGGCTTTTTGTGCAGGTTGGGAGGGACGGAGCCCGTCTACCTGATGTCTTTCTTCTAGACACTGTTCTAGACAGACCAAAGATAAAGAGCGGTGGTGGAATCTGGGCTCCTCTCTGAAAGCTTTACTCAAGCCCTGGGTGACTTTGTCTACTGAGACTTCAGGTGCAAAGGGGCAGATGAGAGTTGGAAACTGCAGGAATCCATAAGTCGAGGGCAGGTGGTGTTTTCATCCTGGAATTCTGGGGAAGGGAGGCTGAGGAAATCATTGGTCAGAGACGGGGGAGCACTGAAAAATAAGTCTAGTTTGTGTATTTTTTCTTTTAAGATGTTGATTTGAATTTAATGTTCTAGAAATACCTTATTCTGGCTGCTCTGAACAAGGCTGTTTTGCTCCCTTTACTGACGTTCTCTTTGCTTTCCACCTCTACTCGGTGCAGTAATTTATTTTCCTCCCTTCCTCCTGCACCTCGCTCCCCGCTGCTCCCCTGATCCATCAGACCGGAGCGCTAGGAGAAGGGGATTGAGGAAGCTACATAAGCCGCTGGTCTGGGGTGCGGTTCTTCAACGGTTTATGCCTTGCTACTGACAAATTCCTTTGCCTGTTCCATTAACCCTGCGGGGCTTTGGAGGCTTTAGGCAGTGGGTTCTCCTGGTGAGCGGAGTGAGGCCAGCACTCAGGGAGAGGGGTCCGCTGGCTGCCAGAGCTATTGCATCAAGGATGTATTTGGTGTCACTTGGGTGGAGGTGAAATTCCCAGCTTCTCTGGTGGTGACTGGTTGGAGCAGTGTAATATTTTGTTGATAAAGAGCTTAATCCACTTTCTTTTTTTTAATTCTTGTTATGGGAACTTTGATAGGAAGCTAAGCACGAAGTTGCACATTGTCCTGCCCTCTCCCTGTTTCCTTACACACCTTCCCATCGGCTCAACCCTGTTTTGGACTCCTCATAGAGGTGGGAGAACGTCCAACGCGGTCAGCTTTGTTCTAAAAAAAAGCAGAGAAAGGGGCCAGAAGGCCCCTGCCGTGTGCTGCACACAGGGCATCGCCCCATGTGTCACTGAGTTCAGGCTCTGATTTATATCAATGCCTGCAGAACTCGGGAGCCTGCACGCTGCTGCCTGAGCAACTCCAGAAAGCTGGAAGGTGGAAGCGTTTCTGAATTAAGGTGCCCTTTAACAACTTGAGAACCCTTTTTCCCTTCCCCTGGGTCTGTCCTTGCCTTGATTTAGACTTAACCCCTGTCTTCCCTCGAGGGAAAGCGGAGCTTACATAGGACTCACTCGACTCATCCAGCTGAGAGTAACTAGAGCAGCGCTCGCTGGGAACAGAGGTTGTAGCAGCGTCTCCCGGGAAGCCCCGAGCTGCCCGCTCCGTTACCACCTCCGCTCCCTTTGTAAATGTCGCGTTGTTTTTCACCGTTCGGTAGCGTTGTGGGTAGAACTGGGACTCCGCTGCCTTCCCGAGGCAGAGCCTGTTCTGAAACCCGTGTGTGATGCATGTGGCGTTAGCACCCACCGATCCGACCGAACAAGAAAATGCCTTACTGTGGACTCTCCTCACCTGACTCGCATGTGGCTGTAACAGAGAAGCATTGGTTTTATAGCTCTAACGTCTGTCCTGCCATTTCTGAATGTTTCCAAGTGACAATCCTGAAACGACTGCTCTAGGCAGAGATGTTTTAGCAACAGATTTTTAGACCTAATCGAGTTGAAAATATATGCACAAGAGTCACTCTTAAGATACCTTGTTTATATACTATTGTACATAAGATCTTTTTTTTTTTTTTTGTGCAATAAAGTTTGTTTTGGCAGAATCCAGACTGTGGTGGCTCCTTAGCGGAACAGCGGCTGAGACTCAGAGCAGAAAGCACTACAGAGCAGCTCCTCAGTGTCACTCCTGGCTCCGGGATCCTTTAGCCAGAGTCACTCTTGCACCCTCCAAGGCTGCAGTCGCACTAGCAGCGTAGATAACTTTCCTCTTGCTGTGACGAGGTCATTAGTTGTCTGGTGAGTGGCATTTCCACCCACAACAGAGGAGAAAATGCAGAGGTAAGCGAGTATGGAAATGGGTCCTGTTAAGCTTTTCAGACTCTAGAGACTTTTTACAAAACTTTTATTTGGAGTCCGCTGTCCCTGTGTTTCCGATACGCAACGACCTCGCAGGAAGGGCTAGACGCAGGCGCAGCACACAGCAGTCAGGGTATCGCCTCCTTGGCTTCTTCCGGAGTGACTTCCTGGGAGTACAGCTCGGTAAAGAGAGCAGGCAGCCAGTACTGAGGTTCTCCAGCTGCCTGCGTGTCCAGCCAGGCCATTCCCTCCTTCAGCAAGTGTTCCTGTACAAAGAGAGCAGAAACTGTGAGTGGAACTTAACTAAAGGGGAATCATAGAATCATAGAATAACCAGGTTGGAAGTGACCCACTGGGTCATCAAGTCCAACCATTCGTATCAGTCACTAACCCATGTCCCTTAGCACCTTGTCCACCCGTCCCTTAAACCCCTCCAGGGAAGGGGACTCAACCCCCTCCCTGGGCAGTCTCTGCCACTGCCCAATGACCCTTTCCGTGAAAAATTTTTTCCTCATGTCCAGCCTGAACCTCCCCTGGCGGAGCTTGAGGCCATTCCCTCTCGTCCTGTCCCCTGTCCCTTGGGAGAAGAGCCCAGCTCCCTCCTCTCCACAACCTCCTTTCAGGTGGTTATAGAGAGCAGTGAGGTCTCCCCTCAGCCTCCTCTTCTCCAGGCTAGGATGTTGGAAGATGATGGAAGATGAAGGGAAGCCACAGCACAGGCCTGACCTCACATTTATTCTGGGATATGGGAGGTGTAGAACTTGGGCTGCAGTATTTTTTACTCGACTGGGAGAGCTACAGTTCAGACACCCAGCCGTGCATGTCTATGTAGGATCTGAGCTAACAAGATTCCTGTTTTAATGCATATTAGGGAAGTCATAGTAATATCTGCGGCTTCTGAGGGTCTGTGTTCCTCAGCCTGTGTTTGCACAGTGTGCACTCTGCCTTTGGTCTTCACACTAGCTCAGGGTCCCCTGGACGCGCTGGGATAATGCAAAACGACAGCGTTAAGAGTCATAAATCCAGGGTCACCCTGTATCAGCCGCAGTAACGCAGCCCCAGCGCTAGCTCCACGGTCCCTGAACTCCACCGCACAAGAGACCTCTCTACATACCAGCACCTGCTTTGCGCGTTCCGTCTCCCACTTCAGACTGGACTTGATCTCACCAACTGTTACGTAGCCGTTTTTCTGAAATGAGAGAAAATATACTGCGTGGAACAGGCTGCCCGGGACAGTGATGGAGTCCCCATCCCTGGAGGGGTTAAAAAGCCCTGAGGATGTGGTGCTAAGGGACATGGTTTAGTGGTGGAGCTGTCAGTGTTGGGTTTATGGTTGGACTCGATGACCTTAAAGGTCTTTTCAAACCTAAACTGTGATTCTCTCTGCGTACAGTTAAGGCTTCAATCCACAGTTTAGAAGAGTGTGGACAGTTGTGCCCACAGGCCTGGTCTGATCACAGTTCACTGTTGTGGAAGGAACGAGGTTCTTTCAGGGTGGTTGTATTTTAAGATCTCCTGGCCCAGTACCTCTGCCAGCTGCAGGACAACTGTGTGATCCATGTTCAGTTCGGCTGGTACAGACTGGATCAGATACGTTCCTCCAACGGGGATAATCCCAAAGCCGCTCCCCAAGACCTTCAGTTTCTTGATTGCACGGAGGAGATCGTCCCTGAGGAGCAGAGGGCAATGCAGAGCTTTAAAGCAGGAGCCTCTCAAACTGCGCACTACGCTCTGTAAGTGAGGAAGGCTTGAGGTGCAGAAGCTCTGAGCAGCGATAGCTCCTCAGAGCTTGCTGCAGTTCCAGTTAATCAACGCTGAAAAAGTCTTTATAAAGCAATTCAGAACTAGCCTGCAGCTGCGTGTCCCTGCTGCCTGCTAGACACGGCAGCACCGGAGCTGCAAACGCTGAAGTTTAAGATTCAGCCCCAATTAGTCACCATCATGAGTTGTGTCTTAAAATCTGCTTCCGTAATGACCTGTATCAGCCCCTTCCTTACAGCTCAGGAGAGCACAGCAGCTTCAGCAGCTGGATCTGCATGGGACAGATTGTCTCCAGCTCAAGGCAACAGCCCTTTGTGTCCCACGGAAAGCGCTCTGCTGCTTTCTGAACTGGCAAAGTCATTAGATGTGAGTAACGTGTAAGTGGCTCCATTGCTAGAAGTCAAATTTGGAGCCCAATTAACAGCAGCACTTAAGTGCTGGCTGAGACTGGTCCCCCCCAGTGCTCCTCCATTTGCACATACTCACTGGCTGACATCCTGAGCAAACTTCCCCCTTCCCTTCAGCACCTGCTGGTGAAGTTCCTCCAGCGTTATCAGACCTAGGAGTCAGCAAAGAGGACAGAAAATCGTTACTGCACAGCGACAAAATCGCTGCAGCAAGAGCAGCCGAGGGTCTTTGGTGCATTTGCTGCTGGCTCAGCCCTGCCCTCCACTTCCAAGCAGCTGCTCATTGTTCCCGGGATGGAGCCTTGGGTGAGATCAGCACCCACTCACTCCTGTCCCCAGAACTAACACGGGGCAGTCAGCTGTCCCCTTCTCCCACAAATGGATTGGACTCAGATTTCAACTGGTTTTGCTGTGGACCATTCTTGGTCTCCGATTGCCCTTTTGGAGAGAAAAACATCTATCTTTTCATTAGCACTCAGCATCCGCATTCCAGCTCTTTGGGCTATTGCTGTGACCCTTCAGAGACAACCCGGTAAGGGCTTGAAGCAGTAAATCAGCAGTTTTTTACTCCTTTCTGTTTGCCCCTGATCCCTGCTCCTTCCCAGCATCCTGCGAGTCACAGTTTTGTTCCCAAAACAGGGCAGAGGTGGTTGATTCAGGCGGGGATGCACACCTGGGTGATCCCTAGCAGCAGAGCTGTAACCATGGAGGAACAGAACAAGTGGTTTTTTGGGGAAAACAAAGACAAAACTGCCATCTCAGTAATCTGTGAATTCTACACTGAGCAGTGCGACTCATTTCCTTAAGGAAAGGGCAGCCTCCCAGGATCCTCACCTCCATTCCTGTGTTTCAGAGCCAGGCAAACTTCAACAATCTGCACACCCAGCTCGTAGTAAAAATCTCCAACTCCCAGCATCTCTGACCAGAATCCTTTACCAGCTGCGAAGAAAGGGGAAAGCGATTGGACTATCAGCAAAAACATCCTCGCGTAACTGGTGCTAAGCAGGCTGCTCACACCCCTCACCGTGCGGACTCAGATCTGTTAATACCAAGGTTTCGATTTTGTTTGCTCTACCTGTTTTTCCACCACCCTTTTATGTAACCAGCACTCAAAGTGACCACACACCAATTCACAAACCCCAAGGATGCAAACGCCAGCAGCTTTCCTCCGCGGGACTCCAGTGTCCCTGCGAGCTGCTTGCAGTGTGAGAACGGCGCGGGGAATCCCTAGGCAATTAACTCCAGTGCCTGCTCCTCACATGCCAAAGGATCCACTCCGATCGTGGCGCACATATCCTGGAACTGGACTCGGAATTCAGGGTTTTTGCGGATCTCCTGCTTGTGTTTGCTGGCAAACTCTTCTAAGTTGGTCTTAAACATGTCCAGCTGCTTGGACATCTGAAAGAGAATTAGAGAGAAGCATTTTGGTCTTACCACTCATTTAATGCATTTTTTCCATAAACACAGCCCACAACGGGTGCTGAGGGAGCAGAGCCCTCACGGAATGCTCGGGCCTCTTTGTGCTGCCTGCAGTCTTAAAGAAAAGGAAACACGATAAAATCACTTGACATCAGAGTTCTCCACCCTTTTAAGACTGAATTCAAACCAATATCAGATCACAGTGGAGATGAGGCAAAGGGCTGTTCTAATCTGGCTCCAAAGGGGAGCAGCGGTTGTGCTATGATGCATGTGGGGCAGAAATGGATCTAGAGAGGACGTGGTGCTGAGCTCCCAGAGCGAGAGCTGCAGCAGCCAGCACAGCTCGGATGGACAGACAGCCTGACAGGCGCCACCGTCATCCACGCTGCTCGTGGATCTGCTCCAGGCACCAATGTGGAGCAGGAAACAAAGCCCAGTTGCAGCTGGGCTCACAACCGTGGTGATTCCTGGGTCAGGGCTGGATCTCCTACCTGGGCCAGCTGGTCTTCGGCCAGGACCGTCCCTCGCTCCTTGTACTTTGCCTGCAGGTGGAAAACAGGAGGTGGAGACAGTGCTGAAGGACCAGAAACCAAAACTGGCTGAGAGAGGGGCTCCTGGAGGTCGGATGAACTTGGAAGACCACAGTCCAGTGCCCTGGGCATGCAGGGAGGCTGCCTGGAAGCACGGGGTACCCTGGCTTTGGAGCTGGGCTGGCACCAGCTGGTCTGGTGGATGTGAGGACACCGCCCTGCTCCCCGGACACCCACTCGCACCCTTCACGGCCCTCCAGGGGCCCTCAGGCCCTCCCTGGGGCCTGGCACCCACCTCCCGGGCCTGAGGAGACCTCCTCCCAGGGCCTGACACTCCCCTCGGGGGCCTGACACCACCCCCAGGGCCTGACACACCGCCGCCCCTGGTTCCGCCTCGGCCGTCCCGGGGCCTGGCACGACCCTAGGGCCCTCTCCTTGCCCCCCCGCCGGTCCCGGTGCTCCCCTCACCTCCGCGAGTTTCTTCTTGGCGATGGCGCCAGCGCCCACCCCGCGCCGGTGCATCCCGGCGCCGGCCCCGCCGCGCGCCGCGTGACGTCATCGACCCGCGACAGCGGATCTGGCTAACGCCAGGGGGCGTGGCTTGAGCTGAGGGCGGGGTCGCTGAGCAGAGGGGGCGGGGCCACACGGGGCGTGGCCACACGGGATGGAGCGCATAGAGGGGGCGGGGCTTTGATAGTGGGCGTGGCCAGAGGGGGCGTGGCCAATCTCCCTGCTCCCCCCTCCCCCGGCGGGAAGGGGTCTGCAGCACGGGGACTGTGGGAGTTCAGGCCGTGGAGAGGGGGAATAGGCCCCATTTCAGAGAATCACAGAATCACCCGGTTGGAAAAGACCCACCGGATCATCGAGTCCAACCATTCCCATCAATCACTAACCCATGTCCCTCAGCACCTCGTCCACCCGTCCCTTAAACCCCTCCAGGGAAGGGGACTCAACCCCCTCCCTGGGCAGCCTCTGCCAGGGACCAATCACCTTTGCAGTGAAAAATGTTTTCCTAATGTTCAGCCTGACCCTCCCCTGGTGGAGCTTGAGGCCATTCCCTCTCGTCCTGTCCCCTGTCCCTTGGGAGAAGAGCCCAGCTCCCTCCTCTCCACAACCTCCTCTCAGGGAGTTGCAGAGAGCAATGAGGTCTCCCCTCAGCCTCCTCTTCTCCAGGCTAAACACCCCCAGCTCTCTCAGACGCTCCTCTTGTTCTCCAGCCCCTTCCCCAGCTTCGTTGCTCTTCTCTGGACTCGCTCCAGAGCCTCAACATCCTTCTTGTGGTGAGGGGGCCACAACTGACCCCAGGATTCGAGGAGCGGTCTCACCAGTGCCGAGTCCAGAGGGAGAAGAACCTCCCTGGCCCTGCTGGCCACACCGTTTCTGATCCAAGCCAAGATGCCATTGGCCTTCTTGGCCACCTGGGCCCCTGCTGGCTCATGTTCAGTCGCTGTCAACCAACACCCCCAGGTCCTTCTCCTCCAGGCAGTTTCCAGCCAGACTTCTCCTAGTCTGGAGCTGCTCAGGGTTGTTGTGCCCCAAGTGCAGGACATGGCATGTGGCCTTGTTAAACCTCATCCCATTGGTCTCAGCCCGTGGATCCAGCCTGTTCAGATCCCTTTGGAGCCTCCCAACCCTCCAGCAGATCCACGCTTCCACCCAGCTTAGTGTCATCCTTTGGATAGGGCTGCCCCTCTAGGTGGAGATCAGCCCCTGTTTGGGGGAGCTGGGTTGCCTCAGCGGAAAGGGTCTCCCCCCCTGGGATGGGGTATAACCCCCACTGGAGGGTTTCGGTCTCCCCTGGGGTCGGGGGAGGCCCTGGATGGAGATGAGCCCTTCCTTGAGGTGGGGTCACCTCCATGGGATGCTGTGTGTCCCCCTGGGAGAGAGAACCTCAGCAGCTTGGGCTGGGCCCCCAGGTGGGTTTTAGCAGGGTTAGAGTCTAGATCTCTGCAGCCCCAGCTGAACTTTCTTTCAGCCGTTGCCCCCTGACAAGGCGTGAGCTCCTGGAATCAGGGTTGTCGGTGTTGTGGCTCAGCCTGGTGTGACCCGTGAACCTCCTTTGCAAGGGCACTGACAGGTTTTTTTAGCAATTTATCACTATTGCATAGTCTGCCCCCAAATCAAGGCTTATCTGAGCCTCCTTTTAGCTTCAGACCAAACTCTTTATTACTTGCATCAGCAAAACAGACAAACACACACAGAACAGAGGGAGCGTAAGGCGTCCTCCTCCTCCTCCTCAAGTGTCCTGGTAGGGTGGAGAGGGAGCTCCTCAGGCAGGTCCTGGGGTTACGCAGCCCTGACAGAGCAGAAAGAATCATAGAATCATAGAATAACCAGGTTGGAAGAGACCCACCAGATCATCGAGTCCAACCATTCCCATCAATCACTAACCCATGTCCCTCAGCACCTCGTCCACCCGTCCCTTAAACCCCTCCAGGGAAGGTGACTCAACCCCCTCCCTGGGCAGCCTCTGCCAGGGGCCAATGACCCTTTCTGTGAAGAATTTTTTCCTAATGTTCCTCCTGACCCTCCCCTGGTGGAGCTTGAGGCCATTCCCTCTCGTCCTGTCCCCTGTCCCTTGGGAGAAGAGCCCAGCTCCCTCCTGGGGGAGAGGAAACATAAATCCCTGTGGCACTGCCCTTCACCCCTTTCCTTTTGGTGCTGATGGGAACCGAGGCACCAGTTCTCGCCTCCTCTGCCCCGCAGCCGCCTCCGGCACCTTGCAATTCCTTCTGACAGCATGAGGGGTGTCAGAATCACTGTCTAACCCTAAATTTTGAGAAAAATCAGCAGCTGCTTGGAGGAGAGAGCCACTTTCCCTGCCGGAGAGGCTGCAGGGTGAGCTCACGGTTGTTTGTTCGCGCCGGCTGCTCGGCTCGCATTGTCTGCGGGGAATTGTCTGTCGCCCAGAGCTGCCTCTCATTTCCACCCTACATTTATTCATGGCCAGTTCATCCCTTTTTGTTGTCGTGCCAACTTTTGCCATTAGCATAAACAGCTCTTTCCTCGCTCTGGGTTTTATCGCTGGTGACTTGGGCTCAGCCTTCACTTTACTCAGCGCGGCAGAGGATGAGCTCACATTCCCCGAGCCTCCTCAAGGCCCTCCCTGCGCCTTTTGCGTCTTGGTTTCTCGTTGTGTTTCTCTCCGAACGCCTCTTCTATGTTTTGTACGCTGCCATGAAAGTATTTTCTGTGCGCAGCTCGATGAACACCTCCTTTTCTCATTGAAAAGAGGGGAAAAGGGTTTCATAGAGTCCTGGAACAGGTTGGGTTGGAAGGGACCTCAAAGCCCATCCAGTTCCAACCCCAGGGACACCTCCCACTGGATCTGGTTGCTCCAAGCCCCATCCAACCTGGCCTTGAACCCCTCCAGGGATGGGGCAGCCACCACTGCTCTGGGCAACCTGGGCCAAGGCTTCTCCACCCTCACAGGAAAACATTTCTCCCCAAGATCTCACCTCAATCTCCCCTCTTTCAGCTCAAAACCGTTCCTCTCCATCCTATCCCTGCCCTCCCTGATCAAGAGCCCCTTCCCAGCTTTCCTGGAGCCCCTTTCAGTCCTGGAAGCTGCTCTAAGGTCTCTATGGAGCCTTCTCTTCTCCAGGCTGAACAACCCCAACTCTCTCAGCCTGTCCTCCTACAGGTGCTCCAGCCCTCACAGCATCTTCTTGGCCTCTGCAGTTGAATTCAGCCAAACTGGGCTATATGAGCGCTCTGGTTTTCTAAAGAAATCCCAAATTAATTGGTCGTGCTCTGCAGCAAGGACCTTTGGGGTCAAGGGCTGGGAATGGAGCTGTAGGGCTGCTTGTAGCAACGGGAATGGGTACAAGAACCACTCACGTTGGTCTGCAGAGATCAGTCGACATCAGCCATGTCAGAAAGTCTGGCTTCAAAACATCCTTCAAACCTTCCAGAGAAGCCAAACTGCAAGAAATGAGCCACACCATGAAGAGAGAGGAGAGGCGAGGATCCAGCTGCCGCGTGTGACGGCCTCGTGCCCTGATCCCATCAAGTTCACCGGGATGATTGACTTCCCTTGACTTCTTGCTTCTGATAAACCCACAAAAAGCTTTCACCTCTGCTTGACGCGGTGAGCTCTGCACCCAACAGCGCCTTGATCTCAGCGTGTTTGGGCTGCGCAGCAGCGATCGTGTCGGGCTTGGGGGGTGAGAAGGAGCAGCTCGGTGCCCCCCATCCTACTCTCCACCTCCACCAAGCTCCAACGGCCGCAAAACAAAAGCTGCGAGGGGCTGAAGCAGCATCAACGCTCCCAACTCATTTTGGAACAAGCCTTTGTTCCGAAAGGACTTTCCCCTGCAAGTTGCATTTTTTTTTTTATTTGCAATTAAGGAGATTAAGGGAGACACTAGAAAACATTTTGTTTTTAACGAAACTGGTCAAGCTGATTAATCTCCACCATCAAAGCTTCCCCTTCCCCCTGGGGCCCCTCCTTTCCTGGCCAGGTTGGACAAACATCTGTCGGGAGCAGTTTGGGGCTCGCTGATCCTGCCTGGGAGCGGGGGTCAGACGCAGTGACCTCTCGACATCCCTCGTTCCTTTGATTTGGCATTTTCAGTGTGACTGGTGATTCTCAGGCTCTGATTTTCCAAGTGCCTGGCCCGAGACACCTCTGTGAACCACAACTCTGCTTGTTTCCCCTACCCCGTGGCCTCCCTGCACCCCCATTTCTGAGGTATTTTTCATATAGGAGACAACAAATACCCCTGGATCCTTGTGCTGGGTGACTTCCTGCAGTTAGAATTTTTTTTTTTTCCTGAAGACACTAGGATGGTGCCTGATGCGTGTGGACTTTGTGTGGTAAGTGCTTTTCCCCCCCTCTTGCCACCATTTTAGGACTAAGCAGCAGCAACCTGTTAGGGTTTCTAAATCCCCTTCGTGTCAAAACCCAGAGATGAGCTCCTCGGTTACTACTGGGTTTTCTCAACCTAGAAAGTGCCCCAGAACAGGTTTTTCTTCAGACTCGTGTGTCTGATTTGAACATTTGTGACATAAGCTGAGCTTTGGGGGAGGCGAATGGGGCTACCGACAGGCTGCGGATGCGCTGACGCAGCACAAAGCCGCGCGGTGCCGCGATGCACGAGTGCGCTCCAGCCAGATGGCTTGGGAAGAGCCGGCACCGGCAGCAGCAACCGCGTGTTCCAGATGGACTCCCTTACCTTGCCCAGAAGTACCTGGTCTACATCACCATCCTCACCCTGACCACAACGGTTTCATAGAATCAGAGAATCACCAGGTTGGAAAGGACCCACAGGATCATCGAGTCCAACCATTCCCATCAATCACTAAACCATGTCCCTCAGCACCTTGTCCACCCATCCCTTAAACATCTCCATGGAAGGTGACTCAACCCCCTCCCTGGGCAGCCTCAGCCAGTGCCCAGTGACCCTTTCCATGAAAACTTTTTTCCTAATGTCCAGCCTGACCCTCCCCTGGTGGAGCTTGAGGCCATTCCCTCTCGTCCTGTCCCCTGTCCCTTGGGAGAAGAGCCCAGCTCCCTCCTCTCCACAACCTCCTTTCAGGGAGTTGCAGAGAGCAATGAGGTCTCCCCTCAGCCTCCTCTTCTCCAGGCTAAACACCCCCAGCTCTCTCAGCTGCTCCTCGTAAGACTTGTTCTCCATCTTTCATCTTTCAGGATGATTAAATCTTAAAGAAGATCTGAGTGTCCCCTGGTAAAGGTCACAGACCAGAATCAAGCTGGGAAATCCCTCCTGGGGCTGGCAGGCAGCTCTCCTGCCCTGGTGCACGTTTAGGTGACGGGCTCTTCATCCCAGGAGCTTATGGCAGTGATAGTAAGAAAAAGCTGGTTTGGAGCTAGAATCATGGAATGATTTGGGTGGAAGGGACCTCAAAGCCCATCCAGTCCCATCTCTGCCATGGGCAGGGACACCTCCCACTGGATCAGGGGCTCCAAGCCCCATCCAACCTGGCCTTGAACCCCTCCAGGGATGGGGCAGCCACCCCTGCTCTGGGCAACCTGGGCCAGGGGCTCCTACCCTCCCAGGGAAACATTTCTCCCAAGATCTCATCTCAATCTCCCCTCTTTCAGCTTCAAACCGCTCCCCTCATCTTCTCCCCGTGCTCCCTATTTAAAACTGAACTGGTCCACACGCTGAGCGTGAACCACTGGGGTTTGAGTTTTGTCCCTGGGGTTTGGTTCCATCAAATCAAAATATTCAGCAGAGCTGCCTCTATGTCACCTGCGTCTCACTGGAGAGTTTTCTTTCATAAAAGCTTCGTTTGGGTTGGGTTGGAGCCCTGCAGGGTGGTTTCTGGTGTCCTAGTGGCACGTTAGCAGCGTGGGAGAGCTCAGCCCTGTCACAATCCTGTGCTGTGACCTTATCAAAGCGCTGGGGTTGACATTTGCAAAACCAAAGACCTCACTGAATTTTTGAAATCTGCATTTTGTGCCAAATTTCAAAATTGGAGAGGCTTTGCCTTTGCTCCTTGAGACAGAATTGCAAAATGTGAAATTGCCTGTTGTAATTAAAGTCTCCCTATGGGAAGCTGTTTCCACAGATTCTCGCCTCAAAATATTCCTTAAGAAGTAAAACGCTTGGGGTCCTCATCCCTCCCTGCCACCAGCATCCCTCTGGCTCTTCTCCCACCTCACCTCTGGTTTTTCTTGGCTGTGAGGAGCCAGGTGAAGATCTCTCCGGGCTCTGGAGCTCCCAGGTTCCACCTCTGGCCGCTCGCAGCTGGTTCCTGGGACTCAGCTTCCCTCTTGGATGCTTCGAGGATGTTGCTGGAAGGCGACACGGGACGATATCAGCCCGAGATGCCACAAGAGGGTGCCAAAATGTTGCGTTTCCACAACCCCCCCAGCTCCCTCCCAGCCCATCCCCAGGCAGCCAAGAGCAGAAGTCGCTCTTGGGCAGGGAGAGGGATGCTTGGACTCGGTGCCGACAGACCATGAGCAGTTGTAGGACTTAGAAAAAATAAGAAAAAAGCGAAAACCAACTCCCCAGAGCATCACTGCTGCGGTCCAAGAAAAACACCCTCGGCTCTGCGTTCTGCTGGAGCCGTCAGTCGGCTGACGACAGCTCCGACTTTGGATCGCAGGAGGGTTGGAAGTCGATGCACTTACTCGCTTTTCTTCTCCCGTCTGGCTAGCAACCATTCCACAAAGTTCTTCTTCAGCATCGTGTCCATGGTGCGGCTGTAGTCGCTCGCCAGGGTGGCCTCGGAATAGCGTCGTTGCACGGGTCTGGAGCTGGGGACCCTCACGCTGGGGCGAGAGGACAGAGACGGAGCGAGTTCCCCACGGGCCAAGAGCACACAAGGCACGAGTTCACTTGGGCTGCCCGTCAGCAGGGTTTTGAGGTCACTTTTCATCTCGCTTGGTACCATTTCTGCTTTGTGATGGGAGGACGTGGCCAGAGACGGGGCGAGGATCCTCCTCACCTGTTTTGCTGGGTGCTAAGGCAGGTGCAGCCCAGATTTGATGTCTCAAGAGGAGAAGATCTTGGGGATTTGCTGGCACTCTGGAGTTAGTGTGGTTTTCCCTGTTGTAGCCCGATTCATAGAATCGTAGAATCACCAGGTTGGAAGAGACCCACCTGATCATCGAGTCCAACCACGGGCTTTGGCTCTGAGCTGAAGCACCAAGTGTGCTCAGGCTCCCTCCTCCAGTGAGCTGCACGCCTAAGGTCAAGGAAACCTTTCCTGTGTCCTCAAGAGGCTCAGGGGTGATGCCAGGAGCCAAGGGCTGACCCTGAGAGCAGTGCGGATTGGACAAGGTAGACATTAGGACATTAGGAAAAAATTCTTCACAGAAAGGGTCATTGGGCACTGTCAGAGGCTGCCCAGGGAGGGGGTTGAGTCCCCTTCCCTGGAGGGGTTTAAGGGACAAGGTGCTGAGGGACATGGTTTAGTGATTGATGGGAATGGTTGGACTCGATGATCCGGTGGGTCTCTTCCAACCTGGTTTTTCTATGATTCTATGATATAGTTCCCGGCTACCCAAGTTAGCAACAAATCTCCCTTTTAGTACAGTTATCTGGCATTGCAGCAGCTCCTGGTTCTCTGACAAGAATCCTTTTGGATCTTCTCAGGTGGTAGTTGGGAATTTAGCAGCAGGAGCCGTGGAAAGAGAAGGCAATATTTATTCTACGCCTGCTTTAGGTGCCCGGTCATAACTTCAGAAGCTTCTAAACGCTGCATGCCCTGAAGCCTCATTTGTGTGAAACAATTAAATCTTGTTTCTATTTCTCAGCCAACCTGCTTCTCTTCTGGTTGACTTCCAGCTTGTTCCTCCTAACCCAGAGCCATGAAGTTTGTAGGGAAAGCTTGGGAGTTCCTGGCTCTGGCTCAAAGGCTCAGGGCTTGGGTTTGATCTCTCTCTTATCATCTGCTCATCTCTGTTTCCATTATCTCAGATCTACCTCAGGACCCACGTTCTCACCTACTCACCGAGATGCCAATGGAAAGAGACCATTTGCAGCTGGAAAAGGCTCAAGATACACGCCGAGCTTTCCAAAACACTTACCCCGAGACGTTCTCTTCCATCAAAACAAAGCCCAGGGAAGCGAGGAGCAGAGAAAGAACTTTGAGAGACATCATTTTCTTGGCTGGTTTCTCTCTTCAGAAGGAGCAGACGATCCGGATCTCCGGCTCCTGTAACATCCAGGACACGAGTGACACAAGGACCCAGAGGGATGCGCAGCGGCTGGGCACGTGCCTGCACTTGTAAATGTGTTTCTGCAGCCCTCGTGCTTGGAGGGGCCTTCTCCATCCTACAAAGCTCTCCTCTGCCCTTCCCAGTTAAATCACTTTTTCAATGCCAAGGCTCTTTCCCACCGCGGCGTCTTTTAACGTTGGTTTCCTGTACGTTTATTGTAACCATCAAATTCATTGTGGGTCGCACATTCCCGGAGGCAGGGGCTTTGTCTGCCTCCGTGTTTACAAGCTGACCCTGTGGGTACCTCATTGTGCTTTAAGGGTCGATTCAAGCTCGAGTGTGTGAACGGGAACGTCGGCTGGAGCAGGCGATGAGCAGTAGCCATGGCATCTGCTTATCCCACCCCGCGGTCCAGCGGGATTTAGGAGCCTGATCCGATTTCGGGGAGATTCTGTTGGGATGAATAATGGCTTGTGTAGGGACCGGAGCCAGGATCGGTGAATATCTGCTATGAAAAATCTCCTATGGACAGTGACAGGACCGGATTCCAAGATTTATTAGCTCCAAGCTGTTCCCAGTCCTCACGTCCACGGTTCAGCTCAACAGCTCGTGGACATCTGAGCTCTTTTAATTACTATTCCAGCTCTGCAAACTCCCTACAAAAATGGGTTTGATCACGGCTCACAGAAAGGATGATGGTTCACAGATGGGTTTTGTTGTCCCACACCTCCCTCTTTGTAAGAGCGATTTCTGGAAACAGCATCGCAACGGAGAGTGGGGAAAACACAGGAGCAGAAAGCAAAGGGGCTGGGTGAGGACTCGGGTGTCCCATCCTCCAAAAATCTTTCCATACATTGATACCATTTCCCTCCTCTAAGCAGGTATTTGTACTCTTACACCAGCCCGATTATTGGCTTGGGGAGAGCAGGAATTTGCAAGTCTGGACATTGCTGCTAATTGGGGCATTTTTTATTCCTGGAAAACGGTGGGATCTTTGACAAAAGTTTTGAGCCCTTCCTGTCAAGTGAGAAAAATAGGAATGGGTTACGTTATCTCAGACACATCAAGGTCTGAGGAATGCTCTTAAAAGCAAAGGTGTGTACTCAAAACACTGGCAAAATCCCTAAAATACTTAGGGCTAAAGCAGTAAAAGACAAATAGTTGCGGGGCGCGTTAACAGAAGCAAATTCCATAGCACAAAAAGCTGAGGAATATTTTAAATGAGAACAGGAAAAAAAAGTGTGATGATTAAATAACTGAGGTTTTCCCTCATATCTGCGTTCTATTCCCTCAATTGTTGCTATAACTGCAGGTGTGACAGTGAATCTGAGAACAGTGAAGCTGGGCAGGAGCATCTTTCTTTGAGTTTGTGATGCTGGGAGAGGAAACTCATTGCAGCCTTAGTTTTGTGGAGGAAAAAAGCGGTTTGTGTTTTCAGAGACTACTGAAAAAACCATTTTTTTCATTAATATGGGACCTTTCCCTGTGGGACACAGGAGCAGCTACGCTCTGCCAGCCCTGCCTGGCGTGGGATTTGCTGGGATACTTGCACCAGTTTGATCCTACAGCTTGACTCCTCCACAAAAACAGGAGCAATTGGTGAGACCTTTGCACCGGGAAGGTTTTCCAGTGCCCTGTGCCATATCGTCTGCTTCAGAAGAAGCGTTCTCTCCGTTCTATCCATAGCTGGGAGCTCCCAAAAGGCAGCTACAACCCATTTCTCCTCATTTCCCTGTGCAGGATGAGTTCTTAAGTGCAGATGCCAGCCTGGCATTTCCCATGCACTGGATTATTCCTCTGGAATAACAGCATTTCCCTTTAGAGCCCAGCTCGTAGCGCCACCGCGAAAGCAGCATCTCATGCAGCATTGGGAGAGGCTCAGCCAAAGGGACAGGCTCTGCCCTAGCTGCTCACCCCTACTGTTATCTTAGGAAAAAAATGAGTTAAAATGAGAGATTGACAGAGAGCTTCTTACCTTCCTGCTCCTCAGAAGCCACCTGGAGGATCTCAGCCTGTTCTGGTGTGCAGAGCAGACCCCGCAGGGCTTTTATACACGTTGGCTGGGCAGGACCAGCCCCGCTTCCATGAGGTGAACAGGAAATCAAGCACCTAATCAAAGCAATTCCAGCCTACTTAGAGCTGCTTCATTAGGTCCATTGACCTACAGAACAGGAAAACAACCTTTTAAAACATATTTACATTAATGGCAATTAAACATTACTACATCACAAAATCAGGAATGAGCGTGGGTACAATACATATGGCATCGGGCTAAACCTTAATTCCGCAGAGCACCTCCTGCCACGGTGAAAACTTCCTCTGTTTCCATCTTTTCTTTTCCCAGGTGTAATTCTGTCTTGGAGAGCTCCATCAGCTCCTTCTCTTTCTTGCAGGAGGAATCACTTCGCTAAAATCGGTAGCTCCTATCGTTGATGTTTTTGTCGCCATCAAGTCCGGGCATCCCCCACCACAGCCTGCAAACCCCAAATACTGAAAACAGCATCTATCCCCCAAAATGTGCGTTCTAAGAGGAGAAAACTTGGGCTGGAGAGTGGCACACAGGGAGCTGGTGAGGAATGGGGAGGTTAACGAGGAGGAGGGTGGTGACACAGCAGCCTAAGTGGGCTGAGGGGCAGCAGCTGGACCTGAGCGCCCACTGGGGCTGTTGCTGTCCTGGCTGATGGAGTGGTGCCCTGTGGGTCTGCAGCTGCTGGGGACGTGGGTCAGTGAGGCCACCACCTCACCCTGTCCTTGCACAGCTGGATTCAGGGGAGCAGATGTTCTGCAGATGTGAATCGTGCCGTCAGCGTCCAAGGGGTGCGTCCCCTTCCCATCAGTTTGGCAGTGACTGTGCTGGTAAGATCTCCCCAGTGACTTTTCTGCTTCCTTGGGGTCTCTTCCTGGGAGAACCGGACCCGTTAGGTTTTAACCCTTAAATCCTGCTCAGGGATCGCTACCAGGGCTGTCCTGGCTGCTCTCCCATCCTGTCACACCCAGCTTCGATCCAGTGGGGTCTGTGCCAGCCAAACCCTCGAGCCGAGCTCTGCTCACGGTTCCTGATGTGAAGCGGTGCCCGTGCTGGCTTGCAGAGCACAGTCCCCCCCGCCGTGGCTCAGCTCCCCGAGCAGCCTGAACTTCTGCAGAAGGTTATCCAAGTCCCCACCTTCCCCTCAGGTCCACCAGCCTTTTATTTTCGTTGAGTTCAGCAGAGCCGCTGGGCGCAGGAGCCCTGCACACCTGGCTGGAGGAGGGATGCGTCTGCATCCTCGCAGGTTTGTGCTGGCTCAGCTGCATCAGGGATTTGTGTGGGAGAGAGGTAGGATTTCTGGCTGACGGGGCTGAGCAAGAAGCAGCCCTGAACGGAGCTGCGGGAACAATGGCAAAACTGAGGTGTCGGTGGTTTCGGCGTGGGAGAGGCTTTCGCTCTGCTGGCACGGTGCCCCCAGCCTGTCTTGTCCCAGACACGCGCAGAAACGCAGGTTCCTTTCTAAAAAGTGGGTTTTTTTCAGCCCTCTGAGAAGCGCTGCTGGGATGGAGGGGCAGATACAGGCTGGTTCCATCCACACCGGGCGAGCGCGGAGTGCAGAGTGACCACGTCCAGCTCCTCCAACGCCGGCAGAGCCGTTCCACGGCTCCCCAGCACAACCAGCCTCTCCAACAAGTAGCATTATTTCTGTATTGCGTTCAGATAAAGGCTCGGAAGGACATTGCTAGGGCAGATTTAGAGTTCAGTGCTGTTAGGGAGCAATTATTGAGCTACTCAACGCGTGGCTCAGTCTTTCAGCTGGCAGGGCACGAGCAGGGCAGGAGCTCCAAAAGCTTTTCGCCCATGCAGGAGCACGGTGGCTGCTGTAATAAATGAGGCACTATAATAGTTACAAATAACTAATTTCCACTCCGAGCACAGCTGCTAATCAATAAAATGAAACAGTTTATCCTGGGGTCTTTATTGCATGTATTCTGGGTACTTCACTCCCAGCCAACTCTGATATCTTGTTTCTCCAAAGTGCAACCTATTTGCTTTTCTCTCATTAAGTGCCCCTGTCGGATATAAAGTTAACAGACTAAAATAAATATCCAGCAACATTAAACGTTGACCCAAGGTTCACAGTTACGGTTATTCCAGGGCATCTACTCGTGATGCAGCTTGGACAGCAGCGTCACTCTTGGGTTTCTCATCATCTTTCAAGCAAACGTGCAGATGTGCAGAAGTTCGTTACGAAGGGAGGTGGGCACTGGCTGCATCCCATCCTGATACCCCAAGGTTGAAGCTGCACGAGATGAGATCTCAGGGAGAAATGTTTTCCTGGGAGGGTGGGAGGCCCTGGTCCAGGCTGCCCAGAGCAGTGGTGGCTGCCCCATCCCTGGAGGTGTTGAAGGCCAAGTTGGACGGGGCTTGGAGCAACGGGATCCAGTGGGAGCAGAGTGGAACTGGATGGGCTTTGAAGTCGCTTTCAACCTAACCCATTCCTTGATTCTCTGATTCCATGATTGATGCCTAAACTGCTGAAGCTCTGCTGGTACCAGGGGGTCTAAGTAACGATTCAAGTCTTGCTCTTCTCCAGCCTTAGCCCATCACGGCTGCAGCAGCTCTCCCCTTGTAGCGTTACCTGTGCTCTGCTGCCTTTGCAGGTAACACAGCTCATTTCACAAACTTCAGCTGGGTCGCAGCTCAGGATGCTTCAGCCTGGGTCTCCCCCAGCCGTGGCTTATTTCTCCCTGCAAATCAAACAAGAAAGCTGGGGCTGTGCCGTTTCATCCACACGGCGCTCGGCTTTTCCCCACACACCAGACCTGCCTCGAGGAGCTGGTGTCCCAGGAATTCAGGAATGTGTTGGGAAGATCGCAGCTGCGCTACTGGAACAGTCCTTTGCTCCGCTTTGGAACATCTCAAGGGCAACTTTGATTAGGAAGCATTTCAAGTATTAGATGTCTCTGTAATCATGGAAAATAGGGCTCCAAATGACCTTAAGAGATCATCCAATCCCTCTTCTGCTCCCAGGCAGCCTCAGTTCCACTTAAATCCCTCTGAAAGGAGGAGTTTGATCCCTTCCCAAAAGTTTTCAGAAATGGAAATGCCGCAAACTTCTTGAGAAGTTTCTTGGTGTTTAGCTCTGACGCCTCCCCCTCGATGGCTCAGTCACACCTGGGATGAGATTTCCCCTCTGGAGTCGTGCTCTCTGCTTGCTGTTCTGTGCGGCTCCCCTGCTCTGCCAGAGGAGAGGGATTGCAGGTGGTGCACGGCCCAGGAGAAAACAAGAGTTTCTGCTCCGTTCTGCGTGTAAGCATCAGGCAGAGCTGGGATTCCTGACTGTATCCAGCTGCGATTGATCCGTATCGGCATTTGCTCTGCTCCTCAAATCCCAGGAGAGAGGAAGGAGGGATTAAGTATTTCATGCCATCCTCTCTCTGAAATCCCAGGTGCTGGAGCATCATTCACACTCTGATCCCGATTAGGACCAGATCTTAACTCAACTTTGCTGCCGCCAAAGGCACAGAGCTCGGAGCTTTTCTTAGGAGCTCCTTTCTCCCCCTAAAATTCCAGCAATGCCGTCTCGCAGAGGAGCTGACTTAGGTGCTTTATTCTCACTGCTGCACCTTGGCAGAGCACAAGCCCTCAATGCAAGCTTCTTTCCCTGAAGCCTTGACCCCACAGCCTGTGTCCAGCTTTTCCTTCCTTTCCCTTCCCAGGTCTCCTCGCACCTTGGCATCTCCTGGATCTGGCACAGCAAGGGAAGGGGAAACACAGCTAGGAGGGGAAACCGCGTGCCCGACCCCAGGTACCAGCACCCTGCCAGGAGCCTCGTGCCGACCACGATGTGATGAAAACAGCTTTGTCTTCTCATTCCACCTCCTGCACCCAGCCCTGCCCAGCACTCGTGAGACACGAGGGATGAGCCGGATGGATCCACAGGGCATCGTTGGAGTGACCAACACCTCTCCATCCTCTCCTTGCGACTCAGACCTCCCCCTCCAGTGTTAGCATCCTACCTCGTGGCAGCATCTTAACGTAAAAACCATCCTGTATTCCTCCTCAGAGCGAAGACGGAGCCAGAACGAAGCAGCTGGGGAGATCAGAGTGGTGGAGCTGCAGGAAAAAAAAAAGAGAGGAAATAATCAGTCCCGCTAAATCCCAGTGTGCACCAGCAGGACGAGAAACGAGACAGCCCGGTCCATGGCGAGGCGCCTGCCCAAGTGGCTGGTTCAGTAACATGGAATTATTTCCATCTCGTGCCCTCGTTGCTCTCCCAACCTCACCTTTGCGGGTGCCTCGGTGCGGGGTACGGGTCAAGGTTTCGCTTGTGAAATGACCTCGATGTTTTAACGTGACCCGCAACAGCGAGCGGTGCCGCGCGGCTTCCCACCTCCCGGATTGCACTTGTTTGGGGTAGAAAGAATTAAGCAGAAATTCAACGGCATCCGCGGCTGAGCCTTTCGTCGCCTCGTGCTACAGGGGGTTTAAAGAGAAAAGGGATGGGAAGTGGGGAGTATTGCAGAACCTGCAGTTCTTTAGGGGGGTTAAGTGGTATCTAGAAATTATAGGGCCCCCAAATTGTACCCGTGTAGCATAGATCGGATACAAATGCCTTTTTTTTTTTGGTCTGGAGGAAATCTGATACAAATACCTACAGGAAAACATCTAATCTGTGCTTTATAAGTGCTGCAAATGTTTGGAGGGGGGTTCAAAAGAGCAGCTCCTGCTTGGAAGAAGGTCAGGGGGAGTTCAGCAACGGCAGGATTCATCCCCCACCACGCTGTCTCAACGGTGTTAGTTTAGTTGAGCCTTGTCCCAAGACCAGAAGGTTCTCCAGCCATCCGGAGGGGTCTGGCTGCTCCAGGGCTGCGTGGCTGCTCTGGTGAGAATTGAGGGAGAAAATCGAAATGGCCAGGTCAGAAAGGGCTGCTGTGAGGAAGGGTGGCACGGTTATTCGGGGAGAAATTGGAGTTTAAAAGGGGCTGTCTGAAAAAAACAGCCTTTCAGGGCTCGTTCTGCTCAGCATCCGCCTTTCCTCGCAGCGAGAATTCTCCACTCACCCAAAGGAAGAGACAGAAAAAACCCAAACGGAACCATTTTTATTGTGCGTGTGGAGAAATGGGTGCAAAGAAGCTTTGTTGGATGAGAATTTGATCGGATCGCAAAGCCCAACGGGGAATGTGGGTAGAAGGAGAGCTGGGGAGGGCAAACAGCCCCAAACCCTAGTGGGAGCCCCAGAACTTCCCAGGAGCAGATGCTGAGGAGCAGCAAATCGCTGTTTGGTTGTGGGTTTCTGTTGGGTTCGTTTTAAACAGCCTCCAGCTTTTTTTTTAGCACCAGAATTAAAGGATTTTGCAAGACGTGAGCTGGTTTGGAAGGCAGAGCTCCTTGCAGGGTTTGGTGTGAACTCAAGCACTGAGGTGCTCGGGGAAGGGGAAGATCCTCCAGGAGCTGCTGTTTTGACCATTCCCACCTTCAGGCTTTGCTGCTCGAGGATCTTTCACCCTTTCAGGGTGCAGGGGAGCATTTCCCACCCTCAACCCTTTCTCAGGGCTGGGGCTGCTCCCCTGCTCCAACCAAACAGTTTGGAGATGCTGGAGAGGGTTTCGAATGCACCAAGAACCTGGAGATTGCAACCAACCTACTTCAACCCTTGATTCTGTTTTCAAGCAAACTCTTCATCCCAGAGAAGTTTGATTCTTAAATTTATCAGCAGGAGCTTCAATCAACTCTTCGATCTTGTGAGATCCGTGCTGCTCTTTCCAGCCAGGAATATTTTCCACGTAACCAAAACTGAACCAAAGGTGCCTTAAAATGGGATTCCACTTAAGGAAAAGGAAATATTCCTCAACTGGAACCCTCACTCCCTTTATTCTGTTGAATTCTCACTTAGGTTTCAAGAACAGGTTTGCTCCATGTTCTGATTATTTCTGCTTGTTGAGATTTGATTGGAACAGACCCCTTGAAAACAATATTCTTATTTTTTTTGTTTGTGTGTGTTTTGCTGCCAACTTTCTGCCTGCGTTTGTTAAATAGTAATTAATTCATATTTTCAAACTTTGAAAAATATTTTTTTTTAAAAATAAGTTCTCGGGGTTTCTAAGTGCATTTTTAATGTTTTCCAAATTAAATATTAGAGACAGCAGTAGAGATTAAAAAAAACCCACCAAAATGCGCACAAAAAATATTAAAAAAAATTCCAATAACTGGCAGAAAAAATAGCAAAATGGAATTCTCGTTTCCAGCTAATCTGCCACAAAGATTCTGCCTATTTTGATTGTTTTCTGTACCAGATCAACACCCCCAGCCCTGCAGCAGGAGCTGCACCTTCCAACCCCCCATTTCAGTGGCATCTTGGCTGCGTCATTTCCCACCCAGCACCAACTTTCTCCATTTAGAAACCTCCCTCAACTCCTAAACGGCAACAATTCTTGTTGGAACCTGTAAATAAATTGTAAAAACTCCTCCAGACCGTTTCTGTGCGAGTCAATCATTGAAATCTTTTTAAAAACTCCAATTTTTCCCTCCATCAGCCTCAAAGCAGCAGCAGCTCTGGGATGACGGGGGGAGGGAAATCTGAAAACGGTTGTAAACTCAAACTAAAAAAAAAAAAAAATCGACTTCTGGGTGGTTTTGAATCCTACAACTCGATTTAAGAAGCTCCCGGGAGAGGACAAAGGCCACGGAGGGTTTTCCAAGGGACAAACTGCTGCTCACCCCCCCTGGTCCTGAGATGTCTCAGGATTCCTGATTCCTGCGGTGCCGGGGTCGGGGGGGGGCAGGAGATGCTGGCGGGGGGGGGGGGTTGAGGAGCTGGTGCTGGATCTGGGGGGGGGTCTGGGAGCCCCCTGGCCAGGGGGAGGGCAGCTCTGCCCCCGCGGATCAATGATTCAGGCTCTGCCGTTCGCATTCCCTAAATACCTTGCAGCTGGAATGCTGGGCGGGGGGCGGGGGGGGGCTGACAGCCCTTCTTGTTCCGGGTCCCAATTGGAGCTTCCCCCTTTGGTTGGTTTTTTTTTTCCCTTTTCTGTTTCTTCCTTTTTTTTTTTTCATTTATTTTTTCCTTTATTTTTTCTTTTATTTTTTCTTTTATTTTTCATTTATGTTTTTCCTTCATTTTTCTTTTTTCTTCTTTCTTCTTCTTTTTTTCTTCTTTTTTCCTTCTTTCTTTTTTCTTTTTTTCTTTTTCTTTTTTCTTCTTTCCTGTATTTTCCCACCTTCTCATTTTTCTTTTTCCTGTTTTTTCCCTTTATTTTTCCTCCCCCCACCCCTTCTTTTTCCTTCCTCTCTTTTTTTCCTATTTCTTTTTAAAATGTTTTTTCTTTTTTCTTTCTTTTTTTTTTCTTTTTTCCTGTATTTTCCCACCTTCTTATTTTTCCTCCCCCTCACCCCTTCTTTTTCCTTCCTCTCTTTTTTCTATTTCTTTTTTAAATGTTTTTTCCTTTTTTCTTTCTTCTTTTTTCCTGTATTTTCCCACCTTCTTATTTTTCCTCCCCCTCACCCCTTCTTTTTCCTTCCCCCCTTTTTTTCTATTTCTTTTTAAAATGTTTTTTCCTTTTTTCTTTCTTTTTTTCCTTTTTTCCTGTATTTTCCCACCTTCTTATTTTTCCTCCCCCTCACCCCTTCTTTTTCCTTCCTCCCTTTTTTCTATTTTTTCTTTTTTAAAAGTTTTTCCTTTTTTTCTTTCTTCTTCTTTTTTCTTTCTTTTTTCTTCTTTTTTCTTTCTTCTTTCTTTTTTCTTCTTTTTCTTTCTTTTTTCTTCTTTCTTTTTTCTTCTTCTTTCTTCTTATTTCGTCTTTCTTTTTTCTTCTTTCTTTTTTTCTTTTTTCTTTCTTCTTCTTCTTTCTTTTTTCTTTTTCTTTATTTTTTCTTCTTTCTTTTTTCTTCTTTTTTCCTTTCCTTTTTCTTTTTTTTCTTCTTTTTTTCTTTTTTCCTGTATTTTCCACCACTTTTTTTTCTTTTTTCCTGTTTTTTTTCCCTTTATTTTTCCTCCCCCTCACCCCTTCATTTTCCATCCCCTCCCCTTTTTTTCTTTTTTTTTTAATTTCTTTTTTTTTTAAATTTTCTTTTATTTTTCCAGCTTCGTTCCCTTCATTCCATTACCCCCAGGCGCTCTAGTACGCGGGGAAGGGGCTGAGGAACCCCACAAAAACCCCCAAACCCCTGGTTGTTTTGGCCCCCGCATTTTCGGGTTCCTCTCTCCCAGCCCGGGGAGGCTCCGGGAGCCCTTTCTGAGCAACAGGAAAGTTTCTCCCCAGTTCCATCGTTCGATCGCTTTTATTTTTTGGTTTTTTTTAATCTTTTTCACCTGCGACTTCGGAGCTCGGATCCCACCCCGCTTCCCTCCGGATTCGATTCGAGCGGCCCCCGCGGGGGTCGGAGCCGGGAGAGATTCGGCTCCAACGAGATGGGGGGGGGGGGGGGGAAGCGTTTAAAAGCCCATTTCCCAGGATTTTCTCCCTCTTTTCAGGAGTTTCCCGGAGGCTGCGGCCCCGAGCGCCCTCGGGGGGGGCCGTTTCCGAAGGTTTCCACAACTTCGGAGTCGGCTCCCACGGATTCCCCACCAAACCCTCCTCCCCAGCCGGCGGAGAAAATAACAAAAAAATAAATATTGAGCCCATTACAACCAAATATTAGGACGGAACCCGGCGCAACCCGCCCGGGGGGAGCCCCCAGCCCTGGGTTGGGGGGCGGGGGGGGGGGGGGGATGCGCGGAGGGGGCTGCGCGGCCGCGCAGGGAGCGCGGGGCTGCCGGGAAAACCGCGAGCGGAGCCCCCCCCCACCCCCCTCCCCAGAGCGGAATTCCAGCGTGTCGAGTTGTTTTTCAATTTATTTTAATTTATTTAATTTAATTTTTGTTTCAAATTTTATTTTTTTTTTAATTTTTTAATTTTTTTTAATTGTTGAATTTTTTTAATTTTTTAAAAATTTTTTAAATTTTTTTTTCTTTTTTCCTGGGCAGCTGGTAGAGTTGGGGGGGGGGTCAACCCTTTTCTCGACTCGCAGCGCAGGAGGGAGGAGGGGATGGAGGGGGGTGGGAAGGGGGGTGGGAGCCGCTACACCCCCCCCCCCCCCCTCCAGCGCCCGCCCCGTCGGGGAGGCAGGAAGGAGGAGGGGGGGGGGAACAGGGGGGTCGCTGCTATTTTCAACCCATCTTGAGCCTAAAAATAAAAGTCTCCAGAAAAGGCAGGCGGATTGGAAAAGGGGGGGGGGGGGCTGCTCCACCAAACCCCCCTCCCCCCCCCCCACCCCGATCCCTTTTGTCCCAGGAGGAGCCCCCCCCACCAAGGGCTGCACAGGAGGGGGTTAAAACAATAAGAGGGACAAGCACCCCCACCTCGGGGGGCTCCCCAGCCCCCCGGGGTGCCCCCCCCCCACTCCATCCCAGCTCCCCTGGCGCCGCGGCCCCTCCCGGCCCCTTTGATGCTGAAGTTTTTTACACCCAGAAAAAATCCCATTGAGGCACCGGGGAGTGGGGGGGGGAGGGGCGAGGGGGGGAGGGGCGGGGATGGGTTGGGGTGGGGGGGTGCTGCACAGATGGGGAAAACGACCTCGACGGGACGGGCTGGGAATTAAGGGGGGAATGGGGGACACCCCCAGATCCACCCCCACCCCTCCCCGGGACAAGGAGGGGGGCTGAGAAAGGGGGGGGGGGCTTGGGGAGGGAAATACCGTCGTATTTTAAGTGAAAATCAATAAATAACTGGCTGCCGCCCCCTCCCCTCCCCCCCCCCCAGCCCCTCCCCCCCGGGGGCCGGTCCCTCTCGCATCACCACGTGGCTTCCTCCTCCCGCAAACATTTTCACTCGCTTTTCCAGGTCGCTTTTTATTTAGAGGCGGCGCCCGGCGGCGTCCGGTGACACCGGGGACCCCTCCCCACCGACCCCCACCCCCCCCCCCCTTTCCCTTTCCCTTCCTCCTCCTCTTCTTGGAGCGGCCGCCGCCCCCCTCCCCAAAGGGTGGAAAAAAATCATCTAAAAAAAAAAAAAAAAGGAGAAAGCGACAAAAAAAAAAAAGGGGAAAAAAAAAAAAGGGGGTGGGAAAGGAGCCCCCGGGGAGGCAGAGAGCGGCCGGACCCGACGGCGCGGGTGCCCGGAGCCCCCCGGGAGCCGCCGCCCCCCCCCCCCTCCCCCCAACCTCCCCGGCACCATGAACAAGCTCTACATCGGGAACCTCAACGAGAACGTGACCCCCGCCGACTTGGAGAAAGTCTTCAACGACCACAAGATCTCCTTCAGCGGGCAGTTCCTCGTCAAGTCCGGCTATGCCTTTGTGGACTGCCCCGACGAGCAGTGGGCCATGAAAGCCATCGAAACTTTCTCCGGTGAGCCCCGTTAGCCCTGCTCCTCCGAACCCCCCCCCCCCCGTGCTCCAAACGGGGGGCTCCCGGGGCGCCCCGTCGGGGTTTGCAGCGGTGGGACCCCGCTTCCCACCCCCCAGGCGCAGGGAGCCCGCTTCCCACCCCCCAGAAACACCAAGGACCCCGCTCTCCCTCCCCTCCAGAACCCAGGGACCCCGCTTCCCACCCCTAAAAAACCCAGGGACCCCCCTTTCCCTCCCTTCCAGAACCCAGGGACCCCGCTTCCAACCCCTAAAAACCCCAAGGACCCCGCTTCCCACCCCCTAAAAAATCCAGGGACCCCGCTTCCCACCCCCTAAAAAATCCAGGGACCCCGCTTCCCACCCCCTAAAAAATCCAGGGACCCCGCTTCCCACCCCCTAAAAAATCCAGGGACCCCACTTCCCACCCCCTAAAAAATCCAGGGACCCCACTTCCCACCCCCTAAAAAATCCAGGGACCCCGCTCTCCCTCCTCTCCAGAACTCAGGGACCCCACTCTCCCTCCCCTCCAGAACCCAGGGACCCTGCTTCCCACCCCCCAAAAAATCCAGGGACCCCGCTCTCCCTCCCTTCCAGAACCCAGGGACCCCGCTTCCCACCCCCCAAAAAATCCAGGGACCCCGCTCTCCCTCCCTTCCAGAACCCAGGGACCCTGCTTCCCATCCCCCAAAAAATCCAGGGACCCCGTTCTCCCTCCCTTCCAGAACCCAGGGACCCCGCTTCCCACCCCCTCAAAACCCAGAGACCCCACTTTGCATCCTCCCCAAACGGGGACTCCGCTTTTCTTCCTCTCCAAAACCCACGGACCCCCCTTTCCATCCTTCCAGAGCTCAGAGACCCCTCTTCCCAGCTCCTGGAAACCTAGGGACCCCCCCCTTCCCCTCCAAACCCAGGGACCCCACTTCCCCCTCTCCCAAGAAACACCCCCCCTCCACTTTCCTTCCCTTCCAAACCTAGAGACCCCGCTTCCCCTTTTCCCAAGAAACACCCCCCCCCACTTTCTTTCCCCTCCAAACCCAGGGACCCCGCTTCCCCCTTTCCCAAGAAACACCCCCCCCACTTTCCTTCCCCTCCAAACCCAGGGACCCCGCCCCCTCCTCCCAGCGGAAAAACAGGGACCCCGCTTTCCCTTCCTCCCAACCAGGGGGTCCCCGCTTTCCACACTCCCTCCCCTCAAACCCAGGCCCCCCCCCCCGCCAGCCCTGGGGTCTGAGCGCACCCCCCCAGCCCCCTTGGGGTCCCGTCCCGTCGTGGAGCCGGGCGGGTGGGCTGGGACTTTGGCCATTTTGATTTGAAACTGGCTTTCCTGGGGCATGTGATGTGTGGAGGAGCGCGAAGGTCGCCATGCTGCTCGCGGGGAGAGAGAAAAAACCTCCCCAGGATGCAGAGAATTCCGAAAACACCCCACTTTTCACCCCCCCCTCCAGCCTTCCCCCCATCTCCCCCGCCATCCCCCTCTTCTCCCCCTCCTTCATCCCCCCCATCCCCAAAAAAATCACCCTAAACCCCACCAAGCAAGGAATCCCACTCCATTTTCCAAGAGAAATCCATTCCTGCCATGGAGTTTGAATTTTTGAGCCTTTTAATGGGAGGTAAAAAAAAAAATCTCCCCTTGCAGGGAGCGAAAGGGGCGGAATGAAATAATTGGTCTCAAAAAAATTTTATTCCTCGTTTTCTTTCGCTCCAAGCGGGATGGAGGAAGGAATTAAATCTTCCAAGGGAACGTTGTCCAGCCTCCCTCGCCGCTCTCTCCACCGCTGCCCATTCGAAGCCAGGCTGAGGTTTAATAAAATTCACTTGTAAAGGGGTCGAGAAATGGATTTTTGTGGGGTTCGCTCTAATTCCAATTAAATTCGGGGTTTCCGCGCTCGCCCTCCACCCGGATTTTTAAAAAACAGCCCCGTTTTGTTTTTAGGGAAAGTGGAGCTTCATGGAAAACAGCTCGAGATTGAACACTCAGTGCCTAAAAAGCAAAGGTAACGCGGCGTTTAAATTTCTTCTTTTTATTATTTTTCAAAATTTCTAACCCGGGGGGGCCATAAGATAAAGGAAGAAAAAAAAAATTAAAACCCAAATCCGTGTGTGTGAATTTAGAGCTGTTGGCGCTTTGGGTTTAGAAGCATCCCTGGTGAGGTGAGAGGCGGTTTTGAAGATTGAGGTTTAATATTTTTTTTTATTTACTTAAAGAAAAGTTCCTTCTTGAGCAAGTTTTGGGGTTTTTTTTAATGAGAAAGAACTGGGGAAGGCGTTCTCCAGCCGCTCCCCAAGGTGATGGGTGGCTGAGGCGCTTTGGGTTGGGCTTTTCGAACTTGTGGCACTGGAAGAATTTCCCAGCCTCGCTCGGCTCTTCTGTGAAATGGGTGAAATCTTTTGTTTGCCAAGAGAAGTGTAAAATTAAAAAAAAATAATTAGAAAAGTGAAATTTGCTGGGATTTGGTGGCGAGGAAGAAAAGAAAACAACCCCACGGGGCTGGGCTCGCCACGCTAGGAGGGATTTAAACGGTGGTTTGGCCCTTGCCCTGCGCCAACTTTTATTTTGGGGCAAAACCTGCTGGTTTTGGTGCTTTCCATCTACCTGCCCCACGTCTTCGCCCGCGCCGGCCTTGCCCAAGGCGGCCTCTCCATCTTCTTGGCCCTTTGTTGTTGCCGGGTTGGCGTGCCGGACGCCGGAGCAGCCCCGGCCCCCCTGCCTGGGGATAAAATATAAAGAGTTTGTGTTTGTCTTTTTACAGAGAGACCCACCCCCCCTCTTCTTCCAGTTCCAGGGGGGGCTGAGGGCCAGCTGGGCCCCGACCCCAACGCGTCCACGTTGGATCGCGCAGCCCGAACCCCACGTTGGCCACGTGACGAGGCGGTTACTTCAACGCCCGGGCCGGAGGGAGGAGGCGAAGGCAACTCGTCCTCCCCAAACTCTCCCGTTTCCTTCGTCTCTTGACGAGTCCCCCTCTCTCCTTTGGGGTCCCCCTTTTCGGGGTCCCCCCCCCTTGGCCTCGCTGCCCAACCAGGCCGCCCTGGCTGAGGCCGAGCTGGTTCTCCCAGTTGGGGCCGATCCCTAGGGTAGAAAAACATCCATTTAATAATTTACTGTCCCGTTTCCTTCATCTCTTGACGAGCCCCCCTCTCTCCTGAGGGGGTGAGACCCCATTTTTGGGGTCCCCCCCTTGGCCTCGCTGCCCAACTCGGCCGCTCTGGCTGGGGCCGAGCTGGTTCTCCCAGTTGGGGCTGATCCCTAGGGTAGAAAAACATCCATTTAATAATTTCCCAGCCGTGATTTTATTCTGATGGTTGATTTTTTAAAATTTTTTTTAGTACCTGGTGGCGAGGGATCGATCGTGCTGGGTGATGCTGCGGCTTAATTATCAAAGAGTTTAATTGGAAAGGCAATCGCCCCGTGAGGGGTAACAGAACAGCACTCCCAAACCCTAAAATATTTGATTTTTTAGTGCTGCTTGAGGATCCCTAAGCTGGAGAGGGGGCAGATCCCACCCCCTGGGAGGAACTCTCTGAAAATGGGAATATTTCAGTGTTTTCTGTGAGGAAAATCTGGGGGGGGGGGGTGTGTCAAGACACTTTCTGAGTGCTGGGTTTCTCCTGGCTCTGCTCAAAACGTGCTGAGCGTTGATTTTCGTTGCAAACCTTCATTTTTGGGGGGGTTTTAAGGCCCCCCTCATCCCCAGGGGCTGTTGAAGCACCAGGAGCTGCGATCTTTGGGGGTCCCAGGGTGGGGGGGGGGTCCTGGGGGGTCCCAGGCGGGGCTCCCCATTACTTTGTCTCGCTTTGGGGAAACCGTTTTGTGTTTCTGGGGTGGAAAAAAGCAACTTTTTTGCCAGCTGCTGGTAAATTCGGCAGGTCGGTTGCCCCAAATGAGATTTTGGGGGCGATTCGGTGGATTTTGGGGGCGATTCGGTGGATTTTGGGGGCGATTCGGTGGATTTTGGGTGCCCCCCCCCCCCCTCCATCCTGAGGATGCTGAGGGGGCTCCCTCGCCGGCGACGTTTTTGGTTTTTTTAATTTTTCTTTTTTTTCTCCCCCCTCCCTTCCTTTTCTTTCTGCTTGTTTTCCAGACTGGCTTTTCCAGTTTAAAGGCACAGGAAATGGTTAATTAAAGAGCGAGCAGGGAGGGCAGAATCCCGGGGTTTGGGAGCCGAGGCGCCCCCCTCCCCCAAACCTGAGAGGAATTCAATTTTTTTTTTTTTTTTTTTTCTCCTTAGAAATGTGGGAAAACGAGTCTTGAGCGTTGGAAAACGAGTCCTGAGCTTTGGTGCCATTCCTAGTGAATTTATCACATCAAAATATTGCTTTTTTTGGGGGGGTGTTTTGCTCTCCTTGAAGATGCTGGAGGGGAAGGGGCTGGAGAAGCCTTTGAGGAGGAGGTGAGGGGGGGGTTGGAGCAGTGATGCCACTTTTTGATGCAAAAGAATCTTTTCTGCTGGGATGAGCCTGCTGGAAAAGGTTCTCCTGACCCTAAACCATCACAGAAATCAATTTGTGTTGGGGAGCAAAGCGGGGTTGCTGCCCCAAACCCCCCAGGAAGGATCAAGCCCTTTGGGGGCTGTTTAATTACAGGGATTCCTCAAAAATCCACTTAAAGCTGCGAGTTGGGGGTAATGATCGCAATCAACCATTTTAACAAAACGCTTTGGAAGTATTCGAGCTGATAAATCAGTTTTGTGAAGCCCTCCTGAGTTTTAAAGTTAGTTCAGATTTAAGGTTGAGGGTTATTTGTTTTTATTTTTGCTGCTGATGGAAGAAGTTGGAGAAACTTAAGAGGATTTAAGAGGAAAAAAAAAAATCTTAAAAATGATTGCTCGCTTTATTCTTCTGAAGGTTAAAAATGAGAGGATTCTTTAAGGGGAAAAAAAAAAAAAGGACGTTTTCCTGCTTAAGATTAAGGGTTAGGGGGGTTGGGGCTGGGAAGCTGAAAAGCTCAGAGTCGCTGGGGTCGAAAGAATGAATGAATGAAGAGAGGAGGAGGGGTGAAGGGGGGAAAAAAGTGAATCCATCAAGCAGACATTCCAAATATGAGGAATGTGGAAGTGAGTCGAGCCGAGAGAATGAGAGCAAGTAATTGGGGGGAAGAGGGAGCGGGATTGATAACAGAGTTGGAGAGAAGGGGCTGAGAGTGAGGAGACGCAGGGTCCTGGGCTGGGGAATTAATAAATAGTGTTAATGAACTGAGATTTTACTGTGGTGCACAGAAACGGGTGGAGAAATCTTAACGCTGGCTTCATTTTTTCAGTCTTTGTCTCAATTTCAGGTTTTTGCACCAGAGAAACGTTCTCTTTGCCCGTGCAGAATTGTGCAATTAATAGTTATTAACGAAATATGGGACAGTTTTGGTAACAGCAAAGCGGGATTTCTTTGTTTGTGAGAATTAATCAAAAGATGCACCTTTCCCCCTCCTGATATTTGGCTTTGCTGAAAATTTAACTGAAAAAAAGAAAGTTTGCTACCTCTTTTCCATGAAGATAAAGGCTGAGATAAAAGGTGCTTTTAAGTCAGCCCTGAGATCCTTCCCTGCCCCTCAAACCAAGTTAGTGTCATTAAAAAAAATTAGGGACACTCTTGTTTACAGCAGGGCTTGGAAATTGAGTTTCATGGAATTTGGCTTCTGCTTTTTTGGATTACCAAACAGGGCAATAATGTGGAGTTCTTTGTTTTTGGTGAGCCCCCAGCTCTCTGATTTTACACCTCTGAGGACCGGAGGCATTTGGAAACTTAAGATTTTTTTTGGTGATTTCCAGATAGAAAAACTAGAAATAATTAAGTCATTAAATTAGTCATTAAGAATTTGTCAGAAAATTTCATCCGTGGTGTTTGGAATTGACATAATTTAATCAATTTTAACACACCTGGGGGAAGGAATGAATGTATTTATCAAATTTATCAATTTACAGCCTGAAGGCAGAGTGATGCCTTTATTTCCCCTTTCCAGGTAGGAGCCGTAGCTGGCAAAAATGTCCAAGAAATTGCAATTTAACCGTAAACTCCATAGTTCCATGTCTGGACTTGGAGAAGACATAACCCATCCCATGGAGATGCCCTTTGCTAAGGCTTTGATGATTTTTCAATTCTAAAAAAAAGAATAAATCGAATTCCTTCGAGAGCCTTGGTGGCAACCACAGGGGCTGAATCCTCTTCTTGGGTGGAGTTGGTTTGTGTCTGGGCTGTTGAGGTTGAACCCAGGCGAGCAGAGCCCAGGCTGGGGTTAAAGTACTCGCTTTGAAAACTGAGACCTTCCAGAATCTAAAAAAAAAAAAAAAAGAATAAATGGAATAAATGGAGCTTTCTGCCCCCCTCAGCCCAAGCCCCCAGCGATGTTAATGTTTTCCAGAGTTACCGGCAGGGTTTGAGAGAGTTCAGGCTGCTCCGCGTGGTCCAGGTTCTGCAGCTCCAGGAGGAGCCGGAGGAGCCCCCTCCAGCCCCCATTCCCAGCTCAGCACCTGCCTTGCTGTTGCCACCCAGGTTTGCTGGGTTTAGGATTGGGAAAGTGCTTTATTTCTGCTTCTTTTAATGATGCCACTGGTTTGTAAAACGGTTCTTGGTGGGGAGAGTGAAAGCAAAGCGCGGGGAAGCCCCTGGGGATGCTGATGCTTTCCCCTTCCCAGGAATTAGGGAGCAGAGGAGAAAACTAAACGATTGAGGAGCCTGAAATCAGGAGGTTGCGATTTTCTTTCTAAAAAGAGCCTTTTAAAGAGGTCACAGAGACTTTTCTGGGTTTGGTTGGGTTTTTTTTTGGTTTTTTTTGTTTTTTTTTTTCACCTCAAGTAGCTTTGCAAAAGTTTTAGGTGAAAAATCTCATTTTCTCTGTGACCGGAGGTGTTTAAAAGCTTCTGTGAGGGTGTTGGCTCCAAAATCACCACTCCTGAGCAGCACTGCCGGCTGCTTCTTTTAGTTGGTGGGTGCAGGGGGGTCCCAGCCACCAGATGGACCCGATAAACCCAGGGACAGCGGGAGGATCCAGCAGGAGTTGTTTGCAAGGTCTGTCTGTCCTCACTGCCAGGCTCTTTGCTGATTGATAAGTTTGAGCCTTTACACACCTTTACATTCTTATTCTGCCCAGTTTGAAGCAGGGAGATGATTTGGGGGGGTCTAGCACCGGGTACCTGGAGGTGTTTAAAAAAAAAAATCACTTGCCTAGCCAAGTGTAAAGAGAGAAAAATGCATCAGTGATGGGGCTGATGTCCCACATTGTCCTGGACCCGCTTGGGATGGCTCCTTGCTGCTGCAGGGAGAAGCACAAGGAGAGCTGCAGGGGCGGTTGCGGAATGGTCTGCTCAGCAGGAACGTTTTTTTTTAAACTAATTTTTATGAAATGAGAAGCCCAGAGCCCACGGCGGGGGGTTTGTGCACTCAAGAGCCACGTGTAGGGTTTCGTCCCGCTGTTACCTGTAAATGAGCAAACCCTGCAGGGAATTCAGCTCAGAAACCTTTGCTGGGGTTTCCCTGAACGTTACAAGTTTATCCTGGAAGTGGTGGAGCCGGGGGGGGTCGCAGGGGTGTCGGCTGCGAGGTTTTCCTTGTTTCTGCAAGTGGTGCTGTCTGTACATCTCCATCCATCTGTCTGTCCCCGTCCTTGCGTGTTTTCTGGTGAACCCCAAGCTTATATCCTCGAGTGGCGTGGTGACCCATGTCATGGGTCATGAAGGGCTGCAGGGACGTTGGGGTTGGCCAAGGTGACCTCGGGAGGTTCCTCTCCATCCGAGTCCTTCCCTGAGCCAAGGGCAGGTGTCTTGGAACGAAGCAGGAGGGAGGTTTTACCCCTCTTGTGTGTTGGTTGTGCCCTGGGAAGGTTGATGCCGGGTAGTGTTTTAAGCTGGTTTGCTTAAAACCAGTGAGTGTTTTCTGCTCCTGATGGAATAACCCCTGGAAAGGAACTGGAAACCAGTTCCCCGACGATTTTGGTCCAGTGTCCATAGCCAGTTCTTGAATCATGGAATCATAGAATCACCAGGTTGGATGCTGGAGTGGTCCTTGTGGTTTTAGGTATTAAGATTGAAAAGAAAACCATCGTGCTTTCATTGAAACCTGAGATGGGGCTTCCTAGAAAAGGCTCTCATGGGAACTGGGGTCCTGCAGCCCCTTCCTGGCTCCTGCCAGCCCTTCCCATAGGGGACACTGCCTGATTCGTGTCTCTTTCCTTGGGCTACAACTTCATTTTCGGAGCCTCTGGAGCGAAGCCGGCTGCTCTTTGTTATCACTGTGGCTTTGGGGTGTCGCTGCCTGTCTGGAGGGGAGGCTGTGGGGTGCCAGGGTGATGTGAACATGCTGAGGAACCTTTCATCCTCCCCACACCGTTGCCTTGGGTCAAACCTGCTCTGGGAGCTTCCCCAGGGAGGCTCGTAAACCGCAGCGAGCTGGGGGATGCTGTTTTGGGGTTCTAGCAGGAGACGAGGGGCCAGGAGCTGGTTTAGCTTGGCAGGAGGGAGCAGGGGTGTCGTGGGGATCCTCAGGATGGGGTGGGAGTGGCTGGGAGGGCGCAGGGGAGAGAGAGAGCATCCCTCCTCCTCCTGACGGGGGAAAAAGCAGAGAAGCGCAGCCTTCCCGTTGGGTGAAAAAAAAGGAGAAAATAAACAAACATAAAAAAATGTGTCCGTCCGTCTTGAAGGAGCCCTCGCGATCCGTCAGGAAATGGGTCATTTATTTTATTGTAACTGACACTTGGGAGCCCTGACATGGCCAGAGCTGAAATTTCACACTTTTCTGGCTACTGGAATTGTCTGATCTGTACGGTTTAGGAAAACACAACCCTAATCCACGGGCATCCCTGGCAGAAGTAGGTCCGCGCTTTATTTTTTAAAGGTAATCCCCCAGGTTGGGTTTAAGATGCTCGGAGCGGCGTCCGCTGCAATAACAGCGAGAGCAGCCCCAGAGCTGCTGGGAGCTGGCAGGGCTCCACGCGGCGCGCGGCGAGACGCAAATCCCGCCTGGTCCGCGGGTATTGCGATGTGTAAACAGCACTTGAGATTACAGGGAAAAGGATTTGCACAAAAGGGAGAAAGTTTTTGACTGGGACGAAAGTCCCGCTGCAGTTTCCGTTTTTACAGCGTTAAAAGCGGAGGTTCTGGGGGAGCAGCCTCCGGCACCGGGGCGTGAAAGAGGCAGGAGGATGGTGATCTAGAGCCAAATAAAAGGGAGTAAAACCAAAAAAGATGCTCTCAGGGCCAGGTTTTCACCTCCAATTGGAGCCAGATTTTTCCAACTTGCATTTGAGCGTCTAAATAAAAGCTCCGTTCTCAGAAGCGATTGGCACCCGATGTGCCGAGCGCTCCTGAAAAATCTGACAGTGGGGATTCCTTCTTATTTCTTGAGATGCGGATCCTGATGCCGCAGGGGCAGCCGCTGCCCCACAGCCCCTGGGTAGGGCTGGATGCAGGGGGGATAGTGGCAGGTCCAGAGAAATTCCTTGTCCTTCTGCTTTTAGCTGCACGGAGAGCTGTGTGTTTAATGCTTGTGGCGAAAGGCTGGTCAGACCATTTGGGAATTCCGGGATTGCACGTGGAAAAGGGGTCGGGAGCAGTGGATGCAGAATGAGGGGCACGGAGCGATGCTTGGGATGCTCTGCTCTCTCTTCCAGCTCTATAGGTTCCCCGGTGTTTATCACCTGCAGGGCTCTGGCTTTGCTTCAGCTCCTGTGGGGTTGGACCTTCTGGCTTTGTTGGGTGCGGAGAAGGACCTGATATGAAATGATATCTGAGTTGGGGTATTGCAAGCGACAGCAGCGTCCACCTGCGAGGCGAATAAGCCCCATGGTTCTCGTGTTTTACCGGGTCTGTCTGTCATAGCCAAATTATTCCTTGGTTAATCCTGGTAGTGTTCAAGCCGTCTTGATCACCAGAATGTGTAGTTGTGTTTGTGTAAATATACACACAAATATATATCTGTGATTGTATCTTTTCTTTGCTACGAAGGCATCTCTGTGTGTTTCGTGATCTCCTGTGGTTCCAGCCTCCGGCATAAAAGTATTTACAAACAAATGGATCCAAATGAGCAACGACTACAAGAAAAGTGTGTTCTCCCGAAGGAAGAAGAGCTTGTGGCTGCTCTAGGCTTTAATGGAGTTGTTTGGGGGGTAATTTCATGAGAAGCCAAGAACCTCCTATAAATGTTGTGCTTTTAGGCTGGGATTCACGAGGCTCCCAAGGACGGGCTTTGAAACGGGGAAGCCATCCTTTTGAAGTTAATGGGGCTGCCTCGATGGTAAAACGAGGCATGTGCTGAATTGGAGCCTAAATATACAACTTTATATGGACTTTATATAGTCATTGTTTAGCGCTCGGTTACAGCTGAACTAATAACGCAACAAATTTCTCTGACATCTGCAGCCTCTCCTTGCTCGTGGCAGAGACGCAAAGTGGCTGTGACTTTTATATGTGATGCGTATTGAGGAGAGAGGATGGTTGTGACTCTTTAAAAGCCAGGGTTTGACTGAAGACCTTCCCAGTGAGCCGTCATCCACCCCGTGATATCGTTCCTGTGCCTTCCTGGCTCCCCCCCAGCCTGCCTGGCGCGAATATTTGCACAGCGCTAATTTTATATTTAGTTTCCCCCAGTACTTGTTTCTCTTGCAACTTCGCGAGCTCCTCTCTGCCGCTCTTTGCGCCAGTGAAACTTGGCGATGTGAATGTTTATGGAAGGCAGACAGGAGAGAGAGGGCACGGGCATGTCTGAGGGGAATTCGCTTAGGAAAGAATCCAGATCAGATACTCGGGAGGCTTTGTGCTGGATTTCCCTCGCGGTGCATTGAATTCATTTGCTGGGGGTTTTGTTGGGGTGGTTTTTCATCGTGCCTGTGCCAAAGCAGCGATGGGTTTAAATAGCTTTGCCTCGGCACCGCTATCTGTGATGATGGTGGAGTAGAAAAGCCCCATATGTGTGGTTTTCCAGCTCCCACCCCATCCTCCCTAAGCAAATCTCAACCTTCTCCTTTTCTTCTCTTATTCATGGCCCTCGTGCTGAGAAAAAACAACCCCAAACTAACAAGGTTACGAGGTGGTTTAGGCTGAATATTAGGAAAAATTTTTTCACAGAAAGAGTGATTGGTCCCTGGCAGAGGCTGCCCAGGGAGGGCGTTGAGTCCCCTTCCCTGGAGGGGTTTAAGGGACGGGTGGATGAGGTGCTGAGGGACATGGGTTAGTGATTGATGGGAATGGTTGGACTCGATGATCCGATGGGTCTTTTCCAACCTGGTGGTTCTATGATTCTATGAAACTGAGGATGTTTTGCCCTGCCACCTCATCTGATGCTGGTCCAGTTCCGAGGGCACCAAGGAAGCAGCTGAGGGTGTAAATCTCTTCCCAAGGAGGAGCACGGCCACATCCATGCAGGCTCCGTGGGTGCCGCTGGCTCCTCCGTTGGGTTCTGTGAGATGGGTTTGTTGGCATCTGTGCCCTTGCCCCTGAAGGTAATTATTGTGGGTGCTGAGCGAGAAGCCTTACTTTCTCATTTTTCAGTGAAAATGCTGGATCGTGTTCTCTTAGAAAAGTTCTGCTTTGCCCTCCCCTCCTTTCTAAGAAGAAATGCAAGAGGAAGTGTCAGATACAGCCAGCTTTGGTGAAGAACTTGGTTCTTATATTTAAAATTTATACTTGAAATGAAAAATAAGGAAAAAACCCCCACCACGCATTGCTTGTACTTTTACATCTCGGTTTCTTCTCTTTATCAGGGCAGAAGCAGTTTGATTTCACTTGTGATTTTCAGTGGAAAAAGCATCACAACTTTGCTGTAGCTGGGGCTGAGCCACAGCCCGGCTGTGGTGCCCAACCTGCCACAGGTCTTGGTGTGGTTCTCGCTCGGAGCCGTCGATACCAGGGCTGGAAGGACCTCTGGGAGCTCCTCCCTGGGATCTGGGCTGGGATGAGTGCCCGACGCAACGAGGTTTGATCCCGAGCCCCGCTGCCTCGCCATCCCAACTGGGAGGACTGGCAGGGCTGGGTCTTCATCGCGGGTCTCCACTGGTTTGGTCAAAGGGGTCTCCGCCATTGAATTAGGTTCATAACATGGTGTAATCTGCGTTGTGGCCTCTGGATTCTCCCTTTAAGAGTCTCCTTTGATCTCGGAGGGCTTGTCTGTGTGCGATTGCTGCACTGGGCCAATGCAATTTGGCTTCAAAAGGCTTGATGCTGCTGGCCCAGAGCCCTGCGTGGAGATTCTTGTTTTGATTTCTGATCCAGCCTTGCCTGACAGATCTGTACCTGCCAGGTGTGAGGGTCTGCAGAGCACAATAACAGCACAGCAGAGCAGCTCTCAAAGCTGCCAGCCCTGCGCTGCCACCTCCTCCTCCCTCAATCAGAAAAATGCTCAGAAGTTGCAAGCAGTTTTGTTTCCTCTTCCTTTTTGGTGCAGGCTCGTGCATCTGAGGCTGGTGAGGCCCTGGTGCCCTGAGCTCGTCTTGGCCCCGATGAACCCCTCCTCATTGCTCCTGCTTGAGGTGCCCCAAGCCCGTGGGGTCCGTAAGGTCTCCGGTCGGAGCCAACCCTCCACTGTCTGCAAGGGCTGGGAATGCAGAAGAAAAAGGTGGCCCTGTCCGCTTTCTGTGGGTAGATTTATATTAAACGTGTCTGAGCAGCAGCTGTCAGTCACCCTGGTAATGATGCTTAATTACTGAGAACTTGGAGCAATCTAAGACCCACCTGAGAGCCTGTGCTGATGGGATTTGGGGTTCCCGCTGATGCCGGTTGTGTGGGAGCTGCCTGATGCTTCATTTGGCTGCTTTGCTATGGGAACTCATCCCAGAGCATCTCCCAGTCCGTAGCTACATCAGAACCACTGGAAACCAGTTAGAAATGTGTCTGGGACACTGGAGGAGGGCGGAGGTGCCCTCTCGTGGTGAGGGGTGCTCAAACCCCAGCACCTAACGAAGGCAGTAACGAAGGGCAGGAGTCAGTGTGGCCGCGCTGTGGGTTTCACAGCATCTGAGCTTTTGTTTCCTGTGCTGTTCGGTTTGAGGGAGGTTGGCAGGAGAGCTGGTGGGGTCCATCTCCTTTGTCAGTGGCTGCTGAAGCTCTGGAGGCAGCTGGCTGAGCGAGAATCCACACTTGGGACCTTTTCTACTCAAAACCGGCAACCATGGGTGAAGGGAGATGCTCTGAAATGTGCAGAGTGCTCCGAAGTGCAGAATATACTCTCTCGTGTGCTCTTATTCAGGTATTTATATCAGCATTGGGGGTGGAGAGGAGCTGGTACGCATGCAGGGCTCCTGTTGATGCTGTGAGGATGTGTGGATGGTGCTGGGTGTTGCGTTGTGCTCCACTCTGAAGCGATGGTCTTGGAAGAGCTTCAAGGTCTCCAGGTCAAGGAACAGGTTTTGCTTCTGCCACCCTTCCAGATGGGATGGTCTACAAGAAAATTCAAACCCCGCGTTTGTTGGTGTGTTTCATAGAATCACCAGGTTGGAGGAGACCCACTGGATCATTGAGTCCAACCATTCCCATCAATCACTAACCCATGTCCCTCAGCGCCTCGTCCTCCCGTCCCTTAAACCCCTCCAGGGAAGGGGACTCAACCACTCTTTGTAGTACAGACAGCACCAGCTTGGGGTTGAGTTTGACTGCGGTCAGTTTAAGAATTGGTGTTTAAAGGGATGGGAGTCTCTCAAGGTGTCTCACTGGCTGCTGAGCGATGGTGGGACCGAGCTCCCCCGTGGGTGGCAAAGAATGGATGTGTTGGTTGGGAGCAGGTTGTCTCGTTGAGGCACGTGGTTGGGTTGCTGGTTGTGAGGACCCACCAAGTTCACCTAAGCTTGGCTTTGGGGCGTGTTCAGGGCATCAGAAAGAGCCTTTCAATATGCGGCAACCCACCAGAAAATTAGAATGGAAAGATAATGCAAAATGGATGCATTGTGTAAAGCTCGTCTATCTTTCCTCTCTGTTATCCTGTCTGCAGATGCTTGATGTATTGACTTTGGCAAGGAGTAAGTGCTGAGATCCAGGAGATGATTGGAGTCTTCCTCTGTGCAAGCTGAGGATAAGGGGTTTTGAGATTTCTGGGAGATGACTTGCACCTTTTGAGGATCCCCGGGGTGTCGACTCCTCTCCGAGGCTGGCATGGACATGGATATGTTCCGTGGGTGCTGGATGTGCTCCATGCCAGCATCATCTGCCAGGGATCAGTGGGGGAAAAAGAGGACTGGAGAGGTGGCGCAGCAGCTTCATAGAGAAGGAAACGCGAGAGCATTTTTCCCAGCTCTAGGATTAACCAGTCCCTTCTGTACCCGAGGTGCAGCAGCTCTTCTAAAAATGGGAATGAGTTCTCCGAGGCTTTCAGAGGGACCTCATGGACAACTGCTTGTTCTCGGCAGCTCCCTGAAAAAAATCCAATGAGTTATTAGGCGTTATTCTCCGTGTACAAAGCGGTTCCAAGAAAGAGCTAATGGGGAGAAACCAATTAGACAGATTTATTAGCCCAAGATCAAATTCTGGTGGCTGAGATGATTGATGGCGAAGATTACTCGTGTCGTGCTTGCTTGTCAGAGGTAACTGCAGGCCAAGGCGTGTGGCTCTGTGTGAGACTCCTGCCTGGAGGGGGTGTTTCCCCCAAATCCCATGGCCGGTTCACTCCTGTGTCCCTCCAACTCCAAGAAGCCAAGTATCTTTGTTGGCTTGGCCCGATCTCCTCAGGAGGGGCCTCTTAGATGTTTCTCTTCAAAGGACGAGGCCAGTTTTCCCTCTGCTTTTCTTTCTGCTTCTGTCGCTTTAATCTTGTCATTACAGATATTTGCATATTTCTTTCTCAACCTCCTCTTTCTTTTATTCCACCCCCAAATCTCTTTCCCGTCAGCCGTCGCACACACGCAGCTGGGACTTTGCTCTCCTCCCTTGGGCAGATCCCTCGTGAACCACAACCCTTGTGGCCGTGGAGGCTTTTCGCTGGTGTGGCGTTCGTTAAGAAGTTGTTTATTAGGGAAGCTTTGGGATCTGAGGCCAAGCAGGTCACTACGTTTTGAAGGAAGGAAGGTAGCAGCTCGAAATAACACGAGATGCTTTTAGAAGAAAGGATGTTAGGGTTCAAGAGTTAAGATAGAGTTTGTCGTGCCGGTGATGTCACGTTGACATCTGGTGGGAGAGGGTGTTTTGGAGGCAGAGGATGGTTCTCTGGGAGGCCTTTGCTTTTTCTTTATGGGTGATACAGAGAGTCATTGTTTGAACTGGTGTTTCCTGAGCAGGTGGCAAGCTGGGTCCCTTTTCAGGATGTGAAGATGGACACTCTTCTTCCCCATTCCATCCCTGCTGGATCCTGCTCAGTCATAGCACATTTGGGGGTGTTTTATTAAGGTTCTACCACTCTCCCTCCTGCTCTGTGGGGCCATACCTGACCCGGCCCATACCACAGCCCAGGTCATAGAATCATAGAATCGCCAGGTTGGAAGAGACCCACTGGACCATCAAGTCCAACCCACCTCATTTGGTCATTGTCCAAACCCACCTCAGTCAGCAGCTTTGGTGGTGAAACTGGGTTTTGAAGCAAAGGGTCAGGAAGGGTTCTGGGAGGGCCAGGGATGGGGAAGGGCACGGCCAGGAGAAGGCAGTGATGACTTTAATGCTGCCAGGAGAGTTCGAGGCTGTAAAAAATGCCTTTAATTTAGGGCTGGCCCCCAAACCTTTAGGAAATGCTCAAACTGAATATTCCCGACGTCTGACATCTCGGCATCAATGCTCAAACCTGAGGTGATGCCTCCACATCTTGGAGCTCTGGATTTAGCTTTTTTGCAAACTCAGGGGAAGCCTTTTCCATGGTTTCTCCCCATTCCCGTTTTGAGGTTTTCTTCCAAACCACAAAGGCTCTGAAAGTTCATCCTGGATGTACGGTTCCTCTGGGGAGAAGCTGGGTCAAGAGGGTGGGTTGCATTCAGAAAAGACGCAAGTATTGGTCTCAACCCTCAGTAATGCCGCGTTTGGAGGAGGAGGTAGGATCGCTGGCCTTGCTTGAGCATCATCTGGTGAGTTTGGTCTGCGGGTTTTCCCTGCCTTGTTCACGAGCACTTTCCAGCGAGCACCTCGCATCCCCAGACCTGCTGGGAAGTGCGGCTGGTGGTGGGTTGGGGGTACAGCGACCCATGGGCGCGTGGGGATGCCCGGAGATGTTTTGGTTGGGATGGATGCGCAGAAGATGGCAAATTATGGGGTAGACAGCGCAAGCCTGGGGACAGGTCGGGTCTGAGAGGATGGATGGTGCTGGGCTGTGCTCAGAGGTGTGGTGGCAGGGACCTGCTGGGGCTCCCAGCGGGTACGTCTTTCTCTTTGCTTTTGTTCCCTTGTCAGTGAAGGGAGGATAGGGATAATATTCCTGCTTCTTGGAGATGCTGGCATATTGAAAGCCTATCAATTCATAAAGCGAAAGCAAGTAATTTCAGCTACAACTTTTCTCCGGGTCCCCCTGGCAACATTTGTGTCTTAGCAACCACTTTTTTCTATTTAAAAATGTTTAAAACATTAAAAAAACACCACCACCACATTAAGCACGGGATTAAGTGCTTTCCTGAATCAAAGCCTAACTAGATAAATGAAATGCTGTTAATTGAATCAGGGATGCACTGTGTTTTCAGCCCCCAAATTTGCATAACATTTGCATTTGATTGAAAAGCCATCATTAGTGTTGTTCACTTCTAGTAGGTCCCGCCTGTCTCTGGCTTTGGCCTCGCTACTCCTGCCCTGAGGAGCTGCAGAAATGGTTTTGGTTAGGAGAGAGCCAGGATGGGTCAGTGCTTGGGGTTGGGGAGAGCCCTGAGCTTGGCTCTGCTGTCAGTGCTTGGTCTTCCAGCATCTCCTGGTGCCGTTGGTCACCTCTGCTCTGAGAAGTAGGTGGTGAGGGACAGAGAAGGTCCAGGAGGTGTTGCCAGCACCCTTAGTGCAGAGCGATGGGAGCAGAGGACCAGCAGGTCCTGCTGGGTCCTTAGGGTTGACCCTTCTGGGTGTGGTGGTGACCCCCAAAGCCAGTGATGCCCAGTGGGCTGGGAGGTCTCTGGGATGCAGAACAATTCCCAGCTGGCTCTGGAGCTGTTGGAGACCAGCAGGTGGTGTTTCCTGACTACCATTTTTTCCTCTTTCACCTGGATTTCTGCTTGCTCCTGCTTTGACCTGCGCGGTGTTGATGGGCACGGTGCAAGAAGGTGTGAAATCTCCATGGTACCTGGATGTTGCAGGATCCACTCCATGTCGTTGCTTTTTGCTCCTGTGAAGTTTAGCTGGCGGACTGAGCTCTTTGAAGAGCTGACTAAAGGAAAACCTGAGGAAAAGCCTTTGATGGAGCAGATCTTGGTGTGCTTCCTCTGCACAGAGGTAATGAGGGACTGATCAGAGATGTTCGTCTGTGGCGTGGGTCCCAACACAGCCTCTGGGTGCAGCAGGGTGGGTGGCTTTTCTCCCAGTCCGTGGCTGGTGGGGGTTCACTGGGAGCATCAAGAGGTTTCAAAGGTCTCACTTTGCCTCCTGGTGCTGCGGGAGAGCCAGGAGATCCGCACGGGGTTGCCAGGAGCATTGCCAGGTTCTCAAGAGCTGAAGGATGCGGTGAGATGCTAAAATGCCATTATAAACGGTGTGAGCAGGAGGGTGATGCTGCGATCCATACCTGGGACCTGTGGCTCCTCTCCCTGTGCAGCCCTGCAGCTCAGCCTCTCTCCACCCCTGTTTTTTTCTCCTTTTTTTTTTTTCTTTTCAAATTACCACAAGCCACCATCCTGCAGGCAGAATCCATGTGGATTTTCTTTAGCAGCTCAATCAGTTCACGCTGGCTCACGCCGAGGATCTGGGAGGCTCCTGCCTTTGGCGTAAGCTGAGCAGCTTCGTGAGATCCACGGGCTGGAGATGCTGGAGATGCTGGAGCTGAGGGGCACAAGCACCAGTGTGGGAGGGAGGAGCTCCTGCCTTTGGCACGTCGTGAATAAAAAGGCAGGGAATCTCTGTCTGGCAGCGTTATGTATTTGGAGTAAAGCTCTGCTTGGCGCGGAGGTGGGAGCAGAGTTGCGGAGTGGTATTTTTGCGTTGAGGGTTTAAATACGGCGGGACCCGCTTCTAGCAGAGCAAAGAGCGGGGGTTTATTTATTCATGACTTCCTCTGTAATTCTAACCCCAGCTGCTGCTCGGATGGAGCTGGATCTGAGCAGGGGCTGCTCATCCGAGGGGATGTTTCCATCCCAGCAGCTCCGTGTCGAGCCAGACCTCGCTGAAGGGCGATGGATGCACCCGATTCCACCCTCCCTGCGGCTGGCGATGGGATGAGAGTCAAGGGTTCGGGATGGGATTTCGCAGGATCTTGCTCTGCTTTGTGCCGCTCGCCCGGCTGGGCTGAGAAAAAACCTCCTCTCCCTCTGAGCTGCCCTCGTGGGGATTTAAAATCCGGCGGTGATGGAGGCCGTTAGGAGCAGCAAATAATCCCAGTAGCCTGGTGCGATGGGAGGAATTACTGGTTAATTAACATGTTAATAAAAGGGCAGCAGCCCGGTGAGGCGCGGAGCAGCTCCTTGCCTCGCCCGGGATGCGGGCGATGCTCTGCTGGGCAGGCGCTCCAGCGAGATCCACAGAGGACATTCGCTGCTTTTATTTACTTATTTATTTATTTTAGCGGGGGAGAAAATGAGATGCCACCAGGCAAATCGCGGTGTGGGGACACAAATGGCTCTTTTTCTCTCCATAGCACATCCGATTCTGGTCACGTATGTGCCAAACACGTGCTCTGCCCGTGCAGATGCTCGGAGCTCTCCGGAGAAGTTTCCGTGGCAGGAGTGGGCGGTGGGAGATCCGCGGGGTTTCCTCTGTCGCTTCAAGTCCTTTCGACCCTCCCTGGGTTGTGACATTCTTGGCATTCAGAATTTCTTAGCCTCTCTCCCATTGATTTTTGGGATGCGGATTAGCATGTAAACGCGAGATCTGGTTTCAGAGTGGCCCCCCGCTTTGCTTCCTGCCGCCCCCCACCCCGTGACGTGCTGTGATTGTAAAGCTTAGGTTGGGTTCGTTTTCCTCATCCACCTGGTTTGCATCTGTAGTGGCGATAGAATTTGGTGTTTCCAAGCCTTCCCGCTGGCTGAGTTGCCGGAAGCACTGAAAATCTCATATTTTTTTGTGCTTCATTTTGACTTTTAGAGGTGGGAGCGGTCCCGGATCTGACCATCCCATCCCTCCGGGCTGGCTCTTTGGTAGGAAACATCAGTTCTGGTTTTGTTTGAAACCAGCGGACCCAGACAGCCCTTTGGGGGATTTTGATGTGTGTGGGTTTTGCATCGGATCAGAGGAGATGCTCCAGGCACCTGCTTCCACCTCTTGGGATGAAGGGGCTGGGGAGGAATCCCCACCTGTGTGGCTAAACCCTACCCATGGCTTTGGGCCAGTTCATGCTGAGATGGTTTCTTCTCATTGATAAATGAGCTGAACTGCCTTCTGAAGCTGTGCAATTAGATGATAAGGATCTGGAATCTCATCTTTCCTCCTTTTTTTTTTTTTTTAGATTATTTCAAACATTCATAAATACTTTGGATTTGAAGCCATGATGAGCATATCCGAGGGCTTTGGTTGGATAGCATCCTAGCGCCCAGCTGTGATCACAACATTTATCTTTCTTTTCTTTAGGCACCTTAAAATTCAGTGGGTTTGGTTATTCCTGAAAAAGAGACCAAAAGGGGTGACTGGCCATCTGGGAAGGGTTGGAACCGTTCGCCTTGGGTTGCACCCACAAAATTGTAGAATCATAGAATCACCAGGTTGGATAAGACCCACCGGATCATCGAGTCCAACCATTCCTTTCAATCCACAGAGGAGATTCGCTGCATCCTTGCAAGCCTTGGGCACCCAAAGGTGTTTGTTGCCCCTCGATGGGATCTTGGCGTGCCCGGCAGCCGTGGTGTCGTGTCCATGCGCTGGTGCCCGAGCGGCTGGACGAGCCCACGGCTGCTCTCAGCTGTTGGCAGCAGCTGCAGGGTCGGGGACAGCACCCCCAGGGTAAATTTGGCATCGGAATTTAAAAAAAGAGTTGCTATTTTGGGAAAAGTGAGGTTAGGAAGAGCCAAAAATGTGAGCCCATCTCGGGTGGTAGAGCTGGGATGCCCATGGCTTTATCTCTCTGCTTAAAGTTCATCTGGGGTTTTGGATGCGGCAATGATGCTTCGGCTGCTCTGGCCAGCGGCTGGTGGCATCCTGAGGGTCATCTCCTCATGCCTCCAGGTTCCAGGAGTTCATGTTTCACTTTCTGATCTTTCTATTTAATCTGGCAAAGGTCTCTGCTGCTCCAGCCGGTGCCCAAGGGTCAGAGGGTTTTGGCATCTTGATCCTAGTGAAGCTACCGGCATAAATCCAGCACCACCTGGGTGGGTGTAATGAGCCAGAAGCCATCAGAGACCCTGGAAGTGTGTGGAAATGCAAAGCTTGATAAGATACATCGACGTGCGACAGTTCAATGCGAGAGGGACGCGTTTTGGAAACCAAATCTGCTTTTTAATCACTTTTCATTGCTTTCAGGAGCCGGAAAATTCAAATCCGAAACATCCCACCCCAGCTGCGATGGGAGGTAAGAGGGGCAAGCAGAGAAGCATAGACCAGATTTAAGGACTAATTCTCCTTCCAGGTTTCTGTACTTGGGATTAAAGTTGATTTATCCTTTTCTTTATTATTAATTGAGTCTGATTGGGCTAGATCCTTGCATCCCTGTGGCTTATTCCTCCTCTGTTAGAGGAGTAAATTCAGCTGGTAGAAGCAATGTAAACTCCACCAACAAAAATCCCTGTTAATAACATGGGTTTATGATTTATCCGTTGTATAAGGAATAAAATGGATCCATTCTTCCTGCTGGCTACTGGGACTTTTCCCTGACTCTCTTTTTTTCCTGAGGCCCCTTGGTCCATGAGCTTCCTTCGACTAATTGCTTGTGAAATCTTAATGACTAGGAAGCTGCTTTTATTGATTGATTGGATTTCCCTGGTCTGTTCTGATGGTCCTGGTGTGAAGTGAGTTTTTCTTCCGTATCCAGGTGCTGGATGGTTTGCTGGCCCAGTACGGCACCGTGGAAAACTGCGAGCAAGGTACGACTGGAACGAAAAGCTGGAGTTCAGAAGTTTTCAGTCCTAGCTGGTTTTGGGGAGAAGAAGGGCAAGGGTGGACGTGTGATTTTCCTTCGTTGGAAGAAGCCGTGATGAACGATGTCAAGCGGTCTCAGCCTGGGGGTTGCTGGGGCTCTTTTTTACCCTGTTGCTAAAACTGAGTCCCGTGCGGTGGCTTTGGATGTTGGGTCGGGATCGTTCCCATCTGCTCCAGGGAAGGTGTGGGATGCTCTCCTGAGGCCGGTGGGACTGCCTGTCTCTGCTCGGCAGCCTTTATCTCAACCTCTAATGGTGATCAGTTGAGGTTTAATATCGCCCCCGGGATGTTTAATGAGAGTACGGTTACCATAACCCTCCTAGAAACGGAAAAGAGGGCTCAGAGGAGCCCCTGGGACTGTCCCCGAGCTCCAGTGAGGAATGGCAGGATGGAGTTGGCTTTCGTGGCTTTGCCGCAGAGCACGATGGTGCATTGAGATCCTTCAAAAAAGGCAGGATCTGTGCTGCTTGGGATGAGACCCAGCGAGGTCTGAGCCCTCGGACACTTCTCCCTTGTGGAATTAAAACATCTGGGGAGCCCTGGCGAGAGCTCTCTTGTTTTCTAGAGGTCTTGGCTTGGTTTATGTTCTCTCTCTAATTTCTGCTTCTCTTCCTTTCAGTGAACACAGACAGCGAGACGGCTGTGGTCAATGTCACCTACGCCAACCGGGAGCAGACCAGGCAGTAAGTGTCCCGTGTCCCTTCCCTGTGGCTCTGGCTTCTTCCCTGCTTGCAGAAAATGGGATTTCCAATGCTTGGAGTCAGGTTATTCCGGAACTCCTGAATTTTGTCTAATGATGCATCAAATCTTTGAGGAATTCCCTGAGTTCTGATTTCTTTTTGTTCATCTTCACGTGGAAGCCCTTCAGAGGACACCCATGGTTTTAGGCTTTTCTGTGCAGTTCAGGGAGGAAGAACGTAACTTTTTGCCTAGGGAAAAGTGGAGATTTCCTTGTATCTACGTAACTTAAGGAGTTATGGCTCCAGAAAAAGTACTAATGAGACCAAATATTGTAGGAGCTGGCAAGCGTGTGTCCTCTCGGGCTGATGTCACTGGGAGACTTGAGCTCCATTCCCTGTCCTGCTCAAGGAAGATCAAGTTTTGCACTAAATGGAAATGGGAAAATAATTGGATTTTCACTGCTGTCTATTTGTTGCCCCAACAAAGGGCTCTGGAAAGCTGGAAAAGGGATGGGAGCGGCATTTCAGAGCATGGTTTAGGGGGCATAGTGGTGTTGTGTTGATGGTTGGACTTGATCTTAGAGGTCTTTTCCTATCTTAATGATTCCATGATTCTATAAAGCACCCAGCAAAAGTTTTGTGCAAGTCGTTTTGCCCTCAGGGTGCAGCCCTTCTGCCCTGCTTTCCCTCCTCCAGGGATGCGTGTGCTTTATGGAGCATCTTTCTCTGATCCCTTCGCCTCCTGCAGGGATGGGGCTGCTGGCAGGCAAAGTCTCTGTTCACCTGATTTTCAGGGTTTTGTGTTGGGTTGTGTTCTGCAAGAGACTGAGCCACCGGCCAGGAGATTTGAAGGAGCTGTGGAGAGCGGTGGCCAAAGCTGTTGTTTTGCTCTTGCTGCCAGCCCCATCTATCGACAGCTCCCAGCTCCTGCAGCTCCTGAAGTCTTGCCAGGAATGGGATTTGATACCGGCCCCAAATCCTAAGGCAGAGGGGACATGGGAATTGCACCCTGCACGATCCTATCCTGCACCCATCGCTCCCGTTCCCTCCCTTGAGTGCTCAGAGAGGTTTTCCTTAGAATCATAGAATCACCAGGTTGGAAAAGACCCACCAGATCATCGAGTCCAACCATTCCCATCAATCACTAACCCATGTCCCTCAGCACCTCGTCCACCCGTCCCTTAAACCCCTCCAGGGAAGGGAACTCAACCCCCTCCCTGGGCAGCCTCTGCCAGGGACCAATGACCCTTTCTGTGAATTATTTTTTCCTGATGTCCAGCCTGAACCTCCCCTGGCGGAGCTTGAGGCCATTCCCTCTCGTCCTGTCCCCTGTCCCTTGGGAGAAGGGCCCAGCTCCCTCCTCTCCACAACCTCCTTTCAGGGAGTTGGAGAGAGCAATGAGGTCTCCCCTCAGCCTCCTCTTCTCCAGCCTAAACACCCCCAGCTCTCTCAGACGCTGCTCTTGTTCTCCAGCCCCTTCCCCAGCTTCGTTGCTCTTCTCTGGACTCGCTCCAGAGCCCCAACATCCTTCTTGTGGTGAGGGGCCCAGAACTTAAAATACTTTAGGTCCTCCAGGCTGAGTGGAAAGTCCTGCCAGATCCTCACAGACCTGTGATGTCTTCTTTCCCCCTTCCTGGTGCTTCCTCACCAGGGTTTATGCCAGGGAGGGCTTGGGCTGGTTAGGGTTGAGCCGATGCTACTCAGGGTGGGAGTGTGGGACCCTCACCCTAACCTCCTCTCCTCTTCCAGAGCCATCATGAAGCTGAATGGGCACCAGCTGGAGAACCACGCACTGAAGGTCTCCTACATCCCTGACGAGCAGTCCGTGCAAGGGCCGGAGAATGGGCGGCGAGGTGGCTTTGGAGCGCGCGGTGCCCCCAGGCAGGGCTCCCCCGTCACCGCGGGGGCACCCGTCAAGCAGCAGCCGGTGGACATCCCCCTCCGCCTCCTGGTGCCCACCCAGTACGTGGGTGCCATCATCGGCAAGGAAGGAGCCACCATCAGGAACATCACCAAGCAGACGCAGTCCAAGTGAGTCCTTCCTCCCGGTTTGTGCTTTGTTGAGCCGGGTTGCCTGCAGTGATATGCGAGGCTGGATTTGTTTTGGACCATGGGCCGTTTGAGGCTGCTCCGGGTCTTGGAAAGGGTCATTGGGCAGTGGCAGAGGCTGCCAAGGGAGGGGGTTGAGTCCCCTTCCCTGGAGGGGTTTAAGGGACAGGTGGACAAGGCGCTGAGGGACATGGGTTAGTGATTGATAGGAATGGTTGGACAAGTGGTGTCCCCAGGGCTCAGTGCTGGGTCCAGCCCTGTTCAATGTCTTTATCAATGACCTGGATGAAGGCATCGAGTGCACGCTTAGCAAGTTTGCGGATGACACTAAGCTGGGTGGAAGTGTGGATCCACTGGAGGGCAGGGAGGCTCCAAAGGGATCTGAACAGGCTGGACCGCTGGGCTGAGACCAATGGCAGGAAGTTTAGCAAGGCCACATACCAGGTCCTGCACTTGGGGCACAGCAACCCTGAGCAGCTCCAGACTAGGAGAAGTCTGGCTGGAAACTGCCTGGAGGAGAAGGACCTGGGGATGTTGGTTGACAGCGACTGACCATGAGCCAGCAGTGGCCCAGGTGGCCAAGAAGGCCAATGGCATCTTGGCTTGGATCAGAAGCGGCGTGGCCAGCAGGTCCAGGGAGGTTCTTCTTCCTCTGGACTCGGCACTGGGGAGACCGCTCCTCGAATCCTGGGGTCAGTTCTGGGCCCCTCACCACAAGAAGGATGTTGAGGCTCTGGAGCGAGTCCAGAGAAGAGCAACGAAGCTGGGGAAGGGGCTGGAGAACAAGAGGAGCGTCTGAGAGAGCTGGGGGTGTTTAGCCTGGAGAAGAGGAGGCTGAGGGGAGGTGGTCCAAGGGGGCGCTGGGGGAGTGGAGCAGCCAGGAAGCGGCAGAGCAATTCCCCTGCCTCAGCGCCCGTCCTGTGCCTGTAGGATTGACGTGCACCGGAAAGAAAATGCAGGAGCTGCAGAAAAAGCCATCAGCATCCACTCCACCCCCGAGGGCTGCTCCGCCGCCTGCAAGATGATTTTGGAGATAATGCAGAAGGAGGCAAAGGACACCAAGACGTAAGGTTTCCCCCCTGCATTTCTGTGCACGTGTATCCCATCCGTGGCTGTTTGCTAGGCTGTGGCTCCATCCCAGAGCTGGGGGATGCTCCTGTGTGTGCGGCAGCTTTGCCCTTGGGGACCAGGGGACTCTGAGCAAGGGAAGTCCCCTTTCTGCATCCCCTCTGTACCAAACCCTGCCTCTTCTGGCTGCAGCGATCCCTCATGTTGTGTCTTTCCCTGCTTCTCTCTCAAGAGCTGATGAAGTGCCTTTGAAAATCTTGGCCCATAACAACTTTGTGGGGCGCCTGATCGGCAAAGAAGGGCGAAACTTGAAGAAAGTGGAGCAGGACACAGAGACAAAAATCACCATCTCATCGTAAGGCTTCTTGTTCCCCTTGGGGAAACCCGGAAAGAGCTTCCTTGGGCTGGGGTGGGTGGGGAGGAGGAGATGAGTTCTGTGATGAGAGTGGGCAGAGGTGCCAGAAATCTGGGCTGGGACGTGGGTGTTTTACTCCTCAAAGTGAGTGAAAAATCTTGGCTTTGTTATTTCTGTATTCCCCTCCCCATCCCTTTGGTGTCCCCTCCTCTTGGGGTGTCCCCCAGCACCCCAGCAGCACCCATCACGGACCAGAGTGCTCGTTGAGCTTGGTGCTGATGCTGGCTTTCCCCTCAGCTTGCAGGATCTGACTCTTTACAACCCTGAGAGGACCATCACGGTGAAGGGCTCCATCGAGAACTGCTGCAAAGCAGAGCAGGAGATCATGAAGAAAGTGAGGGAAGCCTACGAGAACGACGTAGCTGCCATGAGTGTGAGTGGGGTTCGGTCCTGCCCTGCGTCCTGGCTGGTGGCGGCTCTCTCGGAGTAGAGAAAAGCGACGTGAATTTCTTTCCTCTTGCCCTTAGTTGCAATCTCACCTCATCCCTGGCCTTAACTTGGCTGCGGTTGGCCTCTTCCCTGCCTCCTCCAACGCGGTTCCTCCTCCGCCGAGCAGCGTCTCGGGGGCTGCGCCGTACAGCTCCTTCATGGTAGGTGAACACCAAGCGGCTCAAACTGCTCCAACTTCCAGCTCGGGGATCTCCCCTGTGTGGAGAAGACCCTTGTGATGGTTGGGGTTGTGCCTTCTGTATCCTGTGCTGTCAGCAGGCATGTCGGGTCATAGACACGGTGAGGAAAGGTGCTCAGACCCTGCAAGGTCTGGTGGTGGCTCAGCCCTGCCACCGTGGGAGAGGTGTGGGCATCACTTGGGCTCCAAGCCCCCCTTCCTCAGTCTCTGTGGTGTCACTGAGCCCTGAACGGTGATGCTTGAGCCATGAATGGTGGCACCAAGCCCCCAATGGTGACGCTTGAGCCATGAATGGTGGCACCAAGCCCTCAACGGTGGTGCTTGAGCCCTGAATGGTGGCATCAGGCCCCCAACGGTGATGCTTGAGCCCTGAATGGTGGCATCAGGCCCCCAGCGGTGATGCTTGAGCCATGAATGGTGGCACCAAGCCCTCAAGGGTGACCCTGTACCTGCAGCCTCCAGAGCAGGAGACGGTGCACGTCTTCATCCCCGCGCAGGCGGTCGGTGCCATCATTGGCAAGAAGGGTCAGCACATCAAGCAGCTCTCCCGGTTCGCAAGTGCCTCTATCAAGGTAGGATTGTCCTGGTGGGGACTCTCCCTCTGCCACCACCTCCTCGCGTGGGACCCTCTCCGAAACCCCGGGTGGGTGGGCTGGGGGTCCCATCCTGTGGTGTGGAGGAGGGAGGGCACGGCCACCACCCCATTCGTGCTGCTCCCCATCACAGCCGCCGTCTCTCTTCCCCCTCCAGATCGCTCCTCCGGAGACGCCGGACTCCAAAGTGCGCATGGTGGTCATCACGGGCCCTCCAGAAGCTCAGTTCAAGGTTCCCGCTGTGCTGCTGTCTCCGCGGGGGATTTGAGTGCCTCTCTCTGCTGGGAAGGGAGGAGCAGGGGGATGACTCTGGTTTTGAGCCCAGTCTGTGCCTGGGTTAAGCTCTCCAAGTGGCTGAGCTGGTTTGAAATCCCCAGGAACTGGGATTTCCTGGGATACTGGCCGGTACCTGGTCTAGGGGATGGAGACCTCTGAGCTGGCCGTGCACCCAGACCAGGGTTGGGACGCCTAGGGGTAGGACATCTCAGATGGTGCCTGATTCCATGCTCTTTCCTCTCCGCAGGCGCAAGGCAGGATTTATGGGAAGCTGAAAGAAGAAAACTTCTTTGGGCCGAAGGAAGAAGTGAAGCTGGAGACGCACATCCGGGTCCCCGCCTCGGCCGCGGGCAGGGTCATCGGCAAAGGGGGCAAAACCGTAAGCGAGAAATGGTGCTTGGATAGGGATTTAGGCACCTTGCGGGGGGACATCCTTGGGGAACAGGGTGGGATTCCCTGGAGGGGCTTGTTCTCCCGCACAGCAGGATCATCTGTGCCCCGCAGGTTAACGAGCTGCAGAACCTGACGGCGGCGGAGGTGGTGGTGCCGCGGGACCAGACCCCCGACGAGAACGAGCAGGTCATTGTGAAGATCATCGGGCACTTCTACGCCAGCCAGGTATGGCCCCTGCAGCTTCCATGCCAGCAGTGGTGGATTCTCTGATGGCTCGTGTGGGGTTGTGTCCATGGGTATATCTACCTGGGGAAGTTCCTTCTGTGCCCGGCTGGTGGTGTTTGCCATGGTGGGTGTTGGTGAGCTGGGCTTTTTGCTGTGAGTGATGGTGTGGGATGATGGGGGAAGCAAGGAGAGCTGTGGGAGCACGTGCACATCCAGAGCGCAACCTCCCAGGCTTGCCTGCTGGAGGAAACCATGCTAAAAGTAGGGCAGGAAGGGATGTCTGGGAGAAACGCTTAGCAAGTTTGCGGATGATATTAAGCTGGGTGGAAGAGTGGATCTGCTGGGGTCAGTTCTGGACCCATCACCACAAGAAGGATGTTTAGGCTCTGGAGCGAGTCCAGAGAAGAGCAACGAAGCTGGTGAAGGGGCTGGAAAACAAGAGGAGCGGCTGAGAGAGCTGGGGGTGTTTAGCCTGGAGAAGAGGAGGCTGAGGGGAGACCTCATTGCTCTCTGCAACTCCCTGAAAGGAGGTTGTGGAGAGGAGGGAGCTGGGCTCTTCTGCCAAGTGACAGGGGACAGGACGAGAGGGAATGGCCTCAAGCTCCACCAGGGGAGGGTCAGGCTGGACATGAGGAAAAAAATTTTCCCAGAAGGGGTCATTGGGCGCTGGCAGAGGCTGCCCAGGGAGGGGGTTGAGTCCCCTTCCCTGGAGGGGTTTAAGGGATGGGTGGACGAGGTGCTGAGGGACATGGTTTAGTGATTGGTGGGAATGGTTGGACTCGATGATCCAGTGGGTCTGTTCCAACCTGGTGATTCTAGAATTCTATGAACCTCGCCCAGCCCTACCCTGCTGAGCACTGTAGTGTCCTTCACCACATGCAAAGCCCTTTCCTTCTCCCCGGGCTCTCACTGGGTTCCCCTCCAGCTCCCCCGTTGCTCTCTCCTCCGCAGATGGCTCAGCGCAAGATCCGGGACATCCTGGCTCAGGTGAAGCAGCAGCACCAGAAGGGACAGAGCGGGCAGACGCAAGCGCGGAGGAAATAAGAGCAGCACCGACACCACCGTGAAACGCGGAACAAGCCAATGCCGGGCTTAAGAGTGGCTGGGAATCAGTTACCGTAGAGAGAGATGCTAATTGTTTCATTAACCGAGATTAAAGGCAGTTTGATTGGCTTCCAGGGTAGATGGCTAGGGTAAACAAAAAAAAAAAAAAAAAATTGGATCCGTTTTTAGCTCCACGTGCCAGGACAGCTACTTAAATGAAGCGAGAGGTGCTGCAGCGCCAGCCCAGGCACGGTGCTGGGGTTGAGGAGGCGAAGCCGCCGCGGCGCTGGGCTCCTCTCGTGGGTGCAGCACTTGCCCCTCTCATTTAAGTAGCCTCCGGAGGTCCCGTCCCAGCCGAGGCGCCCGGCGGCTGCGTCTCCCGACCCCTCGCTCCCTCCTCCCTTGGGGGATGTTCCCAGAGCGGCATTAAAACCTTTCGGAGCATGGAATTTTCTTTTTTTTTCCTATTGTTTTCTTTTTTTTTTTTTTTGAAGAGATCCCAGGGGATTTCACCAACCCCTGTTGGTTGCAGGATCCATCGTGGGCAAAAAAAATAAGAAAAAAATGATGAAAGCCCCAACTTAGCACCCAGTGGATTCGGATCCCTGGGAATTCAGCCCTGCTCTGGCTGGGATTCATCCCGCACGCCGCCCATGGTGCAGTGCCTTGTGAAGCCCGAGGAGCCAGGAGAGCCCCTCAATTTTCCGGGATGTTGTTTTTCCTTTCCGTTGTTTGAACGTTTCTTTTCATTTTTAGGGTAGGTTAAAGGAAGAATTCATTTTTTTTTTTTAATTATTTTTTTTTCCAAGCCTATGAAATAACAGCAGAAGTGGGACCTGTGACCTTTCTTGCCCACCATCTCCACTGTGGAGGTGATGCCGTGTCCTAGAGACGGTGCTGAATATCTGGGAAGGGAAAGGGTGAGGGAAGCGCTTTGGTTTTTCCCTCCTCCCTTTAAGCTCCAGCAATAAACCAGCAAAAAAATAGAAGAGAAAAAAAAAAACCAAACAAAGCAAAGAGCCCCCTGCTTGGGAAACATGGAATTCATCTCTTTAGGAATAGGATTTTGGGAATTAAGTGTGTGCAGAAGGGTTTAGGGGTGGGAGGGAGCTATGAGGTTGCAGGGATGCTCGGTGTCGGGGGATTCCACTTCTCCGGCTCTGCTGCATCCTCAGCCTCAGTTTCCCCACCCAGCACAGGGGTTTGTGCTCTGAAATCCCATCGGAGCCACGAGGGAATCCAGAAGACACTCTAGGAATATTTTAATTGGCAAAGCGAGAGGTGCCAGCTCACCCGAACCCCTCTGAGCTGTTTGTGTCTGATTCCCCCTTCTGGGTAGGGAAAGATTATTCTTGAAATTTGGCACATTTTTATTAGTTTCTAAAAAGATTTTTTTTTTCTTTATTGAAGAAGAAACAGTTAACCCCCTCCAACCCCTGCAGTGAGAGCCGTTCCCATGGGAAATACCCAAATACACGCTCAAACGAACGCGATATGGTCACTGATTCCCGTCACTCTTAGTGGACTTGTGAGTTGAGAGAGATTTGAATGGTTTGTTTTAATATCGAGTATTTGGAAGGGACAGGAACTGCTGCCACCGCCCCATCCAGGCTGGGAAGGGCTTGTCTCTGTGGCGGAGCTGCTGAAATATGGATTTATACTGATTTTCCTGTTCCAATTTGCAGGGAAAAGGGGTAGGGGGGAAGTAAAATTGGAATGAATTTAGGGGCAAAGGGATGATTCCAGATCATCCAGGCAGGAGGAGAGCTGGGAGCGACCCCAGCGGGTGCCGATTTGGGGTAAAAAGGAGGGAATTTGGAGTGACCCTCGTGTTGATGCTTTGACCTGTTTGTGTTCCAAAGTGGAGAGCAGCCCTCCCGCTCGAGCCCAACCCGGGAAGGGAACGTGCAGCAATTCCTGTCCCGTATCCCATCGCGACAGCGGGAGCTGAGCTGGGGCGGGGTGGGGGGCAGCACCGTGAGTGAGCAATGAGAGGGGAAAAAAGGAGAAAAAAGAAAAAAACAAAATAAGAAGAGAAAAGGAAAAAAAAAAAGCTACCTCAAGGTATGAAGTTACCTCAGCAATTGAATTTTTTTTTTGGTTTCTTTTTTTTTTTTTTTTGGCTTGCTGATATTTTATATAAAAGCTGATAGTCTTGAATATTTTATTTTTTTAATGAAAAGAGAAGTTAAGTTTCATAATTTCTTATGAGCCAGGAGTTGTGCGCAGGTACCCAGGCGTTATGAGCTCTCTATGGAGAACGACAGGAACCGCAGACATAGTGGAAAAGATGGGAGCAGCCGTGTTAGCTTTGCAGGAATTCCATCCACCCACCCACCAGAGCTGTCGGATGTCGCGACTCCGCGAGACCTTGGACAAATTGGAGCCAACTGACCTTTTCAATTGGAAAAAAAAAAAGTAATTTCTTTTTTTCTTTTTTTTTAAATTAAATTTAAGCAACTTAGCAACCCTGCCCTGGTTGAAGAGCCTTTTCCACCCAGCTCCAGCGAGGACTCGAGAGCTTGGGGAGGAGAAGTCTCCCATGCTGGGATGATGGGTTCTAGAGGAATGTCCCTGCCCATCGCCTATGGGGTTGGAGCTGGATGATCTTTAAGGTCCCTTCCAACCCAAACCATCCTATGATGCGAGGATGAGCTCCTCGGCAGGGGTTTGCTGGTATCTAAACTGCACCAGCCCACGTGATTTATTTTCTAGCCCTTAAAGCCATAAATCTAGATGAGTCTGTTTATCCCAGAACCCAACTGGATCTGCCTCTTGTGTTGCCACGGAGGCAGCATCGAACCATCTTCTCCACTATGGTGCTGTGAATGTTTTACTGAGATTTGCCTCCGTTTTACCGAGGATTAGCAATTTAAAGGAAAAAAAAAAAAAAAGTTAAAAAAAAAAAAAGTGAGGAGAGAGGAATTAATGGGATTAACGGGAGCCAATGTTTTTATATAAAACGCACACTGAGGAGAGTGAGGATGAACCTGACCCTGTGGACCATTTGGCTTATACCCCTCAGCCCGCTTGGAAAGGTTCACAGGGTTTTTTTAAAGTCCCATCTTGTTATTTTTCTCCAGACCTGCAGCAAAACGAGCCTTGATTGGATGGGAAATAGAAAAAATTCGGTGGGTGAAGTGAATTTGGGAGCACCTGGTGCTGCTGTCCCCATCCTAGAAATATTTGGGATGGGCGAGGAGCGCGGGGTCTGCCCGGCACTGGCCCTAGGGATGCACTGATCCTTTTTTTCCCCATAAATTTGGGGTCAAAGGAGCAGAATCAAAGCCTGGCAGCGCCCTGTGAGGCTGCTCAGGGGTTTCCTCATTGTTTTTTTTCATTTTTTTTTTTTTTTTTTGGTGTTCTGGCATTTCTCCTAGGGAAAATGGTTCTGGAGGTTCTGGATTACTTGAAATCTCTGGCTCTCTACTTTTTTTTTTTTTTTTCTTTTTTTTTCTCTCTTTCCAGCCTTGTGCAGAGCAGCATATTCAGACATCGGTGATTATAACAGTTTTTTTTCCGACAGCAAGCGGTTTTCCTAACCGGTTCAAACTGCATCACTGAGGGATAAACCCCCCGAACGCCCCCCCTGGTCCTGTCCAGCTGGTTGTTGCAATGAGATCTTGACCTTAAATCTGGTGATTCAGGGAAACCTTTGGTGCTTTTTTTCCCCCTTTGGTGCTTTTGAGGGGGAATCTCTTTGTTTTCCCAAGGGGAATTATTTATAGCGAGTGCTCCATTGATGCCTCTGAGCATCTCCTGGATCACTCCGAAGCTCAGGATGAGCTGGGAGGAGTAGGAGCGTGATAAAGCAGGTTCTCTGGCGCGGCTGGTGGGGAGATGGGTGGCAGGAGACATGGGTGAGCCCTAGAATGAAGAAATAGGGGAAAAAAATGCTGTAGTGACCCTTGAAAGTCACTGGGAAAGGTCCCCAGCCCCATTGGTGGCTCCTCCAGCCGCTCTCTGCACCAGAATCAAAAGTAATTTATGGGGAACCTCCACACGGCGGGGTGAGCGACACCATGGGCTCCCCTCTGCCTTTTTTTTAATCCTAGCAGGAATAATTTAGGGTTATTTTATGAATTTTAACTCGTTTTCCCCCCCACGAGCGAGGAGCAGCCCTCACTCTGCTTCATCCTGGGGCGCGTGAGGAAACGTCCTTGGCCGTGGGGTGAGGAGGGACGCGGAGTTTTAGATTTGGGACAGGTGGACTTAGGCAGGAGATGGGAATGGGATAAAAATGATGCTCTCCTGCATCCCTAGGTTGGTGTGAGGATGAATAAATTTCCATCCTGGAAGCACTTGGTGCTCCACGGTGCCGTATCCCACGCAAAGCATCGCGGGAATGACCCGCATGGTGCTGCGGAGAGACTTGGCTTGGGGGATTTGCCTCATTTTAATGCTCTCGGAGTTAGCTTTTGCCATTCAGTTGGAGAAACAGGAGAGAAAAAGGAAAAAATTCCCCAAATCCCAAGCTTTGAGCACTTTTTTAGCTGCTAAAGCACCGGTGGGCTTGGGGCTGCGCTCCCTCCCTGCAGCCTGGCTCGGCTGAGGAGCCAGGAGGGGTTTTATGGAATCAAATAGAGGAAAATCCATTGTAAATACTGAAAAGAAACTGCCTTGAAGCTACATTTTGTGTTTCCTGGGCATTAAGTTTTGAGTTTTTAATTTTTTTTTTTTTTTTTAATGCTGAAAAAAAGAACAAAGCAGCGACGGTTGGGTTCATCAGTGCCAGAATGAAATCTTTAATTTCTAGCTCCGGCTCTTTGGAGTGATTTCTAGACTTGGAAAAAAAGATCAGGAACGCAGACTTGCTCTAAGACAGTTGAAGATGTTTCTTTAATTTAATTCCTTTTTTCTGATGTAGGTCCCCCCGTCCCCTGCGGCTCCACACAACATAGGCTTTTGGTGGTTTTGGAACTTTCTTGTTTTTTGGAGAATTTAGTAACCGGGGAGGGGCGGGGGTTGGGGAGGTTCTGATTTTTTTTTTTTTAATTTTTTTTTTTTCTGTTGTAGCTTTTTTGTTTTGTTTGGATGCAATTGGTGTGATCCTGTGAAGATCCTCCCGAGAGGGCAGGGGGGTGGTTTCAGCATCCTGGCTTCCCCGGAGCCGCTCGGGTCGTGCCGCGCTGAGCCCGGGTATCCCTGGATGGAGGATGCAGGATTAGGCTACGGATTCGCTTTGGGAGCGGCCGTGGGGCAGCGGGATCGAGCGATGCTTGAGCGTGGGAGGCTTTTTGAGCTTTGCTTGTGGCCACGTGCCAGTACCCAGCGCTTGGGAAGCGACCTCAGAGCAGGCGCTTGGCAATAACCAGTCAAGGTGAGGATTAATTCAGGATTCCCGGTGGCAGCTTCGGCATCGGCAGCACGTGGGGAGGAGAGAGATGCGTCCCCGTTCGGTCGAATTGGCCTTTCCTCTTGTTTTCATTTTGGTTTTTCCAATTTTTTTTTTGTTTTTTAACTCGTTTGTGGTTGTGGCTGAGATCCAGAGCAGAGCGAAACCAGACGGAGGCTCTTCAATCATGAATTTTTTTTTTTTTTTGGAGGCCGTGCAGGTGCTTGCGAGCTGGAAAAACGTACGTGTGTGCAAACTACCTCAGAGCTGAGAGGGGAGCCCCGAGGGGCGAATGGGGACCCTCACCTCCCCCCGTGGCAGGACCCTCGAGCTTGGCAGAGACCCTCTGGCTGCTGGGGAGGCAGCTTGAGCATCTCCACTTCCCACATAGTGGTGAGGGAGAGCTGTATGGGGGAGGAGGAAGAGGAGAGCCGAGGAGGAAGGCTCTGGAGGATGCCAGGAGGGCTGTAGGATCAGATACTGGCCAAGCTGGACCCCTGGAAAAGTCATCCCTGGGCTGACTTAGGTGCGTGTCTGATCCCTGCTGCTTTACTGTACGTTGCAGAATTAGTTAGGGCTTTTTGTTGAAGACAAATACCTCTCTGAGTGGTGGTGGGAGGGTCTGCTGGACCATGGTAAGGGGGTGCTCTGCCGGGATGCGGTGGCAGTGGGATGCTCTTCTGGTCCATGGTGGTGGGATGCTCTGTTGGTTCATGGTGTTGGGATGCAGTGCCCAGACCATGCGATGGGAAGCTCCGCTGGTCCATGGTGGTGGGATGTTCCGCTGATCCATGGTGGTGGGATGCTGTGCCCAGACCATGCAGTGGGATGTTCCTCCTGGTCCGTGGCGGTGGGATGTTCCTCCTGGTCCGTGGCGGTGGGATGCTCCGCTGGTCCGTGGCGGTGGGATGTTCTCCTGGTCCATGGCAGTGGGATGTTCTCCTGGTCCATGGCGGTGGGATGTTCTCCTGGTCCATGGCGGTGGGATGCTCTGCTGGTCCAAGGCGTTGGGATGCTGTGCCAGACCACGGGAACAGCCCATCCCCACCATCGCAGCAAGGTAGTGAGTTACGGACACCAGGAGGTGTTTGGGTACCGCAGATCAGGCTGAGGAAAGAGCAAAAAGGCTTTTTTTTTTTTTGCTTAAAAAATTCAGAAGTTGAAGCCCTAGGAGTCGGACGTGCAGCAGAACTGAAGCCGTTTTTGGGGATGTGTTTGGGAAACGGTCATTGCAAGTCTGGTGGGAAGGAGTTTGCTGATGTTTGGTGGTGGAACACGGCTGATCCGGAGCGCGGCCCCGGCACGGAATGATGCTGGGCTCGTAGGGCTCTCCCATCGCTGTTGGCGGATCATCTTGGCTGAGATCCAGAGGGGATCCAGATAATCCTGGGAAATCGATGGGATTGACCAGAATCAGGGCAGAAACTAATCCTTGAAATGGCCGTAATCGGTGTGAACGTTCGTTACCCAGCAGTTAATTGCGTCAGGTCATTCGAAACGCATCTGGATTCATCTTGGAATCAAATTCCTTGACTTCAGGAGGGAATCTGGCCCTTAACCCGCGCCACCGTCCCCTCCGCTGGCTCCTGCAGCTAAATTGAACCCCAGCAGATTTTTGGGGTGTCTCCAGAGGGGGTGAAACCCCCGGGAAGCCGGGATTTTCCCCTGGAGCCCCTCGGCTTCGCCACACGTCGGATGCGGGGGCACAACCTTATATATAACCAATCCAGTTTTGTTTATCTACCTCTTAGCGACAGTAGGTGAAATCTAGGTAGCGGCAACTCCACACGCTGTAGTTTAGGGGAAAAAAAAAAATAAAAATACTCTCTTTTTTCCAAAGAAAAATGTTCTTTAAAAATAGAATTTATGGGCTTTCTTTTCACTTTAACGTGGTCATTAGGTGTCAAAGCTCCAGACCTCAGCAGTCCCAAAAGTTTGGGTGTAACTGAGTTATTTTTAATGCTCAACCTTCCGTGACTTTTATTTTTTTCTTCTTTTGGACTTGGATATTTACTCTTCCGCCGTTTACGCCTCCATCCTCCTCGCTCCCTGGTCCGTCGCTGGGGGAATCGCAGGTGATGGGGTTGGTTTTTTATTTTCCAGCAGCTTTTTTTGGGGGGGCAGGATGGGGCTCCTTCCAGCAGCCGCCCCAATTCCAGGCTCTTCGGACAAAACCCGATTCTACTTTGCTGTAATTATGATATTTTTCATCTTTTCAGCTGATTTTCTTATTGCCTTTCCCCTTCCCTCTCCTCCTTGCCTCTTCTAATCCGTGTTCCTCCCTCGTCCCCTCGCATGAGGCAGTTTTGTTGGCTTGGATGTGGAGTTGGGATTTACGGATGGACGCGGGCTCCGCTTCTCTTCCAGCCAGGTTGATTTGGGTTTATTTTATTTTATTTTATTATTTTATTTTTTTTGTTGTTTTTTTTTTTTTTGCCACAAACCGCTTTACTCCACTGTTTCGTTTTTAAAAATAAAGAGAAAAAAAAAAAACACAAACAAGCAAAAAAACTAAACGAGTGGTTGTGTGGTTTTGTTGGTGGGGAAGGGAAAATAAAGGGTAAAAAAGGAGGGGGAAGCGGGGGCTGAAATAGAGGAAAAACAGAGAAATGAGGGGTTAAAATGAGAAAAGGGAGTGGAAGGGGGAGAGAAATAAAGGGGAACTAGAGAATTAAGGGGTATAACAAAAATGAGGGCTGAAACAGAAAAAAATAAAGGGTAAAATAAGGAAAAAAATAGAAAAAGGGGTCAAGTAAGGGGCAAAATAGAGAATAAGTGGATAAAATGGAGAAAATAAGGGGTGAAATACAGCAAAAAAAATGATTAAAGGAGTAATAGAGAAATAAAGGGGTATAATAGAGGAAAAAAACAGACTAAGGGAGTAAAAGAAATAGTAGAGGAGTAAATAATAGAGAAATAGAGGAGTAAAATAAAGGAAATAAGTGGTAAACTAATAAGTGGGTAGAGAAATAAGGGAGTGAAAAGGGGGAAAAAAACAAATGGAGGGGGGAAGAGAGAAATAGGGTAATGAAATAGAGGAACAAAATAGAGAAAGAGGTGAAATAGAGGAAAAAATAGAGGAATTGAGAGCGGAGATGGTGTTTTTGATTCCACACGTGGGGTCAGTGAAGGTTGATAGGGATGCAGCGTGGGGCCTTGCTCACAGCGGTCCCATGGTGTAATGGTTAGCACTCTGGACTTTGAATCCAGCGATCCGAGTTCAAATCTCGGTGGGACCTCGCGTCGTTTTTTGCCCTCGGGCGCCTGTTCCGGGAAGCGGCCGCCATCAGCGGGGCTCGGCGGTGGGGGGGCCGGGCGGGAAACACCGCGTATCTCCCGCCCCCCCTCCCCGCCGCCTTCTCTTTCCCGGCCCCCGCCGGGCTCCATTTTGTGCGGGGGTCGCTTCTGCTGCGCATGCGCGGGGGGAAGCGCGGGAGGCGGTGCTGAGCGCTGATTGGGCGCGCGGGCTGTCGCTCTGGCCGCGCCGCGTTGCTATTGGCTGGAGGCGCGCTAAGCCCCGCCCCCCGGCCCCTTATAAGGCGGAGACGGTGCGGGGCGTTTGCAGTCAGAGGGGCGGGAGGGTGGGTGAGCGTGTGTGGCTTGTGCGCGTCTCCTGTTCCCGTGCCTCGGCCCCTGGCTGTCTGTGGTCATGCCCCCCAACCAGGCCCTCTCTCTGCACCCTCCTCTACGTCTACCCTTTTGCTCCTCCCTTACAGCTCCTGCCCTGTTTCTCGCCTCGTCCTCTGCTCATGCCCCTCTGCTCCTGCCTCTCTGCCCCCTTTGCCTTTCTGCCCCTCTGCCCGTTGCCCCTGTGCTGTTGTCCCTCTGTCTCTCTGCCCCCTTAGCCCTGCTCCTGCCTCTCAGCACCAGCCCTTCTGCTTCTCCATGTGCCCTTCTGCTCCTGCCTCTCTGCCTTTGCGCCCCCTTTGCCTCTGTCCCCTACCTCTGCTTCTGCCCTCCTGCCTCTCTGCTCTCATTCTGCTATGTCTGTGCCCCCTGCCTCTTTCACAGAATCATAGAATCACCAGGTTGGAAAGGACCCATCGGATCATCGAGTCCAACCGTTCCCATCAATCACTAACCCATGTCCCTCAGCACCTCGTCCACCCGTCCCTTAAACCCCTCCAGGGAAGGGGACTCAACCCCCTCCCTGGGCAGCCTCTGCCAGGGCCCAATCACCCTTTCCATGAAAATTTTTTTCCTGATGTCCAGCCTGAACCTCCCCTGGTGGAGCTTGAGGCCATTCCCTCTCATCCTGTCCCCTGTCCCTTGGGAGAAGAGCCCAGCTCCCTCCTCTCCACAACCTCCTCTCAGGGAGTTGGAGAGAGCAATGAGGTCTCCCCTCAGCCTCCTCTTCTCCAGGCTAAACACCCCCTCTGCCCTGAGCCGCTGCTGGGCCTCGTCCCGAATCCCTTCAGCAGGGCTTAGCCTGCTCTGACGCAGCTTTCCGGTCGATCGCTGGGTCAATCCTCTCCGGGAGCCGGGCTGGGGCTGGGCGATCACCCCGGATTAGAGGCCGCCCGGCCTCTGCCTCGGCCACCGGCCCCGCCACCCAGCCCCTTCGCTGCTACAAGAAAGACAGTGGCCGTGGTTGAGCTGTCGGGTTTATTTAGCGTCTGCGGGAAAGGATGAAACCACCTTTATTTTTGTCTTTTTCTGTCCAGGAGCAGGGGGACTGGCGGTGGGGAGCCCCGTGCCGGAGGAGCAGCCTCAGCCCTGTGTCTGCCCTCAGCTGAGATTCGTAGATCCGATGGTTTGAATTGGAAGGGACCATGAAGGCCATCCAGTCCAACCTCACCGCAGTGAGGACAGGGGACGTCTTCGACTCAATCAGGTTGCTCAGAAGCCCATTCAATCTGACCTTGATGGGAACACCCATCTTGGGATGCTCGGGGGGCTGAGGGACCCCTCAGCCTGGTGCTGAGCAGGGCTGCCCCATCCATGAGAGCCAGCAGGTGGGGAAACGCTGCTCCAAGAGGGGTCAAAAGCTGCTTCCCCTACAAAACCGCCTCCTCCGAGTCATCCCCATCACTGATGGGACATGGTGGGATGAGGCTGCACAGCCCCCCTGCCCATCACCCAGTCGGGGCTGCAGAAAGGGGGCTGACTATGAAGCGCTCGGAGCCGTCGTGGTCTCAGGCAGGACCCAAGAGCTCTGGGTTTGCTTTCCCACGGCTGCCAGGGGTTTTCCAGGGGAGGAAGCGAGACCTCGAGGTGGAGCAAGGGTTTGAAGAAGCTGCCTGGGGCCTTGCTCCTTCCCATGCCCTACCCTGCGCTGGGTGAAGCCCATCCAGCCCTGCGCTGAGCGCCTGCCTCTCGATGCAGGGCGCACGGTGGGAGGGAGCCATGGGCTGTAGGAACGGTGGGGCATGCGTAGGAATAAAGAGAATAACGTTTCAGACCCCTGGAAGCCGCAAAGCAGTGGGAAGGGCATTGCCCTCCTGTGCCAGAAGGGGAAACTGAGGCAGCGAGAGGATGTGGCTTGAGCAAAGTCCTGCTGTGAGGCTCCTCTGCAGCACAGGAGCTCGGTGCTGGGGAGGAGAGGGCTGAGACCAGACACAGCCCCACAGTTTCAGTAAAGCCCAGTTTGCCGCTGGCTGCTAAAAATGCAGAAGTTTCACTTGCAGGAAACCAAATGTAAATCAGCCGTGAGAGCAGCGAAGCATTCGCCGCACCGGCTGCTGAGCCTCATCTCCGGTGGGGATTTTCTTCTTCTGGGTTGTTTGGTTTTTTTTTCTCCTTTTATTAATCTTTTGCCATCGTTTGGGTGCACTACGCTTTGGTTCTGGACTCCCCAGCGCTGAGGTCAGACTACGGGGCAAGCAGGTTTCTGACAGTCTTGGCTTGCGCACGGGAATATCCCCGTGCCCGGCAGCGCCAGCAGCAGGGGGTCAGCTTATCGTACAGCCACCCTTCTCCTTGAAGGGGTTCTTGTCCTCGGGGACTCCCTTCAGCAGCGGGTCCTCGCCTGCCATGGACTCGATGTACTCCTTGAGCTCCTTGCCGGTCTTGGAGATCTGTCAAGGAAGAAAACGCTCCGCGTGGGTTACGGGAAGGAACCCTCGCTGCAGAGCTCGTCGCTGCCTACCAACCCGCTCGTGCAGCGAGGAAAGTGGAATTGTTACCATGGGCATCCTCCCGCGTGGGACATCCCCGAGAGCATCTCTGGGGCGCTGTGGGCACCTCGCTGCCTGCGGTTGGCGGTTCCCAGGCTCTGGGACGTGGGGCTAAGCCAAATTTTGCCTTGAGGGGCGAGGTGTGAATGCTCATGCTTCTGTTTGTAGTTGAGGTTTAATTTCAGGGCTTGTGGTGGTTTGTTTTTTAGTCCTTTGCAGCACGATCAGGTCAGGAAGTTCCCCTGGGGCACGGCCCCTTTGCATTTGGGGTGTAAAACTTACCATTTGCCTCTCGTTCTTCACCTCCTTCTTTAGCTGATCCAGCTCCATCTTCAGCAGCTCCTTCTCTGTCATGTCCTGAGCCATTTTGCCCTGTAACCCCAGGGAAATGGCTCATTATTAGTACAGAGATGGGCTCCTCCTAAGGCAAATGAGAACTCGGCTATCCCCGTGATGCTAAAATAAAACCCCAGGGTGGGAGGCACCTTTCAAACCCCTTCTTGTAACATCTGCTGTAACCAGATTTTCATTTGCTTGTTCTCAGCAGGCTCATCGAGCGACAGATGCAGTTTGAGGGCAGTGGAGGAGGATCCAGCCTGTTTTTTAAAAAGGTTTTTGCTGCCACGGAGACTGGTTTCCCCAAGACGCTTGAGCCAGGAGGCTTCGGGGCTGCCTCAGCAGCAGCCCCGCAGGAGAACCTAGATGCCCAGGTCTGTAAACTTTCTAATCTGTGTCCTGTCCCTAGGCAGGAACATCTCTGCAGGTTTCCTAAGGAACTAATTATTTTTCCCTTCTCCCCACTCCTTATGCCCACCCCAAGGAAGTTCTAACATGGATTGAGGCCCCCTCGTTGCCGTGAGCTCCACTGGCTGCAGGCAGAGGTATCACTTGCTGCCACGGAAGGATTTTGGGGCCATGTGGGTTAGAAAAACCCAGCTTTCTTTTCACAAAAGCCCTTCCAAGGGTTATGTGAGATTCCCGTACAGCTGCACTGTTCCTATGTTTCAACTCGGGTTTGAAAGCCTGGCCACAACCTTTTAAATAAAAACGTGAATGTGATTAAGCTGAAATGTGCCCTGGCTCTGTGCTGGAAAGTGTCGAGCCTGTGTATCCCGGACCCTGGTGGTTTTCTGAGCTGCTCTGGTGATGCCTGTACCCAGCGCTCCTCTCCGTTTCGATGCCCTCAGCGCAGAGCTGACCCCGGGAGCTGCTCCTGGCAGAGCACGCAGAGCCGAAAATCACTGTACGGCTGCGCTGGCAACCACGGAGAGGACGGCTCCTGATCTGTGTGGACCCCGTGATGCCATTTGGACCTGGAGGGAGCGAAGCCACTTACCTCCGGGGACGAGGGGCTGCCCCTCTCAGTGGTGGAGACGCTCAGAGATCCATCCGAGAGGAGATGTCGCCGACTGGGCGCTCGCTCTCCTGATCCAGGCTTGAAGACTCCTTCTGCTCTCTGGGAGGGAGCGGGAAGCAGATGTCTTTGGTCTTTAAGCTGATAATAGACTCAAGGAATAAACTGGTCAGGTGTTGGGTATTAGCCTCAAAGCCCGGGGGTAATCAGTGGTGGGGCAGCGGAGAGGGCAAGGAGGAGGAGGGAAGGTGGAGTGGAGAAGAGCTTTATGGGCTGGGGAACTGGGGCAACTGGGAAGCCCTTGCATCCCTGCCATGAGTGTCCTGCCTGGCTGGGACAGAGGGACCATCCCCTGTGGGATTCTGAGCTCCCATGGAGCTCGGGAGGAGATGGAGAAGTGGGGTAAAGGGATTCTGGGGCTGGTACAGCCTCATCGTGGGCTGGGAGCAGCTCGGGCGGCTCCTAGTCCATGCGGGTGTGAGGAGCTGGGCTGGTGCTGGAGGAAATCCATCATTTCCCTTGCCCTTGTGGGGCCGCGGGCTCAGGAAGGACCAAGCCCTAACGGGGGCTTTGCTCCTGGCCGGCTGGTGCCGAGTCACTGGGGTTGAGGACAGATCATCACCTTGAGGAAGCGCCTGAAGGAGGAGGAGAAGGCAGAGAGGGATTTCCAAGCACGGGGAAGTGGGAATTTCCTGCCCTTGGTACGGTCTCACCCGTGGGGATGTGAAACACGTTTAGCAAAGCACTGAGAAGGGGTGGATGGTCCCATCCATCCCGAACGCGGTCTGGGTGACCCAGACAATACTGCGTGGAGTGCACAGGGGTCCTGGGCTTTCCAGGGAGGAGGTCCTGGCACTCGAAGCTCTTGGCTGCATCTCTTGCTTGGCCAACAAAGGGAATCGCCTTCCCTGGCTGCGCCTCAGAGCAGCTTCTCCCCACGCCTGCCGGGAAGTGGCTCACGGAGGGTGGGTGTGGGTGGCGGAGATGGAGGTCGGGGTCACCGGCGGCTTTCGTGGTCGCTCACCCTCTCCGTGAGTCACATCCTTCACCACATCAGCCGCTCTCGTCCCCTACCCTGGCGAGGTGACCATGAGCCGTGGCCAAGCGTGTCCCCGGGGTGAGGGACGAGGAGTTGGGACCACCAGTTGCCTCCCCGCTGGCCACCCACCCTTCCTTGCCACCCTGGCTCTCCCGCGGGCTGCAGGGAGAAGGTGGCCGGGCTGGGCGTCCCTCGTGGGGCTGGGGACACCGAGGCGCCCGCGGGTCCTGCGTCAGCACCGCCGCCGGCTTCAAAACGCGGCGCCAAGGCGGCCGGGGAGGAAGTGGGAGCCGAGCCCAGCACCATGTCAGAGCTGGAGCAGCTGCAGCAACGCGACATCCCCGCCGGCCGGCAGGTCCTGCGCGACCACCACTGCAACCTCCACAGGGTCGCCGACTACTGCGAGAGCAACTACCTGGAGGTGAGGGGCACGGGGACGCGGAGAACGGCACGGGGCGAAGTGGGTGCGATGCTGGGCACAGCCCGGAGCCCCGTGAGCTGGTGGCCCTCGAGGGGTGGCTAGTGGGTGACAAGCCCCGAAGACTCTGCCCTGGGAGACGGGAGCCCGAGCAGCTTGGTTAGCATCCAACCTGCCATTGCGTGCTGCTGTTTGGGTTTTTTCGTTCCTCTCGTGCCTCAGTTTCCCCTCTTGCTCCACAGCAGCTTTTCTGCTCAGCTCGCAGGGTAGAGTTTGGGATGAAGGGTGAGTCCTTGTGGGGTTTGGTGCCTCCAGACAAGTTCTGGAGGGGACCAGGGTCACCAGCCCTGCCTGCGGTGTCCCCAGGAGGTGCCTTGTGGTCAGGGAGAGCGGAGCTGGGCGCCTGCACACACAGGGCGAGCGTGAAGCTCTGCTGCTGTCAGCTGCCCTCCTCCTCCCTGCCTGCTCCCCTTGAGGGCAGTGGGGGAGCAGGAGCTTTTGGGATGAGCCAGGAGGGAAAGGGGGATTCTGGGCCCGTTTGCTGGGAGGGTGTCACGGCCAGCGGGGTCCCTGTGTGCTTTGCAAGGTCTTGGTGGCCTTGCTGGCTCGAGCCAGACCCCGGTGCTGCTCCCAGGGGGCTGGCAGCGACCGACCCGCCGGAGCGGAGCTGGGGGGGACACGGCTGATGTGTTCAGAGAAGTGGGATGCTGTCCCCAGCACATCCCCAAGGATGGCCATCTGTCCCTAAGGAAGGCTGGTGGCATGGCCAACTGTCCCCAGGGGCAGCAGGAGGCTGAGCCAGGCACCTGGCATCCCCGGGAGGAATTCTGATGAGTCCCCAGTGCTGGAAAAGCCGAGCGCTGCCGCCTGACGGGTGTGTGTGTCCCCCACCGGCGGAGCTGGGGGGAAGTCTGATGCATTTGGAAAGCAGAAGGAAGCATCTGCTGGAGGAGAAGGACCTGGGGGTGTTGGTTGACAGCGACTGACCATGAGCCAGCAGGGGCCCAGGTGGCCAAGAAGGCCAATGGCATCTTGGCTTGGATCAGAAACGGCGTGACCAGCAGGGCCAGGGAGGTTCTTCTCCCTCTGGGCTCGGCACTGGGGAGACCGCTCCTCGAATCCTGGGGTCAGTTCTGGGCCCCTCACCACAAGAAGGATGTTGAGGCTCTGGAGCGAGTCCAGAGAAGAGCAACGAAGCTGGTGAGGGGGCTGGAGAACAAGAGGAGCGTCTGAGAGAGCTGGGGGTGTTTAGCCTGGAGAAGAGGAGGCTGAGGGGAGACCTCATTGCTCTCTGTAACTCCCTGAAAGGAGGTTGTGGAGAGGAGGTAGCTGGGCTCTTCTCCCAAGGGACAGGGGACAGGACGAGAGGGAATGGCCTCAAGCTCCACCAGGGGAGGGTCAGGCTGAAAATTAGGAAAAAATTCTTCATGGCAAGGGTCATTGGGCAGTGGCAGAGGCTGCCCAGGGAGGGGGTTGAGTCCCCTTCCCTGGAGGGGTTTAAGGGACGGGTGGACAAGGTGCTGAGGGACATGGGTTAGTGATTGATGGGGATGGTTGGACTCGATGATCCAATGGGTCTTTTCCAACCTGCTGATTCTATGATTCTATGACCTCTGGTGTGACTCCAACATGAAGATGTAGGGCAATGGTGGCCACACAGGGTGGGCTCGTCCCACCAGCTGGGTTCTCCCTCCAGGCGAGCGACAAGCGGAAGGCGCTGGAGGAGACGATGGCGCTGAGCACGCAGTCCCTGGCCAGCGTGACGTACCAGGTCAGCAGCCTGGCCACGGCCTTCCTGCGCCTGCTGGACCTGCAGGCGGCCGAGCTGCGCAAGGTGGAAGCCGACGTCAGCTGCGTGGCCCAGGTGGGACCAGTCCCAACAGGTTTGGGTCTTGAGAAGGTGATGGGCTCTGGACAACGGGGTTTGGGAAGCTCGAAGGGCTGAGGATCTTCCTTCCCCGCAACAGCCCCTGTAGCATCACCTATTGTGGACATGCAAGACCTTGGGGGGTGGTGGGAGTCACCCAACACATCATGGGGGGATGAGTCCACCCAAGGGCTGGGAAATTGGTTTCTGGGGTGCTCTCCCAGTCTGGGCACTTGAAAATCCCCATGCAGGGGACCATGGGAATTGCCTGGGAAACCTCAGAGGGGCCAGAATGGAAAGATGGGGCTCAGAGCCTCGGCTTGGCTATCACGCTTTCCCCTTTCTGGGGCCCAGCCTCGTCCTCCCAGAGCTTGGGGACACTGATGTGGAGCCCCATGGCCACCCACCCTCTTCCTGGCAGTTGGAAGCTGCCTGGAGCCTTTCCAGCCATGGGAGGAGACAGGACTCCTTAATCGCTCTGGAAACAGCAGGAAAACTGCTTATGGGTGGCAAAGGCTCATGTGTCCCCCCGCTGCTTCCCTGTCTCTCCTTCTCCCAGTTTACGAAGGGCTGGATCCACCGTGGTGGCATCAAGGGCATCATCCCCCTGTGTGATGGAGCAGAGGAGGGTCCATCCCTGTGCTGGGCCAGGGGGGTCAGGCTGAATCCTTCCCTGGGGGCTGGGAAGGGTGGTGGGACTTGGAGGGGGCGGCAGGAGGTGGTGAGAACTTGGAATGGGACAGTGGGACGAGGCCATCTCCACAGAGGGTTGACATGCACAAGGAGAAGGTGTCTCGCCGTGAGATCGGCTCGTTGACCGTCAGCAAGAGGTTCCTGTCCTACCAGAAGATCATGGTGCCCCCCAACCCTCCCTGCCTGGAGCCCTATTACAGGAAACCCCTCAACTTCAGTGTCCTGGATGACATCGGCCACGGCATAAAGGTCAGTGTGGCCCTGGTGGTGGGACAGAGGGGAGATTGAGATGAGATCTCAGGGTGAAAAGTTTTGCTGTGAGGGTGGGTTGCCCAGAGCAGGGGTGGCTGCCCCATCCCTGGAGGGGTTCAAGGCCAGGTTGGATGGGGCTCGGAGCCTCTGATCCAGTGGGAGGTGTCCCTGCCCAGGGCAGGGGTGGAATTGGATGGGCTTTGAGGTCCCTTCCAAGCCAACCATTCCATGTCAGCGGGAGGAGGGTGTCCCACAGGGTTGGGGGTTTGGATGGGCTTTCCCCATCCCTGATGTCCCCAGGGCTGTGCTGGTGGGTGCACAGGGGGCTCTGACCCCTCTGGGAAGGAGAAGCAGGATCTGTCTGTGCTCCACAGCCGACTGGGGCTCGCTGGTCTCAGCCTGGGGAGGGGGAACACAGTCCAACACAGAGAAGGGAAACTGAGGCACACGATGCTCAGCGAAGGCCGTCAGCGCTGCTCGCCCCCACGGCGCCTTTGACAGCACCGAAAGCAGAAGGCGCCCGTGGGGTGGGGGTTTCGTCAGCCTCACGGGCACGAGCCCCCAGCACAGCTGCCGTGGGGCCGGGGGGAAGCGGAGATGCTGCGGCTGTGGTTCCCACGCTGGCGGGCGCCTCTCAGCCACCTCCGCACTGCGGCTCCTTCCGCTCGGCTGCTCCCATTGCGGGGAGCTTGGGGCGCTGCTGCTCACGGGGGGGCCTCTGGGGTGTGATGAGTTTGTCAGGTGTTAGTGCTGGCCCTCACCCGTCATAGAATCGTAGAATCACCAGGTTGGAAAAGACCCACCGGATCATCGAGTCCAACCATTCCCATCAATCACTAACCCATGTCCCTCAGCACCTCGTCCACCCGTCCCTTAAACCCCTCCAGGGAAGGGGACTCAACCCCCTCCCTGGGCAGCCTCTGCCAGGGACCAATCACCCTTTCTGTGAAAAATTTTTTCCTAATGTCCAGCCTGACCCTCCCCTGGTGGAGCTTGAGGCCATTCCCTCTCGTCCTGTCCCCTGTCCCTTGGGAGAAGAGCCCAGCTCCCTCCTCTCCACAACCTCCTCTCAGGGAGTTGCACAGAGCAATGAGGTCTCCCCTCAGCCTCCTCTTCTCCAGGCTAAACACCCCCAGCTCTCTCAGACGCTCCTCTTGTTCTTCAGCCCCTTCTCCAGCTTCGTTGCTCTTCTCTGGACTCGTTCCAGAGCCTCAACATCCTTCTTGTGGTGAGGGGCCCAGAACTGACCCCAGGATTCGAGGAGCGGTCTCCCCAGTGCCGAGTCCAGAGGGAGAAGAACCTTCCTGGCCCTGCTGGCCACGCCGTGTCTGATCCAAGCCAAGATGCCATTGGCCTTCTTGGCCACCTGAGCCCCTGCTGGCTCATGGTCAGTCGCTGTCAACCAACACCCCCAGGTCCTTCTCCTCCAGGCAGTTTCCAGCCAGACTTCTCCTAGTCTGGAGCTGCTCAGGGTTGTTGTGCCCCAAGTGCAGGACCCGGCATTTGGCCTTGTTAAACCTCATCTCATTGGTCTCAGCCCGTGGATCCAGCCTGTTCAGATCCCTTTGGAGCCTCCCTACCCTCCAGCAGATCCAGCTTCCACCCAGCTTAGTATCATCCCCAAACTGACGTCTCCACCTCTCCCCGTGCCCGCAGGACCACAGCACCCAGCTCTCCCGCACGGGCACCCTGGCTCGGAAGGGGATCAAGACGTCGGCGCAGGCTTCGGGCACCCTGGGGTGAGGCTGCGTGAGGAGGGGACGGGGCTGGGGGCTTGACCTTTGGGTGTCACCAAGCGGTGACACAGGGTGCAGGTCCCGTCCCAAGCTGGAGGCTCTGCCTGCAGGAGAAGTGCCCGCGTGCCCGAGCCCATCCAGCCGCCCGTGGTGCCCGAGGGGAAGATCACAGCCCCATCTGCCTCCTTGCTGGTGTCCAACAGGTACTGGTGCTGCTGGGGTTCACGAGGACCTGGGGCGGCCACCGTCACTGTGATGCTCGGGAGAGGGTCTGCTGCAAGGGGGTTTGAAAAATATAGTGGTGAAAAATAATGGGTTTTGGGTGAAAAATATAGGTTTTTTGGTGAAAAATATAGGTTTTTTGGTGAAAAATAGAGGTTTTTTGGGTGAAAAATATTGGGGTTTGGGTGAAAAATACAGGGTTTTGGTGAAAAATATGAGGGTGCAGTGAAAAATCTAGGAGTTTTGTGAAAAATACAGAGTTTTGATGAAAAATATGGGGTTTGGGAGTGGGAGGTTTGCCACATGAGGTAGTGCTTGTCTCCAGAGCACCAATATGCCCTTAAAAAGAGGGTCTCTGATGGGGAAAAGGAGGCACAAGGTGGGAAAGGGTTTGTGCAGGGCTTGCACAAGGATGCTGGGATCTTCCCGCAGCGATGGCCCCGTGTCCTGTCACAGACTCAAAGGGTGGGGGGCAGAGGCAGCACCTCAGCCTGGTCCCCACCCTGACACCATCGATTCTTCATCCTCAGCTCGAGCGGAGCCCCGATAGCCCCCGCTGAAGGCGTCCCCGCTCCACCACCGCTCCCCTTCCCGCTGGCCCCATCGCCAACGCCTGCAGCTCCCATCCCACCACCCCCTCCACTCCCTGGGGTCCTGGACCCCCCACCTCTCCCTGGGGTCCTGGACCCCCCTCCACTTGGAGACCTGGCTGTGTCCGCGCTGGACCTCGTGCCCCCAGGTGAGCTCACGCTGGGGGGTCCAGGGATGCTCATGGGGGGAATGAATGGGGAGGTGGGGGCTGCACGTGGCTCCTTCTCTCCATGGAGCCCTTCGTCCCTCACTGATTTTGGGGTGTTTGCAGCCCCGGATGACCTGGAGCTGCCACCACCGGCTTTGCTCGACTGTGAGGATGTGACCCTCCCACCGCCACCCAGCGCAGAGGATCCCCCGTGGGCCCCGGAGAGCTACCTGGAGAAAGGTGCGGGACCCCCAAACCCTAAGACCCTTTCGTTGTGGTGCTTTCAGTTGAGCCCGTGCCCACACCCCCTGCACCGAGGGCTCAACTCTGAGCTGGTGCTGGGATCGCGGGCGATGCTGTGGGTTGCGTGGTGGGTGTAAGGCTCACGTCCCCACCCCAGGAGGTGGCTGGTCCTTGGAGTGGCCTCTCCGAGCTCCACGGCCCCTCTCGCCTTCCTCCCACAGTGGTGACCCTCTACCCCTACATGCGGCAGAAGGACAACGAGCTCTCCTTCGCGCCCGGCGCCCTCCTCTTCGTCACGCGGCGCTACTCGGACGGCTGGTGCGAGGGCGTCATGGGCGACGAAGCCGGATTCTTCCCCGGCAACTACGTGGAGCCCTTCTGAGTGCTGAGGACGGGCGACCCCCGCGCCCCAGCTTGCTCAGGCTGCGCTTCACCTTTGCCTGTTGGCTTCATAGAATCACCAGGTTGGAAGAGACTCACCAGATCATCGAGTCCAACCATTCCCATCAATCACTAAACCATGTCCCTCAGCACCTCGTCCACCCGGCCCTTAAACCCCTCCAGGGAAGGTGACTCAACCCCCTCCCTGGGCAGCCTCTGCCAGTGCCCAATGACCCTTTCCGTGAAAAATTTTTTCCTGATGTCCAGCCTGACCCTCCCCTGGTGGAGCTTGAGGCCATTCCCTCTCGTCCTGTCCCCTGTCACTTGGGAGAAGAGCCCAGCTCCCTCCTCTCCACAACCTCCTTTCAGGGAGTTGCAGAGAGCAATGAGGTCTCCCCTCAGCCTCCTCTTCTCCAGGCTAAACACCCCCAGCTCTCTCAGACGCTCCTCTTGTTCTCCAGCCCCTTCCCCAGCTTTGTTGCTCTTCTCTGGACTCGCCCCAGAGCCTCAACATCCTTCTTGTGGGGAGGGGCCCAGAACTGACCCCAGGATTCGAGGAGCGGTCTCCCCAGTGCCGAGTCCAGAGGGAGAAGAACCTCCCTGGACCTGCTGGCCACGCCGTTTCTGATCCAAGCCAAGATGCCATTGGCCTTCTTGGCCACCTGGGCCCCTGCTGGCTCATGGTCAGTCGCTGCCAACCAACACCCCCAGGTCCTTCTCCTCCAGGCAGTTTCCAGCCAGACTTCTAGCCTTCGCAAAGCTGGGGTTTCACACAGCTCAGCTCTCGCCCGGGCAGCCGGGCTGGGACCGCTGCATCCCTGCCACCTCCAGAGCATCCCCTGCCCGCCTTCGTTTGCTCTAGTGCTTTAATTTCACCAGGCTCAGCACCCGGGCACTGATGGAAACGCTTGATCTGACCTGGGTGATGTTCCCGGCAATGCAGGACGGACGCACGGACATGGGAACTGGGGCTGAGCACCCGCAGCCACAAGGAGAGCGGCACCTGCTGTGGCCCTGAGGACCCTCCCTGCCATCGGTTTGAGCTGCGGAGGGGCCCAATCCTGCACCCAAAGGGGTCTTGGGGCAAAGCATCACTCGCAGCCGATGCTCCCGCTCCGACCCACCCCCAGCCCGTGAGAAACAACAGGGACGAGCGACTCGGAGCGGATTCACACCAGCTTTATGTCCAAGACACACGAGCGCTGCCTACAGACATCATAGATATGTAGATTCTTTTAATTCCATGGCTTTACGTTCCACACAGTTGAACGGGGTCCAGAGGAGGAAGAACAAAGAGGGAAGGGAATGGAACAGAGGAGGAACCACTCGGGCTGCTTTGGTTATTTCCGCGCTGTCGGGGTTTCTGCGCTTCGGGAGTCGGGAGCCGCCCTCGGGGCCGTAAGGCTGTGGAGAAATCTGGGAGAAGCCAACACCAGAGAGCAGCGGGGACGGGATCCCCCCGCAGAGTGCAATTAGAAGGGGTAATTAATACTGCAGCGGGGTGGAAGGGGTGGAGGTTGGTCTCCGGGGACCCAGTGGCAGAAGTGCCACCACAGCTCCCGTGGGAGACTCGGCACCTTGACCGGGTCAGCGAAGAGCACGAGCCAGCGGCCACAGGGAGCCTCATGGCGAGGAGGACCATGTCTTCTCCTGGGGATGCTTTTCCCTGGAAGCAGAAGTCGAGGATGGAGGTGGAAGGCGAGGGCAGGTCCCTCTCCCCGCAGAGCGACGCGGCCGCTGCGCCTGTGCCCCGGGCAAGCAGGTAGAGATGGGCACTGAAGGGCTCTTCCAAGGTGCCACCTTTCCAAAAGCTTTCCTGTCCTTCGCATCATGGTTTTTTCTCAGGGAATAATGTCCCAAGGGACCGTTAATGCCATCGTGGAGCTCAGCAGCTGAGCCAGGAGCTTCCCTACCCAGGAGACGCCACGGATCTCCCTCCCAAAGAGGCAAAGAGCCATCAGGCAACCACATGGCAGCTCCTGGTGTGGCTGGTGGGCCAGGGGGATGAAGGCAGAGGCCGTGTGCGCAGGGCCCAGCCCGTGGGGAGATGGCTTCGGTCTTTCAGGAATTGCTCTTGTGAGGTCAAAAGGGAAAGAAAACCCAACCCCCCATCAAACCAAGTCCCCATTCGTGCTGGCAAACAGCCACGCTGGAGCAGAGGGCCAAGCTGCATAGAGAAGGCTTCGTTTCATCACGGCAGGGGAGGAGAAAGTGCTTTAAATCACTGGGGAGAAAGGAGCTCCGAGAGGAAAGGCAGGAAAGCAGCCCAGGAGTGGGGCTGAGCGAGCAGCGCTGATGCGCGTGGGGTACAGGATGTGACCCCCTCAGGGCTTCTCCTTTCCCAGCTGCTTATATATCATAGAATCATAGAATAACCAGGCTGGAAGAGACCCATCGGATCATCGAGTCCAACCATTCCTAAGCAAGTCTCTGCTGAGCCATCCTCAACACTTCTTCTTGAGGAGCTCCTGGAGATAGCGGGCGACCTCTGCAGCCGATTCCCAGGGAACGACGGTGGCTTGGAAGGCTCCAGGCTGCTTCTTCTCCATCTCTTGGGTCATGCGGTGCATGGGGTAGCCCTTCCGCGGGAAAGCCACGTCAGCTGAAGTCAAAGTCACGGAAGGGCAGAAGTCATTGGCGCCGTCTCCCACGTAGAAGACCCTCTCGAACTCCACCTCCTCCTGGGCCCTCTCCGCCAGGTACTCGGTTAGGATTTTGCGTTTGCACATGTTGGCCGGGCAGTCAAGGCACTTGTGGCTGTGATAGGGCCCCAAGGTCAAGTACCCCCTCTTATCAAAGCTCGACGGGTTGCTGAAGATCTTGCGGAAGAGGGAGTAGAAACCGGCTGCCCTCAGATTGCATTCGATGCCAAACATGTTGGCATCGGAGATGAGGATGATCTCGAAGAGCTCGTGGTTCTTGGAGAGGAACTGGAAGAGGTCCGGCATGCCGGGGGACAGGGGGATGTTCTCGTAGACAGTCTTGAAGTCCCCCATCTTGACGCCCTGGTCCCCCATGTACGCCAGGACGCGCTGCATGTACTCGTTGTAGAAGCCCTCGCGGAAGGTCTCTCGGATGTGCTCCGGGAGGACCTGCCCCGGCGCCGCCCGCACGATGGAGTCGTCGCTGTTCTCGTTGATGATGGTCTCGTCGAAATCGAAGACGAGGAGGTATTTGGGTGGCCGGGGGCTGGCCATCCCGACGCCCTGCGAGGTGGAAGGAGGACGCCTGCCCGTTCGCTCGAGGCTTCAGCCTCGGCAACCAGAGCAGCGAGGCCGCCAACCCTGCCCAACGCTGCTCCTTGGCTTCCTTACCCCAAGGCAGCTTATTAGCCCAGCTGGGCTCGGAGGGGGCTAATCCCCCGCTGCCAAACCTCTGCCCTGGCCCTAAGGCGTTTATCCTGCCTATAAAGGGATCATTTTGTCACCGCTAATCCCGCTCCTGCAGCCCAGGAGGTCACTGTGCCGAGCGACCGCCGCACACGTCCCCCACGGGACGCGGGCACAGGAGGCACTTTGGGGTGTTTGGTCCTCGGGGGGTGGTTTGCATCCCTGCAGACCCTTCTTTCAGGTTGATTTTTGCTCCGTGGGTGCAGTTTCCCCCCTGCTCAAGCTCCCCAGAAGCCTGGGAAGCCCTGAGCTGCCTCCTGCCCTGCTCTAAACTGAGCCCAGCCCAGCCTCCCGTTGCCCACCCCCAGCAACCCTGCTCCTCTCCGGCTTCTCCCATCCCGCCTGCGCCCCGAGCTCTGCTGGGGACCCGCTTGGTGCTCCCTGTCCCTGAGGGGCGAGGGGACAGCCCCGCTCGGAGAGGATGAGCCCAGCACTGACCTTAAACAGGCATGGCAGCCCGACGCCCTCGCAGCACCTTTTCATGGTCACAGCATCGCTCTGCAGCGGCGCTGGTGGCTCTCAGGGCTCACCCGGCTGCAAAGCACACACAGGGGGCTGGGGTTAGAGGTGGGTGTTAGTCCAGCTGCCACCTTTGGGCTTCGGTTGAAAGAATCATAGAAAGAATCATATAAGAACCAAGCTCTTCACCAAATCTGGCTGCACCTGACACTTTTTCTTGCATTTCTTCTTAGAAAGGAGGGGAGGGCAAAGCAGAACTCTTCTAAGAGAACACGATCCAGCATTTTCATTGAAAAATGAGAAAGTAAGGCTTCTCGCTCAGCACCCACAATAATTACCTTCGGGGGCAAGGGCACAGATGCCAACAAACCCATCTCACAGAACCCAACGGAGGAGCCAGCGGCACCCACGGAGCCTGCATGGATGTGGCCGTGCTCCTCCTTGGGAAGAGATTTACACCCTCAGCTGCTTCCTTGGTGCCCTTGGAACTGGACCAGCATCAGATGAGGTGGCAGGGCAAAACATCCTCAGTTTCATAGAATCATAGAACCACCAGGTTGGAAAAGACCCACTGGATCATCGAGTCCAACCATTCCCATCAGTCACTAACCCATGTCCCTCAGCACCTCGTCCACCCGTCCCTTAAACCCCTCCAGGGAAGGGGACTCAACCCCTCCCTGGGCAGCCTCTGCCAGGGACCAATGACCCTTTCCGTGAAATATTTTTTCCTAATGTCCAGCCTGAACCTCCCCTGGCAGAGCTTGAGGCCATTCCGTCTCGTCCTGTCCCTTGGGAGAAGAGCCCAGCTCCCTCCTCTCCACAACCTCCTCTCAGGGAGTTGCAGAGAGCAATGAGGTCTCCCCTCAGCCTCCTCTTCTCCAGGCTGAACACCCCCAGCTCTCTCAGCTGCTCCTCTTGTTCTCCAGCCCCCTCACCAGCCCCGTTGCTCTTCTCTGAAAGGTGGTTTTACCCCAGCTGCCACCTTTGGGCACTTCTCTACATCCCACAGCGAACCCCAAAACTTGGGACCTTGCGTACCAGGAACAGAGGAATTAAAAGAGGCTCCAGAGCAAGAGGCGAGTGGGCAGAGCCCGGTTAATGCTTCTGATCCCTCTTAATTCCCCCTGAGCGCCCGAGAGCAGCCAGCAGGATGGTTCAGCAATAAACAGAACAACACACGCCCGGTGCCCAAACTGCCCTGATGTCCTTGCAGAGCAGCGTTTGAGGCGTTTCTTTTAACAGAACGATGCTCCTGGAACGAAGGCAGCGCCCAGGTTACATCTCCTGATTTTTGCTGACCTCCTGCAGCCCCCAGCAATGAAAGCAGAACGATGAGAGACCTTAAAAACCACAACTTCAGCACCAAACCCAGCTGGAAACTCCAGCAGAGGGAGAGCAGGAGGACCAGCACCCTGGGACACGGGAGATTTGTAACTGGGCACCACTAACTCGGCTCGAGGAGAGTTTCAGTGAGTTTTTTTTTTTGCCATTGGCAAGACAACAGGAGGAGTTTTTCACCTGAAGGTGATTTCTGTGGGACTTGGCTGGTTGGACGCCCAGCACGAAACTCTTCTGGGCACCAACGCGACGCAGGGCTCCGCTAGAACAATGAACCACGACCGCGTTCAACGTTAAACCCCAGAAAATCCTGTAAAAGCGACTTTGTGAAACCTTCAACCCAAGCGTGGGTCGTTTCTTTGTGGAGGCATCGATTAGAAGCTGATGTTTGTTTGTAGACACCGTTTGAAGGCAAATAACGCCACAGCCAGGCTGGGAGGGGTAAAAGCCACCACAATTTTCAGGTTCAAACCAAGAGAAACAGAAAAGTCCAGGATGGGGCTTTCATGGAATCATGGGTTGGGTTGGAAGGGACCTCAAAGCCCATCCAGTTCCAAGCCAAACCATGGGCAGGGACACCTCCCACTGGATCAGGAGCTCCAAGCCCCATCGAATCTGGCTTGGAACCTCTCCCCATCACAACTCACCCAGCGGCTGCTTCCCGGGAGCGGTTCCATCCACCTTCCGCAGGAGAAGGGCTCCTTCCAAACCAAGATGCCGAGCATCCTGCAGGGCCTGGGTGGTGAGAGAGAAAAAAAGCAACGGAGCCCGGTGGTTAATCGCCACCAACGGAAAGGCTTAAACGAATGGAATTTGGGATAGGGGTCAAAATACGCCTGATAAAAGCAGGGAGCCGCCGGGGTCACCACGGGAACAGCTCCCCAGGGTCGTTTATCATAGAATCATAGAACCATAGAATCATAGAATAACCAGGTTGGAAGAGACCCACCGGATCGTGGAGTCCAACCATTCCTATCAACCACTAAACCACGTCCCTCAGCACCTTATCCCCCACATCTCTGCGTTTTCTTCCCGCTGGAGGATCCCTCCATCCCCAAGAACCTCAGCAAAGGCTGAGCCGGACTCGATGCCCACGTGGCCTCGCCAGCCTGGAGCTCCCCACGCGTCCCATGGTCCCGTTCTGGGGTTCACGAGGGTGCGGGATGGGGCTCAGCACCCGGGTTTGGAGCTGGGAACGGCTGAGCCTCCGAAGAAGGGGGCAGGGGGGCGATTCCCAGCTGTTTCACCCCCAACCCGCTCGGCTCTTGACTGGTTTTAACATGTTTTAACCTTAAAACCCATCCGATGTCTCTCATACATACGACATGTTTGGGTTTCTACATTTCAACTCGAAGCCAAAGCGCAAAAGCAGGAGGACGGGGGTCCCGGTGCCCCAAAAAGCCGAAGGGGAGCTCCCCCCCATCCAGCATCGGGATCCGGAGACGTTCCCCCAGCTCCTGGAATAAACCCGACCTCTCCCATCCCCGGGAGCCGCACGCGCCCCGAAACGGAAGCAAATGAGCTCATTAATTATAATTAATCATTAATTATAAAACCAGGTGACAGCAGAGCTCCAGGGGCGTCCCAACCCCCCCCAACAACCCCTCAGCTCCCACCTCACCCCGAATCCGCTGGCGAAGGGCACCGGGACCCCCTTCCCGTGGACACCTCGGGGTACGGGATGTTCCCTGGGTTTATGGGGTTTTATTTTCCCGGCTGCTCCCGGATTTCTGCACCAAACCCACCCCAGTTTGGCCCTAAAATGCGGTGGGTGGTGGTTTACGAGCCCAAAATTGGAGCTCGGTTCCCCCGAGCCGCTGCAGCCGGGACCCACAGCGGCTGCTGAACCGGTACCGGCACCGGCACAGCCCAGGGACTCACGGGCAGCTGCTCCTCGGGTCCTCCCGGTACCGGGATCAGCTGCAACCGGGCTGAGTCACCGTGCGTGGAGCCTCCAGCCAGGGCAGCACCTCCCGCTACCGGTACCGGCATCTTGGACCCTGTAGGGACCTACTGGATCATCATCTCCCGGTACCGGTACCGGCATCTCGGTCCCCGCAGGATCCTACCGGATCAGCATCTCCCGGTACCGGCATCTCGGTCCCTGCAGGGACCTACTGGATCATCATCTCCCGGTACCGGCATCTCAGTCCCTGCAGGGACCTACCGGAGCAGCATCTCCCGGTACCGGCATCTCAGTCCCTGCAGGATCCTACGGGATCATCATCTCCCGGTACCGACATCTCAGTCCCTGCAGGATCCTACAGGATCACCATCCCCCGGTACCGGCATCTCGGTCCCCGCAGGGACCTACCGGATCATCATCTCCCGGTACCGGCATCTCGGTCCCCGCAGGGACCTACCGGATCATCATCTCCCGGTACCGGCATCTCACACCCCGCAGGGACCTACCGGATCATCATCTCCCGGTACCGGCATCTCGGTCCCTGCAGGGTCCTACGGGATCATCATCTCCCGGTACCGGCATCTCAGTCCCCGCAGGGACCTACCGGATCACCATCCCCCGGTACCGGCATCTCGGTCCCCGCAGGGTCCTAGCGGCTCGTCGCCCCCCGTTCCCGGCCTCCCCGGTGCCGCCTCCCGCCCTCCGGAGCCCGCGGAGCCTCCTTACCGGGTGGGACCCCTCGGGAGCGCCCGCCGGTGCCCGGTTGGGGCTGCGGGGCGCGGCCCCTTTAAGGCGGCGCGGCCCCGGCGCCGCAGTCCCCGCCCGCGCAGCCAATCGGAGAGCGCGTTGCCGCCGCCGCGGGGGCGGGGCCTAAGGGAGACACGCCCCCTTCGCGAGAGGCGGGGGGAGCGGGGTCCTAGTGCCCCCCCCCCCCCTCCACCGGGGGTGTTCCGAGGGGGTTTGGCCCCAAAAGCTGGGGAGACGCTCGCAGCCCCGGGGGCTCAGGGGACCCAAAAGTGTATAAATGAGCCCCAAAACGCAGCCCCGAGGGGTGGCTTTGCCTTTGTACCCCCCCCCGGAGAGCCTGGTCCTGCCCGGGGGGAGCTGGGAGGGAACTGGGAGCAATGGGGGGAACTGGGAGGGAACTGGGGGCAGTGGGGGGGGAACTGGGGCCAATGGGGGGGAACTGGGAAGCAGCTAGGAGCAATGGGGGGAACTGGAAGGGAACTGGGGGCAGTGGGGGGAACTGGGAGGGAACTGGGAGCAATGGGGGGAACTGGGGGCAATGGGGGGGAACTGGGAGGGAGCTGGGGGCAATGGGGGGGAACTGGGGGCAATGGGGGGGAACTGGGAAGCAGCTAGGAGCAATGGGGGGAAACTGGGAGGGAACTGGGAAGGAACTGGGAGCAAGGAGGGGGGAAACGGGGAGCAATGGGGTAAATGGGGAGGGAACTGGGAGCAAAGAGGTGGGAAACTGGGAGCAATGGGTTAAACTGGGAAGGAACTGGGAGCAATGGGATAAACTGAGAGGGAACTGGGAGTGATGGTGGGGGGAAACTGGGAGGGAACTGGGAGCAATGGGGGGGTAAACGGGGAGCAATTGGGTAAACTGGGAGGGAACTGGGAGCACTGGAGTAAACTGGGAGGGAACTGGGAGCAATGGGGGGGGAAACTGGGAAGGAACAGGGAGCAATGAGGGGGAACTGGGAAGGAACTGGGAGCAATGGGGGGGAAACTGGGGAGGAGCTGGGGGCAATGGGGTAAAGGGGGAGGTAACTGGGAGCAAGGAGGGGTAAACTGGGAAGGAATGGGGAGCAATGGGATAAACTGAGAGGGAACTGGGAGCAAGGAGGGGGCAAACTGGGAGCAATGGGGTAAACTGGGAGGGAACTGGGAGCAAAGCGGGGAGGGAGCCAGGAGGGCCCAGGGCTAATTTGAGGCACTGGCTGTGTCCCAGGGACCCCAAATTGCAGGCGCAAAGCCAGCAGCCCCAGTGCCCGCAGCCCAAAATACCCGCGGGGCTGGGGGGCACCTGGGGTTTTGCAGGAGCATTTAATTTGTACTGGGATGGAGAACAAGGGAGCTTGTTCAAAGGCTGCAGGAGAGGGAGGGGACGCAGCAGCGTGGCCTTGGGAAGGCGTAGTCAAAGAGTAGCGGAGCTTGGGTTTTGCCCTGCTTTTTAATTAAAATGGTTTGCGTCCTTCCATTTTTAGACAAAATTCAAAAAGGCTGCAATAAAACGCGATTTTCCGCTCCCTCCCCGGGCTGGACAAGGGCTGCGTGCCCCGGGCTGGCGATGCCACGTTGCCCAGCTCTCCCGTATCCCCGTTCCAGCCCCAGCCGGGAGCATCCCTGCCTCCAAATGCTGGAATTCCAGGACCTTGAGCAGCCCTGGTCCCTGTTAAAGGACACGGTAGGGTTGGAGTTGGAGATCTCTAAGGTCTTTTCCAACCTAACGATCCTATGATTCACCCACGGATGGTGCCTGCAGCCCCGGCTGCTCCCGAGAAACAGCCCTGGGTACCAGGGAAATGTTTTATCTTCTATTTAGTCTGAGACCCCGGGGCTGGGATGCAGCGTGGGTTTTGCGTTTTCCCCTTTCGCCTTCTCCCCCTCGGAGTTCAACAGGTGACGCCGCTGGATTTGTCTGTGGGTCCAAGGCAAGCGGGACCCTCAAAGGGCGAATTCTGCACCAGCAGCTGAAAGAATCATAGAATCATCAGGTTGGAAAAGACCCACTGGATCATCGAGTCCAACCATCCCCATCAATCACTAACCCATGTCCCTCAGCACCTTGTCCACCCGTCCCTTAAACCCCTCCAGGGAAGGGGACTCAACCCCCTCCCTGGGCAGCCTCTGCCACTGCCCAGTGACCTTTTCCATGAAAACTTTTTTCCTAATGTCCAGCCTGAACCTCCCCTGGTGGAGCTTGAGGCCATTCCCTCTCGTCCTGTCCCCTGTCCCTTGGGAGAAGAGCCCAGCTCCCTCCTCTCCACAACCTCCTCTCAGGGAGTTGCAGAGAGCAATGAGGTCTCCCCTCAGCCTCCTCTTCTCCAGGCTAAACACCCCCAGCTCTCTCAGCCGCTCCTCTTGTTTTCCAGCCCCTCACCAGCTTCGTCGCTCAAGGCAGCGGGGCAGAGATCATCCCAGAGACATCAGACAGAGGAGCTTGGCAAGGGTGCTCCTGTGTCCCAGTGATTTTCCACTGTTGAGAACCCCAGAGAGCAAGTGAGGACAGCGGGGCTGGCTCCTGGCAGCCCCTCAATAGCAGGAGCCTTCGGAACAGGCGGCTTCCCCACAGCAGGAACAAACACACACGCCTGCACGCTCCTCTCCACGCCTGCCCTCCTGTTTTTCTTCCACCAAGCCCATTGCATCAGCGTGCAGCGAGCTCATCTCCGCCTGTCTGTCTGTCCCATCCCTCCTTGCTTTTGTTTCCATCCCAAATCAGCTCGTGGAAGCAATTTGGCCACTGGCATCAGACCTGCTGGTGCCCATGGTCTGCAACAGAAATTTGGGGAGCTCGGAGCAAGAGAAGCTTTCCTTGCGTCGAGGGAGCCCAGCCCGGAGGCAGGAGGATGAGGGACCTTCCATCAAACCTCCTCGTTTCGTGCCATCTCCTCCCCGCAGCGCTCGCCAACAAGTGGTATTTGTTTAGAGCAAGGAATGATCAGCAGCCAAATATTTATATTATGGTTTATATTATCAGAAGATGGAAAAAAAAGCATAAAAGCTCCCCAAAACGCAGCCCCGGAGGGTCGGTGCCAGCTCCAATTTTGCCCCCCCAGGTCCCCAGGGAGGGGATGGGGGAACCAGGGATATTTTTAGGTGCTGGCTCTGCCCCAGGACAGCAAATTGCAGGGTGCTGGGGAGGGCACACAACCAGGGCAAAACCTCAAGAAAAATTTTTTCTCAAAGAAGAAACAGGAAAAACCTCAAGAACCAGTAATAAGAGAGCAAACTCCATTCATGGCGCTCCCTGCGCCTCTTTCTGAGCCCCCAGCGCAGCGGTCGGGACCCGAAAACAGCGGCCACCCAGGCTGAGCTGCACCTCCCGGTGTTTCTCCTGTCACTGTGGGCTTCAAGTTTGATATTTAATGTTCAAAGTCATAGAATCATAGAATTACCAGGTTGGAAAAGACCCACCGGATCATAGAGCCCAACCATTCCCATCAAACACTAAACCATGTCCCTCAGCACCTCATACACCACTTGGGAGAAGAGCCCAGCTCCCTCCTCTCCACAACCTCCTTTCAGGGAGTTGGAGAGAGCAACGAGGTCTCCCCTCAGCCTCCTCTTCTCCAGGCTAAACACCCCCAGCTCTCTCAGATGCTCCTCTTGTTCTCCAGCCCCCTCACCAGCTTCGTTTCTCTTTTCTGGACTCGCTCCAGAGCCTCAACACCAGGGAAGGGAGGAGGACACGCCAGAGGACACATCAGGTCACCACCCACCAGGAGTCAAAGTATTTTCTGTGTCCTGTTCTACGTAACAGGTAGAGACGGGAATCACGTGCAGCGAGATAGCGCTTCTACCAAGGGATAAGCTTCTGCTGAAGTGGCACAAGAGACACGTGGATAACGCCGACTATCGCCACGCTCCAGGGAGCAGAGCACCAGGATGCTCTTGCAGCATCGTGATGCTCTCAGGAACCCATTCAGCTGGAAATCCTGTTCTTTCCCAGAGAGGCTCCATCTCAATGGAATGGTTGGACTGGTCAATGGAATGGAATGGTCAGTTGGAATGGTTGGACTCGATGATCCAGTGGGTGTTTTCCAACCTGGTGATTCTATGATTCAATCTGCTTTGTTGCCAACCAAGTCTCAAAGCCCTCCTGCTCCTGGCCAGTCACCGGGTATAAGAGACATCAAGCATCACAGCGGCTTGTGGAGACCCGCAGAGGCGACGAATCTCTTGCCGCAGCCTCCAGTTGCTGAGCACATTCAGAAAACACTCAAGAATAAAACGCTCCAGGCTCTGTCTCAGCACAATTCAGAGCTCAGACAATTCTGCTAAACGGAAGAGTCACCGCAACTGCCCCACGGACTCATTGTCCGGTGGCTCCAGTTGGGAAACACAACTTGATGCAGAAATGTGAGGGATCAGGGTGTCAGCAACTGATTAGAAACAAGCTGCAAATTGGAAATGTGTCCTAATTCCACCACTCACTGCCCACAGAGCTCCTGCCATCGGTACCACCCAAGGAGAAATGCCTTTTTTCATCCACTCCTGGGAGAAGCCGGCAGAGATCAGCCCCACTGCCATCTCCTGGCTGACCCACCTCGAACCGAGGCGTGAATCCCAACGCCTGCGGGACGATCGCTCTGTGGGATGGGAAAAAGCAAGAGCTGGGACAGCAACACCATGTCTCACAACCTACACTGGCTGAAATTCATTCAGAATTTCTTTTCTGTGACAATCTAACGTGATTTTGGTGGTTTTTAAGCAGCAGGCAGATGGATGAGTTACTGCAATCGATGAAAACGTACGCTAAAATGAGTAAATTAAAATCTTTGACTCACTATAAAATCCAGTTGTTCTCTGGTAGTAACGAAGCTTAAATTTTCACAGAACATTTCAGGCCATGGAGGAATTTTGCTATGAATTAACCACCCTAAATTACTAAATGCATGATTTTCTATAGAAAGGAGGCAGAGTTTCACCCCCTGCCACGCTCCCTGCTTCCCTTGGTGATGCCTGATGAATCCTTTTCCATTCCAACCCCCTAGGAGGGGCGGTTCGATAAGGCTCTTCCTTGCGCTCCCCCGACCCTGGGAACTGGGTCATCTCGCTGCGCGTCTCCCATCCAACCCCTCTGTCGACACACGCCGCGCTTTCTCTTCGCGCCCTGCCGAAACCGTCCCGTGAGAGGGAGGCGAGGACTCCTCCGCCTGCTGAAATCACGGGGGTTACACAAGGATCCAAGCAGTTCCCACGGCGGGCTTTGACGAGGATCCAGGCTTTCCAGTGTCACAAGACCTTTGGATGTTAACGATAACAGAAAGCTGACACCTTCATGCCTGGGCTGTCTCAGAAGGAATCATTTTTCAGGCTGAACTAATTTTATGTATCATTATTCCAAAGCATCTCCAGCTGAACCCCGGCTGCGTCCCGATCCCAGCTCAGCTGAAGCCGTCACAAACACCTCACGAGATGAACAACATCTCCCCGTTGTCATTTTCTGCGTTCCTGGCGTTTTGCTGGTAACAGCTCCAATATAGCCACAAAGTACAAGGTGACCGATTCTTATCTCCTTTATTACAACACACGCCGCTGCCTGAAAAACCTTAGAGGAAATTATGTAGAAAATCTAACAAGCTCCGAGCAGGGGAACGGTGATGCCACAGTCAGAATCATAGAATCACCAGGTTGGAAAAGACCCACTGGATTATCAAGTCCAACCATTCCTATCAAGTACTAAACCATGTCTCTCAGCACCTCGTCCACCCATCCCTTAAACCCCTCCAGGGAAGGGGACTCAACCCCCTCCCTGGGCAGCCTGGTCAGAATAACACAGCTCTGAGCCCCGCCGCCGCTCGCACTCTCCGTTCCACATCTGCACAACAGGGATATTTACTCATCTGATAGTAATACACTAAATTTAATCACAGGGGCTGCTCAGGCAGACAGAGGAGGAACCACTGCTGGAAACCCTTCAACAGTAAATCCTCGTTTACAGCTCGTGCCTCATAAACTACCCGGTTTTATCAATGCTGACTGTGGAAGTCATCCTCCCGGGGAAGGTATTGAATGATTCCCAGGGTGCAGGAGCTGTAAGCACGGAGATGAAAGCACACGGGTGTTTTATAAGGACACAAACAGCACCGCAATTCAGTGCCCTGCACTGAGTTCCTGCGGGAAGAAGGCAGCCCAGAATTCTGTTTGAAAACTGGAAAATGGTTTTGTAAGGCACCGTCTCGGTCTCGTTGTGCAAGCCCTCGGACGTGCCAGTGCACGGCGACGGAGCTGTTTTGCAGACACAAACACACGGTGGTGTTAACTCACGCACCCCTCAAACAGGCACCACAGGAGAGATGGAGAAAGACAAAGCGGTGGTGCCACCGTCGGCTGCCCCTTGATGATTGTTCTCAGACCACAGGCAAACCAGAGCTGAGGCAATCTGGAAGGATTGCAAAATGAAGGTTGTAAACACAAACAGAGCTTGGCTGTAACGCACCGGCTTTAGCTCGGGTCAAATAAGGAAACCAGACACAAGGAACCACTACGGATCCTCCCTGTTCGTGTCGGGGCACTGTCAGCAGTTTCGCTGCCCCAGGTCCATGCTGACGCTTTCTCCTGACTTCACTTCATTGATTCCTTTTACTACTTGCTGATATCGGCTCTCACCAGAAATCCAAATGCATTAATGCCAACGGGGAATTGGGAGAAAACGGGAAATCTGGAAACTTCAGCTCCCCAGTGCCCACCCTTCCCCTTCTTTTAACACATTGTGCAACTTTCCAAGTAGGGAAACCCATTCTAGAATCAGAGAATCAGCAGGTTGGAAAAGACCCACTGGATCATCGAGTCCAACCATTCCCATCAATCACTAACCCATGTCCCTCAGCACCTCGTCCACCCATCCCTTAAACCCCTCCAGGGAAGGGGACTCAACCCCCTCCCTGGGCAGCCTCTGCCAGGGACCAATGACCTTTCCGAGAAAAATTTTTTCCTAATGTTCAGCCTGACCCTCCCCTGGCAGAGCTTGAGGCCATTCCCTCTCATCCTGTCCCCTGGGAGACTGATGCGTTTCTGGGAAACACGCTAAGTTACAGCTTTCAAAAGGAGCAACAACTCCTTTCTTCACCTTCCAAAGCTGCTCAAGAGATTTTACTGCTTAGTTATTGCTGCTTTAAACAAACACACGCAATCAAACACCCCAATCACACCCCCAAATCTCCGATCTCTTTCCACAATCTTTTCTGGAAATACAGGTCGAAGAAAGAAAGGTGCAACACCACTTCATAGCCATGCATTTCCACGTACCTCCTGCTTTTGGAGCCCTTTGGATTTGCTGTATGGCCTAGAGGAGTGGCATTTACCGATTCTGAACTGAAGGGGTTGCAATCATAGAACAACCAAGTTGGAAGAGACCCACTGGATCATCGAGTCCATGATGCTGATTTGAAGTCAAATGGCAATTCCCAGTCGTTAAATCACAGGATACAGTTGGCTGCTCTTACCCAGGAGAATACACAGCGCCAGCCTTGCTGCATTTAACACAAACTCATCATCCTTCAAAGACAGGGGGTTTGGTTCTGACCATCACAGACCCCTGCGCTCTGCTGACCAGGAGGCAGAGCCAACATCCAGACCTGAACTCCACCTGAGTTTCTGCTCCACAGTACATACTGTGCCCCCCAAACCCAAAACAAGTGCATATCCAGTAAGAAAACACCACCAGACTGTAAGGATAGAGATCTGAAGAAGTTTTATAGTCACTCCTGAAAAACAGATAACCTCAACTTCCAGAAGCGGGTAAGGTATAAGAACAAAGTCATGTTTTCCATTAAGAATCGCTCAGATCTTAACAGCGTGGTGCTACCAGGCTGGAGAACTGTCAGTTCATTTTGCCATGAAAACAGGCACGTGTTTATTTACAACTCCGTTATCTCTTGGGCAGCCACATCTCCCAGGTTTAAAGACCAAACCCAACCCTAAACCCAGAAACTCAACCCACCTGCTATTTACACACTGTTCCTTGCTACTGAGTTTGAGCTGTACACAATGCTTGTTTCTGTTACAGGCAGTCAATAGAAATAGGAAACCATAAAATAATCATTTAAAGACTTTACAACCCCGAGCTCAAGCCCCAAGAGTGAAGAGTTTGGTGTTATCGGTGTTGGTGAGAGCCTGGCTGCACGTTGTGTATGGTTTTATTGTGTTCTCAGAGGCACAGCACCCACATATATTACCAGTAATGATGAAACCAAAGGGTCAATACAGCCCTGCAGGAGAGAAACAGCTCTCAAACCCTTAAAAACCAGTACCTGACCCTGCTGATGGTCACACCACTGGTCACTGCAATGCAAAAATAGTGATCTCTTCAGCTCAGCAGTGAACTCGGTCTGCCACTTGGCTAAACCACGCTAAGCCTAGCAAAGGGAAGCACCAGCCTTCAAACTGCCTGCCCTGAGCTCTGCAAGAAACTGAAATTAGTTGTTACGTGCCCGAAACACACCACAGGGTGAAGACAAACCATCCAGGCGGGCTGCACTGTTGAGATACAAACTAAGTTTCCACTGATAAAAGCCTAAATTCAGCTTTAAGGGCTCTTTGGGAATTCCACAATTTAAGATTGGGTTGGGAACACAGGTGGGGGACAGGAGGACAAGTCAGGCCATCTAGGAAGTCCCTGAGCAGCGTAAACAGGAGAGTCAATCCCAGCAGGCGTAACAATACAACACAAACCATCACCACACCTTTACCCCGAAAGGTGAGTCAGTCCAAGATAAACACCAAACAAACGAGCTGACACAGCTCGTGGCTGCAATGAGGACAAGGCACTGGCGGTAGGAGCAGTGTAAACTCCAGAAGAGACTCAGCCCTTCAAACTGCTTGTTGTGAAATGCTGGTCTCTACTGGGTGCAAGGTCTGTTCCATTTCCCCCTCTTAAAACGCAACGTTAAAAATCGAGCACAACTTCACCTCAGCCTGTAGGATATTTTTGAAGAAGAGCATTCAGCCCCCCTGCCCAGAGACATTCAGCCCAAACTCAGAGTTGGTTCAATTTGTCTTTGATTTTCTTGAAGGCAGCGTTTTAGCAGCACAAACCAAGCGTGGAACCAACACAGCACAGTAAAGCTGACACAAAACATCACACTGAGTGTGTCAAAAGAAGCAGGAAGCAGTAAACACACTGGAACCCAGAGTGGCGCAAGCTCCGAAGACGTGAACAGCAGAAGCAAGAAGCCACAGCAAATCTCAACCTTGAATTTCCTGCCTCTTGTAATGCCCATTCTCATTTTCTTGCTGAAACCTGTTGTTTATGAGACCACACAAACACCTCCAGCCCTGTACGCCAGCTTCTGATGGGTTTGTCCCAGATATGGAGGAGGATCAGTTGACACCGTGTCACACTGTGACAGGATGTTAAGCGGGTTAGACAGCTTAATCTTCGACAGAAAGGAAGTTTGGAAGTCTCAAAATACCAGCTCTATCATTGCTAGGAACTAAATAATAGAAAAAAACTGTCCCAGATTTTAGGATTCGGAATAGCAGCCTAATACTGTAAATTTATTGAGAAGAAAATCACTTTGCAAAATTGGAATACAATTGATTTACCAAGAATTTCATAGCATTTAAAAATCATTTAATAACAGGCCTGACCATAAAAGAGTGGCACAACAGATATGTAGGTTGCAAACGTGATGTGGAATGCATAGAACCTCGGGGCGGACCAGCCACAGTCAGTACAACAGTCAGAACCGTGAGCGTAATTCACCTGCACAACTGGCTTTCTCTTCTGGAAGGTAAGAGAGTGTATAAATATAGAGAAAACGTTTAAAAAAACATTGCTTTATTTTTCAGAAATGCTGAAAGGGGGTTTTTGTTGGGCCAAAATTACCCATTCTGCTTCCTAAAGTTTCCTATGCTTGTTATGGAAAACAACATTAATGATGAGGTGGTAGAAAACGGTGAAAAACATCAACCGAGGAGCTAATTCTCCACAGACAGAGGACACGGCAGTTCAAAACACCATTAACCGGGAAGGAGGAACGCTAGGAAGAATTCCAACCATTTCTGCTGTCTTGGAGAAAGATCGATCCCAACGCCCAGGTCATTACCAAGCGGAACGGTCAGTCCGACACCTGCCCGTAAGGACCTCTGGATGTGGTCTGGTGAGACTGAATTTAAAAAGCAGCACAGAAAAGTAGGAATTTTAAAGAAAAGAGGACTTACAGTGTGCTGCCTCAGGCCTCTGTCTTCACTGAAGGTGCCAATCGTTTCCTAGATTGCATAATGCTGCTGTGTTTAGCTCTAGTTGGAGAGAAATAGAAACCTGAAAAGATAACAGCCCCTCACTGGTTAAAAACAGACACGTTTGGCATTCCAGCCCTCCAGCCCTGCGCTCACTTGTCGTTCCCCTCGCTTGACACGGCCGTGCCTACGATTCTGCGTTCCCTACCCTGCAACTGTAAAACTTCGATTTGTCCAGAGTACGACTACGACCCCCAGACACCATCCCATAATTTCACACGCATTATTCTTCTGGGACGGAGCCTCCCACGGTGCACACAGCGCTATCAGCATTGTCTCGCTCCAACTTCTCTCCTCATCCTTACAATCCACCGGTCAGAAATACCACATTTATGATCCCACTTAATTCCCTCTCTCCTGGCGACTCTAGGAATTCCCCAAAGCAATTTGAAGCAGCACGTGATGGGCCCCCAGCCCCAAATCATGACATGAAATCACTGAAACCGGCTTTCCCACACAAGGAAAGATGCGGGGCTGCCTCCAGATCCCATTCCCTGCTCGCTCTCTACTCCCGCGCTGGCGGCTCCCTCTACGGAAGGGGCTCCCCTTCTGACCCCTCTCGTACCTCACTCCAGCCGAAACAAGGAAAACCCACGGAGCAGGAACACACTATCCCAACGTCCTTGTCCAAAAAGCTTAAGGGAAACGTAAAGTTAAGAAACAAAAAAACCACAAAATCCCTACTAAAATAAATAAGTTCCAAAATCAACATCTCTTCCGAGGCGACCATTCCAGAGACCTCTCGGGTTCCTCTCTTCTCTGAAGCACCTTTAAATTGTGTGGTTGTAAGAATAACTTTAACTCTAGAAGCTTACGCATCTTTTAAGAATCACATTTGGATGATTATAAAAATTTTTCTATTATACAACATAGGTCCAGCTACACTGAAAAAATTACACCGCGTATTGAAATACATTTCAGTTTAGAAACAGACTAAATAGGTCTATACAAAAACCTCTAAAATAATTTCTGTAGTAAAATAAAGAGTGTGTTAGGAGAGCTACACAAACGAAACATCTTCTGTCTGTCTTTATAATGCTCAGACACACCGTGGTACGCGGCTGGCTCCCTCTGAGCCGGGCCCAAAAGCCAAACAGAATCCATTACGATACACAGTGGTACAATTAATGCTCTGTATTAATCTCACAGCCTTTCCGATTAGTACAAAGGAAACCAGGCCTGTCTCCTCTTTGAGGAGAAGGCTGGGATATAAAAGCAAGCATATCTCATCAGCTGATATGAAATTATAAAACTCCACAAGTCTCAGTATCGGAAATTTATAAAAGTCACCAGTAAAACGCAAGCGAATTGGGTTCGAGTCCCGCTGGTTCCCAGGTTCGAAGGAGCCCTGCCAATCCCGAACGGGATTTCCTTGTTTGTTAACCGCTTCGAGGGAAAAATCAAGACCGTTTGCTGGGGCTTGAGACAAGGATCCTCACCAACGACCCCTTCGTGCTTCCAGGAGGGCACGTTTCCACGTGGAGAACATGGGAAAGCAGCTGGCAGGAAGCAAAGACGTTAGTGGTGCTGTGCCGAACTGTTCTTTTCTGCCAGGTGCCGCAGGAAGTTGTCCTCGCTCTGGCCTCTGTGATTTAAAGGCTCGCTCTTAAACAGAGCCGGAGGAGGGGGTAAATGTGGAACCGGGGGGACCAGGAGGTGATGCGGATGGTGAGGATGAGGATGTAGGTGAAGGTGTGAGTAGGGGTGGGGAATGGGGCGCGGAGGAAGAGCGCTGACGGGGTTCAGGTTGATGGGGGGAGTCGGGGCGGTGGGCGCGTTCACTACAGCAGGGACCGTGGTGGCAGGAGAAGTGGTGGAGAGTGGGATCTGGACAGCAGTTGACACGTTGACGGGGCTGGTAACGCGGAAGCACTTCTCCTTGTGTGCCTTGAGCATGTTGGAGAAGCGAAATCGCTGGCCACACACGTCGCACGGGTAGGGCTTCTCCCCTGTGTGAGTTCTGCGATGCCTCTTCATGTTTGGGCGGCTGGTGAAGCTCTTCCCGCAGATTTCACAGATAAAGGGCTTCTCTCCTGCCGAGCACAGATAGGGCAATCAGTCAGGCACAGGACATCTGTGACCGCTCACTTGAGCACACTGGCACAAATAAACAGCATCCTAAGAGAGCTACTGACTGCTGCCTTCAGCAAACAGGCAGCTGCTCCACAAAGTCCTCGGTCTGTGTGAAATCGTCTCTCACCTTTGGATTTTGATCCGTAACAATCTTTCATAGATAGGGCTCAGCAAGGGGTTCCTTCAAGATGTAAGCCTAACTTCTCATTTTCCCCACAGTGACTCACAGGACTACAGACAGATTTAACCATAAATTAATGCACTAATTTTTCTTGTCTGATTTTCTAGGTTGGATAACAGCTTTGATCCCAAATTCCAAGGAAGGGAATGCAGCTGGAAGTACAGAATCATAGAATCACCAGGTTGGAAAAGACCCACCGGATCATCGAGTCCAACCATTCCCATCAATCACTAAACCATGTCCCTCAGAGCCTCAGGCACTCATCCCTTAAACCCCTCCAGGGAAGGTGACTCAACCCCCTCCCTGGGCAGCCTCTGCCAGGGACCAATGACACTTCCCGTGAAATATTTTTTCCTAATGTCCAGCCTGAACCTCCCCTGGTGGAGCTTGAGGCCATTCCCTCTCGTCCTGTCCCCTGTCACTTGGGAGAAGAGCCCAGCTCCCTCCTCTCCACAACCTCCTCTCAGGGAGTTGCAGAGAGCAATGAGGTCTCCCCTCAGCCTCCTCTTCTCCAGGCTAAACACCCCCAGCTCTCTCAGACGCTCCTCTTCTTCTCCAGCCCCTTCCCCAGCTTTGTTGCTCTTCTCTGGACTCGCTCCAGAGCCTCAACATCCTTCTTGTGGTGAGGGGCCCACAACTGACCCCAGGATTCAAGGAGCGGTCTCCCCAGTGCCGAGTCCAGAGGGAGAAGAACCTCCCTGGACCTGCTGGCCACGCTGTTCCTGATCCAAGCCAAGATGCCATTGGCTTTCTTGGCCACCTGAGCCCCTGCTGGCTCATGTTCTACCAACACCCCCAGGTCCTTCTCCTCCAGGCAGTTTCCAGCCAGACTTCTCCTGGTCTGTAGCTGCTCAGGGTTGTTGTGCCCCAAGTGCAGGACTCAGCATTTGGCCTGTGCTTTTCTCCGATCAGTTCTTACCAGTGTGTGTTTTCATGTGCTCGTCAAAGTACTGTTTCATGTTGAAGTCCTTGCCGCACCACTGGCACATGAACTGCTTGTGCCCGATGTGGATGCTCATGTGCGAGCGCAGCTGGTACTTGTACTGAAACCTCTCGTCACAGTTCTGCAAGAGAAACAGCAGCCTTGACATCCCAGCACTGACACCGGGAAGCACGGCAGTCACAGGACAGCACGTACTACGTGAAGGAGCACGGAACACCTGAGACAGGGCCCATATAGACCCTTTACAGATGCAGTGAGAGTAGAATTTGGTCTGTACTGAAAGTTTTGCTGCTGCAAGAGCCTTGGCAAGGAGCGTGGAACAGCCACAACCTGCAGCTGACACAGCTGTTGGCAAAAGGCCGGCACAGACACGGTTATGCCAACAGAAAATCGCGTAAGGCGTCATGTGGAGTTTTTGCAGCGCAGCCAGCGCTCTCTGCTGGGCTGCGGCACGCTGCCACTAGAGGACTCTGCTCCCACAGCAAAAGCAGCAGCAGCTCCCCACGGCAGGTTGGCTTTTCAGCTGTTTCCCAGCTATTATTTATCAGTGTGAGGTAATTTCTTCCCTTACTTATCCCCAAGCCCATCAGACCTGCCCTGGAAACAGGATGGGCTCTGCAGCCCCTTGGCTGCCTTCATGCGATACCCACGAGCATCTCCATCAGATGATCTGCCCCAGGCGCACGGCTGGGTAACTCTGTCCCACACTCTCCTTCCCAAGGACTGGCATAAAATTATGATCACAAACACATCCATAAGACGACCTCCCCGACCCCAGCTCACACACACTTGGCTTAAGAAAAGCCAATTCAGAGCATTGTCCTAAACCTCAAGGAGGTAACAGCGTGCAGCAAGGACAACAGTTTTTCCCACAAGTGGAAAACCAGGTGGTAATTTATTTATTTTCTCTGTTGCCACCTCTGCTTCCAGTTACTGGGCAGGACAGGGAGGATTAACACAAATTGCTCTGAGCTTTCCTACAAACACTGAGGGAAAACAAGGATACAAATCCTGCTGTTGTGCGTACTCATTGAAAAGAACAGGACAGCCAGCAGAGAAAACAAACCAAACACTCAGTCTGAGCTGCTGCTCCTTGCGGAGAAGAATATTCTCTAAATTTTGATCACACTGCACTTCATTTACCAATCCCCTCAGTTCCCACTCGCTACTGGAAGCATTTCTGATTTTACACCTCGTGCCACTGTATCTGAACATGTTATCGAGCGCTGCCTCACCTCACATCGGAAAGGCTTCTCTCCAGAGTGCTGCAGGGAATGGACTTTGAGAGACATGCTGCGTTTGAATGATTTTCCACAGGTTTCACAGGTAAACGGCATGTCCTTCGTGTGTGCTGCAACACAATCGTACAGCAGGGAGGGTCACTCAAATGCAAACAGTTCCTGAACCAATCTTTTCCTCCAACTCTGAGCAGGGAAACAATTATCATAGAATTGTGGAATGGTTTGGGTTGGAAGGGACCTTTATAGATCATCCAGTTCCACTCCCTGCCATGGGACACCTTGCACTGGATCAGGGGCTCCAAGCCCCATCCAACCTGGCCTTGAACCCCTCCAGGGATGGGGCAGCCACCACTGCTCGGGGCAACCCGGGCCAGGGCCTCCCTACTCTCATCAGGAAGAATCTCTTCCTAATGTCCTGTCTACATCTCCCCCCTTCCAATTTAAAGCCATTCTCCCTCATCCTATCGCTACAGGCCCTTGTAAAAAGTCCCTCCCCAGCTTTCCTGAAGCCCCTTTCAGTACTGGAAGCTGCTCTAAGGTTTCCCTGGAGTCTCCTCCAGGCTGAACAACCCCAACACTCTCAGCCTGTCCTTGTATGGGAGGTGCTCCAGCCCTTGGATCATCTCTGTGGCCTCTTCTGGACCCATTCCAACAGATCCATGTTCTTATGTTGGGGATTTATGCTGAACAGCTTGTAAGTAACATACACAAACAGACACATACATATTTCGCTCGCTGCCCAGCACTACAGACCAGGACATTTGCTAAGGAAAAAGCTCAAAGAACTGAAGTGCTGATCAATAACTCACCAACCATGTGTTTCCGCACGTGGGCCATGGTGTAGAACTTCTTTTCGCAAATCTCACAGGAGAATTTCTTTTCTGCGTATCCATGGACAATCTTGATGTGTTCATGGAGGGACCAGAGCTTCTTGAATGACTTATTACAGGAAAAGCACTGAATGAATGGGATAAACAGAAGGAATTTTAAATTAGAAAGATTCAGAGATTCAGGTCTGTGGAGTAAGCCACGCACCTTCCTCTCACATGAGAAAAAGAAGCCCAAAAGAAGTCAAAAAGCTGTTTACTGTTTCAGACTGTACTGCAGCTTACGTTTACTGTTTCACACATGAAACACACTAAGAAAAGTCAGACCAAGCAGGATTAGAGAGGGTGTTAACCCACTGCATGTTGGTGCCACCTGAAAGGCACCACAGCCACCGCGCTCCCTTATCCCCAAACCACAACGACACACAACTGGATGCGGCCCTCAAGGAGCCACCAGAGCAGATGGCTTTGCAGGCACTAATGCTGCTGGTGTGGGAAGAAGCCGACAGAGCTGGAGGAGGCCGACACCACCGAGTTGCCTTAAACCCATCTGCATGTCCAGCCTTGTCTTCTGCAGGAGCACGGTGACCCCTCAGACTCTGGATCTAGCGGCCCCTGAACTGGTCAGAGCTCTCATCCTTCCGGCTCTACACACAACACAGCTTCCATCCCGCAGCTCTTGACCAAGCAGAGACTCTGGTGCACAGTTCATGCGGCAAAGCACGTTGTCACCTCCACCTTTTGTGTTCCGACTCTTCATTTGTGCATCTCCTTCCCAATTCTTGCTAAAGACTTGATTAAAAAAATACAACTTTGATAATTCCAGAATAATCTGAGCTGTGAATTTTGACAGCAGACATGTGTGAAGATACCCAGTCATCTCCAGCTTTGAGGTGAAGAGGAAGGAATTGTGGCTTGTTACTTGTCAGTCGCCGGGTATTTGGGGTTTTTGGTACATCTCCCATCAGCACCAGTACGATACCCTCTGTCCCTCAGAGCGAGAGGGCCTGCGCGCTGCTCACTGCAGAACCAGCAAACACCACGCCTTCTGTCAGCCTGAGTCGTCTCTTCTCTGCACAGACAAGTTCTACGTCTTCCCCAATGCTGGAATCTCCGCAGGCTTGGAACTCCCCATGCTGACTCCACAGAGAGCCTCTGCCTCCAGAAGTACCTACTTGGAGGTGCGTCAGGAACAAACTGCAGTCCTTGGGAGAAAAAATCCCTGGAGAATAAAGCAATGCTAAGAAATGATTGAAAATCCTTTGATTTAGGGTTAATCAAGGCCCTGAAGCAGTCACTCTACACTTTATCGACTATTTGGATCACTAACACTGAGAGCTGCTACACAGTCTACGATGACAACAGAAATTCTGTGAGAGTTCTCATTTTGGAAGGATGAAAATCAGAAATTACCTGGAAAACCAGATCTATTCCATCACTCGGATGAAAAATAGAGAGAGGAGACGTCTGTGTTTACTGGTTCAGTTACCATTTCCACAATGAAACTATGTTTTCCCTAGACAAAGCTCCGTATCCCTCCTGACACATTAAACCCTACATTAATGTAAAACTTCCACATCCCCTCACTCCTTTTGCCAAGCGTAATAAAAACAAATGAGCAGGCAGCTGTGAAACACATTCCACATGTCAGGACAGACAAAAATAATCGCTGAATATATGCTTATGCTGAGAACTTGCAGGGAACCAGCAGTGCTTCCAGCACTAGAAATATCTGGGAACGTTTCTGGACCTGATTCTCCTGGTATCGGATAGAAAACACAATCCCTTCTTTTCTTGTTACTCTTGGACACAGGAACACAAGCCTCAGGGTGTGTGGGTTACAGGATGCTTCTTCAGCCTGCCCCACACACAAACTATTCAAGAATTCCTGTTGAAAACCAAAGATTTGATGCCGAGAATGAGCCACTAGGATGACAGGGAATTCCTTACATTTACATGTAAATGTTCTCTGCTACATTCAACTCCAATTCCTTGTAGTGTTTAAGCAACCAACCAACCAAATCCTACATCTTTCTGCTCACTGGAAAAATAACTCGCTGCCTTACAAACTCTCAATACTTCAGCTGCGCAAGAAGGGAAGTCGAGCTACTCCATGCTGGCAGTGGGATTAGTGCAGAAGTAGGTGGCATCTCTGTCCCCAGTTTAACACAGCAAAAAAGGGACATTCAGATTGCCAGAGAAGGCAGCAGTGCCCCCAGCCACAGAGCAGCGATGCCCGTGACCGAAGTACAAACCACAGATGAATCAAAAACCCTGAAACTCTTTCCACAACTTAACTTTCCAAGGGTTCAATTACAACACAGCCTCCCATTGCTGTGTAAAAAGAAAAGCTCCAGATCTTCAGTTGTGTGAAAGACCTGAGATCTTGGTATTATCAGTGAGGTTTACTGAGCTTTTTGCGCTGGGGAAGAGCAGGCTCATGAGCAGATTCACTCGCTGAGCCCATACAGTGAGCCCATACACCAACACTACTGCCAGTTACTTGCGTGTCATCACCACAGCGGGATTTTAAGTTCTGTTTTCATACAACTTCAGTCCCTGACTCCCCTGGCTTCTCTCTCACCTGCTTGCCTCTCCAGTATCTCACACATTTCTGATTCCAATACCAGCAACGCGCTGCAATTCCATTCTCCTGAAGCCTTACCTGGATGTGCTACGTGACTGAGTTTCAGGACACTGAAACGCTCTGAACTTTGCAGCTAGTGGGAGCACCCGATGGAAGGTTTATCCTGTCAAGGGACTTCACTGCCAGGGCGTTTATTTTCAGGCCAGTGACTCTGGAGGCTGACACTGGTTAAAGCAGCTTCGCGTTCTCCCCCGCTCGGGGTTAGACACTAGAGTAACTGCTAAAGCAGACGCAGTTGTACACTCTGTCCCCTCCAATTCACTTCTTTTGGAAGATACCAAAGTGCTGATATGCAGAGACAAGGTCTCGGTCAGAACCTGGTCTGCGCAATAGATTTCCCCCTCTGAAGTGTCCACTAGCTGTATCCGGGGCACGACAGAAGGATGGAAATCTGGCAAGCAGGTGAGCAAACCTACCTGGATGTTTTTTTCACAGTCTGTTTGCTGGTGAAGGGACAGCTCACTTTCTAGAACAAATTTCTTCCCACATTTGTCGCAGATCTGCATGCGCCTGTGAGTGACGTTCATGTGCTTCTCCAGGTACCAGCGTGTGTTAAACACCCTGGGGCACTTCTCACAGGTTAAAGTCTCTTTCTCGTCACACTTTGATTTCTGCACAGGTGCCTTGGGCTCCTTTGCAGCTTTCTTCTTACGCTTGGGGGGCTCCACACTCTTTCTACGACCCCGTGTAGTTCTGGGTGACGGGGAAGTGGTGGCTGCTGCAGCAGATGCAGCTCTCCTCGTTCTCCTTTGTGCAACACTACCTTTTTCCACTCTTTTCTCCTTTTTCTTCTGCCTCTCATTTTCCTCATAATCACTACTGTCTTCAGTGGCCTCTTCCCCACTGTCACCCTCCTCTTCCTCACTGCTGGTCTTAAGAACAGCAGTCTCTTTGGACTGGGAGGGGACACCCTTCTCCCCTTTTGATACATTTAATGTTTGGTTGTTAAGGTTTACCTCTACTATAATCTGCTCCCTTTTGTAAGTCACTTCATCTTCCTCCTCCTCAGAGTCGTCAGAGTTTTCTCTATCTTCTTTCACAGCCCGGACCTCTCCTACCGATCTGTTCTCCCTGAAATATGGCTGCTCCTCTCTGTCATGGAGATGTGGTTTACTCATTTTGCTGTCCACCAACACAGAGTAAGGGCTTCCTGACTCCCTCTTGTACACTTTGGTGGACAGATCGAGTTCCTGGCTGGCACCATGATAGAACGCGGGTGGCACTTGACCACGGCGACTGTCCTCTTGCGCCATCCCTGCTACATGCGCGGCACAGTTTTCAACCAACTGCTGGCAAGAATTGGCCGTTTGACTCATTTGGGGGGCCCTGATTCATCGAGCACCTTTAATCCCACAACACCAAGTAAGCAGCGTTACATCAGGATTGACTCTCAAGACCAGCGCCTGTTCCATCTACACCGAACGAACAGAACACGATTCCTGCTGGTGTTTAGCACTGATGGGAAGGTCACAGGATTCTGGTATTATGGCAAGAGCAGAGCAGCAGTGATTATTCTTCGGAAGGAAGTTGCCAATGAACCGTTGAACATTTTATCTAGAAAAGAGAAGAGAGAAAAAGTCAATTAAAAAACCCCAACCAATTCCAGAAATCTTGAGCAAGTTCTTTTGTTTTGAGCTTGTCCAACTAAAGTAAAGCACAAGGGGCACTGTCTGTGGGTGCATCTGCTGGGGTTTGCTGCCCTACAGCGCTGGCCCCAGCACAACCAGTGCTGGACATGAACATGGGCACCTTTTGTGGTGACAGAACTGGTACTGGACCCCGAGATACAGAAATCAAGGTACACTTTATTTAAACTGAATGTTCTCCCCTGCCAAAGCCGCTGCCAGCTGCCTCAAAGCAAGGCAGAGACATGAATCTGCGTTTCTCTTGGATTCTGGAGCACGGACGGCCCCAAGAACCTGCTCTACTCCAACATGCCTCTCCTCCACGAGACACACACCTCTGCTCCTTCCCTGTCTCCTAACGGGCGCCCACCCTTACCCAGAGAGAGCCCATATTACACCAAACAACGTTCCAGTCACCTAGATATGCATGAAGAATTTCAATGGAGACATTTTCAACTTGCAGCATTAAATCAGTTTAAGAACACTGTGTCCCCTGCTTCTTTCCACCCCAGAGATCCCTCACAGACTCTTGATTTAAGGCACTCATTCTTTTGTTCGTTCTCCCTTCCCCCAGCTGCTCACTCCTCAGCACAGGAGTCAAACAATATTACATTTACCCTTCTAAATTTCACTTGCAGCTCTCCAAGTTGGAATTTGACCAGGACACTATTACTTCCTCTTGCAAGAACCCCACGTGATCCCTAATGAATACGAGTAATCAACCTCTCGCATCCATTTTTCAAGAGGACAATTACATTTTGGTAGCACGGTATTGCAATTTTCAGCTGCGCACACCAAGTCAGGACTTATTCGGAACTCAACCTGCAAGAAGAAGGTGTGGAAAGGAAGCATTTGGGACAGAGTCGAAGAGATGTCCTATGAATGAGGATGGAGAAGGGTCCTAACAGCAAACAGGCAGCTAAATGTGAAGAAACCAGACCCTGACTACCAGTCTGAAAAGGTTCTTGAGGCTGTAGGCTTGAGCTTGTCCAGCAGTCAGGTATCAAACACTCAGATTATGCAGAATCCTTTGACCATTTTTATTAATATTTTTTATTTATTATTATTTATTATTATTATTTATCCTTGGGGCACCAACAAAACCCAGCCAGCGTAAAGCAGTATTAAAGACACGGATTATTATGACAAATACCCTTCCACATCACATTGAGTTTGACTAATCCCCACACTAAAACGACAACAATGCCCATCCAAACACCTGTGACATGATTTATATAGATTATAGTTTCTATTTTAGTTTTCCACTAGAAATTTCACCCCTTGAAGTGAATTTAATTGACCAGAGCTGAACCTACCGATGGTCCCAGTAGTTTGAATAATAAAGACAACTGCCCTGCAATCTTCGTAAAGCAACACGTTGAGGCAAGTGACTGGCCAAGAACCTCAAGTTAATTAAACAGGTTCTTGACCAGTTCTCTGATATTCCCAAACACGCTCAGCCGAGTGCCCTGGAGAACAGGCAGCCACCATGGCCCCTCTGCTCACAGAATCACCAGATTGGAAAAGACCCATTGGATCATCGAGTCCAACCATTCCCATCAATCACTAACCCATGTCCCTCAGCACCTCGTCCACCCGTCCCTTAAACCCCTCCAGGGAAGGTGACTCAACCCCCTCCCTGGGTAGCCTCTGCCAGTCCCCAACGACCTTTTACATGAAAAACTTTTTTCTGACATCAAGCCTGCTGCTGCACGCTCGCTCCATCCTCAGCAGGGTCCCAGCTCCAGAGGCAAGGCAGGAAGAGAGCGCCAGGCCCCAGCTGAGCCAGGAAATACGTGGAGACGTGTTGTTAGCCTTGGCTTGTGATCACAAGTCTATTCAGCTGAAAAAGCCAGTAAATAATGAAATGAATCGGTTTCGATTGCTAGCCAAAGTTAACCCTACACCAGGAAGACCCTCAGGAAGCAGCAGACACGAGGAAACCCACCGCTTCGCTTTCCCTTTGGCAAAATTGAATGTACTACGCAGAAGCTCAGAAAAATCACTGTGTCAGGTAGGAAATGATATCTGATTATTCCCTCAGCACACTAAGCACCTCCTGAGTCGCAGGAGTAAATGGGGATGGCTGTCAGCACGCTGCTGGGTACCCGGAAAAGGCAAAAGACTTGTCACGAAAAGGAAGTCTCACCTCCACCCCATAGACGGTCTGTTGAAATATTCCCTTTCCACCTCCCACCATCCTTTCACCTCTGCTCGCTGAAGGATGTTCTGTAATAACCACTCTATGAGCACAGCACCACTTCAAATAAACAACAAAGGGGCTCGCTTGGAGTTATCAAAGCGATTTGGTCTCAAACCACTTCACTACAGAGCCAGCAACCTGCTTTCACTTTGAACACCACCCGCCCTCGAGGGACCGTGGCTTTCGAACGCTGTGGTTTCACAGTCAGACGGCTCAAAGCTCTGCTCGTACATCGAGCACAAGCAGCGCGCTGTGACACTGCTGACAGGCTGTGGAAGGGCAGTTCGACTACTGCTAAGTATTTTAATATAAGGTTTTGTCCCTTAAGTTTCTAATCCTAAATATAAGAAAGGAATAGTTGCGTACTTATATTTTTGCCTTATTTTTAAAAGGCAAATCCACCTTCCAGAGCTGTTAAACAGCTGGGGCTCACAGAATGAGTCTCAGTTGAACTACAAATGGCATTGGTACCGGTTCCGATTAAGACGTAGAAAGGACACCCAGCTTCAAAGCAGTTCTTGAAGAAGCCTATGTAGACGTGAAACTGAGGAATAACTGTATTAGGAGCACAGAACGGACACACAGAATCATAGAATCACCAGGTTGGAAGAGATCCACCAGATCATCGAGTCCAACCATTCCCATCAATCACTAAACCATGTCCCTCAGCACCTCGTCCACCCGTCCCTTAAACCCCTCCAGGGAAGGGGACTCAACCCTCTCCCTGGGCAGCCTCTGCCACTGCCCAATGACCCTTGCCGTGAAAAATTTTTTCCTAATGTTCAGCCTGAACCTCCCCTGGCGGAGCTTGAGGCCATTCCCTCTCGTCCTGTCCCCTGTCCCTTGGGAGAAGAGCCCAGCTCCCTCCTCTCCACAACCTCCTTTCAGGGAGTTGTGGAGAGAGCAATGAGGCCTCCCCTCAGCCTCCTCTTCTCCAGGCTAAACACCCCCAGCTCTCTCAGCCGCTCCTCTTGTTCTCCAGCCCCTTCCCCAGCTTCATTGCTCTTCTCTGGACATGAGGCACACGCGACACCTGGTAATCAGAGATCACATAGGGAAGGTTTGTGAGACTACGGATGTCAAAGGCTCAGACCTAGAAAAAAGCACAACTGGCACAGTGTGATGTGTGGGTGGAGGAAGCGCGTACACGAGGGAGCAGCGCTGCGTTCAATGCTTCTGCTGCTTCTGAAGAAAAACCGCATCTCTTCATGTTAACTGTACCAAAAATAGAACGATTTCTAGCAGCATGCCAGTATGGTTACCTGCCCCAACGCCGGCTCCAGAGATGCCTCGAAACCAGCCTGGACCGAGCGCAATGCACTTGGGTTTAATGACTAAACCACAGGCCCACAGTCTGTGCTCAGAGAGGGCCAATCTCGGAGTGACCAGTCCTGAGGCCAAAGGATCTAACTCTGGCGAGCAGCCACCAGCAGCAGGCACTGATGTGAAAAAAAACCACTTTCTAGTAAGTGAAGTGGCTGCAGAGCCATCGCTGCTGCCCGAGAGCTCCGGCCCCGCGTGGCTCAGGCTGTCTGCCTGCCACCTCGAGCGCACTGGACTCCACAGCTGGACACGAAGCGGGTCGTCCTTCCCGCTAGGATGCTTCTGCTGCATCCAGAATAAGGGAGCAGAGACACCGCAGGGCACCCCATGACCAGCGCTGGCCCTGCCACAGCGACACCAGCCTCAGTTTGATTCTCACCAGTTTGACTGCTGCCCATAGGAGAGTTAGCAATGCCAGCTCTGAGAACGGATGGTGCACTTGGCTGGAGGATGGTGAGTCCAGAGGGCTTGCAGGCACAAGGGTGATCCATCTGGTGCCACGACAAGTGCACTGTATCGATTTATTGCTTACTTAACAGCTGGAGGGTACCCGTGCTCTTCCCAGAGAGCCATAAGCACTGGAAAAATTCCTTTAAACAAATACCCATGGCTGAGTTCACAAGCCAGAGGCTGTGCACACACCGTAAGGAAAAGAGGAGGAGGGGTGAGAGCCTGGGGTTTTCCTGCAGCTTCCTGCTTCCTGCAGGGAATACCGGGGAAGATAAGGGTGCAACAGCTATGTCCAACATTACAAATGCATTAATTTATCAGACATACATTATTTTCTTCCCCTGTTATAACACAGCCTTTCAAGACAGGCACGGAAGATAACGTTTCTGTTTACAAGCTACTTGTGCTGGATCTCACTTCCAGCGTCGTGGAGAGAGCGGTGCTTGCAGCCTGGAGAGAGTTTGCAGGACACAGAGACAAAGGGATTTCTGCAGAAGCACAGAGCACCCAGCACGTGGGAGAACAGGAGCCACAGCCAACCCCACAGTGCCCAAACGCCTCACGCCAGCATCACAAATAACACACACGCTTCCTTCGCAACACAACACCTGTAACTTTACATGAAACAACCCCCAAACCTTCTTTTTCTTTCCCTCTTCAGTTTAACAGATACAATCAAGAGGTACTGTGGGGCACAAATGGGCTTCCACTCCGCGTGCAGGCACACCTGTCACTGTACACAAAACCAGGTTCAATGAGAAAGTTTGAGTGCCTTAAAATGTGAAATAACCTTTTCCATGGAACAAGACTCGTCTTCTCTAACTGGAAAAAAGTTAAGAAAAAGATCATAACTGTGTTGTAATTAGAGGCAAGGCTGTTTTGCACGGGCATTGACAACCTACAGCTGGATCCTGAGCGTCACGGGGGTGGAAGCTCCAATCCAGCAGCTCTACCAAGTCCTGGGGCAATCAGATTTGCACAGAGTTTACAGGCAGCGAAACAACCGCGTGCATAAATAAATCATTCACATTAGTTAAGTTAATGCATCCATTTCAAAGCAGTCAAGCGGTTGCTGAAGAAGCCGCACTCTGAACAGGACAAGGCAGCGCCTGGGGATGGATGGGATGCAGCTCCACGTACAGGCTGAGCACCACTCACATTTCTGACCTGGACTGGAGCTCTGGCTTCCCTGATTCCCAAAGTCAGGTCAAAGTTAACTGGTCAGGTAGAAAGTTCTGGTACAGCTAAACCCCGTGTGAATGCAGAGCACAGCAGCATCGCTCAGCACTTTCAAAAGAGCAGTACTATTGAGGGTAACGGCTTCCACACTTATTAATCACATTATTTGGATACAGGAGGAGTATTAGACCCATGATAAACTGGCACATGTATTCATTTTGAAAGGCTGATAAGGGAATGCATCATTCTGGAGAGTGTAAACATAGAGGTAAATACAAGTGTGATTTTTCGCTTCTGCTAATATTAATCAGTGCTCTCCATTAATCCATTTCAAATCGGTGGACAGGACAGAAATACAAGAAAATGCATCAGAAAAAAAATCATTTTCATTGGACGAATACAAGCTGGCTCTAAGTTCCGTGGTGATTTCCTAACAATAACAAAACATTAACACTTTCTCACTACAACTCCACCGTGGGAAACCCCGGGGTATCGTGGATTCTGAACAGCACGTTCCCAAGAAACTGCTGAAGACTGCAATGGGGAAATACACAGTGTTTGACTAAAATGGTCCACTCGCCTACAGGTCATTGCATGAGCAATATTCCTGAGCTCACACACAGAAGCTTTTGGTATACTTGCAGGATTTGAAGAAGAGGTGTGCAAAACAGAGGAGTGCACAGGCATGATGATTCCCAGCAAGTGGGAAAACCCATCTGGCACCAGTTTCATCCCAGGGAATTATTTATACCAGGTACAATCCCTCCTTTCTTGTGCAGCTGGACTGCTTTATATGCAAAAAACTGGAAATACGTTGTTAAGTGCTAAGTTTTGGCTCCAGACAGAGCCACAGTCAGCACATCCTCACAGCGTTTGCATTTCCATGGGGAAGTACTCAAGCCTGCTCTCGCCCATGTAAATGCAAAATAAAGGGACTGACTGCACCTAATGATCCATTCGGATCCATTCCTCATCTGCCACAGTGGGGGGACAGGGCAGCACCCACCTAAGGGGTGGGATGTGCAGCAGGTTCACCCTTAGAGCTACTAAGAAAGGGAGAGAACAATCCTGTCTGTCGCATCAGAGAATTCCATCCAGCTCACCAACTTCAGGAACACGGCGTCAATTGGCAAGAGGACACTTGGGAACAGCCTTCACGATTGGTTGGACTCGATGATCCGGTGGGTCTCTTCCAACCTGGTTATTCTATGATTCTATGACTCCTGGGGCTGTTTGGTGAAACACAGAAAAACCATCACTCTCCTCACTGCAAGCTCAAAAGTCACTGCAAACAGCTTTTCCCACCACCTCGTATAGAAGCTCAGACCTACGTGGCGCTGTGGGTTGTGTTTAGGTGAAATCAAGCCATGCCACCTCTCTCAAATGGATTATTCTGGGTCCCAGTGAGCAAACCGAAAGGCTCATGGCACACCCAACGGTGCTGGCAGCCACTGAAGCTCTGCAGGCAGGGAACAAAGGACTGGGGAGCGAACAAATCCTGTCCGGTTCCCAAAGCGAAGGCCCAGGCAGAGGATGAACGCCCGGCGATGCCACACAGCACCCAGACCGCCCCACCTTCCAGATATGTTTTCCAACCATTTCTAAACCACTCCATGATAGGTATCTCACTAACTCAGCAGGCAACATATTTTTGCTGTACGGAGCTGGCTCTTTGCCTGTGAGTATTTAACAGCCTAATGGAAAACGAAGCAGCCCGCATTTCCAATTCTTGAAAAATGCTTTCTATAACATCCCTAAAACAAAAAACTACGATAAAAAAACTTCAGTTTTTTCCCCAGTTCTTAAGAGGAATTATTTGGCCGTATCTAGAAATCCAGTGTGAGGGACAAAGGCTTTCAAACCAGCCATTTCCAGAACAGCAAATCTGGAATGTTTTCAAGCATTATCTCCACAGAAAATAGTTTCAGAGCTTGCCATTTCAGAATGCAGCAGCATTATAACCCAGCGAGATGAAGGGTTTCTCCAGGCTACGAGCCACTTTCAGATAGGATGGCCATAAACCTCAACATTCTGCTTTTACAAGGCAAAACCATCATGAAACAAGTTCTAGCACCCCATGATAGATGCTCAAATTAAAAACCTAAGTCTATCCTACTACCTTAAATACAGAAAACTTAAACACCTGTGACAAACCTCCTTGCATTCAAATCTCTCGCTGTCTCTCATCTGTATCTTTCAAGGCAAAACCAGAAGGCAGATGAAAACAAATCCAGGCAGGTACTACTCAGCCCTTCACATTTATGACTTTCTGGACCTGCTTGATAACTCAGACACATACAAGAGGCAAAAAAGCTTTATACGACCACATTAACAGATTATCTGCCACTTCACATTTGCACACTCACCAAAGTATGTGCTGGAGCCCAGAACTGCCCACTGCTCTGACACTGAAGGGCAATTGTCTCACCCAGCAGCCCACTCTGTTCCACAACACTTCTTATTCCCTAGTTTTCTTCTTGTTCAGTGGCAAGATTCCTTTTAGCTTTAAAAACTTGCTTTCAACATGAACTGCTCACATATCTTCAAGACCGGTAAAAATTGCACTGGGATTTCAAACCTGCATCAAGATTTTAAAACCTCCATTTAAGTTAAGAGGGTCCAGTGATTGCATTTGTAATTAGACACGACTATTCTACGATTGAAAACGGCTGCACTGACAACACAGGCAGCACACAAAGCCAGTGTGAAACAAAAAGGAAATCCATCATCAAGAGCAGTACTGCTGCTTCCCGAAGTACTTCAGTTTCCCAAAGTTCTCATTTCTCCTCCCAGAGAGAAGGAGGGGAGAAAGAGGCACCAGATGTTTATCTGTGCCTTTTGATATGGAGATCAGTTGAGAGCTCAAGTAAATGTAAATGCATGGCCCACTGACCTGAGCTGCCAGGTAGAGCTCCCACCTGGATGGTTACTTTCGAGGAAAGGTGGTTGGTTCACCTTAGCTTAAAATGACAGCACCAACTTGCCAAGAAATCATACTCTCTCCTACCCAGCTCTCTTGAGACCCCGAGCCCTGTGTCCAGTTCTGGAATCCCCAGCATAAGAAGGATATGGAACTGTTGGAAAGGGTCCTCGTACAGGAGGTGCTCCAGCCCTCAGGTCATCTTTGTGGCCTCCTCTGACCTCGCTCTTGAGCCTGGCTGGCCTTGTGGTCAATCTGCAGATGACAGGAATGGTTGGACTCGATGATCCAGTGGGTCTTTTCCAACCTGGTGATTCTATGATTCTATGGGTGCGCTCATGCCGGTACAAAATCCCAGAGCTGCTGTCCCACAACGATTGTCACAGGTTTAGGTAACGCAGTGTTGACAAAGTCTAAATGTGCCAATAGCAAACCACGCTGTTGTCAATGTTCCTCCTTGCACAGTGTCACCACGCTCCCGCACACCGTGAACAACCATTCCGTACCCTTATCTCCCACGACCAATTACTGCCGTGTTCTGAGCTCCTGGATCTCGGACACAGTGCACGCAACAGTTTGTTTAAATGCCCAGTGCAAACTTTGAGAAAAACAGAGTGTCTTGCTTTTATAAGGTTCACATAATTTAACAGAGCACATTAAACAAATTTACCAGCATCCACGAACGCTGGCCGAGGAACAATGCTTCAGCAGCACTCCTGTTTGCACACACTCTGCCTTCACAAGCAGGAACCACCTTCAGCGCTCCCTGGAGTCACCGGAGCGAGGCACGGAGACACAAAGCTGTTCAGCCAGTCTGTGCGTGAGCAGAGCAGGGCTTGCACGGTGGCAGCTGCGCAGCACAATCCTCACAGGCTTTGCAGGTGCAGTTCCCACGCAGAAACACTCTTCCCACTGATTCAGTGGGTTTCATTCCCAGTCCTTCCTCTTAATTCATTATGCAGCTGTGGACATCTTATCTTTGCCTTGTATTTAAATTTCCTTCTGAGCAGAGTGAGGACAATTACCAGCTAAGGCCAAAGTTACTTGCTCATTTAATCTGATCTGAGCCTGTGTGGCTGCCAAGGAGGCAGTGAGCCCTTTCCCTATTTATATGCCAACGCTGGCATTCCTATGGTTGCAAGGCGAGATGCCTTGGGAAATCACTCTGCTTGGAAAACAGGCTTTCCTTGGGATAAATATTCAGCGGGATCAGTTCTCTGAGCCATCTTGCTGTGCAACTCCATGAGCACTACCACCCGTGACAAGGTTTTGCTTCTGGAAATAATCAATTTGTTCCACAGGTGTGATCTGGCTTTCACCTTCCACAAAACACCAAGGTAAGAGAAACAGCACACTAACAGATTTGGGGAACACATCTGAGGATTACGCTTAAGCACTGAGGTTGAAAGAAACAGTGTATTTTAGAGAACCTGTAGCAAACAGGATTTTTCTCCCATTACTTCAGCCTCTGCACAGCTCACATTTTCATTTAAAAATGAGTTCCTAATGATTATCAAATATTCTAGATACGAGACCTCTCTCCTCATCAACACGTTACAATCTAAACCCACTGGTTTATCTTTAAGAACAGCAGGATCAGAGTTACAAGCTTCAAGTCAAATCCACATCTTGGCAAAGGCTGGAGCCAGCTATCACAAAAACCACCTCAGTGCCTGCTCCGTGGCGCAGGAATTCCAGGTTTTAGCAGGGAGATGCTGCCTTCACAGCAGCCAGCAAGTTCCAGGGCAAGACCGAGAACATTTGGGAAAAAAAATAACCCATAGCTTTTCCCTCTTGGCAAAAAGGAACAATAGTTTCTGAACATCCTAAGCAAGAGAGGAGAGAGCATCTCAGGAAGACTCTCAGTTCTCTAAAAGCTTGGGGTTATTTGTGGGAAGGGAAGAAGTGTCCACTGACAGCAGGGATAATTAACTTGATCTCATTGTCTGACTTTAAAGTGCTTGCTGTGTGGGATAATAGAAGCCAGTTGTGCACAGGAGAGATGATGTCAAATGATTTTATAGCACTGTAAGTGGGCCAGGTAATTCATCAAAGATAAGTAGAAGGTAAGATCTGGCATCAAGAAACCTGCAGGTTAGATAAGAAGCCATGAAAATCTAAAGGAAGGAAAAGAAAACAGACCGGCTTAGGAAATAAGTTTAAAAAAGGCATCAGAAAACTGTAATAAGGAAAGAGTAAGGTGAAGAGACATCAAACAGGCACACAGAAGCACTGGAATGAATAGAGAAAGGTATCAGTGGAAGAGAAGAGCAACCAGGGATGTGCTAAAACAAAACTACCTGGCAAAAAGCTGCAATCCTACATTCAGGATGTAATTTTCCTCAGGCCTTTAAACTGCAGCCAACACAGCTTCTCACAGCTTCTGTCCTGCAGCTACCGAGTGCGAAACAAATGATTCAAGCCATGCACATAACAGTAAAGAAAACCAGAGATTCTCAGCAAATGTTTTTACTGTTAGATGACACACGTGCTGGAGATTTATTCGGATCTGTTTCTGTCCCTGTGGAAAACACATCTACACATCACAACTTGTGTTTCCAGAATGCCAAGCCCACGGGTGTCACAACACATCACACACCTATCCCAACACCTTAAGTCTCTTTTGAGTGACACACAGAACATGAGAAATCCAAGCACAGTGCCCGTCACTGACCAGAGGACTCTGAGAACTCACTACAGTGAGAAAGCAGATAAAATGTAGAGAGGAATGGCAACCGTCATTTGTGTGAGAAACACCTCAAACTTGCTAGCCTGGAAAAAAGAAGGAAGCGAGGACAGAGCTCCCATCACTGCATGAAACAGCGTGGTCTGTTAGAAAGGACAGGACCAGAGAACCGCCAGAGAAGAGAGATGCTGCTTTAAATTACCTGCATCAATAGGGAAACACCAATACTCCTGTTCAGCAAATGACCTAAACCACTGCAGCAGCACAGCCAGCCAGCCGGCCTCGCAACCTGTTGGGATGCTGGGCACTAACATTAAGCCGGCTTTTCCTTAGAAACAATCTCCCTGCTACCACTAGAATTCACCGTTGTCACCATACGCGATTTGTCTTCAGACAGCAGTATGAAGACATTACATTCCATAATTCCCCTTTCATCACACAAGCACTAACTCCCATCACCGTGGCCTGCAAGCAGCTGTGGAGCTCAGAGCAGGTTTTTACTGTCTGCCACGGGACCGGACAGCCATCGGAAAAGCAAAACTCCAGCAAGCTCTCTGCACCTGCGAGCCAGAGAGGCTCCAACTCAAATATTTGCAACTTCGCATACCACGTTCCCATAAAAGAAAGTCTGTGGATGAATGGATGCTTGTCCATTTTCAACTGTCCTTGCAGCGGTACCGCAGATACTCCTCCAAAATTCCAGCTGAAAGGTCCCTGTTCCCCTGTATTTCAAAAGAATCAAGTTTCAAAACTTACACACAAGAGCAACACAGCACGAAGGGCTGATGGCTGCTTAGCATAGCAAAGTGTTTCTCTGAAGCAGCCTGAAACCTCCTCGGGGAAGGGTGTCTGGCACTGCCAAGGGAACTAACGCAAGCTGCTGCTGTTAACGAGTTTAAGCTGCTGGCACCACAGCTACCGCTGGTTTCACTCCCTATGCAATTGTTTCTCAGGAGGGAGGAGCAATCTAGAAATCAACAATTTAAGGTCACTTGGAGAACTAAGTGTTTGCAAAGGTAATTTGGGAACAAGATACTAGATTAGGTTATAAGGAATGTTTCAACTAAAAAGGCAAGTCTGTTCCGCCTATCATGAGAACCAGACGAGTTACACTGAGTTATAAGCAAAGCCTACTCACTTTCCACACTACTGAAGATGAGGGCCTTGCAAAGCCCCGAGATGATCTATTGTTTTACTCACACACTCGTAATGGTTTGTGTCCAAACAGAGTTTGCAACCTCAAGGCCGAATAGTGTATTTATTAGAATGTTCTTACAGGCACGTCATCACTTCCAGACAAAACATTCTTTTATCTTCACAGAGATGAGTTATTCAGACTTTTGATACAATAGAGGAGTTATGGCATGGTTTTTACAGTGTGTAAGCCCAGTACTCACAGCGGCAACAGCTGCAAGTTGGGCATTTAGACCCACAGAAAGAGCAGGTTAGAAACCACACTCTTACTGGAAAGCACTGTCTGAAATAATTCAACCATGCTTCCTCAGCTTGAGGAAGCTCAGGACATCACAGGCTCACATCCGCTGCAGACAGTACCTGCCCACTGACTGCAGTACTGTTTAAAGCGTCTAACTTCCTGATAAAAAAGTGACCTCCGCATGAAAATCCACATTTTTTTTCTGTGGCGCATGAAAGCCCCCAAACTTTAGAATCACACAGTTCTGAAGAGATAAATAGTACATGTTTAGCTAAATGTAAACTAATATTGTTTTAAAACTCGGAACTATGTTCTTTGAAACGTACTTCATCTCCCTTTTAGAAGCCAAGGTCTGGCTCTTGTAGGAAGAACACTGCTTCACAGCAGAATACGTGGAGATCAGCTGTTCTGTGCTGTAGGAATTCAGCTAGGTAAGAGAATGGTTATAAAATACTCCAACACAATAATAATAATAATAATAACAATAATAATAATAATAATAATAATAAACAGAATCAGGGTGTTCAAGAACCCATCAATCTTCTCAATTGGTACTTCCTTCCAATTATGTCTCTTTTAAGTGGGGTTACAGAGAAATCCATTCTTTGATAAGGCGTATCAGAGCATGCCGCTGAGAAATAGGTCACCGATGACAGGGAGTTTTGTAATCACCATAAATCTACCTGTGCCCGTCTCAGATACGCGGTTGGGACACCGCTTTTCCATCAGGCTCCAATCCCAGCACGTGATCGATCGCAGGGCGAGAAGATGGGATCTTGTTTATGGAAGATGTCTATCGAATGCCAACTCAAAGGGCTCTTCCCAAGCTGTTCCTACCTGGACATCTCGCGCTCAAAGGGGGACAACACCAAGCAAAGGATGTTCTATCTACAAGCGATTTCTTGTACACATAAAGACTTCCCATCCTGAGATCACACTGCACCTCTCAGCCCGAAACATCCACATTCTGTGATTGTGGCAACACGAATGGAAACTGAACATACCGATATCTCACACTTGCAACAGGACCTGACAAACTGCTTTTCTAACTTAGCTCCTATTCACACCTCTCTGTGCACACAGAATGGATCAGGAACTGATTCTCCAGCAAACAGCAAAGTTCCTGTATCAGTATCAGAAGAGGAGAAATAATATCATTGATTAAGTCCTTTAAAACAAAAAAGCAACAGTCTGTAATGCCAAAGTCTCTTTGGATCATGTAAACACTTCAAAGGGTTTTTTACAAATATTACAAATTCTAAGCCACGAAACATTTACTGATCCTATCTTCCCAAACACGACTGATATCAATCGCTGCAGAATGCTGAAGCAGCTATCCAATGAGTCGTCAGATACTAGATAAAAGTTATAACTAAAACCTTAACTCTCTGACCTTCTGTTACACTCAGTTGCTTACTCAGGAAAATAAAAAGCCTTAACTATTCTGTGCTTCTCTTTCAAAAGCTCTCTGGAAAAGCTTTCAAGATGTCTATCCCTCCACTATGCAATCACATTGTGAGTGTATTCTGTATTTCAACTATATTATCAACATCCAAATACAAGCGCTGGCTGCCCAAGGCAGGGATGGGCTCTTCATCCATCCCGCACTCACTGCATTGCAAGGGCTCGATGAATCTCTATAAAGCAGAAATAAATGCAGCTTATATGCAGACAGAAAGGCAGAGAAAGGGGTTTCAAAGAGGCACCAGTGAAAACATAGAAAAGGATGTAAAGTATCTGTTGCTGTAAAATACTGGATCCTGATAAAGTGATGTTTTCTGACCCTATAGCCTTTTTTTAACCACACCGGTGTCCACCTACAAAATGCTTTTTAATCAAAACCACCAGATACCTCATGAGAAAGAGCACTTGATGCCCGCACGCGAGCAATCAAGCTTCTGTCAATCAGTAGCAAATCAAGGTGCGTGGGACCATCCCTCGCTAACCCACGCTCCCACCTTCCATCTCCTTTATCGCCGTCACTCCGGATTCACCACGCGTACGCTGCTGTCAACAAAGCCTGTGCCAGTTGCCTTTCCCAGAACAATACAGCTCAGGTCACCCCCTGAACAGATAGAAACGCACATTCCTCACATCCTTTATGGTCTCCCCTACATCTCTGGCTTTGACTTCAATCACTGCTGCCACACAAGCCCCACAGCTCCGCTGTGATTAAAGACACTTACACAATACAGCCCACACCAGAGGCCTTATCGCGGGGCTATCTTTCCATCCTAACAATACCTGCACCAGGACATCCACGGGGCTCAAAGTCGCACACGCAGGGCAGTTCAAACCCCAAACAGACCCCGGGGATGCCGACACCACAAGCTCCGTCCCCAGAGAGCAACGAGAAGGCAGGAAAGCGAGGAGGGAGAGCAAACACCTGATTTTTTTCCTTTCACACCCCCAGATCCGGCGCCAGAGAAGGCAAAGTTCCACCCACCCGCTGACAACTGCGGTCCCACGAGTGTCCCCCCTCCCCCAACCCCCCGCACAACCCGCAGGGCACCGGGAATCCCGTGCGGGAAGGGGCAGGGGAGCAGAACCCCAGCACGGGGGGGGTCGGACCGGCTGAGCTCAGCGAGACCCCCGCTCCGGTGCTGCCCCCGGAGGAGGGAGGGGGGTCACCCTCCTTGCTCCCCGCCCCCCCCCATCCTTGCTCTCCTCCCCAGCTGCACCCCCTGCCCCGGCCTGGTCCCCCCCAACCCGGCTACACCCCCTGCCCACAGTCCCGCTCTGCACCCCCCAATCGAACCCGCTTCCTTTTCCCGTTGCCCCATCGCCCCGGCTCGCACCCCGCTCCCCCGTAGCCCCCTACCCCCTTTCTCACCCCCCGTTCCCGTCCCCCCCCCACTCCGGCCCCGCACCCCCTAATCCCTCAGCCAATTCCGCCGCCGTCCCCGCCGTTAATTCCCTCCCTGCCTGCACCCCCGGCCCCGTTAACCCCCTCCAGTCCACTGCCCCCCTCCCCCAGCACGTTCCCACCCCGCTCCCGCGGCCCCTCAGGCCCAGCCGCCAGGCCCGAGGCCGGCCCCGCACTCACCGCGGCCGCTACCCCCGGGGCCGCCCCCGCCGCTGCCATTGAGGGGGGGGGACGGGGAAGGCCGGGGAGGGGGTGGCGGCGGGGCGGGCCGGGCGCTCCCCTCCCGCGGAGCCGCCGCCGCCGCTGCCCCGGGCGCAGGCGCCGCCCCGCTCCGCTCCCCGCGCCGCCGCCGCCGCCGCAGCGCTACGTGGCCGCCGCAGCCCGGGCGCGCGCTCCCGCGCGGGCGCGAGGCGGGGGCGCGCGCCGGGCCGGGCCGGGAGGGCGGAGGGAAAGGCGCGGGGGGGGGGGGGGGCAACAGGGCAGCCATAGGCTGAGCGGAGCGGCGCCCGCGCATGCGCGTTGTTCCCCCCCCCTTCTGAGTCGTGGTTTCGCCCACCCCCCGCCATATCCTCCTGTTCACCTCGGGCGGGGGGGGGGGGGCCGCAGGTGAGGCGCGCTGCGCATGCGCATTGAGGCGGGCCCGGGCGGGGGGGCGCGCGCGGGGCGCAGGTGAGGCGCGCGGCGCATGCGCGGTGACGTGCGTGCCTCGCGCTGCTTCCCCCCCCCCCACACCGCCTCCCCTCCTTGTTCACCTTACGGGGAACGTGAAGGGGGGGGAAACGGAGGGGCGCGCACTGCGCATGCGCTGCGGGGCCGCCTAGTTGGGGGGGGGCGCGCAGGTGAGAGGTGCGCGGCGCATGCGCCGTGCAGCGAGTGTCTCGCGCTGCGCTCCCCACTCCCCCCCCCGCCCCGACCCCCTTCGCTGTTCACCTCGGAGAGGCGCGCCGGGCGCAGGTGAAGCGCGCGCTGCGCATGCGCGGTGGGGCCAGATTTTTTGGGGGGGGTTGAGCTGCTGCGGGGCGCGCGCTGCGCATGCGCGGTGGGGCTCGTCTCGCGCGCGCGCGCGCGCTCGCGCCTCAGGTGAGGGCGGGAAGGGCCCGCTGAGGCAATTAACGAGGCCGCGGTAATTAGAGCGGCAGCTGGGCCAGGCCAGGCCGCGGTAGGAGCCGCAGGAGGCCCCGTGGGGACAGAGCTGCCCTTAAGAGCCAGGTAAGACTATAGGCGCCTCGCCAGGTGTCTCTGAGGCATAGAACCATGGGGTGGTTTGGGTCCAAGGGACCTCGAAGCCCACCCAGGCCCACCCCCTGCCATGGGCAGGGACACCTCCCGCTGGATCAGGGGCTCCAAGCCCCATCCAACCTGGCCTTGAACCCCTCCAGGGATGGGGCAGCCGCCACTGCTCTGGGCAACCTGGGCCAGGGCCTCCCTACCCTCCTCAGGAAGAATTTCTTCTTAATGTACAATCCAAATCTCCCCCCTTCTAATTTAAAGCCACTCCCCCTCATCGCTACAGGCCCTTGTAAAAAGTCCCTCCCCTGGTTTCCTGTGGCCCCTTTCAGGTACCCCTTTTTATCACTTCCTATGTCCAGTTCTGGAATCCGTAGCGTAAGAACGACTTAAATCTGTTGGAATGGGTCTAGAGGAGGCCACAGAAATTATCCGAGGACTGGAGCACCTCCCGTACAAGGACAGGCTGGGAGAGTTAGGATTGTTCAGCCTGGAGAAGAGAAAGGTCTGTGCTCCTCCCAGTACTGAAAGGGGCTCCAGGAAAGCTGGGAAGGGGTTCTTTATCAGGGAGTGCAGGGATAGAACAAGGGGAATGTTTCTAAACTGGAAGGGGGAAGGTTTAGATTAGATATTAGGAAGAAGTTCTTCACTGTTAAGCTGGGCAAGCCCTTGCACAGGTTGCCCAGAGCAGCGGTGGCTGCCCCATCCCTGGAGGTGTTCAAGGTCAGGTTGTGGGAGGTGTCCCTGCCCACAGCAGGGGGATGAAACTGGATGGACTTTGAGGTCCTTTCCAACTCAAACCATTCCAGGATTCTATGATTTACAGTAGCCGGAGGAGGTGGCTGCTGCTGTAGTGATGCCAAACCCTGGCTCCCACTTGTTCAAAGCTTCCTCTCCCGTGAAAACACTAATAACTAAGTAACTCTGGCCTGTGGTTTCTTGGTTGCACCCACCTGCAGGGCCTGGACCTGATATGGGAGGGAGGTGGGACAAGACGTAAAATCATATTCCGTGCTGGTTGAGCTCCTAGCAGGTATAGGGCTCTTGAAGGGGTGTGGGGAGGGTCAGAGCTGCTGCTTGTCGGGCTGGTGCAGTGTTCTGCAGTGGTGCCAACTCTCCCAGGAAGCTGCAAAGCCTCCTCCATAGCCCTAAAAACCGCTGCTAAGCACTGTGTAGGAGGGAAGAGCGCTGCTGTGGTTTAGGTTTGGCAGTGGTAGAAGAGCTAGCGAGAGCAGAAACAGGAGAGGGGGGAAGAGCAGCAGCACTGTTGGTAGTGTTAGCTGCTTTCCAGGGACTTAAGGAATCTCCTCCTAGCTTGAGCTCCCTCTTGCCCACTCTCAGACTCGTGTTCCTGCTGTAGTCCCCTTTTTAAATCCTTGTGCAGCTCCCAGGAAGGGATCCAGTGGAGAGGCTGCCTGTGGCACTCAGCCCCGTTCCCACAAAGAATCCTGCCTCGTTCCCACAAAGAATCCTGCCTCGGCTATTTACAACTCTCTTTGATCTGGCTTTTGACATGAGGAGACTCGTCAACCAGGTAAAGGGAAACAAACAGAATGCAGCAACAGCCCACATCTCTGCTGGCGCACAATCCGCTCCCTGGCACACGCCTGCCTCCTCCACAGGTCCTTATCAGCCCTCCCATTTCCTTGTTGCCATCTCCACTTTCCCTTCACGCTGGTGTGTAACTTGTAGAGGCAGCTTCCTGCATCTTTTTCCCTTCTTGGTAAGGTCCTGGGTCTCCCTTGCCCCCTCTCTCTGGCATTTCCCTTCTCTCTGGAGCACAACTGTGTGGGAAATGCCCTCCTGTGTCCTCCTGGTTGCATGTGGTGCCAGGGACAGCAGGTACAGATCTTCATCTCCTCTCTAAACTGCTGTGGTGTTTCAGCAAGCAGCCGTTTGCAGCTCGCTCCAGAAATAGCAGCAGTAGTTTTCCCTGGAAACCAGATCTCTTTTCTGCTAAGCAACTTAGGACCTTTAAGGGTGAAAAGTACAATAAAAGTAGGAGAATTTGCGGGGCTGGGGGCTGCGGACACAGCAGAGCAGTGTTATCCACTGCTTTTTCCTAGAGGACTGGATATGCTGGACTTGCTGAGAAAGCAAACTGAGTAAGAGTGTTGTTGAGATGCAGCTTGCTCTGTGGTGCGGATAACCGCGAGCACCAGCTGCAGAATAGTGTGGAGGGAAATCAAACAGAGGGGAACTCCTACTGTTATCAGTGGTTACTTTTCCTGTGGCGTGTGTAGGCTTCTCAGGCTTGCAAAGCTGGGTCTTCCTGGGCTATCCCTGAGCCGCCTGCTTGGTCCTTTGTACTGCTTTTGGGCAGCAAATCAGGGATGGAATCCACTAGGAGGGAAGACATCTGCTCAGTCTGAGGCCTGAAGACCTACGTGAGCGGTGCTGGTTGGCCTTACTGGGCAGTGATCATAGAATAACCAGGTTGGAAGAGACCCACCAGATCATTGAGTCCAATCATTCTTATCAATCACTAACCCATGTCCCTCAGCACCTCGTCCACCCGTCCCTTAAACCTCTCCAGGGAAGGTGACTCAACCCCCTCCCTGGGCAGCCTCTGTCAGGGACCAATGACCCTTTCTGTGAAAAATTTTTTCCTAATGTCCAGCCTAAACGTCCCCTGGTGGAGCTTGAGGCCATTTGCCTTCGTCCTGTCCCTTGGGAGAAGAGCCCAGCTCCCTCCTCTCCACAACCTCCTCTCAGGGAGTTGGAGAGAGCAATGAGGTCTCCCCTCAGCCTCCTCTTCTCCAGGCTCAACCCCCCCAGCTCTCTCAGCCGCTCCTCTTGTTCTCCAGCCCCTTCCCCAGCTTTGTTGCTCTTCTCTGGACTCGCTCCAGAGCCTCAACATCCTTCTTGTGGTGAGGGGCCCAGAACTGAACCCAGGATTCGAGGAGCGGTCTCCCCCAGTGCCGAGTCCAGGGGGAGAAGAACCTATACAGAGGGAGAATAATAGTGATAGTTCTCAGCTTCATCCAGTCTCTTGCTGTGGTGATTCCTTGGGGTATTTGGCAGCCAGCGAACCAGACCTTCTCGCACTCCGTCCTCCCACAGCCAACCAGGACGTGGGCTGCCTTCCTGCTGTCCTGCCTGCCTCCTCCTGTGGCGAGAGGTGACCCTTGGTAGCTGGCACTGGTGACAAGGCTGAGTGGAACAGGACCAGCCCTTCTCCGCATGCTCGGGGTTTTGCTGAGGCCTCTGCATCGTAATGGTTGTGTTTGGAGAGCAGCCACATCGAGGGCATTCTGAGAGTGCAGTTACAACTGGGACTTTTTCCTTCCCCAAGGGATAAAGGCCCTTGCAGCTGGGAGCTGCTCAGGGACCCTACAAAGATCAGGCCCTGCTCCATGAGGAACATAAGCGAGTGAGAAGGGAAACTGAGGCACGGGCAGGGCACTGACACCTTCTGATCCCTGCCTGCAACCCAATCTGACTCTCAGATTAATACTTCCAGGTGTCCTGCAGGATCCAGGACCCTCTCAAGCAATGGGAAAGGAAGCAAAAGGAAAACAAAGGGGTTTTCGTGCTAGCTCTTGTCACAGGAAGCCCTGCGCTGTCTGAGGGAACCACCACTACCGAGTGCCGAGGTGCTGGGCTTTGAGACTGTATGAGAGGAAAGCAGAGGCTCAAGCAGAGGGAATTCCTGTTCCCATGCTCCCTTCTCCTTTTCTCGTTCAGTGTAAGGCCACAGTTAAGATTAACTGCCCCCAAATAATGTTGCAGAGCTGACAGGCATCTCCTTGTGCCAAAGACTGGACCTCAGAGCAGCAGGGTACAGGCAGAGTTTGCACAAAGTCCTACAGCTGGACTTGATCTTAAAGGTATTTTCCAACCTAAGTAGTTCTGTGATTAACACCTGAGGAGCTGAAGTCCAGACTGGCAGAGCAAGGACAGGGCAGCAGCAAGGGCCGTGTGGGCTGTTAACTTCTCTTTGGGTGCTGGGAACAACATGACTGTACATTCAGTCATCGGCCTCCACATAAAAATCACACCACAAAATAAAGAGTTCTCCTTGGGAAGCCTTGGGTTTGTGCTTCTTTTTTTTTTCTCCAATAAAGTAAAATACAGATTCTGGGACATGAGAGGTGGATGGGAGCAGAATCTAAGTGAGGGAAATCCACAGAACTGTGCTTCCCCTCTTTGCCTGTTTCATCAGCTTTGGTGTTGTGCCGTAACCTCAGGTGGTGTCCCCAGAAGGGAGACTTCTACGTAAGGGCAGTTTAGGGTTTGTGCTGGAGTGATTGTGGAATAGAAACATCGCCATAGGGGGCTGTCGGAGACATTTCTGCTCCTGCACTAAGAGCACCTCTGCGCAGATCAGCAGCAGCCCCCCAAACCAGCACAGCAGGGTCCATCCACCTTGGCCGATGAGGAACAAACTGATTTAGAGGCTTTTCCATTCACACCCCATCTTCCAGCCTAGCTTTTTGTGCAGAAACTTTCCCCCACATCTGAAAAGCACCCAGGAAAAGCCATGCCTGGGAGGAGGATGCTATCAATGACAGAACTATATTTACCACCTCTGCAGAAGGGGCACTGCAAGACTTATACCATCAAAGTACTGTTTGAATTAATGTCTCTGGGATAGACTCACCTTGTTCAGGCTTAACCCCTGCTTCCTTCCTGTTCTTGCCTCCTGAGTATTTTTAACCTACAACTTCAGAGGCATCCTGAATGCTCTCTTTCCTCATCTCTTCCTGCCTTTCTGCCCCTGCCAGTGTGGGGGATGCCAACACGTCTTGCAGCTGGCACCTTCCACCAGCTCCACCTCCTGCACTGTACTCCTGTAGCTTGATTTGGGACACAATTTCCCATGCTTTGGCTTGTTGGGGATCAGGGATAACTCACTGCAGGTTTCGGACTCAGTCCAGAGCAGCAACGTGTGCAGATCCAGCGTGGGAAACCCCAAACCCTGTTCTTACAGCAATAGTTGAGCTCAGCCTCCCACGGGAGCTTCCCAGCCTCTCGAGTCCCTCTCCTTCCTGGGGATGTGTTCAGCAGGAACTGCTCCACCAGGTCCTTCCCGGTAGCTTTGTGGTTTTATTGCTTTCTGTGGGTGGGGAAAGTAAACCCTGTGCAGCTGTGGGTGAGCACATGGTTAAAAGAAGCAACCTCTGTGTTTTTCCAAAGACATCGATGCTTCACTTTCTCTGGAAGTACATTCTGTATCCCCCAGCGGGAGCACATGGCAGCGCTTACCCTGTTGCCTCGCTACCTGTGCCAGCCTGCTCCTGCTCCACCAAGTGGAAAACCCAAGTACAGAAAGTCCTTAAGTAAACCCGTCCTACCTCTGAGTTACCCTGGTGTAAGCCAGGACTGAGTTTCAGCTCAGTTCTGCTGATGAGAACAGGCCGATGAGGAACACCCCAGTGCCAACCAGTACCTGGCAGGGAAGGATTACCCCAACTTTGGGCCTAAGAATTGCTCCCCATCTTCCAACCGAGCTGAGAACAAGATTCCCTACCTGCTTTCCCAAGTGCTTTCTCCCCCCGCACACCCGCCACATCCTCTGTGTTGCAGGACAGAGGCGTTTTCTGCTAGATCCACTTGGATGTAAAGAGCACAAAGGGAGCAATAAGGAAACTCCTCCCTATCCCTTGCTCTAACCACTTCAGACGTGCTGCCAGCTTGCTGCAGGGTACAAATTACCACAGGCTTGGGGAGCTGCCTTACCTGGAGACACCTCAGCTGTGGTGCATCTGCGGCCGTCGGGGAGTAGATCCTCGCTGCGGTGCAGCAGCCTTGCTGCATGTTACAGCTGCTCCGGAGCATCCGGCCATGTGGTTGCTTTCCAGCTCCTCTTCCAAGTCAGGTAGGCTGGTTATCTATTAAACTGGGAGAGAGCACACGTGCGAGAGAGGGTGAACACAGAGGAAATTGGGCAGTTTCCTATTTGTTTATCACAAACCAAAGCTAGTTTGGCTGGGCTGAACGCTAGTAGGCTCGCCCAGTGGCAGCAGATGGTGTGGAGGTGAGCTCTTCCACCATCGTGGAGGGAAGAAGTGAGGGAAAGTCTCTCTTAGAAAGAAAATCCAACCCCAGATCTCTGGAAGTTTGGAGCCAAGGCAGAGCAGTGCACAGGGAGCTTTCCCTTTTGCTTGCAGGGCTCTTGTGTGAAGGTAGAAACTAATGCAAAGCTAACACAATGTGCATCTCTGAAATCACACCTGAACATCTCTGTTCCTGTCCCAGTAATAAACTGGGGACAGCCGTGTGTGGGTGGGAGAAGGATGCTCAAAGGCTGCCTGGTCCCTACTGTCTGCCCAGTGCAGAATTCCTGCTGCCATCTGCTGGGAAAGCCGCCTCCCTTTGTGTTCCTCTTCCCTCTGGAAAAGGTGACCTCTTCCCAAGCATCCTTCCTGGCTAAGTCCATCGTGCTCTGCAGCAGAGCTACAGCCCCCATCGCTCACCCTTAAAGCAGCCCCAAGACTTTGGGACTAAACTAATAGTTTGTAGGGAGACTGAAATATCCAGGAGTACTGGTGTGCTGTGTGAGCCCGCTCTGGGGAGAGAGAGCCTGGCAGAAGTGGACGCCCAGGCAGAGCCTGGGGCGCAGCCTTCCTCCAAGTGAATTTTTGGGTGATTTATCTGGGTTTTGTAAGGAGGCACGTGCTATCTATAGCCCAATAACAAAGCCCGGGCAGAGACAGCAGGCACGTCTCTCCAGTTTGCCAGCAGCAAGGGCAGCAACCAAACGGGCTGTGAGAGGGCAAAACGAGGCCACTGCTCACAGCGGCTTTTCCAGAGGGCTGAGCTGTGACACCTACCTACGACTGCGTTGCTGAGTGGTAACAGACACAGCAGGAGCACCCTGTGAGCAGGACGGGGCAATGCTGTGCCAGGCGAGTGCCGTGCCTTCTGCCGCTGGCAGGGGTGCAGCTCCCTGTGGGCTGTACCTGGTACAATCATAGAATCACCAGGTTGGAAAAGACCCACCGGATCATCGAGTCCAACCGTTCCCATCAATCACTAACCCATGTCCCTCAGCACCTCGTCCACCCGTCCCTTAAACCCCTCCAGGGAAGGGAACTCAACCCCCTCCCTGGGCAGCCTCTGCCAGGGACCAATCACCCTTTCCGTGAAATATTTTTCTTAATGTTCAGCCTGAATCTCCCCTGGCAGAGCTTGAGGCCATTCCCTCTCGTCCCGTCCCCTGTCCCTTGGGAGAAGAGCCCAGCTCCCTCCTCTCCACAACCTCCTTTCAGGGAGTTGCAGAGAGCAATGAGGTCTCCCCTCAGCCTCCTCTTCTCCAGGCTAAACACCCCCAGCTCTCTCAGCTGCTCCTCATAAGGCCTGTTCTCCAGCTCCTTCACCAGCTTTGTCACTCTTCTCTGGAGTTCCTCCCAGCAGCAAAGTGTTGCATCAAAAGAGCCCTCTGGAAAATGCACATGGTAAACGACAGCCTGAACTGTGCAAAGAAAGCAATGAAAAACCCTTGTGGTGATGCAAGACACTTCCAGCCTTACCTTGTTCCAGCGATTCAGCCTCAGAATTGTTTCAAGCTTTAAGTTGTCAGGAGCCAAACCCGTCTGCCTGTGCTAAAGGCCTTTATCCCAGTATCCCAGCTCCGCGGACCCAGCATTTATTCTGACACCAAAAAACCCCGAACGCTGCTATGATTGGGACCACGACATTTATTGAAGACTGGTTATACAATCTCACCCACCACATCCTCCGCACGATTCAGCTTCCCTAAATTAAAAAGAGCATTGATGTAACAGAGAATTCTGCCACCTCCAACAGCCTGAGCCACGGAGCACTGATCATCCCTTGTCCCAGGTGCCACCTGCGAGCCAAACTGCCACCTTTAGTGACTTTGGTGAAAGAACTGGTGCTGTGCAACTGCAGTAGCAAACAGCTCAGCATGTGGTGGCAGGGGGCAAAAGGGAGATGTGCCGCTGCCGGCACGGATATGAGAAGTATTTACTGCAGAGGAATATTTTCTCCTTCAAGACTGAAATCCATCTACTACACACAGTGAATCTCGGCTGTTCTCACCCCAGCCCAAATCCGCTCACCCTGCGCCTCCAGCTGTCAGCCCTGCAGTTCAGCACAGGCCCAGAGCCCCCGCGCTGACGGTTCAGGTGTCCTCTCACTCCGCTGACACCTGAAAACAACCCGGCTTGGCTGGAGATGGAGCCCTGAGTGTCCCTGCTCCGTGGTCCAGGACGTGCACATCTGGAATGGCTCTGGCTCAGCCAGCCTGAAGGCACTGAAGCGTCACCGTGAGACCTGATGGATACAGCACTCGTGTGGCCAGGCAGTCACCGGGGCCACCTCTGTCCCAGGAGGGAACAGACAGAAACTGCTCCTGTCGCTCAAACTGCCTGCAAAGGGGCAATTCTCAAACCTAGCTGGATGGTCAGCGGAGCCACCGCTCTGGGAGGAATGCAGCTTTGTTGTCGAAAGCGTTCAGTTTTATTTGATTACGAATTCAAAATGGGTTGAATTTTAATTTCCTCTGCTTTTACCAGTGAGGAAATTGCAAAGATTCATTTGGAAAGGGCGGATCTGGTAGGTAGAGGCGAGCTGCGGAGCTGGGATCACTGCGGCAGCTGGAGCAGCACAGACTGTCCGGAGGGCAGGTAGGTGATGTTACGGGACCGTGAGAGCTGGTAAGCGATGTCTTCGGCTGCCTCCAGCTTGCGCAGCTCAATCAAACCATCACCTGCCGTGGCCAGCGAGTTGGCGATCAGCTCGGCCGCTTTCGAGTCTCCCTCGGCAGAGATGACAGCAGCTTTCTTCTGCTGTTCCGCCTGGAGAGAACAGAGAAGGGGAATAAACAACAGGGAAAAGCAAGAGCAAAAGAGAAGGAAAACGCTTCTGTCATAACAAATTCTCACTTCCCCCACCCTCCTGTTCTTTTCTCCAGGGGAGCCAAGACGGAAGGTGATTTTATTTCAAAACTGTGTTCTGATTAACTGGTTTTCTCTCTACTGTGGAAAAAAGGTTGAAAAATCATCTTGAAATTGCCTCATCAGTCTTAACCTCATGAAACATTAACCCACCTAAGAGCACTCCTGCTGGTAAACTGCCTGTGAATGATTCGAGTGCTCCAGCAGAGTTAAAATCAGTTCAGATAAACACTTGTAGTGCTTAATCCTCCTGGCTGATCACACGCATCTCGCTGCACCCCCTGGAGTAACTCTGGGTGCAGCTGCAGGTTCCTGCGATCCCAGCAGGGGTGTCCTTGGCTGTCCCAGGGTGCTTCCTCGTGGAGATGTTCGTGTAGATGCTCCCCAGGACCCTGTGCTGATCTGAGATTACGTGGTCTACCTGCAGTCAGTAAGGCTCCCTGGACACCGTACCCAGGATATCGAACAGCAGGACTGCAAATCTCAACCTCAAACCCCGTGTCTAAACGATGCTTTGTCCTGAGTGCTGTCTCCACCCTCTCCTCCACGCAGACATTACTGTTCAGCACCGTGGCACGATATCAAAATAAATTAAGACCCCCAAAACCAACCCTGGGCTTTCTCTATCCAAGAGTTGTGTGCCAGAGCCCAGACCTGGATCAGCATTGTGACTCAAGTGACTTCACTGCTCAGCCTGCTGGTCTCCTGGGCAGCTCAGTGGGACGTTCACCACAAGCCAAAGCAAGAAGGGGACACCAGGAACCGTTCCCAAGTGTCTCAGAAGGACAAGGTACCTTTTCCACAATGAATCTGGCTCGCTCTGCTTCTTGCTGGGCCACTTGCTTCATTTCCACCGCCTCCGTGAACTCCTTGCCAAAGGTCAGGTGGGTCTGCAGGCACAAAGCAAGCAAAGTCCACAACGCTGACAGTTACAGCACCGTCGCGAGCCACACGGCTCCCGGGAAGGCAGCCTGCCCGCATCAGTGGAACCGAAACGGGAATGGGATGCCATGAGCAAACAAACTGGGACAAACGGGCTTCCCCGTTCAGTCTGACACCACAATTCCAGTCTGGCAGACCAGCAACCCCAGTACCCTCAGAGACGCTCCAGGCTCCTCCTGGCAGAGGCAGCCCAGTCACCCAGCACTCCCCTCCCCAGGCTGGGAATCCCACTGCTGGACAAGCCATCCTGCATCTCTCACACTCAGGCTGCGCAGTCGGGGCAGCTCAGGGATGGGATGGGACATGGGAAAGGTGAGTTTCCCTCAGTACTGGGCTCAGCAGGAAGCTCTAGAAACCGAGTCAGGACCTCACAATTTGCAGAAACAGTCACCCTCCTGCAAAGACTTCCTATACATTCAAAGCTAAATGAAAGAACTCCTTTCCCTTTCCTCTAAGCAGGCTTTCAAGAGAGTCCCAAAAGGAAGAGGGGTATGTGCAAGCCAGACTACAGCAGATTTAATTGACAAAGTTCACAAGGGAGGCTGGAGGGAAGAGCTGCCTCCTTGAACAGTGTTAGAACACAAGCCAGAATCACTAATACCCCTAGAAAAAGAGATGCTATGAGAAGTGACATTTGCACTCCCTGCCTGTGGAACAGCTGCCTTCTCTGAAGCAACATGCAGCCTGCTCTGTCACCCATAGAGACTTTTGCTCTTCATTTTAACTACAAAAGCAATGCAACAGCCAGGTCTGTGGATAAGCCAGGGCAGCGCAGCCTTCAAGGGCTTCCTCAAGGTCACAGAAGGCCAGCAACAAAGCCAGAGGCACTGACTCCAGCTGCAATCACAGCCCATGCAGCTGCAGACAGACAGAGGTAGCCTGCACGTCTAAACTTCCAGCCATCCCCTGGTTCTCTTCTCCACCACTCTTATTTGGGCACACTCTAAGGAGATGAACCAGAAGAGAGGCCTCTTACCAAGGAGACGTCATCCAGAATGAGCCCGAAGGTTGCTGCTCTCTCCGTGAGGTCTTCACTCACTTGCCTCGAGACCAGCTCTCTCTGAGTGATCAATTCTCCAGCATCAAAGCGAGCCTGAAATCGGGATGGACAGCAGTGAGAAGAAAGCTCCCAGAACAACAGCTTCTCCATCCCTGCCTGTCCTTGCACCCACGAGCCCTGGAGTTGATCTGTTTTCCCCCAAAGCTAGCAAGCACCAAGCTGCCCAGGAATCTGAAGTGAGAGAAAGACTGACTGCGGATTTAAGTGGGAGCTGGAGGGGAGGCTGTGCAGTTGGGCCCTTAAAAGCTGGACTGAAGCTGCTTGGTGATTATTTGGCAAAATAACTCAGATGCCTCCAGAACCAGAGGCCTTCCACAAGCTGCAGTCTAAGATTACATGAGAATTCCTGGTCTGACTGAGGTTTCCAGCTTGAAGAGCACAGCTACAGCAAAAAACAGTTAAGGAGGAAATCTCTCTCCATCCGGAGATCATCCAGCACGTATTGAGTCAGGTCAAGCAGGTAGAATGACCAAAACCCAAACAATTAGCATAGCTACAATCAAGTATTCTGGGCCAGGAGGTGTAAAGAGAAGCCTTATTCTGGAGCAGGACACATTTTACTCTCTAGAGGGTCTCTTGCTGCTAGAGAGGATAGAAAGATGAGGAGCAGAGCCCAGCAGCTCTCACACTTTCCTTACCACAACAGACTTGAGGATCTCAGTTGTGATTGAGGGCAGCACGCGCTCATCATAGTCTTCCCCAATACTGGTGAAAATCCGTGGTAACTGGGCAGTCACTGGTCTGAACAGGATGCGCAACGTGATGTTCACATTCTGCAGATCTGGGGGAAGAACCAGGGGTTCAGAAACAAACCACGGGGACAGGAGATGTCACAAAGCTGCCCTCCCCGTGGCAAGTAAACGAGGAAAAAATGAACATTCAGGCTTTATACTGCCAGCGAAGCAGAGTTATTCTTACTGCCCCATCCACCCTGGGATCCAGACCCTCCTTACAGGTAAAGTGTGAGCCTCTGTTTGCTCTGCAGGGAATTATTTGCTCAACTGTAAAGACAGCGCTATTATATTTAAAGGGACAACTTACAGGACAGAAGGAAGGGTCCCTCAATCTGTTCAGCAACCAAAACCAGACAGCAAATCACTCCCTGTGCCAAACTGCATTCTGGACACGTCCAGAAGGAAAAACCCATCTGCTTCCCACAGCTACCAGGCCCAAGCACTCACCTTTGCTGCCAGTGATCACCGGAATGTTACGGGGGCGGGAGCGGCAGTCAAAGATGATGGGTTTCTGTACCCAAGGGATGAGGAAGTGGGTACCTTCTCCCACCACTGTGTCCTGGACCCCGCGGAATCGGTCAAAGATGACGGCCCTGTGGCCTGCATCGACTGGGGAAGAAAACAGCACATCAAGTGAAGTCTCATCATTGCAACCTGCTGTACCTGCATGCCACCAAACCCTTTCTCACAGCAACAGTCCGTCTGGGACAGGTAAAGCCTTCTGGGATAGGAGACCAGAGGAAATAATCAGATTATTCAGAGCAACAAGGCAAAGAGAAGATGCAGCCGTGCCTCCCAGCCCAAGGCTACTCAGGGGGGCAGCGGCTGACTGAGCTTTCTGGGGAAAGGACCATGCAATCCTCTTGTCTGTGTGGTGCCCAGGGTTCAAAACAGCCCGGCATGGCTTCATGTCCATTTTCCCCCAGGGCCACAGCAATAAAAGCGTGGAGCAGCTGATAAATATAAGACACAAAGCGAACTGGAAGCACTCAGCTTCTCCCACTCACCATTGTACAGCGCTGAATTCACAACCCCTCCTGCGACAGCCAAGCCCAGCCCGAGCTTCCCAAGATTTTCAAACACCTTCGCAGCCATTTCACACGTCCCGGTCCAGTCCCTTCAGAGAGTCCTTCCTGCTGAAAACCACATGCTGGTCAGCAGGGTGGCTGGGGATGAACCCCTCTGCACAGCACCCAGCCCGCAGCGTTGGCCCTGTTAGCCCCTCCACACCCACCCCTCACTGGTCTCCGGCCCCACAGCCTGGGTAGGCAGCGTGCCCTGACCTGCGCTGCACCCCAGACCCCCTGTCAGGCCCCGTGGAGCCCCAAACCTCCCCAGCCGCCGCCTCTTCCAGTCTGGAGCCCCCACCCTAGCACCCTGAGTCCTGGAACCCCAAACCTCCTCAGCTGCGTCCTCCAGCCCAGAGCCCCCATCCCCAGCACCCCAGACCCCCTTGTTTAACCGCTCCTCACACCTCAAACCTCCCCAGTTGCCTCCTCCAGCTCAGAGCCCCCACACCCAGCACCCCAGACCCCCTTGTTTAACCCCTCCTCACACCCCAAACCTCCCCAGTTGCCTCCTCCAGCTCAGAGCCCCCACACCCAGCACCCCAGACCCCTCTAACCCCCTCCTCGCACCCCAAACCTCCCCAGCTGCCTCCTCCAGCCCAGAGCGTCCCCATCATTCCAAGCTCCCCCCTCAAACCCCAAACTGCCCCAGCCACCTCCTCCAGCCCAGAGCCCCCCCCTCAAACCCAACCCCTCCCCAGCTGCCTCCCCCAACACCACAGACCCTCCTGCCGACACCCCAACCCCCTCCTCCAGCCCAGAGCCCCCCCCACACCCCTGATACACCCCCCCCCCCCGCTCCTCTGCAGTCCAGACCGAGACTTCGCCGCCTCCTCCTCCTCCCCGGGGCCCCCGAACGGCCCCAGCCGCCTCCTCCACGCCCCCCTGAGCCCCCTCTGGGCTCCCCCCGCACCCCCGGGCCGCCCCGGCCCCCCCCGGGCCCGCACCCCCCTCTCCGTCCCGCAGCGCCCTGACCTCCACCCGCAGCCCCGGCCGCCGCCCCAGCGCGCATGCGCGCCGCGCCAACACGCACGCTTCTCATTGGCCCCGCGCCTCCCCGCGGCACCATGGGATTTGTAGTCCCAGCGGCGCTTCCGCTGGCCGACCGCCTACAACTCCCGGCAACCTCCGCGGCGGGAAGCAAGGCCGCTTTCCATTGGCTGCGCCCGCGCCGCAGGGCCTCATGGGAGTTGTAGTCCTGGCGGGTCGGAACCACGTGGTGGCGGCACCGGGAGCCCGGGGCGGGCGGGGGTTCGGGGGTACCGGGTCCAGGGTAGGGGGGGCGCGGGCAGCAGCGGGTTTTGGAAACGGTGGCAACGCCAGGGAGAGACCCCACCGCCCGGCAGCACCCTCCCACCCCGCCGGGACAACGGCCCCGGCCCGGGGGCCCCCGCCATGCGCTGCGTCCCCCCTGATATCAGGGGCCGGGCAGCCCCCGCGGGGCTCCGGGTGGGTGAGAGGGGACAAAGCCCGTTATTCCCTCGCCGTGAGGCTCCCCTTCGGCCGGCGACCCCGCGAGCCGGAGCGCCGGTACCGCTAGAGGGAGGCAGCGCTCTCCCGGCAGCTCCAGGAGTCCTGAATTAAGAGAAAAGAAGAGAGGAGGGGAAAAATAACCCACCGAAGCCCTAGGCAGGGAGACCCCAGGGGACCCCCCTCCCCGTCAGGCAGCCCCGTCCCGTCCCACCGCGCACCCTCCCTGCTGGGTTTCCCTGTGGGTGAAACCTCTGGGCACAGGCACTTCATTCCCCACCCTCCGGCCACGTTCAACAGCTTCTCAGGATGGAATCGGTGCTGGACGGCCTATTTTTAAGGCCCTGCAGATCCCAGGAGCAGTCAGGGAGCATCACGTCCCCTCTGCGAGCTCAGCTCCCTCTTCCCCCTGCTCTGCTCCAGATGGGGAAACTGAGGCACGGAACTGCTCAGCAGCCCAGTGGCAGAGGCTCCCCAGCCGTAGCCCCCCAGCTGCCTGCGCTGCCCTCTCACTGGGGTGAAGGACGGGCACCCTAAAAGTGAAGGCAGGTCCCAGCCGGTGTCCCTGAGCCCCAGCTCTTGCCTGCTTGCGCCTCCAACCCCGTGGTCACATCCCGGGGTGGCTGCGCTGGAGCAGCTCCTGCCTAGCGAGGTCACCCCCTCCCAGGTCCCATGGGGCATCCCGGGGTCCCCAGCGCAGCTGTGCAGGCAGATGTGCAGCAGACGCCTCATCCTGTGTCTGGCAATGCTCCTTCTGAGGCCACAAAAGCTCTTTTGTGCCTCGGCAGCGCTGGGAAGCGGACGCCAAAGAGGAAGAGGAGGAGGTGAAGGTGTTTGGTAGCGGCCAGACAGACCTGCTGGCCCCCCAGCTGAAGTGGGGGTGCTCCAGGGAGCCACGGGCAAGCCGGAAGGATTCCCCGAGCGGGACGTGGCTGTCACTGTTCCCAAAACCCTGAGAATCATAGAATCAGCAGGTTGGAAAAGACCCACCGGATCATCGAGTCCAACCATTCCCATCAATCACTAACCCATGTCCCTCAGCGCCTCGTCCACCCGTCCCTTAAACCCCTCCAGGGAAGGGGGCTCAACCCCCTCCCTGGGCAGCCTCTGCCAGGGACCAATCACCCTTCCCGTGAAATATTTTTTCCTAATGTCCAGCCTGACCCTCCCCTGGTGGAGCTTAAGGCCATTCCCTCTCGTCCTGTCCCCTGTCCCTTGGGAGAAGAGCCCAGCTCCCTCCTCTCCACAACCTCCTTTCAGGGAGTTGCAGAGAGCAATGAGGTCTCCCCTCAGCCTCCTCTTCTCCAGGCTAAACACCCCCAGCTCTCTCAGCCGTTCCTCTTGTTCTCCAGCCCCTTCCCCAGCTTCGTTGCTCTTCTCTGGACTCGCTCCAGAGCCTCAACATCCTCCTTGTGGTGACACAAACTGATCTGGGGGACAGATCCTGGTGGAGTAAAGCTGAATTTGGGGTGTTCCTGCATCCGCATTAGGCCACGTGCATCCCTGAGAGATAAACCCTGGGAGCATCCATCCCCCATTCAGGGGCAGGATCAGTCCCCACCAGCCCTGGACTTTCCCCCAGGGATGATTCTTCCCTGGAAGGCCCCTTTCTGCTGGCATCTGATCCAATAACAACATCCTAATTGGTGACAACGCCGCAGCTATAAACACTGGGAGATTTATTCCCTTTTGACACGAGATTCATGCAGGGCACAACTCGAGCGTTAAACTCGGGATTTATAGGGCCAGGGCTTTGCGTCCCCTGCCCAGCATCGCCTGCGCTTTGCTGCTGGGGTTGCACAGCCCCTTCTCTTTTCTCACTGTGAAAAATGAGCATTTCCCATTCATGCAGAGAAGGGAAAAAGGCTGATGGCGATGGGGATTTTTGGTCCGGGGCCCAGGTTTGAGGGTGGGAGCTCCAGGAGCCGCCGGCTCGGAGCCGGTGACACCCGCACGGGCGAAACCGGAGGAAAAGGGATCCTTTGTGTGGGGAATATGTGGCGGGTGATTCAGCCGGGGCTGACGCCGGCGGTACGGGCTGGCACGCGGCTTGGCACCACGGGGGGCACCCGATGCCTCTCCCCATCTCCCCCCACTGAGACCCTCCCCGGCTCGCGGGGCTGGAGGTCGCGCGGCACAAAGCCTCGGTGGCTTGAGGATGGAGGTGGGCGCCCCAACGTAGCCCGGAGCATCCCGTGCCTCAGGGAACGAGGCCGTGGAGCTGCGCCCTGAACCTGTGCCGGGCTGAGCCCCCGCTGCTGGGCGACGGCAACGAGCTGCGCCCCTCGTTTGAGGCTTTTCATGAGGCTGCTGCCGTCCACCCCATCTCGGGGGGGACATTCCTCCACAGGGCAAAGAATCGTTGGCTTCAAGAAGCAGCTCATTGTCCTCCAAGCTCCGGCCACCGCGGCACGGGAACAAAAAGCCTCCTCTTCTCCAGCCCTCTGCAACCGGGCATCCCCAGCCGGCGCTGCCCCCCAAAAAATTTATGGCATCAACTGTGGAGAAGCCGAGCTCTTGGCGGCTGCCGAGCTCGGGGCTGGGACGCAGGCGTCGAGCCGTGGGGCTGCGGCGGCGCGGCCACCGGAGTCGCCCGCTGGCAGAAAGAAGAAGGGTTTCCAACCCAACTCCTGGGTCTGGTTGACGCAGGGTGGGATGGGGCTGAGCAGCCGCCCCCGTTCCCACCCGCTGGGTCCCGCGCGGGGGGTCCCGGTCCAAGCCCAGCGGCTCCAGCGCCGCGCCCGGCGCATAACCCAGTTAGTCTCGAGGAGCGTTTCAATTCAATTAGTTAAACCATATTAAAGCCCTGCGAGGACACGGTTCAGAGTGGAAACGGCCTTAATCTGATTTCAGCTGACTTCCCTGCCGCGATTTGCAAGTCAGAGAAATCGAATTAAGGCTGTTTTCATTCTGAACTCTCTCCGCGCAGGCCCGTAATGCGGTTTAATTAATCTGCTTTAAAATTGAGCCTGTCTCTCATTTGGGAGGCTTCACCCGACACGCCCCTGGGAGGCAAAACCCCTCGAGCAGGCGATTGCTGGGGCTCCTGGGCAGGCGTGGGGTTCAGATGCTGCTTTGGGGATGGAAAGTCCTGGGGGTTTAGAGGAACCCAGCGTTATTCCTCATCCCATCAGGGAAGAGCCTGGGGTCCGGCTCTGAGCTGCCCACGCTGGGAGCCGGAGCATCCCGGCATCCCGGCAGCGCCGCTGGGCACCAGGACCAAGGTTTCTCGGCTCTCCTTGATGTTTATCGCCGCTTAACAAAGTTTCCTCCTTGGTGCAAGCGAGCAGCCAGCTGGATCCGGCTGCATTAAGCCCCGCGCCGCCTCGGGAAGGCTGTAATGCCTGGTAAGAGCTGGCCAGGAGCTCCGAGCTGGGGCAGGGCCAGGGATGGCTCAGCACCCTAAACCCCACAGCCCCTTTATCTGCCCCGCAGCCGTTCCCCATCCCCTGCTTGAGCCAAATTTGCAGCGTCAACCGGCTGCTCCCCAAAACACGTCCCCGAGGGGCTCTGGGGGGCTCCTGGGATGCGAGGGTCTCTCGCACGCGGGGTCCCTCCCATCGCCCTGCGCTCCCAACGCCCGGTGTGTCTGCAAAGGCGACCCGGCATCTCGGTAAAGAAGCTCCAATTAAAAGGGAGTCAATGACTTAATGAATCATAACAAAACTGCTTGCATTAGCACTGAACCGCTGACCCTCTCTGGTTGTGGCTACCAGCTTTTTAATTGCATCGCGTTTTATTTCCTCCCCAGCAAATTGGCTGCTCATTAAGTGTGTCGGGGTGGGGGGCGCTGAGGGGGTGGAGGGGGGCACGTAAAGCCCAGCTCAGAGGGGGCAAACCTCCCTGCACCCCATCCTGCACCCCGTCTCGCACCAGCACTGACTCAAAGCCCGAGCCCCTGGTGACGAGGATTTGCAGCGCTGCAAAAAAAAATAATTAAGATTTAAATTAAATTAGGATTTAAATTAAATTGAGATGTCTGGGGTGCCCACCTGCCTCTGGGTCAAGAGCACCTCAGCCTCACCTCACTGCTCGCACCTCTTCTGCCCCGAGGGTCCGCGATGGCCCCATCCCGGTGGGATCCCCGACCTGCCAGCTTCCCAGGGAACTACGAGGGGGTCACAGGGAGGTCTGGGATGTTTTAGTCTTCCTGTAGCGTCCTTAATTGCTCATTCATTTAGTGCAATTAATCCCAGGTGCTCGCTCTTGTCTGTGTGACCCCGGCAGATGCCTCTCCAGCCTGGCCCAGCTATTCCGAGCCGCGGGATCGATTGGATCCCGGTGAAGGTTGCCGAGTCCCCTCTCACCGCCGGGCTGGGCGACGCGTGTGCACGTGCGTGTCCCTCGCCCGTGACCTTCTCCCTGCCTCAGGCTCCCATCCCTGCCAAGGGCACCTCACCCCAGCATCCTCCACTCCGGGCGGGAGGGATGGGGTGGGGGGGATGCTGTGCCGGAGCCCCCCGAGATGTGAACCCGCTGAGTGCAGCCCCTAGAGAAGCAGCAGCAGGCGGAGCATCCTCACCCCAACCAGACCCGCGATGAGCACCTAGGGGTGTTGAGCCTGGAGAAGAGGAGGTTGAGGGGAGACCTCATTGCTCTCTCCAACTCCCTGAGAGGAGGTTGTGGAGAGGAGGGAGCTGGGCTTTTCTCCCAAGGGACAGGGGACAGGACGAGAGGGAATGGCCTCAAGCTCCACCAGGGGAGGTTCAGGCTGGACATCAGGAAAAAATTTTTCATGGAAAGGGTCATTGGTCACTGGAACAGGCACCTTCCCTGGAGGGGTTTAAGGGCCGGGTGGACGAGGTGCTGAGGGACATGGGTTAGTGATTGATGGGAATGGTTGGACTCGATGATCCGATGGGTCTTTTCCAACCTGGTGGTGAATCTATGATTCTATGACTGAGCATCAACGCGGTGAGCCAGCAGCCGCATGGACAATGCAGGATGCAGGAGCCATCCCTGGAGAAGCTCCCTGGCCATAAAGTCTTCCCCTACTCCCATCTCAGAGGAGGCAGGAACGCTGCCCGGGCTGCTGGCGGCTGCCGGGGTGAAACAATCCAGCGCTTTGTGAAAAGAAACCACCCCAAAACGTCGGCGAGGTCAGGCAGCCCCAGGCTGTGAGCAGAGCTTGGGGGGGCACTAACCGCAGAGCCCCCTGCGCTCCCAGTCAGGGCAGGGATCACCAGAGCCGAGCCGGGGCGGGGGGCTGCAGGGGGTTCAAGGCATTGAGGGGGGGTCACAAGCACTAGGGGGGCTTTGCAGGCAGCAGGAGATTCGCTGGGAGGGGGTCTCAAGCATTGGGGAGGTTTGTAGGCACTGGGGAGTTGCAGGTATTGGGGGGGTCACAGGCACTGGGGAGGTTTGTAGGCACTGGGGGGTTGCAGGTATTGGGGGGTTCGCAAGCATTGGGGGGTTCACAGGCTTTGGGGAGGTTTGTAGGCACTGAGGGGTTGCAGGTATTGGGGGGGTCACAGGTATTCGGGGGTTCACAGGCTTTGGGGAGGTTTGTAGGCACTGGGGGGTTGCAGGTATTGGGGGGGTCACAGGTATTCGGGGGTTCACAGGCTTTGGGGAGGTTTGTAGTCTCTTTGGGGTTGCAGGTACTGGGGGGGTCACAAGCATTGGGGGGTTCACAGGCTTTGGGGAGGTTTGTAGGCTCTTTGGGGTTGCAGGTATTGGGGGTTCACAGGTATTCGGGGGTTCACTGGCATTGGGGAAGTGTGTAGGCACTGGGGGGTTGCAGGTATTGGGGGGTTCACTGGCATTGGGGAGGTTTGTAGGCACTGGGGGGTTGCAGGTATTGGGGGGTTCACTGGCATTGGGGAGGTTTGTAGGCACTGGGGTGTTGCAGATATTGGGGGTTGCAGATATTGGGGGGTTCACAGGTAATGGGGGGTTTACAGGCACTAGGGAGGGGGTTTGCCGCATTGGGAGGGTCACAGACACTTGGGGGTGTTCCCAGGCTTTGGGGGTTACCCAGCCTCCACTCGCTGCCCCCCAGCTGCCTTCCCGTGGGGGGCTTGGCAGCTGCCGCAGCCCCCAGCACGCGCCAGCCCCCCGTCGCCTCCAACCCTCGCCTTTAACTCCTCCGGCTTCTAAAAAGCCGTCGGCTTTCGCTGCCAAATGCATCTCCATGGCTCCCCAGGTATTACTTCCCTCATGGCTCTCCCCCAGCGTTCCCATTCTCTGGCACCATTAACAACCAGGAGCTCGTCGAGATGAAACCTTTTTTTTTTTTTGCTGCTGATTCCTCCATGCACCCAAATTTCGATGCGCTTTAATTGTCTGCCAATTGATTCCCTAAATTCCCCGCTGACCCACGTAATGTTTCAGTCGCGGATACTGGGAAAGAGGCAGCTCGGGGGGCTGCACGAAGCCGTCCTCAAGTCGCACAGCTCACGGCGCTGGGAAGATGCTGAGACAGCTGGTTCTTTGTGGTCCGAGCGCTGAGGGCTGGAGGGGGGTCCAGAGGGGCAGCGCCGCATCCGGACCTTGCGGCAAAGCTCGACGTTGACTCCAAGCTGCTCCTGAAACATCCTCAGAGCCAGGCGGATCCTGCTTGGATGGAGCTGGGGGGCTCCGGGGGAGCCATTCCCTGGATGCTCTCATCCATGGGATAATTCCTTGCTGTCCCTAAATCCAGCCAAGCGTGGCGAGGCCGTATCCTGCCCTATCCCCCGCTTTGCTTTGTGATGAGCAGAGCTGTGAAGGCGAGGGGAGGGGTCGCCCCCAGCCCCCCAGCATCCCTGCCCCACGCGATCCGGGGAAGCCTTGGTGGCAGCAAGAAGAAATAACGAACCTGACCATGAAAGGCAGCTGAAAAAAACCCACTTTGGCTGATGGCTGCCCATGGAGGAGGCTTTGAAGTTGATTGGAGCCAGACCTCTGGGGCTGTGTGGGTCCTGGGGAGGGAATGGCGGGGCTCAGCCCCCAGGAAAGCCTGGATTAATCTGCTCCTCTGGAGACACCGGCTGGACATCGCACCTGGGCTGAGCTCAGACTTTGCACCACGGCACGGGGAGCCGGTTTCCCCAGGCTGGGAGGCTCAGTGCTGGGCAGAAAATCATAGAATTGTAGAACCACCAGGTTGGAAAAGACCCACCAGATCATCGAGTCCAACCATTCCCATCAATCACTAACCCATGTCCCTCAGCACCTCGTCCACCCGTCCCTTAAACCCCTCCAGGGAAGGGGACTCAACCCCCTCCCTGGGCAGCCTCTGCCACTGCCCAGTGACCCTTTCTGTGAAAAATTTTTTCCTGATGTCCAGCCTGAACCTTCCCTGGTGGAGCTTGAGGCCATTCCCTCTCGTCCTGTCCCCTGTCCCTTGGGAGAAGAGCCCAGCTCCCTCCTCTCCTCAACCTCCTTTCAGGGAGTTGCAGAGAGCAATGAGGTCTCCCCTCAGCCTCCTCTTCTCCAGGCTAAACACCCCCAGCTCTCTCAGACGCTCCTCTTGTTCTCCAGCCCCCTCACCAGCTTCGTTGCTCTTCTCTGGACTCGCTCCAGAGCCTCAACATCCTTCTTGTGGTGAGGGGCCCAGAACTGAACACAATAAAGATCCCAGGACAGACAACAGGGCTGAGCCCCCAGTGTCCTGGAGACCGTCCCCACTGGAGAAGAGACACACAGCCCCCACCACCCCATCAGTGCCGAGAAGGGGTCCCTGCAGCACCGGGACAGGGTGGGTGCTCTGGGAGGAGGAGAGACCCCAGTTTGGGGCTGGGCTCTGCAGCCTCCAGCAGAGGCGGTTTGGGGGGCAGCCCCCCCTGAGCCTTGCAGCGAAGGCTGTGGGAGCTGGGGTGCTGCTCCCAGCTGGGATTTATGGCCACGTTCTGTATTCAGGCTGGACATTAGGAAAAAAATTGTTCACAGAAAAGTGTCATTGGTCCCTGGCAGAGGCTGCCCAGGGAGGGGGTTGAGTCCCCTTCCCTGGAGGGGTTTAAGGGTCGGGTGGATGAGGTGCTGAGGGACATGGGTTAGTGATTGATGGGAATGGTTGGACTCGATGATCTGGTGGGTCTTTTCTAACCTGGTGATTCTATGATTAGGGATGGAGCTTGGTTCTCCAACTTTGCCCACGGAGCAATCCGGCAGGCTGGGGGCACAGAGCTCCCTCCTTGCAAAGCCAAATCCAGCACCTGCCATCGCTTGGCAGGGGGGGAAGCGAAGGAGAAGGTGTGTTTTTTCCTGCTGGGATGAAGGATGCGTGGTCCACATGAGGGGGAGCAGAAACCCCCACCCCAAGGAGCCTGCACGAAGCCGTGACACAGATGCAGCCCCTGCTCCCGGCCACCAGCTCTCCGCCACCTCCCCTGCTGCAAAGGGGAAATCCTTAAATCATTTAATTCAATTAAGCCTTGTGGTCTCTGCCAGCTAAGCAGACAGATCACAAGGACCTCTGCTCTCTCCCCTCCCAAAGCCCATCCTTCATTTAAAGCATTTTCCAAGGTCTGGCTGAGGCTGAGGCAGCCAGAGAGGGGCTGGGGGGATTGTTGAACATCCAGAAAGTGGGTCCTGGGGGGGCTGAATCCTGCTAGGGGTTCGGATGATGGGCAGTGTTGGCATCCCAGCATCACTCAGAACTCGTGCCATGAGGGACCTGACCTGGGTTCCAGCAGCCCCCGCTTGCTCTTTCCCAGCCCGGGACTGCAGTGAGGTGGCTCTGGCTCCGGAGCTGCAGGATTTCATGGATGCTACTGGATTTAGCATCTACACGCATCGGGCAACGAGAAATTGAGGTTGAGCCCTCCCCACTCAAACCCCCTTCATGCCTCGGAGCAGCCGCTCCCGGAGCACCGACAGCCAGCAGAGCAGAGCCACGTGCCCAGCGCTTTATACAGACAGGAAAAAGCTTTAAACAAAAGCTGTGGAGTAAATAATAAAAGCAAAAAAAAAAAAAAAAAAGACTGTAGGGAATTTTGCTCCCACAGAAGCTGCCCCCCCTCCCCAGCCCTTTCCCTGCTTCACCCAATCCTCCCCGCTGGGGTGTTATTTCCCTGGGCGACGTCTCAGATGCCTGCGCTGCTCCAGATTCGCTCCCCAGGGCTGTGGAATGGAGGTTTTATGAGGATCTAATAAACACTGAAAGCGTGGCTGCTCCGAACGCCACTTGCCAGGGCCTGGGAGGGGGTGGGAAACTGTGCTGGGGGGGGTCTGGGGGTTCTGCAAGAGGCTGGCAGCATCCCCCATGCTTGGCCATGCAGCGTCACAGGATGGAGCAGCACGGGAGAGGACAAAGAGCACCCAACCCTGCACCCTGGGCACCGTTCCCCTACCCCACGTCCCATGGAATCGTCCCATGAGGAGCAGATGCAGGGGAGCTCCCCATAGCCCAGCAGCTGCCCGTGACCCAGCATAGAATCATAGAATCACCAGGTTGGAAAAGACCCACCGGATCATGGAGTCCAACCATTCCCATCAATCACTAACCCATGTCCCTCAGCACCTCGTCCACCCGTCCCTTAAACCCCTCCAGGGAAGGGGACTCAACCCCCTCCCTGGGCAGCCTCTGCCAGGGACCAATGACCCTTGCCATGAAAAATTTTTTCCTAATGTCCAGCCTGACCCTCCCCTGGTGGAGCTTGAGGCCATTCCCTCTCGTCCTGTCCCCTGTCCCTTGGGAGAAGAGCCCAGCTCCCTCCTCTCCACAACCTCCTTTCAGGGAGTTGCAGAGAGCAATGAGGTCTCCCCTCAGCCTCCTCTTCTCCAGGCTAAACACCCCCAGCTCTCTCAGATGCTCCTCTTGTTCTCCAGCCCCTTCCCAAGGTTTGTTGCTCTTCTCTGGACTCGCTCCAGAGCCTCAACATCCTTCTTGTGGGGAGGGGCCCAGAACTGACCCCAGGATTCGAGGAGTGGTCTCCCCAGTGCCGAGTCCAGAGGGAGAAGAACCTCCCTGGCCCTGCTGGCCACGCCGCGTCTGATCCAAGCCAAGATGCCATTGGCCTTCTTGGCCACCTGGGCCCCTGCTGGCTCATGGTCAGTCGCTGCCAACCAACACCCCCAGGTCCTTCTCCCCCGGGGTTAAGCCTGCAGAAAGCATCATTACTGGCTTCCTGTGAGCTGGCTGAAGGGCAGAGGATGAAGAACCAGCCAAGGGGCCAGCAGGAAACAGGGAAGAGCCACCTCGGTCTGGACGAGTTGTTTACACGGCATAATCCAGCCGAGGACTCACCCTGCAGGACAGATCCTGACACCCTGGATCCCAGCCCTGTCCTCAGCACCAAAACCAGCTGAAAACTCCAATTTTGTGGTTTTGGGCAGAGGGCAATGGGGTTGGGTTTTCAGTTGTATCTCTTGGGAGGAGAAAGGATGCCACGGGAAAAGCTGTTTTCCAGTGGTCCTCCCCGATACCCGAGCCGCGCGGCCCCAGGGACCTCGCTGAGGGGTGCAGGGAGCCCGGAGGCGCTGGGTCCGCAAAGACAGGGCTGGGGTCTGTGCTCCACATCACTGGGGCCCCTCTGCTCCCCAAAAGCCCCCTGGCCGTGCTGGAGTGGGTGGGATGCTCTGTAATGAGATCGCTGGGATGCTGATGTTTCAAACGCACCATCCATCAATTTTTTTTATTCTGTGAAAGAAGCAGGAGGCACCCTGCTCGCCCCAGCCCCACGAGGGCTCGTCCGAGCCCATTAGTGGTTTCTTTTCCAACTCAGGGTCAGCACCCAGGGACCTTCAGAGCAAAACCACCTCTGAGGCCCAAGCCAGAGAGCTGATCCCTTAGGGTAACCACAGCCTGCAGCCTCTGAGGGTTGGGAACGTCCCAGGGATGCTCTGGCAGGACATCCAAGCACCTTCCCAGCGACAACAACTGTAGAAGGAGCAGCTCCTCTCCAGGAGCCTCCCAGGCAGCCCTTTGCTCCAGGAAAACCACTCGTGCAGCAGTTTAGGGCCAAGTTCAAGTGCCCCGAGCTGGCCAGTGCCTTTCCCAAGGGCTTTCACTTGGCTCCACAGCAAAAATTGGGCTTTTGGCATCCTGTGTGCCCAGGAAAACCCAGTCTCGGGAATGCAATTGAAGAGCATGGACAAAGAAATCCTCCTTCCAAGCTGCCCTGAGCAGCTGTCTGCCTCCAGATCCCTCAGCCGGGGATGGACGTGGCTCTTTCTTCCCAGGCAATGATTCAGCCTATCTGAGTTATAAATTTTCCCCGGAAGGATCCTGTCCCTCTCCATTGACGGGAAGGAGACCGGAGCAGCTGCATAATTCATAGAAGCATCTCGGTCTGATGCCCAGGGTGGAGATGCAGCTTCCAGAGTAGACACTGAGTACCCAGCAACCTCGCTGAGGGCTCAAGCCTTGAAAGATCAGACAGAGAAACCAAATCCAGGCTCATCTCCCCACTCTGGGAGAGCACCCAGCAGCATCACTGCTGCTAACGGGGACCTGAACACCCAACAACCACCCCTGAGATTGCAAAACAGCGAAGCGCATGTGGCCCAAGGAGCTCATCACCTCCACGTGGATTTAACAGGGAAAAGCCTCCAGCATCCAAGCTATGGGTTGCTGCAAGGGAAGCTCCAGCCCAGTTTTCCTGGAAGGCTACGGCGTGTTTCCAAACATCCCTTTGCAGGAAACCTGCGATGGATGAATGAGCAAATGGGTGAATGAGGGAGGAGAGCGGCTCCGCTTCTCAGGATCTGGGTCATCTGGTCAAGGCGAGGGCTGAGAGGTGGTTGAATAACTCCAGTGCAGCTTCCACCACAGGGAAAGATAACGGTGATCCCACCCTGCTTCTCGGCTTGCTCTGGAGCAGGTTGCATATGGGGAGAGAAGGGAGACAGCCAGCGCTGCTCCGGGCCATAAATTAACCTCAGGGTTTCCTAATGGGACCCTGATTTATCTCCTGCCTCTGTCTGAACTAATTGAGTTCACTCCACTCGGTGATTCATGCCGTGGAAATGGGTTCCAGAGAAAATGGGACCTCAAGCAGCTTCAGCAAATCCCTCGCTTTATTAGCCAGGGAGCCGTAATGCTTTTAAAACAAGGAGATTTTCAAAAGCAGCAGCCAGCTCCCAGCCCATCAGTCACTGCCAGCTCCCGCAGCTCAGGTTTCATCCGGGGCTACCAGCAGCACCCAGAGGGCAAGATAAAGGGGTTTGTGGCTGCCAGGGCTGCTGGGGTGGCCTCGGCGCTCAGCCAGGTGCCAGCACCCCCAGAGTAGTGGCAAATGTGTCCCCCGCCTCTTCCCATCGCAAGGGATGAGGAGGGAGGTGGGTGAAAAGCCCCCCTGAGCTGCTCTTACCACCCTCTGCTCGGCACAAGAGATAAAACAGGGGATAAGGTTAATTCCTGGCATCTACACACATCCTCATCCTCAGCTCCTAGCTACGCCTCGGCCAAAAGCTCTGCACGCTGAGCATCGCACCCTCCTCCTGCTCCTCCTCTCCATCCTCCCAGCTTCGAGAGCGTTTCCCTAAACCTCCCTGCCTTCCAGTGCTTGGATTCCAGCAGGAATTGAGCCCAAACCCCAGCCAAGGTGGTCACGGGACGGCGGCTCCTGCCCCGCACACGCGTGCTTGTTTGTTGTGCCGTTTGCACGGGGCTGAAAGGTTTTTGGCGACAGGAACAGTGGATAATGGTTTGTTTGCTTTCAGCATGTCTCGCGCGTCCCCGGGGAGTCTGAGAGCTCGGCATCCTGGCCAAAAGCAGCGAGGATGGGGCCGTGCCGCTCGTGGAGACCTCGGAGAAAAATGAAGATAGAATTGTAGAATCATAGAATCGCTAGGTTGGAAGAGACCTTGGAGATCATCAAGCCCAAGTGCACCTGTCCACTACTAAATGATATCCATAAGCCCTTCATCTCCTGATCTTCTAAGCCCCTCCTGGGCTGGGGACTCCACCACCACCCTGGGCAGCCTCTGCCAGTGCCCACAAACCCTTTTGGTGAAGAATTTTTTTCCTAATATCCAGTTTGAACCTGCCCTGGCACAACTTGAGACCGTTCCCTTTCATCCTAAATATCTGAGCCTCCTGCTCTCCCGTTTTCTCACCCCACCAGCCCAGCACAGGACCTCTCCAGGCCACCAAACCTGGATGCAGACCTCGAGGGGTTGGAGGGATCCACCTCCACGTGCACCCCGAGCTGCAGCCCCCTTGGAGCATCCCGAAGCTCTTTGCTTGTCCACCTAGGAGATGCTCACCCCAAACCAGGCACCGTTTCTGCTCCTTTCCTTGCCCAGCGTGCCTTGCAAGCGCCAGCTGCATTTCCGTATCGCTCTCACTTTAGGGACCTCATTAAAACCCTTCTAGAAGCCAGAATAAAATTGCCTTTACCAATTTCCTCCTTGTCCTCAGCGTTGTTTACTGACTCGGAGAATTCCAGCAGGTCTGAAAGGCCCGCTTCCCCGCAGAGACAGCACTGCTCATCCCAATCAGATTACCCTTATCCAATTGTTCTTCATTTATCTGACCTTTATAAAGCTCTCGCCCGATTTTCCAGAGCGCAAGACGCTTGCAATGTGTGGTTCTTCCCTTCCCCTGCCTGGCTCTGCTCCTTGCGAGCAGCCAGCTCCCCAGCAAAGGCCACTAAACCTACCCTCATCCACCAATAATTATGAAAACAAACACTGCGATGGAGTTGATGGAGCTGAGGGGGCTGGAGCTGGGCTGGGGGTGCCGTGTGCACGGCGATGCCGGGGTAGGAGTCGGCACACGAAGCCCAGCGGCTCCCATCGCTGCGTTCATCCCGCTCCGCCAGATGCTCCGGGCTTTGTTGCGAAGCCCGGCTGGCTGATTTGCATAAAGAATGAAGGCAGCAATTAGTTTACCTCATCATCTCAGCAGACTGGGAAATTAGCTCCCTTCTGATTCAATCACAGTTGCTGGGAAGAGGCTCTGGGGAAAGGGGGTAGGCGGATGCTGTGTGCCGAGCGCCCGCTGCAGACCCCAACGGGGTGAGAGACGCCGTCCCAGTCAACCCAGTCTCACACCTCAGCCTCCTCCGGCCTCGCTGTTGCCAGATCCCACACGGATGAAGCCTCGAGCATCCGCTCAGCTCCCCAGCCCCAGCGTGGTGTTTCCCCAGGGAACACGGCTCCTGCTTTGCCCTCCTCCCCGGGGAATCCTGCCCAGGGGAGCGCAGATGCATTTGCCCACGTCCTTCACCCCCCAGCCCGCTCTCTCCCACGTCACAGAGCCATAATTCTCCTTGAAGATTTGTTCCCCGCAGGAATATTAATGAGCCTGGAAGGCAGGGAAAAGCCCCTCTCCTCATTATGTTCCCAGGAGCTTCACCTTGATGAGCACTTGGCTACCAGGCGCTGATGGGAGCCACTCTGCGGGGAGAGGGATGGAGATGCATTTCTCCCAGCCACATCCCTGCTGGTTAATGCATCCAGCTGAATCTCAGGAAGGACTCACCACTGCTCTGGGGCTCCAACCTTCACCACTTTCATAGAATCACCAGGTTGGAAAAGACCCATTGGATCATTGAGTCCAACCATTCCCATCAATCACTAACCCATGTCCCTCAGCGCCTCGTCCTCCCGTCCCTTAAACCCCTCCAGGGAAGGGGACTCAACCCCCTCCCTGGGCAGCCTCTGCCAGTGCCCAATGACCCTTTCCGTGAATTTTCTTTTCTGATGTCCAGCCTGAACCTCCCCTGGTGGAGCTTGTGGTGAGGGGCCCAGAACCGACCCCAGGATTCGAGGAGTGGTCTCCCCAGTGCCGAGTCCAGAGGGAGAAGAACCTCCCTGGCCCTGCTGGCCACGCCGTTTCTGATCCAAGCCAAGATGCCATTGGCCTTCTTGGCCACCTGGGCCACTGCTGGCTCATGGTCAGTCACTGTCAACCAACACCCCCAGGTCCTTCTCCTCCAGGCAGCTATAAAGGGCAGAACAAGGAGCTTGGGGGTTTTCTGAAACAACATCCCAGTAACACCAAGAACATTTTGGCCTTTATCCCAGGTGCCTTTGCCCTCCCAGCATCATCTCCTGCCTCCCATCTGCCTTGAGAGCCCTTAATTCAGTCCAGCTGGGCTCACACCCTGCAGGGTTCCAACCTCCAGGCTGGCCTGACCATCACTGGGGTCATCAGCTCAGGCTGTGAAGGGCTCCAGCATCCTCCAAAATGGGAGATCTGGGGAAAAAATAAGAGGAGGGGTCTCCATCAGGTGATAGGAAGGCTTAAACCCCAGGTTGTCCCCAGGCCAGTCTCCTGAAGGTGCCTGAGGAGAGCACAAAGGAAGCATTTGGGGTTTGGCCACCAACCACCTCCTAGAGCAGCACGTGGGGCTGCAGCAGGGGGGGGTCACAGCTCTGCTGCCCCCAAGCTGGCTCCCCAATGGTTCTCCAGGCAGAACCCCCCTGGTTTCCAACCTCTCCTTGCAGCCCTGTGATGGCAACCAGTCTCCAGCCCCTCTCTACTCTTCACAGGAGGTTTTCTGCCCCTCTTTTGTGCCCCGACGCGCAGCAGAGGAGCTGACGAGGAGACGATGCTGCAAATGGGCGCTGGCAGCAGTTGCCATAGGGACAGTATCTTGAAGCAGCAGCTCAGCTTCATCTGCAGCCCTGGCCTCCTCGCCTGCCTCGTTTTTGCTTTTGGGGTCTGCAAGGAACCCGATTCGACCCCTCTGCCAGGGTCAAATCCCCCTGCACTGGGAGAACATCAGGCCAGGGCAGGAGGAAAGTGCTGGATGCTGGAAATAAACACTCCAGACACAGATGGACAGGGTCTTCCAGGGCACGAGCACGGATCTGAGTGGAGAGGAGGGAAACGTGGCCAGGCAGCTCCTAAAACAACCACATCCCTGGATGAAAGTGAATGTTTGGGCTGTAGAGACTCAGCGGTCAGAGCAGCTCCCCCCGTGGGGTGGAAGAGCATCCCCCAACCTGGGGAAACCCGAAGTCACCCCAAATCCCAAGGGAAGGCACAGGCGGCACCTTTTGGCCACACTAAAGGAAAGGATCATCCATCAGGGAGACAAGGTGGGAGGAACCACATGGCAATGTGAGGAGCGGGGCCGCCAGGGTCACGCAAGACCTCCCCGTTAGCTGACATCACTGACAGCATCATTATCCCAGGAAAACAAAGGTGGCTTCCTAGCTCCCTGTTTCCCCCTACACGCTCCAAAATATTTCGCATTTTAACCTAAAGCAGAGGAGAAGGGAGACCCCCAGAGCCATGGAGCCCCAGTCTCTGCTTCTGTGCTCGCGGGGTGTGTGATTTTGGGTGTGTGAAGGAGGAGATGGGGTCGTGTTTGAGCTCCCTTTGCTCAGGTTCGTCATGAGCTGGGCACCACTCAGCTCATGGGCTCTGGCTGCTGAAGCCGTGAGCTGGTTGAGTTTGTTTCCTTGTTTAGTATCTTGCTTTGAAGAGAAAAAAAGCTTCATTTGGTCCCTGGAGGAGGGATTCATCCTTTCCCTTCTCCGAGCTGGGATGAGGTGCTGGGTTGGATGGTGTTGGGGCCACCAGGGTCTCTGTGGGGACAGGATGGAACATTTCATCTGCTCCGGCCCCGTTCAGCAGCTGATGAAGATTTTACCACCGGCTTCAGTGAGAGCAAAACTGAGCAGGGGATCTGGGGGACCCCAGGGAGCAGGGAAATAAATGGGGCTGGAGCGTTACAGCTGTGCTGCACATCCCAGCAGATGACAACCAGCGGGCTGGTTCACCCCCTCACCCCAGCGCTGCCGGAGATGCTTTTCCCTGGACCAGCCTTGCGGAGACCTCTTCATGCTCCGGGAAGGGGCTCAGGCCCCCCTCCCTAACCCCTTCCCCCTTTTTTCCTGCCCCAAACCAGCCACCCCTCCTCTGCTCGCTGCCAGAAATGCCTGGATGAGGGGAAATGAAGGTGATTTAAAGACCCGCAGCCTTTAGGGTCGGTGCCCTGGGGAGGCGGGATGAGTGATGGGCAGCAGGGCAGCCACAGCGATGGATTTTGCTGTCGGATGCGCGACGGGGCCGAGCTGCGGGAAGCGGCCGGTGCAAGCGTGCAGGTGGCCAGCAGCAGCCAACGCGTTCATGACTCTGGGAGCAAAGCTCTGGGGGGCAAAGAGGGGAATCTCATCCCCAGATGGGAGCTGCGGCTGTTTCCTGACAGCCAGGAGCAGGCAGGAACAGGCGTGAAGCTTTGCTGGGATGGCTGGATGTCCCCATCCTCACGGCAATCGTGAAGCCTGAAAATCACGTGGGACTAGCAGAGCTGAAAACACCCTGACCAGCCAAACAACATTCCCAGTTTCGTAGAATCATAGAATCACCAGGTTGGAAAAGACCCACCGGATCATCGAGTCCAACCATTCCCATCAAACACTAACCCATGTCCCTCAGCACCTCGTTCACCCGTCCCTTAAACCCCTCCAGGGAAGGTGACTCAATCCCCTCCCTGGGCAGCCTCTGCCAGGGACCAATGACCCTTGCCGTGAAAAAGTTTTTCCTAATGTCCAGCCTGACCCTCCCCTGGTGGAGCTTGAGGCCATTCCCTCTCGTCCTGTCCCCTGTCCCTTGGGAGAAGAGCCCAGCTCCCTCCTCTCCACAACCTCCTCTCAGGGAGTTGCAGAGAGCAATGAGGTCTCCCCTCAGCCTCCTCTTCTCCAGGCTAAACCCCCCCAGCTCTCTCAGCTGCTCCTCTTGTTCTCCAGCCCCATCCCCAGCTTCGTTGCTCTTCTCTGGACTCGCTCCAGAGCCTCAACATCCTTCTTGTGGGGAGGGGCCCAGAACTGAACACAGGATTCGAGGAGCGGTCTCCCCAGTGCCGAGTCCAGAGGGAGAAGAACCTCCCTGGCCCTGCTGGCCACGCCGTGTCTGATCCAAGCCAAGATGCCCTTGGCCTTCAAGAAACAAAAAAAAGAGCCCCAGTGTCTCTTAGCCCTTGGCAAAGGAACAGCTTCTCTCTTCAGGTATCTGTGAGAGAGGCAGGGATCAGCATCCCTGCTTTACACATGGGGAAACTGAGGCACAGCAAAGTTAGAGGAGATATTTCCAACACAATCACTATTATTGCCCTTGCCTGGTGTGGGCCAGATGCTGGGAGAAAGGAAGAGGGTGGTAAAAACCACCCTGGATCTTGTCAGGGCTACACACACTCTGAAAACCATTTGAGAAAGCATCCCGCAGCAGGGTCAGCATTGAAGCAATTAAAACAAACGTCCAGTTCCAAAATAAAAATAAAACCAGCAACAAGCCCAGCAATGAGTCAAGGAAAACAAACCCTCATCCCGCTCCAGCCCAGCTCCTGCCTCGCTCCATCCTCACCGATGCCAGGACTGATTTGACATTCATTTCCTCCTAACAGCAGAATTCTTGATCCATCAGCAACAAAAGTGAATCAATCGGTTCCCAAAAGCCGGGCTGGTGAGAAGAAAGCCAGCCCTGCCTCTGGCATGTGGAATCAATCGATGCCTTAAGCAGAAAAATATTGATAATGTTGCTGCCGCTGACATATTTACGTCCTTTATTCTCGGTGCCACGAGGAGCGATTTCCTCCCCCCCTGCCTTGGCCCTGCCAGGGTTATTTTAGATGGTCCAAAACCTTCTTTCTTCCTCAGGGAGGGGAACCACGGCTATTTTTACTGTCTCACAATTTTGCCGTGGCTGCATCCCGAGAGGGATTGAGTTTCCCGGACATCGCGCTCTCCGCTTGCCGGAGATTCCTCTGGTCGGACCTTATAAGGAACCAGAGCTTCATCTCAGCCGCTACCGTGAGTCCCCCCCGCTGCCGCCCCAGTGATGGATCGAGCTGGAAAGACAGTTAAAAGGAGAAAAAAAAGGAGGCTGGGAGCCGTCAGTCTGGGGATTAGCAGTGGAAAAGGCAGGGGGTGGGATGGAGAGGCATTAGGAGAAATTACAGCCGTGGAAATCAAGGGGCGTAATCAAAACCAGATTGGGACACTTCAATAGTAATGGGAATCAGGTTTTTGTGAGTTTGGGGAATGCTGGATCCCTCATACCCCGGAGCTGTGCTGTTGGGGTGCTCTGATCCTCCCCCAGGTAGGAGCCCAGGTGTGATTTTGGGCCGTGTTGGCACCTTGAATGGGTCTCGGGGCTAAAACCCAAGGGAAATCTGGGGGTGTCTAGCCTGGAGAAGAGGAGGCTGAGGGGAGACCTCATTGCTCTCTGCAACTACCTGAAAGGAGGTTGTGGAGAGGAGGGAGCTGGGCTCTTCTCCCAAGGGACAGGACGAGAGGGAATGGCCTCAAGCTCCACCAGGGGAGGTTCAGGCTGGACATTAGGAAAAAATTTTTCAAGTAAAGGGTAATTGGTCCCTGGCAGAGGCTGCCCAGGGAGGGGGTTGAGTCACCTTCCTTGGAGGGGTTTAAGGGACGTGTGGACAAGGTGCTGAGGGACATGGGTTAGTGATTGATGGGAATGGTTGGACTCGATGATCCAGTGGGTCTCGTCCAACCTGGTGATTCTATGATTCTATGAAATCTCTCCTCAGCCCCCTAAGACAGCACTGGGGTCTCCCTGCAGCCCCAACTCACACCCATCTGCATGCCCCGTATCTTCTCAAACCCTTCACATCCCCCGCTGATGCTCCATCCTCCCCTGCTCCTCCGGCACCGCTGAGCCCAGCGGGCTGTGCCCACCCTGATGCGCAAAAATGACTGAGGCTGGGGTTTGTTCTTGACCCAACCCACACTGGAATGTTGTCCTCTCCCACCCTGGGCTGGGAAAGCAGCATCTGAACTGCCTGGTTTGGGTACCATGGTCCAGCCGAACCCCATCCCCAAGGAATCGCTCCCCACAGAGCACGGACACAGGTTTTTCCGAGAATTCCCTGTTTTTCATGGGCTGCGTGCGTCCGACCTGCAGCACAGCGAGGAAGAGCATGCAAAGGGCTCGAATTAGGGAAAAAGGGGAGGTATCAGCAGCAATTCCTCCCTGGCCAAGCTGAATCGAGAGAGCTGTTTTCCCCTGGATGGTAAAACTCTGCCGTGGAGCCCGGAGCCGCTCGGCGTTGACTGCGTGGAAGCTGCTCGGCACATTTCAAATTGTGGTTCAGGATGGAGCTAAGCTTCCCATCCCTCTGCCACGGAGGACAAATGGGTGGGTTTGGAGCTGGCAGAGACGCCGAGCAGGGGATGGGAGCACAGAGCAGCGCCTGCTGCACGAGAGCAGACCTCGGGCTCCATCCTTCAAAGCTTTTAAGTGCCCAAATCCCATTGATCGCAAGGAGAACCTTGGACCACGGAACCCTCGGCTTCCTGCTCTCCAGACGTGGGCTCGGCTCTTGCCGAGTGGCCCAAGGTGCAAATTCCTCAGCAGAGCTGGCCCAGAGAGTTCAAAGAAAAATAATTTTTTCTCCTCTTTTCCCCTTTTCCATTAGAAAAAGTACAATTAATTTTAAAAAAGGTGCCTTATTGCCACAAACTCCTCCCCCCTCTCAGGAACTGTCCCTCGAGGAAAGCTCCGATGGCTCCCAGTGAGGTGAAGCCCCTCGCTGAAGTCACCAGCCATAACCCCAGAGCCTGATTTCTACCCAAAATTTCCTCCCTTTCCCCTGAAAAGGGACTTTTCCCAGCACCATATGGGCAGCTCAGGGTTCCCCTTGCTTTTCCCTGGCTCCAGAACCCGTTCCCTGTTCCCAGAATGCTCCCAGGGGCCCTTTCCTCACCCAGGGCTTTTCCTCACAGCCCTTTATTCCTCCTCATCCTGTGAGCAGCCAGGATGGAATTCTCCCAATGACTATTATTTATTCATCATTATTTATAATTTCCCATTACCGTGTCGCTGGCTTTGTCACGAGAGGAATTACCTGGGCTTCCTAGTAAAATCAGTAGAAAGTTTGGTGGCAGGAGCTCACAGCGAGTGTTCATCCTGTGCTGTTGTGGGGTCTCTGAGGAGCCCTCGAGGGTGGTGGGAGAGGGGAGAAGCATCACCCAGGTTTGCTCGGGCTCCTCTGGCCTTTGGAAGTGGCTGGGAGACGACCTGGATGAACCTAAAATAAACTAACAATGGGGAGGGACGGTTGTTCCAAGGATGCTGCGTGCTCTGTCCTTGTGCAGGACTTAATACAATATTTCACCAAGCTGTAATTGGGCTTTTGTTAATTAAACCTCCCCCTTTTCAGGGCGAGGAGGCACGCTGGCTCCCGGCTGCCTCCTGATGCCACTTCCAGGAGCCCCATGCTTCTCATCTGATGGAGAACCCCCCGATCTGTCCCCCTCGAGGCTGCAGGGACCCAGCAAGAAACCCAGCAGCTCTTTTTCTTATTACAAACCTTGCAGCCAACCCACTCCCAGCTTGATCCGAGCCAGTCAAACCCAGCTCTGCTGCTGCCCAGCCCTGTGGCATCATCTCATTGTGGCAGAGCGGGATGGGCAGCATTGCCGAGACCCAATTTGGAGCCCCCCCCTCAATGGCCACGAGCCACCCTGGGAGCAAAACTGGCCACGCTCTGGCTCACGGAGGTGATTGCAAGTGGATGGAGCTTGTGGTTGACCTTGGGGGTTGCGATAGAACAGAGCGCATCGTCTCCCACCAGCAGCCTGAGGATGCTCCCCCAGCACATAAAACCCCAGAGAGTCATAGAATCACAGAATCACCAGGTTGGAAAAGACCCACTGGATCATGAGTCCAACCATTCCCATCAATAACTAACCCATGTCCCTCAGCACCTCGTCCACCCGTCCCTTAAACCCCTCCAGGGAAGGGGACTCAACCCCCTCCCTGGGCAGCCTCTGCCAGTGCCCAACGACCCTTTCCATGAAAAACTTTTTCCTAATGTCCAGCCTGACCCTCCCCTGGTGGAGCTTGAGGCCATTCCCTCTCGTCCTGTCCCCTGTCCTTTGGGAGAAGAGCCCAGCTCCCTCCTCTCCACAACCTCCTCTCAGGTAGTTGTAAAGAGCCTTTGGTTTTAATTCTGAGAGGTGACAGCAGACTTTTAAGAGGCTCTTTGTCATCCCGTAGAGCCAAGAAAGGGCTGCAACCTTTTTTTTTGGGACAGGAAAAAATAAAACAAGAGTGTGCAGGGAATTTAATGAAAAGCGCTAGCGAGTGCCTTCACCAAAGGAGCCGCGGAGGGCCAGCACGGGAGCAGCAGTTTCCACTTACCTTAGCTGGCTGCTGGCCCAGCCTTGTGCAGATGCAGCCCAGCTGAGCAGCCACCTCCATCTGCCGGGCTCAGTTCTCCATCACCAGCACTGGCTTTTCACACGGTGCCATTGGGCTGTTGTGCAGCGCCCGTGCTCGGGGTGGTGGCACAGAGGGGGCTCGGGGACCGCTTACTCCAAACCCCGAATCCCTAGCACTGCATCCCACAGCCAGAGGGCCCAGTGGGGCAGCAGGATTGATGGAAGGGGCCAGGGAGAGCAGATGGGTTCCCTGCTCACTTCAGTGGGGCGGCAAAGGCAAATTCATTGCGGGACCCCCGGCTGGTTCCCCCGCCCCACCATGTGATTGAATCATAGAATCACCAGGTTGGAAGAGACCCACCGGATCATCGAGTCCAACCGTTCCCATCAATCACTAACCCATGTCCCTCAGCACCTCGTCCACCCGTCCCTTAAATCCCTCCAGGGAAGGTGACTCAACCCCCTCCCTGGGCAGCCTCTGCCAGGGACCAATGACCCTTTCGGTGAAATATTTTTTCCTAATGTTCAGCCTGAACCTCCCCTGGTGGAGCTTGAGGCCATTCCCTCTCGTCCTGTCCCCTGTCCCTTGGGAGAAGAGCCCAGCTCCCTCCTCTCCACAACCTCCTCTCAGGGAGTTGCAGAGAGCAATGAGGTCTCCCCTCAGCCTCCTCTTCTCCAGGCTAAACACCCCCAGCTCTCTCAGCCGCTCCTCTTGTTCTCCAGCTGCCTCACCAGCTTTGTTGCTCTTCTCTGGACTCGCTCCAGAGCCTCAACATCCTTCTTGTGGTGAGGGGCCCACAACTGACCCCAGGATTCGAGGAGCGGTCTCCCCAGTGCCGAGTCCAGAGGGAGAAGAACCTCCCTGGACCTGCTGGTCACACCGTGTCTGATCCAAGCCAAGATGCCATTGGCCTTCTGGCCACCTGGGCCACTGCTGGCTCATGTTCAGTCGCTGTCAACCAACACCCCCAGGTCCTTCTCCTCCAGGCAGTTTCCAGCCAGACTTCTAGTCTGGAGCTGCCCAGGGTTGTTGTGCCCCAAGTGCAGGACTTTGCCGCGCTTCCATTCATCCATGTGTTAAAAGGAGCATGGGATGCTCGGCTTATTGCTCCCCTCCCTGCCCGTCTGATCCGTGGGTGGGCATCCCATGTCCCACGGTCCCGGGCTCATCCTGCCCCATCCCCACCTGGCCCCGACACGGCTTTCTGGCCGGCGAACCCATCGCCATGTGGCTCGCACGTGTGTTCCCGCGCTCCGTGCCGGAGAACAAACAGCAGCTTCGGCTTCGGTTTAATCTCATTGAAAGGCAACGAGGGACTTTTCCTTCCTGGCTGCCCCGTGGAGCAGCACAAGCCGGCTGGGAGCAGCGACCTCGTGCACCTCAGGAGGTTGATAATTTGCTTTTTGAGAGGAAATCCAGCTGAGCGGCGCTCGGCCCGGGCAGCGAATGATGTGACCCAAGGGAGGAGCTGGGGGGGTCCTGTGGTTGGGGTGGTAGGAAAGGACTGAGAATCGATGTGAGGAACCCCAACAGCACCTGCAGAGCCCAGACAGGTGCCAAAACAACTGGTATTGGCAGGACACAAAGACAAATCCACCATGAGAAGGACAAAGTCAGAGAAGGAAGGCATCTGTCCTCCATCTCAGCCTCAGGAGCCACCGCAGGGGCCAGTGACAGCATCTGGGCTGCTTCCAGCCGCCCTCCCTTACCAAAGCCACCAGAAAACCCGCTTCATTTTTCCAGCGAGCTCCACAAAGAGCATTTCTGGTGCTGACACACCAAGCAGGGGCCTCACTGGGACAAAGGACGGGCCGTGACATTTCCAGCTGCGCCCCCTCTCACGCACAGCTTAACCCATCACCGTGGGGTCTGGGCTGGGCAGGGCACCAGGCAGAGCTGCCTGCGAGAAGCTGGAAGGGCTGGGACAGAGGACAAGGAGTGTGGGGAGATTTTTAGGGAGCAAAGGATGTCAAGACGGGGTTCTTGTTAGAGCCAAGGGTTGATTTATAAAGAGGAGCAGGCAGCTGCTCCTCTGGGTACCGCAGCATCACTGCCTGCTCCTCGCTGGGAGCTGGGAGAGACCTTGGGGTCTGGGTCCTGGGGATCCCACCAGTCCAGGTGCCTGTGGGATGTCGTCCCTTGTCCCTTGCAGCTGGAGGAGGTCTGGTCACTCCATCCTAGCCTCATCCCTCCAGCCACAGCCACTGACCTGCCTCTCGTTGGGGCTGCGGTACCATTAATGAACCCGTTACACAAACAGTGAGCGGCTGAGAGCTGGAGCGAGGGGTGCGGGGACAGACGGACAGAGGAACGTGGTGTTTGAGGGGCTGGAGAGGGATGGATACGGAGACAGATAGATGGACATGAATAACTTGGGGGGCTGGAGAGAGACAAATGGACAGATAGATGGACGTGAATAACTGGGGGGCTGGAGAGAGATGGAGGGACAGATAGATGGACATGAATAACTGGGGGGCTGGAGAGAGATGGAGGGACAGATAGATGGACAGCAGAGGAGGGTGCATGGAGATGGATGGATGAACGTGAATAATTGAGCAGCTGGAGAGGGAGCGCACCCCGAAAGTGCTTGGTGGGAGGGCTGGGAGGGTCTAGGGGGGGTCCGGGCTTTGTGTGCCGGCGGAGGAGGGTGCTGGCTCGGCATCTCGCCGTGATGCTCCGGGGGCGGAGAGGAGGAGGAGGAGGAGGAGGAGGGACTTGCAGCTCTTTTCTAGCTGCCGCCGAGGCGGTGGGCGGCAGAGGGAGGGCAGCCCGGCCGCTCACCGGCTCTCGGGGTGGGAGGTGGGGGGGGAAGGAAAAGCCCTGGGACCCCCGCACACCATGGCCGGGCTCCTGCCGCCGCTGCTGGTGCTGCTGCTGCTGCCGCCGGTGAGTGCGGGGGGAGCGCATGAGGGATGCGGGGACCCCCGGGGGCACCGCGAGGGGTCCCGGGGCTGGAGGATGGAGCTGGGGGTGCGGAGCGCTCCTGGGGAGCAAGGGAGCGGGGCTGGGAGGAAGGGTGGGGTGATGGGGGGCCCCGCAGAGATGGTTTGCGCATCCCCCTGCACAAATCATCTCTTGTCATCCCTTTCACCCAGGGGGATAAAAAAAAAAAAAGGATGGCAGAGCCCTGAGTCAATGAGGGGGCGAGAAGACACCCCAAAGCCCCTCACTTCTGCCGTCCCGCATCCCCAAACGTCTCCCAGAGACTTTCCCAGCTCCGTTCTCCCTGCTCAGAGCGCAGGGTGAGCTCCTTTATTGCTTGGAGAAGAGGGAAGAGTGTGTGGGAGACGCGGCTTAGGGCAGGGGTCCCAGGGTGGACGATGCTCAGGGCTGGGGGTGCACCCACCGACCTGGGGCTTTTGTTAGAGAGGGATTTGACGGAGTCTCAGAGGTTTCTCCAGGCTGCAGACACCTCTTGAGCAGGAGTTTTAGTGGTTTCGTGCCCAGCAAGAAGAGCAGCGGTGCCGGAGGGTCTCGTGCCCACGGGACGCTCACAGGGATGCTCGTGCAGAGGGTGGGCGGTAGGAAAGGCGAGAGCTGCCCCAGCCAGATGGATTCAAGTGATTTCACCCCGGGGAATCACTCACATCTGGTAGCCCCCCCTGCATCTCCGCAGCTGCCCCCCGCGTCAGGGCTGAGCTCAACTGTCAGCACCCGCTGCCCTGGAGCTGGATGTGCCCCCCCAGGTCACACCACAGAGCCAGGGGGGGAACCAGGCGGGTCCAGATGTGCGTCCACAGCTGTGGCCGCAGCCAGGCCCCCCCCCCCAGACACCAGGTGCCCCGTGGTGGTGGCTCTTTACCTGCGCTGCTTGGCCAGTAGCTCCGTGTGGGAAGAGGCAGAGCCCTCCCCATCCCGCTGTGCTGAGACTTGGCCGGACCCACAGAGCTCAGACGTGGCTTTCCCTGCTGCCCAGAGTTTGGGGCTCACTCCGAGCCAGAGGTTTGGTTTTTCCCAGACTGGCTGCTTCGCCAGGAAAGGCAAAACCCCGTCTGTCAGGTCGCGGTGGTTCGGATCCAGGCTTGCCCTGGGCCAGTTTCCAGCTGTACCATCCCCTCCTTTCCCTGCTCCGGTGTGAAGTGATGCTCTGTGCCAGGGCTCTGAGCTGATGGTGCTGGACTCGATGATCCGGTGGGTCTCTTCCAACCTGGTTATTCTATGATTCTAACTCCTGCTTGGCCACCTCCTCAGCTGACGGTGCCTGCCAGGACAAAAAAAAAAAAATAATCTTGCAACTCAGAAAGCAATTAAAAGCTTACAGAGGTGTTGCTCGCACCCTCCATCCGTGTCCCCCAACTGCTCCTCAGTCCAGCTGTCAAAATGCTTTATGGTGTTAATACCTGCGGCTTTGTCAACAGGAGTTGTGTTAATAACACGCACATTGCAGCGGGTTAATGCAGACCATGTGCCCCTCTTGGACGCGCGATAATCTTTATGGGGGTTTCGGTGCTCGAGTCGCGGGTCTAAAAGGGAAACACAGGGAGAGCAGGGGGGGTCGCAGCACCTGGGGCTCAAAGTTGAATTTTCTACAACATTTGGGAGCGCAGAGGTGAGGACTGGGCAGGGGGGAGGCATCAGCTCTGCTGGCAGCGATATGGGGAGGGGATGCGTGGCTGGAGGGGATGCGTGGCTGGAGGGGATGCGTGGCTGGAGGGGATGCGTGGCTGGAGGGGATGCGTGGCTGGAGGGGTCTGGGTTTCTCACAGAGGGAGCGTGGCTGGGTCGCATCCCTGTGGGTGCGCGGAGCCGCTCGCAGCTGCCTGCGGCGTGGGAGAGCTGGCGCTGCCGCCCCAGCTGCACCGTCCCAGCCTTCTCAGCACTATTTATAGCCAGACACGTTCGGCTGCTCCCCCCAGTCCTGCTCACGGCTGCTGCGGGGAGGTGGGAGCAGGGGGCAGACCCCTACCCAAGCCGGAGAGACGCACAAGTCGGGGCTGAAGAGGATGGAGAGTAGGGTGAGCTCCAAACAGGTTTGCTGCCAAGCCCCACCAGCTGGATCTGCCCCCCAGGAGAGACACGCAGCCAGCCCGCTGCAAAGCAAACCCCTTCCTCACCCCCAGACCCACTTCCCAGCTGTCATTTGGGGGTGCTGGGGACACCCCAAGCCCTCCTGCGTGCACGGTTGGGGCCCAGCGCCTGAGAGGGCTGCCAGCCTGGGCTGGCGAAGCAGCGCCAGGGAGGAGAGCACATGCTTTCCAGCGCAGGGTAATTGGAGCACTTTGTCATTCAGATGCCTATAATTGGCGCTCCATTGTCTCAGCCGGGCCGGATGCTGCTGGATGATGCACAGCGAGTTCATAACGCCGCATTGTGCGAGGAGGCGGCCAACTGGCTGACGAGGCATCCAGATGCATGGGGAGGGGGAGCTCCTTCCAGCCTTAGCTGAGTTTCTTCCCCCCCCTCCAAAATCAGGCTTGGTTGGATGGCAAAGGGATGGTCCAGCCCTGGAGCTCACCCACCTGCAAGCAGAATCATGGAATCACCAGGCTGGAAAAGACCCACTGGATCACCGAGTCCAACCATTCCCATCAATCACTAACCCATGTCCCTCAGTGCCTCGTCCACCCGTCCCTTAAACCCCTCCAGGGAAGGGGACTCAACCCCCTCCCTGGGCAGCCTCTGCCAGGGACCAATCACCCTTTCTATGAAAAATTTGTTCCTGATGTCCAGCCTGACCCTCCCCTGGTGGAGCTTGAGGCCATTCCCTCTTGTCCTGTCCCCTGTCCCTTGGGAGAAGAGCCCAGCTCCCTCCTCTCCACAACCTCCTTTCAGGGAGTTGGAGAGAGCAATGAGGTCTCCCCTCAGCCTCCTCTTCTCCAGGCTGAACACCCCCAGCTCTCTCAGCCGCTCCTCTTGTTCTCCAGCCCCCTCACCAGTAGGAGCAAGAGGAGCCCTGGCAGAGCTCAGCTCACCACGAGCATCTCAGCAGCCGTGCACCCGGGGAGAGATGCTTCCAGCCAAGAGGTCTTTTGGGGAGCAGCCATCCCATAAACGCACGCGCTGCCCGGGCTGCGAAGTGCATGTGGAGGGCAGCTCCGAGCCCTGCGCTCATGGCAGGTTTATTGCTTCCACATGTGATGACAGGTTTTATAAGCAGATACGCTTACTTCCATTAGACACTAACTTTGCTGAAGGTCTCGGTGCTCACTTCAAAGTCTTCATTTCCACCATGGGGATTGATTTTCAGTCAAGAGCGCCGTGCAGAGCTGCTACCCAAGCTCTCCAAGCCCTCCTTGATGACAGGCAGGTCTCCCTGCCACCAGCCTGCGGGCACTGCCTTGCTTTCCTCCAGGGTGACAAGGGCTGAGCCCTTCAGGATGGCAAAGCGACCTCAAAGGAGACAATGCAGCTGACAGACAAAGGGAAACAGTGCTGTAAGCACATAGAAAAGCCCACATCCCCACTAAAAAAATACCCACTGTGGAGTCGTGGGCTTTCTTGGATCCCCTCCAGCAGCACCACTGGGCAGAGGTTTTTGATGAGCGTGTTTTGCCTAGCAAAGTAATTTCTCCTGGGACCTGTATTTGATGTCAGCCCCCCTGCTTCAGCCGTAATTTGATGTCCACCTCAGAGCAGGACCCTAGGTGGAGGCGATGTGTTTCTCCGCCTGCCCTCACAGGGACAACTCACAACTCCTGGCTCTATTTTCTCTCCCAGGGACCCACTTGGGGCTCCAAGGACAAGTGCTTCACCAAGATGTACACGACGAGCGGGGAGTGCTGCAAAGCCTGCAACCTGGGAGAGGGGGTGGTGCAGCCCTGCGGGGTCAACCAGACCGTCTGCGAGCCCTGCCTGGACAGTGAGTATCCTTTCTGCCTCCTGGAAGTGTTTTCTGGCCACAATTTTTGTGGTTTGCCTCTACTTTCCGTGCAGAACCCTGGCACAGATCAGCTCCACCCAGGCCACCCATCTCTGCACCGACACCAGGTTAACTTCCAGCTTTTTCCAAAAGCATTTGCCCTGCAAATCCCGGCTGCGGATGCAGCAGCTCACCCTGTTTTGGGACCCATTGGTGCCAGGCACCTTTACAGATCCCCCTTCCAGCTCTGTTCTCCTGACAGCTCCCTAGCCAGCATTTGCCTCTGAAAAATTCCCTCTCCAAGCTGCCTGGGTGTTGATCTCCAGCTCAGCCATGGGGCTGTCTCTTAATGAACCACCTCTATGTTTTTCCTCTCTTTAAACCTTGTAAAGGCTGCAAAATAAAAGCAAGTTTGAAAGGAGAGAAGCGAATCACCCAGGTCCCCAGGAGAAAGGGGAGCAGTGCTCTCCCGGCTGGCTCCGGGCACGTTGCCTATGTCAAATACTCCATAAACGTCAGCCAGAGATGCGTGCTGGAGACCTGCTTAAATGTCTGCAGATGACGAGGTCCAGCTAGGACGGTTTAAACAATGCCATGATAGGCATAAGCAATCTGTCCCTCAAATTTACTGCTGCAGAGCCTTGGAAGGGCTAAGGACAAGTATTTGTAGAAAAAAGCCACACCAGCCAAACCCAGAAGGCTCCCAGGATGCGATTTGAGAGGGGGAAGAGACAGAGCATGACCTGGAGGGAGCAAAGAGGAGGCAGAGTCTCGGGTGGAGGGAAGCAGAATAAGCAGAGGAGCGCCAGCAAGGAGCAGGGGACAGAGCAGTGTCAGGGCAGAGCTAAAAATACCTCTGCTTCCCTGCAAAATCAATGAACGCACCCTTGCAGCTCCTGCCTGCGGGGCTGAATCCCACTGGCTGCAGCCTTGGGGCTGGGCACAGGGGCTCGGGGCTGTCCTGCTGCGAGGTGCCAGGGCAGCCAGTGCACCTTCCATCCCCACGAGCGATGCCCTTCTGAAGGGACCTGGCCTTCTTCTCCTGGCCACGTAAATCCAGAGGGTTTGCTTTGCTCCCTGGGGATGCTCAGAGGTTTCCCGTAACCCCCTGCACCCCCAGGCTGGAGGATGGTTTCTCTCTCTGATTTATTCTTGGGAACTAGGGGGTTGAAGGGAGTTCCCACCCTCCATGGAGGATGCGGAGGTTATGAAGAGACAAGGACCTGGGTGCAGGAAGCCTCTGCATTATCCAGGGTGCAGTTGCCCCTGTTCTGGTTTGCATCCCAGCTTGATCTGCCCAGCCCCACCTTGCCCCGCGCCAGGCATTTGCATTTTTGAGGTGGTTGTGGGGATCAACATCAGGCAGCAGCTCTGCTGGGTCAGGGAGCTGAGCTGGAAAGCACCAGGACAAAAGGGTCCAGCCCCTTCCTCCATCCCAGCTGGGTGACAGCAAGGGCTGCAGCCGTGACACCTCCCAGCATCGCACGCAGACCGAGAGCAAAACCCCGGGGCAGCACTTTGTGCCCTGCTGAGCTTCATTACTGACGGACCAGCAAGGCTGAGTGCTCCTGGCCTCCAAGCAGCTGCTGTGGGACCACTAGTTCCCTTCTCCACACCTCAGTTTCCTCCATAAACCTTCTCCTGCCTCCCAGTCCAGCAGCTCACAGCCCTACAACCCCTTCCTTGGGAACATCTGCTATGGGGGTCCCCCTCACTTACCCAACTGCTCTGCAGCACAGCCCAGAGCAGGATCAGACCTCTGTCACCTTGATAAGAGGGAGCACCAAGGGGTCAACCCATCCTCCTCACTGCCTCAAAGACCAGAACAGGAGACAAGCTGAGGGAGCAGAGCCCTTGCAAACCCTCCTGCTTTAAACCCCCAGCCCTGCCCCAGCTGAAGCCTCTCAGCTGTTCATTAGTAGCAGCCCAGAAAAAATCCCCAGGAGCTGCTGAGCAGGGATGTGGGTGCAGGTGCTGCAAGGAGGCAAACGCTCCCCCAGCTCCCTGTGAGCTGAGTGGGATTTTGGGGTGGGAAGAGGAGGCCTGCAACCCCCATCATCATCATCATCATCCCTCACCGGGATGGGGAGCGGGTCCTTTTGGACCTGGTGTGTCGGCGGATCCCGCGGGCGCTGGGCAGGTGCAGGCAGCCCCGCTCCCAGCGACTCGCTGCGTGCCAAGCGTGAGCCGGCGGGGAGGAATGCGGGCACGGCCCTGGGCTGCGAGATCCCCACCTCCACCCCAGGCTGCCTTCTGAGCTCTTGCTTTGGATGTTTTCCCAATCCACCAGCCAAATTGTTTTGGAAAAATTCGCTACAACCGAAGCACCGCGTCTGCCAAAGCCGTGGGGCCGGAGGAAGCGGACCCTGCATCAGCCCCGATGGCCACCAGCCTTTTTTTAATTTTAATTTTCCTTCTTGCCCCCCTTGCCAGCCGCCCCTGATAGCTGCCTCATGATTTATTTATCCCCCTCGCCAGCCTCCATCGCTGCGGGCAGGAGGGAGGGGGCCCCGTTTGAATCTCAGCTGTAATTGCTCAGCTCAGATACCTTGCTGCCACTGCAAATGTGCCCACTCAGCCGTATGCCTTTCCTGGCCACTTCCCCGCTCTAATGGTGCTATCAATAATTCAGAATAATGCAAAGGATGAGTCCAGGTTAATGGGAGCTGCGCACGCTGACGACTGACCCGGGCTCTGCTCGTGCAGCCGGGCACGGGGCAGAGATGAGGGGGCTGCTCGGGGCCAGTGGGTTCATCCCTGGAGTTGAAGGAGGGCGCTGAGCTCCGAGAGAGGTGCAGGACACCTGGATGCAGGCATGGGGGAGATGCTGGGGAGGGGAAATGTCACGGCTGTTGCTGCTCAGGGTTTGCTGCATGGTGGGAGAGCAGCTACTGAGCTGGATGGCACCTCCATCCTGCTCCTCCTGTGCAGAAGGTGCCAGCTCTGCCCATCACCAGGGTCTCAGGGCTCTTTCTTCTCCTTTGTCTTGAAAACACCTACATATTAAGCATCAGAGCAGCTCTGCCTGGAGCCTGACTCGGCCTCTTTGGCCACCCAAGGAGACCGGAGGCCACTGAGGGTGGGAATCACCATCTCCTATGATATTCCGTGAGTCAGGCACGTCAGTGAGGATCCTCACGTTGCCTTCCCGAGGAGCAGGGCTAGCGGAGGGGTTGCCCTGGATCCCCCTGACACCCTCTTCAAGGAGGCTGGATGTTGCTCCAGCGTTTTGGCTGAGGGAAGCGCGGGGATCGATGGGCGGCAGTGGATGCAGGGACAGCAGCTGTGCCCTCCGGACGGAGCTGACCCGTCTGCCCGGGCTAAAAATATCTTCAAACACCTTTGGGAGCAGGCAGGGGGAGGGATGGGCACGGGGGTGGCTTGCGGGGCTGCGGGAGAAGGATTGATTTCCCCAGCAGAGTCAATCCTGCAGGGTGAAACCAGAGAGCAAGAAGCCCCGGGGTCAGAGGAGAGTCAGCAATTAGTGTTGGAACTCATGCCCCGCGCACACAGGGAAGAGGTGACGCCCTGAAGAGACCCTGGGGCACCCCTCCAGCAGGATGTGGAGAAGAAAGCTTTCGGGATGCTGGGGAGCAGCAATGGCTCTAGAATGCCCTTAGGGACCATCTGGAGGTCAAAAATCATAGAATCATAGAATCACCAGCTTGGAAGAGACCCATTGGATCATCGAGTCCAACCATTCCCATCAATCACTAACCCATGTCCCTCAGCACCTCGTCCACCCGTCCCTTAAACCCCTCCAGGGAAGGGGACTCAACCCCCTCCCTGGGCAGCCTCTGCCACTGCCCAATGACCCTTGCCGTGAATTATTTTTTCCTGATGTTCAGCCTGACCCTCCCCTGGTGGAGCTTGAGGCCATTCCCTCTTGTCCTGTCCCCTGTCCCTTGGGAGAAGAGCCCAGCTCCCTCCTCTCCACAACCTCCTTTCAGGGAGTTGGAGAGAGCAATGAGGTCTCCCCTCAGCCTCCTCTTCTCCAGGCTAAACACCCCCAGCTCTCTCAGCTGCTCCTCTTCTTCTCCAGCCCCTTCACCAGCTTTGTTGCTCTTCTCTGGACTTGCTCCAGAGCCTCAACATCCTTCTTGTGGTGAGGGGCCAGAACTGACCCCAGGATTTGAGGAGCGGTCTCCCCAGTGCCGAGTCCAGAGGGAGAAGAACCTCCCTGGCCCTGCTGGCCACGCTGTTTCTGATCCAAGCCAAGATGCCATTGGCCTTCTTGGCCACCTGGGCCACTGCTGGCTCGTTTGTTGAGGGGATGGAGCTGGTGCCAGGGACAAAGTGGCTGCAGGGATGGAGGTGCTGCACTGGGACCCCACTCACCTCGCCCTCTGTCCTTTGCCAGGTGTCACCTACTCGGACACGGTGAGCGCCACGGAGCCGTGCAAGCCCTGCACGCAGTGTGTGGGGCTGCAGAGCATGTCCGCGCCCTGCGTGGAGTCGGACGATGCCGTGTGCCGCTGCGCCTATGGGTACTACCAGGATGAGCTGAGCGGGAGCTGCAAGGAGTGCCGGGTGTGCGAGGTGGGCTTCGGCCTCATGTTCCCCTGCCAGGACTCTCAGGACACGGTCTGCGAGGAGTGTCCCGAGGGCACCTTCTCCAGCGAAGCCAACTTCGTGGACCCCTGCCTGCCCTGCACCACCTGCGAGGACAATGAGGTGCTGGTGAAGGAGTGCACGGCCACCTCAGATGCCGAATGCAGAGGTAATGCTGTTTTTTTCCAGGTTTGGCAACTGTGGAGGGGAGGGCTGCGTTCCCCAGCTCTCCTGCAGTGCTCCTTGCCTCAGTTTCCCTTTGCAGCACAGCGCTGGGGAGGCAGGGGCACATCCGTGGGCTCAGAGGAGAGGACCCTTGTGCGCAGCTGAGCCCCCCAGCCCCTGGACACTGCAGCAAACAGCACTTGCCCGTCAGCCCTCGCATCCCTTGCCTGGTCCCAGGGTTTGCCCAACCCTTTCCAGAGACTTCGGTGCCCGAGCTCCTGGCAGGCACTCTGTTGGGTGGCTTTTGGTGTCCAGGAGCAGTGGCAGAGCTGAGAGGTTCACGAGTCTGGGATGCCACGCTCGCTGCCCCCCAAGCATTCATCGGGAGGGCACTGGGCTTCCCTTTGTCCATAGAGTGGTTATTACAGAACATCCTTCAGCAAGCAGAGGTGAAACGATGGTGGGAGGTGGAAAGGGAAAGCCGATGGGTTTCTGCTGGGAGCATCCTGCTCGGACCAGCCGACCCCACAGCCCAGGAGGGTTTGGTGCCCTGGGGAACAAGGGGAGCACCATCCACAGTGTCAGCTCCCCACCGTGCGCATCCCCCAAGGAGCTGCAGGGCTGTTCCGGCTGCCTTGGCATCCTCGGCACGGTTGGCTGCCGAGGAGAAAAGCGCTTTGTGCCGGCGGCTGGTGCTTCACAGGGCCGGAGCAGCTGGCGCAGCAGCGCTCTTGAAGGGGTCGAGTAAATGGAGCTCTTGAAGGGGTCGAGTAAATGGAGCCATAAGTCAAGGAGCACAGGACCAGCTTTGTCAAGCGGCCTCAGGCTCCTGCTGGAAACAGCCGCGCCGAAAGGGCAGCGGGGTGCAGCCAGGGGCCCCGGCTGGGAGGGCTGGAAGGCGAGATGCCAGCTCCTCGCCGCGGCACCCGCTCCATCCTCACCGTGCTGGCAGCCGTGCCGCAGCCTCACGGGGCTCCTGCTAGCAGGCACAGGGGGTTTAGGAGGCACCCAGGGCAGGGCGTGGGGCAGGCACAGGTGAGAGCACTTTGCTGGGGCAAGAAGAGACTCATCCACTCTGTGGGACGTGCCTGGGTGCGGCGGGATTGGGGTGACTCCCAAATGGGGCCAGGTTGAAGGGGCAAATCCATGCCCTGGTGGGGCTGGCAGCAGAGGAGCCCAGCTCTGGGTGAGCTGTGGAGCCTCGTGCAGGTCTCGGTGCTGACGCACAGTGGATGGGGGACAACTGGGGCCACGTCCCGGGGCTTCGGTACCTGCAATGGGAGCCCAGGGCTCAGCCTGCAGCTTGCACGTGGTGGGAAAGAGGTGCAGGACTCGAGCAAAGCCAGTGCTGGGGAAGAAGAATCCTAGAATCATAGAATCACCAGGTTGGAAAGGACCCACCGGATCATCGAGTCCAACCATTCCCATCAATCACTAAACCATGTCCCTCAGCGCCTTGTCCACCTGCCCCTTAAACCCCTCCAGGGAAGGTGACTCAACCCCCTCCCTGGACAGCCTCGGACAGGGACCAATCACCCTTGCCATGAAAAATTTTTTCCTAATGTCCAGCCTGACCCTCCCCTGGTGGAGCTTGAGGCCATTCCCTCTCGTCCTGTCCCCTGTCCCTTGGGAGAAGAGCCCAGCTCCCTCCCCTCCACAACCTCCTTTCAGGTAGTTGTAGAGAGCAATGAGGTCTCCCCTCAGCCTCCTCTTCTCCAGGCTAAACACCCCCAGCTCTCTCAGACGCTCCTCTTGTTCTCCAGCCCCTTCCCCAGCTCCGTTGCTCTTCTCTGGACTCGCTCCAGAGCCTCAACATCCTTCTTGTGGTGAGGGGCCCAGAACTGACCCCAGGATTCAAGGCATCGTCTCACCAGTGCCGAGTACAGAGTTTGTCCCTGGGACCAGGGAGGATGATGCTGTAGGGGGCCAGGGGACAAGGTGGTTTTCAAGGACAAGCCTGGGGGCAAGGGGATGGGGCACATCTGGCACCTTCGCAAGCCCCATAGCCTCTGGATGAAGATCCCTGCAGAGGCTGATGTCCCTTACATGCCACAAGGCATGACTGGCTGTGTGATGGATCATTCTCATTTCTTTTCTCCTCCTGCCTGGCAGACCTCCATCCTCGCTGGACGACACACGCGCCAGCCCTGGTGGGCTCTGACAGCCCCGAGCCCGTCACCAGGGACCCCTTCAACACCGAGGTGATGCCCAGCACCCTGGCAGACACCGTCACCACCGTCATGGGCAGCTCACAGCCCGTCGTCAGCCACGGCACCGCTGACAACCTCATCCCTGTCTACTGCTCCATCCTGGCAGCCGTGGTGGTGGGGCTGGTGGCCTACATCGCCTTCAAAAGGTGGGGGACCGAGACAGAGCTGTGGTGTTGTGGAAGAGGATTTAGGTGTTGGGAAAGTGGCTGCGACCCCCCTCAGAGCTCCCGCAGCTGGAGCTGTCACCAACACGGGAGGGAAGGGGACCAGGCTGGGTGATAGGAGCCTGTTTTCCAAAAATGCGCGAGAAATCAGGTGATTATGGGTGAAAGAATCATAGAATCACCAGGTTGGAAAAGACCCACTGGATCATCGAGTCCAACCATTCCCATCAATCGCTAAACCATGTCCCTCAGCACCTCGTCCACCCGTCCCTTAAACCCCTCCAGGGAAGGGGACTCAACCCCCTCCCTGGGCAGCCTCTGCCAGGGACCAATGACCCTTTCTGTGAAATATTTTTTCCTACTGTCCAGCCTGACCCTCCCCTGGTGGAGCTTGAGGCCATTCCCTCTCGTCCTGCCCCCTGTCAGGGAGGTGGCAGCGGGGTGTGGGTTCATGCCATGCCCCCTCCAGCCCTCATTGCAGACCTGCCCCCCTCCCTGGCCCCGGCTCGTTCTCACACGCCGCAGGCGGCCGTCGTGGCCGATCACGCTCAGCAGCTCATCCCCGTGCGCTGGGTTCACACCTGGCCCCGCACGGGCACCCCTGGAGATGGGGTGGGGGGCTGGAGGCACCCCAAGAGCAAGGGGGGACCCACAGGCAGTGCTGGGACCCTGCCAACTCCAGCAGCGCAGCAGACCCTTGCAGAAAGGAGCCCTACCTTGGTTCTCTGCAAAGCTCAGGAGTTGGCAACCCCTCGGCAGCCAGAAACGCCGACTTAAACCAATCCAGATGCCAACCTGGAGTGGCTGAGGCTGCAGAAGAAACGCTTCTCCCTGGGAAACGTGGCCCCAGGAAAGGAGGACCAAGCAACAAACCTGCTCCCAGCCCTGGGGATGTCACCGCTGGCTTTCACCTCCCGGCTCCTCTCCCTGCAGGTGGAACAACTGCAAACAGAACAAGCAAGGGGCCAACAACCGCCCGGTGAACCAGACGCCTTCGCCGGAGGGGGAGAAGCTGCACAGCGACAGCGGCATCTCGGTGGACAGCCAGAGCCTGCACGACCAGCAGCCACCCAGCCAGAGCACCCAGGGGCCAGGTAGAGCGAAACGGGGGCTGCGGGGTGGGCTGGGGTACCCTGGGGATGGGCTTAACGCTGCTTCGTCCACCCCAGCGCCCAAGGGAGACGGGAACCTCTATGCCAACCTGCCGCTCAGCAAGCAGGAGGAGGTGGAGAAGCTGCTGGGCAGCTCTGCGGAGGAGACGTGGAGGCAGCTGGCCGGGGAGCTGGGCTACAAAGAGGACCTCATAGACTCCTTCACCCAGGAGGAATCGCCTGCCCGAGCTCTCCTGGCAGACTGGTCCTCCAAGGAGACGGCCACCCTGGACGCCCTGCTCACCGCCCTGCGCAAGATCCAGCGCGGGGACATCGCTGAGAGCTTGTACAGCGAGTCCACCGCCACCTCCCCCGTCTGAAGGGTGGCCCGGGGTGGCCCCGCAGGGTCCCCTTCCCCCTTCGCCCCCTCACCTCCTCCCTCCCCGGCACTGAGAGCCCTGGAGAGGAGGGTGGGAAGGAAGCGGGGGCTCCCCGGGCCCCCTCAATTTACAGTCCTGTATGCACTGAGCTCCTGTTTTCGGTATCGCCCCCTCCCAACGCCACCTCCCCCAGGCAGCCCGTGAGCAGGATGGGTGCTGGGCTCGGTCCCACTCAACACCCAAAGCCCATCTCTTCCCTGGAGCATCCTCTGCAGCCCCACAAGGGTGGAGGGACCGATGCAGGAATGAGCACCGCACTCAGCTCTCTCCTCTCTCCCCTTCCAGCCCCTTCTCCTTCCTCCTCGGGGCTCCAATTCTCCTCTTCCTCCTGCCCTCCCTCTATCACCCACCCTGCCGCTGTACTTCTGCTCCCCTCCAGCGCCCTGGAATCCATCTGCTTCCCCCAAATCGCAGGCAAAGGGCAGGGCTGGGATGGGCACGGAGAGAACCAGAGCTGCCTCCCCAGGATCTGGGGAAGGGGCTGATCCCACAGCTGGGGAAAAGGATTTGCCTTCCAGCAGCCCAGCCGACACTGTGAAATTTGGGGGGACACAGCATCCACACACGCTCTGTGTTTGGTTTCGGTGAGGAGCGGCCAGGACCACCACGACGTTGGGGACCAGGCGTGTGGCCCCACCACCTCTCCAGCACTGGAGCTCCACGGGAGGACGATGAAGCTCTAAAGGTCTCAAAAAGTGCCTGCTCGCAGCGGGGACGTGACAAAAGGGCTCTGCTCATCCTTCTCCCAGTGTCCCTGCGTTGCTCCGACACACGAGCCAAGCCACCCTGCCGCGATTGCACTGTCCCTGCTTGCCAACAGACCCAGCTGGGCTGATGGTCCCGACCCACTGCTTGTAAAGGGCTCCTTCCCCTCCAGCACTGTGATGGGGTGCTCAGAAACACCCCTGCCTGCTCCCTGCAGGCCCTTTGCCTCCGTCTGGGCACGCAGCAGGTGCTCCCCACCCTTGGTGCACCAACCAGCACCCCTTGGGTGACCCCAGCACCTCCCTCTGCCCGCACCCACCACAGGGGAGAGGACATCGCTCACCACCTCCACGTCTCCAGAGCTCCAAGTGCATTTTCTTAGCATATCAGGTCCCTGCCCAGCACCCAGCTCGCTCCTGGGTGAATGGGTGATGCTGGAGAGCAGACACTAAGTGGGCAAGCACCCAGTTTACCCTCACGAGCTGCCACCGAGCAGCCAGTGTGGTCCTGGGGGATGTCCCCAACGCAGCTGTGGCTTCAGCATCTTCCTCTTGTGGAGCATCACAAGCCTTGTGAAGAAGAAGGACTGCAAGCAAGCTGGTGCACAGCACCTGTGCTGGGCACACGTGTGCCTACGGACTCCCCCTTCTCCTCTGGATTCACCCAGAGACTCTTTCCTGAAGGCAGAAGGTGACTTTCTTCCTCTCTTTAAGGAGATAAGCGAGACTTGTAAATAATCCCATGTCGTTTTACTAACTCCTCGATGTTTCTACGTGTGGCGTGGGGGGACGGCGTCCGCCCAGCCCCTTTGCTCTTCCTCGCAGCTTTTCCTCCAGCAAGGTGAGCTTTCCTTTTGCAGCCCAAGCCTCCAGTCCCACCTCATTTCTGGCCTTAAAGACTCAATGGGGAGGCAGGGAAACACACACCCCCCGAAAATCAGCACAGCAGATCCATGAAGAACTTGGGAAACTGAAGGATTTGACTGTTCCCAGCACAGGGAGAGTTTGGAGCTGTTTGAGGGGCTGGAGCCTGTGTCCATAGGATTCAAGTGCTCAAGACCTTCAAAAGCTTTTGGGAATTTTGGCCAGGCTGAATCCAGCTCTCCAGGATGGGGTATTTGATGCCTCCTGCCCTCGTGCTGCGAAAGACCAAAGGCCGCTTTGGAGGAACAACACAGGGGATGCTTTGGCCGCTGGCTGCCCGTGCTGACCCCCTTGGTTTGAAACTCTTGGCCCCAACAGGGCTGCGTGTCCCTTGTCTGAGTCCTGATCTTCTCCCATCTCTAAAATCTGAGGAAACAGCCCCAGATTTGCCACGTGTAGCGGGTGACTCGGGTTTACAACCCCCACCCTGGGGCACCAGCTCCTTCCAGACCAGGCATCCACAGGGATGTTCTTGGATGACTTTAAACAATGTCAGGTTGTTTCCACTGGTCTCTTTTTTTTTTTTTTTGGTGGAGACTCAAAGATGGACTAAAGGTGGCTGGAATAAAGTTCCTGGATTAAAAGGAAAAGGAACTGCCCGATTCCATCTGACAAGCCAACCTGGGCACACCGCTCCAGCTGGGAATTTCTCCTCTTCAGGACAATATCGCCATGGTCTCAGGTTTCTATTGCCATAGAAAAGAGATTTCCTCAGGGCTGAGGAACCGGAGACAAACTCAGCATCCAAAGAGAAGCCAGAGGATGCCTCAAATCTCTGGCTGCAGGAAATAAATAAAAAATAAAACTAAAAAACAGACAGGGAGGGAAACCCAAGCCAAAGTTAGCGCCCATTGTATGTTGTGTGTCCTTTTCTAAAGGTTCTGTTGTATAAACCCCTGTGTTTCTCCACTCCCCCTCCTGTAATGCCAATGCCAATCTAGTAGGGAGTTTTCCGATGAAGAAGTAGCTGTTGTAGAAGGAGTTGGGGGGTTGCGGGCGGGCTGTGAGCAGCATGAGATGGGGATGCACGGGGAGGGGGGGGTGGCCGCCGCGCCGGCCGGGTGGGCAGCTCTCCTTATGTATCCGTCGGATGCCAATAAAGAGCATCACTACGTTGGCATGTTGCGTGGTTCCCCTGCCTCTACAGCCAAGGTTTGTGAATCCGTGATGGCCCCGAAGCCTTCAAGGGTGCTCTGATTTCTTCTTTCTTCCCAATCTCCCTATTTCAACCTTATAAACAGCAGGGGCGTTAAGTCTGATTTTATCTGCTGGAGGAGGCTCAGACCTCATCATCACGGCATCGGGAGCTTTGTGGGATTTGTGGGAGTGCTTGGCACAAGCACTCCCTGCATCCGAGCATCCCCCCAGTGGTGCCGACGCTGCTCCCCAGGACAGGACAACACAGTCGGGTTGTGGGAGAGACCTTCAAAGTTGGGAAAAACCCAGAAAAAGGAGGGCAGCTTCCTCCTCCCTGTTCCTGCAGCTGCTATAAGAGGGCACTAAGAGGCTCGAGTCCACTTCTTTTGAAGCATTTGCCACAAGGCGCCTATTTCTGCTCCCTGGTACCATTCGCAGTGCTGCCCTCGGCACCCTCAGGTGCAGGATCAGCCTCCTGGGATCCTACACAATCCCCCAGACCCAGAGGAGATTTATTTGGGTGGGGAAAGTTCTTGCAATGAGTCCAGCAAGGACTTGAGGGCTCAGCTCCCAGGCAGATAAAGGATGCGGGACACGGGTCTGATGCTAAACACTCACGTGGTCCTTGGGCAGCCAAATCGGGTGCAAAACCTGCAGATATGGATAAAACTTCCCCCAAAAAGAGACTTGGCCTTGCCCCAAAGAGCTCCCAGTGGCTCCTAGGAGGGTCCGCATCACCACTGAACGTGGGTAAGGGCAGCTGGGACCTGGTGGGGCTGGTTCTGGAGCTGCTTCACACAGGATCGCGTGTGGGATTGCACACCGAAGTATTTACGCATCGCAGTTTATAAAAGCTTGAAATAGGATGCTCAAATGTAGCTGCTTTTATTTTTGGCTGGCCTGGGTCACGCTCTAGCAGGAAATGTAATGAGGACCAGGCAGCACACACATAAAGAGCGTTCCCTTTCCTTTTTGCAGGCTCCCACATGGTGCTGCAAATAAACAAGGGGAAATAATTGCAATCAATCCATTAGGTTTAATCTACTTCCTCTTAATCCCCGTTCTCCCCTGGGGAAGAGACAGGAACGGAGAAGAGGAGCAAAGCAGGGCTGAGAGCGTGAGATGAAGGGTTTCTGCCTGCAGCACCCGGGAAGGGAGCTCAGAGCTGGCAGGACCCAGGGGGAAATGAGCATCCTCTCCCCCCCACACCCTCTGTGCATCTCAGGCTGAAGCTCTGTTGGGGGAGAGGGAGGGATGGAGCCTTGCGAGGTGGTCTTCATGTGTGGGATCAGCTGCACTAGATGGTCCCTGGGGAGAACAACCTGATTTATGGCTAGAACAGGAGCGTGGAGGGGGGAAACAATGAGATCTGGAAAGGAGCTTGACGTTTGCATCGGCTGGTGTGCAGGGCTGGGGAAAAGGGCCCTGGAAAACTTCCTTCCCTTCTTTTATGTGTGCCTGGGGAGGGAGAGAGCGGCCCCCTGCTTCATTTTGCATCTGCTGCGAGAGCTCTGGAAGGGCTGAGCTGGCTGGAGGTGGTGGCTGGGGGAGTTCACACGCCTGCTCCGGCCACCATCACCTCCAGCAACGAGCCACGACTTTGCTAAACCCTCCCCAGTGCGAGGTCTGTGATAACCTCACCAATCACCAAGAAAAAGGGAAAACCATCCCCACGTTGAACACCGCGACGCTTTTCACCTGCCGGCTCCTAAGGGGAGGTAGGACCTTCCCATCGCAGAGGGACAATGGTGGGAAAAGAAAGCTGAGCTTTCAGAAGAGCAGCCGGGCTTTGCAAGCGAAACAACAGCTCTGGGCACCCAGCTGCAGTTGACAGATGCTAATCTCACCTATATTTCTTCCCCATCCATCTGTCTGCCCCCAAAGCAAGCCAAGCAAGCATTCCTGCAGGTTTCCTTGGCAATTTAGCATGGATTTGGGGGTGCAGCTGGCCTCAGGGAGGTGGGGGTTGAAGATGGTTCATTTCCAGAGCCCGGAGACAGCCCTGAGGTGCAAACAGCTCCATAATACCTGCCCTGAGAGGGGCACGAGGGTCAGCACCACCAGCAGCCCCATCTCCCTGCCTTCTGCACCCCCAGGCAAAATCTGTCTCCCAGATGCGGCCAGAGCAACATTCCCAAATAATGGGAAGCAGGACGGCAAAGCCAGGAGCGCGACAGTCACGCAGCAGCTCCGGGATGGCTCAGCCAACCTCAGCAAACCCCACACTCAGAGGCTAGAAGGGTCAAGGTGGGGGTAACGGCACCCAGGAGAGCAGCGTGGCCACTTTCCACCTCTAAACTGCCCCAAGCTCCTCACCTGAAGCCCTGATGAGGAGGAACAAGGCTGAGCCAGCATCGCAGGGCGCTGGCTTAACCCATTGCCACATCCCTATTGACTCAGCTCAGGGAAACACATGCATGGTGCAAACCCTGAGCATCCAGGACTCACAGAATCACAGAGTCACCAGGTTGGAAAAGACCCATCGGCTCATCGAGTCCATCAGGAGCTGCAACAGGAACCAGAGCTGTGCCCAGGGTGGGATAAAACTGGCCCCAAAGGCAAGGGAACAAGGCAGCAGGTGAGGGAGGGTCTTTTCCAACCTGGTGATTCTGTGATTCTATGTATTTGATGGGAATGGTTGGACTCGATGATCTGGTGGGTCTTTTCCAATCTGGTGATGCTATGATTCTATGATAAGCAACAAACCTGGGTGCCTGGTGAGGCAGGAGTAAAGGTCCCTGCATCTCAGGGTGCCCCCACAAGCCCCTATGGAATTGGGGATGCGGAGGAGTGGGACACGGGTGTCTTAGCACAGGCTGTCACGGCGCAAGGATGTCTGAGCAGTGACAAAGCCAAGAGCAGCTGCTGCTACCACCTCACACAAAACCACCTCTAAATCAATGTATTTGAGAGATTTCATGACTCAATCACTTACCTGAGGAGGGACAGCACGACCACTGCCAGTGAGGACAGACAGAGAAGGAAGAGGGGAAGAATGAGAGAGGAGGAGAAGGGGAGAGGGAGGAGGAGAAGGGGAGAGGAGCGAGAAGAAGGGGAGAGGAGGGAGAAGGGGAGAGGAGGAGGAGAAGGGGAGAGGAGAAGCCCTCCCTGCTCTTCTCCTTCCCCAGAATCCCCCCAGCTGACTCTGCTTTGCTGCAGCTGGGTGCAAACCAGAGAGGTGCTGATGGGGCTTTGCTTTAATGGATGTGGCCTTCCTGGAGGAAACAGGGAGAGGTTAAACAGCCCCAGATGGATGCGCTTGGGGAAGGGAATCGGTAAGGGAGACATGGTGAAAGGGGATACAGCGGCCAGGGCAAGGCAGGGCTCTCCCCCGGCACATGCGATTCCTGTCGCTGCTGTTGAATCATCTCAGCAAGACCCAGAGCAGAGGGTCTGGCACAGTGGGTGTGAGAAGTTGCCCAAAGAATGCTGAGAAACCCATCTCCAGCCCAGCAACACAAGGGCGAGGGTGCAATGAAACCACCCAGAGAACCCCAGAGTAACCCCCCTGCCGGGCGAGTGACAGGATAAATTAGAAAAATGCTCTGTTTTCTCTCAGAGCATCGCTCTGAGATGCAAATTGCTGCTGGCTGGTACCTCCACTGACATTGCAGGCTCCTGTACAATGCTTGGCTTCATCTGAAGCTGAGAAGAAGCCACCTGGGAATTGAGCCGTGCTTTTGTTCTGGCAAAGAGACAGCAAACTGCCACCTCGGAGCACGGGGTGGGGAGTCTGGAGCCACTGGAGCAGCCAGGTCCCTCCAAGGGAAGCATCGCAGCAGCTCCACGAAAGCCTATCCTGCTCCTGCAGAAGGCTTCAAGCTCCGCACAGCACCCTAGCGCTGAGCAGTTGTGTAGGAAACTTGCCAACAGCTCGTTTTCCTGGTCTTTTAATTATTTCCTTTATTTGAGTATGAAAGGGGAAGGGCTGGGGGATGATTTACAGAGGCCAGGGGAAAGTGGTCGGGTTGGTTTCCTTCCAAAAGTGGCTGAGGACAAAATCACAGAGAGCAGGAAAAAGCCTTCAAGGGGTCTGGAAGAATCGACTTTCTCCTGTTTCCAAGGGAGGATGGGGCAGATGAAGGAGATTTTGATTCCCAGGCAACTGAAGGTGAGGTTCAGCCAGAACGCTGCTGCTTCACTGGAGGCTTCCAGGGTCTCCTGCTCCTAGAGTGAACGTGCAAGCCCTCTTCTATAAAAAACTGCACCATTTGGGTGCAAAATCATGCTGAGACCCAGACTGGAAGGATGAGAAAGAGGTTCTAATTCCCTTGAAAGGTGAAAAGCCCCATGCAATTCACCCCATTTCTTCAGGTCCCCTTGGCCACTAGCTGCTGACTCACTTTCTCCACCTGAGAAGCAGAATGAGTGCAAATCCCCCTCACACAGAAGCTCCCAGGTTAGATTGTTACTCATTTTAAAATAAATATTTTATTCTTTTTTGAATCTCCAGCTGTCGGGTGTCGGAAATGTCGCTTTGTTTTACAAACAAAACAAAAAAAACAAGAATAAAATTTTCATTAGATGCAAAACGAGGCTCTTCCAAACAAAGCGAGCAGAGCGCAGCCTCCGGTCCTGGTTTCACGAACTCCAGTGACTGCCAGCCGGGACCGGAGGCTGCGGTTCGCTCTGCAAAACTGCCAGAAGAAGTACTTGGAAATACAGATTTCTGGTTTTCCAACTAGGGAGGCCGGGCTGGGCGCCAGGCGAGCTGTGGGAAGGCAGCAAACAGCAGCTAATTCCAGCGCACCAGCACTGATCCTCCTGCAGGACCTCCTGTCCCATCCCTGGGTACATCCTTGTCACCCCCACAGCGGAGAGATGCTGGAGAAGGACCCATTCTTGCAGCCTGTCCTCCAAAGCTGAGAAAAATCCTAGAGCAGCTGCATCCTCCCAGCTCCCTGTGTCACCTTCCCAGCTCTTCACGTCACCTCGTGTCCCCGTGCTGCCAGCGAGGGGTCACCACCACGACAAAACCCAATTCCAGCTAATATCCATCAAGCTTGAAGAGTAAAAAAACAAAGAACTGACGTGAGGCCACCAAGGGTTTCTCCCCGCTCCTGAGCGAAGAAGTCCAGCTCCAGCCTGTCTTTATGCTCAAATCTATCCCACACAAATTCTCCCCTGGGTTTCCCTCGCTCTGCTCCGAGCTGGAAGGGGTTTGTTCCATCCCTAATTGCTTCAGACCTGCTTTTCAGCCTGGAATAATCAGGGCTTTCTGGAGAGATGCTTCGGCTGAACCCTGGAAAATACCCAAGGCGACGCACACGCAACTGCAAGGTCAAAAAAACCAGAGGGGTAAACCAGTTGCAGCTCTCTGGGTGGAAAAACCACCTCCAGCCCCAGCTGAATCCCCAGCCAGGGTTTTCCAAAACAGCTGTAGGGAAGCATCATCCCACCCACATGCCTGGACTGCGTGGGGCACGTGTATCCTTGCTGCCCCTCACCCAGCCCAGTAACTCGAGGCCAAAGGCACCAAAATATCATTTATGGTCTAAAATTGGTGCAAATATAAAACACCCGGGGGCTTGGGGTGGGTTCTGGGTGTGGGAAATGTGGGTCCCTGGGGTGGTGGGGGCCAGGCTAGGATGGGGAGGGTTAAGCAGGATTAGTGGAATGAGCTTGTGGGAAGATTAATGAGAAGGAGAAGAAAGTCACTGGGTACTGGTGACTCCCATCCAAGCTGGGGACGCGACCCCAGTGCCCACAGCCCCCTCCGATAGAGGAGCCACCTCTGCCGCCCCCAGCCAGGTCTGGGCTCCTTCCAGATATTATCTTACTCTTCTCCCCCTGCCTGGCTGCTCCTGGGCATCCAGAGCTGCTGGAAGGGGGATGAAAAGTGAGGAGAGTCCCATTGGTGCCACGGTCCCACAGTGTGGCTGGGGTGGGGGTGATGCACTCCCCCCCGTGCTGCTCTCCAAAGGGACCCCAGGGTCAGGGCACTCAGGGTGACGTGGGCTGGGCAAGCAGCACCTTCCCCTTCTCCAGAGGTGGGTGACAAACCTTTATCCCTGCAAGCAGACACTGTCCAGGGGGCTTGAACCCAGCCACACGCTAGTGGGAACCCCCCGGGCAGGGCTGCCAGCCAGCCCGTTCCAGAGAACCTCAATTTTACACTTGAGCTGAAAGGATTGAAACATTTATGACTGAGCCCAGACTAAAAGTTCCTGGGAATTGCCCATGCAACCAAAAGGATTTGTTCCCTGGCTTCAAAAACACAAACACGAAACCCCAAAGACCAACCCCCCCAAGCCCAAGCTTCCCACCCCCTTCCTTCCTCCCTTTGGCTCAGTGAAAGCCACTCGCTCCCCAGCCACAGCCGCTGGTTTCAATTATCTCTGTGATTAACTTTCTTCATTTTACAGGCGGTTCCTGCCAGGTGCCCTGTTTCCAGCCCGCTGTGGCGCCGGGGGCAGCGTGGCTGGGGAGCGCAGAGCTGCACGGCAGCCCAGGGCGCTGGTGTTGGGCTTTGGCGATGCTGCAGCCCCAATTGGAGACGGGGAGGATGAGGCTCTGGGCAGGCTGGTGGGATGCTGAGCTGAGAGGCTGTAGGAAGGAAAAGATAAAAGGAAAGGGAGACGGACGAGGAAGAGGATGGAGGCTGAGAGAAGTGATGGATGGGGTCAGGAAAGGTTTGGAAATGTGGGATTTGGGAAGGGAATCATATTATCATAGAATCATAGAATCATAGAATCACCAGATTGGAAAAGACCCACAGGATCATCGAGCCCAACCATTCCCATCAATCACTAACCCATGTCCCTCAGAACCTCATCCACCCGTCCCTTAAACCCCTCCAGGGAAAGTGACTCAACCCCCTCCCTGGGCAGCCTCTGCCTGTGCCCAATGACCCTTTCCATGAAAAATTTTTCCCTAATGTCCAGCCTGACCCTCCCCTGGTGGAGCTTGAGGCCATTCCCTCTCGTCCTGTCCCCTGTCCCTTGGGAGAAGAGCCCAGCTCCCTCCTCTCCACAACCTCCTCTCAGGTAGTTGGAGAGAGCAATGAGGTCTCCCCTCAGCCTCCTCTTCTCCAGGCTAAACACCCCCAGCTCTCTCAGCTGTTTCTCTTGTTCTCCAGCCCTTTCCCCAGCTTCGTTGCTCTTCTCTGGACTCGCTCCAGAGCCTCAACATCCTTCTTGTGGTGAGGGGCCCACAACTGACCCCAGAATTCAAGGTGCGATCTCATCTTCAGCCGGGGCCCTTCCTTGGCTCCCCATGCCCTCCACAGTGGTGGGAGAGGCGCAAGGAGGGACCACGACCCCTTTCATCCCCCACCAGAACCCTTGGGGGAAGCCACGGGATGCCCGCCCCACCTCACCCTGGCCATAAATCCTGCCCTGTTTTCCAGCAGGCGCTAGAAGCCGATTTGATTCTAATTTCCTTCTCTTGACTCAATATTGAGCCTTTAATCCCCTGCAGCAAGCAGTCCCTGATCACACCACCTCCAGCCTCTCCCCTTTTCTTTCCGGTCCCCCCTCCAGCCTGCTGCCCAGCCTGGGTGGCCAGTGGGGCCAGCTGGGCTCCCCCGCCAGCCCTGTGGCTACGAGGCCAAAGCCAGGAGCAATTGCAGCTCACATTGCTGCAAAACCTGGATGGAAACCCCAAAGGGTAAAAATCTCCACCGCTGAGGGGGAACAGGAGGTCTCAGGGTTGTTTAACCCAGCAGAGAGGGGTGTGCGGAGACAGAGCACCATGCAGCATGGAAATCTGCTGCAGGATCATCACTCCTGGGACCCCGTGCTGTCTCCCACCCTGCTGCGCATCTGAGCTGAGAGGCACAAGCTGGAAGCCGAGCCGCATGCAAGTAATTAACAGATGGAAGGGTGTGAGAAACCTTAACGAGGGTGTCGGGCTGCTACCAAGGTTCCTGGCCATGCTCATCTCTCCACCAAGTCCCTGTTCCCACAGAGCCCGTCTCCCCTCGCCTCCGCTGGAGAGCCAAGACAAAGCCCTGACCCTGGGTCGAGAGGGAAGGTGCTGGTGTGAGAGAAGAATGAATGTTGGGAAAATACGGAGTGTTGCACTCTGAAACCCTACAACTACCTGAGAGGAGGTTGTGGAGAGGAGGGAGCTGGGCTCTTCTCCCAAGGGACAGGGGACAGGACGAGAGGGAATGGCCTCAAGCTCCACCAGGGGAGGGTCAGGCTGGACATCAGGAAAAATTTTTCACAGAAAGGGTGATTGGTCCCTGGCAGAGGCTGCCCAGGGAGGGGGTTGAGTCCCCTTCCCTGGAGGGGTTTAAGGGATGGGTGGACGAGGTGCTGAGGGACATGGTTTAGTGATTGATGGGAATGGTTGGACTCGATGATCCGATGGGTCTTTTCCAATCTGGTGGTTCTATGATTCTATGAAATCCAGGGATAGAGACAAAACTCTGGAGGCAGGGAGAGCAGCGATGGCTTAATGCATCGTGTTTGGGCTGGTGGAAAGGCCAGAGCATCAGCACAAATCCAGGGGAGCCTGTGTTTCATTTTTCTCCCCCAAGCGCGGGGGTCACAGACCCTTCTGGCTCTGGGGGGAGCAGAAGCTTTCTGGGCCCCCGTGGGGGATGCAGGAGGATGGGAAGGGGAGGCGAGACGGCCTTTCTGCACCTCCCCGCTGTAATCCCAGCCTGGGCATCTGTAATCACCCCTTTGTCCGGACGAGAAGCGGGGAGGTTGAGTTACCAAATTACCCTCATCTCGCTCTCTCCTTCCCACGTCGTTCCTTGCTGGCTGCCCGCACCACCGGCTACAGTTTCCCCACGGACAAAGGTGCTGGCGGCAGGGGGCCGGGGGTCCCCAAACAGGGACCTAGTCTGGCCCACGGCGCTTTCATCTCCTCCCTGGCAGCCTGGGGAGCAGAGATAACCCCTGCCCCGAGCAGACTGCCCGGTGAGATAAGATCGGAGCCAGCAGGTAGACAAGGCTCAGCCCTTCCACACCTGAAACCAGAGCATTTCTCCAGCACCTTCTGCCTCTTTGCAACTCAAACCGCTTCCTCCTGGAGCTGTACGAGGTAGCTCAGCCCATAGCAGCTCTGGCTCCAGATAAAACACAGCTGTTCCCCTTCAGCTGCTCCTTGCTCAGCTTTTCCTGAGCCTTCCCAGACTGTGCTTCTCCTTTGGAGGGGGAAAAAGAAGGGGACCATCCCGCAAGGGGCTCAGCGGCTTTGCCAAGCCTCTCAGTCCTCAGCAATCTAGCAATGGGAGCTCCCTGGGAAGCCAGGCTGCATCCCAGAGCGCTCGCTGAGGCAGTGAAACACAGATTAATTCTGCTGCCGTCTCCCTGTCACCCCGTGCCCTTGAGCCCCAAGCTCAGCCTGCCCCTCGCAGTCCCCCTGCACTTGGGAACCATCCCCTGTTTGCAAGGAACCAGCCCAAAAGTGCCACTCAGCCCTTGCAGCGGCAGCCCAGGGCTGGATGAGAAGCATCCCCAGCCCTGACAGCGTTCCTTGGCTCTCGGGAAAAATTATTTCTTAACAGTTGGAGGCTCAGACCGGGGGCTGAGGAGGAAAAAAACATCGATCCAACCAAGCGCTGCTCGCTCTGATGTCCCAAACCTCAGCCAAACTCAGATCCAGCAACGCTGCCTTTTCCTCAGAAGGAGAAATGATACTTGTCTGGGACGAGGGAGCTGGGAAGTTGGGTGTTTCTGTGCTTTCCCCACCGGCCCCTTCGATGGCTCCAGACTGGGAGACGTGGCAGATCCCTGCGTGGCTCTGGATGTCTCCATCACCTCGTGCAAGGTGGGTGTCGGCACTCCTGGTCTCAGCCTGGTTGGGGATGGGGTCCTGCAGCGGGAGATTAGAGCTCAGAAAGCATGTCTGGGGACGTGGGCTCTGAACGAAGCCGGGGTACGGGCACAGAGCAGAGGTCCAGTGCCCAACAGCGAGTGTTAGACACCGCTTTTCATCAGAAACCCGAGAGCCCACTGGAACGAGGACTTTGTTCCTGAGAGAAACCTGCCCCGTCTTTGAAGTTGCTGGGAGTCCCCTAAAATAAGCAGCTTTTATGGAAAGGATAATTGCTCTTCATTGCATGGAGCAGCGGTGGGGAGAAGGAATCAAAGGCAAACAGCCTGCAAAGCATCTCTCCTGCGGGCAGGAGAAATATTGTATCTGGCTGCCCCCGCTGCTCCTACCCACCCCGCTGGTGCTTCGGTCGCTTCTTGGGTTTCATTCATAAGGTTCCCAAAATAACTTTTCCTTTCTCATCAGGACAGGAAGCCATAAGACACAAATTAAAGTCCGAGCCTGCTCCAAACGCCGATTCCTCTGGCACCCCAGGCCAGCCGAGGTTGGGAGCGTTTGGATAAGCAAGAGGAGGATAAAGTGCTTTTTAATTGCCTCGAAGCACAGTGAGACGCCCGAGTTTTGGCTTCGGTGCTTGCTTTGCGCTGTGTTCACACGCTGCCTCCAGCTCCCAGCAGTCGTGATGTTGTTGAATTTGAGCCCTCGCTTGAAGTTTTGCATCACAGGGAGAGCTTCAGCAGCCACCACCCAAGGTGCTGCCTTGGCCTCCAGACCTCCCTTGCTCCCAGTCGTGACCCCAAAACTAAGATGTGTATTTGCATCACCTCGACACATAGGATGGGCTCCCAAAAGTTCTGGCAGAGCAAGAACTCCAGGTAGAGCTTCCAAACTTCTCCCCGGGCCCTGGTCTCTGGCTCCTCCCTCCTGGCAGAGCTGCTGATCCAGGAATCTCAGACAAATCACTGAGTTCTGGCCCTGAAGTGCTGGCCGGGAGGATGATGCAGCTGAGGACCCAATGTCTCTGAGGAACCCTGTCAGCTCCAGAGGGGCTCGATCATCCCTGCTGACACTTGTGGCTCTGCCAGGGCTCTGTGTGTGTTGGAGAGACCAGTGGGATGGCAGCCGGGGCAGAGTGAGGTTGGCCCTCACTGGCCAGCAGGGATGCTGGAAAGATGCTCAGTCACACTCCATCCCGGCTGCCAGGGAGGATTTTGGTCAGCAGTGGCCCAGGTGGCCAAGAAGGCCAATGGCATCTTGGCTTGGAGCAGAAATGGCGTGGCCAGCAGGGCCAGGGAGGTTCTTCTCCCTCTGGACTCAGCACTGGGGAGACTGCTCCTCGAATCCTGGGGTCAGTTCTGGGCCCCTCCCCACAAGAAGGATGTTGAGGCTCTGGAGCGAGTCCAGAGAAGAGCAACGAAGCTGATGACGGGGCTGGAGAACAAGAGGAGCGTCTGAGAGAGCTGGGGGTGTTTAGCCTGGAGAAGAGGAGGCTGAGGGGAGACCTCATTGCTCTCTGCAACTCCCTGAAAGGAGGTTGTGGAGAGGAGGGAGCTGGGCTCTTCTCCCAAGTGACAGGGCACAGGACGAGAGGGAATGGCCTCAAGCTCCACCAGGGGAGGTTCAGGCTGGACATTAGGAAAATATTTTTCATGGAAAGGGTCATTGGGCAGTGACAGAGGCTGCCCAGGGAGGGGGTTGAGTCACCTTCCCTGGAGGTGGACGAGGTGCTGAGGGACATGGTTTAGTGATTGATAGGAATGGTTGGACTCAATGATCCGGTGGGTCTTTTCTAACCTGGTGATTCTATGATTCTATGTAACCATACAAAGCTGTGGTGGTTGCAGTCGGGGAGCTGGGGGCAGCTGTAGGTGTACCCTTACACCAAAGGATGGGGCAAATCCTTAGCCCCTGCCTGGCTCCAGGATATTGGTGACAGCATAAACAACAGAAAACAGGGCAAAACAGGGTGCTGAGGGACATGGTTTAGTGTTTGATAGGAATGGTTGGACTCGATGATCTGGTGGGTCTCTTCCAACCTGGTGATTCTATGATTCAAAATGCCCCATTTCTGCTGCCAGGAGCTGGGCTTGATGCACTCCTGCCTGAGGAAGAGAAGGGATTGGGGCAGAGTGGCCCCTTTTCATCAGAGACCCAGCAAACAGGGATGGCTTCACTCCCCAAAGATGCTCCAGGGCCGGGTGGAAAGGCGAGAGCTTCGCGCGGCACATCTGGATGGGGATGAGCACATCTGCCCCACAGCCCGCCAGCTGCAAAACAGCGAGCGTGCACTGCGGGAACCGTTCACGGGACAGCGTCTGAGCCAGCGCGGAATGAAAAACAAATATTTTCACAAGATTCCCAGGACGCACGAGTCGGGGAAGGGAGGAGGGGATCCCCACGGCCTCCAGCGCATCGGAAACGTTCACTTTTTTCCCCTTCCCTTTTACATCTCTTTTATATGCTCGTTATTCAGTGGTTTAAAACCCTCCTGACCCACCCTGCTGCATTACGAGGCTCAGCGCTCGGCGCTGCGGGAGTTGCTCAGCGCATTCGGTTACGCCGGGGTGCGAGGGGAGCCTGAAGTCCATCTGCGCGCGTGGAAAAGCTGTGAAACCACCTGGGAGCATTTTGTTCCTTCATTGGATGACAAAACGACATTAACCGATTATTATTATTAAGCTGGGGAATGACAAATAATCCACCTCTGAGGAATGCCCTAGTGGGAAACAGCTGTGAAACGTTAGGATACGGCAAGTATTTCCGTGCCGACCAGCAGCTGGCCGGGACCGAGGAGCCTTGGGAGCCTCAGGGAGCAAAACAAGGGGAAAAAAGTGTCTTATCGAGAAAATATTTCATCCATCAGGTGACTCGGTTTGCTCTTTGGCTGAATGAAAGGCACCAAAAATAGAAGGCATTCAAGGAGTTTGCAGTGAATAAATAGAAAATAGGGAAAAAAACGGGTCTCATTCTGCTCCCAGGCTGCGGGCGCAGCCCCTGCAGAAATCTGGTCTGAGTTTTGTGCTCATAACAAAGCTGCAACCTCAACGAGTTTCACATGGTTTTGTGTTTCTCCCGCAGCATTTTCCGCAGCCACAAAAGCAGGGACATGAAAAGTGACCTCAAAATTCTTATCTGGATGGAGAAACCTCTCCCTGGCCCCTCTGACTCATCCCAGCCACAAACATCTGGGGCACAAAGCAGGAGCAAGGGTCACATATGTGCACCCAACACACACAACACCACACGCCTCGGGGCAGAAATCCTTCCCAGCCAGGACTAGTGATGGCCCCGTGCCCACAGCGGCTCTCCTCTTCCCTTCAAGTGTGCCTCAAGGGACACAAACTCCTGTCCCCAGCTCCTCTCCAACCACCCATGGGGTCACGGCAGCGCGATGCTGCTGGAAAGAGCCGTGGGGTATGGTGGGGATGATGGAGACCACAATCCGGAGCTGCTCCTGCCTTTCCAGGGGTGATGGAGAAGCGATGCTTCCAGCGCTGCCTCTTCTATTCAGAACTGAGAGGTAGTTCTATGAGTTTTATCACACGCCAGTTAATTAAAATATCTCTGGCTGCTTGGTTACACAGGGAGGTGACAGCACCACATCCCCGCCGGGTCTTGCCATCGCGTGCGATGCTGGGACTGGGAAAGCATCGAAGCTGTCGGAGTTGTGAGACCAAGCATCTCGGAAGAGCTTTGTGCTGGCTGCCTCCAGCATCGGTGGCTCAAGCTGTCACTTCAGCTCCGAGTCCCCTCGAAGGAGCTGGTGAGGCACGTGCTGGCGGCAGCATAGAATCACTAGGTTGGGAGCATCCTCCCACTCGCAGCAGGATCGGCTCCGTGTTTGCACGTAGGGGAAGCAGATGGGAAGGATTTGGCCCCAGCTCTGGATCTGCTCGGGGGCTCAGGGGATGGAACAGCTGGGAAGCGAATTGTGATGCTCTGGGGCTGCAGTTTGCCTGTCCGGGCCAGGCTTTCAGCACTGATCAAACACCACGTCACTTCTTGCTTTCCCTGCCGGACTGGCTTTGCAGCTAAGCAAAAATCACTTTTTGCCAACTCCTGCTTTTCCTCCAGAGCAGGGAAGGGCCTGGAAATGTCCTCCTCCCCAACACCTTCTGGCACCCCCAAAACATGCCTCTCCCCACCTCTCTTGGCTTCTCTACCTGCAGACCCTGAGGGTTCGGGTTTGGCATCGCCAGCCTCCCCCAGAACAGCTTCTCCAAGAGCCGTAGCATGTTAAACAGCAAAACCTGGCCTTGTCTCCAACTGTGGGGTCTTATCCCATGAGAATCCAACAGTGGGCCCTCATCCCAAAGCCATCATAGAATCATAGAATCACAGGATCATAGAATCACCAGGTTGGAAAGGACCCACTAGATCATCGAGTCCAACCATTCCCATCAATCACTAAACCATGTCCCTCAGCACCTCGTCCACCCGTCCCTTAAACCCCTCCAGGGAAGGGGACTCAACCCCCTCGCTGCGCAGCCTCTGCCAGGGACCAATCACCCTTTCTGTGAATTATTTTTTCCTAATGTCCAGCCTGAGCCTGCCCTGGTGGAGCTTGAGGCCATTCCCTCTCGTCCTGTCCCCTGTCCCTTGGGAGAAGAGCCCAGCTCCCTCCTCTCAGGGAGCTGGAGAGAGCAATGAGGTCTCCCCTCAGCCTCCTCTTCTCCAGGCTAAACACCCCCAGCTCTCTCAGACACTCCTCTTGTTCTCCAGCCCCTTCCCCAGCTTCGTTGCTCTTCTCTGGACTCGCTCCAGAGCCTCAACATCCTTCTTGTGGTGAGGGGCCCAGAACTGACCCCAGGATTCGAGATGCGGTCTCACCAGTGCTGAGTTTCTTGAGTTTCCTCCCTCTTTGCAAGCAGAAGCACCAGGGGACCCTCATACCCAGCACCCCATTTCTTTGTATCGTACCTGCCTGTGTCTCCAGGGCTTCCCCAGCTCCTGCTCTCGTTGCTCCAGCCACCTCCAACCACGAGCACCCTTTGGATGCTTGGGATGGGAGAAGGCTCACCTGAAGGAGCAGCAGGATAAACCCATTACCACCTCAACACCCCGCTTTGCTGGGACCCAGGGGAAAGACAAACAGCTTTATTACCCCTAATTGAAGTGAACTCACAGACCTCACTCCGGATGCAGCGAGAGCTTCCCCAAGAACCTGAGAAGGTCATTTTTTTTCCCTGAAAATATTCCCTTCACCTTCCAGCCTCCCCCACACCTCCTACGTTAATTTAAAACAAATTAAACCCTGGCTACACCTGGTTCCATCCTGGCAGCCCCAGCTGGAAGGGGACCCGGGGGGATGCAGGTGAGCGGGGTTGGGGCTGGAGGGAGGATGTGGATCCCTTAACCATCACCTGAGGGTTACAAGGAGGGAGCCAGACGGCCCCATCCCCGGCACGGGATCCCCAGGGATCAGTGGATGAGAGGGGGTTTGGCAATGAGACCCTGGCTGGGGTGTCAGACCGTGGGAATCAGGATTCTGGATGGTGTTTCGCAGGGAAGTTAAGGCTCTAAGTAGCTGGGAGGGCTTTTCGGCTTGGTTGGGATTTTTCAGCAGAAGGAAGATCACGTCTACGAGCTTTTCTGGGGACAAAATAACCCAACTGATGATGAAGACAAGACTGTTTAGTTTTACTGCTCCATAAATCAGCCCGCGGGCCCCCAGCCTGGGGATCAACGCGGGGAAATCATCACCTCCTCTCAAACAAAGTCCAGCACCGGCACAAGTGGGAATGGACGGAAACATTATCCCATTTTCTATCCCTACTCCCCCTGCTTTCCCCTGGGAGGAGGTTTTAGGTTTTCAGTGAAAGTCACTGCATGTACGTATAATTCCAGTTTGTAGCAGCTGACACTTCCCCTGCTTCCCGTCAGCTGCAGACTCTCTGGTTCCCAATGAAAGGAAGAAACAAATAAATAAAAGCTGCTATAAAAACAGCCAAATTCTGCAAAGATTTGGGGTGAAATGGAAACCCGGCTTCCTGTTTACCAAAAAAAAAAATGGGAAAGGGAATATTTTTTGATGACCTTCAAGCTAGTCCATCCTCGAGCTCTGCCTTTGCTAGAGTGACCTCAAGGTTTGGCTTCCCGGCCCTGAGAGAGAAAATCTGGATCCAGGGGGGAAAACTGAGCTGGGGACGAATGGTGCCGCCTGTCCAGGGCTCAGTGCAACAACCCCACGGGAGCTTTGGGCTCGCTTTGTCGATGCCTTTCTGAATGGATGCTCTTTGGAGGGGGAGCAGGGGGCTGCAGGGATCCCCTCCCCTCCTCAGCCCCTAAAAAACCAGCCTCACGGACACCCATGGGGTGGCTACCCATCCCAGCTTTGCTGGAGAAGTATTTTGCTTTCCTAAAGAAGTATTTTGCTTTTCCTAACATCACCGCTGCTGGGTTTCTGCATCCTATTTATTTTGGAGGGGTTGTTGGATGGGTTTGGATGCACATTCCGCGCCGGCTCCCTGCAGCAAGGAGTCCCCGTTACTGCTGAGGCCGTGGGAGCCTCTGAAAAGGGCTGCGGTGGCTCAGAAAAAGAGCCAGGAGGTTTCCCCAGCCTCAGCGAGCAGTGGGAAGGGTTGCAGGGGCTGCAGCCCAGCTGCGGGGTCTGGGCAGATGTGGAAGAGAGGGGACCCAGAGGCAAAACTCTGCTGGAAAGAGCCTGTCCTCGTCTCCTCCACCTGCCCCGAGGAACCCTGCATGGACATTAGGAAAAAAATTTTCACAGAAAGGGTCGTTGGGCAGTGGCAGAGGCTGCCCAGGGAGGGGGTTGAGTCACCTTCCCTGGAGGGGTTTAAGGGACAGGTGGACGAGGCACTGAGGAACATGGTTTAGTGATTGATGGGAATGGTTGGACTCGATGATCTGGTGGGTCTTTTCCAACCTAGTGATTCTATGATTCTATGAAATCCCTCCCACGCCCCTGCAAAACTGCCTTTTCCCCGGGACATTAGCAAGGCCTGGCAGGCAGCAGCTGGGACGTCTCATCTTTTACCTCTTACCTCCCGTTGCTCCCAATTTCAGGTCCAAAATTAGCGTGGCTCCTTTCCCCAGGCGGCGGTTTATAGCTGCACGCGTTCCTTGTTCAGCAGCAAGAGCGCAAGCGCCGGTGCCTTGCTGGATGCGTTGCCGTACATGAGTGTTTCAGCCAGAAAATCTGCCCAAGGAATAAAGAAGACTGCTCCAGGAGTTCCTCAAGCACAGCCAACTGACCATGAGCCAGCAGGGGCCCAGGTGGCCAAGAAGGCCAATGGCATCTTGGCTTGGATCAGAAACAACGTGGCCAGCAGGGCCAGGGAGGTTCTTCTCCCTCTGGACTCGGCACTTGGGAGACCGCTCCTCGAATCCTGGGGTCAGTTCTGGGCCCCTCACCACAAGAAGGATGTTGGGGCTCTGGAGCGAGTCCAGAGAAGAGCAACGAAGCTGGTGAGGGGGCTGGAGAACAAGAGGAGCAGCTGAGAGAGCTGGGGGTGTTTAGCCTGGAGAAGAGGAGGCTGAGGGGAGACCTCATTGCTCTCTGCAACTGCCTGAAAGGGGGTTGTGGAGAGGAGGGAGCTGGGCTCTTCTCCCAAGGGACAGGGGACAGGACGGGAGGGAATGGCCTCTAGCTCCACCAGGGGAGGTTCAGGCTGAACATTAAGAAAAATTTTTCATGGCAAGGGTGATTGGTCCCTGGCAGAGGCTGCCCAGGGAGGGGGTTGAGTCCCCTTCCCTGGAGGGGTTTAAGGAACGGGTGGACGAGGTGCTGAGGGACATGGTTTAGTGATTGATGGGAATGGTTGGACTCGATGATCCAATGGGTCTCATCCAACCTGGTGATTCTATGATTCTATGATTCTCCCCAGTCCCAGGAAAACCTTGGAGAAGCCACGAGAGCATTTTACGAAGCATTTATGCCTGGGAAAGGAGGGGATGGTGCAGCGCTCTGGGAGCAAAAGGGTCCACACGGCACAGTTGGACCAACACAGCATCCCAAAGGACACCAGCTCTGGGCTGCAATGGGATTAAAAGTGATTCTGTGGATAAATATCCCTGCCGTGCTCCCCGGACACCGCAGAGCCATGGGAGAAGCCAAGCACCAGCGCTACCCCCAGCAGCAGTACTGCCAGCATCGCTGTTTGGGGGGTTGCAGACTCATTTCCAGCTGGAACAGGGTGCAGGAACTGGTCATTCTCCACGCTGAGCCCTGCCACGGGCTCGCCCCCAGCTGCTTCCATCCCCTTCCCCAGCCCAGGGGGGCTGCAGCACCCTCACCCTTCTCAGCCTTTCCCAGGGACCTCTGCTGGATCAATACGTATCTCGTCAGGAGGTGAAAGGTGAACACATTAAAATGCACTTAGTAAACACCATCCTCAGAGCTGGTGAGAAGGTGAAGGCAAGAAATCATTGTAAAATAGCCCCTGGAAGACACATAACAGGAGAACGACACATCCACGAGCTGAGAAATCTCCAGCCATGCGTCTGAGCTCCGGAGGGAACAGCTTTGAAGCGAGTGGGGCAGGGTCTGAAAGCAGGGAACACAGTGGGATTCATTTGCTTTCCAGGAGGGCTATTTCCCCAGATCCTCTCCCTGACCTCATTAATTTGGAAAAGGCTTGTGTTTCACAACAGCTGGGCACAGGACTGGAGCAGCCGGGATGTGCTTGGGAGCCCTGGGATCTTGGTTGCAGCCAAAAGCACCTCTGGGTTCTGCTTGATCCAAACTAGGACCTTGGTGGTGGCAGCAAACCCTTCCAGGAACCCTCAGCACCAGTTTGCAGCCCATCAGACCCCAGTTCCATGGTCGAGGGGAGCAAACTCCCCAAACTCAACTGTAGGATGCCACGAAAAAGCAGCAAGCAGAGGGAAAAGGAGAGGGGATGTCTGGGAAGCGTTAAGGGTGCAGGGCAGGACGCATGGAAATACCACAAAGGTAGCAGAAGTTGCACTTAGAGCCGCATCTGGGCTCATCAGATGTTTTGCATAAAGGAGATATTGCTGGATTTTATCTCCACGAGGCGGGATGGACAAGCTCCTGGCATGCCAAGAGCATGGCACCACTTGTTTCTACCCCAAACCCAGTCCTTTATCACCATCAATCACCGTGTGATGGGGGCGGAGGGGCTAGAGCAGCATCTGGCCCCACGGGGTAGGCAGAGGTCAGTTTAATTCTGCTCGTTGGATCATGGGACCCGTGCCCAGATCATCAGCACCCAGGACAAAGAGGGATCCTCCCTCAAACTGGGATTAACTGGGACAAGTATGAGGCACTGCAGATTCAATAAAACTCTCCTTGAGCCCTGCTGAGGGCAGCAGGATTTCCAGCCACTGCTAGTGGCGTCCATCGATACGGGAAATTTATTCCTTAGAGACTTACAGGAAATGGTTTGAATCAATTTAGACCCAATTATCACACCAGTCACCTACGAGCAGGGCAGAGAGCAAGCTGTCCTCCCTGCACCTCCGCAGCAGGACAAATCCAGTAAAACTGAGTGCATTACCCCGGCAGGGCTCGTGGGGATCTTTAAAGATGCCTCAATGCTCCCAGTAAAGAGTTAAAGTCACAGAAACCAATAAAATACCATCACTGGGGAGCAACCCTGGGTTTCTACTTGGAAACTCTGGCTCTCATTTCCTAAACCCACAGAAACACCTTGGTGCCTGCACGGGAAACAGCATCAAATCTAGCTGAGAGCTCCTGGAGGAGATGGTGCCATGGTGTTCAGTTCCAGCAGCTTCTGAAGAGCAAAAAAAATGGAGCTGACCTGCTCCATCCATCCATCCACGTTCTCATCGCAGCAACCGTGGCTTGTGAACATGAATCTCTCCTTTCTTCTTAGCAGCAGCCCCAGCCTGGGGATGGCAGGTAAATACGGGGACAGGACGGATGGGACAACAACATATCTGCTGGAGGGCAGGGAGTCTCCAAAGGGATCTGAGCAGGCTGGACCGCTGGGCTGAGACCAATGGGATGAGGTTTAACAAGGCCAAATGGCGGGTCCTGCACTTGGGGCACAACAACCCTGAGCAGCTCCAGACTAGGAAAAGGCTGGCTGGAAACTGCCTGGAGGAGAGGGACCTGGGGGTGTTGGTTGACAGTGACTGACCGTGAGCCAGCAGTGGCCCAGGTGGCCAAGAAGGCCAATGGCATCTTGGCTTGGATCAGAAACGGCGTGGCCAGCAGGTCCAGGGACGTTCTTCTCCCTCTGAACTCAGCACTGGGGAGACCGCTCCTCGAATCCTGGGGTCAGTTCTGGGCCCCTCACCACAAGAAGGATGTTGAGGCTCTGGAGCGAGTCCAGAGAAGAGCAACGAAGCTGGGGAGGGGGCTGGAGAACAAGAGGAGCGTCTGAGAGAGCTGGGATTGTTTAGCCTGGAGAAGAGGAGGCTGAGGGGAGACCTCATTGCTCTCTGCAACTCCCTGAGAGGAGGTTGTGGAGAGGAGGGAGCTGGGCTCTTCTCCCAAGGGAAGGGGGACAGGACGAGAGGGAATGGCCTCAAGCTCCACCAGGGGAGGTTCAGGCTGAGCATTAGGAAAAAATTTTTCATGGCAAGGGTCACTGGGCACTGGCAGAGGCTGCCCAGGGAGGGGGTTGAGTCCCCTTCCCTGGAGGGGTTTAAGGGACGGGTGGACGAGGTGCTGAGGGACATGGGTTAGTGATTGATGGGAATGGTTGGACTCCATGATCCCATGGGTCCTTCCCAGCCTAGTGGTTCTGTGATTCTAAAGTCTGAGAGGTAAAGCACGACACACGTGAGCTGTACATCCTTGGAGGAGGAGCCCGGCGCTCCCATCCCGTGACATGGACATCCTACCCAGCCGCCGCGCTCAGCCCAGGAGCGTGTGGCCAGTCCCGCCGCTCCCGCTGGCCGAGGGGAGAGCTAACACAGATGTTAGGAGGCAAAACCAGAACCCAGGATCAGCAATAAATCTGCCTGCCCCCGGCGGGGAGCAGAGCAATAAGAAAGATGAAAGGAAGCAACCCAGACCTCTGCTTCCATCGATAAACAAGAAAACAGCACAACAGCTCGAGACAAAGCTGGCGAAGGGGAAGCTTCCAGCCCGGCTGCCGGGGGTGCGAGGCCACCGAGCCGAACTCACACACGTGTGCGGGACGTGCCCTTTCGCTTCGGTCCTTTGGAAAGACACAACAACCAGAAGCAACCGCGGATCCCATGCGGCAGCCCCTGGAAAAAGAAGAATCCCTGTGGGATCATTTGCAACCACAGAGCAACCGGAGATCCCTAGAAAACACAAGAAAGAAATCTATATTCTCCCAGCGCATCCTCCTCCTCATCCCTTGCCTTGTTGCCCTCTGGGCTTTGTTTTCCTCTATTATTTTGTCTGATGTTTTGCAGCATCCGATAAGGGTCCCTGTGCGGGGGCAGAGGTGGCTGAGCTGTGGGAACTCACCAGCTGCTCCCACTCTAGCACCTGAATGCACTAAGTTTATTCTAACAGGGGATAAAAGGGGATAAAAAGGGATAAAAGACAACTGAGAACAGCTGAATGAGTGATAAGTTAATAACGAAGAAGATGACAGCCACAACCTACATCAGGGTGGGATCTTTCACATCATATCCTGGAAAAACATAATGATGTTGAAGGGTTTTGGCACTAGGATCCCAAATGCTTGTAGGGAGCAGAAGCAGCGTTCCTAAAGCACTTCGGAGAGTGTTAAACAAGGCAGTGAGCGTGCACCAGCGGGGCTGGGGTTATGCTTGGATTACAAGCATTTAACACCTTCTGGTTGTCTTTGCAAAGTGGCTCAAAGAGCAGAGCTCTGCTCCGCACCCCATGAAATGAAGAGCAACCTGCAGGGAGAAAGCAGCTCGCAGGAGCTGTTTTCCTCTTGTTTTCATTCCCACGGGGAAAGCAGCCCTGGGCCAGAGGTTTTCGTGGAGCAGATGAGGAGCTGCTGCTCCCGGAGCCGCCCAGCTTCTCGCAGCGACCAGGCGCCGAACCAAATTGATTGTGTCCCTGTGTCACGTTCACGGCTCCCCAGTCATCGGGACAGCTGGATGGGCCTCGGCTGCCCCAGCGAGGTGCGGGGGCTCCTGCCCACGAGCTGCTCCCAGCTGCCCGCGTGGCATCGCGATTCGCCGCGGTGGGAGCGGCTGCGATGTCGGAGCGGGAGGATTACGACTTCAAAAGGAAGAAGAAGCAAGAGGAACAAACAGCATCCTTCTCCCAGGGCAAGGGATGCCCAAATGCATGGGTAATGCTGCTAATTAAGGAACAGAGAAGGCGCTGGCAGTGCTCCTGGCCACTGATGCTGCAGTCACCCCAACAACAGCCCCGGCTTTGGGCAGGGACCACCCAGTGCTGGGACCTCCAAGCATCCCTTGGGATGCCTGGTCAGTCAGTCTCCAGGCACATCTTCACGTCGGATCCAACCACCAGCAGCTCTTGCAGGGTCTCTGGAAGCAGAGAGCATGCAGAGACACCCAATTAACAGGAGAAAGCCATTAGCTGAGCTGCCCCACAGCCCTTCATGTCCTGCTCTCCGATCAGCCCCATGTGCGTCAAAGGGAACCATCGCAGCCCCGCAGCCGAGGACAGAGCCAAGCCTCCCAGACTACAGCCTGATCGTAGTGAACTTGACCTCAGCCTCTCCTCCAGGACCCTTTCCCCAGGCATAAAGCCCAGCTGAGCCTTCAAATTCATGTAAACACTCGGTTCCTCCAGAAAACTCCATGTGACCCACGCTATTTATTTTTGTAAGACCAGTTCTCCTACCCTGGCACCGCAGCTTCTGCTTTCGACACCGACGTTCTCTTGGAGACCGGAAAGCATGAAACCTCCGTGTTTAACCTCCTTGGCTGGGGGCAGAGCCTGTGCAGGCGAGATGCAGAACACTTAGGGCTGGGAATCCTGTAAACACTCTCATTATTCCCTACCCTCTTGCTCCATCTCTCCAGCAGCCCTGCCTCCTGCATGCCTTCCCCAGCACTGGTATTTGCTTCTCCCTCCCAGTCCTGACCTCCCGGATGCACTGGGGCTTCCATCCTCCCTCACGACACCCTGAGCCAGGAGACCTGGGGGGCTTTGGAAGAGACCCGAGCTTTTCGCCGCCAACATATATTATTCTTGGCCCCGTCAGTAAATGCAGGAGGGGAATCTGCTGCCCGCAGAAAGCGATGCCTGGGGGCCAGGCTGATGGCAGGGGAAGATGCTGGGAAGCGAGGTGCTTGTAATCACAGCAAGTCTGGCTGGGAGCAGCTACAGCCACCCAGGCACGGTGGCCAAACACCAGCCTGGGTGGCCAGAGCAAACCCACAACACGTGGGTCAGAGCAGGACCCCTGCTCCTGAAACCAAGAAGCCTCCTGCCTCTCCCACCTCACTGGGTTTGATCCCCACACCCCTCGGAGCAGCTCAGCGCCTCGCAGGCCACGGTGCTCAGCTTCGCTCTCTCCCATCGCCCTCCAAATGGGCTGTGAACGCAAAGCGGAGCCTGGGGATGAGCGTGCTCTCCATCCACCCTGTTCCTGGCAAACCCTCAGCTCCCATCAGGAACCGTTCAACAAGAAAGCAGGGCTGTCCCTGGACACTTTTCTTGTGAAATGATATCAAGAGGAACCTCACACCCGCTACTGCAGGGCAGCATCGGGCTCGACCCTGTAAATGCCAAGCGATCCCACTCCACAAACCCTCTTTCTCCCAGTTCCATGAAGCTCCAGCGACAGAAGGGTGGGAGGGATCCATCCATGTGTGGTCAGCACCCGAGTGGGCGACGCGGGGCACTCGTGTTGGGGGAGGATTTCCAGACCCACCTATTCCCAAGAGCTCTGGGAAAGGGAAGAGTGGAAAGAACCTCTTTCTCCCCTCCTTGTTCTCAGAAAGGCTTTTTTTTTGGCTGGGAAGCAAATGGTTGCATGTGCTGAGCGCGCAGTGGGAGCCAAGCCCCGATATTTGGCTCGGTGAGAAGGTCACAAGAGGCGAGCCGCTCGCTTTCCTGCAGCCAAGGGAGGTTGGAAACCCCAGCTCCAGCCAGACACAAGCAGGGGGACGATCCACGTAAGATCCATGTGGCTGAGCCAAGATGCCCCCCAGGCCCCTCACGGAGCACCCGAGGGTCCAGGGGGGCTGCTGACGGCGCCACGATCCTGAGCAGGGAGGGGTGGCAGCCCTTGGCCAGCTAAAGGGCCAGGCATTTGGCTTCGCTTCCCACCGAGGAGCTCCAGACTGAGCAAAGATAGAAAATAAAGGATAAAGCCATCAATTGAGGCAGACGGCTTGCCCCACCATTCGCCCCCTCGGTCAGGGGCACGGCCAGCCCTTGACTCACATCCCCAAAGCCTTCAAAGGGCTCTTTGTCTCCCAGCAGCACCAGTCCACTGGCCCAGGAGGGGGGCAGAGGCATTAGTCTGCTCGAGGGGACCCTGCGAGCCTTGGAGACGACGGGGAAGGAGCCTCGTGCACCCTGGGATGCTCTGCTGCTCGCAGTGCAATGGGGTGGGGAAGCTTACACCAGGGTTAAATCCTTTTGGAGGGGGCTTGAGACTGGGTCCCAATGCCTTTACACGGGAAACACGTGCCCTCGCCAACCCTAGACTGTATCCCAGGCTTTCTCCCTGAATTTCAGGGGCTTCCAGCACACTCCATCCACAAACCTGGGAGCTGATCCCTTGAAGGAACCTGCCGCTCTCACAGTCCCAGCCTGTGATTTATTTAATCGATCGTTGGAGAAAGTCCTACACATAATTCCAGTTTCTCTGGGAGGCTGGGATTTTTTTCCCCCCCTCTCCTTTGGCATCAGCTGCGCCCTCCCTGCAGGGACCGAGAGAGGAGGGGGAGCTGGAGCAGCCGGAATCAGATTGCAACCTTCACACGTTTCCAGGCTTTCGGAGCTGTGTTTCCCACCAAGAAAGCTGGAACCCTCAATCTGTCAGGCCACCTAAACAGAAACACATGGTCGCAGCTCAGCTCGCCAGCCGGCAGCATAAAACAAGGGATGGAAGGGAGGAAGAAAGGAAAAGGATGGAAGTGAGGGAGAAAGGAAAAGGATGGACGTGAGGGAGAAAGGAAAAGGATGGAAGTGAGGGAGAAAGGAAAAGGATGGACGTGAGGGAGAAAGGAAAAGGATGGACGTGAGGGAGAAAGGAGAAGGATGGACACGAGGGAGAAAGGAAAAGGATGGAAGCGAGGGAGAAAGGAAAGGGATGGAAGCGAGGGAGAAAGGAAAAGGGTGGAAGCGAGGGAGAAAGGAAAGGGATGGAAGCGAGGGAGAAAGGAAAAGGGTGGAAGCGAGGGAGAAAGGAAAAGGGTGGAAGCGAGGGAGAAAGGAAAAGGGTGGAAGCGAGGGAGAAAGGAAAAGGATGGACGTGAGGGAGAAAGGAAAAGGATGGAAGCGAAGGAGAAAGGAAAAGGATGGAAGCGAAGGAGAAAGGAAAAGGATGGACGTGAAGGAGAAAGGAAAAGGATGGAAGCGAGGGAGAAAGGAAAGGGGTGGAAGCGAAGGAGAAAGGAAAAGGATGGAAGCGAGGGAGAAAGCAGAGGGATGGAAGCGAGGGAGAAAGCAGAGGGATGGAAGCGAGGCAGAAAGCAGAGGGATGGAAGCAAGTGGAAAGGAAAGGATGGAAGTGAGGGAGAAAGGAAAGGATGGAAGCGAGGGAGCAGAACGAGCAGCACCGGCGCAGCAGCCAGAGGGGACACAGACAAGCTGGTGGCTCTCACAAAAAGGAGGAGATGAAAGATGTTCAGAGCTGGAAAAGAGAAGAGGAATTTGAAACCTCAGGGCCGAGAGGATAGGGATGTTGGACAAGCTTGGGGAGCCCTGCCTGAGGGGACAGGGAAGAGCACGGCTGGGTTACGCTGAGAACGAGGAGAGGGGGATGCTTTGAGATCTCCATCAAAACAGGAGCGCTGTGTGCACGTGGGCTGCGCTGCTAAACACACCGTTCCCAGAGAAAAAAAAATCCCACAGAAGCACTTAAAATATTTGCATTACATATCCTACAAGCCTACCAGGATTAATAGCATTACACTAAATTCCAGACAAATTAATAACCATTAGGCCGCCACGTAAAAGCACTCCTGGAGCTGGCTAGCCTGAGCCTTGCGGTAAATCACTTTGCTATCGGTAGCAAACCCTCTGCTCACCAACCAGGGGCTCCTTTTGCCACCGGTGCCTCGTAGTACAAATAAAACCACCCAGGCAGCACCGTGTGTCGGCACCACAGGTCCCCGCGGCCAGAGAATAAAATGCCTCTTCACCTCATCACAAATAAAAGCCACCAAGACTGAAAAAAAATGCATATAATTTATTTTATTTTTTTTACTTAACCTGTTTCTTGCAGTCCAAAAGCACCAGGATGGAAGGTGTTTGGAGCTTGGCTCTTATCTCCCAGCCGTTTCTTACAGGGCAGATCTTTTGGAAAGAAGCCTGGGGGGGAAGAGGGATGCTCTGGGGTTAATAGAGCACTGGGGAGGATGCATCTGATTTCCAGCTGCCGTAAATTCGCTGCATGATTTTACCCAATTAATCCCCCACCCTGGTTCAGTTCCCTCCCCTTTCCCACCCAGCAAAACGATTTTGCAGCCAGGGATTTGCAGCCCCTTCGCCCCATCATCTGCGCGCAGCTGGCTCCAAACGCGTCTCTGGCATCGAACGCATCTCACACGCCTCATCGGGCATGGATGGAGACAAAGGCTTTGTCTCTGCTGCCATCACCGGTCCCAAACCCTGCAGCCTCGGCTCCCTGAGAGCAGAGAAAATGAGTAAATACCTGCCAAAGCCATAAAAGAGGAGCAGAAGTGGGTGCGGGGGGTGGATGGGGAGAGTGAACATCTCCAAAGCAATTACATCACCACGTCCCCCAACCAGCTCTGACCTCTATCACGTTCAATCACTGAGATTAATTACCCGGGTTAATTGCAGCTGTGATAACTGGCTTAGTCAGCATTATAACACTCTCCCATCCTGCAGGGTCTGCTTCATACCTGGAAAAATGATTCCATTCAGCTGGGCTGGGGAGGAGGCAGCTCCTGCCTTCCTGGAAGGCTTGACTGCAGCCAGGATTTACCTACATTTTCCACACTGTTCTGTTTTTTCACCCTGACCACTGGGTGCAAGGAGGCTCCTGGGGGCAGCTCATCACCTGTGGAACCTGCCAGTGTTCTCCTAAAAGGTCCCAGCGGTGTCACCACGATTTCTTTTGGTAGAGCTGGGGTTTCACCCCTGTTGCATAAAGCAGAGAAATCGCCAGCCCCTGATTTCCCACCTAGGAGCTGGTGGCTGCTCAGACAGATGTTTTCTATAAATAACAAACTAAGAAGCACACAAGCTGCAGAAACAGGGAGAGCAAATCCAATTAGGTTGGAAAAATTCTTTGCCAGGCTCGCACAAGGTCTGCGGTTAATCATCTCGCAGGGCCCATCTCTATTAAAATGACAGAGAAATCTGAAGTCCTGGCTCAGCCTCTCCTTTGGGCTGGAACCTGGCTGCGGGGGCAGGGAAATGCATCGCCATCCCTAGCTCTTTGTCCACTTCAGAAACAAGAATGTGAAAATCCGAGCCAAAAAAAAAAGGCATTTGCCAAAGGAAGAAAGGAAATAAAAGAGCTTTGGAGTTTGCTTGATTCCTTGCAATAATGATTGATTTTTTTCCCGCTGCTCTCTCAGATTTTGGCTGGGGCTCCGGGGCTCCCCTGGGAGCTGGACTGCAGGGTAGGTTTCACTTAAATGGACAATTTGTTGCTTTAACTTGCTAAAACCTCAAAAGCCACAACAGGGTTTGCTTGTACAAGCCGCTGCTTTCCTGGCTCAGGTCAAGCGGCAGCGCGGACCCTGCTGGGTTAGCTGGGAAGTCATGATGCTGGGAGGGGTTTGTGCTTTCAAAGAGCCCCCCAGTGACTTTCTGTGTTCCAGGTGGACAAGCTCGAGACCTCTTAAAACAGCCCCAATTCCCCAGCGCAAAAGCTTTTAATCCAGTAGCAAAAGCCTAGCTGAGAAGCAGTGGTGGGATGCTGAAGCGAAGCAAATTCAGCCTCCAGATACGGGTTTTGTTCCCGAATCAGAGGAAAAAAAAACAAACCAGCAACTGATTGGAACAAAGGGAAAAGAAAGGCAGAGAAATCTTCTCATGAAATCATTCAGCTGAGCCTGGAAATTGTCCTAAAAGATCAGCTCTGCCGAGGACAGCAGAGCCGAGCCGTGGGCTTCTGTCCCTGCTCCAAGGGCTCCTTATGCATTTTGCATTAAGCAGTAATTGGATAAAATGCATAAACAGGCGCTGGCAGAAGGAGAGAGCCCTGGGCTCCGTCTCCCCTGGGTGCGCGGCTCTGCTGGCCAGAGAGACTTGGTCTCTGATGAAGCTTTCAGTAAGAGGTGGTTGCTGGTGGGGAGCTGAGCCCTGACCCCTGGCCACTCACCTCTGGATGCGGGACACGCATGAATCCTCCCCTGGCAGGGAGGAGGACGGGGATGTGGTCTCCCCCAAACCATAGAAGGACCATAAGCCACCCCACAGCCCTTCATATGCTCCGGTTTTGGGTGCTTCTCCCAAAGCTCTTGCTGCTCCACATTGTCACCCTTAAGCGAGCATCCTCCAACACCCACCAAGGCTCATCTTGGACTCCAGTCATTTGGGAGAAAAAAAAAAACCCAATCTCATCTTCACAGGGAGACTTTCTGATCTAAGAAATGCTCCTTCCTCCCATGAATTGCCCCCTTTGCTGCTGCTGGAGCTCGAGGCCATCAGACAGAGCCCGCTTGCTTCTTCATCCCATGAATTAGAGCATCAATGGACCCAGAGCCTCAGCTGCTTCAAACTGGCCCTGATCCACGAGCTGCTCTACGCTGTCTGGGATCCGGCCATCACAGTAATTAGGAAAGCCACATCGTTATCCGAAGCACGGTTTTCCAAGAGCAAATCCATCTGGGTTATTCCCTGGGGAGTCTGAGCTTGTCAACACAAGCTCACACAACATTCTGCGTTTCGCCTCCTCCCACGACAGCATCCTTGGGGTCTGCCTGTGGGAAAGGGGCTTGGAGAGACCAAAGGAGTCACTTGGAGGGTGAAATGGGTGCTGTCACACCAAAAACAAAAAGCAATTCAGGGAACCGCGTGGCAGCCTGTTTGCTCATTAAAAGCTGCTTTTCTCCCACTGACCCTCCGGCCTTCTCAAGCAAAGCAGGAAGGCTTCAAACCCAGCGAGCTGAAAAGCAGAGCCTAAAGAAAGGCAGAAATTCCCCTCAAGCCCTTGAACAAGCAAAGCTTCGACGACGTGTGGTCCCAGAGGGCAGGGAAGTCGTTTATCCATCACGCCGTGCACCCCCGTGGGGAGCAGGACCCACTGCCCACGCGACCCCATCCCTCCTCAGGGACAAGGCTGGGCTGGAAGAACAAGTGTTGAGGGGGAGGATTTGCAGCTTTTCAGCTGGGTTTTTTTCTTTTCAGTGGGGATCAGGCAGCTGGAGGGGCAGGGGGTGAGTGGAGCATGGGGGGCTGCAGGGTACGTGCAGTCGCTGCTGTGTTTTTATAGAATAACAGAATGGGCTGGGTTGGAAGGGACCTTAAATCTCATCCAGTTCCACACCCTGCCATGGACAGGGACACCTCCCACTGGATCAGCCCCATCCAACCTGGCCTTGAACACCTCTTGAACACCTCAGATTTTCAGACAACGCCTTATTTAGGGGAAGAAGCAAAGCACAACCCTGGGCTACATCTCAGCAAGTGAGTCCGGGTTGAACAAGCACATCCGAACCCATCTGGCTGCATCCCTCATGAAGATGACTCTGCAGGATCCTGCATTTAAACTGAAAGCACTTGATGCTCTGGGCTGATCCCCCAGGATGCCCTCCGTGCCAGGTCACAGCTGAAGACTCAGTGATGACAAATGGAACTGGGCTGGAAAAGCTCAGACCAGCCTTTCCATCACCACTGAGATGGTGGGACACAAGTATCAGAGCCACGACCCTGCATGTTGCTCCACAGGGAACCCCCAAACACCGAGGTGAAGCAGGATAGGGGCTGGTCATAGAATCATAGAATCATAGAATCATAGAATCACTAGGCTGGAAGAGACCCACCGGATCATCGAGTCCAACCATTCCCATCAACCACTAAACCATGTCCCTCAGCACCTCATCCACCCATCCCTTAAACCCCTCCAGGGAAGGTGACTCAACCCCCTCCCTGGGCAGCCTCTGCCAGTGCCCAGTGACCCTTTCCATGAAAAAATTTTTCCTAATGTCCAGCCTGAACCTCCCCTGGTGGAGCTTGAGGCCATTCCCTCTCGTCCTGTCCCCTGTCCCTTGGGAGAAGAGCCCAGCTCCCTCCTCTCCACAACCTCCTTTCAGGGAGTTGGAGAGAGCAATGAGGTCTCCCCTCAGCCTCCTCCAGGCTCTGGCACTTAAAAAACACACGTGCAACGTAAAGGGTGGTCACCTCCTTTCCTAAAGCACCGAGCTCCTGATCCATTTGCCTCCCTCCTCCCGCGCAGCCCCCAGCCCGTGTGCTGCTCAACCCAACGGCCAACTCGTCCACCTCCACCCCACAACGAGCCCAAAACACCTGGCCTGGCCCCTTTCTTGGGGCAATTCGATCCCTGGGAAGGAAAACAGCTCCGTTTCGAGCCTGCCGGGACAGGAGGGCTGCGCTTGGCCAGCACTGGCCGCCCCCGGCTTGGACCCAACCCAGGCTGCTGATGGAGTGCGAGTGCTGGAAACATATCCCCCGAGTACCTGCCCTTTGCCTGGCCTGCTGGCCTTCTGCCACCCTCCCCTCTACTGCTAAAACCATGCATTTTTAATTCTTACAAGGAAATCTGGGGGTAAGGGAGTCATTAGCCACGCTTCTGAGGTGCCCAGCCACCCCCAGGACCTCTACTGCACGTCACACAAATGCACTTAATCATAGAATCATAGAATCATCAGGTTGGAAAAGACCCACCAGATCATCAAGTCCAACCATTCCCATCAATCACTAACCCATGTCCCTCAGCACCTCGTCCACCCGTCCCTTAAACCCCTCCAGGGAAGGGGACTCAACCCCCTCCCTGGGCAGCCTCTGCCAGGGACCAATGATTCTTTCTGTAAAAAAATTCAAGAGCCTTAGTGGGGGCATCTCCATCCTCTGTGCTCGATACACGCTGCTCATCTTTCCAAGCCTCTCTGCAAACCTCAGGTGTTTGCAGCGCATCTAAACCACGAGGTGAGATCCTGGCACAAACGCCTGGACTCCAGCAGCTCCATCTTCGATATCAGCCACGATGCGAGCTGGGGGGAGCAGCTCATCCTAACGCAGCATCGCTGTGGACGGTTGCTCTTTCGGGGCCAAAGCTGAGCCTCGAGCTGCTGAGATTCATTGCTAAGAGGTTTTTTTCCTCTCCTTGCAGCTTGAGCAGCAAACTGTGAAGATTTCAGCCCCTTCTCTATCCAGACCAAAACATCACCGAGGGTGTTTTGCAGGCAGAGATCTCTTTTTCCCTTTCAAAGACACGCAAACAACTCGCGCCCGGCCAGAGGCATCACGGCATTTGCACTGATCATTTTAATTTAATTCAGCATCGCCCTGCTCCGAGAGCCAGGCAAGAAACCGAGCTGCAAGGCGAGCAGTTTCTGTGCCAATAGATTGGATCGTGTTTACGTCGCCTTCTCCCCGTGATAGGACCGTGATGTAAATAAGGACACGACCCGGTAAAACGTTACTGGGACGTGAACCCTTTTCATCTCCAATTTATCATCTCGGATCTGCCCCGGGAAGCCACCGGCAGCGCGGTTTGCTGAGCCCAGCAGAAATGAGCTGTTAATCCCTGTCCTGCTCTGAAGGAAGGAGATGCTGCTGAGATGTGAGCTGTCACCTCCACCAGCGATTCACGCCCTGTGCCGCCTGAACGGGTGGGAGAAATGGCTTTTCTTACCCCCCAGTTTGTGGTTTTGGGGCACTGGGGTTGTGCCGGCTGCCTGCACCCCCTCTGCTGCCCCAGGGGAGGATTCACAAGTGAAATCAAAGCCTTTCCTTGAAAAGAATCCTGCTCTCTACACCCGAAACGCAAGGAAGGGCTGCTCACGGCTCCAAACCTCCTCTCTGCACAAACAGAATCACAGAATCATAGAATCACCAGGTTGGAAAAGACCCAACAGATCATCGAGTCCAACCTAGAATCATAGAATCACCAGGTTGGAAAAGAAATCACCAGGATGGTAAAGAAAACCCTCCCTTGGCACAGCTCTGTTCTCCCTGGCATTATTTCTTTTCCCAGAGAGACTCCAGTTGCTTCTTTGATTATTTTTATGGAATGATATTCAGCCTCAGAGGGTGGGAAGGGAATTTGGAGCCACCCATCCTGGGACAAACCCACACCACCTGGGGCTGAGCATCCTCAGGGCTCCCAGCAGGGACCGAATCCCCAAACTCCCTGGAGCAAGATATCTCTTATCTTTCCCATTTGGCCGGATAAAATTAAAAGAGCCAATACAGAGAAACCCAAAGGAGAGAGGGATTAAAAAATCTCAAAATGAGATGAAAAATAATCAATATTCCCCATAGGGTGCCAAACCAGGCCACCGTTCCCCTTGCTGGGTCCCCAGCTTTCCCAGCATAGACAGAATTTTTCTTTACAGAATAGTGTTTTCCAGCTTTCAGAGATTATTTGATGTCTCTGTGTGTTCTGGGCTGCCCAGGGCTGTGACAGGGGGTCAAGCATCCCCCACCACCCCAGCCCAGAGCCTTTGGGGTTCCCTGCCCCACAGCCCCTGGTTGCACCCAGAACCCCGACAATGCCAGCGCGGCTCCCTGCCTCCCTCTGCAGTCGCACAGCAGAAGGTCTGGCTCAGCTCTGCCTCCTCCCCGGACCCTGGGAAAGGCAGGATTGACCCCCAGGTCCTCCCCAACCTACCCTCCTGCTCCCCACTGGCGCACACCCCACAGCTCATCACCCCGTGATGCAGCACTGCACCCCCCTTGATTCCCCGTGGTGAGATATTGGGCTCCGGCTTCACCCAGACCCAAGATTTGCTCTATTTTTAGGCAAAACCTCATCAAACCATCCCCCACCTCATCCCCCTCCCCCTAGTTCTTCAGGAACCCCCGCTGTCTGCAGGTGTCCATAAGAGAAAAAGGAAACGGGGAGGAACCTTTTGGTTTGTTTTCCCACTTAAAAATCCAAACCAGTTCCCGCAGCCTCAGTCAAGAGGTCTCAGCCCCAGCGAACACGCTGCGGGGAGGTGTCACCTTTTGGAAATGATTGTTCTTCGTTCCTGGGAAAGGGAGAGGAGAGATCCGTGTGTGTGGCTGAGACCAGGGCAGGGAGAGAGTCAGCACGAGAAGCAAGGGTTGGAGATAATTTTCCCAGGAGTGACACTATTTTATATCTCGGCAACCAACAAAGTAGCCTGATACCTTCCAAAGGCAAAACCAAAGCGCTCTTTGGAGACACCCGGTTTATGAAACCCAGCAAGATCATAGAATCATAGGAACACCAGGTTGGAAGAGACCCACCAGATCATCGAGTCCAACCATGGGTGATCCAAAGACGATCCAAAAGATCGAAAAGATCCAAGGATGATCCAAAGATGGATCCTACCTGGCTGGGAAGGTTCATCTGGACCTGGAGAAAGGTTGAGCATCGCTGGAGATGGGGCTGGGGGCTCCAAACCTCCCGTCTCGCGGCTGGATTTGGAAGAAGGGTTTGGGAGAACTTTTCTGAGGACAGTGAAGCCAGGGCACCAACATCCCTTTCCTATGCGCTTATTAAAGAAAACAGAGCTGTGCTACATAGGTGAACACCAGCAGATGCCTGCACAGAGAGATGCTTCGCAGGGGAAGCTGCAGATGATGCAGCACCCAGAAACCTGCCTTCTCCCCCCAGATTTTTTTCCCAGGCTCAAAACTCCAATCCATCTGGAATAACTACCCTTACAAGCCTGGAGAAATCTTTCCCTCCCCGAGGCTCTGAGAGCACAGTGTGAGTTCACCACGTTTCGCACACACCTGGGTGCCAGCAGCATCCCCTGCTCCCTGGGAACAGCTCAGCCCAGCCGAGAAGAGCAGAGAACATCCAGCAGCTCCTAGAGAGGAGGCAGGAGCTGGAGAGCCGAGCAGCAGCTTGGTGGAGCTGAGCTGAAATCTCACCGCTCTGGCCGAGTAACCTTGAGCTGCAAAATAAAAAATCAGGATGGCAGCCTCTTTCCCACAGTATCTGGAAGGGGAAAGGGCTGCAAGCAGGGGATACACAGCATCCTAGGCTGTATATCCCTCTTAATCAACACCTGAATTAATTATCTTCCTCCCCTTACAGCTGTCAGCCGTTTGAAGGCTTGGGTTCCCACTCTCGCTATGCTCCCTTGCCTCTTTTAAGTCTCTGCATAAGCCAGGCTCCCTGACCTCCCGATCTTTTTGCTGTCTCTCCCAGAGCATCCTCGCTCACGGGGTAGGGTTTTTTCGGTCCTTGGCACTCACATTCTGACAGCGCCGCTTTACATGCAGCTGCTCCAGCTCTGCAAGAGCAGCACCGTGGATTTTTCTGGGGCAGCAGACGCCAGGCAGCTCCACGGTGCCGCATCTCTCCCCCCTCCACAGCAAAGAGAGAACCAAGCCCTTTCCTTTAGGTGACGGACACCTGCCTTGCACCCTGCAAAATCCATCGGGACCCCATGAAACGTGTCTCAGCCGAGCTGCTTCTGTGCGCAGGGATGTTTGTGGCATGTTCCCAGTGGGAGATGCCCAGCAGCTCCTGGCCAAACCCTCTTCCTCGCTGTCACTGCTGGTGATGCTCCAGCAGCCACTTAACAGATATTCCCCCTTTCTGGCGTTTTATGTCTTTCTATTCTCCTTCCAGCCTTAATTCTGCCCATGCTGATAACACCTGGTAAAAAAAAAATGCTTCCAAAAAAATAAGATCCCTGAATGCGAAGCTGCCTCAATAAACGGGAGGTGCTGGGCTGAGCTCAGCATCCTGGGCTGAGCTCAGCATCCTCGGCAGAGCCGGATCCCGGCTTCCCAGCTCAGGGTCCCACTAGAGGGCAACAGAAACCCAGGAAAAGAGCTGAGGAGCTGGGCTGAGAGGGCCTGGCAGCAGAGCCTTGGATAAATCAGCCCCAAAATGAGTCTCAGCTGCTCCTCTGCAGCCCGGCTGCTCCCCCCGGGAGGGATGCGCAGCGGCATCGCGGGGGCTGCATCCTCCATCCCACCCCAAAGCAGCTCCAAGAGCCCCCCTGGACCTGGGGAAAAAAAGCATGTGCCAGGAATACGTGGATAGGGTTTGATTTTGGAAACGTAGGCAACGCCAGGGGATGGTTTTGCAGCAGTTGCTGGAGCCCCCTTGGCACAAAGAGACACAGCTGGAAAAGCCCCAGCGCCCCAGGAACGCCTCTCGCCCGCTGGGAGAAGCCCACACAGGACATGGAGAAAGGAGAAATTCAGCTCTCTGGATCCCAAGTGAGCTTTGATATCAGGAAAAAATATTTCATGGAAAGGGTCACTGGGCACTGGCAGAGGCTGCCCAGGGAGGGGGTTGAGTCACCTTCCCTGGAGGGTTTAAGGGATGGGTGGACGAGGTGCTGAGGGACATGGGTTAGTGATTGATGGGAATGGTTGGACTCGATGATCCGGTGGGTCCTTTCCAACCTGGTGATTCTATGATTCTATGATCATCCGTTATTGCCAACCCCACTTTGGCACGACCAAACGAGCAACGACAGCGCAAAAACCTCGTCTCCAGCTCATCGTGTCCCCACCACCTGCCCCACGATGGACTGGGATGTCCTGTCCAACCTGCCACCACCCCAACCTGGGAGCCCCCAGGGAAAAGCAGCAGGGATGGGGGGTTTCTATGAGCAGCACCCAGATTTCCTTTGCCTCCTCCCAACCCAATGCCATCCAATTTTGCAGCACCAGGAATGTCTTTGCTGCTGTTTAAAAGGAATTCTGTCCTCAAACGCTGGCCCAGGACTCACCTGGATGGTTTTGTTTCCACTGTTGAGGCCCCATTTGTGCATGGGAGGTGCAGAAGCCACTTCTACTGAATGGAGCCCTTGGATCAGCCACGTCCCTGGGCTGGACCAGGGACACATTCCCATCACCACCTGGGGAAGGTGGAAGCACCAGCCCAATGCTCACCACACATGGTCTATTTAAGTAGCTCCAGAGGGAGCCATCACAGCACAAGACGAGCTGGAGCAGCTCCTAAATCAGCCCTTCTTTATGTCACTCCAGTCCCCAGCTCCCTCCAAACAGCAGGAAACCCAGAGAGTCACCTTAAATCATTTTTATCCTTTGTTCTTTTTCCTCGTCCTGAGCCGAACTGACCTCAGCTCAGCCCCGCTGAGGCACGAGGAGCCAAATCAAAGCCACCGAGCTGCTCCCCAAAAGGATTTCAGGACCCAGAACCAGCGTGGGAAGAGATGGGATGCGTCCGGCACCGTGGGAGAGTGGCAAGGACCCAAGTCCACGCGGCACAGGTGACTCTGGGCAGGCTACACAGGAGATGCAGCGCCTGGAGTGATCGAAAGCAGGGGATGGCAGAGGCATTTGGAAGTTTTATGAAGATCTTTTATTGAAATCACAGTAGTTAGTGACGTGCAGCCCATTAAAGGTACCCAGCACACCGCTGGGGCCAGGACAGTGTTAGTGCCGCTGTATATCGTCCCCAACGCTGTGTTCCTTCTGCTTTTAGGAGGCCCTGGGGTCCTTCCAGCACCACTCTCGCATGAATATTCTGGAGCTTAACAGCCCTGGCTACCAGGAAGAATTTTTTTTAGGGATTCATCACCTTTTTTGCTCCCTTTAGTATAGGATGGCAGGGGGAACCAGGCTTACTGGGCTCCTCGCCCTCCGTGTTAGCATGAAGGAGTTGCCTTGCCTTCCCCTGCCCAAACACCAACACCCCGGGGAGTGAGTGCAATCACCTCTGAGCAGGCAAACACTCTCCTGGGTGGAAAACTGGTTGGCTGGAGGGCCCAGAGAGTGGTGGGAAATGGAGTTAACTCCAGCTGGAGGCCAGTGACAAGTGGGGTTCCCAGGGCTCAGTGCTGGGTCCAGCTGTGTTCAATGTCTTTATCAATGACCTGGATGAAGGCATCGAGTGCACCCTGAGCAAGTTTGTGGATGACATTAAGCTGGGTGGGAGCTGGATCTGCTGGAGGGTCAGGAGGCTCCAAAGGGATCTGAACAGGCTGGATCCATGGGCTGAGACCAATGGGATGAGGTTTAACAAGGCCAAAGGCCGGGTCCTGCACTTGGGGCACAACAACCCTGAGCAGCTCCAGACTAGGAGAAGTCTGGCTGGAAGCTGCCTGGAGGAGAAGGACCTGTGAGTGTTGGTTAACAGTGACTGACCATGAGCCAGCAGTGGCCCAGGTGGCCAAGAAGGCCAATGGCATCTTGGCTTGGATCAGAAACGGCGTGGCCAGCAGGGAGGTTCTTCTCCCTCTAGACTCGGCACTGGGGAGACCGCTCCTTGAATCCTGGGGTCAGTTCTGGGCCCCTCACCACAAGAAGGATGTTGAGACTCTGGAGCGAGTCCAGAGAAGAGCAATGAAGCTGGTGAGGGGGCTGGAGAACAAGAGGAGCACCTGAGAGAGCTGGGGGTGTTTAGCCTGGAGAAGAGGAGGCTGAGGGGAGACCTCATTGCTCTCTGCAACTCCCTGAGAGGAGGTTGTGGAGAGGAGGGAGCTGGGCTCTTCTCCCAAGGGACAGGGGACAGGACGAGAGGGAATGGCCTCAAGCTCCGCCAGGGGAGGTTCAGGCTGGACATTAGGGAAAAAAACACATGGTTTAGTGATTGATGGGAATGGTTGGACTCGATGATCTGGTAGGTCTTTTCCAACCTGGTGATTCCATGATTCTATGATTCTATGCTCAACAGCAAGAAAAAAAGCGATTCAGCCCCAGGTAACTCCGGCGGCATCTGTTGGAGGTGGCATTTCCAACCTGCTCCAGGCTTCCAGCAAACCAGGAGGCGACAGGCAGGCACCTTCACTGCAGCCGCCGCAGATCTGTCACCCGCTTTTCCTCCCCTCCCCAAAACCGCGAGAGAAACTTACCTGTCCAGATCCCAGTGGAAAGCTGGCCCCGTTTGCTGCGCAGATGGGAGCGCTCGCAGGGTGTTGGGTGAGAGCATCCTGCACCTCACATCACGCTCTTTCCTCTGTAGTTTGTGCCAACTTTAGCATCACCACGAGATCTGCAGCTCAGGCAGAGGGGGAACACGGAGAGCACACAGAGAGGAAGGTGAAGTGATGTAAAGGAGAGAAATCATCACCTCGGGACTGAGAAAATCCTCAGTTTAATTCCAGCTCTGTCCCTGGCAACTTATACTTCGTGCTGCAACTTCTCCTCCTCAGAGATAAGAAGGACAACGGCTGCCTTGATGGGAGAGAACCCACCACGAGGAAATCCATCTTTCTGGAACAGCAAACCAGCGGCTTCTGTTTGCTTTTCATGCACAAAGCTACCCGCGTCCCTTTTGGATAACACAGAAACCAAACCACCTGGCTGGGGGCAACGGGGGCTGCGTTTCCTTGTGCCTTTTAATGCTTTTCCAAGTCGAAGAGGAGCTGTGCCCTGGCACGGCTACAACTCGCCACCTCCCACCCCTGCCATGCAGAGGGAAGGGGAGAACGTGATGGCCCCGATTCCAGGCACCTGCCCCTAAACACAAAATCACACAGAAATTCGAAATAATAAGCTCCCAACCCGGCTGTGGCTCTTGCAAAGGAGACAGCGAGAGGAGGGAAATGCTCCCCATCCATTCTGAGTGGGGAAAAGGGGCCACACACAGACCCCAGCATCAAAAAAACCCTGGAAATATTACAATTCTCTCTGCTTTGACTGATTTTAAGGGTGGGGAGGGAAAGAAGGGAGCAGACACGATGGTGTGGGGGGAAGCATCGCTGCAGCAGCCGGTGTCAGAGGAACAAAACCCCCTGGAACACCTTGTCAGGGGTCCCCATCACCCCCTGGGATCCCATCACCTCCTGGAACATCTTATCAGGGGTTCTCATCATTCCCTAGGACCCCATCACCTCCTGGAACACCTCATCAGGGGTCTCCATCACCCCCTGGGACCCCATCACCCCCTGGACCCCATCACCTCCTGGAACACCTCATCAAGGGTTCCCATCACCCCCTGGGACCCCATCACCTATTGGAACACCTTATCAAGGGTCCCCATCACTCCCTGGGACCCCATCACCTCCTGGAACATCTTATCAGGGGTTTCCATCACTCCTTGGGACCCCATCACCCGCTGGAACACCTTGATAGGTGTCCCCATCGCTCCCTGGGACCCCATCACCTCCTGGAACACCTCATTATGTGCCCCCATCACCCTGTGAGGCCCCATCATCCCCTGGAACACCTTGGTAGGTGTCCCCATCACCCCCTGGGACCCCATCACCTATTGGAACATCTTACTAGGGGTCCCCATCACCCCCTGGGACCCCATCACTCCCTGGAACACCTCGTTAGGTGCCCCCATCACCCTGTGGGGCCCCATCATCCCCTGGAACACCTCATTAGGCATCCCCATCACCCCGTGAGACTCCATCACTCCCTGGAACACCTCATCAGGGGTCCCCACCACCCCCTGGGACCCCATCACCTCCTGGAACATCTTATCAGGAGTCTCCATCACTCCCTGGGACCCCATCACTCCCTGGAACACCTCGTTAGGTGCCCCCATCACCTTGTGGGACCTCATCATCCCCTGGAACACCTCGGTAGGTGTCCGCATCAGCCCCTGGGACCCCATCACCTATTGGAACATCTTATTAGGGGTCCCCATCACCCCCTGGGACCCCATCACTCCCTGGAACACCTCGTTAGGTGCCCCCATCACCCTGTGGGGCCCCATCATCCCCTGGAACACCTCATTAGGCATCCCCATCACCCCGTGAGACTCCATCACTCCCTGGAACACCTCATCAGGGGTCCCCATCACCCCGTGGGACCCCATCACCTATTGGAACATCTTATCAGGGGTCCCCATCACTCCCTGGGACCCCATCACCTCCTGGAACACCTCGTTAGGTGCCCCCATCACCTTGTGGGACCTCATCATCCCCTGGAACACCTCGGTAGGTGTCCGCATCCCCCCCTGGGACCCCATCATCTATTGGAACATCTTATCAGGGGTCCCCATCACCCCCTGGAACCCCATCTCCTCTCCTCCTCCCTCCCCCCCCCCCCCCCGTGCTGTGCTGCAGGCATTAAAGGGTTACTGCCGGAGGTGCCTTCTCCCGGCCCCGAGGGGGGGGCAGGCGGGATGGAGCGGAGTTCCCCGAGTCTCCGAGAGGCAGAAGGAGCGAAGGGGGAGCCGGAGGAGCAGGGGGAGCAGGAGAAGGGGGAGCCGCCTCCCGGCCCGGGAGCTGCGGGGCCACCACGGGCCGGGGGGGGGGCGTGGGAACGGCTTATATAGGGGGGCATCCCCTGCCCCTCGCTGACGTCCCCGGCTCAGGGAGGGAGAGAAAATAAATAAATAAATTTAAAAGCCCACCGCAAGGCTCTGGACATTCGCGATCCGACGCGGGCGGCACCGGCTGGAAGATGCAGCTGGCTCGGAGCTGCATCCTCCTCCTCCTCCAGGGGAGCATCTCCCTGCTGGTGAGCGCCGGGCTGGGGCCGGGGGGACGCGGGGAAGGGATGGGGGGACAGCTCGGGGCAGCCCCCAAACCCACCCCTGCACCCGCTCCCCTCCCCACGCCCTGGGAAAAAAAGGAGCATCCCAAAACTTCTGCTGTTTTGCAGCAGGTAGCGGGCAGGGCTGGGGGGGAAAGGCACCCCCCCCCATCACCCTAAAAACCTGCTAGCCCCTCCTCTTCCCGCAGAGAACCCCGCACCCCAGCTTCCCCACCGCCCCCCAGGCAGCCCCAGAGCCGTTTTAGGGACCCCGAGGCCGGTGGCATCCCCTGTGCCCGCAGGACACGGGCTGTTGGAGGCGAAGAGCATCTCCTGGGGGGGCAACTCACCTCTGCGCTTCGCTGAACCTCCTGCTGCCAAGGCTGCCCCCGGCTCCATCGCTCCCCTGGACCCCGGTAGGGTCTGGAGGGCAGGAGAGGGATCCCAGGGATGCGAGCGCGATGCCAAGGCCACCAGGAGGGCAAAGGGTCCCAGGTGTGCATCCTCCCCTCGCCCCGGCATCCGCAGAGCTGCCCGCTGCGCCATCCGGGAGAGAAAACATCCCGGCTCCTCTCACCCAGTCCCCAAGCGACCGTGAGAGGAGAAAGAGAGCTGGGAAAATTGGGACCAGAATGGAAATCGGGGGCTACGGGGAGGAGAGGGAAGGAGAGAAAAGGGAAATGGGGAGAGCGAGGGTGGCGGGGTCACGTCTGGAGAAGTGGGGTGACTCTGGAGAGCGAGACAGGAACCCATCGCCCGTCTCACTCTCCATCATCGCTCTGTGCAGGTGATGGGTTCAAGCCAAGGAGAACCAGGGAAAGGCACAGAGCGACGTGAACCCAAGAGCCAGGAGAGAGCTCGAGTGCAGAAGATGAGAGGGCTGCTCTCTCCAAAGTCCCTCTTCACTCCAACCTTACTGCAGAACACGACCCTCCTGGACCTGGGGAGCGGCTCGCGGGAGTTATGGAATATCCTAGACAACCTGTCCGAGCGGGACCACGCTCCACACCCCAGAGGACAAAGGGACTTGGGGCCGGCCTCAGGCAAGCTTAAAAAGATTTTTGGCTGGGGAGATTTCTATTCCAATATCAAGACAGTGAAGTTGAACCTCTTGATCACCGGAAAGGTGGTTGATCACAGGAACGGCACCGTCAACGTCTTCTTCCGACACAACTCTACGGGGCAAGGAAACATCTCGGTCAGCCTTGTCCCCCCAACCAAGGCGGTGGAGTTTGACCTGGAGCAGCAGATCTTCATCGAGGCCAAAGAATCCAAAATCTTCAACTGCCGCGTGGAGTACGAGAAAGTGGATCGTGCCAAGAAGACAACGCTCTGCACTTATGACCCGTCTAAGACCTGCTACCACGAGCACACCCAGAGCCACGTCTCCTGGGTCTGCTCGAAGCCCTTCAAAGTCATCTGCATCTACATCACCTTCTACAGCATAGACTACAGGCTGGTGCAGAAAGTGTGTCCCGACTACAACTACCACAGCGACGTCCCCTACTACCCCTCGGGATGATGTGTTTTGCCCGGTTCAGGATGCCCCGGTGACGAGCGGGTGCTGGGGGGCGGGGGGAGGGATGGGGACGGTTCTCTAAGCAGGGGTGGGAGCGCAACGGTCCCTAGAAACCAGAAGGAAGAAGAGGATTTTCCCATTTTCCCCAAAAGCTCCAACGTCAAGAGAAGAAATCGTAGGCTTTGGGGTACCGGCATTGCTCAACCTGGCCTGGATCTGCGGTCTTCAGAGACTGGGGCGCGAAGGTAGGGTTGAGGATACAGAAAATGGGACATAAAACCACAATTGGGACTTGTTTTTCTCAGTGCAATAATGGATTTGCCTGGATCTTCACCATATGGTCCTAAAAGGTTGGTGGCCAGGCCAAGAGGGCTCCAGCAGCAGAGCCTGGGGAGACCTAAGGGGGGAGAAAGGCACCTTGATGCCCTCCGTGGCTGCGAGACGCAGCCACATCGCCTCCTCCATGTCCAAGCTCTGCAGCAGCCGGAGCTGGAGCTGCGTTTTTCCCACGTCGGGATGCGAAAGGGCTGCTGTGATGGCAACGGGGAGCTGGGCTGGGTGGGAGCTTCCCTTGGTGCCCCCAGCGCAGCTCCCACCAGGCACCACGGCTGGTTCAGGGGCTCGGGACTGTGGCTCTGCAGGTAGAGAAACCCCAGTGGAATTGTCAAATCTGCTGACACAATACATGATTCATGTGTTTCCCCTGACATGCTGTGATTCATGCCTTTGCCCTTCATCTCATCCGCGCCTCACATCACCGCCAGCTCCCACCCTTGCCCAGCCACGCTCAGCTCCGAGCGCCGCCGCTCCCCATCCCTGTGGGTAAGTGGAGCTCCCTCCGACTGTAGCATTTAATTTACTTTAAAAGAAAAAAAAGAAAAAACAACCCAACACCACTGTCCTTGAAAGAGAGAATAAAGTTTCCACGGTGGCACCGAGCAGGTCAAGTGTTTTTACCAAGAGCAATCGTAGTGTCCTCAGGGGGGGAAGGAAAATAAAGTGGTGGGGGTGTAAAGGTGGCACGGGGCTTCCCCGTGCCCCAAGTTGGCTCTGCTTAGATGCTTTTGAACTTGCCCCTTTCAGTAAGCAGGTGTTGAATCCAGCTTTGGGGTCTGCTGGGATCTGGATTCTCACTGGGACACTTGGTTGCTCGTGCATGGGCTCATCCAGCACCACCGATGGGAATTCCCAACCTTCTTCCCTCCCCTCCTGCAGAGACGCCCCCAAAGCAGCTTCCCCCTCATTCTACCCCCGAGCTCCCCACACCCAGGGCAGCTCCAAAAATCCCCCTACACCAACAAAACCCCAGCAGAGCTCCAAGGCAGGGATCACAACAAGAGCAGCTTCCATATTTCAGCCTCTTCCCTGGCTCAGGGAGGTTTGCTGCCTGCTGGAGGAGTTTCCTTACGTGCACCCTTCCATCCAGGCAGCAGCCGGTTCCAAAAGACATCGAGCAAAGAAAGCCTTTTAGTGCAATAATCAATGGGAAGACTTTTACTCTGCGAACACACAGTTTAAAATGCTCTGAGAGCACCGTTTGAGAGAAGAACAGGAGTGAGAGCTGGTACCGGGAGGGAAAAATCCCTCCCAAAGCCTCTCACAAGAGCATGTTCCCCAAGGGTTCACGCTTGCTTAAGGGAAACAACACAAAATGCCACATTAAACCCCTTTCTACCAGCCCAGACAAAACAAACAGAACCACCACACACAGAAGTTGCTCATTTGGAGAAATTTCAGACAATCGCCGTTTGAAGAACCAGCGAGCAGGGATCCAGGCTACAAAGGATGCTCCATTGTCAAAAGTGATGTGGCAGCCAGTTACTAGGAGACCAGGCCGGACCATTATTCGGGCTTGGGAGAAGAGGCTGCCTGCCAGCAGAGTCACAACCCCTGCTCGGAAAAGGATTTCAACTAAGCTGGAGGGCAAACAATACAAGAGAGAAAAAAAAAATAAAAAATCACAGCCACCCCCCGCCCCAGTCCGCCTGCCCTTAACCCCCGTGCTACAAATCTTTTCGCACCGACTCCTTGGGTAACTTTTCTCTCATTAGAGGCTCAGTCGAGGTCCACTTGAAGGCGTTTGGTTTGTAGGTCATGATGATTTGCTTTGCCACCAAGCTGTTTCTGCTCCTTGAGTTGAGGAGTTAAATCCCTGCGACTGCCTTGGCTGCAGCACCACCCGAGGAACGCACGTTTTGCTCCTTTTCCCATGAGCAGATGGACATAAAATAGATTTGGGGGGGGGGGGTGGGGTGGGGTGGGGGAGCTCAAACCTCTCCAAATGAAGCTCCACAAGTCGCAAACTTCGTTACAAACGAAATCGGTGCATAATGAGTGTGGAAAGCAGACTTCAAAACTCCTCGATGACACCAGGGTTCAGCCAAGTCCCACATAAGCATTCACAGGCAATTAGAATCCAGCTCCATTTATAAAACGCAGCCCCTCATCATCTCGGAGAACTCCGTGGACGGCTGATGGCTTTGTCTCCAAAGCAGGAGAAGCCCTGATGGGAACCACTTACCGCTGTCGTCCACAGCCACGCGGCCAACGGGCTCCATCTCCAGTAATTAGCTCGCTTTACCTTGTTAATATTTTTCCCTCTTCCCCATAAAATCCCCTTAATTTAAATTTCATGAGCCTCCCAGCCGCGCTAACCTGCGCATTTAGAGACTGGCTTCCCAGAACCGCCAGCTCCACCCTCCCCCCCCAAGTCAATCAGCAGCCCCCGGCCACTAATTACACTCATTACTGCTGGTGGGGACCAGTCGATCAGTCAGAAATGAGCAGGAGCCGATGGATTTCCTGTAGGAATACGGGGACCCCGACACGGCTCTGCACCGCAGGGTGATGGATCCCATCACTTCCATCTCCTCCAATGTCAAGGATCGAGGTGATGAGGCTTCCACCGCCCTCCTCATGATGTGTTTAATCTTTCCATCCCATTTCCCACCAAAACCACTTTTCTGAGTCTGCTCCTTTGGTATTTTTGCCCTATATTGTAAAAAATAATTTGAATCATAGAATCACCGGGTTGGAAGAGACCCACCAGATCATTGAGTCCAACTATTCCTATCAAATAATAAACCATGTTACTCAGCACCTCGTCCACCCACCCCTTAAACCCCTCCAGGGAAGGGGACTCAACCCCCTCCCTGGGCAGCCTCTAACTGTGCCCAGTGACACTTTCCGTGAAATATTTTTTCCTACTGTTCAGCCTGAACCTCCCCTGGTGGAGCTTGAGGCCATTCCCTCTCATCCTGTCCCCTGTCCCTTGGGAGAAGAGCCCAGCTCCCTCCTCTCCACAACCTCCTTTCAGGGAGTTGGAGAGAGCAATGAGGTCTCCCCTCAGCCTCCTCTTCTCCAGGATAAACACCCACAGCTCTCTCAGATGCTCCTCTTGTTCTCCAGCCCCTTCCCCAGCTTCGTTGCTCTTCTCTGGACTCGCTCCAGAGCCTCAACATCCTTCTTGTGGTGAGGGGCCCAGAACTGACCCCAGGATTCGAGGAGCGGTCTCCCCAGTGCCGAGTCCAGAGGGAGAAGAACCTCCCTGGCCCTGCTGGCCACGCCGTTTCTGCTCCAAGCCAAGATGCCATTGGCCTTCTTGGCCACCTGGGCCACTGCTGGCTCATGGTCAGTTGCTGTCAACCAACACCCCCAGGTCCTTCTCCTCCAGGCAGTTTCCAGCCAGACTTCTCCTAGTCTGTAGCACTGCAGACTAATCAACCCCAAATAAGCCTAAATCCACCTCTGGAGGTTACTGGGTCCTCTTCTCCCTTTGGAATCTTCCAAACCAGACCTTGTTTTTCTTCCCTTTCCCAATTACCATCTCCAAAAACCCAGCAGCAGCCTCGGACCCCAGCGAGACTCGTGGCCAGCTCTCACCTCCCAAACGTGCTAATGCATTTACTCCAGGATTTTGGGAAGGAAAAATCTCACAGGAGGGTACTATTAAATGCGAGGATGACACAACCAGATCCCCCTCGCCGCTACGACACCTTCACAGCATCCGTTTTCCTCACCTTGCAGTCAGGCAGGGTTGGTTTTTTTCTAAACACAAATATTGTTAGCAGGTCCCAGCCAAGATCTTGAACAAGAAGGAAGTTCATCCATGAAAATCCACCAGACAAACAAACGAGCACTCACTCAAACTAATGAGTTCCCATGTCAAAGTCAGGTGTTGACTTTTGAGGTGTTGGAGAGGATTTGTTGGTAGTCGGAGCAGTTCCTGGAGCGGTGGCTGCCATGGCCACTTGGCTACTCAAGAACTTCAGCTCCTAGAGAAATAAAAAATCGGCTTCATCACAGAAAACCCCAAGAGAATGGGATTTCTCGATGCTCAGATGTTACACCACTGATATTTACACTGATATGGGTTGAATTTCCTGTTTTCTACATCAAATGAGCTTTATGTTTAGTATTTGATGGGAATGGTTGGACTCGATGATCCGGTGGGTCTTTTCCAACCTCGTGATTCTATGAAACTTGCCCCTTTTATTCCTAAGCCAACCTGCCAAGGTTCAGCCTCGTGGAGGGAATCGTGACCCAAGAGCTCCCACAACACAAATTAACACATTTCAGGGTTTCATGCCCAAACTATCCAAGGGCAAAGAGCTGGGTCTTAGCTCAGACGGGCCAGGGCTGCGTACGCGCAAGGCTGCGTCTTTAGAGATTATTAGACCTTAATAAGGTCTGGTGAGTCAGCCAAAGCCTTTATGCTCCTAATCCTCCATTTCAATAGCCATAGGTAGCTCCTGGAAGCATTAATGTTGCTGGTCCTCCTGCTCTTCTAGGTGCATAAAAGCAACTTTGGATGTGATTTTGTCATTATGGCTACGGCCAGGCCAGCATCACGCTGAGCGCAGAGCGACGGCGCTTGCCCGAGACCTCAGGACAGGTCAAGTGGCAGAGCTGGGACCCCCATCTTTCCCAGGAGCCAACACACCTTTCAAGTCCTCTTAGAATCATAAAATCACAAGGTTGGAAAAGACCCATTGGATCATCGAGTCCAACCATTCCCATCAATCACTAAACCATGTCCTTCAGCACCTCATCCACCCGGCCCTTAAACCCCTCCAGGGAAGGGGACTCAACCCCCTCCCCGGGCAGTGAAAATTTTTTTCCTAATGTTCAGCCTGGTGGAGCTTGAGGCCATTCCCTCTCGTCCTGTCCCCTGTCCCTTGGGAGAAGAGCCCAGCTCCCTCCTCTTCACAACCTCCTTTCAGGGAGTTGCAGAGAGCAATGAGGTCTCCCCTCAGCCTCCTCTTCTCCAGGCTAAACACCCCCAGCTCTCTCAGAAGCTCCTCTTGTTCTCCAGCCCCTTCCCCAGCTTCGTTGCTCTTCTCTGGACTCGCTCCAGAGCCTCAACATCCTTCTTGTGGGGAGGGGCCCAGAACTGACCCCAGGATTCGAGGAGCGGTCTCCCCAGTGCCGAGTCCAGAGGGAGAAGAACCTCCCTGGACCTGCTGGTCTTGAAGTCTCTTCGCTGCTCTGTGTCATTTCTCCTTTGCTAAGGGAAGAGTTTCTCCTCTTCCAGACCACGTTCCGTGGTGCCAGGACAAACTGTGCTAAGCACAGACATCTCGGTCTCCGAGCGGTTGAAGAACCTTAATTCCTGGGCATAAATCCTGATCGTGCTCTTGGCTTTTCTGACCAACTTAACCAAGTTATCCCAGGCCTTTGTCTCGTCTGCCTTATCTCTCTTTATCAAGATAATATTCATTTGCCTTCTGAGGCTGGGGAGAGGCTGCCTGCTCGCCGAGCGCTCTGGAAATCCTCCACCGAAAGGGGAGGCAAGCAGAAACAATTATTCATGAAATCTCCAGTGTTATGACTTGTTATTACACACAGAAGAGTAAAAAATGCAAGTGGGCTGAATGCATCATGTATTTGATGTGAGGAATTATTACAGTTTTGCCAATTAGGCCCAGAACCCAAATACAGCCGCTCCCCCCCCTCCTCCTCCTCGTCCTCCTCCCCCCGCACCCCTGCCAGCGCCTGGCACCAGCTGCCGTTTCATAAACACCATCTTCCTCTGCTTTCAACAAACTCCAAAAGCAGCAGGTCTCTGATTGTTTTCCCTCCAATTAATGGCAGAGTGCACCGCTCTCCCAGAAAGAAGCTCCAACTCGGAATGTCGCATCACGCCAACAACCCCCTCGCCCGTCGGTGGCTTTTTCCTGCTTAAGAAGGGGGGAGAGCAGCCCCTCTCGGCGCCCCCTCCACCACCATCACCTCCCCGAGAGCATCAAACGCCGCGGCAGCTGGAGGGACGGGGCTGGGGGGTTAAGCGAGCGTGCGGCGTTGCCGTTGAGCGCACCGGAGAGAGGACGGCAGCCAGCCAAGCGCCGGAGGAATAGGGCAATCTGCTCCCTGAGGGGAGCTCGGCTCGTACACGCTGTTCTGCAGAACAAGGCCTGAACCTCCTGGTGGGAAGGGAGGATTTACTTTTGCCTGAGAGGTTTCCAGACCTACCAGCGCACCCATCTGCTGCCCAACTGTCGTTTCCTACAGGCTCTCGGAACCGAAGAGTAGGAGGGAGATGTGATCAGTAACCCCTTCTCCTCCGGTCCCCCAGGGTCACTGCTCATGGTGGGGTTTGCCACTTGCTGGGGCTGCAGCAGATCCACTACCAGCCGGCTCGCGGCGAGGGTTTCCTCTGCATTTCTTGTTTGATTGCAAACAAAGAGACAAGAGGAGCCAGGTACAAGAATAGCGTTCCTTTTAAAATCAGAGAATCATGGATGAGTTGGGTTGGAAGGGACCTCAAAGCCCATCTAGTTCTAATCCCCTCCCTCTGGATCCGGTTGCTCCAAGCCCCATCCAACCTGGCCTTGAACCCCTCCAGGGATGGGGCAGCCACCACTGCTCTGGGCAACCTGGGCCAGGGCCTCCCCACCCCCACAGGGAAACATTTCTCCCCAAGACCCCATCTCAATCTCCCCTCTTGCAGTTTAAAAAGGGAAATATTCCCAATTCAGACCTACTTGGGTTGCACAAAATTATCCAAGAGCACTGGGCTGTGAGGGCGGCTGCAGTCGCTTCGCCCTGTGCGTGCGCAGCAGCTGGATTAGCATTCAGAGCCCAACAAGCCCTTTCCCTGGCCCAGGTGGGGCACGAAGAACCCTCCCTGAGAGTGGAGTTGGGGATGAACCAGCACCAAAGGCTGCAGGAAAAATCCAGGCAAGACAGGGCCGAGCAGATTGTGGAGAACGGCGTCTGATGGGACCATCTGTGTGGAGCAAAATGCCTGAACAAAACGGTTGAGGGGAGGAAGAGATTTTAGGGGAAGATTGGTCCAATCCCACTCTGCTGTGGGTCTGCGTGCACGTCCATCCCTGCCCGCTCCCTTCAGGACAAGGGGATCCTGCTGCAGTGCTCAGCAGCTTTGCAAACTGGATCAGACACGGCGTGGCCAGCAGGGCCAGGGAGGTTCTTCTCCCTCTGGACTCGGCACTGGGGAGACCGCTCCTCGAATCCTGGGGTCAGTTCTGGGCCCCTCACCACAAGAAGGATGTTGAGGCTCTGGAGCGAGTCCAGAGAAGAGCAACGAAGCTGGGGAAGGGGCTGGAGAAGAAGAGGAGCGTCTGAGAGAGCTGGGGGTGTTTAGCCTGGAGAAGAGGAGGCTGAGGGGAGACCTCATTGCTCTCTGCAACTCCCTGAGAGGAGGTTGTGGAGAGGAGGGAGCTGGGCTCTTCTCCCAAGGGACAGGGGACAGGACGAGAGGGAATGGCCTCAAGCTCCACCAGGGGAGGTTCAGGCTGGACATTAGGAAAAAAATTTTCATGGAAAAGGTCACTGGGCAGTGGCAGAGGCTGCCCAGGGAGGGGGTTGAGTCACCTTCCCTGGAGGGGTTTAAGGGCTGGGTGGACGAGGTGCTGAGGGACATGGGTTAGTGACTGATGGGAACGGTTGGACTCCATCCAGTGGGTCTTTTCCAACCTGGTGATGCTATGATTCCCTAAAATCAAATCGAACACAAAGCCCTGAATAAATTCACCAAAGCCTGCAGAGGCACAAAGCAAAGCCCAGTCTCTAACGAAACCACCCCCAAAGCCAGCGCTCGCCTCCTGCCGAGCCTTTCGGGAGCCTCGGCGCTGCCTTCCCAGCATCTGGCTGTGGTGAAGCCGAGCTGTCAGCATCGCCGAGCGCAGAGTCCCCCGGGAGCAGAGGCCACCGCGCCGGCACGCGGCGTGGAGCACGCTGTCAGCGCTGGGGTTGTCACAGCGGCAGCCACCGGCGCTTCAGCAGGCGAGCGAGGTGGAAGGTACGGGGGGATTGGAAAACACAAGAAAGAGAATGAGAATTCAGACCCAAGAAAAAAAAAAAAAGAAAAGGCTGTCAAGAGGAGGACAGGAATGAAAAACTTGTCCGGCTCTTTCAAATCCCATCAGACCCCGACTCCTCCGCAGACAATTCCCAACTCAAACTGCTTCAAACCCCACACCTGCTTCCACTACAAAATATGCTAAATAATTCAGTTTTTACTCCTGTGGTCTCGAGCTGCAGCATCCCCTCAGCTCCTGTAGCTTTGTGCGCTATTTTAGGAGGATGGGATGGAGAGAGGAGAGGTCGATGTCCCCACCACCACGCTCCGGGACAGCCGAACGCTGGTTTCTGGGGCTGCCGAGCGGCACGGAGCCCGCGCCAGGGGAACAGAGACGTGCCACGTACAGGATAAAGGCAGGGAGACAGGAGGCTTGGCATGTTTTCTACCTGCCAGCTTTTTCTGATCTGTGGCAGATGTCTCCGCTTTCAAACCGCATCAAGAGGCGTCCGCTTTCATCCAGCCTCTTCGTTGGGAAATTTTCCCGTAAGGGAAAAAAAAAATCACCTTCTGCGGTTGAGGCGAAGCCTCGTGCTGTCAGGGACACACGTCGGCATCTTCAGCTCTAGGGCTCAGCCTGGACCAGCTCTCCTGCTTCTCCCACTCCTGCCAATTCTTCTGGAAGACTGACCTGCCCCGGTCCCCCCCCCAATGCACTGGGAAGACCGTGGGGTGATCCTTGGCGGCGTATCCTCCTCCTGACAACTCCCCAAGAGGGAAATGCAGAGAGAATTACCAACTAAATGAGAGTTTCAGCAGGTTCCTTGGCTGAAACCACCTCCTGGGATGGCTCCTGTCCGGAGAGCTGTGCTATGGGCACAGGGGGAATCTTGAATTTCAGGGCCAGGGGCTCTTAAACCTCATGTCTTGTTCAGAAAACAACAATCCCGATCAAGATTTAGCATCTAAAGGGTGTTTCCTCAATGGACTCCGTGCACGAAGGACTGATGGGTAAGTCAACAAGTGATGACAGCCCATGGTGGAGCAGTCTAAGACCCACTGTGTCTGCAGACCAGTTTGAGGACACACTCCTGCTTTTTAAACCCTCTGAAATCACAGTCTGAAGACACTGATTGTAACCACTATGTTCCCTCTTCTTGCCTCCAGTATTGGACACTGTCCCACTGAAACCCCCGTCCGACACAGAAACCCAGCCCGGAGTCTTTCAGTCGCTATCGCCACCGTCTGCCTTCAAGGGGCTTGAAAAAGTGTTTGCACCCAAACCCAGCGGTTTTCTCCCCTATCAGGGCAAGCACAACTCTTCTCACCCTCATCGTTCTCCCTCCAGCCAGCGCTGCTCACCTTGCAGGTTTTATTTCGGTCTCCTCGGCTCCCTGGCCGGGTATCACGGGAAGGCGGGTATTTGCCGACAGCGGCGGTGGCCAGGGCTGTGTTTGCAGCCTCTGTTACAGCAAACATGGTATCTTAATTAAGGGACTCGTTGGCTTGCTGAACTCAAGCAGATGGAGACTTAATTCAATTAGTATACTTTAATTACCTATTATAGTAGGACTTTAAAAAAACGGACAGGAGCGAAAGGATTGATAGCTGTTCGGAAAACCCATCGTACGCGTATCAACGATGAGCAGCAAGTGCTGCACACTCACTTCTTTCCACCGCTCCTCTTCCTCAACCCTAAACCAGCTGAATTTTATCTACAGCTTTGGAAAATTTGCCTGATTTCTCTCCTTATGTACTGAAAATCATAGAATCACCAGGCTGGAAAAGACCCAGCGGCTCATTGAGTCCAACCATTCCTATCAAATACTAAACCATGTCCCTCAGCACCTCGTCCACCCGTCCCTTAAACACAGAAACAAGCCCTGAAGTAGCACCACACAAGTAAATCAGTTAAAAATGGGATGCCTGTGTGTTAACTCACGCCCTTCGAGCATCTCCAGCTAGAGCAGGGACCTCAGAGGGCTTTGCAGACCCCAGCCTGCCAGTTAACACCAGTAAAAAGGGTGAATCAGTTCAAAAATAACCTCATCTTGGGACACAAGGATGCCTGGGTATCTGTTCTGGTCTCTTCCAAGAAAAGCCCTAGAGGAACAAGTCACGGGGTCCATCAAGAGTCTCCTCTCCTGAGACAGCAAGGGCAACGTCATGATCAGGAGGTGCTGATGGAAGAAACTTCCCACAGACATTTTTGAGGTCCCCTCCTTTTGAGAGTTTCTGTTTTACAGGGACGCTCGTGTCTAAGAATGGAACTGAACTTTGGAAGAGCAACCCTCCTCGTCTGCTTGGAAGATGGTTCTTCCATCCCCAAACTGCTCTTGGAGGACACAACTCCCTGTTTACATTTTTACAAGCAAAAGGGGAGGGGGGGGGCTGTCACTTTCCCGATTTTTTTAATTTCTATTTTGGGAACGAGGCTGGAAAAACAGGTGGAAGCAGCATTTAAAATCGCTTAAACCTCTTTGACCACGAGATGTGACATTACAGCGTGCCTGCAGCATCCAATAAACCTTTGAAAACAAGGTACTGGCCCAACTGTTTCCTTGGCAGCTCTCGAGCCACGCAGCCACTGCCAAGAACAGCGTGAGCAGAGGGAGCAGCAACGCGCGTGTCCCCAGCTCTCCTGTGCTAACAAACCTGGAATAAACACGAAGACCTGGTCTAGGCACAGTTTAGTGCTGTGACTGCAACAGCGGAGCCCGAGAGAATCATCATAGAATCATAGAATCACCAGGTTGGAAGAGACCCACCGGATCATCGAGTCCAACCATTCCCATCAATCACTAACCCATGTCCCTCAGCGCCTCGTCCACCCATCCCTTAAACCCCTCCAGGGAAGGTGACTCAACCCCCTCCCTGCCAGTGCCCAATGACCCTTTCCATGAAATTCTTTTTTAATTGGAGACCCATGCTGTCAGAGAGCTTACAAACAAGATTTAAAAAGCCAACCACTCATTAATTTAACACCACCACTCACGTCCCACAGCCCAGCTCCACGCTAAAGCACCCACAATAACTATAACCTCACCAAACGATTCGTTTTAGAAGTCCCAGCAGCCCTGGAATGGGATGGAGTTATTGCTGTGGTGCTGAAATGAAGGGAAAGGCTTATTTAAACATTTACCGTACGTGAAATGCCTCTGCTTCCCTTGCCTTTTGAGGCTTCAGCACCTAGAAATATATCTGGCTCATTAAAGACTATTTCGTAGCTCAGTTTTGTTTACAGGCTCCAGCTAAATAATGCTGCTACCTGATTCAGGTTTTACCATCTGGCACATCACATTAGGAACCAAATCTGCAAGGTGGTTTAGTTTTTATTATTTCTCTCTCTTTTTTTTTTTTTTTTAATTTAGGAGAATCTGAGCTAGGAGTGACATCACACCGGGTAGGGGAGGATAAAGAAAAGGCATTTTAATTTCACATCCTCTAGAGAGAGAAATGATTACAGCCCATCAGAGCATCTCCTGCTCATTTATGTCTGAATGTTTTACAGCCGCAAGCGGTGGCTGCGAGCGATGGAGTTACTGCCTGCCCCTCCGCAGAGCCCTCCAAAGGGCACGCACAGCGACGGGACCCGTTTCCCAGTACCTGGAAGCAAACATGCACGGAAATCATAGAATCATAGAATCACCAGGTTTGAAAAGACCCACTGGATCGAGTCCAACCATTCCCATCAATCACTAAACCATGTCCCTCAGCACCTCGTCCACCCGTCCCTTAAACCCCTCCAGGGAAGGGGACTCAACCCCCTCCCTGGGCAGCCTCTGCCACTGCCCAATGACCCTTTCCGTGAAATATTTTTTCCTAATGTCCAGCCTGACCCTCCCCTGGTGGAGCTTGAGGCCATTCCCTCTCGTCCTGTCCCCTGTCCCTTGGGAGAAGAGCCCAGCTCCCTCCTCTCCACAACCTCCTTTCAGGGAGTTGCAGAGGGCAATGAGGTCTCCCCTCAGCCTCCTCTTCTCCAGGCTAAACACTCCCAGCTCTCTCAGACGCTCCTCTTGTTCTCCAGCCCCTTCCCCAGCTTTGTTGCTCTTCTCTGGACTCGCTCCAGAGCCTCAACATCCTTCTTGTGGGGAGGGGCCCAGAACTGAACCCAGATTTTGGGGAGCCTCCAGCTGGATCTAAATCCATTTCCCACCACTCTCTGGGCCCTTGCATCTCAACTGCAGAGATACAAGCACTTAGGCAGGATGGTGGGTGTAGGTGACTTCCAGCTGCAAGTATCCCATCCCATCCCAGATGCTGCTGTAGGATGAAAACCCCATTACACCCCCTAGTCATTTCAATTCAGCTCACTGAGACAGCGAGGCACGATCATTATCTCACCCCAGTTTGCCATCTCCTTGCTGTGGGGACTGCAGGATAGAAGCCCTAAACCCACAAACACAGGCTAGGAAGAGAATTCCAGCCTGCCAGCTCTCTCCTCGCCAGCCCTGGCTGGTTGTCCTTGCAGCAGGGGTGAAACCCCTGATGATGCTCCACCAACCGCCGGCGTTGGCTGCAAGCTGTAACCTGGCCACAGACTGAAAACTCCACATCCTGCTCAGCTATTTTTGTTGAGCGTTTTTTTGTTGTTTGGCCAAAATTCAATAATAAGCAATAATTTTGCCAACGCCACCTGCCTAGAGGAGTGAAAAAAGTTAGTGGGAAAGAAAGGGAGCACAGACAAACTGCAATGCAGCAACAGCCAGAATCAACAGTGGGGAACTCTTCCCACTGCAGAACAAACGAGCAACCCAAACCTCATAGTCCAACTGTTAAGGCTGAAATAAGTAGGGGGGACACATGATAAAGCCCCCCCCAGCTATGACATGCAACAATCTCAAGAGTTAACACTTAATTCTGCTTCCTAATACCATGCCAAGAGTGAAATAAAGCCGATAAAATGCATTCCAGCCATCGCAGCGATGAAAGGTTTGCAGACACCCAGGCAAGGACGTATCTTGAAATATCAAGGCTCAGCATCCCCACGCTGAACCAGCTTCCCACTCAACGAGATGCCTGCTCTAGTTGGGTTTAAATGACTCAAAATGCTCAGGGATAACCCTCCCTGCTCACCAGGAGCCCTCCCGAAGTGGAATGACAGCTTGCAAACAGTTTCCATTTGCTCGTTTTCATCCCATTACTCCTCGACACGCAATCCCTTGGCTGTTTCAAGGCTCAGAAAGCTTCATTAGCAGCTCGGTACAAACATCTGAGGGGGTTCTTGTCCTCAACACAGCTCCCCAGTGGCAAGAGTCAACGATTTTCTCTTCAGTTCCCCATTGGGTTTCCGATGGCAGAGCTCAAAGTAACGTTCCTGCGTTGGGATTAGAGATAAATACTCCAGCATAACCCAGGACATCCTTTCTCTTCTGGAGACCTGGGGGATGCCTTCTCATACCCACCCAGTTTATCATCCTCCATCTCAATTAACCACTTCTCTCTTTCTTCTTGTTTTTGGCCACTGATGCTTTTTAATTATTCAGAGGCCAGCATTTTCTACCTCTCCTGCCTGTGATTTTTCATAATTTGATGGAATAATTGCCATCCTCTCTCCATTCCTTCCCAATTCACCCCATCAATTAACACATCTCCTCAAGTGATTTTAATAATTCAGTCTTGGAGACGAAGTCTCATGGATCTATCAAGAAAGACACAAAACCCAACCCCAAACTTAACCCAAAATCCAGATGGTTTTCCTTGCCTGCACTCAGCTCAGCAAACTTCAGCCAGTTTCAAAGCCCACCTCCTCCTGAACCGCTCCCGTTTTATTTACTGTATGCATTTTCCAAAAGCTTTCAGGTCATTGCAATTTATTTTCTCAACTATTCCATGGGCTGCCATGGGTTTTTTCCTGCTGTCTCCCTGTTCCCTTTGCCCTCTGCCTTTCTAGCAGCTTTCAATGTAAAATACACAAGAAACTGGGATTGCCAAGGCCAACTTTGCTGCAGCCTGGGTCTGGAATTGCAGCTAAAGACCCTCTATAATGAAATGTTCTCCTATTAGATTAATCAAAAAAAGTCATTAGAAATAAATGAGTTGGGTACCAAGAGTTAAACAGCCATTGCGAGCGAAAGGAAAGCAGCGCGGTCTGAGCTGACTGAACGAGGTAATTATTTTAGCAAAGCCTTTTGCAAAATAAATTGCACGGAAGTTGAGAACCCTTCTGAAACGGAGCTTTAGAAAAAATAATCCTTGGCTCCTTCAAGGAAGTGGAAGGGAAAAAAGAAAAAAGGAAAAAAAGCAAAAAAAAAAGCAAAAAAGAGCTGGTATTGTGTCCTTAACAGCGGTTTGAGCCCCAGAACAAAGGCAGCGAGAGTTTCAAAGCGCAGCAGCTCTCCCCACTCCGCTGTTTGTTCTGCATGCAAGCAGACAAGCTGTTTCCTTTCATCTGGAAAAACTCACACAATAAGAAGAACACCTCCATAGAATCCGAGTCTGCAATAACAAAACCCAAGGGGCAGCCAGGAAGAAATCTTCTGGCCAGCAAAAAAATATTTGGTGTTTGGATCCTCAGCGAGAGGCGAGTCCTCCTGGCTGTAGGGCACGGGCGCAGCCCCGAGCTGCTGGAGGAGGGCAGGGATCAGCTCGGGCATCGCTCCTTCCCTCCCCACACGCAGACAAGGCTGCAGCCTTGCAGGTCAGCACAAAAGCAAGAGAAGGAAGCAGGAGCAGAGAGATAATGGGGAGAAGGAAGCACATGAAAGGCTGCACGCAGGGCTGAAACGTGTCTGCAACACCGGTGAGGAGGGGGAAGAGAAGGAATTAAAAGCATGAGTGCAAGTTCCAACCCAAACTGAATCCAGACCCGCGGTAGCCAAGCTGCGGTTCAGAAGGCTCGGTAAAAAACGTGTCTCAGAAATATTGTTTTGATAAATGTGCCATCTCCTTGTGGAATTCAAATCTCCAACTGTTCCACTGGCATGGCCAGCTCTGCAGCAACAACACATGCCACAGATTGGGAGTTAACTGGAATCGCATCTCAGCGTGGGGAGGGGAGGCTGTCGGTGGGAGGTTTATGAACAGCATGCTCCGGCTCTGATGTCGTTATCACCAGATGGCTTCAGCTGAACCAGTCACAATCAAAAACACACAACAAAAAAAGCAAAGTTGACAAATAAATCATTAATTCACCTGCAACTGGAACAATCTGAGCGAGTTGCCTCCTTTGCGGATCTCATTCCATGACAGCGTGTCCTGCGTCGCACTCGCCTCTGCGGGAAAGGCTGGGACAGAGAAGCCCCACGACAGATCCTCTCCCCATCCTCGGGAGAAGGAGGCTGCCCAACCCACATTTTCTTCCCATAAACACCTCCCCAGAAAAGGCCGAGGACAGCAAGCCTGCTTCCCACAGCAAGGCCGAGCCACGGCTGCTCCTCCAGCAGTCGGTCGCTAGCGTGATGAGGAGAAAAGGTCTCGCTCAGGTTTGAGCGTTTCAGTAAACAACGCAGTCCCGGCAGCGTAATTGGACAGCTCTGTGCACACAGACAACTTCTGCAATTACCCGGCACGGAACTTCTCACACCTGCACGCAACTATAAGCTGGAAACACCAGGTTCAACCTCTGATGGGGTAGAGGGGAGAATCTCGTTACAACTAAACGCTCTGCTTATCTAAACCCATGCTAAATGCAACAGAAAAGGCATTGGAGCAATGGATGTGATGGATGTGGGAATTCATAAGCCACGTAAAAGGAAGGCTTAACTCCACTGAGGGCCATCTTTATGACAAGAACCTTGGTGGGGAACACAAAAAGGGGGTCACTGTTTGATACAAATACCCAGCTGCTCGATTAAACACTGAAGCATGTGAACAGAGGGGACAAAAGGCTGCGGGAGAAGTTTGATAATAGGATGAAAAACCAGAGACAACAGATCCCGCATTGATTTCCTAAACAGAACAGAGTTATTTCTCTGTAATCCATCTACCTGGTCACCTTAGGATCAGATCAATCTGCCACTGCTCTGGCACCACACATTTCAATCTAACCTCCCTGGAGATAGAATCGTTTGGGTTGGAAGGTACCTCATGGTCCATACAGTTCCACCTCCTGCCACGGGCAGGGACACCTCCCACTGGATCCAGTTGCTCCAGGCCCCATCCAACCTGGCCTTGAACCCCTCCAGGGATGGGGCAGCCACAACTTCTCTGGGCCAGTGCCCCACCACCCTCATTGTGAATAATTTCTTCCTAGAGTCCAATCTAAATGTTCCCCCTTCCAATTTTAAGCCATTCCCCCTTGTCCTATTGCTACACGCCCTTGTGTAAAGTCCCTCCCCAGCTTTCCTGGAGCCCCTATTAGGACTAGAAGCTGCTCTAAGTTCTCCCCAGAGGCTCCAGCACCTCTGACTAACAACACGAACACCCAGACACCCTGTGCTGCCCCGTAATGTCATGAGCCAAGGGATTACACTGTTCTCGCTTCCCGCTTGCAGGTACGAGGAAGAACGAGGGCTCAGCTTCAGGCTGCTATTATTAAACCCAACGCACTCTAGTATTTTGGAAATACCTGCTGTGAGAAATAAAAGAGGTTTGCATTGCAATTTTGTGCAACATTCCTTCACCAATCCCAGTGGAGCTCTGGGAACAGCACGGCACCATCAGTACCCGGCAGCAGACTGAGAGACAGTTTAGGACTAGGAAGTCTTAAAAGCGAAACAAAAAAAAGACAGCAGATACCACAGGATACAAAATAGTAATTATTTATATTTTCAAAAAGAAAAAAAGTTACCAGCTAGTTTGAAACTTCTTCCCTGTAAGAAGAGTGACTAATAGAAAGGAACAGGACTGGCTCCTAGACAGTCAGCAAGTCAGGTACAAACAGTTGTTAAGAATCATTTAGCAACTCAGGACAGGGACTGGTGACGCAACGTTCAGAAACAATAGAATTTCTCTTTTTTTTTTTTGTCTTTTAAAAAGGGGGAGGAGGGAAATGAAGCAGGGAAAAATGCCAAAAACACTTCCCACAATATCTAAAAACAGTAACCGTTGTTCTCGTCAGACAGCACGCTCTGGATCAAGGGGTTTCACGTCCTTTCAAAACCAACACGGACTCAACCAAGGCTGCCAGCCTGCGTGCACCCTCCTGCACACAGCGCTTTCGCTCACCCCTCCCTGCATTTTATAAAAGGGAGGGGTATTTGTTTTTTCTCTTTTTTTTTGCAGTTAACATACAAGTGCTACTAACGGAGAAACTGATCTTCTTGTTGCTGGATGGCAATAAGGAGTTACACAAACGTCCAGTTTTTAAGCTCAGCTGGAAGGACTTAAATTCTCTTTTTTTTTTTTTTAATATAAATACTACTGGAGCTCCCATCGGGTACTTCCTTTCCTGAACATCACTGGAAATTCTTTTTAACCCTCCAATGCTCTCCAAAGCTAAAATGTCCTCTTGCTCCAGGCATCCGACAGTTTGTTCTGTGCTGCCAGATGCAGAGACATTGTTTTCCCCAGCACCACTGCTGGGTTATTCCGACGGGCCAGTGCCTAAACTGAACCCCGTACTTAATTGACTCAGCCAAGTCGAAGGGAACACACAGACAATGCAGCGACAGGGATTCGTTAGGTTGAACAGCCCCAGAGCCCCAGGCCCACCCTCCCCCCTCTCCCCAAGTTACTTGGTGCTGTTTTAAAAAGTCTGGGTGTCACGAAGCAGTCTCTTCCCCCCAACAACAGAGTAAAAGCTCCACAGATTTCGCTGTCTACCTGGTGGTCAAGGTTACAGCAGCAATAGCTGATGCTGCTTCCAGAAAAACACGTGGTGGTGCGACAGAGAGGACTTTAGGATTGCTTCAGTCGCTTACGTGGGGGACCCAGAAAGGGACACTGTGCGGAGGCCAGAGAGCGATATGCCTCAGCCACCAAATGGGGATGTGACACCACCATAGACTTCCAGCCCGATGTCTCCATGACGTCAGAGGCGTGACTAGAAACAAGAGAGAATAAACCTGAAGTTATCAACGAGGGATAAAAAGGATTCACTCAATAGATTCTTTCCACATGCCTAAGAAACCTGAATCATAGAATCACCAGGTTGGAAAAGACCCACAGGATCATCAAGTCCAACCATTCCCATCAATCACTAAACCATGTCTCTCAGTACCTTGTCTGCCCGTCCCTTAAACCCCTCCAGGGAAGGTGACTCAACTGGACCTGCTGGTCACGTCGTTTCTGATCCAAGCCAAGATGCCATTGGCCTTCTTGGCCACCTGGGCCACTGCTGGCTCATGGTCAGTCACTGTTAACCAACACTCACAGGTCCTTCTCCTCCAGGCAGCTTCCAGCCAGACTTCTCCTAGTCTGGAGCTGCTCAGGGTTGTTGTGCCCCAAGTGCAGGACCCGGCATTTGGCCTTGTTAAACCTCATCCCATTGGTCTCAGCCGATGGATCCAGCCTGCTCAGATCCCTTTGGAGCCTCCCTGCCCTCCAGCAGATCCACGCTTCCACCCAGCTTAGTGTCATCCGCAAACTTGCTAAGGGTGCACTCGACGCCTTCGTCCAGGTCATTGATAAAGACAATGAAGAGGGCTGGACCCAGCACTGAGCCCTGGGGACACCACTTGGAACTGACATTCTTAATGTGCTGTTTTGGGATCACTCTGGATCTGCGCTGGGTATCTTTCGCACAAGCTGCTGGCACAGTTGTATGCTGGAAAGTCCTCAACTTAGGGATGATCCCAGGCAGGGGACAGCAGGAACAGAGCGTGTACCCACCCTGACTGCTCAGCACACAAGTATTTTAAATCAATACAGGAACTACTGAGAAAAAATTGCATTAACTGACTAACGGGACTAAAATGTTTCCTGACATCAAAGTAGTTGGTAGTAGTTTTACATCTGCTGAAAAGTCTGCTACAAGCTCTACTGTCTAGAAGTTCTTGTGATCTTAGGAAGACCCAGCACAGCTCGCAGGCAGCTCTGCTGTACACACAGTCCCAGCAGGACAGGACTCATCTGCCCTCAGGGCAACGTCACTTCAGGGGATGCCAGAAAAATGAAGGATCGTGATGGAAGAACTAAAAAAACCAAAATAGCAGAGGAGAACCTCCCCTGTCTGCAAGTTTCCCATCTGTGAGCCCTCCTGCTAACAACCAACCCTTTCCTCTAGATTTGTGGCTCCCGGAATAAGAGGGAACTCACTAGTTAATGAAGTCCACCGCTTGAGTTTTCAGCTGATCGGCGCTGTGTAGGTCAGCCAGAATGAGGATTTCAGCTGCGTTTTCCACAGACAAGTTACTGCACAGCGCGTCCTCACACATCACCTTCAGGCGTTCCAGCGCGTACTGCAAAACACAACAAAGCACAGTCACAAAGAAGGCAATGTCTTCTCAGGCCTGACATGAAACCTCACTCGTGCTCCTCTGCTCTTCACTGTTGGACCACCCTGCCACACCGAACAGACCTCTTTGCTCCACACATCTCACCTATTTTCAAAGAAGTGGTGACCAGCAAAATGTAACAGGAGAATCATGGTGCACCTCACCCCAAGGAAAAGCAATGGAAATGAGACATACCCACCATAACTCTCATCCTGACTTTCTCATGCTACAGGCTCACAGTTGAGGTGTTCTTGCTTGGAAATGAGAATTTCAGATGGGTTTCTGTGTTCACTATGTCACTTCAAGGCGCAGAACGCTAAAGCAGAAGCTTTTCTCTCATTCTATTGCTGCACAGCAGTTACTCTCCAGGGCCAGGGGGAATCATAGAATCACCAGGTTGGAAGAGACCCACCAGATCATCGAGTCCAACCATTCCCATCAATCACTAACCCATGTCCCTCAGCGCCTCGTCCACCCGGCCCTTAAACCCCTCCAGGGAAGGGGACTCAACCCCGTCCCTGGGCAGCCTCTGCCAGTGCCCAATGACTGTTTCCATGAAAAATTTCTTCGTAATGTTCAGCCTGGTGCAGCTTGAGGCCATTCCCTCTCGTCCTGTCCCTTGGGAGAAGAGCCCAGCTCCCTCCTCTCCACAACTTCCTTATAGGTAGTTGCAGAGAGCAATGAGGTCTCCCCTCAGCCTCCTCTTCTCCAGGCTAAACGCCCCCAGCTCTCTCAGCCGTTCCTCGTAAGGCCCATCACAGAATGGTTTGGGTCAGAAGTGACCTCAAAGCCCATCCAGTTTCACCCCCTGCCATGGGCATGGATACCTCCCACTGGATCTGATTTCTCAAAGCCCCATCCAACCTGGCCTTGAACAGCTCGTGCTATCAAACAGTGACTGCTCCACGGCTGCTCCAGTGACACTGAGACAGCTGTCACTCCATTCCTTTGCCGTTAATGACCAGCACATTAAGCTCAGCCTCGCTCAAGTACACACTGCCAGGTTAATACCAAAACATTAAACAAACACCCTTGACTTCTTGCAGCTTTGCAGCTCGGAATGAACCCTCACAGCATGTCTATAACGCCCTGGCAAAAGCTCTGTTCTAATTTCAGGTTCTCAACCCAAGAGTTTCTACTATTCCGTTCTGGATTTCCCTCGATATTCTTCAGATCCCAGGGTCGGGCCATGCCAATGGTTTGAGAAATCCAAAGGGTGCGCTCAGAAAGAAGGGTGCTGGCCAAGAGAGCTCACGCTACTTTCAGCACTTCAGTCAGTACCAACACATGCAGACACAGCCAAGATTTTCAGAAGCAGCGCAGTGGTGGCAGGCAGAGCTCAGAAAGGTCATCATGCAGAAAACTTTAAGCCACTCGTTATCAAGAAATTAAACCCAAGCCCCAAAACTTCAGCCTTTTAGAAGATCATGACTGAGCACTGAGAGACTGAGATATGCCTGAAAATCGGTTTGTGTGATCTGACTGCCGCGCCTGCGGCTCTTCGGGTGAAACCAACTCTATTTCAGTAGTTCTGAACAGTCCAGATTCCATGAATACATTTCACAGGGATTAGGAGAGGAGTCAGTTCTAACACAGCTCTTGTGTGAGTAATTACATTAGCACTACAGAACCGTCCTACAGACCCAGCGCAGGGGAGCCTCCTTCGTGTTGTGACTTCAAACCGAGTGACACTTCTGGAAAAATAAGTCCTTCAGATTCTTCACTTTTTTATCTGACAGAAAACTGCACTGAAAGGATCCTTCATTCTATTTATAGGGCTTTTGTGGACAACTTGGAGATGTTCTCCAGTGTGTGAGGCCGCACTTGGAGGAGATACCGGATCTGTAAGGACTGACCCTCAACCTGAGCAGAGGTCAGAGCAAGCTGACAACAGAAGCACCATGAGCACTACCACTAGAAATGGATTTCATATTCCGATTGAGATTTTCATCCTATTATGGCTAAATATAAATTAATAATTTTAAATTATAAAAACATGTTTTTACTTGAGACTCAGTGAGACTCATCACTTCACCTGCAGCACCAGAACCTCTGAGAAGGCAAATCAAATTCATTGCTTAACCACTATCTGTACCAAAACCAGTTTCAAATGTGGGGCAAGCCATAACTTTACATTATTGTCTGTCAGTAGCTTAAAATGCAGCAAACGAAGCTTAAAATTATTCCTTTTGTAAATTGAATATTCTCCTCCACGCATATACAATCTTTATTTCGATTTTTGCTACTCATACCTCAGCTTCTAATTACATCATTGGGCAGAAGTAGCCATTCTGGTCTCTCAGGTACCATGATTTCCCCTTCCCTCCTTTCTTAATTACACTTTAAAAACCCACCCTACCTAACAGCGTACTTGCCCGGGAGGCTGCAATTGTCCCTCCTGAGTTGAGAGGACGTGCTTTGTTTTGGTTTTGGTCTAATTACAGATTTTCCCCAAGAGACAGGAGGAACTCAGAAGAAGCTGTTTCAGTCTCTTGAGTAAATATTAGATGTTTTATGTGCTTCCATGGAAGATTTTTTATTTCTGCTTTTAAAAACACACACAATGAGTTTAAAAGGAAAAAAGAGGTACATTAAAAGCCAGGAAATCCAAAGTTAAAGCCTGCTCTGTCCTTAATGTACTGCTCCTTACTTACAGTTGTCTCAGTTAAAGATGGTACGTGAGCACTCAATCGATACTCTTTAAATATTGAATAAAATATGTGGCAACAATTACAATCGGGCCAAGATCTCCTTGCATTATTTCCCATTTTAATTCTAGTTGCAGTGCCTAATAATGGCAAATGGAACATTCCACCTCTAAAATCAGCGTTTTGATGACGCCCAGGTCTGCAGGGACAGGCAGTTTGACGCCCATGTGGTGGCAGCATGGAAGAAGGTTACGTGCATCCACATCTTAAAATCCACCACCCTCGCTGGCCCCCAGGAGAGAATCCAAGGACCAGAGAAGCATGGAGACTGAACTACGCTCTCACTCCTAGAGGTGGTCCCTCCGGGGCAGAGTTGAGAATCTTGCACTGCTGCTACCCGTGCAGAACCTGTTCAGTGGGTAAATTCAGGACTTTAGTCTCCAGTGCTGTCAAACCAGCATCGTTCACCCAAACTAAGTTCACTTTTGAGAGAAGAAAGGAAAAAGGATATAAAGTTTTGGTTATATATTACAGATTGTCAGCAGTTAACAGGGCTCTGGCTGGCAGAGCACTCCCCTCTGTCCTTGCTGCTGCAAAGAGAAGGAGGCAGCGGCCGAGTGGTGGGCAAGGCCACTGTGCCTGGAGCTGCCAGCCTCCCAGAGCCTCCTGACAAAGCCCTAGCAGGAACCCTGTGAAAACACAGACATGTCAGACAGCAGGGCCTCCTCCAGTGCATCCCTTCTCTCCAGAGACAGCAGGGACTGCCACTGCAAAAAGAGGACAACCACCAGGCCCTTCGGCTATCAATCGCTTTAGAGCATCTCTTGACGCTGCTGCTACCAGCCAGCCCAGAGGGAGAAGCAGAGCCTACGTGCCAAACAGAACACTGTGTCTGAGATCTGGTGATCAGCACGCTAGAAAATCACCAAGCCCACCTTGATGTTGCCTTCTCTGCCCCACCTCTTACACTGAACAGAGATGTCCCCTGGGATTTTAAGGAAATGCTTACAAATGAGAAGTACTGACAGAAATTCCTGATTCTTATAGTTGAGATCTGCATCCACAGGGCTATGGGTACCTCACACGTATCTCTGCTACAGCCCAGTCTACCTATAAGCCACAGCCAATCCAAAGAAACTGTCCAACCACAACATCACGTGAAACCATCACAGCAATCTCCGAGGAACTCTGTAAAGCAAGGTGTGTGTCATTCCTGGCTCCCTTAACACCCGTAAATCCCAACTGTACCTTGTCAGCAGCTGCCAGCAAGTCGTCAGCCATTTTGTCGAGATTCGGTGCCTTCCCCGTGTAAATAAAGCACATCATTTCCTTAAAAACTTCTGGTTCCACGTCATTGATTTCAACTCGATTCTGTATCAGAAAAACGATGCTTATTAAGAGCCTGACAAGATGCTAAAGGCTTCCTCCTAACCAAGCTCTTCCATTATTCACAAGTTTGCTACAAAAACAAACTATTCAGAATGTGTGCTACTTGCAAAAAGAAGCAGAAAAAGAAAGATATGGATGGAACAAGAAGAATTCCAAGTTGTATTCCACATTCTCCACTTCTCCCTATCCCACCCCAGACTCTTTCCCCAAGAGTAACAAAGGTAACAAACAATTGCCTCCTCGATCCCTTTCTTCCTCCCTTCAGGACAGCTGAGGTAGAGACCTGCATCTAATGTGAGAAAAACAGTTAAAGGGTGACAGCAGACAGAAACGCTGCGCCAGAAAGTTATCTAGAAGTGATGCTAGGAGCTGACCAGGGAGTTGTTCCCCGGCTGGAGCATTTCTCCATCCTTCAGGAACTCACCTTTTTACTCTCTTCCATCTCGTGCTCAAACATGGCGCTGAAAACCGGGGAACGCGCTAGGCAGTGAGGAAAATAAAACACAGTTAGAGATGCTCTTTTGCACTTCAGGGGACGCAAGTGCAGCCCAACACCACCTCAGCAATTGTCCTGTTGCTTAAAGCAGAAAAATTCTCCTGCAGGAGACAGGACAAATTCAGTAGAGCTGCTGAAGAAGCACAAGCTGTGCCATAGGGTAATGAGGCTGACAGAGCTTCAGACTGAGTATGGGAGAATTTCTTGTGTCTTTTCAAACGCTGAAGAGCACATGGGTGGTGAGGTAAGTTCCTTGTCCTTACAAGAAAGCATTCCGATGGCAATGGGGTGACTTCTTCTCACAAATACTTTAGGAACATAGAATCATAGAATAACCAGGTTGGAAGAGACCCACTGGATCATCGAGTCCAACCATGTTACAAGGCACTACAGCCAGAAAAGAACCTTCCTACCATCCTGCCACAGGAAACAGGCAATAAAAATGGAGCAGACACTTCTTCTCTCCCCACTAGCAGTTCACAAACCAGTCTTTTCCTACAGCTCTGCACTTAAAAGTGCCGCAGAAGCCTCCTTTAATAAAGTAACTCAAAAATCCCACTTGCCATCATGTCGTGGTCTCCTACTTGGCTAAAGCCCACCTGAATCGGTACCGACCTGCCAGGATAGCTTTGTGTGCCTGGAACTCCTGGCCCGCGACACACAGACAGCAGTCCGTGAAGCGCGAGTTCTCCCAGAGCCCTCCCAGCTCGTCTGCCAAGCGGCACTCCGGCACCTTCACCATGTTCATCGTGTTCTGGCCAGAGATGTTGACCGAGTCCTGTACCACGCTCACCTGGAGGGGAAAGAGAGCAAACACACCCAAAACTCAAATACCCACACTGGGAAACCGATCTCCCTACAGGAAGTTTTTGTTTCCAGAGCAGGTGAAGAGAACTGCAAAGCAAATGTCACATCACTCAAGCAGAATCACTATGTGATGGAACACAACTACATTTTTAAGGCACCCATCCTACCCTGCCTCAGTTCTCCACTCCTCCAGTCTATCCCAAGCCCTAAATCACAACAGCAGGTTTATTCCTCAGCCCCAAATTAAGAGCAATTCCATGCAATTAAATAATAACGCTATTAGATGGCTTTTGAAGGAAGTGGAACCTAATCTTTCTGCTTCTACAGACGACATACCTGACCTAGTTTTTCCCCCTCTACCAACACTGTCAAGCCCTCCCCAATCAATAATGCAGCGCAGACAGCAGCACAAATGAAATGTTTCCCACACAGGTACGCGAGGGCAGTGTCTGACCCCTAGATCTCCTGCTGCTCCTGGTTTTACAGTTCTTAAAGAGTTCACCTCTTCCATCAGATCATGAAATACAACAAAAAAAAGCCCTTAACAGGAAGTTTAAGAAAGCAGCTTTATGCTAAGCAATTGGAAGATTCAGGGAAGGCAGCTCTGTCTCTTGCACGAGCTCTGTCTCCTGTCTGTAGACGCAGTCGGGCAGGGACCACACGTTGCAGTGCCGGCTGATGAATAACCGACACAAAGGGACCCCTTAAGAGCCTATTCAGCACCAAACTGTTATTGTTAAACACAGTAAATCATACGCCTTCGACTGTAGACTCCAATTAGAACAGATCAGAGTGACTAATACCACCCCGCTAGAGCAAAGAAGAAAGGCAGGAGTGGACTGACATGGAAGATAGGCGAATGCTTCCTGGATCTGCTGTAAAGCCCAAGTTAAATTCCAGTTCTATTAATAACCAATGGCCCAAGAACACAGGATAGCAAAGGAAGATCTGCAGTTATGTAAGAAGAGAAGCGAATGACGATGTGAAAGGTGATAGAAGCATCTTCTACGGGAAAAGTCTGCTGACAGCAGGCATCTCGGCTCTGGAGAAACCTCCAGTGGGTGTCTGATGGCAAACACGTCACGTATAAATTCTACAACGCTCAGAACCAAACCAGTGCCAGATGCTGCTCGCCCAAGGACATGAATGATCAGACAGAGCAAATGGAAGGAGCTGATGCTTTTCATCACTCATTCAACAGCTACAAAATCTTTTTTGCCCTGTGACATCTGGACCAGCAACACAGACTCAAGGATGGAGGAAAGCTCAGCTGATTCATTATACAGGAATGCTAAGATGTGTATCCCTTGCTGGAGGTCAGTACTGAGCACAGAGTAGCCAAAAGAGACCTGCAAACTGTGCCTCAAATCAACAAATAAATCTTCATAAATGGAAAAAAGTTAGTTACTGCCATGAAAGTCTGTTATGTGACTTTTGACATGAGGAGTTTGGACTGGTAGGTTCCAAGTGGTGACTGGCCTTAGATGTCAAAATAGATCAGGTTTTGCTGAAGCTACTGTCAGTGTCTTAGCAAGGGAACCAGTGCTACCCAGCTCAGAAGACAGCTCCTACCATAACTTTGGGAACATAGAATCATAGAATCATGGTTCTTTTTGGAGACTTACCAGCATTGTATTTCCCTATGACACTGGAATATAATGTAAACAGCAAAAGGTAATGCAGTTGGGACAGGAAAAAAATCAACCTCATCTGAAAAACAGAGTCCGAAAAAACCCTAAACTGACAGCTAAGCTAGGTTGGATTTGAAACACCTGACAAGGAACATCATTCTCTGCCTTAACGGTGTTTGCAGCATGACATCATCTGTGTTCAGCACTGGCCACGAGCAGAAAGCAAAAGGCTTTTTAGCTCTACTAAAGCAACGAGGTGTAGCAGAGACATTCGGCAACCTTCTGGCCTACAGAAGACACCAACCCCACAGAACAAGCACCCACACACACAGGATTGCTCGCTCCTGAAGCGGTTCCTACATACAAAACACTTGCTGAAAGTGCAGCTGTGAGCAGCATCGCTCGGCATCTGCAGCCAGCAGGGAAGCGTTAGGTGAGCATATGGCACGTTGCTTTACATGCCGAGGGACGGACTTACGGACTCCGTGAAGGAAAAAGAGGGGAAAAACCCATACCCCAAGCTGCTGAAAGCTCTCACCAAACTGTTTCCAGATCACAAACCTTCCCCTCTGGTATCACTAAACTTAAGGTTTCCCACACACTAGACTGCAGAACAAACTGGAAGAACAAACATGAGATATCAAGGCTGGGCGAAGGCAGCAGCAAGTTTTCTCTTCATCCAGAACAAACAAATCTCCTGAGCTGAAGCTTTTAAGGGAGCAGTTGAGTAAAGAGTGAACTGGCTTGAATTAACACTGGTTGCCAAAGCTACTGGTGGATCTCAGGTTTATCCACATCACACTTCACAAACTCCTTTCTCAGACGTTAATTCCTGAGTTTCCCTTCACAATGTTGAGTTTTCTGGCTCCTTAACATGAAAGAAAGAGCAATCACCAGACCTACAGAGGTGTCACTGAGACTGTGTCCTCTTCCTCTCCCATGTTGCTACAAGCATTACAGAAAGGGCTCCCCCTATTACAGCATCAGCTCTGACGCACACAGCAGATGTTTGTTAATTTAAATGCATGCAAGCTTACGATGGCCAAACAAAGCTGAAAAAGGCTGAAAAAAACCCAACCCTCCAAAACCCAAACAGTGGTTGAACAACTCTGACCCAAGCATTTGGTTCACTCCTCAAAGAAAATAGAGCAAAAAAAAAAAAGATTCCCACAAAACCCCTGCAGGAGACCCAGAGAGAACAGCTCCTTCTACCTGTCCTCAGGCAAACTCACAGCCACAGGGGGTGTTTTGAAGTAAAAAAGACCATGGAAATAAGACAGCAGAGGCCCTGAAAAGTCTAAATCAGTGAGTTTAAATTTGCTCATTAAGGTTTCTAAACTTAAAGATCTTTGTTTGAAATCAGTATTAGTGAAATCATGATTTTGTAACCAGGTGTAGAAAAACACAGAGAAAATGAACAGAAATTTGGGTTACTATGAAATTCTTTCCTTAAATGCTTTTTTTTGTTGGCTGTCCGGACACAGGAAGGTAAAGAGAACCCTTCTTTATTCAGTAGGCAAGCACCAGGCAGGCCAGCACCACTGCAGAGCCAGTTGCTGGTTGCTATCGCAGGTAAGTTCTGACTTAAGGAGCACAGACACAAAACCAGCAGTGAACAGATAATCCAACCTGCTTAGTTCCCACCATCATCCCAGGCAAGAGATGAAAATAACATAACAAAAAATAACCAGAAGTGAGTTGCAATGAGTCACAGAGAGTAAAAGCCACCAGCCACACGCACAAACAACATCTGAGTGCCATATAAACATCCAGCATTGCTCCTGATATTTCTGACTCCTTTAAAAGCAAGGATGAAAAATAAGGTCACAGCTCCCTTCAACTAATGGAGCTGCTATTCTTCCAGCTGCAGCGGAAGGCTTACCTCACAGAAGAGGGTGAGTTTGTCATCTGGAAGAAGTCCATTGGCCTCATCCAAAAGAAAGTCTCTTCTAATGAATTTTTTGAATCCCCAGTCCTTGCCTTGCACAAATCGATACGCTCGCTGGCTCTCTGCGAGAAAGAGACAGGGCTTTAGCACCGGCTGAGCGACTCGCTCGATCAAACAGCACAAAACAAGCGACTGACCCCAGCAGACAGAGAGCTTTTACGCACCCATCGCTTTTGTTTCTTCTCCTTTTGCGTTCAGGATGGAGAATTTGAACTTTGCTCGCACTTCGCTTTTCGGACAGCTCACCAGCAGCAGGTAGAGGGACAGATAATCCTTGCTCTCCTCATCCAGGCCTTTGGGGTTCACACGCAAACACCTGTAGAAGAAGGCACAGTAGGATTTTCACAGTAAAACATAGAGCAAACAAGTTCTATTTAACAGCCACCGTGCCATATGAAAATAACAGAGGGGTAAGTAGACTTGTGTTACACCCACAGAACAGAAAACATCATCCAGGTAGCAACTACGGGCAAACCAGTTCAAAAAACATGCAGGAAAGAGGAAGGGAATATCATTTAAATCACTGAAAAGCACTCTGGATGTCAGCTTTCACAAAAGGAGAGTGAAAGAAATAGGAAAATGGAAGCAATGGATCCGAGGAAGAGCAACAAATCCAGAGGAATGGTAGGTGAAATTCCACAGGAAGCAACTGAAAGGTAAAATATGACTTCTGGAAGGCTGGTGGTTTCTCAAAAACATAACAGCAGGGCAAAAAGAGAGGAATACTGCTGAGTGAAGACAAGGCAGTGAGAGCAGGAAGAGGGTAACTCGCAACCACTTCCATGACCTGAGACTTGACACAGAATCTAACAAGAAGCAAAAGCTGGGCCAGGTGACTCCCAGCTCAAATGCACAAGGACAAAGAAATCAGAGACCCAGACACTGGATCAAGCTGTGACTGGCAAAGGTTATAAAGGTAAAAGCAGCTCAAGGAAAGCACAGCTCTGCCACCCAAAGGAAGGGAACACAAACTGTATCCCACACACTGAATTATTTAGTGGCGATTTGCTGCAATCCACACTCAGGAGGTTTAAAGAAAAACGCTACATTTAACATCACCAGCAAGAGATAAGATAAGGAACCAGGTGTCCACAGATCTGCTAGGTAAGATGAGACTCACAGTGGATACACACGGTGACCAAAGGCCACTCTGAGCTACCGCGAGTTACTCGAGAACTCAGAGAAGATAAGAAAGGTTTGAAAGGAAAGGGTAAAAATAATGTCATCTTTGAGAAGCAGAAGCTCCTGGGGCAGGAGGAGTTATAGAACACAGAAGCGATCGAAGTAACAATGTTCAGTCTCTGAATTGACAAAGAGCTGCCACAAAGAGAAAGGTAACACAGCAGCAGAGTCTTTGATTGCAGCATTCAGAGTGCAGGCAAAAACTATCTTTTTAACGGCATGGACTATTAGGGACTGAAACCGGGAGGCTGAAACAGACCCTGAACACGCTGGCTGTGGACTCTGGTTGGCTTGTAAGAACTTGTTATGATAAAAATCAATCAAAACAACCCGGTAAGACATTAAAAATCTCCCTCAGCAGACTCTGCTTTGAGGCAGGATGCAGTCTCCCCCCCAGCCACGGCTTCTGTTACTTCTGATGCTTTCCATTCTCACAGAAACACGGCAAACAGCGAGATCCTCACATTCATTCTGTGTGTCCAAACACCATGCTGAAGCCACAGCACTTTCTCCCCATGTATAACTCCTACGTCCAAAGAATCAGGAATTCATGGGCAATAAACACAATTTTTAATGCATTTCCTCTGTTCTAGAACCCCAAATTCTTTGCACAACTGTACAAACAGAGTGAACCTCCCTGAGCCATTTCTTACCATTTGAGTTTATCGTTGGCGCCAGATGAAAAGGTTGAGCTCTTGATGACCTCACCCATTTCTTCTCGGCAGAAGCTGAAGTTGTTTATGGTCCACATGTAGGAAAACTTCACCACTTTGATCTTAAAACAGAGGATAAGCAGTGGGTTAAGGGTCATGCCCACTCACCCTGGCAGGCTTGAAGGCAAAAAACTGAAAACCTGGAAGTTTTACTGAGTCACTCGTGTGACAAATCATGCCCAGCACAAAACAACAGAGCCTGGCATCATTTGAAAATCCAGACTCTAAACTTCTGTTGAATGAATTCCTTATCACAGGTTCTAACAGCATCGTGCTAAAAACATCTTGGCACAGCCAGACCTACCTGAGTGTAGCACCAGCTCTCTGCTACAGGTCCACTCGACATTTCTGCCGGAGGAGGAGGACTCGGCACCCTTGACATCGCCAGTTTGAAGATTAAACAGAATTTCACAACTCAGCAGAAGAAATTTATAACTGATCTTCACCCTGTCAGTGCCCAAAGAGAGAAAAAAACCAAAACTAAGAACAAAAGAAAAAAAATCAGGAGTGCTGTTGAATATCATGGAACACAAGTTAGCGCCTCCCTCCCTCCTAGCACCTTCGAAATATAGTCTTACAGTTAAATATTTTGAAGTGTTACTGTATGTCTTCTGAAGGGAGGATCTCCCACCTCCACTCATTCTTTCAAAACGCAGCTCCTTGCAGGAATAAGCCAAGCACATCATTTCCTTCGAGGAGTGTAAGACTCCAACAGGAGACTCCCCACTTGACTTGGGATTCACTACTTTACCCTGAGGCTAACCTAACTCCCTGTTTTCATTTTGAGGGGCTCGGACCATCAGAGACCAGATCTGACAAATCAGGTTCTTAATCTGAAAAAGCTACAGGTAGCAAGGCCAACCTCAACAGTAAATCAAAACCCTGCATTCCATGAGCCTGCTGGAACACAGGGAGAAGCTGGAGGGTGGAGGACAGAAGTTAATCCTGAATTCCTGTACCTTCCCCTGGCCTCCAGGAAGCAAGCTCCAGAAGGCTGGAGCTCCCCAGCACATAATTGGGGAAGGAAACAGATAATGACGGGATACAAAAACTGACACTAGAACAGTTTTATGCTTTTCAACAGGATTTTAAGAGGTACCAAATTTTTACCTCCATCTAACACATTCAAGGAAGCCTAGAAAGTGGCCCAAAGGCAAGACAAATGCATCGGCCTGAGACACATCTGTGTAATTCCCTCTGAGTATCTCTCCCTTTTATATCCTACATCCTTCCCTCCTAGATGGCTTGGACAGGCAGGTGATAATAAAAGTTAAGACAAGGTGCTAACAGAATTGCTGTGTGCCAGCGCGTCCATCGCTGCGCTTTTACAATGGCCCAAAGGGGACAAAGGTTGCAGATTTTAAAGATTTTCTGGTATTTGGGAAATATTTTCGGTCTCTCATGTCAATGCTTTCACCAGAAGCTTTACAAGGCTGTGAAATACAGCTAAAAAAAGATGTTAAACCCCAACACACCTCCAGCTCGGTACAGCAATCAGCCATCAAATACTCATCACCCACCGACAGCACTGGCCCTGTTGCTGCTGCAGCAATAACGGGAATAAACAGGTAATATCCATCCCTCTTCTGCAAAAACTACAAGTAAGGAAACTCTTGCTGCTCACCCTGCTCAGCACACGAGCAGGGGAAGAACAGAAAAGGTCACTGAAATACAACCTTACAAGTGCGACGTAAGAACCACTACGTGTTCTCTCGCCTTCAAACACTGAGCTGCTCTTCTAGCATGAAGCAACCTTAAACACATTTTAAGAGAAACCACAGCTGACAAGGTGAAGTGAAGCTTCTGACACCAGCCGGGCAGCCCCGCTGTTTATTTGCTCCTGAACACTTAATATTTCACCAGTTCACACTTGCTCACTAACAGCTGGCATCTCCAAACCAGGAGTGAATTAAATAGCGCTGCAGGCAGGTTTTGGGAAAATAGTTTGGATATCAAAATACTTTCTGGCAAGGAAAGGCAGGGACAACCCCAAAGGTACAGATTTAAATCAAATCACAGGAAACAAAATAGAAAATATTATCTTAGGGACCCCTGCGAGCAGCCTGCCAGTCCCTGCTTCCTCGGCTACAAATAACAAACAGCACTTGGCTCTGGATATCGTTAGGATTACAGTGAACAGAATAAATAATTCTCACCTCATTCTCAGCCACTTCCAGAGGAAGACGCTTATCTAAGAACCAGAGCCAGACCAGACCCTCTAGAAGCACAGGAAACTTTCCCTTGCTGCCCTGTGCTCACAAATACCTCCTGACTTGAGCAGCTGTACCAAGACATCTCGGCTCAAAACCCTCAAAAACTGCAGGAACCAACAGTCAAAACCATTCTGTGAGCAGCAGAGACTTGACCGGAGAGGGGTGGGGAATGTCAACTAAACAAATCATCCCAGAGGAGGCATCTAAACTACTGGGCTCTTGCTATACAGCTTATGAATTTCCACTTCTTCACAAGATAAACTAGCAACCTTTTCAGAAACCAGCAGCTTACACCCAAATTCCCCAGTATATTCATTTTCAGTCAGCTTTACTCAGCAAAAGATAACTTGTAGAAGTCTGTAAGAGAAATACGCTTTTAATTAAGCGTTTCAAAACTGAGGTGATGGCTTCTTGGACGAGACCGTATCAAAGAGTATCCTAGCACAGCATAAAGCACAGAGGAAAGGAGCAGGACAAAGATAATTGGAGTAATAAAACAAGGGGAAAGAGATATGGTAGCACAGGAAAAGACCATTATCTTCCTGCATACTTCAAAGCTTTGGAAAGGACAATGGAAGGTCTGGACTCACTGCATAAAGAAACTGAAAGGAGAAAAAGCAAAGGGCAAATTAACTAACAGAGCAAAGCAGGGTGCAGTGCTGTCTGCCTCCTGGGTGAACAAAATAAGTAAGTTCTGGGTTGTTAACTCACACCCTAAGCATCCGTGTGGCCCACGCCAGGGACTGCCAAGTGACACCCCTTGCAGCCTCTCCAGTGCAGCAGGAAAACTCGTCAGCTACAAACACAGGCTGGAAGTTGAGCACAGAGAATTCCAGAGGTTACGCAGAGCTGCCTTGACATGGTGGTGTGAAGGAGACTGCACCAAGGCAGCAAACAGCCTGTGCCCACAGAAATGGACTGAAATTAGAAACCAACACTTGGGAAAGATGAAAGGGACCCACACCAAAAAGCCACAAGGCAGCCTGGTTTACACAGGCAAGAGGCTTATCTTTGCGGAACAAAGACCTGTGAACTGTTCACAAGAGGCCAAACACTGCCTGGGAAGAACAAACTCTAAAGGAGCAACAGGAATGGGATACACACCAACTGAACCGAACGTGAGTCAGAGGGAAGGACAATTTATACCAAAAAAGTGGCTGATGAATTAAGCTTGAACACTTTCTAAAAGCCAAGAGAGCGCGCATTGCACCTTCCTCTGCCTCCTCTGCTCACAAATCCAAACCCAGCTCCTACTTAACCTGTTGAGTGCTATGAAACTTGCTGAGCTCAAAACACTTGGGGTTTCATTTACAATCTTCACCAGTAAGAGAACAGATTGGAAAATCAACCTGATCATGGCAGAAGGATAAAAGGAACGAACCAGCATCCAGTGGAAGGCACACACAGGGCTGCAGGACCCACAACTTCTCACCTGGGAGGCCCTGCACATGGACACTGCCCATACAACTTCCTTCAGTTCATTTCAAACTACTCATTATCCAGTCAGAACATTCAGAATTCATTTTTTTTGGAGATGACAAATCACAGAAGAGTGAAGCAGAGTTATCTAGAAAAATCATTTTCCACATAGTTAGTAAGAGAGAGGTGAAGTTATCTCAAAACACACTGGCTATTGGCAGACCACTAGAATTCAGTCACTAAAATTCCACTTTGAGAAATATTCCCAAACTAAAAGTTTATTTTCCATTCTTGGAATGTTTCAATTTTTTTCTTCCCTTAAACCAATTCTGCAGTTATAAAGTGGGGTGTGGGGAGGCTTGATTACCTACAAAAATCATGATTTTCACGCAAGTATGAAGGGATGGGACAATTGTCCATGAAACATGAGCCCTGCAAGGGGAACTGAAAGTTTCAGATGCATTTGGGAAGAAAAGAAACCTCATCATTCCTCAGCTGGAGACCGTTACTCACCATCCATAACCCCTTCCCCTCCCCTCCAAGCATCACCAGATAAACCAGCTGAAACGAAACCAAACAGAGAGGAAGTTGGTGGCAGCCCAGAGATCTCTAAATAACCTCTTGTTTTTATAAACGTGCCCCGCACTGATTATTCTGGCTCCTCAGTCATTAAGTCAAGTCGTATTTTGGACATTTTTGCTGGTGTCTGAGCAGATGCAGAGACCCACATCACTTCACCCACACGCAGCCCCACCTGTAAATTACCCAGAGTGCACTGGAATTACAGCCCCACCGGGAAATAGAAAAGTAATCAAGTCCTTAAAAGCAAACAACACTGTTTTATTTCAGAGCTAGGGCTGTGTTTCAGCCCCACTCCTGTTTCACCAGCTGTTTGCCTCACCTTTAACTCTTTCCCCTTCCAGCCTCAATCGAGGTTCATCCCGAGATGCCTAAAGCTGCAAACTCCAAAACTTATTTTCCTCAGAAGTTAAGCTTCCTCACCATTTTTTAAATCAGATCCTAAGCATGCTAAAAAGAAATCAATCTCTTGCTTCTTTTCCACCAAATTCTCCTTTTCACTTCTTTTCCCTTCCCTCCTGCCAATCCATTCCGGCTCCTCTCTCTCCTCTAACGAGGAAACGTTACTTGAAGAGCCTGGCTCAGGTCTCACAGAAATCACCAGCCCGAGCAGACCTCTGTCTTAGTAAGAAACCTTATCTTGTTTTTAAGAAAGGTTTTGTTATTGCCCGTGAACTCTTTTATTTTAGATTCTCCCTCACAGACAGATCCTACACAGGGTTTGACAGCTTTGCTCTCTCTGTGGAAGGTAAATCCTTTCCTGCCACTCGTCAGGACTCAGCTGCCAGTTCAGCAATTGTTTTTAATGCAAAACATTCGCACTTTCAGGGCATTTAAATCACCTTCCAACTTAAAAGACAGAGCCACAAAACCTACTCTTTCCCAGAGCACTTCCTCATACGCCAGGGAAGCCTCCTGAAAGCAGGCTGGCAGCAACTGAGTTTCCTCCCCTGTGGAGGTTGCTCTTCCCTGGTAAGAGCAACACATTCCTAGAAATACCTCACACCTCTAAAATCCCAACAGGTTCCTGAGGAGTCAAAAATAACTGGAAGAAAATCCCTAAGCAGCACAATGTCTCATCGGGGAACCGAGGGAAATATGACAAATCCAGTCCTGCTGAATTTTCTACCTGCTGCGCTAAGCGCTGCCATCGAACAGCTCAAAGCACCAGATGGGGATGGTGGAGCCGACCTCCAGCAAAGTCCTGGGACTGATCCGCTCTGGAGCCCTTTGTTTACATCAGCTTCCCAGTAACACACACGCTCGGTGGTCCTCACGCATCATTTTCCACCTGCGATCTTGCTTTAATGTCTTTAAGAGCTCATCAAACCCAACTGGAGCTGAAATACAGTTTCTGCCTTTATCACGCTGGAAATCAAGCTTTCAAATAATCCTTTTGGAGATCACACAAGCAGACACCCAACTCCTGGGTTCCTTCACCCGCCTGTGATTGCAGCCTGGCTTCAAAATGGCTGTGGGAATTATTTTAACCTGCTAAATGTACAGACCGTATGATTGCACAACAAAAGGACTCTCAGAACCAGCACGCAAAGAAAAGGTTTGGAAAAGCAGGAAAAGAAATCAACCGCTTGCTTCACTCCAGCAAAAAGCTCCCTCCTGTACTGATTTCCAGCAGATAAGTAGCAATTACAAGCACCCAGAAAGACTCAGTTTACAGCCTGAACCACCAGGTAACGCTTCTCCAACACTCCTGTATTTTATAGGCAGGAGGAGCCCTTAATTTCCAGTTACTTTCAGTTAGTCTTTCTTATCAGACATCAAGACAAGAAGGAATAGGGAGTGGAAGGAGATGGGAATCAAATTCCAGCCAGCTCCCACTTCCAAACCATCGGCATTTTCCTCAAAACTCAGCAGACATGTTTTCTATAAAACACATCACACTGGCTTCAATACAGCACAACGGGTTTGCTAGTGTAATTTGAATAATCTCAGTCACATTAACAGCAAAAAAGTCACATCTTACCATAAATCACACTGAAACTAACACAGTTACGGCATTCGCCCACACCCGTATTTGAATATTCGAACCATTCAAGACCACGATTATCAAATTAATGCGACACAGAAAAAAGAAAAATTGTGATAGCTTAGGTATTCTATATTTAATGTGGTTTTAGTCACTAGGAAAAAAAGGCTGGGCCAGAGGCATTGTTACATCATCTCTGCTTGTATCAGTGACACCTGGGAAGTAGACAGCAAGGGGCATCGATTCCTTTCACTGCTTTAGGCATTAACACTGTAAATTGTGTTATAAGTGAAAATAATCCCAGAGGAAGTAACACAGGGAGCTGCTTTGCCGACTTGTAATTTTAATCACATGTTCTAGGCTGCGGTTGGCGTAAGCCATCTATTGAATCTTTAAGAAACAGAGGGAAATGTAAAAATACATGGAAATAAATTCCCGGGAGATACCTACAGTTATTTCCCAACCCGCCAGCTCCATAAACTGCATCCAGCCTCAAAGGAGATACCGGTTCCTGTTGCTTTTTCTTCCTGTTACCCCTTCTATTATTACAGAAACACAGAAAGTTTTCCCACTATTTTCCTTATCAACAGCAAAACTCTATAACTAACTGGGCAATAACATCTAACGAGAAATACCAATGATCTGTTAATGAGAACTAACTCCAACCACCCAAACCATAAATTCTTACTGCCAAGTGACATTCAGGCTTCTATCATACACCAGGCTTGGAGAGGCTGGCACCAACCTAAAGCAGGAAAGTCTCCAGGACACAGCTGAATCAAACCTGCTGCAATGTGGGATCATCTAAAATGTAAACGACAGTTGTTCCACTGAGCTCTGCCTTGCTAGAAAGCAGAGGTCTGTAAGGCAGAAAACAACACACAAGGGCAGTTTCCAAACCTTCTGGGTTGGCACAGCTGCATCAACTCGTGGTTCATCTCCCCAGGAAGAAAATCACTGCTAACAAGGAATGTTAAGGAAACCATCTCCCTCACAAATGCAGCAGTGAAATCCTGTTCTCTGAGCTCCACTCGCTGCCCTCGAGTGCCTCTAAAACATTAATCACAGTGATATGCAGGGTTTCAAGCACAACTTGTTGTGGTTGCGCACTTCCACGAGAAAGCAGCTGAGGAATGAAAGGCACCAACATAGGGGGTCATTTAAACCAATTCTGACATTACATCTGTAAGGTCAGGAGCCTTCTGCGCGCCAAGGAAGGTGCCGGCTGCTGTCTCCACCCTGAGAGAACAGATTCAGGGTGGGTGGGATGTAACAACATTCCGTAACAACCAGCATTGTTAACTGCAGGCACGATTCTAGCCATGTTCACTGAAAACCTCCCCATGGATGCAGCAGCCCCTGGGAAGCAGCCAGGCAGCTTCCCCGATTGCTGTACAGCAGTTCCAGCCCACTCGTCTGTCTGTCTCCGCCTGCTCTCCCCTCCCTGCTATCAGCATGTCTCTAACATCAGGGCTGCAACCGGGCTTTTCTTTCCAGATACAAAGGCAAATCCATTATCGTAGAATGCTTTGCATTGGAAGGGACATTAAAGATCATCCAGTTCAGGACTGGCTTTTAAAAGAAGTGAGGCTCACTGGCTTTAAAATCTAAGCTGAAGAAGTGAAATTCCACCTAGGGGAGCTTCCCACCAGTAAATAAACCCCTGCTATCACAGAAAAGTTGCTGTATACAATTACAATCTGAGTTATGGTTTGCTTAACAAAACTGAAATTTCGATAGGAATATTCTAACATCATTTCCTGTCGCTAGCGCACCTGAAGCCACCAGTCTCCTGCTGTACTGATGGACACAAAAGCACCTTCCAGTTCTTGATTTAGTGTCAGGGGGTTTGAACTCTCCTCTGGCCCTGCCTTTATAAACCCTCTGGATGTCTATAAACCCATGGAGCTGTAACACCTTGCAGAACACAGCGGCATCACTCCCACCTGAAGCCAAAGAATTTACTCACAGTTTGAAAACAAATTCCCAAGTCTTTTCTGGGCATTTGCTACACGGTCAGTAGTTCTGCATCCTTCCTGTCCTAAAAAAAGGGGAGGAAAAAAAAAGACAAACCACAAATTACATCTCATGCGTGCTACGTATTTTCCTGAATTCTCAGCTATGGACATTAGCAAAGAGGAGGAGATTTCCAGAATCGCTCCACTCCCTACTTCCTAAATATGGCTATGGAGCCTGGCAAAGGGACACTCGATATCCTGAAACCAGTGAAAGCAGTTGTAATGTATTTACAAATACAGCTTCTGAAAAACAGGAGCTCCTTCCCTCCTCCAGGGATGGACACTTCACTCTCATGCTCGTTTCCTGTACAGTCATCTGCTTCCAGAACTTGGGACACAGGCTTTACCGGAGATGTCTCCGAGTACAAAGTTCAAGAACATGGCAGCAGCAGCACTTTTATCATCTAAGAATCAAGAAGCAACACCCTCAATACAGGTGTTGGGTTTTATTTTCTTTAAAACCCACATTTCTATTGCATTTCCTGTCTGTGCTGAGTAGGAAATGCCAGCACTCAGAGGCTGGAGGAACACAGCAAGCTCTTACATAATCCTCCAGCCGAGCGGAAAATCAAGCCAAGCTGGGAGGAGAGAAGGAATTTTACAAAATTACAGCAGATATTTCCAAATGTGGAACGATGAATGCAATCGATAACGCAGCAACAGCTCCTGGTGGTACAAGAAATTGGGCACAAAGCTGGCAGCGATATCTACTGTGCAGAAATAACGTCCAGGAAGAAATGAAGCGGATAATTTGGAGTTACAGGTCCACTGTGAGCCAGGCAGGGGAACATCAATCCCCATGTGTAAAATGCTAACAGAAGGACGTTCCAGGAATAAAGCCAGTGAGTGCCTCCTGTTGTGAACTGGATTGGTATCTGGAAAAATCACACAGGGCAGCAAACTGGGTTTGCAGCCAGCACTGGACACCAGAGCTGTCTGGAGGCTCAGATGCAGTTTGGGCACTAACCCCAAGCCTCCCCGAGCTGGCTCAGTGCACGCTGCCTACAGGAGTCTGGGGACAGGACTGTTTTTAACATTTATCAGTTAACGCTCTGCCAGTGCTGGTACCACATTAAAACATCAGCAAACTGCAAGTTTGGTTACCCAAGAAACAAGGTTTCTAAACACTCCACTGTGAGCTGTGCAATCTACGACCTGTTCAGTGGGACAACATGCAAACCAAATCCCCTATCATTTTACCTCCCTCCCTGATCTGCATCTGTGTGCAAGCCTGGAGGTTCCAGGGAGGAAATACCACCTTTTAAACAGCATTCTATCTAAAATATAAGTTTATATAAGTTTAGGACAGTGGTAGCTACACTCAAGTTAAACAGGATATCAGATTTAGTAGCAGTTTCCATGATCGTGTGGCAGGCACAGCTCTGTATTGCTGTTCCCCTGACAGGATGACAGTTTGCCGTGTACTCCTGCTACCAGGTTGGCCCGATCTCGATACACATCCCTGAACAAGCACCACTAAGCAAAAAGATCTGTTTTTTTCCTTCAGTGACACAACAAAACCAAACCACCCTGGGCATCTGGTTAGAAAACGTCACAGAAAAAGAAGTAAGCCAGTTATAGGCTTTGCTTAACTCATTCAGTGGGTTTTCAAAACCAGGGAGTTCTGGTTTATACAGCATAAATGAGTGAAATTCTTCAGACTGTTACAGGGCGGCCCATGAAGCCACCCTAAACAGAACCATTTAGAACTCTAAAGTGAAAGAAACAAGGAAATCACGCAAGAGGATTCCTCCTCATTATGTCACAATGATGTTCTGCAATAATTTTAAAAATAATTTTTAAAAACTCCAGAGAGACCTTACCATGGCCTTCAGGTACCTGATGGGGGCCTACAGGAAAGCTTTTTTACAAGGCCTGAAGTGACAGGATGAGGGAGAATGGCTTTAGATTGGAAGGGGGAAGATTTAGATTGGACATTAGGAAAAAATTCTTCTCGATGAGGGTGGGGAGGCCCTGGCCCAGGTTGCCCAGAGCAGGGGTGGCTGCCCCATCCCTGGAGGGGTTCAAGGCCAAGCTGAATGGGGCTTGGAGCAACCGGATCTAGTGGGAGGTGCCTCTGCCCATGGCAGTGGGTGGAACTGGACAGGCTTTGAGGCCCCTTCTCACCTAAACCATTCCATGATTCTATTAATCGCAGATGTAAACACACCTTTTACCTTTTACATTAAGTAAAAGAAAAATGACAACAAACAGCACCATAATCCACATTTCCTATTCTCCTCAGAAAAAACTCCTGTCAGAAAACGGTAATTCTATTGCTTGGGCAGCTTCAGAAGTTCTCCCAGAGCAACGCTACAACTAATCCCAGCAGCTATCGTAACCCGTACAGAGCATTAGCACCCTGTCATCAAACCAGGGCATCTTTGGCTGTGGAAGGGAGCTCCCTGGCCTGCCCAGGCTGCCCGAGGAGGCACCACTGCGGGCCCAGGACCTGGCTGAGCGGCACCAGTAGCGGCCCCAGGCACCTGGGGGTGGTTCAGGAGCCCCTGCTCCCCTCACAGTCCCCTTGCCTGCCCTGTTACTCATCCCACTCCAGCCTGCGTTTCCTTTTTCCCACTCCTTCCCTTCCTGGCTCCCCAGGGAGGCTCCAAGACCCTCCTAATCCCAACTTTTCCCCCTCAGGCTCTGCTCCCCATCCCATCCCTCACCCCTCCTGCTCCCCCCCCTCACTACCAATGGGGGCTTCCAACCCCGCCTAGGTGTCTAGGAACCCCCAACCCACCCTCCCCCCAACTCCTCCCCCCTCAGGCCCTGCTCCTCGCCCGTTGTACCTCCTTACAACTCCTGCCCCTCTCCCTAGCCCCCTCAGCTCCCACAGGGGCTCCAGCCCACCCCCCCCCCCCCACCCCAGCCCGGCCTTCTCCCTTCCCCCCACGCTCCTCACAACTCGTGTCCTCCCCCCGGCTCTCACCTCCCGGCCCCACAAGCGGCTCCGAGCTCCGGGAAGCCGGTGCAGCGCTGCGGGGAGCGGGCGGGGTGGGCTCGGCCCCCCTAGGAAACCACCAGCCGCCGGAGATCACTATTTGGCAGCATGTCTTCCTCCCCGGCGGGCGGGCGCAGCGGCTCACTATTACGCAGGTGCCCGCAGCCCCACTCTGCGCATGCGCGGCGCTGGCGCACGGGCAGGATACGGCGCTTCCCGGCGGCCCCCGCGGCGCGCGTGCGCACTGCGCTCACCCCGCCGCCCCCCCACCCCGCCGGTGACCACTGCGCATGCGCAATCCCTCTCCCGACGCTCTTCCCCACCTTCCTCCTGCGCATGCGCCCTCCGCGGCCGGTCTGGCTTCTGCGCATGCGCAGCCCCGCAGCTCACAATCCGGCAGCGCGCTGTGCGCTTTGCGCTCCCTAGCGACCCCGCGGCTCACTATTTGGCAACGAGCTGCCCCCCTGCCGCAGCGCCGTTCAAACAGCCGGCGGAGCAGCGCGCCAGGCCCCTGCGGGTTTCCTCACCTCGGAGAGGAGGAGAACGGCTCCGCACGCCCCAGCGGTGTGCGTAGGGGGCGGGGGACACACGATAACACCGCCTTTCCCCCCCACTACTTGGTCCCTGCGCTGCTTTCCAGTCGTCGCCCGGCTACAGTGGCTGCCCTAACGGCGCATCCGGGCGCCTGGAAACGCGAGGGGGCGGGGCCAACGGAAGGGGGCGGGGCCAACGGAAGGGGGCGGGGGCCAACGGAAGGGGGCGGGGCCAAGGGAGACGGGGCACGTGAGGGGGCGGGGCCAAGCGGGAAAAGGCGGGAAGGGCTAAGGCGAGGATAATGGCGCCCTCCCTCCCTCCCTCCCTCCCTCAGAGCATCGTGGAATGATTTGCGTCACCAGGGTCCTCAAAGCCCATCCAGTTCCAACCCAGCCTACGTCAGGGTGTCCCCACCCACACAGCAAAGCATTTCTCCCTCAGGTCTCACCTCAATCTCACCTCTTTCAGCTCAAAAATCGTTCTGCCTCATCCTCTCCCTGCACTCCCTGATCCAGAGCCCATTCCCAGCTTTCCTGGAGCCCCTTTCAACGCTGGAAGCTGCTCTCTGGTCTCCCCTGAGGTTCATCCAGAGCCTTTCTTCACTGCCCCCTTTCAGTCTCCTGTTATAATACAATTAATACAATTAATTCACTATACCAAAGCACCCTAACAACCCAAGCAGCCAGGTTACGTGATATTAACGGTTGGACTCGATGATCCAGTGGGTCTCTTCCAACCTGGTTATTCTGTGATTCTTAGTTATCCATCATATCAATCACAGCTGCGCTTCTTGCAGTGAGAGATCCAGCCTCTTTATCTCCCACCTCCTTCTCTCACACATGAAAAATGCCTCTCACACCACGTCTACCCACCTGTGACTCTGAGAACATCGCCTGCTTTACCGTGAATGCTTTCTGCAGTCACGGGTTTTCTTTGCCAGGGTCTCATCCAAGCCATGACCAGTTCTTGGGCATTGCTTTGTTCCTTCATTTCCCAAACTACTTTGTTCCACGGAGACAAAGCAGCAGATAACACTGCGCTGTAACGAGGAAACACCACAAACCTGCCCCTAGGGAATCGTAGAATCACCAGGTTGGAAAAGACCCACCGGATCATTGAGTCCAACCATTCCCATCAATCACTAACCCATGTCCCTCAGCACCTCGTCCACCCGTCCCTTAAACCCCTCCAGGGAAGGGGACTCAACCCCCTCCCTGGGCAGCTTCTGCCAGCGCCCAATAACCCTTTCTGTGAAAATTTTTTTCCTAATGTTCAGCCTGGTGGAGCTTGAGGCCATTCCCTCTCGTCCTGTCCCCTGTCCCTTGGGAGAAGAGCCCAGCTCCCTCCTCTCCACAACCTCCTTTCAGGGAGTTGGAGAGAGCAATGAGGTCTCCCCTCAGCCTCCTCTTCTCCAGGCTAAACACCCCCAGCTCTCTCAGCCGCTCCTCTTGTTCTCCAGCCCCTTCCCCAGCTTCGTTGCTCTTCTCTGGACTCACTCCAGAGCCTCAACATCCTTCTTGTGGTGAGGGGCCCACAGCTGAACGCAGGATTCAAGGAGCTGTATCAACATGCTTGTGCTGGCTACAAGTTTCTCCTATTCTCCTAGAAACTGATTTTCATACCCTTTCCATTGATCCGGGTTTTATATTCTCAGTATATTTGTGGATTTTCACTGATGCATTTATCCTCTTACCATTGGAATGCAAAAGGAAATTGCACCGCTTTTAGGGAAAACAAAGAGATTCACTCTGCCCTCCTGGGGCACTTGGTCTGCAGGCACTTGGTAGAAGGGTTTCCTAAACAGAACAAATACAAATGTCTCCTTTAATTTAATGCCAGCCATGTGTCGTTTTGCAGAAGGGAAGTCAACCTGTTTTGTGGTTTACGACATTCTCCTGATCAAAATTCTCTTTTTTTTTTCTGGGAAATGGGAAATTAAATTGGATATCTGTGAAAATGAAGAGCGAATTCCACCTCTCCTCCATGCAAAAGAAGTTATTTAGGGTCGATTCTGCCCTCCTTGGCCGCAGATAGGAGTGAAATAGTGCCATTACTCTTCACAGACACCACCTTCTGCCTTTATTACAGCTCTGTTATAAGGTTACAGGAGAATTTCCAGGTACAGATGCTACTTTAACCCAAGAACTGATACAGGATTTGCTGACACGTGTGTGTTGTGACACTAGTGTGCGTGTGAGAGAACCACATTCTCCAGTTCATTTCCCTTTCGGCATCGTCCTCAGCATCATCTGAGTGATACAAGAGCGGTTTGGGTTTTTCCACATGAGAAGGGCTGGTATAAAATATACACCTATACGTTTGCTGGTGAATCTGCAAGTGTGATTTTTGTGTGAAGCTGATTAAATTGATGTCTGCGAGAGTTGTGTGCAAGAATGTTAAATAGCTCCTGCTTTTTAATATTCACTTCCTCTTTGGTTTTAATTATTTTGTTCCTACGTTTTCCCTTTCAATTTACTAAAAATCTAGAAATGTAATTAGAGAGAGGCTGAACTCTGAAAAAGCTGCCAGAGTCTCTACATCATGATTAAATATCTCAGCTATCCCTTTAGTGAGAGGCTGAAAAACAGAACTCTCATAATTATCTCCCTGTTATCCAGGAAAGAATCGACAACACGTACGGATAGGGAGTTATTGAAAATGCAGCACTAATTAAAATCTCATATAGGCTGCTGCAGATCGGGAGAGTATGAAAACACAGTTATTTGATTATTTCCTGTATTTGCTATCTTTGTTATGAAAACAAACAAAGCCCATTCTAAACAAAACCCATCTCCCATCACTGGGGAGACTTAATGAGGCTTTTATATAGGCAGCAGTCACACAAACATCACAGGTTGCTCAATCCACCTCTGCATACACCATTGAGACATTGATAGAGCTCGCTTTCCATACAGAATGCAAAAGGACCGCTGAGGTACAGTCATAAACAGGAATAGGATCACCACTTGGTTTGAGGACACGGTTGGTTCGTTTGTCTTAAAGTTAAGACATAAAAAGCATCTTGATATTCCAGGTTTCACGGTGAAACAGCAATAGCTGTGCCACAGCCAATTAAAAATCTGGTGTCTTGCAGGTTATCCTTCCAGTCTGACTTCTGCCAGGGCAGCTCCATCTTCCTGAGAGTGTCACACTCATCCAGCTCCGCACAAAACCTGCCTTTTATTTATCTTGTCAGAGCGGTCCAGGCTGTGGCACCAGCTGCGCACACTAGAGGACGGTAAGTGCTGATATGGTTTTGTGATGAAAGGAACAGCTTCTGAGATGCTGGCTTCTTTGAACCGTGCAAGGCTGAGGATCCTCCAGGGAAAGGCAGCTGGCGAGCTTTCTCTTTTGCAACCCTTTTCCTCAAAATTTAATTTGCAACAGAATACCAAGTACTGAGCAGATAGAGTCCAGTCTCCCCACTTTTCCTTCTCTGTAAATTAACTCATCTTCTGTGTTGCACCAAGCAGGAGGGCAAGTTGAATATTACCCATCTTTTAAGACTTTTAAAAGCGGAGAGAACTTAAGCAGTTTATTCATATACATGTATATAAACTGGGAAACAGCTTGCTTCCTCTTTCAAAGCAGTGATCCAGAGAATGTAGGAATTAGGTGGGATTTAGGCATTCAAGTTCAAAACTATGACTGAAAATAATTATTTTTCTACGGAGGTATAAAATTACAGGTACCTACATCTTTCAGGTACTGCCTTTCCTTACCTGAAACATCACTTCTGTGGGCAGTTTCTGGTAATGCACGTGCTCAAAACCATCACCACCTGAGCACTGATGCAACTGGCTCCTCCCTTCACTGCCTTTGGATCCAGTAAATAACAGTACAAGACACAGTGAGGTCCAGCCCTGCTATGAGCAAATGCTGCCAGTCGTGGTGGAATAGTCTCCTCTTTCACACACAAACCATTCTCAGATCTGAGCCTGCTGCTGTGCAGGTTTCTTGTCCAGATTTCCTTTCCCAACTTCAAAATACTGTCAGAAACTTAACTTAGGCACCTGTGCAGTGATTCAAAACTTGTGAGTTTTACTTGTGAGAAAACAAACAGCGTTTAAAAAATCTTGACCCCTTTGGAACAATACTGACTTGGAGGTTTTAATTGCAGGGCATCTGTTCACGGTGCTATTTTTGCTGTATTGGAAAAGTATCAAAGCAAATTTTTTAGAAGAGGAAATTATACTTTAAAATGCACTATTGTGAGAAAGTGACTCCCCAACGTCTTTGAGTCGGTGCTTTGTTTCTTGTTAGAAGCATCTCCTGTCTTCCCTGATGAGCCTGCTCTTGTTTTTAGTGCTGGTTTGCTTTAAGATGCTTTTGATCCTGTATTCATTAAAACCTGATCCTGCTGCTTCCCACCAGCCCTAATGGTCTGTGAAATTATTTTCCTTTCTCCAAGCCGCTGTTAACTCCGCTGGCACCTGCAGAGTAGAGGAGCTCAGAACGTTGTCAAAAGTCCTCCAGAGTTATTCAAACCAGCTTTTCTCCACAAACAAGAATTAATCTTCAATGTTATCACAGCAATCTTCCTTAGCAGGGAAGTGGGAAGGGACTGCAGCAGAGCCTGGAGGTTTTTATCACTGCTGTTCCCCCCTTCTACACGTACGGAGAGATAATTGGAGAAGAGATGTAAAAATCAAGTATAAGGCTCACTCCATTAACAGAGCACAGAAGTATGAATGAGCATACAGGGCTCAAACAGCTCGGGGGGAAAAAGGAAGTAAATCAAGGAGGAAAACTGCAGGGAACAGCGAAGCAAAGTGACGTGGTAAAGGGAAAACACAAAACTGCATTTGGAGTCTGGACCTTGCAGGGAATAACAACAGTGAAGGAACAGGCAGGGCTTTTAAGGGATCCACAAACTGAGAATCCCTCAGTTACGCAGCACGAGGATTCACAGCCAGATGAATAGCCTTGTTCTGGTTTAATGCTGGTGGAGAGGAGAGCTCTCTATTGCTGTGTTGGAAGCACAGGTTTGAAGGTTAGCATTAGGACTGGCAAGGATCACAATTTAAATATTGCTACTCTAGAACATTCCTACAGATCTGAACAGCTTACGCGGAGCTCATCAGCTCCTTGGGTTTGCCTCCTCATTAGTGATGTCCTGCAGTAATTACTATGGCATTAAGTGCCTGTGAGCAGAATGGCACTAATGAGTACTTGGATGTGGAATTTCATTCGCAGATGCACCCAGTTGCTGCACAGAAAATCACTTTCTAGAACAGATTTCAACCCAAGCACTCAGAAGCTGTGAAGTCCGACGCACAGTAAGGTTACCCATGGTATATTTTGGTCCTGATGTGTATGCTGTAGTCTTTAATTGTGTGATCACATTATCTTTAACCTCATTTCCTAAGGAGACAAAGCTTATGTTGTCTCATGTTCCTCTCTTCCTACCCCATTCCTCGGTACCTTCTAATTCATCCGTTTTCCAACCAAATTAAAAAAAAAAAAAAGAAGTAGGGACCTCTAAGCTGATTGCATCATACCACATCCCACCAAAGCACGGGATGCAAATTCCAGCCATTCCAGAGCTATGTTTCCACTGTGCTGTCCTGTTCTGTGACTGCGTAAGTTTATCGATAATTAAGTGAAATGCTGCATCCTGTGTGGGTTCCCAAGATATTTATATCTCCCACTTCCTAAAATATTCACTGACTGCAAAAATAATTCATTTCTTCATGGGCATTTCCTCGTTTATCAGGTAACGGTGCCTTGCTGCTCGGAAATATTAATGAAGCTCTCTTAACCAGTACTAATGATTTCCTACAATTTGGTTTCACATGCATATCCCATGCCTACTGCCCAAACTCTTTCCCACTAACTGTTTTGCTTCTCATGTGTTTTTCAGCCCATGAAATCTGACAAGAATTCCCATCTCCCTTCCACGACTGTGTGGAATCCTGCAGGATAAGCTCACGTAATGACTGACTCTTAATGGAGCGGCACCGCATAAATCCTGATAGTTTTTGAAGAATGACTGTTAAGGTTGGGTTTTAAGTGGTGTCAAGACTGGCAAGTCATTGATTCTGAAGCAGTAATGATAATGCTTTTATCCCTTGAGCTGCTGTCGTTTGAGCAAGAGCCTCTGCTATCCCATGACCAGAATATTATCTAAGCTATACGATCATATCCACCTCTACAGAATATACGCACATACAGCATGATCCACCTTATTCTCTCTGCTCACTAACCATTAGGGGCTTTTAAACATCCACCAACGAAGCCGCGGGAGCTCGTAAAACCAAAGGAGATGAAAGGGAAAGGAACGCAGCTGCCAAGTTTCCCCCCCTGCATATGCCACATCTCAGCTATGAAACAAAACTTCACCTTTCTGGGCTGATACATTGAGTTCCTCCTGGAGGGACAACAGGCACAAACACTGCAGCAACGTAATCTGCTGTTTACTCTCAGAGTGTCCGTGACGCTTCTCTCCCTGGAACCACCAAGAATTGACAAGGTTCCTGGGAGGATTCCAGCAGAAATGTTTTCAGAACCATTGACTGTGATGCCAGCGTTGGCTGCTGAGCAGAGAGGGAGCCGTTCGTGCTGCGTGAGGGCAAGAGGACACACAGCTGTGCACACACACTCATGCTACAGGTGATGGAGGCCACTCTGCAGAGGAGGTAGTGATTTTCTTAAAGCTTCTAGGGACCCAGCTTCAATGTTGTCTCTGCTGACAGTCAAAGAGAATTAAGGAGAAAAAAAATGGAGGAAGCCCTTGATTTCCATGTTTTTACAGTACACACAAAGACTCTAGAAGTATAGTTAGATCACTAATTAAAGAGAAACTGCTTTTTTTGTTGGTTTTCTCCTTGCTTTTCTTGAAAACGATTGAAATGAGAGTTCCCCCTGCTGGTTAGTGGCTGAGTCATAAGCAGACACGGGGCTAGGACTCAAGAGCCAACAAAAAGCTGAAGGGGATGGAATCTCTTCACAGCACCTCAGCCTGACCTTCATGTTTTGCACACGTGGGGCTTTGTCTAAGGCACTTCATGAACTCATCTCCAACTCAACTGATTTCCCTTCCTCTTCAACTCAGAGAAAGACCAGCCACGTCTCTTAAGGAAGGAGCAAACCACGCGTGCTCCCTTTAGCAACTCCTTCCCTAGCTCAAAGCATTACACAGAGAGTGCCTGAAGCATCCACATCTTGGCTGCAATGGGTGATGCTTTACATGTACAAAACCTTCTCATCTGGGGAAATGCATCATTACCACAAAACCACTGCTTGCTCACAGCTGGGAAACAACAGACAGATCAAGCACGCAAGACTCAATAACAAGTTGATCTTTTTTATTTAACTGGTTTTGCACCTTTCTAATAAACTCGAGAACGTCTAAAAAAAGCACAGTCATAGCAGAACTGGCAAAGCTCAGATTGCCTGTAGAGAACCCAAGCACTGCACTTCAACTCCTTGAAGCCTCTAAACTGCCTGTGGGTGCCCACACTGCCACGGAACATTTCCTTCTTTGAACAAGCAACAGATGACTTGCCAGCAACAGCTATGAGCCCTTCACACAGCCGTACTCTGGGTGTTACGCAGGATCTAGACAGAGTAAGTCCTGCCAACGCTTTGTACGTTACCAATCTCCTACTTGAAGAGAGAAAGCCACTCCTGACACTTCCCCAGAAATCCAAACACTGCTTCTGAGGGCACTTGCACTGTTTATAAAAAAGGAACATAGAATCATAGAATCACCAGGTTGGAAAAGACCCACCAGATCATCGAGTCCAACCATTCCCATCAATCACTAACCCATGTCCCTCAGCACCTCGTCCACCCGTCCCTTAAACCCCTCCAGGGAAGGGGACTCAACCCCCTCCCTGGGCAGCCTCTGCCAGGGACCAATCACCCTTTCTATGAAAAATTTTTCCCTAATGTCCAGCCTAAACCCTCCCCTGGTGGAGCTTGAGGCCATTCCCTCTCGTCCTGTCCCCTGTCCCTTGGGAGAAGAGCCCAGCTCCCTCCTCTCCACAACCTCCTCTCAGGGAGTTGCAGAGAGCAATGAGGTCTCCCCTCAGCCTCCTCTTCTCCAGGCTAAACACCCCCAGCTCTCTCAGACGCTCCTCTTCTTCTCCAGCCCCCTCACCAGCTTCGTTGCTCTTCTCTGGACTCGCTCCAGAGCCTCAACATCCTTCTTGTGGTGAGGGGCCCAGAACTGACCCCAGGATTTGAGGAGCGGTCTCCCCAGTGCTGAGTCCAGAGGGAGAAGAACCTCCCTGGCCCTGCTGGCCACGCCGTTTCTGATCCAAGCCAAGATGCCATTGGCCTTCTTGGCCACCTGGGCCACTGCCAATACTCAATGAAACACAACTTCCCCTCTGCCAAAGGGGCCTGGAAGAGGAGCTACCATTGCTAGCAGGAAAAAGTAACACAGAGGATGACAACTTTCTTGGATCCTAGCCCAGTTCCTTTGGAGTTTACCTGTCCTTATTTAAAGAGACAGCTGAAGTCAGGCAGGAACACCCACCAAACGCCACCAGACGGGCTTCTCAGACTGTGGTTACCAGTCTGCCACGGGGGAAGAGGCGTTACAGCAACCTGCCTGGCAGCTCCGCGCTGGGGACCTGTTTCGTGGCAGTGCTGTTAAAGCCAGCCAAGAGGAAAAGCCAGTGCTGATTTGAAAATAGCTTCTTGAATTGCTTTTGTAGCCTCCTCTGGGATCTCACAGTACGTGAGGTCTGGAGAAAAGACAGCAAGCTGTTCAAGGAAATCCACAGGATTCAGACTCAAGGCAGGTACAAGAGCTGCCGTTGTTTTAAGAACTTCTTATTGCCCAAGAGTCGGAGGTGCAGCAAGAACTAAGCTGGAGCAGTACCAGGAATAGGCTTTAGAGCTAAAGTGGGTCAAGGGAGCCTGCAGCAATCAGGAGAGAGAAAATCTCCTTTCTTTTCTTACTTCTTGGCAGACTGATCTTTAAATCTGTGCTCTGAATACAGACGAGTTGAAGATATTGGGAAAGATGGATCTTGGCTTAGAGAACAGACTGGAAGCTCCCAGCATCATTCTTTCTGCTGGTCATCCGGGCCGCTGCAGCGAGGGGACAGACCTGCAGCTTCGTCCCTTGGGACCAGGATGGCTTCTTTTCCATAGTTAAGGAAAAAACTGACAAAAATTTTGGTGTTTGGTTGTTTGGGTTTTTTTAGAGACTGTCTCTCTCCTAGAGCTACACCCAAACTCAGGGAAAAGGGGGAGAAAAGTGCAGGTAGCGCAGAACCAAAGAGGCAGGTTGGCTTGAGACACTGAAGATAAAAAGGAGATCACCGATAGTGGATGGACAGCACAGTGGGAAAAGCTGCTGCCACCTCATTCCCTTCATTTCTGACCACAAACTTTCTCAACAGCTTTGGTCAGTGTAGTATTCCTAAGAAGCAATTGTCCTTTGTAATCAAGAGAGTGATTTCCCTTTGATTTGCAGCACACTCTTTGGGACAGAGCAGTGGTTTGTAACAGTTAATGACTCAAATACTCATTACAGACAACTCATTTGAACAGGAATTCCATGATTATCAAGAGGAAGCGGACAGTTCAGGGAGTAAGAGATTTACAGCGTGTTTTTCAGGTGTTGTATTTGCACATTGACAGGGAGCTGGGTCTTTTCCTACATTACGTTATTAATAGAAGGGAAATCAAGGCTGGAAAACCAATAGAACTGAGAGCCCGCCTAGAACCTTCTGGCTCCTTTCGGTTGCCGAGTCTGAGAACTGGTTTAATTTAAGATTGTGCTAAGGAACAGAGGGGCGCAAGTCCTACAAACACAGAGGAAAGACAGTTTCATGATTAAATCACACAAGAGGTAATTAATTCTTATCTCTGCCGCAGTGTTCCTGAATGAACCATGTGATTTCTCCGCTCCCTTTTATAAAGTGGAAACAGCATTCATTACCTGGGAGATTCTGGGGAGGATAACGGTCTTCAGGGAAGACAGACTCTCCGCACGGTGGTGGATGCCAGCACACAGTGTTCCTCAAGCAGCACTCATCGAGTTAAGTCACAGAAGGTTTTACTTTGGGATTCTCTGCTACTGAGAATGTGCTTGATTGCTACTTAGCACTTGACCTTTAAGACAACGTAAGGTGAGGGGAGCAGAAAAAGCCTTTAACAGCCTCGGGTTTAATTTCGCAAGGAACAGTTTGAGCAGAACTACAGGAGAGTAATACAGATCAAATTAAAACCAAATCTGAAGCCAAAAAAAGTTGTAAGAAACACTGGAGGTGTGGGGGGAGCAGGGGACAAAGAGCCTTACAAGAGCTGTGCAGGAAAGAGATCAAGCTCCCATCTGGAGGGGCAAAAGGCCAAAGCCCCAGAGCAGATGGAGAGCGAGCGACAGCTGGTGGGAACACGCTTTCATCTGTAAAGTTCGCTCTTCGGAGAATATTGCTCTCCAGCTCTGAAGGCCTCATTATGGTAACAGCTCCTCCCCACACAGCGCTAGGAGCCGGCCCGCGCTCAAGAGCGGCTGCTCGGAAGCTCATCACGATGGTGGTTAATTAACAAGGGCCCTTTCAATATTTAGAGGCTGCTGTCACACAACCTTGGCGTGGTTTTAGCAGCAGAGGGGATGAGAAGAATTAATCTGGGCCCCACTGGTTAAACAGGTTCCCTGTGAAGCTTTGCATACGCCAAGAGCGGCTCAGATGAAGGATATAACGCAGTGTTCACGCATCGTATCTTAAAAGAAGTGTCCCACTCGCAGTTCCACCAACTCAGCTATGCAAAAACCAAACAGGCAGTGAGGAACGGGGTGGGGGGCTGTCTCCAACACAGGCATTTAATCCAAGGAACTTTCCAGCCCACTCGGAAGAACTAACACAAACCTGACCCAGCTCGCTCCTGGGAGAGAGGCACGCCTGCCGCTCCTCCCCAGCATCAGCCAGCAAGACTGAATTAAGAGTTCTGGAAAAGTAGCCATCGTCTCTTTTTCTTTAATAAAGATATGAAGTTTTTTTTCCTGTTAAGGCAAGAATTTCATCCTGCTGCTGGGCTCTAGCGATGCAGCTTTGATTACAGGTAAGAACAAAAAAGCTCAATTACTGCTAAAACTAAAGTAGCACACTTTAAAGACAATTTAGAATTAAAAAAAAAAAAACTAAAACAAACAAAAATTCAAACATTCCCCTTCTGATCACCTGTCCTGAGTCCAGTTCCATAACAGATTTTGAGGTACAAGACAATAAATTAAAAGTTCATTCCAGCTGCAGAGATCAATCATTTCCTCAGTGCGATGTCTTCTTGACTCCCTTTCCAAATCTGGCATCGAGTCCAAGGCCTGCAGAGAGAGAAAGGAACCCACTTAGAAAACTCCTGCACATTCTTCAGATAAACGCAATGCCCCGAACTGCAAAAAATTCAGCTTCACAGCCCCAGTTTAGAATCCCTCGGAGGCAGCGACACAGCCAGCGTGTGGAAAGACCTAACGGATCTGATAGAAATCAGGTTCCCCTCTTTCCACACAGGTAAAGCCGCTGACACTGAGAGCCTTCTCGTGCAATTTGATTTTGTGACCAGAGCCTCGTGTTGGCTCTCCCCCTGCCGCACATCATCGCTGTTTAAGCTGAGAGCAGAAAGGCTTTTTTCTTCCAGACTCACCCAGGAAGACCAGGACCGTCCCCACCCACTGCAACGCGCTGATGGGGTTGGCAAACAGGATGACGGACGCTAGGATGGTGAAGAACTTGCGGGTTGTGGTGATGATGGAACAGGTCAGAGGTCCGAAGTAAACCACAGTCATGAAGATAAAACTCTGTAAGACACACAAACCGACGCCTTTTGTCACTCTGACTAGAGAATGCACAATACGATCACGTTTTAGATGAAAAGCCAGAGCTGAAAGAATCTTACTTCACATCCTGATTATTTGCATGCAAACTTAGACCAGTTTTATTTTGGAGGGAGCCTGTGCGGAAAGCAAACAGCGATCAAAGTGACAGAACGCGAGGCAACACTAGTTGCAGCATCTCCTGACGTGTGGCAAAGGCTGCAGAGGAGGGAAGCGCGTTTACCTGCCCCAGCGCGCTCGTAAGGCCGAAGAGCAGGATGTTGTAAATGATGCTGGGGTAGCGCTCGGTAAAACTCAGGAACTCCCAGAGCTCGCCTGTGAACAGGATCCCTGGAAGGAAGATGAGGATGAGGAGGGTGAGTTCAGAGCCCAGACGCAGCCCAAGCAGCCACGTAACCTCAGTTTGTGCTCAGATCCCAGCAGAGCTGCTAAAGGCAAATCCCAAACAGCAGAAAACAAAGACAAGAAAAGAAAAAGGGATCACCTTCCTGGTTAATCAATTAAAGAAGCAATCGTTAACAGCAAATCCCATTCTGACAGACCCCTCTCTAGCAATTAGTTAGACATGCTGCTCCTTAACTCATAGCCTCAAGCTCCGCCAGGGGAGGTTCAGGCTGGACATCAGGAAAAAATTTTTCACAGCAAGGGTCATTGGGCACTGGCAGAGGCTGCCCAGGGAGGGGGTTGAGTCCCCTTCCCTGGAGGGGTTTAAGGGACAGGTGGACGAGGTGCTGAGGGACATGGTTTAGTGATTGATGGGAATGGTTGGACTCGATGATCCGGTGGGTCTCTTCCAACCTGGTGATTCTATGATTCTATGAAACAGAGCAGAAAGCTCCGTGGATAGGGATTGCTTCTCCCCACGCTCTCTGGGACACAGTGTCCTCTGCTGGGCACAGCAAGAGTGACACGGAACAACTCAGCTTCTTCGCAAACACGCAAATAAACCCAAACCAAACAAAATTATCTGCAAAAAGCATCCCAGGCCCCATTTCAGCGCAGGACGTGGTGTCTCTCACACCACAGGGCAGCCTCTGAGCACGGTGGCTGTGGGGTTTGTGGGATGTTCCTTACCGGCCCCCAGGAACAGGGTGGACCACAGGTTCACATTGAGCATCATGTGGTTGGAGCCTGTCTGGTAGTGAGCTCTCATGTGGTCTTGAGAGACCCCTGTCAGCCCATCCAAGGTCAGTGACAGCAGCTGGGAGATAGAAAAAGCAAAGAAAACCTTCACCCTTTATATCCTCTGCATGGGAGAAACTTTAAGCATCCTCCCTCTTTTCTACTTCCCAAACTCCTACTCACAGAATCATGGTTTGGGTTGGAAGGGACCTTAAAAGCCCATCCAGTTCCAACCCTGGTGCCGTGGGCAGGGACGCCTCCCACTGGATCAGGTTCAAGAGCAACGATGTGGCCTTAAAACACGCGCTAAGAGGGACACGCGTGTCCTCCTGCCCTGATCTTGCACCCCTCAAACCCTGTGGAAGCGTTTCCACGCTGGCTTTGGGGTTCAGCCGAGGTACAAAGGACACGGCCTTATCTGCGCTGTAACCGCCTGTCCCTCCACACCCTGCGAGCTGTTTCTGCGCCGGCAGCACTCACCAGGAGGAGTTCTCCGTAGCCAAAAACGTGCTCCTCGCTCCCAACTGCCTTCTGGGGTTTGTACAGGAACAAGGCCACGCCTGCCACTATCAAGAGCACGCAGAGGTACTTGGCCAGCGGATACTTCTTCCGCAGCAACGTCACTCCTAAAAGCATGACTGTAAAGAAGCAACATCAGAAGCCGCTCCCAAACCCTCCCGGAGGATTTTAACTTGGTCCAGCAGCACCACACACACCAATAAAAACCCACTAGGGCTTAGCAGGCAGAGGGGACCGGCACTTTGGACAGCTGAGGTCACAAGAAACCCACAAAAACACAGGAGAAGAGAGGTGGAATAGGCTTACCTGGGATGGGCTTACAAGATTTGCCCAGGACCTACAAAAGAAAGGCCGTGTTAACGATCTGCATGTCACCGACAGCCAGCAAGGTGATCCCAGCAGCGCTGGGGCTGCGGGGCTCATCCCACCCTGAGGCAGCCTCTGAGAAAACACAGCAGGGGTGTCTAACGGGACAGCAAATCCCCACCACGCAGCCACTCAGTAACAGCGACGGCTTCAGGGATCATCCTGGGGCCTCCAGCATCAGCACCAACTGATTCCGTAACATCTAGGGATTGCTATTCCCTTTCTGGATCAGCCTGAGCTCTCCTGATCCCCCTCCACATGGGGAAAAGCCAGCAATCCAGCCACACTAAAGCCATTACAGAGAAACACGTGTGGAAATCCATTTCCCTCCCTGTTATTTCACCGGCTGCTTCGCCCGCAGCGCCGGCTCCCTCGCTCCGTGCCTGGTTTCGGGGTGCCCTGAGCACAAGAGGTAACAGAGCACCTGCGTCGGGTAGCTGACGAACTGCAGAGCCGAGTTGCTGGAAACCATAGCACCCAGGTACGAGAGGGAGCAGGCGGCGTAGAGCCAGCTCCGCGTGCGATCTGCCTTCACCGGGTCGAAAAACTGGATCACTAGAGGGGGAAGAAAGAGGAGGGAAGTCGGGAGATACGCAAACAGCCCCCACCCCATCACAACGGGCCTCAAGGGCATCACTGGAGACAAGCGACAATCGATACTCGTGCTCTGCTGTGAGAACAGCATCTGTCCCCTCCTCCCACGGGAAAAACCTTGGCTGCTGACCTCTAGTCTAGACCCAATTGGTGACTTCCAGACCCAAGCGGGGACTTCCAGCCCCACTGCCCAAGCAGCAGAGCCTGCTGGAGCCCGGACCCTGCGGCTGCTCCCTGCCCTGGACTCACAAAGCCTGGCGAAGGCGGCGTTGATCACACACTGGATGAACACCAGGGTCAGGGCGTACTTGAACTTCTCCTGCTTCATGCCTTCCCCGTATCGGCCTCGCGTGCTGCAAGGGCAGGAGCCGGTCAGACAGACAGACATTGGGTGTGATGAGAGAGACAGACAGGGGGATGCAGAGAGAGAGTGAGACAGACAGTAGGACGTGGAGAGACAGATAGATAGGCAGCAGGACTTAGTGAGACAGATAGATAGGGGGATGCAGAGAGACAGACGGGGATGTGGAGAGACAGACAAACAGGCAGCAGGACCTAGTGAGACAGACAGATAGGGAGATGCAGAGAGACAGAGACAGACAGGAGGACGTGGAAAGACAGACAAACGGGCAGCAGGACCTAGTGAGACAGACAGATAGGGAGATGCAGAGAGACAGGGACAGACAGTGGTACATGGGGAGACAGACAGATGGGCAGCAGGACTTAGTGAGACAGACAGACAGGGGGATGCAGAGAGACAGACAGATGGGGGATGCAGAGAGACAGAGACAGACAGTGGTACATGGAGAGATAGACAGACGGGCAGCAGGACCTTGTGAGACAGACAGATAGGGGGTTGCAGAGAGACAGAGACAGACAGGGGGATGTGGAGAGACAGACAGACGGACTGCAGGACCTAGTGAGACAGACAGATAGGGGGATGCAGAGACAGACAGACAGGGGGATGCAGAGAGACAGAGACAGACAGGGGGACGTGGAGAGACAGACAGACGGGCAGCAGGACCTAGTGAGACAGACAGACAGGGGGATGTAGAGAAACCGGGACAGACAGTGGTACATGAGGAGACAGACAGACAGGCAGCAGGACCTAGTGAGACAGACAGACAGGGGGACGTGGAGAGACAGACAGACAGGGGAATGTGGAGAGACAACGAGATGGGCAGCAGGACTTAGTGAGACAGACAGACCGACAGGGAGATGCAGAGACAGACAGTGGGACGTGAAGAGACAGACAGATGGGCAGCAGGACTTAGTGAGACAGACAGTGGGATGTGGAGAGCCAGACAAGCAGCTGAACGCAGAGGGCCACGAAGAGAAAGACAGACATCAGGACGTCGTTAAGACACACAGACAGCGGGACACAGCCAGACAGAAGGAAGCGCACGCCTCCCCCCCATCTCCTCCTCGCCCCCCACTAACATGCTCTCCTGCAGGATCCCGTAGTAGAAGTAGCAGGCGAAGACGCCGAGGAAGCAGACGGGGAGGCGCAGCCGCTCGGGCAGGGCCGGGGAGGCCCCGCTGCCCCCCATAGCGGCGGGGCGGGCGCTCAGCGCGGGGCCCACGTCCAGCACCGCGTCCAGCCCCGCATCCCGCGGCGGTGGCGGCGGCGGCGCCCTCATGCGCGCCCGCCACAGGCCAGGCCCCCGCCACGCCGCCCGACGCGCTGCCTGAGCAGCGCGTCGGGCGGCGTGGCGGAGGCCTAGCCCGCGGCGGGCGCAGACCGCTCGGTAGAACCCCCGTTCAGCCTTCTCGCTCCTCTAAAACCCCCGTGCACCGCCGCGGCTCCTCGGTTTGGCAGCAGCGGGGCGCCTTTCGAAGCAGGCGCTGCGTAAGGCAGGCCCGGCGCGGGGTCCTTCGCCGCGCGAGGGCGCCGCGGTGACGTCAGACGATGTGGAGCGCGCGGATTGGCTGCGGGGAAGGGGTCGGCGTTCCCGCGGTCGCCAGAGCGACTCCCAGAGGGAAGCGCGCATGCGCGGGGAAGGAGCTCACACCACCGCCCCCACCCCCACCCCGGGTGCCGCCGCGCAGGTCCTAGCGCCCGCCCGCCCCAGTAGAAGGATGCAAGGAGCCTCCATCCCCGCTTGCAGGAGCCCCCAAGGCACCGGGACGACTCGATCCGTTACATCCCAAGGGCTCCGGCCGCCCGAGACGCTTCTTTTGCTCCCGTTCAACCAGCCCTGCCCTCCTCCCAGCCCCCTCTCCCCAAGGAACATCACTCACCCTCATGCAACAGCTGCAAAAATAGTGTCTTTGGCAGAAAATAAAGAGTTTCAACAGGGGATACAGGAAAATCAGCTTCTTCCGTACAATCAGAACGCAAAAAAAAATCAAACCCTCCTGGCAGGAGCAGGCGTTGCGCTCAGCGCTCCCTCCTTACCTGGTGGGGGGGAGCACAGGGGGCTTCAGGCTCTCCCCCTTGGGGGCAGAGGGGTCCCAGCCCCCCCCTCTTTGCCCCATCGCAGCTCTTGGGGTGCAGGGCTGGAAAGCAGCAGGGCTTTCTGCACAGCCACAGCCCCCCCAGCACAGGGGACTCTGCTCTCCATGCTGCAGGCACGCAGTATTCTCTGTGCAGCACCCAACGCCCCCCCTGACCCTCCCCCCCAGGGCTCAAGGTATCCCCAAGCGTGGATTCTCCCAGCTCAGCTTCACTAGGAGTCACAGAGCGCGAGTTCTGCTCCCCAGGGGTGCTCTTCACCAGTAAAACAATCACACAGGAAACGCAAATCGACGCAGAAAGTGCTCAGAAGAGGGAGAGGCTCGGAGAAGCGAGCCCCTCCAGCAGCGAGGAGGCCCCTTGCCACGCTGCTTCTCACAGTTTGGCATCCCAGAAGGAAGCAGGTCCTGGTTCCCAGCCCAGGGCTGCCTCCTGGCTGTCACATCCCACCTCCAAGGCGCTCATCTCCACCGAGGAGCCAGCGCTGGCCGCCTTCCCTGAAAGCTTCACACCACGAGAGAGCTGTGGAAGACGACGCTCTCCTCTGCCTGGCCACGTTTCCAGTGTTCATAGCTCAGTGGAGGAGGCTTGGACACCTCGCTGAAGGCATCTACTGCAGCATCTTTCCGCACGCTGAGGAATGAGCCGGGGGCTGGGGGCTGGCAGGGTGCACACGCGCCTGTGCCAGGGCTGGAAGGAGCTGGAAAGCCCCTGAAGAGGAAGCCCACGTCTGGGAAGAGAGGCTTCACCAGGCTGACGGGGCAGAAGGCAGAACCAGTAGGGTGGAAGTGCACTTTGTTCTTATCGGGGCAGGAGGGTTGGAAAGTCCCATCGGGGCTCTGGGAGCTGGAGGAGAGAGTAGAGATGGTTAGGAACAGACACTCCTGAGGGCACCATGAGCCACAGGGAAAACACGTGGAGCTGTGCTGCCTCCAGGAGCTGCACAGCTCTTTGGGTACAGAGCAGCAAGAAGCCCGAAATCTTCTGAAAGTAGATGTGTTCACAGACACACCCCCGACTTGGCCTCAAAAGGCTCTGCTGGATGACAAAGCAGCAGTCGGGGAAGGGCAAGGAATCATAGGATTCCTCAAGAGGGTTGGCAGCTCAGCATTGAGCTCCTCTCACCAGAAGCCGACAGCTGTTTTTACTGGGAGTGTTTTCCCAGACGCTGCTCCCTGCTTTTGGGACAGCAGCCTTGGGGGATTCTCTTTGCCAACAGCTCCTGGTACTTACGAAGCTTCCTCGAAGGCGCGGACCCTCTCGCATCCCTCAGGAGGCTCCCGTTTAAACATGTAGCTGTGGTTGGGGCGAGGAGAAGCAGCGAAGGCCAGGACTGGGGAGGGGCTGAGCTCCCCTGGAAGGGAGGGAGAAAAGAGATGGAGAGATCTTCAGAAGGACCCAAGAGGGATCAACTCGGGGCTCTTTCAGACCCTGGGGCAGCAGGCCACAACACCCCAAAGCCACAGCATTTTATCTGGGCAGTTCCCATCTCACATCCTCCATCTGTTACAGCAAACCACCCACCCAAGGGTCAACTCTGGAGCTCTAAAATCCTGCAGCTCAGCCAAACCGGCCCTGATCCCTGCTTCCCATCTCAGCTGCGGCTTCTGACCCAGCATGCAGGCAGGGAGGAGCTGCTGCCTCAGCCTTCTGTGGGGCTGCCTTCTCCGTTTTGCCTCCCGGCCCCCTCTGCTTTCAGCTTTTACCTTTCTCCTTCAGATCTGGCTGCGTCCCATCCACCGCAGAGGAGGGCTCTTCGGCTGCCGGTCTCACTGGGGTTCGTGGGGAGCAGCAGAGAGGGACTGAGGGCGAAGGGGAGAGGGAGCGGCTGCTGCAGCTGCCACTGCTGGGCTCCAGCGCCACGGCTGCGTCGCTGGAGCCTCTCTGGGCAGGCACAGGTGCCCTGTGGCCGTCTGGAACATCCAGAATCTGAGAGAGAAGCAAAATCTTAGTGAAGGGAGAAGCCCTTGTCAGCAGGGAAGAGTTTTAGCAGCAGCCGAGCCACAGACAGCAGCTGATCCTGGCACAGGTAGAGCCACCACAGAGAGCAAGGCTGGACATTAGGAAAATAATTTTTCACAGAAAGGGTCATTGGGCACTGGCAGAGGCTGCCCAGGGAGGGGGTTGAGTCCCCTTCCCTGGAGGGGTTTAAGGGACGGGTGGACGAGGTGCTGAGGGACATGGTTTAGTGATTGATGGGAATGGTTGGACTCCATGATCCCATGGGTCTTTTCCAACCTGGTGATTCTATGATTCTATAATTCTATGATTCTTCCCTTAACCAGGGCATCAGCCCTTCCCTATCCTGCAACACCCTTCAGTTTTCCAGCTGTAGGGGAATCACCATTCCCACACCCACAGGGTACGGAGTGGCCATCGGATGCAGCCTGAGCATCATCAATGAGGTGCCCCCTGTCCCGAGATCCTTGCTGGGCGATCTCTCATGTTTTAAGGAGTTTGAAGGAGTGAAGCCAGCAGCCACATGAGCTCATTTAGACAGTTTCATGCTTAGAATAATCCAGAACTAGACACAGGGAGAGTCCTGACAGCCAAGCCAGGCACAGGCAGTGTCCTGAGAGGAAGGGCTTCTCAGAATCCTCAACAATTCAGGGCAACCTCATGACCTTCACTTACCCGCAGCAGCTCCTCCTCGCCCTGTTCCTTCACGAACGCTTCCTCCAGCTCCTGGCTGAGCCCTTCCAGGCTCCTGTGCAGGCAGGGGCTGAGCCTCAAAATGGGTGATGGAGAAGGGAAGGCCGAAGCGGAATCCTACAGCAAACCAGAAACCAGAGTTACAACTGCACAAACTCAGCCACATCCTGCTCCCACAGCCCCCTGGCACTCAACTAGAGCCTCCCCAAAGACCAATGGGCAGAGAATCCAGGGCATTCACTAACTGCAGATCAAGCACACAGATGAGTTGAAGAGGTGGGAGAGAAACATTCTCCCTTCTCAGCCCTGAGAGCAGAGCTCTGAGGTCAGCTTGGAGCCCTGCTCAGAGGAGCTCGCTCTCCACCTCAGGACGTGCAGGAGATCGGAGCATACCCTGAGTGAACTGAGGACACCGTGGTCTCCTGGGAGCGGGGAGCTCTTCTCTTTGCCGCTTCTGCCATTCAGCTTCGTTCGCTGGAGCTGCTGCTTCATTTTGGCGATCTGGCAAACAGAACTTCAGCTACAGAGCTGACAAGCAACATGCCTCCACCAGGAAGGGTCATGCCTTGTCCCTCCTTCTCCTCTTTTCCAACCCACATAGAAATGTCAAAACAGAGACAGCTTCGATTGCATGAGACTCGGACGCCTCTCAAGGATGGACCAGAGGTGCTCACAAGGCCTTGGCACAAGCTCCCCTGCTGCAATGGGGCCAAAGCCCTTCCTGCAGCGTGTCTGGGTCATCTTGTACCTGCAGCGAGGAACCACGCTGGGCTGGAGCCCACTGACACCACAACACTGACACACAACACACTCAGTGGAGCTACTTTACAATAGCTGCTGCCAGAGGAAGCCACCAAGATCAGCCATCAGTTGAGTTGCAGCACACTGGGGATGGAAACAAGGGCTACAGTCTCATCTCCAAGGGGATCCACCCTCCCACCCCAGGAGGAGTCTCCAGTGCATCAGCAGCTCGCACAGATCTCACGCCAGCACTGACAGTGATGTTTTACCTCTCTGCGGTGATCCATGCTGCCCCAGGAAGCAGAACGCTTGTGAGTGCTGGAGCCAGCTTTTCCTGCTTCTGCATCATGCCAGGACACCGGGGTCTGAAGGGAAGAGAAACATGAGACCAATGGCAGGAGGTTTAACAAGGCCAAATGCCGGGTCCTGCCCTTGGGGCACAACAACCCTGAGCAGCTCCAGACTAGGAGAAGGCTGGCTGGAAACTGCCTGGAGGAGAAGGACCTGGGGGTGTTGGTTGAACACGAGCCAGCAGTGGCCCAGGTGGCCAAGAAGGCCAATGGCATCTTGGCTTGGATCAGACACGGCGTGGCCAGCAGGGCCAGGGAGGTTCTTCTCCCTCTGGACTCGGCACTTGGGAGACCGCTCCTCGAATCCTGGGGTCAGTTCTGGGCCCCTCACCACAAGAAGAATGTTGAGGCTCTGGAGCGAGTCCAGAGAAGAGCAACGAAGCTGGGGAAGGGGCTGGAGAACAAGAGGAGCGTCTGAGAGAGCTGGGGGTGTTTAGCCTGGAGAAGAGGAGGCTGAGGGGAGACCTCATTGCTCTCTGCAACTCCCTGAGAGGAGGTTGTGGAGAGGAGGGAGCTGGGCTCTTCTCCCAAGGGACAGGGGACAGGACGAGAGGGAATGGCCTCAAGCTCCACCAGGGGAGGTTCAGGCTGGACATTAGGAAAAAATTTTTCACAGAAAGGGTGATTGGTCCCTGGCAGAGGCTGCCCAGGGAGGGGGTTGAGTCCCCTTCCCTGGAGGGGTTTAAGGGACGGGTGGACGAGGTGCTGAGGGACATGGGTTAGTGATTGATGGGAATGGTTGGACTCAATCTGGTGGGTCTCTTCCAACCTAGTAATTCTATGATTCTATGGCTGAGAACAATCACAGCACACACCAGGGTGAGACCAAGAACAAGCAATCAGCTACTGTTTCTTCCCAGTCCCATCCCAGCCTCCCCTGTTGGCATAACACCCAGTAACACTCATTGAGAGATACTCATCTACTCAGGCTTGCCAAAACAAGGATATTTGAGCTCAGGTCTGTGCCTATCAGGAGATGGAACCTCCCAGACTCACATGGTGAGGGTCCTGCTCTGGAGGCAGGGGCTCCATCACCACAAGTGCCTGGTGAGATAAACCACACCAAGCTGTTACTGCAGAGAAACAACCACAACAGCCCCAGCACGGCTCACACAGGCTCCAGCACGGCAAACGGTGACGTGGGGCTCCAGGCAGTCATTGTACACAGCAGCGTTACTGGGAGGAAAGGCCTCACCCAGCTGTGAGAACACCCAGCTTGCTGCCAAGCCCTCACGCTCCTGTTATCAGAATGCAAAGGCAGAACCAAACCCAGAACTTGGCCTGCAGACCCATCGCTTCTGGAGTGCAGCAAGAGCCCAGCTGCCTCTCCAGCTCACATCCCTCCATCTGCAGGGTGGGCAGCGCTCAGCTGCCTCTCCGTGCAGGAAAACTTCCTCAGAACTGCCTTATCCAGCTGCTTTCCACACACCAGCCACACTCCAAATATCGATGGGAATCTGAACACGCTGTTAATCTGATCAGCAAAGGGCGTGAGCTTCCTTCCACTGATCTCAGCCCTCTCAGCACAGGCTCAGAGTTGGACCAGTCCCAAGACAAAGCATTTTCAAAGCCAGACATGACTTTTTCCCAACACCCCATCCATCTCGGCACCTCTGGAAACACTTGCCCCGTGTCCCTGCTGCTGCCATCTCCGTGGGAGGCTCTGGATCACGCTTCCCTCCTCTGTCTCCAGCTGCTGCAGGAAAGGGCCTGAGAACAGCTCCGCACCAAGCGGCTCAGCCGGCCTCCCCCGAGGCTGCAGCATGAACCACAGCTGGTCTGAACAGCCCTGCTGAGCCAGGGGGATGGAGCAGCCTCTTCTCTCAGAAGAGCTTTTTAGATCTGTTTAAACCAAAGGAACAAGGCAAGTTCCCAGAGAGCCACCAGGTTGCCCCCTGTAAAGGGGTGCAGGTGATTTCTAGGCAGAAATCAAACCCTCTCCCATGCTGCCAGGCTTGAAAGAGCCCCTCCTGACAGCACTGAGTGGCGCACACGCTGTCTCCACAGCTAAGTGTCCCCTGTCCAGGTCTCCACTGAGCAGGAGCAGATGCCGTGACAGGGGATGTCACACAGCATTCGCTCTGGTTTGAGAGGAGAGATCCGCTCAGCCTTAGCTGCTGCCCTTAGACCCTGCAGAACTCCAAGGCACTGGTCGCAGCCACCCCTGCCTCAAGCAGGGCACAAACCATCAGAATGGGACGATCGACAGCAAAGATCAACCTTGCATCTTCAGCACATGGGCATCTGAGCTCACTTCCTACCTCAGATACTCTCTCCTCAACTTGAACATTCTGGCCATCATCCTAAAGCGCTGCATCCCTTAACAACCCAGTAGAAGAGAAGAGAAAAAGGCTTAGAAACAAGACTGCAGCACAGTCTCACATCACAGCTAAAAGCAAGGCTGTGGGAAGCTGAACTCCAGCTGCCAGGAACAGTCCTGCTCTGCAGGATGGGATGGAAATGCTCCTCAAGCTGCTGGGAGCCTCCTGAGCCCCGTGAGAGAAATCACTCTGAGCAGCCCATTGCCCTGAGCATTGCTCACAAAAACAGGGCCTAAAAAGGAAGAAGAGGCGCTGTTTGCAACAGGGAGGCCTGAAAACACAGAGCATGTTCGCGTCCCACCTCTCACTGGCAGAAGGAAATTACAGAAACCTTTGTACCAACTGTGGCCAAACCGCTTCCTCAGAGAGAGGAGAGAAAGAACCGCTTTGCACGGTGAGATAAAAGCCACACGCTCTGGTCGTGCGGAGCTGCCAGCTCACCCCCACTCTGAGCACCTGCAGTTGTATCACTCCTGACAGCAAATCCACACAGCCCTGCAGAGCAGCTGGTCTGCGGCTGAGGGAGGAGGGAGGCAAACAGACAAGCCAGAGAAAGTGCTGAGCTCAAAACCATGGCAGGAGCTGCAAAGTCCTGAGGGCTTCATAGAATCATTGGGTTGGAAGGGGCCTCAAAGCCCATCCAGTCCCACCCCTGCCATGGGCAGGGACACCTCCCACTGGATCCAGCTGCTCCCAGCCCCATCCAGCCTGGCCTTGAACCCCTCCAGGGACGGAGCAGCCACCACTGCTCTGGGCAACCTGGGCCAGGGCCTCCTCACCCTCACAGCAAAACAATTCTCCTTAAAATCTCACCTCAGTCTCCCCTCTTTCAGCTCAAAACCGTTAGGGGTAAGCGCTGAATGAATGGCTGGCTAGGCAAACAGATACTCTTATCCTTCTAAATTCTTTCTCCTCTCAGATAGGCAAGCAGTGTCTGCTGCCATACAGCAATATTTACAGGTTGCTAAGAGTTCCTCAAGGTCTGGAGCGCTTCCATCCTACAGCAGAGCCCTGCTGGTGAGCCCTTTGGACAGAGCACCCTTGCCTCCCCACAGCATGCAGCCTGCCAGTGTTATATAAAGATTTGGCCCAGAACAGAAAGCAAGGGAAAAATCACTGAGCCAGTCGCAAAGCAGAGAGCCAGAGGCCACCTGCCTCCAGACAAGGCCAAGGGAATTCTGACCCCGCACCAGAGCGCAGAACAAAAAAAAGGAAAAAAAGCCTTCCTAGAAAGCTGCAGCTGGAGGGATGGAAATGTAACACCTTCGTACCTGGGTGGCTTTGTCACTCACACACGGCACGGAGGCTCCCTCGGCGTCACACGGCCACTGGCCCAGCAGGTAGGAGCCCACGATGGCATCCAGGGACGAGGCGCGCCACGCATGGGGCTGCCGGCTCTTCTCTGCAGCTGCCACACAGGGAACACTGGCTGGAAAGGCGAAAAGAGGAGGAAATTAGTCTGCCAGAGCCAAGATGCAGCACCAGCCTGCTCCCCAAACCACAGGGAGTGAGTGAACCACACTCCAACCAGCATCACTGGGCTGCGGCCGCCAAATCCTTCTGTGCACTGAGGCACAGACTCACGGCTGAGGCTGCTCCAGGGACACAGCCTGTAAAGACAGCTTTTTATCAGCTCAAACACTGCTTTGGCAGAGGGAGTTATAGGTGAGAAAAGGGCAGGAGCAAGAAGCCAGGTGGCTTAGGGTAGCTACACCTCATAGGGTCCCACAGGATGGAAGGCTGAGCCAGGCTCAGCAGCCCACAGCCAAAAACTGACCACCAGCTATGATTTAGAAACTTGTTGGCATTTGCAGCTCCCCCTTCAGTGCCTCGTTGGCCACAGGCTGTGGTAACTGCACCTCCATCTGCCATCTCTTCCCCTCACGCTGCTCTCCCCAGCAGAACTGAACAAAGCACCCCCTCTCCCACAGCGCACACCCCCCTCAAGTGCCCTCCAGAGGACCCTTCAATTTAACCATCGCTTCCAGAGCAACCTGGCCTCCATTCTCCAAACCTTCATGAGGGCAACATCCCCAAAACTAGCCAGGAAGAGCCCAGAGCACATGAGAGACACGGCCTGCACCGTGACAACTGCAGCACCCGGGTACAACACCTGGCAAGCTTCTAAAGCTATTTGTGTGCGAACAGCAAGAACTGCTGCCCCAGTTTGTGAGGTATCACTCTGCCACCCATGTTTCCAAGCAGCCCCAGGAAGCCAGAGGAGCTGGGGAAGCTGAGAGATGTGGGGCCAGGCTGCGGTGCATGGGGCAGAAGCATAGAATCACCAGGTCAGAAAAGACCCATCAGATCATCAAGTCCAACCATCCCCATCAATCACTAAACCATGTCCCTCAGCACCTCGTCCACCCATCCCTTAAACCCCTCCAGGGAAGGGGACTCAACCCCCTCCCTGGGCAGCCTCTGCCAGTACCCAATGACCCTTTACTTGAAAAATTTTTTCCTGATGTCCAGCCTGAACCTCCCCTGGTGGAGCTTGAGGCCATTCCCTCTCATCCTGTCCCCTGTCCCTTGGGAGAAGAGCCCAGCTCCCTCCTCTCCACAACCTCCTCTCAGGGAGTTGCAGAGAGCAATGAGGTCTCCCCTCAGCCTCCTCTTCTCCAGGCTAAACACCCCCAGCTCTCTCAGACGCTCCTCTTGTTCTCCACCCCCCTCACCAGCTTCGTTGCTCTTCTCTGGACTCGCTCCAGAGCCTCAACATCCTTCTTGTGGGGAGGGGCCCAGAACTGACCCCAGGATTCGAGGAGCGGTCTCCCCAGTGCCGAGTCCAGAGGGAGAAGAACCTCCCTGGCCCTGCTGGCCATGCCGTGTCTGATCCAAGCCAAGATGCCATTGGCCTTCTTGGCCACCTGGGCCACTGCTGGCTCATGGTCAGTCGCTGTCACCCAACACCCCCAGGTCCCTCTCCTCCAGGCAGCTTTCCAGCCAGACTTCTTCTAGTCTGTAGCACTGCACAGGATTGTTGAAGAGGTGCTGAGGTGGGGTGGAACGTCCTGTTTATTCCTCGACACTATTATCATCCCCCCATACAGACCCTGAACCACTGCCACGAGCACTGGAGCTGGGCCAAGCTAGCTCCACAGCTGAGAACTCTCAGATTGAGGTGCTTTGGCTTCTCACGTGACAGCAAAGCTGCTGCAGATAACAGAACCACCACCATATCTCCAGGAGCCACTTGGCTGCTTCCAGTTGCCAGACGAGACTGGTGCAACACGTAGGTTTGAAGTGGAAAGGCTCCATGCTGGAGTTCCAGATTCACTGTGTTCCTTTCCCAACACCACCAGTATCAGGAGCTCAGAGCTCCCAGAGCCAATCTCTGCATCCAAAGAGAGAAAATGCAAGTCTTCAGCAAGCATTTAAAGTCTCCGTGTTGCCTTCCAACTCAGAACCCCCACAGCTGAGTCACAAAGCTATGGCAAGCAGAAGGGAAATTCCCATTACCACTTTCTTCTGAGCTATGAAGCGTTCATCCTTCCCTCTCCAGATTTCACCAAGGAGAAACAGATCCTTTCATATCTGAAGAAAGTTTAGAAGCAGAGTTTCTGTGCCCGCAGCAGTGACTTCTGGCACCAGAGCTTTCCATCTCTGCAGAGGAACTACTCCACATCTCTCAGTATTTTGAAATAATCTCTCTGCCTTTAAAGATTCACAACAGAAGGGAAATTCACACCCATGCAGGACAGGATTTCACCGCTCTGTGCTCGCTGCGGAGAACATTGATACAGCAACACAAACCCCACAGAGCACTGAAATCCACTTCTGTTCCGGCGGAGGCAGAAGCTGTGGTTAAAACCACTCTGCCCTCAGGACTCTTGCTCAAACTTTACGCACACAGCTCAGCACCCACAAAAGAACTGGCTGTTCCCAACGCACAGCCCTTCGGAAACCCCACAGACCCTTCCCTGCTGCAGCACCGAGAGGAACACACTGCAGGGAGCCAGGAACACACAGAAACCAAGGGCACAGAGGACCCTACTGAGATACCTCCCAGTTCCATGCGGTTTAACCCAGCCACAACCACCCCACGGGCTTCACCGAGCCAGCCCGGAGTAGAAGGAAGCGATTCCAGGCTGTGTGATCCCTCCCCTAAGTTCCAGGCTTTGCAGCTGGAGTGAGCTGCCCGGCAGACACAGCATCTGCAGATGTCATTGCAGGAATTAACAGGGGACACGAGCAGTCCAAGCCAGCTTTTTTTTTTTTTCCTGGATGGTTAAAGAACAACTCCCTCCAGCACAGCTCAAGGCCTGGAGCTGCACACCCATGTGTTGGGGGAGAGCGCTGAACTCTTCAGCTGACACTCAATTCTTTCTAAGGTTGTTCTTTAAATTATAAAACACCACCACGAACCCCCTTCGTTTGGCATCAGTCTAAGGCTGCAGGAGCACTGAAGGTAGCTCTGGAATCAGCTGGTGCAGCCAGTGCTCCCATTTGCCCAGCACTGCAGCATCCAAGCTTTGCATGAAGAGAACTCATCGCACTTTGGTACTTGACATTGTGTTGGATCAAGTCCTTGTTCTTCCTCTCTCACCACACAGTTGGACAGCAAGATGCTCACCACAGCTGGCACAGAGATGTCCAGGTCCCTCTGGTTCTCCATCCACCCCACAAGGGCTGGAAACCTCACCGTGGTCCATGCAGTCGCATCAGATGAGCCCCAGCTGAGAGGGACCCACAAATAAGAATCCATCCAGGGTGCACAACCCGAGAGCTTCCCAGTTCAGCCAAAACATTCCACTGTACCAGGCACAGATCAGAGCAACCACGTAGCCTCATCCCTTCCCCCTGCAGAGCTGTTTAAATGTCATCTCTGGCATTTTGAACCAGGGAAAAACTTGTGTTGATATTCTGTGGGTGAAACAAGTCAAGATGAGTTATGGCTGTGTCCTTTGCTTCCCCTTTCCCACACCTGCATCCAGAGGCTGACAAACTGGGAGCAGCGAGCTGAGATTGAAGGGATGATCTGTATCAGCCGAGGGCTGCGATCCCATGAATGGGCTCCAAGTACCATGCCAGAAACTTGCTCTTCATTAAACAAAGCCACCTGCAACGCTTTGCCTCCAAACCTGAGCTATATATTGCACTCAGCTGCATTCTGCACAATGCCAGGTTTGATTCCATGGGACAGGGGCAGGATTCTTCCTCGCTACTGCAAGAGCAGGACATCTACAAACATTTCCCATCCCTCATCTAGGCTCCTGTTTCCCCACTGCAGCTCTCTACCAGTGTTTAACCCTTTGATTCTATCAGCCTGTACAGCCACAGCAAAACCCCGAGGGCAAAGTCAGGATTACTTAATAGCGATGAATCCCCAAATCTGGAATTGTAAAGCCAGTCCAAGCCACTGTTCACATCGTGCATCCAGCCCAGCTGTTCATCTCACTCCATCTCTGACATTTCATAAGGAAAGCATGGAAGGCCCCTGCTCAGCCAGCAACTGATGACAGAACTTGGCTTTTCCAGCATATTCCATCTTCTCCCTTTCTGTGCATGAATGATTCCAGTGACTGGGACTCCTCTCTCACTCATGTTCACACAATGCTGTTCACCAACACGGCTGCAACTTAAAATTTGAGCTGCGGTTTAAACAATCCTGGTTTTTCATGCTGAAGAAAAGAGGTGCAGACACTTGATCTCGGTGTCTTGCTCAAGACAGTCAGGTCTCAGTTCCGCACTGCTCAGCGAGGTCTGGGGTTACCCCCAGCCAGCAGATTCAGGAGTGTGAAGGTGTAGGTCTCGGGGAGGGACATCTGGATGCAGGCTTGAAAACATCTCCGACTGGCATGTACTTCTGTGTGGGTTTTGGAGGAAAAAATTGAGGCCACAAACAACATGAGAACTGACACTAACAGGTTTAAACTTCAAAGTCTCCACAAAGCTCATCCCACCCCACAGAAGGTGTAGCCCTGCCAGTGCTGCAGAGCTCAAACTGCCCCGGCAGCTGCCTCTGAGCCACCTAACCTGGCATAAACCAACACAACAGAGATGGGTTCGGTCAGCACTGAAGAGTTCAGGAATTTAAAACCCCCCTGACCCACATCAGACCCAGCGCTAGAAATCCCAGCAGCTTGGATTCCAGTCACGTCCTTTTCAAATCTCCTTAGTCCTCCTTCTTGGCAGCTCCCAGCTCTTCCTTTGCACGGAAGCCTTTTGAGAGGCTCAACAGCTGCTCCTTAAATCAATGGGATCTTCTATCAGCAGAGCAGCTGCAGGATCCGATCCCGGATCACTGTACAGCTCTAAAAGCAGAAAGCAGAGCTGCAGCGATCCCAGCAACAGCTCCACAGGAATCCAAATAGTCCACAGCATTAGATGAGGAAAGCTGTGGTAAAGCAAAGGATTTCCAAGCTGAGCTCCCAGAAGCTGGATAGTCAAGACACTGAATCACCAGGACATCAGGCTTGGGTCCAACCCTGCCTGTTTGCTGCTCCAGCTCCTGCACAGGCAGGGAGTAAACTGCACTTTGGGAAGAGAGATGAAGCCAAGTGCCACAGAAATTTAAACACTTCCAAAACCGTAGATGGAATGACTGCGATAGAGAGGAAAACTTCAGTCCCCAAGTGATGAAGTTTGGCTCTTGGGGCACAGAGACAAGGAGAAGCGAAAGCTAGCAACCCTGGTTCATATCAGCACAGCTACAGCCACTTTGCCCTCAGAAAGCCACATGGCATCCGCCGTGCTTTGGTGCAGACACAGCACAGAGCGCTGGCACAAGCAAGAGTGCAGCCAGGCCGGCTCTCCCCTTCTGGAGATCAGCTTCTTTTGCTTTGTGACATCTGAAACTACTGAGCAATTCCCCAACTAGAATCATAGAATCACCAGGGTGGAAAAGACCCACTGGATCAGAGTCCAACCATTCCCATCAATCACTAAACCATGTCCCTCAGCACCTCGTCCACCCATCCCTTAAACCCCTCCAGGGAAGGGGACTCAACCCCTCCCTGGGCAGCCTCTGCCACTGCCCAATGACCCTTTCCATGAAAAATTTTTTCCTAATGTCCAGCCTGAACCTCCCCTGGCGGAGCTTGAGGCCATTCCCTCTCGTCCTGTCCCCTGTCCCTTGGGAGAAGAGCCCAGCTCCCTCCTCTCCACAACCTCCTTTCAGGGAGTTGCAGAGAGCAATGAGGTCTCCCCTCAGCCTCCTCTTCTCCAGGCTAAACACCCCCAGCTCTTTCAGACGCTCCTCTTGTTCTCCAGCCCCCTCACAGCTTCGTTGCTCTTCTCTGGACTCGCTCCAGAGCCTCAACATCCTTCTTGTGGTGAGGGCCCAGAACTGACCCCAGGATTCGAGGGGCATTAATTAACGGCAACTCACCCCTCTCCAGCACACAGGTAAGAGGGAGAGCAGGCTAAAGGGTTTCTTTCATCAACTTGTTTCGTGCGTGAACTGAGGGAAAACCTATTTAACAGATTCTTCAATCAATCCCAGCCCTTCCAGCAGCAGGAAAGGCTGCGAGTCCCAAGCAGCAAAGCGCAGGGCTGTTAGCCCAATCCTCCCTGCTGGCGGGGCTGCAGCAGCTCCTCCACTCAGATCCAACCGGACCCAGCGCTGCCAGCTCCGGGGCTCCCTCTGCTCCAGAGGAACTTAAGATTTCACCAAAAATTAAGACCTTGGAGCTCACACGAAATGTTTCACTGCTGTTCGGTGCTTGTTGAGGTAACAAGCACCAAGTAGGAGCCCAGCAGCAGACTGGGGCACGTCGAAGCTTCGGGATAAGCCCCAAGTGGTGTTCTTAGGTTACCAAGGCAGCGTTCCCGATGTCCAACAGGGGCACCGGGCTCGGGGAACCGAAGCGGCGATCGCCACGGGGCGGAGCGGGGGGGGGATCCGGGTGCCCCCCGCGCCCTCAGGACTCACCTTGCTCTTTCGCTTCCACCCACGCGGCACCGAGAGAAGCCTCCGAGCCCAGGGCTTTCCCCCCCAAACCCGTTACCCAGGCTCCCCCCGCTCCCCATTACCTGCCCGGCCCCCGCGGCGCCGCCGGAGCTGCGCAGGGAGGGCGGCTCGGAGCGGCTGCAGCGACCCCAGCCCGCGGCCGCCACCCGCCCCCGCCATGCCCACCCGTACACTGAGTCCCTCACGCCTCCCGCGCCATTTATAAAGCGCAGTGGGCGGGGCCAAGACCCGGAGCGAGGCAGCCATTGGGTGTCCGCAGCCCCTCTCCCCGCCCCCTGGCTAGCGGCAGCCAATGAGAGCGGGGCGCGGGCTCCGCCCCGCGCGCCCCGGGGCGGCGGCCAATCAAAACCGCGGACACCGCGGGGAAGGCACCGCCCTCGCGCCGGAGCCAATCAGAGAGGGAAACGCGCGGCGGGGGAGCCAATCGAAACGCCAGCAGGGAGCGCAAAGCCCGCCCTCCTTCTCAGGGACCAATCGCAAGCGCTCCCTGCTCCCCGCCCTCTCCCCGCGAAGGCGAATCAGAGGAGGAGGCGGCGGTCACGTGGGCAGAGCTGGTTTCTCTTTCGCTCGGGAGGAGCGGGGACGTGGATGCGGGTCCCCTCCCCTCCCTTCCTTTCTCCTTCTCCTTCCCCTTCCCCTCCTCCTTCTCCTCCCTTCCCTTCTCCTTCCCTTCTCCTTTCCCTTCTCCTTTCCCTTCTCCTCCCCTTCCCCCTTCCCCTTCCCCCTTCCCCTTCCCCCTCCCCCTTCCCCTTCTCCTTCCCCTTCTCCTTCCCTTCCCCTCCCCTCCCCTCCTGCAGCCCCTGGGACACGTTCCAGCCCAGCCAGCGCTCAAAGGTCATCGCATCCCACTTCTCCCAGCCTCCCCGCGGCGTTGTAGGCTGCTATCCTGCCTCCAGACGGACTTAGTGCAGAGGGTGCAGGGAAAGGAAGGAAAAGAAAGGGGCTGAGCTCTGACCGGGAGCTGGGAAGCTGTGGCAGGGCCAGATAAGAGAGGGGGAAAGGCTGAGGTGGCGGAGCATGGGCTCAGAACCAGCCCTGTGGCAGCAGCGAGGCTCCCGTGGATATCCCTGAGGATCATTGAATAGTTTGGGTTGGAAGGGACCTTAAAGATCATGAAGTTCCACCCCCTCTGCCATGGGCAGGGACATCCCACTGGTTCAGGCTGCCCAAGGCCCATCCAACCTGGCCTTGAACACCTCCAGGAATGGGGCAGACACAGCTTCCCTGGGCAACCTCTTCCAGTGTCTCACCATCCTCACGGTGAAGAAATTCCTCCTTATGTCTAGTCTAAATCTGCCCCTCTCCAGTTTATACCCATTGCCCCTAGTTCTATCACCACAAGCCTTTGTGAACAGTCTCTCCCAGCTTTCTTGTAGCCCTTTCAGGTACTGGAAGGTTGCTATAAGATCTCCTCAGAGCCTTCTCCAGGCTGAACAACCCCAACTCTCAACCTGTCCTCATATGGGAGGTGCTCCAGCCCTCTGATCACCTGGCCGCTCGCTACAGGTAGGAAAGAGACGATAAAGCCAAGATTTAAAGTCCCGATCAGCTGAGCATGAACGTGGAAGATCAAAGGGGCATTCAGCACACAAACTAAGCTTTCCCTCATTGTCCTTGAACAAAATTCCTCTCACTCCGAACCGCAGACTGGAATGCCTGCCTGTCTGCCTCCCACTCCATCCCCAGCAGAGCTGGCTGCCCTTCACTGTGAGACAGTTTCTGCGCTCCGGTGTTTTGAGATGAAAAGCTCTGAAGACCTGCAAGATAAATAAAACTGCAGTTTATTAACAGAGACCAGCAGATTATTCACCAGAGCTCCAAATATACCAGAAGAGTGCACTGAGAGGTCACTGCTCATGGTCAGCACTGCCAGCGTCTGAGCTGAGCAGGTGAAGGAATGCGAGGAGTCAGCCATGTGAGTGATCAGCATGGCACAGGGCTCAAAAATAAAACTGTCATACAGCACCTCAGCTGGAAACGGCTGCAGAGGCTCCATCAGGCTGCCCACTGCCCCCCTCTATGAGAGAAACTACCCACAGCACAGGCTGAGAAAGGCGAGGCAGGATACAGCTTTGCCCCCACTGCCCACACAGTTGTCATTTTTGGTGACAAACGCTTTCACACCTTCAGAAGTTTGCGTCACTGGGCTGAGCAGCATGAGCAGCGTTTTCCTTTAAGGAAGGGTGCAGTGGACTTGATTGATTAGGAAGCAAGGCATTATAACACCAGTGCCAGGCAGCTGGAGAGCACTGGAAGGAATGTATTAAAGGAGTGGATCACAAACCTAAAAGCAGGTCAGAGAACTCCAAAAATAACCCTTTTTGGCACAAACAGGGTGAAGATGGCATAAAAATACCTGGGCTATCAATAGAGTTTAGCCCTGCCAGGGCGAAATGCACTCTTATTGCATCTATTTAATAATGAGATTATACTGTGAGCCCCAGAGGAGGGAGGGACACTTCTGCTTTCAGCAGAGCTCAGGCTGAATCCTTTTCCAGAGATGTAGGCCAAACGGGAGTGACCTTGTTCCTGATGCCAGGAAACTCTGGCTTCGCACAGAAGCCTGCATGCCAGAGCCCTGGGGTAAGAGCGAGCACAGATTCTGTTCCAGTTTACACCCCTGTCCCTCCTCAGCTCGCTGCGTTCTGCCAGAGCTTCAGTAGCCCTGCAGGAAAGCATCGCAATTAAAGCAGATGCTTTAACATTTACAAAGCAACACAGAAAACCTGAAGTACTTTCCAAGCATTTCTTCTGCTTCCTAACAATCCCTACAGAAGCGAGCCTCCTCTGTCTTCTCTAACACAGTGAGGGCTGCGTTAAGGTTCCACAGGCAGTTCCTCCAGGAGCCAAGGCAGGAGATGAGAGCTATAAACCTAATTTCAACCTATTTATGCCTGTATGTGTTTGTGGAGATGGGGCTTGGCAAAAAAGCTCTTTTCATGTCTGTATTTCCCAAGATTTACAAGACTTTTTCTTTCAATACAACACGAACACGCCGGAGCCACTTCCCCAAGGGTCTTAGTGAGGGGGAAGACCTGAAGAGGTTTCAACAAACTCAGTGAGATCTCTGGGGCTGAGAGACTGCAGGCAACTCTGCAACCTGGCACCTACACGGGTTTGGTAAGCGAAGACTGAAAAAAAACAAAAATCACTTTATTTTTTCGTGCTGTAACATGAAATCTCGAGTCCTCAGGCACTCGCTAAGCTTTCTTCTGGTGCAGCAGCAGGGAAGCGCTCGCTCCGTACTTGGAAAATCCTGAAGGCTGCTCCAAGGTGTCTCTGGAGCCTTCTCTGACAACCCCAACCAGGACACGACCTGGGGAGAAACCCCGCGTTTCACTGAATTCTCTTATTTTCCCCTGCTCTTTTCACGGGCCGATGCCCCCGTGCGCACAGAGAGCGCCACTACGTCCAGGCTATCGATAGGTTACGTTTAACCGGCGATGCCCCCACCGGCCCGGGGCTCAGGGGGCTGTTCTGGAAGGATTAATTGCCCCAGCAGCCCTTCCGAGCGCTGGGCTCCGTTTGCCCGGAACCAAGATGGCTGCCCGAGGAACACGCCCGCCGGGCCCCCGCTGACTTCACACCCGCAACCAAGATGGCCGCCGCTCCACCTCCCTGCCAAGAGCCCCGCGCCCGGATCCAAGATGGCCGCCGGCAGCCTCACCGACGCCTTCAAGATGGCGGCGGCGGCGCCGGCGCGAGGCTGCCCGCGGTCACGTGACGCGGGGGGCGTGGGCCGCGGCGGAAGCGCGAGGGACCGAGCGGGCACCGGGGGGAGCGGAGCGGAGCGGGGCCGCCGCCGCCGCCCCAGCACACCGCACGCAGCACGGGAGACGACGGCCGCCACCACGGAGCCCGCCAGCGCTAACACGGCGGCGACCGCCGCTTCGCGGGCCGGGGGCGCCGGGGAGCAGCCGGCCTCGCTGCCCCCGCCCCCGCCGAGGATGCCGCGCAGGAAGGTGAGCGCTGCCGGGGAAGCGGGAACGCGCCCGGCGGGGAGGCCGGCGAGCTCGGCCGCAGCTTTGCCCGGTTCCTCACCCTCTCCGCTGTCTCTCCCGGGCACTAAACCGGGGGGGAGAGCGGCCTGCGGCGCCCTGAGCCCCCATTGGCCGCCCGGCGCGCCACTCTGCGCCCCCAACGGCCGCCGCCCCCTCCCGCGCGCCACGGCGGGTCCCGCCCCCCGGCTCTTCCAATTGGGCAGGCGCCGGAGAGCCGCTGGTTCATTGGTCAGCCCGCCTCGCCGGGCTGGGAGCTGATTGGCCGCCGCGGCTGTCAATCTTACCCCCTCCCGCTCTGCCTCTTCTGCGCATGCGCCGGCCTCCCCTTCCCCACCCGCCTCTGTGGATGTTGTTTGTCTGGGAGCGAGGCTGGCGCTGATTGGCTGCCGCGCGCTGCCGGCCCCGCCCCCCACGCCGTGCCCTTCGCTGCCATTGGCTGTCGCTCCCTTTTGGCCCCGCCCGCACGTTCTGATTGGCCGCCGCCTCCGCCGGGCGCAAAACAAAGCGGTGCGGAGCTTCTCCCCCCGCCTCCTTCCCTCAGGCGCCGCCATCGCCTCAGGCCCCGCCGGGACCGGGACCAGCCCTGCGGCCTCAGGGGCCGCGCTGGGGGTGCGGGGCCAGGGGAATGCGGGGCTGAGGAGGCCGGGCCTGTTCAGAAACTGAACTTCTGGCAAGGGAAGTCAAGGGACAGGGGACAGGACGAGAGGGAATGGCCTCAAGCTCCACCAGGGGAGGGTCAGGCTGGACATCAGGAAAAAAATTTTCCCGGCAAGGGTCCTTGGTCCCTGGCAGAGGCTGCCCAGGGAGGGGGTTGAGTCACCTTCCCTGGAGGGCTTTAAGGGACGGGTGGATGAGGTGCTGAGGGACATGGTTTAGTGATTGATGGGAATGGTTGGACTCGATGATCCAATGGGTCTTTTCCAACCTGGTGATTCTGTGATTTTATGAAACTGTGTGGCCAGCGCCCGCCTCGCCCCGATATTGGGTGCAGGTTTGGGCGCCGTGGGATAAAAAGGATCTAAAGCTGCTGGAGAGCAGTGAAGGAGTGAAGGGTGTAGAGTGAAATTCATATGAGGAGTGGCTGAAGCCCCTGGGTCGGCTCAGCCTGGAGGCTGAGGGGAGCCCTCATTATGCTCTGCAGCTTCCTCACACAGGAGAGAGCAGGCGCTGAGCTCTTCTATCTGGTGACCAATGACAGGACTTGAGGGCATGGTAGGGAGATGCACCAGCAGAGGGTTAGGTTGGACTTTAGACTCTTCACCCAGATGGTGGTGAAGCCCTGGAACAACTCCCAGGGAAGCAGCCAGGGCACCAAGCTGGTCAGTATTCCAGAAGCACCAACACCCTCAGACACACGGTTTGGATGTTGGGGTGCCCTGTGCCGAGACTGGAGTTGGTCATGGTGATCCACATGGGTTCCTTCCAACTCGGGTCATTCTGTGATTGTGACCCTGTACTTGGTGCTGGTGAGGCTGCACCTCGAATCCTGGATTCAGTTTTGGGCCACTCAGGACAAGAAGGACATTGAGGGGCTGTAGTGTGTTTGGAGAAGGGAACAGAGATGGGGAAAGGGCTAGAGAACAAGGGTTCTGGGAACATCTGAGGGACCTGGGGTTGTTTAGCATGGTGAAGAGGAGGCTGAGGGGAGATCTCATCACTCTCTGCAGGTCCTGGAAAAGAGGTTGTGGTGAGGTGGGTGCTGGACTCTGCTCCTAAGGAACAAGCACTAGGATGAGAGGAAATAGCCTCAAGTTGTGCCAGAGGAGGTTTAGATTGGATATTACGAAAAATTTCTTCACTGAAAGTGTTCTCAGGTGCTGGCAGAGGTTGCCCAGGGAGGTGGTGGAGTCTATCCCATTTGCTGTTTGCCTTGAATTAAAATTGGGTGCTCTTGAGATCTTTCTCCGTGAACCAGTTTGCAGAAGCTTCTTTTTACTGAAGTCTCAATCTGACACTGCTTAATTGTTAAACTAAACTATTTTCTCCGCAGTCATACCCTTGAGATGTATTAGTTTGCATTTGTCATCGTGCCAACTTGAATTTAGCTACCTATCAGTGAACATTTTCTCTCTTTTTTAATTTTGTTAGTATAAATACAATGTGCAAGTGTAAGAGCTGCCGTGCTCATCTCTGCGTTTGCGCTGTTGCAGAGGAATGCGGGCAGTAGCTCGGATGGGACAGAAGACTCCGATTTCTCCACTGATCCTGAGCACACAGACAGTTCTGAAAGTGATGGCACGTCACGGCGATCCGCCCGGGTGACCCGCTCCTCAGCTAGGCTCAGTCAGAGCTCACAAGGTAAAGGCTTTTTTTTCTTCAACAAGGAAAAGTATCACAGAATCACAGAATCACAGAATAACCAGGTTGGAAGAGACCCACCGGATCATCGAGTCCAATCGTTCCTATCAAACACTAAGTAGCAGAAGTATAGAAGAATATAGTATAGCAAGAGTAATAGTCTGTATTCCTGATCTTTAGAACTTAATATCTGCGAGGCTTCTACCTGAATAACAACATTTAACTTTTTTCACTGGCTGTTAATGTACTAGAGCCTAACAGCAGCATTTACCTGTGCGTATTGCCCCAATGAGGTAATGTAATCTAAAGAATGTGCTGGTGGTCAGAACCTGAGTATCTGTTCAAAAGCAAAGCTGTTTGCGTGTTAAAGGAAGTAGGAACCAAACGCTGTGGTTCTGCTGCCAGCTTTGCCTCATTTTCTTGAGAACTCAAAAAATATGCGTTCTGACTGGACAGTTCTATTGGAGCCAACAGAGAGAGGAGTGTAAAGGTGAAAGCTGATGTTGTTCTGTTTGGTTTTTTTGGGGTTTTCTGTACTGCAAGGGAAGAGGGATTTCCATGACTTGCTGATGCTGACCCCCTGCAATGAATGTAATCCCCATATTGCCAGTTATTTTGTGTATTTCTACTCTGGCTTCCAGATCGTGAGAGGAAACACTGAACATACCCACCTCCTTGGTGCAGCCGTTCCTTGGCTGTTGGCTGATGAGCTGCCATCTGGCATTAAGGGAGGAAATGGCAGTGGATAATTACTTCTTTCCATTGTTCTGCTTTGATAAATAATCTGCTTTGCAATAAATTTATTGCAGGCAAGAAGCGTACATGCATCATCATCATCTGCTAATCAGATCTTAAAACCAAGAGGATAAATGGTCTGGATGTGTGTGGGTTGCCTGGATATTCCTAGGTTATGGAAGCATTTTCATCAAGATAATTGTTTTATAGCCTTACGAGCAGTGCAGGATCACAAACCCACACACAGGGTCCCACATAGAACTCCATACCAGAAGCAATCCTCGCTTTCCCAAGGCTTATCCAAACGCCAATAGTTCTTATCTAAACTAGCTTTCCAAATGGGAGCTGGTTTTGTAATTACTAGCTAATTAAGTAATTAAGTCCGGAGAAAGCTGACCTAATTCCAGATTTGTCAGTGTTGGGAAAAGTCTCAAAAGGTTTAAGCTTGGAAGAACAGGACGTTATTTTGTGACAAGGCACAGGGGGGCATGGTAGGACAGGGCTCTCATACCCAGCTATCTGATGTTGGTATCACAAACTCGGGAGCACACAGTGGCTACTGTGGTGTAATCATGGTGTTTCCATGGAATTAGATTCCAGCCCTGTCCGTAATCCGCCATCGTTTGGAGCAGAAGAGCCCGTCTATTCCACGCGGAGGGTAACCCGCAGCCAACAGCAGCCGGCTCCCGTGACTCCAAAGAAATACCCGCTCCGGCAGACGCGCTCCTCGGGGTCAGAGACCGAGCAAGTGGTTGACTTTTCTGACAGAGGTGCGTGAGGGGCAGGGAGGTGTTCGAAGTTTGCAGAATGCTGTTGGAAAGCTTGTGTAACTCTGTTCTCCGAAAGCACAGTGTAATATCTTGAGAGAGAGGGTTCCAGATGGCACTCTGGAGTTGTTTTGTTGAAAGCTTTCTTGCAGGCGGATTTATAACATCTTGATCCTTATTCAGACACTAAAAATGCAGCGGATCACGATGAGTCTCCACCTCGTACCCCCACCGGGAACGCACCTTCCTCAGAGTCTGATATTGATATCTCCAGTCCAAACGTGTCCCATGATGAGAGCATCGCCAAGGACATGTCCATGAAGGATTCTGGAAGTGACCTGTCTCACCGCCCGAAGCGCCGCCGCTTCCATGAAAGCTACAATTTCAACATGAAATGTCCCACTCCTGGTTGTAACTCTTTAGGTAAGTTCAGCTCCAGAATTCATCTGTTGGGTTTGGCCTTCCTGCTGTGTTATCCAAGGCCTCGCTCAACTGGGTTGTACATCCTAACAATATGCACTTTAATTAGGATCAGAAGTGGGTATAGAGAAAGGATACAAAGTGTATCTGCAGTTACGTTCTCCCTGGAGTTTTCTGGGTAGGGGTGTTTGGGGATGGTAGGGTAAAGAACAGTTCCAGAGCGTGAGCGCAGGTGTGGGAGGATGGGCAAGGTGCTGGTCTCACCAGAAGCGGGTCCTTGAAAACAAATTCTTGCAGACCTCCTATACCCCTGGTGCCTGCATCGAGTGCAGCTTTGACTTAGCATGAGAAGGAGTTTTCTTCTTTGTTCTTAACATTTGTGCCATGACCCACGCAGTGAACTCCTGTCACTCTAATAACCCCACATGCTCCCCAAGAAGCCAGTGGGAGGTACCTGCCCATCTAGGAGACTCTTTAAACCTCTGCTGTCATGTGTTGAAGGTGGTTTTATTTCTGATCCTTTGCAGGACACCTGACTGGAAAACACGAGCGACACTTCTCCATATCGGGGTGCCCGCTGTATCACAATCTCTCAGCAGATGAATGCAAGGTAAACGAGCCTTCTGTTTCATCTTCCTGACAGTTTTTTTCAACAAAATGTGTCATTTGTGAACAGAAAGTGGAGCTAATATGTTTCAGCTCATGTCCTTGGCTATAAGACAGAAACAAGTGTGTCAAATTGTCTGTGAGTTACAGTTCAGAGAATTCGCCTCAGTGAGCAGTGGAAAAGGTGGAGGTTTTGGCAGTTTGCTGCAGCACTGACAGATGAGTTTTGGCTTCCAGGTGCGAGCCCAGAGCCGGGATAAGCAGATTGAGGAGAGGATGCTGGCTCATCGGCAGGACGACAACAATAGGCATGCCACCAGACACCAGGTAGGTGATCTATGGCATGGGGTGGCTGTTCATTGCTCCTGGAAAAACCTCAGCCTGTGGTTTCTAGCGACAGGGATTTTAACCTGATCTCCTCCGATCTTGTGCCGAGTTCTGGTGCTCCCTGTTTGTCATCCCTGGTTTCTTTCTGCAAGGGCAATTCCTTGCACCCTGTGAACAAGAGACCAGAGCGGTGTTTGAGAGCGGGGAGGTGGGGTTGGTCAGTGATACTGCAGAGGAAGCTGGACTTCTCAGGGTGATCTTTTCTGTATGCTTTAATCTGTAGGACAAGGGGATTCATGCAGAACTGTAAACTACAATTTTACTCTGACTCAAGAGAAAAGAATAAAACCAGGGGAATTACATTTTTCAGTTCATGAGTCTGGACTTGAATCGAGATGACTTAATGAGTCAGCTCAGAGCTTGTCCCTGTGATTAAGCTTTGCGTGAGGCATGCACCCTGCATGTGGGGCTGAGATGCATTGACAGAGGTGAGCTGTGCTAGGAGGAAACATCTATTTTACATACCTGTGTGCAATACATTTCATTAGCACAGGATTTGCTTCCGAGGCAGCAAACATCAATAAACGAAAGCCAGGGTAGAGGTCCTTGAGGGTGCGAAAGTGAAGAAAAATATCTGAAGGGAATGAAGCTTCATGAAGATTTCCAACTCTGGTTTCTTCTAGGCACCAACAGAGAGACAGCTGCGGTACAAAGAGAAAGTGGCAGAGCTCAGGAAGAAGCGGAACTCGGGACTGAGCAAAGAGCAAAAAGAAAAGTATATGGTAAAAATGGTCATTCTGTTCTTTTATTCCCTCCTGTCTGGATTGAGGCCGCCAAGTGGGAGTTTGATTTTCCCAGGCATCCTGCAACATCCACAGCTGAGAAAGCTGAAAAAGCTGTGAGCTCTAACAGCTGAGGAGCAGTGTTGGCCACAACCCATCCTCTTGCCCCTTTGTTCTAGGAGCACAGGCAAACCTACGGCAACACCAGGGAACCTCTGCTTGAAAACCTGACGAGTGAATATGACCTCGAGCTGTTCCGAAGGGCACAAGCACGGGCTTCTGAGGACCTGGTGAGACTTCTGACTCAGGATAGATCTGATAGCAAATGTCTCTGTTAGAAACAGGAATGCTGTCTGGGTTGTATTGTACTTAGAATCGTAGAATCATAGAATAACCAGGTTGGAAGAGACCCACCGGATCATTGAGTCCAGCCATTCCTATCAAAATGGGATATTTCCATCAATTCTGCAGATGGAACAGAGTTTCTAAGAGCAGCTACAGCCCAGCCAAGTCAGTGACGATGTTAAAAGTCATCCTAACAGTAGCTGGTGGCTGTGGAATGGAGCTCAACAATTAGCGTTGCTGGGGCCTCCGTGGGTACTCTCCAAAGCCACTTTCTCTCTCCAGAGAGGAACCAAAAGATGCTTTGATGCCTACTGGGGACAACTGTCTGGTGTGTCTAAGGCAGAACATCAGGCTGTATCCTCTCCCTACAGCCAGGGAAGGAACATGAAGCGATAAGGAGGTTACATTGCTTTGATGACAGAAAGAGTAGGACCCTAGAGTTACCAGGCTGCTAAGTGCTTATTCCTGAGACATTTCCTTGTGAAAGGAGCAGTTGGTGTGTGTCCTGCCTGTGGACAGGGGTCAGGCCAAGTTTGGTTGAGGAGAGGTCTATGGGAGAGGTCATGGAAACATGAATTTAGAGGAGCTGCTGTAAATGATTTCCTGGAAATAAATGAACAGGGCCCCTCCTCCTCTCCACCTGTGCGAAATGTTTTTAAAAAAATAATCATCCCTTTTTATTTTCATTCACAGGAGAAGTTGCGGCTCCAGGGCCAGATCACAGAAGGCAGCAACATGATTAAAACAATTGCTTTTGGCCGTTATGAGCTGGATACCTGGTACCATTCTCCCTACCCAGAGGAGTACGCTCGCCTGGGCCGCCTCTACATGTGCGAGTTCTGTCTTAAATACATGAAGAGCCAGACAATTCTGCGCAGACACATGGTAAGGGCTAGGGCAGAGCTGGTTCCTGAATGTTAATTCTAGTGTCAGCATGGAAGCGATTTAAAACATAACTGTTGTGAGCTCTCCTTGCTTCAGGAGGTGAGAAGACTGCATGTTTCCTGGCAAATCCAGTAACTGTTGTAACCTCCTTTACACCCTTCAAACAGTAGTGTCACTCTAACTTTTGTTTTCCTGTTGCAGGCCAAATGTGTTTGGAAACATCCACCCGGTGATGAAATCTACCGCAAAGGCTCCATTTCGGTGTTTGAGGTGGATGGGAAAAAGAACAAGGTACAAACTGCGATCGTTAGGCTAGTCTGGAGTGTGGAGTCTCTTCCAAAATGTGCCAGGCTCTGCTTTTTCCTGTAGGGAAATGGGATGCAAACAGCCCTTTCTCCCACCAGCTGCAGAAAGGCTGCTGGAGTCTGATCTCCCTGTTCTTGCCATTCAAACCAGTGTATCCTCTTCTCCTTTTCTTTCTAGATCTATTGTCAAAATCTGTGTCTGCTGGCAAAGCTTTTCTTGGACCACAAAACACTGTATTATGATGTTGAACCCTTCCTCTTCTATGTCATGACAGAAGCTGACAATACTGGCTGTCACCTGATTGGGTATTTCTCCAAGGTAAGGAGTTGTTCTCTCTGCAGGGATTGCAGGTGCTTTGCTATAGTATTACAATCAATTTTCTCATGATCTGAGGATTTGAGTGTCATAGTCTGTTCCTTGTCTAAATATTGCAGTGTGTGCTTACAGTGCTACTGTTGTGTTGCCTTCTTGTGGCCTATAAACCTGGGAGATGATGGAGGTGGTAGTGGGGATGTTCCTGGTACAACTTTGTGGCCAGCTTAGGTTTAAATCTGTGCACCAGACACCTGATGTAGTGGCTTATAACGACACCAGGCTAGGCTGTAGCTGAGGGTAATCGTGTTACCTGTCGTTAGGCAGGTTCTCCTGCTGTTGCTCCTTTCACCGTGTGTTGTATCAATTGTGCAGACTTGTTCGGTCTGTTGGGATTATGATACCCCACTGCCTGTGCAGATCTAGACCTCCTCACCTCTCCTCTCTATTCTTGTTTTCAGGAGAAGAATTCCTTTCTCAACTACAACGTTTCTTGTATCCTGACAATGCCTCAGTATATGAGGCAAGGTTACGGCAAAATGCTCATCGACTTCAGTAAGTAGAGAGAGAAATTTTGGAACCGTGTTCTGTCCAACCTGGGAATTTCACCCAGAACCCTGGCAGGCCTGTGGTGGTTTGAGCAGTTCTCATCACTGCTGATTTCTGCGTGTGCTAAAGGAGGGTGGCAGTCAGAAGGCAGTGGGCTAGGGAGGATGAATAGGTTTTCTTTCCTCTACAGGCTATTTGCTTTCTAAAGTAGAAGAGAAGGTTGGCTCTCCGGAACGCCCTCTGTCTGATCTAGGTCTCATCAGCTACCGTAGTTACTGGAAGGAAGTTCTTCTTCGTTACTTGCACAATTTCCAAGGAAAAGAAATCTCTATAAAAGGTACGCTCTCAAGCTAATTGGGCTTGTAGTGAATCCGTTCAGGAACACCCATGCATCTCATTCACTCCTCAAATCTGAGGCGGGTTGTGCTTTACTTGTCCATCTGGGTGTCTGGGGAGCAGCACGGTTAGTGGGATGTTCCCCATGATGGGTACAGCTCCTTCCCAGCCCTGCTGCTGTTGAAGATACGCCAGCTTGCAGAGTTGTCAACGCACTGCCTGGTTCTCATTAAAAACTGCACTTTTATAAAGATTCAGCAAAGAATTTTGTCTGCTTGTAGGTGAGAATGTTGGCTTTAAAACCAAAAATGGCTCCACTGAGAGGAGTTCAAATGCTCTGGAAAAATACAAGGACTGTTTGGACGACTTCTAATAGCATTTTTGTGTTCATGGCACCCAGGAGTAGAAAATGCTCACGCCACAGAGGCATCAGGGTGGTTCTGAAGAAGCAGCTGCTTCTCCTCTCGGAGGATCACACCTTATTCACTTGGATCGTAAAATCAGCATCACTAAATCATGGTGCTGCCTAGCTTGGTTTTCAGTTTTGGGGTGAGCCATGCACAGCTCTGCATGGCTCCCATCCCTAGCCCGTGGTTCTTGGAGCTGTTTGCAGTTGGTCTGTCCCTTGGGAGGGAAAAACGAAGGGATATTGATTGTATCTCAGAGCAGCCAGTAACCGGGGTGCTCAGGGGTGCATCTGGCAGCTGATGTCTGCAAGGCATTTTGCCTGTGCCACTTCAAAAGGAATTGCATAAAAGTTATAGTTGAAACCTAATGATGATGAGGTATTGTGGAGCGAGTCCAGAGAAGAGCAACAGAGCTGGTGAAGGGGCTGGAGAACAGGCCTTATGAGGAGCGTCTGAGAGAGCTGGGGGTGTTTAGCCTGGAGAAGAGGAGGCTGAGGGGAGACCTCATTGCTCTCTCCAACTACCTGAGAGGAGGTTGTGGAGAGGAGGGAGCTGGGCTCTTCTCCCAAGGGACAGGGGACAGGACAAGAGGGAATGGCCTCAAGCTCCACCAGGAGAGGTTCAGGCTGAACATTAGGAAAAAAAATTTCATGGAAAGGGTCATTGGTCCCTGGCAGAGGCTGCCCAGGGAGGGGGTTGAGTCCCCTTCCCTGGAGGGGTTTAAGGGCCGGGTGGACGAGGTGCTGAGGGACATGGTTTAGTGATTGATGGGAATGATTGGACTCGATGATCTGGTGAGTCTCTTCCAACCTGGTGGTTCTGTGATTTGTTTCTGTTCTAACACAAACTGGTACTGGTTTGCAGAAATCAGCCAGGAGACAGCAGTGAACCCCGTTGACATTGTCAGCACCTTGCAGGCACTTCAGATGCTCAAATACTGGAAAGGAAAACACCTGGTCCTGAAAAGACAGGTACGATTTGTGCTGGCTGCTTCTGTGTCCTTACACTGAGCTGCTAGTCATGTGGACTCACTGGAATCGGAGTTTCCTTTGCACTGGGCTGGGTTTCCCAGCCTCTGGGTTCTGTGGGGCAACGCTGGGATTTCTAGCGTGGTAACTGATAAAACAGAACGTGGGTACCCAGCCTGTGGGGCAGAAACATGGGGCAATGACCTTCTCTGCTGCTGAGTGCAATGACATTGCTCATTTTAAGTGTTATTTTAGGGGAGCAATGGGTCCACATTCCATCATGCTCCTTGTGCCTTCCCTTTACTGGGCAAACAAACTGAATTAATGGAATCCTGCATGAGTCCTCTTCGTACCCACTGCTGTCACCAGTTTATAACTCCCCAAATGTGACAGCTTCTTTGTTTTCCCCCCCCTGCGACTTCCCTGTGTAGCTGAAAGCAGCCTTATCTGTGTGGTTGGAGGGGCTTCTAGAAAGCGCTGCAGGGAAAAGGTGATTTTTGTCAGGCAAAGCAGTCATCGTCAGATTTGTGGACTTGGATGTGTGGTTATGCATTGTGAATAATTCTCCATCATGGATTGTTTGTTTTGACCTTGCCCTTTCGTGATCTTTTCCCTAGGATCTGATTGATGAATGGATAGCCAAAGAGGCCAAACGATCCAACAGCAATAAGATAATGGATCCCAGCTGTTTGAAATGGACCCCTCCTAAGGGAACTTAAGTGTCTCTCACTTCTGAAGCCAGTGAACCCCAGCAGTAGGAAGCACCCTAGGGATCTCTGTCGTATCCGTTGCTGTTGTGATTGGCTGGTACAGTACCTCCCAAAAGATCAGTTCCCCTTGGTACTGCTCTGGTCCAGATCTTGTGTGTGCAACACAGACGCTAGTTCTGAGGAACTTTGGAATTATGTGGGTTGGAAGGGACCTTGAAGCCCGTCCAGTTGCACCCCACTGCCATGAGCAGGGACACCTCCTGCTGGATCTGGTTGCTCCCAGCCCCATCCAACCTGGCCTTCAACACCTCCAGGGATGGGGCAGCCACCCCTGGCCCCGGTCAGCCTGGGCCAGAGCCTCCATACCCTGAGAGGAAAACATTTCATAAGAGCATAGTAGAGGGGCAGAATCCCCTCTCTCGCCCTGCTGGCCGTGCTGCTTTTGACACAGCCCAGGACATGGTTGATCTTCTGGGCTGCAGATGCACGTTGCCACCTCATGTTGAGCTCTCTCTATGTCCCTGCCTGCGTTCTGGTTGCGGGGAAGATACCGAATCCCTTTGATCAGGGGCTTTCTCTGGTGGTTGTCTCTTCCTGTTTCAGGGAGCTCAGGGTGTGGTTCCACTGGTTTATCCCTTGCTCAGACTCCCTGATGCTCCTTAGCCTCTGTGGTCACTCTCACAGCTCTGCCACCAGACTGAGGAGATCGTCCACCCGCTCGCACCCCATGCAGCTGTACCCCTGCTGTCCTCTGTTTCCAGTGCAAGCTGGGGGTGCTCCCTGCAGCCTGGGGCCTGGACAGTTGTGTGTTTTCCTGAGAGCTCAGTCTGAGCTGACGCGTCCCTTCTGGCAGGTGCAGAGGATGCAGCCTCCCTGACGGGTTAGACGCTGTGGCTGGGCTCCCTGTCACTGACTGAACTCACCTCCTGAGCACAGAGACTGCCTTCCCTGTGCCCTGCCTCTGATTGCAGTGCTCTGGTTGCTGGCACTTCTTAGGGGCTGTTTAAATCTCCCACAGATGCTTCTGGGACCGCCTCCCCTGCATCAGCCTCAACCCAGAGTCAGGACCTGCCCACCCCTAGGTCCCTGTTGCGGGGTTCCCTTGCTCCACAGAGCGTGTTTTCTGCCTCAGTCTAGCGCCTGGCTGCAGAACTTGTGGTGCCTGCTGCCAATTCTTGCCGATTTTACGTTTCAGCCTCAATGAGGTTGCAAGGATTGGATCTGTATAGGACCCAAACGAAGCTCCTAGCAGCACTGGCCCGAGGAGTTCTGATATCTGGTACTGTACCTGTCCAGTCACTGGTCTCACCCTCATGTTTGTGTTCCGATGAGGTTGTGTTGTGTTCTATAATCTGGTTGTTTCTTCCTTCAGGTTTTTTTGCGTTCTAAGTAACAGAGGTAATTTCTGTGGCTTTTGAACAAGGTCTGATGATGTTTATTTGGGGAAAGCTTGAGTTTTCCATGCACTGTAGTTACACGACTTCAGCATTTTTAACCAGTCCTGCTGGGCTGTTCTGTTCCACGAATCGCGTAGCTTTAGTGGGATCACACACCACCTTTTCCAGCAGGGTTCCCGTGTAACATAGCAGGTCTTCACGTAGTTACTATTGTACATCAGGAGCTTGTGTGGTGTGGTTGTGTGTTACCTGGGAGTAGCTGAGGCTGAGTACAACCCTGGGAGCTGAGGTGTCTTGGAGCTGCTGCTGTTCTGTGCTCTGGGAGTGACTGCAGCCCCTCACTTGCTGGAGATGCCTCTCTGATCGCAATTTCTGGGTTTTAATGATTTCTGGGATTTAATGATTTAATGATCTCTTGCAGTTGGTGGGTTCCTTTGTGCAAAAACAGGCTGTTCATTATATTTCACTGGAGGTATTTTTCCCAGAGCAGTCTTCCTTGAATTGTGGGCCCCTCTGTGCTGGAGAAGACTTGTTTGTTTGTTTGTTTGTTTACTTTAAACTGAAGAAATAGAAACTTTAGTCAGGCTTTTGGTAGCCTTGTCCAAACCACCACAGAAACTCCACTGTGCAAATACGCTGGTTGTTGGATTGCCTGCAGCACGTTTGGTGCACGGGTGGCAGCCCCACTTCGCTGTGGGGATGGTTCGCTTCTCTGACAGCGCATTCTTGTTTGTCTTTGTAAAACAAAAAAGCTTTTCCTTCCTCTCTCCCCTCAGTGCTACCAGGAAAAACTTGTACAATGGCTTCCCAGTATAACCACTGTCCTTGTGCCACAGGTTTCCTCTATGGCTCCAATGTGATTAAAGAGGGGGACGAGCTTGGGGTAGGTGGTGGCAGCATCACACAGTGCTGATTTCATTTGAACCTTCCAAAGCCTCCTCATAGAATGGTGTTTGAAATGAAGCACTTGCTGTGTGCGACTAGATAGGAGCTGTTTCCCATTAACCACTGAGCCACCCTCGCTTGGAGGAGTTTTCTGTCACTCTCCTGATGGTTGTCTGCCTTTCTCTGCCTCCTTGAACAAGAAAAAAAGATCATCAGCACGTGGTGTGTACCTTGTGGGCATTACTGAATTCTGCTGCCTCGTGCCCTTTGCTCCCCTATTGTAACAAACCACAGATACTCGTGAAACTAGCCAACAAAGTAGATCTCTTGGGGAGTAGGGAAGAAGGCCATTCTTGTGCAGAAGCTCAGCCCTGTTCCCAGGATGTGGTAGAATGTGCTATTCCTGTACCTACTGCTCAATAAAGCATGGTCTCTGCCTGCTCAAGTTTCTGCCTTCTTGTAATTTATTTTAGTCGGATGCTGTTCTGCTTCTCCAGTTTGAACCCGTTTGCATGTCCAGTGTGTTAACTGCAACTCTTGCCTCTTTCCTGTGTCAGCCCATGAGGCCCCTCCTCCTCACACTATTTCCTCAGACTCCTGCAGTGTTGGTACAAGAGTTTCCACCGCGATGAGGCACCTGAGGCTTCTTTTTCTTGACTGAGAAGGTCTGCGTGCAGCTCCAGGAATTGGTCCATGGCTGCTGCTCCTTTTCCCCGTCTGACCGCTGGTAGCTCTGCTGGCTTCTCCCTTTTGATGTCATTGTTTGGAGCAGGATGTGGTTGTGTTGTTGCCACTCTGAGGATCTGCGGGGAAGGAATAGGTGGCCGATGTTCCCATAAAGAACACTGGAGGAAAAGAAAGGAAGGAAGGAAGCTAAATATGTCAAATGACTTCAGTTGTTTCTATTGTGATGGCTGCGTAAGTTCGAGCTTGGTTTAAATCCATGTGAGACACCATCCGCCGGTAACTCCGCCCTCCTGTTGTTCCAAAACTATGGAAAGAACTAGAATACCCTCCTCTCGCAGCAGCTCACACGAGGGGAAAAGCAGCTCTATTTTTGAGAGCATCCCCTGTAATTAGCCCTGCTACTTCCCACCTCCCCTGAGCTTCTGCCCACATGGTGCAAGAAAACACTCAGCCCCGAGCCTGGGACGGCAGCAGAGGGAGAGCAAAAAGGGAGAAAGCAAAAGGAAAATATCCCTAGGAAGGGAATAGATTTCTAAGAGAGAGGAAAAGATTTCAAATTCAGAGCTGTGAAGGCTAACATTTAGAAGAGAAAAACGACGAAACTGGTGAAGGGGCTGGAGAACAGGCCTTAGGAGGAGCGTCTGAGAGAGCTGGGGGTGTTTAGGCTGGAGAAGAGGAGGCTGAGGGGAGACCTCATTGCTCTCTGCAACTCCCTGAAAGGAGGTTGTGGAGAGGAGGGAGCTGGGCTCTTCTCCCAAGGGACAGGGGACAGGACGAGAGGGAATGGCCTCAAGCTCCACCAGGGGAGGTTCAGGCTGGACATTAGGAAAAAATTTTTCACGGCAAGGGTCATTGGTCCCTGGCAGAGGCTGCCCAGGGAGGGGGTTGAGTCCCCTTCCCTGGAGGGGTTTAAGGGACGGGTGGATGAGGTGCTGAGGGACATGGTTTAGTGATTGATGGGAATGGTTGGACTCGATGGTCTGGTGGGTCTCTTCCAACCTGGTGATTCTATGATTCTAATTGCAAACCTCTTGGCCTTGTAATGACTTGGAGGCAAAAAGGGAACCTTGCCCAGGGCTCAAGTGAAGTGGAGGAATAATGTCCTCAGATGTGAGACTCTTGGGGTGCCTCACGCATCACCTAGCGATGCAGCAGCCTCACTGGGAGCTCCTGGCTAGTGATTACAGATTCCTCCCTCCCCAGAGCACAGTGTCTAGGGCACCAGCTGTTTCCAGCTCAAACCCAGCTCCATTCCACTCCAGAACAGGAGTGCTCTGCTGTTGATTGATTGTCCAATACTGGTGACTGCAGAGGCTTCTGGAGAGCAAGCAGCATAGTGTAGACTCACTGTCGAGGGCTGTATCTCAGCAGAGGTGTCTGACAGGTAACGAGGGCTGTCACAGCCTTGGTTTGACCAGGGATCAGCTGCAAGGCCACACAACTGCAGCCACGTGCTGCAGTGCAGGACACGCTGCTCTAGCCAGGGCTAACGAAGATGTAGAGATGCCCTCTGCTTGTCCCAGTCAATGCACGCCTGGGACATCCTCATCTGGCTGTGCTCCTGTCACCACTCTGACCCGAAGACAGTTTCTTGAGTAAAGAATTGGAAACAGGAAGCTTCAGTTGTTTCTCCTGCCTCTGGAGATGCAGTTTGACCCCTTACAGCAGCCAGAGGGAAACAGGATGTCAGCAAACTATATTGGCACCTCCAGCCTGTCCTGATGAGCCAACAACTGCATCAAGATACTTGTTTGCTTTGCATCCCAGTGGGGAGCTTTGCATGCAGACCAATTGCTCTCCTTCCAGTGAGATAAATCACTCGCTGCTTGAGCCCTTCTGTTATTACTTAACTCTGGCACAGGAACCTGGCCATCAGGAGCCCAGGGTGATCTGCCTTTCACAGACTGGTGCTCTGGGGGCAAAACCAGGAATCAGATGGCGAAAAGCAGCAAAATTCAGTGACCAGGTTTAATATTGGCCACAACCGCTCCTCGTCTGGCTGATCTGACATCGTGGGAGTGCTGGTCTAGAGAGTGGCTCTGCTTTACTTCAAGAGGCTTCACCTCCAGAGACACGCAGAGGCACGGCTTGTGGCCAGTGGGCAATGAATACGTGGCTGCTACTCTCTTGGAGTTCAGCTGTCAGCAGTCCCTTCGCAGACAGGTATTTGTGTCATTTCTTGAGCAGGAAGACGAGTTTGCTGGTTTATAAAAATGTTGCCGTTCAAGCTCACTGAGACAGTGAATTCCAGGCTGTGAGAAACCCATTTTCCAGGTAAGTTAGATCCAGGTCACATCTAAGATTCCTAAAATCCATTGCCCACCCACCAGCTGAGGGCTGTGTTTATTATCCCAGTCCAGGAGCTCAGCTGATCCTGCAGCGCCTTGTTTCCTAGGATCACAACCCGCTGATTAAAAGGGATTTAAAGCTCCTGGGTTTGTTTCTCAGTTCGGTTGGGTAATCCATCATGCTTAGCTGGTGCAAGAGGCATCGCATACGTGACCGAATCCAAGCAACCGCAGAACTCCATGGAAATCCCCAGGAAAACGTCAGGGAAGTCTTGGGTTTTGGCCAAGCTCTGTTTGCTTGGAGAGGGCAGCAGAGGGAGCTGCCTTCCCAGGGCAGGGAATTCCATCTTATCGATCCATCTCTCTGTATTTTCTGGGCACAAATACCTGCTCATCCTCAGGGGAATTGGGTTTATGGAGAAAGGGCACGGTGAATGCCATCACCTCTGTGCTACCCAGTGCGTGATTGTGACTGTCACCCACCAGGGTAGGATTGCGCTCTGGGAAAGCTCTTAAGACATGCTCTCAACTGGTGCTTGGGAATAAACCTCATGTTTTCTCCCCAGGTTTGACACAGGCAGAGGCCGAATGTGACAGAGGGTTCCCTGCTGTGCACTTTGGTCCCTTCAGGGATCTCAACAGGCTGGACCGCTGGGCTGAGACCAATGGGATGAGGTTTAACAAGGCCAAATGCCGGGTCCTGCACTTGGGGCACAACAACCCTGAGCAGCTCCAGACTAGGAGAAGTCTGGCTGGAAACTGCCTGGAGGAGAAGGACCTGGGGGGGTTGGTTGACAGCGACTGACCATGAGCCAGCAGTGGCCCAGGTGGCCAAGAAGGCCAATGGCATCTTGGCTTGGATCAGACATGGCGTGGCCAGCAGGTCCAGGGAGGTTCTTCTCCCTCTGGACTCGGCACTGGGGAGACCGCTCCTCGAATCCTGGGGTCAGTTGTGGGCCCCTCCCCACAAGAAGGATGTTGAGGCTCTGGAGCGAGTCCAGAGAAGAGCAACGAAGCTGGAGAAGGGGCTGGAGAACAAGAGGAGCGGCTGAGAGAGCTGGGGGTGTTTAGCCTGGAGAAGAGGAGGCTGAGGGGAGACCTCATTGCTCTCTCCAACTCCCTGAGAGGAGGTTGTGGAGAGGAGGGAGCTGGGCTCTTCTCCCAAGGGACAGGGGACAGGACGAGAGGGAATGGCCTCAAGCTCCACCAGGGGAGGTTCAGGCTGGACATTAGGAAAAATTTTTCACGGCAAGGGTCATTGGGCAGTGGCAGAGGCTGCCCAGGGAGGGGGTTGAGTCGCCTTCCCTGGAGGGGTTTAAGGGACGGGTGGACGAGGTGCAGAGGGACATGGGTTAGTGATTGATGGGAATGGTTGGACTCGATGATCTGCTGGGTCGTTTCCAACCTGGTGATTCTATGATTCTATGACAATGGATACTGCTTCCTTTATCCCACCAGTGACAGCTCAGAGCCACCATCCCCACTCCTGTCCCCTGTCCCTGACCAGCACAGAGATCAGCTGAGAGTGTGAGGTACCTGGGCTTGTTTAGCCTTGAGAAGAGGAGGCTGAGGGGAGACCTCATTGCTCTCTCCAGCTCCTGAAAGGAGGTTGTGGTGAGGTGGGTACTGGGCTCTGCTCACAGGTAACGAGAGGAATTAACATCAAGTTGCACCAGGGGAGGCTTAGACTGGATAAGAAAAAAAATATCTTTCCTGACAGAGTGGTGAAGCCCTGGCAGAGGCTACCAGGGGAGGTGGTAGAGTCTCCTCTGGAGGAGTTTAAAAAGCGTGTGGTCATGGCACTTGGGGACAGGGTTCAGTCGGCACGGTGGGGTTGGGCTGGATGATCCTGGAGGTCTTTTCCAACCTTAATGATTCCATGATTCTACGGATATTAGGAAAACTGTTTCACAGAAAGGGCTGTCAAGCCCTGGTGGAGGCTGCGTGGGACAGTGGTGGAGTCCCCATCCCTGGAGGGGTCTGAAACCATGTGGATGCGACACCGAGGGACAGGTTGGGTGGAGCTGGCACTGCTGGGTCTGGAGTTGGACTCAATGCTCTCTCAGGTCCCTTCCAGCCCGGCACGACCCGCAGGTGGCACTGCCCTCCTACCTTGTGTCCCGGGACATCACCGACCATGTCCCACAGCTCCTGTGTCACCACCACCTGGCAGTGGGCACCTACAGAGGTCACCAGAGGCTGAAAACCTGTATTTATTTATTCTGATATCGCACCCTGCACTTAATGAGGGAGAGCTTTAATAACCCGCTGCCTGCAATGTGTGGAACCAGCAACAGGAGGCTCCTGCCTCCTGCGCCAAGACGGGCTTTGGGCTTGATGGGTTCAAGTCAAGCTCCTCTGGTTTTGGAGTTTTCTCTAAAACGAGCTGGAGCTGCCCCAGAACTTTGCAGGCGCGTGAAAACTGTGCTCAAGATTTCCCCCTCCCAGAGAAACTCCCTCAGTCTGATTGTGGGAGCTGTTACAGCTCGAGAAGTCGTGGCTTTCCTTTTATAATTTCCATCATTTAGGTTCTTGGTGCCCTAGTTAAGGCACAGACTCTGTACTGCTGTACGAACCGTACTGTGAGATGGGAAGGTGTCTGTGTGCCAGAGTTGGGAAGGGAAGGAGGGTTTTTCCAAAGGCCCCGCGTCTCATTCCCTCCCTGATGGAGCTGATGGATTTTTTTTTGCTGTGCCCGGCTCCCTGCCTGTTGTTGAAAATCTGATTCTGAGTGTGGGCTGCAAACCCTGTGGAAAATATTAGCCTTCTGGCCAGAAGATGACCACAGGCAGAGTTCAGAGGGCAGCAGCCAAGCTGGTCCAGGAGTTTGTGACCAAAGGCTGAATCAGGTGATGGGACGAGGCTGAAAATGCCCAGGGAGAAAGACTTTCTAGGGGACAGAGAGAGGTAAACAACAAACTAAAGGTATGAAAGAGGAGGAAAATATAGGATGAGTGTCACAAAACCACAAGCCCTCTGAGCTCTGGTGTGTTCCTGAAATGCTGGGAGAAATCCCATCAGCAGGGTCAGTAGGAGAAGCCCGAGGATGCTGGCTGCTGTCGACCTGAGAGAGGTGAGCTGGAGATGAGCCTCCAAGAGGCTTCTCTCCCATTATTCTGTTGTTGGGGGAACAGCATGGAGTGCTTCAGAGTGGCAACACCAGCCTGCTGCTTCTGGAGAGCAAGTGTTTAGAGTGCACTGGTGAGAGGAGCGTCTCAGACAGCTGGGGGTGTTTAGCCTGGAGAAGAGGAGGCTGAGGGGAGACCTCATTGCTCTGTGCAACTCCCTGAGAGGAGGTTGTGGAGAGGAGGGAGCTGGGCTCTTCTCCCAAGGGACAGAGGACAAGATGAGAGGGAATGGCCTCAAAATCCATGAGGAGAGGTTCAGGCTGAACATTAGGAAAAAATTTTTCATGGAAAGGGTGATTGGTCCCTGGCAGAGGCTGCCCAGGGAGGGGGTTGAGTCCCCTTCCCTGGAGGGGTTTAAGGGATGGGTGGACGAGGTGCTGAGGGACATGGTTTAGTGATTGATGGGAATGGTTGGACTTGATGAGCCAGTGGGTCTCTTCCAACCTGGTGATTCTGTGATGCTATGCAAACCTGCCTTCGCGTCTTGTGTTGTGCCCGGGTCTCCAGCCGGGGGTTGTCCTGCCCCTGCTCCTGGGCCAGGCAGGTTCTCCACCTCTCGTGGCTGAGCGAGGGTGCTGCAGCATCCGCTTTGCATCGTCTTAAAGTCTGAGCTCTTCCCTTATTCCACCACCTCCTCCCACACAAGGAGGGATGCTGCCAGAATGCCAGAGGCGCGGCAGCGGGGAGCCAGCCTCGCTCTCCTGAGCGGGGCGACGGGCAGACAGAGACAGCGCTGGGAGCAGTCGCTGAACGAGGGAGAGCCAAGGCTGCCAGACAGACGCAGACAGCGCGCAGACGACAGGCAGAGCTCCTGTCCTGCCCAGACGGACAGATGGAGACTATCAGGCTGAGGAGACGAGATAACTAAGCCTCCTCAGGCAAAGGGGAGGATGTGGCATGGGGGAAGCACTGCTTGTCCTATCTTGTCCCGGCTGTGAAACCCCTGTGGGTTTGCAGCAGGAGCCGGAGCACACCCTGAGTGCCCAGCGGGGCAGGGCTGAGGTGATGCTGAGCTCTTCTCCCAAGGGACAGGGGACAGGACGAGAGGGAATGGCCTCAAGCTCCACCAGGGGAGGTTCAGGCTGAACATTAGGAAAAAATTCTTCATGGCAAGGGTCATTGGTCCCTGGCAGAGGCTGCCCAGGGAGGGGGTTGAGTCCCCTTCCCTGGAGGGGTTTAAGGGATGGGTGGATGAGGTGCTGAGGGACATGGTTTAGTGATTGATGGGAATGGTTGGACTCGATGATCCGATGGGTCTTTTCCAACCTGGTGATTCTATGATTCTGTGATTCTATGATCTGCTGGGAATCTCTGTGACAGGGCTGTCCAACACCAAGCACAAGGCTAATTCCCTCCGTTCCCTGGGGTCTTTACATGCTTCCTAACCCCAGACCCGCATGAAATTGGGACATCCTGATGAACAAGACTACCCGCCATGAGGAGAGTTACTGAGCAGAGCTACCCAGGGCAGGCCCCATCTCTTCTTGGCCAGCAGCCCTCAGCTGCCACAAGCCAAGCGCAGTTTGGCTTGGTCAGTCGATTCCTGCAGGGAGTTCTCCCCATGGAGCTGGCGGTGCAGGAAGCTCCTGCTGATGATTCAGCAGGTGATGCTCTTCCCTCTGAGTCACTCCCAGGCGGGCCAGGAGCAGGGAGATGATGCTGGGGGAGATGCTCTCAGCCAGACCAGCTCCAAACCTGATGGCTTAGGTCATTAATTGTGCTGTGATAGCTCAGGATACTACTTACCCAAAACTGATAAGAGAAATTGCTGCGTGGCTTCTGAGCTCCGTCCCAAACATGGATTCATTTCAGTGGGAGAAGGAAGGAGTGTGAATTTGCAGTCAGTGCAGAAAAAGGACCTCAGGACTACTTTTTCTTGGCCATCCACTGGAAAAGACACTTCTCTCCTCCCTGGAGTTCATCACCTATAAGAAGGAGACAGGGCTGGATGCTGAGAAAGCTGTTCATGAAGTTTTAGTGTCTGGACCACCCAGAGGGTCAGTTAGGTAGCAGGAGAATGTCTAAATTAGAAATAGCAGCAAACAGGACTTAAATGCTGAAAGTTTCTTGTTGCCCTGCAGCTGCCTGTGATCCTGAGAAGCAGGATCTGTGCTGCCTTTCCCTCTTTGTATCCAAGGCTTCAGAGCCAAACAGGGCTCTGGTGTAACCGTGCATTATCTCTATAGGCAATGCTCATAGAAGACAACAAATTCCCAGTTCCTCTTCAGCTGAATGGAAATCCTTTGGTCACAGCAGTGGGGCTGGAGCTGGACCTCTGCTGGGAACTCCTGCTGTTGTTCTAGTGGTTGGGCACAAGCAGCTCCTCGCGCCCTCCACAGCCTGAACCCCCAGACACCGCAGGGTATTAAGGGGGTAAGGGGCTCATAAACCCCTTTCCTGCCCGGAGCAGCCAGCTAGGGGTATAATCATAGAATCACCAGGTTGGAAGAGACCCACCAGATCATTGAGTCCAACCATTCCCACCAATCTCTAAACCATGCCCCTCAGTACCTCATCCACCCGCACCTTAAACACCTCCAGGGAAGGTATGAGCTCCAGGAAGGACATAAATGTGGCTGATATGGACACCTCGTATCACTCTGCAGTGGTTGCTGGTCCCTCTGGCTGCCACGAGGCTTCCCCGCAGGCACCTTTGGGCTTTTGGGGCTCAAGGCAGCTACTGGTATCTAGGATTTTTCACGAGAGGTTAAAATCTGCTCATCCACATGGGGACAGTGAGCCCGGAGCCTCAGTTTCTGCTTACCAGCAGGGCCAGGAGCTCTGAACTCCAAACACCCTTTCCCTCTGTAATTATGTTTTATTTTTAGGTGTCCCTTCCTTTTACTATTTCCAGCCTGCATCCTCCGCAGAGTAAACCGGAGAAGGTGCACTGAGCCGAACCCGCTGTGTTTGGGAAGCAGTAAAACGAGGCTTCTAAACTGGGCTGGGAGGCGTAGGAGCCGTTGGTGAAGGTTGGCAGGGAGCCCTGGCTCAGCGCAGACCACAGCTCGCCAGCACCCGGCTGCGAGAGCCACTTTGGCGACAGAGGATGGGGAGTCGGGAAATAGGGGATTGGGGCTCTGGCTGGTTCTTTTGCAGGGCAGGTGGACGTGTGCACCACGGACCTCTCGCTTTCCCAGCTGTGTCTCATCCTCAGGTGGTTTGCACTAAAGAACCAGGTTTGAGACCTAAATGTGTGAGGACTCATGACTTGTGGGTGCAGTGCCAACCCTGGGGCACCAGTGAAGCTGGTGGCTGTCCTGGTTTCACAGAGCTGTGATGAAGATGGGGCTTCTTCTTTAAAGCAGCTTCCAAGTTCATTTCCCGTTTGTATTGCTATGACCTGGCACTGGGGTTGCTTGACACCTCTTGGGTGGAATAATAATGGCGATAGAACATGTTCTGAACAGCAGCACGAGGTCATGAGAGCTTCCTTCCCAAAGACCAGTCACATCCAGGCCCTGGGAGGGCTCTTAGAATCATAGAGTCATAGAATCACCAGGTTGGAAGAGACCCACTGGGTCATTGAGTCCAACAATTCCCATCAATCACTAACCCATGTCCCTCAACACCTCATCCACCCGTCCCTTAAACCCCTCCAGGGAAGGGGACTCAACCCCCTCCCTGGGCAGCCTCTGCCAGGGACCAATGACCCTTTCTATGAATTTTTTTTTCCTAATGTCCAGCCTGACCCTCCCCTGGTGGAGCTTGAGGCCATTCCCTCTCGTCCTGTCCCCTGTCCCTTGGGAGAAGAGCCCAGCTCCCTCCTCTCCACAACCTCCTCTCAGGGAGTTGCAGAGAGCAATGAGGTCTCCCCTCAGCCTCCTCTTCTCCAGGCTAAACACCCCCAGCTCTTTCAGCTGTTCCTCCTAAGGCCTGTTCTCCAGCACCCTCACTGCGGGGAAGAGGTGTTGAGCTGCTTTTGCATTACCCCAAGCAGCGTTCAGGCTGAACCAGCCCCTTATTCTCCACCTGAAGTTAAGCAGAGCCCTGTGCTGGCTCCCACGGACACGTCTGAGCCTCGAGCAGCCTCTGCTGCACCGCGACCTGGCTGCATCTCCCACCCGCTCCCGTCTTGGCCATCCTGCAAACTTTGGGGCTTCAGGGCTTGGAGCTGCATGTGAGACAATGGCTGAGCCTGGGTTAGCAGCTCTACCCTTGCAGATGGTTCGAGTTAGCGCTCAAGACACATTAAAGCCGGCAAAGGTTTATATTTAGCTGGGTTTCTTTAAGAGGAAAGCCTTTTATCCTCCTGGCTGGTCATCCATCAAGCCCTTGGGAGGGCGGGGTGGTGTCTCCAAATAGATCCCACGGACAAGCAGCCACTGTGAAACCACATTTCCTCCTGGGAGGACCCTCCAGAGACAGGCGCTGACTGTGGTGAGGCCGCGGGTCGCCAGCGCCAGAGCCGGCTGGTCACGGGAGCTGGCAGGGAGACAGATGACTCGGGTTCTGTCTTGGCATCGTGGCATTTAAGCCGCCTCGGAGCCCTGAGCCTACAGCTCCTGCTTCTGCTGGGATGGAAATTGCACTTGGAAATATTCGTCTCCTTTTAACCAACAAACAACGCTCGGAGCTGAGCGAATCTGTCAGCTACCGGGGTGTAAATCTGCTCTGCTGGAGGGACGAGCAGTTGCACCACTGTGACCAAGGCCCCCGAGATGCCCGCTGCAGGAGGGCAGCTTTGCTCTTCCTCAGGGCTGCGAGGCTTTTGCCATCTTGCCAGTCCTCGCATCACCGCATCAAAGTTTAGGTGGCAGCTAACGGGAGGATGCTGACGATGAGGAAGGTTTTCTAACGCAGTGCGAGGCAGCTCTGCTGCAGAGGCCCCTGGAGCCCTGGCTGTGAGCTTGTCACCAAGCATTCATAGAATCATAGAATCACCAGGTTGGAAGAGACCCACCGGGTTATCGAGTCCAACCATTCCCATCAGTCACTAAACCCTGTCCCTCAGCACCTCGTCCACCCGTCCCTTAAACCCCTCCAGGGAAGGGGACTCAACCCCCTCCCTGGGCAGCCTCTGCCAGGGACCAATGACCCTTTCCATGAAAAACTTTTTCGTAATGTCCAGTCTGAACCTCCCCTGGTGGAGCTTGAGGCCATTCCCTCTCGTCCTGTCCCCTGTCCCTTGGGAGAAGAGCCCAGCTCCCTCCTCTCCACAACCTCCTCTCAGGGAGTTGCAGAGAGCAATGAGGTCTCCCCTCAGCCTCCTCTTCTCCAGGCTAAACACCCCCAGCTCTCTCAGACGCTCCTCTTGTTCTCCAGCCCCTTCACCAGCTTCGTTGCTCTTCTCTGGACTCGCTCCAGAACCTCAACATCCTTCTTGTGGTGAGGGGCCAGAACTGACCCCAGGATTCGAGGAGCGGTCTCCCCAGTGCCGAGTCCAGAGGGAGAAGAACCTCCCTGGCCCTGCTGGCCACGCCGTTTCTGATCCAAGCCAAGATGCCATTGGCCTTCTTGGCCACCAAGCACAGCCCTCTTGGCAGCTTTACTGCATTCCTGGATCCTCAGGTAGCACAGAAATATCTTTGCCCTGTGGATCTTCAAACTAAACACCCTGACATCCCTCTTGGGGTCCTCCAGACACCACTGGGGCATCGCTGCGAGATGCTCACAGCACTGATGCTTCAGCCAGGATGGAAACAGTCGGTGCAGGAGAAACCTGCTGTCCAGGACAGGAAAAGCCACTTGGCTTGAAGCACCTTTTACTCACGCCAGTGTAAATTTTAGTGGATTGACTTCAGGTTTTTATTGGCTTTGATGGGAGGGGAGCTGGACCCTGTTTCTGTGTTTTACAGCCCTGTGAGAGCATGAGTGCATTTGATCATTGCAGTTCCCGTGACTTTCCTGAGAACTGAGTATCCCTGCTGTGCATTTAATTGGGTGGATTTGGGACCCCAAATCATCCTGGTTCATTCTAGCGACGGCTGCTCTGCCCCAGCAGCAGCTGAGGGTGAGTTTTGAGGCTCTAGGGACATCGATATCTGGAGTATCCGGGGTAAACTGCAGCTCTGGGGCAGCAGGACCCATCTAGGATTGAACTGCTGGTTCTAAAGAGGTTCCCTCCCTGGGAAACTACCAGGGCGCTTGGGAGGGGCTCTGTGTGTGCACAAGCAAAACCAGTTTGGAACTGGAACCAGTCTGAGATTAAACCATTTCCTTTGCTCTCTTTCCAAGAATGAACTTTATTTTTCCAGTTGATCTGAAACAGGGAATATTGGGACTTGTTTTGGTTTGTTTTTTCCCTCCTTCCTTGTGTTTGGATGCTTTCCCAGAAAAACACAGAAAATGAAACATTTATTTTTCTTCCCAGTGAGAAAGTTTCTTCTTTTCTGGGAAGAGGCGCAAGGGTCGGACTAGAGCTACTATCATCCTTGCTTTGTGAGGAGCAAACACAGCTCGGAAAGCACAGCCTGGCCCCGCAGCTCAGCGGCTGGAGCAAAGGCTGGAGGGCGAGGATGTGAGCTCACCAGATGATCTGAACTTGTGACGAGAGAGCGTGTTCACTCCTGACAGCTCCGTGCACTCGGAGCCCTTCGGGCTGCAAGGCCTCTGTGCTTCAGGGAGAAGAAAAGGGATGATTTTCCCCTTGGAGGAAACAGGGAGGTGCACGAGAAGGAATATGTTGGCTTAGCTCTCACTGACTCGAGCAGCGTCTCAGTTCCAGCTTCCAGACTGGACCCTGAGCCAAGTGGACGCTGCAGGGGAGGTGTCCCTGGCTCGGAATGCTCTCACCATCCAGCCCTGGGGCCACTCATTGGTTTGGTCACCAGTCCCTTCCAGGGGGACAAAACGAAGGCTCTGCAGCCCTGTGTCCTGTTATAGCTCCCTGCCTCCCTGGGATGCAGATGGCACAGCTTCCCTGGGATGCAGATGGCACAGCTTCCCGGGGAAGGTGTTAGCTCAGGACTCGGAGCACCTCGTTCCCTCTGTGCTTTGCTCGCATGGTTTGTGTCCCAGGATTCCTGTTTCATGCAGGCTCCAAGCTGTGGGTCTCTAAGGGTACTCAGTGTTCCAATACTGTCCCACAGTTCTGCCCCAGAGCAGCTGATGGTGGCCCAGCCGGTGAGCGGGTCGAGCTCCCAGGACCACACAGAGCTGCGGCGCGTGCTTCCCCTTGAGGCTGAGCTGCCTTGGCTCCTTCGTCCCCAGGCTCAGCTCGCCGTGACGGCCAGCGTGGTAGAGGAAGGGGCTGACGATTCTATTTTGCTCCCCACCTCCACTCTCCTGCTTTGGAGACCTCCCAGTGAGTAACTCAAGCTGAGAGCTGCGGTGGCAGATGCTGCTGGGGTGGAACTTCCAGTCTCTGAGGCTGTAACTGCCTAGGGAACCGACGTCTTCATCCCCACAAATTACAGGCTCCTGCCTGCCCTTTACAGCCGAGCAGGGAAATGGGTGAGAGAAAGCACGAACCCCCCCTTATCACCTACCAGCCCCCTGCACACTCCGTCTCTCCTCCAACCCTTATCTTGGCTGGACATTAGGAAAAAATACTTCATGGAAAGGGTCATTGGTCCCTGGCAGAGGCTGCCCAGGGAGGGGGTTGAGTCACCTCCCCTGGAGGGGTTTAAGGGTTGAGTGGACGAGGTGCTGAGGGACATGGGTTAGTGATTGATGGGAATGGTTGGACTCGATGATCCGGTGGGTCTTTTCCAACCTGGTGATTCTATGATTCTGTGATTCTAAGAGCCCTCCCTGGGCCTGGATGTGACTGGTCTTTGGGAAGTGGATGTTTTCTCCTGGTTCTCCCTGCAAGCTGTAGCCCTGGGTGTCTGCAGAGCTGGGCATCAGCTCATCCTGTGCAGGAAAGTCTCCTGTGGTTGAACTGTTGTGCTGAACTGGGGAGCTGGATCCACAGTCCAGCTTTTCTGTGAACTCCAGGTCATTCTAGTGTCCAGTTCCAAGCTGAACAATTCAGCTTTTTCTCTGTCCTTTCTAAGGCTCAGACCTTCTCTTCTTGATTGCCAATTGCAGTCAAGACTGTCTGCCTAAAGAATGGGGTGAACATCAGAAGAACAAGAAAGACCTTCCTCTTCATCTTGTTGGAGTCACTGGGCTGTCAGAAGGGAATTTTAGGTTGATGTGAAGAGCTGAACCCAGAAAACCATGCGGTTATCCACCAGGCTGTAGATTTTATGTGGGGCTCATCCTGATCCACGCTCACCTCCCTCTGCTGACTGGTAGGAGATGTTTGCAGGTGGCTGCCAGTCAGGAGGGAAGGTCCCCAGCGGGACATTTGGGACGTGTGTGCTCCTGGCCTTTCCTTGTCCTGGGACACTCAGTCCTGGCAGGGAGCATTGTGAGCCCCGACGCCTTCACTCGTGGGGGGTTCTGCTCTCCAGGCTGACTCGAGATGGAAAGATTAACAGGGAGAGCTGGAGCTTTTACTGTTTACAACAGCTCTTGGAAGGAATCGGCATCAGGAGACAACCAGCAAGCATTTGCCAAGCCTGAGCAGTGTTTACTCACCCCAGTGGGGTTCACGAACACAAACCTGGCAGGACACGTGGGACAGCGCCGTCTGCCAACTCCATCCCTAAGGAAGACTCCACGAGGTGGCCAATTTGCCACATCCTTTGGTAACGTGCATGAGCTTAATTACTTTATTTGTTAATGATTCCCTGAGGGTGTTTAGCCTGGAGAAGAGGAGGCTGAGGGGAGACCTCATTGCTCTCTACAACTACCTGAAAGGAGGTTGTGGAGAGGAGGGTGCTGGGCTCTTCTCCCAAGGGACAGGGGACAGGACGAGAGGGAATGGCCTCAAGCTCCACCAGGGGAGGTTCAGGCTGGACATTAGGAAAAAATATTTCAGGGAAAGGGTCATTGGTCCCTGGCAGAGGCTGCCCAGGGAGGGGGTTGAGTCCCCTTCCCTGGAGGGGTTTAAGGGATGGGTGGACAAGGTGCTGAGGGACATGGGTTAGTGATTGATGGGAATGGTTGGACTCGATGATCTGGTGAGTCTCTTCCAACCTGGTGATTCTATGATTCTATGAGTTATTTATTCATAAAATCCACTTAGTGGGCCATAAATTCACCCAGTCAAAGAGCAAGAGTGAGGAGGTTTATTCCCTTAACCTCCCCCCGGGGCTCCCCTCGAGCGCGCTGCCTGTGATGAGGAGCCCACCGGTGCCTCAGTGCCGCCTGGGCTGAGTTTCACTGACTCATCACTACCAGCCACATCCATATTCCCAGTTCAGTTTGCCAATTCACGTTTTATTTAGCAACCGGCGTGACTCACCGCTAGGATGATGACAGTGGAGAGATGAAGTGATACAAACATTTGGGGCTCAGTTTCTTAGGGCCAAGCTCTTCCGATGGTTCTTCACTTAGATCGCAGGGTGAAGGATTAGCTTGGCTGTTTTCCATTCTCTCGCAGAGGGAAGCAGGGATCCCCTCGGGAAGGCACGAGAAGGAGCCACCAAGGGCTCCCTGGTGGCCAGGGGAGAGAAGGAGCCACCAAGCACACAACCCGTACGGCGCATCCTTCGCCAGGGCTGTGCAACAGCAATTACAAAACATGAAACTGGGCTGAACTTCCCTGGTTTCAGGTTTCACCCCGTGCTTTGGGCTGCAAGCCAGGTACCTCCGAGCCCTGACCGGGGAATTTTAGGGGGTGACTTCCAGCAGCTCTGGCAGCGTCGGTGGAGTCTTGCAGGGTTTGATATTTGTTTTACAACTCTTGGTTTTGGAAATCAGCCTATCAAACCTGCAGCTTCCCTAGAGCAACACCGAGCAAACGAGTTTTTTGCCATCATAAAGCAGAAAAACCTTTTGAAACCAGCAGCAAGGGTGCTTCCTGTCAGCTGAAGAGGAAGGAAAAAGGGAGTCTATCAGTGATTAATGTTATAGAAACACTCAGAGTTGCTTTGCCATGTTGCTGGCTAAGCTGATGGCACCTGATTAATGTGGATGGGAGGCCTGTCATCAGGTGTGATTTATATTTTTAAAGCAACTTAATGAGCTGGAATTCAGTTTCATCCACCTAAAGGACTTATAATGGGCATTTTCATCAGGACTGAAACATTTTCCTGTTTTCAACTATATTTTTACTGCAAGAAGCTTCATGGACACATTCCCTATCTCAGCTCTCTCAGTGCTCCTGTTTCTCCCTGAAAATATCAGGGTGTAGGTGAGGTGACTTCACTGGCTGTGATGCTTTCAGATCCTGTTTGTGACATCTCCTGAGCCTGCTGTACCCCTGCTTCCATTCCTGTAGAATCATAGAATCAGCAGGTTGGAAAAGACCCACCGGATCATCGAGTCCAACCATTCCCATCAATCACTAACCCATGTCCCTCAGCACCTCGTCCACCTGTCCCTTAAACCCCTCCAGGGAAGGGGACTCAACCCCCTCCCTGGGCAGCCTCTGCCACTGCCCAATCACCCTTGCCGTGAAAAATTTTTTCCTAATGTCCAGCCTGAACCTCCCCTGGTGGAGTTTGAGGCCATTCCCTCTCGTCCTGTCCCCTGTCCCTTGGGAGAAGAGCCCAGCTCCCTCCTCTCCACAACCTCCTTTCAGGGAGTTGCACAGAGCAATGAGGTCTCCCCTCAGCCTCCTCTTCTCCAGGCTAAACACCCCCAGCTCTCTCAGATGCTCCTTTTGTTCTCCAGCCCCCTCACCAGCTTTGTTGCTCTTCTCTGGACTCACTCCAGAGCCTCAACATCCTTCTTGTGGTGAGGGGCCCAGAACTGACCCCAGGATTCGAGGAGCGGTCTCCCCAGTGCCGAGTCCAGAGGGAGAAGAACCTCCCTGGACCTGCTGGCCACGCCGTTTCTGATCCAAGCCAAGATGCCATTGGCCTTCTTGGCCACCTGGGCCCCTGCTGGCTCATGGTCAGTCGCTGTCAACCAACACCCCCAGGTGTTTCTTCTCCAGGCAGCCCCTGGGGCCTCCGTGCACACTCAGGTATCTTCCTTACATCCTTGTGTGTCCCTGGTGAGCACAGAGCCTGAGCTCAGCCTGGCTGCACAGTCCTCACCTCCTTGGCGTGAAGGTGCTTGTTATTTTGTTGTAATCTCTAGCAAGAAAACAGGTGGGATTTGGGCTGGGAATGATTTTGCAAAGACTGGAGAGACGGCACAGGACAGTTGCAAGAATAATATTGCTCTGTCTGTAGAAGGTCTTGGCAGCCTTTCACCAGCTCAGCCCGAGCACGATTCCCATTTCCGCTCCCAGGATGACACCGAGGTGTGGAATCGATAAGCGTGTCATCTGAGGTCGGAGCTCTCGAGGGCTGCGTTGTGTTTGGGTCTCCCAGGCATTGTTGCGACACGCCATCAGTTCCAAAAGCTCAAACCAGAAACGTGGCTTTGATTATTCAATAGCTGGAAAACAAAAGGGGCATTTCCACAGCGGTGGAAAGCAGGTCCCAGTTCCAGGCATCCAGGCATCTCGTCAGCAAGATAAAGGGAGGGGAGCAGGCAGGGCACAGCGGAGATTGCGAGAGGGGATGTGAGACAAAACAAGGGCAGGGACAGCAGCGGGTGGAGGTGATGGGAGCCCGCAGGGTGGAGCGCAGCTGAGGCAGCAGAGCAGCTGCCAGGGCTGCTTTCTGTGTTTTGCACCTGAGTTCTTAGGAGTCGTCTGGTCGTGGAGAGCAGGTGAGACACAGCACGGAACGATGCTCCCTCCCCGACGTGAGGTGTCGTTGGTTTGACATCATGACAAACAGCCCTCAAATTATTCTCTGCTGTTCTTCTTATGGGTGCCGGGCTCCACAGCATCTCTGGGCAAAGGAAAATGTGCTCTTTCCCTGGTCTGAACTCATCCCTGATCCCAAACTCACTAAAATCAACAGCGGAACATCCATCTTTCGTTCTAACCTGGACCTCATCTTGACTTCCCTTGTTCACCTGCCTTTGGAAGCTGATAAAGGGCAAGAAGAAATCTTTGCAAGTAATTAGGAAAATGTAAAGCCCTGATTACAAAAATACAAACTATTAACAAGTTAGGAGGGCTCCAGCAGGGTCACAAGAGACAGAGAGAGGCTGAACTGGTGGGTGAAACACCAGGCTGGTTTTCCTGCAGGGACAGACCTCTCTGAGTTTGCACTTGGTGGGTTAGGAGAAAAAGTGAAGCCAGACTGGGGTGCTTGGAGAGCTGAGGATGTGTGCTCAGAGTGAAAAAGAAAGTGTGACACCAGGATTGTCCCCTTGTGTCAAACCAGTGCCTGCCTGCTGCCCGGTCACACCAGACCCTTGTTCCTTGGGATTGACTTTGGGCTGAGAAGAGCTGTTTTCTGCAGGAAGAACCAGGATGCAACTCTGAGCCATCCTCTCTTCCCACTTTTCCACCAGCATCTTCTCCTGTGCTGCACCGTGGCAGCTCCCGAGAGGGCTGGGACATCCTGGGGGAGCGCGGAGGCGATGTGTGGGTGCCCGTGGGAGCAGGAGCCCGAGCACTCACCTGCCTGACGTGGCAACCTTTGATGCGCTCACCTAAGGACAGATGGCTCAGCTCCTGTCAGGGCAGCAGGGAGCTGGAGCAAACAGCCTGCTGCCTTCTCCCTCTGGACTCGGCACTGGGGAGACCGCTCCTCGAATCCTGGGGTCAGTTCTGGCCCCTCCCCACAAGAAGGATGTTGAGGCTCTGGAGCGAGTCCAGAGAAGAGCAACGAAGCTGGGGAAGGGGCTGGAGAACAAGAGAAGCGTCTGAGAGAGCTGGGGGTGTTTATCCTGGAGAAGAGGAGGCTGAGGGGAGACCTCATTGCTCTCTGCAACTCCCTGAAAGGAGGTTGTGGAGAGGAGGGAGCTGGGCTCTTCTCCCAAGGGACAGGGGACAGGACGAGAGGGAATGGCCTCAAGCTCCACCAGGGGAGGTTTAGACTGGACATTAGGAAAATATTTTTCATGGAAAGGGTCATTGGGCAGTGGCAGAGGCTGCCCAGGGAGGGGGTTGAGTCACCTTCCCTGGAGGAGTTTAAGGGACGGGTGGACGAGGTGCTGAGGGACATGGTTTAGTGATTGATGGGAATGGTTGGACTTGATGATCCAGTGGGTCTTTTCCAACCTGGTGATTCTATGATTCTATGATCCTCCCAGCACTGGCACTCCGCAGCTCCTCACTGATTTACCCGCTCCGTCAGCGCCTTGGCAGCCGTGGATGCTGGGTGCCCGCGGGGGTATGGAGGTGTGGTGAGCTGGAGACGCCCCGCTTGTTTATTTGGTTACCGTTTTGTGGTTTTTGAAAGGTGCCTGCAGGTCTGCAGGAGAATCTGCTGTGAGATGGGCCTCACCCTGTTCCCGTCTCCTCGTCCTTGGAGGGCTCTGGCTTTCCGCGTGTGTGTGTCGACGCGCGTGTGTGACTGAGTGAGAGCAGATCCTGCAGTGGCAGAAGCTTGTGGAGCTGCACAGAGTGACTTCCATCGCCTGCACATTCTTCCAGTTCACCCTGCAGCAGATGGCACCAGGCATCCCATCATTAACCCTGTCCCTGCCAGGAGCTTTTGCAAGATTACAAAGAGGAGAGGACTTGTTTAGCTTTCTTAGTTGATTGCAAAATGCCTCCAGCAATGCTGGAAGAGTGGGGTCTCCCCGAGGCTGGACTGCAGTGTCCACCTGCGCTTTGGGAGATCGGAACAAAGGCTGCTTCGTCCCTTTTCTTGTCCCCATAAGAAATCCATCTCCAATGTCATTCTTGGCTTGGAATAATATACAAAGTGGTTTTAAAGCATTAAAAGTTCATCATGGCAAGAAGTGCAGTGATGAATTTGCACAATGCAATGGTAGCTCTCCCTGTTTCACACCTGTTCCTCTTCCCCGCGTGATGATCACACGCAGGGGCTCAGGCTGAGAGCAGAGATTCCCTCTGGTAAAAACCACACAGACTGCAGTTAGCAGTTGCCCACCTGAGGACTCCCTAGGAAAGACAAGAAGGTGTGATCGCTCCCGCTTGAGGCGTTGAATCACACAGGGAGGACGGGTTTCCCACAGGCCTCACGGCTGGGAGGTGACGCAGATTTTCTGATATTCCTGCTGGAGAAACCGAGCCACAACCCCATCCTTTTCCTCTGTTAGAACACGTGCTCTGCTCGCAGCACCCATGATGTGCAGACCCTTTGTGTGCAGGGATGCCCAGCAGCACTGCTGAACAGCTCGGGAACGCCTGTTCCACAGGGTGCAAAGAGAGCAGCGATCTCTGCTGCGCGCTGAGATCTGCAGGGCTGGACCGGGGCTCACACAGCACATCAAGTGCCGGTTCCCCTACAGGGAGCATCAGCGGCAGGGTGGAGCTGGTCCACAGCGGGCTGGGAGTTCATAGAATCATCAGGATGGAAAAGACCCACTGGATCATCGAGTCCAACCATTCCCATCACTAAACCATGTCCCTCAGCACCTCGTCCACCCGGCCCTTAAACCCCTCCAGGGAAGGTGACTCAACCCCCTCCCTGGGCAGCCTCTGCCAGTGCCCAGTGACCCTTTCCATGAAAATTTTTTTCCTACTGTTCAGCCTGAACCTCCCCTGGTGGAGCTTGAGGCCATTCCCTCTCGTCCTGTCCCCTGTCCCTTGGGAGAAGAGCCCAGCTCCCTCCTCTCCACAACCTCCTTTCAGGTAGTTGGAGAGAGAATTGAGGTCTCCCCTCAGCCTCCTCTTCTCCAGGCTAAACAACAGGTGCTGCCCGGAGGGGAGAATCCCACCTACTATATCACTCACCATGCTTTCCAAGTGCCTCACTCTTCCCTGGGCATCTCCTGCCCAGCCCTGCTGAGCTGCTTTGCCTGCAAACCCCACACGAGACCGGGGGCTGGTTTCAGACCCCGTGCATGGGGCACAGACCTGGCTGCTTTGTGGCAAAGCTACCGCTTGGACACATTGGCTTGATGTCCCTCAGACCCCACGCAGTATCGAGCTGCTGTGAGGTTAGCTCTGAAAATGAGCTGGAGGGGGCTTCGGTGTGGTTTCAGGACCTGTGACATCAAACCATCTGGCAGGGAGGAGTAGGGATGGTTCCTGGTTCCTTTCGTGACAACCTGCGCATTCACAGGCTCCTGTTGTTTCCTTTTCCTCTTGTCTGGGCAAAAGCAGTTGGCATCTGGGCTTAGGGCTGTGTAGGTGTCACACGCCCTGCTCTGCGAGGCAGGATGGGGCTGGAGGAGGTTTCTGATAGCACCCAGGGCTGCTAAGTGTGGAAAGAGCTTCTGTTGCCGCTAAGGGATTGTTCGTGGTCACCACTAGTTCAGAAATGTGGCACCTTTCATGTGGGTTTAGCGTTAACCTAGAAGGGAAGCTCTGCCACCTACAGAGAAAGCCTTTTCTTCCTGGGAACCAGCTTTGGATCTTTTCTTTGACTGCTGGAGGCATGAGATGGGCAAGCCCTTTGCTCGTGACCTGACACTGAGGGCTGTTCTGAGCAAGTACTGTCTGGGCTTTGCCTTTTTGCAGTGCCAGCAGCTGGGGATCGTCCTCTCTGCGTGCGGATCCCAAGCTTTACTGTTCAACGGGTATTTGTAATACAACTGACCTCATTGCTCTCTCCAACTCCCTGAGAGGAGGTTGTGGAGAGGAGGGAGCTGGGCTCTTCTCCCAAGGGACAGGGGACAGGACGAGAGGGAATGGCCTCAAGCTCCACCAGGGGAGGGTCAGGCTGGACATTAGGAAAAAAAATTTCATGGAAAGGGTCATTGGGCAGTGGCAGAGGCTGCCCAGGGACGGGGTTGAGTCCCCTTCCCTGGAGGGGTTTATGGGACGGGTGGACGAGGTGCTAAGGGACATGGTTTAGTGATTGATGGGAATGGTTGGACTCAATGATCCAGTGGGTCTCTTCCAACCTGGTGATTCTATGATTCTATGAAACATTGCAGCTGACCAGCCAAAGGGTCTCTGGCTACGAGGATCATCTCTGCTCTGTGAGCTGCATCAGCAGAGTCCTGTGGGGGCCTAATCCTGCCTCCCTCGCTGTTGAAACCAGTTGGCTGCACTTGCTGAGAGAGCTGGGCTGGGAAAGAAAACTGGAAAATAACCTGATCTGTTTTTCCCTGAGGCACTGAGGGGCTCCACGTGCTCCCTGTGAGCTGACGGAGCCTCTCTGAGTTATCGGTTATTGCTCCAAGGATGCTTGTTTGCTGTTCTCATAAGGAGGCATGCGTGGTGGCAAGGGTCAGCGTGGCTGGATGCAGCTGCATTTCAGGAGAGGAGGTGGCACAGCCACCAGCAGGCGAGGACAGAGGCGCTGGGGGAGAACGGAGGTGGGAAAGTGGCTCTTAGCATGGATCAGCGTCCAATATTGATCCCTTGTGTGAGAGCCAAACTCCGTGTCTGCAGAGGATACGCCCAGGACCCACCCAGCCTGAGGCTTCCTTCAGGGTAGGATGGAATTCATCATCTTTGCCTTTCTGATGGGGCCAGGCGTGATTCGGGGCTGTTCTCGTGCAGGGCCCCCAGGCAGGAGCTGCACAAGGTGGAATTCAGTTTGCTGTTCCTGTGCACGGAGTGGCAGAACGGAGAAAGTTCTTCCTGGCAGGAGATCCAGATGGTGAGATTTGTCAGGAGGCAGATCATGAAGGGAAAGCTTCAAGGGGAAGAGGGCGTGAGCCGGGACGGCAGGGGAACCCATCAGTGATGAAGCAAGAAAACATTTCCCTGTGCTGGAAAGCAGTGAAAGAGCACGGTTCCTTTATAGCTCTTTGTTTTCTAATTACTGTGCGGTTTTATTGGACATGTACCTGCCGTGAGTACCTGACCAATCCTTTAATCCCTGTCGCTCTCTGCTGTAAATCATGATTAAGACAGAACTTGACATGAGAAAAAACAGGTTCTTTGCTCTTCCGTGGCTGTGCAGGAGTCCCCTGACATCTTCCTTAGCTTCACGCAGTTCTCAGCTTCGGAAAGCTCGGACCTGTGAAGGGACCTGGGTTACCAAGGCTTCTTTACTTACAATCTCGTGTTCCTCTAGTGTCTTTCTGCCAATGAGCACAAACACGCTTCACAAAACTCAGTGACTGAACTGTGCTCCTGCGGCTGTGGGTGAGGACAGCACCGGTTTTATCATCCCCGTTCAGAAATGAGTGGAAGCAGAAGCCGTTTGCTCGGTGCCGTGTTGTGAGGCAGTGGGACAGCCAGAAACTCTGCCCAGGAGTCCCTGCTCCTCATCCCCGTCTCGAGCTGAGAACAGGATCCAAGGACCAGGGGACTGACCGATTCCTCAGCTGAGAGTCCCTGAAGCCAGGAGCAGAGTCCGACATCCTGACTCCCAGTTCCCTCCCCATCTCTCACTCCCACCCACAGCTGGAAATAGAGCTGAGAAGCTTTGGCCAGCAGCCCCTGCCCCACTCCCTGTCGAATGCACTCAGTCCTTGTCCCAGCGAGGGCATCGTGGCTGCCCGTGAGTCACTTGACGTTGGTTTTTTTGGTCATTTCCTCAGTGCTGCCCACTCCCCGAGCAGTGCTGGGCTTTGCCCTTTCATCCTTTAATCCCGAGCCTGGCAGTAGGTGGGGAGGCAGGAACCGTGCTGGGCTGGGAGCACAGGGAGGCGTTGACGGTGGGGGGGCTGATCCGGTTCATGAAATCACATCTGAACCGAGCCGTGTTCTCCACAGCGACGGAGTGGAACGAAATGATAGATTGCTGCCTCCTCGCAGGCTGCAATTTCATCCTCCCGTTGCGTTCTTCCCCTGCAGTTAATAAGCACCCTGCTTGCCCCGGGGAGGCTGCTGCGGAATCTGTAACCCAGAGAGACCGGAGCTTTCTAGGATTTGGGGGAAGCGGCTGGTAGGAGCGGGGATTGGTCAGGAGCTGAGCCAAGCGTGACCCAAAGAAGTGGAACTTAATTCTGCCTCTCAGAGTTACTCGTGGACGATGCTCTGTGCTCAGCCTTGGGCCTGATTCATCTCGAACGCTGCGTGAACTCGTCTTTGAAGTGCTGCAGCGTGGCAGAGCGGCTGGTACACAGCAGCCTTGTGTCTCTGCTCCAGCCCAGGCCTTCAGGAGGGCTGGTGGGGGCTTGCAGAGACTAAGAAACCCATAGCAGAATCCTACCTCCATTAAATTTAATGGCAAAACACCCCTTGACGCTGCTGGGTCTAGAATCCTGTCCTGTTATTTAGTTCTTTATTGTGCTGCCAGCACTTACATCTGATGGTGTTTGCCGCTTTCCTCTGGAGCCAGGTTCTGGAGTGGTGCGATGACTCGAGGAGCTCAGCCTTCATTTAAAACTGAAAACTGTGTTACTAATGCTCATTACGGTGGAGTAAACCTGAAAAAAACCATCAACCCAACCATCTCGAAAGCCACAAAGCGAAGACAGAGAACAGAAGTAGTATTTTGGTAACTCTTTAAAGCCAGTCCATGGTTTGGGGACACAGCTCATAGAATCGTAGAGTCATAGAATCACCAGGTTGGAAGAGACCCACCAGATCATCGAGTCCAACCATTAATGGACTCGTGGTGTCCCTGCTTTGGACTGAGGTCTTGATTTCAACCTCTTGCTTTAATCAGGAGAATCTCCGAGAGCTCAAGTGTCACGGGAGGTTGGTTCCCAAAGAACTCCACACTTCTACCGCATGATCAGTGTCTCAGGAGATCCGACATCTCAGGGGGAGTTTTCCATTTCGGTTCCAGAACACACGTGGTCTTCACTGTAAGGAAAAAGAGCAGCTTTACTTACTCCTCTGCAGGCTGGATGCGATTGTGCACCCAGAAATCTTGGATTTCAGTGTTTAATGGGAGGTACTGAGATTAGAAAATTGTATTTGCTGGCCCCAAGTTCTCAGATCAGCTGCAGAACCAGCGACTTGATTCCTTGGAATCTGAGCAGCCCTTCCCACATCGGCACCACCGGCCGTGAGGGGAATGCTGAGGAATTAGAGGTTCTCTTGGAGACTCCAAAGGCTTAGGACACCTTCCCCAGGGGGACAGATGTGGAAAGGGAAGAGATGATGAACCCTGGGCAGCCAAACAGCAAGGCGCCTGCATGGGGAGGTAGTGGGAGCCTCTTCCCAGGTTAGGGATTCCTCCGGAGCGGCTGCTAGTGCAGCTTGACAGCTCCGAGGCTGTAAATCCTGCAGATGAATTTGAGTCAGAGAGGGAGCACTGGCACCTCTTGAACATGTTTTACTGCTGAAGGGGGTTATTTAGGTCTCTGCCACCCACGATGTGTGATGTGAAATACATCACCCGGGTTCCTGGGGAAACATTAAAGAAATATGGGGGCTGGCTCCTTCGTTTGCCAATTACAATTTAGCTGAGTTGCATTTGCAGGTAGATGCAGGCTCAGGAGAGAGGGAGAAAGAGAGCGAGCGCAGTCTTGGAATGAACACCTCGTAGCCCAGGGCCTCTTTGCAAATGAGGGGGATGATGAACCCCAGGGATGGTGTGCGGCACAGCTTGGGCTTCACCCCTTGCAACCGGAGCAGCTCAGGTTTTAGCGCGGCAAGTCCTGTAGTGGCTGTAGTGGCTTTGATGCTGGATCCTGCACTGCATATTCCTGCCCACATTAGGAATTCTCTGAAAATTGAGATGTTGAGGTTAGAAATTGGAGCCGGACCGTCCTGTGCAAAGGGCAGGACAGTCCCAGACCTGGAGGGTTTAAACAGAGGAGCCAGGATGGAGCTGGGATGTGGGAACGCTGCTCTCTCTGTTCCTGATTTGCACACAAAGCAAGAGGAAGGCAAATGAATGCTCAGGGCTACAGGGAGGCAGTGATGGAGCCAGGAGCACGCAGGCATCCCGAGCCCCATTCCATCCCTCCAGCTGTTCCCCCTCAAACACATGGTGCTCCCCGCATCTGGGCCATCCTTGTTTATGCAACAACAGGAGAGACTCAGGTTCTGCTGGCGGCTGAGGGCAGGAGCCCACGGCCCTGGGGAACAGTGGCAGGAGTACAAATTCCCCGGGGATCTGTGCTTCTGCCTGGGATGGGGTAAGGGTTGGGATCACGGAGAAGCCGAGTCCCTGGCAAAGGCGAGTGCCACACTTTGTTCTCCACAGCCCTGGGCTGCAGATCCTGCTGGAGGGGAGATCCTCGATGTGAGGAAGGCAAAAAGGAGCATTAATGAGTGTGAAGGGTGGGGACAGGGCCCAGGGCTTCAAGATTCCCAAGCAAGAACAGCTCAGATGTGAACATATTTATATAAACATCTGGGAACTGCTCTGAGGGTTGAGTGAAGGTTCAGTGCTCTACAGAGGGATGACTCTGCGGTTAAAGTGTTGGCCTGGAAACCTACTCACCTTCCATGGTTCTCACCACAGCTTCAGACAAGTTGTTGAGCTGTTTTCCTTGCCTCAGTTTCCCAAACTCCTGTTTATGCATCCCTCTTCGCTGGGTGTTCCTTGCATCCCCAGAGCTACGTGTGTTGGGGCCCCATCAGGTCACTCAGATCCTGTTGTAACCCTGCAGGTAGGGAGATGTCCTGGGAAATGTCCCTGCTAAAGGGAAAAAAAGGTTCAAGACTTGGGTAAGTAGACTTTGGGCTTCCAAGATGGTTATATGAGTGAAAGTTTCTGTGGCTGAAAACTCTGATGAAGGTGGGGGAAGAATGATTTTTTTCTGAAATCTTCTGGTTCTGTTGAGTTTTGCTTTGCAACTTTTTCACATGGAGAAAAATATTTTGGCTGTCGGGTCTAGATTTGTATTTCAGGAACTCTGGGTACTCTGAGAACTCTGGGAGACAGGGAGTTGAGGCTCAGCCTTGCCTGGAAGATCGAAAGGCTCCAGTGATGTTTAACTCACTCAGTCTCGCTGCAAGGTGGCACGAGCACTCGGTGGAGGAAGGAGAGGGGTTTCCAGAGGGAAGCAGCCACCTCCTCCAGGTGAACAGATGACAGGGGCAGGCAGAGACAGCACTGACAGCTGGATGGAGGCAAGCGTTGCTTCAGCAAACCTTAAAAGCTTTGATAATCCCCATCTCCACCCATTTCGTCCCAATCTCTTTGAGTCTTCACTGGATGCCAAAGGTAGATTTCTGAACAGACAGGCATTCCTGAGAAATGATGTTCCCTGGCTTCCCTCTGCTTTCCCATCCCTTATTCACTCAGGGCAGAGCCATGACTCTGGGTTGACCACTTTGGCATGACAAACTGTCCCCGCACTGGTGTTCCTTTCCGTAGACGTTCCCTCTTTGTCCTGGCATGAGGCTATCGGGAGTTGATTCCAGTCTCCGTGCCCAACCAGCCCCTGGTCTGACCACGGAGCCTGCCAGCAAGGATGTTTTCACAGCTCCCATAAGCATAAGCACACGGCTACCAAGCACGGGACAGCATGGATTCCCCACTGTCAAAGCAAAGAGATGTCTTCAGGCTTATTCCCGTTGGCCATCTCGAGCTGGTGAGGGGGCTGGAGAAGAAAAGGAGCGGCTGAGGGAGCTGGGGGTGTTTAGCCTGGAGAAGAGGAGGCTGAGGGGAGACCTCATTGCTCTCTACAACTACCTGAAAGGAGGTTGTGGAGAGGAGGGAGCTGGGCTCTTCTCCCAAGGGACAGGGGACAGGACGAGAGGGAATGGCCTCAAGCTCCACCAGGGGAGGGTCAGGCTGGACATTAGGAAAAAATTTTTCATGGAAAGGGTCATTGGGCAGTGGCAGAGGCTGCCCAGGGAGGGGGTTGAGTCCCCTTCCCTGGAGGGGTTTAAGGGATGGGTGGACGAGGTGCTGAGGGACATGGGTTAGTGATTGATGGGAATGGTTGGACTCGATGATCCGGTGGGTCTTTTCCAACCTGGTGATTCTATGATTCTATGATCTGGTCCTGCACTGCTGGAGCCTTCCCTGCCTTAGAAGGCCCAGATTGGCTCTTTGTGGGATCTTCCCTTCTGCCAGGCTCGTCTCCGCTTTCATCCTGGGTGCCATGCCCGCCCCCTCATCCCCTTTGATTCTGGGACCTGAAGAGAAGGCTGGTTTAGGGAATGTCTTGTCAAGTCCACCTCCCCCTCCGCCTCCCCAGGGCCCTTCTGCATTGTCTCACTGTGGTGCAGACGAAGCTGGAGATCAAAGCCCAACCGCCTTTTTTTTTTAGCTCAGGGAGGAATGCTCGATGCCTCCTGTCGCCAGCCCCACGGAGGGTTCCTCTCCTCTCCGTAACTCGAGCTTCCCAACCCTGGAGGCGGCTCTGGGCTGACAGGTGACAGAGCGCTCTGAGCAGGCAGGTCCTTCCCAACAAGTCCGACTTTGCACCAAGAGCTCTCCGTCAGGGATTTGAAGATGTCTGCGGTTAAGAAGGGATGTGCCTCCCAAGCTCTGAAAGAACTTACCTGGATGGAATTAACCCTTCCCAGAGCTTCGCCTTCCTTCTCTGCTCCGAGTCAGTGATGCGTGGCCTCTCTGTTTTTTAATTATGATCAGTTTTCTTTCTCTCTTCCTCACACTCGCTCAGCTCAGCTCCCATCAGCCCCATCTCCATGTTTCTCAAGGAGCTGCTCGCGATGGGTCAGCGATGGGCAGGTTCCCTGGCATGACACCAGTGGGATCGTACCCACAAACTGCCACCACTCGAGCTGAAAAATAGCTCCAGCATTTCCCACAGTGGCAGAAGACTCTGAGTCACCTCTTGGAAAGGTTCGTGACCTATTTTGACCTTGTGGGTTGCATCAAACCAATAACTTTGGCTGACAGGAGCTTCGGGAGGAGATGTGCCGAGTACACAACCGATACCTTCTCTGAGGCAGATTCAGACTCAGACTCTACACATGAGTTTTTCCCAACCCCAGCACCGCTCTGGGCAGGGACTGCTGGATTCCATAAAGTAGCGAAGATGGGATTCCTCAAACCCCGGAGCCTCAGGCAGGTTTTCTGTGCTTCTCTTCCTGGCAGGCAATGCTGTGAGCTGCCGATAAAGCTCTGATAAAGCCTTTGCTCAAAGGGATTGTTCATTGAATGAATGAAAAAGGAACAGCATGAGTAGATGTGGGGGGGGGGGCGCGGTACATCCTCTGCCCTTATCGTGCGTTGATGAAGAGAGACTTTGGCCAGAGAAGTGTGCAAAGTGAAGCAATCCTGTGTGTTTATAGTGTTCATGCATATTGTTAGGGTGTTTTTCTTGGATTGCTGGAGTAAAGCCATCCCTCTGGCACATATATAGCAGGTGTATATGGTATATATTGGTATAGCAGGCAGGGCATCTCTTTCCCCAGATCTCTTTGTTCATGTTGTCGGGCGGGGAGCCCTTTGCACGAGGTTTATCTCACTCTGGGCTTGCACTGAGCCCAGCACGAGGGGCTCAGCACCACCTCCCCTGCAGGAAGGAGTAGACCTTTGCACTAGGACAGGTTGTGTTCTCCATCCAAAGGACTCACCGAACCTTCAAGATGCCCTAACCAGCCTGACATGGCAAATCCTCAGCCTGATTTCTTCACTGGGGAAGCCGAGGCACAGAACATCACTCCGGGGTCATATGCTGATTCTGTGGCTGAGCAGGGAACACAGACAAGGTCTCTTGCCTGCTGGGCCTGTGCTTTAGCCACAATCCATCTCCCTGCCCAAGGCCCTTTCTGTGTTCAAAGTGTTCCACAAACAATTGAGGGCTTTGAACTCCTCCTCATCCTGGTTAGGTTGAAAGTGGAGGCAGGGAAGGAAACACCTTCCTAAACTTAGCCCCCAGCCAGCCAATACTTTTGGGAACTGTGTTTGATTAGACCTGGGGAGCAGGAATTTGGTCTGAGGTTTGTTAAAACATCTTTTCCTCCCTGGTTAGAACACTGCTTCTCATGAACCCTAGAGGATTAGGTGCTGCCTTCTCCAAAGCAAAGCTCTCTTGCTGCTCAGGCAGAGTTATCCATCCTTACTCCATCGCAAACCCCTCTGTGTCTCTGCCAAACCCGTATTTCCCCTGACCTCCATCCCTGGTGTTGCTCCGTTAAATGCACAGCAAGGAGAGAGGAGAGCAGGGGCCGTGCTCCCTTTGGAGCTGTCATCGTCTCCAAGCAGTGGCCGGGGCTCCCGGGAGCTGGACAGAGAGGATGGACCCCAGGGAACAGCTAAATCACCCTGGGGATGCTCGTTGCTCAGTCTGACTCCTGCCACAAGGCAGACAGGTCTGAAAAAAAGCTGATTTTTCATGGAAAAATAAATCATAGAATCATAGAATCACCAGGTTGGAAGAGACCCACTGGATCATCGAGTCCAACCATTCCCATCAATCACTAACCCATGTCCCTCAGCACCTCGTCCACCCATCCCTTAAACCCCTCCAGGGAAGGGGACTCAACCCCCTCCCTGGGCAGCCTCTGCCACTGCCTAATGACCCTTTCCGTGAAAATTTTTTCCTAATGTCCAGCCTGAACCTCCCCTGGCAGAGCTTGAGGCCATTCCCTCTCGTCCTGTCCCCTGTCCCTTGGGAGAAGAGCCCAGCTCCCTCCTCTCCACAACCTCCTCTCAGGGAGTTGCAGAGAGCAATGAGGTCTCCCCTCAGCCTCCTCTTCTCCAGGATAAACACCCCCAGCTCTCTCAGACGCTCCTCTTGTTCTCCAGCCCCTTCCCCAGCTTCGTTGCTCTTCTCTGGACTCACTCCAGAGCCTCAACATCCTTCTTGTGGTGAGGGGCCCAGAACTGACCCCAGGATTCGAGGAATGGTCTCCCCAGTGCCGAGTCCAGAGGGAGAAGAACCTCCCTGGCCCTGCTGGCCACGCCGTGTCTGATCCAAGCCAAGATGCCACTGGCCTTCTTGGCCACCTGGGCCCCTGCTGGCTCATGGTCAGTCGCTGTCAACCAACACCCCCAGGTCTTTCTCCTGAGGCAGAGCAGGGCAGGACAGGCCCTGAGCTGGAGCGGGTGCCTGCTTAGCCTGTTGTGCCGTTCTAACCGAGTCTCTCCTTGCGCTTCCCAGAGCTTCCCAATGTCTTTCCAGCCTCCTGTCAGGGCAGAGAGGGAAAGGGCTGAAGCTCGATGGGAAAAGCTGCTCTTGTGGTATTTCCTGCTTGCACTGGAAGGCAGCCACGCGTGAGTCCTCGCAGGAGATTCACAGCCCAGGAAAACACACCAGTTGGATAGTTCAGTTGGAGAGCCGTGTCACTCCTTCATGCTCCGGAGGCAGGCGGGCTGCCAGCCCCACACACCCTTGTCTCTAGAGCACTTGGAGTTCATCGTGAAGAGCCAGGGCTGAGGGCAATTATACAGCAAACAAAAGTGAACCCGATTTCTTGATGTTACCGCACGGAATCAGTGCAAAGCTTGCGGCTGACGCGTGTGGTTGTTCATAGAATCATAGAATCACCAGGTTGGAAGAAACCCACCAGATCACCAAGTCCAACCATTCCCATCAATCACTAAACCGTGTCCCTCAGCACCTCGTCCACCCGTCCCTTAAACCCCTCCAGGGAAGGTGACTCAACCCCCTCCCTGGGCAGCCTGTTCACCGATACTCTGATATTTCACGCTGTCTCTCCCAGCCCAGCAGAACATTCCCTAGTCCTTGGGGTCTTTATCGAGGGTCCCAGCTCCCGCATGGCCCAGGCACAAATATCTGGGTATTGGGCAGAAAAGAAATACTAAGAATTTGCCTACAAATGCAGAGACCACGCAGAAAATTGATTCCAATGTGCAGGCGCTGCCGTTGGTTTGAGGTCAGAGACACGTATGTACTTTGAGTGCTCTGAGAAATCTCAGTAACAGATGATCCAGGCGAAAGGAAATGTAGGAAAATAAGGTAGATGTGGCTTTGCAGCAATTTCTGATTAATTGCAAAGTATGAAATGGTGGCTCTTTGCGAAGAGTTTTTCCACCACAACTCGAGCTTTAACTGAACTCTGTCGGCATTACTTCATAAGTTGTGTTCCCACTCCCAGTGCCACATTCTGAGCTGAAAACCAGATTTTGAGGTTTCCTGCTTCATCTTCTCAGCAGATGGAAACGCACATGACTTCACAGAGATGAATCCGGCTGTTGTTGGGTGTGAGCAGCTGGAGTTCCGCTACCGTGTTTTTTAAATAATAATAACAATTGTGATGCCCAAAAGCTGCCCTTGGGCCCCTGAGCAGGACTTCTCTTTTCATCTGTGTTTACACAGCAGTTGGAACAACGGGATCTATATTCTGATAATGGGTTTGGGTCACTGCAGCAGTGCTTATAGAATCATAGAATCACCAGGTTGGAAAAGACCCACTGGATCATCGAGTCCAACCATAACATAGGTAACATGGGATGATTGGGAATTAAAAGGCTTGTAGAGAAATATTTGGATTGCCTTCTCTTTTTATGAATTTCAAAGTCTGTAACATTACAAGATCATCAGTTTTAAGTTCAGAAAATTGCAGCTGGCTCTTGGTTTGCTCTGCCTGATGAGACTCCCAGCCCCAGGCTGTGTTTGCTGCTCTCCAGGCTGCTGAGATGCCAACCAGAGTAGATGCAAAGCATGTCCAGTGTTCCAGTATTGTGCTACCACAAAGCATCAGAGCAATGGCAGCTCTTGGGGAACAGGGTTTTAAGTCCTAGCATCTCACTATTTCTTACAATTAATTAGGAATGCTTTGCTAAGTCTTGCTGGTACACAGCAGGGTAGAGAGAGCTCGTTGGTGGGAGGAAAAGGGGAAGCACTCGGTGCTTTTATACTCTCCATGTTACAGATCTTGGATGCTCAGCCTCGCTCCTGTTCTTTAGCCGTCACCTGTTGCTCCAACAATACCAGAGCAAGTCCCAGAGCATCTGTGCAAAGGCTCTGGGAGGATGGATGTGCACCCACGTCCGACAGCACAGCAGTTCTGAGCCGTTCAACATCACTGGGACAGCGGTGATGTTGTTTTTGTTGGGTCACAGGAGCAGAATTCTGCAGGGGAATGAGTCACTGCAGGGACCAAGCAGAGCTGCTGGGGGGGCGCTTTTGGCTCGGTCATAGGTTTTCTGGCTGGCTTGGATAGGATACATCCCACAATGCCTTAACACCTCCCAGTCCACTTCCCACCACCTATGAATTCAGGATTCAGGTTCTTCCTTCCCTCACAGGCAACCCAGTCACTCCTGGCACGGCATGAAGGTCTGCAGGCTCTCTGAACCCAGACCTGAGCAGCTGGTCCTGACTATCAGTTCACTCCATGAGGACCCTGGCAGCCTTCTCCTGCTGCACTGTTCCCACCTAGGGGTACAGCCTCCCCTCCCCAGGTCTGGTCCCACTCCTGGGGACCAAGGGATGACTTCCTTCCCTCCCCATCACCGCAAGATGTCTCTGTTCACCTGTTCACCAAGGGAGAGCCCAGCATTTTTGCAGAGGTTTGGGGATTGGGGGGAGCCAGCCAGAGGAGGGAGATCATCAGAAGAGGGAGATCTCACTTGGCTTAGAGGGAATTGGGGTAGAAAATCTTAGCAGCTTCCCGAAGATCTCTGACTTGATCTCGCTGGCGTCCCCTTTCATGTGCCGTGCTAAGCTCCTCGGTGGGCCGCACCCTCCTCTAGAGCCGTACATCCTGCTGGCACCAGTGCCAGAGCCTCCCGGAGCTTGAGGTTTCCGTCAGAAAGACTTTCTTGAAGCCCTTGAGCAAGAGGCTTTGCTGGGGAATCACACGGCTCTGGGCGTCTTTGCATCTCCCCGCATGTCTGAGAGATTTCATGGGATCCTGCCTGATCTAAAATCATTCCTCAGCAGGGTCCTTAGGGAGGAAGGACGCTTGGGAGCTCTGATGCCCCTGTGCTCCCCCAGGACCCTGTGGTGCAAGATCCAGGGACCCCACCAGCTGCAGCTCGTGGTCCCACCAGCGAGAGTCAGGGAAAGGGAGAGCTGAAGCTGTTCATGGACACGAGCATCTCCCACAAACACAACCAGGACAAAAAGCCAGGGGGGTGGAAGGTTTTGAGCACCCCCTTTGCTTTCAGGAGGTGCCTTGGCTGGAGGGTCCCCAACGGACCCTACTCTGCAGCTCTAAGGCAGCTCCTGCCCTGCTCGGACCACGAACACCAGGGAGAGGGACAGGCTGGGTTAAAAATCTGTGGGGCATGATGCCATGTGGCTGTGTCATTCCTGCCTCATCCGCGTGTGTGGGAGGGTGGCAGAAGGAGGAGGCGCACAGCTGACGGGGTGCAAGGGATTCGAAGCCCAGCTCGGACCTGGCTAATTAGGTCCTGGGGGACAACAGCGTAACTTTATTCGGCCAGCTCTGCGGGTGCCACCTCTGCTGCGAGTGAGGAGCCCAATTTAACTTCTTGCATCCAAAGGGCTGCTGTGGAGCATCCTTCTGCTGATTTTGAACTGGAGCAGGGAGGTGCAGAGAGCCCTGAACTGCAGTGCAGCACCTACCCCTGGTCTCAGCTGCTGCTGGACACCCTCTGTGCTTGCCCTGGGCCAGCCCGGGCACACAGGTTGCTCTGATTCTGCCTTAGTGGTAGCAGCAATCCCCTGGTTGCAGTTGTTCTAAATCCCAAGCAGGTCAGAAATGGCCATGAAGTTCACTGTTCCAGAGTCCAGTGGCTTCCATCCCCATCTCTTCTGCCTCCTTAGAGATCCGCTTAGCAAAAACCTCGGGAAAGTGCTGTCCCACCGCTGCCTTTCGTGGCCCAGAGCCATCTCACTGCTGGGAACGCGTGATGCTTGGAGATGGAGGAACAACTTTGACTTTGCCGATCTGCTCCCAGCAACCAGAAGGACCAAGTCCATCTTAATTACATGCCCGTTTGTGATCTAAACATCAAAGAACTTGGCTGGAGCACAGCTGAGGCATGGCGATGGGATGTGGCCAGGACAAGGTCCCTCACATCCATCTCTGCTCCAACCCCAGGCTTCAAAGTGGCTCTGAGAAGCCAAAAAAGTGCACAGGGTGAGGTGACACACTCAGGGACAGCACAAGTGGCCATGGCAGAAGTGAAGCCTACACCGAGTGCTTTGTGTAACCACTGTCACAATATTTATTCCCTACTCTGGGCCTCAGTTTCCCCACCTGGAAGTCATTCTGGCCTCGACAGGTAAAGGAGGGCGAGATGGATGAAAAACCCATGTGTGCTAAGGTTTGTTGTTACAGAGAGCATGGCCGGTGCGTGGTCCTGCCTCTTTGCCACTGGGTTCAGGTCTTTCCAGCGATGATGTTGGCAGAGGTGAAGTGCCAGCTGCTGGCACCTCCGGGGGCCCCTTGGAGGGAGCCCCTTTAGGAAACGAACCTCCCGGGCTCCGAGACGAGATAAGGGGATCCAGGCAGAGGATGCAGTTGAGGCTGTGTCTGGAGCAATGTTTTCATTCCTGCTTGGCAGAGCACGCGTGGTAGGAAGAACCTCAATAGGTGGCCCTGCCGGGGTGGAGGATGTTGCTGGAGCGAGCACGAGGTGCTGAGAGCTCCCAGGCAAGAGCAGCCCGAGCAAAAAAACTCCTTGGGGAGAGGAGCCAGGGAAGATTCTCTGATCGCTGCATATTAAAGCCGCATGGTGCCGAAACCCTTATTAGTGCACGCAGCCCTAATTGTGGTGTTTGCATCTGCTGTTCCGTACTTGCCTTTCTAACAATGAGGGAACCGACAGGAAAGGCAATAGGGGTGCCCACGGCAGTCTGGGCTTGGATCGGCTGCGGAGATTCGGATTTGCGATAAGGTGAAGCCGTGGTGATTTATACCCCCTCCACTTCCTTCCTCATGGGGATGAAGACATTCCGGAGGAGTCCTCTGCTTCTCAGGACATTCTTGGGTGATCTCATCTTGCTCTGCCTCTGCCTGTGCCGGCACCAGCAAAACCAACGCTTGTGCTCTGCACGAGGCTTTGGGGTGGCAGGGAAACTGAGGCATGAAGAAGCGAGTAGTGGGCATGAGGGTTACCCAGGGTACATCGGAGACTTGAACCAGAGTGGATTGGGCTCATGGGAAGAATTTCTGAGTGACTTGAGCTGTGGACGGGGTGCTTGGGCACAGAGGAGTCCAGCCGTTCCCATCTCTTCTGCCCCACATTGTGGAGCAGGAGACAAAGGACCCTCTTTAGCTTGTGGAATCCGTTCCACACAAGGAAATCGTGGCAGATTTAGCCACTTGGGAATCGAGCTCAAGGCGATGGAGCATAGGATGAAGGTGGAAAACCTCTGTGACCGCAGGCACTTTCCCGTGTCCTTCTGGACTGCTCCTCAAAGTGGGGGTGACGGGGATAAGAATATTTCCTTTGTCTGGTGAGGCTGGCAGCCTGGCAGGGCTGGGCTCTCTGCGAGCGTGTCTGTGCAGTGCTCGGCGCAGCGGGGCTTGGAGCAGGGTGAGGGCCCCGGGCGCTCTCCTCATAGAAATAATAATGAAGCATGGCTGGAGATAAAGTTCAACCCAGCATGAAAACAGTGCATGGGGCTCATTAGGAGGCACTGGAACCCCAGAGAAGATGAGATTGAAAATGATCTTCCTGGTTTCTGGCTCATCTTACAATCCAGTGGGCTTCTTAAGCATCACAAAATACTAGGACCTCTCCCTCACACGAAACGTGAATATTTGTCCTGGGAACATCACCCTGGCGTGGCCTCCCCATCCTTGTTAAGTTAGAACCATAGAATCACCAGGTTGGAAAAGACCCACCAGATCACTGAGTCCAACCATTCCCATCAATCACCAAACCATGTCCCTCAGCACCTTGTCCACCCGTCCCTTAAACCTCTCCAGGGAAGGTGACTCAACCCCCTCCCTGGGCAGCCTCTGCCAGTACCCAATGACCCTTTCCGTGAAAAATTTTTACCTAATGTCCAGCCTGACCCTCTCCTGGTGGAGCTTGAGGCCATTCCCTCTCGTCCTGTCCCCTGTCCCTTGGGAGAAGAGCCCAGCTCCCTCCTCTCCACAACCTCCTTTCGGGGAGTTGCAGAGAGCAATGAGGTCTCCCCTCAGCCTCCTCTTCTCCAGGCTAAACAACCCCAGCTCTCTCAGCCGCTCCTCGTAAGACTTGTTGTCCAGTTCCTTCTAACTGCTTCTCTCTCTTCTGTGGATGTGTGAGAAGAACTTGTCAGGGAGGAAATCTCAGTCTAAAGACAGACATGATCAAATCCCATTATCAGACCTCAAAAAACCCGTGTTATGTGTTTCCCTGTGGATTCAGATCAGCCAAACTCAGCTTGTGATTTATCCTGCAACCAAATCCAGAGCAAGGGCAGTGCAGGTGCAATGACCTCCTACTCAAGGAGAAAGAAGCTCCTTGGAAGAGTGACCTCAGCGTCCTGCTGATGTCAGATATCGGAGGGATAGAAGACCCCTGCGGTGAGGTGCTGGGATGCAGCTGTGGGCGACTGTGCCGTGGTCACCTGGCTATGGGGAGGCTCAGGCAGAGTCCAGGTCAGCTCCTCATGTCGGGGAGATGCCGTGGGGAACATCCTGATTCCTGCAACAGGCAGAGCTGTTTTGTCAGAAACCGAACAAAGCTTTCCTGGTGAAAGCAAATACACCCGGAATGATGTTTAAGGGCATGATGATCAAAAGAGAGACCAAAACTACTCATGAATTTGGAGTGAATTTGGCAGTTCAGTTTGGAAGGCAAGAGGAAAGACCTGGAGGGAGTTCAAGTGTTTGCTTTGTTTCAAAAAGATCAGAAATGAAATTAAATTTTGGGGGTTCAAAGCAGTGTTTTCATTTCAAATTAATCTGGGTTTTTTTTCAAGGTGAAAAAGGCAATAAAATGACTTCAGGTGAAGGTTGTGCTCCAGCACAGAGCGTTTTCCCTTTTTGTTCAGCCAGCAAAGAGATGAACCTCATACAGGGACTGCAAAGTGGAAGAGTGGAGGGGGTTGCTGCCCATCTTGTGTTCAAAGACAGTGGAAACACCACAAACCACCTTGCAGATGGGAACACTGAGAGAGCAGCCTGCCCAGGGCTGGAGCTGAGACCCTCGCGGCACGACTGATCGCATCGGGTTCAGTTCTGGGCCCCTCACTACAAGAAGAATGTTGAGGCTCTGGAGTGAGTCCAGAGAAGAGCAACGAAGCTGGTGAGGGGGCTGGAGAACAAGAGGAGCGTCTGAGAGAGCTGGGGGTGTTTAGCCTGGAGAAGAGGAGGCTGAGGGGAGACCTCATTGCTCTGTGCAACTCCCTGAGAGGAGGTTGTGGAGAGGAGGGAGCTGGGCTCTTCTCCCAAGGGACAGGGGACAGGACGAGAGGGAATGGCCTCAAGCTCCACCAGGGGAGGGTCAGGCTGGACCTCATGAACAAATTTTTCGTGGAAATGGTTATTGGTCCCTGGCAGAGGCTGCCCAGGGAGGAGGTTGAGTCCCCTTCCCTGGAGGGGTTTAAGGGACGGGTGGACGAGGTGCTGAGGGACATGGTTTAGTGACTGATGGGAATGGTTGGACTCGATGATCCGATGGTTGTTTTCAAACTTTGTGATTGCATGATTCTATCATTCTATCATTCTATGATTGTGTCCGTTTGGGCAAGGGAAGCAGCAAGGTTGAGGTGCATTCGGAGGGTGCAGCAGGTACGAGTGTCTGAAAGAGGCATCTGCCTCTCTGGGAGCTCTGGAAAGGACCAGGATGGAACCAGAGAAGCACCTGACTCACATAATAGGTTTCCCCTTCTAACGGAAACACCCTGGCAAGGCCCCAGGAGCTGCCTCGCCGCTCAGGCCAGCGGGAGCGGGAGCGGCATCGCCCCAGACTCTGACTTGGCTGGAAGGTAGTGCTAGATTGGCTTTGTTTTTTTTTCTTTAAGTGCTTTCAAGTTTGTTGGTAAAGAAATGTGAGTCTTCTCCATAAATATTCACATGTGCGATGGTGCGGTGAGATGCCGGCTCTGGGGCTGGTGCCGCGGGATGACTGTGGTGGGGCAATTACATGGGGCGAGCGCGTGGGACCGGGGTGCAGGGTGCTGGGGTGCGGCGCACTGGGGCTCTGCGGTTGTGGGGAGGGTGCGGCCAACCCTGTGGGAGGGGAGGCGCAGCGAGAGCTCAATCCTGCTGCTGAGGCTCGAGGAGGGACCATGTCACGGAGAGGGTCATTGAGCACTGGAACAGGCTGCCCAGGGAGGTGGTTGAGTCACCTTCCCTGGAGGGGTTTAAGGGATGGGTGGACGAGATGCTAAGCGACAGGGTTTAGTGATAGATAGGAATGGTTGGACTCGATCCGGTGGGTCTCTTCCAACCTGGTTATTCTATGATTCTGTGATTCATTTATCCTCCCCAACTCTTGGTCCATCTTGCATCCTATGCAGAGGCAGCTGAAGGGCTTTTCTTGTCCAGGGGCTCTCCAGGGGCTCAGATATGAGCTCAGTCTTGGTACCAAACTTGCCTCCTTCAAGCTGTAACCAATTCTTCCCCAATTTCATGCCAACATGGTCATTTCCCGAAGACTCTGAACCTGCCAGACCCAAAATCACTTCAATCTCAAAGCCAAATAATTGGGTTAGTGTGGTACCAAGACACAATGAACGCACCCCGGCAGCAAAGCCAGGCTCAGCCTCACTCTGTCATCACCGTGTGCCTCCCAGCCCGTGTCCACACGGCTCAGAGCATGGGTGGCCTCTGCCCTTTGTGTCGTGCATCCTTCTCCATCCCAGATCTCCATGATTTGTCCCAGCCCTGCGTTGCCAGGGGATGATCTGGGTGCTGAGGTGGCATCCGAGGGAGGAGCTCCTACACCCTGGGTCCCACTGCTCCCCTCACACCCCATCCTTTCCCAGCCTCCCACAAACAGACCATCCCCGTGCTCCATTCGGGCAGCAGCCCCGACCTGTTCTTCCAACCCACACCACTCTGGCACCTTCAGGATTTAGGAGCGGTCTGGCCTGGGGCCTTCCCACTTCACAGGGCACCTCGTGCCCTGGAATGCAGCTGATCTGGCTCTCGCCTGGCTGTGAGCGCCGGGGCAGGCTCCTCCGCAGAGCCAGCCGGGAGCCCTGGGCTCCTTCTCCGCTGCCGCAGCCCTCCCAGGTAGCACTGGTGGGAGAACACACAGAGGAGAAAGAGGCGCTGAACCCCAAGCTCGTGTCTCGGGGAGCCTGCCCAGCCTCTCCTCTTTATTCCCAGAGAGCTGGGTCTCAAAGGTGGAGTTTACTGGGACTTCCAGCAAGCCCTGGATTCACAAGTGCTGACAGAGCGCTTCCAGCCCTGCTGGAGCCTGGGGGTACGCGGTGCCGTGCAGAACCAGTCCCTTTTGTGCCAGGCTGCTCCTGTGCTCCTTCAGGACTGATTTGTGCACAAGAGAGAGGTAGTTTCTAGGTGACCGCATCAGCAGCGCCTTGTAGATAGACAGGTATGAAACGTAACGTGTGTCAGGTTACCACCAGGGATCGATTCACTGCTCCCAGCGAGGTGCCGGGGAGAAATTCCCTGGTGGTGATGCAAGGCCAGGCCGTGGAAACTCGCAAGACTCTTCATCCTACTGGAATGAAGAGCAGCGTGTCAGCTGCCCCGGGCCAGGGTGGATGCGAGGAGCTGGTGGACACGAGGCGCTTGCACAGCTTGGAGCAGGCGGTGGAGCGGCTGGACAGGCAGGGTGAAGGTTGCTAGGGGTCCAGTGGCATCGCTGAGCCTGGAAGAGGACGGGGAATGATGATGATAAAGCTCAGCAGATGGTTTGGGTGGTAGGTGGTGGAGAGTGAAGGTCTGCTGGGGTCTGGGCACCATCCTGCAAAGGGCTGGAGTGGAGAAAAGAGCACATCACAGCCCTTACACCTGAGTTTCCATTCTGCAGGGGGGGAAATGGGGACACAGAGCAGCGCGTTGTTTCCATCACCATCATCCACCCACTAACAGGTGCAGCTGTCCTAAATCCCCATCTGTGGCTGTAGCACCCAAGCTACGGGAGACAAGTTATGGGGTAAGACAGGAGGAAGCCAGTGTGGGGAGCAAAACCAGGCAGGTCTGTGCCTGTCAGTGGGCAGCGGAGCAGATGATGCTGGGGAGACCAGGAGTGAACATGAGCTAAAGGAAGAAACCACCCTGCTAGGGTCTGGGCAGGGGAGCCAGAGGACAGAGGAGCCCTGGAAGTGCTGGGTGACACCCTGGCTCTCACCTGAACTGGCAGCCCCTGCTCTATCCCCCGGCTCAGCCAAGCGGGGACCAGAATGGGGAACTCAGAGGAGCAGGGCAGGAGGGAAGCTGGGACTGAAATTCTTGGTTTTATCATAATCCATGGGGAAAAAGCATGTTGGGCTGCAAAAGTGGGGTTTCCTTTCTGTGCACATTGAGCTGTAAACACGTCTTTTCCTTTGTCATGTGCTCACTGAGTTTGTAGTGCATGGTTTTTGCTGCTACTTGGAGCCATGTGTCTCTGCGTGTGCATCCTGACCCATGTGCCTCTCGTGTGCGTTGGCGTCTCTCTCTGGGTCAGTGACACATCCTGCTGCTATGCTGCTGCCCCGGTCTGGAGGAGGGGGATCCAGGGCTGTGAGGAGATGCTTCCCTGGTGCCAACACTGCAGAGGGTGAGGGCTGAGCCTTGCCCGGCTCCTGGATCCGTGGGATCGTGGTCAGCTGAGGGGACTGGTGAGAAGGTGACAGGACCCTCCAGCAGAGACAGTGTCTATGGAAATCAGACCTGATTTTCTCTCTCCTTTCACCCACCCTTAACCGCTTTGCCACAATATCAACAGCAGGAACCGCCAGCCAGCCCCAGATCCTACCTGATAAACATCATCTCTCCTAATTACTCAGCAGCCCACAAATTCAGCCTCAGTTAAGCCCCTGAGAAGTAGATACCCTGGGCTACCTCTTCTCCCTCTCCTCTATCTCTCTTGTCCTTGCTGTGATGGGCAGACGTGCTGATGCCCAGGCTGATGCTGCCAGAGAGGACCACGCTTTGGGGCTGTAACCATCTCCCAGACATCGTAGGTACGTGGGGGTGGTGGGACTCCTGGTGCTGTGGTCCCTCGTGGGATGGATGGAGAAAAGGAGAGACCTTGGAGAGAAAGGGTTTGTGCCTATAGTCATGTAAAGTCACTGAGGAACATGGTCTGACTCGATGATCCGGTGGGTCTTTTCCAACCTGGTGAGTCTATGATTCTAAAGCCCAAGCTGCGTGTCTGGGTCAGGGGATGCGTGTAGCAGAAGTTTTATATGTGTGCAAAGGAACACGTGGTCTGCGTGGGCACACGGTGCCTCTGCAAGGGGAGTTTACGTGTGATGGGGTTTGATCAGAGGCAGAGCAGCAACCACGTGCTGTGAAAACCAACTCTGGGTGAGAGGGATGTAGCTGGATGTCGCCTCTGAAATTATATATAGATATAAAATATATATGTAATATATGTAACTTCACCAGAAACCGGAGCTTGGGGTCAGCTCCAATTCTGCCCTGGCAGGGGCTGGCATCGCCCTTCTGGGATTCCTTCTGTGCAGCCTGAAAGGGAAAGGCAACGTGAGGGCAGCTAATGGCATTACCTACTGAATGCAGAGCTGTGATTTGTGTGTGGGGTTAAGTACACACTGGCACAAAATCGCTGTGAATCTCGTGCGCATAGAAAGCACCTTGGCGCTAAGCCCAGATGGAGTGTAAATGGGACTGAACCCCCGGACTGTGCTTTCCAAGCCTCATCCACGCTGCTTCCAGCTGCAGGACCCTGCGGTGCCGTGGGTTTGAGCAGGGACCTGGGGTGGGGATGGTGCCCTCTCAGTCCCTCACAGGGATTGGGAGCTGATCTCTCATGAGTCGGATGTCAGAGGAAACCATGGAAGATGTTTCACATCAAAAATACAGCTGGAGCTCGCACAGCTCCTGGCTCAGCAGAGCGCCGTGGATCGTACGGAATAAAGGGACTGGGGGATTTCCACGAGGAATGGAAGATGCTGGAAAAACATCCCAGGAGGAGACTCTGCTCATGGAAATGTTCAGGACTGCCTGTCTGATGCCTTTGAGACAGTGTTTGGCCTGGAGTTTTTGGAGACCTCAACATCCATCACCCCCAGGCTTTGTGTTTTCAAAGAGCTCCTTTCTCAAGCAGCCACCAAAGGCCTGAGCTTCCCCACGAGCTCAGCATCAAAGCGCTGGGCTCCTCGGGTGCCCTCGGCCCCGTGGCCCTGGCGCTGAGCTGAACGATCGCCTGTAGACGGCATCCCAGCATCTCATCCGTCCCTGCAGGGATGCTCCCGCTTCTCCAGTGAAGACCATGGGTACCAAGAACAAAACCCACCGCAGGTCTGCAGCTCAGCCCCGGCATCCCTGGCAGCCTGTGCGATCTCAGCAAATCCCGTAGCCTTCCTGAGCCTCACCAGCCAGGTTATACCTCCTGGAGCTGCTTGCAGACCTGAAACTGCAGCGTGGACGTATCTGGAGGAGGGTATTAAATCATGGGTCAATCCTAGTCCAGATCAAAACTCCTGATCGGTTTGGTTGGTGGACTTAAATTGCACATGTGCTTCCTCTAGCATGGTTTGTCTACCTGGGGACGTTCAGGAAGGTTAATCTGCATTCACTTTGAAAGTGGATAAATTAAACCACATTAAACATGCTTATTGAGAATTAAAATAGCTTTAATGTGGTTTAGTTTAATTTACTTTGAGAGTGTGTTGAACTAGATTAAATTAAAACCATTTTAATTCTGAAATCTGAATCATGAGTTTAACGGGCTTTAACTGATCGACTTGAAATTCGTACTTTTAATTAATTTGAATTAATTTTCCGGAGTGGCTCCATGTCGACAAGCCTGGTAGCGAGAGAAAACCGCAGAGACACAGCCGGGCGCTGGGTAATCGCGTTTGCCGGCCATGGGAACGTCGGTATTGGGGTGGCAGCTGGGACAGTAGCAAGACAGAGATGGACCTGGTCAAGCTGGAGAGGAGGCAGCTCCAGACGAGGAGCCAGCCAGCCCCTGGTTTATCCCACTGGAGCCCTGGGCCAGCGCCGGGGCAGGGAGATGCAAACCCGTGGAGCCTCGCCAGGCTCTTGGTTTGCTGGGATTTGGATCTCCCCCAGAACGCAGAAGGTATTTAAGGAAACGCCGTCCTCTGATCCTCCTGCGGGCAGTGGTGGGGCAGGAGAAGCCCTGCAAGAACGTGCTGGCAGTGGATTTTGTGAGCCTGCTTTGCCCAAGCAAAAGGGTGGTTTTTTTCCTTTTTGTCCCTCAATCCAGAGGGCTCGTCCCACTCTGGGGCCGCTGGCGGTCGTTGCGCAGCCCAGGACACCTCCTGCATTCCTTCCATCTGATGGATCTAAGCTGGTCACAGCCTAGGGTTTTACTGACCTTGCAGACCACGTCTGACCAGGCTGCCACATGTGGCCGCGTGGCATGCGTGTGGAGGCTGCTTCCCGTAAACAGCGCTTCCCTGCATTTCGACATGCCCGTTCCACAGCCTGAGGTGCCTCAGAAATCCAGGTCACGGCGTTGCGGACGCGGGGAGGGACCAGCACGGGGCTGCTCTGGAGGCAGCAGTTGGGGGGCTGCAGCGCTGACCCTGCCCTCACTGGGTTCTGCAGCCCTGGGCAAGACTCATCTGTTAGCTTCCCCATCTCCAGAGGGAGGATAGCAGTGAGATGGCCATTATGAGAATTAATTAATGTTTGATTCGTTCTTTGGAATTATACAGAACCCGATAACCATTAAGGATTATCATAACCCAGTTTACCAGTGATCTATCACTCAGTGCGATCCCTGAGCACTCTGGGCAGATTCTCATGGGGACAGGACGAGAGGGAATGGCCTCAAGCTCCACCAGGGGAGGTTCAGGCTGGACATTAGGAAAAAAATTTTCACAGCAAGGGTCATTGAGCAGTGGCAGAGGCTGCCCAGGGAGGGAGTTGAGTCACCTTCCCTGGAGGGGTTTAAGGGATGGGTGGATGAGGTGCTGTGGGACATGGGTTAGTGATTGATGGAAATGGTTGGACTCGATGATCCAGTGGGTCTTTTCCAACCTGGTGATTCTATGATTCTATGATTCATGGACACCTGGAGCACATATCAAAGATTATTTTACACCCAGCTCTCTTTGTCCCAAATGGACAGAAACTCCCAAGCCAGGAAAGCTGAGGGTGGGCACACCCCTTACTCTTGGGAAGAAGGATCAGGTCTTCAGCACCGAGTACAGAACTTGTGAGTGCATGGATGCGGAGCACAGGACAGACCTGTGCGCGTTCTGCACTGCCACTGGAAGCTGAAATCACACCACGATGCAGGCAGAGCCCAGAGGAGAAACGCTGTCTTTTCCAGGTTTTAAAGAAATGGATATGACTGAGATGTGCATGAGGCCAAGAGCGAACATGTGGAGGAAACCAGCTTATGTTGTTCACTCCCATTCCCTTCTTGGCAGGTTTACTCTTCTGTATTTTTATAACTATGTCACCTCCCAACATGCAATAAGTTGCATGGGGCTCTTGCTTGTTTTCCATCTGCCACAGCACCATTGGGCAAGGCTGTCCTGGAGGCAGCGTGTCACCCTGGAGTGTTCCCCATGCTCCGCAGCAGCCAGAAGAACCGGGTGGGCAGGGAAGGGATGCACCCCACCCTGGGTGGCCATTCCCAGCGCCAACCCGCCCCAAGCTTGGGTTCGAGAGACACCTTTCTCCTGCCCAGAGAGCCCAGGTGACCAGGGACAGGCCAACAGTAAGCTGTGCGGAGGAGGGGGAAGGGCTGGTGTTTCAATTGAGCTCCACAGGGACAAATATAGAGTCACAGAATCATAGAATCACCAGGTTGGAAAAGACCCACAGGATCATTGAGTCCAACCATTCCCATCAATCACTAACCCATGTCCCTCAGCACCTCGTCCACCCGTCCCTTAAACCCCTCCAGGGAAGGGGACTCAACCCCCTCCCTGGGCAGCCTCTGCCACTGCCCAATGACCCTTTCTGGGAAAAATTTTTTCCTAATGTCCAGCCTGAACCTCCCCTGGTGGAGCTTGAGGCCACTCCCTCTCGTCCTGTCCCCTGTCCCTTGGGAGAAGAGCCCAGCTCCCTCCTCTCCACAACCTCCTTTCAAGTAGCTGGAGAGAGCAATGAGGTCTCCCCTCAGCCTCCTCTTCTCCAGGCTAAACACTCCCAGCTCTCTCAGATGCTCCTCTTGTTCTCCAGCCCCTTCCCAAGCTTCGTTGCTCTTCTCTGGGCTCACTCCAGAGCCTCAACATCCTTCTTGTGGTGAGGGGCCCAGAACTGACCCCAGGATTCGAGGAGCGGTCTCCCCAGTGCCGAGTCCAGAGGGAGAAGAACCTCCCTGCAAGCGCTGAACAGCATCTCTGCCAGTCTAGAGGCATTCGGTGAAATTCCTTGTGCACTTCTGGAAAGCCTCAATGTCCCCCTTTGTGGAGATACTTTATAGGGAAGAAGGACTCAATGCTGTGGGCCTTGTATACATCAAGAACTCTGACAAGACCTTGAAACAGAGAGCTGAGAGAAAAACAAGAGCTAGCTCGATGGGAGCAAGTACCAACTGAGAGAAAAACAGAAGAAGAAAAATATCAACATGGTTATGTTTAGTGTAACTTGGTTTTTTAGCATGCACGGTTGTTTAGCCAATAATATGTTAGTAATAGCTTTATGGACAGCTACCTTTAGCCAAAAATACACTGTAGATAGCCTTGTGGACAGCCTGTTTTGTAACCCAAAAGGGTATATAAAGAAACAGCTAACTCAATAAAGGGTCTTCGATCCATCAGATTGAAGTCCGTGTCTTAATCCCCTCACCCCTTGCTCCATGAGCGCAGCCTGGGACATCGCTGCTTCCCTGCATCTGTCTGGGTCTGCAGCGAATGGGGAGGAGAGGGTTTGTGGGCTGTGATTTTCTGCAGGGAGCCGAGGGCAGGTCGTGCTGTTTGAAACCCCAGGGATCCATGGGGAGCTCCTCTCCCCACTACCTCGCTGACTGAAAAATCACCTGGGCAGGTCTGATCTAACTGGTGTCCCTGCTCTACACCTGCCTCTCTTCATCCCTCCGCTTGCAGGTATTTGCTTACAATATGACTCACAACTATCTTTATTTATGGTGTCTCAATCCTTTCCATCTCAGGCCTTTCCTTTTGTCAATCTCCGTGTTGCCTCTGTCTGATTTGGATGACAAGCCCTTCCAGGCAGGAGCCCTATCTTTCCTAATCTCTCTAAAACACCAGCCACTCGTTACAACGCTAGATAAATATTTAATGATAATAATTGAACTTGACAAGTAACAATACTCAGCCACACTTACATTTTCTAAGCCCTTTCAGACACGGGCTAATTAATTAATTGCAAATTTACAAACAGGATAATTAAAGGATGCCCTGGCTGAGGATGAAAATGCGCTGAAAGCAGCACAGGGTGTTTGGAGGGATCACCATAAATCACGGTGGGGAAAGGACGGTTGCGAAGGGTGCTCCCTTCTCCTGCAGCCACGTTCAGCCCATGGAGTGGGAGGGCTGAGGACGTTCCCAACCGTGTGGTTCGCAAGCCTGGACCCCATTCAGGATCCTACCCCTCTCCCACCTCCCTCCCTAATTGCATCATCCCTCCTCCCTCCCCTCAGGGAGAGGCAATTAAAATAGTTGGGTTTGAATTTTTTTTTTTTTCCTCTTCTTTGAAAGGCAACCCGTGCCCTTTATTGGATGTAAAAGTTGTCCGATTTGGAAAGCAGAACCAAGCTCTTTTCATCCCCCTGAAAGAGCAGAGCGGCCTCCCCACGGCTGAGCTTTGCCTCGCTCGCGGAGCCCCATCTCAGAGCTGCTGGGTTCCCCATTCCAAGCATGAGAGGTTCCCCAAGGCAGGTGGGATTCTCCAGCCAGAGCTCACTGGGCACAGGAGCCGTGTGGAATGGCCAGATCATAGCACGGAATGCAGTATTTCCATCTTCTCTATCGTTGCAAATCTTTTCCTTCCTCACCCATTCAGTACTTTTAGCCCTATTTCTCTGACTTTCTGGAGGGGAACATTTCCAGCTTGTGAGCATCCATGCCCCTTCCTTTTCCAGTCTCCCAACAGAACATGAATGAGTGAAAACTCAGCCCCCCAGCGATTGCTGAAACGTTTAAACCCAATCCCATTCACAAATATATTAGCAAATAAAAGAAACAAAAGCAGCTCTCGCTGCGCTTTGAGATCTTTGTTTTGTTGTTGCTCTGTAGGATTTGGACCTCGATCAGGTATTTATGCAGATGTTCGTAATCTGTGTCGTTTTCCCTCATTTCAATGCTCGTGTTTGTTCATATATTTCCGGAAAGTAATGGGGGAAAGTGAGTTGCCCAGGGCCACGCTTGGAGTCAACGGCAGAGCCAGGAACATATCGCTCACTTCCCTCTACTGTGTTTTAACCACAAGATAATCTTAATGAATAATAATAATTCATGTAAACACTCGGCCAAGCTCATCCCAGGAGCAGCTCCGGTGCAGCAGCTGGCGGTGTATCAGAAGCAAAATTAGCCGCTGCGTCGACTCTCACTCTGCCGGCTCCCTCCTACACAGGAGGAAGGCGAATGCTTGCAGTGGATTTCCTCTCCCTCTCATCCTAGTTCACGGGGATGAGCGAGGCCCATGCCGGGCTGGATAGGACGGTGATTTCAGCCAAGCCACTCCTACGTCAGCTGCTGGCAGCCTGGCATAATTATTATTTATTATTGATGTTGTGGCAGCACCAGGAAGCCTCAGTCACAGCTGGGGTCACGTTGCTCTCCATGCTGTGCAAATCCCATGCAGATATGCCAAGGAGAAGCCAATCAGCGGGGCAGAGGATGGTCAGCGGTGACGCCAGGCAGCCTGGGGAGCCCGGGGGAACGTGGCAGCATCGGTGATGTGCAGGAGCTGCCTGCAGGAGCCTGCACAGCACCCACTGCGGCCAGGCTGCGCTCCAGCTCTGTCCCCTTCAGAGCAGCATGGATGAGCTCCTCCTCAAGACGTTGGTCACAGCTGCCGAGTGACCAAAATCGAAGTCCCGAGCACCCCCTGTGCAGGCAGAGCCGTCTGTACCTGCACACCGCATGCAGTCCCTTCTCACTTGCCCAGTGGGCAGCTGGTTTCCCCTCCCACCCTGCAGGTTCAGTCTTATTCTTATTTCACATGACCAAACCTCCACTTCTATTTTAGCATTTTCACCTTGGATCTAATTTAGAACCATAGAATCACCAGGTCGGAAGAGAGAGACCCACAGGATCATTGAGTCCAACCATTCCTATCAGCCACTAACCCATGTCCCTCAGTGCCCCATCCACCTGTCCATTAAACCCCTCCAGGGAAGGTGACTCAACTCCCTCCTTGAGCAGCCTGTTCCAGTGCCCAATGACCCTTTTAATGAAAAATCTTTTCCTAATGTCCAGCCTGAACCTCCTCTGGTGGAGCTTGAGGCCATTCCCTCTCGTCCTGTCCCCTGTCACTTGGGAGAAGAGCCCAGCTCCCTCCTCTTCACAACCTCCTTTCGGGGAGTTGTAGAGAGCAATGAGGTCTCCCCTCAGCCTCCTCTTCTCCAGGCAGATCCATTTAGCCTGGAAAGGCAGGATTCACAGTGGCACCAGCATGCATGTTTTCCCCTCCTTATTAAAACTCTGGGAGATCCACTGGGGAGCCAGAAGCCTCTGCACCAGCTGCAGGTTGTGTAACTCCCTTGTAAAACACGCTCCCTGACTCGTCCCTGCACCCATCCCGCCACTGATCCTGCTCCTCATCCACTGCCAGAGCTGCTGCTGCAGCAGCGATGCTTGAGTCAGCCCTGCGATGGCTCCGGCTTCACATGTCGCTGCTTTACCAGGGTCTATGTGTAAGAAGGGGAAAGCTCTTTTAAGGAATTTCTCTGTACATTGTGGAAATGGCCCACAGAAACCTCTGTGGAGGATTGGTTTGGGGCACCATCACAGCTCGGTGAGCTGAGGACCCTGTTGATCATAGAATCATAGAATATCTTGGGTCAGAAAGGACCTCAAAGCCCATCCAGTTCCACTCCCTGCCACGAGCAGGGACACCTCCCACTGAATCAGGGGCTCCAAGCCCCATCCAACCTGGCCTTGAATCCCTCCAGGGATGGGGCAGCCACCACTACTCTGGGCAACCTGGGTCCCCCCACCCTCACCATAAAGAATTTCTTCCTGATATCTAATCTAAATCTTCCCCCCTCCAATCTAAAGCCATTGCATTGCAATGTAAAGCCATTAAAGCAGTCAGCCTGTCTGCTCCTGGAAGATCCTCAGCATTTCAGGCTGGATATTAGGAAAAAATTTTTCACGGAAAGGGTCATTGGTCCCTGGCAGAGGCTGCCCAGGGAGGGGGTTGAGTCACCTTCCCTGGAGGGGTTTAAGGGACGGGTGGATGAGGTGCTGAGGGACATGGTTTTGTGTTTGATGGGAATGGTTGGACTCGATGATCCAGTGGGTCTTTTCCAACCTGGTGATTCTATGATCCTATGATCTACAGCCTGTGTCCCCGCTGCTGCTCTGGGATTTTCCCTTTGACAGGACCAGCAGTGGTAATTTTTGATGTGAAAAGCTCCACACTGTAGCTGCTGTAGGGTTTCTCTGATCCATGAAACTCAAGCACCGTGCACTTCTGGTAGTGGCCGTGACCCTGTGGAGAAAGGAAAGGAACCTGGCAGGAGCAGTGCCACCTCGATGACAGCAGCTTGGGAGCAGAAGCTCTGCAAATCCTCTCCTATATGAGCAGAGCCGGGACACATCACAGCTCTTGAGACCTAACCTGGTTCCGCTCTTTGTCCTGTTCCAGCCCAATCCTTGCTCGGCTCTTTTTGGTGCCTGAACGAGCAGCGACTGATGGTGACCAGTGCTTGGGAGAGCCACCCTGGTAGCAACTCATCCAGCCCTGCTGCATCTGTCCAGGACTTTTCCAGGTGCAGGAGCACCTGAACTTCCCACTGACCCATCTCGCTGAAGGGCCGGGATGAGCGACCCCAGGACCCTGCAGGATGGGGCCCTGAGGTGCCCCACGTGTCATGTAGCAGGTGCCTGGGGCAGGCGGGTGGCAATCCAGGACTCGGAGCCAAGAAGCCTTCCTGGGCTGTGAGGCAGCTGGAGCGATGCAGAGCGAGACCTGAGCGCTGCAGACCTCATGGAAAATCCAGGGCAGTCCATGGGAGCCTTTCCATGAGCGGTGACGTGTTTTGGGCTGAGCCTTTGATTCTGGAGCTGGTCTCAAACTTATGCTTTTTCAGGTGTTTGCAGACAGGATTTTGTTTTGGCTCCGCTTCCAGCCTGGCTCACACGGAGAGCGATTCCGAAGGGATCGACACCTACCTCTGCGCTGGGCTGAGCTCAGGCTGCCGTCCTCTCCAAGAGGCCCCTGGAGCAGCATCACCCTCAGCATCCAAACATGAGCAGCACCTGACGCTTTCCTCATCTCCAGGTCCATTTTTGCAGTTTTTCAGGGAAAAAGGGAACCGCAGGCGTGTTGGGACACACGCTTGAGCACAGACCCGTCTCTTTAGGTTATTGAGGATGCGCATTGGTGGTGAACAACAATGATTAAGGGCTCAGAGGAAAAGCTGAGTCACCCCAAGGGCATGCTGCTACTGCCACGCGGGGAATTTGCCTGGCACAGGCTCACAACACGTGAACCGACATCCTCATGTGACACAATTCAGCAAATGCTGTGCTGCCGACTGTGCTTCCTTCCGAGATCCTTGGCCTCGACCGAAGGGGAAGGCAGAAGACCCTGATAATCATACTTTGGCATCAGGCTGAGCTCTGTGCATCCTCAGTCTGTGAGATCCTGCTCTGCAGTCCCGATGCCACCAGAAAATCCCAGTTTCTATATTTACCCATCTCAGGGCTTCAATTTAAGGATCTCCCGGGTGTTTGTGTCAAAACGCTTTTGGGGACCTCCTGCACAGCTTCTCAGGCTGAGGTGGACACCAGGACTCAGGCCTTGAGCGCTGTGAGTTATCCAAGCACGAGCATCGCTCCTCGTGGTGGAGCTGAGGTTCCATCCTGGAAATCGGAATTGCAACTGCAGCTCCCACAACGTGCGCGTTCCTGCTCCATCTCAGCCCTGCTGAGCAGCAAACACAGGGGGAAGAGAGGGGGCAGGGAGGCAGAATTTATGTAATTACCTGCAGGAACCTTTCTGCCTCTGCACTGAATGGAGAAACCAGAACACAGCCAAGGTTTCTGCAAGCCAGGCAAACATCCCGACCAGAGAAGGCTTTCTTGAAACTCCACTCTTCCAGGCGGTGCCTTTCTTGGCTGTTGCTTTGGCAGCACCCGTCCAGAATGTCTGGAGGCTGTTACAGGGCAGGACTGCTGCCTCCTCTGTTTTCTTATGAAATACACCCACAAAGCAACCTGCAGAGGCTCCAGTCTGCCAAATCAAAGGGATCGCACTTGTCCCAGGGCTACACACTCAGCAGCATTCCAAGCAAAGCTGCATTTCTAAAACCTGGGCTGCAGAAATTAAAGGCACAGGCGGCCTTTCCTTCCCCCATCCCTGCTGACTGGATCCCATCCCGTCCCCACTTTGCTACTCCATTCACCAAAATCACAAGGAACGAAGCAAATCAACAACTTTTCCAGCCTCCACCAAAATCCTGGCCCCTGCAGCCACGGTTGGTATTGATTCTCGGGTGCCAGGTCCCTTGTGATTATGCTCTCCCACACAATCAGATTAAGGCTGTCTCTTCTCCCTTTCCAGCCTTATTAATGTGAAGGTCTTGTACATTTTTAAGCGCCTCTTCTTTTCTCCTTGATCTTTCCCAGTGTTCTGTGCATGGGCAGAGGGGAATGGGCGAGTGTCCCCTCCTCAGTGGAGATTCCCAGCGTGAGCCTCCCTGGAGTGAGGGAGCAGGGACCAGCGTGGAGCATCTGCTTGCATTAGCATTGCTCTGTCTGCAAAGGCCTCTGGCTCACCAGCCAAGAGAGACCAGGAGCTTACATCCCTCTTATGAAACAAGTGGAAATCTCCCCTGAGCCAAGGGTCTGGGAAAGAGCAGGGGAAATGCTTTTCCATGGGCTTTGGATTTCTGTAGCACGGGTTGGACTCATTGCCACTTGGTTTTCTTCACAGAGGTGACCAAGTTAGGAACACAGCTTCTGTGGACTCTTTCTAGCACCCATGGATGGAAAAGAACACCTTCAAAGGATGATTCAACCTACTCCATCTCTTCTCCATCGGATGCTGAGGATGCCTGGGAACCGCTTCTCTCCAGGCATCTCAGGTGGGACAGATCCTGCTTCCTCTCATGTTTTCTTGGGGGCTGTGGATTAAAGCTCTCCCAGGGTTGCTCTCTTCCCCACGGCTTCTGCATCTTCTTGGAAGTGCTGGCCAGGTCAGTCCACACCATTTTCCATGATTCTTCACTTTCTTGCACCTCTGCAAGAATAGCACTTTTCAGCCTCTTTGCCCAAGGCTAAATGGCAGCTCCTGGCATGAGGACACACGAAATCTTTCCTCCTATATTGTGTTTTCTTAATCCTCTTTGTTGTTTGTTTTGTCTTTTCAGATCCACTTATGCAGCCTCTTGAGGTGCAGTGCCCAGAAGCGGATACAGGGAGACTCAGTAAGTATTTCCCATTTTTGGAATTCAAACTTTCTCTTGAAATCAGTCTTTGCTGAAGAAAACCACGAGTACTGAGGGGAACACATCATCTAGAGAAGCTGCTCTGGGTGAAAAATGTTGATGAACTCTACAGTTTTATGTTACTCGAATGCCTGAGCATTTTTCTGCCAGATTAGTAGTCCCTCCAAGACATTTTGTTTTCTTTTCTCTCCTGGCTCTTTCTTTTTCTCTCCTGTTCAAGGTGGAAGCAGCTTATAGAGAAAAGGAGATGGTACATCGTAGAGAACGTGCCAGGCCTTGGCACCTGCATAAAAGCTGTGGATTTCAAAAGAGAAGGAGGATGAGGGTGGAAAGAAAGGAAGAAAAACTGGGGAAGAAAGGTAATAAATAGAAAGCCCTTGTCCCAAAGTGTGTGTGGTGCAAGACAGAATCCAGCCAGGCACAGCAGATCTGGCCTCACAGCCACTTCTCTCCCAGCCACGAGCCTCAGCTTCAAAGCCAGCATGGATGGGGAAGTACTTTAGACTGCAGGTCCAGGAGCCCTTGGGAAGGATGAGGCAGAAAAGCCAGACTGTCCTTCCCTTCAAACTGTGAGGTCCCTGCAGGCTGGAGCCCATGAATGACGATCTCCTCTCAAGGAGAGCTTTGAGTGCAGCAGATCCTACCACCCGGTTGATCATCACCTTTTGATCTAAGCTGGCCAGGGCTGGAGTTCTAATGTCAAGGGCTACAGCAGAAAACTCAGCACCTCTTTCAAGAAGAGTTTGAAGGGCATGAGGTGTTGGCCAGGATCGCACTGAAACACCTGCCCATGGCTTGATCCAGAAGGGTGATGGCTTGTTTTCCAGGAGACCCAATGCAGACCTGCATTTCCAGGAGACCTTGCAGACCTGCAGAGTCCGCAACAGTTTGATAGTTAACAAGAAAGCTAAAAAAAAAAACCCAGCCCGAGAGCGAAACCTTTCAGTGCGTTCCAGCAGCCACAAGCGATGAATATCCCGGGAGAGCTGGACTGTAATTCCTGCTAGTTTAGCATCAAAGGATGCTCCGAAACTTTACCTTCCTGGTGACATCTCTTCTTCCCAATGAAAGATGACCCAGGTGACCTTTGATTGAATGTCTTGATAGTCCAGAAGGCAGGGAGCAAGATAATTAGAGCCATAACATCTGATCACAGGAGAGAGGTGAAGGCAAGGTAGGGGCAGAACAAAGCTGCTTTTCAATAGCGGGTGTGACTGCGGCGCTGGTCACAGAGGGGCTGGGGAGGGGACAGGAGCAGGGTTTAAGAAGGGGGTTAAGTAGCTTATTTTTGAATAAAAGGTGGAGGAAGCTGGTTGTTATCTTCTCAGTGCCATTCAGGCTGCAGGTGTGACTTAATCTCCCGCGGGGCAGATGGGTGCTCTGGGTGTCAGCATCTTCCCCAGGTCTGCAGGAGAGACCATGGTCCCAGCTGCTGGCTCTGGTGCACAGGGACATCCTCACCTTTCCATGGGCCAAGGGGTTTGGTTTCTGTGTTTTACAAGCGGGGAAGCTGACACAGAAGGGCCCTCCCCGTTGCCTCACTCCGTTTCCCCGACATGGGTGGGAATTTTAACCCGAATTTCTCAGATATCAGCATCAGGCATTCAAAAGCCTGTAAATCCTTTCTCTCTCCCAGAAATGACAAGATTTTTTTAAAATACACATCTTTCAGGTGTGTTCTCCGTGCGCCTAAGCTGCATCTCCAAGCCGTGGAGATGCCAGAACAACAAAAGTCTGTCAACAAATGTCTCCAGGAGCCGGGGTTTTCAAGGCCAGCGTGAGTCTCAGGATGCAATTTCAGGACGCAGCAACAACGCACCCTGTGCCTCACTATCCCAGCATTCTGGGACACCCTTGCACCTGTGAAAGCCCTTCCCTAAGGCTCATTTCCCCTAAAGACCTTTTCACAGCTCCCCAGCCTCCCCAGCTCCATTCAACACGGAGCTCTCGTTCTGGGAGCAGCAGAGCCTGGTGTTCTCCCAGTGCTAGATCAAGGCTGTTGTGAGCCGTCACCTGGAAACTCACTGTCTTATTCATTCACATCCAATCTCTTTAGATCCTTGTCTTTTTTTCCTCCTCAAGACAAGGAGCATTAAGTGAAAAATGATGAAAAGTCCCAGTCGTGCAGCTGAAAGCTCCCGCTTCCTCTTTGCTGCTCCTTTCTTTCCCCAGTTTTGTTGGAGCCCAGGAAGCATCCACACAAGTGCAAAATTATTTCCATGCCGGGCTCCGCTCACGTTCAAGCTCCGCGGCTGCTGGTGCACAAGTCCCTGCACAGCTCTCGAACAAATTGGACCAATTTGGAGTGATTAGTGAAGAATTCACATATGGTGCCCAGCCAGCGGGACCAATTGCCTCCTGCAGCCCATTAGGAGCCATTTACTGTGATGGGACCATTTGTCTTTGTTGTTAGTTCTGGCAGGGCCAGTGACAGATCTTTGGCTGGCCACTGGGCCAACCTCTCCCTGACATCACTGCAAGGGTAAGAGGGCAAGGCTGAGACACACATCGAGCCTGACACCGGCTGATGGATGTCCCAAGGAGCCGTGCCAGGCAGGGCTGTGGGGCCTTCCTGAGGAATGGGAAGAGGAGTTGACGTTTGGGGTTGCATCTTGGGTACCGATGGCAGCATCCAACCATGGGGTGGATGCAAGATCTTCTCTGCTGTTGGCTCCCATGGCCGTGCTGTGACAACGTGTGGCTGGGGAGACAGGGACAGACTTGTCCCCAGGTGCTAAATCATAGATCATAGAATCATAGAATCACTAGGTGGGAAAAGACCCACCAGATCATTGAGTCCAACCATTCCCATCAACCACTAAACCATGTCCCTCAGCACCTCGTCCACCCATCCTTTAAACCCCTCCAGAGAAGGGGACTCAACCCCCTCCCTGGGCAGCCTCTGCCAGGGACCAATGACCCTCTCTGTGAAAAATGTTTCGTAATGTTCATCTTAAACCTCCCCTGGTGGAGCTTGAGGCCATTCCCTCTCGTCCTGTCCCCTGTCCCTTGGGAGAAGAGCCCAGCTCCCTCCTCTCCACAACCTCCTTTCAGGGAGTTGTAGAGAGCAATGAGGTCTCCCCTCAGCCTCCTCTTCTCCAGGCTAAACACCCCCAGCTCTCTCAGCTGCTCCTCATAAGGCCTGATGTGTTCCTCATGTGTCCTGATATATATGGAAGCTTGGAAGTTGAAGCCCATTGTCCCTTACGACTAAATGCTGGTCAAAGCAAGCCTGACACAGGCATGATCTTCCTGTGGCTCCAGCAAACTTGTGGAAAGAAAGAAGCAGCAAAGAGCAGGACTCTAGATTTCACTGTTATGAGAGCTGAGGAGCAGGAGCAACCCGCGCTGGTTAAGGTCTGAGTGGGCCAGTGTAACAATAACCAGACCAACCATTCCCTCCAACTGACACAGCTCAAAACTGCCAACAGGCTGGAGAAACAAACCCAATTCCAGGTTAAATCTGAGTGTGTTTTCCAAGTCTGGGTTTAGAGACCTGGAAAATGCGATGTAAAGGATGAACCAGCCCGGAGAGACTCCCCATAGTTAGAGCTTTGCAATTGTCTGATGTTCTCACTCTCTGGCTTCTCCCAAGGATTTTCCACCCCTCTTTGTTTGGGTGAATCCAAAGAGAATTTTGTGTGGGAGTAAAAGATGGAAGAGAGAATTTGTGCCAAATGATACTTTTTTTTCAATAATGAAGATTTTGAGGAGTACCTCATTTCCATGGGCAATCAAAATCAATCTTTCAGTAGCACGTGGTTTGGGATGGGAAGAAAACTAGAAGACCTTAATATCATAAATGAAGTGTCTTCATTCTGTAAACTATCGTTGTGCTGAAAGTGGTGACCTGGGACTGCCTGGGACCCTGTGACTGATGAGAAGTTAAACATATTCATGAATTAGAAATATCTCTCTGCCTCCTACCAGTGCCCAGGTCTTCTCCGAAATGGCACTTACAAAGTTTGACCTGGTTTTAACCTTTTTATAAAGAAAAAAACAAACTACTCCCACCCCCCTCCACAGTAGTCAACTTTCTCTGGCAAAGCCGAGCGGTATTTTAACTCTCAGGCCCCTTTGACAATGCCAGCCGTGAGCCGTTGTGTTCTGACAGCCCCTATTGTGTCCGTCCAGGGAAATTAAGAATCTGATCCAGAGCTTTTAAGCTTCTTGGACTGACAGGGACTCTGAAGTGAGACCCAGTGCTCTTTAGAGTGGAGACAGGGGTGCTCAGAGGTTTCCATCCCAGGCCACAGGGCACTAGGACACCTGGGGCCGTTCTGAGCAGTTTGGAGACTGCTATTTAGCCGTCGCCTCAGCAATTGGGGCTATTTGAGGAATTGGGGTCAATTATAACCAGCCTTCACCTGCCTCACTTCCAAAGAGAACTAGAGCCAGATGGCAGCCTGTAGCACCAGCCGCTGCATTCCCATCCCCGCTGGATGGATGAATTTAGAGTTACACACCATTTGGCGTTGGTTTCAATAAAACAGAGCTGGAACAAGGGAAAAAGGAGCCATCCATTCTGGGACAAACCCATCTGCTTAATGTCTTACACAGCACCGATCTCTGTGGATGCAAGGATGCTGACCCCAAGCATCCCCGAATCCTCTTTGCTGTTTCTCCCCACATTACAAGGCTGGTAGGTAAGTTCAGGGATTCAGTCTGGAATTTCATGGTTGGACTCGATCATCTGGTGGGTCTCTTCCAATCTGGTGATTCTATGATTCTATGATTCTATGATTCTATGATTCATGACCACTTTGAGGTTAAACCTGCTGTAAATCTGGACCTGTCCGGCCAGCAGCTTCTCAAAAGAGTTTTCCAATTGCACAAAGTGTATTTAGGGGGTTGTGTATGGGAATTCCATGGAAGAGATGGAACTAGCTCCCTCTTCCTTAGGTAATGACCCAGAAGTGGCGTTGTCTGGACCCAAAGAAGCTGTCACTGGAATCAGTTTTTGGTCAAAGAATGTGAGATGTTTTCCAACAATTTGAAAACTGTGTCAGTGCTGAGGAAATTGTCTTTCCAGTCTCTCCAGCTGAGGTAGCCTCTCCACATCCTTGATCGTTTTGGTTGCCCTGCTCTGTACCTTCCGTAACTCCTCATCTTGAGCCACGGTGGCTAGAACCCCACATGGTGCTCCAAACAGGGGCAAATCGAGGTTTTATAGAGCAGCAGAGCAGCACGCTCTGGGTGATCCTCAATCCCTTTCTGGTGATATCCAGTTCTGTTGGCTTTTTTGGCTGCCACCATACGTTCAGATAATAATTTCATAGAATCATAGAATCACCAGGTTGGAAGAGACCCACTGGATCATCAAGTCCAACCATTCTCATCAATCACTAAACCATGTCCCTCAGCACCTCACCCACCCATCCCTTAAACCCCTCCAGGGAAGGGGACTCAACCCCCTCCCTGGGCAGCCTCTGCCAGGGACCAATGACCCTTCCCGTGAAATATTTGTTGCTAATGTCCAGCCTGAACCTCCCCTGGTGGAGCTTGAGGCCATTCCCTCTCGTCCTGTCCCTTGTCCCTTGGGAGAAGAGCCCAGCTCCCTCCTCTCCACAACCTCCTCTCAGGTAGTTGGAGAGAGCAATGAGGTCTCCCCTCAGCCTCCTCTTCTCCAGGCTGAACACCCCCAGCTCTCTCAGACGCTCCTCTTGTTCTCCAGCCCCCTCACCAGCTTCGTTGCTCTTCTCTGGACTCGCTCCAGAGCCTCAACATCCTTCTTGTGGGGAGGGGCCAGAACTGAACCAGGATTTGAGGAGCTGCCAGTGCTGACTCCAAGATGACTCCCTTTCTGGGGCTGGGGCTGCCAGCTCTGACCCCAGCACTCTGGTGGCACAGGTCAGGTTACCTTTTCCTAGGTGTTGCTGTTAGGTATATTTAGGTCATTTGCCTCATTTTTACCCACTCATTTAGCTTTGTGAGCCCTTCTGGGCTCCCTCACTACTGGTGTAGTATTTGAAAAAGAGCCTGATGTCCTCCTCAAACCCTCTTGAATAAAGCATTTTGTTGAGCAAAATACCAATTTACCTTTTTATTCTGTTCTGTAAGAAATTCTGAAGGTTTCTTGCCTTCACTCCCTTTAGCAAGACTATTTATTTATTCAGTTTTAGTTTCACTCTTTCCCATTAAATCAGAAAAAGCAGGTTTTACTGCACTCAGCTCGTGACATCAGGTCTTGACATAATTCAACAGAAACAGATTTAGGAGTGAAATTTGGTTTTGGAATGTTTCCATTTTTCTTGTCACGTCCACATTGATCTGGAATGGGCAACAGGGGCATAAAAGGGAAGAGCCTGAGCTCCTTGGGCTGCTTCCCAGCCAGTGATTTAATTTATGAGCACAAAGCCAGCCCTGCTCTCCTTGACAACATCCAGACCTCACCGGGAATCACAGGTGTAGTTAAAAAGTAATTGGATAAAACTCCTCTATAGTCTCCGCGTGTCCTTTCAGCAGAGTTTCTGAAGTGAGGGCTGAAGGGTGGAGGGAAGCCAGGAGGAATAACCGTGTCTGGAGGTGTTTAAGGGACGGGTGGATGAGGTGCTGAGGGATATGGTTTAGTTGGACTCGATGATCCAATGGGTCTTTTCCAACCTGGTGATTCTATGATTCTATGATTGCTTTGCCTCCTTTGGGACTGCTGATGGACCCTGCTGAGGCCACCCACCACCCCTGGCTGAGCCTCGCTCCTGGAGCAGCCCTTTTCTTGTTCCTCCCCAGGATCCCTTTGATGACTTGAAGGACCAAATTGGATCAGGAGTGCCTTTTCACTTCTGACTCTGAATGTCTCACAAGCCCAAACAGAAAAGACCGAAGGCAGGAAGAAGGAATAGAGTCTGGATTTATGCTCTTTGTCTGTAGAAATCAACGCACTTTGTCAAAGCTGGCAGCAGTTTCACTACGTTACTTAAGGAGAAAGTGAATCAAAAGATGTTTAAGACAACATGTGGAGGCTACAAGTGATCAAATTACTGCAGTCGTTCCTATTTTGCATTTTGTTACCATGATTCAGCTGATGTTCGGTAGCTCATTAGGCTGCACTCACAAGATCACATCCCAGCATCACCTGTAGTGATTTTCACCTGGGACCCCTAATGTCATCGAAGAGCTTCATGTGTGCTGGGGCAGATTAATCGGCTGCCCTGAGCTTGGTTTGTGCTCGCAGCTGGGACGGCCCAGAGCCCAGCAGGAGCTGGTGCTGCAGAGACCTGCTCACTCAGAGCCTCGCTGGAGGGCAGGGAGCACAGCGTGACCCTTGACTCTTTGGACTTACCTGGGCAAGCTGACGATGCTCAGCCAGGCTTTAGACAGGGAGGCTTTTTGCATGAGGTACAGCTGAGCCAGGTGAAGTAAAGCTCCTCTTGTGCTCGTTTGGGTGACAGCCAGAGGTCGCAGAACTGGGGAAGTGCTGCTGGGCAAGCTGGGGCTGTGCTATGCCAGCATCCTCGCCCTGCTCCATGGGGAGAGGCAGCTGGGTAATGGTAGAAGCTGTCCAGCAAGCCTGGCTGTGTGCTCAGCTGGTTTGTAGGCTGCAAATCTGAAAGATCATAGAATCACCAGGTTGAAAAAGACCCATCAGATCATCGAGTCCAACCATTCCTATCAAATACTAAACCATATCCCTCAGCACCTCATCTACCCATTCCTTAAACCCCTCCAGGGAAGGGGACTCAACCCCCTCCCTGGGCAGCCTCTGCCAGGGACCAATCACCCTTTCTGTGAATTATTTTTCGTAATGTTCAACCTAAACCTCCTGTGGCGGAGCTTGAGGCCATTCCCTCTCGTCCTGTCCCTTGGGAGAAGAGCCCAGCTCCCTCCTTTCCACAACCTCCTCTCAGGGAGTTGCAGAGAGCAATGAGGTCTCCCCTCAGCCTCCTCTTCTCCAGGCTAAACACCCCCAGCTCTCTCAGATGCTCCTCTTGTTCTCCAGCCCCTTCCCCAGCTTTGTTGCTCTTCTCTGGACTCTCTCCAGAGCCTCAACATCCTTCTTGTGGTGAGGGGCCCAGAACTGACCCCAGGATTCGAGGAGCGGTCTCACCAGTGCCGAGTCCAGAGGGAGAAGAACCTCCCTGGATTATAACTCTTCTGATGCTCTTGCCTTCCTAACACAGAGGTCATGGGCCTCTGCTGGAGATTCCTTCTCCTGGCTCGAGCAATACCAATAGCTGCCCTTCCCTCTGCTGGACCCTGTCTTTGATCTTGGGCAATTGTCACTGGAGCAGCAGCTCTTGCACAGTTCTCCTTCCAGCTTCTCTCGGCAGACGGTGCCAGCAATGCCTTTACTAAGCAAAAGCGAAGACTGATGTCATCCCAAGTGTCTGTGAGCCAGGGAACCGAGCAAAGGCCTGGAGTGCCTCTATCTTAATCCAACTGTGATTGTTCCTGCTTTCAAGCCTTTATTACCTGCCTTATTCTGCACTAGGATATTGCTCAGACATCTAAGGAGATGCAAGCTGGCGATTTCAATGCGCTCCTAAACATCTCCAGCAAAACACCCGCCAGTGCCAAGCCCTTGGCTCCTGGCTCCTTAACCTGTTCCTACTAAGTAAGGAGATTTCCAGGGCGAGTCTGCCTTGGCCCTGCAGGAGGCATCTTTTCTCCTGCCAAGGCTTTGGCTGGATCTTCTCTGGAGCTGTCACTCAGGGAGCAGGAATGCAGGCGAGGCTGCCCTGTGGTTAGAAGGGCTCCACCCCAGAGACAGAGGTAGGCGCCCAGGTACCAACACCGGAGACTTGGGGCACATCCAGGGTTGCTGATGACAGGCACTGATCTGTTCCTTAACCCTTTGCCTCCCTTCTTGCTTGGCTGTAACCACATCCAGGTGGTGCTGGTGTCTGTACTGGGGGGTGGTTGGGGTGGGAGCAGCTGTGGATGGGGCATCTTTAATGGAAAGCCAGTGATAAAAAGGGATCCACCCCTCCATCCTCTGCTTTCTAGGTGTAGAGGTTGTTTCTCAGATGGAGGCACACGTTCAGGGGAAGAGGTCCTTGTGCTGCATTTGTCCTGGAAGGCTGGAAATCTGCAGGGTACTCATCTGGATTTTTTTTTTCTTTAACACCTGGGGTTTGGGTTTCACTTTGGTTGCTCTACTGAAGTCTCCTTGGAAGGCTGGGAGTTGAAACAAAGATGGTTAAGGTAGGAGTGTGGCGCTTTAATAGCGTTAATCGTCCATAAAGCAGACAAACTCAATGTGCATCTTATTCCTTGATAGGAATCCCAGTCTGGGAGTCTGAGAAAGTCTGACCATGTGAATGTTCAAGCTCAGTTACCGAAGTTTCAGTTGCTGCTTTCTTGTGATGGCAACATCCCGCTGGCCTCGGGTCCTTCCACCACCACAGGGGCCTGGAGGGAATGAACCCCACTTCAACACCACCATCTCGTGAGTGGCTGCTGTCCCTGAGCCTCAGCTCTCCATCTCTCCAACAGGGATGGCCTTTGCCTGTCCTCCTTAGATGCGAAGTTCTACCCAGTGTCACACCAGTACAAGTCCTCAGCTGGGGCCCAGAGACTCTCCTGGTATCAATGTCCTACTGGGTGTGTTTTTCCTGTCGTGTAGTGCTGTGTGCTTTAAATATGTGGAAATATAAACCTCACAGGTCTGTCCTCTCCATGAAGCAGGGCAGGTGTCCTGCTAGGTTCCTCTCCAGTGGATCCTGGGTATTTGGAGAGCAGAGTTCCAGATTTTGTCCTGGTCTCCCTTGCTGGGCTCCTTATGTATTTAATGTATCCTCGCTGCAACATTTAAACCCGTGTAGAACAGCTAAAGAGTTGTCATTGGTCTTTGAAGCTGCGTCTTGTGCTCTGAGGTGATGAATCCTGTCTAGACCATGGTTCAGCTGTTCCATGGCACATTAAATGCACTGAAAAGCAACACATTGTTTGAGCCAAGGGTACAAATCTTGCTTATTCCTTGCTTCTCCGCTGTTCCAAGTTCAAACCCCTATCCCTAAAGGGGTTTGTTCTTGTCGATGGTCCCTCCTGTGCTGAGGAGGTAGTGCATATTTGTCTCCCTGTGGGCTGGGAAGCTGTTTCTGCTTGTGTTTGAGGAGGTTTTGCAGCCTGTAGCAGGGAAGTGCCACAGAAAGGAGAAATGATGATGTTAAGGAATTTATCACCACAGGTTTGGGGCTTGGTTCTGTTGGGGAGATGCTACAGTGCCTGGTACTTCATTCTAAAACACCCTTTGCAGGGTTTGCTCTATTTCTCAAGGCAAACCCTGCTCAAAAAGAGAGGTGCCTGTACCCTGCTTACCAAAGCCAGCACACGATGTTCCTTGCTCCAGTTTGCAATCAAATGTTCAGAGCTCTGTGCTCACCTTGCTGACCTTCCCTGACCTCCCTTGCCAAGGGTCAATGTCTACGAGTCAAAGTTCTTTGGAGACAAAGGGGAATTTACCTTTTGTGAAACTCAGTGTTATGAGAGCTACTGGACTTGTCCAAGCGTACTCTGCCAGAGGACTGGGGCCCCGGTGCATGCAAAAACTATTTCCTTGGGGTGGTGGAGTCACAGTTCCGATGTTTTAGTGGTTCTCCTACCTCTTTATCCTTTTGGACAAGCATTTGCCTTCTGAGTGATGTCCTGGGGAAGTTTCCCATGTGCTAAACTGCTTTGCCGAGAATGGAAAAAATCCTCTAGAGCAGAGAACCCCTTTTTTTCAAATGCAGCTTTAATGAGCTTGTGGATGAGGCTTCCTCCATCCCTAGTGTTGTCAGCAAACATTATCAGCCTGTCCATCTGCAAGGGTGTGTAGCACAATGATAAAGTCAATCCCACCACCAGCACAACAGACCCAATTCAGGCTGTTCAAAAGCTCTTGGGGGAGGTGGTTGGAGGAATTTGCCTTCTTTCATCTTGGCTTTCCAGTGCTGCCTATGCTACCAGCACCACCGTGGCCCAGGAGCTCCTGCTGATTTTAAAGAAGGACAAAAGCTGCTGAGCGTGGGTGGGAAGGGTTAACTGGGAGTGAAGCACTGAAGCCCATTTCCAGATTTTCAGTCTGTAGGCATCTAACTGCCCAAGGAAATGCCAGTCTGCAGCTGGATGAGTCTAGCTCTGTCGGGATGGGGATTTTGAGCACGGTTGCTCCTACCTTCATTTCCACAGGCGTGCCAGGGCGACCCTGGCTCGTGGTGGGTATGGAGTAACTCACGGCACGACCTGCTCCGTGGGCTCGGCCGCAACCCCTCGTCCCGAGGTGATGTCATGGAGGACACAGCAATGTCGTCTCACGCCGCAACACGCTTCTGCTGACACAGCTTGACGTCACGCGGGCACTGCGATCTCTTGGGCACCGCCGTGGATGAAGGCTCTGCCCTTCGCTGCAAGCGTTATGTCAGCCAGAGGCTCTGCCAATGCTACCGGGGCGGCGAAGCCTGCGTTCGCCCCAGCAGCACCTTCCAGCTCGCTGAGTGCTGACACACCAGTTTGAGAGCTGCCCGATGAATTGTGCTGCTGCCGCTTGGGTTTCTGTTTTATCCTTGTGCCCTGGCGGCTCCATCGAGCGCTTAGTCCTGGGTTTGGCTAGAGTATCGTAGCATCGTGGAATGGTTTGAGTTGGAAGGGACATTAAAGCCCACCCAGTTCCAACCTCCTGCCGTGGGCAGGGACATCTTCTACTGGATCTGGTTGCCCAAAGCCTCATCCTACTGATGAGCAAAGATGGAACAAGGGCAGCTGAGTTTTCTAAAAGGGAGTTCTTTGCGCCACTTGTGGTTCTGCAGGCAGGAATCATAGAATCATAGAATCACCAGGTTGGAAAAGACTCATCAGATCATCAAGTCCAACCATTCCTATCAAATACTAAACCATGTCCCTGAGCACCTCGTCCAGGAGTTTTGTTCATGCTGAGTGATTCCTCGTGCAGTGAGACTAACCTGCTGCCTCCTGGTATCCCTTGCCTGGTGGTGGTTGAATTGTGGACAATGCTTTGGCTGATCTTTCTGGGAGCAGTAGCTGCCGTCTCTCTCACTGCTGCATGGAGCACGAGGCTTACAAGTTGGAGGCTTGTCCTGGGGGATCCCTGTTCTTTCCTAGAGATTGTGCTGAATGAAGCAGAACTGGAAGTGAGGAAATCTCCAGGGGTCACTGACTCACATCAAAGGATTCCCCAGAGAGCCCTGAATGCCTGTGTCTGTAGGACTCAGTGACTCTTTATGGCAAGAGCCTCTTAGTTTCCAGCAGGGCTCTCTGTTTAGTCCCCTTGGCTTGGTGCTGTGTCCTTGTCAACAGAAGCAGGATGGATGACTCCTCTTTCCCTGCTAGTATCCAATTCTGGGAGCATCCCAGTGACTACGGCTCCCCCTGCACTTTGTAGGGTGTCTTTGTCCGGCTCAGATAGTCACAAGGAGCTCTTTCTCCACCCTGTGCTCTTTCATTTAGTTCTATTTCTTTACCTGGAGAACAAGCAGGCTTTTCATCCCAGGGGAAGTCTGCTCTGGACCACCTACAAACCCAGCGTCCGCAGGAAGAGACCACATCTCATCAGCCTCCTCCTGTCAGCGAGGGCACCGTAACATCTCCTTGGGCGTTGTCTCCTCCAACTCCCTTGCGTTGTGCGGAGACAAACACCAGCCACAGCCTCACAAAGGCCCCTGGGTTGCCAAGAGGAGAAACTAGGACATCAGTGGTTCTGCTCTTCCAGTAGGCATTACTGGCTCTTGGTTTTTTGTGTTTTTTTAGCTATGCTGAACAGGGTTCAGCTGCTTCTTTACTCATTTTGCTCTGACTGGCAAGACCACACCATGCACCAGGATTTTTTGCAGAGACCTTGAGTCCCCTGGCTCTGGGAGCTGCTCTCTTACTTGCTGTGGTCCTGTGCCCACGATGACCAAACACTCAGCCACCCCGTTGTCCTCTGGTGCTTTCAGGACCCTGGTGACTGCATTCACTCGTGGCCCCTCATTTTTTGCATATCTTTCAGGAGAGGGGTGTTTGACCTCGAGTTGGAGGAACTTGTTCCTCCATGTGTGGGCTGTGTGGATGTACCAGCCTGCTTGGAGCTAGCTTGGGGCTCATTGTGTGGTGTAGACTTGTCTTGCATCTAATTAGAGGCTCATTTCTCCCCTCCTAGCCTGTCACTCATTTCTCTTCCCTTTCTGCCTTCACAAACGGTGCTCGGCACAGGCAGCCTAGTGAGAACAGGCTCCAGTGCTGGTTTTCTCGGTCATTTTAAGTCTTGTGGTGTTAAGCCTTACCTAGGCTAAGTCTGATTTGCAGAGAGCCAAGCGAAGCTTGCCTGCTGACAGCTCTCAGGAGGTGGCCTTGGTATTAGAAACCTCACACCAAAGAGACAAGTGAGCCAGATGAGCGGATAGACCCTTCTTCGAGGTGTTTGAGAAACTCAGATGCAGATGGTCTCGCAGCAAGGAGCTGGTAGCAGAGCTTCTATAGAGCCTCTGTTGTCCCCACATTCCCTGGCAGCTGAGCTTTCTCCTCAGGTGGTGACGTGACCTGGTATTATTTATTTAAAAAATATTTTATGTCTGTGATTATTATTACCTGTCTAATGTTACAGGCAATTACCCACCAATGATTATGTTGAATGATTCCAGAAAGAGTTTATTCAACATAAACATTTAGAAAGCTGAACTTGTGGATAAGATGGAGCCCAAGGGTTTGGGGTTGCTGGGTTTTATTCCCAGCTTTGCTGCTGCTCTTCTGTGCGGCCGTGGCATTTGACAGATGTGGCTTCTGCAAATAGCTTGGCTATAGGGGGTGGCAGTCTTGCTCTCCACCATCAAATAAGCCAAAATTACACTGGTGAGATCGAAAGAAGCTTGGGTGATGCTCCACTGCCCCAATAATATGTGTGAAGGGGCCCAAAGGGTCCGTTCTGGGGCGCTCATAATTCAACATTGTAAAATTCAACTCAGAGTCACTTATTTCAAAGCCACCTCTGTTGTTCCACTTCCTTTTCCAACTCCCAGCTTTGAGAATGGGCAAAAGCTGATGCTGGAAGCCTGAGGAAGATTTTGCACGGGAACCGCTTTGTGTGTTTGAAGCTGGGCAGAGAACTTCTCTGACAAAAAAAAAAAGAAACATCAAGGATGAAACAGTCACCAGAAAATTGATAGACATGCCTGGAAATGCCTTTAACCCTTATTTACTGTAGGGCTTGTGGTTTGAAAAGCCTGGAGTCTCATTTCGGCTCTTTGGTCCCCACTAAAATTACAGAGGTGGGGAGAAACCACCCGTCGATCCATACGGCTCTGACAAACAAGCCCAGAGGAAAGGGGTTCGTTCCTGGGCTTGCCGTGCAAATTAAAAGCAGGTTTAGAGCTCTAGTTTATGCTCGCTCCTGCCCTGCTTGCAGTGGGCGAAGGGAAGGGATGCTCCGTCGGTGTCTCCAGAGCCCATGCTCTGCTTACCCGGCACTGCCCTGCTGGGACTTTGGGTGTGGAGCCCTAATTATTTTATCACGGGGACTGATTACAATTTCGGAGTGAGCCGGGATAACTCATGGAGGTGATGGCATTGCAGCCCGTGGAGACTGGAGCCAGGCTTGCTGCTAAAAGCCCTTCTGATCCTGGTCTCCTGAGGTGTAAGCAGAGTGCAGAGCAAGGGAAGGAGCCCCACGTGTCTGCAGTCGTGCAGGAAAGGGAACTGCAGAATAAGAGGTGTCTTGCACAAGATTGCACAATGTGGAGGAGCTGGCAACAACACGCAGGTCTCTGGCTCCCCGGCCTTCCTCGAGGCAGTTTGCTCATGTGTTGTGGAGGGAGTCTGGTCCCACTTGACACCAAAACCCACAGGAGCAGGAAAAAAAACGAGTGATCTGTCAGCATTAAGCACAACCACAGGGTTGACCATTGTGTGGAGTTGAAGGAAGACCTTGTGGCTGATTATATCCCCGTCTCCAAGTGCCTGAGGTCATCGATGTAGAAGGTAGTGAGGAGCAAATCCATCAACCAGTCATGGGGTGGGATGTTGACCATGAGCAACGCTCTGGGCTTTGCTGCTGTGGTGCTTTTGGGCAGCAAAACAGAGCAAACCCACTAACTCCAAATCATGAGGACGTGCAGGGTCTTTCTGAGACTGGGGAGAGGAAGGCGGCTTGGAGCAGCTCAGCTCCCTCATGGTGGCCTCCCGGGGTGGGGCAGGTTTTAACAATGTGCCAGAATGTGGCTGTCCTTGGACATGTTTAATTTCCCATTTCTCAGCGCAGGGAATGCTTCAATCGCCCTTCAGCGGTTGGGCACAGAAGGGGAAAGATCATTAACATACAAAGGGCTCCTCTTTCAACACCAGTGTTGCGAACTTTCATGATTTTCGCTCTGTCTCATCACATTTGTTCTGTGTTGGATTTGGGTTTGTTTTTTTTTTTAAAAAATGTCCTAGTTCTTGGAATTGGGTGAATGCATCAATATCACAGCTTTTGTTAAAGGCTCTGACTCCTGACAGCTGCGGAGGCAAACGTGGCTTCCAAAGACGCTCCGAGTGAGGATCCAGCACAAACACCGCAACCTCAGCTCGTTTCTGGTTCTTGCCATACCCAAACCAATTTCTTTGTGTGGAGAAGGGAAATGGGGAAAGTTGCTGCCTTTGATTGCCTAGGACTGGAAGACCTGGATGGTACCTGAGCTGCTGTGCTTGCTGCACAGCACGGGTGGAAAGGAAAAGGCTACGCTTGTCACTTTTTCACTTGACTACTTTCCCTCTTTTTGTCTCACTTGCCACCCCAATGGGTTAGGTCCGAGCTTTGGGGCCCCTCCTGGGAACATCAATACAAGTTGGATGGGTTTGGGGAACTGCTGCCTTCCCATCTCAGCTCACGCAGGACGGATGCTTTGCTGTGTGTAAGAAAACTCTTTTGTCTTGGATTCTCAGGTGGAATTTTTTTATTGCAATGGTAAACGTTGAGAGTTTGAATCCCATTCTGTGTTGGCATTAGGACAACTGGGTTGAAGGTTCTGGTATGGACCCGTTCCGTGATGCGACCCACTTAGGATCAGGTGTTTTGTGGGTATTGCCACAGCTATTCAGGTTAAACTTCTTCATTGGTCCTTAAGGTGATCCTGACAATGGGCCCAAGAGGAAATAGGTCAGGTACTTTGAGATCTGTGTCACTGTGTTGGCTTAAAACATTCCTAAACACAATCTGCCAGGAGATGCCAGCGTGCTGACCCATCGCCTGCCGCTATTCCCAGCTTCTCCTTCAGCCGCGTCGTGCTCTTCATCAGCCAAACAACACAGGATCTCATCGAGGCAAAAAGGAGACAAATGATGGTGCTTCCCCCCTAACATCCATCTGCAGCCCTGAGAGCCTGACTCACCATTTCAGGAATCTGGTTTAATCATTTATGCAGCTTCTGAAGGGACAGGCAGGAGACAGCATGAAAGAGAAGCCTTTGAACAGCCCTGCCTCGAACGCCCCGTCCTGGGGTCCCACAGCAGCTGCTCCAGGGCCGTAGTGATAAACGACACCAAAGTTCAATCAGATTCTCTGTGGTTTTACCTCTTGCTGGGATGTTGGGATCCTGGCAGCGTTCGGTATTGTTGCCTTGAATGTCCTCTTGATTTTGGTGTTGTAGGAATTATAATATTGTATGAAAATCTTCTCCTTCCCAAAATAAGTGTTTGTCTTTGGGGTGGAGAGGAGAGAGAACCAATCTGATGGTCTCTTCTTTGGTGTGTCCCTTGCACCCAAAACTGACTTTGGTTGCCTATTGAGAATGACGGTTTTCAACAAAAAGTGTCATTTATTTGTTTAAAATATAGATAGAAAATGTAACTTCCCCATTTTTTTTAAATAGAAGGTAAATATTTGACTCCCGGCGCCTGGGGTCTCTGCTGTCCCTGTTCCCATTTCCCATCTTTGCTGCCTGGTTGATGATAAAATTTAAATAGAAAAAGTAGCTAAAAGTTGAGTGATTAGAATTCTGTTTTTATGATGGTTTTAAGCAGAAACTTGAAGCAGAATAATTTAATTATTTTCTCACCTTTTTTTGCTTTTGAACCAAGGATTGCAGCCAGCTCAGCTCCCTTTCCTGCTGGCTGTGGAGCGCAGGTGGTTCTCCTCTCCTCCCACAGGGACTCGCAGAGCTTGTGCTGCCCCGTGTCTCCACACAGGGTCTCCCTCGCCTTGGACAAGGCAACTGCTGGAGAGACGTTAATTAATCTCAATTTGGATCTGATGTTCTTGCTTTGGTTCCACTGCTGCAGTCGGTAGACGTTCTGCTGTCAGTTCTGGTAGGAAGGGGGTTATCGAGTGTTTAATGAACCGCAGAACCCAATAGTTCTCCAGTGCATGAGCTGAGATTTTCCATAGCAAGAGGTACTAAAGCATCACGCAAATTAATTTTCATGGTGGCAATGTAAGAGGTACATTAGGAGAGAATCATCAGCGCTAATCGTTACGAATCATAGAATCATTAGGTTGGAAAAGACCCACTGGATCATTGAGTCCCACCATTCCTATTCAGAACCAAGCAGGATATTCCCAGGTCTCTGCTCCCCCCTCACAAGGCTGCAAACGCAGCCCTGGAAGGAGACCTCCAGCCTCTTCCACAGTGCTTGGGATCCACGTGAGAACTGAGGTCTCAAGAAGATCTGGTCATCTTAGGGACATAAACTGGGGCTGAACACCCTTCGATCTCCAGCGCTGGGATAGGAGAGGGAAGTGAGGATGGAAAGGGAGATTGAGGACAGGCTGGGATCGTGGTGCGATGGAGGGTCAGGACTGAAGGAACTCGCTGTCACTTCACCGGGAGGAACAGAGGAGGCAGAACGAGCTCTTCGAAGGGATCAGCTCCATGTGTACCTCTGGGAACATGTGCTTCTCATTTTTCCTGCTTGCTGTGTGCCAGAGGGATCTGCTTCCCATTGACTCCTGACCCTACAGCCGAGAAGGGGGAAAACAACAGCGCGATGGCTGGGCAAGCGAGCGCTGCCAAGGTCTGTGCGAAAATCCCATCGGCTTCAACAGCACCCGTGGCTCAACCCGGAGAAAAAAACCTCTCTGAGCTACAGCAGTAAGAAGAGTAGAAAATCCATCTTGGTTTGTGTCACTTGCTGGACTGGGTGACATCACATTCCCATTTATCGAAGCCTGGATCAGGCCCAGCTACAGCTGCTCTTCAAAAAAATGAGTAAAATCCACTCCTTTTCTGAAGGTGGAGAATCCTCTTAGGGGTTGTGTGTGTGGTGTCTGGGCCAACAGGCATGGTCTGGGAGAGGACCTTGGTGGGAAATGGATTTGCTGTCTGAATAATATTCCTAGATAAAAGAAAAGCAAAGCTCTAAGATCATTTTTGTAAAACAAAAGTGCAGAAAAGATAATGGTTTGGTTCCATCAAAGTGGTCTTTATTCAATGAACTTGAAAAGTTTCATTTAGAGGGATCTTTTAAGAGTGTTCTATGAAGTAGGATAAATAGAGAAATGAGAAAGTGGGTTGAAAGGAAAAAACCCTCTTTCTAGCCTACTTTTGAGCCATTCTTTCCTAAGTAGTCCCTGCATCCTTTCAGTCTCCCATGAAAATCCCTCGGGTGATGGAGACTTTCTCCATTTCTGTTCAGAACTGTCCACAGCAGAGCAGTCTCTGCTCGCACCATCCCTTGACTTAGCTGCCTGCCTCTCCTTCTTGTGTCAAATAATCCCCTCTCTGAACACCTTCACCCTTTGAAATGCTGACCTGGCTTGTAACACATCCTCTTTCTGGTTTTCGTGTTGGAAAACCCCACTGTCCTTCGCTTGTCCTGCACAACCAAGTCTCTGTGGTCCTTTGTACCTGTCCTGGTCTGAGCCGCCTTCTCTGGTGGCAACACTGAGCTCTTCCCAGACATGCACATTGTCATCAGCAGATCCCATTTTTATCCTCATCCATCCCACTAACGATGACATGGGGGAGGATTTATCTCGAGATCTTTTCCCAAGTAGCTCACTGGCAAATCCTTTTCAACCTGGGCTTCCTGGTTCCCCACCACTCATTGTCTCGCTTCCAGCACTTCCAAGCCTATGGAGATTCCTGTGCTGATCCCCTCCTCAGATCCATACGGCAATTATTACCGTGCTGTCTGTACTCCAGATGAGCTGGTCTGGATTTGCTTTGCCTGGAGCTGGTGACTTTGATAAAAGCTTCTTGGTAAGTCTGGCACCATTGTCGCCTGTTGCGTTTTATCCTGATTTCCATTCCCTGTGCTGTTTTGGGTTATTTTTACAGTGTAGGCTGGTGTTTGTCTCCATCAATCGACTTTCTTCCTTCTGAAATAAGAGCTGCAAACCATATATTGCTTCCATTCACGTGTGATCGGTAGGACCTTCTTGTCCTTCCCAAACTTCCAGTTTGCACTGTCATAGTCAGAACCTGTCATAAGAAGAGTTAAAGCAAAAACCCACCCCCAAAGCAGAGAAGGCAACAGTAAGATTAGGAGCTTTGCTAAATCTTGCATGAACATTAGAACCTCAGTGGTTTTCAGCGCTTTGCTTGCTATGTAGAAACAGGAGTAGGAGGATGCTCTGAACTGGTAATATGAGGATGCTGGTTGGAGGTTCTCCATCGACTCCAGGTGTGTTCTGGCCCCTTGCAACTCATGCATTCACTTATTTCAGGCAAGAAACCCCTCTAATTGCTTTGGCAAAGACTGCATGCTCCTTCCTCTTATTTTTTCTCTCCTTCATGAGTCTCTGTTTCCTCAATTGTCCCCCAGCAGGGACTCTTCCAGCAGCACAGCTGGGTGGCTGCATGACACCCGTGTCAGGTGGACCATGAGGTGCTTTTCGCCAGGTTCCTGCCTGATGACAGGTGACTCAATGCCTCAAGGCTTGTAAGGAAGCCAGCGAGCCAACATCTGATGAAAGAGGCCGGTGGAGAGAGGTGCGAGGGGAGAGGGAAGAGGAGAAACCTCGCGGGATGCGATGGAAGTGAGTCATCTGACAGGTACTGCCACCAGGCCAGCCTGTAATTACAGCTCACCTCGCCTGGTGCCTCCACTGCAGCTTATGCCAATCATTCCCTGTGGCATTTTCACACTCCTTATCTGGCAGCCTAGAAATTACTTTTTTAGATCAACTTTGAAGGCTTAATTCTGGCCAGGAGACGCGGGGGGCAGACAGTCTGCTTTGCAACAGGGTGCCTTGCAAGGGGAGAAGGGATCGTTCCTTTGTGTGGACCAGATTTTCAAGAGATGGGAGCTGGTTTTTCAAGGTGGGACCAGGTTTTCCAAAGCGCTTGGGTCCTGGCAACTCCCATCATGGTTTTAAAACTCCACCTGATGAATTGTAGCTGCTCTTTGGAGCCTCAGTAGGAGCCAAAGTCCCTGAATATTTTGATAGCCCCACGGTTAAATCCATGCGATGGCTCTTCATGCTGGCGTGAGTCCCCTGACCCACCAGTCACTTATGTTGGGCTGCTCCATCTCTCAACAACCTGCCTTCTGCTGGCAGATTCAGGATCCCTTTGCAGATGGACAAAGCGCACTGTTATTAACAAAGATGATTAGCGAGATTAAGTTATGCTTAATTAAGAAAACAGGTGATGGATTGGATTAAGCTCTGGCAGTGGTACCCAAGGGTACAGCTTTGGTAACATCTGTGAGATTTACACCTGAGCTGAAGTGAATTAGGGGTTGGATTCAGATTCTTATGCACACGGTGATGCTCTGGAATCAGGACTAAGTCAATGCTTTCCTGTTCCTTCAAAATCATTTTGGCTTCTGTTAATGAAATAGGAATTTCCTGGTTTCCTACACTTGACTGCAGAAAGGGTTTTGATGAAGCATGCAAGCAGGTTTGCATCCCCATCCCACTCTGCAGCTGAGATGCTGGGCAGCACAAACAGCTTATCTGGGACCAGCTGAGGGTTTTGGGGCACAGCCCAAGCCAGCCAAAGCCTCCCTCCCTGGTCCCTGTCTCCTGAGAGGGAGGATGTTTGGAATCCAGGTGCGGGTGTGTGTGATGCACCTGCACACCCCACCTCGCTCACGGGCAGCCGCTGCTCCTGCAAACACACCAGGCTGCCCTCCCCGGCACACATGCGCTCACCCACGCTGAGTGCCCTCTGCCAATGGCCTTGCGTGAGCACCCTGTGACTCCATTCCCAGGAATGCTGCCATGGACTGATCACCCGCTGGGGATTGCATCAGGTCCATAAACTCGTTCTGCACAGGATGGAGCGGCTTGGTGACACCTGCTTGTGTGCAATGTGGCACTTCTCCGGGGATGCCTGGTCACCAGGGGCGCAGGAAAGAGGGAGGGGAGGGTTAATTCCTCATCCTGGTGTTGAGCAGCATGGGGTGATGTCCTGCCAACCTGCATGTGGGTTTGGGAACTTCTCCACTTCTCCTGGAAGAGGTTAGAAGAACATTTCCCCAGTCCCTGAGATGTCTCCAATTTTTCCAGTTCTGCAGCTAGGAAGATCATAGGATCACCAGGTTGGAAAAGACCCACTGGATCATCGAGTCCAACCATTCCCATCAAATACTAAACCATGCGATGGTTGTACCAAATACTAAAGATGAGATGGGTCAGCTGAGCTAAAAGCAGCCCGCATGCCTTAGGCTTTCCTGTCCCTACAATCCCAAGCCCTTCCTTTTCCTCCTTAAAAACCTAATAAAGCCTTTGCTGTTTCTGCTCAACATCATGGGGCTGTGTTTTCCCTCGGTGCATCCTGATGGCCTTTCATCTCTAAGTGACGCTTGTCCTGGGCTGGAGGTGTCTCCCAGAGCCATCAATGTGCAGTCAGTGGAGTTTATGGTGCTCCCCATATGCAGCATTGCCTGGAGATCCCTGTGATATCAGGCTTGGATTCACCTCCCCCCTTCCACACATCTCCCTGTCTCCACTAGGCTGCCTGCCTTTGTAGTCAACTGCAGATCAGCATTTCTGGAGTTTTGGCTCTCCCGAAGCGAGGCGCCTGCATCAGTTGGGGTGCATTAGCAGCTCCTGTGCCTCTCTATGGGCTGTAGACAGAGCCCCAGGTGCTCCTCTCTTAGATGCAGACGTCCTTACTCTGAACATCTAAAGCCGGGTGAAATGAACACCACCCTTTACGTTTCTCACATACATTAAAGGGTAAGTGGCTGATAAGGAACCTGCTAGATTCGAGCCTAAATGTCTTAATGTCCAATTTACACAAGCTTGTCCTTGTAGCCACGTTGTCCTTCAGCTTGATGTTGCTTTTCCACCCCTGGGTACCTGGCTGCGTCTCTCTGGAGACAGAACAAGACCACTTCCTTTCATCTCTCTGTGAAAGCTAAAATTTCTCAGCATTTTCCCTGTAAGAAGGGCTCTCCATTCCCTTTCTTGCCCTTGTGTTTCTCCTCCACCCCTTGTTTCTTGATCAAGAGTGATTAAAAGAAGAAACTCTATTCCAGATGGGATCGGTTGGACTCGATGATCCGGTGGGTCTCTTCCAACCTGGTTATTCTATGATTCTATGATTTCTATGGGAAATTTTGAGCCTCGTGATCCTAGGGTTATGTGGCCCCATGGACACTGCTGCACCACGCTGGTGGCTCACGGCTGAACACCACACACGGATGATCTTCTGCTGGAGTCCATTCCTACCTGGCCCAACCTGAAATCCTCGGTCTCTTCTTGACCCCAAACCCGTGCCTCACAACTTCCCTCTAGGTGGAAAACCTTGTCAAGAGCATCCCAACCACCTGTGGAAAATCAACAACATTCATCCAGCTCCAGGGCTGTCTGGAAGAACTTCTGGATGTGAAATAAAAACATTGCTGAGAAGCCAAAAAGAAAATAGTTTTCAAAACTGTCTGAGCTTTGGGAAAAAATCATTCCAGAAGAGAAAATGTTATAGAGTAAAGCAAAAGAGGCATCGCGTTTGGCCGGACTTTGCTGAAAGAAAATACCCTGACAGCCCTCGAGTCGCTGGATTTCTGCGCGGGACTGGGAGAGGGATTTGTTCTGCGCTGTTTATTCAGCTTTGGATTTGGGGAAACGTCAACATCATTTTTATTTTTTTGTGTGTGTGTTTTCTTTCCTTTCTGAAAGACTTAGAAATTTCAAAATCCTGAAACTCTTCCCAAAATGAAACAGCTGCTTATTGCTCAACTCTCTCTGTTCCTACCTCCGCCCTCCCGATGAGTTGTACGGAGGGTGTGACGTGCTGGGATCGCGCTGATCCCAGGTGCTGGAAAGGGCCACTTCCAGCGGGGCCCGATCCTGCTCTCAGCAGGCAAACCTGTTCCTGTTGAGGAGAACATCCCATTCCCCTGGCTCAGCGCTTAAAGGTGCAGCTCCCAGCAGCTCCATCTGCTCCCGACCCCGCGTTATTTATCTGCATGGACTCCAGGGCAGTCGGATTGTATTTACACCGGCGTAAATAAAAGCCGAATTGAGCTATTAGTGTCTCACACTTCGAGTATTAGGGCTTTCCCTGCATTCGTGGAAAAGGTTGAGGTTATTACCAAAGAGGTGAAAATTAGATAATAGCTGATGTCTCAGGGGTGCCAGCCATCCCGGGCTGAAGTGATTCTGTATTTCCAGAACATCATAATTCTCTGGTGACTGCGAACTGGAGCCTGGTGCCTTACTTGCATTTATGGGCTGCTAGCAGATGATTATAGAAAATGCAGTAATTAAATAAGTACTTCAGCTGGGTAGGTTTGGCCTGGGAAAGAGTAAAATTAGACGAGGCAGCATGAGCTGTTCCAAATGGTGAAGTCTGATTGACTTCACTTTCTTTTCTTGTAACCAGTCCAGAGGAGGAGGGGACACCTGGGAAAGCGGTGACAGGGGAGCTGGAGCCAATAGGTTGAAACGCGTGGCTGTTCCCATCCCGCAAGGTGCAAGATGAGCAGGAGACCCACAGGCTCTGGGGGCAGCAACAGCGAGGGAGATGGTGCGACCAGAGCTGTGCAGATCCGTGGAAGCCACGGAGAGACCTCAGCTCCAGCAGCTCCACGCGCTGGGCAACGTCTCATTTTCTGCCTTGTTGCCTGTTCCCTGGGCGACTGCTGAGATTCAAGACTAAAAGTCATTCTTGGGGCCACCTATTTAGAATAGTTTCATGATAGCATCTCTTCAGTGGACGCTTGGGGAAGCTCACTGCTCTTCCCCCTCGTGTTTTGCATGCAGTGTTCCTCCTCTCCAGAATAACAATTTCCAGCAGAGCCGAGGCCAGAGGTTGAACTGGCTCCAAGCAGGAGGAACCTGCAATTATCCAAGCATCCACGGGATGCCATCAATGCAGGATTCCCTTTGATGAAGCGTCGTATCCAGGTAACCTGTTCCTAATCAAACAAGACACCTTGGTGTGCAGGAAAGGGCACTGCCGGCCATTCCAGGTACTCCGGGAGGGAGTTGTGGGCAGAGCAAACAGGAAGCCGAGGGACGGACCACGGAGAGCCACTCCACCTTTGCCCAGGGGTGTTGGGCAGGTGACGAGTCACTTAGAGCTGGTCCTTCTCTTGCTCTGGCAGTGACGCATTGTTTTGAACAAGAAATTCCAAGAGCGTTGATAGTCCTTTTGCTCCAGGGACAGCGTCATTACTTGAGGTTTTTGGGGTTAAATCCACAAAGGTGCTGACCTTCCTCACTCTTGGGAGTCCTACGGGATTTGGGGCAAGGGCTCACCCTACGAGCGTTGAGCAGTGGAGGTGCCAAAGGAAGAAGGATGGTCACTAAAACCTTCCTCTTGAGTAGCTGAAGAGAGCAGCTGTTCCACAACCTGAGTTGTTGCACTTGGGCTCTGAACCACCCCTTCTGGTTGGGTTGAGGCCACCACTCTGTCTTCCTGCAGCCCATAGAGGGAGCTGATGGTGCTTTGAATCACCTGGCATGAAATCCAGCCTCGGTGCTTACATAAGAGTGGGATGCTGAAATACCTGTACGGCTTGAGCCGTTTGGAGCCACCCATGAGGCCTTTGGTCTTTCCTTGCCATGTGGCTCTTGCAGCATCTCATAATGCTGGTGTGGAGGGTTAGATAAGGTAACCGAAGGCATTAAAGAGATGCCATTTGACATCTACTCAGACTGCCCTCTCTGGGTTTCCCTTCTTTTTTTTTTTTTTATTGTTTCCTTCCCCTTCCACATCCAGTCAAGAGATGGACCCTTGCTGAAGGGCTGGGTCTAAGAGGGGGAGATATTCTAGACCCCAGGAGTGGAAGGATGAGTGGTATTTGAATATCGTCCCTTCTGGAGTGTGATGAGATTCCCTCAGACGCATATAGCTGTTGAAAACACTCAAGTTGAGACATGATGCAGCAGCCCTAGGAGCACTTCCAACAGATTGCCTCTTGGGCCAGCATTCAGGGAGTTGAGTTGGGGCTGTCTTAGCAGCAGAAGTTAAGCTGAAACAGCCCCAGCTGCTTCTGGGGATCCACAGGCTTTGCACCAGGCAGAGGGACAAGGGTCCTCCTCGGCCTCCTTGGGGAGTGCAGCTCTAGACTCTTTCACTTGCCACTGCTTTGCTATTCTCAGCGCCTTGCCAGTAGGGAAGGGCAGACATCAAAAGCTCAATGGGAGCATCCAAAAGTTCATCTGAAGCATGCAGACCTTTAGCGTTTGTAACGGGAAGTTGGAGAGATTTCAAGCACTCTCATCCCACCTCCTGGCACTTCTGTTTCTGGTTAAGGCCAGACATAACCACAAGAACAAGCTTTCTCACGGTGTTTCAGCACATTTCCTGTTGGTCCTGGAAGAAAACTGGAAGAACGTTTGAAATTAAGAGGACATCCAGCCTTTGTAGAACCGCAGAGGCTCTGTTTTGGAAACAGGCACAGGCTCTGAGCCTTGGTAAGGGGCGAGAGAGTTTACTTTCTTGAACCAGTTTGCACCATCCCAGATAAAAAGTGAATCCCCCAAAAAGAGAAGAGTTGATTTCATCTTACGGAGGAATGAGCTGTGGTCCTGCGGTGCTCAAGTGCGATGGGAGCAATCCTAGGATGCTTCAGGAGGCTTGGATGGAGAAACCTTGTGCGATGGGTAGTTATGGAGCCTGCAGAAAGTCAGAAGTGGGAGTGAGGCTGGAATAACACGGCTGCGGAGGGGATGTCCTCCACCGTGCAGCCACACAGGCCAGCGTTTTCAGGGAGGTTTAGTCAATCATTTCTACCAGAAGACATTGGTCTGTGTGAAGCAAAGGGCCACGGGCAAAGCTGGGTGGAAAATTGTGTGTGTGTGGTTGTGGGGAGGGGACGACGTGGAAATATTGCACTTTGGGGGAGAGGAAGGCATTTGAAAACGAGTCTCATCAAACTGTTCATGTCAGAGAACATGTGGGGCTCTTTCCAATGCGAGCTGAAGTTTGTCTGTGTCTTCCTGGGATTGTTTTTGTTGTGACAGACATTTGTAATCAAATTAAATCAAACCACAGAACAAACAGCCAACAGGAAAACCCTTCAGCTCAGATCACCCTTTGGTCTCCAAAGCCCTCAGACAATCCTCTGCTGTTGTCCCTGCTGGGGACCAGAGCATGAGAAAGCGGCTTTGGGCTGGGAAAAGACCAACTGGAACATGCTGAGCCTCTTTGCCACCACGAGAGGTGAACTGAGTCCATGCAGACACCTGGCCATGTTCTTTTTATTCCATCAAGTACATGCTGCACCCCTGAATTTAGTTGGGGGCTCGTGAAGGAGCCAATACCCATTTGCAATGTGCTTTATTTATGTTTTGGATCCGCACAATCTAAATTTTTTTTTTGTTTTGAGATTATAGAGCATCACCCCAGAGTTCAGACACCTCGAGAGTGCTGGGCACACCAAGAGAAGGATCAAAACCACACAGCTGGGCCAGGATTTAACAGCATCTCCCTGCACAGTGCAGGTAGTTTACTTTCCCTGTTTTATCTTTGCTAAGCCTTAATCACAGAGTTGCTGCAATTCCTTCCATGAGGTTAAGTCAAAGGAAATCCCCAGGTCAGGTCACCCAACTCTAACCTCAGCCCTGATCCTGTCCCCGTTCTCTGCTAAATCCAGAAAGACGTGAATGGGGCTCGACAGCGGGATTTGAGCTGTAGGCTTGGGTGAAGGCACTGGGGGGGGTTGATCTCTGTCTTGCCCCTCGAGCATGAAAAGACCGTGAGAAGGGGAAGATGTACAGGACTGTGTTGCTTCAGAAAGGGTTTCCAGTTCTCCACCTTTCTCCCTCGAGGAACTGTGTTTAGAAAAGCCAGAGCCTTGTGTTTGGTGTCAGCAAGGAACTTGGTTCCACTTTGCGGTGAGAGCATCAAGTCTCCGTTGCTGCCAGCCTGAGAGGGTTTGGAAAAACATCTTCCCGGGATGATGCGGGCAGAGTTGTCCCTGCTTTGGGGTGCGTGATGGGCGAGGTGACCTCTTGCATTGCTCCTTTCCAACCAGGACCACCTAGGGTGGTCTCCACTCCTCCTTGGAGGAGATCCCAAAACCTCAAGGCTGATTTGCCACCCGCTGCCTCCCTTGGGCGAGAGGAAGTTTCCTGGGGACCATCCTTTCTTCTCACAGCCTTTTTCTTTTTTTTTTTTTTTAATTAGATGAAATTAAATTTCTCTAGCATCTTTTTTATTATTAGAACGATGATTCTGATGTACCTTAGGCATTGCTCTGAGTCCGTCGGGGCGAGGTAGAACATACTGAGTAGAAGACAGGTTGACTATCTGCCCGCTTCTCCTCCCCTCCTCTCCTCCAGCCACCCTAGAGCTACGCGGCGCTAAGTGTGCTTCGGTTTCATCAATCCCCAAGCTGCACATCAAAGGCTGCGTTTGCTTGGCTGCGCGCTTCCCTGGCAGCTTCGGGGATTAATCACAGCTGAGCCTGCGTGAAAAGCGTGACCGTGTCACGCTTGTTTGTCTCAGACGGGTGCTCTTCTGGTTATCTTACAGCAAAACTAACTTGGCTGTTGGTCTTTATGGATGTGCCGTGTCCATTTTCATTTCTCCAGCTTGACTGCCGGTGCCGTACAAGCTCAGTGGAAGGTGCTGTTACATAGAGTCCGTGAGAGTTGCCCCTCACCACAAGAAGGATGTTGAGGCTCTGGAGCGAGTCCAGAGAAGAGCAACGAAGCTGGTGAGGGGGCTGGAGAACAAAAGGAGCATCTGAGAGAGCTGGGGGTGTTTAGCCTGGAGAAGAGGAGGCTGAGGGGAGACCTCATTGCTCTCTGCAACTCCCTGAAAGGAGGTTGTGGAGAGGAGGGAGCTGGGCTCTTCTCCCAAGGGACAGGGGACAGGACGAGAGGGAATGGCCTCAAGCTCCACCAGGGGAGGGTCAGGCTGGACATTAGGAAAAAATATTTCATGGAAGGGGTCATTGGTCCCTGGCAGAGGCTGCCCAGGGAGGGGGTTGAGTCACCTTCCCTGGAGGTATTTAAGGGCTGGGTGGACGAGGTGCTGAGGGACATGGTTTAGTGATTGATAGGAATGGTTGGACTCCATGCTCTGATGGGTCTTTTCCAACCTGGTGATTCTATGATTCTATGATCTTTGGTTTAATTGTGTTGCTGCAGCAACCGGGAGTCCCAGGTAGAAGCCAATGTCTTGTCCAGGTGCAGTGCAAGGGGTGAGATGTGATTTCTGCTCCCAGTGCTCTGTAGCCTGGTAGAAAATGAGGAAAATGAGTGGATACCTCCTAGGGAGCCATGAGACGACAGCACTGGTTGCGTGATTGGTGTCTGTCTGCATCCCCCCGGAACAGGAGCTGTCAGCACCAGCGGCTCGCTGGCCGCTCTGAAGAGGCTTAAAGCAGCCGTTGGAGAAGAGTGGAGTCTCTGCAGAGGGGCTGGCATCCAGAGAGGACTCTTGGGAGCTGCCTGCATGCTGGGGACAGCCCTATGCTGCCAAAGATTTATATGGGCTGTGTTTGTACCCTCAGCAAATGAGAACTGGGAGCCAAAACTGTGTCTAGATGGAAGCGAGGATCTTTTCATTAACTGCAGCTGCTGCCAGGGCATGGGCTGGTGTTGAGGTGACCCAGGGGCTTTGCTTGGGTTGGTTTGGGTGGAACTCGATTCTCACTCTACCAAATGGCCTTTTCTAGAGCCTCCTGTGGCAGCAACGATGCTGCAGGATGGAGGAAGCTGGATTTCACTCAGAGCGTGGACTTAGGTCAGGGGTTTTCCTGGAGATTGTCCCTGCACATGCAGAAATGCGCAGGGAGACGAGCGTTAGGATCCTGGTTTGGGTGGGATTATAGCCTGGGTATTTTTAAATCTTGCGCATCATCTCTGGCAAAAGCATTAGCTCACAGTTGCAGAACGAAGCCCCGAGAGAGAGCAGGGCTCTGGATTGAGAAACAGGCACTGCCCCATGGAGCTTGCAAAAAGCTGGGAGGGGAAGTAAACACAAGGGAGCAGGGCTGGGATTGCAGCTCCCTAAACGTGGCCCCAGCTGGCAGCCTAAAACACGGGTCCCCGTGACCTCCCGGCTGCTTAACACCCAGCACCGACCTGCGGGGGCCAAGCTGCAAGGGGGGCAGGCTGTGAGAGAGAAAGGAGATGCCGTGGGTGTGAGGCTGAGCAGATGTGATGATGTCCACTGGCTCAAGGCAGTCTGAGGATGGAGAGGAAGGACCTTATGGCAGTTAGCAGGGATGGGGTAGAGTTGGTGATTTCCAACGTGACTGCCATGGCAGGGAGAATTGTAGAATCACAGAAACACCAGGTTGGAAAAGACCCATCAGATCATCCAGTCCAACCATTCCCATCAATCACTAAACCATGTCCCTCAGCACCTCGTCCACCCGGCCCTTAAACCCCTCCAGGGAAGGGGACTCAACCCCCTCCCTGGGCAGCCTCTGCCAGGGACCAATTACCCTTTCTGTGAAATTTTTTTTCCTAATGTCCAGCCTAAACCTCCCCTGGTGGAGCTTGAGGCCATTCCCTCTCGTCCTGTCCCCTGTCCCTTGGGAGAAGAGCCCAGATCCCTCCTCTCCACAACCTCCTTTCAAGTAGTTGTAGAGAGCAATGAGGTCTCCCCGCAGCCTCCTCTTCTCCAGGCTAAACACCCCCAGCTCTCTCAGACGCTCCTCTTGTTCTCCAGCCCCTTCCCCAGCTTCGTTGCTCTTCTCTGGACTCGCTCCAGAGCCTCAACATCCTTCTTGTGGTGAGGGGCCCAGAACTGACCCCAGGATTTGAGATGCGGTCTCACCAGTGCCAAGTACAGAAGGAGCAGTCAGCGAAGCCCAAGGGTCGTGCGGCACATCCCTCAGGTCTTGAGGGCCATGAAGGGGAGAGGAGACACCTGGGTCTCTTACGGGGATGTGGCTTTGGACCAGCACAGTCTGAGCTGCCTGCACTCTCCCCCAGAGGATGCCCGGGTACCGCCAAGTGAGGCCAGGAGAGCTCCTGCAGGATGTGGGAAGGGGAGGACGATGGCAGATGAAGCGATATCTACAGCCATGGGAAGGCTGTGCAGGATGAGCTTGGTCCCTGCTAATTCCCAGCTCCCAGTTTACATCCTCTGCACTTCCTCTCTCCCTTGACGAGATAAAGATCCTGGGCACGCATGGGTGAACACCCTGTGTTGCGTCCTGTGCCACAATCAGAGCAGGCATCAAGCGATGCCTCTCCCCGTGGGCACCACAGGGGACAAGGAGATGACGGGAAAAGGGGAGGTGGCTGCCTTCCTATGGGTGTGTTTTCCAGAGCAAGAGAGAAACCAAGATGATGGATCAGAGACCAGGCAAGGACGGTGACTCCGTTGCGAGGAATGCAGGCACAGGCTCCGTGCGTGTGGGAGATGCAGCCAGGAGGTAGAGGAACAGGTGCAAAACGCTTTCGCCAGCACAACTGCGATACCAGCTCCTGCAAGGGGAGAGGAAGGGGCAGTCCCAGCATCTCCATCCAGAAAGGAATAACCTGAATGCAGTGCAAAACTCATTGCCGCAAGACACTGTTGCTACTGATGGGTGAGCAGGGTTAACAAGGATGTTAGAGAGGTACCCAGATGGTGAGAACAGTCAAGTTTTAAAACAGTAACTTGTAAAAAGATAAAGGGGCTGAAGATAAAATCTTCATGCAATGCAGAAAAGGAAGGGACAGGCAGGAGCTTATTCTGGGGCCAGGTAATCCCCAAAACACCTCCTTTAGGGTTCCCAGAGGAAGATCTAGAGGAATCCCAAGTGTCATCCTGCAGTAGTTCTGCTCCTTTGAGAGATTTTCCTGTGTCAGTATTCGAATTACACCCCTGGACGGGGCAAGGATCTGTCTGATCCCATAACACAGGGAGCAGGACCCTTTCTCCTTCTTCTGCCATCCCAGAGGAGCTGAGGAGACTGGCAAAACTTTTCTGTGTTTCTCAGAGGTGAGCGGGCAGTCCTTTCGTGTGTTAGGGGAGCATCCACACCTCTGTGCGTGCCCCGCTGTTTGATCCCCAGCTGGGGACCTGCTGAGGCTGTCTCGAATCCGGCTCGGGTGCCGAGATGAGCCCCATCCGCCTTTGATCTTCAGCTTTGTCAAGAAAGATGCTGTGGCAGGAATCTGGCCCATCAGGTACCATCCACAGGCGGCTGCAGTGTCACAGCTGTGACCAAGCCCTGACAGCTCCAGGAGCTGAGGTGTTGCCAGGGTTAAGCCAAACCTCCACCTTCTGCCCTCGGGCTGGAAACAGGCTCCTTTCCATCTGAGCCAAAGCTCAGGGCTCCCTGCTCCTCTGCTTGGAGAATTCAGGGGCCTTGGCTGCTTTCAAGCATTTTCAAGGTGGTTTAGCCTGGAGAAGAGGAGGCTGAGGGGAGACCTCATTGCTCTCTGCAACTCCCTGAAAGGAGGTTGTGGAGAGGAGGGAGCTGGGCTCTTCTCCCAAGGGACAGGGGACAGGACGAGAGGGAATGGCCTCAAGCTCCACCAGGGGAGGGTCAGGCTGGACATTAGGAAAAGATTTTTCATTAAAAGGGTCATTGGTCCCTGGCAGAGGCTGCTCAAGGAGGGAGTTGAATCACCTTCCCTGGAGGGGTTTAAGGGCCGGGTGGATGAGGTGCTGAGGGACATGGGTTAGTGATTGATGGGAATGGTTGGACTCAATGATCCAATGGGTCTTTTCCAACCTGGTGATTCTATGATTCTATGATTGTCACGAGTTGGAGGAGCTGACACTGCTCCCCCGGAGCCCTGGGTCTGGCTGTGCCAACACCAACCTGCTGCTGAGGGGCAGGAGCTGCTGCGTGGTCCAAGCTGCTGAGGAAGAGGATGGGATGCTGCTGCCTGAGCCCAGAGACCGAAGCTTGCCCATCATCTTCAGATGAGCCAAGCCCTTGCTGCTCCCTGTGCCCTGGTGTGGGTGGCACCGGGATGTCTCTGGGTGCCACCGGGATGTAACCGGGTACCACCGGGGCATCACTGGGGACCAACACACCTGTGCTGCTTCACTCCCCATCCTCTTCCAAAACCAGACCCGAAAGCATCTCTCTAGGGTGGGGAAGCCACTAGATGGCAACGTTACCTGCAGCCCAGTGGGAGTGGGACGGGGGGCTCGGGGGGAGGCAATCCGCACGGAAAGAAAATGAGTTTCATAGAATCATAGAATAACCAGGTTGCAAGTGACCCACCGGATCATTGAGTCCAACCATTCCTATCAAACACTAAACCATGTACCTCAGCGCCTCATCCACCCATCCCTTAAACCCCTCTAGGGAAGGTGAATCAACCCCCTCCCTGGGCAGCCTGTTAAACCCTCTTCAATTCCAGGTCATTGATTCAGCCTGAACCTCCGCTGGTGGAGCTTGAGGCCATTCCCTCTCGTCCTGTCCCCTGTCCCTTGGGAGGAGAGCCCAGCTCCCTCCTCTCCACAACCTCCTTTCAGGGAGTTGGAGAGAGCAATGAGGTCTCCCCTCAGCCTCCTCTTCTCCAGGCTAAACACCCCCAGCTCTCTCAGATGCTCCTCTTGTTCTCCAGCCCCTTCCCCAGCTTCGTTGCTCTTCTCTGGACTCGCTCCAGAGCCTCAACATCCTTCTTATGGTGAGGGGCCCAGAACTGACCCCAGGATTTGAGGAGCGGTCTCACCAGTGCCGAGTCCAGAGGGAGAAGAACCTCCCTGGCACTGCTGGTCACACTGTTCCTGATACAAACCATGATGCCATTGGCCTTCTTGGCCACCTTTGCTGACCTTCACCCTGCACCTCTGCGTACCTCAGTTTCCTCATGTGATGATCCTTCCCTGTTTCCCCTAAAATGAGGAAGAGGATGAGGTGGAGGAACAGCTTCTCCAAAGCATCTAGCTGATCTGACTGGGAATGCTAATGAATTATCCATCGCACTGGGGCCACAGTGCACGAGGAAAGGGAACTACAGTGTGGTGTGGAAGAACAGCCCCGAACAGAAAACAGGAATGCTGCTCACCCAGGGAAAGGTTTATGGGAGTCCTGAGTCAGAGTATGTAGTGCAGGGAATACAATAAACACCAGACGACAGCGTGTATGAGGGAGCAAGAGCCATCACTGTGTCTTTCTCCAGGGGAGATGGACCGTGGTGGACTAGGAGCAAGGCAGGAGGAGATTAGGAGCCCAGCTGATAGCTCTGACGTCCTCTAGTCTCCAGTGCGATGCCTCCAGGTGTTCCATATTATTTTCCTTTTATTTTCAGGGCTTTTGTCCTTCCTCAGTCTCCATCCGCAGCCATTTGAGCTCTGCAAACTGCAAGCTTGGAAACCAGCCTTTGTCACAAAAATCACCTGTATTCTTTGAGCCACAAACCTCCACCCCGTGTGCCTCTGAAGAGCCCGGAGGGTGGGACACCACGCGTTGAGCTGGTCCCAGGAGAGATGCCAACACCACAGACAGGAAAAGTGACATTTGAGCCAAAGAAGGGGAGTGGAGGCAGTGTCTCTGGCCCGGAGATCTCAAGTCTCAGTGCCTCTTCATGGCTTCTTCACAGCTGAGCGTGTGATGATGCTCATCCATGAAGTCCTGCCCGCTCTGCCCTCTCCACCACCCTGGCAGGGCTGCAGGTCTTTCCAGCCTCCACGCTTCCCGGTGTGACTAAGAGGGCTGGCTGGCTCCCAGGGGTGTCAGTTCGGGACCCCAAACAACCCCAGGGAGCCAAGAGGAACAGGAAAGCCCAGAGGCTCCTTCCTCATCCCTCTCCTCCTCCTTCTCCTCCTTGCCACCTGCCAGCTGCCTTCCCGGGCCAAGGGGTGGCCCTGGGTGGCCCCATCTCCCGTTGGCTCAGGCGGGAACGACCGCTCCCTATTACTCATGGGGATGATGTGGGGGGATGCAGGGGCGGAAAGTCACAGTCAATGGAAAGCGGGCACTCGACTCTGACCTCGTCCTCCCATCGGCGCAGCTGGAGCTGAGCTCAGCCAGACGCCCCCGGCGCGAGGCCGCGGGTGGCAGGTGGCTGGCGAGGGGACACGGCGCTCAGCCGCGCATTTCGATCCTGGGCCAGGAGCAGCTGCGGGGGGACACGGAGGTGAGAGCGAGCGTGCAGCCCCCAGGCCCCGTGTGCACCCCCGTGCCCGAGATGCAGAGCTCTCTGCATGCACCCGTGCAGCAGATGCACCACTCTGTGCATGCACACGCACACGTGCAGCAGATGCAGTGCCTCCAACATCAGCCCACGCTGAGCTGTGCTCGAATGATCATGTTCAATGCTGCCTGGGTGACTGGCACCCACTGGTGGGGTTCTCTGCCCCCTCCAAGAGAGGTTCTCATGGCTCCAGCACCTCAGCCAACTCCTGGGAAGGGGGGAGATGCTGCAAAGAGGAGGGCGATGGGGCACAGGAGCTGAAAGACAGGGGTCTGAATCCAAGTTACAATGGGGATAAACCACATTTCCCTGCCGTTTGCACTGGAAACTGGCTGAAGCTCTCTTCTGGACAGTTTCCAAGGTGTCTATACAACACGTCTTCACCCTATGCCATGGGATTCCCCCTCAGTCTCTCCACCCATCCCTCTGCCATGGAAGGGCTCTTGCTTCTCAGAATCCCGTGATGACAAAACCCCAAAGGTAAGGTGAAGGAAAATGTGCCCTACTCGTGCTGGCGGTTGCCTGAAAATCTTCCTGCCACCCCTGCGTCCTCTTGTGCTCTCAGCCCTTCTCCAGCTAGGCTGGTACAAAGTCACCTTGAAACCAAACCCACCCACAGCCCATAATGATGATCACCCACCCCAAGCTTTCCAAACCCACTCTATTATCCGTATTTCCCAGCAACGGGGCTTTCTGGCGTGATGGCTAGACCCTACAAATGAATTTGGAGGTCATGTATCAAATCATTTCCCAATCCTGCTTTGCAGACTGGGGAAAGGTCCACCTCCCACTTTAAATGCTCTTCAGAGCACCTCGTTTTGTGATGTTGGCGATCAAAATTTCTCCTGTGCTGAAAGGTGGATTTTCCAACCCAAGCGGAGTTTCCATGAGGGTGTCCGGAGATGGGAGACGAAGGACCAGAGGCTGGAGAGCTCAGGGACGCTGACATCTTCCTTGAAGCGATGTATGTTTACAGAAAATACATCATCCAAGAAAAATCTTGTGACGTGAAGGGCTTGGGCTGACTCCAAGAGGGTGCGAGACGCGGACCCTCACAGTTTTCAAGATCTCTAAGTGAGGACAAATCCAGGTGGTGAGAGGGGAGCTGCAAGCCATGGGGATCCCATATCCCCCGTGAATGCTCAAACTGCTGGTTATTATGGAATGGACACATACATCTCTGCAATTTTTAAATGAGAAATTCTGCCCAGGTCAAAGCGAGCAGATACATTCCTGGCAAAAATCGTTATTTCCGATGAATCAGCACTTTCCTGTTAAAATAAACCAAAACCAAACTCTTCCAGACCCTCCCTTCATCCCTTTCGCTGCTCGACGTAAGGCGAGGTGGCAGCTGGGCTCAAACCCGCAGACACATCTCGGGCTACAAACTGGATGAAACGGGACCCCTGGCTGCGACCAGGTGGAATTTTCCAAACCAACAGCAAGACAAAAGCTGAGTTTGACCCCCAGCGCCAGCAAATCTCCACTGGGGCTCTTCAAAGGGAGCGATGCCCACGGTGCCTCCCACCCTCCTGCGACCAGGAGGAGGTGAGACCCAACGGCTGGTTAACGCCGGCGAAGCCTTCGCGGCTTTGTGCTGAGCAGGATTGGGTTACGGGGCTGGGGCTGGGAAAGCTCCTCGGCAGGTCGCAGGTGGATTAAGGAATTCCAATCCCCATTCAGTGCCCAGCGAAGCACAACTAATATGGGAGCTGTAAAGAGCAGGGGCAGGCAAGGTGGGAGGCTTTGAATGGGAAAGGCACCTGCAGGGAAGGGCGATGGGAGCCTAGATGCTGGAATCCAGCAGGCAGTGAGGAAACGGTGTAATTTACTGTCAAACCCGGCCACAACCTGCTTTTTTTATTTTTTTTTTCACCTTTGAATGGGGGGCAGCCAGGCAGAGCCCTGGGCGAAGGTAGCAGGGTGGTGGATTCACGTGTCACCTCCTTAATGGGGATGAGTCCAGGGAAAGGAAAAACAATCCCCCAGTGCAGGTGGATCATGAAGCTGGGTCAGAGCCAAGCTAAGTCCTGGGCATGGCTAGAGGTGGGCACAGAGGGGCTGAACCTGAGCTGTGTGGTGCTGGGGAGCGTGGTGGGGTGTGGGCAGGTCTCTAGGGGAGACATAGACCTCTGAGTGAGGGCGAGGAGCTGGTACCCAAAAGTACTGGAGAAGAGGAGGCAGAGGGGAGACCTCATTGCTCTCTCCAACTCCCTGAAAGGAGGTTGTGGAGAGGAGGGAGCTGGGCTCTTCTCCCAAGGGACAGGGGACAGGACGAGAGGGAATGGCCTCAAGCTCCACCAGGGGAGGTTTAGGCTGGACATTAGGAAAAAAATTTTCACGGCAAGGGTGATTGGTCCCTGGCAGAGGCTGCCCAGGGAGGGGGTTGAGCCACCTTCCCTGGAGGGGTTTAAGGGATGGGTGGACGAGGTGCTGAGGGACATGGGTTAGTGTTTGATGGGAATGGTTGGACTCAATGATCCAATGGGTCTTTTCCAACCTAGTGATTCTATGATTCTATGATTCTATGACTGAGAGAGAGGGAGTAATGAGGGTACAGGAGATGGTGAAACCCGGAGTCCCTGTTAGAGCTAATGCAGATCAGTTGATAGTGGCTCCCTCTTTTTGACGGTTAAAATGCCGATCTCCTCCAAAAGCTCTGCTGAGCCACATGGATCTGCTGGGCATTGCCTCACCAAGCTGAGGATGCAGGCTGGACCTGCTGCTCGTCCAAGGCTGGTGCCCCCTTGTTCCAGCCCGGTGCGAGGGTTTGTCCTCAGGGAGGACCCTCCACCTGCGCTGGGCACCCAGCCCTCCGGTTTGAGCCATCTGGGACTACAAAGGTGCCAGGGGAGCTAGAGACAGGATGGATGCCTGCTCCCAGCAGCTCTGGAGTCAGAACAAGGCTTCAGGGGATGGGACAGGAAGGTCTTCTCATACCACAACCTGGCCGGAGGAGGGATGCTCCAGCAACGCAGAGACCCCGGTGAAGCCACGTCCCCCAGGGCAAGTGCCCGGGGCCCTCCTGGCCGTGCCTGGGAAGACTTCTGCACCCAAGAGCCATCAGGGAGGCAGCGATCTCGTACACCCTGCTCCCCAGGAGACTCCGAGGCGCCTCTTAATAGGACTTTAATTATACATTTACCGTCACCATTTTTTTTCCTCCCTCTCTCTCCCTCTGGAGCTCAGCTTCCCCAGAAATGTAAATACCTGGCACATGCTGCAGGGATGTCAGCTCCGATAATGACCACCTGCGAGCTGCGGAGGGAGGATGGTGGCGTGGGGACATGTGAGGTGACACTGCCCTGACCGGCTCCGAGGTGGTGTCCCACAGCCCCAGGGCAAGTGACCCTGGGAGCTGGGGAGCTGCTGGTCGTGTACCAGGAGAGGAAAGGTCCAGTCCTTCAAGGGGACTGGGATGCAGGGTCGTCCCTGGGATCACTCTGTGCAGCAGGACAATGGGATGAGGTGGCTGTTCGCCCCAGGCAGTGGCCAGCCATGGGGTGAGGTGGCCACATCTCCAACCCAGGGGGGAATCCGAGCTCCAAATGTCACACCACCGTGTCCGTCCAGTGGCATCTTTACCAGAGCCATCCCTCTTGCCTCAGAGCCTGCCTGGTGCCCAGGGCTCTGTCTGGTTGCTTTTCCGAGCTGCCTGGCTTTCCTTCGGCAGAGACACATGTGATTTGGCAGGGACAGAACCCTCCTTCACAGAGAATCATAGAATCACCAGGCTGGAAAAGACCCACTGGATCATCAAGTCCAACCATTCCCATCAATCACTAACCCATGTCCCTCAGCACCTCGTCCACCCGGCCCTTAAACCCCTCCAGGGAAGGGGACTCAACCCCCTCCCTGGGCAGCCTCTGCCAGGGACCAATCACCCTCTCCGTGAAATATTTTTTCCTAATGTCCAGCCTGACCCTCCCCTGGTGGAGCTTGAGGCCATTCCCTCTCGTCCTGTCCCCTGTCCCTTGGGAGAAGAGCCCAGCTCCCTCCTCTCCACAACCTCCTTTCAGGGAGTTGCAGAGAGCAATGAGGTCTCCCCTCAGCCTCCTCTTCTCCAGGCTAAACACCCCCAGCTCTCTCAGCTGCTCCTCTTTCTCTCCAGCCCCTTCCCCAGCTTCGTTGCTCTTCTCTGGACTCGCTCCAGAGCCTCAACACCCTTCTTGTGGTGAGGGGCCCAGAACTGACCCCAGGATTCGAGGAGCGGTCTCACCAGTGCTGAGGGGAGACCCTTGGTGGGGTCAAGCATCGCCTGGCCCCGCTCCGCTCTGTGAACGTGCAACAGGCTCAACCAGCTCTGAAGGAAGGGCCGGGTTGGCTTCTGCCCTTTTCTGCTTTAGGGCAGGACCCTGAATCCTTTATTCAGGCAAAAACTCCCACTGAGAACTTCACTTACGTCGAGCCTGGGAATTTGTCCCCAGAGGCTGAAGTAATTCTTTCTACATGGTAACACACAGAGAACAAAACAAAAAAAAAAAAAACCCGAACCAAAAATAACAACCCCAAACCCAAGCAAACCAGGAAGAGCAATGGAAGAGGAACAATTTCCTTGACCACTAATTTTCTCTCTGTTAATTAGCAAGAATACGGGGTCATAGACGATAACGCTGTTATGATCTCTCCACACCCACGTGTCCTGGCTGGGGACCGCGAGTAGCCGTGCAGCCTCAGCATCTTGGGTGCAGGAGGAAATCTGGGGCTGGACCCTGGTGTCACCTCTTCTAGGTATAAATCCAGGACTCTGGGGTGTCCTGGATCTCCTTGTCCTGAATCTGCTCCCTCGGAAGCTTCTCGCTGGCTGCAGGGGCCAACACAGCCGTTCTCATCAATGTTCCAACATGGATCTGGAATAGAGAGAGCACGGTGGGTCCAACCTGGGGAGCTTCTCCCACTCCTGTATCACTGTTCTCGGGCTGAGGGGTGAGCTGAGCATCTTCTTCACCACAGCGAAACATGAAGCCACCAGCCTTGGTGCCTTCCAGCAGCAAACCTGTGTGAGCAAGTCACTGGGATGGGTCAGAAACACCCATTTCTCCAGAGCTGTTGAAGCTTTTTCGATTTATTGCTCCTTCCCCTCTTAAAAATTCCTGAAGTACTTTTTTTTTCCCAGAGCCTTAACCACCAAAAAGAAAAGGACGTTATGGGACGCTGCTCTTTGTTAAAGCACTGAGGGACTTGCTCCGTGTGGGCATTTAGGGGTTTGGTAGAAGGCTTGGGATTTCACCAAAAGTGGGAAATGTCAGAAGAAAATCTGCTTTCCTCTACAAGCCTTTGTTGAGAAGCTTCTCTTCCATCAGTGAAATGTTGAAGTGATTCCCCCAGCCTCTTTCTGCTCACGGGCTGTTGCCACGGGGCTCCTCACAAGCCACACTTGGCTCACCTGCAAGCACCTCCCATAGCCACAAACTGCACCCTGAGCTGGGGCTGACAAAGAGCTTGACCGAAAGCATCTTTGGATGAATAGAAATCCCAGGATGATTAAATCGCATGTCTGTTTTCAGCAGAGAGTGGATGCAGGGGCGAGTTGGGCTCCCCCTGCCACCTAGGAGCCCTGTTCACCAACTCGAATGAGCATCACAGATTTGCCATCGCTCAATTCCCACAACCTGAGCAGCAATGCAATTTTCTGCCCTCAGCAATGAGAAGGGCTTGCAAACCTCACCAAGCACCTCAGCCCCCTGCATGTGCCGCGCTAAACCCTCTCCCCATCCTGATTTTCTGGGCTGGCAGCAACTCAGGTGGTGAAACTGGTGGTGCCCATTTCAGTCCTAATCCCAAAGTTTCTAAAGTTTCTCCTTTAGAGACCTGTGCCCGCGCAAGATTGTTTTAAGCCAAATAAATCAGGGTTTATTGGGTCAAATTTTCCATGGAGAGATCAGTGCCCGATGATCTTGGTGTTTAAAAGCTGCTTCCAGCCATCCCCGACTGCCTTGTTTTGGTGTTAGAGCTGCAAACCCTGAACGGGTCTCACAAAAGGGGAAAAAAACAGCATCTCAGGCAAAGATCCTGCAAGAGGAAAAGTTCATTTATGCAGGGAAGCACCGCCTGGAAACAGTGTGGAAAACCCAAGTGAGATCTTAACTGAGAGGCTCAGCCTGAGGGGGAAAACAACCTCAAACAGTTTCCTAAAGAACCCAATCCAAACCAATATTGTTCCTTATTTAAATGCACAATAAAGTCAAGCTATCTTAAAAATGAAATCCAAACCAGTATCTCCTATTATTTAAATGCTCTGCATTTAAACACGATAAATTCAAATTATCCTTGAGGAGAGGAAGTTTTGCTCCACACCAGGGACAGGACTGGATGGGAAGAGCATCAAGCTGGAAAAGCCAAGTGGATTTTCATCCTGGTGCCGACCCACAGCCAAAATCTGAGAGATGGAGTTTCAGGTGAATGGAAAGAAAAGAAAGGCTACTCGGCGTTTAATACTTTTTGGAGCACCCCAAAGGATTTTTGCATCCGCAGAGATGCTTTAGCAAAGCCAGCTCTTCGCTGCATTAAAGGTGATGGGAAGGCAATGAGGGTTTAAAAATCTTTTTAACTGGTGCTCTTGTCAAATTAGCAGGGCAAGGCGCTGAGGCCGACGCTAATGAATGGAATAATTGATTAAATATGTTGTATTTCTGCCTAGCACATTCACACCTTCCCCAAAGGTTTCCAGATGGGGCGTAATTATCCCCCCGAACTGGCTTCACACGCCAGGGCACAAGGGGAGCAACGGTGACATGGGGAATTTAGACAGCAGAAAATTGCTCCCACAATTAATCCCAGGCACTTAATAAACTCACCGCAGAATAGCAGGGGTGGGGAGAGACCCTCTCAATTCTGGCCCCCAGCGCCGGGTGCTGGTGGAAATTTTTAGCCCCTGCGCATTTATGGGGTAGTGGTGGGTTTGCTCCTCTCCAAACGAGGTGCAAGAAGGGGGAATTTCCTTGCTCCTTTGCTTCTTCGTTCACCTCAACGGGGACCAAGGGCTGAAGTGATGTAAATCCAGGGGGACCGTTTGCCCCTTTGTGGATCGCTGCTGATTTACACCAGGGTCCTCTCATTCCTTTGATTTCCAGCTGCGAAAAATCAAACCCAGACCAAATCCATGTCCTGGAAAATACTTCAAACCAAAATATTTGCTGCATGGAAGGGGGCTGAAGCTGGGAGGGGGAGCGGATTGCTTGGGTTAAGGATTTTAACATCGATATGATTTCATCTCAGTTCAAACTGGTGATGAAGCAGGGCCCAAATCTTGGCTCAGCCCACAGACGTGTTGGGGAAACATAGATTTACACCACTGGCCGGTGCTTTTGCTGGCCCCAGGGTGATCCACGCCTGCTGCGGGGCCTCTGGGGGCTGGAAAGTGAGAAACTCCCCGCACCCAGGCTGGGGATTCTGCAACCAGCCCCACAGCCACCCGCAGCTGGGGCTGCAGCCACTGGGACAACCAGTTCTGAGCATCTTTATGCAGAAAACCCCTTCCAACTGCCTCCTGGAGATGTCGGAGCTCTATGAAGTTAAAAGGAGAGGAAATATTAATGTGAACTTTTGCTCGTGTTCCTCTGAAACCTCCCCGTCGAAGCTGGGTTCCAGACACTCCTGTGATGGCCACGTTGCTGTCACCTCCCAGTGTCCCCAGGGCCACCTCTGTGCTTCAGGTCACCTCCCCATCAGTGGCTCCCACCTGGCCTCACTCACCTTGCCTGGGGGAATAGATCCTGGGTGCTTTGGGGGTGTCTGACACCATCCAGGAGATAAATCCTGCTCCCACTCATGTTGGTGCTCCCCTGTGGAGCAGGATCAGGCCCTGGGAAAGGAGAGTGTCAGGCAGCACAGCCTTTTCCCTGCACCCGTACCTGCTCCAGCCCCTCCAGGAGATGCTCCCCAACAACCTCTTATCCTCTTTTCTCCCCCTGGCTGGTCTTGACCCCCCAAAACAGCCCTGGGAGATGAAGCCAGTGCCGCAGCTCGTGCTCAGAGCAGCCTGGTTCACCCCAGCACCCCGTCTCCCTGCGCTCCCCGGGATTTCTGCTGGGCTGGAGATAGCGCGGTTGTTCGTTAGTGTGGCAGCGGTGGCGTGTGGGAGGGCAGACGCCAGGCTGTCTGCTCCCACTTTGTTTGGCTTGTTATTAACTTCTCCTTGGGCTGCCATTAACCCAGAATTCCTGTACTTGGCTTCAGGCTTTCCCCGCGCGCCGCTCTATCTCCAGTGCATAATTACAGCTGTTGGGATCTCCCTTTATCTTGGAGGATCTTGTAGGTTTGTTACCTGGCACATGCTCCTCTGCCAACCCCTCTGCGCCCTTCCCTGCACCCCTTTCATCCTTCCTGCTTTCATCGGCCCCAGCACCTCGTGCTGGCAGCTAAAATCCCAGAGCCTCCATCTACTTGTTGTTGTGCGGGTGAAGCAGCATCCGAGAGCATCACCGGGTGGGCGAACGGTGGCGACGTGGCACCCGGGTCCTGGCACCTTCCAGCCCCGAGACTGAGACGTCAAGTTGACTCCTGGATTTATTTTTTTTAATTTAATACGAGTTGACTCGATGTATTTGCTTTGGCAACCCCCAAACCCTGCTGAAGCGGCGCGTTCCGTCCCTTCCAGCCCGCGTGGCACCATCAGGAGGGCTGGGACTGAGCCCTGTGCTCATCCCAGGATCTGGGTGGCACCAGCTCCCGGCTTCAAGATTCCGAGGGCGCTGGGAACCAGCCCCCGGGTGAGCGCTGGCTGCGAGCTGGGAGATTTTTGCAGCCTGAAGGTTTGGTGCCAGTTTCTCACCCGTCTCCCAAGGGAAGGTGGAGCAGGAGGTGCTGTACCTGCGCTCACCCAGGTGTGCTCGGAGATGGGGCATCCCAGTCAGCGTGGGGTTCGGGGACGCTGAATTATAGAATCATAGAATCAGCAGGTTGGAAAAGACCCACCGGATCATCGAGTCCAACCATTCCCATCAAACACTAACCCATGTCCCTCAGCATCTCGTCCACCTGTCCCTTAAACCCCTCCAGGGAAGGTGACTCAACCCCCTTCCTGGGCAGCCTCTGCCACTGCCCAATGACCCATTCCATGAAATTTTTTTTCCTGAGATGGATAGCTAACCCGTGACACAGCTTCAGACCCCCGACCCGAAACTCCACCTGTGCAAGGCTGGATTGGGGTCAGGGAAGAGAAGGAGGAGATGAGCTGCCTCTCACCTGGTGCCACCACTGCCTTGTTGCTCACCCTGGGCTGCTCCATCTCACGAGATCCCCAACTGGGGAGATCCATGCGCTCTCCAGCCCTCAGCGTGGAGAGGTGGGATCCCTCCTTGGCATCACCAGTGAACCAGAACTGCGAGCCCGTGCCCCAGAGGGGATGTGACCCTGAGGGTCCTCCTCCTCCTGCCAGAAGTCCAATATTGTCCTCAAACTCATGGGAGCACTGTCCTTCACCTGCACACGGCACAGGCACCCTGACTCCTCTGTTACCTGGTGGATATTTTGGGGTGCTCACATCTAATTATGGGTATTTCTGATGATGCGCAGCAGAGCACAAGGGGCTGGGAAGTGGGTTCTGTGTGTCCTGAGCATTTGAACCTCCGGATCCAATCCTGGGAGCATCCATCCCACCCTGGGCAGTCTCTGCGGTGGGGGGGACACAGACCTGAGCCCCAGCATCTCCCTCCCACCCAGCATCTCCCTCCCACCCTCACCAGGGTGAGGTGCAAGCCAGCATCCAGAGCTGGTGAGAGCTGAGGGAAAGTGAGGAGCAGGGGGAAAAGCAGAGCAGTGGAGTTTTCCTGCGGTACTCGCCGAGGCCTCGCTTCGGCCCCAGTGCTGGCCAAGCTGGGCTCCCTGGGGATGCCTTGGCTGGCCCGGGCAGGGCTGGAGAACATCTGGATTTCTCCTTGTGCCTCTTTTTATTTGCTGCTTCGCCCCCGCTTTTGCCTGGGTGGAGTTGGGGGATTTTCCACATCGGAGTTTGGTGCAGGACGGCTTCTCTCCGTGCCCAAATTTAGGGCTCGCCCGTGTTGTCCCCAAGGACAGACCCAGGGATGCTGGCGCTCTCCATTCTGGGATGGAGGGACATGGGGACCCCAGAGCCTGTGCCCAGCACCGAGGGGCCAGTCTGTGTGTCGGGCTGAGCTGGAAATGATCCTTACGGTGTCACCACCAAAGGTTTGGGTTGGGATGGGGAGAGAGGGCAGGAGCCATCAGCTGTGGATGGAGATGGGTGATAGGTGGGGTCGCATCGTGGCTCTGGGGCAGGACATGGAGCCCGTGGTTCCTGGGGGTAGCCAGGGCATCGTCTATTTATATGGGAGCTCCTGGCCCCTGCCCGGAGTGACTCAGCCCCAGCGCAATGGCCAGATGGGAACATGTTTGGAAGATGCTCTAAAGGGAGGGTGGGGATGGGGACCCTCCCGGCCAGCGTCCCCCGCTGCTGAGCCCTCCTCTGCTCCTCCTGGGCAGACCCTGCAGCAGGTGCAGCGGGGACCTCGTGGCTGGTGCTCAGCTTGGCATGGGCCACCCTGCTCCCTTCCCCTCATGGGTGTCCCCAAACCCATCACCCCAGTGCCCCCAAAACCATCACCCTAGTGTCCCTGAAATCATCACCCCAGTGTCCCCAAACCCATCACCCCTGTGTCCCCAAACCCGTTGCCCTAGTGTCCCCAAATTGATCACCCCAATGTCCCCAAACCCATCACCCCAGTGTCCCCAAAACCATCACCCTAGTGTCCCCATAACCATCACACCAGTGTCCTCATATCCATCATCCCAGTGTCTCCAAACCCATCACCCCAGTGTCCCCAAACCCATCAACCTTGTGTCCCTGAACCTGTCGCCTCAGTGTCCCCAAAACCATCACCCCAGTGTCCCCATACCCATCATCCCAGTGTCCCCATCATCCCAGTGTCCCCATCACCCCAGTGTCCCCATCATCCCAGTGTCCCCAAACCCATCACCCCAGTGTCCCCATCCCCATCACCCCAGTGTCCCCATCATCCCAGTGTCCCCATCACCCCAGTGTCCCCAAACCCATCAACCTCATGTCCCTGAACCTGTAGCCCCAGTGTCCCCAAACCCATCACTCCAGTGTCCCCAAACCCATTGCCCTAGTGTTCCCAAATCAGTCACTCCAGTGTCCCCATACCCATCATCCCAGTGTTCCCAAACCCATCATCCCAGTGTCCCCATCATCCCAGTGTCCCCATCATCCCAGTGTCCCCATCACCCCAGTGTCCCCAAACCCATCAATCTCATGTCCCTGAACCTGTCGCCCCAGTGTCCCCAAACCCATCACCCCAGTGTCCCCATCATCCCAGTGTCCCCATCATCCCAGTGTCCCCATCACCCCAGTGTCCCCAAACCCTTCAACCTCATGTCCCTGAACCTGTCGCCCCAGTGTCCCCAAACCCATCACCCCAGTGTCCCCATCATCCCAGTGTCCCCATCATCCCAGTGTCCCCATCACCCCAGTGTCCCCAAACCCTTCAACCTCATGTCCCTGAACCTGTCACCCCAGTGTCCCCAAACCCATCACCCCAGTGTCCCCAAACTCATTGCCCTAGTGTCCCCAAATCTGTCACCCCAGTGTCCCCATACCCATCATCCCAGTGTTCCCAAACCCATCAACCTCATGTCCCTGAACCTGTCGCCCCGGTGTCCCCAAACCCATCAACCCAGTGTCCCCAAATCCATCACCCCAGTGTCCCCAAACCCGTTGCCCTAGTGTCCCCAAATCGATCACCCCAGTGTCCCCATACCCATCATCCCAGTGTCCCCAAACCCATCAACCTTGTGTCCCTGAACCTGTTGCCCCAGTGTCCCCAAACCCATCACCCCAGTGTCCCCAAACCCATCACCCCAGTGTCCCCAAGCCCATCACCCCAGTGTCTCAAGCCCATTATCCCAGTGTCCCCAACCCCATCCAGGGCTGCAAGACCTGCTGTTGCAGCGGGTGCAGATCCTGCCCCCCAGCGCTGTCGGGGCTCCGTCTGGCTGTCCCCTGGCTGTCCCCAGGGCTGTCCCCAGGCGGTGGCGGTGTCCCCAGCCCCAGCGGGGGGGGGGGGGGGTCACCCCACAGGCGGGGGTCGGGGCCCCCGGGTAGCTCAGGGAGGGGCCGGGCAGGTCGGCGCCTGCTGCCGAGACGGGGCCCCGAGGGGAACGGAGCCGCTGGGATGGGGCCCCCCGTCTGCGGGGTGGGCGCCGTCGGGGCTGGGGGCCCCCACCTCCTCCCCGGGTGTCCCCTGCCCCCCCCCCGGACCGGGGATGGCCCCGGGACACCCCCCTAGCCCTTCCCCGAGGGGTCGCGTGTGACTTGGGGGACAGGGGGGACACAGAGGGGGCTCCCCTCGGGGGTGGGGGTGCCCTGGGAGAACTGGGGAGGAGCACAGAGGGGGCTCCCCTCGGGGGATGGAGATCCGAAGGGTTGGGGGGGACACAGAGGGGGCTGCCCTCGGGGATGGGGGTGCCCTAGGGGACAGGGGGACACACAGAGGGGGCTCCCTTTGGGGCTGGGGGTGCTCTGGGGGACGGGGTGGGACACAGAGGGGGCTCCCCTGGAGGGTAGGGGTGCCCTGGGAGACACAGAGGGGGCTCCTCTCGGGGGATGGAGATCCGAAGGGGTGGAGGGGGACACAGAGGGGGCTCCTCTCGGGGCAGGGGTGGTCCTGGGGGACAAGGGGAACAGAGAGGGGGCTCCCCTTGGGTCTGGGGGTGCCCTGGAGGATGGGGGGAGGACACAGAGGGGGCTCCCCTCGGGGGTGGGGGTGCCCTGGGCGATTTGGGGGGGGAACGGGGGGCTCCCCTCAGGGGTGGGCGTGCCCTGAGGGACGGGGGGGACACAGAGTGGGATCCCCTCGCGGGATGGAGATCTGAAGGAGTGGAGAGGACACAGAGGGGGTTCCCCTGGGGGTTTGGGGTGCCCTGGGAAACGGGGGGGCAACACAGAGGGGGCTCCACTCGGGGGTGGGGGTGCCCTAGGGGACGAGGGGGCACAGAGGGGGCTCCCCTCGGGGATAGGGGTGCCCTTGGGGATGGGGGGCACCCAGAGGGGGCGGGGCCCGGGGGAGCCCCGTGGGTAGCGGGGGTGCCCCGGTGCGTGACGTCACGGGGCGGGGCGGGGCGGGGCCGTCGGGGATCCCCGAGCGCGGAGCCGTCGGGGGGTCGCGGGGCTCGGCGGGCGCTGCGGGGGCTGCGGCCCCGGCCCGACCCCCCCCACCCCCCCAAACCTCCCCCGGCCATGACCATGAGCTCCGTGGCCGAGACCCTGCTGAGCCCCCACCCCCCCAAAGCCGCCTTCGTGCCGCTTGCCCCCCCCCCCTCCCCGCCGCACTACCCGCTGCACGGCATCCAGCCCCCCCAGCACGACCCGGGACCCTTCGCCTCCTACAACCGCCCCGGGCCGTTCCCCTACCCCGGCGGGGCCCCCCCGCAGCCCCCCGGACGCCCCTTCTTGCCTTACAGCCCCCCCGGCCCCCCGCACCTCCCCCCGGCCGGGCCGCCCCTCGGAGCTGGGATGCAGGACTCAGGTAAGGGAGGCGGGGGGGGCTCGGCGCTGCGAACCCACCCTGGGACCCCCCCGGGGTTCCCTGCCCCGCGGGAGCCCCCAGGGACACCGGAGCGCTGGGGCTGATCCGCCCCGTCGGGGCGCGGGGGGGGGGACCCGGCTGCAAGAGACCCCAGGGTGGGAGCATTGGACCCCCGACTGCCCTCATCCTGCACCCCGAGACCCCCGACTGCCCTCATCCTGCACCCTGAGCCCCCTGACTGGCTGCATCTTGCACCCCAAGACCCCCAGCTGTCCTCATCCTGCACCCCGAGACCCCCGACTGCCCTTATCCTGCACCCTGAGCCCCCTGACTGGCTGCATCTTGCACCCCGAGACCCCCGACTGCCCTCATCCTGCACCCTGAGACCCCTGACTGGCTGCATCTTGCAACCCGAGACCCCCGACTGCCCTCATCCTGCACCCTGAGACCCCTGACTGGCTGCATCCTGAGACTCCTGACTGCCCTCATCCTGCATCCCGAGACACCCAACTGCCCGCAACCTGCACCCCGAGACCCCCGACTGCCCTTATCCTGCACCCTGAGCCCCCTGACTGGCTGCATCTTGCACCCCGAGACCCCCGACTGCCCTCATCCTGCACCCTGAGCACCCTGACTGGCTGCATCTTGCACCCCGAGACCCCCGACTGCCCTCATCCTGCACCCTGAGCACCCTGACTGGCTGCATCTTGCACCCCAAGACCCCCAGCTGCCCTCATCCTGCACCCTGAGACCCCTGACTGGCTGCATCTTGCACCCCGAGACCCCCGGCTGCCCTCATCCTGCACCCTGAGACCCCTGACTGGCTGCATCTTGCACCCCGAGACCCCCGACTGCCCTCATCCTGCACCCTGAGACCCCTGACTGGCTGCATCTTGCACCCCGAGACCCCCGACTGCCCTCATCCTGCACCCTGAGACCCCCAACTGGCCGCATCCTGAGACTCCCGACTGCCCTCATCCTGCATCCCGAGACACCCAACTGCCCGCAACCTGCACCCCGAGACCCCCGACTGCCCTCATGCTGCACCCTGAGACCTCAACGGGCCACATCCTGCAACCCAGGACCCATAACTGCTTGCATCCTGCACCCTGAGACCCCCGACTGCCCTCATTCTTTACCCTGAGACCCCCGACTGCCCTCATCCTGCACCCCGAGACCCCTAACTGCCCTCATTCTGCACCCTGAGACTCCCAATTGCCCACAACCTGCACCCCAAGACCCCCGACTGCCCTCATCCTACACACTGAGACCCCTGACTGGCTGCATCCTGCACCCTGAGACCCCGATGGGCCTTATCCTGCAACCCAAGACCCATAACTGCCTGCATTCTGCACCCTGAGACCTCCGACTGCCCGCAACCTGCACCCCAAGACCACCGACTGCCCTCATCCTGCACCACGAGACCCCCGACCGCCCTCATCCTGCACCCCGAGACCCCCGACTGCCCTCATCCTGCACCCTCTGACCACCCCCCAGCTGGGTGCACAGCAGAGGGACCCATGACCTCTCCACTTTGGGACTCGGATAGGGATATTGAATGAGTAATCCCATCCCTCTCTTCCTCCTCCTGTTTCCCCTCTGCTTCACCTGAGGCTCAAACAAGCCAGAAAAGCAGAAACAGCACCCCTCTACTTATTCCCCTCCCGAAGCAACCTCTGAAAAGCCAAACCCGCTGCAGCCCAAGGGCCGGGGTGGGATGGTTTGGGGGTTGTTGTTGGGTTTTTGTAACCTCCCAGCATGTCGGTTTAACTCCCTGCTCCTCTCCCACGCCAAGAACCCGAGAAGCCCCTCGCCATGGCCAACGGGGAGCTGCGCGTCAACGGGAAAGGGAAGAAGCTGCGCAAGCCCCGCACCATCTACTCCAGCCTCCAGCTGCAGGCGCTCAACCAGCGCTTCCAGCAGACCCAGTACCTGGCGCTGCCGGAGCGCGCCGAGCTGGCGGCCCAGCTGGGGCTCACCCAGACCCAGGTATGTCCCCTGCGAGGCCGTGGATCATAGAATCATAGAATCACCAAGTTGGAAAAGACCCACCAGATCATCGAGTCCAACCATTCCCATCAATCACTAACCCATGTCCCTCAGCACCTCATCCACCCATCCCTTCAACCCCTCCAGGGAAGGTGCCTGTTCCAGTGACCAATGACCCTTTCCATGAAAAATTCTTTCCTAATGTCCAGCCTGAACCTCCCCTGGTGGAGCTTGAGGCCATTCCCTCTCGTCCTGTCCCCTGTCCCTTGGGAGAAGAGCCCAGCTCCCTCCTCTCCACAACCTCCTTTCAGGGAGTTGGAGAGAGCAATGAGGTCTCCCCTCAGCCTCCTCTTCTCCAGGCTAAACACCCCCAGCTCTCTCAGACGCTCCTCTTGTTCTCCAGCCCCTTCCCCAGCTTCGTTGCTCTTCTCTGGACTCGCTCCAGAGCCTCAACATCCTTCTTGTGATGAGGGGCCCAGAATTGAACCCCAGATTCAAGGATGCGCCATGCGGGGAGCTCGTGCCTGTGGCTGCTCTGGGAGCGACTCCGGATCGGGGTTGCATGGCGATGACGGGGTGCAACTGGAAGCGTGCCGAGCCGAACCGTGCTGCGGCGGGAGAGCTGGCGCCGGTGGGCCCCGGGGCTCAGGGTTTGGGGCGCCCCTGCTTGCACCTCCCAGCGGCACCGGGACTTTCCCAGCCCTGGAGCCTGGCTGCTGGCCCAGCCGTGCCCGGCGCTGGGCGAGTGGGTTTTTGAAGGCGATGGGGAGAGACAGGCAGGCGGCAGCGGTGCAGCCCGGAGCCAGGGGCGAAGCGAGCTCATAAAGCCGGGGAAGAGGAGGCAAGTGGGAACCTGCCGACAGCGCGGGGGGAACCGTGGGGAGGTATGAGTGGGGCCACCACCCCAGCTCAGCGGGCCCCGCTGCACCGCGCCCGACCCAGCCCCGGCACCGGTTGGGCTGGGGGGCGCAGCCGGGTGGGGGGGACATGGGGACACGCATGGCTGGGGACTCCTGGCTTGGGCTCCATTTATCAAACCTTTGTCTGAGCTTCCCATTCCTCTTCCCACAGTCTCCTCCAGCCACCCTGAGTGGAGTCTCTGGTGGCTTGTAAAGGGTTGGGGGCAGAGCCCACCTCTCTCAAAGCCCCCTGAGAAATCAGCTGAGCCCCTGGGGAAGGGCTGGTGGAGCTGGGAAAAGAGGGAGCCCAGCAGGGTCTGTAATTATTGATGCCAGGGGCTTAGGGTGGGCATTGGCCACAGACCCCCTCGTCCCTACTCATCCCTCGCTCTCCAACAGGTTAAAATCTGGTTCCAGAACAAGCGGTCCAAGTACAAGAAGATCATGAAGCAGGGCTCAAGCATGCCCGAAGGGGAGCACCTCCACCCCAGCGCCTCTCTCTCCCCCTGCTCCCCCAACATCCCCCCACTCTGGGACATCCCTGTGCCGGGCAAAGGGCCCCCGCTGGCCCCCAGCAGCTACATCAACAGCTTCGGAGCCTGGTACCAGCCACACCTGCAGGACGCCGTGCCCCGTGCCCCCATGATGTGATGCTGCCACGGCTCTGCGAGAGGGGGAATGCTCGGTGCCACCTCCGAGGGACCGGGGAGCCCAGCGTAGCCCTATGGGACCCCAGCGAATGGAGAAGGAGGAAGAGCAGGAGGAAGGCGACTGCGGTCAGCAGGAACCTGGGCATCACCTATTCCATCGCGGTCCCAAGCAAGGCAGCTCCGGCACAATGCCCGGTGCGTCCATCCCAGCAGGACAGGACAGGATCCCGGGCACAGCCCCAGGTCGCTCCCTTCATGGACTGGGGGGACCCCATGCCTGTTTTTATTTATAAATACCTCCCTTACACTGTATGTAAGCCTTTAGAAGAGGCTTTACGCTTGTCAACACTGCTCCTCCCTCCATGCTGCTCCCTCTTTGGGGCTGGCTCTGGTTTTGGGGGAGAACTTCAATCCCGCTCCTCGGGGGCTCCTGTCTCCGAACACCCCTGGGAACACAGCGCAGGGGCAGGGGCTACTCCCCCCACCATCTGCGCAGGACCCGCTGCTGCTTTCAGCCGTGCAGCCCCGAAACGGAGGCGCAATTACAGTAATTGTGGGCCTGGGCCCCTGCTGAGGGGCTTCTCATCCTTCGCGGGTAATTACAGGCAATTTGGAGCTGTTGAAGATGTCTCCTTGAACGGGGTGGGAGAGGGAGGGCAGGGGGATGTGGGGCGACTGGGGGGAGCCCGGGGTCCCTGCCCCGAGTCTCCCGCAGCCCCCGTGAATCCCTAGGAGCGAGGGCGTTTTGGGAGAGGGGGGTATTTTCCCGTTGCGGGTTTGACAGCGGGTAACCCCTCCCTGTGTGCTTTTCAGAGGCCAGAACCTGGCTAGAAAATACATTATTGTTATTTCCTACTGTTCCTAGTCCTGTTCAGTGTTTGTCACCCACGATGGGCACGAGACCCCCATGTGCTGGGGCGCTACTGAGGTTAACTCCACTGCACGAACATCCATGATCTTTGCTCCAGATGTTTCCACCTTTTCTTTGAGGTTTGGGGAGGGAGTGATGCTGTGTGCGTCTCTGCCCCTTCGGCATCACACGGGACCAGAGTTTTTTCTGAGAACTTGGCTCCCACCTGATGAGTTGAGGGTTTGAGAGAAAATTGACAGCTGAGATGGGCAGGGCTGGAGATCAGCAGTGGGCGTGGGAAAGGACTGGGGGTGAAATGCGTGGTCCTGGCCACTAACAGCTCTGGGATCACACAGGTATCGCTATCGAGGTGCTGAGCAGCATCCCAGCTGTGTTCACTGGGGCTCATCTGGTGAGCGGGCTGGAGAAACAGGCCTTATGAGGAGCGTCTGAGAGAGCTGGGGGTGTTTAGCCTGGAGAAGAGGAGGCTGAGGGGAGACCTCATTGCTCTGTGCAACTCCCTGAAAGGAGGTTGTGGAGAGGAGGGAGCTGGGCTCTTCTCCCAAGGGACAGGGGACAGAACAAGAGGGAATGGCCTCAAGCTCCACCAGGGGAGGTTCAGGCTGAACATTAGGAAAAAACTTTTCGCAGCAAGGGTCACTGGGCAGTGGCAGAGGCTGCCCAGGGAGGGGGTTGAGTCACCTTCCCTGGAGGGGTTTAAGGGATGGGTGGACGAGGTGCTGAGGGACATGGGTTAGTGATTGATGGGAACGGTTGGACTCGATAATCCACTGGGTCTTTTCCAGCCTGGTGATTCTATGATTCTATGATCTGCAGAGCCAGCAGCAGGGTTGGAGGGGGTTGGCAGCATGGCAAGCCTGGCAGGGAAGGATCTGGTGTGATGGGGAAAGCAGGAGGCAGAGGCCGCGGAGCCCGCTTGGCTTCCCTGATGGATGTGCTGCCAAGGACCTGCAGCCAGAGCTGCTCACAGGTCCTGTCTTGCAGCAGGAGGGAAGCAGCAGCCCTTCGCTCCTGGGGCCTGGCACTCGCGCTGTGGCCGGGACGGCGGCTGGTGCGCGGACTGTGCGAAGGGGCCACCTTCGCCCACGGCTCCCCCTGCACCCAGCCGCCCTCCTGGGAGACCTGCAGGGAAATTCCTGCCCCAGCCCCTCTCTCAGACACCCAGGGCAGCCCTGAGGATAGGACCTGAGGGCTGTTCTGTCCTTTACTCTGCAGCCAAATTTGATATGACCTTGCTTTCCTCTCTGACTGGGGGAACTGGAAGTGTTGCCAGCACAGCATCGCTGAAGCTGGTCTGGGCTCTTCGCCACCGGCCAAAAGCAGTTGTGGACACTCAGAAAAGGCCAAGAACATCCTCATATTATAAGATTTTCCAGGCTATGTGGGAGGACGAGGCGCTGAGGGGCATGGTTTAGTATTTGATAGGAATGGTTGGACTCAATGATCCAGTGGGTCTCTTCCAACCTGGTGATTCTATGATTCTATGATTCTAAATCCCACTGAGGACAGAGATGTCCCTGGGCTTGTTCCCCCCACTCGCACAGGCTGGAATCACCAGGGTGGGTTTGGGTGGTCGGGAGGCTTTGTTTCCCCTTCCCAGCAGGGTGACGGGACATGGACCGGGCAGACAGGGAGCAGAGAGGTCGCTGAGGCTGCTCGGCAGCGTTTCTGTCCTTGTTTTCCGGAGCCAGCCGCGCTGACGGAGACCTGGCTGGCTGGCATTGCTCCTTGGCTCCAACTGCCGCGTGCCGGGTTAGCCAAGAGCTGGCACGGGGATGAGGACACAGTGGATGCCGGGCTGGCCGTGGGTGGGCAGCAGCCCCCGCTCTTTGTGCTGGCAGCGGCGTGACGCAAACGGCGTGTTGCAACGGGGCAGGAAATGTGCCACCCTGGGAGGGCTGCGCGCCGGGGCTTGTGCGCACGGGGCAGAGCCTTGTGGGGATGCCAGTGGGACACCGGGCACTGTCGCCCCGCATCTTAGAGTCATAGAATCATAGAATCACCAGGTTAGAAAAGACCCACTGGATCATCGAGTCCAACCATTCCTATCAAATACTAAACCATGTCCCTCAGCACCTCATCCACCTGTCCCTTAAACCCCTCCAGGGAAGGGGACTCAACCCTCTCCCTGCGCAGCCTCTGCCAGTGCCCAATGACCATTTCCGTGAAAAATTTTTTTCCTGATGTTCAGCCTGAACCTCCCCTGGTGGAGCTTGAGGCCATTCCCTCTCGTCCTGTCCCCTGTCCCTTGGGAGAAGAGCCCAGCTCCCTCCTCTCCACAACCTCCTTTCGGGGAGTTGGAGAGAGCAATGAGGTCTCCCCTCAGCCTCCTCTTCTCCAGGCTAAACACCCCCAGCTCTCTCAGCCACTCCTCATAAGGCCTGTTCTAAGACCTTGTACCCACCAGGGCTGGAAAACACACCTGAGCCCTTGTCCTGCCCAGAGTCACTGGTGAAACCCCCTCTGAGGTGTCCCCAGCATCCCCATCCTGGTCCCACTGGTGCTGCTCTCCATCTCCAGTGCCAGCAGGGAATAACCAGCATAACTGGTGCAAGGAAGAATGGTCCCTTATTTTATTCCCATGCTACGGCTGGACAAGAGATGCTGGGAGGAGCGGGGTGGTGGGATGATGTTCCCACCCCGGGGGCTCCTGTCCCTGGCTCTTACGAGCAAGAGATGGGGAGAATCGATGGGGAGGGCTATCTATGTCCCACAACCACTTCTGGGGGGTTCTGGGGGTCTTGGGACCTCTGAGCTAGAAAAGCTGCCAGCGATGCTGGTGCTGAGCCCCAATGGCTGTTGGAGATGGGGCCAAGGGAGGAGGAGTGGGGGGAGGCAGCCGAGAGAGGCCATGCCCGGCTCTGCCAAGGCTCATCGCACAGGTTCAAAGGGTTCCTGCACCGTCCAGGGCTCCCGGCCCCCAGCCCACCCCCAGGGCTGTGGGTGCTGGGACCCCCGGGATCCACAGACCCTCCTGGGCTGGGGCAGAGGAGTGGGACCAGAGGGATTTGGGGGCTACGTGAGCGCAGTGTCCTCCCAGTGTCCTCCCAGAGCCCATCCCCGCAGCGTCAGGGCTGGTGGCACAGGCTGCGGGGGAGCCCAGCTCGCAGGTGGTGCTGCTGGAGGGCAGCGGGATTAGCACCCGTCTGAAGCCGTGATGCACCCGGCGTTTATATAATCCACGGATATGTAATCTTCTGAACTTTTTCTTTTCTTCCCCCGTAAATCAAAAACAAAAGAAAAAAAGATAATAAAATAACCCAGTGCCAGCTCGCACTGGGCCTCTCTCTGCAGGCAACGCCGCTCGGATTCCACCTCTCCCAGCCCGCCGCCTCCTCGCTCTCGCTGGCAGCCTCCCCTAATAACCCCCGTGTCTCCAGCGTGTCTGCCCGCCGGCCGGCTCGGGGCCGGCTCGCACGCAGCCGCCAACCCCAACCCAACCCCAACCCAACCCCAACCCAACCTCAACCCAACCCCAACTCAACCCCAACGCCATCCACACTGGGCACTGGGGACGGAGGGGCTGGCAGTGCCCCTCGAGGCTTTGCAACCAGTCTGGCCATGCAGGCGCCGCACGGAGGTGCCCGGGGGTCCGGCTGTGCCCGACGCTGGCACTCGGGGAGCCCAGAATGGGGATGGGATGGGATGGGATGGGACGGGACGGGACGGGATGGGGTAGGATGGGACGGGATGGGGTAGGATGGGACGGGATGGGGTAGGATGGGACGGGATGGGGAGCCGCTGGGTGCAGCCCATGGTGGGGATTTGGGGAAACCCCCATGGGTGCAGAGTGTGAGGTTGGCCCCACATGGACTTGGGAAGCAGGGACATGGGGACACTGCAGCATCCTGGCCCTGCCGGGGTGCCCCCAGATGGCTCAGAGGACACGTCCCCACAGCCACCTCACCAAGGGCTGGGGCTGCATGGGGAGCGGCGTGGGGTTCCCCCCATGGCCATTGGGAACCCCGTGGCCATCAGGGATGGGAGCCACGGGCGAGGACAGGTCCCCTGTCCCAGAGGATCCATGGGGACAGCACCGGAGTGGGCAGTGGGGCTTCAGCCCCCAACCCTTTGATGTCACTCCCACCCTAGTGGCACCAGGGACAGCAGGGCAGGGGGCTGGCACGGCTCAGGCACAGGGATCATCTTCATCACCTTCCCGAGCCCCACATCTGGGTGTCTTGGGGTCACTCCAGCTCCCCCAGCCCCATAGTGCTATGGGGAAAGTTGCTGTCGCAGCGAGGGTCGAGCCTGTGGGGTCGTTACGGGGCAGGATTCTGCCCCCCACCAGCCCTGGCCACTGCTCCAGTTTGCACAGGTGGGAGTTTACTGGATCCCAGTAAGAGAAGCAGGAGGGAAGCGGCAGGACTTTGTGGCGGTTCGGAAGAGACTGTAAACCAGGAATAAAACCCTTCAATTTTCCTCTCAGCAAATTGGGTACTCGGGGTGCGCCGGCAGCAGCCCCCAACCACCCCCACTGCCCCCTAAAAATGCAACATGTGGCGTCTAACTCTGCTTTTCCCAACCTGGAAAACTTCTGAGCTCTTCTTTGCCCTCTGAAAACATCCCAAAAAAACCAATGTTTGGAGCCTTAAATCCGAAGCGCTTTTATTAACACTTCTAGATGAGGTTTTTGTTCCTCCGGAGAGCAGCGAAGGGCGCTGGGAGGTTCCCCGACCCCAGAGGGGCTCCCGGCACCTGGGGAGGGGGGATCCTTGAAAAAAGAAAATTGAACAAAACACCAGACCGAACCCTGTTTGGTTTGGATCAGCTTTATACAAACGAACCTTATGTACACTCTCTTTTTTCCCCCAAACACCCCTATTTATATAAGGCAACATAAATAAGATTCCCGGGACTGTACAACACAGGCGAACACTCCTTAAAGCTGCGCTTTCTGCTTTTAAAAAAATAGCGTCGTTCTCTTAAAAAATAGTGAAGAGGTTTGTTTTTTTGGTTTTTCTTATTTTCCTTTAAAGTGTGTTGTCGATTTCTTTAAAAAACAGGCGTTCTGCTCCGCGTTGGCTGAGCCGGCACAGAGGGAGGCACTGTCAGAAAACGGACACCGGCCCGGTTTTCCTCTTTAAAAAATAACTTAAGCAATTCCCAAACGGTTTAAATATTAAAATATTTTTTCTCTCCCCCCTTCCCCCCCCTTTTTTTTTTTTTAATTTCTTTTTAAATAAACCACCTTTTGGTCTGAGCATCGTCCCGGGCGATTCCCGCGAAGCTCCCACCCAAGCGGCCGAGCTGGGGGTCCCGGTTTTGGGGCGTCCGTGGCCTGGGATTCCGAGCCCTGCGAGGGCAAAACGTGTCCCATCCCGCTCCTTGGGCACCGGTGACAGTGACACCGCGTCCTCTGTCCCCACCGGGGTGCGGGGACCCCTCCTGGGTGCCCCCCCGTGCTTTGGGGGGTTGGCATGGGGCGACTCACTGGGGTGGCCCCGAAAAGCAAAGCTCCAGCGAGGGATCCCGGCGAGGCTCCTCGGCCGATGGGATCCCGGGTGATGGAAAAAAGAAGGAAAAAAAAAAAAAATTGCATAAGAAGATTTTTGCCACCTTCTCCTGGGAGCTAAGGAGTTTAACCCTTTGCAGTCCTCGTGTTCCTGAGATGAGCTGGGAGACGATAGGATATGTGAGTGTAAATCTAGGGGCGCGTGTACAGGGGTGTCCTTTTTTTTTAAAAAAAAAAAAAAAGAAAGAAGAAAAACCAAAAAGTAGGGGGGAAAAAAGGAGGCCAAGGAGCTCTGCCACTGTCTCTCGTGCCTTGTCTCGCCCCGGTTGTTAGTAGACGGCGCCAGTGTTAGGAGGAGGCCCCGGGGAGGTGTGATGCATCGAGGTGGCTGGTGGCGGCTGGTGGGGTCCGTGGGGCGCGCTGAGGGTCTGCGGGTGGTACCAGGGGTTGTGCTCCTCCAAAAATCCAGGTGAAGAGCTGTAGGGAAGCGGCTGCGGGAGCGAGGTCCTGCCCGGCGCGCTGCCGTGCGAGTTACTGTCCCAGACGGCCGGGGAAGGAGGGGAGTTGCAGGCCATGGAGTCGCTGTTGTTGGGGCTGTGCTCCAGCGGCACCTCGCCGTTCTTGTAGAGCTTCTTGAACTTGGAGCGCCGGTTCTGGAACCAGATCTTCACCTGGAGGAGAGGGAGACGGGTTAGCGCCCCGCCACCAAAACCCAGTGCCTGGGTTGAGCAGGCAATCAAGAGTTTGGAAGGTGACCCGGGTTGGAGCCCACATGAGGACCTTGGAAAATGGGAAGGGACGCAAGGACATGGGTGTCACGGAGACCCCACGAGCACATGGAATCATAGAATCACCAGGTTGGAAGAGACCCACCAGATCATCGAGTCCAACCATTCCCATCAAACACTAAACCAACTGCACGATGCCATGGAGGAAGTTGACCAGGGACACGGGCGTCATGGGGAGCTTGGACATGCCGTGCGCCATGGGGAGGCACCCAGACATCGCGGGAAGCCCCCCAGGACACGGAGCCAGGAGCCCCGGACACACTGCGGGAAGGCACCTGAGATGTGGGAGCCATAGGGAGCCTGGAGGAATCACGCACCACAGGCGCACGGGTCATGGTTTATGGTTGGACTCGATGATCCGGTGGGTCTTTTCCAACCTGGTGATTCTATGGGGACCCTGGGGACGTGGGCATCACGGGAAGGCCAGCGCGGGACTCCAGCCCAACATACTGGGCGTCAGGAGCGTCGCCAGCACTGGGTGAGGTGGCAGCGCTGGACGCCCTTGGCCCCCAGGGAAGGGGTGGGGGTGGTTGTCACCCAAACAGGATGTCCCTCTGGGAGCGGGTGACGCGCTCCGTCAGCCCTTTGCCGAGTGTCCCGATTGCTTCATCGCCCAAGGGAGGAGGAGGAAGGCTGGGGAGCGCCATGCCAAGGGCGGCACAAGGGCGCCGGGGCCGGCCCGTGGGCAGGGAGGGCACCGGGGATGGGATGGGGCGCGGGGGAGTCGTGCACTGCGGTGACAACCCACTCGCCCCCACACCAGCAGGGACAACATGTCCCCACGTCAGGTAAACCCCAAAAGTGAGGGCTTAGCTCCAAATCCAGGTGGCTCGTGGTGGTGGGGAGAGGAGCGAGGAGAAGCCCATTGCACCCAGTCCTGCTCCTCCAGTTCAGCCACGACTGCCACCCCAGCCCAGTGTCCTTGTTGGGGACATGGCTCCTGTCCCCAAATCCCTTCTCTCTGCCCAGACAAAGCAGGATATGGAACTGGAGCACCAGGAGCACAGACCCAAGGGGAGCCCCAAGAAGCCTGGCTGCGGGAAGCAGGTTCTGGCATCAAAGACCCCATGCTCTGGCTAGACTCAGATCCAGAACCCATTGCTGGGATGGGGTGTCCCTATCCCAAGCTCCCCATCCCAAGTGACCCATCCTGAGCTCCCCATCCTGGGTGCTCCATCCTGCCTGGGAAATTGCACTCCATGTTCCTAGGAAGCCGAGTGTGTTGCTGACCCAGGACCCTCACGGCAGTGAGGTCTGGGAAGGCTCTGGAGAAGACTCTGGAGAAGGGGGATAAATCCTGAAACCTAGGGAGCGGGGCAGGGCTGGACACCGTCCCCTTTCTCTACTCCTTCCTTCTCCACCTCATCGAAGCAAATTTGCTCTGCATGGGGAAAGCTGGTGGCAGGGAAATCATCCATCCCCAGGGACACCCAGCTCCCTCCTAGCTCCCACCATCCCGCTGCGATCGCACCCGTCTCCCAAACCCACTAAACCGGGGTTTGCAGGGGGTGCAGCTCCAGCTCCCCCTTTTTCCGATCCCTCCTGCCCGCGCTGGGAATTGGGGTGTCGGGGGCTCAGCCCTTACCTGGGTCTGGGTGAGCCCCAGCTGGGCGGCCAGTTCAGCCCGTTCGGGCAGCGCCAGGTACTGGGCTTTCTGGAACCGGCGTTGCAGGGCAGCCAGCTGGTAGCTGGAGTAGATGGTGCGGGGTTTGCGGATCTTCTTGGGTTTCCCGTTGACCATCCGCACCTCCGGCTCCGGCTCCTCCTTCACCGACACTGGGCAGAGAGCAAAGGCGTGAGGTCGGTGAGGGCGACGGGGTCTCCGCGCTGACACCCCCAGCTCCGGGTCACCCCAGCAGCATTTCCCAGGACCCCCCTCAGACCTGCATCCCACCTCATCCCCCAGCAGCACCGGGGGTGCTTGATGAGCATCCCAACATCCTTCGGTGGGCACGATCCCCAACCCCGCGGCCGCTCCATCCCCAACTTGTGGGGTGCGACTTCGCGAAGCTCCCACGGCGATCCCAGGGGGGACAGCGGGATGGAGACCTCTCTCCGAGCATCCTACCTGCATCCTGCGCCGGGAGCTGCTGGTCCCTGAAGTGGCCGTACTGGCGGTAGGATGGGCTGTAGGAATAGTCGGATTTTGGAGAGTAGGTGCCGGCGGTGCCGATGCCGTTGAGGTTGAATTGATGGTAAGGATAGTGGCTCACGGGCTGGCTGTAAGACTGGCCCGGGTAGTAGTCGTGCTGGCCGGTGTAGTAGCCCAGGTCGGTGACCGAGGACTCGGGTAGGGTTGGAGAGTCTTTGGAGGCTGCATGGCAGCTCAACGAGCCCGAGAGGTCGGTGAGGATGCTGGTGAGCTTCTTATCGAAGGAGCTGCTCATTGCTGGACCTGGGGATGGGGGCAGCTGCCCTCCTGGCTGGGGACCCCCCACCCCGGCAGCCGGCCTCGCGTGCCCAAAGCCAGCTCCTTCGTGCCCGCGCTGGCCGAGAGCGACCCACTGACTGTGCCCAAACCTCCAGCGCCGGGCGCCTGCTTAAAGCCTTTAATTAGGGAGCAGGGCAGGGTGGGTGCGCATTCCGATTGGCTCCAGAAATATTGCCTGGGAGGCAAAACAGCTCCTGCCTCCTCGCCGGGGCCGGGTGGTTGGTTTTGGTTTTTTTTTTCCTCCTTCTTTTTTTTTTTTTTTTTTCCCCTCTTTCCCTCTCTCAAGAAACAACAAAGAGTGGGAGAAGGAGGGAGAAGGGATAAATAAAGCTCCTGTCTGCAGGAGGGGGGCTGGCAGGGCCTCTGGGGACGCAGCGCAATTGGTGGGGGTTCTTTTGGCACTCAAACCCCCCAGGACTCTTGGTGCCGAGGGGACATTTGGGGCCAGGGAGTGCTGGGGGGTTGGAGCAAAGAAGTTTGGGGTTACGGAATAGGTTGGACCCGGTCAGGGGGACTACAGGGGGCTGTGTTAGACAGCCCCCCGCTCCCACCTTCTCCCAGTAGTTACCAGTATCTCCCAGTTTAACACAGTCCCCAAGGTAAAGCCCTCCTGGTGTCACAGACGGGGGGAACCTCACGCACCCCAGATTTTACCATCCCCCATCCACCCTGCGGGGACCTCGGGGAGGGGACCAGCTCTGGTTCTGGGGCTCCCTCACCCCCCGCTTGGCCTCTGTGCCCTTTCCTACCTCCCCTCAGGCCCTGACCCCCACCCAATCGTGCCCCACACCAGCCCCTGCGACCCCTCCCGAACCCCTCCTTCACCGGGGAGGGGGGGCTTCTATTTTATTGGGGGTGTCTCTGCCTCAGCTGGTGGGTGCTGAGCCCTGAGAGGGGCTGGGGGGGGTGGGAAGGGGCTGGGGGCTCAACTTTCAACCTGGCTGGGACTTTTCCCCTCCCGCCCCTCTGTGTGTCCCCCCCCCGCCCCCCTGCGCCCCCCTGCACCCCCCCACTGCCCCCAGCACTGCGGCGCGGGGCGATACCGCCCCCTGGCGGACGCGCTGGGAACTGCGCCTACACCGGGGACACGGGTTCGAGTCCCGGCCCCGCCAGCACCAACGGGGCGGGGGTGGGGGGGGGGGTGGAATGAAGGAAAAATGGGATCGGGATGGGAAGAGAAACGATGGGAAAGGGATAAGGGCAGGATTAGGGATGGGGGCAGGGATGGGATAGGGGCAGGAATGAATCAGAAGAGGAATAGGAATAAATGGGGGTAGGGATAAATTGGAATAAGTATAGGGATAGGGATGGAGATGAATAGGAATAGGAATAGGAATAGGAATAGGAATAGGAATAGGAATAGGAATAGGAATAGGAATAGGAATAGGAATAGGAATAGGAATAGGAATAGGAATAGGAATGCAGATAAATAGGAGTTGGAATCAGAAAGGGCAGAAATAGGAATGCAAACACAAATGCTGGAACTAGACGGAATGGAACTCGGGATCAGATCCACAGGGCAGCAGGCGGGAGCAGGGGGTCCCCCGGGCTGGCTGTCCCAACCCTGCTGTCCCCAGGACTCGCTGTCCCCAACCTTCTGTCCCCAGGGGTGTCTGTCTCCAAGGCTGGGGCTGTCCCCAGGGCTGGCTGTCCCCAGCCTGGCTGTCCCCGGGGTTGGGGCTGTCCCCAGGGGTGTCTGTCCCCAGGGCTGGGGCTGTCCCCAGCCTGGCTGTCCCCGGGGTTGGGGCTGTCCCCAGGGCTGGCTGTCCCCAGCCCTGCTGGCTCCGGGACCAGAGCGCACGCAGGGGAGCAGGTCCGGCCAGTCCTAAACCAGTTTGGGACTGGGAGGCACTGGTGCCTGCGGCTCGGTCGGGCTGGCTCCAGCCGAACCCCAAACGGGGGAGGGCGGGGGGGGAGGGGTGTCCAGTTTGGCTGAACTCGGGGGGGGACCTCTGTGGGTACACGAGGAGGGGTGACCCCTGCACCCCCCACCCCGACCATCTATGCCCCCTCACAAGACCGGGGTTCACCCCACGGTGCCCCCCCAAGGCTGAAGGGGTGGGTGTCACCTCTAGATGTCCCAGTTGGAAGCCACCCCCACCCTCCTCCCTCGCATCCCCATCTCTGCCAGAGCCGGGGTTGGGGGGGACTGGGCTGAACCCCCAAATATACCTGGGCGTGTGGCGCCATCTAGTGGTCGTCGTGCGCAATGACACCCTTGGGGTGCAAACAATCACTTTTTGGGTGCAAACACCCATCCTTTGGGTGCAAACCCTCTCCTTTTGGGTGCAAACACCCATCTTCAGGTGCAAATACCCATCTTTTGGGTGCAAAAATCCATCCTTCGGGCACAAACACTCTCCTTTTGGTGCAAATACTCGTCTTCGAGTGCAAATACCTGTATTTTGGATGAACACACCCATCCTTTGGGTGCGAACACTCTCCTTTTGGGTGCAAACACCTGTCTTCGGGTGCAAAAAACTCTCTTTTTGGTGCAAACACACATCTTTGGGTGCAAATACCCATCTTTTAGGGGCGAACATCCATCCTTTGTGTGCAAACACCCATCCTTTGGGTGCAAACACTCTCCTTTTGGTGCAAACACCCGTCTTTGGGTGCAAATAGCCATCTTTTGGGTGCAAACATCCACCCTTGATGTGCAAGCACCCCTCTTTTTGGGTGAAAACACTCTCCTTTTGGTGCAAACACCTCTCTTTGGGTGCAAACATCCACCCTTCATGTGCAAGCAGCCTTCTTTTTGGGTGCAAACCCCTTTGCCCAGGTGCAAACCCCCTTCCTGAGGTGCTGTCCCCCCTCCTGAAGGCAGCAAAGGCCACAGGGTGAATAGGGGACACAGAGAGGAGGATGGGGAACAGGAGATGAAGACGGGGGACAGCAGGTGGGGGACAGGGGAAAGGGGACTGGGGACAGGAGGTAGAGGACAGGGAACGAGGGATGGGGACAGGAGATAGGGATAGGGGACAAGTGATGGGGGACAGGGCACGAGGATGGGGGACAGAAGACAGGGATAGAGGACAAGGGATGGGGGACAGGGGATGAGGATGGGGGACAAGGGATAGGGGACAAGGGATGGGGGACAGGGGACAAGGATGGAGGACAGGGAATGGAGATAGGGATAGGGATAGGGATAGGGATAGGGATAGGGGACAAGGGATGGGGGACAGTGGAAGAGGAGGGGGTCAGGGGACAGGGGACAAGGGGTGGGGGACAGGGGACAAGGATAGAGTCAGGGGATAGGGATAGGGATAGGGATAGGGATAGGGATAGGGATAGGGATAGGGATAGGGATAGGGATAGGGGTAGGGATAGGGATAGGGATAGGGATAGGGATAGGGATAGGGATAGGGATAGGGGATGCGGGACAGGTGACAAGGGATGGGGGACAGGGGATAGGGGTCAAGGGATGGGGGACAGGAGATGAGGTTGGGGGACAGGGGATAGAGATAGAGGACAAGGGATGGGGGACAGGGGATGAGGATGAGGGACACAGGACAAAGATAGGGATAGGGGACAGGGATGGGGGACAAGGTATGAGGATGGGGGACAGGGTATGAGGATGGGGGACAGGAGATAGGGATAGGGGACAAGGGATGGGGAATAGGGGATGGGGGGCAGGGGACAGGCCCTGCCGCTGTCATCGGGCTGTCCCCCGTGCCATCACTCTTTCCAGTGACACCAGGCAGGGACACAGGGACACCAGGGCGGGGGACACAGGACATCCTGCAGCACCCCCTGCCCCCACCCACGGGTTTCCTGGCACGGGTGGGAGCGGCACGATGGCTCCAGTGACCTTTGCTGGCGTTGGGGACACGGGTTCCCCCCTCCTCGGTCCGTCCTTAACCCCGACAGACCCTCGGGGTTGGCGAGTGGGGAGTGTCTGTCCGTCCATCCATCCAGCCGCCCCCTGCCCCCAGCCCCGGGGACCCCCCCGTCCTCCCATCCTCGTCCTCCCCCCAAGGGATGGGACCCCCGTATGATGGGAGCCTCCATGTGATGGGACAATCCCTCCCACGTCATGTACCCCACCAAGGGATGGGACCCGCATGTGATGGGACCCCCCATGATAGGACCCCCCACGTGATGGGGAACGCCCTTGTGGTGGGGTCTCCTCATGTGATGGGACCCCCCCCCATGTCATGAGCCCCACCAAGGGATGGGACCCCCATGTGATGGGACCCCCCATGTGATGGGAACCCCCTTGTGATGGGGTCTCCTCATGTGATGGATCCCCCCCCATGTGATAGGAACCCCCCCAAGGGATGGGACCCCCTCATGATGGGACCCCCTCGTATGATGGAACCCCTCCATGTGATGGGAACCCCCTTGTGATGGGGTCTCCTCATGTGATGGGACCCCCCCCATGTGATGGGACTCCCCCCATGTGATGGGACTCCCCCCAAGAGATGGGACCCCCCATGATAGGACCCCCATGTGATGGGACCCCCCCCCATGTCATGAGCCCCACCAAGGGATGGGACCCCCATGTGATGGGACCCCCCATGTGATGGGAACCCCCTTGAGGTGGGGTCTCCTCATGTGATGGATCCCCCCACCAAGGGATGGGACTCCCCTCAAGGGATGGGACCCCCCCCATCCCGGGAAGGACCCCCGAGGATCAGCCCCCTAGGATGCCCCCGCTCCCGGCTCAGCCCCCGCCGTGCCCCGTGGGGCGTTCCGAGCCTCCGGGGTGGGACGAGAGGAGCGAAAATCCCCGGCCTCCCACGACGCCCCGGAACGCCGGGAATGTGCAGGCTCCGTGCCCGGTACCGATCTTCGAGGGCTCCGTGCCCGGTACCGATCCCCGAGGGCTCCGTGCCCGGTACCGATCCCCGAGGGTTCCCTGCCCGGTACCGGCTCCCCGAGAGCTCCCTGCCCGGTACCGGCTCCCCGAGGGCTCCCTGCCCGGTACCGGCTCCCGGAGGGCTCCGTGCCTGGTACCGATTCCCGGGGCTCCCTGCCCGGTACCGATCCCCGAGGGCTCCGTGCCCGGTACCGATTCCCGGGGCTCCCTGCCCGGTACCGATCCCCGAGAGCTCCCTGCCCGGTACCGATTCCCGAGGGCTCCGTGCCCGCTACCGATTCCCGGGGCTCCCTGCCCGGTACCGATCCCCGAGGGCTCCCTGCCCGGTACCGATTCCCGTACTCTCCTGTCGGGGGGGCTCTTGTGGGGGTGTCCATCACATGGGGGGTCCCATCCCGTGGGGGGGGGTCCATCACCTGGGGGGGTCCTATCATGGGGGGTGTCCCACCACACGAGGGTCCCATCCCTTGGAGGAGGGTGTCCATCACAAGGAGGTTCCCATCACGTGGTGGTTTTCACCCTGGGGGGGGGGGGTCCTATCATGGGGGTTCCCATCCCTTGGGGGGGTTCCCATCACATGTGAGGGTCTCATCTCTTGGGGGGGGGATCCCATCACATGGATGAGGTCCCAATCACATGGGGGGGGGTCTCATCCCTTGGGGGGGGTCCCATCACATAGGGGATCCCATCACATAGGGGGCCCCATCCCGTGGGTCTGAGGTGTGTGTTTGGAGGGGTCCCATCCTCAGATATCCCATGTCGGGGGCTCCTCTCCCATGGGGGGGTCCCATCCCTTGGGGAGTCTCATGACATGGGGGGGGTCCCATCACATGGGGGGTCCCATCCCTTTGGGGGGGAGACCATCACATGGGGGGTCCCATCACATGGGGGGTCTCATCCCTTGGGGTGGGTCCCATCACATGCGGGGTCTCATCCCTTTGTGGGGGAGTCCATCACATGGGGGTGTCCATCACATGGGGGTCTCATCCCTTGGGGAGGGTCCCATCACATGGGGAGGGGTCCCATTACATGGGGGTTCCCATCCCATGGGGGTCCCATCACATGGGGGGTCTCATCCCTTTGTGCGGGAGTCCATCGCATGGTGGGTGTCCATCACATGAGGGATCCCATCCCATGGGGGTTCTCATCCCTTTGTGGGGGAGTCCATCACATGGGGGGTCCCATCACATGGGGGTTTCATCCTTTGGGGAGGGTCCCATCACATGGGGAGGGGTCCCATCACGTGGGGGTTCCCATCCCATGGGGTGTCCCATCCCTTTTGGGGGGAGTCCATCACATGGGGGGTGTCCATCACATGGGGGGTCCCATCACATTAGGGGGGGATCTGAGGTGTGTGTGGGAGGGTCCCATCCGCAGATATCCCACGTCAGGGGCTCCTCTCCCATGGGGGGTTCTATCCCTTGGGGGGTCTCATGACATGGGGGGGTCCCATCACATGGGGGTTCCCGTCCCATGGGGGGTCCCATCCCTTTGAGGGGGGTGTCCATCACAAGGGGGGTGTCCATCCCATGGGGGGTCCCATCACATAGGGGTCTCATCCCTTTGGGGAGGGTCCCATCACATGGGGAGGGGTCCCATCACATGGGGGGGTTCCCATCAAATGGGGGAGGTATCCGAGGTGGGGGGGGGGGGGTGTCCCATCCACAGATACCCCATGTCGGGGGCTCCTCTCCTTGGGGCGGGGGGGGTCCCAGGAGGGGGGTGTCTGTGATGTGGCTGCGTGGGGGTGTGGTCGGGCGTCCGTCTCTCTGTCCGTCTATCTCAGCGCCCCGCCCCCCCCATCCCCGCAGGTGCCTTTAAGCGGCCCCTTTAAGGAGGAGGAGGAGGAGGAGGGGGGGGGGGGGCGGCCCGGAAGGGTTCGAGCCCCGCCCCGCGCACCGGGCGCCCCCCCCGGCCCCGCCCCGCTCACCGGCCCCGGTCCCGGCGGCTGCGGGACATGGAGCGGCTCGGGCGGCGGGTCCCGGGGCTGCTGCTGCTGCTCCTCCTGCCGGGGCTGCTGCTGCTCCTCCTGCCCGGCCCCCTCCCCGCCGCCGCCTTCAACCTGGACCGCACCTTCCCGGTGCTCAAGGAGGGAGCGACCCCCGGCGGCTTCTTCGGCTTCTCGGTAGCGCTGCACCGGCAAACCGAGCGGAGGGAGCGATGCCTGTGAGTGCGGGACCTGGGGGCTGGAGGGGGGGGCACCCGGCGTGGGGGGAGAGACCCCTCGGGATGGGGGTCGGGATCGCGAGAGAGGGGGGTGTCCCCCGGGGGGGGGGTCGAGGTCACCGGAGGGGGCAGGATTCCCCGGGGTAGGGGTCGAGATCCCCCGGGATGGGGGTCGGGATCGCGAGAGACGGGGGTGTCCCCCAGGATGGGGATCGGGGTCACCAGAGGGGGCAGGATCCCCCGGGATGGGGGTCAGGATCACGAGAGAGGGGGGTGTCCCCCGGGATGGGGGTCGAGGTCACCGGAGGGGGCAGGATGCCCCGGGGTAGGGGTCGAGATCCCCCGGGATGGGGGTCAGGGTCACCGGAGGGGGGCAAGATGCCCCAGGATGGGGGTTAGGGTCTCCGGAAAGCGGGGCGAGATCCCCCGGGATGGGGGTCGGAGTCACCGGAGGGGACAGGATCCCCCGAGGTAGGGGTCGGGGTCCCCCGAGATGGGAGTCGGGGTCACCGGAGGAGGCAGAGTGCCCCAGGATGGGGGTCGGGGTCACGGGAGGGGGGGACGGGATCCGCCGGGATGGGGTAGGGGTCGAGATCCCCTAGGATGGGGGTCGGGATTCTCCCAGGATGGGGGTCGGGGTCACCGGAGAGGAGCGCAGGATCCCCCGGGATGGGGTTCGGGATCCCCCGGGGTGGGGATCGGGGTCCCCCGGTGTGGCTGGGGGGGGGTCTGAGTGTCCCCGTTGGGGGCGAAGGTCCCGAGGATGCACCGGGTGACCCCCCCCACCCCGGGAGGAGGGGCTGTTGCGGTTTAGGGGTCGGGGGTCTCGGGGGAGGCAACACCCCCTGAGCTCCCGGGGCGCTCGTTGTGGCTTCTCGCACCCCCCTTTTGTGGCGCGGGGTCCCATCCTGACCCAACCCCACCCTCTTCTCCTGTCCCCCCCGTGTCCCCCCACTCATCCAGACCCTTTTTTACCCACCTTGTCCCCCTCGTGTCCCCCACTGTCTCCCCTGTGTCCCCCTATTCATCCAGACCCCTGCTGTCCTCCGCTGCCCCCCAACTCACATGGCACCCCCATTGTTCCCCCCCGTGTCCCCCACTCTCTCTCCTGCTGTCCCCCCCATGTCCCCCCACTCATCCAGACCCTCTTGTCCCCTCGTGTCCCCCGCTGTCCCCTCCGTGTCCCCCCACTCATCCAGACCTCCGCTGTCCCCCCCGTGTCCCCCACTGTCCCCTCGGTGTCCCCCAACTCATCCAGATCCCCGATGTCCTCCCACTCCCCTTGTCCCCCCACCATGTCCCCCACTGTCCCCCCCGTGTCCCATACTGTCTCCCCACTCATCCAGCCCCTCACTGTCCCCCCCGTGTCCCCCCCGTGTCCCCCAGCTGTCCCCCCCGCTGTCCCCCCACTCATCCAGATCCCCACTGTCCTCCCACTCCCCTTGTCCCCCCCACTGTCCCCCCTATGTCCCCCCTATGTCCCCCACTGTCCCCCCCATGCCCCCACTGTCTCCCCACTCATCCAGCCTCTCACTGTCCCCCAGTGTCCCTCACTGTCCCCCCCCCGTGTCCCCTCACTCATCCAGACCCCCCCCGCTGTCCCCCCCGTGTCCCCCGCTGTCTCCCCTGCTGTCCCCCCCCTCCCCTAGCCCCCCGTGTCCCCCCCTGTGCCCCCCTCCCCTCCCTCGGTCTCTGTTCGTGCTGGGGAGCAGCTTCAGGGCTGGGGTTGGTTGGTTTTTTCTCGCTCGAGGGCTCAGGTTTTCTCCCGACTCACCCTCCCGTGGAACTCCCCTCCTTTCCGTCACCCCACGGGGTCCCCCTTATTTTTTTTCTTTTTTTTTTTTATTTTTCCGCGTCGGGGTCACCGGCGGCAGCTGGGACGGAGGCAGCTGCTGCTCCGCATTCCAGGGATGCATTTCAGCCTCTTGCCCCGCCGTGAGACGCCTTCATGTTGCTCCGGTTTGGGGGGCGCGAGGCTGCTCCCCACGGAGCCGCTTTGGGGGTGCAGGAGTCATTCTGGTGTCCCAGGGACCCCTCAACCCACCCCTCTGCTGGCTCCCATCCATGGCCAGGCACCCCAACAGCTGTAGGGGTGCAGGAGCTGGTCCTGGGTCCTGGGGACCCCTCCTCCCCAGCGGGTCCCCCCAATTCCTATGGCGTTGGAGCAGCCGTGGGGATGCAGGAGATGTTCTGGTGTCCCGGGGACCCCTCAACCCCCCTCTGCTGGCTCCCATCCATGGCCACGTACCCCAACAGCTGTAGGGGTGCGGGAGCTGTTCTGGGGTCCCCCCAATTCCGATGGTGTTGGAGCAGCTGTGGGGATGCAGGAGCTGTTCTGGTGTCCCGGGGACCCCTCAACCCCCCCGCTGATGGCTCCCATCCATGGCCACGTACCCCAACAGCTGTAGGGGTGCGGGAGCTGTTCTGGGGTCCCCCCAATTCCGGTGGTGTTGGAGCAGCCGTGGGGATGCAGGAGCTGTTCTGGTGTCCTGGGGACCCCTCAACCCCCCCCGCTGCCAGGTACCCCAACAGCTGTAGGGGTACAGGAGTCATTTTGGTGTCCTGGAGACCCCTCAACCCACCCCAGTGGCTCCAATCCATGGACAGGTCCCCAGCAGCATCACCTGGGGGGGAGCAGAGCCATTCCAGTGTCGCAGGGACCCCTCAACAACCCCCCCAGCTCCCACCCAGAGCCGGGTACCCCCAGCTCTGGTGGCATCGGAGCTGCTGGCAGGGGGACATCGAGATGGGGGTCCTGGCTGGCAGGGGGGTCCGAATGAATGCGAGCAGGTCTTGGGGGGGGGGGGTGGGTCTTGGAAGCAGCCCCCTCGCTCTTGTCCGGGGGGGACGGTGCCGGTGGGAGAAGGCTGGCAGGGTTTGGGGATCCGTGGGGTGTCATGCCCGCAGATACGGGTGTTGGTGCAACGCGGAGAGGTGGGACGGGTGCTGGGGTGCTAAGCTGGGGTGACCCTGCTGCTTTTTGCACCCCGTTCCTCACAGGTGCAGCCTGGCCGCACCAAGGGTGGGGACAGGAAAGCGACTCTTCCTGCCACCCTCGTCCCCGCCAAGCGATGTCCTGTGTGGTTTTTGGGGTCTCGCTGGCTCCGGGGCAGCGGGGATGCTCTGGGCAGGGTGGGCACAGCCGCTTCCCGGCTGGGCGCTGGCGGGGGTCCAGGTGGGCACGGCACAGCTGCCACCACACCAGAGCTTCCACACCCTTCACGATGTTTTTTTTCGTGTCCCGGAGCTGTGCCCATGCAAAAGTTTGTTTGCTCGCTCCTCCCTGTCCAGGTGGAGGCGAGGTGGAAGTGGTGGCGTTATCTGAGATTAGGAAACTCCTTCTGCTGCCTGCGCTGGGTCCAGGCGCTCCTGTTCAGGCTTGAGAGGTGGTTTGGGTTGTGGCTGTGCTGGGAGAACCTGGCAGCGCCAGGGAATCCCGCCCCGTGCGGGTCTGAGCGTCCCCGAGCCACATGGGGAAACTGAGGCACGGTGTGTCCATGCGAGGAGGCTGGAGGCCCCGCGTGTGCAGCCTTGGTGGAGCGTAGCCAGCAGCGGGGCCAGCTGAATTCCCTGCTTTCCCTCCCCCTCGCTTGGTGTTTTGCCGATTGCCAGAGCCTGCCTGGCCGACCTCCCCCCGCCTTGGCCGCCGGCCTGCGAAAGCTTCGTGGGGTCCTGTGGGGCTGAGGGTTCTTGGCAGTCGTTGGGGAGACGGATGTGTTGCAGCAGGACCAGAGCCTGGGGGATCATCCATCCATCCATCCATCCATCCATCCGTCCATCCGTCCGTCCGTCCGTCCTCCCCCTCTCCTGCCTCATTTCTGCTTGGGCATCAGCAGATTTGCCCTCTCCGCGCTCCCGGGGGGCTCCATCGCTGCGCTGGGGAGGGGGGCTCTGGTTTGGGGCTGGCTCGGAGCACCGAGGGAGATGGGCAACTGGAGTGGGGGGGGCAGCAAACCCCACCTTTAAGGCTTTGAGGGGCCCCCGCAGCCAGCCTGATCGCACAGCTCAGCTCTCAACCCTGGAGCATCTTCCAGCCCTGATGTGAGGCGAGGTTTTGGGGGGGGGAAACCGTGGGGAGGGTCCCCACAGCCCCAAGACGGGTGCTGCGGGTGCCCAGGGATGGGGTGCTGTGCCAGAGCCCCCCTGGCGCATCGGGAGAGGGATGAGGGGCTGCAGCTCTGCCCCTCCTGGTGCATCTGGGGGGCTGTGGGGCGCGTGGCCCCCGATGCGTAGCCCTTCGGGGTGAGCCCAGCCTGCAGCTGGGTGGGATCCCCCCTTCGCCATCCTCCTCAGAGCTCTCTCCCCATGCGAGGTGACTGCGTTTCGGGCGACCACCCCGCAGCTGGCGGGGAGCCCCCACGCTGCCGTCGTCCCCCGCGTTTGCCAGGGAGGATTAGGATGGGGGCACGGCCTCGCATTCCTGCCTCCTCCCTCCCCGGCCTCTTCCTCTTGCTGCTGCCTTCTCCCTGCTGGCCAAGCACGAGGTCTGGGCTGAGCCCCCTCTTCTCTTCCCCTCCATCTCGGTGGGACCAGTGCCACAAACTGCTTCTGCTGCCCCGAGATGGGAGCCCCAGTGTCCCAGCTCCTGGTTTTCCTGGGGTTTTGAGGTTGCTGGGCTCCATGTGGCACCTTTGGGGATGCCCTGGTGGGCTCTGAAGCCCCCAGAGTCTGTGTGTCCCCCCCCCAGAGGAGCCTGCGGGTGGGCTGCCGCGCGGGAAGTCTTGGCTGGAGGCGTCGAGACACCAGAACTGCTTGGCTGGGGTCAATTCCCACCCCAGGACGTGTGGGGCAGCGGCAAGGAGCGATGATGCTGGTTGGGAAGAGCTTGGCTTGGGGCGGGGGTCCGGCTGTGCCAGGACCACCCGAGGAGGTGGGGGGGCAGGTCCCTGTCCCAGAGCCACGCTGACAGGAGGGCAGCACCCGGAGGGCTGCGGGTCCTGCTGGGGTTTGGAGGGGGGTGCAGGACCCCCCCCAGCCTCTCCCCAAAGCTCTGAGTCACAGCAGCCGCACTGAGTCATTTCCCCCCCCAGGTAAGCGAGGACAATGGTGCCCCTTGTCATCCCAGAGGAATTAGGGGGGCAAATTCCTTCGTGCCCGCTGGAAAGAGTCGGGATGAGAATCCTTCACATTCTCAGGGGCTGCAGATGCCGCTGGCACTCCCAGCCCAGCATTCCCGTGAGTGGGGGGAGCGAACCCCCTTTTTCCCCCTCTGGGGGCTCCTCTGCATCCGAGCGATGCCGTCCCGCACCTGCGGCATCCGGCTGAGTCAGTGGAGCGATGCCGCCGGCGATGCCCGTCAGCGGGCGCGGGGGGCCCGACGTGCCGGGACGGGGGCTGCCTGCGGCCCCACATTCCTCCTGCGCTTGGGCTTTGAGTCAGCAGCCGCCCCTGCTCTGCCCGGACGCGCCCGCGCTCCCAGCCTCGCATCGCGCAGCCCTGCACACCGCAGCCTCCCCCTCGTGCTCCTGCTGCCGGTGGCAGCGGGATGGGGGCGTCGGGAATCGCCCCTCTGCTCGCCAGCAGCGGGGCTGAGGACTGGCCAGCTCGTTACACGAGTGGTTCGGAGGCTGGGGGCTGCTACCTGGGTGCCCCTGTCCCCCTCGTCCGCCCGCGATGGGGGACGCGCTTCCTCCGCTGGCACGGGGCAGTCGTGCCTCCTCCGCACCATTGTCCTCGCCATCCCGAAGGACTTCCCGGCGGAAAGCCTGGCCTTTCCGGAACCCCCACCCGTGTCCTCCTGGCAGCCCCCAGCCCCACGGCGCGGCTGTGGGTCCTGTGCTACCTGGGCTCTTCCCTCGGGGTGGGGGTCTCGGGTGGGTGCTGGGGTCTTTTCGGTGTCACCTTAGGGCCCCTGGGGGGGTGCATGGAGCTGGGCTGGGGGTGTCGCCTCTCCACCCCTCCTCGCTGTCGCATGGCACCCGGGGCATCCCAGCGCCTCGGGGACCTGAGTTACCCCAGAGAGGAGGGGGCTGCCTCCCTGGACCCCCCCGGTGATGTCCAGAATGGGGAGCCACCCTGCACCCCGTGTGCTCCTCCCAGCTCCCCCCACTCTGGGGTCTCTCCCATGCCTGGCGCTCCCGGCGAGTCCCTGTCTACCGGACACGCCGCAGCTGTGCCGCGGCCTCGCCACGGCTCAAAGGTTGCCCGGGAAGGGCTACGTGTGTTTACACAGGCTGGGGGGCCCTGAGCCGGCAGCCGTCGTGCGAAGCGACTCCCTGCTTCCCTTGCACATCCAGCACGGGGTGAAAGCATCGGCCGGACCCCCCTTCTGCACCCCAGTGCCCTGGGCTGGGGTTGGGTCTGGCGAGGGGCTCCCTACAGGAGTCCTGGGGGTCTCTAGGGGGAGTCTGGGGGGCTCCAGTGAGGTCTTTAATTGGTCTAGGGGGTCCTAGAGAGATTCTTGGGGTCCCTAAAGGGGTCCTGGGGGTCCTAGAGAGATTCTTGGGGTTCCCAAAGGGGTCCTGGGGGTCCTAGAGACATTCTTGTGGTCCCCAAAGGTGTCCAGGGGGTCCTAGAGATATTCTTGGGGTCCCCAATGGGGTCCTGGGGGTCCGAGAGAAATTCTTGGGGTCCCCAAAGGGGTTCTGGGCATCCTAGAGAGATTCTTGGGGTCTCTAAAGGGGTCCTGGGGATCCTAGAGAAATTCTTGGGGTTCCCAAAGGGGTCCTGGGGGTCCGAGAGAAATTCTTGGGGTCCCCAAAGGGGTTCTGGGCATCCTAGAGAGATTCTTGTGGTCCCTAAAGGGGTCCTGGGGGTCCTAGGGAGATTCTTGGGGTTCCCAAAGGCGTCCTAGAGACATTCTTGTGGTCCCCAAAGGTGTCCTGGGGGTCCTAGAGATATTCCTGGGGTCCCCAAAGGGGTCCTGAAGGTCCTAGAAAGATTCTTGGGGTCCCCAAAGGGGTTCTGGGCATCCTAGAGAGATTCTTGGGGTCTCTAAAGGGGTCCTGGGGGTCCTAGAGAAATTCTTGGGGTTCCCAAAGGGGTCCTGGGGGTCCGAGAGAAATTCTTGGGGTCCCCAAAGGGGTTCTGGGCATCCTAGAGAGATTCTTGTGGTCCCTAAAAGGGTCCTGGGGGTCCTAGGGAGATTCTTGGGGTTCCCAAAGGCATCCTAGAGACATTCTTGTGGTCCCCAAAGGTGTCCTGGGGGTCCTAGAGATATTCTTGGGGTCCCCAAAGGGGTCCTGAAGGTCCTAGAAAGATTCTTGGGGTCCCCAAAGGGGTTCTGGGCATCCTAGAGAGATTCTTGGGGTCCCCAAAGAGGTCCTGGGGGTCCTAGAAACATTCTTGTGGTCCTCAAAGGGGTCTTGGGTGTCCTAGAGAGATTCTTGTGGTCCCCAAAGGGGTCTTGGGTGTCCTAGAGAGATTCTTGGAGTCCCCAAAGGGGTCCTGGGGATCCTAGAGGGTTTCTTGGGGGTCATAGAGGCATCCTGGGGGCAAGTAGCGTGTCTGTCTGTCTGTCCCCCATCCAGAGGGGGTCTCGCTCGCTGCTCTGTGGGACTTATCAGTGGTTTCATGCACCCGCGCGCTGGGCGAGGCGCTGGTCGCTGCCACCCAAGGGGAACCCCCCCCTCCTCCTGCTCCAGAGCTGGAGAAGGAGCTGGGTGGGGTCCCAGCCCCCCATTACTTCAGGCTTTTGGGGCACAACGTGCTCCAGGGAAGCAGCTCCCACCCCTCCAAGTGCCTCCTGGTCACCATGGCACCCCAAGGAGAGAGGTGCCCCCCTCCGTTCCCCCCATCGCTAACCTGCCCCCCATTTCTGTGCCCCCCCCCAGGCTGCTGGTGGGAGCCCCCCGAGACACGGAGCCGGTGAACGGCACACGGACGGGCACCGTCTACGCTTGCCCCCTCTCCGCTTCTACGAGCGACTGCCAGCCCCTCGACATCGAGCTGAAGAGTGCGTTGAGCACCTCAGGACACCCCAACCCACCCACACCCACTCCCCGTAGGATGTGGGGGCTCTGGGTGGGGGTTCCCCACTCTCACGCTCTCTCTTCTTTACCCAGATGAGCCAGACAAAGCCATCATCGATGACATGTGGCTGGGGGTGACGGTGGCCAGCCAGCGGCAGCCGGCCGGGAGGGTGCTGGTGAGTGCACGCGCACCCTTGTTCCTCGCACGCGCGTGTGCCAGTGCTGAGCTGCTGCCTCGCATGCCTGCAGAAGGGCACCCGGGAGCCACTGGTGCTTCTATGTGGGCTCTACCCGCGTCCCTGGCGTGGTGGCACCAGGCAGGGGCACTGCAGAGGCTCCTCTGTCCCCTGGGTGCTTGGACCCCTCTCCTGGGGGTGATGGGGTGGGAATGGAGCTCTAGGGGTGTGGGACAGTGTCCAACCCTATGGACCGTCACGGCCAGGGTGGCCAAGAAGGCCAATGGCATCTTGGCTTGGATCAGAAACAGTGTGGCCAGCAGGGCCAGGGAGATTCTTCTCCCTCTGGACTCGGCACTGGGGAGACCGCTCCTCAAATCCTGGGGTCAGTTCTGGGCCCTCACCACAAGAAGGATGTTGAGGCTCTGGAGCGAGTCCAGAGAAGAGCAATGAAGCTGGTGAGGGGGCTGGAGAACAAGAGGAGCGTCTGAGAGAGCTGGGGGTGTTTAGGCTGGAGAAGAGGAGGCTGAGGGGAGACCTCATTGCTCTCTCCAACTCCCTGAAAGGAGGTTGTGGAGAGGAGGGAGCTGGGCTCTTCTCCCAAGGGACAGGGGACAGGACGAGAGGGAATGGCCTCAAGCTCCACCAGGGGAAGTTCAGGCTGGACCTTAGGAACAAATATTTCACGGAAAGGGTGATTGGTCCCTGGCAGAGGCTGCCCAGGGAGGGGGTTGAGTCACCTTCCCTGGAGGGGTTTAAGGGATGGGTGGACGAGGTGCTGAGGGACATGGTTTAGTGATTGATGGGAATGGTTGGACTCGATGATCCACTGGGTCCTTTCCAACCTGGTGATTCTATGATTCTAGGGCAGCATCTCTAGGGCCGAGTGCCCAGAGCAGCACGCGGGGCAGGGACCGGCAGCCCGAGCACGGAGGGGGCTGCAGCTCCTCATTAAGTGCTGGAATTCAGACCTTGGAGCATCTTCCAGTGCTGAAAGGGGCTCCAGGAAAGATGGGGAGGGGCTCTTGACTAGGGAGATGGAGGTTTGATGGGGCTTGAAGCAACCGTATCCAGTGGGATGTGTCCCTGCCCATGGCACGGGGTGGAACTGGATGGGCTTCAGGATCCCTTCAAACCCAACCTGTCGCTTGGTTGCGTGGTTTTGGGGTGCTGATTTGGGGCTGTCCCGCAGGCCTGCGCTCACCGCTACACCAAGGTGCTGTGGTCGGGCAGCGAGGACCAGCGGCGCATGGTGGGCAAGTGCTACGTGCGGGGCAACGACCTACGCCTCGACATCAGCGACGAGTGGCAGACCTACCACAACGAGATGTGCAACTCCAACACCGACACCGACGAGACCGGCATGTGCCAGATGGGCACCAGCGCCGGCTTCACCGCCAACAGCATCTACTTCGGAGCACCCGGCGCCTACAACTGGCAAGGTGCGTGTGCCAGGGAGGGTTGGGTGGGCAGCTCTTCCTCTGGGGGTGCCTGGTGCTGGGATACCTGCGGGGCATCCCCTCGTGCGTGCACGGCCATCTGAGTGTGCAAATCATAAAGTCACAGAATCTCCAGGTTGGAAAAGAGCCACTGGATCATCGAGTCCAACCATTCCCATCAATCACTAACCCATGTCCCTCAGCGCCTCGTCCACCCGTCCCTTAAACCCCTTCAGGGAAGGTGACTCAACCCCCTCCCTGGGCAGCCTCTGCTAGTGCCCAATGACCCTTTCTGCTGGGGTAGTGTGATGTGCACACGCTCGTGTGTGCTGGTGGGGAGGAGGCAGCCAAAGGCAGCGCTTCCACATGTGCACCAGAGCACAGGTGCATGTGTTTGAACACCTTGGCAGTGGTGAGCCCGCTCCTTGAATCCTGGGTTCAGTTCTGGGCCCTTCAACTGTCACCTGTGGCCTGGACAGGCGCACACTCTCCTGGGTGGAAAACTGGTTGGCTGGAGGGCCCAGAGAGTGGTGGGAAATGGAGTTAACTCCAGCTGGAGGCCAGTGACAAGTGGTGTCCCCAGGGCTCAGTGCTGGGTCCAGCCCTGTTCAATGTCTTTATCAAGGAGCTGGATGAAGGCATCAAGGGCACCCTTAGCAAGTTTGTGGACGACACTAAGCTGGGTGGAAGCTGGATCTGCTGGAGGGTCGGGAGGCTCCAAAGGGATCTGAACAGGCTGGATCCATGGGCTGAGACCAATGGCATGAGGTTTAACAAGATGAAATGTCGGCTCCTGCCCTTGGGGCACAACAACCCTGAGCAGCTCCAGACTAGGAGAAGTCTGGCTGGAAACTGCCTGGAGGAGAAGGACCTGGGGGTGTTGGTTGACAGTGACTGACCATGAGCCAGCAGTGGCCCAGGTGGCCAAGAAGGCCAATGGCATCTTGGCTTGGATCAGAAACGGTGTGGCCAGCAGGTCCAGGGAGGTTCTTCTCCCTCTGTACTTGGCCCTGGGGAGACCGCTCCTCGAATCCTGGGGTCAGTTCTGGGCCCCTCCCCACAAGAAGGATGTTGAGGCTCTGGAGCGAGTCCAGAGAAGAGCAACGAAGCTGGTGAGGGGGCTGGAGAACAAGAGGAGCATCTGAGAGAGCTGGGGGTGTTTAGCCTGGAGAAGAGGAGGCTGAGGGGAGACCTCATTGCTCTCTCCAACTCCCTGAGAGGAGGTTGTGGAGAGGAGGGAGCTGGGCTCTTCTCCCTAGTGACAGGGGACATCAATGGGTCTTTTCCAACCTGGTGATTCTATGATTTTGATTCTATAACCTGTGTGACTGTGCTCTGCACATCGCCGGTGTGCAGCTCTGTACGTGCTGTTCCACGGGCCCGTGCAAGCCCTCTGCGTGTGGGCGAGCGGCTCTGCGTGTGCTCACCTGTGCTGCAGGTGTGGGACGGGGAGTGGGTGCTGCGCCCCCCCCAACCACTGCTACGGCATTAACCCCTTCCACCCTGGCACAGGCACCGACTACATGCTGCAGCGGGAGATGTGGGACCTGCACGACTTCTCCTACCCCAACACCAAGAACGGCAACACTTACATAGGTAAGGGCAGCGGCGAGGGGGGGCGAGGAGGAAATTTGGGGGTGCAGATTCAGGGGGAACCTTGGGGGTGGGTGTTAAAGGGGTTGGGGCTTTAGGGAGGCTTGGAGACCAACCGCAACCCAAGGATGGTGTGAGCAGGGGGTCAGTGGTGATGCTGTAGGGCTCACGGGGGGCACAGGGGGGCTGTGGGGTTAGGGGGCACGCGGGAGGGATGTGGGGGCTGTGGTGTTGCTGTAGCACTTGGGGGATTAGGGGGGGACGTGGGGTGTGTGGTTACCCAGTGTTCAGGTGCCTGCGGGGGGTGGCACAGGCTCTGGGGTGCTGGGGGGTCCCACGCTGTGCCCCTCACCGGGGGTCTCGGCAGGGTACACGGCGGAGGTGGGCAGCGCGGTGCTGCAGCCGGACGCGGTGACGCTGGTGACGGGCGCCCCCCGGTACAATCACACGGGCGCCGTGTACCTGCTGAGCCGAAGCGCCCAGCAGACGCTGCGCAGGAGCCTCCTCCTACCTGGGCACCAGGTGGGCTCCTACTTCGGCAGCGCCGTGGCCCTGGCGGATCTCAACAATGACGGGTGAGGGCAGGGGGCTGTGACCCCCCACTGTTTCAGAAGTGGGGGGCTCACCTGGGGTGTCCTGCAGCTCAAGAGGGGCCGTAGCATGGGTGGGAGGGGGCACAGATGGGGAGGAGAAGGGTTTTTGGGGAGAGTCATCTTTTTATGGCTTGGGGGATCCCCCACTGCTCTCTTGTGTCGGGGTTTGGGGTCCCCACCGCTGTGCTGGGTTGGGTTTGGGGGGTCAGGAGGTCCCCACCACTAGGCTGGACTGGGTCGGGGGTGTCAAGGGGTCCCCAGCGCTGCTCTGTGTCAAGTTGGGGTATCAAGGGGTCCCCACTGCTGCACTGTGTTGGGTTGGGGGGGTCAGGGGGTCCCCATCGCTGCTCAGTGTCAAGTTGGGGAGGTCAGGGGGTCCCCACCACTGTGCTGTGTTGGGTTGAGGGGGTCCCCAGCACTGTGCTGTGTCAAGGTTGGGGGGTCAGGGGGTCCCCATTGCTGCTCTGTGTCAAGTTGGGGCGGTCGGGGGGACCCCTTCGCTGTGCTGGGTTGGGGGGGGTCAGGGGGTCCCCATTGCTGCACTGTGTTGGGTTGGGGGGTCAGGGGGTCCCCAGTGCTGTGCTGTGTTGGGGTTGGAGGGTCAGGGTGTCTCCACCGCTGCGCTGTGTCAGGGTTGGGGGTCCCCAGTGCTGTGCTGTGTCGGGGTTGGGGGGGTCAGGGGGTCCCCAGTGCTGTATTGTGTTGAGTTGGAGGGTCAGGGGGTCCCCACCGCTGCACTGTGTTGGGTTGTTGGGGTCAGGGGGTCCCCACCACTGCTCTGTGTCAGGGTTGGGGGTCCCCAGTGCTGTGCTGTGTCAGGGTTGGGGATCCCCACTGGTGGGCTGTGTTGGGTTGGGGGGTCAGGGGGTCCCCAGCGCTGCTCTGGGTTGTGTTGGAGGGGTCAGGGGGTCCCCACCACTGCACTGTGTCAGGGTCTGGGAGCCACAGCCCCCAGCCCTGACCGCTGCTCACCCCGCAGGTGGCAGGACCTGGTGGTGGGAGCCCCCTACTACTTCGAGCGGAAGGAGGAGGTGGGGGGTGCAGTCTACGTCTACATGAACGAGGGGGGGGTCTTCCAGCCCCACCCCAGCCTGGTCCTCACTGGCCCCAGCTACTCTGCGTTCGGCTTCGCCGTGGCCAGCATCGGGGACATCAACCAGGATGGCTTCCAGGGTGAGAGACAGGGACCACTGAGGGGGAGAGCGGGGCTGCCTTTTGGGAGTGGGGGGTCTTAAATAAATGGGGGCATGGGGGATCTCTGGAGAGGTTTGGGATAAAGAGAAGGAGATGGGGGGTCTTGATTTGGGGGCATTCATGGAGATGAGTTGGGCGCAGGGGGTGTTGAAGAGGGGTTGAGGAGGACTCATGGACCTGCTGTGGGGCTGACCCCGCTCTTCTCCCCACAGATATCGCCGTGGGGGCTCCTTTTGAGGGGCCCGGCAAGGTCTACATCTACCACAGCAGCGCAGAGGGGCTGCTAGCAAAACCCCGCCAGGTACCAGCCCCATGGGGCAGCGGAGCTCTGGGTCCACTCCGAGCATCCCCTCCTCCGGGGTGGGATGCAGCGAGGGGTCCTCAGATCCATGGGGCTGATGAGCAGTGGGATCCGTGCCCCCCAGGTGGTCAGCGGGTCGGAGCTGGGCCCCGCCAGCATGCAGACCTTCGGGTACTCACTGAGCGGGGGGCTGGATGTGGATGGCAACTCCTACCCTGATCTCCTGGTGGGCAGCTTGGCCGAGAGGGTCGTCCTGCTGAGGTGAGAGAGCAGGGTCGGAGGCGTCCTGCACCCTCTGCTTCTGCCAGCGCCCTGGGGCAGCGACATGCCCGGCTCCAGGAGCTGGCACTGGGCACTGGAGGGGAGCTGCACCGTGGCAGGGGGCTCATCCGACCCCCATCTCCTCCCAGAGCTCGGCCCGTGATCAACATCCTGGACAAGACCTTCACGGTGACACCCAGCAAAGTGGATCCTGCCCGGTGCACACCCGACTCCTGGTGAGACCCCGTCCCAGTGATCATAGAATCATAGAATCACCAAGCTGAAAAACAACCATCGGATCATCGAGTCCAACCATTCCCATCAGTCACTAAACCATGTCCCTCAGCACCTCGTCCACCCGTCCCCTAAACCCCTCCAGGGAAGGGGACTCAACCCCCTCCCTGGGCAGCCTCTGCCAGTGCCCAATGACCCTTTCCGTGAGAAATTTTTCCTAATGTCCAGCCTGAACCTCCCCTGGTGGAGCTTGAGGCCATTCCCTCTCGTCCTGTCCCTTGGGAGAAGAGCCCAGCTCCCTCCTCTCCACAACCTCCTCTCAGGGAGTTGTAGAGAGCAATGAGGTCTCCCCTCAGCCTCCTCTTCTCCAGGCTAAACAACCCCAGGTCCATCAGACTTATTCTCCAGCCCCTTCCCCAGCTTCGTTGCTCTTCTCTGGACTCTCTCCAGAGCCTCAACATCCTTCTTGTGGGGAGGGGCCCAGAACTGACCCCAGGATTCGAGGAGCGGTCTCCCCAGTGCCGAGTCCAGAGGGAGAAGAACCTCCCTGGCCCTGCTGGTCACGCTGTTTCTGATCCAAGCCAAGATGCCATTGGCCTTCTTGGCCACCTGGGCCACTGCTGCCTCATGTTCAGTCGCTGTCAACCAACACCCCCAGGTCCCTCTCCTCCAGGCAGCTTTCCAGCCAGACTTCTCCTAGTCTATAGCTCCACAGGGTTGTTGTGCCCCAGCTCTGTTCATGGCCCCTTTTCCTCCTCCAGCATCACGATCACCGTTTGCTTCTCCTACAACCAGAGTGCTGGAGACCCCAAGTACCAGGAGGAGATCAGTGAGTGCCTGGGGTGGAGGTGTGGGTGTGGGAGGTCCACCAGCCCTCGTGCAAGGGAGTGTGCACACGTGTGTGTGTGTGCAGGAGGGGGTTAGCACATCTGGGAAGGGCACACACGTGTTGGAACGTGGGGATCATAGAACCATAGAATCGCTAGGTTGGAAAAGACCCACCAGATCATCGAGTCCAACCATTCCTATCAAAATGCACGTGTGTGTGCAGGGGATACACATGCACGAGAGGGGTTGTGCTGGAGGCACACACGTGTGCAACACGACCGCTCTCTGCTCTCCCTGCAGCCCTGGAATACATCCTGGAGGCGGACAAGGACCGGCACCCCCCCAGGGTCAGGTTTTTGGGGACCCACTCTGCCACCTACCACGGCATCTTCCTCATGCCCCAGACCCGCTGTGAATCCAAGGAGCTCCTGCTGCTGGTGAGCGTGTGTGGGGGCACACGTGTGTGTGTGTGTGTGAGTGCACGTGTGCGTGTGCACGTTTGCCTTGTGAATTGCTCTGTGTGTGGCACTGGAGCTGGGGGACCGACTCCTCGGAATGGGGAGAGGAATGCTGGGGGACAGAGGGTCTTGAGAACAGCATGAGCAGGAAAAGAGGTGGGAATCCTCCCCTCCTGGGGTGAGTTGGGGTCTCGCACGCAGAGGGTGCACAGGAGCTGTGGTACCCAGGATGTGGCCAGGGGCTGCCTGGCTGCAGCTGGAGGGGGGACTGAGGAGGGATTCGAGGCTTCGCTGTGATTTCTGCCACCCTGCAGGACAATATCCGGGACAAGCTGCACCCCATCGTGCTCTCCTTGAACTACTCGCTGGTGGAGAAGCCCAGGACCTTCCAGCTGGGTCCCCACTCCCTCGATGCCTTCCCTGTCCTCAACCAGGACCAGTCCCATGAGAACGAGACCAAGGTGCTGGGGGTGATGGTGACGCTGGGCTGCAAGCAGCAAGCCTTGGGGTAGCCACTTCTCCCCTGGGGGTGGGAGAAGGCTAACGGGGGCATCCCTGTCCCTCCAGATCGAGTTCCAGAAGGAGTGTGGCTCCGACAACAAGTGCTACAGCAACCTCCAGCTCCAGAGCAGCTTTGTCACCGACCAGAACCAACCCCTGCCCAGGTGACAGCGCGTCCCCCCGCATACCCATCTCTCCACTGTGCCATCCCCTTAGAATCATAGAATCACCAGGTTGGAAAAGACCCACTGGATCATCGAGTCCAACCATTCCCATCAATCAGTAAACCATGTCCCTAAGTGCCTCGTCCACCCATCCCTTAAACCCCTTCAGGGAAGGGGACTTAACCCCCTCCCTGGGCAGCCTCTGCCAGGGACCAATGACCCTTGCCGTGAAATATTTGTTCCTAATGTCCAGCCTGAACCTCCCCTGGTGGAGCTTGATGCCATTCCCTCTCGTCCTGTCCCCTGTCCCTTGGGAGAAGAGCCCAGCTCCCTCCTCTCCACAACCTCCTTTCAGGGAGTTGCAGAGAGCAATGAGGTCTCCCCTCAGCCTCCTCTTCTCCAGGCTAAACACCCCCAGCTCTCTCAGCTGCTCCTCTTGTTCTCCAGCCCCTTCCCCAGCTTCGTTGCTCTTCTCTGGACTCGCTCCAGAGCCTCAACATCCTTCTTGTGATGAGGGGCCCAGAACTGACCCCAGGATTCGAGGAGCGGTCTCCCCAGTGCCGAGTCCAGAGGGAGAAGAACCTCCCTGGCCCTGGTCGCCTCTCTCTGGGCTGAGCAAGTCGGGGGTCCCCATCCTTTTGGGGCAGCCACCTGTGAGCTGAGCAGGGCCGGTCTCTGCGCAGGGTGAACGGGACCCAGGTGCTGCAGTACAGCCGGGACGTGCGGAAGCTCTACCTGAGCATCAACATCACTAACGTGCCCACCACCCCCTCCAACGGCGAGGATGCCCACGAGGCGCTGCTCAACATCACAGTGCCGGACAGCCTTCTGCCCTCCTCCGTGCGCCCGGTAAGGATGGCAACCCCCTCCCTGGCTGGAGGCATGAGGACCAGGGAGACCTCGGTGGGATATCCCTCATCCTCTATCCCTCCTCAGAGCGGAGCCTGCACCTTTGCAGAGACGGTGCTGTGCGAGCTGGGCAACCCCTTCAAGAGGAACCAGAGGGTGAGTGCTCTCTGCCAGCCGTTCTGGGGGCTCCGCAGGCGGGCAGGGGTCCAGCCGAGCGCTCCACAGCTCCTCTGTGCTGCAGGCAGAGCTGATTATCACCTTCGAGGCCATTGGGATCATGCTGGACACACGGGAGATCCTGGTGTGGCTGGATCTGTCCACGTGAGTGTCCGTGGGTGGGTGGGAATGGGGGGCTTGGAGCGATGCCAGCTGGGGGTGTTTAGCCTGGAGAAGAGGAGGCTGAGGGGAGACCTCATTGCTCTGTGCAACTCCCTGAGAGGAGGTTGTGGAGAGGAGAGAGCTGGGCTCTTCTCCCAAGGGACAGGGGACAGGACGAGAGGGAATGGCCTCAAGCTCCACCAGGGGAGGTTCAGGCTGGACATTAGGAAAAAAATTTTCACGGGAAGGGTCATTGGGTGCTGGCAGAGGCTGCCCAGGGAGGGGGTTGAGTCCCCTTCCCTGGAGGGGTTTAAGGGACGGGTGGACGAGGTGCTGAGGGACATGGTTTAGTGATTGAGGGGAATGGTTGGACTCAATGATCTGGTGGGTCTCTTCCAACCTGATGATTCTATGATTCTCCTTTGCTGGCTGGGAAGGCAGCAGCAGAGAGGGATGGCATCCAGCAGCGTTGCTGCTCTGGGAAGGAGGGCAAAGCAGGCAGAGGGTTTGGTGGGGGCAGGATGGGGACCCCACAGCTCCTACTGGGGTGGGGGTGGGAGCTACCCCGTGCTGCGTGGGGGCTGTTGAAGAGTTTGAGACACTGACCTCACGCCTGGCAGGCAAAGCACCCAGGAGGACCTGCAGCCTGTGCTGGCCAAGCTGCTGGTGGACTACAGCATCCAGTCCTCGCTGACCATGTGAGTGCAGCGAGGCTGCTTCCCGTCCCCATCCCTCTGTGTCCCCTCCATCCACCCCACCTGAATCTGGCTGCGCTGGGAGCTGGCACAGCCCTTGTGTCCCCAACCTGGGGCAGGGGATGGTCCTGCTTGTCCCCCTCGCCATGCCTGTCCCCCCGTCCCCAGAGCCTCCTCGCACTCCCAGTCGCACTTCAGCGGGACGGTGGTGGGCGAGTCGGCCATGCGGAAGGAGCAGGACGTGGGCAGCCCCCTCGCCTTCGATTTCCAGGTGAGCTGGGGGGCGGCCAGTGCTCGGGATGGTGGGGGGTTAGGAGCGCTGGTCTCCATCCCCCTGCTCTGCTTCGCAGGTGACCACCAAGGGCGAGTCGCTGGGCTCCCTGGGCACTATCCTGCTGGGCTTCGAGTGGCCCTATGAGATTCCCAACGGCAAGTGGCTCCTCTATCCCACCGAGATCCTCGTCAACAGCAATGAGACCTGCCAGCCCCCCGGGGGGGTCATCAACCCCCTCAACCTCACCGTGAGTGACGGTGGATGCAGGATGCAGCCCTGCCCGGCTTCGCAGCTGCTTCCAGCCCCTCCTGCCCCACGGCAGAGCTGCCTGGTGATGGGACTCCTTCTTCTCCCCAGCTCCTGGAGAACCAGGCTCCATCCCGGCGGAGACGGGAGCCGGAGCCCCCCGAGCTGGCAGAGCCCCCCATCACCCTGGCTGCTGCCAAGAAAGCCAAGTCGGAGGTGGTGCTGGTGAGTGGGGATCTTGGGGTGGGGGTCTCTCACCACCAGCACGGTGCTCTAGGGACCCTGGATCCCCCCCTGACCTCCCCTTGTGTGTCCCCCAACCTCCCCTTGTCTCTCCTCTGACCTCCGCTTGTCTCCCAGAGCTGCTCCAAGGGCACAGCTCGCTGCATCTGGTTCGAGTGCCCCCTCCTCCACACCCAGCACCCCACCACCTTCAGGGTCCGCGCCCGGGTCTGGAACAGCACCTTCATCGAGGTCAGCTTTGGGATTGTGGGGCAGGGACGAGGCTGGGCTGCTCCCCCAGGGCTGGCACTGAGCAGGGCACTGAGTTTGCCAGGTCTCAGCTCAGCAGCCACCGTGGACCCCGTTCTCCCTCCATCACCCGCCTGTGCGCGTGTGCCCTCCCTCATCCATGAGTTTCCGTCCTCCGTGTCCCCCCAGGAGTTCAGCAGCTTTGACCGGGTGAAGGTGGACGGCACGGCCACGCTCTTCCTCCGGACCCACGTCCCCACCATCAACATGAGGAACCACACGGTGCGGGTGAGCGATGCCACAGCCTCTAACTGGGATGAACTGGGAGGGACCGGAGCCACTGGGGAGCCCTAACAAGGCTTTTCTCGGCCATTCCAGTTCTCCGTGGACGTGGATTCGGAGCTGACGGAGGAGCAGCCGGCTGAGATCGCGCTGTGGCTGGTGCTGGTGGCGGTGGCGGCCGGGCTGCTGCTGCTGGGGCTGATCATCCTGCTGCTCTGGAAGGTGAGGGGAGCCCCGATCCCAGCCCTGGGCAGGGAGCACAGAAGCTCGCGCTGAGGCCCGACGGGCTCGTGTCACCGGTGGCTACTGGCCTCCCCGGCCCCTGCCTGTGGGGCGCTCGGGAATGTGCCCCCCGTGGAAGGTGTCCAGCTGCCAAGTGATGAGGAAGAAGAGCAGAGAGGATCCTGACTCAGCCCCTGGTGCAGAAATATTTGGGGAGCTGCAAAAACCCTGTGGCTCCCACCCCTCCTCGCGCTGCAGGGTCTGGGGGGGGTGTCTCCAGATCCCTGGGGACCCCCAGCTCCCTGCAGACACCCCATCTTTGGCTGGGAGGGATTATGTGGGGCTGCAGGGTCACCCACTCCCAGCTCACCGCCCCCCTCCCCTGACCACACAGGGGTGGCCGTCGCCCCCCGGCCCCTCTCCCAGCCCCCCCTTACCCCTCTCGCCTCCTTCCTCGCAGTGCGGGTTCTTCCGTCGGGCCAACACGCGGGCCATGTACGAAGCCAAGGGGCAGAAGGCGGAGATGAGGATCCAGCCGTCGGAAACGAAGCGGCTGACGGATGACTACTAGTGACGGGGGGGACAGCCCCGCTGCCCCCCCGGGCACCCGCATCACCCGCTTGGTAAAGCCCCGCGGGGCCGGCTGCAACAGCATCCTCCTCCTCCTCTTCTTCTTTCCAGCTGGAGGCCAGTGACAAGTGGTGTCCCCAGGGCTCAGTGCTGGGTCCAGCCCTGTTCAATGTCTTTATCAAGGACCTGGATGACGGCATCGAGTGCACCCTTAGCAAGTCTGTGGATGATACTAAGCTGGGTGGAAGCTTCGATCTGTTGGAGGGCAGTGAGGCTCCAAAGGGATCTGAACAGGCTGGATCCATGGGCTGAGACTAACGGGAGGAGGTTTAACAAGGCCAAATGCCGAGTCCTGCACTTGGGGCACAACAGCCCTGAGCAGCTCCAGACTAGGAGAAGTCTGGCTGGAAACTGCCTGGAGGAGAAGGACCTGGGGGTGTTGGTTGACAGCGACTGACCATGAGCCAGCAGTGGCCCAGGTGGCCAAGAAGGCCAATGGCATCTTGGCTTGGATCAGAAACGGCGTGGCCAGCAGGTCCAGGGAGGTTCTTCTCCCTCTGGACTCGGCACTGGGGAGACCGCTCCTCGAATCCTGGGGTCAGTTCTGGGCCCCTCACCACAAGAAGTATGTTGAGGCTCTGGAGCGAGTCCAGAGAAGAGCAACGAAGCTGGGGAAGGGGCTGGAGAACAAGAGGAGCGTCTGAGAGAGCTGGGGGTGTTTAGCCTGGAGAAGAGGAGGCTGAGGGGAGACCTCATTGCTCTCTCCAACTCCCTGAGAGGAGGTTGTGGAGAGGAGGGAGCTGGGCTCTTCTCCCAAGGGACAGGGGACAGGACGAGAGGGAATGGCATCAAGCTCCACCAGGGGAGGTTCAGGCTGGACATTAGGAACAAATTTTTCACAGAAAGGGTCACTGGTCCCTGGCAGAGGCTGCCCAGGGAGGGAGTTGAGTCACCTTCCCTGGAGGGGTTTAAGGGACGGGTGGATGAGGTGCTGAGGGACATGGTTTAGTGATTGATGGGAATGGTTGGACTCAATGATCTTTTCCTACCTAGTGATTCTATGATTCTTTGGTTTGGCTTCTTCTTGTCTTCCTCTCTTCATCTCTCCCGCTGGACCCTGTAGGATGCTGGGGGCTCCAGGACTGCCTTTGCTTCTGCTCTCCGCCAGCTCTGGGGTCCCTCCCTCGCTCCCCCCGGTTCCGCACTGACCCTCTGCCCCCTCTTTTCTCTCCACAGTGCGACTTCTTCCAGCGGAGCCGCTACTACCGGCTGATGCCCAAGTACCACGCGGTGCGAATCCGGCAGGAGCAGCGCTGCCAGCCCGGTGCTCTCCTGCCTCGCCGCCGCTGCAAGAAGCTCTGGGTGACCAGGTGGCAGGAGCCGGACCAAAACTACTGACCCCCCAACCCCGACCCGCGTGGGGGGCACCGCAGCCCCCCCTTTGACTTTGCACAAGCGCATCCTCCCCCATGCCCCATCCGCCTCGGATGCGGCCGCATCCCGGCTCTGGCTTCTGAGCACTCGTCTCGCACGCTCGTGCCTCGCACGCTCACAGGGATGAAGCTCTCCCGTCCGCCTGGGTGACCGAGTGCCTTCCCCGCGCTGACACTCCCGTGTCCCGCACACGTCCTCCCCGTGCGACACGTCCTTGCACGCCGGGACACGCTTGCCCCCTCATGCTGCTTTCTCCCTCGATGCTGGGTGCGGGACTCCCCTTGGCTTCTGCCAAGGCTGACGGCTGGCATCCCTGATGCCTCCCAGCTCCTTTTCCCTCTTCCTTTCCCCTTCTTTTCCCCCTTCTTTCTCCCTTTCTTTCCCCCTTCTTTCTCCCCTTCTTTTCCCGCTTCTTTCTCCCTTTCCTCCCTCTTTTTTATCCCTTCTTTCTCCCTTCTTTTTCCCTTTCTTTTCCCCCTTCTTTTCCCCTTTATATTCCCCTTTCTCCCTTTCTTTCCCCCTTTTCCCTTTTCTTTCCCTTCTTTTCCCTTTTCTTTTCCCCTTCTTTCCTCCTTTTCTTTCCTCCTTTTCTTTCCCCCTTTTCCTTCCCCCTTTTTTCCTTCCCCCTTTTTTCCTTCCCTCTTGTTTCCTTCCCCCCTTTCCTTCCCCTTTTCCTTCCCCTTTTCCTTCCCCCTTTCCTTCCTCCTTGTTTCCTTCCCCCTTTTTCCTTCCCCCTTTCTCCTTCCCCCTTTCCTTCCTCGTTTCCTTCCTCCTTATTTCCTTCCCCCTTTTCCTTCCCCCTTTTCCTTCCTCCTTGTTTCCTTCCTCCTTATTTCCTTCCCCCTTTTTTCCTTCCCCCTTTTTTCCTTCCCTCTTGTTTCCTTCCCCCCTTTCCTTCCCCCCTTTCCTTCCCCCCTTTCCTTCCCCCTTTCCTTCCCCCTTTCCTTCCCCCTTATTTCCTTCCCCCTTTTCCTTCCTCCTTATTTCCTTCCCTCTTTTCCTTCCCCCTTTTCCTTCCCCCCTTCTTTTCTCCTATATTTCCCCCTTCTTTCTCCTTTTCTTCCCCCATCTTTTTCCCTTTCTTCCCCCATCTTTCTTCATTTCTTTTCCCCTTTCCTCCCCCTTTTCCTCCCCCTTCGCTCTGGGGGTCCTGAGGCCTCATTCCTTCCTCCCCCACCTCCTCCTCCTGCCCCGGACCCAGTTTTGGCTCTGGGGGGGTTGTCAGCCCCCCAGCCCTGGCTCTGGGGGGCTCGGTCCCCACCCCTGGCCGGGGTTAACTTATTCCGTGTCTCTGTGTGCGGTCGGTACTGGGGGCTGGGGGGTGGTCGTGCCCCCCCTGCCCCCCTCGCTGGGGCCCAATAAAGCCTCACGCTGGGATTTGTAACCACGCCTAGTGGCTGATGAGGGGGTCGTGGGCAAGGAGGGAAGGGGGGAGCCGGCCCCAGTCCCAGGGGGTTGGGAAGGGGGCGTGGGGGAATGACCGCGGCGGGCTCAGACCCCCCTGAGAAGGCGTTAATGGGGCGCCCCGGGCAGCGAGGGGTTAAGCGCAGCAGGTCTGCTCTGGGCTGGAAGGGGTTAAAAGGGGCGGGGCTAAGGGGGCAGAGGTGAGCGGCGGGGGGCGGGGCCAGAGGCGAGCGCCGGCGGTGATTGGCGGAGCGCGGGTTGGGGGCGGGGCCAGGAGCGGGAGCGCTCGCTGATTGGCCGCGGCGCTGAGTGGCGGCGGGAGGCGGGTTGTGTCGCTTCGGCGCGGCGGGGGCGGCGCTGATTGGCCGGCGCCATGATTGGCAGCTCCGAGGGGCGGGACTAGCGGCAGGGCCCAGCGCTGATTGGCCGGGGCCATGATTGGCAGCGGAATGGGCGGGGCCGGCGACAGAGGCGGGCGCTGATTGGCCGCGGGTTGGGTTGGTTGTGAGCGTTGGGGGCGGGGCCAGCGGCTGTAGTGGGCACTGATTGGCCGTGGAGATGATTGGCAGCTCCGAGAGGCGGGGCCAGAGGCGGAGGCGGGCGCTGATTGGCAGCTAGGAGGGGCAGGGGCGGGAGCGGGCGCTGAGTTGTTTGCGCGCGGCGGAGCCGGCGCTGGTGGCGGGGCCAGAGGAGGGAGCGGACTCTGATTGGCCGGGAAGATGATTGACGGCTACGAGGGGCGGGAGCGGGGTTGGGCGCTGATTGGCTGCTGCTCCAGTTGTTTGTACGCGGCGGGGGCGGGGCCAGCGAGGGAGCGGGCTCTGATTGGCCGTGGAGATGATTGGCAGCTCCGAGGGGCGGGGCCGCCCACAGGGGCGAGCGCTGATTGGCCGCGGCTGGAGTTCTTTGCGCGCGGCGGGGGTGGGGCGGGGAGGCGGGGCCAGAGGGCGAGCGCGGTCTCTGATAGGCGGGCGCGGGGGGCGGGGCCGGCAAAAAGCGCGGCGATGATTGGCCGCCGCGATGATTGGCAGCTCCGAGGGGCGGGGCCTGCTCCAGGGGCGGGCGCTGATTGGCCGCGGCTGGAGTTGTTTGTGCGCGGCGGGGGCGGGGCGGGGGGCGGGGCTAAGGGGGAGAGCGAGGCCGCTGATTGGCCGCGGCGGGGGCGGGGGCGGCGCTGACTGGTGGGGGCGACGGGGCCGGGGTCCCGGGGGTCCCGGGGCGATGCGGCTGCTGCGGAGCCTGGCGAAGCGCGCGGCGCTGGCCGGCGTCCCCACCTACATCGAGCACTTCAGCAAGTTCTCCCCCTCGCCGCTTTCTATGAAGCAGTTCCTGGACTTCGGTAAATACCCAGACCCCCTTCCCCGCTCCTCCGGGCCCCCCCGGGTCTGCGGGACCCCCCCCTACCACCTCCAGGCTCCCCCTCCACCTCCTCAGGGCCCCCCCGGGTCATGCGACCACCCCCTTACCTCCTCCGCCCCCCTCCCTAGGCTGTGGGACCCCCCCCAACCTCCTCCGGGCCCCCCCCCCGAGCTGTGAGACCCCCCACACACACCTCTTCCAGGCCTCCCCGGAGCCCTGGGATCCCCGCCCCTACCTCCTCCGGCCCCCCGGGGCCTTGGGACCCCCCCCACTACCTCCTCCGGGCCCCCCTGGGGCTGTGGGACCCCCCCACTACCTCCTCTGGGCCTCCCCGGCGCTGTGGGACCCCACACACACCTCCTCCGGGTCCCCCTGGGGCTGTGGGACCCCCCACTACCTCCTCCGGGCCCCCCTGGGGCTGTGGGCCCCCCCCACTACCTCCTCCGGCCCCCCTGGGGCTGTGGGACCCCCCCCGTACCTCCTCCGGGGTCCCCGGAATATGGGACTCCCCCACTACCTCCTCTGGCCCCCCCCGGGGATGTGGGACCCCCCCACACTACTTTCTCCGGCCCCTCTGGATGTGTGGGACCCCCCCTACCTCCTCCGGGCTCCCCCAGGCAAGAAATCCCTCTGCAGGACCCTTGGATGCAGGTTCCGTGCACCCCCTGGTCCCCCTCAAGTTAAAACCCCCCTGGGGTCCCTGTCCCCCATCCCCCTGGGGTCCCTGAACCTCAACCTCCATGGGGTCCCTGTCTCCAAGGTAAAATCCCCTGTGTGAGACCCCCAGCTGGGGGATCCCTGCACCCCCCAGCTGGATCAGTGTCCCTCATTTCCTCCCCAGCACCCCTAGGGTGAGGACAGGGTCCCCCCTGGGCATCCCCCCCAGTAGGTGCCCCAGGGAGTAGTGTCCCCCCCCCGGCTTCTCCCTGCGGTGTTTAATGTCACTGCTATATTTACCCATGACTGAGCTGGTGGCTGTGCCTGCGAGTCCCCAGTCCCTGCCTGGCCCCCAGCACCAAGTGCCCCCCCCGAGCTCTCCCCACACTTCAGCCCCAGCCCCAGGGATCCCCCCCTGGGGGGCGTGGGGCAGCTTTGTGCCCCCCTCCTTCCCTCCCGGGGCTCCTGGCTGGAGGTGTCCCTGTCCTGGGACATTGCAGGGTGTCCCCATCGGGGTGGGGAGGGGGCTCCTCTGCAATGTCCCCGGCTCTGATGGTGCCCAGATTGCCTGGCAGAGGGGGTTCCAGCCTCCATCTGGGCTGCGCTGAACCATACAGGACTCTACTGGGCTGTACTGGGCTGCACTGGACACCCCTCCTGTCTCCCCAGCAGGCTGAGCCGTGCACCCCCCACCCTCCTAGCCCGTCCGGCTACCCCTCCAGCCAAGGGTAGGGACCTGCTCCAGTCTTCCCAGTCCCCACCAGTCCCTCCCAGCAGCGGAGCAGGAGCAGAGGCAGCCCTGGGGCTGGGGGGACACGGAGCAGGGGCTCAGCCTGTGTTCCTCCAGGATCCACCAATGCCTGCGAGAAGACCTCCTTCGCTTTCCTGCGGCAGGAGCTCCCCGTCCGCCTCTCCAACATCATGAAGGAGATCAACCTGCTGCCAGACCGCGTCCTGCGCACGCCCTCTGTCCAGCTGGTGCAGAGCTGGTGAGATGGAGGGAGGTCCTGTCACCTCCAGGGGTCCTGTCACCTCCAGGACCACCCGGTCCCACATGGCGATGGGTGGGGATGTGCTGCCACCATCATTCTTTTGGGTCTTGCTGCTGGGGTCCTATTTCTGTCACTTATGGGGGTCCAACCACCAGCACTTGGGCTCCATGGTGCCACCAAAGGTCCTGGTGCCACCATAGGTCCTGCTGCCGAGGTCCCACCACTGCCAGTCCCACTGCTGTCACCTAGAGGGGTCCCACTGCTGTCACCGTAGGTCATGCCACCGTCACCTGCGTGGCTCCTGTTGCCACTATGGCTTCTGCCATTGCTTGGGGTGTCCTGCTGCCATCACAGCTCCCACTGCCACCATCTACAGGGGTCCCACTGCTATCACTGTAGGTCATGCCACTGTCACCTGTGTGGCTCCCATTGCCACCATGGCTTCTGCCATTGCCTGGGGTTCCTGCTGCCACCAAGGGTTCTGGTGCTGGGGGTCCCACTTCTGGCACTTGCCCAATCCCTGGTGCCACCACAGGTCCTGGTGCCACCACAGGTCCTGCTGCCACCACAGGTCCTGCTCCCGAGGTCCCACCACTGCCAGTCTCACTGCTGTCACCTAGAGGGGTCCCACTGCCGTCACCGTAGGTCATGCCACTGTCACCTGCGTGGCTCCTGTTGCTACTATGGCTTCTGCCATGGCTTGAGGTGTCCTGCTCCCAACATAGGTGCCACTGCCACCACCGGCTGCCTCCCCAGCAGGTCCTGCTCCAGAGGAGCTGCCGGGTGGGACAGGGACAGCTGGCAGGGCAGCACCAGCTGGTGCCACACGTGCCCTTGCGTGGCAGGAGGCCCTTTGGGGCAGTGCCAGCACAGTGTCCCCAGCTGTTAGAGGTCACTAGTGCCACTTCCACCTCCCAGCCCCTGAAAGGCCCAAGCCAGCCCCGATATCTGGGGGTCTCTGACCTCGGGGACGTTGTCCCTAGGTTCTGGGTGTCCCTTTAAGCGTCGGGTCCCCTGCCAGCTCCAGCCTGGACCTTCTCCTTTGCCACCACGTGATGTTGTTTGTGCTGCATCCTCGGCCAGCGCCGGTGGCAGCAGGTCCTGCGTGCTGCGCTCCCACAACCTGTGGGCAGGAACCCTGGCTGGCAGGGACCTCTTTGCCCCCAACTCTGCTGGGCTGCGTCCCCAAGTGTCCCCAGGGGCCACCTCTGGGGGGTGGGATAAGCTTGGGCCCCTGCTAAGCACAGGATAGTTTTGTGGGGCGGCAGCTTTTGGTGGGGGGGTCCTAGTTAGGAGGTGCTGAACCCCTTTCCCTGCGTGACGCGCCCTCCGTGCTCCTGGTGTGGGGTCCTGGGTGTCCCCTCACTGTGGGGGGCGCTGGGTGTGGGTAACCAGCTCCGTCCTCAGGTACGTTCAGAGCCTGCTGGACATCATGGAGTTTCTCGAGCGGGACCCCGAGGACCAGGCCACCCTGGGACAGTAAGTTGGGGTGACAGTGGGTCTGTGACGCCTCTTGTCCCTGATCACAGTGTCACCTCCTCCTGACCTTAATGCTTGGACTCGATGATCCGGTGGGTCTTTTCCAACCTGGTGATTCTATGATTCTGTGACCTCGTGCTGGCATCACTGCACCCCACATCATCCCCAGACCATCCCCACATGGTGTCCTCCAAGTGTCCTGGGCCACCGAATTCTGCTTGGGGGTTTTTCCCTGGTGCCACCAGCTCCTGTGGGAACCTGTCCTGGATCAGGGCTCTGTGCAGAGCAGGTGCCCCCCAGCTCCATCCCGTTCCCCTCCCCAGATTCACCAACGCCCTTGTCACCATCCGCAACCGGCACAACGATGTGGTGCCCACCATGGCCCAGGGCGTCATTGAGTACAAGGAGGCCTACGGGGACGACCCCGTCTCCAACCAGAACATCCAGTACTTCCTTGACCGCTTCTACCTGAGCCGCATCTCCATCCGCATGCTCATCAACCAGCACAGTGAGTGCGGGGGCCCTCCCAACCCTGGGTGCCCCACTGCCCTGCCTTGGGGTCCCTACCTGCCCCAGGTGCGTCCCTTGCCCTGCCCCGGGGCCCCAGGTGCGTCCCTTGCTCTGTCCTGGGGGGTCCCCATCAGCCACGAGCGTCCCCCTCGACCACCTGAACATCCTCCTGCATCCCCCCAGCCCCAGGCTCCTGCCCCTGAGCAGCCCCATTCCCTGAGGGTTCCCACCCCATGGATCCTGCCCCCATCCCCAGTGTCCCCCCCAACCCTGGGGGTTCCTCTCTCTGCCCCCAGTGTCCCCCCCCAGCCCCAGGGAACCTGCCCTGAGCATCCCCCTGCCCCAAATGTCCCCCCAAATCCTAGGGTTCCTGTCCCAAATGTCCCCCCTCCCCAACCCGAGCATCCTGCCCCAAGCATCCTCCCCAACCCCAAGTGTTACCCCCAGCACAGGGATCTGCCCCAGCCCTGATCCCCCCCAACCCCTGCACAGCCCCCAGGATCTGCCCCAGCCCTTGGGGATCAGCCCCAGCCCTAATACCCCCACCCCCCCAGCCCTGGGGATCTGCCCCAGCCCTAATACCCCCCTCCCCCCAACTGTGGGGATCTGCCCCAGCCCTAATACCCTCCCCCCCAGCCCCGGGGATCTGCCTCAGCCCCTGGTGTGTGTCCCCCTGGCACCCCCTGTCCTCATCACCCCCCAGTGCTGCCTCTATTCATGTTTCTAACCCCCGTGTCCCCTTTTCCCCCCGGGGTGACACTAAGCCCGGTCTTGCACACAGCCTGGGGGAGGTGGGGGGGGTGTCCCCAGCTGACACCAGGGCTGGGGTGGGGTCCCCACCGCTCGCTGTCCCCCCGTCCCCTCCCCAGCCCTGCTCTTCGATGGCAGCACCAACCCCGCGCACCCCAAGCACATCGGGAGCATCGACCCCCACTGCAACGTGTCCAACGTAGTCAGAGGTCTGTGGGGATTGGGGGGGTGCAGGGTTTGTGGGGGTGCGAGGGAGAGGCTGGAGACCCCCCTGATCTTTCCCTCGCCCTGGGATATCACTGTTAGGGAGCCATTCGTGTCACGAGTTCAGGGGTGCTCAGCCAAGAACCCATGTCCTGGGCTTTGGGGTAATTCCAGGTGATCCCAAAACTACCTGGATCTGGAAGAATAAAAAAAAAATTGGGGGGGTGGAAAGGGACCCCCAAACCCTCCCCTTCCCTTCGTGAGGTGGGATGGGAGCGGTGGGGTACATGTGTGAAGAGACGTGTGATCCAACTAGGAGATTTTGGGGTACCTTGGGGTGGGGTGGGGGACACTGGGGGCAGGGGGGTGACATTCGGGGCTTCATGCCAGGGGTGCTGACCCCCCTGCTGCCCCCCCCAGACGCCTACAACATGGCCAAGCTGCTGTGTGACAAGTACTACATGTCCTCACCTGACCTGGAGATCGAGGAGGTGAACGGTGAGGCCGTGGAAGGGGTGGTCTGGGAGGAGGTGGGTTCTCAGGTGGCTTGTCTGGGGTTCGGGAGGGTGATGTTGAGCGAGTCCAGAGAAGAGCAATGAAGCTGGGGAAGGGGCTGGAGAACAAGAGGAGCGTCTGGGAGAGCTGGGGGTGTTTAGCCTGGAGAAGAGGAGGCTGAGGGGAGACCTCATTGCTCTCTACGACTCCCTGAAAGGAGGTTGTGGAGAGGAGGGAGCTGGGCTCTTCTCCCAAGGGACAGGGGACAGGACGAGAGGGAATGGCCTCAAGCTCCACCAGGGGAGGTTCAGGCTGGACATTAGGAAAAAATTTTTCACGGCAAGGGTCATTGGGCAGTGGCAGAGGCTGCCCAGGGAGGGGGTTGAGTCCCCTTCCCTGGAGGGGTTTAAGGGATGGGTGGACGAGGTGCTGAGTGACATGGTTTAGTGATTGATGGGAATGGTTGGACTCGATGACCTGATGGATCTTTTCTAACCTGGTAATTCTATGATTCTATGATTCTATGGGTGACGATGCTGACAGCCGCTCTCTTTTCCTCGCAGCGAGCAACGCCCAGCAGCCCATCAGCATCGTCTACGTCCCCTCGCACCTCTACCACATGCTCTTTGAGCTCTTCAAGGTAACCCCAGCCCCATCGCAGGGGGGTGACGGGAGCGAGGTTTCAGGGGGCTCCGCTAACCCGCAGCCGCTCCGTGCCCGCAGAACGCCATGCGAGCCACGGTGGAGAGCCACGAGAACAGCCCGCGTCTGCCGGCCATCAAGGTGATGGTGGCCCTGGGCCAGGAGGACCTCTCCATCAAGGTTTGTGAGGGACCACCGGCTCCATCTGGTCCCCGAGCCCGCTGAGGGGGATGTGTGGTTTGGGATGGGGGGATCACTCCATGGCGTCTTGCAGATGAGCGACCGTGGCATGGGAGTCCCCCTGCGCAAGATCGAGCGGCTCTTCAGCTACATGTACTCCACCGCGCCCACCCCCCAGCTCGGCACCGGCGGGGCCCCCCTGGTATGAACCGAACCCCTGAGGACGCACCGTGGGGACCCCTCGGGGCAAGGGGCATGACGATGTGGCTCCGAGGGGAGTGTGGGGACATTTGGGGGTGCCTGGGGGTGGCATGGGAACATTCTGGGGTGGCTGGAGTGGCATAGGGGGTGCTTTGGGGGTGGCATGCGGAGGTTTGGAGGCACCTGGGTCTGGTGTGCAGAGGTTTGGAGGTGCCTGGGGGTGCCGTGCGGAGGTTTGGAGGTGCCTGGGGGTGTCGTATGGAGGTTTGGAGGTGCTTGGGGGTAGCGTGTGGAGGTTTGGAGGTGCCTGGGTGTGGCATGCTGAGGTTTGGAGGCACCTGGGGGTGGCATTGGGAGATTTGTGGGTGCCTGGGGGTGGCGTGCGGAGGTTTGGAGGCGCCTGGGGCTGGTGTGCAGAGGTTTGAAGGTGCCTGGGGGTGGCATGCTGAGGTTTGGAGGCACCTGGGGGGTGGCATGGGAAGATTGTGGGTGCCTGGGTGTGGCGTGCGGAGGTTTGGAGGTGCCTGGGGGTGGTGTGCAGAGGTTTGGAGGTGCCTGGGGGTGGCATGCTGAGGTTTGAAGGTGCCTGGGGGTGGCATGCGCAGCTTTGGAGGTGCCTGGGTGTGGCGTGCACAGCTTTGGAAGTGCCTGGAGGTGGCATGGAGAGATTTGTGGGTGCCTGGGAGTGGTGTGCAGAGGTTTGGAGGTGCCTGGGAGTGGTGTGCAGAGGTTTGGAGGTGCCTGGGTGTGGCGTGTGGAGGTTTGGAGATGCCTGGGGGTGGTCTGCAGAGGTTTGGGCTTGGCATGGGGGCATTTGGGGACATTTAGGTGTGGCCTGGGGACATTTTGGGAGTGCCTAGGGGTGTCACAGAGACACTTTAGGGTGGCATGGGGACATTTGGGTGTGCTAGGGTGGCATGGGGGTCCAAAGGTAGCGTGTGGACCACTGAAGGAGCCTCAAGGTGGCCTGTGGACACTGCTGGATGGACATGGTGCTTCTTGGTGTGGCTTGGGGCCACTTTGGGGTGGCATGGGTTGCCCTGGGGTCACCAACCCCAGTGATGATCCCCCCTCCAGGCCGGCTTTGGCTACGGTTTGCCTATCTCACGCCTCTACGCCAAGTACTTCCAAGGGGACCTACAGCTCTTTTCCATGGAGGGCTTCGGCACCGATGCCGTCATCTACCTGAAGGTGGGTCTGCGTCGTGGGGCTGGGGGACTCCATGGCCCCAAGTGGGGGGTGCGCAGGGCCCTCCCCAGCACCGTTTCTCCCCCAGGCTCTGTCCACGGACTCGGTGGAGCGCTTGCCCGTCTACAACAAGTCGGCGTGGCGGCACTACCAGGCCAGCCAGGAGGCAGGGGATTGGTGCGTCCCCAGCACCGAACCCAAAAACACCTCCACCTACCGCGTTCCCTAGGGCCCCCCCCCGGGGGCTCGCAGCCCCCCCAAGCCTGACAGGAGACCCTGCCCCCCCCGGTGTCCCCCAGCACCCCAGAGTGAGGGGTTTTTATGCCGGTGTGGGGTTTTTTAGCACCCCAGTTCTACCCTCCCTGCTGCTATTACGGTTCACTGGGAAGTGTGGGAGATGGTGGGGGGGGTCCCAGCACCTTGCGGGGGTCCCAGCACCTTGGTGGCACTTAGGTCCATAGCTGGGGGTGGCACTGGCGCAGCAGGGAGCGGGCAGAGCCCATGTTGTCCCCCCCCTTGCCTTGGCACCCACCCCAGGAGGGAGCGCCCCAGGGCAACCAGGGACTGGTCCTTTCCCAGTACGACCAGTAGCACTTCCCAGCCCCTGATGGGGTCGGGGGGGGGACACCAGGCCTGAGCACGCTCCCCCCGGCCCCCACTGCTGCTGCCATCCCCGGTCTTGCACTACTGAGCTGTTCTCACCCACGTGTGCCCGCCCCACAACCGCGTGTGCCCCTCAGCTCCCTGCACCCCGGAGGGGTCCCCACATGCTCAGGAGCACCTCCCGCTCCCCCGGGCCCCCCCAGTCAGTAAAGTGGATGTTGACTGACCTCCCTGTGTGCTGCTTTGAGGTTCCTTGCCTTTCACACCCCTCCATGCCTCAGTTTACCCACCCCAGCGCACTCACAGGGGGTAGCTGGGGACACAGAGGGGGTCGGGGATGGAGGGGCTGGATCCTGGGGTGAGGGGGGCACTCTGGTTGCCCCCCAGCCTGGCACAGAGCTCCCCCCACCCCACCCTGTCCCCCAGCTCCATCCCATTCAGGCTCACACTGGTGGCACTCGTTTGCACTGGCCCTCAATACCCTTTTATTTCCTGGGGGGGTCCCCTGGGGCGCCGTCTGTGGGGCTGGGGGTGGGGTCAGCATTTACTCCCTGCACCCCGCCGGGGGGCTGTGCGTGTCGGGGGGGTCAGGCCGTGTGCTCCCCAGGCTTGGGGGCCGAGGTTGGGGGTGGCTGTGACCCCCTCAGGGGGGGACGGGACAGCAAGGAGGGATCCACCGTGCCATTTGCAGCCAGAAAGGGAGGGCCTGGGGGGCCCAGACTGTGCCCGTGAGGTGTGGGGGTGCAGGTGGGGAGGGGGTGGCTGGTGGGGGGGCACATGCCTCTCCGTGCCCATCCCAGCCTGGCAGTGCCATCGCGGCACCGCATCCCGTGCCGGGTGCTCGTCTGGGGTCTGTGGGTGGGGAGGGGGTGCAGGGGCATTCCAGCCCCCCCTTAGCTCCGCCGCTGCTCCTGGTCCTTCTTCTTCTGCTTCTCCCGCTGTTTCTCCGCCTTCTCCTGGGCCTTGCGCTCCTTCTCCACGGCCAAGCTCAGCTCCTTCAGCTTCCGCTTCAGCACCGCGCGGTCCTGCGAGCTGCCCACGCCCAGCGCCTGCTGGCACAGCCGGGCTCTGGCAGCGAGGCCGTGGGACACACCCCCAGCCATGGGGCACCAGCACCCCCTGTCGTGTGAACTGGCTCACCTGGACCACCCTGTCCTCCCCGGCACGAGGATCATCCTGCTGAGGTACCCACACAGCCCCTTGGGGTACCTAGAACCTACCCAGACCTCCTATCCCACCATGGAGCATCCCTTTGGGGTACCTAGAACCTACCCAGACCTCCTGTCCCACCATGGAGCATCCCTTTGGGGTACCTAGAACCTACCCAGACCTCCTGTCCCACCATGGAGCATCCCTTTGGGGTACCTAGAACCTACCCAGACCTCCTGTCCCACCATGGAGCATCCCTTCGGGGTACCTAGAACCTCCCATCTGTCTCCATTGGGATATCTGGAACCCATTTGTCTCCATTGGGATATCTGGAACCTTTTCCACCCTCCTGCTACATGGAGCTACCAATTAGGACATGAGGTTTTAGATGGTTCGTGACGAGCCCTTTGGGGTACCTAGAACCTATCCAGGCCTCCTGTCCCACCATGAGGCATCCCTTTGGGGTACCTAGAACCTTCCATCTGTCTCCATTGGGATATCTGGAACCTCTTCCCACCTCCTGCTACATGGAGCTACCAATTAGGACATGAGGTTTTAGATGGTTCGTGACAAGCCCCTTGGGGTACCTAGACCTCCTGCCCCATGGAGCAAGGTACCTAGAACCTCTTACCCTACAACTGAGCCTGTTGGGGTGCCCAGGACCCCTGCTCCCCAGCAGAAGAGCCCCCCAGCCCCGTACCTTGAGCTTAGCGCCATCGAGGTGCAGGAGCCGCGGACCATCAACGCCGTGGGCCGAGAACTCCTCAGCGTAGCGCTCCAGGTTGAGGCTCTCCAGCCACTGTCCCACCTGCTGGCACGTCCAGCCCATGGCGGCGCCGGGCGGCTCATCCAGGAACTGGGAATGGGGAGCTGGGGGTTATCACGGGGTCCCCCTGGTGCCCAGGGAGGAGGACCCCGACCCCGCGCCCCAACTCACCTCGTCCGAGGACTGGGACAGCGTGTGGTAGGGGTAGGAGCACCTGGTGGCCGTGGGGCCGGGCAGGCGGGGGCTGGCGCTGGGCGGCGGGGAGTCCTCGCTCAGCGTCGAGTCCTGGCGCAGCGGGAGGGCGAGGGCAGGGCTGGCCCCGCTGCCCCATGGCAGCCCCCGCACCCGCCCCATAGCCACCCTCCCCATGGGCATCAGGCTCCTCAGGGGGGCTACCAGACCTTGGTGCCCCCTAAAGCTATCTTGACCCTATGGGGCTGTGACCCCTGGCCCTATAGGTGCCCAGGTCCATAGGGTTGTGTCCCCTGCCACTATAGACCCCCAGATCTATGGGGCTGTGTCCCCTGGCCCTATAGACCCCCAGATCTATGGGGCTGTGTCCCCTGGCCCTATAGACTCCCAGATCTATGGGGCTGTGTCCCCTGCCACTATAGACCCCCAGATCCATGAGGCTGTGTCCCCTGGCCCTATAGGTGCATAGCTTAGAGCACCCCCTCGTTCCCTGGAGCCCCTGGCCCCACAGGGCTCCCATGCCCTCCCCTACCCGCTGCCACAGGACCGGGACCCCCGTCCCAGGCACTGACCTGGGAGGCGGATTTGGCAGGGCTGAGCCCCTCGTGCCGGGGCGAGCCGGCAGGTGACGCAGAGCCGGGGGACGCCGAGCCCCTCGCGCTGTCCGAGAACCAGGAGAAGGGCAGGAAAGGGGACCCCGAGGGGCGGCTGGGACCCTCGGCCACCTCCCTGGGGACAGAGCCGCGTCAGGGCCCATGGGCCACCCCAGCAGCCCCCCAGCCCAGCGGGACCCTCACCTGCCACCCATGGACAAGCGGTTGGTGCCCTTCTCCTTCCGACTCTTGCTGGAGGACACTCGGCGCAGGGTCACCCTGGCAGCGAGGGATGGATTCAAGGGGGGAGCGGGGTGTCCTGATGGCCAAGTCCCCCCAGTTCCCCTTCCATGCGTGCTGAGACTCCTCTATCACCTTTCCAGCCTCCTCCTCCGACACTCATCCATCCTTTCTTCCCTCCAGTGCCCCTTCCATGCGTGCTGAGACTCCTCTATCACCTTTCCAGCCTCCTCCTCCGACACTCATCCATCCTTTCTTCCCTCCAGTGCCCCTTCCATGTGTCCTGAGACTCCTCTATCACCTTTCCAGCATCTTCCTTTGACACATCCATCCTTTCTTCTCTCCAGTGCCCCTTCCATGTGTCCTGAGACTCCTCTATCACCTTTCCAGCCTCTTCCTCTGACACTCATCCATCCTTTCTTCTCTCCTCCATCCTTCCCTCCATCCCCATCCTTCTCCCCTCCATTCCTCTTTCCATCCCCATCCTTCTCCCCTCCATTCCTCTTTCCATCCCTCCCTCTGTTCTCCCTCTATCCCTCCTTTCATTGCTCCTTCCATCCCCTCCATCCCTCTCCCCGTTCCCTCCCAGGACCGCGTCTCACCCCAAATCCAAAAATTTCCTCCTTGTTTTCTTGTCGAGCCCCACGGTGGGGCTGGCCGGCTCGGGGGGGCTCATATCCCGGCTGTCGTCTGCGGGATGAGGATGGGGGTGTTGTCACCCACCGTTCCCAAGGGTTTGGGGTCCCTGGGGTTTGGGGAGGGGGTGTCTCACCTTCGCTGTGCCGCTGGGGCCAGGCGTCGCGGCGGGCGAAGCCGGGGGAGCTGTCGGAGCTGTGGCAGGACTTGGGCGAGGGGGTGCCCGCCAGCCCCTCCTGGGACGAGGCCTCGGTGAGGGGCCGGTACCGGCTGAGGGGGGGTGAGGGGGCCAGGGGATCCCCCAGCGCCCGCCGCGACGCCCCCGCCTCCAAGGAGAAGGGCGAGAGGGCCGGGGGGGCATCACCCTCGGCTCGCTGGGGGCACGGGGGGCATCATAGAATCACCAGGTTGGAAAAGACCCATTGGATCATCGAGTCCAACCATTCTTATCAAATACTAAACGATGTCCCTCAGCGCCTCATCCACCCATCACCAGCAACACTGTGGCCGAGGGGGCATCCCAAGGCTGGGGGAGCCCCGGGCAGGGGCACAGGGGGAGGTTACTGAGCCTATGAGACACCAGAGAATCCCCTCGTGTCATGGAGCGAGGGGGAGGGCGAGGAAGCACAGAGGGTTTGGGAGCAGAGAGAGCATCGTGCCCGGCACCTCATGAATGGGAGAGGGAGTGGATGGACAGAGGTGGATGAAGGGAGGAAGGGATGGAATGGCAGGGGGAGGGATGGAAGGGTGGATGGAAGAATGGAAGGATGGAAGGAAGGATGGATTGAAGGGAAGATGGAGGGAGGGATGGCAGGATGGAGAAATCAGGGAAGGTGACTCAACCCCCTCCCTGGGCAGCCTCTGCCAGTGCCCAATGACCCTCTCCATGAAAAATTTTTTCCTAATGTCCAGGCTGACCCTCCCCTGGTGGAGCTTGAGGCCATTCCCCCTCGTCGTGTCCCCTGTCCCTTGGGAGAAGAGCCCAGCTCCCTCCTCTCCACAACCTCCTTTCAGGGAGTTGTAGAGAGCAATGAGGTCTCCCCTCAGCATCAAACCCTTCTCCCACCCCGGCGTCCCCCCAAAACCGCTCTCAGGGCCCCAGAGCTCCCCCCAGCCCCCCGTCTCACCCCAGCCTCGGGCCCCTCGTCGCCCTCGGTGGAGCTGACGCTGTCTCGCAGGCGGGAGCGCGATGGCCGGTGCCGCCGTCCCTTGGCCAGGAGCCGCGCGCGGGCCTTCTGCAGGCTGCTGTCCAGGCGCGGCGTCTCTGGAACCACAGCGGTAAAATCTGGGGGTGAAAGAGAGACCGGGGCAGAGAGAGAGAGACGGACAGACGGACAGGACAGGAGGAGGTGCAGAGGGATGGACAGACAGGCAGGGAGGAGGAAAAGGTGGGTGGGTGGATGGATGGATGGATGGATGGATGGATGGATGGATGGATGGATGGATGGATGGATGGATGGATGGATGAACAGAGGGATGGATGGACGGACGGATGGACAGGCAGGGAGAAGGAAAATGTGGGTGGGTGGGTGGGTGGATGGATGGATGGATGGATGGATGGATGGATGGATGGATGGATGGACGGACAGATGGACAGGCAGGGAGGAGGAAGAGGTGGATGGATGGATGGATAGATGGACAGGAAAGGAGGAGGAAGAGATGGATGGATGGATGGATGGACGGACGGACGGGCAGGCAGGGAGAAGAAAAATGTGGATGGATAGACGGACAGACAGATGGACAGGCAGGGAGAAGGAAGATATGGATGGATGGGAACAGGGAAAAGGAGATGGATAGATAAATGGAGAGGTAAGGAGAAGGAGATGCGCGGGAGGGATGGTTGGAAGGATGGATGGACGTTCAGGTTGGGAAGATGTGCATGGATGGATGGATGGACGGACAGGTAGATGGACAGACAGGTAAGGAAAAGGAGATGGGGATGGAGGGATGGACAATGATATGCAAGGGAGGGAAGGAATGACAGATGGACAGGTAAGGAGAGGGAAGATGTGGGTGGATGGATGGATGGACGGACAGACGGATGGACAGGTAAGGAAAAGGAGACAGAAGGGTAGGGACAAGGAGACAGGAGGGAGGGGTGTATGGATGGGCAGGCAGATGGATGGACAGACAGACAGGGAGGGAAAAGGAGGCAGGGAGGACAGACAGGTGTATGGGGAGAGGGGATACGACCAGGTAGAGGGACAGACAGACAGGGAAGGGGAGGTGGGCGGGAGGAGAAGGCCAGCGCGGTGGGGAGGGGACAGGGATGGGGGCGCAGGGACGGGGCAGGCGTCAAAGGGTGAGGGTCCCAGAGGAGATGGGAGAGGGGGATGGGGAGAAGAGGGCATTGGGGACATGGGCGGATGGGGCACCCGGTGGGGCGGGACAGGGGACAGAGGGACAGAGAGAAGCATTCAAAGAGCTGCCCCGGCATGGGGAGAGGGCAGTGGGGTGTCCCCAAGCATCTCCATCACCAGGGGTCACCCCGATGTGTGTCCCCATTTCCCCCCCTGGGTGTCCCCATCTTCCCCCATGTGTGCCCGCATCTCCCCCCTGCATGTCCCCATCTCCCCCCCTGGGTGTCCCCATCTCCCCCCTGCATGTCCCCATCTCCCCCCTGTGTGTCCCCATTTTCCCCCTGGGTGTCCCCATCTTCCCCCCTGTGTGTTCCCATGTCCCCATGTGTGTCCCCATCTCCCCCCATGTCCCCATCTCCCTCCATGTGTGTCCCCATCTCCCCCCTGGGTGTCCCCATGTGTGTCCCCATCTCCCCCCTGGGTGTCCCCATGTGTGTCCCCAACTCCCTCCATGTGTCCCCATCTCCCTCCATGTCCCCATCTCCCCCCATGTGTGTCCCCATCTCCTCCCTGGGTGTCCCCATCTGTGTCCCCATCTACCCCCATGTGTGTCCCCATCTCCCCATGGGTGTCCCCCTGGGTGTCCCCATGTCCCCCTGGGTGTCCCCATCTCCCCCCTGCGTGTACCCATATGTGTCCCCATGTGTGTCCCCATGTCCCCCAACACTCTGTCTGTCCCCACCCCCCCTGCCCCCACCCCACACGTGTCCCTCTGTGGTGTCTCCATCCCCCACGCCCATCCCCGTGTCCCCAAGCCCTTGGTGTCCGCAGGCTCAGCTGCTATGGGGCCGGGGGGGCTGCACCCATGGGTGTCTGCACCCCATGGCCCCCCCGCGCTCACCAAAAACCTCATCCCCGTCCTGCAGTTTGGAGACCGACATGGTGGGACAGAGCTGGGGACAGAGGGGGGGGGGGGGGTCAGGGAGGGGGGGGACCCCGACTCCAGCCCCCCCAGACCCAACGCACGGGGGGAGAGCGCGGGTGTCCCCCCATCTTCCCAGGGATCCCAGTGTCCCCACACCCTCAGCTTTGCAGCAATGGGGGGTGGGGAGGGGGGGCAGGATTTGAGGGAGGGAGCAGGCACAGCACCCATCACCCCCCACATTTGGGGGGGGGGGTGTCAGTCCCCCGGGGGTGGGGGGGTCAGCAGAATGGGGCAGGGGGTACTGGGGATGCTCTTCGCAGGGCAGCCAGGAAGGGGTTAACACCTCTCCCTCCCAACCCCCCCTCCCTCGTTTGGGGGTGGGGGGGTCGATCCGAACGGGGGGGGGGGCTGTGGGGGAGGGGGAGCAGAGCTAAGGCAGCTGCACCCCCCCCCCGGCCCCTCCCTCCCTCCAGGGGTGGGAATAGAACTGGGGATGCTGAACCGGGGCCGGGAGGGCGGGAGCGGGGGTGGACCGGGAGTGGGGATGGACCAGGGATGCAGGACCGGGAGGAGGAGGGGCTGGACCGGGATGCTGGACCGGGAATGCGGGGGTGGGGCTGGACCAGGGATGCTGGACCGGGGATGCTGAACCGGGCCGGGGGGGCTGGACCAGGGATGCAGGACCGGGGGGAGGAGGGGCTGAACCGGGATGCTGGACCGGGAACTGGGGGGAGGCTGGACCAGGGGTGCTGGACCGGGGGGAGGAGGGGCTGGACCGGGATGCTGGACCGGGAACGGGAGCGGCTGGACCAGGGATGCTGGACCGGGGCGGGACCGGGATGCTGGACCGGGGGGCGGGGGATCTAGACCGGGGATGCTGAACCGGGAACGGGTGGGGGCTGGACCGGGATGCTGGACCGTAGAACCGGGCGGGCTGGACCGGGGATTCTGGACCGGGGGGAGGGGAGGCTGCACCGGGGATGCTGAACCGGAGCAGGGAGGGTTGGACCGGGAATGCTGGACCGGGAACGTGGGGCAGCTGGACCGAGGATGCTGGACCGGGGTGGGGGTGGGGGCTGCACCGGGATGCTGGACCGGGAACAGTGCGGGCTGGACCGGGGAAGCTGGACCGGGAACGGCGCGGGGCTGGACCGGGATGCTGGACCGTGAACGGGGCTGGACCAGGGATGCTGGATCGGGGCGGGGGGGGCGGGACTGGACCGAGGATGCTGTACCGGGAACCGGGGAGCTGGACCGGGATGCTGGACCGGGGGAAAGCGGGGCTGAACCAGGATGCTGGACCGGCAGCGTGGGGGCTGGACCGGGGATGCTGGGGCTGGCCCGGGGGGCCTGGACCAGGGATGCTGAACTGGGTCGGGGGTGGGGGCTGCACCGGGATGCTGGACCGGGGATGCTGGACCGGGAACGGGGCTGGACCGGGGGGGAGGGGGAGCTGGACCGGGATGCTGTACCGGGAACGGGTCCGTACCGGGGATTCTGCCCTGGGGGGCGGGGGCCTGTCCCGGATCCGGGATGCCCGGGGTGGGGCCGCTCTCCGGTGGGTGCCCCCCCCCCTCCTCCTCCTCCTCCCGCCACCCCCCCCTCCTCCCCGCACTCACCCCGCTCCCGGGGCATCCTGCGCTCTCGCCGGGCGCTGCGGAGCCGGGGCCGCCCCGCCGGGCCGGGGGCCTCGGGGGGGGGTTGGGGGGTGGGCGGGGGGGGGCGACAGGAACCCGGAAACCGACTGGGAAGGGGGTGGGGGGGGGGCGGGGGGAGCCGGGAGCAGCCGCCGCCCCGCCCCGAACGGAGCCGACCGGGCGCGGCTCCCCCGGCACCGGGACCGGGGAGGGGGGGGATGGAGGGGGGGTCGGTGCTGAACGGACAGCGCCGGGCGGACAGACGGACGGACAGACGGACACACTCACTGCACGCACAGCAGCCACGCACGCAGCCCCCATGCACACCCTGTGCACGCTCACACTCACAGGCTGTGCACACACACCCCTCCTTGCACACTCACACATGCACAGAGGCTGTGCACACATCTCTCTGCACACCCATGCACACACTCACAGGCTGTGCACACGCCTCCATGCACACACACACACTGTGCACACAACTCTGTGCACACTCACACACAGGCTGTGCACACACACACCCATGCACACAACCCCTGTGCGCACACACATTGTGCACACACCTCTCTGCAAGCCCATGCACACAGCCCTGTGCACACACACACACAGGCTGTGCACACTCCCGCGCACACACACACACAGATAGGCTGTGCACACACCTCTGTGCATGCTCACACAGGCTGTGCACACTCCCCCATGCACACTCACATCGGCTGCGTACACACCCCCATGCACACAGCCCCTGTGCGCACACACACACACTGGACACACCTCTCTGCACACCCACGCACACAGCCCTGTGCACACACACACACCATGTGCACCTCCAGACACATCCTCTGTGCACACTCACACACAGAGAAGCACACAACCCCAGTGCACCCATACATACACACTGTGTGCACACACACAGGCTGTGCACACAGCCCTCGTGCACACTCACACAGAAGCTGTGCGCTCATACACAGGCTGTGCACACACCCTCATGCGCTTTCACACTCACACACAGGCTGTGCACACACCTCCGTGCGCACCTACACACACACACAGAGGCTGTGCACACACGCACCTATGCACACAGCCCTTGTGCACACACACATTGTGCACACACCTCTCTGCAAACCCACTCACACAGCCATGTGCACACACTCACAGGCTGTGCACATGCCTCCATGCACACACACACTGTGCACACAACTCTGTGCACACTCACACACAGGCTGTGCACACACACACCCATGCACACAGCCCCTGTGCACACACACATTGTGCACACACCTCTCTGCAAGCCCATGCACACAGCCCTGTGCACACAGACACACAGGCTGTGCACACTCCCACGCACACACACACACAGATAGGCTGTGCACACATCTCTGTGCATGCACACACACAGGCTGGGCACACTCCCCCATGCACACTCACATCGGCTGCGCACACACCCCCATGCACACAGCCCCTGTGCGCACACACACACACTGGACACACCTCTCTGCACACCCACGCACACAGCCCTGTGCACACACACACACACCCCATGTGCACCCCCAGACACATCCTCTGTGCACACTCACACACAGAGAAGCACACAACCCCAGTGCACCCATACATACACACTGTGTGCACACACACAGGCTGTGCACACACCCCCTCGTGCACACTCACACCGAAGCTGTGCACTCATACACAGGCTGTGCACACACCCTCATGCGCTTTCACACTCACACACAGGCTGTGCACACACCTCCGTGTGCACCTACACACACACACACAGAGGCTGTGCACACACAACCCCATGCACACAACCCCTGTGCGCACACACATTGTGCACATACCTCTCTGCAAGCCCATGCACACAGCCCTGTGCACACACACACACAGGCTGTGCACACACCCATGCACACACACACACAGATAGGCTGTGCACACATCTCTGTGCATGCTCACACACAGGCTGTGCACACACACCCATGCACACTCACATAGGCTGTGCACACACACACCCGTGCACACAGCCCCTGTGCACACACACACGCCATGTGCACCCCCAGACACATCCTCTGTGCACACTCACACACAGAGACACACAACCCCAGTGCACCCATACATACACACTGTATGCACACACACAGGCTGTGCACACACGCCCTCGTGCACACTCACACAGAAGCTGTGCGCTCATACACAGGCTGTGCACACACCCTCATGCGCTTTCACACTCACACACAGGCTGTGCACACACCTCCGTGCGCACCTACACACACACACAGAGGCTGTGCACACACGCACCTATGCACACAGCCCTTGTGCACACACACATTGTGCACACACCTCTCTGCAAACCCACTCACACAGCCATGTGCACACACTCACAGGCTGTGCACACGCCTCCATGCACACACACCCACTGTGCACACAACTCTGTGCACACTCACACACAGGCTGTGCACACACACACCCATGCACACAACCCCTGTGCGCACACACATTGTGCACATACCTCTCTGCAAACCCATGCACACAGCCCTGTGCACACACTCACAGGCTGTGCACACTCCCGCGCACACACACACACAGATAGGCTGTGCACACACCTCTGTGCATGCTCACACACAGGCTGTGCACACACCCCCTCATGCACACTCACACAGAAGCTGTGCACTCATACACAGGCTGTGCACACACCCTCATGCGCTTTCACACTCACACGCAGGCTGTGCTCACACATTGTGCACACACCTATACACATATACACTGTGTGCACACGCACAGGCTGTGCACGTACCTCCATGCACACACACAACCTGTGCACACTCACACACATATGCACACAGCCCCTGTGCATGCTCACAGTGCATGTATCCGCCCCCCAAGCACACGCACACTGCACCCCCCCTCAATGCACACTCGTGCTCACACATGTAGACACTCCACGTGCACACGGCACCCACTGCACACGCACAACCCCCGTGCAAACATGCGTGAGCACACTCAGCCTCCCCCAGCCCGATGATTACATCTGCCTCCCAGTGCCCCCCATCCTTCCCACTCCTCCCAGTTTCCCTAGCCCCTTCGCCTCCCCTTACTGCCCCCCAATCCATCCCACTCCCCCTAGTGTCCCCCATCAATCCCATCTCCCAGTGTCCCCAATCCATCCCACTCCCCCCAGGGTCTCCAATCCATCCCACTCCCCCCAGTGCCCTCAAATCCATCCCATTCCCCTCAGTGTCCCCCACCTCCCAGTGACTCCAGTCCATCCCACTCCCCTCAGTGCCCCCAATCCATCCCACTCCCCCCAGTGCCCCCAATCTATCCCATTCCCTTCAGTGTCCCCAATCTATCCCACTCCCCCCAGTGCCCCCAATCTATCCCATTCCCTTCAGTGTCCCCAATCTATCCCACTCCCCCAGTGCTCCCAATCCATCCCACTCCCCACAGTGTCCCCAATCCATCCCACTCCCCCCAGTGCCCCCAATCTATCCCATTCCCTTCAGTGTCCCCAATCCACCCCATTCCCCCCAGTGTCCCCAATCTATCCCACTCCCCCAGTGCTCCCAATCCATCCCACTCCCCACAGTGTCCCCAATCCATCCCACTCCCCCCAGTGCCCCCAATCTATCCCATTCCCTTCAGTGTCCCCAATCCACCCCATTCCCCCCAGTGTCCCCAATCCATCCCACTCTCCCAGTGCTCCCAATCCATCCCACTCCCCCCAGTGCCCCCAATCTACCCCATTCCCTTCAGTGTCCCCAATCCATCCCACTCCCCCATGTCCCCAATCCATCCCATTCCCTCCAGTGTCCCCAATCCATCCCACTTCCCCCAGTGTCCCCCACCTCCCAGTGTCCCCAATCCATCCCACCCCCCCCAGTGTCCCCAATCCATCCCACCCCCCCCAGTGTCCTCAATCCATCCCACTCCCCCCAGTGCCCCCAATCCATCCCACTCCCCCCAGTGTCCCTAAATCCATCCCACTCCTTCCAGTGCCCCCAATCCATCCCAGTGCCCCCCACCACCCCCAGTGCCCGGCCGGCACACGGCGGGGGGCGCGGGGGGCAGCAGGGCGCGGGGGTACATAGGTACATTTATGTATAGTATATACAGCACAGGTACACGGGTGAGATTAAATAACCCAGCACCCCCGGGGCTCCCGCTCCGCCCCCCCTTAAATACCCCCCTCCCCACCCCCAAGTGGCTCCAATCCAGTCGGACCCCCCCTCCCCATCCCCCCCACCCCTCCGCGTGCCCCTCTCCTCCCCCTCCCAGTATAACCAGCTCTGGCTCCCAGTTGCCCCCACATCCAGTTACTGTCGGAGACTCGGAATTTCGGGGCGGGGTGGGGGGAGCAAAACAGAAACAAAAACTAAAGTGGGGGGCCCCGAGCCAAAGGGTTGGGACCCCCGACCCGGCTGGGGTTGGCGAGTGGGGGGTGTCCCAGCCCCAGAGAAATACTGTGATTTATGAGGGGGGGGGAATATTTACAGAGGGGGGGTGAGGGCATGGCCCCCACCCTGAAAAGGGAACCCCCGTGTGCCCCCCGTCTGCCCAGGGAAGGCAAAAGCCCTGGGCTCGGGGAGGGCAGTGGTGGGTGCTGGGGGGCACTGGGGGTGCCCCCCCTAAGCTGTGTCCCCGCAGTGGGGTGCCAGGCAGCCCCCATCCCGGGGGGAGGGGGGTAGCAATGCCCCCCCTACACCCGCCGCAGGGGTTGGCAAAGGCTGAGGGGTCCCTCCTGGGCGGCAGTGGTGGCACTGGGGGGGCATTTGGGGTCCCCCTCCATGGCATTGAACTGGGGTTGAGTCCAGGGGGGCCAAAGGCGGCTGCCCCCCCTCCCCCCGCAACGACGCTGCGGCTCCAGGAGAGTCCCAGGAGGAGGAGCTGGGGGTGGGGGGGCTTCCAGAGTGCCCCCCCTCCCTCTTTGCTCCCAAATATGGCTCACATTTGGGGGGCAAGGGCATTTCTGCCTCCCCCCCAGTGTCTAACCGGGGTGCCATCTCTGTGTCGGGGTGCAGAAGGGGGGGGTCACATCGAAGGGAGGGGGCGCTTGGGGAAGGGGGAGCCTCCCCCCCCCCCCAGTCAGTCCATCACGTCACCACGAGACTCACACTGGACACAGACACGAACGGGGGGGTCCCCGACCCCCCAAAGCCCCCGAGATGCACCCTGCACCCCCCCCCCAACCCTGCTCTCTGCACCCCCCGAGGGGCAGGGGGGGCACCAGGACGCCTTGGCAGGGGTCGCGCCCCCTCCCCAGTGGGGCAGGGGTGCTGGGAGAGGGGGGGGAGAATGAGTCTGGGGGAGAGGGGGGGGGTCCCCCACCCCCGAATCGCTGCGGTTTGAGGGTGGTTTAAGTCGGGTTGGAATTTTTCAAAGTCTGCAGCTTGGCCTCCAGTTCGGAGATCTGAAAAACAGGAAAGGGGAGAGGTCTCAGAGGGGGGGCGAGGGGGACACAAGGGGACACGGGGACGGGGGGGGGCGACACGTAACGGGGGTGGGGGGTGAGATGTGGGGATCAGACTGGACTATGGGGGACAAGACACAGAGGGGCAGGACACGGGGGGGGGAGACGTGGGGCTGGGGGTGGGGGGCAGGGGGTACAGGGATGGAGAAGGGGGTGCAGGCAGGCGTGGGTCTCTGTGGGGTGTTTGGGGGTGATGCAAGGGGGTGCCTGGGTGCCAGGGGACCCCCGCCTGCGCCCTGGTGCCCCCCAGCCCGGCGCGTGCCGTTTTCCCCCACAACCCCGGGCGCTGCGGGATCCGGTGATGCCGCCAGGATCTGCTGCGAGCCAGCGGAATCAGTGATCCCCGGTGGGATCCAGCATGACCAGCACGGGATCCACTCCAAGAGGGGATCGAGTGCGACCCTCGATCTACTGGGAGCCACGGCGGGATCCTCAGCAGGCAAGCCGGGATCCAGCACCCAGGAAGGTCTCTTTCGATCCATTATGGGATGTCAGAGCCTGCCGCAGGATCCACTGCGACCCAAATCCTAGACAGATCCACTGCAATCCAGTGTGGGATCCGGCACCAGGAGGATCGGGATGTGCCAGCACCCGAGCAGATCCAGCACGATCTGGCACCGTGGCAGGAGCGCAGTCCGGTGGGAGCAGATCCACCACGATCCGGTGTGGGATCCAACAGCCAGAGCTCAGTCCGGAGCGGAGCCAGCGCCCCACGCAGCTCTGCAGCTGGCACGAGTGGATCTGCTGCGATCCATCTGGGATCCAGCGGCGACGGGATCCCACGAGCGGCGCGGCGGGGCTCAGGGGCAGCCCGCGTCCCGGCGACTGGTGCCCACCTTCTCCTGCAGCTTCTCCATCTCCTCCTTGTGCGCCAGCTCCGACTCCTCCAGCACCCGCCGCTGCGCCGTCTCCTTCTTCAGGAACTCGATCTCCCTGCGGGGCCAGAATGTAGGAGCACGTCACCCCCCTGCCCAGTACCAAGGGGATCCTGGGACTCGGGTGTTGGGGAGGGACTGTGCTCCATGGGCTGGTGATCCCAGGGCATGAGGAATCCCCAGGAACGAGCTGGGATGTGTTCATAGAATCACCAGGTTGGAAGAGACCCACCAGATCATCGAGTCCAACCATTCCCATCAATCACTAAACCATGTCCCTCAGCACCTCGTCCACCCGTCCCTTAAACCCCTCCAGGGAAGGGGACTCAACCCCCTCCCTGGGCAGCCTCTGCCAGGGACCAATGACCCTTTCCATGAAAAATTTTTTCCTAATGTCCAGCCTAAACCTCCCCTGGTGGAGCTTGAGGCCATTCCCTCTCGTCCTGTCCCCTGCCCCTTGGGAGAAGAGCCCAGCTCCCTCCTCTCCACAACCTCCTTTCAGGGAGTTCACATCAAGAAGGTCCTTGGACCTGGGATGGTCCCTGCACATGCCCAGGAACGATGCCCAGGAAGGATCTGGTGCCCCAGGGGTGAGTTTCTGCCCAGAGGAGGGTCCGTGCCCAGGCACGAAGGGTGCCCAGGAAGGGATCGGTGCCCCACAAGTGGGTCTATGCAAAGGCACATCCCATGCCTGGTGCCAGGCTCTGTGCCCAGGGCACAGGGATGCCGCGATGGCCTTATGAGGAACAGCTGAGAGAGCTGGGCGTGTTTAGCCTGGAGAAGAGGAGGCTGAGGGGAGACCTCATTGCTCTCTACAACTCCCTGAAAGGAGGTTGTGGAGAGGAGGGAGCTGGGCTCTTCTCCCAAGGGACAGGGGACAGGACGAGAGGAAATGGCCTCAAGCTCCGCCAGGGGAGGTTCAGGCTGGACATTGGGAAAAAATTTTTCACGGGAAAGGTCATTGGGCACTGGCAGAGGCTGCCCAGGGAGGGGGTTGAGTCCCCTTCCCTGGAGGGGTTTAAGGGCCGGGTGGACGAGGTGCTGAGGGACATGGGTTAGTGATTGATGGGAATGGTTGGACTCAATGATCTGGTGGGTCTTTTCCAACCTGGTGATTCTATGATTCTATGATGGGTCGGTGCCCCAGGGATGGCCCTGTGCCGGGGGACACCCCACACCCTGGGAGGATCGGTGCCCACCCCCGGCGCTGCCCTCACTTTTGCTGGTACTCCTTGATGAGCCTTTTCGCCTTGCTGTACTTGCGCTCCAAGGTCTGGTACTGCGCCTGCGTCTCCTTGAGGTGCTCGTCCACCGCCTGGCAGAGGTTTTGCGCTTCCATCCAGTAACCCTCCAGCTTCTCCATCCGCTCCTTGTTCTCCTCTACGCTCTGCTCCAGCTGGGCCTTCTCGGCTCGCCAACGCGCCTTCTCCTGCTCCAGGCACTGCAGCTGGGGACAGAGGATCAGGGCACGGTAAAGCATGGTTTGATGAGGGGTCTGGGGATGGGGAGATGTGCGGACCCAGGAGGGGATGGGGGAGAAGGAGACCCAGGGGTCGTGGGGAGATGGAAGGGGCTCCCGTGCCCGCAGGGAGCCAGGCACCTACTCACCTTCCTCTTCAGCTGCTGGATCTCAGCCTCGGTGACGGCGTGCTTGATCTGGAGCTGCAAGAGGCACCGGGCGTTGGCATGGGGCACACGCATAACCACGGGCGGCCACGCTCCCCGGGCACCCCACCCCGTCCCCTCTCACCTCTTTGAATTTGTGCACCAGCTTTTCGGGGTCCATCTCCACAGGGGAGAGCGCGTCCTCGTTCTCGGCCAGCTCGAAGACCTCGATGGCCATCTCGCTGCTGGGGAACATGGGGCTCATCTCCTCTTCCTCATCCGTGGCGTACTCGCCCGTCTGCAGAGGGCACGGAGCGGTGCTGGCTCACGGCGGCCCCCAGCCTGGCACCCCCACCCCGTCCCATACAGGGAAACTGAGCCCCCAGTCCCATACTGGTTTGGGGGGGAGAATCCAATCTGCTCCCTCTTGGGTGGGTGCTGTGCCCTCACCTCCTCATCGTCCTCGGTGTATTGGGTGTAGCGCTGCTCAATCATCTCCCGCTGCCACCGCTCCTGCTCCAGCGTCTGCTGGATCAGCTGCGCCACCTCGCTCTGCTCCCCGGGCTTCTCGCGCCCGATCAGGAACCTGTGGGGATGGGGGGGTCAGCAAGGGACAGGGGGTGCAGCCAGGGATGGGGCGGCTCAGCCAGGGATGGGGGGCTCAGCTGGAGATGGGGCTCTCAGCCAGGGATGGGGGGCTGCGACAGGGATGCGGCTCTCAGCCGCGGATCGGGGTGGGGCTCAGCCAGGGATGGGGGAGCTCACTCAGGGATGGGGGAGCTCAGCCAGGGATGGGGGGCTCAGCCAGGGATGCGGAGGCTCAGCCAGGGATGGGGGGCTCAAGCAGGGATGGGGGGGCTCAGCCAGGAATGGGGGGCTGAGACAGGGATGGGGGGCTGAGACAGGGATGGGGCTCTCAGCCGGGGATGGGGGGCTCGGCTGGAGATGAGGGGCTCAGCCAGGGATGGGGGGCTCAGTTGGAGATGAGGGGCTCAGCCAGGGATGGGGGGCTCAGCCAGGGATGCGGGAACTCAGCCAGGGATGGGGGTCTCAGCTGGAGATGAGGGGCTCAGCCAGGGATGGGGGGCTCAAGCAGGGATGGGGAGGCTCAGCCAGGGATGGGGGGGCTCAGCCAGGGATGGGGGTGCAGCCAGGGATGAGGCTCCAACGAGGGGAGCCTGGAGGGGAACCGAGGTGGCCCAGACAGGTGACATCCCTACTGGGACAGGCAGTGCTCCTGGGGAGTGGCAAATCTGGGGGGATGTTATGCAGCTCACGGATGAGCTGGGGATCAGAAGGGTCTTGGGCTGATGTGGGGGCATTTTGGGGGTCAGAGGGCATGCAGTGGGTTTGTTTGGGGCAGGGGGACAGCCTGGGCTGGGAGCTGGGTGCTCTGGGTCAGGCTATGGGGTGCTGCAGGGGGTCTCCCAGTCCCCTAGCCCCCACCCAAATGCCCTACCGGACGCGTCCCTTGGTGTTCCTGAGGACAGAGGCAGCGAAACTCTGCGTCACCCCCACCAGGCTGGTGCCGTCCACCTCCACGATGAGGTCGTTCACCTGGATCCTGGGGACACAGGGGCCGTCACAGTAAGGTCACCCCTCACCCACCTCCCCAGCATGAGGTTTAACAAGGCCAAATGCCGGATCCTGCACTTGGGGCACAACAACCCTGAGCAGCTCCAGACTAGGAGAAGTCTGGCTGGAAACTGCCTGGAGGAGAAGGACCTGGGGGTGTTGGTTGACAGCGACTGACCATGAGCCAGCAGTGGCCCAGGTGGCCAAGAAGGCCAATGGCATCTTGGCTTGGACCAGAAGCGGCGTGACCAGCAGGGCCAGGGAGGTTCTTCTCCCTCTGGACTCGGCACTGGGGAGACCGCTCCTCAAATCCTGGGGTCAGTTCTGGCCCCTCAGCACAAGAAGGATGTTGAGGCTCTGGAGCGAGTCCAGAGAAGAGCAACGAAGCTTGGGAAGGGGCTGGAGAACAAGAGGAGCAGCTGAGAGAGCTGAGGGTGCTTAGCCTGGAGAAGAGGAGGCTGAGGGGAGACCTCATTGCTCTCTACAACTACCTGAAAGGAGGTTGTGGAGAGGAGGGAGCTGGGCTCTTCTCCCAAGGGACAGGGGACAGGATGAGAGGGAATGGCCTCAAGCTCCACCAGGGGAGGTTCAGGCTGGACATTAGGAAAAAATTTTTCACGGCAAGGGTCATTGGTCCCTGGCAGAGGCTGCCCAGGGAGGGGGTTGAGTCCCCTTCCCTGGAGGGGTTTAAGGGATGGGTGGACGAGGCGCTGAGGGACATAGTTTAGTGATTGGTGGGAATTGTTGGACTTGATGATCTGGTGGGTCTTTTCCAACCTGGTGATTCTATAATTCCATGATCTCCCACCCTGAGGAACATCTGACACATCTGCCTGCTCCTGCACGGGCTCCTCCATCACCAACCAAGCAGGGGGATCCAGGTGGGCGTTCGGGGCCCTTACCTGCCATCCCTGTGGGCTGCACCCCCCTCCGTCACCGTCTTGACAAAGATGCCCAGCTTCTCCAGGCCCATGTCAGCCCCTGCGCCCATGCCGATGATGCTGATCCCCAGCCCTTCGGAGTCTGCGGAGACAAAGCCACATCCTGGAGGGGTGGCAGCAGCCACCCAGCACCACAGGGATCCCCTCCAGCCCATCCCCAAGGCAACAATGGAGCCCTCGGATGAAGGACAGGGTGAGCACCCACCTTTCTCCAGCTCCACAGGGAAGAGGTCAAGCCGCTCCACCCTCTTCTCCAGCTCATACTCAGCCGACGCAGCCATGGGGTCAACGTCTTCATTGCGGCGGTCGTAGTCCTCATTGGAGTAAGTGCTGAAGACCTGCTGGGACAGAGGGAGCTGCTCAGCAATGGGTTGAGAACGCGCCCTGGGCACCCACCACCCTGGCACCGGCAACACTGTGGCCGAGGGGGCATCCCAGGGCTGGAGGAGCCCCGGGCAGGGGCACAGGGGGAGGTTACTGAGCCTACGAGACACCAGAGAATCCCCTCATGTCATGGAGTGAGAGGGAGGGCGAGGAAGCACAGAAGGTTTGGGAGCAGAGAGAGCATCGTGCCCGGCACTTCATGGATGGGAGAGGGAGTGGATGGACAGAGGTGGATGAAGGGAGGAAGGGATGGAATGGCAGGGGGAGGGATGGAGGACAGACAGACAGATGGATAAAAGGAGGGATGGAGGGGTGGATGGAAGGAAGGATGGATTGAAGGGAAGTTGGAGGGAGGGATGGCAGGATGGAGAAATCATAGAATCATTAGGTAGGAAAAGACCCACCAGATCATCGAGTCCAACCATTCCCATCAGTCACTAAACCATGTCCCTCAGCACCTCGTCCACCCCTCCAGGGAAGGTGACTCAACCCCCTCCCTGGGCAGCCTCTGCCAGTGCCCACGGACCCTTCCCGTGAAAAATTTGTTCCTGATGTCCAGCCTAAACCTCCCCTGGCAGAGCTTGAGGCCATTCCCTCTCGTCCTGTCCCCTGTCCCTTGGGAAAAGAGCCCAGCTCTCTCTCCTCCACAACCTCCTCTCAGGGAGTTGCAGAGAGCAATGAGGTCTCCCCTCAGCCTCCTCTTCTCCAGACTGAACACCCCCAGCTCTCTCAGCCGCTCCTCTTGTTATTCAGCCCCTTCCCCAGCTTCATTGCTCTTCTCTGGACTCGCTCCAGAACCTCAACATCCTTCTTGCGGGGAGAGGCCTAGAACTGAACCCAGGATTCGAGGAATGGTCTCACCAGGGCTGAGTCAAGGGACAGAAGAACCTCCCTGGCCCTGCTGGCCACGCCGTTTCTGATCCAAGCCAAGATGCCATTGGCCTTCTTGGCCACCTGGGCCACTGCTGGCTCATGGTCAGTCGCTGTCAACCAACACCCCCAGGTCCTTCTCCGCCAGGCAGTTTCCAGCCAGGCTTCTCCTAGTCTGGAGCTGCCCAGGGTTGTTGTGCCCCAAGTGCAGGACCCGGCTTTTGGCCTTGTTAAACCTCATCCCATTGGTCTCAGCCCAGTGATCCAGCCTGCTCAGATCCCTAATGAATGGATGGATAGAAGGACAGACGGATGGATGGGCTTCACAAGCACTGGTTGCTCTGAGTCACACAGTCTAGGGAGGGCTCCCTTCATCTTTCCCCAGGCAGAGGCTCCTCCACTCTCATCCCACCACCCTCTCGTGGTCCAAACTGCCTGGCCTCGGAACCGGGGCTGCCCTGTCCTCCTGTGGGTTTGAGGACACCGAGGTCCCCAGCCACCTCCAGTCCCATGGAAGCAGGGACAGGGAGCGCTGGGATCACTGGGGCCTCGTGGCAGCCCCCGGGGAGGGAACCCGAGCGGGAGCAGCTGCCTGGAGTGGGATGATAAGAGGCAGAGGAGGTTGGGACCACACATGTTTGGTCCCTTAATGCCCCAAATCCCTAGGGACACTGATCCCCAGCCCAGGGCAGCCCCAAATCCTCTAGCTCAGGAGAGGCTGGGGGCAGCCCCACGCTCCCCCTGGGGCTTGATGCCCCCATACCAGGCACTGAGGCGCATGTGCCACCAAACGGTGTCCCCAGTGGGATCGGGGTGCCGTGTCCCTGCCCCCCGCAGGCTGCCAGCACTCCTATCCCTATGGAGCTGGGCTGGCAGATGTCCCGGGGGGGCCCTGATCCCGCGATGCCGCCGGGGCGGGGGGATTAGGGCTAACACCACAGCACTAAACCTCGCAACAAAGAGTATTAGGGATGAGTGTCAGGGGCCATCGCACAAAGCCCGGTGACACCCACAGATGGGCAGGACCCTCCTGGGTGGCACCTAGGGGTGCCAGGGGCGAGCGGGGCAAGGGACGAGCCTCCATCCTCCCATCTACACGTGGTTTTGGAGGGCTGCGGGTGCATGGCTGGGCTCGCCTTGCTGTGGCCCCCACCTCTGTTCCCAGATCCTGAGGAATCGGGGATGAGCTGGGGACCTGGATTGGGTTCTGAGGGAGAAGCAGCTGGAGCCAGTGTGTGCTGGCACAGGCTCCCATCCTGGGCACAGGGTGCCCGCTTCGGGGTCCACGCTGGGGCTGGGTGAGGGTCTCCAGCGCTCCAGCCCCAACCCCTACAGCAGGTAGGGGGTCTCAGCATCATCCGTGCACCCAGGGAGGAGCTGGGGCGCTGGGACACTGGGATCCCCTCCCCACCCACGCACCTGAGACCCTCCCCATCACCCTGTGGAGAGGCTAAGGGCAGTGCTGGGGGGAGCAGAGCCCCCCAAAAAGCCCAGCTGCCTCTCCATGGGTGGGGGGACACTCTTCTCAGGGCAGATTCCCGCGGGACCGTGACCCCCGCCAGTGCCCAGCCCCCCCGGCACGCTGCCACCGCTGTCCCCTGCCCCGGCCACCACAGTCCCTGTCCCCCCGTCCCAGGTGGGGCCACCCACCCGCTCTGACTCAGAGCCAGAATATAGGCCGGGGCGCTAAAAATAACCCAGCTCCAGCACAAAGCAACCGCTGCCGCTCCGGTTGGGGGGACTCGAGCAGGAGAGCACCCCGAAATAGCTGTACGGCCCTGTCTCCCCTCGCACTGTCCTCGGGGACGTGTCCCAGATGGGGACCCCAAACCCAGCGGGGTCCCCACCAGGGAACGAGCAGGGAACGAGCGATGCCACCCCACACCCGGCTGTGCCACTTCCCCTTCCTCCCTTCCTCCACTTCCCCAAACGGTCCTGGGCACCCATGGTGGGGAGAAAATCCTCCCCGCCCAGCGACATCTCATCCCCGAGACCCCCCAGTTTGAGGGGACCCCGGCACCAAGGGACCCCTGGGGACCAAGGGGAGAGGGTGTTAGCGCGGGTGCCGCACCCAGCACCCCGTATCCGGATATTCTGGGCATCCCCATCCAAAAATACGGGGAGGGTCTTCACCCGTGTCCGGCAGGGTGGTGGGATGGCACTGGGTGCTGTGCAGGGGACACCCCAGTGGGTCCCAGTGCCACCATCACTCTGTCCCCACGGGGTCCAGGCCGTGCTAAGGCAGGGCCCTTCGTCAGCTGGCTCGTTAGCTCCATCCCCACCACAAGGGCACGGCCAAGCGGGATGCCATGTCCCACGGCGGGGGGCAGCGGGCACAGACACCCCAAAACCCTGCCAGCCCCAGGCAGGGGTTGGTTTTGGGGTTGCACTCCCCTGACTGGGGTCACCCCTGTCCCAGCCGCCCCCCATCCCCAGGCGCTCTCACCTGGATGGGGGCCGTGCTGAACTGGATCTTGCGGTTGGGGACAGGCTCCTCTTCCTCAGACAGCCCGGGGATCTCCACGCACCCCGACTCGGGCTCGTACAGCCCTTCGGCCTCCTCCTCCTCCTCCAGCCCACTGCCCCCCGAGTCCTCCCCGAGCCCGCTGTAGGCACTTATGTCCACCAGGTCCGCTTCGGAGAAGTCCTCCTTCTTGGCCTCCTCGCAGGCATCGCTCTCCTCCGCCCGCTCACCCTTGACGCCCTCCTCGCCCGCGGCCGCCCCGGAGTCCCCGTCCAGCCGGGGGGCGGCAGGCGCTGGACCCTCAGCCTCCTTGGCCGGTTGAGGCGCGGGCACCGCTTCCGCCGTCGCCTCCTCCTCCTCCTCTTCCTCGGCCTCGCCGCTCTCCTCCACCTCTACGGGCTTGATCTTGCAGACCTCCTGCACCCGCGGCGTGGCCGCCTCCTTCTCCGCTGGCCGGACGCTCTTCCCCGACGCCTTCTCCTCCTCGGCTGGCCTGGCGCGCGCCGGGGCAGCGTGGCCATCGCCCACCCGTCCAGCCTCGGTGCTCGGCACGAAGACCCGCGGCCGCTTGCCCACCACCTTGGCGTTGAGCGGCCCTCCTGCTCTTCCCGGCGCCTTGTGGAGGTTGTTGCGGAGATCGGCCTTCTCGAAGACGGCGCTGAGCTGGCTGACCGTAGGCGAGACGGCCTCGGCGTCCAGCTTGTCCAAGGACTCGGTGCTGCCGTTGAACCTCACCACCACGTCCAGCTTGCGGTCCTGGAAGCCGGCTCGCTCCTTGCGCAGCAGGAGCTTGGCGCTGGAGGCTTTCTCTTGGGGGCTCCTCTCGAAGATCTTGCGGGTCTCCTGAAGCTTGGAGAAGGGTTTGTCGGGCTTGGAATCGAAGCGGCTGACCCTCTCGGAGACGCTGGTGCCCAGCTTGAGGAGGTGCCCCTGGTCCACGCTCTCGCCCAGGCTGCCGGCGCGGGGCAGGGAGAGGCGGACGGGCTTCTCCTTGCCCTTGGCCAGGTCGCAGGCTCCCTCAGGCCCGGTCCCCATCTGCAGGAACATGTTCTTGATGCGGTGGACGTTGGAGCCATACTTCTTGCCGCGGCCGCTCTTCTTCGCGTCCTCGCCGTCCGCCGTCGCCGCCGCCGCCTCCTTTGTGGGCGCCAGGGCTTGGATGGAGGCCTCGTAGGCGTTGCGGTGGGGGGAGGCGCTGCGAAGCCCCCCGGGGGGGGCGCCTCCCCCCCCCCCGCCGGCCCCTGCCCTCAGCATCCCGCCCCGCGCCGCATCCCGCACCGCATCCCGCGGGGATGCTCAGGCCATGCCCGGGCCCCTCCTCCGCGGAGACGCTGCCTCCTCGTCTTCCTCCTCTTCCTCCTCCTCTTCTTCCTCCTCTTCTTCCTCCTCTTCTTCCTCCTCTTCTTCCTCCTCTTCCCCTTCCCCGCGCGGTGATGGAGCCGCTACGCCCCGCGCCTCCTCTTCCTCCTTTCTCCGCGGCGATGGAGCCGCTGCCTCTTCTTCCTCTTCTCTCTCCTCTCCCCCGCGCCTCCCCTTCTTCCTCCCCTTCCTCCCCTTCCTCCTCTTCCTCCCCTGCTTCTCCTTCCTCCCCTCCCTCCTCTCCTTCCTCCCCTCCGCTCCCCGCGCGGCGATGGAGCCGCTGCGCCCGCCCCGCTGCCCGCAGAGCCCGCTGGGGCTTAGCGGCGCGCTCGCTCTTCCTCCTCCTCCTCCTCCTCCTTTTCCTCCTCCTCCTCCTCCTCCTCCTCTTCCTCCGCCGCCGCCGCCGCGGGGACCCCCTCCCTGAGCCCCCGGCTCCGGCCTCACGGACCCCCGGCTCTGTCCCCCCCATCCCCGTCTGCTCCTGCCCCTGCGCCCCCGTCTCCATCCCCAGCCCCATCCGCTCCTGTCACCCCCAGCTTTGTCCCCATTTCCCCCCAGCTCTGTCCCCCCCCATCCCTGTCTGCTCCTGCCCCACATCTCCAGCCCCATTTCCCCCATTTCTGTCCCCCCCCATCCCCGTCTGCTCCTGTCCTTGTCACCCCCAGCTTTGTCCCCATTTCCCCCCAGCTCTGTCCCCCCATCCCCGCCTTCTCCTGCCCTTCTCCCCCCGTCCTCAATTCCCCCATCTCTATCCCCCCCATACTCACCTGCTCCCACCCCTGTGCCCCCGTCTCCATCCCCATCTGTTCCTGTCACCCCCAGCTTTGTCCCCATTCTCCCCAGCCTCTGTCGTTGTGTCCCCATCCCTGTCTGCTCCTGCCCCTCTCCCCCCACCTCCATCCCCATCTCTCCCCCAGCTCTGTCCCCATTTCCCCCCAGCTCAACCCCCCAGTCCCTGTCCCCATTCCCCCCCATGTCCATCCCCATCTCCCCCCAAGCTCTGTCTCCATGTCCCCCTCAACTCTGTCCCCAGATCCCCCTCCAGCTCTGTCCCTCTGCCCATCTCCCCCAGCTCTGTCCCTCTTTCCCCCCCATCCTGTCCCCGCGTCCCCCCACGGTTTGTCCCCACATCCCCCATCCTGTCCCTGCACCTCTCCTGGCTCTGTCCCCATGTCCCCCTGCTCCTCTCCCTGTATCCCCCCAGTTTTACCCCCATGTGCCCCTCCTCTCCATGTGTACCCCAGGCTTTCTCTGTCCTGGGGTGTCTCGGGGTGTTCCCACACGTCCCCTATTTACTTTCTGTCCCCATAAATAGGCCCAGCACCCCCAAATGCCTCCCCCTGGGGGCCAGCAGGCAGGGAAACTGAGGCAGGGGGATGACTGGGGGGGGGCGAGGTGCTTGGACCCCTTCCTCCCTGTGCCTGCAGGGGATGTTTTGGGGGGTTCTATGGGGGTTTGCTGTCTCCCCTCCAGACATGAGGCAATGCCGGGGGGCAGAGTTGGCTGCCTGGGACCTTGCTGGGGTCCCTGCTGTGGGAGGAGCACCCCGAGGGGGTGGGGGACAGGTTGGGGGACACCCAAAGCTGGGGGGGACACAGTCACCAGGACCCTGCAGATGCTCCATGTCGCCCGACTCAGCCTCCTGGCCCTTTGTGCGTGACGAGGCGTGACGTGATGTGACGTGGCGCACGACGTCTCCCCCATGGCCACCCCCTTCTCCTTCCACCGCCGCCATTCCCCCTCCCCGAACCCCACTGCAGGGCCTGCTGGCCGCCCCCCCAATCCCCCCCGGCTCCCCCTGCATCCCCCCATATCCCCCCATCTCCCCCCATCTCCGTGCCGCACGAAGGCACTGGTGTGTGTGTGCCACACCAGACAGGGGAGGGGGGGGTCAGCTGTCCCCACGTGTCCCCCCACACCTCTGTGCCCATCTGTGCCCCCCATGACCACGAGTAGGGGCTCCAGGGTGAGCCCACCCAGAGAGACCCCACTGCACCCCCCAGGGGACACGGGAGCCCCTCAGCAGCTCTGCTGCTTGGTGCCACCAGGCATTGGTGGCAAGAGGTGGCTGTGGTGGGGTCACATCCCCACCCCCCGTTGTCCCCAGTGAAATATCCCCCCCCATAGTCCCCAGTGAGACCCGTCCAGTTGTCCCCAGTGAGACTCCCCCAAGGGGACACCAGGATGAGCCCACCCAGGGGACACGGGAGCCCCTCGGCACTTCTGCTGCTCGATGCCACCAGGCGTTGGTGGCAGGAGGTGGCCATGGTGGGGTCATGTCCCCACCCCGTGTCCCCAGTGAGATGTCCCCCCCCATTGTCCCCAGTGAGACCCCCTCCAAGGGGACACCAGGACCAACCCCCCCAGGGACACGGGAATCCTTGGCACCGATGGGTGCCATGGGGCACTGGTGGCAGGAGGTGGCTGTGGCGAGGTCTGTCCCCACCCCGTGTCCCCGTGGGGCCCCCCCAGGGCCCCCCCTCTTGGCCAGCCCCGCTGTCTCCGTCAGTCAGCGCTGGCCCCGCTCCCGCTGGCGAAGATGGAGGCCCCCGCGCTGCTCCGAGCCTGGGTGCTGGCAGGCGAGTGGCACCCGCGTCACCCCCGGGGGGACAAGGACAGGCTGGGGGACCCGCTGGTGGGGAGGGGATGGGGGACCCCAGGGAGGGGTGGGGACAGGGGGTGCTGGCAGGAGGGGACAGGGGGCACAGGGCTGAGACGTGACCCAGCTAAATATAGCCGTCCCGTCCCGTTCTTGGTGCCAGCAGAGACAGGGGGGACCTAGAGGAACCGCTGCTGTCCCCATCCCTGTCCCCATCTCTGTCTCCATCCCCACCTCCTCCTACATAAAACCCACCCTGCTGCCTCGGGACACCTGGTGGGGACACATTTTTGTCCCAGCTGGGTGTCTAGGGGACTGTGGGCTCCAGTGAGTCATCCCGGGGGCTCTGGGCAAAGGGGAAACTGAGGCAGGGAGGAGCCGTGCTCCCCAGCCCTGGCTCTAGCCCTGTGCCTGGCTGCAGCCGTGGCCCTAGGGGGATCCTGGGCCAACCTCCCCGACCACCGTGTCCTCCCCGACCACCGCGTCTCCTCTGAGATGGGAGCCGTATTCGTCCACGAGCTGGAGCAGGAGCTGTTCCAGGAGGCCTTCCTTGACGAGTACGAGGATGATGATGGTGAGGGCTGGGCGGAGGGGAGCGGGGACGAGGGGTGAGCAGCACTGGGCTGGGGTTGTTGTTGTTGGGGTTGTTTGGGGGTGCTGGCTAACACCTGCCCCACCGGGCACCACCACAGCTGGGCCATTTTCCCGTCCCTTCCTCCATCCCTCCGTGCCCTCAAGTTGCACCAGGAAAGGCTTAAACTGGATATCAGGAAAAATGTCTTTACTGACCAAGTGGGGAAGCCCTGGCAGAGGCTGCCGGGGGCAATAGGGGAGTCTCCACACCGGGAGGGGTCGTGCAGATGTGGCACATCAAGATGGGGTTCACTTGGCATGGTGGGGCACCCTCAGTGATTCCATGATTCTATGATTCTGTACTCTCTGCCTCCCTCCCTCCCTCCATCCCTCCCTCCCTCCCTCCCTCCCTCCCTTCCTCCCTCCATCCATCCATCCCTCCATCCATCCATCCATCCATCCATCCCTCCATCCATCCTCTTCTCCATCCTTCCCTCCATCCCCTCGCCCACCTCTCCACCCATGTGGGGAGCCCCAAACCCCTTTCCCATCACGCTGTTAACCCCACCTGGGAGCGAGATCCCTTCATTCCCCACTGCTGAGTCACTGATTGGGGTCACCTCCACTTGGGGTCATCCAGGGGGACAGGACCCACCTGTGGCGCAGCCAGTGCGGGGACCACTCACGCTTCCTTGTTGGGACCAGTTGGCTGGGGAAGAGCTGGGCGGGTGGCCTGGTGCCATCTGCGTTCCCATGCCTGTGTCCATCCCCAACCTGTCTGTGTGTCCCGGCACCCAGTGGCTGCCCCCATCACCTTCCACACCCACCTCCGGGACCACCCCGACCTGCCCCGGTGGCTGCGGTTCATCCAGCGCGACCCCCACCAGCCGGGCTACCTCTATGGCTGCCCCACGGCCACCGAGGTGGGCACCCACGTCATTGAGGTAGGTGACCACCCTCATGGGATCTGTACAGGATCTGAGCAGGCTGGACCGCTGGGCTGAGACCAACGGCATGAGGTTTAACAAGGCCAAATGCCGGGTCCTGCCCTTGGGGCACAACAACCCCGAGCAGCTCCAGACTAGGAGAAGTCTGGCTGGAAACTGCCTGGAGGAGAAGGACCTGGGGGTGTTGGTTGACAGCGACTGACCATGAGCCAGCAGTGGCCCAGGTGGCCAAGAAGGCCGATGGCATCTTGGCTTGGATCAGAAACGGCGTGACCAGCAGGTCCAGGGAGGTTATTCTGTCCCTTGACTCAGCCCTGGTGAGACCGCTCCTCGAATCCTGGGGTCAGTTCTGGGCCCCTCACCACAAGAAGGATGTTGAGGCTCTGGAGCGAGTCCAGAGAAGAGCAACGAAGCTGGTGAAGGGGCTGGAGAACAAGAGGAGCGTCTGAGAGAGCTGGGGGTGTTTAGCCTGGAGAAGAGGAGGTTGAGGGGAGACCTCATTGCTCTCTGCAACTCCCTGAGAGGAGGTTGTGGAGAGGAGGGAGCTGGGCTCTTCTCCCAAGGGACAGGGGACAGGACGAGAGGGAATGGCCTCAAGCTCCACCAGGGGAGGTTTAGGCTGGACATCAGGAAAAAATTTTTCACAGAAAGGGTCATTGGTCCCTGGCAGAGGCTGCCCAGGGAGGGGGTTGAGTCACCTTCCCTGAAGGGGTTTAAGGGACGGGTGGACGAGGTGCTGAGGGACATGGGTTAGTGATTGATGGGAATGGTTGGACTCGATGATCCAGTGGGTCTTTTCCAACCTGGGGATTCTATGATTCTTTGATCCCAAGCCAGTGGGTGACACAGAGTGAGGGGTGGGGGGGATGGACACTTGCATCTTGGGGGTCTCCTCGGCTTGCAGGTGCTGGCGTACAACCGACACACCTACGGGACAGCAGCACAGAGCCTCATCATCACCATCACCCCTGCTCCAGGTAGGGGCTGTGCACCCCAAATCACACCGAGCTGCCCCGGGGCCCCCTGAGATGGGCACTAGGGGTCCCCACGGGTGCCACATGTCCCCCCCCACCCCAAGGTGGGGAGCCGCCGTTCCAGGCTGAGTTCCTGGTGGGCAACCGGAACGTGGAGGAGCTGCTGCCAGTGGCCACGCAGGAGATGTTCCTCCAGGACACGGCTGGCGTCTGGGAGCGAGATGACCTCCGTGTCATCAACATCACCTCTGCGCTGGACCGCGGTGGCCGCGTCCCACTGCCCATCGAGGGGCGCAAGGAGGGGTACGGGCAGAGCTGGGGTGTTGTGTCTGCTCCCCCCAACCTCTAGGTATGGAGTTTGGGGTGACCTCTAGCTGTCTCCCCACACCTTTGCAGGGTGTACATGAAGGTGGGGTCCTGGGGAGCCTTCTCGCCGTGCCTGGCATCAGCTGCCTCGCCGCAGAGCCGCGTCCGCTGCAGCCTGGGCCAGCAGCCCCTCGCCTCCTGCTACGACACCTTCGCCCCCCGCTTCACCATCCGCTGGTGCAACCTCACCCTGGTGAGACCCTCGTGTGTCCCCCCCACATCCCACGCCACCGTGGGGACCCCCTAACCAGTTCCCCATTGCAGCTGCAGGTCTGGCCCAGCCCCACGATGCCGGGGCTGGTGTGGGGTTCTGGGGTGCTGGAGGATGAAGGAGATTTCCAGCCTCCCACCCAAGCCCCCGCCCTGGACCTGCTGCCCGGGTACCTGGTGACGCTGCTGGTGCCGCTGGCGGTGGCCGCGCTGCTCTGCTTGCTCCTGGGTCACCTCATGTGCTGCCGCAGGGAGGGAGTGTGAGTTGGGGGGACACAATCAGGGTGGGAGTCCCCAACCAGGGCATGGGAACCCCACATGGGGTGCCCCTTCCCCACGCTGTCAAGGCCCTGGGCACCCTGGGGGTGGCGAGAGCTATTCCCACCATCTTTATTATGTTTTTTCCTCTGGTTCATAGGGAAAAACGGGACCTGGCAACATCTGAGTGAGTCCCCACACCTGGGTCGAGATGTGGGGGTGCTGGGGGGCTGCTGGAGGGGGAGGTTGGTCGTGACTAAGGACGAGGTGGACCAGCAGGGATGGGGAAAGAGAGGGGGACAGTGAGCACTCAGCTGTTACAGAGGTGATGGAGCCCAAAGATCTCCACAGAGGGCCCCCCTTCAGCCCCCCTCCTCCCTTCCCCACACCTGAGTGCCCCCCAGTAACCCTGCTCAGATGGAACTGGAGCACAAGAGCTGATTTTAGTTCTCAGTCGGACACAGAGACAGCAAGGAGGACCCCAGAGATGGGGAACAGACCCCAGAGATAGAGGATAGACCCCAGAGATGGGGGACAGAGCCCAGAGATGGGGGAGAGAGGCCAGGGATGGGGGACAAATCCCAGAGATGGGGGAGAGAACCCAGAGATGAAGGAGAGACCCCAGAGATGGGGAGCAGACCCCAAAGATGGGGGACAGACCCCATGATGGGAGAGAGACTCCTGAGATGGGGGAGAGACCCCTGAGATGGGGAGCAGACCCTGATGATGAGGGTCACACCATCATGATAAGGGTGCAAATGAACCCCCAGTGATGAGGAACAGACCCTAATGATGGGGTGCAGACCCCAGTGATGGGTGGGCAGCCCCAATGATGAGGACAGACCCTAACAATGGGGTGTAGACCCCCCCAAGCTCCTCCGCAAAGGGATGCGGGTGGGAACGCGGGGCGCAACACCCACCTGTCCTTCCCCCTCAGCATCCAGCTGGTCCACCACACCACCATCCACGGCGACACGGAGGAGCTGAGGCACATGGCCGGCAGCCGCGATGTCCCACGGCCCCTTTCCACCCTCCCCATGTTCAACGTCCGCACGGGTCAGCGCATCAACCCCATGCCCGGTCCCTCGGACGGTGCCCACGTCCCCCTTCTCCCACAGTGACCCGGCTAGGGGGGACCCAGGTGACACCGCGATGACACCGAGGGGAAGAATCCCAGGGATGGGGATGGGAAAAACGTGTCACAAGGCTCTTTGGGGACACTTGGCAGGGGACAAAGCCTAACAGTGGGCAACCTCCCATCCTCCTGGGCTCTGCCGGCTGCTCTGCTTGGAATATTTTGGGGGTACAAATAGTGTGTGTGTGGTTTTGTGTCTCTGTGCGACATCAGCATCCGTGTGCATCAGTGGGACAACACAGAACACTTCCATCCAATTCCCTTCCTCTCCTCTGTCCCACCTGCCCCGATAAAACCTCTTTTTGGGGTGGAATAAGCTCTTTTCTTCTTATTTTCCAAATAGTGTGTCTTGCCCTCCCCTCAGGGGTGACTCTGCTGAGATCCCTGCTGTGGGGAGGGGGCTGCAGGGTGGCTTGGGGCTGATAAAGTGGCTGTTCAGTGAGCTGTGCTGTATTCCACTTTATTTTTTTGTCCTCTGCAAGCGTCCCAGCCTGGACCTGGTGGCTGTGGTGGTCGGGGTGGGGATAGGGGAGGTTTTGGGGTGCTGGGCTCCTTCTGGATGTAAAGACTGCATTGAGTTTGTCAGTTCTCCAAAGCTGGATGTGCTGGGGGGCTGGGGTCCTGCTGAGGAGCTGGGGTCTTACTGGGGGGCAGGGGTCTTACTGGGGAGCACTTCCTTCTGCTGGGGTGTCCCGCTCCCCTCCTCAGCGGCTTTGCTCCATCTGGGCACCCCGCTTGCACCCACTCCCACCCTACTCCATACATGCCCCCCTTCCCCAAAGACTTGCACCCCCAGAGGGGCTTGGGCTGACCCTGTTGCTGGCCCTCAGCCTCACGGAGGGGAAGGAGCTTGAGGATGGGGGCCAGGAGCAATAGCTCAGTCCCCTGGGCTCGCAGTGACACCCCAGGGCACCCCAATCCCCCCCCGGCTCACCTGGGTGCCTGTGTCTGGCTGGGTCTCTCCCGGATCCCCTGGCTGCTCCAGCCACTCACCCCTTCCACCGTGCAGACCCGGGCATCCCTCTCAGCATCCCGCTCAGCACCCCCTAACCCCTCCCCGCCCCACCGGGGGGTCCCCAGCCCATCCCAGCCCCTCGCCTCCAAAGAAAGAACCTCTTTGACTGAGCCCCCCCCGCCTTCTCGCACGGGGCAGGCGCCAGGGTGGGGGTTAGGAAAACACGGGGGCCCTGGCGGAACAAGGGGACCCATTGATGGGCGAGGAGAAAAGAGGCATTGAGGCCCCATCCCGCTGCCCGAGCGCACTCTGGACGCTTTGGGGTCCCACTTGTGCCCCCCGCCATGGTGCCCTGGGCTGGGTGAGGGTGGCACATGGTGACATAGCCCAACCTGGGCGCACGCAGGGGCTGTCGGTGCCCTTGGTGCGAGGGGTGCAGGGGGTTTTGGGGCTGGATGGCACTGGCACGGGGTGGGGGGCACACACTGGGGCACAGGGGGCTTGTGGCACATGGGCGTGTGTTGTGGCACACGTATCGTGGCATATGCACCATGGCACATGCACCATGGCACACGCATCGCGGCACATGCACCGCAGCACCATGCACCCCTCCTGCAGCCCAGGATGAGCACGACTCCCCCGCTCCCCAATTTCTGTGTCCCTCTCCATGCCCTCAGTCCCTCCCCACATCTCCCTTTGGGAGGGAGCACCCTGCACTCAGCCTGGCACAGCCCGAGTGCCCCCCAACCCCCTCCTCCTGCTGCCCCTCCACATCCCCCTCCTCTTCTTCTCCAGTTTGGGGAGGCGACGCACAACAAAGTCCCCTTCACCATTCAGCTCGTGGCTGAGGGGGGGAGGGCTCCCCCCTTCCTTCCTCCCCACCCCCCGATGGGCAAGGGGGGCTGAGCGAGGAGGAGGAGGAGGGGGGGGATGCATTGGGGTGGGAGGACGGAGAGAACCCAAGCGCAGACACTCAGAGGGAGCAGAAGGGACAAGAGCAGGACGAGGGACTCCCAACCCCAGCGACCCCCCCATCCACCCAGGACCCCCCGCACCCCGAGAGCAAGAGCCGCCGGCGCAGAGCACCTCAGGTTTGTTGGATCGTTTCACATGCTTTATTTCAGCAGTCAGAAAAAAAATAATTAAAAAAAAAAAAAACCCAAATAACCCACAATTTCTAATTATTTTATACACACACGAACTCGGTTCGGAGCCCGGAGCGTTCGCCGGGATGGTGGGGTGGGTTCGCGCCTCTCGGTGCCAGGACAGGGATGCAGGGATGGAGAGGTGGAGGGAGGGATGGGATGCATGGATGGATGATGCATGGAGAGAGAAAAAGCTGCTGGAAGATGGATGAAAGCAGAGTTGAAGTTCCACCTGGAAAGCGGGGCTGTTCTCCTCTTTCGAGGCTTTTAGTTCTTTGGGTTCTGCGTTGCGTTTGCTCTGAGATTTGCTTGAGGATGGGGTAAATAGCACCTTTAGAAAATTCACAAGTGGAGCTGGGCAGCGAAGGAAAGCGAGAGGAAAATCAACAAAATAGGGAGAAATTCAACTAAATGAAGCTGAATTGCCTCAGCGGAGGCTGTAGCACCAGGCGGTCCCAGACTCGGGTGGTGCGGGACCAAAATAAAAGATTATAAAACACCCCTGCAGGGTAAAAATCCTGCAGGGAAGAAACCCCAGCGAGGCCCGAGGGACCCTGAACGGAGGAAAACACAAACGAGGGATCAACAGAGCAACAAAACAGAGGGAGGGGGGGGTTATAAGAGAAAAAAAATTAGCACCTTTGCTCTGAACCTGGCAGGAAAGTCCCGGCACGGCTGAAAAACCCCAAACGGAGCTAGAACTACTGGAAAAGGAACAAAAAAATAACCCCAAAATGAACAAAAAGGAATCAAAACCCAAAGCGCAGCGGTGAGGTAGCCTTCCAGCAAGGGAGTGAGGGTCTGCTCTGCGGCGGCAGCGGCTCCCGATGCGCTGGGGGATCGGGGTTCGCTGCCTGAGTGAGAGAAAAGAGGGAAAATAAACCAAAACCAGAGGGTGGGGGGAAAGAGGGCGACAACACAAAGTGGGTTAGAGTGGGTCAAACATCTTCCTTGCAGCTAAAAATTCATGTGCTCATGAGATGCGAGAAGCAGAGGAGCGAGTGAGGGGCTCGGCACCGGGGGTCGGCACGGGTGCATTCGGGGAGCCAAGCTGCGCCCGACCCCGTGGGGAGAGGGGGGCAAGCAAGCGAACCCACTTCCCACTGATATTGTTTGAAAAAGTCATTTATTTTTTATTATTTTTTTTCTGTTTAATGCTTTTCTGGGGAGATTTTTTTGGTTTTTCTTTTCCGGCAACGCGAATGGTTCGGAGGCGCTGGACAGAAACCGACACAAATTCAAGTCCATGTGAAAATTTTCTCCTTTTTTTTTGGCTGTTTTTTTTTTATTATTATTATTATTATTATTACTCTCTCCTGTCACGCGTGGGGCGTCCAGTTTACAAGAAGCAGACGGGGCCGATCTTGATGCCGAATTCCTGGTCTGGAGCGCCAACGTCCATGGGAGCCAAATCGATGATGGGCAGGCGAGAGGTCTTCGTCGTCTTGTACTCGATGACTGTCTTGCCCCAAGCGCCGGTGTGACTCTGCAGGGAATCAGAATCAGCCCCATCCTCATAACACGTCCCCATCAACCCCACCGACCACCACGACCAAGGACCGTGGACCCAGACCACTCACCGTGCAGCCGTCCTCGGTGACGCCGTAGGTGAAGCGGCTGTTGCCCTCAGCCCTGATCTCGATCTCGTTGGCTCCTTGGAGGAGAAGAGCCTTCTTCAAGTTGCCGGTGTCCTGGTCCATGTAGGCGACGCTGTTCTTGCAGTGGTAGGTGATGTTCTGGGAGGCCTCGGTGGACATCAGGCGGAGGAAGGTCAGCTGGATGGCGACGTCGGCGGGGTTGGAGCCCTCACCACCGTACTCAAACTGTTGGAGAAGGGTTGTTAGGCACCGCACAAGCCGTTTGTCCACCCCTGTCGTCTCCCCTCATCATCCTTTTGCTTACCTGGAAGCCGTCGCTCATCGTCTCGCCGAACCAGACGTGCTTCTTCTCCTTGGGGTTCTTGCTGAGGTACCAGTTCTTCTGGGCAATGGTGGCCTGGGTCGGGTAGACGCATGTCTCGCCCGTCTCCATGTTACAGTAGACTTTGATGGCATCCAGGTTGCAGCCTTGGTTGGGGTCGATCCAGTATTCACCTGTGGAGAAGAAGGAAGGAGGGGGATCAGGGAGGGGGCAGGCAGGTAGCTGCGAAGGGCGGACGGAGGATGGGGTGAGGAGCAGGTGGGAGGGATGGAGGATGGAGAGATAGGTGAGGGAAAGCTGTGACAGATGGAGGGGGAGGCAAGGAGCAGCCACAAGAGGTGGAGGAGGAAAGTGATCAGGGATCTGGTGTATGGAGCATGGAGTGGAGCAACAGACATGGGGAACAGAGGAAGGAATTGAGGAGCAACTGTGAAAAATAGAGGATGAAGGGACGGATGGAAGACAAAGGGAGACCTCACTGCTCTCTCCAACTCCCTGAAAGGAGGTTGTGGAGAGGAGGGAGCTGGGCTCTTCTCCCAAGGGACAGGGGACAGGATGAGAGGGAATGGCCTCAAGCTCCACCAGGGGAGGTTTAGACTGGACATCAGTGAAAAATTTTTCACGGGAAGGGTGATTGGTCCCTGGCAGAGGCTGCCCAGGGAGGGGGTTGAGTCACCTTCCCTGGAGGTATTTAAGGGACAGGTGGACGAGGCGCTGAGGGACATGGTTTAGTGATTGATGGGAATGGTTGGACTCGATGATCTTTTCCAACCTAGTGATTCTATGATTCTATGATTCAAAGGTGAGGAGCAGGTAAGAGGGTTGGAGGTGAGGGGCAGCCACCAGAAGTAGAGAATGGAGGTGGGAGCAGCCATGAGAGCCAGAACGGAGGAATGAAGGTGAGGATTAACTGGGAGGGGTGGACGAAGCATAGAGGTGAGGAGCAGGTGGAGGGGACAGAGGGATGAAGGTGAAAGCATCCCAGAGGGAAGGGGGACACTGACCGCTCTTCCAGTCGCCGTGGCACATCTTCAGGTCCCGGCAGGTACGGGCAGGGTTTTTGCGGGTTCCCTCTGGGCTGCGGATGTTCTCGATCTGTTGGCTCAGGCTCTTGAGGGTGGTGTCAACCTCCAGGTCCCGGTCGCGCATCACGTTGGCGTCATCAGCTCTGTAGTAGCGCCCGCCGTCGTGGGCCTTCTCCTGGGGTGGCTGGGGCAGGAAGCTGAAGTCGAAGCCGCCGCTGGGGGGTCCGGGGGGACCAGGGGGGCCAGGTGGGCCGGGGGGACCCTGTGGGAGGAGGAGGAGGATGGTGAGCAGGCGATGAAGGCAACTGGCTCTGGGCGGGCGGAGGCAGAGGGGCCGATACGTACAGCAGGGCCAACGTCACCAGTGCGACCGCGGGGGCCAGGGGGGCCGATGGGGCCGGGCAGCCCGTTGAGACCGTCTTTGCCGGCAGCACCAGCGGAGCCAGGAGGACCCTGCGGGAGAGGAGAAGGGGTGAGCGTGGCCACCTTGCCTGGGCAGAGTCATCCCCTTCAGCCCCAATCCATGTCCCCGTGAGAAACCCAGTGCCAGCAGGACACAGCCCTGCGGTGGGGACCCTCTCCCCTGGCTCCCCCGAGGATGCTCCAGCCCTGGATGAAGGTCGTGGCTCAGCTGGGAACTTACTCTTGGACCAGCAGGACCAGATGCACCAGAAGGACCTTGTTCACCAGGAGAGCCCTGTGCAAAGCAAAGAACAAGAAAAGGTCCCATCAGCATCCTGCTCTGCTCCCGGGACATGTGGCAGCACCCACCGTCACCCCACGGGACTTACAGGAGGACCAGGTGGACCCTGGAGACCAGAGAAGCCTCTGTGACCCTTCATGCCTCTGTCACCCTGTTCACCGGCTTCACCTTTGTCACCACGAGGACCTTGGGGACCCTGGAGGAGGAAGATGTGTTGAGCGGGGTCCAGGGCAGCTACTGTCCCTGTGACAACAGGGATGCAGAAGCAGCAAGGAGGATGGAGGAGAACATCAACTCACAGCAGGACCACGAGCACCAGCAGGGCCAGGGGGGCCGGCAGGACCTTGGGGACCCTGGGAAGGAGAGAAGGGGACAGGTTAGAGCATCCTCCACCTTCTGCTGCCCCTGTCAGGGGGAAGTATCACCCGAGCAGGGTGGTGGGATGTGTGTCTTCCCAGGGAAGCTCCCTCGTGCGGGTTTGCAGGCTCAGTCCTTGCTCTGTAAGTGGCTGAGCTGGGGGCAGGTGAGGTTGGGTGCGCTGAGTTGAGCATCACTTACGGTCTCACCGCGGTCTCCGTTCTTGCCAGCAGGACCAACGGGGCCAGGGGCACCGGGGGCACCAGGAGCACCAGGGGGGCCAGCAGGGCCAGTCTCACCACGGTCACCCTGTGAGGAGGAGGAAGAGATGGAAGAGGAGGAAGAAAAGGAGGAGGAGCAGTCAGAGTGAGCCAGTGCTGCCCCATCACCCCCTCCCACAGCCCTCTCCCCAGCCCACTCACCTTGGGACCAGCAGCACCATCACGACCAGGGGCACCTTCAGCACCGGGAGCGCCCTGTGGAGGAGCAAAGACCCCCTCGTTAGGACAGTCAGGGGCTAACGAGAGCCTGGATGGCACCATCTCCACTCAGCCCGTTGGCTGCGGCAACATCTGTGAGTGCCACGAGTTGGACAGTCCTCAGCACAGCAAACACAACGCTGGCATCGGGGGATCTGCTCCCCTCAAACCCCAGTGGTCGCCCACGGCTGCTCACCTCACGTCCAGCTTCACCGGGGGGTCCGGCCAAGCCAGGGGGGCCCATGGGGCCGGGAGGACCCCGCTCGCCAGGGGAACCAGAGGGACCTTGCTTGCCAGGTTCACCCTGTGGAGGAGAGAGGACAGGAGGTGTCGGACACCACATACGGGTGAGTCAAACCCTGGGGGGGTCCCAGCATCATCTCAGCCCCCACTGTACTCACAGAGGGGCCAGGAAGACCTGGGAAGCCTCTCTCGCCTCTCTGTCCGGGAAGACCGACGACACCGCGCTGGCCGGCGATACCTTGGGGTCCGGGGGTGCCAGGAGCGCCCTGTGGGGACAAGCGGCACCTCAGGGTGGGGGCGATGGAGGGGATGGCGAGGGATGCGAGGCTGGGGGCAGCGATGCTGCCCAGCGTCCCTGGCTCCGCAGAGGGTGTCTGGCTGGGGGGGCACTTACGATGGGGCCGTCAGCGCCAGGAGATCCTTTCTCGCCAGGGGGGCCGGGGGGTCCAGCAGGGCCAGGCTCACCGGGGCGGCCAGCGGGGCCGGTTTCACCGCGGGGTCCTTTGCCACCTTCCTTCCCAGCGGGGCCGGGAGGGCCGGGGAGACCGATGTTTCCCTGGGCGAGGGGGAGGTGATGCCGTCAGGACCCCCCCAGCTGCCAGCTGAAGGGCGGCCAGGGGAGCCCAGTGCCAACTGGGACAGGGTGGCCACGCAGAGCTGCCTGGAGGGGTGCCCAGCACCTCCCATCCCGTGTCCCCCCCCTCCATCACCACCCTCTCAGCCCCCCGCATCTCGCCCCAGCGCAGGTACTCACAGAGGGGCCGGGGGGACCAACTCTTCCAGCAGCACCAGGGAAACCAGTAGCACCCTAGAGGGGAGGAAACTGGTCAGCAGGGGCCACATCCAGGCATCACCGCCACTCCGATGGAGCTGGGCCGGGGCGGGGGCACCACAGGGAGCCCCGGGGCTGGTGGCCAGGAGGGAAGCATCTGTCCAGGGCTCATTTGGGGTGGGGGTAACGGCAAACCCTGCCTTTTCCCCTCTGCTCCATCCCCCGGTTGATGCCGTTCCCCTCAGATGGTTTTGGGGGTGCAGGGTTGGAAACACCCGCAGCTCCCTCTGCCCCATGGCGTCAGGATGGATCACAGAAGGGGGTCAAACCACCCGGGGTTCGTGTATGAGGGGATATCCTGGAGTCCCCAGACCCCCTCCCCATCCTAAACCTGGTACTTACAGGGGGTCCAGCGCTACCGCGAGCACCTTTGGGACCAGGAGCACCAACAGCGCCCTGTGGAGGAGGAAGAGGAGGAGAGGGGTGAGCTGTGCTGTGGGGCTGGACCCTGAGCAGGTCACGGTTGGGTTTGGGGTGGGGGGACAACTTACAGCAGGGCCAGGAGCACCAGTGGGGCCAGCAGGGCCGGGGGGACCAGCATCACCCTTGGGTCCAGCATCACCAGCTTCACCTTTAGCACCAGGCTGGCCATCAGCACCCTGCGGGGGAGCAGAACTCAGTGAGCCAGAGTGGAGGGCACAGAGATGCCCCAGCAGATCAGAATCAGGCCTCCAGAGCAGGGAGGAGCGAGGCCATCGCACTTACAGGGGGACCAGCAAATCCAGCAGGACCGGGAGGGCCGGGCTCGCCGCGGTCACCCTAGGAGAGATGGCAAGAACGGTGTCACCTCAAGCCAGGAGTGGCCACCAAAGGAGAGCCACCTGTGGCAGGACCATCAGCCAGGGTGGGGGGACACTTACGGGAGCACCACGGGCACCAGTGGGACCAGCAGGGCCGGGAGGACCAGCTTCACCCTGGAAAAGGGGAGGAAAACCAAAAATACAGGTCAAGGTTGTGCATGGAGGTGGCAATGGGTATGTGGACACATGTGGTCCAGCCCTACCTTGTCACCAGGAGCACCAGCAGGGCCGGGGGGGCCGATGGGGCCGGTCAGACCTCGGAGACCATCCTTGCCAGGAGCGCCGTCAGCACCTTTGGGACCTGGGTCACCCTGGGAGAGGAGGAGGATGGTGGGTTACCTGGGGAGGTCCCCTCCAGGAGGGTCCCTCTCCTTTCCATTTTGCACAGCAGCATCGAGGTATCCCTGGCTCTTCATCCTCACTGGGAAAGGTTAGGACCATCCTCCTCCTGCCGGGCTCCAGGGGAAGAGCTGAGCTCAGCTCCCAGCTGGTGGCGAGGGACAATCCCCAAGGGCCACGCTTGGATGGGGACAGAGGTGGCACCAGAGCACCCCCTCCCGCAGCTGCCACCCACCAGCCTGGCTCAGGAGAGCACACCCAGCTCTGAAGGGGTGATGGGGTGGGAAAGGGATGGTCAGGAGCAGAGAACCGGAGGGGACATAATCAGAATTTGGGGGGCACACATACTCTGTCACCCTTGGCGCCTGGCAGGCCGGCAGCACCGCGTTCTCCGGGCATTCCCTGCAGACCTGGGGGCCCTTGGCCACCGGGGGCACCGGGAGCACCAGCATCACCCTGGGCAGGAGAGAAAGTGGGTGTTAGAGAGAACCCAACACCTCGACCGCACAGCAAATCGCTCCCCACCCCCAGCAAAAGGAGGTGAAGCCAAACCAGTCCCGATTGCATCTGCATCCAAGAGCCACCGGCTGGGGACAGTCACCTGTCACCCATCACAACCCAAGGCTGCAGGAGCCAAGAGCTTCACCCACCTTAGCACCATCGTTACCGGGAGCACCGTTAGCACCACGAGGACCTTGGGGACCGGGGGGACCTTGGACGCCGCGTTCTCCGGGGAAGCCTCTCTCACCCTGGGGAGGGAAGGCAGGAGAGGGGCCAAGGCCGTCAGGGGGTGCTGGACACCCAAGGGGAGCCAAAAACCAGCTGAGAGCAAGAGGGGTTCAACTTACCCTGGCACCAGCGGGACCGGGAGCACCAGCATCTCCGGGGACACCCTGTGTTGGGGTGAGAGGGGACAGAGTCAGTGCGGGAGGGGGTGGCCCTGGGGATGGGCAGGGGGTCCCTGAGTTCCCCCAGGGGTGGGCAAGGAGGGGTCCTGGGGGGATGGAGCAGGACTGGGGTCCCTGCTGCACCCAGGGTAGAGGCTGCGCAGAGCACGTTGCCACGTTGTGCTCTGAGGGGGCCCCATCAGCAGCCCCCAACCCTGGTTGGGAGAGAGGGGATGGTGGGGGACAGGGATGGACCCGCATCGTAGCTGTGTTTATCCACACTCACCTGCTCACCGGGCTTGCCAGCCTCACCGGGGGGGCCAGCGGGACCCGGCAGACCCTGGGGAGGGAGAAGAGGAGCCATGAGAGACCACGAGGTGGGTGACCAAAGGGGCAACACCACCCCTAGCCTGGCTGGTCTGTCCCCTTGCGAGGGAAGGCGACATCCCTCACCTGGAAACCAGGAGCACCAGCAGGACCTTGTTCACCTCTTTCTCCAGCGGGACCCTGAGGGAGAGGGGACAAGCGTGAGTGGGGGCAGTCGGCCTCTGAGCCCCTTCTCCAGCGACCGAGTGTGGCTACCTGTGGCCAAGGGCTCGCTGATACTCACGGTGGGGCCAGGAGGACCTTGGGCACCAGCTTCACCATCTTTGCCAGCAGGACCCTGTGGGAGAAGGAGAAGAGGGTGCTCAGAGCATGGCCCCAACCTGCAGCCCAGCGGTGTCCCCGTGGGACCTGGTGCCCCCTCAGACAGGGTGCAAGGCTGGATGCAGCCCCAGCATCCCTCGAAGGACGGGAAGAGCTGCCCACAGCCACGTCATCTCCCCGCTGTCCATGCTCCAAAGCTGCTGGCAGCCACGGCACAGGAGTCTCAGCCACCTCCACCTGCCATCCTCATCCTTAGAGCCTTCCCCAACCCCATCCCTGCTGCCCCACATCCCATTCCTGCCACCCCACGCTGGGTGACGCTGGCTGAGCTCTGGCGAATACTCACAACAGCGCCGGGGGGACCAGGAGCACCTCTCTCGCCAGGTTTGCCGGGCTCACCCTGAAAGCAAGAGAGCAGGATGAGACCCACGGGACCTTGACAGCGATGAGCACGAGCCTGTGGGCTTTTGCAGGCTGGAGGCACAGCAGCAGAGCTCTCCCTGGGGGGACATGTGGCCCAAGCCACCCCTCAAAGAGGTTGTTGAGAGGAGGGAGCTGGGCTCTTCTCCCAAGTGACAGGGGACAGGACGAGAGGGAATGACCTCAAGCTCCATTGGAGGGGGTTTAGACTGGACATAAGGAAAAAATTTTTCATGTAAAGGGTCATTGGGCACTGGCAGAGGCTGCCCAGGGAGGGGGTTGAATCCCCTTCCCTGGAGGGGTTTAAGGGACGGGTGGATGAGGTGCTGAGGGACATGGTTTAGTATTTGATAGGAATGGTTGGACTTGATGATCCGGTGGGTCTTTTTCAACCTGGTGATTCTATGATTCTATGATTCATTGGGTGCCTGCTCCATGGGTGCCCACAGCCCACTCTTCTGGGTGGTGGCAGTGGCCAGCGGGCCAGAATCCCTCATGGACCAGGACTCCTGCATCCACCAGGCAGCATCATCTCTGCCCCCCTGCTCCAGTAGCTCCCAGGGTTTACGGCTCCCATTCAGACTCACCGCAGCACCTTTGGGACCAGGGAAACCCATCACGCCAGCTTGACCTCTGGCTCCAGGGGGGCCGGGAGGGCCAGGGCGACCGTCTTGACCAGCAGGACCCTATTGGGAGGGGGGAACGAGTGTCCCGTTAGCAGAGCCCGTGAGAGCTGGGAAGCAACGCGGCATCAGCGGGTGCAACTTACAGGTGGGCCAGTCTTGCCATCAGGACCAGGGCTTCCAGGGCTTCCAGTCAGACCCTGCAAGGCGAGTTAGGAGGTCAGGGCTCCAGGAGATGCTCCAGCCAACGAGAGCATCCTGGAGAGCATCATCTTCACCACCACAGAGAGCGCAGGAGATAGTGTCTATTGCTGCAGGGGGGGACACCAGCACGGTGGCTTGTGGCTCCTCACCCTGCTGCGCTCACCTTGGCACCGGGGAGACCAGGTTCACCAGGACGTCCAGCTTCACCAGGAGATCCTTTGGGGCCAGCGGGGCCGGGGGCACCACGCTCGCCTGGGGGACCCTGGGGAGAGGAGACAGAGGTCACCCCAGCTGCAGGACATCATGTAGGGATGGGGACCAGAGCTGGGACACTTGGTGGTGGTGGCACTGAACTGGTTTCGCCACCATGTGGGGACGGGTGACACACACACGGTGTCCCCATCACCCCACTGAGGACATGTTTTTCTGGCCCAGACAGGCAGGAGGGAGAAGTGGCACCTACCTTGGGACCAGCGATGCCATCAGCGCCAGGGAAGCCACGGCTGCCAGGAGCACCCTGCGAGGGGGGACAGGTGAGAGGTGAGTGTGGAGACAAGGGGTGAGCTTGGGGAGTTTGGGATGCAGGGGATGGATGCTCCCAGGTTGGACCTGGCCACCAGTGGGAGCATCCAGGGGTCCCTGCTCCACTGGAGACCTCGGTGGGTCATTGCGAGGGGCAGGGGAGGTGGTCACAGTGGGTTCCTGCCCCAAGCACCTGTAAGGATGTCAGGACGCAGGAGGCTGGGGATGAGGACAGGGACTGATCCTACTCACACGTTCGCCAGCGGGGCCAGGAAGCCCAGCAGGGCCGGGCTCACCACGAGCTCCTCTCTTGCCTTCCTCGCCAGCTGGGCCGGGGGGACCTTGGACACCAGCAGGACCCTGCAGATGGAGGTGAAGGGATGAGCATCCATGGGGCGTGTGGGAGCCAGGAGGGGCTGAGCCCCCAAGGAGACAGATGGGGGTCACTTACGGGTTCGCCTTTGGCACCAGTGTCTCCCTTGTTGCCTGGAGCACCGGGTTCACCCTGGAAGTGGAAGAAGGAGGAAAAGCCATTTTACACCACACTGATGAGCAAAGGGAGCCCTGAGCCACATCCTGCCTGGCCCCTTAGCAGGAACGGGGGATGCTCAGCATCTGTGAGCCCATCCCACACTATCCTGCACTTGCAGGGCTGGAGAGGACAGGGGATGCTAGAGGAGACATCTCCAGGCGGACCAGCAGCTTGGTGAAGGAGAAGAGATCCCACCCCAGGAGAAGGCGGATGGGGATGTCCCAGGATACTCACGCTGTTACCCTTGGGACCAGGGGCGCCGCTGGGACCCTGGGGTCCAGAGGGGCCTCGGGCACCGGGGAATCCGGGAGCGCCAGCAATGCCAGGAGCACCCTAGAGAGGCAGAGGAGGCGGTGAGGGAGCAGCACGGACCTTCATCAGAGCCCGTCAGGGGCGAGTGACACTCACGGTTGCGCCCTTGGCTCCGGGTTGACCATCAGCACCGGGGTTTCCCTGCAGAAAGAAGAGGAGGAGGGTTACACCAGGGCCGATGAGAGGTGAGGCCGAAGGGCAGGGAGGCATCAGATGCCACTTACAGCAGGACCAGCAGCGCCAGCAGGGCCGGGGGGACCGGGCTCGCCACGGGCACCTTGGGGACCTTCGCTGCCACGAGCACCCTGGGGACCGGTTTCACCCTGGGGAGGAAGAGGAGGGAGGAAGAGCCATGAGCACAGAGTCTGCCTTGAAACTCTGATGTTGCTGACGCTCCCTCTGCCTGCAGCTCCCTTCCTGCGGGGGCAAAGCCAGGAGAGATGCCCATGGGACTGGGCTGGGGATGTCCCCACCTGCCCTGGACAGCCCAGAGCCTGCAGCACTTTAGGTTTTCTCATTTCTGGGCCATATTTTGGAAGCCACTGGATACTCAGTCTTGCTCCCCTCACCAGCTCCCAGTTTCCACCAGTTTATCCCAGCTTGGGAGATGCCACCTGGAAGGAGATGGCCAGGCAGGTCCTACCTTAGCACCAGCAGCACCAGGGAAGCCAGGGGGACCAGCGGGGCCAGTTGGACCCTAGAAGGGAGAGAAGGCACACGTCAGAGGAGAGATCCCACCTCGCACATCTGGCGCCGAGAAGTTTTCCGGGCAGCAGATCTCTGGCCCCTGGCCAGGATTTCCTGGTTGTGGTGGAGCCAGGAGGGGCTCAGCCTTTGGAGAAGCTGGAGCTGGTGCTGGGGAGCAGGTTTGGGGGTTACTTACGGGAGGACCGGCAGCACCAGGAGCACCGTCGTTACCACGAGCACCCTGCAGGAGAGGAGGCTCCCGTTAGCGATGCCTGGTGGCATAAGAGGTGCCCCCAGCACCCCTGCATCCCAGGGCAGGGGATGCAGAGCCCTGACCAAACCAGAGACTCACAGCAGGGCCAGATGGACCGGGACGGCCTCTCTCGCCGGGAAGACCACGAGGACCCTGGGGAAGGGAAAAGACATGTTTTGGTTACCAGTAGAGCCTATTTGTGGCCTCGCCCCATCCCTGTGTCCCCCCACTCCTTCTGCTCCTGCCTGCAGCAACATTTCCACGGGGTTGACCCCCCTCCTTGCCCCATTCCCTGGGGAAGCATCCCTGAGGATTAGCTGTTCCTCATCAAGCCTTGCCCCTCCAATCCCTGTCCCTTTTTCGTGGCCAAAGCCAGACCCCACACTCACCATCTGCCCAGGGGCACCGTTCTCACCGGGGCTGCCGGGCTCGCCCTAGGAGAGAGGACAGCGTTGGGGGACCTGCTCCATGGGGACCTTACCTGGAGGACAGCGGTGATGTTATCCACCACTCCTCACCTTGGGGCCAGCAGGACCAGGCTCACCCTTGGCACCATCCAGACCGCTGAAGCCCTGCAGAGCAAGGAGAGAGAAAGGGGGTGTCAAGAGGGGACCTCACAGGGAGGTCGGGCTCCCCCACCCCCTAAATCTTGCAGGCGCAGGAGGGGGGACTCACTCTGTGACCCTTCATGCCTGGCAGACCAGCGGTTCCAGGAAGACCACGGGCACCCTAGGAGAAAAGGAGAGGTGGTGATGGAGATGCTTGGGGGGCAGACAGCGGGTATCACATTCTTGAAGGCCACTCTGGGGGTGTCCCTTCTTTGCCCACCCAAGGAGGGCATCCTGGCAGGGAGCATCTCACCTGGGGACCAGGGGGACCACGCTCTCCAGGACGACCAGGCTTTCCAGCTTCACCCTAAGGAGAAGGACACCAGCTTGGTGGCACGTTCCCAGGCCGGGTGGCTGCTGCTCACCTGGGGGCTGGCAGGGCCACCATGCCCCAAAAGTCAGGGGGAGACCCCATCCTGAGGCCACTTACATCATCTCCGTTCTTGCCAGGGGGGCCAGCAGGACCACGGGGACCCATGGGACCCTAGGAGAGAGGCAGGGCAGGGATGAGGATGCTGTGGGTGACGGTTGTCCCTTGTCACCTGCCACCTGGGCTGGGCAGGGTCCGGTTGCCCCATTCCCACAGCTCCCAAATAAGATTCCCGGAGAGGGGACAGCACGGCCTGGGCTGGGAACCCGCAGCCTTGTCCCCATCTGCACAGGGTGTCAGGCTGGAGGAGGAGGTGGCAGGACTCACAGAAGCACCAGGCTCTCCAGGTTCACCAGGGGGACCTTGGAAACCTTGAGGACCCTGTGAATTGGTGTGGAAAGAAAAGAAAAAAAAAAAAAAAGGGAAAAGACACATTAGAAAATGAGCAGATTGGGCCTGAAGCCCCCCCTGGCAATGGCAGCTCCACACGGTGGCACGAGGACGCATGGCCCATCATGTTCCTGCCCTCATCAGGAAGGGTGGGATGCCCCATCGTGCCCTCACCCCTTCCCATCCACCCAGCCTCTCCCACCCAAGGGAACTCCCAGAAAGTTGGGGTGAGGGGGTTACTCACAGGAGCACCAGGAGGGCCAGGGAGACCACGGGGACCAGCTGGGCCCTGGCAAGGAAAAGAGAAAGAGGAGATGAGTGGTTGTCATGTCACCTTGTCCCCATCCCTGTCCCCACCGTTGCCCCATTGCTTTACCCATCGATACTCCAGCACCATCCCATTGCTGCCCCATCACCTCCCTGCCCCTGTCCCCACCACCACCTCATTCCCTGTGCCCATTGCCATCCCGGTCCCCATCACCACCCCATCCTTGTCCCCATCACCAGTCATTCCCTGTCCCCACTGCCATCCCATCCCTGTCCACACCGTTGCTACCCTAGTACCATCCCATCACCACCCATCCTTGTCTCCATCACCACCCAATCCCTGTCCCCATGGCCACCCCATCCCTGTCCCCATCACCACCCAATCCCTGTCCCCATGGCCACCCATCCTTGTCCCCATCACCTGCAGGACCACCCTCCTTCCCCATCCCTCCTAGCACTCAGCAGCATCCTCAGCATCACCAGCCCTGGAACCACTTCCAGTGTCTCTCCTGGCTTCACACCTCCCCCTGTCCCCACTGTGTCCCCCCCTCGGGGACCGGTGCCACCCCGATGCTCACCATGGGTCCGGGCACGGCCATGCCACCAGCTTTCTCATCGTAGCCATAAGACATTTGAGGAGCGAAGTTCTGTGGGCAGGAGGGAGAGCAGGGGGTGAGCGGGGCACGGGCATCCCCATGGGGGTCTGCCCTACCGGGACCCCCCCCATACTCACTCCGCCAAGGCCTGGAGGACCTGGAGGGCCTGGGGGTCCGGGGAGGCCAGGCTGTCCAGGGATGCCATCTCTGCCAGGGGGGCCGGGGGGTCCCTAGAGGGGGAGAAGAAGAGCGTGAGTCCCAGTGGGATGGAGATCCTGGTGGACCAGTGGACTCTGTGGGGGTGATACCCACCCTGTCTCCTTTGGGGCCGGTGTCTCCCTTGGGACCCTGCGAGGGAGAGGTGGAATGGGGGGTTAGAAAAGGGGTTCTCCAAAAATAGGTGGGGGATGTCAGGGGTCTTGGAGGGGCAAGGGGGCCCTTACCTCTACTCCAGTTCTTTCTAAGTAGACAGGGGACTCTGCGGGAGAAAGGATGCGTGTTGAGAGGAGCCCAGCATCGCCCACCATCCCACCCAACCCCGTGTCAAGGACGTGACACCCTGACACCCAAGGATGCTGAGCCGGGGGAGGGTCCCACCCCGCTGCTCCCCAAGGACCCCCAGGCTGGGGACGAGGGGGTCGAGACGGTACCATCGGTGTCAGGACAGACGGGGCAGCACTCTCCGAAGGGGATCTCGGCATTGGAGCAGTCGGAGGAGGTGTCCTCGCAGATCACATCGTCGCAGAGGACGCTGCCGCTGTCGCACACGCAGATCTGGCAGGGTTCGGGTTTCCACACATCCTTGTCGTTATATGTTAGTCCATGCTGTACGCAGCTTCCAGTTTGGACTGGGAGAAAGCGACGGGGTGGAGGGAAGCGTGAGGGAGTCAGCCCCGCACGCAGCCCTTCTCTTGCTCTCCCCCCTCTGCTCCCCCCGTTGCTCCTGCAGCCTCTCTCCCTTCATCTGTTTCTCATCAGCCCGTCGCAGTGACACAGGAAAAGTTCCACAATAAACTCTTCCCACATACACTGGAATTTAAACAAAACGCCCCAGCCAGGCGCTGCGTCCTGCGGCGGACGGGGCTGAGGAGAAGCCCCCGCGGAGGGCAGGGGGCTGGAGTGGGGCTCGGCGGTGCCTGGGATGGGATGGGATGGACATGAGATTGGGATTGGGATGGGATGAGATGAGATGGGATGGGATGGGATGGGATAGGATGGACGTGAGATTGAGATTGGGATGGGATGAGATGGGATGGGATAGACATGAGATTGAGATTGGGATGGGGTGGGATGGGATGGATATGAGATGGTGTGGGATGAGATGGATATGAGATGGTGTGGGATGGGATGAATGTGAGATTGAGATTGGGATGGGATGGGATGGGATGGGATGGGATGGGATGGGATGGGATGGGATGGAGTGGAGTGGATATGAGATGGTGTGGGATGAGATGGGATGAGATTGGGACGGGATGGGATGGACATGAGATTGGGATGGGATCAGATGGACATGAGATTGGGATGGGATTGGATGGGATGGATGTGAGATTGGGATGGAATGGGATGGGATCAGATGGACATGAGATTGGGATGGCGTGGTGATGGATATGAGATGGTGTGGGATGGGATGAGATGGACATGAGATTGGAATGGGATGGCATGAGATGGACATGAGATTGGGATGGGATGGGATGGGATGGGATGGGATGGGATGGGATGGGACGGGGATGAAGGTGGGAATGGGATGGCTGGGACTGAGGAGCAGCCGGGTGGATTTGCCCCAGTGTCAAGGTTGAAATTAAATCCAGGCAGCTGCGGGATGGGGCTGGATTGAGCCAGATGGGAAGGGGAGTAAGAGCTGGGAGACAGGAGGCAGGCAAGGGTGACGTGGAGAGGGCAGGGCAGCACGCCAGGGGCTGGGGCTGCCTCGTGGAGGGAAGGGTCCTGGAGGGGGCGCGGGGCAGTCCCGGCCCTTGGAGCGCCCCTCGGTGAGGGTGGAAAAAAGCAAAAATATGAACTGCAAAATGCAGGATTTCAAATGCTAAACGCAGAATGTAAAAGGTCTAAAATGCAGAAAGTATGTCATCAAATACCAAACGAAAAGAAAAATGCACAAAACCTATTGCCCCACGAATGACAAACCACCAAGGGCTCCCCAGGGTCCCCCACGTCCCTTCGCCTGTGGGGTGCAGGGGGGTGACCCCAGCTAAGCCCCCCATCCCCTGTGCCCGCGGGGAGGCCGTGGGGCGCATCCCTGTCCCGCAGTGGCCGAGCTGGGCCGTCTGGCAGCCCCGGCTTTACGGGCTGCCGAAACATTTTCCTTATGAATCATCCAAGACTTTTCTAATTCTTTCCTGATGGCTTTTGCAGAGCCCAGAGCTGGGCCCCCCCCTCCTCTCCCCCCCTCGCCGCTCTCTCTCCCGCGCTCTTTCCCCCCTTTCCCTGCCTCCTCCTCCCCTTCCTCGCTCCCTCCCTCCCCACTCTTGGCAGGGCGCCCCGACTCTCCACACCAGCACAGAACCCCCCAAAAAAGACCCTTCACCCCCCACCCCAAATCCCCTCACACTTTTTCCTCGGGTTTTTTTTTTCCCCCTATAATTTCACCTAACTCGATTTCTTTTTTTTTCCAGATGCCAACCACCCCTTCATCCTCACCCAACCCATGGCAGCAGGACCAAGCATCGAAGATGCCACCAGACCCATCCCTGCCCACCACCCCCCATCCCACCAGCAGTGAGACCATCGCCGAGCACTTACTGTCTTCTTCTCCTTGCCCACGGGTGAGTAGTACAGTCGCTGCTATCAACAGCAGTAACCGAGAATCCACAAAGCTGAACATGTCTAAATATTAGACATGTAGACTCTTTGGGGTCTCTTTTTGTTCTTAGGTTGGGGTCATACGGGGCCGATCCGACTTCTGGAGCTCCAAACCCAGACCCCAGCAGAAACTTCCTACTGCCCTTGCCCACTCCTTCGCCTCCCCTTATATACGATGCGGCAGCGGCGAGAGGTGGGACCCATCGCGACCGGGGAATTTTGGACAGCCCCTTGGCCAATCAGCGGCACCCGGAGAGTCGGGGGGCACCCCTCGAACCCCCCCTCCCCGCCCGCTTCATCCCTGCACACGCACACACAGACCTGCACACGCAGTGGGGCTGGGGGGTGGGTGGGCGAGGGATGCTGGGGTGGGTGGGATGGGGGCTTAGGGGTGGCTTGGGGGTTTATGGGGAGGGGGTGTTGCACATCTTGAGGTGTTTGGGGGGCTGGATGTGGCTGGGAAGGGTGGGGATGAGCGATGTGGCACGTGGCACCTCGGGGACCCCGGTGCCACGCAACGCCTGATGCGGCACCGAGGGGTCGGGGGGCACCGCGAGCGCCTGACCCCACCTGTGAACCCCAAATCCCATCACCCATCCCTGCACCCAGCGCCCACCCAGCCGCCCCACCAGGACCCCAAGATGGTTTTACCAAACCCCAACACGGCTCAAAGGCCAAGGTCATGAGCACCAGGCCCCCAGTGCATCCCACGGGGGACCCGACCCACAGACACCCTCAAAACTCCACAAAACCCCTCGTTTGCTTTTTTTTTGTCCCCTGCTTTCCATCTTTTTTCCTTTTTTTCCCTCGATCCCACTCGCCGTCCCGCTCCCCTCTCTCCCCCCCAACCCTGGCGCGCCTCCACGGCCGTTTCCACATTTGAAGGAGCCACGTTGGTTGGAAAAAAAGCAGGAGCCCGTTGACAATGATCCACAACCCACCGTGCAATTTGGGGAGGGTGTAATTACACGCCAAAAAATATACACACGTCCCAGGGCTGAACACGGGGACGGAGGGGGATGGAGCCCTGCGAGGGAGATGTGGCACCTGGAGGGGGGGGTCACCCCCTCTCTGAAAAGGGTGAGTTTTAGGGAATGGGGTTAAAAATGGGGCTGGGGTCTTGCTGAGGGCTGGGGGCAAAGAGCTGGGTCCAGTCCTCGTGCCTCTGCTCTCCTCTCCACCTTAACGGGGTCTCACATGCTCGTGGGAGCACTGGGAGCACTGGGCAGAGGGAAACCTCGTCCGAGCGGGAGCTCCCCCCTGGTTACTTCTTTATTATTTCTACTTTTCTTTTCCAGGAAAAACAAAAAAAAAGAGAGGAATCAAAGCAATTTAACAATGAAATAACGGGGCTGGGGGTGGGGAAGAGACACGTCGAAAGAGCAAAAAAAAAATAAAAAAAGCCACCCACCCTCATACTGGTGACCTCTCCAGGTCTTTTTTTTTTTTTTTTTTTTTTCCAGCCTGCAATTAAATGCAAAGAAAAAAAACAGCCCGGGAGGAGTTATCGGCGCGGCTGCACACACACACACACATGTACGAGGACACGCGTGCGCGCAGGGAGCCGCTGGCCGGCGATCAAGCCCTGTATCCATGCATCCGAGACACGTTGCAGGCGAAGGCTCCTCCAATCCTGCCTCAGCGACTCGAAAACCCCTGGCCGGGCTCCAGCCTGAAGATGTGTCTTTAATTTTTGCAGCATGACAGAAAAGAAAAGAATGTCATCGTTTTTTTGGATTTTTTTTTTTTTTATATGCATGGAGAAGGAGGGAAAAAAAAAAAAAGGAGGGGGAGAACGGGACGGTGCCACCTCATCAGCCCCCGGTCGCCCGCCCCAGGAATGCAGGAGGGGTTGGTGCAGGGGCTGGGGGCTGGGAAGGAAGGGAAGAAATCCCGCTCCTCGAAAAAATAATAAATAATACGCAGTATAATAATAAAAGAAAGCCTGGAAAAGCCATTAGGATCCTAGGAAGCCTAATGGGAGATGCCAAGCGTAGGCCTGGGACGGCTCCTGCGGGGGCGGGATGGGGACCCATCCCGGGATGCTGGGTTCTGCTCCGGGGTGGTGAGACCCTCCTGGGACCATCCTGCTCCTGGGGGACACAGGGACAAGGGGGGGTCACTCGCTGTCACCTCCAGCCAGCCCCACCCTGGCTCCAAGACCTTTTCCTGTGCAGGCTGGACTGGTTCCACTGGTGCCAACTGGAGTGACAGCTGGTGGCACCAGGACGGAGGTGGCCACCCTAAAAGATCCGTGGCCACCCCAAAAGCTCCTCGGTCACCCCGAAGGGTTGGCAGATGCCCCAAAAAGTCATTGACCGCATCCAAGGCCCGGCTTGCCCCATGGATGGGAGCTGAGGATGGGGAGGGCAGCCACCCCCCAACCACCCCCGTCCCCTTTTTGTAGGACCTAGAGAAACTTGGGGCTGGGGAGGAGGAGGGCGCGGGGTTTGTTTGCCTGCGCCGAGAAGAGCTGGAGCAGACGCCGGCATCTGGTGTGAGTTAACTCCCCTCGACAGCGCAGACACATGGATCGGATTAACTCCCTTTTTTTCACCCCCCCACTCTCTTCCATCCCCCGTTCCCCGCAGCCGGCCCCGCAATGTCCCCCCCAGCGCATCCAGCCCATGGATCCCAGCTTGGGTCGGGGGTCCAGGAGCAGCTGGTGGCCCTTACGCAGGTGTTTGACCCCCTGGTGGGATCTGAGGTCCCCACTCCTGCTCCCAAGCCACCCAGGTGTCCCCAGCATCCTTGAAGCCAACTGGGACACCCCCTCCATCCCCACCCTAAAAAGTCTCTTCGAGGGGGCATTTCCCCATCGCTTCACTCTGCTCATCCCCAAAACCCCTCATTCCCCCTTCCTCATCCCCAAAACCCCTCATTCCCCCTTCCTCATCCCCTCGCGGGATGTCGCTGGGACACAGTGGGACTCTGTGCCTCAGTTTCCCCGGCCGCAGCCCGCAGCCCGGCACCGCCCCGGCTATTCCTGGTGGCTGGCGGGGCCCCGGCACCCTCAATTGTGGCAGCCAGGGCAAAACCCCGTAATCACGGCCGCGACTGCCCCGGCTATTTCCAGTAGGCAGGGCAAATTGCTTAATTGGCCTTTGGGCTGCCAACGCCACGCTGCGCCGCCACGACGGGCACCGAAATAGGAGGTGAACGTCCCCACCGGGGTGGCGTGGGGACCCCCAGCTTGAGGAGGGGGGACATGCAGGTGGCAAGCTCATTCTGCTCAGTGGCACAGTGGTCCCTGCGTCCCAATCACTCCAGTCCCCACCCCACGCTGGGTCTCTTGTGTGGAGCTCAGCGCACCCCCTCATCCCAGGGCTGGGTCCCTCCTGGGGGGCTCATTGCAACCCATCTGCACCCCAAAATCCCAGAGCTGAGTCTCTCTTGGGGGACTCATCCCACCCCATACAGATGCCCCCACATCCCAGGGCTGGGACCCTCCTGGGGGGCTCATCCCGACCCACCTGCACCCCAAAATTCTGGATCTGAGTCTCTCTTGGGGGGGCTCATCCCACCCCATATGGACCCCCCTCATCCCAGGGTTGAGACCCTCCTGGGGGCTCATCCCACCCCATATGGACGCCCCATATTCCAGGGCTGGGTCTCTCTTGGGGGGCTCATCCCGATCCACCTGCACCCCAAAATCCCACAGCTGAGTCTCTCTTGGGTGGCTCATCCCGCCCCATATGGACCCCCACATCCCAGGGCTGGGGTCCAGAGCAGAGCTGGGGATGGAGGGGGGGCATCTGCCATGGGCTGGGGGTTTTTTTTAGGGGGGTACGGGAGGGGTGCATTTCCCAGGCAGGGAGCAGCAGCCCAGCCCGGGCCCCCGCCGTCTGGGCTCGCGGAGCCAGGATGGAAACTCTGAGGGCCGAGCTCCACGCCGAACATTTTCCGTTCCCATTTTGCTCCCCTGCTCGCTCCTTTTCTCTTTTCCCCCTTTTCTTTTTTTCTTTTCAGTTTCATTGAGGAATTCACTGTCCCCCCACCATGTCCCCCCAATGCTCCCTGCACCCCCAGGGCCACCAGGATGGGACGATGTTCCCCAGCCTCATCCCAGTAGGACCATGGGGCTGCGAGGGATGCGTGGGGACCCCCTGCCTCCCCACAGCACCCCAGACCCTTTGGGGGGGTCCCCACGCCCCCCATCGCTGCACCCCAAGGTGTCAGATCCACATCCCTGGGGATGGAGCCAGGGTTGGGGATGGGATGGAGCCAGGGCTGGGGACCGAGGGCTCTAGAGCCTGGCTGGGAGCTCTGGCTTCTCCCGGTGACCTCATCCATCGCTGGGCAGCCGCCCAGGCTGGCGGCGACCGTGGCTGCGGTGCCACGTGGCCGGGGCGTGGGGCGCCCGCATCGCACCCCGCGGCACCCCAGCCAACGGCACCTGGAGCTGCCGGACCCCAAACAGGATTGGGGGGACAAAACCCCAAGAGCTCCCCAAGTTGGGGAGCCCCAGCACTCACAGCACCTCATCCAACGGCACCTGGGTCTGCCGGACCCCAAACTCTTGGAACAGAGTAGGAGGGACAAAACCCCAAGAGCTCCCCAGGATGGGGAGCCCCAGCACTCACGGGGTTGGAGGCTTAATGGCTTTTGGGGGGGTCTCAGGGTCTCTCCAGTCAGGATGGAGCAATGCCCTCCAGTCTTATCCCAGCGGGACCACGGAGCCAGGCTCTGGTTCCCAAAGGACGTTGAGCACTGCTGGCACCAAGCCCCCCATTGCAGGTTCCTGGGGGGTCTCCACCCCAGCCGGGAGTCGGGCATTGGTCAGGGTTGCTGGGTTGGAGTTGTTGGCTTTGGGGTGCTCCAGTTGTTGGGGTTCCTGGATTGGTGGTCGTTGGGGGGTTTGGGTTGGTTGTTGGGATGGTCACATTGGGGTTGTTGGACGGAAGCGGTTGGATTTGGGTTGGTGGTTGGGATGGTCACGTTGGGGTTGTTGGGTTGGAGTGGTTGGGTTTGAGTTGTTGGTCTTGGGCTACTGGACTTGTTGGCTTGGGGTTGGTGGTTGGGGTTGGTGGGTTGGAGTTGTTGGCTTTGGGGCACTCTGGTTGTTGGGATTCCTGGATTGGTGGTTGCTGGGGGGTTTGGGTTGGTGGTTGGGATGGTCACGTTGGGGTTGTTGGACAGGAGTGGTTGGGTTTGGGTTGTTGGCCTTGGACTGTTGGACTAGAGTCACTGTGTTGGCCGTTGGGGTTGTTGGGTTGCGGTACTGGGGTTGGGGTACTCAGGCTGTGGTCACTGGTTGGGGTTGTTGGGTTGGAGCTGTTGGTCGGGGTGTTTGGGGTATTTGGGGCAGTGGTTGGGGTGGTTGGGGCGGTGTTTGGGGTATTTGGGGAGGTGGATGGGGTTGTTGGGTTGGAGTTGTTGGGGTAGTGGTTGGGGTTGTTGGGTTGGAATTGTTGGTTGGGGAGTTTGGGGAGGTGGTTGGGGCTGTTGGGGGTCTGGTTTGGTGCTTCCCCATGTTAGGAGGGATTCAACATAGATTTGGGGCCAGGGTCCTCCAGCCATACAAGGCGGGAGGTGGAGGAGGTGGGTGGATGGAAAGAGGGATGGCTGGTGGTCCCACAGCCCAGGGGGTCCCCCAGGCCTCCAGCCCCAGCCATGGAGACCCCCTGGGAAAGGGGGGTCTGGGTCCCAAAAGGGAGGGACAGTCCCAAAAGCTGAGGGTCCCGGGGTCAGGAGGTTCTGAGGGGTGGGAAGTTGGGCTGGAGAGGAGGGGGCTCAGCTGGACCGCGTGCCCCCAGCCCAGCCCCCCCCCCAACCGGGCCCCTCCAGCTCCACCGCCCCCGACCAGGGGTCCCTCCAGCTGGAGCTCGGCCCAAGCAGCAGCGAGGATCCAGCCCAGCTCTTCCTCCTCCTCCTCCTCCTCGGCCACTTCCCAGCCCCACGTCAGCATCTTCCTCCCAGCCTCCCTTCCTGCTCCCCCCAGTTCATCCCAGTTCCCTGCCCGAGGGACCAGCGTGGACAAGGGGGGGTTAACTCTTCCCTAGCAGCCGGCTGTTCCCCATGGACCCCCCCCCCCCATTTCTTCTGTGTCCTCCCCAACCCCACAGTGTGTCCCCCCCAGCCCCACAGGGTCACTCTCATCCCTATTATCCCTTCCATCCCTACAGAGTCCCCCCAAATCTCTCTCATCCCCACAGTGACCCCCCCTCATCCCCACACCCCCCATCCCCACAGTGACTCCCCCTCATCCCCACACACACCCATCCCCACAGTGATCCCCCTCCTCATCCCACAGTGACCCCTCCTCATCTCCAATGAACCCCCCATCCCCACACCCCCCATCCCCACAGTGACCCCCCCCATCCCCACAGTGACCCCCCCTCATCCCCACACACCCCCACATCCCCACAGTGACCCCCCCTCATCCCCACACCCCCCATCCCCACAGTGACCCCCCCTCATCCCACAGTGACCCCTCCTCATCTCCAATGAACCCCCCATCCCCACACCCCCCATCCCCACAGTGACCCCCCCTCATCCCCACACCCCCCCATCCCCACAGTGACCCCCCCATCCCCACACCCCCATCCCCATAGTGACCCCCCCATCCCCACAAACCCCCATCCCCACAGTGACCCCCCCTCATCCCCACACACACCCCCATCCCCACAGTGACCCCCCCTCATCCCCACACCCCCCATCCCCACAGTGACCCCCCCTCCTCATCCCACAGTGACCCCTCCTCATCTCCAGTGAACCTCCCATCCCCACACCCCCATCCCCACAGTGACCCCCCCTCATCCCCACAAACCCCCATCCCCACAGTGACCCCCCCGCATCCCCACACACCCCCCATCCCCACAGTGACCCCCCTCATCCCCACCCCCCATCCCCACAGTGACCCCCCCTCATCCCCACCCCCCCCATCCCCACAGTGACCCCCATCCCCGGTGTCCCCCATTCCCACGAGGACCCCGATTCCCACGCCCCCCCGCCTCCATCCCCACCCCCCCCGCCACGTCCCGTGTCCCCCCCCCCCCTCTGGCCGTGGCCGCGGACGTCGTGGAAATCCAAGGGGGGGCGGGGGGGTCTGTAGGGGAGGGGCCAGAGACAGAAGGATTTCAAAGCGATGAAACTGGGGCAAAGCCAAAAACACTAAAGAAAATTTTTTTTTTAAAAAAAAAAATGTCCTTTCGCCGGCAGCCCCGCCCGCTCGGCCGGCAGGGGAAACTGAGGCACGGAGGGGCCCTTGGAGCCGCGGAGACCCCAGGAGAGGCAGCGGTGGGGTGCAGGGGGACCCCCAGCTCCAGCCCCCCCCCCCGCCGTACCGGGCTGGGGTGCAGGGGGATGCAGGGGGGGTGCAGGGGCGTGTAGGGGGGTGCAGGGAGGATGCAGGGGGGTGCAGAGGGGTGCAGGGGAGTGTAGGGGATGCAGGGGGGTGCAGGGGGGTGCAGGAAGGATGCAAGGGGGTGCAGGGGAGTGTAGGGGGGTGCAGGAAGGATGCAGGGGGGTGCAGGGAGTGTAGGGGGTGCAGGGGGGTGCAGGAAGGATGCAAGGGGGTGCAGGGGAGTGCAGGGGAGTGTAGGGGGGTGCAGGTGGGTGAAGGGGGGTGCAGGGGAGTGTAGGGGGAGCAAGGAGGTGCAGGAAGGATGCAGGGGGGTGCAGGGGAGTGTAGGGGGTGCAGGGGGGTGCAGGAAGGATGCAGGGGGGTGCAGGGGAATGTAGGGGGGTGCAGGGAGGGTGCAGGGCGGGTGAAGGGGGGGTGCAGGGAAGATGCAGTGGGGCGTAAGGGGAATGCAGGAGGGGTACGGGGGCGCCAGGAGGAGTGCACGGGGGTGCGGGGAAGATGAAGGAGGGTGAAGGGGGGTGCAGGGGGGTGCAGGAGAGATGCATGGGGTGCACGGGTGGTGCATGGGGGATGCAGGGGGTGCAGGGGGGATGCATGGGGGGTGCAGGGGAGTTGCAGGGGGGTGCAGGAGGGATGTAGGAGGGGTGCAGGGAGGATGTGGGGGGATGCAGGGGGGTGCAGGGAGGATGCAGGGGGGTGCAGGAGAGATGCAGAGGGTGCAGGGGTGGTGCATGGGGGATGCAGGGGGTGCAGGGGGGGTGTAGGGGGATGCATGGGGGGTGCAGGGGGGATGCAGGGGGGATGCACGGGGGGTGTAAGGGAGTTGCAGGGGGGTGCAGGGAGGATGTGGGCGGATGCAGGGAGGATGCAGGGGGATGCAAGGGGGACCCAGGGGGGATGTAGGGGGGGATGCAGAGGGGTGCAGGGGGTTAAAGTGGGGGGGGAATGCAGAGAGCATGCAGGGGAGGATGCAGGGGGGCATGGAGGGGATGAAGGATGGGATGGACGGTTGGAAGCTGGGGTGCAGGGATGATGCAGGGGGTGCAGGGGGGATGTGGGGGGGATACGGGGGGTGCAGGGGGGGTGTAGGGGTTTGCAGGGGGGATGTAGGGTGAGTGCAGGGAAGATGCAGGGGGGTGCAAGAGGGGTGCAGGGGATGCAAGGGGGATGCGGGGGAGGGATGAATGATGGGATGGACGGTTGGAAGCGGGGGGGCCGGGGAGATGCAGGATGGGATGGATGGGGGGATGCAGAGGGTGGCAGGGGAGATGCAGGAAGGACAGGAGCCAGGGCACGGGTGGAGGGATGAGCGCCCTCTGCCCCACTCCTAGCCCCCACCCAGGGCAGACATCAGGAGCATCCAGTCCCTGGGACCCTGCTGCCCCCACTCAGCGTGGGACCCTGACCCTGTGGAGCCCAGATGGGGACGGGGACATCCTCCTGCCGTCCCAGTGCCCCCCCACCCTTCACGGGCGATGCCCTTGGCTCCTGCCCCACGGCTGACGCCTCCCCGGTGCAGCCTCCACGTCGGCAGCCGGGGAGACCAGGGGGGCCCGGGGCTGGGGGGGCTGGGGGCACCCCCCGACCCCGTTCTCACCCCCCTCTGCCCTGCGGCATTGCCTCGAGGGGCCCCATGGAGCCTTGGTGGGATTGGGATGAGCCCTACGGAGCCTTGGTGGGACTGGGATGAGCCCCATGGAGACTTGATGGGACTGAGATGAGCCCCATGGAGCCTTATCTGGTGTGGGATGAGCCCCACGGAGCCACAAGCAGGACCCTGGTGGGATGTCACTGCCACCTGTGGCATCTCTGAGCACATCCATGAGCTGTGGGGAGTTGGTGCTGCCCTGCAGAAGGGATGGGGTGTGGGGCCAGAGAGGGAATAAAAGAGTTTGTGGGGAAATCAATTGACATCCAGCTTTTAGGATCTGACGATGCCACACTATTAAATGTCCCACTTGGCCATGACAGAGCCACCTCATCCTCACTACAGCTTCCCGTCTGTCCTCCACCATCTATTCCTTCTTGTATCCATCCCTCCATCCATCTCATCTCTCCATCCATCCATCCCTCCATCCCTCCATCCCTGCCTCCATCCATCCATCCCTCCATCTCTGCCTCCATCCGTCCGTCCATCCATCCATCCATCCATCCATCCATCCATCCATCCATCCATCCATCCCTGCCTCCATCCATCCATCCATCCATCCATCCATCTCTCCCTCCACCTCTCCATCCTGCTACAAACGCCCATTCCTATTTTCATCCCTCCCTCTTTGTGCCCGCACACTCCTCCTCTGCTCCATCCATCCCCTCTCCTCCATCGGTCCCTCCACCACCAGCTCCATCCATCCCATCCCCTCTGTCCACCCCTTCCCCATCCTTCCACCCCCACACCTTGTCCCCATCCCCCCCCCGCTGAGAACAGTGTCTCCCAAAGCCCTGGGGGTCTCAGAGGGTCCCTGGGCTGGAGTGGGGGGGACACATAGATCCCCGTACCCTCAATGTGGGATGCTCTGGTACTTCAGGGTCACAACGAGTGCCCCAGTCCCTCAGTGCCCTCCTCCGGTGATGCAGAGACATCCCCAAGGGACACATCTGGGAGCTGGGGGTGTCACATCTGTGACCCCCAGCCAAGCAGGACATTGTGCTCCCAGACACCCCAGGAGCCAGGGGAGAGAGGCTGGAGGGGGCAGTGCAAGCCCTGCACATCAGACTTGTGCGTGCAACTCCTGCACCTCTAACCGCTGCGTGTGCAACCCCTGTGTGTATGCAACTACTGTGTGTGCAACTCCTGAGTGTGCAACCCTGTGTGTGCAACTCTGTGTTTGGGCAACCATTGTGTGTGCAACCCTGAGTGCACAACCTTGTGTGCACAACTCCTGTGTACGCAAACCTGTGTGTGTGCAACCCTGTGCAACCCCTATGTGTGCAATCCCTGTGTGTGTAACCATGTGTGCGCAACCCTGTGTGTGTGCAACCCTGTGTGTGTCCAACCCCTGTGTGCACTCCTGTGTGTGCAACCCTGTGTCCAATCCTGTGTGTGCAACCCTGTGTGTGCAACTCCTGCGTGTGCAACTCTGTGTTTATGCAACCCCTGTGCGTGCACAACCCTGTGGGCACAACCCTGTGTGTGTGTGTAACCCTGTGTGTGCACAACCCCTGTGCGTGCAACCCTATGTGCACAACTCTGTGTTTGTGCAACCCCTGTGTGCAACCCCTGCGTGTGCAACCCCGGGTATGTGCAACCCTCTATGTGCACCCCTGTGTGCAAAACTCCTGCATGTGCAACCCTGTGTTTGTGCAACCCCTGTGTGTGTAACCATGTGTGTGCAACCCTGTGTGTGTGCAACCCTGTGTGCACAACTCCTGTAAGTGCAAACCTGTGTGTCCAACCCCTGTGTGCGCAACCCTGTGTGTTTGCAACCCTGTATTTGCAACCCTGTGTGCGCAATCCTGTGTGTGCAACCCTGTGTGCAAAACTCCTGCGTGTGCAACCCTGTGTTTGTGCAACCCCTGTATGTGTAACCCTGTCTGTGTAACCCTGTGTGTCCAACCCTGTGTGAGGGCAGCTCCTGAGTGTGTGCAACCCTGTCTGCGCAACCCTGTGTGTGTGCAACCCTGTGTGTGTGCAACCCTGTATGTGTAACTTCTGTGTGTGCAACCCTGTGTGTGTGCAACCCTGTATGTGTAACCGTGTGTGCAATCCTGTGTGTGTGCAACCCTGTGTGCACAACTCCTGTAAGTGCAACCCTGTGTGTCCAATCCCTGAGTGTGCAACCCTGTGTTTGTGCAACCCCTATGTGTGCAACCCTGTGTGTGTCCAACCCCTGTGTGCACAACTCCTGTGTGTGCAACCCTGTGTGTCCAATCTCTGAGTGTGCAACCCTGTGTGTTTGCAACCCTGTGTGTGCAATCCTGTGTGTGAAACCCTGTGTGCGCAATCCTGTGTGTGCAACTCCTGTGTGTGTCCAACCCTGTGTGAGGGCAGCTCCTGAGTGTGTGCAACCCTGTCTGCGCAACCCTATGTGTGCAACCCTGTGTGTGTGCAACCCTGTGTGTGTGCAACCTTGTATGTGTAACTTCTGTGTATGCAACCCTGTGTGTGCAACCCTGTGTGCACAACTCCTGTAAGTGCAACCCTGTGTGTCCAGTCCCTGAGTGTGCAACCCTGTGTGTTTGCAACCCTGTGTGCGCAATCCTGGGTGTGCAATCCGTGTGTGCAACTCCTGTGTGTGCAACCCTGTCTGTGCAACCCTATGTGTGCAACCCTGTGTCTGTGCAATTCTGTGTGCGCAACTCTGTGTGTGTGCAACCCTGTGTGTGCAACTCCTGAGTGTGCAACCCTGTGTGTGTGCAACCCTATCTGCACAACTCCTGTAAGTGCAACCCTGTGTGTCCAATCCCTGAGTGTGCCACCCTGTGTGTTTGCAACCCTGTGTGCGCAACCCCTGTGTGTGCAACTCCTGAGTGTGCACCCCTGTGTGTGCACCTCCTGTGTGTGCAACCCTGTCTGTGCAAACCTATGTGTGCAACCCTGTGTCTGTGCAATTCTGTGTGCACAACTCTGTGTGTGTGCAACCCCTGTGTGTGCAACTCCTGAGTGCACACCCCTATGTGTGCAACTCCTGTGTGTGCAACCCTGTGTGTGCAACCCTATGTGTGCAACCCTGTGTCTGTGCAATTCTGTGTGCCACCCCTGTGTGTGCAACCCCTGAGCGTGCAACTTTGCTGACGCACACGGGCGTGTCGGGCAGCCCCAGGTGGATCCGCACACCTGTGTCTCTCACGTGCGCGCTCGAGGCTGTGCACAAGGCCACCTCCCTCCGACGTCCCCGATGCCACAGGGGCACTGGAGCCCAGGACCCTTTCTCGGGGGGCCGGAGGGGCTCCCCACGGCCGCCGTGGGGCTGGAGGCGCTGGGTGGGCCGCGCTGCTGCGTGGTGCGCGGTGTCCAGCTCCCAGCCCGCGGACGGGTGCCAAATTCCTCCACCCCCGCAGGAAGCCGTCGGCGCGCTCGGCGCTAGCTCTGCACCAGGGCCAGGGCCTGGCCAGGGGGATGCGGAGCGAGAAAGGGCTGGAGGAGAGAAACCAGGTCAGCCCCGAGCCGCCAGCGTCACCCTGGCAGGCAGCAGAAGCTCCTTCGAGGAAGCAGGCGAGGATTCGGCCCCGGTGACGTCCCCTCCGGCGCGCACGGCACGCGCCAGCCCGACTCGCGCCTGGCTGCTGCTCGCTAGCTCGAGGAACCATCCCAGCCCCATCATCTGAGACCCATGTAGGGGCAGGGAGAGCCTGAGGATGAGGAGGGGGCTTCGAGGGGAGGCACTCGCTGCAGGGCTGGCTCGGGCATCGCTGCCCCAGGAGCCTCAAGGCTGCGGTGGAAGAAGCAGAAAGGTTCGGCTCAGCAATGCCTGCGGTGGCTCTGTGCGATGTGCCCATCACCAGGTACCTCGCGCATCCCTGGGAAATGCTCCCAGCCCCCATCCCAGAGCAATCTCCCACATCCAAATTGTCCTCCCAGCCCCAGGGAACGTCCCCATCCCTGGGTACCACTCCCGTCCCCAGGTGATGCTCCTCCTGACTCACGCTCCCAGCCTGGGTACCGCTCCCATCCCTCAAACCACTCTCACCTCCAACTGCTGCTTCCATCCCGGGATGTGAATCCCGCTTCCATCCCTGCCCCATAAATGCATCTCCTGCCCACCCCACCTCAAGCCCTTTCCCCAGGGTGTGAATCCCTTCTCCAGGGCTCCCTCCTCCCGGCTGCCTTTCGAACACAAACACTGCTCAGTGGAAAATGTGACCCCACCACGTAGCTGACGATAACTCGGGGCCAGACTGGGGCCAACTGGAACAGCACCGGCTTGGCTGTGGCCCCAGCTGAGCCCGCAGCGGCCAGGGGAACCGGGGGACCCGGCGGGGGGGGGACAACTCGGGACTCCCTCCCGCCTCCTGCATCGCTCCTGTGCCCAGCCCGATCCTGCACAAAGCCACAGCCGTGTCCCCATGGGGATGGACACGAGAGGAGGAGGCGGTGGCAGGGACATGTGGCACCAGGGAGATGCTGGGACCCTTCTTGGCCCATCTCTAAGCTCTGGTGGGATGGAGAAGCCTGGGGATGGTGCTGGATGAGCAGGACAAAGATGCCCAGGAATGGTTGCTGGATGGATGAGATGAAGATGCCCGGATGGTGGTAGATGGCAGGACACATGCCCAGGCACGATGCTGGATGAGCAGGATGAAGATGCCCCTGGGAAGGATGGAGATGTCTGGGATGGTGGCTGGACACCATGGACATGCCGAGAGACAGCAGCGTACAGGCAGGATGCCCAGGGATGGCACCCACAGGGAAGGATGGAGATGCCAAGGGACAGCGGCTGGATGGACAGGATGGAGAGGTCCTAGGATGGTGGCACAAGGGCAAAGTGGAGATGCCCCAAGGTGGTTCTGTCTGGCAAGAACACGGGTGCCGAGGGGCAGTGCCAGGCGAGCGGGAGGCCGGTGCCCTGTCCCTGTCCCACGGACAGCCGGAGGTGTGTGGGCTGGGAGCAGCAGCAGTCGGAGGAGCCCGTTTGTTTCTCATTAGTGGCTCTTGGCAGGAGCTGTGGAAAAAATAGCTTCAAACAGCAGAGCTGGAAGGGAAAAGGCTGGGCTGAGGGAGGGGAGTGGGGCCGCCGTGGGGAAGGGGGCGCAGGGCCAGCAGGGACGGGGAGGGGGTCGGGGTGACGGTGGCCTGGACGGGGTGCAGGGGAGGGGACAGACACAGGCACGGTCCCCTCTGCAACGTCCCTGTCCTGGGAGCAGCTGGGTCCATTCTGGGGAGCTCATGCCCATTGCACTTGTGCACTCTCGTGCAAGCCTGGGTGTATTAGTGCACGCTCGTGTGTGCAGAGCGGCTGAGCACAGCATCTGCACACCCCCAGTAGCACGAGCAGCCCCAGGGAGGGAACAGGGACCACGCCTGGGTGCATACATGAGCATGGCAACATCTCAGCCCCCCAGCCCACTGGGGAAACTGAGGCACGGCCGTGTGCCACCACCAGCCACGGCGAGCAGGGATCCAGCTGTGCCCATCAGGAAGCTCCCACCACAGCCGCTTCTCATGTTTCTGGGGGGCTCGCGGCACAGCCGCTTACACAACCGTGTGTCTGCGAGCGCTGGCAGCTCCGCCAACTCAACCAAAAGCAAAAGGAGGGAGTGCAGGAGACGAGCAGAGCCCACCCGGCTCCCCCCACCTCGTGCCACGAAGGGGACGTGGTGGGGACAGGGGTCTGTTCCGCCTGGCATGGACATGCCTGGGTGGCACCAGTGCCCAGCTGCCACCCTGCGCTGGGAAGCGGGCAGCGGCCAGACGGGGTCACTTGGGGACAGTGGCCAAGACAGAGCTGGTCCCTGCTGCCAGGCCAGGGCTGTGCCCGCCAGAGCCGGTGGCGCTGACACAGCCTTGGCAGCCGGCACAGGGCTGACATCCCCGTCCCTGCGGGCATGGGGAGACCCCGGTGGGGCCAGGGGAAGCACGGTGTGCTGGGAGGTGCGTGTGCACATGCGTGCAAGGATGTGCGTGTGGATGTGTGTGTGCAACCCCCATGCCGGTGCCCGCGTGGCCGGCTGGGTTTGGCCACCGGCACCCACCTGGCTTTGTGGCTATTTCTGCCTCCAGCCTGGATTTAATTCTACCCTGCCTGCTGCTGCTGTGTAATTACAAGCCCAAAAAAAGCCCAGGCACCCTCTCATCCTCAGGGTTGGGGCACAACCAGCACCCTGGCCCTGGGGTGGGCACGGGGTGCCGGCACCCACAGCCTGGGGAGCTGAGGGACTCCCAAAGCAGAGACCTGGCAAACTCGGTGCAGCTGGGAGGGCTAGAGGTGAGGGGGGCTCTGTCTGATCAGGTTTTGGGCGTCCCAGTCATGGAACCCACCAGGGGCACGGGAGGACGAGTGGCGACAAATCCTTCGTTAAGCCCTTGAGCCAATTACACCACTGGCGCTGCCCTGTGGCCCGTGTGGTGCAGCCCCCGTGCCCGGGGCAGCCGTAAACCCCTTAGGGGGATGATCCTGCTTATGGCAGCGTCTCGGTGCCCACAGCCCCACCACCCCGACCCCAAGTCTCTGAGCCCCCCCTCACCCCCAGCACCCCACTCTGTCCTCCTGGCACCCTCCAGTGTCCCTCCAACACCTCCTCCCCTTGGGAAACTCACCCTCATCCCGCTTGCTGCCGCTGCGTTGTGGGGCACGGTGTGGGGCAGCCCCATGGGCACAGCCCCGGTCGGGGCTCAGGGCGCTGATCGGCTTTGGGGAGCTTACAGCCCTGAGCCGGCAGCTCCGGGGCTCTTCACACCTGCGGCGATCCCGCTCCTCTGGCTTCGCCAATGGCTCCTCATCCCCATCTCAGCGTGGGGACACGGTTCTGCCACAGTAGCAGGGCATGGACAGAGGGTGTGCAAGGCCAGGCGTGCCCTGTGCCACCCTGGGTACCTCCTGTGCCACCCTGGGTACCTCCTGTGCCACCCTGAGCATCCCTTGTGCATCCCTCGTGCCACCCTGAGCATCCCTTGTGCATCCCTCGTGCCACAGTGAGCATCCCTTGTGCCACCTCGTGTCACTCTGAGCATCCTTGTGCATCCCTCGTCCCACCCTAAACATCCCTTGTGCACAAATGGACACAGGGACATGGACACACAGGGACACAGGGACATGGAGAAGTGCACACAGAGATACGGGGACACAGGGACATGGAGAAGTGGACACAGGAATACGGGGACACAGGGACATGGAGAAAGGGACACAGGGACAGGGACAAGTAGACACAGGGATACAGGGATACAGGGACACAGGGACATGGAGAAGTGGACACGGGAATACGGGGACACAGGGACATGGAGAAAGGGATATAGGGACATGGAGAAAGGGACACAGGGAGAGAGGGACACAGGGAAATGGGCAAGTGCACACAGGGATACGGGGACACAGGGACATGGAGAAGTGGACATGGGAATATGGGGACACAGGGACATGGAGAAAAGGATATAGGGACATGGAGAAAGGGACGCAGGGATACAGGGACACAAGGACATGGACAAGTGCACACAGGGATACAGGGACACAGGGACATGGAGAAGAGGACATGGGAATATGGGGACACAGGGACATGGAGAAAAGGATATAGGGACATGGAGAAAGGGACGCAGGGATACAGGGACAGGGAGAGAGGGACACAGGGACATGGGCAAATGGACACAGGGATACGGGGACACAGGGACATGGAGAAAGGGACCCAGGGACACGGGGACAGAGCACGAGACAGGGCCGCACTGTCTGCCACATCAGCAGCCGCGGGGAAGGGACCCAGCCTGCAGCTGGGAGCCAGATGGGTTGGGGCCGAGCAGGGTTGGGGCCACCCCCGGGGTGTCCCCCAGGCAGGGGACATCCGAGGGGGACACCGAGCGGAGCCCAGAGCCCCCACAACACCCCAAATGGGGCAAGGAGGGAGGGCTGGGAAGGTCTGAAGAGAGAGGGATGGAAGGAGGAGGGGAGGGAGGGGGGTGTAGAATGGATGCAAGGAGGGTTGGGGAGATGCAAGGAGGATGCAGGGAGGATGGAATGGAATGGAATGGAATGGAATGGAATGGAATGGAATGGAATGGAATGGAATGGAATGGAAAGGGATGGAATGGAGAGGGATGGAATGGAGAGGGATGGAATGGAGAGGGATGGAATGGGATGGAATGGAATGGAATGGAATGGAATGGAATGGAATGGAATGGAATGGAATGGAATGGAATGGAATGGAATGGGGTTGTTTAGCCTGGAGAGGAGGAGGCTGAGGGGAGACCTCATTGCTACCTCATTGCTACAACTCCCTGAAAGGAGGTTGTGGAGAGGAGGGAGCTGGGCTCTTCTCCCAAGGGACAGGGGACAGAACGAGAGGGAATGGCCTCAAGCTCCACCAGGGGAGGTTTAGGCTGAACATTAAGAAAAAATTTCTCATGGAAAGGGTCATTGGGCACTGGCAGAGGCTGCCCAGGGAGGGGGTTGAGTCACCTTCCATGGAGGGGTTTAAGGGAAGGGTCTAAGAGATGCTGACGGATATGGTTTAGAGTTTGATAGGAATGGTTGGACTTGATGATCCCTTGGGTCTCTTCCAACCTGGTTATTCTATGATTCTATGAATGGAATGGAATGGAGTGGAATGGAATGGAATGGAGAGGGAAGGAATGGATGGAGAGGGAAAAGAATGGAGAGGGATGGAAGGAGGAAGGGATGGAGAAAGGGTGTGGAATGGATGCATGGAGGGTTGGGAGGATGTAGGGAGGCAGTGAGCAGGTGGGGGCAGGTTGCAGGAAGGAGAGGAGCCAGGGTAGGGATGATCCCCCCCCAGCATCCAGGCTGACAGCAGGAGACCCCGGGGGCGCCGTGACCCCCCGCACCGAGCACCAGAGGACAGGTGGACACCCAGAGCAGGACAGAGCCCCCTCGACACCTCGGGGACCCCCGTCCCAGCAGCCAGACAATCTGGGGGCAGCACCCTCAGCTTAGTCCCACTACCTGAAGAAAAAAAACCCCAAAGCAGCCCAGCCCACCCCAAATCATCCCCACCGGGGTCACCCACGCCTCCACCCAGGGCAAGGTTCGCCATGGGGCAGGGACGGGGCAAAGGGCACCTGGGTGCTGGGGCACCCAGGTCCAGAGTCCGACGGGCGAGGAGCGTGGCACAGCGGATGCCAGGACGCTCGGGTTCGTTGGCAAGGGGGGGGCGAAGGCCGTGGGAACCCCAGTGGGTGCTACTCCCAGGATGGGGGATGGGGATGGGGGCATGGGGGTCTGGGGATAGGGAGAGGGCGTCTCTGGGAGGGTCAAGGCACCCCAGGGTGCCGGGGAGGGTCGCTCTGCCAGCTCACAGCATGCGCCCCTCAGTATCCCCAGGATGATGTTCTTCGTTGTCATCATCATCCTCATCGCCGTCATCTTCCTCATGGTGATCTTCCATGTCTGCCGCAAGCTGCACCACAACCCCATGACCCCCCCGCCCTACGGGGACCCCCAAGGCCCCACGTCCCCCCCGTTGGCCCCGATGCCTACGCTCCCCAGCCTGCCCGGAGGGACCATCCCTGTGGGGCTGGAGCCCCCTCCCTACAGCGAGGTGCGAACCAGGAGCACCCTGTTGTGGGGTGGGGGGAGATGGGGTTATGGGGTGGGGGGAAATGGAGCTATGGGGTGGGGGGCTATGGTGTGATGGGTGATGGGGTGGGAGGAGTTGGAGCTATGGGATGGGGGGAGATGGAGCTATGGGGTGGGGTCTATGGCGTGATGGGTGGTGGGGTGGGGGGAGATGGGATGATGGGGTGGGGGGGGCTACAGCGTGATGGGGTGGGGGGAGATGGAACTATGGGGTGGGGGGCTATGGCATGATGGGTGATGGGGTAGGGGAGCTATGACGTGATGGGGTGGGGGGAGATGGGGTTGTGGGAGCTCTGGGGTATTGGGGTGCTGAGGCTGTGGGGCTCAGCAGGGCATGGGGAGACTCTGGGGGCCAAAAGACCTTTCTCCCCACACTGGGGGACCACTTCCAGTGTCTTGGGTTCAGCCCTGGGTGGGGGCACCCTCCTCCCCCTAGGGACCGCAGCTCCCTGGGAGCCAGAGGAGACCACATGCCCCCACCCTGAACGCCCCACTCACCCTTAGGTGACAGCGAAGCCCTTCCTCTACCCATCCCCCCAGGGGCCGTGCCCCGAATGCGGCCGTGGGCCTGGGGCTCAGCCCCCCACCACCACCCAGACCGGCTTGTAGAGGTGACCCCTGCCCGCGGACAGTGCATGGCACGGACCCAGGAGTCGAGATGGCCCCTAGGAGACCTCCTGGGTCTGTGTCCCCCCTAACCCCGGCTCTGTGTGCTCCCCCCAACACAGGGCATGGGGGGTAATTTCTCTATTTATTGTTTTAAAATTGTAAAATAACTCCCTGCTGTGCTGGTTTTGAGGGGGTGGGGAGGCTTGGGGGGTGGGGGGCACAGGGGGAGATCCTGGCACCCTGCACTGCTGCCCCCAGCCATGGGTGCACCCTGGCACTGGAGGGGCTCTGTGAGCGTGCGTCCCCAGCCCTGTCCCTAACCCCATCCTATCCCAGTCCAATGCCCATACTCATCTCTGTCCTCGTCCTCATCCCATCTCATCCCCATCCCTGTCCCCATCCCACCCCCAACCTGTCCCTGTGGCCATCGCCATCCCCAGCCAATCAACATCCTAGCTCATTCCTACCCCTGTTCCCATCCTCATCTCATCTCATCTCTATCCTATTTCATCCTTATTCCTGTCCCCCATCCCATCCCCATCTCCTCCCATCCCATCCCTGCTCTGTCCTCATCCCATCCCATCCCATCCCATCCCATCCCATCCCATCCTATCCCCATCTCCTCCCATCCCTGCTCTGTCCTCTTCCCATCCCATCCCATCCCATCCCATCCCATCCTATCCCCATCTCCTCCCATCCCCATCTCCTCCCATCCCTGCTCTGTCCTCTTCCCATCCCATCCCATCCCATCCCATCCCCATCTCCTCTCATCCCATCCCTGCTCTGTCCTCTTCCCATCCCATCCCATCCTATCCCCATCTCCTCCCATCCCATCCCTGCTCTGTCCTCTTCCCATCCCATCCCATCCCATCCCATCCCATCCTATCCCCATCTCCTCCCATCCCATCCCTGCTCTGTCCTCTTCCCATCCCATCCCATCCCATCCCATCCCATCCCCATCTCCTCCCATCCCATCCCTGCTCTGTCCTCTTCCCATCCCATCCCATCCCATCCCATCCCATCCCATCCCCATCTCCTCCCATCCCCATCTCCTCCCATCCCATCCCTCCTCTGTCCTCTTCCCATCCCATCCCATCCCATCCCATCCTATCCCCATCTTCTCCCATCCCCATCTCCTCCCATCCCATCCCTGCTCTGTCCTCTTCCCATCCCATCCCATCCTATCCCATCCTATCCCCATCTCCTCCCATCCCCATCTCCTCCCATCCCATCCCTGCTCTGTCCTCTTCCCATCCCATCCATCCCCATCTCCTCCCATCCCCATCTCCTCGTATCCCATCCCTGCTCTGTCCTCTTCCCATCCCATCCCTTCCCATCCCACTCCATCCCCATCCCACTCCATTCCCATCCTATCCCCATCTCCTCCCATCCCATCCCTGCTCTGTCCTCTTCCCATCCCATCCCATCCCATCCCATCCCACTCCATCCCCATCCCATCCCATCCCATCCTATCCCCATCTCCTCCCATCCCATCCCTGCTCTGTCCTCTTCCCATCCCATCCCATCCCATCCCATCCCATCCCATCCCCATCTCCTCCCATCCCCATCTCCTCCCATCCCATCCCTCCTCTGTCCTCTTCCCATCCCATCCCATCCCATCCCATCCCATCCCATCCTATCCCCATCTTCTCCCATCCCCATCTCCTCCCATCCCATCCCTGCTCTGTCCTCTTCCCATCCCATCCATCCCTATCTCCTCCCATCCCCATCTCCTCGTATCCCATCCCTGCTCTGTCCTCTTCCCATCCCATCCCATCCCACTCCATCCCCATCCCACTCCATTCCCATCCTATCCCCATCTCCTCCCATCCCATCCCTGCTCTGTCCTCTTCCCATCCCATCCCATCCCATCCCACTCCATCCCCATCCCATCCCATCCCATCCTATCCCCATCTCCTCCCATCCCATCCCTGCTCTGTCCTCTTCCCATCCCATCCCATCCCATCCCATCCCATCCCATCCCCATCTCCTCCCATCCCATCCCATCCCATCCCATCCCATCCCATCCTATCCCCATCTTCTCCCATCCCCATCTCCTCCCATCCCATCCCTCCTCTGTCCTCTTCCCATCCCATCCCATCCCATCCCATCCTATCCCCATCTTCTCCCATCCCCATCTCCTCCCATCCCATCCCTCCTCTGTCCTCTTCCCATCCCATCCCATCCTATCCCATCCTATCCCCATCTCCTCCCATCCCCATCTCCTCCCATCCCATCCCTGCTCTGTCCTCTTCCCATCCCATCCATCCCCATCTCCTCCCATCCCCATCTCCTCGTATCCCATCCCTGCTCTGTCCTCTTCCCATCCCATCCCATCCCATCCCATCCCACTCCATCCCCATCCCACTCCATTCCCATCCTATCCCCATCTCCTCCCATCCCATCCCTGCTCTGTCCTCTTCCCATCCCATCCCATCCCATCCCACTCCATCCCCATCCCATCCCATCCCATCCTATCCCCATCTCCTCCCATCCCATCCCTGCTCTGTCCTCTTCCCATCCCATCCCATCCCATCCCATCCCATCCCATCCCATCCTATCCCCATCTCCTCCCATCCCCATCTCCTCCCATCCCATCCCTCCTCTGTCCTCTTCCCATCCCATCCCATCCCATCCCATCCCATCCCATCCCATCCCATCCCATCCTATCCCCATCTTCTCCCATCCCCATCTCCTCCCATCCCATCCCTGCTCTGTCCTCTTCCCATCCCATCCCATCCTATCCCATCCTATCCCCATCTCCTCCCATCCCCATCTCCTCCCGTCCCATCCCTGCTCTGTCCTCTTCCCATCCCATCCATCCCCATCTCCTCCCATCCCCATCTCCTCGTATCCCATCCCTGCTCTGTCCTCTTCCCATCCCATCCCATCGCATCCCACTCCATCCCCATCCCACTCCATTCCCATCCCCATCCCCATTCCCATCCCCATCCCCGTCTCCTCCCATCCCATCCCTGCTCTGTCCTCATCCCATCCCACTCCATCCCTGTGAGAGACGGGCCCAGGCCAGCAGGACATCGGGGTTTATTGAACCAGGAGCACTCCCTGGCACGGGGCTGTCCCCACAGCCAGTGTCCCCAGCCCCTCACGCCACTTGCCGGCCCTGGCACCTCTTGATCTTCTTCTTGAGGAGCAGCAGGTCCAGGTAGAGCAGGCGGCCCAGGACAGCGGAGGCGCAGATCAGCCCCCCGTGGAGGGCCCCTGCCAGCCCGCAGCTGAACACGTCCTGCCCTGGGGACACGGTCAGCGCTGGTGGGAACACCGCCACCACCATGGGGGACAGTGCCACCACCGTGGGACATCGTCCTCTGCTGCAGGGAGCCCTTGGGAACACCATCTGGAGATGGGCATGGGACGGAGGGACAAGGGCACCTGGAGACACAGGTCCCTTACCTGTCAGGTAGAGGTTCTTCACGGGCGTCTCCGCTCTCATGGCAGCCACCACGGCCGGGCTGAAGCGGTCGACGTCGTGCTCGGCCCCGTACATCTCCCCGCGTGGAGCCGCCAGGTAGTGCTGGTTGGTGAGCGGTGATGCCGCCTCCACAAACTCCACCTGCCCGGGCAGGGGCACAGCAGGTGCTCGGGGGACATCGTGGTGTGTGAGGGGTACGTGTAGGTTCTCAGGACACGTGTAGGTTCTCAGGACACATACAGGTTCTTGGGGTATGTTGGCGTGAGGGTCCAACCCATCCCACCAAGCAGCAAGTCCCACCACACCACATCTGAGCCTACCTGGGGGCTGCTCGCCCCACATAACGATGTGGGGGGCTGTGATGTCCCACAGCTTTGCAGAGCACCCACTCTGCACTCCATATCCACTCTGGGCACCCACCACAGGGCTCCCCGTTCCCACTGGGCATCCCAATCCTGTTTGGGCATCCTCCACCCACCCACAGGGCTCCCAGTCCCTGCTGGACATCTCAGCCCCGCAGGGATCTCTCATCCACCCCTACACCCCTCAACTTCTCCAGGACACCCCATCCTGATGCCCACAGGGACCTCGTCACCTTGTCGCGGAGGTGTGGGAAGCGCTGCAGGGCGCGCTCCAGCAGGCACTGGGCGATGGACAGCTTGTACTGCTGGTAGTCGGGGCCGCGGTGCTTGGCGCGGGTGCCAGCCCACTCCTCAAACCACTCGTACCGCGCCATGGTCAGGATGGTCATGCATGAGCGGCCTGCGAAGGGTGGGGACAGCTGGTGACACCCTGGTGCCAGCCCTGGACCTGGCGGTGCCACCTCATAATCCTGGGCAGCAATTGAGGAGCCTCTGAGCCTGCAAAGCCAAGTGGATCAGAGCTGCAGAGCCGGAGGGGAGGACACGGAGCCCCCCTACTCCCTACCTGGGTGTCGCTGCTCGTAGGTGGGATCCTTGGCTGCAGGGAAGGTGATGAACATCATGGCCAGGTTTTCAGGGACCTCGTCGCGGCTCAGGGCAGCATAGCGGGTCATCCTGTGGGCAGGCACCCACCATGCATCCACGTCACCGGCAACGTTGGGCACCCACGTAACCCACCACAAACCCATCACACCCACCATGCACCCAACTCACCCTCAACTTTGGGCACTCATGCAACCCACCACACCCCCATCACACCCACCATGCACCCAACTCACCCTCAACGTTGGGCACCCACATAACCCAGCACACACCCATCACACCCACCATGCACCCAACTCACCCTCAACTTTGGGCACCCACGTAAACCACCACACACCCATCACACTCACCGTGCACCCACGCAACCCACCATGAACCCATCACACCCACCATGCACCCACGCAACCCACCACGCACCCATGCCACCCACCATGAACCCATCACACACACCGTGCACCCACCTCGCTCTCAATGTTGGGCACCCACATAACCCACCATGAACCCATCACACTCACCATGTACCCACCTCACTCTCAACGTTGGGCACCCACGCAACCCACCACAAACCCATCACACCCACCATGCACCCAACTCACCCTCAACTTTGGGCACCCACGTAAACCACCACACACCCATCACACTCACCGTGCACCCACACAACCCACCATGAACCCATCACACCCACCATGCACCCACGCAACCCACCACGCACCCATGCCACCCACCATGAATCCATCACACCCACCATGCACCCAACTCACCCTAAACATTGGGCACCCATGCAACCCACCACAAACCCATCACACCCACCATGTACCCACCTCACCCACAACGTTGGGCACCCACACAACCCACCATGAACCCATCTCACCCACCGTGCAGCCACCTCACCCACAACGTTGGGCACCCATGTACCCACCATGAACCCATCTCACCCACTGTGCAGCCACCTCTCCCCCAGCGTGACCCCCACCCCTGTGCCGTGCGCCCCCGTGTCCCTCACATGGTATCCAGGTCGTTGTGGGGGTAGATCCAGAAGTTGGTGGCCGGCAGGGCCAGCTCGGCCGCACTGCCCCGCAGCCCCACGAACACCAGGAAGGAGCCCATGCCGTGCCGCACCATGGCCAGGCGGGAGACGACGCCTGAGGAGATGTGGGGTGGGAGGCAGGAGATGACGCCTCGTCCCTGCTGAGGGGATGCCAGGGATGCTGGGGACATGGAGGGGCTGGGGAAACGGGGATGCTCAGGACACTGAGGGCACCAGAACATGGGGACATGAGAACACGTGGGTGTTGGAGACACCGGTGATGCCAGGAATGCAGGGATGCTGGGCACACCAGGGACACAGGGGTGGTGAGGACATGGGGACACAGGGACACAGGGATGCTGGGGACACAGGGATGCTGGGGACACAAGGATGCAGAGATGCTGGGGACATAGAAGAGTGACGAAGCTGGTGAAGGGGCTGGAGAACAGACCTTATGAGGAGCGTCTGAGAGAGCTGGGGGTGTTTAGCCTGGAGAAGAGGAGGCTGAGGGGAGACCTCATTGCTCTCTACAACTACCTGAAAGGAGGTTGTGGAGAGGAGGGAGCTGGGCTCTTCTCCCAAGGGACAGGGGACAGGACGAGAGGGAATGGCCTCAAGCTCCACCAGGGGAGGTTCAGGCTGGACATCAGGAAAACATTTTCATGGAAAGGGTCATTGGGCACTGGCAGAGGCTGCCCAGGGAGGGGGTTGAGTCACCTTCCCTGGAGGAGTTTAAGGGACAGGTGGACGAGGTGCTGAGGGACATGGTTTAGTGATTGATGGGAATGGTTGGACTCGATGATTCAGTGGGTCTTTTCCAACCTGGTGATTCTATGATTCTATGATTCTATGATAGGGATGAGGGACATCAGTGTTACGGGGCTCAGGGACAGTGGGGATGCAGGACATGGTGGCAGCAGGGATGCAGGGCAGGGACGTGTGCATGGGGTCACAGAACCTGGGTGGCTGCGGAGCTGGGAGGGCAGCAGCTTGCCAAAGGTGTTGAAGATGCCGGCATCGGAGATGACGATGGGGGCGAGGATCTCCACCTCCTCCTCACTCGGGCCCTTCTGCACCACCACCCCTGGGAGAGCAGGGGGTTAGGGGGGCACTGCCACCCTGTCCCTATCATGTCCCCCCGAGGAGGGTGAGGGGGTTGGTGCTCACCCACGGCGGTGCCGGCAGGGGAGATGAGGATGCGTGTGACAGGGGCTCGCACCAGCACGGCTCCCCCCGCGCGCTCGATGAGGGGCACGGCGTGGAAGGCGACCTCGCTGGCCCCGCCACGTGGGTACCAAGCCCCACGCTGGTAGTGGTGCAGCATCAGCACGTTCACCAGGAAACTGGAGTCCCGCGGCGCCGTGCCTGGGGACGGGAACCGTGGCAGATGGCACAGCGACCACCAACACGGGGCAGTCCCACATCCCGATCTGGCCTCCCCCATCCCGATGCAGCCCTCATCGTAGAATCATAGAATCACAGAACAGTTGGGTTGGAAGAGACCTCAAAGATCATCTAGTTTCAACCCCCCTGCCATGGGCAGGGACACTTCCCACTGAATCAGGCTGCCCAAGCCCCATCCAACCTGGCCTTGAACATCTCCAGGGATGGGGCAGCCACAGCTTCCCTGGGCAACTTGTTCCAATGTCTCACCACTCTCATGGTGAAGATATTCTTCCTAATGTCTCATCTAAATCTGCCTTTCTCCAGTTTATATCCATTCCTCCTCGTTCTAATACCACAAGATTTTATGAATAGTCCCTCTCCAGCTTTCTTACAGCCCCTTTCAGGTACTGGAAGGTCGCTATAAGATCTTCTTGGAGCCTTCTCTTCTCCAGGCTGAACAACCCCAACTCTCTCAGCCTGTCCTTGTATGGGAGGTTCTCCAGCCCTCGGATCATCCTTGTAGCCTCCTCTGGGCCCGTTCCAACAGCTCCATCTCCTTCTTACACTGAGGATTCCAGAACAGGACACAATCCTCCAGATGAGGTCTCGCAAGAGAGGAACAGAGGGGCAGAATCCCCTCCCTCGCCCTGCTGGCCACGCTTCTTTGGATGCAGCCTAGGACACGGTTGGACTTCTGGGCTGTGATAGCGCACTGCCAGCAAATATCTATCATGATACAACCCTCCCCTGTCATGACACGGTGCCCTCTGCTATTACACATCTCTCTGCTATCATACATATGAGGAGCAGCTGAGAGAGCTGGGGGTGTTTAGCCTGGAGAAGAGGAGGCTGAGGGGAGACCTCATTGCTCTCTCCAACTCCCTGAAAGGAGGTTGTGGAGAGGAGGGAGCTGGGCTCTTCTCCCAAGGGACAGGGGACAGGACAAGAGGGAATGGCCTCAAGCTCCACCAGGGGAGGTTCAGGCTGGATATTAGGAAAAAAAATTCATGGAAAGGGTCATTGGTCCCTGGCAGAGGCTGCCCAGGGAGGGGTTTGAGTCCCCTTCCCTGGAGGGGTTTAAGGGCCGGGTGGACGAGGCGCTGCGGGACATGGGTTAGTGATTGATGGGAATGGTTGGACTCGATGATCCAGTGGGTCTTTTCCAACCTGGTGATTCTATGATTCTATGACAACCCCTTCCTTATCACAACCACCCCATCCCTATCACAACATCCCTCCTGTGTCACGACGGCCTCTGACCATAGAAGAGGTAGCAGAGCAGGGCGCGCAGGTCGGGGTCGGCCGTCAGCTGGGCTACGGCCTCGCTGTGGCTGGTAGCCGCCATGCGGAAGACGGGTGAGATGTGATAGATGAGGCCGGTGCGGACCAGGAGGGCGGCCAGCCACCGTGGCACCAGCTTCAACACCGCCAGCAGCGCCACGTGCCGCGAGGCCATCTGCGTGGGTACCACCCCATGTCATCTGCCATGTCCCCAGCACCCATCCCCACCACGCCCATCACCCCTTTCCCCACCATCCACATCACTTGTCTCCACCGTGACCATCACATTGTCCCCAAGGCGCTTCTGTCCCAGACCGTGACCATCATCCATGTCATTGTGACCATCACCTGTGTCCCCAGCATCTCCACTGACTCTTCCCATTGAGACCACCACTCTTGTCCCCAGGTCCATCGTTTTTGTCCCCATTATAACCATCACCTGTGCCACCACCGGGCTCATCATTTCTATCCCCTTCATTACCCTTGTCCCAAACACTCCCTCTCCCCACCACGACCACCACCCATGCCAACTCATCACCCAGTGCCACCATCCCGAGGCTGTCCAGCCCCACGCAGATGGGTGTCCCTGGGTCCCCCACCTTGGAAAGCCTCATGAACTCCCTGATTGCCTTCTTCTCTGCCGGGAATTGCTCTTCCAGTGCCTCAGCGAAGGCGACTTTGCCAGCACGGAGCTGGTAACGCCGGGAACCCAGCACCACCTCATCGTAGGGGTCGGGCAGGCGCTGCCAGCAGAGCTGCCCATCTGTCAGCTGGTCCAGAGCCACGCGCAGCATGCTGCCCTCGTGCATCTGCCCCACGTAGTGGATGCCTGGGGGACAGGGGTCAGCGGCCAGGTGGCAGGGGACCCACCTGTCCCCACCCAGGGCACGTGTGGGGTGCAGAATACGGGTAATTTCATGTTCAACCTTCATCTGCTGCGGGGGGTGCATGGCATGCACGCTGCACGCTTGCTCCACACACACACTGCACGCAAACACCACGCACATTGCACGCACACACACCGGTTGACAGTGACTGAACACAAGCCAGCAGTGGCCCAGGTGGCCAAGAAGGCCAATGGCATCTTGGCTTGGATCAGAAACAGCGTGGCCAGCAGGGCCAGGGAGATTCTTCTCCCTCTGGACTCAGCACTGGGGAGACCGCTCCTCGAATCCTGGGGTCAGTTCTGGGCCCCTCACCACAAGAAGGATGTTGAGGCTCTGGAGCGAGTCCAGAGAAGAGCAACGAAGCTGGTGAAGGGGCTGGAGAACAAGAGGAGCGTCTGAGAGAGCTGGGGGTGTTTAGGCTGGAGAAGAGGAGGCTGAGGGGAGACCTCATTGCTCTCTCCAACTCCCTGAGAGGAGGTTGTGGAGAGGAGGGAGCTGAGCTCTTCTCCCAAGTGACAGGGGACAGGACGAGAGGGAATGGCCTCAAGCTCCACCAGGGGAGGTTTAGGCTGGACATTAGGAAAAATTTTTCACGGCAAGGGTGATTGGTCCCTGGCAGAGGCTGCCCAGGGAGGGGGTTGAGTCCCCTTCCCTGGAGGGGTTTAAGGGATGGGTGGATGAGGTGCTGAGGGACATGGTTTAGTGATTGATGGGAATGGCTGGACTCGATGATCTGGTGGGTCTTTTCCAACCTGGTGATTCTGTGATTCTATGAAATGCACTGCAGGCTGCATGCCCACATGTTGCATGCTACAAAAAAAACATGCACTGCACACAGTGTGTTTGCTGTGGGCACCGCACACACACGCTGCTGCTCCTGCTCGGTGCGTGCTGCAAACAGGGACAGGCACTGCATGTGAGTGCACTGAGCGCACGCGATGCACACGCAGTGATGGAATGTGCAAGCAGAGCACACTGCGCACACACAGGCACACCCTGCAAACACAACCTGCAAGCGCAACCAACCTGTGGACACCTGACCTGCATGCACACGCTGATCTGCACCCTCACACGCTGCCTGCACACACACGGGTGCCGAGTGGGGGTAACGGAGGGTCCTTACCCACGTCGAACTCAATGTCCTGCTCCTGGAAGGTGTGGCAGCACCCGCCAGCCTGGTCATGCTGCTCCAGCACCAGCACCCGTTTTCCCACCTTGGCGAGGGTGCCAGCTGCTGCCAGGCCCCCGATGCCGCTGCCGATGACCACGGCGTCCAGTGCCGGCGGCACGCGGCGCGCGCTGAACCCTGCACACACGTGTGCGCATGAGCACCCTCACCCTCGGGGCATGGGGCGCGTGGGTAGGCGGCACACCAGGAGCGCAATGGGACGGACGGTAGGACAGACAGAACACCCAGAGTGCAATGGGACCCACGGAAGGACAGATAGAACAGCCAGAGCGCAATGGGACGGACAGTAGGACAGACAGAACACCCAGAGTGTAATGGGATGAATGGAAGGACAGACAGGAGACCCAGAGCGCAATGGGATGGGTGGTAGGACAGATTGAACACCCAGAGTGTAATGGGATGGATGGAAGGACAGACAGAACACCCGGAGTGCAATGGGACGGATGGAAGGACAGATAGAACACCTAGAGCGCAGTGGGATGGGTGGTAGGACAGATTGAACACCCAGAGTGTAATGGGATGGATGGAAGGACAGATAGAACACCCAGAGCGCAATGGGATGGACAGTAGGACAGACGGAACAGCCAGAGTGCATTGGGATGGACAGTAGGACAGACGGAACAGCCAGAGTGCATTGGGATGGACAGTAGGACAGACGGAACAGCCAGAGAGCAATGGGATGGACAGGCAGACAGCACGTCAAGAGCACTACAGGGCAGACAGACAGACACACAGGTGCACCCAGCACTCACCCTGCTTCAGGACCTTGTCCCGGGCGCGTGGCTCAGTCACCAGTGGCCGTGGTGGCCCCGGGGGAGGCCAGGAGAAGGGGTTGCCAGCCGGTGCCAGGAGCCGGTGGGCCACCAGCCCCAAGGCCAGCGTGCCCAGGGCCACCAGCAGCAGCAGAGCGGCCCACATGGCTGTCCCCACGGCAGCGGGCAGGCACCGCGGCTTAAAGACAGAGGGGATTATGGACACAGCACCTCGCAGCCACCAAGGCTTTATAGCCTCTGCGGCTTTATAGCCACCGCAGCTTAGTGGCACAGGAGCTTATAGCCACGGCATTTATTGGCCACGGCACACTAGATCCACGGCAACCTACGGCCAGCAACACCCCAGAGCACACGCGTGTGCACAGGGCGGAGGGCTGCTTGATGCAGGCATGTGCTGGTTCACTGGGGGCTGCGCACACATGTGTGCACACAGGCGAATGTGTGTCCTGTTCAATGTCTTTATCAAGGACCTGGATGAAGGCATCGAGTGCACCCTGAGCAAGTTTGCGGATGACACTAAGCTGGGTGGAAGCTGGATCTGCTGGGGAGTCGGGAGGCTTCAAAGGGATCTGAACAGGCTGGATCCATGGGCTGAGACCAATGGGATGAGGTTTAACAAGGCCAAATGCCGGGTCCTGCACTTGGGGCACAACAACGCTGAGCAGCTCCAGACTAGGAGAAGTCTGGCTGGAAACTGCCTGGAGGAGAAGGACCTGGGGGTGTTGGTTGAACAGGAGCCAGCAGTGGCCCAGGTGGCCAAGAAGGCCAATGGCATCTTGGCTTGGATCAGAAACGGCGTGACCAGCAGGGCCAGGGAGGTTCTTCTCCCTCTGGACTCGGCACTGGGGAGACCGCTCCTTGAATCCTGGGGTCAGTTCTGGGCCCCTCACCACAAGAAGGATGTTGAGGCTCTGGAGTGAGTCCAGAAAAGAGCAACGAAGCTGGTGAAGGGGCTGGAGAACAAGAGGAGCGTCTGAGAGAGCTGGGGGTGTTTAGCCTGGAGAAGAGGAGGCTGAGGGGAGACCTCATTGCTCTCTGCAACTCCCTGAAAGGAGGTTGTGGAGAGGAGGGAGCTGGGCTCTTCTCCCAAGGGACAGGGGACAGGACGAGAGGGAATGGCCTCAAGCTCCACCAGGGGAGGTTCAGGCTGGACATCAGGAAAAAATTTTTCACGGAAAGGGTGATTGGGCACTGGCAGAGGCTGCCCAGGGAGGGGGTTGAGTCACCTTCCCTGGAGGGGTTTAAGGGACGGGTGGACGAGGTGCTGAGGGACATGGGTTAGTGATTGATGGGAATGGTTGGACTCGATGATCCAATGGGTCTCTTCCAACCTGGTGATTCTATGATTCTATGTACCTGTGCGATGCATGCCCACCCACCCTTGGGCAAGGAAGCACATGCAGAGCTGTGCAAGCTGCACACTCCCTGCTCTCTGCGCATACCTGTGCTCCCCCTTACCCACTCCACAGACACAATCCTCACCCACAGCTTGTGCACACACCCCCACGTCCCCCCCAACCCCTCACCCCCACCCCACACACACCCAGCTGTGCTGCCTGCAGCTCTGCTGACACCTCCCGGCAGCCCCGAGGAGGAGCCTGATTGTGCAAGAACACACACACACAACCACAGAATCATAGACTCATAGAATCACCAGGTTGGAAAAGACCCACACACACATGCACAAACACCACACACCAACCCACCCACCCCCAATAACCAACCACTCCCCCGCACCCACCCCAGACACAGCCAGGAGTGCACACGCGTGTGCACACTCACCCCCCAGACCTGGCCACAAGGACCAACCCCCCTGCTTTTCTTTATCTTTTCTTTATCTTTAATAAAAGTCACGGCAAAATACCAAAATGGAGCAATTTGGGGTGGGGGGAAGGGAGAAGAGGAAGAGGGGCAGCAGAGGGACACACACACACCCCCCCCTCCTGGCACGGGGCACACGCGTGTGCACGCTGCCCTCCCCGCATCCCTGCCCCTCGGGGTCACCCCACGATTCCCCCCCCCCCGCAGTGCCCCAGAGAGCACCACAACCCCCCCGGATTAATTAAGGGTTAATTACAGGGCTGATCCCACGAGGGCAGGGGGTCTCCAGGGGTTATTGCTACCTGGGAAGGGGGCGACGGGGAGCACAAGGGACAGAGAGGGACCCCCACCCTGGTCAAGGTGTCCCTGGCGGGGGGGTCAGCCGCAGCTTGTGGGGCTCCAGATGAGTAGGTCCCCCCCTGCCCAGTTCTGGGGGTCCTGACCCCACGCGTTGCCCCTGGGATGGGGAAACTGAGGCACAGGGCCACGAGGGGCCATGGCCGCATGGTGCTGGAGGACCCCTACCCCCCCTGTGCCCCCCACTCCAACGCGGGGGCAACTAGGATGGGGAAGGGGGTGGGTTTGGCAGTGAATCAGCTGTGTGGCTGCTGGGCATGGCCAGGAGGGTCTGTCCCCACCCCACAGGACCCCCCAAGCCACTTCTCCCCCCATAAATCTGGGGCTAGGTGGCGGGGAGGGGCTCTGCAGAGCCAGCCCCCGGCAGTGCTGAGCACGGCACGCTCATCACAGCAGTGGGGGAAAAGGGCAGGGGGCACTTGTCCCCCCCACAAAGCCATCCAGGGGGTTGGGGCGGGGGTCCTGGGGGGGGTCAGTAGACCCAGCTGACGGGCACCCACTGGGGCTGGGTGCGCAGCCGCTCCATGGCCTCGCGCAGCCGCCCGAAGGTGCGCTCCAGATCGTCGTTGGTGAGGCTGAGGTCGAAGTAGTGGCCGTAGCCGCGCTGGATGCGGCCGCTCTCCTCCACCGTCCGCTTGGCATCAGCCTCCTGCCCCCGCACAGACCCTGCCTCAGTTTCCCTATTGTGCCCCCCACCCCCCACCCCATGCCCCCCATCCTCTCGCCCCATGAAGGGCACCCACCGTCAGCTGCTTGGTGGCCACCCCGCTCTCCAGCGCCGCGCGGTTCATGGCCCGCAGCGTCTCGGGCGAGGGGGCTTCGATGAAGACCACATATGGCACGAATTCAGCCGTTCTCAGCACCTTCACTGCCTGAGAGGGAGGGGACGGCGTTGAGACCCAACATGGGGCACCCCAGGACCTCCCCCCCTCAGCGCGTCCCCTACCTGGGGGTTGACGTCCAGGATGCACATCTTGCCGGCATCCACCACCGCGCGGATGGAGTCGATCTTGGTGCCGTAGAGGTTGCCCTCGTACTCGCCGTGCTCCAGGTACCGCCCCGCCTTGATGTCTGCCTCCATCTCCCCCCGCGACACGAAGCAGTACCCGTGCCCGTCCTTCTCGCTCTCCTTGGGCTTCCGGGACGTGTCTGCTCGGGGAGCACCCGGCTGAGCATCACCAGCCCCGGGGACCTACCCTGGTACCCACAGCCCCTGGGGACACTCATGGAGATTGACACTCACAGGGACAGGGATTCTCGCAGGGGACTGGGATGCTGATGAGGGACAGGGATCGTCTCAGGGGATGATGATGCTCACAGGGTCAGCAATGCTGGGCTGAGACCAATGGGATGAGGTTTAACAAGGCCAAAGGCCAGGTCCTGCACTTGGGGCACGAAAACCCTGAGCAGCCACAGACCAGGAGAAGTCTGGCTGGAAACTGCCTGGAGGAGAAGGACCTGGGGGTGTTGGTTGAACATGAGCCAGCAGTGGCCCAGGGGGCCAAGAAGGCCAATGGCATCTTGGCTTGGATCAGAAACGGCGTGGCCAGCAGATCCAGGGAGGTTCTTCTCCCTCTGGACTCGGCACTGGTGAAACCAAACCTTGAATCCTGGGGTCAGTTCTGGGCCCCTCCCCACAAGAAGGATGTTGAGGCTCTGGAGCGAGTCCAGAGAAGAGCAACGAAGCTGGTGAGGGGGCTGGTGAAAGGGTGATTGGTCCCTGGCAGAGGCTGCCCAGGGAGAGGGTTGAGTCCCCTTCCCTGGAGGGGTTTAAGGGACGGGTGGATGAGGTGCTGAGGGAGATGGTTTAGTGATTGGTGGGAATGGTTGGACTCGATGATCCAGTGGGTCTTCTCCAACCTAGTGATTCTGTGATTCTACAATAGCGATGCTGGGGGGAACACGGGGACACTCACAGGGGATGGTGGTGCCATAGCGCGCCTGGTCTGACATGATGAGCTTGTTCTTGAGGCTGCGCCGCCCCACGCCCTGGGCACCGATGAGCACCAGGGTTTTCCGTCGGAATGGGGGCATGCGGGCCATCTCCTCATAGATCAGCAGCTCGTGGCGGTCGAACTCTGGACGAGGGACAGGGCTGTCACCCGCAGTGGGACCCCAACCTGGGCACACCATGAGGTGTCACCACAAGCCCTTGGGAGACACTCACCAGCGTTCTTCGTTGTCAGGTACATCATCCTCTTCTTCCTCTTCCCGCTGAGGCTGCCACAGAGAGCACCTGCCGAGGGCACGGGCTGGCTGAGCCAGGGATGGGGACAATGCCGTGGCACGGGGACGGTGACATGGGAGCTGGGAGCTGCTATGCAGGCAGTGCCATGGGCATGGGGACATCACCCGGGGACCAGGGATCTACAGGGACAGTGCCACAGGGATGGAGACACCACCACAGAGCAATAGGGACGCGGCCGTAGGGTGTGGGGTTCCCTTGGGAGGTGACCAGGATGGGGAGGGGGCTCCATACCCGACACGGGGGCCACCTCCGCGTCCCGCTTGACGAAGGCTTTGCGCTTCTCCTCCAGCAGCTGGCTGGGCACCAGCCCCGCGCTGCCCCCCTCCACGTGGCACGCCTGGGGGACAACGCCACAGGGGGGGACCCTCAGACCCACAGCAACGCCCCAGCTCCCAGGGATCCCCCCCTGGCTCGAGGGACACTTCCCCCGCACCAGCTCCTAGGGATCACCCAAGTGTCCAGGGACCCTCCTTAGATCCAGGGAACCCCTCCCCCTGGATCTAGGGACCCCCACCAGCTCCCAGGGAGCCTCCTTAGATTCAGGGACACCACCCCACCTGGATCTAGGGACCCCCAACAGCTCCCAGGGGGCCTCCTCAGATACATGGACACCCCCCTCCCTGGATCTAGGGACCCCCACGAGCTCCAGGGAGCCTCCTTAGATCCAGGGACAACCCCCTTCCCTAGATCTAGGAACCCCCACCACTTCCCAGGGAGCCTCCTCAGATCCAGGGACCCTTTCCTCCCTGGATCTAGGGACCCACATCAGCTCCCAGGGACGCACCCAGCATTCTCCCCTCCCCGGATCCAAGGACACCCCAAGTTCCCAGAGATCTCCCGGCTCCCAGGGATCCCCCCCTGGCCCTAGGGACCCCTCTCCAGCTCCCAGGGATCACCCAAGTGTCCAGGAACCCTCCCCAGATCCAGACACAACCCCAGCTCCCAGGGTCCCCTTGACCATCCCCGGCCCCCAACTGCCAGGGGGACCCCCAGGGTGGGGGACAAAGGCCCTTTCCACTCCCCAAATCCCCCTGACCTGCCACCAGTTGGGGTCGTCCTGGTTGACGATCTGCAGGAGGTCACCGGCCACGAAGCGCAGTCCGGCCTCTTTACAGGGGATGAGGCTGTCGGTGGCTGGATCGTAGTCGAAGTGGCACTTGACAAAGACCTTGGGGGGGTGTTAAGCAAGGAGGGGGCGCTGCCGGACATCTGCGACCCCCGGAGTGGCCACCTGTGCCTCAGTTTCCCCAGAGTGGGTGCCTGTGCCTCAGTTTCCCCAATGTGACAGCAGGAAACGCAGCTGCGCCACGCACACACACACACACCCCTCCACACACACGCGTGTGCACCCCACTAGGCACCATCCTCGCGTCCCCCCGCCGCCCGCCGCAGCCAAGCTCGCACGGCACCCGCGCACACGCAGGCGGCACCGGCAGCCGCCGCCGCGCCCCACAGCAACCCCACGGCGGCCCCCACGCACACCCCCACGGCCACACACAGGCACACGCACGCGCCCAGCGCCGCCAACGCCGTCCCCACGATGGCACACATGTGAGCGGAGCGTGGGGACACGCGGACACGCCACCCCGCAAACGCGTGTGCGAGCAGAGGGGATCCCTGCGCGGTGCCACCGGCCCCCGGGTGCTGTGGGCACAGCCTGGAGCAGGGACGCGTGGTGCCAGGGGGGCAAGGACAGTGCTGCTTTGTCCCCAAGGAGGCAGCGTGACGACAGGCGCCTGTGCCAGCTGGCACGGGGAGGGGGGCACGGGCACCCTTGGCCACCCGGGGAACCAAGTCCTCTGGTGGGGATGGGGACAGGGCAGGGACAGGGGTGGGGACAAGGACAGAGATGGGGACAAGGAGAGAATCATAAAATCGTAGAATCACCAGGTTGGAAGAGATCCACCGGATCAGCGAGTCCAACCATTCCCATCAATCACTAAACCATGTCCCGCAGCACCTCGTCCACCCGTCCCTTAAACCCCTCCAGGGAAGGGGACTCAACCCCCTCCCTGGGCAGCCTCTACAAGGGACCAATGACCCTTTCCATGAAAAATTTTTTCCTAATGTCGAGCCTGAACCTCCCCTGGTGGAGCTTGAGGCCATTCTCTCTCGTCCTGTCCCCTGTCACTTGGGAGAAGAGCCCAGCTCCCTCCTCTCCACAACCTCCTTTCAGGGAGTTGCAGAGAGCAATGAGGTCTCCCCTCAGCCTCCTCTTCTCCAGGATAAACAACCCCAGCTCTCTCAGACGCTCCTCTTGTTCTCCAGCCCCTTCACCAGCTTCGTTGCTCTTCTCTGGACTCGCTCCAGAGCCTCAACATCCTTCTTGTGGGGAGGGGCCAGAATTGAACCAGGATTTTCCACCCAGGAGAGTGTGCACCTGTCCAGGTCAGAGTTGACAGTTTCTGAAGCAGAATGCTCTGGAGGAGAAGGACCTGGGGGTGTTGGTTGACAGCGACTGAACATGAGCCAGCAGTGGCCCAGGTGGCCAAGAAGGCCAATGGCATCTTGGCTTGGATCAGAAACGGCGTGACCAGCAGGGCCAGGGAGGTTCTTCTCCCTCTGGACTCGGCACTGGGGAGACCGCTCCTCGAATCCTGGGGTCAGTTCTGGGCCCCTCACCACAAGAAGGATGTTGAGGCTCTGGAGTGAGTCCAGAGAAGAGCAACGGAGCTGGGGAAGGGGCTGGTGAAAGGGTGATTGGTCCCTGGCAGAGGCTGCCCAGGGAGGAGGTTGAGTCCCCTTCCCTGGAGGGGTTTAAGGGACGGGTGGTCGAGGTGCTGAGGGACATGGTTTAGTGATTGATGTGAATGGTTGGACTCAATGATCCAATGGGTCTTTTCCAACCTGGTGATTGTATGATTCTGTGACCCATGGGCTGGGTGCTGGGGACAGATGTGGGGCAGATGTGGGGGTACAGACTTGGGGGTGGGCAGAAAGAGGGCACAGACGGGGCCGGTACCTGCCGGGGTGGGTGAGGCTCCTGGTAGCTGGGCAGGATCTTGAGGACGACGCTGCCGCTGGCGTGGCGCAGACTCTCCTGCAGTGCCCGTGGGTCGCTGCCCACCTCGCGCCCGTTCACCTCGCGGATGACGTCGCCCACGTGCAGCAGCCCCTGCTGCGCCACCATCCCCCCGTGCAGGATGCGGGCGATCACCAGCTCCCCCCGCTCCACACGGAACGTCACCCCCTGCACACACGGAACCCCCTCAGTGCCACCCCCCCAGGATCCAGAACCGCCCCCCCCAGCATCTCCCATCACTCTAGTGATGGCCCCAGAAACTCCCCAGCACCCAGAACCCCCCCACCCCAAGAAACCTCCCAGCATCCAAAACTCCCCCCAGGAACCCCCCAGCACCCAGAACCCCCTCCAGCATCTCCCATCACCCTAGTGATGGCCCCAGAAACCTCCCAGCACCCAGAACCCCCCCACCCCAAGAAACCTCCCAGCATCCAGAATTCCCCCAGGAACACCCCAGCACCCAGAACCCCCCCCCCAACACCTTCTGTCACCCTAGTTATGGCCCCAGAAACCCCCCAGCGCTCAGAACCCCCTCCAGCATCTCCCATCACCCTAGTGATGGCCCCAGAAACCTCCCAGCACCCAGAACCCCCTCCAGCATCTCCCATCACCCTAGTGATGGCCTCAGAAACCTCCCAGCACACAGAAACACCCCTAGAAACCTCTCAGCGCCCAGACACCCACCCAGTATCTCCTGTCACCCTAGTGATGGCCCCCAAAACCTCCCAAACCCCAGAAACACCCCCAGCATCTCCTGTCACCCCAGTGAATGGCACTAGAAATCCCTCCAGCACCTCCCGTTACTCTAGTGATGGTCTCAGAAACCTTCGAGCACCCAGAAACCTCCCAGCACCCAGAACACCCCCAGCATCTCCAGTCACCTTAGTGATGGCCCCAAAGACCTCCCAGCACCCAGAACGCCCCCAGCATCCAGAAACCCCCCTGAAACCTCCCAGCACTCAGAAACCTCCCAGCAACTCCAGTCACCCCAGCAACCCCCAGCACCAAGTACCCACCTGGCACCTGAGGTGTCCCCAACATCTACCCATGTCCCCAACCTGTGACATCCCCAGCACCCAGCAATGCCCCCCTACCCAGCAAAATGCCCCCCTGGATGGGGCTCACCAGGTTCTCGCCCGCCGTCTTGCGGATGCCCACCATGCGCACGGCGTCGGGGGGCACGGGCTGGTTGCTGAAGGTGGGGTCCAGAACGGGGCTCGGCGGGGGCGTCTCGTAGCTCTTGGAGGCCACCGAGTCGTGGGTCTCCAGCAGGGACTGCAAAGCATGGTGGGGGGGTGGTCACACCTGCCTCGCACGCCCCGGCACGCGCTGCCGCACGCGTGTCCCACCTGGAAGTGGGGTTCGCGCAGGATGCGGGCGAGCTCGGCGGCCGCGCCGTCCTGCCGCGCCAGGTGCCCGATGTCACACAGGATCTCCTGCACCAGCTCCAGGTTGTTGTCCCGCACGGCCTCCAGCTTCGTCTCCTCCAGCCGCTCGTGCGCCTGGGGGGGTCGGGGATTAGGGACCCCCCTGTGCCATCTGCCCCCAGCATCTGCTCATGTGCATGCAACACACCCCGCGTTGTCCCCACTCACCTGCCTCCACGAGTGGTGGCACAGGGACATGGTCACCCCAAATCCTCATCATTGTCCCCACTCAACTGCTTCCAAGAGTGGTGGCACAGGGACACCCCAAGCCTCCATCATTGTCCCCACTCATCTGCTTCCACGAGTGGTGGCACAGGGACACCCCAAACCCTCATCATTGTCCCCACTCATCTGCTTCCACAAGTGGTGGCACAGGGACACCCCAAACCACCAGCATCGTCCCCACTCACCTGCTTCCACGAGTGGTGGCACAGGGACACCCCAAACCCTCATCATTGTCCCCACTCATCTGCTTCCACAAGTGGTGGCCCAGGGACATCCCAAGCCTCCATCATTGTCCCCACTCATCTGCTTCCACAAGTGGTGGCACAGGGACACGGTCACCCCAAACCACCAGCATCGTCCCCACTCACCTGCTTCCACGAGTAATTCCTGGTAATTCCTGCTCACGCGCACGCACACACCCCCTTTGCACACGCACAGCACCCTGTGCACACCTGTAAATGCACACCCCCATGCACCCACTGTCCCCCACTCACTGCCACCTGCGGTGGGGGACACACAGTGACACCCCCGTGACATGGTACCTTGGCCAAGGACCTCACGATGGGGCTCTCCATGATGCCTCGCAGGAAGATGAGGTCCAGGTCAGCGGCTCCAGGGGTGCCAGGGAGCCCCATCAGGTTGTCCAGGACCTGCTGCATGGCTGGGGGCGCGGGGACAGGGACACGGGGACATGGTGGGGACACGCATGGGTGGCAGGGTAAGGTCTAACCCTGGCTGCCAGGCCCCGCAGCCCCGCTGTGCCTCAGTTTCCCCAACCAAAGAACCTCCCATCTCTGTGCACAGAGCTTGCCCACACACAGACCGGCTGCCCCCTTGGCCCCCCCAGACCTACCCTGCATCCACCCCCCAAAACCAGCCCCCCAAGAGCCCCCCAGGGGGGGCATTGCCCACAGCCACAGGCAGCAGCTGGGGGCGGGGGGGGGCAGAGCAAATGGGGGTGCAATAAAGGTGGGGTGTACAATGCAACCAAGGAGAGCAATGCAGCTCGGGGGGAGGAGGCTGTGATGCAATTTGGGGGGGCGATGCAGCTGGAGGGGGGGGGCAATGCTGCTGGAGGGAGGTGGGGCGACGATGCAACCGGGGGGGCTGCAATGCAACTGGAAGGAAAGGGGGTGATGCAGCTGGAGGGAGGGGAGCGATGCAGCTGAGTGGGGGGCGATGCGAGTAGGGGGGTGATGCAGCTGGGAGGTGGGGGGTGATGCAGCTGGGAGGGGAGCAATGCAGCTGCACTGGGGGGGATGCAGCTGCACTGGGGGGGGATGCAGCTGCACTGGGGGGGGATGCAGCTGGAGGGAGGTGGAGGGTGATGCTGGAGGGGGGGCAATGCAGCTGCACTGGGGGGGCAATGCAGCTACACTTGGAGGGGGATGCAGCTGGAGGGAGGTGGGAGCAATGCAGCTGCACTGGGGGGGATGCAGCTGGAGGGAGGTGGGGGGCGATGCTGGAGGACGGGGGGGGGCAATGCAGCTGATGAGGGGAGAGCAATGCAGCTGGAGGGGAGTGGAGTGATGCAACTGGAGGGGGAGCCATGAAAGTGCACTGGGGGGGTGCAGCTGGAGGGGAGAGGGGGACAATGCAGCTGCACTGGAGGGGGGAGCGATGCAGCTGGAAGGAGGGGGGCGATGCAGCTGCATTGGGGGGGGATGCAGCTGCATTTTGGGGGGGGATGCAGCTGGAGCCGCTGCGCTGCGAGGCTGCGCTGCAATGGCGGGGATGCTCGCGATGCAGCCGGGGGGGCGGGGGGGGCTGCAATGCAGGTTGCCCTCCCATATCGGGGGGTGGCACGACCCGAGGGACCCCCATCCCCATCCCTCCATCTCCCCCCCCCACACCCCCCCCCCTCCCGGTACCTGGGGCCGCGGGGGGGGCGGGCGGTGCAGCCCCTCGGCCGGGGCCGCTCATCGCTGCGGGCGGAGCCGCCGCCGCCCCCCCAGATCCGGGTACCGCCCCCCCCCCCGCTCCCCGCTTTGCACACGCGTGTGCACGCGCAGCCCCCTTGCACACCCGCAGCCAGGCGGAGCTGGAGCTCGGCAGCCCCAGCTCCCCCCGTGCAGCCCCCACCTCGTGTAGAGCCCCCCCCACCCAGTGCAGCCCCCCGACTCGAGCATCACCCCGTGGAGCCCCCCCTTGCATCCTCTACCCCATGCATCCCCCACCCCGTGCATCGCCCCCCGTTGTAGCCCACCCCATGCATCCTACCGACCAGTGCATCACCCCCTGCATCCCCCTCCGTGCATTCTCTCCCCCGTGCAGCCCCCCAACCCGTTATAGCCCCCCTATGCAGCCTCTCGACCCCCGTGAAGCCCCTCCTTGCATCCTCTCCCCTGTGCATCCCCCACACCATGTATTGCCCCCCCCGCCTCTACCGTGCAGCCCCCCGACCCATTATAGCCCCCCCGTGCATCCCCCACCCCGTGCATCACCCCCTACCCGTTATAGCCCCCTCGTGCATCGTCCCCCCCGTGCATCACCCCCCACCCCGTGTATAGCCCCCCCGTGCCACCCCCTGTGAAGCCCCCCCTTGCATCCCCCCCCTTGCATCCCCCCGGCCCGTGTATAGCCCCCCCGGGCACCCCCTGTGAAGCCCCCCCTTGCATCCCCCACCTTGCATCCCCCCCCCTTGCATCCTCCCCTCTGTGCATCCTCTCCCCTGTGCATCGCCCCCCCCATGCATCCCCCCCGACCCGTGCATCACCCCGGTGCAACCCCCCCATTGCATCCTCCCCTCTGTGTATCCCCCACCCCGTTACAGCCCCCCCCCGCAACCCCCCTCCATGCATCCCACCCCCCCAAACTCACCCGCGCCCCCCCTGCTCGCATCAGCAGCTCCCGCTGTTCGTGGGGGGGGGGGTGGAGAGTGGGGGGCTCGGCCCCTTTAAGGGGGCGGGGGGGGGGGCTTTAAAGGCTCCGCACCCCCCCACCCCCTTGCACATGCCCTTGCACACTCACCCACACACATGCAAGAACGCACGCAGGCTGAGCCCCCCCCGCATACCCCCCCCACATACGTGTGCAACACCAGCCCTTTGCACACGCGTGTGCACACCCCGCGGTGCCCACCGAGCGCAGCACGAGCCAATCCCTCCTACATGCCAAAGAGGGAGGGGGTTGCACACTCGTGTGCCCTGCGTGTGCGCCCAGCCCTGGTGAACTCACCCGCGGCACAAGTGGGGGCGGCTGCCGGCATCGCTGCGGGCACGGATGGACACGGGGACAGCCGGACACGCGTGCCTGGCACCGATGGGACAAGGATGGCTGGACACGCGTGCCTGGCACCGATGGGATGGGGACAGACGGACACGGGGACAGCCGGACACGCGTGCCTGGCACTGATGGGACAAGGATGGCTGGACACGCGTGCCTGGCACCGATGGGATGGGGACAGACGGACACGGGGACAGCCGGACACGCGTGCCTGGCACTGATGGGATGGGGACAGACAGACACAGGCACAGCCAGACACGCGTGCCTGGCACCGATGGGACAAGGATGGCTGGACACGCGTGCCTGGCACCGATGGGATGGGGACAGCCGGACACGGGGACAGCCGGACACGCGTGCCTGGCACCGATGGGACAAGGATGGCTGGACACGCGTGCCTGGCACCGATGGGATGGGGACAGACGGACACAGGCACAGCCGGACACGCGTGCCTGGCACTGATGGGAAGGGGACAGACGGACACGGGGACAGACGGACACATATTCCTGGCACCAATGGGACAAGGACGGCCACACAGGTGTGTGCTGCCAGGCGACCACAGGCACCCCCCAGCACGCTTTGCACACGCGTGTGCAGGGGTGTGAGCGCATCACAGGTGTGTGCAGGGACACACGGAGCCCCCACGCTGTGCCCCACAGCGCCGGAGGGACCCTGGTGACACACACAGCCAGGCACCCTCGTGTGCCCAGTGTCCCCAGGACCACCAGTGTCCCCAGGGTCCCCAGTGTTCCCAGCACCTCCAGTGTCCCCAGCGTCCCCAGCACTCCCAGTGTCTCCAGCATCCCCAGTGCCCCCAGTGTCTTCAGCACCCCCAGTGTCCCCATCACCCCCAGTGTCCCCAGTGTCCACAATGTCCCCTGCACCACCAGTGTCACCAGTGTCCCCGGCACCCCCAGTGTCTCCAGCACCCCCAGTGTCTCCAGCATCCCCAGTGTCACCAGCGTCCCCATGGTCCCCAGCATCCCCAGTGGACCCAGCACCACCAGTGTCCCCAGTGTCCCCAGGGTTCCCAATGTCCCCAGCACCTTTAGTGTCCCCAGTGGTCCCAGTGACCCCAGTGGCCCCAGCACCACCAGTGTCCCCAGCATCCCCAGTGGCCCCAGCACCACCAGTGTCCCCAGCACCCTTAGTGTTCCCAGTGTCCCCAGCACCACCTGGGTCCTCGGTGTCCACAGTGTCCCCAGCACCCCCAGTGTCTCAGGTGTCCCCAGTGTCCCCAGTATACCCCAGTGTCAGCACCACCAGTGTCCCCAGTGTCCCCAGCACCAGCAGTATCTCCAGCACCCCCAGTGCCCCCAGCATCCCCAGTGCCCCCAGTGTCCCCAACATCCCTAGTGTCCCCAGCACGCCCAGTGCCCCCAGGGTCCCCAGCACCCCCAGAGTCCCCAGCGTCACCAATGTCCCCAGGGCCCACCAGACACCCAGAGGCAGGAGGTGGCTGCAAGGGGGTTTATTTTGGGGGCCAGCCTGGCCCTGGGGTGACAGCAGCTGCAGGTGCTATAGGTGCTGTGGGTTCTATGGGTGCCGCAGGTGCTGCGGGTGCTGCAGGTGCCGTGAGTGCTGCAGGTGCTGCAGAGGTTGCGCCGCCCGCGCTCCCCTTCACCCGCTGGGCCGTCCCTGCAAAGAGAGGGGTCAGCACGCCCACACCCCACAGTGCCCCCTGGCCCCACTGGGGAAACTGAGGCACGGCTGTCACTTGGGGTGCCCCTAGCCCCCCGCCCCAGACCCCCGACTGCCACCTCTCACCTGGGGGTCAGCACCCCACGGCACCGAAGGGCTCGTCGCAGAGCATGCGGCTGCCTGAGCGCTTCCCGTACCTGCAAGAGGGAACGTGTTATTGGGGGGCAGCGCCACGGCGGGGGCTGCAGCCAGCAAAGGGAGCAGGAGCCGGCTGCAAGGGAGCAGCGGGGAACATGCAGGATGCGGGTGGCAAGGGGAGCAGGCAGCAGCAGGAATTGCATCGCAGAAGGAGGCATTGCAGTCACTGAGCAGGCTGCAGCGAGGCAGCACGGTGCAACAGGGCACTGCAGTGGGGAAAATCCAGGATGCGAGTGGCAAGGGGGGCAGGCTGCAGCAGGGAGAGCACCGCAGCAGGAATTGCATCGCAACAGGGAGGCGGTTGTAGCCGCTGAGCAGGCTGCAGCGAGGCAGCGCGGTGCAACAGGGCACTGCAATGGGGAAAATCCAGGATGCAGGTGGCAAGGGGAGCAGGCTGCAGCAAGGAGAGCACCGCAGCAGGAATTGCATCGCAACAGGGAGGCGGTTGCAGCCGTCGAGCAGGCTGCAGCAAGGAGAGCGCTGCAGCAAGAGTTGCATCGTGACAGGGAGGGATTTGCAGCTGCTGAGCAGGCTGCAGCAGGGAGAGCGCTGCAACAGGGCGCTGCAATGAAAGCATCCAGGATGCTGCGGTGGGGAAAATCCAGGGTGCAGGTGGCAAGGGGAGCAGGCTGCAGCAGGAATTGCATCGCAGCAGAGAGGCATTGCAGCCGCTGAGCAGGCTGCAACGAGGCAGCACGGTGCGCCAGGGCGCTGCAGCGGGGAGCTGGGGGCACCAGGAGAGCCCTTTCCGACAGGCGCACATCGCAATGGGGAGCACGGCGCTATGGGGCAGCAGCGGGGAACGCGTCGCAGCGGGGCAGCACGCGCAGGGGTCCCGCAGCCGCGCCCGGCCGCTCACCTCTGCCGCGTGACCACGTTCAGGTACTGCTGGAGGTCGTTGTAGAAGCGGACGAGGTCCTCGACGGGCGCGTCGTCCCCAGGGTAGGTGGGCTGCTCGGGGCTGGCAGCGCTGGGGCGCGTGGCCAGCAGCACCAGCGTGCAGGCCAGGAGCAGCAGAGAGGGCCAGCGGGGAGCCATGGCTGCACCCCACACCGCGGAATCAGGCTGCGTGCCGGGCACAGACGTGCAGCGGACACACACGCTGCACATGCTGCACACACGCACGCACACAGGCCACCCATGCGTGCCGGTGCACACATGCTCCGCTCTGCACGCACGCCAAGCCCTGACTCGTGGGATGCACACACACACCCCTTGCACACCCAGCTCTGCTTCGAGCGTGCACACACACACACACAGAGTCTCCAATCCTGCAGCACGCACGCGTGTTCAAGTGTGCACGCACACACGCACACTTGCTCCCAGGGGGCACAAAGCTCCGTGCCCGGAGCACGCGTGTGCGTGAACCCCCCGTGCTCGCTGGGTTCTGCTCGCCCCCAGCCCAGGCGATGCCACCCCAAACCCCCAGCTCACTGGATTCCATGAGTGGTGGCACAGGGACACCCCAAACCCCCATCGTTGTCCCCACTGACTGGATTCCATAAGTGGTGGCACGGGGATGTGGTCACCCCAAACCCCCAGCATTGTCCCCACACAGTGGATTCCACGAATGGTGACACAGGGACACCCCAAACCCCCAGCATTGTCCCCACACAGTGGATTCCACGAATGGTGACACAGGGACACCCCAAACCCCCAGCATTGTCCCCACAGTGGATTCCACGAATGGTGACACAGGGACACCCCAAACCCCCATCGTTGTCCCCACACAGTGGATTCCACGAGTGGTGGCATGGGGACACCCCAACCCCCCATCATTGTCCCTAGTCATTGGATTCCACGAGTGGTGACACATGGTCACCCCAAACCCTCAGCATTGTCCGCACTCACCTGTTTCCATGAATGGTGACACAGGGACACCCCAAATCCCCAGCGTTGTCCCCATTCACCTGCTTCCATGAGTGGTGGCACGGGGACAGAGTCACCCCGAATCCCCATCATTGTCCCCACTCACCAGCTTCCACGACAAGTGGCACGGGGACACCCCAACTCCCCAGCATCGTCCCCACTCACCTGCTTCCAGGAGTGGTGGCAAGGGGATGTGGCGAGACGAGGGGACACGGCAAGATGAGGGGACACAGCGAGCCGAGGGGACACCGCTGCCAACCGCCCGGGTCCCGGGTGACACGGCTGCCACCGCCACAGGGCCCTTTATATCCCCCTGTCCCCCCCATTGATGTCACCCTGCCACGTAGCACCTGTGTCCAGGTGGCCACATCGCAGTGGGGGGGGGGCACAGGGGACATTCAGGGGGGACAGGGGACATCGGGGGGGGGGGGTGACAAGGACAGCTGGCCCCTCGCATGGCCCTGGTTAATGTTTGACCCTGGGCCGGGGGGGCTCAGGATGTGGGTGTCCGGTGTCTGTCCCAGAGCATCGTGTCCCAGAGCGAGGGACGGGGGGGACAGAAGGACAGAGGGATGGACAGAGGGACAGGGAGCAGGACAAGGGGACACTGGGGACACTGGCAGAGCAGATGGAGGGATGGCGAGGGGGAGCGAAGGGTCTGACAGCAGGCACTCGCTCAGTGCCCCCCCCAATCCCACTGCCCCCCATTCCCAGTGTCCCCCCATTCCCACTGCTCCTCATTCCCAATGTCCCCTATTCCAAATGTCCCCCTATTCCCAGTGTCCCCTCATTCCCACTGCCCCCCATTCCCACTGCCCCTCATTCCTACTGCCCCCCATCCCCAGTGTCCCCCCTTTCCCACTGCCCCCCCATTCCCAGTGCCCCCCATTCCCAGTGTCCCCACTTTCCCACTGCCCCCCATTCCCAGTGCCCCCCTATTCCCAGTGTCCCCCCATTCCCACTGCCCCCCATTCCCATTTCCCCCCATTCCCAGTGCACCCCATTCCCACTGCCCCCCCATTCCCACTCCCCCCCCATTCCCAGTGCCCCCCAGTATCCAACCCCAGTGTGCTTCAGCGCACCCCGTTCCCCTCCATCTGTTCCCCACCCCTTCCCCCCCCCGCACACCCCACATCTCTCTCCCCCCCAAACCCTTGCACCCCTCAACCCCCCATTAACCCTTCCCCCCCCCTCCCCCCATCACTCTCAGCCCAGGCAGGTTCCCACTCGTGCTCTTTTATTGCCGCTGGGGGGGCTTGTGGGGAGCAATGAGGGAACCCCCGACAGCGATGGGGAGGGGATGGGGACCCCCGGGCCGGGCTCTGGGGACCCCCAGCCCTCCCGCTGGGGGGGCCGCGCTGGCTCTGGGTGCCGGGGACCCCCCCAGCGACACAGCCCCGTGGGGACACAGACAGGGAGGATTTGGGGGACAGAGGGGACCGGGGAGCTGGTCACCACGCAGAGTCCTCGTCGTACCTGGGGGAGAGCTGGAGTGAGGAGAGGGGGCATGAGACCCCCCCGGGATCCCCAGCCTGGGGGACAGCCCCTTGCTGGGCACGGGGACAGCGGTGGGGACAGCGACTGGAACAGGGATGGGGACAGGGATACGGGAATGGGGATACAGGGATATGGACGGGGATACAGGGATGGCGACAGCGATGGGGACCTCGGTGGGGACAGGGATAGGGACTGGGATATAGGGATGGGGACAGGGACAGCAATGGGGACAGCGATGGGGACCTCGATTGGAACAGGGATGGGGATGGGGATACAGGGATGGGGACAGTGATGGGGATAGGAATCACGATGGGGACGGGGATACAGGGATGGGGAATGCGATGGGGACCTCGATTGGAACAGGGATGGGGACAGGGATGCAGACAGGGACCACAATGGGGATGAGGACAGGGGGACAGGGATGGGGACAGCGATGGGGACCTCGACTGGAACAGGGATGGGGACAGAGATCACAATGTCAATGGGGACATAGGGATGGAGACAGCAATGGGGACCTCGATTGGAACAGGGATGGGGACAGGGACAGCAATGGGGATGGGGACAGGGGGACAGGGATGGGGACCATGATGGGGACCTCGATTGGAACAGCAAGGGGGACAGGGATGGGGACAGGGATACAGGGATAGGGACAAGGACCACGATGGGGACAGGGGGGACAGGGATGGGGACAGCGACGGGGACCTTGATTGGAACAAGGATGGGGACAGGGACCACAATGGGGGCAGAGATAGGGACGGGGATACAGGGACAGGGATGGGGACGAGGACCACGATGGGGATGGGGACAGGGGGACAGGGATGGGGACAGTGATGGGGACCTTGATTGGAACAGGGACCGGGACAGGGATAGGGACGGGCATACAGGGAAGAGGACAGGGACCACAATAGGGATGGGGACGCAGCGATGGGGACCTCGATTGGAACAGGGATGGAGACAGGGACCACGATGGGGATGGGGACAGAGCGATGGGGACAGGGACGAGGACACTCACCGTGCCGGGTCAGTGCTGGCCCCGAGGAGCAGCCCGGACAGGAGGGCCTCGGGGCTGGCGCGTTTCCCATACCTGTGGGACACGGAGCGTGTGTGAGCGTGCAAAGGGCAGCCTGCACGTGCAAAGGGGAGCCTGAGCGTGCAAACAGGAGCTCCCAGACATGCAAGCAGGAGCTCACCGGGGCGTGCAAATGGAAACCGACAGGTGTGCAAGAGAGCAGGCACAAGCGAGCAAAGGGGCTTGCACGAGTGCTGCTGGGCTCGCACACGCGTGTGCCCCCCGCCACGCTCACCTCTGCCGTGTCACCAGGTTGATGTAGTGGCGAAGGGCCGAGAAGTACCTGGCCATCTCCTCGGGGGACGCGTCGTCCCCGGGGCTCTCGGGTTTTGGGGGGTACGCGGCCGCCAGTGAGCCCAGGCAGAGCAGGGCGCACAGGGCCAGCGCGGCCAGCACGCGCCACGGACGAGGGGACGTCACCATCTGGGAGGACAGCGGGGTGCGGGGACACACAAGGGTGTGTGCATCACCCCCATCAACCCTGGGGACCCCTATCACCCCTGGGGACCCCTATCAACCCAGGGATCTCCATCACCCCCGGGGATCCTCATCATCCCCCGGGGATCCCCATCGCCCCCGGGGACCCCTATCACCCCCAGGGACCCCTATCAACCCCAGGGATCCCCATCACCCCTGGGGACCCCTATCACCCCCAAGGATCCCCATCACCCCCAAGAACCCCCATTGCCCCCGGGGACCCCCATTAATCTCTGGGGACCCCCATCGTCCCCGGGGATCCTCATCACCCTTAGGGATCTCCATAGCCCCTGGGACCCCCGGGGACCCCCATCGCACCCCCCATCCAGCCCAGAGCAGCTGTGCCCCCCACCAGAGAGCTCTCACTCCCGAGGACCCTGTCCCCATGGGGCTGTCCCATCCCGGGGTGCCCCCCGTGCCCCTCAGACCCCCCAGCCCCCCATCAAGGGACCTGCTCGCTCCAGGGACCCCCTCTTCCCACGGGGACACCCCCCTCACAGTGACCACCACCCAACCCCGTGGGACACGGTGCCCCCAGGGACCCCCTCAAGGTCCCCAGGGACCCCCCTCCCACCCCCTCAAAGGGACATCGCACCCCCAGGGACCCCCCCATGCGAGACCCCGAGGGGGACACGACCCTCCCGGGTACCCCAGGGACACCCCCCCCCGGGCTGAGGGACCCCCTAGAGCCCTGGTCCCAGGACACCCCTCCTCGGGGGTCCCTGTCCCGGGGGTCCCTGCGCTGTCCCCACACTCACAGCCGAGGCAGGAGGTGACAGCAGAGCTGGGGTGACAGCGTGGGGACACGGTGGCTCCTCCGCACCCGGGTTTTATCCACTCGGGGTGGCAGGTGGCTCCTCCCTCGTCCGTGAGACCCGCGGGGAGCCCCCCGGCACAGGGACACGGGGACACACGGACACGGCACACGGGCATGGGTGGGACACACGGACACGGCACACGGACACGGATGGGACACACGGACACGGCACACGGGTGGGACACATGGACATGGCACATGGACACAGGCAGGACACACAGACACAGACACGGGGGGACACACAGACACGAATGGGACGCACAGACATGGTACGGGACACACGGACATGGCACATGGGCACAGATGGACACACGGACACGGCACATGGGCATGGATGGAACACACGGACATGGCACACGGGCATGGGTGGGACACACGGACATGGATGGGACACACAGACACAGCACACAGGCACAGGTGGGACACACGGACACGGCACACGGGCATGGATGGGACACACGGACATGGCACAGGGACATGGGTGGGACACACGGACATGGCACAGGGACACAGATGGGACACACAGACACAGCACACAGGCACAGGTGGGACACACGGACAAGGCACACGGGCATGGATGGGACACACAGACACAGCGCACAGGCACAGGTGGGACACACGGACAAGGCACAGGGACACAGGCGGGACACATGGACACAGCAAACAGGTATGGGCGGGACACACGGACACGGGACACAGGCATGGGTGGGACACACAGACACGGCACAGGGACACGGGTGGGACACATGGACATGGCACACAGACACAGGCAGGACACACAGACACAGACACGGGGGGACACACAGACACGAATGGGACGCACAGACATGGCACAGGACACAAGGACACGGCACATGGGCACAGATGGACACACGGACAAGGCACACGGGCATGGATGGGACACACGGACATGGCACAGGGATACAGGCAGGACACACGGACATGGCACACAGGAACGGATGGGACACACGGACATGGATGGGACACACAGACACAGCACACGGGCACAGGTGGGACACACGGACACGGCACACAGGCGTGGATGGGACACATGGACATGGATGGGACACACAGACACAGCGCACGGGCACGGATGGGACACACAGACACGGCACGGAGACACAGGCGGGACACATGGACACGGCAAATGGATATGGGCGGGACACACGGACATGGGACACGGGCATGGATGGGACACACGGACACAAAAGGGACACACAGACACGGCGTGGGACACACGGACACGGCACACAGGCACAGATGGGACACACAGACACCCCACATGGGCATGGATGGGACACATGGACACGGCACACGGGCATGGATGTGACACAGACACAGCACACGGGCACGGGCGGGACACACAGACACAGGTGGGACACACGGACATGGCACACAGGCACAGGCAGGACAAACAGACACAGCACATGGACACAGATGGGGCAGGGACATGGCACACGGGCACGGAAGGGACACACGGACATGGGTGGGACACCCAGACATGGCACATGGACATGGATGGGACAGGGACACGGCATACGGACATGGGCAGGACACACAGACATGGCACACAGGCAGGGATGGGACACACGGACATGGCCCATGGGCACGGATGGGACACACAGACACGGATTGGACACATGGACATGGCACACAGGCACAGATGGGACACACAGACATGGCACATGCCGCCACCGCAGCCCCCCTGTCGCAGCCATCGACCGCTGTCACAGCTCTCCAGGACGGATGAGCTGCCCTTTCCGATCCCCACGAGCCCCCCGCACCGGGGGGAGAAAATTAATTCATTATGGATTTGGCATTTAGGAGCAATCACCCAGCCCAGCGGCTGCAGGGGGGGAAACTGAGGCACTGGGTGGGGACGTGCTGCGAGCAGGGTCTGCGTCCCCAACAAAGCCACCGCACACGCTCTGGGACAGGGAGAGGTGGCAGATGGAGCCCCGAAACCTCAGGATGCTCCTACCTAGGATGGGTCACATCTCTGGGCAGTGGGACAGAGGGGACACGGCTCGGTGGGGACCCTGCAGGTGCCACCAGGCCGGCTGAGGGGGACAGTGCTCTGTGGGGACCCAACTGAGAGGGACACGGCTCAGTGGGGACACTGGAGGTGCCACCAGTGTGGCTGGCGGGGATCCCCACGCCTGGCCTGGCCGTCACCCCGACGAGGGGACACGACTCTGTGGGACACTGTGGGGACACTGTGGGGTGCCACCCACCCGGCTGGAGGGGACGCGCTCCCCACGTCTGGCCCGGCCATAACCCCGGCAAGCGGCGGTGCGGTCACAGCTTCGGGCAGTGCCACCGCGGGGGTCCTGGCCCTGGGGACACAAGTCCCTGCAGCGAGACCCCAGCATAGCACCTCGTCCATGGTTGATGGCAGGGATCACGGAATAAGCAGGTTGGAAAAGACCCACCGGATCATCGAGTCCAACCATTCCCATCAATCACTAAACCATGTCCCTCAGCATCTCATCCACCCGTCCCTTAAACCCCTCCAGGGAAGGTGACTCAACCCCCTCCCTGGGCAGCCTCTGCCAGGGCCCAATGACCATTTCCATGAAAGATTTTTTCCTAATGTTCAGCCTAAACCTCCCCTGGTGGAGCTTGAGGCCATTCCCTCTCGTCCTGTCCCCTGTCACTTGGGAGAAGAGCCCAGCTCCCTCCTCTCCGCAACCTCCTTTCAGGGAGTTGCAGAGAGCAATGAGGTCTCCCCTCAGCCTCCTCTTCTCCAGGCTAAACACCCCCAGCTCTCTCAGCCGCTCCTCGTAAGCCTTGTTCTCATAAGACTTCTCATAAGATGATTGGATCAATTGGATTGGTTTGCCTGCTACACAAAACCCGAGGCAGTGAGGCTGAACCCAGCACCGCCTGTTGGGGGCTGAGCCCCCTCCCCAGCAGCAGAGCCCCCCACTACGGGGCTCACGGAACCCCACGGTCCAGCAGCAATGGCAGCGCATCCTCCCAGGTGGGCACGAGGCGAGGGGGCACCGAGCAGCCCCCGTCGGGGCTTGGCGAGAAGGGAGCCAGGGTTTTCCGCGCCATTTCCCCCGCTGACGGCAAACAGCCCTCGTCCAAAGGTCACCGGATGGCTCTGCCCACGTAGCCCCCACCCCTGGCACAAGGACGTGGGGGCCTCGCTGCAGCCCCCACCCCGAGCAGCCCCAATGGGGCAAGGGGTGCGCACAGCACCCCGCGTCGCTCCCACCGGAGGAGGAAGAGGGTTTGGGATGAAGGGCAGCACCGGGGGCCCCCCGCAGCGCCAGGAGGGGTCTCGGACCCCCCCACCCCAGCCCACGGTGCCGGATGAGGCGCAGGGAGAGCAAACAGGGTCCTGCCGCTTGCCCGCACTTTATGGCCCCCGGTTCCGCCGGAGACGCATTAGGGGCCACGCGTGCCCCCTCCCCGCAGGAAGGGCCTTATCAGCCCTGTTTGCTTTTCCACCGTGGGGACGGTGACAGACGGACAAGGACACGGCCCACGGGGACGCTCACCGCACCCCGCCCTGAACATCCTCCCGCAGGAACCCCAAACCGAGCCCCTGCGGCGCCAGCGGAATCCTCCTGCCTCAGTTTCCCCACCCGAGGGAGGGGAGCGCTCAGGATCTGCTACACGTCAGCTCCCCAGAACTGTTCCTGCCTCACCCCAAGCCATTCCTAGACCCCCAAAAGCTGCTCCCAGCCCTCCCAAAGTGACCAGACCCAACCGAGCTGACACAGAGCAGCCAAGAGCTCAGGACGAGGTAAAAGATTTCTCGTTTCGTCAGTAAAAACACTCGCGGAGCACGGGGACCCCGATGGGGAGGGGGTCCAGCCACACAGTGGCCAGCACCCCGCAGGCAGGAACCCCCTGACCACCCCCCAAGCCAGGGCAGCGCCCGCCCCGGCCAAACTACCAAATATTTACAAATTAAAAAAAAAAACACAAAACAAATAAGAATAAATAGCGCCGATTCTCTAAAAGAAGAATCAGCCGTCCGTGGCCAGGATGACGACGGCTCCGAAGATGCCAACATTCTGCCCGATGAGCTTCATCTGGTTCCAGAACTCGACGCGTCGCGAGTCGTGCCAGTAGCCGATGTTGCCGTCGATGAGGAGGATGGCGAGGGGCAGCAGCACGGCCAGCACCTGCGCCGCCGCGCGCACGTAGTATCCCGAGAGGAAGGCGAGAGCCAGCAGCCCGTAGAGCACGAAGAGCAGCTGCAGCGCCAGCTCCCCACCCAGGAGGTGGTTCAGGTAGGCCAGGCGATCCTCCTTGCTGTGCTGCAGGGAATACGCCTGGGGACAGGGACAAAGACACCGGTGGCAACGGTGCCACTGCTGGCACACCCGGCAGAGATGCCGGTGGTAGCGCTGGTGGTAGCAATGCCACTGGTAGCAATGGTGCTGCTGGTGCCATGGGTTGCACCAGTGGCACCAAATCATACAATCACCGGGTTGGAAAAGACCCACCAGATCATCGAGTCCAACCATTCCCATCAATCACTAACCCATGTCCCTCAGCACCTCGTCCACCCGGCGCTTAAACACCTCCAGGGAAGGGGACTCAACCCCCTCCCTGGGCAGCCTCTGCCACTGCCCAGTGACCCTTTCTGTGATTTTTTTTTTCCTAATGTCCAGCTTGAACCTCCCCTGGTGGAGCTTGAGGCCATTCCCTCTCGTCCTGTCCCCTGTCCCTTGGGAGAAGAGCCCAGCTCCCTCCTCTCCACAACCTCCTTTCAGGGAGATGCAGAGAGCAATGAGGTCTCCTCTCAGCCTCCTCTTCTCCAGCCTAAACACCCCCAGCTCTCTCAGACGCTCCTCTTGTTCTCCAGCCCCTTCCCCAGCTTCATTGCTCTTCTCTGGACTTGCTCCAGAGCCTCAACATCCTTCTTGTGGGGAGGGGCCCACAACTGACCCCAGGATTCGAGGAACGGTCTCACCAGTGCCGAGTCCAGAGGGAGAAGAACCTCCCTGGCCCTGCTGGTCACGCCGTTTCTGATCCAAGCCAAGATGCCATTGGCCTTCTTGGCCACCTGGGCCCCTGCTGGCTCATGGTCAGTCGCTGTCAACCAACACCCCCAGGTCCCTCTCCTCCAGGCAGTTTCCAGCCAGACTTCTCCTAGTCTGGAGCTGCCCAGGGTTGTTGTGCCCCAAGTGCAGGACCCGGCATTTGGCCTTGTTAAACCTCATCCCATTGGTCTCAGCCCATGGATCCAGCCTGTTCAGATCCCTTTGGAGCCTCCCGACCCTCCACCAGATCCAGCTTCCACCCAGCTTAGTGTCATCCGCAAACTTGCTAAGGGTGCACTCGATGCCTTCATCCAGGTCATTGATAAAGACATTGAACAGGGCTGGACCCAGCACTGAGCCCTGGGAACCCCACTTGTCACTGGCCTCCAGCTGGAGTTAACTCCATTTCCCACCACTCTCTGGGCCCTCCAGCCAACCAGTTTTCCACCCAGGAGAGTGTGCGCCTGTCCAGGCCAGAGGTGACAGTTTCCGAAGCAGAATGCTGTGAGAAACTGTGTCAAAGGCTTTGCTGAAGTCCAGGAAGATCCATCCACAGCCTTTCCCTCATCCAGCAGCCGAGTCACTTTGTCATAGAAGGCGATCAGGTTAGTTTGGCAAGACCTGCCTTTTGTGAACCCGTGTTGACTGGGCCTGATCCCCCGGTTCTCTTGCATGAGCTTCATGATCGCACTCAAGATCACCTGCTCCATGACTTTCCCTGGCACTGAGGTCAGACTGACAGGCCTGGAGTTCCCTGGGTCCTCCCTGTGACCCTTCTTGTAGATGGGCACAACATCAGCCTCCAGTCCAGTGGGACTTCCCCAGTCAGCCAGGACTGTTGGAAGATGATGGAAAGGGGTTTGGCAAGCACACCCGCCAGCTCCTTCAATACCCTTGGGTGGATCCCGTCCGGCCCCATAGACTTGTGGCTGTCTAGTGGGCTAGCAAGGCTCTGACCACCTCCTCCTGGATCATGGGAGCCTCATTCTGCTCCTCTAACTCCTAGGTTTGTACACAGAGGGAACGACTTTCTTTACAATTAAAGACTGAGGCAAAGAAGACATTAAGTACCTCAGCCTTTTCCTCATCCCCTGTCACTGTTGTTCCTTCTGCGTCCAATAGGGACTGTATGATCTCCCTAGTCCTCCTTTTATTATTTGTATATTTATAGAAGGATTTTTTGTTATCTTTCACAGACTTTGCCAATCTGATTTCTAGTTGAGCCTTAGCCCTTCGGAATTTTTCTCTACACAATCTCACTTCCCCCCTGTAGTCCACCCAAGAGGCCTGTCCCCTCTTCCAGAGCCCATAAATGTATCTCTTCTTCTTGATATCACTCAAGATCTCTCTGTTCAATCAAGCTGGCTTTCTCCCCTGCTGGCTTTTTTATCGGAACACGGGGATGGCTTTCTCCTGAGCTGCTAGGATTTCCTTTTTGAAGAGCTCCCAGCCCTCCTGGGCTCCCTTGCCCTTAAGGACTGTCTCCCATGAGACTTTGCCAACCAGCCTTCTGAAGAGTTCAAAGTCTGCCCTCTGGAAATTTAATGTCACTGTCCTGCTAACCACCCTCTTCACCTAGAACAGAAAACCCTATCATCCCGTGATCGCTTTGTCCTAGGTGTCCACCTACTGCCACATCCCCCACAAGGCCTTCTCTGTTCACAAACAGCAGGCCCAGGAGGGCACCCTCCCTTGTTGGTTCATTCACCAGTTGTGCAAGGAAGTTGTCTTCCACGCACTCCAGGAACCTCCTAGACTGCTTCCTTTCTGCTCTAATGTACTTCCAGCAGATATCAGGAAGATTGAAGTCTCCCACAAGAACGAGAGGCATTGATCTAGAGATTAACCCCAGCTGTTTATAGAAGAGCTCCTCAGCTGCTTCTCCTTGGCTGGGTGGTCTGTAACAGACTCCCATCACAAAATCTACCTTCTGGTGGGCTCCTCTGATTTTAACCCACAGGCACTCAACCTCCTCATTGCCACAATCCATCTCAACCGTGTCCAAGTCCTCCCTACAAAGAGGGTTACCCCACCTCCTCTCCTACCCTTCCTATCCCGCCTGAGGAGTTTGTACCCCACCAAAGCTGCACTCCAGTTATGAATCACATATATGAGTTACATCATAGGCTCCTTGCCCTATGACAGCTTCCAGCTCTTCCTTCTTATTCCCCATGCTGCATGCATTGGTATAAATGCCCTTCAGCTGAGCTGCCGAGCCTTCAGCCCTCTTAGAGGGAACAGAGTTCGTTCCCAATTGCCTGGTAACTGGAGTAGTTCTTGTGGTGAGGGGCCCAGAACTGACCCCAGGATTCGAGGAGCGGTCTCACCAGTGCCGAGTCCAGAGGGAGAAGAACCTCCCTGGCCCTGCTGGCCACGCCGTTTCTGATCCAAGCCAAGATGCCATTGGCCTTCTTGGCCACCTGGGCCACTGCTGGCTCATGGTCAGTCGCTGTCAACCAACACCCCCAGGTCCTTCTCCTCCAGGCAGTTTCCAGCCAGACTTCTCCTAGTCTGGAGCTGCTCAGGGTTGTTGTGCCCCAAGTGCAGGACCCGGCATTTGGCCTTGTTGAACCTCATCCCATTGGACTCAGCCCAGCGGCCAAGCCTGTTCAGATCCCTTTGGAGCCTCCCGATCCTCCAACAGATCCACTCTTCCACCCAGCTTAGTGTCATCTGCAAACTTGCTAAGGGTGCACTCAGAAAGACCCCTCCAGTCCGGCTGCTGCCGCACACGGCAGGGGAGGAGGTGCGGCTGTGCCGGTGCCGTACCTGGCAGATGAGGTAGATGCCGAGGAAGACCTGGCCCGTGGACTGCAGGGAGCGGCTGCGTGGTTTCTGCCGGTACAGCTCTCCGGCGCCGCTGGCCAGGATGAGGAAGCCGCCGATGATGGCGATGGTCCGGGAGTACATCCGCACCTGTGCCGGGAACGTCACCTCGTGCCCCCGAGACCAGGGGGAGACAGGGGGGCGCGCTGGGGAGGGGGCGGGGGTCTCACCTTCAGCCAGTCGCCGTAGTGCACGTGGCCACCAACGTGGGCGGCGTAGGTGGCCACCGCGAGCTGCAGGGCGGCCCCCAGGGCAAACCAGCGGCGCTTCACCCCGAAGGACATGAAGCTGGCACAGAGCACGGCCACCCCCATGTCCACGTACAGGTAGGGGATGGGGATGTCCGGCTTCCTAGGGGACACGGTAGCTCCAGCCTCTGACCCCGCGCACCCCCAGGCCCCCCACTCACCTCTCCTTCAGCCCTTAACCCCAACACAGCCCCTCGGTGCCACCCACAGTGCACCCCACAGCCACCCCGTGCTCTCCCCACAGCCCCTCACACCCCAAAAGCCCCTCCTGGGCCCCCAACAGCCCCTCCTCCAATTGCCCCACTCCCCCAACTGCGCCTCTACCCACCCACCACCCCCACGCTCCCATTCCCCAGGCCCCACACGCACCTCAGGGGCGCCCCCAGCCCCACACAGAGCCCCCAGGTCCCCCCAGCTCCACACCTACACGGCCCCAGGGACCCCCCAGGCCCCATCACCACCCTTCAGCCAGGTTCCCTCAGCCCCACACACACCCCCAGCCCCACAGCTCTACGGCCCCACAGCCCCAGGCAACCTCAGGCCCCCCCAGCCCCACACCTACATGGCCCCAGGAACCCCCCAGCTCCATACCTACACGGTCCCAGGGACCCCCAGGCCCCATCCCCACCCTTCAGCCAGGCCCCCCCAGCCCCACACACACACGTATAGCCCCCCAGCTCCCCCCAGCTCCGCACCTACACGGCCCCAGGGAGCCCCCAGGCCCCATCCCCACCTTCAGCCAGCCCCCCCACACACATATAGCCCCTCCAGGTCCCCCCAGCTCCGCACCTACACGGCCCCAGGGACCCCCCAGGCCCCATCCCCACCCTTCAGCCAGGTCCCTCCAGCCCCACAGCCCCGCCCCCAGCCCCAGGCACCCCCAGACTCCACACACACACACAGAGGCCCCACGGACCCTCAGGTTCCCCCCAGCCCCACACATACACGGGCCCAGGGACCCCCCAGCTCTGCAACCCCACAGGCCCTCCCAGCCCCACATCAACACACACCAGGCTCCCCCCAGTCCCAAGCCCCGAGACCCCCAGGCCCCACTCACGCCCCCTACCACCCCTCAGTATCCTCCACCCCTCCCACAACCCCCATCCCGAGCCCCCCCAAGGCTTCCCCCCACCCTCAGTATCCGCCACCCCTCCCACAACCCCCATTCCGAGCCCCCCCAAGGCTTCCCCCCCACCAGTATCCTCCACCCACCCCCAGAACCCCCATCCCGAGGCCCCCCCAAGGCTCCCCCCGGTTCCCCCCCCGCACCGGCGGCCGCCGGCGCGCTCGGCGCAGAGCAGGAGCCCGCTGAAGCAGTGCCAGAAGGGGAAGCGGGTGAGCAGCACGGCGCCGCCCGCCGTCAGCAGCCGCAGCGCCCGCCGCCGCCACCCGCGCCCCGCCGCCATCGCGCCCCCGCCCCCGCCCCGCCCCGCCGGAAATGGCGGCGGGAAGCCCCGCCCCCTCGCGCCGGACCGGAAGTGCCGCACAAGCCCCGCCCCAATGACGATCCACCCCAAGCCCCCGCACGCTGCGGAAGCCACGCCCCCTCGCGCCAGACCGGAAGCGCTGCGCAAACCCCGCCCCGGAAGTGCCGTGCGAGTCCCACCCCCCGGAAGTGCCGCCCCCCCCCCCCCGAGCACCGGACACCGGTGGTGGTTAAAAAAATTCCGGGTTTTATTGTTTTTACTAAACAATACTAAAAAAATCTTCCTTTTTTAAGTCTTTTTGTTTGTTTGTTTGTTTTTTTCCTCCACGTTTTCCTCCTCCCGAGGCGGGGCTGGAACCGGGCCCCGGCCCGTGCTTTAAAAACAAAACGGGGGCGGAGGGGGCGCGGCCACAGGGGAAAAGGCAAAACTTCAAGAAGAGGCAGAAATGAGGGGAAAAAGGAAAAAAAAATAATAAAGAGGGAAACCCCATCCATGCCCGGGGGCTGGGGATTAGGGGCTTGCCGCGACCCCGGGTTTCCGTACAGACCCAGGACGTTGAAGAGAGAAAGAAAGAAGAGAAATTCAAGCCTTGCCCTGTGCAAACAAATTAAAACGTGGCTGCGCTGGTCACAAAGGTCCCAGCTCGGCCACCGCAGCCACCCCCGCACGGGGAATTGGAGGGGAAAGGGGCCGCTTTGCAGAATTAAAGAAGGGGGGGGGGTAGGGAAAAAGAGAGCAAAACCTGAAAGCGAGGGGTCTGCGCGGCGGGCGGGACGTGGCAGCAAAGAACGCGGTTAGTCAGGTAATCGTGAGTTTAAATTATTCTCTTTTCTCGTTGGTTTAAAGTCTAAGGTCTGGAATCGGGGGGAGGGGGGGCTCCCCGGTATCGAGCTCGAACGGGGGATAAAAGGTGCCCCCCAACACCCTCCACCGCGGCCGCCCCGGCGAGGGGAGGGCAGGGGGGCCCCGGCACGCGGCGGCCTCAGGACGAGAGGGACGTTTCCTTCTGTGTCGGCGGGGCTTGGGAACGCTGCAGCACCTTCTGGCTCTCCGCGTCGCGGAAGTGCTTCTCCACCTGCGGCGGGGGGGGGGGCGCGGGATCCACGGAGAGGGGCGTGAGTGGGAAAGAGAGACCCCCGAGGGGCAGGGGGAGCTTCCCCCCAGGGGTAGGGGAGCACTAGGATGAGACAATGGGAGCCTCTCGGGGTGGGAAAGAAAGGGGGAGCTCTGGGATGGGCAGGGGGAGCCCCCCAAGGAAGGATCAGGGGTGCCCCTGGGGGTGTGACCCCATCCCCGTACTCACTATTTTGCGTACGTGACTCAGCGCGCTCCCCTCTTTGCCTTTACAGTTTTCCACTTGGTAGGGAGGGGCGATAACGACTTCTTCCATCACAACTATGTTCTTCTCCTGCCATTTACAGTCTTTAATGCTGCAGGGGAGGGAACAGGGATCAGATGGGGGATGTGGAAGGGCTGGGGGACACAGGAGTGTGACCCTGAGCCCCGTGAGAGCCACCCCAGCACCTCCCCGCTGCCCACCGAGGAGGGGATGCGGGTGCAGGAGCCACCCAGAAACTCCTGGGTTCCCAAGGGAAGAGGGGTGCAAGACAGCATGGGTGGCCAAGGAGCCAGGCATGGAGCCATCCCCTGCCCCAAGGACCACGTGGCTCCAGCCACCGTGTACCAGGACACACTGGCAGCATCTCCTGGCAAATATAGGGGACCAGGCTACGCAAATCCCTCCCTAGACTGCGCAGGGGTACAAGCGGCTGCCAGGCAGCTCCAGGAGCAGAGACGGAGCGCGGGTGGCAGCGATAAGGGGACTTACGTCTTGTGTATAGTCTGGAAGAGCTGCTGCCCCTCCAGGGAGACACCAGCACTAATTGCATACGCCTGGCTCATCTTCTCTTCCTTCTCCGTCCGAGCTTTGTTGGCGAGCTGGAGGGAGACAGAGAGACAGGGGGCTCGGCTGAGGGGGGCTCAGAGCTCTGTGGCAACGTGGGTCCCCCCCCAGCACTCGCTGTCCAGCTCCCCGCTTAGATCTGGGTAATGACACACGTGCCATTCCCACCCTCCCACCACACCTTTCCCTGCGCATCCTGGGGCATCACACACATCTCAGGACAAAAACATAATTCCAGATGTGATCAGTACTGCCCACGTCGCATCCCTACGATGCCTGAGGAATGCAGGCGCCAGGAGGGAATCAGCTGCCAGAGCAGACCCACCAATCCCCTTCCCCTCCACCTTTTCCAAATTAATCACTGCATTTCAGATCCAAAACACCGTTTTCTGCTTGCTTTTTACTTGAAGGACACAGGTGGGGAAAATGAGCCTGGAATAACCATTACATGAGGTCTCATGGGGTGTAAATGCCTCCACCTGGACCACGCAGGAGTAGGAGCAACTTTCTCACACACTAATTATTCTATTCCAAAACCAATCCCCCTCATGCACAGGGATGCGGGATTATGCCATCGGGGCCACAGAGCAGAGAGGGGAAGCCCCAAAGCCCAGTGTCCCCTGCGTTAAATCCGGTGGCTGCAGGAGGAGAAGGAGCTGCAGCTGCCTGGAGACAGGAGACGGGCAGGCGGCGCTGGACGTGCTCCCGGCTGGAGCTGCCGCAGTGCAAGAGCCGCATGAGTGCTGCCACCCACACCGGGCCTCCTCTTCCTCCTCCTCCCAGGAACAACCTCCCCAGGCCACACCAACTTTCCCAGCTGTGTGAGGCCAAAGCCCCCACTTAATGAAATCTCGGGCTTTTCCTACCCAAGGGGGGCACTTTTGGAGCAAATAGTGCCACGAAGGGGAAGTTTTTCCCCCCTTGCAGCCTGCCAGTGAGCACAGGGAGCCCTAACAAGGGGATGGAATCCTTGGGATGGGGTCCTCTCCCAGCACGACCTGTCTCTGGGGCCTCCCACCCTGCTCCATGCAGGAACTGCCCTCTCCAAGACCACTGGTCCAGCTTCCAAACTGGTTTGCATCCAAGTCACATACATGGTCACCAGCTACACCAACTCCAGGACCGGGGCTGCTCCCCAGAGCCCGCGCTCCTTGTTCTCAGCCAGTTCCACTGCCCTTCCCAAAGCATCATCCCCAGGGCACAGCTGGGCACGGATCTCCTCTGCTGTGCCCTCAACAGGCTCCCCCAGCAGATCCCTGCTCCCCGCAGCCAGGCTTGTGGCATCCAGATCGAGATCCACTCTGGTTTTAGAACTCTCGCATCCAGGCCTCCAAGTTTTCCACCAGCTCCGAGCAGTGGCTGCATCAGGCCCCCTTCCCGTGCAACCCCACGAGACGCACAAGCGGAGGCAAACGGGTTCAGCTCTGGGACAAGCCCACCCACTCTCATGTTCCCTTGCAATGGGACGTGCTCTCCCTATTCCTCACTGCTTTCCCTGGACAAGAAATGAATTGGACACACCGAGCCTCCACCTTCCAGCCTCCCAGATCCAAGCATTCAGAACAGCCTCCCTGTTTCCAGCACGCTGCAGTGAGCGCCAGGGCAACCGGAGAGACTGGGAGACGCACCTTGCGCGGTGGCATGAATGAATGAGTCACTTCCCTATTCATGCCCGTATGAATGATAGAAAAAGCCAGTGTGAGCCAAAAGCATCTGGGAGGGGAAACCGAGGCCCCCACCGCCAGGATGGCCCCGTCCCGCTCGGGGGCAGAGCCGAGCACAGCAAATCCCAGGCAGCACGTCAAGGTGGCCACACACCTATTTCTGTCTGCGGAAAATGCGATTTCATTTGCTTCCCTACCCTCATAAACCCACAGCAATTATTTTGATCCCAGAAAGACAGAAGCATCTGAAGTCACATGAGGCGCTTTCCCCTCAGCAGGCCCGTCCTCCTCCCAGCTGCACTCCCAGAGGCTTCACTTGATGGAATTCATAGAATCATAGAATCACCAGGTTGGAAGAGACCCACCAGATCATCGAGTCCAACCATTCCCATCAATCACTAACCCATGTCCCTCAGCACCTCGTCCACCCGTCCCTTAAACCCCTCCAGGGAAGGTGACTCAACCCCCTCCCTGGGCAGCCTCTGCCAGGGACCAATGACCCTTTCCGTGAAAAATTTTTTCTTTATGTCCAGCCTGAACCTCCCCATGTGGAGCTTGAGGCCATTCCCTCTCGTCCTGTCCCCTGTCCCTTGGGAGAAGAGCCCAGCTCCCTCCTCTCCACAACTTCCTTTTAGAAAGCAATGAGGTCAGTTGGTGCACAGTTGGATCCTCACGGCAGTTGTGTTTTCTGAGACCTCCACTAACGTGCTAAGCCCCCGGGAAGGAACCCACAAGGGCTACGGGTGCACAGCTGGTGCTACCCTTGCGACACCAAACCGCCTGCCAGCACAGGAGGGTTTCACGTGGGACAAGGAGGTGACAACGGAAAAGCCCCACGCCCAGACCTCTCCCAGCCGATTCCCACAGTGCTGAGGGCTCAAGTTCACCTTCCCTTCTTCTGACACCATCCCTGCAAGTCAGAACTGCTCCCCTTCCAGAAAGGTGTATGAAAAGCAGCTCCTCAAAATCCCTCTAACTACCCCTGCTTCATGGCTCCTACCCACTCCCCTGCCCACCAGGTTCACCAAAACCTGCTTCTGGAGACGAGCAACGCCCACGTGGAGAAGGGGCCACAAGCAGAGGGGGGCTCACCAAAGCCAAATCTTGTCTTGCACCACCCACCGGAGCACAAAACACACTCTAGTGCGTTTGTAATCCAGGATCTTGGAGGACAGAGCACCAGGAGGAGCGACGTGAGCTCAGGGAAGCAGAGAACCAGCACCAGCCATGCCCATCTTATCCAGAAAGTTTTCATTTGAGTTGCGGTCAGGGAAAGAACATGTTCACGTTTAGGAAAGGCCTCATCCTCCCTTCCTTCTGGCCAGCAAAGCACCACATCCCTCCAGCAAAGGTGCTGGTGCTGCTGCTGCAGAGCCAGCAGGATCGAGAGCACTGGGCTCTTCCTGAGGGAGAAGGTGCTGTGCAGCCCCAATGTTACTGAAACCACTCCAGAGGTCCTGATGCCAGCACCCTCGGTCTGTGTTTCAGCCAGCAACTCGCACCTGCTTGCCAGCACAGAAATCCACGTTTCCTTCTGCTGCAGGAGGCTGGCCCGCAGCAGAGCAGCCTCTGAGAAAAGCACAGAGCAGAGCTGTTCGCTGAGCTCCTAGTGTCACCCAGGCACTAAATCCACTCAGCAGGACTGTGCTGGGAGCTCACACCACAACCACAGCCCAAACGGTGCGTGGGTGACCCAGGGTGGCAGCAGGATCCAATTCCAGAATCCTGTTCAGACTCAGGATGGGCTCCTGGCTGAAAAGAAGCTAGGAGTTCCCTCTCCCAGGATCTCGGCTCCCTCCTGAGCCATCCAGAAGCAGCGGCCTCACGACAGACACTCCTGCAGCCAGCAATGGAGATTCAACACCCCAAAAACACCATTGTGTGAAGCCCTAACAGCACCAGGGTGGGCTGCGACTGAAGCAGGCAATTCAGAGTTTAGAAACTGCCCCATCTCAGACAGGGATTTCCAAAACAAATCCCTCCTCCCTCCCAAGAGCGAGTGCCTCCGAGCCCACTGGGCCAGGTCCTTACCTTGCTAACGTTGAGTGAGGCTAAAGGAGGAGGCGTTTCCGTGCGGTCATTGATTATTTCCACTTCTGAAACATACTGTAAGTTTACAAGCAGGATATCTGCGTGATTGGGCTTTCCGCTGGAAGATGGGCATTCTGGAGAGGAGAAACGTTAAGGAAAACAAATCCTGCGGGAGACTCTTACAGGATGCACGCACCTGTCCCAGAACAAACCAGAAGATTTGGTTTTCAGGGAGCTTCTCCACTGCCCCATCCTTATTTGCTGCCCATGAGACCCCAGCCATGCTACTCGTCTCGCATGAGGCTCAGCTGATGCCGATTCGGTTTTCCCAACTACAGTACCAGTTTTCCAGACACCTGCAGCCCAGGACGCTGCGTGGTCTTCTCCAGAAATGCCACTGAGTCCCAATTTGCTGAAGGTGCAGAGGTGCTGCTGACAGTGCCCCCACCACGGCACACGGGGAGCGAACCCCAACCACCACTGTGCCTCCAGTTTGCACCTCTTGCACCCCAACCATTCCCTCTCTGGTGGGCAGTGGCCAAGCCAGAGCCTCCCAGAAGCATCCTCAGTGCAGAGGGAAGAGGCGGCTCCCTGGAATGGCCTCCTGGCCCTCACACACCTCCCAGGTGGCACTTGGACACAGCCAGGTTTGGCAGTGTGACCGGGAAGCATAAATGCACCACCCCTAGTAAAAGCCCTTCCAGAGCTACACCGATTCCTGCGCAACCTATTCCACAAGAGGCTGTGCTCTTCACTTGGCTCCTTCAGGGCTGGAAAGAGCTGAGGGCATGGCACGGAGAACCTCTTCCACATTAATGCCATCTCCTCCTTGGAAGAGATGCTCACGAAGGCCACTTTTCCTCCCCTCTCGCCCCGAGCCCAGCTGTGCAGAGAGGCCTTCCCAGCAAACACCTTTCAGCACAGGCAAGAAAACGAGGGATGTCTCTTCCTCTGTGGAAACACCCCAGCTCTGGGAGGAAGAGCCGGACTAGGGCAGCCACAGAGGGAGAGCTCAGCCCCCTCCAGTGCAGACCAGCAGCGCGCACGACACCAACCTGTTGGACACCAGTTAAGTTTCCCACAGCCTCCACTCGGGGCTGGGGAGCTTCTCCCAGCAGAGCTGCCCCAGCTCAGCCAGGGCTGCTCCCACCCCACTGCCCGCAGCTCCAGACTCCAGAGCCAAACCCCTTTCCCAGCTCCCCCAGCACCCACCTATTCACTCCGGAATCCAACTGGGGCCCCAAGCATTTACTTTTCCATCCCCTTCTGACACTGATCCCAGGGTTAAGCCCCCTCCCCAGCTCTCTGCTTTCCCCTTGCTGGCGGGTGAGAGCCAAGCGCACACGGATACATGGATAATATCATCCTCACCCTCCAGCCCAGGGCAGCCCCAGGCCTCGGCTGCCACAGGGGCTTCTCCCAGCACAGCCACCCCACAGGACTCCCCAGATCTCTTGTACTGCTCCCCCCCAAGTCCCCCCCCTCGTCAGGGGGCTTTGCCTCACCTTCACAGCTTCCCCTTCAATCCCCACAGGCCCACTGAGCCCCCCCACCCCTCCAAACCCCTCTCATCAACACTTCCTATGGGATCCCCCCCCTCCTAGGCCTCCCCTATCCTTCTTGACCTCCCCAGGGTCCTCACCATGCTGCTACACCCCCAAAGAGGCACCTCAGCCCTCCCAGGGCTCCTCCTGCCCCTGAAAGTCCCCCCCCTCCACCCCAAGGAGAGCTCCCCCGTCCCCAGGACCCTGTGGGGTGTCCCTGTGTCCCCCTAGGCCCCACTGTGCCTCCCCACAGCCTGGTAGGAGACATATGGGAGCACCCCCCAACCCCTCCCGGATGGCACCAATCCCCAGCGATCCCAACCCAGGGCTCCCCAACTTCTCTGCCATGGGGCTGGTCGCTCCCCCCAAACCTCCCTGGAGGGCAGGTCCCACTATAGGGTAACCACTGCCCCCCCAAACCCCATTACATCCCCCCCCCAGGTAACCCCACTACAGGACTCCCCACTCCCCCAAACCTCCCTATAACCCCCCCTCAGATCTCACTCCTGGGCTCCTCAGTACCCCAAAACCCCCTTATAGAGCACCACATTCCCCCCAGAAACCCCACTCAGTGCTCCTCACCCCACAAAACCCCTTCACAGGGCACCCCCACTCCCCCGATAACCCAAGCACAGGGCTTCTCACCCCCCAACCTCCCTACAGAGCCCCCTGCCCTGCAATAACCCCAGTTCAGGGTGCTCCAATGAGAGCCCCCACACCCCTTCTCACAGCCCCCCCCATCAGATCCCCACTCCCCTCACAGCCCCTCATCTGAGCCCCCCAAGACTTCCCATCTCCTCACCGCCCTCCCGCCCTCGAATCCCCTCCCCTTACAGACTCCCCCCTCCTCACAGCCCCTCGCTTGAGCCCCCCCACATCCCCCTCTCCTCAGAGCCTCCCCTGCCCTCAAACTCCCTCCCCTTAGACTCCCCCCTCCTCACAGCACCTCATCTGAGCCCCCCTAGACCTCCCCCCTCCTCACAGCCTCCCCACCCTCAAACCCTCTCCCCTTACAGCCTCCCCCCTCCTCATCTGAGCCCCCCTAGACCTCCCCCCTCCTCACAGCCTCCCCACCCTCAAACCCCTCCCATCAGACTCCCTCCCCACAACTCCTCATCTGAGCCCCCACATGCCCCCCCACATCCCCTTCTCCTCACAGGCTCCCCTACCCTCGAACCCCCCCCCTTCCAGACTCCCTCATCCTCACAGTCCTTCATCTGAGCCCCCCATCCCCCTCTCCTCACAGCCCCCTCAGATCCCACCTTCCCTGACAAACCCTCACCTCTAATCCCCCATTCCCCCTCTCCTCAGAGTCCCTCATCTCAACCCCCCCCCTACAGCCCCCCCTCTCCTCAGAGCCTCCCCCACCCTTGAACCCTCTCTCCTTACAGACTCCCCCATACTCACAGTCCTTCATCTGAGCCCCCCAGACCTCCCCTCTCCTCACAGACTCCCCACCCTCGAACCGCCCCCCCAACAGCCTCCCCCCTCTTCACAACCCCTCATCTCTGACACCCCCCCAGGTCCCCCCTCTCCTCATATCCCCACCCTCAAACCCCCTCACTTTACAGCCTCCCCCTATTCTCCCTCTCCTCAGAGCCCCTCATCTCAGCCCACCCCCCACAGCCCCCCTTCTCCTCACAGCCTCCCCCACCCTTGACCCCTCTCCCCTTACAGACACCCCCCTCCTCACAGTCCTTCATCTGAGCCCCCCCTCTCCTCAGAGCCTCCCCACCCTCAAACCTCCTCCCCTTACAGCCCCTCATCTGAGCCCCCCAGGCCCCCCCTCTCCTCACATCCTCACAGCCCCTCCAGATCCCCCCTTCCCTAACAGCCCCTCATCTCTGGCACCCCCACCCTCAAACCCCCTCACTTTACAGCCCCCCCCCATTCCCCCTCTCCTCAGAGCCTCCCCACTCTCGAACCCCCTCCCCTTACAGACTCCCTCCTCCCCTTACAGCCCCTCATCTGAGCCCCTCAGCACCCCCCTCTCCTCACAGCCCCTCCAGATCCCACCTTCCCTAACAGTCCCTTATCTCTGACACCCGCACCCTCAAACCCCCTCACTTTACAGCGCCCCCCATTCCCCCTCTCCTCAGAGCCCCTCATCTCAGCCCCCAGCCCCCCCTCCCCTCAGAGCCGCCCCCCCCCCTCCAAAACCGCCCTCAAACCCCCTCCCCCCAGCGCAGGGCGGGCGGATACTGAGCGCCAGCATCTTGCTGGGATAGTCGAAGGCGACGACCTCGCCCTGCAGGCGCTGCTCCTGGCAGGTGCGGCAGGAGACCTGGCTGCCCACGCTGAAGTACTCGCCCGGCGCCGCCATCTTCTCGGCGCAGCGGCTGGCGGGGGCGGGGCCGGGCGTGAGGGGCGGGGCCTGAGCGTGAGGGGCGGGGCCTGAGCGTGAGGGGCGGGGCCTGAGCGTGAGGGGCGGAGCCTGAGCGTGAGGGGCGGGGCCTGAGCGTGAGGGGCGGGGCCTGAGCGTGAGGGGCGGGGCCTGAGCGTGAGGGGCGGGGGCCTGAGCGGTGAGGGGGCACGACGTGGTGGGCGTGGTCAGAGTGTGGGCGTGGCCTAAAGGAGGGGGCGTGGTCTATTGACAAGGGGCGTGACCAAAGGCTGCGGGGGCGCGTTAAGATATAGTGTGGGGGCGTGGCCTGTGTGGGTGGGCGTGGTCAGGGAGGGGCGTGGCCTGCGCGCGCGGGGACCGTTGGGGTTGTGGGGGGGGGTGGAAACGCGTTCGCGCCTCTTGCCTCGTTTGTCCCTCGCGCCGCCCCGTCCCGGCCCGCGGGCGCTCAGGCGGGAGGGCCCGGGGAGGCCCGGGGAGATTGGGGAGCCGGTCCTGGGGCAACCCCGAGAGCCTCCGGGGTCCCGAACCCAGCCTGGGAGAGACTAGGGGCTTCGGTGCCGCGCTAGGGAGAGCCCAGCCCTAGGAGAACCCCGAGAGGCCCCCGGGAGCCCGAAGAAGGCCCCGTGCCGGCCCCACAGAGGCCTCAGACCGGGAAGAACCCCGAGAGGCCCCGGTTCTGCTCTGTGTGGACACCAGGGCGGCCTCAGGGCTCCGTGGGGCAGTCCTGCTCTTACCCGCCCCCTTCCCGTGCCCAGGACCCCCCGGTTGAGGCACCACCAGCTCCCCAAAGTTTTGAGGCCTTCGAGTGGGAGACTCGCCGCGAGCCTCGTGCCCGCGTGGCGCTGCGCACGAGGTGTCCCCGGGGTGACGGCGAGCGCGGGGGCTCCTCAGCCCGGTCTGTGCAGCCCCCAGCTCCGCCGCCGCCTCTGTCCCGTTAGCGATGGACGCTCTGCACGCCACCAGCGCCCGCTTGGCCGCCGCGCTGCAGTCCGGGCCGCCCTGGCTGGAGAAGTTCTGGGTCACGGTGACCTCCGTGGCCGATCCGAAAAGCATCTTCACCGTCTTCTTCCCCCTCGCCTACTTCCTCGACCGCGGCGTGGGGGTGTCGGTGCTGTGGACCGGGCTGCTGGCCGAGTGGCTCAACGTGGTGCTCAAATGGTGAGGGGGAGCTGGGTGTCGCCTGAGCAATGGTGCGTTCACGATAGAAACGCGACCGTGGGCTCTGCCAGGAGAGCAGAAACGTGTGCCGCTCCTTGCTTGTGCTACACTGAGAGCGTGTGGAGTTCCCACAGGTCACCTGAGCTGATATTCACAGCCCAGGAGCCGCTTGCTTCAGCCCTTGGATGCGCACGGGTGGGTGGAGAGGGCGCCGGGCTGCATTTGGCCATTCACTGCCCTGTGGTTTCTCTCCCCTCCAGGTTCTTGTTCGGGGAGCGCCTGTTCTGGTGGGTCCATGAGTCTGGGCTCGCCAGCACGGAGCCACTTGCGCTGCGCCAGTTCCCTGTCTCCTGCGAAACGGGACCAGGTGACCAGCTTTTCCTTGCGTCTCCATAGGCCCTGGGATCCACGGGCAAGGGCTGCAGGAGCCGGGAGGCCCCATCCAACCATCGCCCACAGACACCGCCTTGCGCTGTCCTCACTGAGCTGGGCAGGAGTGTTTAATCTATTAAGAGGGCAGGGAGGCTCCGCAGAGGGATAGAGACAGGCTGGATCCGTGGGCTGAGGCAAATGGGATGGGGTTCCACGGGGCTAAGCACAGAGTCCTGCACTTGGGCCACAACAAGCCCACAAAACACTCCAGATTTGAGCAAGAGTGGCTGGAAAGCTGCCTGGTGGAAAAGGACCTGGGGGTGCAGGTCAGCAGCGGCTGAACGTGAACTGGGAGTGGTGCAGGTAGCCAGGAAGGCCACCAGCATCCTAGCTTGGATCAGCCATGGGGTGGCCACCAGAAGCAGGGAGGGATGATGCCCCTGGATCCAGTGCTGGTGAGGCTGCACCTTGAATCCTAGGAGTAACCTTCAAAGGACATAGAAGGACCAGAGCACGTCCAGAGAAGGGAATGGAGCTGGGAAAGAGTCTGGAGCCCAGGGGTTCTGGGAGCAGCTGAGGGACGTGGGGCTGTTTAGTCTGGAGGAGGCTGAGGGGAGACCTCATCGCTCTCTGCAAGTCCCAGAAAGGAGGATGGAGCCAGGCAGGGGCTGGGCTCTGCTCCCGAGGAGCAAGTGATAGGACAAGAGGAAATGCAACGGCCTGAAGTTGTGCTGGGGGCAGTTTAGATTGGATATTAGGAAAAATTCCTTTACAGAAAGGGCTGTCAAGCACAGCCAGAGGCTGTCCAGTGCAGCGGTGGAATCCCCACCCTGGAGGGCTTTAAAAGCTGTGTGGATGTGGTCTTCTCTAACCTAAAGAATCCTATCCTCGGGCTGAGGCCGCGCCTGTCAGCCAGGAGGGCACCAGGGCTGGGAGCAAGCGGCATCCCCATCTCTCTGGGACAGGTGCCCCCTGCCCCAAGTCCAGTGTGCTGTGCTTCTCCTTCGCAGGGAGCCCCTCTGGCCACTGCATGATCACAGGAGCAGCCCTCTGGCCACTTGTCACCACCCTGACGGCGCTGGCATCTATGCAGGGCAGGAGGTGAGACCCGGGATGGGGAAGCTGGCGCTCGGGAGCCTCCACAGCCTCCTTCGGAAGAGGGAGATGTGGCGTGGGACCCTGCAGCAGCCACAGCGGGGTGGGAAACGCCTTCCCTAGCCAGTCGGATGGCTCCAGGGGAGCACGGCTCTGCCGAGGCAGCCCCAGAGGCCCCCACAGCCCCTGCCCCACCGAGCGGCTTTTCTTTGCATTCTTCACCTGTGCTTTGCCCATTCCTCTTGCCAAGCGGGGCCAAACCTGCCCTGCCTGGCACAGCACACGCGGAAATGCTGAGCCGGACCCTCCTTGCCTTCCAGCTTGGTGGTGAAGCTGCTCCCCTTCACGGCCTACGTGCTACTCCTGCTCGCCGTGGGGCTCTCGCGCATCTTTGTCCTTGCCCACTTCCCCCATCAGGTGGTCGGGGGCATCCTGGCTGGTGAGTGGGGCTGGGGGCCATGTTCCATCCCCCTGCCCAGGGTGTTTTCATAGAATCACCAGGTTGGAAAAGGCCCACTGGATCATCAAGTCCAACCATTCCCATCAATCACTAAACCATGTCCCTCAGCACCTCGTCCACCCAGCCCTTAAACCCCTCCAGGGAAGGGGACTCAACCCCCTCCCTGGGCAGCCTCTGCCAGGGACCAATCACCCTTGCCTAATGGGTTCAGCCTGAACCTCCCCTGGTGGAGCTTGAGGCCATTCCCTCTCGTCCTGTCCCCTGTCCCTTGGGAGAAGAGCCCAGCTCCCTCCTCTCCACAACCTCCTTTCAGGGAGTTGCAGAGAGCAATGAGGTCTTCCCTCAGCCTCCTCTTCTCCAGGCTAAACACCCCCAGCTCTCTCAGACGCTCCTCATTTTGGGTGCCCTCCCCTCCATTTGGGGTCCCTGTTCAGCCCGGAACCCCAACCCACCTTTCCTCTCTCTCTCTAGGAGCCGTTCTGGGCTGGAGGCTTCAGGCTCGCACCCCCGTTGCCGGCACCCCGGGCTTCTTCGTGGCCACGGCGCTGGCCCTGCTGCTCGGCACCCTGGCCCTGCACAGGCTGGTGATCGCCGCCGGCATCGACATTGACTGGTGAGAGCTCAGTGCTGGGGTCTGGCCTGAGGGATGCGTCCCCCCGTTTCAGGGAGGAGCAGCCCCCGAGCTCCCCTCATTCCCCGCTCACCAGGTCTATCCGTCTGGCCACCAAATGGTGCGCCAACCCCGCCTGGCTGCGCCTCGACACCCGGCCCTTCGCCTCCGTGTGCCGCGACGCTGGCAGCGCCCTGGGCTTGGGGCTGGCCGCGGGCCTCCCGCTGCGCCGGGGGCAGCGCCTGGACCCCCGGCAGCGCCTGGCCGGTGCCGCGCTGGCCCTGGGAGCCGTGCAGGGCCTGCACCGGCTGCCGCAGCCGGCGAACGTCACCCTGTGGTACGTCACCACTTGCCTCAAGTACGCCGCTGGGCCCTGGCTGGTGGCATCGCTCCTGCCCCGGCTCGTCCTCCTCCTTGTCCGCCCGCAGGGCTCTTTGCACAGCGAGTAGGAGGCTCCACTGTTGAGGTTTGGGGGTGCCCTGGGCCCCCCCCTCCTGGCTGTGCCCATCGCAGGTGGCTTCAGGCCGCGAGGACCCAGGCAGGAGGGCCCCTTGGCCAGTTCTTTAGACTCAGGGCAGCAGGATCGACACCCCCCGCGGTGTTGGGAAGGGGGTGTCAGACCAGGGGTGACCCAGCAGGTCTGGGGACACAGCGGGGGGACACCCCCAGCCCCCGTCAGCCCGCTTTCCGTTGTACCAGTTCTCCCAGTTCAGTTTGCTCCTGTAGGGCAGGGAGGGGATGGAGGGATGGACCCCCCGCTCCTTGCCAGGATCCCCCTCCTGTGGGGGGGAACCCCCTGTTTCTCGCCAAATAAAAGCACTGTTACCAACCTGCTGGCTGCGAGTCCTTGGGAGAAGGGGGTGCGGGCAGAGCTGGGGACCCCCAGGCAGGGCAGGGGGTGACAGGGTGGATGGAGGCCCAGCTCCACAGCCCAGCGTCGTGCTGGATGGATGGCAAGACTCAACCCTGTTGCTATCAGTGGGGAAACTGAGGCACACAGGGCAATAAAATCATAGAATCATCAGGCTGGAAAAGGCCCACTGGATCGAGTCCAGCCATTCCCATCAAACACTAAACCATGTCCCTCAGCACCTCGTCCACCCGTCCCTTAAACCCCTCCAGGGAAGGGGACTCAAACCCCTCCCTGGGCAGCCTCTGCCAGGGACCAATCACCCTTTCTATGAAATTTTTTTTCTAATGTCCAGCCTGAACCTCCCCTGGTGGAGCTTGAGGCCATTCCCTCTCGTCCTGTCCCCTGTCCCTTGGGAGAAGAGCCCAGCTCCCTCCTCTCCACAACCTCCTTTCAGGGAGTTGCAGAGAGCAATGAGGTCTCCCCTCAGCCTCCTCTTCTCCAGGCTAAACACCCCCAGCTCTCTCAGACGCTCCTCTTGTTCTCCAGCCCCTTCACCAGCTTCGTTGCTCTTCTCTGGACTCGCTCCAGAGCCTCAACATCCTTCTTGTGGTGAGAGGCCCAGAACTGACCCCAGGATTCGAGGAGCGGTCTCCCCAGTGCCGAGTCCAGAGGGAGAAGAACCTCCCTGGCCCTGCTGGCCACGCCGTTTCTGATCCAAGCCAAGATGCCATTGGCCTTCTTGGCCACCTGGGCCCCTGCTGGCTCACGGTCAGTTGCTGCCAACCAAAATAACGAAGCCCTGGGGTGTCTGTCGCGCTCCCCCAGGGGACAGTGGGTCGGGGGACACAAAAGCAGCGGGGCGCGGTGGGTATTGCCAGAAACAGTTTGTATTTATACAAGGACGAACATCGGTAACATATTACAAAATACTCAACTGAAACCCATATCGAGCGCGCGAGCGGGCGGACAGAACGGAGACGGGGGCGGGGGGCGCAGGGGCACCAGCCCGGAGCAAGAGAGACCTCACCGACCACCCCCCCATCCCCATCTCTGCCACCCTCGCCCCTCTGCGGGGACCCCCAGAGCCCCCCTGGAATAACTTAAACCACGGAGCCATCCCCGTCCCCTCCCTGCGCCCGGGACCCGCAGCTGGGGCCGCCCGGTAAAAAAATACTATTAAATAATACATCTGTAATAAAATTATATACCTTTGTGTGGCGTGGGTGGGCTTTTCCTCTCTTTTAAAGCTAAAATAGCTCCGAGTCCCATCTGGCTGGTGAACTTACAAGGAAGATAAAGTGGTTTTTTCCTTTTTTTTTTTTGTCTTTTTTTTTCTTTTTTTTTTCTCTCCTCTCTTTTAGGAACGGACAAGGTTTGATCCCAACAAAGGTGGTGCTGGGATCTGTCACCCACCGGCCCAGGGTGACAGAGGGAGGGGGCTCATTCCCTGCTCCCTGTGTCCCCCTCCAAATGCCCAAGGGGGGGAAAAGAACCAGGATTCAGAAAACCCAAAAATCACGGGGAAATTAAGGCATTAAAATAAAACCGACTTAATCAAAGGCACAAATATTTCCCCTCGCCTCCCCCGGGGTGGGACGGACGCCGGAGCCGGGGAGGGAACGAGTAGGGCAAACAAAAAGGGGAGAAAACAAGGAAAACCCCCTCAAAACACAAAAAGAGGAGCCGCAGTGGGGCCGGGGGCAGCGATGGGAAACCAAACGGACGGACGGACAGAGGGACGGACGGAGGGGCAGGAGGAGTGGGGGTGCTGGTGGAACCGATGCTTCACAAGAGACACGACCGCAAACACTGCGTGGAGCTGGGGTCCAACAGGACGGGGGGGGATTTTTTTGTGTTTTTCTTCTCTTTTTAATAGAAAAAGAAAATATTTTCCTCTTTTTTCTGTCTTTCCTCCTAGTTTCCTCCATTGTGGTTTTTTTTTTTTTTCTTGTCTTTTTTTTTTCTTTTTTAATACGTGATTTTTTTGTGTGTTTTCCTGTCTTCTCAGTGTTTTTCTCTCTTTTTCAGAAACGGAAACAATCCCGGCCGTGGCGAGGGTCACAGCGCGGGCTCAGCCTCCATCGGCTCCTCTGCCGGCCTGGCCAGGGGCAAAGTGGGGCTTGAGTTGGGGGGCACAGCCCAGCGCTCAGCCCCGGATGGGGAAACTGAGGCAGCGATGCCGGGAGCTCAGCTCCCTGGGTCCCTGTTGAGCTTGGGGTGGGACAGGGACACGGGTCACTCCACGGACACATGGAGGACACGGTGAGGACCATACCTGGGCTGGGGGTCAGTGCCCCCCTGCTCGGCGCCCACCGAGAGCAGGGCCATGGCCGTCACCGTCTCGGCCTCCTCGGCCTCCCCTTTCTGCGCCTCCAGCAAGGAGCAGCCCACGGCCGCCGCGAAGCGCTTCACCGAGCCCCAGTGCCGGCCTGCGGGCAGCCAGCGTGGGCACGGGCAGCCCCCCGGACCCCCACGACCCCCGCTGAGTCACCCACACCAGGGGGACACATGGGAACCACACGGCAGGGACACCCCCGGGGTCCCCCTGTGACACCCCAGGGCTGGGACCCCCTCTGAGGGGACAGCTCTGGGGACCCCACCTAGGACCCCCCCCCACTCTGAGAGGACAGCTCTAGGGACCCCCACAGCAGGGACAATCTCAGGAGGGCCCACGGTGAGGACAGTCCAAGAGACCTTCCAGGACACCCCCAACACAATCAGCCCCGGGGACCCCCCTGTGCCCCCTCCCAGGAGCAGGATCATCCCCGGAGACCCCCCTGTGCCCCCTCCCAGGAGCAGGAACAGCCCCGGAGACCCCCCCGTGCCCCCTCCCAGGAGCAGGATCAGCCCCGGGGACCCCCCTGTGCCCCCTCCCAGGAGCAGGATCTGCCCCAGGGACCCCCTGCCCGCAAGGTCTCACTCTGGATCTCGATGACCTTCTCCAGGGTGGCCACCGCGTTCACGTTTGGCTTCTGCTGCAGCAGGGACGGATCCAAGGGCTCCAGCTGGGGCGGGGGGGGGAACCATCAAAACCCCAAATCTCCCACCAGAACCCCCAAACACCCCCTGAAGAGCAGGGGCAGGAACCAGAGCACCAGGGGAAACTGAGGCAAAGCGCTAGGGGTGCATCCCCACACGCCCTGCGCTCCAGGGTGGTCGGGGGGGGGAAGCAGGGCGAGACCCCCCAGGTTTGTGGGGTCTCCGTGAGAGCCCCCCATACCTCCAGGCCGAGCAGAGCGGAGACGCAGGCCTCCGAGGCATCGCAGATGGCGGTCAAGTCGTGCCCCCCCTCCAGCGCCAGCACCACGCGCCCACCCGCCAGCATCATCAGCTGCTTCGTCAAGTGGCCAAAACCTGGAGGGACACCAAGTGGGGCGGGGGGGTTGTGACAGGCAGCACAGCGAAGGTCCCCACCCCAGGGATACCCCCCTGGACCTCACTCACATTTGGCGGTGACAGAGTAGCCGCCAAGCGGGGAGAGGTGGCCCTCGACGGCATCGAAGCCGGCGGAGACCAGCACCACGTCTGGGGAGAACTCGTTGGCGATGGGCATCACCACGGTCCTGGGGGCAGGGACAGGAGTGGGCACAGGGGCCCCCCCAGGGGGTGCGAAGACACCCTCCAGGGCACAGGGACGCCTCCCCAAGGGCACAGGGACCCCCCAGAGGGTTCAGAGACTCCTTCCCATCATACAAATTCCCCCCTGGGTCAGGACCCTCCCTATGGAGGCCAGGATTCCCCCTCCAAGGACATGAGGACCCCCTTTAGGGTGCAGGGAGCCCCCCTATGACACAGGAATCCAGCCCCCAAAAGGGCATGAGCAGCCCGCCCTCTGAGGGCCTGGGGATGCTCCTAAGGCCATGAGGACCCCACCCAGGATCCAGGGATCCTCTCTAAGGCTGTGGGGACCCCACGGGACATGGTGACCGCCCCCGCCAAAGGGCACAGGGACTCTCCAGAGGGCACAGAGACTCCCCAGAGGGCACAGGGCCCCCCTCCCATCGCACAGATTCCCCCCCTGGGTCAGGACCCTTGCTATGGATGCCAGGATTGCCCCAAGGACAGGAGGAACCCCTTAGGGTGCAGGAATTTCCACCCCCCCCCCGCCAAAAGGGCATGAGAAGCCCCCTCCAAGGGCCTGGGGATGCTCCTAAGGCCATGAGAACCCCACCCAGGATCCAGGGATCCTCTCCAAGGCTGTGGGGACCCTGCAGGACACAGTGACCACCCCTCCAAGGGCGCAGGGACTCCCCACAGGGTGCAGAGAACCCCCCACCAGCAGCAACCCCCCTACCTGAAGGCGGTGAGATACTCCACGTCCCCGATGGGGGGGTCGACACCACCAGTCCAGGCGATGTTGATGTTGTAGCCCACTCCCAGCCCACTGCCGACCTGCGCACAGCCACGAGTGACACCCGGTGCCACAGTAGAGGGGACACACACAGGGTGACCCCTCCACCACCACAGCTCCCCCCGTACCTCCTCAGGCGCCCCGCTGCCGGGGAAGAAGTTGCCATCATCGTAGCGGTGCAGAGAGATGTAGAGCACGTCGGGGTCGCTGTAGAAGGCCTGCTGGGTCCCGTTCCCGTGGTGGATGTCCTGGGGGGCACCAGCGGTGTCAGTGACCCCCGAGGGAGGGTCCCCGTCACCTCAGGAGGTTCGCACCCCCTCCCCAAGGTCCTTACCCAGTCCACGATGAGGATCCTGCCCACGCTCAGCTTCTGCTGGAGCAGTTTGGCTGAGATGGCCACCGAGTTGAAGAAACAGAAGCCCCTGGGGAGCGGGACCGGCGTGAGCCCCGGGCACCCCCGGGAAACCCCCCCGAGCCCCGGGTGGGGGTCCCGCCAGTACAGCCCCCACTCACATGGCCGTGGACTCCTCTGCGTGGTGCCCCGGGGGGCGGATGACGGCAAAGCCGTTCTGCGGGGACAGAGAGGGACACGTGAGCGTGCACAAGGGCTGCCACGCACTCCTGTACCAGCACACAGAAGCACAGGGTGCACATGGTGTGTGCGGGTGCAAGGGCGCACACCGACAGAATCACAGAATCACTAGGGTGGAAAGGACCCACAGGATCATCGAGTCCAACCATTCCCATCAATCACTAACCCATGTCCCTCAGCACCTCGTCCACCCGTCCCTTAAACCCCTCCAGGGAAGGGGACTCAACCCCCTCCCTGGGCAGCCTCTGCCAGTGCCCAGTGACCCTTTCCGTGAAAAATTTTTTTCCTAATGTTCAGCCTGTACCTCCCCTGGTGGAGCTTGAGGCCATTCCCTCTCGTCCTGTCCCCTGTCCCTTGGGAGAAGAGCCCAGCTCCCTCCTCTCCACAACCTCCTCTCAGGGAGTTGCAGAGAGCAATGAGGTCTCCCCTCAGCCTCCTCTTCTCCAGGCTAAACAACCCCAGGTCCATCAGACTTGTTCTCCAGCCCCTTCCCCAGCTTCGTTGCTCTTCTCTGGACTCTCTCCAGAGCCTCAACATCCTTCTTGTGGTGAGGGGCCCAGAACTGACCCCAGGATTCGAGGAGCGGTCTCACCAGTGCCGAGTCCAGAGGGAGAAGAACCTCCCTGGACCTGCTGGCCACGCCGTTTCTGATCCAAGCCAAGATGCCATTGGCCTTCTTGGCCACCTGGGCCCCTGCTGGCTCATGGTCAGTCGCTGTCAACCAACACCCCCAGGTCCCTCTCCTCCAGGCAGTTTCCAGCCAGACTTCTCCTAGTCTGGAGCTGCTCAGGGTTGTTGTTCCCCAAGTGCAGGATCCGGCATTTGGCCTTGTTAAACCTCATCCCATTGGTCTCAGCCCATGGATCCAGCCTGTTCAGATCCCTTTGGAGCCTCCCGACCCTCCACCAGATCCAGCTTCCACCCAGCTTAGTGTCATCCACAAACTTGCTAAGGGTGCACTCGATGCCTTCATCCCAGTTAGCGCGCACAAGGACAGGACACACGCATGCAAGCGTTCCCGAGGATCGCTGCACACCCAGGTGAGCGTGCATAAAAGCATCACGCGTGTACACAACCTCGCACGAGAGCAATCGCACCCCTAGGTGAGCACACACATGCAATCGTGCGCAAAGGCTGCTCCTCAGGTAGGCATGCAGACCCTGAGCACAAGGGGACCTGGGGCGCACGCAAGGATTCATGGGGGCACACATGGATGCCGGGGGGCACGCACGGATGCCTGAGGGCACACACGGATTCCCAGGGGGCACACACGGATTCCTGCTGCTGCCAGCCCTCCCAGCTCACCTTGATCTCCCCGTTGGCCACTTTGAAGGTGAGCTCCAAGAGGCAGCCCACCGCCATGCGCACGGCGCTGGATGAATGCATCTCATTCCACACCGTGTCACTGTCCACCTGTGACAGAGAGGGACACGGGGCCACATCAGCGGGGCCAGGCCAGCCAGGGGAACCCCCCTTCACCGCGTACTCACCCCGATGCCCCCGCATGGCAGCACCGTGTACGTCTTCTGGCCGATGGGACCTGGTGGGGCAGAGGGAGCCGTGAGTGAGGGCAGCGGGGACAGCGTTCCCCCAGCACCCAAAGGGGACGTGGAGCACCCACCCAGGAGCTTCTTGCTGTCGAGCTTCTGGCGGTTGAGGGGGCTGGTGCCGTAAAGCAGCGTGTGGTGCTCCGAGTGCACCGTCTGGATCTCCTCCAGCGTCGCCTTCCTCCCTCGGATGCGCTGGGGACGGGGACGCAGAGTGAGACCCCTGATTGAGGCAAGTGGGGGCCCCCGGGAGGTGGGTGCCTCACCTCGCACTTGCCAAGGAGGCCGGTCTCCTGCAGGCGCGACCAGATGCTCTGGATGCGGCCAGCGTGCTCGGGGTGGATGTTGGTGTTCCCACAGGTGCATTGGTGCTTCAGCATGAACGTGTCGTACACCACGCCTGCGCCGGGCAGCCTCAGCGGCACGCCTGGCACCACCTCACCAGCCCGAGCCCGCGGGACACGGGGACCCCCGGGCACCCCAAGGGATGGGAAACCCCATGGGAGAGGGCGCTGCATGCGATACGGGTCACCCTGGGAACCCAGAGAGATGGGACACCCCACGGCACAAGAGGATCCCATGGGATAGGGGGACCCCAAGCACCTGGAGAGATGGGGCACCCCATGGCACAGCAGGATGCCACGGCATAGGGGGACACCAAGCACCCCGAGGGATGGGGCACCCCACGACACAAGGGGATCCCATGGGATAGGGAGACCCCAAGCACCCCAAGAAATAGGAAACCCCGAGGCACAGGAGAATCCCACGGGATAAGGGTCCCCAAGCACCCTAAGGGATGGGGCACCCCACGGCACAGGGGGATCCCATGGGATAAGGAGACCACAAGCACCCCAAGGGATGGGAAACCCCATGGCACAGGGGGATCCCAAACACTCCAAGGGATGGGGCACCCCACGGCACAGGGGGATCCCATGGGATAGGGAGACCCCAAGCACCCCAAGAAATAGGAAACCCCGAGGCACAGGAGAATCCCACGGGATAAGGGTCCCCAAGCACCCTAAGGGATGGGGCACCCCACGGCACAGGGGGATCCCATGGGATAAGGAGACCACAAGCACCCCAAGGGATGGGAAACCCCATGGCACAGGAGGATCCCCAACACTCCAAGGGATGGGGCACCCCACGGCACAGGGGGATCCCATGGGATAGGGGTCCCCAAGCACCCCAAGGGATGGGGCACCCCAAGGCACAGGGGCATCCCATGGGACAGGGGGACCCCAAGCACCCCACAGGATGGGGCACCCCACAGCACAGGGGGATCCATGGGATAGGACCCCTAGGGGATGGAAAACCCCATGGGACCTCAGTGGAACTTGGGCACCTCCGGGCACACCAAGGGACAGGGATGGCAGGAGGGCATTTCTGGGCCCCCAGAGGGATGGGGGCGCCCATGGGACAGGGACATCGTTGCCCCCCGAGGGCCGGGAGCCCCCCCCCGCCGTACCTGTGGTGAAGAGGTGCTTGGGGGTCCCGTCAGGCGCGGGGGTCTTGGCGCTGGCGGGGGACGACTGCGCGCGGGCGAGGGTGGGATGCGGCAGCGCCAGGATGCTCAGGGGCGCTGGGGGGTACAGCTGCAGCGGCACCTGGGAAAGGGGGCGCCCCGTCAGCCCCCGGCATCGCGGCCACGTCCAAGTCCAAGGGACGGAGAGCGGGCGTCCGAGCGTGGGGGGATGAGTCACGGCGGGGGCCGGGGGGGGCGGGATGAGTCACCGGCCCCTCCGAGTCATCGCTGCGGCAGTTGCCGGGGGGGGGGGGCCACCCCGAAAAAAGGGAGGGGGGCAAGGCTGGAGAGCTGGGGATCGGGCTGAGAGGGATGCTCTGAGCAGGGATGCTCATGTAAGACTTCAGGGACCTGGGGATATCAGCCCCCCAATGACCCGTGCCCCCTGCTCCAGGTCTCACCTGCTTGTACGAGACCCCCAGCTCGGCGACGTCGGAGCTCGCGGGGGGCTCGGCCTCTTCCCCGCTGTCCCCTGGCTCCTCGCGGGGGTCCCCACAGCCCTCGGGGTCTGGCAACCACTCCGAGGGCTCTCCACCATCCGGGGGGGCGAGGGTGGCACCAGGGGGGACCCCGTCCCCCGGCGGGGGCGACTGCTGCTCCGTCAGCTCCTCCTCCGTCTCCTCGGGGTGGGTTGGGGGCTGCCGCGCCAGCTCCCCTGCCTTGGGGAGCAGCTGGGGGGCGGTGGGTGTGGGGACACACACTGATCCCCAGTCCCACGGCCGCCCCGTGCCCCCTGCACCCTATAGATGCCCCACACCTGCCCCATGCCCTTCCCACAGTTGCCCTATATATATCATAGAATCACAGAATCATAGAATTATAGAATCATAGAATTATAGAATCATAGAATTATAGAATCATAGAATCACCAGGATGGAAAAGACCCACAGGATCATCGAGTCCAACCATTCCTATCAAACACCAAACCATGTTGCTCAGCACCTTGTCCACCCATCCCTTAAACTCCTCCAGGGAAGGTGACTCAACCCCCTCCCTGGGCAGCCTCTGACAGTGCCCAGTGACCCTTTCTGCAAAAAATTTTTTTCCTAATGTCCAGCCTGGAGCTTGAGGCCATTCCCTCTCGTCCTGTCCCCTGTCACTTGGGAGAAGAGCCCAGCTCCCTCCTCTCCACAACCTCCTTTCAGGTAGTTTATTATAGAGAGCAATGAAGTCTCCCCTCAGCCTCCTCTTCTCCAGGCTAAACACCCCCAGCTCCCCACAACCCACCCCACGGCTGCCCTATATCCACTCTGTGCCCCCCCGGTGCTGCCCCTCAACCCTCCCCAGACCCTCCCCTGCCCCCCAACCCTCCCCACGGCGTTTCTCCCCACCTTGCCGAGCTGGACCTGCTGCTTCTCGAGGAAGTGTTGCTGCAGGGCTCCGTGGGGCAGGGCCTGGGGGCTCTGGGGCAGGGGGGACGACTGTGTCCGGCTCAGGGGCCGGTGCCGGGGCAGCTTCCCCACCGTCCGCACGCTGCCCGCGCGCTCCCCGGTCACCAGCGGCGACTGGCCGTGCAGAGGAACTGCGGGGGAGAGGGAAACTGAGGCAGGGAAGGGGGGGAACTGAGGCAGGGGAGGGGGGGGAAACTGAGGCAGGGGGATCTCACCGGCAATGAGGGTGCTCTGCTGGCGCGCCTGCTCCAGCAGCAGGACATGCTGCAGCAGGGACGCGGGGCCGGCGGGGGGGTCTCCCTCCAGGGCCACCCCCAGGAGGCACCCGGGGATGGAGGACGTACTCAAGAACTTGCCGGTGAGCGCGGCCCCGGGTCGCAGCGTGGCCACTGCCGGGCGCTCAGCCTCCGCCTGCGGGGAAAGCTTGGGGGACGCCTGTGGGGACAGGGGGAATACCGTCTGTCTCCAGGTACAGGCAGAGAGACACCCCCCCCATAAATCAGCACCCCCAGTGTGCTGGGGTCCCAGGTCCCCGTGCCACCCCCGTGGGGTCCCCACATCCTCACTATAGGGTCCCAGGTCTCTGTGCCACCCCCGTGGGGTCCCCACATCCTCACTATAGGGTCCCAGGTCTCTGTGCCACCCACGTGGGGTCCCCACATCTCCGCTAGGGGGTCCTAGGTCTCTGTGTCACCCCCGTGGGGTCCCCACATCCCCATTATGGGGTCCCCGGTCTCTGTGCCACCCACGTGGGGTCCCCACACCCCCGCTATAGGGTCCTAGGTCTCTGTGTCACACCCGTGCGGTCTCCACATACCCGCTAGGGAGTCCTAGATTTCTGTGCCATCCCCGTGGGGTTCCCACACCCCCACTACAGGGTCCCAGGTCTCTGTGCCACCCCCAGGCCCCCCGGCTAAGCCACAACAGCAGCCCCACACACGTTGAGGTGGGAGTTGGTGACAGTGACCGTGGCCTGCAGCCCCAGGGAGATGTTGGGCAGGGACGGGGACGTGTAGAGGCTGAGCTGGCTGGCGCCGTCCAGGGTGAGAGCTCGGTGCTGGGGCAGGAGCTGCTGTGGGGCAGGAGGACACAGCATAGGCACACGTGAGCCCTGGGAGCACACACACACACTGATACTGGCTGCACACATCGAAACACACGTGCAATTAAGCACGCTCACAGCACACGGGTGCACACGGAGCACACCCTCTGGGTGCACACGTCGGAACGTGTGTGCCCTAAGCAAACCCATAGTGCACGCCTCAACTTACATATGCACACAGGTAACCCTGGCTGCACACACCTGAGCACCCGTGTGCAAGCTGAGCAAGCACTCACACGTCTGCGCTCCAAACACACTCACGGCACACGCATGTGTCACCCTTCGACAGTTCTTACCTCGGCGTGGATATTGGGGACAGAGCCAGTGAAGCCGTTCTCGGCGATGGCGCTGTGGGAGCTGTTGGGAGAGCTGGGCCCGGAGCCTGGGGCGCTGCTGCACACCGAGGACACTGCGGGGCCACGGGTGTCACCGGGGGGGACAGCGTCACACCCCAGTGTCCCCTGCTCATGCACACGACTACGCCACGGATGGAACAACCCATGCCCCAGGCGTGCAAATACACGTGTGCACAGACACTTGTGCAACGTGCACACGCTGCCAAAGGATTCCTATGCACGAGTGCATACATGTACCCACATTCACAGAATCACCAGGTTGGAAGAGACCCACTGGATCATCGAGGCCAACCATTCCCATCAATCACTAAACCACGTCCCTCAGCACCTCATCCACCCGGCCCTTAAACCCCTCCAGGGAAGGGGACTCAACCCCCTCCCTGGGCAGCCTCTGCCAGGGACCAATCACCCTTTCCATGAAAACTGTTTTCCTGATGTCCAGCCTAAACCTCCCCTGGTGGAGCTTGAGGCCATTCCCTCTCATCCTGTCCCCTGTCCCTTGGGAGAAGAGCCCAGCTCCCTCCTCTCCACAACCTCCTTTCAAGGAGTTGTAGAGAGCAACAAGGTCTCCCCTCAGCCTCCTCTTCTCGAGGCTAAACACCCCCAGCTCTCTCAGCCGCTTCTCGTAATCCTTGTTCTCCAGCCCCTCACCAGCTTCATTGCCCAAGCCCACGCACGCCCTGGGAGAGGGGAGGGGGACGAGGGTCCCGGCTGGAGGCTCTCACCACGTCACCACTTGGGGAAACTGAGGCAGGTGGCCGCTCACCCGTGATCTCAACCGCTCGCTTCTTGAAGGTGCTGATGACGGTGCCGTCCTTCCTCCGCAGCAGGGGGCTGCTCCTGCGCTCCGCCACCTTCTGTTTTAACCGCGAGCGTACTTTCAGGTTGGGTTCAGAGGCTGCGGGGGGGGGGCACCCGGGAAGCAGCGTTAGCCCCGGTGCGGCTCCCGGCACCCAAGCCCCCTCAGTGTGCCGGCACCCACCGGTTTTACGGAGTGGGAAATCATCCCGGCCGTCGTAGGTGCCGAGGACGGGGAGTTTGTAGGATGGGGGGGTCCCCGGACTGCCGGTCTGGGGGGGGGAACTCTGGTCCAACGAGGTGTGGTGAGCCCTGCGAGGAGGCGGCAGAGACCCTGCTAGGATGCCTGGGACCCCACCCCAGCCCTGGTCTAGGGGGTGATTGGGGTATGGGGGTGACTCACCAACATTTGGGGTGCTGGGGGAGGGAATGGTTGGGGGGGCCGGTGCCCGGCTCCTTCGTCTTGCTGAGCAGGAACTCCTGCAGCTTCAGCTTCACCTCTGTGCTGGCGATGGCACCTGGATGGGACACGAAGCTGGGGTCAGAGGGGAAAGCAGGTACCCCCAACAGCGTCTCCGGGAACCCCCACATCCACATCACTCCCCCTAGCCCTCCAGGACCCCCCTGTGCCTATATTGCCCCTCCCAGCCCACCCCGGGAGGCCCCCAGGAGCCCCCTGCACACGCATCTTCCCCCACAGCCTCCCAGGAGCCCCCTGCACCCGTATTTCCCCCTCCAGCCTCCTGGATGCGACACGAAGCTGGGGTGGGGGAGAAAGCAGGTACCCTCGCATCCACATCACATCCCCTAGCCCTCCAGGACCCTGTACCCACATTCCCTCCCTCCCCAGTCTCCTGGGAGCCCCCCAGGAGTCCCCAGCACCCGCATGTCCCCCCCCAGCCTCCCAGGAGCCCCCTGCACACATATTTCCCTCTCCAGCCTCCTGTGAGCCCCCCAGCCCGCCCCAGAAGCCCCCCAGGAGTCCCTACAGTGCTGCATCTCCCCCCCCCCAGCCTCCCAGGAGCCCCCTGCACCCATATTTCCCCCTCCGGCCTCCTGTGAGCCCCCCAGCCCGCCCCAGGAGCCCCCCAGGAGTCTACAGTGCCTGCATCTCCTCCCCCCACAGCCTCCCAGGAGCCCCCTGCACCCATATTTCCCCCTCGCCAGCCTCCTGGGAGCCCCCAGCCGCAGCCCCCCCCCCCAGCTCCCTCACTCTCGCGGCTCTTGTCCTTGGTGCGCAGGGCGTGCAGCTGCTCCAGGCGCTGCTGCTCCAGGGCCTCCTGCCGCTCTCGCTGCCGCTGCTGCTCCAGCTCCTGCTGCCGGCGCGCAGCCAGCGCTTCCTGCTGCTGCTGCGGGGAAACAGGGCTCGGCACTCGCATCCCCACACCCCACAGCTCCATCGTCCCCAGGAACGATGCCCCCACGGCTCTGACATCCCCATCTCCACCCAACGTCTCCATATCCTCCAGGACAAGCAACACCCCACAGCCCCACCACCCCAAACAGGTCATTGCAAGGATCCACCACCCCCAATACATCACACGGTCCTTCATCCCAATCTTTCCCCACAGCTCCAGCACCCCAAGAAACCCCCCATGTCTCCATCATCTCCAATCTCCCCCCAGGGAGGTGATGCCCCACATCCCCATCACCCCAAATCCCTCCCCAGTGTCTCCAGCACCCCAAACACATCACACCTCACGGTCCTTCACCACAGCTCCATCACCCCAAGAAATACCCCATGGCTCCATCACCTCCAATCTCCCCCCAGGTAGGTGATGCCCCACATCCCCATCACCCCCAATCCCTCCCCAGTGCCTCCAGCATCCCAAACACATCACACCTCATGGTCCTTCACCCCGGTCTCTCCCCACAGCTCCATCACCCCAAGAAACACCCCATGGCTCCATCACCTCCAATCTCCCCCCAGGCAGGTGATGCCCCACAGCTCCATCACCCCCAATCCCTCCCCAGTGCCTCCAGTACCCCAAACACATCACACCTCACGGTCCTTCACCTCAGTCTCTCCCCACAGCTCCGTCACCCCAAGAAACACACCACGGCTCCATCACCTCCAATCTCCCCCCAGGTAGGTGACGTCCCACAGCTCCATCACCCCAAGAAACACCCCCATGGCTCCATCACCTCCAATCTCCCCCCAGGTAGGTGACGTCCCACAGCTCCATCACCCCAAGAAACACCCCATGGGTCCATCACCTCCAATCTCCCCCCAGGGAGGTGATGCCCCACATCTCCATCACCCCCAATCCCTCCCCAGTGCCTCCAGCACCCCAAGAAACCCCCCATGGCTTAATCACCTTCAATCTCCCCCCAGGTAGGTGATGCCCCACATCTCCATCACCCCCAATCCCTCCCCAGTGCCTCCAGCACCCCAAGAAACCCCCCATGGCTCCATCATCTCCAATCTCCCCCCAGGTAGGTGATGCCCCACAGCTCCATCACCCCCAACCCTTCCCCTGTGGCTTCATCACCCCAAACGAGTCGCATCCACACCTCCCCCCGAAAGCTCCGTCGCCCCCCCGCGTACCTTGAGGTGCTTCTGGAGCTGCACCTCATGCTGGCGGGTGAGGTGCTCGTGCTGCTTCTGGAACTCGGCGAAGAGCAGCTGCTTCTGGAGCTGCTGCTGCTGCTTGAGGGCCAGCAGCTCCCCGCTGCAGCTGCCGCTCCCGCGCCGCCGCGTCCAGCCCCGCGCCCCGGCGCTCCCCACAAGCCTCCGCCGGCCCCTCCGGCCCTGTGGCACCGGCCGGGTCAGGGGGCTGAGGGGCACGGGGGGGCTGGAGCAGTCTGGGGGGGTCCCAGCAATGGGGGATACGGGGGGCTGCAGCAGAAAGGGGGGTCCCAGGGACAGCTGGGGAGCTGGGAGCAGTATGTCGGGGTCCCAGGGATGAGGCGGGGGAGCTGGGAACAATTTAAGGGGGGTCCCCAGGGATGGCAGGGGAGCCGGGGTAGGGATAGGGGGCAGGCTGGGCATTCCCAGGGTGGAAGGCAGCTAGGGGGGCTGTGCTGGGGGGTCAGGGATCAGCCCCTCCTATCTGGACCCCAGGACCCCCCTGGACCCCCCAGGGCCTCAGTTCCTCTCCCCAGCCGAAACCAGGGGAGTCACCACACACACCGAGCCCCCACACATCTGCAACAGCCAGCTCAGAGGGGAGTCGGGGGGCAGGATAGAGCCCTGCTCCCCCCCATCCAATAAATTCCCCAGCCCAGGGATAGGCACAACACCCCCCTGCGACCACTGAGCCCCCTGAGCTGGACACAGGGGGGACCCCTTCCCCATGCAAGCAGGAAGGCGGGGGGCGGGGGGGGCGTGCTCCGCATGCTGATGCCCCCCCCACCGCGCACGGCTGCACTGACGCGCGCCCGGGACGGACCACGGACGTCACCAACACCATCACCACTGTGAGCCCGGCCACAAGCCACCCCCCACCCCGGGGCATCACCTCCCCAGCCACCTGCCCCCCACCCCAGCCCCCCAAAACCTGCCTATCCCCCTTTCCTGGTACCACACTGCACCCCCCAATACCAACAACCCCCCCAGTATAAACCAGTGCCAGCTCCCCCTCAACATATGAGACCATGATGGGGGTTGGGGGGGTGACCCCCCCCAAGCGTTGGGGTGCAATGGGGAGAGGGGGGCATCACTCAGAACAAGGATGGATGGGGGAGGTAACTGGGGGGGCTAAAAAATACTCCGGGAGGGACCCAGCCTGGCCAAACCCACACTTAGGGCTCAGAAGTGGCTTTGGGCTGGCGAGGAGCCGGGGCCACCACCCTGCGGGGGGGCCACTGCCACCCCCCCCACCAGGGACATGGGGGATTTAACCCCCACGGTGCCCCATCCCCCCCCCCCCCCCAAACTGCAGCTGTCACCTCTGCAAGGGCTGGCAGCAATGGGGAGGGGGCTGCAGGTAATGAGTAGTGGCGGGGTTGTCCCCAGGTGTGGGGAAAGGGGGGGTCGGACCCCCTCGGGACCACCCCCCAACACTCACCTGGGGTGGGGAGGGGCGGTGTGGAGCTGGGTGTGGGACAGGAGCTCCAGCGAGGGCTCGCGGCCCAGACCCCCCCTCTGTGGAGAAACAGCCACCCTCCCCGTAAATGGGCTGCAGCATCACTGGGGGGTCCCGAAATCATCCCCTGCTCCCCTACCAGCTGCAGCCCCCAGACCCAGCCCCACCCTCGGGGCCCACTGAGCATCCTGGGGGGAGGGGGGACGGGGGACTCAGCCCCTGCCACGCTGAGCAGGGTGGAGCTGGGTGCCCCCCCCATGCCCCCCTCCTTGCCAGGCTCTGCTCTGGCGCCTGGAAATAGCGGCACGGGAGGAGCCGCTATAAATAGGGCAGCATGCAAGGGGGGGGCCACAAGCGGCTCCACGGGACGGGATGTGCTGGGACCCCCCCTGTGGGACAGGGCACACAGGGACCACCCCTACCCCCCAGCACGGCCCCTCTGGGGTCTCCCTGGCTGCACCCCCAAAAACAACACCCCCCACCCCCCCCCAAGACGGTAGGGTGGGGGTGGGCACAGCAAGGCTGGGATCCCCATGCCCCCACAGCCCTACGGCGTGTCCCCCCCTCCCCACTGAGCCCCTAATTGCCAGGGACGCTAATCCGCATCAGAGCTGCGGGAACACAATCCGGGTTGGGGGGGGTGGGATTAGCCCCCACTGCAGGGACAGAAGGCGAGCGGCCCCCCCCATCCCACTCAGGACCCCTCACCGCCCCCGGCAGCCCCCCCAGAAAAAAACAGGGGTCCCGAGCCAGCGCCAGAGCCACTTGGCACATTCCCAGCTGGATTGGAGACCTCGAGTGGCTCGGGGGGGGGGCCGGGATGGGGACCCCTCATGGCAGTGCCAGGGACCCCCCCAGCCATGCGTAACCCCCCCGCGGCCGCTGCCACGTTTATTTACCAGCGCCTTAATCCCAAGCCGAGACTTTTAATAGCCGGGATATTTTGGGGCTGCCCCCCGCCCCCCGGGGCGCTCTGGGCCTGACGTCACCCCGCTATTCCTGGTGCCGCCGGCGGGCACCGCGCCACGCACCGCACACACCGGACCCCGGCACGGGCACCCCCGGCACAGCAGGGGACGGGGAGAACGTGGGTGCCATCGCTGCCACCCCAGGGACGCATGGCTGCTGCTGACCCCCCCCAAAAATCGTAGCCCAGCATCGCGGTGAGCGGGGGTGCAGGCTGAGAATCCTGGGGACACGGAGGTCCTGGAGAGCGAGGGGGGACCCCAGGGTCAGGGGTGCCCGCTGCCGCGTCCCTGTGCCACCCAGCTGAGACCTCACCAACTCATCATAAGCAACCAAGGGGCTCAGCAGGATCCAGACCCCAGTCAGGAAGGGCCCTGGGGAAACTGAGGCAGGGACAGCAGCATCCAGGCTGTGTCCCCGTGCCACCGCGCCACGTGCCAGTCATGGCCGGGCCGTGCTCCAGCCCTACGGCCGTTCCACACATATGGGCACCAAGGGGCTCGGGGACAGAGGGGACACAACCTGCGAGCCCAAAGCAGTGGGGATCGCCCAGCTCCATGCAGCAGAACAGGGGCTCTGCCGCTGCCCTGTGCCTCAGTTTCCCCTGCGAGCACCGCTCAGGCTGTGGGCACTGGTGGAGCCGCCTGGCCCCGGCAGCGCACGGCCAGATGTCGCTGGAACGGCCACCAGGCTGATTACAGGGTGGCTCTGACGAGAAGCCAGCGGCACGGCCCTCGCGGTCACCAAGGCCCTAGGATGTCACCCAGACGACCCCTCACTCCGCCGCGCTGGGGGCTGCGGACCCCGCTGCCGAGAGATAACGAGCTCAAGCCACCACGCGTGACCACACCAGGGCACGAGGATGGCAGGACAGTCCCTGCCTCAGTTTCCCCCGCAGATGCCCAGGTGCCGGGATCGTCCCTGCCTCAGTTTCCCCCGCAGATGCCCGGCATGGTCCCTGCCTCAGTTTCCCTCACAGATGCCCGGGATGGTCCCTGCCTCAGTTTCCCCCGCAGATGCCCAGGTGCTGGGATCACCGCGGAGGGGGCGGTTGGCACAGTCCGGGTGCCAGCACGGTTTCGGCTCTGTGCCCGCCGCCACGCTGCACACGCCTGTCTCGCACGCTGCACCCACGCGGGTGCCGAAGAACCGCGGCGGTGGGAACGCCAGGTCAGGATCCGGCCCCTGTTACCCCTGGCATGAGATCGTGGCATGGGGGGGACCCCAAATCCAGCATGGGGGGTGCCTGGGGTGCAGCCCCCTCACCTCACCTGCGTCGCTCGGAGGGTCCATGGCAGCTGGGGGGGGGTCAGCGGTGCCGGGGGGGCGCGGAGAGGCGAGTGTGCGGAGCGGGCGTCAGCGCCGGCCGGGGCGATGGGGCTGAGCCCACGCCACCCGGGAGCCCTACGGGAACAAGCACCCCCATCAGCGCCCTGACCCCAGGGGACCCCCCAGCCCCACACCGGGGGGGGGCAAGGGGGGCAAATCCACACCCCCTCCCCATCCACTGAGCATCTGCTGGGGCTGAGCCAGCACCGGTCCCCCCCAGAGCCACCGCTGGAGGGAGGGGGCACAGGATTTGGCCCCTGGGAAAAGGGGGGACCCTGCGGGGGGGGGGCAGGCGGGATCTCGGGGGACAGAAAGGACCCGAGGGGAGCAGAGGGGATCTAGGGGTGCAGAGAGGACCCTGCAATGGAAGGAGGCCAGGGAGAACCCGGGAGGGGGGGCTGGTATGGAGAGGATCCTGCAATGGGGGTGCAGAGGGGACTGTGCAGTGGGGAGCGGGGGGAAATAGGGGAAACGGGGGGGGGGGGGGGGCAGCGTTAACCGAGGCACTGCAGGAAAAGGGGGGCACAAGTGCGGACCCCTGGGAAGCACAGCCCGAGACCCCCCCACACCCTGGGTGTCTCAGTGGGAACAGACCCAGCTCAGTGTGGTGCAGCAGGCCCCCCCCCCCCAAACGGCCCGCGCTGCAGAGCCGCTGGCGCACAGGGCCCCCCCAGCACAGCAGAGCCCCCCTCAATGCACAGATCCCCCCCAAAGCAGAGCCCCCCTCAATGCACAGCCCGCCATCAATGCACAGCCCCCCTCAATGCCCCCCCCACACAGCAGAGCCCCCCCCACAGCAGAGCCCCCTCAATATACAGCCTCCCCAATGCAGCAGAGCCCCCCTCAATGCACAGACTCCCCCAAAGCAGAGACCCCCGCAATGCACAGATCCCCCCTCAATGCCCCCCACACACAGCAGAGCCCCCCCCAAAAGCAGAGCCCCCCTCAATGCACAGACCCCCCAAAAGCAGAGCCCCCCTCGCAAAGCAGAGCCCCCCTCAATGCACAGATCCCATCAATGCCCCCACACACAGCAGAGCCCCCCTCAATGCACAGCCCCCCCTCAATGCACAGCCCCCCCACAGCAGAGCCCCCTCACTGCACAGCCCCCCCAATTCACAGACCCCCCTCACTGCACAGCCCCCCCTCACTGCACAGCCCCCCCTCAATGCACAGGCCCCCCTCAATGCACAGGCCCCCCAGCACAGCCTCCTCAATGCACAGACCCCCCCCCCCACAGCAGAGCCCCCTCACTGCACAGCCCCCCCAATTCACAGCCCCCCCTCACTGCACAGCCCCCCCTCAATACAGCAGAGCCCCCCAATACAGCAGCGTCCCCCCCCGGTACCTGGTGCCCGCTCGGCCCCGCCGCCCCCCCGCCCCGCGCCTCCATCTTGGCCGCGCGGCCCCGCCCGCCCCGACAACAACATTCGGTGACGTCACTCGCCGTCACGTGACCGGCCCCGCGCTAAAAATAGACTCGGCCCTCCCCCCCCCCCCAACCCGGGAGCGGGAGGGGCCCTGAGTGTGAGTGAGAGACAGTGAGTGTGAGTGAGAGTGAGAGTGGATGAGTGACTGAGAGTGTGAGAGACAGTGAGAGTGGATGAGTGACTGTGTGAAAGACAGTGAGAGTGAGTGTGAGTGAGAGTGTGAGTGTGAATGAGAGTGTATGAGTGTGAGAGACTGAGAGTGAATGTGAGTGTGAGAGTGAGTGTGAGTGAGAGTGTATGAGTGACTATGACAGTGTGATAGAGAGACAGTGAGAGTGAATGTGAGTGCGAGAGTGAGTGTGAGTGAGTGTATGAGTGACGATGAGAGTGTGAGAGACAGTGAGAGTGAATGTGAGTGTGAGAGTGAGTGTGAGTGTATGAGTGCGAGAGACTGAGAGTGAGTGTGAGAGTGAGTGTGACAGTGAGTGTGAGTGAGAGTGTATGAGTGACTATGAGAGTGTGAGAGACAGTGAGAGTGAATGTGAGTGTGAGAGTGTGAATGAGAGTGTATGAGTGACTATGACAGTGTGATAGAGAGACAGTGAGAGTGAGTGTGAGAGTGAGTGTGAGTGAGAGTGTATGAGTGACTGTGAGAGTAAGAGTGTGAGAGACAGAGTGAGTGTGAGTGTGAGAGAGAGCATGAATATGAGTAACTGCGAGAGTGAGAGTGTGAAAGTGAGTGAGTGTGAGTGTGAGAGAGAGTATGAGTGACTGCGAGAGTGAGAGAGTGACTGAGACTGAGTGTGAGTGACTGAGTGTGGCTGTAAATGTAAGTGAAAGTGAATGAGTGACAGTGAGTGTGAGAGTGAGTGTGAGTGAGTGTGTATGAGTGACTGTGAGACTGAGAGACAGTGAGAGTGAATGTGAGAGTGAGTGTGAGCGAGAGTGTATGAGTGAGTGTGAGAGAGAGACAGTGAGAGTGAGTGTGAATGAGAGTGTATAAGTAACTGTGAGAGTGACAGTGTGAGACAGTGAGAGTGTGAGTGTGAGTGAGAGTATGAGTGACTGCAAGAGTGAGAGAGTGACTGAGACTGAGTGTGAGTGTGGCTGTAAATGTAAGTGAAAGTGAATGAGTGACAGTGAGTGTGAGAGTGAGCGAGACTGAGGGTGAGTGTCTGTGAGAATGAGTGAGTGTGAGTGAATGTGAGAATATGAATGACTGTGTGAGGGTGAGTGGCTGAGTCCGAGAGTGAGTGAAAGTGAGTGTGAGAATGAGTGTGTGTGAGAGTGAGTGTGAGAGTATGAGTGACTGAGTATGAGAGTGTGACTGACAGTGAGTGTGAGTGAGAGTGCGACTGTAAATGTGAGTGAGTGCCAGTGAATGAGTGTGACTATGAGTGTGAGTGAGTGAGACTGAGGGTGAGTGTGAGTGTCTGTGAGAATGAGCAAGTGTGAGTGACTGTGAGTGAGTGCGAGAATGAGTGTATGTGTGAGTGTGAGAGCGCAAACATGAGCGTGTGAGCGAGTGTGAATGTGTGTTTGAGTGTGAGCGTGAATGCGAGTGAGACTGTAAGTGGGTGTAAGTAAGTGTGAGTGTGAATAAGTGTGACACCTCTGTGTGTGCTGGGGCTGGTGTGCAATGACACCTCTGTGTGTGCACGAGGAGCTGGTGTGCAAAGACACCTCTGCGTGTGCACAAGGAGCCGGTGTGCAATGACACCTCTGCGTGTGCACAGGGGCTGGTGTGCAAAGACACCTCTGCGTGTGCACAAGGAGCTGGTGTGCAAAGACACCTCTGCGTGTGCACAAGGAGCTGGTGTGCAAAGACACCTCTGCGTGTGCACAAGGAGCCGGTGTGCAATGACACCTCTGCGTGTGCACACGGAGCTGGTGTGCAATGACACCTCTGTGTGTGCACGAGGAGCTGGTGTGCAATGACACCTCTGCATGTGCTGGGGCTGGTGTGCAAAGACACCTCTGCGTGTGCACAAGGAGCTGGTGTGCCAAGACACCTCTGCTTGTGCACAGGGGCTGGTGTGCAATGACACCTCTGCGTGTGCTGGGGCTGGTGTGCAATGACACCTGTGCATGTGCACAAGGAGCTGGTGTGCAATGACACCTCTGTGTGTGCACGAGGAGCTGGTGTGCAATGACACCTCTGCGTGTGCTGGGGCTGGTGTGCAAAGACACCTCTGCGTGTGCACAAGGAGCTGGTGTGCAATGACACCTCTGCGTGTGCAGGGGCTGGTGTGCAATGACAGCTGTGCATGTGCACAGGGGCTGGTGTGCAATGACACCTCTGCGTGTGCACAAGGGCTGGTGTGCAAAGACACCTCTGCATGTGCACAAGGAGCTGGTGTGCAAAGACACCTCTGCGTGTGCACCAGAGCTGGTGTGCAAAGAAATCTCTGAGTGTGCACGAGGAGCTGGTGTGCAAAGACACCTCTGCGTGTGCACAAGGAGCTGGTGTGCAAAGACACCTCTGCGTGTGCACAAGGAGCCGGTGTGCAATGACACCTCTGCGTGTGCACACGGAGCTGGTGTGCAATGACACCTCTGTGTGTGCACGAGGAGCTGGTGTGCAATGACACCTCTGCGTGTGCAGGGGCTGGTGTGCAATGACAGCTGTGCATGTGCACAGGGGCTGGTGTGCAATGACACCTCTGCGTGTGCACAGGGGCTGGTGTGCAAAGACACCTTTGCATGTGCACAAGGAGCTGGTGTGCAAAGACACCTCTGCGTGTGCACAAGCAGCTCGTGTGCCCCGCCCACCCCCTCCAGGCCACGCCCACCCCCTCCAGGCCACGCCCACCTCCCTCCAGGCCACGCCCACCTCCCTCCAGGCCACGCCCACCTCCCTCCAGGCCACGCCCACCTCCCTCCAGGCCACGCCCTCATCCGAGGCCACGCCCCCTCCGGGGCTCTCCCCCCTAGCCCCGCCCCTTCCGCCCCCGCGCGGGGCGCGCGCTGCCATGGTAACGGGGGGGGGGGGGGCGGCGGGACCCCCGGAGAGCGGGGTTCGGGGGGGTCCCTCATGGCGCCCCCCTCGGCCTCACCGCCTGCGGGGGCCTTAGGGGGTCCCGGGAGGGGCTCTGAGGTCCGGGGTGTGGAGGGAAGTCTGAGGTGCTTGGGGGTTCCGGGGGGGGGGAATATGGGGTTTCCGGGGTGCTCAGGGGTCCCGGCGGGAGGTGTCTGGGGTTCTCTGGGGGGGCTTGGGGGTCCGAGGGAGAAATCTGAGGGCCCTGAGGGGGCTCAGGGGGGCCCGGGGGGGAAGCTGGGGTCCCGGGGAGACTCGGGGTTCCGGGGGGAGGGTCGTGAGTCCCTGGGGGTGTGGTCTGGGGGTTCTCTGGGGTCCCTAAGGGGAATCTGGGGTCCCTGAGGAGGCCCGGGGGTCCTGGGGAGGGCTTGGGGGTCCCAGGGGGGATTCTGGGGTCCCAGGGAACTTGGGGGTCGCAGAGGAGGGGGGATCTGGGGGGAATTTGGGGTTCTGGGGGAGGAATCGGGTCCCAGGTGGTTCAGCGGTTCTGAGGGGTTCGGGGGTCCTGCGTGGGGGGTGCCTGGGGGTTCTCTGGGGTCCTGGGGGGAATCTGGGGTCCCCAGAGGGGGAATGTGGGGTCCCGGGAGGCTCAGAGGTCCTGTGAGGGGGTGTCTGGGAGTCCTCTGGGGTCTGGGGTTCTCTGGGGTCCTGGGGAGGAATCTGGGGTCCCCAGAGGGGGATCGTGGGGTCCTGGGAGGCTCAGAGGTCCTGTGAGGGGGTGTCTGGGAGTCCTCTGGGGTCCCTGGGAGAGAATCTGGGGTCTGCGGGGGCTCAGGGGTCGCGAGGTCTCCCCATGGCAGCCCAGCCTTGTCCCCCCCAGGCCGGCCGCCTGCAGCAGCTGCTCGGGGCCGACGCGGAGCTGGCAGATGAGGTGAGGGCGCGGGGACCCCCGAGCGAGCCCGCGGGTGAAGCTCAGGGGGCTCCGGAGCCTGGCTTGAAACTGGGGTGGGATGGGGAGAGGTGGGGCGGGATGGGGGGGGTGGGATGGGACAGGGACAGGGTGGGATGGGGACAGGGTGGGGTGGGCACAGACCAGGGGTGGGAAGGGATGTCCAGGGCAGGATGGGGGTGGACGGGGCGGTGGGGTGCCCGGTGCCTTCTCTCCCGCAGGATTTCCTCTCGGCTGTTCAGGATGCAGAGAACTGGTTCTCGGTCCCTAGATGTTCCTCACCTGGTGGTGGTGGCCCAGGACCTCCCGGCGCGCCAGCCCCTCGCCACCTGCAGCCCCTCCACCCGCTGGGACCCCCGCCCGGGCTGCGTCCCCTCGCCAGGCATCAGGAGCAGCCGGCGGGACCCCCGCCCGCGGGAGCAGCCCCCCAGGACGAGCTGGACAACGAGCTCCTCGTGGCTGCCTGCGTGGAACTAGAGGGGCCCGAGCTGCCGGCAGCCCCCAAGAAGCTGCGGGTGGGAGAAACCTTGGGATCTGCCGGCTCCGGGGCGCAGGGGGACAGGCAGGACCCCCACCCCACTCCCAAGCTGGTGCTGCGTCCCAGCGCAGCCGCCGCCTGCGCCCCCGTGTCCCCTGATCCCCTGGCAAAGCCGAGCGGCTCCTGCGGCCTCGTCCCCGCTCCCAGGGGTCCGGCTCTGCGGCCGCCCCGCGCGTCCCCGCGCCAGCCTGGAGCGAGCAGCTCCTCCGCGGGGCTGCGGGCGCCCCGGGCTCCTCGGCAGAGCCACCCCCTGCCCCGGCTGCCCCTCGCCAACCCGCCAGCCTGCGTGGAGCCCCCGCCGAGGCTGCCGGGCAGCCTGCAGACCCCGGTGGTCACCAACCACCTCGTGCAGCTGGTGACGGCGGCCAGCAAAGCACCCAGGGCTGCCCCCCACCTCCCTGCACCAGGGAAGACTCGCCGGTTCCCGGGGCCTGCTGGGATCCTGCCCCAGCAGGTGGGTACAGGGTGGGATGGGGCGGGAGCAGCTGGTGAAGAGGTGCAAACCCCCAGGCGTCTCTCATTTTCTCTCTCTTTTTCCCATAATAAGCACACGGGGAGGCTGCTGGAGGAGATCCTTGTTTCTGCTCCCCAGACTCCGGCTCACGGGGCTGTGGCAAAGCCGCGGACAGAGGTAACCCCCTGCTGTGGTGCAGATCCAGAGATGAATCCTGCAGGCCATCCCGGGCTGCGGCTTTCGGAGGGTGATGCTGGAAGGGGAGGGGGTCCCTGGGGTTCCCCCCTGGCTGTGAGGTGCGCTGGCTCAGCTCTGGGGTGGTGACCGTGTTTGTCCTGACTCCAGGGACCGCCCGGCTCCTCGCTGCCTGCAGAAGAGGATTTCGGGAAGGGCCCCTGGCTTGCCATGAAGACAGAGCTGGGGCTGGACGAGAGGGACCCCGGCTGCTTCCTCAGGACCTACAGCGTCGTCATGGTCCTGCGCAAGGTGAGGGAGGCCCCGGGGAGGAGCACCAGCCACACAGACTCAGCTTCTTGGCTCTCCCCTTGTCCCTTGGAGCTGTTTCCAGGGTCAGGCATGGGAGCGGGGAGGGGTCCGTACCGGGCTGATGCAGACAGCGTGTGGCTCTTGGGAACATTGCTGTGACGAGGGGTTTGTGTGCAGGCAGCCTTGAAGCAGCTCCCGAAGAACAAGGTCCCCAGCATGGCAGTGATGATCAAGACCCTGACCAGGACCAACGTTGACGCTGGTGCCGTGTTCAGGGACCCGACTGGTAAGCGTGGCCATGCAGGTCAGGCTGCAGCTCCTGGACATCGCCGCCCATGGCTAACGGGTCTCCTCCTCATCCACAGGGGAGATGCAAGGCACGGTGCATCGCCTGCTGCTGGAAGAGAGACAGGGCGAGCTCAAGCCGGGCTCAGTGCTGCTCCTGAAGCAGGTAGGAGATGTGGAGGCACAGCTCCAGCAGCAGCGATGTCTTTGGGGCTGCTTCTGCTGTGGGTGCTGCTAATCCATGGTCACCACATCCAGCTTCCCAGCTCACGTCCCATGGGAATGAGACAAGGGGCTCCTCTGGCTCCTTTTCTGGGTGCAGAGGGTGGTGCCGTTGGGAGCTGAAGCTCTGGCTCTGACGCACCGCTCTGCCCTCGCAGGTGGGTGTCTTCTCCCCGTCCCACCGCAACCACTACCTCAATGTCACCCCCAACAACCTGCTCAAGATCTACCCGCCGGAGCCCGAGGGCGGCCTCTCGCAGCCGTCACCAGCGCAGGAGGTGAGGGAGAGCACGATGCTGCTGCTTGTATCAGAAACGGTGCAGACAGCAGGTTCAGGGAGGTTCTTCTCCCTCTGGACTCGGCACTGGTGAGACCGCTCCTCGAATCCTGGGGTCAGTTCTGGGCCCCTCACCACAAGAAGGATGTTGAGGCTCTGGAGCGAGTCCAGAGAAGAGCAACGAAGCTGGGGAAGGGGCTGGAGAACAAGAGGAGCGTCTGAGAGAGCTGGGGGTGTTTAGCCTGGAGAAGAGGAGGCTGAGGGGAGACCTCATTGCTCTCTGCAACTCCCTGAAAGGAGGTTGTGGAGAGGAGGGAGCTGGGCTCTTCTCCCCAGGGACAGGGGGCAGGACGAGAGGGAATGGCCTCAAGCTCCACCAGGGGAGGTTCAGGCTGGACATGAGGAAAAAAATTTTTCACAGAAAGCGTGATTGGTCCCTGGCAGAGGCTGCCCAGGGAAGGGGTTGAGTCCCCTTCCCTGGAGGGGTTTAAGGGACAGGTGGACGAGGCGCTGAGAGACATGGGTTAGTGATTGATGGGAATGGTTGGACTCGATCCAGTGGGTCTTTTCCAACCTGGTGATTCTCTGATTCTATGACAGGGATGCTGACCCCCACGAAGGGCATCACCACGGGTCTGGACTGTGGGGACCCTTGAGAGCAAGCAGGGAAAAGGGGAAAGCTTGGGAGGGTCAGAGAACTCCTCCCGTGGGCCCTCAACAATTCTTCTCTGCTGGGTTTTGCAGGTCCCTGTGCAGCCTGGGTTACTCCCGGACCACTCTGTGCAGCCACCCCGGGGTGTTGCTGCCCCAGGGGACTGGGGGCAAGGGAGGATGGGCGGCCACGGCGTGGAGCAGCCTCCTGGGGGCTTCTCCCTGCACCCGCAGAGCCCTGCGCCCAGGCGAGAAGAGCCGGTGCGAGCTGACGGCTGCGACATGGGTGAGTGGAGGGTGGGGAGGAAATGCTCATCCCCGGTACCTCTTCTGTATACAAGTGAAACTCTTACATTTCATCCTCCTTCTGCCTGCGTAGATGATCTGGATGGACTCCTAGGAGAGCTACCTGAGGACTTCTTCTCTGCTCCAGCCCAGGCTGACTGCTGCTGACCTCAGGGAGCTGGGGCACGGCCGTAAGGCTGGGGAGATGGTTATTGCTGGCACAACCTGTGCTGCACCAGGGCCCGGCGAGGATGCCGAGCACACAGGCTACGCAGCAGCTGCCTGTCTGCTCCTTTGTCTGTTTGTTTTGTTTGTTGTGGAGCAAAGAGCTGGGGGGACCCGGGGAGTCCCACAGCCTCCGTGCCCGTCCCCGCTCTGCCGGACGGGCTGGTCCCTCTCGGCTCCCAAACCTGCATTAAAGGGCTGTTCTGTCCCTGCCTCGTCCCGTCTGCTCGTGTGTCACAGTCCCCTCTGCCACTGCAGCCAGCGGTGCCCCCATCCCCTCTCCGCACCGCTGCAGCACCCCAAAACCTTCCCCTGGGGGTCCCTACTCTCTTTCTCCACCGGGCACAAGGTGCTGTTACCTCCTGGAGCTCTTGCAGCCTCAGCCCAAGCCCTGCAGAGTTGGGGGGTACCCGAGTCCCAGCCTGTATCGTTCCCCCCAACAGGTTAAACACCCTGGCAGCCCCACGCCAACGTGACTCTGTTTACCACCCGGGACAAGTTATTTATAGGGCAGCCCGGCCTGGACTCTTGATTCAGCATTTGTGTGTGGGGCTCAGCCCTATTTATAACCCCCCCCAGCGGGCGCAGAGCGCAGCTCGCTGCCCCCCAGACCCCTTGCCCCCCGTTGGTTCCCATGGCCCAGGAGACCTTCGCCTTCACCTCCTCTGCCCTGCGCTCGCTGCGGCTGCAGCGGGAGCTGCTGGAGCAGGAGGATCGCCGGCGGGCCCTGGCTCGCGAGTGGGCTACGCGCCGGTTCCTTCCCGCGAGCGCCAGGCCCCCCCTGACCCCCGCCCGGCGGCCCCAGTACTGCCGGGACCCCGCTGTGCACAACGCTCTCTACGCCGGCGACCTCCAGCGCGTCAAGAGCATCTTCAAGGATGAAGCCACCGCCAACCTGGTCATGGAGACGGTCAGCGAGGAGCTGGTCTGGTCGCCCGAGCAGGGTACGGGGGCAGCTGGGGGGCTGCGTGGGGTGGGGGCTCATTTCCCTTTTTTCCGGTCCCTTTTCATAGAATCATAGAACAACCAGGTTGGAAGAGACCCACTGGATCATCGAGTCCAACCATTCCTATCAACCATTCCTATCATTCCTGTTTTCCTTTTCCCCTTTCTTCTTCTTTCCTTCTCTTCCTTCTTTTTCCCTCCCCACCCTCAATTCTCCCCATCTCACCCATTTCCCCCGGCTCAGGGCTCCCTGCAAACTAACGTGGGAAGCTGCGGGGGCGATGTCTGGGGGTGCAGCTCTTCAGGTTGGGGGAGCTGCTCAGCTTTGGGGATGCTGAGACTTCCCTGGGAAGGAAGAGAGGGGCTGGGGGGAAGGAGGGATCCTGGTTTTCCTGCCTGGGGGTGCAGGTGAGGGGTGAGTGTGAGCAGGATCCAGCCTGGGAGGGGCGAGGGGTTCCCTGCTGACCCCCCTCCCAGGGCTGCGGGTGCTGAGCCCCCCGTGGGGCTGTGGGTTCCCCCTGGCAGGGCTGTGGGTGCTGAGCCCCCGGCGGCTGCAGACGTCGCCGCTGCGCATGGCGTCGAGCCGGGGCCACGTGGCGTGTGCGCGGCTGCTGCTGCTGCGGGGCGCGGCAGCCGACGCGGTGGTTGGGGGTCGGGCTCCCCTGCACGACTGCGCGGCCGCGCCCCGCGAAGACTGCACCCGACTCCTGCTCGACTTCGGCGCCGACCCCAACGTGCTCAGCGAGGACGGCTCGGCCCCGCTGCACCTCTGCACCACGCCGGACAGCCTCGGGTACCCAACCGAACCCCCTGCCCCGCACTCAGGGAGGGTCCCCCGGTGCTGGGGGTCTCGGGGTCCCTGTCCCATGTCACCCGTGTCCAGGGAACCCCGAGGGAAGGTCCCCTCTTGCTGGGGGTCCCAGGGTCCCTGTCCCATGTCACCTGTATCCAGGGAGCCCTGAGGGAGGGTCCCCTGGTGCTGGGGGTCTCGGGGTCCCTGTTCCATGTCACCTGTATCCAGGGAGCCCTGAGGGAGGGTCCTCTGGTGCTGAGGGTCTTGGGGTCCCTGTCCCATGTCACCTGTATCCAGGGAGCCCTGAGGGAGGGTCCCCTGGTGCTGGGGGTCTCGGGGTCCCTGTCCCATGTCACCTGTGTCCAGGGAGCCCTGAGGGAGGGTCTCACGGTGCTGGGGGTCTTGGGGTCCCTGTCCCATGTCACCTGTATCCAGGGAGCCCTGAGGGAGGGTCCCCTGGTGCTGGGGGTCTCGGGGTCCCTGTTCCATGTCACCTGTATCCAGGGAGCCCTGAGGGAGGGTCCTCTGGTGCTGGGGGTCTTGGGGTCCCTGTCCCATGTCATCTGTGTCCAGGGAACCCCGAGGGAGGGTCCCTGGTTGCTGGGGGTCCCAGGGTCCCTGCCCCATGTCACCCATATCTAGGGGGCTCTGAGGGAGGGTCCCCTGGTGCTGGGGTCTTGGGGTCCTTATCCCTCATCACCCGTATCCAGGGGGCCCTGAGGGAGGGTCCTCTGGTGCTGGGATTCCCTGGGACCCTGTCCCACGTCACCCGTGTCCAGGGGGCCCTGAGGGAGGGTCCCCAAGTGCTGGGGATCCCGGGGTCCCTGTCTATCTCCCACGTGCCCAGGGGTCCCCCAAGGGAGGCCTGCGGTGCCTCGGGTCCCCGTGCATCTCACGCTTGTCCCCGAGGTGTGCGGAGCTGCTGCTGTCTCGCGGGGCGCGGGTGGACCTGGGGACGCGGGATCGGGGCTTGACACCGCTGCACGTGGCCGCGCGGCAGGGCCTGGTGGCCCACGTGGAGCTGTACCTGCGGCACGGAGCCGAGCCCGGGCGCTGCAGCCGCCAAGGCGAGACCCCCCTCAACGCCGCCTGCGCCGCCGCCGAGCGCCCCGAGGACGCCAAGCGCTACTGCCGGGTGGCCGAGCGGCTGCTGGCGGCGGGCGCGGACGCCCAGGCCGCCGGCCGCAAGGCCCACACGCCGCTGCACAACGCCTGCGGCAACGGGCAGCACCGGCTGGCGCGGCTGCTCCTGCGCCACGGCGCTGACGCCACCGTCGCCAACTGCGCCGGCTTCACCCCCTTGGACTGCGCCGTCCACTCCGTCGAGGAGTATCGGCACCAGCGCCCCGAGGACACCATCGCCCTGCTCCTCGACCACGGCGCACGCCCCGTGCACCCCAAGGTGGGCGACGGCGCTGCCGGCGGGGATGGGGGACGCGGCGGGGTGTCCCGCAGCCCGGTGACCCCTCTCCGCCACCAGATGCTCGTGTTCTGCTGCCGGCACCCGCCGGCGCTGGAGTTGGTGCTCAACGCCTACGACCGCGTGCCGCCGGCCGAGGGCTGGGCGCGAGCCGTGCCCCCCGAGCTGTGGCAGGTAAGTGGGGGACGTGGGGGGGACGCGGCCCCTCGGCGGCCACCTCACCCCTCGGCATCACCGCAGGAGCACCGGGAGTTCTACGCCTCGGCTGTGGCGATGGCGGGGCGGCCGCGGCGGCTGCAGCACCTGGCTCGCTGCGCCCTGCGGCGGCACCTGGGCGCCCGCTGCCACGATGCCATCTCGGCTCTGTCGCTGCCGCCCGCCCTGAAACGCTACCTGCAGCTGCCCCTGCAGGGGCTCATCTCCTGAGGGGACACGTCGCAGGGGGTGCTCCGTGTCCCCTTCGCCTCGGTGACAATAAAGGACACGGCACAGGCGGCTCTTGCAGAGGCTCCTTCCGTGCGGAGGCGACGGAGGTGTAGGGGGTGTCGTGGTCCACTCATAAGCAGATGCGGGGTGGTTCGTTTAATTTATGATTTTGGAGTGCAAAGGAAAAAATAATATTTCAACAAGTCAGGGGAGTGAAATTTCAATCCAAACTGGAATGTTATTAATTGTGCCTGTCAAGGGGCTTGTGATGGGAAGAGAAAAAATGAACAAGGAAAGAGATGGGGAGAAAAAGGAAGGAAGGTTCAGGCTGGACAGCAGGTCCAGGGAGGTTCTTCTCCCTCTGGACTCGGCACTGGGGAGACCGCTCCTCGAATCCTGGGGTCAGTTCTGGGCCCCTCACCACAAGAAGGATGTTGAGGCTCTGGAGCGAGTCCAGAGAAGAGCAACGAAGCTGGGGAAGGGGCTGGAGAAGAAGAGGAGCGGCTGAGAGAGCTGGGGGGGTTTAGCCTGGAGAAGAGGAGGCTGAGGGGAGACCTCATTGCTCTCTGCAACTCCCTGAGAGGAGGTTGTGGAGAGGAGGGAGCTGGGCTCTTCTCCCAAGGGACAGGGGACAGGACGAGAGGGAATGGCCTCAAGCTCCACCAGGGGAGGTTCAGGCTGGACATTAGCAAAAAATTTTTCACGGAAAGGGTGATTGGTCCCTGGCAGAGGCTGCCCAGGGAGGGGGTTGAGTCCCCTTCCCTGGAGGGGTTTGAGGGACGGGTGGACGAGGTGCTGAGGGACGTGGGTTAGTGATTGATGGGAATGGTTGGACTCGATGATCTAGTGGGTCTCTTCTAACCTGGGGCAGCTTGAGGCCATTCCCTCTCGTCCTGTCCCCTGTCGCTTGGGAGAAGAGCCCAGCTCCCTCCTCTCCACAACCTCCTTTCAGGGAGTTGCAGAGAGCAATGAGGTCTCCCCTCAGCCTCCTCCTCTCCAGGCTGAACACCCCCAGCTCTCTCAGCCGCTCTTGAGGGCGCAGGGAGGCTCGGGGACGGGTCCAGAACAGTTTTGAGATAGAGGTAGCTCTGGGTCCCAGCTGTGGCCGTTCCCGCGAGGCCCGTGTCTGTGATTTACAGCCAAGTCCTGAGGAAAATGTTGAGGCAGCAATCGAGTCTTTGACCGACTCTTAGAGGGCGGAACAGAGAGGCGGGGGAGGAACGCGGAGCCGGGAGGTGAGGGGGAGCCCGGAGCGGGGACGGGGGACACCGAGGCCCCGCCCCTTCCAGAGCCCCCTCACAGGCCACGCCCACCCACGCCAGACCACGCCCCCTACGTAAACCACGCCCTCTTGCTACGAGGCCACGCCCCTACGCCTCAAGCACGCGTATTAGGCCACGCCCACTCGCGCTGTCAGGCCACGCCCACATCGCCAGCCGCCTCCATTCTCAGCCCCCCAGTGGGCGGTGCGCGTGGCCGTGACGTCATGAGCGTGCGTCCCGCGTTCTCCCCTCCCGCCCCTCCCCGGCGCGCGCGGTGACGTTTCCGCTTCCGGCGCGCGGTGAGAGCGGGCGGGGCCTCACCGGGGCTGTCAGGGACCCCCCGGGACCCACCAGGGCCGCCCCCCCCCGCCCCCGCTGGGACCCTCGGCTCACCTCGAGCTTCCCCGGCAGCCCCACGCAGCCCCCGGCCCGCCAGCGCCGCCCCCTCTCCGGGATTTACCCCCCCCGCGCCGGGTCCGGCCCCTCCCGGGGAGGCTTTTCCCGGTGTTAACCGCCTCCCCCCACTCCCCGGGCCGGGCACCGAGGGCCTTCGGGAGGCGAGGTAAGCGCGGCCCCGCCGGGCAGCCGGCTGTGTCCTGCCCTGGCCGCCTCCAGCTCGGGCTGTAATTACAGGTGCCGCGCTAATTGGGACGTGGGAAGCGGTTGGATCCCTCTCCCGGAGCGGTGAGATGGAGCCGCCCGCCGCCGCCACCTTCATCCGTGGGATGGGGGACGAGGTGACGGTGGCGGCCGGCGTCGTGGTGCTGGTCCTGGCGCTCGTCCTGGCCTGGCTCTCCACCTACGTCGCTGACAGCAGCAACCAGCTCCTGGGAACCATCGTGGCGGCGGGGGACGCGGCCGTCATCCGCCTGGGCCCCGTGGAGCGCTTCGTGGGGGCGGCGGGGGCGGCCGAGGCCCCGGAGCCCCCCCGCGTCCCCGAAGCTCCAGAGGAGAAAACGGAGGAGGAAGGGGTGGGGGTGCCAGAGCCGGCGGCGGAGCAGGGGGACAGCGGCAGCCCCCCCGATGCTGGCCTGGAGCGGCTGCTGGACATCCGGGGGTCGCCCAAACGGGGCTCGGCCGCCGCACCCGGTGCCCTGGGCAGCCAGGGAGGAGCTCCCAGCCCAGCGGGCCGCGACCTGTGCTCCGATTGCATCACCGTCCGGCTCAAGTTCCTCAATGACACCGAGGAGGTGGCCGTGGTGCGGCCCGAAGACACCGTGGGGGGGCTCAAGAGGTACGTGCTGTGAGGGGGGAACACGGGGGAAAGGGATGGGGGGGTGAGGTCGGGCTGCCTGGCTGCAAACCCCCTCGACCTGGAACAGGCTGCCCAGGGAGGGGGTTGAGTCCCCTTCCCTGGAGGGGTTTAAGGGCCGGGTGGACGAGGTGCTGAGGACATGGGTTAGTGATTGATGGGAATGGTTGGACTCGATGATCCGGTGGGTCTTTTCCAACCTGGTTATTCTATGATTCTATGAACCTCTGCAGTTCTTGTGCCCCTCCGCACCTTAGCACAGCAGAGGGTTTTTCATCCATTCTTGGTTGCCGCTAGCCCCACACTTTCCCAAGGGATCCCCTCAAAAATAATGAGGAGCTGCCGAGGTTAAATTAATGAGTTTAAAAGAGACTCAGTGCCAGCAGTGGTGCCATCCTTAAAGTCATACAATCACCAGGTTGGAAAAGACCCACTGGATCATCGAGTCCAACCATTCCCATCAAACACTAACCCATGTCCCTCAGCACCTCATCCTTGTCCCCCCCAGCCAGATTTCACGATGAGGGGGGATCCCTCAGCCCCAGGTTGCTAAAATCCCCTCTGTCACTCCCATCCCTGCCTCCCTTCTCCTGCAGCAAATACTTCCCAGGCCAGGAGAGCCAGATGAAGTTCATCTACCGGGGGCAGCTGCTGCAGGACCAGGGCCGGACGCTGCGCTCGCTCCACATCACCGACAACTGCGTCATCCACTGCCACCGCTCCCGGAACGTCGCCGCTGCTGCCACCCTGCCAGACCCCGGCACGGCTGCATCCGACACCGGCAGCTTCCCGCTTGGCGTGGGGAGCCTGCTGGTTCCCGCCGTCATGGTGGTGCTGGCGGCCGTCTGGTATTTCCGCATCAACTACCGGCAGCTCTTCTCCACGCCGGCCACCGTCTCCTTGATCGGCGTCACCGTCCTCTTCACCTTCCTGGTGTTGGGGATGTACGGACAGTAGGGATTCAGCCTGGTGGGATCGCAGCACTTTCCTCCCCACAGCGTTGCGGCAAGCGGAGCCTTCGCAGCGGGAGCTCGGCCTGTTCTTCTCGGTCTTGGTGCCAGACTTTATCCCCTCCAGAAGGGGCTGAGCTCGTGGCAGATGCTGCCCACAGCCCCAGGCTGAGCAGTGCGGCGGCTCCAAGCTCTGGAATGGGCTGCGGCTTCTGCCCAGAGACTTTTTAAAGCAAATAAAAGGTGTAACCTCTGCACGAGCGCTCTCGCCTTCCTGCACGAGGGGCAACTGCAGTGGAACCGCGGCTGCCTCCCCGCCCTCCTGGGGTGGGAGTTTGAAACAGGGACAGCCCCACAAACCGAGCGGTGGGAGAGGAGAAAGGAGTGTGACAGCTCTGCTTAATTAAACACCAGTAATTAAGTGGGGTTCGTGGTGCCACACAGCAGCCACAAGCCAGGGATACCAAGTCAAGATGCAGTTTTATTTACAGGGGCAGCCACAACCCACTGACGGGACACACAGACCTCACAACGGCTCAGCTGCCCGCGCAGGATGGAGAACGGCACAGACACACGAGTCTGAGTCCCAGAGGCCCCGGGTGCCACCGGCTGTGCCGCAGGGCGAGGACACAGACCTGGGCACCACCGGCTGTGCCGCAGGGCCAGGACACGGATCCAGTGCTGCTGGCTCTGCCGCAGGGCGAGGACGTGGAGCAGGAGGGCGCAGGGCACCTCCAACTCCACTTTGACCCCACCTCGCAGCCCCAGAAGGGTTCAGGGCGTCCCCACCCTGGTCACTACCCTCCCCAGGCAGTTGGGGGTGGCCCAGGGTGGTCCCCCATGTTTTTGGGTGCCCAGACCGACCCCCCCCTCGGGCCCCAGGGCACGCGAAGGCCAGCTCGGCGTGCTCCGGTGGCCAAGACCCCCCCCTCCAGCCCCAGAACCGTGCCAGGAGCACCCACCAACCACAGCAGGAGGGCACCGCAGGCCCCCCCCAGGCAATAAGAGCCCCCCCCCCCGATGATTTGGGGACCCCCCCACCTCCCGCCATGCCCCCGTTCCTGCCGCAGCACTCGCTTTAGCAGCAGTTTTGAAAACAATAGTGAATCCAGAGTCAGCACCATAATTCGCGAGCCCACTGGAGCGACCGGCCCCACCGCTGCGGCGTGGGGGGCAGGAGCTGCACCCCCCGCTCCTGGATCCCACAGCCAGACAGGGGGTGTCAGACAGTGAGCTGGGGGGGTGCTGCTGAGTTAACCCCGTCCTCAGTGCAGCCCTAACGCGGAAACCAGCAGAGTGGGGCTATCGCTGGGTTGCAGGGAGCTGCGTTCAGCCCCCCTCAACCCCGAGGCAAAGCCTGTGGGGGTCCCAGAGGACAAAAACTCCCCACCCCCCAGCTGCAGCCCTGGGGATGCAGGGCAGCCTTGGGAAGTGGGGGGCTCTACCTCAAATCCGTGTTGTTGCCTCCCCACCCATGAGCTCTGTGGCCGTAGGGCGATGGTGCATTTCGGAGCCCCCCCTCCCCACACAGGGACGGTCACAGCAGCTCCCCCCACCCTGAGCTTCCCCCCCTCCCCGGCCCCCCCCCAATCAGCCCCCAAACACAAGGATGCAGCATGCAGCCCCCCTCCCAGCCCTGTGGAGCCTGAGCAAGCCCCGCGGAGGCACAGCTGGGCCCCAAACACGCTTCCCAGCAGCCAAATCCAGGCTCACGGCAGAGCTGGGGGGTGTGGGGTCCCCACTTGTCTCCTCCCAGCAGGAATAAGCTCCCCCCCTCCCCAATATGCTCCCCCTGTCCTGAGCCAGCCCGACCAGCGAGCGCCAGCCCGGGGCATGGAAGGGGGAGCAGCCCCAGGGTTGAGGGGACAGCAGAGATCTGCACCCCCCCACGCCCCAGTACGGGACCTCCCTGGGGGAGGAAGCCTGGGAAGGGGGCAGAGCTGGATTTCAGGTGAGAAGCAGGGGGGGTTGTGCCCCCTTGGAGCCTTCGTGGGAGCCCCACGCACAGAAACTGTCACAGAATAAATAGAGGCACCAGGGTGGGGTGGGAGGGGAGGAAGGGAGGCTCCCAATTCCAGCCCCCCCCCTCCCCTCCCCCTGTGGCGATGGCCAAGTCCTCCATCCCCCACGCCCCAGGTACCCACTTTGCGCCCCTAACGGGGCAGGAGGGGCTGCCCCAGCCTGTGTCCATCTGTCTGTCTGTCTGTCTCCCGACCCTTCGGCTTCACTGGGCTCAGTTGATGTCGTCGTAGATGCTGGGGGTGTGGGGCGCAGGCGGCTTGGGCTTCTTCTTCTTGCTGGAGCCGAGCCCCGGGGCACCGCTCACCAGCCCCAGGTGGGGCTTCTTCTTCTTGGTCTTGCGGGACTCGGAGTTGTTTGTACCTCAGGGGTGGAAAGGGAGGAGAAGGGGGTGTTCATAGAATCATGGAATCACCAGGTTGGAAAAGACCCACCAGATCACCGAGTCCAACCGTTCCCATCAATCACTAACCCATGTCCCTCAGCACCTCGTCCACCTGTCCCTTAAACCCCTCCAGGGAAGGGGACTCAACCCCCTCCCTGGGCAGCCTCTGCCAGGGACCAATGACCCTTTCCGTGAAAATGCACCCCAAAACGATGTCCCCACCCTGGGAAGGTGGGTGACAATGTCCCTGCAGATGCTCCAGGGACGTGGAGGTGGCTTTGGATGGGCACAGTCTGTCTGTTTTCCCCTCTTGTGCTGCAGAGATGCCAGGCACCCCCAGTTTTGCCCCGTGGAGGGGTTTGTGCCACAGGATCTGCCTCCCCCAAACACTCACTGGCTTTCGAGGAGGCTGAGTCAGAGGGTGAGATGTCGGAGGAGCCATCCCACTGCAGCCGGCTCATGATGGCCTGGCTCTCCGCCACTTCGAAGCTGTCATTCTCCACGCTGCCCTCCGCCTCGGGAAGGGACCTGGGCAAAGGCGTTAGAATCATAGAATCACCAGGTTGGAAAAGACCCATCAGATCATCGAGTCCAACCATTCCCATCAATCACTAACCCATGTCCCTCAGCACCTCGGCCACCCGTCCCTTAAACCCCTCCAGGGAAGGGGACTCAACCCCCTCCCTGGGCAGCCTCTGCCACTGCCCAATGACCCTTTCCGTGAAATTTTTTTTCCCTGATGTTCAGCCTAAACCTCCCCTGGTGGAACTTGAGGCCATTCCCTCTCGTCCTGTCCCCTGTCCTTTGGGAGAAGAGCCCAGCTCCCTCCTCTCCACAACCTCCTTTCAGGGAGTTGCACAGAGCAATGAGGTCTCCCCTCAGCCTCCTCTTCTCCAGGCTAAACACCCCCAGCTCTCTCAGATGCTCCTCTTGTTCTCCAGCCCCCTCCCTAGCTTCGTTGCTCTTCTCTGGTCTCGCTCCAGAGCCTCAACATCCTTCTTGTGGTGAGGGGCCCAGAACTGACCCCAGGATTCGAGGAGCAGTCTCACCAGTCCCCGGGATGGGACGAAGCCCATGGTGCAAGGGAAACCCTGGGGGCTCCAGCCAGCTCCCTGACACCTGGCTGCGTGGCACATCCTGATCCCAGAGCCCTCCACAAGCCTCCCAGGGGTGTCCCCAGCCCCACTGTCTCTCCAGGTCTCCGCTCGCGCTGGCAGCAGAGCCTCACCCCCATCCCTGCCTCGGGACCCCGTGTGCGGCCGCTCACTCACGCAGAGGGGCCAAGGAGGTAAACCCGGACCGATCTCCGCTGCTCATCCGTGTGCTGGGGACACCGCAGGGACCTGTGGAGATCCGGGCTGAGTCAGGTGTTTTACATTCTCCCCACCAGCTCCCACAGGGACCTGGGCACCCTGGGGTCCCCCCAGGGCCTCTGCAGCGAGCGGGGAAGGCTCAGGCCCTCTCACCTGGTGCACATCTTCTTGGTGTGCTCGGAGATCACCCCGCATTGCTGGGGAGAGAACGGACAGGTCAGAGGGTGGAGGAGCATCCACGTAGCCTCTGGGCTGCATCGCACCAGGACAGCCCCGGGGACCCCAGCCCAGGGCACCCAAGCCCCCCGCCCCCAACTACTGCCCTGTGGAGACATTTTACAGGGAAGAAGGACCCAATAAAGGGTCTTCAATCCATCAGATCCATCAGATTGAAGTCCGTGCTTTAATCCCCTCGCTGCCCTGCACCCCCAGACAGAGCAGCCACCACCTGGGACCCCACAACCCCCAAGATCAGGACCCAGTGGGGCACAGGGCTCCTGCAAACCTATCCACCACGATCAGGGCGCGCCCATCCTCATTCCCAGCCGGAAAATCATCCTGGGGGGGATGGAGCTGAGCCAGGGGAGACCCCAGGAGCCCCGGGCCCCGCGCACCCCATCCCGCTGGGGCTCCCCCTGCGCCCCGACGGTGCCCCTGGCCACAAACCGTGGTGAGCAGTGTCCGCAGCTCCTCAGGGCCCAGCGTCTCGTAGTTGATGCCTGTGGAGTTGCTGTACTGTGGGGACAGAGAGGGCATCAGAGCTGGGGGTAACAGGAACAGGAACACTCTCTCACTTGGGAGAGCGACCAGCACCACTGCCCCCGCCCCATCCCACCTGCACTCACCTTGAAGGGGTCGGGGTTCCCGCCGATCTCACCTGCAGGAGAAGGGGGTGAGGAGGTGCCCAGGGTCCCCTGTGGCCCTGACCCTGCTGCCAGCCCCACCCTGATAAGCCCTGCCCCCAAACCCCACCCTGATAAGCCCCACCCCCACCCAACCCCCACCCCCAGGTGACCCCAGCCCCCCCTCCTCACCATTTTTATGTTTAAGGGACTTGGACCTGCGGGGCGAGTTGGGGTTCTGCAAGGAGAGAGCAGGTGTTTGCGGGGAGCACGAGGCGCCCCCCGTGACCCCAGCAGCACCCACACCCCCCTCACCTTGTCCGACTTCCTCTTCTTTGCTGCAGGGAGAGAGAAAGGATGATTTTTACCTTTTCTAGATGATTTGGCCCCAGTCTCCGCAATCCACTGGGAGCCCCACACACGCCCAGGACCGGGGGGCAGCTGGGATGTGTCCCCCACCCCCCATAGGGGGCAGGGGCCCCCAGCGCCCCCCACCTTTCTTCTCGGAGCCATAGGACCAGTCATTGTCATTGATGTCATCATTGTCCTCCTGGTCGCTCTCCGACTTGTTCATGTTGTTGCTGCTCGCGATCCTGCATGGGGACAGCAGGAAGGTCAGGATCCACCGCTGAGATCCATCCCGCAGCTTTTCCAGCACTCCAGAATCCCTCCTGTACCCTCTCCAGCAACTCAGGATTCATCCCACACCCCACCAGCTCTGCCGTGCCCACCCCAGACTGTCCTAGCCCCAGGATCCTCACCCAGATCCAAGGGATGCGGGAGACAGAGAAGCCAGGTTTCCCAATTTATTCATAGAATCATAGAATCACCAGGTTGGAAGAGACCCATTGGATCATCGAGTCCAACCATTCCCATCAATCACTAACCCATGTCCCTCAGCACCTCGTCCACCCGTCCCTTAAACCCCTCCAGGGAAGGGGACTCAACCCCCTCCCTGGGCAGCCTCTGCCACTGCCCAATGACCCTTTCTGTGAAAAATTTTTTTCCTAATGTTCAGCCCCTCAGCCGCAGCCCGGCCCTGCCTCAGTTTCCCTGTGCGGCGCTCACCTGCGGTTGGCGATGCGGCTGCTGTTGCGGCCCATGCCCAGGCACTTCTCCAGGTGGGGGGCGAAGCGGGAGGCAGCGATGCTGCGGCTGCAGTTGGGACACACGCATTCCTTGTTCTTCCACTGGTTGTAGACCTGCCCGAAGATGTCCACGCCGGGCTGGTCCACGATTTCTGTGGGAGAACACGCGTCAGTCCTGGATCCCGAGCCCTCCCCGTCTCCGCTGCTTCGCCCTGGGCGTCCCTGCCCAGACCCCCCAGCCCGGTTTTGGAGCCCTAAACCCGCAGCACAGGGGTCTCCAACGCCCACCCACCCAATTCTACTGCAGGGCAACGTTTCTGGGGTTCAGTTTAGTTGGTTTACAGAATGGTGGTGGCATCTTGGTGGCACTGGCTCTACCCGGGGGGGAGATGCTCGGTTTTAATCCCCCCTGCACCCCAAATCCTGCACGTGGGGGCGACCGATCCCACAGCTTCGCCGCCCCCCACCCGTTGCCGGGAGCCGCGGCACTTGCCAAAATCCTTCATGCTGTCCGGGTCCGTGTCATCCAAGAAGAAGTAGCCGCACTTCACTGCCCGGTGGACCTCGAAGCAGAGGCCCAGGCAGGCATCGTCCACCAGGTCCGTGTAGATCTCGTGTGCGATGGCCTGGGGTGGGGGGGGGGGAGGAACGGTTGAGGCGGGGGGGTTAAGGGTGAGGAGGGGGCCGCGAGGCAGCCAGATGATGGTGCCGGGGTGGGAGGGGGTTAGATGGACAGCGGGGGCCGCTCACCTCCAGTTTGCTGTTATCCAGGCCAGACAAAGACATTTCCTCCATTTTCATTTGCAACTGCTCGCGGGGAAGCCACGCCGAACGCTCATAGCACAGGGCACGCGGGGGTCCCGCTGCGGGGCGGGGGGACACAACAAGGGCTGCGTTGGCTTCATTGCCCCACGGTCGGACCCCCCCCCCCCGCAGAAATCTCACCCCCATCCCTGGGAGCAGGCAGCACTCCCAGCCCCAAATCCCTCCCCATCCCTAGAAGCACCCCCAGAACCCTGGGGTGTCCCCAGGCGCAGGGACAGAGCCCTGGGATCAAACCCTTGGGGTGGGGTGGGGGGGCACGGGGACCCTCAACCTGGCAGCCCCCCCCACCCCTGGCAGGTCAAGGGAAGGTGGGGAAGGGTCCCGGGTCTGGATCTGCTGCCAGAGCACCCCACCAACCTGGGGTGAGTATGGCTGTCACCCAGGCAACAGACCTCGCCCCCCCCCAGACGCCCCCACTCATCTCTGGGTCACAGCGGGTGCCCCCCTGCACCCCAAAGCTGCCCCCCAGCACCCCAAAGCTGCCCCCCAGCACCCCAAAGGTGCCCCCCCCTCCTCCTCCCCCAGTTGAGGGCACCGGTTTTGCTGCATCACCCGCCTGGGAGATGGGGCGGGGGGGGCAGGGATGGGCCGTGTCCCCCCCCCGCACTCAGATGAAGGGTCCCGAGTCACCCCCACACCCACAACCCCCCCCCCCCACCTCCACCCAGGAAGAGGAAACAGCAGGGATGGGATCCCTGGTCGGGGGGGGGCAAACAAAAGGGATGCAGGGACACGGCAGGGAGGGCTGCACATTGGGGGGGGGGCTACACCTTCGGGGGGCTGCAGGCTTTTGGGGGGGGGGGCTGCACTGCACGTCCGCGGCAGGGATCGCACCCCTGGGGGGCTGCACCCCTCGGTGGGAGCGATGGAAGGGGGGGCTGCATATTCTAGAGGGGGCTGCATATTCTAGAGGGGGCTGCACACTCTGGGGGGGCCTGCACTCTCGGGGGGGGTACACATTCTAGGGGGGGGCTGCACTCTCTAGGGGGGGCAATGCATATTCTGAGGGGGGCTGCACATTCTGGAGGGGCCGCATTCTGGGGGGGGCTACACATTCTGGGGGGCTGAACTCTCTGGGGGGGCTTCACTATCTTCGGGGGGCTGCTCACTCTGGGGGGGCTGCACTATCTGGGATGAGGCTGCACGCTCTGGGGGGGCCCGCACACTATGGGGGGGTACACATTCTGGGGGGGGCTGCACTCTCTCGGGGGGCTGCACATTCTGGGGGGGGGCTGCACATTTCGGGGGGGGCTGCACACTATAGGGGGGGCTGCACATTCTGGGGGGGGCTGCACATTCTGGGGGGGCTGCACATTTCGGGGGGGGCTGCACATTTCGGGGGGGGGCTGCACACTATAGGGGGGGCCTGCACATTCTGGGGGGTCTGCACACTATAGGGGGGGCCTGCACATTCTGGGGGGGGCTGCACACTATAGGGGTGCCCTGCACATTCTGGGGGGGGGCTGCACACTATAGGGGGGGCCTGCATATTCGGGGGGGTGCTGCACATTCCGGGGGGTGCCTGCACGTTCTGGGGGGGCTACACACTATAGGGGGGGCGCTGCACACTATAGGGGGGGCCTGCACACTATAGGGGGGGCCTGCACATTCTGGGGAGGGCTACATTCTCGGGGGGGGGGGTGCACATTCTGAGGGGTAGGTTACACTCTCTGGGGGGGCCTAAACATTCGGGGGGGGCGGGGAGGGGGCGCGGCTGAGGCCGGCGCCTCACCAGGGGATTGGGGGCGGGGGGTGGGGGGGAAGGCGGGTCCCCGGGGAGGAAACGGCTCGGGGCCCCGGGGTGCTGGGGAGGGGAGGGGGTGGGGGGGTCACTCACCGGCGCGAGGGGCCCGCGGGGCCGGGTCAGCGCCCCCCCTCGCTGCGCCGCGGGGCCCGGCGGCCGCGCGCCATGCTGGGCGGCGGGGCGGGGCGGGGCCGCGCGGCGGAGACGCGAGGGGGCGGGGCCACGGGAGGGGGCGGGGCCACCGCGAATAGGCGGTAACGATGGGTGTGGGCGGGGCCTAAGGATGGGCGGGGCCAATGGGAAGAGGCGGTTCCAACAGGGTGAAGCGGAACCCAGAGTGGGCGTGGCCAACGGGAATGGGCGGGTCCAATGGGGGTATGTCGGGGTCACGTGAGTGGGCGTGGCCAAGAGAGTAGGCGTGGCTAATGCGAATAGGCTGTTTCAATGGGGTAGGGCAGAGATCTAAGAATGGGCGGGGCCAAGGGGAATGGGCGGGGTCAGGGGAGTGGGCGGGGGCTACGATTCGCTGTTACAGTGGGTGGGCGTGGCCAGAGCAAGTGGGCGTGGCCAATCAGGACAAACAGTCGGTAAAGTGGGCGTGGCCTGTAAGTGGGCGTGGTCAATAAGGGGGCGTGGCTTACTCAGTTCGACAGGACCCAATGGAATGGGGCGGGGCTAATTGGAGTGGGCGTGGCTTCCGGGTGGGCGTGGCCATGGAGACAGGGGGCCCCCCTGCCCCCCCATCCCAATGTTCCCCCCTCATCCCAATGTTCCCCCCCATCCCAATGTTCCCCCATCCCAATGTCCCCCCCCATCTCAATGTCCCCCCCATCCCAATGTTCCCCCCTCATCGCAGTGTTCCCCTCCCATCCCAATGTTCCCCCCCTCATCCCAATATTCCCTCCCATCCCAATGTTCCCCTCCCATCCCAATGCTCCCCCCCATCCCAATATTCCCCCCATCCCAATGTTCCCCTCCCATCCCAATGTCCCCCCCATCCCAATATTCCCTCCCATCCCAATGTCCCCCCCCCATCCCAATATTCCCTCCCATCCCAATGTTCCCCCCCATCTCAATGTCCCCCCCCCATCCCATTGTTCCCCCCCCATCCCAATATTTCCCCCCCCCCGGGCCAAGAACACTCCTCACACCTGTGTGGTTTTTTTTTTCCTAAAGTTTTATTTTTTATAGTAATGACATGAGAACAGAAACGGCATTTTCCACTTTATTATACAAAAAAAAAAATCAAAAAACGCAAAAAAAAAAAAAAACAAACAACAAAAAAGAAAAGAACCGAAGCCCCGGGCTGGGGACCGCGATCCCCCCCCCGCCGGGCAAATTCCGAGGTGGGATTATTTTTTTTTTTTATTTTATTTTTTTTGTCTTTTTTTTAAACCTACAAAAACACTCTTTAAATATTAGAAAAAAAAGATGATTTTTTTTTTGTTTTTTTTTTCCATTTTTTTTTTTCTTAATGTAATTCACAAGGACTTCCACCTAGAGGATCCTGGGGTTTTGTGGCAGTGCCAAAATGCACTCAGGTTCAATCTCTTGCAGCGCAAACGCCTTTTTCCCCCAATTGTCAGCGCTGTAAGAATTTTTCATTTTTATTATTTTTTTTTAATTATTATTATTTTTAAAACAGAAAGGAAAAAAAGAAAAAAAAAAAGGGTGGGTTTTTTTGTCTTTTCTTTTTGTACTAAAAACACATCCACTAAAACACAAGGGTGCTGGGCACATTCAGCAGAAAAAAAGGATGGGAAACCCTCTTGGGGGGGTAAAAACCGGGAGGGGAATGAAAATCCCAAATGGGGGGGGGGGGGACACGGAGGGACAGACAGACGGACATGGGGGGGGGGGGGGCACCAGCCAGGCTCTCGTGGGGGCCCCAGTCCTGGGGGGGATTGTCCGTGCGGGGTCAATGTTCCCAAAATGGTGTTTTTTCAGCCCAATTTGAGGCCCCCCCCCAGCACTAAGGGGGTTTTGGGGTAACATGAGGTCCTTGAGGGGAGGGGGGGGGCAGCAAACCTGGGGGTGTGTCAAGGCTGAGGGGGGGGCGCAGCCAGAATCCCCCCCCAAACCTGCAGCTGGGTGTGTGCCCCCCCCCTTCCCAGCCCCGCGTTGAGCTGAGATTTAGGTGAAAAGAAGAGGAAAATGGCTAAATTAAAGCACAGGAGAGAAAAAGGACACCCAGCCCCACCCCCCCCCCCCCAAAGTCCTTTCTCCCAGTCCAGCTCCTCTTGAGAACAGGTTTGGGGGGGACCAGAAGGAACAAACCGTGTGGCCCCCACCCCCTCACAACCAGAGCAGGGGCTGGGGGGGGGGGGGGTCCCAGTCGCACTGAGGGCTTAGAGGCGGGGGACACACAAAATGGCGGGATGGATGGGGACCCTGCAGGGAGGGGCCTGGGATTGCTGGTGCTCGTGTCTGCTTAAAAAACAGGGGGGGGGAGGCCCCAAAAGGGCTGCCAGGCCCCCCCCCCTGCACCCACCCGGGTCCCCACGGCCCCATCCCCCTCCTGGGATAAGGGGGGGCATCGCCCCCCCCCCAAATCAACCCAAACCGCACCAATATTTACAGCAAAATGGGGAGAGGAGAAGGGCCCGGGGTGAGGGGGGTAACGGGGAGCGCTGTCGCCCCAAGGTTTGGGGCGAAGGGAGAGGAGCAGCTTCACCGGGGTGGGGGTGAGAAGAAAATAAAAGATGGATCGTTCGTGTTTTATAAAAAGGAAAACAAAAAAAAAAATATAGGAATAAAATAAAATACAACGGCACAACAACCACCGACACAGCAGGGGCCTGGAGGCCCCGGGACCCCCCCTCCCCCCCACCACCCCCGGCCCCCCTCGCTCGCACACACACGCGCACCCCCCCCCCTTGCCCTCCCCATCCCCTCAGATCGAAATCCAGCGCTCCCGGGTCACGGAGAGATGCCGGGATGAGATCCCGGTGAGGGTCCAGCTGTACAGGAGTGGGGGGCACACGGGATTTGGGGGGAGGCAGCGTCCCAGCGGCTGAGTCCTGAGCAGCTCGGCTCATGCTCCAGGGCGGGATAAGAGGGTCTGAGTGGGGATATAGTTTTGTTGGGTTTTTTTTTTTTTTTTTTCCATTTGTGGGGTTTTTTTTAATAAAAAAAAGGGTGGGGATTTTTTTTTTTTTTTTTCCTGTGTGGTTTTGTCTGCTTTCTACAAAGTCCGGAGCTGGCAGCGAGGGGATGGAGGGGGGGGCAAGGACAGGGAGATCCTCCGAGAATAACAAAATCTCCAGAAAAAAAAAAAACCAAAGGAATCGCTTCCCCTCCCTCGGGAAGGGGAGGAAAGGGGGCTGCGAGGCACGGGGGGGGGTCACCCCCTCCTCTCCGCCGGGAGCGGCCCCCGGCTCCCCCCATAGGATGAGAGCTCGGCCGAGGGGCCCCTGTGTCCCCCGCGCCCCGGACGAGGGTCCCGCGGGGACTACGGCTTTGGGGGGCGGCGGGAGAAGAGGAGGAAGGGGTCTGGGGGGCCGTGGGGGGATTTGGGGCCGAAACCGAGAAACCGATCGCCGTTACTAAGAGCTCGGCTGGATCAGTTGGAGTCGGAGTCGGAGGAGTCCCCCGAGGAGGAGGAAGAGCTGCTGCTGCCCTCCGAGTCGTTGTCATCCTCATCCTCGTCGTCCTCGTCCTCGTCATCCTCGTCGTTCTGGGGAGGGGGCGGCAGAGAAGGCAAAAAGAGGGGGGGTTAGCAGCAGGGTGGGGGGCACAGATGCATCCGCCACCACCCGCTCAGCCTCCCCGCAGCAGGCGAGGGGACCCCGATCCCTGGGGGGGGGGACGGAGCGGGGACGCGGGGCACGAGCAGGCGTGCGAGGGGCTGGGCGGGGGTCGCGTGCCGGAGCAGCACGCGGGGTGTGGGGGGGGTCCTACCCTCACCTGTGCCGCTGCCTCGCGCCACGAGCCCAGGTAGGGTACCTGACCCGCCTCGCGCCTCAGTTTCCCCCCTCTAACGCCGGGGAAGGAAGAGGCGTGAGCTGAGACCAGCGAGGGGGTCGAAACACCTCACCTGTCCGGTGGCGAGCACAAGGCACGGACACGGTTTCTGCCCCCAGCGCCATCCAGCATACTCTGATTTCAGTTGCACCGGTGTAAAGCTTTGACTCTGGTGACTTACTCGGCATTCACACTGGCGCAAACGGAGCCGAGACCAGACTCAGTATCTCCAGCAGGAAAGAGACAGGAGATTTTCCTCCGCTCGCTGGGGCTCTGCGTGACCCCACAACCTCTACGTCCTAACTAGGCCCCGCGGCTGCTCCTCGCGCCCTCCCCGGGAACGCCAGGCAGGGAGGAGGGATCCCGGCCCCCTTCGCCTCCCCGTGTCCCCCCCGCCGCGTCCTGGGAGCTGCTCTGCCACGCTCCTATCTGCCCCCGGGAGTGGGTCCCCCCAGCCCCATGGAGGGTGAGGCGGGGGCAGAGCGAGCGGAAGGGGCCCCGCTGCCCTCCCTGCGGCACGCGCCGCGCCGTGGCCTCACCTCGTCCCCGTCCTCACTCTCCTCCTCGCTGCTGGACTCCGAGGAGTCGCCGCCTTCCTCTGAGGAGTCACCGTTGTCATCGTCATCGTCCTCATCTTCATCGTCATCTTCCTCCTCCTCTTCCTCCTCGTCATCGTCTTCTGATTCCTGGGGGGCGGGAGGGGGTTGGTCACGGGTGGGTTGTCCTGGGACACCCGTGGGTGCCACCAACCCCGTCCTTGGTTCCTCCGACGGGAATCAGGTGGCTCCCACCACGCCTTCCCTGGGACCTGGGAGCCTTTCCCCTTTTATGTCAGAAATGGCCCCAAAAAGCCTCCCAGCAGATGCCCGAGATGGCAGAGCAGGCAAAACTGGGCCTGGGTGGGCGATGAGCACGGACCCAGGGAGTGCCCTTGGTTTATTATCCCAGGGGAAGGGCAGCAGAAAGCAGAAGGACTCCTCCAACAAGAGGTTGGGTCCCACCGGGATGGAGGAGGGCACCGGGTGATCCCAGCATGGAGCGCGGCCATCGGACACTCATAGAATCCCCAGGTTGGGAAAGACCCACCGGATCATCGAGTCCAACCATTCCCATCAATCACTAAACCACGTCCCTCAGCACCTCGTCCACCCGGCCCTTAAACCCCTCCAGGGAAGGGGACTCAACCCCCTCCCTGGGCAGCCTCTGCCACTGCCCAAAGACCCTTTCCGTGAAAATTTTTTTCCTAACTCACCGACTTGGACTGCATCGTTGGCTTCATCTTGGGGTTGGGGCCCCGGATCTTCCCTATGCTTTTGCGTTTCTGCATGGAGGAACAAAGCAAATTCAGCTGGAGCTGCAGGGCTCCAAGTCGGCTCCTTCCCAGTGCCCCGCATGGAGAAAGCCCCACGACTGAGCTGCTACGGGGGTGAACCCCTTCGAGGGGGTCTCCTGCACTCGGCTCTCGGCACAGCCCAGCCCCGAGCCCCCAGTGCCCCCCACGGCGGTGCCGGCTGGATACTCACGTTGGAAGTGTGTTCCTTGTAGGCAGCCCGCTCCTGGGGCGAGAGGCTCTGCAGAGACAGGGGAAGAGTCAGGGCGCAGCGAGGGTTGGGCACGCGTGGGGTAGGGATGGAATCGGGAAGGACTCGAGCTCAGGGCACCCCCTCCCCGAGTCTGTTTTTTTTTTTTAAAGGCCCTTTAAGTTACAAAATGCCAAACAAAGGGTCTGAAGATGGTGGTTGCCACAGAAAGGCTGCGAGTAGAGACCATGCCAAGCATCCCGAAGGACCCCAGAGTCCCACAGCGAGCGTGCAGGGCTGACGCTCACCTTGAGCCAGATTTCAAGGTGCACCCTGTACTGCTTCTGCTGCTCCTCTGCCAGTTTTTTGTAGTGGTCCTTCTGGCCCTGGGAGATGCGCTGCCAGCGGCTGCCGATCTCCACCATTCGCTCCTTCAGCGGGAGGTGGTTCAGCTCCCCGTTTGACAGCAGCTCCTGGGAGAATTTCTGGTAACCGTTCCTGCAAGCGGGGAGCACAGAGACCGGATCAAACGGTCTGAATGGAGAATCAAGTTGTCCACGAGAAACCAGCACTAACCACCAGCCATCCCAACCACGGTCCCACACTCCCTGCATCCTGCTCCAGGCTCCTCTGCCCCAACCCGCTTGCCCAGCTGGGCCAGCCAGACCCAGCTTTTAGGAGCCCAAGTACTCACATCGGGGGCTTCTTTGGCTCTCCTTGGAACTTCATTTTCTTGGCAGAGTTGGTAGAGCATGGAGGGGCTCGCATCTCACTCAGCTCCCTCTGAGCCAAGGGAAAAAAGAGAGGTCAGGGAGACAGAAGCAACACTGCTGCGACAGCACAGCGAGGGGCAGGCAGGAGCGGGGACCCACCTCGTATCGCTTCTGGTCCTCTGCCGCCTTCTTGATCCACATCAGCTTCTCTTTCTTCTCCATGTTGTTCCAAGTGGCCTCCATGGCCTTCAGAGCCTTCCCCCGGTCGTTCTGCAGCGCAGACCCCCCACACCCCGTCAGATGCACCCAAGATGCCTGAGATGCCAGGGTAATCCCTCCAGCTCCAAGATGGGGCACCCTTTGCTGCCATCCCTGTCCTCCCCACGACTCCCAGCCCCAACTGGTTCCCTCAAGCGTGAAAGCAGGGGAAAAGGTGCAAGCGGAGAGGTTAACCCTGCTTCCAGCTCCTTTCCCAGCTCGCTCCTCACCTTGAAACGAGCCAGGTAGTCTCCAATGACGCTCTGTTGCCAGATCTCCTCGGCTGTCTTGGGAGACTCGGGCAGCTTCCCGCGTTCCTCTTTATCTGAGCCGTGCTTCTTCTCTGACTGCGCCTTCATCGCCGCCTCTCGCGCTTTGTACTTGGCCTGGGGAGGGTGCACGGTGTGGGTGAAGGGGCAGCACAGCCACCTGGGCACCAGCCCCACCGCAGGGCACAAGCCCTTGGCCACCAAGCACCAGGAGGGCAAGCAGGCAGACACTGTGGCTTCCCCCAGTGCCCCTCGCCCTGCACATCCACACCTCAGGACTCCACTTCCCGCTCCAAAAATAACATCAAGCCTTGAAACTGAGCATCAGGGATGCTCCAAGGTTTTTTTAAGCTGCTAGGTTGTGACCCACCAAATCAGGGAGAGGGACAATCGTCCCCCAGCTGCGGTGCCTGGGAGGCAGCAAAGCCTCTTAAAGGAGGACAAGGACAGGGAGCATTTCCTGGGCTGATACCCAGCAGAGATGGGGATGGAGAACGGTCAGGAATGGCACCAACCTTCTTCTTCTCAGAGAGGTCGTTCCACATGCGGGCGAGGAGCCGGGTCAGCTCACTCTCCGACAGCTCTGGCCGCTCCTCCTGCAGCTGCTTCCGCTTCTCCTCCGAGAAGATGAACATGGCAGAGATGGGCCGTTTGGGCTTCTCCGAGCTGGCCTGCAGGAGGGAACACAGGGCTGTGGGCCGGGGGGAGCACACGCAGGGACCTGCCGCGTGCCGGCAGCCTCAAATCCCAGGAAAACCACGATGAGAGAACCAAGGAATGAAGCCCTCAAACCACCCCAGGACGCCAGCAACTCCATCTCATGTCTCTGGCAGGCGCCGCCCCACCTCCAGCTGCTGCTCTCACCTTGCCGGTCTCTGGTGAGGACTTTTTGGACGCAGGACTTGTTGCTCCTTTCCGGTTGCTGCCCAGCATCTTTTCCTCGCCAAGCACCCGCTGCTGCTCCTCCTCAGGAAGGCTCTGAGGGCACAGGAGGAAGGGCACGGTTAGATGGACCAACACCAACGAGGGTTTGATGCAATCAGGGTATAACAGGGACACTGGGGAGGGGGGAATGAATACACTCAGTTATCCTTATCAAAAAAAACCACCTCAGCCAGGGCACTGCAAGCCCAGGTGTGCAGCCTGGGGGTCCCCGTGCCCACGTCACCCCCGTCACCAGACACTGGTGCCCCAACACTGTCCCCTCCCAAGCTCAGTCTCATCTGCTTCCTCTCCACCAAGGCAGGGTGGGCAGGTGCCCGGATCCAGGCGCGCCCCTGGGTTTTCCATCCCTTGCTCTTACAGCCGCAGCCAGGGCCACGTCACATCCGACCGGGGAGCCGAGCGCGATGCCGATACGGCCCGGGTGCAGCTCCCCCACCTACGCCCCAGCCCAGGGAAGGAAGCAGACTCGCTGCCGCCCGCACAGCGGCGGCCGCTGACAGCAGCTCTTCCTCCAGCACCAACCCTGCGCTCAGCCCCGGCTTCCTTCCCGGCCAGGGGGGTGTCCACACCTCTTGGAAGCCGCTGCCCTGCGCAAACATCTCTACACAGCGCGGGTCCAGCCACATTTTGAGGGGGCAGCATCAGCGCGGCCGCCTTCTAAACCATCTCAGTCCCTGACAAAGGGGTCCCTCCCCCATTCAAGGTCCCCGGCACCCAGTGGTGCTCCTGTCACTCACCTCCAGGAAACGGAGCAGCTCAATCTCATAGTCTTTCTTTTTCTGGAAAGAGATGGTGGGGTGAGGTTAGACAGCGATGCCACACCTCATCCCCATCTCGTGCAGCCCCTGATGCAGGCTCAGCCCCCTCAGCAACAGCATCCTCCCCCTGGACCATCTCCTGGTTCCACACACGTGGACTGGGGAGACAGAGGACCAAGGGAGCTGACCGAGGACATCAGGGGGAATTGGTGGTCAAGATAATAAGTACAGGCCCTAAGGAAGGGCGAGGGGCTCATTTCCAGTGAGATTTATAGAATCACAGAATCACCAGGTTGGAAAAGACCCACTGGATCATCGAGTCCAACCATTCCCATCAATCACTAAACCATGTCCCTCAGCACCTCGTCCACCCACCCCTTAAACCCCTCCAGGGAAGGTGACTCAACCCCTTCCCTGGGCAGCCTCTGCCACTGCCCAATGACCCTTGCTGTGAAAAAATTTTTCCTAATGTCCCACCTGAACCTCCCCTGGTGGAGCTTGAGGCCATCCCCTCTCGTCCTGTCCCCTGTCACTTGGGAGAAGAGCCCAGCTCCCTCCTCTCCACAACCTCCTCTCAGGGAGTTGCACAGAGCAATGAGGTCTCCCCTCAGCCTCCTCTTCTCCAGGCTAAACACCCCCAGCTCTCTCAGACGCTCCTCTTCTTCTCCAGCCCCTTCTCCAGCTTCGTTGCTCTTCTCTGGACTCGCTCCAGAGCCTCAACATCCTTCTTGTGGTGAGGGGCCCAGAACTGACCCCAGGATTCGAGGAGCGGTCTCACCAGGGCCGAGTCCAGAGGGAGAAGAATCTCCCTGGCCCTGCTGGCCACGTCGTGTCTGATCCAAGCCAAGATGCCATTGGCCTTCTCGGCCACCTGGGCCACTGCTGGCTCATGGTCAGTCACTGTCAACCAACTCCTGCAGGTCCTTCTCCTCCAGGCAGCTTTCTAGCCAGACTTCTCCTAGTCTGTAGCACTGCAAACCCTCTAATCCTACTCCTTCCTCCCCACAGTGCTGATGCCCGTCTGCCTGTCCACCCATCCTTGCCTGCTCACCTGATCACACTTTTTGTGGTAGGCGTCCTTTTCCTTCTGGGAGAGCAGTTTCCACTGCTGGCTGCACAGCACCATCCGCTCGGTGCTGGGCACGTCTTTCATGTTGGCCATCAGCTCTGCACAATACAGGGAGTAGCTGTTCCTGCAACACATGGAGGAACCCAACATTAAGGACAACCTAATTTATGTCCCCTCTGCAGAGGTTCCTGGGTGCTAAGAGCCCCACAGGACCCCCATATGCCCTCTGGGCTGCACTGGGCTGTGACGTGATGTTCCAGCAGTGTTTTAGGGAAGCTGGAGGTGCTGAGGGACATGGTTTAGTGATTGATGGGAATGGTTGGACTTGATGATCCGGTGGATCTCTTCCAACCTGGTGATTCTATGGTTCTATGAACCCAGAGCACAGAGCATCACCACAAACCTCACTCAGATGCTCTGCAAATGTGTATTTAATGCACCAGAACCAGTTTAAGAACCAGTTTAATGGAGTCACTGATAGCCCATGCCCACAGTCCCAGAAACAGAGCTCTTGGGGCTCTCAAAGCCAGAGCCTCAGTTTCCCTGTCAGCAAGAACCAGCTCAGACACAATCCTCGCACCTCGACGGGGAGGGACAGGACTTACGGAGGTGGCTTTGTGGGTCGTCCATCGAATTTGTCCTTGAGCTGGCGCTCCGCCTTGGTGAGGGTGGAGCGGGTGATGCCCTCCTCGCTGATGTTCAGCTCAGGGTGCTTCTGGATGTAGTCACGCATGATCTCCTGCAAGGGATGGAGAGTGGTTAGGAGACGGGCTCTGCTCCCCGCCTGGCTGGGGGCCGGAGGAGGAGGAAAGAGAAGCCAACCATTGCCCTAACCATCTCCCAGGGGCATTTCTCCCTGCCCTGAACGTTGCTGGAGGAGGCAGGGCTCCGACTCGCTAGGGACCTGCCTGAACCCCCAAGCTGGCTATCAGGAGATGCTGGCTGGCTAGTGAACGTAGGGACGAGTGTGGAGGGGAACGGGTGAGGCTGCTCCCTACCTCGTACTCCTTCCGCTGTTCCAGGGCCTTATGAATCCATTTCAGCCTCTTTTTATCCGACAGTTGAGACCACTGCTTGCCCAGCGACTCTTTCACCTCCTTCGTGGTGGCCTGAAAACCCAAAGCCAGAGGTGAGGGCAGGGGGGTAAAATCCAAAAAAAAAAGAAGAGGAAAAAAAGAAAAAAAGGCAAAAATCGTGTTGCCCGACGTCTTGTCCCAACAGCTCCCAGCTTGGGGCCGTGGGGTGGCTGCGAGCTGAGCTCGTGGCCAGGGAAAGGGGTGCGTGCAAGTGTGGGGCATGGCCAGAGGTGGTGGTGCTAAAAATCTTTCCTACCCTGACTCAGGCTGTGGTCACCCCTTCAACTGCAGACAAAAAAAAAAAACCGGGGTCTGTATCCCCGAGCCTCTTCCAGATGTGCAGAGCCCCTTCTTACCTCCATCCAGACTGCTGGGAGCTTCTAGAAGAGCTTCTAGAGGTGTCTTCCAGCCTGCCCCCCCGCAAATGCTTCTCTCATTTCCCCCTCCTCTCGCCCCAGCGGCGGGTGCAGGACGGCTCCACACTCACACTCACACTCACTCCCACCCACCGTACTCACATCTGGACGCACTTTCAAGTAGATTTTCTTCTCGTGGTTGTACCACAGCTGCTGGGGGGTCTTGGGTTTTTCAGGGATGTCGGACTTCTTGGCGTTCTGGATGAGATCCGGGTGATCTTCCCTTTACCCGTCGAGGAGGCAGGGAAGGGAGAGCGTTAGGGAGGTTGCAGGTGGAAGGTGAGCACCCTCTAACCACCCCTGCTAACGGGTAATTGTCACTGCAGGGCTGAGCCACTGCAGGCTCAGACACTGGGGGTGGCCCCAAAAAGAGCAGGAGGCTTTTAGGAGAGATTTGAGCCTGCCCTTCCTAGGGGAGCACCAGCTACAAGCATCCCCTTCGATGCGCCAGGCTGGGCTGCATCCCTGGAGCAGCAACAGGCCACTGGGAACACCAGAAACCACCTGGGTCACATCAACCACAACCAGTGGGAAGGTCTGGGGGCAAGGGGTGGTTGCTTCAGCATTTAACAGTGCTGCTGGCAGAGCTCCTGGCCTCCCCTTGCAGACCCCAACCCCCAGAGCGTGGCTGCTCCTCCATCCTCTCCCCCTCACCGAGCCTCCCAGCTAGAGGGTTGCTCTCAGACACCTTTTCCTTGATCTCTTTTTTTTTTTTTCCACCATCATCCACTATTCCCTCCTGCCTTCAAGCTGCAATGCCCATCAGGGCTTCTTCTGTGAGCTACACAACCCTGGGGCTGCCCAGAGGGGCCGAGGGAAAGGCTGGGGGTGCTGCTCTCTCACCTGAACCTCGCCAGGTTCCTCTCAAACTCCTGCTTCTCTCGCTGGAAGTCCTGGATGTACTTCATCTGGGGACACAAAAGCCACCAGGGAGGTGGAGAAAGACGTCAGCACCAGGGAACGGGCAGGCAGATACATCCCTGTTGACTCTGCATCCCACCACCCCAAAAGGGACCTTAGGGCTCTCCAGCTCATCAGCCCTGTCCTGCAGCTCCGAGTTGAGGGTTTCCAGGGATTCAAAGTCAGGATCTCTCCTCTCTCCACGCACTCGACCTCACAGGCAGCCCCGGGCAAGAGGGCACAGCAGGATTTTGTGCCCTGGACCTTCCCTGCCAGCTCTGGCCAAGCCCACGGACACCTCCAGAGCTGGAGGAGAGAGGAGCAGCCCATCTCCCAGGGCTTGAAGCAGAGCCTGCCCCTCCATCCCTCGCTCGGACAGGGTGGCCGTGACAGGGCGTGTGATCCAATGGGCCTTTTCCAATCTGGTGATCCTATGATTTCACCCAGGAATTAAGCACTGATCCACCCAAGAGCAAAGTCATCACCCAGGTGTGTCTGGAAGAGACGGACCAACGGACAGACCTAGCCATCCTCCACCCCACAGATCCTGGGAACCGGGACAGGAAAAGGAAAAGGAAGTCTTACTGGTCTGACAGGACTAAACAAGCACCTGGGTTTCTCTCACCGAGAGCTGGATTAAACCCTCACCAGGCAGAGGCAGATCTCTGCAGGCTTAACTGGGAGAGCTGGGCAGGCACAGCCCAGCACGCAGAGGCAAACAAAAGGGAAGGGGCTTGCTAACTGCCCCCTGTACCTTTTTCTTCTCTGGAAGCTCCTTGTATTTCTTGGACAGGATCTTGGTGAGATCCAGGTTGCTCATTTCGGGGTGAAGCTTGGCGTATTTGGCCCGTTTCTCCATGAAGAAGCGGAAATAGGGAGTCAGGGGCTTCTTGGGGAAGTCGGGGTGTTTCTGGGGAGACAGCAGAGTAGCAGACACTGAGCGCGGCGCCTGTGGCACCTCAGAGGGCACAGTCAGACTCCACCAGCTCCCGGCTACCCCCAGTACCGAGCGGGGAGACCTGCCCCCATCCAGCCCCACTGGAGATCCGGCTCCCGGACAAAGAAACATAGAATGCTCGGAAGGGCTCCCTTCCCCAGGAATTACGATATCCCAGGGCTGGATATCTTGGGAGCAGCCTCCAGCCACCCAGAGCTGTTGGCACAAGGCGGTGGCACTGCAAGAGGGCAAGGGGCTGCCCTGGGGCCACCCAGCCAAAAGCAGCAGCCACCCCACCAGCAAGCCAGGAATAGGATAGTAGCTTCCTGACCCCCCCACAGCGCTAAACTTGGATGCAGGCTGCAAGCGCTAGAGCCGGACATATTAAATGTACCCTGGAGTTGGCCCAGACCCAGCGCCCGTGGCCTCCGGAGCCTTGGGCAGCCAGCATCGGGGATTACAGGTGGTGAGGTGCCCGCAGGGGCTCTGGCAGCAGAACTTTGCCTGGGTGCCACGCGGGTGACAGCCCCCAGCTTGGGGAAGATCCCCCTTTAGGGACCCACCACTCTTCCAGCCCAATACCTTGAGCTTCTTGCCTTTGTAAGGATTCTTCACGTGCTCTTCGGCATCCATGATGAGCTCTGTGAGGGTGCGAAACTTCCTCACCTGCAGAGTAACCAAGGGCACAGAGATGAAGAGGCTGCGTATGGGGGACAGGACCCCCCCTCAGCATCGAGCCACCGCAATAACACCCCATGCCAGCACCACCCAGGGGTCTGCGATGCCGATAGCAGCGAGGTGGAACTGGCACCAAGGGCTGAGGACTCAAGGAACTGAACCCGAGCGATTCAAACAGCCCTGGAAAGCCACCAGGACACTTAGAACCCTCTCACGTAGAACCCTCCGAGCCCCCTGCGGCTCTCAGTTACCTCGTTAGAGATCTCCATCCACTTCATCTTGCACATCTCCCCTGAGAAGTCCTTGAAAGCCACTTTCTCCCAATCCAGGTGAGATTCGGTGGTTTTGAACTTGCTCCCGTCGTTGGAGGGCAGGTTATTCTTCATGCACTCCAGCAGGGTCAGCATGTCCTCCTGCGACCAGCGGTCTGAGCAGCAAGGAAACAGGCTTAGCAGCCGCGCCACATGGACAGACAGACAGACAGATAGACAAACAGCCTTTCTGGCAGGACACAGGGACTACAGCTCCCGGCGTGCAGCTCCTGACCGCACGCCCGGACACGTAATCTCCACATGCTGCCTCTCGAGATTAAAGATCAAAGGGACGTTGAGTGCTTCCATCACCCTCGAGCAACTTTCTAAGGGCCAAAACAATCTGGGCGCAGCTAGAAAATCCACTCGGTGCAAACCAGAGAGACTCGCTCATCCCAGCACGCCATCAGATAAGGCGATGGCTCCGCCGCAAGGGAGCAGAGGGTTATTTCCTCCGCACTGGAGCAAAGCCCTGCGGAGCGAAACAGGAGCAATGCGCTCTCCAGCCAGGGAGGAAACGGGGAAATGCATTTTCTAAGTGGAAAAGGTATGTCTGGAGCAATGGGAAAGCCCCTAACGCTGCTTCTCCTTCAATTTGGAGAGCCTTGCCATCACCTGGGACCCAGCTCCATGGTGACCTCTGCCAAGGTCAAAGCTCAGAGACCACAAAAGCAGCAGGACCGGGACATCCACGCAGCCCCCGTGTCGCAGCGGGGTCCCTGACAGGGTGAGGCTGATGGTTCTACCACCCTGACACCCCCGAGCTACTAGGGGAGATGTCCTATGGTGGGATGAGCACAGGGTAATACCGGGGAGCCTGAAGCATCCGGAAGGCCAAGACAGGCAGCAGGCAGGATATCCCAGCCCCAAATTCCCAGCCAGCACCGACTCAGGGGCTGCTTCACGCCAGGGGAATTCCTCTGCTGGGTTTTCTGCTCTGAGCTTCCCGCGCTGGGTGCCAGCTGGGAAGAGGAACCCGGGGTGCTCTGCAAGCACAGCTGCCTCTGGGGCAAAGCAGCAGCTCCTGGGAGAGGGAAGAGGCCCCTGGGGATGGGCTGGAGGAGGAGCTGAGCCCCACGCCGCATGCCCGGACAGCACCCGGGCACGGGATTGACTCCATGGGCACAGGACCGACTCCACGGCATGGCAGTGCCGGGCAAAGAAGGAGGTGTTTGGAGCTGCCCAAGGGACACAGCATCCCAGCAAGATGGGGACAGCGCAGTGGGTTATGGATTTGAGGTGAGCATCTCTCTCCCTCTGTCCCCACGAATGAGAAACAAGCCTCCACGAATACCCAGCTGTGGTCTCCACCCGCTCAAACCCAACTCGCACAAAAATGTCACCTCTGCCTCCTGCATCGCCTCCATCCAGTGAGGGGCACAGCCCCCCTGAACCCCAGCGAGGGATGTTAAAGGATATGGATGCACAGATGGGAGGCAATGCAGCCAGGTACCCCACCCCATTTTGCCTCCTGGACCTGGCAGGTTAAATGTTGAGGCAGGAACAGTTTGGGATCCACCTGGTCTCTGTCGTTAACTCATCAGATCCATTAAGGACTAACAGCTCAGGGAGTGGGGGAGATGAAAAGAACCCCCCTATAAAGCATGGAACCCACTGGCTCAGAAGTATCTCCACGCTCCCAGCTTCTCAGCCCCAAAACATCATGAAGGTGAAAAAGAGATGGGAACCCCCCTGTCCCCTACTGTGTCTCTGAAGGGATCAGGGCTGGGGGGTGGGCACTGAGCCCAAAATTGTGTCTTCTATTTTTCCCCATCCACTTTCCAGACACCCCCCCCAAGGCAAGGACCAACGAGGCACAATGGGGCTGGGAAGCTGGTTCTGACTTTACTTCCAGAAATTAGGAGAAATAACCTCAAGCAGCACAGCCACAACAATCGAGAGGGGAGGGAAAAGGGTCAGAGACCCCTCGCCCTGTGCCTCAGTTTCCCCCCTCCAATGCAGGAATGTCTGGAGACCTTTGGCCCCGTGTGACCCCCCCACGAGCAAACAGCGAAAACAACCACAGAAATACGGAAGACACTGTGGAAACCTCCAAACCTCCCTAAATCCTCGCCCCCAGTGCGATGGGGACCGTATGCTCAGCTCCCCCATCCCTCCATCCCCACCCTCTCTGCCTGGGATTTGTCATAAAATGCTGGAAACGTGGAGTTCACCCGCCAAGATGAGCCTGTGCCCTGGGATCAATTCATCCCCGGCTCTCCTGGCATCGGCCGGGCCGGGTCTATATTAGGAAAGCTGCCCTGGTGTAATTAAATCCATCTAAAGACCCGGCAGAGGACACGTGCTCCAGCCGGGTTCGCTCTGGGCAACAAACCCATCGTGGCAGGGGAGGGAAGGCAGAGGTGGACGGCTGGAACCGCGCTCCCCAGGGCTTTTTGGGGGGATCCGAGGAGCTTCTGGCTGGCCTGGAGGTGTGCTGCTCCCAAGCAGGCTACCCCAAATGGGATGTCCCGTTTTTCCTTATTTTCCTGCCCTTTTTTTTTTTTTTCCCCCCCAATAAAAGCTGAACGTCTGATGTCATCCCTGGGTCTGGAAGCCGGAGGCCCAAGGTAACTGCTCTCGGCTTTTAATGCAGCCCAGATGTGAGCGACGCAGGCAGCACCTCCGCGTGCCAGCCCCGGGCTTCCCGCTCGGCCGTAAACGCCAGCCACCCAGCATCCCCGACACCGGGAACTGGCAGCTGCGTGCTCCCCCCGGGCAGAGCTGGCATCGGGAGACAAATCCCACCACCCCTCGCCCTGGCACGGTCAGGATTTGCTGGTGTCCGCATTGCTCCTCCATCCAGCTCCTGCATCCCCCCCCTCCAGCTCCTGCATCCCCCCGCTCCAGCTCAACTCCTGCATCCCTCCCCTCCAGCTCAGCTCCTGCATCCCTCCCCTCCAGCTCAGCTCCTGCATCCCTCCCCTCCAGCTCAGCTCCTGCATCCCCCCCCTCCAGCTCAGCTCCTGCATCCCCCCCCTCCAGCTCCTGCATCCCCCCCCTCCAGCTCAACTCCTGCATCCCCCGCCTCCAGCTCAACTCCTGCATCCCCCGCCTCCAGCTCCTGCATCCCCCCCCTCCAGCTCAACTCCTGCATCCCTCCCCTCCAACTCAACTCCTGCATCCCCCCGCTCCAGCTCAACTCCTGCATCCCTCCCCTCCAGCTCAGCTCCTGCATCCCTCCCCTCCAGCTCAGCTCCTGCATCCCTCCCCTCCAGCTCAGCTCCTGCATCCCCCCCCTCCAGCTCAGCTCCTGCATCCCCCCCCTCCAGCTCCTGCATCCCCCCCCTCCAGCTCAACTCCTGCATCCCCCGCCTCCAGCTCAACTCCTGCATCCCCCGCCTCCAGCTCCTGCATCCCCCCCCTCCAGCTCAACTCCTGCATCCCTCCCCTCCAACTCAACTCCTGCATCCCTCCCCTCCAGCTCAACTCCTGCATCCCTCCCCTCCAGCTCAACTCCTGCATCCCTCCCCTCCAGCTCAACTCCTGCATCCCTCCCCTCCAGCTCAACTCCTGCATCCCTCCCCTCCAGCTCAACTCCTGCATCCCTCCCCTCCAGCTCAACTCCTGCATCCCTCCCCTCCAGCTCAACTCCTGCATCCCTCCCCTCCAGCTCAACTCCTGCATCCCTCCCCTCCAGCTCAACTCCTGCATCCCTCCCCTCCAGCTCAACTCCTGCATCCCTCCCCTCCAGCTCAACTCCTGCATCCCTCCCCTCCAGCTCAACTCCTGCATCCCTCCCCTCCAGCTCAACTCCTGCATCCCTCCCCTCCAGCTCAACTCCTGCATCCCCCCGCTCCAGCTCCTGCATCCCTCCCCTCCAGCTCCTGCATCCTCCCTCCCTCCAGCTCCTGCATCCTCCCTCCCTCCAGCTCCTGCATCCCTCCCTCCCTCCAGCTCCTGCATCCCTCCCTCCCTCCAGCTCCTGCATCCCTCCCTCCCTCCAGCTCCTGCATCCCTCCCTCCCTCCAGCTCCTGCATCCCTCCCTCCCTCCAGCATCCCTCGGCTGTTTTAAAACCCTGGTATTCCTGCGATTTTGGGGGTGTCGGAGGCGGGGGGGCTGCGAGGGACTCACCTTGGTTTTTGGGAGCCGTCATTTCCAAGTCTGCAGGGCACTCGGCTTCGCCGTTCATCCTCCACCTGCCTGCGCCCAGGACGGTCGCCGCCGGCTCCCTCGCGCGCTACCGGGAATCGTTCCTGCTCGGCTCTGCAAGGAAAAGGGAGACCCCCGCTAAGCACCCCCCATGCCAGCGTGACACCCCCCCCCAGAGCCCCTGGCGGGAGCAGGGGGCCTGGCCCGGGTGTCCGTGTGTCCATCTCTCCGATGAATGAGGTGCTGGGATCCCCCCTGGACCTGTCCTGCAAGGTTTAGGAGGGATTTTGGGGAGGGGGAGAAGAAAAGGGTGATGGGGGGGGGTGGGAAGAGAGTCAGGGGACATGCTTGGGGGGGGGGGGCGGCAGGATCCAGGGGGGATTCACACAGATCCAAGAGGAAAACGGAGGTTTTCCCTCCCAGAAGTGAGTAGGGGGGGATCCACAGACCCAGAGGAGGGGGTCAGGGGGCTCTGAGCCAATAAGGCTGTGAGGGTTATCCCAAAAGGGGGGTCATCGCCCCAAAAAGGGGGGGTCTCAAAGGCACGGACACCACACACCCAGCAAGACCCTATCCAAGACTCAAGGGGCTCAGAGAACGCCCATTGGGGGTGGGGGGGAAGAGTGTGGGGGGTGATATTTAATCAGGGGGCTCCAAGGGAAGGATCCCCCCCCAGTTTCTAGGGGCTGAGCCAGTGAGAAGCATCTGGGGGGGACCCAGGGCTTCAGGGGATCCTGTGCGGGGCAGCAAGGCTGGGGGGGGTCCCCGGGGAATCCACCCCTGGGGCAGATCCCAGAGGGGATTTGAGGTGGGGGGGGTAGAGCTGGCTTTGGGAGGGAATCCAGCTCTGGGATTGGGGGGGGGGGGGGGCGATCACCCCGGGTAGGGGGGGGGCATCGGGATCGTCTTGGGGACCCACCGAGAATCAGTGGGAGCAGGAATCGCTCCAGGGCAGGGGATCCTGGGGGGAAAACAGGGACCAACATGGGGGGGGGGGGGGGCAGATGGGGGTCGGTCAGGGTGGGATCAGCCCCGGGGGGGGCAGATGGGAATCAGCTGGGATGGGATCAGCCCCAGGGGGGGCAGATGGGGTTTGGTTGGGAGGGGATCAACCCCTGGGGGGGCAGATGGGGGTCGGTCAGGGTGGGATCAGCCCCGGGGGGGGGCAGATGGGGATCAGTTGAGGTGGAATCAGCCCCCGGGGGGGGCAGATGGGGATCAGTTGAGGTGGGATCAGCCCCGGGGGGGGGGCAGATGGGGATCAATCGAGGTGGGATCAGCCCCGGGGGGGGGGGCAGATGGGGATCACCCCGGTGTGGGATCAGCCGGGGGGGGCAGATGGGGATCAGTTGAGGTGGGATCAGTCCCGGGGGGGGGGGCAGATGGGGATCACCCCGGTGTGGGATCAGCCGGGGGGGGCAGATGGGGATCAGTTGAGGTGGGATCAGCCCTGGGAAGGGGGCAGATGGGGATCAGTCGAGGTGGGATCAGCCCTGGGGGGGCCGGGGCTGTCCCCGGGGTGGAACCGAGGGGGGGTGGGGGGGGTGGTTGGGGGGCGGAGCCGCTGCGCGCGCACCGGGATCCCCGGGAGGGCGGGAGGGGGCGCGGGGGGGGTGGGGAGGGTGCGGGATCCCGGAGGGGCGGGGGGTGGGGGGGCCGGATCCCGCGCCCGGGGGGAAGGAGGAGGAGGAGGAGGAGGAGGAGGCGGGGGAGGAAGGGGCCGGGCCGGCGGGCGGAGGCGGGGAGCCCGCACATGCCCTGCCGCCGGCCAGCGCCTCCTCCTCCTCCTCGTTTCTCCTCCTCCTCCTCCTCCGCCGGGCGGCAGGAACCGGGTGGGACCGCGGCCCCGCGGCGCCTCCCCCCCCCCCCTCCCCTCCCCTCTCCGAGCTGTCCCCGGGCCACCCCCCCACCCCCCCTTCTCCTTCCTCCTCCTCCTCCTCCTTCTTCTCCATCACCGGACCGCCCCCCCCCCCCCTCCGCCCCCGTTACCGGGCACAATGGCCGCGCTGCCCCCGCCTCCGCTCCTCCGAGCAGCCGGCGCGGTTATAAAGCCGAGACAAACCCACCTCTCCGGGCTGCGAGGGGGAGGAGGAGAGGGGAGAAGGAGGAGGAGGCGGCGGCGGCGGCGCTGGAAGAAGAAGGAGGAGGAGGAGGAGAAGGGGGAGGGAGCTCGATCCGAGCCGCCGCAGCCCCAGCCCCGCGCCGGAGCCGCTGGGGGAAGGAGAAGGAGAAGAAGGAGAAGGAGGAGGAGGAGGAGGAGGAGGGGGAAGGGGGGGGCGGGGATGCCCGGCTGGGGGCGGCCGGGCAGCTGCAGCGAGCCGGGCGAGGGCAGCGCGACCTCCCCGCACCGACCCCCGGGGAGCGGCCGCTGCCCAATCCGACCCCCCCCCCCCCCTCCCGTGCCCGCCGCTTCCCCCGCTTCGCCGCCCCCTCCTCCCCCCCCCCCCCCCCGCAAAACCCCCTCCTCGAGCCCGCAAACCCCCCTCCACCCACCCAGCGGGGGAGCCCCCGCGCCCGGGGGGAAGAAAGGAAGAAAGGAGGGGGGGGGGAGGAAAAAAAAAAAAAACCGAAAAAAAAAAAAACAAAAAAGGGGGGGGAAAAATATTTATAAAAAAACAAATAACCGAAAAAAAAAGAGCGGGGAGGGGGTGGGATGGAGCGGGGAGGGGGAAGAGGCGAGCCCCGGGACTCACCGGGCCGCGGACAAACAAGCGCAGCGCTGGAAGGCTGCCCCGACTCCAGCTGCGGCAGCCGGGGAGGGAGGAGGGCGAGCGGGAAGGAGGGAGGGAGGGAGCGGGGAGGAGGCGAAGCGAAGGGAAGGGAAGGGAGGGAGGGGGGGACCGCGAGGCAGCCGAGCCGGGCGCTGCCCCCGCCCGAGCCCCGGCTGAGCCCCCACGGCGCTTTTCTTCCCCCCCTTCTCCAGCCCCGCTTGACGCGCGCCCAGCCGGGGCCGCGGCGCCTCGGCCGGGGAGGAACAAAGCGGCTCCTCCTCCTCCTCCTCCTCGGACGGACGGAGGGACGGGCGGGCGGCCCCGGGGCTCGGCCGGGGCACGTACCTTGCGGGGCCGGGGAGCCGCTCGCGGGGCGGCCGGGGCGGGGAGCGAGCGGTTGAACGGCGGCCAGCTCTGCGGCGCCGGCCCCGGGCGTGGACGCGCTCCCAGTCCCCGCAGAGACGACGGCGCTTTTTTTTCCCCCCGCCTCCATGGCGCCGCGTTCGGCTCTTCCAATCAGCCGGGCTCTGCGCGCAAGGGCTCCGCCGCAGCCTCCGCGGGCACCGCCGCCGCCGCCTCCGCGCCCAGCCCCGCCGCTTCCCCCGCCGCCGCCGCCGCCGCGCTTTTTATTGCTCCGCTTAGCTTTGCTTTTGCAACACTGGGGCTGGAGGGAGAGAGAGAGAGAGAGAGAGAGAAAGAGGAGGAGGAAGGAGAGAGGAGGGAAAGGAGGAGGGGGGGGGGAAGGGGAAAAAAAAAAATGTCCTTACATGTGCAACAATCGTCGGTCGGCGTTTGCATAAAAAAAAAAAAAAAAAAAAAAAGAGGGGGGAAGAGAGAGGGGAAAAGAGGGAGGAAAAAAGAAGAGGGGAAAAGAGAGAGAGAGGGGGGGAAAAGGGAGAGAGAAAAAAAAAGAGAGAGAAAAAAAAAGCAGACAGGAAAAACACCAGAGAGAGACGGAAAAAAAGGGAGAGAGAGACGGAAAAAAAGGAGAGAGAGACGGAAAAAAAAGAGACAAAAAAACAAGAGACAAAAAAAAAAAAAGAGAGACGGAAAGACGAGGAAAAAAGAGAGAAAGACGAGAAAAAAAGAGAGAAAGACGAGAAAAAACAGAGAGGAGAAAAAATAGATGAAAAAAGAGGAAAAAACCACAGAGAGATGAAAAAATAAAGGCGGAAAAAAACAGAGACGAAAAAAAGAGGAAAAAAAAGACACGAAAAAATAGAAGAGAGGAAAAAAAAAGAAAAAAAATGAAAAGAGAGAGAGCTTAAAAAAAAAAAAAAAGAAGAAAAAAATATAAGGGGGGGAAGCGGGGTGTGGGGGCGGGGGAGGGGAGCCGAGCCGGGTCCCTTCGCCCCCGGGGAGCGGCGGGGGCCGCGCTCCCTGCCCGGCCGGGACACGGCGGGGGCGGCCGCTCCCCTCCCGCCGCTCCCCGGGCTCGCTCTTTAATTTTTTTTTTTTTTTTTTTTTTTAATGCAATTTCTCCAACTCCACCTTTGTTGTTCGGGGCGTCATTCCCCGCAGCCAATCCCGGCCGGGCAGCTGCCTGCAAATTACCGGCCATCGCGGGGCCGCCCCGGGCCGCTCCCGGTAACCGGAGGGCCCCGCACCGGCGGCCCCGATGGCCGCGGGGCTCCTGCGCCCCGCACCGGCCGGCGAGCCCCGCGTTCCGTGCACGGCGGCTGCCGGGAGCTCCGGTCTCTGTGCACAACCGGCTACCGGGAGCTCTGGCCTCTTTGCACAGTGGCTACCGGGAGCTCCAGTTTCTGCACAACCGGCTACCGGGAGCTCTGGTCTCTTTGCACAGTGGCTACCGGGAGCTCCAGCCTCTGCACAACCGGCTACCGGGAGCTCCGGCCTCGTTGCACACCGGCTACCCTGATCTCCGGTCTCTTTGCACAGCAGCTACCGGGAGCTCCGGCCTGTGTGCACAACCGGCTACCGGGAGCTCTGGTCTCTTTGCACAACCGGCTACCGAGAGCTCCGGCCTGTGTGCACAACCGGCTACCGGGAGCTCTGGCCTTTGCACAACCGGTTAGCAGGAGCTCCAGCCTCTTTGCACGGCGGCTACCGGGAGCTCCGGCCTCTGTGCACAACCAGCTACCAGGAGCTCCAGTCTCTGTGCACAGCGGCTACCGGGAGCTCAGGCCTCCTCGCAGAGCGGCTACCGGGAGCTCCAGTCTCTTTGCACAGCGGCTACCGTGAGCTCCGGTCTCTCTGCACAACTGACTACCGGGAGCTCCAGCCTCCGTGCACACCGGCTACCCTGATCTCCGGTCTCTGAGCACAGCAGCTACCGTGAGCTCCGGCCTCTGTGCACAACCGGCTACCGGGAGCTCCGGCCTTTGCACAACCGGCTACCGGGAGCTCCGGTCTCTGTGCACAACCGGCTACCGGGAGCTCCGGTCTCTGTGCACAACCGGCTACCGGGAGCTCCGGTCTCTTTGCACAACCGGCTACCGGGAGCTCCGGCCTCTGTGCACAACCGGTTACCAGGAGCTCCGGCCTCTTTGCACACCCGGCTGCCGTGGGCTCCGGTCTCTGTGCACAACCGGCTACCGTGAGCTCCTATCTCCATGCACAGCGGCTACCATGAGCTCTGGCCTCTTTGCACAACCGGCTACTGGGAGCTCCATCCTGTTTGCACAACCGGCTACCGTGAGCTCCAGCCTGTGTGCACAACCGGCTACTGGGAGCTCTGGTCTCTTTGCACAGTGGCTGCTGTGAGCTCCGGCCATTGCACAACTGGATAGTGAGAGCTCTGGCCTCTGTGCATGGCGGCTACCGGGAGCTCCGGCCTCTTTGCACAGCGGCTACCGGGAGCTCCGGCCTCTTTGCACAGCGGCTACCGGGAGCTCTGCTCTCTGTGCACAGCGGCTACCGTGAGCCCCGGCCTCTTTGCACAGCGGCTACCGGGAGCTCCGGCCTCTTTGCACAGCGGCTACCGGGAGCTCCGGCCTCTTTGCACAGCGGCTACCGGGAGCTCCGGCCTCTTTGCACAGCGGCTACCGGGAGCTCTGGCCTCTTTGCACAGCGGCTACCGGGAGCTCCGGCCTCTTTGCACAGCGGCTACCGGGAGCTCCGGTCTCTGTGCACAGCGGCTACCGGGAGCTCCGGCCTCTTTGCACAGCGGCTACCGTGAACTCCGGCCTCTGTGCACAGTGGCTACCGGGAGGTCCGGTCTCCGTGCACAGCAGCTACCATGAGCTCTGGTCTTTGCACAACCGGCTACCGAGAGCTCCGGTCTCTGTGCACAGCGGCTACCGGGAGCTCCGACCTCCATGCAGAGCGGCTACCGGGAGCTCCGGTCTCTTTGCACAACCAGTTACCAGGAGCTCCGGCCTCTTTGCACACCCGGCTGCCGTGAGCTCCGGTCTCTGTGCACAACCGGCTACCACGAGCTCCTATCTCCATGCACAGTGGCTACCATGAGCTCTGGCCTCTTTGCACAACCGGCTACCGTGAGCTCCATCCTCTGTGCACAACCGGCTACCGTGAGCTCCAGCCTGTGTGCACAACCGGCTACTGGGAGCTCTGGTCTCTTTGCACAGTGGCTGCTGTGAGCTCCGGCCATTGCACAACCGGTTAGTGAGAGCTCCGGCCTCTGTGCATGGCGGCTACCGGGAGCTCCGGCCTCTTTGCACAGCGGCTACCGGGAGCTCTGCTCTCTGTGCACAGTGGCTACCGTGAGCCCCGGCCTCTTTGCACAGCGGCTACCGGGAGCTCTGGCCTCTTTGCACAGCGGCTACTGGGAGCTCCGGTCTCTTTGCACAGCGGCTACCGGGAGCTCCGGCCTCTGTGCACAGCGGCTACCGTGAACTCTGGCCTCTGTGCACAGTGGCTACCGGGAGGTCCGGTCTCCGTGCACAGCAGCTACCATGAGCTCTGGTCTTTGCACAACCGGCTACCGGGAGCTCCGGCCTCCATGCAGAGCGGCTACCAGGAGCTCCGGCCTCTTTGCACAGTGGCTACCGTGAGCTCTGGTCTTTTGCACAGCAGCTACCGTGAGCTCTGTTCTCTTTGCACAACCGGCTACCATGAGCTCCGGCCTCCATGCAGAGCGGCTACCGGGAGCTCTGGTCTCTTTGCACAACAGCTACTGTGAGCTCCAGTCTCTTTGCACAACCAGCTACCGTGAGCTCCGGTCTCTGTGCACAGCGGCTACCATGAGCTCCAGCCTCTTGCTACCATGAGCTCTGGCCTCTTTGCACAACCGGCTACCGTGAGCTCCGGTCCCTTTGCACAGTGGTTACCGTGAGCTCCAGTGGTGCGGGCTGCCCGCTGGGAAGCTCTGGTGTTGCAGGATGAGGCCTGGGAACGTGGCCCCAGCAGGAGCCTCTCCATCCGGCTGCGTGGGAACAGCTAAAACCCCGGAGATTTTCACCCCTGCTTATATATATATAAAAAAAATAATAAATCTGCAAATCTGGGTGCGATCACCTCTCCCCCCCCAGCTCATCTAGGGGTGCGATAGGGGGTGTAGATGGTTTATTTTATGCTGTATCCCCAAGAAAAGGTTAAGCTGGACATCTCCTCTGCCACTTCCCACGATCCTGCCTGCAGCCGGTTTGGCTGCCAAGGTGCCAACCAGCAGCTCCAGCGCCCGGCGGTTAATCCCTCCAGTGAAAGCTTAACGCCTCCCCCCCATATATTTATATATATATATGTACTTATATCCTGCGTGGAAAACGCCCTCAGCTGAGCTGTTTTTCTTGGTCTAAATTAGGTGAAATGTCACTGTTTTGCAAGAGGGAAAAATTAGAAAAAAATAATATTCAAAAACCCACAACAAAATATTCTGAGACAATCAGGCCGAGCATGTGGAAATGAACATTTTTAAATTTTATCTTTTGTTTTCTTTTTCCTACAAGGCCGTTTTGGTTGGGGAGCACAGACGCGGGCCGTACAGGTCCCCTGCGATGGGGCTGTGTGGTTTTGACCCCCATTCCATGGCGTATGCTCTGATATGACCCAGCTCTGTGCTTCCCCCCCCCCTCCTCATTAGCAAATCTAATCATTAGTGCGTTTGAATTTCCCCTGGCAGCAGGGCCCGGTCACAACCATGTCTCGCTGCCCTAAGCCGAGCTCAGATGAGAGCCTGACCTACATCCCCCCCAAACCAGCTGGATCCCGTGGCGGTGGCCTCGCTGGCATCTCCCCAGCAATAAAAGCTCTTCCCGAGTGGAAAACAAGGAGGAAAGGGTGTAGGGAGATGCCTCGCTCCACGGTGTACACGGCAGCGATGTTTGGAGGCCTCCTGATGGCACCCAGCACAGCTGGACCACGGATGCGGATTGGGAAGCTGCTCCATCCAATACCTCCGTCTCCAAAAAAAATAAAAGGGCTTGGAGCTACAGGCTGGATCCATGGGCTGAGACCAACGGGATGAGGTTTAACAAGGCCAAAAGCCGGGTCCTGCACTTGGGGCACAACAACCCTGAGCAGCTCCAGACTAGGAGAAGTCTGGCTGGAAACTGCCTGGAGGAGAAGGACCTGGGGGTGTTGGTTGACAGCGACTGACCATGAGCCAGCAGTGGCCCAGGTGGCCAAGAAGGCCAATGGCATCTTGGCTTGGATCAGACACGGCGTGGCCAGCAGGGCCAGGGAGGTTCTTCTCCCTCTGGACTCGGCACTGGGGAGACTGCTCCTCGAATCCTGGGGTCAGTTCTGGGCCCCTCACCACAAGAAGGATGTTGAGGCTCTGGAGCGAGTCCAGAGAAGAGAACGGAGCTGGTGAGGGGGCTGGAGAACAAGAGGAGCGTCTGAGAGAGCTGGGGGTGTTTAGCCTGGAGAAGAGGAGGCTGAGGGGAGACCTCATTGCTCTCTGCAACTCCCTGGAAGGAGGTTGTGGAGAGGAGGGAGCTGGGCTCTTCTCCCAAGGGACAGGGGACAGGACGAGAGGGAATGGCCTCAAGCTCCACCAGGGGAGGTTTAGTGTTTGATGGGAACGGTTGGACTCGATGATCCGGTGGGTCTCTTCCAACCTGGTTATTCTGTGATTCTGTGGACATTAGGAAACAAAATTTCACAGAAAGGGTCATTGGTCCCTGGCAGAGGCTGCCCAGGGAGGGGGTTGAGTCCCCTTCCCTGGAGGGGTTTAAGGGACGGGTGGATGAGGTGCTGAGGGACATGGGTTAGTGACTGATGGGAATGGTTGGACTCGATGATCCAGTGGGACCTTTCCAACCTGGTGATTCTGTGATTCTACGATTGGGCTGGGGAAAAGGTGGTGACCACTGCAGGCTTTACCCCTGCCCCATGGGTCACGGTCAGGAGCAATCGCAGACACTGACCCCCGTGCCTGCCCCATTTGGGTCAGCGGGCACATCCCTTTCCCCCGCCTGGGCAGGCATCGTTCACTCTCCTTAATGAGATTACAGGTAATTGGGGTCAATTTAGTGCCTGCGTGGTCTGGAGGGGCGACACCGTGGCAAGGATCTTGGTAGAGCCGTGCTGAGCATCCCAGGGTGGTCGACACCTCCGATGGATGCTGCTGCTCATTTTTTTTTGGGGAGGTAGAAGAAAAACCCCACTTCCTTTCTGATCGTAATAATTTCTTTATTAAAGCTTGATACAGAGGTAGGTGGGGAAGGGAAGGCGAAACCCTCAAAGCTCCCAACATTGTTTTGGACACGTAATTAATAAAACTAAAGCCACCCAAACTGGAGGCAGCGCAGCCCCTGGCGCGGCTGCACCCCCTTGGCTATCCCCAGGGCTGGTTTTGGGGTCCCCCAGCTCCGATTTATGCAAAAAGGAGCATATTTTCAGCCTGATCGCGTACGCTGCAGGATCGGGGGATGCTCAGCTGGTTTGGGTGCAATCCTTGTAGAAACGGGGCAAGACACGGTCAGCAAGCAAGGGAAAAATCAAGGAAAAACTACACAGATTTAACTGAAATGCTAAAAAAAATATAAAGGAATGATACTAACACTAATTCATCAGTTAACCACGCTGCGGGACTGGTCTGTAGAGTTTAGGCCCTGACCAGGATCCTTTAAAATAAGCCTTTCTAGAAAACTGTAAATTTTTATATACTTTCTCTCCAGTATATACACACACACGCGTGGCCCCCGCCACGGGCAGGAGCACCACCAGCCTCTAGAAATAAATTACAAACTCCCCTAATCGCTAGCATCAAATATACAGATCACTCTTTGCGGTTACTTTGCTTTTTTTTATCTTTTTTTTGTTTTTTAAGGTGCTTTTTGGGTCTTTAATTTAGCTCTGAGCGAATCCTACCTGCAGAAGCATCAGCATAATTTTTTTTTTTAATGTTTTTAGCATGACTATCTTCATTGTAAATATATAAAACCCTCACTGGAGTATTTACATCCCGACCCCGGAGATGCGGTGAGTGCGGCAGAGCAGCTGGGATGGTTTTGCTGGTGCAAAGCGGAGGAGAAAGGGAGGGAAAGGGCTCCATGGGGTGAAGCGGGGTGAGGAAAAAATAAGAAAGCTCCATTCTCAGGGTGCGCAGGTGAGGACGGGGGTGTGGGGACCGTGTCCCCCTTCGTCACACCCCGGGATGGCAGCGGAGGAGCCACAAGCGAGGGGGTGTGGGGGGTGTGGGGGGTGGCGGGGGCGGCAGCAAAGCCCTTAGTTGGGCATCTGCACCTCGTTGTATACGTCCGTGCCCTCCACCTCCTCAAAGTTCACCACGACATCGTCTGCATCCAGCTGGAGGGACAGGGGAGAGCGTTAGGGGGGTGGGATGGGATGGGATGGGATGGGATGGAAGGATGGGATGGGATGGGATGGGATGGGATGGGATGGGATGGAAGGATGGGATGGGATGGGATGGGATGGGATGGGATGGGATGGAAGGATGGGATGGGATGGGATGGGATGGGATGGAAGGATGGGATGGGGACAAGGATGAGGAAAGAGGTGGGGATAAGGATGGGGAAAAAGGTCGGGATAAGGATGGGGATAGTGATGGGTATGAGGATGGGGATAAGGTTGGGATGGGGACAAGGATGGGGATAAGGATGGGAAAAGAGATGGGGATAAGGAATGGGGAAGAGATGGGGATAAGGATGGGGAAAGAGATGGGGATAAAAGAATGGGGATAAGGATGGGGATAAGGATGGGGACAAGGATGGGATAAGAGATGGAGATAAGGATGGGGATAGAGATGGGAATAAAAGGATGGGGATAAGGATGGGGAAAGAGATGGGGATAAAAGGATGGGGATAAGGATGGGGAAAGAGATGGAGACAAGGATGGGGATAAGGATGGGGACGAGGACAGGGAGGGTATGGGTCAGGAATGAGGACAGGGACAGTGTTGGGGATGGAGACAGGGATAGATGCAGGGGTGAATATGGGAATAGGGAAAGAGAAGAGATGGAGACAGGGATGGGAACATGGGTGAGGACAGAGATTGGAGTGGGGGCAGGGACGTGGGCTGGGATGGTTATGGGAACAGGGGCAGGGATGAGGCTGAGGACAGGGAAGGGGATGAGAATGTGACAGGGACAGAAATGGGGATGAGAACAAGTATGGAGACAAGGATGGGGATGAGGACAAGGATGGGGATGAGGACTGGGACAGGGATGGGACTGGATACAGGGACAGTGACAGTGCCACGATGACTCCCAGCCTGCGCCAGGGCTACGTACACATTTGAGCTCAACGTCCCGGAAGATCTTGGGCAGCAGAAAGCGCCGCAGGGGCACGGTGAGGATGAGGACGAAGGGCAGCGCCAGAGAGGCTGGGGTGGACTTCACCACCCACAGCACCACCAGGACAATGATCTGAGTGAAGGTGAAGAGGTGCATCCGCCGAGTCTTCACCTACAGGATGAGGAGCCCAGCAGGGTCAGGGTAGTGGGTCCAGCACCCCACAACCTTCCTGAGGTGCCGAGTGGGGGCAAGGCCAGTGGCCCAAACAGCCCAGCAAGGGTCAGCACTGAAGGAGAAGGCTCTTTGGGGAGCCCCATGCAATTGCAGGCGGCACTATGGGGTGCCACAGCCCAGGATAATCCCAAACCCGCAGCCCAGGACGATCCCAAACCCGCAGCCGCCCAGCTGGGTGACGCAGGGCGACGCAGGGCTCACTCACCCGGGTGACAAAGGGCTCATCGGGGTGGTACTTGGGTGGCATCAGCAAGAGCAGGATGCGGTCAAAGAGCTGGATGCCGAAGAGGGAGGTGACACCCATGTAGAGGAAGATGCCAAAGAGCACAGCCAGCGGGATGTACTTCAGGATGGGCTCCATGAGGATGGAGACGCCTGCGGTGGAGATGGAGAGGTCAGGGAGAGCCTCCAGGGGCACCAAGCCCTCGCTGCCCCAGTTAGAGGCACCTCTCCCACTCACCAATGAGCACAGCCACCAACAAGCCGCTGATGCGCTGTTCCTTGACCTCCAAGATTTGGGATTTCTCGCCGGGCGCAGAGGTCTTGGTCATGACTGTGAGGGCGTTGGCATGGGTGATGGTGCGGACTGTGGTGGCAGTTAGCCATGGCAGCCCGAAGAGGGCGGCCAGCCCTCCCATGGCCACGATCAGCAGCAGGTCGAGGTGGAAGCCGGAGCCCTTCACGAGCTTTCTCTCAGGCTTGCTGATGATGAGGCTGCCGGGGACAGAGATTGAAGAGTTAGAGGTGGGAGGTTTCCTTCCATCCGTGTCCTGCCAGGCACCCTGCAGTGCTCCCCTCCCTCCCCGTAACCCCCCGGTCCTCACGTGGTGATCTGCGTCTCAAGGAAGATGAGGATGAAGACCAAGAGGGCGGGCACCACAGCGGCAAACATCATCCAGATGGGGAAGGTCTTATTTAGCCCCAGGGGGTTGATAAACCAGCCCCGGAGGGTCGAGTTGGTGACCTCCAGCCCTCTGGGGACCTTCAGTTTCTGGATGGGAGCAGAGACGGGGGAATGAGGGGATAGGGCACAGGGACAAGCACCCAGGTCCACATCCCCTTGTTGGGGACGCTCATCCTCCCCCAGCCCTGCCTCCCTGCCGCTCCCAGACCTGCGTGTACGTGTCCATGATGAGGAAGTCAACCAGCGCCATGATGAAGATGGAAATGGGGACCCCAAAGTCCCCGATCAAACGTCGGACCTGTGGAGGCACCACGACCACGTTAAGCCTATCTCTGTTCCCACCCAGCCGAGGGGTTCCCCACCACCACCCCGTCCCTGCCAGCAGGGATCTCTAGCAAAGATCTTCGGGGGAGCATGCAATGAGTTTGCACGGTCTCAGCCAGCCCGTTTGGGGAAACCGCGTATGCCAAGCCCCAATTTCACCTTCACCGAGGGTGCAGTGGGGTGAGGGGACACCGCTGTGCCCTCTCCATCCTCACCTTGCCAGGTAGGAAAGCGCTGTTCTTGAACTGCCGGAGGAAGATGGCCAGGAAGAAGGTGCCGGCCATGAGGACGAGGGACAGCAGAGCCGTGTTGGGCTGCGGCACGCTGGGGTCCACCACGTCTTTCCCAGTGTACTGCCGCTGCAGAGGGTGGTGCTGGAAGATCTAGGGGGGAAAGGGAGAGGGTGAGGGAGGAAGGGGTCCCCCTACGCTGCTGCTCCTACCGTGCTGGGAGGCTGTGGCACCGTCTGGGTGGGTGTGGGGACGCGGGGTGCGTGCCAGGATGGCCGGTGAGGCTGGGAGCTTGGCACACGGTGAGCAGGGAGCTGGTTTTAGGGACAGTTTTCTCCATGCTCCTTTGGAAATGGGGCTGGAGCAGGGGCTAGGTGGCACAGCAGGAGCGTGGCTTCGCTGTAGACCACGTGCTTGGGGTTGGTCTGAACTTGTAGAAGGGAGCACCTCACTGTGACGGGGGCACATGTCCCTCGTGTCACCTCTCCAGCACCAGAGATGGTCCTTGTAGGCACCCAGTGCATGAGGTGACACTGTGCTACTGCTACTGGCCACCTGGACATTGTCTGAGACAGGGAGTGGGGGAAGAAATCGGGGGTCTCTGGGTAGCTCCAAGGCAAGGACCGTGTTTGCTGTGGCCCAGGTGGGACATCTGCCCCAAAATTTCCCTGCAGAGAGAAGTCTGAGCTGGAAAACACCTGGGAAGGGGGAGAAAATGCTAGGGAAATGAGCTCCATCTCTTGCCTGCGTTCCTCACCCGGCTCCCACAGTTTCTATGGAAACCCGGGTGATGACCACTATCTGCAGGCCCCCCCATCTTCCCACCGCGGGACCCCCACGCCCCTTACCGTGACGAGCTTGGCGAAGGTCTCGTAGATGAAGATGAGGGAGATGAGAAAGGAGAAGATCTCCTGGGTGTAGCGAGACAGGTAGCGCACGAGGAAGCTGGCCTCGCAGGCCACCACCACCAGCACCAGCAGGATCAACCAGAACCCGATCCAGACCCGGCCCACGATGTACTCCATGTCGTTGCTGCTGCAGAACTGGGGAGCCAGAGGCACAGCCCTGTCAGCCCCCAGAGCTCCTGGCACGGGTGGGCTGGACCCCAGGGTCCCAACAATGTCCCTGAGCCTCTTGCGTGGGGGCTGAAGGATGCTGAGGTGGGGATAGTGTCACCCCAGTGTGACAGGACCCCTGTGGGACCTCTGATCCGGCAGCATCCCTATGGCAGTGCCTGCCTCGCACGGCATCACCTACAGGGTATCATCTATTTGGCATCAGCCATCACTTGGGGCACAACAACCCTGAGCAGCTCCAGACTAGGAGAAGTCTGGCTGGAAACTGCCTGGAGGAGAAGGACCTGGGGGTGTTGGTTGACAGCGACTGACCATGAGCCAGCAGTGGCCCAGGTGGCCAAGAAGGCCAGTGGCATCTTGGCTTGGATCAGAAACGGCGTGACCAGCAGGGCCAGGGAGGTTCTTCTCCCTCTGGACTCGGCACTGGGGAGACCGCTCCTCGAATCCTGGGGTCAGTTCTGGGCCCCTCCCCACAAGAAGGATGTTGGGGCTCTGGAGCGAGTCCAGAGAAGAGCAATGAAGCTGGGGAAGGGGCTGGAGAACAAGAGGAGCGTCTGAGAGAGCTGGGGGTGTTCAGCCTGGAGAAGAGGAGGCTGAGGGGAGACCTCATTGCTCTCTGCAACTCCCTGAGAGGAGGTTGTGGAGAGGAGGGAGCTGGGCTCTTCTCCCAAGTGACAGGGGACAGGATGAGAGGGAATGGCCTCAAGCTCCACCAGGGGAGGTTTAGGCTGAACATTAGGAAAAAATTTTTCACCGAGAGGGTGGTTGGTCCCTGGCAGAAGCTGCCCAGGGAGGGGGTTGAGTCCCCTTCCCTGGAGGGGTTTAAGGGCTGGGTGGACGAGGTGCTGAGGGACATGGGTTAGTGATTGATGGGAATGGTTGGACTCGATAACCCAGTGGGTGTTTTCCAACCTAATGATTCTATGATTCTGTAATATGGCATCATGCATGTCACATCACCCCTGTGCCATCATCCACACAGCACCCCTGTGCCATCCTGCATGTGGCATCCCCGCTACGTCACCCCCCATGGCAGCACCCGCTGCCTCTGCCAAGGCTGGTGGGGACATTGTGACCCCCCTGCAGAGACCACCAATGGTGGGTGGGGGACACGCGGCGGCTGGGGGGAGGCACCCACCGAGTAGAAGGCTTCCTCAAAGACGAGGAGGGGTCCTGAGAAGCCGACGACAAGCAGGGGCTGGGCGCTGAGCAAGCTGAAGAGGACGCACTGCACGCAGGTGGAGACGAGCAGCTCGGGCACCCCCATCATGCCCTTGGTCTTCTCACCTGGAGAGGAGCAGAGCCGGTGGGTGCTGGGGGCACAACGCTCCCCATGCTAAACTCATCGGCATTGAGTTTAGGGGGTGCAATAACCCCCCTTGGGGTTGTCCCCGGGGCACGATGCTGCAGGCGCTGTCACCCTGGTCCCCCAGCCCCCAGCCCTGCGTCCCTAGCCCGTCCCCTCCATTACTCAGCAAGCCTCCAAAGGTGATAGCAGGTGACAGCGCCGCGAAGTAGATGAAGATGACAGCAGCCAGGCACTGCGGGTTGAGGGCGTCCTTGATGTCGCTGAGATACTTGGGGTACCGGCGGCGGATGTCCCGCACCAGCCCCCCGAAAGGTCTCCCCGTCCTGCGCAGGGGGTCGTCGTCCTCCCCCGCTGGCGCCTCCGGCCCTGGGGACACGACACTCAGCTGTGGGGGGACCTCACCTGCGAGGGGGGGTCCTGCCAGCCTTGGGGACGGGGGTATGGGAAGGTTGGGGTGGCCCTGGCCGTACCCAAGTCTTTCGGGAAGCCCTCGCTCGGTGCCTTCTCGGGCGGCTGGTAGCGTTGGCGGAGCAGCTGGCGCTGCAGCGGCACCAGGCTACGGAGGAGCTGCTCGCTTGGGTTCTCGGTGGGTGGCAGGACGATGCTGGCCTCCAAGAAATCGTCCACTCCCTGCAGCAGGTCCTGGTGACCATCGGCCAGGTAGGCGTCCCGGCGAAAGACCTGCGGGGTCGCACGGGGACAGGAGCTCAGCCGTCTCCGGCACCTTTGGGGGCTGCTGGGCACCCACCCGCTCCCTGAGCGTCCCCACGGGGATGACGGCACGGGGACAGGGGGATTGGGGATGGGGAGCGTGAGGATGTGGGGAGAAAAGGGAACGCTGGAACGTTGGGGACATAGGGACACAGGAGCTTGGGGACAAGGGGACATTCTGTACTCGGCACTGGGGAGACCGCTCCTCAAATCCTGAGGTCAGTACTGGGCCCCTCACCACAAGAAGGATGTTGAGGCTCTGGAGCGAGTCCAGAGAAGAGCAACGAAGCTGGGGAAGGGGCTGGAGAAGAAGAGGAGCAGCTGAGAGAGCTGGGGGTGTTTAGCCTGGAGAAGAGGAGGCTGAGGGGAGACCTCATTGCTCTCTGCAACTGCCTGAGAGGAGGTTGTGGAGAGGAGGGAGCTGGGCTCTTCTCCCAAGGGACAGGGGACAGGACGAGAGGGAATGGCCTCAAGCTCCACCAGGGGAGGTTCAGGCTGGACATTAGGAAAGATTTTTCATGGCAAGGGTCATTGGGCAGTGGCAGAGGCTGCCCAGGGAGGGGGTTGAGTCCCCTTCCCTGGAGGGGTTTAAGGGACGGGTGGACGAGGTGCTGAGGGACATGGTTTAGTGTTTGATAGGAATGGTTGGACTCAATGATCTGATGGGTCTTTTCCAACCTGGTGATTCTATGATTCTATGATTCGTCCCCAGGGATATGGGGACAGAGCTGGATGGGGCCATGGGAGAACAGGGCCACAGGGACAGGAATGCGTAGGGACAGAGGGACAGGGGTTCATTGGACATGAAGACCCAGAGGGATGAGGACACAAGTGTATGGGGTCGATGGGACACAATGGCCTGGGGACACAGGTACATGAGCACACAGAGGGATGTGGCACAGATGGAGGAGCCCTGTTAGAGGGTGCAGCCCCAGGACTGGGGATTTTGGGGTGCCCAGGAGGGCTGTCACCCGGGACAGCAGTGCCGGTGGCAGGTGATCCGCACCCTCTCAGACATCATGGTGGCGACAGCGCGGCCGATCTCGTGGTAGCTGATGTGGGGGCTGTCGGGGCCCAGGACCACGACGACGAAGCGGACAGGCAGGGGCTCGTTGAGGACGGCGTCCAGCGTCACCGCAGCCTTCAGACGCACAAAGGCCAGTGTTGGTTGCTCCAGGAAGGCTGCACAGCCTGGGGGGAGGATGGGATGGGATGGGATGGGATGGGGTGGGATGGGATGGGATGCGATGGGATGGGATGGGATGGGATGGGATGGGATGGGATGGGATGGGGTGGGGTGGGATGGGATGGGATGCGATGTGGTGGGATGGGGTGGGATGGGATGGGATGGGATGGGATGGGATGGGATGGGATGGGGTGGGATGGGATGGGATGGGATGGGAGTCACAGGGGGGCAGGCACAGGGATATGGGGACATTGGGTTACGGAGACAATGAGATACAAGGGTGCAGGGACAGACTTACTTGGAGAGAAGATGACACAGAGGCACGGGGATGTGAAGGGACAACATGGATGGGATTAGGCACACAAAGACACGAGGACAGAGGCACAGTGACACACAGACATGGGGGCACAGGGCCATGAGGACATGGGGGCATCCAGATGCAGGGGACTAGAGAAACGGGACATGAGGATAAGGGACATGGGGAGACGGGGCCCAGAGAGCAGTGCTGAGCAGTGGCAGGCGGCAGCGAGGGCAGTGAGAGTAAAAAAAAAGGTGCAAGAAAAGCAGCGAGTGAGCGAGCAGGCAGGCACTGCGCACCCTGGCCCTGCACCCACCACCCTGACCCTGCATCCCCCGACCTAGCCCTGCGCCCGCAGCCCTGCTGACCACTCACCCACGAGGACCAGGGTGGCCTCGGCATCCTCGGGGATCTTCTCGGGGAGCTGGGGTTTAGTGGCTCCGCTTGGGCTCTGTGGCAGGCAGAGAAATGGTAGCGGTGAGCTGGATGTTCTTGGTGAGCATCCCCAGCACAGCCCCTCTGCTCCTGCATGTTCCTCTCCATCCCCGTCCCCCTCTATCCCCTATGTGCCCCCCGCCTCTCCCTGCACACCCAGCTCTCTCACTGCCACCCCTGCACCATCCCACGGCGATGTGCCTGCACGCGAACGTGGATGCACGTGCACTCGAGTGTGCTTGAGCGTGCAAGCGCAAGAGAAATTGGGGTGTGGAAATTTGGGGTGCGTTTGCGCCCGTGCACGCTTGAGCCTGCGGGAGCGCGTGTGGAAACGTGGGTGCGTGTGCTCCCTGGGGAAACACAGCTCGCCACAGCTGGACCTGGCACTCCCGACCCCGGCATCCCAATGCCCCCTGTCCCCCGTTAAAGCCCCGTCGCCGCTCGCCTGCTCGGTCCCGGCCAGCCTGTGCATCTCCAGGTGTTGCTGCTCCTGCAGCAGCGGCTGCTCCGTCTCTGCCCCGGCAGTGCCCGAGCGCTGCAGCAGCGCCAGCGGCAGGATCCCCACCGACTCGGCCTCGCTTGGGTGTCTAGAGCAGCCAGAGGGGTGGCGTCAGATGGGACAGCACCACTGATTCCCCCCCCAAACCCCCACAAGACAGCCCCAAAAACACAGGGGGGATTTTCCACCCTGGGCCAGCTCCTATGTGAGTTGCTGGGGCTGGATCCAGCCCAGATACTGGGGTCCCCCCGTCATAGAATCATAGAATCACCAGGTTGGAAAAGACCCACTGGATCATTGAGTCCAACCATTCCCATCAATCACTAAACCATGTCCCTCAGCACCTCATCCACCCGTCCCTTAAACCCCTCCAGGGAAGGGGACTCAACCCCCTCCCTGGGCAGCCTCTGCCAGTGCCCAATCACCCTTTCCATGAAAATTTTTTTCCTAATGTCCAGCCTGAACCTCCCCTGGCGGAGCTTGAGGCCATTCCCTCTCGTCCTGTCCCCTGAGGCTCCCGGCTCTCCCGTACTTGTGCTGCAGCAGCAGTGTCCTCAGGATGTCCTCCTGGTCCTGGGGCTTGATATGCCCCTCGTAGATCAGCTGGTCAATGACCATGTGGGCGATGGCAGCCAGCGAGGGGGCCGCCACATCGAGGAGCACGGCACCTGCGGGGACAGCTCGGTCACTGGCCAGCCGGCTCACGGTCCCTGCTGCCAGCCCAGCCCCAGCTGGTGTCCCCACCTTTAGCCAAAGCCCGTCGAATCTCCAGGAGGCTGCGGTAGGTCAGGAAGGAGAGATGGGGCTGGTCCCAGTGCCCGTCTTCCTTGAAGTCCTCCTCCAGCTGGAGCCAGTGGCCGGCCTCCATCCACAACAGCTCTTTGTTGCGGTCCATGACCAGCTCGTGCAGCTCCACATAGCCCTGCAGCCAGAGCCAGGGGAGCGTGAGGGTCACCTCGGCCACACCGGGGACCCCCCGGAGCCCCAGAGCCAGCAGCTCCTCATGCCCTGGTGGATATGGTCTGCCCACCCCCCAGAAATAGGGGTCAGCACTCACCTCATGTGTGACCCGCTGGGACACAATCCTCCTACTCCCTGCTGCCTCCAGGTCCACATCGGTCACCGATGGAGCTGTGAGTGGAGCCACGGCTGCATTAGCTGCTCCCTGCCCTGGCCCAGACCCTGCTGGGGTCTGTTAGAGGTGCCTCCCCCATCCTTTCCCCCATCCCAGACCCACATGGGGTTGCCTGGATGCGTCCCCTGCTCCATCACCTGCATCCCAGACCCGACTGGGGCTACCTGAACGTGTCCACCCACCGCCACCCTGTCCCAGACCCAGCTGGGGTTGCTGGACGTGCACCGACCTCAACAACCTCATCGACCTCAATGTCCTCATCGTTAAACCCAGTCGGGGTTTGCTGGATGGGTTGGTCCATCACCCCCCACCCTGCAGAGCTCACCTCCCGCTCCTCACATCCCTGTGACCCGCATCCCAGGGCAGGCTGCCAGCCTGGAGAAGTCACCACGGTCGCTGTCACCGGCACCAAGCGCTGCCCTTTCTCTGTCACAGGGACAGCACATCCCCGACCAGCCAGACCCCAGGAGCTCGAGATGTCCCCATCCGCGTCCCCCACCTACCTGCGCCCCCCCCTGCGCTCCCCATGGCCCCGGGAGCTCTGCTCATATAAAGTGGGGGCCGAGCCCCACGCCCCACGGCCACGCTGTGTGCACCATAAATTCTGGAGCACTTTGGGTTTGCTGACAGTAAACACCAGCGTGGCTCCCGCCCACCCGCGGCCGTCCCAGTGCTGGGGACACGCTCGCCATGTCCCCTTCCACCTCGGTGGGGACCATTGCGGTCCCCTCGGTGTCCCCAGCCACGTCAGCGGGTGGGTGATGCCGCATGGACCCGCATCCCACTGTGGTGGCCGAAGGATGCTGCGCCCACGGAGCGGGGACAGGGTGTCCCTCGGTGTCCCCGACGGTGGCACGTGGGCACGAGCCCGTCCTCGTCCCTGCCCGCTGCCACCGCCACCGAGCCGCCTGGCGCCAGCCAACGTTCAGCCCCAAGTGGTTCTTGTCCTCACCCCAAACAAAGCCTTTATTTATCCTCAATCAGCAGGCGATTACGGGCGAGTGGCAGCGGTCACCCCGCGGCGTGCCCTGACGCCCGGGTGACGGTCACCCCCGTGAAGCACGGGGGATGCCAGCGGCAAAGCTGGGGGGCAGGCGGCGCGACGGAGGGCTGGGGGGGACGCACGCTGGGGCTGAGCTTCGTCCCCCGGTGCCCCCGCGGTCACTCACGCTGCCCTCCGCCGCGGCGGCTCGCCTGTCCCGGGGGGGCCCCGGCCTCGCGCCTCCTCCCGTCCAGGTCATAGCGTCCCCGGCGGCTGGGCAGATACCGGCTGCAAAACACACCGCGCCGGGACGGGGGGGTCAGCGCTGGGTGTCTGTGGGTGCTGGCGGCCACCCCTCGCCCGTGCCGGCCGGGCACCTCCCCGGCTTGGGGGACTCACCGCAGGGGCGTCAGCTCCTCGGCTCTGGCCCTCCAGCCCTGCGAGGGGGACCCGGTGCTGGCGCTGGCCCCTGCGCGGAACAGGCGGCAGCGTTACCCTCAACCTCTGCCACCCCAAGTGCCACCCCGAGAGTCGGGATGCTGGCAGCCGGCGCAGCTCAAGCCCCCACTCAAGGCGGCAGCTCGGAAGCAAGTGAGCTTCGGATGCTGCGGCGCATGCAGAGCTCCCCCAAAGCTCCCCTCGCCTCCCTCCCCGGGGATTTTCTGTCTTCATCTCGGGGATTCCGGGTGTCCCAACAGGCCTAGTGCTGGAGGTGGCACCTCGCCGGCGCCACGGGCTCAGCAAAGGATGGCACTGCCCTTGGGAAATGGGATCCCGAGGGCTGCGTGTCCCTGCCTGGCCACCCTGGGCTCCACGCGAGCCCTGCTGCCCGTGGGATGATGCTGGCACCCATGCAGCGACGATGCTCACGCAACGCGGATGCTCATGCGAAACTGATGCTCATGCAACGCTGATGCCCATGCAAAACTGATGCTCATGCAACACTAGTGCCAATATAACGAGTGCCCATGCAGTGCTGGCGCCTGTACAGTGCTGGCACCCACGCTGGTGCTCACACAACACGCCTGGGCCGCGCTGGTGCCCGTGCACAGCCAGCACACTCCCAAATCTGGTGCCCGTGCAACATGCGGCTTCGAATCACTGGTGCCCCAGCGACGCTGGCACCCACCAGCGCCCGTTCCCCATGCAACGCCAGCTCCTAGAGCACGTTGCTCCCCTGCGACGCCATCCCCCACGCGATGCAGGTGCCCGTGCGTGCCTGGTGTCCCCCAGCACCCATCAGAACCACTCACTGCTCATCTCCCCCAGCGATAGGTGGGAGCCCTTTATGCCGTGGTCTTCGTAGCCCTCAGGGTCCAGGCTCCTCCTCATCCCCTCCTCGTAAGCCTCCTGTGGGACAGAGAGAAGGGGGTTCAGGGTGATGCCACGGGGGGAGCCGGCCGGGGCGCAGCGGCAGAGCCAGGGCTCAGGTGTCCCTACCTGGCCGGGCCCCTCCATGGCTCCAGGCTCGGCAGTCAATCCAGTGGCACCATAACCCAGCGCTCTGCTGCGCTGGAGCGAGCGTGGGGTAAAGGAGAGAAAACACGTTAGGAGAGGCCAACGCAGCGCTCGGTGCCCCCCTTGGACGTGGGGTTTGTCCCCCGGCACGGATGCTCGAGATAGTCCCGCAGCCGCTGCCCGCGTAACCCGCTCCCTGAGGGCCGGGAGGTCTCGGGGTCCCCAGGGATGCGGTGCCCTGCCCTGCTGCCATCCGGGATGGGAACCGACGTCACGCAAGGGCACAGCCCTGGCAGCTTCCCACTAGGGATGCGGCATCCCGTGCCCACTCGTGCCAGTGAGGGCCCCGTGGACCCCACGCACAGGCTGGGAGGGGGGAAACTGAGGCACCGCTGGGATCATAGAATCATAGAATCACCAGGTTGGAAAAGACCGATCAGATCATTGAGTCCAACCATTCCCATCAACCACCAAACCATGCCCCTCAGCACCTCATTTTTTAAACACCTCCAGGGAAGGGGACTCAACCCCCTCCCTGGACAGCCTGATGTCCCAAAGCAGGGTGGTACCAGCACCTCGCAGGACCCCGGGGTGCAGAGCTGGGGTGGGGGGAGCCCTGCTGCCTGCATCCCCACGCAGCACCCGAAGCCTCCACACCCGTGGGTGCTGTGGGGGCGAGATACAGGCTGTGCATACCCCCCACTCCCTTGCTTCCCCCCTCCTCCTTCCTTGTGCCCCAAAAAGCTGCCCCCAAACTCCCCCTAGCTGCTCCAAAACTGCCCCCCAGCAGCCCTCCAGCTGTCCCCAAACTGCCCCCCAGTTGCCCCCAAACTGCCCCCCAGCTGCCCTCCAGATGCCCCCAAACTGCCCCCCAGATGCCCCCTAAACTGCCCCCCAAGCTGCCTCCCAGCATCCCTCCAGCTGCCCCCTAAACTGCCCCCCAAACTGCCCCCCAGCTGCCCCTCAGCAGCCCCCCAGCTGCCCCCCAGCTGCCCCAGGCCATACCAGGGGCAACCACCAGGGGGCGCCCCCCTAGCTGCCCCCCACCTGCCCCGGGGGGACCCCAGCATCCGGACACCCCCATGCCCCCCACCCCCCCCTCCTGCCCCAGCCCAGAGCCCCGGGGGGGTCCTGCCCTGCAACCCCCTGCGCCCCCACCCCGATTCCCATGGGGATTCTCAAGGTCAGGGGGACAGTGTCCCCAGGTGCCCCTCGCCCCGCCGTCCCGTGACCCCCCCAGGAGGCTCAGGGTGGGCTGTGAGGTCAGGGTTGGGGGGTCAGGAGGGGCGTGAGCCCCCCCCCCCAGATCTCACCGGGGTGCTGCAGGTGCTGAGTCCCGGCTGGGGGCTGCGAGAGCCAGGATGGGGGTGACGGAGACCCCCCCCCCGCTGGTGCCACGGGCTCCCCGACAGGGCGCGGGAGCCACGGGCGGCCACGGGAGCCACGGCCAGCTCCGGACACGGCCTCCTCCTTCCTGCCCCGCCTGGCCTGCGGCGATGGCCCCCCGGCCCCCCGGCCCCCCCCCAGCCCCGCTGGCAGCCCTCGCATCAGCCCCACTGCGCCCCGCTGATAACGCCCCGCTGATGTCAGCCCGCGCCTCCCGCTGCCCCCCACGCCGCCCCGAGGCCACGGTGAGGGGCTGGGGGGGGGTCCCATGGGGGCCACCACCTTGCAGCCAGGTCACCTAGACGTGCCAAATCCAGCCCCGTGCCAACCTCGCGCCGTATAGAGCCCACGCATCCCACACCAGGGGGGGTGTGAACCCAGAGATCTTGTGTGCACCATATAGAGCACCTCGGATACGTCGTGTGCGTGGAGCCCGTGCCTCGCACACCCCGCGTGTGCGATGTAGAGCCCGTCACCTCCTATACTGCACAGCCCGTGGGCTCAGTATGGAGCCCATACATCCCACGGCACATGGATAGAGTGATTCAGGACTGGGCTCTCGCCTCCTGCACCATATATCCAGCGTGGCTCAGTATGGAGCCCATACATCCCACAGCACATCGACAGCATGATTTGGGACTGATCTCTTGCCTCCTGCACCATATATCCAGCGTGGCTCAGTATGGAGCCCATACATCCCATGGTGCATGGATAGAGTGATTCAGGACTGGGCTCTCGCCTCCTGCACCGTATATCCAGCGTGGCTCAGTATGGAGCCCATATATCCCACAGCACATCGACAGCATGATTTGGGACTGACCTGCACCATATATCCAGCATGGCTCGGTATGGAGCCCATACCTCCCACGGCACACAGCCAGTGTGGCTCGGGACTCGGCTCTCGCCTCCTGCACCGTATATCCAGCATGGCTCAGTATAGAACCCATACATCCCATGGCACTTGGCTCGGGACTGGGTTCTCACCTCCTGCTCTGTATATCCAGCGGGGCTCAGTATGGAGCCCATACATCCCACGGCACATGGATAGAGTGATTCAGGACTGGGTTCTCACCTCCTGCTCCATATATCCAGCGGGGCTCAGTATGGAGCCCATACATCCCACAGCACACGACTAGCGCGATTCGGGACTGGCCTCCCACCTCCTGCGCCGTAGATCCAGCGTGGATACCCATACACCCCACAGCACGCATCGCCCCTGCTCCCACACAGCCTGGCTTCGTGTGGGACCGTACGGAACCCGTACGGAGCCCATACATCCCGCACCATCCGTGCGGCTCAGCTCCCTCCCGCTGCCCGTCGCGGCTCAGCATGGAGCCCGTGCATCCCACGCAGCCCATGCGGCGAGGCGAGGCTCCGTGCCGCGGCCGGCGGCATCACCCACCCCACAACCGGGATACCCGGGATGCTCCCCCCGCCCCGCAGGTGACACCGCTCCCCGTCACCCCCACCTACCCTGGGGTGCCCCTGTCCTCGCCGCCAGCCCCTGTGCGGGCTCTGCCTGCAGCTGCCGGTGAGGAAAGAGCCGCACGGCGCGGGGAACGCGCCCAAATGCCCTGAGTCACGCTCCCCTCCCTAATCTCCCCTGGCTCGGGCTCCTGGACCCCCATAAACAAGATTATCGGGGCGCAACATCTTGCATGGCAGAGGCTGCGCCCTGATTGCCGCCTGCCTGCGCCCCATCAGTCTCCCCGGCCACTCGGCCGCCCGCGCTCCCCGTGTCCCCCACTATCTTGTTTACGAGGGTTGGGGTTTCCCTGCAGGGAACCCCGGGAAACCTCCAGCTGCCCCCCCCCCCTCCTTTCTTGGGGTTTTTCCCTTTTTTTTCTTAATAAAAAAAGGGGGGTTCCTGGGGGGGGACACGGACGGGTTTCCCTCTGTGCTGTGGGACGGGCGTCCTTGGGGTGCCCTGCAGAGGTGGTGGGACAGATGAGGGGTTCATGTGTAAGTGCAAATCCACGTGCACGTGTGTGTGCACGGGCAGGTGTGCAAGGACACCTGCATGCATGCACATTCAGGTGTGCACGCTCATACGTGCACGCGCACGGCCGTGTATGCACGCACATTTGCACGCGCACGCTCCCTCGAAGGGCTCCCAGCCCCCGGCTCCGGATATTTAGGCTGGACATTAGGAAAAAAATTTTCATGGAAAGGGTCATTGGGCACTGGCAGAGGCTGCCCAGGGAGGGGGTTGAGTCCCCTTCCCTGGAGGGGTTTAAGGGACGGGTGGACGAGGTGCTGAGGGACATGGGTTAGTGATTGATGGGAATGGTTGGACTCGATGATCCAGTGGGTCTCTTCCAACCTGGTGATTCGGTGATTCTATGATTCTATCCTGGGGTGCAGAGAAGGGTGAGCTGAGCACGCTTTGCACACACATGCGTGTGCACCCCACACACACACCCCAGCCCCCCAAAAGCTTGGGGATGCGATGCCCCGGCAGGTAGGACGTGGCTGGTGCCGCAGCTCCAGGCCCCCCAGGCTTGGGGGGGGCCGCTTCGGGGACCTGGTGGCACCCACTGGTTCCAGGAGGTGCGGTAGCTGCGGGCTGGATGCTCCGATAACGGCCCCGGCGTTATCTGGGGGCTGCCAAGGGCTCCCCTCCCTGCAGCAGCTCTGGGGATTTTGGGGGTCCGTCCCCCCCTCCTGGGCTGAGACCCCTTTGCTGGGCAGAGAAGGGAGTGAGGCACCCAGGGAGGGCACAGAGAGGGGGATGTATCCCCACAAATCCTACCGGGGGGGGTGTGTTTCTCCTCCCAGGGTGACTCTGGTTTATCTGGAGGGGAACTGGATACTCCCTTGCTCCCCACTCCGATTCCCCTCTCGCATCAGTGGGGAAACTGAGGCACGGGGGGAAAGCAGGGGGCTGGGTGCGTTGCTGGGGGGATGGAAACTGGATACTCCCTTGCTCCCCACCCCAATTTCCCTGTCGCATCAGTGGGGAAACTGAGGCATGGGGGGAAAGCAGGGGTCTGGGAGTATTGAGGGGGGATGGAGACGGGGAGACTGGACACTCACTTTACTCACGTGCTCCCCACCCTGATTTCCCTGCTGCATCAGTGGGGAAACTGAGGCACAGCGGGGGAAAAGCAGGGGGCTGGGAGCATGGGTTGAGGGGGGAGAACTGTATACTCCCTTGCTTCCCACCCCAATTTCCCTGTTGCATCAGTGGGGAAACTGAGGCAGGGGGCTGGAAGCTTTGCTGGGGGGGGAGGGAACCGGATACTCCCTTGCTCCCCACCTGTATTTCCCTGTCGCATCAGTGGGGAAACTGAGGCACGGGGGGAAAAAGCAGGGGGCTGGGTGCATTGGGCGGGGGGGCAGCTGGACACTCACTTTACTCCCTTGCTCCCCACCCCAATTTCCCTGTCGCATCAGTGGGGAAACTGAGGCACGGGGCGAAAAAGCAGGGGGCTGGGTGCATTGCAGGGCTGGGGGTGAACTGGATACTCCCTTGCTCCCCACCCCGATTTCCCTGTCGCATCAGTGGGGAAACTGAGGCACGGGGGGGAAGCAGGGGGCTGGGTGCATTGCAGGGGGGTGTCCAACCCCTGCAGGGATCTATGATGCTCAGCATCCCTCCCAAAGCCTAGAGAGGGCGGGGGGGGGCGTCCAGCTCAGCCTTTTTTTTTTTTTGGGGTGGGGGGGAGCTTCCCGCATCCCCTCCCTCCCCAGGGAGCGGTTTGGGGGGCGGGAGCAGCCCCGCATCCCTCGGGGGGGGCGGCGCACGGGGTGTGGGGGGGGGGAGCCTGCGCGGAGAAAGAGGTGGGGGGGGGGGGTGAAGAAGGGGGTGTAGGGGGGGGGAGCCCCGGCGAGAAGGGGCATCGGCCGCGGCCCCGCGAGCGCCCTGCATGGCAGCGGGCTGCGTGCGGGCTGCCATGGCGCTGGGGCTCCCCTCCAAGAAAGCCTCTTCCAGGAACGTCGCCGTGGAGAGGAAAAACCTCATCACCGTCTGCAGGTCGGGGGGGGACCGGGGAGGGGGAGGGGGGGGGGAGAGGGACCCCCGCTGCTGGGGATGGGGAGGAGGGAGAGGGAGGGGAGGAGGAGGAGGGGGGTTAATTCTTCCCCCACACAAGGTTTGTTCGCGCTGGGGAGGGTGGTGATGCTGTATTTTTTTTATTATTATTATTATTTTTGCTGCTGCTGCAGTCGCTTTTGGGGGGGAAGATTCAGATTTGGAGGATGGGGATGCGGGAAAGGGGGGGCTGGGGGCGGTGGGGGGGCTGGGATGTAGCAGCAACACGGAGGATCCTGGTGATGATGGGGATGGGGGGGCGGGGGGTGGGGAGGGTTGGGGTCATAGGGGCTCCGGGGGGGCTCGGGGGGGTCGAGGGGGGGGGTGTCTGGGGTCGGGGACCCCCCCTGCGGGTTGGGGGGGGCAAGGAAGTGACGTCAGGGCCCCAGTCCGGGCGGCAGGGATGCAGGGATGCGGGCGGCAGGGATGGAGGATGGAGGGTTGCCATGGCGACGCCCGGCTGGACCAGCGCTGGGGGACAATGACGAGGACAGGGATGGGGTGGGGGGGACGGGATGGGGGGGAGCTGGTGGTCCCGGCCTGTCCTCAGCCCCTAAGCACAAGGATGCGGTGATGCCCCCCCAGCCCCAGGTTAGGGGGTGCTGGGCTGCGGCCGGAGCCTGGCCCTGGTAATGTGGGGGACCCCAAGGATCACAGGGTCACCATAGCAGGGACCTCCAGGCCCATCTTTGGGGTCTGAGAGCCCCCTGAATCTCCTCGCCGTGGCACGGGCACCTCTGTCACGACGCGGGGACCCCCCTGGATCTCCTCCCCCTGGCCTGGGGCACCTCCAGAGCTCTCATCCTGCCATCAGGATGTCTCCGGACCCTGCTACCGTGATAAGACACCCTTTACCTGCCCGCATGGGGATCCCCAGGCTCACCCTCCCAACGCACCAGGCGATCCCCCCCCCCATGCAGACACCTGCCCCGTCCTCCCCCATCCCGCCAGGCTCAGTGGGTCTCGTGTCTTCGGCATCGCTCTTCCCCGAGCACGAGCGGCGGGGCGGAAGGGGAAACCATCACCGCCCGCGTGCGGCCAGGGAGGAAGGGGGCCTTTGTTCGCCCTTCCTGGCCACTTGCACGGGGAGGGAGCAGCAGCCGCCCCACCGGGGTCCCCGGGGACGCAGGAACGCAGGGGTCAACGAGCCTGCAGCCTTCTTCCCGCTGCCAGGCCTGAACGCCAACATCTGCAAAAGCGATTTGCTTTCATAGACTCATAGAATGACCAGGTTGGAAGAGACCCACTGGGTCATCGAGTCCAACCATTCCCGTCAATCACTAACCCATGTCCCTCAGCACCTCGTCCACCCGTCCCTTAAACCCCTCCAGGGGAGGGGACTCAACCCCCTCCCTGGGCAGCCTCTGCCAGGGACCAATCACCCTTTCTGTGAAATATTTTTTCCTAATGTCCAGCCTGAACCTCCCCTGGTGGAGCTTGAGGCCATTCCCCCTTGTCCTGTCCCCTGTCCCTTGGGAGAAGAGCCCAGCTCCCTTTGTTGCTTAAAACCTCACGTGTGCGGAGTGGTGGCTGCAAGGTGCCCATCCCCTCCTACACACGGTGCTCGTCCTCTTGCCAGGTTCTCAGTGAAGACCCTGCTGGAGAAATACACGGCAGATCCCATCGATGACTCCTCCGAGGAGTTTGTTAACTTTGCTGCCATCCTCGAGCAGATCCTCAGCCACCGTTTTAAAGGTAACGGCAGCCTGCGGAGACAGGCACCCAGCGTGTCCCCATCCCCATCCTGGTGACACAGAGGGCGGGGATGCTCAAGCGCACTGGGGAGCGTGGCTGGGCTCCAGCGTGGGGATTTTCAGGCTGGCAGGGTTTGCCTCCACAGCAGCCCCTGACTGCAGCCCCTGGGTCCCCGCAGGCCCCGTCAGCTGGTTCAGCTCGGATGGGCAGCGCGGGTTTTGGGATTACATCCGCCTGGCCTGCAGCAAGGTCCCCAACAACTGCGTCAGCAGCATCGAGAACATGGAGAACATCAGCACCTCCAGGGCCAAGGTCAGGAAGGTGCCAGTCCCAGCCCTGTCCCTGTCCCCATTCCCTGTGCCATCTCTGTTTTGGTCGCTTCCATGTCTCCATCCCCATTCCTGGTCCTCTTTCCTTACACACCCTGGCCCTGGCACACGGACCCATCCTCCCCCCATCCCCATCCCATCTCCATCCTCTCCCCATCCATCTCCATCCTCTCCCCATGCCCATCCCATCTCCATCCTCTCCCCATCCATCTCCATCCTCTCCCCATGCCCATGCCCATCCTATCTCCATCCTCTCCTCATCCCCATGTCCATCCCATCTCCATCCTCTCCTCATCCCCATGCCCATCCCATCTCCATCCCATCTCCATCCTTTCCCTATCCATCTCCATCCTCTTGCCTTCCCCATGCCCATCCCATCTCCATCCTCTCCCTATCCATCTCCATCCTCTTGCCATCCCCATGCCCATCCCATCTCCAGCCCCGTGTCCATCCTATCACCATCCTCTCCCCATCCCCATGCCCATCCATCTCCATCCTCTCCTCATCCCCATCTCCATCTCCATCTTCTCCCTGTCCATCTCCATCCTCTCCCCATGCCCATCCCATCTCCATCCTCTCCTCATCCCCATGCCCATCCCATCTCCATCCTCTTCCAATCTCCACCCCGGCACATCCTCTCCCATCCTTGTTTCTCTCTCTGCCCCCATCCCTTCCTCTGCCCTCCCGCAGCCCCAATCTTAGCCTGTAAGGATCTCATGTGGTCACTGGAGTGAAACAGGAGCTGTGGGTCCCCACATGGGGGGGAAACGGAGCCCGAAGCGTGGTGGGGGTACAGCTGAGGGTGGCCCTCATCCTCAGGGCTGCCCCGCGGGGCGATGCCTTGCAGGGCCGGGCTTGGATCCGCGTGGCGCTGATGGAGAAGCGCATGTCCGAGTACATCTCCACAGCCCTGCGGGACACACGGACCACCAGGTGAGCAGCCCACGGCCACGGCCACGCCGGCACCACCCTGCAAGCACGAAGGGTGTGCGAGGGTGGGCACCATGGCGCGGTTCGGGTGCTGGTGGGTGCATGTGCAGAGATGGTTTTCCCTGTAGGCGGTTTTACGACGACGGGGCCATCATGCTGCGGGAGGAGTCGACGGTGCTGACGGGGATGCTCATCGGGCTCAGCGCCATCGACTTCAGGTAGCGGCGGGCGGCGTGGTGGGTTGTGAGCACCCTGCCCTGACTGCCCCGACCCTCTGCTCCTCCTGCCCTCGGGGCACAACAACCCTGGGCAGCCACAGACTAGGAGAGGTCTGGCTGGAAGCTGCCTGGAGGAGAAGGACCTGGGGGTGTTGGTTGAACAGGAGCCAGTGGGGGCCCAGGTGGCCAAGAAGGCCAATGGCATCTTGGCTTGGATCAGACACGGCGTGGCCAGCAGGGCCAGGGAGGTTCTTCTCCCTCTGGACTCGGCACTGGGGAGACCGCTCCTCGAATCCTGGGGTCAGTTCTGGGCCCCTCACCACAAGAAGGATGTTGAGGCTCTGGAGCGAGTCCAGAGAAGAGCAACGAAGCTGGTGAGGGGCTGGAGAACAAGAGGAGCAGCTGAGAGAGCTGGGGGTGTTTAGCCTGGAGAAGAGGAGGCTGAGGGGAGACCTCATTGCTCTCTGCAACTCCCTGAAAGGAGGTTGTGGAGAGGAGGGAGCTGGGCTCTTCTCCCAAGGGACAGGGGACAGAATGAGAGGGAATGGCCTCAAGCTCCACCAGGGGAGGTTCAGGCGGGACATTAGGAAAAAAAATTCATGGAAAGGGTCATTGGTCCCTGTCAGAGGCTGCCCAGGGAGGGGGTTGAGTCCCCTTCCCTGGAGGGGTTTAAGGGACAGGTGTACGAGGTGCTGAGGGACATGGTTTAGTGATTGATGGGAATGTTTGGACTCTATGATCTGGTGGGTCTTTTCCAACCTGGTGATTCTGTGATTCTATGATTCTGCTGCCGCTCAGCTTCTGCCTGAAGGGTGAGGTGATGGATGGCAAGACGCCCGTGGTCATTGACTACACCCCCTACTTGAAGTTCACGCAGAGGTAAGAGCCGTGGTGCCCTCCTGGGGTGGAGACCCCACTCTTCCAACCCTGAGGACCCCGCTGGAGCTCAGCCGGGCTCCCCACACGTGCCAGCCCCTGCTGCAGCGCGGCGCCTGCTGAGGCCCCGTTCCCCTAGCTACGACTACCTGAGTGAGGAGGAGGAGCGAGGCAGCGTGGAGAGCAGCACAAGCGAGGACAGCTCCCCCGAGCACCCCTACCTGCCCCTGGTCACCGATGAGGACAGCTGGTACAACAAGTGGCGCAAGATGGAGCAGAAGTTTCGCATCGTTTACGCGCAAAAGGTACCAGGGACCTGGGATGGGGCTGGCTGGGCACCAACCCCACTGGGATGCTCTCGGCTGGAGCATCCCTGCAACCCTCCCGGTACCCACAGTGCTTTGTCCCCAGCCCTCTCCTTATTACCCTGGGGACACGGAGCAGTGGGCACTGCTGATGGTGGCTTCGTGCAGGGGTACCTGGAGGAGCTGGTGCGGCTGCGGGAGTCGCAGCTGAAGGACCTGGAGGCGGAGAACAAGCGGCTGAAGCTGCGTCTGGAGGAGGTGATGGTGCAGAACCAGCTGGAGAAGAGGGAGCTGGAAGGCGTCATCCTGGAGCTCCAGGAGCAGCTGTGAGTGGGGACGTGGGAATGCTGGGGCACGGGGAGGGGGTGATGCCCTGGTTTGCAAGCGCCCCATGGATTCTGGAGGCGTGGGGGGTGTCTGAAGCCCCCTGACCCTGAGGGGCAGGGTGAGCACTGGGTCCCCATGTGCTGCAAGACATGGTGGGGTCTAAGTGTCCCGTACACCCCACGGGACACGGTAGGTGGCAGGTCCCCATGGGACGTGGCGGGCCCCCGATATCCCAGGAGCCACATCACCCAGCAGCTCCCCGGCACTCACAGCCGTGCTGGGTGCTGAGCATCTGCCTCTGGTGCAGGACGGGGCTGATCCCCTGCGAGAACCCGCAGCTGACCCAGCTCTCCAAGGAGATGGTGACGCCTCTGGTGAACCAGTGGCCTTCACTGGGGACCCTCAACGGCAACGAGAGCGGCTCGGACAGCAAGCTCTACAGGAGGTAACCCCCGCGATGGGGACAGAGCTGCACCCAGCACCCATCCATCCCGGGGAAACCTGCCCTAGGAGTCGGGGAGGGGGGGACAGGGAGAAGGGCTGGCCCTGGGGGGGGCTCAGCGCCGTCCCTCCGCAGGCACAGCTTCGTGAGCACCGACCAGCTCTCGGCCGAGAACAGCCTCAGCTCCGACTCCCAGCGCCTGGGCGAGGGCAAGCGCGAAGGCGAGCCCTGGGGGCCCTTGGGTAAGACCCCCCCCCCACCATAGGGAACCCCATGGGGCTCAGCACGCCCCCCAACACGCCCCCCAGGCATCTGGGCACCCCCTTCCCACGCTGAGGACGCCCAGGTTCCTCCTGGAGAGGTGGCCCCCCCATCCTCTTTCCCCTGGGGCAGGGTTGGGGTGCAGGGTGACAGCCCCCCCCCAACAGCAGCACCCCGCTCTGTGCCCGCAGGGAAGGACCCCACGCCCTCCATGCTGGGGCTCTGCGGCTCCCTGGCCTCCCTGCCCAGCTGCAAGTCCCTGGCCAGCCTCAAATCCAACGAGTGCCTGGTGAGCGACAGCACCGAAGCCAGCCCGACCCGCAGCCCCAGCTGAGACCCCCGTCGCCGTCCCACGGACCAGCCACGGCGGAGGACTGACCTCGTCCCCTCCCTGCGACCGACGAGGGACTTGCTGAAACACCTGGGGAGGCCAAGGGACGAGGATCCCCCTCCCCATCTTGACCCCCCAACCCCTGCTGCGCCTCGGCCCCCCAGCACCGTCCCTGGCTGGACGCACGGACGCGGTGGGATGGGAGATGTTGGACTGGCACCCAGAGGAGCTGGGGATGGGCTGGGGGGGGGGGATGAACTGCGGCAGGGTGGGGGACAGCGGGAGCAACTGCTGTAAAGAAGGGGGCTCAGGGGCAAAGCCCTCCGAGAGTGGTGGTCCAGGCACAGCCCCACGTCCATCCTGCTCAGTCCTCGGGCACCCAGCCGGGCTCTGCCTGCCCTCTAGTGCCCAGCCTCCCCCATCCCCTGCACCCCAGGGTCCCTGCTGGGGAGCAGCTATCCCTCCTTGCAACACCCCCCTTCTGTCAGGGATAAACCCCCTCTCCTCTCCTTCCCTGGGTTTCGGGTTGCTTGGGGTGATTTTGGTTTTTAATTCCACCCCCTCGGCCTTGTTGAAGCAAAAGGAATCAATAAACGCAGCAATCCGAGCTGGCCTCGCGATCTTCCCCCAGCCAGGAGGGGGGAAAGGGAGGAAAAGAGCCCTCGTACCCCAGCCACGAGGTCCCACCCCAGGCAGAGATGCCAGGGGACACAGGGGGCCAGCGCGTGTCCTTCAGCCCCACACCCCTCGTGTTCTGGGGACAAGGGCAGCACCTTCAGGACACAGGTCACCTAAACATGGGGCAGCCACTGCCCCACCAACCATGGGTGCAAGGAAGTCCCAGGGTCTCCTCACACCCCCAAAAACCCAGGCAGGGAGCAGGTGGATAGCAGCAGGGACGCAGCTGTCACTTGTGGAGATGCTCTGCCCAGCCCCAGCACACAGGGAGCAGGGGGAAAAAAAAAAAACCCTTGTCCTAAGAGACAAACACTATTTTATTTAAGAAAATAAGAGAAATTTCCCCCTGGAGTCCCAGGTCAAGGGACAGGGCACAGGCAGAGGTTTGCTGCCAGAGCACCTGCCAGCGCCCCCAGAGCAGCAGCGAGGTCTGTCCCCACCCAGAGTGCAGGCCCTGGGTCTGCCAGGGGCCAGGGACACCCTGAGCGGGTGGAGCAGTCCAGAGGGGGCTGACGTGTCCCCCCAAGCCACGGAGAGCAGGCAAGGGGGCACTGTGCGTGACGGAGGGCGAGGAGGGGCAGACTCCAGCGGAGGGGGCGTTGGGGCCAGCAGGTGCATGTGGACGAGCCCCTATAAGGATTTGGTCCTCACCAGAGTCTCAGCTCTTATCTTCTGCCCTGCCTAGGGCACCCTGTCCTCCCCAGAGCATCCACGGATCCAGCAGCAGCATCTATCCAGCCTCAAGGGATGAGCACAGGGGACTCCACACCCCACGCCCTCCCCTGTGTCCCAGCAGCCGGCACCGACGGCCCCAGCGGGGCTGGGGAGGGCCCTGTGCGTGGGGAGTAGCAAGGCAGAGTGAAGCACGAAGGCACTTGAGCGCAGACTGCTGCTCCCGGGGCGCGTTGCTGGGCACGGGGTCAGCGCTGCCCCCCCGGAGCACCAGCCGCAGCCAGCTCTGCCCCAGCCCCAGCTCACAACGCCCGCAGCCGCTGATCCTGGTTCAGCTTCTGGAAGAAGGTCTTGCCAAATTCATAGGTGCTGATCATGATGGCGCAGGCAGGGGCCACCTTGATGACCCGGGGCAGGAAACCTGCAAGGCCGGCGCCGTTAGCCCCTCGGTAACCCCAGGGAGCAAGCAAAGCCCAGCTCAGGGCAGGGCAGAGGGCACAGACCTACCTGCAAACAGCCCCCGGGTACCAGACTCGGCGCGGATGCGCTGCATGAGCAGCCAGGTTGAGGAAGGCTTGGAGGTTGTGACTGCAGGGAGAAGGGAGCGGGTGAGAGTCTGGGGACGCCCGGGTAACCCCAGGGAGCCCCCGCTGCCCCCCAGGCCCACAGCCCAGCCTCTCACCTGGGTGCACCTCACTGTCTCCCAGCTCGATCTGCCGCTGGGTCTTCACCACGTCGAAGGGCAGCGTCAGCACCGCAGCCACCTGCGAGGCCGGCAGCAGCCAGGTGGTTAGCGGGGCCAGTTCCACCATCGCCAGCGCCAACCCTTGCTCCCCAGCAGCACCAATCCTCCTGCTCTGAGCAGCGCAGCCCCCAGGGCCCCCAACTCACCGTCCCAGAGATGGCCCCAGATGCAAAGCTGATCATGAACGAGGCCTCCTCCAGACGGGCCCACCCGCAGAGCCACTGCCTCACCAGCTCGTAGTTAAACCAGTAGAGCGCTGCGAGATGAGAATCGCCAGTGCTATGAGAGGCAGCACCCAGCCACAGCTCCCTCTCCTCCCCGAGCACCGGGCTGCCCCGGCTCACACTCGCCAGCGCCGCTGCTCACTCCGTCCCGCCCCAGCCATACCTGAGAAGGGGACATCTCTGAGCACAGTGGGTCCCCAGCCCCTCCAGAGGGACAGCCAGCCACCCTGAGCCACCGCTGACTGGATGCAGAGGCCCAGCTCCCGGTAGCTGAGCTGGCGGGACTGCATCTTGGTGCGGATGAGCTCCAAGGGGCTGATGAGCGTCACGGCACCCACTGAAATGGAGGGAACATCAGGCATCAGCTCCATTTTACAGAATCATAGAATCACCAGGTTGGAAAAGACCCACTGGATCAGCGAGTCCAACCATTCCCATCAATCACTAACCCATGTCCCTCAGCACCTCGTCCACCCGGCCCTTAAACCCCTCCAGGGAAGGGGACTCAACCCCCTCCCTGGGCAGCCTCTGCCAGGGACCAATGACCCTTGCCGTGAAATATTTTTTGCTAATGTCCAGCCTGAACCTCCCCTGGTGGAGCTTGAGGCCATTCCCTCTCGTCCTGTCCCCTGTCCCTTGGGAGAAGAGCCCAGCTCCCTCCTCTCCACAACCTCCTTTCAGGGAGTTGGAGAGAGCAACGAGGTCTCCCCTCAGCCTCCTCTCAGCCATCCCAGAGCCATCGAAATGCTGTGGCACCAAACATGGGCCCCAAGAGACCCGCTGTGCCCTCCTGCAAGGATGCAGAGTGGGCCCAGGGGGACACTGAAGAAGAAAGATACTCACACCTGGCAAGGGCCCCAGCCAGCAAGGGGATGTGGGGACCCCGGCTCCCCGTCCGAGCATGCAGGTAGTCCCGGAGCTGGTCGTAGGTGGTGAAATAAATCACGGTAGCTGGCACAGCCATGACCCTGTCAAGGAGAAGGGGTGTGAGGGGGGTGGGTGCACCCTCCCAGGGGCTGTTGGGAGCCCTGGGACAGAAACCATGCGCCCAGGCAGGCGTTAGCACCCAAGGTGTGTCCCCCTCCCCCGAGCCCAAACTCACAGGGTGGGAGGCAGGCCGCTCCACAGAGACCTGATGCCCTCGTAGCGCGTGATCTTCACAAAGGCATCCTGGGGAGAGAGCAGAGCACCAGGAGAGGGGTTAGAGGAGACAAATGGGGAAGCATCCCCTCAGCACACACCCCCTCTGGGCCAGGGAGGGGGCCTGCCCACAGCCCTTACCAGCGTGCCAGTGAAACGTGTGGGGGCCTTGTACCAGGCAGTGCAGCCATTGCCGTTCTGGCAGACGTACAGATGGTCCATGAGGCCGTTGCAGTAGAGGAAACACTTCCCTGGGGGAGAAGGCAACAGCATCACTGTTAGATAGGAAACCCCTTCCCCTCTGCCCCACGCCCAGCCCGTGCGACCCTCTCTCTTTCAGGAGAGAACCAGACCCTCAACGCCTGAGTCTGGTGGGGACCAGGCCCAGACCAAGACCAGGAAATGACCCTCTAGCAAGGGTCTGACCAAGAGACCCACAAGGCGGGGGCATCCAGCCCCCCTCAGAGATGGGGGCACGGCAGGAGGCTCATGACTTGCTGAAGAGGAGGGAGCTGGGCTCTTCTCCCAAGTGACAGGGGCCAGGATGAGAGGGAATGGCCTCAAGCTCCACCAGGGGAGGGTCAGGCTGGACATTAGGAAAAAAAAAATTCATGGAAAGGGTCATTGGGCAGTGGCAGAGGCTGCCCAGGGAGGGGGTTGAGTCACCTTCCCTGGAGGGGTTTAAGGGACGGGTGGATGAGGTGCTGAGGGACATGGGTTAGTATTTGATAGGAATGGTTGGACTCAAGGATCCAGTGGGTCTTTTCCAACCTGGTGATTCTATGATTCTATTGTATGATTCAGCGTCAGCTCCGCTGCCCTGGCGCTGCAGGGAGCCAGCACGATCTCCCCACTGCGTTCTCACGCCAGGCAGCAAGGAGCAAACAGGGGGGCAAAGATCCCAGGGAACTTCAATATAGAAACAGGACAGACTGACAAGGCAGGACACGGACGGGTCTGTTGCACAACAGACCCTCCCAGCAGCGACCCAGGTACGCTGCACGGCCAGCCCCAAAGCAGGGCTGGGGATAATTGCAGCCCACAGACCGGAGAGAGACGTCCCCTCAGCCGAGGAGCCCGAGCTGCCACCAGCAGAGAAGGAAACCGGGGTCAAGGCTTGGGAAAGTGAAGCTGCTGGCGACAGGCACTACCCAGAGCCCCAGGCGTACTCACATGAGGCCTGCTGAGAGCCCCAGGGCACAGACCATGCTGGAAACACTGAAATACACAACGGGGACACACTAAGTGACAACACAGGGGATGTGCCACCTCCCCAGGCTGAGGCACACACATGCGTGTGAGCTCTGAGCCTGGCAGTGGGAGAGTTCCCTGGGTGAAGGGGGCTGAAAGGCCCTGCAGGCACTTCCCAAGCAGACCCTGTTGTCACCAAACCAGTCCCCTGGGACCAGCCCCAGCCTGCTACCCTCACAGGGAGGGGGGTAGATTGCAGGGGCAGAGCCCACAGGGTCTCTCCTGCCCTGTAGGAGCCGCAGGTAGCAGCATGGGGACCAGCACAAAGGCAGCAAGGCCAAGAGTGAGCAGGCTGAGCCTCTCCACCCAGCTCCCTGGTGGGAAGGGGGCTGCCAGGCACAGCACAGACCATGCTCAGCTTCACCACGGGACCATGGAGCGGGAAAGACGGAGCCGAGCATCAGCCCGGCTTCCCCAGCTGGGCCCCCCGAGCCTGTCAGAACGAGGGGCCCACGGTAACCTGCGACCTCGCGACGGGCCCACGCTCAGGAGCAGAGAAATCCCCATCACTGGCTCTGCCAACTGAGACATCCGCACGGTCTGCTCGCTGGCTGGGGATGGAGGGGGAGCCTGGCCTGCCCCGAGCGGGGTTACCTTTGGAGAAGGGCGTCCTCTGGGCCTGCAGACGGATCTTCACCACGTCCAGCGGCGTCACTGAAACGACACCATCCTTTAAGCACACCAGCCCGCACCACACCAGCCCCCCACGCCGCTCCCCGCACTCCTCACCGAAAAGGGAGGTGAGGATGGCACCGGTCCCCGACGCCAGCATCTGCTGCAGCGGCGTGATGCCCCTGCCGGGGCTCGGCGGCTCCTCGGCCATGGCGTTGTTCCCCTGCAACACACAGAACGAGGACACGCTCAGGGCTGGGGGTGCTCCGGGGGGGCTCCCTGGGACCCCCTGCCCCAGCGCAAGGACGGGCACCTTTGCTCGGGCTGCGCTATCGGCACCATGCAGGGCAGGCGCAGCCCTCCTGTAATCGTGCTGCTCCTTGGGGGGGACAGGGACCTCTCCTGGAGCCAGCTCAGCCCCGATAACACCCCCGGCCCCACCACTGGCAGCGGGCCCAGCCTCACAGGAGAGGTGGGGATGGTCCAGGTCAACCTTCCTCATCCTTGGGAAGGGAGGCTTATCCCCTCCCCGCGCTTGGAAAAATGAAGGGATGGGAAGGAACAAAGTCCAGAGATCAGCCACATCGCGGCAGCCTCCCCAGCACCGGCTGAGGAGACAACAGAGCCCAGCACAGCACTGAGGGGAAACCCCCCTTGCACAGGGCGTGCAAGCTTGAACAAGCACTCTGAAAGCAGTTTGCACATCCAAAGCCTTCTGCACGGCTCTCCCCACCAGACTTGCCAAGGCCAACACCTCTGCCCTCGGGAGGGTGGGGATTTCGCACCCCTCCTGTGGGAGCGGAATGTGGAGGAGCAAATCTGAGCACAAGCAAATCCGAGCACACCATGCAGGCTCAGGACCAGCTGCTCCCCCCACCACAGCCAGGGGATGGTCCTTGTGTCAGGACAGGGATACGGCCAGGGGGTCGTCCTGTCCCCTGTCCCTTGGGAGAAGAGCCCAGCTCCCTCCTCTCCACAACCTCCTCTCAGGGAGTTGCAGAGAGCAATGAGGTCTCCCCTCAGCCTCCTCTTCTCCAGGCTAAACACCCCCAGCTCTCTCAGACGCTCCTCTTGTTCTCCAGCCCCTTCCCCAACTTCGTTGCTCTTCTCTGGACTCGCTCCAGAGCCTCAACATCCTTCTTGTGGGGAGGGACCAGAACTGACCCCAGGATTCGAGGAGCAGTAAACAGTCTCCCTGATGGGAACGGTTGGACTCGATGATCCGGTGGGTCCTTTCCAACCTGGTGATTCTGTGATTCGTCATCTGACTCAGCAATTCCGCAAGGTCAGAGCAGCCACCGCTCCCTCCGTTACCGGCTACGGGCTCGCTCGGTGCCCGGGGAGGGGCCGAGGCCAGAGAAGACCCTTCCCTCTGAGCCGGCACAAACCCCTTCAGCAAACAGCGGGGAAAAATCGCCTCCCTCACAGCGCTGCGACACCAGAGCGGCTCGAAGGGCTTTGTGCCCCAGCACAGCCCCCTCCGAACTGCCCCATCCCGCTCCCTCCTCGCCTGGGAGCTGCTCCCTTTTCCACACGGGGAAAAAAAAACAACAACCCTAAAAACGTGTCCCGGAGCGCCGGAGAGGGAGGCGCTCGGGAGAGAAAGAAGCCGGCGGGACGAGAGGCGAGAGGGAAATCGAGGGAAAGGCGCTGCAGGCCCCGCGGGGAGCGCGGTCACCGGCGCGGCCGCTGCCCCGGGGCTCGCTCCCTGCTCCCCCCGCGGCGGCACCGGGAGCCGCCGTTCCCGGGAAAGCCGAGGCAGCGCCGGGGGGGGGGTGGGGGGGTGGGGAAGGGGGGGGGTCGCGGGGAGAGTGTGTGTGGGGTGGGGGGGCGGCCCCACCTGCTCATTCCAGCCCCGGGCAGCGGCACCGGCGGCGCCTCCGAGGAGCCTCGCGGGCGCGCGCCGCGCTCCCCGCCCTGCGCACGCGCCTTCCCGCGCGCGCGCCCCTCCCCCCCCACCAAGCTCCCGCCCTGCGCACGCGCCTTCCCGCGCGCGCGCCCCCCGCCAGCCCCGGGGAGGCCCTGCAGCCGTCAGCCCCCCACCCCAGACCCGCCCCCTCCCACCTCGCGCGCCCCCTGCAGGCTCCAAAGCGCCACTGCAGCCGCTCCACCCACCTCAGCGCCCCCCTGCCGGCCCCATAGCGCCTCTGCAGCCGCGCCCCCTGTCGGTCCCAAGCGGCGCTGCAGCCGTGAGCCCCCCCTCCTCCCCCTCCCCCCCCCCCCTCGCGCCCCCTGCAGGCTCCAAAGCGCCGCTGCAGCCGCTCCGCGCCCCCTGCCGGTCCCGGGGGGGCACTGCAGTCGCTATCCCCCCCACCCCCCCTCTATCCGCGCCCCCTGCGGGTCCCAAAGCGCCGCTGCAGCCGTCGGCCACCCCACTCCCACCCCGCCGCGCGCCCCCTACCGGTTCCAAAGCGGCGCTGCAGCTGCGCCCCCTGCCGGCTCCAAAGCTCCACTGCAGCTCCTCCACCCATACCCCCCCCCCACACACACACAGCGCCCCCTGCCGGTCCCGAGGCGGCGCTGCAGCCGCTCGCCCCGCTCTCCGCGGGGCAGCGGGGGTGGGTCTCGCGCGCCCCCGTGTGGTCGGGGCTGTGCCTTGCAGGCTGGCCGAGCGGGCCGAGGGGCCCTTGCACACTCACTGCGTTTTGCACACGCAGCGTGCGCTCACGCTCCCACGCCGGCAGAGCGGTCCCTTGCACACGCAGGGCGCCGGCAGAGGCTGTGTCTTGCTCCACTGTCCGTGCTGGCAGGCGTTTGCCTTGCACGCTCACCCTGCTGGCAGGGTTGTGCCTTGCACACTTGTGCTTTGCACACTTGGTGGGTTGGAAGCTGTGCTCATGGCATGTCATCGTCCCAGGGCCACCGGGGCTTGCACACCCGCCCAGCCAGAGGCATTGAGGTGTGCTTGCTGCCCGTGCCGGAGGCCGCAGGGTGGGCTGGACGCTGGACACTGAGCCCTGATCATAGAATCATAGAATCATAGAATCAACAGGTTGGAAAAGACCCACCAGACCATCGAGTCCAGCCATTCCCATCAATCACTAACCCATGTCCCTCAGCACCTCGTCCACCCGGCCCTTAAACCCCTCCAGGGAAGGGGACTCAACCCCCTCCCTGGGCAGCCTCTGCCAGGGACCAATCACCCTTGCCGTGAAATATTTTTTCCTAATGTCCAGCCTAAATCTCCCCTGATGGAGCTTGAGGCCATTCCCTCTCGTCCTGTCCCCTGTCCCTTGGGAGAAGAGCCCAGCTCCCTCCTCTCCACAACCTCCTCTCAGGGAGTTGCAGAGAGCAATGAGGTCTCCCCTCAGCCTCCTCTTCTCCAGGCTAAACACCCCCAGCTCTCTCAGATGCTCCTCTTCTTCTCCAGCCCCCTCACCAGCTTTGTTGCTCTTCTCTGGACTCGCTCCAGAGCCTCAACATCCTTCTTGTGGTGAGGGGCCCAGAACATAACAGCAGGTAGCTCCCAAAACCCCCTGGAAGGCTCCCAAAACCCTGTGCAGCCCCGGCAGGTGACGTGTGGCTGGCTGTGGGTGCCCAGGATGAGCCCCCACGCTGCTCCTGCTGCTGTGTCCTCCTGGTATCCAGCAGCTAAGGGCTCCCGGTGCCTCTGTGCCAATGTGACAACTTCACCGCAAAACCTGCTCATAGAATCATAGAATCACCAGGTTGGAAAGGAACTGCTGGATCAGCGAGTCCAACCATTCCCATCAATCACTAACCCATGTTCCTCAGCACCTCGTCCACCCGGCCCTTAAAACCCTCCAGGGAAGGGGACTCAACCCCCTCCCTGGGCGAGATATTTCATGGGAATGCAGAATGCAATCTTCTACCATACTTTTGAGCAGGGTCTACAGAGAAGCACCAGCAAACTCTGCATCTTGGGGACGCAGGTGTACGGCATCCTTCTGCTTGCACTCGCTGCCCTTCCACGACACCAGGACCAAGAGAGTCCCAACTTTATTTGATGTGAGGCCAGGAACCTCACAATTCCCTCAAGGTCACTTAAGTGGAAACATCCTATAACTCCCTGTTGAGTCAGCTCTGCCTCTTACAGATACACGGGGTTTAAGTGATCTGGAAACCCTCTTGTAGAAACATAATAATGATTAATTTAAAACAAGTATTTCCTTAGGGATATTGTGCCTTATCTTCTATTTGTAGGTGTCTGTGCGCCTTCCACAATGCTCAACTGGAAAGAAAAATGAACAATCTCTTTCCAGCTAGGGTGGGGTTCAGAGGAAGGGTCTAAGATGGTCTAAGTGCCTTGGCCTCCAGTTGTCAGATCTCCCCGTTTGCTGCAGCGATCGGAGGGAAGTGGGGAAGTTGTTTTTCCCATGCTCAGTGCCGCTGAGAGGTGAGGACCTTGCCTGCTGGCTCTTTCTGCTGAGTCACAGCCGCTCGCTGCCTGCACAGTCCTAACACCGAGGCTGTTTCTGTCTCTGATTCGCATCTTTACAGCTCAGCGGGGGCTATCGGGGCATATCATGCTCCAATTGCCTGGGAAAATGAAAAGTAAGTTGACTTCAGTGGAAGAAGACGCTGTTCGAGTCACAAATGTGTGCGTTTAATTTCAGCTTGTGAGGCATGGAGCCAGCTTAGCTATGATCCCCCCCATCCAGTTGCACGGAGAGTCGGAGCTGCTGGGGCAGGTTTGCATGAGCCGTGCTCTGTCTGCTCAGCACGGGTCTGGGTATTCCCTACTGTTCTTCTGTTATCGAGAGGGCACAAGCGTGGCTGGGAAAATGCTTGTGTAACGCCCAGCTCCCTGCTGCCATCTCCGTGGAGAAGCTTCAGAGCAGGCGAGCTTACGAAACCCAGCTGGCTCCCTAGTCCGATGCCATGTGGGCATCAGCAGCCGTGCCCCGGGAAAGGAACCTGGGGTCTGCGTCTGCCTGGGGCTTCCTTATTTAGGAAGGGGTCAGCCTGTGATCTATCAGCATTCCATAGCATCTGGAATTATTTCAGAAAGATCAATCCTGTCTCCTTGCTAGAAACCATTTTGAAAGCTATTAACCCATTTCCTTTTATTTTGAGGTGAACTTGAAGAGCCAGGTTGCAAACGGGGTCTCGGTAGCGCTGTAATGGAATGAAGCTAGTGCAGAATTTGACTATTTCTTTGCAGCTAGGGCCATTATGGTTTTGCAAAAGCCATCTTTAATCTGCTTTAGGTGACCGAAATGAAGCAGTGTGTGTCCCTGAGGACATCAGAATTAAACTCACTATAACCCAATATTCACCCACACAGCTGCAGTTTTGCAGGTGAGACCTGAGAAATGCCACCTGACCCTACGATACAGCTTGATACAGTCATGAAACCAGCTGCAAAACTCACCTGCAAGGAAAATGAGCCCTGTGTTATGAATGAGGAAACAGACATGGAAGCTAAACACTTAACGCTTTCCTTCCTAAAGGTTTCCTTTATAATTTGATGTTAAAAATAGCGTCTTTTTTTTGTAGCTAGCAGCAGTGTGGGATGACAGGAATGGGAGGAATAAAGAGCCTGGACTGAGTTAGAATGGTAGGATAAATTCACAGATCCTTTTCCCCGTAAGCAACCCCCCACGAACAAGAAGTAGCCACAAGAGCTCTGCAGTGATTAAAGTCGATGCCAGCCGTCAGCCTGCTGTGGGTCCAGGTAGGAAATCTGCCTGCGGTGTTTCTCTCAGTTCCTCTTAGCCAGCAGAAGAGCTATTGCCTTGAGTTCATTTCTCTTGGGGCTGGCAGCACTCAGCTGCACCTCGGGACTCAAACTCTTCCAGCAGTTCCCGTAACATCGAGGCATTCCTGCAGCAGCATCCTGCATCCACCCAGGCCAAAACAGCATCTGCCTGCCAAGAGGGTTGCTGCACTTGAGATATAATACAAAATGAGTGTCTTGCTGCACCGTGGAGCCTTGGGGATGGATCTGCAGGAAGCTCGAGGTGTGGGTGAGGTGTGGGGAGCAAGAGCACCTGAACGCGGCAGCCTCCTCCCAGTTCTGACATGGACATTCAGCCCATGTTCTTGTTGTCCCTGCAGGGTGTTGGTGAGAAGCCGGATGAAGATTTGATTCTTTCTTTGCAGTAATCTTGCTTACCAAGAAGATCCACGTGCTTCCACTTCTCTGAAAATAGATAGAATCCAACAGCCATTTGATGGGTCTTTGCTCACTGGCTTACGACGTGTGGAGCATTTTTTCTGGGAACCCCAGCTGGCAGTGCTGGGGTTCACCTCGCTGCTGTGTTTAATTCTTGACCAGCCTTTTATCTTCTAAAAAGCGAGAATGTGGGAAGAGTGGCTGTGCCTGAACATCAGCTGGATCTGGGTAACGGTGCTTCCCGGCCCGTGATTGCCTGGATCCAAGGGGAATCAGTGCCTGGAGAGCAGGCAAAGCTGAGCTTTGAGGTGACTGCAGGAAGCCACATGTCACCATCCCAAGTACTTTGTGTTAACAAATGAGGGCAGGGAGTCCCTTTTGGTTTTGTCACCTTTAGATGAAGAAATAGTCCTGTTAGATGACTGATTCACATTCAATCTTGTGTTCTCAGTGCTTCTGTATCGCCTGTAGGAAGAGCTGCAGTTCCAGAATTGGACTCTAGCTGCTTGCACTCTTCTGTTCAAATTCACCTCGTTCCTTTCCTCACAAGCACAGATCCCCTTGTAGCACTGGATCTTTTATTTTACTGTTCCCAAAGCAGTGGTGTTTTTTTGTGGAGATGTGTCTACCCTGGGAAAATCCTCCAACTAATTTAAAATAGATACTTGTTCGCCAGTTTAAAAAGGGGCGGAAAAGAGCTGTACCCGTGGTTTTAGATACCTCGCCTGTTTCTACTGACCTGAAAAAACTACTTCACGGTGTTGCATGTTCATAATCCAGAATTTTTCCCCCTCAAATTATTGTACTTTGTACTTAGGAAGTTATTGATACTGTAGAAAGGGAAGGGCTTTGACTCTCCATGAGGCCACAAGATACCTTGAGACCTTTATTCCAAACTGAGATGGACTGTTTCCAGTCCGGCCTCCTGTTAAAAACCTCTGGTGCTGCAGGTTCCATATGAAGCAGGCAAGGTGAAGGGGGATTTTTTTTCTGAGAATGACTCGTTTCTTCAGCCTGTCTCTCTGCTTTCCAGTATTTCAGGCTGGACTGAGGGTTCTATACTGGGTGGCAGGGGAACCCCGGTGCTCCTGTGCACCACTGCCTGCCTCATCTCTTGAACCAGATGCCGATTACAGCAGCCACCACGGCTTCTCCATGTCGATCTGTTGTACATGAAGCTGGAGGCGTGTGGGTAACGGCTGCAGAGCTGCTGGCCTTGGGTGGAAGGCTGTTTTCCCTTTGTTAGCATGGAGCTTACCAGTGGACTGAATAGAATCATAGAATCATAGAATCACTAGGTTGGAAAGGACCCACTGGATCATCAAGTCCAACCATTCCCATCAATCACTAAACCATGTCCCTCAGCACCTCATCCACCCGTCTTTTAAACACAGCGGCAGACTTTAAACACGATGGCTGCAGTCCATGTTTCCTGCTAGGGGCTGGCATGGAAGGAGAGGGGATGGCGAGGAAGGAGGGGGTGGTGATGAAGGAAGGGGGATGGCTTGGAAGGAGAGGGGATGGCGAGGAAGGAGAGGGGATGGCGAGGAAGGAGAGGGGATGGAGAGGAAGGAGAGGGGATGGCGAGGAAGGAGGGGGGATGGCGAGGAAGGAGGGGGGGTGGAGACGAAGAAGGGGGGATGGCGAGGAAGGAAGGGGGATGGCGAGGAAGGAGAGGGGGATGGCGAGGAAGGAGAGGGGGTGGAGACGAAGAAGGGGGGATGGCAAGGAAGGAAAGGGCATGGCGAGGAAGGAGAGGGGATGGCAAGGAAAGAGGGGGAATGGCGAGGAAGGAGAGGGGATGGCAAGGAAAGAGGGGGAATGGCAAGGAAGGAGGGGGATAGCGAGGAAGGAGGGGGGATGGTGAGGAAGGAGGGGGGATGGAGACGAAGGAGAGGGAGTGGAGGCGAAGGAGAGGAGATGGTGGCAAAGGAGGGGGGATGGCAATGAAGGACAGGGGATGGTGACGAAGGAGGGGGGATGGCAATGAGGAAGGGGGGATGGCAATGAAGGAGAGGGGAATGGCGAGGAAGGAGGGGGGATGGCAATGAAGGATAGGGGATAGCGAGGAAGGAGAGGGGGTGGAGACGAAGGAGAGGGGATGGCAAGGAAAGAGAGGGGATGGCGAGGAAGGAGGGAGGATGGCGAGGAAGGAGAGAGGATGGTGATGAAGGAAGGGGGATGGCGACGAAGGAGAGGGCATGGTGACGAAGGGGAGGGGATGGCAATGAAGGAGAGGGGATGGCAAAGAACGTGAGTGGATGGCGACCAAGGAGAGGGGATGGTGATGAAGGAGAGGGGATGGCGTTGGTGGTGAGGGAGCCGTTAGTGTTTTCCAGCTCCTTGGACGCCTCCTTGGACCCTGAAGGTGCCCATGCGGCAGGGCCGGCTGCAAGACCCCATCCATCTCGTGCCAACGAGCCAAAATCATAGAATCACCAGGTTGGAAAAGACCCACTGGATCATCGAGTCCAACCATTCCCATCAATCACTAACCCATGTCCCTCAGCACCTCGTCCTCCCGTCCCTTAAACCCCTCCAGGGAAGGGGACTCAACCCCCTCCCTGGGCAGCCTCTGCCAGGGACCAATGACCCTTTCTGTGAAGTTTTTTCCTAATGTCCAGCCTCACGGGGCCCCCATTTTCACCGTCAGGTGAAAATGGGGGCCCCGTGAGGCTGGACATTAGGCTAAAACGCCACCTTGGGGCTTGGGGGGGGTGGTGTGAGGCAGCCGCGCGCCTCCCTCAAACAAAAGAGCGCGGCGGCCGCTCCCTCCTTCTGCGCATGCGCGGGCCTCGACCGGCTTGGAGCGGGGGGGGGGGGGGGGGGGCTCGAGCCCCGCCGCGCATGCGCGCTCCCGCCGCGCCCCCCTCCCCTCACGGCGAAGGTTCCCGAGCGCGCGCCCCCGCCGCCGCCGCCGCCGCCCCGCACCGGCAGGTAGGACCGGGAGAGATGGGGATGTTGAAGGGAGGGGGCCACCAGCCCCTCGTCTATTCCCCATCCCCTCGTCTATTCCCCATCCCTCTCCCTTTTCCTGGGGATTGTGGAGACGAGGCGGGGGGGTTGAGGCGTTACCGGGGGCCGTTACCGGCGGTTTTTTTCCCCCGTTTTCCCGTTTTTTCTTTGTTTTCAGCCCCATCTCACCGAGGCGAACGCCCAGTCACCCTTCCCGGGCGTTGCGGGGCATTTAAACCCACCCCGGGGGCACAAACCGCTGCGTTCGGGGTCCCTCCCTGCGAGAAAACGCATTTATTTATTTATTTTCCCCATTCATTTATTTATTTTTTAAATTTTTCTCTTTAAACGCAATCCTGGAGCTTCTCCTTCCATCCACGGGTGGCTCCGCTGCAGCCGCATCATCTGGGGACCCGCAGGTGCCAAACGCGTGTGTGACTGTGCGGGACCCAATTTCCCTGCTGAGGGTCATTAATTTGCTGCTGTCTTGCAGCTGATGACTTTTTCTTTATTTTTTATGCTTTTCCTTTGCAGCGGTTCAGATTTTTTTGCCTTTTTAAAATTTTTTTTTCCTGAAGGTGGTCATTAAAACAGGTCTCAGTTGGGCATTTCCAGGCTGATCTTGAGAGGAGGAGTATTAATTGTCTCTAGAAATGAGTAAGAGCCTAACCCGGTTACGCTTTGTTCCATCTTGCTATGCGAAATGCTTGTTTTTTCTCCTCAGCCGCACATTTTAGGGGAAAAAGGAGGTGCTGGCTGGCTGACCTGCAATCCATGAAGGTTGTCCAGGCAGATAATTCATACCTGATAGAGCTGCGTTTTCTTATTCTCGCTCTAGATAGAATAATGGTGTTGGGAAGGCTGTGGCGTGCTTCCCTGTGCCAGCATAGGATCAATGTGCTGCTGAATGCCCTTGGAAACGAAGGTTTGTATTCAGGACTTTGCAATTAAGATGCAGGTGGGGTTTGCTTTTGAGACCCAGGTGTTGTGCTCCTGGGAAAGGTGATGCCTGTCCCACAGGTTGGTTGCCTGAGTCTCCATCCTCCATATGGTTTGACTGCAGCATGAGAAGATCTTAGCACAATTGAGTCTTGAACGCGTATAGCTGAATGTGAAGCGTCTGGTGAGCTCTTTTTTCATTTAAGATGTTATTAGTATGTGCACAGAGGTGTCTTGTGCTGCCGGTCTCTTCATCTTGCCCACCAAAATGGGCAGATGTTGACCCTCGAGAAACTGGAACTAAACCAGCTCTGCTTATTTCAGTGAGTGAAAGCGTGAAGCATGGTTGTCATCCTTGGAAGCCTTTAAAGGAAGACTCTGTTCTCCCTAAAGGGCTGTTTGTTCAGCCCTGTTCTGCAATAGCTCACTGCTGATCCTCAGCTTTTGGGTGAACTTGTTGCAAAGGTCCCATCTGAAGTGAACACGCGACACATCAAGATGTCATGGTCATTGCCCAGGAGAGCCAGGCTGTCAGCTCCCTCTAAGGGGCAGGTGGCATGACAGATAAGACATGGACATTTATCCTTCATCAGCTGGGATTAGCTGAGATGAGGACAGAAGTGGCAGGACCTCTGTGCACCTTGTAGGGAGCTCCAATGGAGAGGAGAGGGCTCCAGTCCCTGCAGGTGGCAAGGTTGATAGTATGGGCTTTGTGTCCCTCCTTCCCTCATTACTGACCCTTTTCAAGTAGTGTTAAGTTTTTATGGGTCAGGTTTCTAATATAGGTGTTCTCATCCTGCATCCGTTCCTCTGCGTTGCCTCTGTGCCCTCTGCTTTCGGCCTCCTCCTTCTCAAGTCAGTCCAGTCAAACTGTCCCATTCCCTCTCTGCTTAATAAGTTATAATTGCAGCAGGACCCAGATGGACCAAGTAAACATTTTTATGTGTCCTTAACAAATAGTGCTGCAGCTTTCTAGGGCAGGAGGGAATGGTGTCAAGTTGCGTCAGGGGAAGTTTAGATCGGACGTTAGGAAAGATTTCTTCATAGAAAGGGTTATCAAGCAGTGGAACAGGCTGCCCAGGGAGGTGGTTGAGTCACCGTCCCTGGAGGTGTTTAAAAAGCGAGCAGGTGAGGTGCTTGGGGACGTGATTTAGTAGTAGACAGGTACAGTTGGAGATGATAATCTCTAAGATCTTTTCCAATATAATGATGCTATGATTCTATTTCTCATTTCCTTCCCGAAAACTGCGGGGAAGTCTTCCCCTGGCCAGGAGAGCAGTCCCCATAGCATCAAAATGAGGGCAATGTGGCTCTGCAATGGCTCTTTCCAGGTTGAGGCTGCCCCTTGTGTATCTCTCGAGGGACACTTGTTGAGGCTAGTAAGGTGGATGTCTTAATCTTCTGCTTCTCACGCTCCTCTGTGTCGTTTCATAGAATGGTTCTTCTTTGCATCCTCGTGGATCTGTGTTGCATCATTGTCTTTTGTCAGGGTTTTGCCAGCCGCAGGATTTGGAAGCATTTTGGTACCGCCTTGCTCCTTGCATGTGTGCTGGGGCGTAGCTGAGCCCTTCTTACCCTGTAGGGGCAGGGAGCAGAGCAAATTGGTCCTGGGTGACGTTTCTATCCTCACTCAGAAGCTGGGCTTCGCAGCACCATGGGACTGTTACAATGGCTGGGGAAGGCCATGTTGAAAATGCTTTTGAGGTGGTGTCTCTGCTGTTTCTTCTGAGAGCAGGGGGGTAGCAAATTGTCCTGATGCTGCAGCATCTCTGCCTGTCGGGGTGTCTGTGTGTGTACCAGGCATTTGGTGTTGCCAAGTGAGATGCCGGTGCTGGGGTGTGTCTGTGTCCAGGCTTTCTGACAAGTCTCTTTTGGTTTGTGAAGCACTGAAAATTGGATCGTGAAGCAGTGTCTGAAGGGAAGTGCTGAGGGTGGTTGTTCCCTTTTATTCCCAGTAGGAACTTCATTGCTAGAGGTGCACCCTCAGTTTGGATCATTGCTCCCTCTTGGAGAAGCCTGAGTGGTGGAGTGTCTGCTCCCCATAGCATTGCTCCCACTGGCCTTGTAGCATGGATCCCAAGCTGTTCTTGCAGGGTGTGGTGGCTGTAGCAGAGAATTGTGGCCCTTCAGGTAATCCCTTCTGTGGTTTGTAAGGAGAGCTGAGCTGTGATGCACTGAATGGATCTGTGAATCTTTTGCAGCAGGATGGATCTCCTCCATCTCCATGTCAGAGCTCCATTTTACACTGAAATCTGCTGGTTGTAGGCTATTTTCTGACATGACTCTGGAAAGCATATGCCGTTTACGCTGGAGGCTGGAGGAATCGTATCCATGTCTTTAGACTGGAGCAGATTTTCTTTGCAAGTCTGATGAGCCTTTCATTCTCCTTAGAAATCAATCCACTTATTTTTTTTCCCTTTCCCTCCCAAGCAGTCTGATTCGTAAAGGCAGTCATTACGTGTGGGGTGGCTCCTGGTTTCCCTGTTTTTTCTTTAAATATCCAAGGAAAGGGAGCACCAGGGGATACCTTCTGTTAAGCTAAAAGGATTATCGCTGCAGTTGGGCTAATTATTTCCACCTTTGCAGCCTCCCCTCTGTACCTGCCCTGCCTGCTCTTCCTAGAGCAGATCCAGTCTCAGTCTGTCCCTCTTTGCCTCTGTGCCCACCCTCCTGTGTTTCTTTGGAGTCTTTGGTGTCCTGGGAAAGGACGTGGGTCTTTCCTGGTAGCTGTTCAGTGCGAGTGTTGCTCCCAATGAGTTGCGGCTCAGCTGTCTGCGCGATGCTCTAAGGCACCCGGGAAAGACAAAGGCTGATGGGAGTTATTGCAGGATAAGGTGCGGTCTTAGGGACAGATTTTATGAGTCCGTAGGAAGGAAGGCTGTGTTAAAGGCTGCCGTTCGTGGAGAAGCTTCAGCACTTGGAGAGGGGATGAAACCACTTGTGTTCGTGGTTTTGAATGCCGTGTGTGACAGAGCTGCCAGAATTTCTGCCTCTTGTCAGCATTTCAGTTCACGGCTGCCCATCAGCTCCTGCCCTAGGCTGTCTGCGTAGAAGTGCCTCATGTGATTTCAGATGGGTTTCTTCAGCGTATCAAGTCACTTGTTGCAGAAGGAAATTCCTTGAGGTGTTTGTAAATGGCTCAAAACCTGAAGGACCCTCTCCTACGATCCTTGAACACGTCCAGCTCAGCAATGTTCCTGTTTGTGCTGGCCGTGGAGGTCTTCCATACACTGGAAAGTGCTGGGATGTCCTTTTGAAGTTGAAATTGGAGAAGTAAGGGAGGTGTTCAGAGTGGTGAGATTATTCCCTGCCTAAAAATCATTTCATCTTTTATTTGACCAAAGCCTAATGTAGGTCATGGGCCTTACCAGGAAGGTGCCTGTCTTGCTCGCAAGCAGTTCTGCTTTCTCTGAGGTGTGTCACTTCATTTGAGCTTCCTCCTGCAGGGAACACATCTGGCCAGCAATACACTTTCCCACCAAGCTGAGGGCAAACCAGGCCTGTCCAAGTCAAGGTGTGAGGCAAAGCGATGGGCAGCTGCCTTGTGTGGTTGTGTTACAGAGGGGGAATTCATGTGCTCTCTGCAGTAGCTGTAGCTCGTCCCACAGCAGGTGTTAGTGAGCCCAGCACTGGGATTTAGTCCAGAGGCAGAATTGCCTTTTGTGGTTCATTTTCAGCTCTCACTTATTTTGAGCTCAAGGGTGGACTTTGCATACAAATTCTGTCCTTTGAAGTTTCCACTTTATATGTGGTTTTACCTGCTGCCTCATTATTGTGACAGGCGATGCTCCCTGGAGCAAGTTGGAGGGGTTTGTGGAAGTAGCTTTCAACAACGGACATCAAATTGGACATGATTTTCTCTTGGCATCTTCTAGTGTAATAATGGAGAGCCTGGCAGGCATCTGCAAAGGAAAGTGGTAAATGCTGCTGTCGGGTACAAAAAGGAGAGCGGGTGCAAGTCCAGCGAGAAATCTAGTGCTCAGGCTCTGGTGTTTGTAGTCACTGCTGATCAGTAAGCAAGGGAAGAGAGTCGGGAAAGATAGGGCCAAAATGAGCGTGTTGGAGTTGACCTGTGAGTCTGGGCCTTGTGGAGAGGAGGCTCGCAGGGGTTGTGGTCTGTAAAAAGGGCTCCTGTGAGCTGGAGGAAGCAGCCCACCACAGTGCACCCGGGTTTTGGTGTGTCCTGAACGTTGTGTGATCTTGGGCACCTGCCAGATCCAAGTGCCCTGTGCACACGTGGTCATGCTGTCCTCTCTTCCGTCTGTTCTCATCAATCTTCGCTGTCCTCTCCTCTTTCCTGTCCTTTCTAGATCTTGCCTGGCAGACCCGGATCTGTGTTCTGCCCTCTCCGGACGGAGGCAGCTGTTGCTTGCCTGTCCCTTGCCTTGGGCCCTTGCTGAGAGCAAGACAGGGCTCAGATCCCTGCAGGATGGACTGGGCTTCCAGCACAGGGGATCTCTCAGCAGCAGCACTGCTGAGCTTGTCATCACTGCATCCTTTTTTCGTGGTTTTGTAGCCTGCTTTGCATGAGTGTTGCCTTTCCCCTGTTTCCATGTTAGCCAAATTACCTTGCCAGCTCCTCCCTTCCCTTGGGCTCCTCCAGGAGAGAAGAGTCCTGAATTCTATTTAATGTGAAGGCCCTTATTAATGCTTAATCTCTCAGGTATGTCCCTGCTTTTATTGTACCTAAATAGGGTTTGTTGTCATGGCAGTCGGCGGTCTGGGCTCGGCTCTGAAGCATGTTCCATTAGTTATTTTTGCTCAGGTGCTTCCCTTATGGAGTCGAAAATCTCTTCATGACTTTGTTTGCTCTATCAACATCAAAGAGCCTCTTGATGCTTAAGTTCTTGAGTGGAGGAACCCTGTACAGTGGCTGTAGCAGTGAAATGGCAGAACATCCCCTCTAGCAGAAGGCGATGGGCAGACCTGGGTGATGCTGAAGGGAGATCAAGGTGAGCAAAACGAGTTGGAACTGAGTCGGGATTGCTAAGCACTACAGTCCTGCAGTCTGCGGAGAGAGAAATGCCCTGAACCCTTCCTGTCTGTAAAAATGGGCAGTCGTGTAAGGCAAGTGAACTGTTGGGCTGTGGGGGAGTTTGCTTTGCTGCTGCCCGCAGTCAGTGTGAGACCAGAAGCCAGCATCTCCCAGCAGCAGTCCACCGCTCTCTGCTTCCCTCGATAAGGAATGACAAAGCACTGCGGCTCTAGGTGTGGTCAGAGCCTCGCAAATAGTCTGTTTCTGCTCATGCACTGCGATAAAAAGCAGCCCTGTTTATTCCAGCCTTTGTATTAGTGATTTAGAGAGAGCCTGTGACTATTTTGAATGTGAATGGATCCCTCGTAACCTGAGACCGGGAGCAATATTATTTTAAGCAAGAAGTAAGGCTCTGAAGCAGGCTGTCCCTTTATACATATCATACATGTGGCAGCAGAGCTGCATTTAGAGCTGAAAGGGGATAAAATCCCTGAGGAGACTGATTGCACCTCATTTATTTTTAACAAATGTACTGGGTAGGATTGAGCCTGAATTCCTAGACTTGAGGCAGTCTAAGATTTGGCAGTTTCCACTCTTCAACCCTGTGGAAAGGAAGATGGGCACCGGCTGAGTTTCCAGCTCATTCCTGGGGAGGTTGAAATGCTCATGGATTCTGATTTTTGAACTTGCTTCTCCTTTAGCCCTTGAGTTGGGAGGGGAATAATGGTTTTACAGCTGGCTGAATTTATGGTCTAGCTTCCCAAGTGGGTTGTCACTACCCACACTGCACGCATCCGCTTCTGTTGTAAATCTGCTCATTGGCTCAGTAAAACTGGGATCAAGGCAAGACAGATTGCTACCTGATTGTCATCCCGAGTGGTCCAAACTGGGTGAAGACCAGCTGGAGCCAGACATCTGAGTGCTCTGTAAGGATGTGTTTTGTGTGTAGAGGTTTATATTTGTTGTTCACCTTTACTCACTTGAAAATCCTTGTCTTGTGCCTCAGCATGTTTCAAACTGTGCTCTCTGCTTATGAAAAATAAAAGTACAACTGCAGCTTCTGTTGGGCTTTTGTTGTTTTAAAAGCAGGAGCTTAAGAGCTGCCCTTTCTGATTTAATAATAATAAAAAAATAATAATAAATATCATAGTGAACATTTTGAGGGAGCATTGTGTTTTCTGCTATTTTGTAATAACATGAGAAGGGAGTTGTAAGTGTAGTGAAAATGCTTGATGAATGCCCTATTGTTTGTGTCTTTTGGCCTTAGGCAAAAAAAAAAAGAAGATATTCAGGAAACACATTATGACTTTTGACCTCATCTGAAGTGTCTGAGTCACGAATAGCAAAAACAATGGAGAAAAGCTACACAGAAGCTAAAATCGCCTTCCCTGAGCCCTGTCTTGCTGCATAGTGACTGCTGGGTGAGGACAAGTCCTGCCGTAGCCCTGAAGGCTTGTGAGATCTGGCGTGTTTATTTCTGTCTAGGGTAAGAAGCCAGTGTGTCCAGAGTGCGTCTGTCTCCTTGCACCGCGTGTATGGAGAGGCTGTCCGGACCGGGCAGCCTGCTGCCTTCCAGTGTTCAACCACTTTTGGGCTGCTGGAACTGGGCACTGCCTGGCCAGAAGGGTGTTTGGTGCCCGATTTGAGTGTCAAGTGGCTAAAAGTAACAGCTTGCTGAAATAAAATCCAGCTGGCGGCCAGTGACAAGTGGTGTCCCCAGGGCTCAGTGCTGGGTCCAGCCCTGTTCAATGTCTTTATCAATGACCTGGATGAAGGCATCGAGTGCACCCTTAGCAAGTTTGCTGATGACACTAAGCTGGGTGGAAGCTGGATCTGCTGGAGGGTCGGGAGGCTCCAAAGGGATCTGAACAGGCTGGAACCATGGGCTGAGACCAATGGGATGAGGTTTAACAAGGCCAAATGCCGGGTCCTGCACTTGGGGCAGAACAACCCTGAGCAGCTCCAGACTAGGAGAAGTCTGGCTGGAGACTGCCTGGAGGAGAAGGACCTGGGGGGTGTTGGTTGACAGCGACTGAACATGAGCCAGCAAGAAGGCTAATGGCATCTTGGCTTGGATCAGAAATGACGTGGCCAGCAAGTCCAGGGAGGTTCTTCTCCCTCTGGACTTGCACTGGTGAGACCGCTCCTCAAATCCTGGGGTCAGTTCTGGGCCCATCACCACAAGAAGGACGTTGAGGCTCCAGAGTGTGTCCAGAGAAGAGCAATGAAGCTGGTGAGGGGGCTGGAGAACAAGAGGAAGGGCTGAGAGAGCTGGGGGTGTTTAGCCTGGAGAAGAGGAGCTTGAGGGGAGACCTCATTGCTCTGTGCAACTCCCTGAAAGGAGGTTGTGGAGAGGAGGGAGCTGGGCTCTTCTCCCAAGTGACAGGGGACAGGATGAGAGGGAATGGCCTCAAGCTCCACCAGGGGAGGTTCAGGCTGGACATACATTAGCAAAAAATTTTTCACAGAAAGGGTCATTGGGCAGTGGCAGAGGCTGCCCAGGGAGGGGATTGAGTCACCTTCCCTGGAGGGGTTTAAGGGACAGGTGGACGAGGTGCTGAGGGACGTTTAGTGATTGATGGGAATGGTTGGACTTGATGATCCAGTGGGTTCTTTCCAACCTAGTGATTCTGTGATTCACCTGGCTGCCTGCATACCCTGTCCGTTCCCTCCCTCGTGGCAGCAGTGAGAGCCTTTCGGCTGTAGCCTGTTGGACACCACCTCTGCATCTGCAATCTCTGCACTCAGGAGAGCTGCAAACTTGTGTCCTGTAGAAGGAAAACAGTGCTCTCTAGGAAAACGCCCCTGACTCCACTTCTTCCCTAGGACAGGCTTTCTTTTGCTGCAGGAGCAATGCCAGCCACGGTGGTGTGGCAGTAGCTGAAGCAGATGGTGCCATTATCATTGTTTTAATTTCTGTCCATGTGTTGAAACAACTCAAAATAACTTAAGAAGTGAAGGCCCAATCTGAGAAGATACGTTGAATGTTTTTCTTGCCGTGGGAAAATCTCCTGCACCATGAGTCCCTCAGCACTTTGTGGCTGCTGTCCCATCCACTCTGATTAAGATCACTCGTGTAGGCATGAAGAATCTTTTATATTTAATATCTTCATTACTGAGGCAGCCTTGAATATTCACAGAACTTCTGTCAGGGTGCAGCGAATGTTGTCAGCACTGTGAAATCAAAAAAGGGGGAGCAGCTGAGATCAAAGTAAGCAATAAACTCACACCTTGCATCTTGACAGTGTGTTTTTCAAGCTGGAGACAACACTGGGAGGGTGCAACTGGCTGGTGGCTGGTGTAGGCATGGCGCTGGCTTCCCATGCTCTCCCGCTCTGCGATGCTGGTGCCCCAAAGCAGCATTTCACCAGGGGTAGGATGATCCATAGCACCACTGTCACGCACAACTGCTTGTGAGTGGTTCTGCTTCTGCTGGTTTAGTGCCTTGAGCCACCCCCCAATGCAGTTCTGGAGCAGGGTGTAAGGTCTGGGCAGAGACCAATGGGATGAGGTTTAACGAGGCCAAATGCCAGGTCCTGCACTTGGGGCACAACAACCCTGAGCAGCTCCAGACTAGGAGAAGTCTGGCTGGAAACTGCCTGGAGGAGAAGGACCTGGGGGGGTTGGTTGACAGCAACTGACCATGAGCCAGCAGTGGCCCAGGTGGCCAAGAAGGCCAATGGCATCTTGGCTTGGATCAGACACGGCGTGGCCAGCAGGTCCAGGGAGGTTCTTCTCCCTCTGGATTCGGCACTGGTGAGACCGCTCCTCGAATCCTGGGGTCAGTTCTGGCCCCTCAGCACAAGAAGGATGTTGAGGCTCTGGAGCGAGTCCAGAGAAGAGCAACGAAGCTGGGGAAGGGGGTGGAGAACAAGAGGAGCATCTGAGAGAGCTGGGGGTGTTTAGCCTGGAGAAGAGGAGGCTGAGGGGAGACCTCATTGCTCTGTGCAACTCCCTGAAAGGAGGTTGTGGAGAGGAGGGAGCTGGGCTCTTCTCCCAAGGGACAGGGGACAGGACGAGAGGGAATGGCCTCAAGCTCCACCAGGGGAGGTTCAGGCTGGACATCAGAAAAAAATTTTTCACCGAGAGGGTGATTGGTCCCTGGCAGAGGCTGCCCAGGGAGGGGGTTGAGTCCCCTTCCCTGGAGGGGTTTAAGGGACGGGTGGATGAGGTGCTGAGGGACGTGGTTTAGTGATTGATGGGGATGGTTGGACTCAATGATCCAGTGGGTCTTTTCCAACCTGGTGATTCTATGATTCTATGAATATGGGTGTGACCAGGCAGTGAGGTCTGAGCCTGGCTTGTTGAACGCAGCCTTGCTCTGCCCAGTTTCTAGACAGGGCCTCACTCTTTGGGTCTTTGCACAATCAGAACGTTGCACCTTTGAGGCCACAGCATCATGCAGTTTTCCCCAGAGCCCTTGCCGTGGTGCTGCACAGTGCACAGACACGTTAACATCGTGGTTAGCAATAGAAAGTGTCCAAAGCTTTGGGTCCGTTCACAAGTGTAAGCAAAATCTCCTTATTGAATTCTCTTAATTTATAAGGATTCTGGTTGCACTCTGCTCTCGCCTTTTCAGTGTCAGCATCCTTTGAGCCTAGCACCAAATAGCAGCATTGTCTGTCTTTTCACGTGGGGATGGAGGCTGGTGCACAGCTGGCTCACTGCTTGCACTGAGGGCAGGTGTCTAGAGCAGCTTCTGGGAAGTGCAGGATGTGGCCCTTCCCCAGCGCAGGATGGTTTAATCCTGCTTCTGTGTCCCTGGGTGCCCTGGCTCGGTGCACCACAGCAGAAGTGGCTGGTGGCTGGTTTTCCCTGCGGCAAAGAAAGGAGAGATTTGTGGGGCTTGTAGGAAGGCGCCTGAGCACTGCAGGGGTTTTTTCCTTGCAGTGGATTCTGCAATTTTTCTGCTTAAATGCAGAACATTTAACTTAAACTCTTCAGTGCGGAGTGTGTGCATGGTGTGTGCTCTGCAGATGGCTCAGGGCTTGTGTTTGATGCCGTGTTCACTCCAGGTTTCAGACATTTCCCTCGCCCGTGGCTCTGGTGCACCAAATGGATGCTGTTGTACGTGTGCGGCTGCAAAAGCCTGCAGAGAAAGGGAATCTGCAGAGCTTTCGTTCTGGCGCTAGCAGTCGTCTCTGCTGGGTCCTGCAGCACACGGCTGTGCTGCAAAGCAGGAGGTTGTAAAATGGAGATGATGCTGGAGAGCTCGCGTGAAGATGAGCAGCAGAGCTGCTTTCAAGGAGTCGTGGGCAGGCTAGGAGGTTTGGGTAATTTTCAGCATTTTGATTGAATTGTATTTCAGGAGCTCTGTCTGGGAACCTAAGAAGGGTGTGAGCTCAGGGCACACCCAGACTGGCAGGAAGATGGGGATGATCCTGTATCTGCCAGTTTTTCCCTGCCCTGGGATGTGTTGTGATACCCACTGGAGCATGAAATAAGTCCTCTCAGATTGTTTCTGACCTCATGTTAATGAAGAAAATTGTGATAACCATGAGGAACTGCTGGCCACGCTCACAGTCTTGTTTGTGGTACTTAGCGAGCATCCACAAAGCAGCTGAGCCCTGCCCAGCTTCTTTTTCCACTAACTGCTGTGTGAAGGGGACCTTACTCAGCTCCTTATCACAGGAGCATCCTTTGTAGTTGTTCCACACGTGTGACAGGGGAGCCGGCAGCTGACAGTGGGGGTGCAGATCTGGTTCTGTCTCTTCAGGCGATGCCATCTCTTGGGAAAGCAATTTTTTCTCTTTCTGGCAGCTGGAAAGACTGTCCAAGAGCTTTGTCATCCTGCCACGCGCAGCGGTTCAACCACGTCTTGGCACATGATGCAGCCTTGGAAAAGCAGTATAGGAGAAATATATATAGGAGGTGCTGAGGGACATGGTTTAGTGTTTGATAGGAATGGTTGGACTCGATAATCCGGTGGGTCTCTTCCCACCTGGTTATTCTATGATTCTATGAAATGTTGGGCTTCCACCATTTTCTGCTAAGAGTAGGGACTGGTACAAGCCTGCACGCTAGTGAGCCTGCCTCAGACCTGCAGCAGCAAGGAAGATGTTCTGATTTCCAGTGGGCTGGGCTGAGCAAAGGAATGGGAAGAGTCAAAGAGAATTAGCTGGTAAATAAGATCTCCTGCCTTCTCTTTGATCTGCTCTGTGTGTTCAGCTGCTTAAAGGCTTCCCAGGCAAGCAGGATTTTGGGAGAGGAAGAGTTTATCCACCCATAGACTGTCTCATGGCTCTGTGAAATGCACAGCTGCAAGATACTCTAGCAGGGGGCTGGGAAGAAATCCGAAGGTAGCTTAATAAATCCCTGCTAAAGAGGCTTCTCTTCCTTCTATTCACAAAGAGCCTGCTGGACAGACAGGGCAATCTTTACAGCTACTGTTGCTTCTTTTATTTCTGCCTCGTAAGCCTCTATGATCAGAGCTTTAATCTAGCTAAAGTTAGTGGCCTTAGAAACCTCCTGATCTTTCATCATGGCATGCAATGAGGAGGGGGATCCAGAGTGCTGGTATTGCCCTGGCCATGGTCACCCTGAACGTCCTCCTGTGAGCCCACAGCGAAACCTGGGGGGTGTGGGCTGTGCTGGTGGTGTTGTGGAAGGACATCTTTGACTTGGGTCAGAGAAGGCAGGTAAAAAGTGAAGAAGAAAGGTAGGAAGGGTTAAAAGACTGAGGAAGATACTGATAGTGGAGTAGATGCTGCAGCAGGAGAGGCAATGGGTGAGGTCTAGTTCTCTAAGGAGCTTCCTCTGGTTTTTCTACACAATCGTGGCTCCAGAGAGCCCAGCCTGAAGGAGAGCAGTGCAGCTGGCAGCACGTAGATCCTGGTGCCTGTGTGAGCCCTACTTCCACGCAGTAGGTCCCCAGCCTACTCCTGACAAGCCTTTTCGCCTCTGTTCGTGTTGCAGGGAAGGTGGGAATAGTGATGTCTTTGGAAAACCACCTTGTGCTTCTGTCAGCGGCAATTGATGCAAGATTTAGGGTTAATACTATTACACTGTAGAACACTTCTGTGTGTTCCCTCAAGTTTTTGGAAGGGGCCACATTTGTGGTGCCCTTTTATATGGGCAGAGAAGAGACGTGCAGATAAAACCATTTCTCATCTCCTGAGTCCAGCTCAGGCCGTGGGTTGTGTGCCTGGATAATCTGGTCTCCTAATTGCCGCCCTGCTTGGAGGCAGCTGCTGAGCTGGGCCTAAGCTGATTTGAGATGGCAAATTCTGTTAGTCTAATTCTCAGCAGTGCTGAGGAACTTGTCAGCACGTGAGTAACCCCTGGTTCTTCTCAAGCCCCAAGCGAGCACTGCAGCCCTTCGCCCGCTGTTGACCCCAGCGGTCGTATCATAGAATCACCACGTTGGAAAAGACCCACAGGATCATCGAGTCCAACCCTTTCTATTGATCACTAAACCATGCCCCTCAGCACCTCATCCACCCGTCCTTTATTGCAGCAGGTTTGGTTAGTAAAGGTTTGGTTAACAGAGGTTTGGTTAGTAAAGGCTCTTTACAGCTGGTGCTTTTGGCTCTTGTGTCTTTGGACTTGGCTCCTGTGTTCCCTTTCGATGCTGTTTGTACAGAGTTGGGGCATCTCATTGCTTCGAGGGGAAGAAGAAGGATGCATTTTGGAGTCTGTTTTTGTGAGGCATTTGTCTTTGAAACCCGAAGGAAGCTTTTCCAGCCCCTACACTAGATAACTTGAAACTCTGTGTAATTTCCCTGCTCATTGCAGATTAGGCAGTGCTTGCAGTTAATGAGATCACAGTCCGTATTCCTTCCTCCGCCAGCTTCTTGGAAAAACAGCACTTGGAAAAGTACACAAAGGAGATGAGAAGGAGCTTGCTTATGAATTATGAACAGCCTTTCAGGCTGATGTTATTTCACAAGGCTGTCACTCTATTTTAATTAAGTAATTTAGATGGAGTGATGCTTTCTTTAAAACTCTGTTTGTGTTTGATCACCTTTCAGAGGTAACACTTAGATAGCTCATGTTTGTAGGGTTTTCATTTTCAAGTAACAAGAGCAGGTGCTTGCTGCCCTTACTGATTAAATAACGGAGAGGGCAGACGCTGCTGCAGGTGAGCACCAGACCCAGTAGCCAGGAGGCTTTACCCTGCTTCTGCCTGGAAATGGGGTGGGTGGTTGCTTAGGTGTTTTGTGGCTGGTGGGAAAGACCCATCGATGAGTACCAGAGTGTGCGAATCCACCAGTATCTCTCAAAGCATTGTGCCTTCTGCTGGAACTTCTCCTTCCTCTGTTTTCTTACCAATGTGTGGCTGGTAACCCCCGCACCCAGCCGCGAAGAAGAGGAGAAGAGGAGGCTGAGGGGAGACCTCATTGCTCTCTGCAACTCCCTGAAAGGAGGTTGTGGAGAGGAGGGAGCTGGGCTCTTCTCCCAAGGGACAGGGGACAGGACGAGAGGGAATGGCCTCAAGCACCACCAGGGGAGGTTCAGGCTGGACATCAGGAAAAAATTTTTCATGGCAAGGGTCATTGGGCAGTGGCAGAGGCTGCCCAGGGAGGGGGTTGAGTCCCCTTCCCTGGAGGGGTTTAAGGGACGGGTGGATGAGGTGCTGAGGAACATGGTTTAGTGATTGATGGGAATGGTTGGACTCGATGATCTGATGGGTCTTTTCCAACCTGGTGATTCTATGATTCTGTGATTCTATGAAGAGATCTGGTTGCAAACCCAGCGGTCCAGATGGGCTGAGCCTGTGCTGCCGCTCTGGAAACCAGCCTGGTTCTCCTGCTCCTAGCAATAAAACCTTTACCCCCTCCTCGACTCCTCATGTGCCTTGGTGCACAGCTCCTTGCGCCTCCTCTCTGGAAAGGCAGGCTGCGGGTTTGAAAACCGCGTGGTTCGGAGGAGCTGTTAGCAATGGGATAGGCTGCTGCTTTTCAGATAGCGGCTGCGGCTGAGATGAACAGTCCTGCTGAAAATGGATAAGGTTCTTGCAAGGGTTTGTGCTTTATCTGCCGTGCAGGTGGTGCTGCTGAAGTTTATCTCTGCGCAGCTTTCCTTGGCGTCATTATTCATGACTGAGACATTGCTTCAAGGTGGGGCTGCTTTTACAGTTTTTTAGGACGTTTTTCCCTCCTTAATGTTATGTTTTTCCCCAAGAGGGATTTCGCCTTCCCTCACTCAAAAACCAAACAGGGTTATCATTACAGACTTTTTTCAAAATTCTAAGTAGTTTTTCAAATGCGCAATTTTCAGACCATCTTTGTTTAAAAAGTCTAATCTAAAATGTGCAGTTCTAATAAGATTTAAATTCTCTTTAGTCATATTAATTTATTACCTGAGTGAAGACACAAAGCAAAGCGAAGACTTTCCCACTAGAATAAGAAGGTGTTTGCATACGGGCAATTAACTGTTGTCTGCAATGGATTAAAAAGAAAGAGGAAGAGAAGGGAGTTCAGCATCTGTTGAAGAGGCATAAAACATCTTTAGAGATGCTGTTGTGGACAGGACTGTGTGGTTATATAGTCTGGGTATTTCAAATTCTGCTGGCAGAGCTTCACGGCTTAGAGGTAACAGTGCTGGAGCCTCACCTATACTGACCCATTGAGTCACTTTATGTGCTTAATGTTATTTATTTGCTTATCTGACGCTAATGAAATGTCATCAGCCCTATTCTAATGGGTTTAATTCTCAACCCTGCCAGGCCTTGGAGGGCAAGCTGCAAGAATTGCTTCAGGAGCTGCAGTGCTTGGAGAAAGGGTCTCTGTTGAATGGTCATTTCTTCAGCTGAAAGCAGGGTGCTGTGGAGACCGCATGGGAGGTGGATTCCCCACGTGCCCCTTGGCTCCTGCCAGTTTGAGGAGCTCTTGTTCTCACCGCTGACGGCTCCACGCCGTGGCTCAGGCATGGTCCAGGGAGGTTCTTCTCCCTCTGGACTCCGCACTGGTGAGACCGCTCCTCGAATCCTGGGGTCAGTTCTGGGCCCCTCACCACAAGAAGGATGTTGAGACTCTGGAGTGAGTCCAGAGAAGAGCAACGAAGCTGGTGAGGGGGCTGGGGAACAAGAGGAGCGTCTGAAAGAGCTGGGGGTGTTTAGCCTGGAGAAGAGGAGGCTGAGGGGAGACCTCATTGCTCTCTGCAACTCCCTGAGAGGAGGTTGTGGAGAGGAGGGAGCTGGGCTCTTCTCCCAAGGGACAGGGGACAGGACGAGAGGGAATGGCCTCAAGCTCTGCCAGAGGAGGTTTAGGAAAAAATATTTCATGGAAAGGGTCATTGGTCCCTGGCAGAGGCTGCCCAGGGCGGGGGTTGAGTCCCCTTCCCTGGAGGGGTTTAAGGGACGGGTGGACGAGGCACTAAGGGACATGGGTTAGTGATTGGTGGGAATGGTTGGACTCGCTGATCCTGTGGGTCTTTTCCAACCTGGTGATTCTATGATTCTATGGTGTGATTGCTCCTCTGCCTGCTGAGCTGCAGGCATGTGGAGGACACTGCACTTCATCTGCTGGGAGATGCTTCTGCTCTCTGCAGCAAACTGCAGCCCCTAGTATCACCGTGGCCAAATAAATGAGTGTCCAGGATGTTTTATAAGCTGCAGCCAGGTCTCAGGTGCTTTCAGGGTACCGTTGAGTGGTTTTTTTTGATGGATCTTTGTCGCTTTTCATCATGTTCTTTTTCTTGTAACAGAAAAGACAGCTCTTTCTCTCTTGTCCCTGAAAAATTAATGGCTGCATCCTCCGGAGCACATCTGTGCTCCTTTCAGCTCTGAGGCGGCTGAACCCTGCAGTGCATGGAGCTCAGTGGGAACAGGAGCTGTGTGTCCAGCTGTGAGCAGCGCAGTGTTAACAGCCGCCTTGCAAAGCTCCAGCAGACAGCAGGATTGTCGGCTTCTCTGGAAAGCAGACGCTGTTTCTGAGTGCCGAGGAGCCCTGGCACTGGCAGGGTGACGGGCAGCCCCACACACCCGCCAGCAGATCCTCTGTCTCTGCTGAATCACGGCCCTCTGCTCTCATGCCAGGGCCACACAGATGCCGAATGCTCTGTTTGCAGGACAAGAGGAAGGTCTGGCTGTGTCAGGTGCTCTGTGCAAAGCCAGCTGATGAGCCCCTGGCATGGTATGCGAGCTCACTCGCCATCGGGCTACAAATCTTCTCTGAATAGTGTCCCAGGAAAATCTTGTCCAGAGGCAAGAAGGGTCTAAATGTGTCTTCCCAGGGAGTTGCTAATTGGGAAGACAGAAAAAGAGGCAGAATGAGGAGCAGTTAGCAGTAAAGCCTCGTTGCAGTCCAGAACAGCAAATTTGTGGGTGGTTTGCCTCTGGGTCTGCCGTTGGGAAGCAAGGATGTAAGTATCTGTAGATGTTTAGTGAACTAAGCGGGGCCTATTTTTGTGGATGATTTCCTTTCAGGGCTAGTTCTTGAGCTTAACTTGTTATAGTTCTGTTGAATGGCTTTGTAGCTGTCCAAGGCCGAAATTAAATTGCACAGTCATCCTGCTAAGGCTTTAAAAAAGCCAGCTGAGAGATCTGGTTGCTGGCAGTGGAGTTTCTCTTGCATAGTTGGATATATCCAGCTAATATATTGTGGCAAACAAACCCACACGAGTTCACTTTGGTAGCCTGAGCTTCATTGCTGGGTTCATTCCTCCCTGACGGTCATGGCAAATGTGTGATTACAGTAATAGCTGTTTATTAATCACTGCCAATGGCTGTAATTATATCAGCTATTAGGAAGTCAGTTAAAAGCAATGTCTGCCCAACCAACGTGGAGAATAAGGAGAAACAGTCCCTGCTCCACAGAAACAGGTAAGGTTTGTTGGTCACTTCCTTTCCTTTTGCAGATAGGGTTAAGTTAGGAAAATGACTGAATTTTAGCAGCTTTCTGCTTCCAGTATCCAGAGCTATTCACAGTGCCTCACTCTGTGCCGTGGGGTTGGCTCTCTGAGCACTGCAGGAAGGGTTCAAGGGTGAGCAGCCACACTGTCCACTCAGACCCTCAGCCAAGCGAGACCCTCTTCTCTGAGAGTGCCTGGCCCAGATTCTGTGAGCCAAGAAATCAGTCTCTGAAGAGCCCAGGTTTGCCCCTGTATGTTGCTCTTGGATTGCTTTTGAACTGATGTGTGTATCATCGCTGGCTGAATCAGCCAGTGCAGAGCTTGGGGCGCGCAGCAGCTGTGTGGCTGCACTTGGCACGCTGCTCCCAGGGACTGGTGGTGACAAAACAGTGGCTGAGCAGTGTCCTGTGTGCCCCTGGATGGACTGCTTAAAAAACCTGTGGAATTTTGATGTTGCATCTGGGCAGGAGTCACCTATGTCCTTGTTCTGATGGGTGCAGTGACTGGCACGTGCTTTTGCTTGTGCAGAAGCAGTTAAACCTTCCCTTTGTCCACAAGGACCGTTTGCTCCTTCATATGTCTTCTATGCAAAATCCACATTTCCTTTTCATTCATATGCATTGGTGATGTTTCTTCTGTCCTTTGAGCATGGGTTGCTGTGAGCTGTGCCCAGAGCTTGGTGCTGTTCTGCTGAAGAGCTCTGGCTGCAGCAGCCCTTTCAGATCCCCATTTGGCCTCTTGCCACCCCCTTCTCGCTGTCCTCCTCTGTGTGATAGCTGTGGACAAAACACGGTCCTGGTGGATTCGGAGGCGCTAGCGTTGGATGATCCAGGGAATGTTTCAGTGCCTGTGTGAAACCCAGTAAGTAACATGTAAGCTGTGAGCTTCGCCACATACAGTTGTGTCATTCCGGGGCTCAGCAAAGGGAAACAAAGCAGATAGATTCTTAGGGTGGCCAAAACCTCTTCTTGGCTATTGGCTTGCAATAGGATGTTTAAATGCTCCTGGAAGCTGGCTGACGTGCCAAAACTGTCTTGAGGAGCAGCAGATGGAAGTGCGCCAGCTGGAGTCTGGAGGAAGGTTCGCTGTGTCAGGTTTTGCCTGATGGGTGTTTGGTTTTACTCTCCTTTCCAGGTAACTTCGCTGAGAGACGGCGGAACAGCGTGAGGACATCACCATGATGGAGGATCACGCAACTGGCCAGGAGAAGCACATCCCATCAGGTGAGCATCTCCAGGAGGAGTTGGTGTAAAGGACCTGTCCTGCCCACCGCTAAGAGAATGACCCAGGGGTGGGAGCAGGGGGACTTGGGGCAGCCAGGAGGAGGTGGTGTGTGTGTCTGAAAGGTTCCTTGGATCGGCTGGCTGCAGCTGCTGGGCAGTGGGTAGCCATGTGATGCTCTGAAGTTCACAGTCATAGGGAGATGCTGCTGTTTGATATCGTTGCCCAGCAAGAGCAGAACGGCCCCCAGTATCCGGGCCAGCGACGATCTTGCTGCTGCAACTTTGCAAACGTGTGTTTGCGTTCACTCCTATTCACTATAAAAATACAGCACTGCTTTTGTTTGGAGACACAGCCCAAGGATGCTGCTTGCTGCTTGCTTTTCTCACCTGCACAGTGAGATGGGGGGAGCTGAACAGAGAGCTTGGGGTGTGGGGGCCATGCAAGAACCTTTTGCCCCATGTTTCAGACCTGCATTTCTCAAGGAGCTTTTCCTTTCTCATTCCGCCATGCTCCAAAATTGAGCTTGGAAACCCACATAATGGCCACAAACCTGGTGGGACTCACTCCTGGCTATGCTCCACATAAACATCATCTTAATTTTCTTTTCCTGAGATGCTTTGAACACAGCTTACACCAGATAAATGGATTGTCTGTCCTGGAGAGAATCCACAGCATCCATTCATCCCGGGTTCTATAATGCATTTCAGTCTGATAGCTCCTCTCAGCTTGTAGCCTCAGCTTCGCACATCACAGGCTCAGAGGGATTTTATTTATCTTAGTTTGAATCTTCTTTTCCAAGTTATTTTCTACAGTTCTCATTATTTTATTTGCCCATACTCCTTGCAGAGGGGAGACTTACGCCTCTTGCCCTGCTCTTCCAAAAGATGACCTTTGTCAACCAGTCTTGGCACAGCACGTGGTGTGCTACACCAACCCTTACAAAGATGGGCAGCTTTGCCATGATGAGAATTAAACACATCGTGGAAATGTTCAGCACCCTGAGGGAGGGAGGCTGAAGGCTCCAGAAATGACAGAGAACAACAGTGACACAGCGACTATACATCTTTTCTGCTTATGTTGCTAAGATCTCTTTTCCTGCTTGTGCCATGCTTTGCTCTTCCTAGCTGTCCAGTTCACTGGGCTTTTCTTTTTTGCTGTTGAGCTTCCACTTGTTCCTTTTGGCGATGACACTGGTGCTTTCGGTTGGCATTTTCACGCTTTGCTTGCTTATTAGTTCAGGTGTTCTGTACTTTCCAATTACAGTTTTTTGCTGCTGTGGATCTGGGCAATCGTAATGCACAGGCCATAATTCATAGCCAAGGACTTGTCCTAAGTATTTGAATGTTTTCCAGGCTATCCCCTCCAGATACCAGTCGATGATGGATCAGATGAGCCTGTTTCTGAAACATCTGACGCTAAGAGCACCCCAACTACGGAAGGTGGGAGCTCTTTGACTTACTGCTCAGAAACCATGATGGATGGGGCGTGGTAATCCTTGCCAAAAGACTCGCTGGACTGTGTTCTAGTGGGGTTTCTCAGGAGGAGTGTCTGCCCTCTTGGATAAAAGCTCTTCATTAGTCTCATCACAAGTCACTTTTGCTGCAGAATGGGATAATGAGCTTTAAAGGTGGAGAACGGGTTAGAAGGCAAGAGAAGGTGAAGTGTTTATTATAGCTCAGGAAGTTGCTTGCAGTTTGCTTCCTGAAGGCTTTTTACAGAGTGACTGCAGGGTCCTGTTGGCTCGGTGCAGGCGGGAGCAATCCCATGTTGTGCGCTCCCAGGGCTAGAGGTTTTTGTCATCATGTTCCCCTGAGATACCGACAGCACGGCTGGTTCCCTTTCAAGAGGTAGCTGTCCCTCATAGCTCTTCCCTGTCCCATATTTATGTGTTCATTAGTACAGCATGGTTTGTGCTGGAGTGATAAAATGTGCAGAGTCCATATATAAAACAAGACTTTGTGCTGATGGAGAAGTCATGTTGGTAGGGCTCAAGGCATGTTCATGCTGCTCCAGAGTTGCCTGAATACCATGTTTGCAGAAAGAATCTAATTCCAAAGCCATCTAGAGACTTGTTCACCATTTTGGTTTGGATTGGAGGAGACCTTAGAGGTCATCTTTAAGTTATATTTTAATTAACTGCAGTTTATGTTCCTTTGGCTGCTTTAATCCCAAGTATCTGCCTCTTGGAGACTTCAGGTAAAGACATCAGATTGCAAAATTTATCTATAAGAAAGGTGGACGGAGATGCTGACCAGTTCCAGCCCTGTCCCGCTGGAGGTGCAGGCCAGATGATTGTCTGAGAAGTGGCTCTGTTCCTGCACATACGGCTCAAGGAATCAGTACATAAAACCTGGCTGGTGTGGAAGGGGATGTTATCCCTCTTTCCAGGTGGATTGGGACTGTTGTGGTGAGCTGGCATCCCTCTGGTAGATGGAGCCGGGTCTCAGAGCTGCCCTGAGTGTGATGCAGTTGGAGTGTTTGGGTGCTTTTGTGGATATCCCGTGGGAGCTGTCCTCTTCTGCTCAAGACTGGTGACGTCCCTGCGCAGACAGCATTGCTGTGCGTGTAGATCAGGCATCAATAGCTATCTTCAGATGTGTGTTTTTCAGGCAGCGTTCATGCTAAAGCCTTCAGCTGCTCCATGCTGGAGACGTGGTCTGTGTGGCAGAGCGGGAGGCTCATGGCATCCCTGCAATATGGGCTTTGCTCTGTCGTGCTGGGTTGTCTCCTTCCACAAGCACTGACTCAAGGGAGGGAGTCAGGTGCTTTTCTGAGCAAAATGTTCTTCAGGCATGCCCTGGCGCCGACAGGATTTTGCTACTCAACGGCTCTGTGAAAGCTGCATTATTTTTCAGATGCCACAGCACCTTTAGTGGAGGAAGGAGACCACGAGGATCAGGGTGGTGTCGAACAACACGGGGAGATTCCAGAAGGAACCACAGGTGAGGGAGACCAAGGTGCAGTTTCATCTCTTGATGCAGACAGAGCAGAGAGCTAGACTGGTTAATGCATGAAAATAACACCGCAAAACCTCTCGCAGGCATGCTTTGCTGCTGATGTGTGCTTCTTTCTTCTCCATGGCCTGCAGGAATAATTAATCGCAGAACCACAGAATGGTCGGGGTTAGGAAAGTCCTCTGGACCTCCTCTAGTCCAACCTCCTTGCTAAAGCAGGGTCACCTCCAGCTGGTTGCACAGGAGTGCATCCAGGTGGGTTTGGATGTCTCTGGAGAAGGAGACCACCCTCTGTGGGCAGCCAGCTCCAGTGCTTCATCACACACAAGAAAGAAGTTTTCCCTTATGTTCAGGTGGAACTTCCCGTGCTCCAGTTTGTGTCTAGTGGTACTTGTCCTGTTGCTGGGCGCCACTACACAGAGTCTGTCCTCTCCTGCTGCCCCTCACCTGTCAGAAATGGATCAGCACTGATGCGATCCCCTCTCAGTTTGCTCTTCTCCAGGCTGAACAGACCCAGGTCTCCCAGCCTTTCCTCCTAAGGAAGATGCTCCAGTCCCCTCATCATCTCTGTGGACTCTCTCCAGTCATTCCTTGCCTTTCCAGAGCTGGGGAGCCCAGGACTGGACACAAGGTTCCAGATGGTGCCTCCCTAGGGCAAAACAGAGAGGAGAACCCCCCTTGCCCTGCTGGCCACACTTTTTTACATGCACCCCAGAATTCCCTTGGCCTTCTTGGCCATGAGGGGCCATTGGTGGCTCGTGGTTGGCTTGGTGTCCATGAGGACTCCCGGGTCCTTCTCCGCAGAGCTGTTTTCCAGCTGATCAGTCCCTCACCTGTACTGGTCCAGGGGGTCGTTCCTCCCCAGGAGAAGGACTGTACATTTGTCTTTGTTGAACTGCATGAGGTTCCTCTCCACCCATCTATCCAGCTTGTCCAGGTCTCACTGAACAGCAGCCTCTGGTGGATCAGCCGTTCCTCCCAGTGTTGTGTCATCAGCAAACTTACTGAGCGTGCAGTCCCCTCATGCAGGGCATTGATGCTGATGCTGGACCAGACTGGGCCAAGTATTGATGCTGGGCAACACCCCTGGCCTCGAGCCTCCAACAGGGCTCTGTGCCACTGATCCTAAACCTTTAATTCCCTAGCTTACGGGTGTCCTCTTGCCTCCTCCATCACGGGGAAAACTTGCAGCCTTTTATTCTCTCTTTCTTAGCTCCTCATCTGACAATCTTCCTATCTGGTGTCTCTGTGGCGGCCTCACCTCCCATCTCCAGGCTAAGTGCTTGCCTGCAGATCGTGATAATCTCTGCTGCTCTGCCAGCAGCCTGTGTTGCAGTGAGGTGATCACTACAGGGCTTTGCTGCTTCTCTCACTGGCGCTCTCGCTCAGCCCAGCCCATGCTTTGTCTTCGGAGCAGCGGGTGAAACCAGGCCACTGCAGCAGTTCTGTGTGTGCCAGCGTGTTTTCAGGATAACGCAGAGGAAATGGAGTGGCTAATTCAGCCTGTGGGGAATTCCTGCACGTGGGCCTGGTTTTCCAGGGAGGGGTGGTGGTCTTTCAGAGGCAGAGGAAGAAGGGAGTGAGCTGCAGCAGTGCTGTGTGTGTATAAGAGAGCAGGAGCTCCTGGGAGAGTCAGATCTTTATGGGAAAAATGTGTCCCCTACGCAGGAGCCACTGGCTTCTGGAAGCATCAGTCAGGGCCTGAGAAAGGCAGTGAGTGGAAATGAGCTTCTGCCAATGCCTGAATGCTGCAACAAGCCCACAATGTGCTCCCTCGGGCAGACAAACTGTCCTGCTTCCAGTCCCCTGGGCTGAAACAGAGCATCTTGCCTGTGAGCAAGGATGCACAGTCTCTTGTTCAAGATCTGACTGCACCAGGGAGCCAGGAAGAAGCAGCGTGTCCTGAACTCTTTGGAAAAAAAAGTGGAGGAGAACAGAAAATCCTAGTTTGACTGTAGAGCTGCTGCGTGCGAATATAATTGATTGAGCCTGTTGGAAGTAGTTGTATAATAAATTGAAAAAATTCTGATGGAGACAAACCATCACTGCTATGAAGAAAACTGCTTCTCTAAGGTACTGGTATTCCTGTGGTGTTGGATTTCTACCAGACTGGGGTTTACTGGTATCGAATAGCCTGGGCAGAGTTCATTTCACTAGGTTAGGCAGGAGACACCAAGGACGTAGGGCTGAGGTAAGAGAGATTTGTGTGAATGCGGCTAGCTGCTAGACCCAAGGTGTGGGCAGCAGAGGGGATATCAATCCATGCGTTTTCCTGCTCCTTAACAGCATGTTTTCAACACCTCTACCTAAAGGAGCTTGTGCTAACCTGCCCCCCTGGGATGTGCAAGTGGGTGAAACACTCCTCCGGTCTGGTACAGCACAGGCTGAATAAATCTAACTAGATCAGCATGGGCTGATTTCCTTTCTGATACCACGCTGCTCGTAACACAGCGCTGATGGGCGGAGAGGTAAATAAATTCTCCAGACACGCACTTAAACTTAATTCTTGTTTTGATCATGTTTTTCCTGTTCTTTCCCTGAACTGGGACCAGCTGAAGAGGCGGGTGTAGGAGCCACCCCCAACCTGGAGGATCACGCTGCAGGAGATACCGTGCAAGGTTAGTAAGTCGTCTCTTGCTGGGTTCCTGACATTGCTGCCCACTTGTGTGGCTGCTTGCTAAGGGCCTGGGGATTTTATTCTGCAGTGCAAATGCTCGGCACTGTATGAGCGGTTGTGTGGTTCTCCCTGTTCCTGTCAGGGGAGGGTCATACATGCTGTGAATGTCCCAGCACACTCATTGCAGGGAACTGCAGCTTTTCATGTACCAAATTTCCTTCTCAGATGGCTGAAGCCCTGGTGCTTGTTTGTCCAGTTTCATCCTCCAGGCTAGAAAAGGGAATAAATGGAGCCAGGATCGTGCAGTGAGCCAAGAGGAACTGCTCAGCATTGGACAGAGTCCGTTTGGGACCCTGCATGTCGTACATGGAATAAGTGAATTGTTTGACTGCAATTACCATATCTCTTAATGTTAAACATGTCTCAGACCCATTCACTGATGCCCTGACTTTCACATTAGGGGTGTTTTTCTTATTCCAGCCTTAGGAAACATGACTGACAAAGCCAGGCACTGAGTGTTAATTGTATATCTGCTCCAAAGAACCAAGAAAATATCCAGGGACCTGTTGGCTATTTGGAAAATCTGTTTTGATTCTGCTTGATGGAAAACTTCAGGATGGGGTGTGGGGACCTAGTGCTACATTAATTTTGGACTTATGAGTCCAAACTCACTTAGAGATGCTGCCTTGTTAGTGCTTCCACCGTAGCGCTAATTTGGTGCGCTGGTTAAAATCATAGTTAAACCCCATTTTGTAAGATAGTTTTCTATGCAGTTGATGTAAAAAATTCTTCTAGCTGCTTGGGTAGCGTCCTCCCTCCTCACATCCACATTAGTGCATTTACAGACATACGTGTCTTTTAAAGCAGTAAACAGAGCTTTGCTTTCTCAGCTCAGGGCAGAATTCACGTCATCTTTGCTTTCTGCGCACAGATGAGCACAGTTATGTGCAGTCTACTCCCTGCAATTTAAGATCTTTGCTTGCCTGTCCAGCACTTCTTGGACTGGCAGATCTTTTGCATTTAAAATAGTGTCACATTTAAAATAGTGTCGCTGCTACAAAAAAGAAATGAGGATTGTTAGCAGGAGGGGGGTGATATTCTCTCTTCTCTCTGCCACGTTCAGTCTGATTCTGGCTCCTTCTCACCAGATTTTTAACAAGACCTTTCTGTGCTGTCCTGGGATCTTTCAGCTTTCAGGAATGGGGACGTACAGCTAGCTGGAGCGCTGATGTAATCTATAAAGGACACTTCTAGGGTCTTCTGTAAATGGTCACTTCTCTGGAAGTGGACTTGTAATAATGTGCTGTTTCCTTTCAATGGTTCTCTTTGATTTTGAGGAAAAGGTGATTCTCAACACGCACACACTCTTTGATGCCTTGTTACCGGCTACCTTCATTTTTCCTGTTGTGGAATTTGAAATAATAGTCTTTGCAGTGAAGATGGAGAGCATTAAAATGCCTCCGGAGTCTCGGGTGGAGAAATGCCTTCTGATTCACTGGCATTGTGGCAGCTCTTGGCCTTGTGCTGCGCGTTTGCATCACCAGCAGGTCAGGAAGCGTGGAAGCACAGCTGATGAACCGAGTGTCCACATCTCTGCTCTGACATTGCTTGATGGTCGTCGTTCATTTGCAGAAGAAGTGAGTCAGTGGGACAGTCTGCTAGCTACTGTATGAACGCTCTTCAAATCCCTTGGGCTATAAGTTATTTCTTGATGCCACATATCAAATATTACCTGCCAATAGGTGCTGATTTAGGACTTCTCTTAAACCAAAATTTCTGAGGTATTCGTGTGGTAGTTTCATTTAACTGTTATGGTTAAAATGGGGAGAACATTGATAAAAGCCCGAGTCAGTCTTGGTTGCTTCTTCTCTTTTTGAATCCTGTTTGTTAATCTAACGAAGTGACAATCGGAACCTCAGATCTAGGCTCTTCAGTTTACCCAGTCAGTGTTCAGAAAGCCCAGAGAGTATTTGGAACTGGACAAATTCACAATACAGGATGTTCATTCTTTCTAGGGTGGTTTACCTTAAAGCCATCTACCTGTATCCAGAGTGAATTCTCTATTGCCGATGCATCTTTGCTTCAGTGGAATGAATTTGTAACAGAAAGCTGCGGCTCAACTAGAATACATGGCTTAATGCAGCAATTGTTGGATGAAATTGTAGAGCTCTGTGTCATGCATGAGATCAGTGATAGAACATAATTCTCTCTTTTTTTTTAAAAAAAAGGAGGTCTGTGTCTCTGTGACCGTAGGTTTTGGGTTTTAAATATTGCTTTCTGCTCTGCCCAAGCGGTGGCAGCGGCACTGGAGCTCTCGATAGCCTGAGTGGGTGCACAGCCCAAAGTTTCTGTGGCTGTGGAAACCTTTGTGCTTGCAGTTCTTTCTGCAGACTGATGGCTCTGCTGGCTGTTGGAACACACAGTAGTTAAGAGGAGACGTAGGAGTGTTCTTCCCCAACAGAAATGTTTTGGAGAGCAAAGCAGAGGTGGTTTGAGCTCTGGTAGCTGTGTCTGCATGAGCATTATTTCCTGCAAGGGAGGAGAGGAGTGGAAGGGGGAGTTCTGCAAGCTTGTGAAGGAGGGGAAGGGTCTTGCCTGCTTTGTTGTTGCAGGAAGAGGTGGCGGTCCCTGACCAGTGAGATGATGGTCCAGTGGTGTTAGATTAGAAAACGGAGGCATTCTTGGCTTCTGAAAACCTCTGTAGTTAAACCAGCTCCTAGAGCTTGACTGTGGCTGGATACCTGGGTCACTTCCCAGGCAGGTCCAGGGAGGAGTCCGGTCCACTCCTGCTGGGGTTGTCACGGTTCCTGATTCCCATGGGGATCAGAGTTTCTTTCAAGGCAGAAGCCGCTGTAGAAGTGAGCTGGTCTGTTCAACGGGGCAGCGTGGGACTTGCTTTTTTCCTCTATATCGATAGTAGAAATTCACAATCTCTCTTGGCATTACATATCAGGGTGTGTTTGACACGCCTGTGCTAATTGTTTGCCCGTACTTCATACCCTGCATCTTCAGCTGCAAAGGAGACAAGCTCTTCAGAGTTACAGCCTGTCCCTCAGGATCGTGTGGGAGATGCAATAAGAAGAGAAAGCCAACCAACAAAGCAGGCAGCCGGGGTTGCTCAGCAGCCTCTTCTATCACATGAAACGAAGGCTGCAACAGCAGCTCCCACCAGGATTGAAGTCACCATCCCAATACCTCTGGATATGTACCAAGACTCCAGAACATATGAAGACAGCAAAGAGTTGTGGGATCACCGAGGCAGGGAAGGCGTTGGTGTGGATCCAGTGCTGGGAACAGAGCAAGGTCATGATGTGTGCACTGAGGGCTTGGCAGGAGCAGGCAGCACAGATGACTCCCATATTAAAGATGGGCCGTCTCCTTTATATACCAGAGCCTCGTTAAAAGAAGATGCCAGTGGACAGGAAAGAGACGAGGACCGTGATATTGATGAAACTCCTGAACAGGATTTGATTTCCCTGGTGGGACAGCATGTTTCACCAGGGTCTGAAGTGGGCTTGTGTCCAGCAGTAGCCAAGGAAGCTCTTGAAGAATGTGCCTTTGGAGAAAACAAATCCCAAGATATGCTCAGAGACACAGCAAGAGAAGCACCTCTTGTTGAAGCTGAATCACATAAAGCAGGAGAGGACCGAGAGGAGAAGAGATGGCCACGGCGGGGGGAGGAAGACACAGATGTCATCCTATCCGAACCTTCTGAAATCGTTTCCCAAAAAGCTGAGTCTGGGGAGGGAGGAGATTCCGGACCCTTGCTAGAATCAGCCAAACTCCCTGTTGAGTTAAAAGCTGGTGTGGAAGACAAAGATGCTCCTTTGGAAGAGGCAGTGCCAGATACAGGAGAACGCCGGACACCCAAGAAGAAAACTTGTGCTCGTGTTGCAGATAAAGCCGTCAGTCGTGTCCCTCTCCTAAAAGGTGTGTGCACCATTTGCCTGCCTGGAGCTCACCTTGCTGGTGGCTTGCGCACAACAAGGCTGCCTGAACCAGCACTTCAGCTTGCTGCCACCTCTTGAATCCTGCTGCTGGGGAAATGGCCTGGACCTTTGCTGTGAACTGAACCCCAAAGCGCCGCTGCTTCTCCCTCTCCTTCCTTCCCCGTTTAGTTAATCCTGGATGACCTGGCATTCTTGCCAGACCCTTACGTTTCAGTTTTGCATCCCTTGCATGGTACTGGCGTGCCCCCATCATGCTTTGTTCGCCAGTTTTTGTTTGATATCCTTGGATCTGTGGGGTGGGTGCCTTCACTCACACCTGGCTCCTTCCCAGCGAAGATGAAGACCGCATGGACGTTCCGGCATGTTGGAGTGGGGCTAACCCAGCACACGTGGAAGCTTATCCCAGCAAAATACGTGCATCTAGTTTGCATGTGTCCGCTGTCCAGTCCAATAACTCTTTATATTGGCTTTACTAAAGAGGAGGGAGGAGGAAAAAGGCAAGCGAGGTGGCACTCTAACCTTGGAAAAGGCCCCATGTTGGTCCTGTTGTACTTTTCCCTCAAGTTTCCACTACTGATGGCTGGAGGGAAGGTCTGCAGCGGGTGGAGTTTTGCCCGCTGCAGGGCACCTCTGGTGCTCTTACAAAGCATCCTGCTCCGATCCCCATTCCGGTTGGCGTGTCCCTGCGCAGTCCAACGCTCTGGCTGTTTGGGATGCTCTGCGGGAGCTGCCTGTGTGTGTGCATCTAACAGCGAGTGTGTTGCTGGGCTGGGCGGGTAGTCAGACCATAGAGCAGCAACCTCAGTCTCAGCTGTCTTGGGTGAAGGTCTGAGCTCCCCTCTCAGGGTGCCAGCAGAGCATATCTTAGGCCTTTTCCTTCTCCAAAGTCTGTTTTCCACCTTTCCTGGGGGCAGAGGGATGTCACGAGGGGTCCTGCTTGGTGGCCAGTTGCAGGTTTTGCTGTGAGTTGTGTTAAGCTGGGGCAGCAGGACCCACGTCAACCCCCGATGGTGCCTCACCGTGTTGGACTTCAGCTCTGGGGTCTGGCCTGGGGGAAGCTCTGTTTTTTTACCCCAGTGCCGCGTCCCAAAAAGCTGGCTTGGCTGCCTCCATTAGCTTGGCAATCCTGCTGCCTGCCCCTCTGGTTTGTGGCAGAGAAATATGCTCTTTGCTGCTCAGGGTTCATGAGGAAATTGTTGATGCAGCTTTTTCCATTGGAGCTAAAGCTCATAACATATTTCTCCTCGTACGCTCCTTGATAACCCAGCGGGAAGCTTTGCCCATGTGCAGCAGGACATTGGCATGGCTTGACCATTCACCATTGACCATTCACCGTGGAGCCTAGGAACAGTGGTGGGTTGGGGATGCATTGCTCGGAAGTTCTTTATTTAGTAGCTATTTGTTTCAAAGATAGAGATATTTCATCTGTTAAGCTCTAGCGTTGCTCCAAGCCTGCAAGCTTGATAGGAAACCAATAGGCCAACAACTCAGATCCTCAGCCCCTGCGGGTCTGACCCAGGCTAAAGGCAGGAAGCAGGGATTCAGGAGAGATGGGGAGGAACAACGGTGTGATATAGCCATGCTGTGCAAAGCTAACACACTGAACAGCAGCTCTAAATGACATCACGGGCAACCTGGTGCTGCTAGGACTGGCGCATCCTTCAGTTTTAGTTTGCAGTTTTTATATATGTATATATGGTTGCTGGAACCAGTGGGTGTTTTAGACAGGGAGGCTCATGTTTACGTTGAAGAGAACTTGTTCCATCCTAAGCTGAACGGGTACTGCTGGAACTGAGTGCAAATCTGAGCAAAATGGTCTCATACAGAGCTTGTTGCATGTGCCTGATGCCCCAGTGATGACTGGTGTACTGTTGCCTAGGCACAAGATCATCCGTTAACCCAGAAAGAAAGTGTTTGCAGTGTGGAAGTATTTCTGACTTTGTAATATTTTTAAGAATAGTGTTTGATCTGAGGGAGAGCAGGAATATGGAGCACCTAGTCAGCCTGCATGTTCCTGTAGCACAGGCGTTACCATCTTTCTAGAGTTTAATGATCAGTTGCAAGAAGTGTGACTGCGTGTTTCCATTGTCAGGTCGCATTGACAGCAAAGACCAGGATGGGGCTGAGGCTGAGGAAAAGAAACCGAAGGTAAGCTAAAAAACAAAACCAGAGGTGATGCCAACCTGCTGAGTGCTGTGCTTTCCTGACTCCCTCTCCTGCTCTCCTGGGCTGCCGTTGTCCCTCTTAGGAAACCTTATCATTGTCCTCTGTTCTTCCATCTGTCTTTCAAAAGTCTTTTTATTTTTCCTTCCCTCACCCTGGTTTGGATGGTGCAATCCATGGTGATCTTTAAGGCAGAGGAAGTTAAAGCAAATCCAAAAAAGTGGCTCAGGGGGTTGGGTGGGTGCTGTGAGAGGTTATTTTCTCAGGCCAGGCCAGGAAAGCAGCTGTCTGGGTTTGGCAGGACAGGCTGTCACAAAAGCAAACTCAAAACTGTGTTGGGCTGTACTGGGGATAAGCAGCATAATAGTGAATTAAAAATTGAAATCTAGGCCTTGCAGATGCTGTGTTCTGGGTGAGGAATGGAGTTTGATAGTGGGGAAAATTCCCAAAGTGTAAAGGCATCTGTCAGACTGATAATTTGGAAGAGGTTTAGTTCAGCTGGCCACTAGCCTGGCTAGTGCCTGGGTGGGATAATGGGCCATTGATGGGTAGAGAAAGAAAAACGAGGCATATAATTATTTTCGAACAATGTGAAGTTGGATCTTTCTCTAGTGAGGTTTGTCAGAGTACCTGCAGCATGTTTGCCAGTGGTGAACGTAGAGAGTTTGGGAGAAGATAGAGGAGTTCATAGGGTAAAACGTGCCACTGGTGTGGAGGGCATGGCGAGGGCAGGCTGGCTTGGGGTGAACAGAGCCCCAGAAAGGGGCTCAGGTGGTATTGCCTTGTCTGGGAGGCACAAAGCTGAGGAATCCTCCATCTGCTAGTGTAGCCTTGGGAGCCCAGGCCCTGCAGTGCTTGCCCAGCTCTGTGCTGCAGGGGGAGAGCAGCACCAGCCATTGCCTGTCCCACACTTGGTTCTGTATTGCACCTTCTAATCCTATTTCATGTCAATGATCCCCTTTTGTTTCCCTCCCATACTGATTTTTTTTTTGTTCCAATTTTGTTTCCATTTTTAAGAAATCCTCACCTTCCACTGCCAAACCCCCAGGCGATAGACCCTCCATCCCTCCCCACCGACACACCTCCTCTAGCACAACCCCTCCGAAAACACCCTCCAGCCCTGCTTCCATCTCTAAACGAGTCTCTTCTGTCACATCCCGACCTGCCAGTACAGGAATGCAAGAAACGAGAGCCAAGGTAAGGACGTGGGATGTGAGAGAGGCAAAGCTGCCTTGGGGCACACCTCAGAGCATTCCTGATGGGTCTGGCAGCGCTTGGCTAGGCACTTTCTCCACGTCCTCTTCAGTGGAGAGGGTGGAATCACCTTCCTGTGGCCACGGCCAGACCGTTCCTAGGTTTGTTGTTGGAAGCAGCTGGATCGATCTCACTGGCACTTGGGTGCTTGCTCTGCATTACAGAAAAAGTTTGTCATCGCTGCAAGGTGTTCCCTGGTCTCCTTGAGGCATTTCCAGCTCCCTTTATGCTCTTTGGTGCTCTTGGTTGTTTTATGACTTTATGCTGTGTTTTATGGGTGCGTTGGCTGCAAACAGCAGATGTCGTTGAAATGTGCTGGAGCCAGATCTGCCAGGTGCAGCACGGAGAGTAGGAAATGCACACACATCCGTGATTGGTTCTGCAGTGTAAAAAGTAGCTGGGAGTTTCCCTTTGAGGCATTTAGTCATACAAATACACCTATGGTGAGGGGAAGAGCAGTCAGAGCCAGCCAAGGACAAGGTTTTACCATGACAGGGATGGCTCTGCTCCAGTCCCCTGCAGCCGTGGGACCAGTCAGCCTGTAAATTGTCCCATGTGTATTTCTTGTGAGCTTTTGTGCACAGACAAGCGTTAGAATCATAGAAAGAATCACCAGGTTGGAAAAGACCCACCGGATCCTCTAGTCCAACCATTCCCATCAATCACTAAACCATGTCCCTCAGCACCTCGTCCACCTATCCCTTAAACCCCTCCAGGGAAGGTGACTCAATCCCCTCCCTGGGCAGCCTCTGCCAGGGACCAATGACCCTTTCTGTGAAAAATTTTTCCTAATGTTCAGCCTAAACCTGCCCTGGTGCAGCTTGAGGCCATTCCCTCTCGTCCTGTCCCCTGTCCCTTGGGAGAAGAGCCCAGCTCCCTCCTCTCCACAACCTCCTTTCAGGGAGTTATAGAGAGCAATGAGGTCACTCCTCAGCCTCCTCCAGGCTAAACACCCCCAGCTCTCTCAGACGCTCCTCTTCTTCTCCAGCCCCTTCCCCAGCTTTGTTGCTCTTCTCTGGACTCGCTCCAGAGCCTCAACATCCTTCTTGTGGTGAGGGGCCCAGAACTGACCCCAGGATTCGAGGAGCGGTCTCCCCAGTGCCGAGTCCAGAGGGAGAAGAACCTCCCTGGACCTGCTGGCCACGCCGTTTCTGATCCAAGCCAAGATGCCATTGGCCTTCTTGGCCACCTGGGCACCTGCTGGCTCATGGTCAGTTGCTGTCAACCAACACCCCCAGGTCCTTCTCCTCCAGGCAGTTTCCAGCCAGACTTCTCCTAGTCTGGAGCTGCCCAGGGTTGTTGTGCTCCAAGTGCAGGACCTGACATTGCATCTTGTTAAACCTCCTGTCATTGGTCTCGGCTCCTGTAGGCCGCCAGGGTAGGAAGCAGAAGGGTCTGGTGTGCTTGTGGTCCACAAGGGGTGATAGCCCATCCCCAGGTAGATCCCTCTGCATCAGCCTTTCCCCCCTGCATTCCCAGGGCCAGGAGATGAGAGGTGGTGTGAAGACGGCCACTCCGCGGTCTGCAGCAGGGCAGGCCCAGAGGAACTCGACTAATGCCACGCGCATCCCAGCAAAGACACCCACGGCCCCCAAGACACCTCCCAGCTCCGGTAAGTGATGATCTGGAGATTCTCAGCCTTGTCACAAGGCGCTGGCTGCAGCACGAGGGATGCTTCCTCTGAAATGAGCCTTTCTGAATGCTGCTTTATCTGCTCCCTTCGTATAGTTGCTAGTGTGTAGGAGAGGGCAGTTGCTTTTTATTTTGGGATTTCCTCCAACTTGGAAGATTTGGCAGCTCCATTTTTTTTTTTAATCTATCTGTTCCTTTTCTCTTGACAATATTACACAAAGACCAGGAGCAAGAGGATCAATTCTTCAATTGCAGGAATGGAGATTAGCCCATTATTCTCAGAGAAGAAAGCTCTTGAAAGTATCGGGCATTGTGAATTTCCACGAAAACCATGCATTTCACTGAATATATGTATTTTTCATTCTTAACCAGGGCTGCGTAAAACCTTAAATCAATTATATTTCCAGCTTTTTTCTGTTTAAGCATCTTTCTTGTTCATTAAACAGGCAGAAAGGAGCAGAAGAAACCACCTCCTGCAGCAGCCAAGTCTGAGAAAGGTGATGTTTAAGGGTTTTCTTTTCTTCCATTTCTTTTCAGATTGGGGATGGTTCTGAGCTGCTCAGTGATCAGCCTTGTTTTGTTTCATAAAATAATTTTGTAAAAATGCTCCCACATTTCCAATAGAAAAGTGGTTTCGTTTGAATATCTTTTGTCTGTAATTTGTCATGGGTGCTAATGTCACAGTTGGGTGGGGAGTCTTACCAATGATTCAATCAATGAGGACCACCTTTCTTCTGAGGCACTAGGAAACAGGTTTTAATGAGAGTTTTCACTTAAAAGTGAAGTAGGAGGAAGTGCAGCCGTCTCCCCATGGTGATGGTCTCCACTAGGAATCATGAGTGGGCCCTGGGACCAGGCAGGCAGTTGAGTGAGGAAGAGGTTGTGTACCCAGATTGCTCATCCTGTGCTTGCTTCTCTCTGACCACACATTTCAGGTGAGCAGCCAAAGTCTGGAGACAGAAGCGGTTACAGCAGTCCGGGCTCTCCTGGGACTCCGGGCAGCCGTTCCCGCACTCCCTCTCTGCCCACCCCACCAGCCAGGGAGCCCAAGAAGGTGGCAGTGGTTCGCACACCACCAAAATCTCCTGCATCTGCCAAGACCCGCGTCCAGCCATCAGCTGCACCCATGCCTGATCTGAAAAATGTGAAGTCCAAAATTGGCTCAACTGAAAATCTGAAGCACCAGCCCGGAGGTGGCAAGGTAAGCGTGGACTCTTGCTTTCCAGGGGTCTGTTTGTGGGGACAGCGGGTTCTTGACGCTGCGTTTGGGAGGGGAGAGCCCTTCCTGGCCCCAGCTGGGGCCAGAGATGACAGCAGTGGGCACCATGCTTCAGCTGATGGCCAGACTTTGGAGTTTATTGGGCTGATCGGGTTGAGCGCTGACATGTCCTGAAATCGTCTGGCTTAGCAGAGTACAGTGGTCCTGCAGAGAGCTCCTGTTGCAGCTTCCGTGGGGTGCCAGCACCGATGGTTTGCCAGCCAGGGGGTGACGTTCCCCCGTGGTGCCCAGTTAGGGAGAGCAGCCTGGGACCTGCAGCCCTCAAGAGTCACTGCATCGGGGCTGTGTCTCTGGATCCCGTACTATGTGATCAGAGCAGTCCCTTCAGCGCTGCCTCCGTTTCTTCATTAGCGAGCGGATGGAATGAGCTCCTCCCTGCGAGGGTGCAGGGCTCGTTATGCATTTCAGAACATTGTGACTCTGGATCCAGCCCTGTTGACAAGGTTTTGGGTTTTGTTCTGTGATCAAGCACAGTCCTGCTGCACAATGCAGTGTGGCACGACCACAACGGGTGGCACTATTGTCCTTGCAGCCATCAGTGCTTGTCACTTCCTGAGAGGCTGTTTCATGAGCAGCAAGGTGAACTCCTTGCTCCAAGTGCTTGGCAACGAGGATTTCATGTTACTTCTTGCTAGCCCAGCAGAGGAGAGTCTGGTTGAGGGAGTGGTGTGAGCTGATGGATCCATGCAGCTCCAGGAGTACATGGTTACTTGGCTCAACACTCATCCCAGCCTCTCTGCACTGCTCTGCTGGGTGGCTGTATCCCGAGGCTTTTATAAAATCCTCCTGGCTGCATGAGTGGAGATGTGACAGCACCTGGTTCCTCTGACTGGTGAAGGCCTAGAGGCTCTGACACCGATGTTAAATGAGAGAGCTGTGCAGTCAGGGGTCCCTGGTGCTTGTGCTGCCTTGCAGACTTTGTGCTGCGGCTCCTGGTGCAGCAGAGCCCTGACAAATCTTCCCCAAGTGCAGCGCATGCATTTAGTGTGACCAGGTCACACCGTGGCTCTGAATGTTTGACTTTGGCATGGGGGAAGGTTTTGAAATGGCTTCTCTTCACCTTCTTAAGTAGCAGCGTGCTTTTCCATTTCTTGATGTGCACTTTTTGCCATGGCTGTTGGTTTACTGGAGAATGCACGTTTTGCTTCGTACGACAATCCAGAGAGGCTCTGGAGCTGGGCAGGGCTGCTCTGAGCAGAGCTGTGTGTGTCCTTCCAGCTCCCTCGTCCCGGGGCCTCAGCCCTCCTGCCCGCTTAGCACAAGGTTTAAGTTTTTCCTGCTGCCCCACAAAACACTGCATTTCAGGGATTTTAGAAGGAACCCTTCCATTCTTCCATTTACTGTAGTTGGTTTAATTGTTTGCTTGTTCTTTTTAATCCAGCTTTTGCAAGTTCTTTTTCCTCTGTCAACTTCTCTCTCAGGCAGCATGTTTATTGTTGTCACTGGAAGAGTAATAGCAGCTGAATTTGGGACGATTCATTGCTTTTTGCAGGGGAGAAGGCTGGATGCTCTGTTGGGGCTTTTGTAGGACACAAGACTGCTCTTAGCAGAATGGCTGCAGCAGGGGCAGAAGGGACTGATCCAATGGGTTTGATTTTTAAGGTGGCCAGAAGATGAGTCTGGAGCCTGCTCTCCGTGCAGATTTCAGACCCTCAGCCTAGGGAATCACAGGTACCAGGGGCACAGGCACCGGGAGTCAGCCAAGCCAGATTGCTTTCAGTATTTCTGCATTGTCTGAGTGCTTTTGTTGTTGCTGGATCACTGAGCGCTGCTCTGGCCAAGCCTCGTCTAGCAGAACTAGATCTTGACTTGCAGGATTAGTTGATGTGAACTTGGAAAATGATGCTGGAGGTGTGTGTCAGCTTCAATACTTCTTGTGGTGAAGAACTAGGGAATAGCAAGGGGGTCTCCATGCAGCAGGAGGCTGGGAATGTGTTGAAAGGGAGGTTAAGGTTGTCTGCTCAGCCAGCTTTGTGGATGTTGCCATCCAGGGTCTGCATGTGCAGGCTGATGTGACGCTGCTTTCTTGCAGGATGCTGTGTCTCTTGCCCTCTCCTGAGGTTGTGTTTCAGGCAGGCTTTTCTTCTGAGGGGGCACAGGCCTATGTGCCTGCTGTTTTTTACCTGCATTTGCTTCTGGTTTAGGCTTCCACAGGTTGCAAAGCCAATCCATTCCACGCTGGAATAGCTGCTCCTGTGCATGGGGTCACTCCCGCATAGCTGTCCTCATGAAACCCAGGGAAAATAAGCCCTAAAGGGAATCAGCTTAATTAATTAGTCTGAAAATCAGTGTGTAGGGGGAGATTGCAGACAGGCTTGGGACTGGAGGGTGAGGTTGGTTAGCATGGTCTGTGGTTCCCCTGTGACACCGAGCCAATTCCAGCCTCTCTCCTACCCGAGTTGGCATTGGGATTATGCAATAGAACCACTGCTGTCGGGGTTGGTTGCTGCCCCTTTGGTCTGATAAGATCTGTAGATGTATAGATATATACAGAAGTTAAGAAAGCTGCAGGTGTGGGACTGCATCCCTGGAAGTATTTGCTTTTTCTCTTTGCAACTGTAGAGGGAGCTTGAGCCCTGCACAGCGCAGAGCTCACGGGTCCTCTTGCAGATGTACTGGACACACAGCTCCTGCTCTCCAGCCTGCTGCCTCAGCTGGCTGCACCCAGTTTGCTTAAACTGCTGCAACATGAGGCCACGGATCTGTCCTGGAAAGGGGCACACTGTCCAGCATAGGAGATGGGGCTGAGCAGGCATTTTTCTCTCAACTCTGTCCTTCTGCTGGCTCTGCAGAAGCCAAGTCTCAGACCACTGGTGCTTTTCAGCATGCCCAGCAAGTTCCTCCTTTTGTTCAGTGAAAGAGAACAGGGTGAGCTGGCTCTTTTGCTAGAGTTTCTTGTCTGGAAACCAGGGCTGCCTTACTAGCCAGACGTGTCCAGTCTCTAGCTATAACCTGCCCATCTCCATCTTCAGTTTCCAACCCATAAACAGCAAGGCAGAGGTTCTCCTTTGCTCTTGGTGCTGGAAGGCAGATTCCTGGTTTTGGTGATATAACGCATGGTCAAGCTGCAGATGGTCATGTTGTTTCTCACACTCTTTTCTGGCTACCAAAGGTGCAGATTATTAATAAGAAGCTGGACTTTAGCAGCGTTCAATCCAAGTGTGGCTCAAAGGATAATATCAAACACATCCCGGGAGGAGGCAGTGTGAGTACCTTCACACTTTCAATGCACTGTAATAGTTCTTATTATAAGTGGCATGTTGTGTACACTAAATCGCCGATGCTATCTGCAGCGACCCTGCCGTCAGATAGCTATTGGTGATGTGCAATGACTCTTTTCTGGCTACCAAAGGTGCAGATTGTTAATAAGAAGTTGGACTTTAGCAACGTTCAATCCAGGTGTGGCTCAAAGGATAATATCAAACACATCCCAGGAGGAGGCAGTGTGAGTACCTTCACACTTTGAATGCACTGTAATAATCCTTATTAGTGGCATGTTGTGTGCACTAAACCACCAATGCTATCTGCAGCGACCCTGCTGTCGCATAGCAGTTGGTGCCATGCTGTCATTTAACCTCATTAACACAAAAGATGTGGTTAGATGAACCCTAACAAGTCCTGTACATGCCTGACATGGACAGAACTAACCCGACCCCTGTAGAAACCATGTCTGTAGCAAAACACCCTGTTACCTTGAAGGTTTTATGCTACCTAGAAGGCTTAATGCCTCACTGTCTGCAGAATGGGTGCCTCTGGCAGACAGTGACGTAGTTGCTGATGCAGTAGATGGGTAGGTCTGTAGGCAAACACAATCCTTGTTGCTCAATGTGCTGCTAAATCGCACGTGACTGCACAACATTGAAAGCACAGGTTCCTGCCCATTCGTATCAGACAAGTACGATCCATGCAAATATTAAGCTTCTCCTTGCTAACGAAAGTGTCCGACAGTGCCCATGAAGGCTGAGCTTAAAATAATGTTAATTGATTTGAATGCAGGAATTTCCAACCATTCTCAGATAAATAGCTGGACTCAGCTTTCAGTTACTGTGCCAGAAACCTGGAGAAACTCCACAGAGGTTGGTGGATTTACACTAGTCTCTCTGGAGACAGAGTTTGGGTCCAGGGGAGGTGACAGACCAAGGAAGGAGCATCACTGAGACCCCAAACAGTGCAACCCAGGGTCTGTGGTTGCTTAGCCTGCAGCCGTCTGATGAAGGTACCTGGTGACTCTCAGATGCTCATGGTCGGTTTTCTTTGTGCTGTTTTCGATCTCTGTGGATGCCCTCCCTGAGCATTGCAGAAGGCTTGACACGTAAGCATGGGGTCGTAACTGGGTTTGCAACCTCCGTCTTAAATTTGGTGTCATTCTGCATTTACCGGCTGGGCCAGAGGAGCTGCTTGGCAGAGGGCAGACCTCTGTGAAGCAGGTTCCAGGCTTGTCCTGCTCTTTCTCACCCCAGGATCCTGCACTGGCTGGACTGCTTGGTGTATAGTGGACTGCTTGTAACACCAGGCGTTAGTGTTCCTCACGGATTGTCTGTGCTGCGGCTGTTAATTAGCTGAAGCACGGGGTGGTGAGCTCATCCTTTCCTCCTCTGAGAGCTCACACCATTGGCGAGTGTTTGCAGCTGCAGTGGCTGCAGTCAGTTAAGAATTATCTGGATTTTTGGCTGGAGGTTGTCATCATCCCTCCCCAGGCTCTGCCAGCAGTGAAAACAGCGTGATCGCTGCCTGGCTGCCGTGGCACGGAAAGCAGCAGCTCAGCTCTGGGTGCGGGTGCTCAGAGCAGAGCTGGGTGCGGACGTGGCTGGAGCGTGGCTGCTCGGGCTGGGCTGGCAGCAGAGCTGGGGATCCTCCCGGAGAGGGGCAGCAAGACCCCTCCGGGGCTGGATGGTGCTAACCCTGCACGGCACTGGTTGCAGGGACTGCCTGCCCAGCCGTTGCTGCACCCGGAGGAATGGAGTGTTGCTGCAGTATCCCAGGGTTGGTACCTTTTTTTTTTTCATTCCAAGCCAGCTGATGATCTGACAAGAGGATGCATTAGGCAAAAGTTGATGTAAGCATTGCTGCTGCTGAGAGGTAGGGCTCCCCAGGTCTCTGGCACTGGTTTCCCAGGCAAGCTACTCTATGCCCCTTTTCCTGTCTTGCTGCAATGGGGAGGACCCTTCTTTGCTACCCAGCAGGATGGTAAGGGTTAATGGACTCTTGTCTCTAGAAAAAGGGAACTGGAATGAGAGCACAGAGTGTTTCAATTGCTGATTGCTTGCTCTGGAAATGGGAAATCTTTCAGTCCCAGGTCCCAGCGGTGCCTGAATTGCTCCTGGGCCCTTCCGCTGGGATTCGAAAGGTGCCAGCTGTCCTCTGGGATGTTCCCTGCTGTCCAACTGAATCCAGATCCCCTCCTGCCCCATGCTTTGAACGTGTGACCTTCCCCTGGGGCTGTCTTCGTGTCTGTGTCTGCGATGTGCTCCCAGGCCCTGGCGTTGCATTTCTCCCCTCTCTCTGTCTCCACTCTCTGTCAAATGTGCCCTTTGGTATGTGTGAGGATCGGAGACAAGGCAGGGCTGTGTGCTGGTGAGACAGTGGTGTGGAGCCCCTGCTCCCTCTGCCTTTTTCTGGCTGGGGGAGCATTTCCCAGCACCAGGCACAGCCGCGATCCCGTGCCTGGCTCTGAGAGGAGCCTGACCTGCGGCGCTCAGGTTGATGGAAAGCCGTGGCTACGGTGAATCCTTTGTGCTGGAGGCTGCCTTGCTGCTTGGAGGAGTCAGCTCCTCTGCAAAGGTCCCTTTGGTGCTGGCACATCCTTCCAGAGATTTGTGAGAGTGCTACCTGCCATGGTGCGTGGTGGAAACACAGAGGGCAGAATACGCGCCCCTGGAATCCAGGCTCTGACTGAGAGCCAGGCGCTTCCCAGTGAGTGGGAACCAACCTTGAGGTATCATAGAATCACCAGGCTGGAAAAGACCTCTTGGATCATCGAGTCCAACCATCATGTCGATCCTGCGCAGCCTTTCTAACTACAGCAATAGCTGATTCTCACACAGGTGTGAGTCCATAACCAGGGTCCGAGGTAACTTGTGGGGAGATATAGGGATGTTTTCTCACCCCCTTGTCTCCTGCTCCCGGTGTAGCTGGTGTGTCTGTGCTGTGGTTTGCCATCCCTGGCACTCCCAGACCTCTCCAATCATCGGTGTTTTCCAGTGTGGTGTTTAACCGCTAACATAACCACTAAACAGCTCCACGTTAACCGTTCCTTGTGTGTGCGTCTCGTGGAACCCGGTTGTCCGTGCGCAAGAGGCCACCGGCCCCGCAACCAGCCCTGCCGGCTGGTGGGTACGGGGAATTGCTGAAGCCCATGTTGAGAGACAAAATGAGTAAAACAAATAAACAGAGCACGATATAACGTAATGCTGTTGTGATTTGATATATTATAATTGCCGTTTTAATTTGTATAATGCCAGATATTTAGACTTTGCTTTACTTTTTTTTTCTTTAACCCTTATTCCCATTACAGCATTTTTCAGAAATGCATATTTTGGTCACTCTTTTAAAAGTTCTGTGCACATTGATCATTTCTGTTCTTTCAGTTTTTGTGGACATAAACTTTATGTTTTACACCAGAAAAGGTATTTATTTTTTACATTTTCTCTCTGGTATATCTCCTCCTTTTGGATGATGTGTATGCAAATCTTAATTAATTACCACTCCACTTTCTCTCTCTCTCTCTTACGCACTTTAAAATTGCCTCTACTTCCCTCCTCTGTGGAGAGGTGATCTTGTGCATGCTGACATGTTAAGAGGCTTCTGCACACGGGCATTAATGATCTCCCATTTCTGACGACAGTTTCTTTTGTATTATTAATCTTACTGGGGTTTAAGCTGTCCTTTCCCTCGAATCCAGATCAGGTGCCGGTGTGTGTTGTGCCTCCCCCTCCCAGGCTGCCTGCGGTGGCAAGAAACTCATTGACTTCTCCTTTCTCATATGGACAGGTTCAAATTGTTTACAAGCCAGTCGACCTGAGCCACGTGACATCCAAATGCGGTTCCCTGGGCAACATCCATCACAAACCAGGTACCCTTGGACTTGGCAGCGTCTGCCAGCACCGGGAGCTCGCAGGCTGGAGCTGGAGAGGGTTGGGGTAACGCAGGGAGTGAGGGGAGGCACGGGGAACCGTGACCCCAGTGAGCCCTGGGGTGCCAGGCACTCTTACTAGCCCTGTGTCATAGAATCATGGAATCACCAGGTTGGAAAAGACCCACTGGATCATCGAGTCCAACCATTCCCATCAATCACTAACCCATGTCCCTCTGCACCTCATCCACCCGTCCCTTAAACCCCTCCAGGGAAGGGGACTCAACCCCCTCCCTGGGCAGCCTGTTCCAGTGCCCAATGACCCTTTCCATGAAAATATTTTTCCTGGTGTCTAGCCTGAACCTCTGCTGGCGGCGTTTGAGGAGTCACTGTTGTTTTCCTGGTTCACACCCCCTGCTCGGCCTCAACACGGCTTTGGTTAAGTCATCTCGGAGAAGCAGCTCAGACCTGAGCACTTGAGCCCACCCTGGCTGGCACGGGAGCTGACCCTGCTCGTGCTCTTCTCTTCCAGGCGGTGGCCAGGTGGAGGTGAAATCTGAGAAACTGGACTTCAAAGATAAGGTGCAATCGAAAATCGGGTCCTTAGATAACATCAGCCACGTCCCTGGAGGAGGAAATAAAAAGGTAAAGGGTGCTGGGACGGGAGCAGGCCTGCTGTTCTGCAAGCATCTGTCTACCCTGTGAGCAGACTCTGTGATCCTCCTCCTGTTGCAACGTGGTACAGGCGGGCAGAGCCAAGGGCTCCGAGGCTGCCTTTGCCAACCTTGGGGACATTTCTTGAAGCACAACTGTGACAGAGCTGCAGGGATGGCAGGCTCTGTCCCTCTGTCCTCTCCTGGCCTGTGGTTGCACATCAGGGATTTCCTCTCCTGTGGTTTCCTGCTCTTTCTGCTCTTCTCTGAAGTTTGTGCAGAAACATGTTTGTGGCTCAAACCTTTCACGTTAAGCATCATCAGCAACTGGTTTTGCCCTCTGATTTACCAGTTGCTCCTGGTGACGTGGGACAGAGCTGGCGGCTCAGGGTGCTGCTGTTGGCTCCCAGGGGAAAGCGGAGCATTAAAGGCTTAGCTTGATTTAGAAAAAGTGACTTTGCAGTAGTCTGTCACTTCAGAGAAAAGGTGATCTCTTCCCACTTCCAGCCTGCTTCTGGACTCTTTTAGGGGATTGAATTTGAAAGATAAAAGCCAATCAGGTTAGGTGAAACGCTGAGCTGGGGCTGAGCTGGCTGCGCTGGAGGCTGTGGCGATTACTTCACTGTATCTCGGCTCGATACGGCCCCTCTGCAGCCTACGGCCCCTCTGCAGCCTGGCTCCAGGGCCAGCAGAGTCTCGCACAGGGAGCAGGTAGACACAAAATTGAGACTCCAGGCTGGTGACACACGACTGCCTTTCTCCAGGGAAAAGTGGGGTTTGTCTCGCTTATTTTTTCAGGCCCTTTTGTGGAGGGGAAAGTTGTGTTTCAGTTCCTGTATCTTGGCACTTTGTTCTTGGCCACGTTTTCTCTGTGTGTCTCCCAGCTCTTTGCCTCCCAGTGCCGTGCTGGCCTCTTACTGCGGGATCGCTTGACTTCCTTACCCTTCTCTCGCTGCTGCTACGCATCAGACTGCCCTGTGCTTCACTAAGCTCGTTTTCATCATTTTTATGATTACAGTGATGATTCTTTCATATCCTGGCACATTCACTGGCCCGTAGTTTGAAGAACTCGCCCTTTGGAGGGGGAATTTATTTGCGAGGCTGCGACCCAGCAGTGGCATCGCCTGCCTCGGCCTTCCTGCACGGCAGCTGCTCGTACCCTGCCTCAATCCACACTTGCAGGAGGTTGTCAGTGTAACTTGAGTTCGGATGCTGCCACAAATCTCTTCCCTTGTCCAGCTTTCCTTGTCCCACCTTAGCACCAGGGCCTGTTGTTGGATGGTTCTGCTCTGAGGCGGGATCCTCTGTTCACAGGGAGGGGACAGGGCACGGTTGAGCCCCCTCAATCCTCCCCGCAGAGCGGCTGTGGGCAGCTCCACTGCCCCTTCCCCGTGTCTCCAGTCCTGTCCTTGCTGTGCAATCATGGAAGATCTGGATTTGGACACATAATCCACAGCTCTCCTGGCCGATCGCTGGTTCACGTGCTCTACCTGTGGCCGCAGCGTCTGCTCCTTCGCTGGGCAGGGGAAGCTTCCTCCCTGTCTCCAAAGGCAGCCGCTGTTCTTCCTACGAGTCAGTGAATAGCCTTGTTTTTCAGATCTTTTACTCTCAATTTTCCATTTCTTTATTTTTTTATCTTTTTTTTCCTTCTGGTTGACATTTCTTGGATCTTGGTTTTTTTTGTTGCTGATGCGTTTTTTGCACCCCACCGCCTTGGGCGGGTTTCTTCACCTGTAGAGAGAGAAAGGCAAGGAAGACAAGACCCGACCCCAGGTTGCTCGGAGCCCAAGCCCAGACTCTGCTGGGCTCCAGGCCCTGGTGCTGGAGCCGCCCACCCCCCCGGAGAGCCAGCTCCCAGCCCTGCCCTCGGCTGGGGAGGGCACCAGTAAGTAGCAAACCCGCTTCACCTGCCCGTCCCGGCCCTCGCACTTGCTGGGAGAGAGGGGTTTGGATCCTGGGAGCAGCGTTCTGTGTCCCGGGAGTCACGGGGAGGCCTTACGGACGGCATGAGCGTCGCACCCGCTCTGTAAATCCCTGCCAGGGGAGTGGGAGCAGCTCAGGCCGTGCCGAGTCCTGTGCCTGGGGCACAGCTGCACTGGGAAGGATTTGGCAGCATCCTGAGATGCTCCGGTCCTGTCATCCCTCCCTGATTATGCGCGTTCCTTGTGGGCCGCTGAAGACTGGGGGGACCGTGGGCATCAGACCAGGAAACGGCTTTCTTCTCACGAGCGATTGTTTGCAGGTAAAAACGACCTCTCTGCGTGGCGTCCCGCGTCCTCCCCACTCACCGCCTCTCCTCTCCTTGCAGATTGAGACTCACAAGCTGACTTTCCGCGAGAATGCCAAAGCCAAGACCGACCACGGCGCCGAAATCGTTTATAAGTCCCCCACCATCTCCGGAGATGCCTCCCCGCGCCGCCTTAGCAACGTCTCCTCCACCGGCAGCATCAACATGGTGGACTCCCCCCAGCTCGCCACGCTAGCCGACGAAGTGTCCGCTTCGCTGGCCAAGCAGGGCTTGTGATCGGGGCACGGTGGGCGAAGAAGAGAGAAGACAAGGGAGAAAAGAGAAAAAAAAAGAAAAAAAAAAAAAAGGAAAGAAACAAAAATAATAATAATAATAATCTGGCCTTCTTCCTCTGTTCCTTTTACAGCCGCTTCCCCATCCCCTAACTGGTTAATGATTTAACCTGCTTTTACTGTTCATTCAGCTCTAGCTCCAGGACTGCAAAGTCAGTGACACGATGAGGTACTAAACCTCCTCTCCCCCTGCTCCTTGGAGCGCGCAGCCCGTGCCCGTCCTCGCCCCCCGTCCCTCCCGTGAGGGCCCTCGCTGCCCCAGCCCTGCCCTGGCGTGGGGATGGAGGCAGATGCTGACCCCAAACCCCGCCGCGCGGCCGGAGGGGACGATGTGGCCTTCCCACGCTCGCTCCTTCGTTACCCTAACGATGCCTGGGCTGGTCTGTCCTGCAGGCCACGAGGCCGTGGGTGCTGCAGCCAGGGACTGCTGGGAGGTGTCCCCTCCCTCCTTTTCTGCATTCGATTTGCCTGCTGATTTGGAAGAAACCTTTTGTTTTTACCCCTGAAAGCCGAGATGTGTATGAAGAAAAACCGCCAGGTACCCCCTAGATCCGCTTTCAGCTCCGGTAGCGGCGAGGCTGGCGTATCCCGCGGCGGAAAGGGCCCCAGGTGGCCGTTCCCCTCTCCGTGGCTGTGCTGGAACCGCTGAGTGGATGAGTAGAGGCTTTTCCCCATTCCTTTGGCCGCCCCTCGTGTCGTAGATTAGATTTGTCTGTATATGCTTGGACCGTGCCAGGGTGATTGATTGTTTTCATAAACGAGCATGTGTTTAAAAAAAAAAAGAAAATGCTGTAAGTAGTTTTGAGCTGCCCCGGGCTGGCTCGGCTGCGCTGGGGGTCGCGCCCGGAGCCGGCGCTGAGGGGGCAGCCCGGCACCGCATGCCTGCCGGGCGCAGGGGTGGGCGCAGCGCGGAGCTCGGTGCCCGCGGAGCCGCCGCGTCCCAGCTCCGGGCACCTCCCTGGGCCCGGGGATGCTGCGTGAGGGGCGCTCACAGCTCCAGGGCTGGGAAGGCCACTGGATTTGGGTGCAGCTTGTAACATTTTTGGGTTGTTCTTCTTCTTTTTTGTTTTTTTTTTCCTGCAAGGTCAGCTAAGAGATGGCAGACGTGGCAGCTCCGTGGCTCTGCTGTTCTTGGAGGATGCGGGAAGCGTTCGCCGGGCACGGGGCAGCTGCGGCTGCTCCCTGGCACTAATCCCCTGGCTGCTCTGCGGTGCCTCCTCTGCCCCAACCACCCCCAGCACCACCTGGGGGGAAGAGCTGATCCCTGGCTTCTGCTGCTCTTGTTCCCGTGGGATCCTCGGGAGCGTGAGGGGTTGTGCTGCCCCGGTAGCTGGCCCCGCACGCTCCTTCTGCAACCAAAGAGGCTGAGGTGCGATCGGTGCAGCTCAGGGTGCATCCTCGCTCCCCGAGAGGCCCGGCAGAGCTGTGGGGCAGAGCAGGGAGGGTAGGGGCCAGGCACCCCGAAAACGGGGCTGCAGGGAGAGCCCTGCGTTCCCAGCAAAGGGTGAAATCCTAGTCTGAGAGGGATTGCAGGGGCATGTGGCACCTGGAGAGGAGCTGGGTGCCATCAAGGCTCCTTCAGTGGCCCCAGTTCCTCCCTGGCCAGGGCCCCTTCCACCTTTGGCAGGAGTTTGTGAACCCACCGCGCTGCTGGCTTTGAAGCCGGGAGAGGGTGGGTTGCAGGAGTCCGGCACTGGTCTCCGCAGCCCGAGGAGCCGGGGAAGGGCTGGCCCAGCACCAACACCCCCAGGGCCATGACATCCCACGTCCAGCTGGTCTCAGCTCTGACCCAGTGGACACTGCGAGTACCCCTCGCCGTTCTCTATCGCTGCGGTTTGGCCTCTGCAAAGCAAGTGCTCCAAACCACCCCACTTAACCCTCCTCGCTGCAAGACACCTGCCCCTGGTTTAACCCTTCTCGCTGCCTGTTCTGACCTTGCCTTACGCCAGCCCTGGCCCCTCTGGTGCAGCTGGGGGACAGGAATATCCTGAGCCCATGAGCGCGCGTCTCCAGCCTCTCCGCTGGGCTCTTCCGCCTCTTCCAGCAGCCAGAGCCAGGTCCCCAGTCCCAACCCCACGTTCAGACCCAGGCCTGAGGGTCACCAGGAGCAGCAGCTGGACACACTGACCCCCGCGGCGTTTCCTTTACTCCACACACATCTTGGTCTGAAAAAAGGGGTTCGAATTGGCACGGAATCCAAACGTTTCTGCACTCAGAAGACGACTCTGCCTGTGAACTTCCAGTGCCACACGCTGCCCGGTGCCGTGCGCTGGGCGGGGAGGGAAGGTTTGATCTCACTGTACCCTCATTCTAGCTTAGCTGCTGTCTGTGACTGTCCATAGTGTATCGTGCGTTTTAACAACTGGTTTACACTGTTGCCGTAAAAGTGGATTTGGAAATAAAGTTAATTACTACAAGCAGCGCTGCCTCTTTCGCAGGGGGAGCGCGAGGGGGCTGGCACCGAGCACACGAGGGGTTTCTCTGGCTCGCGCTTGCTCTTGGGTTTGGTTTTAGGCACAGCGAGGGGCTGGGGCTGGTCACTGAGCTCCAGAGGGGGGTTCATGCTGGCATTAGCCAGTCCTGGCAGCTGTTGGAGTAGCCCAACCGCCAGGAAAGAGAGGGAATTGTTCTCTCTTTCCTTATTTGAAGCACCAGGTCCCCTTCCCCGCAGCAAGGCTCTGCTGCTGCTTCCAAGCCCACATTTTATTTCTGGCTGTGACTGCGGGCAGGACGTTTCCTCAGGCTTCACAGCGGCCGCTTCCAACCTCCGTGACGCCTCCGTCCCTTTCCCCAGCTCCAGCTCCATCCACCCCACGGTTCCCCACTCCCATTTTCCAGCCCTGTGCTCCAGACCTTCTCCAGAGTTCTGACTCGGATGCTGCGTGCGGGGCAACTTCCCGGCATGGCCCAGGCACCAGTTGCTTTTCACACTGGATTTTTTTTTTCCTTTCTTCCCTGTTGTAACAAACCCAGCGATGCCCAGGTTCTCCCTCTACTTCTTTGGTTATCGTAGAATCATAGAATCACCAGGTTGGAGAAGACCCGTTGGCTCATCGAGTCCAACCATTCCTATCAAATACTAAATAGCAGCTAATCCCAGCGCTGCTGAGCCCCAGCCTTGCTCCAGCCCAGCCCAAATCCACTGAAAATTCTTTTCACCCAGAGAAAATAACCACTGGAAAATAACGTAACCAAAAAAAAAAAAAAAAAAAAAGACTATTAAAATGAAGCAGCTGATCCACACAGACCAGGCTGAGCACGTGAAGCAGCCCCTCACAGCCCAGCATTCCACAAACACACCTTGCCTAGAATATTCTGTTTTAATTTTTTTTTAATTTTTTCTTTTTTTTTTTTTTATTTTTTTTTTATAAGCACATCTGTGCTTCGCCAACAGAATCAAGACATTAACAAAGATCAGCTTCTCGGAAGAAAAGCATTTCTATATAACAAGGACATTACACAGCTCAAAGCAGGAAAAGAAAATATTTACAAAATACAAGGTGGGGGTGGGTGGTTTTTTTGTGTTTTTTTTATAATGCTAAAAGGGTTATTCAGAATTTTCAACCTTATAAATAGAAAAGCACTTATGCAGAGGGATATGGTAGCATTGGTTTTAAAGAAATGATGACAAATCCTTTGAACTAAGACAGAACCAAAAAAAAACACTAGATAATGTTGAAAATTGTGAAAACCCCAATCATTAAGCAGTTTAGCTACTATTTCTTTACGATTACAAAGTGGAAAAAAAAATGTCCTTTGTATTTTTTTTTTTTTCCTTTTTTTTTTTGGTGATGTGATTATACATAAGACAGGCACGATGCTAGCGACGGGACAGGGACCAATAGCCTCACCGGTGGGATCAGAAAGCGTTACAGATGGGACGGGGCGCGGGGCGGGGGGGCTGCTGCGTGTGCAGAGGGGCCGGGGACCGACGGGGAGTGGGAGAACAACAGCGACCTCGGATTCAAAATAAAATCCCTGTCAGGAGGCAGCACGCCAGACCAAGGATGGGGCAGTGAAAGAGAATTGACACCTGTTCTCAGACCGCGTGGAAGTGGAGTGAAGCAGTGGTGAGACCTGACCCCCTTCCAGCTCTCATCCTTGTCCTCATTCCCTCATTTCCCCTTTTTCGAGATCAAACCCACCCACGGGGACCACGGGAGCAACGCGGAGCTGCCACAGCTGCTTCCAGGTGGTTCCTCGGTGCTGCGGCCCCCACCCCATCATCCCATCCCAAGCGGGCGGTGGGTGAGGGCAGAGCCCAAGCTCAGCTTGCAGCCCCGAACGCATCGTGACTCCTGCCCTAAACTGAGTCCCCTCCCTTCCTCCCTCAGAAAATGCACCCAGTGTGGACAAAGCTGCTTCCAAAATCCCACTCCGACCTGGGCACCAAGCGGCTGAAACGCTCCTTCCTTTTTCTCGCGCCGTTCAGGGCAGCCGGACCTCGGCTGCTCCCAAACCAGGAAAGAAGAAGGAGGTGGCAGAGGGGAAGATCAGGGGAGCGCAGGTAGAATCATCCCTCGGGATACAAATATTGCAGGGAAACAGCAGAGGGTGAAGCGCCGGGTGGGTGCTCGGCCCCTCAGGACAGCCAGCTGGTCAGTGAAGGTTGCAATCCCAAGACATCACTTTTCACCACTAATTTCACTCCACTAAAACCTTTTGGGGAGGGGCAGGGGGCAGGTTAAGAGAAAAAAAGACACCCTTTTGCTTGAGAAAAACTATCCCCGAAGTCTGCTAGTCAGCTAAATCCTGTGCTCTAGTTTCATACACCTAGAAGGGGAGGAGAGGAAAGGGGGGATGAGGGGTGGGGGGTGTCTGGTGGGCTGCTCCCCTCCCGAGGCTTCACTCTGCTGGGAGAAATCTGGGGGCTCATCCGTGTGACAGGAAACATGGAGAAGGAAGAAAAAAAAAAAAATAAAGAAAACAAAAAACAGTTTCTAAACTCCTTAAATTCACTAAAAACTGTGAAAATTCCCGGCAGGATGTTTGAATATCAAACGCAGATTTTGGAAGCTTTAATGCCAAGAGTTAGTTCTGTATGTTGGTTTTGCTCATGTCTTCCCGTACGTCTCTATCTGTGCGCTGGCCGCTGGACTGCAGAGAAGGAAGAGGAGGAGGAAGAGGAGGAGGAGGAGGAAGAGGAGGAGGAGGAGGAAGAAGAGGAGGAAGAGGAGGAGGAGGGGAGGGGGGCTGTCGCCAGCGGGGTTCGGCTCTTGAGGCTGGCCAGGCTGGGCAGAACGGGAGCCCCATCGGTCTCCCGGGAGGATTTACTGCCCGACGTGCGCCGGGTGCAGCGCGACGACCGGTCCTGGGGATCCGCTTGGTCCTCGCACTCTGTCCTGGGATCGTACGAGAGTGGGAAGGTGCGTCGCTCCCAGGGCTGCACGGCCTAAGGGGAAAAGACACCGGGCTATGAACAACCCTGTCAAAAAGCTCTTCTGCTCCCGCTCCACAGGCAATTCCAGCCACCCGCAGCCGTGGTCGGAGTGGGCAGCTCCGCGGTGCCACGCCAGCCACAGACTCAGCCGTGGCGAGGGGGTGGCAGCCCCCAAACTGAACCAACCGCTGGAAAAACATCCTGCTGCCAAGCAGCACTCAGCCCCACATCCCACCTGGCCGAGCGTTCAGGCAGAATCCCCCACAAGCACGTTTCCAAGCCGTCTCCCCACAACGAGGAGGATAAAACAGCCAAGGATGAACATCATAGAATAATCACAGAATCACCAGGTTGGAAGAGGCCCACCAGATCATCAAGTCCAACCATTCCCATCAATCACTAACCCATGTCCCTCAGCGCCTCATCCACTCATCCCTTAAACCCCTCCAGGGAAGGGGACTCAACCCCCTCCCTGGGCAGCCTCGGACAGGGACCAATCACCCTTTCTGTGAAAATTTTTTTCCTAATATTCAGCCTGACCCTCCCCGGCAGAGCTTGAGGCCATTCCCTCTCGTCCTGGCCCCTGTCAGATTTACAGAAGCTGCAAGGACACAGTGCTGGGCAGCACCTGGACCTTCCACCCAGAGCCAACGGGCACGAGCAGAGCCAGCACCCACCTGCTCATCAAGGCCGGCTTCAGGCGTGGAGCAACGCGTGTCCTCGCTGGACAGGAGCCGCATGGAGTCACGGGAGACGGGGGTGAGGGGGGCAGAGAGCAGTTCAGGGCTGATGGGGCTGCGCGGGGAGTGGGTGTGGGATAGTTCTGAATGGGAGTGGCAGTTGCCCACATCAGGGGATGCCGGTTGGGGAGTCGAGGGGTTCCCCAGCTGGGGGGTCGTCCGTCCATCTGTCGATCTGTAGGACCTGAGACAGGAACATATTTGAGAAGCTGGTTTCAGTCCCGGCCGTGCTCACTGCCAACTGATGCCATCCCACGATCCCTTCCACCAGCAGGAGCAGCTGTACGATGGGGAACGCTGCGGGGATTTAGCAAACACAGGCAAGGAATTCTGCAGCCCAGAGGTTAAGCTCATATTTGTTCCATCTCCACTGCCTCGACGTGACTCTGTGACACTGCTCTCCTAAGGTTACGTGTCCCACACACCTCCCGCGCTGCGAGTGCTGCATAAACACCACGATGAGAGCCACCCTATGAAAACTGACATCTAAAAATCGGTTTCTCCCTGCCACGTGATGCCTGGCAGTTCAAGAACCAAGCGTAGTAAATTGGTAACGCTGAAAATGAAGCAAGTTCAACTCAGCAGGTCATCTTGAGTGCTATTACACAGCAATGTGCTACATACATGAGGCAGGACAAACAGAAAAATGCTAAGCAGATCTGCTGAAGCAGTTCACAAGGAGAACATTTAAGGGCAACCAAGTGAGCTTACTGGCATTACCTGGCCCAGGGACTAAACAGAGAAAGAGCAAGGTTCTGGCTGAACCCCAGGAACAAGAAGTTACCATGCCCCGAGGGGCTCTGACCGTTTCTAAAGAAAGACTGGAGCTGTTGCAGAGAACCACCCTGTGACAGGAAATGAGGGACTGAGCAAGGATCCAGCTGAGGAGGAAGTTGGGATGTGGCAAACATCGAGCTGAGCTCAGCCAAGTCATCCTTGGCACAGATGCAACCAGCCACCTCCTGGATTGTGCTGAGGAACTTGGCCAGTGGAGCAGGGACACTGACAACCCCCGTTGCTCCTTGCTGGGGAGCTGCACTGATATTTCCCAGCTCTGGGGCAACCTCCACCTTTGGAAGCATTCACGCCATCCATGGCCAACCTGGTCTTCTGCTGGCAACAGCGCTACAGGAGGCTGGACCAGAGACGTCTGTAAGTCCTTTCCCACCAGCACTCCTAAACCTGTGAGATGAAGTTTGGATTCACCTCAATGACCAAGCCAGAAAGCATCTTTCACCAATGCCTTTAACAAGAGGGCCTTCAGATTAGTTTAATTAAAGTTATGGAGTAGCACTAACAAATGTGAGGAATTGGTTGAAGAAGCTTGCAGAGAAACACCAAGATGTCCTCCACTCCGAACTCCAGGAAATGCAGCTGCAGCTGAAAGGAGGCAGTGGCAGCACAAATGGAATCTGACAAATGCTACCTTTGCATTTGCAGAAGTTCTTGCAGAAATGACCTTGCACAATTACACACACACCCAACAGTGCTGAACTGAAATCACAACCAGACTAAGACCCTCTCTGTGAAAAATTTTTTCCTAATGTCCAGCCTAAACCTCCCCTGGCAGAGCTTGAGGCCATTCCCTCTCGTCCTGTCCCCTGTCACTTGGGAGAAGAGCCCAGCTCCCTCCTCTCCACAACCTCCTTTCAGGGAGTTGCACAGAGCAATGAGGTCTCCCCTCAGCCTCCTCCAGGCTAAACACCCCCAGCTCTCTCAGACACTCCTCTTCTTCTCCAGCCCCCTCACCAGCTTCGTTGCTCTTCTCTGGACTCGCTCCAGAGCCTCAACATCCTTCTGGTGAGGGGCCCAGAACTGACCCCAGGATTCGAGGAGCGGTCTCCCCAGTGCCAAGTACAGAGGGAGAAGAACCTCCCTGGCCCTGCTGGCCACGCCGTTTCTGATCGAAGCCAAGATGCCATTGGCCTTCTTGGCCACCTGGGCCCCTGCTGGCTCATGGTCGGTCGCTGTCAACCAACACCCCCAGGTCCTTCTCCTCCAGGCAGTTTCCAGCCAGAGAAATGGATCTACCAATCTAATAAAGCCTCCATAACCCGCTCCCAAGAGCATCACACTCTCTTGGGAACGAAACCTTGGCTCTTTGCATCCGAGTGCTGCTGGTGGGCTGGGCAGCCCCTGCCAGTGCTGAGGAACTGTGCCAGCAGTCATACCTGCTGCCCCTCCGCTGCGGGGGCATGCTCGTGCTCCAAAGCCACCGGGCCCGCTCCATCTCTTCACATTTGCCATGCCGAGCAGCAAAGGCCGCATCAGATAAGTCCTCGATCTGGAAGGGGAAGGGTATAGGGCTTGGTTAGAGCTTTCTTGTATTAAACACACAGCTATGTGTGTTTTTTCCAGCATCAGCCACATCATGAATTTAAATAAATGTTTATGTCTGGAGGGAGGCAGATGCTATCGGTGAGTGAGAGAGCACCTTGTTAAACTAAGTCTGCGTTGCTTAGGAAGAGATTAAAAACTAAAAAAACAAAGGAAAGCCACTTATCCCAGAATGAAAGCACTTACACAGAGGTTTGAGGAAATACCATCATTAGCAGTCCAGCTAAAATAATAACTACAGCAGCATGACTGGTCATGATTTCTTGACTAGATTATGTCATAAACGGATTGGCACCCAGAGAGGTCTCCTGACAACAATCCCACCCCAGCCCTTTAATCCAAATTCTGCCTCATCACTTTTCCTGAAAAGTAACCAACACCAAGTTGGTTTCTGCAGGCAATGGCAGAAAATTGTGCCAGTTTGTTGCAAAAAGGAAGAGCGACTGCACCTCCTCACTGAGGAACCCATGTCCCCTCCCTGCTGGCCTCCTCCATAGATGCTGCTCAGCTGCTACCAAACCATTCTCATATTAACTCAGAAACAACATTCTTCTTACCTCCTCCTTGTCTTCATCAGGGTTGGCTTTCAGAGCGCTGATGTCCACTTCACGCCAGCTGCAACAAAGCACCAGAGGGCAGTGAGACCCGGGCAGGGCCATGTACAGCAGCACAGGCCTCGCGTGCACTACTGCTACATTTGGGAAAGGAAAAATACGTGCCTGCCACAATGAGCAACATACTTAGGCTCAGTCTTAGGCCAAGTGGCCACATTTGTCTCCCAAAATGCCTGTGCTGTCAAGACAATGGTTTCCTCCCTTCCACTGTCAGCCTGCTCCATTTTCAGCACATCATTTAGCACTGGGTTCGCATCTGCTCAGCCCAACACTGGGAGACAGGCAGGAGACATCCCTCCGTGTGGGAAGGATCAGGAATGGAGAGCAAGGCTGGCAGCACCCTCCCATTACAGCCTTCCCCTCTGCCTCCCTGTCTAGCTCCGGGCACTGGTCTGGTTCAAGCTCCAAGGGCAGAGGAAGCAGAGCAGATGCTGCAGCGTTTCCTCTTCCTCTGGCTCACCAACAGGTTCCCTCTCTGCCATGCTCTGAACACAGCCTGGAAAGAGCAGGTAGGAGCACGAGGAATAAAGAAGTAAGTCAGGAAAGAGACCTGGCCACAGCCCGGACACGTGCAGAGCTGGGAAACACCAGGACTGCTGGCTCAGCATAATGAGCAGCAGGACAGAGGACACCCAGGATGGCTTTTAATTGCAGAGAGACCTGAGGAGGGTAGCTGGCTTTCAAGCACAAGGGACACTCAGACAACATACAAGTCTCCCTCTGTGGTAAGACCACAAGACTTCCCAACTTTCTCTTACTTTCAAGGAAGAAGAAAGCTCCTTTCCTCACGAGCACACGCAGCCAAAGGGAGCAAAGCCCTAGGCCAGGCTGAACATATGACAAGACAGTCGCACAGTGAAAGGCTGCGACGTGACAGCCCCGCTGGAGCCAGCGATCAGGCACGTACCTGGGTGTGAGGATCTCTTTGTACTGCAGCTTCTCCACACGAGTCGTTGCAGCAACAGACATTGGGATGACAATGTTGTTAATATCGAATGAACTTTCGCCTCTCCTCCTCCTTGGCTGCTGTAACACAAAGAGAACAACGTGAGAAAATGTTGTAGGTTTCTTCATGTTAAGTCACTGACAGAAGAAGGATGTGGTCTCATAAATGAGGTGAGGTGAAGAGGGGGATTAGCAGAACAGTCACATTGGATGGAATACAGGGAGGAAGTCAGATTGTGCAGATTAAAAATCATGAGGGCTAAGGCCCTACTAGAAATCAGATTGGCCAAGTCTGTGAAAGATAATAAAAATTTTTTCCTATAAATACGTTAACAATAAAAGGAGGACTAGGGAGAATATTCAGTCCCTATTGGATGCAGAAGGCAGAACAGTGACAGGGGATGAGGAAAAGGCTGAGGTACTTAATGTCTTCTTTGCCTCAGTCTTTGATAGTAAGGAAAGTTGTTCCCTCTGTGTACAAACCCAGGAGTTAGAGGAGCAGAATGAGGCTCCCATGATCCAGGAGGAGGTGGTCAGAGCCTTGCTAGCCCACTAGACAGCCACAAGTCTATGGGGCCGGATGGGATCCACCCAAGGGTATTGAAGGAGCTGGCGGATGTGCTGGCCAAACCCCTTTCCATCATCTTCCAGCAGCCCTGGAAGGCTGGGGAAGTCCCACTGGACTGGAGGCTGATGTTGTGCCCATCTACAAGAAGGGTCACAGGGAGGACCCAGGGAACTCCAGGCCTGTCAGTCTGACCTCAGGGCCAGGGAAAGTCATGGAGCAGGTGATCTTGAGTGCGATCATGAAGCTCATGCAAGAGAACCAGGTGATCAGGCCCAGTCAACGCAGGTTCACAAAAGGCAGGTCTTGCCAAACTAACCTGATCGCCTTCTATGACAAAGTGACTCGGCTGCTGGATGAGGGGAAGGCTGTGGATGGATCTTCCTGGACTTCAGTAAAGCCTTTGACACAGTTTCTCACAGCATTCTGCTTCGGAAACTGTCACCTCTGGCCTGGACAGGCGCACACTCTCCTGGGTGGAAAACTGGTTGGCTGGAGGGCCCAGAGAGTGGTGGGAAATGGAGTTAACTCCAGCTGGAGGCCAGTGACAAGTGGGGTTCCCAGGGCTCAGTGCTGGGTCCAGCTGTGTTCAATGTCTTTATCAATGACCTGGATGAAGGCATCGAGTGCACCCTTAGCAAGTTTGCGGATGACACTAAGCTGGGTGGAAGCTGGATCTGGTGGAGGGTCGGGAGGCTCCAAAGGGATCTGAACAGGCTGGATCCATGGGCTGAGACCAATGGGATGAGGTTTAACAAGGCCAAATGCCGGGTCCTGCACTTGGGGCACCACAACCCTGAGCAGCTCCAGACTAGGAGAAGTCTGGCTGGAAACTGCCTGGAGGAGAAGGACCTGGGGGGGTTGGTTGACAGCGACTGACCATGAGCCAGCAGGGGCCCAGGTGGCCAAGAAGGCCAATGGCATCTTGGCTTGGATCAGAAACGGCATGGCCAGCAGGTCCAGGGAGGTTCTTCTCCCTCTGGTCTCACCACTGGTGAGACCGCTCCTCGAATCCTGGGGTCAGTTCTGGGCCCCTCACCACAAGAAGGATGTTGAGGCTCTGGAGCGAGTCCAGAGAAGAGCAACGAAGCTGGGGAAGGGGCTGGAGAACAAGAGGAGTGGCTGAGAGAGCTGGGGGTGTTTAGCCTGGAGAAGAGGAGGCTGAGGGGAGACCTCATTGCTCTGTGCAACTCCCTGAAAGGAGGATGTGGAGAGGAGGGAGCTGGGCTCTTCTCCCAAGTGACAGGGGACAGGACGAGAGGGAATGGCCTCAAGCTCCACCAGGGGAGGTTCAGGCTAAAATTTTAAGGAAAAAATTTCTCACAGAAAGGGTCATTGGTCCCTGGCAGAGGCTGCCCAGGGAGGGGGTTGAGTCACCTTCCTTGGAGGTGTTTCAGGCACGGGTGGACGAGGTGCTGAGGGACATGGTTTAGTGATTGATGGGAATGGTTGGACTCGATGATCCAGTGTGTCCTTTCCAACCTAGTGATTCTATGATTCTATAAAATATGGCCTCGTATGACTCGTGGAACCTCCAGAACCAACAACAGTTCACATCAGAATGGAGTTCACCTACTGCTTGCTGGAATTCCTCTTTCCAAATAAAAATCCTTAGCTTGGAAGGTACAAACAAGAGCAAGCGCTGTGGTGACCCCGGCAGGCACTGGTGGGCATGGGCTGCTGAGCTCCAGCCCTCATCTCCACACTGGCCCCCGCTGCTGCACAGCCAGGCGGATCAGGAGATTGATTTGGCTGACAAGCAGACCCAGAAAGAAATGTCTCCCACATAATCCAATTCCCTATGGATGTGCCAACGTAAAGAATGTGGAGAGAACAAGAAAAAGGGAAGAACCGTGTTGTTTGGAAAGAGCACCCCTCCTCATGTCCTGCAGGGGTCTGGACCCATCACAGGTGACACCCCGACAGGGGACGAATGTGAAGCAGTCAGACAGGAGCTCACCTCGACTTTTGGCAGCTGCACTAAGCCAAACAACTTTCATCCACGTTACACTTTTAGACTGGAATAGATTTTCTAAGACAGAAATAAGCTCCATGCCTATTTATTTAAACCTGGTTGAGTACTGGGTGCTCTCCTTCCATCTGCCCACCCAAAACCTCCCCCAAGCCTGTGACAGCAGCACTGCCAGCACAGTATGATACGCAAACGGCCCATCTTCTTAACGCCTCAACACTTCTCCAGTTTACCATGTTCTCTGTCTCCTTTGACCCGCCGCAGCCAAACTCCAGGATCTGTGTGAAGCCAGATAATGACAGAGTGGGACTGCAACTATCGCTACGGCAACAGGACAATTCCAACGTGTCAACAGTGATGCTGGACCCACCAGCTGGTCTCCGGGTGTAACTGTGCCAGACAAACCTGCTCAAACCTAGGACCTGGACCTTGCTGGTGCTGGGGAGGCCAGATCCCAGCACCTGCAATGCTTTTGTAGGGCTCAGCTGCTGAAGGAAAGACAATTCCTCTTGTTTTTCTGAATGAGCTTGAGAAAAAGCAACAGAAAAAGCAGCAAGAGAAGACTAAGATACGTGTGTGAAGCACGGAGAAATGCCATCTTGACATTCTATAACTGCTGAGAAGAGCTGTCCTCTTCTCCAAACATCTAGCACATTCAAACCAAACTAGCAATGCTTGCCGGGTTCTTCAGACACTCTGTGCCACCACAGGGTGCTGCAGTGATGCCACAGCTTATGATTCTAAAGCAAATTCTGCAGTGAAGGAACTCAGCCTGGACCTGGCAGCCCCAGAGGAACAAGCTTAGAGCAATGACAAGGGCACAAAAAGTTGAGCTGGAAGTGGCGTCCTCAGCTCTGCCATGAACAGATGCCTCTTAACCACTCTGGTTCTACCATTAGGTTGGAGGAAATCTGCTCTCTTATAATTTGGTCACATCCAACTTAGGCTATGGCACAAACTATTAACCGAAGTGGTCAGACAGAGGCCAAGTTCTTCCCTGGAATACTTAAAGAGTTCATCAGAATTCAGTCCTTTAATCAAGGGCTTCTGTTAACATGGGTCAGGCACTGATGACGTCTGGTGGAGAAGCTGTGTCATCGATCCATCCCAGAGCACAGCAGGAGGGAGCTATGGTCCTGCTCACTGACAGCTTTTAGACACACAGCTTCATTAAGGTCCCAAATCCTGTCATCCTTCAATTTTATGAGGCTGAGTGTGTCTCAGAAGACAGTATGTGTTAGGGAACTGCTGAAGTTTACATACAGATGACAGTTAAGATCCCAAACACCCGGACGTACCACAGTCCTGTGACTCGGCCCCAACCCCATTTAGAGCCTCCTGTAGCAAAAACTTTCTCAGTGGAAGCACTGTTGTACTAGCAACAGCACAGAATTGGTGCTCAGTTCTTCCACTTCTCTTCCTGGCATCCCCAGACAACTTCAGAAATCAAATCTTGGACATGGAGCAAGGCCAGGGGACTACTGAGAACAGGAACATTTACTAGCAGCTACTGAGCTGCCAGTGAACACGTAATTGCAGCTGACTGACTCTCTGCACGGCCAAAATCAACCCAGGACCCTTAGGAGACCCAAAGTCAGAGTTAAAAAGCCCAGCACTCCTACCACCAGCTGAAACAACGGGTCCAGCAGGGGAAGAGAAACAATGAGCACCCTCATGCTGAAGGCACCTGAACTGATTGTAAGCTGAGAGTGCGTGGTGGAGCTGAGCTCAGAAACCTCTCCAGAAAGGCACCAGATACTTACAGCTGTGCTGGAGGTGCCCTGTGAACTTGAACTGGCAGGAGTGGAGCCTTCTGAGGAGGTGGACAGTTGCCGTGGTAGAGGGCTGTGAGGTGTGGGGGTCGCAGCTGCTGAAAAGTAGCTTGGGCCACTGATGTCTGTGTGATGCTTCAACACTGCACAAGGAGGAAGGGAGAAAACAGGGAATGACATTAGCAGAAATAACAATGAGGGGTGGTGGTGGAGAGAAAAGGGCCATGTGCTGAGGAGCACTTTGCATGAAAGAGAAGCACCTTCTGATGGTGGCTGCCAGCCTGGGGAAGAAGCAGTTAGAGCACACGAGGCATTGCTGCAGTGATGATAAGGCCCAGAAGCAGTGTGTTCCCCCTTTTCCAAGGCCGAAGTCGGGGGAGAGGCTGAGTATGCAGCAAAGCCCAAGCTCCCCCCGAGAGAGCTGGCCATGGGAGCCTACCTTCACTCCTCTCAGATGAGCAGTCTCGCAATCGCTTTTTGTCATGGGCAGGAGGCTGGACAAGTGAGCGCTCTGGCGCTCTCTCGGCCTTGGACACGGCCGTAAAATCGTCTAAAGGTGGCCTGTGTGCCTTGTCTGGTTGGATTTTTTGATGTGAGCGCTCTGAGGAGGGGAACAGAGAAAGAGCTATGAAACACCAGTTTTCACCTCTCTTTCTGTCGGCACAGGAGACTTGGGCAGAGTTTATGAGCTCCATAAATCAAGACAGGTCAGGCTCAACACCATCGGGGCGCTGGAGAGACACAGTCAGAGCAGAACAAGCTGTAGGACTGCCTGTGCCAGCATGAGCACAGCCTCAGACTCAGCAATAAGAGGTCCCTTCGTATTGAGACCAGCCTGAAGATCACAACCTGCCCACGTTTCACTTTCAGCCCTGACCTGTGACACCGCAGCCTCAGTCCTGAGAACTGAACGTGAAAGGTCTCCTGCTCCTCTCTCCTCCCAGACTGCATGGCTTTTGGGTACAAACCAGAGCAGTGTTTGCACACTCAGCAGAGGTAGGGAGGACACTTACTGGCTGCAGTGAAGAAGGAGTTCACCAGCTTGTGACGGTCCTTACGAGCAGGGTCAGACAGGCTGCTGGTAGGCATGGGAGCTCTGTGCTTGAGCGACAGCTTTTTGGGAGCTTTAACTTTCTCGTAGGGTTTGTTCTGCCACTGAGATTTCAACATGCTCTGGAAGTGCAAGCTCGTCGGCACATCTGCAGAGAGATACGAAACACAACATTCAAATTAACTAAACGAGGCACCGAAAGGCTGCAGTACCACAACCCTCTTCCAGTCCCCTGATAAGAACAGCCCTCGACAAACATACAGGCACTGACTGTGAAATCCAGGCATGCCTACGCCTTCCTCATGCTCAGTAGGAAAATGCAATGTTACAACAATTCTAATCCAAAACTCTGAGAGAAGCACATTCCTACAGGACTCACAGCCTAAGTATATCCTGCGTGGAGAATGAAGCCTTTGTCAGAAAAACCACACATATTTACCACTGAAAGTATCTCATGTACTGCCATGCTCAGCTCTGCTATCTCAGATCTGACTTCCAAGAACCTGAGATATCTCAGCACATCAAATCTACGCAGATACAGGCTGGAAGAGAGAGACTCAGCTTAAATCCTCAATTGCAGGTCAAGCCAAAAGCCAACCAAGTACTGTATGACGTTAATCTGCCTGGCGTGGCATCTCAATCATCCAACAAAAGTTGTGCTAAATGAGCACACTTCAGAGGCTCCAAGAGCAGAAGCTCTGCTGCTCACCAGGGGCTCCTGGGCAGGGGACGGGTCATGCAGCCACCTGCGAGCAACCAAAGACATGGGTAATTATCTGGGTAATTGATGCATTTCAAGTCTGAAGTTTCTACGCATACTACAGATCCTGGTAATTCAGAGTACCCATCTCTGTGCAACCCTGCAGTCTCACGACAAGCACAAGTATGGTTGAACACTATGAAATTCAGCAGACGCTACTTCTGCTCACATTCCTCAAGTTTCCTTTCTCCCAAATCCCATACAGACTTGCACTGCTAACCTCTGCCAAAAGACAGAAAGCAAATGAGATTATTCAGTGCATTTCTTCTGCAGATAGGCTAAGGTAGACTGCAAAAAACATTAACTGGACCAGCAAACCATTCCACAGTCCCACAAACAAGCCTTCCTTTCACGCTCACAGCTTCAGACTTCAGATCTGATCACCAAATACCACTGCTTTAAATCTCCTCCAACACCCAGCTCTCTTTCGTGTGCCTGAGGGCCCAAATCCTAGTTCAGAAAAGCACTGAAACCTTGAGGTTTCAGAGAAATAAATTTATCTTCTCACAGCTACATCCATGACCATTATACACCAGCATCCGTGCTTTGACATGCCACCTATCTGCTCTTCTCCAGAGCAGCAGGACAGGCAGCCTGACACAAGCTCACACTGCCACAACTAGGAGTTATAAGCACCAAGATGAGCATCACGGCACAAACATCCCTCCTCCACATCTGTCAAGCTCAAATGACACTTCCACAAGGACTTTGAAGCAACCCTGAGCAGAGATGAACCTTCCCAGGTCCTGCTCAAAGAATAAAGCTCCTCGCTCTGCAGAAGGTATGTGGAGGCAGCCATAGGATTTAGAAACTGCATCTAGATGATCTCAGAGGGCAAGCTGAAGAGATTCAAGCCCTGTCAGTAGTCTCAACGGGTCGTCTCTGAACACCTCCTGAACTTCCCCAATGCTAGGGACTGGAAGGCCCCAGCAGATCCAAGCAGACGAACAGGATGGAGAAAGCTGGCAGAGCACAGGCTGGAGTTGGCTGTTAATAATTGTGGGACCTTGACTCTCAGGGGAAAGGCAGGACAGCTGCATTTCAAGCATTTTGATGGTTAAAGCTGTGATTTAGCTCCACCTCTGTGCTAAGGAAGAGCTATCGCAGTCTAACTATAGCTCTACTCATTATGGAGACGTGTCCTGAAGAACAGAGAGCAGCCGAGCCAGGCCCTAAGGACACTGCCAGCCAGGCTGCAACAGCATTGTGTTGAAATGGTCTCAGTTTGGGCCTCTTCTCTGGTATTTTTTGTTTCTCTTGAAAATTCTTCCCAGCCCAGCAGCCTGCACATCTGTGGAAGGAGACAGTTTGGAGGGAGAGAGAAAATCCAAGACAAAACAGTCAGCAGAAAATGACTATTTGCTGGCTTGTCACTGTCCTGCTGTCAGGGTCTGAGCAGCGAGCGACACCATCGCTCCTCCTCACCGAGCAGTGCAGGCCTCCCAGAGACCGGCAGATGGCAACCACCCCGAGCCTGAGCACCCCAGCTCTCATCCTCCCCACCAAGGTTATTACATCATCTGAAAATTCCCAGAGAGAAACCAGATGAACCAGAAAAAAACGTCAACCCTGAAAAGAAGGGGACAAAGCACTTACGAAGCACAAGTGCAAGGGGTTAAAAGCCACGATGCCTGTTCCCTGCTTGCCAGAAGAATAAATGATCTTTTTCCTCCTGCAGCGCCTGGCAATTCTGCCCCTGGTTAACGGCACCAGGGAGTCCCCAGCTGTTAGCACTGGAGGAGCCCTGGAGAGAGGCTAGAAGTGAAAGTCAGCACAGCTCCCAGCTCCAAGGCCTGGCTCCACCAAGTAGTCTTGCAAGCTCCCCCTGAAAGTCTGACCTGAGCCTCTATCCATCAACCCACCCAGTTCACTTTCAAAGTGAACCCTCAGAATAATCACCAACAGCAACCTGGGTTAATATCACAGGCAGGGACACACTACGATGCAGACCAAGAATGTCAGGAAAAGCCAATTCCCTACCTGGACAGATGTTTGGACAGAGAAGTATCCCCATCCCCAAAAACCAACCCTAGCAAAACTACATTAACCATCAGTGAAGCAAAGTTAATCGGAGGGAGAGAGGGTGGGGAATGGGCATTTCTGTACCGGTGTTTCTAAGCACAGAAAGGAGCTGCTATGAGCTCTTTACTGCCTAGCTCACTCATTTGTGGTCCTGTATGTCACGATCAGAGGAAAAAGATGACAGATGGACACTGATCTTAGGCAGGCCAATAGTTTTTTGGGAAAGAACAGGCTTGTGTTTTGTTTGGCAGCTTAGCAAGCAACAGCCCGTGGAAACTACTCCTTTTGCCTTGAGAAAAGTCCCTATATATGAAATCCGTAAATACCCCACTGTCAAAGACGTTAGTTAGAATCACAGAATCATAGAATAACTAGGTTGGAAGAGACCCACTGGATCATCGAGTCCAACCATTCCCATCAATCACTAACCCATGTCCCTCAGCACCTCATCCACCCGTCCCTTAAACCCCTTCAGGGAAGGTGACTCAATCCCCTCCCTGGGCAGCCTCTACCAGTGCCCAGTGACCCTTGCCATGAAAAATTTTTTCCTAATATTCAGCCTAAACCTCCCCTGGTGGAGCTTGAGGCCATTCCCTCTCATCCTGTCCCCTGTCACTTGGAAGAAGAGGCCAGCACCCTCCTCTCCACAACCTCCTTTCAGGTAGTTATTCCTCTTAATGATTATTAACCATGATACTGTAACAAAGGGAAACTAGTGTCTTAGTGGGAACATCCCTACTGTAGCCTCTGACCCAGGAAAGATCATATACGATTCCTTACAAGGTCAAAAATATTCCCTGTGACTTAAACCAATCCACAAATAATTTTATACATATGAATAAACTCCATGGAAGCAAGTGTTGAGTGGTTTACAGCTGCACAGAGAGCAGCCCGAGGCCCAGTGCAAACTCCCAGGCACTGATGGTTTCTCCACTCCAAGCGAGGCTCCAGCTCAGGGTCCCATAACACACGTGCACAGCAGAGCAGGCTTCAAGTACAATGCTTTCCCAGACCATTCCGCTCCAGAAAAGGATCTGCTTTTGAAAATACTTGCAGATGAACACACCTGGTCATCATCAACCAGATCCGCACTCCATCTGGAAGCGCAGGACGGAGAAGCAGGCTCGGGCGCACGTCCAAGCATCCCTTGCAACCCACCTCAGGCCCCAGTCTCACAATACCCCTGGCAGCTTTGTGAGTGCTGTGCTTACCGTCTGGGAACGACAGGACAGGATGAATACAGGAATCCAGCTGGGAGAGGCGCTCCAGCAAAGGAGCATCATACTGGATTTCCACAGTTGCCGAGCTTCGAGTGCCACACAGAGCACAGGAAGGGTTCACATCACAGCTACATTGCACCAGGTTGTTACGATGGACCTGGAAAAGGGACAGAGAAGAGCGTCAACATATCAGAAGTCAACAAGTCCAAGGGCTCTCTTCACGCTTGACAGCTAATGAAAAACATCCTAAAGGCTGTTGAGCTTTTTTTTAATACTTTTTAGAAAACTTGTTTGTTTAGGCTGAACTCACAAAAGGACACATTCACTTTGCATAAAACCAGCTGGGAACTACTACTCACCTGCACAGACAATTTAACATCTACTAAAATTGACTAAAAGTGTTTGATTTTATCTAGGTTGAAACCGGATTTTCAAAAACATAAGGCAGCACTATTCGGTTGTCTGAAAGGGGAAAAAACGCCATTTTGAGTTTGGATGGGTCAGAGAGTTGTCAGTATATGCCAAGAACAAACACTTACATGTGCACCTTTACAGAGCGAAAAGGGGTGTTTCTCAGCCTTACTCCCTAAACCCAGACAGCCTTTCAGTTCATAGTTAGAGACTCAATTTGTATGAAACCACTGCAGGCAGAGGCACAACTGGATGCAAATCCCATACAGAGAGAACAACCTACGATTCCCCATCAAAATGGGAGGATGTATCAAACCAGAAATCTGCAGAAATCTGCTGTGACTCTAGTATTATTCCAATAATTTCCATTAAAGATTTGAATGGTGGAAGAGATCATATCCCCTATGCCTTAGCAAATAATGCTAGAACTGGGAAGAGCTGCAAGGACCTTGAAGGAAAGAGTTGGGAGTCCCAGTCATGGTTACAAATCAAGAGCAACTACCTAAAATACATCAAATGTAATTCACTGAGGGCAAATGCAACATGTAGACGCTTCAGTGGCTAGTGAAGAAGAGGAAGAGGGAACCGAGCAGCAGTTCTGCCCAGAGGGTCAGGCGGTTGTTACGAATCAGCAAAGGGGCATGAATCACCAGTGTCGTACCGTGACTGAGAATTAACACCCTACGGGGCTTTTCAAACAGGAAGGCTGTGCAAGACACACGAGGTAATCCTACTGCTCCGCTCAGCGCTGCTGATGTCAGCTGCAGGGCTGCACCCAGTTTGGGGGCCGTATTTCAAGAGATGTGTGCACCAAACAGAGAGGAAAACAACGAAGAAATTACAAGATACAAACTAATGTCTCCTATTTGCAAACCCAGAAAGGCCTACGGCATGTTTAGTGCAGAGGTGACCACATTACAAATTACCACATCAACTTTAACACTTCAAGGAGAGCTTCTGGAGCAATGAGGGGAGCAAGCAGGACTCAGACTACTGGCCATGACTTTAAATGGCAGCCAAGGCAGCTTATATTTGAGATTTCATTTGTTTGGCTTTGCTATCTGAAAAACAAGACTGGTTAAGCACTCACATAGCTGGCCTAAGGATTTTTAGCCAAACTGTTGGACACAGCAGGAGCATGAAGTCTTCTGCTCTGGGGTGTGGGGATGCTGTGCGAAACTGCAAGACATCCCTTTCCATCCTGTTTCTCAAGATCTGTTTGCAACCCAATGCAGGCTGAAGACCCACTCAACCTTTAAGCCTCTTTTTTTTCCTGCAGGGCATCTCCTGACTTAAAAATTTCAAGTGATGTTGCATTCAGATTAACACGCTAGGCACACAGCTGGGAATGATCTGTATTGAGACTCTCCAGTTGTAATTTCTGGTCACAGCAATCCACAACAACTTGGTGCTATTTCTGGACTATGATCCAGCTGCCCCTCAGCTTTCTCTCAAGTAACTGGAGGAGCCCACACAAATCCTCTGCTATCTGGCACATCTTCTATCCCTTGGAACTGATCTTTTGAGCCACCTCTGATTATCAAATGCATTTGATGAATACAGTCAAAAACTAAAAATTAACAGGTGCTTCTTCAAACACCAAGCGCACACGACAACACCACCTACGGGACAGTTTAAAATCTTCCAGATCGCTGAAGATGTTTCAAGCAGTCATTGCAGAGGTCTACCAGAAACACCCTACATAAAACTGCAGATGAATAATCAGTTAAAGCTAACTCAGCTGAGTGAGAGCCTGTTTTGCTCAGAAAAATGTTGCTTTTTGAGCATCTCTTCAAAACTCCAGCACCCACAGAGTGAAAGCCTCAAATCCTCATGGTAAAGTGTGACTTGAAACACTGACTCAAAGGGTAAGTGGATTTTTGCCCTCTACAGTTCTGCAATCATGACAGCTGCATGAACAGAAAAGTCTTCATTTCCTCAAACTATCTGTTCTCCAATTGACAGTTTAAGGCATTCTTAAGAGAAATGAAAGAGAATGAAGCATACCCCATTTCTCTTATACGGAATAAACTTTATTTCCACTGAACTGAATTCTGCCTAAGGGCAAAGGAAGATGATGTGGAGAGCAGCATAAAATAATAAAAAAAAAAAGAAACGATCCAGGAAAAGTCATGGCATTCAGTGATTCGAACTTAAGCAGCGGACGCAACGCAATCACCTCGTTAAGACTTTTGCAAGACATCCCACACATGCCTGGTCAGGCAACTGCAGTCTTCCTTCAAGCAAGCAGCTGCAAGCTCCTGGTGTTGTGTTAATTCCTGTGCCCAGTTAAGGTTTCCTGATGCTTGACATTTCAGAGCCCCTTTCCACCGCTCAGACTATGCCACACTGAACAGTCTGTGTGGCCTGAAGTTCACCTCAGGCTGGTTGGTTTGAGAAGAGAAATCCCACATTGGAGCTCAGTATGTCCCCTACCCTGTGACAGCTCATAAAAGTCTCCAACAAATTAAGGACTTCTCCTTAATTTCTCCTTTACTTCTCCAACAGCCTTTGAAGCCTCACTGTCCTCCTCTTCCTCCTCATTTTCTTCCCTCTCTTAATAACCACAAACATTCCCAGAGCAGGGAGAACTCTTCATGGAAAGAGCAAAAGCAGACTGGGCCAAGACATCACCACCCCACCATGCTCCCTGGTGCAGAGCTTTAAAAACCCCAACAGCACTAACCTTTTTGGAAAGAGGCATGATGCTGCTAGGTCGAACAAGCCGTCGCTTCTTACAGCTCAGTACTGGGCGCGTGCGAGCTGCTACATACGTTCCATCCAAAGACGAAGAAACCATGTTCAGTCGTTGCTTTTTATGCAAGAGCTCGTCAGCTTCCTGGCCATCTCCCTGAGCATGTTCTGCCAGGCCAGGCTGAAGACTGCCCAGAGAAGAGGAGAAAACAAAAGATACTATTATTCATTTGACCATCCCACCTCACCCAGAGGTACCAGTCAGGTTCAGGATTCAGACTTTAGCAAACACTCTGAGTTTAAAGCACAGCAGTTTCACCAGGCAATAATTTTTATTGAGCCCACTCTATTATTTGCTTTTACATTGGTCACTTTCCACACTCCTCTACAATTGACTCCTTGACATTAGTTCTGACCATTTAAAGCTGGACAGAGATCAAGACCAAAAGCCACTCTAGATCTGGACGGTTTTCATCCTAGAATTCAGCTTCCACCAAAATTACAGCTCAGGGCATCTTAAGACAATAGGTTCTCATGAGTGTAAATACCAGAGAGCACAAGATAAAGAATATACAAGTTCGTAGCCTGCTCCCACTGCACTGGAGCCGCATCCCTCCCTCTTTGAGGCATTAAGCCAGTGCAGCAGTGCTGGCAATGCTTCTCCAACTGCTATCAGAACTTCAAAGCACCACGCAGACAAGGGTTTTCAAGTGGCTTGACCCTGAAATCATCCCATAGCATAGGAGAATTTTTTTTACTTACACAACAACAACAGCCTTGAGAAACAAAGAATTCAGGAAGTCTTACTCCCCAAATCAACACAATTTGGGTTTCTCAGTATCTTCAGAAAAACGAGCAAGGGTTAAAGATACTTATACAAAATAATTGCAAGAGGGGTACTCATACCATTGACTCACACAGTTTTGCTAGTGCATTAAAAATACCCATAACGTAACAATTTTGAACATGCTCGTTGCATAGTTGCTTGCAGGGCTCGTTCATGTAAACACAGCTTGGTTTAATACCATTTTCAGAAAAACAATGCAGCAGAAATCCACAAGCAAGCAATCTCCTCCAGAATGTTTCCAGGCATGATCTACTACTACCAAACTTTTTTCAAAAAGAAACCATTTCTACTGTTCCCAACACAGTCACCACCCACCAGCACACCACAGGCTGGATTCCAGGGACTCCATCAAGATTAAAAATCAAGCTCTTCCCAGAGTATGCAAACATCTTACGTGTTAATAACTCCATTGACGGGTCTTGGTGCTCCACAGGGCTTGGCAGGAAGGGATTCAGGAGTACTTGCAGCAGAAACACCAACGTTCTCGAGTGGCTGGAATCCAGGAACACTCTATGGAAGGATAAGAAAGATCATAAAATAATTCGAAGAGCTTTTTAAATAGCCACAGTTTCTTTAATCCCAGCTTTTAGTTGAGGATTCTGCACCACCGCCATGCATTTCCACACAGGACTTCAAAACAAGGGTTCTGAAGTCACTATGTGAACAGGAGACATGTGGACTTCTTAGGGAGCAAGAACACGAATACCGAAGGGCAGTTTCAATGCGAGAAAAAAAAGGACTTCAATTCCCCTCAGGCAACCACTATGGAGCATGAAAGACTGAGTTCTTTAAGGAGGTTTTAGCATTTTGTCTCAATAGTGCAAAGAAGTCCATAACCACCTGTGAACCTCGCAGGCGCCTTCTAAAGTGTGTGGTTGTGCTCTAGGCCACACGGTTGCAAGCTCTCCTCTAAGCACACGGGGAAAACAGGAGGAGAGGGAGAGGAGAACAGACTTGCAAGACTGAATTCGCATTTTCACAAAATACCTGTGCAAACATGGTCCAAATAGCACTTTAAAAGTATTTCAGATGAGCGTGCACACAAGCTGTGGGGTTTGGATATATATTTTGGATTCCCTATCAAGCCAAGGCTGCCTAATAAACACAACACCGGAAACATCTTTCTGGCAGAGTAAATAAGAACAAAGCTAGACACAGAGCTCCCCAATCCATTCTGCCTTAGGTGCGAAATGCAATCCCTTGCTCTGCAGTGAGCAGCTGCAGCACTGAACACGGCACATCTCCCACAGTCCCGCAAGTGGCTTCAACAGTGGGGCTACCCCCACCACTTCCAAGGACACACAGGGCTTTGTACCTCCTGCCAGAGACATTCCTGCTCTCTGCCCTGCCAGCGTGGTCCCCCACGTTCATACCCCTGGCACTAATCACCCCCAGTCTCATCCCTGCAGCCCCTTTCTGTTTTCAGACACGCTCCTCCTCAGGGCTAAGCACCATTTCTTCCCATGCCCATTGCCAGTGTCTCTCTGGCTGGGTTTCCCCTCTGGAAAGGGCAGTGGGACTTTTCAAGTACGATCAAAAAAGACCTAAGAAAAGGTCTGATTTGTCTACACAGTCATCCCTTCAGCCAGGCCCCTACTCATCACATGCTCCATCTCAGGAGCGTCAGTACTGCATCAACTGCATCAATTAAAGCCCTCCCTGCAATCGCTCCCCCAGCCCGATGATCCAGAATTGGGTATGGCAGTGCTGGACTAAAGGTTTCCAGACCAGCAGAGACTTGACTTGCTGAAGGGAAAAGTGATTTCTAATGAGACAACTTCTACCCATTGCCTCTTTAAGGAACTTTGCTGGGTTTTCTACACTTCTGCTAAAGCAGAGGGTTGCTCCAGGGGAGGAACAGAGATAGGATCAGACCAACAAGCTCATCTCCGTTATGCAGTCTGAGCGCACAGACACAGGAGCGAGATCAGAAGCGTTACACAAGCACAACGCGGCACCCTGGTGAGGCGAAGGCAGTGCAGGAGCTGAACGTTTTCCCTCTGGTTTCCAGAAGCTTGGTAAGGCCAAGCCTTCACATGACACCTCTGCCAAACATACCCTCAGTTCAGGGGGGCAAAACCCCATGACTCGTAAGCTCTTATGAAAATACCCATGAAAAAAGGTATTCATTTCCTTCTTCAGTAGGTGTGCTGAATGAGGAACATCTTCTCCAAGAGCTGTCTCTGGCTTGGTGGTTCAAGGTAGGAATAGAGGGTGTCCCCTCTGCCTGCTGCAGAGCGGTTGGAAAGTATCAATCCGAAGTCTATTTATCAGAAAGAGCCTGGGCTCACCTTATCACACAGAGGACAGGGGCACCCTAACAGGGCCCCAGCGTGAGCATTGGAGGAACAAAGAGGACTGCAAGAACTGACACTTTCAGCGTTCAGAGCAGTGGCAGAGGTCTTGCACCAGCTCTCCCTGGATGCACCCCTGCTGCCATGCCTATCCCCAGGGCTGGCTGGGATCCAGAGGAGTGTTCCTCACACCAGGATCACATTGATGCTCCAGCCTGAGCTCTCCTGTATTTCACGTGTGTATGGGGTCTGGAAGTCCAGGTCTTTAGCATTCCTAGGACTCTTAAGGGGTGTTACAGATTCCACTTTAGCACACTGACTTGCGTACGTGAAATCAGGAGCCTGTGGACCATCAGGGACTTGTGCAGCCATAAAGCAGCTGTGTGCCAGCAGGCAGGCTCCACACCATAGAATCACAGAATCATAGAATCACCAGGTTGGAAAAGATCCACCAGATCATTGAGTCCAACCATTTCTAACGGGAATGTCCCCTGTACTCCCAAAGAATCCAAACCAAACTAGACAGGTTCAGACCTTCATCTATGACTAGATACAAACCCCTAAGATAGGGAAAGACTTATCAACACATTCCCCCAATATCTTGTCTCTTTTACTATTAAAAATGTGACCTGCCTCTCCGCCCTCCCCACTAGACTAGCAAGACACCATAAACCAAGATCCCCAGCCGAGTTTCTTCTTCAGGACTTTGTGTTATTCCCATCTTCAGGCAAAAGTACTTATTTCACTACTGAGCTTCCAGTTCCCAAGTGACATTCCCAGGCCTTCTTTGAAAAGCCCTTCCCTCCACTTATGAGAGGATTAGTTCCTCCTAGGGATTATCAGCCACATCCCATGAATCAGGCTAATGCCCAAGGACGCATACTTTGCATTTACACTGGTCAAGGCAGGTACCCAGAAGCAGATGAGATCCAAAGAGGAGCTGGCCATGAGAGGGGATGAATTGTTCCCCTTATTCCATCCTATGGATCTGTCTCTTACTCTGCCAGTTTGGAGAAAAAAGGGAAAAGAAAAAAAAGGAAAAAAGAAGTCTAATTCTAAGCAGCCTAAAGACTGCCAAAATGATAAGCACCTCTCCAGGAGAGGCCTGATACCTTTCCAGTAAGTGTCCTAACGCAACAGGAATGGTCTCTGGACTAAGCTCTGGCTCAGAGCAGCTCAAGGCTCTGACTAAACACCCCACCCCTTTGAGCAAAGCCTCATGAAGCACAAGCCCTCTGGCAGCAGGATGTAGGAGCTGGGGGCCTGAAGGCAGTGCTTCTGGGGCTGATACCTCTAGGTAAAAGGAATAAAGGGAATAAAAAGTCGGTTTCAGATGTGACTCTCCCAAATGGGAAGGACAGCGGCAGGAGTAGCGCCAAGAAGGTGCCAAGTAGCAATGTTCAGGCTGCTTCATAGCAAAAAATGCTGTTTTTCACTGCTCTCAGTGTCTATTACTTGTGTCACTGTTACCTCCAAGACCTCCAAGAGAGATTGGATCTCCACTGCGCTCACCCAGCAGCAACAAGTCCCCGTCTGAAAAGCTTATGTCCAAGTGAAAGGGATGAGAAAGGGACAAAGCAGGAAATGAATAAACGCAGCAACAGTGAGATGGCTGCGAGTGGCAAAACCAGACAGCACAGGCCAAGCAAGCTTTTTCTTCTCCATACATCAGAAACCCACAGACATTTTCTATTCTATACATACAGAGATGATGTTTAAGACAATCTAAAATAGGACAACGTGGTAATTTTGTAAGTACATGGAAAACACCTTTAGCGTGTAGGGAGAGGGATGCAGCCCTTCCATCTGCAGACTCCCAGGTTGGAAATACACTTGTGTCAGATAAACATAAAGATTTAAACAGATAAGGAAGAAAATATTCTTCCTGTCACTTGCAAATTTGACCATTTATGTCCGTTATCAGCCTGCAATTTACTGATTAGCTCCCAAATAGCAGCCAATCCACCAGTGCAGAGGCATGCTGTTTCTGAAACAAATCAGAGCCCACTGTCAGTGCACTTATTTATTATTCTCAGTGCTTTTTGGGATAAAGCATGAAAAGCAGAGGGGAGGGAGGAGTGCACAGGACAGACGGATGTCGCTGCTCAAACCCAGGCACTGCATAACGCTCATGATTCATCCCCAATCTGCAACAGCCCCTGTCATCCTGGCTCTTCAGCCTCCTCTCAGTCCTCTGGTGTGACTGTTGATCCGAAGCACCATCTCCTCATTGCAGTCATGAGCAGAACCAGAGACAGGGGCTGAGCTAATCTGCTAATTACAGACTTGAATTCCAAACATGTATCTGAAAGCCAGCGTCACGCGAGGAGACATTTTATTACAATCACTCATAATAACCCCTGTGCGGTCTGGTGTTACTAAAAAATTTCACAGTATTTCACATTATCATTCCATATCGGGAAAACTCTGCCAAAACCTTGCCAGCGATAGAAGAAAACACTCAAAGAACAATTTTACAGCCACTCCTAGTTGAGTTTTTTATCTGCATCAACTACGCTGAGCATCGGTCTATGAAACTCGAGCACTCCCTCTGCAGTGAGGCTCTGGTTCTCCCCAAATGTGGCATGAGGGTGAAAAAGCAGGAGCACCAAGGCTTGGTAGCAGGAGTTTGAGCCATACAGGAACCATGCTCCTCCTCATACTACACCACAACCTCAAATCCCTCCACTTGAGTATGTTGATGTGTCCCACAGGATCAAAAGTAATCAGTCAGGCTGAAGAGTGCGATCAAGCCTTCAGTATGTGGCCTACATCTCTGCGTTAAATAACAAATACCTGGCACTCTGCATAGTTTCCAGCGCATCTCATTGAAATCATTAATCCCCTTTCCGAGGGCTAACACTCAGGCAAATATTAACAGCCACATCTTCAGAAACTTTTGCTAATTGTGCTGCTCTCAGTTTGAGGTACTTTTTTGGTAGAGGGAAAGGATGTTAGGATTTTTAAGCTTCACAAAATGCTAATGCATGTTACAAAGGTACCCTGAGAAACTCAGTTCTAAAAGGTGTTGAAATTATATTGTTTACTAACTCCAAAATAAGCTGGGAGAGGGCGCACACCAACAGATCAGCAGTTCTCACGTGAAGTCCCACAGACAGATGCTTCTGCAGGAGGCCAGTCCCGTGCCAGACATGCAGTTCGAGCATCTTTTGGCTTAAAGGATCAACCTTCCCTACCCAAAATTCACAAGGACGACGTATCTGGATCCAAACACTTCTGCTGCTGGCACTTACCAGCCGGTCAGCCCCAGGCTCCAGCTTAACTTCAGCGCTAACAGGATGAGACGCATCATCTCTTGCAGGCTCAGGGGGTGACGCTTCACCAAGAACTATCAGCCCCTGCAAGAGAGGGAAGGGAACAGGAATTAACCGTGGGTCCTTTGCTCTCAGCAGGAAAACTGCACATCCACTGTCCTTCAGAAACTACAGCCACCACGCAGCAAGGCTGGTATTCCCAACACATTTTTCAGAAATGATGCCAAACCCCGAATGCTGCCTGGATATTCCTGACATCTAAGCTGAACACGGAGAGGGAAGGGTGGCGGCTGAAGCTGGATCACATACCTTCAGCTCATTAATAGTAGACAGTTATCTCTCTCTCTGGCAAAACTGCTGAAACGCTGCTGCTGGCCCATTTCCTACCCCTTCCCCTCCTCCTGCTGGTGAGGAGGCTCAGTGAGCTGCACACCAGCAGAGCCAAAGAGCTCGCTTTGCTGTAGCTCAGCGGAGGAAATGAACTGCTTTCATCATACAGAGCGGAACTCACCATCACAGCCAAGCAAACCATTTTGAGTCGGTGCCAAGAATCTACAGTCAAACTTGTTACTCTGAGCAGATTTTTTTCAAAGAAGTGATATTCACAAAATTCAATAAGGAAAGAAAAACACTGATAAACAAACCATTGATATAAACCTAGCAGGACAAAGCCCAGTGGCAGAGCACTGTTTTAGTAGGCTTAACATATCTTGTCCGGGTTATGTTTTACTCCAAGTGAAGCTTATTCTAAAAGGCAGAACTGCTTTCTCTCTGAACAACACAAAGTAAAATAAAATCATTATAAGTATGCATATTCTGAGCTGTATTATAACAAAACAGGCTAAAACATGCAAGGGATTAGAGAGAGCTGGCAGAACCTACAGACCATGACTATAGTCCAGGACAAAGATAAGCCAAGACGTTTGTGATCGGTCAAACATGGAGCTCTGGAAAGGGCTGCTCAGACTAAGAACAGGCACCTGAAAACAATTTAGGTGGTTGCATGGTATGTCACAGGAAAGCCTGGAAGGGAACCTGGATACTTTATCCAGAGAGAGGAGAGCACTATAATGCTTTCTTCAAAGTTCACAAAGTCAAATCTGGCATTTAACTGCGCGTCACCCACTGATGCCACGGCATGTGGCCACTGAAGTCTCTTACAAGACTGATCTTCCACCATCTGCTATGTAACATATCAGTGGCTTCCCAGAAAGACAGTGGTACCCCACAATTCAGGGATACACTAGTTAAAACCAGGCAGTTCATAAACTAGATACAACTTTATGTGGCCTCTGAGCAGCAATGAGGAAGTCACCACCTTCTAGAATAAACGTGACAATGATTTTCTAGAATTTCATGATATCCCAGAAGGACGTTTAGTGGATGAGGGGGGCTAGAAGTGTAAATTCAATTAAACACTGCTGTGCTTTTCCTCTTGAAAGTTCTCTCTTTGAAAGCAACCCACTGCTTTTTGCCACTGCTTCTAGAAACATCCTCAGGAACATCTTATCAAAGCGGTTGGTCACCTCCAGATGTCAACGGCAGGAGACAGCGACCATGAGAAAGGGAGAAACTGGGGCTGAATTCAAAACTGGAACAGAGGGAACTGCTTCCCCCTGACGCTCCAGAAAGCACCTGGGCTTCTCATCTGCTCAGCCAGAGAATGAGATATGGAAGCACGAGCATTAGAACAGAAACAGCCAAGGACTTCTGCCTTCAGTTTAAAGGAAAGGATGAACGGAACTGCTTCCTTGCCCCTCTGCCAAGGGACTAATGGGTGAGGAAGAGGACTGGCACACATGAAGACACATCAGAAAGAGACTGAGTGTCCTGAACAGCCCTGCAAAGGGACAGCACCATATCTTATCGCGCCCTAAGCTTGACATACCACCGCAGTCACAGAAAATCAAGCTGCAAATTCCTCTGACATGAGGCTCCTCCTAACTCCAATCCCACTCTTACCATCACGTGTTTCTCTTGATTCAGCAGCTCCGACCGGAGCAGAGCCCTCCCCATGGGACACAGGCTGCACTCTGATCAGACCAGAAGCTCGAAGGGAACACAGCAAACCTGTCTTGGATCGTCTGGGAACAAGTCAGCTCTGGGTCTGCAGAGATGATGTGCAGAACAACCCCATCTTTAGAGCTTTGGTCACTGTATTTCAACCAATTCTGTCACTACACAAAAACCTTGCAGGAGCCCTTAATTTAAATTACTTCTTATTCCACCAAAGAGTGAAACTCATAAAAGACACAGAAAGAGAGGAAAAACACTGCCTGTTCCTTTTCAGACACAGAGCATCTGCCACCCACACATGTGGGGAGATGCAAAAACTCTTGGGGGGGACACCAGCACCCTGCAGCCCCACCAAGGCACATGCATGAAAGGAAACACAACCACCTTATACCTTCATGGACATTTAGTTCCTTAAATTAACTATACACACTTTTCAAAACCAACACAAATCGAAGGCACAACAATCTGCTATTTTTAAACGCCAGAAAACACAGAACTTTACAACTAACTTTGAAGACGTGCTTGCTGATTTGTTGTTTTCCTCCATATCTCATCAGACTCCAAGTGAGCTGATCCCCATGTGTTGAAAACACAATTACTGCCGAGACACCCAGGCAGCTGTGTACCCTCAAACCAGAACGCTATTTTTGACTGCCTGGTCCTTCTCTCACTTTGAGGATGCAATGCATCTTTCTTGAAAGGTGCACTGGGATATAAACCTAAACACATAAAGGTAATTAACCTAGAAAAAGAATAAAACAGAACAGCGATTTTGAATTGAAATCTGAAACAGCAGCAGCTCCATTTTAACGTCCTTATGGCCAAGTAGGCCAGAGTCAAGTTATGTTGGCAGAAAAATCGAGGTGTCTCCGAATTCTTTAACCTGTTCTCGCACAATTTGAAGCAAAATACACTTCAAGGTGATTCCTGTATCACTGAGCCATGCATGTGTTTCTCTGGTCTCCAATACTCATCCCAAAAAAATTGCTTTTAAAATTGTACTCAAGAGTTTGTCATTGAAGAACAGAAAACTTGTTTCACAAGGCATCCATGAGCTCGATGACACCAACAACTGGATACGAGTGGTTATCTCCATTAAGTCCTACCAGAACGAGGGGGCAATGATAGATGCTTTCTTGTTCAGGCAGAGCAGCCACTGCCAAATCCTCAACATCTCAACTCCTCTCCGCTGCAAGGGGCAACGCTTCATCTTAAATTCAGGTATTGGGTTAACGCAGTTGAGAAGTTTTTGTTTGAACAAATAAAAAAAAAAGATGACATCCTGTTTTCCAAAGCTCCAGTCATGCTTTTTAATTGTCACACAACACTGAGACATTCTCCTTTTGGACCCAGAGAAAAGAATTACACTCAGCCCATGACAAACAGCGTTAGAATTAAGTTACAACTGTGCAATGTGCTTTTTGAGAGATGCGGAGGGGAAGCATCACACTTTGCATATGCACCCCCCACCGCATCAGAAAAGACAGCCCTGAGGAGGCAGGCAGAGCCAAACTATATGCATTCAAATATACTCCTGGTCCTCACCTTATTTGCTCTGATCTGCTTGTAAATGTCCGTTTGCTGCCGGATTCGGTATTCCAGGTCTGAGACGTGGGCTTGGAGCCAATTCCAGCGACTGACGATGGCTGCACGGTCTGCTGCCCATCTCCACTCTGCCCTTCGCCTCCTGGAAAAACAAGAGAGGGGAAGGGGGGGATTATTTTGAGTGTGATTTTAATTACACAGCCCACAGAAAAAACTGAGCAGAACTGACAGCCAGATCAAAAGCTACACGCTGAATGGCAAGACTGATACCATCTAGGCACTGCTAATAAACCGCAGACGTGCTGTAAAAGCCTCCATAGAGCAGCACTAAAACAACTTTTGGTACCCAGTGACTGAAGTCCTGCCTATGCAAGCGTTCAGATTTTATTCCACACTCAGCTGAACCAGCAGCTCCAGTCCTACCTGGCCACATCAGCCAGACTCGTTTTCCCAAGTCTTGGAGAACACAAAACTTTTCTGCCCTGCCTTCCTCGACGCAGCCTTTTTAAAAAAAGACTCTGTTACCAGACGCAAAATCCTCCTGCCCAGCAGCACGGACCAAGTGGCCACAATTAAAACTCAGTGGCGAATTTCACAACGCGACATCCTTCAGTTTTAAGAGCAACCACCGTAGAGCTACCAGCGCCTTGCACAAGCTGCTGCCCTGCAAGGAGGAGCTGCAAAGGAAAGCGGGCAACGCTAAACATGATTTCTGCATCTGCCAGCTTGACTGAGCAAAGAAAGAGGCCAGGAACATGCATCAGAGAATTACCAAGTGAGCAACTCCTCCAGATCTCCGAGGTGCAATGTGAGAGAAGGCGAGCACGTGTAGGTGCATGGGGAACCCACACACTTTGCAACTCTTGACTGATTTCCTATCTTTTTTATCTCTGCTGCAAACACAAAGCACAGTTCTGCAGGAGCAGAAATCTGCTTTCAGTGGTGCATGCACCACACCATCGCATTTTATGGTCAACTGCCACAAAAACACTGTTGCTCCCTATAGCCACTTCAGGGCAGAAAGGAACATGACAGTGGTAAAGACGCACAGCTCTGCTCTCACACATTAAAAACCTTAATACTACATGAATATACCTTAAGCATCCTGATTCTGGCGGACAAGAGTAGGAAGGCTACCCAGAAAAGAAGAAACCCACAGTCTAGTGCAGAAACAAAAGCAGTAACAGAAAGTGCACGCACAAAGCCTTTGCCACATCTGGATGTTTGGTAATTGAGAAATAAATCAGATAATAATTCCCCTTGCCTATCTACTTGCCCTTCTGCAGCATTTTTGAACCCAATAAGAGCACAAAGGGCAGGAAAGCCAGAGCAATGTCCAGATTTTTCTTCCAGAAGTCATTTTTCCACAAGAAGTCTTCTGCTGAGATTAACTCATTTACTTCAAAGCTGAATTACAGCCATTATGACAAAAGCAGCACATGGTAAAAGAGATTTAATGCTGAAGCACTCCTAGCTGCAGAGACAGTAAGGAAGAGTAATAATCAAGTTCTCAGAAAAAAATCCCTCTACGTCCTGTGCGCATGCCCTTATTTTGGTGCATGGTGACCAAACACACTTGCCCAAAAAAAAAACACCCCACCAGCATTATTGCAAGTTTCAAATTAAGTAACAGAAACACCCCATAAAGGAGGAGTCGGTTCCTTCAAACTGCAAGCGAAACCACGAATTTAGAACAGGACACGTTCTCCGTGTTCTCGATGGACTCCCAGCTGCGTGAGCAGCATCGCTTCAGCGCCAGTTTAGAGGACGCCAGATTTCCACCCAACAGGCAGCTGTATCTGCTGCCTACGGTCCTCCCAGCCCCCTCCAGGACCATTTTCAAAGCATGTTCAGGAGCTTAAGTCCTTCTCTCTGGAATACTTCCCAGCGTAACGTGCCTGCTCTATTATGGTCAATACTGACCTTGTGTTTGGTGGGAATTTTAATACTTATTGTAGGTGGATGTCAAAGCATGGGCAGATATTAACCCTGCACTGGTTACAGAATCATAGAATCGCCCATTGGATCATCAAGTCCAACCATTCCCATCAAACACTAAACCATGTCCCTCAGTGCCTCATCCACACATCCCTTCAACACCTCCAGGGAAGGTGACTCAACCCCCTCCCTGGGCAGCCTCTGCCAGGGACCAATCACCCTTCCTGTGAAAAATTTTTTCCTAATGTTCAGCCTAAACCTCCCCTGGTGGAGCTTGAGGCCATTCCCTCTCGTCCTGTGCCCTGTCACTTGGGAGAAGAGCCCAGCTCCCTCCTCTCCACAACCTCCTCTCAGGGAGTTGCAGAGAGCAATGAGGTCTCCCCTCAGCCTCCTCTTCTCCAGGCTAAACACCCCCAGCTCTCTCAGCCGCTCCTCTTGTTCTCCAGTCCCCTCACCAGCTTTGTTGCTCTTCTCTGGACTCGTGAGGATGCAGCCAGCAGAGCCCAAGACAAACAGTGGCCCAGGCATTGCAGTTGGGCAGGGGTCTGGTAGATCCCACCAGTAAGACAGAGGGACCACAGGGCTGAGCTGGGTTACAGTGGGCTGAGCTGTTGCAGGCACCAGCCAGTCATGCAGCTCTGATCCAGATCACCAGCCCCACCATGCTTCACTCTGCTAAAAGGATGATGCCTTTCAAGCTTTATGGTTCCCCCTTCCCCACCAGGGATTGCCAGGATGATCCCAAATGGCAAGAAACCCCCTCCACGACACCGGAGGGTAGAAAAGCTATACTGGGGAAGCAGATCTTTCCCCATCATCTCACTGAAATAAGTTTCCCTGAGCATCACTGGAGAAGCAGCACCGCTCTGACTCCAACACCCCTCAGACTGACAGTGTTTTCCCAACAAGGCTTTCCAGAACACGCTATTTCTCTGCCAAGCTTCAGTGAAATTCAACCACACTCTCATTTCAGAACCTACCAACAATTTTACTGAAGAAGACTTCATCTTTCTTTATAGCTTAAAAACAGGAAAGACCTCTGCATCTGCTCTTATGGCATCTTTGGCATCTGCGGATACAAAAGGCTATCCAGATGCCTAGAAAGCTGAGGACTCTTAAGCCAGATCTCAGTTTGCCCTCTGGGGATCCATGTAGCACTGGGATTTTCTTTTTAAAACAGGTAAAAGAAAGAACAAAAGCTTCTAAGAGCACCTCCAAACCCCCAGCTCCTTTGCTTGCCCCTGCAACCTTATAAAGCACCTCTGCCTGCTGGACAACAGTGGCCTGCTCTGTTAAACACAGCTCATTCTTCTGCTCAGATTACACAGAAATCAAGATTAAGTATAAAAAACACCTGATATCCATTTTGATTCCTAAGTGACGCGGCAGCATAAGCAGCAACAGACCTGCTCTTCACCTTAAAACCGGGACACATCCTACCCCAGAAAAAACCCCATAGGATTTAAACCAAAAATAACGCAAGAAAGCGAAACAGTACTGTATATATTTCACTCTCTGACACCCTGCGGCATGGGTGGAAGAGGGGAAGATACATAATGATGGCTCAGCCACACTTTCCAAAACAGTATTGAGTGTAGTGTGGTCCTCTATATTTAGAATTCAGCCTTTTGCAGAGCCAGTTTGATTACACCCTTCGCTGCAATGTGCTGTCAGCAACATGGATGTGTTTTCCCAAGTAGATTAGCTTCTGGATAACAAGCTGTGAAGCTTCTTTAGCTTTAATCTCTACACAAATACTTTGCAAACGATTATTTTCTCAACTAGCACTAGGAAAGTAGCAACCACGAAGAAAACACAGCATCTGGAGTTGCTGCAGTCAGCACTGGCACCACCTGAAGCCCCTGCTCAACCCAGCATTGGGACAGACCCAAAGAGGAACAGCGCGAGACACTTCTTGAACAAGATAATTAAGTATCTGACCACCAAATGAGGCTTCAGTGCTGGGAACCAGGAGACATCTGCCAGATGACCCACAACTGGGGCCCTGCTTTGACAAGTCCCCATGTTGCAGAGAGAAGGATTAACCTCTTAACACCCAGCTGACACATGGCTGGATCAATATTTCACCATCTGAGGGAGAAGGAAGAGAGTGGAGATTGTAAAACAATGTTCCTCTACAAGACTGCCTTCATGAAGCTCTCCGTCCTGGTCCATTCTTGTGCTATTCCACTAAATTCTCCTTTTCTGAAGTTGTGCAATCCCACCCCTCTGCGTTGACTTGCTGGACTCCCACCCCAGCACACCACAGACATCGAAAACCTGGGATTGTTCTGGAGCCACTGTTCAAGTTCATCACTCATGGGTCTATGACGCTTTGGATCTGTCAGGGCTGAGTGTCAAAAATCAGGCTGGGTGTTACTGGTTTGCCACGAACTGCTCTCAACGTTCCAGTTGGCCGGATCCAGATTGTTAACAACCTGCTTTTGGCCTGGGATGGGCCTTCAGAGATTAATCTTTTCCTCAAGGACCCAAGAAGAAATGCAAGTGCACAGGTCATCACCAACTACACTTATCTCTCACACTGCACCAGCCCAGCTGCCTCTGCAGGAAGCCACGGTCCCATCCCCAGTTCGATTCTGCTCCATAAATCTCTGCACAAGCTGCCTTCCTCTTCCCAGCTGTATATTCAACTCCTCATCCCACCACCAAAACACAAACCATCCCACCAAAACACTCGGAGGTGCACTCCACGCCTTCGTAAGAGCTGCCCAAGTACCAGCTCTTGACGCAGTTCAACATCTTGAGCTCAAAGACGAGGATCTTGCTGAGAGCTACGCCAAATGAAAAATGCAGCACACCAGAGTTAAGTTCCCATTCCCACATGGGATCTTCAGTAGGAACAAAATCTGCCAACAGACCACAAAAGCGGTTTACAGTATGACAGTTCATGAAATTCAGCTGTCAACTTTATTAAAAGGCAAATCATCCACGTTAATTCTGTGAGCTTTCCTTGCTTTACCAACCACAAGGCAGCAGCCCCAGGGCAAAGTTCAGTACTGCGAGTGCAATGCTTCATGTCCAAACTGGGGCGATGCCTACTCCTAACAAGAGATGCCAAGGGAAATCTCATGGTTAAATCAACTCATGCTGATTCACCGGAAACTGAAAAATATTAGTGTTAAAATCAGGTTTAAAAAGCTTCCCATTCCCTCTCCCTGCTCATCTTCTGAGTGGCTCAAATGCCGAGACTGAAAATAAAGTGGAATATTGAGACACTTGCTGTTTGGAGCTCACGCTATCGACAGCATTATCAATGCGTACGCACCCTGGGAAGCCAGGACCAGTCTAAGTAAAAAGACATATGCCGTGGTCACATGCACAGTTCTGACAACAAAAACCTAGTCATCCCCAACCACTACTTTTTAACTACTTTGCAACTTTTTCAGTTGCTCTCATGATCTTTAATTGTGCCTCACTAAAGGAAGAAAGAGATTTGCACCCAGTTCAGCTGCTATTTTCCATTTTGCTCCTGTCCCCATACATCCTTCACGTTCATTCCTTAGCCCATCAAGCTTTTACACTTTCTTTTTAGGCTCATGCACAACCAGGCTCTATGGGTGGAGCACAATTTAAACCCTGCCAGATGTACTTGCACGATAACTCCACCCGAGGAAGAGAAAACCCCAGGAGCACAAGAACAACCTCATGAGCCAGTCAGACCGTTTCCTGCTTGCAAATACGCTAACGTGAACGATTTTTTCGGTGGAACATCTGCCCTTACCCTGCAGACAGAAACAGCGGCTTCCAAAGGTCTCCTCTGCACACAGAGCGTGTGCAGCACTAATCCACATCTTGTTAACTCTGCTCATTCATTCCCATATTCAGAAGAACTAAAGACCTCTAGAGGCTAGGAGTAAAAAGTTATTTCCACTGTTCCTCATTGAAACCCCCCTGCTGCTCGGGGCAGATTTGTGAGCACAAATCCTAAGGTGTTTTGCTGCTGAGCAGGGCTAAGGAAGGATGCCAGGCTCTTGCCCAAGAGACAAGGCAGCCAGCAGCCCAGGGTTCATGCAAAATTTGCATTCAAATAGAGCAGATCCCAACTGCCCTCCTTTTTGACTATGTGGAACAATCCAAACCACACCACTGGCCACAGCATGCAATGCTTTGTCTATGGAGCTACGATCCCTTGGATCAGGATATGAAAGGTTTGTTTTGACATGTCTAGTTAATTTCTACTAAAATGGGGGGGGAAGGAAAAGAAGAAAAAAACTTGGCCCAGCCACTAAGAGATGCCTGAACTCCATCACAGAAATCATTGCAGGATAAGGCCAAAGAGCCTGTGGCAACCATGCACAGCATCCAAATTCCAAATACTCCAGTTGCAGAGCACGGGTGCAAAGTCACGCGCTCCAGCAGTGCCTCAACTCAAGGTGATGCTCGAGTTCATTTCTTACATTCACCCTCCTCACTGCCAGAGCCAAAGCCTTTGCCCCCAGGCCACTCTCTCACAGCAGTTTCTCTCCCCAAAATATCCCTAAACCCCTTCCTAGCAGAAGGCAAGTGCAGCCCAAGGATCCAAGAAACCCCTTGGATGGGTATACAACTCAATCACAAACAGATCCACAGATGGGAAAACAAAAGAGGGAAATTAAAAATACCAAAGTGAAACAACTGCCGGAGGCGGAGCAGCCACCTCTTGCTCCCCATACAGAACCAGAACCTCCTTTCCAGCCATCAGAAAGATTTCACCATGATCCAGGACAATTAAACTACTTTAGAAGCTGAATAACAAAAACATACTTGAATCCACTCTTTGAGAAAGAAGTTTTCCCCTGAAATAAAACATCAGAGGATTTTCTGTGGTTGAACACCGCCACCATCTACTTACCTCAGCATCAGGCTTCTCTTAACAAGATTTGTACTTCCAAGTGCAAACAGTTTCAGAAAGTGTTCTCAGAAAAGGAAATAAAAAACGAGCTACCCAACTAAACTATCCTTCACCCCTTAAATATAATACTTCGAAAAATAATATACACAACGGAAGAGAAATCCCAGCAAGCAAAGAGGGAACAAGCCAGCAAATTCTATGGAGATAGACACATGCAGAGCAAACAAAGTGTATATGGTTTCTCATCAGGAAACTGAAAATCATCGTTTTATTTACCTCCCATTTTTAGCTCAGGTGAAACAGCACCTGCAGCAGCTCCAGCAACCTTTAACTAGAGCTCTCACACACCCCTGTGCCATGTCCAGGGTCTGGCTGTGCAGTAGAATCTTGAGCAGCTGACAAACGCTGTCATTTGCGGGTGGAAACGCCTCCCCCCAGGCACAGCACAAGGCACACGGCTCCTCTGCTGGTGGCACAACATTTCAGTGCACGGTGACTCGTGTATCAGCGATGCTGAGTCACTCACCCTGTCTGCGCTGGCCCTTCCTCAATCCCATCCACAATCCAGACGGAAACCTTGTGAGGAACACACGGCGGTTTTCACTGAAGCCCAGAAATGGGAGAATGGTCCCTCAAAAGGGTTGAATGGCTCCCTTAATAGGCTTTAGTTTTAGGAACTGTAGGACGCAATAAATGTATTCTGTTTGGATGGTGACCCTCACGCACTCCCTAAGGCACCAGCAAAGGGTCTGCAGGGTTTTGGGCACCAGCTCCCGTGCACACAGCAGCAGCTGCTCTGCAACAGCTCCCTCCGCGGTGCCCATCTTCCCTGTGCCCAAGCCAACAGCAACCAAACCACGTCCGGGCTCCACTCTGTGCTGGATCCAAAGGGAACAACAAATATAACACTCCTGTTCCCTGCGCCAACCTGCCAGCAGGAGCCAGGTAACAGCCCCCAGGGTGACACGAGGACAACTTCCAAACACAGACAGGGAGCGAGGCACTAAGGCGACAGGCAGAGAGGGGTAAGCCCTCTGTACTAGGCCCTGGTGAGACCGCTCCTCGACTCCTGGGGTCAGTTCTGGGCCCCTCACCACAAGAAGGATGTTGAGGCTCTGGAGCGAGTCCAGAGAAGAGCAACGAAGCTGGGGAAGAGGCTGGAGAACAAGAGGAGCGTCTGAGAGAGCTGGGGGTGTTTAGCCTGGAGAAGAGGAGGCTGAGGGGAGACCTCATTGCTCTCTACAACTACCTGAAAGGAGGTTGTGGAGAGGAGGGAGCTGGCCTCTTCTCCCAAGGGACAGGGGACAGGACGAGAGGGAATGGCCTCAAGCTTCACCAGGGGAGGTCCAGGCTGGACCTCAGGAAAAAATTTTCTCACAGAAAGGGTCATTGGGCAGTGGCAGAGGCTGCCCAGGGAGGGGGTTGAGTCACCTTCCCTGGAGGGGTTTAAAAGATGGGTGGATGAGGTGCTGAGGGACATGGGTTAGTGGTTGATGGGAACGGCTAGACTCAATGATCCTGTGGGTCTTTTCCAACCTAGTGATTCTGTGATGTTTGGGCACCACACCGGCAGTTTTCAGAACTCGCCTTCCTCTGCCTTGGCTGACCCGCAGCAAAAGCTGCAATCGCTCCTTGCTCTTCCTTGGCATGGGAGTCAAAGCAGAGGCCACCAATGGCTCAGTGCTGATCTTCTGAGCATCCAGTAAGTGCTGCGTAGACAACACATAGACAACCTCCACTCAGCTTCCTTCCATTAACAGGTGAATCCAAAGGGATCTGTTTAGGCGAGGGGGAAACACACAGAGTAGAAACCACCACGTCGGTGCTGGAGAGCACCTCAAGCTTTTCTTGGTTTGTTTTTTCTTTGTTTCATTATTTTTTCCATAAACTTTAAGGTCCTTTACTGGTGCTTCTCTTAGCACCTCCACCTCATTCATTCCCAAAGATCACTGCAGAGAGGATCTTTCCAAAGCACTCAGCTCCCCAAGGCAACACACATATGCAGATGTGGCTCCAGCCCTCTGCTCCCCATAAGCTCACTCCATCAGGTTCCTGTGAGGCTCTTGCTCTCCTCTGCTGCCATATCACTAGTCCCCAGGCTTGCTTAACTCCTTCAGCTACCTCAGGGTGTCACCTATTAAAAGAAAGAAAAAAAGAAGCCCTAATTTTCCATGAAGCCCTGGAAAAACCCCTAAGTGCAAGGGCTCCGTGATGCAGTGCACACATTAACCACGAAGAGATTTCAACAGAACAACCATCATACCCTTACCATTTCCCTTTCTGCTGCATTCATGATCAAGGCATAAATTTGGAAGCAAGATGATCCACTGGAAGCAAAACAGCACGGTCTAGCAGAAGGCTCAGCTCAGACTCAGAACTGGAGTTTGTCGATTTTCATTCCTCCTTAGTTTCCTGAATGCTTTAAGATCTCTGCTGAAATTCTTCACATCAGTTGTCAGGGCTAGGCTTGAACTTTTGTGGTATTTCAAACCCAAGTGACTCTGACCCTTATGCTATGACATTTCTGCGACGCCCCAAGCATTTATTCAACTGTCTGAAAAAAAGCCATTCCAAGCTTTAGCTGCTCTTCAGCCCTTAGCAGCAACAATCGTTCTGTGACAATAGCCTGAAATTCAGATTTTATTCTTTCAGCTATGCAAGTAGTGTGGCCCATGCCCAAATCCTGTTTTGGCATCCACAAACTACAGGGCCAGGTGCAGGGAGAGAAGACAAGAAGTGCCTCATGGAGTGAGTCCACCAGGGCTGCAGCAGCAGCCAACATTTCCCAAGGTATCCTTGAGGAAACAAGCCCCTTCCCAGCTCCCAGTCTCCTTCAGACAGCAACAAGATTATTTAGCCTGGAGAAGAGGAGGCTGAGGGGAGACCACATTGATCTCTACAACTACCTAAAAGGAGGTTGTGGAGAGGAGGGAGCTGGGCTCTTCTCCCAAGGGACAGGGGACAGGACAAGAGGGAATGGCCTCAAGCTCCACCAGGGGAGGTTCAGGCTGGACATGAGGAAAAAATTTTCACGGCAAGGGTGATTGGTCCCTGGCAGAGGCTGCCCAGGGAGGGGGTTGAGTCCCCTTCCCTGGAGGGGTTTAAGGGACGGGTGGACGAGGTGCTGAGGGACATGGTTTAGTGATTGATGGGAATGGTTGGCCTCGATGATCTGATGGGTCTTTTCCAACTTGGTGATCCTATGATTCTAAGATACCGCCTTTCACTCAGAAGCACAGATCAATTTGACTTTTTGGATTCACTGATAATGGCTCTCCTCACCCCTCCCTCCCACTGTAGAGGAGGATCAGGTTCGTGATCACCTGAGGAACCTGAACATATATAAGTCTATGGGACCTGATGAGATGCATCCCAGAGTCCTGAGGGAATTGGCCAATGTGGCTGCCAAGCCACTCTCCATGATATTTGAAAAGTCATGGCAATCAGGAGAAGTCCCTGGTGACTGGAAGAAGTGTAATCTTGTACCCATTTTTAAAAAGGGTAGAAAAGACAACGCTGAGAACTACCGACCTGTCAGCCTCATCTCTGTGCCTGGAAAGATGATGAAACAGATCCTCCTAGAAGCTCTGCTAAAGCACATGGAGGACATGGAGGTGACTAACAGCAGCCAGCACGGCTTCACCAGGGGCAAATCCTCTATGACCAATTTAGTGGCTTTCTATGATGGGGTAATCGCAGCAGTGGACATGGGTAAACCGATGGATGGGATCTATCTAGACTTCTGTAAAGCCTCTGAGACCATCCCCCACAACATCCTTCTCTCTAAATTGGAGAGACATGGATTTGATGGGTGGACAGTAGGGTGGATAAGAAACTGGTTGGATGGTCATACTCAAAGAGTAGTGGTCAATGGCTCGAAGTCCAGATGGAGATCCGTGACAAGCGCTGCCCCTCAGGGGTCTGTACTGGGACCGGTGCTGTTTAATACCTTTATCAATGATATTGACAGCGGAATTGAGGGCACCCTCAGCAAGTTGCAGATGACACCAAGCTGAGTGATATAGTTGCCACACCGGATGGACGGGATGTCATCCAGAGGGACCTGGACAGACTGGAGATGTGGGGCTGTGAGAACCTCAGGAAGTTCAACAAGGCCAGGTGCAGGGTCCTGTGCTGCACACCCCTGTCTGTCAGTACCCTGCAGTGGATGAGGGAGAAGAAAAAGTCTCTCTAGCTCCTGCAAGCTAAACTAACAGGGAAATGGAAGTATGCTTCTTTTGTTGGACTGCTGAGCTCAGTCCTGCTCAGACTGATGGGGATCAGAAGTTGCTTAGCAGAGAACAGTCTGGGCAGGTGTCTGCATCCCGTGTTGGTCTGTAGTGAGTCCCGACCTGCTCCGATGCTGGGATGCTTGGTAGATGCTGAAGGAGCGGTCATCCCCTCTTGCAAGGAGAGCTGGGGCATGGGCATCCGAGGAGTTCTCCGCTTCAAGATGAGCTGTAGGTTTTTTCCTTAGGCCTCCTGAGATGCTTTTGCTGGTGCTGCCCAAGTGGAAAGCTTTGAAACGCTGAGATGACTGTAGTTGCACTTGTTTAGATCGAGGACAGCACGATCGGGAAGCTGCCTTTGCTGGTGCTGTTTGCTTTATGGTGTGAGCTGGAAGGTTTTAACATACTAGAGAATAATTCCATAAATTCTGCTTTACGTAAACTCTTCTGAACAATGAAAACCATGTCCCGAGTCAGTCCTGTTCTGACACAGTGTTGTGTTAGTGCTGTTCACTAACTGGAGCCCTGAGCTGCTGTCCTTGCGCTGGCAATAATTCACCGTAGTTTCTGCATTATGGAATATTGATTTACTGTGGAGCATAAAAATGTGCAGTACTCAGCAGAAGGGCCTCACCAATTGTTATGCTCCAGGAACACTGCTGCTCAGGAATGTGAAATAAATTTTCCCTTTTAACAATAGATCCCAATTTGCATAGTCTCTGTTCTTGTTTTCCCAGGGATTGTTCCAGTAGGCCTAGAGCGAGCACTCCCCCTCTGACACCAAACCTCTGTGTTTGCACACACACACAGAGTTTTGCTGTTGAACACATGCAATAACTTCCCAAATGGTTTGCCTTGTGCTGCAATTGTCTTCTCTTGGTTGTGCACTTACTAGTTTGAAGTATTTCAGAAGGCACTGAACACGTCCTTCCTTCTCCTCTTTGGTGTTTTAACTGCATTCATTTCATGGAAGCTTGGTTACTGCAATCATAGAATAATTAGGGTTGGAAGGGACCTCAAAGATCTTCTAGTTCCAACCCCCTGCATGGGCAGGGACATCCCACCAGATCAGGTTACCCAAGGCCCATCCAACCTGGCCCTGAACATCTCCAGGGATGGGGCAGCCACAACTTCCCTTGGCAACTTGTTCCAGTGCCTCATCACTCCTATGGTGAAGAAATGTCTTTCCAGGAATGAAAACGTAGCTTCAGTCTCTTCTTTTCATTATACAGCCATTAAGACCCGAGGTCAAAGGGTGTTTTTCCACGGATCATAGGGCAGGGGGTTGTTATTTAACTCCACAGGTTTTGTAGCCCAAGATCAAAATGAAACTTCAGGATAAGTGATTACACTGAGGCAGGCTTCTTCCCTAGACCTGGGAAATTCCTGTGCTACAGAGATGACCTCGCTCTCCTTATCTGCTCTTTAGTGTCCTGGGAGGAAAAGGAGGGAGCTTTGCAAACACGCATCTCAAACTGCAGAATACAATGTGAAGTTGGTGTTCATAAACACAGCTCTAAGCCTCACAAAATTAAGCTCTGCTTCATTCCTGAAGCACAAGAGCCCTGAACCCTTTCCACAAAAGCCTCTTCTTATAAAGTTTTTTTTCCAGTCTTCCTTAGAGCTCATTAGAGCAAGCAGATTTTTAAGCTGACACAGAGGTAGAAATAGAGAAAAATACATTTGTTTGGATAATGTAGTGATATCAGGACAACATAGGCAGAAGCCAAGAATGATTTCCAGCCGAAGCAGAAGGTATCAATGCTAAATACAGCTGAAACAGGCTGCAATAAGGCAGAAGGGCAAACTAATGGATTTTTGGGAAAACAGAAAACAGCAGAGGCAGCACTGATGTATAACCATACATCTCATGCCCATGCGATTACGGGCTTGCCCCAGTTTCCAAGCCTTCACTCTGAGGTCTTTTTGGAGTTGTAGGAAAAATGAAAATACGAGTTTTTTGGCTTGAAGCACAGGGAGGTCTTCCCTGCTCCAAGTAACAGAAGCACGAGGCTTTTTAGGGAAAGAGGACACCCATGAAATAAAGCTGCAGAGATCCCTGCTGTACCTGCTCCTCTGCAGCTCAGCAGCCAGAGAACTTTGCCGTAACACCCAAACCTACGTAGGCTTGCGCTACCGTGGTCTCCCAGCACAGATCACCTCCTCAGTCTAAACCAGAACAAGAATAAAGCTCCACGTCAATATTGCATCTGAAGGTCATTTAGCCAAGAGAAGGGGCAGATGTGCTATTGCTGGCATCAGTCCAATAAAGTTTCCTCTCTCAACCTGAAGGGCCTTTTGTGTTAACACAGGACTAACACATTTCTGGCCTCCAAACCCTTTATCTAAAAAATGGGATAAAATAACCCCAGCTAAAGGACTACGGCACAGCACAGGAGCACACAAAAAAGTCCAGAGAGAAATGGAAAGAGGGAGAACAACAGGGGACCGATGGGAATCACACTATGTTCCATTCTGCCTGGAGCCACAGAGAATCACGGCACAAAGCAGTCTTGGTGCATCACGGTGGCACGGGTAGGGAGAAGGGCATCTGCTTCTGGCTACTGAACTGTGGACAAGCAGCACTAGAGAGAGAAGACAGGAAGGCACAAATTAAGGAATTGGCAATTACATTCCACAGTGAAGGATGCAGAAAGATTTCACGGCACTGGATCCAATCAAAGAGCAGGACACCACTAAGGATGTAGGGGTAGCTGCTGGGTTTGAGGTAGATAAACTAGGGGTACAAGTGGGAAGGAGCTTTGGCAGAGCTGTCCTGGAGGAGTGGCTGAGGATGGCCAAAACACAGCATCTTCAGGGGCTGCGAGAGCACAGTTTCATTTCCATTAGAAGAAGAAAGGCACAATCCACATTGTTCAACCATGTCAAACCCCTTTTATAACATGCTCTGGTGCACAAAGGACCGAAGAAAGGCAGGATTCAAACGTCAACTGAGAGACACAGAAGAGCATCTCTGCTTTCTAAGAAAGGACCGAGCCCTGACCAAGTTGAAGAACCTTCCAGAAGGGCAAACTCTGGCCACTAATGAACGTCACTAACGAAGGGCTTTCAGGGAAATTCTCATCTCATCTGCATGCAACAAACCGACACATCATGTCACTTCTCTCTACTATGGCTCGCCACAGCTTTCGCACCAAAAGACATCTGTCAACACCCATGAATTTCTTGTGCATTCCTGGTTCCTTTATCGAGTTTGCCATCAAAAAGCTCATTTAATTAATCTGCAAGTCCCTCATGTGCTCCCACAGAGCACAGTTTAGGAACCGCTATTTCAGCCCTCACCTTCTTCTGAGCATGTTTTCCAGCAGCAATTAAAACCCAACAATTCCAGCGATAACAAACTGCCAGTGTAATTCATACAAAAGTCTGATTTGAGTCAGCCCAAAGCCACCGGTGACTGTAGCTGTTCTGTGTTTCACACGAGAGATGCAATACCCTACCATGGGAAGAAGTGTCACTGCTGAGCTACAATCCATCTTTTCCGTTTAAGTAACTGCAAAACAGATTCATCACCAGCTTCAGCAGGAGCTGGCAAATTCAGGAGAGCAGATCGTATTGGCAGTAGGCGTAACTAACCACCAACATACACGCTCTGCGCTGGAGAAACTTTCTTTGTGGCCTGCAAAGCTGTTATGAGCACGGCCAGGATGGCAGGAAGGAGCATCAACTGAACACAGACCTGAGGTGCACAATCAGATCTGCCTCCACAAGGCAGATCTGGGTCCTGGGCACCCTCAGTGAATGTCACGGCACGGATAAGAGGTCACACAAGCTTCAGCTGAAAAACAAAATCTGGATGACCTGCTCAAGACAAAAAGACTGAAGTCTCCACTCGGCAAGCCTTCTGAGGGCTGCCAGCAGAGTCAGGGCATCAACATCCTCTCCTTCACCTCAGCTGCATGCGCTGCCCTTTGGAACAAGGACAAAACACACTCGGCACAAGCAGCAAGGAGCAGAAAGGGGAAAAGGTTCATTGCTGGAGCACCAACTGTCTCCCGGACAGAAGACTTCACTCTCGGTGCTCTCCCACCTCTGTCCTTGAGTTGAGCTCAATGCAGTGCAAAACACGGACCCCTCCTCAGAGTTTTATCCATAGGAGGCCTCTGCTACTTGCTGTGGACTGACAAAGGCCTTAATGTTTAAGCTTACAGATACTCTTATCTATTTTCATAAGAAGAACACGGGGTAATTCAAACCTTGAGAGAGCATGCATGCCTCAGAGGAGGAAGGAGGCAGGATCCGACCAAGTCCACAGAGCTCTTTGCTGCTGGGCTTAGAGCTAGGGATGCTAACAAACAGAATTCCTATGTGAACTGTCCAAACTGCAAGTCTCTGTTTGATGGATGAGGCCCCTGAACTGGACATTAGGAAAAAATTTTTCATGGAAAGGGTGATTGGTCCCTGGCAGAGGCTGCCCAGGGAGGGGGTTGAGTCGCCTTCCCTGGAGGGGTTTAAGGGACGGGTGGACGAGGTGCTGAGGGACATGGGTTAGTGATTGATGGGAATGGTTGGACTCGATGATCCGGTGGGTCTCTTCCAACATGGTGATTCTATGATTCTATGAATTCAGATGTAAATTTTCCTTCAGATAAAGGGAAAAGCTTGTGGGGCGCCCCTTGATTACATCAGTGTCATAACCAGAGATTCCTACGAAAACCATAAATTTTGAACTGCAGCATTGCTGCAACCACTTACAGCAGGTTTACATCTTCAAAACCATAACAGCCATTATGCCACAGTGAGAAAAAACTGGCTGCACGCGTTTCTTCACTCCAAGTGTCACCACGGGGTGAGGTGCCCAACAGGACAGAGTTAGGCAGATGTGACACTTCAGTGCTGTCTGCTCTCTCCCCAGACTTGCCTCTGGCAAGACCCAGGAAATCCACTCAGTCCAGTACTTCAGGCAAAGGAATTCCACAACATGAGCTTTAGTTTGACAACTAAAACCCAAGTTCTCCTGCCCCTCTGTTCAGACCACATACAGGTTGCACAGCCAGAACAAAGCAGACCACCAGCACATCCCAAACTCCATGCGAACACTCCTACGTTTCTCCTAGCCTCACTGCAGATTTTCAGAAGTGCTACCAAAAACCCCCAACCTGCAGAGGTTTTAGCTCGGTACATGACAAAAGTTTCATGTGAAATACAGCTTTTATTTCAAGTACATACAGGCACACATCAACCTTTAACTCACTTCCACTCAGGACTGCTCCAAAGGACATGGAAGTGAAATATGTGATTTCCCAGGGCTTCAAACACCAGGTTAGAAGTTAATGGGCTGGAGAACCAACTCCTGGGTTTTCTCCACTGTTCTTCTGGTACGACATCAACATCCTAGCATGCCCCACTAAATGTCATATATATTTTTGTTACTGCCTCCCTCCCACCTCTTGCTGTTCTGAGCAAGACTCTGCTTTACCCCAGATACCCAGACCACACGCAACTGTTCTGTTTACAGTGCACAAAACTCTTGCTGAGGTGCAACTTTGATTCAAACTCCTTAGATGTCATTCCGTCACTTCATGATCTGTTTACATCTCTAGAAAACATCTTTTCTCTGTTACCAAATGGTTGTTAGGTCTCTAGCTATGCTTTGAGCAGAGGAGACAGGCTTCAGATGAGAAACTCTGGATAATGCAGAGTCCAAATACATAAAGTCACAAGCGTGCAGCCACATTTCTTCTACAAGGCTAGGTCATGGGATTTAAAACATGAACTGCCACTGAGAGCAGAGATACAGAACTAACTCCAGGTAGGCTCCAAGGAGCAAATTACTTCACAGCTCCTACCTCAGACCAAGAAGAAAAGCAAAGAACTGACAAAAAAAATAAGAAGGGCAAGAAGTTGACAGCCACGCACATGACTGTACATCCAGTGAACTACATGGGACTCTAATACTTGGACTTATTTACTGTACCACCCAGGAAAACCTTCCTTCGGGAGTAGGACACTACAGCTGTACCGCTGCAGAATCCTGACCGAGGACCAACGTTCATCCTCTGTAACGTGGCAGAGCAGTAGTGAGGAAGAAGAAGGCGTTACTGTTTAAGAGGCTCAAAACTGCAACTCCAGTCCTGAATCTGCCAGTTCTCTGCTCCATCACAGATTTGCCTTTTGATGCTGGACACATTACTTGACACCTCTTCCTCATCTATAACATGGCCAGAGGAGTTCTGGTTCACCTTCAAGAGTAGCTGTTATCTGTGCTGTATTTATTGTACCAAGTAGAAGATTACTTTAGACTTGAACAGATTTAGTATCGCAGAAGAAATTGCACTGTAACCATCAATTCACTATTTTCTTCCTTTTAATTAATTAAACACACACCAAGTGAGTTCCCTCTGATCAAGACAGCACACCCTCCCAGGGAGAGTGGAGGTCAATGAGAAAAAGCAGAAGAAAGAGAGGTTTTTCAACCTTGTGTCATGGCTAATCCTACCACCGCCCTCTCTAACTGCAAGGGCTGAAGCTTGCAGGCAAGTATGACTCTTCTGGAGCAAAGTATCTATCTTATATGCACACACGCAAGTGTAGAAGTGATTGTATGGACTTTAATTCAATTTTTTAGATTAAAGGAATAGGGAAGGGGTCAGCAGCAGGTCAACAATCCGCTGCTTGCAGTAACTCACAGGCAAGAGCTGTTGTTCAGGTTTTTTATTAGTTCAGCTACATGAGGCACCTTCTATGCAAATGTGGGGATCAGGAATGTGCAGCCGATTGTACGTCTCAACTGGTTACACGCTCCCAGACTCCTCCTCATTCCCAGCCTGCAGCTCAGGTTCTTCCCAGAGACGCTTTTACTATTTAATAGAGTTGGGGAAGGGACACACTGTTCACCAATTCTTTTTATTCCCTTGTGCTCCATTTTCTTTCCTCAGTGTCTCAAGAAAAACAAACAAAAAAACCCCCAAAAGCTACAGCTATCCCTTCCCATCAGTAACGTTGAATACATTTAACACGCTGACCTAGAGAAGAAAATATAAGTCCTGATCCACGCATCACAGGGTTTTGTGTGCCCTGCCCTCCCCTTTTCTTTCATTCCACCCTCCCAGCAAAGCTCCGATTTCACAGTGACCTCGCCAGTTCGTCCATCGGAGACTGGACAACAATTGGTTTCAAAGGAGGCAGCAAAGTTTCCTGGATACATTTGCTGAGAAAGCCCCCAGCAGCGGTGGAAGTCCAGGAAGCTTTCAAAGTTCTGTCATCCCTTCACAGCCGCCTCTGCCCATGCAGCATTCAAATATGGGAAAAATAATGGAACACCACATGTTTTTGGAAGCGAATGCACATATATGTGTGAACGGAGATCCTTAACCTCAGATCCATCACAGGCAAGACAGACCTCTTCCCCGTGGCAGAGGCAGGGAACTAAGAGAGAGCCTTTTGTCTCAGCGCTGCCCTGGGCTCTCCTCCCTCTCCCTCTGTTTTCTCCTTCGCTACCCTGAGCAGAAAAGCACAGACGATGCAACACCCTTCCCAGAACAAATCCAACCATACTATGTTTTCCCCTATGCATTCGGCACCATCCAACCATGACTACCTAAAGGTTTTTTTCAACTATTTACAGAAGGCATGAAGACATCCAAACCCAAACACACCACCATCTGAGTCGTTAGGTGGGACTTGAGGTCCTAAACTGGAGCACTGCAAGCTCTGACTTTACCATAACCACTTCTTATGGAAAGATTAGGGGATTCTTGGCAATTTACTGCTTTATTTCTTGAATCATAGAATCATCAGGTCGGAAAACACCTCTGAGATCATCGAGTCCAACCATACCCATCTCCCACTAAACCAAGACAAGACGGAATGGCCTCAAGCTCCACCAGGGGAGGTTCAGGCTCAACATAAGGAAAAAATTCTTCACTGAAAGGGTCATTAGGCAATGGAACGGTCTGCCCAGGGAGGTGGTTGATTTGCCTTCCCTGGAGGTATTTAAGGGTGGATGAGGTGCTGAGGGGCATGGTTTAGAGATTGGTGGGAATGGTGTGACTTGATGATCCGGTGGGTCTCTTCCAACCTGGTGATTCTATGTTTCATATCCTTAAGTACCTCATCTACCTGTCTTTTAAATACCTCCAGGGAAGGTGACTCAACCCCCTCCCTGGGCAGCCTCTGCCAGGGACCAATCACCCTTTCTGTGAACTATTTTTTCCTTAAAATTTTAGCCTGAACCTCCCCTGGTGGAGCTTGAGGCCATTCCCTCTCGTCCTGTCCCCTGTCCCAGCTTCGCTGCTCTTCTCTGGACTCAACAGCCAGAGCCTCAACATCCTTCTTGTGGTGAGGGGCCAGAACTGACCCCAGGATTCAAGGAGCGGTCTCATCTGTGCCGAGTACAGGGGCAGAATCACCTCCTGGGACCTGCTGGCCATGTTGTTTCTGATACAGGCCACATGTGATGAAGAGGAAGAAAAGAGGCAGGTCAGTGCTGGCTGCTACTGCAATAGTGTCTCATCACAAGGCTGTGTGCTAAAAGCACTCCCATCGCTTCCAAGACTCTACTCAGGCTTCTACACAGCCTGGGAGCAGCTGTGGCAGGTCCAACGGGTCCAACTCTGAGGAAGGGGCTCGGGAACCTGCCCTTGCAACTGAGCCTCAATGCTCCCCTTCACAGCAGGCATTTCTGGAACAATGGAATCACTGTCCACAGCTTAGGAAAGAAAGTTCCTCGTTGTGAAAGCTGGAACTTCAGCAAGCAAAGGCTGCAACCCAAACCCGACCCCACCTCCTGCCAGGACTCAGATAGACGAGTCCCTGCCTCCAAAGCTTATGCTGCTGCCAGGTCCTGCCTTGCCACTGCCAGAACACCCACCGCACAGCCCTGCTTAGAAACCAACACCACGGACATTTAAAACAAGACCAAAAGTCACCCATCATATCAGATGGGTAAGCGCTGGACCTGACAAATTAGACGAAGAGGAAGAGGAAGCAAGTCTGATCACAATTCGAACACTCTGCAACCATTGCATAAAGTGATGGTGCAAACATATTACATAAATAGGTCAGAGAAACGAGAAAGCAAATGACAGACAGATGGCATGGCAAAAGAAGGCAAAGAAGAAGGGGGCAAGAGCATCTACACCAAGAAAGGAGTGTCCGAGGAATTCTTCAGTGAAATCCCAGCTCAGTTTCACAGTTTCTCCTTGAATTCTGTGTTCAGTTCTGGCCCCTCACCACAAGAAGGATGTTGAGGCTCTGGAGCGAGTCCAGAGAAGAGAAACGAAGCTGGTGAAGGGGCTGGAGAACAAGAGGAGCGGCTGAGAGAGCTGGGGGTGTTTAGCCTGGAGAAGAGGAGGCTGAGGGGTGACCTCATTGCTCTCTACAACTACCTGAAAGGAGGTTGTGGAGAGGAGGGAGCTGGGCTCTTCTCCCAAGGGACAGGGGACAGGACGAGAGGGAATGGCCTCAAGCTCCACCAGGGGAGGGTCAGACTGAACATCAGGAAAAAATATTTCACAGAAAGGGTGATTGGTCCCTGGCAGAGGCTGCCCAGGGAGGGGGTTGAGTCCCCTTCCCTGGAGGGGTTTAAGGGACGGGTGGACGAGGTGCTGAGGGACACGGTTTAGTGATTGATGGGAACAGTTGGACTCAATGATCCCGTGGGTCTCTTTCAACCTGGTGATTCTATGATTCTATGAAAGCTGACCAGCAAGTCAACACGAAGTGGGTAGTCCACTTTGGGCAGAGGCCCTCTATGTGGAAATCACATCTGGGAGCATCAGACACCGCTCGCCTCCCAGCAACTCAAACTCAGAGCTGTCAATGTCTTCCTGGGAAAGGAGCCAAAGTCCCTTTACAATCCTGGTCTCAAGGACAGCATGAATTTAGGGCACATCACCTTCAACCTTCTGCAAAACTCCCGCTGGCGCCAGTATAACCTTTGTGCAAACTTTACAAGAGAATCATCAACTGTGTGCACTGACAACAATTATACCAGCACATTCTGCTACCTGACAGAAAAAAAGAGGCCTCAGTGCTTAAACCCTTCTTTTGACATCATCCCAATCCACCCCTCTCACTGCAGAATCAAGCATATCAGAACCGCAGCACCATTTCAGTGTCCTCTGGAAACGCATGGGATTTTAGTTCTAAAGCCCAATACATACAGAAAAAAAAACAAACCATCTTTTTTATTTTTTTCTGTCCAGTGTTTAATGGTTTAAAGGTATCTCTTTACAAGAAAATCTTTGGTACTCCACAGCTTTTTGACCAATCCATCAGCACAGTTCTCACACACAGCACAGATAAACCCCATCCAAGATGATGGGTAACTGAAAGCAAAGACTGGGAGCAAGAGGGATTCAGAAACAAAATCTAAATAAATCTTGGTTAAGGAAGAAAAAGTTGTAAGATGCCCCTCCGACAGCAATTTGCCTTACTTGTACTGACAGCAAACGAAAGCATGAAAACACACTTTGCAAATCTGACCATATTTAGCTGACACAAAAGAACACAGACCACAGTCACACTGTTGGGGTGGGTTGGTTTTTTAAAAGGGGCAGGAAGATGCTTTCAGACCACTGAGGAAAGACAGTGATGGAATCAGGACATCAATACAAAGGCTTGTTTAAAAAAAAAAAAAAAAAAAGGCAGATGATCCATCACAAGCCAGAAAATTTTAAGGAAAGCCACAATGACAACAGACTTAAGAAGCCATCACATCTCGTATTCAACATGAGCTCTCTTCACACAGCAAGAGGCAACAAGACCACATCCATAAGAACGTGTATTTGCTACATGGCTTCCCAAGCCAACAGACAAAGAAGGAAAGAAGAACGGCTGGCTACAAAATCAAGATACACAAATTCCAGCCAGAAGTAAAGAGCGTTTTTGAAAATCCACTCCAGCTCAAACAAACAGGAATTTACTCAGCTGAATCACACAGCTTCTTATGCGATGTTCTCTTCTTACATAAATGATCTCATCTGGCTTTATGAGCTAAGGCTACAGAAAAAAATATTCTTGACACCATTTCTCTAAGCTTTCTTTCCTGCTCTTCCTGCCAGTTCTCTCAGTATCATTTTCTCTCCTTCCAGCAGCTTTTCTGTCCCACTGCCCAACATGCTGCACCTCTCTGTCCATCTCAGTGCACTATCTGTATTTCCTCTGTCAGGGAGCAATCAAATAGAAAATAATTTCAGTCCTAGTGATGTGTCCCAACCATCAGCACAAAGCAAGTACTGAAGGCATTAAAATTCAGCCATGCTAACTTTGACGTGGTATTTTCTAGAGACAGAGCAAAGTGTTTGGATCACTTCATGGGATCAGCTCCATTGTGGAGGCGTTAATCCAAGGGTTTCACCCTATTTTCCACTAAATTCTCCCCCAAAAGGTGCAGCATCACATGCTCTCAACTGCCCACTGCCGTGAACATCAATGAAATACAAATTTGAAAGATGACTGGACAAGGATAAAAAACTGCAGCTTCAGCAAACTTTGGTTACTACAGGCTGCCTAAAGGCACGTATTGAAAAAAGAAGCCTCCCAGATGGCAAGGATCCAGCAGAAATCACTGACATTGGATCCAATGCGTGTCACCTTCTTCAGAGAAAGCCTAAAATGAAGAAAGCTGGCAGGCAAGACTGTGTCCCTCACACAGATTTACTACTTCCCTCAATTCCTGCTCCATCAGATGCTTTCAGCAGCTACTGGAGGGCAAAGCAGTTCCCTCAGTCTGGCAACCCAGCCTCAAGGAGCGCACAGCTCAGCTCTGCTTGGTTGCCATCCACACACCTGGCAGCAGGAAAGCTCTGCTAGCCAAGTACCTGCCCTGTAGGTAAGGGATGCGCAGGCACAGCCTGAGGGGCACCTACCTCCCCGAGCTGGAAATCCTGCAGGAAGGGGACATTACACCAGCTTCACACATTATTAAGAGGACAATAAATAAACTAATTGTGTTTGGGAGGTTGCTAGTTATCCACAGGCATTGGTGAAAGCATCACTTGGACAGCTTCAGGCAGGTCCAAGCTGCATGTTGGGGTGCCACATGCATCCTAAAGTGTTAGACTCAAAACACAACTGCGCTCAAACGTAGCCAGGTCCTTAAAATCAATTGGATTCTAAAAATCTTACCGGAAAGGTCATTTAAAAGACCTTTAGCAGTTTGTTCACAGAAGAGGAGGAGACCAGGGTCATGTAACCTGTGGGTGTCCGACTCATTACAGGCAATCAGAGCATGCAGAAATTCAAACATGCAATTAGTAAACAGGGAGGTGTAACAGACTTGGAACAGACACCTCTTCTTGCAGCTGCTCCCAATAGCAATCCCGGCACTTTCCCACAGCCTCCCAGAGCCCTCATCAAAACTTAATGAATAATACACCAAGAAAAGAGCAACCAACCAAAAGCCTCCCAGCTCCAAGTCACTGGAGAATCCGATTGCTCAGACTGTTCTACAGTTCATGGAAAGAGAGGCACGGTGTGACAGAGGTGACACAGCCAATCTCTCCCTACAAAATCAGTGTTTGCTTATTCCTCAAGCATGCACAGAATAACCACCTACCACAATCTGTCTCCCTCCCTGCTGCTCAGGCTCCTGACAAAACCAAAAGCCTTTCAAAATGTATTTAGTAATAACAGAACATTTTTAAAAGAAAAAATTAGCCTCTCTATTGATTTCAAATAGCAGGAAAAGAACAGGCTGCTGCACCCATTTTTCAACTGGTATTACAGAAAACTGGTGTAAAAGCAGAAAAAGCATTATCTAATTGTAGCAGCACAGCATCTCTGCATCTGCTCAACAGACGCTTTGGGTCAGCCTTTACTCAAAGATAAAGAAAGTGGGACAACGGTGGGAGGGCAGAGGGGGGTTAATAAATGTCAAAAATCATTATGCAGCAATTCTGTTCAGCCACCTACTATTCAAAGATGAAGAGCGCTGACCATGTTTATTTTCATTTTTCCAGGCTTTCACCAGCCCTGCAAAACTTACACGTCTTGAGACAAAATGAATATGTCCTGGGGCAGTGAATAAAACCTACGATCCTTTACCCCACATTTCAATTCTTCTCCTGGTTATCTTCTTCTTTTATAGCACAACGCCCCCCTTCGATATTGAGAAATCGTAACGACTTCAAAACAGCAAAGAATCCTGGAGTAACTATTCCGGACTTCACAATGCTAGTGGGAATCCAGCCCTGGGTGAATGCAGCTTCAAAAAGCAGCCTGTGCCCTCTTCCTCTTTCAGCTCTCTAAAATAAGGCTGCAGAAGAAACCTGCCACGACATTGTGGAATGAGGCCGCCTGCTCTGCTCCGTGAGCTAAAGGAAGCAACAATAACCCACCAGCAAAAGCACAAAGATGAAGGTCACTAAAGCTTCACCACAATGCCGAGTGAGGCAGGAACAGTTCTCAAGGACTTAACCTCCAGTAACGTGTCCTCTTGTCCCTGGGAGAGAAAAGCATCCCTAAGCTGTAAGATTCCCCCACGCACAAAAGAGCGGAGTGGCCTCCAGAGGTTCCGACAGAGGAACCTGCGGAGTAATTGTGTTGACTTCAACTATTCTGCCTATCAAATTCAGTCCTTCGGCTGACTGAGATTAAATAAAGAGCAGCAGTAGGTTAAAGGTAGAACAGCTTCATGGTTTCTGGAACAGGGTACTATGCCAGAAAACGAGTCAGATCCAGACCCCAAGCAGAGCAATGGAAGCAAGAGCTTCACTGCTGCCTCAGCACTTACTACAAATTACGTCACTTACACCGGCTCAGTGATGAGCTACATGAAAATTCACAGTCTTGCCAGAAGAACCCATTTGGTGCTCTGCTCAAAGTGGTAGCTGCGGTGTGGTCACTGGGTTTCTGGTCAGATCAGTAAAGCAATCACTCAGATCATATTCAAAAGCGATTTGAGTTTTTCTCCGCTACCCAGAGGAACCAGCAGCAGCTATTCCGAGCACCCTTAGCCAGACCATCCTGCACCACGCTCCCAGCCGGCACACACAACGCTACAGAGCTGCACGGAGAGCCACCTGCTTCTAAACCTAAGGAAATATTAGCTAGAAGAAACTTTGAAGATCAACTACTAGATTAGTTCATGTTTGCATAGTGCTTTCAAGATGAAAACAGTACACATGCTAAGCATTATCATCAAGTCTAAGGAGAGCAGACTTGGCTCTAACAAAGATACCAGAATTACATACACACAAATTAAAATGTTTGGAGTCTTTCCAGGGCAGATCATTCTGAATTTGTCTTTCTGCTCGTCAGAACACAGCTACATAAATATCTGCTTTCTGCAGATGTAGTACAGAAATCTACACCGCCAAGTTCCAACCCTAAAACTAAATCAACTAATATTAAAACCCATTCCTGCATGGCAGAAAACCATCCTTTTAAACAGAATAAAAAGAACCTTAACTTTAGTCACAGGGTACCTGCAGAGCTTGGAAAGCCTCAACTTCATGGCTCAAAGCTTTTCTGACCTTCACAGCAAGGTAAGTTTCTTCAACAGAACACCCAAGCCCAGGCCTCACTCTTTGTCCCTGTACTTGCAGGGAGTTTCCGGAACAGAGTTTCTTCTTTAATCAAAATTTTATTTTCCTTCAGACCTTGCAGAACATCAGAGTGCTCACCCAATAAAAGCCTTGACAAAAATCTTAAGACTTCACATTTTTCTTACTCGTAATGAAAAGCAGCTTGGCCAGAGCTGTGAATATTGCCCTTGTCACCACGATCTGTAAGTCCTGGGACACCAAACTGCTGCTCCTGGTGCCTGAGCGCCGGGCTGAGGCACCGCCACTCCTGTTCTCCTGTGCATTTCATGCATTCTAGTCCCAGGGAGTGAGAGAAGGCAGAGAATTTCAGGAGGCATATATTCATCAGCTGGAACAGGTTGCTTCTGAACATGAATGGAAGATAACAGGAAGGGACTGCAAGTGTGGGAGGGAAAAAGGAGAAGCAATAGTTTTGCTGCTTTATTTGAGACAAATTCTTGCCCCCTCCCCTCCTTTTTTTCTTTTAAAATGAAGTAGGAAAGGAATTCCTTTAACAAAAAGAGCAGGATGGCCATAACTTTGCCTCACCATAGAGGGCAGAGCCAAGCCTTAACTGCAACCACAGCCTTGCTGGGAAAATTCCCGCTGCGAACAGCAGAGCTCAGACTAATTCGCTGCAGAGAAGGGAGCAGGAAAATAAAACATTTGCTGACTAATGATGACCTGCTGGAGAAGCGAGGCAGCAGCCTGGGATGAGCTGGACTCCCAGTTTCACTGCCAGAGGCCTCAGCCCTTGGGGAGAGTCAGAGGCTGCAGGTGAGCAGTGTTTGCCCAGCCGTACCAGGACCAACAGCACAGGGAGCACCTGACAGCCAGGTGAGCGTAGGTAGGTCCAGCTGGAGGGCCGACATCCTCCACCAGTGGAGCAGCTAAACACACCCCGGCACTGACAGCTCTCCAAATAATACAAGGTGTGATAAAATCCAGAACTAGCCTGGGCCACAGAATACAATGGTCAGAGCAAGGAGCAATACGCAGAATGAGAGAAGCAAATTCTGGAACAGGTTTCCAACACTACGTAGAAGAAAACTCGGAATAGAAAAATGTGACCTTAAAGAGGAAACTTCTTATTGAACTCCATCAACTAGAGTCTGCCTTAATTTGTAGTACCTGTTTCAACAGGGAAGGACCTTAATCACTTACCTCCCCCATGCTTTATTTTCCTTATGATCATCATATATCATATATATATTGAAAAATAAGCAATATGCTAGCTCTGCTGGAGCTTATACGTATCCAAAATAACACCAGTCTTAAATTTCAACCTAAAATACCCTAATACAGATAATACAAGCCTCATTTTTATGTGACAACTATTTTGCTGATTACAGAACCTTTTTAAACCTCCTCTCATTCCTCAAATAAACTAATCGCCAGACAAAGTCCAGCAGTGCAGCTGGAAGTGGTTTCAGCGCTTGCCAGGGCCACGCAAGCAGAGCAAAGGCTGCACCGCAGGCACTGGCACAGCAGCAGCGTCCTTCCAGGAGACACTGAGCGGTTTTCTCAGAATAACAGAGGTTGAAATCCCCCATTAGGATTTATTTATCTGTGCCAGGAGGACAAGAGGCATCTGTGTGCAACTGCCCAACGGTTTTACTTATTAATCTGTTCAAGAAAAGGATTATATTTAACATTAGAAAAGAGCAATATCTGCATGTTCCAATGCCAACTTTCAGCCTCTGAAATTCCACTGCTCAGGCCAGAGCGTCTTGGCTGCTTTGAGGAGCAGGGCAGCTCCCAGCCCTCAGCACAAAGGAAGCGAGGCAGAGCACGTCCTGTGTTAGGTGACACAGTCCCTGCCCTCCCGCACGCTCCCATCCTAAAGCAGCATAAGGGCCTTACCCCTCATGACCAGCGCAACAGGGCAAGAACACATAGAGCCACCGGTGAGCAGCTGACAGGCTGCAACTTACACTCCAATTTATCTGGCTGCGAGTGCTTCACATGTTTGAATCCCGAGTTCATGATTCAAGTCTGACAGAGGAGTCATCCTTAAGCTAATGAGAACAAGATGATGTTCAAGTATTTGTGATCACAACAAAACCAGGCAGCTGCTGAGGCCATAAACCAGAGCTGCAAGAGTTACTGAGATGTGAACACTGATTTTCCTGAAAAGAAGGAAAAGGTGTGTATGAGCGAAGGATGTAGTGGTTTTTGTACTTTTTCACATACATCTTACTGTGCAAGACAGACTTAATGGCCTGAGCATCCAAGGGCTCATGATACCACTGAATCATAATTCTTTACAAAACAGCTTCACTACAGACTCTTTAAGAGGAAAAGAGCTGTGAAGCAAAATCTTCCTCACGTAGTAAGAACACAGATACGAAGAAGTTTCTCTCACATATGGATTCTCAACTGTCTAAGGAAATTTAGAAGTCCCCATCAAAGCTTTTCCTTGTTTTCAGAGTAACTGGAACAGAAGCAGGGGACTGGCTTTACCCAACAGCTTCCAGAGCTGCTGGGGAAAGGTGATCACAGAGCTTTAGGATATTTAGCAAGACACAACCAGGATTTTATTTCAAGAACAATCACAAGCACTTGCAGCCATAAGAAATCTACATGTCCTCAGTGCTTCCTGCAGAAGTCAAATCCACGCTGTGTGCACAAACATGCTTTCCCACACAGAAAGGACCTGCTACAAGTTTAAGGGGTGCTTTAAATTAGCTGTGTACACATGACTAAAGGTTCGCTCAAGGGACTTTCCTGAAAGAACACAAATTGGGGAATTCATGACATTCTCAAGAGCGAGCAGCAGCTATCTGAAGTTCTCTGCGCAATGCAATCATCAAAGCATCAGAGCAGCACCGAGGACGGCTCGCTGCTGGTTTAAATCTTCCCTGTTCTGTTGTTCTTATGCAACAGGGCTCTCCAAAGGGTCCCAGCCCCAGGTCAGGAGAGAAACCAACACCTGATCAGACAGCATATTAACGTCCCTTTCTCTTCCAGTGGCTTTTATTTCCAACACAGTGGCAAAGAAACATCTTTTGGTACATTCAGCCGTGCAGCACAGGAGAAAGGTAGCTACTCTGAAGAAAGGACACTCAAAACACAAACTAAAAATTGACAAGAATTTCATAAACGTACCAAAGGTGTTTCAATGCCCAAGTAGTCTGAGAATGTGGATTGTGAGAACACAAAGCTGAGAGCGCAAGCAAAGTGACGTGCACTCTGCTGTACGGGGGCAGGTTGACATCAAAAGGGCGTTTAGATCAAGCACTGTGAGACTTCGATACCTTTCCACAAGGTGCTGTTCATCATCCTTCTGGAGCAGGGAAGTTAAACCTGAGTCAGATGAAGAGGGGAACCGTAGCATTGAGTGAAAGGAGCTTCATCTGTGCTACGAATTCTTCTGGGTCTCCACTAGGGGTCTGTTAATCTAAATCCATTGCTGTTAAACTCCAGCAGCCCAACACGCCACGTACTTCCCAACTCTACAGTCAGCTCCTTTTTGAGAAAGGGAGATACAGAGAGAGGATACACATATACAACCCCCCACATGGAAACTCAACTACTATAAAGGGAGACAATGTTTTAATACATCTTCCAAGAACTCAGGTCTCCCAGGACCTGCAACAGAAAACTTCACCAGACAATCTAACTGCCACTACCACCTCCTCCCACAAACCCCCATGCACAGAACAACGGTCTTCCTCAGCTACCCAGGTTCAGAAATTTCTAGACAAAGCAACTTGCAAATCATCAACCTCATCTGAATATCTTCCAGAAAATACCACCTATGCAATGGGTTTTGGCAACATTTCTTGGCATCAAGATCTTTGCTTTGGTCTCCTGGGAATCAGAGACAGCCAGTCTTTAAGCGTCTCTTTACCCAGAGCTAGAGTACATGGAGTTGGAGAGGCAGCATCCGAGACCGAGGTGACAAGTGGTCAGATGAACTGTGAGGTTCATTATACATCAACCAAAAGGATGCAAAAGTACTAACTCTGCCTCAAATTTCAGAGCTGTAACAGAAAACAGGCCAGAATTTTAGAAGAATGTGTTACTAACTGGAACATATTTCATAAAGTACAATAAAGAATTTCAGAGCTACAGTCTACGCAATCTTATTTTAAAAAACATACAACTTCAAAGCAATGAGATACATTCTGCCGCGAAGAACTGAGCTTGGCTGGCTGCCCTTCTCTCTCCAAGTGGCAACAAAAGAATACCTGTTCCTTACCAGCAGACAGAAAACACAGGCACATATTTTCAGGGAGGCACCTTTTCAGACCAGGCAAGGCTCACCTCGAGTACAGCAGAGGTGGCCACAGGGGCCCACTGAACCTCAGAGTTTCACACGGCCAAGGGAAGATGACAGCACCATGATGGAGGCTCCAGATGCCACCATGGTTGCTTCTTTCTGATCCAAAGAGTTGCCTGCTCTTTCTCAAACCGATGTGAATTGTTATACAGACAGCACAGATGCTGCATGCTCACCAGAGAGCAGTTACGAGTGGATGTTGAGCTGCACTGTCTAGCACTTTCCTCTTATTTCCCTAAGGAAAAACAAAACGCTGCAAAGCCCACTTGGGCTTTGGTCAAGAATTATCTATACTTACTTTACTTCAAAAACAAATCTCTGCAAGTAAGCTATGCCAACTGTTCCTGCTAACAGACTGCAAAAGCCTCATCCTTGAGGAGCTCTGGCAATAGACACGCTCAGTACAGCTGCAACTTGAGACACAGGGACAAACAGGCAAAGCATCCTCTCCTACTTCAATGTGCAACACCGTGTACCTCACTGTCCCCAGCTTGGAGGGAAAAAAGGAAGGAAGAGAAAAAATAAGGCCCTCAGGAGCTAAAAAGCACCAGTTACTGATGTTGAGAAATGCTCTCCTCCCCAGATCCACCAGTCCAGACGGACACAGTGCTCCAAGCTTTGACCTTCATGAGGTGGCAAAGAATGGATTATTAATAGCCTTTGATATATAACCAGAACTTCCAGAAATGCTGCAATAAGTCTATTCTATCTTCTAAACGAAGCCCTAGACACACTGGTAACTACACTCAGTCTAGTTTATTAAGAACAAATTTACTTGCAACCCCTTAATTCCACCTGATAGCTTATTAAGCAAACCTTACAGGCTCTTTTCTTCTTATTGATAAGGCCCATCTTTAAAAGCTATTTAGGTAACAGCTCTATAATTTTTCCATAGTAAGTTATAAAACTAAACTACTAGCAGTGCAGAAGCTAGACTGCATGCTCTGTTTCCTGTAGCAGAAGCTTGTTCCCACAAGCAAGGCAACAGATTCCAGCATTTGGAGCTACAAGGTTCAATATTCAAATGCTACTGGAATGGAAAGGACAAGTCTGACAACAAGAGAATAAAAAAAGGTCTTGACTGATCCCACCTTCAACTGCCTCACAAATCTGGGCAACAAACAAGCCCTGTCCCCACACACACTGGACAGAGCTGCTTCACTGCAAGAGACATCCATGTTAACAAGCTGTTAATGGGATTTCTGGACAGCACAAAATACCACCAGCAGCTCTCTGGAGAGACTGCAAGTTCCCGAGAACCTCTTGGACCAACACAAAGCATCTTCGCGCCTGTCTGCAGAATGCTGTTGAAAAAGAAATTTATGCAACACCAGATACTTCACTTGCCAGGTAAGTTCTGGGTGCACTCAGTTTTTGGTTAGGAAAACCAAATTTGTCTTGGGAAGCAGGAGCTCTACCTCCAGCTTCCACAGGCAGAGATGGCAAGACAGCATGAGTGTGGGTTTTACACCATGCTGGTTCAGCACTCCCCAGGCAAGGCATGGTAAAGTGATGGTTAAGAGAAACCTCAAAGCGATCCTGAAAACTGCAAATCACAAATAAGGAACATCTGAAAGATCACAGAAGCCTTATTGACCTCTCCTCTGGTTGACCTCTCCTCCTGCAGGCTGCCAGATACACCCAGAGTTTAACCATCTTTCAGTACTTCGCACACCGTTACCCGCATGGACGTGGGACAAGTTTTAGAAGAGATGTTAAACCTCACGCATCAAAATTTAAAACCACCTCTATGTGAGTGAAATCTACTACAAAGAGCAGATCCTCCTACTCGGCTTTGATACTTTCTGTTAGAGTACAGAGCAGTTGCTATAGGACCAGAGTTATGTGGCCCAGCTGAACTCCCTCTGGGCAGCAAAATTATCGACACGTAGAGAAATCAAGGCTGAGCTCTGGATGTGAAGAAATACAGCGGGTGGCATTTTTCGTGATCCGGCTGTACTGTGAGCCACCAGTCATACACACACGAAGATTTCATATTCAAATTCTTGAAACACACTTGGTTTTACATACTAATCTCTAACTCCCTTCCTGCTCTTCCTAAATAAACACATATTCCAATTACAACAAAAGAGAAGCTTCAGATAACCTCCTCACAGACAATGAACCTAATCCACCTGTAGCACAGGACCTTAAAAGCAAAGGCTGGGATAGAAGCAAACAGAGACTTCTTTAAAAACAACCTCTTGTTTATCACACACACATTCTTCAAAATGCTCGGGCATCTTTCAAGGCTTTCACTGCTCACTGTAAATTCATACAAGTCATTCACAATTCCCTATAGTACAAAAGACATAAACAGCTAAAAAAGGATTGTACATAGACATGTGAAAGAAAACAAGACCATTCTCACTTTAGAACAGTCGGATTCAGGTACTGTTTGATATATATACTGGCAAACTGATTTACTTCTGAGAGTCAGGGTGTTCACAGCCTGTTTTCAGGGCTACTGGAATTACCCTTCACAGGCTCAGCTTCTTGTTGGCCTGTTTACACATCTTTATGTGGCCACAGTACTTGAAGGTCGTGAAGTTGCTAATGTTTAACACAACCGTGCAAAACAGCAGAATGATTCTGATTCTTTACAAAAAAAGCTACACAGAATGTAGTATTAATCTCACTTAGACATTTAGATTCATCATTTCATTCTGCAAGTGCAAGATGCTTCCTACTATGCTGAGGCAGTGAGCAAGAGACCAAAATAATGAGTTCAGAGCCACATTTCTGGTACTTGCACAGACTGAAATTCCATAGACTGAAACAAACTGCCATCTTGAGCGAGTAAAGCAGCATTTCTTATTGAGAAAAGTATATTCACCTCTGGTGTTACTAAATATTGCACTGATTTCAAACAACTCAGCTGCTTTAAAAAAAAAAAAAAATAGAAATCTTTCTCACCAGCAAGGTGAATTACTGGAATGCTCTTTTCTCGTCAAGGACAATGCAGGCTTGTATCAAGCCAACGTGGCAGGTTTCCCACGGGTAAGCTGCTGCTTCCTGTTGTTAATGCAAACTGGGAAACTGGGGAGCCCCTAAATCCCGATGCTGCAGCAAGAGGCTGGATGGGGAGAACCAGCAGCCATGGACAAGCTGGAAAAGATCCCCCTAATGCCGCACGACCCGAGGAGAGGCCAAGGGACAGCCCTCTTGTCACTCACTGCAGGCATATTTTTTGGCTCCTCACCCTCCCTAACCCAAGCCCTGTGAACTGTACTTCTGCAAACTAATAGCCCCAGGGTTTTACAGCCTCAGGAACCCAATGACAGCAGCTCTGTGAAACTCATGTCCCTGCCAGAGCTCCAGGCAACGTGGTCCCTCCCAGGCAGGCACCTGCACTGCAAGGTGAGCAATGATCCCTGTTGCCACACTCTGCAGATACCCAGCTCTACAGAGGGGGGAGGAAAGGAAGATGCTCTTCTCTAAGACCTACAGAAAATTTAAGAAGTGGAGGGTGTGAGGTGGAGAGGATACCACAGGAGAAAGAACTGGTGAGAAAACACCAAGAACTGAATTATTTCAGGCTAAAGGAGATGTTTATAACTTAACTCTACCCTCTCATTTCACCGGTATTTCCCAGAGCCAAATCAAACCACACCGTTTGTCCCACCCCATCCCTCCCAGAGCAGTTCATGTCACACACACCGTCAGCTGCTCCACCAGAAATTTATTTTTCTTGGATAGATTTCCCCAGCTCTTTAACTCAGGTTCAGCCAAGACCCACTCTTTACCGCAGGACTTCTCCAAAGGACTAGATAATGCTGCTTCATGCCAACCCACCAGGCATGCAACAGAAAAGTCTCTGTAGAGAAAACCAAGCCAGCTTCCACCTTCTGAGCAAACTCCCCTGCAGTTCAAATACCACATTTCTGGAAAGATCTCCTGCTCAGACTAAATTTATTTGCATCCTGTGTGAAGCTTGCAACAAATACCCAGCAATTTAATAAAGAGTTGGAAAGGGAGAAGAGAGATGAATGTTGGTCCATTTCTTTAATCTGGATCCTTTGCAATCAACAGTGTGTTATTTAATATTGGGCTGAGATTTGCAAGAACAGATTCTTTGAGAAGCTGAGTCTATTTTTAGAAGGAGTTTTGATCGGCAGCATTGAAACACCTCATACAAGAGGCAGAGCTTCCATCATTACCCCAAACCTCCTTGGTTTCTCAATCACGAACTCAAATCTCATTGGGAGGTTTCTGTAAGAGACAGGTACACTTCAGAAGGGTTTTCTTATTCTTTTAGGGGAGAGGAAAGGGGAGTGAATGGGGCACTGTGTACCTTAGTCACTGCCTTCCAGGAATTACGCTCTTCTACAGAAGCAAATACCACATTCATTTAGGTTATTTTTTATTTACAAGCAAAAGCAAAGCATGTGGTATTCTGTGTCTAGAAGCCAGGGCAAGAGCCAAAAAATTTCAGCTGTGGCAACTTTCAGTCAAGTGATCCACAATCAAAAGCAGCTCATAAGAATAGTCTGTAGTACCATGTCATCTTTAATGCCTGATAAATTTTAAACAGGTTCACACAAAACAAAGAACAGAACAGATTCTCAATCTACTGCAAACAATGGTGTCAGGCTGATAGCATATATAACAGCCCAAGGCCTGATGCATGATCACGCTAGGAACACCATCACTCCCCATCACAGTGAATCACCCTGGGCTGACCCTCAGAATCTTGCTGCTTTAGGACCCTGGTCTGCTCCCAGCTCTTGTCAGCATTGTTTGCACATGTCAGAAGAAAGTGGAAAACACATGGTGTGTTTTCAAATGCATTCAAAAACTTTGAAGCCAAGCATTTCACAACAAAAGCCAACACAAAAGTAATTGTATCGGAAACAAAGAGGCATCGCTGCAAGTCGATTACTACACAGCCTCAAAGGGTCCAAAGGGCCAAGCGCGCTGGACAGCCAGACGATGACACAGCATCACTTCCCCAGGCCTAGAGGATTCCCAGCTTTGGAACAGATACGACAATTTTTTTCCATTAGCAGAGCTGGAAGAAGCTGTTGCCAGAACTAGAACGCAACCATCGCACTCCCGTATCGTCCTCCTGCTCACAGGGAGAGTGGCTCACAGTGAGTACTAGAGACCATCAGATGCTTTCACCTTAACAAAAAGACCTTGGCACAAAGGGAAAAAGTCCTTCTGAAATGATACACTCTGACAATAAATGCCAGGACTTTAAAAGCTATATTAGCCAGCACTAAGCTAACAGGCACTTACAATGATTAAAAATGCGCGTATCCAAGGGAGACTCCTGCACTGTTTTTCATGTTCTCAAAGACATTTCTGTGAAGCAAGAGAGGACACTTCTCTGTTCAGTGCTCTGCCCTAACACGTGTCAAAACCTGATGCGAGGTACAATGGAGATGATTAATCCTCAAGGAAGTCGGGCAGCTGCTGTTTTTCACGGCAGAGGAGGAGGGGTGCTACCTATTTGCTCCACTACATGGGAAGAGGCACCAGCATTAGCCACAGCTATAAGTAGATATTCACAAATTCTCAGAGCCCCCAAACATCACTAAACAAACAAAGCAAGGTGATTTTGGACATGTTACTCTTAGAAATGAAGGGAAACACAGGAGAGCTCCATTATTTCAATTAATCCAGGCTAGCAGTTCTCAAGGGCAGCAGAGGCAGGCATACACACATCCCAGTATCTGACAAAAATCCCCCATCACTGGGCAATAAGCACTCAACTCACTTTAAAACTCCAACCAATCTCTACAGGACCAGAAGAAAAAGTATGGGAGAAAAGGCTTCACCAGACATGGACTCCTCAAAATTTTGTTTTCAGCCTATCAAGCAGGAAGAAGAAATATTGCAGTTTTCTCCCAGGCCTAATAAATTTAAGTTAAAACAAATATTTTTTCAGTAAGACTACTACAGCCAGACACAGAACAGAAAGCTTACTATATGTACTCATTTGACTAGCTGAGAAATTCAAACACCTACATCAGAGAGGAAAAAAACCCCAGAAAATCCCACTAGAAAGCTCCAAAAGGAAGGGAGAAAAGTTTCAATTATATAAGGCAAACATTTCATGTAGCCAAGTGCTCTAGATGCAGATGGTTGTTAACAAGCAGACAAGAACTAGATGAAAGCGATTCTGAGGAATGCCGCAACATCAGAGAGCAACAATAAAGCAAGGATTCCTACAGCAGATGCACCGAGTAACGCTCAGCTACAACAACAGACTCTCCTTAGCGGGAGCACTTTGTTACTGCTGTGAGAGACTGAGGAGGTTACCTCCCCAATGCTGAATTTTCAGTCATCACTTGCTCCAAGCATCAAAACTAAAAGTATGGGGGAATTTATGACCAAAGCCTTCATTGACATCAATGAAGAAAAACCACGATGTTTTCTACACATCTTGTCCTCTTCAGCAGCTGCATCACTGGGAACTAAGAGGTTTTCACATACCACCTTTTTAAGTTGTGGGAAGGGTGGAAAAAGGAAAGAACAAAGAGGAAAGTGGGTCAAGACAACCAGATTCCTGGGCAGCCCACGCACCAGCCAGGCAGTGGGCAAACCTCAGTCCAGCAGGAACTCTGCTCCAGAAGTGACCAAAGGCCAGAGAGCAGAGGACACAGCAAACAGGCAGCTACTGCCTGTGGGGTAGAGGGAAGAGCAAAGGGGAGAGAAACTCATAGACACGTAGAGAATTCAAGGAAACCCCTCATTGCTCTCTACAACTACCTGAAAGGAGGTTGTGGAGAGGAGGGAGCTGGGCCCTTCTCCCAAGGGACAGGACGAGAGGGAATGGCCTCAAGCTCCACCACGGGAGGTTCAGGCTGGACATTAGGAAAAAATTTTCACAGAAAGGGTCATTGGGCACTGGCAGAAGCTGCCCAGGGAGGGGGTTGAGTCACCTTCCCTGGAGGGGTTTAAGGCACAGGTGGATGAGGTGCTGGGGGACATGGTTTAGTGGTTGATGGGAATGGTTGGACTCGATGATCTGGTGGGTCTCTTCCAACCTGATGATACTATGATTCTATGAAACACAGATGATGAATGTTCCTAGGTCTTCATACAGTCACCAAAAGACTTAATGAAGTCAGCTTTGCTTTAATTTATCACAGGCAAGTGCATTGTCCTAGCACACAGGTTCACTCGCTTAAGCAGAAGAAAGCATCAGTGAAACAGGCAACAAAATTTGCAGAGCAGCTAATCCGATCAGGGCTTACCTGTACCCAGCTGGAGAGGTGTTTGGTTTCATGAGTTTAACACAACCAAAGCACACCTGGTAACAGCAAGCAATGGGGAGGGGAAAGGCAGATCTGTGCTACGACAACTAGGATGGGTTATGAAAGCTTTCTCTCCACAGAGGAGACTATTTTGAAAATAAACAGTGCTCCAACACACAGGAGAATTAGCTGCAAAAGTAAGTAGAATTCCTTCTACTAAGAAGACAGAGGCACGAATGCAGGAGGGGAACTCATGGAGAAGTGAGGAGGGGCATCAGCGCATATTTGACAAGTCGAAGATTGACACGAAAGAGTGAACAAGTCCTGAGCTGCTGTAACTGGAGACAGATGGGATTTCAGCCTGTTCATAAGGATTCAAAGAACAGCTCAGATTCATAAAACAGTATCTGGAAACACCCCCTTCTCCTCCCCAAATTACATACTTGAGGAGCCAGTTTGAGATCAAATACACAAGACAATAGCAATCAAAGCCTTCAGGTAAGAGTTTCTACAAGTATCACTTATTAAAAATTGGTTTAAACAACAAGTTTAAGTTGTTTTGGGCTCCTCTCCCGTTTCCAGAGGCACGGTGATGGGGATGATGGGGGGGTGAGTGAGGGCTGAACACAGAAAGTTGTCCTTAGGCACAATGTGAGTCACCACACTGAAGAATTTTAAGTGGCTGGCTACTATTCAGATTTATTTTATTTAAAATGGTGAGGTTTTGATCAATATGTGAACAACAAACCTTTGAGGAGGCATTAGATGACACTCAGGTGTGCATATTATGATTAAATATACTTGAAAATTAATCTGTATCAATTTAATCTGCCTTGACAGAGGAAAAGCGTTTCATGCCTTGAAAGATTTCCTAATGTGGTTGGTTCTTCAAATTATTTTCTGTGGTCTCAGTATAAACGGCATCTTGCCTTTGACTTTCAGAAACTCCTGCGAATGAGCTACCAACAACGCTGAAGGAGCAGAAAGAGAATAATTTTCTTGTTTTAGTCTGAGACAGTAGAAAGCCAATAACACAAAATGTTGCATACATGGAGCAAGAGCCCTGCAAGTGTTCTGCATTCAAAATGCAGAACCACAGAAGGCTAATTGTCTCTCCCTTTTTTTTTTTTTTAAATAGCCAGCACTGGAATAGCAGAAATCACATGGAGAAGGGGCTCCGATTCACATAAAAATAGGCAGATTTAGCACATGCAACTTTAATTTACACTACAGGCCCAGCCTAGGAATGGTGATTCTGCTGAACAGAGATATTCTCCCCTTGGCCACTGAGACGTAAGCCTCCAGCAGAGAAAAAAAAGCCACTAGGAATGTGGAAAGCCATTACCCTCTTCACACCAATCAGGAATTTTACCCAGATCAGGACCATAGGAGTTAAATTCTGACAGAAGCTGACAAGACATGCCAAGCCCAGATCACCAAAGGCACCTTCAAAGCCACTTGTCTCTTGCTCAGTTCCCACCTCTGAACTGGATACCTGCCCCTTCACGTGCAGACAGAGGGGAGCTCTGTTCTCTGTGCCAACACCCACGGCACCCAGGGCAGGACAGGGCCTGAAGCAATAGGCAGAGGCCACAGGTGAAAAGCAGCGTGCCCCGCTGCAGAGCCACTGCACCAGACCTTCCAAGGTTCTGCAGGAGCACACGAGGCCCAGGCCACCAGCGACTGACAAACACAGCTCTTGACACATTCACCTCCTCCCCAAGCACTCTTGAGGCCAGACGCTGTGGGTGACAGCACCTGGAATGCAGGAGCATGTTGAAACAAAGCCAGGCTGCAAGGGTATCTCTTCCTGCAGCGCAATGTACCTTTTACTCAGTGTAACAGATTCCATGAGTGAAGCCACTCATCCCACCGGATCACCCACTGCCTGCAAGCACAGAGAAGGAGCAGTGACACTTGGAACATCCCTTGGCCCAGGAATGAACCAGAACGAAGCGCTGTCCCATGAAAAGGAGGTGTCCTCTCCAAAGTTACACGGCCCAAAGGAACGCGGTAACTGCTCATCAGCTTCTGATGCAGACAGAAGCCAAAAGCAGGGCAGAACTGGCTGTCACTACACCCAAGCTTTGCAATTATGATGATCCAGTGGGTCTCTTCCAACCTGGTTATTCTATGATTCTATGATTATGACAGAATAATATCAGGAAGCAGCGATTCAGAGCCCGGCAAGGAACCTCCAGCCAGCAGTCAGCTGCACCCACAGGGCACCAACCATCACGAGGACCTGCTCGTGGCAGCCTACCAGCCACAAGCCACTGGGGCAAGGCCAGAAGCTCAGAAGACTTAATACCTAACTTAAAAAAAAAAATTAAATATCTAACTTGGTAACAGAAAACCACAGATAACATACACGGAAGCGAGACATTCATGCACTGATGTTTAAGCTAGTCTGGAAAGTAGTCTGGAATTTCTTGCCAGGTTCCTTTAAGTGATTTAACTGCAGAGTCTTACCAACTGCAGTGCCTTTCACTTCCCTCCACTGCCTCTGGTCACCTGGAAACTGGGTGGAAACCTGGGGCTAGAGGTACAGCTGCTGACCCACAAGTCAGACTTACACCCACATAAATATGCACACACTAACATTCCTCTCTAAACCCTTTTTCTTCAAGAAACCCTTTGTTTGTGATTTCTGCCTACTGCATCTACATAAAACCCCTTTGCTCCTTACCCAAGAGTGGCCTGGATTCGATAATGCAATGTAACGTCACCAGCCCTGGAACAGCAGAAGCTCGATATTGGTTATTAAGTATGAGCCGCCAGGGAATTCACTAAAGGCAGATTGCCTGCAAAGCCATATGAACTACGCTGCTACAAAGGCTTCTAAGCAGAGACCTCCAATTTTAACTCAACCAAGCTTACAGAGACCCCCACGAACAAGAAATAGATGAGCTCCAGCTGCATACACCTGGGGATGAAATGTCCCTCTAAGATAAAATATTTTTTACCTAGGGAACAAGTGACAGCAGAATACTTCCAAAGCTTTACCTGTAACGTCAGAGAGGAAAGACTTTGTGGTAAACATTCCCAAGATGACTGAAGTTCTCTTATTTTCTGTTTGCTGGCTGACGCTCAACCTACTGAAGGCTGCTCACTCTAGACAATGAACCACGTCACTTGCCTCCACCTCACATCAATTTGTCTGCTCCATAAAGAAAATACAATCATGCTTCTTTCCGATCCACACTGCCTTCCATTAATATTTTAAAGTCCTCTCTTATACAAATAAAAATCCCTGCAACATTTCTAACAATTTCATTATGTGTTACTATGGAAACTGCTAAAACGTCACAAATACAAAAGCCTAAAGCTCTGCTGCATAAGGAGTACCCTGAGCCTCCTTATTTCCCTCTTTTGGCAATTGAGGACCAAATATTTTGAGCCTAATGAAAAAAAAAAAAAAAAATACCATTATGGGAGGGGATGTGTTCAGTTGCTTTCAGTTGCAGAATATTTCATTGAGCAAACAACCAAATGAAGTCAGATTTCACAGATCCACCCCATTTGGAGGCACTTTAAAAAGTGAAACAACACTCAAAATTGTCTGACAAACTCGGTGCTTCACGGGGCTGCAAGGAGACACCAGAAAGGGCAGAGAGATCAGCAGCTGCGGCGTGTCAGCCCTGAACCCCTTCTCCCCCTCTCCCTGACTGTGCCACTACCTGAGAGACAGCTCAAATGCTGTATCTGACACGGTAAGGATGCATGTATTTAACAGAAAAAGGGAGCTATAGCTCTCTAAAATCGGCTATCTTCAGGAATTAAACACTTCTGGAAAGAGGATGCTTACACTTATTTGTAAGACAGCACAGACTAATCTGCTGCAGAAGCAGGAGTCTCATGAGCTGCGCCAGCCAAACCACCACCACCACTGCAGGGACATCTCATTTGCAGTTGACATCATGGCTGCACATGAGCATCTGCCAAACTGTTCACTTTCACTAACCTGATGGCTCACAACTAACCGAGGAGCCTTAAATGCATCACCAGGTTGACCTTCCCACACAGGTACAATACAGGAAAACTGCTGGAACAATGTGGGTGTTTCAGCACAAAGCTGGAGGTTGGTTTTGAGAAGGTGCAGAGCTATCTTCAACACCACCAATTTGCAGCAAAATTTTTGAGACACCCCATCTTCACAACAAAACTGGTGAATTTAAGCTCTCGACAGCACAAATCTGACTGACCCTTTTAAAAGTTCTCTTTCAGCCAAGTATCATCCCCCTCACTGCTAATGTGATAAAATTCAACGAAAAAGCACGTTCTACAGAGAAACCACAGGCATCATTAGCCAAATCCCTAACTGGGCATGCGTGTGCCAGGTACTCTTTCCATAAATAGCTCGTTCAGTGCTGAAGCCAAAGCTGAAACAGGCATTCCAGAAAGTCACCTTATCGCCAAGAAGGTCAGAGGAGGGGACGAGCTGGACGTTACTTAAACCATTTAATTATATCAATGACCAGCAAGTCTTTCAAATACAGAAAGCCAGAACCAGAAGATGTTAGAGACAACTCTGAGTGCAGTGGAGAACAGAACCATCCCCAGGTCCCATCTGGCTCCAGAGACATGAAGAGCAGCTGCAACAGACTCAACAGCAATTCAAGTTTCTCTTTCTACTTTCCTGCTGAATTACTAGTCAATACACAGTCCTTCACCTGCTTGGGATGTTAAGTCCTTCCCTTCATTCAAAAATCCTACCAGCAAAAATTAAGTCAATTTTTCACATTCTTTTCTACCTAAAGTGTTTTATCTGAGGATGGCCCAGCAAAGCCCCTCAGCTCTCCAAGTCTTTGAAACGAGACACTTGCAAAATGCACCACATCCAGGGTGTGCCCAAAACACACTCCGTGGAAAAATCTGTTGGGGTAGTGCCAGTTTAGCAAGGAAAACATTTTCCCCCAGCTGGAAGTCTAACGCAGCGCTGCTGCCGAGCTAGTGCAACCAGAACATATCTGCTGGAGGAGAGAACAAAGGCGGGGGGGGGGAAATCACATTACTGCATAATGAAAAACAAAATCCTTCAGGAAGCAAAGCCCATGAATGACATACACCTTTAAAATCTCTTAAAGGAAGCCTATGTTTGCCATTGCTCAACTTTTAATCATATAGACACTTCTCGTCTTGTGCCAGTATTAGCATGAGTAAAAATGCAGCTCTGAACTGTAGCTGCTCAGAGATGCTGGCATAGTGCAATACAGAAGTCTTTTTCCCGTCCCCCACACCAGTTTACTAGACTTCAGTACTGGGGATCAGCTCCCAGCGGGGCCCCTTTCACTTGCTCAAACAGTAGCTGCAATTTCACAGGAGACTGTAGAAAAGCAGTGGTTGCCACACCAGGTCTTGAATGCCAGTTCACACTGACAAACTTCACACACATTTTTTTTGCGCTGCTACAGATGCTGTGACAAGTTTCTTTCAATGAAAAGTAAAGTACATATTTATGCGACCCTACCCAAAGTGTCACCCCCAAGTCCTACAAAATGTGAACTAGAGCCTATTCCTACTCACTGCCCCAGTGGGTAAGGGCTACAGAGACAAAATGTAGTTTACCGGCAGTGTCAGACACCAAATCACTTCCAGCCCTCCACATTCTCTTTCGTACCCCAGCCCAGAGCCACAGCCCAAGAAACAAGAGGTCTGACTCCAAAGAGGACAACTCCAAATCCTGCAAAGAGCACTGAAGGCATCTGTGAGAAAGATGCTGTCCGCATTCAACCCCCCCAATGCTGAATTAAAACACTTTTCTGCACCTCAGCATCCAACTCCACTGTTACTCTTAGCACACGTGACCCAGCACTGAGCGCTGGTCCCCTTCTGCTCCCCCTGAGACAACTGTGACTTCAGCCCAGAAAGATAAATTTATCCAATGCATCAAACTTGCTCAGGATGAAAGCCAGTGTCCCTGCCTGACAGAGCTCTGTGGATGGCAACACGAGCACCCAACGTCCCCTCCATGCTCCAGTGAGGTCTGCATGAGGATCAAGGCTCAAATAAAGCCAGAAACATCTTCCTGGGCATCCACTGGATCTGTAGAAGATGCACTGCAACTAGCATTTCCTGGAGTAACAAATGACTTGCTTTTCTTAAGCTCCTTCTCAAGCAGCAGTGCTCTCGTTTGCCCTCGCTTCTTAAAAGCAAGAGGGACTTGCTGAGTGTCCTACTTACTCTCGATACCTGATTAAGCATTTTTGAACAATGAACTGATCTCCGCTATTCTGCTTTAAAATGAAAGCAAGAACACGTTCAGGATTTGCTCTTTCCTCCAAACTGAAAGATGCTTGAGGGACCTGACCAACATACCGCTGCCCAGAGGCACGTGGATTACAGGCAATTCCAGTACAACATACGCACATTTTCCTAACCAGCTGAGAACCAGCAGGTCAAGCACCGCACTGCTGTCAGAGCCGACAAGCACAGCTACAAGTCAAGATCAAGGAAAACTCTGTAAAAGCCAAGCAGGTAACTGGAAAAGTCATAAAGAGTAGAGACAGAAGTGTAACTCCGTATCAATCAGAGTTACTGACAGGCACTTGTGACCACTTGGAAAAGCTTCCTTACTCCCCAGAGTAAGGAATTTGCCATTGGAATTACAGCTCCAGGAAGTCACAGATTTGAGAAATGCTATTTAACAACCCTTGAGACACAGGCTTCCTTATTGTGCTCTCGCTTGAAAAACATAGTCAAGGGAGAAAAATCAGAATTTCAAAATCCTTTTTTCTCAGCCAACTGATGCACCAACTGCAATTGCCCTCCAACAATCGCTGATGCAAGTGCCACCTACACCCTTCTCCAACACCGGACTCTGAAATCGGTGCTGGCAAAACCATCTGTCAGTGAGAAATCTTCATTACTACTCCAAGTCCAGCAATTCTGAAACCTGGGCACCACGATGTGACACAGCACAGGGAGGAGACAATATAGTCTCTAAGGCTGTGAAATGATTCACTGCAGCACTGAAGTGCAGAAGATGCTCAAATTTCCCACCAGTAAATGGGGATAATTAAAGTGTGCTTAGGCATCGTGGCCATGGGCACTGTAACAACCACAGCTGAGCACACTGGAGGCACTGTCCAACTCTCATAAAAGGTGGTGTGAGATGTTAGTCACCAGGAACTGCAGTTCACTCAGCAGCTTGATGTAACTGCCATGCAAACAATAACTTTTCAGATAAGAAACCTGAGCTAAAAAGTAAGCTGCAATTAAATATTTGTTTTCACTACCTTCCTAGAATTTTTTTCTGTGGTACAAGTGAAGTTGGGGATTGCAGAGATCAAATCACACACTGCTCACCGACTTCATGACCATGTCACTGCTCCACACCAGTAACTCAGACAAAGAATTGACATGTTCTAATCAAACTAGTCTACAGTGAAATGCAAGACAACCACAGAAACCAACCAGCCTTAGAAAAGCAACAACTACAAAAATGCATAAGCCACATGAAACATTTCCTACTTCTGAGTATTAGTACAGGACCACAGAACCACGAGGACTTGGACTGCTTGCTAAACCATCCCCTGGCTGTATAGGACCAGAGCGCAGCCTGCATCCCTCCAGCACTGTAAGGAATTGGCATGCCCTGCTTCAAGCAACCTTTCACTAACAGCAGCTCCTGATCCTACCACGCCAACAACAGCATTTTGGCCCTTCCAAAGTAGCACTCACAGGTGCCGCACTCGCAGACGGCTGCTGCCTGGGGTCACACCCAGACACAGAAGTTCAGTGAGGTTCTCCATGGGGGGGGATTCCAACCTACCTTCATCACACGAAGCAGAAGCTAAGCTTCTCTCGATCCTAACTCTGCCACCACACATACTTTTGAAGTCAAGAGGACCTTAGCTGCGAAGCTGAAAGTTGCGTATTATTAATCTGAGAGCAAATTAAATGCAACGTGCTGGTCCTTGATCCACACAAACCTAAGAACGCAGCAGGATCCAACCCTGTCTGCACACACTTTCTTGCCCCATCAACTGCATGAGAACCAGGAGTACCTTGTTAAACCCAGCCCAGAGCTGGCAGGGCTTCCTAACAAAGGTGTAACGAATACCTCCCTGCTTTGTTTATGCATTACACGATGGCCTGATTATGCCCCTGAGTTACAGCACCTTCCTGGGCAGCAAGAAGGACCCAGCAGCTTCTGAGAGATGCCCAACATCACTGGAAAGACACAGTGACTCAGGGAGATGCAGCTCTATAGCCAAGATCAGGCGGGCCTGCACAGTTCAAATGCTTCAAAGTTTGTCCTTGACCAGACACCGATTCTGGAGTGCCACCACGCCAGAAAAACTCAAAGGTCAGCTCTTATCGAAGCATGATGTAAACACATCTTTGCTTCTTTTGCATGCTTCTACTCAAATCCCAGAGGCAGTCAGTTACACAGCCACCTACAGCAAGTAAGCTCCAAGACACACTGCTTGTACCACAGCTCTCGCTGAAGCACGTATGCGGTTTCTTGGTGGAAGGCCGGGACACCAAGGAGCAATATATAGCCAAGGGATGCCGACTAGAGATGAGACAGAAGGTTTTACACTCATTAAGATACTCCATCTTGCTATCGAAATTAAAATAATGAGGGTAAGAATCTTCCTTCTAATAAGTCAATTCAGCAAGCTGCAAAATCCAGCCATGCTTGAGCAACTCTACAAAGAGCATTCGCTCTTCTGTGCCCATACAAATATAAAACAACGGTTCTGTACAATAAGCCGGCCCAAGGCAGCTTCCCAGTGGAAAAGTCGTCTCTCCCCCTCCTGTCTCTTAGCACTACTCTGAAAGGAATGATATTCAGTACTCAGACACTCATACCAGATCTTAAGATTGACTTCAGGAGTTGAACTAACAAGCACAAATGTGCATCCAGCCTCAACTCAAGTCACACCAGAGCTGGTGAGACCCAATGCCAAAGCACCCACACCAAGAGGGCAGTCAGTGCTGGGGAGACGGTGACTGCACACCCACAAGTAGAAACTCTAGACCACGCTTGGTGGGCCTGGCCTAGATGCCAGTGTGCACACACACCACCTTCTGAGCCTACAGACAACAGAGGAGCATTCCTTCTATTAGCTTTGAAATCTTTGGCTGTTTAAGAGTACTTGAGAGACTGGGCAATGTAAAGGCGTGACTAACATAAAGGGCAGAAAAGTCAGCAAAGAATTTCACGCATCACATCTCTGAATACTGCACTTCCTCTTGGGATTAAGACGAGTGGCAAAGAAATTTCACTTTGCTAGACAACATGTGAATCTGTGAAACCTACAATATGAGAAACTCAACATGACTTTGGACAGAGCTGTAATCAAATGTCACCCCTAATAAAAATTACAATACTTACAAATGCAATTTTATTACTAATCCCAATAGCAAGTCTGTTGACATAAAGCATAAATAAAGTTATTAAACCCTCCTCTCTAACAGTGGAAGAACACCTTTAGCCAGCCAGCATGGATCACAGGCTCAACTACCAGCTTTGTGCTGGGAGAAAGGTGAATTCATGCCACGTTTAAGACTTCACATACAGAAATACATCTTATGCTAAGATCCCAAAACATGATGTCACATTTAGCTGGAATTTAACATTCAAGAGCTGTAACATCTGCTTATCAGCACTCATCCACGAGCGTGGTCTGGAGGATGCTGAACTTACCAAGTACACATACCGTTTCCTGACTTAGTTCAGTACACATATCGCTTTACTGACTTAGTTCAGCAGAATTCCTGTCACACGGCACTTGACCGGCCATTAATGTCACTCTGAACAACAGGTATCAAAATGCATTCGGTTGTTTCTCTACAGAGATCTGAACAAACCCAGAACGGTGCAGGCATGCAAAAGTTCTAGTGACTATTTCCAGCCTTGACTGTAAAGCCATCCACATTCCAAACAGCAGCAGGGAGGCTACTTCAGACTGAGGGTTAAGTTCTTCCACCAGGGTGGAAGAGAGAATCTACTGGTGCAAGCAAGACTGTACACAGACTAGACTCAGAATATGGCCTTTTAAGAGACTTGTGCAAGATACTGTGCGCACATCCCCAGGAAAAAATCTTGCATTTGAAAGAACTGCCCTTCTTCCTTGACCTGTCCGAGGACCTTTCGCCTTGACAAGGATCTTCCTCCTCCACACACAAACTGACACCCAAGACGTATACATATAGCATCCAGTTAACAACATAATTACAAGACCGTTGTCATTTACAGCAACTGACAGTCAAGAAGAAAATTCCCAACAATTCAAAAAGAGAAGAGTCCCTTCACGCTTTCATTTCTACTTAGACCAGATCCTTTCAGAGTTTTTTTTCCAGGCAGTTCATTTAACAAAAAAAGTAGTTCTCCAGTCACAAGTCTGCTGTCAGCTACAGAGATTCAGACTGGCCTTACTCTACAGAACTGCTTCACCACAAAGGTTCCTCTTGTAAAAAAAGGCAAACGTTTAATTTCAGGAGACAGGTCCAACCCATCCAAGAGTGATCTGTCTACAGTATCTGCAGCATCCTCGCACCACTCCAACCAGCCAGCACTTCCAGGACTTGCTGCACCACAACACCAACAACTACTGCGTACACGAAACTTTGATGCTGCATGGGCTGCCCAAAGTAGGAAGTGTGCTGCAAATCACACCACACTAGCTTTAACAATTACTTCTTTGATCTATGCCCACCAAAAGAGAAGTGTTCCTTCACAAACCAGATTCTCCATCTCCCACCTTTCACCTTGCTCTCCCCTCATCAGAGGTAACTACTTACAGCGGTACATGGGGTTGTTCGGGGTCTGCTTTTGTCAGTTCCTCCTCTTCAACGTCAGACTCTCCTCCCGAGCTGCTGTCGGTGACATCAGAGTCAAACGCTTGTTCGCTGGATCTCAAGTTGGCCATACCACTGGCCGTGAATCTCTCCAGTTCTTCCGATATTGAATCACTCTTCAAGAAGCTGCTTAGACCTTCTGACGTAACTGTCTCACTCGCAGCTTTCCTCAAGGCTGCTTCTGCTTTTCTGGTCAACATCAGCTGGCTCCGATGCCTCAGGGGGTCCAAAGTTGGAAGCTTGCTGAGAGTTTTCTCCAAGAAGCCACCCAACTGCTGCTGGATGTGTCTCTCCACCTGCTTTGCCTGTACCACCTGCAAGCGTTTCTGCAGCCTGCGAGCACGGTTCTCAATGTCTGCCTGCCGTCGCAGCAATGCCCTCGTCCTCATCTCGGAGTCGAGGGCACTGTGGTGACCAGCCAACAGAGAAGGTTTCTGCTCCTCCAGCTTACTGCTCCCAAAGTCAGAATGACTCGCAATCTCGGGCAACCTAGTCTCTCCACTGCCGCCCTCGAGCACCCGCTGTTGCTCCATGGAATTAAGGGAAAATTTGTTTGCAGTGCTATTATTGCTAAATGGAGTTGTGTGCTCTGCATCAAGGCTTCTATGTGGAAGAGTGCAATTGGTCAACCCGGTCTTCAAGTCTCCCAGTTCAGAACTTCCTGCATTATAGTCAACACCCTGGAGGGCAGGAGAAGGATGAGCACACTTCCCACCATTCACAGAACTAGAGTTTTCATGGTCTGAATTGGTACTTCTGGCCAATTTCTTGGCCAAGCCATTTACAGGCGCTTGCGGGAGAGGTGGCTGGCTATTAGTACTCATTGTTTTTAGATTCTCCAAAGTGAATTCCAATACTGGTTGCCTCCCCAACAGATCACTTGTTTTCAAGAAGGACTGAGATAAGAGAGAGTGAGATTTAAGGACTGTCTGCTTGTTGAAGACTCCTTGCAGCTTCAGAGGCTCTTTTGAAGAAACAGATGTTACATCTGAGCACAGATAAGAGGCCACTAGTGGCTGCAGCTTGCCCAACTCTTCCTTCGTAGGGCTGTTTCGGAAATCTAAACTGGGATCCTCCGGAGCAATGGCTTTCCTTTTGGTGCCGTTGGCAGCCAGGAGAATATTGTTGGCGTTGCCGTTACTTTCGGCACTGCCAGGAGACAAGGTGGAGGACGGGGGAGCCAGCTTGAATCGGATGTGGTGAGCTTCAGCTGCTGCGTCAGTGAGAGCGGGCGCCATCGCAGCCATTCAGCACAGAGAGACGGGACGTCCAGCCTCTCCCAGTGCTGAGGCCAGTTCCACTGCCTCCCACTGCCTCTCCCGAGGGCAGCCTACAGAAGGAAAGGGAAAACACAAAGTTAGGCATTGCACTTACAGAGAACAAAGGAAACAAGACAGTCAACAGCAGCGAAAATTATTGACTCAACAATAGGTAAAGCCACAGAAGCTCCGTGTTCAGCCCAGCATCCCCCGCTCTGATTACCAGCACACTGCTCAGCAGAGCCATCCAGGCAGCTAAAACCAGGAGCAACACGCAAGCCGGTCCTCAAGATCTCCCAGAGCTACTGCCTGCCTGTAACTACTACCCTCACCTTTCAGTCCACTCACCCAGCACACCTGCATCCTTCCAGGCCTTTGGGAAAGGTCTGGCCCTGGTTTCACCCATCCCTCAATGTCACCCACTCATCAGCTTAATCTTTAAAATCCTTGAGCTACATCTGTAAAACCATTTTCACTGCTTCTACTGCCAGCTCGGGCACGTTAAAAATTATAAATCAGAACTATAACCTGTGACAGAGACAGGGCTTGATGGGAACAGACCTCCATATGCTTACATTCCTCATGGCTAAAGAAACCCCACCGCTTCCCTGAAAGCTCTGGATTTGAAGGAAACCGTTTCCCTAGTGTATATGAAACCTACTTTCCCAGTAGTACATTTCAGAATAAGCCAGGTGATTTCCAGTGTTAGCGATTCCCATTTCTCTTTCAAGAACACAAATAAAGATTAACACCCCCCACACACACCATGACAGAGCAGTCCTATGCTTCGACTGCAATAGGAGGCCAGGGTTTAACTCAACTACATCAAAAACGTTACAAGAAATAACCAAAGAGCTTTCATTCGTGGATATTCCAACCTTTTTGACTCCATCATCGTCCTGTTTCTGGACACCTCCCTACTTTCATTACCACTGAAAGTGTCGGTATTTCTTAATCTCTTGCTTTTAACTGCAATCCCCTGATCCACAGCAAAGGCTGCACTGCCAGCGCAACAGTTGATTTGTTTTCCTTTTGCTGCAAAATTTATCTAGCTGTAAGCTAGTCTATATCAATTTAATAAGAATTTGCCCTGATCTCTTGCCTGATAAGCCAATACTCTAATTTCCCATAAATTTGCACAAGCGTGTTGTAGCTGTTCATTAACACACCCCAATGACCAAATTAATATACTACTTTACAGGTAAAGTGCGAACTAACTGAAATTTGAATACGCCGAATGCACAAAACCTGACAGCCAGTTGTGTTTCCAGCCTCCTCCAGTTGCACCACAGTTGCTCCCCAGCATTGCCCAAGGTGCTTCCCCATAACGGGGACCACAGAATGACACAAGGGATGGAAAATGCTTCAGTTCTGCAAACTAAATTTTTGTGAAAAGACAAAGCTGGGTTGAAGAAACACATCCACATCCCATGGAGGGAAACCCCACAGGACGGGCTCAAAGTTATTTGCCCTTTGGTTTGCAATGAGCGTGCAAGTTGGCCAGCTGGCAGGGTCCTTGTCAGATCTACAATTCTAATTGTCCACAGTCCTGCTAACTCTGTGGCCAAACACAGCCAGGTGACACAGAGGAAGAGACAGGAAAGGAAGGATGCACTCACACAGACACTGATAAAAAAAGACTGGAAGCTGTTGTAACAGAAGCAGAGGCACTAGAGGTGGGTTCAGACTTCACGAGTCCTTTGTTGACAGAACTTCACATATTTTGTAAACAACTACACCTTGTCCTTACTGAATAAAGGACTCTGCATGCCTAAAAACTCACTGCAAAATGGCTTTTAGTCACCATTTGGGTCATAGACAAAGCCTGAACATGACTGCTGGGGGGAGGAACTTGCAAGGAACTTGCCACTTGCAGCTATGACACCCTTGGGAGAGGAGGGAGGAAGACTGTCAGCATTAAGGACTTCCCCCCCCACTGCAGGTTTCGATCAAGACCTTCCCTATAGAGAGACGGACATTAGAACAACTGTTCCCAACGAGCCCTCTCAGTTCTGCAGAAACATTGGTCTGCCTCCCAGAGGAAGGCTCTTGGATCAGTGATCCTCACCACAATCACTACCACAGCATCATGGGGTCTCGAGAGCAGCCTAGGAAACACCCACAATTCTGCAAAAACCAGAAACCCCTGCTCTTGGTACCACATGCAACGATTCTCTATGAACACATTTGCACAGCACTGCAGCCACTTAGGAGTTCACCTAGGCTAAAGAGGATTTTAGAGTAAGTTTGAAGGTCATCAGCTTTAATTAAATTAACAGAAGTAGAAAACAGAAGCGAAACTTTCAAACTGCGTTTTCCTCCGGGTTAGCAAACTCATTTTAAAAAGAAAATCCTCCTACTAAGCTAACACAGCCCTCTTTGGCTTCACTTTTAGTTGAGTGGACAGCATTTAAAATACTTTGGAAGCCTGGAAAGCCTCCCTTAAGAATAAGGCTTTGTTCTAGTAGCTTAAAGATGACCTCTACAAGTCATTGGGCATTTTTTTTTTTAATTTTATTTAGGTCCTTATAAACCATCTGCGTGCCAAACAACACTGTTTTTTCTAGCACTGAATTAGACCCCTACTCTTGCAAACAACCCCTGGAAAAAACATTAAGGAACATTTGTAAGCATGTTCCCTCCCCATCGTTTCTAAGTTCGGCTTGTTATTAAAGCCGAATTACACTTGGCAGTAATTTCTTCTTAACAGGACATGGGAGGAAGAGAGAGTGGTAAGGGATGTCCTCCGAGGTGACCACAGGGAGGAGGAGTAAAGGAGAGGTCATTCTCATGGATACAGTCTGAGGAACTTTCAGAGCATTTTGAAAATTCTGACAGCAATTCCAAGAACTATCCTGAACCTTGTTTCTGCTTCTGGGACTCAAACCACCCTGGCAAGTTCTACCCCAACTGCTATTCCCCATCAACCTCAGCAGATTGCAGCGAGAACCCACAGGTCCTTTTTTCTGTTATTTCTCCAAGGATCTACAATTCCCAGCACCTGAGCCGAGACATGTGCGACCAAGAGGCTTTTCCTTCTCCAGAAGTTCTGCTTGTAGAGAACCAACAAAGGAACCAGATTCCCGCTCTGGCTCCACCACCACAGCGCGTGCGCTACAGTACAAGCTTCAGCTCTGCCTTCAACAGCCACGGCATGACCCCTTGTGCTAGACTTGACTCGGGAAGATCCAAAAGGAGCTGCTTCTGGAAGGCAAACACGGCGCTTACAACATTTCTTAAGATAATGCTCAAAATCCACAAGCACGTTCTTGATTTTCTCTTTAAAACTAGAGCACTGCCAGAGCAGGTAGCATTAATTAACAGAGAGAAGATGAAAGGCTCTAGTAAGCAGACAAAACCAGGGTAACCGTAACTCGCCCATCACCCCCTGCTTCCCAAGGAGTGCACACGAGGTCACTGAAGGAGCAAAGTCACCAGGCATACTCAGGTAGCTTTAGCAACTATTGACTACACCAACACTCGGACTCCTCATGCTTTTTAAACACAGAGCAGAGGGAAGAGCATGAAGAAGGCCTGAGCAAGGATGGGATGTTAGAACAGGCACGAGGAACATATCCAGTCACACTATATCCTGGAGCAGCTACTGGGTCACAACACCCTGAGCACAACCCTTCAGCACACCGAGTTATTCGGGACCATCTGCTTTTAAAATCCACTTTCACTACCAGACCTTGAAAGGAGAACTGGGTTTCCAAGCACATGACCTTGTGCCACACCTCAGAAAGTATGTCCAGAAGGAACACAAGGAGGTCTTGCTCTCCAAAACCTTTGTGACAAGAGTTTCGGGGGGGAACCTGAGTGCCTGTGCTTCCAGTGAGGTTCATGAGAGGAGCAGAGGAGGTCCAAGTCCTGGACACGGGAGGTCTCACTAGCCTCTTCTTTGCTCAACTAATCTAAACCCTCATTCCAGTCTCTCTCCAGAAGGGCTCTCCACGCCTTCGCTCCCACAGGCCTCCTCGCAGACACGAGACCCTCCATAGGCACCTTTCTCAGGCTGCCAAGCCCGTACCTGCCTGGCTACGTGGCCTCTGCTTCAATCCCTCCCAGCACTGCTTGGTGACACACGCATCTGCCTTGCACGTTTATATTCCCTGAATTACAGCACAGACCCTTGACATTATACCCAAACTCCTGCACACACTGACCATTTTCATCACGTGCCAAACCACACAGAGACAGCTCTTTATAGCTGCTGCAAAGCCTCCTCACTTCCCCAGATCTCCTCCTGTGAGGCACAAGCCCAAACCCACCTGGGCTCATTCACTGTTTCCTACAACTTGCACAAGAAGTGAAGACAGAAGAGGTTATGGATGGTCACACAGCAGCTTAACACACACATAACTGCAAACAACCCGTGTTAGACACAAGCCCCCCGCCTCAAATGACTACAGAACCACCTGCAAACTCCTTCACCTCCAAAGCTCCATCCCATCCAACACACAGGTTTTGCGGAGAAGGTGCTGTTGCATCAGAAGCACTAAAGGCAAAGCTACCCTGAACTAAGTATTATAGCAATTCCCACTTCCCATCTCCCCCACCGCCACGAACCAAGGCTGCAGCCGATTCTTGAATGCCTTCTAGAGAAAAAAGGATAACAACAAGGAAAAAAAACAACCAAAAAAACAACAATAAACCCCAAACTCGCTAGAGTAAAATCACTGTACGCTTCATTTTGTAATGGAAATACATCAGTTGGGCTTCTAACCTCAGAAGGCAGGTACTCAGCACACAAGCTCACACCCTGAGGTCTAGAAATATATTCTGCATCAAGGAAGTCTACCAGAAGTTACATCTATTATGCGTAACAGATCCTCTGCATGCCTTTTGTTATCACCTTTCAGCATTTTACAATTGTAAGACAGATGTTTGCTAGTTTAGGGAGAGATTTATGTAAGAAGTAACTCTCAAAGCTCTGATTAAGGAAATGGCAGGGGTGTGGTAATATTAATGGTAAAAAGGTTAAGAACATACGTAACAACCACAGATTTTTACAATATACACATGAGTACCTGCCGTATATATTAGCACTACAGACTCACACTAATCTCTCCTGGAAAAATAAGAACTCTAATATTAAGAACATCCCAGGGAATGGTACTTATGCACTGGAGCAAAGAAAGATATTACTGAGCTTTGGGTTTAGAGCCTTTATTTCCAACCACAGAATCATAGAATCACCAGGTTGGAAAAGACCCATCGGATTACTGAGTCCAACCATTCCTATCAAATACTAAACCATTCCTATCAAAAACTAAACCAGAAGCCCTCAAGACTGAAGAAGCGGCATGTTTTGGTCAACTCCAGAACCAGCAACACGAGGCCTCCTTCAAGGACAGTTTTCTCTTCTGCCTGTGAATTCTCACAGGATATAAATAAACCAAATCAGTGGTACAATCCCAGGTAGAGAAGGTTTTATCAATACCACATCTGAAAGAAAAACAAACACCACAAAGCAAGATTAACTGTCACCTCCCCGATCAAAAGTCTGGAAAGTTCAGTTGTTGTAAGCAAGAATTCCTTCACCTGGAAAATGAAGTGGCAGGAGATAAAAATAGACATTGCTGCTAAGTCATTCTTCAGAATAAAGTTGCCATTAACAGTCAAATGAAAGGAAGTGTGGTTTAAAGAACAATAATGGGACGGAAGAAAAAAAAAAAAGCAAAAAAAAAAAAGCTTTAATTGTGAAATCCGGGTCTCTCCTCATCCAGTATCGGAGAGATGTTGTTTTTCTTTCGCATAATCTGGGCAAGTTGCCCAGGAAATATGAAAACCTGAACTCGAGACTCAGGGAGCAAGTTAAACAAAAATCAGAACTGCTTTTTAATTTTAAAAAAGCATTTTCATTCAGTAGGTGAACAAACTTTTTCTTAAAAGCATAAAATCATCATCAAAACTTTTAACCTTCCCCCATCCCGCCAACGGCACCACTTTCATAATTCACATTTTAAGACAAGACACAGATTGTCACTACAGAAATGAGAGTGGCTCGTGCTAACTGGCTGCGGCCTCCAGAGAAATAACAGAACGGAGAGGAGTGGAATTAGTGTTTCCAATCCCTCGATCCCTGCCCAGCCTCACAGACCAGTCACCTGCTGTGTTTAAATACCTTATTTTGAATGGAGTTCATAGCACAGGTCTCCAGGACACGCAGGCTCAGTGAACTGCACTTCTCAGCTTTTACTGCTCATCAGATCTCAGAGGAGAGAGAACAATCCACAACAACTGCCACAGCAGCAACTAAAACCAAGAGGACATGAACTCCAGAACAGAGATACTTGTTTAATGGAGGGCGATGTTCAATCACATGTCACAGGTTCCTTTTTATGGGTCATAATTACACCACGAACTCAATCTGCTGTTTCTCATTTAGCGCAACGCAAATACACGGTAAACTTTCCCGTCATACCCTCCATCGCTGCAGGCCCATCTTTAAAAAGTAAGTTTGCAGGAAAAGAGTAAGGAACAGATAAACACGCAGCCTGCTTGGACTGACAGCTACTCCCATTTCCTCTCTTCAGATGTGATTTTGTTATCCTTTTCCCTCATTTTATTAGACAAACAGCGCAGTTCCATCATTAAATCCAGATATTGCACTGTCAAAACTCTGTCCTCCACAATCAGGTCGTCGTGGCTATCAGCACATCCCATTTTGCTGTTCGCCTCCTTCTCTGGACCAGGTTACACTGCGGCTGCCATCTGCTAACAGCGGGGGGACACTCAATAGCAAGGGGTCATGGGGGGACATAGACTTATTTTCCAGCTTTCTTTGAAACCTGAACAGCAACTTCTCCGAGCTATCCTCTTCCCAAAAAACACGGGGCCGAACTCAGGTCGATGAGGACATGCGCAGAGTTTAATGGAATTATGTTTACTCAAGTCCTGCCTCACCAGGACTCTTGCTGATTTGGGTATGACAACTCCTTGCCCAGCTGAGAAGAAACAGAAAGCCTTTATTCCAATTTAAGCTATTTGTCACAGAAAACGCATCCTTGAAGACACAGCGAAACTGCTATTTACAAAGCTGGGAAGGATTCTCAAGCCAAGCAGCAAGCTCAAGTCTCTGCTGCTTTTCGTTCCAAATAGACATTGTATTCCTGGAAGTTAGGAGCAAGGACACGGTAGTTATAAAATGCAGCAACAGAAGCAGTGCTTCTCAGATCACCTGCCATTCTGACTGCCCAAACACCAAGAGGCTCTTTGTAATGAAACAATAAACTCCTGGAACAGAGGCCTGCATGCAGAACTCGGATTATTTGGTCTAAACAGCATGTGATCCACCCGAGACACTTTCCCTGAGTTAAATTCCCACTTATGCATCAGCTGGCCCACCTTCTTCTTGTTTACTTGTCCAGTAAACAAACAAAACAAAAACATGCAAAATGAGGCGCTCTGACAAAGGGATGGGCCAAGATATTCCTGACCTACTCTCAAAAAATAGTTCTGGAAAAATATAAGACTCTGGAAAAGGAAAATTATAGGGAAGGGGAGTGGGGAGGAAATCAAATCAAAATACATGCTGCCTGTCCTTTTTTCCCCCTCCTCAAGCGTAACCCCTTCTCTGCCTTGGTCGGATCTAAGAAAACCTCAGGCCTTATGTTTGCTTTGCTATACATCAGGTCTTATCCTGCCTGGAAAAGTCTTTTGAGGTTCCTAAGGACAGGCACCGCTCGCTGCCTGAGCAGAAAAAGGGTGGAGTGCTGAAACTCCAGAGCCAGCCTTTGTTCAGTGCATTCATTAGATAATGGCAGTTGCGTTCACAAAAACACAGTTATAAACAGGGCAAAAGGAAGTGACTTTGGTCAAAGAACTGCTCAGTCTTCACCCCTGACTTGCATGATGTCAGAATTTCACCAGCTCTCCAGTTACCGGATGATCTCTGAGAGCAAATGAGACTCAAATACAGCATTAAAAAAAAAAGAAAAAAGGAAAATGCGTAAAAGAAACAAACACACAGCCACATCTGCCTGGTCATCTGCTGCTTTATCACCTCTGAGGAGGGAACACAAGTCATCCTCATTGCTAAATCATTACAAATCAGCTATAACAGTATTGCAGCCCAGTTCCACGATTAACTGCTCCTCCAGCATATCAAGCCAGTAAGCCCGACACAGCTGTGCCGCCTTGGCATTACGACTACACAAAACCACCATTCGCCGTCCCTTCCGCGCCAAAAATCATGCGTCCCGCTCTCGGCAGTGACGGTGGCTGACAGCGGGCGCCTTGGGAAGGAAAAGCCTGGGGATCCTGGTCCCATCAACAGGCCAGGAGCTTCCCCAGCTTCACCTTCCCAGCCACTGGCTCGGCTCCGCTCCATCCTCCTCCTCCTCTTCGGATTTAAAGGCTGCTGGGTTCTCAACTAGAAAATAATATAACCGGATCGAAGGGCGCTGCTACCCGCAGATGGAAATTCAAGAGGACTGTGCTAAAGCAGGGGAAGAGCATCAGAGGTTCCTCCGTGCAAACAAAGGCTATAAAAAGAACATATAGAGTTTTAAAGAGAAAACCCCTATATACAAACAGATCCTTGGATTTCTAACTGCCGCAGAGGTTTAACCAGACACACGCCGACACGTAATATTCCAGCTGCCCCCCCGGAGGGTTTTATATCCCTGTCGTCAGCGGGACCGTTGCACGGCCGGAGAAACTCTCTCCTACTTTCCTACCTCCCAGAAAGGGGCTTTTACCTCGCCTTATTTTTAGAGGCGCGACTCACACCGTACACAACACATGACATGATGTAACCACACGCGCAGGCATGGCCCAAAGCAGCTCAAAATGTAAAGGGGGGCAGCGAAAACAAACAGAAACCCTGCAGTTCCTCCCCTATCCTGACCGCCTGCATGGAAAACTAGAGTTTGTCATTCAAGTGGATTTTACATAACAGGCAATATAATCCATACGGTGCCTGCGTTCCCGTCCACCTGCACAAGAACCGGAGACGCGGAGACACGACGCCTTGTTTAGGGAAGAAAATCTGGGGTTTTTCTCCCAGAAAATAAGCCTAGCGATTTTTTTTCCTTTTGCACAATATTAATTTATACCCAAAAGGAGGGGAATTTCTCCGTCATCGAGCACTGGAAGAGGCTGAATCCGTGACAGCCACAAACACACGTACCAAACGCGGAGAGCGGGGCTTGTTTTATGGAAAAATAATTGTGGGTCGGCAGGGCTGGTGCAGGGGGAAAAAAAAAAAAAAAAAAGATAAATAAATAGAGAATAAGGAGCCGGAAAGTAAATAGAGGAAAATGGCTCGGCAGCCCCAACTCCGCGGGCGACTGCGCTATTGTCCGCGCGGGCGGAGGGCAGCGCGGGGACCCCCGCCCCCCCCCCCCCCCGCACCCCCCGGGACCGGCAGCGCCTCCGGGACGGCGGGGCCGCTCCCCTCCGCGCCTCTGGCCACACTGACGTTATGCAATTTTCCGTATTTTTTTTTTTCTGGTGACTTTTAAAACTTCGCCCCCCCCCCCATCCCCCCTCCCCCTCACTCCCCCCAGGGAAAAGGCGACACCCCCCCCCCCTTTCCTTTCCTCCTCCCCCCCCCCAACCGGTAACGCGGCCACGTGAGGGGCCCGGCCGGTCGCTGCGGGGTCCCCAACGCGGAGTGGGTCCCCCCCCCAACCCCCCCCTCCTCCTCCTCCTCTCTCCCCCCCAATAGGGCCCCGGGGGGGGGGGGCCGCGGGGCGGTCGCGGCGGCGCTAACAAAGGGGCGCGGGGGAGGCGCGGAGCGGCGCGCGGCACCTACCACGTGATGAGCGGCGAGCGCGGTCCGGGCGCGGCCCCCGCGGAACCGGGGAGCCGCTCCGACTCCGGCGGTGTGGGGGGGGGGCCCGGGGAGAGGTGGTGGCGGGGTGTGGAGAGAGGAGGCGGCTGCTACCGCGCACCCCCCCACACCACCCACCCCACCACCACCACCACCACCCCCACCCCCCCCACCGGCGGCAGGGGGATGGGCTCGCCCGTCTCCCGCGGCGGCCGCGGCCCGGGTAGAGCAAGGGGAGAGGCAGAGGCGGCGGCGGCGGGGGGGGGGGGCGGCGGGGAGCGCGGCCCCCCCACCCCCGGCTCGGAGCGCGGGGCGGGCCCGGCGGAGCGGGCGCTGCGGCTCTTCGCTTCGCTTTTTCCCCGCTTCCCCCCCGCTCCGGGCGAGCGCGGCGGCGGCGGCGCGGCTCGGAAAATGGCGGCCGGGCTCCTTCTCTGCCCTCCCCCTCCCGTCAGCCGGAGAATGCACCGAAGGGGGGGGGGGGGGGGGGGGGAGGTTGGGATAGGAGGAGGGAGGGAGGGAAGTCGGGGGGGTGGGGGGGGAGGGCGCCACAGCGCCCCCGCCGGCCGCCGCGCGTATAGCGCCCGCTCCGAGCCCGCAGCCAGGGGGCCCCGCCGAGCCGCCGCCGCCGCCGAAGAGCTGCAGTGCGGGGCGGGGCGCGCCCGCCGCCCATTGTCCGCGCGCGGCCCCGCCGCCGCCCGCCAGGGGGCGCGCGCCACGCCCCCTTCCCGCCTCGTCCCGCCCCCGGAGCGCGCGCGCGCGCGCGCTCCGGGGGCGGGACGAGGCGGGAAGGGGCGGGGGGGGGGAGGGGGGAGTTCAACGTTTCCACCCCAAAACAATATGTCTCATCTTCCTAACTCCCGACGTAAGAGCTTGCATGATTTGAAGGCCCCTTTCACACTCTTTTCAGACGCAGAATCATAGAATCACCAGGTTGGAAAAGACCCACTGGATCATGGAGTCCAACCATTCCCATCAATCACTAAACCATGTCCCTCAGCACCTCATCCACCCGGCCCTTAAACCCCTCCAGGGAAGGGGACTCAACCCCCTCCCTGGGCAGCCTCTGCCAGGGACCAATGACCCTTTCTGTGAAATATTTTTTCCTGATGTCCAGCCTGAAGCTCCCCTGGTGGAGCTTGAGGCCATTCCCTCTCGTCCTGTCCCCTGTCCCTTGGGAGAAGAGCCCAGCTCCCTCCTCTCCGCAACCTCCTTTCAGGGAGTTGCAGAGAGCAATGAGGTCTCCCCTCAGCCTCCTCTTCTCCAGACTAAACACCCCCAGCTCTCTCAGCTGCTCCTCTTGTTCTCCAGCCCCTTCACCAGCTCCGTTCTCTTCTCTGGACTCGCTCCAGAGCCTCAACATCCTTCTTGTGATGAGGGGCCCAGAACTGAACACAGGATTCGAGAAGTGGTCTCCCCAGTGCCGAGTCCAGAGGGAGAAGAACCTCCCTGGACCTGCTGGCCACGCCGTTTCTGATCCAAGCCAAGATGCCATTGGCCTTCTTGGCCCCCTGGGCCCCTGCTGGCTCATGGTCAGTCGCTGTCAACCAACACCCCCAGGTCCTTCTCCTCCAGGCAGTTTCCAGCCAGACTTCTCCTAGTCTGGAGCTGCTCAGGGTTGTTGTGCCCCAAGTGCAGGACCCGGCCTTTGCCCTTGTTAAACCTCATCCCATTGGTCTCAGCCCATGGATCCAGCCTGTTCAGATCCCTCTGGAGCCTCCTGACCCTCCAGCAGATCCAGCTTCCACCCAGCTTAGTCTCATCCGCAAACTTGCTAAGGGTGCACTCGATGCCTTCATCCAGGTCATTGATAAAGACATTGAACAGGGCTGGACCCAGCACTGAGCCCTGGGGAACACCAGGTCGAATACTCCAAAGATATAATGAGCAATATTGGAGAGATTTATATGGTTCTTTGTCTAAAACTAGTATATATACCCACTGCTTTAGTAAGATGGCATGCCTTTTTTGAGAAGGCCATCCGATTCAGCGTTGAATTGTAAAATAGAAATATTATTATCTTTGCTTCAAAGACTATGTCCTTTTTAATATTTTACTAGTGAATGAGTCTTTCTCTCAGGCTCCACTCACAGCCAGCACCCTCAGGAGGCGTCACGGTGAAATTCAGTCCTGCAGCCCCCCATGTCCAGGGCAACCAAGAAGCAAATTCCGTAATAAGACACAAGGTCAGAAACCTCAGCAGCCAAGCAGAGGAGATTTTCTCACCCTTCCATGAGGGCACTGTCTCCCCCTTGCTTGACAAACCCCATCCCGCTGGACGCAAGGAGAGGCAGCGGAGTGGGAGAGAACGAGTTTGGGATTGCAGAAGCCACTTCACCTCTTTGACCTTCACTTTTGCCGCTGGCACGAGGGTGATGCCGATCTGCACCCCGGCGCGGCTGGGGCCACAGCGTGCGCGTTCACCCCACATTCAGGGTGCTCAGCATCGCCGCCAGGCACAGGCACTCGCCCCCTCAGGACACAGCAAGTTTTATTTCTTTATTTCTACCGCAGGCAGCACCAAAGCGGCGCTGCCTCTCCGGTAGGAATGCAGGTACACCAAGAAAAAGTGCTTTATGCCACCATTCGTCTGCAAAGCGAAACAGCTCCAGCGGCGCATGCTGTTAGACGCAGTCAGAGAGCAGAACTTGCTCCAGGGACCAGCGTTTAGAGCAAAAAAACTAAGTCTCGACTGCAGAATTAAGTAAGACCTTACGGGTACCGTCTCTGCAGCAAGTATGGACAATCCTGATCTGGATTACGCAGCACACAGACAAGTTTCTTCCCTCTTCTTGCTTCAAATCCCACCACCCTCCAAAGGGAAAAGCAATGCTCCCCTCTTGTAAGGAGCATTTGGAGAGATTCGGAGGCAAGACACTCTATAAAGAGCTACTACTGCTCTTTGAAATCCAATATATTGCCTAACAAATCACGCCATGGGACTGTCATCACAGCTGGGAGTTTGGGTCAGGAAATCCATGGGCAATGTATTTAATTGTTTTTTCTGAGTGCCTGTGTTGCCACCCACATTTGCAGCCAAACCCCCACCAGAGGCCAGATACTGTCTCTCTGCTGACACCCCAAATGCTCAAAACTTAGCTCGAACTTAGGAGTTTTTCAAGAGAAGTGTCCCACTAAGGACAGCAGAGAGACAGGTCAAAGGGAGGACATACTCTGTTCTTAAAGGTAACAAATACTGTTTCTGAAAGATGGTCACATCATGAACTCCCACAGCAGCCTCACGCTTTCTCCCCACCACACCTGGGCAGCTCTTTAGGAAGCCAGGACACAGGACTCTACAACACCATAAATACCTCTGAACTTTTACTATTTTTTTTTCCAAGTCTGCCTAGAATTCAGTTCAACTAAAAAGCAGAAGTAGCAATAAACCCATTTGTATATTGGAACAGAAGAGGGAGGGGAAGGCTTTGACAATGTGTTCTAAAGGAAGTTAAAAGAAATTCTTGCGCAATAAAGTTTCTAATCTTTTGTTTGTTCTGCACTGCAGAATTTTCTGCTAATTGAGGCAAGCCTAAGCAAGAACTGGGACCACTAGCTTGACAACCCAGTACAGATCTGGATCTTTCTGCAGCACAGACGTATCTACAGCTTTCATCAGTCAACCCAATCTGGAGATGATGTAGCAAAAATTGCTGTGCAGTCTAAAATAATACAACTTTGGCCTCTGACACATACCTTTTTATAGCCCTTCCAGTCTCTATTTTCCATTCAAAATAGTGCTGCAACATCTTTTCCAGGTCACCCAGCTACTCCTATACCCACCACCCTCACCCACGAGTCCCTCACACAGCTTCAGCACTGCTCTTGAGATGTCCTCCGTGCACAAGAGGAGCTCTCCCCAGTGAATCCACATTTTTACAGCATTATATCTTTCTTGGAAATCACCCTCTTCCGCAAAGCATCAAGAACACACAAACCACAAGGTTCAATGTATGGTGAGCATCACATACTCAGCTGCTCATACCTCACTGTTGCCTTGTCTTTCCCACACGCGTTCATTGCCTCCTCCTAATAATCCTCATTACTTGCTTTGACTGTACCTGCTTCAGAAGTTTAACAGTCTCCATACAATAAATACATGCATAGCTGTAGGTATATAGAACCTGCAAAAATACTAGATCCATTTGAGAAACATCCTGAAGGCAGAGATGGCAATTGCCACCAAAGAACACGGGGGTGAGGCCCCCTATGGATACAAGCACAACTTTTGCATCATTTGCAACCACATTAGATCTCCTAAGAAAAAGCAGCAAACTCAAATGCCAGTGGCCACGGAAGCTTCAAAAGACACAAGATTCATCTGGTTTACCGCTCAATACAGATAAGCTGCAGCAACAAGAGACCTTTGCAGTGATCACTGCTCTTTAATACTCCTCTTCAACATTAGAGAAAGTGTCCAGTGACGTTAAGAAAGGCATCCCTTACCTGTGACAGACAGCACATCCCAGCCAGCTATCCTGAAACTGCTCACTAAGAAGGAAAGAAAAAGAGCAAAGTCCTGGAAAAGGAAAAGTAGAGCCACACGAAGGTGAACAGTGCAGAGGCTGGTGGAGCTCAGCAATCCCAATATCTCCCTGATCAGGGAGGTCTCTTATTCTACTCATGTATCCTGAGTCCAAACTACACACCTGGATCTTCCTACTGGCACTTCTAAATCCTTGGATTAAATTATAATTTGCTTGACATGAACAGGGAAGTTATGTACGACTCACTAAAACAGCCACTCGATCCACACAAGAAGTGACAGAGCTTGTTTGAAAACCCCCTTGACGATTTACACCAAGTCATTTGATTACAGATATTCATAATTTTGAGGACAACACGTGCTGCTCATTCTCATACTGGAGAGCACATCGGTACCTCTCAAAGTCACAGCTCTACTGTTACCCAGGCTGGGGTGAAAAGTCATTTCAGTCTGCCATGACGTTAAGGGGCATTTGTTATTATGACTGAGTAATAAGCTATTTTGAATCAATTATGGTTAACACTGTGAAATAGATTTCCATGGTTTACCTAGGGATGAGAGGCTGGGAATGCAAGACCATTTAACGAAGGTATCAAACAAAATTCACCACTGTATTTTTGAGCCCTCGCCAAAGGCATTGGCCTCATCATGCCAAAATGTACTGGAACACACCACACTTGCATCAGATCAGTGTACGTTGTACAGAAGAGCCCAGCTTCCCAAAATCCACAAGGAATCTTCCATTTGCACCAGCTGGGGGCATACAGTGAAGTACTTTGCCAAGCACAGCAGGCTGAGCACCACCCACAGTAAACACCCTGAATTTTTGAGCTGTCAGTGCAGCTGGGGACTGACAGCTATGGTTTATCAATTTGCAGAGGGTAAAGCACCCAAACCTACATTTGGTTGCAATCCAGTATCACATATGGCCCCACGAACTGCCAACAATATTATTGCGCTGGCTTAACTCCATCCAAAACACACACATGAAACTGCACAAGAGTAAGTCGCAGAGCCCATCACTTTTCATAGAATCATAGAATCACCAGGTTGGAAGAGACCCACCAGATCATCGAGTCCAACCATTCCCATCAATCACTAACCCATGTCCCTCAGCACCTCACCCACCCGTCCCTTAAACCCCTCCAGGGAAGGGGACTCAACCCCCTCCCTGGGCAGCCTCTGCCAGGGACCAATCACCCTTTCTGTGAAATATTTTTTCCTAATGTCCAGCCTGAACCTCCCCTGGTGGAGCTTGAGGCCATTCCCTCTCGTCCTGTCCCCTGTCCTGAGTATTTGCTTAAGCAGCACCATGGCAGCAGGAATTGAGGCTATATGGAGGCTTATTTCTTTATGGAAATAAGCACGTTTTGTGCAAGTACGCTGTATAAACCCAGACATGTAATGATGTGACCAATAAAATAAAATACAAATGAACAGCAGACTAAGTAAGATGACACACACTTCTGAAAGCTGCATTTCTTTCATTTCACGGTAAAGATAGTTATACCACAGGAGAGAAGGAGAGGAGCGTCTGAGAGAGCTGGGGGTGTTTAGCCTGGAGAAGAGGAGGCTGAGGGGAGACCTCATTGCTCTCTGCAACTACCTGAAAGGAGGTTGTGGAGAGGAGGGAGCTGGGCTCTTCTCCCAAGGGACAGGGGACAGGACGAGAGGGAATGGCCTCAAGCTCCCCCAGAGGAGGTTTAGGATGGACATTAGGAAAAAAATTTTCCACAGAAAGGGTCATTGGGCCCTGGCAGAGGCTGCCCAGGGAGGGGGTTGAGTCACCTTCCCTGGAGACGTTTAAAGGACGGGTGGACAAGGTGCTGAGGGACATGGTTTAGTGATTGATGGGAAAGGTTGGACTCAATGATCCAGTGGGTCTCTTCCAACCTGGTTGTTCTATGATTCTATGAAAGAAAAAACAGCAGGGCAAGCAAGGAGATTCTGCCCTCTAGTCTTCTCTCTTGAGACCACACCTGGAGCCCTGGGTTCAGTTCTAGAGTCCTCAGAACAGGAAGGACATGGAGCTGTTGGAGCAAGTCCAGAGGAGCCCACAAAGACAATCCCAGAGCTGGAGCACCTCCCGTAGAAGGACAGGCTGAGAGAGCTGGGCTTGTTCAGCCTGCAGAAGAGAAGGCTCTAGGGAGACCTTAGAGCCGCTCCCAGGACTCAAAGGGGCTTCAGGAAAGCTGGGGGGGGGGGCTCTTGATCAGTGAGTGCAGGGGTAGGATGAGGTGGGACAGTTTTAAACTAAGGGAGGGGAGACCAAGATGAGATCTTAGGAAGAAATGTTTTCCTGTGAGGGTGGAGACGCCCTGGCTCAGATTGCCCAGGGAAGTTGTGGCTGCCCCATCCCTGTAAGTGTTCAAGGCCAGGTTGGATGAAGCTTGGAGCAACCTGATCCAGCTGGAGGTGTCCCTGCCCATAGCAGGGGGGTGAAACTGTACGACCTTTAAGGTCCCATCCCACCCAAACCATTTTATATTTCTATGGAAAAAAAAGGGAGAAAGGAGAGGGAAATGTGATCCTGCAATAACCATGTAAGAGCCCATGTCTTTAAAACCACGAGACACAAGCTAACGGAGTTTTAGCAGATGACCCCTTCAAATCTCTACACTGAAATCCACCTTACAGGATTTGTACAGTTACAGCACACACATTTCACACTTGCATTCCCACTGCTAGGGGCAAGGTTCAGTTCCACGGTTTGACAAGCAAATAGATTAAGGAGTTCTCGTGTAAATAAAAGTCAGAAGAATTAGGAACACAGCAGCTGATAACAAGCTACCAGTAGCACAGGGCTGAGAGGAAGACGGGATTTCTATCTGCTGTGCAACTCGGCCCTTCCTCTGTCTTCCAGCTGGAAAGCCTCTCTGTGCTTTCCTTTATCCAAGGCTTGCAGAACATCCTCATAGATTCGACTTGCACCAAACCCTGCACCTTACGCTCCCTCTTGTGAGGGTCAGACCCAGCATCAGACCCAAGACCTTCCAGGGCCAGCCTCCAGTCTGCTGACACTGGGACCTGAAAGCTCTCCCTCTGCCACACGCACAATGAACACCAGTTTTTAGAGTCTCTGTTTGTTAATTCACGGTCTAGTCTTCTTTTTCATATGGCCTTTCTCAGATCCACTAAGAGGAGAATCAGTTTCCATCTCTGCTGCGAGGCACTTGAAACAATCCTATTGCTATTTGGACTTCCAGACTCGGGGAAAAAATTACCACTCTATAGGTAGCTGCTTATAACTCAGTTTAACCCCAAACTGGAGCAGCACTTTAACCATACTGAACCACAGCCGATAACCAGGATACTAGACTTGTTACTCTTTTGGTCATGCTCAAGAGTTATCCACCATCTTGAGATCAGAGCTGTGCTTCAAGAGATTCTGTTCCAGAGATAACAAAATCTGCATGTCTCCGAGCCTCGAGTTTCAGGGTTTCACGCAAATTCCTCAGTCCCAGCCAAATCCACCTGCCTTTAAATCCTCAACAATCCTCAAACAGAGATCATAGGTGTAAAAACTCAAGTTCCTACATTCATTCCTTATTAACAACGCTTCCTACAAGTCTAACACAGAAGAACCGGTGCCCAGATGACCTCAGGGAAATGGCAGCGAAAGGAATAAAGCAGCGAGTCCCCCTTTTCTGCCAGCACAGCACAGAGCTTCAGAGCAACACAGCCAGCACATTTCTTCCCAGAGCTGTTAGATGTGAAGGACCAGGCAGACCCTCCTGCTGCTCTGCTTGGAGAAAACCTCCCACTCCTCTGAGGAGCTGCAGGTAAAGAGCTTTATAAAACTTAAATGGCTATAACAGAGTTGCTTTCTTTTATGATGAAAACACTTTGCAAACTATGACAATAATATCAGGTGCTAGAGTCTAAGTCTGGGATATAGGATACAAAAGCACGAATACATACCAATTGGAGGTTTAAAGCAATTGGCAGGGGAGCAGATGACACACTCATACACTCAAAAAAATAAAAATGGTCCAACTAGATCCTTATGCCAAAAAGCCAAGGCCTGTGAGCAAAAATACAGAGCAGATGTGACAGCCAGAGATGACAATGGTCCACACACACCCCTCGGTACACCCTTCTCCCAGTGCCACAGACACAGCTCCTTCCCCTCTGCTCCTGCTGGCCTGTGGGAAGCATAAAGGACCCAGCAATATCCTCCCAAGAGCCCATTCCTGACACACTCCATTGGAAAAAGTGTGTGCCTATAGAATCATAGAATCACCAGGCTAGAAAAGACCCACCAGATCATCGAGTCCAACCATTCCCATCAATCACTAAACCATGTCCCTCAGCACCTCATCCACCCGGCCCTTAAACCCCTCCAGGGAAGGTGACTCAACCCCCTCCCTGGGCAGCCTCTGCCAGGGACCAATGACCCTTTCCGTGAAAAATTTTTTCCTAATGTCCAGCCTGACCCTCCCCTGGTGGAGCTTGAGGCCATTCCCTCTCATCCTGTCCCCTGTCCCTTGGGAGAAGAGCCCAGCTCCCTGCTCTCCACAACCTCCTTTCAGGTAGTTGCAGAGAGCAATGAGGTCTCCCCTCAGCCTCCTCTTCTCCAGGCTAAACACCCCCAGCTCTCTCAGCCGCTCCTCATAAGGCTTGTTCTCCAGCCCCCTCAGCAGCTTAGTGTCCCCCGCAAAACCAAAGCTGGGGTTCTCTCTCCAGCAGCCAGGCATACACAGAGTGAGCAACACCTGCAGCTTTCCCAGCCACCAACATGAAGATGACAATGCCTCTCCCTTTCACAATGGCTCAAGCACTCTTCAACGTCACTGTTTTCCTCCTCCAGGTTTTCTAGACTGAAGCACAATGCTAGTGAGCTCACGTTGGGTATCGGACCATTTTGTTTGACATGGCAACACCGCTGCTGACTGCCTTGGACCCCCTTTACCTGGCCCCAAAATCCCAGGGCTGACAACACCCGAGGGCCACGCAGGTACCTACGTGGGAGTCAAACTCCACGCAGCCACGTGCTGCATCCCATTCACCCAACACATCACCGCGTGGGCTTTGGAAGTAAGGACCAGTTTCCAGAGAAGCTATCTGCAACTTCCTATCTATCTAACTAGTGTTTGATAGGAATGGTTGGACTCGATGATCCAGTGGGTCTCTTCCAACCTGGTTATTCTATGATTCTATGATTCCTATCAGCTTCAGCAGGAGCTGTAGGAACTCAGACTTCCAAGAAATTTAGTGATAACCTCCAAAATCTGTAACAGGGAGTTTTAATTCCTTTTTTAAAGCCCACGTAACAACTTACTGGCATTATGTGTACAAAGAATAAGAGCCCTTACTGTTGTGTTGGCCAAGCAGAGATCAGATACCAGAGCAGATTTGTCTAAGGTCAGTGTGAAAGGACTGAGTAAAGGTTTCTGGTTTTCCCATTATGACAGGATTTGTCTAAATTCAGCCTCCACTACTGGCCTAAAGTCAGGCTGCTTTGGCTTGTAGATTTTATGAGAAGAGGGAAACATCCTTCCCTTTAGATTTTATTCAGCTTCATAGAACTTGATTGCTGAACCTAAGTGTTTACGACAAAATCCTTAAGCTGTAACAACACCAGCAAGGTAAGAGGCAACTTTTCAAAACAAGCATCAGCAAAGCCTCGCTGCCCTACACTCCAAACCCAGAAGCGACACAGCCATTTCACGCATGGGGAAGCCAATGAGGCACGGAAACATGAGTGTGGAAACCCAGGTCTAGACCTTCAGTCTTCACGGGATAAAGCTGAGACCACTCTGACCAGTACACAGAAAATTGGCTCGATAAGTCACCTTCCCTGGAGGGGTTTAAGGGATGGGTGGATGAGGTGCTGAGGGACATGGGTTAGTGATTGATGGGAATGGTTGGACTCGATGATCCGATGGGTCTTTTCCAACCTGGTGATTCTATATACGCCAGATTATATTGGCAAGTAAAAAGGACCTGATGGATGTAAACCTGGGGCTTGAGGATGCACACAATAAGGGGGTGGGGGAGGGAAGCCAGAGAACCTTCTTTTTCTGGGCAAGTCACACCCTGATGTCTCTCTGCCACTGCACATTGAGAAAGGTAATACAGAATCATAGAATCACCAGGTTGGAAAAGACCCACTAGATCATTGAGTCCAACCATTCATATTAACCACTGAACCATGTCCCTCAGCGCCTCATCCACTTGTCTTTTACGTATTTCCAGGGAAGGTGATTCAACCCCCTCCCTGGGCAGCCTCTGCCAGTGCCCAATGACCCTTTCCGTGAAAATTTTTTTTCTGATGTCTGGCCTGACCCTCCCCTAGTGGAGCTTGAGGCCATTCCCTCCCGTCCTGTCCCCTGTCCCTTGGGAGAAGAGCCCAGCTCCCTCCTCTCCACAACGTCCTTTCAGGGAGTTGGAGAGAGCAATGAGGTCTCCCCTCAGCCTCCTCTTCTCCAGGCTAAACACCCCCAGCTCTCTCAGACGCTCCTCTTCTTCTCCAGCCCCCTCACCAGCTTCGTTGCTCTTCTCTGGACTCGCTCCAGAGCCTCAACATCCTTCTTGTGGTGAGGGGCCCAGAACTGACCCCAGGATTCGAGGAGCGGTCTCACCAGTGCCGAGTCCAGAGGGAGAAGAACCTCCCTGGCCCTGCTGGCCACGCCGTGTCTGATCCAAGCCAAGATGCCATTGGCCTTCTTGGCCCCCTGGGCCCCTGCTGGCTCCTGTTCAGTCGCTGTCACCCCACCCCGACACCCGCTCTCGCTCCCCAGAAGAGGCTGCGGGTCCCCTCCCCAGGCAGGGCCCGGGGCCGCTGCGGGGCAGAGGCTCTCCCCGCACACACGGGACGCGGCCCGGGCCCCGCTCCCGCCGTACCTCGCCGAGCATCGCGGCCGGGCCCATCCTCGCCACCTGCGCTCGGCCTCCGGTCGGACGAGGCGGAGAGCTCGGCACCTGCGGGAAGAGACGCGCCGTCAGGGCTGGGAGAGGGAAGGAAGGGGAGGGGAGAGGAGGGGAGGGGAAGGGGTTGGGGTGGGGGGGGACCGAGCTCCGTGTCCCCCGTCCCCCCCCCCCCGGCCCCGCTCGTACCCGCGCCGCTCGCCGGCCCCGCAGCGCGGACCTTCCGCCCTCCCGCGCGCGCATTGGCCGGGCGGCCGCGCGCCATTGGCGGCCCCCGCGTCACTCAGCGCGCGGGGCGGGGGCCGCGGGGCCGGGGGGGGGGGTGCGGCTCGGGGCCTGGACACCCCCCACCCCCCCCCACCCCGCCCCCCTCTTCCTCAGGGGTCGCGGCTCCGCCGAACGCCCCCCTGCTCACCGCAAACCTCCCCGCGGGGCCGCGCTTCCCGGAGCGTCAGCGTCGCCTCCTTCTCCCGCACAAGGGGGAAAAAAAAAAAAACCTTCTGGCTTCTCCTGGATTCTCCTCCTTCTGCCTCCTGACACGGAAAGGCGCAGCTGCTCTTCGTTCCGTTGCCTCCACTGCTCCTTTTTTGGGGGGTTTGGGGTCTTTTAGCTTTTCTGCCGCTGGGTTCCGCCACTCCGCGTCCTGCAGGCCGCGTGTGAGACAAGCTCCTTCCCTGCCTCCCTCCCTCCTCTCTGATGGCTCCTTCTGGGTGACTGGAACCCCCTTTCCCCTCTCAGGAGGCAGAGAGGGTGTCTGAAATGCTCCAGAAACGCTCCCCCAGCAGCACCAACGTCACAGGCAACATCCTGGTCCTCGCTGCCCCCAGAGCCCCTGGGATGTTCTGTCCCCGCGTGCAACATCTCCGCTGCCGGAGCAAAGGTGAATTCTGCTGGAGGGATCGAGGGAACAGAGTCCTGCGCTTCGCTCCTTGAACGAGCCGAGCCCCCCACACCTCCCAAAACCTGGGTAGGTCCGTCCGCCAGGTGATCCCAACCGAGCGAGGGACGGTGCCGCACCCCGAGGCTCAGCTGAACATCCCGAGTGCATCCAGCATGGAAAGGCAGGAGGCTTCCTCCTCCATCAGGGGCTTCTGGGCCCCTCGCCACAAGGAGGATGTTGAGGCTCTGGAGCGAGTCCAGAGAAGAGCAACGAAGCTGGTGAGGGGGCTGGAGAACAAGAGGAGCGTCTGAGAGAGCTGGGGGTGTTTAGCCTGGAGAAGAGGAGGCTGAGGGGAGACCTCATTGCTCTCTGCAACTCCCTGAGAGGAGGTTGTGGAGAGGAGGGAGCTGGGCTCTTCTCCCAAGGGACAGGGGACAGGACGAGAGGGAATGGCCTCAAGCTCCACCAGGGGAGGGTCAGGCTGAACATTAGGAACAAATATTTCATGGAAAGGGTGATTGGTCCCTGGCAGAGGCTGCCCAGGGAGGGGGTTGAGTCCCCTTCCCTGGAGGGGTTTAAGGGACGGGTGGACGAGGTGCTGAGGGACATGGGTTAGTGATTGATGGGAATGGTTGGACTCGATGACCCGGTGGGTCTTTTCCAACCTGGTGATTCTATAATTCTATGATTCATTATTAGATCTAGGCAGCCTCCTCCTCTTCAGCAAGTATTCTCAGTTTTAAGGACCAAGAGGAATTTGAAACCCTCACTTCTAGTGTGGGGTAACATCTGTCCCTACCCAATGTAAGGGCCAAACTTCTCTTAATTAAAGCTCACAGGTGCCCTACACCAAGCTGCATCGTTCACCGTCGCACATACAGGCACCATCCTCTGCCTTTCCTTCTCTGATGGTTTTTGTACGGTGCTTACAACCAGGCTGTTTTTCCTGGTTATCCCAGAAAATTCTGCCAGCAATCGCCAGAGACGCAGCAGATCCCCTCGTTGAGGTGTTTAAAAGTGGATGCAGGTGATGTGCTGCTCACCCAGCACCATGGGACTGAGAAACATGCATCAGAAAGGGCCTTTTCTAAATCTGTTGAGATACCTGAGAAACCAAAGGAGGCAGAAAGTAACAAAGTCATCCCTGTGTCTTCTTAACCTCGCTTCCCCAATATCCCAACTATAAAGAATTTCTGTTGTTCTGGGCATGTGGAGGTGAGCTGCTGAATTTTTGAAACAGGAGATTTTTAACCAATAAAATGTATCATAGAATCGTAGAATGGCCTGGGTTGAAAGGGACCCACAAGGATCATCTAGTCCAACTCCCATCCCTACATAGGACCACCCCTAAAATGTCTGAATGTAAAGACTGTTGCGAAAGGACTTGTGGCTTCTTTCTGGACATAAATTCCTGATGCATTTTTTTTATGACATTGACCTTTGAAAGTGTTGGGCTGTTGGTTTGTTTGGGTTTTTTTTCTGGTCCGGGAAGCATTTCTGTTACTTCTGTTATTGGTACCATTAGGATATTTGAAATCCTTCCCGTCCTATAAGGCTGAATAAAAGAGGCTGGGGATTGAGAGCAGGTCCCAGATGTGTATGAGTCTTAGCATCACAGACAGGGGGACAGGACCCCCCCCCCCAGCCTCTGCTGGATGGACTAGGAATGTAGCCAGAGTCGTGGACGAGATGTTTGGGCACTTGTGGATGCAGAAGCCACCGGTGTTTGCAGTGTTTGCCTGTGCTGCAAGGCTGCAGAGCCACAGCAGGTGGCCCCGCAGAGCATCGCGTCTTCTAAAGTTCTGAGAAACTCTGAAAATTGGCCCAGTCCTTACGGAATGCGTGAGTTGACTGCGGAGAGGGGACAGTCAACCCGCTGTGCCCACTCCTCATCGGTCAGCACATCTCCATGGCAGCTGCCACAGGGGCTTTTCATCTTCTTCACCCTCACACGTCCCATTTCCTCCTTCACGGGCTGTTCTGTCTGTGGTGTTCGCAGTCCACAACTGGAGCTGAGGGCACAGGCGCTGGAGGGGGGTTTTCTCTCTGGGTTTGGTGCTGTGACGCCAGCAAGGGACCGGGTCCCGTCTGCACCAGCTCCCTGCTGCTGGGGGGTTTCACAGCGAGGAACGTCTCACAGGGTTTATACAGCAGGAAGATCCAAACTAACTGAGAAATCGGGCGTTCCACAAATACTGATTTCAAAAGCAGGTAGGTGAAAGCGAGAGAGGAAGTCTGATTCTGTGTTCGTGTTTAAACCCTGCTCCTCTCTGAGGATCAGGAACACAGACATGCCTTAGAAACCCTGTTCCTGCTTCATTTAAAAAAAAAAAAATTGAACCAGTCATAGAATCATAGAATCCTAGGATCACCAGGTTGGAAAAGACCCATCGGATCATCGAGTCCAACCATTCCCATCAATCACTAAACCACGTCCCTGCTTATGGAGCTGGTTTGCTTATATGAAGTCACTAACTTTGACAGAGGGACAGAAACTAGGGAGATGATGCAGCGTAAGTGTTACTGATGAACAACAGAATGAAGCACGAGGTACCAGTAAGGAGGTGCAGATGTTTGTAAAGACCAGGCGCCAAAAATATTCCTGAGCTGGAAATCCTGAGCTACTAACAATTCCTCAAGCTCACTCCATTGCTGCAATTCACACATACACACGCACAGAATCACTAGGTTGGAAAGGACCCACTGGATCATCGAGTCTAATTCAGACACAGAACAAAGAATTGCACTTTTTACAAGTCGAATTTCATTCATGCTTTGCCTTTCTCTGGAGGCAGCCCAGGCTCAGCCTACCACGGACAAAGCTTTGTTCCACCGCTAGGAAGCGTTCAGAGTTCAACTCTGCTCTCGCTGCCGCGTGTAAAACAAGGTGGGAAGTCAGCTACAGGGCAGAGAGTTCACCTATGGGACTGTGTTAGCATGCACAATCATAAAAATCCAAAGAAACATTGTGGGGGGAGGGAGGAGGGGAATCAGGCAGCAACTAGGTGTAGGAAAAGGTTAAGTTCAGCATGAATTTACAGCCAAACTTGGCTCTCAACACTCTAGAAAAATCTCCCTGTCTGTGATGCTAAGACTCGTACACATCTGGGATCTGCTCTCAATCCCCAGCCTCTTTTATTCAGCCTTATAGGATGGGAAGGATTTCAAATATCCTAATGGTACCAGTAACAGAAGTAGCAGAAATGCTTCCCAGATCAGGAAAAAAAAACCCAAACAAACAAACAGCCCAACGCTTTCAAAGGTCGATGTCATAAAAAAAATATGTCAGAAATTTATGTCCAGAAAGAAGAAAAATCTCTAGAGGGTTAGGCTAATGTAACAGCCAAAACCAAGGATAAAAGCTTTAATCCAAGATGCACGGCTATGCAGCAAGAGGAATTCCTATACAGCCATGACCTCAGCCTTCCTGGCAAGATTTTCCTCCAGGTCTACAAGTCCAGGGAAATCTGTAATCATTTCTCTATCAAGCTGATGACTGCTCCAGCCACAAACACCAGGACCTGCTCTGGAAGGAGAGCGAGCAATAGGAAAACCCTGTTCCATCCCTGGGAGCTCATCGACTCTCCCATCAAGCTAAGATGACAATGAACAGGAAAGTTTTCAGAAATTCCACTGCACGTCCCAGCCCAGGGAGCCCTCGCAGCCCCCTTTGCAGGGAGCCTGCAGCAGATTCACAGACGCCACCAGCACCACCAGCTGCTGCAGGACAGAAAGCAGCCCCCACGCACCCCAGGAAGGGTCCCAAAACCTCTGCTGCACTCACCCACCTCCTGCAGGACCAATCCCAACGCTGACCCAAAGGATCTGGGGAAAAGCCTGCTTTTAAAAGTAGTTTATTTGGATTTTCCACATCCTTTCATGAATCGCAAATATATTAACAGAAAAGACTTTTTTTTTTCCCTAAGACTGTACAATTTTTGAAATAAAAAGTCAGGAAAATAAAAAAAAAAAGAAAAAAAAAAGACAAATTACATTATTACATTGTTTCAATGCAAATAGTACACACCACACCCACACTTTGCATTTTTCCATAGTTTTCTTGTAAGAAAATGAGTTTCCCAATTCTTTTCAGTGAACACGTGTGCTCTAATCTGGCTGCCAGAAGGCCTTCATGCTCACCGTCCTCCTCCCCGCTCTCTTCAAAAAGAGCGAAATTAAATTAAATACTGATTTTGTGTATCATTTTAGAAGGTAAAGTAGCAGCATGCTCCAGCTGTCACTTGAGATTGAGGGAAAGCACTTTAAGGTTATGATATATAAAGCAAGGGACGGTTTTTAGTAGTATGTCTTCCAGGCAGCATGAGCATTCTTTTAAAATCCCAGCTGGATCAAGTGCCCTTTCCAGGGTGGTGAAAGTTTTAGGAGAGTTTTTCTCAATTTTCAAAGCACAAAAGAAAAGGGGGAAAATCACCCAACGTCTCAGATTCCTGGTTCCCATTTTTTTTTTTTAAAAAAAGCAGTATTTTGGAAAAATCTTGAATAGCACCTGCTTACTCCTGCTTTTTGCTTACAAAGTACGTTGGGAACCAAGAGGAAGCAAATTAACACGTTAATTAGCTGCCTCCAGACCTTCTGCTGAGGTGCTGCTCAGAACCTCTTGCCGTTGAGGTGTCCCCCTACCCCATCCCCTGCAGCCAGAAGGGAAAACCACACGAGGACAGACACGGGTAACTCAGGAGCACCCTGCGAGAGCTCTGTGGCAGATCCAGCTTGGCTCTCAGGAAGTTTGAGCCCTGTGTCTTCCTTGGAGAGGACTCACCAGGAAAAGGAATCCCTCAGAACGTTTATCACCAGAAAAAGCCACGCAGGCTTCAATACGCTCTAAGCAGCTGAAAGATGCCATGATTTCCCAGTCAATCCATCAAACTTCCAGACACAGGCTGAACAGAACAGGCATGGCAAATACACAAAACTCCTTTAATATGTTATAATTACTCAGATTTTAGAAATATTTTTTCATACTGTTCGGGAGTTTAGGCCTCTCTTTCAATGCTTATCCTGCTACTTCCAAAAAAAAACCACTCAGAATGATATTTTTGCTCAGCGCTTGCAGATTATTTTTTGAATTATAATGGTGTTTGTGTAGCTCGTGACCAGAGAGGAGCTGTGATAGATGTGCCAAGTGTAAGACAAGGACAGAACTTATAAACCTGAAGCACTAAAGTTAACTAAAAGACCCCTAAAACCAAACATTAAGACTGATCACAACAAACATGTTGCTATGAAATTTATATAATTCCCAATTTATTATGCATAAATTGCTCTTTAAAACTACTTATATCATACACTTTCTTTATCATCACTGCATAAAGGGCACCATTTGTTGCTGCAGAATGCTATAGAGAAAGATAATATTGGACTCGTTAACGGGGCACAGCTTTCTTTTCATAGAAGCAGCCTCTGTAGAAGAGGAAAGCGTTCCTAGAGTGAAAGTCTTGAAGAATGGCTTAAAAATAAGAGACAGACAGATAATTGCACATTTTTGCATCCTGCCTGGACCACACTTTACAAACAGTTTTAAAAAAGAATATTAATCAGACAATTATTTGATGCATTTGACTCTAAGGTTCTGATTGCATTAAGGCTTCCACAGTCTTCCCAGTCTATCTGCTTAGAAACACACAGTCGCTTTGGATTAAGGGTCTGGTGTTTTCACATTACAGTTGTATCTACATTTCTCCCTTAATTTTGCCCTTTATTAATTTTTATTCTTAAAAGGGAAGAACATGTCAAGGGGTGTATGAAAAATGAAGCAAGGTGCTTGCTGACTTGGTTCTTTGAAGCACAAAGTAAGCACTGAGCTTTCAAAAACTAAGTGAATAAATTAATCGGTTAGAACACGAAAAGATTTCATGGAGGCTTGGACTCTGCAATGTGATTCTCCTGCTATGTTTCCACTCCTGCAAACTTGCACTCTAAGCAGGGGCACCAGGTATTTCGTATAGTCTGACACACTCCCAGTCCTGAGCATGCGCATCATTTGTTCACTGGAGACACTGCAGCTTTAGGGTCAGTTACATTCCCTGGCATTTAAGTTACACTACAACACGCTAAAGTCTTTAACAGCCTGCATTTATCAACACCATCCTTGAAGAACTTGGAAATGAGGTGCAGCACTCTCTGCTCACCAAGAAAGAGCCAAACTAAGACACGTTTCCGGAAAAAGAACAAGACACTGCTTCATTAGTACTATCCCCACATCTGCTGGCTTCGTTGCAGCAAACACCAAGTCTTTCTTCCATGATATTTTTCCAGCAAAGGGGAGTCCAAACATAGCATTTCCTCCTCAGTCACTTGTGTGAATGTCTAAGAGCCAACTAATCAGACTCAGTAGCAGCTGAATATTGCACTGCCATTAACTCTGCATACAGTTTAAATCTGAGTGGTGTAATCAGGATGTCAGTGGAGAATAACGACAATGCTGGCTCAGTGATGTGAAGACCCAAGATGCAAAGGAAGGGGGAGAACACAACAGTACCAGTCACACACTCAAGCTCAGATACTGGCTTTTGGAGGTTAAAATTCATCACTTTCAACTGCATGGAGCTGTGTGTCATCTGCATCCGTCATGCTGCTCTCTTGAGATTCATCTGTGCCAACTTGAAAGAAAAAAGAAATACAAAGCAGTCAAACACTAGTGGTTTGGTTCCCAACAAAGATTCCCCATGAGCAACTCTAGCATGTCACAAATATCATAACAATGGGTTTGGGCTTCCCCTTCAAAACGCTTTAAAGCCATACGGCTTTTCCCTTTTTCCTTCCTGCCAGCTTAACGAAGAGTAAATAAATACATTTACAAAGGAATTAACAAAGTACATATGAACAAAACATGCTGCCTTGGCCAGATTTGGTTAAAAATCTAGAATCTGACACCCAGTTAGGCAGGGATTTGGATTAGTGTTAGGCAGCCTCTGCTCGCTGCCTGCTTCTATCACAAAAGATACTGCATAAGATAGGTGGCAAGAGAACTGCTTATAAGTAAATGCATACAGATGTTTCTGATGCTGAAGAATTATTCCACTCCCTCGGCTCAGCTCTCAAGAGAACTCTATTTGAATACAGACAGCACGCCAGGCACAGCACACGAGATAATGTGTATGTAACAGAGCTATCCTTATTTAATTTCTATACTTGCTAAAATTAGCACAAAGGTAACTGTCTAACGATTGCTGTTCCTGACACACAGTAGTCTTCAATCTGCTTTCCACTGTACAATTTAGCATGCTAATTGTAAATCGCCAAACCCCTAAGTTGTTTCATGGAGAGAAACCGATGTCTTTTCTTGCTTTAATGCAAACACTTTACAGGTTTCTGGACAATGGACAGAGCCAGCCCCACACTGGGCAACTCCATGCACAAAATGACTAACACTGGTCAATATATTAAGAACAAGTCTGCCCCCAGTACTACCTTAGTTTACTTCAGCTTGTCTCATGTATCCTAAAAGAAGTATTCAGCTGAAATTGTGAAACACTTTTTTCTACAAACAATCTGTACAGCCAGGGAAACAGAACTGCTTACACAGCCTAACGCTGTTTTGGTTTTGTTTATGTTTATTGGACAAATTAAGTTAGGGTTTTCTGGCACTGCTCAGGGCAGTGCTCAGCAGTTCAAGGAGATTGTCTCCATCTCCTGGTCAGAAACACGCTCAGCCCCTGTGAGCCAGTGCTCTACAACAGCAGGCAGAGAAAAACTCTTGATACTTCAGAAAACACAGTGCAGGTTGAGCTTCCAGCATTGGAAAGCACACTGTGCACAGGATAAATAAAAATCAACGCAATAAACAGCAGGAAAAGGTGACAATTTTTTCAGCTGAAGACTTAGAATTGCAGAACACAACATTAATAAGTCTATTAATAAGAATCTAAAGTCTGTTTTATTTTCTTCTTCAGGTGGAAAGAATTAAATTGCATGTTAGTATTCCTCACTATTTCAGCCTGCATCAAAGAACTCGGTGTTTATGACTATCCTTGTTTCATACAGCTACCCATGCTTCATGGAATTTAAGCTCATAACAAAAAGTCAAGAGAGAAACCTAGGCCATTGCTTTTTGTGGATTATCCCCAAGCAGTATAATGCAAGTGTTTTATTTTCTCTTTACTCAAATTAAACTACTTCCACAACTTTCATAAAAAGCTACTTTTTATGTTTAGCAGACCAAATGTCTTTACCCAACAGGCACTTTGTTTAACTTTTGACAAAGTCTCTATAGACAATTTCAGTTGCTATTCAGTTACCTTGAAATGATTTAATGCTTCTACGAAGGAAGAACCTGCAGCTCAGGGAACATCTTGCTCTCCCTAGGATACCATTAACCAACCAGGATTTGTATGTATTTACAGTAGTCATTATCTCTGTCCTACTCCATCTACAAATTCTACGGAATTGTCACAATCCTTTATTTCATGCTCAGTGTAGGAACTATGACTGAATTCTTCTGAACAAATAGCTTCAGAGTTCTTACTTGCCAAGCAGTGAAGTTGAGCCATACGTTCACTTACTAAACCTCAGAATTTTCTTACCACTTAAGAGGAAATACCTCCCTAAAGGGCAAACGGCTGGGAATACAAACCTGATCCATAGGGGTAACATTCACTGATTTGCTCTTCTTGGGTTATTGGCTCCTCATCATCTGGAAGGTAACGTTTATCAATGGCCTCTTTAATCTGGTTATTGGCTCCTTTGGGATCCAAGTCCATCGCCCATGAGAAATTCATTAGGGCCAAATGTGTTTGACCCAGTTTTTTATAAACCTAAAAACAAACACACAAAATGCCACATTTACATGAAGCTGCTACTCGGATGTATGGACAGCAAAACATTCCAAACCACAGTCACATGGTATTTTATGAAAAGCAGAGGGTAGATATGAAAGACAAGTCTCAAGGGAAACAGAAAATACATGTAGAAAGAGCGAGCAAGTGTTTCTATTTAAGACTCAAACTAAACTAAACTAGCAGCTGACAGATTCAAAAACATAAGGAGGTGGATCTTCAGATATAAATTGAAACTATGGAGCTCTGCACCAGGGTCAGGGTAAGAACTGTTAGTGCACAGGTTTTGTTTTGCCTCACTCTCTCCACCACACATTCAATTTCTTGAGTCATTGTAACCCCACAGCTACACGTGGCTCTGGAAAAACACGAAGTCTCAGACTTTAAACAATCAGAGGCTCGAGAATAGTTTGAGAAAGCATCGCCATGCTCACATGTTGATTGTATGCTCTTCTCTACAGCTCTCACTGGCAAAGGCAGCATACGTGGACAGATTTTTGATCTGACTTGGTATGGTACGGCTGCTCTTATATCCTCAAGTGCCATTTAATTGTCAGTGGCAGATGGAGAAAATCATGGGACATGAAGTAGCGCTTAGCTTGTCCTGCTAAACTGAACTGTCACATTTTCAGGACAACACTGTATTTTACTTTCTTTGCCACCGTAACTTGCACTGAAGTTCTCCTTATCACTAAGGACAGATGAACGAGCAATTTACCTGAGTTAAGCACTTAAAAGTATTTAAGTTTGTCAAGAAATGGCAACTCTAATGTCAATTTAGAAATCCAAACACCAGTCAACAAATTTCAGCACACATCGTTCTGCCCTCTCCAGTTAAAAAAAAAAAAAAAAAGAAACATTGCTAATTAAGCATTATCTAGTACTGTGCTAGAGGGAATTTGTCTCTTGCTTCCTAGCAAATTGAGACCCCACAGAAGGAGGAAACTGCAGTACTTAAAGAATGTTAGCAGAAAAGATGGTGAGGAAGAGGATTTCTACTACAAGATTACTCTTCTCTGGCTGGGAACGTAGGAATACAACACAATTACTCCTTGTTCAGCATTTCTGATGAATCACATTCTAATATGCTGTATCATGTTAATAGCTACACGTGCAAATCGCCAGCACTGCTGAACGGTGGATGGACTATCCCTCAAAATTTTAAGACCTGATACCATTGTATCATGTCTTGATAAGAGCTCCATTTTCAGGGAAAGATATATGGCTATGCGCTGTATCTTTTCAATGAAGTATCAGGATAGTTTCTCACTTTTAAAAAATTACTTATATTTTAAGCTGACAGTGGTAAAATCAAAGCAAGCAGAGCAACACTAGCTTGGATTATTTTTTCTTGATTTGTTCTAAAGAGAGCTGAAGGGTGCTCCAGTAATAACCATCTTTTGCATTTAAAAGTTGATGCATAATAGAGCTGTGGGCAGTAGGCCTTATTTAAAGCTTCAGGAATTTTTAGAACACTGCTCCAAATGGTGAGAGGCATCAAATTTTCTTATTAGGCACACATTTCTGCAGCAAAGGAAACCAAAGACCACAAGGAAGTTTTACCTACCTTTCCTATTAAAAAGTAAACAAGAGACTCTTTGGGAACAATCTGTTTCAGTTCTTCAAGTTCTTGTAAAGCAGACTGAAAAAAAAGAGAAAAAAAGAACCTCGTAAGTACAAGCTGGCAGTCTGCAACCTGCACTGACATCACTAACCTGTGATTCAGCACTAATGTGAAACAAAAAACATCCAGACGCTTACATACAGTATGTTCCATTGAAAACAACACTTCAATGTCATGACAGGCATCTAAAATTCCTTTTTCATTAGTTTCTCATTTAAAGATTGTAGCATATTATAGCCTCATTATTACAGAAACAGAGCAAGTTGACTTGGCTTTGGTCTTTTACGGCACATCTAACAACTTACATAAAATACCCCAACATTTAGCTTCCAGTGCATCACAGACATAGCTACAGCAATTTAAAGATAGTTTACAGTTGTCTACATGAACCAGTCTTACCTTGTATTTTTCATTTGCAAATAATACAGAAGCTCTATGGAATTTGCATAGCGGGTTCTTGGGTTCAATGTTAATAGCTTTGTTTAAGGTATCTAAAGCCTTTTCAGATTTTTTCAGTGCATGCTGAACCTATTACAGAAAGGGAGAACAACTGTAAAAGGGGAAATAACAGCCAGACAAATACAAATCCATTTGAATACATTTACTTACAATCTGTCCAATTCTAGACCAAGCCTTAACAAGCTTTCTTAGAGAAAGAAAACTTCACTTTGCCTCATCTCCACCTCTAAACTTTCCCACCATCCAATGACTTGTAGAAATTATTTAACCTTTGGCCAGGAGTGAACTCAATGCCTTTCTCAGTATTTAAATGTAGAATTGGACACAGCTTTGCTGCTACAATAGAAGACAAATGAACGCCAGCAGGTAACCACCCATCATCACACCTACACAGCTTTAGGCGACCATCACGTGTGTTTGAGAACTGCTTTGTACATGAACATTCGCTAGAGCGAGGCTGCTGTTTTCTCAGAACTGCAGTAGCAGTTCAGATCACTGACCGACTCTTCATATAGCCCAGTAAGTTTAACTGAACAGACAATGGCTGAAATAGCCACCTGCTACTTGAACTTCATGTCAAGTGGAGGAAGTTGTCACACCAACAAGTGACCAGAATGACAGACAAAAATATTGCACGCTGAAAGCTGAGACGGGTGCTTTAGCATTTTACAGAACTCAAAGTGTTGGTCTGAATGCATGCAATGACAGTTAAAACCCACTTAATATTCCTAATATATTAAGGATTAAAAAATACCATACATGCTCTATTCATATTAATGTCTGCACACAGTCTTGATTTTCATATCCACTACTATTTTGGATGATTTGCAGACATGACATAAGAGTATAATTTCATTACTAAAAGTAGTTTGAAGAGAGAGGAGGCATATTAATCTTTTCTGGCATATTGAGCCCATGGTTACTCATTCATATGGCATTTAACGTACTCCAACAGATACTGTGAACCCGCTGGAAGTATTCAGAATGACTCTTCTACTGCAAACAAAGTACAGAAGCAGGTTAAAACACAAGGAGAGAGTTAAGCACAATCTACTTACTACGCCAATGTGACACAGTAAGACTGAGCTCTGAGGATTGATATCAAGCGCTTTCTGGAAATGCATTTCTGCTAGACTGAATTTTTCCTGTTTGTAATAAATCATTCCCAACCCATACCTGCAAGCAGAAAAACAATTCTGTTAAGTAAGATTGTACTCTAATCAGAATAGTCTTCGTCAGTGAATATGACCTGGCAGAAATTGCCTACAGACTCGCCAACCCCATCATCCAGGGTGGGAAATGATTTCTTGTGGAGCGAAAAAAAACCCAAACCCAACCATGTCTAAAATCATCTTGCTTTTATCGCTCAGCTGGGCAGTTAGAAGAGTTGATATCTGATATAGAGGAAGACTGGCTAAACAGCTACAAAGTAAAGACCATACAAAAGTTTCTCAAAACTAAGTGACTTACACTAACAGATCTAACTTTTACTGCTTTCTATCTTTTTTCCAGAGAAAAAAAACTGTAAGAAACCGATCACATCCAAAGGTATAAAGGGGCAGATCTTTCATCTCTCCAACCACAACTGAAGCTCAATCAACTAGATGCTGCTCAGAAGAACAAAATAGCTGGGGTAATACACCCAAGATTATCTGGGGAAACCAAAAAACTCCACTTTTTGCCCTCTCTGTGGAAGTAACTGCTTAAGCAGATGAGTCCCACATCTTCTACAGAGGAGTGGTAGGGAAACAGGAGCAGTGGCAACATCCAGAAGACGTTCCTTCAAAAGGAGTTCTGTATCACGTGCAATAGGAGGAGGATGAAGCAAAGCTTACCATGCATTGTAGTGTCTAGGGTTGACTCTGATTGCATTTCTAAAACAAGCTAATGCTTTGTCTAGTTCTTCTGTCAACACAAATTCATGCCCCAGCAGGGTGTAGGCATAAGCATAGTTTGGATCGACTTGAATGGCTCTCTGAAAGAACTTGATCGCAATGTCATGCTCTCGTTGCAAGCTGAAACAGTTTCCTGCAGCACACCATGCCTGGGAAAAACAGTATCACAAGATAAGTACTCCTCTTACAACTCCAAGTGACTAAGTCTAGGCTAAATGGATATTTCCATACCAATTTGTGCAATATGGAGCTTCCTTGCAGATCAAAAAAGTCACAATACTAGTAAAATGACAGTTCAGTCTCATTACCAAGAGGTAGATAGGCCTCAACATACCCTACAGCTAGACAAGGTGGAATGCAGAAATCTAGAATTTATGGACACTTGACAAGTTTGTGCCAATTAAGATACTCTGACTAACGGATAAAGCTTTTGGAGCTGTTTAAGAGGCCACAAATAAAACTGATACTTAAGAAAAAAAGGGGGAGATAGTACATTCACTTCAGCCCCCTCCAAATGACAAATTGGGAAATCTGCAGAGCAACAGTTTTAGAAGCAACCTCCTCTTTCTCTCCCGCTCAGCAATCAGCATTGACACTGTAAAATTGCCCAGTGTCCCTTGCTTTCCCAGATTTTTTTTTTTGCACCACTGCCAAATCGCAACTGTTCTCCACTTCTTGTATTAGAACCTGCCTTTTCTTTCCTCCAGACTCTCTTACTACAGCTACAAACAACCCCAGCGGTTTTGATTTTTCCACTATCAGGCAAGCCAAAAAGATAATGTGAAGACACTCTCCTCCAAGTAAAAAAAAAAAACCAAACAAATCCCAATATAATCTCTAGTTTTTTCAACTCTGTTAAGAGCACATTAATAAATGTGTACATTATTACTGTTACTGTGGCACACATTAAAAAAATGCCTGGCTTTTTGCGTATCATGACTTTATATTACCATACACTCTGCAGTTAATGGACTTTAGTGTAAACATGTGCAACTTTCTGTCTGAAAATAAAGTCCAGAGCAAATAAGTTTTCAGTGCCAGAGAATTAACTACAGCAATTATAAAGTTGTATAGGGAAAAGATATTCCTTATCTTTGCATATAGGCAGCAGCAGGAGTGACTGACTAACCCATGATCTTCCTGAGTGAACAGTATCAATGCAAATTTAAATGACCATTAACAGATAAAAGGTTTTAATGTGTTTCATGTAAACTGAGACTCCATTTCAAAGAAGCCTTTTCAAACATCATAAGTTCAACAGACAACCCTGCCACCTCCCTCTCCAGTTTTGCTGTGCAGTTCTCACAGGAGAACACACTCGAACAAGATTAGAGCTCAGAGCTTTGTTCCAAATCATTGATTTTGCCACACAGTTACCCTCCTCCCATTTAAGAGCACAGCATTTCATACCTCAGGTGAGTTTTTATCCATATCCGTCAAATCCTTTGAAAGAACTGAAAGGGCAACATCTTTCTGCAGGTGCCACAGTGTAGTTGAATAGATTTCCATGCCTTCTACTCTGTAGTTTTCAATCCTTCTTACTTCTGAAAATATTCTCTCAGCCTAAGAACAGAAGTTAAACTTAAAACAAAACTCCACTCACCAAAGCACAGCACACATATCAAGGTCAGAAGCCTTCTATCTCCACGCTGTGCATTCTCTTTGTTCTTTAAGCATACTACACAGGGCTACAAATTCTGGAACTTCCTCTTAAAGTGGGGATGAGGAAGATAGATATTTCATAAACTTCAGTTCCAGGTTACAGCACTCAAAGCAGCAAATAGGGAAGAAGCCTATCTTTAGGGAACTATCATGGTCTGCAGCCTCAGTTTTCAAAAGAAACTCTTAAGAAGCACAATGTGCTCCATCCCTGTGCAAGAGGAAATAACATTCAAACAAATCTAATTATGACTCTGCTTCAGGAAAGCTCAATGATTATTGATGCAGTCTCAATATCTACATCCATGCCAGGTGAAAGTTTAATTTTTATACAGTTAACCTTAGCTGTAAACTACCCACAGCTTCTGCAGGAAGTCTACAGGTTTTGTGCAAAGCTACGCAAAACAAAAGTGAAAAGAGTAAGAATCAATCCGCACAGTTCCTACCTGCATATATTCCGCAAGTTCAAAGTAAGCTCTCCCAATCTGGCACAGCACCCAGCCAGTGTTGTAGTGGTGGGATGGTAAATGGCTTAAAATATTTATCGCTTCTTTGCAGTTGTACGAACACAAGGCTAAATAACCTTTCCCCATGTCACGGAGGAGGCTCATCAAACCTTCTAGGAGAAAAATACAATAAATAAAAGTGGAAAAGAGACAGCTGAGACTTGTTTACTTCAAACTGCTAATCCCCTAAGCTTTGCACTGTGGCAGGCGCTGCTCCTGAATTTGACTATGAAAATCTTTCAGGACTTCCCAAACATAGGCTTATATGCTCTTAATTTAGGCATAATATCCTTAACATCAACCTTTGTAAGGGAAGTCAGATAGTAATAACTTATGCCAGCAACACAATGCTCAAGAACAGAGAAGCTCTGAGGTTCAGGCCAACAGGAGTTCTGCATTTACAGCAGCTATTCAAACATTCTCTTAGGTCTGAACAGTTTCCACACGCCTGGTATCCATGGATACATCTTCTTGCTGCCTGGAAACATCACCAAGCCAAAAGAGAGGAATTTAGCAGCTTGTCTAGGGTTTTCTGACAATCTGAATAAAGACTTGTTTTTAAACAAGTGGTAAATACGAAGGGACAGCAGACTACCTAAACTGGATTTTCAGAAATGACTGGGTTAGTCATAGCTCCTTTGAATCAGTTTCCAAGGATCTTGCCTGAAAATATTTTAATTGTTAGTAAGGACCAGGGACTGCAAGATATATCTGGTTACAACTAGCCCCTTTTTACTATTACTTCGTAAGTTCTTTGTAAGTTAACTAGAAGATACAGAATTCAATGTCTTTATAATTACACAAAGGTAACAGCTGCAGGTTAATCGAAGCAACAAGAAACAAACAATGGAGCAAACATTTTCATTAACCTTAAAATACAAATATATGAAGTTTAACCCTATTACAGTCCAACAGCATTCAAACAGACCTGCTGCTGCTTTCTGTAGCGTAAAGGCCTGGATCTGTGGCGCAACAGTAGAAATTTTCCCTTCTGAAATGATGGAAGAGTCCAGTTTGGTAATTTCCAAACTGTCATTCAAGTTTGGTTGAGTTATTCCTCCCTTATTTGTTTTACTTTTTGTTTTTCTGTTTGGAATCTTCGGTGGAAACTTCATTTTTAATTTTTTGCTATTTTCCTGCAAGTAATAAGAGCAAGAGTTACATACAAATGAAGTCAAAATATATAAAATATATAAACATACAAAAATTCAAGTAGCTGAACTTAAAAGTGAATTGTGTAAAGTTATATTTGTGGCTCTTTGCAGCCTTAACAACAATGCCCTTTAAACTTGCTTATGGACACTTAGTAACTTCATTGAATATGTGTAGCAGTTAGTTTTTAAACAGCATTGCCCGACTACAGTCCACAAGTATTTGCGCTTCGGTGTTCTGCTCGATTAGTTCAAGAGCAGAAAACAGGCATAAAAATAATTTTGTCTTGGAAAAAGAAGAAAAAAAAAAAAAGTATCTGCTCAAAATGAATTCTTCAATATGCATATGCAAACACACAACCTCTACCAAATAGGCTGACAGCGAGCAGCACCACTACACTTGTCAACCCAGCGTGTATCTTTTTTGTTCAGGATATTCTACTTCCTACAGTTTTAGTTGAGCACTCTTGAGAGCTTAGAAATAACATATAATGGCATTTTAAAGTGTTTTGTACAGCCAGGTATTTTTCTAAGTTCTTCTCATACAGAGCCTGTTTTTAAGCTGCTAGAATTGCTATATATATATATATGGGGAAATCATTAGCCAGCACAGTGGCACTGCAGAACCCATAAGTTTGTGACGTGCATGAAGTTCATTACCTTTGTTGTAGAGCTATCACTAGTAAACAGACGAGAGCTTCTACGAGGCAGCGCGTTTGGTGGAGCAGCAATGGTTGGGCTCAATACCTGAGGTGTTGTACTGAAAATAAACAACACATTTAAAAAAATAAATAAATTCTTTGCTCCACTTGCAGCAGAAAAAGCTTTTACCTTTGTTTAAAACAAAAATGTTCAGGTACCATAGCACAGGTATTTCCACGTCAAGAGACGGAACCCAAATCTAATAGTTGCACATCAAGAACATGAGTAGAATTTCTTCTGGGTACTTTTTCTTTTAATGATGGAATGATCTAACCGCAAAGGGGTTTACAACAGACCAACCACCATGCACAAACTTCCTATTTACACTGGAGTTATTTTACGTAACAAAGAAAAAAACCCACACTCCTTTCTCATCCAAAGGAGAGATTTCTGCAGGAAAATCCACACAAGTTGGGCAAATAAAGAACCAAATTCCTTCAAGAAAGGAGATGCAAGAGGCAATACAAAGATGATTTTTTTTTTTCTTCCTACCTTGTCTGTGGGCCAGAACTCTGTGTTTGTGCAACAAGAATTGGAGTGACTTCTCGGCTATTTCCGCTCTGCGAGAAGACAGATTTTGTTCCAGCTTGGCTTATCCTGCTGACACTCTGCATAACACAAAGTTTCTATAGGTTTGTTATTATGTCACTAAAAAGTCCAGATCTCTGCTATACCAAGCCAAATCCAATCTGCCTATCAAACACTGTATAAAGGAGGATAAATACAGATTCTTTCTATCAAGGATGGGGCTTCTTCCCCATCCCAAGGGGCAACCATCAAAAGTATTTCTCATTCTACCTGTTAAAATCTCAATAACAGTTAATCAGCTTTATTTGAAAGATACAAAATCTCCATCTAGTGGCAAGACACAATTGTGTTTGCACAAGAATTAAATGGAATTAAAAAGAAGTCATATCTAAAAGTTCCTTCTCCACAAAAAGTTATAAAATAAAAAAAAAAAAAAATTTTTTTAATTGTTATATTACAACCACATCCAGACGCCATTCTCCATTAACACCTCATTGAAGTGTACTGAGACCCTGCGCTGCTCCCCCATTTAACATCCTTCTTCATAGCACAAACCAGTATTTCACAAAGAAAATCATCACTGCACAAGCCTTTGGAGCAGATACAGAAATAAACTGCTTCATCAAAACTGGACCTGAATTACGCAGCAGAGAAACTTAAGAGACCTACAGCCAAGTTAACATCAAGCAGCAAGTTACTGCAAGCCAGTTGAGCAATTCTTTGTGTGTGCATGGACCTTTCTTGTACATTTTATTTGTCACAGGTTACAAGCACATAACATGACTCAGCACCAAAACATTGCTCTGTATTTTCAGAGAGCTAAAACGTGCACTTTGGTGCCTACCCCGGCACAGCTGAGGCATGAGAAATTAAAAGCTGTTGCTAACTTGACTGTTGTGAATCTGAGACCTAAGGAACAAGTTAAAATAAAGTCATTGCTTGATACTCAGACTTTTTATAGAGGAGTCAAAATAGGTCTTCCCCTCCCTGCCTTTAAAAAAGGTTAAACCCTATCTTCTTGCTCACTCTGGGGACACTAGCATTCAGCTCTGGGATGACTGTATGGAAGAGATGTTCTTTGTGGCACCAGAAATCAGCAAGCGGGATCAGTGATAGCACAAGCAACACCGGTTTATGCATTACCTGACTTCTAACGTTCTGTCCTTACCTTCTCAGTTTCTCTGTTATCAGAGGACAGTTTAGGCAGCCAGCAAGTCTGCTTGCCCACTCAGATAGGAAGTGTTTGGATCCATCCTAATGTTTCATTCACTTACGTAAGCGTTTCCTAGGAAACTGCCTCTGTTACAGCCACACTAAACCTTTTCTAAGTTGGTAATTTGAAGAGCAGAACTAAAACCAGCCAAGCAATTATTTGCGTTGGACAAAGCGTGTATCAGAATTCTAAGCTGTTTATTACAACGCACTAAATATTTGTGTCTAGGAAGTAGCACGAGTGCATCTGGGGAGAAAGCATATGCACAAATGAGCAGAATTTACACGTTGGTGCTGTGGTGCCACACCTAACAAAGCAGCAGAGAAGCAGTAACTATGACTTGATTCCCCAAAGCTTTTCATCTGTCACGTAGTACACATAGGAGATGAAATGCAGGCGAACATCACACTGAAGAGCTGCTATTTCCATTTTTCAAACTCACTACAATTTACCTTCCTGCACAAGTGCAGTCCACCCTAAGCCAGCGTTTCCAACTGTACTGTGGAAAACTGGTTGGTCCTGAGCAACTACAGGATGGGAACTGGATCAGCCACAGGAAGCTTACTTGTAGCAAACTGCTGTGGCACAGTCCAGCTCCAACAGAACAGAGGCAAAAAAAAAAAAAAAAGCAGGACTAAGAACATATAAAAATTGTTGCATAATAAGAGGTGTCAAGACAGAACACCACAATGGCTTGTGCAAGGACATTCTAGGGTTCCCAGTCACAGGCTTTGGATGACCATCCAAAGGAGAACACAAGTTATCGGCCTACAGGCTTTCATTCTTTTAAGTATTGGGCAGGGAGAGAAGACAAGCACAGCTTTTAACTGCTTCCATGTTTCACTTGCAGTAATGGCACTGCAAGCTGAGCACAAACCAATTTGTCCAAGGAATCAAACAATCATAGAATCACCAGGCTGGAAAAGACCGACCAGATCATCAAGTCCAACCATTCCCATCAATCACTAACCCATGTCCCTCAGCACCTCGTCCACCCGTCCCTTAAACCCCTCCAGGGAAGGGGACTCAACCACCTCCCTGGGCAGCCTCTGACAGTGCCCAGTGAAAATTTTTTCCTTATGCCCAGCCTAAACCTCCCCTGGTGGAGCTTGAGGCCATTCCCTCTCATCCTGTCCCCTGTCCCTTGGGAGAAGAGCCCAGCTCCCTCCTCTCCACAACCTCCTTTCAGGGAGTTGTAGAGAGCAATGAGGTCTCCCCTCAGCCTCCTCTTAATGAAATTCTACTTTTTGATGAATTCAACACTATTACTCGCACTGAGTATTTTTACTTTAAAGTGCTGGCCACCTATGAAACACTAGCATCCCTCACGCAACTTCTAGATCTACTAAAAATACAGTAAAAAAAAAAATACTCTTTTTTTTGTTTTTTAGAAAGGAACAAATGGTTCAACTGTCACCGACAATCCACCTCTCATTTATTACTATGGCAACTATGGCAGTTTAAGTCTTATAGAGTAAAAAAAGACAATTTTTAGTTTTCCCTACACATGACTTATATGAGTAAAACTGCATCCTTCTACCAGTCAGCCCTCCACTGACCACCAGCAGTCTTTTGATTACTCTGGTCTCTAAACTAGAATTGAAGAACTGCTTGCAAGAAAGCAGCGGTTTTAGGTCACTTGAAGCTTCCAGAATTTATTGCACACTGAATAGTTAAGAGCCCTTCGTTGTTTAGAGTCACCAGTGTTTGCACACTCCTCCGATGGCAGATGGGCAGAAGATACAGCACCTTCTGCAGGTGCAACACGGGAAGCAGCTTGCACAGTCCTGTGCATTTTGGGTGGGGGGAAAAGGTCTTGTTTTAATTAGAAACAACAGACTATCGCTTATCATTATGGAAGCTGAGAAAACAAAAATCTGGTTTGCTAGCCAAAGCAACTGGCACAATAAGCAGAAAATATTTGCAATATTTTGGTCATCTTTACTTGAGATATGGTGGGTTTTTTTTTTCTTGCTGCCTCATTTGCTTTGCTGAAAAGATTTTCAAAACAAAAATATACTACTGAGGCTTTAGAAACAGCCATTTCAGTGTAAGAAACTATACTACAAGGAATTCTATTTTAACTAATGCTTCAGAAAAGTCTGAAATTTTCTTTCAGGGAAACACCTCATCAGCTGCAGTCAAATTAAACTGCTCCCCTCATCCCCAGCCTCACTAATCTATAAATTCACATGAGCTGGTGAAAGATATTTTATTTTGCTGCATTAATTAAGTGCTGTTTGGTTTTTTTTAAACCCACTTTGTAGACAAACTAGATACAAACTTTAGTTCTCATTTATTTAACCCAAACCATTTCCATAACTAAAGCAGGCTGCTATCAGTTGCACACTCAAGCTGTTTCTCAAAACAAATTTTATAAAGAGTGGATAAGTTGGGTTCCCCTCATTCTCGGACAAATCAAATCAAACAATGATTTTACTTGCATTACGGATTCTTCTTTAAATTACACTGCAATGTCAAATTCATAGAACAGCAATCACATTCTAGAATGCAAGATACCTTCTTTGAAGGTGCTCCTGTGGATGGCATATCAATTACAGACGAAGAGTTTGTGTAGTTTTGTAAATATGATCCATCTCCAGGGCTTGGGGCTTCTAGTGGCAAAATTCCAAAGCTGAGAACAAAATGAAAAGGAACAGTCAAAGCCTGAATATCAGGCCATGAGAGCTGGCCTGATTCTGTGGTTAAAACAGAGACCCAGATGAACAACTTTATTTCAGAACTACTTCAGGGATTTATATTAACCCTCTAATATCTTACTAGCCAAATCTATAAAATACGCTTTAATAGAAAATATTTTCATTCCTGAAATTGAAAAATACCTAACTTCCTTCACCTACCCACCTAATGACAAATAGACACAGATAATCTAAATAGTAATGGCTTGAAATATAACATTGTTAAAATAAGAGGGCATATAGGACAGCATATATTTACACACTCTTTAGAAGAGAGCTGTTCTTCAAGGAATGCCCTTAAGAGTTTATTTCAGAGCAGAAATGTTCATTTAAAGACTTTTCAGTGTGAACACTGCAATACACAACACATTGAATCAAGAGATCCTATATTCTAACAAAAAATACCAACTGCTTGTTTAAAAAAACAGGACAGATGAACACTAAGACCAAGAGCAGTAACTGAAGTTTAGTTTTTGGTTCTGCAGCACTATCAACATGTCTGTTCCAATACCCTAATTCAAATTGCAACCATCAACAGCACAGCTGCAGACAGAAACTGTCTTTATTAAGGACTGACCTTGGAGTTAACGGGCTCAAAGCTGCAGGTCCTCCCAGTAAACTCCGCCCAGTTTTTGGTTTATTTTGAGCCTGTTTAGACAATATGGCAGTTCCTGACCCAAGAGGGACAGCATCTGGTGAAATTACAGTCGAGTCAATGTAAGACATCGAAGAATCCGTGTTTAAGGAGGAATACTTCGAATTGGAGGATTCTAGGTTGATTCTGTTCAACTCCTGAAAAATGGAAGGCAGCTGTCAGATACCCACGCAGTGCAGCTACTAATCAGCATTAAGTTGAGCCATTAAGATCGCTTTAATTACGACGATTTTAGCAAAACTCACAATTGTGTCTTGTGGTGTTTCCATAAGGACAGTCTCAGGCTGCCGATGAGATATGTTGTGATTAGACACCAATGTTGTGCAAGTGTTTGGCAGGCAGCTGCTGAAGTTCTGTAAAGACGTTAATTTAAATGTTTGGTCAGGGTCTGGTTTTTCACCTGGAGGATTGGAAAGAGATTTAAATAGTTATTCCTGGTTCTATACGCTGGAACATTCAGGCTGAAACAAAGAGGACAGGGGACAAAGTATTTTAGAAAGGGTGTGTTCTTATTTCATTGTTTTAAAACCCCTCATGCTAAATCAAAAGCATTCTTCCACTACAAAACCCTGGACAATCACCTTGATTAAAAAATAGAATATATAAATATATATTTATATATTATAATATATATAATATATAAATAGAAAATAACTTTTTAAAGTTATTTTCAGAAGCATAGTTTCTAAAGGACTATTAACTGTAGGCTGAAAAACATACGGTATTGTTAAATCCAAATGCATGTAAGAAGTGAAAATGGAAGAAAATAAGACAAAAGCTCTAAACACTAGCAAAGTATTTGAAATGCATTATCACTCACGAAACCATTCTCAAAGAATTCTGCTGGCACTGTCCTTACAAGTTCTGGACAAGGAGTAAAATAAACCTTGCCACATGGCAAATCAAAAAGCTTCACATAACCAGAAACGTAGAAAAACACCTTCCTTAGTAAAAAAGTTCTGCACTTACCTATTTCACATAGGGATTCAAAGGGAGACCAGAGGAAAGGATTTAAACTAAGGCTCTTTTGGTAACATTCTGATCCTTTGGCAAGCCGGTCTGTTTTGCTGCAAAAAGAATGTAACGGTTTATAGGGAAACTTAAGAATGGCACTTTTGTTCAAGATAACTTTTCAGAAGAGGAGTTGAAAAACAAAAACACACTGAGAGCCACAGCAACATTCCTCATTTTCCAAGCTACAGAATAATATGGAGTTCTTCTGAAGTTACTTGACATACTTAGATACAATCTCCCCAAAAAGTTACTTAAGTACTAGTATAGCTTTTTCGCAAACAGTAACCTGATTGCCAGCCTTTCAGCCATTTAAAATATCTGAGGATAATATTTCTGCTTATGAACTAGGATACATTGAGCATCTGGTTGCAATGATAAGCTTCTTCTAAAAAGTTTTTTTTTGAGAACAGGCATACTGGGGAAAAATCTAAAACCCTCACTATTCCCATTCAATTTGTTCACATTTATTGAAGACTTTCTCGTATATAAGCAAAGGCAAAATAGGTAAACTTGTAAAGTTATTCTGACTGGCAGTCCTCAAAACTTTAATTTGAGGGTAACATCTGTATTTCTGTAAAACAGATACAGAAAAATCCAAACGGCAACACCAAGAAACAGGCCTGGAGAGTTTCTCTTCGGAGGGATTACAAAACAAGCCCAATGGTATGGAAAAAATAACACGCAGACACTTGGACTGCATGCTTAACTTGGAAAAGAGGCTTGTGTTTTCAGTTAGTCAGAAGCTCTGGGTGAAAGATAAACCATTTTTGCATTTTCAAGTTAGATGGTTTCCACAATTATTTACCTGCACCTACCATACTTGGAAATCATGCAACACAGGGACAAGCATACCCTGTGGTGACTGCAAGGGCATTTGACTAAAATTGGGCTCAGTCAAATAAAAATACCTCAAGTTTTATTAGGCGTAAAAAAGTAACATTACCAGTAGACATGTCCCAGTAAGGAAAGCGTAAAGCATGCAGAGTCACCAAACTCCATAACAATGTCATCATGGCTTTTCTGCTTATTCAACACTCCACCAGATAAGATCTGCTCTCCTTCTGCAAGCCTTTTTAAAAAACAAGAGGTTTAAAGGGGTTACAAGGCTCACACAGTATTGGTAGTCCAGTCCTGCTGCAAACAAAAACAGAAATCCACTATCAGTGCCCACAAGTTTCAAACTACATACAAACTAGTTCCTGCAGATGAATTTTAACTAAATGATGGATTCCTCTAGCAACATGGAGGTACGCAGCACTCCGAAGCCAAACTTTTCTACTGAGGGGAAGAGAAAGAAAACAAATCCCAAATCCCACACCACTCCAAAACTACAGACACTAAATACAACATAACTTTTCCATAAGTGCCTAATCTTAGGTAGAATACGAAATGGAGGACCAGAAAGTCTTCTAGACACTTGTTTTTGAAGGCATTTTACCTAGTAATAAGTTAAGACAGTGCTTAGCTTGGCTTTGTTTCTCCATCACGAAACACAATCTGTAAGGCTCTGCGCACTCAGTTACAATTCAATATTGGGATATGGCACAGAGTTGGGATTTGAATGCCTTGCTTTCTCACGAGAGGCTCAAAAGGAGAGCAAAGGCTCAGTCTGCATCTACTACACCTGCAGCAACCAGTACCACCCACATGGAATGGGCCATTCACTACTAGGCAAGAAAATGCCTCGATACAGCTTCTGGGGATGGGAGGCATTCTTCTGGCATTTGAGACTGACGCTGGCATAAACAAATCATCTCTCTTGCCTCCACTTGAAATTACAGTTGTACGTAGATGATTCTAGCAGCACAGACCATTCCCACAAGAAAATGAGGTACATCTGTATAAATAAGCTCATGTAACTAACAGCAGCAGCGACAGTTAAATCTAACAAATTCGAAAGAGTATGCTGAAGAAATCCCACCTATCAAACTGAAATTGGTTCAGAAACTGATGTATCATATGCACACACCAGACATTGTAAAAGCAAAGGAGGGAACAATCAGCTTCAAATTTATTCCAGTGGGCCCTTTCTGAGTAGAGCACTGACATGACTTCCCTTTGAAGGGAAGATCCAACGAAACTTGTATCCTAATAGCTCTGAAAGTGTTAAAAGCATCAAAAGAAACAAGTCAAGACATCCTCACTCTTTAAACATGTCAAAGGACTTGCCTACTAAAGAGAGTAAAGACTACAGAGCATCCCCTGCTGCTTCTGGAGAGTCCTGAACTTTGGTTACATTGTGAGCAGGATCACAAATCCTGCAAAATAATCACACCATACTACGTAAAACTCCAAATATCACATTGCCTGTTCTGAGGAAATAGAACTTTTTTTTTTTGGTCATTGGAGGAAGGCCACTTAAAACAAAAAAAAAAAAGCCACAACACATAACCACAAGTTGTTTTGACATTTAAGGTTCTGTCAGCCAGAAACTGATTCCTACATTTAAGAACGGCTTACGTAGAAGTGAAATGCCCTCACCAAAACCTCTTAGGGCATTAGGGCCTACAGCTTAAGCAATTTCATTATATATTATATATAAAGGTATGATAATATAATACATATAAAATAATATAATCTATATAATTTCATTATATACTCTCACTGTTAGACTCCAGAAAACCCGTGGGATACTTTGACGCTACTATGTTCCTGTCAAGGTTAATACTGATGTTGAATACAACATTCTTGGATGTGGATTCAAGGTAGCTTTGCGATAGGTTTTGAAAAACAGATTTCCATCTACATCTTTTCTCTCAGCAACCCACTAGCAATAATCAAGTAAGACAAGGAAGCTCACTGTTTGAGGGAAGCAGCCTATCCATTAAAATCATACTGCTAACATTTAATGAAATAAGCAAAGTATCAGAGAAACAAAACAAGCACTTCCCAGAATGGGAATTTGAGTTCTCAGCAATCCTTTCCTCCCCTACACAGCTTTGACAACTTTTAAAGGTTTCTACAATACGCGTTAATGTTCGTTAGGTCCATATCCAAAAGCAAAATGAACTGAACTTACATAAACATTAGAGCCAAAGGACCAATGAATTACTAGTTTATGCAATAAGAAAGCGTTCAAAGAAACCCAACCAAAAACATCACATTTGTAACCTTCGACCGAACGAGAACCATTTACTTACTTGCTGAGGTCAACACAACATTTTGCAAGCAGGTATTTACACTGTGGGGTGGTACAGCTGTGGCCCTTTAGGAGCCTGTATGCTTTATAGGCCTTTCCTGAGCGGTAGTAACACGTCGCCAGTAAGAACAGCGCTTCTTCTGAATGTACTAAAAAACACAGATATAAAAAAACATCAGTTGGTTGTTCACCGTTTTGATACAAGGAATTCACAGACAGGGAATAAGAGCCAGCTAGGAACAAGACACAAGAAAAGCAGTTTTGGTATTACAGACATCCATGACTGAATCAAGTGCATTTCTTTATTCACGAGCACTAACTTCCATAAGCTGAATCTTCAAATGCCTTAGTGGAGCAGATTTTCTGATTTTCATGACTATTACAGTCACCTTTACCCCAACATAAGTCTTGTCCTTTCTACTGCCTACACTCATGATTTTACTGGGAATGCGGCTTAGCGTGACCATTCAGATGCTTTATTTTATGTTGTGAAGTAGCAATAGAGACACGCTCTTCTACAGATCCTCTTCCCAAGCCAAGTCCTCACAAGTTTCTAAATTCTGAATGAATTAGTCAGGCTTCAGGAAAAAACATCACTATCTAAAGAGAAAACAAGAGTAATCCAGATAGAAACATTTCTCTATGGCAGAAACGGGAAGCATTTGGATATCATCACTCCTTCCACAGCAGAGATGAAATATGTACCACACCGAGAACGTTCTGTTCAAAGAGCTAACCCCTGAAGTAAGTTTAAAGACCTCACTGTAAGGTTATCAGCTGAATCTTTAAATGCCAGGGAACACACTTTTGCGAGGCAATGGTGAGCGCTACCATGCTGTGGTATTAATTCAAGCATTAAGCTACGATGGTGTGAAATATTTGTATGATTTAATTTTGCTGGGTTTTAAGCAAAAAGAGGGATGTACCCAGATATGCTCACAGATTACGTACAGTCTTACTTTGTCTTTATATTTACCCAAGCATTACACTCGGATCACCCTTACGCAATGATGTATTTTTAAAATCAAGGAAAGCCGCCTATAAAAGACAGGCAACTTAAATCTCCAAACAACAAAGGAACCCACATTAATTTACACTTTTCAGAACACACTACCATGCAAATGGAATTCAGCATTAAAAGAAACAATTCTGATGTCTGTTCAGCTGCCTACATGGAACTCTTCAGAAAAATCAGTATGAGTATTGTACAAAAGAACTCCTTGGGTTTCCTGCTCAATCCTTCACTACACTGAAAACTGACTATTTTACATTTGTGCCATCACCCAGAGCAGAGAGTGACAATGGAAATTCACATTGTAATTCATATTATAAACTCAAGTTGCTTAGCATGAGAAATTACATTACATGTTGGCATAAGAAGTGGGTTGTTTTTTTTCCACATTCACGATTAGGAGACAACACCGTTCAAAGCAGAGAAGGAAAGCTGAACACTAGTATTGAAAGAGAAGTAGAGAAGAACAAAAACCTTATCTGAGGTCATGGAGAAAAGATTAAGGAATACGATGGACTAGAACACGAGAAGAAAGTGGCCTTTGAAGGACTCAGGGAAAGTCTAGACAAGGGTTACCGCTGCCTGCAGTATCAGAGCCAGCCTGCATCTAACAGCATTACAAGGAAGCAACAATTTAACAAGAATTCAATAGAAGATACCTATTCAACGTGTTCCGATTCTCACTGTCTCAGTTTCACTACATTATCATCATCAGAAGATTATCTTTTTCAGCTAACACACCAGACAACATATCTGAATGGCACTAATAGCAAAGACAGCTTTCAATATCAACACAATTTGAAGAACTTGTGTACTGCATCTATCCCCAAGCACCCTTGCAAGACACGCAACGCTTAATCTTATTAAAAAAAAAATCTCGCATGATGCCACACAACAGATCACTAAGCATTGTAAACACACAACTCTGAGTTTAATTTTTTGTTTAAGGAGGTTTTACTGTAAAACAACATTGTTGCATAATTTGCTATTCCAACCTAATTAGGAGGTGTTCTGCTTTCCCCAAGCAGAAAGTTCAACTTCATTACCACAACAACAGGAATAAAACAAAGCAGGGCCAGAGGCTCAAAAATTCCAAAATTAAAATTGAAAAAAACCCCGTAAACTTTATATTTGCAAAGTACATACCTTCCGCATATAATCGTTCTGCAAGGAACACTGCATCGCGGTAAGCATAGTGGTTAAGTGCTTGCCATATAGCAGCCTGCAAGACAAGAAAGTATTCTAAATTTAGAGAGAAGCTTTAAAAATGCAAAACTCATTAGCTCTTACTGTCAAAAGGCAAAGGTTTTATTGTTTTACTAGAGTTATAAGAGAAATAGAGAAGGATAAGCATGCGGGCCAAGTTTTAGTTGTTTCAACTATGAGTAGGGAGACTCAAAAACCCAAACAACTTAGTGCTAAAGTCACGAACCACTCTTAAGAATGTTGCTCGCTGGTTACCATACACAGCCACCTGTAAACCCCAGCCCACATACGTTGAAAGAACAGTAAGTACTTCCAATCCTTAACAAATATTATTAGCCTAATGCAAAACTGCACATGAGTTACTGTGCACTATCACCAATCAACGGCACATTAAATAGAGATAAGAACACGGCTCCCAAATGTTACCACCGTATTCCATTTAGCTCTTAGCTGTGCTCAAGGAGGGGCAGAGGAAGAGGAAAAGCTGGGGTGTCCAGTCTGTTTTAGTGGTGCTATCTAAACTATCTTCAGATATTGAAAAACAAAACCCAACAGGACTAGAAACCACATCAGAGTCTGATGGTGTCGATATAAGACTGTTGTTAAGTATGTTTGGTAGACAGCATTTTCATTGAAGAGACATTGGTGATTTTTTAGAAGCAAAGATGAAGTTGATCCACTGCTTTTTGTTGTGATGTTTTGTTTGGGTCTTTGCTCACAAGCCAGCTCCTTTCTGCCACTGATTAGGCTGGCGAGGTATCACACAAGAACGAACGCAATACAAAAGAGATGCATAAACTGACACCCACAGAGATACTTGAAGGCAACCTAATTCTCCATTTTGCTCGTATACCCATACGTGGTCCAAGATCTGCTACCTAGGGCTGTTATCTTCCTTTCCATGAACGCCAAACTCCAGCCTGGGGTCAATATTTCAGCAGACTGGAAAGATGGCACCGCTCCAGCAAAAGGTAAATCAAATGCACATTGAGGGGTACAAACCACGTACACCACCACAACTACTCGTGCGCTGCTGTCAACATTAGCTGAGCTAAAAGCAAGAGCTGCCCAGCAGGAGAACACGGCTGGGGTACGCGGCTTTCACAACACACACTACTCGGCCAGTTTTCTTCAGAGCAGGTTAAAAAAACTTGGTTATCTGTAAAAGAGGGGTGGGATAGTAAAAAACAAATTATGTTTTAAGATCTACCCGGTCTTTCCTTTCTAGCTATTCCAAGTGGTGGTGTGGATGCTTATTGGGGTTTGTGTTTGGAGGTTAGCAGGGCTGGCATCAGGGTGACAGTTCCTTCCCATCCAGCAGTTCTGCTCAAGTCCCAGAGCAGTTTCCCATGAGCAGCAAACAGCCATTTTGCAGTAGTTTTGGTATTGCTGATCCAACAAGATCTGAATCTATAAATTCCAAGGTTTTGCAGTCTATTATTTCTCTAATATTCATCAGCAACAGAAGACATACAGAATCAGCTTCTGCTACTGTATCAGATGCTTCAAAATAAAAAGAAATATTCCCGAGCTAAAGAAATGGCACCGTATGATGCTGCTCCCAGTAGGAAAGGAAAGCACCAATGTAATCTTAAAAAAAATTCAGAGTTGCATGTACCATATGCTGCTACTTCCAACACAAACTTGACAAACTCAGGGTGTAAAAATGTGCCTACACAGTCTTCACGACTAGTACACACCAGAGTTTCCAATCACTATGTAGACTATGACACAATCTCTACAGAGATATTATTTCCTTCTATCAGTGGGTCTCAAAAAAATACTTAGTCAACAGGTACCTCTAAGCTCGTGAGAAAAAACCAAATTCTCTTAGTTTGATTGTTATAATACAAACACCTTATTATTTCTCTCAGACTGTATTCCACATGCCAGATAACTTCAGCCGCAGAGCGTGCTTGAAGTGATTACTCCCCTTTTGCCTCGAGAAGCTCCAAGGCCATACATTGTTTTGTGCACACAGACAGTGGTACAAAAAATACGAGGCAGAAGAATGATGTTAAAATCTTCTGGACTAAACCCAAGTTAGAGCAGTCTAAGGTCTCCTTTTTCTCCTGCTCTCAGAAGCAGCTCTTCATTTACCAAGTCACAAGTAGCATCTAGATGCATCTATCCAAGCTGTGCCACCTTCAGGTTAAAAATACTGCCCTTACTGAGACATAATGCAGCACGCTGACAAAACAAAGGGGTGGTGGCAAAATCAATGTTATCTGACTTCTCAAACTGGAGCAACTTGCCAGAAACAATCTTGCCAAAGGCTGAGAGGGGACACAAGGGATTTTTGGCAACATCACATCCACGTTATAAGAGTTACACTACAGACTGGCTGAAATAACAGGCATCATAGAGCAGAGTTCCAGCGAAAGCAAGAAGTCAGTAGGTTGTGTTCTGTTAGGCAGTAACGGTCACTTTGCTATCCGCAAGGTGCAAAGTGGAATCATGCCTTCAACAGATGAATGCCGAAGGCTGGATCCTTGCAGACACTGTCCTAAAAGAGCAGTAGAGAAAAAGGAAGGTGGCAGGGACTCAGCTCTACCTCTGTAGTAATAATTTCCTATGAGAAGAGATGTCTGAACTACCACTGTGTCTCAGACTAATGAAAAAGATTTCTCGTGCAGCTTCTAGGAAGCAAGTTTTGGACAAGAACATCAATCTCTTTATAGAGCAGAAGTTCAGCGTACCTACACAGCATCAGCGGCACTCAACAGTTGCTGAACCACATCAGAAGAGTCATCTGGAGCTAAAAACTTCAGGGACATTTAGCCAATAAGAACTATTTCATTCCAAAAGACTTTGGAACAGGACAAAACACTACAAGCACAACTACAATCAAAATGCAGTATTAGTTTCCTCCCTAGAACAGTTATGAAACTTTACATGGAACCTGTTAACAGAAACCCAAAGAAGTGGCCTGCTGTGATATTTTGATTGCAATGTCTCTTCTCCAGGCTACGAACGTAGACATGAGAGAAGCATGAAGTGTTCCCAAGTTTTATTTAGCTTGCAGACCAGATGAACCTCCAGGTCCTAGCCACTCACTTTAAATCTGGGTTAATTTGTAAGTGCAAAGTGAACAAGGAATTCCAAAGCTACACCACCAGCCACAGCTCTGCAGCAAAGCGTCTTCAGAGGGATGAGCAAGAAAATAAAAGCAGATTCAGGCAGGTTGATCTTCTATCCAGAGAATCCTGTGCATTGTCCAAGCGTCCCTACATATCTAGGCCAAAGAGCTCTTAAAAGACAGGTGTTCTTTTCTGACAGTTTTGTAGCCTTGGGAATTATTTTCAATGATTTACGGCCTATTAATTGCTAAGCAGTTTCTATCATGACTTAAAACTTCTTCAGGGAGGGCAGAGGGGAGGAAAGCTTTCTGTGACAAGCTGGGCTGCATTTACTAGTTATGCAAACTCTGCCTATTAACTGATCGAACACTGGCATTGCAAGTTCTCAGCCAGGACTGTAGCCTTGGAGGTCGAGCACCATTCAAGGGAGTCGCAGCAGATGATCAGCTCGAGCACCTAGATTCCAAGAAACACGCTCCTTTTGTTTCCAAGATGTTTTTCAAAAATATTTGGAAGGCATCCAGTCCGTTTCTCAGCACATGGGACACAAGGCTTTGTTTGAGCTGAAGAGTTTTAAATTGAGCACATCAGGAAGGGCAGTAAAGATCTGCTGTCTACATAAACCTTAGCACGTTCGTTCATCTTGAGGGATTAAAAAGTCAGTAAAAATCTAACCGGAGAATAGGATGCCTTTTGCGACATGAATTTCATAATAATTAAAATCCAATATTCATAAGTCAACATAGGCACACAGATTCCATTATTTATCTGTCATGCTTTGCGTATCCCAACTGTAAAAGCATTCCAGGGAAAGCTATTGCCAAGACTCGCAGACATCTGAAAGGCTGCGACAGAACAGACAGACAAGAAAAATATCTCTGCAATGACAAAAATGAGTAGTGTCAACTTTTCCAATCGTGTTCTTAAAAACAAAACAAAAAAAAAATCAGAAGACAGAGCTAAGTACATGGACACCAGCTAAAACGGGAACTCAGAAATGCATTTGAGTTCATCTAGACATACAATACAACTGGAGACCACTCACTGGAGCCTTCCCTGCCATTCCAAGGCCACAACAAACCCTAAATTCATCAGTTGTGCTGCCAGCAAGGAACAGCAGCACTGCAAACAGCAGCAGAAACTCCGAGTAAGGAATTATTCGGCATTTGAAAGCAGAGAGAATCTAAACAGATATATTCAGCGCAGCAAATCCACATCAAAACATCCAAGCTGGTAAGTGCTTGAGAACGAAAAATGACATTAGAGACATCTTTACCTTGCTGAAAATGGAAATAATTGAGCATATTTTTATCTAGGAACCCTCAGAATAGCAAATATTTTCCACTTGGTTAGTCTAGTTAGCACAGTACTAGAAACACTGAATATTCTTTCCTGCCATTCACTCTGCAATGCACTCTTGCTTCCTTTTCTGTTGTAATCCCCTGTTTTCCTAGAATACCTGACTGCTGCAAAACACCAGTCCAGCTCTACGGGCAGCAACAGTCTAACCACAACCACTGCAGAAGAGAGACCAGGTGGTCAAAAGCACTTCCAGCCCCACATGGACCCTTGTTCTCAGAGTGGATCAACAGAACAGTGGCATGAAGGACACGAAGTCCTGGTCTCCAAGAGCACCATCGCTGTCACCATCTTACAAGGGGCCAAGACAGCAGCGCGCTCTTCCACAGAAGATATTCTTCTTCCTCTCCAACTCCTTCATTAAAAGGGAGAGGAAAGCCAAAAGCACTAACTGTCACTATGTTCGTTACAGAACACAATCCTGTGCTACCAAGGCGCTGTGAGAAGTTCCTAACGCATCAAGAACCACCTGCCATCCTGTTAAGAAGCTAAAAAATAAAATAAAATAAAAAAGAATGGAAACAAGTAAGAAGACTGGTTAATAGAAGATTTCAGAATAGCTGGCGTAACGGGCAGGCAGGAGAGGTGGAAAGAAGAAGAAAAAGTCTTAATTTGGTGAATCGTGTCTTTTGGATGGGAACACGGAGAACAAGAGCAGGATGCTCATCAGGGTTAAGTGCAGGGAGGCTAAAATATAACAGAAAACGGAAATTGGTGTTCGTTTCTCTCCTAGGTCTTCGATCCAACGGCAGGTACCGGCTCCTCGGGAGCAAGGAACGCCCTTCAACCGCCAGACCCAGCACTCTGGGAGCAGCTAAACACCAAAGAGCAGCAAAGGCAGGAGGGTGAGCGACGGAGAAGGTATCAACAGGTCTCCCGGGAGATCCCCGGGGGGAGCGAGAGGGCCTTTTCCGGGGCGGCGGGAGGCCAGTCCCCGCCGCGACAAGGCCGGCAGCCCCGGGCCGGGCCCAGGAGGAGCCGAAAGAGCGAGGGCAGCTCGCCCAGAGGCGCGGGGGGCGGACAGGAGGCACCGCGGAGCGAGGCGGCCCCGCAGCCCCACGGGCTCCCGGCCGGGAGGAGGGCCCCGCGGGCCAGGCCCGCTCCCCCCCCGGCGGAGGACGAGCCCCGGAGCCGGCCGAGCGGAGCGGGGCCCCCGCCCCAGGCAAGGGCCCAGCGGCGGGGAGGGCCCCGGGGAACGGGCGGCGCGGCGGGGAGGGCCGCGGGGCCTGGGCCGCCCGGGGGGCCGGTACCTGGACGGGTTCCTGCAGCACCGTCATCCTGCTCTCCTCGGCCTCCTCCTCCTCCTCCTCGCCGAGCCCGGAGCGGGGCGGCTCTGGCCCCGCCTCAGTGCGTCTCCCGGCGGCGGCGCGACGCGGCGCGGCCCCCGCTCATTTAAACTCCCAACGACCGTTACCGGGGCAGGCGGCGAGGCCGGCGGCGCCGAGTCCACCCGAAGCTGCCGGCGGAAACAGCCGAACCGCCTGCCGGAAATACCCGAAGCCGCAGCGGAAAGAGCCGAACGACGACGGAAAGCGGCTGGGAACCCGCCTCGTCAGCGCGGCGGAAGAGGCTTGGCTGGCGGAGGGGCCCGAGCGCGGCCGGAGGGGCCCGAGCGCGGCCGGAGGGGCAGATCGAGGAACCCTCCGTCCCTCCGAGCGCCCTGGACCAGCTGATGGTGGATGTGGGACACGGGTGGTGGGGATGTGGGGCACAGGGGGGCACGGGGCACATGGGTGACGAGGACGGGGTCCCATGGATGTTGCCCCTCCCCCCTCCCCACAGGTCTTCATGCACTTTGCAAAGGAGCGGAGCGGTGGGGACCCCGGGCAGGATGGAGCCCCCAACCCTGGGATGAGATGGACGCCGTGCCTGGAGGGTGACAGCTACGGGGAGAGCGCTGAGGGGGGTCACTGCAGCCTGGAGGGGCCGCACAGGGGCGGGAGAGCCGGGAGAAGGGCGGGGGGGGGGCGGCTCATTTCGAAGCTCGTCTCGGATCCGCTCGGCTTCTCTGGGCTCTGCTCTTCGCTGCCCTCCCGCCAACGGGATGCAGGATGGGGCTGGGAGAGGGACAGAGCCTCAAAGTCCTCCCCATCCTCCCGAAACCCCCTCGTCTCTGCCCGGGGGGCCTGTGTCCCCTGACAGCCCCGTGAGCCTCGGCTCGGCTCGGCTGCGTTCGGCTCCGCTCGGAGCCTGGCGACCCCTATTAAACTGGGTCCTGGGGAGAGCGCGCCCATTGGCTGAGCGGCGTGTCACTCAAGCTCTGCAGCCAATCAGCGCCGGCGGAGCGTCGCGGTGGGCGGGGCCTCGCATTGACTGCGAGCCTTGCCTCGGGTATGAATGGGGCGGGGGCTCAGTGCTGCCGCGCCGTGGCCGCCAGGCGGTACTGCAGCCGGGGGGGATGCACAACCTTTTCCCTTCTGTCTCCTTTCTTTTTTAGTTTCTCTGTGACACTGTGAGAAACACTCATCCACTGGTAAAATATTACAAAGGACAAAGCCTTTGAAGCAAAGACAATAATATTTTTATTTTACAATTGGATGCCCTTCTAAAAAAGTCATGCCGTCTTACAAAAGTAGTGAGTATATATACTAGTTTTAGACAAAGAACCATATAAATCTATCCAAGGATACCCATATTTTTGGAGCATTCGACCATATCTGGAGACTCCCTTCAGGTTATCATTTGACCTAAACCAATGACATCTTGCTAGACAACTAAACGTCACGATGGGAGACTGTCTGCATGTTCTCTCTCAGAATCACAGAATCACCAGGTTGGAAAAGACCCACTGGATCATCAAGTCCAACCATTCCCATCAATCACTAACCCATGTCCCTCAGCACCTCGTCCACCCGGCCCTTAAACCCCTCCAGGGAAGGGGACTCAACCCCCTCCCTGGGCAGCCTCTGCCAGGGACCAATCACCCTTTCCATGAAAATTTTTTTTCTGATGTCCAACCTGAACCTCCCCTGGTGGAGCTTGAGGCCATTCCCTCTCGTCCTGTCCCCTGTCACTTGGGAGAAGAGCCCAGCTCCCTCCTCTCCACAACCTCCTCTCAGGGAGTTGCAGAGAGCAATGAGGTCTCCCCTCAGCCTCCTCTTCTCCAGGCTAAACTCCCCCAGCTCTCTCAGACGCTCCTCTTGTTCTCCAGCCTCCTCACCAGCTTCGTTGCTCTTCTCTGGCCTCGCTCCAGAGCCTCAACATCCTTCTTGTGGGGAGGGGCCCAGAACTGACCCCAGGATTCGAGGAGCGGTCTCCCCAGTGCCGAGTCTAGAGGGAGAAGAACCTCCCTGGACCTATAAATCTCTCCAAGAATACTCATTATATTTTTGGAGTATTCAACTATGTCTGGAGACTCCCTTCAGGTTATCATTTGACCTAAAATGACTACATCTTGCTTGACAACTAAACATCATGTCTGGAGATTGTCTGCATGTTATCTCTCGATCGATTTATATGACGAGATAATTAAACATACAAACCAGCTGCAGCAAAACTTATCAATTAATGCTCAGAACAGCTTTATTGGACTTGAGTTTTAGCCTCATGACTACGCATAAGACATGGCTGAATGTGATGTTGTAAGAAACACTGTAAAATATACCAGTGAAAATAAAAATATAGAGACTCTCTAGAGCCACCTGGGACCCCTTTAAGGCCTTCTAGGACCCCAAGGAACCCTCTAAAGCCCCTGTGGACCCCTTTAGGGTCTTCTAGAGCCTTTCTAGGACCCCCATGAAACCTCTAGAGCCCCCTGGGGCCCCTTCAGGGTCTTCTCAGACCTTTGTAGACCCTGCAGAACCAGCTAGAGAGCCCTTTAGAGAACCAGCTAAGCCCTTTAGGGCCTTCTTGTACCCTTCTGGGACCCATTAAGGGCCGTCTAGGCCCCCCAGGACCTCTCTAGAGCCCCCTGGGACCCCTTTAGGGCCTTCTAGGACCCTTCTAGCACCCCGAGGAACTCTCTAGAGTTCCCTGGGATACCTTTAGGGCCTTCTAGGACCCTTCTAGCACCCCGAGGAACTCTCTAGAGTTCCCTGGGATACCTTTAGGGTTTCATAGGACCTCGAGGAAGAAGAATTTCTTCCCTATGAGAATCATGAGGCACCGGTGCATGTTACCCAGGGAAATTGTGGCTGCCCCATCCCTGGAGGGGTTCAAGGCCAGGTTGGATGGGCCTTGTGCAGCCTGATCCAGTGGGAGGTGTCCCTGCCCATGGCAGGGGTGGAACTAGATGATTTTTAAGGAACTTTCCAACCCAAAATATTCTTATTCTATGATCCCAGGCTACGTGCTGGCACAGACGGGGCTGTGAGAAGGGAAATGAGGTCTCCAATGGGGCGAGTCCAGAGAAGAGCAATGAAGCTGGGGAAGGGGCTGGAGAACAAGAGGAGCATCTGAGAGAGCTGGGGGTGTTTAGCCTGGAGAAGAGGAGGCTGAGGGGAGACCTCATTGCTCTGTGCAACTCCCTGAAAGGAGGTTGTGGAGAGGAGGGAGCTGGGCTCTTCTCCCAAGTGACAGGGGACAGGATAACAGGGAATGGCCTCAAGCTCCACCAGGGGAGGTTCAGGCTGAACATTAGGAAAAAAAATTTCATAGAAAGGGTGATTGGTCCCTGGCAGAGGCTGCCCAGGGAGGTGGTTGAGTCCCCTTCCCTGGAGGGGTTTAAGGGATGGGTGGACGAGGTGCTGAGGGACATCGTTTAGTGATTGATGGGGATGGTTGGACTCACTGATCCTGTGGGTCTTTTCCAACCTGGTGATTCTATGATTCTGTGATTCCAGAGCTCATGAAGCATCCAGGCAAAGAGGCAGCAGCTGTGCTGCACTGCCCCACCAGCAGCCACGCAGCTCCTGCCCGCTTCCTTCAGCCTGGAGGGGGGTCTCTCATGTGAACCTGGCCAGCGTTGGGTTGGGCTGGCCCATGGGGCTGAGGTTTGGTGGGTTGAGGCAGAGGGACCTGTGAGGCCAGTTCTGATGCAGGAATGGTGAGATCTTTCCCCGTAACACTTCCCTTCGTTCCCCTCACCCGCACCCAGTGGTGAGGGACCGAGAGCTGCAGCTCAAGCACGTCCTGGCTCCATCCTCAGCCTCACCCACACAACTCTGTGCCAGCGTCCTCCTCGATTCTCCCCACCAGAGCCCTGGGAATCACCATCCCATCCCTCCTGCCCTCCAGCTGGACAATCCCTGTGCCTGCTTGGGCTCCAAGAGCCTCCCTGCTGGGCTGGGTTGTGGATGTAGGAAACACAGCGGACAGCCAGCATCATCCCCCCAGGAGATAAGAACGAGACACTCAAGAGAGCACTGGGTCAGGTATCATTTTCATTTTAACCTGAGATAAGCACTACACAGCGCTTGCTTCTACAGTGGAGGAACAGGAGTTTCTTCTCACCTTCCTTCTGCAACAGACTCAAATTCAGCAATTAACAGAGATAACATCGGCTTCCATCTGGCGTCACGCCAGGAAGGCTGTGCCTCCCTTTTAAAGAGCACTATTTAGAAGCAACAATTAAAAATAAAGTCATTGCACAACTGGAAATTGAGACAATTTCACTAAAACACTGAAAACCTGAGATACAAGAGTCAAGCCAAGGCTGCTGACTGTGTCTCTCAGAAGGGTTCTGTAGGTTAAATCCTGCTCATGTTTTGGAAACCGTCATAGGTGAAGGGGGGGAAGTTCGGCAAACAAGAGGCGGTTTGGGGCAGGCACGCGATGGGGTTGATTTCACACCTCGTGAAGTCCTGCTCACTGGTGAAAAACACACCGTCGTGTGAGTATATGGAAGGGTCCAGGTCATAGAAGTTGTAGGGTCTCAGGAGAAAGCCGACCGAGTTTCCCACCGTCACAGTGTTGGGAATATCCTCAGAGTGTGGGATGTGAAGGAAACCAGTGGTTATCCAGGCCACCAGGTCCTAGGAAGGGAGGAGACACAAGACTGTGATTATTTTGGAAGCCTGCTGGGACTGAAAACTGCTCAGGGGCCATGGGATGAGAGAGGAGAGCAGGAGGGGAGACCTTAGAGCAGCTTCCAGGACTGAAAGGGGCTCCAGGAAAGCTGGGGAGGGGCTCTGGATCAGGGAGGGCAGGGATAGGACAAGCGAGAACCATTTTCAACTGGAAGAGGGTAGACTAAGATGAGCTCTTAGGAAGAAATGTTTTCCTGATAGGTTGGGGAGGCCCTGACCCAGGTTGCCCAGAGCAGTGGTGGCTGCCCCATCCCTGGAGGGGTTCCAGGCCAGGTTGGATGAGGCTTGGAGCAACCAGATCCAGTGGGAGGTGTCGCTGCCTATGGCAGGGGGAGGAACTGGATGGGTTTTGAGGTCCTTCCCAACCCAAACCGTTCTGGGATTCTATGATCTCCACAGGCACCAGCCTGGCCATGTTCCCACATGCAAAGCTCTCCCATCCTGGTAAAGATCCCTTTCCTTCCCCACAGACCTGCCTACAGCCATCAGCCCAGCAGAGGGCCCTGGCCCTGACCCCTGCAGATGAGCTCTGGCCTCACAGATATTATCCTGATGTTTTATCAGCATTTTCCATAGGCTCACTCAGCTCCTGGAGCAGCTCTGGGGCTCCCACTCAGCCTGGGGCTGGGTGTGACAGCTCCAGCCCAGAGGACCCCAGCGCACCTCATTGGTGATGGTCTCATTGTTGATGAAGTCGGCGAAGGCAACAGTGGGTGTCCAGGGGTCATTCTGGTTGTAGATGCTGGTGCTGGTGGGCTCCTCCTCCTTGCGCCGGGTGACAGCCAACTGGTACCTGAGGACAAGAAGAGATGAGAGCAGCCCACTAGGGCAGGGCAGAGCCAAGAGCCAGCTCCCCAGAGAGTCTACAGAGCACAAGCCCACTCCAAATAACCCCAGCCCAAGAGAGCATCCGCTCCAGGCCTTCCCATCAAGGAACATCCATGTGATGTCTCCCCAGCCAGCAAGACTAGAGGTGTCTCAGAACCTGCCACCCCAGTCAGAGCAGCCTGACCTTGCCCAGCTGATGGCCCTCTCCATGGAGCTGGCTTCGGGAACGTGGTCCCCCGCAAAGCTGGTGATCTGGATCCTGTAACCACGCTGGTGGCCCCACTTGTTTTTACTGTTGGCCGCGAAGTAGATGTATCTAGGTATCTTCGACTGGAGACGGAAGGCTGCCTGGTCCTCTGTGTCCAGGACTTTCTTGGTGAGTCGTGGCCGCTCTATCTGCTGCTCTGGGCTCCAGGGAGCCCGCGTCATCTCAAATGCCATGTCATGGGCCACCAGGGAGTTTTTCACCCCTGTAAAGCAAAAGCAAAGTCACTGAGAAGCATCCTTGCCATCTCCCGTTCCCCACCAACATCAATGCAGTCAGAGCTTGCTCTCCCCATCCTCACTTCCCACACTTGGGCTCTGAGCACCAGCTCTCCATGGGAGCTCTCGCCCTGTGTGAGAGACAAGGGGAGCCTTGTCCTAGTGCAGAGGAACAGGTTTGCTCCCTGCTGCAAGCACATCTAATTAACTCAGGTGCCTGAAGGTCCAGACACCGCACACGCGCCCAGCAGGATGCTGGAAAGCACTGGGAAGGGCCCAGGTCTCTGAGAACATTTGCACATCACAGAACTGGAGCAGTGCCGCGCAGTTCAGGTCTTTCTACCAAAGAGTCACGAGGCAGAGGCTCAGAGCAACAGGAGGGACACAAGAGCAAACAAATCTGGGCACAAGGGTGAGTAAATCCAAGGATAAGATAGCAATGAGCTGGCTGAGCGCACTCGAGGCAGAGGGGCCAGTGCTCATCACCCACTGCTCATCCCAGCCGGAGCACACGGGATGGGAGCACACCACTCATGCTCCATTCCCCATGACCCTACACAAGCTCCCAGCTTGTCCCAAGGCCATTTCAGAGCTAAAACGGCTTTGAGAAACCGGATGCAGTGGGAGGTGTCCCTGCCCATGGCAGGGGGTTGGAACTGGATGGGCTTTGGGGCTCCTTCCAACACAAACCATTCCATGATTCGATGGCCACGCTGGAGGGTTTGAGCAGAACTTTGGACCTGAGCCCCCATGCAGGTCAGCACCAGAGCTGGAGCCCCACAGAAGAGGATCCACACACGGCAACCACCGCCGTGCTCATTCTCTTCCTTTTTCTGATGTAAATAAAACCTCTAACCCCACCCTCCTCCTTCCAGGGACAGCAGTGACACTCTTGATTTCATCTGCCTTTTTTCCCTGTTCTTGCAGTTTTGCAATCCCCCATCCTTACCCAAGCAAGAAACTCATCTGAAACTCACATTCGTGTTTCCCAATTAAAAGGAAATTGGGAAATGTTTAATAGATGGCAGGAGCGTGCAGCAAATGGAATTTCAGCAGGAGCACAAGGACAGGTTTGTGATATAGATAGCAGGGCAAGAACTAGGAAACTGCAGACGATGCTCCTGTGAGCAAAGGATCCCTGGTACCCCTGACAAAACGCAGCAAAGCCCTAAGCTCAGAGCAGGCCACCAGCCCAGCATTCGTCTGCTGTGCCTGCAGCCTTCGGAGAGGGCAGCTGCCTGTTCCACTCACACATCAGCAGCAGGAGCAGCTCAACAAAGCTGTAGGAAGCAGGAATGTGAGCTGAAAACCACATCCCAACAAACCAGCTTGATCAACTCTGTCAGAGCAGGGTGAAGAGGAAAGAATTCCAAATTCTTTAGAACCCTGGAGGTGTTGAGGCCAATGGGGCAGCCTCGGGGCTGTCTACCCAGGGTGGAAGGAGCCCTTCCCACTAGGGGCAGGGGCTGGGCACACAGCGGTGCCAGCGCTACCCAGCCCAGGAATAATAGAATCATAGAAACACCACGTCGGAAAAGACCTCTTGGATCATCAAGTCCAACCATTCCTATTTGCCACTAAACCATGTCCCTGAGCGCCTCGTCTACCCATCATTTAAATACCTCCAGGGATGGTGAATCAACCCCCTCCCTGGGCAGCCTCTGCCAGGGACCAATGACCCTTTCTATGAAATTTTTTTTCCTAATGTCCAGCCTGAACCTCCCCTGGCGGAGCTTGAGGCCATTCCCTCTCGTCCTGTCCCCTGTCCCTTGGGAGAAGAGCCCAGCTCCCTCCTCTCCACAACCTCCTTTCAGGGAGTGGCAGAGAGCAATGAGGTCTCCCCTCAGCCTCCTCTTCTCCAGGCTAAACACCCCCAGCTCTCTCAGATGCTCCTCTTGTTCTCCAGCCCCTTCACCAGCTTTGTGGCTCTTCTCTGGACTCGCTCCAGAGCCTCAACATCCTTCTTGTGGGGAGGGGCCCAGAACTGACCCCAGGATTCAAAGTGCGGTCTCGCCAGTGCCGGGTACAGAGGGAGAAGAACCTCCCTGGAAGGCACAGCTCTGCCAGGCACTCAGGGGTAACTACACGGAACAGAGGAGGAACCTCTCCCTGTGTGACAACAGCTTCTAACATCTCCAAGAACAGAAGGGAGGCAGCTCTGTGTCTGTTCACCATCCTACCCCATGCATGGAAAGAACAAAACTGTGTGAGGATCAAAAAAATTTCAAGTTTTGGGAGTCTAAAGCTACTCAGAAAGGGCACAAAAGAGGCAAGACCCAGACCTACCTCCTACATCCAAGTCCACTTTGTAATTGATGGAATGGGTGCGTATCGTACCCAGCGTGTGCTCCCAAACCCTGTTGCCATATCTCAGGCCGTCCCCATGGAGAAAGGATGAGCTTGTGTAGCCTGTGGCCTGGACCTTGCTTTCAATGGCCCCGTTCTGGTAGAAGATGAAGTCCCACACGTAGTCATGATTGCCCACGGTCGCAATGGACCGAACGACCAGAGCAGAGTTGACCAGCCCCCCGTAGTAGAGCGACTGCAAGTTGGAGTAGTGGCGCCTCAGAGGGGAGCCCAGGTTCTGCTCAAAGATGCAGAGAGAAGCCTTCTTCTTGCTGGGCTTCAGAGTCTCTGACAGAGAGTATGTGTCAACATACGTGGCCAAGTAGGGGCAGTCGACCCCTCGCACCAAGGGGGAGGTGTAGCGCCCGATGCCAAAGCTCCCATCCATGTACCTCGTGGACATCCCACCGGGGCTGTTGGAGCCATACACGGACAACGCCTCTTGGATGCTGATTTCATAGGCAACCCTCTCCCCCTTGTGTCGGATGTCAAACAGGCGCAGGCCCGTGTTCACGCTCATCCCAAAGGCGAAACTCCAAGCCTGGAAGAGGATGTGGTTGTTCCTGATGCTGTAGCGGGGACCGTGGGGCTCATACTGCAAAGGGAACAGCGCAGCTGGAGACGCCCGGGGCTTCATGGATGAGAAGTCCCCATCTCTTGGTGCTTTCCTCACCTTCTCCACTCTGATGCGACCCTGCACGTAGCTGCTTTCCAGCTGAACCATGTCCCTGTAGTACTGCCCGTTGTAGAAGACCCTGCTCACTGCCCACTGGGAGATGTCCAGGCTGCTATGATCCACCAGCACCTCCAGCCCCACCGGGTGCAAAAAGAACCCGCTCACATTCTGAAACACGATGAACCATGACTTACGGTCTCCAGACTGGAACCCATGAGGGGCTGTGGTCTGAAATGCGATGTTGGTGCCGTCGTACTCAAACACTTCTTTCAGGAAGGTCGGGGCTGCAGCAAAAGCCGTCGTCTTTAGGAACGCTCCTACCCGCTCATACTCCCTGTGCAGCATCGGTCTGCGGTGGTACGGCAGCTTCCTCCCGTACTTCTGCACCGTCACGTCCCGGTGGTACGTGGGCGTTGGCAGTGGACCCACCACGTACTCGGTGATGTTGGGGTCTGCCTGGTTCCCAAAGTACAGCACAGCCAGCGCCTCCCGGGGCGGGCGCGTCCCCCCGCCGTCCAGGAACCACAGCACCTCTGCCTTGGTGGGGATCTGCACGTCGACAGAGGCGATGGAGTTATCGGAGGGCTTGGCACGCGAGGCGTCCACCAGTTGCACCCCAAGGTTCCTCTGCAGGTACCGCACCACTTGCACCATCTCCTCCGGTGTCAGATCCGCAAAGACCAGGCTCTGGCTGGTGGACCCTGACTGCTCCACAATGTGGGGCTGGGATTCACAGCTGGGTGATCGCTTCCCCCTGCTCAGCAGCACACAGGAGAGGATGAAGACTATCACGCCAGCCCCAGCCAGGAGAACATAGGGGAGTTTGGGGTGCATGTCTCTGAGTGCAGAGACAGCACGGAGGGTTCGGCTGCAGCATCCACAATACGATCCTCACCTGCAGACCACGCTCTTAATTCATTTACGAAGTGTAGGCGTAAGGGCGTCGCTTGTGAGGAGGGGAGGGAGCCTGGAGCCTGCATGGGACTCTGAGAGGAGATCACAGGTCCCAGCCAGTCCAGCCTGTTTCCTCCCCACCCTAGACAGACAGAGGAGCCAGATGGAGAGACGATGGGTTTCTCCACTGCAGGGTGACACCACAAAGAGCCCCCGCCTCGGGCTGCGCAAGGGGCCTTTGTTTCTCCCAGCGTCTCCCAGGAAGCTCTCTCCTGTCTCATGTGGATCACAGGGATGCCATGGGGACAGGCTTGGCTAGTCCTTCTCCTTCCACACCCGGCGCTCCTGAAGGGCCCGTCTAGGCTGGCACTGCAGGAGATCCCCAGACCTGACAGCTCCCCTGCACCTCCAAGTCCCTCCCTACCCTGAAGACCTGGCAGCTCCAGCTGTGGGGAGACTGGCCGAGATGAGTGGAAGCTCCCTGCCCAGACCAGGCGGCGCTTGCTGAACCCCTGTCAGCAACTGCGAGTGACAAGCAGCTCCGGGAGCAGCTGCACTGGGAAGAGCAGAGGCTGCAGGATCATAGAATCACCAGGTTGGAAAAGACCCACCGGATCATCGAGTCCAAGCGTTCCCATCAATCACTAAACCATGTCCCTCAGCACCTCGTCCACCTGGCCCTTAAACCCCTCCAGGGAAGGTGAATCAACCCCCTCCCTGGGCAGCCTCTGCCAGGGACCAATAACCTTTTCCATGAAAATTTTTTTCCTAATGTCCGTCCTAGACCTCCTCTGGTGGAGCTTGAGGCCATTCCCTCTCGTCCTGTCCCCTGTCCCTTGGGAGAAGAGCCCAGCTCCCTCCTCTCCACAACCTCCTTTCAGGGAGTTGGAGAGAGCAATGAGGTCTCCCCTCAGCCTCCTCTTCTCCAGGATAAACACCCCCAGCTCTCTCAGTCGTTCCTCATAAGGTTTGTTCTCCTGCCCCTTCACCAGCCTCGTTGCTGGTTGACCAACAGGACACATCTGTCCCCATTCAGCCACCCCAATCCCACTCCAGCAGACACATCGTTGGACAAGAGCTGTCATGGACAGGATTAGTGACTGTCAGGAGGCTGTTCACTGCTCCTGACCTTCCCTGGTGAGAAGAGCAGCAAGCAGGGAGCTGGGGCCACCCCGTTGTGGTGCGAGGTGGCTGCTCCTGCGTGGCCACCAGCTCCCGCAAGGCTGGTCCCACCGCACCCAGCAATACATCACCAACAGCCGAGGACTCCGGAGAGACAGCTCGAGGGGTTGAAACCACTACAGCCCTGGATCGATTCACCACTTCCAAGCATGTTAATTTAGGAACTTCTGTTTTCATTCTCACATCCAGCCAGGGAATAATTACCCTGTTGTTTTTTTTTTCTTGCAAGTCCCACAGCCACCTCAGATCAGGAGCCAAGGAACCTGGGTGGGAGATGACCCATTTTTGACGTGCTGCAGTTTTGCTTTCCCTGCACTCAGAAGGCAGCGATCCTGCTGGGCGCCTCTGGAGCCCCTGAGCCCTGCTGCGCGGGACCGAGCTCTCTCCTTCGCAACGAGGAACAAGTCTGGGATTTCAGACAACTCTTCTCCACAGCGTTTTGCAGCAGCCAGGGCTCGGGGGCTACAAATACAGCAAGGAAACAAGGGGCAGTCACAGAAAAGGACCTTGCCACTACACAGGAACTGTATTTTAGTGTGTTTTAGAGCCTTGCAGACAGGAAGGGAACTGCTATCAGCCCTGGTTTTGAATGTAATGACAGTATCAGCACCTTTCAAAGCCACACAAGCCGCTGCATCACAGACAGGGACAAGGGGACACATGCCAAGGCTGAACACTCGCAGGGATTGGACAAAGAGGAATGGTTTTCAGCTGAAAGGGGAGATTGAGATGAGATCTGAGGAAGAAATGTTTTGCTGTGAGGGTGGGGAAGCCCTGGCCCAGGTTGCCCAGAGCAGGGGTGGCTGCCCCATCCCCAGAGGGGTTCAAGGCCAGGGTGGATGGAGCTTAAAGCCCCTGATCTACTGGGAGGTGTCCTTGCCCATGGCAGGGGGTGGAAATGGATGGGCTTTGAGGTCCCTTCCAACCCTTTACAGACGTAGAACAACCTTTTTCCGCTCTCTTTCACAGGAGCAGATTTCAATAACAGCATCTACTGCTGCCAGCCTGCACCCCAGCACCATCACCACCCTTGCACCCTCCTGGCTGCAGGGAAGCGAAGCTGCCCCTCCAGGCTGAGCATCCTCGTGTCTCCCAGGGCAGACGCCAGCACTTCCCTGCTAAGTCCACCAGACGGTGCAGAAGGAGCTGTTTCTGGACTCAAAATAACTCTCCGCAGGGATCCGCTGCCAAAACTGTGACTCTTAGCAGGAGTAGAGGAATTCACTGGCTCACTGCAGCACTTTTGCAACCCAGGACTCAGGATCCAACTTACAAGCATTTCCTCAAAAGAGAAGTGAGGACAGAGCCGCACGAGCTGAGCCCCGCAGAGCGCAAATCCAGCTGCCTCACTTCATGCTGGGCAGTCGAGGTACAAAAAGGACTTTCCCACGTTACAAGGAACGCCGGGGCCAGCGTCAGGCGCAGCAAGAGCGGGCTGACACCTCCAGCCCTGCAGACAGGGCTGCGTCTCCCTGTCTGCCCGCCCTTGCCTATGGAAACACGGACAGTGCCAGATGGGAGGCCTCAAGGAAACACAAACATTATTCAGCTGCTACCTTTCAGACTTTCCCTGGGCTGAACACAGAGCTCCCAGACAATTCACACTGCCTTCAACTCCGTGCCAGACTATTTTATAAAGAGAATAATATTGCAGTGAAGAGGTCAGAAGGGTGGAAAAGCGGAGTTCTGGTATCAGCTGTTATTAAACCAAGAGGCAATCCCACCCCCAAGCTCCAGCGTTCACCAGGGTAATAGCAGAGATAAAGGAAGACCCAGACCTACCTCCCACGTCCAAGTCCACTTTGTAGTTGATGGAATGGGTGTGTATTGTTCCCAGCGTGTGCTCTCCAACCCTGTTGCCGTATCTCAGGCCGTCCCCGTGGAGAAAGGATGAGCTCGCATACCCCGTGGCCTGGACCTTGCCTTCAATAGCTCCATTCTGGTAGAAGATGAAGTCCCACACGTAGTCGTAGTTGCCCACGGTCGCAATGGACCGAACGACCAGAGCAGAGTTGACCAGCCCCCCGTAGTAGAGCGACTGCAAGTTGGAGTAGTGGCGCCTCAGAGGGGAGCCCAGGTTCTGCTCAAAGATGCAGAGGGCATTTTTAGTAATTTGAGGGACCTGGGAATGAGCAAGGTAGATCACATCCAGGTACGTTGCTAAATAGGGGCAATCGACCCCTCGCACCAAGGGGGACGTGTAGCGCCCGATGCCAAAGCTCCCATCCATGTACCTTGTGGACATCCCACCGGGGCTGTTGGAGCCATACACGGACAATGCCTCTTGGATGCTGATTTCATAGGCAACCCTCTCCCCCTTGTGTCGGATGTCAAACAGGCGCAGGCCCGTGTTCACGCTCATCCCGAAGGCAAAACTCCAAGCCTGGAAGAGGATGTGGTTGTTCCTGATGCTGTAGCGGGGACCGTGGGGCTCGTACTGCAAAGGGAACAGCGCAGCTGGAGACGCCCGGGGCTTCATGGATGAGAAGTCCCCATCTCTTGGTGCTTTCCTCACCTTCTCCACACTGACGCGTCCTTCTATGTAGGCGCTTTCCAGCTGAACCATGTCCCTGTAGTACTGCCCGTTGTAGAAGACCCTGCTCACCGCCCACCGGGAGATGTCCAGGCTGCTATGATCCACCAGCACCTCCAGCCCCACAGGGTGCAAAAAGAACCCGCTCACATTCTGAAACAAAGCATACCAGGTGATACGATCTCCAGACTGGAATCCACGGGGAGCAGCGGTCATTGGTGCTAGGCTGGCTCCATCGTACTCCAGCACTTGATGCATGAAAGATGGAGCTGCAGGGAACACTTGGCTTTTTAAGAACCCTGCAATCTGTTTGTATTCAGCAGCTAGAGGTGGTCTGCGGTGGTACGGCAGCTTCCTCCCATACTTCTGCACCGTCACGTCCCGGTGGTACGTGGGCGTTGGCAGCGGACCCACCACGTACTCGGTGACGTTGGGGTCTGCCTGGTTCCCAAAGTACAGCACAGCCAGCGCCTCCCGGGGCGGGCGCATCGCCCCGCCGTCCAGGAACCGCAGCACCTCTGCCTTGGTGGGGATCTGCACGTCGACGGAGGCGATGCAGTTGTCGGAGGGCTTGGCACGCGAGGCGTCCACCAGTTGCACCCCAAGGTTCCTCTGCAGGTACCGCACCACTTGCACCATCTCCTCCGGTGTCAGATCCGCAAAGACCAGGCTCCGGCCGTCATCGGTGTCATCCTGAGCCGGGGGCTGGTGCTGGCAGGGGCTGGGGGCCCTTCCTCTGGTCAGCAACACACAGACTAAAGCGAATATTGTGGCTAAAGCCAGAACGAGGAGGATGAGCACCGTTTTCACATTCATGCTGCTGCTGCTGCTCCCGAGGCATTCACAGCAGCTTTCTGAGCAGGGTTTCTAGCTCAGTTTGTGCTGCACTGGATGGATTAGCACAGCAAGTACAAAGGACTGGGAGAGGCGAGGGGAGGAGATCTGAACTTCGTGGTGACCAGAAAGGGCAGATCTCCTCTCTCAGCTGCAGCCTTCCCTGTCTTCCTCCACCAGCGGTGCCCTGAAAGAACTCGTGGAGATGCAGGGTCAGTGACTCAGACATGTTTCACGTAATTCTGTTGCTTTTTCAGTCCAACCTTGCTTCCTGAGCCTTCCTTGTAAAAACGAAGATCCTGCAGGCAGCCCGAGGAGGTTGGGACCACTGAGAGGCTCTTGACAAGCCAGGAATTGTTGCCACACTGTAGAATTTCACCATTTTGCAACTCACCGTGTTTTCTTGTTTATCGGGCTGCTTCCCTGTAAACATTCTCCCTGGCAGCATGATTCCAAGCTTGGAGTCGCTTCTTATTTAGTTTAAATCTTCCACACGGAAACGCTTGCTGGAAACACATTCATCTATTTAGTAGGAGAAAAAGTTTGGTAGGCATGGAGAGATACGGTTCAAGAGGAGATTCAGGCCCTGATGCTCTTCGTTTGCACCTCTGAACAGCTATGAACTCATTAACCCCATCAGAATTCCACTGGAATGAGATAACACAGCTTTTGTTTCTGCCTCTGATTCAGAAGTGCAGCTTCTGAGAAGCTCCCGCAAGGACAAAACCATCTCCAGCCCGTGGTACTCAAGCGCAGAGACGATGGCAGCGCCACCGCAGCCACCTCCAGAATTCCTACCCAAAACTGCGGGCGCTGCCCTCTGCCACCCCAACCGAGGGGCTCTCCACCGCTCTCCAGCATTGGTGAAAGGCCTTGGCAGAGAAAGACAGACAGACAAGAGGACTCAGTGCTCCATCCTGCCACGCGGCAGGTGCCTGGGGTAGACAAGACTGACCGCTTTAACTACAAACTCTGCCTGTCCCCAAGCTGGTGCTGAGAAGCAGAAGGCATCCAAGACAACCAGGGCTAGAAATTCAACCCAACATTTCCACTACTGCTGCCAGCATCACCTCACCTCACCCTCGCCTTCCCTTCCTCCTCCCGACAGAGTTTCCCGGTGGGAGACAGCCCCCTCCAGCCTCAGCTCTGCCTCCAGTTGCTCCTCTGCAGCAGGTCCGCGCTCAGCCCCTCTGTGGTCCCCTGGCCACGCTGAACAGACACCGCACCAGGAGGCAGAAGGCGTTGCCCCGAGACACACTCCATTATCCTCACCACCACTGCAGCCTCAGCCTTCTTCAGACCAAGCTGCAGCTGAGCAGGTCATGGACTCACGTCCGCTCTGTGCCAGCACACGTCATCTCTGCCTCGCTGCTTGTCGTGCCAGCAAGGGCCGCGGAGCCACAGCAGTCAGTTCATGAGGCCACTGTGCCAGAGGAGGAGTTCGCTCGGTGGCACGGACACAAGCAATGGGGACAGACAGGACAGAGGAGAAGAGAGCTGCGGCTACCCAGGATGCCACAGCTACAGGTGTGAGAGCCACGTGGCTGTCAATGACTCTGAGCTGGCTTCAGAGGCAGAATCGGATGCCCCCACAAGTAGCCTAGAATCAAGCTCAAGAGGCTTCTCTGGAGCAAGTCCAGAGGAGAGCAACAAAGCTGGGGAAGGGGCTGGAGAACAAGAGGAGCAGCTGAGAGAGCTGGGGGTGTTTAGCCTGGAGAAGAGGAGGCTGAGGGGAGACCTCATTGCTCTCTCCAACTACCTGAGAGGAGGTTGTGGAGAGGAGGGAGCTGGGCTCTTCTCCCAAGTGACAGGGGACAGGACAAGAGGGAATGGCCTCAAGCTCCACCAGGGGAGGTTCAGGCTGGACATTAGGAAAAAATATTTCACAGAAAGGGTCATTGGTCCCTGTCCGAGGCTGCCCAGGGAGGGGGTTGAGTCACCTTCCCTGGAGGGGTTTAAGGGACGGGTGGACGAGGTGCTGATGGACGAGGTGCTGAGGGATTAGTGATTGGTTTAGTGATTGATGGGAATGGTTGGACTCGATGATCCGATGGGTCTTTTCCAACCTGGTGAGTCTATGATTCTATGATTTTAAGCTGAATAAGCAGAGATTGAGATGACACTTGAGGAAGAAATGTTCTCCTGTGAGGGTGGGGAGGCCCTGGCCCAAGTTGCCGCATCCCTGGAGTTGTTCAAGACCAGGTTGGATGGGGCTTGGAGCCCCTGATCCAGTGGGTGGTGTCCCTGCTCATGGCAGGGGGTGGAACTGGATGGGCTTTAAGGCCCCTTCCAACCCAAACCATTCCATGATTCTATGATTTAAGCAAAGAAGCGCTGACTTCCAAGTCCGTCTTTCAATCTGTAAAGACAACAAGGGTTCTTGGGGTTCGGCTTGAAAGAACAACGTTCTTTTGGTGTAAGCATTTGTTTGAGTGCAGAGATGAAGTGCTGCTGCCCAGTGAAGGTTTAGGCAGCCCCAAGCCATACGTCCTGCCTCCCAGGATTTCAGTGAGTGCTCCGCAGCACCAGGCACCTACACGGCTAAGCCAAGGCTGCTGCACCAGCTCCTGAGCCCACACCAACATCTCCTTAAAGCAGTACAGAAAGAGCAGATCCTTTAGTTTTGACTTGACCTCTTGGTTTTTCATCCCGAGTCCCTAAAAGTCAAGGCACAGGCTGCAATTACAGCCCATCATTTTCTAAGCAGCACGGCAGTAGTTGAAGAGAACTGGACCAACTCCACAAGCCTTGCTGCCCCACAAATCACAGCTCAGCCTGGGAGATGTCTGAAAATAAAGTGTGGGCACACTCTTGGTTCTGTGCATCTCGGGTGTTTGGGGTTTCTCTTTTTTCCCAATCTGTAATGACATAGAATCATGAAACAGTTTGGGTTGGAAGGGACCTTAAAGCTCATCCACTTCCACCCCCTCCTGCCATGGGCAGGGACACCTCCCACCGGATCTGGTTCCTCCAAGCCCCATCCAGCCTGGCCTTGAACCCCTCCAGGGATGGGGCAGCCACCACTGCTCTGGGCAACCTGGGCCAGGGCCTCCCCACCCTCACAGGATAACTTTTCTTCTTAACATCTAATTTAAATCTTCCCCCTTCCAATTTAAAGCCATTCCCCCTCATCCTATCATTCCATGCCTTTGTAAAAAGTCCCTCCCCAGCTTTCCTGGAGCCCCTTTCAGTCCTAGAAGCTGCTCTACGGTCTCCCCAGAGCCTTCTCTTCTCCAGGCTGAACTCCCTAAGCCTGTCCTCACAGCAGAGGTGCTCCAGCCCTCGGCTCATCTTCATTACTGGTCTAGAAAAGGGCCACAACAGTTCCATCTTACGACATCCCTCTGACCAACCAACCCACAGCACACACCCCGGCTTCTGCAGGATCCAGATGACACAAATGAAGCTTCCTGTGCTGCCTCTGCAGGATGTGGCACTGGATGCCGTGTCTAACACCACGTTATTTAATTCTGCCTGATTCTGTTGTACTTTTCATGCTGAAGATTTTGAAGCAATACAAGAACCAGCCTGCACTCTCTCGGGAGCTCCGTTTCAGAATAAACCAAACAGCCCTAAATCCATCTCCATCTTGCAGGAGAACTTTCAGGAAGCAGAGTAATTAACTGAGCCCTCAGAGCCAAGAAACCTGTGTCAATGCCTTACTGATAAAAAGGAGTCAGGGATCTTCCATAGCCACATATACCGCTGCCTTCCTTGTGTGCCTTCTCCAAAAGAAGCCTGAAGCAGCTTAAAGCTAACCTAGAATTTAAACAATTACACACCTCACTAACAGCAGCACAACAACTTGTTTATGCCCTATTTGATGCCCGTACCTCTTCCCACAAGTCAGCTCCACAGCCTGATTAGCCCATCACTCCATTCCACACTTAATATAAGGAATTCACGTCCTTCCACTGTTTATTTTGGCTACACAGCTACTTCTAGGTATTGTCCATCTCATATTTGCTAAATCACCCACGTCTCCCAAAGCAAGGAAGGAAGAGTCTGCTGGTTTTCACTCACACAGAAAGGTAGAGGTGGCAAAAAATAGTCTCTGAAATTTATAGAAACCCAAACCAGAAGAAGGCAGCTTTTGGCTCATGGAAACTCGGAGTCAGTGACTGCCAGACAGCTGAGTACAGTACAGAAAAACTCTCGCCGGCTCTCCTGGCACGTTCCAGTCTTAAATAAACGCCAAGCCAGACCTCAGACTTCAGAAAACTCCCACTCTCTCACCCTGTAGGGCCACCTTGTGTTAAACAGAAGGGTGGAAATTGCTTGACCCTTACCCATGCTGGCTGTGTTTCTGGCAGTGTTTGTGTCTGCATGCAACTGCTGTGCCTTTATTCTCCTCTTAAGAGTTTTAACCGTCACTGCGTATAAGCTGGGATCCCTCAAGAAACTGAGTTAGAGCCCTGCCAGAACAGAGCCATTCCTGCTGGAGCACAGAGAGCAGAAACCACTGCACTGAGACTGAGGGGTGAAGATCATGGACAACAAACCCTTCCCTACTCCTGCGGATGAGCCACGCTCGCTGCTAACAGCGGCCAACGGCCCTGGATGCTCCATCCTTCCACAGGGCTGCTGGCACCAGCCTCCTGGGAGCCCAGTTTCTTCCGGCTGTGGTAAGAAAGGTGCACTCAGTGCACCACACTGAGTCTTGCCAGCAGCACTCTCTCCTCTCAGCTCTGGTCTCAGCCCCAGCGACTTGTTTCCAGCTCGACTCCCACCTTCCCTGGACAAGCAGGACTTTCCCACACGGCAGGAAGCACCGTCGGGGAGCAGCCCTGCGGAGGCAGGAAGCCTCTGTCCGCAAGCGGCTGCTCCTGCTTCTCAGCAGAATAAAGACTTCGAGGCTGTCCTTGCCAGGCAGGAGCTCGGGGCTGTGGCAGCCGCTGCTGGGGCTGGGAATGGGCCCCACCTGCAACAGCCCCGGCCAGGAAAGGTGGCCAAGCCCCGAGCTCTGCCTGTCCTAGGAGCAGGGGACAGGGCACTTGGGGAACATGGGGGCCACTGGAGTGGTCCCTGCTCCTGTGGAGCAGCAGGCACGGGAGGAAGCACAAGGATGATCCCCTGGGCAGATTTGAAGACGCTTTGGCTGGGGGACTGCCAAGCGGCCTGCGTTTCCTTTGGAACCATGTGCAGAGCCAAGGGAATCACAGCTCATGTCATAAACACAGGCAGCAGGTGTGGCATCCAGGCTGAAGGCTCCTGCCTAGCAGAGGCATGGGAGCAGCCGCGGAGCGGGCTGCAGACTCCTACCACCACGCAAACCTCACGTCTGTTTTAACCAAGACAGCCCAAGTCCCGCACGCAGGGCTACAATGGGACAGACCCCACTAAACTCAAGCATGTGGGCCTAACGTAAGGCACGCTCCAGGAACAGAACCAACCTCTGAAGCACAGCATAGCAGTTCACCACGCAGAAAGAAGAATGAGGAGAAGGCAGGGAAGAAGCAACTGGATGCGAGAACGGCAGGACCAGAACAGACAGTAACACAGCACAGCCTAAGAGCTCAGTATCACACACAAAGGGTTACCTTAAAAGAATTCCATGTACCTTATTTTAATTTCTTGACATGGTAAAAGTTTACATACTTTCATCTGGCAGAGAGAGCCAAACAAATTAAAAGGAATCAATACAAAGGAACACAAGGGGAAGTGCTGCTCCCAGATGGCAGCTAGAACGCAGTTGGTTTGTTACTGAATATTTATTAGCGGGAAGACTAAGAGTTGACTTACTACAAACAACAACAGAAGAGTCTATAGCAAGGGCCAGCGGCCCCCCAAACTCTGGGCAAATCCCTGGGAAACCAGCAAGAGACAACATGGCTCTTAGAAGAGGAAGGAGAAATAAAAACAAAGTAAAAAAAGAGATGGGGAGAATTTCATTCCATTTGTCACTGTTGTTACAATGTTAACACAACTATTAAGGCTACTGCACAATATAGGGGTGAAACAGTCCGTTGGGAAAGAGCGAGGTTCCTGAAACAAGTGATTTAAAGTTCCCTGAATAAGGGACTTCTGTAGAAATATCTATAAATAAGAAAATTTTGGAGCCTGCAGTGTTCTGGGCCCACTTGCCACACACAAAAACTGCTGCAACAAAACCAGTCATTTCCAAAGGGGTTTGTGATGGACCATGAAATGTTCCGGCGGTTTAGAGGAGTCTCTGGGCCCACGAATGTGCCCTTTGCAGGGGAGAGACTGCGAGGTCTGCCATGGTAGCTGGTGGGCACGGACCATCCTCACCCCCAAGCACCAACCGTGGTGGTCGACCTGCTCCGCCCGGGAAGAGGGAAGCGCTGCCAGGAGACAGCAGGGCTCAGCCCGACCGCGTGCAGAGACTCCCAGGACTTCAGTCCCAGACCTCCCACCCCTCCCTTCTCTCAGCCTGGGCCAAAGTATCTCGTGCTGAAGGGGCACTAGGGCATATGTGAAAAGGATGTTGGGTTTAGCCATGAAAGCGGCTCTGGTGAAATCGCAAACAGGAGCGGAAGCCACCTGAGCTCACAACCAGCCAGGACAGAGAACAGCCCTAGTTTCAAGCTCTACCTTGCGCTCTGCACTGATCTTAGCCAGAGCTGCCCAGGCAGAGACAGGCAGGGAGGCTCTGCCGAGTCAGAAGAGGGACGGAAAAGCAGGGCAGACCGCTCAGCGGGCCAGAAGGGCAGGTTCCTGTCTTTGCAATGGGTCAGTGCAGAGCACCAGTGGCTGAGGGGCCCAGCTACAGCCAGCAGTGAAGACAGCAAGCTTCTCCACCACTGCACCACCGCCCGGGCTTGCTCCTGTGCCGAGGACTGCCTGCCCCATTCCCAGAGAACCCAGGGAAGCCTCCAGCCAAGAGATGGGACAGGACAAGGGCTTGGTCTCTAGTGTTGTTCCTACTCAAGATAGGAAGAAAGACATGAAGGAATGTTCCTGCCTGGCTGGTGCTCTCACTCTGCAGTAGCCTCCAGGGCACCCCAAAGCAGCACGGCCTTCTCATCACCAGTTACTAAAGGGAGGGAAAGCTCCTGAGACCTGAACAAAACCAATCACAAAACTAGGCGAGAATTTCTTTAGAGTTTAACTAAGTATGCAATACTATTTCCAGCCAGTTTCCCATCTCGATAGTCACGTAACAAACCAAGGCAATGACGGTCTTTAGTTGACTGAACAGTTCTCAAGTTCAAACGTTGACACTTAATAGAGGGTCTCAGCATTGCTGCTCCGAGGCCTCTTGATCTTCTCGATGTTTTTAAGGATCATGTCATGCAAAGTCACCTAGAAAAAGGGAGAAGAGGACTCAGACAAGAAGGATGAAGTCACACAGAGCTCAGCTTGCACAAGGAGTGCTGGTTGAAAGAGCAGCACAGCTCCACCCTCTGCCCCTGCGGGCAATTGCACACGGGGCTGAGGGAAGGGCTTCTCTCAGCCAGACTCTACAGAAGCCACATCACGTGCCAAAGAGGTTTCTTTACAGACCCGAGCAACGGCTTCTGTTACATGGAGAGTTTAGGATAACAGGCCTTCCATAGAAGGAATATTTTGAGCTAGCCTCCTGTTAGAAACACCCACCCCTCTGGGAGATGGTGGAGAGGCAACAGTTGGATCTTTCTGTTACAGCCAAAGCTGGGGACGAGACAGGCTCCTGGTCAGACGTCGGATTTGTAGGGTAAGGGGAGAGCAGCATCAGGGCTGAACAGGCTCCCTCCACTGCTGCGCAGGGAGCCAGCGCGAGCTTCGTTTTTGACTTACATATTGATTCCTCAGCTCTGAAATGATCAGGCGCAGACTAATGTACTCCTTCTCATCGATCTCTGTCACTGTGCGGCGATAGTCCTCCTACAGAGAGCAGACGCACGCTGAGCTGCCTGAGCTCAGCTCTGCCTCCCGTACAACAAGTGAATCAGAATCATGGAATGGTTTGGGTTGGAAGGGAACTCAAAGGGATTTCAGTTCCTCCCCCTGCCACGGGCAGGGACATCTCCCACTGGATCTGGTTGCTCCAAGCCCTATCCAGCCTGGCTTTGAACTCCTCCAGGGACGGGGCAGCCACCACTGCTCTGGTCAACCTGGGCCAGGGCCTCCCCACCCTCACAAGAAAACATTTCTTTCTAAGATCTCATCTCGGTCTCCCCTCTTCCCACTGAAAACTGTTCCCCCTCGCCCTATCACTGCACATCCTGATCAAAATCCCTCCCCAGCTTTCCTGGAACCCCTTTCAGTACTGGAAGCTGCTCTAAGGTCTCCCTGGAATATCCTGTCTTTTACAAAGGGATCCCCCCTTCAGCTTGCTCTCCTCTAAGGCAGATGTCCTGCATGCCTGTATGATTTCCCCCTCCTCCCTCAGCCCCGGAAAGCAGCAGCACGGAATGCGTCCATCCCCATTTACTTACCACATGAGGGTACTTAGCTATTTTGGAAACCAATTTTGCTCTTGTGATATAATATCTGGTAGGAAAAGCGAGAGATTGAAGGTCAGATAAGCAGCACCAAGAGGTTTTTCAGGCCCAAGCTGCCCTAGAAAGGCTGGAGGACCTTCCCCAAGCACTTTACATTTCCTAAGAGGTATCAAAAAGAGGTCCATTCTTGCATGCCTACCTAGAAATCTGGTCCAGGTAGGATGCTGCCTCACTCTCCACAGTTCGAAGCTCAGCGACTGTTTCCTCCTGCAGGGAAGACAAGGAATCCATCAGCCTCATGAGACTGCAGCCAGTCTTCGTGGCTCTGAAAGCAACGAGTCTCGGCAGTGCCACATCAAGCTCAGCGCTGGGTTTTAAAACCATGGCTGCAGCTACTGGATATCATGAAATCAAAGACTCTGAGGAATCCATGCCCCTGGAGCACAGCACTCCCCTACGACAGGCACAGGGCCAAAAGTGCGTTACCTGAATAGAAACACCAAAGTTGTTTCCATCTTCTATCCTGGGGATAAGCAGCTGCACCCACATTTTGACCTGCAGTGGAAGATCACAAGACAGATCAACACAGATTCACAGAATGGTTTGGGTTGGAAGAGAACTCAAAGCCCAGCCAGTTCCACCCCCTGCTATGGGCAGGGACACCTCCCACTGGATCCGGTTGCTCCAAGTCCCATCCAGCCTGGCCTTGAACCCCTCCAGCGATGGAGCAGCCACCACTGCTCTGGGCAACCTGGGCCAGGGCCTCCCCACCCTCACGGAAAAATATTTCTCATTTCTTCCCAAGATCTCAATCTCCCCTCTTTCAGTTGAAAACCATTTCCCCATATCCTATCCCTGCACTCCTTGATTCAGAGCCCCTCCCCAGCTTTCCTGGAACCCCTTTCAGTATTGGAGGCTGCTCTAAGGTTTCCCTGGAGCCTTAGAACGCCAACACTGCCACAGAGACCTTTCTGTTTTACCAGAAGTCCCCCAGGCCTCTGCCTTTGCCATGCAGTTCATGATAAATTCCTGCAGATCCTTCATGCTACTACAATGCTTCAAGGAGATTACTTCCTATGTGGCAGGGACACCACACAAGCCAGCACAAGCACAGCTTCCCATGGAAAGCTCCGCTGACCGTGACAATGCAAAAGAAGATCAAACCCCAACGGCAGGGAAGTTGGAACTGGATGGGCTTTAAGGTCCCTTTCAATCCAAACCACTCTATGATTCTAAAAAAAAAAAAAAAAAGCTTCAAGCAAGGAGCCTTGTAACAGACATCACCCTCTTTTGAAGGTAAATTCAGCTCCCAGAGGGCTCAGAAAAACATTATTTAACTCCAGTCGCTTTAGACACCACAGTACAGATCCTGCCTTTCCTCATCTACAGAGCACAGAGGGGCATCTCCTTCCACTCGGAGCAGCTTTGCCTCTCCTGTAGCAAAAGCATCCTGCTGCCTCCCCTCGCTCCAGCGCTCACACTCACCGTATTACACTTCTCAATAAGCAGCCTGATTTCTGGTTTCACTTTCTCAATGATGTCCACCAGCTGCTGGTTGCTCTTCAGCATCCCGTTGGGCATCACAAACACTTTGGTACCTAGTAGCAGAAGAGAAAACCACATTCCATCAGCAAGGAATCAGAGCAGCTGTACCAGGGGATCCGACGGAAGGTCCGCCTGAGCTTCTTTATCTCCCACAAAGGCTAGCAGTGAACATTGAGGCTACAGCTAACCTGTGGGGAAGGGGGAGTCTGCCATGGGATAACAGCTGTTACCACAAAGGAAGGAAAAGAGAAAACATGAAGCAGAGAAGAGAGCTGAAGAGCTCTAGGCTGCTGAGCCTGGGTACAAAGGATTTTCCCAATGCACGTGTATGAGCTGTTTCTGCCCCAGCTCAATCCAAAGCCTGGTATCTTCCTCCTGACAAGGAGAGCTTTCAGCAGAGCCACAGGAAGACTGGCTGCATCTGTCAGCAGGCCAAGCTCAAGCAAGTGCTACTTATATCTATCAGAGAAGTCCTAATTATGGCGTAAGAGCTGGAATCTGACTGCTCCACAACAGAATGTCCGTAGGCCAGGCTCTGAGAGGTGGTGGAGAGATTCCTGCACAAGCAGTAGCTGCAGTCAGGACAGGGCAAGTGGGTCTGACTGGATTTCATAGCCCTAAGGCAAGATGCATCAGTTTAGGGGGCAGCAACACGAGAGACTTGGGAACTCTTACCCTGAAAGGTTTCCTCACGGTCTTCCAGCTTCCTCTTTTTCATATTTGGCTAAAATATACAAAACGTTTTACTCACAAACTAGTCGTAAGCTATAACAGTGCTGCAAAGGAATTAAGGAAAACTTTAAAGCCTCTGCTACGCTCCTAGTTTCTAAGAATTCTTCTTTAAACACAAAGGAGGACCGCAGAGCACAGCGTTACCTCCAGAAGACTTCCCAGGCTCCAGAGACCAATTCCTAAAAGCCCTTAGGAGAGCCATAGCCTGTTGTTAATTGAGAATAGCCTACTCCGGCAGAGAGCAAGCTATGCAGTTTTAATTAACACATGTAGGGATCACAGCCAAGAGAGAAACCTTACCCCATCCAGTCCATCGTGGCTGTTGGTGAGGAGAATTGGGTCAGGCACTGGGAGGTTCATGTCCGAATGGATCTGAGTGAGATCATGAATATTCAGGATAGGCTCCTGGAAAATAAAGCAGATTTGTTATTTAATTATGAACAAATTCCGTCACACCAAACACAATGAGAAGACAAAAGACTCAGCCCTCCCTTTAACCCAACCATAAAATAAGAATGAATGAAAAAGATGCCTAACAATGGGCTTGGGATGAGACCTCCCTCTGCCCAAGAGCAGCGTGCCAGCTCCAGGCTGTGATCAAAGCAATCGAGTGTCTGGAGGCCACAGCATCGTGAAGGACAGCCCAAAGCTACCAAATACACAGAACAGATGAATGTGGCGCTCACACAAAGAAAACTGAAAAGGGAAGCACCCCCTCTAGAGCTAAAAGCACTCAAATGCACGCAAGGAATCGCATCACAGCTCTGGTTTGTGTAACAAAGTGAAACACACAAAAGGATACACAGGAGGAGACCTGCCAGGTCGCTTTCAACACGGGGTTTGAAAGCAAAACAGGATAGGGAGAACAGGGTGCACTTTACCTTAAGGAACCCATCGAGTTCTAACAGCTTCTTTGGGAAAAAGTTTGCCACCAGGTCTTCAGCCTGAGAGAGAAAGAACAGATGATGATGTAAAACGGTGCCACAAGGTTCCTGTTAGCGGGCAAGACCACAAGGAAAATCCAGTGTCCAAAGGCAGGACAGAGAGCACCAGCTCTGCCTGCTGCTGCTGGCCAAGCTCAGCCCAGCTGAGGAGATGCTGGGGAACCGTAAGGCTGTGTAACTGCGTGCTGCTTGATGATCAATGCTCTGGGCGCTGCTCAGCTTCCAGTAGAGGCTCACATCGAACCAGGTCTGTCAGGAGAACACAGCTGAGTGGCCTCTCTCCCGTCCTGCCATGTTCTGGGCTGTGGCAGAGGGATACTCACCTCACTCGTGATCCGCTCCCTGAAGGAGTCGACCTGTGGAAGGGAAAAGCAACGGTTTGGAGTGGTGCTCGGAAAGCAAAGCTCAGCCCAAGCTGAGAAAGTGGAACTCGGCTGCAGCATGAGTTCTAGACCCCTCTAGGTGCAGCCCTGCTCCTCCCAAGAACTGCTGGGGGGCCCAGAAGCGCAGCACAGCACTGGGGCTCCTAGTTTGCCTTCTCTACACCAGATGCACAGGAGAGGCCCAGCAGCACGAAGGCAAGTGCCGGATCATGGAGGAGAATGGCAAACTGGGGCTTGACTGCAGGATGGGATGTGGAGGGAAATCATGGAATGGTTCAGGTTGGTAAGGACCTTAAAGCCCATCCAGTTCCAATGGGAACTCCTCCCACTGGATCAGGGGCTCCAAGCCCCATCCAACCTGGCCTTGAACCCCTCCAGGGATGGGGCAGCCACCCCTGCTCTGGGCAACCTGGGCCAGGGCCTCACGGCCCTCAGCGTGAAGGATTTCTAACTAACTTCTAATCTAAACCTTCCTCCTTTCAATTTAAAGCCATTCCTTCTAGTTCTATCGTCCCATGCCTTTGTAAAAAGTCCCTGCCCAGCTTTCCTGGAGCCCCTTTCAGCACTGGAAGCTGCTCTAAGGTCTCCCCGGAGCCTCCTCTTCTCCGGGCCGCACAATCTCTCCTCACAGGATGCGCAGCCCGGGCCCGTCCATCGCCGGGCACGGAACGGCCCGGGGGCGACCTCACTGCCGTCCCGCCCCCCGCGGTGCAGGGGCAGAGCCGAGAGGCGGGGTCAGAGCCGAGGCCTCCCCCCTCAGCGGCGGCGGCGGCGGCGGGAACGGGTGGCCCTCCCCGCCCGACGAGCCGCACCCCCCCCATCCCACCACGAGACGCGGCGGGGGCGGCGGGCGCACCTTGAGCTTCACCTCCGGGTCCACCTTGAGCAGCGAGGCCATGGCGGGGGCGTGGGGCCGGGAGCGGGGCCGGGTGCGGGGTCTGGCGCGGAGCCGCGCGGCCGCTGCCCCTTCCACCGGCGGCGCCGCCACCGGAACTGACGTCACAGAGCGTGCGCCCGCCGCCCGATTGAGGCTCTGTTCCCCCCCACCCCGACATCAGCGCGCATGCGCAGACAGGTCCTGGCAGCGCAGGTCCTGGCAGCTCATAGTGCGTTTACCCCCCCACCAACCAGCCCGCCCCAGGTCCTGGCAGCTCACAAGGCGCCCTGCTGGGTCCTGTCGTCCTGCCAGGGCCCAGGGAGAGCGACAATGCGGGGAAATGAACTCTCTGAGAGTCGTTTTGGAGTTGTTTTGGAGGGAGAATCCTTTATCAGGCCTGGGCAACATGAGAGAGTGGTGTCTAGCAGTAACGTGCAGTGAGACAAGAGCTGGGGATAGAATAGATTGGAGAATACATAGATCATAGAATGGTTTGGGTTGGAAGGGACCTCAAAGCCTATCCAGTCCCACCCCTGCCATGGGCAGGGACACCTCCCACTGGATCCAGTTGCTCCAAGCCCCATCCAACCTGGCCTTGAACCCCTCCAGGGATGGGGCAGCCACCCCTGCTCTGGGCAGCCTGGGCCAGGGCCTCCTCATCCTCATCTTGAACAAATTCCTCCTTATGTCTAGTCTAAACCTGCCCCTCTCCAGATTATACCTGTTACCCTTTGTCCTATCATCACAAGCCTCTGTGAACAGTCCCTCTCCATCTTTCTTGTAGCCCCTTCAGGTATGGGAAGGTCACTATAAGATCTCCTCGAAGCCTTCTCTTCTCCAGGCTGAACAACCCCAACTCCCTCAGCCTGTCCTTGTATGGAAGGTGCTCCAGTGCTCTGATCATCCTTGTAGCCTCCTCTGCACCTGTTCCAACAGCTCCATCTCCTTCTCATGTTGAGGATTCCAGCACTGGACACAATCCTCCAGGTGAAATCTCACAAGAGAGGAATAGAGGGGCAGAATCGCCTCCCTTTCTGCTGGCCATGCTTCTTTTGATGCAGCCCAGGACACGGTTGATAAACATATACGGTAGATAAACATATAAGGGTGATAAATGGCAATTATCTAAGCTTGTACATCATATAGTGATGTATGCTTTGAGCTAAGGTAAATGTTTATCTAAAGGAGGACCAGTTGCGCAAGGAACAGATATTCTGTAAGAAAAGATAATCACAGAATCATTAGGTTGAAAAAAAAACCCACAGGATCATCGAGTCCAACTATTCCTACCAACTGAAGCAGGGAAGCCACGTTGCTGCACTGACAGAAAAGAATCTTTTTTTTTTTACAAGTTTGGGCTGCAACCCCCTAAGGTTGAAAGTTCACCAACAAAGAAGACTTCAAGCCTTCATCTTTGGACTCCCCAGGATGTGTCTTCATGACCACACAAAGGACCAACTGCACGTGGAAACGAGATGTGGAGATATGTTAAGGATAACACAAAAAAAAGAAAGGATATGTAAAACATTTTCAGGAGGTGAAATGAATCTGCATAGATCTGTAACACAAAAGACATGATTTTCTAGCTTGGTGCGTGTGTTTGGAAGAGTGATCCTCCATGCATGCAGCACTGCAAATAAAAGAATAGCTGCTTAATAATGATCATACAGTTGTTACTGAGTCATTAGGCTGTCCAGAGAAGAGCAACGAAGCTGGGGAAGGGGCTGGAGAACAAGTCTTATGAGGAGCGGCTGAGAGAGCTGGGGGTGTTTAGCCTGGAGAAGAGGAGGCTGAGGGGAGACCTCATTGCTCTCTGCAACTCCCTGAAAGGAGGTTGTGGAGAGGAGGGAGCTGGGCTCTTCTCCCAAGGGACAGGGGACAGGACGAGAGGGAATGGACTCAGGCTCCACCAGGGGAGGGTCAGGCTGGACATCAGGGAAAAATTTTTCACAGAAAGGGTCATTGGGCAGTGGCAGAGGCTGCCCAGGGAGGTGGTGGAGTCCCCATCCCTGGAGGTGTTTAAAAAACAGGTAGATGAGGTGCTGAGGGACATGGTTTAGTGATTGATGGGAATGGTTGGACTCGATGATCCAGTGGGTCTTTTCCAACCTGGTGATTCTATAATTCTACGATTATCTTGGAATTGTTACCCAGTCGCACTTAGCCTCCCTCTTTTGTGAGGAGTGCAAGAACGCAAGGGGGTTTAGAAGCTCCGTCCAAAGAGCTTTCCCTTGAATCAAGGGAAAATGTCTTCACCAAAAGGGGTTCTCAGACACTGTCACAGCTGCCCAGGGAGGTGGTGGAGTCCCCATCCCTGGAGGTGTTTAAAAGACAGGGAGATGAGGTACTCTGGGGTGGTTTAGTAGTGGGCAGGTACAGTTGGGCTTGATGATGTCAAAGGTCTTTTCCAACCAAGTGATTCTGTGCTTCTATATTTGCTACTTGATACTGAAAACACCGGCAAAAAACTCTCTAAGACTTGTTAAAAAAAAAAAAAAAGCCAACATCCTTTATCAGGCCTGGGCAACACGAGGGAGTTATCTGCATCAATCGTCTGCGGTGACACAAGAGCTGGGGACAGAACATATTTCCTGCTTACATGCATGTGTATAAATTTCCTCAGATATTTTATGCATGTTCTGTTACTTTCCAAGGTCTAATTTTAATGTTATTATGAACTTCACAACAGCCAAACCTCTTGCTAATATGGAGCTTTGGAGCCAGCTCTGCGTGGCCTTGCGCCTGAGATAGGGAAAGACTGCAAACAGGTGATTACAGAAGAAGACACCTCTGCTCAGAACAGATCACCCTGAACAGAAAGCGTCACCATCCGCAAAGAATGAACAGTGTCTGGAAATTCTACGATTCTATGAAAAACACTGAAAACTTACATGAATTCTGTGAAAAACACTGAAAAAAACCCATGTTCTCAGAGGGACATTCTGTCTAATTTTAAACAAATAGAATTACTTAGATGAAACTGAACTCTACTTGAGCTTAAATCAAAATATTCTGCTTTTTTGTAATAGGAACTGCTTCTTGTATCACTGCCCTGACAGCATCGCATGGGCACCACCCCCCTGCCAGGGAGAAGTGTGGCCAGCAGGGAGGGAGGGGATTCTGCCCCTCTGTTTCTCTCTTGTGAGACCTCATCTGGAGAATTGTGTCCAGTTATGGAATCCTCAGCGTAAGAAGGAGATAGAGCTGTTGGAATGGGTCCAGAGGAAGCTACGAAGATGATCTGAGGGCTGGAGAACAGGCTGAGAGAGCTGGGGTTGTTCAGCCTGGTGAAGAGATGGCTCCAAGGAAACCTTAGAGCAGCTTCCAGTACCTGAAGGGGCTACAAGAAAGCTGGGGAGGGACTGTTCATAAAGGCTTGTGGTGATATGATGAGGGGGAATGTATATGAACTTGGCCCTGGTGAGATCGCTCCTCGAATCCTGGGTTCAGTTCTGGGCCCCTTCCCACAAGAAGGATGTTGAGGCTCTGGAGCGAGTCCAGAGAAGAGCAACGAAGCTGGTGAGGGGGCTGGAGAACAAGAGGAGCATCTGAGAGAGCTGGGGGTGTTTAGCCTGGAGAAGAGGAGGCTGAGGGGAGACCTCATTGCTCTCTGCAACTCCCTGAGAGGAGGTTGTGGAGAGGAGGGAGCTGGGCTCTTCTCCCAAGGGACAGGGGACAGGACGAGAGGGAATGGCCTTAATCTCTGCCAGGGGAGGTTCAGGCTGAACATTAGGAACAAATTTTTCACGTAAAGGGTCATTGGGCACTGGCAAAGGCTGCCCAGGGAGGGGGTTGAGTCACCTTCCCTGGAGGGGTTTAAGGGACGGGTGGACGAGGTGCTGAGGGACATGGGTTAGTGATTGATGGGAATGGTTGGACTCGATGATCCTGTGGGTCCTTTCCAACCTGGTGATTCTATGATTCTATGAACTGGAGAGGGGCAGATTTAGGCTTGATGTAAGGAGGAATTTATTCATGCTGAGGGCGGGGAGGCCCTGGCCCAGGTTGCCCAGAGCAGGAGTGGGTGCCCCATCCCTGGAGGGGTTCAAGGCCAGGTTGGATGGGGCTGGGAGCCCCTGATCCAGTGGGAGGTGTCCCTGCCCATGGCAGCGGGTGGAACTGGATGGGCTTTGAGATCCCTGCCAACCCAAACCATTCTATGATTCTAGGATCTGTGCCTTCTCCCCCGCCCTGCCAGGACCCTCCGGCCCCTCGTGTCTCTCTCGCCCTGCCAGGACCCTCCGCCCCGCGCGTCACTTCCGGCCGCCGAGGCCCCGGGGGCGGCGCCGGTGCCGGTGGGGATGGAGGGCGGCCGGGGCGCCGCCTGCACCGCGCAGGTGAGCTTCGTGTGCCAGCGCTGCAGCCAGCCGCTCAAGCTCGACACCTCCTTCAAAATCCTCGACCGACTCACCATCCAGGAGCTCACCGGTACCGGCGGGGCGGGCGGGCGGGGGGAGCGGGGCGGGGAGCGGGCCGCGGGGCCGCCTAACGCCGCCGCCTGTCCCGCAGCCCCGCTGCTCGGCGCCGCCCCGGCTCGGCCCGCGGACGCGCAGGAGGAGGAGAGCGCCCTGGCGGAGGTAACGGCGGGATCCCCCTCCCCCGGGGCCGGGCCCCGGCCAGCCCGGTTCCCCCTTCCCCCGGGGACCGTGGCCTCCTACCTGTTCTCTTCGCCCGGTCATCGTGTCCCCCGTTTCCCCGGTGACTACGTCCCACGTCGCTCTTCTTTCCCTGGTGACCCGTGTGTCCCCTTCCCCTGACGACTGTGTGTCCCCCGGTGACCGTGTCCACCCTTGGTGACCATGTCCTGATACTCCTCTTCACCCTCTAATTGTGTCCCTCTTTGCTTCGCTGACCTGTGTGTCCCCTTTCCCCTGTGACCACGTCCACCCCCAGTAACCTATCTGTCCCCTTTCCTCTTCCCATGGTGACCCGTGTGTCCCCTTTTCCCTGTGACCACGTCCACCCCCAGTGACCTATCTGTCCCCTTTCCTCTTCCCATGGTGCCCCATGTGTCCCCTTCCCCTGTCACCATGTCCCCCCCACTGACTGTGTCCCCCATCCTCTCCTTTTTCCCCCGTGACCGTGTCATGCCCCCCCCGCCCTTCTCCCAGTGACTCTGGTGACTGTGTTGTCCTCCCTTTCTCTGCTTAACCGCGTTTGTGTCCCCCCAGGAAGCCTTCACGGAGAACCGGCAGGATGGTGTCTCCCGCAGGTTCATCCCACCAGCCAGGTACGGCCACCCCTGCCCAGCCCGGGGGGCCCTGCGGGGCACAGCGCTGCTCCAGGGGCTCCAGGAAAGCTGGGGAGGGGCTCTTGACCCGGGAGGGCAGGGATAGGACGCGGGGGAATGGTTTTGAGCAGAAAGAGGGGAGATTGACATGAGATCTGAGGAAGAAATGTTTCCCTGTGGGGGTGGGCAAGCCCTGGCCCAGGTTGCCCCATCCCTGGAGGTGTTCAAGGCCAGGTTGGATGGGGCTTGGAGCAACCAGATCCAGTGGGAGGTGTCCATGCCCATCACAGGGCTTGGAACTGGATGGGCTTTGAGGTCCCTTCTAACCCAAATTGTTCTTTGAGTCTGATTAAATACCACCCATTCTCCCTCCCTGACCCCGAAACCATCCCTGGAGAGAGCTGGGGGTGTTTAGCCTGGAAAAGAGGAGGCTGAGGGGAGACCTCATTGCTCTCTGCAACTCCCTGAAAGGAGGTTGTGGAGAGGAGGGAGCTGGGCTCTTCTCCCAAGGGACAGGGGACAGGACGAGAGGGAATGGCCTCAAGCTCCGCCAGGGGAGGTTCAGGCTGGACATTAGGAAAAAAAAATTCATAGAAAGGGTCATTGGGCACTGGCAGAGGCTGCCCAGGGAGGGGGCTGAGTCACCTTCCCTGGAGGGGTTTAAGGGGTGGGTCGATGAGGCGCTGAGGGACATGGGTTAGTGATTGATGGGAATGGTTGGACTCGATGATCCAGTGGGTCTTTTCCAACCTGGTGATTCTCTGATTCTATAACAACCCTGGTATCCAGCCTGACTCCCGTGTACCCTTAGCACTTAACTCTCTTGAACTTCTTTCCAAGAATGATGTCCACAGAAAGCGCCAACAGTTTCACGCTGATCGGAGAGGCGTCGGATGGCGGCACAATGGAAAACCTCAGCCGCAGGCTGAAGGTAAGCTGAACACGATCTGGTGAACTTGGGTGCTTTTGGGTGGGATGCTTGTTTGAGATTAAACTGCAAAGGGTCCCATAGCGCTGGCATCCCCAGGTTTCTGTGGTGAGTAGTTTGGGAATGCTGGATTATTATAAATCGAGATTTGCCAGCGAATCCCTTTTGCTAGTGGGAGAAGCACAAACCACTTTGCTGGAAACCAGGAGCAGCATCGGCTGAGCTGAGGGTGGGCTCTTCTGTCAGGTCACCGGGGACCTCTTCGACATCATGTCGGGGCAGACAGACGTGGATCACCCGCTGTGTGAGGAATGCACAGACACGCTGCTGGACCAGCTGGACACACAGCTGAACATCACAGAGAACGAGTGCCAGAATTACAAGTGAGTGACTCAGAGGCACCCAGAGAGTGAGAGCTTGAAGCGTAGGGAGAGAATGCAGCCTTGATCCAGCTTTCCATGATCGGCACCAGGCATCCTTGACTTCAGCGCTTGGTTTTCTTGGGCTGAATGAGACAAAAAGTGTATTTGGGAGAGTCCTGGGGTACGCAGCTTCCCTAAAAGCCCACCAGGACCACAGAAGCCACCTGTGCCCAGTGCCTGTGTGGCAGCATTCCTGTGTGGTCAAGGGTTTCTCGGAGATGCTTCCTGATGGGCAGCAACAGACCCTCTCACCATCTCACTCCCATGTTCTCCTGTTCGCCTTCCTGACAGAGCAGCGTCAGTGGGGAGAGCTGGGGATTGACAAGAGGTCCATGTGGGATCAGTGTCCTTCTCTTTGTCACGGAACCAGGCACGCTTGGTGGGTGTCTTTCCCCAGATCTCCGTGTTGCAATGGTGTTGCTCTCCTTTAGGAGATGTCTGGAGATACTGGAACAAATGAATGAGGATGATAAGGAGAAACTGCAAACAGAACTGAAAGAACTTGCGCTGGAGGAGGAACAGCTGATTCAGGAGCTGGAGGACGTCGAGAAGAACCGCAAGATTGTGGCTGAAGACTTTGAGAGAGTCAGGGCAGAGGCGGAGCGGTTGGAGCAGGAAGAAGTTCAGTGAGTGAACTGCAGCTTCAGTTTGTGGTAGGGATTTGGGGTGACAAATAAATGAGATCATAACGCAGAGTTATGATCATAATCATAATGCCCAAGTGCAAGAGGCTGGTTCTTTGCAAAACCGAACCAAAACAACCTTGTGTGTCCTGTGTTGCTTTTCTGTAAAAGCCCACACTTAGCGTTTCTTGTCTTGCTTTTATTACCAGGTATCAGAAGGAATACTGTGAATTCAAGAGGCAGCAGCTGGAGCTGGACGACGAGCTGAAAAGTGTGGAGAACCAGATGCGCTATGCCCAGATGCAGTTGGATAAGTTAAAGAAAACCAACGTGTTCAATTTAACCTTTCACATCTGGTAATGTTGACGCTGCAACATTGCTCAGTTTGTTAGGAATCTGCAACACGGAGCTGTGTTGGCAGGGAAGGTGCTGCTCAAGTCCTGTGCCCACAGCAAAGCTCCTGCGCGGGGCTCCCTGCAGAGGCAGCTGAAGGAGGTTTCTGGTGTTGTGCAGACATCCAAGTAGGCTGTGAAATGGCTCCTTCCTAAACCCTGTTAATGAACCAGGACCGCGTGTGCCAGGCAGCTTTTGTGTCAGGCTTCACAGAGATGAGAGTTTGGGGAGAGCAGAGGTTTGGTTGGGGCTTTTGGGGGTTTGTTTGATTCTTTTCTAATTATCTCTGTCATAAAGAGAGAATGAGGGGTTGGTGTTTATCTAAACTGTTAAACCAGAGCCCCAAACCCTCCTTGCTCAGTTAGCGATGTTGTTCCATACAGAATCACAGAATCACAGAATCACAGAATAACCAGGTTGGAAGAGACCCACTGGATCACCGAGTCCAACCGTTCCTACCAAACACTACCTGGCAGCACGTGGGCCCTCTTTGGTTTGTAGGCTGGAGGCTGCTGCTGCCCTGGTGCACTTATTTCTGATTCCTTTTATCACAGGCACAGCGGTCAGTTTGGCACAATCAATAACTTCAGACTTGGCCGTCTCCCCAGCGTTCCCGTAGAATGGAATGAGATCAACGCTGCCTGGGGGCAGACGGTGCTGCTGCTGCACGCTCTCGCCAACAAAATGGGCCTGAAGTTTCAAAGGTAGCTGCGACCCCGTGTGCGTTACACTGAGGGCCTGGCTGAGGGCAGACTGATCTGCCTTGTCAATTGTATCTCCTTTCAGATACCGCCTGGTACCTTACGGCAATCACTCGTATTTGGAGTCCCTCACGGACAAATCCAAGGTAAGTGGTCCTGCAGGAATCGTAGGATGCTGACCTTGAATTCCACAGAGCCCTGGTGACGCGAGGCACGCATAAGGCAAACTCAGCACGTTATGCCTTTACAGTACAGGAGAGCCAACTGTCCCGATTTCTCCAACCTCTAGTGGCTTGGATCAGAAATGGTGCGACCAGCAGGTCCAGAGAGGTTATTGTCCCTCTGGACTCGGCACTGGTGAGACCGCTCCTCAAATCCTGAGGTCAGTACTGGGCCCCTCACCACAAGAAGGATGTTGAGGCTCTGGAGCGAGTCCAGAGAAGAGCAACGAAGCTGGTGAGGCGGCTGGAGAACAAGAGGAACGGCTGAGAGAGCTGGGGGTGTTTAGCCTGGAGAAGAGGAGGCTGAGGGGAGACCTCATTGCTCTCTGCAACTCCCTGAGAGGTGGTTGTGGAGAGGAGGGAGCTGGGCTCTTCTCCCAAGGGACAGGACGAGAGGGAATGGCCTCAAGCTCCACCAGGGGAGGTTTAGGCTGGACATCAGGAAAATTTTTTTCACAGAAAGGGTCACTGGGCACTGGCAGAGGCTGCCCAGGGAGGGGGTTGAGTCACCTTCCCTGGAGGGGTTTAAGGGATGGATGGACGAGGTGCTGAGGGACATGGGTTAGTGATTGATGGGAATGGTTGGACTCAATGATCCAGTGGGTCTCTTCCAACCTGGTGATTCTATGATCTCACTCCACGTCCCATATCGAGCCACTCCTGCCATCCAGCCTGCAGCCCAGAAAGCCAACCATGTCCTGGGCTGCATCCACAGCAGTGGGATCCGCAGGGTGAGGGAGGGGGTTCTGCCCCTCTGCTCCGCTCTGGTGAGACCCCACCTGGAGCCCAGTGTTCAGCTCTGGAGTCCTGAGCATGGGAAGGATATGGAGCTGTTGGAGAAAGTCCAGAGGAGGCCATGGAGATGATCCGAAGGCTGAAATGTTCTCCCCTATGAGAACAGGCTGAGAGAATTGGGGTTGTTCAGCTTCGAGGAGAAAAGGCTCTGGGGAGATCTTGGAGCAGCTTCCAGGACTGAAAGGCGCTCCAAGAAAGCTGGGGAGGGGCTCTTGCTCAGGGTGGGCAGGGATGGGACAAGAGGGTACAGTTTTCAGCTGAAAGAGGGGAGATTGAGATGAGATCTTAGGAAGAAATGTTTTGCTGTGAGGCCCTGGCCCAGGTTGCCCAGAGCAGTGGTGGCTGCCCCATCCCTGGAGGAGTTCAAAGCCAGGCTGGATGGGGCTTGGAGCAACCAGATCCAGTGGGAGATGTCCATACCCACGGCAAGTGGTTGGAGCTGGATGGGCTTTGAGGTCCCTTCCAACCCAAACCGTTCTATGATTCAGATTAAAAACCACAGGATTTTCTCTCGACCCTGCAGCTGGGCCTGGGAAGGGTAGTGTTATTTGGGATGATAACCACAGAAGTCATATTCATTATGTGTCCCACACCACTCCTAGAGCATCCAGTGACAAATTTAGGCCTTGCAGAACCCTGAAGAGCTGCAGTGACAATATCCGAATTGGAGAGCCTGAGACAAATCTCTTTTCCAGGAGCTCCCCTTGTACTGTTCTGGAGGACTGCGGTTCTTCTGGGACAATAAGTTTGATCACGCCATGGTGGCTTTCCTGGACTGTGTGCAGCAATTCAAAGAAGAAGTGGAAAAAGGTGGAACTCGCTTTTGTTTGCCTTATCGGTGAGTGTTGCTCTAAATGGTGTCAAAGGCCTCATGTGCTGTCACAGCTAGTGCCTGCTGGTCCTGTCCTGTCTGTCTGGAATTGACACTGTTCTTTATAACATGTGGGATGACCACATTTGCTCCTAGTTGATTGGAACTCTAAAGCTGGTTCCTCAGGTGAAGACCCGAGATATGCTACGTTTCCTTTAAAACAAAAGTAGAATAATACAGACGTCAGTGTTTAACTTCGCTGCTTGATGCCACGTTGGGATCAAATGCTTGCAGTAGCAGTCATAGAATCATGAATGGTTTGGTGGGGTGGAAGGGACCTCAAAGCCCAGTTCTAACCCGCTGCCATGGGCAGGGACACCTCCCACTAGATCTGGTTGCTCCAAACTCCCTCAAATCTGGCCTTGAACCCCTCCAGGAATGGGGCAACCATGACTTCTCTGGGCAGCCTGGGCCAGGGCCTCCCCTGCTCACAGGAAAACAGTTCTTCCTAAAACCTAATCCAAGCTCTCCTATTTCAGCTTAAAACCATTCCCCCCCTGTCCTAACCCTCTGCACTAATAAACCTTTTTATGTGATAAAGGATGGACGTGGAGAAAGGCAAGATTGAAGATACCGGTGGCAGTGGTGGCTCTTACTCTATTAAAACACAATTTAACTCTGAGGAGCAATGGACAAAAGCACTTAAATTCATGCTGACAAACCTAAAGTGGGGTCTTGCCTGGGTCTCATCCCAATTCTACAAGTAAGCATGTAAAGAACCCGTCCTGGCAGCCGTACAACAAGTAAGCATGTGAAGAACCCGTCCTGGCAGCTGCAGGGCACCTGCGTTCCGTTGGAGAAAGTCAGATTAAGATTTCTCTTAATGTTAACCAGTATAAAATGTTTACAATACCAAAAATCCACATGACACTTTATTTAAAATACACGTAGTCTATGGAAAAGCAATATGTAAAGCTGTCTTTGTGAGCTGAACAAAATAAACAAAATCAGCTACCAAATAGCTACTAAAGTGGTATTTTGGGGGGTTTGTAGATATATGTATAAATTACTGTTATGCTTCTGAACACCACTGAGTTTGATCCTGCTCTGTTACAGCTTCACAAACAGGTTAGAAAAGCAAAATGTTAGAACTGACAGGACCTCTGCTTGGTAATTAAAGGGCAACTAAGAGTCCAAAGTAAAACCACCTCAGTCCTATCAGCACTTCTCTGTGCCACTGCGCTTCGCAGGGTTGGATACTGTTTGAAATGCCACTGGCTGTGGTGATACTGGCTATTTGTGATCCTCCTGCAGCCTGTTCTGGGACAGAGGTGGAGTGAACAGCAAAACACTGTTCCACACAGACAGTGCTTTCACTGGGCGTGTGCCAGGTACTGTGGAAACAGGCCCTGGCTGTGCTGAATAAATACCTGCTGTCACAACAACAAAACCAGTGCGATTCTTCCCTTTTCACAACCCTGGGCAGCTTGCTGCCTTTTACAGGGTGAGAGCACATAAGCTCCAAGTGCTGGGAAGGAAGGGAGATGGTAAAGAGCTGCAGCAGCTGCTTGAGACAAAAGATTAATCTTTTTAAAGGCAAGTGGAGTAAGCAAGCACAGCTCTCTAATGACTGGGGTGTGACTTGTTTCCATCACTCCAGTGACCCCAAGCAGAACACTAGAGACACAAATGCTTTCTCAGAACATGTGACCCTTCCTAGAGTTTTCTCCTTATTCAAAGCAAACGTATTCCTGACTTTGAAGATGTAGCTCATATGATAAACCTTTTGATGCTGAAAGAGGTGTTTCTGAAGGCTGCGTTGCTCCTGCACGTCTCCCCTCGCAGCACTGGTGCACGGCCTGAATGAACAAGTTTATCCAATGAACACAGAACACACAAAATGTGACAGAATACCTGGCTTTGAAACCAAAACTAAAGCCAAATGGCGCTGGATTCCCTGTGCAGTATCACAGCAGCTTGCTGCCAAGGTGGTAGCAACTGCTTGTGGAAGGCAGCTCTTATTTAAGCAGCACAATCCTGCTCTCCAGAGCGTTTGTTCCACTGTTCCTGTAGTGCTGTGTCGGGGTGGTGCTGCCGATGATGTGCTTCAGCACTGCGTAAGAGAACTCCAAGATACTTTGCGACGTGATGCCAGTGACACAGTTTAAGTGCTCCACAACCTTAAAGACAGACAACTCTCGCTTGCAGTGCCCAAGAGACACAAGTTACAGACCCCCAAATCTAATGAGAATAACAGTGCTCATGCATACACTCAATCAGCAATCAAAGCCTCTCGGGAGGGCCTTCTATTTGGTTGGGGTTTTCTTAGTTTGTGATTTTTTACGAAAGAAGCAATGGAAAAGCTACAATCTGTAAAAGGCTGGTGTAGCACATCAAGTTGGGCAGGAGGGTTTATCTGCTTGAGGGCTGTTTAGCCTGGAGGAGGCTGAGGGGAGACCCCATCGGTCTCTACAACGCTTGGAAAGGAGGTTGTGGTGAGGTGGGTGCTGGTCCCTTCTCCCCAGAAACAAGGGATAGGACAAGAGGAAATGGCCTCAAGTTGTGCCAGGGAAGGTTTAAAGTGGATATTAGGAAATACTACTTCACCAAAAGGATTGTCAAGCATTGGAACCAGCTGCCCAGGGCAGCGTTGGAGTCTCCATCCCTGGAGGGATTTAAAAAGACATGGAGAAATGGCACAAAGGGACACAGTTTAGTGGTGGAGTCAGCAGCACTTGGTTTACGGTTGGACTCGATGATCTTAAAGGTCTTTTCCAACCTGAACAACTCTGTGATTCTGCATTCATTAAGTTTGGGTAGAAAGTTGTCCCATGGGATTGTTCTCCACCCATTAACAAAACAAAGGCTGGGGGTTCAGCCTGGCTGTAAAGCCAAAGTGTGAGGATAAGCTTACATGAGTGCAAGCGGGAGCCTTCCTGCTTAAGAAGCTGAATGCTACCACCTCCCTCAGGCTATTCCCAGAGCCCACCTCTCTTTTTGCAGCACTTAAACATGTTAGAAACAATGTGGAGGCTGTTTACGTGTTCAGAAGTGACTGTACCTGCTTCCAGAGCCCAGGGTTTAATATGAACACACTTGTGCTGATGATTCCCACGGCCAAGAGCATGAAATCTTCCTTCACAGACAAAAACTTTGCTCTGCAGAAGTGAAAAACATCTTCTGGTGTAAAACGCTGCTGGCTTTACAGTTCCCTGATCAAAAGCCCCTCCCCAGCTTTTCTGGAGCCCCTTTCAAAGCACTAGAAGCTGCTCTAACATCTCCCCCGAGCCTTGTCTTCTCCAGGCTGAACAACCCCAACTCTCCCAGCCTGTCCTCATAGCAGAGGTTCTCCAGCTCTCAGATCATCTCCGTGGCCTCCTCTGCACTCACTCTAAGACATCCACACCCTTCCAGTGCTGAAGTGCTTTTCCTAAAGGAGACGTGGTGAAGCACATCGCTTTGCACTGGTACATCAATAAACAGTGCTGAAAGCCCCCCAAATCAATTTTTTTAAAAAACATGCCTAAGAAATGGTGTAATGTGAATTATGCTGCTATTTCTTAGGGGGTTTTAGAGTTTTAAATTCAAACAGTTCTTTTCAGCAATGGCCATGTGAGCTGCTTACACCTGCAGTTTGCTGGGTGTGGAATTTTCGATGGCGATCTTCAGCAAAGTGTCGTAGATGGTATCTCTCATGAGGTAGGAGAAGTCCAGGAGCTCCATGCACATCTGATGTAAAGGTTTTGCAGGAAGCAGGCAGCCGTTATGTCCTAGCATGGAGATCACACATCATCAGCTGTACATTTTGAGTCATTAAACTGAATGAGAAAGCATCGTTAGTTACTGCGAGTGAGGGAGGAAGATTTGTGGAGAGCTGCCTGCTGTTTCTGAACGCCATGGCCTCGTGCCGTAGGCTGTCTCGATCTCAGTATCATTTCACTCATTCTGAAACACAGGTCACCAGACCTGGGTGAAGAAAATGATAAGTGACTGTAGAACAAGTGGCCTCACACTGAGTTTTGTGAGTTCTCAGCTCTTTCACTGAACAAATCCTGACTGGCTGCTCAACAACAGCCTCCAGATTCTATCACAGAACCAGAGAATGTCCTGAGTTGGAAGGGACCCACAAGGATCATCGAGTCTAACTCCTGTCCCTACACAGAACAACCCCAACATTCACCCTGTGGGTCTGAGGGCCTTGGCCAAAGGCTTCTGGAATATTGTCAGGCTTGGGCTGTGACTGCTTCCCTGGGAGCTGTTCCAGTGCTCCACCGCCCTCTGGGGGAAGAACCAGTTCCTAATGTCCAACCTAACCCTCCCCAGCACATCTTCCTGCCATTCCCTCAGGTTCTATCATTGGTCACCAGAGAGAAGAGCTCATTGCCTGCTCCTCCTCCTCCTCTCCGTGTGAGGAAGCTGCAGACCACGATAAGGTCTCCCCTCATTCTCCTCTTCACCAGGCTCAACAGACCAAGTGACTTCAGCTTTTCCTCTAAAACCTTCCCCAACTCCGTGCCCTCCTCTGGACGCTCTCCAGTAGTGTTGGATCCTTTTTATCCTGTGGCGCCCTACTAGATTCTACTACAGACAAAGGTCTCGCCTGAAAAGTGAAGCCCAGGACAATCTGAAAAGGTTTGTGTGCCTGCACGGCAAAATCTGTAACGTGAGACACTTGGCAGAGATCAGTAATAGCTCTGTTACGCTCTTAAAACCTCTCGCCCCCTCTCTCCTATAGATGCTCTTACCTAAAACCTCCAGAAGCAATTCCACGTACGCCAAAGGAGTCGACATGTTGATCTGGAAGTGCAGTGTTTCTAAAACAGCAAGCTCCGATTCCAGCAACTCCTGTTTAGTGTATGAGTATTTTAAGGACTGCAGGAATTTTAAAGCAGTGTCATTGTTAACGATCTGAAAAGGGGGGAAAAAGACAAATTATCTTCTAGGCATTAAGGCTAAGAACAAAGCACCTCCCTTCTCCACTCCTCTCACTGAATCCAAGGGGGATGCTGCCCACTACCCCAGCTGCCTGACTCATCTCTCAAGCTGGCATGAGAAATCCAGCTTGTCCCTTCTTCCCATAGGTTTCCTCTTCTCCACAGACCTTCCCCAGACAGTGGAAGTCCTCTTTAGCCACTTTTGACAACTACAGCTGCTGCCTGTACTGTTTTCCTCCACTACCAGCAACATTTCCTGACTAATTGTGACTGGATGAGTGATGATTAACTTGCCCTAAAAGGTCACGGAGATTTAGGTCTCCAGTTCGATACCCTTCACATTTCATAGAATCCCAGAATAGTTCGGGTTGGAAGGGACCTTAAAGCCCATCCAGTTCCACCCCCTGCCATGGGCAGGGACACCTCCCACTGGATCAGGGCGCTTCAAGCCCCATCCAACATTTTTCACACTGCTAAGAAATCCTGCAGGAAATGTTTTTTTCTGGCTTACGTTGTAGTGCAAAGAAAGTTTGCTTGCAAGCTGAATGCACGACACAAGCCGTAGGACTAACGTGTCGTACAGCTGATCTTTCAGAGAGCTCCTCCTGCTCCCCTGTCCTTTCTCATGACTTTTAATGTTCTCGCTGGAAGACTGATGGATTTGTTCTACTCGCTTGATCATAAACCTACAAAAACCACAACCGTTTTGAAAAAGGTTCTCTCCTGCTAAGAAAAAAGCAGAAAAGCAACTTCACATGTACTCAGAATACGTGGATAGGTGTTAATTTGAATTAAACGAGTAGAGACAAAGCTCTAGACAGGCAAACCCCCATCACTCGTGGTTTGATTGAGTGGTACAGGGCAGGCACAGTGTGAGGAAAAGGAGAAATACACAGAGCAGTCAGGGTATTTTTTACCTTTCAAGTAACTCCACCGCTTGGTACCTTGCCGAGTGGTCCAAGTGCCATTTTTCAGCCAAAAGGAACACAAATTCTGCAAAATAAGGGCAGCAAACCCTCACCGCGGCGTCCCAGAGCCGATCACAGCCCAGCAGACTGCCTCGGGAAGGAGCCTCACCCACTATCCGTGTCTGTTTGAAGCACCCGGCCTCGTCCACCAGCTCGCTGAGGCCCTGCTCGTTCTTGGCGGCCAGGCGGATCAGCGTGCCCTCGATCACCTCGGCAGCCACCTCGCCGAACACGGGGCCGGGGTCACGGCACCGCGGCACTGCCTGCGCCTGGGATCCCATCAGGGTCCAGGCAGGGAGCTGGTGGGTGATCTCAGTTCCCAGGGCACCTCCTCATACGCTGGGCCTGGGGGGGAGATGGGATTACTGGTAACAGGGCCAGGAGGATTGGGAGCCCTGGTAACGGGGCCAGGAGGGCAGGGCCCAAGGGAAAGCGGGGACCCCCAGTAATGGGGCCAGGAGGGCAGGGCCCAGGGGGAAGCAGAGACACCCAGTAATGGGGCCAGCGGGAACTGGGGAGCCCTGCTAACGGGGCCAGTCAGGCGGGGGCAGGAACAAGCGTGAAGTGGAGGCTGCCGTTAACAGGACCGGTGGGAAGCAGGGCCCCGTGGCAACGGGGCCAGGCAGGCGTAGCGGCCAAGGGGAAGCTAGTAACGGAGATGAAGTCAGGCAAAGGGGCCTGGTGGTAACAGGGCTACAGTTGGGGGGTGTGTGCAGGGGCAAGTAGTAATGGGGCCAGGAGGGCAGGAGGATTGGGAGCCCTGGTAATGGGGCCAGTGGGACTGGGGAGCCCTGGTAATGGGGCCAGTAGGAACCGGGGAGCCCTGGTAATGGGGCCAGTAGGAACCGGGGAGCCCTGGTAATGGGGCCAGTGGGAACCAGGGAGCCCTGGTAATGGGGCCAGTGGGAACCGGGGAGCCCTGGTAATGGGGCCAGTCAGGCAGCGTGCAGGAGACAGCGAGACGTAGGGACTGCCAGCAACAGGACCGGTGGGAAGCAGGGACCCCAGGTAACAGGGCCAGACGGGCGTAGTGGCCAAGGGGAAGCTAGTAACAGAGACGATTAAGTGAGGCAAAGAGGCCTGGTGGGAACCGGGGACTAGCGGTAACGGGGCTACAGTTGGGGGGGTGGGGGTGGGTGAGTGCAGGGGCCAGCGGTAACGGGGCCGGGCGGGCGAGGCTTAGGGGAAGCCAGTAACACCAGTAACGAGGCCCAGCGGTAAGCAGGGACCCCTGGTAAGGAGGCCGGGCGGGGAAGGCCAGCGGGAAGCCGGGATCCCCGGTAACGGGGCCGGGGGCGGCCCTGCCCTACCGCCTCACGGCCGCGCCCCGGCGCCTTCCGGGTCACGTGGTCGCGCCGCAGCCAATCGCGCGACGCTGCGGCCCCCCAGCGCGATCCGATTGGTCGTGGCCTCCGACGGAAGTGACGTCACCCCAGCGCCTTCCCACCCGCCGGAAGTGGCGCCCCGCGCGACGCGGAAGTGGCCGTGGGGGAAGATGGAGGCGCCGCCGCCGCCGCGGGAGCCGGGCGGGGAGGCGGCCTTCGCGCGGCGCATCGACCCCCAGCGGGAGCCGGGGCTGAGTCCCGAGCAGCGCCGCCTCATGGCGCAGGTGGAGCTCGCCCAGCGCCAGCGCGCTCTGCGGCGACGGCTCCGCAGCCGCAACGCGCTGCTGGCGGCCGTCGTCGGGGCCGTGGCCGTAGGCATCTGTATCCTCCGGGACCGGGAGGGGCTGGAGGGCGGCCGGGTGGGCCTGGCTCGTAGCTTCCCTTACCACGCAGCCCCCTACTCTCCCAGCTTTCTTTAACCCCTGCTCCCATCGCTGCTTTTCTGACCCCATCCCGCCCATCGCCGCTTTCCTTAACTCCCGCAGACGGTTACACCTTCTACTCGGTGTCGCAGGAGCGGTTTCTGGACGACCTGGAGCAGGAGGCGGAGGCAGCGCGGGCGCGGGCCCGTGCTCGGGCTGAGGGCGCAGCGAGCTGAGCCGAGAGAGCCCGGCCCCGGTTACCCCACGAGCGAGCAGCGGCCCCCGTGGGGCAGGGTGGACCCGGAGTGGAGGGGAAGCGCCTGGCACCGGGCACGGGGTGGCTGCCCAGGCCTGCGGTGTTGTCTGGGGAATTGGGGTTCCCCTGCGAGCAGCCACCCCTCCTGGAGAAGCCAACAGGCCCAGGAATTCTGCTGGGTAGGGCAGGGGTGACTGCCTGTCACCTTCCCCAATAAACACACTGTCTGGAACCCGCATCTGTGCCTCTTGTTAAAGCAGCCAGTGGGCACAGTCCAGCTCAGGATCTTGTCACCACACCAGCATCTGCTGAGATGGGGCGGTTTTCTGGTTTGCTTTTTATCTTCTTACTCATTTGTGTTCTCATGAGCCAAGAGCAAGGACCCACATCCCGCCAGACAGACAGACAGACAGACCCTGCTTATATTGAATCCGTATTTATGAAAATGGTTTTTAGACATCGGTTCGTAACAAGGTACCCCCGCTGCCATTCTTGGTGCAGCAGCTCCGTCGCCTTACGGGGATGAGGGAGGCATCTTCCTGCTCCGCAGCTGACTGGGTCTCAGCTGCGTGGGGCGAGACGAGGGCAGCAGCAAGCGAGGCGGCTCTGGGCTTGGCCCCACGCAGGGAGTGGGGCTGGAGGGCAGCTTGGTGGCTGGGGTGGGGTTGGTGGCTTCAATGTGGAGTAAAGCCATGAAGGACGGCGGCGCCTTGAGGAAATGGGCTGGGAATGGTGGGGAGGGGACCTTGGGGCACAATGAGGGAAGAAAGCGGAGGAGAAGCATGGGACAGGGCTGCCCTCCCTCTGATACAGAGGCAGTGGCACGCTGGCGCAGGTGGGGGCCAGGCACCCCTTGGTGCGAGGGTGGTGGCCGCCCCGGGGCTGGCGCTATCCCCATGAGGGGTGTAGGGGCTCTTCACCATCCCAGGGCCGTAGGCACTTGGTTGAGGTAGTTCATGAAGTCACTCCTGGCCAGCCGGCTACTGGGGAAACACACAGCGGTGAGCTGGCTCCTGCTGGAAGCGCTGCCGGCAGCAGGATCAGCCCCTCTCCGCCCCTTACCATGCGTCCGAAGTCCTCGGCGAAGGTCACCCCCTTGCTCAGCCGCTGCTCCTGCGAGCCCGTGCTGCTGCCGCTCAGCGAGTTGCGGCGCATGATGCCTGCTGGGACAGAGCAGCCCTGAGCGGAGGCCTCCGAGCTGCACCCGTGCCCTCCCCGCTCCCCGTCCCACAGCCTCCCCAGCGCCCTGCGAGGGAGATGGGACAGTGGGGGCGGCACCTTGGGGCTGCGCCAGCTCCAGGCGCTGGAGGCTGTTGCGGCGCGAGGGGTTGAAGCTGCCCTTGGAGAGGCGTCGCTGGCGGCTGGAGAGCATGGCGGCGGGGGAGACGATGCCCAGCGGCGGCTGCTTCCCCATCCGCAGGTAGAGCTCCTCGATCTCCTTCTTCTGGGCGCTCTGCAGCAGCTGCACCTCGGCCAAGTGCCTGGGGGAGAAATGAGAGGCTGGCAGCTGAGCCAGGGCCACCAGGGAAGAGACGCCGTCCCCTCCTGCAACCTCTGCCCTGCTCACTTCTGGCGCAGCATCTGCAGCTCCTCCCAGATCTCCTCGTCCTCACTCTCGCTGTCATCGCTGCTCAGGTAGGACAAGCTGCGGGAGTAGCTCAGCCACACCTGGCTCAGCACGGCCGGTGGCGCGTTCTCGGTGCTCTCCTCCGCAGGGCCATCCCGGTCGCTCTCTGCTGGCACCACCGTCCCCTCCTCAGCCAGCGCCGCCTCGGGATCCCGCTCAGCTGCCCCCAGCACCGAGCCCGAGTCGCTGCTCGTGCTGATCCCCGTGTCGGGGGCTGCGGGCAGGGGGGAGCTCCTCGCTGCCGGCTCTGCCCCGCGCCGCTCGCCTTCCACGCTGCCTGGCACCAGGGAGAACCCAGCCGGGTCCTTCGTTGGCATCACTTGGAACCGGCCCAGGATCCGGGGCTTGGCTTCTGCAGGGGACAGAGGCAGTTGATGGGGTTGGGGGTGCAAGGAGAACACAGGCGCAGGGTGCAGCGGCCCCTCCCCACCTCACCTTCGTTGATGGTCGAGAGCCGGATCTTGGGCACGCTGGACACTGGCGACTCCGAGATAATGAGTGCGCGGCTGGGCTTGGAGCCGGGTGGCACCTGCAGGCACCCGAACACCATCAGCCGCCCCACCCCAGGCCCCTATTGCTGTTCTGAGGTCCCTCTGGAGCACCCGCTTGGTGCTTCCCACATCCCCGGGGATCCTGGTCCCATCCTTGCAGGCACTGGAACACCATCAGCCGCCCCACCCCAGGCCCCCTAGTGCTGCTCTGGGGTGCCGCCACCCACTCGGTGCTCCCCGCATCACAGGGGATGCCAGTCCCATCCCTGCAGGCACCCGAGTGCCATCAGCCACCCCCTCCCAGACCCTGCTCTGCTGCTCCTGCGATCTGGAACCTGCTCCCTGTGTCCCAGGGACTTCTCGTCTGGTCCCAGGGCCTTCTTAGAATCATACAATCACCAGGTTGGAAAAGACCCACTGGATCATCGAGTCCAACCATTCCCATCAATCACTAAACCACGTCTCTTGTCTGAGCCCAGGGCAGCACGTGCAGCCACAGCCCCGTCCCACCCTGGAGACCCTCTGCCCCCCTCACCATGCTGCTCTCCAGGCTCCCTGGTGCAGACGTGCTCAGCGATGTCACCGTTGTCCCTGCAGCCTCGCTCCCTGCAGAGCACAGTGGGGCCAGTACTGGGGCAGAGAATGGGACATTAGCCCCCGCTGACCCCAGGGTCCCAGCGCTGGCCGGGGTGGCCTTGGCCATGCTGGCAGGGTCAGGGTAGGTGAAGCGTGGTGGTCCCAGGACCAAGCTCTGCGGCCGCGGCAGCAGCTGCGGGTAGAGGTGCCCCCCGGAGCTGGCGATGGAGGAGACGGCGGGCAGCAGCGTGTGCGCCACGCTCATCACTGCCAGGGAGAAGACGTTGGCCAGGGACAGGAGCGGGGCGGTGGGGGACCAGGGTGAGCTGGTGGCAGTGGGGCTCAGGGGGCTGCTGGGGACGGGGGATGTGGGGAGTGGCAGTGGGGATGCGAAAGCCTGGGGCAGGGATGGCGGGATGGGGCTCCCAGGGGTGCTTGGGGGGGTCTGAGGGAGCATGGGTGATGCCGTCAGCCAGGAGGGAGCTGTAGAGATGAGGGGCCAGGTCTGCGTGGAGGCTGTGGAGAGAGGAGAATCATAGAATCACTAGGTTGGAAAGGACCCACTGGATCATTGAGTCCAATCATTCCCATCAATCACTAAACCTTGTCCCTCAGCACCTCATCCACCCGTCCCTTAAACCTCTCCAGGGAAGGGGACTCAACCCCCTCCCTGGGCAGCCTCTGCCACTGCCCAATGACCCTTTACGTGAAAAGATTTTTCCTAATGTCCAGCCTGAACCTCCCCTGGTGGAGCCTGAGGCCATTCCCTCTCGTCCTGTCCCCTGTCCCTTGGGAGAAGAGCCCAGCTCCCTCCTCTCCACAACCTCCTTTCAGGGAGTTGCAGAGAGCAATGAGGTCTCCCCTCAGCCTCCTCTTCTCCAGGCTAAACACCCCCAGCTCTCTCAGCCGCTCCTCTTGTTCTCCAGCCCCTTCCCCAGCTTCGTTGCTCTTCTCTGGACTCGCTCCAGAGCCTCAACGTCCTTCTTGTGATGAGGGGCCCAGAACTGACCCCAGGGTTCGAGGAGCGGTCTCCCCAGTGCCGAGTCCAGAGGGAGAAGAACCTCCCTGGCCCTGCTGGCCACGCCGTGTCTGATCCAAGCCAAGAGCCATTGGCCTTCTTGGCCGCCTGGGCCCCTGCTGGCTCATGGTCAGTTGGCACAGGCTGCGTCCAGCAGCCCCAGAGGGATGGATGTGCCTGGCCCTACAGGGCTAGTACCTGTGGGGGACCCCAGCAGCGTTGGCTGCTGCTCAGGGGCTGGGGCAGCTGGTGGCTCCGTGGGGCTGGTGAGGTCGTTCTCTGACTGGGAGCTGCTCAGCGATGGCAGGACCGGTGACTGGACTGAGAGGCTGGGACTGGCACAGCCCAAGTCTGCAGCACAGGGGCGACAGCCAGTGCTCAGCCAGGTCAGGGTGTGCCCCTTGGGACCCCTGAGCTCAGCCGGGGCCGTCACCTGCCCTGCGTGGGGCTGGGGGAACGGGAAGAGGCCACGCTGGGCTGAGACGTACCGCTGAGCGAGGACGAGGAGATGGAGCGTGAGAGCTCTGGCATCTGCAGGTCTGCCTGCTGAAAGGGATCAGGCTGAGCCCAGCACCAGGGCAGAGACCCTGGACAGGCTGAGCCAAGCCCCTGCTGGCTCCTACCGTGTCCCCACCACATGCAGGGACAGGAGCCAGCGGCTCCACCAGGCAGTGGGGCACCACAACCCATTGCAGGAGCAGGCGAGTGACCTGGAGCTGTAGGCACGGGGCTGCTCCTGCTCGGGGCTGGGGGTCCCTGTGCCCTGGTCTGCTCCCGGCTGGACACTCACTGGGCTGCTTGCGCCACGCTCGGCCTCGGGGCTCTCGGGCACCTCGGTGGTGCTGCGCCCATCCTTGCGGAGCAGGGTCTCCACGCGGTGGATGATGTCCCGGATGCGGTGGATGAAGCCGTCCCGCTCCGATTTGAGGATGAACTCATTGTGGACCTGAGGGCGGAGGAGCTGGTCAACACCCGACGTGGCCCAGCAGCCCCCACCCTCGCTACCACCTCTCACTCACCATGACAGCCGCGATTTCCTCCGGGTTGTCCCCATCCAAGTCGAACTTGAAGGTCACCATCTTGTTGTTGTAGGTCTGCAGCTGGCACTCCACCACCCGGTCGTTGTTATCGGAGATCTGTGGGTGGCAGGGCTGGCTTAGCCCCAGAGAGCATCCACCCACCCATCCACCCAGCCCCCCCGGTGCTTACGTTGGTGATGCGCAGCCTGGACCGGGCTCGGCGCCGCAGCAGCTTCCCAGACGCCCGCTTGGGTGGCAGCTTGGTGCTCTGCTCGCTGGCCGAGAGCCCCTCGCAGCCGTCACTCATGCCCGATGCCACGTCCGAGGCGTAGCTGCAGGGAGTGCCGGTGTTGGAGCATCAGCACCATCATTCCCACCCACTGCGCTCCCCACCCTGTGATTCCCACAGCCTCACCTGTCCACCGGCGAGGAGAAGCCGCTTGCGGGATGGAGATGCTCAGTGGGCAGCTGCACCGCGATGCTCTGCAGGAAAAGACAATGTGAGATGGTGCCACAGCTGCCCTGACCCCAGCCCCATGGAGCCCCCCGCACCGTGGGGAAGCAGCGTGCAGGGCGGGCGGGTGGTGGGCTGGCGGGATCCCCTGCCGAGAAGCTGTGATACGCTGGGTCTGGGGAGTCCAGAAAGCCGGAGGAGCTCAGGTAGCCATCTGTCTCGCAGTCGGCTGCGGAGAAGAAGTCATCGAATCATTGAATGGTTTGAGTTGGAAGGGACTTTAAGGATCATCTAATTCCAACGCCCCTGCCATGAGCAGGGACACCTCCCACTGGATCAGGATGCCCAAGGCCCATCCAACCTGGCCTTGAGCTCCTCCAGGGATGGGGCAGCCACAGCTTCCCTGGGCAACCTGGGCCAGGGCCTCCCCACTCCCATAGTGAAGAAATTCCTATGTCTAGTCTAAATCTGCCCCTCTCCAATGATACCTCGCACAGTCATAGAATCACAGAATCACCAGGTTGGAAAAGACCCACTGGATCATCGAGTCCAACCATTCCCATCAATCACTAAACCATGTCCCTCAGCACCTCATCCACCCGTCTTTTAAACCCCTCCAGGGAAGGGGACTCAACCCCCTCCCTGGGCAGCCTCTGCCAGGGACCAATGACCCTTTCCATGAAATACTTTTTCCTGATGTCAAGCCTGAACCTTTCCTGGCTCCGCTTGAGGCCATTCTGACTCCAGAGCCTCAACATCCTTCTTGTGGTGAGGGGCCCAGAACTGAACCCAGGATTCAAGGAGCAGTCGTGTGAGCATGGCTGGAGATGAAGGCGTCTCCCCAGCTTGCACCCCCAGGAAAAGGCTTTGGGGCTGGAGGTGAGGAGGAACACAACTGCCTCCCACCCGGCTTGCCCTGCTTGTCCCCTCGCCCGCTGCCTACGCACACGTGGCTGAGGAGCAGCTGGTGTGCCGGTAGGTGAAGTGCTGGTGCTGGTCAGCCTCTGGCTCCTCGGGCTCTGGTGGGAAGTTGCTGCTGAAAACAGAATCCCCGGAGCCGGGGGGAGCCGGGGTAGGTGTGGGGGTGCCAGGCGGCAGTGGGGACTTGAGTTCATCCAGCAACCGCAAGACCCCCGGCGGCTGCTCTGGCTCCAGAGGCGACGGCACATCCTGGGCACGCTTCAGCTTCTCTCGCTTGCGTTTGATGGCGACCACACGGTCCCGCACCGCCTTGGCCACCAGCTTGTAGTCAGCCTCGCAGACGAAGCCCAGGACAACCTGCAGGGGAGGGGGCTCGTCATGTCAGGACACAGGGACCCCTCAGTGCCCATGGTCCCTCCGCCTCGGCACCCACCATCTCCTGGGCCACCTCCTCTGCCACGTCCTTGTAGAGCTCGAAGAGGAATTCGATGGCGTTGTTGTCCTTGTACTTGCCGTGCAGCTTCTTGGTGTCATCCATGCGCAGCCAGAGCTTGAGCCCAGACTTGACACCATCGTCTTCCTCAGCCAGCTCCACGTGCACCCCCGTGTCCTCCTGGAAGAAGGAGTGCTCCAGCAGGTCCTGGATGGTGTACCTGCAGGGAGCTCAGCTCAGCACGGGGCACGGGGCCGTGAGGGGCTCTGCCACCCAGACCCCTTGCTCCCACCCCACCTCTCATTCTTGTCCATGCGGATGCAGCCCTCGATGATCTCCTTCAGCTCCGGAACTTTCACCTTGTAGAAGCTGCTGGGCTTCAGGCCCTGGGGGTGACAAGCGTCAGCGTCTCTTGTGCCGGATCCTGCCACAGCCCTGGGGTTCCCGGGCCAGGGGCTGAACCCAGGCTCTACGGGGCCACGGTGCTGCTGGATGCTCCCAAGGAGTTGTGGCCCTACAGCCCCATCACCTACAGGTGACACGTGGGGACAGAGCATCTCTGGATGCCCTGGGGCTCCAGGTTTCCACCCCAGCAGGCAGGAGCCAGCTGGGACCAGCCGGGGCAGCCACGGTGCCACGGGCAAGGGGTGGCCGAGCCGACCCGCTCCCGTTCCACCCCATTAACACTCTGGCAGCCCAGGGCGAGGGACACGGGGTCTGGCCAAGCTGTGTCCCCCTTGCCCTCAATAGGCACCGTGCCCTGGCACGGCGCCCTCGCCCCAGCCACGCTATTTTTAGCTGCCGGCACAACCTGCATGGTGACACGTTTTGGGGAGCAGCAAAGCAACAACAGCTCCCCCAGTGTGGAGAAGAGAAGGCTTCGGGGAGACTTTGGAGCAGCTTCCAGTATGGAAAAGGGGCTCCAGGAAAGCTGGGGAGGGACTCTGGATCAAGGAGTGCACGGACAGGGTGAGGGGAACTGTTTTCAGCTGAAAGAGGGGAGATGGAGATGAGATTTTAGGAATAAATGTTTTCCTGTGAGGGTGGGGAGGCCCTGGCCCAGGTTGTCCAGAGCAGTGGTGGCCGCTCCATCCTTGGAGGGGTTCAAGGCCAGGTTGGATGGGGCTTGGAGGAACCTGATCCAGTAGGAGGTGTCCCTGCCCATGGCAGGGGGGTTGAACTGGGTGGGCTTTGAGGTCCCTTCCAGCACCCCCCAAGCCCCCTCACCCCAGCTCCCACGCCCACAGCACCAGCTGGGGCCGGGGCCGCTCACCGAGGTGACCTTGCGGTAGATCTGAGCGGCGTTCTGGCACTCTGAGTAGGGGTACTCGGAGGTTGCCATCTCCAGCATGCACATCCCAAAGGCGTAGACGTCCACCGCCTCATCGTACTTCTCCTCATACATCTCCGGGGCCATGAACTCGGGGGTGCCTGGGGGCGGTGATGGGGCTCAGCACCTCTGAAGCACCCACAGCACCCACGAGCCCAGCCGCACCAGGACCCCACCTATAACGCTCTTGGCGAAGGAGGCTCGCTTGAGCGTGGCCAAACCCAGGTCCCCGATCTTGACCGAGCCGGTGGGGCCCGTGATGAAGATGTTGTCGCACTTGAGGTCGCGGTGGATGATGGGGGGTGAGCGGGTGTGCAGGAAATGCAGCCCCTTGAGGATCTGCCGGCTCCAGCGCTGCAGCACCTTCAGCTTCATCTCCTTGAACCTCTTCAGGTAGCTACAGGAGACCCACAGGGCTCAGCCCCACAGCCCAGCCCACCCTCCTCCTGCTGGGCTGAGCCCATCCGCACGCAGGTGCCCACGCAGGGCGAGTGGCAAAGAGCATCTTGGAGTCAGGGGCTCTCAGTGCTCTGCAGAAGCAGCAGAGAAATGCAGCCCAGGAGCAGCCAAGCTCCCAGGAGCCAGCCAGGGGTGCCCAGGCCACACCGTCCTTGCACTGGATGATGCCAGTGAAGCCCCTGGGTCTCCAAACATCCAGCAGTACCCACCCTCACCTCCCTGTCACCGCAGGGAGCCTATCCCCTCCCCTGTGCACCCCAGCCTGGTGGGTCCCTTCTCACGTTTTCAGGGTGCCGGATGTCATGAGCTCGGTGACCAACACGATGCAGATCTGGCCTTTGATGGATGACTTCCAGGAGTCGTAGAAGCGGACGATGTTGGGATGCTGCAGTCCCTTCAGCATCTCCACCTCCTCACTGAACCGCTGCCGCTCCGTCTTCGACAGCTTCCGCGTCTGCAGGAGCCGGTGGGGAGGTGAGAGGGGCGCACGGGGTCCCCGGCGAGCACAAGAGGGATGCTTACAAGAGACCCTCACGTCCTCGTCCCCGCTCCCTACCTATGAGGCCACGGGGCTGCTGTGGCTGTAGTGCAGAGCTGGGGTTGGACCTGCTGCCCCCCAGCACAGAGATTCACATAGGGCTCAGGCTATCCCACCTATGGTCTCACCCCACACCTCCGCGTTCCACAGCGCCGCTCCGGATAGAGCCGCTCTTCCATGGTTTGGGGAGGGATGGCCAAGGTCTCCCATGACAGATGATGCAGCGAGAAGCCCGTGTGCTTTCCTGCTGTGCAAGTCACCCTGTGCTGGGGCTGCCCATCCCTGCTCGTGCCCATCACCCCATCACACGATGGGGCTCTCCAGCTCCACAACAACCCTGGGCAGCTACAGACTAGGAGAAGTCTGGCCAGAGAGCTGCCTGGAGGAGAAGGATGTTGGGGTGTTGGTTGACAGCAACTGAACATGAGCCAGCAGTGGCCCAGGTGGCCAAGGCCAATGGCATCTTGGCTTGGATCAGAAACGGCGTGGCCAGCAGGGCCAGGGAGGTTCTTCTCCCTCTGGACTCGGCACTGGGGAGACCGCTCCTCGAATCCTGGGGTCAGGTGTGGGCCCCTCACCACAAGAAGGATGTTGAGGCTCTGGAGCGAGTCCAGAGAAGAGCAACGAAGCTGGGGAGGGGGCTGGAGAACAAGAGGAGCATCTGAGAGAGCTGGGGGTGTTTAGCCTGGAGAAGAGGAGGCTGAGGGGAGACCTCATTGCTCTCTCCAACTCCCTGAAAGGAGGTTGTGGAGAGGAGGGAGCTGGGCCCTTCTCCCAAGGGACAGGGGACAGGACGAGAGGGAATGGCCTCAAGCTCCACCAGGGGAGGTTCAGGCTGGACATCAGGGAAAAAATTTTTCCCAGAAAGGGTCACTGGGCAGTGGCAGAGGCTGCCCAGGGAGGGGGTTGAGTCCCCTTCCCTGGAGGGGTTTAAGGGACGGGTGGACGAGGCGCTGAGGGACATGGTTTAGTGATTGATGGGAATGGTTGGACTCGATGATCTGGTGGGTCTTCTCCAACCTGGTGATTCTATGATTCTATGATCTGACCAAGCCGCACTCAGACCCCTTGGCCCCCTGTGAGGAGCCACCCAGGCAAGAGGACTTGGGGGGCTCTGCAATGGTCACTGCCCACCAGCGCAGCCCCTCTGCCCCCGGGGACAGCCCAGCCCCTGTCCGGGGGCACCTCCAGCTCCCGGCACTGGGCACCGTCGTGGCAGGATGCCGGGTGGCCACAATGAGGCCTTTGTTGGGGAGAGCAGGCGGGGGAGGCTCCAGCCCAAGTTTTTCCATGTTCCTCCTGCTTGAGTTAATTAAAGTGGAAACCAAAGCCGAGTGCTGACATGGGTGCTGAGCAGAGCTGAGGCTGGCAGGGAGGACGCAGACCCCTTGTCTTGAAGGGACACGGCCCCCATAGTGCAGGAAGGGGGGAGGTGGCAACCAGACCCAGAAGGAGCTGGGTCCTGCTTAGCTCCGGACAGGAGCGGAGCAGCATCCTCTGGGACAACTCCACTGCAGCCCCAGACCCCATAAGTCCCAGCCACTTCGGAGCCTGGGGTTGTCCAGCCAGGACCCCCATCCAGCCCATGTTTCTGGAGCCAAAGAAACTCGAGCTGCCGCGGGCGGCCACCGCGCTCCCACCGCCAGAGCCGTTCTCAGCTCCTTGGCCGCCAGCCGCCATCCATCAGCTTTCGTAATATTTTCATTGCATCACAGCCGGCCCCACGGCCGGGCTGGAGCCGCTCCATAATCCCCTCTGCTTTTAACACACGCTCAGGGACCCAGCTCAGCCCAGATGAGAACCTGAGCCCTGTTGCGATGGGATGAATGGGACCTTTCATACCCGAGGAGGAAAACAGCAACCGAAGCCCCCGTGCAGCCCAGCAGCTGACTGGCTGCCCTGCCCAGCGACACGGCCGCCCTCGGACCCCCTGGCCCCCCGCTCTCCCACAAGCTTCACCGCACCCCACAAACTTGCAACAGTGTTGGGGAGCCAAGACTGGCTGCAAACAGGGGGCAAGGAGGGAGTCACGGGTGGCCACAGCTCTCTGAGGTCAGCGAGAGGGGATCCTGCTTGGAGCAGTCATGCCAGCACCCCAAACCCCAAGCAGAACCCCTCTCCAAGGAGCTTGGAGCAAGGTCTCGGGGGTCCAAGCCAGGACTGCTGGACTCCCCCAGCTCCACACCAGCCAGAGGAGCTGCGCACGCAGGAACTGGGTGCTGGGGAGAGGGCAGGGCTGCCAGCAGAATCCCCGCCGCCCGGCACCACACGCAGGGACACCGTGTCCTTCCCTCACAAGCACCTCGTGCAGGGCAGGGGAGGACGCCGGGGATGGCGGCGCGGAGCTGGGTGAGGAGCTGGGTGGCAGCGCTCCAGCCTCCTCCTGCGAGCCAGGAGCTGGCTGCTGGCGAGCCCAGCACGGCCAACGGTGGGAGCTGAGGCCAGCGCAGGAGGAGAGAGGGCAGGTGTGGTGGCCAAGAATGGCTCTTGCCTCTGTGGCGGAGGCTCATCTTAGCACGAGCAAGCACCAGCACTTGGTGCGGAGCCCGCAGCCCTCGCGGCGCCCGTGATGCCCCACGCAGGGGGTGCTGGTGGCAGCCTGGGAAAGCCCAGCTAGGCACGGCTGGAAAAGGGGGGCACGCATGCATTGGAGGGACGTTCACACTGACACCACGTGTGGTGTGGAGAAGGCACAGGAGGTGGCCTCCCTCCAGCCATCGCCACCGCACCTCCAGCTGCAGGAGGTCCCAAGCTCCCCAGCTCCTGGCACAGCGGGTGCCCCACTGCTCCTCAGCGTGGCTCTGCCCCACACTGCTCGGCAAGCTGTGACCTCGTGCACCCTCACAAGCACACAAGTGTGAACACACTCACATTTCCGAGCCTCTAGAACCCCGGCCAAGCAAATTCCCAGGTTCTCCTTCATTCATCTCCCAGGCAGAGCTCCCCACTCGCTGTGGGGCTGAGCCCTGGGTGCTGCCCTAGGGCCTCGCCAGGCTCAGTTGCAGCCCCCATCCCAACCCCAGCGCAGGCAGGATGGGCTGAGCATGGGATGTGCAGGGTTTTAGGATGAAAAGTGCCCCTCAGCTGAGGTTACCTGCCTGACCTGGGTGCGGGAGCAGCGCCCGCTGCACTTTGCCCACAGGGAGCCCAAGGGGACCCGCAGGAAAACCGCTCGTAGCCAGGTATTTGCAGCCTGATCCCGCTCTGGGCCTCTGGTTTCCTCCCTGCTTCCTCCTTCCCTGCTGCCTGCAGCACCTATCAACAGAAATAGTGCCTGGTCTAAAGCTGGAAAGCACAAACAGGTCACGGCGGGGCTGTGGGCAGGAGGCAAAGACAGACGCCGTGTTCAGGACCAGGGGGCAGCGGCACAGGGGGGACAGGCAGGTCCCCAGAGGGGTCCCACAGGAAAGCAGGGGACAGCAAAAACGACCTCCAGGAGGGAAGGGCAGGGTGAGGACAGCACAGAGAGCTGGGATTTGGGATTGGGAGCCATCACAGCAGCTGGACGAGGCTCTCCGGACCAGAACAGGTCAGGACTGAGGTCAGTTATTCATTTAGAATTGAAAGGCAATAAAAAGAGAACTGTGAAAGACACAGGACAAAGCTATTTTTAAAAGGGCAGAACCACAACCATTTTTATTTGCGGTTCCAATCCCGTATTTGTGTCACAGTGTCTGATTCTTTGCACGATTCCTGAAAAAAAACACAAACTTTAAAAAGTCTGCTTCTGTGCTCTCAGCCCCTCGTGGGACGTGGATTTTGGGACAAGAGACACTGGATAAAGGGCAGTCAGTGGGACACGGGTGGATCTGGGTGGGGAAGAGGGGGATCAGGAGCAGGGAAGGGGGAGGGATCAGGAGCTGGGAAGCAGGGGGGATCAGAGCCAGGGCTGTGCACCCACCAGCCCTCAAGGGACTCTTGCTTACAGCTGGGCTGTGCTCCCCTGCGGGGATGGCAGCGAGCAGCAGAGGAAATCCAGGTCTGCTGGGTCTCCCAGCCCTGGGATGCTAATGGGATGGTCCCTAGCAGGAGCTCGGCCTCTCTGCACACACGCCTTGCCAGCTCTCCAGGGCTCCAGCAGGCAGGCAGGGCGGGCAGTGGGGCTGGCGTGTGCCGGCTGGACTTGGGGCATTGGAGTTTCCTTGCTCCCTGAGCCCCTTTCCTCCACCTAGGAGGGTGCAGCCTCGTCCCCCAGCACCCACCTCGCACGACACCAAAGCTGCCACAGACACGGCTACCAGCTCTGTGCCAAACAGAGCCCCAGCCCCCTTGTCCTGGACTGCAGGACGGGCACCGGGGGCCACATCCAGCCCCAGGAGGTGCACGAGAGCTGCCTGACCCAGCCGGGTGCGGATAGAGCAGCAGGGACGAGCAGGACAGGGAGCTGTGGCGCCAGCTGCCAGCGCTGGGGAGCTGGGGAATGTCTGAGACTCACAGGGAGAGACGCGGAGCCAGCCAGGTGGGAATCATAGAATCACCAGGTTGGAAAAGACCCACTGGATCATTGAGTCCGACCATTCCTATCAATCACTAAACCATGTCCCTCAGCACCTCATCCACCTGTCCCTTAAACACCTCCAGGGAAGCGCAGGGCATGGCTGACTCATCCAGAGAAGGTCCTGGGCTCACCAAGGAGAGCCCTTCCCTGCCTGCAGCTGGCTGGCGCTTCAACCAAAGGGATGAAGGACTCGAATGGAGCTCAAGAGCATTTGGATGGAGCTGGAAACGTGCAAGGGAGGGAGTGCTGAGCCACCAGCTGAAGCAATTGTGCAACCCGCGAAGGCAGGCGGAGGCCAAAGACTTCACCTCCCTCGCTAAGAGGCCCCAGTCAGCCCCTCCAGAAATCACCCACTGCTATCTCAGAATCACTTCTCGCACTGCTGGGCTGCAGCCACCCCAAGGACCCAGCCCAAGGCAGCCGCCTGCAGCTGCACAAAGGTTTTAGGAACAAGACAACAAACTCGTAAGACACGTTTTTCTGTGTAAACAAGGACTTGGACCTCCCAACCACAGCAGCCACCTCAGGGTCAGGAGCCTGTTGGAGACTTTGGACTTCATCGAAACCCCTCCCTGGGGTCTCCAAGGGGAAAACGGAGCCCCGCAGCACGGCCCTTCCTGCGCATCTCTCTGGATGAGGTCAAGCCCATCAAAAGCAATAAGAAGATGGTGTTGTGGAGCCAACACCTTCACCGCTGCCCTCAGCATCCTGCTGCTGGGCTGCAGGGCGGCAGCAGAGAGGAGATGGGGGCACCACCCAGACACCTGGGAAACCACAAGGCTCCCAGCACCGAGCCCCCGGCAGCGCCGCAGAAACCACACGCAGGTGCCTGTGGACACCGCTCCAGCCAAGGTCAAGCAGCCCGAGCTCAGCAAGGTCGCACCGTCCCCTGCTCCCGACTGACGCCCAGGCTCGCCGCAGCCACGTGCGCCCCGAGCGTGCCGAGGGCTCTCGGGGCAAACCTCAGAGCCAGCTCCAGCACTGGCACAGGGATGTGTGGTGTCTGGCACCGGAGAGGGCACCTCCGCGGGAAGGGAAGCTGAATCTGGTGGGCACTGAGACTGCATCGGGGTGCTCAGCCCCAGCAGCCGGTCCTGGATCCACCTGTTAACCCCCCCGGAGCAGGGTTTGGCGCTGGGAGCGTCCCGAGGTGCTCCGTACAGCGCAGGCAGAGGCGAGGCAAATGGAAAACAGCACGTGATGGGCAGGAGAGCCAGGAGCAGCGGGGTTAGCAGGGAGCCTGGGTCGAGGCCAAGAGCCCCGTGCGCTGCCGAGGCACCAACAGCGATGGGCACAGCGAGGGGATCCCCAGCCCAGCTGCAGAAGGGCACCGGCACGCCTGGCACGGGGGACGCGCGGGGTCCCTGCGCTGACCGGGAGGGGATCCAGCCCCGGGGAGATGCTCTGAGGGTCGGGCAGCGGTGGGCAGAGGGGCTCAGTGCCCGGGGAGTTGCCCAGACTGGGGAAACTGGACAGAGGAGGGTCGATGGCCGCTGCCCGCTCCCTGCGGAGGGGCTGGGATGGACAGGGCACGAGCAGGGGCTGCAGGGGGAATGGGCAGAGGCTGAGGGAACAGAGAGGGGTCTGGGGGGAGCAAGCAGGGGTTGGGGGAGCAGAGAGGGGTCTGGGGGGAACGGGTAGAGTTTGGGAGTGGCTCACAGCGGTCTGAGGGAACGGGCAGGGGCTCAGGGGAGTGGGCAGAAGATCTGGGGTGAGCGGGCAGGGGGCTGGGTGAACGAGCAGGGGGCTGGGGGGGCAGGTGGAGGTCCGAGGGGACTGGCAGGAGCTCGGTGGAGTGGGCAGGGGTCTAAGGGGACTGTCAGGGGTCTGGGGGGACTGACAGGGCTCTAAGGGAACAGGCAGGGGTCTGGGTGAGCAGGTAGGAGTCTAAGGACACTGGCAGGGGGCTAAGGGTCAGGCAGGGGTCTAAAGGGACAGGCAGGGGTCTGGGGGACTGTCAGGGGTCTGAGGGGACTCACAGGGGACTGGGGGGACAGGCAGGGGACTGGGGGCACTGACAGGTGTCTGGGGGGACTAGCAGGGGTCTGGGGGGACTGTCAGGGGTCTGAGGAGACTCACAGGGGTCTGGGGGAACAGGGAAGTGTCTAAGGGGACCAGCAAGGGCTCGGGGGAGCAGGCAGGGGTCTGGGGGAGCAGGCAGGGGTCTGGGGGCACTGTCAGGGGTCTGATGGGACAGGCAGGGGTCTGAGGGGACTAGCAGGGGTCTGAGGGGACTGACAGGGGTCTGAGGGGACAGGCAGGGGTCTGAGGGGACTAGCAGGGGTCTGAGGGAACAGGCAGGGGTCTGAGGGGACTAGCAGGGGTCTAAGGGGACAGGCAGGGGTCTGAGGGGACTGTCAGGGGTCTGGGGCGACTGTCAGGGGTCTGAGGGACCAGGCAGGGGTCTGAGGGGACTGTCAGGGGTCTGAGGGGACTGACAGGGGACTGGGGGGACTGGGGAGGGCTTGGGGGACCAGCAAGGGCTTGGGGGAGCAGGCAGGGGCTCAGGGGAGCAGGCAGGGTTCTAAGGGGACTGGCAGGGGTCTGGGGGGACTGGCGGGGGTCTAAGAGGACTCACAGGGATCTAACGGACCAGGCAGGGGTCTGAGGGGACTGACAGGGGTCCGCGTCGGTACCTGCAGCTCGCACCACGCCACCTCCACGGTGGTCTCGGTGTCCAGCCCCTTGTAGACGGTCTTGAAGGACCCGCGGCCGATCTCGACGTCGAACTTGAGGAAGCGGCCGTCGGGCGAGGTGGCGACCGCCCGGGTCTCCACCTCCTCGCTCTCGGTCTCCTCCGTCTCCCGGCGCCGTCCCGGGGGCGGCGGGGACCCCTCCGTCGGCTCCAGCTCCGCCGAGGGGCGGCGGGGCCGGCGGGGGTCGCGGGGCGGGGGGCGGCGGGGCCGGGAGCGGGGCGGGGGCCGCCCGGGGGGGCCCGGATCGGGCTCGGGCTGCGGCAGCATCGGGGCAGCCCCGCGCCGCCCGCCGGCCCGCAGCCTCCGCCGAGCGCCGGCAGCACCGGGAGCCCCGGGAGCACCGGCACCGCCCCCCCCGCCCCCCACGGGCACCGCCCCCCCCCCCCGCCCCGACGGCGCTGCGGCTGCGGCTCCGGCACCGGGAACTGGGTACTGATACCGGGTACCGACACCGGGTACCGGCACCGGCACTGACACCGGGTACTGATACCGGGTACCGATACCGGCACCGGCACTGGCACCGGGTACTGACACCGGGTACTGACACTGGGTACTGATATTGGGAACCGGGTACTGACACCGGGTACCGATACCGGCACTGGCACTGACACCAGGTACTGATACCGGGTACCGGGTACTGATACCGGGTACCAATACCCGGTACTGATACCCGCACTGGCACTGGCACTGACACCAGGTACTGATACCGGGTACCAGGTACTGATACCAGGTACTGGGTACTGGTACCGGGTACCGATACCGGCACCAGCACTGGCACCGGGTACTGATACCAGGTACCGATACTGATACCCAGTACCAATACCGGGAACCAAGTACTGATACTGGGTACCAACACCAGCACCGGCACTGACACCGGGTACTGATACCGGCTGCCAATACCCGGTACTGATACCGGGTACTGATACTGGCACCGGCACTGGCACCGGGTACTGATACTGGGAACTGATACCAGGAACCGGATACTGATACCGGCACTGGCACTGACACCGGGTACTGATACCGGGTACCGATACTGATACCCGGTACTGATACCAGGTACCAATACCGGGAACTGGGTACTGATACTGGGTACCGATACTGGCACTGGCACTGACACCGGGTACCGATACCGGGTACTGATACCGGGTACCAATACCCGGTACTGATACCGGCACTGGCACTGACACCAGGTACTGATACCGGGAACCGGGTACTGATACCCGGTATTGATACTGGCACTGGCACTGACACTGGGTACTGATACCGGGTACCGGGTACTGATATCGGGTACCGATACCTGGTACTAATAGCAGCACTGGCACTGGCACTGACACCGGGTACTGATACCGGGTACCGGTACTGATACCGGGTACCGATACTGATACCTGGTACTGATACCAGGTACTGATACCGGGTACTGGTTACTGATACCGAGACTGGGTGCTGATAGCGGCACCAGCATTGTCACCGCTACCAGGTACTGATACCGGGTACCAATACTGGCACCGCCGCTGACACTGATACCGGCACCGCCACCGGTACCAGGTACTGATACTGAGTACTGATACTGGCACTGCTGCCGACACTGGGTACTGATACCGATACCAGCTACTGACACCGGCACTGCTGCTGACGCTGGTACCGGGTACTGATACTGGGTACTGATACTGGCACTGACTCCGATACCAGGTACTGATACCGAGTACTGATACCTGCACCGCACCGGCACTGAAACCAATACCAGGTACTGATACCGGCACCAATAGATACCAGGCACTGATACTGGCACCAGAACTGATACCAGGAACTGATACTGGGCACCAATACCAGCACTGGCAGTGATACCGGCACCAGAACTGATACCAGGAACTGATACTGGGCACCAATACCAGCACTGGCAGTGATACCGGCACCAGAACTGATACCAGGAACTGATACTGGGCACCAATACCAGCACTGGCAGTGATACCGGCACCAGAACTGATACCAGGAACTGATACTGGGCACCAATACCAGCACTGGCAGTGATACCGGCACCGATACTGGGCACCAATACTGGGCACTGACACTGGCACCAGCACTGATACCAGGAACTGATAAAAGCACCAGCAGCAGCACTGATGCAGGCACTGGCTCTGATACCAGCACCAATACCGTGCACTGACACTGGGCACTGATATTGAGCACTTATACGACATCCAGCGCCAGGCACTGACACCAGGCACTGACACCGGCACCAGCACCAATACGGGGCACTGACACCGGACCCAGCACTGGCACCAGGCACCGACACTGGCACCTGTACCAGACCCAGCACTGGGCACCAGCACTGGACCCTGCACTGACACTGGGCACCGACACTGGGAACAGGCACCAGACCCAACACCGGGCACCAGCACCGGGCACTGGCACTGGGCGCCAGCACTCACAGGTGTTGATACCGGGCACCAACACTGAGCACAGGTGTGGATACCGGGCACGGACACCGGGCACTAGGACTGGTGCTGGGCACCAACACCAGGTACAGGTGCTGCTACTGGGCACCAAGCACCGGCACTGGGTGCAGGTGCTGACACCAGGCATCGGCACCAGGCACCGACGCTCACAGGGGCTGATACTGGGCACCGGGCACTGACACCGGTCACGGGTGTTGAGCCTGGGCACTGACACTGGGTACCAGCAGCAGACACTGGCAGTGGGCACCCCTCTCCCCATCCTCGCAGCACAGCCCTGGACTGGGGGATCCTGCCCTGCTCCCTTGAGCCCCGCAGCCATGCTGCCATGGGGCTAACCGGGGGTTGGAGCCCTCCCCTCCAGGCAGCCCCTTCCCACCCCCCTGGAGGGCTGTGGGGCCACTGGAACCGAAGCCCAAGCTGGGCGACGCAACTGAAGCGGAGCTGTAAGAAAGTGCCTGGTTTAGACATTTCTTTGGAGCTCCTGCCTCTGGATTCCTGGCAGCACGTCCAGGAGCAGCTCCATCCCACCTCCCAGGCTGTGCGATCAGCCTCCGTGCTGTCTGCACCATCCAGCCAGCCGTTCCTCTCCAGGTTCACTGTGGTCCAAAATCCTTAAATGAGGGTCATGCAAACGGGAAGATGCGAACGTGTGTGTCAGCCCCGCGCGAGCCAAAAACCTGGACAAGAGTGTGTTGTCTCTCCAGGTTACAGGAGGAGGTTGTTCTGCCCTGCCAGGCTGTTGACACAACTCACAAAGCAATTGAGGCTGATTTCTTTTCCCTAAGGTCAGATTGTTTATGCTCAACGATAATGGAAACATCAAGGAGAGGAGCGACGCGGGAGTGCAGCCACGTCCTCCTCAGCCGCTAATGATGGATGAGAGTTTCTGGATCCGCAACAAAGCCGCATCCCGCACAGTGGCCGCCCCCCAAGCCTCTGTCTGGCGCAAAGAGCAAGAATCATTTAATAAAACGCTGTTCCTACGGAAGCCCTGGCTAGGCTGAGCGTCACCATGCGGATCTCCTGTACTGAAGGCAGGCTCTGCGCCTTCCACGTGATCCCACTCGTCCAGCTCCCCGGAGGAGCCAGGAGGAAGGGCTTTGACCGGTATCTCCTTGCTGAGAGATGCCTGCCTGCAGCATGGGCTGGGGGGCAGACAGCAGCGACCGCAGCCTCACCCAGCCCCGTGCTTCCCAGAGCGTGCACGGGGCACGGCGCCTGGCGAGCAGCCACCACCAGCTGCAAGATGCGTGTTGAGCGCCTGCAACCCCAGCAGAGCTCTGCCCGCGGGAGAGGTGGCCTCTCAGCTGGAGCATGGAACGTCTGCGGCTGCCAGAGACAAAAGCAGATTGTAGAATCGTGGAATGGTTTGGGTTGGAAGGGACGGTAAAGCGCATCCTGTTCCAACCCCCTGCAATGAGCTGGGACACCTCCTGCTGGATCCGGTTGCTCAAGGAGAGCTGCTGGGTGCAGTGGTCATGTTGGCCCTGACACGGGAGGCTCTCATCTTCTAAGATGTGACATGGTTTGACTGAGCGCTGTGAAACAACAGACTTTGATGGGATGCGGCTACCCCAGACCCTTTGCGCCTCTGATCCCCCCAGCTGCCTCTGATGCCACAGAATCATCAAATCATCAGGTTGGAAAAGACCCACCGGATCATCGAGTCCAACCATTCCCATCAATCACTAACCCATGTCCCTCAGCGCCTCGTCCACCCGTGCCTTAAACCCCTCCAGGGCAGGTGACTCAACCCCCTCCCTGGGCAGCCTCTGCCAGGGCCCAATGACCCTTTCCATGAAAAATTTTTTCCTAATGTCCAGCCTGAACCTCCCCTGGTGGAAACATCTCTTGGGCTTTCCCACTCCTGTTAAGCTCTTTCTCCAGGCATCTCACAGGCTGCACAAAATAAGGAGCTCAGACTTGAGCTGGGCAATCCCTGTGCCAGCCCAGGAAGGCAAAAGAAGGTGTGCAAAGAGCTGTCCTTCAGCTTCTACCTCTCCTCCAGAGCTCATCACAGTAAAAACTCAGCAGCTTCTACTCACTGAACACTTGTCGGGTTGAAAAACTTCCCTGCTTAAAAAGTAGCTATTTTTATCCTGTCCTGACTGCAGCTCCCAGCAGACGTGGGGATTTTGGTCTTTCCTGGCTGAAAACTCTCAGCCTGATCCACGGGATGGGCAGCGTCACATCTTGTTCTGCAGCTGCCAAAGCGGAGGCAAATCTGGCACCAGCGGGAGCTGTTGGAGGAGTGGTCCCAGCACCATCCAGCTCTGAATTAAACAGGAAAGAATCACAGAATCACAGAATCACCAGGTTGGAAGAGACCCACTGGATCATCGAGTCCAACCACCCCCATCAATCACTAACCCATGTCCCTCAGCACCTCGTCCACCCGTCCCTTAAACCCCTCCAGGGAAGGTGAATCAACCCCCTCCCTGGGCAGCCTCTGCCAGGGACCAATGATCCTTTCTGTGAAAAATCCTTTCCTGATGTCCAGCCTGAACCTCCCCTGGCAGAGATTAAGGCCATTCCCTCTCGTCCTGTCCCCTGTCCCTTGGGAGAAGAGCCCAGCTCCCTCCTCTCCACAACCTCCTTTCAGGGAGTTGGAGAGAGCAATGAGGTCTCCCCTCAGCCTCCTCTTCTCCAGCCTAAACACCCCCAGCTCTCTCAGCCATTCCTCGTAAGGCCTGTTCTCCAGCCCCTTCCCCAGCTTGGTCGCTCTTCTCTGGACTCACTCCCCCCGCAGACCTGTCCTGGGAGGGTGAGGGTGCTCACTGCAGGGATGCTGAGCTCGGCTGGCATCATCCTGGGGACCCCAACGAGAGCAAAGCAGCCCCAGCTCCTCGCTCTCCCTGCACAGAGCACAGCAGCTGCAGGATAGACCCCGCACACCCACGACGGGCGTCCCAGGGCAGCCAGCCCCAGGCTGGGCAGGGAGAAGGAGCGTGAGCAGCAGCATCGCTCCCACAGGGCTGCCAAGCCCCTTTGGGCCAGCTCTGCAGCCACCCCCAGGCTGGGGTCCCTGCCAGGGGAGCAGGACACAGCCCCGGCTGGCTGGGAGCCCCAGCGCTTTGGAGAGACACGGAGCCAGGCAGGGATCTCAGCTTGGTCTCTGGCAGGCTCGTGTCCACTTATCAAGTATTTTCATCATGAAACGAGATGCCTGAGACAATCTCAGAGGAACAGAAGAGTCCCGCTGAGGCCCCAGCAGATGGGAGTGGAAACAAGAGGTGAAGTTTGCTGCAACTGCTGCCCTCCCGCGCCTGGTGAATGGCTTGAGGAGCTCCACGACCACCCCACAAACACCATCCCACACCATGAGCTTGGCAGAGGTGCAGGTTAAGCCCCCGACCTCGCCTGGGGCACCAAACTGGAGGCAGTTTGGCTCCAAATCAGAAGGTTCCTCAGCAATCAGCTGCCCTCCGAGGTGCCCGCAGCTCCCCGGCCGTTATCAGGGTGGCATTCCTGAGCTGCAGGCGCCAGCACCAGCCTTGCGCTTTGAGGAACCGCTGCAATCAGGCAACGCAACCCATTTCTCACTTGGCATTTGGCTGCTGGGAAGAGAACAGGGAACTCTGTAATCGCTCCACTCAGGATTAGATCATGAATCAAAGCCCTGCTGAGCTCCTTGCTCCAGCAAGCACTGCCAGGAATTGTTTGTACTGATCCCAGAGCTCGGGGTGGGATCGCGAGGGGCCAGGATGGGTCTGGATGCAGGCGTTCCCTGCAGAGGGAGGATGCGACAAAGCTGGTGAAGGGGCTGGAGAACAAGAGGAGCAGCTGAGAGAGCTGGGGGTGTTTAGCCTGGAGAAGAGGAGGCTGAGGGGAGACCTCATTGCTCTCTCCAACTCCCTGAGAGGAGGTTGTGGAGAGGAGGGAGCTGGGCTCTTCTCCCAAGGGACAGGGGACAGGACGAGAGGGAATGGCCTCAAGCTCCACCAGGGGAGGTTCAGGCTGGACATTAGGAGAAAATTTTTCACAGAAAGGGTCACTGGGCAGTGGCAGAGGCTGCCCAGGGAGGGGGTTGAGTCACCTTCCCTGGAGGGGTTTAAGGGACGGGTGAGGTGCTGAGGGACATGGTTTAGTGTTTGATGGGAATGGTTGGACTCGATGATCCAGTGGGTCTTTTCCAACCTGGTGATTCTATGATTCTATGATTCTGTGTGCAGCTTGGGCTGTGAGGGATGGGATGCCCCGGCTGGGAAGGATCAGAGCAGAGGAGCGCCTGGCAGCTCCCCAGGGCTGGTTTCATGATTGGCTTCACCACTCCATGCCCACAGGGTCTCTCAGCCTCCTCCTCGCCTCAAAGCACGAGAGTTCAAGGAGGAGGAGATGCCACCCAAACCTCAGTAGTTGTGGCTTTAGCTCCAGGCTGATAACTGGTGGATTTCCTTAGCCCAGAGTCACAGACGTAATGTGCCCGTGACTTTATCCCAACATATAAATCTATTGCAATGACATAACCCTTGCTCCCAACCAGCCACTCCAAATAAACCTCCCCTCGGCATTTCTGCTTCCCTGGCCAGCATCGTCTGAGTGTGCACGGCCTGATAGCACCTTATCTCAGCACCAGCCCCTTGCGCTGTGCCTCACCCTGGCCGGTGGGCCCTAATCGCTGCGGCCAGATGTGGCAACGGCCCCAGAGTGGCCACGGGCCGGAGACAGGGGCTGCGCTGGCCCCTGGGCCAGGGTGTGGGGCCAGGCTTGGATGCACCTCCTGGTGTTGGAGCTGGATCCGTGCCCATGCTGGCACGCCTGGAAGTGCGGAGGGGTTTGGGATCGGTTCTCCACAAGGGCAAACCCTGAGGAGAAGGGACCAGTCCTGCTGCAGCAGCGGGGTGGGTGATTCCATCCCCTGTGGTCAACGACACAGTGGGGAGAGAAACAGCAGGTGAGGAGCCGTCCAGACAGGGCTCAGCCATCCTACGTGATGAGCACAGGCCTCCTCTACCCTTGGCTTCACTCCCAGAGCGACTGCAGCTCTGGTGCTGTGACTGAAGCTTCTGGAAGAGAATCATGGGATGGTTTGGGTTGGAAGGGACCTCAAAGCCCATCCAGTTCTAAACCCCTGCCATGGGCAGGGACACCTCCCACTGGATCAGGGGCTCCAAGCCCCATCCAACCTGCCTTGAACCCCTCCAGGGATGGGGCAGCCACCACTGCTCTGGGCAGCATGGGCCAGGGCCTCCCCACCCTCACAGGAGAACATTTCTTCCTAAAATTTCTTGTCAATCTCTCCTCCTGCATCTGAAATCCGTTCCCCCTTATCCTATCCCTGCCCTCCCTGATCCAGAGCCTCATCCCAGCTTTCCTGGAGCCCCTTTCAGTCCTGGAAGCCGCTCTAAGCTCTCCTCAGAGCCTTCTCTTCTCCAGGCTGAACAACCCCATCTCTCAGCCTTTCCTCCTACGGGAGGTGCTCCAGCCCTCAGATAATCTCCATGGTCTCTTCTGGACTTGAGGTGTGAATGTGCCTGTTCACAGGAACATCACGGATAGAGGCTGCCTCACTCCCTCCCTCTAAACATTCCAATTCCAATTTCTCCACCTCTGCCCCACACCCCAGGGCTTCCACACCAGAGCAGCTTCGCACAGCACCTCTGAGCTGGCTCCAATGTCCTCAAACTGTGATTGCACCATCAAATGCTATAAGGCACTAAATAAAGGGAAGGAAGCCAAGTTGAGAGGACATCAAGAGGCGTTGTTTTATCTGCTGACAGGAGCTTGCATCACTGTGAGATACAAATTGCCCTGCCTGCCACAGAGGGAAGGGCCAGGGAGCATCAGCACCCTCCAGGGTGGGAGTACCCACTGGCAGCAGCTCTTCCAGCCCCAGAACTCATCCCATGGCCCCAAGACCCATCCTACGACCCTAGGACCTGTCCCATGGCCACAGAACTTGTCCCATGTCCCCAGGACCCCATCCCACGGCCCTAGGACCCATCCCACGGCCCCAGAACTTATACCATGACCCCAGGACCTGTCCCATGGCCCCAGAACTTATACCATGACCCCAGGACCTGTCCCATGGCCCCAGAACTTATACCATGATCCCAGGACCTGTCCCATGGCCCCAGAACTTATACCATGACCCCAGGACCCGTCCCATGGCCCCAAGACCAGTCCCACAGCCCCAGGACACGTCCCATTGCCCCAGAACTCATCCCATTCCCCCAGGACCAGTCCTACAGCCCCAGGACCCGTCCCATGGCCCCAGGACCCATCCCACGGCCCCAAGCAATCAGCGAACAGGGATTCAGTTCCACAAGGACCCTGTAGGTCCAGCTAGATGCGACCTTTCGTAACCAGCCAAGAGGGTGCGGAAAAAGGAATGTTACACCGTGTGCATTCTGGAAGCAAGGGACATACTCTTCCTCCTCCTCCTCTCATTAAGTAAGCAGCTAAGTAGGAAGCTGAAAAAGAGCAGGGAATCACTGCCAGGAGCGCTTTGGAAAGAAAAAGGCTGGTTTTAGGCTTATCTAATGTCACATCAGCCATTTCCTCAGAAGGCAGCAAATTTAATTAGGAACAGAGACCACTCAAGGGCAGCCAGGAGGTTGCAAACAGCACATGGAACTCGAACACAATGCGGAGAGGTCTGCGTCACGCCTATGGAGAGCAAGGAACACAAACACCCCAGGCCTGGCTGCTGAAGGCTCGTTATTCAGGATCAAGCGCAGACACCATCAGGCACAGAACAACCAACACAGAAACACAGACTCTCCCTGGCGAGATGACGTGTGGTGGCACTGAGGCCACGACAGCTCTTTGCATCCCCAGCATGTTTATCCCCAGGGGCTGCCCTTTCCATCCTAGAGCCATTGAGGTTGGAAAAGACCTCTAAGCCCGTCCAGTCCAACTGTCAGCCCACCACTGCGCTTACTAAATCATGTCCTGAAGTGCTACGGTCCAACGCTTCTTGAACACCTCCAAAGCTGGAGACTCCACCACTGCCCTGGGCAGCCTCTGTCAGGGCTTCACCACTCTGTCAGTAAAGAATTTTTTTCCCAGTATCCAATCTGAACCTCCCCTAGCACAAGTTGAGGCTATTTCTTTATCCCATCGCTTGTTATTTGGGAGGAGAGACCAGCACCCACCTCGATACAACATCCTTTCAGGGAGCTGCAGAGAGCGATAAGGTCTCCCTCAGCCTCCTCTTCTCCAGACTAAACAATCCCAGGTCCCTCAGCCACTCCTCATAAGACTTGCTTTCTAGACCCTTCACCAACTCATTTGCCCTTCTCTGGACATGCTCCAGCAGCTCATGATCTTTCCATCCTCTGTCCCCAGACCTGACAGCTCAGGCTGCTGCAGCACTGGCTCACTGCAGGCTACACCATCCCATTCCTTCACGTGAGTCTCAGGGCTTGTAGGGATGCTGGTCTCCAGAAAATATCAAAGACCACGTTAGACCAGCATGTCAGTGACCTGGAACGAGCCCACCAGTGCCTTTCTCCAGCAGAGAAATGCTGGCACATGGGAAATCCTCCACAGCACCGCAGCCATTGGCACAGAGTGGAACCCCGATCTCCAGCCTCCAGCTGTAACCCCAGAGGAACATGCCTAGATCCATCCTGCCGAGTTCAGGTCATAGAATCCCCAGGTTGGAAAGGACCCACTGGATCGAGTCCAACCATCCCCATCAATCACTAAACCACGTCCCTCAGCACCTCGTCCACCCGTCCCTTAAACCTCTCCAGGGAAGGTGACTCAACCCCCTCCCTGGGCAGCCTCTGCTAGTGCCCAGTGACCCTTTCTGTGAAAAATATTTTCCTGATGTCAAGCCTGACCCTCCCCTGGTGGAGCTTGAAGCCATTCCTTCTTGTACTGTCAAGGTCAAGGGCTTCCTCCTACAAAAAAGGAAACGTTGACATGTCACAGCCTCACAAACTCAACCTGGACTCCAGCATCTTGTCCACTCTGAAAATTGCCTAGTGTGGATGAGGGCTGTCAGCAGCACTGCAGCTGGACCAGCGATGAGCGTCCTCCAGAGGCCGGACCAGCAGGACAAGCTGCTCAGCTCTGGCTGGGGACAGGTGGCTAAAGCCTGCCAGGATCCTGAGAACAACCACACTGGGTCTGATCGAAGGGCACCTGCAGCAAGCACCGAATGCTCAGGCAAAGAATGGAACAGGCGTCATCCTTCCCCGTCACAGCTGCCCAGCTTAGCCTGGTCAGCGATTCAGGATTTACTGAGTCAAAAACTGTACTGGGGTCACGGTTCCAGACAAGCTGGTTGTACTTCACACAACCTGGCCCGGGTTGCCCAAAGCAGGGGTGGCTGCCCCATCCCTGGGGGGGCTCAAGGCCAGGTTGGATGGGACTTGGAGCAACCAGATCCAGTGGGAGGTGTCCCTGCCCATGGCAGGAGGTTAGAACTGGATGGGCTTTAAGGTCCCTTCCAACCCATTCTATGATTCAATATCAGCACTGAGAACCTACCAACTCAGCCACAGCCTCCGAAAGCCACTGCTGTGCAGAGCAACACCCCTGCAACAAATGCATCTGCTTAAAGAGGATTTCACAGGGAAAATAAAAGTGAATGTTGCTCTGAGGATGGGCCTGCACCGTTCGTGGCTCTGGCATGTGAAAAAAAGCACTTGTGCTGCCTGGTTCCCACTCGGTGCGGGGCTCAGCAGGCCCACCCTCACCAGAACTCTGCCGTGTTCGTCTGGTGCAGCAAGGAAGGAAGCCAGCCTAAGGAATTGTGGCTGAAGGGTAAGAATCTGGTTCGCTGGTTTTGTTTCTGATGGAAAAATATAGATATAAGAAACCACTCAGGCTGCTCTATAAATACATCTTGTTTTAATTACTTCAGATCAGTTCCTGGGCATCCAGCTCCACCAGGCTGCACAGCAAGGACGTATCACTCTGCCATCGGGGTCCTCCACAGCCCAGCTGCGACAGACAGGTCCCTGTGCTCGCTTTCACCCTGCCTGGCAAAGCAGCGGGGACTGCAGAGCCCCAGCACGCAGCTGGAAGGAGGGAAGGAGGTGCCCGCCCTTTGAGGCCAAGCCCCACCAGCCAGCTGAGACTGCTCCGTCACCTTCAGAGGAGCAGGGATCAGCAAAAGGAGCAGCCCCGTTATTCCACTTCTGGCTCGTCCCTCTCAGAACTGCCTAGAGCAGCTTTAGCCTCTCAAACACAATCAACAAGGACAAAAGACAGACAGGGGATCTCTGAATATTTCTAAAAAGTCATGTCTTTAGAAGGCTTTGCAGGTTCTCCATGTCCTGGGAAATCCCAAGTGTGCAGCTGCTTGCAGTCACGGCTTGAATCCAGGCCAGGAGAGCGAACCTTCTCAGCCACCACTGCCTCGGCAGCCAGGGAGGAGGGGAAGGGGCTCCTGTCAGAAGAACTTGACACCTCGGCCATCGTCCAGCGTGATAATTTCAGCCTTGTGTTCTTGTTGCAAAGCTTGCAGGGCACGGAGCAGCATAGTTTCATCCAAGCCGTGGAACTCTAAGGAAGGACAGAGATCCTCATCAATGGGAAAAGAAAAACTCACATGAGGAAACAAAGGGGCTCACAAGGGCCAGGCGCCGGTGGCAGTGAAGCAGAGGGTTCTGAGAAGCACCTTTCAGACTCTGGTGCCTTAACGCTATGGCAAATCCAGAGTCACGGGGCTCATCACTACATTCCTGCATCAGGAACAAAGCCTGAAGGTCAACAGACAGAAAGGAATGAGTCACAGTGTCTCAGAGGCAGCGCAGACACTCGGCACAACAATGAACCACCCCGCACCTCAGGCCAGACACAGAACTGGGCACGACGGTGGCTTAAAACACAAACAGTGATAACAAAGGGAGACGTTCACGCAAAGTGGTAAAAAAGCCTTCAGCACTGTCAAATGCTGCTCTGATTGGTATGAATTAGCATAAGCAATTTTAAAATAGTTAATCTAGTAAACTCTAATCTGAGAATCAACTGTTTATGCGCGCAAATCAAGCGTGCTCTGAAAAGCCGCTCCAGAAAGCACCACTACCTTCATTTTCTGTGTCATCTCCACTGGCTAATTCGTACAGCGTGAATACGGAGTTGGTCAAGCCATTCTTTGATACCTGGAAACGTAAAAGCAATACAGCAACTCTCACCCGTGTGATTTAACATCCTCAGCATGAGCCCTTGTACATCTCAGCACAAGCAAAATGGAACGTGGACAGCACTCAATGAGCAAAAACATCCTGGAAATGCTCTGGGACACCAGAGAGTCAAGAAACAACGCCTAAGGAAACTAAGACGGTTCCTTTTCCCTGCCCCTCTGCTCTTTCTGCCCACGTGTTTTGCAATAAGGACTTGTGCTGCAGGAAGGCAACACTTCTCTGGCCTCACTATGGAACAGCTGGAGCAGGAGCGGATGACTGTGCAGCCACAGCTCAAAGCAAAGCTGTTAACACCTCTAAGCTTCTCTGCCACAGAGAGAAATGGAAGCACAAGGTAAAAAGCCATGAGGAAGCAAGAGCAGGACACTCCAGTGGTCTGTTTGACCAGCAGCACCTGAATTCCCGGTTACGGAAAGCCCAGCCTGCGGGGCGAGACAGTGCCTGCGTTCTCACCCACTGATAGATGAGCTTCCCCCACTCTTCTGGTCTTCTCCACATGATCAGAAAACTGGTTTTGTTCTTATCTAACCATTCCAGGTTCCCTAAAATCAACAGCAAAAAGGTATTTAATCAAAGCACAAGCCCACAGTGACAAGGAGACCCACAGATTTCATGACACGTGCTTGACACGATGCCCTGGGAGCTGCCCTACCCTCCCCATCAGCAATTGAAACATTTCTATGCGCACAGGGATTTATTTCCCTCTCCAGCTCCCTTTTCCTCCCACCCTGGCTGGGAAGTGGTGCGGCTCCTGCAGCGGGATGGACGTATCCATGGCTCCCACCCTTCCTGCCCACTCACTACAGCTCGGGCACCAGCCATGGGATAGACAGACAGACAGACAGACAGACCCACCGTTCTTACGGAGCTCCTCTAGCACCACCTGGATGGCTTCCAGTGGCAGCTTCCCTGGGCAGGGGTTAAGGGGGCACTCACTGGGTGAGGGGGGAAGAGGGGCAGGGGTGGTGGGCAGGGGGCACCAGGCAGAGGGGGGAGGACATGGGGACAGGGGCACCGAGGGAGCGTCAGGGGGCAGCAGAGTCAGGGGGAGGACAGGGAACTGGGGACAAGACAGCATGGGGGAACCAGCTGAAAGGGAGGGTAGGGTTGTAGACACAACAGGTAGGTAGGGGCAGGGGCATAGAGGCACCAGGTGGGAGGCAGAGGCACCAGGTGGGTTGAGGGGAGAGAGCACGGGGGCATCAGGAGGGGCAGGAGGGGAGAGAGCGCAGGGGCATCAGGAGGAGCAGGAGGGGAGAGAGTGCAGGGGCATCAGGAGGAGCAGGAGGGGAGAGAGCATGGAGGCATCAGGAGGAGCAGGAGGGGAGAGAGCGCAGGGGCATCAGGAGGAGCAGGAGGGGAGAGAGCGCAGGGGCATCAGGAGGAGCAGGAGGGGAGAGAGCGCAGGGGCATCAGGAGGAGCAGGAGGGGAGAGAGCATGGGGGCATCAGGAGGAGCAGGAGGGGAGAGAGCGCAGGGGCATCAGGAGGAGCAGGAGGGGAGAGAGCGCAGGGGCATCAGGAGGAGCAGGAGGGGAGAGAGCGCAGGGGCATCAGGAGGAGCAGGAGGGGAGAGAGCGCAGGGGCATCAGGAGGAGCAGGAGGGAAGAGCATGGGGGCATCAGGAGAGCAGAAGGGGAGAGAGCATGGGGGCATCAGGAGGGGCAGGAGGGGAGAGAGCACGGGGACATCAGAAGGGTTGAAGGGAGAGAGCACGGGGGCATCAGGAGGCGCAGGAGGGGAGAGAGCACGGGGACATCAGAAGGGTTGAAGGGAGAGAGCACGGGGGCATCAGGAGGCGCAGGAGGGGAGAGAGCGTGGGGGCATCAGAAGGGTTGAAGGGAGAGAGCATGGGGGCAGCAGGAGGGTTGAGGAGAGAGAGTGTGGGGGCATCAGGAGGGGCAGGAGGGGAGAGAGCATGGGGGCATCAGGAGGAGCAGGAGGTGAGAGAGCGTGGGGACATCAGGAGGGCATTGAGGGGAACAGTTCAGGGTGCATCAGGGGACAGGGAAAGAAGGGCAGGGGGAGCAGGGGTGTTGGGTGGGGCAGGAAAGAAGAGCCAGGGATCCCCAGAGTGGGGTGGGAGCACCAGGGAAAGGCACGGTGGGAGAGAGCAAGGGGGCACCGGCCCCCGAAGGATACGCTGCAGGCGCTGGTTGGCGAAGAGCGGGCTGTCCTGCGCCTCCCGCACCGTCATGGCGGGCAGCCGGTGCTGCTGGCTGTAGGCGATGGCCAAGGTGCACCAGGCCGAGAGCTGCTTCTGCCGGGTCTCCCCGTTGGGCTGCAACCTGCGGGGCTTGGTCAGCACCGGGAACGGGTGGTTCCCGGGTTGGGGGTTCAGCACCCGGATCTGCTCCCTCCGGTCCTGGTCTTCCCGGTCCCGCACCTCCGCCCTCGTCCCGATCCCGGTCCCCCCGGTCCTGATCCCCCGGCTCCTCCCGGTCCCCCCGGTCCTGTTCCCCCGGCTCCTCCCGGTCCCGCACCTCCACCCTGGTCCTGGTCCCGATCCCGGTCCCCCCGGTCCCGTTCCCCCCGCTCCTCCCGGTCCCGCACACCGGCCCCGGTCCTCCTCCCCCTGTTCCCGCTCTCCCCGGTCCCGGTCCCGGTCTCACGTGAAGAAAGGTGGGAAGTTGTACTGCCAGGGCCACGCGAAGCTCATCGCGGCCGCCGCCGGAACCGCCGCGCGCGCGCCGCTTCCGGCCCGCTTCCGCCTCACTTCCGGCCCGCCTGCCCTAGGCCCCGCCCCCTTCCGCCCGCAGACCACGCCCACCCGGAAACGCCCCTTGCACGGAGCCCCGCAGGCCACGCCCACACGAGGCCACGCCCCTTCACTAAGCCACGCCCACACGAGCGCCGCCCCAGGAGCCCCTCGCCTTATCAAACCACGCCCCCTCACCAGAAGCCACGCCCCCTCATATACAATAGTGCTATGAAGCCACGCCCCCATCAGGCCACGCCCCACCATACCCCAATCCTGCCTTCACGAAGCCCCGCCCCCTCAGGGCCTGCCTCCTCCTCCCTAGGCCCCGCCCCTCACGGAAACCACGCCTCCTTTCCCGAAAGCCACGCCCCCTCCCCCTTTCCCGCCTTCCAAGCCCCCCCCCCCCGCCATGGCGGGTGCCCCCTGCCCCACCAGGCACCATAGAGGAGCAGGCTCAGTGCCCACAGCAGGAGAGCCAGCACCAAGCACGGGAGGGAGAAACATTTAATCCCCAGCCATGAGGCTGGGAGTGGAATAGGGTTGGGGGAACCACTGGCAGCCGGTAACCCTGGGACACCCCCCCCCCCCGCCAAGCCCCAGGGGGTTGCGAGATGTGAGGCAGCACCCAGGACCCATAGGGCCACCACTGGCCGCTTGGTGCTAGCCGCAGGCCGCGGGGGCCCAGGCCGTGGCGCTAGGGCTGTGCCTTTCCATCCTTGCTGCGCCAGATGACCAGGGTGACGAGGAAGGGGATGAGGCAGATGGGGGCGATGATCATGGCCAGCAGCACGTCCTCGGGAGGGTCAAAGTAGACCTGGTGTTCCAGGGTGCAGTTGTGGAAGTAGCGGTGGTGGCTTTGGAAGATGTACTGCTCGGCCAGCGCGTTGGGGTAGCCGTAGCGCAGGCGGTCGGCCCAGCCCTCCAGGCAGGACTGCAGCGAGCTGTAGGGTCTGAGGAGAGAGCCACGCGGAGGGGGACGTGGGCATAGGGCCCCTGGCAGCTGGAGGACACCAGAGGCACGGCCCTGTGTCCCCCCAGCCCAGCACAGGATCACAGATTCACTGAGTTGGAAAAGACCCACAGGATCGTCAAGTCCAACCATTCCTCTCTGCCGCTAAACCATGTCCCTGAGCACCTCGTCTACCCGTCTTTTAAACACCTCCAGGGAAGGTGACTCAACCCCCTCCCTCTGCCAATGTCTGATGATCCTTTCAGTGAAAAATTTTTTCCTAATGTTCAGCCTAAACCTCCTCTGGCAGAGCTTGAGGCCATTCCCTCTCGTCCTGTCCCCTGTCCCTTGGGAGAAGAGCCCAGCTCCCTCCTCTCCACAACCTCCTTTCAGGTAGTCGCAGAGAGCAATGAGGTCTCCCTTCAGCCTCCTCTTCTCCAGGCTAAACACCCCCAGCTCTCTCAGACACTCCTCTTACTCTCCAGCCCCTTCCCCAGCTTCATTGCTCTTCTCTGGACTCGCTCCAGAGCCTCAACATCCTTCTTGTGGCGAGGGGCTCAGAATTGACCTCTCCAGGTCATCCACCTCTCCAGGTTACTCAGGGGCTGCCCTATGCCCCACAGCCAGCCTCACACATGCAGGCGCTGGGTCACTCTATCCAGGACCTGGTGGCTATCGGCACGGCCAGGGGTTCTGCCTCCCTCAGATGCTCTCTGCCACCTTGGGAGCTTGCTCCATGGGGATCACAGAATCTCTAGGTTGGAAAAGACCTTTGAGATCATCAAGCCCAACCATACCTGCCCACTACTAACTCATATCCCTAAGCACTTTGTCTACTTATCTTTTAACACCTCCAGGGACGGGGACTCCACCACCTCCCTGGGCAGCCTCTGCCAGTGCCTGAGAACTCTTCTGGTGAAGAAATTTTCCCTCATGTCCAATCTGAACCTGCCCTGGAGGCAACTTGAGGACATTTTCTCTCATTATCACCTGTTGCTTGGGAGAAGAGACCAACACCCACCTCACTACAACCTCCTTTCAGGCAGCTGTAGAGAGCAATGAGGTCTCCCCTCAGCCTCCTCCTCTCCAGGCTAAACAGCCCCAGGTCTCTCAGGCACTTCTCATAGGATTTATTCTTGGGTGGATGGGACAATGGCTTCCTCAAACGGTCCCTATGTGCCGCTTTCCCAGCCAGGGACGTCCTCGGAGCCGCTCAGAGCCACCTGCCCCACAGAGCAGCCTGGGAGGTCTCTCTGTCCATCCCACTGCCCCAGCCGTACAGAATCACAGAATCACTAGGTTGGAAAGGACCTACTGGATCATCAAGTCCAACCATTCCCATCAATCACATGCTCCTCAGCGCCTTGTCCACCCGTCCCTTAAACCCCTCCAGGGAAGGTGACTCAACCCCTCCCTGGGCAGCCTCTGACAGTGCCCAATGACCCTTTCCATGAAAATTTTTTTCCTGATGTCAAGCCTGACCCTCCCCTGGTGGAGCTTGAGGCCATACCTGCTGATGACTTTCCACTCACACAGCTCCGATGCCGTCACGTTACTCATGAGGTCAACGAAGTACTCCCAGCAGTTCTGCGTCAAGTTGCTGTACATCTCCTCTGCAGGGGAATAGCGCTGAGTGCAGGCACCATGTCCCTGCCCATCCCTGTGGGGGTACCTGGCACCTAGACACGTGCCCAGGCATGGTGGAACCCCCAGTAGTCCCAGGGTGATGCCCAGATGCCAGACAGCCTGCTGCCAGCTGTCCCCGTTGGACAAAAGACCCATTGGATCATCAAGTCCAACCATTCCTATCAAATACTAAACCATGCAACTCACCGATGAGTTGGACGGACCAGTTGAACTTGGCCGCGGGTGGGCTCGTCCTGCCATCCTGGCCAAACCCTTTCGCCTCAGTGTCCACGTGGCAGAACCCGGTCCCCAGCAACACTGCAGAGAGGAGGGGACAGGGTTGGTAGGGGCTGACAGGGCTGCCTGGGCAGGAGGGAACTTGTTTCAGATGTTCCTTGGGGGGCACTGGAGGTGGTATTTGTGGTGCAGGGAAACACACCGCCCAGCACGTGGTGGGGCCAGGGCATCCAACCCCTCCTAGAAGGGCAGAGGCTGTGGGGAAGGGGCCAGCCAGGCTGTAGGCATCTGCCCAAAGGTTTCTTGGGGCTGCCTGGGGGCTGCCAAGCCTGGGCCGTGGGTCCCAGCAGCATAGAATCATAGAATCATAGAAGCACCAGGTTGCAAGAGACCTCTTGGATCACCAAGTCCAACCATTCCCATCAATCACTAAACCATGTCCCTCAGCGCCTCGTCCACCCGTCCCTTAAATCCCTCCAGGGAAGGTGAACCTACCACCTCCCTGGGCAGCCTCTGCCAGTGCCCAGTGACCCTTTCTGTGAAAAATTTTTTCCTAATATTCAGCCTGAACCTCCCCTGGTGGAGCTTGAGGCCATTCCCTCTCGTCCTGTCCCCTGTCCCTTGGGAGAAGAGCTCAGCTCCCTCCTCTCCACAACCTCCTTTCAGGTAGTTGGAGAGAGCGATGAGGTCTCCCCTCAGCCTCCTCTTCTCCAGGCTAAACAACCATGCCCTGTGCCCACGAGGAGCCAGCGTGGGGGCCACCCCATGGCCCTGGGCAGCTGCGTTGCAGCCGGACAAGGCTGGGGCAGGAAGAGGAAGCGTTGGCCGCAGCCCAGCGCTGCCGGAGAGCCCCTCCACCCGCCATCTGCCCCACACCCAGCACAGCCTGTCCTGGGCGTGGGGCACGTCCCTCCGTCCACCCTGCCAGCCGCTCGCCCGCTGGCCCGATGGAACCGTCCTGGCCACCTTCCACCCTCAGCCAAGCATTCGTGGCGTGGGCAGCGATACCAGGTGCATGGTGGGCTACGACTGGGCCACTCGTGAGGAGCTCCGGCGCTGGCCATGGGGAGCTCCTGGGCTGGCACAGAGGCTGTGGTGAGGGCAGCCCACTCTGTCCCCACCTCTGTCCCCAAGAGCCCCATCCAACCCCTCTGTGCCGGGGGCACCACGGTTTCTAACCCACCCTAGGGCTTCGCAGGGCTCCCCAACCCCTCTTGTGCAAGAAGATCGGGGAGGAGCGTGACAGGGGACACCCCGCAGTGCCTGTTGCGCGCCTGCCACCAGCCGTGGCCACCCCAACCACCCTTGGCCGGGGTGGGCAGCGGAGCAGGCTGTGCGAGACCCCAGCCCCGGGCCCCACGGGTGGGAGGGCAGCCTGGGGTGAGGCACAGAACCTCCTGCTGCCGGCATCCGCAGCCCCGCTCCCTTCGCACTTACCCCAGAGCAGCAGGAGCCCTCGGGAGAGCCGGCCAGAGCCCTTCTGCGCCCGTGGTGCCATCCTGCCAAAGCCTGCCGGCTAACGAGCGGGACAAGGATTTCAATGGAAATAACAGGAAGCAACTCCTTTCCTCTGACAGGGGCAGTTTGACTACAGGAGACGTGTGAAAAATGAGATTGCTCAGCGCTGCTTTAAAGCCGCTCTCCCGGCAGGACCCCGCTGCCACCCAGCACGGTGCCGGCCACCGCGGGCATCGCTCCCGCACCCCGGCACCCCACGCCTCACCCGGCAGCCCAGAGGCTCCGCTTCCCTCCCAGCACGTCCAGTTTTACGAGGCCGCTATTTGTTTACTTGTGTATTTCTCTTTAATCCTGTCTGGGCTGGGTTGTGAAATCCCTCGTCTCCTGCGTGGAGGGCAGGCAGCCCGGCAGCCGGGAGGGAGTGGATCGAGAAGCGTAACGTCCCCCAGACAAGCCCGGGCACGGGGGTGACAGGGGGACACACAGCCCCAACGCCGCAGCTCTCGGAACGCCTGGGCACCTGCCCCACGGCCGGCATCGAAGGGCAGTGGTGGTGGCTTGATCTGCCCACGGGTGTGAAGTCAACACAGCTGGGAGGAAAGGGCAGAGACTCGGCCAACGTCGCTGGTTTTCAGCTGCGACGCCTTCATTCTGCACCACCCAGCCTGGCCGGAGCCCCTTACTCCCAGCACAGCTCCCACCGGCGGGACCCGCATGTCCCCGCGGAGCCGAGAAGGATCCCAGCCCCGGGGCTTTGCCATGTTCCCACTCGAGGACAGGGCTGAGGCCAGGCGAGCTCGTTTCACCTCTAACCCAGAGCAGAACGCGAGCCCAAAGCTTTCCCTTTAACAGCCACCCACGGGACGTGCAGAGCGTGAATCGGAGCATGATGAAGCACAGCTCGGAGGGACCCTCCCTGCTGTGGAAAAGCGATTTTTGCCAGGCTTCACGCTCCCCGGCAAATGTCCCGGCAGAGCTGCCTGACCCACCTCCGGGGCACCGTGGGACCTTTGCGGGGCGAGTGGCCACATCTGGAAGCCATCAGGTCCCAGCTCTCAGGGGGCTGCAGGTCTGGAGCCCCCAGGCTTTGTTGGAGCAGCTGGAGCCTCTGGCTGGGCGGTGGGAGCCTCTGCCAGGGAGACACCCAGTGATCTCAGCGCGGCCCCGGCGCTGGGATGGCCTCTCCCCTCCTGGGGCATCCGGAGGGGATGCAGAGGGATGGGATGGGCAGGGATGGGATGGGCGCTGCCGGATGGTCCAAGGCCTGGAGCTCCCTCCCAGCCTGGCATCTCAGGTGCCAAGGAAGAGGCTCAGCCCATGCAGGATCAGGACCCCCCTGCCTGGGACCTTTCTCCTGCTGCTTTCCCATCCCAAGCTTCCCTCCATCCGTCCCCTGGGACATCCAGAGCCCCCGTTCCCCTTCTGCCCTGCCCTCCTCACCCTCAGCCCACTCCTCCTCCTCATGAATTCCCAGTGCTGGGAGGGAAGGGGTCTGTTGCCAGCTCCTCGCGGTCACGGGGGCAGCAGCACACAGGGGTTTGAGCCCCTTTTCTGGGCTCTGTGGAGGGTGAGGGCAGCTGCAAGAGGCACGAGGCAACCGAGCCCCATGGCTGCCACCACAGTCACCCCAGGGGACAGCCCGCCCGGCACAGGCAGCTCGGTCCCTGTGCAGTTGCTGAAGTATTCGGCGTGGACCTGCAGGAAGAAGGCGTCGAGGACATCACCAGCCCAGGGGCAAGGGAGCAGCTGGGCCAGCAGCTGGGTGCAGCCGGAGAGCTCACTGTAGGGGCTGTGGAGAGGATGCTGTGAGGTTGGTTTGCTGGGACACATCCCCCACATGGCCCTGCTCCAAGCATGGATTTGGCACCACCGGGGCTGACACCGACTCACCTGCTGATCAGGTCCCAGCGACAGCGGCTGCCCTCAGGGATGGTCATGAGGGTGGCGTGGAAAGGGACCCAGCAGAAGAGGGAGATCCAGTCCTGGTAGGTGTCCTGGCAGAGGGCTGGCCCCCCCAGCACCTCTGGCAGCTCTACGAAGCACCGGCCAGACCATGGGATGCTGCCCTGCTCCCAGCTCTCCCCTCATGGCCTGGTTTTGAGGAGGCTGTTCGGGGTCACCCTGAGGAACTCGCTCAGCTCTTCCCAGTGTGGACCAGGAGTCATGTTTGCCGTGTGGGAGCTCCATGCGTGATCGTGGGGGTCCCACGCTGGGGCTGCTGGGGACCCATGGACTCAGCCAAGGTGGGAGGGGAGGACAGGAGGGCAGCTCTACTCACCATCCTCATCCAGGTACAGATAGAGACCTGGAAGAACAGACGGCACAGTTGGTGCTGGCAGAACCTGCAGGACTCTGTCCCCCAGGGGTGCAGGTGCCACCTCCACCAGCAGCAGAGCCCACAGCCGCAGTGACGCTGTGGCAGCCAGAGATGGAGCCGCACTGAGACAATGGCACCAGCATCTTACCTTCATCCTCGAGGTCCCCGTACTCAGCATCCCCGTGTCCTGCAGCAAGGAGACATGGGGGGCCAGGGCTGCACTGCTGGGGTTGGGACAAGCCCAGTGCCCAACTGGTGTTGGTTGGGACAGCCCCAGTGCCCAACTGGTATTGGCTGGGACAGCCCCAGTGCCCAACTGGTGTTGGCTGGGACAGCCCCAGTGCCCAACTGGCGTTGGCTCGACAGCCCCAGTGCTCAATTGGTGTTGGCTTGACAACCCCAGTGCCGAACTGGTGTTGGCTGGGAGAGCCCCAGTGCCCAGCTGGCACCAGGGCTTGAACCAGGGTGGTCCCAGTCTGGTGAGACCCCTTCTCCCTTCCCAGCCGAGCTGAGCACAGCAGAGGTGATGGGGGCTGAGGGGAGGGAAGGGGAGTAGGAGGCTCCTGGCTCTGCCTCAGCCTTTCATAGAATCATAGATTCGCCGGGTTGGAAGAGACCCACCGGATCATCGAGTCCAACCGTTCCCATCAATCACTAACCCATGTCCCTCAGCGCCTCGTCCACCCGTCCCTTAAACCCCTCCAGGGAAGGGGACTCAACCCCCTCCCTGGGCAGCCTCTGCCAGGGACCAATGACCCTTTTTGTGAAAAATTTGCAACCGTGGCTGAGAGGTTTCTGAGCAAACACGAACCCCGCGGGCAGGGAAGCGTGGGACAAGCCCTGTTCAGAGCATCCTCTAAGGGGACGCCAGGAGGGGCTGGGGGAGTTGCCCCCCGGGCTGGGATGGGGGGGACCCCCCGGTGGCCGCGGGTCCGGGCTGCCCTTACCCCGCTGGAGCAGAGGAAGGAGCAGGAGGCAGAGGAGCCGCATCCCGAGGAGCATCCTCCACCGCCGGCACCGCTGCGGCGGGGCTGGGGTTGCTCCCCGGGCTTTATCCCGATCCCGAGCCGGTGCCCGGGGAGGGAGGGGACGGACACGCAGGCTCCCGCCTCGCCTGACTCAGCGAAGCTGCCCCGGGATGCGGGATGCGGGATGCGGCTGTCCTGTTGGTCCCCTGCGCTCACCCGGGCGGGGGCGGAGGGGAAGGACGGGGCCCCCGGAGAGGAAAGACGCCGCCGCCAGCCCCTTCCTGGACAAGAGGGAATGGCCTCAAGCGCCGCCAGGCGAGGTTTAGGCTAGACATTAGGAAAAAAATCTTTACAGAAAGGGTGATTGGTCCCTGGCAGAGGCTGCCCAGGGAGGGGGTTGAGTCACCTTCCCTGGAGGGGTTTAAGGGACGGGTGGATGAGGTGCTGAGGGACGTGGTTTAGTGATTGATGGGAATGGTTGGACTCAATGATCCGGTGGGTCTTTTCCAACCTGGTGATTCTATGATTCTATGATTCCTGCCCGGCGCCGCGGGGGGACGAGTGCTGCCCCAAAGGCTCCACTCGGGACCGGCTCGGGGAGAAGGAACCGGGCACTGGGCAACTACCTTTCAGGTAGCTGTAGAGAGCAATGAGGTCTCCCCTCAGCCTCCTCTTCTCCAGGCTAAACACCCCCAGCTCTCGCAGCCGCTCCTCTTGTTCTCCAGCCCCTTCCCCAGCTCCGTTCTCTTCTCTGGACTCACTCCAGAGCCTCAACATCCTTCTTGTGGTGAGGGCCCAGAACTGACCCCAGGATTCGAGGAGCGGTCTCCCCAGTGCCGAGTCCAGAGGGAGAAGAACCTTCCTGGACCTGCTGGCCACGCCGTTTCTGATCCAAGCCAAGATGCCATTGGCCTTCTTGGCCACCTGGGCCACTGCTGGCTCATGTCCAACCAACACCCCCAGGTCCTTCTCCTCCAGGCACTTTCCAGCCAGACTTCTCCTAGTCTGGAGCTGCTCAGGGTTGTTGTGCCCCAAGTGCAGGACCCGGCGTTTGGCCTTGTTAAACCTCATCCATTGGTCTCAGCCCATGGATCCAGCCTGTTCAGATCCCTTTGGAGCCTCCCGACCCTCCAGCAGATCCAGCTTCCACCCAGCTTAGCATCTTAGACCTTGCCGGTGCGGGCACGGAGAGCCCCGCTGGGGGGGACACCGGGGCAGCCCCGGTTCTCCCGGTACCAGCGGTGGGAGGGGGCGGGGCTTAGCTCACAGGGGGCGTGGCCATGCGAGGGGGCGGGGCGTGTGGGTGCGATTGGGGCGGGGCTTAGACTAGGAGGCGTGGTCTAAACGCGGGGGCGGGATCACTGGGCAAGGGGCGGGGCCATGAGTCGAGGGGGAGCAGCCATAGGGTGGAGGGGCGGGGTGAGGGGGGGGAACCATAGGATGGGGCGTGGCCATGGGGCAGGATTGGAGCCTGTGATTTGAGGCGGGGCTACAGGGTGGCCAGAGGGGCTACAGAGGGGGCGTGGCCATGGACGAGGGGGCGTGGCCATAGGCGAGGGGCGGAGCCATGAGGGTAGGGGGCGTGGCCACAGTCCCGGGGGCGTGGCCACGAGGAGGGTTGGGGCACGCAGTTTGGGGTGGGGCCGTGGGTTGGGGCCATGAGATTAAGGGGCGGGGCCACGAGACGGGGGCGGGGCCACGAACCTATGGGATGTGGCGTGGGGGCGGGGCCATGGACGAGGGGGCGGGGCCATGGGTGAGCTCAGGGCACGCAGTTTAGGGCGGGGCCACGAGGCGGGGGCGTGGCTACGGGGCTTGGTCACGAGGTGGGGGCGTGGCCACGGTAGAGGGGGCGTGGCCATGGGGAGGGGGCGTGGCCAGGAGGCGGGCTTGGGATAGCAGTTTGGGGTGGGGCCGAGGGGCGGGGCCATGAGGTGAGGGGGCGGAGCCATGAGGAGGGGGCGTGGCCACACACTCGGGACGTGACCGCAGCCTCGGGGCCTGACAACAGTCTAGGGGGCGCAGCTATATTCTCGGGGGCGTGGCCACAGTCTGGGGGCGTGGCCACAGTCTCGGAGGGCGTGGCCATGGGCGAGGGGGCGGAGCCATGAGGAGAGGGGGCGTGGTCACAGTCCGGGGGGCGTGGCCAGGGGCGGGCTCGGGGCGCGCGGTCTGGGGCGGAGGCTCCGCGCGGTCCCGGATCGCGGGGGGCGGATCCGTCGCCGATCTCGGGGCGGTCCCCGGTGCCGCCGCGGCTGCGCAGGGGCTCTCGCCGCCTCCCCCCGCCGCGATGGCCGAGGAGTGAGTGCGGGCCGGGCCGGGGGTCCCCGCTACCGCCTGGGGTGACGCCCGGGGGGGGGAGGGGAGGGGAGGGGCTGGAGGACCTCAGGGTCTTGTTCTGCTCTCCCTGGGGGTCCCCGTTCCCATTATCCCCGGGAGGGGTCCTTGTTCCGTTCCCGGTAGGGTTCCATGCCCTGTGCCCCCTGGGGGTCCCGTTCCCGCTGACCCAGGGGTCACCGTACCCCGGGGGGGGATTCCCTGCGTCCCAGGGGGGTTCCCTGGGGGAGGTTTCCCCTGTGCCCTGGGGTGGGGGGTTCCCCTGTGCCCTAGGGGGGGGGATTCCCTGTGCCCTGGGGGGGATTCCCTGCACCCCAGGGGGGTTCCCCTGTGCCCTGGGGGGGGTTCCCTGTGCCCCTGGGATGGGGGTTACTCTGTGCCCTAGGGGGGGTTCCCTGTGCCCCTGGGATGGGGGTTACTCTGTGCCCTGGGGGGGGTTCCCTGTGCCCCTGGGATGGGGGTTACTCTGTGCCCTAGGGGGGGTTCCCTGTGCCCCTGGGATGGGGGTTACTCTGTGCCCTAAGGGGGGTTCCCTCTGCCTTTGGGATGGGGGTTACTCTGTGCCCTAGGTGGGGGTGTTCCCTGTGCGCCTGGGATGGGGGTTACTCTGTGCCCTAAGGGGGGTTCCCTCTGCCTTTGGGATGGGGGTTACTCTGTGCCCTAGGTGGGGGTGTTCCCTGTGCGCCTGGGATGGGGGTTACTCTGTGCCCTGGGGGGGGTTCCCTGTGCCCCTGGGATGGGGGTTACTCTGTGCCCTAGGGGGGGTTCCCTGTGCCCCAGGAGGGGGTCCCCATCCTGTCCCCGGAGGCTCCTTTCACTCCTGCCCCGTATGGTCCTGTTCCTGCTCCCCCTGGGGGGTCCCTGTGCCCTGAGCGGGGTCCCTTTCTTATGCCCCATGGAGTCCCCCTTCCTGCTGCCCCCCCCAGATAGAATCATCGAATCACTCAGTTGGAAAAGCCCTCTTAGATCATGAGTCCAACCTTCCTCTCTGCCACTAAACCGTGTCCCTGAGCGCCTAGATGGCCCTGTGCCCAGGAGGTCCCTTCGTTGTGCCCCATGGGCCCCCAGGGGGTCCCTTCCGAGGAGCCAGGGGTCTCATTCCTGCTGCCCCGGGGTTCCCGTGCTGCTGCCAGGGGAGATGAGTCGGGGGTCCCTGTCCCCGAGGGAGGTGAGGGTCTCTGTCCCCGAGGGAGGTGAGGCTCAGGGCAGGAGCAGCTGGGGTGCGTTCAGCACCCCTCGTTCCCTGGAACGCTCTCTTCCCTCTTGTTCCAAACCCAGGACCAGCGCACGGTTGTGCAGCCACTTTCTGCTGTTTCGAGTCTGCGATGCGGTTAAAATCCATGGGGATTTTCCTGGTAGCACTTGTTTACAGGATTAAGCTCTCGGTTATTTGCTATTTATTCTTTCTGTCTGTTTACAGAAAAATGGAAATGGCCACTTCTCCAACCTCCAAGTGCATTATATACTGGAAAAGAAAAGTCAAATCTGAATACATGCGTCTCCGGCAGCTCAAGAGGTTCCAGGCAAACATGGGAGCAAAGGTAAAGCTGTTGTGGTGGGAGCTGCAGCTAAGTGGCTGCCTCCAAGAGGCTTTGGTTCAGCTTCTAGTGTTGGAGCAGCTGTCGGATGGGTGCTTCATCCTGCAAACCGCAAAGCTGTGTTTTGGCTGCAAGCTGGATGGGTTGGAAGAGATCCGGCTGCTCCTCGTGCTCTGTTATCAGCCTGAGCTGTGCAGCCAGTGCCGGTCGTCCAGTCAGACAGGCAACCATCCCCTGGGCTGCATCCAGAGCAGGGAGACCAGCAGGGTGAGGGATTCTGCCCCTCTGCTTCATGCTCATGAGGCCTCACTTGCAGCCCTGCATCCAATTCTGGAGTCCTCAGCACAGGGAGGACACGGATCTGTTGGAGCGAGTCCAGAGGAGGCCACAGAGCTGATCTGATGCCTGGAGCACCTCTGCTATGAGGACAGGCTGAGAGAGTTGGGGTTGTTCAGCTTGGAGAGAAGAAGGCTGGGGGGAGACCTTAGAGCAGCTTCCAGGGCTGAAAGGGGCTCCAGGAAAGCTGGGGAGGGGCTCTTGATCAGGGGGCCGAGTGAGCATGGTGAGCACAGGTCATGGCTTTGAGGTCCCTTCTGTGCCAAACTATTCTATGATTCTATGAAATGTTCTACCTTGCACAGATTTTGATACTCGAAGCAAGACCTCAGGAGGGCTTTTAGCGTTCTCAACATGTTTCCTTCATTTTTTGAGTGCTCCTTTCTCTCGTTTCAGGCTCTCTTTGTGGCCAACTTTGCGAAGGTTCATGAGAAAACTCGAATTCTGAATGAAGACTGGAAGAAGCTTCGCGTCCAGCCGGTGCAGCTGATGAAGCCGGTCAGCGGGCACCCCTTCCTGAAGCAGGTTTGGAGAGGACAAGGGCACGGCAGCAGCGCGGGTGGGCTGGAACCAGGGCTTTCTAAGGAGCTGGGGATCAGTTTTGGTTTGTGCTGGCTTGTATCAGTGTCGGGCTGTGCCTCTTGCTCTTCTGGGATGCAGGAACGGGAAGAAAACCCCAAACCCAAAGCCTTTTCTTGTGAAGGAGTCAGAACGACCGCAGGGCTGCACGGCGTTTGCGCTGAAGCGCAGTTTCCTGGTGGCTGTGGCCACCTCCTGGTGTAATTTCCTCGCTTCCCTTCTCTTTTTACTTCTTTCTATTCCAGTGTACTGTGGAGAGCATTTTCCCGGGATTCCCAAGCCAGACGCTGTACATGAGGACCCTGAACACGGTGGCGCTGGTGCCCATCATGTACTCCTGGTCCCCTCTCCAGCAGAATTTCATGGTAAGTGGGCAGGCTCGGGCCGTGAGATCTTGGCACGGTTGGCGTGTGATCGTTCCATGGCTCTGAAGTGATTGTGCCGCCTTCAGCCGGCTTGTTTTGAGCGACGTCTGCGTGAGAGATGACAGAAAGCATTGTTTTAGTTGCTTGTTTTGGTGAATCCTACAAAGCAGCCTTGTATCCATGCTGCCTTACCCACCCAGTATCTCTCTTTCTCCTCATTCCTTGACAAGGCCACCTTTATTTCACAGGATTAAAGGAGTAAGGATGGGTTTGTAGAGTTTTTGGGGTCTATTTCTTAAGATTTTTCTTCCATTTTAAATGAAGAGGCTTATTTCTTAGGCAGATCCTTTCCGTTGTGACTGAAAGACCCTGCTGGTCTCATTGTGAGGATGCTGCTGAGGATCAAAGAATCATGGAATGGGTTTTCTGTGTAGCTTTTAGGGTGGAAAACCAGAAACATCCTTGCTGTTCTAGCTTAGAATCGTAGAATCATGGAATGGTTTGGTTTGGAAGGGACCTTAAAGCCCAAGGACATCTCCCACTGGATCCGGCTGCTCCAAGCCCCATCCAACCTGGCCTTGAACACCTCCAGGGATGGGGCAGCCACCACTGCTCTGGGCAACCTTGGCCATGACCTCCCTGCCCTCAAAGCAAAATGTTTTTCCTGATTTCTCATCTCAATCTTCCCTCGTTCTGAGCTTCTGACAGTCTTGGAGGCAAAATTGCACTTTCAGAGGTCGGAGTTGTGCTGCTGGCAAGGAATAACAAAGAAATGTCAGGGATAAGACATCTGAAACTTCAGCTGAGGAGGCTGAACCTTTGCTTTGCGCTGCGTTATCTGCGGGTGTGAATGGACAGGAGCATCCTGAGAAGCAGCTGAGGACCAGCGAGGTCTGGTTTTCTGAGTTGTGTAAGGGGAGATCTCATCCTTCCGTGCAGCTCCCAGAAAGTAAGTTGTAGCGAGGTGGGTGCTGGTCTCTTCTCCCGAGTAAGAAGTGATAGGGTGAGAGGAAATGGCCTCAAGTTGCCCCAGGGCAGGTTTAGATTGGATATCAGGAAATATTTCTTCACTGAGAGAGTAATGAAACACTGGGAGGCGATGCCCAGGGCAGTGGTGGAGTCTCCATCCCTGGAGGGCTTAAAAAATGTGTGGATGTGACGCTTCAGGACATGGTTTAATCGGCACGGTGGGGTTGGGCTGACAGTTGGATGAGCTTAGAGATCTTTTCCAACCTCAGTGATTCTATGGTTTGTCTCTTCAGGTGGAGGATGAAACTGTTCTGTGCAATATCCCTTACATGGGAGATGAGGTGAAGGAAGAAGATGAAACTTTCATTGAAGAACTGATTAATAACTATGATGGGAAGGTTCATGGAGAGGAAGGTAATGTGGGCACAGTCAGCACTATCCGTTCAGTCTCTTCCCAATAACATATTAAAGTAGTTACGAAGTCAAGAGGTGGCAGCAGTAGCCAGCTGTTCTGTGCAGCTTTTAGACTGGAAAATAAGGAGCATCCTTGCTGTTCTAGCTTAGAATCATCGAACCATGGAATGCTTTGAAAGGGACCTCAAAGCCCATCCAGTCCCACCCCTGCCATGGGCAGGGACACCTCCCACTGGATCTGGTTGCTCCAAGGCCCCATCCAGCCTGGCCTTGAACCCCTCCAGGGATGGGGCAGCCACCACTGCTCTGGGCAACCTGGGCCAGGGCCTCCCCACCTTCAGAGGAAAACATTTCTTTCTCAGATCTCATCTCAATCTCCCCGTTTTCAGCTGAAAACCGTTCCACCTCGTCCTGCCCCTGCACTCCCTGGTCATGAACTCCTTCCAGCTTGACCGGACAGTTCTACATTTTGATATCCTGCTCTATTCTGGGCCTGGGGTGCTTTGGAGCCGATGCTTTTGTTCACAGGGGTTCACAGGCGTGCTCTGGGATGCTGATAAATGTGCTAGAGGTTAGGAGGAGCTCAGCAACTTCATTTTTTTGTGACCTTAGCCAAGGCTTTAATCAATCTTCAGAAATGAAAACCCAGTGTTTCCCTACAGCTCTGCCTACCCCATCATAAAACTCTGTCTGGAGGGAGGGAGACAGTGGGAAACTCTGACATGGCCTGTCTTCAGGTTGTTGAGATGCTGCTTTCATGACTCTAGAATTGAAATCCCACCAATCCCTACAGAATTGCAAGGGAGGTTCTGGTTCCTGACAGTTTTGCATGTGATTTACACCGAAAGATGATGGGTGACGTCTCTGTGTTTTAGAAATGATTTCAGGGTCCGTCCTCATCAGCGACGCCGTGTTCCTGGAGCTGGTGAACGCCCTCAATCAGTATTCGGATGAGGAAGAGGAAGGGCACAATGATTCGGAGGGGAAACAGGAGGAGGGGAAAGAGGAGCTGCCAGTCACGAGGAAAAGAAAGCGAATTGCGGCTGAAGGTGAGTTTGGCCACAGAAATTGAGGCTCTGGTGGTCACGTTTTCATCCTGCCCTGCCTAGGTAGTAGATAGCTACTGCTTTCCTGCCATCGCTTCTTTGGTTATTGATGTGTCACTGAGTGTGGTAGCCAGCTTGGCAAGTTCTGGTGTGATAGTCGAAAGCAGGAGGGGAACAGGTGATTCTCGCTGTCCCCTTAGACGAGATAAGGAATAATCAGCTTAAAGCACAGTGAGGAAGAATTTAGATGAGTCATGAAAAACCATTTCGTGGTAAAATTAGCAAAGCAGTGGGGTGTTGTCTGAGGAGGCTGTGGGATCTCTGCTCTCGGAGGTTTTAAAGTGCTGCCCTGGCAGGCATCTGTTGGTGAGTTTGGTAGATCCGGTTCTGCTGTAGGGAGAATGCACCTTGTCAAATCCCTTCCAGACCCGTTTTCCATGGGTTAGTGTTCCTTTCCCTCTCCTATGCCACCTGGAGTTCTCAGAGCTCTGGTCCATGGGATTTTTGTGTGTCCTGCATGACCTTGGGAATGCTGACTAGTAGTTTTGTCTTTGTTTTATAGTGATGCGGGCAGCACAAATACCAGGACCTTTCATAGATATAAAAATGCATTGTCTGCAAATCCTGTCTTTGTAAAAATAAACAATAATGGTCCTTAAGAAATCCTTAGTGCTTCCATTACGCTGCTCTGAAAGTGGGAAAGTGTACCTGGAAATGCCTCAGCCTGGTTGCAGAAGTGCTTTATCCATTGTATATGGGGTTGTATTTCTATCTCATAAAATACTTTTCTGAACACCTCCTGAAATCATTGTCTGTGGAAGAAGGAAAGACACGTTCCTCTCCAGCCTAACTGAGGAATTGTCTCTTTTCTTCCTCTCAGGTAACAAGAAGTGCTCGAAGAAGCGGTTTCCAAATGACATGATCTTCACTGCTATTTCTTCCATGTTTCCTGAGTACGGCTTCCCAGATGACATGAAAGAGAGGTAGGAGATCTCTACTTGACTGCCAACCTTTGTTAGCAACAGCTAAAATCTGTATTTCGAAGAACAGCACTGTGCTCTGCCCAGAAAACAGAGCCCAGCTGGCTGAGGCGCTGTGAACAGAGTGGAGTTTGAGCGTGAAACTCTGGTTTTAGCCTCAAGGTATCTAGGTCAGAGTCCTGCTGGCCCAAATAGAATCATGGAGTGGTTTGAGTCAGAAGGGACCTCAAAGCCCATGCAATTCCACCCCTGCCATGAGCAGGGACACTTCCCACTGGATCCGGGGCTCCAAGCCCCATCCAACCTGGCCTTGAACCCCTCCAGGGATGGGGCAGCCACCAGTTCTCTGGGTAGCCTGTTCCAGTGCCTCCTCACCCTCACAGGAAAATATTTCTTCCTGAGATCTCATCTCAATCTCCCCTCTTTCAGCTTCAAACCATTCCCCCTCATCCTGTCCCTGCACTCCCTGATTAAGAGCCCCTCCCCAGCCTTTCCAGAGCCCCATTCCATACTGGAAGCTGCACTAAAGTCTCCTTGAAGCCTTCTCTTCTCCTCACTGCGGGAGGTAGTCGTGTAAAAGGTCCCGAATTAGGAAAGCACGGACATCCCTGGGTGTTGCTGTTTGTCAAACAGGTACAGAGAGCTCACAGAAGTGTCGGACCCGAACGTGCTGCCCCCACAGTGCACTCCTAACATAGACGGGCCGTGTGCCAAGTCGGTCCAGCGGGAGCAGTCCCTGCACTCCTTCCACACCCTCTTCTGCCGCCGCTGCTTCAAATACGACTGTTTTCTCCATCGTAAGTACAATCTCGGCCAGACGCTTCCCTTTAGAGCCCTTTTCTCCTCCTTTTTCCTTGGTGTGCCCTGCTTAGTTTCTGTGCCGCAGTCTTTGGAAGGTGGGGAGTTCCTAGAATTTGCAGCAGAGCATTAGGAGCTGGCAGGTGCCCAGAAAACGACGGCTCCGTGCATTTCCTCAAACAGATTAAATCAACCTGCGTGGCCTTCCCTCTTTCATTGTTCAGCACGTCGTGTTCCAGCCTCCTGGCAGTTTGTGCCAGGAATGCTGCTGCCACCAGACTTCGCTCGCGCTCTGCAAAACCTCCTCAGGGAAAGGCAGGAATGTTTCCCTTCCAAAGTCTGGACATGCCCCTGCGTTTTGTTGTCTTCCAGCTTTATCTTAGGCATGTTCCTGCGGTTTGTGCTGCCAAAGCCTTTGGGATACTGGTTAGCTGCTGGGCTGCCTGCTTCCCAGGTCTAAGGGCTCCTTTGGAAAGTCACAGGACTCTTCCCAGTGAATTATTTATGAAAAGATATAATATTAACATCATGTGGTCGTCTTGTTTCAGTCTGAAAGCAGGTATTTTTCCTACAGCTGCTTCATCCCAAGGTTTCCAAGGTTTTGCTGCCTCCTTCCCTGCTGCCAGGAGAGCTCCTGGCCATTTGTGCTCTCTGCCTCGGGCTCCTGTTTGCCTTCCTTGAGCTCCTGCTGACCCTGTCCCTTGCAGAGTGGGGGGAGACTCATGAAGGATGCTAATAATAATAATGAGAATTATTATTTTTTTCAGCTTTCCATGCTACTCCTAACGTGTACAAACGCAAAAACAGAGAGACCAAGATCGAGCCAGATCCTTGTGGACCAGACTGTTTCCTCTGGCTGGTATGTGTCTGCATTGCTGCTTTTGAAACCCTGAGGGAAGTGGCTGGACCTGCTCTGTTCTGCAGAGCTCTGGGGGTCTTCTTCACAACTTTAATGACCGGATCTGTTGGAGCAAATCCAGAGGAGACCACGGAGATGATCCGAGGGCTGGAGCTCCTCCTGTAGGAGGACAGGCTGAGAAAGTTGGGGTTGTTCAGCCTGGAGAAGAGAAGGCTCCAAGGAGAACTTAGAGCAGCTTCCAGTGCTGAAAGGAGCTCCAGGAAAGCTGGGGAGGAGCACTTGATCAGGGAGTGGAGGGATAGGCTGAAGGGGAATGGTTTGAAGCTGAAAACGGGGAGATTGAGATGAGATCTTAGGAAATACTCTCCTGTGAGGGTGGGGAGGCCCTGGCCAAGGTTGCCCAGAGCAGTGGTGGCTGCCCCATCCCTGGAGGTGTTCAAGGCCGGGTTGGTTGGGGCTTGGAGCAACCAGATCCAGTGGGAGGTGTCCCTGCCCGTGGCAGGGGATTGGATCTGGATGGGCTTTGAGGTTCCTTCCAACCCAAACCATTCCATTCTATGATTTTTCAGAATTGGTTCTAACCCTCACTGGATTCAGAGGAGCCTGGATCCAAACACAAACCTTACCAGATGTGTATTTTAGCAAATCTCAAATGAAGACTGGTTCCTTAGCAGATGGAAAACTGAGGTGACAAATGATTTCTCTGAACTCAGTGCAGCATTTGAAAAATGAAGCCCCGGTTAAAAAATGCTGGAAAAATGGTTAAAAAATTTTAAAAGTGATCTTTTAGCTGTGCTCCCAGGGATGAGAGCTGAAAACTAGAAGAGCTGGCTGCAAGCAGCTGGGTGCTCTTGGTGGTGTCTGAGATGGTCAACAGGATGAGATCCAGGGTATCCCTGGGCTGGAGCAGAGGGAGAGGCCCGGAGAAGTCCATGGCCAGGGCAAGAGGCAGGGCAATGAACTGGAGGGCCAGGGAGCTTATTCCAACTTGGAAGCGATGCTGAAGGAAGGAAAGAGGGAATGTGCCATGCAGGCAGCTGGCAGGGCCTTGGCACATGCTGAAATGACCACGCATGGTGGGTTTTCCACCTTCTCTTGGTGGCTGCATGGCAAGGCTGGTCCCAGCACCTCTGGAAGAACCTTTCTGTGTTCCCTGGTCATCTGCCTGTCCTTTTCTTCTGCTCTGCTTGCAGGAAGGAGCCAAGGAGTTTGCTGCGTTGCACAACCCCAGGTCCAAGTGCTCCGGGCGGCGCCGCCGGAGGCACCATGTGGTGGGCGCTTCCTGCTCCAACACCCCGGCTTCCACTGTTTCTGAGACGAGGGAGGGTGACAGCGACCGGGACACGGGCAACGAGTGGGCCTCCAGCTCCTCGGGTACGATGCGCCCCCCCGAGACCCCCCTCTTGCTGTGAGTGGTGAGGAGAGGTGGCACCTCACAGCTGGGCTCTCCCTGCCTTTACTCTGCGTTCAGCATTTACAGCTGGGCTCACACAAACACAAGGGACACCAGGCACTGGCCTGTGGGATTCATTGTCATAAAATCACAGAATGGTTTGGCTTGGAAGGGACTTCAAAGCTCATCCAGTTCCAATCCCCTTCCATGGGCAAGCACACCTCTACTGGATCCAGTTGCTCAAAGCTCCATCCAACCTGGCCTTGAAAACCTCCAGGGATGGGGCCTCTCTGGTGCAGTTGCTGTAGTTGGGACTCTGTCCTGCACCAGCCCTCAAGGGAGAGGGTGGAAGAGAGGCTCTAGTCCTGCCTTGTGAGGAGGGCACCACCACCATCCCAGCTGGCACTGGGCTTCCTAGAGGCAGAAGTGTGTGGCAGGGTGTGTGATGCAGGAGCTGGGGTGAAGCAAGGTGTCAGGCATCGCTAGGGGATCCCTGGCCTTGGAAGCTGTGATGAGGAAAATCATAGAATCACTAGGTTGGAAAAGACCCACTGGATCATCGAGTCTAACCATTCCCATCAATCACTAACCCATGTCCCTCAGCACCTCATCCACCCGTCCCTTAAACCCCTCCAGGGAAGGGGACTCAACCCCCTCCCTGGGCAGCCTCTGCCAGGGACCAATGATCCTTCCTGTGAAAATTTTTTTCCTGATGTCCAGCCTGAACCTCCCCTGGCAGAGCTTGAGGCCATTCCCTCTCGTCCTGTTCCCTGTCACTTGGGAGAAGAGCCCAGCTCCCTCCTCTCCACAACCTCCTTTCAGGTAGTTGTAGAGAGCAATGAGGTCTCCCCTCAGCCTCCTCTTCTCCAGGCTAAACACCCCCAGCTCTCTCAGATGCTCCTCTTGTTCTCCAGCCCCCTCACCAGCTTCGTTGCTCTTCTCTGGACTCGCTCCAGAGCCTCAACATCCTTCTTGTGGTGAGGGGCCCAGAACTGACCCCAGGATTCGAGGATTGGTCTCACCAGTGCCGAGTCCAGAGGGAGAAGAACCTCCCTGGACCTGCTGGTCACGCCGTTTCTGATCCAAGCCAAGATGCCATTGGCCTTCTTGGCCACCTGGGTCACTGCTGGCTCATGGAGGGTGTGTTCTCCCATGTTGTGTTTGGCCTAACATCTACTTCTTCCTGCCAGAGGCCAATTCCCGCTGCCAGACCCCCACCAAGCAGAAGCTGAGCCCAGCCTCCTCCCAGCTCTTTGTGGTGGAGACACCGCAGGAGCCCGTCGAGTGGACGGGAGCCGAGGAATCGCTCTTCCGCGTCTTCCACGGGACCTACTTCAACAACTTCTGCTCCATCGCCAGGCTGCTCGGAACAAAGACGTGCAAGCAGGTGGGTGCCCGTGGCAGGGGGAGGTTGTGGCCGCTGCCTGCCTGCTGGTTGGTTTTCTCTGCCCCAAACTGCCCCGAGGAATGTGCTGCATCAATGCCTTGTGGAGCCCAGGGGTGTTATCCTGCACCACTGCTGCTGTTGGAGAATGAGCCCTGCTCATGCCTGGTGCTTCTAGGTTTTCTCCACTCGTTTCCCAAGCAAGAAAAGCGATGACAGCTGCGGTCAGTGAAACTGGGGGTGGGACTGCCTGCTTACTGGTCCAGGGACCGGGATTCCCACTGTGTCCTTCCTCGCTTTCTCTCTGTTTGCGCTTTAGATAAAAACAACTCGAATACACTGAACTTTCTCTTATTTGCTCCTGTTGTTTTGATAGGTCTTTCAGTTTGCAGTGAAAGAATCGCTTATAACCAAACTGCCAACAAACGAATTAATGAATCCATCCCAGAAGAAGAAAAGGAAGCACAGGCGAGTGTTGGACAAGCTTGTTTTGTTCTTAAAATGCAACCAGACCCACCGCTTTGTGTGCCAAAGCCTTCCCGGTAATCCCCATCTGGCTCCCATCTGCGCACACATCCCGCTGTCGCGGGGCTGGGAGGCTCAGAGCCAGCGGGGGGGGGCAGGATGGACCCTGGCTGTGGTGCTGCTCTGCTGCCAATGCCTCTGTCCTCCCAGCAGCCTCAGCTCCCTGACTTATAACCTCCTTTTTGTGTGTCATTCCCTGTGTGTTCTGGCTCTGGCATATGCCTTAAATAACTTATGCTGTAGCTGCACTGTTCTCATCTTTCATAGAATCATAGAATCACCAGGTTGGAAAAGACCCACCAGGTCATCGAGTCCAACCATTCCCATCAAACACTAAACCATGTCCCTCAGCGCCTCGTCCACCCGTCCCTTAAACACCTCTCCGCTTTATGGCTGGATGATGGTTATTAATGCATAAAGCTGCCAGACCAGGTTGCTGGCATCGCCTCTCTCCTGGTGCCGTGCTGACTGGTGATGCTGAGCAATCGTGGCCGGCTCTTTGTGACAAAGACTGGCAAATTTCCAGTTACAAGTGGTGTCCCCAGGGCTCAGTGCTGGGTCCAGCCCTGTTCAAAGTCTTTATCAGTGACCTGGATGAAGGCATCGAGTGCACCCTTAGCAAGTTTGTGGATGACACTAAGCTGGGTGGAAGCGTGGATGTGCTGGAGGGTCGGGAGGCTCCAGAGGGATCTGAACAGGCTGGATCCATGGGCTGAGACCAATGGGATGAGGTTTAACAAGGCCAAATCCTGGGTCCTGCACTTGGGACACAACAGCCCTGAGCAGCTCCAGACTAGGAGAAATCTGGCTGGAAACTGCCTGGAGGAGAGGGACCTGGGGGTGTTGGTTGACATTGACTGACCATGAGCCAGCAGTGGCCCAGGTGGCCAAGAAGGCCAATGTCATCTTGGCTTGGATCAGACATGGCGTGGCCAGCAGGTCCAGGGAGGTTCTTCTCCCTCTGGACTCGGCACTGGGGAGACCGCTCCTCGAATCCTGGGGTCAGTTCTGGGCCCTCACCACAAGAAGGATGTTGAGGCTCTGGAACGAGTCCAGAGAAGAGCAACGAAGCTGGTGAGGGGGCTGGAGAAGAAGAGGAGCGTCTGAGAGAGCTGGGGGTGTTTAGCCTGGAGAAGAGGAGGCTGAGGGGAGACCTCATTGCTCTCTGCAACTCCCTGAAAGGAGGTTGTGGAGAGGAGGGAGCTGGGCTCTTCTCCCAAGGGACAGGGGACAGGACGAGAGGGAATGGCCTCAAGCTCCACCAGGGGAGGTTCAGGCTGGACATCAGGAAAAATATTTTCACAGAAAAAGTCATTGGTCCCTGGCAGAGGCTGCCCAGGGAGGGGCTTGAGTCACCTTCCCTGGAGGGGTTTAAGGGACGGGTGGATGAGGTGCTGGGGGACATGGGTTAGTGATTGATGGGAATGTTTGGACTTGATCCAGTGGGTCTTTTCCAACCTGGTGATTCTATGATTCTATGATTAAATCCCCTCTGACCCTCTCTGCTTCTCTTCCAGGCTGTGGGCTGCGCACTGCAGGAAGATTCAGCTGAAGAAAGGTAACGTTTGCTGACTGCGTCATACTAGGTGTGAGGACTGAGTTTTCTGTCTCCAACTCGCGCAGCGGGATGGTCGGATCCTGCTCTCCAGCTTGGCAGCGGCGCAGAGGGAGAGTGGTTCTGAAAAAATTGGGTTCCTTGGGGTGCTGCGGCCGTGCCGTGGCAATCGCTGCTGTGCCAGTGCTCTCTGTGAGGCTGTACGTGCACTGTGGTCTTGCTCCAGCTGGAGGGGAGGCAGAGGTTTGGCGAGCAGATCAGATGTTTGTAGTCACAGCCACACATCAGTGGGTGCTGGGTGCTGCTGGGCTCCCTGCCCTCTGCAGGCAAACAAGGAGCTTGCACCTTTTCTGGTGTAAGCAGCTGGGCATGCTGCTTTTAAACGTTTCTGCACCGTGTGGCTTCTAATCCGGGTGTTTGTTTTGTCCTAGATAATTCACCTACCCAGGTGTACAACTACCAGCCCTGCGACCACCCTGAGCATCCCTGCGACAGCTCCTGCCCCTGCATCATGACACAGAATTTCTGCGAGAAGTTCTGCCAGTGCAACCCTGACTGTAAGGAGAAACCTGGGGTTATCGGGCAGGGAAGCAGCCAGCTCTCCTGGCACAGAGCTGAGGGAGGATGCAGAGATGGGACGTGCTGGAACTCTTGCTTTATTCCTGCATTCACTGCTTATTCCAGCCACAGCAGATTGATTAGCAGTCTGCTAAAGTCCAAGTGCTCTCAGTAACTGGGATGTCGTAGAATCATAGAGTAGTTTGGGTTGGAAGGCACCTTAAAGCTCATCCAGTTCCAACCCCCTGTCATGGGCAGGGACATATCCCACTGGATCAGGCTGCCCAAGCCCCATCCAACCTGGCCTTGAACACCTCCAGGGATGGGGAAGCCACAACCTCCCTGGACAACCTGTTCCAGCGTCTCACCACTCTCATGGTGAAGAAATTCCTCCTTATGTCTCGTCTAAATCTGCCCCTCTCCACTTTATCCCCATTGCCCCTCATCATATCACTCCAAGGCTTTGTAAAAGTCCCTCCCCAGCTTTCTTGTAGGCCCTTCAGGTACTGGAAGGTCGCTCTAAGGTCTTCTTGGAGCCTTCTCTTCTCCACGCTGAACAACCCCAACTCTCTCAGCCTGTCCTCGTATGGGAGGTGCTCCAGCCCTTGGATCATCCTTGTAGCCTCCTCTGGACCCTTTCCAACAGCTCCATATCCTTCTTATACTGAGGATTCCAGAACTGGACTCAGTACTCCAGATGACGTTCTTGTAGCAGAGTACATGCGTATATCCAGTATCACCAGTCCATGGGTGGTGCTGCTGGTTCCCCAAGAGCAGGATTTGTGCCCAGCAGTTCAGGTGGGAGTTGGGTCACTGCTCTTCCGTGGTTATTTTTCCTCTATGGGCTTCCATTCCCAGCTCTGCAGTGGAGGAAACTGCGTGTGTCCATGTCAGTGGGGCTTCCGAGGGTGGATTCGTTAGAGTTTGTGACACAGCTTGGGGCTGGAAGGGCTACAAAGTCTCCGTTTATTTTCAAACTGCACATAATTAGTGCCAAGAGGCAGATCAGCATCTCCATCTGTGCAGATGGGAAGGACCCCGTGCATGGTCTGTGCTCTGCTAGGTGTGAGCAGTGCTCAAAGATCCCATGCACACAGAGTATTCTTGGGATACAGGTTGCCCAGAGACATCGTGGCTGTCCCATCCCAGGATGTGTTCAAAGCCAGGTTGGATGGGGCTTGAAGCATCAGATCCACTGGGAGGTGACCCTGCCCATGGCAGGGTTGGAACTGGGTGGGCTTTGAGATCCCTTCCAACCCAAACTATTCCATGATTCTGTGATTTCCTTCCAGCTCCTGGGTGCCTGGGCTGCCTCACATTTACTTTGTCTTGTTTTGCTCTTAGTGAGCGCTGGTCCTGGTGATTTTGGGAGGCAGGAAAAGGCACAGAGTGGGTGCAGAGCTCAGGGTGAGACCTGGTTCGGGAGGAGCTTCCATGGGGCAGGGACGCTGCGTGACCCCTCTGTCCTCCAAAAAAAACCTCATGGTGCAAGGAAGGGACTGTTTTGCTGCAGGTCAGAACCGCTTCCCCGGCTGCCGCTGCAAAACTCAGTGCAACACCAAGCAGTGTCCGTGCTACCTGGCTGTGCGGGAGTGTGATCCGGACCTCTGCCTGACCTGTGGGGCTTCGGAGCACTGGGACTGCAAAGTGGTCTCCTGCAAGAACTGCAGCATCCAGCGAGGCCTCAAAAAGGTATGGAGAGCTTCTGGCTCTGGGCCGCTGGCCAGAGGTGTCACCAGGAGGTGAATAAATGCGGCTGCTGCTGCCTGGGAGAATGGGTGGGAGCCACCCACAGTGAGGATGTTGGAGAGAGAAGCTGCTCTGTCCCTGGCTTCTGTAGCACTTAATGTGGAGCGTGGATTCTGGGTGTGAAAATCAGGAGATGGGAGTAAGGCGAGGAGGGGTGAGAGCAAGGGAGTGGAAAAAGTGCCTCCAGCAAAAGATTAGGTCTTGAATTCTGCTGGTCAAGGTGAGGGACTGTAGGTAAAAGAGACAAAAATTCAGAGAAAAATGCAAATTGGTGGGTATTGAGTAATCATAGAATCACCAGGTTGGAAAAGACACACCAGATCATCGAGTCCAACCATTCCTATCAACCACTAACCCATGTCCCTCAGCACCTCGTCCACCTGTCCCTTAAACCCCTCCAGGGAAGGTGACTCAACCCCCTCCCTGCGCAGCCTCTGCCAGTGCCCAATGAGCCTTTTTGTGAAAAATTTTTTCCTAATGTCCAGCCTAAACCTCCCCTGGCAGAGCTTGAGGCCATTCCCTCTCATCCTGTCCCCTGTCACTTGGGAGAAGAGCCCAGCTCCCTCCTCTCCACAACCTCCTTTCAGGCAGTTGGAGAGAGCAATGAGGTCTCCCCTCAGCCTCCTCTTCTCCAGGCTAAGCACCCCCAGCTCTCTCAGCCGCCTCTCTAAGACCTTTACTGGTGCTGCCTGACCCGCCTGACATACGGGCTGTGATTGGAGCGCTGAGTCTGCCGACTGTAACCATTTCCTTTTCTTCTGGGCTTCAGCATTTGTTGCTGGCGCCGTCGGATGTCGCCGGCTGGGGGACTTTCATCAAGGAATCTGTGCAGAAGAACGAGTTCATCTCCGAGTACTGTGGCGAGGTCAGTGCTGGGGCTGCGTGCCAGGGAAGCTGCGGTTAGTGACGGGGCTTCCTTTGGCTACGAGGACAAGGTCCCTTCCCCAGCTCAGCTGTGTCCATGGGCTCACCTTGACCAGGCTTAGACATGGAACCTTTTAGAGACCCATCTCAGCACCTCTAGGCTGAGGAGCAGCGTGCTGTACAAACCCAGCTCTTGGTTCTACGAGCTCCCACCTGCTGCGGTGGGAGGGTGTTTCCAGGAGGGAGGTGGGTGCTTCAAAGGTGGGTCCCTGCCCCATGGAGGCTCCTCCTGAGCCAATTCTCACCCTGGTAGGCACCGAAGTAGGGGCCACGCTACCTTCCCAGCACCCTGCTAACATAAGGAAGGTGCCTTTGTGCTAATGAAGAGCTCTGCACCCACTCTGTGCTTGGCAGCAGAGACAAGAGCCCCCCAGAACGCCTTCCTGCCCCCCTCGCTGTCCCCTCAGGCTGAGTCTCTCAAGATGTTCTTCTCCAGCTTATTTCCCAGGACGAGGCTGACCGTCGTGGGAAGGTCTATGATAAATACATGTCCAGCTTCCTCTTCAACCTCAACAATGGTAACGCCTGGGGCTGCAAGGGGCAGAGGAGAGTTGGGCTCTCTGACAGGGGTTGTTGCCTCAGCAGCAGGTCTTTCACAGGTTTTCTTTTTGTTTTGTGTTCTTAATAGATTTTGTTGTTGACGCCACCCGCAAAGGCAATAAAATCCGCTTTGCCAATCACTCAGTGAACCCCAACTGCTATGCCAAAGGTGAGAGATCCCTGCCCGACTGGGTCGGGCAACCCGACTGGGTCTCGGTAAGGGAAGGCTCTCTGGGGTTCTTCTCAGCTCTGCGATTGCAGCAGATTCTCCAGGGTCATAGAATCATAAAATCACCAGGTTGGAAAAGACCCACCGGATCATCGAGTCCAACCATTCCCATCAATCACTAACCCATGTCCCTCAGCACCTCGTCCACCTTAAACACCTCCAAGGAAGGTGACTCAACCCCCTCCCTGGGCAGCCTCTGCCAGTGCCCAGTGACCATTTCCGTGAAAAATTTTTTCCTGATGTCAAGCCTGAACCTCCCCTGGCGGAGCTTGAGGCCATTCCCTCTTGTCCTGTCCCCTGTAACTTGGGAGAAGAGCCCAGCTCCCTCCTCTCCACAACCTCCTTTCAGGGAGTTGCAGAGAGCAATGAGGTCTCCCCTCAGCCTCCTCTTCTCCAGGCTAAACACCCCCAGCTCTCTCAGCTGCTCCTCTTGTTCTCCAGCCCCTTCCCCAGCTTCGTTGCTCTTCTCTGGACTCGCTCCAGAGCCTCAACATCCTTCTTGTGGTGAGGGGCCCAGAACTGACCCCAGGATTCGAGGAGCGGTCTCACCAGTGCCGAGTCCAGAGGGAGAAGAACCTCCCTGGACCTGCTGGCCATGCCGTTTCTGATCCAAGCCAAGATGCCATTGGCCTTCTTGGCCACCTGGGCCACTGCTGGCTCATGTTCAGTCACTGGCAACCAAAACCCCCATCTCTGATGTTGTCTCTCTGCTTGCAGTTGTGATGGTGAATGGAGACCACCGGATAGGGATCTTCGCCAAGAGGGCCATCCAGGCTGGAGAAGAGCTCTTCTTTGATTACAGGTACCCTGGGGAGCATCCGGCAGGCGACGAGGGTGCGGGGCTCACCCTGTTTTCTGTGCGCACGTTTGTGAGGAGTGCGGGAGGTTGTTCCAGCAGAGGTTGTTCCAGCAGCCGTGACTTTCCTGTCTTGTAGGTACAGCCAGGCAGACGCCCTGAAGTACGTTGGCATAGAGAGGGAGACTGATATCATCTAGGCTGCTTGCGGGCCAGTGCCCCGCACACCTCGCTGCTGCACCTTGTAAGCGATGCCATGTTTGCTTCACGCTGACATGACTGCTGCTGTTCCTGTTGCTGTGTGTGTCTCAAGTGCTGCTTCCCATCCAGACATCCAGAGAGAAATTTGGGGCAGGAATCGTGAGCGGCTGCTGCTGCGCTGGCAGCTTTGCCGGCTGGGGTGGGCGCTGGAGTCTTGTTTCCAGGCAGGCTGGAGGGAGCGAAGCCTGTGGACCAAGGCAGCTGGGGCTTGAAGAAATGATGCAGGAGGAGGGATGAATTCTCAGTCTATTTTCTTCTCGCTGCTGGAAGAATACAAGCAAGCGAGGTCCCACCTGCACGGAGAGGTTGGCACAGCTGGGGTGGAGGAGCTGGTGCTCCCCTCCAGCTCTGTCCCCTGGGATAAGCTCTGATCTCTTCTTGCTGCTTGTTTTGTCCTGTTGACAAGGACAGCAGCAGGATTGGAAGCCATAAAGATGCTGCGGGCCACAAGCTGCTGTTGCTGAGGCTCTGGCCCCTCTGCCCCAGCAGGCTGGGGGACGGCAACTGCCTGGGGATGAGGAGAGCAGCATTATGCAAGTTGTCACTTTGGGGAGCGACGCTGCTGAGCTGGATAGAGGCAGTGTACAGGGTGTTGCTGCAAGCACAAGAGGAGTCCAGAGGCAGCAGGAAGCCCTTCCAGCCTGTGGTTTAGTTGGGGGTGGGGTGGGGATGCCTCTGCCAGGCAGCTTTGGGGCCACAGGGAGGCTCCCATTGACCACCTGGAGCTGCACCCAGAGCAGGGCTCAGGCTTCAGCCACCCTGACCGTGCAATTCCAGAGCTCGTTCCTCCCCCCTCCTCTGCCAGGACAGTCTCTTTCGGAGTGGCACGGGCTCTCTGGGAGGTGTTGGGGCAGGTCCCCTTGCACAGGACCTATTGAATGTTGCTGGGCTGAGGTTTGGAGGAAACCTGCCTCGGGGTCTCTGAGCCCCTGGGGGTGAAAGGGGAATGTTCTCTGGCAGGGTGAGGTTTGGCCTTAGCACCCCATGCAAAAAGACAAAGAAAAAAGCACTTTAAACTAATCCTTGTCAGCCAGCAGCCGCGCTCCTTGGCTGCTTTGGGGATGGAGGGACTGCAGGCATCCCAAATGGCTGCTCCTTTGCAGGGATGTTGCTCCAGGCCTGGGCTGGGACAGTCTGGATGGGGACTCCTGAGCAGGGCCTGGGGTAATCTGAGGGCTGGGGCTGTCCCTTAGGAGCCACACAGGCTGCCAGGTGAGTGCTCAGCCTGGTGCTGGCACAAGCTGCTCTTGGGAGGGCAGGAGGAGCCCAGCTGAGCCCTGATGTGGCGCTGAGGGGGCTGGAGCCCCTCATCCTCTTCAGGGGGAGCCACAAGCCGGAGGTGAGCAGCCCTGGAGCCCTTGCCTTGCTCCTTTGGGGAAACGCGGGGCTCCAGGGTGCAGCCTCCTCCCAGCCGTGTGGTCCTTGAATGCAAAGAGGCGCTGGGTCAGCCCCGGGAGCTGAGCCCTCCCTGGCACTGAGCTGAGCCTGCCTGGCAGGCGAGGCTGTCGGTCTGTCCTTCCTGCTGTCTGAGATGCCCTCGTAGGGCTTGGAGGGGTTTGGGTCTGGCTGGAGCAGCGCTTGTACCCTTGCACCTTGCCTGAGCCCCCATCTTTGTCGCCTCTGTCCCCCCAGCCCTGCTCTCAGCTCACTGTCCTCTGCCACTTTGGCTGTATCTGCACTACGCCCGGCTTGTGTCTGTGGTTTGTTGACGGTGAATAACAATGCACTTTAAAAAGAAATAACGTGGCTTGTAGCCTTTGTTACAATAAAGTGGTAGCAAACATCCTTGCGTGGCTTGTTATATCCTCTGTTGGCTTGGGGAGCAGCAGGGAGAGGTCCCTTCCCTGGTTTTCCTGGGCTCAGCCCCCCTGACCACACCACAGCTGTTGGCATCCTAGAGCCCAGGGGAGCTTGTGAGCAGCTCAGTGTGGCCAGCTGCCCCATCCCTGGTGTGGCCAACGGCCTGGTCCAGCTCCAGCTCAGGGCTTGGCGGTGGTAGAGGTGCTTTAACAAGAAAACAGGACAGGACAAGAGGGAATGGCCTCAAGCTCCGCCAGGGGGGGTTCAGGCTGAACATTAGGAAAAAATTTTTCACAGAAAAGGTCATTGGTCCCTGGCAGAGGCTGCCCAGGGAGGGGGTTGAGTCACCTTCCTTGGAGGGGTTTAAGGGATGGGTGGTCGAGGTGCTGGGGGACATGGGTTAGTGATTGATGGGAATGGTTGGACTCGATGATCCGGTGGGTCTTCTCCAACCTGGTGATTCTATGATTCTATGAAAACAGGACCTGCTTATGTCCGTAGAAGCATAGCAGTGGGCTGAGCTCATCCAGTTCCCTACATCCTACATTTAAGCTGAAAGAGAGGAGATTGAGATGAGATATCGGGAAGAAATGTTTTCCTGTGAGGGTGGGGAGGCCCTGGCCCAGGTTGCCCAGAGCAGTGGTGGCTGCCCCATCCCTGGAGGTGTTCAAGGCCAGGTTGGATGGGGCTTGGAGCCCCTGATCCAGTGGGAGGTGTCCCTGCCCATGGCAGGGGGTGGAACTGGATGGGCTTTGAGGTCCCTTCCAATCCAAACCATTCCAAGATCTTGCGGATGACACTAAGCTGGGTGGAAGTGTCGATCTGCTGGAGGTTGTGGAGAGGAGGGAGCTGGGCTCGTAAGCCAAGTGACAGGGGACAGGACAAGAGGGAATGGCCTCAAGCTCCATCATGGGAGGTTCAGGCTGAACATTAGGAATAAATTTTTCATGGAAAGGGTCATTGAGCACTGGAACAGGCTGCCCAGGGAGGGGGTTGAGTCACCTTCCCTGGAGGGGTTTAAGGGACGGGTGAACGAGGTGCTGAGGGACATGGGTTAGTGATTGATGGGAATGGTTGGACTCGATGATCCGTTGGGTCTTTTCCAACCTGGTGATTCTATGATTCAGGACTGGGAATTCCCATTGCCTGCCCTGGTGCCAGCCCTGGGTGCAGGCTGAGCTGTAGCGGAGGCAGAGGAGCTGCTGCCCCTGCTCCGAGGTGAGGGCTTGGGAGCGTCAAACGCCGTCATTCTGCCTTTATTGGAGTATCCACATCTCATTCAACAAAAACAGGCTTTTTAAAAATAAAGTGCCCAGTGGAGCTAGGCCTTTGGATAGATAAATGCATTTCTGTAACGCCGTCGTACCACAATACAGCGAGTGAACAGGAGCTTTCCCTGGACTGGAGGTCATCTGCAGGACCAACACTTCGTAGGGAGAAGTAACAAACTACAGACCACGTACCACGACACGCGGAACGTAAACACCTGGCAGGAGCTTCCGTTTGGGTTTTTTATACAAACCGATCGAATAAAAAAATCCAAGTGGTAGTAGAATATCCAGCAACAAAAAAACCAAACCAAACCAACGAACGAAAACCAATGGTAGAAAGGATTTCGTACCTGATTGTGTGAAAGCAGCATCTTGGCAAAGTGCAGTGGCATCATGCGCGGCAGCGGCAGCCGTCGCCGGCACGGTGAGGGTATTGCTCGGCGTGCCCCAGGCTGTGCCCCGGGGCTGGGTATTGCGTGGCTACCGTGTTGGGGCTTTGGCTAAGCGAGCAAAGCAGCGGGCAAGCTACGCGCGGGCATCGCTAACGGGGCAGTGGCAGCAGCTCCCGGCACGCTCCCCTGTGGATGGGAGGCTGGGCTCCCCGGTTGTGGGGCTCCGTGGTTGTGGGGCTCCCTGGTCATGGGGCTCCCCGGTTGTGGGGCTCCCTGCTGGAGGCAGGGCAGGATTTGGCAGCTGGTGGGAGGCAGCAGCCCAGCCCCTGGCACGGAGGCTACTGGGGTGCCCGGGGTAAGCGGGGCTGGGGCTCGGTGGGTCACGGCCGCGTTCCGGGGCCGGCTCGGTGGCGGCAGCGGGGAGGAGCTGGCGGTCGGTGCCCCCCGGGGCTGGTTCGGAGGCGGGTGTTGGCAGTTGAGGTGTTCTCGGCCCTTTGGTCCCGCGGCACTCGCTCGTAGCCGGGTGGCTCCCAGGGCTGCGGGGGCTGCGAGCCCATCCCACCCCCCGTGGCTGTGCTAGTCGCCTTTGTCCTCCTCCAGGATCTGGGGCAGGTTCTGGTCCTTGCGTGCCGACAGCGGTTTGGCGGCGCTGCCGTAGTCCTGGATGGCTTTGGGTTCGTTGGTGTGGTAGGACCCCTTGTAGCGGTGGTGGTAGAAGTAGAGCAGCCCCAGCAGCACGCCCAGCAGCAGGAGCAGGAAGATGATGACTGCGAGGGAGAGGGGGAGGTGGTGAGGGGCCGGGGGGGGCACAGGGATAGGGGAGGGATGGAGGGAACCCCATCCAGGCGCTTCACTTACACCCGATGATGATCGCGATCCAGCCGTCGTCGTGCACGTGGGGGAACTCTGTGAAGAGAGCAGGTGGCTGAGACTGGGTTGCGGTGGTGCTGGAGCATCCTCTCTGCCACAGCCGCTTGCTGGAGGGGCTCCTTCCCCACTGGGGTCCCACCGCAGCACCTACCTGTGCCCATGTACCAGGGGTCCATCTCGGGTGGGATGAGGATGGTGGTGAGGGGGAGCATGGAGGCGCAGCTCGACTCCACCAGCTCCCCCCGGATGCTGTAGGGCCGCACGACGCTGGTGGGGCGGAAGATGGCTTTGAGGGGGACCAGGGTGTTGAACTTCACCCCCGAGAGGCAACCTGCGAAGCCGGGCGTGTTGTAACGCTGGATCTCAGGGTCGATCGCGCCAGTCTCTGCAGGAGCACAGGAGAAGGTTTGTCCCCAAAGGACCATGCGGGGCAGAGGAGACCCCAGTGCCTGCGGGGCTCCCAGCGTGGGAGGGAGCGGCCGAGGGCAGGACCCAGCTCACCCATCACGCGCCCCAGGTACAAGTTTTTGGGCGAGTCCAGCTTGCTGTCCACAAAGAGGGAGAACTGCTGCTCCATGACGGGGAGATAGTCCACCTAGGAGGCAGGCGCACGGCATCAGGAGGCTCCTCCATCTCCTGCCACCCCCACAGACCCCCCAGAGCCCCGTCAGAGAGGAGACCCCCGGCTCTGTACCTGAGTGTACAACGTGCGGTGCAGGCGGGTGATGTTGACGCGATGGGGCCTCCCATCTGTCACGGGTTTGGTGGTGAGGGCAAAGACGTAGGGGCTGGTGCCCAGCTGGTAACGCAGCTGCAGGCTCCCTGTGGGCAGAGCAGGGCTGTCAGCAGTGCCAGGGCTCTCGGGGGGCGGGGGGAGCCCCTCCTCTGCAGGGCTGGCAACTGGCTTCAGGGCTGAAAAGCGTGGGAAGGATGCGGATCTGTTAGAGCGAGGCCAAAGGAGCCCATGAAGGTGATCAAAAGGCTGGAACATCTCCCATCCAAGGACAGTCTGGGAGAGTTGGGGTTGTTGAGCCTGGACAAGGCTCCAGGGAGAACTTAAGAGCAGCTTCCAGGACTGAAAGAGGCTCTGGGAAAGCTGGGGAGGGGCTCTTGATCAGGGAGGGCAGGAATAGGATGAGGGGGTATGGTTTTAAGCTGAAATGAGATTTTAGGAAGAAATGTTTTGCTGTGAGGGTGGGGAGGCCCTGGCCCAGGTTGCCCAGAGCAGTGGTGGCTGCCCCATCCCTGGAGGGGTTCAAGGCCAGGTTGGATGGGGCTTGGAGCCTCTGATCCAGTGGGAGGTGTCCCTGCCCATGGCAGGAGGGTTGGAACTGGATGGGCTTTGAGGTCCCTTCCAACTCAAACCATTCTATGATGAAAGGCATCCCATGCAGCTCCAGTGCTCAGGGAAAACCCCGTAGGCTCTGGGTGAGCCCTGGGGTGAGGAGCCCTGCTCTCACCATCGTCCTTGATGAGCACAGCCATGTAGTCCTTGACAAAGGTGCTGACGTAGAGCAGCACGGCAGGCGCCGAGGTGGTGCTGAAGCTGAAGCTGACCTCCTCGCTGGTGAGGTTGTAGCCGGGCAGGGGCTGCCAGGGGCTGCTGACGATGCTGGCGAACTCGCGGGCGGCATAGAGCGACATGGGCAGGATGTTGTACCGCACCCAGGCGCCCTCCTCAAAGTACCCACCGATGTCTGCAGGAGGAATCATAGAATCACCAGGTTGGAGAAGACCTTTGAGATTATCAAGCCCAACCATACCTGTCCACTACTAAATCAAAGAATCATAGAATCACCAGGTTGGAAAAGACCCACCAGATCATCGAGTCCAACCATTCCCATCAATCACTAACCCATGTCCCTCAGCACCTCATCCACCCGTCCCTTAAACCCCTCCAGGGAAAGTGACTCAACCCCCTCCCTGGGCAGCCTCTGCCACTGCCCAATGACCCTTCCTGTGAAATATTTTTTCCTGATGTCCAGCCTGAACCTCCCCTGGTGGAGCTTGAGGCCATTCCCTCTCGTCCTGTCCCCTGTCACTTGGGAGAAGAGCCCAGCTCCCTCCTCTCCACAACCTCCTCTCAGAGAGTTGCAGAGAGCAATGAGGTCTCCCCTCAGCCTCCTCTTCTCCAGGCTAAACACCCCCAGCTCTCTCAACTGCTTCTTGTAAGACTTGTTCTCCAGCCCCCTAAGCACTTCATCTCCCTGTCTTTAAAGCACCTCTGGGGATGAGGACTCCACCACCGCCCTGGGCAGCTGTTCCAGTGCTTGAGAACCCTTTCAGTGAAGAAGTTTTTCCTCCTGTCCAATCTGAACCTGCCCTGGCGCTGGTTGAGGGCTGTGAGTTGATGGGAGCATTGGCTCCTCTCCCCAATCCCAGCCCTGGGAAGGCTTCACCCTTGGTGTGGGCAGGCGCAGTCGCTCACCATGGTTGCAGAAGGGTCCCTCAAAGGCCGAGATGCTGCAGTTGCAGCTGTAGTGGCTGTAGCGCTCGACGCAGAGCCCGCTGTTCTGGCAGGGCACCGGTGGGTCCAGGCAGTGGCCGGTGCAGTTGACCCTCACTCCCTCCGTCTCGTTGGCTTTGCCCTCCAGGTTGAGCGTCACCCCGTTCATCCGCAGCCCCCGCAGGCACCCCAGGAACGGGCGCATCTTGTGCTCCGCCGCGCCTGTGGTGGGACCAAGGCTCAGCGTCCTGCTGCGCTTGGGGACCTGGGGACCTGGGGACGCGGCTGGGGGCTCTCACCGACATAGAGGGGTCTGTCGAATTCCAAGCGGACAAAGCTCTGCGGAGGAGCCTGTCGCACCACCCAGGGCAGCTTGTCCACCCGCAGCCGCGCCAGCTTGACGTTGAGCTCAGCCTTCACCTGGTGCCACTCGTCATCGTTCCAGGGCACTGCTGAACGCACCGTCAGGTTCTCATCCCCGTTCCCGATGTCGTAGGCGAACACCACATCCCTGGTGGCTGCAGGGACCTGGTGTCAGGAGGAGCCCCTGGTCCCACCCCTTACACCCCCACACCTCTCTCCTGCCCCTACTGTTGAGTTCGACGCGGATGTAGTTTCGAGTGCCGGGGTTCTCCAGGAAAACGCCGGATAGGGCAGTGGTCTTGAAGTAGAAGGAGATGTCGAGGCTGTGGTTGGCCTGGAAGGTGGGGAAGAGCAGGGCTGCGCCCCGGTTGAAGGAGACGGTGTTCCAGGTGTTGCCTGTGGGGAGCAGGAGGGGTGGTGAGAGATGGGCGTGGACCCTCCACAGGCATTAGACCCTCCATGGACATGGGATCTCCATGGGGATGGGACCCCTGTGGGCACAGGTCCTCTGCAGGCAGGGGAACCACCGTGGGTCCGGTCACTCACGGTCTCCATAGCACCGCAGGGGCCCCAACAGGAACTGGGCTTCAGAACCAGTTCGATTGGTGTCTCCAACCACAACCTGGGTGACGGGCAGGTGGTCCACGAAGGTCAGCAGACCCTTGTCCGTCCTCCTGCAAATGGTGCGAGCGTTGGAGGGGCTGTGAGGGGCTTTGCCAGCCTGCGACCCGTCCTGAGACCTCTCAAATCCCGTGTGCCCGCAGCCCCGTCCTGCAGCCCCCGTTGTCTCACCACAGCGCGTGGTCAGCGTCGCAGTTGCAGAAGTAGTTGGGGTCAGCGCAGTTCTTGTCCAGCCCACAGGCGCAGCGCTGGATACCCGGCCGTGAGCCCCCCCAATAATAGTGCCTCTCGTCGTGCCGGCCCATCCAGAAGCTGAAGGGCAACCCAGCTGCGGGCACAGGGGAGGGTGAGGACGTGGTTCCACCGTACGGTGCCCTGGCACAGCCCCCTGGCACAGCCCCGCTCCACCCGGCGCTCACAGGGGGTGTTGAGCAGGCGGGAGTTGTAGCAGTGGAACTCAATGCGCTGCTCGCAGTACTCGGAGGCGTTTGCCAGGGCTGAGACCTCAGCCCAAGAGGCGTTCCAGTACTCCACAGCCCCCAGGTAGGGCTGGTCCACGCTGGAGCCCGTCACTCGTGTGGCATAGTGCCGGTTGTGCCGGATGATGGTCCACGCCCGGTCCTCTGCGGACGGGAAGGGGCTGTTAGGGCTGGTCCTCATGGACATCCCTGCTCCCTCCGTCCTGCTTTGCCCCCAGTGCTGGTCCCGGGGGCACCAGGCAGAGGGTCTCCTGCTCCCTCCTGCCTCCCCCACCTCGGATGTCACAGTACACGGTGAAGGGCTTGAGGGGCCCGCTGCCATCCGGGTCGATGGTGTAGTTCCCCGAGGTTTTCCCGCTGACCCGGTAAGCATCGCATGATTCCTTGTAAAGGGCTGGAAGAGAGAAACAGGGCTGGGGTTCAGCGGGAGGAGGCACCGGTCCCATCCTGCCCCCCACCACCAAGACCCTGGGCTCACATTTGTGGCAGGTCTCGCCTTTGTACCCCGTCAGGTCGCAGATGCACATGAAGTCATCCCAGGACTGGATGCAGCGGCTGTCGTGCTCGCACAGGTTTGGGGTGCACCTGAGGGCACAGAAGGCTCCTGTCCCGGCACCGGCACAGCCCTCCAGCCCCAGCCTGCTCGCAGCTGGCACCCGTGTCCTGACCGGTACCTGTCCGTGATGCCGCAGACGTTGAAGAAGACGTTGAAGTACTCTGCCAGCCGGCGGTGCACCAGCAGCTCCACGTCCACAGGCTGCATGTCCACGTTCAGCATCTGCAGGCAGCCGTGGAAGGCCGTCTGGTTGGACCGGCAGCCGGTAACCGAGGCTGGTTTGGGGCAGCCTGCAAGGCACAGTGGGGTGAGCGGCCCTCGGGCATCTATTGGCCCCGGTCCCCGTCTCGTTGCCCACCTCCAAAGAAGTACTGGCTGCCGGTGCGGAGCTGGAAGGGATGCGCCACCCGGAACTCGGCACCATCGTCATCGTCGATGGTCACCACGGCCGAGCCATCCCGCGCCACCAGCTGCACCGAGTGCCAGAAGCCATCGTTCAGGCGATGCCCTGAGTGGGGAGAGGAGGGTGCGTGGGGAGGCATCACTCCTCAACTGGCCCCCAGCCCCGTGCCGGTTCCCCAGCCCACCTGCAGCAAACTCAAGCTTCTTCTTGCCAGGCTGGGCAATGGAGACATTGATCTGCCCCTCGCTCAGCACCACCTCGAGGGAGCCCAGGTTGTCAGTGAAACTGGTGTAGAGCAGGAGCCCGGCAGTGTCCCAGGAGCGGAATCGGAAGCTGACGGACAGGCGGTTCCTCCGTGGGATGCCCGGCACCCTCACGTAGTTGTTGATGCCAGCAAAAGTGATGGGGGTGGTCAGCTGGTCCTGGCAGTAGTGACCCACTCTGCCCTGAGGGTGACCGTGGGAGGTGGTGAAGAAGAGGATGCTCTGGTGGCAGGCAGAGCCCGCCCCCCATTCCCACAACCCCATCCCTGATCGTTCCCGCTCGATCCCACTGCCTGCGGGTCCCCCAGGCCAGGGATGACCTCGTACGGTCAATGTGGTGCCGCTTGGATGAGCAGAGCCACTGCCCAGCCTCGTGTCACCCCGCCGCGGAGGCGGGGAACACGGCCCCAGGGCAAGGGTCACCCCTCAGCAGGGCTGAGGACCTGGGTCTCCTACAGAAAAAGGGTCCCCCCACCGCAGGGACAGGACGCCTGGGGAAGGGGCTGCCCCTGGGGCTGGACCTCGAAGCGGATGTTGGGTCTCCGGTGCCGAGCCAGGTCAGCGATGTTGACCCCGTTGAAGATGATGTTCTCCACGCAGCCCCGGAAGTTTTGCCGGTAGGTGAGATGCTGTTTATCCTGGTCGATCACCCCACCAAAGAAGAGCTGGGAGGCAGAGGGAGGAGGTCAGCCCTTCACCAGAGGGCACCGTAAGTCGGGGTCCTGGCAGCTCTCCACCTGCTGCACCCACCTCGGTGTCCAAGTCGAGCTGGTTGAAGGTGCCACGGCAGCGGAAGCGCTTGACTTCCCCATCCAACGTCAAGTTGACGTGGTGGCCGAGGCGCTCGATGTGCAGCGAGTGCCAGTGCTGGTCATCCAGGAGGCTGCCCACTGCCACCGTCGTGTGGCCTTCGCTGGCGTGCAGTGGGCTGCTGCCTGGGGAGGGGCAGCCTCAGCTGGTGCCCCTTGTCCCCATGTCCCCCCGACCTCCTGGTCCCAGCTCACCTAAGCTGATGTGCAGGAAGAGCTGGGCTTGCTTGAGCTCCACCGTGATGTAGTCGCCCTGTGAGCCCTCCCCGTGCATCAGCACCCCATCCTGCTCCAGCGTCTTGAAGTTGAAGGAGATATCGTCCTCGAAGGTGCTGATCTTCTTGGCCCGGAAGCGGTAGGAGATGGCATCATCCCCATCAAAGTAGAGCACGTGGGATCCTAGGGAGAGCAGAGCGGCCCCAGTGTCACTGCCCACAGCGGCAGTGACCCTGGCACGGGTAATGCTCCTTTCTGCTGTGATTTATGCCAGAGATAGTGACTGCAGACTGCTTGGAGATAACCCCTTCTAGAAAAGGCTTTTCCAAGCCAGGGTCTCCCCATCCCCACAACCCCATCCCTGATCGTCCCTGTTCGATCCCATTGCCTGCTGGAGCCCCCAGACCAGGTACTCAATGGCCTCAAGCTCCACCAGGGGAGGTTCAGGCTGAACATTAGGAAAAAAATTTTCACAGAAAGGGTCATTGGTCCCTGGCAGAGGCTGCCCAGGGAGGGGGTTGAGTCACCTTCCCTGGAAGGGTTTAAGGGACAGGTGGACGAGGTGCTGAGGGACATGGGTTAGTGATTGATGGGAATGGTTGGACTCGATGATCCGGTAGGTCTCTTCCAACCTGGTGATTCTATGATTCTATGATACTCACGGTAAGGGCAGCCATAGAGCCCCAGGCGCACTCCGATCTTCCCGCGTGGGTTCCAGGCCACTGGGATGATGCGGATGTAGCGTGCGAGGATGGGGTAGTGCAGGTCGTGCCGCACCACCCCGCTCTCGTTCACGTTCCCGAAGAATGTCTACGGATGAAGGGACACCATCAACACCTCAATCTGGGCTGGGGGGTCTCTACTCCCCCCCGAAGGGCCCCCCCACAAGAAGGATTCCCCCAGCAGAGCCTACCCAGTTGCTGCCCTGCTGGAAGAAGGGTTTCCAGCTGGTGGGGTGATCTCCGTAGAGCACAATGTAGCGTGTCAGCCAGTCGTAAGTGTTGAACGTCCCCTGCGTGGCCACCGCATTGATCTGATGCTTTTGCATCAGGTCGATCTGGAGCCAGGGCTGCTTGTCCCGGGGGTCGGGGGACCAGCCGCTGGTGCCTGTTGTGGGGGGATGGCTCAGCTGGCCCCACAGCCTGGCACCCAGCAGCTCCAGGCTGAGCAGGGGCTGCTTGCTCAGCCCCCACCACAGCACCTCACTCTTGGGGTGCAGCTGGAGGGCTGTGGGGCTCTCCCCCAACACTGGGGATTCTAAGGGCACCACAGTGGGTACCGGAGAACCCCTCAGCCTCACACAAGGCAAGGGAACCCCCTGCCCATGCCCCCCTGCTCCATCTGCACGCCAGTCCAGGGGCGAACTCACTGTGGAGCCGGGCAAAGCTGGCCGAGTAGAAGATGTTGTATCTGGAGGAAGCACCGATGGATGAGGAGTAGAGGGAAGAGACGAGCTCATCGTAGCAGGGTCCTGTCGGGAGAGTGGGGCTAAGCCTGGGGCTCTGGACTGGGCAGTGTCCTCACAGCAGCACTCCTAGCTCAACCCCGTGGACCCTGCTGGCCCTGCAGGATCTGGAGAACTTGGGTACCCTATGGCCCGAGGATCCTGTAGCCCCTTTAGACCCTGTGGGCTCTGGAGACCATGTAGGCTTTGGGGGTTCTGGGGGCTCTGGGGGATGTAGGGACACTGTGGGCTCTGGGGACCCTGCAAGTTCTGGGGGCTTTGGGGACCCTGTGGACTCTGAGAACCCTGTGGCTTTTGCAGGCTCTGGGGGCCCCAGTGGTTCTGGAGAGCCTGGGGGCTCTGGGGACCCTGGGGATTCCATGGGCTCTGGGGGTTCTGCAGACCTGTGGGCTCTGGGGACCTTGGGGGCTCTGAGGACCCTACAAACCCTATGGGATCTGGGGACTCTACAGACCCTGAGGACCTCGTAGCCCCTATGGACTGTGGAGACCCTGCAGACTCTGATAATCCTGTGGCCTCTGCAAGTTCTGGGGACCCTGTGGGCTCTGGGGACCCTGTGGATCCCATGGGCTCTGTGGGTTCTGCAGACCCTGGTGGCTCTGGGGACCCTGGTGGTTCTGGGGACCTTGGGGTCTCTGGGGACCCTGTGGGCTTCAGGGTCCCTGGTGGTTCTGGGGACTCTGTGGGCTCTGGGGACTTTGGGGGCTTTGAGGACTCTGGTGATTCAGGGGATCCTGGTGGCTCTGGAGACCCTGGTGGCTCTGAGAACCCTTGTGGTTCTGGGGACCTTGGGGGCTCTGGGGACCTTGGGGGCTCTGGGGAGCCTGAGGACCTCGTGCCCCCTGTGAGCTCTGGGGACCCTGGTGGTTCTGGTGACCTTGGGGGCTCTGGGGACCTTGAGGACCTCGTGGTCCCTGTGGGCTCTGGGGACCCTGGTGTCCGCGCATCCCCTGCATCCCCTGCCCCCGGCCCGGGGCGCGGCCGCCCCGCTCTCGCCCTCCCCGCACTGCAGCGGAGCGGACACACCCCTGCGGGCCCCGGCTCCGCACCGGCCGCCTCCGCGCTGCCGCGGGCGCCGCGACCCCCGCCGGGGCAGAGCGCCCCCCGGCCAGACCCTCGCGGCACCTGCGGAGGCGGCTCCGGCGGGGCCGCTGTCCCCAGCCCCTCGCAGGGTCCCCCCGGCCGGGAGCCCACGAACGTTTGCTGCATCCCCGGCCCTCCCTGCAGGGACGCGGGCAGCCGCGCTGCTCCCCTGCTGCATCACCCTCTGCTGCATCACCCCCTGCCAGCATCTCCCCCTGCCAGCATCTCCCCCTGCCAGTATTACCCCCTGCCAGCATCTCCCCCTGCCAGCATCCCTGCCTGCATCCCCCCTGCCTGCATCCCTGTCTGCACCCCTGCCTGCATCCCTTCCTGCATGTCCCCCTGCCAGCATCCTCTGCTTGCATCCCCTCCACCTGCATCTGCCCCTTCCAGCATCTCCCCCTGCCAGGATCTGCCTGCATCTATCCCTGCCTGCATCTGCCCCTTCCAGCATTTCCCCCTGTCAGCATCTGCCTGCGTCTACCCCTGCCTGTATCTCCCCACTACCCGCGTCCCTGCCTGCATCCCCACTGCCTGTACCCCTTCTTGCCTGCATCCCTGCCTGCATGTCCCCCTGCCAGCACCTTCTGCTTGCATCCCCCCGCCTGCATCTGCCTGCATCTATCCCTGCCTGCATCTCCCCTCTGCCTGCATCCCCTCTGCCTGCATCCCTGCCTGCATGTCCCCCTGCCAACATCCTCTGCTTGCATCCCCCCCACCTGCATCTGCCCCTTCCAGCATCTCCCTCTGCCAGGATCTGCCTGCATCTACCCCTGCCTGTATCTCCCCACTGCCTGCACCCCTGCCTGCATCCCCACCTGCCTGTATCCCCTGCCAGCATCCCTGCCTGCATCCCTACCTGCATCCCCACCTGCCTGCATCCCCTGCCAGCATCCCTGCCTGCATCCCTGCCTGCATCCCCTCCGCCTGCATCCCTGCCTGCACCCCTCCCGTCTCCCTCACCCTGCGCCTGCATCGCCCCCGTCTCCATCACCTCCCACCTGCCCCCCCGCAGCCAACGGTCCCGGGGGAGGGGGACCCCGGCTCGTAGGGGCTGCAGAGGGGAAGGCAAGTGAGCCCAGGGCCCTGCGAGTCCCTGTCCCCCCGCGCCCGGGCCTGGAATCAGCCCTCTGCAGCCGAGCATGGGTCCCGGTGTAGCCGGGGGTCTGGACACGGGGTCGAGTCGGGGGTGCTGGGGCCCGAGCCCCATCCCGATACGGATGCGGCGCTGCGGGACGGGGGGGCCGGGGCATCCCTGAGCATCCCTGGACAACCCTGAGCATCCCTGAGCATCCTTGAGCATCCTATGGCAACCCTGAGCATCCTTGGGTATCCCTGAGCATCCCGGAGGCTCCGGGTGGGTGCGGGGGGGGGGTGGGGTGGGGTGCAGCCCCAGTCCAATTCCAGGTGGGGGGAATCCCGGCCAGCCGTGTCCGGCGGTGACCTTGGAGGGATGGGGGATGGAGACCGGGGGATGGAGACCGGGGGATGCCCGGGAGGACCGGGGGTGCGGGGGCGTCGCGGAGCCGGTGCGGCGGGCAGGGTTCCGCAGTGCGGAGCGGGCTCCCCCGGGGGGGCTGCAGCCCCACTTACGTGCGAGGCAGCCGGGGCCGGGCTGGAGGAGAGCGGTGCAGGCGGCGAGCAGGAGCCCGAGGAGGCGGCGAGCGCCCATCCTGCAGCGCCCCGAGCGCCGCCGCTCCCGGTGCCGCAGCCGCGCGGCGGAGCGGGACCCGCGGCTCCGCCCAGGGGGCGGGGGGGACCGGGCTGGGAGCAGCAAAGACCCCCCCCCCCGCACCCCCAGTTACCCCCGGGACCAGCACCAGGTGCCGGTGTTCGCCTCGAGTTGCAGCCGAAGAGTGAGCTGGGGGGCTCGGAGCGGGGTGTGTGGGGCACGAGTGGGGCTGAGGGGGCATCGCGGCTCCCCATGCAGCCCCCAGCCCTGTCCCGAGCTCCCACCGGGCTGTGGGATGTGACATCCATACGTGTGGTCCCCTCTAGATGTGACCCCCCACCGATAGGACACTGCCAACCCCAAGATATGACCTTCCAGATGTGACCCCCTCAGATCTGACCCCATACGATGTTATGTCACTCCCAAACTGTGACCCCTGATGGATGTGACCCCCCTATGAATCCCCAGATGTGACCCTACTCCGAACGTGACTCCCTGGCAGATGTGACCCACCCACTGTAACCCCCCTGATGTGACTCTAACCCCAAGAGGTGACTCCCCAGATGTGACTCCCCCCCCTCCAATATGACTCCCTAACGTGACCCCCTCAGATCTGACCCCACACGATGTTATGTCACTCCCAAGACGTGACCCCTCACAGATGTGACCCCCCTATGAATCCCCAGATGTGACCTACCTCCCAACGGGACTCCCTGGCAGATGTGACCCACCTGCTCTAACCCCCTGATGTGCCACCACCCCCAAGATGCGACTCTCCAGATGTGACCCCCCCCTTCCAATGTGACCCCTCAATGTGACCCACTTAGATCTGACCTCACACAGTGTTTTATCACTCACAAGATATGACCCCTCATGGATGTGACCCCCCTGTGAATCCCCAGATGTGACCCTCCTCCCAAAGAGACTCCCTGGCAGATGTGACCCACCCGCTGTAACCCCCCTGATGTGACACCACCCCAAGATGTGAATCCCCCTTCTGATGTGACCCCCTTGCAGATGTGACCCACCTGGTGTACCCCCTCTCATTTAACCCCCCAAGATGTGTCCCACTGATGTGACCCACAGTAGACAGGACGCTCCCCTCCCCGTGTGTCCCCCCCCGCAGACGTGGCTTAGGCACCCGGCGCCCGCAGCAGGAGGGGGGGGTCAGAGCAGCAGATGTGGCAGCAGTTTGTAATCAAGCCGCAGATTAAGGCCTGCGGGTTTTGGGGTCGCCTGTGTCTCCAGTGGTGCAGAAGATGGGATTTAGCTTCTCTCTGTTCACAAACATCCCCAGACAACCACAGAGGGGATGCGAGGGTTGGGGGGGGGGGGGGCTGGCAGCCACCTGGCCTACATACGCTGCCTGCCCCACAGCCCCCACAGTGTCTGTGTCCCCCCCCATCCCAGGATGCAGCCCAGAGGGATGGAGACGCACTGCGGACCGCTGGGTCCAAGCAGGCTCTAGGTGCTGGGCAGGAGCTTGGTGTTGCTGTGCCTGGTGAGGGCACCAAGGACCCCAGGTACCACCTGGGTGGTACTGGGCTGTCACCTGCGGGCAGCGGGTGCTGAGGCTGCTTCCTGCACAAGCAGAGGCCAAGCTGGGGCTTGCAGGCGAAAGAGGAAACTGAAAACCCCAGATGCAGCCGGTGGGTGCACCAGGAGTTCTGCTACCGGGAGCTGGAGCCATCTGCTGGGTCCATGGGTGCTGGTCCTCCTGTCCCCCACACTCTCGCAGCACCTGGGGTCCATCCCCAGGAGATTTGGGGTTGTTTAGCCTGGAGAAGAGGAGGCTGAGAGGAGACCTCATTGCTCTCTACAACTCCCTGAAAGGAGGTTGTGGAGAGGAGGGAGCTGGGCTCTTCTCCCAAGTGACAGGGGACAGGACGAGAGGGAATGGCCTCAAGCTCCACCAGGGCAGGTTTAGGCTGGACATTAAGAAAAAATATTTCATTGAAAAGGTCATTTGGCACTGGCAGAGGCTGCCCAGCGAGGGGGTTGAGTCACCTTCCCTGGAGGGGTTTAAGGGATGGGTGGACGAGGTGCTGAGGGACATGGGTTAGTGATTGATGGGAATGGTTGGACTCGATGATCCGGTGGGTCTTTTCCAACCTAGCGATTCTATGATTCTATGATTCTATGATCCAGACACCCCGGGGCGATGACTGCTCTGGCCGGAGCCCCACGCCCCATCCCTGTGCTGGGTCGGGTCTGTGATGGTCCCAGCACCCTCTTCCCTCCCATTCCCCCAAGAGGAAGGGTGCAGGATGGCACCCTCAGAGCTAAAGGTCCGTAGCCAGCGTCCTTTTGCTGCAGAAAGAGCAGGGGAGAGGGACAGACCCTCCAGAAAAGAGCCCTGTTGACACTCAGGGGCCAAGGAGCCAGGTTCTCTCCAGACTGCAGCTCCTCAGCCCCACGACAGGGACAGCAGGAGGGCAAGGACAGAGCAGGGATAAGCCCCGGCAAAGGCGGCTGTAGCGAGGAGAAAGGGGAATTGAGGGATTACAGCAGAAAGCCCCTTAAAGCCGGGGATCAATTTGCTTCCCCCTGGGGAGAAGAAAGTGGGGCGTGTGCTCCACAGGAATTAATCTGCCCCTTAATGAAGAGCTGGAAATTTTGCTGTCAACAACCAGCAACGTGCCTGCCCAGCGCCATGGGGACACGAGCACAGGGGCATGGGGGCGCGAGGATGTGGGGTTGAGGGGTGCCGGAGCATGGGGGTGCAGGGCCCCCTGGGGGAGGTGGACGCTGTGGACCAGCAGCCATCAAATTCTCTGGAACCACCATGTTTCCCAGTCAGGATGAGGCATTCCTGGAACCGACGCGGCTCTTCTGCTCCCATAGGACCAGCGTCCTCCCTGCTCCCGGCACAGCGCCAGCCCAGAGCAGCCCACGCGCCTCTCGTTGGCTCCGCTCCCTCCAGCCTCCCCTCAGGCCCCATAAGGCAACCCCTGCCATGTGGCAGGAGCTGCAAACAACCCCAGGGTGGTTTGGGGTCTCCTGAATGCACTGGGTGCCCTCGGCCGGACCCCACTCCCTCTACCTGGGTTCTCCCAGCGTTGTCCCCCATCCCCCTGTGACCGGGGCTGAGCAGAGCTGCTATTTCTGTCCCCAGCACACAAGCCACAAAGTAGAAGAAGCAGGATGGGGTCCCGAGCAGGGTGGCATCTGCCTCCTTGCCTTCCTCCTGTGGGGCTGGGCTTGTGCTCTGCACCGCTCTCGGTATCGGGAGCAGCACATGTGGTCAAACCACAGGGTGCAGAACACAGAGACACCAACATCTCCAGACCCTCCAGACAGGGGAAAGGTCCTGCTGCGCGATGCAGGAGGAGGTGAGGGGCCATGGGGTGTGGGGTTTGCTGGGGGCTGGGCTGGGACCCCCTTCTCTGGCTTTCCTTGTTGCTTTTAAACGGTTCTCCTGTGGGTTTGGGCTGAAAGGCAAAGCTCCTGGGGCTGCAGGGCAGCACCCAGTGCTCCAGGTCCTTGAGGCACGGAGCAGGGAATGGGCTGGGGGAGCTTCTGGGGAGTCAACCTACCCCAGTGCTGGCTTTAGATCCCACCTATGTCCTCAGAGCCAAGAGGGATCAGGCTCAGTCATGGGGGAACGCTGACAGGAACTGGAGGGAAACTGCTGTGTGAGGCTGCTCTGAGGCAGAGCTGTGCTGAAGCCTGATCTTCATGGCTCTCCAGTGTCAGTCTGCTGCGTTGTTCCTCCACCCTGGAGCATGACTGAGAGGCTGGGAGCCAGGAGCACCAGCCACAGCTGCATGCAATGTGTGTGTGGGAAGCTCCAAGACCTCCCTGGCTGGGAGGAGGACCAGGCAGTGTGGGGCTGTGCTGGCACTAGGGTCCCCAGGGCCATATGTAGGTGGGTGGATGCTCTGGGCAGGTCTCCACGTGCACCCTTGGGATGCAGACTTGGAGTCCAGCTGCATGGGAAGACTGGGACCGGCTGAGCCCCAAGGGACATTAGGAGCAGCTTCGCCAGAGCGGGTGCACGGTTAATTCACGGGACATGGTGCTGTGCCGGGGACACCACGGCCACGGTCACGTCTCCCACCGGCTCTGCACCACAGGCGACTGCTCGGGAAGCGTGTGGTCGCTCTCATAATGACTGAGCAGAGTGAACCTGCTGTGTTGGGGTGGGTGTGAGACAAAAACCACACCGGGCTCACCGTGGCGGGGCTGGGTGGAGGAGGCTGTTCCCCAGGCCGCCGCCTCTGAGAATCCCTTGCTCAGCCTCCCTCTGCGCAGGTGACTCCCAGCCCAGCTGCGACAGAGCTGACCCTCACCACCGACTTCTACCCCTGGGACGACGGGTACACGTGGGAGGACGTGCTGCCCGAGCTCTGCGAGAAGCAGGTGGTGCAGGGCTTCGCTCGCACCTACCAGCCAGCTGTCTACTTGCTGCTCTTGCTGCTGGGCACCGTAGGGAACGGGCTGGTGCTGCTCACACACACCCGCTACCGCCGCGCACACAGCATCACCGACGTCTGCCTGCTGCACCTCGCCCTGTCTGACCTCCTGCTGCTCCTGACGCTGCCCTTCGCCATCACCGACACGCTGCAGGGCTGGTCCCCGGGCACGGCCGCCTGCAAGGCACTGCAGGGGCTCTACGCCCTCAACTTCTACAGCGGCTTCCTCTTCCTCACCTGCATAAGCGTGGACCGCTACGTGGCCATCGTGCGGGTGCCGGCTGCTTGCCGCCTGCGCCCACGGGCTCGTCGCCACGGCTGGCTGACGGCGGGGTTGGCCTGGCTGCTGGCTCTGCTGCTGGCGCTGCCCCAGTTCGTCTACGGTCAAGCGGAGCAGCACCAGGACCTCCGGCTGTGCCGCGTCGTCTTCCCCCGGGCGGTCTCGCGGGCGGCTCGAGGGGCCACCAACCTGGTGCAGGTGGTGCTGGGCTTTGCCGTGCCCTTCCTGGTAATGGTGAGCTGCTACACGGCCGTGGCTCGGACACTGCTGGCGGCTCGTGGGGCTCAGCCCCATCGGGCGCTGCGGGTGCTGCTGGCCCTCGTGCTGGTGTTTGTGGCTCTGCAGTTGCCCCACAGCCTGATGGTTCTTCTGGACACGGCTGAGCTGCTGGCCAGCTGGGAGCTGAGCTGTGCCCAGAGCCGCCGCAAGGACCTGGCGCTGCTGGTGACCGGCGGGCTGGCTTATCTGCGCTGCTGCCTCAACCCCTTGCTCTACGCCTTCTTGGGCCAGCGCTTCCGACAGGAATTGTGGCTGCTGGCAAGCGACGTTGGTTGCGTGGGACCCCTTGAGCCGCGCTGTCCCGGCTGCCCCAGTCCCCGCCAGCGGACATCGCTCTCCACCTGCCAGGATGTGGTGTAGGGATGTGGTGCCCGTAGCCTGGGCAGCCACCAGCACCCAGCACCTTGGCCCCTCTGCGCATCCCGCTGCTCCCAGGGGCAGCACCCAACAACTCACACGGTGCCCACAGCGTCCACGGAGGAGCTCTGCAGCACCCACGCTCTATGCTTAGAGCAGCACCGCGATGGGAGGGGACCCTGGGATGTCACACGTGCTCCAGGGGACACTGCTGTGTCACTTGTGCTCTGGAGACCATGCAATGTCAACATGTGCCCCGGGGGACGCTGCAATGTCACCTGTGCCCTGGGGGAAGCTGCAATGTCAGCATGTGCCCCTGGGACCCTGCAATGTCACCTGTGCTTGAGGGGACCCTGCAATGTCAAAATGTGCCCTAGAGACCCTGCAATGTCACCTGTGCTTGAGGGGACCCTGCAATGTCAACATGTGCCCCAGGGACCCTGCAATGTCACCCGTGCCCCGGGGGACTCTGCAATGTCACCTGTGCTTGAAGAGACCATGCAATGTCACCCGTGCTTGTGGGGACCTTGCAATGTCACCTGTGTTTGAGGGGACCCTGTAATGTCACCGGTGCCCAGGTGGCTGTGCGGTGCTGGTGAGCATGGGACAGCTGATGCCCACCGCGTGTCCCGGGCAAGCAGCTGCTTCCCACCCTCTCAATAAACCCGGGCGAGCCCCGGTGAGCGAGCGCCGTCTCCGTGTGTTACCGGGGGATGTTGTTGGGCCGGGAGGGGGGAGCCCCGAGCCCGCGGTGCGTGGCTGGGGGTGCCTGCAGGAGGCAGCAGAACCTTGTCCTTCACCCTGCCTGTCTCCTGCCTGCACCTTGTCTGTGCCCTCCCTGCCTGTCCCTGGTCTGTGCCCTCCCTTAGTCCCCATGGCAATGCCAGGGATGGTCCCAGATCCATGCCAGGGTTGGTCCTAGATCCGTGCCAGGGTTGGTCCTAGATCCATGCCAGGGCTGTCTAGCCCCTTGGCAATGCCAGGGTTGGTCCTAGATCCATGCCAGGGTTGGTCCTAGATCCATGCCAGGGCTGGCTGGCCCCATGGCAATGCCAGGGTTGGTCCTAGATCCATGCCAGGGTTGGCTGGCTCCATGGTAATGCCAGGGTTGGTCCCAGATCCATGCCAGGGTTGGTCCCAGGTCCATGCCAGGGTTGGTCCCAGGTCCATGCCAGGGTTGGTCCTAGAACCATGCCAGGGCTGGTTGGCCCCATGGCAATGCCAGGGTTGGTCCTAGAACCATGCAAGGGTTGGTCCTAGATCCATGCCAGGGCTGTCTGGCCCCATGGCAATGCCAGGGTTGGTCCCAGATCCATGCCAGGGCTGGCTGGCCCCATGGCAATGCCAGGGTTAGTCCTAGATCCATGCCAGGGTTGCTCCCAGACCCATGCCACCACCTCCCTGCATCCCCCAGCCAGGTGCCCGTGCCTGGTGCCCATGCCCTGCGACCCAGCCGCTCTGCCCCAGTGCCCTGCAGCCCCAGCAGCCCCGCAGCAGCGCTCAGCGCCCGGCACAGCCCCGGTGCTGGCTGTGTGGGCGGCGAGCTGGCAGCCAGTGTATCCTGCATGCGTATCCCAGCATCACGGGGCTCCTAGAGCCGGTGTTGACCCAACAGCTGTATCCCGAGCCAGGGCTGCAGCTGCTGTGCTTAACCCCTTCTGGGGTCTGCGAGCGGGGCAGGGCCCTGGCGCTGCCGTGGCACCCAGGACTTGAGGGTGCTGAGCTGCACAGCGGCACCGGCTGCGACCCCACCATGAACAAGGTGCCAGGAAGATCAGCACACCAGGCCTGCCCAGTTCCACTGTCCCCCTTCCTGTGGAGCCCCTGCCCGATCCTGGTGTCCTCCTGCTTGCAGATCCCCTGCCCAGCCCATGCCCGTGGGCACATGGCCCTGCACCTCACCGGATTGAGCCACCAGGGCTGCAGCACGGCACGGCTGGGGCAGCACACGGCACCGAGGCCACGGGGCTGCTTGACACCATGGCCAGTAAAAGTCCAGGGCTACTAGAATCAGCACACTCTGGCTGGCATGGGGCTGGTGCCCGGTGCTGGTGCCCACGCTGGGTGCAGACAGTGACCATGCCAGGTGCCCTGGGCCAGTGCACACACTGGGAGCATGTGGTGCCCGGTGCCAGGCTCCCAGTACCTTTGCCTACAACAGGTGCCACGTGGCCTGGTGCCCCGTACCTGGTGCCTTTGCCCACACTGGGTGCCCGGCGCTGGTGCCTACAATGGTTGCAGTCAGTACCCAGTACTCGGTGCCGGTGACCACACTGGGTGCTGGTGTCCACACTGGGCATATGCGCTGCCCGGTGTCCCATGACTGGTGCCCACACTGAGTCCCTGGTGCCGGTGCCCACACTGGGTGCAGATGGTCCCCAGTGCCCTGTGCCTGGTGCCCTTGCCCACACCGGGTGCCAGTGCTCACAGTGGGTGTTCCATGCCCGGTGCATTTTCCCGCATTGGGTACAGTCAGTACCCGGTGCTGGTGCCCATACTGGGTGCTCGGTGGGGTGCAGGCAGTGCCTGGTGCCCTGTGCCTTTGTCTATACCGGGTGCTGGTACCCACAGCAGGCGCAGGCGACGCCTGGTGTCCCGTGCTTGATGCCAGTGTCCACACTGGGTGCCCGGTGCCCTCACTGGGTGCCCGGTGGAGCACAGGCGATTCCTGGTGCTCCGTGCCTGGTGCCTTTGCCCACACCGTGTGCAGTCAGTACCTAGTGCCTGGTGCTGATGCCTCCACTGGATGCCTGTTGGGGTGCAGGTAATGCCCAGTGCCCCGTGTCCCTTAGCCCACATCGGGTACCCAGTGCCAGTGCCCACACTGGATGCCCGCTGGGGTGCAGGTAATGCCCCGTGTCCCGTGCCCAGTGTCCCTTAGCCCACATTGGGTGCCCAATGCCAGTGCCCACACTGGCTGCCCGGTGGAGCACAGATGGTTCCCGGTGTCCCGTGCCCAGTGCCTTTCCCCACACCGGGTGCCCGGTACCCAGTGCCTTTGCCCACACTGGATACTGTCAGTACCCAGTGCCCGGTGCCGGTGCCCATACTGGGTGCCCAGTGGAGCACAGGCGGTTCCCAGTGTCCCATGCCCGGTGCCCTCCCTGGGTGCCCGGTGGGGTGCAGGTAATGCCTAGTGTCCCGTGCCCAGTGTCCCTTAGCCCACATCGGGTGCCCGGTGCCAGTGCCCACACTGGGTGCCCGGTGGGGTGCAGGTAATGCCCAGTGTCCTGTGCCCAGTGTCTCTAAGCCCACACTGGGTGCCCAGTGGGGTGCAGGTAATGCCCAGTGTCCTGTGCCCAGTGTCTCTAAGCCCACACTGGGTGCCCGGTGGGCTGCAGGTAATGCCCAGTGTCCCGTGCCCAGTGTTCCTTAGCCCACACCGGGTGCCCGGTGCCCAGTGCCTTTGCCCACACTGGGTACTGTCAGTACCCAGTGCCCGGTGCTGGTGCCCACACTGGGTGCCCAGTGGAGCACAGGCGGTTCCCAGCATCCCGTGCCCGGTGCCCTCCCTGGGTGCCCGGTGGGGTGCAGGTAATGCCTAGTGTCCCGTGCCCAGTGTCCCTTAGCCCACATCGGGTGCCCGGTGCCAGTGCCCACACTGGGTGCCCGGTGGGGTGCAGGTAATGCCCAGTGTCCTGTGCCCAGTGTCTCTAAGCCCACACTGGGTGCCCAGTGGGGTGCAGGTAATGCCTGGTGTCCCATGCCCAGTGTCTCTAAGCCCACACTGGGTGCCCGGTGGGCTGCAGGTAATGCCCAGTGTCCCGTGCCCAGTGTTCCTTAGCCCACACCGGGTGCCCGGTGCCCAGTGCCTTTGCCCACACTGGGCACAGTCAGTACCCAGTGCCCGGTGCTGGTGCCCAGTGGAGCACAGGCGGTTCCCAGCATCCCGTGCCCGGTGCCCTCCCTGGGTGCCCGCTGGGGTGCAGGTAATGCCCAGTTCCCCGTGCCCAGTGTCCCTCAGCCCACATCGGGTGCCCGGTGCCCAGTGCCAGTGCCCACACTGGGTGCCCGGTGGGGCGCAGGCTGTTCCCGGTGTCCCGTGCCCGGTGCCCCCGCTGGGTGCCCGCTGGGGCGCAGGCGATGCCCGCTGCCCGCTGCTCTCCCCGCACCGCTGCCCGCTCCCCCATCGCGGTCTCCGGTTCCCGGTTCCGCCCCTCCCGGTGACGCACGGCGGCCCCGCCCCGGGCGGCGATTGGCGGCGCTCGGCGGCTCCCGGTGACGCTCCCGGCCCGCCCGGGGCGGCGGTGGCGGCGGGGCCGGTCCCGGTGGCGGCGTCCGGAGCGCGGGCGGGTCCCGTGCCGGTGCCGGTGCCGGCGATGCCGTTCCCGGGGGGGCTGTGGTGGCTGCTCTGCTGCCGCCAGGGCTTCACCCTGCTGCGGCGGGACTACGGCGACGCCGACCGGGAACCGGAGGCCGACGAGGAGGAGGAGGCGGCGTCCTTCGAGCTGCGAGCCCCGGGAGAACAGGTGGGAGCGGGGACCGGCCCCGGGGCTGCGCTCGGCGCGGGGTGCGGGGACCCGGGCGCTGCGGGGGAGCCCCGGGCAGCCGCCGGGGAACCGGAGCGGAGCCGTTGCGGGGCTGGATCGCGGTGCGGGGTCGGTGGGTGCGGGCAGCCCCGGGAGATGCCCTGCCCGGTGCCTGCCCGGTGCCTGCCGGCTCCTCGGGGCACGGGCCGTGGGGCTGGTGGTACCGGATCCAGCTCCATGGGATCTGGCGGAACCGGATTCCAGCTCCACAGGGGCTGGTGGCACCGAATTCCAGCTCCATAGGGGCTGGCAGTACCGGATCCTGCTCCATGGGGCTGGCGGTACCAGATTCCTGTTCTGTGAAGTCTGGCGGTACCAGATTCCCACTCCATGGGGCTGGTGGTACTGGATTCCTGCTCCGTGGGGGCTGGCGGTACCAGATTCCCACTCCGTAGGGGCTGGTGGTACCAAATTCCAGCTCCATGGGGGCTGGTGGTACCGGATTCCCACTCTGTGGGGCTGGTGGTACTTGATCACACTCCATGGGGGCTGACGGTACCGGATTCCCACTCCATGGGGGCTGGTGGTACTGGATTCCGGCTCCATGGGGGCTGGCGTTACTGGATCCCATTCTGTAGGGGCTAGTAGTACTGGATTCCCGTTCTGTGAAGTCTGGTGGTACTGGATTCCAGCTCCATGGGGGCTGGTGGTACAGAATTCCAGCTCCATAGGGGCTGGCAGTACCGAATTCCAGCTCCATAGGGGCTGGCGGTACTGGATCCTGCTCCATAGGGGCTAGCGGTACCGGATCCTACTCCATGGGGGCTGGCGGTACCAGATTCCCACTCCAGGGGGCTGGTGGTACCGGATTCCCACTCCTTGGGGGCTGGCAATATTGGATTCCCACTCCATGGATGGGGCTGGTGGTACCGGATCCCCCTCCATGGGGCTGGCGGTACCAGATTCCCGCACCACAGAGGCTGGTGGTACCAGATTCCCGCACCACAGTCCTGGCGATACCGGATTCCCGCGCTGTGGGGGCAGCCAGCACTGGGTCCCACACCGCGGGGCTGCTGGTATCGTGTCGTGCGCCTTGGGGGCAGCTGGTACTGGCTCCCAAACCCTGGGGCAGCCAGTACCAGCCCCCACACGGGGACCATACGTGCCCTGTGCTGGTGCCGAGGTCAGGGTTGGCCAGGGTGCAGAGGGTCCCCATGGGACAGATTCCTCGGGCTAGGCTCCATGCAGACCTGCCGGAGCAGGCCGCGGCGGTTCCCGGCACGCAGCGCCCCGGGAGCACGTGCCAGGCGTGGGGAGCACGCCTGGATCTCCCCACTCCGGCTGCTTCCTCTGTTTAGGGAAGCGGAGCAACGGAAACCAGCGCTTCCTCCGGCTGGGCTGCATGCGAGACGGCTGATAACAGGGGGTGGCAGGGGTGAACCCCGGCTCCTTGCAGTTCCTCCTGCCCATCGAGCTGCCCCCTGCACCCCAAGCCACAGGGCTGCATCCCTGCCCAGATCATAGAATCATAGAATCACCAGGTTGGAAAAGACCCATCGGATCATCGAGTCCAACCATTCCTATCAAATACTAAACCCTGTCCCTCAGCACCTCGACCACCCGTCCCTTAAACACCTCCAAGAAAAGTGACTCAACCCCCTCCCTGGGCAGCCTGTTCCAGTGCCCAATGACCCTTTCCGTGAAAAATGGAAAAATGGGATGCAGGTGGTGGTGACAGCCCAATCCTGCTGTCTGCAGCCCCTCTCCCTGTGCCCAACACGGGATCTGCAGCACAACCAGGCGACGCGGGGCTAGGGGTGGCCCTGAGTCCCCCTGTGCTGTCCCCTTCTGCAGCAGTGCCAGGGACAGCAGCAGGGTTGGAGCTGGGATCTCCAGGCACTGGTGGCCGTGCCAAGGGCATGGACGCAGCAGGAGCTGTCTTGGAGCAAATTGAATCCCATGGGCTCTGCTGGTTCCAGAAGTTCTGGCTGGCGTGGGTGGCCGTGACACCAACTCCCTGGGGAGCCCTTTGCCGGGACTGAGGAGAGTCCTCGGAAACCCGCAGCGTTAGCCGCCTCTTCCTGGGAGCGTGGGAGCGGCTGCCCTGGCCCTGCCGCTGCGGCTCCTCTCCAGTTTATTTATATCCCTGCGAAGGAGCCGGCCACCACCGCCACCTCCTCCTCCTCCCGCGGGCCACGGCTGAGGAGCTGGGCACTGTCTCCGTGCCCGCAGACTTGTGGGACCACGTGGAGCCCTCTCAAGCAGCGAGATGGCCCCGTTCACGGGCACTGGTGCTGTGTGACAGGTGCCCTTAATGCCATGGGTCAGCGGCGCCTGGCCCCACGGCGCAGCCGTACCTGCAGCGGCTCTGCTCCCTGCCACTATTTTTAGCAGCTGTCTCTTTTTCTTGCTGTTCCATGGCACGCTCCGGCCTGTCGCGCCTCCGGCTGCCCTGCTGGGCTGCAGCTGGTGGGAGCGCCCGCACGTAGAACCATGGAACCATGGAACGGTTTGGGTTGGAAGGGATCTTAAAGCCCATCTAGTTCCACCCTCTGCCATGAGCATGGACATCTCCCACTGGATCCGGTGGCTCCAAGCCCCATCCAACCCGGCTTTGAACGCATCCCAGTATGGGGCAGGGACATCTCCCACTGGATCCGGTGGCTCCAAGCCCCATCCAACCTGGCTTTGAATGCAGCCCAGGATGGGGCAGGGACATCTCCCACTGGATCCGGTGGCTCCAAGCCCCATCCAACCTGGCTTTGAATGCAGCCCAGGATGGGGCAGCCACATCTCCTGGAGCAGCGTCTGCTGGCACTGCCGCGTCCCTGCACTCGGCGTGCCCTGCTGGAGCCGGTGCCTGCCCGTGCCTGGGCCCTGCCTCGTGTCTTGGTGCGTGTGCCGTGGTCACCACGTGAACCGGCACCATCCACGTCCAGTTGTGCCTCCGTCCCACTGCGGGGCCAGGGACATCCCTGCGCCGCGTCCCACCGCCTCGGGCAGGAAGTCAGCGGCCCCATTACAATCGGACTTTGTGCCGTAAGCGTATTACTCAGCACTGACCTTGTGCAATTCTGCACGGTATTCAGCCGGCTGGGTCAGCTGAGGACACGCAGCCAGCACGCCCAGAGGCTGCCCCCGGGGTGCCCCAGCTGCAGTTCTGACTCCTGCTGCAGCCCTGGTGCCACCAGAGATTTCTACCCCATGGTGGCAGGATGCAAGCTGGTCCCTCTGGGCCCAGAGCTAGGGTGGTGACGAGCTGAGCAGTCATCAGGGGACGTTTGAAGGTGCCAGGTGCATGGGGCTGAGATCTTTCCTCCCTCCCCAGGGGCCCCTGGAGGTGAGCCTGAGCCAGCCCACCCGCAGCAGCAGCGGCTCCGAGCGGTGAGTGACCCCTGTGTGGGGCATCGTGTTGCGTCCCTCGCGTGGTGCTGCGGCTGTGGGAGGATGCAGCGGTGCCAACGTGTGCCGTACCCCCCTGGTGCCGTGCTGTGCCAGTCCATGGATTAGAGCTGGGGCTGGCAGAGCGGGACTGCCACGCTCCATCCCCATCCCTTGGGCATCCTCAGGCACGTCTCCATCCTTCTGCTGTGCTGGATGTCTTGGCTGCAGCAAGCTTTGCCAAAGGGGACCGTGGGTGGCTCCTCCTGTGCCAGGAGGCTGGGCTGGGAGGCTTTGCTCTGCCGCGTCCACCGCAGAGGCCGTGCCCCGGGGCCGTGTGTGCCCAGGGAGGCACAGGGTGCTGGGGCACAGGGGCCTGCTTGCTCACCGTCCTTCCAGTGCTGACGCCGCTGCCAACATTCCTTCCTGGTTGTTCATTTTCCGAATTCCTTGGCAGGGCTGCGACTGCAAACAGCTTATTTTTAGCCGGGGTCATCTGCACCCGATGGCTTTGCTGCGTTCCCACCGTGGGGTTGTGGGGTGCCCGGAGCCCCTCAGGACCCAGATCACCCCAATCCCTGGGCTGGTTCCCTGCTCGGGAGCTGCAGGAAGCAGCCGGGGGCACCTGGGCTCAGCCCTGTGTTGTCCCCAGGTCCTTGCTCGTCGCTGAGGAGATGCGCAGCCTCATCGTGGAGAAGGGCCCAGGGCCAGTGGAGGACGATCCCGACGTCCTCATGAAAGGTGGGCACAGCCAGGCTGGGGCACAGGATCTTCTGCCTCCAGAGGAGCTGGATCGTGCCCCATCTGGATCCCATCCCAGAGGGGCAGAGGCACCAAATGAGCAGAACTTACCCAGAGCTAGTGGAGCGGATGGTGCCAGCGGCAGGGGCTGAGCCTGCGGTTTCCTCTTCCCAGGCTGGCTGCAGCGGGAAGTGCGGGGCAGCGTGAAGACCTCCTGGATTCGGCCTCGGAAGTACTGGTTCGTGCTGACGCCCGACTCCCTGGACTATTACAGCAGCAAGGAGAAGGGCGCCCGGCGGCTGGGCTCCCTCGTTCTCACCAGCCTCTGCTCCGTGCTCTGGCCAGACAAGCAGACCTACAAGGAGACAGGTAGGGTGTCCGAGCCCCTTGTGCCCTACTACATCGCTCTCCCAGCCCCGAGAGGACTCCATCACCTTTAGAAGGGGCTGTGCCACGTCCTGGGGCACTGAGGGGCCGTGTGGAGCTGGGATCCTTGGCAGGGGTGGCAATGGTGGGCAGCAGGCGAGCCGTTTGTCCCTCGCAGGCTACTGGAGTGTGAAGGTGTTTGGCAGGAAGCATTGCTACCACCTGTACACGGAACACCTGAACGAGGCCGTGCGCTGGGTGTGTGCCGTGCAGAAGGTCATTAGCAGCAAAGCTCCTGTCCAGACGCCCACCCAGCTGCTCATGCGCGACGTCGAGGTGAGTCTGTGGCACTGGGCTGCCTGTGGTCATTGGTGGGGCTGGGCTGGGCGGTCGAGACCCCACGGTCTCGGGTGCCCGTGCTGGGCACTGCTCGGCTGGGCAGCCCCCTCTGCAGCTGCTGCCATCGCTTCACCGTTCCAGGAGCACTGTGGCAACCCCGAGGTCCTGGAGCAGATCTATCGCTGCAACCCGATCCTGCGCTACACCAGCAGCCCCCTCTATGCTCCCCTCCTGCCCTTCCCCTACGGCAGCCTGGACCAAAGCGGTGAGGGGCTGGCGGGGGGTCTTGTGCTCCTGGCTGGTGGGAGCGAAAGCTGGGAAGGTCTGGGCACTGCATGGGTGGGAAAGTGCTGGGCTGGGCTCTCCCTGGCCCTGGGTGCAGGTGCAGCGCCCAGCTGCTGCTGGGGGGATCCTCGGGAAGCCCACAGGGCTGTTAACCCCTCCTTTTGGGACCCTCACCACAAGAAGGATGTTGAGGCTCTGGAGTGAGTCCAGAGAAGAGCAACGAAGCTGGTGAGGGGGCTGGAGAACAAGAGGAGCGTCTGAAAGAGCTGGGGGTGTTTAGCCTGGAGAAGAGGAGGCTGAGGGGAGACCTCATTGCTCTCTGCAACTCCCTGAGAGGAGGTTGTGGAGAGGAGGGAGCTGGGCTCTTCTCCCAAGGGACAGGGGACAGGACGAGAGGGAATGGCCTCAAGCTCCACCAGGGGAGGTTCAGGCTGGACATTAGGAAAAAAAATTTCACAGAAAGGGCCATTGAGCACTAGCAGAGGCTGCCCAGGGAGGGGGTTGAGTCACCTTCCCTGGAGGGGTTTAAGGGACGGGTGGACGAGGTGCTGAGGGACATGGTTTAGTATTTGATAGGAATGGTTGGACTCAATGATCCGATGGGTCTTTTCCAACCTGGTGATTCTATGATTCTATCCCATAGCCCCTGGCCCCCGCAGCTACACCACGCTGCGCGACGAGGCCGTGAAGCTCTTCAACTCGCTGCAGCAGCTGGAATTGGAGCAGGACCCAGTGCCGCTGATGCAGGGCATCCTGCAGACCTGCCTGGACCTGCCGCCGCTCGTGGACGAGATCTACTGCCAGCTGGTGAAGCAGACCACGGAGCCGCCGGCGCCAGGTGGGCAGGGCGACCTGCACTACTGGCAGCTGCTCACCTGCATGAGCTGCACTTTCCTGCCCTCCCCGCCCGTCCTGCGCTTCCTGCGCTTCCACCTGGACAGGTGAGTGCTGGCAGAGCCCCCGGCTGCGGGCAGGGAGCTCAGCGAGTGCTGGGTCCCTCACAGGGTCGGTGCCACCGTGACCCTCCTGGCATCATCTCCTGCAGGACAGAGAGCCGGTTCCCCACCTCGGAGATGGCCAAGTACGCCTGCTTTATCCGGGAGGCGCTGGGGAAGACGAAGGGGAGGGAGTGCGTGCCCTCCCTGGAGGAGATCCTGGTGCTGATGCGGCGGCAGGAGATGATCTGCACTGTGCACTGCCCGGGAGCGCCCGCCTGCAGCGTGGCCATCAGCTCCCACACCACGGCCGAGGAGGTGAGGGGCAGGATCTGTGCCGGGCAGGGGGCTCAGGACTCTTCAGCACGTGGGGCTGGAGGAATTGGGAGCTCCTGTGGGTTTCTCCCAGCTGAGCCACGGTGGAGAGGGGCTGAGGGCCACCTGCCTTTGCCCACCATGACCTGTCTGTGTCCCTTTGCAGCCCTGAGCGCCGCGGCCAGGGACACGCAGTCACCGTCGGTTGCCTTTGTCTCGCCCCAGGTGGCCCGGGAGCTGGTGTCGCGCCTGGGGCTCTCCCAGAGCCCCAACCTCTTTGCGCTCTACGAGCAGTCGCGGCGGCGGGAGCAGCCGGTGGGCAGCACCACGCTGCTGGCCGACGTCCTCACCAGGTTTGAAAAGTAAATGTCCCGCTCTGCTGCCTACGGGAAGAGGGACTGGGGGGCCATTGGTGGGAGGGGACGGTGTGGGGACACCTCTGTGCCCATGCCCGGTTCTGATGGGGACGGTTCCTTCTGTCGCAGCCTGGCTGGGGAGCAGCAGGAGCAGGACCCGCCGTGCCGGCTCTGCTTCAAGCACTATGGCTTCCTGGACACGGACAACGTCCCACGCGACAGCCTCGAGTTTGCTCTCCTCTTCGAGCAGGTGAGAGCCGTGCCAGAGGGGCTGTGCCATGCTGGGGTGGCTGTGCCTGGGTGGCTGTGCTGTGCCATGCCGAGGCGGCTGTGCCGTGCCATCGTGGCCATGCTGTGCCATGCAAGGGTGACTGTGCCGTGCTGGGCTGGCTGTGCTGTGCTGTGCTTTGCCAGGATGGCTGTGCCATGGCAGCGTGGCCATGCCGTGCCATGCTGTGCTGGGGTGGCTGTGCCTGGATGGCCATGCCGTGCCATGCCAAGGTGGCTGTGCTGTGCCATGCAAGGGTGACTGTGCCATGCTGTGCTGGCTGTGTTGTGCTTTGCCAGGATGGCTGTGCTGTGCCATGCCGAGATGGCTGTGCAGTGCCAGCGTGGTTGTGCTGTGCCATGCTATGCCTGGGTGGCTGTGCCGTGCTGTGCCAGGATGGCTGTATCATGCCGAGGTGGCTGTGCTGGGATGGCTGTGCCATGCTGTGCTTTGCCAGGGTGGCTGTGCAGTGCCAGCGTGGTTGTGCTGTGCCATGCTATGCTGGGGTGGCTGTGCCTGGATGGCCATGCCGTGCCGTGCTGTACCATGCCGAGGTGGCTGTGTTGGGGCTGATTTGGCTGTGCTGTGGCAGCGTGGCTGTGCTGTGCCGTGCTGTGCCATGCAAGGGTGACAGTACCATGCTGGGGTGGCCGTGCTGTGCCATGCTATGCTGGGCTGGCTGTGCCATGCTGTGCCATGCTGGCTCTGCCATGCCATGCTGAGATGGCTGTGCCGAGGCAGCGTGGCTGTGTTGTGCCATGCTATGCTGGGGTGGCTGAGCCTGGGTGGCCATGCCGTGCCGTGCCCTGCCATGCCATAACATGCTGTACCATGCCGAGGTGGTAGTGCTGTGCCAGCGTGGCTATGCTGTGCTGTGCCGGGGTGGCTGTGCTGTGCCATGCAAGGCTGACTGTACCATGCTGGGCTGGCTGTGCCGTGCTTTGCCAGGATGGCTGTGCCATGCCATGCGGGGATGGCCGTGCCGTGTTAGCGTAGCCGTGCTGTGCCATGCTACGCTGGGCTGGCTGTGCCATGCTGTGCCAGGATGGCTATACCATGCCGAGGTGGCTGTGCTGGGATGGCTGTGCTGTGCCATGCAAGGGTGACTGTGCCATGCTGGGCTGGCTGTGCTTGCTTTGCCAGGATGGCTGTGACGTGGCAGCGTGGCTGTGCTGTGCCATGCTATGCCGGGCTGGCTGTGCCGGGCTGGCCATGCCTTGCCGACTCCCCCCACCGTCCTGCAGGCGCACGAGATGGTGCTGCGGGGCTACGTGCCCACGTCGGAGGAGACGCTGCAGACGCTGGCGGCGTTGCGCCTGCAGAGCCTCAACAGCGACTTCTCCACCCACGCTCCCTTCCCGCGCCTGGAGGAACTCTTCCCACCCCACGTGCTGCACGCTCGCCTGCCTCCCCCTCGCCGCCGGCCGCCCTCCAAGTGCCGGGGGGCCCGGCTGCGCGCGGGGCTCTTGGCTGGTGGGCTCTGGGGACAAGCGTTGGCCAAGCAGCGGGCGGAGAGGGACCAGCGCCTGCGAGGCCGCCTGCGCGAGGAGGGGGCCAGCACCGTGGCTGCCATCGTGGAGAAGTGGAAGCTCCTACAGGGCATGGGTCGGCCCGAAGCCATGGCCGCCTACGTGGCTCTGGTGCGGGAGTGGCCCGGCTTCGGTTCCACGCTCTTCGATGTCGACCTGCGTGCGGTGAGGCCCCGGCGGGGCAGGGCCGGTGGGCAGCCCTGGTCCCCAGTAGCCCTGACGCCCCTCTCCCCGCAGAGCCCGGTTGGCGCCGGGCCCCAGCGGCTCTGGCTGGGCATCGGGGCCAAGGCCGTCTCGCTCTACAAGCCAGGAGAGCCCGAGCCCTTGGACACCTTCTGCTACGGCCGCATCTCCTCCTTCGGCGCCTCCGACAGCAGCACCTTCCGCCTCTCCCTGGAGGACCAGGACCTGCTCTTCGAGACCTCCCAGGTACAGCACAACCATCCCTCTGTTGCCGCTTCCTTGCGGTGCTACCAGGTGCCTGGGTTTGATGCCACGTGTCCCCTCTGCCCCGCAGGTGGACGAGATCGCCCAGCTCCTCGGCACGTACCTCGCCTCCGCGGGTGCCCGGCAGCCGCCTCACCCCCCGGAGCCGGCCAGCAGCCCCCCTGCCCCGGCTCCCCCTGTGCCACCGCCGGCGCTCTGCCCTGCAGCCGGGCCCTGGCAGCACCAGCCGCCCACGGGCTCCTTCCCCAGCTAGCCCAGTGGCCAGCGTGGCCACGCAGGGTGCTCTCAAGGGCTGGCACAGGGAGGGCGGCCGGCCCGGCAGTGAGCGCGGGGCTGTGCCGCTCACCAGCTGCTCCCTGGAGCAGAGAAACGGGGGCTTAGAGCTCGCGCTCCCTGCGCCACCGGTGCCTTTCTGGTTTATTTCCTTAATTTATTTTGAGACGCCCGTGCCCACCACGTCTCCAGCACTTTCCCTGGAGGGCAGCGGGGTCCCCCACCCTGCCCCCAGGCCTGTCCCCATCCCCTGCTCCCCTGCACCCCTGGTGCCTTCGCCTCCAGCACTCGCACTGCCTGGCAACCCTGCCCGTCCCCCTCCCTCCGGCTCCTGCTGCCCCGGGGGGCTCTGATGGAGCAGAGGGTGCTGGGCAGCGGTGCTGTGCCATCGTCTGTCCGTCCGCTCAACCCACCCCTCCTGGAAAGCTGCGGGCAGCTTTTGGCTGAGCCACCTCGGGGACCAGTGGCCTCGGAGTGGCCGGGCCCTGCTGCTTTGCGGTGGCCCCGTGGTGCCGGGGTGGCGGCTGGTACGGCCGGGGCTTGGCCCCTCAATGTTGCCTCTGTAAAGTTTGTCGGTTCTGTCTTGGGGAGGAGGGTGGGCTGGTGGGGGGGTTGGCTGGTTGTTTTTCTAAATAAATGCACAAAGGCAAAGCTGAGCCTCCTGTCCTGGAGCAGCAGGAGGCGAGGATGGGCCAGATTCCCCACAGTGGCGGCACAGCATGTTCTTGGTGACAAGGACCGCGAGCCAGGCTGTGCCCTTTGGCATCACCCCAAGAGCGCGGGCAGCGCTCCGGCTCCGTGGCCGGCTCCCCAGCACCCCCTGGCACTGGCTGCCCCGGGAGGGGGGCGAAACTGCCCCGGCAGCAGGTGCCTCTGTGGGGCTGGTGCCAGAGAGGGTGTGGGAGCCGGCACTGCCATAGCAGGTTGGTATTTTTAGCCTTTTGCTCCATGCCACAGGGTCAGAGGAAAAGGCTAATTCTCACCTTGGGCTGCCTGGGCTTGGGCCAGGGCCAGCGCTGCCCCACACCCCTGTCCCTCACAGCTCGGAGGGGGCAGGACTGGAGCTGGTCTGTCCATCTCCATCAAGACTAGCCAGTCCTTCCTGGCGGTGCCACCCCCTGCCACGGACCCAGAGCGGTGAGGGCACCCCAGCCTCTCCTGCAGGGGCCTCCCCGTTGATGCGGGCACCAGGCTGCTCTGCGGGCAGGGCAGTGCCGGCTCCTGTTCCTGGTCAGCTGCGCCAGCAGGTCCTGCCAGTATTTCTGGCTCTGCCACAGCGGTCGCCCAGTGCCGCCCGAGCCCAGACAGAGCACGCCGGCAGCTGGGGCAGGGCGAGCCTCGGGCACCGCCGGGACGTGCAGGTGAGCAGTGGCCCCAGTTCGGTGCTCCTGCCAAACTGGGATGCCAGCACGATGCGGCAGAGTGGCAGGGCAAGGTGAACAGTAGCCCTGGCAGTGTCTGTGGCTTGAGCGACAAAGCTGGTGAGGGGGCTGGAGAACAGGCCTTACGAGGAGCGGCTGAGAGAGCTGGTGGGGGTTAGCCTGGAGAAGAGGAGGCTGAGGGGAGACCTCATTGCTCTCTACAAGGACCTGAAAGGAGGTTGTGGAGAGGAGGGAGCTGGGCTCTTCTCCCAAGGGACAGGGGACAGGACGAGACGGAATGGCCTCAAGCTCCGCCAGGGGAGGTTCAGGCTGGACATTAGGAAAAAGATTTTCATAGAAAGGCTCATTGGGCACTGGCAGAAGCTGCCCAGGGAGGGGGTTGAGTCCCCTTCCCGGAGGGGTTTAAGGGACGGGTGGACGAGGTGCTGAGGGACATGGGTTAGTGATTGATGGGAATGGTTGGACTCGATGATCTGGTGGGTCTTTTCCAACCTGGTGATTCTATGATTCCTTCCTTGCACCAGGAGCTGTAGAGGCAGCGTCAGTGCAGGAACAGCCTTTATTAAAGCAAAATAACCTACAAAAATATAGATACAGCCTGTGCCCCAGGCCTGATCTGGCAAAAGAGGAACAGGGCTCCTGCCCAGGTCAAGGACTAGCCCAGCCACACAGAGCCTTTTGGCCACAGGGGCTGCGTGCACCCACCGCTTTGGGCCAGGCCCCGTTCCAAGCCCCTGGGTTCGCTCTCCTCCCTCCTCCGAGCGAGCGTTGCTCCCACGGGCGGAGGTTCCCTAGCAGCACAGTGCGGAGCTGCCCAGTCCCACCTTGGGCCAGGGCAGGTGGTGGAGCGGAGGCTGTTCCCCCGCCAAGGGTCTTCAGGGCCAGTGCTGCTCCCTGCAGAGCCGCTTCTGCTGAGGAGCGCAGCGTGTGTGTGTGCGGCCGGGGCGAGGACCGCCCCGCAGCCGGGCAGCGCTGAGGGGTGCTAAACGTGGGCACGGCAGGGACAATAACCCCTGCCAGCGTGCGTGGAGGCAGCCGTGGGACCCTCCTGTCCGTGGGCAGGGTGCTCACTGCTCCTGCGTGCCCCAGGAGATGTAGTCAGGGCGCGTGGCCGCGTGGTACTCGTCGATCAGCTGCTGCACGATCTCCCGGGAGTTGTCCAGCTCATCAAAGTTGTCCTTGAAGATGTCCTCCTTGCGGAACTGCTCCAGGAAAGCCTCCCGCTTGCGCAGTTTGTCATACTGCCGGCACGTCCGCTCAAACAGCTGGAGAGCAGGGCAGTGGTCAGAGCTCCCTAGGGATCCCGTGGGACGGGAAGGTCCCAGCTGCCTCAGGCTGCTGCCTGGGAGGAGGCAGGCAGGGCAGGAGCTGCTACCCTGCACCCAGCCAGCACTCAGGATCAGCTCACACTTCTGAAGCTGCCTTCAGAGGAGCAGCTGAGAGAGCTGGGGGTGTTTAGCCTGGAGGAGGCTGAGGGGAGACCTCATTGCTCTCTGCAACTCCCTGAGAGGAGGTTGTGAAGAGGAGGGAGCTGGGCTTTTCTCCCAAGTGACAGGGGACAGGACGAGAGGGAATGGCCTCAAGCTCCGCCAGGGGAGGTTTAGGCTGGACATCAGGGAAAAGATTTTCATAGAAAGGCTCATTGGGCACTGGCAGAGGCTGCGCAGGGAGGGGGTTGAGTCCCCTTCCCTGGAGGGGTTTAAGGGACGGATGGACGAGGTGCTGAGGGACATGGTTTAGTATTTGATAGGAATGGTTGGACTCAATGATCCAATGGGTCTTTTCCAACCTGGTGATTGTATTCTATGATTCTATTCTATTCTATGATTCTTTGGTCAGAGAGAGGGAATCCTGCAGCCAGCTCCAGGGAGAACGGCACCAGGGGTGCGGAAGGACTGCTTGGACCCCAGGCCTGAGCCCTGCTGCGCCCCAGCTGGGAGCTGCCCACCCTCCCCTCATCTGCAGGCCCTGCCCTGGCTTTGTGAAAACCCTGGAGGTGTTTGTGAGTGGAAGGACGCCAGGAACTCACCGAGGAGATGTTGGTGTGGTTGGCCATCATGAGGCCACTGACGCGGTGTGCGGACGGCAGGTAGGGAGACTTGCGGGACAAAGCCACCTGGATGCTGGCAGGACCCCAGGGGATGAAGTTGGCCAGTTTCCTCTCCCGGATCCGCTGCAGACTCTTGTGAACCTGGTGGGATGAGAGCAGCAAGGGGCAGCAGGGCGAAGGGCAAAGCAGCCTGGTTCCAGCAGAGCATGGAGCTGCTCCTCAGGAAGGTGGAGTTCAGCAAACAGCAGGCAGGGAGGTTCCTCATGGTCTTTCCATGAGGCCAGGGCCACTCCAGGAGCAACTTGGAGACAGTATTCCAGCACTGCTCAGCCTCACCCCAGCATCCCCGTGCAGAAAGACACAACCGTGGCCTTCCTTGGCGGGCTGTGCTGTTTCCATCAGCACCAGGAACTCACCTGCGTGGGATCCACCTCCCCCTGGATGATGTTGAGGATGGCGATGTAGCAGTGGTTGGTCTGCCTGTCTCGCCCCGTGGACACCATCACGTTTTTAGGCTGCAGCAACCTTCTCATCACATCCAGGACTGTGGTTTTCCTCACACTGGCCACCTGCAAACGGCAGCAGGGATCAGCAGGAGCGGGAACGCTGTTCCCTTTCCTCCCGCTGCCCTGCACACACACGCACACAGGACTGGAGGGCAGCTGGATGGAGAAGCCCTCGTCCCAGGGATGAAGCCACATGCAAAATCGCATGCAGGACAGGGAAATCCCAAAGTCACACAGCAGGCACAGCCAGGCTGAGAGAATTGCTGGAGGCTCCAAGACAAGGGCACTGAGCTGCACCCCCCAGCACCATAGCAGGGGCTGAGACGAAACGCAGCTGAGACCAGAGTGACAGGGACACATTTCGTGTCGCTGCCAAACTTGTCCTGTTCTTCTGCCAAGGCGAAGGGCAGAGATGGAGGACAGAAGAAGGATCATTCCCCACAGCAGCCCCTTCCCACCTCACCCTGCACCCAGCCAGCTCAGACACTGTGGTCCCCAAGGCTGGCACGGGAGTGCCCGTGGCAAGGGGAGCTCAGGGCATGGCAGCCTCGCTCCAGGCACTGGCTGAGCCCTCCCCGCACTCCTCCGAGGAGGACAGATCACACACTCGATACCCTTTTCAGAGCCAGCAGTTTTTCAGATTTGCTTCTCTGAGTAACATCCTGAGGAAATGCACACAACGAGAGGAGAACAGCAGCTGTGAGCTCCCAGCCGAACCGAGAGGCAGCCAGCGCAGGTGAGCACCTCTCAAATCAGCTGCCCTGCTCGCACCGGGGGGGCTGAGGGGACACATGCCAGCAGGACTGAACAATGCAGCCAAGGGTGGCAATCCCCTCGAAGAATATGGACAAAGCCCTCAGAAGTACCTGGCGCTTGGAGCCCACCACTCTTGGCATGACAATGATCAACAGCTCAGTGCTGTGTCCAGCCCTGTTCAATGTCTTTATCAATGACCTGGATGAAGGCATCGAGTGCACCCTTAGCAAGTTTGCGGATGAGACTAAGCTGGGTGGAAGCGTGGATCTGCTGGAGGGTCAGGAGGCTCCAAAGGGATCTGAACAGGCTGGACCGCTGGGCTGAGACCAATGGCATGAGGTTTAACAAGGCCAGACACTGGGTCCTGCACTTGGGGCACAACAACCTTATGCGGCTACAGACTAGGAGAAGTCTGGCTGGAAACTGCCTGGAGGAGAAGGACCTGGGGGTGTTGGTTGACAGTGACTGACCATGAGGCAGCAGGGGCCCAGGTGGCCAAGAAGGCCAATGGCATCTTGGCTTGGATCAGACACGGCATGGCCAGCAGGGCCAGGGAGGTTCTTCTCCCTCTGGACTCGGCACTGGGGAGACCGCTTCTCGAATCCTGGGGTCAGTTCTGGGCCCCTCACCACAAGAAGGATGTTGAGGCTCTGGAGCAAGTCCAGGGAAGAGCAATGAAGCTGGTGAAGGGGCTGGAGAACAGGCCTTATGAGGAACAGCTGAGAGAGCTGGGGGTGTTTAGCCTGGAGAAGAGGAGGCTGAGGGGAGACCTTATTGGTCCCTGGCAGAGGCTGCCCAGGGAGGGGGTTGAGTCACCTTCCCTGGAGGTGTTTAAGGGACGAGTGGAAGAGGCGCTGAGGGACATGGTTTAGTATTTGATTGGAATGGTTGGACTTGATGATCCAGTGGGTCTTTTCCAACCTGGTGATTCTATGATTCTATGAAACTTTGCTGGGTTCGCTCTATCATTTCTTTTTGCCAGACCAGACACTGTCGACTCTCCCAGAGCTGCCACAGCCACCCTGATGTGTGCAGCAGGAAGACCAGCACAAGCACAACTGCCTGCTCATGTCTGATTCATATTACATGTGGCTGTCACGTGGTGTGGGTGCGTGGGTTCAGGATTTGGAACAGTCAGTTCCAGCTCACACCAAGAACATGGGACCGATGGATGTTACGAGGAGAGGGTGGCAGCTCCTCCTGCCCCTGGGGAAGGGGAGGGATGCCTGGTGGCTCTGCCTTACCGACTGGTCGGTGGTGAGCGGCGTGTAGCCCGTCATGAGGAAATGCAGCCGCGGGGTTGGGATCAGGGAGGCGATCAATCCAATGAGGTCGTTGTTCATGTAGCCGGGATACCTGAGCGTGGTGGTGCTGGCAGACATGATGGTGGAGACCTGGGGGAGAGGATGGGGTCAGTGTCCACCTCACCGTGTGGCCCCAGAGCATGGGCAAAACCTGCTCCATGCAGACGTGCCGGGGGGAAGCTGGGGTGCCCATGGAGGCCACCCCAGCAAGGGCAGGGGACCCTTATTCCTAGCTTCATGGTGCCCACCAGCTAGCCCTGCCCCCAGAGCAGGCTCAAATCAAATTGAGAAGGCGGGGAATCCCCAGGTTGGCTTTTCCAGAGAGAAGAGCCCTTCTCACCAGCTGGTTAATCTGAGAGAACGATGGGTTCTGAATGTGGAGCCGGTCTGTCGCGATCCGATTCAAGGCCGTGTTGTCCAGAACCACCTGCAAGAGAAAATCCAACTTTGTGAAAAGCCTTGGAAGCAGCCTGAGGAAGGGCAGCCCCACCAACACGTCCGAGGGCCCTGGATCACCCAGCATGGGCCCTGAGCGCCGCAGCCTGGCAGAGCCCTCTGCGGCAGGTGGCAGACACTTGAAACCGCAAGCTGACTCATCTCTGGAGCGTAACCGACACTGTCAATGGAAGCTCTTTCCTCTCGTCTTGGCTGAGCTCCCCGGTGCTCTCCCAAAGAGCACTGCCTCTGGGCCACCCCCTCACAGCAACCTGCAGCCCTCGTGCCCTGCCACGTGTGGAGATAAGCTGGGAAGGACAAGCAGGGCCTCAGTTAGGACCTGATCGCAGGCCACGGTGCAGGCTGAAGATGCTGCTGGGGCTTAGAATCACCAGGTTGGAAAAGACCCACCGGATCATCGAGCCCAACCATTCCCATCAATCACTAAACCATGTCCCTCAGTGCCTTGTTCACCCGTCCCTTAAACCCCTCCAGGGAAGGGGACTCAACCCCCTCCCTGGGCAGCCTCTGCCAGGGACCAATGACCCTTTCTGTGAAAAATTTTTTCCTAATGTCCAGCCTGAACCTCCCCTGGTGGAGCTTGAGGCCATTTCCTCTCGTCCTGTCGCCTGTCACTTGGGAGAAGAGCCCAGCTCCCTCCTCTCCACAACCTCCTTTCAGGTAGTTGGAGAGAGCAATGAGGCTTGTGGGTGCTGAAAGCGATGCTGGACTCCAGTTCAAGAGGAATGCACAGCTACAAAGAGGAAGCACAGCCAATCCTTGCTGCCACGGGAAGAATCTGCTGGATCCCAGAGGCAGACATGCCGAGGCGCAGAGACCTTGTTCCTGGAGCTACCACATCTACTTGGTCCTCTGGACGAGGTGCATTTGCTGAACCAAGCCCCTTGCTGAACTTGCTGTGCTTCTGAGCAGCTGCGGACAGACAGAGCTGCCACGCAAGAGGCGGCTGCGCTGCCAGCCTGACCCGCAGCGGGACTCTTACCACGCAGTCAGCGTTCTGAGTCAGCCTCTTCAGTGTCAGCAGAGAGTTGTACGGCTGCACTACAACATCGCTCATCTCATCCTGGTTTGGGAAAACTGAGTAGGTCTCCACCAGCTTCTTGGGATACCTGGTGAGAAAGCACAGCCACCTGAAGGGTTAACAGCACTGAGCAAGCACTCTCTCTCCTCCCACAAGCTCCCTTTACAGTCTCCAGGGCTCAGGACAGCAATGAGTCACCAGCACTGCTCACCAGAGTTGGCTCCCAGGGAAGAAGAGGATTTGTCCCAGCAGTGCCTACCCTAGCAGCACAGGAGTGGGGCTGCCAGACAAAGCTACAGGCGAGGCTGAGCCCTGCAGGCTGATTAAGCAGCTGCTAACAAGCGTTTTCAAGAGGCTGCAAGCTGAAACAGGCAGGGGTGGCCGCGCAGAGCCCACAGCTAGAGCCTCCCACCTTCCCTGCAGACAGAAGGCAGCTGCCTGATAAGAATGGCTGAGGGAAGGCAGGGTTTGGACAGCACCGAGTCCGGTTTTGGAGCCTCTGAAGTCCCCAGGGGTATGAGGAGCCGTCCCTTCCCCGGGCAGCGCACCAGGGATTGCACAAGACAGTGTTTGGGTGGGGGCGGTGGCTCTGCGTCAGCGCTTGCCAGCTCCCCGCTCTGGCAGGGTGCCCGGGCCGGGCAAGACTCCACGGGAGGGAAGGGGCTGAAGCTGAATGCTTACCTGTCATTCAGTCGCTCCAGGAGGTAGGAACCCAGCCCGGAGCCCGTTCCACCAGCAATGGAATGGCAAAGCACAAACCCCTGGAAGGAAGCAGAACACCGTTAGTCCAAGGTCCAGCTCGGCTCCAGAGCCAGCAAAGCCCCACCAGCTAAGCCAAGAACTCCCCACCATGACAACTAAGAGCACAGAACTGACGTCTGCAGACAAAGCAGAGAGGAGCCCTGGCTCCTCCAGACCGCAGCAGCAGCCACGTGCTCATCGGGCCACTCTGGCCAGCGTGGGTGGAATCCATGTCTCTGCAAACACCACAAAGTTCAACTGCAGCTCAGGAGCCTCTTGTATTCCTCCTACCCCAGAAGAGACTTCAAAAGAGTTCCAACATCATCTTCAGGGTCCAGTTGGTCGCACAGAACAGAGATACATATTCTCAGCCCTGTCCCTAGCCCCTTCCACATGCCATTCTCCTCCTTCTAGAGTGCCAAGCTCCCTCCACCCAACTCCAGGGCAGCTCCCAGTGGCTGCAGGCCCCACAGTGGGAGCAGGGATCTTCTGCCAACTTATTTCACAAAGCCATTTCCCTTTCCCTGTTGCCATGTGACAGCCCGACACAAACACTAGGGAGCCCTGTCCATCTGTGCACAGGAAACAGGTTTGCGGGGATGTAAACCGCATGGCTCGCGGCCAAGGTCCTGCCAGAGGCACGCAGCAAAGCAGCGGAAGAGCTGTCGGTACTCCCAGTGCTCCTTTAACTGCAGCTGCCTGCACTCATTCCGTGGACATCGAAGAACTTGGCAACTTTGGATCTAAACAGCTTCCTGCTGGCAGCCTGCAGCTCCCACTGCAGGGAGCAGGAGGTTCCCTGCTCCAGTGCTGCCCTACCTGCTTGTGAAGATCTGCATTGGGGGATGAGCAGTGTGCATCCTGCTTCAGCTGGAGCAGGGAAAGAGCCGTGGGAGGGAGGTGGAACAGGGAAAGGAAAAAGCACTATAATGCCTGGAACTCTTCCCGTGGGCTGTATCCTGTGGGAAGTGCCTGATGCAAGCAGCGTTTGGGGCAGAGAAGTGTCCACAGAATCACTAGGTTGGAAAAGACCCACTGGATCATCGAGTCCAACCATTCCTATCAAACACTAAACCATGTCCCTCAGCACCTTGTCCACCCGTCCCTTAAACCCCTCCAGGGAAGGTGACTCAACCCCCTCCCTGGGCAGCCTCTGCCACTGCCCAATGACCCCTTCTGTGAAAATTTTTTTCCTGATGTCAAGCCTAAACCTCCCCTGGCGGAGCTTGAGGCCATTCCCTCTCGTCCTTCCATTGAGAGACACGGCTTCTAGGGAAGCCTGGCAGATGCAGTAGAGATGGGAAAGGCCTCCTTTCCCTTGTGCCTCTCCCTGCGTGTTCTCTGCGTGGCACTCAGGAGCAGGCGAGGAGGTCTGTGTACACCAAACGGCTGAGCTTGACCTTATAAAACAGCAGCTGGGCTCTGAAAACACTGAGCAGGGCAACCGGACCCAAATCTCCTGGTTTACTTACTTCCAAACTGTCGCTCCCATCAGCCTCTCTGTCTATTATATCAAAAATATCTTCGTGGATTTTTTCTCCCTGCAAGAGATCAGACCAGGATTTGTTCCTTTCCCACAGGAAACGGGGAAGAGCTGCCCCAGCCTGGTGTGAAGCCAAGGCCGATTGGCTCAGGGTGTCACAGTGTCAGGCAAAACTCCCTGCCAAATGGTGAGGTATTTATTCGTAGAATCATAGAACTGTTTGGATTGGAAGAGACCTTAAAGCCCATCCAGTTCTACCCCCTGCCATGGGCAGGGACACTTCCCACTGGATCAGGGGCTCCAAGCCCCATCCAACCTGGCCTTGAACCCCTCCAGGGATGGGGCAGCCACCACTGCTCTGGGCAGCATGGGCCAGGCCCTCCCTACCCTCAGAGCCTCACATCCAACGAGGCGACTGATGTTTGCACACAGCAGAGCCGTTACCTGTGAGAAGCCACTGGCCCAGTTGTTCCCTGCTCCCCCTCCGTGCTCCGACAGGTAGATGTTTTCTGGGTTGTAGAGGTTGGCATAAGGGGAGTTCAGGATGGAGTGGATGACGCGGGGCTCCAGATCCAGCAGCACGGCTCGCGGGATGTAGTGCTCATCGTCTGCCTTTAACAAGGAGCAGTAAGATCACGACACAGTCATGGCTCAGAGCTGCTTCTTACTACAAGAGATACTGCTGGTACACGTGCCACCCCCGGGGCCGCAGGAGAGGACGGCGCAGCCAGTGTGGGCAGGGACGAAGGGCAAGGGAATTTCGTTATCTATGGCCTGTCCGTAACACAGCAACTTTATGCGCCCCTAGGACGTATCCTGAATGTTGGGCAGGTGGAGGTGGGCAGCTCTGGTTACGTCAGGCGCTATCTATGGCAGCCGCAGCCTCGTGTTTCTGCCTCCACAACACATCCACTTCCAGAATTAGAAGCAGAGGCAAGAACCCTGGCAGCGTGCTACCTAGGAGTGCTTGGATGAGGCTGCCACTCAAACAAGCCTGGGGCCAGTGTTAGCTCCCATGTCCCCAAACAGGAGGTGGCCAAAAAGAGCTGAAGCATTCCCAGACAGTCCTGCCATCCTTCATCCCAGCATGGAGCATCCCAAGGACGAGGGCAGGCACCCCCTGCTCGATGCCTCAGAGCAGCCTGGGGCAGCGCCTGGCAGTACCTGGTAGAAGAAGACATCCTTGCGGTCAGTGCCCTCGGTAGCGAACTCCTCCACGATGCCCTCGGGGCTGATGCCGTGCTCTGCGCAGAGCTGCTTCCAGAACTCGAACCCGACTGTGGGGGAAACGGTCAGTGGGGCTGGGGCTGGGTCCAGGGCCAGGCAGGGCTGGTCCAGTCCCAGTCCCCCATACTGGGGCCACGACCGAGCCTGGAACACCCCGTGTCCAGCAGCCCCAGCCCCATCTCAACCAGGTCCCAGGCCCTCTCATTCAGACCACGCCCCCTCAATCAAGCCCCACACACACTCAATCAGACCCCACTCCCTCTCAACAGACACTGCCCCCTCTCATTCAGGCCACATCCCCTCAGTCAGCCCCTTCCTCTCTCGGTCAGCCCAGCCCATTCACAATCAGAGCCACCCCATTCAAACAGACCCGACCCATTCACAACCAAGTGCCACCCTCTCACAGACCCCCGCCCATTCATAACCAAACCCCACCCACTCATAACCAAACCCTGCCCATTCACAACCAAGCACTGCCCATTCATAAACAGACCCTGCCCATTCACAATTAGACCCCGCCTATTCTTAACCAAGCACCGCCCATTCATAAACAAGCCCCTCCCATTCATAGACCCCGCCCATTCATAACCAAACACTACTTGCCCATTCAGAGCCCACTCAACAATTAACAACCAGACCCCGCCCACTCACAAACAAGCCCTGCCCATTCACAGATCCCGCCCATTCATAAACAATCCCTGCCCATTTATAACCAAACACTGCCCGTTCATGAACAAACCCGCCCATTCATAATCAGTCCCCGCCCATTATTAAGCACCGCCCATTACAAACAGATCCCGCCTATTCTTAACCAAGCACCGCCCATTTACAAACCCCACCCATTCACAGACAGATCCTGCCCATTCACAACCAAGCACTGCCCATTCATAAACAGACCCCGCCCATTCATAAACAAACCCCGCCCATTCACAATCAGATCCCACCCATTCATAATCAGACCCCGCCCATTCATAAACAAACCCCGCCCATTCATAATTAGATCCTGCCCATTCATAAACAAACCCCGCCCATTCACAACCAAGCACCGCCCATTCATAAGACCCTCCCATTCATAAACAAACCCCGCCCATTCACAATCAGATCCCACCCATTCATAATCAGACCCCTCCCATTCATAAACAAACCCCTCCCATTCACAATCAGACCCCTCCCATTCATAAACAACCCCCTCCCATTCATAAACAAACCCCTCCCATTCAATCAAACCCCGCCCATTCACACGCAATCACCGCCCATTCATAATCAGACCCCCCCCATTCATAAACAACCCCCTCCCATTCACAAACAGCCCCGCCCCCTAGCCGCCCCCTCTCCCCGGCGCTCACTCTGGTTGCCGCACTGGCCCAGCTGCAGGGTGATGATCTCCCTGGGCATGGCTCTCCGGGCCCTGTTCCCGTTCCCGTTCCCGCTCCGCCCGGCTCCGCCGCTCCCGCCCCGGCTCTACGGGCCCCGCTCCTGCGCGCCGAGCGCTTCCGGCCCCGCCCCCCGCCCTTCGCGCATGCGCCGACATGGCGGCTCCCGCCCGCTTCCCGCGCTTCGAGCCGGCCGGGGCGGCGCCATGTTGGCGGCAGCCGGAAGTGGCGCGCGGCCCGGCCGGATGTTGATGCCGCGGGGCGGCCATGGCGGCGGCGGCGGCGGCGGCTGCGGGGCCCGGCGAGCGGCAGAGGCGGGTGCAGGCGCTGAGCGCGGCGCTGCGGGCCCGCCTGGGGCCCTACGAGCCGCTGCTGGGCGCCGTGCAGGCCGCCCTCGTGTGGGAGCGGCCCGGGCGCAGCGCTCTGTGCTGGGCGGCGGCGCACGGCCTCTTCTGGTGAGCGGGCGGGGGAGGCCGGGCGGCCCGGGGCCTGTGAGGGGTCCGGGGGCGGCGGGCGCGTCCCACCCCGGACCTGGGCTGCGGCGGAGCGGCCGCGGGTACACGAAGCGTCCTCGCCGCTCGGTATCGTGGGAGCCGCGGGCTCCGTTCCGCACCCCCTCCCGCCGCTCGGTACGGCAGGAGCCGCCGGCTCTGCTCCCCCTGTCCCCACCCACCCTCTCGGTTCCCCCACCTCGCCGCTCGATAGCTGCTGATTCTGGTCTCCTCTGCTCGGTACCGCGGGAATCGCCGGCTCTTCCCCTGCCTCTCGGTACCCCAGGAGCCACCGACTTGGTTCCACCCCCTCGCTCCCGCTGCTCGGTAGCACGGGAGCCACCGACACAGTCCGGGCTGCAGGAGGGTTTGTGACCCCGGAGCTCGGTTAACGCGGCAGGTGGGGGCTTGGCTGCGTGCAGGATCACGGCCCCGGTGAGCCAGTCCCGGGGAGGAGTGTGCCCGCTGCCTTGGAGGCGAAGCACAGGGCTCACCGGCAGCCTCTGGTGGTTCTATGCACAGCAGGATGGTCAAGGCTGAAGCACGGGGCTCACTGGCCGTTCCGTTCACAGCGGAATCATAGAATCACCAGGTTGGAAAAGACCCATCAGATCATCGAGTCCAACCATTCCCATCAATCACTAAACCATGTCCCTCAGCACCTCGTCCACCCGTCCCTTAAACCCCTCCAGGGAAGGTGACTCAACCCCCTCCCTGGGCAGCCTCTGCCAGGGACCAATGATCCTTTCTGTGAAAATTTTTTTCCTGATGTCCAGCCTGAACCTCCCCTGGCAGAGCTTGAGGCCATTCCCTCTCGTCCTGTCCCCTGTCACTTGGGAGAAGAGCCCAGCTCCCTCCTCTCCACAACCTCCTTTCAGGGAGTTGGAGAGAGCAATGAGGTCTCCCCTCAGCCTCCTCTTCTCCAGGCTAAACACCCCCATGGTCAGGATGACTATCCCCCGGGATGGTCAGGGCTGAAGCACAGGTCTCACTAGCACCCCTGGGATGGTCAATATACAGCAGGCTCTGAAGCTGGGATGCCTGCTGGGAGTGATAGGACTCAGCGAGGCTCTCTGAGCTGCTCTCTGCACTCCTGGGCTGGCTCCCAGCCGATGGGCACTGCTCTTCTCTGGCTGTAGCTGTCCCCAAGGCACTGGCCCATGTGGTGTCTGGTTGTGTCACCCCTCTGCGTGCGCCACACAGGTCAGGTTGGTACAGATTTGTTTTGCTTTCCCACAGGTTTTTTGCTCTAACTTCTCTCCGCTTGCTGTTCCTGGTTGCATTTACCTTGATGATCGCAGTTTGTGTGGATCAGTGGAAGAACAGAATCTGGCCTGAAATTGGAGGTATGTTGTGACATTTGAGTTGATACCAGCAAACCAAACCCTGATTTTAGCCCTAGAGGTGCTCAGGCTTTGCACCGCCAGGAGTTCAGTGGTTAAAATCCGAGAGGTTTGGCTTTGCAAATCTAGAAGCAGGCTAGAAAATCCTGACCAGCATAAATGCAAAAAAAGATTTTTCATGCTAGGAATAGTGGTATTTGTCTCAAAGGATCTGATGCGTGTGAACTGGTGCAGCTTTTGAAGCAGTGATTCACCTTCCAAGTACTCAGTACAAGAGCCAGAAATTGAGGCATGTGTGGATTACATCTGGATTTTTTCTCAGCATCTGTAACAAACCAGTTTTGTGTTTGAGGATGGAGATGGGTCCCAGCCTTGCTGTTGCATGGAGATTTTCAAAGGAGAATCATATTAACAGCTGTTCATGAAATTGGTCTCAGGCTCTCAGTACACAAAGCTGTTCTGTTTCTCATTTGTGGTATTAAAACTCTCATGAATGCTGCCATTCTTAAAATCACAGAATGGTTTGTGTTGGAAAGTACCTTTAAAACGCAGTTCCACCCTCTGCCAGGGGCAGGGACACCTCCCACTGGATCCAGTTGTTCCAAGCCCCATCCAGCCTGGCCTTAAACCCCTCCAGGGGTGAGGCAGCCACCACTGCTCTGGGCAAGGGCTACCCCACCTTCAGCATAAAAAATTTCTTCCTAATATCTAGTCTAAACCTCTCCTCTTTTAGTTTAAGACCATAACCTCTTTGTCCTGTTGCTACAGGCCCTGCTGAAAAGTTTTGCCCTTCTCTTATAAGCCCCCTTTCATTACTGGAAGCTGCTCTAAGGTCTCCTCAGAGTCTTCTCTTCTGCAGGCTGCACAACTCCAGCTCTCTCAGCCTGTCCTCACAAAGGAGGTGTTCCAAGCCTTTGATCCTTCTTGTGGCCTCCTGTGGACAGGTCCATGTCCTTCCTGTGCTGAGGGCTCCAGAGCTTGACATGGTATTCTAGGTGAGGTCTCACCAGAGCAGAGTGGAGGGGCAGAATCCTCTCCCTCGCCCTGCTGCCCACGATTCTTTTGACGCAGCTGAGGATACAGTTGGCCTTCTGGGCTTGGCAGCTTCGCATGGGCGGGTTGGTTTGCGAGCAGCGAGTCTGGTTTTTGTGCACTCAGAGGTAGTTCCTCAACAAACCAGCTGTACAGCTCCTGCTTCCACGTCCAGCCTGTGTTTCCATAGTTCTTGGGAAGGCGTTGGAGCTCTAGCAGCAGCTTGGTTCAAGCTCTGTAGCCAAAATGATGAGGAAGCATCTGCCTAGCTCCCATATGACCTTGATTTTGATTTGTCAGGCTAACTAGTAGATCCCTGGGTCACTTCTCAACTCCCAGCCTGAGTGAGAACGTATCAAAAGACTTAAATCTCGGATACCTCTGAAAGCAAGCTCTTCTTCCCTCGCTGTCTGGGTGTGAGCAGGGGATGGAGGGAGATGGAATTCTGGTCACTGTAACCAGAGCAGCCTCCCAGACAGCATCCAACAAATACTGAGGAGCAACAAGGAGGCTCCTATGATTTTGTGCTGTCACATGTGTGCACTCAAAATGTGTTATGGAACCACGCGTCTCCGGTTCTTAACCACAGTTGATGTCTGTTCCAGATGTCGCCCACTAAAGATTTACTTAAATCCCAGGAGCTACGCGTTCTCATGGCAAATTCCTTGCAACTAATCTCGTGTCTGTTCTTAATATTTTAGTGTCAAGACCTGACGAATTAGACAGTGAGAGGTACGACGCTAATTGGATCCTCTGCTCTTTGGTGCTTTGCTGTGTTGTTGTGGCTGACACGTGCTTGTAATGTTGGCTGCTTTGAGAGAGGAAGGAAGAGGGAGCCGTGTAGTGGAGGGAGGATGAAGCCCTGGACTCTGCCAAGCCCCTGGGACAAGTTTTTGACTTGCCCAAGCCTTTATGTTATCTGGACCTTTCCCTCATACCCATCTCCAATAACACTTGCTTGAGTGTTGTGAGACTTTCCCTGCCACTTCCCCCTGCACCCTTAAGTTAGAGGTGGTACCATAAAAGCAATTCCTTTTGTCTGGGCTTCCACTAGCATGAAACCAGCATTTTTTGGAAAAAAAAAAAAAAATCCAGCTTGTCATGTCTTCTGGGAATCCCTAGGGAATGTTTAACCAGCTCATCCCAGGAGCTGTTACTGCATAGTTCTGATCTGACTGCAGCCTTAATAAATGACTAAGAAGTGCTGGGTGTTGTCTCACACCTTTCTCTCTCTGGACACACCTTTCTGCCTACCTGTGCTGGAACTCTGCTCCGGATTACGTCACTTGAGCTCTTGCTAGTTGACTTTTTTCTTTTGCAAGAGGCCCAGGTACAAAAGGATTTGCTCTTTCTAACCCTCAGGTGCTCTGCCTGGCAGCTAAAAACCACTAATGCAACTTGCCAAAGGCAACGCCTCCGAAGTAAATGAATATATTGAAGTACAAGTCAGCCTGTAAATCTTGTGCTGAATTCTCGAGGGTTGTAGTTAACCAAAACGAACAGTTTTGCTTGGTTTGCTTCTACACTGCCCTTTCTCTCCAGTAGCATGAAAAGCAGTCTAAAGCAAAAGACCAGATGACTGAAATTTCTGCTTTTTAGCTGCTATGGGAGGGCTGGGACCCTCACGGAGTGGTACAGAGAAAGGATGCTTTGGCAGGGTGGTGTTTCAGAAGGTGGTGTCTCCAGAGCCCAGCACCTGGTGGGGAAGAGAAGGTAGTATTGAGATAAGCGTTTGTAAAAGGTGACATTGCACTGATGTTGGTGCAGTAATGTCTGTTCCCGAATTCTTCCCTTCTGTGCAGCTGGGGATATGTTCACCCTCGGCTGCTCGGCGTGCCAGAGCTCTGTCACCACTTGGCTGAAGGGTGGGTGACCGGGACCAACTTCTTCAGCAATCTCTTCATTTTCAAGAGGCAAAACCCTGGAAAGGTAAGAACGTGCAGAGCGCAGCAAATAAAATGTTTGGTGTGGAGCCTCTGCTGAGCGCCAGTGTCCTTCGGTGGTGGCATCTGGCACTGGCTGAGGCCATTCGGACATGGGAGATTCCTGTGAAGTGGTGGGGAGGAATGGGAAGCTCAGGCAGGATAATTACGTTGCAGAGGAGGGAGGAGAAAAGGAGTGGCAGTGTGTCGATTGCCACAGTGAAGGGAAAATGCAGCTGCTCCTCCTGGAAGCTTTTTAAAGCGTCTGCAAAACTCCTCTCTCTCATTGGATTTTAGCAGTTGGAGAAAGTGTGTCAAGCTCCTTTTTTTTTCTTTTTTGTTTTTTTCTTCTGAGGCTTACGCTTCAAAACCTGTAACAGTGTGGTGCTATCCTTGTCCTTTCCACTTCCAAGAGCTCTGTCTTCTTTAGCTTCTTCCTTGTTTTTTTTCCTTTTAGCGCACCTGCTTTGGGAAGCTTCTCATGTTCCAAGACAGAGGCCATGGCTTGCTGCCTGTTGCTCAGAAGCCAGATCCTTCTTGTGTCTGTACTTGTCCTAGAGTGGGGTGGAAGGCTTTGCTGTCATTAGAGTTATGACTTGACCTAGAATTCACAGGAAACAAGATGATCAAGAGCTGAGTAAATCCCCCTGCTCTTGCCCTGGAAACTCACTGTGTCCTATGTCTTCAGTTCTGCCTTCTAGTGTGTGGAGCCTTTACTTTCCTGGCTGTCCTGGGCCGCTATATCCCTGGACTTGTGCTCTCCTACTTACTGTGTAAGTAGATCTCTGTGCCAATACAGACCTACAAGTGAAAGGGGTGGAAATGGGTGGGACCTGAATGTTTGAGGGATGGGGCTCCTCTGCTCAAAAGGAAAGCTTGTGCGAACGGCATTAACATTTAAAATAACACATCCTGCCTGGAACGTGGTGGTTCTTGGCCAGTACTTGAAGGTCTCTAGTCTAAAGAGAACGTGTTTCAGTGCTTGGTAACTGTAGATCTGAGTGTTCTTAGGTTGGCCTCTCAATTTTCTTGAATTGGCAGAGGCGATGGCACCAATTCTGACTGCCTCCCCCAGCGTTGTTGTGCTCAGATCTTGCACGCTGTGTCTGTTACACTGCATGGCACGATAGGCAAGGTGTTTGCCAAGCAGTATCCTGAACAACCTCCTAATCGGCATTCCCACTTGCCTCAGTGCTCTTCGTCCTGCTGTGGCCCCTTGCTGTCTACCACAGACTGGGGCAGCGCATGTACATGAAGCTGGAGCCAGCTCTGCAGCGGCTGGATTTCAGCGTTCGAGGCTACATGATCTCAAAGCAGCGGGGGAAGCAACGTAAGTTTCTGTGCTCTGTTCCTGACCCTCGGGACCTGAAAACCAAACCCTGGGTTGTGGCGTGGGACAGGGCTGCGCGTGCAGCAAATGCTTGCAAACTGCTTTGGGAAGGAAACGAGGTGGTTCTGCTTCTGCGAGCATCTCCTTGTTAGCTGCTGGCGTGAGCTCTTCTCAATGCTGAGCTGCTCCATTTCTCAGCTGCTGGAACTGTGTGTTCCATATTGCACTGAAAAAAAGAGGAGGGAATCAGTGCAAGGGAGCTGCTAAACATGTTCGTCTCTGCAAAAGATCTGCAGCAGCCCCAGTCAGAAATGATCACGTTGCTCTGCTGTGGAACAAAGCATGCTGTGTTCTATTCTATCCAAGCTTGCCAGTTTAGGGTTTTCTTGCTGGTCCCATATAGCCCCCTGTCCTAGCAGCAGTAATAAACTTTGACTCTGGTTTCTGGCAGTGCGTCGCCAGCATCAAGAGGCCGAGGATGATGCGAGTGACAGTGAAGAGGAGCTCGCTGCGTTCTGTCCCAAGGTAACAAAGGGTATCTGAAATAGAATCATAGAATCATTAAGGCTGGAAAAGTTGAGTCCAAACATAGAATCATAGAATCACCAGGTTGGAAAAGACCCATCATCGAGTCCAACCATTCCTATCAAATACTAAACCATGCCCCTCAGCACCTCGTCCACCCGTCCCTTAAACCCCTCCAGGGAAGGTGACTCAACCCCCTCCCTGGGCAGCCTGTTCCAGTGCTCAATGACCCCATGCCTAACCCCACCATCCCTACTAAACGAAGTACCAAAGTACTGCATCTACTCATTTTTTAAACACCCCCAGGGATGGAGACTCTGCCAATGCCCTGGGCAGCCTCTTCCTGTGCTTCACCACTCTTTCAGAAAAGTTATTTTTCCTGATATCCAATCTAAACTTCCCCAGCACAACTCGATGCCATAGAAATAGAAAAGCTTGGCTGAATAGAACAAACTCACTGCAGTGTGTGGACAGGCAGTGCATGGCTCTGTATCCAGCACGCTGCACCTGAGTGGTGATGGAAAATTGGATGAGGATATTCTTTTGGAGAGGTCTTTGCAGTTCTGTCTCACTCAAATATGCCCAGCGCTGCCTGTGCCAGCTGCTGTCTCCTAGGCCGGGTGGTAAAGTTTCAAATGAGCCTTGGATACCGGCCTCTGTGAGGGCTGAGTCTAACTGGCAGCCACTGGATCGCGTGTTTTGTCTTGAGGTGCAGGACTAAGCTTCCCAGTGTTGATATTTTCAATCTTCTCTCCTGTTTCCAAGCTGGATGACTCTGTGGTCGCCAAGGAGCTAACCATCTCCGACTCGGAGCATTCAGACGCTGAGGTTTCGTACACTGAAAATGGAATGTTTAACCTTTCGAGGGGCCAGACTCCCCTGACAGAGGGATCAGAAGGTGAGAAGAAATGGGCAGTGGCTGGGGGGTGCGGAATGCTGAGCAGGCGCCGGTGGGAGGAAAGATGCATTCACTGCCTCTGTCCTTGAGGTGTAGCTGTTTGATGTCTGCCTTGCTGGCTAAGATGAGATGCAGTGACCTGTTTTTTCAGAGCTGAGCTTCCTTCTGAATTCCTGCAGTGCTTTAGTAGGGCAGTGGCACAGCGGCTCTTCACAGGCAGATCCAGCTCAGCTGGTCTTGGGCTGCCTGGATACGGGGAGGAGGAGGTGGGAGGTGCCTTCCTCTGGCAAAAAGTTCAGTGTTTGCATCCTGTGCGAGGGATCTGGGAGGTCCCTGGGCATTCAAAATAGCTTTATGAGGGGGAAGGAGCGAGCGTATGATCTGTGAGGTGACGGGAGGTGGTGAGGTGATAGCCCAGCTTCCATATTTCTGTGCCTGGAGGGTGTTTGGCGTTTGCGCTCTATTTCATCATAGAATGATTTGGGTTGGAAGGGACCTTAAAGCCCATCCAGTTCCAACCTCCTGCCGTGGGCAGAGATACCTCCCACTGGATCTGGTTTCTCAAGACCCCATCCAACCTGGCCTTGAACACCTCTAGGGATGGGGCAACCTGGGCCACTGCCTCACTATTTAAAGCACTTCCTTCTCTTCCAGACCTGGATGGCCACAGTGACCCTGAAGAATCTTTTGCCAAGGATCTCCCTGACTTCCCTTCCATAAACCCAGAAGCAACTTGCATGGATGACGAAGATGACACCAGCATCGGGATCCCAAGCCTGGCCTGCCGCCCACATGCAACAGAAGATCTGCATCTCTCTTATGACCCAGAAGAATCTGGCACACTGCCCTCTGTCCAGAATCTGACAGACAACATAGCTGGATTCGTCACCAGAGGGATGATCCAGTTGGCACTGTCGGGAGCCACTCAGCCAGGCTCCTCACGCAGCGACCATCCCCAGAGAGGTGCAAAAACTTACCTGAGAACGGCCAGCTCGGACTTGGACACTGATGTGGAAGGAGATGACTTTGAATTGCTGGATCAGTCGGAGCTGAACCAGCTGGATCCTGCTGGCTCACGGGGCCAGTAAGCAGTCCCACCACTTCCCACTGGTTTTCTATCGCACATCGTGGAGGGGGAATCCTGAAAGGAAAAGCCTCGCACAGTTCTCTAGATCATCTCCTGTGTGGGTACGAGTGACGTGGCAGCCGGTCCTGGCTGCGAGCACCACTGTGACTTGTGACTCTGTAGCCTCGCTTGGATTTAAACTCGTAGGGAAAGGATGTTGGTGTGAGCGCTCCACAATCACCCCGGCACTGCCTGCGGGATGCTGCTTCCTCCGAAACTCCTCACCTCAGACAATAAATGTGGTGTCTGCGGCTCCACAGCCACCACTCAGCCAAGAACAATCCTGAAGCTTCTGGGGCTGATGTGTGACTGGGTGAACAGGACTGGTTTCCCCTCAGACTTGGTGTCTGGGACTTCATGCTGTACTGTCTTTATGACAACCATTCTCCGCTCCTACAATGTGCACAGAATCCAAGTCTTCTTTCCTAGCAATATCCAGGTCCGGGTAGAAACAAACCCTTTGCTCCTGTTGTGGACACGGCCACGGTGTTTGTATTTGCGATGACCACTCATCCCTGGTTCTGGCTTCCTAGTGATGCTGTTTTGTAAGAGACGTGACGGCAATAAGACACCTCCTGTGATTGCCTGCAGAGAACATCCGTGTGTGCGGCTGCTCTTGTGTTGCTTTCCTGAAATCCAGACTTAACAGTTTGCTAACAATTTACCTGTGCTCCTCCGGCACAGTTGGGCGAGGACCCTCGCAGTGCCGCACTTCTTGAGGCTGAGAAAGAGCTGGGGTTTCCCTGGCAGAGGGAAACAGAGCAGCTCTGTCCTGCCCTGGGTTTGTCCCGGGGACAGGGACAACCTGCTGCTTCCCAGCCTGGTGCACCCAAAGCTGTTTGATGGGCACTAAGCAAGGACACCACCAGGATCCCTCTGCGGGACCCCGGAACCCCCCTGTGCATCTTCTAGAGCCCCCTTGGGCCCCTCTAGAGACCCCAGGACTGAGCACGTCTGGGGAATGGGGCTAGTGGCTCTGCCTATGCGTGGGGGTACAGAGGTGGTGCCAGGACCCCTCTAGGAACCCTGAGGACCCCACTAGGGATCCCCAGACCGCTTTTGGGACCCCCAGGGCCCTTCTAGGACCTCTCTAGGGAACTCCGGGACCCATCTCGAGCCCCCCAGGACTGTGCATGGATGGGGGACAGGGCTGGTGACTGCACATGTGAGGAGGTGGAAAGGGGAAGCCAGGACCCCTCTAGGGAGCACAAGAACCCCTTTAGGGACCCTCGGTAACCCTTTAGAGCCCAGAGGACACCTCTAGGGACCCCCAGGACCTCTGCACATCATCCAGGACCGTCTCTAGGGGACCCCCAGGACTGCACATGCTGGGGCGGTGGAGTGGGTGGCAGGACTATGGACCTATTTAGTGACCCCTCTAGGGACACCCAGGACCCTTCTGGAGCCTGCAGGTCCTCTTTAGGGGATTCCCAGGACCCCTCTAGGGACCCACAAGACCCCTTTGGGACATCCAGAACCCATCTAGGACTCTTCAGAGCCCATCAGGGCCCCTCTAGAGCCCCCCAGGACTAGGCACGCATGGGAATGGGACTGGTTGCTTTGTGCAGGAGCGGAGGTGGATGGGGGATCCCCTCTAGGGACCCTGGGGACCCCCAGGATCCCTCTAGAGCCCCCTAGGACTGCACATGTGTGAGGAACAGGGCTGGTGGCTGTGCACATGTGCAGGGGTAGAAATGAGGAGCCAGGCTCTGGAGAACCTCTTTAGACACCCCCAGGACCCCTTTAGGTACACCCAGAATGCCTCTATAACCCCCAAGACTCCTTTAGGGATCCCCAGCACCTCTAAAGGATACCCAGGACCCCTTTATGGAACCCCTGGACACCTCCAGCGTCCCCTGGAGCCCTCTAGGGAACCCAGCACCCTCTTGTGGACCCCCTCTACCACCCCAGGACCCTCTAGGATGTCCAAGACCTCTTTACAGACCCTCAGGACCCCTGTATATCCTGCAGAACCCCTCTAGATCTGCAAGGACCCAAGTACATCCCCCAGGACCTCTTTAGGTCTGCTAGGACCCCTCAAGAGTGCCCCAGGACTCCTCTTGAGCCGCCCAGTATCCCTTCAGGGATCCCCTGGACTGCTCTAGGGACACTGAAGACGCCACTGGTGGGTCCCTGGGCACCTCTAGAGCCCTCATTTCCCCATTAGGGACCCCTAGGAGCCCCTTCTAGACCATTAACACCCCTCTAGGATCTCCAGGACCCGTTTAGGGACCCCCAGAATCCATCCAGGAGCCCTCTAGGGACCCGGAGGACCCCTGTAGGATCTCCAGCATGCCTTTAAGGACCCTCAGGACCAATCTAGGAGAAGCAGGACACCTTTAACTACCCCCAGTACCCCTGTACATCATCCAGGACCTCTTTAGGGTTGCCCCTGTCCCTATCTGGGACTCCTAATGCCCCTCTAGAACCACCAGATCTTTTCTAGGAACCTCGGGACCCCTTTAGGGATCCCCAGGTCACTCTAGAACTATCAGGATGCCTCTAAGGACTCCCAGAACTCCTTTAGAGTTCCCAGGACCTCTCCAGGACCCTCAGAGCCCTTCTAGAACCCATTTAGGGACCCCCATTACATCTCTAGGACCTCCAGAACCACTCTAAGTACGCCCAAGACCCCTTTAGGGACCCTAAGGATGCCTCTAGAGCCCCCCCACAGTCCCTTTAGGGAGCCCCAGAACCCCTCTAGGAACACCCAGGAGCTTTCTAGGACATCCAAGACCCCTCTAGAGCCACCAGGACCTTTTTAGCGATGCCCAGGATCTCTTTAGAGCCCCCAGTACCCCTCTAGGGACCCCCATTACAACTCTAGGACCCTCAGAACCCCTTTATGGACCGCCAGGACGCCCCTAGAACCACCAGGAGGCTGCTAAGGACCCCCAAGACCTCTCTAGAGCCCTCAGGACTCCTCTAGGGACCCGGAGAACTCTTCTAAGACTTCCAGATCCCCTCTAGGGATCCCCAGAATCCTTCTAGGTTCCTCCAAGATCCCTTTAGGGACCCTCAGGATGCTTCTAGAGCCCTCAGGACCCCTCTAGAGACATCCTATAAGACTACTTTAGCAACTCCTAGGACCCTTGTAGAACCCCCAGAACCCATTTAGGGACCCCGAAGACCTCTTTAGGTGCACCAGGACCCCTCTGGAGCCTTCAGAACTGTTCTAGGGACTCCCTCTAAGGCCAATCTAGGACCCCCAGGACCCCTCTAAAGTGCCATGGACCCCTTTGGGGACCCTCAGGACTCCTTTAGGGACCCTCCCATTACATCTCTAGCATCACCAGAACCGCTCTAGGTATGCCTAAGACCCATTTAGGGGCCCCCAAAATGCCTCTAGAGCTGTCAGAACTCCTCTAGGGACTCCCAGAACTCCTTTAGGGACCACCAGGACCCCTCTAGAGCCTCAGGGACCCCTTTAGGGACTACCATTACGTCTCTAGGATCAGCAGAACCCCTCTAGGTACACAGAAGACCCCTTTAGGGCCCCCCCATGACCTCTTTGAACCTGCAGGACCCCTTAAGGAATTCCTAGGAGCCCTCTAGGGAATCTGCAGGTCCCCTTTAGGGACCCCGAGGGCCCATTTTGATGCCCCAAGACCCGTTTAGGGATCTCCAGGACCCCTCTAGAGCCACCCAGAAACCCTCTGGGAGCCACCAGGACTCATTTATGGATCCCCATACCCCTCGAGGACCACCAGGACCCATTTAGGGACCCCCCCCTAGTACTCCTCTAGGACCCACAGGACCCATCTAGATCATTCAGGACCTCTTTAGGATTACCTGGGACCCCTCTAGGACCCATGGGACCCCTTTAGGGACCCCCAGAACTCCTTTAGGGACCCCCAGGACCTCTCTAGGATGCCCAGAACCCTTTTAGGTACCCTCAGGACTCCTCTAGGACCCCCGGGGCCCCTTTAGGGTCCACCAGAATCCCTCTATTACCACCAGAAACCCTTTAAGGACCCACAGGACCCCTCTAGTGAACCCTAGAACCACTTTAAGGATCCCCAGGACACCTCTACTGACCCCCAGGGCCCCTTTAGGGACCCCAAAGACCCCTCTAGAGCCCTCAGGACCCTTTAGGGACCCGTAGGAGTCCTTTAGGACTTCCAGGACTACTTCGGGACCACCAGAACCCCTCTAGGACACTCAGGACACATTTAAGGACTGCCAGAACCCCTCTAGAGCCCTCAAGAACATCTGTAGTGACCCCCAGGCTCCCTAGGGGGACCCAAGGACCACTTAAGGGATTCCCAGGACCCCCTCTAGAACCACCAGGAGGCCTCTAAGGACCCCCAGGATCCCTCTAGGAACCCCTGGGACCCTTCTAAGAACCTCAGGACCCCTTTAGTCACCTCCAGGACCTTTCTAGGACCCCCAGAACTCCTTTAGGGTTCCCCACTACACCTCTAGAATGACCAGAACCCCTTTAGGGACTTCCACGAGCCCTCTAGCGACCCCCTCTAGAGCCAATCTAGGACCCCTAGGACCTCTTTAGGGACGACCAGGATCTCCGCCGCTGGGCTGAGACCAATGGCATGAGGTTTAACAAGGCCAAATCCCGGGTCCTGCGCTTGGGGCACAACAACCCTGAGCAGCTCCAGACTAGGAGAAGGCTGGCTGGAAACTGCCTGGAGGAGAAGGACCTGGGGGTGTTGGTTGACAGTGACTGAACATGAGCCAGCAGTGGCCCAGGTGACCAAAAAGGCCAATGGCATCTTGGCTTGGATCAGAAACGGTGTGGCCGGCAGGCCCAGGGAGGTTATTCTCCCTCTGGACTCGGCACTGGTGAGACCGCTCCTCGAATCCTGTGTTCAGTTCTGGGCCCCTCACCACAAGAAGGATGTTGAGGCTCTGGAGCGAGTCCAGAGAAGAGCAACGAAGCCGGTGAGGGGGCTGGAGAACAAGTCTGAGGGACCTGGGGTTGTTTAGCCTGGAGAAGAGGAGGCTGAGGGGAGACCTCATTGCTCTCTGCAACTACCTGAAAGGAGGTTGTGGAGAGGAGGGTGCTGGGCTCTTCTCCCAAGGGACAGGGGACAGGACGAGAGGGAATGGCCTCAAGCTCTGCCAGGGGAGGTTTAGGCTGGACGTTAGGAAAAAAATTTTCATGGAAAGGGTCATTGGGCACTGGCAGAAGCTGCCCAGGAAGGGGGTTGAGTCACCTTCCCTGGAGGGGTTTAAGGGGTGGGTCGATGAGGCGCTGAGGGACATGGGTTAGTGGTTGATGGGAATGGTTGGACTCGATGATCTGGTGGGTCTTTTCCAACCTGATGATTCTATGATTCTATGATTGAAGGGTGAATTGTTAAGTCAGAGAAGGTCTGAGTCATTGAAGGGCCAATTTTTAGCCATAGATGGGCCAGAACATAGGAGGGACAATGTCTGGGTCATCGAAGGACAAATTATTAAGTCATAGAAGGGCCAGGTCTTAGAAGGGGCAGTTGCTACGTCACAGAAGGTCTGGTAAAGGAATTGCAGATCATTAGGATGTAGAAATCCTGGATCACAGAAGCGCAAATTGTTTGGTCGTAGAAATGCAGGGTCATAACGGGGCAATTAAGTCATAGAAGAGCCGTATCTCATCAGTAAGTCATAGCCCAAGGAAATATAATATGATAGAAGAGCCAGGTCATACAAAGCTGAATAGTTAAGTCATAGAAGGTCCGGGTCTTGTAAGGGTGAATTGTTAAGGGATAGCAGGACTAGAGTCTAACTAGCAGCTGCATTCATAGCTAGCAGCTTCCCTGTAGGAGCTATGCCCGGACGTTTCAAATGTTGCACTCGGGCTCTACTGAGCATAGTTGAGTCACAGACAACCATTCTGAAAAAAACAATCTGCTATTAGTTTTCATTGATTGCCAGTCAGTGGCCTTATACCACTACAACAGTGTTTCATGTTTTCACCCCAAGAAATAACAGCCAGTGGATCGGTTGAATATTAATGTGAACAAGCACGTATGAGCCCAGTTAAGTCCCTCCAATATGTTTTATTAAACCAAGGTGACATTTTTTACTTTCCCAGGTGTTACTGGCCATTGGATGCACTGCTTTGGATTTCTAGCATTGCGACTGCTAAGACAGTGCTTTTAAATGATTGTGTATTCAAAAAAACCCAACCAACCCAACTGCAACACCAATCCTCATTAAAGAAAAATGGAGGGATTTCTTATAGGAAGAAGAGAAGCACCATTCTCTGAGGGTGGTAAAGATTTGCCTGCCACAATAGTCTTTTAAGACAGATTCTCCCCCTTCTCTCAGGAGCAGTTATGATTAAATTTTCATAGAGATAGAAGCTGGGCTGGGTTACCTCTCTGTGATCTTTCAAACCTTATTTTGCATGAAATTTCCTCACTAGCAAGCCGGTGAGTAAACCATTAACTTGCATACGTTAGTAGGGGTCTGTCATCTACAACAAAAAAAATTTTAGAAGTTCTTCTCTTACAAAAAGGAAGTCACTTTTGGCTTTCCCATGGAAAGAAATAAATTTATCCAGGAAATGGACGCTTCTGATATACCTGACACCTGGTTTTAGGATGGGATTGGGTCTGAAATAGGCATCCAGATTTTGAACAAAGAACCTAGAATTCTTGCTGTCAAGAAACGCCTCGCCTTTCTCAACTTATACATCTGCAATCAAAAGTGAATCTATGAAATGAAATGCAATGGAACAAACAGACATGCCAGTTATGGCTTTGCTCAATCAAGGTCTCAAACTCCTCACTGTGCAGAGCTCGACTGTGTATTTTTAGCATCTGCCTCATGGATGTCATGAAATTGTTTCAGTCATGGCCCATTGCTTGGTTGACATTCCTTGAAATGCAGAATGGGCTGTTACCAACAAAGGTAATGTAACCATCTCCTGGCACCAAGTGTCAGTGGTCCATGCAGTGAAAATGGAAATCCCAAACCTAACGTGAAGGGTAAATATTGGTCTGGATGAAAATAGTCCTCTAATTTCAATATAATATTATACTTTTGCCTGGGGTCCTGGATAGATTAATAACAGTATCATAGAATCATAGAATCATAGAATCATAGAATCACCAAGTTGGAAGAGACCCATCGGATCATCAAGTCCAACCATTCCTATCAAACACTAAACCATGTCCCTGAGTGCCTTGTCCACCCGTCCCTTAAACCCCTCCAGGGAAGGTGACTCAAATCCCTCCCTGGGCAGCCTCTGCCAGGGACCAATGACCCTTTCTGTGAAAAATTTTTTCCTAATGTTCAGCCTGAACCTCCCCTGGTGGAGCTTGAGGCCATTCCCTCTCGTCCTGCCCCCTGTCACTTGGGAGAAGAGCCCAGCTCCCTCCTCTCCACAACCTCCTTTCAGGTAGTTGGAGAGAGCAATGAGGCTTGTGGGTGCCTGAGCTGTGGTGAAGGACAGAGCTGAAAGACATTATGAAATTGCAGGCAATGCTGTGGGGAGCCACAAGGGAAGAGCTCATGTCATCGGGAGTGGACATCATGTATTGAAGGCAACATTAGCAGAGCCTGTGCAGTTCTGGATGCTGAGCTGTGTGGTAAAATTATGGAGCTCAGGTGGACCCTCCTTCAGGAAAGTTTGTGTGAAGCAGTAGGGACAAAGTAGGATAGTAATTTGTGTTGGGAGAGACTGCAGGTCAGAAGACGACAGTCTTTGATGTGTTATGACAGGTTTGGCACAAACAACTGGCCTGTGGGGAATGCCAAGTTGTGCTGAGGGAGGTTGTGGAATCAGCAGCAGGTGATATGGAAGTAAACTGACAAATTTTCAACCTTTCTGACCCTGAGCAGTAGTAAGGCATTTTCTGCAAGGACTGTGAAACCATCCCAGGGATTCAGGAGAGAAAAGAAGCTGCAGTACGATAGGCAAGGTATGATTTTACACAGACAGTTCTTGTTTTCTTTGTGTCATGAGACTGGCTGAAGAAGTTACAATTGTAAAAAAGCCTTTCCTGAGTCATGGCAGGTTCTGTACAATGAGATAAGGGGGAAATGGTTAAAATCTAAGTGACCACATGCAACACACTTTTTGTATGGACCCAGCCTGGCATGCATTGAATGGCTCAAAGCAGGTGATTGTTCCCAGCCCCAGTGGCAAAGCCAGGAGTGCTAGAGAGCGTATCTGGACTTGTCTAGGGAGCAGGGACGTGCCTGAGCCTATTACCTGTCCTCCAGACCTGATCAAGTGAGGGGCAGGGACAGAGAGTTTAAAAATCCCTGTGAAAGCCTGCAGTGCTCTCTGTTGCTCTGTTTGTCTGTGTCTCTGTTTGTCTTGGCTTGTGTTTGTGTGTTGTGTGTGGGCACCCACCATCTTCTGGACCTGCCAGACAAAGAAACACATGCTGCTACATGTGGAGTTCCTAAGGTGGTGACTATCATCTTCCCTATTTCTCTTGTCTCTTTTATCCTTTTTTCATCTTTTCTCCTTTTCTCTTTGCGACACTGCTGCAGCGTGCTGTCATGGTCCATTCATAAGTGAACACACGATGGTTTGTTTCAGCTGTGATCTTGGAGTGCAAAGGAAAAAGCAATAATTCAACAAGTCAAGGGAGTTAAATTTCAATCCAAACTGGAACTTTATTAATTGTGCCCGTAAAGTGGCTTGTGATAGAAAGAGAGAGAGAATAAGGAAAGAGATGGGGAGAAAAGGGAAGGAAGAGGGGTTTATAGCTACCACCATGGGTCCACAGATATCCGGCATCTCTGGGGGTCCTGATCAGAAGATGTTCCACTGTTTCTGTCTTCTATCGTTGTGATCTCACAGTGGGGAAGCTGCTCCAGAGCTGTCTTTTATGCTGGTCAATACACCTGCGACCTGCCTTTGCCTGTGGAGATGTGCTGATCTCCACCTAGCAGGCAACACAAGCCAAGAGAGGAGTGTCTGCAGGTCTCCTCCCTTTGCGCATGCACTCCTCATGGTGATGGTGGTCGACCTGGGGTCTCCTGATGAAGGCCAGTAGTCATCATCGCCTTGAATTCTCGTTGAACTGTTCTTCGCGCATACTCTGTTGGGGTATGGGTTTGTGGTAAGTCCCGTCATTAATTTTCCTGTCTTTTCCTCCTTGCTTCATGGATCTTTCACAATGGTAGGGAGCAGGGAGGCTTGGAGACAGGTACAAAACATTTCTGAGATAAGGAGGTAAGTACGGGTAGATAGGTACAAAGCATTCGTTCCGTACTAGCTTTGGCTGTTTTCGTAAGCCCTGCATCTGTGATTTATACAGTCAGGTTCTGAGGTTTAGCACCTAATGAGAAAATGTTGAGGCAGAAATCGACCCTTACAGGGCAGTTCAGTTTTGATTTCGGGATTGACTCCAGGAAACATTAGGGCTCTCCGTGCTGTCGGGGCTCAGATGGTTCCAGTGTTGGAAGCGTTGCCACTGACAGGCTGTTCCAGTCTCTTTCAGAGCTGTGGCTTCTCCTGTATGTGCTCTGCCTGTGTCTGATAGTTTGAATCCAGTGTTTTAAGGGCATGCATCTTGTTTAGTAGAAGATATAGTGTACACCTTTACTTCTGAGTGATTCTGAATTACTCTGGCGCTGTGCCAGGATAAAGAACTTACTTTCTTTTGAAGTGACACTTTTTCAACAGTGTCTATATAGCCCAGCACTACAGTTTGACATGAGGTCTTTATATCACAGCAATGTATCATGGAATCATAGAATCACCAGGTTGGAAGAGACCCACTGGATCATTGAGTCCAACCATTCCCATCAATCACTAAACCATGTCCCTCAGCGCCTCATCCACCCGTCCCTTAAACCCCTCCAGGGAAGGTGACTCAACCCCCTCCCTGGGCAGCCTCTGCCAGGGACCAGTGACCCTTGCCATGAAAAATTTTTTCCTAATGTTCAGCCTAAACCTCCCCTGGTGGAGCTTGAGGCCATTCCCTCTTGTCCTGTCCCCTGTCCCTTGGGAGAAGAGCCCAGCTCCCTCCTCTCCACAACCTCCTTTCAGGTAGTTGGAGAGAGCAATGAGGTCTCCCCTCAGCCTCTTCTTCTCCAGGCTAAACACCCCCAGCTCTCTCAGATGCTCCTCTTGTTCTCCAGCCCCCTCCCTAGCTTCATTGCTCTTCTCTGGACTCGCTCCAGAGCCTCAACATCCTTCTTGTGGTGAGGGGCCCAGAACTGAACACAGGATTCGAGGTGCCGTCTCCCCAGTGCCGAGTCCAGAGGGAGAAGAACCTCCCTGGCCCTGCTGGCCACGCCGTTTCTGATCCAAGCCAAGATGCCATTGGCCTTCTTGGCCACCTGGGCCACTGCTGGCTCATATTCAGTTTTTTTCATTTAAGCAGATGAGTCAGTTCAGCAAAGTATGTCTCATTTTGATTTGTCTTGTGTTTTTTATTTTCAACTGAAGTTTCTTCTTGCTGTGTGCTTTTAACTCCTTCTGCTCGGCTTGTTCAGAAGATGCTTTCAGAGGTTTAACAGCCTCTTCAGAAGGAATAATAAACACGACCAGAAAACAAAGGAATCTAAGTAACATCATTTTTTCATAATGGTACATCTAATACATCTGAAGATGTCTTCATTGTGAGTTGTCTTCTCTCTGTAATGCATTCCATACTCCTGGTCTGTCAGCTGTTTACAATGGGAACTGTATTAGGACACACATTTCATAGAATCATAGAATTTGTGTATTTTCCTGCTTTTTCTTTAAGAAGAAGCTATATTGTACATGGCTAAAGAGACTCACACCTGATTGGGAGTATATACAGGTTGATAGGAATGGTTGGACTCGATGATCCGGTGGGTCTCTTCCAACCTGGTTATTCTGTGATTCTGTGATTCTGTGACTCAATAGGTCCAATGGCATTTAAGATTACGTGGCTTGCCTATCTAGAAGATAAAATCTGCATTCCATGTACCTGTGGTAGACACATCTCCACTGATGTCTATACTTAGATTTCTTAAACGTGAAACTTAATGTTTAATGTGTAAAATGAGGTTTTTTTTAAAAAAAGAAAAATTTCATTCTCAGAACGTCACTTTTTATTAAAAAAAAATCTGCAGAATTCTCAAATGTCGTTCCTATGCACTCTATAGTACTATAAGGTATAGTTTATGTTATGCTCTTTATTCACCTGATCTCATTTCAGGCTCTGCGTCTACTCTGTACTGCAGATATAAGTTAGAATTGAGATAATTATTAGAGGTTATTAGAGATAATAAGCTTCCTCTCCCCTTTCATTTCTTTAATTGGCAGAGGACTTGATTAGCTCAGGACTTTTTGTACACAGGATGTTTTCCCAGAAGAAAACACTGAGGCCTTTAAAGCACAACCTTTCAGGGAGGTTAGGAAAAATATGTCTGATCCGCTGCTCAAACAACAGTATAAAGGCCTCACAAATGCCTGTAAATCCTGAATTGGTAAGTAAGTCTTACTGTTTTCTTACAGTAACAGAGGAATAAGCCAGGAAATCACATATCATCACAGTGTAAATCGTTGAGCTGAATGCTTTGAGGAGAGTTCTGCTTGATTATCCCATCACATACCTATTGATCATGTAAACTGTCAGATGTACACTGAGGGAATAAACCTGTGAGTCAGGAATAATGGGAAAATACATCAAGTCTTTCCATTAATTTTTCCTCTTAATAAAAAAAGTGAGTTTTTTTCTTGTCTTGCCATTCCTTGCCTTGATTTTTATATTCTGTGAGTGTGCTTTGTAAATACAAAAATAACCAGTGTGTTTTGTAAATGCATAAATACTCACCGATGCCTAGTGTCTACTCTTTTTTACCAAATTACTTTTCTAATTGTACATATACAGTTCTTTTTATTAAGTTCATGAGTAGTAAAAACAAGATAGAATGAGCACTGTAGGAGCTAAATGTGAAGGCAGGTGTCTGATGATTTCTTGTGCCATTTCTGCTCTTCACTGAGGTTTAGAAAGTTGCTAGTATTCTTTATGGGGAATATTTTTTTTGCTCAGGATCTTCTTTGCATCATGGAACTTGGCCAGGAAGGGGAAAGGGATTTTTTATTTCCTTTTGGACGGATAAAAGGTATTTTAAAAGTACCCTGCTGCCATTGTCTGAAAGTCTTCTGTTTTCAGATTTGGAGAAAGAAACTGCCTTGTCTCCAGTCGAAATTGTCATCCCTTAATCAGTCAAAGGATCACACATGTTTCAGGTGGGTAATGAAAGAAAATAAAGATTGTGTTGTGAATAGATCAAGACTTCTTTTGTACATGCGTATACAAACACATATATTAACATGATGTAATATCTAAAAGTAACTAAATTGGAATGAGGTATGTTTATGTGTGCATTATTTGCTCTCATTTCCCTTAAAATCAGTAAGAATAAAATCATTCTACAGGAAAATAGTGTGCGTCACAGAGATCTTGTGGAGGTTTTTTTTTTTTTTGCTACATTTAGATTTGTTTTTCCAATGTTGCTATTGAAAGCCGAGTAACAAGCTATTGGAAACTGAGACATGTGTCCCCCTCATTTTCTTTGCTTCTTGTAAGAAATGTTGGTTCTACTTTGTAACACATTTCCACAGGAAACAGTTAAGTAAGAGCCTTAATTCCTCATATACACTTGCTGTTGTGGAACTCTTACATTTGCTTTTCCTTCTGCTTTGACAGCTGCAGGATAGCTGTGGGCACCCAACGTGGAATGAAGAACCGAACTGCTATCGATGAGTTCATTCTTCTGGGATTTTCCTATGGGCTGCAGGTTCAGACCTTACTTTACGTGGTCTTTCTAGTCACCTACATGGTAACAATCACTGAGAATACAATCATCATCTTTGTGGTCAGAAGGAACCTTCGCCTCCAAAAGCCGATGTATTATTTCCTGGGGAACTTGTCCTTCCTGGAGATCTGGTATGTCTCAGTAACGTTGCCTAGGCTTTTGCTTGGGTTCTGGACACAGAGCATGACCATCTCGTTCTCGAGCTGCATGACCCAGCTCTACTTCTTTATCTCCCTGATGTGCACTGAATGTGTCCTCCTGGCTGTGATGGCCTATGACCGCTACTTGGCCGTCTGTCATCCCTTGCGCTACCCAGCCATCATGACCCACAAATTGTGCTTTCAGCTATCGATTCTTTCATGGGCAGGAGGATTTTCCATTTCCCTGGTCAAGGTGTCTTTTATTTCACGCCTCACATTTTGTGGTCCGCAAGTCATAAACCATTTCTTTTGTGATATCTCGCCAGTCTTGAACCTTTCCTGCACTGACATGTCCCTTGCGGAGACAGTGGACTTTGTATTAGCTTTGGTGATCCTGTTGATACCTCTCCTGATCATTGTTTTCTCTTACTGCCGTATCTTGTCAACTATCCTGTGTATGCCCTCAGCCCAGGGAAGGAGAAAAGCCTTTTCCACTTGCACCTCCCATTTCACTGTAGTAATTATCTTTTTCTCAGCCACTCTTTTCATGTATGCCAGGCCCAGGAGGATCCATCCGTTCAATCTCAACAAAATAGTCTCTGTCTTTTATGCTGTATTCACTCCAGCGCTGAACCCTCTCATCTATTGTCTGAGGAACAAGGAGGTGAAAGAAATTCTGAGGAAGATCATAAGCACAAGCTGCTCTGCACATCGGTAACATCATTGGCTAAGGATAAAGAGGAACAGGGACAGTAGTGAGAAGTTTCCCTCTTGAAATGTAGTTGAGTAAGACCACTGCAGCTTGTTCATTGCTGACTCAGTTATTCCTGTCTCGCCGCACTGAAGTTTGTCAAGGAAGAAATCATATTTCTATGTGGAAATGTCTCCTTCCCATTCATGAGGGTATTTTGATGACTGAAATAGAATCATAGAATAGTTTGGATTGGAAGAGACCTTGAAGATCATCTAGTTCAAACCCCCTGCCATGGGCAGGGAAAATACACCTGGCTGTAAATTATATTGCCACAATAGCAAATATAGTCAAATGATGATAGCAAAAATAGACATCCTAGAATCTTGGCTGATGGATAATTTCATAGAATCATAGAATCACCAGGTTGGAAAAAATCCACCGGATCATCTAGTCCAACCATTCCCATCAATCACTAAACCATGTCTCTCAGCACCTCATCCACCCATCTCTTAAACACCTCCAGGGAAGGTGACTCAATCCCTTCCCTGGGCAGCCTGTTAAAAATCCCAAAGTCTAGTTTTCTAATTTTAAAAACCGTGTAGGAAAGTTGGATATCATTGAAAATCAGTTGGCCAAATCCCTGTAGACAGAGCTAAAACATCCATCTGAAAAAAAGACTGACTTCCTTATTCTGTCATAGTCTTACTGTATATGGAAAAATGCTCTTTGCTGTATCTCTGCTATTCATGCAATCACACTTTCACCCAGCCATATGTTTGGTGTATGGTAGTGTGTAGCAAACCTGACTTCAAGACCGTTGTACACCAAGGAATTAGTGTTCCATATGACATTTAACCTGAATAAGCCCAGATATCTTTATTGAATCATAGAATCATAGAATCACCAGTTTGGAAAAGACCCATTGAATCATCGAGTCCAACCATTCCCATCAATCACTAAACCATGTCCCTCAGCACCTCATCCACCTTTAAACCCCTCCAGGGAAGGTGACTCAACCCCCTCCCTGGGCAGCCTCTGCCAGTGCCCAATGACCCTTTCCCTGAAAAATTTTTTCCTAATGTCCAGCCTAAACCTCCTCTGGCAGAGCTTGAGGCCATTCCCTCTTGTCCTGTCCACTGTCACTTGAGAATGTGCATGCAGAACTTGGCCTTCAGACTTCCGTCGTGCGGTGCACATTCACTGGCTGCAGGGTAAACTTTGCCAGATGCATTTAACAGTGTATCGTGCAACCAGCTCCCACTGTGATTACTCCAGTTGTCTGTTTTTGATTTTACCTAAAAGTGCAGCAAAAATTTCTCATGGGAACATTCTGTCTGTTTGACCGTTAGAAGACTGGATAGAATTGTTTCTTTTCAAGGGAAAATTATAGCTTGAGTGATCAGAGGTGTGTGAGAATTCCACAGAGAGATGTGCTCAACATACTGTTCGCTGATCCCAGGTCTGTTTGATGCTACACAGCTCAAGCTGTGAAGCATCTGAAAGGAAATAGCATTTTCTTTATCAGGAATAAGTGACATTTCAAGTGAAACCTTGCAGAGTGAGTATCTTTCTTGAAGATATTATAATAGACCAGCACCTTCAGGTGCAAAACACGGGTGGCAAAAGTGTGATAAACAGAAATTGGCAACTCCAGAAATTGAAGATTTTTTTTTTAAAGGAACTTAAGTGTTCTGGATTAACTGATTTTCTGCATAAGTTTATGTCTCCCTGTTATACTGTAGTTTGCAACATCTAATGACAGGGAGATCTGTTGTGCTCAAACCAACTCATAACTGATCAAAGTTGCAGTCCCTAAAAGCATTTGCATACACACCTTATCACATGTTACAAAGAACACGGAGGATATATAATGCTGTGGGTCACATTATTAAAGGGATCAAGTGCCATTTGTGATACACTGGTATTATCTAGCCTCCATTTCTCACTTCAGAAAAGTGTAAATCTCCCACAGATACCGTATTCTATCTTGCACACATCTGCGATACAATAGCATATCTCTAATTATGTATAAAACACAACTTTAAATACATGAACAATGTTATGAGAGTAAGATTCAGCTCCAGATGTCTTAAATGGAACTGTCTAAAATGCAAAGTCAATATTCGGACACACAATTTGGTTGCCTAGAGATCTGTGTCTAGTACCATTTGAGATGCTCAAAGGTTTCTTCCCTAACCTTACGCTGTAACTGCTTGAGGTTCTGGATGTTCCTTAAGTGTTGAGTCATAACTGTTGGCATGCATAATGCTTTCGAATACTTAAACAACATAGTAGAGGACACCTCCTGCTCATCTCTGCCCTAAGTGTCTAAACTACGGGTTGGCAGATGATGGGAATCCATCAGTGCAGCCCATGGAGCACAGTGGAACCCAGTGACCAGTAACCAGCTGTGTTCCTCACGGCTCTATTCTAGGGACAGTTCTGTTCAATATGTTTATCAATGATCTGGTGCACGAGTTGAATGCTCTATTAGCAATTTTGTAGATGAAACCAAACTGGGAGGTGCTGCTGACTCCCTTGGTGGGCAAGTGGCCCCGCAGAGGGAATTAGGTAGATTGAAGCATTGGGAAATGATGGGCACAAGTATAAATTGTGGAAGGAGTCCAGAGAATATAGGAAGTAAGGTCTCCAGATCACCAAATTTGAGAATCATAGAATCATAGAATCATAGAATCACCAGGTTGGAAGAGACCCACCGGTTCATCAAGTCCAACAATTCCTGTCAAACACAAACCAGCATGAACTACTGTTCATCAAATGAACTCTAGTAAAAGCCCATTTCATAACCAACACCTTTAGAGAAACTAAGTGTGAAGAAATATTAATAAACAGGAGAATTCTCTGATGTGCAAAATAGTATAAAACCAATCAAAGCCCCGTCCAACACCTTCAGGGATGGGACAGCCACCACTTCTCTGGGCAATCTGGGCCAGTGCCTCACTACCCTCACAGAAACCCATTTCTTCCTAAGATGCCATCTCAGTCTCCCCTGTTCCAGTCAAAACTTTTTCCTCTTGCCCTATTCCTGCACTCCCTGACCAAGAGCCCCTCCCCAGCTTTTCTGGAGCTCCTTTCAATACTGGAAGGCTGCTCTAAGGTCTTCCTGGAGCCTTCTCTTCTCCAGGCTGAACAAGCCTAACCCTCTCAGTCTGTCCTTGTATAAGAGGTGCTCCAGCCCTCTGATCATCTTTATAGCCCTGCTCTGGACTTGCTCCAACAGACCCATGTTCTTTCTGTGCTGAGGGCTCCAGAACTGCATGCAGGGTTCCAGCTGGGGTCTTAGGAGAGCAGAGTAGAGGGGGAAGATCACCTCCCTTGTGCTGCTGGCCACGTTTGTTCTGATGCAGCCCAGGATACAGTTGGCTTTCTGGGCTGCAAGAGCACATTGCTGGCTCACGTTGAACATCTCATCCATCAACACCCGCAAGCCCTTCTCTCCAGGGCTGCTCTCAATCTGTTCTCTGCTCAGTCTGAATTTGTGATTGGGATTGCCCTGGTCTAGGTGCAGGCCCTTACACTTGGCCTTGCTGAACTTCATGAGGTTTGCACAGGCCCACCTCTGAAGTCTGTCAAGGTTCCTCTGGGTGGCATCCCTTCCCTCCAGTGTGTTGACGGCACCACGCAGCATGGTGTCATCAGCAAACTTGCTGAGGGTGCCCTCAATCCCACTCTCCATGTCTGCAACAAAGGTGTTAAACAACACTGATCTCCATATCGACCTCTGTGGAACGCTGCTCATCGTCGGCCTTTACCTTGACATTGAGCCTTTGACCACAACTCTTTGCATGCAACCATCCAACCAGTTCTTTAACCACTGAGAGGTCCATCTGTCTCTCCAGTTTAGAGACAAGAATGTCATGCAGGACAGTATTAAATGTTCTCTACAAGTACAGGTAGATGATAACACTCTTATCTGCCAATGCTATAGCCCTATCATAGAAGGCCACCAAATTTATCAGGCACAGTTTGCCCTTAGTGAAGCCGTGTTGACAGTCACAAATCTTCTGATCATCCCTGGAGGTGTTCAAGGCCAGGCTGGATGGGCCTTGGGCAGCCAGATCCAGTGGGAAGTGTCCCTGCCCGTGGCAGGGGAGGTTGAAACTGGATAACCTTTAAGGTCCCTTCCAACCCAAGCCATTCCATGAGTCTATGATCTTGAATTCTTCATTTCAACAGAAAGATTCCTGCTCGTGATTCACTTGGTTATAAGTAGGAATTTAGTAATTTTTGTTCTTACATTCTTTAGAAAATTACAAAAATGAGTACTCTGTTCTTTTAAGTATCTTGATAGTCAACCTACTTTGACTTAAACATTAAAAAAATAATAATTTAAAAATTTCTGTGGTTTTTTTTTTGTGTGTGAGTGTTTCTACAGTCAAAGAGGAGGTGGTGTAAACACTTCCGTAGGACAGTTCATTAACCCCTTCTTAATATCTGCTTCACGAGAAGGTTAATATTCTGAAGGTGATGCTCTCATATCCTGTTAAACCTTACCACCACATAAAATACAATAAATCAGTAATTGGCAACAAAAGACTTAGCTTCAGATACATGCAATCAGTCCTTGTGAGACCAAATTTAACATAATAATATCTTGATTTCCCTTCATAATCCACCACATAATGAGTCCTTTTGTCAGGTGGTTATAATGAGCTTTTGCTATTGTTTTCCCGCTTCAAAGTAACAGGGCATTCAAGTTAGGAATCTTAATTAAGTCCCCCAGGAGAGATGGCATGGGTCTGGGCTCTAGAAACAAAAGCAAAGGACGGCAGAAGTCGAGCCTACACCTTTAAAGACCCTGAGCAAGGATGAGGTGATTTTATGAAAAACAAATTACTTAATTCATCCACAAAACAATTTTTTCTTGAAGACAAGCAATGTTCTTCTGGCTGTAATTCTAGTCCTTTTATATTGACACTCTTGAGGTGAGAAGCTGCAATAGATAAAACTTCACTTATTTTCTGTCTGATAATAAACATCAAATTAAGCATGCTCGTGGGCAATTAGAAATTCCAATGAAAGATATTGTAGTAAAGATGTATCTGTCTTCATATGCTACTTTGTATTAAAATATTCAGGAGGGATGTTCTACAAAGCCCGTTTAGAAACGATGTTTTGAATTATTTTTTCTCTGCTTGTATTTTTAGGATTTGCTTTTTGTGGTGAGAAGAGAAGCTGCACCACCTCGGTAATTTCCCCACAGAAGCGAATGACGATGACCTACTAAGTTTTCCAAAAGATTTGTCCAACAGGTAACAGGCTTGCTAACATTTGTTTATATTTATAAACAAAAGTAGGACTCCACTCACTTTCAGACACCTGAAATTTCTGTGCTTCCTGCATTGATTGGCAGAGAAAAAGACATTTAGAAACAAGGGTTCCCTGCCCATGGCAGGAGGTTGGAACTACATGATCTTTAAGGTCCCTTCCAACCCAAACTATTCTATGATTCTATGATGCTAAGTGCTTCTACGACACCGGTGCTAAAAATGCAACAAGTAATTTTCTTTTTTCTCCCCCATGGACTGTACAGTAAATTAATATTTTCATAGTCCTCTCAGTATCAGGTCTCTAACATCAAGTTAGAGAGTCTTAGCAAAAAAAACTGAAGGAAAGGAAAACGCGCATTTTCTACATTTTCTCATTTGTGAACAAAACAAGGACATTTATGAAGGGTTTTTGTTTTACAAGATTATGTCCCGGGAACACTAAAAAAACCCCTTCAGTCTTAGAATCCTAGAATCGTAGAATAGTTTGGGTTGGCAGGGACCTTAAAGCCCATCTAGTTCCAACCCTTCTGCCATGGGCAGGGACACCTCCCAATGGATCAGGGGCTCCAAGCCCCATCCAACCTACCCTTGAACACCTCCAGGGATGGGCAGCCACAGCTTTCCTAGGCAACCTCCAGGGCCTCCCCACCCTCATGGTGAAGAAATTCTTCTGGGTCATTTTAGTTTAGGATATTTTCTGAATATTACAGGGAATTCAAACTGTCAAATTTTATGAAGAGTATAAGAAACTACACTTTTATGGTCTAGTTTGCAAATCACAGAAAATATTTTCCACCTCTGCTAATTTGTATTGTTTCTGAGGCTGGGTTTAAATTCGATGTAAGAAATTATTCTGAGTTTGGTTTTAAATAATCTGTAAAGAAATGTGTGCATATATGCTGGTTATTTCCACTCTTGTTGCATTAAGTGGTGTAGAACACAAATAATTTGACCTATTTTAATGCCTACTTTAGGAGTAGAATGAACAGTCATTTAGAAATGTCTCTGACTAACTGAACATTGAAACAATGAGCTTATATTTATCCGTTTACTTCATTGACCTTTATATGCAGTTTAGATACCTTAATTGGAATATTTACTACGTTTTAGGGACCCCAACATTCTTGACTGGACTGGAAGAATGTGAGCCTTTACTACATTTGTGTGAAAGCTTTACTGCGCCTCATGGAAATTTCAGCTTCTTAGGGACATCTAAATGATACCAGAATGACTCTCCGAAACATAAGTGATGTAAATAACTTTAATTGCAAGACTGCAAACCAACATTCAACTGAAAAAGAAAGAAATAATATGATAAAGGAACATCATACTATTCTTTTATTCTACTTGTGCATTTTATCTTTTTTTTTTTTTTTTTACAGATCCTGGTGGGTTTCTTCTCACATGGCAGATGCAAAACAAGAAAATCAGACTTTTCTCACAGAATTCATCCTCTTGGGGTTTGGGAATATCCCTAACCTACGTATTTTTCTCTTTCTGTTTTTTGCATTAATCTACTTTGTGACCATAACTGCGAACATACTCATCATTCTTCTGGTTGTGATAGATCAGCATCTACACACACCTATGTTCTACTTGTTGGGGAACTTGTCTTGCTTGGAGATCTGCTACACTTCAAACATCTTACCCAGGATGCTGGTCAACTTCCTGACAAAGGAAAACAGAATCTCCTTTAACAGCTGTTTCTTGCAATTTTATTTCTTTGCTTCCTTGGCATGTGCTGAGTGCTACCTTTTATCTGCAATGTCTTACGATCGTTACATAGCGATATGTAAACCTTTGCATTACACCATGCTTATGAGTGTCAGATCCTGCCTCCTTCTAGCAGGTGGATCCTGGCTTTGTGGGTTTCTGGCCAGCATCTGCACTACACTATATGCCTCCTGGCTGACTTTCTGCGGACCCAACGAAATCGACCATTTCTTTTGCGATTACACGCCATTATTAGTGCTCTCCTGCAGTGAAACGCGTGAAACAGAATCGGTCATGTCCATTTTAGCCTCTGCATGCACCATGCCTCCATTTATTTTAACCTTGGTGTCCTATATTTGTATCATCACTGCTATCCTGAAAATTCCATCTAGCATAGGGAGACAAAAAGCTTTCTCTACTTGCTCCTCCCACCTCATTGTAGTCATACTTTTCTATGGAACCCTCATTGTCGTCTACACGTTGCCCAAAACTAAAGCCCTTAGAGAGTTAAACAAAATCTTATCAGTTTTTTATACTATCCTGACTCCTATGCTCAATCCCCTGATCTACAGCTTGAGAAATGAAAAGTTTAAAGAAGCTTTGAGAAAAGCTATCAGCAAATACATTCATTAAACTTACTTAACCCTTAAATTTATGTGATAATATAGACAAGTCATTTGCTATACTTGAAATTAACTTTGAAATTGAAATTAAACTGATTCCACTTAAATGTTGACACACTCCGTTAAAGTGCTTATGTCTGGATTTCATATATCCTAGTCCCCCTGTACAGCTAATGGGCAGTTAGCTATTTTTAGAATGGTTAATTTTACCTAATTTCAGGCATATACAATGTCAACATACAAATCAGAGGTAATATTAATAAGTACAACTCACCTTAAGATGCAATGGGGAAACATAGACATTTTTAAGGTTCAATTAATCAAGCCAGATGATTTAAAATGTTGATCAGCACACTCTGGGATTATATTGCTGATAAGTCCAGTGACAATAAAATTAATCTAGTGTGAACAGTGTTATTTTAGAAGTTTGCACTATGGGCACTCACATTTAGCAGATGAATCCCAATATTTTCTTAGGACTGGATGATTTTCTGACTTTAACGTGAAGGTGTTTTTATATTTCACTCTGTGCCATGGAAGAAATCTATGATGACAGTCTTACCCACTCAGTAACTTTTGTCATTTCCCTAAAATTTGGTGGGATATTAATCCAATTACAGACCAACTAATCTGTCTAAATTGAAGGAAGTATGAGTATTGCCAGCAGACTGTATGAATTCAATGAGGTGAAGGTGCATTGATGTTATTGCAACACAGGATAGAGGAATCCTGTCCTGTAAATTCAGTCTCTGAAACTACCAATAATGTCACACTCTCATCCCATTTATCCAGTTTCTCTAGGATGCTCCATATGACAAAGAGAAAAGTGGTAGGAATGCCACAATACAAAACAAAGTACCATTCCAAAGGGTCCATTAATGTAATCATGGCATTAGACTACGTCAATGTTCTCTAGAAGGTAATCCCGCTTGGGTGCTCTTGGATGTGAATCGCACAATCACAGCGTGGTCAGGGTTGGAAGGGATCTCTGGATGTAATTTTATCTCACCCTTCTCACCATTTTATCTGACCCTTCTTTATATATATATACACACACACATATACACACACACATATCCATTCCTAGAATATGGAATTGGCTGGATTGTCACACTCAAAGAGTTATGGTCAATAGCTCAGTGTCCAAGTAGAGACCAGTGATGAGTTGCATTTCACAGGGGCTGGTATTGGGACCAGTGATGGTTAATGTCTTTGTGGTAGACATGGACAGTGGGATTGGGGGCACCCTCAGCAAGTTTGCTGATGACACCAAGCTGTGTGGCATGTGTCACTGGAGGAAAGGGGTGCCATCCAGAGGGACCTGGGCCTGTGTGAACATCATGAAGTTCAACAAGTTCAACAAGGGCAAGGTCCTGCACTTAGGTCAGCGCGATCCCAAGCTAGGTGGAGAACTGATCAAGAGCACCTCTGAAGAGAAGTATAGGGGGATGAGAAGCTCAACACGAGCCAGCAATGTGTGATTGCAGCCCAGAAAGCCGACTGTGTCCTGGGCTGCATCCAAAGTGGTGGGGCCAGTTTTGGGATGGGATTCTGTCCCTCTGTTCTGCTCTGCTCTCATGAAATCTCACCTGGAGTCCTGAGTTCAGTTCTGGAGTTCTCAGCACATGAAGGACATGGATGTGTTGGAGCAATTCCAGAGGAGGCCATGGAGATGATTCAAGCACCTTCCATACAAGGGCAGGCTAACAGAACTGGGCTTGTTCAGCCTGGAGAAGGCTCTGGGGAGACCTTAGAGCAGCCTTCCTGTGTTGAAATGGGCTACAGGAAAGCTGCGGAGGGGCTCTTGATCACGGAGTGCAGGGAATCATAGAATCATAGACTAGTTCAGGTTGGAAGGGGCCTTAATGATCATCTGGGAGATAATGATCAACAGGAGATTTGGCTGTTTGTCAAGTTCATAATAACATTAAAATTAGTCCGTGTAAGTAATAGAATATACATAAGATTTCTGGGCAATGTTACACACATGCATGAAGATGGGAAATATATTTTGTACCCAGCTCTTTCTTGTTACATATGATTGGTGGAATCATTCCTCCATGCATCTGGCACTGTACTGAAGGATGCTTGCTTTCTAAAACTCCAAAACAAGCCTTGGAGAGTTTATTTGCCAGCATTTTTTTATATCAAGTCCCTCATACATCTGTTCCAGCAAATTAATCCCATCTGCTCCAGGTATTGCTTATTCTCTTCAGCTGCTTGCTTGCTTGTGACGCCTCATGTCTGCATACAAAAATATGTGAAATTAAAGCTGTCAGTGCTGTGCTGTACTGAAGGATTCATTTACTCTTGGAAGCGTGGTAGTATCAGCACCTCTTTGTGCAGAAATGTCAAGGCACATCACTCTCCGGAGCTTGTAGGACCTTGTAGGAAAGAACAACCTCTCAAAATGTTTGGTTGTTCTTCTTAGTGCTGGGAGAAACCTATAGATACAGTTATGACATGCCTGAAGGTGAATAGCACATTAGTACCATCAATTAACAATTTCCAAAGAAAAGGATGAGAGCTACATAAAACCTTGAATTTGGTGTTAGCTCTGTTCTGAAGTGTCTTTCCAAAACCAGAGCAATATTACCAAGAAGACCCTTCTCCTTCCCTACCCATGGTTTCTTGAGGTCATATTGTCTTAGAAATATGCATTGTTTTCATTTCTCACCCCTCTTCACTTTTCTGCGCCACAACATTTTCATGGCATTTTTCACTTCTTCATTTCGCAGTGTGTAGATTAAGGGATTAAGCATCGGTGTGACGATGGTGTAGAACACAGAAACCATCTTGTCCACTGTGAAGGTGGTAGAAGGACGCATATAGATGAAAAGGCACGGCCCAAAAAAGAGAATTACAACAGTGATGTGGGAGGTGCAGGTAGAGAGCATTTTGAGGCGCCCTTCGGAAGAGTGTGTTCTCAAAGAGACCAGGATAACAACATAGGACACAACAAGAACAACAAAAGTGGTCAGGGATATCAAGCCGCTATTAGCAACCACAATGACACCAACAACGTAGGTGTTGGTGCAGGCCAGCTTCAGCAAAGGGTGCACATCACAAAAATAGTGGTCGATCTCATTAGGCCCGCAAAATGGGAGCTGAACGGTGAGCAGGGTCTGCAGCAAGGAGTGCAGAAAACCTCCCAGCCAAGAAGCTGCCACCAGCCAGCCGCAGACGTGCTTGTTCATAATGGTTGTGTAATGAAGGGGTTTGCATATAGCAACACAACGATCATAGGCCATCGCTGTGAGGATGAAGATCTCGGTGCAGCCGAAGAAATGGACCACAAACAGTTGAACTATGCAACCCGCAAAAGGTATGGTCTTCTTCTCAATGAGAAGGTCATAAATGAGCTTGGGAGCTGTGACAGTAGAGTAACTGATGTCTACAAAGGACAAGTAACTCAGGAAGAAATACATGGGGGATTCCAATTGTCCACTGGTCTTTATAGTAATAATGATAAGCAAGTTGCCAAGTATGATAGCGGCATAGAAGATTAAGAATAAAGAGAAACACACTTTTGCTACAGTCTCATTTTGTGTGAGTCCGTGGAGGATGAACTCCGTCACGTTGTTCCTGTTCTGCATCAATGCCATGCAGACAGGACCTGAAGCGTAAAAAGAAAAAAAAAGCATTCTGCTATGACTTTAGAGACAAGGCATTATCAGATGTGTACACTGCATTCATTTGTATATTAAATAGTAAGTGTATTATCTTTCATTTTTTTAGACTGTTTCCATCTAAAGATAATGCTACCCTCAAAGAATAACAGCTAACATTCAACTCAAAACATAATACTGAAGTGTGTGATAGTGAGTTCAATTTCTTTACCTGAGGAGCATTGTAGAAATATCTTCCAGAATCCTAGTTCTCACCTTGACCTCTTCTGAAAACTACTAGTTGCAAAGTCCCCTTAAGACCCGTTTTTAATCTACAAAGTTGTTTTTGAAACATAAAGTTGACCAAAAGGAACAGTGTGGCTCTAATTCAAGTCTCAACACTTTTCTCATAGCCTGAGGAGGGTCTCTGATCATCCACAAATATACTTTCCTTTGCAGCCCTCTAAGAGAATGTAACAGAATTACTGTTCATTATTTCTCTGACCATAATAAATCTAAATAAGCTCAGTCACAGAAAAAGCTATGCAGCATTTCCTTTGATCACTTTTCTGACTGTATGTAAATGAGATAATTTGGACCTAATTTATGTTAATGATGTGTTAGTAAAGGGTTGTATACCTCACCCAAGTCCTGCACTGAAAGTGGAATTCCTCATAAATGCATGTATAGCAACATTAGAGTAGTGACAGGGGACAGACGAGAGGGAATGGCCTCAAGCTCTGCCAGGGGAGGTTCAGGCTGAACATGAGGAAAAAATTTTTCACAGAAAGGGTCATTGGGCACTGGCAGAGGCTGCCCAGGGAGGGGGTTGAGTCACCTTCCCTGGAGGGGTTTAAGGGGTGGGTGGACGAGGTACTGAGGGACATGGTTTAGTGATTGATGGGAATGGTTGGACTCGATGATCCGATGGGTCTTTTCCAACCTGGTGATTCTATGATTCTATGATTTTATGATTTTATGAATGCACTACTGGTGAATCTCCTTTACTCTCAGACACCTATGAATTCACCTTTGAGGTACTAGTATCCATTGCATATCACTACTGTACAATTTATGTATAAAGGAAGAAGAGGGGTAGCCTTGTATGTGGTATTGGCAAGTCCTTTGGGTCCTGAACCTTGTTCAGCAATCACGGTTCACAGTTCTTTTGCCTTGAGGTCTATCTCATCCTCTAGGGCAGCAGAAGAAAGGCTCTTCTTTATCTCCATCTCTATCACCATGCCTCTCTGTATGCTGAAAAAAAGCACTTTGGTGATGACCAGAGTGTGTGTGTGTTAGGATCATCGTTGCCTATGCATATGGTTCAGGGGACAAGATAAGAATTCATCATAGAATCATAGAATAACCAGGTTGGAAGAGAACCCACCGGATCATCGAGTCCAACCATTCCTATCAAACACTAATGCAGGAAGTGCTGTCACCAGTTCTTGAGTCCTCTCTGTAACATGGTCAACAGCATTTTGACCAGTCTTTCTGGAAAAAACACATAATTGGGAAAGAAAGTTACTAAGTCACTAAGTGAAAAAAGCCTGAAAAAACTGTAGTTATGGGGTTTTTTTCCCAATTTAAAACTAAAACCTTTCAAATAAATTCCTGTTTTCTAGTTCAGGATTTCACAGTCATGCTTGAACAATGCGAAGAAACAAAAAACTTACATTTTATATGTGCCAATCTCCAAGAGTTCGCTTGCTCCTCTGATGGCCTCCTCTGACCATCTTACATGCTTTCAACAGGTCTCAGCTGCAAATTGTTACTTAAATGTTATGAGAGAAATACTCATCTCTGCCAGTTTTGAAAACTGCAGAAGCTGAAATGAACAACCTTTCTCATTTTGCAAAGAATAACTTCCAAGAGCGTCTGCCAGAATAACTTTCTATCTCAACACTGGGAAGTTGTGTCAGGAATATTTAAAGTAAATCATGCAGCAAAAGCACAAGACCTTGTGGAGTAATGAGATCCCAGGGGCATATGAAGATTTTTTTTTATTAGAGATCACTGATGATGTGCTAAAAATGGATGGCTTTTAGGGTAGTTGCTGAAGAGTGATGCTGGAGCACGGTCATCTAGATTATGTTACATTGTGTGGGGGTTCGCTTGCTGGCCGGCCGACTTTGTTTATGGTTGATGATGTGTTTCTTCTGGAAGCATTTATGTTTCAAATGAATATTGCATTAGCCATTTGCGAATTGGCTTACGCTTGCAATCAGACATTCTAGAAATAAAGATGTCTTTTACACAGGACATTTATATATAATCTGATTTCTGCCCTAGGCTAAAGTATCTCATAAGCATTCTTATTTTTTAGCTTATTCTTGCTATTGCATAATGGCAGCATAAATAGAATCATAGAAACATAGATTGGTTTGTGTTGGAAGGGACCTCAAAGCCCATCCTGTTCCACCCCCTGCCATGGGCAGGGACACCTCCCACTGGATCAAGGTGATCCAAGCCCCATCCAACCTGGCCTTGAACACCTCCAGATATGGGGCAGCCACAGCTTCCCTGGGCTGATGTTCAGGTTCCTCAGGTAGTCACAAAACTTATCCTCCTTTATAGTGGGAGGAGGTTTACCCCCCTGGTAACCATCTTGCTGTCCCATGACCCAGGAGAGAGGAGGAGAGAGGTAGTAAATAAAGACTGGGGCAAAATGTTGTTAAGTACCTCAGCTGTCTCCTCATCTGTTGATACGTCACAATTCCCAACCATCAGTGGGGGTACGTTCCCCTTGACCTTCCTCTTTGATTGACGTACCTGTAGAAGCCCTTCTTTATTTATTTGATGTTTAGTATTTGATAGGAATGGTTGGACTCAATGATCTGATGGGTCTTTTCCAACCTGGTGATTCTGATTCTTGTTAGTCTTCACTTCCCTTGACAAGTGCAGCTCCAGCTGTGCCTTGGTCCTCCTGACCTCATCCCTACACAACCAGGCAGCATCCCTATACATGTCCCAGGTTCCCTGTCCCTGTTTGCACTGCCTGGGCAGTTCCCTCTTCTTCTTTAGTTTAACTCACAGGTATCAACTCAGCCATGCCAGTTTCTTCCCTTCCCTGCGTGATTTTCTACATCTGGGACTGAGCGCTCTTCTGCATTATGGAAAGCATCCTTGAATATTTGCCAGCTCTGTTCCACTCCCTTGTGTCCGAGGATTATAACCCAGGGGGTTCTCCTGAGTAACTCTTTGAAGTGCTGGAATTCTGCTTTCCTGAGTCAGAGCACGGGGAAATTTATACTATGATGTTTGTAGCCCTGGAAATGTGTAATGAAGGGAATGGCCTCAAGCTCCACCGGGGGAGGTTCAGGCTGGACATTAGGAAAAAATATTTCATGGAAAGGGTCAGAGAGCCTCGCTGAGTCCTATCACTCCCAGCAGGCATCCCAGCTTCAGAGCTTGCTGTATATTGACCATCCCAGGGGTGCTAGTGAGACCTGTGCTTCAGCCCTGACCATCCCAGGGGATAGTCATCCTGACCATGGGGGTGTTTAGCCTGGAGAAGAGGAGGCTGAGGGGAGACCTCATTGCTCTCTCCAACTCCCTGAAAGGAGGTTGTGGAGAGGAGGGAGCTGGGCTCTTCTCCCAAGTGACAGGGGACAGGACGAGAGGGAATGGCCTCAAGCTCTGCCAGGGGAGGTTCAGGCTGGACATCAGGAAAAAAATTTTCACAGAAAGGGTCATTGGTCCCTGGCAGAGGCTGCCCAGGGAGGGGGTTGAGTCCCCTTCCCTGGAGGGGTTTAAGGGACGGGTGGACGAGGTACTGAGGGACATGGTTTAGTGATTGATGGGAATGGTTGGACTCGATGATCCGGTGGGTCTTTTCCACCCTGGTGATTCTATGATTCTATGAAATTATTAAACTCATGAAAGTCATGGTTTTAACATTTTCTACAAGTTTCCCAAGGAGCATTCGAGGACTGTCAGTGGCAGTATTTTAGATCACAGTTGTATGAAGCTATCCATCTGCAGGTTAGGTCAGTCACATTCCTGGAAATATATCAGAAATAAGTTGGAAATAAATTCCAACTCACTTATGTAACTTTGGCCCAACAGTGATGATTCCAAGAACTGTCAAAAGCATAATAGTTACACCAGAGGTCAGCATGGTACAGATTTCTTGTTGTCAATGTCACTGAAAATCGAGAATAAAATAAGAAAACCTTAATATCAATTTCTTCATTAAGAAGCAGGTATTCCTTTATTGGCAGTGCTGGTTGTACAGTGGATTGATTATTCCAAGCCTTGTGTGCATACTGAACCCCTCAGCTAGTAATAACCCTTTCTTTTATTACAAGAAAACATGCCTATTCATTAGAATTCCCAGAATAATCATACATATTGATTACATTTCCCAGAACAAATGATAATATTTCTCCTCCCCCTTGTGCATGCCCAGTTATTTGAGGTAGGGGTCTTCAAGGTTCCTGGGTGTTTTGAAGAAACCTTTATGGCCATCCTCCAACTGAAGTTTCCTTTGAAGTCAACATATGTGATCTGCAAACCTGGTTGTTTTGCCCTCTTTCACTCTTGATGAACACAAGTAGTTTCTGCTGGCTCCACCTCTCCCATGAACTGTTCATTTCAAACTCTCTTTGTTTCAAGGCTTCCGCTCAAGCCATCTGGTGCCAAGTTAATCGATAAGGACAGCTTACATCTTGCTAGCATCCTGCAAGGCGGCACAACTTTAAAGCACATGTAATCAAGTCATACAAGAGATATTAAGAGCACAGCAATTTGATATTCGCGTATCAAAGCCCTGCAAGACAAGCTGCTTAAATGGTCCTTTTCCTCCTTCACTGATCTTCAAGAGCTACTGAACTACAAAACACATTTTTCACGCTTGCCTATGGGAATTCATTGTTCACCATGTGATGCCTTTAAAACTACTTCTAAATTTTAACATGGGAAAAGTAGCAATACCAACTGCATCCTGCTGCTCTAGAAGACGTGTATTAGATTGCTTCTGGGATCATTCTTTCCAACACTGACTCTGGAACAATTTAGTGTTTCTATCAGTTCAAGAACTAATCTTTTTTGCAGTGTGCATGGGACCTCATTAGTTTTGGCTCTGTGTTTTTGCCAGCAGACTTTATATCCTTACATGAAAGTAACTCCTCCCTCTATACCTTCCCCTTCAAATTTTGATAAGAAAGCATAAATTTGCCTATGTGACAACTCCCTCATTTAATTGGGTGTTCTACGATGTAAGAGTAGTTACTTCAAAGCTAAATAGAGCTTTTGCTATTCTATTAGGACATCTGGATTTATAAAGAAGTATACTCCGGGTTATTTAAAACCAAAGATACCAGAAAGGGTGTCTGTGAGTCCAACCAGTCTGTGAGTAACAACTATTCCCTATTGCCACAATCAGCATTAGCAAGTCTCTGCGGACAGTATATAGTGCTGGCAAGAATCATCTCTCCTGCTTCACTGGGAAGAGCACTCAGAGCAGAATGCCTTTCTGGAGATGCCATAATTTAGTTTCTCTTTCTTCCTCTTGTTCCACCACCCTCCCCACAAGGTAACTTCAAAATACACATCTACCATCAGCTGTAGATCCTAGAAATAAATCTTTGTGCATGCAAAGCCTGTCTTTAACAGCCCTTTAACCCTTCTCATGTGGTGTAGCCTAGCCATGAATGTAGTCACAAGATACTTCCAACCAACTGACCTGGAGGGCAGCAATTATCTTCTGGAGCAGAGCACTTAGATAAGTGAGAATTTTTGTGTGTTATATTCTAGTGCTGCTACTGATGTACTGAAGCTGTTGGAATTTGAAGTGATTAGTCCATAAAAATGTATATGCTATAAAAGTGCCTTTCTTTCTTGTTCTACAGGGTAGACTCTAGATGGGAGTTGGAAGACAGTAGTAAACGTGCAAACTTCAAAGACAATGCTATGAAGGAAGAAAAATCAGCCAGAAAAAGGAGACAAATTATATGCATAAGACTACCTGATTTTCTACAGAAACTTTTATAATCTGTTGAGAAGATATTTTCAAAATCTGGATAATTTCTAAATTCTAGTTTGCTAGGTACCCAAGAGGGATGATTTCTGCAAACCTCAGTGAAGCGAGTGAATTCAGACTCATGGGTTTTTCTGAAGTCTCTCACTTGCATATTTTGATCTTTGTGATCTTATTTCCTCTTTATATCTTCACTTTGGTGGAAAACACAGTGATTGCTTTGATAATACATGGTGATAACACCCTTCATACCTCCATGTATTTCTTCCTAACTCAACTGTCCTGTTTGGATATCTGCTATCTGTCAGTCATCGTCCCAAAGATCCTTGAGAATCTAATAGTGGGAACAATAGGTGTTTCCAAGATTGGATGTGCAATGCAAATGTTTTTCTTCCTTTTTTTTGGAGTTGCAGAATGTTTTCTCTTGGCTGCCATGTCATTTGACCGTTACGTGGCAATATGCTACCCCTTGCATTATACTGTTATGATGAACCGTAGAGTCTGCAAAAGCCTGGTTGCTGGAACTTACATTTGCGGGACGGCTGTAGGCTTGGTACACACTACCATAACGTTCAGCTTACCTTTCTGTGGTCTTGCCATCAACCACTTCTTCTGTGAGATCCAACCCCTCTTGGAGCTGCTTTGTGGTAACTCCGCCCCGAGTGAAATTCAAGTCATTGCGGTTGCTGTCTTTGCTATTGTGTGTCCCTTCGTAATGATCATTTATTCATATATTTGCATTATTTCCACAATTCTCAAGATGCCATCAGCTGAAAGCCAGCAGAAAGCATTTTCCACTTGCTCCTCACACCTTTTAGTCGTTACTCTTTTCTATGGGACCGCAAGTTCCATGTATTTGAGGCCAAAGTCTAGCTACTCTGCAACAGTAGATAAGTTGCTCTCACTTTCTTACACCGTGGTGACTCCTTTGTTGAATCCTGTTATTTATACTTTGAGGAATGAGGAGGTAAAAAGAGCCCTGAGAAAAAGATGGAGGAATATTAATTTTCGTTTGAAATGATAAGGAATATTTCCATTGTTTCAGGTGGCTTCAATGATCTTTTTCACTGTAAAATCTTGTTCAGCAAGAATATTTTCCAAATTTTTCCCCCCCAAAATTTCAGCTTTTGGGGAGGGAAGAGGGAGAAGAGCGGAGATTTTCTATTTTAAGAGGAAGTGTTAGCAGGGGAATGCTAGGATTTTGAAAGGAAACTTCTTTAAAATAATTAAGAAATACCTAAATGCAATTTTATTTTCCCTTTTCTTTGCTATTTGTCAGAAATTTTTAGTATTAGGGTAGTCATAGGCTAGAATGTAAAGGCTGTGAAGGCATCATTGGAGATGTACAAAAGTCAGCTGGAGTAGATTTTGAGCAGCTGCAAGTTCTGAGCAGAGTAGATCAAAGTTCTGGCACTCCAGCAGTCCCTTCCAGCCCAAGCTGTTCTGTTCCTGATGATCTGAGCCAAATGTAATTATTGTATCACCTGGAACAATTGCAAAGCTAGCAGTTAACCTGAAGATCTTACAGTGAAATTATTTGAAGTTGGGAGAGAAACAAAAACAAAGAAGCAAGGCTAAGAGGGCTTTTAAAAAAATTTAATCCTGTAAATATCTTGTTTGTTGACATATAAGCTGTATTTTTTTGCTGCTTCTGTTTTCAGCAGTTAGAAAATCTCCCTCAGACTGTGAATAAAATCCTTCCACCAGTGACTTTTGCTTGGGTTGTTCAGTTAGGTCAAATGGAGACAAGAAAAAAACCACACAATCTGTCACCGAATGCCAGGTCGAAGACATCGTGGAAACCCCGAATAATTTGGGTTGGAAGGGACCTTAAGGCCCATCCAATTTCACAGAATCACAGAATCACAGAATAACCAGGTTGGAAGAGACCCACCGGATCATCGAGTCCAACCGTCCCCATTTGAACCCCCTGGTGCAGGCAGGGACAATTCCCACTGGGTCAGGTTGTTCAAAGCTCCATCCAAGCCAGCCCTGAACACCTCCAGGGATGGGGCAGCCACGACCTCTCTGGGTAACCCTCACAGGAGAATATTTCTTCCTAATATCCAGTCTAAACTCCTCCTCTTTTAGTTTAAAACCATCACCCCTTGTCCTACCCCTGCACTCCCTGATGATGAGACCATCCCCAGCTTCTTGTAGTCCCCTTTCAGTAGTGGAAGGCCACTGTAAGTTCTCCCTGGAGCCTTCTCTTCTCCAGGCTAAAGAACATCAGCTCTCCCAGCCTGTCCTTGTATGGGAGGTGCTCCAGTCCTCTGATCACCTTTGTGGCCTCCTCTGGAGTCGCTCCAACAGATTCATGTTCTTCCCTCTGCTGAGGGCTCCAGAACTGAACGCAGGGCTCCAGGTTAGGTGATACAAGAGCAAAAGAGAGGGGTAGACTCCCCTCCCTCACCCTGCTGGTCACACTTCTTTGGATGCAGCCATAGTTGGCTTTCTGGGCTGCAAGCTTACATTGCCATCTTATGTTGACCTTCTCATCCACCAACACCCCCAAGTCCTTCTTTTCAAGGCTACTCTCAATCTGTTCTCCACCCAGCCTGTAATTATGCTTGGGATTGCCCTGACCAAGCGTAGGACCTCGCACTTGGCCTTGTTGAACTTCATGAGATTAGCACAGGCCCACCTCTCAAACCCATCAAGGTCCATCTTGATGGCATCTCTCTCCTCCAGATCAGCACCTCCCTCTCCACTTCCCCTCCTCAGGAAGCTCTAGAGAGAAATGAGGTCACTCCTGAGCCTCCTTTTCTCTAAATTAGACAAACCCAGAATTCTCAGCCACTCCTTGCAGGACTTGCCTTCCAGACCTTTCACCAGCTTTGTTGCCCTCCTCTAGGCAACATTCAAGGACCTTCATATCCCTCTTAAGGTGTGGGGCCCTGAACTGCACATGGGTGAGGCTGCACCAATGCTAAATACAGCGGGATAACCACCTCATAGGAATCATCCCTTCTCCCTGGTATCCAGCAGGGAATATTTCAAAGCTGTGTTAGAGGAGGTTCAGGCTTGACATTAGGAAACATTTCTCTACAGAGAGGGTAGTCAAACACCGATACAGACTTTCCTGAAAGGTGGTCGATGCCTCAAGACTGTCATTAAGAGACATTTGGATGATTCCTTTAATAACATGCTTTAACTTTTGGTCAGCCCTGAAGTCATCAGGCATTTGGATGAGATGATAGTTGTGGGTTCCTTCCAGCTTTTGACTGTGCAGATCAAAAGAAAGCCTGGACAGGAGTGTGAAGCTTGTTGATCAGGGTATGACATGAAGGACCTTGACTTCACCCAGGAGAAATGCAAAGTCTGGCACCCAGATATGAGTGAGTATATGTAACAGGACAGGCTGGGGTCTTATAGAACAGCATCTGGGGGTGCAAGTTGAGCAGGAGGCACCACATCCTTGCAGCAAATGCAACCAAACAGATTCTCACCTCATTTTGTAAGGCTTTAGCCAACAGGGTGATGGAAATGATTTCTTACCCTATATTTTGCACTTGTGATATTCCTGTTTGCAGTACTGTCTCCAGTATGGGATTGTCCAGGACAAGAAAGATAGTGGCATACAAACTGTAGCTTGTACAGTGAAGGGTCATCGCCTTCTTTCATTGTTACAAAAAGGTAGCTGGAACACAAGACATTGGAGGGGAAACCGAGAAAGGTGGGCATATTAGGAAGAGAATGCTGACAGAGGATGTCATTGCTGTTCACACCTCCACAGACGGTACTGTGTAATGAATCTGGATCTAGACAGGTGAGGAGCAAGGACTGAATCTGGCAACAGAGGAAATTCCAGAGAGATACAAGGAATTTTGTATTTTTTTTCTTTATCCTGAGGTTGGGCAATATTATATTATGTGATGAAAGCTTGTCTGCATGTGGACCAAAGAGTACAGAACACAGAGGAGCTCAAGAGCAGATGTGGAGCGCAAATATCACCCCACTGAACTAGTACCCAGCTTATCACAGGGGCCAACAGTCCATGAAAGACTCCTCCGAACAAGCCCAGAGGAGCACAGGAGCACATGGGAGCACAAACCAAGGATTTTGTGAGGAACAAGCATTTTGTACAGGCCCCTCCCAGGGTTGTCCAAGCAGATTGACCAGTCCCAGTGTCCAAATGTGACACCCATCAAGAGGAGTCATCAGGAGCAACTCTCCAGATCACCTCTCAGACTAACTGCCTAATAGTGTGGGACATACCGAGTTCAGCTACGGAACCAAGGGAATCCTGATGGACTTTGGGTGTGAGAATGTCAGGGTGCGTTTAGAGGGAAGAGTATGCAGGGTCAGCTATGGGATCAGAGGAGTCCTAGCTAGCTGGATGTGTGTATTTTGAAAGGTCTGTAACAGCAACTGGAATAAGGCTGCTGTCTCAGGGGTTCATATGTCAAGATGCCAGTGACTGGAGAGACAGTAAACCAAGATTCAGGCACTGGGCAGATTGGTTGTCTGAACTTGACTGCTGGAGGGATCCACCTTGTGTATGTTTATGCACACACGTATGTTCTCACTGGTGAACCTCTGCTCTTCTGGTGAGACCGCTCCTTAAATCCTGTGTTTAGTTCTGGGCCCCTCACCACAAGAAGGATGTTGAGGCTCTGGAGAGAGTCCAGAGAAGAGCAAGGAAGCTGGTGAGGGGGCTAGAGAACAAGAGGAGCAGCTGAGAGAGCTGGGGGTGTTTAGCCTGGAGAAGAGGAGGCTGAGGGGAGACCTCATTGCTCTCTCCAACTCCCTGAAAGGAGGTTGTGGAGAGGAGGGATCTGGGCTCTTCTCCCAAGTGACAGGGGACAGGACGAGAGGGAATGGCCTCAAGCTCCACCAGGGGAGATTCAGGCTAGACGTAAGGAAAAAATTTTTCATGGAAAGGGTCATTGGGCACTGGCAGAGGCTGCCCAGGGAGGTGGTTGAGTCACCTTCCCTGGAGGGGTTTAAGGCATGTGTGGGTGAGGTGCTGAGGGGCATGGTTTAGTGGCAGAGCGGAATGGTTGGACTAGATGACCCGGTGGGTCTCTTCCAACCTGGTGATTCTATGATTCTATGATTCAATTCTGTTCCTAGCATCCCCTTTGGGCTTCATGATACATTTCCTCTCTAACATGTAGGATATCTACCATGACGTATTTCTAGCAGGACCTTTTACAGTTTGCTATAGAAGTGTTCCTTTCATCAACCTCGTTACTAGTGATCGGTCCCCAGTTTGGAGTGGGTTAGGACAGGGGGGAAATTTTTTCAAAATACCTCTTCTAGAGACTCTGCTGCAGTTAAAAGTAGCACTGGATATCAGGAAATTAAAATCAGGTCTCAGTCCCTATCTGATAAACTACTTGATCATGTCTGTTAACAGTGAGCTGAAATCAGTCAGGACACAGCCCAGATTCCAGCAGATCATGTCTGAGTGAGGATGAAGGTTTAGGAAACTCCAGGATGCATTAGTCATAGGTAGCTTGGAAGGAGATACCTAATCTAAGAGTGCAAAAGTCTTTAGTATCATAGACATGGTTCTTTGGTCTGCCAGTTGGTCTAAAAGTTAGAACAGAGCCTTTGGTGCATTTTATTTGCCTGTGTAGAATGCTTGACATGTTAACACACTGATGCTTAATCACTAAAAAAAACAACCCGAAGTAATTCTTTCTTCTCCAGGGATGTGGAGTTTCCAAAAGGTCCTGTTTTCTGATTACAAACACACACAAAAGTCTCAGAAACCCTGAGACATCTAAATAGCCCTAGATACCTTCCTGTAAGTACCTGAGTTGCTCCTGTATCAGTCATAACATCCAGTGTGAGATCAGTCCTACCCAGTGATATTTACTCCTGCAACCTCGTGTCCTATCATGAACAGCCAGATTTTGTTATATGTACCATGTTGGAAAAAAAAATCCTCTTTTCAAAGAATCCAGTCCTTGGACAGAAGAAATTTCATACTGCTTTTCACGCTTCAGAGTACAGCACCACAAAGCAGAGCTGTTTCTGATTTGTGCAGTGATGAGCAACAGAGAACTGGTGCCTTACCATGATCTTTTCTCATGTGCCTACAGTGTGTCTAATGGTTCTGACACTCACTGCTCTGAGTGAAAGGAAAATTGGTTTTGTGGAAGTCTATGGAGATCATGCTTCTAAAATGGTACTTTGCTCCTGGGCACAGATGGTGCGAACCTATCTGCTCTGAAACAAGACAATCATTCTTGTGCTAACAAGCAGATTATTTTGACTTTAAATGGGGACAGATCAGAAACTAACTGCAGTGTGTCAGCATTTGCACAGATGACTGAGCTTCACGAAGACCTGCAATGAGAAACACCAAAGAGCAGGGCAAATAACAACAGGGTTTGGACTTCAGATTTTCCCATTGATATTAAAAATATTTTGAATTTGCCTCTGTCTTTTAGTTGCTCCAGTTCTTCTCCTCTCTCTTGCTTCTTGTCCCCTCTTCCAAAGACAATGAAGTTTTATCCCAAGACGCTGTGTCCATTCATCCCAAGACACTAGAGTTTCATCAAGTTTTAACTAGGCCTTTGTGTCTAACTGAGTCACCCCCAGGGGGAGTACTGGGCTGTAGAGAATTGAGAAGAGGACCAAACACCAGGTAGGAAAGTTTTTAAACTCAAGAGTGAGTCTAGTCCCAGAAGTCCTTGTTAGCTCCAGTTAATTGCTCTTAGTGTTTTACGAAAAACAAATATTTAATTGAGAAAAGGCAGGATCGCATCAATCCAAATCGAGATTGGACTGAGAATGCTGTCACACCCTTGTCACATCAGAGCTGGAGACAGTTAATCAAAAACTTTTGAACAGCTCCAGAGGTTTTAGGATGTTACATTGGAGTCATCGGGCCAATGTACACTGCATGGAAACTGGGCTTTACTTCGCTTTGGCCAGAGAAAACATGATGTTATTTAACAACTCCCAGTAGCAACAACAAAAGGCAGCAAAGCTGCTTCTTCACAAGGGACAGAGATCATAGGTAATACTCCTGACTGATGTAAAATGTTTTAACCAAAGCTAATGCACTCCTACTGTGGCTGGCTCAAAAGTTCAAAGCCATATGCTCTGCTGTAAAACAAAACTTTTCTCCACTAGAACCAGCAGAGCAGGATGTCCCTTGTGTCTCCTGCTGTAAAACAACAAGTGTCCTGGAAACCCTAAGATTAAATCTCCCCTTTTCACCATTACCAGTACAGAAGCAGGTACATTAAAAATTGCTCCTCGCCTATCAATGTGCTCATTCACTCTTCTCAGGCTTCAAGGAATTCATAGAATCATAGAATAGTTTGGGTTGGAAGGAACATAAAGATCATCCAGTTCCAAACCCTCTGCCATGGGCAGGGACACCTCCCACTGGATCAGGCTGCCCCAGGCCCATCCAACCTGGCCCTGAACCTCTCCAGGGATGGGGCAGCCACAGCTTCCCTGGGCAACCTGTTCCAGGGCCTCCCCACTCTCATGGTGAAGGAATTATTATTATATTAATTTTGTATTATTTTATCATACTGCGCCAGTATGCCCTGACTACTATGCTCTATCCATTGGCCTTGGGCTTATACCCCTCCTTCTGTCTTTTTATGGTCCACACTAACTTTGCTCTGGCCTTATCCATTTTTTATTCCTTCACTACCTCAGTTCAGCATATCTGAGTTAACCTATTGATGTAAGCTTTTCCACCCCTGTTAAGTGAACACATTTGAGTCCTGTGTCATACCTGCCCTTTGACTAAAAATCACTGTTCTGATATTCTCAGCTATGCTGTTACTCTGCCCCGGCTATGTTCGCTACACCACTGACAGCTTATACTTCATCGTGCATCACAGCCTTTTGGATGAGACCTTCAGCCTTCAAAGGCACCTCAACCATCTGCCCTTCTACTGTACATCCCTACTAGCCTTGTCCCTAGCTAAGCCGTGTCCATTTTTGCTACCCACTACTCCAGCTGAGCCCATCATAGTTACACGGTGGACTGAAATACCTCTTCCATGCCTCTGTTCCTCCTTTTCCTCCTACACCAGATTAAAACTGAATGAAATCAACATCTTGTTCAGCAAATGGAGCTATGACAGTGAGCATTAGCCATGCTTTTCTTTTGATAATCACACATGTAAACCCCTTTGGAGTTCTTTTCTTTATTATCAATTTGCTTTGTGCATCTACAATGTAATCCTCCTAAGGTTTTGTTGTGCACAGAAAGCTGTTACCAAATCCTGTAGGCACACGGTAGAAAAGTTTCCTTGAATATTCTCACATCAGAGGTTACCAGGAAGATGAAAGAGGTACTAGTTGCCTGAACTGATGGGCTAGGGCATGTGGAAGCAGAAAGAAGTGTGTGTGCATGTGACAATGGTCCTGCTGAAACCCAGCAGTGTCTGACTTGCAGAACACAGCCTGTTCCAGCTTTGTGCGCTAATCAAATTTGCAAGTGTCTCCAGATTTGCCGGGGAAGAAAGTTGCAGCAAAGGATCTTCGATGAATTTGACTATAGGAGGCTGTAAGATCCACCGTAGCATATTCAGAGTTACTTACATTTAACTACTCTTCCAATCTGGTCTTTTAGACATAAGTGACTTCCCTATCGATATCAACACACTGCTTTCTCCTGGTTTACCAATTACACACTCCTGTTGCTCTTCTCCTTATGCATTTTTTCATAAGCCTTACCTCGCTCCTCAGCTGTGTATCATGTTCTGATTTGATCTCCTGAAGGTAAATATCAGCCTTTCCTTATCTTACTCCATCACCGTTTCAGCCTGTGTGTTCCACATCTCACCACTCTATAGACCATCAGTATCTAAGCCTGACAAAGAACTTTCCTGCCACCTGCTACATTGATATGGTCTTTATTTGCTGGGCTACTCCTGATCATGACATGTTTGAACCACCTGTCTGACCTGGACATCCCCTCTTCACCCAGCCCCCTGGTCATGCCATTTCAAGACACTTCACAGACTTTGCTGCCCTCCTTTAGATGTGCAAATGGTTTCCGTCTGGAAACCAATCATGCAATATCTTCTTTGATCTGGTACATCCCTAGTGACTTAGCTGCTGAGGTCCTCATTTCTGCTGGGTAACCCTGCAGGGCAAGGGATAGATTAATTCAGGCTGCTACTTGCTGCTATTCCTGCTGACTCACAGGCGAGAAGTAGTTTGCAATGAACACTGATGAGCAGTAGATGGAAGCAGTAACCTCAATATGTGCTGCAGGCATCATCACCAGAGACAAGAGCTATGACTGCTAGAGCTGTTAGTACGGAAGGGAGAGTTGAGAGATGGGAGGAGGGAGTTCATTAGATTCACAGAACTGTGCCACAGGCAGTACTGGAGTTATTTCTGATGATGGCCTGGTTTAGCAGAGGATAGTGTAGCCACAAAAGTGACTTTTGTCTCCTTCTTGAGTCACTTTTGCATCACAGCTAACCTGATCTGGCTTAATATTTTGCCAGCTATCCCAATCTTTATGAAAGCTGCCTTGTTCTGATTCATTAATTTTGACTCACTGCCTAGCCTGGTTCATATTATTTTATATATATATTCTCTTAGATGCCTGGATATCCCGTGTCATATCAAAGCTGACCCACTCTCTAGATGAAGTCCATACTTTCCATTTTAAGCCACCGATTTATCATGCTATAGACTAGTCCACAGGTCACACACACTGCTCCATCCCGATTCATATACGTCACTGACTTCCCACTCTGCTCCACCTTATTAGCCTGACACTTAGTCTATTCCACCCACTGTAGTTCCCTGACACAGCCAGGTCTTTTGCATTCACCACTTGGCCTGTTCTGTTTGTATTCTGCTGCCTTGGAGAGGTTCAGGTCCATTCCTTTTCCTCCCCTAGGTGTCAATGAAAACACACATCCTCCTCTTAACTCAGTTTCCCTTGTGAGAAAATTGACTCATGCCTGAGAATTCTTGTGCGTGCATTGCTTCCAAACTCTACCAGAGAGTGAGCCCGACCTCTGAAGACAACAATTTGTGACTCTTCATGGAATCATAGAATCACTAGGTTGGAAAGGACCCACTGGATAATCAAGTCCAACCATTCCCATCAATCACTAAACCATGTCCCTCAGCACCTTGTCCACCCGTCCCTTAAACCCCTCCAGGGAAGGGGACTCAACCCCCTCCCTGGGCAGCCTCTGCCAGGGACCAATGACACTTTCCATGAAAAATATTTTCCTAATGTCGAGCCTGAACCTCCCCTGGTGGAGCTTGAGGCCATTCCTTCTCGTCCTGGCCCCTGTCACTTGGGAGAAGAGCCCAGCTCCCTCCTCTCCACAACCTCCTTTCAGGGAGTTGGAGAGAGCATGACTTATGCTCCCTGTCTACAGATACATCTACATTTAAGATTCCTGCAGCCAATGGATAAAGAAGCTTGTAATGAACTTCTACAGGCTCTAGGTGGAGCTTAAAGGATGCAACAAGTGACAAATGTACTAGTTGAGAGTTTTATTTTCCCAGAAGATGAACTTTATGTAGAAGTCTTAATTCTCCTTCAAAAAGTCCTGAGGCTTCATAAGACTTTGTTTTTCAGGGCCAACCCTCCTTCCATGTCAGGTGTTAAAAGCCAAAGGTTTCTGGAGGCAGCACAATTTTTAACAAGGAGAGAAACAAGCAGAAAATAATTGATTCTCACTGGTACCATGGACCATAACTTACACTGCTACCTTCCCCTGGTCTTGTTAGTTTAACAAAATGACAGAACTGGACTATAATAGCACTTTGCTTTGGTGTAAGTGCCAAACTTTTGGTAACTACTAATCTAGTACCTGGCCTTGACAGATCTTGATAAGCCATTGTACCAACATGGCTTCAAGAACCATTCAACTCCCTGACCTCCTTCCAAAAGGAAAAAAATAAGGAGGAGAGGAAAGACATTACTGTTATAGCTTTGTCCACTCCGATAATGTAGTACTTTGGCCTGATACACAGAACTTTTGATGATCTGAGTCAGTCCACCCAGGGTACTCTAGTCTCTAGCCTGTCTATCTGTGGTCAACACTCTTCTCTAGGGAAGTTGATTAAGTTAAGATAGAAGATTAATGGATCAGTTGATTAATTAAAAGTGTATGAAGCAGGTCTCTGATGTCCGTTACTATAATCTGGGACTTCTTTTCCCCTCTCCTTTCCAGAAATGAGGACAGGTTGTTAACCCTAAGACTTAGAATCATTAAGGTTGGCAAAGATCTCTAAGATCATCAAGACCAGCCATCAGCCCAGCACCATCATGCCTACTAAACCATATCCCAAAATGCGACAACTACAAGATTTTTTTAACACCTCCAGGGATGGGGACTCCATGACTTCCCTGGACAGGCTCTTCCAATGCTTCTCCACCCCTTCAGTAAAGAAATTTTGCCTAATATCCAATCTATATTTCCCCTGGAACAAATTAGAAGAATAGCTACTAACACTCTGCTGACTACAGTCTTGCTGCTACAACTGAGGATGCAGTGTTATATGGGAGAACTACTGACTTCTGCTCAGCTTGCTGTCCACAAGGGCCTAAAGATGCTTTTCTACAAGTTTTTTTTTCTAGTTAGTCAGACTCTAGCCTGTCCTCTCACATGGCGCTACTTTAGCCCATGTGCAGGACTCTATATTTGCCTTTGGTGAACTTCACGAGGTTCCTAACATCCCATTTCTCCAGACAGTTGATAACCTCTGTCTCCCTCCAGCATATGAACATTCTCCTCAGTTAGGACTCCATTAGTAACCAGATACCAGCTACACTTCATGGCAATTATTAGAGTCTTTAAAATCTAATGTCCAGCCCATTTTCCATCCCACTGTATTGACCAATCATCCAGCTCGTATCCCATCAATGTGACTGTACCATGGGAGGCTGAAGTCAATGCACACAATATTGTGGTCTCCCCTTAATGCCCAGAGCCAATTAGCTCATTCCAGAAAGCAAGCAGGTTAGTCAGGCATGATTTGCCTTTGGTGAATCCATATTAGCTCCTCCCAGTCACCTTCTTCTTCCTTATCTGGCTTGAAATGCGTTCAAGAATTTAATCTATAACCTTCATGACCATGATGAGGGTCCTTTTGTCCCCTGGGTGCTTCTTGCTCTTCTTTCAGATGGGAGGAGCATTTGCCGTTTCCAGCCATAAGGAAATTCTTCCAACTGCCATTGCTTTTTCAGGATGAGAGTAGCCCCACGACACTGGCCAGCTCCTACAGCACCCCTAGATGAGACCCATGTGGGGCTCTGGAAATTCTTCCTTCCTCTTTTCACAATCCTTGCTGGTTTCAGCTGGGTAATTTTGTTTTGGCTTCCCAGCTTTCCTGGGTCCCTTTGATGGATTACCTAGGGCTGTCTCTCTTTAGATTCTGCAAGAAACATCCTGAATAAACAGGTGACTGCTCTGCTGAAGTGCAGGACTGTGATTCTATTATTTGCTTTGCTCATTTGCTCTCAAGATTATAATCCATAGACTCATGATTGTGCAGCAAAAGTTGCTCTCAGCCTCCAAATCCTTGACCAGTTCTTCTTCCTTTGCAAGCAATGAGTATAGCAGAGCACCTCCCCGGCAGTTTTTCATCACCTGCAAAGAGAAATTGGTTTAAGCACAATAGTTAGTAATACAGTTGTAAGGTAGGCATAATTCTAGTTGTAAATTCTATAGTTAGTTGAGGTCTCTGTGTACACTGAATCACGGAATCAGAGAACCATTTAGGCTTGGAAAGGACGTCTTAAGACCTTTTAGTCCAACCCCTCTGCTCAAGCAGAGTCAGTTAAATCAGGTTGCCCAGGATGATGTTCAGTCAGGTTTTTTGTATCCTCAGGGTCACACATCCCACAACCTCTCTGTGCTACCTATTCCAGACTTTGCCCACTGTCGCAGTGGTGAGGTTGTGGAGTCTCCTTCTCTGGAGATATTCAGAAACTGCCTGGACATGTTCCTGTGCAATCTGCTGCAGGTGACTCTTTTAGCAGGGAGACTGGACTAGATGATCTCCTGAGGGCCCTTCCAACTCCAACCGTTCTGTGATTTTGTGATTCTGTAGTCTCTAGTCACTTCAGAACAGCTCTGTTGATTTATTTCAGTTGAAAGTCTGTCCCTGTAAACATTGAATGTATTCTTGGTACTACATGCTAAGCATTACGTACTTTCTGAAACACACTTTGGGTCACCAGTTGCAGCTGAAATACATGTAGGAAGCTGGACATAGCAGAGGGCTGGCATTCCCCAAGGTATCTTGAAAGTAAACAAACTGAAATCTATATCTTGCATTCCAGTAGCATCATAGGAAATTGTGTATGCTGGGGATCAGCTTGATTGGCCTCAGATAAGCTGTGTGACCTTATGCCAGCTGAAATTTTTACCTTCTTTGTGTCAGAGAAGTAATAGCAAGGTATCCTTGGCATAGACACAGCTAGTTCTCTCCGAAGGAGTAGCACTCACTTATGTTATGACACTTAATGTCACTCATTTCTAAAGGGATAATATCAATTTACCCAAATTAAAAACCTGGTCCATTCTATTCCTATTCCCTCTGCTTGCGGGCAGGAAGGATCTACTGGGGGATCTAGACAGGATGGATCAATGATTATGAGGAAAGCAAGGAAGCATCCTTGTGTTCATGAAAGGCTCCTTCGAACTTCTAGAGTTAAATTGTGAAGTGGAGTCTTCTGAGGTATCCTCAGAAATTTAGTTCACAGAGTCACAGAATTTTAAAGTTTAGAAATGATGTTTAAGATCATTGAGTCCAACCTAACACAGCCAAATTCACCAGTAAACCTTGTTCCTAGGCATCTCGTTTACACGTAACGCTTCCAGTGAAGTAATATTTGCTAATTTCTAGTTTAAACCTCCCCTGGCACAATTTGAGGTAATTTCCTCTTGTCCTATTGCTTGTTGCTTGGGGAAAGAGACCTGCACCCACCTGGCTACAACCTCCTTCCCAGGAGCTGCAGAGAGTGATGAGGTCTCCTCTCAGCCTCCTCTTTTCCAGACTAAACACCCCCAGGTCCCTCAGCTGCTGCCAGACCCCTGAGCTCCAGACCCTTCCCAGCTCCGTTCCCCTTCTCTGGATGAGCTCCATCAGCTCAATGCCTTCCTTGCACTGAGGGGATCAAAACTGAACCCAGGATTCAAGGTGAAGGTGCAGCTTCACCAGCACCGAGTACAGGTCTCCTTCTTCTCCTGCTAGCCATAAAATTCACCCTTTATGACTGCTCTCTTCTAGCACAGACAGGTTTGCCTGGAAACCTATGCAATTTTGCTGCAGTACTATCACTACTTTTCATCTCTGTGTATTAACCCCCTGCTTTGGGCTGCTTCTGCTACATTGCTTTGACAATCTCTCCCAGCCTTCTGAAAGAACAAACAAGACATGAATACTTTTTTTTCCACCCAGGCAGAGTATTTCAGGAAAGTATATTGGTGTGAGTGGTTCACCAGCTACCTCGAGAACCTGGTTCCTGAGGTCTCTTCCTGGTATAAGCTGAGACAGTGCTGGAGGTCTCTTTACTGTTGGTACTTCCCATATCATCTGATCCCTGGCATTAAATGCAGGCCATGGAACCTGTTCCTTCTGTTAAACACCAGAGGAGAATGACTTGCGACCATGAACCTTCTATAATAACAGATATTAAAGCCACTAGATTTGAAAGATGTGCAATGTATGTCCAGGAGTCATATGTGCAAAGGAGTAAAGAAGTCCTGCAGGTAGCAGAAGCTGTAAGATGAACCTAATCTCATTATCCTTATTTAGTCCATGCTCATCCAGCTCAGTTTCGGGTTTCCTAGAATCATAGAATCATTAGGTTGGAAAAGACCTTTGAGATCATCAACTCCAACCATCTTGAGTTTCAGAGCCCCAGATGTGCTACAGGCTGTTATTGGGAACAGGGAGACCTGTTGCTGCAGGAGAGATAATTTACACAAATATACATGGCTCATACAGAGCCCTTTCTAAGTTCTCTAAAGGTGTCAAAGGCAACTCCAAGCTTGCTTTTGGTCTAGATGTTATGGGCTAAGCACGTCTGAGGATGAGCTGGAATCCTGAAGCCACTTTGCAGTGAGTAATGGTAAACATTAAGGTCATCTTATTCCACTACCCTGGCATGACTCACCCTTATTAAACCACTTCTTGTGCTACCTGATTATATCTAATCTAATATTCATCATGCTGACCAGCCCATGTGACGTCTGCCCTGGCTCAGTGCCCAACTTATCCCATCATGCTTTCTCTATCTGGTCTACTCCATCCAAGCTATCCTGCTATGCCAACCTGTTCAATCCACCTTAATTTACTAATCCTGCCCGCTCTGTCTGAGCTTACACTGTATCTCAGCATCAGTCGTGGTGATCTAATGCCTAAGATTGATTCAGTCACACTGCAATAATGATGAAGTTTATTCTGTTCATACAGACACAGTCCATTTTGCCATGACTAATTCCACTTAACCCCCTGTCCCAGAGCTCTGATTTTTAAAGATCAGTCAAATTTGCTTACCTTAATATGATGTGGACTGTTAAGGCAGCACATTAGGCAGTCCTCGTTCAGAGCTACCAACTCAATTCTTCTCTATGCATTGTGTGTTCAATCCTGCCTCTGAGAGTGGTGGAAAACTATCTTGTCGCCACAGGCATGGGGTAGGGAAGATATATGGAGTGAGCAGGCATGGATAAGAGAGGTCTTCCAGCCTTTAGACAGGATGGTGAAGAGACTGGGGTTGTAGAACCTGTGGAGGTCTTTGTTCTTCACTGAAAAGTGGGAGTGAAGCATTTCAGCGTCCTGCTTCCCAGGGTGTTGAGTTTCACAAGTAAAACCGGTTGGGCAGTGGCGCAGAGTGTGGCTGAGAAATCAGACAGCATCAGAGGATTGAGTTTTGCTGACAGGCAATGCTGCAAAAAGAATTTTACATCACTTCCCTCACCTTGTTCGACACTATTACTCCATTGCCCCATCCTGGTCTGTGCTTTCTAAAGGGACCAAAATGGATCAGTGTGTATTGAGACTGACTCTCCTGAACTCTTACAACTCAGTCTGTGGCCTGGTCACCTTAAGTGATTTGATTTCTTTGGCCCAACTGCAGCACCCCAATTCACCAGAATGATTCAGCCTCCCTCTTCCACTAAACTTTATCAGGAAGCTGTTGGTATCACACAGATTCCTCTTGTCTGGCCTATGTTCACCAAGCCTCTACTGCCCACCTCTTGGACAAACCGGGCTTGAGTGTTGATGCCGTGAAAAAGGCCAAACTCAATAATCAATGCAAATTTGATCTTCTAGCAGGTATTGTTTAATTCATAATATGATACCGCATGCACAGGGAAATGTTTCACCTAATGCGTGTCTCCATTGAGGCTGGTTAAAGGACTTTTATACTGGTTAAACATACATATTCATATAGATTCCAAGAAACACTGGTTACGTATTCGGGAAATATTGGTTAAACATACATGGAACTCATTATCATATCTTATCACCCACTCTCAAATGTACATCACAGTTCCTTTGTGTCTTCAGAATCCTCTGATGCTCTTTATCTTATCTCCTTCCCCATTGTGTCCTCTTGGTGAGCTCAGGTCTGTCCTTTCTTCCTGCTGGGGAACTGTCCTTGTTTCATCTAGTAAACAAGCCAAACTCCTATTACAATCACATTCTTTCTTACTGCAAGATGGTCAAGATTTGATTCTTATTATTCTTATTAATCTGAATGATTTATTTCTTCCTTCACTATGGTGTGAATCTCTTGCTCTGTTTTTGAATTTGGGAAACCTCCCTCCAGGAACACCATTGCGATAAAATGGAAAACAGGTTCAGAAGTCTGGGATTTACAGTGCAACACACATTGACAGATATAACAGATATTATCAAAACTCAGATAAATTAACCTTTACAGCTGACTGTCCTACCCACCTAAGCCTTCTGCATAGCTTGGCCTGTTTGTGTGTTCTAAGAATATGGGTAAAACCCAGCCATGCTGTTGCATCTTCTGACTTGTGCTGTTCAGCTGAGTGCAGAGGGTGGGTTGTCTTTCAGCAAGAAGCCCAGGGCAGGGCTATGGGACTTCTTTCCACAATCCCCTTTCTCCTGTTCCACACCTCACAGCGTGTTGTACAACTGGCATCCTGGAACAAGAAAGTGAGACGCTGGGGGGAAGGTTGAGGGATTAACCTCAAGACCTACAGCCTTGGGTGAAAGATCAGGGAGTGTTTTCTTTGTCTGCAGCAAAGTTTCCTGTAAATCTTAGAATGACCTAAGGGATTGTGACCTCTCTTTTTTAAGACATCACCCCTTTGATAGGTTTGAAAATGATCATGAAAATGACTGAGCTTTAAAGTGACCCAATAACCAAAGAAAGACAACACTTCTGTAGACAAGGACAATGGAATTCTCCCTAATTCCATGTCCTGTCTCATCCACCCTTGTTAAATTACTTCCCTTGAAAAGTCCATTTTTTTGACACTGTGATGTTCCACTTTCACACACCCTCCTCTCTACAACTTCCTCTCAGAGAACTTATAACACTCTTGCAAAATACGGTTGTATAAGCTGTTTTTCACTAAGAAATGGCTGAACAAGTAGTTTGTAGAAAAAAAATAGATAAATATTATCCGGTACCCTTCTGGTACAGTACAAGATATACTTAAGAATTTAAGGACTTATAAACAACAGACTGGGTAAGAAATGTAGTATGTAAAAATTAGCCCAATAACAGCCTTGTAATAGCATCGGGATAGGTTGTAAACTTTTGGAGAGGATGGTCTTGCTTTGAGACAAACAGTATAAACAGGATTCTTCTTAGAAATTGTAGCTTTGTTTACTCTGGGTTTATATTATCACTGGTCATACTAACCTGTAAGAATTGTTATGTCATAGAACCATAGGGAATGAAAGACCATGAGCAGTACGTGTCTCCAAGGTCCTTAACAGACCTGGTTCTTTTACATTAGGGTTTTTTTTTTTTCCTGGCACCTCAGTATATCCAGACTTCTTAAAATAAACTGATTAAGACAGCGTTGAAATATGTTTTGTTGGGATTATTAACTTTGCTGGTGGTGTGTGAGTGGATACAGTGAATCATGTTGTGGCAAAGAGGTTGAAAAGAAGCATAACTCAAGCAAAGGTTAAAGCAATAATGCTGAATATGTTATAGGGTAAGGAAGAAGAAAAGGAAGTGGTGCTTGGACTAATTACTCTAAATGATTATAAAATTAGAGGCAAGAACACACGATGGGACAGCATGGCCCACATGGATATTGATCCTGGGCTCCCAGGAGTGGTGAGCTCTGAAGATAGTGGTATCACCACTACAAAGCAACATGACTGGAAAGAGAAATAAACGGTTGCTTTGTTACCACCAGTACTCTGCAATAAAATCAGGTTAATAGAGAAAAATGTCAATAAACAACATAATTTGGCCTTTCCTATTAGCATCAGAAATGCAGAAAGACAGACAGAGGTAAATTAATAACTTTACAAGCTCCACATCTGTTTCAGTGTCTTGATGATCTGTCTTCTTTCTCGCTTTCTTTGTTTTAGAAGCTTACTTCTTGCTGTCCTTGCACATGGGGCCCATCCTCTTCACCCGGATGATGCGGGGCTGACTTAGCTCTTCATCCCAGTAGTACTCTGGGGACAGCAGGCGTGTGGGCTTGTGGTACAGGAGATACTTGTTGAGGTGGCTCTCATCATGCTGCCTAGCTTCAATGCCATTTTCTCTGTCCTTCATGACCCCTTTAAAACAGTCTCTGGTCAGTTTGTAGACCTCAGACACGCTTCCCCCATAGAAGCTTGCTGTATAATAGAAGTCCCCTTCTCCTCCAGGGATAGCAGCTTGTGACTCAGTGCGTCTCTCATATGATTTTCTCTCACGATGTGCTGTGTACTGGCAGGAGCTGATGGTCCCCACCAGTGTATCAATGATCTCCACACCAACGTGTTCAAATAGCCGGACATTAATGTCTATGGAGTAGAGATAGTCGACCTCATACTGGAATTGGCTGTGGATATATCTGCTGATGATATCCATACGGCTCATGGAGATATCCTGCCACTGTGAGTGATTCTGGACAGGAATGACAAAGAGGTGATTCTCAGGGGCCATCTGAAGGTGAGGGATCTGCTCAGGATTGTCTGTGAACAAGTAGAAGTTCACCGTGTGCCCCGCAAGGAAGTATGTGTTGGCAGAGCTCATGAACCCTTCTATGAACTGGACATATCTGAGAGACAAGGAAAGGAAAAGAGTTGAGAGGGGTTCCTCCTTGTTGAAGAATGGGGGCTTTTCGAGTTCATTTTGTTTCTCCTTTTCTATCCATTGCTCCCTTCTTATTTTTATTTAACATAGCTGCTCCCCCTTCAACCTCTTCCCATTCTTCTGCATGTTATACCATTTTTCAGTTTTTATCGGTCTCTACTCTTGGCCTTTCACACTCCGTGTTGCTCTCTGGTATCACTTTAGAGTATAAATACTTCTTACCCTTCACTCTCTCATCCTCTCTGGCTCCTTTGCACTCTTTCTGCAGTTTAACTTTTTGACTTACTGTTCTAGAGAGGATCAAAATTATCAGCTAAATAATTTTAATTGCCTTGAGAAACTTGAAGTCTCTACCTAAAACTGGGGAGCTTAGTGGAGATAGAGGGAATATAGTTCTTTATCCACTCAGAAACTCAAAGAGCAACCAAGCTATGATGACACGACTAATAATTTCAGTGGAGCTAATATTTGAGCTCTAATAGGAACCCATGAACCATCTCAACTTTGCAGAGTATTTATATTTTTTACCCCAAGTCAGAGGCAAAGCTTGATGTTAGAAACAGAGCAGGAGCTGGAATTTTCTTCTCAAGGGACCAGAATGTTGGTTATACTTCCACGGACACTTTTTGCCCTTTGCAAGACAATATCTCCTGCTTTTTTACAGCCAGTTGCCTTACTTGGGAAGCTGAAACTCATGTTTTTTTCTCACAGTTTAAAGCTGCTCATGTTCTGTCTTTGGAACCTTTCTCACTCCTGGTCCAGCAGCATAGCTGGCAGGTACGACATTTAAGTATTTGACAAGAAATAAATGACAAACCAATACCTTTTAACAGCAAAAGTGACCACTCCAGTGACCAGGTTCTTCTGCATATACTGGGCATTCAAGATGTCTCTATTGAATGTGCCTTCCCAGACAATTGGAGCCAGCCAAGGTGTCAACAGCAGAACATCTCGCCTCCTGCAATGAGTTTGAGAATGAGGGTGGTCTTTAGATGGCCTATGGAATTCATGAGGCCAAACTTCTCTAGCACGTCTCTACTCTTGGGTTAATCATCCCAGACTCCCTTTGAAATCCCTACGGGTCAAGAAAGTACCATCAGTGAAATCTGAACTAGGAGTCATCATATCTTGGAGTAGATGCCTAAAATAAGTCAGATGCCTCTAAAATATTTGCTTGTCTAGAAAGTTTCTGACTACAAAAGAACTAGAGGAAGTTTAGAGCCTGTTGCTGCTGAGATGATTTGGGTCACCTTTTGGACGTGTCATTGAGCCCCATCCAAGGATTAACTTTATCAGTATGGTTTTTCAGATTTTATAAAATTGAAGCAATATATTTCTCAACAAGTATTTCTACCCAACTGTAGGTTTCTATATTGTAGATGGACGCATCTGAACAAGTTTTCAGCAATCCATTATTGTATGTGAAGAGAGAAAAGCTTATCCAAGGGCAGTGGAGCACCTCCCAAACAGGCTGAGAGCGCTGGAGAAAAGAAGCCTGGAGAAAAGAAGGGTCTATGGAGATCTTATAGCGACCTTCCAGTTCTGAAAGGGGCTCCAGGAAAGCTGGGGAGGGGCTCTGTGTGCAAGGATAGGATGAGGTGGAACAGTTTTAAGCTGAAAGAGGGAAGACTGAGATAATATTTTAGGAAGAAATGTGAGGGTGCAGAGGCACTGGCACAGGTTGCCCAGAGAATGTTTGATTTATCTTTTTGATTTCAACAGTTACAGATTTAAAACATAAATCTTACCGTGGCTTTGTCAGAATCAGCTGAGGATATAATATGCTGTGGAAAAGAATAAATATACATGACCTTGGAATAATGTACATGGTCATTCATTATCACTATAATCCAATCATGCTAATAACAAGAATGGCAAGAGTGCAAGGATATATGGAGCCTAAAGATTTCTGATTTGAGAGAATATCATTTTAGTGGCTATTCAGCATCAAAGGGAAAGACAAGAAAAAAAGGACATCATCAATTAAAACATACAAACCTTAATGAGCAGTATTATGAAACAATAACAAAGAAAGGAAAAAGTAAGTAAGTCAACAACTGGTGAGCTGAGGTGATTTGTGGGAATGTGCAATATTTACATTTAGTGGAAGAGTCAAAGCAGAGAAAGGGAGAAACAGAGAACAAATGGCTGAAAATGGAAAAAAGGTGGTGGATAAAAGGGTTCAGTCCTGTATAAACTGGCTGTTGGTCACTTGGCTAGGCTGACTAAGCCTTGAGCCTGCGGTGTGTCCTTTCTTCTTTTTGGACACTCTGCATTTATTTTCCATGTAACTTTGCTCTGCAGACTGCATGCAGATGAATACATCAGCAAATGTCAAACTGATCAAGGCTGTGAGCAGGAGGAGACCAGAATATGGAAAGGTCTGAGGTCAGAGCCGGAGACTGGAGAAGTGAGACTCAGGATCTGAGCATTTAGTCTGGATAGAGCTATTGTCTGGTCTAGGCTTGGAGGAGTTTCCAGGCACACACATCCATCCAGTTTGAGTTGTTTACATGAGTCCTACCTGTGTAAAACCACTGATCACTACTTTGTGTGGGTCAGCCTTGGTGGTCACTGTACCTTTCCCCTATACACGCTTGCATCTTTCCTGTTAATGTTGAGCTTCATCATAGGCTGGAGATACAGATTCAGCAGGAGAAATCCTTGAGTCTTAAAGATGACCAGATTCAGCTTGCTTTAACAAGAATAATTACAGAGATCTGTGTTTTACACTAAAGAGAACATGACAGCTGTCTCTGAAACTTGGAAGAGGGCAGCAGTGTTATGGAATATTTGAGGTGAAGAAGCTGTCCTTCACAGACCATAATGCCAAATGCCGGGTCCTGCACTTGGGGCACAACAACCCTGTGCAGTTCTACAGACTAGGAGAAGTCTGTCTAGAAAGCTGCCTGGAGGAGAAGGACCTGAGGGTGTTGGTTGACAGTGACTGAACATGAGCCAGCAGTGGCCCAGGTGGCCAAGAAGGCCAATGGCATCTTGGCTTGGATCAGAAACGGCGTGGCCAGCAGGTCCAGGGAGGTTCTTCTCCCTCTGGACTTGGCACTGGGGAGACCGCTCCTCGAATCCTGGTTTCAGTCCCTTCATCATCCTTGTGGCTCCTTGTTGGGCTCTCTCCAGCAGGCCCATGTCTCTTCTACTGTTATTCTAGAGCTGCTTGCTCTAGCAGAGACAATTCCAGAAAATAATTCATCCCACTGACCTAGAATGTCCCTTTCAAAGACATTTCCAAATCATCTGGAATGCTGTTACTACTAGAAATAATACCAGTCAAGGACTCTTCTTTTTTAGCTTGGGAGATGGATGGTGGCAGGGGAGGGGAAAACTGAATTATACTTTAAGTAAACGGAAAACATTTCAGTATTCATCATGATTGCCTGTGTCCCTTTCTGAAAGCAAACAAACAAAAGACCCTGCATCTATGCGTTAAGGGTTTCTGGAAGAGCACCTTCTCTAAACAGACATTCCTTCCTATCCTTTCAGCCACCTTCTCAGCTGTCCTGACTTGTATGTGCCAGAAACAGAGTCATGAGAGCAATGTACTATCATGCTAGTGAAGCCAGAGAAATTATCCTTACCTTGGAAGCATTGGAGATGGTTCATTTAAGTCTGTTTGTCTGCAAATAAGAGAGAAACAAAAGACACATAAATACCTCATGGCACAGCAGTTTTACATTTTCTTTTTCATGCCAGCAGGGATTAGCCTTGATCCAATTGGGCATCCAGGCAGGCAGGCTCCATTACAGATACTATCATATAGTTTATATTATTTCACCTCTCTATGTAATGTTAACTACATTTTCAGACATACTATGCACCTTGTCTAACTATTGTGGAAAGCAAAATAATCTATATTAGGATTATTTTCAGCAGGTCCGGTCCTGTAATGCATCTAAATAAAATTTTATTTTCCTCCTACATGCTGAGTGTCTGATTTAAAAATGCAAACCATCTTGACAGAATCATAGAGTCATTTGGTTGGAAAAGACCTTTGAGATCATCACGCCCAAGTGTATCTGTCCACTACTAAATCATATTCCTAAACACTTCATCTGCCCATCTTTTAAACATCTCCAGGATTGGGGACTCCACCACCTCCCTGGGCAGCCTCTGCCAGTGCCTGAGAACCCTTTCAGTGAAGAAATGTCCAATCTGAACCTCTCCTGGTGCAGCTTGAGGCCATGAGAACTGCATCTTCAATACAGTTTGCTCGTAGGTGTCTGTCTGCACTCTCGAGTACATACAGCACATCACAAAATAGATAATGCTGCTGTCCATTCCCACTGGTTGTGCACTCCTGTAGGTGAGTCACCAAATGGGAACCCACCAATCTCGATTCCTAGAGTTTCCAGTAGGAAAATCAGGTTGAACACATCCCTGGAGGTGTTCAAGGCCATGTTGGATGGGCATTGGGCAGCCTGATCCAGGAATCCAGGAATTAGATCCAGGGGGTTTGGAACTAGATAATCTTTAAGGTCCCTTCCAACCCAAACTATTTTACGATTCCATGATTCCATGATTCTTTGACAGCTGGGAGATAAGTCTGCAGTACAATATCTTGTCTGGGGCTTCCCGGGACAAGAAAGGGATTGATGTACAGATGAGAGTCCAGCAGAGGCCACCGAGGGGGCTGGAGCACATGGAAGAGGGAGGGAGGCTAATACATTGGGGTCTGTTCAGCTCCACCTGCCACAGGAGAACTTGCTGCTATCCAGAACTACCTGATAGGAGCAGAATACAAAGACAGAGCAAGGCACTTCTCTGATGTGCACGGCAATAGGATGGGGGGGAAGAGACATAAGTTAGAAGTTGGGAAATTCAAATGAAATATGACAAAATTTAAATATATTTTTTTAAGTTCTGAGACTGGTCAAATGCTGGGATGCACTTCCCAGAGAGGCTGTGGAAGCTCCACCTTTGGAGGTTGTTAAGACTTGACTAATCAAGTCCTTGAGCAACCTGCTCTAGTTGTCCCTGCTTTGAGCAGGGAGTTAGACCAGATGAACTCCAGAGGTCCTTTTTCAAACTCAGTTGCTCTAGAATCGTGTAAAAGGGTTTCTCCTTCTGGCTTTGCATTTTCTCTAACAGAGTATTCTAATCTTTTAGCTGTGCCTGTAATTTCAGGGCAGAATTAATGTCAGTGGACACAGCTTTTCTCTTAGAAAGAGAAAAAAAAGGGAAAATCGTCCACATGGGTGTAGTGCCAAAGCTCCAGGCAAATAACTGGGCTGCTGGCTACATCTTACCCTGAGGTTAAGGTCATGGAACCAGATGTGGGAAGCTACTGTACAAGGCATCAGAAATTTCTGGATGTTACAAATAGGAGTGTGGGAATCTGTCAGAGGCTACAGATGGTGCTGTGAAGCACAGCTCAATTTCACTGTATGTCAAAGGGGGAGTTTTGTGAGAAAAGACCAGGATTCACAGGTAATGGAAAAGGTGTTAGGGACCTTTAGGGGACCAGATTCTTGCAAAGCAAACAGCTCCCATGTAACCATATCAGTAAAGCTGTGCAAGTCCAAGGTCAGGTAACCATATCAGAAATATCAAAATTAGGTCTGGATGCAGCAGAACTGTGACCAGTGGATAAAGAGTAGCTAGAGATGAATTGTTTATTTGAGAGAGGACTAGAGTGCAGAAGTGGAGGTGCTCTGTTGGTAAATAGGAAAGTCAAGAAACAGGAAAGCGGTAAGAAGGCAAATCCTGTAATCAGGGCTGTCTAAGGGTACCTGTTGGGTAAGCCTGGGTTGCATCACAGCATCACGTATCAAGACAATAAACCAAACCTGTTTTTTCTGATGATAACATAGAATCTAGATGTTGTTCTATGGTCAGCAGAACCACCGTGGGAGAGAGGCACCTCCCAGGCCTAAGCCTGAACATTCTGCTATTACTATTACATTCTGCTATTACTATTACATAATATTACTATTACATTCTGCTATTAGCCAGCAGTGGCCCGGGTGGCCAAGAAGGCCAATGGCATCTTGGCTTGGATCAGAAACGGCGTGGCCAGCAGGTCCGGGGAGGTTCTTCTCCCTCTGGATTTGGCACTGGTGAGACGGCACCTCGAATCCTGTGTTCAGTTCTGGGCCCCTCACCACAAGAAGGATGTTGAGGCTCTGGAGCGAGTCCAGAGAAGAGCAACGAAGCTGGGGAAGGGGCTGGAGAACAAGAGGAGTGGCTGAGAGAGCTGGGGGTGTTTAGCCTGGAGAAGAGGAGGCTGAGGGGAGACCTCATTGCTCTCTCCAACTACCTGAGAGGAGGTTGTGGAGAGGAGGATGCTGGGCTCTTCTCCCAAGTGACAGGGGACAGGATGAGAGGGAATGGCCTCAAGCTCCACCAGGGGAGGTTTAGACTAAACATTAGGAAAAAATTTTTCATGGAAAGGGTCACTGGTCCCTGTCCGAGGCTGCCCAGGGAGGGGGTTGAGTCACCTTCCCTGGAGGTGTTTAAGGGACGGGTGGATGAGGTGCTGAGGGACATGGTTTAGTGATAGATGGGAATGGTCGGACTTGATGATCCGGTGGGTCTCTTCCAACCTGGTGATTCTATGATTCTATACTATGCCCACTCTTGTTTCAGGATTAACAGCACTAGCAGCTACCTGTCACTTCCTCATGTGTAGCTGTCATGTTCCTGTCCCTTTTTGCTTAACCAAGTGTGTCTAGAGTGAGTGGCACACAGCCCAGCTCTCTGCTTAGTCAGACATAGTTCCCGTGTTACCAAAAGGGAATTTTGACTTTTGAGACTATTCATTTTCAAACTTCATGCAAAAAAACCCCAGGATCTGTGTCAGAGACCATGATAATGTCATCTTTATGGTTTCACACAAAAGGTATTGGTTGCATTCGCTATTTGATTCTTACCTGCTTCTTCCACATGCAAGAACATGTGTAGATATTCTGAATATCTCTAGAGAAGTCCTGAAAAAGTGATGAGAGATAAACCCAGTGTGGTCTGCACTACAGTTTCTAGAGGAAGGAGTCAAGGTAGTGAACTGTCTCCTATTCTGAACACATATTTTCACCTACCACTAGAGGACAGACCAGGATTCAACATGTACTTAGGGTGGACCATCAGAAACTCATTAAGAATAAACTCAGAAATTAAATTATTCGACAAGCCTGCTTTCTCAGCTTTGGCACTAGGTGTTACTCAGCATGGATAAAGGAAGAGGACTGATGTTTAGCAAGATACACATAGATATTCACACGTCAAAGCTGTGAGAGAGAAGGGGTAAGATGTCCTTACCGTGAAAGCTGACACAAGCTCTGATTCATGGTGCTCATACTAAAACCAAAACAAAACACAAAAAAGAATTCAAGTTAATGGAAAGAATATCAGGGGCATCAGGCAGGTCCTATTTTCTTATATACGGGGGCACATCCCAGGTTTTACTTCCCAAGGCAATATTGAGGATATTGAAGACAACAGCTGGCCAAATAAAAGTAGGTTTTCCCCTATAATCAGCTGCAACTCCTATTGATTTTAACTGTATAATTCCTTTAACTTAGGTTACTCCTAACACATGTGCAGGAGCACATACACACAGATACACTGCTTCAATAATTCAAAAAGCAATCATACGGATTGTCAAAGGATTTACTTCTAGTTCACAGGAAAATAAAATATCCTAGTGTTTCTGTCTTTGTATTTACATTACCTTATAACAGCAGCCTCAGATCTAGAACTCTAAGTAGCTGGTTAGAGCATTCTTTGGGTGAGAACATGACACAGAGTGATTATTTCCTGATCTTTAACTAAGTATGGGATTAATAGAATCTGGCAGGGCCCATTTCTTTCTAATGAGTACAGAGGAAACCTGAGATGACTTATAACCAGCGAGTCAACTTGTAGATGTCTAAACCAGGTGGGATTAAGCTGTCCTTTTGTGATATGATTTTGCAGAACTTATTTGTATTTCCCTCTTCAGAGTCCCCATGTTAAAACTCTGGAATCAGAGTCTGGTCACTCAGCTGAGGGCATTCACAGTAGAGATATCTGCATTTTAGCTGGTCAGTGCAGGATGACTTATCTCAAAATGTAGATAAGCACTTCTAGGGCATAGCTCCTCTGCTTAAGAATGAGTGTTATCAGAGGAATCTTAGCCTGGAGCCCTAGGATGATACATATGCTGAATCTTGCAAGACCGGCAGAATGAAACAGTCCCTTACAGCAGCATTTCCTCTTCAGAGGACGCTGTGGGTTCCTGGTCATCGGATGGGGAGAGAGGGTGGTGGAACCTGGGACAGAATAAGAAAGAAATGTCAGTCATAAAAAAAAAATAAAACACCCTCTATATGACTGAAACCGTAAAATGTATTTGTGAGGCCAAATCGGTGATGAGGATGTATCAAGAGAGCCGTCTAGCCTACTGTAACCTGCAGGTCTACCAGCTCTGAAGATCTGTGAATGATTTAATTTGCATTTCATGAGGCCTGAGACTGCTCATGCCATAGGAAATGTGCCTTTTTCACAGCTGAGCTTGTACTCAGCTGTTGCTAAAGATGACAGTGTAGTCCCCTTCCCGGTGTGAGGTGTCTACACCATCACGTTGGCTCTGCTCTGGTCAGTATATGAGATCTTCTCGATATGATCATCCTTGTAGCCTCCTCTGGACCCGTTCCAACAGTTCCATCTCCTTCTTATGTTGAGGATTCCAGAACTGGACACAACACTCCAGATGAGGTCTCACAAGAGAGGAACAGAGGGGCAGAATCCCCTCCCTCACCCTGCTGGCCACGCTTCTTTTGTTGCAGCCTTTATCATGCATTTACCATGCAGGATAAATAAAACAAAGAACACTCCACAGAGCTCTGGCTCTGTGCCAGGATCCTTCTTGTGGTCTGGAGTTCAGAGGTCTCATTGTGGTATGTAAACATGAAAATACACCTTTGGGCTCACAGGAATACACAGAGCTCAACTACTCAGATTTTTAGAATGTGTCCATACTTGCTTCTTTTTATCTTTTGAATATAAAAGAGGATTAGGAATTCAGCTTTGTGCAAATGCTTGCATTGGACCTCCCTATGTACAGCTGGAAGAAACATCACTCAGGCTGGGCTACAGACATATATCCAGTAGAGAATCATCATCAAAACTTAAACACCCACCAGATCGCTCCAGTGATTCCTGCTGTCACAAGAACAGCCAATCCATGTAATTTTGTGAGTCCCATGTTGTAGGTCTTGATAAAAAAAAGATTGTGAACCCTGGATTGACAATAAAGTGAAAAAAACACATAGAAAGTACTGTAGTTATTGAATATTGAATAAGCCTCCTATTTTGGACATAACACAGAGAAAAATTATTCTTTCAAGAGAGTAAGTTTCACATCTAGGTATTTATAATAGATATTAGGTATTTAAAATAGATATTCCACAGGTTGAGCTCTTATGGCAGTACAGTGCCCCATTTTAACAATCTACAAGCAAATAATTCTCAGTTCAGATTTTCTCTGCATCCAATTTTCTTCTTTTCTTGGCCAGTACCCACTCCGCCTTTATCTTCTCTATTGCAAATCCTCATTCATTCTTTCTTCCTGTGTAGCTCTCCTTTTTGACCTGGATTCCTTGGGTTTTCTACTGTCTCTCTTACCTATACAGTCTTTCTAAGGTGAAGGTCACAATCCCTTTCTCTAGATCACCTCCTCTTCCCCATCCATTCTTGGCTGTTCACAACTGTGGTTCAGTGAAATCTTCCTTTTTCCTAGCCTTCTGAAAAGACTCTTAGTGGTATTCTTTGTCCACATTCCCTTCTCCTCCTCTCAGCTGCTCTTGAGCATCTTTTCTACCTGTAAGCACCCTTGTTAACCACCATGCTCTAGTCCCAACGATTCCTGCCCCCCTGGCCACAGTGCTCACCTATGGTACTTTCAGTCCCTCCACTTCAGCAGCTCCTGGTCTCTTCCTCTTCTGCTTCATCTCTCCTCAAATACCCGATGAGCCAGTATCAGCACAGCAAATCCTTTCTGTGTGTCGTCCCTGTGTCAGCAGGCAGGCTCAGGGCCAAACGATGGGTCTCCACCCAGTTCCCTTCCTTATGTGGGAATGCTGCCTCCTGACTAATGGGGAAACAACAAAATCTTGCAAGAACCAGTTGTTCCCTAGCACTGCAACACCGAGATTCCTGGTGGGCGAGAAGGTGATCACCTAGACTTCTGCTATGGAGATTTATTTTTTCTTAGAATGTGGGCATTTTTGTTGAGAGTTATTTGTCTGATCTGCTATGTGGACGTTTTCAACTGCACTGAACCTAAGACAATTTTTGAAGTCACAGGACTGAAATAAACATTTTCAGGACACAATTATTTTAATATTATGGGGCCCTTCAAAGCCAGCAGCTCAGACTCACCAGTGGTAAGGGATGCCTAAGACAACAGGCTCATTGTCTGAATCTTCCTCTTCATTTGCTGGAGAAAAAGATGGTTGCCTACAAGGTGCGATTCAAGTCCTATATAAGATGGATCTATTCTGTCTGTGCCAGTCTGCTCAGTTCCAGGGATTGTCTAGGAAACACGCAGCTCACATGAATAGTGTTACAGTAGTTGGATGGGTAACAAGGCAGGGGGTTGAGTAAACGATAAATAATGTAGGGAAGGTTGGACTGAGAAATATAACTGAGTTTCCTGCTGGGTTTCAGCGTGTGCAGGTTCAGACTGGTAACTTGGGGCCAGTTAGTAACTTGAAGTAAAGTTCCTCATGCCTAACTTCACATAGAATCATAGAATCGCCAGGTTGGAAAGGACCGCTGGATCATCGAGTCCAACCATTCCCATCAATCACTAACCCATGTCCCTCAGCACCTCGTCCACCCGTCCTTAAACCCCTCCAGGGAAGGTGACTCAACCCCCTCCCTGGGCAGCCTCGGACAGTGCCCAATGACCCTTGCCATGAAAATTTTTTTCTTCATGTCCAGCCTAAACCTCCCCTGGTGGAGCTTGAGGCCATTCCCTCTTGTCCTGTCCCCTGTCACTTGGGAGAAGAGCCCAGCTCACTCTTCTCCACAGTCTGCTTTTAGGTAGTTGTAGAGAGCAATGAGGTCTCCCCTCAGCCTCCTCTTCTCCAGGCTAAACACCCCCAGCTCTCTCAGCCACTCCTTATAAGACTTGTTCTCCAGCCCCTTCACCAGCTTCGTTGCTCTAACATGATAGCTATTCAAACAGACTACAATAGGTTTACCACCAATCAAGGCAATTAGACAATTCTAAGGAGACTTCATGAGACCTGCTTCCATTTATCTACCTGAAAATGATGTGACTGAGATCCTCAGCTTGAACTATTGAAAGAATCAGACTGTGAGGTTACGTTTCTGTGCGCTGCATGCTTAAAATGAAGTGAGATTAAGTTTACCCCTCATGTAAATTGTTAGGACACCGGAAGTGTAATACAAATAATGCAAGATGTAGGGAAAAAGAGATTAGGAATAGGTAACAATAAAATAAGGCATAAGAGTGGAGTGATGTGGTCATATACGTAAAATGAGTTAATGTCTTGCAGAGTTGTCTTGCACCTGTATTGTCAGCATTTACAGCCCTGCAGGTGCATTAATTAAAGAGAACACTGGGAAGAATCCTCTGACCTCCATTCAGAGAGGAGGGTGGCAACAGCAGCAGCAATAATGTATTTCAATGTGTTTTGAACTGGAGGGATCCCCAAACTGGGCACAGTAGTCCAAGCAGACCCTCACCAGGCCAACAGAAGGAAGAAAAGAACTAACCCAATTTCTCCTGCCAACACTATACTTCATTCTCCATGCACCTACATTATTCTAAAGATGCCTTCTTCATGCGATGTCCTTAGATGTCTAAGTACACGCATAAGGCTTTGGCCAGCTCTTAGAGGTGAACCAACATACCTTAACACATCAAATATCACTTGAACCTGATATTTTGGCAAATTAAATCAATCTGTATGTCCTAGCAGCCAAATAACTTCTATAATTCCAGCTCTCCTAGGTGCTAATCACATTGCACGGCACCCCAGGCCACATGGACTCCATGTGATTTTGAGGAATTTATTTTCCTTGATGTTCCATTTGAAATGTTCAGCACAGTGTTACGTGCTGTGCATCCTGTAAAGGACAAAGGCTGATGATACAGTGGTTGAGGAACTTGCAGGCCAGAGAAATCTTGCCCATACTTACTAGCAAGCAGTAATAAGAGGAAATCAGCCATGGAGTTATATATATATATATGTATATATATATCCCTGGAGGTGTTTAAGGGATGAGTGGATGAGGAACATGGGATTGATGGGAATGGTTGGACTGGATGATCTGGTGGGTCTTTTCCAACCTGGTTTCCAACTATGATTCTATGATTCTATGATTTTGCTCTGGTCTAAAGGGGAGCTGGTTGACTGCTGGAGGTAAAAGACAAAGAGGTTATGAAGAAGCAGTCTCTTACACAAAGACATTCCCTTACACAGATGGAGATTCCTGTTCATGATTTAGATGTGGCAGGGTAGTCTTCCAGCTCTCCAGAAAGTTTAAGGTTTTTCCAAAGGCCTTAAGTGAGATCTGCCAGACTTACACAGGTTTCTGAAATGGCCACAAAACATGAACATGTAGAGAAATTTGTTCTTTTTGCAGGCTGATCTACTTTGTGAAATCGCAGTTAGTTTATCGTGTAGGCACAGCACCAGATAATTACTCAGATAAAGATTTATAGCAGCATACAAGGTAGCTGCCTGAGGAACCTCTGTCAGCAGCTTGTTCATAGGAAGAATCACTAGTACGTAACTGAGGAATAGTCACCTCCATGATTCACAGCATCTAAATTAGGTTATTGTTTGTTTCATGAACTGTAAGTGCTGCAGAGGGACCCTCAGAAAGCTCAAATTAGCCTTCCTGAGTTTCCTTCTTGGGTACCTCTGTTCTACAAAGACAAAATAAACACTGAAATCCCAAGAGTAATTACTTACACCTTATGTAATTGTACACTGAACTGCTTTTTAATCAACAGGTAAGAAGCAATCATGCCAGTACGTTTTGCAGAACTCCCACCAGCTGAGTTATGTTTTTTCTTGGAGAAGGGCTGTCTTCTCTAACCAGTCCATGAATGGGACCACAAGCATGGCTGAAGCAGTGTGAAGGTAAGAGAGAAAGAAGTTTTTCTCTGTTATTCTTTCTCATGAATTCTTGTAGGGTGATCATCTTCTTCCAAGGTGGAAATAATCTGGGCACTTCAACATCTCCAGCCTATGTGGGAACTACCCTGAGCTGTGCTGCTGAACTGCATCTAGGCTGCTTGTTGCCAAGCACTTGTAGAGACAAGGAAGAGAGAAATACACATGGAAAGATCCATCCAACCTATTTTAGGCCTTTTCTTATCAATGAGAGCAGTATTACCTGGAAATGTGTGTATAACTACATCCCCTAGAAAGAACACAAGCTGAGTCCATTGTATGTTAGTTAACTAAACTAATACCAATCTAAATTTCAGCAGATGGATTCCAGTTCTCAGTATAATCTTCTGATGTTAGGATAGCCTAGGTATCCACTCCAGTTCAAGCCACAGAAATTTAAACATTACATTTTACTTAAAGAATCACTGTCACTCTCTTATTTAGAGATTTGACTGATATGCAAGATGAAGAATTTGAAATTTGAAACACTCCGATATCCCCATTTTTATAGGCAGAACTAATACTGCTCAGGTCAGGAATACTATGGAGACAAACTGATTAATAATATAATTTGCGCTGATCAAGAAAAAAGAGCCAATTTTTGCAGCCTCTCTTTACATGTGGGATTTCTTCTGGTAGTAGATGCTAACAGTGATATGGTTGCAAAGTTATATGAGTTTGCACAATAGAGGTCTTCAGTCATGGTTTCTGTTACCACTTTTATAAAATGTTTTAAATGAACAGTATCTGGACTGGAGCTTCAGTGCCAATGAATTATTCTGTTCTTCCATCACTTAAAACTTAATTTATTAGAGGCTTTTCTCTAGCAGTTCCGAGGAAGGGTTAGAGCTGTTTTGTTTCTTTGCTTTTAAAGCAAAATAAAACATAGCACTGGTAGGAATTTGAAACAAGATAAAAAAGCATTTCTTTTCCTATAGGGTGCAATGGTTTAAGGACAGAAATGTGCATTTTCCAGTATGAAGGGCGGGGGGGGAGGGGGTTCCTTTTCAATTTTGACCTGTAGAAATTGAGAATTATACCTGAAAAGTAGCTCATCAAATTTTTTAAAAAAGTGTATAAGAAGAGAAAAGGAAAAACAGGGAGTGGGAGGGGAAGAGCCACATTGAACTACATTCCTCCAAACAAATAATTTGTCTTCCCTGAAAGCTTTATTTAGAATAACACATTCTGCTCTCTGAAAATACATTTAATTAATATGTTGAGGCTTCCTATGCTGGGAAGATGCAGTGAGGACTGAGCTCTATTCCACAGGCAGCACAGGAATGACTTGGATTTGCAGAACTAAGTCCAAATGCCTAAGCCACGCAGATGCATTCTGGATATCCAGTATCCCCTGCAAGTAAAAGAGAACTGAGCATCCAGCTCTTCTATGGGCATTCAACTCCTACAGATTTCATTAAGAATCAAGGCCACTAATTATGAAACATATATCAAAATATCATATTGAATTTGTTCTTATTTCTTAAGAAGGTGTATGATCTGAATGTAATAATGTTCTTTCTCCTCTCCCTCTCCTCATGTTTTCCCTTTTTTTTATCATCATTCTTTTTTCTTTTGTTCAACATGCAATATTTCTTTTCCTCTGCAGTTCTTCTCACTACTTCTTTGATTTTAACCACATTTCATATGTTTTCTCTTCTATTGCATTTACTTTTTCTCTGAATCTTCAGGCTATGGTTTTTGCTATGAAGCAGAAAAACAGCACAAAAATCCAGGACTTTATCCTCTTGGGGTTTCCAACCATCATGGAACTTCAGATATTTCTCTTTGTGATATTCCTTGTGGCCTACATGTTGACCATCTCGGAAAATACGCTTATAATTATCTTGGTAAAGATGAACCATCAGCTTCAGAAGCCCATGTATTTCTTCCTCAGCAACCTCTCCTTCCTGGAAGTTTGGTACGTCTCAGTCATCATCCCCAAACTGCTTTTAAATTTTCTTGTGGAAAACAAGAGTATCTCTTTTGGAGGCTGCATGACCCAGCTGTACCTCTTCAGCTCTCTTATTTGTACTGAATGTGTCCTCCTGGCAGTCATGGCTTACGATCGCTACGTGGCCATCTGCAACCCCCTGCGCTATCAAGTCATCATGAACCACCAGCTCTGCATGCAACTAGCCACATGCTCCTGGCTCATCGGCTTCTCGGCTTCCATGCTGAAAGTATTTTTCATCTCTCAGCTGTCTTTTTGTGGCTCCAATGTCATCAACCACTTCTTCTGTGACATTAGCCCCTTGCTGAACATGTCATGCGCCGACAGAACAGTAGCTGAAATAGTGGATTTCATCCTGGCCTTGCTCATCTTGTTGGTTCCCCTCTCTGTCACGATTATCTCCTACATATACATTATCAACACCATCCTGCATATCCCCGCAGCCCAGAGCAGGAAGAAAGCCTTCTCCACGTGTGTTTCTCACCTCACTGTAGTCACTATTTTCTTTTCAGCTACTCTTTTCATGTACGCCCGGCCCAAGAGAATCCACCCTTTCGACTTAAACAAACTGGTGTCTGTTGTGTACACTACTGTAACTCCCATGCTCAACCCCTTCGTTTACTGCCTGAGGAACCAGGAGATTAAAGGGGCTTTGAAAAAAATCTTGTGTTAGACAGCTGCCCCCAAGGTTTCTCAGCCCATTGATGTCCACCTTTAAGGCAGTTCCTTACAGACAGAGTAAGCATGAGAGCTAGAAGGAAAGGGTTTAAGACTTAGGTGGTACTTGGAGCTGCAATCACTGATATGCTGGTAACTCAAGAAGATGAGGCATATATATGAGCACTTAAAAAGAAATCACCTTTCTACCCATTATTTTCAAATATTACCTATTACCTTGCCCAGAGCAGTGGTGGCTGCCCCATCCCTGGAGGTGTTCAAGGCCAGGTTGGATGGGGCCTTGAGCAACGTGATCCAGTGGGAGGTGTCCCTGCCCATGGCAGGACGGGTGGAACTGGATGATCTTTAAAATCCCTTCCAATAGGAAGCATTCCATGAGTCTGTGATTCTATGAAATTATCTTTATTCTCTGATAAAGGCTTATGCACAATGAAGTTACTGATTTGACTGAGGAGACTGAAGGGAATACAAAGGTATATCTGGGATATCATAGAATCACAGAATGGTTTTGGTTAGAAGGGACCTTAAAGATCATCTAATTCCACCCCCACTGCCATGGGCAGGGACACCTCCCACTGGATCAGGTTGCTCAAGGCCCATCCAACCTGGCCTTGAACACTTCCTGGGACAGGCCATCCACAACTTCCCGGGACAACCTGTTCTAGTGCCTCACCACCTTCATTGCGAAGAAATTACTCATTATGTCTAGTCTAAATCTGCCCCTCTCCAATTTAGAGTCATTCCCCTTGGCCCATCACTACAGCCTTTGTAAAAAGTCCCTCCCCAGCTTTCTTGTAGCCCCTTTCAGGTACTGGAAGGTTGTTATAAGGTCTCCCTGAAGTCTTCTCTTCTCCAGGCTGAACAAGCCCATCTCTCTCAGCCTGTCCTCTTGTAGCCCTGAAGAGGCTACAAGAAAGCTGGGGAGGGACTATTCATAAAGGCTTGTGGTGATAGGATGAGGGCTGATGGGTATAAACTGGAGAGAGGCAGATTTAGACGAGACATAAGGAGGAATTTCTTTGCTGTGAGAGTGTTGAGGCACTGGAACAGGTTGCTCAGGGAAGCTGTGGCTGCCCCATCCCTGGAGGGGTTCAAGACCAGGTTGGATGTGGCTTGGGCAGCCTGATCTATTGGAAGTGTCCCTGCTCATGGCAGGGAGCTGGAACTAGATCATCTTTTGTTCACCCAGGTTTTCTGCAAGTGTGTTTTGTGTGGAACACGCCACATCTATGTTCCACAGCATCAATGTGATCTCCCTAGTTTTCTTCATGGATTTTAATATATGCTGCTTTTAAGGATTTCCTTTTTATTTATTTGTTTATTTCCTTGTTCCTTTATTTATTTAGAATGACATTGTGGTTTAAACACTTCAAACCCAACTGCGCCTATGTCTTATTCAGTTACAAGCAAGATGCCTGCATCCCCAAACACAAGGTCCTAGGATGCTGTTGCCTTCCTGTGGCCCTTCACTGAGCTGGAAATGCAGTAACAGCTTTAAAAGTTAACCTGAAAATTCACATTTTTTATACTACAGCAAAGAATTACCTTACAGCTTGTAATCGTTATGCTTCTACATGGGACTGAGATACTACGCTGCATGTGAAGGATGGAGAATAGATGAAATGTAGCAAGTAAAGATGCCAAGACTGACACAGTAGTTTCAAAGTATTGGACCGTGTGGACAGAGTGAGAGGGAGGAGATGTTTCATCTTTGCATCCAGCTCAAATTGACTCTAAATTGATTAGAACCATGGGACCACTGCTTTGTTTTGTTTGAGGAAAGAACCAGTTTTCCATTGCAGAAGAATCCTAACCCACATTCGCTAAATAGTAAATGTAGACTTTACACAGAGAAAGCCAGGTGAACAGCATTTCATAGTGCAACATAGAGAGATATGACAATGCATACTACGAAGAAATGTTTTGCTGTGAGGGTGGGAAAGCCCTGGCCCAGGTTGCCCAGAGCAGTGGTGGCTGCCCCATCCCTGGAGGGGTTCAAGGCCAGGTTGGATGGGGCTTTGAGCAGCCTGACCCAGAGGGAGGTGTCCCTGCCCATGGCAGGGGGTGGAACTGGATGATCTTTAAGGTCCCTTCCAACCCAGACCATCCCATGATTCTGTGATTCTATGAAGTTACACTCAACCTAGTGTGAGTACAGTTCAGTAAAACCATTCTCTGATTTCTGATTGACAACCTGTGTTTAATGACTACGAAAACACCACTTGAAGGACAAGTTCAACTTCCTGCTGACCTTTAGATACACAGACAAGTAATAGGGTTGCAGCCCAGCCCAGATGTTTGGTATTCATCTCACCTAACTTTATGAATGGGATTCGACTCTGGGTTTAAACACCCAAGTGGGAGCAGAAGATGTCAAAGCTTTCAGCATTGTCAAGGTATTTCTAGGACGTGGGTTAGATGCACAGTCATGGGTGCTTAGTGCCTCTTGAAATGACCTTGCAGACAATAAGCTTAGCCAAAATCCTTTATAATCCAGGTTGCTCTCCTTTGAGTTGCTACAGGCTGCTCTTAGCCTTCTCTTCATCAGATTAAACAAGACCAGCCCTATTCTTAGTGTCCATACTCCAGACCCCTGCTGGCCGTACTGGTAGACCTCTTCTGGACTCTCTCCAGTTTCTCTCAGCCCATCCTGAGCCAGGGTGCTCAATACTGAAAACGAGTACATGAGCTCTGCACAATGGGTGATCTCTACATCCTTGAATACAATTTGCCTTATTTACTGTAAGAGTGATTACTGCTTGTCATTTGGTTTGGAATCCATCATAACTCTCTGGTCTTTTTCATCAAGGCTGTCACAATGGATTCTCAGCCTGAGTTATGTAGTTGTTTTGGCTTAGGTACAGAACTTTCTATTTTCCATTCTGAAAATTCTGTATTTCCATACACGGTTTCCTTTGCCCTAGTCCTGCACATATGCTACATGCTTCATAGCATCCTTTTTGGTTTCCAGCTGCTGCTCCTTAAAGGCATCATCTAGGTCTTGCAGAGTATTTTTCAGCCCCTTAGAGATGATTTGGATACAATAGGGCATCCAGAATGACACTAGAAACGAACTTATATGCACATGGTCCAGGGCTTTCGTTGCACCTTAGATGACAGGAGCAGGATTAGTCCAACCTAATTTGAGGCGTCTACAGTGTAGATGCAAATACATATAATGTGCATGTTTATGTGTGTGCGGAGGGTTTTTTTGAGGTTGTATGAACACAATCCAACTCAGTACAATGAAAAGAATCCAAGTAGCTACCCAGCTGAGCAAATATATGAACTGCTTACTGAAACTGCCTTCTGGACTCCTTTGTCTCTGCTGTTTTGGACTCCTTTAAGTTGAAACCAGTGAGAACTGAGAACATCCCAAATAGCGCTAGACTGCCGTGTTTAGGTTGCTGAACTCAGTCTTAAATACTTACATATTGGGAGTTTAAATTGGGACAAGTGAATCCTATATCTAACATAAACCTAAGTGTAAATATATGTATAAACTCCACTTTGAAGCTGAAGTTTTAGTTAATAATCATTGTAGTTGATTGAGTTCTTAAACCAGGCACACAGGTATTGAACAGAGTTTCTGTGTATCAGTGTCATCCATGGAGAAAGACTCAAAAAAGTGATGTTGTCTCTCTAACAGATCTTTGCTGTTGAACGAATCATTTAACATAATATTTGTAATTTACTGTTCTAGTCAGCAAATACAGAGCTTGATCATTCATAGACCCGAAGGTTGTAGAAGTAACTGCACTGTAGGAGAAACTACTTACTCCATAAGTGATTACCAGCTAAGGATTCAGATTTAGAGCACTAAAATCTTTTTCTAGTTCAGCCTCTGGTGAATAACTGCAATACCCTCTGCTTCAGGGCTTTTTGGGTTGTTTTTTTGGTGTTTTTTTCCCTCTGCCCTATCAGCAGACATCAGCGGGGGTTATTTTTTTGTTCACTGCCTCTGACAAAACCTTAGACATTTTCAGAGTTTCTTACTTCTGCTCTGTATGGAATCACAGAGAAAACAATAGAATCCCTCCTCTTTCTGTGATTGCTTCCCCTGGGAGGCAATCTGTAATTTCTAGGTTAGATCTCATGAGACACTGAATATAAATAAAGCGATTTATCTGTGTTGGTACAAATCATGCAACTGACACAACAGCCTACATTTCTTCTGTTCTCTGTTGATCATGTTCTCCAGGATCAACTAAGTTGGTGGATTCTACCCTGAATTCCTACTGCAGAAGTGAGAATAGTTTTGGTTTTAATCCCACTGGCTGAGGTGTTCTTACTTTTTAAGGAAAAATCTGAGTCAGCTACAAACGAATGAGATCAAGAACTGTAACTGTAGCCTAGAGAAGAGAAGGCTTCAAGGAGACCTTAAAGCAGCTTCCAGTACTGAAAGGAAAGCTGGGGAGGGGCTCTTGGTCGAGGAGTGCAGGGATAGGATGAGGGGGGACAGTTTGAAGCTGAAAGAGGGGAGATTTAGATGAGATCTTGGGAAAAAACGTTTTCCTGTGAGGATGGCGAGGAACTGGCCCAGGCTGCCCAGAGCAGGGGTGGCTGCCCCATCACTGGAGGTGTTCAAGGCCAGGTTGGATGGGGCTTGGAGCAACCGGATCCAGTGGGAGGTGATCCATGGCAAGGGGGCTGGAACTAGATGATCTTTAATGTCCCTTTCCACCCAAAGCATTCTACGATTCTATCTATGATTCTCGATTAGCTTGCAATTATGCTGTATCTTGGATGGTATGTGTACCTTTGTATCTTAATAAGCTTTATCTAGATATAAGACTCTTCAGAGCTGGCCATAGAAACCTTTAATGGGGTCCTTCAGACATGTTTGGAGGTTTTTTAACATCAGATTGAATAAATCCTCGTGGTGCTTCACATTTCCCTGATGGTTAATGGTATAACTTTAGAAATGTATTGATGCAGAAACTAAAATATTGGCAGAGTAAGTGTTCATCTATAAGCTCATAACCTAACATTGCTTTATGTTGGATGGACAAAATGATAACAAGTTTAATCTTGCTTATTTTAGACCAGTGTTTTAAATGTGATAATACTGTCAATGCCTATTTATTGATATGAAGTCTAAAGTAAAAAGCATGCTTACATATTTACAATGAAAAATTCCGAATTGAGTAGATGAATTTCACACAATTTCTAGAAGCATCTGAACTTTTACAATGTCTTAAGTGGTGGTGTAGCAGTGCTATGAATTTAAGCCTGTCTGGTGAGGTTTCATTGTATTAATTTATTACAGGTGGAAAAGGTTCTTCTTTCCCCATACAGAATGGGTGGGAGGAATGAAACCAGTGTCACGTATTTTATTCTGCTGGGTTTTCCCTCCATTGCTGATCTGCAGCCACTCCTCTTCTCTGCTTTACTTCTGGCTTATTCATTCACTGTGCTGGAAAACTTCCTTATCATTCTCATCATCCGCACTAACAACAGTCTGCAAAAACCCATGTATTTCTTCCTAGGAAATCTGTCTTTCTTAGAGATCTGGTACGTTTCTGTCATTGAGCCAAAGATGCTTATAGATTTCTTCTCTCAAGACAAACACATCTCATTCCATGGGTGTATGGCACAGTTATATTTCTTTGTGACTTTTGTTTGTACTGAGTACACTCTGTTAGCTGTGATGGCCTTCGACCGCTTCTTGGCTATATGCAAACCTCTCCAATATCCACTCATCATGAATCATCAGCTCTGTGCTCAGCTGACAGCTGGCTGTTGGATGTGTGGCTTGATCACTTCTTCCATCAAGCTGAGCTTTATAGCCCAGCTCTCCTTCTGTGATGTAGACAAAATCAATCACTATTTCTGTGATATTTCACCCCTACTGAACATCTCCTGCAGTGATTCTTCTTCAGCTGAGCTAGTGGACTTCATCCTGGCTCTGATTGTCATCATGGTGCCTCTGTGTACTGTGGTCACCTCCTATATCTGCATCATATTCACCGTGTTGAAGGTCCCTTCTTCTCAGGGGAGGCAAAAGGCTTTTTCCACCTGCACCTCCCATTTGACCGTAGTGATATTGTTCTACTCCACCACTCTTTTCACTTACGCCCGTCCTAAGGTCATGTACACCCACAGTGCGAACAAGTGTGTATCAGTCATGTACACGGTAGTTGTGCCACTTCTGAACCCTCTCATATATTGCCTTAGAAACAAAGAAGTCAGGCTTGCCCTAAAGAAGACTTTTGCCTGCATGAGACATACCTGAGAAGGGGCTTTGCTCAAGCTGATGAAGGTCCAGACAGGCCAGGAGGTCCAGACCTTAATCCATGCTGAAGTGAAGCTCTCCTACTCATGCACCCAGTAACAGAACATGATGAATCTAAGTATGATCCATGTGTACACTATGGGTTTGAAGGGTTTTTTATTCCTTGTGTTTTTTTTTCCCCCACTACAATTCTACACCTCTCTCAGAAGTCTTCAGCTGAATGACTGCTCCAAGTTTTAAAGAGAACATTTAACACCATTAGAAACCAAACCTTGGATTTTGTTTGCCCTGGATAGATTGCCAGGTCCAGAAAATATTGGTTGGGACTATAAAAGGCATGTAAAATGCAAATATCTAATTTATTTACCCTGAGATCCTGTTACTGCCCCTGGAAAGAGGCAGCGGAAAAGGAAACAATTTCCACAACTGACAGGATAAAATGAAACACCCTCTGAAGGAGGCAGCTTTTCTAACATAGCAATAGAGGGAGTTCAATGGGAAAAGCCCCTGTGGTATAATTACAGTGAGACTTGGACTCATTTGCTGGTTCACACAAGGGCCCCGGTACCTGAATAACCTTATTGTACCCAGGACACAAGAAATAATTCACTCCAAGAAGAAATTCAGATGCAACTGCCAGGATAGGTCACTTTCATGTTTCCTTAAGGCTGCAGGAGCCTTGGATCTAACAGTATTCCAGCAGGAGTCGTGACCTTAAGCTCTGACTCTCAGACTGCAGGCTGATGCAGTTATGAAGGAGCTGAGAGACACAGCTGATGTATCTGAGTCAAACGCTGATTATCTGTGAGAAAAACTGATTCTCAGATCTAGGTCTCTCTAGGTAAGAAGATGCTTGTGAGATCTACTCCTTGCTCAGGACATCACAGTGATTCAAAAAGTTTAATACGCTGTAACAAATAAAACAATATAAATGCCTGTCAGCTGAGTGCATCTCTCTATGACCATGTTAAATGTGGGTTTGAGCTCATAACTGAGATATTCCTGATATTATATGCTCTGTAGGAGCAGGCAGATTTTCCAGATCTTGCGCACCCATCTTCCCAGGGAGGAGACCTTAAGACACTTGCTGGAAAAACGTGCTGTGTGTATACCGTTGTCATGGTTAAAACGGATCCAAACAAGACTTTTTGAGCATGTGAACACAATTTTAAGGAGAAGTGTTAAGAAGACCTCCAAGTTAACCATACCGGGAAGCAATCACAAGAAATATAAGGTGCTGCTGTATTCCCAGTGTGATGGGAAAATAGGTAATTGATACAATACGAGTGTGCATGTTTGAACCACATCATAGGAAAGGATAAACCCCGAAATAAACCCCCAAATCCAGTATTTCTTTAGTTTTACATTTCAGATCAAAAGCCACAAAGTTCTCCACAAGTGTGGATTCTTCTAATATATCCTACAAATTAGACATCTAAATCTAATGTCTAATTAGACATCTAAGCAAACTGCCCTGGGCTCCTTTACTATTCATGGACATGATTTACCACCCCCGGAGGACATTTATTCTATTTATCTTTAACATATAGATGTACAAAACATTCTCCAAAGGTGTCTGTTTCTTTAGTGGGCTTGAAAGACAGCCAGGATGAGACCTGTGTGTTAGTCGTAGTTCAGTCCCTGAAGGTAGCTAAGTCCCAAACAACCACCCACTCACTCTCCTCTCAGTAGGAAGTGGGAGAAAAACATCAAGCCTAAATCTGCCCCTCTCCAATTTATACCCGTGCCCTCTCATCCTGTCACTGCTAGCCTTTATGAACAGTCCCTCTCCAGCTTTCCTGTAGCCACTTTCAGGTACTGGAAGGTTGCTATAAGGTTCCAACCATCAAGCATTGACGGGTGATGGCAATCTTGTGTCTGAAGTGCTCTCTAAAAATAAAAAAGTAATACACAGCTGAATTCTGGTTCCATGTGTTTGTGTCCTGGCCTGCATGAGTGCTTGTGATAGGATGGGAGCTTTTTCTCTGTGACAGATAAGCTCATAACAACACAAACTGACATGAAGATAATATGCTTGAATTCAACTTCACAGCGGCTTGCAGTGGTTCAGAATCATAGAACAGTTTGGGTTGGAAGGGATCATAAAGCTCATGTACTTCCAATCCCCCTGCCATCTACAGTTACACCTTCCGCTGGATCCAGTTGCTCCAAACCCCATCCAGAATGGCCTTGAACACCACCAGGGATGGGGCAACCACCACTTCTCTGGGGAACCTGTTCTAGTGCCTCCTCACCCTCATTGTGATGTATTTTCTCCTTACGTCTAGCCTAAATCTGTCCCTCTCCAGTTTGTACCCATTCCCCCTCGTCCTATCACTACAAGCCTTTATAAAAAGTCCCTCCTCAGCCTTAATGTACACTTCTTTCAGATACTGGAAGGTCACTATAAGGTCTCCTCAGAGCCTCCTCTTCTCCAGGCTGAACAACCCCAACTCTCCCAGCCTGTCCTCGTATGGAAGGTGCTCCAGCCCTCAGATCATCCTTGTAGCCTCCTCTGGACCTGTTCCAACAGCTCCATCTCCTTCTTATGCTGAGGATTCCAGAACCGGACACAATCCTCCAGATGAGGTCTCACAAGAGAGGAATAGAAGGGCAGAATCACCTCACTTGACCTGCTGGCCAGGCTTCTTTTGATGCAGGTTTATTTAAAACCATCTTTCAAAACAAAACCCGTTTAACACAGAAGAAAAAACACTTTACTTTTATTGTTTGGCATTTCTTTTTGTTTTTTCTTCTTTTGCAGGCAAAGGAATGTCACAAGGGAAAAATATCTCATCTGGGCTTCAGCTGCCTGCTACGAAGATCTACGGCTCTGGAAGCTGAATCCCCAGTGATCCTATGCAGATCTATTAAAGTCGATGTGAGCATCACGCTGAGGAGTCTGGCTGCACAGCCAGTGAGATGAGAGGCTGCTGACAAGGACTATCAAAAAATTAGTCGAGTACAAAAAATGCTCAGTGTTTTTGGCAATTTGTTCAAGAATTCTGAACACCAAGAACTGCCCTTGGCTTTGATCACACTGCTACAAGGTAAGCGTATTGCTTTGTGTGAAGACTGAGCTTCACTTTGCTCACTTAAGCAATAGAATTGGCTAAAAAATAGTTTATATCCTTATTCTGATTCCATAGCACTGAGAGTAATCAGGTCTCATGAATGCAGTTAGATCTTCTGGACAGCATGTCCATTAATGATAAGCCAATATTTAATGGGTCTACATTAGTCACTGTAGATTTTCTGTTTGATCAATAGGGAGACAGACAATTCCAGAGACATCTTCAGACCTCAAGTGAATCATTGGCATAAAATCAATGCCAGCAGCTTTGCTCTTAGCTTAGGTTTCTGTTGGCCTGTTTAAAAAAGCCATTTCCTTAAAGCAGTAGCAATTGTTATTTCCACAATATTCTCATTCCATATAGGACATTTTTCCACTGAAAAGATGTTTGTTTATTATGAAACTTTTCCATAAGTTTGTATCTGTTACATTTAAATCATTGATAAAACCAGGATAAAAATAAAGACTTAAAAAGAAGGACAACTAGGTCAGACTGGACCACACATCCATCAAACAATTGATTGCACTGATGTACAATAGTGACATTTTCCTTTTGACTTTTATGGATAAAGGTCTTTTTTCTTCTCATTTTCTTGCTAGGTTGATTCATTTTCTAATGAAGATAGATACCTCTAAGGGACTGTTTTACCTCCACAATTCAAACAGGTATGCTCAAAAATTCACACTGTGGATGCAGCTCATTCTCTCTTTTGGCAATAAAGGAAGATTTGATGACAGAAGAAACTGTAGACAATTGGCTTTGACCAGATGTGTGACCTCGAGTGTCTGAAGTTAGGTTCTCTGTACACAAAATGCCCAAAGGAAACTGGCCAAAATATTTGATGAGCAAGGTTATGCAAAGAGAAGTTCTTTCTCCAAATTTATTTCCTTTTCTATGAGACATGATCAAACAAGAAAAGAAACAAAGAAGTAAATACGTCTTCTGAGGGCACCCAGAGTAGAGGGCACATTTCAAAGATTATAAAGAGAAGGGTTAAGTATTGTATTAAAAATCAAATCGATGTTTAAAAAAAATTAGGTACATGAATGTTATGATAATGCATCTAATGAAAATGACAACAGAGCAAAGAAAATATCAGCAACTGGATGGGGATTTGTACCACCCAGCTTCATACATCTCTATACATCTTCATCCACACTGAATCACTAGCTGTGACTTCCTTAGGTGTCAATGGAGAGACATGTTTTCCCAGCCTGACTTTCTCACACACTCAAGATTCATTATTTCGTGTGTCTTGTCTGGAACATCTGGTCTTTTAATCATGTTTATTCTGATATACTTGGTACCAGCTTCATGCTTTGTCTTAGTCCCAATTATTCTTCCACATACTTGGTGTTGCTCGCACAATCCTCAAAGAAACGTTTCTTTTCTTGGTTGAGGCTGGTGGTGAAGAGATCCCAAAGATCCAGTCAGTGCTCACAGGAACCCATTGTTTGTCAGGAGAAGATGTGAAAACAAACCTGAGGGAGATCCTCAATATCTGTTCAGAAATGATTGAGGAATTGTTTTGGATGTTGGTGGTGTTGGATACAGCCATGGGTCAGCTCCGAAGGGAACTGACCCACTTTCAGTTGTTAAGGTGATTGTGGTTCATTTTCTTTATTTGTTTAAGGAATCTTCTTTATTTAAAAAGCTACAGGCTCAATCTGGGTTTTTTTTTTGTGTTGGACCTTGTATCTCCAAGCCTAGGTGAGATGACACCTAACTTATGAAACAAAGTGACTCAGAGGTACTTGAAGTATTATGTCAATTAATATTCTTTTGGACATCCTTTATGAAGTAAACGTTCCAACAGAGAAAAATTGTTTAGGAAATCTGAAGATTTGTTCCAAATGCAAATGTTCCAAGTATTTGTTCCAGCAAAAAAAAAAAAAAATAAAAAATCAGTTTTTCTCAGTTTTTTTTTTTTTTAAATTATCCACACTGTTTTCATGCATTTCTTGGACCATATTTTGTTAAATTTCTTTGCCTCTACTGAAAAAGCACGTGCATTTGTTCTTTTGCTGAGGGGAGAGCAATCTTTTGTGGCCTATCTGAAATCTTAGGGTGAGATTTTTCTGCCCAGTTACATCTGAGATAGTTCTCTAGACAGATTTTAGAATTAAATGCCTGTTTCTTGGCTGATTGTAAAGTTGCTCTGTAAATGAGATTGGATGAGCTGTGGGCAGAGCGTTTCTTTGTGCTGGAGAGAGTACAGCAAGGTAATAGGTTCATCTGTAAATTAATATATTAGAAAAATCCTCAGATATGAGAGATGAAACCATTTTCCATGGTTTTCCATCTGCCTCTCTGGTTTTGATATTTCTTACGCTCCATACATCTCACTGTTTACCTTATTCCTCTGACAGCTTCTCCAGGAAAAGCCCTGAAATCCACCGCAACCTCATTTCTTATTAGAACATGATATGAAAGGAAACATGGGAAACCACACCAAGATAACAGAGTTCGTGCTAAGTGGGTTCAAATCACATCCAGGATCGCAATGGCTTCTCTCGGTTCTCTTCTCAGTGATGTATGTTGTCACTGTGGTAGGAAATGCCTGCATGATTCTCATCATTAGAACAGACTCCAACCTGCACACCCCCATGTACTTCTTCCTGCAGAACTTGTCCATCTTGGACATCTGCTATTCCTCTGTCATCACTCCCAAAGCAGCACTGACCTTCTCGATGGGTAGAAGACTAATTTCCTACAGTGGCTGTGCATCTCAAATGTTCTTCTTCTCTCTCTTTGGCACAACGGAAGCCTTCTTCCTCGCCGTGATGGCTTACGATCGCTTCTGTGCCATTTGCTATCCACTGATGTACCCAATCGTTATGAATAAAAGGCTTTGCGTTTTCATGGTGATGGGCTCTTATCTGTCAGGCTGCATCAACTGCACCATCCAGACAGGCTTTACATTCAGTTTGACCTTTTGTGGGCTCCAAGAAATAAACCACTTCTTCTGTGACGTTCCTGCAGTGATGCATGCCTCCTGCTCGGACATACTTGTCAATGAAATAGTCATGCTGGCTCTGTGTGGATCAATTATTGTGGGCACTGCCTTGGTGGTTTTTATCTCCTATGGTTATATCATCCTCACAATTGTCCGAATGCCTTCAGCTGAGAGCAGGCGCAAGGCCTTCTCCACTTGTTCTTCTCACATTCTGGCCGTCAGCTTGTTTTTTGGGTCTGTCTTCTTCATGTATGCTCAGCCTGGGGTTGCATCTTCACCTGACAAAAGCAACATCACCTCTGTCCTCTACACCGTTGTCGTTCCCATGATAAACCCTTTCATCTACACCCTCCGAAACCATGAGGTGAAAGGGTCTCTGAAAAAACAGTTCAAAAAGAAAGGCTTTTTTCAGCCCCGTCACTAAAGATGGGAATGACCACAGTGTCCAATTCACTACGGAGATATTTAGAACAGAAAACAAGGGTCATCAAGGGACTTCAGGTCTTGCTTTCAAGAATCTTTCATGATTATAGATGGTCAGTGTCATGGATGAGAGCAGGAGGTTTAAGGAAATCTAGGAGAATTAGGTCAAGTGAAGATGTAGATTCAATTAACCAGATTTAGGCACTTACAATCCATCTGAGCTGTAATACAGAATTATTTGTAACCAATCAAAAGGCATGAGCATTTTAAAGCCATAATTAATCCAATTGTGTATTAAAAGTCTGAAATAGGACAAAACCTCTGACTCTGGCAGTGCCTTATTTCTATGCAGTGGAACATGGGCAGTTCAGGTGGAGACATTCTCCCTGTAAACCTCCGAAGAGAAACTAGGTCAGTTGAGAGTGAACTGAATGATCCATATGTCCTGGACTCCACATTTTTTTAAACTATACTTTTCCAATTTTGCCTATAAAGCTTTTTCTTAGAAATGAGTGGAACCACTGAAATTCAGATTTCAACCATCAAGCATTGATGGGTGATAGCAATCTCATGTCTGAAGTGTTCTCTAAAAAACCCCAAAAAATTAATACACAGCTGAATTCTGGTTCCATGTGTTTGTGTCCTGGCTTGTATGAGAGTTTGTAATAGGATGGGAGCTTTTTCTCTGTGACAGATAAGCTCATAACAACACAAACTGACATGAATATATTATGTTTTAATTTGACTTTAGAGCTGCTTGCAGTGGTTCAGAATCATAGAAAGGTTTGGGTTGGAAGGGACCTTAAAGATCATGTACTTCCAACACCCCTGCCATCTACAGTTCAGCTGGATCCAGTTGCTCCAAACCCCATCCAGAATGACCTTGAACACCTCCAGGGATGGGGCAACCACCACTTCTCTGGGGAACCTGTTCTAGTGCCTCCTCACCCTTATTGTGAATTATTTTCTCCTTATATCTAGTCTAAATCTGTCCCTCTCCAGTTTGTACCCATTCCCCCTTGTCCTATCACTACAAGCCTTTATAAACGTCCCTCCCCAGCCTTAATGTACACCCCCCTTCAGATGCTGGAAGGTTGATATGAGGTCTCCTCAGAGCCTTCTCTTCTCCAGGCTGAATAAATCCAACTCTCCCAGCCTGTCCTCATATGGAAGGTGCTCCAGCCCTCGGATCATCCTTGTAGCCTCCTCTGGACCTGTTCCAACAGCTCCATCTCCTTCCTCCTCTCCTTCCTCCTGGAGGACACAATCCTCCAGGTGGGATCTCATGAGAGCAGAATAGAGGGGCAGAATCCCCTCCCTCCTCCTGCTGGCTACGCTTCTTTTGATGAAGTCCAGATCCGAGGGCTGGAGCACCTCGCAAACGAGGGCAGGCTGAGAGAGTTGGGGTTGTTCAGCCTGGAGAAGAGAAGACTCCGAGGAGACCTTAGAGAGACCTTCCAGTACTTGACGGGGTTGTACAATAAATCTGGAGCGGGACTTTTTATAAAGGCATGTAGTGATAGGACTAGGGGCAATGGCTTTAAACTGGAGAGGGGGAGATTTAGAGTGGATTTAAGGAGGAATTTGTTCACGATGGGAGTGGGGAGGCCCTGGAACATGTTGCCCAGGGAAGTTGTGGCTGCCGCATCGCTGGAGGTGTTCAAGGTCTGGTTGGATGGGGCTTGGAGCAACCTGATCCAGTGGGAGGTGTCTGTGCCCATGGCAGGGGTTGGAATTAGATGATCTTTGAGGTCCCAACCCAAACTCTTCTATGATTTCACAGAGTTTGGACTTGGAGTCTTTATTGCTCGTAAGGAGCCCTGAAGGACCAAAGTGTTCTCTGCTGGAACGCTCTCCTGGAGCCTCTAGCAGCGATAAATAATGGAGAATACAGACAGGAGAGAGGCCGGACTGAGCTCAGAGGCTGCTGGGCATTCACACAGTTAATTCTTCCCAATTATCCTCAGCGTTTCGTGGAGGGAGGGGGATGGGGGGGGCGGTTCTATGGGGCAGTTCTATAGGGGGTGGCTCTATAGCGGCGGTTCTGTGGGGGCGGCTCTATGGGGGCGGCTCTATGGGGGTGGTTCTATAGGGGGCGGCTCTGGGGGCGGTTCTATAGGGGGCGGTTCTGTGGGGGTGGTTCTATAGGGGGCGGTTCTATAGGGGTGGTTCTATAGGGGGCGGCTCTATGGGGGTGGTTCTATAGGGGGAGGCTCTGGGGGCGGTTCTATAGGGGGTGGCTCTATAGGGGCGGTTCTATAGGGGGCGGCTCTATGGGGGTGGTTCTATAGGGGGCGGTTCTATAGGGGTGGTTCTATAGGGGGAGGCTCTGGGGGCGGTTCTATAGGGAGTGGCTCTATAGGGGCGGTTCTATAGGGGGCGGCTCTATGGGGGCGGTTCTATAGGGGTGGTTCTATAGGGGGCGGCTCTATGGGGGTGGTTCTATAGTGGGCGGCTCTAGGGGCGGTTCTATAGGGGGCGGCTCTATGGGGGCTGTTCTATAGGGGAGGTTCTATAGGGGCGGTTCTGTAGGGGGCGGTTCTATAGGGGAGGTCCTATGGGGGCGGCCCTATGGGGGCGGCTCTATGGGGGCAGTTCTATAGGGGCGGCTCTATGGGGGCGGTTCTATAGGGGGTGGCTCTATGGGGGCGGTTCTATAGGGGGCGGCTCTATGGGGGTGGTTCTATAGGGGGCGGTTCTATAGGGGTGGTTCTATAGGGGGCAGCTCTATGGGGGCGGTTCTATAGGGGTGGTTCTATAGGGGGCGGTTCTATAGGGGTGGTTCTATAGGGGGCAGCTCTATGGGGGCGGTTCTATAGGGGTGGTTCTATAGGGGGCGGCTCTATGGGGGTGGTTCTATAGTGGGCGGCTCTAGGGGCGGTTCTATAGGGGGCGGCCCTATGGGGGCGGTTCTATGGGGGTGGTTCTATAGGGGCAGTTCTATAGGGGGCGGTTCTATAGGGGCGGTTCTATAGGGGCAGTTCTATAGGGGGCGGCTCTATGGGGGCGGCTCTATAGGGGGCGGCTCTATGGGGGCGGCTCTATAGGGGGCGGCTCTATGGGGGCGGTTCTATAGGGGGCGGTTCTAGAGGGCGGTTCTAGGGGGGCGATTTTATAAGGGGTGGCTGTATAGGGGCGGTTCTTTAGGGGGCGGTTCCAGGCGGCCATGCGGGTGCTGCTGGGTGAGCGCTGCGGAGGGAGAGGGGGAGGGACACGGTTCGATCCCTGTTTTCCCGGTGGAAAAGGCTCTGGGGTTCCTTCTCGGCAGAGAAGGACGTGGGGGTGCTAGTCGGTGAGGAGCTCGACGCGAATCCTCAACATCAGAAGGAGATGGAGCTGTTGGAGCAGGCCCAGAGGAGGCTACAAGGATGATCTGAGGGCTGGAGAACCTCCTGTACAAGGACAGGCTGAGAGAGTTGGGGTTGTTCAGCCTGGAGAAGAGAAGGCTCTGAGGAGACCTTAGAGCGACCTTCCAGTACCTGAAAGGGGCTCCAGGAAATCTGGGGAGGGACTGTTTACAAAGGCTTGTGGTGATACAACAAGGGGAATGTGCATAAACGGTTGAGGGGCAGATTTAGGCTTCATATAAGGAAGGATTTCTTCACAGTGAGGGTGGGGAGGCCCTGGCCCAGGCTGCCCAGAGCAGGGGTGGCTGCCCCATCCCTGGAGGGGTTCAAGGCCAGGCTGGATGGGGCTTGGAGCCCCTGATCCAGTGGGAGGTGTCCCTGCTTATGGCAGCGGGTGGGACTGGATGGGCTTTGAGGTCCCTTCCAACCCAGACTATTCTATGATTCTAGGATTCTCAGTGCTCTCTACAACTACCTGAAAGGAGGTTGTAGAGAGGAGGGAGCTGGGCTCTTCTCTCAAGGGACAGGGGACAGGAAAAGGGGCCTCAAGCTGCGCCAGGAAAGGTTCAGATTGGACATCAGGAATAAACTTTTCACAGAAAGGGTCATTGGTCCCTGGCAGAGGCTGCCCAGGGAGGGAGTTCAATCACCATCCCTGGAGGTATTTAAAAGACAGGTAGATGAAGTGCTCAGGGACATGGTTTAGTGGCAGATAGGAATGGTTGGACTCGATGATCTAAGAGGTCTTTTCCAACCTGGTGATTCTATGGTTCTATGATTCTATGAAATGGCCACAAGTTGCCCCCAGGGCAGATTCCGATTGCACATCAGGAACGATTCCTTCACCACAAGGGTTCTCAGGCACTGGCAGAGGCTGCCCAGGGTGGTGGTGGATTCCCCATCCCTGGAGGGGTTTAAAAGATGGGCAGATGAAGGGATCAGTTCTGCAGTGGACAGGCACGGTTGGACTCGATCTCAAAAGTCTTTTCCAACCTAGGGATTCTGTGATTCTCTTTGTCTGGTGAAAGAGGTGCCAGTTGATCCAGCAGTGGCCCAGGGGGCCAAGGTGCCCAACAGCACCTGGCTTAGATCAGCCATGAGGTGGCCAGCAGGAGCAGGGGGGGATCATCCCCCTGCACTCAACACTGGTCACACCCCGAATCCTGAATTCAGTTTTGCGGCCCTCATTGCAGGAAGGACATTGATAGGCTGGAGCGCTTCCAGAGAAGGCAATGGAGCTGGGGAAGGGGCTGGAGCCCATGGTTCTGGGAGTGGCTGAGGGACCTGGGGCTGTTTAGTCTGGAGGCTGACAGGAGACCTTATTGCTCAGCGCAGGTCCTGGAAAGTAGATTGTGGTGAGGTGGGTGCTGGTCCCTTCTCCCAAGTAGCAAGGGATAGAATGTGAGGAAACAGCCTGGAGTTGCACCAGGGGAGGTTTAGACTGGATGTTAGGAAAAAATTTTCTCACCAACAGAGTGGTGAAGCCCTGGCTGAGGCTGCCCAAGGCAGTTGTGGAGTCTTCATCCCTGGAGGAGTTTAAAAGATGGTCAGATGAGTTGTTCAGGGATCTGGTCTAGTAGTGGACAAGTATAATTGGACTCTATGATCTCATAAGTCTTTTCCAAACAAATTATTCTATGATTCTCTCTCCTAGGTGGGGGAAGTGGGTTCGTGGGCTCAGCCCTGACCCAGCTGCTGCGGAGCCGTGGGCATGGAGTCACACTCGTCTCCCGGCAAGGGGGCCAAGACCGGATCACCTGGGTATGAGAGAAGAGTGGGGGCATCAAGGAGGACCTGCCAGGATGGGGGGACTAGCCCGCTTGCCCTGGCTGCCATGGCATACAGGGTGTCAGCAGCTGGGAATCTGGCTGCTGTGGATGGACTCGGGCTCATGGGTGCTCCACGGGTTGTAGTCTTTGGGATGAGGGCTGCAGCAGCTCCAAGGAACAAAACTTTCTCCATTCATGCTTGTGCTCCTACCTCTGTACTCGGCACTGGTGAGACCGCTCCTTGAATCCTGTGTTCAGTTCTGGGCCCCTCACCACAAGAAGGATGTTGAGGCTCTGGAGCGAGTCCAGAGAAGAGCAATGAGGCTGGTGAGGGGGCTGGAGAACAGGCCTTAGGAGGAATGGCTGAGAGAGCTGGGGGTGTTTAGCCTGGAGAAGAGGAGGCTGAGGGGAGACCTCATTGCTCTCTCCAACTACCTGAAAGGAGGTTGTGGAGAGGAGGGAGCTGGGCTCTTCTCCCAAGTGACAGGGGCAGGACGAGAGGGAATGGCCTCAAGCTCCAGCAGGGGAGGTTCTGGCAGAGGCTGCCCAGGGAGGGAGTTGAGTCACCTTCCCTGGAGGGGTTTAAGGGACGGGTGGACGAGGTGCTGAGGGACATGGTTTAGTGATTGATGGGAATGGTTGGACTCGATGATCTGGTGGGTCTTTTCCAACCTGGTGATTCTATGATTCTATGAAGGAGCTAGCTGGAGTTCTTAGGACTCACCCTGGTTGGCCGTTGGGAAGGCTGGAGCGGAGGAGAGGCTGGGAGTGTGATGGCTCTGTTACTCCTCCTTAGGAAGAGTTGTCTCACTCTGGGCTGCCCTTGTGTGATGCTGTGGTGAACTTGGCTGGTGAAAATGTCCTCAACCCTTTCCGCAGGTAACTTGATCTCCTGCAGTGCTGTTGGGGCATGGTGAAGGCAAGACAGCCCAGGGTTTCCAGAGAGTGTGGAAGGGTAGAAGCACTTGGGTTACCCAACTGTTGACATCTCGGTCCTCAATTTCTGTGGGGTTGATATGTTCTGTGAGACCTTTGGAATACAGGTTCCCTTCTGGATGGACAGTTGAAGGCCATTCAAGGTAGTTCCAGGTTTCCAGGATCACGCAAGATGCCTACATTTAGATAATGCAAAATCAGAACGAAAGTCTGTCCTATGAGGCTGGTTTTAGAAATGCCTCCAGTGGGAGCTTGGGAAGAATTCACCACACACAGCTTTGATATCCAGCTCTTCCTTTGTCCTAAGACAATCCAAACCCCACAGTGTTTTGTGGGAAGTGGAGAGTCGCCATCTCCCGAAGTCCACATCTTAATAAAATCCCATGTCCTCCCCCTGTTGTGGGGTGGGGAGGAACTCATGTCACCTATCCTGTGCTTGTGAGCTGGTGTCTGCTGTCTCCCTGCTTGCTGCTGTTGTTTCCTTGGATGTCCCTAGGGAATAATCAGTGACTTTTCCTTTTCCAGGTGGGATGATGCCTTCTGCAGGGAAGTCTTCAACAGCCGGATTGAAACCACCAAGACCTTGGCCAAAGCAATTGCTGAGGCTCAACAGCCCCCCCGGGCTTGGGTCGTCGTCACCGGCGTAGGTATTGGATGGGCCTAGCCAAGATGTGACTGATGCTGACCTGGAGAGGTGTACCTCCAGGATAAAAAATTCTGGGGGGACATGTGTTCAGTTCCGGGCCCCTCACCACAAGAAGGATGTTGAGGCTCTGGAGTGAGTCCAGAGAAGAGCAACGAAGCTGGTGAGGGGGCTGGAGAACAGGCCTTATGAGGAGCAGCTGAGAAAGCTGGGGTTGTTTAGCCTGGAGAAGAGGAGGCTGAGGGGTGACCTCATTGCTCTCTCCAACTCCCTGAAAGGAGGTTGTGGAGAGGAGGGAGCTGGGCTCTTCTCCCAAGTGACAGGGGACAGGATAAGAGGGAATGGCCTCAAGCTCCACCAGGGGAGGTTCAGGCTGGACATTAGGAAAAGAATTTTCATGGAAAGGGTAATTGGTCCCTGGCAGAGGCTGCCCAGGGAGGGGGTTGAGTCACCTTCCCTGGAGGTGTTTAAGGGACGGGTGGACGAGGCGCTGAGGGTCGTAATTTAGTATTTGATAGGAATGGTTGGATTCAATAATCCGGTGGGTCTCTTCCAACCTGATGATTCTATGATTCTATGTGTTGCCTTGAAATGCCACTTTTTTGCCATCAGTGTCACTGTGTTTAGGCAAGCCTTGATCCACTTTTTGGTCCTGCTGGAGCGGAATTTGTGTCCCCTCTGCTTTGTCTTGGACAGGACCTTTTCTCTATTTTCCTGTGAATGTCTTTAGGCATCCTGTACACCCTGTCTGGCTGAGCAGAGCCTCAGCTGAAGTCTCCTGTATATCTCCAGTTTTGCATTTTTGCTTGCAATCTACCACAGTTCAGAATCTGTGATGCCCTATTTCAGAGCACATGAGCACATGCATTTCTGTGTGTTGCTTGCTGGTATATTTGGTTCTTGGGGCTGCCTGCCCAGCCTGAGTATTGGTGCATCCTGCTGTACTTGTCCAAAACCTGTCAGCATTGCCATCAGAGAGACCATGCACTGTTCATGTTGGGATGTCCCTGATGGAGTGATGGAGTTCTGGGCTCCTGGAGGCAGGGGAGAGGCTGTGTTTTGGGGAGGGAGAAGCTGGTGTCATGAGTCAACCCTGGTTCTCTTTCTGCTGTTGCACCTGCAGGCTATTACCGCCCTAGCCCCACCGCCGAGTACACCGAGGACAGTTCCGGGGGTGATTTTGACTTCTTCTCGCGCTTGGTGAGCTCCTGGGAGGCTGCAGCTCTCATCCCTGGGAGCCCGACTCGTGGTGTTGTAGTGAGATCTGGTGAGACGGGGTGTTCAGGGTGGCTCTGGGGCAAAAGGGGGAAAAGGAGGGAGGAGGACATCAGGTCTTGTGCTTCTCCTTTTTGGGGTGCTGTTCCAGTCCAGCCCTCTAAGGATTGATTCCTGGGGATGATAGGGGTTTTGTTCTTTGGAGCGATGTGATTCTTGTTCTCACTCTGTTCTCCTCACAGGGGTGGTGTTGGGCCGAGGTGGCGGTGCAATCTCTCAGATGATCTGGCCTTTCCGTCTGGGACTAGGAGGCCCCATGGGCTCTGGACTCCAGCCCTTCCCATGGATCCACATTCAGGACCTGGCTGGTATCGTGTGTCATGCCCTGGAAAGCGAGTCCCTGCGGGGCATCCTCAATGGTGTCTCTCCATCCTCCAGCACCACCTCCAATGGCACCTTCGCTCACGAGCTCGCTGCTGCCCTGGGGCGCCCAGCCCTGCTGCCAGTGCCCGCCTGGGTTGTACGCGCAGTCTTTGGTGCAGAGCGAGCCTCCATGCTCTTGGAGGGCCAGAGAGTGGTGCCAAAACGCACCCTGGAGAGCGGCTACAAATTCCTCTTCCCTGAGCTGTCTGGAGCTCTGAAGGACATTGTGGCTTGAGGACTCCTTGGTTGGGCTGGGTTGGGCCCTGTTTTTGTGAGCTCCCTGCCTTCCCCTGGGTGGAAGAGGGCAGCCCTGCTCCTTCTTGACACTTGTCTGACCCCGTGCGGAGAGGGTGAACAACATTTTCTCCGTCTCCCTTTGAGCATCCACAGTTTAGGAGTCACTCCTCTTACTGCCATCTGCAATTTCCACATCACCTGCTTTTGAGGAAGAGTGTAAACCCCCTCTAAGGATTGTGACTGCTGAGTCTGTCATCTTCCCTGTGCCACAGCATGTGTGAGCTGCCTGTAGAGCAGCGGTGAGGGGGGCTGTAATGTCTGGTCACCTGAGAGACCAGGGTGGCAGCAGGAAAGAGATGTTCAGGTGTTCTCCATGTTACTGGAAATCTTTATTCCTATTTTTCCCCATGTCTTTTTCCCCATGGTCACACAAAGACGTCATTATGCTCTTCTGCTTTGTGTTTCTCAGTCTCATAGGGTATGGAGTTGTGGTTGTGGGCGTGGTTATTCTATGATTCTATGATTAGGAAAGGGTTCTGTGCTTTGAGGGTGGTTTCTCACTGAACAGGGAAGTGGTCATGGCACCAAGTCAAGGAGCGCCTGGATAATGCTTCTAGTCCCATGGTTCAGTTTTAGGCAGTGCTCTGACGAGCAGGGAGTTGGACTCAATGATCCTTATGGGTTCCTTCCAACTTAAGATATTCTATGATTCCACCTCGGAATCAAACTCAGAATTAGATTACAGAGTAATCTAAGCAGGTACTAAGGGCAAGATAAAAATGTTTAAGGTGTTTATTTTTTTCCCCAAAGTAGGCATGAAAAATGGATTGGCCTAACTGCTTGCTGGAAACACACAGGAGGCTAATTCTGATGCTGTAGGTATCTGTACGTGGACAGACAAATCCTGCCACTACCATAAGACTACGTTCGCGTTCCCTTTGAGCCTGACAGCTGACTTCCGATGTCCATTGTCTTCCTCTGCTATATGAAAAGTCAAAGCCTGACTACGAGCCAGATCACCCAGTGACTTCCACATTCTCCCTTTGTGGAGAAACAGTTGAACCATTCAGGAGCTGAGCTCTATGAGAGTCAAACAACAGGCAGTGTCAACACCAGAGATTCACACATGGGCTGAAATCTTGATCTAACATGCATGGTACCTGATTTTATCCATTTGGAGCAGAACTTCAGTGATGTTTCAGTAAGTGCTTCCCACCTGCCAGTTCATTTCTGTAGAGATACAGTATTTTAACAGTAAAACTGCATGGAACAACTGTATTCAGTCCTTTAAACAGTATTGTTCTCTAAATTATTCCATATGAGTTCTAATGTCACTGCAAGGCTTTTTGATAATTAGAAGAAAATTATTTGACGCTTACTTGATAAATACTATGTTGCCACATAACGTACACTCTGGAGCTGTTCCTTCGAGAATTATATTAACAAACAAACCAAAAATAAACAAGCTCTCACTTATTTACTTCAAAATATTCTTGTTTTATTTTCCACACCAAAATATGTGTTTGCTGACCAGCTTCCATATCGAGGCTTTGATCTCCTTGTTACACAAGGTGTAGATCATGGGGTTGGTCAGAGGGAAGATGACCGTATGGAAAACAGCAACAACTTTTTCCATTGGAGCAGCTCGGAAGGGTAAAGCGTAGATGTACACGGCTGGACCACACATGACAAACACCACAATGATGTGGGAAATACAGGTGGAGGCTACTTTATTCTTTGCCTTGGAGGGCCATGTCCAGAACTTCAGCAGCAGGACAGTGTAGGAGATTAGGAGAAGTGTAAAACACATAATGATAAGAACTTCATTGCTGAGGAACATCAAAAGCTCCACTGTGTACGTGTTGGCACAGGCCAACTTGACCAGCTGATGGACATCACAGAAGAAATTGTCCAGGATGTTGGGACCACATAAGGGCAAGTGGATGCTGAAAGTGAGTAGAGTGATGCCGTGGAGGAAGCCCCCACCCCATGTAGCTCCAACCAGGCTACAACATAGCCTCCTGCTCACAAGGCTGGTGTAGCGAAGAGGCTTGCAAATGGCTACATAACGGTCGTAGGCCATGACCAGGAGCAGGAGAACTTCAGCTGCTCCCAGGGAGTGGAGAAAGAACAGCTGGGCCATGCAGGCATTGTAGGAGATGGTCTTCTGGTGTGAGAAAAAGTCAGCCAACATTTTGGGGGGGGTTACAGAACAGTAGCAGATGTCCAAGAATGCCAGATTGGCCAGGAGAAGGTACATGGGCGATCCGAGTTGGGAATCCCCCCATATGGTGAGAATTACAAGGATGTTGCCTGGGAGAACTGTCATATAGAAGAGCAGGAAGAAGAAGAAGAGGATCATCTGGATTTTGTGATTTTGGGACAATCCCACCAGAACGAACACTGTCACTACTGTAGAGTTCTTGTGCTCCATTCCCACTCTGCAGAACCTTGGAAAACAGACAGGAATAATGATAAAAAACAAACACCAGTGAAAAGCTACATTAAAGTTTGAACAACCTGGGGAATATTTAGATTGCCTAAAATGCCGTCACTTTTCTCGTTTCCTGTTTTAGGGAACTCCTAATGATGAAATATTTGAAAGCCAGTGATCTATAGTCCCACTATCTTGGTCTTTTTACTGGAACTATAAATGGGCAATGTTTGTGTTTTATTAGAATTTTATTATTTTGTTCTTTGTTTCCTCTGTGTCATGGGATCTGGCATGGAGGGAGCTGGGCTTTTCTCCCAAGTGACAGGGGACAGGACGAGAGGGAATGGCCTCAAGCTCTGCCAGGGGAGGTTCAGGCTGGACATTAGGAAAAAAATTTTCATGGAAAGGGTCATTGGGCAGTGGCAGAGGCTGCCCAGGGACGGGGTTGAGTCACCTTCCCTGAAGGGGTTTTAGGGACGGGTGGATGAGGCGCTGAGGGGAATGAGTGCTTGATGGGAATGATTGGACTCAATGATCTGGTGGGTCTTTTCCAACCTGGTTATTCTATGATTCTATGATCTGGGTGGAACACGTGTCAGAAGGTCCATTCTTCCATGGGCAGGCTGATTTCTGTGGTTGGCAGTCTGAGCCAGGCGTGTCACTCCCTTTCCAGCTGACAAAAGCAGGTCATTCCAGGGAAGACAGATTTAGTTCTAGCACAGAGAGCTGAGCAAAGCTAGGTGAAGTGCACTCTAAAATTACACAATTAACCCAATCCACTGATTCATAGAATCATAGAATAATTTGGGTTGGAAGGGACCATAAAGATCATCTAGTTCCAGACCCCCTGCCATGGGCAGGGACACATCCCACTGGATCCAGATGCTCCAAGCCCCATCCAACCTGGCCTTGAACATCTCCAGGGATGGTGCAGCCACAACTTCCCTGGACAACCTGTTCCAGTGCCTCACCACTCTCACGGTGAAGAAATCCTTCCTTATGTCAAGCCTAAATCTGCCCCTCTCCAGTTTATACCTGTTCCCCCCGTCCTGTCACCACAAGACTTTGTGAACAGTCCCTCCCCAGCTTTCTTGTAGCCCCTTCAGGTATTGGAAGGTCACTCTAAGGTCTCCTCAGAGCCTTCTCTTCTCCAGGCTGAACAAGCCCAACTCTCTCAGCCTGTCCTCGTATGGGAGGTGCTCCAGCCCTCGGATCATCTTTGTAACACTGATTATAAAAGAAAACAGTATGGATCACTCACAGCTGAGGGAAGTTTTATGAATCTCTTGGGTGAATTAATCTGGCAGTTGCAAAGTTGTTTGCAATTACACAATTTCAATCCCCTTGTACTCGATGATGCCAGTACAGCCAGTCCAGGGGAAGACAAATCCTGTTCTAAATATTCTCCAGCATGTATCAGTTCAAGTGCTTTCCAAAAATATTTAATTTCTTCCCAGTTGTCTTTCAAGGGGGATGAGGATGTTGAGATCACAGTCAGACCTGCACCTTTCTCCAGAGAAACACCACGGTGGAGTCTCATTTTCTGATGAAGTCAACAGATCACTGGAAACATAAAGAAAACTCGGGTTTTCTATATAGCTCTATGAAATTCATCCACCATGATTGGGTGTGATGGTGGTCTAGAAAACAAACTGACATTTGTTCATAAAGTACATCAAATAATTTCATTTTTATGTATTTGGAATGGAACTGTGGATTTTGACATCTCCCTCATGAAGAAAACCATAACAATTAGTCAGATTTCTTTTAAATATATTTCCATTTGTCTAAGTTCATTTCTTCTACCTACGTCTTTGTTTTCTTTTGGGTCAAGGAGAAAGTTACATGAGGTTTTGTCTCCATTTTTTGAACATTTTTCTTCCATCTTGCTACACTTAGGGTGTATTTGTCTGCATGACAACATCTGCACATTACTGCATTTGTAACTTTACCAGCAGTGTTTAGGCAAAGAATATGATGGGAGAAATGGGAGAAAATGTTCAGACCTGTAAGCATTGTTTAGTTTTAGAACAGTTTTAGTTCAGTTCCCTTATTAAGCCCAGCAAGAAATGATACCAGTCTTGACAGTGGGAGCTAAAAAACCCCCACTTCGACTGAGAGAAGTGGCAGAGAGTAGTAAACACATAAAACATATAGAAATAACACATAAACATATTAAATAAAACAAATTCCTTATGTCACTTTTTGATGTTTTTGTCAAAAGTCAGAATTGCATGTCATGCCTTGAAATGAAAAAAAAAATTGTGACCTTCTTTGTTTTTCCACCTCTTCCTTTCTTTCAAGGACAGCTGAGCCTAAATGAATATGTAACTATTACCAAAACAAATTTCATCGGCTGCTGATGATTAAAGCCTTGCTGGATCTGCTAATATCTTCATCAGGGAGTGGCAAACCGTTCTTCAGGGCAATACTGATGTCCACCTATTGATCTAAGTAAAGTGATAGTCTGGGCTTTTAAACACTATTATCTACACAATTTGGTCTTGGGCATCAAAGAATTCATGCCAATTCAAGAAATGTCATTGTTAGTCTCATCAGTGGTTTGGTAATCTAAGCAAAATGTAGTCCAATCACCGATACCAACACTCACTCTAAGACCTTTACTGATAAACCCAGTAGAAATCAGTATCTGTGCCTTTTTCTTGAAGTTAAATAAGTTCTTACCCTTTGTGTTGTCCATAGTTCAAGATTAAGCATCCTTCATCCTCAGGCAAGGTGAGCAGTAAGGCTCTCAAGTCCTTGTACCAAGTGCAGTATTGCCTGTGTTGATTCTCAATTCCTCGTTGATTCCCAATTCACTCAAGGTTATTCTTGCTGACACTGGTTTTATCAGCCCTTCTTGAACCAGCAAGAGATCTGAAGACCTAAACTCCCCTAATCCCTACATCTCTTATTCCCTGTCTTCCCAAGTCCTTCCCAAGAACCAAGAACTCTTCAGCTACCCAGCTCCCAGCTTCGCTCCACACCAAGACCCTTTATTTCTGAAGTTTATTGCAAGCCCAGCTTTAAAATCCTACAGACACCAGGTAACAGCATCAACATGCACCTCGCTTTCAGGAGTGCTGTTGGAAGTCCATCATCCCGACCTAGCGCCTTGCTCTTCTGGTTGTGAATCCCCTCCCACACACGCGTGTATTTTGTGCTGCTGCGTGTGCCCCAGAGGTTCAGCTCTTTGAATGCCAGACCCACCCACAACAATTTGTCTCCCTGCCCTGTTGTCAACACCTGCGCCAGAGACTGGAGCTGGGGACCTTAACCTGCTTCACTCACCACCTGGTGACAGAAGGATGGAGAAGATGTGTCTCTTGGCATGCTCTAGATAATGCTTTCTTAGTCTTTGTGCATGTTGTTTCTGATTCCAAGGTTACAGCAGCAGCTGTGGTTCTGGAGTGCTAACTCAGATGCCCAGGCTTGTTAATAAAAGCTGTAAGGTGTAGTTTGATATGTCTGTGCCTGGATGAGTCCTTCTGTATCTCTTTTCTGAGCCAAGGAAGGCAAGTGGTCCCTTTTTGGAAGGGATTTCTCCAGGCATTTCAATTATGCGCCTTAGGATGTTTACCCAGTAATGCTAACGTCATTGTATTGATTTTAAAGGGATTGTCTATGATTAGTTGAGCCATCTACAATTTGGACCTGTAAAACAGATGAATTGAATACCAAACCATAGGTCCTCAGTGCTTCAGAGATAATTCTTGACTTAATTCAACAAAGTACTTGTGACTACTGTCTTTTTTCAACAACACTATAGTATTTTATCTTCTTTCATGAACTAGGTTGCCCCTGTATTTAGACTTATCAATACTTAGAAATGTTGTCTCTTGCAGCGTTCATTTTTGATGCATATTTTGAACATTCTTTTCTAGTACAGAAGAGAAATAACTACAAATTTACAACAAACATTGGGAAATCAAATACAGTGATTCCATTGAGTGACACTCATTGCCTCAATTCATTTTCCAGCTCATAAAGCTTCAGTTTAGTCTTCAACCTCTAGCTCAGAAAGATGCAGATCTCCTTCAAGTGTTGTTTCATACCTGGGCATTCCAGAGACTTTGGAATGCCTCAAGTGACACTAATTACCTGTCTTAAAGCTACTGAAGGAAAACCCAATATTGTGGTTGTCTCATTGCAGGGAGTTGATTCATAAGTAGACATCTTTGTGCGACTTTATTGCCTCACATCCTGGAGGTGTTAAAGACCAGATTGAATGAGACTATGAGCAATGTGATCCAGTGGAAAGTGTCCATGCCCATGCCATGGAAGGGGGTGGAACTGGATAATCCCTAAGTTCCCTTCCAACCCAAATCATTCCATGATTCTATGATATACTGTCACTCTGGTCAAGATGACACATGTCAAGATGACACATGTCAAGGTACAGAGAGCATGAATAAGATATACGCACTGAAAATTTCTACCTGATATAGTGAAACCTAAAGAAACTAAAAGCTTATTTTTCTGGTGGCTATGCCCAAACAGACTGCTTGCGGTTACTCCCTAGAGACCAAAAGTCTTTAAATTTTCCAGAGTTAGTTCTTACTGAAATATAAATTAGAAGAACTTTTAAAGTAAAGTAGAGTAGATACTTGAGAGAGAAAAGCAATGATCGAAAAATATTTTTCTACAGAAAAAATCTCCTTCCTTTTCATTGTCCTCCTTGATTACAGGGTTGATTTCAGCTGACTCAGTGGCTGTTACAGTTATCTGCATGTGATAGCTGTCTCGTACCAACTCATCCCTGTTGTCTTACAGCATCTCAGGGAGTTATAGCCTTCTCAGTCTTTTCTGTGATCTGAAAACCTTCATATTCCTGTAGATCAAAGCATGGCTCCTGAGAGCTTTAAGAACACTGATTTTTTCTTCTTCCATAATGGTACATCTGATACAAACAATCCCAGTCTAAAGAAGTTAATTTGTTAGCTCACACCTTGTTAATTCAAAATGTGAGCAAACAAATAAGGCCGATACTGCCGGTCAAACTAAATTAATTGTTCTTTTAGAACATAACTGCGCAATGTAAACAGGAAGCGTAAAAAACCCCTCAGTAGATGATTAGACAAAATAAAGAATCAAAAAAATCCTGGGTATCCTAACAAAGCCATCCAAGAGTGGGAGTGTTATTCCAAATGCGAAGGAAGGATTTCAGATGCGTGTCAATGGCACATGGTATGGGCGTAGTCATTCTTTAGGAAACGCTATCGTCACGCACTACTAAAATCTTACTGGGAAAAGAATGGAAAGGCATATATATGGAAAAATATATGTATGACCTGTTAAAAACAAATTAGGCAGAAAGAGCAAACATCTCACAGACAAGCACTGGAAGATTTGTTGTTAAACCTAGGAAGAATCTCTCATGACCTTAGAAACAAGCCTCCTGATGGCCTTTTTCATTTCAGTATTTCTCAGGGTGTAAACCATAGGATTCAACACTGGAACAAACACAGTGAAGAAGAGGGAGGCTACTTTGTCCAGTTTAAATGTCTTGAAGGGCCAAGCATAGATGAATATCCCTGGAATGAATGTGAGGCTTATTGCCATTGCCTGGACTATGCAGGTAGACAAAGCTTTGCTCTTTCCTTTGGTGACTTGCCCCTCTATCTTGACTAAAATGACAGCATATGAAATGAGGAGCAAGACAAAAATTACTGCGAGGAGCAGTCCACCATTTGAGACCATCAGTAGCTCTGTCAGGTAGGTGTTAGCACAGGCCACTTTCAATACTTGTGGAACATCACAGTGGAAGTGGTCCAGGGTGTTAGGACCACAGTAAGGTAAAGGGAGAAGCAGAGCAATCTGTGCTGCGGAGTGAATGAATCCACCTGCCCACGACCCTGCCACTAGACCTACACACATGTCAGGGTTCATGATTGTCAAGTACTGCAAGGGCTTATGGATAGCGACGTACCGATCAGCTGCCATCACTGCAAGAAGGAAGATGTGAGCACCACCGATCAAGTGGAACAAAAACATGTGAAGGATGCACTCCTTGAATGAAACAGTTTTATGCTGGGAGAGGAGACCTGACAACAGAATGGGAGTATTTACTGAGGATTCAGTGATATCTGTGAATGCTAAGTTGGCCAGGAAGAAGTACATGGGTGTGTGCAAGTGGTAGTCTGTGATAACAGCGGTGAGGATGGTGATGTTTCCCAAGCAGGTCATCAAGTAGACAATGAAGAAGACGATGAAGAGTAATTGTTGAACCTTAAGACTGTGGTTGAAGCCCAGGAGGACAAATTCCGTCACAGGATTGGTTGCATTCGGTGGCTCCATTCATTACCATCCGAGCATACTTCTGAGAGGAATGGTGGAGAAGGGATGCTGAGGAAAGCAAGATTTTCAACAGCAAGAGAGATAATCTTTCTCCGCCTCTGACTCAGAAACCTCTAGCCTAGAAACCTCCTTACATCCTTGCACTACACAGTGGCAATTCTGGTACTCTCAGTGTTAGGAACCATTCTTTGGTCTTCAGTTTGGCTCCTCTGCATCTATACACTTAAAATCCTGTGTAACTTTATAACTGGTTGCTGTCTTCATAAACAAACTCCCAGTAATGCAGGCTTTGGGCTCTCCTCAGTGCAACTGTGCTTATCTCTAACAGCACCTTTTTCCACTCACAGTAAAGAGCCCTTATTCCACACAGGATTGCTTTGTCTGCGGTCTCAGAGTTGCCTGATTCCTCTCCTCCACAAAAGACTCCAAAGAGAAAGCAAAATAAATAAAAAAGCACTCCTAGATCATTCTGTCTAAGCATTAAAATACATGCTTCGAACAAAGTTACTGTGAAAATTATACAAACTTTCCAGGGTCTGAACAAAAATGATTTCACTACGGACACTAAGGGGTTACTCTCTGGTGACCAAGAATAAAACAAATATTTTAGACTATTTTATGATGTACTGTTTACTGTGCTACTCCTGTGTCAGCCAAAGGGAAACAGGCTGCGTCGCGCATTCTTTGCTTTGCAGGCATCTCTGCTTCAGAGCAAATGGATGCAATCTGAAAAACCAAAAAGAGAACATTTCCACAAGCAAAAGAATGATTAGTTTCTTGAATTTTTCTTCAGTACAGTGAGAGAAGCAATCTGAAGAATGAGAAAAGGTGAGGTCTTACAAAGCCCACTGGGCTCTTCAACACAGCCTGCGGGGGAGTGTGCCCTGGGCTTGATATTCAGAGAAGAGTCGGGAGATGCAGACGCAGGTCATTTCACATACACATGCATCTTCCTTCCACTTGTCTCAGGTACCTGAATTAAGACGATTTCAATCATCTTCTGGGCATGCCTACTTCCTGATGTTGGGTCCAACCTGATCTCCATGACCAGCTTAATCATAAAAGCAGGACTGTCTTTTAAAAGTAAAAACTCTTCCCTGGAGGTGTTTAAGGGACGGGTGGATGATGCGCTGAGGGACATTGTTTAGTGATTGATGGGAATGGTTGGACTCAATTATCTGATGGGTCTTTTCCAACCTGGTGATTCTATGATTCTATGATTCTAAGTAAATGTCCGAAGTAATTTCTGAAGTCCTAAACTACTCAAGTTATTTACAAGGGGTTGGCAGCTGCCATACGTTATTTAGGGGTGAGGAATGACAGCTGGCACTCCGATCGCATGCTTGAGGAATTTCTCTTTAGGAGCTTGGATCCCACCTGCAGTTCCTCTCAGACACAAACACTGAACTGCACCTCTCTCAACCTCAGCCCTCAGTGTCCTGAATCTCTATAGATGAACTGCTTGTGCAGTCACATTGAAGTCAAGGCTGAGGAAACAACAACTGCAGCATGTGATCAATTTTTCCTAGATTTTAGCAGATATCAACCCTAGGGTTAAAGAAACTATGCTCTGGGTGTGCCTGTTTCATACCACTGACTCTAACAAAGCCCAGAAGGCTAGCTTATATCTGGATCCCTATCCTACAGGTATCTGAACATATGTGATCAATATTCTATCCCCTGACCCCAGAAGAGGTGCTTCTGACAGCCTTTAGGTGCCCAACGATCATTTCAGGACAAGGGAGACTTCTGTTCTGCCCAACCACCTGTCCAAAAAAAATCTGAAATCTTCATTTCTCCCATCTGAAAATGTGAGGTGTTGTACGTTTCTCCAAGCACACTTCATGCTCCTCCCACACTTTCTCAGAATTCCTCTGAACTCTTCTTGCTCTCATAAAATATGTGTCACAGTTTTGCCTCAGACCCTGTCTGTACTGATCCTAGGACAGATTCTTTTATGCTATGGACAATAAGCTTTGCTTGCTGCTCGCTTTCTTTTGTAGGGGCTGACATTTGCAGAGTTGTTTGAGGGGTGATTTGACTCAGTTTGTCTGAATAGCTGGCAGGGACAAAGCTTGACTTTGGGACATCTCCTCTTTGTCTCTGCGCCCCCTGGCCTCCAGAATCAGATGTTCAATTCAGAGAGAAAGCACAGGATAAGCCAAATTAGGGACTGCCAGAAAATTTGGGCTTGTGCCATAGCTGTGTCAAGGGTAATTGATTCCTCCTTTATCCTATTTGGATTTTCATTTGAAACAATAAACCTCTGCTCACAGATGCTATGATTAGGAATAACTTTAATTTGCTGGTCACAGTTTGTGCGCAAAGTTCCCTGAAAACAAGGAGCAGGAATAGAATCATAGAATAACCAGGTTGGAAGAGACCCACTGGATCATCGAGTCCAACCATTCCCACCAATCACTAAACCATGTCCCTCAGCACCTCATCCACCCGTCCCTTAAACCCCTCCATGGAAGGTGACTCAACCCCCTCCCTGGGCAGCCTCTGCCAGGGACCAATGACTCTTTCCATGAAAATTTTTTCCTAATGTTCAGCCTAAACCTCCCCGGGCAGAGCTTGAGGCCATTCCCTCTCGTCCTGTCCCCTGTCACTTGGGAGAAGAGTTACCTGCTCTGAAAAGGAAGGCAAGCCAGGGCCTGAGAATGACAGTGAGGAGCAGGAGCAGCCCACCCCAACTCACCAGCAAAGGCAGCACCACAGCACACATGGAAAAAGAATCATAGAATAGCTTGGCTTGGAACGGACCTTAAAGATCATCTAGTTCCAACCCCCCTGACACGGGCAGGGACTTCCCACTAGAAAAAAGAGCAGACCAGAATCATGGCCAATGGTCCAGGGGCTGCTGGAGGGACAGGGATGCTAGGGAACAGGACACCACTAAGCTCCATGTCATGCGTGCAGTATGGGGAGGATAAGCTGCGGGAAGGTTTTACACTCACGGGTACAGGCAAATACACAATTAACTGAGATATGTCAAAATTACCATTCCAGTGAGCTGGCACAGTCAGGTCCAGGGGAAGATGATGCTCTCCAGCCAGGATCAGGACTGTGTTCTTGGCTGTCAGGGTGGCACCAGCGCATGAAAGCTTCTCCTCGGGTGCCCTCCATCTGTATGCTGTGCAATGCCGCTCTCCTGTATTTACTACATGAGATGTCAGTGCAGGCCACCAATCAGAAAGTCCACAATGACGTCACTGCAGTGGTTTGAGACTTCATTCTCTTGACACTTGTTGATCCAAGTTTGTTCATATCATCCAGCTCCTGTTCACGCTGCTACTGAGCTCCTGGAGAAAACAAGGCCCAAACTCCTAGATGTAGCTTCAGTCTTTTAGAAAAACAATGAATTGACCAAAGTCTCAAAAAGATAGTGACAATGAGCCTAATTACTCTTAGATGCATACAGAAGCTCACTGAAATTCAGTCTTTTATTCTTAATTTAAGAAGTGCATTGGAATAGCTGACTGAGGTTCTCTGCTGCTGCATTTGTACATGGAGCATCCTGCTTTCACTTAGTTAAATATAGTTAGGTCCTAAAAGGAGGTTGCCTAGTGCAACCTTCCATTTCTTGGGGAGGCTTGGAACATGCTGTTTATCCTTCTGAATAGTCTATAACCAATGACAACCAGTCTTTCCTAGGATGTAAGTCTACTTACCACAACATATTCTTTACTGGGGTCTGTTTGTGCCACAAGTTGAAGAAAACAAACACACAAGCAAGTATGCAAGAAGTTTTCAATAGGGTCTCAGCAAAAAGTTCTCATACACAAGTATCCACAAGGTTTTTCACTTTTACTCTTCCAATTCTCTCCCCCATCCCACCATCAGGGACTGAGCGAGTGGCTGTGCTTAGTTGCTGATTGGAGTTAAACCACGACACCAAGTGAAACATCATGTTTGGGCTTATGCCATAGTCCCACCCTGCCAACTGTGGATCGAGAGCATTCATTGGTCATATAGGACACTACATCCCATTTCTCACTCTCTCAGAGAAAGACAGAGTGAATTTACTCCCCCCTTGCAAATGACAGTAGATAAATGACTCCGAGATCCTGAAGTGATTTTTCTATGAGTGCTTTTATGAGACTCTCTCCAAAAGATTTTATTCATAGCATAGAGAACTGAGAGACGGAGAACAGAAATGATACCATGGCCCAGATGATGAGCTACTGGTCCAAGACACCCTGCAGTCTCTGCTACAGTGACTGTACTGTATGGAATATTAACTTCTTATCTTAGAAACAAAGATTGAAACTTCATTTTTCATCAGATGGTGGCAAGTGGTATCTCATGAGCACAGAAGTAACAGGATTCATACATGCTCACACTGAACAGAAGAAACACTATTTCTAAGTAGAGTTTATCCATTTTCCAAGTGCTTCAAGTTATCTGAGTTTTTAGAAAAAGGCACACATGAAAGAAACAAAAAATCTCAGTGTACAGAGGAGAAGAAATATTCCTTTCAAGCAGAAGTTGATTTCTTCCTCAGCTTACCCATCATTCTGATCAGTACTTCTTTCACTTCTTTATTTCTCAGGCTATAAATCAGAGGGTTTAATGTGGGTACTACGGTTGTGTATATGAGAGCCAGGACTTTCTTAGCATCTTGATAGTAACTTGCTTTGGGCTGTAGGTAAATCAAGGTCCCACTGCCACAGTACAACGTTACAACAATGATGTGAGAGGAGCAGGTGGAGAAGGTCTTGTGCCTGCCCTCTGCCAAGGAAATCTTCAGGATGCTGGAGAGGATGCAGGCATAGGACACCAGGATGAGACAAAATGGTGTGAGGATGACCAGCACTGTGGTCATAATGATCTGCTTTTCGTAGAGAGAGGTGTCAGTGCAGGAGAGCGTGATGAGGGGGGGAATATCACAGAAGAAGTAGTTAATCTGCTTGGGCCCACAGAACGGCAACGTGAACACCCAGGATGTCTGCACCACAGAGACGACGTTCCCACTGCAGCAGGACAGCAGGACCAGGGAACGACAAGCCCTGGTGTTCATGATGATTGTGTATCTCATGGGGTTGCATACAGCCACGTACCGGTCATAGGCCATGGCTGCCAAGAGGTACCACTCGGTTGCTGCTAAGAGGACCACACAGAAGAGCTGCATGACACAACCCATGTGAGAAATGCTCCTGTCCTCTGCCACGAAGTTCACCAACATCTTGGGAACAACGACGGACGCTGTGGAAATATCCAGGAAAGACAGGACCCGAAGGAAGAAATACATGGGTGTATGGAGAGTAGAGTGCATTGTAATCACGAAGATGAGAAGGTTCCCAGTGATGGTGATGGTGTAAATTAAGCAGAACGTGAAGAACAGCAAATGCTGCAATTCTGGGTGGCTGGACAGTCCAGAGAGGACAAATCCAGTCAGCAGAGTGTGGTTTCCTGATTCCGGTCCCTTTGTCATCTCTATCTGGGAGGAATCAAATGGACACACTGTCAGATGGGTAGTCTCTGCACCAGGATCATGGTGCTTCAGCTAGTTATGCAAGTGAGGGGTCTCGGGAATCCCTGGAGAGCTGCTTCATTGAAGGGTGCAGCTCCAGAGCTGCCTTAGCTGAATGCAGCAGGACAGCAATGGCTCTGGGTGCTGAAAGAATTATGTTAGCGTTCTCTGCATTTCATAGCTTGGAACAGTGACCAAGCATATGTCATAGATAGGAATTCATGAAACTTCAGTTTATCAGCAATTTAGGATTTATGAAGGTAAGATTGCAAAATTCCTATAGAATCATAGAATCACCAGGTTGGAAGAGACCCACCGGATCGTCGAGTCCAACCATAACACTTAGTTACCAACTGATCAACAATGTGATTAAAAATAATTCAAAGTATGTGTTATAATCAAGTTCATCAGTGACTTAATCAGATTCAAAAATAATGAGATTCACTCCTATTTAATACACAGTGTAATAAGCATCTATGCAAGCGCAGAGATACACGTGCACAGAAAGGCAAATCAATATTTAGGCATAAGGGAAGTGCAGGGTCATGAGAGGTAGAGAGAGAGAGACAAGTCTGAAAATTTCCACCTGGAGCTTTGGTGAGAATATGTCCATTCAATGCACCAGCATTCCCAACAGGCAATGGTTGGCTCTCAAGAGGAGATAATTTTGCCTAAGGCCTTTTAATTTGCTATGCTAGCAAATGAGGTAGCAAATTATATTTGAGAGGTGTCCCAGCTCAGGGGGAGATGACCAGTCTCAGCCTGCTGTGACCCAGAAGAGCTCAAAGGTCCTTCAGTGTAATCACAGGCTTAGAGGATTTTGAGATTATTGGCTTCAGTCAGATATTTGAATATTACTTCAATGTTCTAATATTCCCTTTGGCTGCACTTGGAAGATGTCATACTGGTGGAACTTTCTGCTAGTGGCATCAGACCACCTCAGCTGGGCCACGATTCATGAGTCCAGGGATAGTTTGGGTTGAAGGGACCTTAAAGATCATCTAATTCCAAGCCCCATGCCGTGGGCAGGGGCACCTCCCACTAGATCAGGCTGCTCGAGGCTCCTTCCAACCTGGCCTTGAACATCTCCAGGGTTGGGGCAGCCACGACTTCCCTGGGCAACCTGGGCCACCTGGGCCAGGGCCTCACAACCCTCATGGTGAAGAAATTCTTCCTTATGTCAAGCCTAAATCTGCCCCTCTCCAGTTTATACCATTCCCCATCGTCCTATCACTGCCTTTGTGAACAGTCCCTCCCCAGCTTTCTTGTAGCCCCTTTCAAGCTACTGGAAGGTCTCTATAAGGTCTTCTCGGAGCCTTCTCTTCTCCAGGCTGAACAACCCCAACTCTCTCAGCCTGTCCTCACATGGGAGGTGCTCCAGCCCTCGGATCAGCCTTGTAGCCTCCTCTGGCTCCTGTGGCTGCACTGGGACCCCACTGGCTCCAGTAGCTGACACCACAGGTCAAGGGTGCCCACACTATTTGTCTGACTTCAGTAGCTTGCACCAAATCCACTCACACTGATCCTCACAGTCGCTGGTACTTGGTTCTTACAGAGTAAGATTTCACAAGACAGAACAGTCTGCACTGTTCATGTGCAGGGCTCAGCCAGACCAGTGCTGACCAGCCCAAGTTTGTGCTCAACCAGCTCCTTTAAGACCCCTTTTCTGCCTATTCCCTATTTGTTCCTCCTAGCTCCCCTTCTCCTGAGCATCCCCTCACCAGCTGGCACTGACCCCATCCAACATCCTCCACCCTCAGGTTTGCATCTGTGTGAGCCAAACGCAGGCAGAGCGCAGGAACAACCACGAAGCCACAGATAAAGTGAAAAGAACAAATTTATTTTCGTTACCTCATGACCTGGGGCAACTCCAAAATGAGCACATTGGCAGATAAAACACAAACAGGAATGCAGGCACCGCAGAGCTCGTTCCTTGGTAGGGAAAGTGTGTGTGTAGCCTGTCCTGCTGCCTCTATTCATTAGGGAAAGCAGAGTAAGTTTCCACTGTGCTTTAATCTTTCTTACAGCAAGGCTGGGATCTCAAGCACATTTTCTAGGACAGCCCTGAGTTTATCACAGTCCTACCCTACCCAAACACAAAGGTTGTACTTGTCAAGCACACAAGACTAGGGAATGATCAGCGTGATTGAAATGGTTTTCTACATCCTGGCTGCACTTCAGTGCATTTATTGTTAGTATTTAAATGACCTAAGGTAAACTAAGGATGAAAATTTTCTGGACTTCATTCCAGCCTTTTTTTGGTTAAACTGACATAAGATTAATAAATTTCTCTATTAAAAAGTTACAAATAGTACCTGCTAGGTACAGCTTCTCATGCACCTGTGTATTGTTCCAAATCCCCTTTTTGTTTGCCAGGTTCTAGCTATCCTATTGCCACTTGGACTTTTGATTTCTCTTTTGTTAGTGTTTGTTTCTGGGTCTGAATCCCTTTGTCACTGTCACTGGGCATCACTGAGAAGAGCCTGGCTCTGTCCTTCCCTTCAAGTATAGCTTGATGATATCCACTCTGAGACTAGATGTCTCGATAACACAGTGGAGCTCTACCCTGAGGAGCAGGGGATGCAGTCCTATCTCCTAAATTGCCTTCATGAGCAGTTACTGCCTTTATTTGATTCAGCCAACAACCCCCTCTAATTTCTTACAAGGAGAGACATAGGGAGAACAAACTGGGATGATTTGTTACTTCCCCCCCCCCAAACTGGTGATATATTCTCAAACTAGAATTTCAGAGAACTGTAGAGACCAGAACTTGCTGCACTTTCTGCATTCTGTAATTCCCCCCCACCCCTGCCTTGCAATTAGCTCCTCAGTGTCAGTGGAGAATTGCGTTCTAAATCCTCATAACCATTTTCCTGTTTTCTGCTTGCAAATCACTGACAAGGAGGCCCCTTTTTTTGGTGGGAAATCCCATTTGTAGCAATCCAGAGCTCAGAGTGTAGAGACCTCTCTGTTCTCATTTTCTCTAACAACCCAGTAGTTTTGCACAGGTATGAGGCGAGAGAAGAGAAGGTGATCAGGCAGAAAGAGTAAATACCTCCAGAAAGCTGCTGCTTCTGTGATCCAGCTTCACAAATCTCTGAGATGTCACTGCTGAGTTACAAGAGCAGGGGATGCAAACCTACCTCCGATAAAAGACTCCAGCAACCTTCCCTTATAGGATTCCTGATGCCTCTGTTATGGCAAACGTGCTGAGAGTTGAGAAGAAAACAAACTCTCAAATCACCTTGAGCTTCTGGTCACTCGAAAGAGAATAATTGTAATTAGCAGATTTGAGATTATGTCGCCATGAGGCTAATTAAAAGGTTCTTGGACTTCTTGGAGTGCTTCACTTCATTTGTGCAGGACTATGTGCAGATGCAGGAACCTTGCAATAACTGGAGCAGAACTAAGATGGGGGTTATCTGTGAAGGAAAAAGAAGCAGCTGAGAACATTTATGTTGTAAGCGGAGCACAGACCTGTGACTTGAAGCAGGTAATATTTAGTCGAGTCTTAACCAGTTACCTCATCTCACGCTGTGGTCAATGGAGAGAAGCAAAGCTACTTGTGGGAGGTGCCTGTTCCACTTCAGGAGCACCTCAAGGGCTGCTACTCTCTAGGGTGTCCCAGGTGACTACATTGGGCTGACATGCATGGCATTAGGCATCCGGAGACACACAATCAGCTGGGGCCACAGCTGGGTGTCCCACAACATGAGGAAGCCTGGGCTGAGCTCACTGGAAAGCTAAAAGAAAGTTCAGCTCTTTAACTCATCCTTCCACAGATGGAGCTCTGACCCTGAAGCACCTAAATGCCATTATGTAGAATCATAGAATCATAGAATCACCAGGTTGGAAAAGACCCACAATGTCATCAAGTCCAACCATTCCTATCAATCACTAAACCCTGTCCCTCAGCACCTCATCCACCCGTCCCTTAAACCCCTCCAGGGAAGGTGACTAAACCCCCTCCCTGGGCAGCCTCTGCCAGTGCCCAATCACCCTCTCCGTGAAAAATTTTTTCCTAATGTTCAGCCTGAACCTCCCCTGGTGGAGCCTGAGGCCATTCCCTCTCGTCCTGTCCCCTGTCCCTTGGGAGAAGAGCCCAGCTCCCTCCTCTCCACAACCTCCTTTCAGGGAGTTGTAGAGAGCAATGAGGTCTCCCCTCAGCCTCCTCTTCTCCAGGCTAAACACCCCCAGCTCTCTCAGCCACTCCTCTTGTTCTCCAGCCCCTTCCCCAGCTTTGTGGCTCTTCTCTGGACTCTCTCCAGAGCCTCAACATCCTTCTTGTGGTGAGGGGCCCAGAACTGACCCCAGGATTCGAGGAGCGGTCTCACCAGTGCCAAGTACAGAGGGAGAATTTCCTGGTGTTATGTGAGTAATCATTGTCCTGGAGGGCATCTCTGTTGGGATTTCAGGGAGGGAGCTCTGCATAAGTGTGTCCCTGTGGAGGACGGAAGCTCTGGGCTGGTGCAAAGTGTTTCAACACCTCAGGCAGTGGCTGTCCCTCCCATGACCTCCAAAGCATTTCAGCCTGCTCTGAGAAAAAGAGAAACTGAGGTGGGGCAACAAGCCCAGGCTTCTCCAAACTGATGCAGCAGAGCCAGGTGAGGCTCTGGGAAAGGGGATTCAGCTTGCATCCTGCAGAAGACTATAAAGGGGTTGACTCCTTCAGTATCAGGCAGCTGTGGGGTACTGTGGTGGTCTTTTCAACCTCTGCCCACGGTGAATGGGGAGAAAGAAGCAGAGTCTGGTATTTCCTCAAGGCCTTGGAGAACAAGTAATTTCCATCAGGCGAGACCCCCTTGGGAGTCCCTTGGAGGGAAGAAGGCAAAACCTCTCTCTGGATCAACAGGGCATTTTGGTGGCTGAAGGAAGCTGAGCTACAGTATTTCCTCACAGTCCTGATTCTCTTCTCTAAAATTTGAGGTCCTCAATTCCCTTCCTTCTTCCTTCTACACCCCAAGGAGTGTGGGAGGGCACGTTCCTCACAGCCCCATCCCATTGTGTCTCTAGGAAGGTGACTCCTCCGTCTCCCCACTGACGTCCAGAGCAGGAGGGGGTTGCCAGTCCCAAACATATTTGTGCTGTGGCTGCTCCAGACAGCAAAGGTGAACCTTAAAGGGATTTATTACAGCATTTATTTTTAGAGTCACAAGCTCCAATGGAGTTAAAAAGTTAAACCCAAGCTGGACATTGACAACTTCTCTGTTACAACTAGGATAGGTTAGACAGATAGGTCTTAGCCACTGCTAAGATCAAGCTGAGATAAATTCAAGCCCAGAAAAAGCCTGGAGAGCCCTCAGCTCTTGTGGAAGAGCTAAGGTGGAACAGATCTGTGCTCCTCCAAGAGGAATGGCAGGACCTTATTGATTGTATTACGCTGCACAGCTCTCTGGGAAGTGATGTCCTTCATGCCCCTCCTGGGGGCTCACAGGTGGCCTCTGGAAGGACCCAACTGAAACAAAGGCTCTGTCAGACCTTTTGGGTTGCAGAACATTCACTGTTTATTGGAAAATTAATCAGAGACTTTGCCAACATGCAATGGGACCCATGAAGTCCAGGCCGTGGGGCAGGATGGAGCACGTTGCATGACTGGTTTGCTCATCAAAATCCCCCTGCAGCTCTGCCTCAAATGTGCTGATAATTTTCAAACCAATCTTGTCCCACGTGAGTTCTGGATGTTGTGATGGGCTGGGTCTGCTCAAGATGAGAGTTTACTTCCAAAGTGCTGGTTTTACATGACAATGGGGGTTCCTGACACAGCCTGGTCTTTGGGACAAAGCCAAGGGTGGTGCAGCAGGAGTGAGTCTTTCATGGGGAGATGCTGCTGTTGACACCTGTAAACACTCATCTTTTCCACGGTGCACAGCACTCCCTTGTCAATACAGGAACCATAGAATCATAGAGGTTGGAAAAGGCCCTCAAGATCATCAAGACCAACCATTAATCTATCACTGCCAAGCCCACCACTAAAGCATGTCCCTAAGCACCATCTTTGTGGAGGCTGAGAACCAATGTTGCCAAAGCTAAATTTGGGAAGGGCAATCACTGCAGAACACGATGCTTCTTTCCAATTCCCACCTCTGCCCAAGCCAAATTCTGAACTAGAGGTTTTCTCTAGAGTTCATTATCATTTTCTCTAGAAAACTACCTGAAAGGAGGTTGTGGAGAGCAGGGAGTTGGGCTCTTCTCCCAAGGGACAGGGGACAGGATGAGAGGGAATGGCCTCCAGCTCCGCCCAGGGGAGGTTCAGGCTTGACATCAGGAAAAAATATTTCATGGAAAGGGTCATTGGGCAGTGGCAGAGGCTGCCCAGGGAGGGGGTTGAGTCACCTTCCCTGGAGGGGTTTAAGGGATGGGTGGATGAGGTGCTGAGGGACATGGGTTAGTGATTGATAGGAATGGTTGGACTTGATGATCCAGTGGGTCCTTTCCAACCTAGTGATTCTATGATTCTATGATACAGGTTCAGCCCACGAGTAGAAGACAGAAGCAGTGAGAAGACATCTGTGACATAAGACCCCAGCTGGTGGCAGCAGGGGTGGCCCAGCACAGGAGGAGAATTAGGGCTGTACTTTCTGGTCCTTTTCAGCTCTGCAGGCGCTGCTGGTCTGTAGGACAAGGCGTGTATTTAACTCGGAGCCTGGAGACACTTGGCTTCACGCTGCTCCCAAGGAGGCTATGGGCTGCCTCCAGGCACTTCTCCAGCTGGGACACTGCAATCAGGGAGAGACAGGGACGCTAGGGAACTCAGGCAGGAGGGAGAGTCCATAGGTGGAAAGGAGAAAGGGGACACAGGACTCCTTCACCGGCCCCTGGGAAACTGTGGTCCTGTCAAAGGGTGAGGGAGATCCCACTAGAGAGGAGGGAGGAGGCTGCGCTGTGGGGATCAGCAGGAGAAGGACCCTCAAGACTCACTAGCTCGGCTGCGCAGCCAGGTCACAGCCTTGGCCTCCAGCAGCTCACAGAAGTTTCGGTAACTCTTGTCATGTCTGCGCAGCCAGGTCACCGCCAGCACTGTGGCCCAGACACTTGGCTCCGTGACCTGAGGGAAAACAACAACTCAGAGTGGCATACGGTGCTGAGCACCCACTGACCCCTCACTGTGTCCCTTAGATTCCTTCGGGGCTTCTGGTTTCTGATCCTTTGGTCCTCTCTGGCTGCCCTGTGGATGCCAATGTTGGCACCAAACAAGGTGTTCCCACTGCCCCAGGACGACACGCTGCCACCATGAGAGGTTCTCCTCTTACCTCACCAGGCATCTTTCCCGTGATTTCAGCCTCATTGACTTCCAGCACACGGGCCAAGCCTGAGCTGAGGGCCCAGGAACCATCTATGTTCTGCAGTGCCACCAGCTCCCGGCACTCGGCAATGTCCTTGGTGGACAGCAGCACAAAATCTGGATTGCGCAAACACAATTCCATGGGATGCACGGACTTGAGAGACGAAATAGATGGTGGTGGTGGTTTCGATGCTGTGGGAGATGTAAACAGGAGGGTTCGGAGCCTCACAGGAAGCCAACCCGTGCAATGCCACAGAATATCATCTCTGCTCTTCTCTGGGCAATGACATGCACTCTGAGTGCCTTCTCATCTGTCCCCAGAGCAGGTCCAGCCACAGCCCTTTCTAGGCAGCCCTAACTTGTCCTCAGCCATGACTCCTGCCTCTTCTTCTGGCATTCCTGCCCAGCCATGGCCCAAGACCTCTCTTGACATCACAGAATCATAGAACCATAGAATCACCAGGTTGGAAAAGAACCACAGTGTCATCAAGTCCAACCATTCCTATCAATCACTAAACCATGTCCTTTAGCGCCTCGTCCACCCGTCCCTTAAACCCCTCCAGGGAAGGTGACTCAAGCCCCTCCCTGGGCAGCCTCTGCCAGGGACCAATGACCCCTTCCGTGAAAAATTTTTTCCTAATGTCCAGCCTGAACCTCCCTTGGTGCAGCTTGAGGCCATTCCCTCTCGCCCTGCCCCCTGTCCCTTGGGAGAAGAGCCCAGCTCCCTCCTCTCCACAACCTCCTTTCAGGGAGTTGGAGAGAGCAGTGAGGTCTCCCCTCAGCCTCCTCTTCTCCAGGCTAAACACCCCCAGCTCTCTCAGCTGCTCCTCTTGTTCTCCAGCCCCCTCACCAGCTTCGTTGCTCTTCTGTGACTCACTCCAGAGCCTCAACATCCTTCTTGTGGTGAGGGGCCCAGAACTGAACACAGGATTTGCTGGAGGACGTTTAGTTTTGAGGGTAGCTTAGGGAGGGTTCAAGGTGAGACACATTGGTCCCCATGGCCATGGGCAAGACATGGCAGCACAACCCTCCTGTGATCCTGACATCTCCCGTTGGGTTAAGGCCTCGTACCTTTTGAGGAAGCCCCGCTCTGGGGCAGAGCAGCAACGTTCTGGGTGAGTCGGCGCAGGGCGAGCCGTGACGCGCGCACTGCTCTCAGCCAGCCAGGTGGGACCCAGAGTGTATTTTGTATAAAGCATGAAGAGACTTTACTGCCACCCTGAAGCTCAATGACCTGGCAGGGGATGAGGGAGGAGCGGGGTGGCAGCAGCGCCAGGGGTCCTGCAAGGACAAACAGGGAAAGGGGCTGAGTTAAGCACACGGGAAAGAAGCACCTGGTGGTGATGGGGCCACCCCCATGGGACTGGGGGTGCCCTGTGCCTGGGGTTCCAGCTCCAGTGGAAGAACATCCCATCGAGCTGCCCTGTCTGATCTTTCCCGCAAGGATCTTTCCTCACCTTGGTACCAGCTGGCCCTCCGTGCTGTGCGAACCCCGACGTAGCTGGTGAAAGGGCAAATGATCCCCGAAGCAAGGCTGATCTCAACTGCACGATGCCTTGGTTCATCTCCTGACCCACTGGCAGCCTCTGGCAGCAGCTGCTCCAGCAAGCGTCTCATGGCCAGACGGTGGCCAGCCAGCCTGGGGACAGAGCAGGATGAGCCCCACCACCCAGATCCCCTCCACGCTGGGAAGTGGTGGGTAGAGGGGCACCCTGGACAACTGGGTTCTCTCCCTTCAGGAGTGAGGATGGACAGAGGGAAAACCTGGATGCCTGGGTCTTCATCTGGAGGGAAGCAATGCCCTGGGTCCTGGACCCTGTCCCTCTGGAGTCAAAGCGGGGAAGGAGGACATGCTTGGACATGGTCGGGAGGCTCCAAAGGGATCTGAACAGGCTGGACCGCTGCACTGAGACCAACAGCATGAGGTTTAACAAGGCCAAATGCCGGGTCCTGCACTAGGGGCACAACAACCCCGGGCAGATACAGGCTAGGAGAAGTCTGGCTGGAAAGCTGCCTGGAGGAGAAGGACCTGGGGGTGTTGGTTGACAGGGACTGACTATGAGCCAGCAGGGGCCCAGGTGGCCAAGAAGGCCAATGGCATCTTGGCTTGGATCAGAAACGGCGTGACCAGCAGGTCCAGGGAGGTTATCCTGCCCCTGGACTCAGCACTGGTGAGACCGCTCCTCGAATCCTGGGGTCAGTTCTGGGCCCCTCACCACAAGAAGGATGTTGAGGCTCTGGAGCGAGTCCAGAGAAGAGCAACGAAGCTGGGGAAAGGGCTGGAGAACAAGAGGAGTGGCTGAGAGAGCTGGGGGTGTTTAGCCTGGAGAAGAGGAGGCTGAGGGGAGACCTCATTGCTCTCTACAACTCCCTGAAAGGAGGTTGTGGAGAGGAGGGAGCTGGGCTCTTCTCCCAAGGGACAGGGCACAGGACAAGGGGGAATGGCCTCAAGCTCCACCAGGGGAGGGTCAGGCTGGACATTAGGGAAACATTTTTCACAGAAAGGGTAACTGGGCACTGGCAGAGGCTGCCCAGGGAGGGGCTTGAGTCACCATCCCTGGAGGTGTTTAAAGGGACAGGTGGATCAGGTGCTGAGGGACATGGTTTGGTATTTGATAGGAATGGTTGGACTCAATGATCCGATGGGTCTTTTCCAACCTGGTGATTCTATGATTCTATGATTCTATGACACCTGGGTTCTCTGTCAGTCTGGGATTACATAGGGAAGGTTGGAAGCTGTCTGGACCCCCTCCCAGCTGATGTCTGAGTTAGAAATGGGTGGCATGCATGGATCTTCCCTTAGGACAGGCTCTTACCGGCCATCGCCGTGTGGGCACAATGGGAACTCAATAGTGTGAGTGACATCCTGGCCTTCCAGGCTGTACTGCAAGGTCATGACTCCTTTGGCCAGCACTGTATCCTGGGAACAAATGGGAAGTTACTGGAGGTTTCTGGATCACAAGACGGTTACTGGGAGATATTGGGAAGTTACTGGTGGTTGCTGGGAGGCAACTGGGGTGCCTGTAGTCCCAGCTCTCACCTGAGCCTGGCCGTGGATCTGTACGTAGAGGAAGCTGTGTTGACCCTGAAAGATGGCCTCTGGGGTGCCCCCCAGCACCTCAGCCTCCAGGCCATGGGGCAGAGTCCAGTTCAGAGTGACTCCCACAGCTGCTGGCGTGAGGGCTCGCTTCAGGCACTGCAGCACCTGGGGACAGAGGGCAGGGCACCACAGTCTGGAGCTCCTCCAGGGTTCAGACCATGGTCCCTTTGTCAGGGTTCCCTGGAGCACAGTGCAATGTGTGGGGCATGGAACCAAAGAATCACAGAATGGTTTGGATTATCGTATCGCATCATATCATATCATATCATATCATATCATATCATATCATATCATATCATATCATATCATATCATATCATATCATATCATATCATATCATATCATATCATAGAATCACCAAGTTGGAAAAGACCCATCAGATCATCCAGTCCAACCATTCCCATCAATCACTAACCCATGTCCCTCAGCACCTCGTCCATCTGTCCCTTAAACCCCTCCAGGGAAGGGGACTCAACCCCCTCCCTGGGCAGCCTCTGCCAGTGCCCAATGACCCTTTCTGTGAAAGTTTTTTTCCTAATGTCCAGCCTGAACCTCCCCTGGCAGAGCTTGAGGCTATTCCCTCTTGTCCTGTCCCCTGTCCCTTGGGAGAAGAGCCCAGCTCCCTCCTCTCCACAACCTCCTTTCAGGGAGTTGGAGAGAGCAATGAGGTCTCCCCTCAGCCTCCTCTTCTCCAGGCTAAACACCCCCAGCTCTCTCAGACGCTCCTCTTGTTCTCCAGCCCCCTCACCAGCTTTGTTGCTCTTCTCTGGACTCGCTCCAGAGCCTCAACATCCTTCTTGTGGTGAGGGGCCCAGAACTGACCCCAGGATTAGAGGAGCGGTCTCAGCAGTGCCGAGTACAGAGGGAGAATAACCTTAAAGATCACCCAGTTCGAACCCTCCTGCCATGAGCAGGGACATCTCCCTTGGGTTCAGGTTGCTCAAAGCCCCATCCAACCTGTCCCTGAACGCCTGCACAGCCACGTTCCCTGGGCACAGCCAGGTCTCTGGTCCACACTGGGGCAGAAGCTGGCACACCTGGGTCCTCACTAGGTGGGTGGTGGTTCAGGGGGAGCCTGAGTGCCTGGGTTCCTGGAGGAGCTGGGTCCTGACTGCTGTGTGAGGACACTCCAGGTGCTGGGGTACTTGGAAGTCTGTGTGGAAAAGAGGAGGAACCTGCCAGGGCTCCTGAGTTCCTACCGCAACAGTCATGATGCTGTCAGAGGGGACGTAGGCAGCTTCACCCCCTGTCTCCTTGGCCAGGGCTGTAGCCAGGGCAGCGCTGTCCTTAGAGAAGAAGGAGAAACACCTAGGAGGGGAGCAGGGAAAGGTGTCAGAAAGCCAGAGGTGGGTGCAAGGATGCTGGGACTGAGCTGGAGAACACGGGCTGGAGTGGAAGGTGGGGGAACAAAGCTGGGGTGCAGAACAAGGGGGCACGAGGAAGAGCAGGGAGTGAGGAATTGGAGTTGGAGCTGGGGTTGGACAAGGAGCTGACAGAGGAGAGCTGAGACTTGAGGTAGAGCTGGGGCCAAGCCTGGGGCACATGAGGGTCCACAACCTCTGTGCCTCAGCCTCCCTTTGCCCTTTGTGAAGGGGCCTCGGTGTGGGAGCCGTAAGCAAAGATCCCCATGGTGGGGCTTGGCACCGGAGAGCTGTGCAGGGTGGGAAGGGTCTTTGGGATGCTGGAGGGTCACGTGGATTGGTACAGGCACCGGTGACCAGGGGCCCTCATCAGCGACAGAAATGAGTGGACAAGCAGAGGGTGCCTGGAGGGCTGAGGGAAGAGTCCCCGTTACCGGTGGCTGTTGCGGTGCCGGCAGACCTCAGCCATGATGGCTTCCTCGTCACGGGGCAGCCTGGCCATGAAGATGAAAAGCTGGGAGACAGGAGACATGAGTGGAGGGGACCCGCCCAGGGACCCCAGATGGGAGAGAGGCCCCAAACTGGAGAGGGGGCCCAGGAGCAGGAGCCTTCATTGAGAGACACTCCAGCACAGAAGCCCCAGAGACACACAGCCACTTCTCCACTCCCCACCGCATCCTCCTCGTTCCCTTGTGACCACTGCGTGGCTTCTTCTACCCACACCCCTGTGTCCTCTTTCTCCTCCCGGGACACCTGTCCCCCCAGCCCTCCGTGCCCTGGCACCCAGACCTGGCGCGCGTGCCCACGGGGGCGACGGCTGCTGTAGATGGAGCGGAGGGTTCCCAGCAGGGCGGTGTCACCCACGCTGGAGCCGCTGGATGGGAGGCGCCGCATGGCCTCGCTCAGGTTGTCCTGAGTGTATTCGACGCTTTGCCTGTGGGGCCGAGCGGTGGGAGAGCTCGGTGCTCTGAGCTGGCCCTGGAGCTCCCTGAGATCGAGTCCCAGAGAACAGCTGGGCCCGAGGGAGCACTTGAAGAGACCTGGCTTCATGGTTCTCACAAGACTCTGCTTGGCAGAAGCCCAGGAGGTGCCGTCCAATAATGCCACAAAGATCCCATCCCCACAATCCAGCCCCGCCCTAAAGCACCTGGTTATGCCCTCCAGTGCCCAACCTTGTCCCGTTCCAACCAGTGGATTTCAGAGCATGCACAACTGCCCCTCAGCACCCATCCCTGCCCCACAGCACCCATACCTGCCCCTCAGCACCCACCCCTGCCCCACAGCACCCATCCCTACCCCACAGCACCTGTCCCTGCCCCACCTCACCCCGTAAAGCCCCACAGCACCTGTCCCTGCCCCACAGCTCCCATCTCTTTCCTACAGCACCTAATCTAGCCCGACAGCACCCACCCCAGCCCCACGGCACCCATCTCCACCCCACAGAACCCATCCCATCCCCACAGCTTCCAGTCCAGCCCCACAGCACCTGTCCCTGCCCTACAGAACTCATCCCAGCACCACAGCTCCCATCCCTGCTGCACAGCACCTAATCTAGCCTGACAGCACCCTTCTCCACCCCACAGCTCCCATTCCTGCCCCACCTCACCCAATCCAGCCCCACAGCACCCATCCCAGCCCCACAGCACCCATCTCTGCCCCACAGAGCCCATCCCAGCCCCACAGCTCCCAGCCAAGCCCCACAGCTTCCATCTCTGCCCCACAGCATGTAATCTAGCCCAACAGCACCCATCCCAGCCCCATAGCACCCATCTCCATCCCACAGCACCCATTCCTGCCCCACCTCACCTAGTCCGGCCCCACAGCACCTGTCCCTGCCGCACAGCTCCCATCCCAACCCCACAGCTCCCAGCCCAGCCCCACAGGTCTCAGCCCAGCCCCACAGCACCAATCCCCGCCCCACAGCACCCATCCCTGCCCCACCTCACCCAGTCCATCCCCACAGCACCTGTCCCTGCCCCACAGCTCTCATCCCTGCCCCACAGCTCCCATCCTTGCCCCTCAGCACCCATCTCTGCCCCACAGCACCCAACTCTGCCCCTCAGCACCCATCTCGGCCCCACAGCTCCCATCCCTGCCCCACAGCTCCCATCTCTGTCCCACAGCACCTAATCTAGCCCAACAGCTCCCATCCCCAACCCACAGCTCCCACCCCTGCCCCATCTCAACCAGCCCAGCCCCACAGGTCCCAGTCCAGCCCCACAGCACCTGTCCCTGCCCCACAGCTCCCAGTCCAGCCCCACAGCACCCATATCTGCCCCACAGCTCCCATCCTTGACCCACAGCACCTGTCCCTGCCCCACAGCTCCCAGCCTTACTCCCCAGCACCCAATCCAGCCCCAGAGCGCCCAGCCTGCCCTGTGTTTGCTCACGGGTAGATGCCCTCAGAGGTCGCTTCATAGCAGTAGATGTTGAAGTAGCAGCCCAGGGGGAGGCTTTTGAGAAGGAAGAGCAGAGTGTCCTGTGCAAAGATGAAGCAGGCTGTGACTGGGAGGCACTGGGAGCGCGAGGTCAGATACCATTGCCCATGGTCTGGTCCTCCTAAAGCCTCTGGACCCCGCTGGAAAACTCAAGTTGGTGCTCACGCCTCTGTCCCTCGGTCAAAGCCCCCCTGGGTCGCGCCCCTGCGTGGCGGGGGTACCTGCGACTGCTCAAGGACTGCGGTGTCCAGGAGGAAGATGAACTCTCCAGACTGGCGCTGCCCAGGCACAGCCTCAGGGATGCTGGGTGCCAGCATCACCAACACCATGGGGTCACTGAGCAGGGATCCTGGAGGAGTTGTGGAGTGGGATGAAGGCCAGAGAGGGACCCTCCTCCTCCTCCCGGGTCTCATTCTCATTGTGCTTTCTGTTTCCACTCTCCCAGAGCCTTTGATGCCCCACATTGGTGCCTCAGTATCTCCCGCACTGCCCACCAACTGGACAGCCCAGTGCCCCATGTGTTCCCCACCAGTGCCACCAGTACAGCTGCCCAGTGAATAAGTGAATCCCAGCACAGACCTGCCCGTACACATCCTACTGTGTGTGACACCGCACTACAGTGTCCCCAGCTCTGCACCATGGAGCCCCACGACCCAAACTGTCCCATCCAAATGCCTCCCATTCCCATCCTGTGCCCAGTGAGACCTCACCCCCAGAGTTCCCAGTGTCTCCCCATGCTCCAGTGCCCCATCTCCCCTCCCAACTCCTCTCACCTGCAGGGGCCTCAGGGTCTCCCTTCTCCAGCACAGCACTGACCGCACTAGGTTCTCCAAAATACACCCGCAGCTCCAAATCCTCGTTTCTTGGAGGACTTCCAGCCAGGGAGACCTGAAGCAAGGATGCCTGGTCACCTGCAGGAGGAGGGGACCAGCCCCAGCACCCAGCCAGGAGCACAGGCACTGATCCCCTTCCCTACATCCCCCCCGTGATCTCGGGAGGGCAAACCTGTGCAGCGCTGTGGTCCTGGGCAGTGTAGATCAAAGGGGTGAGGGCAAAGTTGGCTCGGACATCGGCCACTCCCCGGGCTGACTGCAGGCTGACAGTGAGCAGCAGGCTGTAGGACGGCTTGTCCACAAAGCAATCAAAGACTGCAAGGAGGGGCAGGGCTTTGGAGAGGGTAAAGGCGCTCCCTGCACACGCAGGACATGTGAGGAGAGCTGGGGAGTTAATTAGGTCATGGGGGGCTTGAGGTCTGTTTGTGGGACATGAGAGGTGGATGCCCTCCTGGGGCACAAGGACAAGTGGCTCTGTCCAGGGCTGCAAGGGGGGAGATGTGGGTCCCCCGCGGGGTGCAAAGGGAAGTTGCATTGTGCCCATAAAGCATGCGGTGAGCCTGTGATGTCCCATTGGGTGTGGGGCCAGGAGGGCATGTTCCTCGTGGGGTCACTCACCGTAGTGAATCATGTGGGGATGCAGCGTGGGTGGCAGCACAAAACGGGCTGCTCCATCCAGCTCCCGGGAGAGCTCTTGGACATAGCGCAAGGTCACAACCACCTCCCTGCCAGGGGGCAGGGTGCCCAGGGAGCAGGCAAACAACTCCCCCGAGTGCTCAGACTGATTCTTAAGGCATTGCAGATCATCCCAGGCCTCTGTAGCCTCGTGCAGCCGCTGGGTCTGGGTGGGAAGGGGAAGGCAGAAAGCTGATGGCCAGGCAGGCTCTGGGCTGCTCAGCTCGTGCCCTTGTGGGGGCTCGTGTGCTCATCCCTGGATGCTGGTACCTCATCCTGCAGCAGGACCTGGACCTCAGCATCCTCGCTGCAGGCCTGGAAGGAGTAGATGGCCATGTGGGAGCCCAGGGGGAAGACGAAGATGACTTCTTTGGAGATCTCACTCTTGTTCTGGTAGATGAGTTCGGAGGCCACGTCAGCCACATAATCCTGGATGGCAACATCCACCGCAACGCTACACAGAGGCACGGAGCACAGGGGCACGTGGAGCTGCTTCCCCAGCAAAAAGGATGCTCTTGCTGTTGAGAGAGAGGCAACCTGTCCATCAGCACATGGGAATGACACAAGGAGGTGGCTGGGGATGCTTCAAGGATGTGGCCATTCCCACCCTGGACACCAAGACCAGGTGCCCAGTGTTATTGAGGGTCAAGTGGGAGCCTGACATAGAATAGTGCCTGCCCCATGCCCCCAGCTTCCCTTCTTCATAGAATCATAGAATCACCAGGTTGGAAAAGACCCATCGGATCACTGAGTCCAACCATTCCCATCAATCACTAACCCATGTCCCTCAGCACCTCGTCCACCCATCCCTTAAACCCCTCCAGGGAAGGTGACTCAACCCCCTCCCTGGGCAGCCTGTTCCAGTGCCCAATGACCCTTTCCGTGAAAAATTTTTTCCTAATGTCCAGCCTGAACCATCCCTGGTGGAGCTTGAGGCCATTCCCTCTCGTCCTGTCCCCTGTCACTTGGGAGAAGAGGACAGTTCTGTTCCCCACCCGGTTCCTGTAGAGCTCTTGGCCATTCCCATCCTTGTTTCACCCTGGGAAGATCCAGTTCAAGTGTCCTCTATGGTTGCTCACACTCCTCCTTCCCTTGTCCCCCTTTGGAAACGTCTCCCCCTTCCCCAAATACCCCTCCCTTGTCCAATCCCCAGCTCACTGTCATCGCTGTAGGATTTTTTTAAGAGTCCAAAGCTCTGATGCAACATTTCTGGAGATCTGCAGAGAAGAAGGGTCTCCTGTGAGGGGAGAGATCCACAGAAACCACCGGGCAGCCCCTGCCTGGTAAACATTCCTTCTCATTTCTCCAGCCCAACACACACACAGCTGGAAAGCCCAGCCCATCACAGACAGCCAGGGCAAAGCCAGCGATTCAGAAATCCCTGTTCATGAGCACAGAGGTGTCACCGGAGTTATCTCTGTATCACAGAGATCTGCATCCCACCCTCACCACGGGAGAATCTTGAAGAGATCTGAGCAATAGCAAGGGGAGATGGAGGGAAGAAGGTGAGAAGGCAAGAGTGGGTGGATGGATGGATGGATGGAAGGATGGATGGATAGATGGATGGATGGATGGATGGGACTGTACTGGGATGAACAACACCTGCTATCTGTCCATGGTCGTATGGATAGATTAGCAGATGAGGTCCCTTTTGGGACAGGTGATGCATGGGTGGACAGAGAGACATCAGAATTCCATGACTGTAGAGCAAATCCCAGAAAGGTGCTGTGGAGAGGGTGTAGTCTGTGGGATATCTGGTGCCTTCTGGCCAAATACCAGGTGGAAGGACCCTCCCTCACTCCATAAAATCACAGAATCACTTGGTTGGAAAAGACCTCCAGGATCATTGAATCCAACCATTCCTTTCTGCCACTAAACCATGTCCCTGAGCACCTCATCTACCTGTCTTTTAAATACCTCCAGGGCAGACATGCCTTGACCTTTCCAATTTTGTAGACGGGCTTTACTGGGTGCAGTCGAGTCACAGATGACCAAGCTATACTAAAGAGTTCTCCTATTTGTGCTGGCTATTCACCAATTTGAGGGGTACTGGGAGGCTCATAAGGGGTCTTGGGCATCATAAAGAATCACAGAATTATAAAATCACCAGGTTGGAAAAAAACCCCAGTATCATCGAGTCCAACCATTCCCATTAATCACTAAATCACGTCCCTCAGCGCCTCGTCCACCCGTCCCTTAAACCCCCCCAGGAAAGGTGACTTAAGCCCCTCCCTGGGCAGCCTCTGCCAGTGCCCAATGACCCTTTCCGTGAAAAATTTTTTCCTAATGTCCAGCCTGAACCTCCCCTGGTGGAGCTTGAGGCCATTCCCTCTCGTCCTGTCCCCTGTCACCTGGGAGAAAAGCCCAGCTCCCTCCTCTCCACAACCTCCTTTCAGGTGGTTGGAGAGAGCAATGAGGTCTCCCCTCAGCCTCCTTTTCTCCAGGCTAAACACCCCCAGCTCTCTCAGCCACTCCTCTTGTTCTCCAGCCCCCTCACCAGCTTCGTTGCTCTTCTCTGGACTCTCTCCAGAGCCTCAACATCCTTCTTGTGGTGAGGGGCCCAGATCACCAGTGCCAAGTACAGAGGGAGAAGAACCTCCCTGGACCTGCTGGCCACGCCGTTTCTGATCCAAGCCAAGATGCCATTGGCCTTCTTGGCCACCTGGGCCCCTGCTGGCTCATAGTCAGTCGCTGTCAACCAACACCCCCAGGTCCTTGTCCTCCGGCCAATCCTCCCTCCAGCCCATGCACCCCGATCTCTGGCTCTGACACATCAGCCTCAGTTTCCCCAGTTGAGGCTCTGGGGTGGCAGGGTGGGAGCACCAGAACAACCCCCCCCGCGCACTGGGGTGGGCAGAGAGTGAGGGGGTGTCAGGGTGAGGGTGGGCAGAGCATGGGGACAGGGGCACTCCGGGCACGGGGACAGGAGCAGGGACCACGAAGAGAGGGGACGGCAATGCACAAACCAGCGGACACTCACCGGGACGCAGGGCAGAGTCGGCACGGACGGACAAACAGACGGACAGGCAGACGGATGTTTGTATGTATGTATGGGTGGATGGATGGATGGACGGACGGACGGACAGAGGTATGAGGGAGGGGAGAGGGTGCAGGGGCAGAGCTGGAGGTGTCCCCCAGTAGATGGAGCCGGAGATGCTCGGGCCGGGATGCGGGGCTGGGAGGGAGAGGCGGCAGCGAGGCGCGGGCGGACAGACGGACAGATGGACTGACGGACCGCGGAGAGACGGGGAGGCGGGCAGGGAGGCGGGGCCAGCGCCGTGAGCAAAGCCGTGTAGGAGGAACAGGGTACGGCAGAGGCTGCAGAATCTCAGTGAGGCTGAGCATCCTGAGAGGGGCTGAACATCCCTCAGTAGAGCTGAGCATCCTCAGTGGGGCTGAACATCCTCATTGGGGTTGAACATCCTCAGTGGGGCTGAACATCCTGAGAGGGGCTGAGCATCCTTGAGTGGGGCTGAGCATCCTGAGTGAGGCTGAACATCCCTCAGTGGGGCTGAGCATCCTAAGTAGGGCTGAACATCCCTCAGTGGGGCTGAATATCCTGAGTGGGACTGAGCATCCCTCAGTGGGGCTGAGCATCCTTGAGTGGGGCTGAGCATCCTCAGTAAGGCTAAACATTCCTCAGTGGGGCTGAGCATCCTAAGTAGGGCTGAGCATCCTCAGGGGGGCTGAACATCCACAGTGGGGCTGAACATCCTGAGTGGGGCTGAGCATCCTTCAGTGGGGCTGAACATCCTGAGTGGGGCTGAGCATCCTGAGTGGGGCTGGGCATCCTGAGTGGGGCTGAGCATCCTTCAGTGGGGCTGATCATCCTGAGTGGGGCTGAGCATCCTTCAGTGGGGCTAAACATCCTTCAGTCCCCCTGCCAGGGCTGCTGCCTGGGCTTGGGGCCATTGGCTGATTAGTGACAGGCTATTAATTGAATGGTGGGTCACAAAGAAGCAAACCAAACATTCGGGCCAGTGGAGGAGTGGGAAGAGTTGGTGGATGAGATCTACTTTTGGCACAAGTGTTGCTTCTCATCTGCTTGATTGGATCTCCACTTTCCTCCCAAGAGCCAGCCCCAAGTTGATGCATCCTTGGCAATGAGGCCAGGTTGAGACAACCCACCTCACTGCGGTCTGTAGAGACTCAAGGACAACCTGCCTCATTGGAGGTCTGTGGAATTGAGTATGACTTCAGAACTGTTGCTCCCAGAGCATGTCCTGGCCGCCTTTCACTCTGACCGAACAGCCCTGAACTCCTTCTCCACTACACCCGGGCAGCTTCCTTGACTCTGCCTCTTGATACTGGTGTGATTCTCCGGGAAGACCACTCCAAGGGCTGTGTGATGGTCTCCATCAGCACAAACAGGTCCAGCTGCCTTTGTTCAAATTGTGCCAGGGTGCGTCCAGTCTCGTTGCACCCACAGAGATCAAGTTCTTTGAAGAAGCGGGTGAAGCAACATTCGTGTGCTGCTGGTAGATTACCTTCAAGAACTGGTGGAACATCCCATGCTCTCTCCAATGGTCCCGATGCTTATGAGTAGGCAAAGGAGTCCCAGGTGTAGGTGCCACATGCTGCATTTTAGCAACTAGGGAACATTTTCCTGCCTCTCAGCTCTTCCTTTCTTCACCACAGGTGATGAATGAGCAGCTCTCAGCTCCAGATGGAGGAGCATCATTCACCATACCCAGGCAGAGCAGAACCACAGTCTCTGGGAAGGGTTAAGCCAGGAAGCCTTGGTTCAGGTCCAGAAAAAGCACTTTGAGAGGGAGTGCGTCAGAGAACTGGGCTGAAATCACATTTCTGAGATGTAAATCTGATTAATTTTGATTAAAGCAGAAAAGATTATTTTATTACTCTCTTCTGTACTCTAAGATTGGTCCAGGATGAAAATATTAGGATGGAGATGAATGCACAGGACAGAAAGAAAATTGCAGTACAAAGGATGAAGAGGTAGGTTTTTTTTTACTTTCTATTTGCACAGTATAGTTTGGGATAAGGGCAGAAATTCTAGTGAGAGTCTTAGAAGAGAGTCTTACACATATGGATTGTCCTGCAGCAGGGTGGGGAGGAGCTCTTGATCAGAGATTGCAGGGATAGGACAAGGGGGAATGGTTTTCAGCTGAAAGAGGGGAGATTGAAATAACACCTTAGGAAGAAATGTTTTCCTGTGTGGGTGTAGACATCCTGGCCCAGGTTGCTCAGAGAGACTGGGGCTGCCCCATCCCTGGTGTTCAGGGCCAAAAGCAACATTGGTGTGGGTGGTTCCTACAGGAAAATTGTGGTGGGGATCAACAGTTCTGTAGAGCTCTGCACAAGTCTGCTGCCTGCAGCTGAAATGCATGGATCCTTATTAGCTGTAATAAAGAAAACAGAATAATTAGGCCCCTTACATGCCATGGCATGTAAAATTTTATTAACTTCCTAAATATAGAACTTCTTAGAATCAAATCTAGCGAAGGAAATTATTTTACCTCCCTTTGGATAGCTGTATCCATTTGCATTTCTCAAGTGAAGCTCCTTATCCTATAACCCATTTGGAGTTGAGGAATATAACCAGGCATTTCCAAGGCCAATCCTTCACTACAAACCTAACTTTTTGATAGATTTCAGGTTAGCATAGCTGACATAAATTCGACACTGGACTAATTGAGGAGCTGGAAATCAGTTGCCGGCATAAATGTGCCTGGTGGTATTCGCTGTTCTCTGAGATATTCTACCTGCCTTCCAGATGCTGCTCCAGAAGTATTTAGTTCTCCAGAAAGTCCTTTGTTACATCTGGGAATGGTTAGACTCGATGATCCAGTGGGTCCTTTCCAACTTAGTGATGATCTTCCTGCTGTGCGTAAATTGGTTTAGATGCTTATGTTCAGGAAATTGAATGCAATTCTATGGATGTTTGGCTCTTCAGAGCTGACTGGTGATTGATGTTGTAGCCCAGCTTCTCTGACCACCTTCTTTTAGCTGTTCCACGTGAGAAGGGTTTTATGTTTAGTCAAAAATTTACCCATTTAGAGATATGAGGCATTACATGGGGTTTTGATTTAATGGAGCAATACAGCAATAAACTGAAATCACAGCACAAGCAATTGCAGTTGCCTGAATTATTATACACTTGTGATACCCATTACCAGTCTTTCTGTGTTTGCCAACACGATGCTGGGCATCCCAGGAAAGAATACATGGCTTGAAGTCAGCTCAAGCTCATCACTGTCTTCAAAGTTTGCTTCATTAGCTGTTAGGTTGTTGTATTTTATGTTTGTTGAGCCATACATACATTCCCTTTATCCCTCCATCATGCTCTTCTGGCTGGATCAGGAGGATGTTACCCTGCACCAGTCCTGGCAGGGAAAGCCACATCCACAACCTGATGAGCTGCTGGTGTAGCCGTGTGCCTAAAACAAAGATTCCCTTGTGTTTGGACAAATTCAGCTTCCTTTACAACAGCTGTTGGCCAGTCCTTTGCTTGTCCCTCTTGCTTAGCTTCAATGAGCCTCCTTCTACTGCGGAGATGGGTTACTCAGTCACAATTGTCTAGGATACCAGTTTACAGTTAGAAGAGTTCAGGTGGCCGTTGTGTACAACCACACCTTACTTTTACACAGAGACATCTTTATTTTGATTTGTTCTCTTGCCAAAGATGGCTTAAGTTAAGGGAGATGAAATCCACAAGTCTGCAGTTCCACGCCGTGTGGCTGTCGGACTCTGACAGGTCCTGTCTTACAACCCTCGTTATAACCGATGCAGACACTGTGGATGTGCAAACTACAGAGACGTGTTGAACTGGGCTCCTGCTCAGTGCAGTCAGCAGAGGGTGGGACTCAGCTGGTACATACGAAGGTGAACAGTTGTCCAGATCCAGGCATCGAGCTCCCTTTTAGGTGCCCTAAGTTACCTAAACTGCCCCCCACCTGCCAATCCAAAACAACGCTATTTTTCCTGTAGATCCTCTACCGTATCTGACCACACGGCACATGTGTGCACCCTGGTGCATCTCAAATGACACGGTTGCCAGGGTTTAGTTAGCTGAGCACCTCACTCTTGCTGTAACATATGAGAGTAGGTGGGATGCTGAGCACCACTTGCCTTCTTCTAGTGGCTGTGCCATGCCCCGCACTTCTCCATGCAGAGTTACACGCTTGTACAAGACTTCCAAAAGGACACATGAATATTCATGTATCTATGGCTACAAAGGTCCCATGTACCTATGGCTACAAAGGTCCCTCATCTCAAAATATATCTTAAAGAGACTAGGTACTTTTGTTGATACATGGTGAACATTGACTCTTATCTGAGTTTGTTCTTGGACCAATGTCCCCGTGTTCTCCTTGATAATAAGCATCCCCTCTGAACTGTGAGTTCTCAGTGAGTTCTTTTTCACTTGCTTTCTTCCCTTCCCTCTAGTCTTTTTGGGTGTGATTCTGCTTATTTTAGGTATTCATAATGCAAGTTTGTGAAACCTTCCTATTTAGTTAGAGGAAAGAAATAATCACTTAAAGGTTGTGATTGATTTGACCAGCTTTGAACATAGATTTCAGTTCAAACACAGGAATGCATGAAAGTAGGTGTCTATAGTGAAGTTATTTCCACGTGACCTGTTTCCTTCTGTGCTGGGCAATGAAGCCTTTACCAAGCAATCCTCTGGAGGCTGTCTCATCTGATGAATTAGTGGTTTCTGCTTCAGGGCATCTGTGAAAGCTCTCCACGCTCCACTGCAACTCAGGATGACTCACATCGGTGCCTCATGTCCCTGTCTCCCCCACTGTCTGAGAGTTCCACACCAGCATCCTTCCTAATGAAGAAGGTTCTTAAGATGGAGCCAAGAAAAAGAGCAGCATCAATCTTCTTAAGTGTTTGTGGCCTCTGACTCTGCTTCGTGCATAGCTAAAAAGGATTGATGGAACGTGATTTATTTTTCTGAAGCTGGATGACTACAATTATCGCATGACTCATCCTTTGGAGGGATCAGTATTCCTCTCTAGACTGCAGACAGTCCCTTGATGCCTGTCTTGGATTGAGACAAGGACCACCTGAGATAAGTCCTGTCCTTACCCCTGTCCCTACTTTGCAGCTGATGCAGCTGTTGGGTTTGGCAACATGGGAGATGCACTGGGGCTTTGGCTGGGATTTTCAAACACTTCCAAAACCACAGTGGAAGCCTGGATGCCCTACAATATATATTGTCTTTATGTATCAATGGGTAGGGACCCGAATCACAGCTGCACGCTGTTCATATTAAAGATCCATAAAATGAATCCTGTCCACTGCTCTCTAAACTTTTTACCACTTAGAATGAACCATGTACCCAGTCAATTGACCAAGACAAGGCAGAGAGCACATCTGTGACAAACAATGACCGTCCCAGAAGACCAGACAGGATCCTTTCTTGGGAGATCATCACACATCATCTGGGGATGGGAAGAAACTAGAACAAACCAATTAAATAGTGCTGGCATAATGACTCACATGGGGAAAGCTCTGAGAAGAAGGCAACAGTGAAGGAGTTCACCCTCTTGGGTTTCAGTGGTGGTGAAGTATGTGTTCTTTACCAACGTGCTAGTCACCTATGTCTTGACTTTAGTGGGTAACATGCTTATTGTCACCATCACCCTGATAAACCATCAACTTCAGACTCCCATGTACTACTTCTTGCAGAACTTCTCCATCTTAGAGATTGGCTTTACCACCACTGTCATCCCCAAAGCACTGGCCAACCTGGCTTTAGGCAAAAACCCCATTTCTTTAAAGGGTTGTCTTACTCAAAGTTTTCTCTACTGCATGCTGTGTGCCACTGAGTTTCTCTTGTTTAGCTGTGATGTCCCTTGACAAGCTTTCTGGTTTTCTTTTCTCCATGTTGAATGAAATAGAACAGTGATGGCTCATCCACAAATCACTCTCCTGCTGGGCAGTCCAAGGCCACATGAAGAAAGAAGGGAAGTGCAAAGGGCTTTACGCAAACAATATCACTGCATCATTTAAGGAGCCACTGTTCACACAGAACTGTTTCTTTATTCAATGGAACAAAATTAGAGAGCACGGAAAGCTCTGGGACAGAGGGAAAAATAATGTCCCCAGCCACCTGAGAATAAATGCCTGAGCTTCCCATCCCTGTGAGTCACACTGATACATGGTGTGGAACAGATCTTTCTCTGATGTACATACACTACAGTTTGGGCCACAGCAGGCAGAGAGAATTGGTGCCTCTAATCCAGGGAGTGAAGATGGGACCAAACTTTTATGACAGAACTGCAATTAAATGACCTCATTGTCCAGAAAGGCAGCAAATCTTTCTGCTATGAAAAGAAGGATCTGCCTTACAGAAAACACAGAATCACAGTGTGACCTATCTGCATGTGCTGACGCCACAGATTATTCAAGCTGTGGCAGGACAGCATCTGCAATTCAAATACAATTTCAGGTCTGCAATGTACCTTGCCTGTTCCCTTTCCTGGATTCTGCCCAGATGCTGTGACAGTGGCAGCGAGCTGCCATCCATCTCTGTCATTTCCTTTACAGACCAGCCCTCTTTCTCCTCCTCCTTCTCCTCCTTCCCCTCCTGTCAACATCTCTTCATGCTGCAGCTGAGAGGATTCAGTGCAGGGCTGCCCTGTGCCTGCTCACTGCTCCCGCTGCAGGGTCCCATTATACGGTGAGTGAGTTTTCTTGTGCATCCATCCTCCCTTCCTCCGCGGGGAAGGATTGCAGAGCTGCTCTGTGTGCATGTGCGCATTTGCCTGCCTACATTTGTGCTTGCCCTACCCTGGAAAAGGCTTGGAGGCAGCTGTGTTTGCTGCCTCGTTCTGGCACCAACACATTTGGGGTCTCTAAGGGTGAGGACAGCGCGCTATGGTGCAAATTCACCATGAGGCACACGCATGGAACGTGATGTTTGTAAAGTCAGTCTCTTACCTGACAGAAAATAGAATACAGGTGCATGGATGTGCAGGCATATGGATGTTGTTATTGGGTTCCTTAAAAGCAGTTGCTGGTAAACCAGGATATCTACTATGAACAACAAATCATGTTTTCAGTCTTTTATCAGTTTGGCAACTTCAGGTTTCATCAAGTAGGCACTGTCTCCCCAGGAAAACCTGTGAGGAAGAGGTGCTCCAGAGTCTAGAGGGTTATCAAAGTACAATTTGACAGCAGGGATGGCTGAGTAGAGGTGGGAGTCTCTGGGAGCACCAGAGATATAACAAGGAGAACGACAGCTGTCATTGCATGTGGTGGTGAGCAAAGTCCAAGCCCTGGTGATGGGTTTGGACCTGTTGATTTTCTTTTGTCTCTTTTTCCTTTGACTTTTCTCTCTGCTTTCACTCCACACAGATCCTGGGCTTACGTGAAAAGCTTATTTTGGTTCTTGTGGTGCTCTTTGCAAATCACATGAAAAAGGGGCCATGAGCTCAGGTCTTTGGGGCTGTGCTGGCACAGAACGGAGCCTGAGCTCCTCCCAGCTCTCACTGCTGCTGTCCTGCCTGGGAGACACCTGTAGGACCATGTGCTGCTTCCACTGGGTGTGAGGCTAGAGAGACTTTTAGAGACAGTTTTTTCCACCCTCTGCACCAATTTTCATAGAGTCATAGAATCATTAAGAACTCCAAGAACACCAAGTCCAACCTTTAAGATTATTAAGTCCAGCTCCAGAGCAGTCTGGACTGATGAGTTCTGCTGCTGCCATGCAAGAATTTGGACAGATAAACTAAAAGACTATGCATGCATCATTAGAGTCATGTCACCCTGTCTCAGATTTTGTTCAGAGCCTTCAGTTTAATCCTGGGGTAATGGGGTGGGTTTCCAGAAATCAGGGTTGGCTCTGCCCGGTCCCCAGTGCAGTCTGACCTGCAGCTCCTGGGCAGCTGCACAGTGAGAGCAAAGCATGGGGGCTGATCCCCCCCACCTCCCTGAGGCCCCTACTGCCCCAGCCTTGTTTGCAGGGTGAAGGATGAAGATGGGAAGACTGCTCTGCTGGCCCCCATCCCACCTGCAGCACTGGGTGATGCTGCACGGAGATGCTGCTGCTGCACCTGTGCCCCATCCCCATTGGAGTCCTCAAGCTCCCCCACTCCGACCCCTCTCTCCAGATGCTCTGTGCCCCCAACCCAGTCAGTTGCTGCTGGGACCCCCCTGTGCTGTTCATGCAGGGCCACCACTTGGGCTCTGAATGCCCCTGTCTCCCCTCCGAGCCTGTCAGTAAAGGTCAAACACAGCACCCGTGTTTCTCGGAACACATTAACACTTTGACTGGGCTGGGACATTCAGATTCCTCTTTACCTTCCAAGTTCACCAGGAAAACCACCTAGGCCAAGTGCCTCTTGACTCCCCCACCCTGCTTTGTGCGGGGGCCAGTCGGGCTCTCAGTTCTCATCATTCTCCCAGAATATTCTTCTCACCCCAGCTCCAACCCCCCAGCTGTGCCCCAGGGGGTGGGTGCTGGTTTGCTACAGACCCCAACAAGACAGACACTCAGATCCTGCGAAGCATCATTTGAAATGTCATTTCTTAGAGCTGACACTATGAAGAAAGAGCAAACGGCGTAGATCATCTTCTACCTCCTCAGATGCTGAGAACCTCAGAAGCCTGAGCTGTGCATCATGGACCAGTTCTCTGACCTCCCCTCCAGCAAGTTATGATGTGCATGGTCCAGAGCTGGTTCCGTCATAGCGAGCTGGCTGAGGTTCTCCTGCAGCTGTAGGGTTTGTGCAGCCCAGTATGGGCAGCACGGCACGGTACATGGGCCACTAACTCCTCGGAGTACAACGTCCCTCCATCAGAATCCCTGCAGATGAGAACGCACATACCTCCATCCTTTCCTCATTCTATCTCCCCTCACATTCCCCTCACTCCTTATTTATTCTGTTGCCCCATTCTCACCCTACTATTTCTGTGCCCACTGCCAAACTTGTTCGACTTCAACTTTGAAGTTAATCCTAATGTATCTACTTCAAATATCTACATTTATACATCATAATCTTGGATCGAATCCTACTGCTGTGCTAAGGAAGAAGGTTGCCTCTTAATTTAAATTAAGGAGTGAGATTTAATTGTTGAAACATGGGTGTCTGGTGTGATTTTAGATGTCCTGTCATTTCCAAGACAGGCATGTGATGCCAGTGTCCATAGCACAGGACCTATGGGGGACAGCAGCTCCTTGCTGCAAATGGCCCTGCTGTCCACTGTTTGGATGCCTGTGTCAAGGCTCTGTTCACTCATGGAAGAATTCATGCATGGACCTGTACACAGACCTGGTGGGTTCAGGTGCCTCATCAGCAGAACAGTCACAAGCCAGGCACATTTTATCATCCTCTCCCTCATTCCCACACAACTTCACTTGCTCATCAACTCCTCCAACACCCTCCTGCCCCCCCTTCCCTGGATGTGCATCCGTGCATCCCAACTACAAATTCATTCATCTGTTCCCCCCTCCAATTCAAGGATCAATTCCGGATCCTTTTTTTCTGCTATTCACTCCTACTGCCACTAAGTACAGCCCTCTCCAGCCATCCAACCACTCTCCTCACACACATCCACACATTCTTCCACACATACTCCCAGACCGTGCTTTGCCTGCTCTCTCTGTCCACCCTTCTGCACACTTCTTCCTCTGTCAGCATTGGTCCTGGTGTTCTCCAGGCGCAATTATCACTGCTCAGCCCCAAACTCAATCTGTGCCTTAGGCTATGACCCATCATTGCTCCCACCTTCCTCGTGCTCTAATATGAATTAAACACCACCACCCCATTGAACCAGGAGGCCTTTTTGACACCTGCAGTTCTCACCCCAGGCTTGTCTCCTACTAATCTGCTACCAGACAGGTGAGAGTGGGATAAAAAGAACCGTGATGTGGGATGTGAGGAAGCAGGGAGTCATCTTGGTCCATGTTTGTTGTGGGGGGAGCTCCATATCTTTCAGGAATGGAGGATGAAGATGCCCAGGATTTTTTTATGAGGTCCTCATAGGTCACTTTATGTTCTTGTCCACACAGAAGCTGTCTTCAACCAAAGAGTCAAGATGAGGAAAACTGGCATGCTGTGCAAACAGCCTATGTATAGGGGTGAGTTGGGGGCAGAAGGGTGGCATCTGTGGGCAGTGGGGAAGATTTGAGCTGGGAGAGCAGTGTGGGATGGAACTGATTCCTTGGGCTGCTGACAGAGGCACTCTCACCATGTTGTGGGAAATCAGGGGCATGGCCTCTAGTCATAGAATCACAGAACGGTTTGTGTTGGAAGAGACCTTAAAGGTCATCTGATTCCAACTCTCCTGCCACGGACAGGGACACCTCCCACTGGGTTAGGTTGTTCAAGGCCCCATCCAACCCGGCCTTGAACACACACAGGGATGGGGCAGCCACCACTTTCCTGGGAAACCTGTCAGCCTCTCCTAGTCAACCTTCACTTTTTCTGGTTGGCATAGCCAAAGATGTTTTTGTAAGTGTGATTCACCTCACCCATAGTGCATAAAGGTTTCCAGGGAAACCATTGCAAAAAGGGAGGATGATGCAGAAGAAACGTTGGCTGCTGTGGGATGGGGGGGGGGGGTTTAAAGCTTTTTAGTGCTATGACATTGCATCACCTCTATTGTGGTGCTAAATCACCCCCTACTGTGTTGTGATACATAGGCACATCACTTTATCAGCAAGTTGCATCATCATGTCCAGGTGAACTATTCTGTCTTCTGTACCCTACTCACTTCCAAGCCTTTACAGCAACCTCTGTGAAGGTCTTACACCTTCCTTTGCTCAGTGTCACTGTATTCCTACTACAGTGTTCCGCCATTCTTACTAAGGAACTACTGCAACACATTTTACCATCAGGTTTGATGCCCAAACCCAGCCCTAAAATGAGATCTTGAATGAAGGGCAAAGGTATGGAGAAGGTTGCCTTCCCACGGGCTGCTGTCATAGCAGGCAGAGAGGTCACTGAAGCCATCTTCCAACCAAATTCAGATCTACACATTGTTGTTCTCTCAAAAATCATACACAAGTATGACAGGTGAGAAAGGGAGGTCAGTGAAAAACATCTTCACTGCTGACAACGAAATGGAGGTGATGTGGCTTTCTGTGACTCTTCTTTGGATGCCATGCTCAATGCCCTTGATATGGACACCCTCCCCTTCCAGCAGCCCAAAACATAGAGTATATCTGCTTAAGCTGAAAATCAAGCTGAACACTTTGGAGCATTAGTCTCAAAGCAGACAGTGGGACCTACTCCTACCTCTGAGATACGGTATGAAGAGCTGAGGAGCTGCAAGGCACCTCCTGCCATTTGATGAAGCTCTATCATGGGACTGTCCCATACCATGTGCTTGAGGGCAGACAGACTCCTCCTAATGTTGTGATAGGCTTGAACTAAGACAAAGAAATGGCACAGTAGGCAATCTGAGGGCACGGTTGCAGTGTGCATTAGACAGAAAGGGGACCGTGATCTGAGGGGATCATGTTGGCAGCCTCATTGTTATTTGTCAGCTTCCACAACTGTGGCAGATGTGGACACAACTCTTTCCCACTACACACAGACACCTCACATTTAAATCCTCCTAGTGGCAACCAGGGAGTCTGACAGCTCTTGTGTCTCCCTCAGGCTTGTTCCAGAAGGGAATATATTTTTTTTCCTCCCATCCTGAAGTGAAGCTGGAAAATGTGACAGTAAATGTAACCATCCAGGACTTTGTGGCCGATGTGGTGTCCAAGCTGGTTTTCCGCAATACAAACGAATTTTCAAGACAGGCTATGTTTGTCTTCCCTGTGGACTTGGACACTGTTGTCCACTCCTTCTACGCTACCATGGGGGACACTCGTATAGAAGCAATGCTCTGGGAGAAGGAGGAGGTACTGGGATTGTGGTGGGAGGGGGCGATCCAGGGCTTGAGATAAAGGGAGAACAAAACCCAGTGGAAACCTCTTTGACACATTTTTCTCCCTTTGTGGCAGGCCCAGCATCTGTGCAAAACTGCTTCAGGCATGGAGAATTTCAGATACCTGCAGGAGCAAGGGAATCTTTGGGGTCCTGTGTTTGCTTGTTTCTTAGGGACCCTGCCTCCTAACGGGGAGGTGGTCATCAATCTGTGCTACGTCCAGGAGCTGCTAGTGCAACCTGATGGAGCTGCCCAGTTTGCCTGGCCAGAAGAGCTCTTGCCCAAGACGGAAGGCCTCAGTGAGTGATCCCCCACGTGTATCCCCCAGGGAAGGCCCTCTGGGGGATGGGACCCCTTATCCACACGCGTGCTTCAGTGAAAGAATTTGAATGTTCCCCCTTGCGCTTCACAGCCAGGGACCGCACAAGTCTCCTCATGTATCCCACAGCAAGAGATCCCTGCACAAAGCACCCATCCCACCACCACTGCCCTAAGCACCACAGTGAGGGACCCCCAGATGCCACATTTCCCCCCTGCAACTGAGAGGCAGTGTCCCACCATAGCTGTCTGCTGTCCTAGGGTGACTTCTTTCACTTTCTCACACCCCTTTCTCCCTGCAGGCTGGCTCCTTTCTAAGGAGGAGGAGTCTGAAAATCTGCACTTCAATATCTGTCTGAAGTCAGCCCGTGGTGTGTCCCATGTCACCGCTAATGGCTGCGACACCTCTCTGCAATACACAGCTCCAGATCAGACATCTGCCCAGGTCCAGCCCCACCAGAAGTCCCACAGGGGCAGAGGAGGGAAGGGTCTGCAGCCTGCCGATGCTCCTGAAGACTTCTCAATCCTTCGATTTGGTTCTCTTTCCTCCCCATACCCTACTTTTCTTTAGGTCTCCTTGAAATCGCTACTCGTCCCTTGGAAGAAGGATTTGGAGGTGCTGGTGTATTACAGAGGGTCCCACGCTCTAAGTGCTGTGGTGGAGAGGAGAGATCCCAAAGCCCCACCTGGTGAGTCAGAAAGGTGGAAGTGGGCATGAGGAAGAGGGTGTCAGAGAGACTGGGAGGATCAGAGGGGCTTTTCAGGCTTTCAGAGCTGAGGACAAGAGCAGAGTCAAAGAAGGGGGCTTCAATCTAAAAATCCTCCTTGTTTCACCCCCTACACTCTAGGCTCTCTGCTGGGAGACCCTGTGGTGATGGTGACGCTGACACCCAACTTTCCTGAGGTGGTGCACAATACAGGACACCTTGGGGAATTCCTCTTTCTCATGGATCGCAGCCTCTTCCAGGATGCACAGGTACCGACCAAGGAGGTCCTTGCTGGGTCCGGGCAATCTGCCATTTCAATACAGGATTGAGAGCAGCCCTGTGGAGAAGGACTTGGCGTGCTCATTGATGGTTCAACACGAGCAAGCAAAGTGTGCTTGCAGCATGGAAAACCAACTATGTCCTGGGCTGTGTTGAAGGAAGCATGGCCAGCAGGGCGAGGGAGAGGTTTCTGCCCCTCTGCTCTGCTGAGATTCCACCTGGAGCCCTGCATCCAGCTCTGGAGTCCCCAACATAAGAAGGATATGGAACTGTTGGAACGGGTCCAGAGGAGGCCATAGAGATGATCTGAGGGCTGGAGCACCTCTCGTATGAGGACAGGCTAAGAGTGGGGGTTGTTCAGCCTGGAGAAGAGAAGGCTCCAGGGAGACCTTAGAGCAGCCTTGCAGTGCTTGAAAGGGTTACAGGAAAACTGAGAAGGAACTTTTTACAAGGATGTGTGGTGACAGGATGAGGGGGAACAGCTTTAAATTGGAAGAGGGAAGATTTAGATTAGACATTAAGAAGCAATTCTTCATGATGAGGGTGGTGAGGCACTGGCCCAGGTTGCCCAGAGAAGTGGCGGCTGCTCCATCCCTGGAGGTGTCCAAGGCCAGGTTGGATGGGGCTTGGAGCAACCAGATCCAGTGGGAGGTGTCCCTGCTTATGGCTGGGCTTTAAGGTCTCTTACAACACAAACTATTCTATGATTCCACAATTTTTATACACTGGTACTGACCAGGTGGTGGGGATAGAGGCAAACAGCTTCCCTTGGTCTTCACATTCAGTCTAGCTTCCCTGCCTGAGCTCTGCCTACCCCTCCATCTCTCCTCAGAACACACTGCTCTTCCTCCTCAAGAGTTTGCCTCTGGGCTGTTACTTCAACATCTACAGTTTTGGGGCCACTTTCAAACCATTTTATCCGTGAGTTTGGGGTGATGATCAGGCATGGCCAAGGGGTAAGTAGAGTATAACTTCTCAAAGGGGACCTACGAGACAAGCTCTTCCTGGAGGGCAGTTCTTGGGCAGGATCTGTTTGGGATAGTCAGAGGGTAAGTCCTCTTTTCAGGGTGCTTCTGTAGCACTGGTAGTGAGACAGGGGTTTTCTAGGGAGGGGCCAAGTCAGGGGGTCCATGGGCCAGGTTCTTCTCACCTCTGACTCTCTGTGTGCCCTCCCACAGGCAGAGTGTGGAATACACGCAGGAAAGCATGGACAATGCAGTGGGGCACATCTCCTCCATCCGCCCTGATCTGGGTGGCTGTGACCTCTTGGGCCTCCTGAAGTCTATCTACAGCACTCCTGTCCTTCCTGGGCATCCCCGCCAGGTATCAGGGCCAAGGGGGTTCTGGGGAGGGGAATGTGTGTAAACAATGAGGTTGAGGGAGATGTCAGGGCTCAGGGTGAGATGCTCTGCTGCTGTTTGCACTGGGATTTGGCACCTTGCTGGGGTGGCTGTGGGCAGAAAGTGACTCCACTTTTGGAGCTGGTGGTGTGGGAGGGCATCTGTGGAATTTGTTTGAACTTGGGGAAGGTGGAACTTCTTTGTAAGGTGCCCCTTTGGGGTAAGGGGTGTCCTGGTGTTCTTGGAAGGAGATACATGATCTCTTTTCCTGCTCCAAGGCCAGTGGGTGTGAGAGGGTGAGGGAGCAAACTGGGAATGCTTCCTGCATTTTGGGAGGGTGTCTTTCCTCTATGGGGGTGCCCAGCCCTCGCAATTTTTGTTGGGGTTGTTTAGCCTGGAGGAGGCTGAGCGGAGAACTCATTGCTCTCTCCAACTACCTGAAAGGAGGTTGTAGAGAGGAGGGAGCTGGGCTCTTCTCCCAGGTGACAGGGGACAGGACGAGAGGGAATGGTCTCAAGCTCTGCCAGGGGAGGTTCAGGCTGAACATTAGCAAAAAAATTTTCACGGAAAGGCTGCCCAGGGAGGGGGTTGAGTCACCTTCCCTGGAGGTGTTTAAAGGACCAGTGGATGAGGTGCTGAGGGACATGTTTTAGTGATTGATAGGAATGGTTGGACTTGATGATCCAGTGGGTCCTTTCCAATCTAGTGATTCTATGATTCTATGATTCCCCTCCTCTGTCCCTCAGCTTTTCATCTTCATCCAAAGGAAGATCTCCAATGAAGAGGAAGCTGTCATGGATGAGGTCTGCCGTTACCGGGACAAACACCGGTAACGGGGGGCCCTCTTCCTGTCCCCTAACAAGCCAATTCTCAACCTTCTTCTCCCTCTAATTGTCAGAGTTCTTCATACATTCTCCTAGATCCTAGTCTGCCCCAGATCTTCTCTTTACCTTGATGGAATGTCAATGCCACCACTCCTTACACAGTTTTCCTTATACATGAAGACTGTCTGTACTCTTCACCTAGTGGACCTCCTCTACCAATCCTTCTCTGCTTTTCTCAGCAATTGTCCTCTTCCCCTCCACCCTTCAACACCTCAATGGGCTCGGCACACACAAAACCCTTTCTCAGGCTCTCTCTGTCCAGCAGGCAACGTCTCTTACCCCAAAAAGAACAGGAAAGCTCTGGGTCAGTTTCATTTCTACAATTAGAAGCATTCTTACCACTCCAGACTTGGTCTTTTGTACCACTCTTGTCCCCTGTGTCTCTCATCTTTATCTCACCTCTGACTCCCCACTCTTCTCCTCTACAGGTGTTTCTGTTTTCCCACTAATAGCTGTGGCAGCTTCAACCTTTCCCAGGCCATGGCCCTGGTGACCAAAGGTGAATGCGTGTGCATCCACTCTAGGATGGACATGGCATCTGAGGTAATCACCCAGGGAGCCTTCCACTCTGTTTGATACCTACCACGGCTCTCCTAGACATGCAAGGCATTCCAATTCCCTCCACCTTTCCAACTTGGAGACCTCGTCTAACTTTCCCCCTGCACTGAACTGGGAGGGAATCCAAGCAGTTTGTGCTCTCTGCTTCCCCTCAACAGGCAGTGAAATGCCTGCAGCGGGCTCTGCAGCCTCTGGCAAGTGGGATCTCTCTTCATTGGGACCTTCCACCTGGTCTAGAGGTGTCAATGATCAGAAAAGCTCCTGAGATGATCATCCAGGGATATCAGAGCTCCGTCTATGCCCAGATCCATGGGCAAGCACAGGTGAGAGTGATCCAGAAACCATATGCACCAGGGCAGGGTTTTCTGAGAGGTAAGGGACCCAATCCCTGCTTCACCTTCCCAGCACTGAGAGGCCTTCACCCCCACTAGAACTGAGAGAGACCGCAATCAGGGCTCTGTGAACTCCCTTCTTTCCCCTAGAGATACCACAGCTTCTGCTCTGACTATGGACATTTACCACCCTAGAGCAGGGAGGGAACCTAGGTATCCAGACCTGCCTGTGCCCTGGAGATGAACATTTCTGTCTGACTCTTTCCCTTGTGTCCCCAGGATCCAGAGGTGGGTGAGGGAGCCGTGACTCTTCAGTACCACGTGGGCAGCCAGTGCTTTGATTATACCGTCAAGTTCTCACTGTCCCCATCAGCAGATGACAGGTGAGAGAGAAACACGCTTGCCCACAAGGCAGAGTGGCATTGGTGAGGTCTTGAAGAAAGAAAAGAGAGATCTTTTGCTTGTATCCTTCCCACTGCAGCCTGAGGTGGGAAGAGAATCTAGGCAACCAGTGTTCCCCTCTTGTCCCCTCTTCCATGACTTTGGGAGAGGATCTGGGTGACCATTGCCCCACTACCCCCTTGTCTTTATTCCACGTGTCACATGCCCTTCCACAAGGTGGAACCAAAGACTGATCATTTGTCCCTGCAGGCTGCCCATGCACCGCCTGGCTGTGATACACCTGCTGAGGAAACTCGCCTGGGAGGAGACAAGCAGGGCAGAGGACATCTGGCACAACACAGTAAAGTCCAGCCTCAGCCTGGGTGTCCTGTCCCCCTTCACATCCAGTGTGGCAGCACGTATAGAGTGGAGCGATGCCTGGCAGCATGGTAAGGCCAGAAACGGTGGAGACAGGAGTGGGAGGGGGAAGCAGGACTTGTTGGTCTGATGCCTTCTCACTCCCTGTCCTGTAGGCTTGATCACCCTCTTGCCTATCTGCAACATTCATGAGTCTAAGCCCCATGTCACTGCCTCTCTCCACAGATTCTTTCCCTTCAGACTCCTCAATGTTGGTCTCTCCCTCTTGCAACCTGGTTCCCTGCCAGCTGCTCTGGTTGCGCGGCTTCAGGCCAATGTGGTTCAAGTCCACCAAGTTTTGGATGGTCCAGACGTGCCAGTTCTGCCTTGAGACACTCAGTCGCAAAGGCCCTGACCCTGGGGCACTCACCCAGTTTTCAGCATCCTGTAAAGGTAAGGAAAAACTTCCCAGCTGGGCATTCTTCAAATGTGCTGGACTAGGGCTGAACTCCCTTTTCAGCATTTATCTTCTCACCAGACTTTCTGATCATCATTGTTCTGGGCGTGGATGGAGTGACAGACAAAACAAACTCCCACATTTCACCTCCAGGCTAGAAACTAAGACTCAAACGCCTTACTACTTCCCTGAAGAAACCTAATCCTTGCTTCCAGCTATCCTGAACTCTATACACAAGCACTATGTTTGTCATAAAACACCTGCATGACTCTTTACCTTTATCCTTACACAGTTCAGCAAAAAAAAAAAAAGAGCCAGCTAGCGGGCTATAACGCCCCATGGGCTGTGCTTGACCCTCCTCATCTTTGCTCTCTTGTGATCCAGTTCTGCTGGAGCTCCAAAGAAGTCTTATGTCACGGAATGTGAAAAGGAAGAGCTCATGCTAAGGCTGGTGGGTTCAAGAGTGGATGATGGAGAAGGAGCCCCTGTGGGGTCCTTCCCTCAGTGGTGAATATGAGCCCTCATGGGGGAAGTGGCAGGAAAGAGTAACATCAGTGATGCTCATGGGAGGGATTAAGGATGATCAGGGAGAATTATTCTGAGGAAACTAGAGCATATAGAGCAGAGCTGAGGACTGTAAATGTTTCTGTCTTCCAGAGCGGGAGCTTCCTCCTGAAAAGCAAGTGTTGGAAGGACCACCAGCATTTAACACGAGGTGGGACTGGACAGTTTCACCTCTGTCAACAAGACTGTGTGACTTCTCTGGGCTCAGGGTAGTGGTGGCGCTCCAGAAAGCAAACGGCTCCTGGCCCCTCAATGCAGCCCTGGCCTCTGCCTTAGGGCTCAGCAAGGCTGATGTTGAGGGACAAAGGCCCAGGGGGGTAAGTAGATCAGGGGCAGAAATGGGACACTGTCATGAGCTGAACCTTCCTCTGCTCCAAGTCTGAGCTGAACTGAGAGGAAGACCTCAAAGTGGGATATGGTTTAGTGTTTGATAGGAACGGTTGGACTCGATGATCCGGTGGGTCTCTTCCAACCTGGTTATTCTGTGATTCTGTGGTCAGGATATAAACCCTTTCTGCTTGTGGAAGGAGGGTGTGGTGGTTGCAGAATGGAATCAGCAGAGATACCTGGAAACTTTCTGATGCTGATGATTTCAGAAGCTTAGAGAGTTTCTGTGTATGTGTGGAGGCCTTACTTTTTCCTCGTGTTGGTTTAGGTCTGATATTTCTTTTTTGTTCTTCCCCTGACTGTTATGTTTTTCCCCTACAGGTGGTGCAGCCGACTGCCTGGGCCACGGTTTTGGCCTTGGTCTGGTTGCACCAGTATAAATGGAAGGTGTCTTGGTCAGACCTTCTGAAGGCCAAAGCTTGTAGGTGGCTGCAGGACCAAGCTGGTAAGATTTTGCTGGGAGGAGTCATGCTATGGGCAAATTCACTGATGACACCCATTGACCCATGTCCCTCTTCCCCAGTGCTCCTGCACGACTGTCAGTACACACTGTCTTCCCTTACTAAGTTGTGTTCCTCCTCTACTTCTCTACTTGCAGAGGTCCAGCTGGATGAATGCCTTGCGGCAGCAAATTCCCTGTTGGGGTGCATTGTGGAGCCCACCATCTTCAGGACTTCAACTTACTCTGCTTCTGAGGGTGGACAAGATGTGGGGGAGGGTGGGAACACAGCCAGGACAGCCACCCAGACTTGCGAACATTCCTCACAATATTAGTCTCCCAGATTCGCAAACCTTCCTCACGAATAATATTACCCTCTTGTAGGAGTGAGGAGCAGCTGGATATGAGCTTCTTTAGTCTTTGAGGCCAAAGCACCACAGCAGACCTATTCACCCATTTGCTCTCTAACATTACATGAGAGTTGTTCTGAAAAATAACCCTGTATCCATGTACTGAACTCTGCTTCACTTCTTCCCATTCTGCTTTTCTCTGAGGTTTACTCAAGTAGCCATCAGCTCAAAACCCCAGACCTCAGGGAGAAAAATTCCATTCAGATACTGCAGAAAAAAAATCTTCTTAATTAATCTGTCTGTCTGTGTATCTATTTACCTATCAGTCTGTCTATGTATCCGTCTACCTCCCTATGTACCATTCTTTCTGTTTTTTTTACAGAAATGCAAGAGCATTTCCGTCTTTTCCTTCTCTTTAAAGAAGCATTTATCACACAAAGAGGTGGATTTCGCTTTCTCACTGCAGGGTCTCCTGTAGGCACCCAATGCCATTTCAGCTCTTCCAAGGCATCTGAAACACCTCCCATACCAGAGGCACGATACTAAGGACTGGTTTTCTGAGGTGATAGCTGGAGACAGCAGGGAATTCCACATGGCACGTGACTGAGTTGCCTATATGTGGATGTCCAGTGCCTTTTATCATGTCTGAGGATTTGCAAATGTACTGGGTATGCATGACCAGGGTTTGGTAGTGGGAGGCTGCAGGGGTGAACTCTGAGGGCAAAGGCTGCCCGTGCCAGTCACAGGCAGCTCCAAACCAGCCTGAGGTGATGAACAAATCATTCCTGCAAAAACACTTATAAAAGGCAAAAATTGCCACACAGACAAAGCAGGAGGGAAAAAAGAGAGTGAGGACAGCAGTGCAAACACCAAGGGAAGAGGTGGAGGAGCTGCAGCCCACAGAGGACCCTATGCTGGAGCAGAAATACTATTGCTAAAGAGACCGAAGTGTCCATATGAGGACATGCTTTATCCTCACACAGTGACTCATACAAATCCCAGCGTATTGCAGTAGAATATCCTTGGCTCTTTTGGCTTTGCCCTCTTGCCAGTCCCTTCATTCACAGAGCACCACAAATCATAGAATCATAGAATCACTATGTTGGAAAAGACCTCCTAGATCATCAAGTCAAACCATTCCTATCTGCCACTAAACCATGTCCCTGAGCACCTCGTCTATCTGTCTTTTAAATATCTCCAGGGATGGTAACTCAATCCCCTTTCTGGGCAGCCTCTGCCAGTGCCTCATGATCCTTTCTGCGAAAATCTCTCCTGTACTTTCTTTTTTTTTATTAATTAATGATCTCTCCAATGACCTCCAGCTTTCTGTGACCTCTTCTTGTTAATTTGCTGAGTTCCCTTTGGTTTCATCTTTCCTTTCCAGCAAATCAGTAAATTTTATATTTCAGAAGAAATAAAAAGAAGTTGAAGAAGCTCGTGGGCCCAGATAGAGTCCAGATCAATCACCAGTTACAGTGACTTGAGCTGGGGAAAACTAATTAGAGCAGAAAAAGGCTGTGCAAATAAAGCTGTGGCTGCAGTGACAAGAGAACAGGCTGGAAGGAGAACCATCTCACCTTCAGCGCATGGATCACCGTCTGACTCTGGTCACCTCCCGCCTGAGTCCCACCAGGACATAAACCCGACTCATTTCCTTTCAAAATGGCTTCGTTTCCACTCCACTTGTTGTGCACAATTAAAACAGGTGACATGTGAAAATAGTGCTGTACATATTCATTAAAACCCATCTGAGCGCTCCCTAATGAGCTCCTGGTGCTTGCAGCTCTGCGGGGAGAGACAGTGGCAGCAAACCAAATGCAGAGCTTGTTATGGCTGCCAGCATTTAATAAGCCCCGTGAGGAACGTGGGGCTGTTTCCCTGGGACTTCATAGCTGTGGCAAAATCTCACAAGCTCCCTGGAGGAAATGGTGGGCAAAACCAGAAAGGAAAGTTGTGTGGAGTTTTAATGGAGCCCAGTGTGAGATGTGAGACCAGAAATGTGATTGGACAGAGTGTTCCCACCAGGCTCATTAGAGCAGGAATTCACAGACTGTGGTTGCAGGTGACACAGAAAGGCACAGGCTGCTCCTGGATCAGACTGCCCAAACAGAAGTCCCCCAACAATCCCCAGGTGCTGGGAAGGGGGTCCTTTTGGTCAGCAATCCCCTATGGCATGAGAAAAAGTAATTCCATGGACCCACCTCTCCAAATCTTCTCTTCCAGAAGACTGGCACAGGTCCTGCTCTCCTGGCTTCAGTTACAGTGAGCAGCCAAGACTCTGGAACTGCAGCACCCACTGCTGACACAGCCGTGAGCCGCAGGCTTGACAGGCTCCATCCTAACTCACAGCTCCTCCTCTCATCCTGATCTGGGTCATCTCTGGGTTCAAACACTTGCAGGTTTAAATGTTGCACCTCAGCCCCCACCCTCTGTTAGGTTAGACCTTGCACCTCCTTCACTGCTCCATGAGATCAAAACCATGGGCCTAACGACTTCTTTTGGTGTCCATGTATCTCATATACCTCTTGCCAGGCGTCTGATTATTCTCCAGGTAAGGAACTACAAGAGTCTACCTTACAACTGAAGGAAGAACAAATTCTGACAATGATCATTGCCTCCTTATTACAAAGCAGATAAAACAGATGGAACAAACGACCCTTTGGTGCTGCCAAAGTTCAGCTCCCTGCCACTCGCAGAGCACATTCACACATGATCCCTTGTTACCATCACTGAAGCAACATTTGTTCACTCTTTTGGAGTGTAAACACAAGTCTCTCTCATAACAGAAGCTGGATATGGGCTTGCATGTAGTTTGAGGTGCCCTGGAGCACCTTACCTGGCATCAAACAGCCTGGTCAGAAATGTGTTGTTTCCTTATAGTTTCTACATTATAATTAGCGGCCTGAGAATGTCCAGGTGCCCCAGGGCACCTCAAGTGTCTGGAGAGGTAAAGCTGCCACAGGCAACCCAAAGACGGTCACAATGATTTGGATGAATTCTGGAAGCTAAAGAGTGTTTTTGCCTCTTGGTGTTGTAATCGTCACATCCAGACCACAAGAGCCAGCCTAAGAATTACCTTTTCATCCCTAGAGGAACAAAGATGATCCATAAGTCTGAAGTAGTCATGTTGGCTCAGGGCTTTCCACACACCCTTGAGACACCCCTTGCCACTGCTACTCATCAAGCACCCCGTTCTCTGCTACATGTCTCCACTTGCACTGGTGTTAATTGTCACCTGTACCGTGGCTAACTTTTGCTTTTCACATTCCAGGGTCCCTCTGGATGCACAGGCTGCAACCAGGGTGTGAATCATCCAAGTTTTCACTCCATTCCTGAATTCCAAGTTTCCCTCTGACCTCGGCACTGGTGGGACCGCTCCACGAATCCTGGGTTCAGTTCTGGGCCCCTCACCAAAAGAAGGATGTTGGGGCTCTGGAGCGAGTCCACAGAAGAGCAGTAAAGCTGGTGAGGGGGCTGGAGAACAGGCCTTATGAGGAACGGCTGAAAGAGCTGGGGGTGTTTAGCCTGGAGAAGAGGCTGAGGGGAGACCTCGTTGCTCTCTACAACTACCTAAAAGGAAGTTGTGGAGAGGAGGGAGCTGGGCTCTTCTCCTAAGTGACAGGGGACAGGATGATGGGAAAGGCCTCAAGCTCTGCCAGGGGAGGTTTAGGATGGACATTAGGAAAAAAAAATTTCACGGCAAGGGTCATTGGGCAGTGGCAGAGGCTGCCCAGGGAGGGGGTTGAGTCTCCTTCCCTGAAGGGTTAAAAGGACGGGTGGACGAGGCGCTGAGGGACATGGTTTAGTGATTGATGGGAATGGTTGATTTGATGATCTGGTGGGTCTTTTCCAACCTGGTGATTCTATGACTCTATTATTCTATGATTCCATGAATCATCCAAGTTTTCACTTCATTCCTGAATTCCAAGTTCCTACTGTCCACAACAAGGCAAACTTCATTCACTCTTCGGTGCCAAAAGGTCCACAAAGCTCCTCTGTGCTGCAGTAGGACTCTCAAGCTCATTTGTTCTGGGGACCACAACCACAGACAGCAGGAAGAAGCCTCATCATTTCTCTCTCTCTACAGTTCTCCATCAGTACTGCACGAAGCCTGGCAAGTTCAGCCACTGCTGGGCACCCTTACACATCTCACAGGTGCTGAAACAGTTTCCCACATTGTCCTTATTCATCTCTTCACAGCTAATGCAGCAATAGAAGTTTTTAAGAAGTGTGCCTTTAACATCCTTTGCAAATCTGAACTTGAGGTAAGCACTGGCGTCCCTAGCACCATCGCTAGCTGCCCTGGCAATGCTTCTCAACTTTATTTTGTAGCCCATGTGCCACCTTTTTGCACTGGAGCCCTGCCAAGAGCTCCCTGCAGAGGCAAGCCCATGCCCCTTGGTCTGCATGTTTTCTAGATCATCAGGATGAACAGTTCTTGTGCCGGGGCAGATGTTGTTCACAAAGACCTGCCAGGTTCCCTGAGCTCCACCAGCACCACCTGCCTGTTCCATACCAGAATGTACAGAGCCCTGGTTGGACCACCTCTCTGGAAAGACACTGGAAGTTTATATTTCTCCTTGCTTTAGATGGTGAGTTTGGGTGAGACATTCAGGGAGCCATTCAGGCATCTAAACAGAAGCATCCAGTACAGATTCAGACAGCCTAAGGTGTCTCAAGTGTGTGTATCATAGAATCATAGAATCATAGAACCATAGAATCATAGAATCATAGAATAGTTAGGGGTGGAAGGGACTTTAAAGATCATCTAGTTCCAACCCCCCTGCCATGGGCAGGGACATCACACTAGATCAGGTTACCCAAAGCCCCATCCAACCTGGCCTTGAACACCTCCAGGGATGGGGCATCCACAACTTCCCTTGGCAACCTGTTCTAATGTCTCACCACTCTCATGGTGAAGAAATTCTTCCTAATGTCTAGTCTAAACCTGCCCCTCTCGAGTTTACGGGCTTTCAGTTCTGGTGCAAGGCCTCCAGAAGTCACTTTCTAGATAAGTGGCTTTCTCATGAGGTGTTTGTACTAATTCCAAGGCCACTTTGCTGCTCAAAGTCCCACCTCATGTGACAGCCTCAGCGGGATCCTAAAGTGTTATTCCAGCCATCAGAAACAAGCTGTGATTCAGAAACCACTAGTCAAAAGATGAAAGGAAAATAAAGGAAAGTTTGGCTGAGGGTCTATTTCACTGTTCAAGGAGAAAAATACCAAACCTAGGAAATACAACAGATACTAAAGGAAATCATGAGAAGAAATGCATCTTTTACTTTAATGCACTGAGACTCACTAAAACAATTGACTTCTTTTCTTTCTTTCCTTCTTCTCTCCTCTCTCCTCCCCTCCTCCTTTTTTTTAAGGGGTTGGTGATGTTTTGTTCATATTTTGTTCTGATTTTCTTAATATGTGTGTGTGTGTGTAAGCATGCTTTCTTTTTTCCCCGTTCAAGATTCCTTCAGCAGCTCAAAGTACACAAGGCTGAGGAACAAGAATGTGATTTGCCAAAATTAATCAGATTTACATCTCAGAAATGTGATTTCAGACCAGTTCTCTGATGCACTCCCTCTCAAAGTGCTTTTTCTGGACCTGAACCAAGGATTCCTGTGCTTAACCCTTCCCAGAGACTGTGGTTCTGCTCTGCCTGGGTACAGTGAACGATGCTCCTCCAACTGGAGCTGAGATTGGACAGTTCAGTTCTCCCACTGCTTGTTTTTCCTGCTGGAATAATAAGTGTCCCTTGGCATTACAGCATTTGGGAATTCACTGTTAACAACCACCATACCTCTTGAGCTTTGCACATTTTCCAGACTATGAAACAACTGGAACAGGGTGAAACAAGAATTTTCAGTCTGAAATAAGCTCTTTACAGAGCTTTTCCTGTTTTCCTTTATCATCTATTTTCTCTGTTTCCCATTTTCAGCCAAAATTGCAAGAAATGGTTTCTTTTTGTGTGATTGTTCTTTCTATTAAAATGATCTCCTTTACCCAAACCATGCTCTGCAGATGTTGTGTTGAGCCTCTCTGTGATGGAACCGACCTTGCTCACATCGGCCCTCACAGCGCTGGGCTTTTTATTTGGTGCTGGAAGAGCTGAAAAGTCCCCAGCATTTTGGCCACTGTGGAGCCTTAAACCCATCCCCACTCCCAGAGGGACCAGGAGGCTGGGAGTGGACAAGAGGCTAGGAGAGGATGTGGCCAGGACAGCTGACCACATCTGCCCTGAGAGCTGTTCCATACTTTACGATGTTGTGCTCAGCAATAAAAACAAGAGAAAAGAGGAAGGAAAGGGCACATTCATTATTAAAGTGTCTGTTCTTCCAAAGCAACTGCTATGTGTTCTGAGGTCCTGCTTCCCTGGACATAGTTGGACATCCCTGCTGATGGGCAATAGCCAATAGATCTTTTTTTTCATGTTTGTTTTCTTCTGGGCACTATCGTTCCCTTTTCTTCATTAAACTGCCTTTATCTCAACCCATGAATTTTTCATCTTATTTTCTCCCCCTGTCCTGTAGAAGAGGGGGATGGATAGGATGGATTGGTGGGCACCTGGAACCACTCAAGGTGACCCCACTGCTGTCTGTGTTTTGACTGCATTGTCTTCCAGGGATGAATTCACAAATGAAAGCAAGGTGTGTGGCACACTGGAGGACTCCAGGTTTGATGATTCTTCCCATGCATTTCCACGCTGCATGCCTCCCTGTTCAGATACTGGAAATGGGTAGCTCAACACGGTATCAGCACCTGCATGAGAGTTTTGCGTCGCTCGGGCTGCTCTCTTTTGCTCTTAAACTTGTTCCTCAAATCCAAAAGTCACTGAAAGAGCAAGAAGAGAGCATCCTGTGCTTTCCAGGTCAGCATGGCTGCCTCCACAGTGCTTCTGAGCAAAGGAAAACTCCACTTGGAAAAGAGAAACCAGGTATGAAGCTTACTTGTGGCAAATAGAGTTAATTCCAACTGAAGGCTTGTCACAAGTGGTGTCCCCAGGGCTCAGTGCTGGGTTCAGTTCTGTTCAATATCTTTATCAATGACCTGGATGAAGGCATTGAGGGCACCCTTAGCAAGTTTGTGGATGACACTAAGCTGGGTGGAAGTGTGGACCTGCTGAAGGGCAGGGAGGCTCCAAAGGGATCTGAACAGGCTGGACCGCTGCGCTGAGACTAATGGCATGAGGTTTAACAAGGCCAAATGCTGGATCCTGCACTTGAGGCACAACAACCCTGAGCAGCTACAGACTAGGAGAAGTCTGGCTGGAAACTGCCTGGAGGAGAAGGACCTGGGGGTGTTGGTTGACAGGGACTGACCATGAGCCAGCGGTGGCCCAGGTGGCCAAGAAGGCCAATGGCATCTTGGCTTGGATCAGAAATGGCGTGGCCAGCAGGTCCAGGGAGGTTCTTCTCCCTCTGGACTCGGCACTGGGGAGACCGCTCCTCGAATCCTGGGGTCAGTTCTGGGCCCCTCACCACAAGAAGGATGTTGAGGCTCTGGAGCGAGTCCAGAGAAGAGCAACGAAGCTGGTGAGGGGGCTGGAGAACAAGAGAAGCAGCTGAGAGAGCTGGGGGTGTTTAGTCTGGAGAAGAGGAGGCTGAGGGGAGACCTCATTGCTCTCTCCAACTCCCTGAGAGGAGGTTGTGGAGAGGAGGGAGCTGGGCTCTTCTCCCAAGGGACAGGGGACAGGATGAGAGGGAATGGCCTCAAGCTCCACCAGGGGAGGTTCAGGCTGGACATTAGGAAAAGATTTTTCACAGAAAGGGTCATTGGTCCCTGGCAGAGGCTGCCCAGGGAGGGGGTTGAGTCACTTTCCCTGGAGGGGTTTAAGGGATGGGTGGACGAGGTGCTAAGGGGCAAGGTTTAGTAGCAAAGAGGAACGGCTGGCCTCGATGATCTAAGAGGCCTTTTCCAACGTGGTGATTCTATGATTCTTTCAAATGAAAGCAAACAATAGGAAAAGCGAGATCCGCAGATTCTTCCAGTCAGTGGAACAGCGCAGGGGCCAGACTGGGATGCGGCGGGGGGACGGGGCGCTCTCTAATCTGCCTAGCAACAGCCGCCGCCGCGCTGCCATTGGCTCTCAGGTGGAGCCTCTCTCTTTTCTGCCTAGCAACAGCCGCTGTCGAATTTCCATTGGCTTCTGTAGAGCACTGGGCGGGTGCCGGTCTCGGAGACCATTCTGCGCATGCGCTGCCCTAGACCCCCGCCCCCCCGTGACCCGGAAGCGCCTCCCAGCCACTTCCGGCCAGCTCAGCGCGGGGCCATGTCGGGCGCGGCGGCCGCGGGCTCGGTGGGGTCGGTGGTGCGGCGGTTCCTGGCCGAGTACGGCAGCGGCACCCCCAGCCGCCTCAAGGTGCTGGACGCCTACCTGCTGTACGTGCTGCTGACGGGAGCGCTGCAGTTCGGCTACTGCCTCGGCGTCGGCACCTTCCCCTTCAACTCCTTCCTCAGCGGCTTCATCTCCGCCGTCGGCAGCTTCATCCTGGGCGGTCAGTGCCCCGCGACCGCCGCTCCGTCACCCGGGGAACCCTTGGCGACCCCGGCCAGGCGCCCACAGCGCCGCTCGGGGCAGCCGGGGAGCCCCCGCGGCGACCCTCGTTCCCCGCTAGCCCCTCCCGGCCCCGCAGCGACTGAGCCGGCCCCGGCCGTGCGAGGGAATCCTTGCAGGATTCCTGGGAGCCCTGGCGCTTCCCGTCTTCGTACATTCATGGAATGGGCTGGGTTGGAAGGGACCTCAAAGCCCATCCACTTCCAGCCCATCCACCTCCCACTGGATCCGGTTGCTCCAAGCTCCATCCAACCTGGCCTTGAACCTCTCCAGGATTGGGGCAGCCCCCACTGCTCTGGGCAGCCTGGGCCAGGGCCTCCCCATGCTCATTGTGGAGAATTTCTTCCTTATCTCTTGTGTTGTTCTCTTTGAGCAGCCAACCCATGGTGAAACTCGGTTTCCAGCAATGGCTGCTGCAAGGTGTTGCTGTCCTGTGATACCTCCCAAAGCCACCTTGTTCCCGCACCACCCTCCCCAACACAGAAATATCCCTGTTTTTATCAAGCCCTGTCCTGTTATTGGCCTGTTCCCGTCGGGTGCATCCTGTCCACCCAGATAGTGTGGTGCCTGGGAGAGCTGTTTGCAGAAAAGCCCTCGTGAATCCCATGTCCACGTCCTCATCTGGTGACAAAGTTACCTTTCCTTGTGGTGACACAGAGTGGTCAGAGACTCCACTTCCTACCATGACTCCTTTTTGTGCTCCCTAATCTGTCTTTCTTTCTCTACCATTCAGTTTGCCTCAGGATCCAGATCAACCCCCAAAACAAAGGCGAATTCCAAGGCATTTCACCAGAGCGGGCGTTTGCTGATTTCCTCTTTGCCAACACCATCCTCCATCTTGTGGTCATTAATTTTGTTGGCTGAGCTTTAGAAGAGACTGCAAGGTACTGATCTCAGGGTCACAGAGGGGCAATCACAGCTCACAGGGCTTCAGTGCTTTCGTAGAGTTGAGAGAGAACTAGAAGAATGGTGAATCCAGGAGTCCTAGCTCCCAGCTTTGTCTTGGCCAAGTACACTTAGCTGTTCTTTAGGTTTGTAGAGGGTTAGGATTTACGGCTTTCTGGTTTCCTGCATGTATTTTTTGGCTTTAATCATTTAAAAGGCAGTTTAACTTGGATTGTTATGGACACCTACCCATGTTTCTCTCTCACGAGGGAACATCCCCTTGATCTTTGCAAGTGGGATTTTGGGAACTGGAACTCCTGGGCTTTGTTTGGAAAGGTTGTCCTGTTTGGAGGCCACAGTCTGGCTGGTGTTGAAGCATTGAGTTTCTTGGCGAATGAGAGGAGGGGCAGGGAAGTTGTGCTGGCAAGCTGTGCTGGACATGCCCTCTTGTTACTCTTTTACAAGGGGCCAAGAGATCATCAGAGCTTGTGGGGTGGTACCTTTCCATCTGCAGAAACATGGATCATGTTGGTTTTCTCTCTTGCCAGGTCTGGAATTCCTCTTGAGCTCCAATGCCAGCGCCTGGCACTGGGAAGTGCTGTTCCCAGCAGACGCTGTCCTGCTTCCTTGGTGGAGGAAGGGGAAGCAGGGCTCAAGATCTTTCTCCACAAACGGTCTCATGGAGGTGTCTGCTGCCACGTTGCCGTTACTGTGATCCTTTTTGCCAATAAATCCCTTTATAACACTGCCGTATCTTCCCTGCTGGTGATAAATGCAGAAGTTCTGATTCACCTTGAGTCCCTGGTTTTACTCTACTCCCTCCCTATCATAGAATCACTAGGTTGGAAGGGACCCACCGGATCATCGAGTCCAACCATTCCCAACCATTCCCTCAGCACCTCATCCACCCGTCCCTTAAGCACCTCCAGGGAAGGTGACTCAACCCCCTCCCTGGGCAGCCTGTTCCAGTGCCCAATGACCCTTTCTGTGAAAAATTTTTTCCTAATGTTCAGCCTAAACCTCCCCTGGCGGAGCTTGAGGCCATTCCTTCTCATCCTGTCCCCTGTCACTTGGGAGAAGAGCCCAGCTCCCTCCTCTCCACAACCTCCTTTCAGGGAGTTGTAGAGAGCAATGAGGTCTCCCCTCAGCCTTCTCCAGGCTAAACACCCCCAGCTTACTCAGCCATTCCTCATAAGGCTTGTTCTCCAGCCCCCTCACCAGCTTTGTCGCAAGTTTTTTCTGTGCCCTAGGTTCAGAGGGAAACAGGAAACAAGTTGTTGTGGAAGCTCATTTGCCATCCACCCTTCTCATCTCCCTGTTTCCTGCCCTTTATCTTATGGAAAGCCCTTCAAAGCTGTGGAAAATGTGGGTTAGGTGGTGGTTAGTGGTGAATGGAAGGAAGTGGAAGGTGTCCTCAGCACATCGCCAGGTGCGCTCCTCTTCCTACAAGCCCTAAAGGGATGTGGGGCACAGCTGGGTGTCTTGGCCTGGTCCCATCACAGTACTGGCTTCTCCTCATCCTGACGAGCTGAAAAACTCGAGGATGTGGGAAGGGGCTGCCAGGCTGTGTTGGTGCCTCAGGTAGAGCCACGCTTGACCTGCTCTGGTCCATAGGGCAGCTCCCCCTCAGGCCTGCCCCCACGGGGAATCCTCCCCATGAAAATGTGTTGTGAAATGCTTGAACTCTGTGGTTTCAGTGCCGCTGCCTCCTCAAGCTCTTGCATTGAGGTCAGATGCTCTTTTGTCCCAGAGGACAAGAGGATCCCTGTGGTGATGGGATGATGAAAGGCAAGATACTAACCCTGCCAGCCCCTCCATATCTTTAGCTGCAGAATTCACCTGGGTTACCCTCATGTGAGGCTCCATCCCTGCACGGACCCTGTTTCACCCTTGTCTGGTTGGTTCTGCAGCTGAACCCCATCGCAGGTAAAATGTGTGTTGAGGCCGTGTGACAAATGCTGTCTGGTGGCACTCGGGGGATGGGACATAGAGTCTGATCGCTTCAGCCTTGCATTGGATCAGGGCTCCTGTTCTCCACCTTTTCCCTTTTAGCATTTACAGCTGTGCTGCAGCTTTTTCCCCATAAAAGTGGGAAACCTGGGGCTCCTGAGGCTCCTGGTGAGCAGGGTCCTTCCTGCTAGGGTCTGTGCTGGGAGCAGCGTATTCCTGCCAGCTCGGCCCCAGGCTGAGCTGGGTTTTGTGATGATGGCACTGGCTTTGCGCTGCTGGGAAGTAGGCAGGGGACTCGCCAGCACGTCAGGATTGTACAATAAATCATGGAATCATGGGTGCTGGAAAAGACCTCTTAAGATCAAGTCCAACCATCAGCCCAACCCTACTGCTACTAAGCCATGTCCCTAAGTGCCACATCTGCACACTTTTTGAAGCCCTCCAGGGACGAAGACTCCACCACTGACTTGGGCAGCCCCTATCAGTGTTTCACCACTGTTGGTGAGGAAGTTTTTTCCTAATATCCAGTCTAATCCACCCCTGGCACAACTGGAGGCCATTTCCTCCCATCCCAACCGTTGTTACTTTGAAGAAGGGACAGGCATCAACCTTCCCCTTCTCCGGACATGCTCCCACCCCTCTACATCCTTCCTGTACTGAGGGCCCAAAACTGAACCCAGGATTCGAGGTGCGACCTCACTAGTGATGAGTGCAGGGGGATGATCCCCCTCCTGCTCCTGCTGGCCACACCATGGCTGATCTAAGCCAGGTGCTGTTGGCCACCTTGGCCCCTGGGGCCACTGCTGTATCATAGAATCATAGAATCACCAGGTTGGAAGAGACCCATGAGATCATCGAGTCCAACCATTCCCATCAATCACTAACCCATGTCCCTCAGCACCTCATCCACCCATCCCTTAAACCCCTCCAGGGAAGGTGACTCAACCCCCTCCCTGGGCAGCCTCTGCCAGTGCCCAGTGACCCTTTCTGTGAAAATTTTTTTCCTAATGTTCAGCCTGAACCTCCCCTGGCAGAGCTTGAGGCCATTCCCTCTCGTCCTGTCCCCCTTCCCTTGGGAGAAGAGGCCAGCTCCCTCCTCTCCACAACCTCCTTTCAGGGAGTTGCAGAGAGCAATGAGGTCTCCCCTCAGCCCCCTCTTCTCCAGGATAAACACCCCCAGCTCTCTCAGATGCTCCTCTTGTTCTCCAGCCGCTTCCCCAGCTTCGTTGCTCTTCTCTGGACACACTCTGGAGCCTCAACATCCTTCTTGTGGTGAGGGCCCAGAACTGACCCCAGGATTCGAGGAGCGGTCTCACCAGTGCTGAGTCCAGAGGGAGAAGAACCTCCCTGGCCCTGCTGGCCACGCTGTGTCTGATCCAAGCCAAGATGCCATTGGCCTTCTTGGCCACCTGGGCCACTGCTGGCTCAGCTGGCACCCCCAGGTCCTTTTCCACCCATCTCTTTCCCCACAGGAAGGGTTTCTCTGTTCCAGCCCTGCGGCAGAGGGAGCAGCAGATTGGCAGCAGCAGGAGCAGCTCTGGGTTCTTGGCTGCCAGTGCTCAGGCTGTGAGTGCCACCCAGTGGGCTCTGGGTGAAAGCTCGGGTAGTTGCTCCTAAAACCACAGCTCAGACTGCGCAGAGCCCGAGAGAGGAAACAGCAGGATTGCTTTTTCCCCCTGATTATTAGCAGAATGAGCTTCAGCATCTCTTCTCTCTGACCCCAGGGAATGGCAGGAAGATGCTAGGGGAAGGTTAGGTTGGACATTAGGAACAGGTTCTTCACCCAGAGGGTGGTGGAGCACTGGAACAGCTCCCAGGGAAGCAGTCACAGCGCCAAACCTGACAATGTTCAAGATTTGCTTGGTCAATGCCCTCAGGCACACAGTGTGAATGTTGGGGTTGTCCTGTGCAGGGACAGGATCTCTGTGGGTCCCTTCCAACTCAGGACATTCTGTGATTCTATGATCTCTGTAAGTATCTTCAAGCTCTGCACCTTGTAGGGACCATGCTCAGGTTGCTGCTCACACGTCAAAAGAGGGCGAGAGAAGAGGTGGTTTCATGACCAGGGCTGTGTTTAATGAGAGATGATGAATGCTAGGCAGGGGATATTTCCAACAAAATCCCTAGAGAAGATACACATTCAGTTTCCTCTCCCATTCATAGGTAGGGATTTGGGGGCAGGAGAGGGGAGAAGGTGCTAAAAATGGACCACGGCAACGTCTCCTCCCCTGCCCCATCTTCTTCCCTTCTCTTTTTGGTCAGGAGAAGTGGAGCCTACAGGAAAGATGGGGACAGACTTTTTAGCAAGGTCTGTTGTGACAGGAAAAGGAGTAATGGTTTTACACTCAAGGGGGGCAGATTTAGACTGGATATGAGGGAGACATTTTTTACTGGCTGGTGAGGCACCGGCCCAGGTTGCCCAGGGAGGATGTGGAGTCTCTTTCCCTGGAAACATTCAAGGTCAGGTTGGATGGGGCTTTGAGCAGTGTGACGTGGTTAAAGATGTCCCTGCTCCTGCAAGAGGTTTGGATTGGATGGGCTGTAAATGTCCTTTCCAACCCAAAGCATTCTAGTATTCCATGATTCTAAGTTAAAGGTTTTTTTCTGCATGGATTCACTGCTGTATAAGAGGGTGCAGAGCCCTGTCAGCACAATCATATCTCTCCCCACCACACCTGATGATGCATTTTCCCCCTCCTTTCCCCTGCCCATGCTATTCATAGCTCACTCTTTCCTGCTGTGCCCAAAACAACTCCCCCAGGCCCCCCAAACAGGCTGTGGTGAGGGGTCAGGAAGGGAGAGGGCCTTAACCTCATCTGACTTTGGCTTGTGGTCTAACGTCTGTTCTTTTCTCTTCTACAGCTCCTCCTCTTCCCCACGTCCTCCTTGCTCCCCCCACCCCTTGTTTTGTGCTCCACTTTCCAGAGGAAGCGGTTTCTGCGGTAGGCGTAGAGAAGCACCAAAAGGTGACCTAGATCTTGATTGTGGCGTCATGGAACTGGTGCTGCATCCTCTTCCTGCCCCACCTGGACCATGAGACCCCCCTTCCACATCCTGTTATTTCCTGTGTTTGCTTTGCACTGTGTTTTTTTCTTTCTCAAAATAAACAAGAAAGCGCAAAGTAGTGCTGGGGGAGCGCATGGTGGGGTGGGAGATTGAGAGCCCGATATCTGAAAGTGTCTTTGAACTAGACCTACAAACAGAGTGTTTTGCAGATCATGCGGTCAGAGTCATTTCAGTCAAAACATCTAATTTTATCTGTACACTTGTCCCCTCAACTGGCAAATCTCGTCCCTGGGGTTGTTTTACTTGGAAGAGAAAAGATGGAGAAGTGGAACCAGAGGCAGCACCTTGTCCTTCCTCCTTGACCATGCAGCCAGGAGCGGGTCTGAAGAGCAACACAACATTTAAGACTCATTAGTTTTAAAAAGTGTTGCTAAAGGTAAATGAGCATGGAAGCTTTTCTTCCATGGAGAAACCTTCTTCCTGAAGGTTCCTGGAGTGAGGTTAATCAGCTGGAAATCTGTGAAATGCCATGACTTGCTTTATAATTCAAATAGAATCATAGAATGCTTTGGGTTGGAAGGGACCTTTGAAGCCCATCCAGTCCATCCCCCTGCAGGTGCAGGGACATCTTTAACTCGATCAGGTTGCTCAAAGCCCCATCCAGCCTGACCTTGAATGTTTCCAGGGATGGAGCCTCCACTGCCTCTCTGGACCAGCACCACCCCATCTTCATTGTGAAAAATGTATTCCTTATATCCAGGCTAAATCTCCCCTCCCTTGGTTTAAAACCATTGCTCCTTGCTCTGTCACAACAGGCCTTGCTGAAATATCTGTCCGCAGCTTTCCTGGAGCCCCTTTCAGGATCTCTCTTCTCCAGGCTGAACAACCTCATCACTCTCAGCCTGTCCTCATGTGGGAGGTGCTCCAGCCTTTGGATCATTTTCATCGCCTCTTCTGGACAGGTGAGTCTCATGAAAGCAGAGCAGAGGGGCAGAATCCCCTCCCTTGCCCTGCTGCTCACACTTGCACTCGGCCTTGTTGAACTTCATGAAGTTTATGTGACGCCACTTCTCTAAGTCCCTCCAGATGACATCCAGTCCTTCAGGAGTGTCAATTGTACCACTCAACTTGGTGTCATCTGTCAGCTTGCTGAGGGTGCACTCGATCTCACTGCCTATGTCGTTGATGATTAGAATCATAGAATCACTGGTTTGGAAAAGACCTATTGGATCAGTGAGTCCAACCATTCCTATCTGCCACTAAACCATGTCCCTGAGAACCTCATCTACCTGTCTTTTAAATACCTCCAGGGACAGTGACTCCACCACCTCCTTGGGCAGCCTTTGCCAGTGCATGATGACCCTTTCTGTGAAAAATTTTTTCCTTGGTATGCAGTCTGAACCTCCCCTGGTGCAGCTTGAGGCCATTAGACAACACTGGTCTCAGTATGGATCCCTGAGGCAGCTTCATCAAGCTTTTTCCCTGTGATGTGATGGACCTCATCAGGAATGGAATGTACACTTCAGAAGTGGCCTGGAACCCAGTGTTTAAAGAGACGTGGGTTTTCTATAACTGGAGAGAAATGAGAGTGACTTTTGTGTCAAGGGAGGGACAGGAGAATAAGTCCCTGAATGTCTGCGGTATAAAATAATCAGGGTATGAGAGCTGGAAGTTTGAAGTTCTTGATAGGCAGGAGGAGTCTGTAACTCTGTCACCGTGTGAAGGGCCACCTGCTAACGGTCAGGTGGCAGCACCGTGGCAGATGACCAGGGAGACCTTGTGTTGGTGCCAGCTCTGTGTGTCAGACCCAGTGGCCAGCACACTGACATGGGCTTCACACAGGGAGCCTCTTCCTACATGAAGCACCAGGGCTTTTGACTTAAAGGCATTTGAAGTCAGAGCCTTTCCACACACACAGAGAGTTCCTTGCAAAGACTGTGAATCCAGCAGGGTGAGAAATATCCTGATGGGAATCACCCTCACCAGCCTGGTGAGGCTTCCCCTGCCCCTTGGTCTGGGCACTGGTGTGAGGTGCCAGCAAGGGCCAAGCCTCGTAGAGGTGTGTGTTTCCTTCACATTTCTCCCTCCAGAGGAATCTCTGGTGCTTCAGAAGATAGAGAGAACAATGTCATACAAGGAGAAAGTTTCCAGTCTGGCCAGTGAGAGGCTGAACTTGGACATATGGGCCAGGTGTGTGGGTCAGGAATGCCAAGCAGGGGCGTTGTTCTCCTGGGATGTTGGGATTGAGGGACCCTTAGAGGCAGGACACCTCAGGCTCCTGTGTTCCCCACAGCACATCTGCTTCAAGACCACTTACTTGTCCTTTCACTGTGGGAAAGCCATGTTTTACCATTGTCTTTACACAGCACAGAGGCTACTCTTGAGGAGAGGTGCCCTCCTCTGTTCCACTCTTTCCGAGCTGGCCATGCTGTTCTCGCCCAGACACAGCAGGGATGTCCTGGAAAGGGATTTCATAGCTTCTCCCCACCACTGTGGCTCCAGACAGACATTGCAAACATCACCCAGAGGCCAAGATGGGCACAAGAGGGGAGGACAAGCGCCCTTTCATAGAATCACTAGGTTGGAAAGGACCCACTGGATCATCGAGTCCAACCATTCCTATCAAATAGTAAACTATGTCCCTCAGCACCTCGTCCACCCGTCCTTTAAACCCCTCCAGGGAAGGTTCCTCAACCCCCTCCCTGGGCAGCCTGTTCCAGTGCCCAATGACCCTTTCCGTGAAATATTTTTTCTTGATGCCAAGCCTGAAACTCCCCTGGTGCAGCTTGAGGCCATTCCCTCTCGTCCTGTCCCCTGTCACTTGGGAGAAGAGCCCAGCTCCCTCCTCTCTACAACTTCCTTTCAGGTAGTTGTAGAGAGCAATAAGGTCTCCCCTCAGCTTCCTCTTCTTCAGGCTAAACAACCCCAATTCTCTCAGCTGCTCCTCTTAAGACTTGTTCTCCAGGTGCTCTTTCACCCCAAAGGCCAGGTTCATTCCTGGAGAGGGGCAGATTTGGGCTTGATATAAGGAAGAATTTCTTCACCATGAGAGTGGGGAGGCACTGGAACAGGTTGCCCAGAGAAATTGTGGCTGCTCCATCCCTGGAGGTCTTCAAGGCCAGGTTGGATGAGGCTTGGGCAGCCTGGTCTAGTGGGAGGTGTCCCTGCCCATGGCAGCAGTTGGAACTGGGTGATTTTTAAGGTCCCTTCCAACCCAAACTATTCTATGATCCTGTGATTCCTAAAGCTTGTCTGGAGAGTAAACCGATTTCCTTAAACTACAGATACAAAAGACAAACAATTTCCTTGTTTTTGATATGGATTGTTTAATAGCAGCCAGAAGCCTGAAGAAGCGCGAAGCTATCAGGGTACAATTCAGGAATCAGCAGTGTGTGAATCTCACATCCCTGCCCTGTTTCCAGGGCACGCACACATGTTTCAATCGAGCTTTATACAAAGGTTATAAGAAGAAATTAGAGAATCTAAAGTTGTTGTTAGAACTGAATAAAAACAGGAAAAGTACTTTCTATTTTTACTAAACACAAGGCCAAATACTAAGCTGGTTTAAATTCAGCAGGAAGGCCAGGTGGACTCTAAAACACAGCAAGAAACATCATTTTCTTCTGTGATTATTAAGTGATAATTCAGTGAATTCAGGACTTCCAGGAGACAGAGCAGCAAATCCTCTGGGGGGCAGGGAAAGGTACCTTGCTCTGACCTAGCAGGAGACACCTAGTGCGTAGCACCTAGTGAAGCTGCCTCTGCTTGTCAGTGTGTTCCCTTTGCAACTGGAGCAGTGTTGGGGAAGGTGGGGGGACATTCCCCAAGGTGCCCACCTGACAGGTATCAAATATAGAAAACTCACATCCAAATGTAAGCTTGCAGTTTGTGACAACACTGCCCCAGGCAAGAATTGTGTCATTTTATCACATGGAATAGCAATGTTCCGCAATTTATAGTTCTGAAAAGTATACTTTAAAAAGAGCTATAGCCATGTTAAACAGAGCAGGCATGTGGGGAGCAGAATGCTGGGGATTTAAAGCTCGTTTTTACTCACTTTATACCAATACAAATAAAGCAATTTAGACTACAATAGCTGGTGTGATCTACAGAAGCAGTGAATGCCAGCCCTTGCACCAGGAATGCTTCTGTTCCCTCTTGCGCAGGATGCTCTGGTAAAGATTCATCAGGTCTGGTGCTTCAGGGTGGCACCATCTGGTTGTTTTCCTCCCTGTAACAAAGACAAAGCTACGTTACAGAGCTGTTTGGGATCCAGATAATTGTAGATCTACAGTTGGGATCTACACAATTGGGATCTACACTATTGGGAACTATACGATTGGGATCTACACAACTGTAGATCTGAGGTATCTAGGCAAGAGAAAGAGCAGGAGGCACTGGACCAAAACTATTAGGTCTGAGATCTTAAAGTACTTAAAGGGGCAACAAGAAAGCTGGGAAGGGGCTCTTGATCAGGGAGTGCAGGAATAGGATGAGGAGGAATGGTTTTGAGCTGAAAGAGGGGAGATTGAGATGAGATGTTAGGAAATGTTCTCCTGTGAGGGTGGGGAGGTCCTGGCCCAGGTTGCCCAAAGCAGTGGTGGCTGCCCCATCCCTGGAGGGGTTCAAGGCCAGGTTGGATGGGGCTTGGAGCTCCTGATCCAGTGGGAGGTGTCCCTGCCCATGGCAGGGGTTAGAACTGGGTGGGCTTTGAGGTCCCTTCAAACCCAAACCATTCTGTGATTCTATGAAAATGTTCAACTTCTCCAGCTGGAGCCTGGTCAGGGATGAGTCTGGTGCCTGAGTGCAGACAAGCGAAGGGATGAAAATAGAATAAAAGGAAAGGAAGAAGAAATAAGTTAAATTTGCATAAGCATGAGGCCAAAGGAGTGGAGGGATTTTACTGTTTATAGGTGTATGGCTAGACTGCATAAAGAGTTATTCCAGAGAGAGGGAACACTGCTGGCTAATGGACAGATCCAGATGGTTTTTGACAGAGACCTTTCTATTCCCTGTGGCATACTTACTTTTTTTTCCACATTAGCATCGTCATCAGCACATTAAAAAATATTCCTTTTGCTAGAATTATTTTCAGGCCCAGCTGTGATAAAGACAGTGTGTTCAGGTTTTCATCTGTAAAAGCAACAGACAAGAAAAGTCACAAGAGTGCTGAGACATCCTGCTGTCCAGACTGACTTCAATGCACTCGGTACTGATGTGGTTCCTCTGGATGTGACCAAGCCAAACCAGGGAGCATTCAGTAACCACTCGATTATCCTCTATGCAAATCTGCCACCCTGTAGCTGTTTCTAAATATAGTGTATTATGAACCCATGGTGCTGGAGGGTCCCTCCTTCCTCTCCTTGAATTTTTTAAGATGAGCAGGATGAAAACCAGTTAAATTTTACTAGAAGAATAAAAAGTCTGCTTGGATTTTCTATTAGTCTTAACTTGCAAAGCCATTTTCATTTGAAAATACATTCATCTCTATTGGGGAATTAGGGAGCTTCCATCAAACAGTCATTTTCTGTTAATCTTTGAAAATACCTTTCTGAGCTGACTGATCGAATCAGCCACGTTGACTGATCAAGTCAGCCGCATTTACTGATGAGTGTTTTTCTGAAGTGATGTTTTGGAAACATTTAGCTCACTGGTTTCTTTTCAGCTAGGCTGCACATTTGCAAAAACAGAGCTGTTCTGAAACTGAGCAAATGCAGAGGTGAGCTCAGCGTCTTTGAACTAGAGCAGCAGCAGTTGCTTGGGTTCCAGCACTGCCTGTTGTCCTCCCCCAGATGTGAGCTGGAGCAAAGCTTGCTCAGCTGCACCGGATCTTCAGCACAACCCAGCTTCTGAGCACCCACTGCCGACACTGCCTGCTCAACTTTCAGTTCATGAGGTGTTTGTGCACCCAAAAATAGCCCTAGCTCTTTTGAAGTCTGAAATGCAGGCAGCATCCAGTAAGGCTGACTCATCTCAGTACCTTAAACCATGGTGGGATGGGGAAGGGCTGGTTGGGCAGTCTTAGCGAGAGCAAGCTGGCACTGGCTACACTGGTCACAGCATTCAGATTCAGAAGTCTAAAGCAAGCCAGGACTGAGAGCCTTGGTATTTAAACCCTGTGGGACCCTTTTGGAAATTTCCAATTTGAGCTTTTTATTCCAACAGGAATTCAGCAAGCAGGGAATATCAGCAAAAACTTGGGAAAGCTTTTCCTTTAATCAGACCAAGATTTACTCCTAAACTTCTGAGTACATACCTGTCCTGAAGTGTAGAGACGTCCCTGTGACACAGATAGCACTGGCACCTGCAGATATTAACAATAAATTCAATTAGTAACAGAAATGTACTCTGCAGAAGTTCGCAAAGCTGTGTCTCTACTTAGGGAGGCTGGGTTAGAGCTTTTGACCATTAAACCCTCCTATAAACACTCTTTTCTGCTGTTTTCAGGGCAATCATAACGTAAGATCTAATTACACTTTAGTGTCTCGCCAGACAGAGGAGTTTCAAGCCTTGTATCCCCCATTGTGTGATTTTAAGATCTCTCTAATGTGACTGTAGCAGTCTGCTGACCATTAATCTTGTTTACACCCGGGGGGAGGCAAAATAAAACAATGTCAATAAGAAAACTTTCTTTAAGATTGAGGGAGCGTAATTCTGCATTGCTGGCCAGGCTGGGAGATGTGAACAAGTCCTGCTCATAACAACAGCACAGGAACCAGTGTATCTCTAGCCTTGTACACGCAGCAACAATGCAATTACCGCTTTCAGGATCCTCGCCCTCCAGTTCTCCAAAGCCCTCGTGATTTGCACTGCATTGCATTTCATTCTTCTTGGCCCAGTAGGTTGACACGTAGCTTGCTTCTGGTTTGCTCCCAGATGTCGCCACTTCCACAATAGCATTTGTGTGCTTATCAGCTGAGTTAAAGGTAAGACTTTCAGGGGTGTAATCTGTGATAAGGCACATTTCCATATCCTCATTGTCTTTAGAGACCAGTCTGTAGGCTGAAGGAGATGGAGTAACATCTGGAAAAGGAGAAGAGATGTTAGATGACATCACAAACCCATAGTTCCTTCAGTTTTAACGTACAGACATTGAGGTATGGAGGTTTTACATCCATGATTCCAGTGGGAAGTTGCCTGTTCATAAGGATCTTGTGCTAGGACACTTTTGAAAACCAAGGCGCCCACAGCAGATGATGCAGGAGCTGCACGAGACTTATGTTGACACAGAGAGGGGTCAGCCAGGATCCCTGGAGCATTGCAGAGGATACTCATGTGAGTATCCACACCCGAGATGTCCATATCTAACCTAGTCATTTCTCTCTGTGACAACTCATTCAACTCTACTCTGCAGCTTGGGCTTCCTTCTGGATCTTGGCCTGGAGAGAGCACTCTCTGCTGCTTTCCTTGCTATGAGATGCAATATTTCTGGGCAGAACTGAGCAGCCTGGGGCATTCAGCCTTTTTTTTTTTAAAAAAAGGTTCTTCAGCAGAACCTGTTTTGCAAAATACTAATTTCTTGTTATTGCTCAGGGTGGCTTCTGGCTTTGTTTTGGCACTGGAGCCTTTTTCCGATAAGCTCCTTTCCTGCTGCTATCGAAGTCGGCACGCAGCGGTTTCAATAAACATCAGCTCTTACAGCCCCAGCGCTAGGACTTGGGCTTCCTGTTATTCTGTTCTAATGAGCTGGCTGGTGCATTGGAGGTGCTGTATCGATTGATCTTTCCATTTTGGAGGAAAGGTTGAGAAGTAAACCCTGATGCTCTGAGCTGTGCACCCTGCCTCATTTAATCTGTACTGGAGGTTATCTTCCAGGTGGAAGAACAGGAGCTGTTTGGATGCTGCTTCTGACCAGTCTACAGAGAAAGCCGACTCTGGAGACTTCTTTCAGGGAGAGAGCAGTCAAAGCCTGTTCCAACATCAGGCTAAGAGCTACACCTTTTTTTTTCCAAGCAAGCTGCAGTAGGAATCCTGAGCTAGTTTAACGCCCAGCTTGAATCATAGAATCATAGAATCATAGAATCACCAGGTTGGAAGAAACCCATCAGATCATCAAGTCCAACCATTCCTATCAAACACTAAACCATGTCCCTCAGCACCTCATCCACCCGTCCCTTAAACCCCTCCAGGGAAGGCGACTCAACCCCCTCCCTGGGCAGCCTCTGCCAGGGACCAATGACCCTTTCTGTGAAATTTTTTTTTCCAAATGTTCAGCATACAGGATTTACTTCATTCTCCATTCCCTCTAAAGCAAATGCTCCAAAATGAGTCTCTGGTCAGAGTGGAGTTGATGTGATAGAGGTCTTTGATACTCTAATCCTTCCTCAGCCTAAGCCATGATATTCTGCAGCTAGAGCAAACCTGGAGCTCTCCTCCAACTCAGAGGAAATACATCCCAGGTTGATCCTGACCCCTAGAGTAGCAGCTCCAGTGACTTAATGAGCATTTTAGCTGCCCATGCTCCAATGGAGGTTCTGAAAGGTCTACCAGAGGTTCTTTGTGAAACCTACCAGTCGGCACAGATGATCGGATGTCTACAGCAAGGCTGCATGTCCACATGTAATATCTGAACCCTTCTCTGGACTTCCAGTGCTTGTGTCTGGAGGTGGGTGAGTGACATAGCTTGAGACCCATCTGGGTACCAGCTGCCTGGAAACAGAGAGGCTGCACAGGCTACTCCTGAACCCCAGCTGTTTTCACACAGTATTTTTTCATGCTTTTTCTTCCAAAATCAAGATGGGCTTGAATGGCCAGAATCGGATTTCAATTTGATTGGCTGGGGACTGAGGTTCCAGAAAAAAAATCATAGAAACATTGAATGGGTCTGGTTGGAAGGGACCATAAAGGGCATTCAGTCCAACGCTCAACCCAAATAACCTCAACTCAAATAAAAAAATGTATTTCTTAATTAGAGATCAGCTCTTGATGCTGTGCCAGTCAAAACATGCCCTTGGTTTAATGAGTAAGAAAAAAGCACATTCAAAAGAATGAACGTAAAATCCCTTTCTAAAATAGGTGAAAAGAGAACTTTTATGTTTTTATAAAAAATTCAGGAGAGCTTTTAATCTCAAATTTGTGGTGTCACCTTAGATCATAGAATCTTAGAATCATAGAGTCACAGAATCAAAGAATAGTTTGAGTTTAGGAAAAATTCTTCACAATGAGGTTGAGGAGGTCCTGGCCCAGGCTGCCTACGAAATTGTTCTGCCTCATCCCTGGAGGCGTTCAAGGCCAGGTTGGATGAGGCTTTGAGCCCCTGATCCAGTGGGAGATGTCCCTACCCATGACAAAGGGGTGGAACTGTATGGGCTTTAAGGTCCCATCGAACCCAAATTGTTCCACAATTCTATAATTCTGTTGTTTTAAAGATGCAAAAATCAAGTCTGTAAACTCAGCCAGAAAGTCTTTCAAACTGATAAACTTTTGCTGTGCCATTTGACTGTGTGCGAACTGTTCACAGCACTGTGGGCGGCTGCACTTCTCCGTGATCGCTACACCTTGGTGAGAAATACCATCTCCTCAAGCCATTCTTCCCCACACTGGGTCACTGCCACACCATAGCCACGTACTCCTTGGATCTCAAGCCAGCATCTCTGTTCCAACTGGTATTTGTCAAGGGAAGTTGAAAGGAAATAGGAACACGCTCCCATGAAAGTCCTAGTTCATCTTCCCCTAGTTCATCTTTCCCAGTGGACAAATGGTTTGCCAGCCCTGGTGTTAATACAGAATGGAAAGCTCAAACTTACTTGGTGTAACAAGCAGCTGGGTCCCAGTTCCAAATGTGAGTTTCCCGTATCCCTGATTCACACAGTGGTGTCAACCTCTACAAAAACATAGGGAGTTTTCCCCAGGTCTTACTGACATTCAAGTCAACAGGCATTCCAGAGCAGGGAATAACTTTAGGGGCTAATGACCCAACATACTGATTTAAGTCACCATCAAAGTACCAAACAATTCCACTAGAGAATTATCAAGATCAGGAATGGGGAGATCAAAAGAAAGACATTCATTTCTTCACTGGTGACATCGTGCATTCCTCTTTTGGGGGCAACACTAAGAACAGTCTCTGGCTTCGTCTCTGTAACATCACCTCAAACCCCTGTTCAGCGTGCCGTGAAGTTAGGATCACAGCCTTGCAGTCTTAGATTTCTCCTGAATGTTTCATCATTTATTGCCCACCTGGCTTGACTACCATCAAGGTTCCTTATCCTAACATGCACTTTGGCCTTCTCCACCACCATAATTCACATGACCCAGGAAACCTTTGCAAGAACCCCTTTGCCGTTGGTTATAGTTGGTGCCTTCCAGGGCTCAGTGGCACATGATAACCCCATCCAGAGCTTGGAGTTTCACTGGGAGAGGCAAAGGTGATCTGAACCTTCTAATTCTATGACTTCAGGACCCGATCCCTCCTCACTTGGACAGACGGCAACAGGAGTAAGCATTGAGTGTGGCCCAGTAGCTGGGACAGCTTTGTTAATCTAGATTCAGGTCAGCCACAAACAAAATTCCCTTGCAATATTTGTGAATGACTCAGTATCCATACATCAGACAAACCAGGGAAAAGGCAGCCCAGTTCCCATTCCAATACTAATTAAAAATCAGATTAAGAGTACACTGTTCCTTGGTGGGATTCTGTTTCTAGCAAGGACCAGATAAAATGGTGATAATTGTAGAATCATAGAATAGTTCGGGTTGTAAGGGACCTTAAAGATCATCCAGTTCCAAACCCTCTGGCCATGGGCAGGGACACCTCCCACAGGATCAGGCTGCCCAAGGTCCCATCCAACCTGGCCTTGAACACCTCCAGGGTTTCCCTGGGCAACCTGGGCCAGGGCCTCCCCACACTCATAGTGAAGAAATTCCTCCTTATGTCTAGTCTAAATCTGCCCCTCACCAGTTTATACCCATAGCCCTTCCTCGTATCACCACAAGCCTTTGTGAACAGTCCCTCCCCAGCTTTCTTGTAGCCCCTTGAGGTACTGGAAAGTTGCTATAAGATCTCCCTGGAGCCTTCTCTTCTCCAGGCTGAACAACCCCAACTCTCTCAGCCTGTCCTCGTATGGGAGGTGCTCCAGCCCTGGGATCATCTCTGTGGCCTCCTCTGGACCCATTCCAACAGCTCCATCTCCTTCTTATGTTAAGGATTCCAGAACTGGACACAGCACTCCAGATGAGGTCTCACAAGCAAGGAATAGAGGAGCAGAATCACCTCCCTCGAATTGCTGGCCACGCTTCTTTTGATGCAGCCCAGGACACAGTTGGCCTTCTGGGCTGTGAGTGCAAATAATTACCATAAATGGATATTTTCTAAACATTATGGCCATTCTCGTATTTCAATACACTTTCATCTGACGTAGATCATCCATGACTTTTCTTGAGGCCAATGGAATTGGCTTGGATTTACCCTTAGAAGAGAACAAATTCACAAGACTGACTCAACAGAAAAGCAACCCCAGGCTTTGTTTTAGCTTATTACATGGTGGAAGAGCACTGAAAGCCCACACCTGCCCACACCTGCCTGGAGGAAGAGCACTTGGACAGCTGCCCTGGCATAAATCCTAATGGCTGAGATAACACCTCAGGCTACTCTAGCTTTAATGCTGCCTTTACCCAGATCTTGGTGTGTACTGGTAACTATCTTGCAAATTAGGTGAAAAATGAGTGTAAATGTACCTGGTAAAACCAGCAGCCTTGTCCCAGATCCAAAGGTGAGTTGATAATTGCTTCCATAGCCACACAATAGCACAAGCCTCTACAATATCCTGAGCAGGTTTGAATGGAACCTTCACCAACTGAATACTCAACAAAACCAATCCTGGTTATCTCTAGGATTAGAAATATCCATCTATCCAGGACTTTTGTTCCATCTAACTTTCTTTTCATGATTCCTTAACACCTGTTCCTCAATATTCCCCTCCATCATATTTATCCCATTGCTTCCAGGAGGCACCTGCATTGCAAGCTCTATTTTTCCTTTCCTTCTTCATTTATTTAGTGTGCCAGGCAGATTCCTCTCTCAAAAATCAGTTTATTTACTGTTACTGTACAGTGCATCTCAGGATGGCACGAACGCTATCATCCCATTCTCTTGAGTTTGCTATCTGAATTAGTCGAGTGATTCCAGAGCAAATTTGTGATTTAACTTTTAAGTAGTAAGTACCTTTTTGGGGAAGGAATTTCTTTTTTGCCAGGGAGGCCTTTGCTTGTGCTGCCACTAAACACTGGAGTTTCAGTGTGGATCCCAGAAGCTCTTCGGTTCTACAGCGAGAGTTGGAGCAAACACATACAGATGTGACCATGATTGCAAATTTGGGGACATGTCAATGGCAGAGCCTTAATTTACAGCTTCCAATTCTACCATGAGTCATGCTGTTCTCCAACAGTTTCAGACCTTCATTCCTAACATGCTCCAAGCTTCCTATGGATGTTGAAAGACAAAGTAATTTCAGTCCTAATACTCACTGGTGGTCATTACAGACTTGGCATCATTCTCAAGGATAAGCACACTTCCTGACCTTCCAATATTTCTATAATGCTTCTCAACATGTTAGGAACCCATTCTCTGTCATTAGAGATTTATTGAGGATCTCCAAAGCAAAGACCCAATGTACTTATCCATCGCATCTGTATACAATTAGGAGCCTGGTTATCTTAAAGTATTAGCATCCAGGTACTAAAAAAGTCCTTTTTTTCAGACTGAGCAGTGAGGTTTCTACAGCGGCACACACATGAGCAAGCATCCTGGAAGTGCCATAAGTAGTCAGTTTTCCATTATCCAGAGCCACACAGAACCTAAGTTGCCCCAGACAGCAGAGGAACCTGAATCGTATTATAGTGAGAAAGGCTGAAGAGAATAACATAGAAGGCTCTGGGGAGACCTTAGAGCAGCTTCCAGCACTGACAGGGGCTCCAGGAGAGCTGGGGAGGGGCTCCTGATCAGGGAGTGCAGAGATAGGTCAAGAGGGAATGGTTTTAAGCTGAAAGAGGGAATATTGAGATGAGGATGGGGAGGTCCTGGCCCAGGTTGCCCAGAGCAGGGGTGGCTGCCCCATCCCTGGAGGGGTTCAAGGCCAGGTTGGATGAGGCTTGGAGCCCCTGATCCAGTGGGAGGTGTCCCTGCCCATGGCAGGGGATTGGAACTCAATGAGTCCTTGCCGACACAAACCATTCTGTGATTCTGTTATTCACAAAATTTTGCATCTGAGCTAGTAAATGAAAAAAACCAACAAACCCCCACCAAACGCCCCCTCACAACCAAACCACAAAGTAAAACCAGTTGGAGACAAACTTGAGTAACTCAGCCAAGGCTATCCAAATGCATCCTCCTAGCTTGCGCAACTGGACAGTTTTGCATGACAAAACCTGGCTTAGCATGCTGGCAGCCCTGTCAACCGCGTCACATCTAACTGGAAAGATATATCCACATAAAACCAGAGAATGGGACATGGTGCATCAAAACCTCCTCCCTGGTCACTGTCGAGCCCAGCATCCTCTTTACAGTCAACCCATGAAAGACTCCTATCTTTGAAAAGCTTATGAATTAAATGGAGAATGAGATCAGCGTTAATTCATTTGTTAATAAGCAAACAAAATCCAGGCAGCATTTACACCTCCCTGTCATTCTTCCTGCAAAACCTACACCACGATTCCATTTGTCTTCCTTCCAGAGAGAAAATGGGATTTAATTGCTGAGAAAGCAGAGATAACATCTCTGCCAGAGGTGCATTTCTTTTCACTGTCTTCCAGTGGGGGTAAATTACTGGTTTGGCAGTCTCCTAAAATTGCTTTACATTTTTTAACTAATTTTTTTTATTTTCTTCTTTTTTTTTTACAAAATCTCCCAAAGAGTCTACAATTCTGGCTTGAGATTTAATTACTGAGGTAGGGGAAAATTGTACTTGAGGTTCCCAATTCAGATGCTCATGGAAGTTTTCGTCTGTGTGTATCTACTAACAATTTTAAAGGAGGGAAAACTTAATTTTTTAATTTAATTGATTTTCTTAACACTGTTGTGTTGCGTATCTGCAAATCAACCATCAGGAACTTCTCCCTTGTTTATAGTTAGGGACCAATTTTCTTATCCATAATTTTATTCCAGATGAAGAGAAGAAACAGACTACTGAGTATTCAGTGAATGTTTTTCAATCCGAGCTTGCCTCCCCTATGATAAGTTGTTACAGGACTTGCAAAGGTCAGTTCCTTCTCCAAATATGAGTTTATTAAAACTCCTGGAAGGAAAACCATGACACAAAGCTTGCTTAGGTGATGTCACAAGCATGAAACAATGGGAAAAATACATAAAATGCACCTGCATGCGTTGCCAGTATTTACATCTTCTCTCACAGCTCATGCGATTTACACCATCGCTCTATGGGCCATCTCTCCTGTTCTACCATACCCAGTAGATACTCCAGTAACCAAGAGATCACTGTTACTAATACATGGCAGCAGCCTGCTTCTGAACTGTGTTCTATGGCAAATATTCCCTTTATTTTGGGTGGACCGAGTTTTTGCATGGAACAATGCAATGAAAATTGAGAAATCTTACTTGGGGTCACTGCAAGCCTGGTTCCGTGTCCAAATGTAAGCTGGTAGGTATTCATAGACACTGTGGTGTTTGCCAAAGCAAAAACCTTTGTACACAACTCTCCACTCCAATCCACCTGAATAACTTTCCTCAAGGAGCTCCTTTGTTTCTCCACCCATTACATCCTTCCTTCATGTCCATTGTTCATTCTTCTCCCTCTCCATGCTACGGTCTCATTAACACCACAAGGAAGAGCCACAAGGCAATTCCCTTTCCACCTCCATCCTTGACAAATCCAAAGCTTCACCACTCCCTAGAGACCATTTGGATTGTTTTCATATCTCTATTCCTATTTTCACTTACATCTTTTCACTTTTCACTTGTTACCTTTCACCAGGATGGACACTTCCCTGATGCACATTGGTTAAATAGAAAGTCTACGTCTGCTTTCCAAGGAATATTAAAACCACTCCAAGTGTCTCCACAGAGCCACTAGAGTGTTATTCTGGAGTTTAGGCTAATATCATTTATATTGAGTCCAGCTTGACTCCAAAAAGAGTCAGCTTACCTGGGACAATGAGGAGTTTGGTTCCACTCCCCCATGTGAGTTTTCCCCATCCTCCAGAACCCGCACAATGTGACAAGTCTTTGCAAAATGGGTCTCCTCAGCCTTATGGGCTCTTGGAGGTCTTGAATAAATTCAATCATGGATCTGCCTCTGAACAAGCTAGAAATACCCATACAGATTTCCACAGATCTCCTTGAACTCCCTCTGCCAAATACCTTTTTCTGTGTTCAAAGATATAGGAATAACTGGACTGCAATAGTCACCATGAGCATCAGAGGTAGGAAGAATCAACTCCTTAGTTACAAGGGAACAGTTTATATTCCCACCCCAAAGTTTTATTGTACTGGAATGGCAAAAAGGGATGGGAACAAACCCATGAACCCAGTCTGGAGACAGAGTAACTGATGGAGTCCAACAGCCAATTGGTCCAGATTTCCATCTGGAGGTGGACATATTTACAAGAAGCGTTAGACTATTTAAAACAGTACAATGGAGGTCAACTCCCCAGTGCCTTTTCTTGCCAAATCACAGCAGATCCTTAGGAAATAATTGTCGGGAGAGGTTGCAACATGAAGGTATTGACCCACTGACATGGCCCAACAGGGTCTCTAGTCCATGAGCCAAAGGGGAATTGGAGGCAGTTGTCACAACTCCAGGGCACTGCCCAGAAACCCAGACGCTTCACTCCAGCTACAGACACCTCCACCAGTGGGGCTGTGCTGGCAGCCTCTGCACTTATACCCTGGGGAAGTGGAATGCTTGATTGGAAGGAAAAACCTGCTGCAGGAAAGCAAGCTCAGTTGCTTGGTTTCCTTAAGGTCCGTCCACTTCTGACAGTATCTACCCACATTAGGTCCCTTCTTTCACTCCCACCCCTTCTCCACGCTGAAAGAAGATGGAAGCCCCATTTCCAGAGCACGACTCCCTGAAGAACAGAAATCTGCCAGCTAGGAACATTTTTAAGCATGAGAGCACCTTGAAATAGCACCTAGGTTCTTCTTCCCCTATGAAGAGTACATGGATGTAACAAGGACGCTCTAGTAGGCACTCAAGGACTTTGGACAAAGGACAGAGAGGGAAGCTGCACACTCACGGGGCTGGACGGAGAGTCTGGTCCCTGAGCCAAAGGTCACCTTGTTGTAGCCAACATCACACAGCATTTCCTCCCATAACAAAAAGCCCAGTGAGCTCCTTCAGCAGCAACATCCCTGCCCAAGTCTTGGTCCAGCTGTGCCCAGGACAGAAGATGCACCAGAGCAAGGACAGTGTCTCCCACTGCAGGACAAACCCGTCTTTGGAATGAGGGAGCATATTTTCTTACAGCAATGACCATTCCAATGTGATCACGGATAAAACTCCCAGCCCTGCTGCTGCTCTCCCCCACCCCAAGAAAGACCTCACAGAAACAGAAAGAAGGACTTACATGGCTTAACAGTGAGTCTTGTTCCAGAGCCAAATACAGGTTTATACCCAGCAGCTCCCGTGTTCACACATTGCTTCCTCTCTCAGCAAAAACCTTCCCCACCACTTGGCACAGCTGGGCATCCACAGCCCAAACGGACCAGGCTGAATGTTGCTCCAAATCAGCCACGGCTTGTGGTGAAGCTCTGCCTCTTCTGTCTGGGGGTCCAGAGCCCCCAGGATGTACAGAGAGAAACTGCACTGGGGAGGATTGGAGCTTCTGTCCTGAGTCACAGCCTGGACTGTAAAGATGCAGGTGGCAGGGAACCCCAAGCTGAGGATCCCCAAGCCCAGGGACAGAGATGCTGGCAAGGTCACTGGCTGTTGGACACTGGGGAGCTTTGCCATGTGTGTGGCAGGAGACTACGAGAAAGTGGTGGCACTTACTGGGCAAAACCTGAAGTCTTGTCCAAAGGTTGAGCTTGTCATAGTTCTCACAGTGGTTTTCAGGGGCAAAAGAACACAAGTTCACTCCTGTCCTTGGAGAGAAAGTCCTCCAACTCCTGGTCATGTGGAGACTGAGCCCTTGGCTTTGTTCCCCATGGGCAGAAACCTTTCAGCAGATGCTCAGAAATGCCGTGTGCTGGAGGAAACCCTGATAGGAAAATCTGTTCTGGACACCGTCATTCAGGGAAAGCTGCTCATCCCAGTGGAGTTCCTTTGCACGTCCACTATATGAGAGGCTGCCCTGATGGGCAACACACTCTGCATTGAATGAAAGAGCATCTCTACTCTCATTCCTATCTGAACCGTGGCCCAGATGCAACAAGAATGTCTGATAGGGCCCTGGGATGGACACACAAGGACTTTGGACAGACAAGACTCAGGGAAGCTGCACACTCCCTAGAACGAACAGACAGGCTGGTCCCTCAGCCAAAGGTCAACTTGTTGGAGCCAGAATCACACACCATTTCCTTCCAGAACCCAAAGCCCAGGGAGCCCCTCCAGCAGCAGCAGCTCTGTCCAAGCCTTTGTGCAGCTGTGCCAAGGCTGGGAGTAAAGAAATCCTCCCTGGCTTCCAGCTGCAAGTGTGACTTCTCTTTTTGTCTGAAGCTGCCTGAAAGCAGGAAAGCCACAAGAGGAGACAGCAAGAAGTGGAGAAGTAGGAATAAAAACCCCTACCTGGCAGAACATGCAGCTTCGTCCCCGACCCAAACTGGATGTTGCCTGTGTAGCTATTCACACAATGCTCTACAGCCCTACAAGAACCCAGGGCTCAGTCTGCTCTCTCACCCACTCTTGGTCTCCTATTGTGCAGAAAGGGATGAGCCCTTGGACGGGAGAAGGCATTTGCCCTGGGAACAGGAACACCAAGAGGAGAGAATAAGAACTCAGGGCTGACTTTCTCAGGTGCTTGGAGAACACCAGTCAGTCAGTGGCCCGAGGACTGCTCAGGACAAAGGGCTCAAGTGGCTTGGTGTGGGTTTGTCCTGCTAAAGAGAAAAATCCCAATCTCTCCATGGCCATGGTTTTTCTGGTTTAGCAACAACAAACACTTTCCTTGAGAGCTCTCATCCCTTTTGCCCTCCTGCCTGCTTGTCCTGTTCTGGTGCCAGGGCACAGCCTGGGGCACAAAAGGGTGAGATTACAAACCACAGGAATTGACCCAGTGACATGGCCCCACAGGGGCTTTAGTCCCTGACCCAAAGGGGAATTACAGGCTGCTGTCACAAAAGCAGGGCACTGCCCAGACACCCAGCGGCAACTCCAGTCCCTGGAGAGAAAGGCCACTAACCCCTGTTAATAGGGAGACCGAGCCCTTGGCTTGGTTTCTGCCCATCCCCATGGGCAGAAACCTTTCAGTAGACACCCAGAAGCACTGTGAGCTGGAGAAAACCCCAGTCCCCCATGCCCACTTCAGCCAGAGGCAGTCCTGAGGCTCTTGGCAAGGAAAGAAGGGAAGGCTGTGAAAGAAGGGTCCTGTTTGGGAAAGGGCAGAGCACCCCGGGCTCTGTCAGAGCCAGGAATGAGCCTGCTCTGACCGGAGAAAGGGAGGTGTTGTGGGAGGTGGAAGGGGAGGACTGGGATAACAAAGCACAAGGAATCCACTGAGCTGGGCTGCTCTTGTACTCACCGGGCTTCACAACCAGGCGTGTCCCTGTCCCCCATGTCAATCTGTCGTTAGCTGAGTTCACACAGTGCTTCCCATCCCAGCAAAAACCATCAGCTCTCATGCCAGTTCCTCTATAACCAGTCTCTGGGAGATCAGCCCCTTCCCAGCAAATTTAGGCATTTTATGCAAGTAAGAATGGTAGCCCTGATAGGAAATCTCATCTGCAAGAAGTATAGCAAATGGGATTGTGGTGCAAACAAGAACATTATGAATTCAATCTTTTTTCTGCAGTGCAGAGAACAACCTCCAGGGCTGTGCTAGACAATGTCATCAGTAACCCACCCCGACGGTCACTCTAGGGTTGGCTGTGGCAAGAATGCTCAGGACCCCAGTACGTGAAAGGTAGAGATCAGCAGCTGGCAGAAGGAAGCAGGAGGAATAACTTCATGGCCTTGTTGAATCAAGTTCCTTGCTGCTGCCAGAGAAAGCAGATTGAACAGCCCCACAGATGGAACCAGTCTCCCTCTGTTTTAGTGACACCGTTGGCTCAGGTCCACAAAACTGTTCCACCAAGTGGGACAGGAAAAGGCTTTAACACTTACTGGGGTTTATCCTTAGCTGAGTTCCACCGCCAAAGATGAATTTGTAGCCATAACCAGTCACACAGTGTTTGCCTTCACAACACAAACCCTGTAGATCACATGTGCTCTGCACCAGCTCATTCTCCCCAGAGCTGTGGGTTGCTGGCTGTGTTCTTTTCAACACAGTCCCATCTGGGCATCCCTTTCAGCTGGGACAGAGAGGAGCCCTGAGGGAAGGGAAACCACCCAACAGTGGTCCCTGATCCAAAGGGGAACTGGAAGGAGTTATCACAACAGCAGGGCACTGCCCAGAAACCCAGAGGCTTCACTCCAGCTGCAGACACCTCCAGCAGTGGCGCTGTGCCAGCAGCCTCTGCACTTACACCCTGGGCAAGCGGGGCGCTCGCTTGGAAGGGAAAACCTACTGCATGAAGACAAGCTCAGTTGCTTGATTTCTTTAAGGTCCTTCTACTTCTGACAGTATTTGCCCACATTAGGTTCCTTCTTTCACTCCCACCCCTTCTCCATGCTCAAAGAAGATGGAAGCCCCATTTCCAGAGCACGATTCCCTGAAGAGCAGATATCTGCCAGCTGGGAATATTTTTAAGCACAAGAGCACCTTGAAATAGCACCTATGTTCTTCTTCCCCTATGAAAAGAGAACATGGATATGACAAGGACACTCTAGTAGACACTCAAGGACTTTGGACAAAGGACAGAGAGGGAAGCTGCACACTCGCGGGGCTGGACGGAGAGTCTGGTCCCTGAGCCAAAGGTCACCTTCTTGTATCCAGCATCACACAGCATTTCCTCCCATAACAAAAAGCCCAGGAAGCCCATTCGGCAGCAACACTCCTGCCCAAATCTTTGTCCAGCTGTGTCCAGGACAGGAGGAGCACGAGAGCAGGGACAGTGTCTCCCACTGCAGGACAAACCCCACTGAGACACAGTGCAATGCGACAGCCTCCCCATGGGGCAGCTGTGACAATGGGACGCCAGCGTGTGACCACTTTGTCCATTCCAGCAAAACTGAGGGCAATCAGGGTCATTGTGGATCCAGTGGGCACATTCTCTTATATCAGAGTGTCTTATATCAAAGTGCATTGCTAGGTGTGATCACTCATAAATGATAAAACACCCAGCCCTGCTGCTGCTCTCCACCACCCCAAGAAAGGCCTCACAGAAACAGAAAGCAGAGCAGGAGAACTGGACTTACGTGGCTTAACAGTGAGTCTTGTTCCAGAACCAAACACAGGTCGATACACGGCACCTCCCGTGTTCACACATTGCTTCCTCTCTCAGCAAAAACCTTCCCCACCACTTGGCAAAGCTGGGCATCCACAGCCCAAATGGACCAGGCTGAACGTTTCTCCAAATCAGCCATGGCTTGAGGTGAACCTCTGCCTCTTCTGTCTGGGGTGTCCAGAGCAACCCTGGACCTATGGGGACAAACCACACTGGGGAGGATTGGAGCTTCTGCCCTGAGTCACAGCCTGGACTATAAGGACACAGGTGGCAGGGAACCCCCAGCTGAGGATCCCCAAGCCCAGGGACAGAGATGCTGGCAAGGTCACTGCCCGTTGGACAACTGGGAGCTTTGCCACGTGTGGCAGGAGACTACGAGAAAGTGGTGGCACTTACAGGGAAAAAACCTGAAGTCTTGTCCAAAGGTTGAGCTTGTCATAGTTCTCACAGTGGTTTTCAGGGAAAAAGAACACAAGTTCACTCCTGTCCTTGGAGAGAAAGTCCTCCAACTCCTGGTCATGTGGAGACTGAGCCCTTGGCTTTGTTCCCCACGGGCAGAAATCTTTCAGCAGATGCTCAGAAATGCCGTGTGCTGGAGGAAACCCTGATAAGAAAATCTGTTCTGGACACCGTCATTCAGGGAAAGCTGCTCATCCCAGTGGAGTTCCTTTGCACGTCCACTATCTGGGAGGCTGCCCTGATGGGCAACACACTCTGCATTGAATGAAAGAGCATCTCTACTCTCATTCTTATCTGAACCGTGACCCAGATGCATCAAGAATGTCTGATAGGGCCCTGGGATGGACACACAAGGACTTTGGACAGACAAGACTCAGGGAAGCTGCACACTCCCTAGAACGAACAGACAGGCTGGTCCCTGAGCCAAAGGCCAACTTTTTTGAGCCAGAATCACACACCATTTCCTTCCAGAACCCAAAGCCCAGGGAGCCCCTCCAGCAGCAGCACCTCTGTCCAAGCCTTTGTGCAGCTGTGCCAAGGCTGGGAGAAAAGAAATCCTCCCTGGCTTCCAGCTGCAAGTGTGACTTCTCTTTTTGTCTGAAACTGCCTGAAAGCGGGAAAGCCACAAGAGGAGACAGCTGGAAGTGGAGAAGCAGGAGAAAAAACCCTACCTGGCAGAACACTCAGCTTCGTCCCTGACCCAAACTGGATGTTGCCTGCGTAGCTATTCACACAATGCTCTACAGCCCTACAAGAACCCAAGGCTCAGTCTGCTCTCTCACCCACTCTTGGTCTCCTATTGTGTGGAAAGGGATAAGCCCCATGGACAGGAGAAGGCATTTTCCCTGGGAACAGGAACAGCAAGAGGAGAGAAGAATAAGAACTCAGGTCTGACTTTCTCAGGTGCTTGGAGAACACCAGTCAGTCAGTGGCCCGAGGGCTGCTCAGGACAAAGGGCTAAAGTGGCTTGGTGTAGGTTTCTCCTGCTCAAGACAAGAAGCCCAATCTCTCCATTGCCATGATTTTTCTGGTTTAGCAACAACCACCACTTTCCTTGAGAGATCTGGTCCCTCTTGCCCTCCTGCCTGCTTGTCCTGTGCTGGTGCCAGGGCACAGCCTGGGGCACAAATGGGTGAGATTGCAAACCACAGGAATTGACCCAGTGACATGGCCCCACAGGGGCTTTAGGGGGCATTGGATGCTGTTGTCACAACTCCAGTGCACTACCCAGAAACCCAGGGGCTTTGCTTCAGCTCCAGACACCTCCACCAGTGGGGCTGTGCCAACAGCCTCTTCACTTACACCCTGGGCAAGCGGGATGATTGCTTGGAATGGAAAACCTGCTGCATGAAGTCAAGCTCAGTTGCTTGGTTTCCTTAAGGTCCTTCCACTTCTGTCAGTATTTACCCACATTACATTCCACCTTTCACTCCCACCCCTTCTCCACGCTGAAAGAAGATGGAAGCCCCATCTCCAGAGCACGATTCCCTGAAGAGCAGATATCTACCAGCTAGGAATATTTTTAAGCACGAGAGGACCTTGAAATAGCAACTATGTTCTTCTTCCCCTATGAAAAGAGAACATGGATATGACAAGGACACTCTAGTAGACGCTCAAGGACTTTGGACAAAGGACAGAGAAGGAAGCTGCACACTCACGGGGCTGGACGGAGAGTCTGGTCCCTGAGCCAAACGTCACCTTGTATCCAGCATCACACAGCATTTCCTCCCATAACAAAAAGCCCAGTGAGCTCCTTCAGCAGCAACATCCCTGCCCAAGTCTTAGTCCATTTGTGTCCAGACCAGGAGGGGCACAGGAGCAGGGACAGTGTCACCCACTGCAGGACAAACCCGTCTTTGGAATGAGGGAGAACATTCTCTTACAGCAATGACCATTCCAATGTGATCACGGATAAAACTCCCAGCCCTGCTGCTGTTCTCCACCAGCCCAAGAAAGACCTCACAGAAACAAAGAGCAGTACTTACGTGGCCTAACAGTGAGTCTCGTTCCAGAGCCAAACATAGGTTTAAACCCAGCACCTCTAGTGTTCGCACAGTGATTCCTCTCTCAGCAAAAACCTTCCCCACCACTTGGCACAGCTGGGCATCCACAGCCCAAACGGACCAGCCTGAATGTTGCCCCAAATCAGCCATGGCTTGAGGTGAAGCTCTGCCTCTTCTGTCTGGGGGATCCAGAGCCCCCAGGATGTACAGGGAGAAACTGCACTGGGGAGGATTGGAGCTTCTGTCCTGATTCACAGCCTGGACTGTAAAGATGCAGGTGGCAGGGAACCCCCAGCTGAGGATCCCCAAGCCCAGGGACAGAGATGCTGGCAAGGTCACTGCCCGTTGGACACTGGGGAGCTTTGCCACGTGTGGCAGGAGACTATGAGAAAGTGGTGGCACTTACTGGGCAAAACCTGAAGCCGTGTCCAAAGGGTGAACTTGTCATAGTTCTCACAGTGTTTTTCAGGGGCAAAAGAACACACTGTCCTTGGAAAGTCCTCCAACTCCTGGTCATGTGGAGACTGAGCCCTTGGCTTTGTTCCCCATGGGCAGAAACCTTTCAGCAGATGCTCAGAAATGCCGTGTGCTGGAGGAAACCCTGATAGGAAAATCTGTTCTGGACACCGTCATTCAGGGAAAGCTGCTCATCCCAGTGGAGTTCCTTTGCACGTCCACTATCTGGGAGGCTGCCCTGATGGGCAACACACTCTGCATTGAATGAAAGAGCATCTCTACTCTCATTCCTATCTGAACCGTGACCCAGATGCAACAAGAATGTCTGATAGGGCCCTGGGATGGACACACAAGGACTTTGGACAGACAAGACTCAGGGAAGCTGCACACTCCCTAGAACGAACAGACAGGCTGGTCCCTGAGCCAAAGGCCAACTTTTTTGAGCCAGAATCACACACCATTTCCTTCCAGAACCCAAAGCCCAGGGAGCCCCTCCAGCAGCAGCACCTCTGTCCAAGCCTTTGTCCAGCTGTGCCAAGGCTGGGAGAAAAGAAATCCTCCCTGGCTTCCAGCTGCAAGTGTGACTTCTCTTTTTGTCTAAAACTGCCTGAAAGCAGGAAAGCCACAAGAGGACACAGCAAGAAGTGGAGAAGTAGGAATAGAAACTATACCTGGCAGAACACTCAGCTTCGTCCCTGACCCAAACTGGATGTTGGTTGCGTAGCTATTCACACAATGCTCTACTCCCCTACAAGAACCCAGGGCTCAGTCTGCTCTCTCACCCACCCTTGGTCTCCTATTGTGCAGTAAGAGATGAGCCCCATGGACAGGAGAAGGCATTTTCCCTGGGAACAGGAACAGCAAGAGGAGAGAAGAATAAGAACTCAGGTCTGACTTTCTCAGGTGCTTGGAGAACACCAGTCAGTCAGTGGCCCGAGGGCTGCTCAGGACAAAGGGCTAAAGTGGCTTGGTGTGGGTTTGTCCTGCTAAAGAGAAAAAACCCAATCTCTCCATGGCCATGGTTTTTCTGGTTTAGCAACAACAAACACTTTCCTTGAGAGCTCTCATCCCTTTTGCCCTCCTGCCTGCTTGTCCTGTTCTGGTGCCAGGGCACAGCCTGGGGCACAAAAGGGTGAGATTACAAACCACAGGAATTGACCCAGTGACATGGCCCCACAGGGGCTTTAGTCCCTGACCCAAAGGGGAATTACAGGCTGCTGTCACAAAAGCAGGGCACTGCCCAGACACCCAGCGGCAACTCCAGTCCCTGGAGAGAAAGGCCACTAACTCCTGTTAATAGGGAGACCGAGCCCTTGGCTTGGTTTCTGCCCATCCCCATGGGCAGAAACCTTTCAGTAGACACCCAGAAGCACTGTGAGCTGGAGAAAACCCCAGTCCCCCATGCCCACTTCAGCCAGAGGCAGTCCTGAGGCTCTTGGCAAGGAAAGAAGGGAAGGGTGGGAAAGAAGGGTCCTGTTTGGGAAAGGGCAGAGCACCCCGGGCTCTGTCAGAGCCAGGAATGAGCCTGCTCTGATCGGAGAAAGGGAGGTGTTGTGGGAGGTGGAAGGGGAGGACTGGGATAACAAAGCACAAGGAATCCACTGAGCTGGGCTGCTCTTGTACTCACCGGGCTTCACAACCAAGCGTGTCCCTGTCCCCCATGTCAATCTGTTGTTAGCTGAGTTCACACAGTGCTTCCCACCCCAGCAAAAACCATCATCTCTCATGCCAGTTCCTCTACAACCAGTTTCTGGGAGATCAGCCCCTTCCCAGCAAATTTAGGCATTTTATGCAAGTAAGAATGGTAGCCCTGATAGGAAATCTCATCTGCAAGAAGGATAGCAAATGGGATTGTGGTGCAAACAAGAACATTATGAATTCAATCTTTTTTCTGCAGTGCAGAGAACAACCTCCAGGGCTGTGATAGACGATGTCCTCAGTAACCCACCCCGACGGTCACTCTAGGGTTGGCTGTGGCAAGAATGCTCAGGACCCCAGTACGTGAAAGGTAGAGATCAGCAGCTGGCAGAAGGAAGCAGGAGGAATAACTTCATGGCCTTGTTGAATCAAGTTCCTTGCTGCTACCAGAGAAAGCAGATTAAACAGCCCCACAGATGGAACCAGTCTCCCTCTGTTTTAGTGACACCGTTGTCTCAGGTCCACAAAACTGTTCCACCAAGTGGGACAGGAAAAGGCTTTAACACTTACTGGGGTTTATCCTTAGCTGAGTTCCACCACCAAAGATGAATTTGTAGCCATAACCAGTCACACAGTGTTTGCCTTCACAACACAAACCCTGTAGATCACATGTGCTCTGCACCAGCTCATTCTCCCCAGAGCTGTGGGTTGCTGGCTTTGTTCCTTTCAACACAGTCCCATCTGGGCATCCCTTTCAGCTGGGACAGAGAGGAGCCCTGAGGGAAGGGAAACCACCCAACAGTGGTCCCTGATCCAAAGGGGAATTGGAGACAGTTGTCACTACAGCAGGGAACTGCCCAGAAACCCAGAGGCTTCGCTCCAGCTGCAGACACCTCCAGCAGTGGGGCTGTGCCAGCAGCCTCTGCACTTACACCCTGGACAAGCGGGATGCTCGCTCGGAAGGGCAAACCTGCTGCATTTCTACAGAGCGGGTCTGGGGAAGGCAAGTTCACTGGCTTGACTTTTCCCAGGTCCGTACAGCTTGGACTGTGTTCACCCTTATTACGTTCCTTCTTTCACTCCCAAACCCTTCTCCAGGCTGAAAGCAGCCAGGACCCTCAAGCCTAGAGCAGAAATGCTTCACTTGAAATCATTTCTAAGCATGAGAACAGCTTGAAATAGCATCTATGTTCTCCTTCTCCTATGAAAGGAATGCACGGAAATTACAAGGATGCTCTAGTGGACACTCAATGACTGTGGAGGACAAAGGACAAACAAGGAAGCTGCACACTCACGGGGCTGGACGGAGAGGCTGGTCCCTGCACCAAAGGTCATCTTGCTAATTCCAAAGCTCCCTTCACACAGCATTTCCTCCCATAACAAAAAGTCCAGTGAGCTCCTTCAGCAGCAGCACCTCTGCACAAGCCTTTGTCCAGCTGGGTCCAGGACAGGAGAGGCACCAGAGTGGGGACAGTGCCTCCCACTGCAGGACAAATCCCACTGAGACACAGTGCAATGTGACAGCCTCCCCATGGGGCAGCTGGGACAGTGGGGAGCAGGCGTGTGACCACTTTGTCCATCCCAGACAAACTGAGAGCAATCAGGGTCATTGTGGATCCAGTGGGCACATTCTCTTATACCAAAGTGTCTTGTACCGAAGTGTCTTATACCATTCTCTTATACCGAAGTGCATTCCTTGGTGTGGTCACCCATAAATGGTAAAACACCCAGCCCTGCTGCTGCTCCCCACCACCCCAAGAAAGGCCTCACAGAAACAGAAAGCAGAGCAGGAGAACTGGACTTACATGGCCTAACAGTGAGTCTTGTTCCAGAGCCAAACACAGGTTGATACCCAGCACCTCTTGTGTTCGCACAGTGTTTCCTCTCTCAACAAAAACCTTCCCCATCACTAGGCAAAGCTGGGCATCCACAGCCCAAATGGACCAGGCTGAATGTCTCTCCAAATCAGCCATGGCTTGAGGTGAACCTCTGCCTCTTCTGTCCAGGGGGTCCAGACAAACCCTGGACCCACGGGGACAAACTGCACTGGGGAGGATTGGAGCTTCTGCCCTGAGCCACAGCCTGGACTATAAGGACACAGGTGGCAGGGAACCCCCAGCTGAGGATCCCCAAGCCCAGGGACAGAGATGCTGGCAAGGTCACTGGCTGTTGGACATTGGGGAGCTTTGCCCTGTGTGGCACGAGACTACAAGAAAGTGCTGGCACTTCCTGGGAAAACCCTGAAGTCTTGTCCAAAAGTTTAGCTTGTCATAGTTCTCACAGTGGTTTTCAGGGTCAAAAGAACACAAGTTCACCCCTGTCCTTGGAGAGAAAGGTCACAAACAACCTCTGGTCATGTGGAGACTGAGCCCTTGGCTTTGTTCCTCATGGGCAGAAATCTTTCAGCAGACACCCAGAAGCGCTGTGAGCTGGAGGAAACCCCGATCCCCAGTTCCCACTTCTGCCAGAGGCAGTCCTGAGCCTCCTGTCAAGGAAAAGAAGGGAAGGCTAGGAAAGGAGTGTCCTGTTTGGGAAAGGGCAGAGCATCCTGGGCTCTGCCAGAGCCAGGAATGAGCCTGCTCTGATCGTAGAAAGGGACGTGTTGTGGGAGGTGGAAGGGGAGGACTGGGATAACAAAGCACAAGGAATCCACTGAGCTGGACCACTCTTATACTCACCGGGCTTCACAACCAGGCGTGTCCCTGTCCCCCATGTCACTTTCTCATATGCTGAGTTCACACAGTGCTTCCCACCCCAGCAAAAACCATCAGCTCTCATGCCAGTTCCTCTACAACCAGTCTCTGGGAGATCAGCCCCTTCCCAGCAAATTTAGGCATTTTATGCAAGTAAGAATTGTCTGCTATGTGAAAGGCAGAGAGCAGGAGCTGGGAGGAGGAAGCAGGAGGAATAACTTCATGACCTTGTTGAATCAAGGTCCGTGCTTCTACCAGAGAAAGCAAATTGAACAGCCCCACAGATGGAACCAGTCTCCCGCTGTTTTAGTGACACTCTTGGGTCAGTTCCACAAAACTGTTCCACCAAGTGGGACAGGAAAAGGCTTTAAAACTTACTGGGGTTTATCCTCAGCTGAGTTCCACTGCCAAAGATGAATTCGTAGCCATAACCAGTCACACAGTGTTTGCCTTCACAACACAAACCCTGTAGATCACATGTGCTCTGCACCAGCTCATTCTTCCCAGAGCTGTGGGTTGCTGGCTTTGTTCCTTTCAACACAGTCCCACCTGGGCATCCCTTTCAGCTGGGACAGAGAGGAGTCCTGAGGGAAGGGAAACCACCCAACAATGGTCCCTGAGCAAAAGGGGAATTGGAGGCAGTTGTCACAACAGCAGGGCACTGCCCAGAAACCCAGAGGCTTCACTCCAGCTGCAGACACCTCCAGCAGTGGGGCTGTGCCAGCAGCCTCTGCACTTACACCCTGGGCAAGTGGAATGCTTGCTAGGAAGGGCAAACCTGCTGCATTTCTACAGAGCGGGTCTGGGGAAGGCAAGTTCACTGGCTTGACTTTTCCCAGGTCCTTACACTTTGGACTGTGTTCACCCTCATTATGTTCCTTCTTTCACTCCCAAACCCTTCTCCAGGCTGAAAGCAGCCAGGACCCTCAAGCCTAGAGCAGCAATGCTCCACCTGGAATCATTTCTAAGCATGAGAACATCTTGAAATAGCGCCTATGTTCTCCTTCTCTTATGAAAAGTATACATGTAAATCAGAAGAATGCTCTAGTGGACACTCAATGTCTGTGGAGTACGAAGGAAGGAGAAGGTGCACGCTCACGGGGCTGGACGGAGAGGCTGGTCCCTGCGCTAAAGGGACCATCTTGCTGCTGCCATAGCCAGCATCACACAGCATTTCCTCCCATAATGAAAAAGCCCAGGGAGCCCCTTTAGCAGCAGCACCTCCACCTGTGGGGCTGTGCTGGCAGCCTCTGTGCTTACACCCCGGGCAAGCAGGATGCTTGCTTGGAAGGAAAAACCTTCTGCATGAAGGCAAGCTCAGTTGCTTGGTTTCTTTAAGGTCCTTCCACTTTTGACAGTATTTATTCACATTACATTCCATCTTTCACTCCCACCCCTTCTCCACGCTGAAAGAAGATGGAAGCCCCATTTCCAGAGCACAATTCTGAACAGCAGAAATCTGCCAGCTGGGAACATTTTTAAGCACGAGAGAACCTTGAAATAGCACCTAGTTTCTTCTTCCCCTATAAAAAGAGTACATGGATATAACAAGGACGCTCTAGTAGACACTCAAGAACTTTGGACAAAGGACAGAGAAGGAAGCTGCACACTCACGGGGCTGGACGGAGAGTCTGGTCCCTGAGCCAAAGGTCAGCTTGTTGTATCCAGCATCACACAGCATTTCCTCCCATAACAAAAAGCCCAGCGAGTCCCTTCAGCAGCAACATCCCTGCCCAAATCATTGTCCAGCTGTGTCCAGGACAGGAGAGGCAGCAGAGCAAGGACAGTGCCTCCCACTGCAGGAGAAACCCCACTCAGACACAGTGCAATGTGACAGCCTCCCCATGGGGCAGCTGGGACAATGGGGAGCAGGCGTGTGACCACTTTCTCCGTCCCAGCCAAACTGAGAGCAATCAGGGTCATTGTGGACCCAGTGGGCACATTCTCTTATACCAAAGTCTCTTGTACCAAAGTGCATTCCTTGGTGTGGTCACCCACAAATGATAAAACACCCAGCCCTGCTGCTGCTCTCCACCACCCCAAGAAAGGCCTCACAGGAACAGAAAGCAAAGCAAAACTGGACTTACGTGGCCTAACAGTGAGTCTTGTTCCAGAGCCAAACACAGGTTGATACCCAGCAGCTCCTGTGCTCGCACAGTGTTTCCTCACTAAACAAAAACCCCTGTCCTTGGAAAGAAAAGCCACCAGCCCCTGGTCGTGGGGAGACTGAGCCCTTGGCTTTGTTCCCCATGGGCAGAAACCTTTCAGCAGACACCCAGAAGCGCTCTGCGCTGGAGGAAACCCCGATCCACAGTGCCCACTTCAGCCAGAGGCAGCCCTGACCCTCTTGGCAAGAAAAAGAAGGGAAGGGTGGGAAAGAAGGGTCCTGTTTGGGAAAGGGCAGAGCACCCCGGGCTCTGCCAGAGCCAGGAATGAGCCTGTTCTGATTGGAGAAAGGGAGGTGTTGTGGGAGGTGACAGGGGAGGACTGGGATAACAAAGCACAAGGAATCCACTGAGCTGGGCTGCTCTTGTACTCACCAGGCTTCACAACCAGGCGTGTCCCTGTCCCCCATGTCAATTTGTTGTTCCCTGAGATCACACAGTGCTTCCCACCCCAGCAAAAACCATCAGCTCTCATGCCAGTTCCTCTACGACCAGTCTCTGGGTCCTTACACAGCTGCCTGGCTGCTCATCCACATTGGTTTCCTCCCTTCACTGTCCTAGGCTGAAAACAAGGATCTTAGTGAGCCTCAGCTTTTCTCTTTCTGGTTTATGCTCTGAACAGCAATCGGCTGACCTGGAGTTGTTTGACATAACTGTCAGGAAACATTTGCCCCAAGCATGATCTGAGCCTTGCCTGGATTAGGTGAAATTCCAAAGGTGAGGAGCAGAACTGAACCCCCTTTACACATCACTGACAGCTAAACCCGGTGCTAAACACAACTGCTACCCTGGTCCTCTGTCCACAGCCATGCTCCTGTTCCTGCTCGCTGATGGAGTATCAGCTCACAGGAACACCACAACCGTAGCACATTTCTGTGAACAGAACACATCCTGGAAACAGCTCAATAGCATGAGAGCATCGTGAAAGAGCACTTGCATTCTCCTTTCCCTATGGAAGCTGACATGGACCAACCAAGCTCATCTAGAGGGCTCAGAAGTGGGCACTGAGGCAAGGAGTGTTGACAGAGGAGACACAGGGAAGGTGCAAACTCACGGGGCTGGACAGAGAGGCTGGTTCCTGCGCCAAAGGTCACCTTGGTGCCGTAGCCAGAATCACACATCCTTTCCTCCCATAACAAAAAGCCCAGTGAGCCCCTTCAGCAGCAACACCTCTGCCCAAGCCTTTGTTCAGCAGAGATCAGGCATGACGGGACAGCTGAGGGGGGACATGGGGCAGGAGAACGCAGGGCAGGAACAGAGGTTTAGCATCTGCCTGTGTGGGGTGAGGCAGGACTGTGACCAGAACTTAGAGACATGTCCAAGCCTCCTTGTCCTGCTGTCCCCGTTTCAGGATGAAGGACTGAAATAAATGAAAACACCTTGAAACAGCCCCTTCCCACATGAAATATGAGACAGGTGGACATACATTCTGGTGAGGCCACAAGGACTTTGGACAAAGGATGCACAAGGAATCTGCACACTCACGGGGCTGGACGGACAGGCTGGTTCCTGCGCCAAAGGTCACCTTGCTGCCATAGTCATAATCACACAGCATTTCCTCCCATAACAAAAAGCCCAGCGAGCCCCTTCAGCAGCAGCACCTCTGCCCAAGCCTTGGTCCGGTTGGGTCCAGGACAGGGGGAGCACGAGAGCAAGGACGGTGCCTCCCACTGCAGGACAAATCCCACTGAGACACAGTGCAACGTAAGAGCCTCCCCATGGGGCAGCTGGGACAGTGGGAAGCAGGCGTGTGTCCACTTTGTCCACCCCAGCCAAACTGAGAGCAATCAGGGTCATTGTGGACCCAGTGGGCACATTCTCTTATACCAAAGTCTCTTATACCAAAGTCTCTTATACCAAAGTCTCTTACACCAAAGGGTCTAATACCAAGGTCTTATACCATTCTCTCATACCAAAGTGCATTCCTAGGTGTGGTCACCCATAAATGATAAAACACCCAGCCCTGCTGCTCCTCTCCACCACCCCATGAAAGGCCTCACAGGAACAGAAAGCAGAGCAGCAGAATGGGACTTACGTGGCCTAACAGTGAGTCTTGTTCCAGAGCCAAACACAGGTCGATAAGCTGCACCTCCCGTGTTCACACAGTGTTTCCTCTCCCAACAAAAACCTTCCCCACCACTAGGCAAAGCTGGGCATCCACAGCCCAAATGGACCAGGCTGAATGTCTCTCCAAATCAGACACAGCTTGAGGTGAAGCTCTGCCTATTCTGTCTGGGGGATCCAGAGCAACCCTGGACCTATGGGGACAAACTGCACTGGGGAGGATTGGAGCTTCTTCCCTGAGTCACAGCCCGGACTGTAAGGTCACAGTTGGCAGGGAACCCCCAGCTGAGGATCCCCAAGCCCAGGGACAGAGATGCTGGCAAGGTCACTGCCTGTTGGAAACTGCGGAGCTTTGCCACGTGTGGCAGGAGACTACGAGGAAGTGGTGGCACTTTCTTGTTCAAAACCTGAAGTCGTGTCCCTTTGCCAAGGGTGAGCGTGTCATAGTTCTCACAGTGTTTTTCAGGGGCAAAAGAACACAAGTTCACCCCTGTCCTTGGAGAGAAAGGCCACCAATCCCTGGTTGTGAGGAGACCGAGCCCTTGGCTTTGTTCCCCACGTTCAGAAATCTTTCAGCAAACACCCAGAAGCGCTGTGAGCTGGAGGTCACCCCCATTCCCAGTGCCCACTTCTGCCAGGCGCAGTCCTGAGCCTCTTGGCAAGGAAAAGAACGGAATGGTGGGAAAGGAGGATCCTGTTTGGGAAAGGGTAGAGCACCCCGGGCTCTGTCAGAGCCAGGAATGAGCCTGCTCTGATCGGAGAAAGGGAGGTGTTGTGGGAGGTGAAAGGGGAGGACTGGGATAACAAAGCACAAGGAATCCACTGAGCTGGACCACTCTTATACTCACCGGGCTTCACAACCAGGCGTGTCCCTGTCCCCCATGTCACTTTGTCATACGCTGAGCTCACACAGTGCTTCCCACCCCAGCAAAAACCATCAGCTGTCATTCCTGTTCCTCTACAACCAGTCTCTGGGTCCTTACACTGCTGCCTGGCTGCTCAGCCACATTGGTTTCCTCCCTTCACTGTCCTAGGCTGAAAACAAGGATCGTAGTGAGCCTCAGCGTTTCTCTTTCTGGTTTATGCTCTGAACAGCAATCGGCTGACCTGGAGATGTTTGACACAACTGTCAGGAAACATTTGCCCCAAGCAAGATCTGAGTCTTGCCTGGATTACATGAAAGTCGGAAGGTGAGGAACAGAACTGAACCCCCTTTACATATCACTGACAGCTAAACCCAGGGCTAAACACAACTGCTACCCTGGTCCTCTGTCCACAGCCATGCTCCTGTTCCTGCTCGCTGATGGAGTATCAGCTCACTGGAACACCACAACCATAGCACATTTCTCTGAAGAGAAAACATCCTAGAAACATCTCTAATCACGAGAGGATCTTGAAAGAGCACTCGCATTCTCCTTCCCCTATGGAAGCTGACATGGACCAACCAAGTTCATCTGCAGGTCTTTCAAGTGGACACTGAGGCAAGGAGTGTTGACAGAGAGACACAGGGAAGCTGCACACTCACAGGGCTGGACGGAGAGGCTGGTTCCTGCGCCAAAGGTCACCTTGTTGGTGCCGTAGCCAGAATCACACATCATTTCCTCCCATAACAAAAAGCCCAGTGAGCCCCTTCAGCAGCAGCACCTCTGCCCAAGCCTTTGTTCAGCAGAGATCAGGCATGAAGGGACAGCTGAGGGGGGAACACGGGGCAGGAGAACGCAGGGAGAGAGCAGAGGTTAACCATCTGCCCGTGTGGGGTGAGACAGGACTGCGACCAGAACTAATAGACATCTCCAAGCCTCCCTGTCCTGCTGTCACCCTAGAGCTTCCAGGATCAAGGACTGAAATAAATGGAAACACCTTGAAACTGCCCCTTCCCACATGAAATACTAGACAGATGGAAATGCATTCTGGTGAGCACTCAAGGACTTTGGACAAAGGATGAACAAAGAATCTGCACACTTACAAGGCTGGATGGACAAGCTGGTTCCTGCCCCAAAGGTCACCTTACTGCTGTCATACACACAGCATTTCCTCCCATAACAAAAAGCCCAGCGAGCCCCTTCAGCAGCACCTCTGCCCAAGCCTTGGTCCAGCTGTGTCCAGACCAGGAGGGGCACCAGAGTGGGGACAGTGCCTCCCACTGCAGGACAAACCCCACTGTCAAGCTGTCAAGCTCACTGCCCATTGGACACTTTGGAGCTTTGCCACACGTGGAAGGAGACTACGAGGAAGTGGTGGCACTTATGGGGCAAAACCTGAAGTCATGCCCCTGTGCCAAGTGTGAGCTTGTCATAGGTCACACAGTGGTTTTCAGGGGCAAAAGAACACAAATTCACTCACTCATGTCTTGGGAGAGAAAGGCTACCAACACTTGGTCGTGGGGAGACTGAGCCCTTGGCTTTGTTCCCCATGGGCAGAAACCTTTCAGCAGACACCCAGAAGCGCTGTGAGCTGGAGGAAACCCCCATTCCCAGTGCCCACTTCAGCCAGAGGCAGTCCTGAGGCTCTTGGCAAGGAAAAGAAGGGAAGGCTGGGAAAGGAGGGTACTGTTTGGGAATGGGCAGAGCACCCTGGGCTCTGCCAGAGCCAGGAATGAGCCTGCTCTGACCGGAGAAAGGGAGGTGTTGTGGGAGGTGGAAGGAGAGGACTGGGATAACAAAGCAGAAGGAATCCACTGAGCTGGGCTGCTCTTGTACTCACCGGGCTTCACAAGCAGGCGTGTCCCTGTCCCCCATGTCAATTTGTAGTTCCCTGAGTTCACACAGTGCTTCCCACCCCAGCAAAAACCATCAGCTCTCATGCCAGTTCCTCTACAACCAGTCTCTGGGAGATCAGCCCCTTCCCAGCAAATTTAGGCATTTTATGCGAGAAAGAATGGTAGCCCTGATAGGAAATCTTTTGGGAATCTCATCTGCAAGAGGGATAGCAAATGGGATAGTAGTGCAAACAAGAGCATTATGAATTCAATCTTTCTTCGGCAGAGAAGAGAACAACCTCCAGGGCTGTGCTAGACGATGCCATCAGCAACCCACCCCCGACGGTCACTCTAGGGTTGGCCATGGCATGACAAATCTAACCCTGAGCAAGAAGATTCAGGATCCCGCTCTGCTATGTGAAAGGCAGAGAGCAGGATCTGGCAGAAGGAAGCAGGAGGAATAACTTCATGACCTTGTTGAATCAAGGTCTGTGCTTCTATCAGAGAAAGCAGATTGAACAGCCCCACAGATGGAACCAGACACCCTCTGTTTTAGTGACACTGTTGGCTCAGGTCCACAAAACTGTTCCACCAAGTGGGACAGGAAAAGGCTTTAAAACTTACTGGGGTTTATCCTTAGCTGAGCTCCACTGCCAAAGATGAATTCGTAGCCATAACCAGTCACACAGTGTTTGCCTTCACAACACAAACCCTGTAGATCACATGTGCTCTGCAGCAGCTCATTCTCCCCGGAGCTGTGGCTTGCTGGCTGTGTTCTTTTCAATACAGTCCCATCTGGGCATCCCTTTCAGCTGGGACAGAGAGGAGCCCTGAGGAAAGGGATATCACCCAACAGTGGTCCCTGATCCAAAGGGGAATTGGAGACAGTTGTCACAACAGCAGGGCACTGCCCAGAAACCCAGAGGCTTCACTCCAGCTGCAGACACCTCCAGCAGTGGGGCTGTGCCAGCAGCCTCTGCACTAACACCCTGGACAAGCAGGATGCTTGCTCGGAAGGGCAAACCTGCTGCATTTCTACAGAGCGGGTCTGGGGAAGGCAAGTTCACTGGCTTGACTTTTCCCAGGTCCTTACAGTTTGGGCTGTGTTTCACCCTCATTACATTCCTTCTTTCACTCCCAAAACCTTCTCCAGGCTGAAAGCAGCCAGGAGCCTCATGCTCAGAGCACGATTCCCTGAAGAGCAGCAATGCTCCACCTGGAAACATTTCTAAGCATGAGAACATCTTGAAATAGCACCTATGTTCTCCTATGAAAAGGATACGTGGAAATCACAAGGATGCTCTAGTGGACACTCAATGACCGTGGAGGACAAAGGAAGGGGAAGCTGCACACTCACGGGGCTGGACGGAGAGGCGGGTCCCTGCGCCGAAGGTCACCTTGCTGCTGCCATAGCCAGCATCACACAGCATTTCCTCCCATAACAAAAAGCCCAGCGAGCCCCTTCAGCAGCAGCACCTCTGCCCAAGCCTTGGTCCAGCTGTACCCAGGACAGGAGGGGCACCAGAGTGGGGACAGTGCCTCCCACTGCAGGACAAACCCCACTGAGACACAGTGCAATGCGACAGCCTCCCCATGGGGCAGCTGGGACAGTGGGGAGCAGGCATGTGACCACTTTGTCCATCCCAACTGAGAGCAATCAGGGTCATTGTGGACCCAGTGGGCACATTCTCTTATACCCAAGTCTCTTATATGAAAGTCTTATACCATTCTCTTATACCAAAGTGCATTCGTAGGTGTGATCACCCATAAATAATAAAACACCCAGCCCCGCTGCTCCTCTCTACCACCCCAAGAAAGGCCTCACAGGAACAGAAAGCAGAGCAGCAGAACTGGACTTACGTGGTCTAACAGTGAGTGTCGTTCCAGAGCCAAAGACAAGTTTAGACCTCGCAGCTCCTGTGCTCGCACAGCGTTTCCTTTCTCAACAAAAACCTTCCCCACCACTAGGCAAAGCTGGGCATCCACAGCCCAAATGGACCAGGTTCAATGTCTCTCCAAATCAGCCATGGCTTGAGGTGAAGCTCTGCCTATTCTGTTTGTGGGGGTCCAGAGCAACCCTGGACCTAAGGGGACAAATTGCACAGGGGAGGATTGGAGCTTCTGCCCTGAGTCACAGCCCAGACTGTAAGGACACAGGTGGCAGGGAACCCCCAGCTGAGAAGCCCCAAGTCCAGGGACAGAGATGCTGGCAAGGTCACTGCCCATTGGACACTGGGGAGCCTTGCCACGTGTGGCAGGAGACTATGAGAAAGTGCTGGCACTTAGTAGGCAAAAACCTGAAATCTTGTCCAAAGGTTGAGCTTGTCATAGGTCACAGAGGGGTTTTCAGGGGCAAAAGAACACAAGGTCCCCCCTGTCCTTGGAGAGAAAGGCCACCAACTGCTGGTCATGGGGAGGCCGAGCCCTGGGCTAATAGATGTCTCCAAGCCTCCCTGTCCTGCTGTCACCCTAGAGGTTCTGTAATCAAGGAGTGAAATAAATGAAAACACCTTGAAACAGCCCCTTCCCACACAAAATACTAGACAGATGGAAATGCATTCTGGTGAGCACTCAAGGACTTTGGACAAAGGACGCACAACAAAGCTGCACACTCACGAGGCTGGATGGACAGGCTGGTTCCTGCACCAAAAGTCACCTTTCTGCTTCCATAATCACACAGCATTTCCTCCCATAACAAAAAGCCCAGTAAGCCCATTCAGCAGCAGCACCTCTGCCCAAGCTAAGGCTGGGAGAAAGCAAATCCTCCCTTTCTTCCAGCTGCAACTCTGACTTCTCTTTCTGTCTGAAACTGCCTGGAAGTGGGAAAGCCACAAGAGGAGACAGCAGGAAGTGGAGAAGCAGGATTAAAGCAGGAGAAAAACCCTACCTGGCAGAACATGCAGCTTCGTCTCTGACCCAAACTGGAAGCTTTCTACATAGCTATTCACACAATGCTCTGCAGCCCTACAAGAACCCAAGGCTCAGTCTGCTCTCTCAACCACTCTTGGTCTCCTATTGTGCGGAAAGGGATAAACCCCATGGACAGGAGAAGGCATTTGCCCTGGGAACAGGAACAGCAAGAGGAGAGAAGAATAAGAACTCAGGGCTGACTTTCTCAGGTGCTTGGAGAACACCAGTCAGTCAGTGGCCCAAGGACTGCTCAGGACAAAGGGCTAAAGTGGCTTGGTGTAGGTTTGTCCTGCTCAAGAGAAATAGCCCAATCTCTCCATGGCCATGGTTTTTCTGGTTTAGCAATAACAAACACTTTCCTGAAGAGCTCTGGTCCCTCTTGCCCTCCTGCCTGCTTGTCCTGTTCTGGTGCCAAGGCACAGCCTGGGGCACAAATGGGTGAGATTACAAACCACAGGAATTGACCCAGTGACATGGCCCCACAGGGGCTTTAGTCCCTGACCCAAAGGGGAATTGGAAGGAATTTCTCAGGTCCTTACACTCCTGCCTGGCTGCTCAGCCACATTGGTTTCCTTCCTTCACTGTCCTAGGCTGAAAGCAAGGATCTTAGTGAGCCTCAGCTTTTCTCTTTCTGGTTTATGCTCTGAACAGCAATCGGCTGACCTGGAGATGTTTGACACAACTGTCAGGAAACATTTGCCTCAAGCACGATCTGAACCTTGCCTGGATTAGGTGAAATTCCAAAGGTGAGGAGCAGAACTGAACCCCGTTTACACATCACTGACAGCTAAACCCAGGGCTAAACACAACTGCTACCCTGGTCCTCTGTCCACAGCCATGCTCCTGTTCCTGCTCACTGATGGAGTATCAGCTCACTGGAACACCACAACCGTAGCACATTTATGTGAACAGAACACATCCTGGAAACAGCTCAATAGCACGAGCGCGTCTTGAAAGAGCACTTGCATTCTCCTTCCCCTGTGAAAGCTGACATGGACCAACCAAGCTCATCTAGAGGGCTCAGAAGTGGGCACTGAGGCAAGGAGTGTTGACAGAGGAGACACAGGGAAGGTGCAAACTCACGGGGCTGGACAGAGAGGCTGGTTCCTGCGCCAAAGATCACCTTGTTGGTGCTGTAGCCAGAATCACACATCATTTCCTCCCATAACAAAAAGCCCAGTGAGCCCCTTCAGCAGCAGCACCTCTGCCCAAGCCTTTGTTCAGCAGAGATCAGGCATGACGGGACAGCTGAGGGGGGACATGGGGCAGGAGAACGCAGGGCAAGAACAGAGGTTTAGCATCTGCCTGTGTGGGGTGAGGCAGGACTGTGACCAGAACTTAGAGACATGTCCAAGCCTCCTTGTCCTGCTGTCCCCGTTTCAGGATGAAGGACTGAAATAAATGAAAACACCTTGAAACAGCCCCTTCCCACATGAAATATGAGACAGGTGGACATACATTCTGGTGAGCCCTCAAGAACTTTGGACAAAGGATGAACAAAGAATCTGCACACTCACGGGGCTGGACGGACAGGCTGGTTCCTGCGCCAAAGGTCACCTTGTTGCCATAGTCATAATCACACAGCATTTCCTCCCATAACAAAAAGCCCAGCGAGCCCCTTCAGCAGCAGCACCTCTGCCCAAGCCTTGGTCCAGTTGGGTCCAGGACAGGGGGAGCACGAGAGCAAGGACGGTGCCTCCCACTGCAGGACAAAACCCACTGAGACACAGTGCAATGCAACAGCCTCCCCATGGGGCAGCTGGGACAGTGGGAAGCAGGCGTGTGTCCACTTTGTCCACCCCAGCCAAACTGAGAGCAATCAGGGTCATTGTGGACCCAGTGGGCACATTCTCTTATACCAAAGTCTCTTATACCAAAGAGTCTTATACCAAAGTCTTATACCATTCTCTTATACCAAAGTGCATTCCTTGGTGTGGTCACTCACAAATGATAAAACACCCAGCCCTGCTGCTGCTCCCCACCACCCCAAGAAAGGCCTCACAGAAACAGAAAGCAGAGCAAAACTGGACTTACGTGGCCTAACAGTGAGTCTTGCTCCAGAACCAAACACAGGTAGATCAGCAGCACCTCCTGTGTTCGCACAGTGTTTCCTCTCCCAACAAAAACCTTCCCCACCACTTGGAAAAGCTGGGCATCCACAGCCCAAACGGACCAGGCTGAATGTCTCTCCAAATCAGCCACAGCTTGAGGTGAAGCTCTGCCTTCTTTCACTCCCAAACCCTTCTCCAGGCTGAAAGCAGCCAGGAGCTTCATGCTCAGAGCTCTGAAAAGCAGAGATGCTCAGCCTGGAAACATTTCTAAGCATGAGAACATCTTGAAATAGCGCCTATGTTCTCCTTCTCCTATGAAAAGAATACATGGAAATCACAAGGATGCTCTAGTGGACACTCAATGACTGTGGAGGACAAAGGAAGGAGAAGCTGCACACTTACGGGGCTGGACAGAGAGGCTGGTCCCAGTGCCAAAGGTCACCTTGCTCCTGCCATAGCCAGCATCACACAGCATTTCCTCCCATAACAAAAAGTGCAGTGAGCCCCTTCAGCAGCAGCACCTTGCCCAAATATTTGTCAAGATTGTCCAGGACAGGAGGGGCACCAGAGCAAGAAGAGTGCCTCCCACTGCAGGACAAACCCCACTGAGACACAGTGCAAAGCGACAGCCTCCCCATGGGGCAGCTGGGACAATGGGAAGCAGGCGTGTGACCACTTTGTCCATCCCAGCCAAACTGAGAGCAATCAGGGTCATTGTGGACCCAGTGGGCACATTCTCTTATACCAAAGTCTCTTATACCAAAGTGCATTCCTTGGTGTGGTCACCCATAAATGATAAAACACCCAGCCCTGCTGCTCCTCTCCACCACCCCAAGAAAGGCCTCGCAGAAACAGAAAGCAGAGCAGCAGAACTGGACTTACGTGGCCTAACAGTGAGTCTTGTTCCAGAGCCAAAGACAAGTTTAGACCTCGCAGCTCCTGTGCTCGCACAGTGTTTCCTCTCTCAACAAAAACCTTCCCCACCACTAGGCAAAGCTGGGCATCCACAGCCCAAACGGACCAGGCTGAATGTCTCTCCTAATAAGACACAGCTTGAGGTGAAGCTCTGCCTCTTCTGCCTGTGGGGTCCAGAGCAACCCTGGACGTACAGGGAGAAACGGCACTCGGGAGGATTGGAGCTTCTGCCCTGAGTCACAGCCCAGACTGTAAGGACACAGGTGGCAGGGAATCACAGCTGAGGATCCCCAAGCCCAGGGACAGAGATGCTGGAAAGCTCATTGCCCATTGGACACTGGGGAGCTTTGCCATGCATGGCAGGAGACTATGAGAAACTGGTGGCACTTACTGGGCAAAACCTGAAGTCGTGTCCCTTTCCCAAGGGTGAGCTTGTCGTAAGTCACACAGTGGTTCTTGGCTGCTCAAGAACACAATCCTTGTGCGTCTTCCTTGGTTCCCTGTCCTTGGAGAGAATCAGAACTTGTTCTGACATGGTCCTGGCACAGCACACCTGTGCCTGAGCTACTGAGTTCAGGACCACACACTGCTCTGGGAACGGAAGGCAGTAGGTCACTGATTGAGGTCAATAAGTGAGGCCATACCTTAGTACACCTTTCTTCATCTCATACAGCTGTTTCTGGTTCTATGCAATATTAAATACAAAATGTTATAAAACTTACTTTCTTTCACCCTTAGTCACACTTTGCTTCCAAAGCTGAATTTCTTGCTATAGATATTCACACTCTATTTGTTTTCAAAACAACCCCCCTTTTTCTCCTCCATCTCGTTGCTTGCTAGTTCCTGCTTGGTGTATCTTTTAACTTAGCCTGATCAAGTAAATTCCTTGGCACCTTGAACTCACATGTCCTTACAAATTTTGCTAGTTGATGGGCACTCCCAGTTTTGCAACAGATGACCAGTGACTGCATGCTTTGTCCTTCATTCATGGGAAGAAGTGCTACTAGGATTAGCAGCACAATTTTCTCTTTCAGTATTAGAGCAACACTGAAAGCAGATATCTCCCCTAGCACCTTCCTGCATGTAGTGCAAATCTTCAAAATACCCTTCTTGATTCCCCAAACAAACAACACCCTACTTGTTCCGATCTCTTTCCAAGGTGGCCAAGGTGGTTTTAGTCAAGGAGAGAAATCCTGTCTGTAGCCAGTGGCAGGAGCAGCAGAGCAGACAGACAGTCAGTTTTCCCAGCAGAGAGAAGGACTAAAGCTTCTGAGAATTACTGAGAATAAAGCTCTAGACAATGAAAAAGAAAGGATAGTGAGTGTCCCTGCAGGTCTGGGATGTTCCTGGGGACATGCAGCAGTGAAGAAAAGGAGTATTTGGATTGGGACCCCTCTCTCCAGCTGTAGAAAGCTACAACTGAACTTATTGGCTTTACAGGAATAGAAACATCTGGCATGCAGTCTGTGGGGATGGATGCTCTCTGTCTGTCCTCTCACGAGGACAATTGACATCAACAGAGGCTGCCCAGAAAATTATTAGTATAGTCATTGCTCCAGAACCTGCATTGAACTCATTTTGAATGTTCACAAATGGCACATACAGGGGTGTCCAGTCCCCCAAAGAGGTATTTAGCTTTATGATGATTTTTTTCCCCCATACAAGGTCAACCTTGACCTCTGATTGCCCACAGAAGAAAAGAACAATGGAATTTTAATGGCTGTTCCATAAAAAGGAGCAATAGGCTTTCCTATCCTTAACTCCTTCAGGTTTCTACATACCTGCTTTCACTATCAGTTGTGTCCCACTTCCAAAGGTGACTTTCCAGCTGGATGCTGAAGACGCACACTGCCACATCCCCTAACAAATACCCCACACAACGCTTGGTCAGACGAGCGTATGCATTTTTTGAAAGAGATCAAGAGGGAAAACACACATCTCCCTGTCACCTTTGACTCAAAATTAGGATGCCTTTCTAGGTACATGCTTCTGTTTTTTTCCATAGAAATGCAGATAGAAACAATTTGGAAACATGTGCAGTAGAAAGCCAAGCCCATTGCCCTGTTAGCCTGCAGCTGAAGCTCCTTGAGCTGCTTTTTAAGTGGAATAAATTTTGTTATAGCCAGGAGGACAGGAGTATCTCAGCCTTGCATTTATAATGCGAAAAAGCAATTTGTTTTAACATATACCTGATTTCACGATTAGTTTTGTGCCTGTCCCAAAGATGATATCCCAGGAGATCTTCGACAACCCACAGTGGTAAACCCTTGCACAAGAACTGTAAAGGAGAGAAGCTTCGTCCTTTGAAAGCCAGAGCATGCTGTCAGATGTGGAAATGGAATGATATTTCCACTGTTTTTTTAAACAACTAGCATAGCTGTTCCTAAACCTTTTTGTGGTCTAAAGGAGTTGAGGCAGATCCACCAGGTCATCAATCTTAGGAGCCAAGCAAGGGACCAAACCCATCAGAGAAAGAAGCCAAGAAAAAAGAAACAGAAGGAAACTCCCAGAGAAAAGCAGTTTAAGGTCCTATTTTAATTTTTTATTCAGTTTCTAATGAACCTAGTCAGAGATCCAAACCTAAGTCCTACAGGCTGGTTTCACCTAATCTTTCAGGCAAGCAAAGATTATTCATAATCACTAATCTCAAATATATGCCCTGTAGGGTTCATCCTGACTAATGTGATGCTTGCAGAGCCCAAAGGTCATTCACTGATTTTAGCAGAACAAGAGCAATTCCTGACCTGTTCCTGCTCTTCTTCCCCATGCCCTCTTTCCTTCTTGTTTGAAAGAAGCTCTTCTTTTTTAGGAAGATCTGACAAAAGACCTGAAGCGCTCTCGTCTTTCCAAGCGCACTGGTGAAGTGATACCTACTGGGCTTTACCAGCAGCCAGGTTCCTCTCCCAAAGATGAGTCTGGCTGCATTTTCTGAGCTGCAAAAATGCAGTGCCCTGAACACGAGATGCTTTGACATTGCCAGGAATAAACTGAGACCCTTGTCTGCAGAAATCGTACAGTTAACATTTCTTTTCAAAGCTGCACCTTGGTAAGGAGAAACATTACCAGAAGCGCTTCACTCCCTGGTTGAGAATATTTCTACAGGGGAAGCTGTAACTGAATGTCAGAATGGCTGGCCAGGACACCTGGTCCAGTGTTTCACAGGAGCACAACTCCTGCAGTCTCCTCTGTCTCTGCTAATGCATATTAAATAACTTTGTTTTATACAGCAGAGACTTCCCAACTCTCTGGAGAACCATCTTCCCCCGCTCTGTTCCTTTCTCATGTTATTCCAAACATAGGGAGCCCCTGAGGTACTTCTCAAAAGGGATAAACTTAAAAAGCAGAAGGAAAACCCATTCTTTTATATTATCTGCAATGTCTCAGTCTACGGAGGAAGCTCAAGCAGCTTGAGAAATGAGACAATTCTGCAGTTTGGGCACAGATTTGTCACAGCTTTCTGGCATTCCATGCTGATTGACACTGTTTTCATTCTGCTGGGAATCTAGTCCTTGCTTCTTTTGTGTGATTAGAAACTTTCCACTGCAATCACTGTAGAAGGAGTCCTCTCATCAGAGTTACTCTCCATACGCTGTTACTATCGGACTTTACAACAACCCCTAGATATTTTCTGCCGGCTATATTTACACCAAATGTTCAGGCCAAGCTATCATTTCAGCCCCAGAAACAGGAGATATGGAAGGAGAGCCCCTTCCCAGGATCATTAGGTGCTACCAATACCAAGCATCAAGTTCTCCAACATTCCTCAAGACAATTTTGTTCAGATCGTGCACTTACTTGGTTTAACGTGGAGCCTTGTTCCTTTGCCAAACTGGATCTGGTTATAGTTGGTTAACACACCATTTAATCCCTTTGCAAAAACCTTTCGTGCTCTGCAGTTGTATACAAAGCAGGGAAACACCTGATCTGTGATGATTTCTGGACAGGAATGAACCAGGATGGTCCCAGCCCAGATTTATTCAACCCAGCAAGGAAAATCTAGGCAAATATTTGAAATCTCACTAGAACTTTTCCATTCTGTAAAGCTACCTGGACAGGAAAATGCTTGAACCCTGGCTGCAAGCTTTTTTCTTTGTTCCTCCCTAAGAGTTCAGATCTTACATGTAGACAAAAATACAAGGGAGAGAGAGAAAGAACTTGCCATTGCAGTCCAACAATTAACTGTACTTCAATTTCTGTGATGGTTATGCACATTTTAGCTCTTCATTGCACAGACCCTGCAGTCCCACACATACAGAACTTGATGACTTGTTTATATAAGGCTTTTAGAAAAGCAATAATGAAGTTATAGTGAATGCAACCTCATGTAGTTCTCCTTTTCACACCTCCTCAAGGCATAAATCACTCACTGCATTTTCAACAGTTAATATGAGATGCTGAATCTTGAAAACCTGATGGGTTGTATAGGGTTTATATATGAAATTTGTCACTTCTTACTTACTTGGTGTCACCACAAGTCTTGTTCCTTGTCCAAATGTTAATTTCCCTAAGTCTCCTGCACTCGCACAGCCATCAAAGGCTTTACAAAAACCAAGTAGAGAAATGGATTTGCCTTCTTAACACCTCCTCCCTTAAGAGAAGAGTGAACCAAGTGCAAATGGGAGCATTAAATGATGACATCCATAGTTTATTACTGAATGAGACTCATGGCTTAACTACAGACATTGCCCTAAACCTGTGGAAAAGAATTGTGTCCCTTTCTTTCCACTTTAAATTGGAAACTGCTTTCTTTCAGCAAGGAGCAACTATCGCTCCACCTCATCTATACATCTACTTTCAAACATACAAATGCAGTTCTTCACTAGGAAACAATACCCAGGTTTATTTCCATTCTTCACAGTGAATTACTCCTTGTGGGGAGAACTCAGGCAAGGGCACACGCAGAAAAAAAAAGCTTCTATGAACTTTGTTTCTGCTGGTACCTCATTCGCTGGAAAACATGATCTATTCTAGCTGAAAACCCAATGCCCTGTGAACGCTGCCCAAAGACACTGCAGCAAATTGTTTCTAATTCTGTTTGAGGATTGTGTCAAATCCAGTTACTCACATGGGAAGAGCTGCATCCAAAGTACTCAGCATCTGTAGGTGATATGAAACCTGCTTTTTTGTCTGACTTTTGGAAGTCATCTGGAAATAAAAGCTAGTAGGCACTGCTAGAAAACACTGAGTTCTTACCTGCTTCCGTCAAAGATCAGGTTCTCTGCCTTGGGACCAAAATCCGTGCATGCTGATGTTTTCTGAACACTAAATTGCTGGTTGCCAAAACACTAAGAGAAATACTTGTTGGAAGCTAAAAATGCTCAAAAATACTTTTCATCAGAGGATTACAGTGATCAGGGGCCCCGTGGTGAGGATATTCCTAAATTCTTAACAGCCTCTGACATTCTAGTGCTGGAAGGTTGGAACTAGATGATCTTTAAGGTCTCTTCCAACTCAAACCATTGCATGATTGCATAAAACCTAAGTTATATGCAAATAAAAGACAAATTTCTTGTAATTATAAGTACTCACACGTCATATCCTATTCTGGACACTTAGAATAAGCAATGGTCAGGTCATCAGTTAAATGCTATGGGGAATTAGCATTGGACAGCTGTTGCCACTTCTGTATACACATAATCATCAGAAACACAGGCATCTGCACCCTAAACCTTTTCCCATTTCTTTGGGCTCACTTTCAGCTGCATTCCTCTTCCACATTTAAGCTCTTGATTGCTGTCTCCCAAGTTACACTGCAGCAGAGCTTTACAAAATTCTGGCCATGCAAAACATTGTTCCATGACAAACTTTCTCCCTACATGGTCTTTTGCACTAAGGGAAGACATTATCTCAAAATTTCTGAATGTCAAAGCTCATCACAGCATCATCAAGCTCAGCTTTTGAGATGTTTATTTCTGGCACTTACTTGGGTGAACAGCCAGCCTTGTTCCCCTCCCAAAGGTCACCTTTCCATGGGCACTTCCAGAGTTTCACGGTGACAAAGAGCTTTACCAGTGTACTTTTGCCTTCTGGCTTTTGCCTTAAAGGAGTTTTTGACCTTTGATGTGGGTACACATATCTCCCGGGGTGTTTCTCCTCAAGCTTCCTAGATCAAAACCTTAGAAAACTTCTCATGGCCATTTCTCACTACGAATCCTCTGCTGTGTGATCCTGTCACCAGCCCAGCTCTGCCTATCCAGAGGAGACTCTGATTGCATCCTTCTACAATAACAGCAACTGCAGAACTCAGAATAATTAACTGTAAGCCATGAAGATGGATAAGAAAAAGCAAGACAAGGGCAGCAATTCAAAAAATCCAGACACGAATTTCTTTTTCCTTCACCGTTTTCCAACCCATTAAAAAACATTTGTCTCATTTTTTTTCCTTTTAATCCACCTCTTTGCATCTCCCTCTTACCAACTGTAAGATGTTTCAGGTTCATACAAAATAACACATCCTATTTCTTAAGCTACTCTTTCCAATTAATATTACAATAGAAGTTCTTTTTAATGTTTTTAAACCTAGAGATACAAAGCCTGAACAAAGCCCTTCTGAAGGAAAATCTGCTTCAACTCACATGCTAAGTTTGAAAAATTAAATCTACATTACTATCTCTTTCAGAAAGGAGACACAGCTTGGAGAGACCCCATTGTAAGCAGGGTTTTACTAATTACTTTCACAGACCTGGCTGCTACAGATGGCAGGAAAGTCATATTTTCTCCTGTCAATCTTTTCATGTTTGGGAATTTGAAATGGGAGAGAGGCTGTTGGAAACCCCATCCTCACATGAGCAGCTTACCTGAACGCACTCTCAGCCATATTCCACTCAGAAACGTGAGCGTATCAGCGTATTTGCCCACAGTAGTGCAGCCCTTTACAAAAACACGGCTTCCATCCTCTCCTGAAACTCAAGATATTTTCATTGTATACTATGAATTTTATCATTCCCTATCATATAGAAGCATTGATAATTTTTATGTTAAAGCAACTTAACTTTTCTATGCTGGGATTAAATATGCAAAGCCATGAAAAATCCATTGAAATGAACAGCAATTCAAACCTCATCCCTTCCTTTGTCTGCTGAGAAAAGGGAACTGATGGAATCATGATGAAATAAATAATTCTGCAGAAATGCTTCTAAAATAATTGAATGTGTGCAGATTTTCCTTTGAGCATAAACAACATTTATTTGAATTTTTCTTTTGTCATGACTGCAACCTTTCTTTCTGTGTCCCACTCCAGAGAGAAGAAAACCATTTTGAACTGATATTCAGGATCAGCTGAAAAATAACTCTGAGCATCTCTTCCAGAACAGCTGAGCCAAACAGTTCCACTCTGGCCCAGCAGGCTCAGGCATACTCATTTGCAGCAAATTGAAAACTAAAAATATTAGAATATGTGACTGATGAGATGTCTTGGGTACTAAATACAGCAGAGGTTGTGTTTTTACTCAACAGTATTAAGTATCTCACCTGAAGTTCCAAACACAGAAACTTGATCAACAAATGGAAACTCTTCCACTGCTGCTGCTGTGGAATACACAAGCAGAACAGAATTCAAAGCAGTAACAGAGCAGTTCTGTCTTTCTGCTTAAATCACCCTCTGAGTCTCTGCAGCATTTGTGTATATTTGGGGTTTGAAGGAATTGAACCTCTCTGCCTCCTGTTTCACCCACAGTGGACACCAAAGGATAAGTCCTTGTGTCAGAGTCCTGTAGCAAGTGAGCATCTCTAAGGCCAGTCCTTCAAGGTCCACCCTCCCCTTGGCTGGACCACTAAATCTGAGCACCCTCCTTGGTATAGTCATTACTGTCACTGCAGCCAGGTAACTATAGAATCATAGAATTGTATAGGTGGGAAAAAAGCTTTAAGACCCTCAAGTCCAACCCTTAACCTCCCACCACCAACTCTGCCACTAAACCATGCCCCTAAGCAGCACGTCTACACCTCTTTTAAATCCCTCTAAGGGTGAAGCAGAGGGTTCCAGTGTATGGCACCCTGAATTCCCAGTTCAGTTAAATTGAGGAAATATTATATACACGGGTTCGTGGCATACAAAATTCTGGGACAACAACAGACTTGCCTGTTTCCAGAAGCTGTCAGGTCCTTAGGCAGAACTTGATGGAACTGACGTGTGCTGGTCCTTCCTCAAGGAGAAGCCTCTCTGCAAAAGACCTTGCACTTCAGAGGAGCAGAGACCCTTCCCAGAACAAGGCTCCTGAGTGCAGCTCAGCTGTCACCTTCCTAGATGCAAAAAATCCCCCTGCAATTTCTTTATCACAGGGCACCAGACTCTGGTACTGGTGTTCATCCACCTTCTTATCAGTTTCTCCATTGCCTGTAGCCAGAAATCTTGTGTTGCGTTCCTTGCTCTTCCAGATTTCCTCCTTGCCCAGCAACACATTTGTGCCTTTGGAAGACCCTGACCTGATTTAGATAGAACAGCTTTTCCAGGCACAAACACATCCCTTAATCCCAGCAATACAGCTTTTCTCATTGTGACTACTGAGGTCCTGGAATAGCCGACACTTCCAAGCTCCCTTAGGAACACTGATGAATTTCTGAAGTGTTGCAAGTGTTTCCCATGTTGTACTCCATTTCTTCTGTTGCAAATCACCCACAACTCTACAACTGTTTCAGCTTGTGTCTTCCAATAAAGCTGCTCTGGCTCCCAGCTGAGCTTTTCATCGCCCTTCACCTGGGTGCTCCTGGCATGGGGCTTCCCAAGCCTCTGCCTCACAGAGCGAGGGTTCTCCCCCTGTGCCTTGTGGCAAGGCAAGAATGCAAACAAAGAGCAAAGAAGTTTGACTTGTGGCATGTGCAGACACAAGACTTTTATAAGATCTCGTTGTTTGGGTTTTTTTTCCCCCATTTGACCTACTTACTAGATTTCATCAACTCAAAAGCATTTTTAGAACTGTGACCAGCAGGGAGCAGGAGAGATCAAGGAAACAAATTCAATTTACATCAAGATTTCTAATTTTATCAGGAACTCTTCAGTATTTGGGGGAAACAGTCCTGATAGGTCAGATTATGCCCAGCAGAATGCAGGAATATCTTTATTATATTGTATTTTTCATGCTGTATAAGACAACAGGAGGATGTACAAAAAGTGATTAAGGATTTACCATTCGCATGAGTTAAGCATTGTTTAAATTAATAATAAGAAAACAATCAGTTTGTCTTCTTAAAATGATCTATGAAAGGCTATGTGACCAGAAAGCAAGATACAGATGGGTTTACCTTCTCAATTATAAAATTTAAATTTAAAAGAATTTACTGATGGAATTTGATTTTTTAAAATAGGGTTTTTCACATCATTTCATGTATTTGAATTCCTTTTACGAAGTTAAAACTCCTAGAACATTTGGGTTTTGCTTTGAGTAACCTTTTAAGTACACATATGCTCTTCATTCCAAATGCAGCCTTTGCACAAGAGGACATGAGCACATGCAATATTGATTCCAGGCACAGACCGTGCACCCAGGTTACAATAAGCAGCATCAGCCACAAGCTCTGGGGAGACCTTATAGTGACCTTCCAGCACCTGAAGTGGCCTACAATAAAACTGGGGTGGGGACTTTTCACAAGAGTATGGAGTGATAGAATGAGGGGGAATATCTTTAAATTGGAAGAGGGAAGATTGAGGTGAGATCTTAGGAAGAAATTCTTCATGATGAGGGTGGGGAGGCCCTGGCCCAGGTTGCTCAGAGAAGTCGTGGCTGCCCCATGCCTGGAGGTGTCCAAAGCCAGGCTGGAGCACCTGGATCCAGAGGAAGGTGTCCCTGCCCATGGCAGGAGGTAGAACTGGATGGGCTTTAAGGTCCTTTTTAACCCAAACCACTCTGTGATTCCATCAGTAAATGTCTGTAACTTCCAGTAGATTTCAATTACAGCTTTAGGGGTTATAGGCATGTTGATTGCTGGTATGTACCACATTAACATCATCTTTATTAACTTGGGTTTCATAGAATCATAGAATCACCAGGTTGGAAAAGACCCACCGGATCATCGAGTCCAACCATTCCCATCAATCACTAAACCATGTCCCTCAGCACCTCGTCCACCCGGCCCTTAAACCCCTCCAGGGAAGGTGACTCAACCCTCTCCCTGGGCAGCCTCTGCCACTGCCCAATGACCCTTTCCATGAAACGTTTTTTCCTAATGTCCAGCCTGAACCTCCCCTGGTGGAGCTTAAGGCCATTCCCTCTCATCCTGTCCCCTGTCACTTGGGAGAAGAGCCCAGCTCCCTCCTCTCCACAACCTCCTTTCAGGGAGTTGTAGAGAGCAATGAGGTCTCCCCTCAGCCTCCTCTTCTCCAGGCTAAACACCCCCAGCTCTCTCAGACGCTCCTCTTGTTCTCCAGCCCCCTCACCAGCTTTGTGGCTCTTCTCTGGACTCACTCCAGAGCCTCAACATCCTTCTTGTGGTGAGGAGCCCAGAACTGAACACAGGATTCAAAGAGCGGTCTTGGGTATGGACACAATAAAATCTGTAGGACAGTACTATTTAAATATATTGTATACTAAAGACTTCTGCTTGTCATTAACCTCAATTAATTAGCTGTTCCCAGGCTCTGTCACTGGGTGGAGCGAGAATACTACCTGGAAGGTCTCAGGAGCAAGATTCTGCTTTGGGTGAATGGATCTCTGGAGGTTGTTCTTACCCGGAAAACAACAGCAGTGTTGGGAGCAGTTCCTTAACCCTACACCAGACTTAAGTTTGAGGAACACTCCCTCCAATAAAAAAGTGTAGTTGGATGGGCTGGAGGGAAAGCTCAAAACACAGTCATTTTTAGTGAATTTTAAAATTATTTTCTGTGCTATAACAATGCTCGTTTATAGCTTTGAACAATTACTAGCCTTAACCTAGGTGTATGCACATCCATGAGAAAATTAAATTGATGGATCACAGAGGTGACTTGGTGTAGTACCAGAGGTGCTGCTATTGGTAATCATGTTAAAAGACCTTCAAGCCTGAATATTTGGGTATGTTTCAGGGGTACAATCAAATATGGACATAATTAGATCTGTAGGATAGTGCTATTAAAATATTTTATACTGAAGGGTTCTATTTGTAATTCTCCTCAATTATTCTGGTATTATCATATCTCTTACAGGACAATGTATTTTTTCCTATTTAAGGATAATTCTAAGTCCCAAGGCGCTGATTTTAATGGAGAATAATTTACTGTATGTGCTGGTTTGGGCTGGTATAGAGTTGGGTTCCTTCAGAGTCTCTAGGATGGGGCTGGTTTGGATTTGTGCTGAAAACACCACTGGCAGCACAGGGAGGCTGCAGTTAGTGTTGAGCAGCGCTTGCACAGCATCAAGACCTTTCCTGCCCCTCATCCCACCCATGAGCAGGCTGGGGGTGCAGGAGAATCTGACCCCAACTGATCAAAGGGATATTCCGTACTGAGTGATATCATGCTCAGCAATAAAAGCTGGGAGAAGAAGAAACAAAGGAACGTTCAGAGTGGTGACAATTAAACTTTATGTGTGACAGAGTCCTATATTTCTGGAGATGGATGAACACATTCCTGCTAATGGGAATGAATTCTTTACTTCACTTTGCTTACATATGTGGCTTTTGCTTTTTATATCAAACTATCATTATCTCAACCCACTTTTTTTCATTTTTACTCTTCCGATTCTGTCCCCCACCCCACCGGGGAGGTTGAGCAAGTGGCTGGGTGGTGCTGAGTTTACAGCTGGGGTTAAACACTGTGGAACACAGTTTCTCTGCAAAAACTTTCTCTTGGTTCACATCAGCTGGGAAAACTGCAGATCCTGCCTTCTCCTGTGGAATCAGCCACGCCAGCATAATGTTACAATTGGGCTGCACAAAACCTCCTTGTTCTGCAAACAATGACATTCTTTTGTTTTCTAAAGCTATGTATACTGCATTGGCTCCAAATTATAGATTTGCAAATGTAAAAAAAGCTCATGGGAGGTAATAAGGAAGCCTCAATGAGGCTCTGGAGCTTGTCCAAAGAAGAGCAACGAAGCTGGTAAGGGGGCTGGAGAACAGGCCTTATGAGGAAGGGCTGAGAGAGCTGGGGGTGTTTAGCCTGGAGAAGAGGAGGCTGAGGGGAGACCTCATTGCTCTCCACAACTGCCTGAAAGGAGGTTGTGGAGAGGAGGGAGCTGGGCTCTTCTCGCAAGGGACAGGGGACAGGACGAGAGGGAATGGCCTCAAGCTCTGCCAGAGGAGGTTCACGCTGGACATTAGGAAAAATATTTCACGGAAAGGGTCATTGGACACTGGCAGAGGCTGCCCAGGGAGAGGGTTGAGTCACCTTCCCTGGAGGGGTTTAAGGGACAGGTGGACGAGGTGCTGAGGGACATGGTTTAGTGATTGATGGGAATGGTTGGACTCGATGATCCGGTGGGTCTTTTCCAACCTGGTTATTCTATGATTCAATGACACAAAATAGGAGACAGAGCTTCAGGCTCTTTCCTAACCCAAACTGAAATAATTAGACTGATACACCTCCTGAACAGGGGAAACGGCTCAAATAAAAAACTCAGAGCAATCTCTCTGGATGTTTAGGAGCTGGAAAGGGGTTGTGTGTCTGCACACAGATGTGCTTCTTCCAGTTGGATCTCATGATCTAATACGGAACTGCTTTTCCCATCAGATATCAGCAGCCAAAAACTCACCAGGTACAGATACCTCTCCTCTCCCCAAGGGTGTATATATGGAGTTTGTTCTCTCTTCCTCTGTTATCCCATTAGTCAATTAGTCAATTAGTCAATTAGCCAATTAGCCAGCTTCTTACCACAGCCAACCAAGCAGTTTTTTCCAGATATAGTAAGAAAAACAGAGTGCACTCATGCTGGCTGCAGTGTGAGGATACCTGGGCTGTCCAGTATCCATCCTTGGCATCATGTCTTTGGGCCAGTGACTCAGCCCTCCTATTTCAGTTCGTAACCTTAATGATTCTATGACTCACATCTCTGACCTGAAATAAAGCCTTAAGGGGGACACAGGCCTGGCCACCACACTCACCCGTTCCACTGGGAACCAATTCTGCTCACCATGGGTGAATGATGGACTTTGGTAAGAGCTTGGTGGATGGGTATTCCCTCCTTCTCATGATCCATAGAGATGAAGAGTTCAAAGACACTAGTTTGCTTTTTTTTTTAACTGAGACGTAGATGACAGAGACTTGGGGAACTGATGTTGTAGGGACAGTGAGGACATAGATGTTCCCAGACTGACTGGTTTGCAGTGGTGCACAGGGAAGTCTGGAAAACCTTACCATGGAGGTATAACTCAGGTCATGAATCTCTTAGTGATGGACATGAGGGCTCTGGTGTTTTATGTCAACACAGATGGATGGTTGAAACAATAGGTTGATGCCTTCACCTGGCTGATGCAGTTCTGCATAAGCCAATGATGTTCCTCAGGAATCACACATCCATAGGGCCCTCTGTTTGCTTGTGCAATGTTGCAGGGGTTTAATTCTGCTAAAGCTCTCAGGTCCAATGAAGAATTACTCCGGAAAATATCATTCCTTGATTTGCACAGAGACACAGAAATGGCCACACCAGTCCTGCCCAAGAGACTGGGAAAAGGTATAGAGTGCAAGGTAAAAGAGTTCGGGATGAAAAGGTACAGAGTGCAAGGTTCAGGATATCATCAGAAAATCAAGATAAAAGTACTGGGGAACAGCTCCCCTTGAGTTAATTTACGGTGATAAAAACACACTAAAAAAAGCATTTTACTGGTTTGGGATTTGCCATGCGAACTCCACTTGTCTTCTGCACAGGGTGAGGGGCTCCTCTCCCTGTCTGCAGCATCTGAGGGACTAATCTGACAGAGCTTAACTAAACAGGCCTTGCCATGCACTCTGTGGAGCCTGTCCTGAAGCCAGTTGTCGCTCTGTCAGTATGTGACAAACCTTATTTCCCCTCCAGGATGTGGTTAACTTGTTTTTCAGAACAAGAGGGAGTTAATCTTGCATGGTATAACTTACTCATAAATGCCGACCACAGCATCCTGCCGGCTGCTTCTGAAAGGCAGCTGAGTTGGGGGATGCATGTGTTGGACTAATACCCAAGTTGCCCTGGAAACTATCACTCCATCAATCCACCGTGCATTATTTCCTGTTAGCCTCTTCCTAGTACCAATGAGTGGAAAAAAGCAGCATGCTTTTTTTCTCTTCTGATGCGTGTATTTCCCTTTCTCGCACTCCTACCAAGCTGTCTCTTAACTGCTTTCTTCTTGAGATGTGTGTCTCTCTTTGCTGATGCAAAATGTCCTGCTGGGGTGTCTTCAAAGTTCTCAGAAAGACCAGACCTCACCTGAATCCTCTCAGGCTAGAATTCACAGCCCTGCTGAATATTTTCAAGGTGCCAAAGGGAATCTTACCTTCCCTGCGCGAAGTCTAGAAAAGACAAACTCAGCCAACGGGAGATCTAGGTGAGCAAAGCTGAATTTCTAATTACAGGAAGGCAGCTGGAGTTCAGCAATTTACATTCCAAATTCAGAAGAAAAACACAGAACAAAGCACAGAAATTCATCTTAGCAAAACTTTATTTTGGTCACTACTACAACAACCTAAAATGCAAGGGCCATACAGAAGAAATATAGGTTTAATAAATGAATGCCTCTATGCCTGAACATTATCTGGTTAAACCAAATCACTTCAGCTCCCCTACACCAGAAAATTATTGGGTTTAAAGCTATCTAAACAACATTAAAGCCCTAAATAGAATCAGATGTGCCTGAATTGTCTCAGCAGTAATACATCATGCAATGTGCTTGTACAAGGAAGTTTAAAAGGGTCTTATATTGATGATGAGGATTGGATTTTTCAAAACTATTGGAGCAGGTTGGATGTTTCTATGCAAAGGAGGGAAGAGTGGGGAGACCAATTTCTACTCAGCAGGAGGATAAGGAAATTATACTCTCCTGCATTCACAGAAAGAGCAAAAGCAGTTACAACTCTTAGAACTAAATAAACCAGCTAGGCAGGATTCAAAAGGATGAAAAATCTGAAGGGGAAGGTGCAGTGTGCATTCTGGATGGTTGTTGTCAGCAGACTTGATGCTGGCTGTTTGTCCCCTCTGGCTGCTGGCTCACGTTCTCTCCTGCTGCTCTTCAGTTTGCTGTTGCCTTGCTATCCTGCTCTCTGGAAAAGCAAAGTGTAGGTTAAACTACATTTAAGACAATTGTACCACTGTTTGATAGCTCTCAGATCAAGATCATAGAACTTAGGCTGGACTCTTTTCTGTGCCTCTGGGGATACTGTCATTTTAAAATCCTCCCTCTCTTCTCTTTCCTGCTTCACATATTTGTGTTTTCATAGAATCAAGGAATGGTTTGGGTTGGAAGGGACCTCAAAGCTCATCCAGTTCCACCCCCTGCCATGGGCAGGGACACCTCCCACTGGATCAGGTTTCTCAAAGACTCGTCCAGCCTGGCCTTCTCCAGGCTTTTTGCTCTCCCACTTACAACAGTCGATGCAATCTCTCTTAGGCCCTTCTGGTAACACCTGAGTGGGTCTGGGAAAACAAGTTTGTTGCAAAGAAAACCTGGGCACCAGCCACTAAGACATTGACTTTGGGTACAGAAAGGGACTGTTCTTTCTGTGGTTGTGGTTGCGGGGGGAACAGGTCAGTTCTTTGGGATTTTATTCTGGGAGGGTGTTTGTTTTTTGTTTTTTTATCATGGTTGTTGGTTGTTTCCCCAGAAACCCACAGGATTTCTTTAAAGGAAATGGGAGCACTGCTCGTGGGGTTAGAGAAGTACAGAATGACAGGCAGTGATTCTTGGCATGTGTGTACAGAATTTCTACAGATCAAACTACGTGCTTCCTTACCTCAGAAAAGAAACAGCTTGATGCTCATGAGGGTATTAAAGGCGATGCTTTTTGCCAGCAGGACCCTTAAACCCAACACAGCCATAGACAACATGTTTGCCTTCTCCACTTTGGTATCTGCTTGGTGACAGAGAAAAGATGGGAGAGATCATGGTCTAGAACTTGACATTGTGATAGTGTCAGAAAGGGGAAAAAACAGAGTCACAGAATAGTTTGGGTCAGAAGGCACCTTAAAGATTATCCAGTCCCCGCCTCCTGCCATGGGCAGGGACACCTCCCACTGGATCCTGTTGCTCCAAGTCCCATCCAGCCTGACCTTGAACCCCTCCAGGGATGGGGCAGCCACCACTGCTCTGGGCAACCTGGGCCAGGGCCTCCTCACCCTCACAGGAAAACATTTTTTCCTAAGATCTCATCTCAGTCTCCCCTTTTTCAGATTTTCAGAGGTAATGGTTTCAGGGAAAGGAACAGCAGTAATGGAACAGAGGGTAAAGAAACATGGCAACAACCCGGGAGGGGGATGTCTATCTGGATTGGATTTTGCTTCCTGTTGCTTGTCTGTTACTGAACTACCTGTGGTGAAAAAGCAGGCTGTGTTTGATGAATATGTTGTATTCTGATTCCTCTCTCCCTGAGCAAACACATTTCCATGCATTTATCCCCAGCACAGCAATGTAACTTCCCAGCCTGTTTGGGTCACTGACCTGCTGCAGAGGTGTCAGTGGTGTTGCAGACTTTCTCTATTTCTGGTTCTTCAGCCTCCTTTTCTGTAGTGTAATAAAGGAAAGACATTTATAATCCAAATTTTAAGGAGGATTAACTACATATGCCCCTTCCCACAGGCCTAGGTGGGCAGTGCAGTTTGAGGCTCAAATTACCAGTCACTAATTCTAATATTAATGTCAGGAGGAAATTTCTTCATGCAATTGCAGGAATAAGAATTCCTGTGTTGTTTTGCTTTCACTATCTGAGTGAGGTTCACAATGCCAAAACCAACCCTCCAAAATATTAAAATTGCTTTAGTCAAAAAACCCCCCCAAAAGAACAAACACCAAAACCCACCCCACAGCATCACATTTACTCTGTGTTGGTTTTCAGAAGGCTGGGATAGGCTCTGCTCAGGGGAGTGATTGCTGCTGTGGGTGCGGTCAGTCATACAGAAATAAATAGAAGATTGTGTCTTTTTCTTCCCCACCATCCCAAAAAGTAACTTCAAGTTGTCAAACAGTTAAGAGCATTTATTTGAGATGCTTTTAAACATCTTTCAGCTCTACTTGCTTAAGTACCAGGTGTCTTCCCCATTTCTATGGTTACCCAGGGCAATGCTTCCCAGCAGGAGGAACAGCAAATGCTGGAAGACACACCACCTCCAGAAATAGCTCATAGCTGTACCACAAAATCATACCTGACTTGGTTGTGTTTGCTATAGCTGTGCCACCCCTGAATCTGGCCATGCAGGATACCTCTGCACCCTTTGTCACGTTGACCACCTTGATGGCATTGTACGACCCGTCTGACGTCAGAAACGGTGCACTCGGTTCGTACACGACCGCTTCAGAGGACATCTGCAAGCTGATGTTCTTTGTATAGAAATTCCTTGCCAAACAAGCTGCTTTCTCAATGCCACTGTCTTCTTCTGGCTTCTCTGACTTCATCACCATTAAGTCTGGGGTAGAATCATTTTGATGGTCTGAAAAGCAAAGCCCAATATGATTTTATTGCAAACTTGCCTGGGTGCTGTCATCTAAAGTTCTTTTATACTCAGGTTGTGACAAATTCCTACAATTATCAATGGCTAACTGCCTTTTTTTTGTCATTATTTCTGCCGCTGCTTCCAAAAGATCAGATCAAAGACAGAAAGGGAATGTGAGAGTAGTTCTTTTAATAGGAGCTTTAATTTCAGAGGGTTCTAAGCTTCCTTTTGCCAACACTCGTGCCTATGTATGAAATCTTTATTTTATCAATAATGGGCCTGGAGATGAGAAGAGAACTTTTATGCTTGTCATTCCAAGATTCAAATTATTCTGCTTTCTCAACAATTTAATTTCTAAAAGCAGCACTTCTATCAAGGACTGCCTTGCATATTCATGAGGCATGAAGGAAAAACTGTTTTCCCTTTACTCCCCCTCCACTCCTCCAAACCTCCTTCTGAAGTGGCTAAAAGCTCCAACCAGAGCAGGAGTGGCAGGGCAGAGAGAAGTCGCTTTGTTGCTTCCCTGTTGTGCAAGGTTTCTCCAATGAATTAAGTGACTTGCAGAAACAAAGCACTGCATCGGGAGAGGGGACAAGGCTGATTTTTCCATAACAAATGCTCAGACACAAGAAAGGTTTTGGTCTGTAAGGTGGGAAAGCAGGAGAGAAGCAATCAGCAGTTTGTGAACTGCATATCTCCACTTCTCCAGGACTTTCTGATAAGGCCAAGAATTTACAAGTGGGGGAGGTTTTCCCCACTAGATGCTGTACATGGTGTTAAGCATCCCAGCCCAGTCTGGAGACAACAAAGAAGAATCAGATTGATACAAATTCTTGTGCCTGATCCAAAAAGTGTGACCAGTCTCATCCATGTGCTGAGCCATGAGGTTAGAAACGGGATTCAGCATTTGTATAACAAACTAATTTAAAGGGAAGACCATACCAAGGCCTGTGAACTTGATGACCATGGACAAATCTTCTTACAATTTCCTTTAGATTAGCGTAATACCCACCAGGGGTGTCCTTTAGCCTCAAGATGCTGACAAACAGGGAAGCAAGAAAAACCTGCCTTAGAAGTGAAATTTGGGAAGCCCTTGAAAGATGTTGATGAGTTTCCACAGGGTTTGGGGTCCTTGCTCTCTCACACATCTTTTAGCAGAGTTACTTGGAAACTTTTAGGTGCATTTTTTTCAGTTTTGAAAGAATTTAGGAGTTGAATTCCCCGTTCCAAGCAACATACATGATTGACAAAGGCTTGACCACTGCAAAAGCCTGAATGTCAACAACAGAGCTGCAGCCTTCCCTGGGAATTTCTGATGAGATAGACAGGTAATGCAATAAAACTGCTTCAACTTAAAGCTCTTTTAAGGAAACGGTTGGTCTCAAAAGAATTTAGTATCCAACCAATCATTATGATATCAACTTTGCTTTTAAAATAATGTATCTTTGATCTCAGGTCATAGATGGAAAAACAAGGAGGGTTCCATACACCAATGTCAGGACAAGATTAACAACATAAGTTATAACAAAAGCATGAAACCAAAGAGAATCATCTTGCCTGCTTCCTTGCCAGAAAGGGCTCAGCTTATGAAAAGCTCTCAGGCGTATCAAAAAAGATTTATATGTCCAATTCAGCAGGAGCAGACTGGTGAGGCTCTTTGCTAATGAGAGGTACATTAGGCTTTGAATTTTGCATGGTATCTGCAGTCTGATTGGGATCTCTCAGGTCTAACATTTTGTTCACCACACAGTATTTTTCAGTGTTTGATCAGGGAGTACTGATTTCACTCTCTTTCCTCACCACTCACACTCCATTACTGGGGAATGGAGGTGAAAGCCAAGAAATATTCTGCCTCAACTTCATGGGTTGTCTCCACTGATAAAATAGACACAACTCCATGCTTCTAAACACCTAGTGCAAATAGACCCCTAACAGGAATGCACCATCCACTGAATTAATTTGACTTACTGCATTTAACTCAATCTCTGAGCAATTCAGTAGGATTAAACTAGTACAGAAATGTTGCATAAGATTGAATTTCATGCTTTTGTACAACATCCTTCTTTCCTCTCAGTGGTGTATTTCTAACTCTGACAGAACAGAAAGTCTCAGGAACTTAAATGTCAACCTCCAAAAATAATTATTTCCCTTTAAACTCTCCAAGCACGACTTTAAAACTTAACAGTTGGATGAAAAGTTTGTTAAGATGCCGGAATAAATGGATAGATATAAGGTCCTGAAGACATTCAACATGGGAACACACAGGACTTGTCCTTGTGGAGCCCAAATTCTTTGTTAACCCCCAAGAAATGGCATCAGCATGGGTTTTTATACTTAAACTGATTGTGTCTAAAAACATTAAACATAGAAAGCCTAATGTCTAATTAGTGACTTTAAAGCAGGGAGGAGTGGTTGCCTGAAGTTTAGAAGAAAGAAAGGGGGGGGGGGGGGGAGGAGGGGAAGGGAAAATCCAAAAAATAGCAACTCAGAAGTTAATGCAGCAATAACACTTTAGCAACTCAGAAAAAAATAATGCAGAAATAACACTTACTTGGCTCCACGGTCAGTTCGGTCCCTTTCCCAAAAATAAGAGCAGCAGTAACCCACAGTTAAAAGGCGTAAATCAAAAAAGGCTCGTTTTGCTATTCCTCCTGCATACATTTCCCCTCCAGGTGTTGTACCATGGGTTTGCCAGAGCCTGTCAGTCCTGTGCGTTCTCTGTTATCTGAGTAGATCTTTAAAAGCTTTTCATATTTTCTGATCTCCTGTGTTTCCGAGCAGCCAGTGCACTGGCAAGTTGCTTCTCTGCACAACTCACTGGGTAAGATCTTCAGCAAGAACAATTATAAACCACGCAACTGGAGTTCATAAAGCAGAACTATCTCTTTCTTAGACCCCAGAAACTTCCACTGAGTCCTGTGATTTTGTATTACCTGAAAACACAGCCCTGCATTCCTCCCACTACTTGCTTTGGGAGGGATTTTTGGTATTGCACTCTGGCAGTGGCATATTAGCACAAAAAAACCTGGTCCTCTTTCCCTCTAGTCTTACAAAGCCACAGGAAGAGTTATGTGTTTAATAATGTTATAGGACTTTGTGTTCTTATTGAAAGTTCTATATAGGACTTTGTGTTCTTATTGAAAGTTCTATCTAGAATAAACCAAACTAAAACAAACCCTTATCTGTCCTGAACTGAGTCCTCAAGAGAATGTGTCTCAAATATCCTACAGTGACTGCTAACCCATGTTTCTCTATGTCATTTTGCCTGTGGTGATTATTAAAATGTCCAGGTAATAAAGTTTGACTGTTTCCAGCATCTTAAAATGCACATTAGCATTTCCTAAACAAATCCAAATTTAACAACAAAGAGGTGAAGTTACTCAAATTACAAAAAATTTGGGTTCAACTTATGAAGTATTTCAAGAGACACCAGGTGGCTTAGGTGCCATATAATAATAATCATAATAATCCACATAATCCTAAAGACTTTGTGCAGCTTTGAAAATGTCATTTTATCCTCAGCTGTGCTCCTGCACAGCTTTCCTAAGCAGATACAGGCTGAGGATTCAGCTTGAATCCCTACCTGGAGAGTGTGCACTCCAGGGATTATTGCAGCAGAAAATTCTTACAGTGAACCCAAACCATTATATTCCTTTCTTTTCCCCACCCCCTTAATTTTAATGTAATTTTTAGAAATAAAATAATGGTACTTACTTGGTTCAACTATGAGAGTGGTCCCTCTTCCAAATATCAGTTTATCTACACCCACGCTGCTCACACTGCTGACACTTATTCAAAGAAATAGCTCTCTCCTCATGATATTGCAAAGTGTTGTAAAAATAGGAGATGAAAAACCAGGCATTTGCCTTAATTATCCATGAGTGAAACCCCATGAGGGTAACCAGAGCCACATTTTCTTCTGAAACTGAAAAGCAGAAAACAAGAATGGAATAGTCCAGTGATTTTCAACAGCTTGATTGAGCACAGAATTACCGAATTCTCCCTTCTCTCTTTTAAAAACCTTGTGACTTCTGTACTTCTGGGAGAAACAGAAATAGAAAAAGAGTGTTGTCTTTGTCTCTTTAATCATTTCAGTCACCTACCTCCTATCTTCCCCGAAATATCTTGCTTTTTTGCCATCTCGGGGTTTTTGTACAGGGACCTATGGTGTTTTTACCGTTGTGGTGCTCCAGCCCCCAGTATCACAGTGATACAGTTCAGTACAAAAACTGTTGCTTCCTTCTTCAGCACCACACTGTTTTGGATTCTACAGGCAGTCACCTGACTTCTCAGGTGGTTTCTGACCCAAGATACCACATGAAGAAACATCACACGGCTTTCAAAGAAGGGCTTAAAATAATACCAAAAGGGTTGAATTATAGGAGAAAACTTGCAGATCACAGCACCTCTGAAAAGTCTTGTGGAGTTAAGCTGGAAAGAAAGCAGGAAAACAAGGTCAGGGTTATGTCAAAGCATTTATTTTATGTGTATGTCAAAGCATTTGTGAAAGATATTCTAGGCTGCAGGAAGCTGTCTACTTTTTTACCTTGAATTTGGTTTCATTGCTCAGGAGCATGAGAAATATGCCTCATTTGGGCTCTTATAGTTGATGTCTGGGGGTCTTTTTGTGCCTTAGAAAGTCTTTATACTGTTATAAATAAGAAAAGAAAGTAAGGAAAATGATTGTTGTTTGCTGGGCAGAGGCACTGGAACTGCTAGAGTAAAGGAGATGTTTCAAACTGATCAAATCCTTCATGAGGATCAATTTCTGCATCACTAGCACCATCTGGACCTTGATGGGGAGAGATGGACTCAATCCCTGAGCCCACTCATCCTGCTTCTAACAAAGTAGTGGCGGGCTGGCTCTGTGCCCATCAGGATGGGAAATGGAGGTTCCCACAATGTCAAAGGAGGTTGTGGAGAGGAGGGAGCTGGGCTCTTCTCCCAAGTGACAGGGGACAGGATGAGAGGGAATGGCCTCAAGCTCTGCCAGGGGAGGTTCAGGCTGGACATTAGGAAAAAGATTTTCATAGAAAGGCTCATTGGGCACTGGCAGAATCTGCCCAGGGAGGGGGTTGAGTCACCTTCCCGGAGGGGTTTAAGGGACGGGTGGACGAGGTGCTGAGGCACATGGTTTAGTGTTTGATGGGAATGGTTGGATTCGATGATCTGGTGGGTCTTTTCCAACCTGGTGATTCTATGATTCTATGATTCTATGAAAGGCTGGGAGATTGTGACTTCTGGCACCAAGAGGAAGGCTCGTGATTCACCTTAAGATTTGCTACTACAGAATGAGGAGCTGGGAGTTCTGTCAAACAAGGTGCCTGGCACTATTGACCATGAGCTTCACAGGATCCCCAGAAAAGGTGGTGGATGTTAGTAATCGAAGGCTTCCTGCTGCAAGGAACAGGAGTCTCCTCTGACAGCTGGACCTGCTGTCTAGGGAAGTTTGCTCCTTTGCATGGATTTGGATTAAGGACATTGTTAAAAGGCTTGTAAAACTTATTACCCTAACAGACCATTTCCCATTGCTGCTCTTCCATGGGTGTATTAATAACCACCAAAACAGACCTGGAAAGCTGCAAGCAGCCTCTGGGGGTGACAGTCAGGAGCAAGTGAGCCCATGTGGGTTTCTCTTTGACCCTGCTGGTGAGAAGGAAGAGTGGATGGATCCTGCTTGTCAACAGGAGGTTGCACAGCTGGCATTCGCAAAAGGGAATTGCTTTCTATGACCATGGGACCCTTTTTGAGGATTGAGGGACATTTGGAAGAGATGGGATCCACCTGACTAAACGAGACAAAAAGGTTGGCCAACCAGAAGAACTTTAAAGCAGGAACAACAGGGGAGGAAGAGGATGATCAGCAATCAGGTAAGAAAGTGGTGGGCAGGGTTGGTTCAAAATATCTGAGGAGTGATGTGAACAGGAAAGACTTCATAATGAAAAAAGAGCTGCATGGGGTACACTTCAAGTGCCTGTACATGAAGTGCCTCTGGGAGAAAAGAAATCCCTCATATAGCTTCCGGACAATTAGAAAGGGTGGTGCCTCTTTAAAGTGCCTGTGCACAAACCCATGGGGGGCAAACAAGAGCAATTAGGACTCTGCTGGTAGCTGCAGGGCTATGATCTCATTGATAACACAGACATGGTGAGATAGATCACATGATCCTAGGTCAATCCAAGCATCAATGCTTGTTGAAATGCAGGTTGGTGCATGGTGCCTGGGCTCCTATCCACCATGGGATCACAGAGTTGTGCTGGGAGAGCTACCAGTAGTACAGGAGGGGATAGAACATGGCTGTTAGGAAAGATGAGCTGGGAAGGTGAAAGGGAGGAATTGCCCTGTCTGCGAGAGAACAGCTGGCACACATCGAGCTCTGCTTTGAGATGTACCACAAGGCCGCCAACAGCATATCATAGAATCACCAGGTTGGAAAAGACCCACTGGATCATCGAGTCCAACCATTCCCATCAATCACTAACCCATGTCCCTCAGCACCTCATCCACCATTCCCTTAAACCCCTCCAGGGAAGGTGACTCAACCCTCTCCCTGGGCAGCCTCTGCCAGGGACCAATGACACTTTCTGTGAAAAATTTTTTCCTAATGTTCAACCTAAACCTACCCTGGTGGAGCTTGAGGCCATTCCCTCTTGTCCTGCCCTCTGTCCTTTGGGAGAAGAGCCCAGCTCCCTCCTCTCCACAACCTCCTCTCAGGGAGTTGCAGAGAGCAATGAGGTCTCCCCTCAGCCTCTTCTTCACCAGGCTAAACACCCCCAGCTCTCTCAGATGCTCCTCTTGTTCTCCAGCCCCTTCCCCAGCTTCTTTGCTGTTCTCTGGACTCGCTCCAGAGCCTCAACATCCTTCTTGTGGTGAGGGGCCCAGAACTGACCCCAGGATTCGAGGAGCGGTCTCACCAGTGCCTAATCCAGAGGGAGAAGAACTTCCCTGGACCTGCTGGCCACGCCGTTTCTGATACAAGCCAAGATGCCATTGGCCTTCTTGGCCACCTGGGCCACTGCTGGCTCATGGTCAGTCGCTGTCAACCAACACCCCCAGGTCCCTCTCCTCCAGGCAGCTTTCTAGACAGACTTCTCCTAGTCTGTAGCTGCTCAGGGTTGTTGTGCCCCAAGTGCAGGACCCAGCATTTGGCCTTGTTAAACCTCATCCCATTGGTCTCAGCCCAGCGGTCCAGCCTGTTCAGATCCCTTTGCAGAGACTCCCTACCCTCCAGCAGATTGAAACTTCCACGCAGCTTAGTGGGTGAGGGCAGGTCAGCACGGGTGAAACCAATCTGGGTGGCTGCTGCAGATCCTCTGATGGGAAAAAGAAGTAGATGAGGTCTTCTTCAGACAATGGGAAGGAGCCTCACATTCACTGGCCTTGGTCCTCATTGGGAACATGAACCGTGCCAATTGTCTGCTGGTGGGACAGCACACAGGGGACAAGCAATCAAGCATTTATCTGGAATGTCCTGATAAAAAACTTCCTGACACAAGTGACTGATGAGCTGGACCTCCTGCTTGCAAATAAGGAAGAATTGGTGGTGGATGTGACGGTGAGGAGCAGCCTTGGATTGCAGCTCAGGATCCAGAGATCAGGGAGCAGTGATAAAAGCAGGACCATAGGAGAGCAGAATTTGGGCTCTTCAGGGATCTGCCCAGAATAACCCCATGGGATATGATCCTGGACAGAGGAGGGTCTATGAGAGCTGCTTAATTTTCAGAGATTAGCTCCTTCAAGCTCAAGAATTGTTCAGCTTGAGAAAACAATAAGTCAAGCAAAGGTGGCAGAAGGCCAGAATGATGAACAAGTGGCTCCTGAATAAACTCATAAATGGTAAATACAGAGGAATTGACTGTGATTCCAAGTCCTTGTTCTGATGCCTGGCAGCTGGGGGGTTACTAGTGGGAAGCATCCTTTCCAGTCTCCTGTTCTGGTTCTTCATGCTCCTTGCCTCTGGTGGATACGAATTTAGAAGATCTTTGTTCTTACCAAATAAGTACGAGCGAGTCTTACCTCCCCTGTGCTCTGACACAAAGACAAGAACATAATGCTAAGCTTAAATGGAAACATCTAAACACAGTAGATGAATCCCCATTTGCTCATCTGGAGCTGATGGTCCAGTGTTTAAAATGATGCAAGATGTGATGTTGAATGTTGGGGAAACTGGTCTTGCATAGAGAGGTCTTTCTGCTGTCTGAGTGATCTGAGAATCAAATTCATATACGTGCATGCAGCTGCCTGAGGAAAAAGAGACTATAGGGCACTGTGGTTCCACCTTCAAGAGAAGTCAGCAAGCGAGATGGTTTGTGTGCAGCAGTTCAGCCTTTTTTAGTCACTGTGAAACGTAGTTTCCACGATGATAGACAGCTGTACAAAAACATGTTCTTTTTTTTTCAGTGCTTAGTGCTGAATCCTCTTTCATGTCCTTTGAAGAGTTGGGCTTTATTTCCCTCTTCCTCTATACTGTTCTATTTCTGAACAACCTAAAACAATCTAAAAGCCAGAGAGGTTGCTCTACACTAAAAATAACATTATCAGCATTGCTTTTTGGGGCAGGTAGGGTAATATTAATTTATCACTAAAATATTGGCATACTTGGCAAAAAGGAATATCGTTGCATTTGAGTTGTTTGAGCTGTTCTTACTTACAAGAATCAATTATTACCTTGTCTTTTGACAACCATCAACAGACTTAGGGTGAAATATGATATTTTAAAGAATATCTGGGGACCAGAATATCTGCCCCAGTCTTATTAATTTTTAACTTAGTTGCATTTCACAGTTCCTAACTCTTTCTGAACTTTCAAATATTTCTGTCCTCAAAGCCTACTTTCAAGCTAAATAAAAAATCAGTCCATGTTTATGAATTGTTCAAAAGTTGTTTTGGTTTTGATGATGGTGTTTTAATGGACTCAGTGTACTTTGATGTGCTGAAGTTGTTTAGTTACTCAGGTATTTGACTTCCAATATTCCTTGTTTGATATTTTTATAAGGGTCTTGGGAATTTTTTTCCTGACTATGCAAACTATTTTTTTTCTCAGTTTCTTTGTTCTCATGAACTGGATTATTTGACCACTGAGACAGACATGCTGTGGACTTTTGATTTATTTATGTGTCTTTAACTGAGTTTGAAGGAGGGGACCATTAAGTTATGGTTGACTAAAGCTGGCTTTTAATTTGCTTTTTCTCTTATATTAGTGTTTTACATTAATGGTTACCTGGAATTGTTGAGTAGTTTCTGAATCCTCAAATCCAGTTCAAAGACACAAAAGGAAATAGAATCATAGAATTGTAAAATCATTGAGGTTGGAAAAGACCTCTAAGCTCACCCAGTCCAACTGTCAGCCCAATCTCACTGTTTCTACTAAAAGTGCCAAGTCCACATGTTTGTTTAACCCACCCAGGGGTGAGGACTCCACCACTGCCCTCGGCAGCTTGTTTGAATGCTTCACCGCTCCTTTGGTGAAGAAGTTTTATCTAATATCTAATCCAAACCCCTCAGGTGTAGCTTGAGGCCATCTCCCCTCATCCTAACAGCATTAGTTCAGCCTGGTCACAAGTCTGTGTGGTACCCAGCTCTATTATTCAATATGTGTATTTGCATTGTTGTTTTTCCCAGGCACAAAGGTGTATTTCTTATTTTCAAACACTCATTTTCCTACCTGTCATGCTATATTTTTCAGCTTTTAACATGGGCTTGTTCATCTCTGTTCCCTTTACTGTGTCAAAGGGTTTTCCCTCTCCTCCAGGAAAGGTGTCAAGTTGGCTGATACGATACTTTCAGTCTTTTGAACTGTTGGCAGGGCAAAGAAAACAAGCCTCCCTCCTGCAATAGGCCTGGGAACATACAGGTGCCTCTCCCATACCTTTCACTTGCTGCCAAGTCTTCCTAGGGCAGTGAGCCTGTCAGGGATATCTCAGATGCAGTTAAACAGCCTTTTCCCTTCTGGGTGGCCACAGGAACACACCTGCCTTCACAGACAAGCCACATGCTTGGATTTGTTTGGTTTAAAAGTTGAGTTCTGCCTTTGTTTTTTATCTCCACTCCAGTGCATCCCCTCCAAACAATTGCAGGAGGCGCTCCAGTCCTGCCGGTGATGAGCTGGAGAGAAGGTTTAGACTATCTCTGTTCCACTAGGTGAATCTTTAGACCTTTCTTTGAGTTCCAATTCAGAGGAAATGAGAAGAAAAGGAGTCCTCCTTTCCTCCAGAGAAGTGCTCTAGGCAGATAAAGATACGTTTTGGAAGGGAGCCAGCCAGTGGTTGTGCATACACGGTGTTTGAATATATACTGCTGCTTTCAGAACAAACTACCCTGGCCTTTCCAGCATAATTCTTCATGACTTGCTCCCCAAACTCTGTTTTTATTATAACACAACTTCATTTTTTTGAGGGGGAACAGCTCTCTCTGACCCTAGTTCCCAGAACATCCACCTGATTTTATCACACATCTACAAGAGGCTGTGTCCATGGCTTTCATTGGGAAAGAGAGCTGGTTCAGGGATACATCTGTCAAGAAGGTGACCATGTTCTGGGTGATGGCAAGTTGACCATGAGCCAACAGTGCCCTGGCAGCCAAGAAGGTGAATTTTATCCTGGGGGACATTAAGCTTCAGTAAAGCCTTTGACACAGTTTCTCACAGCATTCTGCTTCAGAAACTGTCAGCCTCTGGCCTGGACAGGCGCACACTCTCCTGGGTGGAAAACTGGTTGGATGGAGGGCCCAGAGAGTGGTGGGAAATGGTGTGAAATCCAGCTGGAGGCCAGTGACAAGTGGTGTCCCCAGGGCTCAGTGCAGGGTCCAGCCCTGTTCAATGTCTTCATCAATGACCTGGATGAAGACATTGAGGGCACTCTTAGCAAGTTTGTGGGTGATACTAAGCTGGGTGGCAGCGTGGATCTGCTGGAGGGTCGGGAGGCTCCAAAGGGATCTGAACAGGCTGGATCCATGGGCTGAGACCAATGGGATGAGGTTCAACAAGGCCAAATGCCGGGTCCTGCACTTGGGGCACAACAACCCTGAGCAGCTCCAGACTAAGAGAAGTCTGGCTGGAAACTGCCTGGAGGAGAAGGGCCTGGGGGTGTTGGTTGACAGCGACTGAACATGAGCCAGTGGCCAGGAAGACCAATGGCATCTTGGCTTGGATCAGAAACGGCGTGGCCAGCAGGGCCAGGGAGATTATTCCCCCTCTGTACTCGGCACTGGTGAGATCGCTCCTCGAACCCTGGGGTCAGTTCTGGGCCCCTCACCACAAGAAGGATGTTGAGGCTCTGGAGTGAGTCCAGAGAAGTGCAACGAAGCTGGAGAATGGGCTGGAGAACAAGAGGAGCAGCTGAGAGAGCTGGGGGTGTTTAGCCTGGAGAAGAGGAGGCTGAGGGGAGACCTCATTGCTTTCTCCAACTACCTGAGAGGAGGTTGTGGAGAGGAGGGAGCTAGGCTCTTCTCCCAAGTGACAGGGGACAGGACGAGAGGGAATGGCCTCAAGCTCCGGCAGGGGAGGTTTAGGCTGGACATTAGGAAAAAATTTTTCACAGAAAGGGTCATTGGGCCCTGGCAGAGGCTGCCCAGGGAGGGGGTTGAGTCACCTTCCCTGGAGGTGTTTAAGGGACGGGTGGACGAGGTGCTGAGGGACATGGTTTAGTGATTGATGGGAATGGTTGGACTTGATGATCTGGTGGGTCTCTTCCAACCTGCTGATTCTATGATTCTATGATTCTATGAAGCACGGCATTGCCAGCCAGGAGTGGGAGAGGATTGTCCCACTTTGCTCCACACTGGTGAGGACCCACCTCAAGTATTGGTTTGGGTGCCACAAAGAGTTGGAGAGTGTCCAGAGAAGGCCACAAAGCTGGTAAAGACTCTAGAGGGGAAGTCATATGAGGAGCAGCTTAAGTCACTTGGTCAGTTCAGCCTGGAGAAGAGGAGATTGAGGGGGGCTTTGTAGCAGTTTACTGTTTCCTCACAAGCAAAGCAAGAAGAGCAGATGCTGATCTCTTCTCTCTGGTGACCAGTGATAAGACCCAAGTGAATGGCAGGAATATGCCAGGGGAGGGTTAGGTTGCATTCTGGGTGCAACCATCCAGCCAATTCCTTATCCATCAAAGGGTCCATTTGTCAAATCCATCTCTCTTCAATTTAGAGAGAAGAACGTTGCAGGGAACCATGTCAAAGGCCTCACAGAAGTCAAGAAATGTGACTTCTGTAGCTCTTCCCTTGGATGCTGATGTAGCCATTCATCATAGAAGGCTACTAGGTTGGTCAGGCAAGACTTGCTGTCACAGTTTAGCCACAACACAACTAATTTAAGCAGCTAAAACCATGCAGTTGGACTCCCAGTTCACTTCTGAGGGAAAGGGGAAGGGAAAACAAGAGGAAGAAGACTTGCAGGTTGGAAACAAACTACAGTTTTAATGAGATGATTATGATAATAGAATAATGAAAAAATTATACAGTAAAAAATATATATACAAATATATGGGATCGTATCTCCACCCCACCCCTCGATGACTCTACATCACCACAAATACTGTAGAGCAGACAAGAAGAAATGGCTCCACAGCTAGAAGGGAGCTGAGGTCAGGAACTGGAATCAGGAACATATGGCTCTGGAGCAAACAAACAGATGAGGTCCTCACTGCATGTCATCTATCACAGAAGAGGGTGAGACCCTTGTGATGTCTCAGTTTTATAGTGATGGGATGGAATCCTCTGCTGGTCAGGTTGGGTCACCTGTCTTGTCTGCCTCTCCCTGCAGATATGGCTTGTTTTTTGGCAGCTCGAGGATGACCTTAGTTTCCATAGGAATAAGTATAAGCAGTGGCCTCTCTGCACCCCAGTGCCTGTGTGAACACTGTAAGAGAGAAAATGAAAAACACACAGTTCACTTTTAGAAAATTAAGTTAGACAAACCTGAGTTAGAGTCAGAAAACTGACAGAAAACTTCGCCCTTGGTGAAGCCATGCTGGCTGTCCTGAATCACCTCCCTGTCCTCCTGAACATCACTTCTAGGAGGATCTGTTCCATGATCTTCCCAGGCACAGAGGAGAGGTTGACAGGTCAGGGGTTCCTAGAGTTCTCCTCTCCACCCTTTTAAAAAATAGGTGCAATGTTTTCCTTTTTTTAGTCCCTGGGGACTTCCCCTGACTGCCGTGACTTTTCAAATATCATGGAAAGTGACTTGGCAACTCCACCAGCCTATCCCCTCAGGACTCTGGGATGTATCTCATCAGCTCCCATAGACTCAGGTATATTCAGGTTCCTCAGGTGGTCTCAAACTAGACTTTCATTAAGGTGGGAGGGACATTGCTCCCCCACTCCCTGCCTTGATGTCTCGAGAGGTGTGGAAACAGAAATTCCCATTGAAAACTGAAGCAATAGAGGTGAGTACCTTGGTCATTGTTACCAGTTTACCAGTTGAGTTCATCAGGGGTTACGGTTTCTTTGATCTCCATTTTCTGGATGAAAGACCTATAGAAGCCCTTCTTGTTATTTGCATCTCATGCCGAGTTCAGCTCCAGACACACCTTGGCCTTCCTGACCCCATCCCTACATCCCTATAGGCAGCATCTCTATACTTTTCCCAGGATTCTTGTCCCTGCTTCCACTGCCATGCATCTCTTTCTTGATCTTTGTTTGCCCCAGAAGATCTCGACTCAGACTTGGTTGTCTCTTGCCTTCCTTCCCTGATTTCTGACACCAAGGGATCAAGAGCTCTTGTGCTCCTTGGAAAATGACCTTAAAGCTCTGCCAGCTCTGTCCTCTCCTCTTGCCTCTGAGGGCAGTTTCCCACGAGGTCCTAGTGACTCTTGCCTTAAACAACTGGAAGTTTGCTTTCCTAAACTGCAGGATCCTGGCTGTAATTGTGTCCGAGGGCGGACCACCCGCGGAGTCAAAAGGTTCAAGGCAAACCCTCTTGCTTTCTAAGATCCTCCTCGGAGGGGAGCCTAGGTTTGCTGGATCTGACCTTATTCCCAGAATTGGACAACAGTTAAGGCTATAATGCTCTACTAGAGCAGGTGGACTGGCTCTGCTTGGGATGGAGTTAACGTTCTTCATGGCAGTCTGTGTGGGCAGCTGGGATGTTTTGTGACCAAAACCATGTCGATGGATGTTTCGGCTCTTGCTGAACAGGGCTCAGACAGCGTCAGGGCCTTCCCTGTTTCTCCTGTTGCCCCACCAGCTCTACAGCCGACAACAACCCCAAAAGGATCTTCTGTACTGCATGATGTCTAGGGAGGCAATAAATCTGTGAGGATGGGGGATGTTGAGAGTGATGAGATTTGTCTTTCTCTAGTAATCATTGTGTGTGCTGAAGGCTGCTTTCCTGGAAATGGTTGAACCTTCCTGCTAGTGGGAAGTCGGGAAGGAATTCCTTTGTTTCCTGCAGGATCTGTGCTGTGCAGGGGACCCACACTGGAATGGTCCAATCCTGAAGGACTCCAGGCTGGGAAAAGGATCTATTCCCAGTCCCCCCGCCGGGGTTCATGCACCGCTGCATGGAACAATGTAGAGAAATCGGGAGTGAATCTGGGCTTGGGAAAAGGAAAGGGGGGTGGGGTGGTGGGGGAAAGAAGGTGATTCACAATTTGTTCCTCTTTCTCTTCACCCTCTTCTGAATGGAGCGGCAAGAAATGAAATTAATTTATTATCCAACTGGAGGGGGTTTTGCCTCTGATGGTCATTGCTGAGTCTCTCCCTCTCCTTATCTCCATGCATAACTTATTCCATTCCTTTATTTCCCCCTCTCCAGGTGTGGAGGGGGACTAACAGAGCAGCTTGGTGGGCATGTGGAGGACAGCCAGGGTCAACCCACCATACCTTGGACACTTCTTTTTCCTGATCAGCTCATCGTAGCAATTACCCACCACAAGCTCACCCACATTGAGCTGCACTTGCTCTTTCCTAACAGCCTGGTTCCATCCCCTCCTACACTCCTGGAAGCTCCCCCACCCCAGCTGTGTGATCCCAAAGTTCTGTGATCCCAAAGCTCTGCGGACAAGCCACAGAGGAAACACTGGGCCATGGGGCAGAGGAGCCCAGGCACCAACCTGCACTTCACCATTCACCCTCAGCACTTCCCAGAACACATACAGCTGCATCACAAATGCTCTCAACCCTTGAAACACCCTGCCCTTCACCACCTTGCAGTGCAAGCGCACCAAAGCTCTGCTTCCCACATCTGCCCTTGCCTGACACCAACGGCTGCTTAGTGGCTGTGAGAATGAAGTGCTGCCATGTCAGTATTCTAAGTCGGTTTTCAGTCCCCTCTACTACAGAGCTGCACCAGGGTGGGCTGAGCAGCACAATAATAAACTGCTTGATCCCCTTGCTGTGCTGCTTGGATCTCCACTGTGAATCTGTTCTGGAAGATCTCCACTGTACCCTTAAAGCGATCCTGGAAACCTTCTGCATACACACCTCCCACCTGGAAAATCCAGTCCAGAGTGCCTCATGGCCCCTGCCGGTACAAGTACATGTAGTATCGGCTAATCTTGTCTCCACTCATGCTGCACTGGAAGGTGACTCCATCTCCCTCTTGCAGGGCCAGTTTCCTGATGGGCTGCTCCAAGACTGCCTGGCCAGTGACTGCTGCAGGGAGGAAGAACAAGTCCTGAGCAGACCAAGATTCAGTAACTGTCAAGGCAACACTGCTGAGGGCATTGCAATGGGAATAGGCCAGTTGAAGGGTGAATCCTTCTCTTTGAGCCCAGCCAACAAAGATCATAGAATCACCAGGTTGGAAAAGACCTGGTGATTCTGGTCCAACCATTCCTATCTGCCACTAAACCATGTGCCTGAGCATCTCATCTACCCATCTTTTAAATACCTCCAGGGACGGTGACTCCACCACCTCCATGGGCAGCTTGTGCCAGTGCCTGATGACCCTTTCTGTGAAAAATTTCTTTCTGATGTCCAGCCTGAACCTCCCCTGGTGGAGCTTGAGGCCATTCCCCCTTGTCCTGTCCCTTGTCAGTTGGGAGGACAGCTCCCTGCTCTCTACAACCTCCTTTCAGGTAGTTATAGAGAGCAATGAGGTCTCCCCTCAGCCTCTTCTTCTCCAGGCTAAACACCCGCACCTCTCTCAGACGCTCCGCATAAGGCCTGTTCTCCTGCCCCTTCCCCAGCTTCGTTGCTCTTCTCCGGACTCGCTCCAGAGCCTCAACATCCTTCTTGTGGTGAGGGGCCCAGAACTGACCCCAGGATTCGAGGAGCGGTCTCACCAGTGCTGAGTCCAGAGGGGGAATAACCTCCCTGGACCTGCTGGCCACACCGTTTCTGATCCAAGCCAAGATGCCACTGGTCTTCTTGGCCACCTGGGCCACTGCTGGCTCATGTTCAGTTGCTGTCAACCAACACCCCCAGGTCCTTCTCCTCCAGGCAATGAAAGATGAGCAGAGAAATAGAGCTGGTACCAGAAAATGGGGCTTGTGAGGAAGAAGAAACCACACTGCCCTCCTCTGTACTGCCAGCCTCAACCTGCTCTTTCCCAGGGGAGGCCCAATGCCCTGGGATCAGTTGGTCCCAGCCAAGAGCAAAACCTTAGGCCCCAAGAGGGTGGTAGCAGCAGGAGGTGCCCTGCCTGTCCCCATGTGACAGAGGATGCAGGCTGGATGGATCTGCCTCATTCCCAAGAAGAGAAGGAAGGCTCTGCCCATTGTGATCTGCAGAGCTGGCAGAGCTGGGGGGCAGCTCAGCTGCAAGCACTCAGCCCAGATCCCCAGAACCCTGTTCAGCCCAGCGGCAGGCTCAGGTCCTGGAGGGCATCATCCCTTCCTTCCACTCACCTACGATGGGCAAGAACCCCACACACAGGGCAGCTCCCATGGCCAGCCCTGCTCTGTCTTGCCTCTCTCTCACTGCCCTCCGCCTGCGCAAGAGCTCTGCATACAGCTGCCCTGCCTGTGCTCCTGGCCCTGCCCTCACTCCTAGCCCTCCCAGTCCCTCTCTCACTCTACAACAACAGGCGAGGGCAGATACGGGGCTGCAGAAGACCAAGGACTTGAAGCTCTTTTTCCCCCCGGGGGTCTGTTGCCCCTGCAGGGGGCAAGCCCAGGGTGCTCCTTTGACAGCAAAACCTCGTTGGGGCAAATGGGCACGGGTTGCTGTAGGGCCAGCCCGACCTTCCTCACAGGAAGGGCAGCAGGAGGCTGCTGGGGCTTTAGAGGAGGTCCTTAGTCTCCACATTCCACGGTGCTTCTGAGCTTCTCCTCCCAAGTGGGAACTCCTGAGCCCAGCTCCACTTGGGCACAGGACACCCCTAGGCAGATAAGTGCCCCGCATTCTTCCCTACACTCCAGACCAGTACCCTACTGCTCCACTCACTTCCTCACGCTGACCCTTCTCCAGCTGCCTCTTCTCTGGCATTGTCGTTCCAGACCCTACAAGGCAGAAACACAAACACCACAGCAAAGAGACTCACGATGGTGTCCAGGGGAAAAGATGCTCTGCAGTCAGTTCCTGCTGATGCCCTGCTGGGGGCTCCCTGAACTAGACAAGGTTTCAAAACTCACTTCAACTCCAACTTTCTATGTTCAAAGTTTAGTTAATCAATGGTCGTTCAGGTTTTTCCCAAACCAACCTCTTTCCCTGCCACTTTGTGCCTGTGGGAGACACTGAGAAGGAAGGAAGAGGGTTAACAGCCTTCTCAAGGTTTCTGAGTGCTGGCAGGAGACTGCTGCTGCTCCAGCACCTTTGTGCCCTTGTCTGGGAAAAGCCAGGTGAGAAACATCTGGAGAAGTGTGGGAAGAGCACTTTCCTAAGTCTTTTGATGAGCCCTGCCAACTCACAAGGGGGAATCCTTTTGCTGCTTTGAGACTGCTAAACTCCATCTGCTGCCAGACAGCCCAGGGCCAATAAAACCACCCCGGATCAAAACCCTAAATCCCCTGAAGGCACCAGCCCCTCATGCACATGTTAATCAGAGGAGTTCTCCTGTTTCTTTCACTGTTCTTCCCTGCCACTTATGGCATTGAGGACACCACTCCCTGTGCTCCTGATCCTTCATCCAATTGCCCCAGTGCCCTGAAGTCCCTTTTGATGGCTTTTGGACTTCTCTCCTCAGTTGTCCCTGCCAACCTTTGTAACGAGTAGTAAAAACCGGAGGGCTCTACCAGAACAGGGAGTTCCGTACTAACATCTGTAACCTGGACCCTAGGGAGGCAGCCGACTGACCTGTGGGATGGGTCTGGTCAGCATAAGGGACAACTGGAACATTTGCCAGCTTCCAGTTTTCTGGGACCTCTCCAGACTGCCAAGATCATTGAAAAACAATGATGAGAGGTCACGTCATGACACTGTCTGGGTCTTTCAGTGCTCTGGGATGGAGTCGTGCAGGCCCAGAGACAGAAGGGCATCCAGCTGCAGAGGTGCAGAAGAAATGCTCTAAACGAAGCCCCAAGCCTGTTTTCCACTGGCCCCTGGTCCTCTCTGGGAGAGGAAGAGACTGAAGGAGAGAAGCAGAGTCTGGGAAGAAGGAGGGAAGAGAGGGAGGGGAGTTTGCATGAGGGATGAGGTTATCTTTCATTCTCACCATTCCGTGATTTTAATTGGCAAAGTCATTTACGGTTTTAGCTGTGTGGAGGAAAGGGCAGGAGCCTTTTTGACCCAAGGGACCCCTTTAAGCCCAGGGATGAGCACCAACCCCCCCACCCCGCCCCTGCCTGTGACCAGCCCTGAGGCCCCAGCCCCAGCTTTCTTCTGCCTAGCAGCTCTGGCTGGTTCCCCGCAGGTTTCTGTTCAAGCTCAGCTGCATTTCCCGTCTCTGTGCAAATGGCACAGAAATAGCGGGCAGAGTCGTGGAGGTGGAGGGCACGCAGCGACAGAGATGCCACGGACTGATAATTGTCCCGGGATACTGTGGCTCGACCCTGCACTGATGGCCCAAATCTAATGACTGAGGAAGAAGCGCTGATGACGGACACCCACTCGAGCCTGGCACCAGTTGCCTGGCGGTACCACCGAACTGCAGAATTTTCGAAGGATAAGCCAAACGAACGACATGAGAGGAGCACGGAGTCCCCTGGTGCTTTCAGCCCCCCACCAGACTCCATCACACTCGGCTGTGCCCACAGCCCTGCGGACAGAGAACATGGAATGAGACGATGGAAGCTAGCAGTGTTGGGAAAGGAGTTCTTGGAGAAAGACCAGGACCACCTGCATTATGCAGTGATGTCATTTTCTGCCTTTGGTGAGCCACCTCAGCACTCACTGGATCCAAACCTCAAACAGCCGTGTCCCGGGCCGCAGCGGGTTTCTGTTCAAGCTCAGTTGCATTTCCCATCTCCATGCGAACAGTGCAGAGGCAGCAGGCAGAGTCTTGGGAGTGCAGGGCATGCAGGGACAGAGATGTGGTAGGTAAGTGTGAGGGATGGTGAGCACCCTGAAATGCACTGGGAACAAAAAGCAGGACAGTACCTTCAGGGCTTTGCTCTCACTGGCACAAGGAATCACACAAGGGACTTATTGTCCCTGAAGCCCAGGCTTTCATGGAGCCCCAGGGAAGAAGGAGACCAAGGGAAGGCAGAGAGGAGCTGCAGGCAAGGAAGGTGACCAGGCTGCTTGGGTGACAGGAACTCACTGAAACACCTCCAGGGGATAAAGCAGAGCATGTGAGAGTGAGCAGGGGGAAACTGGCAGAGCTGGCAAAGAAGCTCTTGGAGAAAGATCACAAAAAACTTGTGGAAGAGCCCTGAGGTACCTCAGCACTCAGCTGCTCCAAACGTGATGCACTCTCTCCCGGGCCCCAGCAGGTTTCTGTTCAAGCTCAGCTGCATTTCCTGTCTCTGTGTCAACGGCACAGAAGTAGCGGGCAGAGTCGTGGGTGTTCAGGGCAAGGCAGGAAAGAAATGCCTTGGACTGGGAATTGTCCCGGGTAACTGTGGCTCTACCCTGCACTGATGGACCATATTTAATGACTGAAGAATCAAAGCTTATCACAGACACCCACTCGAGTGTAGAGCCTGGTGGCTGGCGGTACCACCAAATGTAATAGTTTTCGAAGACGAAGCCAGTCCCATGGCAGGAGAGGAGCACGGAGTCCCCAGGCTCTCGCAGTCCTCCACCAGCCTCTGTTAACCTCCACTGTGCCCACAGCCCTGCAGACGAGAGTAGGAACAGCTGGACAGGGTGCGCCCATGGCCCAAGGCTGTTCCTGCACTCTCTCAGTGCCCCAGCCAAGTGCCACACGCAACCCCTGTGTCTCCCTTAACTCTTCCCAGTCCTTCTCCTTCTTCTTTCCCTTCTGCCTCTCCTGTACCTCTGTGCTCCCCTTTCTCCTGCATGGCTGCCCTCACCACTGGCCCCTCACCCCCTGACCCCACAGCCAAGCTCGACGCCAGAACCCACAGCCCAAGCTGCTCCCCATCCTGCCGTGTCCACCTCTCTCCTCCCTTTCTACACTCAAGCAGATCCGCACTCCAGACCCCATACCCCACTGCTCCACTCACTCCCTCACGCTGACCCTTCAGCTGCGTCTTCTCTGGCATTGACTTCTCAAACCTTCCATGGAGCAAACACAAACACCACAGCAAAGGGACTCATAGGAATGGAGGAGACTGATAGGAATGGTAGGACTCGATGATCCACGTGATCTTTTCCAACCATAGAACAGAATTCTAGATTTTCCATAGAATTCTCTGATATCTATGATTTGTGATAGTGTCCAGGGGAAAAGATGTTCTGCACTCAGTTCCAGCTGATGCCCTGCTGGAGGGTTCCCTGAACTTGAAAAGGTTTCAAAACTCAATTCAATGTCAACGTTCTATGCTCAAAATTTAGTTCTTCAATGCTCGCTCTGCTTGTCGTAAACCAACCTCTTTCCCTGTCACTTTGTGCCTGTGGGAGACACTGAGAAGGGAGGAAGAGGGTTAACAGCCCTCTCAAGGTTTGTGAGTGCTGGCAGGAGACTCTGCTGCTGCTTCTCCAGCACCTTTGTGGCCCTGTCTGGGAAAAGCCAGGTGAGAAGCATCTGACGAAGTGTAGGAAGAGCTCAGCCTGGCAGCCAAACATGAGAGACCTGCCCTCCTTCCAGCCCTGTGCTGGCCCTGCCTGTGTTCCAAGCACTCTGACTTCTCCAGCTCTGGTGCTGCAGGAATCGGTGCCCGTGGCCACGGCTGCTGGCTAGAGCTCTTCCAGAGAGAGCTGCTTGCTGGAGGGGTCTGCATGGCTGGAGACAAGGTGTGGGAAGGGGGAAGCAAACAGTCCTGTGAACGGACACCGCCACACTGTTGGGCTGCAGGTCTGTTCGCGTTCCTCCACCAGCCTCCACTGCGCCCACAGCCCTGCGGATGGAGAGTGACACCACTTGGGACCTGCCACCAACTGCCCTTTACTCCATTCACCACATGTCTTTGGGAGCTGCCACTTTCTCCACTGCAAACAGGACGTGCATCTAAGGAAGGAGCAGCTGGGAAGGGACCAAGGGAAGGTAGAGAGAGGCTGCAGGCAGGCAGGGTGGCCAGGCTGCTTGGGCGATAAGAAATATGCTGAACATCCTCTGCAGAATAAAGCAATGCTTTGAGATGCAGGAGAAGGATAGAGGTGGTGCGGGCAAAGCAGCTCTTGCTGGAAGGTCAGGACTATCTGCAGAGTGCGGTGCTGGCCCCTGTCTCCCTGCCACAGGCTGAGGTGCCCACATCTCCCCTCCCCAGAGCTCCTACACCATAGGCCATGCCCCAGCGGGTTTCTGCTCAAGCTCAGCTGTGTTTCCCATCACTGTGGCTATAGCAATGGTGCACATATAGCGGGCAGAGTCCCGGTGGTGCAGGGCACGCAAAGTCAGAGATGTCTCAGACAGGGTATTATTCCGGGATGCCGTGGCTCGACCCTGCACTGACGGCCCGAAGCGAATGACTCTGGAATCAAAGCGGATAAGGGACAGCCACTCGAGTCTGCCACCGGGTGCCTGCCGGTACCACCAAACAGAAGAATATTCAAATGTGAAGTTGGATGCGTGGCAGCAGAGGAGCACAGTGTCTCCGTGTGCTCGAAGTCCTCCACCAGACTCCGTCAGCCTCCACTGTGCCCATAGCCCTGTGGATGGAGAGCGTGGACAGTGGGGCAGGGTGTGATCTTGGGCTGAGGTGTTCCCCTGCCACGAGGTACCCTCTGCCCAGTACCTGCTGCCAGTCCTCTCTCTTCCTCTATTTTTATCTTTCCTTCTCCCTCTCCAACACAGTCTCCCTCAATTTCCCTCTCCCTCTCCCGCTTCTCTCCCCATTTCCCCAGCCCCAGGATCTCTCCCCGTTTGGCTCTCACCTCCCGGCTCCGCGGCCAAGGACAAGAGCAGGAGCCACGGCCCCACCAACTTCTCCATCCTGCCCTCCTGAGGCACCTCGACAGCCGCCACAAATGGGCTGGCAGAGACCTCCCCCACCACCCCCAGGCACAGCAAAGTCCTGCCCCTGGGGAGGAACCAACCGGGGAAGTGACAGGGCACAATCCAAAGGCCTGAGATGACAGAGGTGACCCATTAATGATTCCGGCTTATCACGGAGTTATAGAATCATAGAATCAGCAGGTCGGAGAAGACCCACCGGATCATTGAGTCCAACCATTCCTATCAATCACTAAACCATGTCCCTCAGCACCTCGTCCACCATTCCCTTAAGCCCCTGCAGTGAAGGTGACTCAACCACCTCCCTGGGCAGCCTCTGCCAGTGCCCAATGACCTTTTCTGTGAAAATATTTTTCCTAATGTCCAGCCTGAACCTCCCCTAGCGGAGCTTGAGGCCATTCCCTCTTGTCATGTCCCCTGTCACTTGGGAGAAGTGCCCAGCTCCCTCCTCTCCACAACCTCCTTTCAGGTACTTGTAGAGAGCAATGAGGTCTCCCTTCAGCCTCCTCTTCTCCAGGCTACAGAAACCCAGCTCTCTCAGGTGCTCCTCATAAGACTTGTTCTCCAGTTGTTTAGATCAATTATACTATTTATATGGAACACAGATCATGAACGAATGAATTCTTCAGGAAATGAATTCTCCATGGGTCCAAGTGTGGAATGAAGGCACAGTGCCCTGTCAACTGGCACAGAGCTCTGAGGGTGCTCCAGGGGGAATTAGCGTTGCGTTGCTGTGTGTGCTGGTCCATCTGTAATGCTGGACCATTGGAGAGAGGATCCCAGGCACCAAGCACCAACCTGTGTGCCACCATTCACCCTCGGCACTTCCCACAACTCATCCTCCTGCCTCACAAATGCTCAAAACCACGCTGCCTTCCACCACCTTGCACTGCAAGCACATGAAAGCTCTGCTTCCTGCACCTGCCCTTGCCTGACACCAACTGCTGCTTAGAGGCTGTGAGAAAGAAACACTGCCACGTCTGTATTCTCTGTACACTCGGTTTTTGGTCCCCTCTACTGCAGGGCAGAAGCAGAGTGAGAGCAGCAGCAGCACAGTAATAAACTGCTTGATCCCCTTGCTTGGCTGCCTGGATCTCCAGTGTGACTCTGTTCTCGGAGGCCTTCACTGATCCCTTCAAGTGATCCTGGAAACCTTTTCCATAGGCACCACCCTGCCGGAAAATCCATTCCAGAGTGCCTTGTGGCCCCAGCCGATACCAGAACATGAAGTATCTGCTCATCCGGTCTCCACTCATGCTGCACTGGAAGGTGACTCCATCTCCCTCTCGCATGGCCGCTTTCCTGGTGGGCTGCTCCAAGACCACCTGGCCAGTGACTGCTGCAGGGAGGAAGAACAAATCCTGAGGACGGCGAGATTCATCAAGGGTCAGGGAAACACTGGTGAGGGCATTGCGATGGGAACGGACCAGTGGGAGGATAAATCCCTCTCTTAATGACCCCCATCTCTCAGCCCAGGCACAGCCACACACTGGCTTGCCTGAGAAATGGGCTGAGACCCCAGTAACTTGGAGGAGGGCAAGGCAGGAGGGGAGGATGACGATGTTGCTCAGGCATGGCCCAGTGTCTGTCACTGTGGTCCCTGCAGGGCGCAGTAATAGAGCGCAGTGTCCCCCAGCCCCAGGCTGGTGATGGTCAGGGTCCCGGAGCTATTGTCAGCCTGGCAGGAAAACCTCTTGCAGGCAAAAGGGGCCGTGTGGCTGTAGGAGCCTCCGCGGCCCTTGCTCTGCAGCAGGTACTGCAGGGCTCCTCCAGGACACTGCCGGTACCACGCCACGTAAATATAGGAGGAGTTGGAGCTGTAAGTGCATCGCAGGGTCCCGGTCTCCCCTGCTCACTGCCACACCACAGGCTTTGTTGCTTGGATCTCAGCACCGTGTAATGCATCTGGAATAAAAAGCAGGGCTGTTCCCTGAGGACTTTGCTCTCACTGGCACAAGGAATTGCCCCAGGAGACCTTGCTGTTCCTGATGCCTAGGCTTTCCTGGTGGACCCATGGAAAATGGTGACCAAGGGAAGGCAGAGAGGAGCTGCAGGCAACGAAGGTGACCAGGCTGCTTGGGTGACAGGAACTCACTGAAACACCTCCAGGGGATAAAGCAGAGCATGTGGGAGTGAGTAGAGGGAAATTGGCGGTGTTGGAAAACGAGCTCTTGGCAAAAGGTCGCGAAAACCTTGGGGAAGAGCCCTGAGCCACCTCAGCACTCGGCTGCTCCAAACGTGGTGCACCCATTCCCGGGCCCCAGCAGGTTTCTGTTCAAGCTCAGTTGCATTTCCCGTCTCTGTGTCAACCGCACAGAAGTAGCAGGCAGAGTCGTGGGTGTTCAGGGCATGCACGGACAGAGATGCCTTGGACCGGGAATTGTCCCGGGAGACCGTGGCTCTACCCTGCACTGATGGGCCATATAGAATGGTTGAAGAATCATAGCTTATAACAGACACCCACTCGAGTGTAGCGCCTGGTGGCTGGCGGTACCACAGAATGTCATAATATTCGAAGGCGAAGCCAGTCCCATGACAGGAGAGGAGTACGGTGTCCCCAGCTGCTTGTAGTCCTCCGCCAGCCTCTGTTAACCTCCACTGCGCCCACAGGCCTGTGGACAGTAGCAAAAGCAGCTGGACAGGGTGTGCCCATGGCCCAAGGCTGTTCCCGCACACTCTCAGTGCCCCAGCCAAGTGCCAGCTGCAACCCCTGTGTCTCTCTTAACTATTCCTAGTCCTTCTCCTTCTTCTTTCCCTTCTGCCTCTCCTGTACCTCTGTGCTCCCCTTTCCTTAGCCCCAGCATTGCTGCCCTCAGCACTCGCCCCTCACCCCCTGACCCCACAGCCAAGCTTGACGCCGGAACCCACAGCCCAAGCTGCTCCCCATCCTGCCATGTCCACCTCTCTCCTCCCTTTCTACACTCAAGCAGATCCACACTCCACACCCCATACCCCACTGCTCCACTCACTCCCTCACGCTGACCCTTCTCCAGCTGCCTCTTCTCTGGCATTGACTTCTCAAACCATCCATGGAGCAAACACAAACACCACAGCAAAGAGACTCATAGGAATGGAGGAGACTGATAGGAATGGTAGGACTCGATGACCCAAGTGATCTTTTCCAACAATAGAATAGAATTCTAGATTTTTCATAAAATTCTCTGATTTCTATGATTTGTGATAGTGTCCAGGGGAAAAGATGTTCTGCACTCAGTTCCAGCTGATGCCCTGCTGGAGGGTTCCATGAACTTGACAAGGTTTCAAAACTCAATTCAACGTCAACGTTCTATGCTCAAAATTTAGTTCTTCAATGCTCGCTCAACTTGTTGCAAACCAACCTCTTTCCCTGCCACTTTGTGCCTGTGGGAGACACTGAGAAGGAAGGAAGAGGGTTAACAGCCCTCTCAAGGTTTGCGAGTGCCGGCAGGAGACTCTGCTGCCTCTCCAGCACCTTTGTGGCCCTATCTGGGAAAAGCTGGGTGAGAAGCATCTGGAGAAGTGTGGGAAGAGCTCAGCCTGGCAGCCAAGCATGAGAGACCTGCCTGGATTGAACCCCCTCCTTCCAGCCCTGTGCTGGCCCTGCCTGTGTTCCAAGCACTCTGACTTCTCCAGCTCTGGTGCTGCAGGAATCGGTGCCCGTGGCCACGGCTGCTGGCTAGAGCTCTTCCAGAGAGAGCTGCTTGCTGGAGGGGTCTGCATGGCTGGAGACACAGTGTGGGAAGGGGGAAGCAATGAGTCCTGTGAACGGACACCGCCACACTGTTGGGCTGCAGGTCTGTTCACGGTCCTCCACCAGCCTCCACTGCGCCCACAGCCCTGCGGATGGAGAGTGACACCACTTGGGACCTGCCACCAACTGCCCTTTACTCCATTCACCACAAGTCTTTGGGAGCTGCCAGTTTCTCCACTGCAAATGGGACGTGCATCTAAGGAAGGAGCAGCTGGGAAGGGACCAAAGGAAGGCATAGAGAGGCTGCAGGCAGGCAGGGTGGCCAGGCTGCTTGGGCGATAAGAAATATGCTGAATATCCTCTGCAGAATAAAGCAATGCTTTGAGATGCAGGAGAAGGATAGAGGTGGTGCAGGCAAAGCAGCTCTTGCTGGAAGGTCAGGACTATCTGCAGCGCGCGTTGCTGGCCCGTGTCTCCCTGCCACAGGCTGAGGTGCCCACATCTCCCCTCCCCAGAGCTCCTACACCATGGGCTGTGCCCCTGCAGGTTTCTATTCAGGCTCAGCTGTGTTTCCCATCACCGTGTGATGAACAGGAATGGCGCACATATAGCGGGCAGAGTCCCGGTGGTGCAGGGCACGCAAAGTCAGAGATGTCTCAGACAGGGTATTATTCCGGGATGCCGTGGCTCGACCCTGCACTGACGGCCTGAAGCGAATGACTCTGGAATCAAAGCGGATAAGGGACAGCCACTCGAGTCTGCCACCGGGTGCCTGCTGGTACCACCAAACAGAAGAATATTCAAATGTGAAGTTGGATGCGTGGCAGCAGAGGAGCACAGTGTCTCCGTGTGCTCGAAGTCCTCCACCAGACTCTGTCAGCCTCCACTGTGCCCATAGCCCTGCGGATGGAGAGCGTGGACAGTGGGACAGGGTGTGACCTTGGGCTGAGGCCTTCCCTGCCACCAAGGTACCCCCTGCCCAGTACCTGCTGCCAGTCCTCTCTCTTCCTCAATTTTTATCTTTCCTTCTCCCTCTCCATCACCATCTCCATCAATTTCCCTCTCCCTCTCTCACTTCTCTCCCCATTTCCCCAGCCCCAGGATCTCTCCCCGCTTGGCTCTCACCTCCTGGCTCCGTGGCCAAGGACAAGACCAGGAGCCATGGCCCCACCAACTTCTCCATCCTGCCCTCCTGAGGCACCTCGACAGGCGTCATGAATGGGCTGGCAGAGACCTCCCCTGCCACCACCAGGCACAGCAAAGTCCTGCCCCTGGGGAGGAACCAACCGGGGAAGTGACAGGGCACAATCCAAACCCTGAGATGACAGAGGTGACCCATTAATGATTCCTGCTTATCATGGAGTCATAGAATCATAGAATCAGCAGGTTGGAAAAGACCCACCGGATCATCGAGTCCAACCATTCCTATCAATCACTAAACCATGTCCCTCAGCATCTCGTCCACCATTCCCTTAAGCCCCACCAGGGAAGGGGACTCAACCCCCTCCCTGGGCAGCCTGTTCCAGTGTCCAATGACCTTTTCTGTGAAAAATTTTTTCCTACTGTCCAGCCTGAACCTCCCCTGGCAGAGCTTGAGGCTATTCCCTCTTGTCATGTCCCCTGTCCCTTGCGAGAAGTGCCCAGGTCCCTCCTCTCCACAACCTCCTTTCAGGGAGTTGGAGAGAGCAATGAGGTCTCCCCTCAGCCTCCTCTTCTCCAGGCTACAGAAACCCAGCTCTCTCAGGTGCTCCTCATAAGACTTGTTCTCCAGTTGTTTTGATCAATTATACTATTTATATGGAACACTTAGATCATGAACGAATGAATTCTTCAGGAAATGAATTCTCCATGGGTCCGAGTGTGGAATGAAGGCACAGTGCCCTGTCAACAGGCACAGAGCTCTGAGGGTGCTCCAGGGGGAATTAGTGTTGCGTTGCTGTGTGTGCTGGTCCACCTGTAACGCTGAACCATGGCAGAGAGGAGCCCAGGCACCAAGCACCAACTTGTGTGCCACCATTCACCGTCGGCACTTCCCACAACTCATCCTCCTGCATCACAAATGCTCAAAGCCCTCCAACCACACTGCCCTCCACCACCTTGCACTGCAAGCGCACCAAAGCTCTGCTTCCTGCGTCTGCCCTTGCCTGACACCAACGGCTGCTTAGAGGCTGTGAGAAAGAAACACTGCCACGTCTGTATTCTCTGTACACTCGGTTTTTGGTCCCCTCTACTGCAGGGCAGAAGCAGAGTGTGAGCAAGAGCAGCACAGTAATAAACTGCTTGATCCCCTTGCTTGGCTGCCTGGATCTCCAGCGTGAATCTGTTCTCGGAGGCCTTCACTGATCCCTTAAAGTGATCCTGGAAACCTTTTCCATAGGCACCACCCTGCCGGAAAATCCATTCCAGAGTGCCTTGTGGCCCCAGCCGATACCAGAACATGAAGTATCTGCTCATCCTGTCTCCACTCATGCTGCACTGGAAGGTGACTCCATCTCCCTCTCGCAGGGCCACTTTCCTGGTGGGCTGCTCCAAGACCACCTGGCCAGTGACTGCTGCAGGGAGGAAGAACAAATCCTGAGGACGGCGAGATTCATCAAGGGTCAGGGGAACACTGGTGAGGGCATTGCGATGGGAATGGACCAGTGGGAGGATAAATCCCTCTCTTAATGACCCCCATCTCTCCGCCCAGGCACAGCCACACACTGGCTTGCCTGAGAAATGGGCTGAGACCCCAGTAGCTTGGAGGAGGGCAAAGCAGGAGGGGAGGATGCTGATTGGTCTCAGGAACAGCCCAGTGTCTGTCACTGTGGTCCCTGCAGGGCGCAGAATAGATCACAGTGTCCCCCAGCCCCAGGCTGGTGATGGTCAGGGTCCCGGAGCTATTGTCAGCCTGGCAGGAAAACCTCTTGCGGGCAAAAGGGGCCGTGTGGCTGTAGGAGCCTCCGCGGCCCTTGCTCTGCAGCAGGTACTGCAGGGCTCCTCCAGGACGCTGCCAGTACCACGCCACGTAAATATAGGAGGAGTTGGAGCTGGAAGTGCATCGCAGGGTCCCGGTCTCCCCTGCTCACTGCCACACCACAGGCTTTGTTGCTTGGATCTCAGCACCCTGAAATGATCCTGGAATAAAAAGCAGGGCTGTTCCCTGAGAGCTTTGCTCTCACAGGCACAAGGAAGCACACAAGGGACTTATTGTCCTTGAAGCCCAGGCTTTCATGGAGCCCCAGGGAAGAAGGAGACCAAGGGAAGGCAGAGAGGAGCTGCAGGAAAGGAAGGTGACCAGGCTGCTTGGGTGACAGGAACTCACTGAACCACCTCCAGGGGATAATGCAGAGCATGTGGGAGTGAGTAGAGGGAAGCTGGCAGTGCTGGGAAAAATCTCTTTCAGAAAGATCAAGTAAATCTTTTGGACGAGCCTTGAGGTACCTCAGCACTCAGCTGCTCCAAAGGTGGTGCCCCCACTCCCAGGCCCCAGCAAGTTTCTGTTCAAGCTCATCTGCATTTCCCGTCTCTGTGGTAATGGTGCAGAAGTAGCGGGCAGAGTCGTGGGTGTTCAGGGCATGCAGGGACAGAGATGCCTTGGACCGGGAATTGTCCCGGGAGACCGTGGCTCTACCCTGCACTGATGGACCATATAGAATGATTGAAGAATCATAGCTTATAACAGACACCCACTCGAGTGTAGCGCCTGATGGCTGGCGGTACCACCGAATGTCATAATTTTCATAGGGTAAGACAGTCCCGTGGCAGGAGAGGAGTACGGAGTCCCCAGGTGCTCGCAGTCCTCCACCAGCCTCCGTTAACCTCCTCTGCGCCCACAGCCCTGCAGACGAGAGTAGGAACAGCTGGACAGGGTGTGCCCATGGCCCAAGGCTGTTCCTGCACTCTCTCAGTGCCCCAGCCAAGTGCCAGCTGCAACCCCAGATCTCCCTTAACTATTCCTAGTCCTTCTCCTTCTTCTTTCCCTTCTGCCTCTGCTGTACCTCTGTGCTCCCGTTTCTCTAGCCCCAGCATTGCTGCCCTCAGCACTCACCCCTCACCCCCTGACCCCACAGCCAACTCAACACCAGAACCCACAGCCCAAGCTGCTCCCTATCCTGCCGTGTCCACCTCTCTCCTCCCTTTCTACACTCAAGCAGATCCACACTCCAGACCCCATACCCCACTGCTCCACTCACTCCCTCACGCTGACCCTTCTCCAGCTGCCTCTTCTCTGGCATTGGCTTCCCAAACCATCCATGGAGCAAACAGAAACACCGCTGCAAAGAGACTCATAGGAATGGAGGAGACTGATAGGAATGGTAGGACTCGATGACCCAAGTGATCTTTTCCAACCATAGAACAGAACTCTAGATTTTCCATAGAATTCTCTGATTTTTATGATTCATGATAGTGTCCAGGGGAAAAGATGTTCTGCACTCAGTTCCAGCTGATGCCCTGCTGGAGGGCTCCGTGAACTCGATGAGGTTTCAAAACTCAATTCAACGTCAACGTTCTATGCTCAAAATTTAGTCCTTCAATGCTCGCTCTGCTTGTTGCAAACCAACCTCTTTCCCTGCCACTTTGTGCCTGTGGGAGACACTGAGAAGGAAGGAAGAGGGTTAACAGCCCTCTCAAGGTTTGTGAGTGCCGGCAGAAGACTCTGCTGCTGCTTCTCCAGCACCTTTGTGGCCCTGTCTGGGAAAAGCCAGGTGAGAAGCATCTGACGAAGTGTAGGAAGAGCCCAGCCTGGCAGCCAAGCATGAGAGACCTGCCTGGATTGAACCCCCTCCTTCCAGCCCTGTGCTGGCCCTGCCTGTGTTCCAAGCACTCTGACTTCTCCAGCTCTGGTGCTGCAGGAATCGGTGCCCGTGGCCACGGCTGCTGGCTAGAGCTCTTCCAGAGAGAGCTGCTTGCTGGAGGGGTCTGCATGGCTGGAGACAAGGTGTGGGAAGGGGGAAGCAATGAGTCCTGTGAACGGACACCGCCACACTGTTGGGCTGCAGGTCTGTTCGCGGTCCTCCACCAGCCTCCACTGCGCCCACAGCCCTGCGGATGGAGAGTGACACCACTTGGGACCTGCCACCAACTGCCCTTTACTCCATTCACCACAAGTCTTTGGGAGCAGCCACTTTCTCCACTGCAAATGGGACGTGCATCCAAGGAAGGAGCAGCTGGGAAGGGACCAAAGGAAGGCATAGAGAGGCTGCAGGCAGGCAGGGTGGCCAGGCTGCTTGGGCGCTAAGAAATATGCTGAACATCCTCTGCAGAATAAAGCAATGCTTTGAGACGCAGGAGAAGGATAGAGGTGGTGCAGGCAAAGCAGCTCTTGCTGGAAAGTCAGGACCATCTGCAGAGTGCGGTGCTGGCCCCTGTCTCCCTGCCACAGGCTGAGGTGCCCACATCTCCCCTCCCCAGAGCTCCTACACCATAGGCCATGCCCCAGCGGGTTTCTGCTCAAGCTCAGCTGTGTTTCCCATCACTGTGGCTATAGCAATGGCGCACATATAGCGGGCAGAGTCCCGGTGGTGCAGGGCACGCAAAGTCAGAGATGTCTCAGACAGGGTATTATTCCGGGATGCCGTGGCTCGACCCTGCACTGACAGCCTGAAGCGAATGACTCAAAGCGGATAAGGGACAGCCACTCGAGTCTGCCACCGGGTGCCTGCCGGTACCACCAAGCAGAAGAATATTCAAATTCAAATATTCAATTCAAATTGAATTCAATATTCAATATTGAATTCAATATTCAATATTGAATTCAAATATTCAATTCAAATTGAATATTCAAAAATATTCAAAGGCTTCGCCTTTTCGAAGGCGAAGCCAGTCCCGTGGCAGGAGAGGAGTACGGAGTCCCCAGCTGCTCGCAGTCCTCCGCCAGCCTCTGTTAACCTCCACTGTGCCCACAGGCCTGTGGACAGTAGCAAAAGCAGCTGGACAAGGTGTGCCCATGGCCCAAGGCTGTTCCTACACTCTCTCAGTGCCCCAGCCAAGTGCCAGATGCAACCCCAGATCTCCCTTAACTATTCCCAGTCCTTCTCCTTCTTCTTTCCCTTCTGCCTCTCCTGTACCTCTGTGCTCCCCTTTCTCCTGCATTGCTGCCCTCACCACTGGCCCCTCACCCCCTGACCCCACAGCCAAGCTCGACGCCAGAACCCACAACCCAAGCTGCTCCCCATCCTGCCGTGTCCATCTCTCCCCTCCCTTTCTACACTCATGCAGATCCACACTCCAGACCCCATACCCCACTGCTCCACTCACTCCCTCATGCTGACCCTTCTCCAGCTTCCTCTTCTCTGGCATTGGCTTCCCAAACCTTCCATGGAGCAAACACAAACACCACAGCAAAGGGACTCATAGGAATGGAGGAGACTGATAGGAATGGTAGGACTCGATGACCCAAGTGATCTTTTCCAACAATAGAATAGAATTCTAGATTTTTCATAAAATTCTCTGATTTCTATGATTTGTGATAGTGTCCAGGGGAAAAGATGTTCTGCACTCAGTTCCAGCTGATGCCCTGCTGGAGGGTTCCATGAACTTGACAAGGTTTCAAAACTCAATTCAACGTCAACGTTCTATGCTCAAAATTTAGTTCTTCAATGCTCGCTCAACTTGTTGCAAACCAACCTCTTTCCCTGCCACTTTGTGCCTGTGGGAGACACTGAGAAGGAAGGAAGAGGGTTAACAGCCCTCTCAAGGTTTGCGAGTGCTGGCAGGAGACTCTGCTGCTGCTTTTCCAGCACCTTTGTGGCCCTGTGTGGGAAAAGCCAGGTGAGAAGCATCTGGAGAAGTGTGGGAAGAGCTCAGCCTGGCAGCCAAGCATGAGAGACCTGCCTGGATTGAACCCCCTCCTTCCAGCCCTGTGCTGGCCCTGCCTGTGTTCCAAGCACTCTGACTTCTCCAGCTCTGGTGCTGCAGGAATCGGTGCCCGTGGCCACGGCTGCTGGCTAGAGCTCTTCCAGAGAGAGCTGCTTGCTGGAGGGGTCTGCATGGCTGGAGACACGGTATGGGAAGGGGGAAGCAATGAGTCCTGTGAACGGACACCGCCACACTGTTGGGCTGCAGGTCTGTTCGCGGTCCTCCACCAGCCTCCACTGCGCCCACAGCCCTGTGGATGGAAAGTGACACCACTTGGGACCTGCCACCAACTGCCCTTTACTCCATTCACCACAAGTCTTTGGGAGCAGCCACTTTCTCCACTGCAAATGGGATGTGCATCCAAGGAAGGAGCAGCTGGGAAGGGACCAAAGGAAGGCAGAGAGAGACTGCATGCAGGCAGGGCGGCCAGGCGGCTTGGGCGCTAAGAAATGTGCTGAACATCCTCTGCAGAATAAAGCAATGCTTTGAGACGCAGGAGAAGGATAGAGGTGGTGCAGGCAAAGCAGCTCTTGCTGGAAGGTCGGGACTATCTGCAGCGCACAGTGCTGGCCCCTGTCTCCCTGCCACAGGCTGAGGTGCCCACATCTCCCCTTCTCAGAGCTCCTACACCATGGGCCATACCCCAGCGGGTTTCTGTTCAGGCTCAGCTGTGTTTCCCATCACCGTGTGATGAACAGGAATGGCGCACATATAGCGGGCAGAGTCCCGGTGGTGCAGGGCACGCAAAGTCAGAGATGTCTCAGACAGGGTATTATTCCGGGATGCCGTGGCTCGACCCTGCACTGACGGCCCGAAGCTGATGACTGTGGAATCAAAGCTGATAAGGGACAGCCACTCGAGTCTGCCACCGGGTGCCTGCCGGTACCACCAAACAGAAGAATATTCAAATGTGAAGTTGGATGCGTGGCAGCAGAGGAGCACAGTGTCTCCGTGTGCTCGAAGACCTCCACCAGACTCCGTCAGCCTCCTCTGTGCCCATAGCCCTGCGGATGGAGAGCGTGGACAGTGGGGCAGGGTGTGACCTTGGGCTGAGGCCTTCCCTGCCACCAAGGTACCCCCTGCCCAGTACCTGCTGCCAGTCCTCTCTCTTCCTCTATTTTTACCTTTCCTTCTCCCTCTCCATCACCATCTCCATCAATTTCCCCCTCCCTCTCTTGCTTCTCTCCCCGCTTCCCCAGCCCCAGGATCTCTCACCCCTTGGCTCTCACCTCCCGGCTCCGCGGCCAAGGACAAGAGCAGGAGCCATGGCCCCACCAACTTCTCCATCCTGCCCTCCTGAGGCACCTCGACAGCCGCCACAAATGGGCTGGCAGAGGCCTCCCCCACCACCCCCAGGCACAGCAAAGTCCTGCCCCTGGGGAGGAACCAACCGGGGAAGTGACAGGGCACAATCCAAACCCTGAGATGACAGAGGTGACCCATTAATGATTCCTGCTTATAATTGAGTCATAGAATCATAGAATCAGCAGGTTGGAAAAGACCCACCGGATCATCGAGTCCAACCATTCCTATCAATCACTAAACCATGTCCCTCAGCACCTCGTCCACCATTCCCTTAAGCCCCTGCAGTGAAGGTGACTCAACCACCTCCCTGGGCAGCCTCTGCCAGGGCCCAATGACCTTTTCTGTGAAAAATTTTTTCCTACTGTCCAGCCTGAACCTCCCCTGGCAGAGCTTGAAGTCATTTCCTCTCGTCTTGTCCCCTGTCCCTTGGGAGAAGTGCCCAGGTCCCTCCTCTCCACAACCTCCTTTCAGGTAGTTGGAGAGAGCAATGAGGTCTCCCCTCAGCCTCCTCTTCTCCAGGCTACAGAAACCCAGCTCTCTCAGGTGCTCCTCATAAGACTTGTTCTCCAGTTGTTTTGATCAATTATACTATTTATATGGAACACTTAGATCATGAACGAATGAATTCTTCAGGAAATGAATTCTCCATGGGTCCAAGTGTGGAATGAAGGCACAGGTGCCCTGTCAACAGGCACAGAGCACTGAGGGTGCTCCAGGGGGAATTAGTGTTGCATTGCTGTGTGTGCTGGTCCACCTGTAACACTGAACCATGGGAGAGAGGAGCCCAGGCACCAAGCACCAACTTGTGTGCCACCATTCACCCTCGGCAATTCCCACAACTCATCCTCCTGCATCACAAATGCTCAAAGCCCTCCAAGCAGGCTGCCTTCCACCACCTTGCACTGCAAGCGCACCAAAGCTCTGCTTCCTGCACCTGCCCTTGCCTGACACCAACGGCTGCTTAGAGGCTGTGAGAAAGAAACACTGCCACGTCTATATTCTCTGTACACTCGGTTTTTGGTCCCCTCTACTGCAGGGCAGAAGCAGAGTGTGAGCACGAGCAGCACAGTAATAAACTGCTTGATCCCCTTGCTTGGCTGCCTGGATCTCCAGTGTGACTCTGTTCTCGGAGGCCTTCACTGATCCCTTAAAGTGATCCTGGAAACCTTTTCCATAGGCACCACCCTGCCGGAAAATCCATTCCAGAGTGCCTTGTGGCCCCAGCCGATACCAGAACATGTAGTATTTGCTCATCCTGTCTCCACTCATGCTGCACTGGAAGGTGACTCCATCCCCCTCTCTCATGGCCACTTTCCTGGTGGGCTGCTCCAAGACCACCTGGCCAGTGACTGCTGCAGGGAGGAAGAACAAATCCTGAGGACGGCGAGATTCATCAAGGGTCAGGGGAACACTGGTGAAGGCATTGCGATGGGAACGGACCAGTGGGAGGATAAATCCCTCTCTTAGAGACCCCCATCTCTCAGCCCAGGCACAGCCACACACTGAGTTGCCTGAGAAATGGGCTGAGACCCCAGTAACTTGGAGGAGGGCAAAGCAGGAGGTGAGGATGCTGATTGGTCTCAGGAACAGCCCAGTGTCTGTCACTGTGGTCCCTGCAGGGCGCAGAATAGATCACAGTGTCCCCCAGCCCCAGGCTGGTGATGGTCAGGGTCCCGGAGCTATTGTCAGCCTGGCAGGAAAACCTCTTGCGGGCAAAAGGGGCCGTGTGGCTGTAGGAGCCTCCGCGGCCCTTGCTCTGCAGCAGGTACCGCAGGGCTCCTCCAGGATGCTGCCGGTACCACGCCACGTAAATATAGGAGGAGTTGGAGCTGTAAGTGCATCGCAGGGTCCCGGTCTCCCCTGCTCACCACCAGACCGCAGACTTGGTCTCTTGGATCTCAGAGCCCTGAAATGCACCTGGAATAAAAAGCAGGGCTGTTCCCTGAGGCCTTTGCTCTCACTGGCACAAGGAAGTGCCCCAGGAGACCTTGCTGTTCCTGAATCCTAGGCTTTCCTGGTGGACCCATGGATAATGGTGACCAAGGGAAGTTAGAGAGGAGCTGCAGGCAAGGAAGGTGACCAGGCTGCTTGGGTGACAGGAACTCACTGAAACACCTCCAGGGGATAAAGCAGAGCATGTGGGAGTGGGCAGAGGGAAACTGGCGGTGTTGGGAAATGAGCTCTTGGCAAAAGTTCACAAAAACCTTATGGAAGAGCCCTGAGCCACCTCTGCACTAGGCTGCTCCAAACGTGGTGCACTCTCTCCCGGGCCCCAGCAGGTTTCTGTTCAAGCTCAGCTGCATTTCCCGTCTCTGTGTCAACCGCACAGAAGTAGCAGGCAGAGTCGTGGGTGTTCAGGGCATGCAGGGACAGAGATGCATTGGATCGGGAATTGTCCCGGGAGACCGTGGCTCTACCCTGCACTGATGGGCCATATAGAATGGTTGAAGAATCATAGCTTATCACAGACACCCACTCGAGTGTAGTGCCTGGTGGCTGGCGGTACCACAGAATGTAATAATTTTCGAAGGTGAAGCCAGTCCCGTGGCAGGAGAGGAGTACGGAGTCCCCAGCTGCTCGCAGTCCTCCGCCAGCCTCTGTTAACCTCCACTGCGCCCACAGGCCTGTGGACAGTAGCAAAAGCAGCTGGACAGGGTGCGCCCATGGCCCAAGGCTGTTCCTGCCCTATTCACCTCTCTCCTCCCTTTCTACACTCAAGCAGATCCACACTGCAAACACCATACCCCACTGCTCCACTCACTCCCTCACGCTGACCCTTCTCCAGCTGCCTCTTCTCTGGCATTGACTTCTCAAACCTTCCATGGAGCAAACACAAACACCACTGCAAAGCGACTCATAGAAATGGAGGAGACTGATAGGAATGGTAGGACTCGATGACCCAAGTGATCTTTTCCAACCATAGAATAGAATTCTAGATTTTCCATAGAATTCTCTGATTTCTATGATTTGTGATAGTGTCCAGGGGAAAAGATGTTCTGCACTCAGTTCCAGCTGATGCCCTGCTGGAGGGTTCCATGAACTTGACAAGGTTTCAAAACTCAATTCAATGTCAACGTTCTATGCTCAAAATTTAGTCTTCATTGCTTGCTCTGCTTGTTGCAAACACACCTCTTTCCCTGTCACTTTGTGCCTGTGGGAGACACTGAGAAGGAAGGAAGAGGGTTAACAGCCCTCTCAAGGTTTGCGAGTGCCGGAAGGAGACTCTGCTGCTGCTTCTCCAGCACCTTTGTGGCCCTGTCTGGGAAAAGCTGGGTGAGAAGCATCTGGAGAAGTGTGGGAAGAGCTCAGCCTGGCAGCCAAGCATGAGAGACCTGCCTGGATTGAACCCCCTCCTTCCAGCCCTGTGCTGGCCCTGCCTGTGTTCCAAGCACTCTGACTTCTCCAGCTCTGGTGCTGCAGGAATCGGTGCCCGTGGCCACGGCTGCTGGCTAGAGCTCTTCCAGAGAGAGCTGCTTGCTGGAGGGGTCTGCATGGCTGGAGACAAGGTGTGGGAAGGGGGAAGCAATGAGTCCTGTGAAAGGACACCGCCACACTGTTGGGCTGCAGGTCTGTTCGCGGTCCTCCACCAGCCTCCACTGCGCCCACCGCCCTGCGGATGGAGAGTGACACCACTTGGGACCTGCCACCAACTGTCCTTTACTCCATTCACCACAAGTCTTTGGGAGCTGCCAGTTTCTCCACTGCAAACGGGACGTGCATCTAAGGAAGGAGCAGCTGGGAAGGGACCAAGGGAAGGCATAGAGAGGCTGCAGGCAGGCAGGGTGGCCAGGCTGCTTGGGCGATAAGAAATATGCTGAACATCCTCTGCAGAATAAAGCAATGCTTTGAGATGCAGGAGAAGGATAGAGGTGGTGCGGGCAAAGCAGCTCTTGCTGGAAGGTCAGGACTATCTGCAGCGCGCAGTGCTGGCCCCTGTCTCCCTGCCACAGGCTGAGGTGCCCACATCTCCCCTCCCCAGAGCTCCTACACCATGGGCCATGCCCCAGCGGGTGCAGGGCACGCAAAGTCAGAGATGTCTCAGACAGGGTATTATTCCGGGATGCCGTGGCTCGACCCTGCACTGACAGCCCGAAGCGAATGACTGTGGAATCAAAGCTGATAAGGGACAGCCACTCGAGTCTGCCACCGGGTGTCTGCCGGTACCACCAAACAGAAGAATATTCAAATGTGAAGTTGGATGCGTGGCAGCAGAGGAGCACAGTGTCTCCGTGTGCTCGAAGTCCTCCACCAGACTCTGTCAGCCTCCACTGTGCCCATAGCCCTGTGGATTGAGAGCGTGGACAGTGGGGCAGGGTGTGATCTTGGGCTGAGGTGTTCCCCTGCCACGAAGGTACCCTCTGCCCAGTACCTGCTGCCAGTCCTCTCTCTTCCTCTATTTTTATCTTTCCTTCTCCTTCTCCATCACAGCCTTCCTCAATTTCCCTGTCCCTCACCCACTTCTTTCCCCGCTTCCCCAGCCCCAGGATCTCTCACCGCTTGGCTCTCACCTCCCGGCTCCGTGGCCAAGGACAAGAGCAGGAGCCACGGCCCCACCAACTTCTCCATCCTGCCCTCCTGAGGGACCTCAACAGCCGCCACAAATGGGCTGGTAGAGACCTCCCCCACCACCCCCAGGCACAGCAAAGTCCTGCCCCTGGGGAGGAACCAACCGGGAAAGTGACAGGGCACAATCCAAAGGCCTGAGATGACAGAGGTGACCCATTAATGATTCCTGCTTATCATTGAGTCATAGAATCATAGAATCAGCAGGTTGGAAAAGACCCACTGGATCATCGAGTCCAACCATTCCCATCAATCACTAAACCATGTCCCTCAGCACCTTGTCCACCATTCCCTTAAGCCCCTCCAGGGAAGGTGACTCAACAACATCCCTGGGCAGACTGTTCCAGTGCCCTATGACCTTTTCTGTGAATATATTTTTCCAGTTGTTCAGATCAATTATGCTATTTATATGGAACATTTAGATCATGAACGAATGAATTCTTCAGGAAATGAATTCTCCATGGGTCCGAGTGTGGAATGAAGGCACAGTGCCCTGTCAACTGGCACAGAGCACTGAGGGTGCTCCAGGGGGAATTAGCGTTGCGTTGCTGTGTGTGCTGGTCCATCTGTAAGGCTGAACCATGGCAGAGAGGAGCCCAGGCACCAAGCACCAACCTGTGTGCCACCATTCACCCTCGGCAATTCCCACAACTCATCCTCCTGCATCACAAGCGCTCAAAGCCCTTCAACCACGCTGCCTTCCACCACCTTGCACTGCAAGCGCACCAAAGCTCTGCTTCCTGCACTTGCCCTTGCCTGACAGCAACGGCTGCTTAGCGGCTATGAGAAAGAAACACTGCCACGTCTGTATTCCCTGTACACTCGGTTTTTGGTCCCCTCTACTGCAGGGCAGAAGCAGAGTGAGAGCAGCAGCAGCACAGTAATAAACTGCTTGATCCCCTTGCTTGGCTGCCTGGATCTCCAGTGTGACTCTGTTCTCGGAGTCCTCCACGGATGCCTTAAAGCGATCCTGGAAAACTTCTCCATAGATACCACCCTCCTGGAAAATCCATTCCAGAGTGCCTTGTGGCCCCAGCCAATACCAGAACATGAAGTATCTGCTCATCCTGTCTCCACTCATGCTGCACTGGAAGGTGACTCCATCCCCCTCTCTCATGGCCACTTTCCTGGTGGGCTGCTCCAAGACCACCTGGCCAGTGACTGCTGCAGGGAGGAAGAACAAATCGTGAGGATGGTGAGATCCATGAATGATCAGGGGAACACCAGTGAGGGCATTGTGATGGGAACGGACCAGTGGGAGGATAAATCCCTCTCTTAGAGATCCCCATCTCTCAGCCCAGGCACAGCCACACACTGAGTTGCCTGAGAAATGGGCTGAGGCCCCAGTAACTTGGAGGAGGGCAAAGCAGGAGGGGAGGATGCTGATGTTGCTCAGGCATGGCCCAGTGTCTGTCACTGTGGTCCCTGCAGGGCGCAGTAATAGAGCGCAGTGTCCCCCAGCCCCAGGCTGGTGATGGTCAGGGTCCCGGAGCTATTGTCAGCCTGGCAGGAAAACCTCTTGCGGGCAAAAGGGGCCGTGTGGCTGTAGGAGCCTCCGCGGCCCTTGCTCTGCAGCAGGTACTGCAGGGCTCCTCCAGGACGCTGCCGGTACCACGCCACGTAAATATAGGAGGACTTGGAGCTGTAAGTGCATCGCAGGGTCCCGGTCTCCCCTGCTCGCCACCAGACCGCAGACTTGGTCTCTTGGATCTCAGAGCCCTGAAATGCACCTGGAATAAAAAGCAGGGCTGTTCCCTGAGGACTTTGCTCTCACTGGCACAAGGAAGTGCCCCAGGAGACCTTGCTGTTCCTGAATCCTAGGCTTTCCTGGTGGACCCATGGATAATGGTGACCAAGGGAAGTTAGAGAGGAGCTGCAGGCAAGGAAGGTGACCAGGCTGCTTGGGTGACAGGAACTCACTGAAACACCTCTATGGGATAAAGCACGTGAGACTGAGTTGAGGGAAACTGGCGGTGTTGGGAAACGAGCTCTTGGCAAAAGCTCATGAAAACCTTATGGAAGAGCCCTGAGGTACTTCAGCACTCGGCTGCTGCAAATGTGGTGCACTCTCTCCCGGGCCCCAGCAGGTTTCTGTTTAAGCTCAGCTGCATTTCCCATCTCTGTGTCAACCGCACAGAAGTAGCGGGCAGAGTCATGGGTGTTCAGGGCATGCAGGAACAGTGATGCCTCGGATCGGGAATTGTCCCGGGAAACCGTGGCTCTACCCTGCACTGATGGGCCATATAGAATGATTGAAGAATCATAGCTCATAACAGACAGCGCCTCGAGTGTGGTGCCGGGTGGCTGGCGGTACCACCAAACTCCAAGAATATCGAAGGTGAAGCCGGTGCCATGGCAGGAGAGGAGCACGGAGTCCTCAGGCTCTCGCAGCCCCCCGCCGGCCTCTATCAACCTCCTCTGTGCCCACAGCCCTGTGGACGGAGATCATAGGAAGCCAGGCAAGCTGGAATCATGGCACTGACAGCTCTTTTCCTTCATCTCTCTCCCACCCCTCTCCCTCTCCACTCCCTCTCTCACTCCAAGTCTCTATCCCTCTCCCTCTCTTCTCAACCCTTCCCCAGCCCCAGGATCTCTGCCCTCCCCCTTGGCTCTCACCTCCCGGCCCTCTGGTCAAGGACAAGACCAGAAGCCACAGCCCCACCAGGTTCTTCATCCTTCCCTCTTGAGGGACCTCAGCAACCGCCGCAAATGGGCTGGTAGCGACCTCCTCTGCCACCCCCAGGCACAGCAAAGTCCTGCCCCTGGGAAGAACCACACCAGTGTGAATCCGGAGCATCTCAGTGATCTCTTAAAGCAACCCTGAAAATCTTCTTTGTAGGCTGGTACTGCAGGGCTCCTCCAGGATGCTGCCAGTACCAGGCCACGTAAATATAGGAGGAGTTTGGGCTGTAAGTGAATTGCAGGGTCCCGGTCTCCCCTGCTCACCACCAGACCACAGACTTGGTTGCTTGGATCTCAGCACCCTGAAATGCACCTGGAACAAAAAGCAGGGCTGTTTCCTGAGGACTTTGCTCTCACTGGCACAAGGAATCGCACAAGGGACTTATTGTCTCTGAAGCCCAGGAGCTTCATGGAGCCCCAGAGAAGAAGGAGACCAAGGGAAGGCAGAGAGGAGCTGCAGGCAAGGAAGGTGACCAGGCTGCTTGGGTGACAGGAACTCACTGAAACACCTCTATGGGATAAAGCAGAGCATGTGGGAGTGAGTAGACAGAAACTGACAGTGCTGGGAAAAAAAGCTCTTGGAGGAGGATCAAGAAAATCTTGTGGAAGAGCCCTGAGGTACCTCAGCACTCGGCTGCTCCAAACGTGGTGCACCCTCTCCCGGGCCCCAGCAGGTTTCTGTTCAAGCTCATCTGCATTTCCCGTCTCTGTGTCAACGGCACAGAAGTAGCGGGCAGAGTCGTGGGTGTTCAGGGCACGCAGGGACAGAGATGCCTTGGACCGGGAATTGTCCCGGGAAACTGTGGCTCGACCTCGCACTGACGGCCCATATTTAGTGATGCTGGAATCATACTTGATAGCAGACACCCACTCGAGTTTAGCACCAGGTACCTGGCGGTACCACCAAATATAATAATTTTTGAAGGTGAAGCCACTGCCGTGGCAGGAGAGGAGCACGGAGTCCCCAGGCTCTCGCAGCCGCCCGCCGGCCTCTGTCAGCCTCATCTGTGCCCACAGCCCTGTGGATGAAGATCGTAGGAAGCCAGGCAAGCTGGAATCATGGCACTGACAGCTCTTTTCCTTCATCTCTCTCCCACCCCTCTCCCTCTCCACTCCCTCTCTCACTCCAAGTCTCTATCCCTCTCCCTCTCTTCTCAATGCCAGTGTGAATCCTTCTGAGAATCAACCCCGTGATCCCTTAAAGCTATCCTGAAAATCTTCTTCATAGGCTGGTACTGCAGGGCTCCTCCAGGATGCTGCCGGTACCAGGCCACGTAAATATAGGAGGAGCTGGAGCCAGGTCTCTATCCCTCTCCCTCTCTTCTCAACCCTTCCCCAGCCCCAGGATCTCTGCCCTCCCCACCTGGCTCTCACCTCCCGGCTCTGTGGCCAAGGACAAAGCCAGGAGCCATGGCACCACAAAGTTCTCCATCCTGCCCTCCCCAGGGACCCTGGCAGCCACCTCAAATGGGCTGGCAGAGACCTCCTCCACCACCCCTATGCACAGCAAAGTCCTGCCCCTTGGGAGGAATCACCCCTGTAAACTGACAGGGTAAAATCCCAAGGCCTGAGACGACAGAGGCGACCCATGAATGATTTGTGTTAGGACCAATTAGACCGCTTTTTAATCACACTTATTTTGTGAATGAATTAATTATTCAGGATAAGAGTCCTCTGTGGTTCCAAGGGCCAAATGAAATGAAAGGGCCCAATCAGTAAGCACAGAGCAATGTGGGAGACTTATGGGGGATTGCCTTGGTGTGTATGCTTGTCCATCTTTAACACTGGGCCATGGGAGAGAGGAGCCAGGCACCAAGCACCAACCTGTGTGTCATCATTCACCCTCGGCACTTCCCACAACTCATCCTCCAGAATCACAAATGCTCAAAGCCCTGGAACCACGCTGCCCTCCACCACCTTGCACTGCAAGCGCATGAAAGCTCTACTTCCCATACCTGCCCTTTCCTGACACCAACGGCTGCTTAGCAGATGTGAGAAACAAACACTGCCACATCAGTATTCTCTCTAACTCAGTTTTTGGGCCCCTCAACTGCAGAGCTGCACCAGGGTGATCTGCATTGGAGGTTCTGCAGCAGCACAGTAATAAACTGCTTGATCCCATTGCTTTGCTGCCTGGATCTGCAGTGTGAATCTGTTCTTGTGACTCCCCACTGATACCTTAAAAGGATGGTGTAAACCTTCTCCTTTATAGGCATCATCCTTTGGGAAAACACAGTACAAGGTGCCTTGTCGCCCAATCTTGTAGCAGAGAATGAAGTATCTGCTCATCCCATCTCCAGGCATGCGGCATTGAAAGGTGACTCCATCTCCCTCTCGCACGGCCACTTTCCTGATGGGCTGCTCCAAGACCCCCTGGCCAGTGACTGCTGCAGGGAGGAAGAACAAGCCCTGAAGACGACGAGATTCATCAAGGGGAAGAACACTGGTGAGCGCATTGCAATGGGAATGGACCAGTGGGAGGATAAATCCTTCTCTTTCAGCCCGGCTGACAAATATAGGCAGAGGAATATATCTGGTACCGGGAACCTGGGCACACCAAAGCTCTGCTTCTGGCACCTGCCCTTGACTGACACCAACAGCTGCTTAGAGGCTATGAGAAAGCAACACTGCCACGTCTGTATTCTCTCTCAGGCAGTTTTTGGGCCCCTCTACTGCAGAGCTGCACCAGGGTGAGATTAGCAGTACAGTAATAAACTCCTTGATCCCCTTGCTCTGCTGCCTGGATCTCCAGTGTGACTCTGTTCTGTGAGTTCTCCACTGATGCCTTGAATCGATCCTGGAAACCTTCTGCATAGGCACCACCCACCCAGCAAATCCAGTCCAGAGTGCCATGAGGTCCCAGCCTGTACCAGAACATGTAGGGTCTGCTTCTAGTCTCGCTGCTAATGTGGCAATGGAAGGTGACTCCACCTCCCTCTTGCACGGCCACTTTCCTGATGGGCTGCTCCAAGGTCAACTGGCCAGCGACTGCTGCAGAGATTCAGCAAGGGTCAGGGAAACACTGGTGATGGCATTGCAATGGGAATGGACCAGTGGGAGGATAAATCCTTCTCTTTGAGCCCAGCTGAGAAAGACGGGTAGAGAAATAGCTGCTGCCATGAATTGGGGCTCACAAGGATGAAGACACCACGCTGCCTTTCCTTATTTTCTCTCTCAGACAGGCAGCCTTTCCTCATTCCAGCCCTGCTCTGGCCCTGCCTGTGTTCCAAGCCCTCTGCCCTTCTCCAGCTTTGGTGCTGCAGAAATCGGTGCCCCTCGCTGCAGCTGCTGGCTAGAGCTCTTCCAGGGAGAGATGTTTCGTGGAGGGTTCTGCATAGCTGGAAACACCAGGCAGGAAGGGGGAAGCAATGGGTCCTCTGAAAGAACATTGCCACAGTGTTCGGCATCAGGTCTGTGCCAGGAGTCTTGCGGACCCAGTCCCAAACATAGTTGCTGGTGAGGATGGTCCACTGTCCACTCCTCCCTTCCAGCTCTGAGCTCCAGAGTGCTCCCTTTCTCCTTCTCCTTCTCCTTCTCCTTCTCCTTCTCCTTCTCCTTCTCCTTCTCCTTCTCCTTCTCCTTCTCCTTCTCCTTCTCCTTCTCCTTCTCCTTCTCCTTCTCCTTCTCCTTCTCCTTCTCCTTCTCCTTCTCCTCACCTGTCCCTCTCCCTATACCTCTGATCTCCAGAGCTGGAACCCTGCTGGGAGTTTTGTGTTAAAGCTCAGCGGGATTTCCTGTCACAGTGCGAGCCGAACCGCAAAGCACAGAAGTAGCGGGCACTGTCCCTGTGGTGCAGGAGGTGCAGGCTGAGAGTTGTCTCAGACCGGGCATTGTCTCGGGAGGCATTGGCTCGACCTTGCACTGCTGGCCCAAAGTCCATCTGTGATGAATAATGGCTGATCCAGGACACCCACTCGATCCCCGCACCGGTTGGCTGGCGGTACCACCGGATATAATGTTTCTCGAAGGTGAAGCCGGCCCCGTGGCAGGAGAGGAGCACAGAGTCCCCGGGTGCTCGCAGCCCCCCGCCGGCCTCTGCCAGCCTCAGCTGTGCCCACAGCCCTGCGGACGGAGATCATGAGAAGCCAGGCATTTGGTGACCATAGTGCTTCCAGCTCTCTTTCTTCCTCTGCCTTCTGTCCCTCTCCTTCTTCTCCTTCTCCCTCACCTCTCTCTCTCCCTTTCCTTCTCCTTCTCCTTCTCCTTCTCCTTCTCCTTCTCCTTCTCCTTCTCCTTCTCCTTCTCCTTCTCCTTCTCCTTCTCCTTCTCCTTCTCCTTCTCCTTCTCCTTCTCCTTCTCCTCCTCCTCCTCCTCCTCCTCCTCCTCCTCCTCCTCCTCCTCCTCCTCCTCCTCCTCCTTCTCCTCCTCCTCCTCCTTCTCCTCCTTCTCGTCGCCTGTCCCTCTCCCTCTCTTCTCAATCCTTCCCCAGCCCCCATATCTCTGCCCTCCCCACCTGGCTCTCACCTTCCGGCCCTGTGGCCAAGGACAAGACCAGAAGCCACGGGCCCACCAAGTTCTCCATCCTGCCCTCTCGAGGGACCTCAGCAGCTGCCACAATTGGGCTGGCAACGACCTCCCCTCGCCACCCCTAAGCACAGTAAAGTCCTGCCCCTGGGGAGGAACCACGCCAGTGTGAATCCTTCTGAGGATCTTTGCAGTGATCCCTTAAAGCGATCCTGGAAACCTTCTCCATAGGCACCACCAGCTTGGCAAATCCAGTCCAGATTGTCACATGGTCCCCATCGGTACCAGAACATCAGGTAACTACTTGTAATATCTCCAGGCATGTGACAATGGAAGGTGACTCCATCTCCCTCTTGCACGGCCACTTCCCTGATGGGTTGCTCCAAGGACACCTGGCCAGTGACTGCTGCAGGGAGGAACAGCAAGCCCTGAGCATGCCAAGATTCATCAAGGATCAGAGCAATGCTGCTGAGGGCTTCTCCTCCAAGATGGGAACCTCTGAGCCCAGCTCCACATGGCACAGGGCATCATTAGGCAGATGAGCACTCCACCTTGTTCCCTTCACTCCAGCCCCGTACCCCACAGCTCACGCTGACCCTTCTCAACCTGCCTTTTCTCTAGCATCGTCCTTCCAGACCTTCCAAGGAGCAAACACAAGGAGCAACCACAGCCAAGAGACTCACAAGGGTGTCCAGAGGAAAGGATGCTCTGCACTCAGTTCCTGCTGTTCTCCTGCTGTGAGGCTCCTTGAACTAGACAAGTTTTAAAAACTGAATTTAACTCTAGCTTTCTATGCTTTAATTTTAGTTCTTCAATGCTTGCTCTGTTTGTTCCAAAACCAACCTCATGCCCTGCTGCTTTCTGTGGGAGACACATTGAAGGAAGGAAGAGGGTAAACAATCTTCTCAGGGAATGTATGAGCTGGTAGAAGGCTCTGCTGCTAGTGCAGCACCTCTGTGCCCCGGTCTGGGAAAAACCAGACCCAAACCATCTTGAGAACTTTGGGAAAAACCCTGCCTGGCAGTCAAGAATGAGAGTTTGATAGGAATGGTTGGACTTGATGATCCAGTGGATCTTTTCCAACCTAGTGATCCTGTGATTCTGTGATTCTGTGACTTGCCTGGCTTGAACCTCCGCCTTCCAGAGGAAGGGGCAGAGATAGAGCCACGGGATGATACCTATGAACCTCAGAAAACCACAGCTGTTTCAGTGTGAGAGTGAATGGGCATTGGTGCAGTTGCCCAGGCAGCTTGTGGAGACTCTGTGCTTGGAGATAATCAAAAGCTGTCTGGATGTAGCCCTGGACATCTGGCTCCAGGTGGTCATGCTCAAGTAGGAATATTGCACCAGGTTCTGTCTGAAGGAACTTTCAAACCTCGACCATTGCCTGAATATCAGGATTGTAAGTGCGTGCTAAGTTCTTTGTGGCACCCTCATATTTGTCCACCACCCCTATCCATTTTGGTGGGACGGGCAATGACCTCTTCCACACCTGACCTCCCATGGCCAGAATGGCTCCTGCTCACCTCTCCCCAGTTCCTCTCTGCCCACACATCTGCTCTGCTCAGATGCCTCCCACAACTCTGGCAGCACCCAGACATCAGGAGACCCCCCACCACCAATCTTGGCCGAGGAACAGCCACACACTAATTTGCCTTGGTGATGGGCTGGGATCCCAGGAACAGGGAGTGGGGCAAAGCAGAAGGGGAGGACGCTGATGTTGCTCAGGCATGGCCCAGTGTCTGTCACTGTGGTCCCTGCAGGGCGCAGTAATAGAGCACAGTGTCCCCCAGCCCCAGGCTGGTGATGGTCAGGGTCCCGGAGCTGTTGTCAGCCTGGCAGAAAATGCTTGCCGGCCACCAACAGCTGCTTAGTGGCTGCAAGAAAGAAACACTGCCATGTCAGCATTCTCTCTAGCTTGGTTATTGGTCCCCTCTGCTGTAGAGCTGCACCAGTGTGCAGAGCAGCACTAGGTTGCAGAGTTGCACCGCCTGCAGCAGCACAGTAATAAACTCCTTGATCCCCTTGCTTTGCTGCCTGGATCTCCATTGTGAATCTGTTCTCAGCACCCTGCGATGATGCCTTATAGCGATCCTGGAAACCTTCTCCATAGGCATCATTGTTCGAGAAAATAAAGTCCAGAGTGCCTCGTTGCCCCAGCCGGTACCAGAAGATGAAGTAGTCGCTAATCCAGTCTCCAGTCAAGGTGCACTGGAAGGTGACTCCATCTCCCTCTCGCACGACCACTTCCCTGATGGGCTGCTCCAAGACCGCCTGGCCAGTGATTGCTGCAGGGAGGAAGAACAAGCCCTGAGCACGCCAAGATTCATTAAGGGTCAGGGCAACGCTGCTGAGGGCATTGTGATGGGAATGGACCAGTGGGAGGATAAGTCCTCCTCTTTGATCCCAGCTGATAAAGATGGACAGAGAAATAGAGCTGCTGCCATGAATTGGGGCTCACAAGGATGAAGACACCACGCTGCCTTTCCTCCTTTTCTCTCTCAGACAGGCAGCCTTTCCTCATTCCAGCTGTGCCCTGGCCCTGCCTGTGTTCCAGGCACTCTGCCCTTCTCCAGCTCTGGTGCTGCAGAAATCGGTGCCCGTCGCTGCAGCTGCTGGCTAGAGCTCTTCCAGGGAGAGATGTTTCATGGAGGGTTCTGCATATCTGGAAACACCAGGCAGGAAGGGGGAAGCAATGGGTCCTCTGAAAGAACACAGCCACAGTGTTCGGTGTCAGGTCTGTGCCAGGAGTCTTGCGGACCCAGTCCCAAACATAGTTGCTGGTGAGCATGGTCCACTCCTCCCTTCCAGCTCTGAGCTCCAGAGATGGAACCCTGCTGGGAGCTTTGTGTTAAAGCTCAGCAGGATTTCCTGTCACAGTGCGAACTGCACAGAAGTAGCGGGCACTGTCCCTGTGGTGCAGGAGGTGCAGGCTGAGAGTTGTCCCAGACCGGGCATTGTCTCGGGAGGCATTGGCTCGACCTTGCACTGCTGGCCCAAATTCCATCTGTGATGAATCATGGCTGATCCAGGACACCCACTCGATCCCCGTACCGGTTGGCTGGCGGAACCACCAGACATAATGGTTCTCGAAGGTGAAGCCGGCCCCGTGGCAGGAGAGGAGCACAGAGTCCCCGGGTGCTCGCAGCCCCCCGCCGGCCTCTGCCAGCCTTAGCTGTGCCCACAGCCCTGTGGACGGAGATCATGAGAAGCCAGGCATTGGGTGACCATAGTGCTTCCAGCTCTCTTTCTTCCTCTGCCTTCTGTCCCTCTCCTTCTTCTCCTTCTCCCTCACCTCTCTCTCTCCCTTTCTTTCTCCTCCTTCTCCTTCTCCTTCTCCTTCTCCTTCTCCTTCTCCTTCTCCTTCTCCTTCTCCTTCTCCTTCTCCTTCTCCTTCTCCTTCTCCTTCTCCTTCTCCTTCTCCTTCTCCTTCTCCTTCTCCTTCTCCTTCTCCTTCTCCTTCTCCTCGTCACCTGTCCCTCTCCCTATACCTCTCCCTCTCTTCTCAATCCTTCCCCAGCCCCCATATCTCTGCCCTCCCCACCTGGCTCTCACCTTCTGGCCCTGTGGCCAAGGACAAGACCAGAAGCCACGGGCCCACCAAGTTCTCCATCCTGCCCTCTCGAGGGACCTCAGCAGCTGCCACAATTGGGCTGGCAACGACCTCCCCCCGCCACCCCTAAGCACAGTAAAGTCCTGCCCCTGGGGAGGAACCACGCCAGTGTGAATCCTTCTGAGGATCTTTGCAGTGATCCCTTAAAGCGATCCTGGAAACCTTCTCCATAGGCACCACCAACTTGGCAAATCCAGTCCAGATTGTCACATGGTCCCCATCGGTACCAGAACATCAGGTAACTACTTGTAATATCTCCAGGCACGTGACAATGGAAGGTGACTCCATCTCCCTCTTGCATGGCATGGCACAGTCCCAGTGGTGCAGGAGGTGAAGGTCAGGCATGGTGCTACCATGGTGCTACCAGCTCTCTTTCTTCCTCTGCCCTTCTCCTTCTCTTTCTTTCTCACCTTCTCTACTCCTCACCTCTCCCTCTCCTTCTTCTTCTCCCTCTCCCTATCCTTCTCCCTCTCCACCCTTCTCCAGCCCCAGAATCTCTGCCCTCCCACCTGGCTCTCACCTCCTGGCTCCATGGCCAAGGACAAGAGCAGGAGCCATGGCCTTACCAAGTTTTCCATCCTGCTGTCTCGAGCGACCTCAACAGCCACCACGAATGGGCTGGCAGCAACCTCCTCCACCACCCCCAGGCACAGCAAAGTCCTGCCTCTGGGGAGGAACCACCCAAGGCGCGCTGGGGGCTGCTGCGCTGGGAAGCACATTTTACCAGATGTCCCAGGACTGCTGAGGGACATGTACTTGACTACAGCCAGCAATGTTCCCTGGAGGCAAAGAGGGCTGATGGCAGCCTGGGCTGCACCAGGAGGAGCCTTTCCAGCACCTCAGCAAGCTCATCCTTCCCCTCTACCCAGCATCAGAGAGGTCACATCTGGAGACGGCAGTGGCTTCACTTCTTGGTTCCCCAGGACAAGAGAGAGGCGGATCTGCTGGAGAGAGGCCAGTGAAGGGCCATCAAGATGACTGCATGACAGGAGCACCTATTACATGAGGAAAAGCTGACAGAGCTGGGACTCCTTATCCCGGAGCCAAGCAGGCTTGGTGCCTCATCTCTGGACAGAAACAGAACCAATTGTAGAGTGAAAGACTCCTCTCAGGGAGAAAGAAACACCATCCTGTGAAACCATCTTGCAATAAGCAGGGACATCTACAACCAGATCAGGTGTCTCAGAGCCCCATCCCATCTGACATGAAATGTCTCACAGGATGGGGCATCTGCCACCTCACAGGGAAACCTATTCAGGTGTTTCTTTGACCTCATTGTAAACAATTTCTTCCTCTCTCTTGTCAGTATCTCCCCCTTTTAATTACATCCAATGCCCCTTCAACTACTGCTACAGGCCCTACTAAAAAGTCTGTTCCCAGCTTTATTAGTGACCCTGATAGGCCTCAATAAGGTCTCTCCAGAGCTTCTCTTCTTCAGGCTGAACAACTCCAATGCTCTCGGCCTGTCCTCTGATCAGTTTTGTGGCCTCCTCTGGACCCATTCCAACAGGTCCAAGTCTTTCCTGTGCTGAGGGCTCCAGAGCTGGATGCTGGACTCCCAGTGGGGTCTCACCAGAGTGGAGTAGAGGGACCTCCCTTGACCTGCTGGTCACATTTCTTTTCATGCAGCCCAAGCCCGGCTTCCTGGGCTGTGAGCATACATTGCCAACTCATGTTTAGTTTATTGTCTAGTGCTGCCTCCAAGTCCTTCTCAGAGGGCTGCTCTCAATCCCTTTACTTCCCTTCCAGTATTGATACTGGGATTTGCCCATACCCAGTGTAGGACCTTGCACTTGGCCTTCTTGAACCTCATGAGGTTCACCTGGGACAACTTCTCCAGGTCCCTCAGGATGGCATGCCATCCCTCAGGCATGTCAACAGCTCCACTCAGTGATGCCTGCAAATTCACTGAGGTTTCACTCAATCCCACTATGTTATTGATGAAGATATCAAAGAGTACTGGTTCCAGTACAGACCCTTGAGGGGCACCACTCATCCCTGGTCTCCATCTGGACACTGGGCTATTGATGACTACATTCTGGATGCAACCACCCAGCCAATTCCTTATCTATCAAAGAGTCTCTTCACCAAACCCATGTCTAGAGAGAAGGACGTTGTGGGGAACCATATCAAAGGCCTCATCCAAATAGGAAACATTCACAGCTCTCCCCTTGCCCACTGATGGAGTCACTCCATGCATAGCAGGCCATGAGGCTGGTCAGGCAAGACTTACCCCTGGTGAAGCTGTAATGTCAGCCTCAAATCAAATCCCTGACTTCCATCTGTCTGAACATCACCTCTAGGAGGACCTGTTCCATGATCTCCCCAGGCACAGAGGAGAGCCTGACAGCTTGATGGTTCCCAGAGTCCTCCTTTCCAACCTTTTTATAAAGGGTGTAATGTTCACCTTTCTCCTCTCCTTGGGGACTTCCCCTGAATGCCATGACTTTTCAAGCATCATGCAGAGTGGCTTGGCAAGCTCCAGTGCAGCTCCATCAGGACTCTCAGGTGTATCCCATCCAGCCCCATGGACTTGTGAGTGCCCAGGTGGTGTAACAGGTCGTTAACTGCTTCCTCCTGGATTATGTGTGGTTTATTCTGCTTCCCATCCCTGTCTTCCAGCTCAGGGGCTCAGTACCCTGGGGATACCTGCTCTGACTGTTAAAGACAAAGGCAGTGAAGGCATTGGGTGCCTCAGCCTGTTCCTCATGCTTGGTACCAATATTCCCCTCCACAGCCCATAAAGGATGGAGATTCTCCTTGTTCTATTTCTGTTGTTGATATATTTGTAGAAACAGGGTTTGTTGTACCCTACAGCAGTGGCCACTTTGAGTTCAGCTGGGCTTTTCCCTATCTGATTTTCTCCCTGCATGACTTATCAAGATCCTTGTGCTCTTCCTGAGTCATCTGCCCCTTCTTCCAAAAGTGGTGAAACCTCCTTTTCTTCCTGAGTCCCAGCCAAAGCTGCCTCTTCAGCCAGGCAAGGCTCTTCCCTGATGGCTCATCTTATGGCACACAAGGGCAGTCTGCTCCTGCACCTTTAAGATTTCCTTCTTGAGGAATGTCCAGAGTTCCTGAACTCCTTTGCCCTTCAGGACTTTCACTCAAGGGACTCTCTCAACCAGTGACCAGAACAGGCCAAAGTCTGCCCTCTTGAATCCAAGGCAGTGGTTTTCCTGACTCCCCTCCTTACTTCACCAGGAATCGAGAAACCTATCTTTCCATGGTTGCTATGCCTAAGACGGCCTCTGACCACCATATCTCCCACCAATCCTTCTCTGTTTGGAACCAGCAGGTCAGGAGAGACATCTCCCCTGGCAGGCTCATTTACCAAGTAGGAAATTCTCTTCCACACACTCCAGTAAACTCCTAAACCGTTTCCCCTCTGCTGTGTTGTGTTTCCAGCAGAGGTCTGTTAAGTCAAAGTCCCCCATAAGAACAAGTAGCAGCCCTGAGGCCCTGACCCCAGAACTCATCCGCTTAGCAGCTCTGGCTGGGCCCCCACAGGATTCTGTTCAAGCTCAGTTGCATTTCTCTTCCCTGTATGAATGTCTCTCAAGTAGTAGGCAGAGTCGTGGAGGTGCAGGGCAAGCAGGGACAGAGATGCCAACGACTGGTAATTGTCCTGGGATGTCATGGCTCAACCCTGTACTGATGGCCTAAATTTAATGACTGAGGAAGAAGTGCTGATGACAGACACTCCCTTGACTCTGGCACTGGGTGCCTGGCCGTACCACTGAAATGCAGAATTTTTGAAGGATAAGCCGGACACATGACACTAGAGGAGCACAGAGTCCCCAGGTGAGGGGATTAAAAGCACGGACTTCAATCTGATGGATTGAAGATGTTTTTTTGAGTTAGCTCTTTCTTTATATACCCTTTTTGGTTACATAACTGGGATGCCCACGAGGGTATCTACAGTGTATTATTGGCTAACAGCAGCTGTCCATAAAGCTATTACTATCATATTATTGGCTAAACTACCGCGCATGCTAAAAAATCAAGTTACACTAAAATTAACTATGTTGATATTTCTCTTCTTTTGTTTTTCTTTCAGCTGGTACTTGTTCCCACCAAACTAGGTCTTGTATTCCTTTCAGCTGGCTTTTATTTATCAGAAGGCTGTCTCTGTTTCAGGGCCTTCTCAGAGTTGCTCGCTATCAACTAGGCCCATAGCATCAAGTCCTTCTTCCCTGTAAAATGTCTCCACACCCAGGTGCTCACAGCCCTCTACCAGCCTCCATCACCCTCGGCTGCTGCCACAGCCCAGTGGACAGAGAAGATGGAAATAGGCAGTGTTGTGAAAAGAGCTCTTGTAGAAAGACCAGGACTACCTGCACTGCACAGAGATGGCCCCTCTTGCCTTTGGAAAGAGCCCTGAGGCACCTCAGACCTCACTGGATCCAAACCTCATACACCCTGTCCTGGACCCCAGCCAGTTTGTGTTCAAGCTCGGCCGCAGTTCCTGTCTCAGTGTGAATGGTGCAGAAGTAGCGGGCAGAGTCCTGTGGGTGCAGGGCTTGCAGGTACAGAGATGCCTCAGACCGTAAATTGTTCTGAGATGCCGTGGCTCGTCCCTGCACTGCTACCCCATATTTTTTTGTACCCCAGAAGCTTACGAACGACACCCACTCGGGTGCCCCGTGGGGTGCCTGGCGGTACCACCGAACTGCAGAGGTCCCGAATGCAAAGCCGCTTGCACGGCAGGAGAGGAGCACGGAGTCCCCAGGTGCTCGCAGTCCTCCACCAGCCTCCTGCAACTTGAGCTGCGCCCACAGTCCTGTGGAGAAGAGTGCTGGCAGCCAGGCAGGGTGCACCCATGGCCTGAGGCCCTTCCCCTACCTTAGTTCCCATCGCGCCAGCCCAGTGCCAGCCACCACCCTATTCTCTCCCTCTTCTTTCCGCTGTCCTTCTCATTTTACACCTCCCCCTCCCGATCTGGGGCTCCTTGAACGATGACAAGGTTTCAAAACTCCATTCAAATTTTCGTTCTAAACTATCGCTGGGTCTAAAACCAGCCTCTTGTTCCAAAACCAACTTCTTTCCTTGCTGATTTCTGCCTCCGGGAGACACAGAGAAGGAAGGAAGGTGGTTAAAAGCCTGCTCAGGGGTTGTGAGTGTTAGCAGGAGACTCTACTGCTGCTGCAGCACCTCTGTGCCCTGGTCTCAGAAAAGCCAGACCAGAAGCATCTGGAGAAATCCAGGGAGAGCTCTTCCTGGCAGTCAAGCTTGAGAGACCTGCCTGGATTGAACCCCCTGCTTGTGTTCCAAGTACTCTGCCCTTCTCCAGCTCTGGTGCTGCAGAAATTATTGCCCATGGCTGTAGCTACTTGCAAGAACTCTTCCAGGGAAAGCTGCTTCCCGGAGGGGTCTACATGGCTGGAGACACAGTGTGGGAAGGGGGAAGCAATGAGTCCTGTGAAAGGACACTGCCACACTGTTTGGCTGCAGGTCTATGCCAGGGGTCTGATGGATCCAGTCCCAAGTGCAGCTGCTGGTGGGGATGGGGGCTCCAGAGAAGTGGCAGGTAAGCATGAGGGAGCACCCTGAAATGCACCTCGAACAAAAGCAGGGCTGTTCCCTCAGGGCTTTGCTCTCACTGGCACAAGGAAGTGCCCCAGGAGACCTTGCTGTTCCTGAAGCCCAGGCTTTCCTGGGGGACCCATGGAAAAACGTGAACAAGGAAAGGCAGAGAGGAGCTGCAGGCAGGTAGGGTGGCCAGGCTGTTCGGGTGACAGAAACTCATTGAACCACCTCCATAGGATAAAGCAGAGCATGTGGGACAGGGCAGAGGGAAACTGGCAGTGCTGGGAAAGGAGCTCTTGGAGAAAGATCATGAAAGCCTTGTGGAAGAGCCCTGAGCCACCTCAGCACTCAGCTGCTCCACACCTGGTGCACCCTCTCCTGGGCCCCAGCAGGTTTCTGTTCAAGCTCAGCTGCATTTCCCCTCTCTGTGTCAACCGCACAGAAGTAGCGGGCAGAGTCATGGGTGTTCAAGGCACGCAGGGAAAGAGATGATTTGGACTGGAAATTGTCCCGGGAAACTGTGGCTCGACCTTGCACTGATGGCCCATATCTAATGACGCTGGAATCATACTCGATAGCACACACCCACTCAAGTTTAGCACCAGGTACCTGGCGGTACCACCAAACTGCATGGTTTTTGAAAGTGAAGCCAGTGCCGTGGCAGGAGAGGAGCATGGAGTCCCCAGGTGCTCGCAGTCCTCCACCAGCTTCCATTAACCTCCACTGCGCCCACAGGCCTGTGGACGAGAGCACGAGCAGCTGGACAGGGTGCGCCCATGGCCCAAGGCTGTTCCCACACTCCCTCAGTGCCGCCAGCTAAGTGCCAGCTCCCACCCCTGGATCTCCCTCTCCATTTCTCTGTCCTTCTTCTTCCTCTCCCTCTCCTGTCCTTCTCCTCTCCCTTCATACCCTCCCCCCTTCCTCTCTCTCTCCCTCCATTCCTTACCCTGATGTTGCTGCCCTCCCTGCTTGGCTCTCACCTCCTGGCTCCGTGGCCAAGGACAAGACCAGGAGCCATGGCCCCACAAAGTTCTCCATCTTGCCTGCCTGAGGGACCTCAACAGCGGCCACAAATGGGCTGTCAGCGACCTCCCCCGCCACTCCCAGGCACAGCAAAGTCCTTCCCCTGGGGAGGAACCACCCTGGGCTCCAGGGTTTGCTGGGGGCTGCTGCACTGGGAAGCGTATTCTCCCAAAAGGACTCAAGGCTGCTGAGGGACATCTACTTGACCAGGAGCCACCAATGTTCCCTGGAGGCAAAGAGGGCTGATGGCAGCCTGGGCTACACCCGGAGGAGCCTTTCCAGCACCTCAGTGAGCTCATCCTTCTCTTCTATTCAGCATCTGCACTGCTGGCCTCACTGTTTCTCTGCCCAGGACAAGAGAGACTTGGACATCCAGGAGAGAGCCCAGTGATGGCCACAATGGTGATAGTGGAAGTGGAGCACCTCTTACATGAGGAAAGGCTGACAGGGCTGGCAGTGTTTCCCCTGAGGAAGGAAGGCTCGTGGGGATCTCATTCAGACAGAGAAACATCTGAAGGGAGGGTGCAGGGGAGGCAGAGCCCAGGTCTGGTCTGTGGTGCTCAGTGACAGGCAAGAGGCACAGTGCGGCCTCATGTGGCACCTTTTCACTGTCACCGTGACCAAGCACTGGCACAGGTTCCCCACAGAGGTTGTTGGCTCTCCATGCTTGGAGGCATTCAAAACTGTCTGGAGTTGGTCCTGGGCAATGGGCTTACCTTGAACCTGCTTGAGCAGGGACCCTGCTCCGATGACCTCCTGAGGTTCCTTCAACCATCAACCATTCCCTGACCTTCTGAAAATCTCCCAGGCATCTTCACCGCTCGGTGGGTGGTTCATGCAAGGGAAAGGGGAAATAGGAAACTTGGACTTCGCTGCTCTCCTAGGACTTCCAGAAACAGCTTTATACAGGAGTCTTGAGGAAAACTCCCCCTCCCTTTTCAGCTGCAGTTTCAAAGCTGGAACTCAAAGAGAGAAAGATGCAAGTGATACAGAAGGGATTGGGGTGGGTGGAACAGTCGCACCCAGATAGCTGGGGAGAGCTGGTCAGCATGGTTCTGTTTACTGGATATGGTCTTTGCTCTTCCCTTAGATCTTCTCATTCTGCTGTGACATTTCAGACATGGCTCCATGCACATGGGACAGGATTGGACAACCACATATGCAAACCCCGAATCCGGCTTTGCAAAGATAGGGAATAGCAAGCATCCCCACTTGCTCAGATGACTGGCTGCTTCCTAGAGCCCAAGAGGCCAGCTGCTGGATACAGCCTGGGCTGGAAGCAGGGTTCCTAGACAGAGGGGAGGGCTGGGCAAAGATTGGAAGAGTCTCTCTCTGTCCCCTCACAACCACCCTGACACCACTGCCAGAGGGTGTCGGGGGAACAGGGCAGCACAGTGGCAGCGCATGAAGTGACAAGGAGAGACTAGAGGTGCCAAAGGATTTCCAAAGCCACCTCTGAAATGCTCGGGATGACCATCAGGCCTGAAGCTGTCCTGTCAGGCTTTCCAGAAAGGACATTAGAAAGGGCAGTGGAAGAGAATCCAGTGTTATTCCAAGACTGTAAAGGTCTCCTTTAACCCTCCTGCTCCAGGGAAGCTCTACTAGAGCAGGTGCACTGGCTCTGCTTGGGATGGAGTCAACGTTCTTCATGCAGCCTGTGTGGGCAGCTGGGATGTTTTGTGGCCAAAACCATGTTGAGCAATGTTTCAGCTCTTGCTGAACAGGGTTTACACAGCATGAGGGCTTTCTCTGTTTCTCCAGTTGCCCCACCAGCTCTACAGCTGACAACAACCCCAAAGGGATCTTCCGTACCACGTGATGTCCTGGGAAGCAATAAATCCTGGGGAAAGGAGGAGGAAAGGGAGATCAATACTCAGGTATTGAAACACAGGGACAAATCTTCCCTTGACATTTTCTGTACACTAAACAAACCTGGTTTGCTCAAGCTCTCCTTGGACATCAGATCCTTCCTTCCTCATCTTCGTGGCCCATTTGCTCTGCTCTGTCCATGTCTCTCCCGTGCTGGGGAGCCCAGACCTGGACACAGTGCTCCCCAGTCTCACAGCGCTGAGATAAAGAGCCATCCAGCCCAACTTCAAGAAGCCAGGTTCACATGTCATGAGGCTGCAGGGATAAACAAGGCCAGGGAAGATGCAGACCTAGTGCTGGGTGGGGTGGGCACCTGGGGATGCAGGGTGGGAAAAGGGCTGAGGGACAGAATGCCTTATTCTTCTCGGTCTGTATGACCTAGGCTGGCTTTCAGGGATCCCAGGGCACATAATCCAGGGGAAAAGACAGCAGCAAAGACCATGGCACTCAGTCCTTCTCTAGGACAGAAGAAGTAGCTTTGTCTCTGACTTTTCCAGGGATGTCTGGTCTGAAAGTGTCTCTCGATCCAGAATACACAACAGCCCATCTCCTCTCATCCACCAAGGTTAGTGTCTGATTGTAGAAGGCATCGAATATGGGTAAGAATTGTTTCCATTTCACAAACCCATTGTGACTGTCAGGGAGGGAGGAGCGGGGAGAGAAACTCCTGGCAGCCCAGCAGAGATTCCCCTGCTGCCCACAGTGCATGGGGACACAGATTGTCCCTCTGCAGCCCATGGAGGTCCATGGTGGAGCATGTATCCCACCCAGCAGCCCAGGGAGGATTCCATGCCAGAGCAGGTGGATGTGTCCTGTAAGAAGCTGTGACCTCGTGGAGACCTCACTCTGGAGCAGGCTCCTAGTAGGAATGGTGGTCCTGTGCAAAGCCGCCTGCAGGTATCCATGCTGGACCTGTCTGTTCCTGAAGGACTTCACCCTGGGGAAAGGACCTGTGCTCAAGGAGCTTTTGAAGAACCACAGCCCATGGTAAAGACCCACATTGGAGAAGGTCATGAGGAGCTCTGTCCCATGGGAGGTACCTAATGCTGCAGCAAAGGAACATCTGGAGCAATGAGTGGCAGAGCCAACTTGTATCAAATTGACCACAACCTCTATTCCCCGTCCCCCTGACCATTTCGGGGGAGGAGGTAGAGAAGTCGGGTGTGAGGATGAGCCCAGGAAGAAGGAAAGCAGGTGGAAGATGATGTTTTTAGATTTGTTCTTCTTTCTCATTATCCAACTCTGGTTTGATTTGCAATAAATTACATTAATACACCCAAGTTGAGAGAGTTTTACCTCTGATAGTCATTGTTGGGTCATCTTCCTCTGCTTAGCTCCACAAATGACCTTTCCCATTGTTTATTCCCCAGGTCCAAGTGACAAGGGGGACCAACAGAGCGGCTTTGTGGGCACCTGGAGGACAGCCAAGGTCAACCCATATCGCTTTGGACACTTCTTCCTCATGAGGTGATCATAGCAGCCATGAAGCACAAGGCTGCCCTCGCTTTTTCCTAACAGCCTGGATCCATCCCCTCCTCCACTCCTGCAAGCATCCCAAACACAGCTCTGCGATGCCAAAACTCTGTGATCCCAAAGGTCTGCAGCCAAGCCACAGAGGAAACACTGGGCCATGGGAGAGAGGAGCCCAGGCAGCAAGCACCAACCTGTATGCCACCATTCAACCTTGGCACTTCCCACAACTCATCCTCCTGCATCACAAATGGTTTCAGCCCTTCAATCATGCTGCCCTCCACCACCCTGCACTGCAAGCGCACCAAAGCTCTGATTCCTGCACCTGCCCTTGCCTGACACCAACAGCTACTTAGCAGCTATGAGGAAGAAACACTGCCACATCAATATTCTTTCTAACTTGGTTTTTTGGTCCTCTCTGCTGCAGAGCTGCACCAGGGTGATATAAACAGAACAGTAATAAACTGCTTGATCCCCTTGCTTTGCTGCCAGGATCTCCAGTGTGCATGTGTTCTCAGTGTTCTCTACTGATACATGAAAACGGTCCTGGAAACCTTCTCCACAGACATCATCATCCTGAAAGATGCAGTCCAGAGTGCCTTGTGGCCCCAGCCGGTACCAGAAGATGATGTGGTTGCTTATCCTGGCTCCAAGCAAGCGACACTGAAAGGTGACTCCATTTCCCTCTCGCACGGCCACTTCCCTGATGGGCTGCTCCATGACCACCTGGCCAGTGACTGCTGCAGGGAGAAAGAACAAGCCCTGAGCACGCCAAGATTCATTAAGGGTCAGGGCAATGCTGCTGAGGGCATTGTGATGGGAATGGACCAGTGGGAGGATAAGTCCTCCTCTTTGATCCCAGCTGACAAAGATGGACAGAGAAATAGAGCTGCTGCCATGAATTGGGGCTCACAAGGATGAAGACACAATGCTGCCTTCCCTTATGCTCCTAGCATCAAGCTTCTCTTTTTCCAGGGGGGGTCACAGTGACTTGTGAGCAGAGGGTCCCGTCCAAGGGCAAAGCCTTAAGCCCCAGTAGGTGGGAGAATCAGGAGATGCCTTGCCTGTCCCCATGTGACAGAGGATGCAGGCTGGATGGAGCTGCCTCACTCCCAAGGAGAAGAGAAGGAAGGCTCTGCCCATTGTGATCTGCAGGGCTGGCAGAGTTGGGGGGCAGCTCACCTGCAAGCACTCAGCCCAGATCCCCAGAGCCCTTCCTTCCACTGACCTGCAATGGGCAAGTACCCCACACACAGGGCAGCTCCCATGGCCAGCCCTGCTCTGTCTTGCCTCTCTCTCACTGCCCTCTGCCTGCGCAAGAGCTCTGCATACAGCTGCCCTGCCTGTGCTCCTGACCCTGCCCTCACTCCCAGCCCTCCCAGTCCCTCCCTCACTCTACAACAACAGGCAAGGGCAGATATGGGGCTGCAGGAGACCAAAGACTTGAAGCTCTTTTTCCCCCCCGGGGGTCTGTTGCCTCTGTAGGGGGCAACCCCAGGGTGCTCCTTTGACAGCAAAACCTCGTTGGGGCAAAAGGGGATGAATTGCTGTAGGGCCACCCCTGGCGGATCCAGCCTGTCCTTCCTAAGCCTCCCCATCCCTTCGTACTGCTGGCATGATGCTCCTGCATGGGACTTCGTCTTTTATTCTCACCACTCCAATCTATTTTAATTGGCAATCAATTACGGTTTCTGTTGTGTGCAGGAAACATCAGGAACCCTTTCAACCCTAGTGATGAGCCCTCCCTGCCTGGGTACAGCTCTGAGGCCCCAGCCCCAGCACTCCTCTGCTCAGCAGCCCTGGCAGGGGCCCCAGAGGTTTCTGTTCAAGCTCAGCTGAATTTCCCATCATTGTGTGTTTCCCGTCTGTATACGAATAGAGCAGAAGTAGCGTGCAGAATCCCGAGGGTTCAGAGCTTGTAGGGACAGAGATGCCATGGACTGGTCATTGTCCCGGGATGTCGTAGCTCGACCCCGTACTGATGATCCATATTTAATGACTGAGGAATAAGCGCTGATAGTGGACACCCACTCGAGCCTGGCAGCAGGTGCCTGGCGGTACCACAGAACCGCATTGCTCCCGAAGGCAAAACCAGACGAGCGGCAGGAGAGGAGCACAGGGTCCCCAGGCACTTGCAGCCCTCCACCGGCCTCCATCAGCCCCCGCTGTGCCCACAGCCCTGTGAACAGAGAACATGAATGAGAAGATGAAAACTGGCAGTGTTGGGAAAAGAGCCTCTGCACTGTGCAGTAATGACCGCTCTTGCCCTCAGAAGAGCCCTGAGGCACCTCAGCATTCACTGGATCCAACTCTCATACATCTTGTCCTGGGCCACAGCTGGTTTGTGTTCCAGCTCAGCTGCATTTCCCATCTCCATGCGAACAGAGCAGAAGTAGCAGGCAGAGTCCTGGGGGTGCATGGCACGCAGGGACAGAGATGTCTTGGGCCGGGAATTGTCCTGGAATTGCCATGGCTTAACCCTACAGTGCTGCTGTGTAATACTCTTTACTCAAACCCCAGATGGACACCAATTCCAATCTACCAGCCAGTGTCTGGTGGTACCACCAAAATCCATGAGAGGCAAGGCTGTAGCTGGCACTGTGACAGAAGAGGAGCAGAGAGTCTGCAGATGTTTGCAGTCCTCCCAGCCTCTGTCAGCCTTGGCTGCACCCACAGCCCTACAGATAGAGAGTAGGCAGCCAGGCAGGCCCCAGCTTTCCCTCTCCCTTCTGTCCCTCTCCTTCTCCTCCTTCCTTTTCCTTTACCCTCTCCTCTCCTCTCCTCTCCTCTCCTCTCCTCTCCTCTCCTCTCCTCTCCTCTCCTCTCCTCTCCTCTCCTCTCCTCTCCTCTCCTCTCCTCTCCTCTCCTCTCCTCTCCTCTCCTCTCCTCTCCTCTCCTCTCCTCTCCTCTCCTCTCCTCTCCTCTCCTCTCCTCTCCTCTCCTCTCCTCTCCTCTCCTCTCCTCTCCTCTCCTCTCCTCTCCTCTCCTCTCCTCTCCTCTCCTCTCCTCTCCTCTCCTCTCCTCTCCTCTCCTCTCCTCTCCTCTCCTCTCCTCTCCTCTCCTCTCCTCTCCTCTCCTCTCCTCTCCTCTCCTCTCCTCTCCTCTCCTCTCCTCTCCTCTCCTCTCCTCTCCTCTCCTCTCCTCTCCTCTCCTCTCCTCTCCTCTCCTCTCCTCTCCTCTCCTCTCCTCTCCTCTCCTCTCCTCTCCTCTCCTCTCCTCTCCTCTCCTCTCCTCTCCTCTCCTCTCCTCTCCTCTCCTCTCCTCTCCTCTCCTCTCCTCTCCTCTCCTCTCCTCTCCTCTCCTCTCCTCTCCTCTCCTCTCCTCTCCTCTCCTCTCCTCTCCCTCTCTTCTCAACCTTTCCCCAGCCCCAAGATCTCTACCCTCCCACCTGTCTCTCACCCTCCTGGCTCCGTGGCCAAGGACAAGACCAGGAGCCACGGCCCCACCAAGTTCTCCATCCTGCCCTCCTGAGGGACCTCAGCAACTGCCACAAATAGGCTGGCAGCGACCTCCCCCGCCACTCCAGGGCACAGCAAAGTCCTTCCCCTGGGGAGGAACAAACCCGGGTTCCAGGGTGCACTGGGGGTAGTGGGGAGGCGCGTTATCCAACAGGAGGGGAGGGATGAGCTCACTCAAGTGCTGCAGCCCAGGCGCCAGCAGCCCTCTTTCCAGGAGCCAGCAACATTCACTGGAGGCAAAGAGGGCTGATGGCAGCCTGGGCTGCAGCACTTGAGTGAGCTCATCCCTCCCCTCCATGTTGCATAAACGCCGCCTCCCCACTACCCCATGTCCTTGCCCCAGGTCCCACACCACTGAGCTCCTGCTTCCCCATCACCACTGCAGCCCCCAAGCCCGGATCCTCGCTCCCACTCACAGCCTGTTCTTGCCTCTGTTTCCTGCTGGGCTGTTTGGCTGCCCTGTGGGTGATCAGTGACTTCAGGTGATGTCTAGTGCCTTCCACATCGGGGAGAGAGCAGAGTTGAGCTGTGGGTGATGCTGCTAGGGAGGCGCTGGGGCTGCAGCGACCAGCTTGGACCCTTCAGAAATCGTGTCTCCTTGTCATCCTTTCCAGGAATAGAAGTAATCCCAGAGACCCATGAGTCCACACAGCCAGAACTGTTTTGTCTCTAGCTATTCCCACCTTTTTCCACACTTGTGGGAGACAAGACCTACAGGGCTGCAGGAGGCTCCCTGGGCTGTTCTATGGAGAGAGCAGGCAAAGCTGAGCCTTTCCTGGGGTCCTGGCTGCCCAAAGCAATCTGCCTTCAGGTCTCCATTGCTGCCAAAGAGTGAGCACAACCCTAGGGGACCGTCCCCACCCCCCAACACCATCATAATTTTTATCATCATCTTCATCATCTTCATCCTTCTCTTCATCTTCACCTTCAACTTACTTACTCTTCATCATCTCATTCATATTCATATTTATCAATCACAGTTATTTGATGATCTCAGGGTAGAGCTAGGGGGGACCTTTATTAACGTTTCAAGTCCTGGGCTACAATGCTATTGGTTGCTCAGGTATTGCTTTGTTTTCCTATGCTTTCTTCAGCTTTTCTCTTTATTAGCATTTTCCAAAGCAGTGGACTTCATGCTGACTGGGGTGTGGGAGGATCTCAGCATTTAACCACGCACAGTACTGATCCCCTGCCCAGTGTGGAGGCAGGAAGGGAAAGTCTGCTTTCCTGCTCCTTGGCTGCTCTGCAAAGAGGAGCAAGATGAGGGTCTGCGGTCCCTTGGGTGGCTGTGTAGAAGGCTGGGGCTCACCAGGAGCAAAGCAGAGACATGGATCCCTCAGCTCTTCCCACAACTGCCTCAAGACGTGGGCCAGAATGCTGTCACCCCAGCAGCATTGAGTTCTGCAGTGCCAGTTCCCGGAGGAACCTAGACCACGTAAGGATGGTTGCTGCAACCAGATGTTATGCCCAGTAATGCTGATCATTTCCTTGAAAGGTATTGGTTTCTGCATGAGGAAAGCTAAGAGTGCTTTGACTCATCTGCAACCAGTCCCACGGCCCTGCATTTCCAAGCCCCTTGTCTGAAGACCTCTACATGGAGGGTTTTTTGAGAAAAGTAGGGTGGAATTGGGATGGGAGGTGTTGGAAGGGCTGATAGAAGAAGAGGATCAGTTCAGGGACAAAAAGCACTCCCAAGGTAGGAAGATGCAGGGTTTTGCCCCTCCTGGACTGTTCTTGCAGTTTTTGCACGAGCGGAAACGGGGCTTGGCTTAACGTGGTGCTTCAGAGCACAGTAATAGAGTGCAGAGTCCTGAGAAGAGACGGCTGCTATTTCTAAGGGGGCTGTTTTATTTTCATAGACCACCACGGAGAATTTGCCGTTGCGGAACTTCCCTGAAGCTCTATATGCTTCCAGGAGAAACGTCAAGGGTTCCTCTGGGAGCTTGCGAAACCACAAGAATTCCAAGTTGCTGTCCCTCTCCACGGTGGTGGCCTGGCAGGGCAGAGCCACTCGCTGCCCATCTGTGGCTGATACCTCAAAGAATCCCTTCTGGGAGCCACCTCCAACAAGACCTGCAAAACAGGCAGAAATGTGTTTGCAGAGCCACTTCCTCCATTTTCTGACTTGCTCTCTGTTATAGTCTGTGCTTGCCTCAAATCTTTCTGTCTTTCCAAAGAAGAGGAATTTTCAGATAGCTCCTTCCTCCTGACCTCCTCATCCCATCAGCCCAGACCCCCTCATCTCATCAGCCCAGACCCCCTCATCTCATCAGCCCAGACCCATGTAGCCTCCTAAAAGCTGTGGGAGACGATAGGAAGTGCACAAATACTCTCACCTGACTGGATTAGCAGGATGCATGCTGGCAGAGCCACGGTGAAGATGGTTTTTCCCAGCTCCAGCATCCCGGTCCCTCGGGCGGCTTGCAGTGTGCTGCAGAACAAGGCACTCTTGGTGGCGCAAGGAAATGGCTGCATCCTGAAGAGCGTGTCAGGGGGCTGTGACGGTCACAGCCCTGGATGAGGAGGGCAAGAAGGAAGCCCATTTGCCCTTTACCTTTGCAGTGGCAAGGGGATGGCATCCGTGGCCTCCTGCTACCTCCTTCTCCCTCTGTAAGATTGACTCTGTGAAGGAACCTCTCTCCCTTGCTGCTGGGTGGATGCGCTTTGATGAGCTCTTTGTTGCTGTGAGGGCTTTTGAAAACACAACGGCTCCTCATGATGTGCAGAGCTCTGGGACGCACAGGTGGAGGGTTCTTTTCAAAAGGGTTCAGCTTTCTAGTAGTTTGGTCTTTCATTTTGGAAGCCACCATTCAGTTCCTCTGTGCGTGAGGACTCAGAGATAGGGAGAAACCCAGTAATAGGGGAAAGAATGGTATTTTAAAGGATGAACATTTAAATTCATAGAATAGAGCATGGAGTCCTGATTCCAATGGCCTTGTTCAGTGCTGTCTGGAGCAGGGCAGGGAGGTTGATGCTCAGCTGAAATTGGCCGACGTGGTGAACATCCCCTGGACAAAGCAGCTGCTTTTCTGGAGGACTTGGGAATGCCCTGAAGATATCTGGGCTCCCAGATGATCAGCGCCAGAGGAAGGAGGGATTTCAGTGCAAGGAGGTGATGGTGCAGATGGCTGTGACAGACAGTGCAACTGATGAACTGGTTTGGTGCAGTGCTTGTGGGAGGGCAACAAGGTAAAGCAACTTTGCAGATAATGACCTGGGTGGTCCTGCTGGACACCAGGTGGACAATGAGCCAGTAATGTTTCCTTGCCTCAAAGAAAGGAGCTCATAAATAAAACTCTTCCTTTTGGACTCTCCAGCCCTTGGGACAACAGCTGTGCCTTGGGCTGGTGAGGAAAAGAGAGGTTACTTCCAGCTCCGCAGAGGTACCTGAATACTGTCATATTGCATTAAACAACTAATCCAAACTGGTGTCAAACCCGCCTTGTTGGGGCCTGAAATCAGCAGTAGTGGAACGCGAGCTTTGCAAAGGAAGGAAAAGGATGGCTGAATATATGGAAGGTTTCATTTCAATGCCTGTGCTGTGGGCAGTTCTCTGTCGGGTTTGTTCTGTTGTTCAGCTGTGCTCAAGCTCCTTCTGGCTCTGGAGCTCATGGAGAAAGCAGTGGAGAGTGGCCCTGGTGGGATCAGCAAATTCCCTCCTGGTGGGTGACACACAGAGACACACAAACACGCACATAGAATTATGGAATGTATGCAGTCAGAAGGGAACCAAAAGGATCATCGAGTCCGTCTCCTGTCCATGCATAGGACAAACCCAATATTCACACCACGTGTCTAAGGGCGCTGGCCACACCTCCCTTTCCTGACTTCCACTGACTTTTTTCTCTTTGCTGTCTTGTGCTCCCCTGAAAGCCAGCTCTGAGCACTACAGGAACCAGCCTGGAGCTACCTGTTCCACTGTCTCCTTCCATGGGCAGGTCGACAGGAATCACAGAATCATAGAATTACCAGGTTGGAAGAGACCCACTGGATCATTGAGTCCAACTATTCCTATCAATCACTGAACCATTCCCCTCAGCACCTCGTCTACCCGTCCCTTAAACACCTCCAAGGAAGGTGACTCAACCACCTTGTTGGGCAGCCTCTGCCAGTGCCCAATGACCTTTTCTGTGAAATTTTTTTTCCTAATGTCCAGTCTGAACCTGCCCTGGTGGAGCTTGAGGCCATTCCCTCTCATCCTGTCCCCTGTCACTTGGGAGAAGAGCCCAGCTCCCTCCTCTCCACAACCTCCTTTCAGGGAGTTGTAGAGAGCAATGAGGTCTCCCCTCAGCCTCCTCTTCTCCAGGCTAAACACCTCCAGCTCCCTCAGCCATTCCTCATAAGGCCTGTTCTCCAGCCCCCTCACCAGCTTCGTTGCTCTTCTCTGGACTCACTCCAGAGCCTCAACATCCTTCTTGTGGTGAGGGGCCCAGAACCGAACACAGGATTTGAGGTGCAGTCTCACCAGGAAAAGGGGTACAGATTCTTGGCTGCTCCTTCTCATCCCCACACTGGGAGCTTCCACTTGTGGTGACCTCCTTTCCCTCTTCAGACTCATTAAAAATGTTCTGCAACCCTGCCCTTCTCCTGGTCTTCCCCTCCGCACCCCAACTGTTCCATGGCCTTGGGGGGGAGTTAAGTGGGTGCACAGGTGGATCCTTCATCACTCCTAGAGGCACTGGAGGGAGGGACACACTACAGGAAGTCCTCCTTCAGGCAGCACCTCTTGAAGTTGAGGAAGACAATCCAGTCCTTCCACAGGCCCTTGACACCATTTCTCAGAGTTTCCTACTTTAGAAACTGGCTTCCACTGGCCTGGATGGGTGCATCCTCTGTTGGGCTAAAACCTGGGTGGATGGACAGTCCCAAAGACTGGTGGTGAATGGAGTTCAATCCAGCTGGAAGCCAGTCACAAGCGGTGCCCTCAGAGCTAGGTGCTGGGTCCAGTCCTGTTAAATATCTTTATCAATGACCTGGATGAAGGTATTGAATGGACACTTAGCAAGTTCACTGACGACACTAAACTGGGAGGAAGTGTCAACCTGCTGGACGGCAGGGAGGCTCCAAAGGGATCTAAACAGGCTGGACCGATGGGCTGAGAACAATGGCATGAGGTTTAACAAGGCAAAGAGCAGAGTCCTGCACTTAAGACACAAAAACCCTGTGCAGAGCTACAGGTTTGGGAAGAGTGGCTGGAAAGCTGCCTGTCAGAAAAAGACCTGGGGGTGTTGGTCGACAGCTGACTGAACATGAGCCAGCAGTGGCCCAGGGGGCCAAGAAAGCCAACATCATCTTGGCTTTTATCAGAATTGCTGTGGCCAGCAGAACCAGGGAAGTGATTGTGCCTCTACTCTCATCACTGGTGAAGCCACACTTTGAATCCTGTGTTAATTTTTGGGGCCCTCGCTACAAGAAAGACATTGAATTCCTGGAAAAAGTCCAGAGAAGAGCAATGAAGCTGGTGAAGGGGCTGGAGAACAAGGCTTATGAGGAGCGGCTGAGAGAGCTGGGGTTGTTTAGCCTGGAGAAGAGGAGTCTGAAGGGAGACCTTATCTCTGTCTACAACTACCTAAAAGGAGGTTGTAGAGATGGGGGTATTGGTTTCTTCTCCCAAGTGATAGACGATATGACAAGAGGAAATGGCCTCAGGCTGCATCAGGAGAAGATTAGCCTGGACATTAGGAAAAATTTCTTCACAGAAACGGTTATATAGCACTGCAACAGGCTGTCCAAAGAGGGGACTGAGCCACCATCCCTGAAAGTATTAAAAAGGCCGGTGGATGAGGTGCTTGGTGAAATATTTAATAGTGGACAAGTATGATTGTACTTGATGACCTGAAATGTAATTTCCAAGCTAATGATTACATGATTCTATGATAATATCATCAAAGACTGTGAATATTGGTGCAGCTGGAAAAATCCTGATGGGCTGGTCTTCCCAGAAGCCCAGGCAGGGGAGACAGATGCGCAGCTCCCCTTATCTCCAGATGCTGCTGCTGGGCAGGTTGAGCTCAGAGCTCCAGGCAAGCAGTGGAAGGAAGGGAACCGCTCCCCAGAGCACCCCCCACGTTTCTGTGCAGTGCTGCACGCTCTGGGCACCAGGGTGGGTTCAGCGCACAGAAATAGGCAGCGCTGTCTTGGGGCTCCACATTCTGCACGTGCAGAAACACATGGGAGTCATCTGCAGACAGCACAGAGGAGAATCTCCCTGAATCCACATGTCGTTTCCATTTGGCCACCTGCAGCAGCTGTTGAGGGTACTGGGTCTGGTGCTGCTGGTACCAGACAATGAAGAAATTTGCATAGCTAGCTGAGAAATTGCAGTGCAGAGTTGCGCTGTGTCCTTCCTGGATGGTCATCTCTGCTGGGAACTGGAACACAGAATCCTTCTGGGCACCACCTGGGAAGCCAGAAAGGGCTTTCAGCTTTGCTTGCCTGACAGCCTGGCTGTTTGTCTCTCCAGCATCTTGCTCACTGTCCCCACTGCCCAGATCCCTTTTCCCAGCCTCTCAAAGCCTGAGCTCTCTGTCCCTGCTCTCTTCTCTCTGCAGGTCCCTGCCACCCCTCACACCCCACATCCCCCTGCTTTTCAGCCACACTCCATGCTCTTCCCCTCTACTCCTACTCCCCACATCTCCAAGGTTCTCCCCATCCCCACAGACAGTGGTACCCTTGCATCCAGAACACCTGGTGGAGCAGCTCAAATCAGCCCCATCGCTCCCTTCCCCAGCACTGCTCTCTCTCACAGGCTTTCTCTGCCTCAGCAGCACAGTCGGGAAGGCTCCATCCCTGCACATTGTGGCTGAGACCTCGTTCTTCCTCCGTGCCTATCCCTCCTGAGCTGGCCCCCATCCTTTGCCGTCCCCCCTGCGCAGCCCCTGCTCTCTTGAAACAGACCCTCCCAGGGCCCCAGGGACTCAGCACTCCCGGCTCCTCCTTCCATCCCCAGCACCACAACCTTGTGCCTCCTTCTGCCCAGCCTCCTGCTCCCATCTCACCCGAGGCTGCCAGTGCCAGCAGCACTGCCAGGAGAAGGAGGACCATGTCTCTGTACAAAGTCTTCAAGCAGAAGAAGTACAGAAGAAACTCTTCCCCCAGGCTCAGCCTTGTCAGTCCCAGCCCCTCCCTGCCCTGCGTTTTTGCCCAGCCCAGGCAGCTCCTGCACCAGAGGGTCCTGCACAGCACAGAGGTACAAGGCACTGTCAGAGCCCTCGACTTCCTCCAGCTGCAGGAGGCTGGATTTCTCTGTGGGGTTCAGCAACGTGGTGAGACGGCCGCTCCGCTTGGAGCCAGCTCTTGCAAGATAGAAGAGCAGCTGGGGACCATGGCCTTTCTTCTGCTGGTACCAGAGCAAGGCATCAAAGCTGGAGGTCTGGTAGGTGCAGTTTATGTGAAAGGTGTCTCCCTGTTTCACGGTGACTTGTCTTTCTTGCTGGGTGACGGTGACCTGCCCCAGGGTGCCTGGAGGAAAGCAAGGGTCAGCATCTCTGCAGGGAAAGGGTCTGAGCTGCAAACCAAGAGGGGATGCAAAGTGTGGGAGGAGAAGGATCCCTGTGCCTGGCTGAGATGCTGGCGCCTGTGGCATGGTAAAAGCAAGGCAGAAGGGTGTCTTTGATTAGGAGACCGCAGCTCAGTGTGACTCTCTCAGCACAATAATGCCAGTTCCCTCCTTCAAGGAGACCCCCAGAGCAGAGCTGGGCTCTCACTGGGGCCATCATTCTCTTCTCTCGTCCTGCCTGGAGTCTCCAGGGCACAGCCTGGAGTGCCTGGCCCTCCTCTGCTGCATCCAGGACACCTGCAGCAGGGGCAGGGTTTTGACAACTCCTGCAGAGCTGATCCATCATTCTCTCCCCACAGAGAATTGTTGTGGGGCTGAGGGTCTGCTGGGGAGAAGAGGAATTGTGCCTCCAGCCCAAGGCAATGCTTACCCAGTGGCTGCCTCAGGAAGGCAGTGAGGAGGAGATAGGCAAGGAGTCTTCTGCAACTGCTCATCCTGTGCAGCCGAGAGAGGTGGAAGCCCTGAGAGAGCAGAGGTGTCAGCAAGGACTCTAAAAGAGTAGCTGAGAGTGAAACGGGGAGGAGAAAATGCCTGTTCCTAGACCAGGTGCAATGCTTTTGCTGGGCTCCTCCCTCGTCCAGCAGTGAGCAGTGTTGCTCCTGCAGCCCAGACCTCCTGCCTTTCCAAGGTGAGGGCTCTAAGGGAGTCACCAGAGTTCTTCCCTTCCTGAGCAGGCTCTCAGACATGCTCTGGTGTGAGTATGTCATTTGCTTTCTGGCCTGCAAGCACACATTTTATACTCCTGTTGTGCTTCTCATCCACCAGTTCCTCAAGCCCTTCTCTTCATTGTTACTCTCAGTCCATTCTCCAACCACCCTGTGTTTTCCTTGGCATTGCCCTGACACTCCAGTGTCCCAAGTCCCTGAGTCTGGACATCTCCCCACACCACAATATAACCACCACCCCCCAAATTTCCTTTTTTCAGTGCTGCACAGACTGGGGAGCCTCAGCTGAGATCCAGCCTTCCCTGGGCCCAGCTCTAAAACAGAGACTGACTGCCTTGGAGCCGTGACTTTGGCAACCCTTGAGCCCCAGTGTGTCTGTAGAACAAATGTCTCTGCATTTGATGTGGAGGGAAATCATCTGTGAAATCCTCATGTTCTGGAACCTGGGGAGAAAGCATGAAGGTTTCAGTCCCCTCTCCATCAGCTTCTCCTGTCTGCATAGAGCTGAAACTCCTGACTCTGCTGGATTGCTTCCCTTTGCATTCATTCATTCATTCTTTCAAAATTGGAGTGTGAGATAAGAATTATCTGATTGGTCAGGAATGAACAGGACTCATCCATGGTTCACTTCTATGGTTTGGGGACTGTTGATCGGTCTCTGTCACGTTAAGCACAGAAAGGTTCCTCTCCATCAGCCTGCAGCCAGCCTGGCAGTCCCAGACACACCATCCGCTGCTGCCCAGGCAGCTCAGCATTACAGCTCTGCTCCCTGGGGAGGAGCTGGACATGATCCCGGAGCCCTCCAAATCCACTGAGGAGCCTGCAAGGAGTCCAGGACACTCCTGGGCTGCATTTGTGTGTTGGGTCCTTGCTTCTGGGTTCTGAACATGGAGACGACTTGGTCCCTTGGCAATTCTGATGCAGCTGAAAAAGTCCTGCAGGGCTTTTCTTCCCGGGAGCCTAATTTGGGAAAATAGAAGCCCAGCTCCCCTCAGCAGCAGGTGCTGCTGCTAGGCAGGTTGAGCTCAGAGCTCCAGGCAAGCAGTGGCAGGGAGGGAACCACTCCCCAGAGCACCCCCCACGTTTCTGTGCAGGGCTGAACGCTCTGGGCACCAGTGTGCGTTCAGCGCACAGAAATAGGCAGCGCTGTCCTGGAGCTCCACACCCTGAATGTGCAGAAACACCTGGGAGTTTTCTACAGACAGCACAGAGGAGAACCTCCCTGCATTCACACGAGGTTTGCTTTTTGTCACCCGTAGCACCATCTGATGGGGCTTGGTCTGATGCTGCTGGTACCAGAAGATGTAGGGATCGGGATCACGGGTGGAGAAATTGCACTGCAGAGTTGCGCTGTGTCCTGCCTGGATTGTCATCTCTGCTGGGAACTGGAACACAGAGTCCTTCTGGGCACCACCTGGGAAGCCAGAAAGGGCTTTCAGCTTTGCTTGCCTGTCAGCCTGCCTGTCTCTCTCTCCATCACCTTGCTCACTGTCCCCACTGCCCAGATCCCTTTTCCCAGCCTCTCAAAGCCTGAGCTCTCTGTCCCTGCTCTCTTCTCTCTGCAGGTTCCTGCCACCCCTCACACCCCACATCCCCATCCCTCCTGAGCTGGCCCCCATCCTTTGCTCTCCCCCCTGCGCAGCCCCTGCTCTCCTGACACAAACCCTCACAGGGCCCCAGGGACTCAGCACTCCCGGCTCCTCCTTCCACCCCCAGCGCCACAACCTTGTGCCTCCTTCTACCCAGCCTCCCGCTCCCATCTCACCCGAGGCTGCCAGTGCCAGCAGCACTGCCAGGAGAAGGAAGTCCATGTCTGTATACAAAGTCTTCCCGCAGAAGAAGCACAGAATAAACCCGTCCCCCAGGCTCAGCCTTGCCAGCCTCAGCCCCTCCCTGCCCTGCGTTTTTGCCCAGCCCAGGCAGCTCCTGCACCAGCGGGTCCTGCACAGCACAGAGGTACAAGGCACTGTCAGAGCCCTCGACTTCCTTCAGCTGCAGGAGGCTGGATTTCTCTGTGGGGTTCAGCGATGTGGTGAAACGGCCGCTCTGCTTGGAGCCAGCTCTTGCCTGATAGGAGAGCAGCTGGGGACCATGGCCTTTCTTCTGCTGGTACCAGAGCAAGGCATCAAAGCTGGAGGTCTTGTAGGTGCAGTTTGTTCGAAAGGTGTCTCCCTGTTTCACGGTGACTTCTCCTTCTTGCTGGGTGACGGTGACCTGCCCCAAGGTGCCTGGAGGAAAGCAAGGGTCAGCATCTCTGCAGGGAAAGGCTTTGAGATGCAAACCAAGATGCGATGCAAATTGTGTGAGCAGAAGGCTCCCTGTGACCAGGTGAGATGCCGGAGCCTAAGGGATGGGAAGGACAATTCAATGGGGACTTTGGGCAAGAGGTCTGAGACCTCAGCTCAGCATGGCTCTTTCAGCACAATAATGCCAGTTCCCACCTTCAGGGAGACCCCCAGAGCAGAGCTGGGCTCTCACCCAGGCCTTGATTCTCCTCTCTGGTGCTGCCTGGAGTCTCCAGGACACAGCCTGGAGTGCCTGGCCCTCCTCTGCTGCATCCAGGACACCTCCAGCAGAGTCAGGGTCCTGCCATCTCCTGCAAAGCTGATCCATCCTGCTATCCCTGCAGAGAATTGTTGTGGAGCTGAGGGACTGCTGGGGAGAAGAGGAATTGTGCCTCCAGCCCAAGGCAATGCTTACCCAGTGGCTGCCTCAGGAAGGCAGCGAGGAGGAGGTACGCAATGTGTCTGCTGCGACCACTCATCCTGCAGGTGTGAGAGAGACTGAGAAACACACGTTCCCCCTCAGAGCCTGAGAGAGCAGAGATATCGGCAAGGATTATGCAAGGGTAGCTGAGTGAAATGGGGAGGAGAAAATGCTTGTTTCTGGCACAGCTGCAATACTTGTGCTGGGCTCCTCCCTCCTCCAGCCATGAGCAGTGTTTCTCCTGCAGCCCAGACCTTCTGCCTTTCCAAGGTGAGGACTCTAAGGGGGTCACCAGGGTCTTCCACTTCTGAGCAGCCTCTCGCACATGTTCTGCTGTATGGATACCTTTTGCTTTCTGGGCTGTAAGCGCACAATTTCAGGTCTTGTTGTGCTTCTCATCCTCCAGCTCCTGAAGGCCTTCTTTTTAGGGCTGCTCTCAGTCCATTCTCCGACCACCTTGTGTTTTCCTTGGCATTGCCCTGACACTCCAGTGTCCCATGTTCCTGAGCCTGGACACCTTCCCACTCCACAATACAACCACCCCCGCCCAAACTCCTTTATTCAGTTCTGCACAGACTGGGGAGCCCCAGCTGATGTCCAGCCTTCCCTGGGCCCAGCTCTAAAGCAGAGATCGACTGCCTCTGAGCAGTGACTTTGGAAACCCTTGAGGCCCAGTGGGTCTGCAGAACAAATGTCACTGCATTTGATGTGGAGGGAAATCCTCTGTGAAATCCTCATATTCTGGGACCTAGGGAGAAAGTGTGAAGTTTTCAGTTCCCTCTCCATCAGCTTCTCCTGTCTGCATTGAGCTGAAACTCCTGACTCTGCAGGATGGTTTCCCAGTTCTTGCACAGATCTCTAGGGGACAGGATGGAGAAGCTTATAATAATAAATAACCTTATTCCATGGGGTTTCTTGATGCCAACAGCTGTGGTGATGGTGCTGACAATGCCTGGCGGCAGGAGGATTGGACTGGGACTTGGGACAAACGAGACTGGGTGCAGTAAGGTGGCCCAATGAGCAGAGAATCAGCAGCCCTGCTGGGCAAGGCTGGAGAATATCAGAGAATCGTGGAAGCGTGGACTGAGAGTATGGTTGGTTTGGAAAAAAACAGACCCCGAAAATCCACAGAGGAGCCTGCAAGGAGCCCAGGACACTGCTGGGCTGCATTTGTGTGTTGGTCTCTTTGCTTCTGCATTCTGAACACGGAGAGGTCTTGGGCCTTTGGCAATCTTGGTGCAGCTGGAAAAGTGCTGCAAGGCTTTTCTTCCCAGTAGCTCAAGTTGGGAAGACAGAAGCCCAGATTTCCCTCAGCCCCAGGAGCTGTGCGGGGCAGGCTGAGCTCAGAGCTCCAGGCAGGCAGTGGCAGGGAGGGAACCGCTCCCCAGAACACCCGATGTTTCCCTGCAGCGCTGCAAGCTCTGGGCACCAGGGTGTGCTCAGCACACAGAAATAGGCAGCGCTGTCCTGGAGCTCCGTATCCTGCACGTGCAGAAACACATGGGAGTTCTCTGCAGACATCTCAGATGCGAACCTCCCTGCATCCACATGAGCATTGTACTTGGCCACCCACAGCAGCCTCTGAGGGGACTGGGTCTGGTGCTGCTGGTACCAGGAGTGGTAGGGAGCAGAATCTCTGGTGGAGAAATTGCAATGCAGAGTTGCGCTGTGTCCTGTCTGGATGGTCATCTCTGCTGGGAACTGGAACACAGAGTCCTTTTGGGCACCACCTGGGAAGCCCGAAAGGGCTTTCAGCTTTGCTTGCCTGTCAGCCTGCCTGTCTCTCTCTCCATCACCTTGCTCACTGTCCCCACTGCCCAGATCCCTTTTCCCAGCCTCTCAAAGCCTGAGCTCTCTGTCCCTGCTCTCTTCTCTCTGCAGGTTCCTGCCACCTGTAACTCCCCAAATCCCCCTGCTATTCAGCCACACTCTGTGCTCTTTCCCTCCACTCCTTTCCCCCATATCTCCAAGGTTCTCCCCATCCCCACAGAGACTGGCACCCTTGGATCCACTGCACCTGGCAAAGCAGCTCAAATCGGCCTCTTCACTCCCTTCCCCAGCACTGCTCATCTCACCCGAGGCTGCCAGTGCCAGCATCGCTGCCAGGGGGAGGACCATGTCCCTGTGCAATTCCTTGGGCAGAAGCAGCACAGAATAAACCCTTTCCCTGGGCTCAGCCTTGCCAGTGGAGGGAAATCCTCTGTGAAATCCTCATGTTCTGGAACCTGGGGAGAAAGCATGAAGGTTTCAGTCCCCTCTCCATCAGCTTCTCCTGTCTGCACAGAGCTGAAATTCCTGACTCTGCTGGATTGCTTCCCTTTGCATTCATTCATTCATTCTTTCAAAATCGGAGTGTGAGACAAGAATGATCTGATTGGTCAGGAATGAACAGGACTCATCCATGGTTCACTTCTATGGTTTTGGGACTGTTGATCGGTCTCTGTCACATTAAGTACAGAAAGGTTCCTCTCCATCAGCCTGCAGCCAGCCTGGCTGTCCCGGACACACTGTCCCCTGCTGCCCAGGCAGCTCAGCACAACAGCCCTGCTCCCTGGGGAGGAGCTGGACATGATCCCGGAGCCCTCCAAATCCACTGAGGAGCCTGCAAGGAGTCCAGGACACTCCTGGGCTGCATTTGTGTGTTGGGTCCTTGCTTCTGGGTTCTGAACATGGAGACGACTTGGTCCCTTGGCAATTCTGATGCAGCTGAAAAAGTCTGCAGGGCTTTTCTTCCCGGGAGCCTAATTTGGGAAAATAGAAGCCCAGCTCCCCTCAGCAGCAGGTGCTGCTGCTAGGCAGGTTGAGCTCAGAGCTCCAGGCAAGCAGTGGCAGGGAGGGAACCACTCCCCAGAGCACCCCCCACGTTTCTGTGCAGGGCTGCACGCTCTGGGCACCAGTGTGCGTTCAGCGCACAGAAATAGGCAGCGCTGTCCTGGAGCTCCACACCCTGAATGTGCAGAAACACCTGGGAGTTTTCTACAGACAGCACAGAGGAGAACCTCCCTGCATTCACACGAGGTTTGCTTTTTGTCACCCGTAGCACCATCTGATGGGGCTTGGTCTGATGCTGCTGGTACCAGAAGATGTAGGGATCGGGATCACGGGTGGAGAAATTGCACTGCAGAGTTGCGCTGTGTCCTGCCTGGATTGTCATCTCTGCTGGGAACTGGAACACAGAGTCCTTCTGGGCACCACCTGGGAAGCCAGAAAGGGCTTTCAGCTTTGCTTGCCTGTCAGCCTGCCTGTCTCTCTCTCCATCACCTTGCTCACTGTCCCCACTGCCCAGCTCCCTTTTCGCAGCCTCTCAAAGCCTGAGCTCTCTGTCCCTGCTCTCTTCTCTCTGTAGGTTCCTGCCACCCCTCACACCCCACATCCCCATCCCTCCTGAGCTGGCCCCCATCCTTTGCTGTCCCCGCTGCGCAGCCCCTGCTCTCCTGACACAAGCCCTCACAGGGCCCCAGGGACTCAGCACTCCCGGCTCCTCCTTCCACCCCCAGTGCCACAACCTTGTGCCTCCTTCTGCCCAGCCTCCCGCTCCCATCTCACCCGAGGCTGCCAGTGCCAGCAGCACTGCCAGGAGAAGGAAGTCCATGTCTGTATACAAAGTCTTCCCGCAGAAGAAGCACAGAATAAACCCTTCCCCCAGGCTCAGTCTTGACAGCCTCAGCCCCTCCCTGCCCTGCGTTTTTGCCCAGCCCAGGCAGCTCCTGCACCAGCGGGTCCCGCACAGCACAGAGGTACAAGGCACTGTCAGAGCCCTCGACTTCCTCCAGCTGCAGGAGGCTGGATTTCTCTGTGGGGTTCAGCGACGTGGTGAGATGGCCGCTCCGCTTGGAGCCAGCTACTACATGAGAGGCGATCAGCTGGGGAGCCTGGCCTTTCTTTTGCTGGTACCAGAACAAACCACCAAAGTTAGAGGTCTTGTAGGTGCAGTTTGTTCGAAAGGTGTCTCCCTGTTTCACGGTGACTTCTCCTTCTTGCTGGGTGACGGTGAGCTGCCCCAGGGTGCCTGGAGGAAAGCAAGGGTCAGCATCTCTGCAGGGAAAGGCTCTGAGATGCAAACCAAGAGGGGATGCAAAGTGTAGGAGGAGAAGGCTCCCTGTGTCTGGCTGAGATGCTGTAGCCTGAGGCATGGTAAAAACAAGGCACAGGGGTGTCTTTGATTAGACCTCAGCTCAGTGTGACTCTTTCTGCCAGTTCCCTCCTCAAGGAAGACCCCCAGAGCAGAGCTGGGCTCTCACTGGGGCCATCATTCTCTTCTCTCGTCCTGCCTGGAGTCTCCAGGGCACAGCCTGGAGTGCCTGGCCCTCCTCTGCTGCATCCAGGACACCTCCAGCAGGGGCAGGGTTTTGACAACTCCTGCAGAGCTGATCCATCATTCTATCCCCACAGAGAATTGTTGTGGGGCTGAGGGTCTGCTGGGGAGAAGAGGAATTGTGCCTCCAGCCCAAGGCAATGCTTACCCAGTGGCTGCCTCAGGAAGGCAGTGAGGAGGAGATACGGAAGGAGTCTTCTGCAACTGCTCATCCTGTGTGGCTGAAAGAGGTGGAAGCCCCGAGGGAGCAGAGCTGCCAGCAAAGACTCTGAAAGAGTAGCAGAGAATTAAATGGGGAGGAGAAAATGCTTGTTCCCAGCACAGCTGCAATGCTTCTGCTGGGCTCCTCACACCCCTCGCACCCGAGGCTGCCTGTACCAGCAGCACTGCCAGGAGAAGGAGAACCATGTCCAGTTGCCCGTACCAGCAGGAGGGACCTGATGCTCAGCCCTTGTCCTCTGCTGCCCCTGCCAGCTCCAAGAGGCGTCCAAGCCCCAGCCCCGAGGGTGGAGCCAAAGCCCAGCCCTGCTGCTCCACCATGTCCTCAGCACAGGAGCCCTTGGGCTTGGCTGTTGGAGCTTCTTCCTTACAACGATGCTTCAAACACCACACCAGAGTGACCCAGGCTGACAACACTTTATTTTTCCAGATGTGACCATCACTGGAGCTGAGTCTTCTGCCTACAGGGCTGCGTTCCTGCCCTGGAGATCCTTAGACCTTTCATCCTAGGACTCAGAAGCAGCCTTCTTTGAAGAATGGGCATGGAACAAATGTGGAAATGAAAAGGCAGCAGTGATGGAAACCAAAGCCCAGTCCATATCATCAGCTGTGATGCTTTGCATCCAAGATGAGCTTGTCAGAAAATTGTTGCATCTGCAAAGGTGCCTCTTGCCCTGCGGCAATGAAGGGCAGGGATAAATGCCAGCCCAAGCCCCTGCTCGCTCAGTCCATTCCTTTGCCTCCTTCTGCTTGGGAACCAGGTGAGTCTGAATCCTCTCCATCCCCACTCAGGAGTGCACTTGGTTGCTCCTCACACACTCCTGTGCTCTGTTTCCTCTCTCTTTCCTCCCCCAGGTACCCTCTGACTCTGATCCATGTCCTGCTACAACCCGTGCCAGCCCTGCCAGCCCTGCAGCCCGTGCCCGCTGGCCAGCAGCTGCAATGAGTGCTGTGTGCGGCAGTGCCAGAGCTCCACCGTCGCCATCGAGCCCTCTCCCGTGGTGGTGACCCTGCCCGGCCCCATCCTCAGCTCCTTCCCTCAGAACACCGTTGTGGGCTCCTCCACCTCCGCTGCTGTTGGCAGCATCCTCAGCTCTCAGGGAGTGCCCATCAACTCCAGGGGATTTGGCCTCTCTGGCATTGCCGGCCGCTACTGTGGCAGGAGGTCCCTCCTGTGAATAAGATGTTGGAGAAGCTCTAGGGAGACACCTTGAGGAACTTGGAGCATTGGGCTGGACAGAGAACTGAGATCTTTCATTGTGGATGCCAAGATAGTCAAGCAATTTTGCCTTTCTTCCCTTTTCCTTGTCTGCTTTTGTTCCCCTTGACAGCAAGGTCCACCAAGGCCAGCCTGGTGGGGACCCTCTGTCTTCTCTCCCTCCATGGGGCAGATTGACAGAAATCACATTGGAACAGCCAAGGATCTCAGAGTCTAAGCTGTTCACTGAGGGCCCTTCTGCTTGCTGGGCTCCCTGCACTTCTAACTTCCGTCTGGAGTGACTTTGTTTCCCTCTGATGACTCATTAAATTCTACTCCACTCAAGCCTGGACTCCATGTGCTTGTTCCTTCTTGGGTGCTGCCCATGGTTTCAAAGGAGAAAGGTGCTGCTCTGGTGGAGAAGTGGAAGAGGGCCTGAGGAGACCCAAACAGAGCTGATCACAAACATCCAACGTAGAGAACCCCTATGGGAACACAATGAACCCTGGACTCTGCTGAGGAAGCTAAGGAGAAGGACAGCAGGACAGGAATGTTCTGGGGAAGGATAAGTCCACGGCATTGTCTGTGTGCTCACAGGTTGCACAGAGAGGGGACCAGGCAAATCCATCCAGTATTTCTCCTGCGGGCAGTGTTAGGCAGGATGGGGTGAAAACCCATCAGCAAACACACCCACCTGGGGAGGCAACAACCAGGGACAATCGGGGTGAGCTGAGGAGGGAGGGAAAGAGAAGGACAGAGCATGTTCTCCTCCTGACCATGAGAACCTACTGCTCCAGAAGATGTTTTGCTACGCAGAATGTAAGGAGTGGAACAGAAGCAGCCGGTGAGGGTTGGAATGATCCCCTGTGTTTGTGTCCAGGTTTCTGTCCTCTCAGTCCCACAGTCCTGTGGCCTTAGCCAGCATGGAGCTGCATGGAAAATATGCCCTTGGCTAAGGCTGCTACCTGTCGGGAAACCAAAAGCCATCCCTGCAAAGCCTTTTGGCAGAACAAGCACAGAATAAACCTTTTCCCCGGGCTCAGCCTTGCCAGCCTCAGCCCCTCCCTGCCCTGCATTTTTGCCCAGCCCAGGCAGCTCCTGCACCAGCGGGTCCTGCACAGCACAGAGGTACAAGGCACTGTCAGAGCCCTCGACTTCCTCCAGCTGCAGGAGGCTGGATTTCTCGTTCAGCGATGTGGTGAGACGGCCGCTCCGCTTGGAGTCAGCTCCTACATGAGTGGCGATCAGCTGGGGAGCCTGGCCTTTCTTCTGCTGGTACCAGAACAAGCCATAAAAGATGGAAGTCTGGTAGTTGCATTTTGTGTGAAAGGTGTCTCCCTGTTTCACAGTGAGTTCTCCTTCTTGCTGGGTGACGGTGACCTGCCCCAGAGTGCCTGGAGGAAAGCAAGGGTCAGCATCTCTGCAGGGAAAGACTCTGAGATGCAAAGCAAGAGGGGATGCAAAACAAGAGGGGATGCAAATTGTGGGAGGAGAAGGCTCCCTGTGGCAGGTTTATCCACCAGAGCCCTAGGGATCAGAAGGCAGTGGGGCATCTTGGTGCAGGAGATCGCAACTCAGCGTCCCTCCCTCAGCACAATAATGCCAGTTCCTTCCTACATGGAGACCCCCAGAGCAGAGCTGGGCTCTCACCCAGGTCTTGATTCTCCTCTCTGGTGCTGCCTGGAGTCTCCAGGACACAACCTGGAGTGCCTGGCCCTCCTCTGCTGACTCCAGGACACCTCCAACAGGGACAGGGTCCTGGTAACTCCTGCAGAGCTGATCCATCCTGCTCTCCCCACAGAGAATTGTTGTGGGGCTGAGGGTCTGCTGGGGAGAAGAGGAATTGTGCCTCCAGCCCAAGGCAATGCTTACCCAGTGGCTGCCTCAGGAAGGCAGAGAGGATGAGATATGCGACCTGCCTTCTGCAACCGCTCATCCTGCAGGGGTGAGAGAGATGGACAAACCTGCACATTTCCCCCTCAGCACCCCGAGTGAGCAAAGCTGCTAGAAAAGAGTCTGCAAGGGTAGCAGAGAAATAAATGGGGAGGAGAATTTTTTTTTTCCAGCAAAGCTGCAATGCTTGTGCCTGACTCCTCCCTCCTCCAGCTGTGACCAGTGTTGTTCCTGCAGCCCAGACCTTCTGGTTTTCCAAGGTGAGGGCTCTGAGGGGGTCACCAGGGTCTGTTTCCTGCCATGTTCTACTGTGCAGTTACCGTTCACTTTTTGGGCTGCAAGCATTCACTTTGGTAACTCTTGACCCTCAGGTGGATCTTGACAAGGCATGTCCAAGCTTTCATCCAGGAATTTACCTGCAGAACAAATGGCTCTGCTTTTGGTGTGGAGGGAAATGCTCTATGACAGCCTTATGGTATGGAACCTTGGATAACCTGTGAAGATTTCAGTCCCCTCTTCATCAGCTTCTCCTGTCTGCATTGAGCTCAAACTACAGACTCTGCAGGATGTCTTCCCAGTGTAGGCAGAGACCCCTGAGGAAAACGATGGAGATGTTTGTAAGAACAAGTCTGCTGATATCCATGTGGTTGCTTGATGCTGCTGGCAGCACTCATGGTGCTGAGAGTGGCTGGGGCCAGGGCCAGGTGGGGCTGGGTGGGCCCAGTGAGCAGAGCAGCAGTGACCCTGGTGGGTATGACTGGGGCTATCAGAGAACCATGGAACCATGGAGTGAGAGAATGGTTGGCTTGGAACAGACTCTGAAAGGACATCGAGTCCATCCCACCTGCCACATGCAGGGACTTTTGTTGGTAGATCAGGTTGCTCAAAGGCTTGTCAAGCATAACTTGAAGAGGTCCAGCAATGGGGCACCCCCAGCTTCTCTGGGGAACTGGGCCCATGTCTGGCAGCCTCAGCGTGGACAAGTCTTCCTTCTGTCCCACTTCAATCTCCCCTTTAAGTTTAAACCCACTGCCCCATGTCACCACAGGCCCTGGTAAAATGTCTCTCTTCAAGTAACATTTCTTCCCCTTTGTAGAGAGGGGGTTTCTCTTCAAGCAACTTCCCCAGCACAACTTCCTCCCTGCTGTCCCAGCCCCATCATCTGCAGGTGCAGGGCATCTGGCTGCCCCAGACACACAGCCCTTTGCTGCCAGGGGAGCAGGGCAGGACGACCCCTCTGCCTGCCTTGACCTGGAACAGCTCCCACCCCTCCCCACCAGCACTACAGGGACCATCAGGGTTTAGGAGGAAACACTTTTAAAGGCAATGTGTCTAATCATTACTAGAAGATAATAGGTACAATGATTAAGAAAGACACATCACCAATTGTCCATTTATCATCATCATCGTAACGCAGATCTGCATTCCCTGCGGAGCTTGATCTTCCCAGGGAGGATTTGGACATCCAGTCCCTGTATAAGTGGGAAAGCCTGCACAGTGTATCTACTTGTAGCTGAGGTCTCTGACCATTGCTGAGAGCGGCTGAGCTTTTAGATCATTGAGCAAACACCTTACATCACCCCAAAAACTTGGAGTCTCTGGCCCCTGCTGCACACGGCTTTTCTTTCTCGTGCTTTCTGGAAGCAACAATAGCCCAGCACAGTTATACGGAGAAGAAATCACTTTCTGACACTGTAATTTATAAGGAGTAGTACAACTCTAGTGATAACAGCAATGTAAGAGGCCACAGACAGACCAGCACATCCAGCAAGGCAACACAAATCCACCTTGGGGCACTGACATTGCTCTGTGCCTGTAGAATGGGCCCTGTCACCTCATTTGGCCCTCAGTCCCATGGAGGATTTGTATCCTTAAACATTCATTAATACATTCCTTCTCAATCTAACCGTGACATAAAAATGATCTGATTGTTCTAAACAGGAATCATCCATGTGTCACAGAAAGATTCCTCTCCATCAGCCTGCAGCCAGCCTGGCTGGCCGGGACACACCGTCCCCTGCTGCCCGGGCAGCTCAGCACAACAGCCCTGCTCCCTGGGGAGGAGCTGGACATGATCCCAGAGCCCTCCATATCCACTGAGGAGCCTGCAAGGAGCCCTGGACACTCCTGGGCTGCATTTGTGTGTTGGGCTCCTTGCTTCTGGCACCTGAACATGGAGAGGTCTAGGGCTTTTGGCAATATTGGTGCAGGTGGAGAAGTCCTGCAGGGCTATTCTTCCCAGCAGCCCAAGTAGGCAAGACAGAAGCCCAGCTTTCCTCCACCCCAGGTGCTGCTGCTGTGCAGGCTGAGCTCAGAGCTCCAGGCAAGCAATGGCAGGGAGGGAACAGCTCCCCAGAGCACCCACCACGTTTTTGTGCAGCGCTGCACGCTCTGGGCACCAGGGTGGGCTCAGCGCACAGAAATAGGCAGCGCTGTCCTGGAGCTCCGCATTCTGCACGTGCAGAAACACCTGGGAGTTCTCTGCAGACAGCACAGAAGAGAATATCCCTGCATCCATACGAGGTTTCCATTTGGCCACTTGCAGCATCATCTGAGGGGACTGGGTCTGGTGCTGCTGGTACCAGAAGAGGTACGGATTAGCATCATTGGTGGAGAAATTGCAGTGCAGAGTTGCGCTGTGTCCTGCCTGGATGATCGTCTCTGCTGGGAACTGGAACACAGAGTCCTTCTGGCCACCACCTGGGAAGCCAGAAAGGGCTTTCAGCTTTGCTTGCCTGTCAGCCTGTCCGTCTGTCTCTCCAGCACCTTGCTCACTGTCCCCACTGCCCAGATCCCTTTTCCCAGCCTCTCAAAGCCTGAGCTCTCTGTCCCTTCTCTCTTCTCTCTGCAGGTTCCTGCCACCCCTCACACCCCACATCCCCATCCCTCCCGAGCTGGACCCCATCCTTTTCATCCCATCCCTGCAGCCCCTGCTCTCTTGAAACAAACCCTCCCAGGGCCCCAGGGACTCAGCACTCCCGGCTCCTCTTTCCACCCCCAGCGCCACAACCTTGTGCCTCCTTCTGCCCAGCCTCCTGCTCCCATCTCACCCGAGGATGCCAGTGCCAGCAGCGCTGCCAGGAGAAGGAGGACCATGTCCCGCTGTCCCTGTCAGCAGGAGAGACCTGATGCTCAGCCCTTGCCCTCTGCTGCCCCTGCCAGCTCCAAGAGGCGTCCAAGCCCCAGCCCCGAGGGTGGAGCCAAAGCCCAGCCCTGCTGCTCCACCATGTCCTCAGCACAGGAGCCCTTGGGCTTGGCTGTTGGAGCTTCTTCCTTACAACGATGCTTCAAACACCACACCAGAGTGACCCAGGCTGACAACACTGTATTTTTCCAGACGTGACCATCACTGGGGCTGAGTCTTCTGCCACAGGGCTGCATTCCTGCCCTTGGTCCTTTCATCCCAGGACTCGGAAGAAGCCTTCATTGGGGAGGGGACATGGAACAAATGTGGAAATGAGAAGGCAGCAGTGATGGAAACCAAAACCCAGTCCATATCATCAACTGTGATACTTTGCATTACAGATGAGCTTGTCAGAAAATTGTTGCATCTGCAAAGGTGCCTCTTGCCCTGCGGCAATGAAGGGCAGGGATAAAAGCCAGCCCAAGCCCCTGCTCACTCAGTCCATTCCTTTGCCTCCTTCTGCTTGGGAACCAGGTGGGTCTGAATCCTCTCCATCCCCACTCAGGAGTGCACTTGGCTGCTCCTCACACACTCCTGTGCTCTGTTTCCTCTCTCTTTCCTCCCCCAGGTACCCTCTGACTCTAAGCCATGTCCTGCTACAACCCGTGCCAGCCCTGCCAGCCCTGCGGCCCGTGCCCGCTGGCCAGCAGCTGCAATGAGTGCTGTGTGCGGCAGTGCCAGAGCTCCACCGTCGCCATCGAGCCCTCTCCTGTGGTGGTGACCCTGCCCGGCCCCATCCTCAGCTCCTTCCCTCAGAACACCGTTGTGGGCTCCTCCACCTCCGCTGCTGTTGGCAGCATCCTCAGCTCTCAGGGAGTGCCCATCAACTCCGGGGGCTTTGGCCTCTCTGGCATTGCCGGCCGCTACTGTGGCAGGAGGTGCCTCCTGTGAATAAGATGTTGGAGAAGCTCCAGGGAGACACCTTGAGGAACTTGGAGCATGGTGCTGGACAGAGAAATGAGATCTTTCATTGTGGATGCCAAGATAGTCAAGCAATTTTGCCTTTCTTCCCTTTTCCTTGTCTGCTTTTGTTCACCTTGACAGCAAGGTCCACCAAGGCCATCCTGGTGGGGACCCTCTGTCTTCTCTCCCTCCATGTGGCAGATTGGCAGATATCTTATGACAAGTTCTCTATAGCCAAGGATCTCAGAGTCTAAGCTGTTCACTGAGTGCCCTGCTGCTTCCTGGGCTCTCTGCACTTCTTACTTCCACTTGGAGTGACTTTGTTTCCCTCTTCTCACTCATTAAACTTCTGCTCCATTCAAGCCTGGTCTCCATGTGCTTGTTCCTCCTTGGGTGCTGCCCATGGTTTCAAAGGGGAAAGGTGCTGCTCTGGTGGAGAAGAGGAAGAGGGCACGAGGAGACCCAAACAGAGCTGATCACAAACATACAATGTAGAGAACCCCTATGGGAACACAATGAACCCTGGAATCTGCTGAGGAAGCTAAGGAGAAGGACAGCAGGACAGGAATGTTCTGGGGAAGGATAAGTCCACGGCATTGTTTGTGTGCTCACAGGCTGCACAGAGAGGGGACCAGGCAAATCCATCCAGTATTTCTCCTGCGGGCAGTGTTAGGCAGGATGGGGTGAAAACCCATCAGCAAACACACCCACCTGGGGAGGCAACAACCAGGGACAATCGGAGTGAGCTGAGGAGGGAGGGAAAGAGAAGGACAGAGCACATTCTCCTCCTGACCATGGGAACCTACTGCTCCAGAAGATGTTTTGCTTTGCAGAATGGCAGTAGTGGAACAGAAGCAGCCGGTTGGAATGATCCCCTGTGTTTGTGTCCAGGTTTCTGTCCTCTCAGTCCCACAGTCCTGTGGCCTTAGCCAGCAAGGAGCTGCATGGAAAATATGCCCTTGGCTCAGGCTGCTACCTGTCGGGAAACCAAAAGCCATCCCTGCAAAGCCTTTTGGCAGAAGAAGCACAGAATAAACCCTTCCCCCGGGCTCAGCCTTGCCAGCCTCAGCCCCTCCCTGCCCTGCGTTTTTGCCCAGCCCAGGCAGCTCCTGCACCAGCGGGTCCCGCACAGCACAGAGGTACAAGGCACTATCAGAGCCCTCGACTTCCTCCAGCTGCAGGAGGCTGGATTTCTCTGTGGGGTTCAGCGACGTGGTGAAACGGCCGGACCGCTTGGAGCCAGCTCCTACATGAGAGGCGATCAGCTGGGGACCATGGCCTTTCTTCTGCTGGTACCAGAGCAAGGCATCAAAGCTGGAGGTCTTGTAGGTGCAGTTTATTCGAATGGTGTCTTTGTGTTTCACTGTGAGTTCTCCTTCTTGCTGGGTGACGGTGAGCTGCCCCAGGGTGCCTGGAGGAAAACAAGGGTCAGCATCTCTGCAAGGAAAGATGCTGAGATGCAAACCAAGAGGGGATGCAAAGTGTAGGAGGAGAAGGCTCCCTGTGTCTGGCTGAGATGCTGGAGCCTCATGGCTAGGAAGGACAAGGCAGATGGTTCTTAAGGCAAGAGGTCTAAGATCTCAGCTCAGCGTGACTCTCTCAGCACAATAATGCCAGTTCCCTCCTTCAGGGAGACCCCCAGAGCAGAGCTGGGCTCTCACTGGGGCCATCATTCTCCTCCCTGGAGCTGCCTGGAGTCTCCAGGACACAGCCCGGAGTGCCTGGCCCTCCTCTGCTGCATCCAGGACACCTCCAGCAGTGGCAGGGTTTTGACAACTCCTGCAGAGCTGATCCATCCTGCTCTCCACACAGAGAATATTTGGGGTCTGAGGGTCTGCTGGGGAGAAGAGGAATTGTGCCTCCAGCCCAAGGCAATGCTTACCCAGTGGCTGCCTCAGGAAGGCAGTGAGGAGGAGATAGGCAAGGAGTCCTCTGCAACCGCTCATCCTGTGTGGCTAAGAGAGGTGGAAGCCCTGAGAGAGCAGAGCTGCCAGCAAGGACTCTGAAACAGTAGCAGAGAACTAAATGGGGAGGAGAAAATGCTTGTTCCCAGCAAAGCTGCAATGCTTGTGCCTGGCTCCTCCCTCCTCCAGCTGTGAGCAGCATTGTTCCTGCAGCCCAGGCCTTCTTCCTTTTCAAGGTGAGGACTCTAAGGGGGTCACCAGGGTGTGTTCTCTGCCATGTTCTACTGCGTGGATACCGTTCACTTTTTGAGCTGCAAGCATTCGCTTTGGAGACCCTTGATCCTCAGTTCATAGAATCATAGAATCATAGAACCAGGTTGGAAGAGACCCACCAGATCATTGAGTCCAACCGTTCCTATCAAACACTAAACCATGCCCCTTAGCACCTTGTCCACATGTGCCTTAAACCCCTCCAGGGAAGGTGACTCAACCTCCTCCCTGGGCAGCCTGTTCCAGTGCCCAATGACCCTTTCTGTGAAAATTTTTTTCCTAATGTCCAGCCTAAATCTCCCCTGGCGGAGCTTGAGTCTGTTCCCTGTTGTCCTGTCCCCTGTCACTTGGGAGGAGGCCATCACCCTCATCTCTACAACCTCCTTTCAGGTAGTTATAGAGAGCAATGAGGTCTCCCCGCAGCCTCCTTTTTTCCAGGCTAAACACCCCCAGCTCTCCCAGCTGTTCCTCATAAGGCGTGTTCTCCAGCCCCTTCACCAGCTTCGTTGCTCTTCTCTGGACTCGCTCCAGAGCCTCAACATCCTTCTTGTGGTGAGGGGCCCAGAACTGACCCCAGTATTCAAGGAGCGGTCTCACCAGTGCCGAGTCCAGCGGGAGAATAACCTCTCTGGACCTGCTGGTCACGCCGTTTCTGATCCAAGCCGAGATTCCATTGGCTTTCTTGGCCAAGTTGGATCAAAGTTGGTCAAGTTGGATCTTGACAAGGCGTGTCCAAGCTTTCATGCAGGAATTTACCTGCATAACAAATGGCTCTGCATCTGGTGTGGAGGTAAGTCGTCTACAACAGTCTCATGGTCTGGAATCTGAGAGAAAGCATGAAGATTTCAGTCCCCTCTCCATCAGCTTCTCCTGTCTGCATTGAGCTCAAACTCCTGACTCTAAAGGATGGCTTCTCACTGCTGGCAGAGACCCCTGGGGGGAAGCATGGAGAAGCTTGGAAGAACAATTAACCTGACTACCATGGGGATTCTCAATGCCAGTGGCAGTGCTGATGGTGCTGACAATGCCTGGTGGCTGGGGAATCAGACCAGGACATGGGCCAAACAGGGCTGGGTGGGGTGAGGTGGCCTAATAAGCAGAGCAGCATCGACCCTGGTAGGTAAGACTGGGGCTATCAGAGAATCATGGAACCATGGACTGACAGAATGGTTGGCTTGGAACAGACGCTGAAAAGTCACCAAGTCCAGCCTTCCTGCCATGCAGAAGGATATTTCTTGGTAGATTTTCTTGTCTCAAATGTTTTTCCACAGACCTTGAGGAGGTCCAGTGATGGGTCACCCCCAGCTTCTTTGGGGAACTGTGTCCATGTCCAGAAGCCTCAGCATGGACATTCTTTTCTTCTGTCCCACCTCAATCTCCCCTCTTTCAGTTTATACCCATTACCTCTTGTTCTGTCCCTGCACGCCCTGGTGAAATATATCTCACCATCTGGATTTTAAGCCCCTTCAAGTAACATTTCTTCTCTTTGTAGAAAGGGGGTTTCTCTTCAGGAAACTTCCCCAGCACAGCTCCCTCCCTGCTGTCCCGGCCCCATCATCTGCAGGTGCAGGGCATCTGGCTGCCCCAGACACACAGCCCTTTGCTGCCAGGGTAGGAGGGTAGGTTGGCAGAGGTCTCCCACCATTGCTGAGAGCGGCTGAGCTTTTAGACCATTGAGGAAACACCCTACATCACCCCAAAAACTTGGAGTCTCTAGTCCCTTCTCCTCATAGCCTCTTTCTCAATCTTTCTTGCACCAAAATTAGACCAACACAATCACATGGAAAATAAATAATTGTCTAACACTCTTATTTATTAAGAATAACACAATTCTAGTGATAACAGTGATATAGGAGGCCACACACTGACTAGCATATATAGTAAAGTAACACAAATCCCCCTTGGGGACCTGACATTGCTCTGTCACCTCATTTCATCCTCAGACCCATTTAGGACTTGTATTCTGAATAATTCATACGTCCATTCATTCTTTCATAATCTGTGTGTGATATAAAAATGACCTGATTGGTCTAAACAGGAATCATCAATGGTTAACTTCTATGGGTTCTGGCCCATTGATCGTTCTCTGTCACATTAGTCACAGAAAGGTTCCTCTCCCTCAGCCTCCAGCCAGCCTGGCTGGCCGGGACACACCGTCCCCTGCTGCCCGGGCAGCTCAGCACAACAGCCCTGCTCCCTGGGGAGGAGCTGGACATGATCCCAGAGCCCTCCAAATCCACTGAGGAGCCTGCAAGGAGCCCAGGACACTACCGGGCTGAATATATGTGTTGGTCTCTTTGCTTCTGGGTTCTGAACATGGAGAGGTCTTGGGCCTTTGGCAATATTGGTACAGCTGACAAAGTCCTGCAGGGCTTTTCTTCTCAGCAGCCCAAGTAGGCAAGACAGAAGCCCAGCTTTCCTCCACCCCAGGTGCTGCTGCTGGGCAGGCTGAGCTCAGAGCTCCAGGCAAGCAGTGGCAGGGAGGGAACCGCTCCCCAGAGCACCCCCCACGTTTCTGTGCAGCGCTGCACGCTCTGGGCACCAGGGTGGGCTCAGCGCACAGAAATAGGCAGCGCTGTCCTGGAGCTCTGCATTCTGCACGTGCAGAAACACCTGGGAGTTCTCTGCAGACAGCACAGAGGAGAATCTCCCCGAATCCACATGCTTTATCCATTTGGTCACACGTAGCACCATCTGAGGGGACTGGGTCTGATGTTGCTGGTACCAGAAGAGGTATGGATTGTCACCACGGGTGGAGAAATTGCAGTACAGAGTTGCGCTGTGTCCTGCCTGGATGATTGTCTCTGCTGGGAACTGGAACACAGAGTCCTTTTGGGCACCACCTGTGAAGCCAGAAAGGGCTTTCAGCTTTGCTTGCCTGTCAGCCTGTCCGTCTGTCTCTCCATCACCTTGCTCACTGTCCCCACTGCCCTGCTCCCTTTTCCCAGCTTCTCAAACACCCCACATCCCCCTGCTTTTCTTCCACACTCCCCACTCTTTCCCTCCTCTCCTTCTCCCCACATCTCCAAGGTTCTCCCTATCCCCACAGAGACTAGTATCCTTGTGTCCACAGTACCTGGCAGAGCAGTTCCAATCTGTGCCTGGCTGAGGTGCCAGAGCCTGAGGCATGGTAAGAGCAAGGCAGAGGGGTGTCTTTGAGCAGGAGACCTCAGCTCAGCGTGCCTCCCTCAGCACAATAATGCCCCTTCCCTTCTTCAGGGACACCTCCAGAGCAGAGCTCTTACCCAGGTCTTGATTATCCTCTCTGGTGCTGCCTGGAGTCTCCAGGACACAGCCTGGAGTGCCTGGCCCTCCTCTGCTCCCTCCAGGACACCTCCAACAGGGGCAGGGTCCTGGCAACTCCTGTAGATCTGATCCATCCTGCTCTCCCCACAGAGAATTGTTGTGGGGCTGAGGGTCGGCAGGGGAGAAGAGGAATTGTGCCTCCAGCCCAAGGCAATGCTTACCCAGTGGCTGCCTCAGGAAGGCAGTGAGGAGGAGATAGGCAAGGTGTCTGCTGCGACCACTCATCCTGCAGGCATGAGAGAGGCTGAGAAGCCCCCACATTCCCCCTCCGAGCCTGAGAGAGCACAGATGCTGGCAAGGATTGTGCAAGGGTAGCTGAGAGTGAAATGGGGAGGAGAAAGTGCTTGTTGCCAGCACAACTGCAATGCTTGTGCTGGGCTCCTCCCTCCTCCAGCCATGAGCAGTGTTTCTCCTTCAGCCCAGACCTTCTGCCTTTCCAAGGTGAGGGCTCTAAGGGAGTCACCAGGGTTCTTCCCTTCCTGAGCAGCCTCTCGGACATGCTCTGGTGTGCGAATGCCATTTGCTTTCTGGCCTGCAAGCACACATTTTATATTCCTGTTGCACTTCTTATCCACCTGGTCCTCAAGCCCTTCTCTTCATGGTTACTCTCAGTCCATTCTCCGAGAAACCTGTGTTTGCCCTTTGCATTGCCCTGACACTCCAGTGTCCCAGGTCCCTGAGCCTGGACACCTCCCCACCCTAGAACAGCTTTTTCAGTTCTGCACAGGCTGAGGAGCCCCAGCTGATGTCCAGCCTTCCCTGGGCCCAGCTCTAAACCAGAGACCGACTGTCTCTGTGCTGTGACTTTGGCAACCCTTGAGACCAGTGGGTCTGGACAAATCGTGTCTAAGCTTTAATCCTGTCTCATGTTCAGGAACCTAGGTAGAACGCCTGAAGGTTTCAGTCCCCTCTCCATCAGCTTCTCCTGTCTGCATTGAGCTCAAACTCCTGACTCTAAAGGATGGTTCTCAGTGCTGGCAGAGACACCCGGGGGAAATGATGGAGAAGCTTGGAAGAACAATTAACCTGATTCGCCTGGGGTTTCTTGATGCCAGTGGCAGTGGTGATGGTGCTGACAATGCCTGGTGGCTGGGGAATCAGATCAGGACGTGAGCCAAATGGGGCTGGGTGGGGTGAGGTTGCCCAGCGAGCAGAGTAGCAGTGGGCCTGGTGGGTAAGACTGGGGTGTCAGATAATCATTGAACCATGGACTGAGAGAATGTTTGGCTTGGAACAGGCACTGAAAGGACATTGAGTCCAACCCTCCTGCCACACAGAAGGATATTTCTTGGTAGATTTTCTTGTCTCAAATGTTTTTCCACAGACCTTGAGGAGGTCAAGGGATGGGGCACCCCCAGCTTCTTTGGGAAACTGTGTCCATGTCCAGAAGCCTCATTATGGACATTCTTTCCTTCTGTCCCACCTCAATCTCCCCTCTTTCAGTTTAAACCCATTGCCCCTTGTTCTGTCACCACACGCCCTGGTGAAATATATCTCACCATCTGGATTTTAAGCCCCTTCAAGTAACGTTTCTTTCTATTTGTAGAGAGAGGGTTTCTTTTCAGTCAACTTCCCCAGCACAGCTTCCTCCCTGCAGTCCCGGCCCCATCATCTGCAGGTGCAGGGCATCTGGCTGCCCCAGACACACAGCCCTTTGCTGCCAGGGGAGCAGGGCAGGGTTGCTGAGGTCTCCCACCATTGCTGAGAGCGGCTGAGCTTTTAGACCATTGAGGAAACACCTTACATGACCCCTAAAACTTGGAGTCTCTGGCCCCTGCTGCTCACGGCCTCTGTTTCTCACAATTTCTTGCACCAAAATTAGACCAGCACAATCACATGGAAAATAAATAATTTTCTGACGCTCTTATTTATTATAAAAGGCACTATTCCTGTGGTAACAGCGATGTAAGAGGCCACACATTTGCCAGCACATACAGCAAGGTAACAAAAATCCCCCCTGGGGCACCGACATTGCTCTGTGCCTGTCAAATGGGCCCTGTCACCTCATTTGGTCCTCAGACCCATGTTGGATTTGTATTGTGAGTAATTAATTAATTAATTCTTTCAAAATCGGTGTGTAATATAAAAATTATCTGATTGGTCAGGATTTAACAGGAATCATCCATGATTCACTTCTGTAGTTTTAGGCCCCTTGATCGGTCACATTAGTCACATAAAGGTTCCTCTCCATCAGCCTGCAGCCAGCCTGGCTGGCCGGGACACACCGTCCCCTGCTGCCTGGGCAGCTCAGCACAACAGCCCTGCTCCCTGGGGAGGAGCTGGACATGATCCCAGAGCCCTCCAAACCCACTGAGGAGCCTGCAAAGAGCCTAGGACACTCCTGGGCTGCATTTATGTGTTGGGCTCTTTGATTCTGGGTTCTGAACATGGAGATGTCTTGGGCCTGTGTCAATCTTAGTGCAGCGGGAAAAGTCCTGCAGGGCTCTTCTTCCCAGCAGCCCAAGGTGGGAAGATAGAAGCCCAGGTTTCCTCAGTCCCAGGTGCTTCTGCTGGGCTGGCTGAGCTCAGAGCTCCAGGCAAGCAGTGGCAGGGAGGGAACAGCTCCCCAGAGCACCCCCCACGTTTCTGTGCAGCGCTGCACGCTCTGGGCACCAGGGCGGGCTCAGTGCACAGAAATAGCGCTGTCCATTTGGCCACTTGCAGCAGCCTCTGAGGGGGCTGGGTCTGATGCTGCTGGTACCAGGAGAGGTAGGGATCGGGTTCACGGGAGGAGAAATTGCAGTGCAGAGTTGCGCTGTGTCCTGCCTGGATTGTCATCTCTGCTGGGAACTGGAACACAGAGTCCTTTTGGGCACCACCTGGGGAGCCAGAAAGGGCTTTCAGCTTTGCTTGCCTGTCAGCCTGTCTGTCTGTCTCTCCAGCACCTTGCTCACTGTCCCCGCTGCCGAGTTCCTTTTTCCCAGCCTCTCAAAGCCTGAGCTCTCTGTCCCTGCTCTCTTCTCTCTGCAGGTCCCTGCCACCCCTCACACCCCACATCCCCATCCCTCCTGAGCTGGCCCCCATCCTTTGCCATCCCCCCCGCACAGACCCTGCTCTCCTGACACAAACCCTCCCAGGGCCCCAGGGACACTTCATTTTTCCAGATGTGACCATCTCTGGAGCTGAGTCTTCAGACACAGGGCTGCATTCTGGCCCTGGAAATCCTTGGACCTTTCATCCCAGGGCTGAAAAGAAGCCTTCTTTGAGGAAAAGGCATGGAACAAATGTGGAAATGAAAAGGCAGCAGTGATGGAAACCAAAGCCCAGTCCATATCATCAGCTGTGATGCTTTGCATTCAAGATGAGCTTGTCAGAAAATTGTTGCTTCTGCAAAGGTGCCTCTGGTCCTGCGGCAATGAAGGGCAGGGATAAAAGCCAGCCCAAGCCCCTGCTCGCTCATTCCATTCCACTGCCTCCTTCTGCTTGGGAACCAGGTGAGTCTGAATCCTCTCCATCCCCACTCAGGAGTGCACTTGGTTGCTCCTCACACACTCCTGTGCTCTGTTTCCTCTCTCTTTCCTCTCCCAGGTACCCTCTGACTCTGATCCATGTCCTGCTACAACCCGTGCCAGCCCTGCCAGCCCTGCAGCCCGTGCCCGCTGGCCAGCAGCTGCAATGAGTGCTGTGTGCGGCAGTGCCAGAGCTCCACCGTGGCCATCGAGCCCTCTCCCGTGGTGGTGACCCTGCCCGGCCCCATCCTCAGCTCCTTCCCTCAGAACACTGTTGTGGGCTCCTCCACCCCCGCTGCTGTTGGCAGCATCCTCAGCTCTCAGGGAGTGCCCATCAAGTCCGGGGGCTTTGGCCTCTCTGGCATTGCCGGCCGCTACTGTGGCAGGAGGTGCCTCCTGTGAATAAGATGTTGGAGAAGCTCCAGGGAGACACCTTGAGGAACTTGGAGCATGGTGCTGGACAGAGAAATGAGATCTGTCATCGAGGATACCAAGATAATCTGAACAGTTTTGCCTTTCGTCCGTTTTCCTTGTCTGCTTTGACTCCCCTTGACAGCAAGTTCCACCAAGGCCAGCCTTGTGGGGACCCTCTGTCTCCTCTCCCTCCATGGGGCAGATTGACAGAAATCTCATGGGAACTTCTCTACAGCCAAGGATCTCAAAATCTAAGCTGAACACTGGGCATCCTGCTTCTTGCTGGGCTCTCTGCACTTCTTACTTCCACTTGGAGTGACTTTGTTTCCCTCTTCTCACTCATTAAAATTCTGCTCCATTCACACCTGGACTCCATGTGCTTGTTCCTCCTTGGGTGCTGCCCATGCTTTCAAAGGAGAAAGGTGCTGCTCTGGTGGAGAAGTGGAAGAGGGCATGAGGAGACCCAAACAGAGCTGATCACAAACATACAATGTAGAGAACCCCTATGGGAACACAATGAACCCTGGAATCTGCTGAGGATGCTAAGGACAAGGACAGCAGGACAGGAATGTGCTGGGGAAGGATAAGTCCACGGCATTGTTTGTGTGCTCACAGGCTGCACAGAGAGGGGACCAGGCAAATCCATCCAGTATTTCTCCTGCGGGCAGTGTTAGGCAGGATGGGGTGAAAACCCATCAGCAAACACACCCACCTGGGGAGGCAACAACAAGGGACAATCAGGGTGAGCTGAGGAGGGAGGGAAAGAGAAGGACAGGGCATGTCCTCCTCCTGACCATGGGAACCTACTGCTCCAGCAGATGTTTTACTTTGCAGAATGGCAGCAGTGGAACAGAAGCAGCCTGTATTCGGGTCAATGTTTCCTCTCATTCCTGCAGTCCTGTGGCCTTGGCAAGCATGGAGCTGCAGGGAGTATTTGCCCATGGCTCAGGCTGCTGCCTGGTTTGAAACCAAAAGCCATCCCTGCAAAGCCTTTTGGCAGAAGAAGCACAGAATAGACCCTTTCCCCAGGCTCAGCCTTGCCAGCCTCAGCCCCTCCCTGCCCTGCATTTTTGCCCAGCCCAGGCAGCTCCTGCACCAGCGGGTCCCGCACAGCACAGAGGTACAAGGCACTGTCAGAGCCCTCGACTTCCTCCAGCTGCAGGAGGCTGGATTTCTCTGTGGGTTTCAGCGACGTGGTGAAACGGCCGCTCCGCTTGGAGCCAGCTTGTACATGAAAGGTGATCAGCTGGGGAGCCTGGCCTTTCTTCCGCTGGTACCAGAACAAGCCATAAAAGTTGGAAGTCTGGTAGGTGCAGGTTGTTCGAAATGTTTCTCCCTGTTTCATAGTGACTTCTCCTTCTTGCTGGGTGACGGTGAGCTGCCCCAGGGTGCCTGGAGGAAAGCAAGGGTCAGCATCTCTGCAGGGAAAGGCTCTGAGATGCAAACCAAGAGGGGATGCCTAGTGTGGGAGGAGAAGGCACCCTGTGCCTGGCTCAGATGCCAAAGCCTCCGGGATGGGAAGAACACGGCTTGGGGGTCTTTGGGCAAGACGTCCATGACCTCCGGTAAGCGTGGCTCCCTCAGCACAATAATTCCAGTTCCCTCCTTCAGGGAGGCCCCCAGAGCAGAGCTGGGCTCGCACCCAGGCCTTTGCTCTCCTCTATGGTGCTTCCTGAAGTCTCCAGGACACAGCCTGGAGTGCCTGACCCTCCTCTGCTGCCTCCAGCAGGGGTAGGATCCTGCCAACTCCTACAAATCCGATCTATCATTCTCTCCCCACACACTACTGTTGTGGGGCTGAGGGTCTGCTGGGGAGAAGAGGAATTGTGCCTCCAGCCCAAGGCAATGCTTACCCAGTGGCTGCCTCAGGAAGGCAGAGAGGAGGAGATACGCAAGGTGTCTGCTGCGACCACTCATCCTGCAAGGCGTGATAAAGATGGAGAAACCCCCACGTCCTCTCAGAGTCTGAGAGAGCAGAGATGCCGGCAAGGAGTCAGCAAGGTTAGCTGAAAGTAAAATGGGGAGGAGAAAATGCTTGTTACTAGCACAGCTGCAATGCTTGTGCCTGGCTCCTCCCTCCTCCAGCAGTGAGCAGTGTGGCTCCTGCAGCCCAGACCTTCTGCCTTTCCAAGGTGAGGGCTCTAAGGGGGTCACCAGGGTCTTCCCCTCCTAAGCAGCCTCTTGCACATGTTCTTCTGTGTGGATACCATTCCCTTTCTGGGTTGCAAGAACACATTGTCAGCTCCTGCTGTGTTTCTCATCCTCTAGATCCTCAAGCCATTCTCTTCAGGGCTGCTCTCAGTCCATTCTCCACACAACCTGTGCTTGTCCTTGGCATTGCCCTGACACTCCAGTGTCCCAAGTCCCTGAGCCTGGACACCTTCCCCCCCACAATACCAAATACTTCCCCCCCCACTACCCAAACTCCTTTTTTCAGTTCTGTACAGGCTGGGGAGCCCCAGCTGAGATCCAGCCTTCCTTGGGCCCAGCTCTAAACCAGAGGCCGACTGCCTCTGAGCTGTGACTTTGGCAAACCTTGAGCCCCAGTGGCTCTGGAAAAGGCATGTCTAAGCTTTCATCCTGTCTCATGTTCAGGAACCTAGGTAGAACGCCTGAAGGTTTCAGTCCCCTCTCCATCAGCTTCTCCTGTCTGCATTGAGCTCAAACTCCTGACTCTAAAGGATGGTTCTCAGTGCTGGCAGAGACACCGGGGGGAAATGATGGAGAAGCTTGGAAGAACAGTTAACCTGATTCCCCTGAGGTTTCTTGATGCCAGTGGCAGTGGTGATGGTGCTGACAATGCCTGGTGGCTGGGGAATCAGATCAGGACGTGAGCCAAATGGGGCTGGGTGGGGTGAGGTTGCCCAGCGAGCAGAGTAGCAGTGGGCCTGGTGGGTAAGACTGGGGTATCAGATAATCATTGAACCATGGACTGAAAAACTGTTGGTTTTGAAGAGATATTGGAAGGTCAAGAAGACCAACCCTCCTGCCAAGCGGAGGGATGTTTTTTGGTTGATCAGGTTGCTCAAAGCCTCGTCCACCAGACCTTGAAAAGGCCCAGTGATGAGTCACCTCCAGATTCTCTGGGGAACTGTACCCATGTCTGGCAGCCTCAGCATGGACAAGTCTTTCTTCTGTCCCACCTCAGTCTCCACCAGGGAAAACTAGGGATGGCCGGAGCTTTTCAGCCCTTGGGATCCATTTGCTCTGGCCAGTGGAGAACACTGGAGCTGCAGCAGTGGGGCTGGGGCTTTGATTTTGTCTCTCTTGCACAGACTTTGCACAGGAAGGGGCTGAATTTGCAGCCAAGGTCCTGCAGATTGGACCCCAATCCACCTTGTGTCTTGCCTGTAAGGAGAACACAGAGGATTGGCCCCAAGCCACCCTCTGAGGAACACATCCCCACACTCCTCATGCTCACAGGATTGCTGCTGCTGCTGCTGCAGGGTATAGAGGGCATCGGCTCCTGACGAATCTTTGCCACCTCTTTTAGAACCACTGATGGTGGGAGTGCTTTGCCCAAGTCCATTCACTTTTTGTTTAGTATTTAGAGTCCACCGGGTATTTAATTCCCCTCAAGGGGTCACTGTTTCACCAGAAGGGGCTTTTATCCCTAAGCACAATCAGCATAAAAGCCCAAACTCTCAGATGCTCTGTGAAATCAAGTTTTATTGAAGTTATTACAACAAGAATGGTAACAAATGATTAGCAGTGATGAAAAAGTTAAGAGGAATAGCTTTGAAAGGCAACGTATCGAATCATTACTAGAAGACAATAGGTACAGTGATTAAGAAAGACACATCACGAATTGTCCCTTTACCGTCATCATCGTCATGCAGATCCGCATTCCCTGGGGAGGTTGATCTTCCCAGGGAGGATTTGGACATCCAGTCCCTGGACAACTGGGAGAGCCTGCACAGTGTATCTACTTGTAGCTGAGGTCTCCGACCATTGCTGAGAGTGGCTGAGCTTTTAGACCATTGAGCAAACAACTTACATCACCCCAAAATCTGGAGTCTCTGGCCCCTGCTGCTCATGGTCTCTTTTTCTCGTGCTTTATGCACTAAAAATATCCCAGCACAATCACATGGAGAATAAATCACTGACACTCTGGCATTGCCGGCCGCTACTGTGGCAGGAGGTCCCTCCTGTGAATAAGATGTTGGAGAAGCCCCAGGGAGACACCTTGAGGAGTTCAGAACATGGTGCTGGACAGAGAACTGAGATCTTTAATGGTGGATACTAACAGTGTCAAACAGTTTTGCCTTTCTTCCCTTTTCCTTGTCTGCTTTGTTTCCCCTTGACAGCAAGTTCCACCATGCCCTCTCCTGGTGGGGACCCTCTGTCTCCTTTCTCTTCACGGGGCAGATTGACAGAAATCACATGGGAACTTCTCTACAGCCAAGGATCTCAGACTCTAAGCTGATGACTGGGTGCCCTGCTGATCGCTGCGCTCCCTGCACTTCTAACTTCCACTTGGAGTGACTTTGTTTCCCTCTTCTCACTCATTAAAGTTCTGCTCTATTCAAGCCTGGTCTCCATGTGCTTGTTCCTTCTTGGGTGCTGCCCATGCTTTCAAAGGAGAAAGGTGCTGCTCTGGTGGAGAAGAGGAAGAGGGCCTGAGGAGACCCTTCTCCTTTCACAGACGACGGGGAGGCTGGGATCTCCTGCAGGGTCTCTTCTTTGGGCACCATCCCTCACCTCTGAGTACGTTCTCTCTAGTGCTCCACAGGCAGTGACCATCGGGCTTTGCCTTTCTGTGTCTGCCCTCAGCTGCTCAGAAAGCATCAATAGTCCCATGAGCTCTTGAGAAAGGGCCTTCCTGTCAGTCTGGCTGGTGTAGGGTATGTGAGGCTGTGGGAGATGATTTGACTTGCCAAATGGAAGTGCTGGTAAAGCAAGGAACAGGTGTTGAGATGGTTATAGCTGCTTATTCAGCTTCCTCTCCCCTACATCATACAATTCAGGAGCCATGGGCAGCCGTAGCTGGAAAAAGTGCTCCGTGTTGTGAATTCTTGGAAGCTGGAAATTCGAGCTGATCCTGTAGGAGCTGAGGGCAACCATCATGGAAATGGGGGCAGTAGAAGGGTTTATTCTTAGAGGAGATCAAGTTGTACTCTTACAGAGCATGCAGGGGAATATGAAGATCAGCAAAGACAAGGACAGTGGGGGCACTGCCCAGAAGAGCTGCAGATGAGTGCAGAGCCATTTGCTCTTTCATTCATTCCCCTTGAGAGTTCATGCTCAGACAATGCTGCCTTTCTGTGGGAGAAGTGTTTTTACACATAGATCTCATCGCTCTGCTTGGTGGTAACTTCTCCTGCAGCCACTTCAGTCTCCTGCCCTCTTTCCTACATGAAAATCCAAATGTCTTGACAAAAACATTCAAGTTGAAGAATGGAAACCCTCACACCAATCTCCTCCTTCAGGGAATTGTGGTTGACGAAGCATCTCTCAGAAGCACTGAAGGCCAATCTTTGATTAAACAGTTTTACTTCCATGTCTGAAATACCTTTTCCCCAGTCATGCTATCAATAAACATCACCTGCAACAGCACAGCCAGGCTTCCTAACCCAACCACAGAAGACCTCATAATGGTGACTGCATCTGCAATTATCCTTGTTTGAGAGGAAGGGATGTCATTTCTTATGAAAGACCAGGGAGCCCTTTGGTCCAGGCACTGCCAAGGTGCTGCTCTGGGTCTTGGCATGAGCCCTGGTTTGCCTGCCCAGCCCAAGAGAGCTTGCAAAGGCAGTGGAAAAGCACAGGATCCATGCAGGTTTTGCACCTCAAACAAGGGCCTGGTAACCAGAGATTGGGTTTGCTTCATTGTGATTTGATCCATCTCCTGAGAGAGCAGCAGCTGTTTTTTACATGGCTCTTACCCCTTGCTGAACCCTGTGATTTGGCTCCCGAGAAACAGGGATGTGGAAGCTGCTGGCATTTGTTCCCATGCAATGAACAACTGGCAGGGATGTTTGACAGCTGAAAGGAGGAGCAGAACTGTTTCCTTTGAAGAAATCGTCAACTGACAAAAATAGGCCAGCGCTTCTGTGGGTGGGATGCGCACACTCTCCTGTGCCCCAGAGTGTGTCGTGTGAGTGACCAAGCACTGGCATGTGGTGCCTGGGGTGGTTACAGAGTCTCTTTCCTTAGAGATATTCAGCACCTACCTCAAGACAGCCCTGAGCACCTGGCTCTGGATGGCCCTGCCTGAGCAGGTAGTTGGACCAGATGACCACCAGAGGTCCCTCCCCACCTTATGTGATTCGTAATTCTCTGAATCTGTGAGAGCAGCTGATGTTGAGCAGCTGAGCTCCCAGCATCTGGAGGGATCGAAGGGCATCAGGATTGTCTTCTCTTTCTTTCTAGACCTAGCACTAATAAATGGCATTTAAGGAACGCCTTGAAGAGCCTGAGTGCCTGTCTTACCTGGGTCTGTTAGTATCATTTGTGGTGTCCCAGCCTCAGAGTTTGCAGCCTGAGGGGAGTCTGGCTTGTCCCAGGCACATCACCCTCTGCTGATGTGTGAATACACCCCTCAGGATCCCCTCCCTTTTCAGAACCGGGGCTGCTCCCACATCCCCACATCTCGCTTAAGGAGATCACTTGGGACAACAGGGAGCATCCAAGGCTCTAAGAATGTTCCAACTTATAATGTTGGGATTGTTTGTGGCTACAGCAATTGAGTTCTATGTTATTCATGACACACAGACCTGGGTCCAAATTCAGCAGTAGCACCTGGGGCTGAGGGGAGCTGGGCCTCTGTTTCCCCAGCCTGGGCTGCTGGGAAGAACAGCCCTGCAGGATTTTCCAGCTGTACCCAGGTCCACGGTCTTTGATGATAAAAAGACGCCGAGAACCCTGGTGGCTTCAGTGTAACCACGGTAAAGGAGGCTTGGGAAGGCCCTCTGCATCAAAGAGCTGGAACATGGAGTGCGGGCTCAGGGCAAGGAACCTCTCAGCTCATCTTCTCCTTCCCTTGCCTGTGTCTCCACTGGTGGTCACAGCTGGAGAATGAGGCTTTTGGGAGGAGGCCCAGCTGCAACCATTGTTTTGCCCAATGTCCACAGGAGCCCAGGAAGGGAAGAGGCTTTCCTTTAACTGGATTTGAGTATCAGCAAGTGGAAATTCTGAGCAGTATATGCACAGAATAAACCCTTTCCCCGGGCTCAGCCTTGCCAGCCTCAGCCCCTCCCTGCCCTGCGTTTTTGCCCAGCCCAGGCAGCTCCTGCACCAGCGGGTCCCACACAGCACAGAGGTACAAGGCACTGTCAGAGCCCTCGACTTCCTCCAGCTGCAGGAGGCTGGATTTCTCTGTGGGGTTCAGCGATGTGGTGAAACGGCCGCTCTGCTTGGAGCCAGCTCCTGCATGAGAGGCGATCAGCTGGGGAGCCTGGCCTTTCTTCTGCTGATACCAGAACAGTTGAGGAGGGTAGGATGTTTGGTAGGTGCAGGTTGTTCGAAATGTTTCTCCCTGTTTCAAGGCGACTTCTCCTTCTTGCTGGGTGACGGTGAGCTGCCCCAGGGTGCCTGGAGGAAAGCAAGGGTCAGCATCTCTGCAGGGAAAGGCTCTGAGCTGCAAACCAAGAGGGGATGCAAAGTGTGGGAGGGGAAGGCTCCCTGTGACTGGCTGAGATGCAGGAGACTCAGGGCTGGGAAGAACAAGGTTCTTCAGGCAAGAGGTCCGAGATCTCAGCTCAGCATTGCTCTCTCAGCACACTAATGCCAGTTCCCTCCTTCAGGGAGACCCCCAGAGCAGAGCTGGGCTCTCACTCAGGTCTTGGTTATCCTCTGTGGTGCTTCCTGGAGTCTCCAGGGCACAGCCTGGAGTGCCTGGCCCTCCTCTGCTCCCTCCAGGACACCTCCAACAGGGGCAGGGTTCTGCCAACTCCTGCATAGTTGATCCATCTTTCTCTCCCCACAGAGAACTGTTGTGGGGCTGAGGGTCTGCTGGGGAGAAGAGGAATTGTGCCTCCAGCCCAAGGCAATGCTTACCCAGTGGCTGCCTCAGGAAGGCAGCGAGGAGGAGATACGCAAGGTGCCTGCTGCGACCACTCATGCTGCTGGACTGGGAGGGACTGAGAAACCCCCACATCCCCTCAGCATCATAGAGAGAAGAGCTGCCTGTAAGAACTTTGCAAGGAAAGCAGAGACTACAATGGGGAGGAGGAAATGCTTGTTCCCAGCACAGCTGCAGTGCTTGTGCTGGGCTCCTCCCTCCTCCAGCTGTGACCCTTGTTTCTCCTTCAGCCCAAACCTTCTGACTTTCCAAGGTGAGGGCTCTAAGGGGGTCATCAGGATCTGCCCCTTCTGAGCAGCCTCTCACACATGTTCTGCTGTGCAGATGCCATTCGCTTTCTGGGCTGCAAGCACACATTGTCAGCTCCTGCAGTGCTTCTCATGCTCCCGCTCCTCAAGCCCTTCTCTTCAGGGCTGCTCTCAGTCCATTCTCCACCCAAGCTGTGTTTGTTCTTGGCATTGCCCTGACACTCCAGTGTCCCAGGTCTCTGAGCCTGGATTCTATCCCATCCCATAATATAACCACCACCCCCCAAACTCCTTTTTCCAGTTCTGTACAGGTTGGAGAGCCACACCTCATATCCAGCCTTCCCTGCGCCCAGCTCTAAACCAGAGCCCGACTGCATCTGAGCTGTGACTTTGGCAACCTTTGAGCCCCAGTGGGTCTGCAGAACAAATGGATCTTCATTTCTGTGGAGGGACATTCACTGTGAAATCCTCAAGTTCTGGAACATGGGGAGAAAGCATGAAGGTTTCAGTCCCCTCTCCATCAGCTTCTCCTGCAGCTTGAACCCCAATGCACTTTGTGTCTTGCCTGTAAGAAGAACAAAAAGGATTGGCAGCAGAGCTCCAAGCCACCCTCTGGGGAACACATCCGCACACTCCTCATGCTCACAGGATTGCTGCTGCTGCTGCTGCAGGGTATATAGGGCATCGGCTCCTGATGAATCTTTGCCACCTCTTTTAGAACCACTGATGGTGGGAGTGCTCTGCCCAAGTTCATTCACTTTTTATTTAGTATTTAGGGTCCACTGTGTATTTAATTCCCCTCAAGGTGACACTTTCACCAGAAGCTTAGTCCTAAGCACAATCAGCATAAAAGCCCAGACTCTCAGATACTCTGTAAAATCCAGTTTTCCGAAGTTATTACAGTAGGAATGGTAACAAATGATTAGCAGTGATCAAAAAGTAAACTGGAACAGCTTTGAAAGGAAATATGTCTAATAATTACTAGAAAGCAATAAGTACAGTGATTAAGAAAGATACGTTACCAATTGTCCCTTTACCATCATCATCATGATGCAGATCCGCATTCCCTGGGGAGCTTGATCTTCCCAGGGAGGATTTGGACATCCAGTCCCTGGACAAATGGGCAAGGTTACGCAGTGTATCGACTTGCAGCTGAGGTCTCCGAGCATTGCTGAGAGTGACTGAGCTTTTAGATCATTGAACAGACAGCTTACATCACCCTAAAAACTTGGAGTCTCTGGGCCCTGCTGCTCACGGCCTCTCTCTCTCATGTTTTCTTGCCTCTCAGCCTGTCCTTCTGTCTCTCTAGCACCTTGCTCACTGTCCCCACTGCCCAGCTCCCATTTCCAAGCCTCTCAAAGCCTGAGCTCTCTGTCCCTGCTGAGGGTCTGCTGTGGAGAAAAGGAATAGTGCCTCCAGCCCAAGGCAATGCTTACCCAATGGCTGCCTCAGGAAGGCAGTGAGGAAGATATACGCAAGATGCCTGCTGCAACCACTCATTCTGCAGGGGTGAGAGAGACAGAGAAACCCCCACGTCCCTCCTCAGAGTCTGAGAGAGCAGAAATGTGACCAGTGTTGTTACTGCAGCCCAGACCTTCTGCCTTTCCAAGGTGAGGGCTCAAAGGGGGTCACCAGGGTCTTCCCCTCCTGAGCCTCTGAGCTGTGACTTTGGCAACCTTTGAGCCCCAGTGGGTTTGCAGAACAAATGGATCTTCATTTCTGTGGAGGGACATTCTCTGTGAAATCCTCAAGTTCTGGAACCGGGGGAGAAAGCGGGAAGGTTTCAGTCCACTCTGCATCAGGTTCTCCTGTCTGCATTGAGCTCAAACTCCTGACACTACAGGGTGATTTGCAGTACTGGCAGAGACCCCTGGGGGAAATGATGGAGAAGCTTGAAAGAACAAGTAACCTGATACCCATGGGGTTTCTTGATGCCAGTGGCAGTGGTGATGGTGCTGACAATGCCTGGTGGCAAGGGAATCAGACCAGGACATGGTCCCACTCCTCCCCACCAAACCTACAGGGACCTCCAGGTATGGCCAGAGCTTGTCAGCTCTTGGGATCCATTTGCCTTGGCCAGTGGAGAACCCTGGAGCTGCAGCAGTGGGGCTGGGGCTTTGATTTTGTCTCTCCTGCACAGGCTTTGCACAGGAAGGGGCTGAATGTGCAGCCAAGGTCCTGCAGATTGGACCCCGATGCACCTTGTGTCTTGCCTGTAAGGAGAACACAAAGGATTGGCAGCAGAGCCCCAAGCCACCCTCTGAGGAACACATCCCCACACTCCTCATGCTCACAGGATTGCTGCTGCTGCTGCTGCAGGGTATATAGGAAATAGGCTGCTGATGAATCTTTGCCACCTCTTTTAGAACCACTGGTGCTGGGATTGCTCTGCTCGAGTTCATTCACTTTTTATTTAGTATTTAGGGTCCACCGGGTATTTAATTCCCCTCAAGGGGTCACTGTTTCACCAGAAGGGTCTTTTATCCCTAAGCACAATCAGCATAAAAGCCCAAACTCTCAGATACTCTGTGAAATCAAGCCTTCCAGAAGTTATTACTGTAAGAAGGGTAACAAATGATTATCAGTGATCAAAATGTTTAGAGGCATAGCTTTGAAAGGCAATGTGTCTAGTAATTACTAGAAGGTAATAGGAACAGTGATTAAGAAAGATACATCACCAATTGTCCCTTTACCATAATCATCATCATGCAGATCCACATTCCCTGGGGAGCTTGATCTTCCCAGGAAGGATTTAGACATCCAGTCCCCGGACAACTGATAGAGCCTACACAGTGTATCGACTTGTAACTGAGGTCTCCGACCCTTGCTGAGCTTTTAGATCATTGAGAAAAGACCTTACATCAGCCTAAAAACTTGGAGTCTCTGGGCCCTGCTGCTCACAGCCTCTCTTTCTCATGTTTTCTTGAAGCAACAATAGGCCACCACAATAACACGGGAAATAAATCACTTTCAGACACTGTTATTCACTAAAAATAACACAGTTCTAGAGATAACAGCGAGGTAAGAGTCCACAGATTGACCAGCACATTCTGCAAGGCAACACAAATCCAGGTGATGCTGCTGTGCAGGCTGAGCTCAGAGCTCCAAGCAAGCTGTGGCAGGGAGGGAAAGGCTCCCCAGAGCACCCCCCACATTTTTGTGCAGCGCTGCGCGCTCTGGGCACCAGGGTGGGCTCAGCACACAGAAATAGGCAGCGCTGTCCTGGAGCTCTGCATTCTGCACGTGCAGAAACACCTGGGAGTTCTCTGCAGACAACACAGAGGAGAATCTCCCTGAATCCACATGCTTTATCCATTTGGTCACGCGTAGCACCATCTGAGGGGACTGGGTCTGGTGCTGCTGGTACCAGAAGAGGTACGGATTAGCATCATTGGTGGAGAAATTGCAGTGCAGAGTTGCGCTGTGTCCTGCCTGGATGATTGTCTCTGCTGGGAACTGGAACACAGAGTCCTTCTGGGCACCACCTGGGAAGCCAGAAAGGGCTTTCAGCTTTGTTTGCCTGTCAGCCTGTCCGTCTGTCTCTCCATCACCTTGCTCACTGTCCCCACTGCCCAGCTCGCTTTTCCCAGCCTCTCAAAGCCTGAGCTCTCTGTCCCTACTCTCTTCTCTCTGCAGGTTCCTGCCACCCCTCACACCCCACATCCCCATCCCTCCCGAGCTGGCCCCCATCCTTTTCATCCCATCCCTGCAGCCCCTGCTCTCTTGAAACAAACCCTCGCAGGGCCCCAGGGACTCAGCACTCCCGGCTCCTCCTTCCACCCCCAGCGCCACAACCTTGTGCCTCCTTCTGCCCAGCCTCCTGCTCCCATCTCACCCGAGGATGCCAGTGCCAGCAGCGCTGCCAGGAGAAGGAGGACCATGTCCCACCGTCCCTGTCAGCAGGAGAGACCTGATGCTCAGCCCTTGCCCTCTGCTGCCCCTGCCAGCTCCAAGAGGCGTCCAAGCCCCAGCCCCGAGGGTGGAGCCAAAGCCCGTCCCTGCTGCTCCACCATGTCCTCAGCACAGGAGCCCTTGGGCTTGGCTGTTGGAGCTTCTTCCTTACAACGATGCTTCAAACACCACACCAGAGTGACCCAGGCTGACAACACTTTATTTTTCCAGATGTGACCATCACTGGAGTTGAGTCTTCTGCCACAGGGCTGCATTCCTGCCCTTGGTCCTTTCATCCCAGGACTCGGAAGAAGCCTTCATTGGGGAGGGGACATGGAACAAATGTGGAAATGAAAAGGCAGCAGTGATGGAAACCAAAGCCCAGTCCATATCATCAGCTGTGATGCTTTGCATTCAAGATGAGCTTGTCAGAAAATTGTTGCATCTGCAAAGATGCCTCTTGCCCTGCGGCAATGAAGGGCAGGGATAAAAGCCAGCCCAAGCCCCTGCTTGCTCAGTCCATTCCTTTGCCTCCTTCTGCTTGGGAACCAGGTGAGTCTGAATCCTCTCCATCCCCACTCAGGAGTGCACTTGGCTGCTTCTCACACACTCCTGTGCTTTGTTTCCTCTCTCTTTCCTCCCCCAGGTACCCTCTGACTCTGAGCCATGTCCTGCTACAACCCATGCCAGCCCTGCCAGCCCTGCGGCCCGTGCCCGCTGGCCAGCAGCTGCAATGAGTGCTGTGTGCGGCAGTGCCAGAGCTCCACCATCGCCATCGAGCCCTCTCCTGTGGTGGTGACCCTGCCCGGCCCCATCCTCAGCTCCTTCCCTCAGAACACAGTTGTGGGCTCCTCCACCTCCGCTGCTGTTGGCAGCATCCTCAGCTCTCAGGGAGTGCCCATCAACTCCGGGGGCTTTGGCCTCTCTGGCATTGCCGGCCGCTACTGTGGCAGGAGGTCCCTCCTGTGAATAAGATGTTGCAGAAGCTCCAGGGAGACACCTTGAGGAACTTGGAGCATGGTGCTGGGTAGAGAACCAAGATCTTTCATTGTGGATACCAAGATAATCTGAACAGTTTTGCCTTTCTTCCGTTTTCCTTGTCTGCTTTGACTCCCCTTGACAGCAAGTTCCACCAAGGCCAGCCCAGTGGGGACCCTCTGTCTCCTCTCCCTCCATGGGGCAGATTGACAGAAATCTCATGGGAACTTCTCTACAGCCAAGGATCTCAAAATCTAAGCTGATCACTGGGCATCCTGCTTCCTGCTGGGCTCTCTGCACTTCTAACTTCCACTCGGAGTGACTTTGTTTCCCTCTGATGACTCATTAAACTTCTGCTCCATTCAAGCCTGGACTCTGTGTTCTCCTTCCTCCTTGGGTGCTGCCCATGGTTTCAAAGGAGAAAGGTGCTGCTCTGGTGGAGAAGAGGAAGAGGGCACGAGGAGACCCAAACAGAGCTGATCACAAACATACAATGTAGAGAACCCCCATGGGAACACAATGTACCCTGGAATCTGCTGAGGATGCTAAGGACAAGGACAGCAGGACAGGAATGTGCTGGGGAAGGATAAGTCCACGGCATTGTTTGTGTGCTCACAGGCTGCACAGAGAGGGGACCAGGCAAATCCATCCAGTATTTCTCCTGCGGGCAATGTTAGACAGGACGGGGTGAAAACCCAGCAGGAAACGCACCCACCTGGGGAGGCAAAAAGCAGGGACAATCAGGGTGAGCTGAGGAGGGAGGGAAAGAGAAGGACAGGTCATGTCCTCCTCCTGACCATGGGAACCTACTGCTCCAGCAGATGTTTTACTTTGCAGAATGTCAGGAGTGGAACAGAAGCAGCCGTTGAGGGTTATAGTGACCCCTGTATTCGGGTCAATGTTTCCTCTCATTCCTGCAGTCCTGTGGCCTTTGCCAGCATGGAGCTGCAGGGAATATTTGCCCATGGCTCAGGCTGCTGCCTGGTTTGAAACCAAAAGCCATCCCTGCAAAGCCTTTTGGCAGAACAAGCACAGAATAAACCCTTCCCCAGGCTCAGCCTTGCCAGCCTCAGCCCCTCCCTGCCCTGCATTTTTGCCCAGCCCAGGCAGCTCCTGCACCAGCGGGTCCCGCACAGCACAGAGGTACAAGGCACTGTCAGAGCCCACGACTTCCTCCAGCTGCAGGCGGCTGGATTTCTCTGTGGGGTTCAGCGACGTGGTGACACGGCCGGTCCGCTTGGAGCCAGCTCCTGCATGAGAGGCGATCAGCTGGGGAGCCTTGCCATTCTTCTGCTGGTACCAGAACAAGCCATAAAAGTTGGAAGTCTGGTAGGTGCAGGTTGTTTGAAATGTTTCTCCCTGTTTCATGGTGACTTCTCCTTCTTGCTGGGTGACGGTGACCTGCCCCAGGGTGCCTGGAGGAAAGCAAGGGTCAGCATCTCTGCAGGGAAAGGCTCTGAGCTGCAAACCAAGAGGAGATGCCTAGTGCGGGAGGAGAAGGCACCCTGTGCCTGGCTCAGATGCCAAAGCCTCCGGGATGGGAAGAACACGGCTTGGGGGTCTTTGGGCAAGACGTCCATGACCTCCTGTAAGCGTGGCTCCCTCAGCACAATAATTCCAGTTCCCTCCTTCAGGGAGGCCCCCGGTGCAGAGCTGGGCTCTTATCCAGGTCTTTGCTCTCCTCTATGGTGCTTCCTGAAGTCTCCAGGACACAGCCTGGAGTGCCTGACCCTCCTCTGCTGCCTCCAGGACACCTCCAGCAGAGTCAGGGTCCCGGCAACTCCTACAAATCCGATCTATCATTCTCTCCCCAAAGAGAATTGTTGTGGGGCTAAGGGTCTGCTGGGGAGAAGAGGAATTGTGCCTCCAGCCCAAGGCAATGCTTACCCAGTGGCTGCCTCAGGAAGGCAGAGAGGAGGAGATACCCAAGGTGCCTGCTATGACCACTCATCCTGCAAGGCGTGATAAAGATGGAGAAACCCCCACGTCCTCTCAGAGTCTGAGAGAGCAGAGATGCCGGCAAGGAGTCAGCAAGGTTAGCTGAAAGTAAAATGGGGAGGAGAAAATGCTTGTTACTAGCACAGCTGCAATGCTTGTGCTGGGCTCCTCCCTCCTCCAGCAGTGAGCAGTGTGGCTCCTGCAGCCCAGACCTTCTGCCTTTCCAAGGTGAGGGCTCTAAGGGGGTCACCAGGGTTTTCTCCTCCTAAGCAGCTTCTTGCACATGTTCTGCTGTGTGGATACCATTCCCTTTCTGGGTTGCAAGAACACATTGTCAGCTCCTGCTGTGTTTCCCATCCTCTAGATCCTCAAGCCATTCTCTTCAGGGCTGCTCTCAGTCCATTCTCCACACAACCTGTGCTTGTCCTTGGCATTGCCTTGACACTCCAGTGTCCCAAGTCTCTGAGCCTGGACACCTTCCCCACCACAATACAACCACTACCCAAACTCCTTTTTTTCAGTTCTGTACAGGCTGGGGAGCCTCAGCTGAGATCCAGCCTTCCTTGGGCCCAGCTCTAAACCAGAGACCGACTGTCTTTGAGCTGTGACTTTGGCAAACCTTGAGCCCCAGTGGCTCTGGAAAAGGCATGTCTAAGCTTTCATCCTGTCTCATGTTCTGGAACCTAGGTAGAACGCCTGAAGGTTTCAGTCCCCTCTCCATCAGCTTCTCCTGTCTGCGTTGAGCTCAAACTCCTGACTCTAAAGGATGGTTCTCAGTGCTGGCAGAGACACCGGGGGGAAATGATGGAGAAGCTTGGAAGAACAGTTAACCTGATTCCCCTGAGGTTTCTTGATGCCAGTGGCAGTGGTGATGGTGCTGACAATGCCTGGTGGCTGGGGAATCAGATCAGGACGTGAGCCAAATGGGGCGGGGTGGGGTGCGGTTGCCCAGCGAGCAGAGTAGCAGTGGGCCTGGTGGGTAAGACTGGGGTATCAGATAATCATTGAACCATGGACTGAAAAACTGTTGGTTTTGAAGAGATATTGGAAGGTCAGGAAGACCAACCCTCCTGCCAAGCGGAGGGATGTTTTTTGATTGATCAGGTTGCTCAAAGCCTCGTCCACCAGACCTTGAAAAGGCCCAGTGATGAGTCACCTCCAGATTCTCTGGGGAACTGTACCGTGTCTGGCAGCCTCAGCATGGACAAGTCTTTCTTCTGTCCCACCTCAGTCTCCACCAGGGAAAACTAGGGATGGCCGGAGCTTTTCAGCCCTTGGGATCCATTTGCCTTGGCCAGTGGAGAACCCTGGAGCTGCAGCAGTGGGGCTGGGGCTTTGATTTTGTCTCTCTTGCACAGACTTTGCACAGGAAGGGGCTGAATGTGCAGCCAAGGTCCTGCAGCTTGGACCCCAATCCACCTTGTGTCTTACCCGTAAGGAGAACACAGAGGATTGGCAGCAGAGCCCCAAGCCACCCTCTGAGGAACACATCCCCACACTCCTCATGTTCACAGGATTGCTGCTGCTGCTGCTGCAGGGTATAGAGGGCATCGGCTCCTGATGAATCTTTGCCACCTCTTTTAGAACCACTGATGGTGGGAGTGCTCTGCCCAAGTCCATTCAATTTTATTTAGTATTTAGGGTCCACTGTGTATTTAATTCCCTTCAAGGGGTCACTGTTTCACCAGAAGGGGCTTTTATCCCTAAGCACAATCAGCATAAAAGCCCAAACTCTCAGATACTCTGTGACATCAAGCCTTTCTGAAGTTATTACAGCAAGAATGGTAGCAAATGATTAGCAGTGATGAAAAAGTTAAGAGGAATAGCTTTGAAAGGCAATGTATCGAATCATTACTAGAAGACAATAGGTACAGTGATTAAGAAAGACACATCACGAATTGTCCCTTTACCGTCATCATCGTCATGCAGATCCGCATTCCCTGGGGAGGTTGATCTTCCCAGGGAGGATTTGGACATCCAGTCCCGGGACAACAGGGAGAGCCTGCACAGTGTATCTACTTGTAGCTGAGGTCTCCGACCATTGCTGAGAGTGGCTGAGCTTTTAGACCATTGAGCAAACACCTTACATCACCCCAAAATCTGGAGCCTCTGGCCCCTGCTGCTCATGGTCTCTTTTTCTCGTGCTTTATGCACTAAAAATATCCCAGCACAATCACATGGAGAATAAATCACTGACACTCTGGCATTGCCGGCCGCTACTGTGGCAGGAGGTCCCTCCTGTGAATAAGATGTTGGAGAAGCCCCAGGGAGACACCTTGAGGAGTTCAGAACATGGTGCTGGACAGAGAACTGAGATCTTTAATGGTGGATACTAACAGTGTCAAACAGTTTTGCCTTTCTTCCCTTTTCCTTGTCTGCTTTGACTCCCCTTGACAGCAAGTTCCACCATGCCCTCTCCTGGTGGGGACCCTCTGTCTCCTTTCTCTTCACGGGGCAGATTGACAGAAATCACATGGGAACTTCTCTACAGCCAAGGATCTCAGACTCTAAGCTGATGACTGGGTGCCCTGCTGATCGCTGCGCTCCCTGCACTTCTAACTTCCACTTGGAGTGACTTTGTTTCCCTCTTCTCACTCATTAAAGTTCTGCTCTATTCAAGCCTGGTCTCCATGTGCTTGTTCCTTCTTGGGTGCTGCCCATGCTTTCAAAGGAGAAAGGTGCTGCTGTGGTGGAGAAGAGGAAGAGGGCCTGAGGAGACCCTTCTCCTTTCACAGACGACGGGAGGCTGGGATCTCCTGCAGGGTCTCTTCTTTGGGCACCATCCCTCACCTCTGAGTACGTTCTCCCTAGTGCTCCACAGGCAGTGACCATCGGGCTTTGCCTTTCTGTGTCTGCCCTCAGCTGCTCAGAAAGCATCAATAGTCCCATGAGCTCGTGAGAAAGGACCTTCCTGTCAGTCTGGCTGGTGTAGGGTATGTGAGGCTGTGGGAGATGATTTGATTTGCCAAATGGAAGTGCCGGTAAAGCAAGGAACAGGCGTTGGGCTGGTTATAGCTGCTTATTCAGCTTCCTCTCCCCTACATCATACAATTCAGGAGCCATGGGCAGCCGTAGCTGGAAAAAGGGTCTCACGGTGCTGAATTCATCAAGGCTGTAAATTGGAGCTGAGCCTGTGGGAGCTGAGAGCAACCATCATGGAAAATTTGGCACTGTAAGGGTTTATTCCTAGAGGAGATCAAGCTGCTCTCTTACAGAGTGTGCAGGGGAATGTGAAGATCATCAAAGACAAGGACACTGGGGGCACTTCCCAGGAGAGCTGAAGGTGGGTGCAGTGATATTCACTCTTTCATTCATTCCTCCAGAGATTCCGTGCTCAAACACTGCTGCCTTTCTGGGGGAGAAGAGTTTAAACACAGAGATCCCATCACTCTGCTTGGTGGAAATTTCTCTTGGCAGCCACTTTAGTTTCCTGTCCTCTTTCCTATATGAAAATCCAGATGTCTTGACAAAAATTATACAAGTGGAAGAACAGAAACCCCCACATCAATATCCTCTTCCAGGGAATTACTGCTAATGATATATCTCTCAGAAGCACTGAAGGCCAATCTTTGATTAAATAGTTTCACATCAATGTCTGAAATACCTTTTCCCCAGTCATGATATCAATAAACATTATCTGCCACAGGACGGCTGGGCTTCCAATCCCCACCACAGGAGACCTCATAATGATGACAGCATCTGCAATTATCCTTGTTGGAGCACTAACTGCTTCTCACTCCAGGTCTCTTGGGATGTGTCTTGGTCAGACATTCCCTGCATGTCAGTGATTGGCCACTCAAGAGAGCACTGAGCTCCTCACAAGGTTCACAAACCACATCTGGGGGAAGGAGCAAACACCCAACCACTCCAGGGAATTGCCTTCGTGGTGTTTAATTGGCCTTTGTGAAGACAGAGCATCATCTGTCTGCACCAACTGCAGGAGATCCCTCAGAGATCAAACTCCCTGGGGCACTGAGGGAAAACAGAAAACATCTCTGTCTGGCCAGGTTGAGCTTCAGTGAGTTCATTAAGTGGGAATGGGACAGTTTCATGGTAGCGATGCTGGTGAGACTGATGTTTGCTCTCTCTGTGTGGAGCTGACCGGGAGAGAGTTTACAGCCTGTGGGCACACAGGGTCCCCTTTTGGGTAGTGCAGTGGTGGCTGTGAGGGGGAAAGAAAAGCAGGAGCAGAAGCTGTTAATGCCTCCTGGGTAGAAAGAGAGGAGACAACATCAGGCAGTTGTCGACAGCTTGAAGTGAGTGGGCAAGGTGGAAGCTTCTCCTGACATCATGGCTCCAGATCTCCTCCAATAAATCAGACTCTTCCCAGTGTTTTCCCTCAGTCAGGGGGACCCTGGCTTCATCTGGAGGATGGTGCAGGAAGAGATGTCGCTTGGATCATTTCCTTTGGCTGAGCCGGTGAGTGAAGCCTCCCCAGACCCACAGCACAGACCTCCAATGCCGTGAACATTTAAGGAGAACCAGGTTAAGGGCGATTGCTCTGTCCCTTAGCAACAATAGGAGATTTCTGGGATATAAATTCCTAAGGAGGAAGAAAGGAGGGAAAGGGATCCTTCAGATGGGGATTCCACACCATCTGTCTTAGACACCCAGTCAAGGCTGAGATCAGTTTTCTGCTAGGGAACTGGTCAAGAATCCTCTGTTGTCAGCAGGGAGGGCAAAGATCCTACCCTGCCCCTGGGCTGGCTTCTCCACAGAGCAACCTCGACAGGGGATTCAGCGCAGAGAGTTTTATATTCATTCACTAATGCATAGATGCCTCTGCCCCAGCTGAGATGCCCAACTGACCTATCTGAGCTTCTCATTGGAGTCCTGCCTTGGTTCTTGGAGAACCCCTGACACTTCTAGAGGTCTTTTAGAACTGTGTGAGGTGAGATGTGCCAAGTCCACTTGGATTCCTGTGTCCAGTTCTGGAATCCCCAACATAGGAATGATATGAACTGTTGGAACAGGTCCAGAGGAGGCCACGGAGATGATCCGAGGGCTGGATCACCTCTGCTATGAAGACAGGCTGGGATTGTTCAGCCTGGAGAAGAGATGGTTCGAGGGAGACCTTAGAGCCATTTCCAGTACCAGAAGAGGCTACAGGAAAGATGCAGAGAGACTGTTTAGAAGGGCCTGGAGTGATAGGATGTGGGGGAATGGATTCAAATAGGAAGGGGGAAGACTTAGATTAGACATCAGGAAGAAATTCTTCATGATGAGTGTGGGGAGTCACTGGAGGAGGTTGCCCAGGGAAGTCGTGGATGCCCCATCCCCGAACGTGTTGAAGGCCAGGATGGATGGAGGCTTCAGCAGCCTGATCCAGAGGGAGGTGTCCCTGCCCAGGGCAGGGGGTTGGAACTGGAGGATCTTTAACGTGCCTTCCAACCCAAACCTTCCTAGGATTCTCTGTCTCCCTCGTGCCCTTCCTCTGCCCACCGAGAAATGAGAGCAAAGAGGAGCTGAGGCAGGAGCATTTCATCATAGATCTCTGCTGCCCCTGTCTCTGGGATGGCCGAGGTGAATCCCACTCATGCTGTGCTGAGAAGCTGATGTCAGTGGGGGCCATGGAGAGATTTGCAAAAGATTCCTATGCTGAAACTTGGGAGGAAGCAAATAGACAAGACCCTCAGTCTCATTAGTTGAAACCATAGATCAGTCCTGGCTGCCCCAAGGAGTGGAGCTGGGCTCTTCTCTGCCTCACTGCAACAGCCTCTCACAGAGCTGCAGACCCTCAGCTCTCGTCCCTTTCCTAAATTGGTTATTTGTCTCCCAGAGGTGATTGCAGACACCGTGTTCTAAAGGAGACGGCTCTGTGTGTGCTCTGAGAAATGTTTCCCCCCATGCATGAGATGGTGAAGGTCTTGCCATCAGGGTGAGGTCTAGTTCTCCAAACATGGCTCTGCAGCAAAGGATTTCCCTGACCAGTGGAACCTGGGGCACATGCTGTTTCCCATGCTCTGCATCAACCCCTTTTTCAAGGTGATGGCTTTGTCTTGCTACCAGGAGCACCTGAAGGATCAGCACAGGCAAGAAAACCCTAACGAAAACTTTCCTGTCTTTGCAGATGGAACTGGACACTTGGGAGGATGTGGAGAACGGGACCAGTGTGGAAGAGTTCATCCTGCTTGGCTTCCCAGGCACGTGGCATTTCCGGGTCTCCCTTGCGGTGCTATTTGCCCTGATCTACTCCCTGACAGTAATGGGCAACACATCCATCATAGCCCTCGTGTGGACAACCAGGAAACTCCAGACCCCAATGTACTTTTTCCTCTGCAATCTCTCCTTTCTGGAGATCTGGTACACTACGGGTGTTGTTCCCAAAGCCATAGGAGTCCTGCTGGGAACGAGCCAGACTATCTCCTTCCGTGTCTGCATCCTGCAGTTGTTCTTTCTTTTGTCTTTGGGCTCCACTGAGAGTTTTCTCCTCTCTGTCATGGCCTATGACCGCTACTTAGCCGTATGCTGCCCCCTGAGATACAGCTCCCTCATGAGCAGGGGCCTCTCTGCTCGCCTGGTGTTTGGCTCCTGGCTGGGAGGCTTTCTGGCCATTTCCCTGCTGGCCTTTCTGACCTCCAGGCTGACGTTCTGTGGGCCAGATGTCATCAATCATTTCCTCTGTGATATCGATTCCTGCCTCGCCCTCTCCTGTAGTGACACGTGGCCCGTGCAGCTGGCAACCTTCCTGGTCTCCATCGTTGTTGTGGTGGCCTCCTGTGTGGGCACCCTGCTCTCCTACGTGTTCATCATCTCCTCCATCCTGAGAATCCAGTCAGCCCATGGCCGCAGAAAGGCCTTTTCCACTTGCTCTGCCCATCTCGGTGTCGTCACGATCTGGTACGGCTCCACCGTGTTCCTGTATGTCATGCCATCGGCCCAGAACTCCCTGGAGCTGAACAAGCTCATCAATACCTTCAACACAGTTATAACTCCGCTCTTGAACCCCTTCATTTACACACTCAGGAACAAAGAAGTGAAGCAAGCTCTTGGGCAGGCTTTCCAGAGAAACTGAAGTGGCTTTTCAAGGGCCTCAGTGGGAGCAGAGAGATTCGCCCTCTCCTGCTCATCACCGCTGTCCTGCACAATCTCTCACCAAAGTGCAAGCGCCCCTGTACATCACAGGGCATGAGGAGACAACGGTTCCCCTAGGGCTCCTCTCACCCACATTACAGCCCTTTTAGGCTAGATCGAACCTCACTTCTAAAGCCCCCACCTCCCTCTGTTTTCTCTGGGGTAAACACCAAATGCCTCACAGTGCTCAAAAGAGCAGCACTCAGGAAGGGTGACCAACCCCTGCAGTAAGGCTTCTCCAACCAGACACGGGAGGAGTGGTTCCTCCCTCAGGTTTGTGTCCCAGTTTGCTCAGTGTTTCACTTTGTCAGGGATTCCCAGAGCGATCCCAGCAGCTGCCCCACTGCTTTAGGAAAGGGCCTGGGTTGCTCTGTTCCCTCTGACTTTTTCAAGGTTCAGCCATGCCCTGTTCTTGTGGTAGTTTCACCAAATCCTGCTCTGGTTCTATGCAGAACTGGCAATGTCTGGACCTCTCCTAGTGGCCATTATTCCTGGCATAAGACACTCAATAAAATTTACATTTCTCTCCCTTCCCTTGACCCAAGGAATGAATGTACTTCTAAATTGGTAATTAAAATTATGCAAGTCACTCTTCAATGCTCAGCTGTGACAATAAGTTGAGGCACAGGACAAGGGAAGGAGATGAACTGGTTCCTTGCTCTGTGTTCAGCTCTTTGAAGCAGAGGGCATTCCCAAGCCTGCTTTGCATTGGTTAGGCTGCAGCTGCCAGGGTTCCAGGACTCTTTTCCTCATCAAAGTCCCTGGATATGGGTGCACCTGGAAAAATACTGAAGGGCTTTTCTTCCCAGCAGCCTAAGTTGGGAAGATACAAGCCAAGGTTACCTCAGTCCCAGGTGCTGCTGCTGGGCAGGCTGAGCTCAGAGCTCCAGGCAAACAGCGGCAGGGAGGGAACCTCTCCCCAGAGCACCCCTCAGGTTTCTGTGCAGCGCTGCACGCTCTGGGCACCAGGGTGGGCTCAGCACACAGAAATAGGCAGCGCTGTCCTGGAGCTCTGCATTCTGCACATGCAGAAACACCTGGGAGTTCTCTGCAGACATCTCAGACGTGAACCTCCCAGTAGCCTTATAAGCATTGTACTTTGCCACCCACAGCAGCCTCTGAGTGGACTGGGTCTGGTGCTGCTGGTACCAAATGATGTAGAATTGAGGTTCACGGGTGGAGAAATTGCAGTGAAGAGTTGCGCTGTGTCCTGCCTGGATGGTTATCTCTGCTGGGAACTGGAACACAGAGTCCTTTTGGGCACCACCTGGGAAGCCAGAAAGGGCTTTCAGCTTTGCTTGCCTTTCAGCCTGTCTGTCTGTCTCTCCAGCACCTTGCTCACTGTCCCCGCTGCCCAGCTCCCTTTTCCCAGCCTCTCAAAGGCTGAGCTCTCTGTCCCTGCTCTCTTCTCTCTCCAGGTCCCTGCCACACCTCACACCCCACATCCCCATCCCTCCCAAGCTGGACCCCATCATTTGCCATCCTCCCCACAGCCCCTGCTCTCCCAACACAAACCCTCGCAGGGCCCCAGGGACTCAGCAGTCCCGGCCCCTCCTTCCACCCCCAACATCACAACCTTGTGCCTCCTTCTGCCCAGCCTCCAGGACCCATCTCACCCGAGGCTGCCAGTGCCAGCAGCGCTGCCAGGAGAAGGAGAACCATGTCCAGTTGCCCGTACCAGCAGGAGGGACCTGATGCTCTGCCCTTGCTCTCTGCTGCCCCTGCCAGCTCCAAGAGGCGTCCAAGCCCCTGCCCGAGGGTGGAGCCAAAGCCCAGCCCTGCTGCTCCACCATGTCCTCAGCACAGGAGCCCTTGGGCTTGGCTGCTGGAGCTTCTTCCTTACAACGATGCTTCAAACACCACACCAGAGTGACCCAGGCTGACAACACTTTATTTTTCCACATGTGACCATCACTGGAGCTGAGTCTTCTGCCCACAGGGCTGCGTTGCTGCCCTGGAGATCCTTAGACCTTTCATCCCAGGACTCAGAAGAAGCCTTCTTTGAGGAATGGGCATGGAACAAATGTGGAAATGAAAAGGCAGCAGTGACGAAAACCAAAGCCCAGTCCATATCATCAGCTGTGATGCTTTGCATTCAAGATGAGCTTGTCAGAACATTGTTGGGTCTGCAAAGGTGCCTCTTGCCCTGTGGCAATGAATGGCAGGGATAAAAGCCAGCCCAAGCCCCTGCTTGCTCAGTCCATTCCTTTGCCTCCTTCTGCTTGGGAACCAGGTGAGTCTGAATCCTCTCCATCCCCACTCAGGAGTGCACTTGGCTGCTCCTCACACACTCCTGTGCTCTGTTTCCTCTCTCTTTCCTCCCCCAGGTACCCTCTGACTCTAAGCCATGTCCTGCTACAACCCGTGCCAGCCCTGCGGCCCGTGCCCGCTGGCCAGCAGCTGCAATGAGTGCTGTGTGCGGCAGTGCCAGAGCTCCACCATCGCCATCGAGCCCTCTCCTGTGGTGGTGACCCTGCCCGGCCCCATCCTCAGCTCCTTCCCTCAGAACACCGTTGTGGGCTCCTCCACCTCCGCTGCTGTTGGCAGCATCCTCAGCTCTCAGGGAGTGCCCATCAACTCCGGGGGCTTTGGCCTCTCTGGCATTGCCGGCCGCTACTGTGGCAGGAGGTTCCTCCTGTGAATAAGATGTTGGAGAAGCTCCAGGGAGACACCTTGAGGAACTTGGAGCATGGTGCTGGACAGAGAACCAAGATCTTTCATTGTGAATACCAAGATAGTTTGAACACTTTTGCCTTTCTTCCGTTTTCCTTGTCTGCTCAGGTTCCCCTTGACAACAAGTTCCACCAGCCCTCTCCTCGTCGGGACCCTCTGTCTCCTCTCCCTTCATGTGGCAGATTGACAGAAATTACAAGAGTACTTCTCTACAGTCAACGATCTCAGACTCTAAGCTGTTCACTGAGCGCCCTGCTTCCTGCTGGGCTCCCTGCACTTTTAACTTCCACTTGGAGTGACTTTGTTTCCCTCTGATGACTCATTAAACTTCTGCTCCATTCAAGCCTGGACTCCGTGTGCTCCTTCCTTCTTGGGTGCTGCCCATGGTTTCAAAGGAGAAAGGTGCTGCTCTGGTGGAGAAGAGGAAGTGGGCATGAGGAGACCCAACCAGAGCTGATCACAAACATACAATGTAGAGAACCCCCATGGGAACACAATGAACCCTGGACTCTGCTGAGGATGCTAAGGACAAGGACAGCAGGACAGGAATGTTCTGGGGAAGGCTAAGTCCACGGCATTGTCTGTGTGCTCACAGGCTGCACAGAGAGGGGACCAGGCAAATGCATCCAGTATTTCTCCTGCGGGCAGTGTATCTCCTGCACAGTGTATCCTGCACAGTGTATCTACTTGTAGCAGAGGTCTCTGACCTTCGATGAGACCGGCTGAGCTCTTAGATCATAGAGGAAACACCTTACATCACCCTAAAAACTTGGAGTCCCTGGGCCCTGTTGCTCACGGCTTTCCTTTCTCATGCTTTCTGGAAGCAACAATAGCCCAGCACAGTTACACAGAGAAGAAATCACTTTCTAACACTGTTATTTATTAAGAATAGTACAATTCTAGTGATAACAGCAATGTAAGAGGCCAGAGATTGACCAGCATATACTGCAAGGTAACTCAAATCCCTGTTGTGGCACCGACATGGCTCTGTGCCTCTTGATTGGGCCCTGTAACCTCATTTCATCCTCAGTCCCATTGAAGATTTGTATCCTTAATAATTCATTCATTCATTCTATATCTAAGCGTAATATAAAAAGTGATCTGATTGTTCCAAACAGGAATCATCCATGGGTCACAGAAAGGTTCCTCTCCATCAGCCTCCAGCCAGCCTGGCTGGCCGGGACACACCATCCCCTGCTGCCTGGGCAGCTCAGCACAACAGCCCTGCTCCCTGGGGAGGAGCTGGACATGATCCCAGAGCCCTCCATATCCACTGAGGAGCCTGCAAGGAGCCTAGGACATTCCTGGGCTGCATTTATGTGTTGGGCTCTTTGCTTCTGGGCTCTGCACATGGAGAAGTCTTGGGCTTTGGCAATATTGGTACAGCTGAAAAAGTCCTGCAGGGCTTTTCTTCCCAGCAGCCCAAGTTGGGAAGATAGAAGCCCAGATTCCCTGAGCCCCAAGTGCTGCTGCTGTGGAGGCTGAGCTCAGAGCTCCAGGCAAGCAGTGGCAGGGAGGGAACAGCTCCCCAGAGCACCCCCCACATTTTTGTGCAGCGCTGCACGCTCCGGGCACCAGGGTGGGCTCAGCGCACAGAAATAGGCAGCGCTGTCCTGGAGCTCCACACCCTGCACGTGCAAAAACACCTGGGAGTTTTCTGCAGACAACACAGAGGAGAATCTCGCTGAATCCATACGAGGTTTGCTTTTTGTCACCCACAGCAGCCTCTGAGGGGGCTGGGTCTGGCGATGCTGGTACCAGAAGAGGTAGGGAGCATAATCGCTGGTGGAGAAATTGCAGTGCAGAGTTGCGCTGTGTCCTTCCTGGATGGTCATCTCTGCTGGGAACTGGAACACAGAGTCCTTTTGGGCACCACCTGGGAAGCCAGAAAGGGCTTTCAGCTTTGCTTGCCTGTCAGCCTGTCTGTCTGTCTCTCCAGCACCTTGCCGACTGTCCCCACTGCCCAGCTCCCTTTTCCCAGCCTCTCAAAGCCTGAGCTCTCTGTCCCTGCTCTCTTCTCTCTCCAGGACCCTGCCACCCCTCACACCAGACATAACCATCCCTCCTGAGCTGGACCCCATCCTTTGCTGTCCTTCTGCCTAGCCTCCCGCTCCCATCTCACCCGAGGCTGCCAGTGCCAGCAGCGCTGCCAGGAGAAGGAGGACCATGTCCCGCTGTCCCTGCCAGCAGGAGGGACCTGATGCTCAGCCCTTGCTCTCTGCTGCCCCTGTCAGCTCCAAGAGGTGTCCAAGCCCCAGCCCTGAGGGTGGAGCCAAAGCCCAGCCCTGCTGCTCCACCCTGTCCTCACAGTATTTCTCCTGCAGGCAGTGTTAGGCAGGATGGGGTGAAAACCCATCAGCAAACAAACCCACCTGGGGAGGCAACAACCAGGGACAATCAAGGTGAGCTGAGGAGGGAGGAAAAGAGAAGGATGGGTCACGTCCTCCTCCTGATCATGTAACCTACTGCTCCAGCAGATGTTTTGCTTTGCAGAATGTCAGGAGTGGAACACAAGCAGCCGTTGAGGGTTATAGTGACCCCTGTATTCGGGTCAATGTTTCCTCTCATTCCTGCAGTCCTGTGGCCTTTGCCAGCATGGAGCTGCAGGGAAAATTTGCCTATGGCTCAGGATGCTGCCTGGCTGGAAACCAAAAGCCAACTGTGTAAAGCTTTTCAGTAGAACATACACAGAATAAACCCGTCCCCCAGGCTCAGCCTTGCCAGCCTCAGCCCCTCCCTGCCCTGCATTTTTGCCCAGCCCAGGCAGCTCCTGCACCAGCGGGTCCCACACAGCACAGAGGTACAAGGCACTGTCAGAGCCCTCAACTTCCTCCAGCTGCAGGAGGCTGGATTTCTCTGTGGGGTTCAGCGACGTGGTTAGATGGCCGCTCTGCTTGGAGCCAGCTCCTACATGAGAGGCGATCCGCTGGGGAGCCTGGCCTTTCTTCTGCTGGTACCAGAACAAGCCATAAAACCTGGAAGTCTGGTAGATGCAGTTTGTGTGAAAGGTGTCTCCCTGTTTCACTGTGACTTCTCCTTCTTGCTGGGTGACGGTGACCTGCCCCAGGGTGCCTGGAGGAAAGCAAGGGTCAGCATCTCTGCAGGGAAAGGCTCTGAGCTGCAAACCATGAGGGGATGCAAAGTGTGGGAGGAGAAGCATCCCTTTACCTAGCTGAGAAGGGAAAGCCTCAGAAGAGCACGGGAAAGGGAGATCCCCAAGGGCTGAGCTTGGCTCTCAGTCAGGCCATTGTTCTCCACTGTGGTGCTGCCTGGAGTCTCCAGGACACAGCCTGGAGTGCCTGACCCTCCTCTGCTGCCTCCAGGACACCACCAGCAGCGGCAGGGTCCCGGCAACTCCTGGAAAGCTGATACGTCATTCTCTCCGTACAGAGAATTGTTGTGGGGCTGAGGGTCTGCTGGGGAGAAGAGGAATTGTGCCTCCAGCCCAAGGCAATGCTCACCCAGTGGCTGCCTCAGGAAGGCAGTGAGGAGGAGATACGCAAGGTGCCTGCTGCAACCACTCATCCTGCAGGGGTGAGAGGGACTGAGAGACTCCCACATCCCCCCCTCAGAATCTAAGAGAGCAGAGCTGCCTTCAAGGACTTTGCAACGGAAGCAGAGAGTGCAATGGGGAGGAGAAAATGCTTGTTCCTAGCACAGCTGCAATGCTTGTGCTGGGCTCCTCCCTCCTCCAGCAGTGAGCAGTGTGGCTCCTGCAGCCTAGACCTTCTGCCTTTCCAAGATGAGGACTCTAAGGGGGTCACCAGGGTCTTCCCCTCCTAAGCGGCCTCTTGCACATGTTGTGCAATACCATTTCCTTTGGATACCATTCCCTTTCTGGGTTGCAAGAACACATTGTCAGCTCCTGCTGTGTTTCTCATCCTCTAGATCCTCAAGCTATTCTCTTCAGGGCTGCTCTCAGTCCATTCTCCACACAACCTGTGCTTGTCCTTGGCATTGCCCTGATACTCCAGTGTCCCAAGTCCCTGAGCCTGGACACCTTCCCCCCACAATATAACCACTACCCAAACTCCTTTTTTCAGTTGTGCACAGGCTGAGGAGCCCCAGCTGAGATCCAGCCTTCCTTGGGCCCAGCTCTAAACCAGAGGCCGACTGCCTCTGAGCTGTGACTTTGGCAAACCTTGAGCCCCCGTGGGTCTGGACAATGCTCATCCAAGCTTTCATCCTTTCTCTAGGACTCTACATACAGAATAAATGCTGCTGTGTTTTGCATAGAGGGAAATCCTCTGCAACAGCCTCATGTTCTGGAACCTAAGGAGAAACTGTGAAGGTTTCAGTCCCCTCTCCATCAGCTTCTCCTGCCTGCATTGAGCTGAAACTCATGACTCTGCAGGATGGTTCCCAGTGCTGTCTGAGAACCCTGGTGGAAAAAATGGAGAAGATTGGAAGAACAAGTAACCTGATTCCCCTTAGGTTTCTTGATGCCAGTGGCAGTGGTGATGGTGCTGACAATGCCTGGTGGCTGGGGAATCAGACCAGGACATGGGCCAAATGGGGCTGGGTGGGGTGAGGTGGCCCAGTGAACAGAGCAGCATCGACCCTGGTTGTTGAGATTGGGACTCTCAGAGAACCATGGAACCATGGACTGAGAGAATGATTGGTTTGGAGCAGACACAGAAAGGTCATTGGGTCCAACCCTCCTGCCACGTGGAAGGACGAACTGTCGGTTAATCAGGTTGCTCAAAGCCCTGTCCACCAGACCTTGAAGACGTCCAGTGATGGGGCACCCCCAGCTTCTCTGGGGAACTGGGCCCGTGTCTGTCAGCCTCAGCGTGGGCAATCCTTCCTTCTGTCCCACCTCAATCTCCCCTCTTTCAGTTTATACCCGTTACCTTTTGTTCTGTCACCACAGCCCCACGTCTCTTGGTCTCTCTCCATCTGGCCTTTAATCCCCTTCAAGTAACATTTCTTTCTCTTGGTAGAGAGGGGGTTTCTCTTCAAGCAACTTCCCCAGCACAGCTTCCTCCCTGCTGTCCCAGCCCCATCATCTGCAGGTGCAGGGCATCTGGCTGCCCCAGATAAGCAGCCCTTTGCTGCCAGGGGAACAGGACAGGGTGGCTGCTCTGCCTGCCCTGACCTGGAACAGCTCCCACCCCTCCCCACCAGCCCTACAGGGACCACCAGGGATGGCTGGAGCTTGTCAGCCCTTGGGATCCATTTGCCTTGGCCAGTGGAGAACCCTGGAGCTGCAGCAGTGGGGCTGGGGCTTTGATTTTGTCTCTCCTGCACAGGCTTTGCAAAGGAAGGGGCTGAATGTGCAGCCAAGGTCCTGCAGATTGGACCACGATGCACCTTGTGTCTTGCCTGTAAGAAGAACACAGAGGATTGGCAGCAGAGCCCCAAGCCACCCTCTGAGGAACACATCCGCACACTCCTCATGCTCACAGGATTGCTGCTGCTGCTGCAGGGTATATAGGGAATAGGCTCCTGATGAATCTTTGCCACCTCTTTTAGAACCACTGGTGGTGGGAGTGCTCTGCCCAAGTTCAGTCACTTTTTATTTAGTATTTAGGGTCCACTGTGTATTTAATTCCCCTCAAGGGGTCACTGTTTCACCAGAAGGGTCTTTTATCCCTAAGCACAATCAGCATAAAAGCCCAGGCTCTCAGATAGTCTGTAAAATCCAGTTTTCCGAAGTTATTACAGTAGGAATGGTAACAAATGATTAGCAGTGATCAAAAAGTAAACTGGAATAGCTTTAAAAGGAAATATGTCTAATCATTACTAGAAAGCAATAAGTACAGTGATTAAGAAAGATACATCACCAATTGTCCCTTTACCATAATCATCATCATGCAGATCCACATTCCCTGGGGGGCTTGATCTTCCCAGGAAGGATTTAGACATCCAGTCCCTGGACAACTGATAGAGCCTACACAGTGTATCGACTTATAACTGAGGTCTCCGACCATTGCTGAGAGCTGCTGAACTTTTAGACTATTGAGCAAACCCCTGCTGCTCATGGCCTCTCTATCTCATGTTTCTGGCACCAGCAATAGATGTGCATAATCACATGGAGAATAAATAACTTTCTGACTCACTTAAGAACAGCACTATTCCTGTGATAACAGTGATGTAAGAGGCCACAGATTGACCAGCATATACTGCAAGGTAACACAAATCCCTGTTGGGGCACCGACATTGCTCTGTGCCTCTTGATTGGGCCCTGTAACCTCATTTCATCCTCAGGCCCATTGAGGATTGGTATCCTTAATAATTCATTCATTCATTCTAGATCTAAGTGCAATATAAAAAGTGATCTGATTGTTCTAAACAGGAATCATCCATGGGTCACAGAAAGGTTCCTCTCCATCAGCCTGCAGCCAGCCTGGCTGGCCGGGACACGCCATCCCCTGCTGCCTGGGCAGCTCAGCACAACAGCCCTGCTCCCTGGGGAGGAGCTGGACATGATCCCAGAGCCCTCCAAATCCACTGAGGAGCCTGCAAGGAGCCGACAAGGAGCCTAGGACATTCCTGGGCTGCATTTGTGCGTTGGACTATTTGCTTCTGAGTTCTGAACATGGAGAGGTCTTGGGTCTTTGGCAATACTGGTACAGGTGGAAAAATACTGAAGGGCTTTTCTTCCCAGCAGCCAAAGGTGGGAAGATAGAAGCCCAGCTCCCCTGAGACCCAAGTGCTGCTGCTGTGCAGGGTGAGCTCAAAGCTCCAGGCAAGTTGTGGCAGGGAGGGAACGGCTCCCCAGAGCACCCCCATGTTTCTGTGCAGCGCTGCATGCTCTGGGCACCAGGGTGGGCTCAGCGCACAGAAATAGGCAGCGCTGTCCTGGAGCTCCACATCTTGCACGTGCAGAAACACCTGGGAATCATCGGCAGACATCACAGAGGAGAATCTCCCTGAATCCACATGTCGTTTCCATTTGGCCACCCACAGCAGCTGCTGAGGGGACTGGGTCTGGTGCTGCTGGTACCAGAGGATGAAGAAACCACGAGTGCTAGCTGAGAAATTGCACTGCAGAGTTGCGCTGTGTCCTTCCTGGATGGTCATCTCTGCTGGGAACTGGAACACAGAGTTCTTTTGGGCACCACCTGGGAAGCCAGAAAGGGCTTTCAGCTTTGCTTGCCTGCCTCCCTGTCTCTCTGTCTCTCCAGCACCTTGCTCACTTTCACCACTGCCCTGCTCTCTTTTCCCAGCCTCTCAAAGCCTGAGCTCTCTGTCCCTGCTCTCTTCTCTCTCCAGGACCCTGCCACCCCTCACACCCCACATCCCCATCCCTCCCAAGCTGGACCCCATAATTGCGTCCCATCCCACAGCCCCTGCTCTCCCGACACAAACCCTCCCAGGGCCCCAGGGACTCAGCACTCCCGGCTCCTCCTTCCACCCCCAACACCACAACCTTGTGCCTCCTTCTGCCCAGCCTCCCGCTCCCATCTCACCCAAGGCTGCCAGTGCCAGCAGCGCTGCCAGAAGAAGGAGGACCATGTCCCACTGTCCCTGCCAGCAGGAGGGACCTGATGCTCAGCCCTTGCCCTCTGCTGCCCCTGCCAGCTCCAAGAGGCGTCCAAGCCCCAGCCCCGAGGGTGGAGCCAAAGCCCAGCCCTGCTGCTCCACCATGTCCTCAGCACAGGAGCCCTTGGGCTTGGCTGCTGGAGCTTCTTCCTTACAACGATGCTTTAAACACCACACCAGAGTGACCCAGGCTGACAACACTTTATTTTTCCACATGTGACCATCTCTGGAGCTGAGTCTGCCTACAGGGCTGTGTTCCTGCCTTGGAAATCCTTAGACCTTTCATCCCAGGACTCAGAAGAAGCCTTCACTGGGGTTTGGACATGGAACAAATGTGGAAATGAAAAGGCAGCAGTGATGGAAACCAAAGCCCAGTCCATATCATCAGCTGTGATGCTTTGCATTGAAGATGAGCTTGTCAGAAAATTGTTGCTTCTGCAAAGGTGCCTCTGGTCCTGGGGCAATGAAGGGCAGGGATAAAAGCCAGCCCAAGCCCCTGCTCACTCAGTCCATTCCTTTGCCTCCTTCTGCTTGGGAACCAGGTGAGTCTGAATCCTCTCCAATCCCACTCAGGAGTGCACTTGGCTGCTTCTCACACACTCCTGTGCTCTGCTTCCTCTCTCTTCCCTCTCCCAGGTACCCTCTGACTCTGAGCCATGTCCTGCTACAACCCGTGCCAGCCCTGCCAGCCCTGCGGCCCGTGCCCGCTGGCCAGCAGCTGCAATGAGTGCTGTGTGCGGCAGTGCCAGGACTCCGTTGTGGTCATCGAGCCCTCTCCTGTGGTGGTGACCCTGCCCGGCCCCATCTTCAGCTCCTTCCCTCAGAACACCGTTGTGGGCTCCTCCACCTCCGCTGCTGTTGGCAGCATCCTCAGCTCTCAGGGAGTGCCCATCAAGTCCGGGGGCTTTGGCCTCTCTGGCATTGCCGGCCGCTACTGTGGCAGGAGGTCCCTCCTGTAAATAAGATGTTGGAGAAGCCCCTGGGAGACACCTTGAGGAACTCGGAACAGCGTGCTCCGCAGGGAACCAAGATCTTTCATGGTGCATACCATGAGCATCAAACAGTTTTGCCTTTCTTCCATTTTCCTTGTCTGCTTTGACTCCCCTTGACAGCAAGTTCCACCAAGCCGTCTCCTGGTGGGGACCCTCTGTCTCATTTCACTTCATGGGGCAGATTAACAGAAATCTCATGGGAACTTCTCTACAGCCTTCTCTACAGTTCTTCACAGACTCTAGCCTTATCACTGGGTGCCCCGCTTTTTGCTGGGCGCCCTGCACTTCTAACTTCCACTTGGAGTGACTTTGTTTCCCTCTTCTCACTCATTAAAGTTCTGCTCTATTGAAGCCTTGTCTCTGTGTGCTTGTTCCTTCTTGGGTGCTGCCCATGCTTTCAAAGGGGAAAGGTGCTTCTGTGGAGGAGAAGAGGAAGAGGACACAAGGAGACCCTTTTCCTTTCACAGACGACGGGTAGGCCGGGATCTCCTGCAGGGTCTCTTCTTTGGGCACCATCCCTCAGCTCTGAGTACGTTCTCCCTAGTGCTCCACAGGCAGTGACCATCGGGCTTTGCCTTTCTGTGTCTGCCCTCAGCTGCTCAGAAAGCATCAATAGTCCCATGAGCTCTGTAGGAAGGACCTTCCTGTCAGTCTGGCTGGTGTAGGGTATGTGAGGCTGTGGGAGATGATTTGATTTGCCAAATGGAAGTGCTGGTAAAGCAAGGAACAGGCTTTGGGCTGGTTATAGCTGCTTATTCAGCTTCCTCTCCCCTACATCACAAAATCCAGAAGGCATGGGCAGCCGTAGCTGGAAAAAGTGCTCCGTGTTCTGAATTCTTGAAAGCTGGAAATTCGAGCTGATCCTGTAGGAGCTGAGGGGAACCATCATGGAAATGGGGGCAGTAGAAGGGTTTATTCTTAGAGGAGATCAAGTTCTTCTCTTACAGAGCGTGCAGGGGAATATGAAGATCAGCAAAGACAAGGACAGTGGGGGCACTTCCCAGGAGAGCTGCAGGTGAGTGCAGAGCCATTTGCTCTTTCATTCATTCCCCTTGAGAGTTCGTGCTCAGACATTGTTGCCTTTCTGTGGGAGAAGTGTTTTTACACATAGATCTCATCGCTCTGCTTGGTGGTAACTTCTCCTGCAGCCACTTCAGTCTCCTGCCCTCTTTCCTACATGAAAATCCAAATGTCTTGACAAAAACATTCAAGTTGAAGAATGGAAACCCTCACACCAATCTCCTCCTCCAGGGAATTGCGGTTGATGAAGCATCTCTCAGAAGCACTGAAGGCCAATCTTTGATTAAACAGTTTCACATTCATGTCTGAAATACCTTTTCACCAGTCATGCTATCAATAAACATCATCTGCAGCAGCATGGCTGGGCTTCCAATCCCCACCACAGGAGACCTCATAATGATGGCAGCATCTGCAATTATCCTTGCTTGAGAGGAAGGTATGTCATTTCTTCTGAAAGACCAGGGAGCCCTTTGGTCCAGGCACTGCCAAGGTGCTGCTCTGGGTCTTGGCGTGAGCTCTCGTTTGCCTGCCCAACCCAAGAGACCTTGGAAAGGCAGTGGAAAAGCACAGGATCCATGCAGGTTTTACACCTCAAACAAGGGCCTTGTAACCAGAGATTGGGTTTGCTTCATGGTGATTGGACCCATCTCCTGAGAGAGCAGCAGCTGTTTTTCACATGGCTCTTACCCCTTGCTGAACCCTGTGATTTGGCTCCGGAGAAACAGGGATGTGGAAGCTGCTGGCATTTGTTCCCATGCAATGAACAACTGGCAGGGATGTTTGACAGCTGAAAGGAGGAGCAGAACTGTTTCCTTTGAAGAAATCTTCAACTGACAAAAATAGGCCAGCGCTTCTGTGGGTGGGATGCGCACACTCTCCTGTGCCCCAGAGTGTGTCGTGTGAGTGACCAAGCACTGGCATGTGGTGCCTGGGGTGGTTACAGAGTCTCTTTCCTTAGAGATATTCAGCACCTACCTCAAGACAGCCCTGAGCACCTGGCTCTGGATGGCCCTGCCTGAGCAGGTAGTTGGACCAGATGACCACCAGAGGTCCCTCCCCACCTCATGTGATTCGTAATTCTCTGAATCAGTGAGAGCAGCTGATGTTGATCAGCTCAGAGCTCCCAGCATCTGGAGGGATCGAAGGGCATCAGGATTGTCTTCTCTTTCTTTCTAGACCTAGCACTAATAAATGGCATTTAAGGAACGCCTTGAAGAGCCTGAGTGCCTGTCTTACCTGGGTCTGTTAGTATCATTTGTGGTGTCCCAGCCTCAGAGTTTGCAGCCTGAGGGGAGTCTGGCTTGTCCCAGGCACATCATCCTCTGCTGATGTGTGAATACACCCCTCAGGATCCCCTCCCTTTTCAGAACCGGGGCTGCTCCCACATCCCCACATCTCGCTTAAGGAGATCACTTGGGACAACAGGGAGCATCCAAGGCTCTAAGAATGTTCCAACTTATAATGTTGGGATTGTTTGTGGCTACAGCAATTGAGTTCTATGTTATTCATGACACACAGACCTGGGTCCAAATTCAGCAGTAGCACCTGGGGCTGAGGGGAGCTGGGCCTCTGTTTCCCCAGCCTGGGCTGCTGGGAAGAACAGCCCTGCAGGATTTTCCAGCTGTACCCAGGTCCACGGTCTTTGATGATAAAAAGACGCCGAGAACCCTGGTGGCTTCAGTGTAACCACGGTAAAGGAGGCTTGGGAATGCCCTCTGCATCAAAGAGCTGGAACATGGAGTGCGGGCTCAGGGCGAGGAACCTCTCAGCTCATCTTCTCCTTCCCTTGCCTGTGTCTCCACTGGTGGTCACAGCTGGAGAATGAGGCTTTTGGGAGGAGGCCCAGCTGCACCCATTGTTTTGCCCAATGTCCACAGGAGCCCAGGAAGGGAAGAGGCTTTCCTTTAACTGGATTTGAGTATCAGCAAGTGGAAATTCTGAGCAGTATATGCACAGAATAAACCCTTTCCCCGGGCTCAGCCTTGCCAGCCTCAGCCCCTCCCTGCCCTGCATTTTTGCCCAGCCCAGGCAGCTCCTGCACCAGCGGGTCCCGCACAGCACAGAGGTACAAGGCACTGTCAGAGCCCTCGACTTCCTCCAGCTGCAGGAGGCTGGATTTCTCTGTGGGGTTCAGCGACGTGGTGAAACGGCCGCTCCGCTTGGAGCCAGCTCCTGCATGAGAGGCGATCAGCTGGGGAGCCTGGCCTTTCTTCTGCTGGTACCAGAACAGTTGAGAAAGGTAGGATGTTTGGTAGGTGCAGGTTGTTCGAAATGTTTCTCCCTGTTTCATGGTGACTTCTCCTTCTTGCTGGGTGACGGTGAGCTGCCCCAGGGTGCCTGGAGGAAAGCAAGGGTCAGCATCTCTGCAGGGAAAGGCTGTGAGATGCAAACCAAGAGGGGATGCAAATTGTGGGAGGAGAAGGCTCCCTGTGACTGGCTGAGATGCAGGAGACTCAGGGCTGGGAAGAACAAGGTTCTTCAGGCAAGAGGTCGGAGATCTCAGCTCAGCGTGGCCCTCTCAGCACACTAATGCCAGTTCCCTCCTTCAGGGAGAACCCCAGAGCAGAGCTGGGCTCTCACTCAGGTCTAGATTCTCCTCTCCAGTGCTTCGAGGAGTCTCCAGGGCACAGCCTGGAGTGCCTGGCCCTCCTCTGCTCCCTCCAGGACACCTCCAACAGGGGCAGGGTTCTGCCAACTCCTGCATAGTTGATCCATCTTTCTCTTCCCACAGAGAACTGTTGTGGGGCTGAGGGTCTGCTGGGGAGAAGAGGAATTGTGCCTCCAGCCCAAGGCAATGCTTACCCAGTGGCTGCCTCAGGAAGGCAGCGAGGAGGAGATACGCAAGGTGCCTGCCGCGACCACTCATGCTGCTGGACTGGGAGGGACTGAGAAACCCCCACATCCCCTCAGCATCATAGAGAGAAGAGCTGCCTGTAAGGACTTTGCAAGGAAAGCAGAGACTGCAATGGGGAGGAGGAAATGCTTGTTCCCAGCACAGCTGCAGTGCTTGTGCTGGGCTCCTCCCTCCTCCAGCTGTGACCCTTGTTTCTCCTTCAGCCCAAACCTTCTGACTTTCCAAGGTGAGGGCTCTAAGGGGGTCATCAGGATCTGCCCCTCCTGAGCAGCCTCTCACACATGTTCTGCTGTGCAGATGCCATTTGCTTTCTGGGCTGCAAGCACACATTGTCAGCTCCTGCAGTGCTTCTCATGCTCCCGCTCCTCAAGCCCTTCTCTTCAGGGCTGCTCTCAGTCCATTCTCCACCCAAGCTGTGTTTGTTCTTGGCATTGCCCTGACACTCCAGTGTCCCAGGTCTCTGAGCCTGGATTCTATCCCATCCCATAATATAACCACCACCCCCCAAACTCCTTTTTCCAGTTCTGTACAGGTTGGAGAGCCACACCTCATATCCAGCCTTCCCTGCGCCCAGCTCTAAACCAGAGCCCAACTGCATCTGAGCTGTGACTTTGGCAACCTTTGAGCCCCAGTGGGTCTGCAGAACAAATGGATCTTCATTTCTGTGGAGGGACATTCACTGTGAAATCCTCAAGTTCTGGAACATGGGGAGAAAGCATGAAGGTTTCAGTCCCCTCTCCATCAGCTTCTCCTGCAGCTTGAACCCCAATGCACTTTGTGTCTTGCCTGTAAGAAGAACAAAAAGGATTGGCAGCAGAGCCCCAAGCCACCCTCTGAGGAACACATCCCCACACTCCTCATGCTCACAGGATTGCTGCTGCTGCTGCTGCTGCTGCTGCAGAGTATATAGGGCATCAGCTCCTGATGAATCTTTGCCACCTCTTTTAGAACCACTGATGGTGGGAGTGCTCTGCCCAAGTTCATTCACTTTTTATTTAGTATTTAGGGTCCACTGTGTATTTAATTCCCCTCAAGGGGTCACTGTTTCACCAGAAGGGGCTTTTATCTCTAAGCACAATCAACATAAAAGCCCAAACTCTCAGATACTCTGTGAAATCAAGCCTTCCAGAAGTTATTACTGTAAGAAGGGTAACAAATGATTAGCAGTGATCAAAATGTTTAGAGGCATAGCTTTGAAAGGCAATGTGTCTAATCATTACTAGAAGGTAATAGGAACAGTGATTAAGAAAGATACATCACCAATTGTCCCTTTACCATCATCATCATCATGCAGATCCACATTCCCTGGGGAGCTTGATCTTCCCAGGAAGGATTTAGACATCCAATCCCTCAACAACTGGTAGAGCCTTCACAGTGTATCGACTTGTAACTGAGGTCTCCGACCCTTGCTGAGCTTTTAGATCATTGAGAAAAGACCTTACATCAGCCTAAAAACTTGGAGTCTCTGGGCCCTGCTGCTCACAGCCTCTCTTTCTCATGTTTTCTTGAAGCAACAGTAGGCCAGCACAATAACACGGGAAATAAATCATTTTCAGACACTGTTATTTACTAAGAATAGTACAATTCTAGTGATAACAGCGATGTAAGAGGCCACAGATTGAGCAGCACATTCTGCAGGGCAACAAAAATCCAGGTGATGCTGCTGTGCAGGCTGAGCTCAGAGCTCCAGACAAGCAGTGGCAGGGAGGGAACCGCTCCCCAGTGCACCCACCACGTTTTTGTGCAGCGCTGCACGCTCTGGGCACCAGGGTGGGCTCAGCGCACAGAAATAGGCAGCGCTGTCCTGGAGCTCCGCATTCTGCACGTGCAGAAAAACCTGGGACTTCTCTGCAGACAGCACAGAGGAGAATCTCCCTGCACCCGCACGAGGTTTGCTTTTTGTCACCCAGAGCAGCATCTGAGGGGACTGGGTCTGGTGCTGCTGGTACCAGAAGAGGGAGGGAGCAGAATCTCTGGTGGAGAAATTGCAGTGCAGAGTTGCGCTGTGTCCTGTCTGGATGGTCATCTCTGCTGGGAACTGGAACACAGAGTCCTTTTGGGCACCACCTGGGAAGCCAGAAAGGGCTTTCAGCTTTGCTTGCCTGTCAGCCTGAATGCCTGTCTCTCCATCACCTTGCTCACTGTCCCCACTGCCCAGCTCCCTTTTCCCAGCCTCTCAAAGCCTGAGCTCTCTGTCCCTGCTCTCTTCTCTCTCCAGGACCCTGCCACCCCTCACACCACACATCCCCATCCCTCCTGAGCTGGCCCCCATACTTTGCCATCCCCCCCGCACAGCCCCTGCTCTCCTGACACAAACCCTTGCAGGGCCCCAGGGACTCAGCACTCCCGGCTCCTCCTTCCACCCCCAACACCACAACCTTGTGCCTCCTTCTGCCCAGCCTCCCGCTCCCATCTCACCCGAGGCTGCCAGTGCCAGCAGCGCTGCCAGGAGAAGGAGGACCATGTCCCACTGTCCCTGCCAGCAGGAGGGATCTGATGCTCAGCCCTTGCCCTCTGCTGCCCCTGCCAGCTCCAAGAGGCGTCCAAGCCCCAGCCCCGAGGGTGGAGCCAAAGCCCAGCCCTGCTGCTCCACCATGTCCTCAGCACAGGAGCCCTTGGGCTTGGCTGCTGGAGCTTCTTCCTTACAACAATGCTTCAAACACCACACCAGAGTGACCCAGGCTGACAACACTTCATTTTTCCAGATGTGACCACCACTGGAGCTGAGTCTTCTGCCCACAGGGCTGCGTTGCTGCCCTGGAGATCCTTAGACCTTTCATCCCAGGACTCAGAAGAAGCCTTCTTTGAGGAATGGGCATGGAACACATGTGGAAATGAAAAGGCAGCAGTGATGGAAACCAAAGCCCAGTCCATATCATCAGCTGTGATGCTTTGCATTCAAGATGAGCTTGTCAGAAAATTGTTGCTTCTGCAAAGGTGCCTCTTGCCCTGCGGCAATGAAGGGCAGGGATAAAAGCCAGCCCAAGCCTCTGCTCGCTCAGTCCATTCCTTTGCCTCCTTCTGCTTGGGAACCAGGTGAGTCTGAATCCTCTCCATCCCCACTCAGGAGTGCATTTGGCTGCTCCTCACACACTCCTGTGCTCTGCTTCCTCTCTCTTTCCTCTCCCAGGTACCCTCTGACTCTGAGCCATGTCCTGCTACAACCCGTGCCAGCCCTGCGGCCCGTGCCCGCTGGCCAGCAGCTGCAATGAGTGCTGTGTGCGGCAGTGCCAGAGTTCTACTGTCGCCATCGAGCCCTCTCCCGTGGTGGTGACCCTGCCCGGCCCCATCCTCAGCTCCTTCCCTCAGAACACTGTTGTGGGCTCCTCCACCTCCGCTGCTGTTGGCAGCATCCTCAGCTCTCAGGGAGTGCCCATCAAGTCCTACTGTGGCAGGAGGTGCCTCCTGTGAATAAGATGTTGGAGAAGCTCCAGGGAGACACCTTGAGGAACTTGGAGCATGGTGCTGGACAGAGAACTGAGATCTTTCATTGTGGATACCAAGAGAGTTTGAACAGTTTTGCTTTTCTTCCCTTTTCCTTCCTTGTTTTGTTCCCCTTGACAGCAAGTTCCACCAAGGCCAGCCTGGTGGGGACCCTCTGTCTTCTTTCCCTCCATGGGGCAGATTGACATGGGAACTTCACTACAGCAAGGATCTCAAACTCTACGCTGGTCACTGGGCTCCCTGCACTTCTAACTTCTGCTGGAGTGACTTGGTTTCCCTCTTCTCACTCATTAAAATTCTGCTCCATTCACACCTGGAGTCCATGTGATTGTTCCTCCTTGGGTGCTGCCCATGCTTTCAAAGGAGAAAGGTGCTGCTCTGGTGGAGAAGTGGAAGAGGGCACGAGGAGACCCAAACAGAGCTGATCACAAACATACAATGTAGAGAACCCCTATGGGAACACAATGAACCCTGGAATCTGCTGAGGAATCTAAGGACAAGGACAGCAGGACAGGAATGTTCTGGGGAAGGATAAGGCCACGGCATTGTTTGTGTGCTCACAGGCTGCACAGAGAGGGGACCAGGCAAATCGATCCAGTATTTCTCCTGTGGGCAGTGTTAGGCAGGATGGGGTGAAAACCCATCAGCAAACGCACCCACCTGGGGAGGCGACAACCAGGGACAATCAGGGTGAGCTGAGGAGGGAGGGAAAGAGAAGGACAGGGCATGTCCTCCTCCTGACCATGGGAACCTACTGCTCCAGAAGATGTTTTGCTTTGCAGAATGGCAGGAGTGGAACAGAAGCAGTCATTGAAGGTAGGAATGATGCCTGTCTTCAGCTCTAGGTTTCTCTCCTCTCATTCCTGCAGTCCTGTGGCCTTGGCAAGCATGGAGCTGCGGGGAAAATTTGCCTATGGCTCAGGCTGCTGCCTGGCTGGAAACCAAAAAACAACCGTGTAAAGCTTTTCAGTAGAACATACACAGAATAAACCCTTCCCCCAGGCTCAGCCTTGCCAGCCTCAGCCCCTCCCTGCCCTGCATTTTTGCCCAGCCCAGGCAGCTCCTGCACCAGCGGGTCCCGCACAGCACAGAGGTACAAGGCACTGTCAGAGCCCTCGACTTCCTCCAGCTGCAGGAGGCTGGATTTCTCTGTGGGGTTCAGCGACGTGGTGAAACGGCCGCTCTGCTTGGAGCCAGGTCCTGCATGAGAGGCAATCAACTGGGGAGCCTGGCCTTTCTTCTGCTGGTACCAGAACAAACTATCAAAATAAGAGGTCTTGTAGGTGCAGTTTGTTCGAAAGGTGTCTCCCTGTTTCACGGTGAATTCTTCTTCTTGCTGGGTGATGGTGACCTGCCCCAGGGTGCCTGGAGGAAAGCAAGGGTCAGCATCTCTGCAGGGAAAGGCTCTGAGCTGCAAACCAAGAGGGGATGCAAAGTGTGGGAGGAGAAGGCTCCCTGTGCCTGGCTGAGATGCCGGAGCTTCAAGGATGGAAAGAACAAGGCAGATGGTTCTTCAGGTAAGAAGCCTGAGATCTCAGCTCAGCGTGGCTCTCTCAGCACACTAATGCCAGTTCCCTCCTTCAGGGAGACCCCCAGAGCAGAGATGGGCTCTCACTCAAGTCTAGATTCTCCTCTCTGTTGCTTCGAGGAGTCTCCAGGACACAGCCTGCAGTGCCTGGCCCTCCTCTGCTCCCTCCAGGACACCTCCAGCAGGGGCAGGGTCCTGCCAACTCCTGCCAAGCTGATCCATCCTGCTCTCCCCACAGAGAATTGTTGTGGGGCTGAGGGTCTGCTGGGGAGAAGAGGAATTGTGCCTCCAGCCCAAGGCAATGCTTACCCAGAGGCTGCCTCAGGAAGGCAGTGAGGAGGAGATATGCAAGTTGCCTGCTGCGACCACTCATGCTGATGGACTGGGAGAGACTGAGAATCCCCCACAGCCCCTGAAAGCCTGAGAGAGCAGAGATGCCAGCAAGGATTGTGCTGAGAGTGAAATGGGGAGGAGAAAATGCTTGTTCCTAGCACAGCTGCAATGCTTGTGCTGGGCTCCTCCCTCCTCCAGCTGTGACCCTTGTTGCTCCTGCAGCCCAGACCTTCTGCCTTTCCAAGGTGAGGGCTCTAAGAGGATTACCAGAGTTTCCTCTCCTGAGCAGCATCTCACACATGTTCTGCTGTGTGAACGATATTTGCTTTCTGGGCTGCAAGCACACATTGTCAGTTCCTGCTGTGCTTCTCATCCACAAGCTCCTAGAGCTCTTCTCTTCAGGGCTGCTCTCAGTCCATTCTCCACACAACCTGTGTTTTCCTTGGCATTGCCCTGACACGCCAGTGTCCCAAGTCTCTCAGCCTGGACACTTCCCAAAACCACAATATAACCACCACTGCCAAACTCCATTTTTCAGATCTGTACAGGCTGTGGAGACCCAACTCAGATTCAGCCTTCCCTGCGCCATCTCTAAACCAGAGCCCGACTGCATCTGAGCTGTGACTTTGGCAACCTTTGAGCCCCAGTGGGTCTGCAGAACAAATGGATCTTCATTTCTGTGGAGGGACATTCTCTGTGAAATCCTCAAGTTCTGGAACCGGGAGAGAAAGCGGGAAGGTTTCAGTCCCCTCTGCATCAGCTTCTCCTGTCTGCATTGAGCTCAAACTCCTGACACTACAGGATGATTTGCAGTACTGGCAGAGACCCCTGGGGGAAATGATGGAGAAGCTTGAAAGAACAAGTAACCTGATACCCATGGGGTTTCTTGATGCCAGTGGTGATGGTGCTGACAATGCCTGGTGGCAGGGGAATCAGACCAGGACATGGTCCCACTCCTCCCCACCAGCCCTACAGGGACCTCCAGGGATGGCCAGAGCTTGTCAGCCCTTGGGATCCATTTGCCTGGCGAGTGGAGAACCCTGGAGCTGCAGCAGTGGGGCTGGGGCTTTGATTTTGTCTCTCCTGCACAGGCTTTGCACAGGAAGGGGCTGAATGTGCAGCCAAGGTCCTGCAGCTTGGACCCCGATGCACCTTGTGTCTTGCCTGTAAGGAGAACACAAAGGATTGGCAGCAGAGCCCCAAGCCACCCTCTGAGGAACACATCCGCACACTCCTCATGCTCACACGATTACTGCTGCTGCTGCTGCAGGGTATATAGGGAATAGGCTCCTGATGAATCTTTGCCACCTCTTTTAGAACCACTGGTGCTGGGAGTGCTCTGCCCAAGTTCAGTCACTTTTTATTTAGTATTTAGGGTCCACCGGGTATTTAATTCCCCTCAAGGGGTCACTGTTTCACCAGAAGGGCCTTTTATCCTTAAGCACAATCAGCATAAAAGCCCAAACTCACAGATACTCTGTAAAATCCAGTTTTCCAGAAGTTATTACAGTAAGAAAGGTAACAAATTATTAGCACTGACAGATAAGTGGAACAGCTTTTAAAGGAAATGTGTCTATTCATTAACAGAAGATAATATGTATAGTGATTAAGAAAGATACATCACCAATTGTCCCTTTATCGTCATCATCATCGTCATGCAGATCCGCATTCCCTGGGGAGCTTGATCATCCCGGGAAGGATTTGGACATCCAGTCACTGGATAACTGGGAAAGCCTGCACAGTGTATTGACCTGTAACTGAGGTCTCCGAGCATTGCTGAGAGCGGCTGAGGTTTTAGATCATTGAGCAGACAGCTTACATCACCCTAAAAACTTGGAGTCTCTGGGCCCTGCTGCTCACAGCCTCTCTTTCTCATGTTTTCTTGAAGCAATAATAGCCCAGCACAATCACACGGAGAATAAATCACTTCTTGACACTATTATTTATTAAGAACAGCAGAATTCTAGTGATAACAGCAATGTAAGAGGCCACAGATTGACCAGCACATTCTGCAAGACAACAAAAATCCAGGTGCTGCTGCTGTGCAGGCTGAGCTCAGAGCTCCAGGCAAGCTGTGGCAGGGAGGGAACCGCTCCCCAGAGCACCCACCATGTTTCTGTGCAGCGCTGCACGCTCTGGGCACCAGGGTGGGCTCAGCACACAGAAATAGGCAGCGCTGTCCTGGATCTCCGCATTCTGCACGTGGAGAAACACCTGGGAGTTCTCTGCAGACAGCACAGAGGAGAATCTCCCTGCATCCACACGAGGTTTGCTTTTTGTCACCCAGAGCAGCATCTGAGGGGACTGGGTCTGATGCTGCTGGTACCAGAAGATGTAGGGATCGGGATAACGGGTGGAGAAATTGCAGTGCAGAGTTGCGCTGTGTCCTGCCTGGATGGTCATCTCTGCTGGGAACTGGAACACAGAGTCCTTTTGGGCACCACCTGGGAAGCCAGAAAGGGCTTTCAGCTTTGCTTGCCTGTCAGCCTGTCTGTCTGTCTCTCTAGCACCTTGCTCACTGTCCCCACTGCCCAGATTCGTTTTCCCAGCCTCTCAAAGCCTGAGCTCTTTGTCTCTACTCTCTTCTCTCTGAAGGTCCCTGCCACCCCTCAAACCCCACAGACCCCTGCTTTACAGCCACACTCCCCACACTTTCCCTCCACTCCTTCTCCCCACATCTCCAAGGTTCTCCCCATCCACACAGAGACTGGTATCCTTGGATCCACTGCACACAGCAGAGCAGCTCCCTCCCACAGGGAGACCCCCAGAGCAGAGCAGGGCTCTCTCCCAGGCCTTCGTTCTCCTCTCTGGTTCTGCCTGGAGTCTCCAGGGCACAGCCTGGAGTGCCTGGCCCTCCTCTGCTGCCTCCAGGACACCTCCAACAGGAGCAGGGTCCTGCCAACTCCTGCAAAACTGATCCATCCTCCTCTCTCCACACAGAGGATTGTTGTGGGGCTGAGGGTGTGCTGGGAAGAAGAGGAATTGTGCCTCCAGCCCAAGGCAATGCTTACCCAGTGGCTGCCTCAGGAAGGCAGTGAGGAGGAGGTACGCAAGATACCTTCTGGAACCACGCATCCTGCCAGGCTGAGAGAGACTGAGAAACCCAAAGATGCCCCCTTAGAGGCTGAGAGAGCAGAGCTGGCAGGAAGGAATTTGCAAGGGTAGCTGAGAGTGAAATGGGGAGGAGAAAATGCTTGTTACTAGCAGAGCTGCAATACTTGTGCTGGGCTCCTCCCTCCTCCAGCTGTGACCCTTGTTGCTCCTGCAGCCCAGACCTTCTGCCTTTCCAAGGTGATGGCTCTAAGAGGGTCACCAGGTTCTTTTGCCTGCCATGTTCTACTGTGCGGATTCCATTCACTTTTTGAGCTGCAAGCATTCACTTTGGGGATCGTTGACCCTCAGTTGGATTTTGACAAGGCGTGTCCAAGCTTTCATCCAGGAATTTACCTGCAGAAGAAATGGCTCTGCATCTGGTGTGGAGGGAAGTGCTCTGTGACAGCCTTATAGTCTGGAACCTTGGATAAAGCGTGAAGATTTCAGGCCCCTCTTCATCAGCTTCTCCTGTCTGCATTGAGCTGAAACTCCTGACACTGCTGGATGTCTTCCCAGTGCAGGCAGAGACCCCTGAGGGAAACAATGGAGATGTTTGTGAGAACAAGTCTGCTGATTTCCATGTTGTTGCTTGATAGTGTGGTCAGTGCTCATGGTGCTGACAATGTCTGCAGCGAGGGCCAAGTGGGGCTGGGAGGAGTGAGGTGACCCCTATTATTATTTTGAAAGATAACAAAAAATCTTTCTACAAATATATAAATAATAAAAGGCGGACTAGGGAGACCATACAGTCCCTATTGGACACAGAAGGAACAACAGTAACAGGGGATGAGGAAAAGGCTGAGGTACTTAATGCCTTCTTTGCCTCAGTCTTTAGTCGTAAGGAGGGTGGTTCCGTCTGTGTACAAACCCAGGAGCTAGAGGAGCATAATGAGGCTCCCATGATCCAAGAGGAGGTGGTCAGAGCCTTGCTAGCCCGACTGGACAGTCACAAGTCTATGGGGCCGGACGGGATTCACCGTAGGGTACTGAAGGAGCTGGTGGGTGTGCTGGCCAAACCCCTTTCCATCATCTTCCAACAGTCCTGGAAGACTGGGGAAGTCCCACTGGACTGGAGGCTGGCTGATGTTGTGCCCATCTACAAAAAGGGCCGCAGGGAGGACCCAGGAAACTACAGGCCTGTCAGTCTGACCTCAGTGCCAGGGAAAGTCATGGAACAGGTGATCTTGAGTGCTATCATGAAGCACATGCAAGAGAACCGGGTGATCAGGCCCAGTCAACATGGTTCACAAAAGGCAGGTCTTGCCAGACTAACATGATCGCCTTCTATGACAAAGTGACCCGGCTACTGGATGAGGGAAAGGCTGTGGATGTGGTCTTCCTGGACTTCAGCAAAGCCTTTGACACAGTTTCTCACAGCGTTCTGCTTGAGAAACTGTCAGCCTCTGGGCTGGACAGGCGCACACTCTCCTGGGTGGAAAACTGGTTGGATGGCCGGGCCCAGAGAGTGGTGGTAAATGGTGTGAAATCCAGCTGGAGGCCAGTGACAAGTGGGGTTCCCCAGGGCTCAGTGCTGGGTCCAGCCCTGTTCAATGTCTTCATCAATGATCTGGATGAAGGCATCGAGTGCACCCTTAGCAAGTTTGCGGATGACACTAAGCTGGGTGGAAGTGTCGATCTGCTGGGGGGTCGGGAGGCTCTGCAAAGGGATCTGAACAGGCTGGACCGCTGGACAGAGTCCAATGGCATGAGGTTTAACAAGGCCAAATGCCGGGTCCTGCACTTGGGGCACAACAACCCTATGCAGTGCTACGGACTAGGAGAAGTCTGTCTAGAAAGCTGCCTGGAGGAGAGGGACCTGGGGGTGTTGGTTGACAGCCGACTGAATATGAGACAGCAGTGTGCCCAGGTGGCCAAGAAGGCCAATGGCATCTTGGCTTGTATCAGAAATGGCGTGGCCAGGAGGTCCAGGGAGGTTATCCTCCCTCTGTACTCGGCACTGGTGAGACCGCTCCTCGAATACTGTGTTCAGTTCTGGGCCCCTCACCACAAGAAGGATGTTGAGGCTCTGGAGAGAGTCCAGAGAAGAGCAACAAAGCTGGTGAAAGGGCTGGAGAACAGGCCTTATGAGGAGCGGCTGAGAGAGCTGGGGTTGTTTAGCCTGGAGAAGAGGAGGCTGAGGGGTGACCTCATTGCTCTCTACAACTACCTGAAAGGACGTTGTAGAGAGGAGGGTGCTGGCCTCTTCTCCCAAGTGACAGGGGACAGGACAAGAGGGAATGGCCTCAAGCTCCGACAGGGGAGGTTTAGGCTAGACGTTAGGAAAAAATTCTTTACAGAAAGGGTCATTGGGCACTGGAACAGGCTGCCCAGGGAGGTGGTTGAGTCACCTTCCCTGGAGGTGTATAAGGGACAGGTGGACGAGGTGCTGAGAGATATGGTTTAGTGTTTGGTAGGAACGGTTGGACTCGGTGATCCGGTGGGTCTCTTCCAAACTGGTTATTCTGTGATTCTGTGATTCTGTGACCCCAGCGAGCAGAGCAGCAGTGACACCAGCGGGTGAGCCTGGGGCTGTGAAAGAATCATGGAACCATGGAGTGAGAGAATGGTTGGCTTGGAACAGACTCTGAAAGGACATCGAGTCCAACCCGCCTGCTACATGCAGGGACATTTGTCGGTAGATCAGGTTGCTCAAAGGCTTGTCCAAGATACCTTGAAGAGGTCCAGCAATGGGGCACCCCCAGCTTCTCTGGGGAACTATGCTCGTGTCTGGCAGCCTCAGCGTGGACAAGTCTTCCTTCTGTCCCACTTCAATCTCCCCTTTAAGTTTAAACCCACTGCCCCATGTCACCACAGGCTCTGGAAAAATGTCTCGCTTCAAGTAACATTTCTTCCCCTTTGTAGAGAGGGGGTTTCTCTTCAAGCAACTTCCCCAGCACAGCTTCCTCCCTGCTGTCCCAGCCCCATCATCTGCAGGTGCAGGGCATCTGGCTGCCCCAGACACACAGCCCTTTGCTGCCAGGGGAGCAGGGCAGGACGACCCCTCTGCCTGCCCTGATCTGGAACTGCTCCCACCTTTTATTTAGTATTTAGGGTCCACCGGGTATTTAATTCCCCTCAAGGGGTCACTGTTTCACCAGAAGGGGCTTTTATCCCTAAGCACAATCAGCATAAAAACCCAGGCTCTCAGATACTCTGTGAAATTAAGCTTTCCTGAAGTTATTACAGCAAGAATTTTAACAAATGATTAGCAATGATCAAAAAGTTAGGAGGAACAGCTTTGAAAGGCAACGTGCCTAGTCATTACTGGAAGAAAATACGTACAGTGATTAAGAAAGATATATCACCAACTGTCCCTTTATCATCATCATCATCTTCAAGCAGATCCACATTCCCTGGGGAGCTTGATCTTCCCAGGAAGGATTTGGACATCCAGTCCCTCGACAACTGGGAAAGCTTACACAGTGAATCTACTTGTAGCTGAGGTCTCCGAGCATTGCTGAGAGTGACTGAGCTTTTAGATCATTGAGCAGACACCTTACGTCACCCTAAAATCTTGGAGTCTCTGGGCCCTGCTGCTCACGGCCTCTCTTTCTCATGTTTTCTTGAAGCAACAATAATATGGGAAATAAATCACTTTCAGACACTGTTATTTACTAAGAATAGTACAATTCTAGTGATAACAGCGATGTAAGAGGCCACAGATTGACCAGCACATTCTGCAAGGCAACACAAATCCAGGTGCTGCTGCTATGCAGGCTGAGCTCAGAGCTCCAGGCAAGCAGTGGCAGGGAGGGAACCGCTCCCCAGAGCACCCACCACGTTTTTGTGCAGCGCTGCACGCTCTGGGCACCAGGGTGGGCTCAGTGCACAGAAATAGGCAGCGCTGTCCTGGAGCTCCACATCCTGCACGTGCAGAAACACCTGGGACTTCTCTGCAGACAGCACAGAGGAGAATCTCCCTGCATCCACACGAGGTTTGCTTTTTGTCACCCACAGCAGCATCTGAGGGGATTGGGTCTGGTGCTGCTGGTACCAGAAGAGGTAGGGATAGCGATTGGTAGTGGAGAAATTGCAGAACAGAGTTGCGCTGTGTCCTGTCTGGATGGTCATCTCTGCTGGGAACTGGAACACAGAGTCCTTTTGGGCACCACCTGGGAAGCCAGAAAGGGCTTTCAGCTTTGCTTGCCTGTCAGCCTGTCTGTCTGTCTCTCCAGAAACTTGCTCACTGTCCCCACTGCCCAGCTCCCTTTTCCCAGCCTCTCAAAGCCTGAGCTCTCTGTCCCTGCTCTCTTCTCTCTGCAGGTCCATGCCACCCCTCACACCACACATCCCCATCCCTCCTGAGCTGGACCCCATCATTTGCCATCCCCTCTCCCTGCGCAGCCCCTGCTCTCCAGACACAAACCCTCCCAGGGCCGCAGGGACTCAGCACTCCCGGCTCCTCCTTCCACCCCCAACACCACAACCTTGTGCCTCCTTCTGCCCAGCCTCCCGCTCCCATCTCACCCGAGGCTGCCAGTGCCAGCAGCGCTGCCAGGAGAAGGAGGACCATGTCCCACTGTCCCTGTCAGCAGGAGAGACCTGATGCTCAGCCCTTGCCCTCTGCTGCCCCTGCCAGCTCCAAGAGGCGTCCAAGACCCAGCCCCGAGGGTGGAGCCAAAGCCTGTCCCTGCTGCTCCACCATGTCCTCAGCACAGGAGCCCTTGGGCTTGGCTGCTGGAGCTTCTTCCTTTCAACAGTGCTTCAAACACCACACCAGAGTGACCCAGGGAGGCAACACTTTATTTTTCCACATGTGACCATCTCTGAGTTTTCTGCCCACAGGGCTGCGTTGCTGCCCTGCAGATCCTTAGACCTTTCATCCCAGGACTCAGAAGAAGCCTTCTTTGAGGAATGGGCATGGAACACATGTGGAAATGAAAAGGCAGCAGTGATGGAAACCAAAGCCCAGTCCATATCATCAGCTGTGATGCTTTGCGTTCAAGATGAGCTTGTCAGAACATTGTCGCTTCTGCAAAGGTGCCTCTTGCCCTGCAGCAATGAAGGGCAGGGATAAAAGCCAGCCCAAGCCTCTGCTCGCTCAGTCCATTCCTCTGCCTCCTTCTGCTTGGGAACCAGGTGAGTCTGAATCCTCTCCATCCCCACTCAGGAGTGCACTTGGCTGCTCCTCACACACTCCTGTGCTCTGCTTCCTCTCTCTTTCCTCTCCCAGGTACCCTCTGACTCTGAGCCATGTCCTGCTACAACCCGTGCCAGCCCTGCCAGCCCTGCGGCCCGTGCCCGCTGGCCAGCAGCTGCAATGAGTGCTGTGTGCGGCAGTGCCAGAGCTCCACCGTCGCCATCGAGCCCTCTCCCGTGGTGGTGACCCTGCCCGGCCCCATCCTCAGCTCCTTCCCTCAGAACACCGTTGTGGGCTCCTCCACCTCCGCTGCTGTTGGCAGCATCCTCAGCTCTCAGGGAGTGCCCATCAACTCCGGGGGCTTTGGCCTCTCTGGCATTGCCGGCCGCTACTGTGGCAGGAGGTCCCTCCTGTGAATAAGATGTTGGACAATACCCAGGGAGACACCTTGAGGAACTTAAGCATGGTGCTGGTCAGAGAACTGAGATCTTTCATTGTGGATACCAAGATAGTCAAGCAATTTTGCCTTTCTTCCCTTTTCCTTCCTTGTTTTGTTCCCCTTGACAGCAAGTTCCACCAAGGCCAGCCTGGTGGGGACCCTCTGTCTTCTTTCCCCCCATAGGGCAGATTGACATGGGAACTTCTCTACAGCCAAGGATCTCAAAATCTAAGCGGATCACTGGGCAACCTGCTTCTTGCTGGGCTCTCTGCACTTCTTACTTCCACTTGGAGTGACTTTGTTTCCCTCTTCTCACTCATTAAACTTCTGCTCCATTCAAGCCTGGACTCCATGTGCTTGTTCCTCCTTGGGTACTGCCCATGGTTTCAAAGGAGAAAGGTGCTGCTCTGGTGGAGAAGAGGAAGAGGGCACGAGGAGACCCAAACAGAGCTGATTACAAACATACAATGTAGAGAACCCCCATGGGAACACAATGAACCCTGGAATCTGCTGAGGATGCTAAGGACAAGGACAGCAGGACAGGAATGTGCTGGGGAAGGATAAGTCCACGGCATTGTTTGTGTGCTCACAGGCTGCACAGAGAGGGGACCAGGCAAATCCATCCAGTATTTCTCCTGCGGGCAGTGTTAGACAGGATGGGGTGAAAACGCAGCAGGAAACACACCCACCTGGGGAGGCAACAACCAGGGACAATCAGGGTGAGCTGAGGAGGGAGGGAAAGAGAAGGACAGGGCATGTCCTCCTCCTGACCATGAGAACCTACTGCTCCAGCAGATGTTTTACTTTGCAGAATGTCAGGAGTGGAACAGAAGCAGCCGTTGAGGGTTATAGTGACCCCTGTATTCGGGTCAATGTTTCCTCTCATTCCTGCAGTCCTGTGGCCATGCCCAGCATGGAGCTGCAGGGAATATTTGCCCATGGCTCAGGCTGCTGCCTGGTTTGAAACCAAAAGCCATCCCTGCAAAGCCTTTTGGCAGAACAAGCACAGAATAAACCCTTCCCCCAGGCTCAGCCTTGCCAGCCTCAGCCCCTCCCTGCCCTGCGTTTTTGCCCAGCCCAGGCAGCTCCTGCACCAGCGGGTCCTGCACAGCACAGAGGTACAAGGCACTGTCAGAGCCCTCGACTTCCTCCAGCTGCAGGAGGCTGGATTTCTCTGTGGGGTTCAGCGACGTGGTTAGATGGCCGCTCCGCTTGGAGCCAGCTCCTACATGAGAGGCGATCAGCTGGGGAGCCTGGCCTTTCTTCTGCTGGTACCAGAACAAGCCATAAAACCTGGAAGTCTGGTAGGTGCAGGTTGTGTAAAAGGTGTCTCCCTGTTTCACGGTGACTTCTCCTTCTTGCTGGGTGACGGTGACCTGCCCCAGGGTGCCTGGAGGAAAGCAAGGGTCAGCATCTCTGCAGGGAAAGGCTCTGAGCTGCAAACCAAGAGGAGATGCCTAGTGTGGGAGGAGAAGGCACCCTGTGCCTGGCTCAGATGCCAAAGCCTCCAGGATGGGAAGAACACGGCTTGGGGGTCTTTGGGCAAGACGTCCATGACCTCCGGTAAGCGTGGCTCCCTCAGCACAATAATTCCTGTTCCCTCCTTCAGGGAGGCCCCCAGAGCAGAGCTGGGCTCGCACCCAGGCCTTTGCTCTCCTCTATGGTGCTTCCTGAAGTCTCCAGGGCACAGCCTGGAGTGCCTGACCCTCCTCTGCTGCCTCCAGGACACCTCCAGCAGGGGTAGGATCCTGCCAACTCCTAGAAATCCGATCTATCATTCTCTCCCCACAGACTACTGTTGTGGGGCTGAGGGTCTGCTGGGGAGAAGAGGAATTGTGCTTCCAGCCCAAGGCAATGCTTACCCAGTGGCTGCCTCAGGAAGACAGAGAGGAGGAGATACCCAAGGTGCCTGCTGCGACCACTCATCCTGCAAGGCGTGATAAAGATGGAGAAACCCCCACGTCCTCTCAGAGTCTGAGAGAGCAGAGATGACGGCAAGGAGTCAGCAAGGTTAGCTGAGAGTGAAATGGGGAGGAGAAAATGCTTGTTACTAGCACAGCTGCAATGCTTGTGCCTGGCTCCTCCCTCCTCCAGCAGTGAGCAGTGTGGCTCCTGCAGCCCAGACCTTCTGCCTTTCCAGGGTGAGGGCTCTAAGGGGGTCACCAGGGTCTTCCCCTCCTAAGCAGCCTCTTGCACATGTTCTTCTGTGTGGATACCATTCCCTTTCTGGGTTGCAAGAACACATTGTCAGCTCCTGCTGTGTTTCTCATCCTCTAGATCCTCAAGCCATGCTCTTCAGGGCTGCTCTCAGTCCATTCTCCACACAACCTGTGCTTGTCCTTGGCATTGCCCTGACACTCCAGTGTCCCAAGTCCCTGAGCCTGGACACCTCGCCCCACACAATATAACCACTACCCAAACTCCTTTTTTTCAGTTCTGTACAGGCTGGGGAGCCCCAGCTGAGATCCAGCCTTCCTTGGGCCCAGCTCTAAACCAGAGGCCGACTGCCTCTGAGCTGTGACTTTGGCAAACCTTGAGCCCCAGTGGCTCTGGAAAGGCATGTCTAAGCTTTCATCCTGTCTCATGTTCTGGAACCTAGGTAGAACGCCTGAAGGTTTCAGTCCCCTCTCCATCAGCTTCTCCTGTCTGCACTGAGCTCAAACTCCTGACTCTAAAGGATGGTTCTCAGTGCTGGCAGAGACACCGGGGGGAAATGATGGAGAAGCTTGGAAGAACAGTTAACCTGATTCGCCTGGGGTTTCTTGATGCCAGTGGCAGTGGTGATGGTGCTGACAATGCCTAGGTGGCTGGGGAATCAGATCAGGATGTGAGCCAAATGGGGCTGGGTGGGGTGCGGTTGCCCAGCGAGCAGAGTAGCAGTGGGCCTGGTGGGTAAGACTGGGGTATCAGATAATCATTGAACCATGGACTGAAAAACTGTTGGTTTTGAAGAGATATTGGAAGGTCAGGAAGACCAACCCTCCTGCCAAGCGGAGGGATGTTTTTTGGTTGATCAGGTTGCTCAAAGCCTCGTCCACCAGACCTTGAAAAGGCCCAGTGATGAGTCACCTCCAGATTCTCTGGGGAACTGTACCCATGTCTGGCAGCCTCAGCATGGACAAGTCTTTCTTCTGTCCCACCTCAGTCTCCACCAGGGAAAACTAGGGATGGCCGGAGCTTTTCAGCCCTTGGGATCCATTTGCCTTGGCCAGTGGAGAACCCTGGAGCTGCAGCAGTGGGGCTGGGGCTTTGATGTTGTCTCTACTGTACTGACTTTGCACAGGAAGGGGCTGAATGTGCAGCCAAGGTCCTGCAGATTGGACCCCGATGCACCTTGTGTCTTGCCTGTAAGGAGAACACAAAGGATTGGCAGCAGAGCTCCAAGCCACCCTCTGGGGAACACATCCCCACACTCCTCATGCTCACAGGATTGCTGCTGCTGCTGCTGCTGCAGGGTATATAGGGAATCGGCTCCTGATGAATCTTTGCCACCTCTTTTAGAACCACTGATGGTGGGAGTGCTCTGCCCAAGTCCATTCAATTTTATTTAGTATTTAGGGTCCACCGGGTATTTAATTCCCCTCAAGGGGTCACTGTTTCACCAGAAGGGGCTTTTATCCCTAAGCACAATCAGCATAAAAGCTCAGACTCTCAGATACTCTGTGAAATTAAGCTTTTCTGAAGTTATTACAGCAAGAATGGTAGCAAATGATTAGCAGTGATGAAAAAGTTAAGAGGAATAGCTTTGAAAGGCAATATATCTAATCATTACTAGAAGACAATAGGTACAGTGATTAAGAAAGACACATCACGAATTGTCCCTTTACCGTCATCATCGTCATGCAGATCTGCATTCCCTGGGGAGGTTGATCTTCCCAAGGAGGATATGGACATCGAGTCCCTGGACAATTTGGAGAGCCTGCACAGTGTACCTACTTGTAGCTGAGGTCTCCGACCATTGCTGAGAGTGGCTGAGCTTTTAGACCATTGAGCAAACAACTTACATCACCCCAAAATCTGGAGTCTCTGGCCCCTGCTGCTCATGGTCTCTTTTCCTCGTGCTTTATGCACTAAAAATCTCCCAGCACAATCACATGGAGAATAAATCACTGACACTCTGGCATTGCCGGCCGCTACTGTGGCAGGAGGTCCCTCCTGTGAATAAGATGTTGGAGAAGCCCCAGGGAGACACCTTGAGGAGCTCAGAACATGGTGCTGGACAGAGAAATGAGATCTTCCATGGTGGATACTAACAGTGTCAAACAGTTTTGCCTTTCTTCCCTTTTCCTTGTCTGCTTTGTTTCCCCTTGACAGCAAGTTCCACCATGCCCTCTCCTGGTGGGAACCCTCTGTCTCCTTTCTCTTCATGGGGCAGATTGACAGAAATCACATGGGAACTTCTCTACAGCCAAGGATCTCAGACTCTAAGGTGATGACTGGGTGCCCTGCTGATCGCTGCGCTCCCTGCACTTCTAACTTCCACTTGGAGTGACTTTGTTTCCCTCTTCTCACTCATTAAAGTTCTGCTCTATTCAAGCCTGGTCTCCATGTGCTTGTTCCTTCTTGGGTGCTGCCCATGCTTTCAAAGGAGAAAGGTGCTGCTGTGGTGGAGAAGAGGAAGAGGGCCTGAGGAGACACTTCTCCTTTCACAGACGACGGGAGGCTGGGATCTCCTGCAGGGTCTCTTCTTTGGGCACCATCCCTCACCTCTGAGTACGTTCTCCCTAGTGCTCCACAGGCAGTGACCATCGGGCTTTGCCTTTCTGTGTCTGCCCTCTGCTGCTCAGAAAGCATCAATAGTCCCATGAGCTCGTGAGAAAGGACCTTCCTGTCAGTCTGGCTGGTGTAGGGTATGTGAGGCTGTGGGAGATGATTTGATTTGCCAAATGGAAGTGCCGGTAAAGCAAGGAACAGGTGTTGGGCTGGTTATAGCTGCTTATTCAGCTTCCTCTCCCCTACATCATACAATTCAGCAGCCATGGGCAGCCGTAGCTGGAAAAAGGGTCTCACGGTGCTGAATTCATCAAGGCTGTAAATTGGAGCTGAGCCTGTGGGAGCTGAGAGCAACCATCATGGAAAATTTGGCACTGTAAGGGTTTATTCCTAGAGGAGATCAAGCTGCTCTCTTACAGAGTGTGCAGGGGAATGTGAAGATCATCAAAGACAAGGACACTGGGGGCACTTCCCAGGAGAGCTGAAGGTGGGTGCAGTGATATTCACTCTTTCATTCATTCCTCCAGAGATTCCGTGCTCAAACACTGCTGCCTTTCTGGGGGAGAAGAGTTTAAACACAGAGATCCCATCACTCTGCTTGGTGGAAATTTCTCTTGGCAGCCACTTTAGTTTCCTGTCCTCTTTCCTATATGAAAATCCAGATGTCTTGACAAAAATTATACAAGTGGAAGAACAGAAACCCCCACACCAATATCCTCCTCCAGGGAATTACTGCTAACGATATATCTCTCAGAAGCACTGAAGGCCAATCTTTGATTAAACAGTTTCACATCCATGTCTGAAATACCATTTCCCCAGTCATGATATCAATAAACATCATCTGCAGCAGGACGGCTGGGCTTCCAATCCCCACCACAGGAGACCTCATAATGATGACAGCATCTGCAATTATCCTTGTTGGAGCACTAACTGCTTCTCACTCCAGGTCTCTTGGGACGTGTCTTGGTCAGACATTCCCTACATGTCAGTGATTGGCCACTCAAGAGAGCACTGAGTTCCTCACAAGGTTCACAAACCACATCTGGGGGAAGGAGCAAACACCCAACCACTCCAGGGAATTGCCTTTGTGGTGTTTAATTGGCCTTTGTGAAGAGAGAGCATCATCTGTCTGCACCAACTGCAGGAGATCCCTCAGAGATCAAACTCCCTGGGGCACTGAGGGAAAACAGAAAACATCTCTGTCTGGCCAGCTTGAGCTTTCGTGAGTTCATTAAGTGGGAATGGGACAGTTTCATGGTAGCGATGCTGGTGAGACTGATGTTTGCTCTCTCTGTGTGGAGCTGACCGGGAGAGAGTTTACAGCCTGAGGGCACACAGGGTCCCCTTTGGGGTAGTGCAGTGGTGGCTGTGAGGGGGAAAGAAAAGCAGGAGCAGAAGCTGTTAATGCCTCCTGGGTAGAAAGAGAGGAAACAACATCAGGCAGTTGTCGACAGCTTGAAGTGAGTGGGCAAGGTGGAAGCTTCTCCTGACATCATGGCTCCAGATCTCCTCCAATAAATCAGACTCTTCCCAGTGTTTTCCCTCAGTCAAGGGGACCCTGGCTTCATCTGGAGGATGGTGCAGGAAGAGATGTCGCTTGGATCATTTCCTTTGGCTGAGCCGGTGAGTGAAGCCTCCCCAGACCCACAGCACAGACCTCCAATGCCGTGAACATTTAAGGAGAACCAGGTTAAGGGCGATTGCTCTGTCCCTTAGCAACAATAGGAGATTTCTGGGATATAAATTCCTAAGGAGGAAGAAAGGAGGGAAAGGGATCCTTCAGATGGGGATTCCACACCATCTGTCTTAGACACCCAGTCAAGACTGAGATCAGTTTTCTGCTAGGGAACTGGTCAAGAATCCTCTGTTGTCAGCAGGGAGGGCAAAGATCCTACCCTGCCCCTGGGCTGGCTTCTCCACAGAGCAACCTCGACAGGGGATTCAGCGCAGAGAATTTTATATTCATTCACTAATGCATAGATGCCTCTGCCCCAGCTGAGATGCCCAACTGACCTATCTGAGCTTCTCATTGGAGTCCTGCCTTGGTTCTTGGAGAACCCCTGACACTTCTAGAGGGCTTTTAGAACTGTGTGAGGTGAGATGTGCCAAGTCCACTTGGATTCCTGTGTCCAGTTCTGGAATCCCCAACATAGGAAGGATATGAACTGTTGGAACAGGTCCAGAGGAGGCCACTGAGATGATCCGAGGGCTGGATCACCTCTGCTATGAAGACAGGCTGGGATTGTTCAGCCTGGAGAAGAGATGGTTCGAGGGAGACCTTAGAGCCATTTCCAGTACCTGAAGAGGCTACAGGAAAGATGCAGAGAGACTGTTTAGAAGGGCCTGGAGTGATAGGATGTGGGGGAATGGATTCAAATAGGAAGGGGGAAGACTTAGATTAGACATCAGGAAGAAATTCTTCATGATGAGTGTGGGGAGTCACTGGAGGAGGTTGCCCAGGGAAGTCGTGGATGCCCCATCCCCGAACGTGTTGAAGGCCAGGATGGATGGAGCCTTCAGCAGCCTGATCCAGAGGGAGGTGTCCCTGCCCAGGGCAGGGGGTTGGAACTGGAGGATCTTTAACGTGCCTTCCAACCCAAACCTTCCTAGGATTCTCTGTCTCCCTCGTGCCCTTCCTCTGCCCACCGAGAAATGAGAGCAAAGAGGAGCTGAGGCAGGAGCATTTCATCATAGATCTCCGCTGCCCCTGTCTCTGGGATGGCCGAGGTGAATCCCACTCATGCTGTGCTGAGAAGCTGATGTCAGTGGGGGCCATGGAGAGATTTGCAAAAGATTCCTATGCTGAAACTTGGGAGGAAGCAAATAGACAAGACCCTCAGTCTCATTAGTTGAAACCATAGATCAGTACTGGCTGCCCCAAGGAGTGGAGCTGGGCTCTTCTCTGCCTCACTGCAACAGCCTCTCACAGAGCTGCAGACCCTCAGCTCTCGTCCCTTTCCTAAATTGGTTATTTGTCTCCCAGAGGTGATTGCAGACACCGTGTTCTAAAGGAGACGGCTCTGTGTGTGCTCTGAGAAATGTTTCCCCCCATGCATGAGATGGTGAAGGTCTTGCCATCAGGGTGAGGTCTAGTTCTCCAAACATGGCTCTGCAGCAAAGGATTTCCCTGACCAGTGGAACCTGGGGCACATGCTGTTTCCCATGCTCTGCATCAACCCCTTTTTCAAGGTGATGGCTTTGTCTTGCTACCAGGAGCACCTGAAGGATCACCACAGGCAAGAAAACCCTAACAAAAACTTTCCTGTCTTTGCAGATGGAACTGGACACTCGGGAGGATGTGGAGAACGGGACAAGTGTGGAAGAGTTCATCCTGCTTGGCTTCCCAGGCACGTGGCATTTCCGGGTCTCCCTTGCGGTGCTATTTGCCCTGATCTACTCCCTGACAGTAATGGGCAACACATCCATCATAGCCCTCGTGTGGACAACCAGGAAACTCCAGACCCCAATGTACTTTTTCCTCTGCAATCTCTCCTTTCTGGAGATCTGGTACACTACGGGTGTTGTTCCCAAAGCCATAGGAGTCCTGCTGGGAACGAGCCAGACTATCTCCTTCCGTGTCTGCATCCTGCAGTTGTTCTTTCTTTTGTCTTTGGGCTCCACTGAGTGTTTTCTCCTCTCTGTCATGGCCTATGACCGCTACTTAGCCGTATGCTGCCCCCTGAGATACAGCTCCCTCATGAGCAGGGGCCTCTCTGCTCGCCTGGTGCTCGGCTCCTGGCTGGGAGGCTTTCTGGCCATTTCCCTGCTGGCCTTTCTGACCTCCAGGCTGACGTTCTGTGGGCCAGATGTCATCAACCATTTCCTCTGCGATATCGATTCCTGCCTCGCCCTCTCCTGCAGTGACACGTGGCCCGTGGAGCTGGCAACCTTCCTGGTCTCCATCGTTGTTGTGGTGGCCTCCTGTGTGGGCACCCTGCTCTCCTACGTGTTCATCATCTCCTCCATCCTGAGAATCCAGTCAGCCCATGGCCGCAGAAAGGCCTTTTCCACTTGCTCTGCCCATCTCGGTGTCGTCACGATCTGGTACGGCTCCACCGTGTTCCTGTATGTCAAGCCATCGGCCCAGAACTCCCTGGAGCTGAACAAGCTCATCAATACCTTCAACACAGTTATAACTCCGCTCTTGAACCCCTTCATTTACACACTCAGGAACAAAGAAGTGAAGCAAGCTCTTGGGCAGGCTTTCCAGAGAAACTGAAGTGGCTTTTCAAGGGCCTCAGTGGGAGCAGAGAGATTCGCCCTCTCCTGCTCCTCACCGCTGTCCTGCACAATCTCTCACCAAAGTGCAAGCGCCCCTGTACATCACAGGGCATGAGGAGACAACAGTTCCCCTAGGGCTCCTCTCACCCACATTACAGCCCTTTTAGGCTAGATCGAACCTCACTTCTAAAGCCCCCACCTCCCTCTGTTTTCTCTGGGGTAAACACCAAATGCCTCACAGTGCTCAAAAGAGCAGCACTTGGGAAGGGTGACCAACCCCTGCAGGAAGGGTTCTCCAACCAGACACGGGAGGAGTGGTTCCTCCCTCAGGTTTGTGTCCCAGTTTGCTCAGTGCTTCACTTTGTCAGGGATTCCCAGAGCGATCCCAGCAGCTGCCCCACTGCTTTAGGAAAGGGCCTGGGTTGCTCTGTTCCCTCTGACTTTTTCAAGGTTCAGCCATGCCCTCTTCTTGTGGTAGTTTCACCAAATCCTGCTCTGGTTCTATGTAGAACTGGCAATGTCTGGACCTCTCCTAGTGGCCGTTATTCCTGGCATAAGACACTCAATAAAATTTACATTTCTCTCCCTTCCCTTGACGCAGGGTCTGAACGTACTTCTAAATTGGTAATTAAAATTATGCAAGTCACTCTTCAATGCTCAGCTGTGACAATAAGTTGAGGCACAGGACAAGGGAAGGAGATGAACTGGTTCCTTGCTCTGTGTTCAGCTCTTTGAAGCAGAGGGCGTTTCCAAGCCTGCTTTGCATTGGTTAGGCTGCAGCTGCCAGGGTTCCAGGACTCTTTTCCTCATCAAAGTCCCTGGATATGGGTGCACCTGGAAAAATACTGAAGGGCTTTTCTTCCTAGCAGCCTAAGTTGGGAAGATACAAGCCAAGGTTACCTCAGTCCCAGGTGCTGCTGCTGGGCAGGCTGAGCTCAGAGCTCCAGGCAAGCAGCGGCAGGGAGGGAACCTCTCCCCAGAGCACCCCTCAGGTTTCTGTGCAGCGCTGCACGCTCTGGGCACCAGGGTGGGCTCAGCGCACAGAAATAGGCAGCGCTGTCCTGGAGCTCTGCATTCTGCACATGCAGAAACACCTGGGAGTTCTCTGCAGACATCTCAGACGTGAACCTCCCAGTAGCCTTATGAGCATTGTACTTTGCCACCCACAGCAGCCTCTGAGGGGACTGGGTCTGGTGCTGCTGGTACCAAATGATGTAGAATTGAGGTTCACGGGTGGAGAAATTGCAGTGCAGAGTTGCGCTGTGTCCTGTCTGGATGGTTATCTCTGCTGGGAACTGGAACACAGAGTCCTTTTGGGCACCACCTGGGGAGCCAGAAAGGGCTTTCAGCTTTGCTTGCCTTTCAGCCTGTCTGTCTGTCTCTCCAGCACCTTGCTCACTGTCCCCACTGCCCAGCTCCCTTTTCCCAGCCTCTCAAAGTCTGAGCTCTCTGTCCCTGCTCTCTTCTCTCTCCAGGTCCCTGCCACACCTCACACCCCACATCCCCATCCCTCCCAAGCTGGACCCCATCATTTGCCATCCTCCCCACAGCCCCTGCTCTCCCAACACAAACCCTCGCAGGGCCCCAGGGACTCAGCAGTCCCGGCTCCTCCTTCCACCCCCAACATCACAACCTTGTGCCTCCTTCTGCCCAGCCTCCAGCTCCCATCTCACCCGAGGCTGCCAGTGCCAGCAGCACTGCCAGGAGAAGGAGAACCATGTCCAGTTGCCCGTACCAGCAGGAGGGACCTGATGCTCAGCCCTTGCTCTCTGCTGCCCCTGCCAGCTCCAAGAGGCGTCCAAGTCCCAGCCCCGAGGGTGGAGCCAAAGCCCAGCCCTGCTGCTCCACCATGTCCTCAGCACAGGAGCCCTTGGGCTTGGCTGCTGGAGCTTCTTTCTTACAACAATGCTTCAAACACCACATCAGAGTTGACAGCACCAGGCTGACAACACTTTATTTTTCCACATGTGACCATCACTGGAGCTGAGTCTTCTGCCCACAGGGCTGCGTTCCTGCCCTGGAGATCCTTAGACCTTTCATCCCAGGACTCCGAAGAAGCCTTCTTTGAGGAATGGGCATGGAACAAATGTGGAAATAAAAAGGCAGCAGTGACGAAAACCAAAGCCCAGTCCATATCATCAGCTGTGATGCTTTGCATTCAAGATGAGCTTGTCAGAACATTGTTGGGTCTGCAAAGGTGCCTCTTGCCCTGTGGCAATGAATGGCAGGGATAAAAGCCAGCCCAAGCCCCTGCTTGCTCAGTCCATTCCTTTGCCTCCTTCTGCTTGGGAACCAGGTGAGTCTGAATCCTCTCCATCCCCACTCAGGAGTGCACTTGGCTGCTCCTCACACACTCCTGTGCTCTGTTTCCTCTCTCTTTCCTCTCCCAGGTACCCTCTGACTCTAAGCCATGTCCTGCTACAACCCGTGCCAGCCCTGCGGCCCGTGCCCGCTGGCCAGCAGCTGCAATGAGTGCTGTGTGCGGCAGTGCCAGAGCTCCACCGTCGCCATCGAGCCCTCTCCCGTGGTGGTGACCCTGCCTGGCCCCATCCTCAGCTCCTTCCCTCAGAAGACTGTTGTGGGCTCCTCCACCTCCGCTGCTGTTGGCAGCATCCTCAGCTCTCAGGGAGTGCCCATCAACTCCGGGGGATTTGGCCTCTCTGGCATTGCCGGCCGCTACTGTGGCAGGAGGTTCCTCCTGTGAATAAGATGTTGGAGAAGCTCCAGGGAGACACCTTGAGGAACTTGGAGCATGGTGCTGGTCAGAGAACCAAGATCTTTCATTGTGAATACCAAGATAGTTTGAACACTTTTGCCTTTCTTCCGTTTTCCTTGTCTGCTCAGGTTCCCCTTGACAACAAGTTCCACCAGCCCTCTCCTCGTCGGGACCCTCTGTCTACTCTCCCTTCATGTGGCAGATTGACAGAAATTACAAGAGTACTTCTCTACAGTTAATGATCTCAGACTCTAAGCTGTTCACTGAGCGCCCTGCTGCTCGCTGGGCTCCCTGCACTTCTAACTTCCACTTGGAGTGACTTTGTTTCCCTCTGATGACTCATTAAAATTCTGCTCCATTCAAGCCTGGACTCCGTGGGCTCCTTCCTTCTTGGGTGCTGCCCATGGTTTCAAAGGAGAAAGGTGCTGCTCTGGTGGAGAAGAGGAAGTGGGCATGAGGAGACCCAACCAGAGCTGATCACAAACATACAATGTAGAGAACCCCCATGGGAACACAATGAAGCCTGAACTCTGCTGAGGATGCTAAGGACAAGGACAGCAGGACAGGAATGTTCTGGGGAAGGATAAGTCCACGGCATTGTCTGTGTGCTCACAGGCTGCACAGAGAGGGGACCAGGCAAATCCATCCAGTATTTCTCCTGCGGGCAGTGTATCTCCTGCACAGTGTATCCTGCACAGTGTATCTACTTGTAGCAGAGGTCTCTGACCTTCCATGAGACCGGCTGAGCTCTTAGATCATGAGGAAACACCTTACATCACCCTAAAAACTTGGAGTCCCTGGGCCCTGTTGCTCACGGCTTTCCTTTCTCATGCTTTCTGGAAGCAACAATAGCCCAGCACAGTTACACAGAGAAGAAATCACTTTCTAACACTGTTATTTATTAAGAATAGTACAATTCTAGTGATAACAGCAATGTAAGAGGCCAGAGATTGACCAGCATATACTGCAAGGTAACTCAAATCCCTGTTGTGGCACCGACATGGCTCTGTGCCTCTTGATTGGGCCCTGTAACCTCATTTCATCCTCAGTCCCATTGAAGATTTGTATCCTTAATAATTCATTCATTCATTCTATATCTAAGCGTAATATAAAAAGTGATCTGATTGTTCCAAACAGGAATCATCCATGGGTCACAGAAAGGTTCCTCTCCATCAGCCTCCAGCCAGCCTGGCTGGCCGGGACACACCATCCCCTGCTGCCTGGGCAGCTCAGCACAACAGCCCTGCTCCCTGGGGAGGAGCTGGACATGATCCCAGAGCCCTCCATATCCACTGAGGAGCCTGCAAGGAGCCTAGGACATTCCTGGGCTGCATTTATGTGTTGGGCTCTTTGCTTCTGGGCTCTGCACATGGAGAAGTCTTGGGCTTTGGCAATATTGGTACAGCTGAAAAAGTCCTGCAGGGCTTTTCTTCCCAGCAGCCCAAGTTGGGAAGATAGAAGCCCAGATTCCCTGAGCCCCAAGTGCTGCTGCTGTGCAGGCTGAGCTCAGAGCTCCAGGCAAGCAGTGGCAGGGAGGGAACAGCTCCCCAGAGCACCCCCCACATTTTTGTGCAGCGCTGCACGCTCTGGGCACCAGGGTGGGCTCAGCACACAGAAATAGGCAGCGCTGTCCTGGAGCTCTGCACCCTGCACGTGCAAAAACACCTGGGAGTTCTCTGCAGACAACACAGAGGAGAATCTCCCTGAATCCATACGAGGTTTGCTTTTTGTCACCCACAGCAGCCTCTGAGGGGACTGGGTCTGGCGATGCTGGTACCAGAAGAGGTAGGGAGCATAATCGCTGGTGGAGAAATTGCAGTGCAGAGTTGCGCTGTGTCCTTCCTGGATGGTCATCTCTGCTGGGAACTGGAACACGGAGTCCTTTTGGGCACCACCTGGGAAGCCAGAAAGGGCTTTCAGCTTTGCTTGCCTGTCAGCCTGTCTGTCTGTCTCTCCAGCACCTTGCTCACTGTCCCCACTGCCCAGCTCCCTTTTCCCAGCCTCTCAAAGCCTGAGCTCTCTGTCCCTGCTCTCTTCTCTCCCCAGGACCCTGCCACCCCTCACACCAGACATAACCATCCCTCCCAAGCTGGCCCCCATCCTTTGCCGTCCTTCTGCCTAGCCTCCCGCTCCCATCTCACCCGAGGATGCCAGTGCCAGCAGCACTGCCAGGAGAAGGAGGACCATGTCCCGCTGTCCCTGCCAGCAGGAGGGACCTGATGCTCAGCCCTTGCTCTCTGCTGCCCCTGCCAGCTCCAAGAGGTGTCCAAGCCCCAGCCCTGAGGGTGGAGCCAAAGCCCAGCCTTGCTGCTCCACCCTGTCCTCACAGTATTTCTCCTGCAGGCAGTGTTAGGCAGGATGGGGTGAAAACCCAGCAGCAAACAAACCCACCTGGGGAGGCAACAACCAGGGACAATCAGGGTGAGCTGAGGAGGGAGGAAAAGAGTAGGATGGGTCACGTCCTCCTCCTGACCATGTAACCTACTGCTCCAGCAGATGTTTTGCTTTGCAGAATGTCAGGAGTGGAACAGAAGCAGCCGTTGAGGGTAGGAATGACACCTGTGTTTGTGTCCAGGTTTCTCTCCTCTTTGTCCCACAGTCCTGTGGCCTTGGCAAACATGGAGCTGCAGGGAAAATTTGCCTATGGCTCAGGATGCTGCCTGGCTGGAAACCAAAAGCCAACTGTGTAAAGCTTTTCAGTAGAACATACACAGAATAAACCCTTCCCCCAGGCTCAGTCTTGCCAGCCTCAGCCCCTCCCTGCCCTGCGTTTTTGCCCAGCCCAGGCAGCTCCTGCACCAGCGGGTCCCGCACAGCACAGAGGTACAAGGCACTGTCAGAGCCCTCGACTTCCTCCAGCTGCAGGAGGCTGGATTTCTCTGTGGGGTTCAGCGACGTGGTTAGATGGCCGCTCCGCTTGGAGCCAGCTCCTACATGAGAGGCGATCAGCTGGGGAGCCTGGCCTTTCTTCTGCTGGTACCAGAACAAGCCATAAAACCTGGAAGTCTGGTAGATGCAGTTTGTGTGAAAGGTGTCTCCCTGTTTCACTGTGACTTCTCCTTCTTGCTGGGTGACGGTGACCTGCCCCAGGGTGCCTGGAGGAAAGCAAGGGTCAGCATCTCTGCAGGGAAAGGCTCTGAGCTGCAAACCAAGAGGGGATGCAAAGTGTGGGAGGAGAAGCATCCCTTTACCTAGCTGAGAAAGGAAAGCCTCAGAAGAGCACGAGAAAGGGAGATCCCCAAGGGCTGAGCTTGGCTCTCAGTCAGGTCATTGTTCTCCTCTGTGGTGCTGCCTGGAGTCTCCAGGACACAGCCTGGAGTGCCTGACCCTCCTCTGCTGCCTCCAGGACACCTACAGCAGTGGCAGGGTCCCGGCAACTCCTGGAAAGCTGATACGTCATTCTCTCCCTACAGAGAATTGTTGTGGGGCTGAGGGTCTGCTGGGGAGAAGAGGAATTGTGCCTCCAGCCCAAGGCAATGCTTACCCAGTGGCTGCCTCAGGAAGGCAGAGAGGAGGAGATACGCAAGGTGCCTGCTGCAACCACTCATCCTGCAGGGGTGAGAGGGACTGAGAGACTCCCACATCCCCCCCTCAGAATCTAAGAGAGCAGAGCTGCCTTCAAGGACTTTGCAACGGAAGCAGAGAGTGCAATGGGGAGGAGAAAATGCTTGTTCCTAGCACAGCTGCAATGCTTGTGCTGGGCTCCTCCCTCCTCCAGCAGTGAAGAGTGTTGCTCCTGCAGCCCAGACCTTCTGCCTTTCCAAGGTGAGGACTCTAAGGGGGTCACCAGGGTCTTCCCCTCCTAAGCGGCCTCTTGCACATGTTGTGCAATACCATTTCCTTTGGATACCATTCCCTTTCTGGGTTGCAAGAACACATTGTCAGTTCCTGCTGTGCTTCTCATCCTCTAGATCCTCAAGCTATTCTCTTCAGGGCTGCTCTCAGTCCATTCTCCACACAACCTGTGCTTGTCCTTGGCATTGCCCTGATACTCCAGTGTCCCAAGTCCCTGAGCCTGGACACCTTCCCCCCCACAATATAACCACTACCCAAACTCCTTTTTTCAGTTGTGCACAGGCTGAGGAGCCCCAGCTGAGATCCAGCCTTCCTTGGGCCCAGCTCTAAACCAGAGGCCGACTGCCTCTGAGCTGTGACTTTGGCAAACCTTGAGCCCCCGTGGGTCTGGACAATGCTCGTCCAAGCTTTCATCCTTTCTCTAGGACTCTACATACAGAATAAATGCTGCTGTGTTTTGCATAGAGGGAAATCCTCTGCAACAGCCTCATGTTCTGGAACCTAAGGAGAAACTGTGAAGGTTTCAGTCCCCTCTCCATCAGCTTCTCCTGCCTGCATTGAGCTGAAACTCATGACTCTGCAGGATGGTTCCCAGTGCTGTCTGAGAACCCTGGTGGAAAAAATGGAGAAGATTGGAAGAACAAGTAACCTGATTCCCCTGAGGTTTCTTGATGCCAGTGGCAGTGGTGATGGTGCTGACAATGCCTGGTGGCTGGGGAATCAGACCAGGACATGGGCCAAATGGGGCTGGGTGGGGTGAGGTGGCCCAGTGAACAGAGCAGCATCGACCCTGGTTGTTGAGATTGGGACTCTCAGAGAACCATGGAACCATGGACTGAGAGAATGATTGGTTTGGAGCAGACACAGAAAGGTCATTGGGTCCAACCCTCCTGCCACGTGGAAGGACGAACTGTCGGTTAATCAGGTTGCTCAAAGCCCTGTCCACCAGACCTTGAAGACGTCCAGTGATGGGGCACCCCCAGCTTCTCTGGGGAACTGGGCCCGTGTCTGTCAGCCTCAGCGTGGGCAATCCTTCCTTCTGTCCCACCTCAATCTCCCCTCTTTCAGTTTATACCCGTTACCTTTTGTTCTGTCACCACAGCCCCACGTCTCTTGGTCTCTCTCCATCTGGCCTTTAATCCCCTTCAAGTAACATTTCTTTCTCTTGGTAGAGAGGGGGTTTCTCTTCAAGCAACTTCCCCAGCACAGCTTCCTCCCTGCTGTCCCAGCCCCATCATCTGCAGGTGCAGGGCATCTGGCTGCCCCAGATAAGCAGCCCTTTGCTGCCAGGGGAACAGGACAGGGTGGCTGCTCTGCCTGCCCTGACCTGGAACAGCTCCCACCCCTCCCCACCAGCCCTACAGGGACCACCAGGGATGGCTGGAGCTTGTCAGCCCTTGGGATCCATTTGCCTTGGCCAGTGGAGAACCCTGGAGCTGCAGCAGTGGGGCTGGGGCTTTGATTTTGTCTCTCCTGCACAGGCTTTGCAAAGGAAGGGGCTGAATGTGCAGCCAAGGTCCTGCAGATTGGACCACGATGCACCTTGTGTCTTGCCTGTAAGAAGAACACAGAGGATTGGCAGCAGAGCCCCAAGCCACCCTCTGAGGAACACATCCCCACACTTCTCATGCTCACAGGATTGCTGCTGCTGCTGCAGGGTATATAGGGAATAGGCTCCTGATGAATCTTTGCCACCTCTTTTAGAACCACTGGTGGTGGGAGTGCTCTGCCCAAGTTCAGTCACTTTTTATTTAGTATTTAGGGTCCACTGTGTATTTAATTCCCCTCAAGGGGTCACTGTTTCACCAGAAGGGTCTTTTATCCCTAAGCACAATCAGCATAAAAGCCCAGGCTCTCAGATAGTCTGTAAAATCCAGTTTTCCGAAGTTATTACAGTAGGAATGGTAACAAATGATTAGCAGTGATCAAAAAGTAAACTGGAATAGCTTTAAAAGGAAATATGTCTAATCATTACTAGAAAGCAATAAGTACAGTGATTAAGAAAGATACATCACCAATTGTCCCTTTACCATAATCATCATCATGCAGATCCACATTCCCTGGGGGGCTTGATCTTCCCAGGAAGGATTTAGACATCCAGTCCCTGGACAACTGATAGAGCCTACACAGTGTATCGACTTATAACTGAGGTCTCCGACCATTGCTGAGAGCTGCTGAACTTTTAGACTATTGAGCAAACCCCTGCTGCTCATGGCCTCTCTATCTCATGTTTCTGGCACCAGCAATAGATGTGCATAATCACATGGAGAATAAATAACTTTCTGACTCACTTAAGAACAGCACTATTCCTGTGATAACAGTGATGTAAGAGGCCACAGATTGACCAGCATATACTGCAAGGTAACACAAATCCCTGTTGGGGCACCGACATTGCTCTGTGCCTCTTGATTGGGCCCTGTAACCTCATTTCATCCTCAGGCCCATTGAGGATTGGTATCCTTAATAATTCATTCATTCATTCTAGATCTAAGTGCAATATAAAAAGTGATCTGATTGTTCTAAACAGGAATCATCCATGGGTCACAGAAAGGTTCCTCTCCATCAGCCTGCAGCCAGCCTGGCTGGCCGGGACACGCCATCCCCTGCTGCCCAGGCAGCTCAGCACAACAGCCCTGCTCCCTGGGGAGGAGCTGGACATGATCCCAGAGCCCTCCAAATCCACTGAGGAGCCTGCAAGGAGCCTACAAGGAGCCTAGGACATTCCTGGGCTGCATTTGTGCGTTGGACTATTTGCTTCTGAGTTCTGAACATGGAGAGGTCTTGGGTCTTTGGCAATACTGGTACAGGTGGAAAAATACTGAAGGGCTTTTCTTCCCAGCAGCCAAAGGTGGGAAGATAGAAGCCCAGCTCCCCTGAGACCCAAGTGCTGCTGCTGTGCAGGGTGAGCTCAAAGCTCCAGGCAAGTTGTGGCAGGGAGGGAACGGCTCCCCAGAGCACCCCCATGTTTCTGTGCAGCGCTGCATGCTCTGGGCACCAGGGTGGGCTCAGCGCACAGAAATAGGCAGCGCTGTCCTGGAGCTCCACATCTTGCACGTGCAGAAACACCTGGGAATCATCGGCAGACATCACAGAGGAGAATCTCCCTGAATCCACATGTCGTTTCCATTTGGCCACCCACAGCAGCTGCTGAGGGGACTGGGTCTGGTGCTGCTGGTACCAGAGGATGAAGAAACCACGAGTGCTAGCTGAGAAATTGCACTGCAGAGTTGCGCTGTGTCCTTCCTGGATGGTCATCTCTGCTGGGAACTGGAACACAGAGTTCTTTTGGGCACCACCTGGGAAGCCAGAAAGGGCTTTCAGCTTTGCTTGCCTGCCTCCCTGTCTCTCTGTCTCTCCAGCACCTTGCTCACTTTCACCACTGCCCTGCTCTCTTTTCCCAGCCTCTCAAAGCCTGAGCTCTCTGTCCCTGCTCTCTTCTCTGTGAAGGTCCCTGCCACCCCTCACACCCCACATCCCCATCCCTCCCAAGCTGGACCCCATAATTGCGTCCCATCCCACAGCCCCTGCTCTCCCGACACAAACCCTCCCAGGGCCCCAGGGACTCAGCACTCCCGGCTCCTCCTTCCACCCCCAACACCACAACCTTGTGCCTCCTTCTGCCCAGCCTCCCGCTCCCATCTCACCCAAGGCTGCCAGTGCCAGCAGCGCTGCCAGAAGAAGGAGGACCATGTCCCACTGTCCCTGCCAGCAGGAGGGACCTGATGCTCAGCCCTTGCCCTCTGCTGCCCCTGCCAGCTCCAAGAGGCGTCCAAGCCCCAGCCCCGAGGGTGGAGCCAAAGCCCAGCCCTGCTGCTCCACCATGTCCTCAGTACAGGAGCCCTTGGGCTTGGCTGCTGGAGCTTCTTCCTTACAACGATGCTTTAAACACCACACCAGAGTGACCCAGGCTGACAACACTTTATTTTTCCACATGTGACCATCTCTGGAGCTGAGTCTGCCTACAGGGCTGTGTTCCTGCCTTGGAAATCCTTAGACCTTTCATCCCAGGACTCAGAAGAAGCCTTCACTGGGGTTTGGACATGGAACAAATGTGGAAATGAAAAGGCAGCAGTGATGGAAACCAAAGCCCAGTCCATATCATCAGCTGTGATGCTTTGCATTGAAGATGAGCTTGTCAGAAAATTGTTGCTTCTGCAAAGGTGCCTCTGGTCCTGGGGCAATGAAGGGCAGGGATAAAAGCCAGCCCAAGCCCCTGCTCACTCAGTCCATTCCTTTGCCTCCTTCTGCTTGGGAACCAGGTGAGTCTGAATCCTCTCCAATCCCACTCAGGAGTGCACTTGGCTGCTTCTCACACACTCCTGTGCTCTGCTTCCTCTCTCTTCCCTCTCCCAGGTACCCTCTGACTCTGAGCCATGTCCTGCTACAACCCGTGCCAGCCCTGCCAGCCCTGCGGCCCGTGCCCGCTGGCCAGCAGCTGCAATGAGTGCTGTGTGCGGCAGTGCCAGAGCTCCACCGTCGCCATCGAGCCCTCTCCCGTGGTGGTGACCCTGCCCGGCCCCATCTTCAGCTCCTTCCCTCAGAACACCGTTGTGGGCTCCTCCACCTCCGCTGCTGTTGGCAGCATCCTCAGCTCTCAGGGAGTGCCCATCAAGTCCGGGGGCTTTGGCCTCTCTGGCATTGCCGGCCGCTACTGTGGCAGGAGGTCCCTCCTGTAAATAAGATGTTGGAGAAGCCCCTGGGAGACACCTTGAGGAACTCGGAACAGCGTGCTCCGCAGGGAACCAAGATCTTTCATGGTGCATACCATGAGCATCAAACAGTTTTGCCTTTCTTCCATTTTCCTTGTCTGCTTTGACTCCCCTTGACAGCAAGTTCCACCAAGCCGTCTCCTGGTGGGGACCCTCTGTCTCATTTCACTTCATGGGGCAGATTAACAGAAATCTCATGGGAACTTCTCTACAGCCTTCTCTACAGTTCTTCACAGACTCTAGCCTTATCACTGGGTGCCCCGCTTTTTGCTGGGCGCCCTGCACTTCTAACTTCCACTTGGAGTGACTTTGTTTCCCTCTTCTCACTCATTAAAGTTCTGCTCTATTGAAGCCTTGTCTCTGTGTGCTTGTTCCTTCTTGGGTGCTGCCCATGCTTTCAAAGGGGAAAGGTGCTTCTGTGGAGGAGAAGAGGAAGAGGACACAAGGAGACCCTTTTCCTTTCACAGACGACGGGTAGGCCGGGATCTCCTGCAGGGTCTCTTCTTTGGGCACCATCCCTCAGCTCTGAGTACGTTCTCCCTAGTGCTCCACAGGCAGTGACCATCGGGCTTTGCCTTTCTGTGTCTGCCCTCAGCTGCTCAGAAAGCATCAATAGTCCCATGAGCTCTGTAGGAAGGACCTTCCTGTCAGTCTGGCTGGTGTAGGGTATGTGAGGCTGTGGGAGATGATTTGATTTGCCAAATGGAAGTGCTGGTAAAGCAAGGAACAGGCTTTGGGCTGGTTATAGCTGCTTATTCAGCTTCCTCTCCCCTACATCACAAAATCCAGAAGGCATGGGCAGCCGTAGCTGGAAAAAGTGCTCCGTGTTCTGAATTCTTGAAAGCTGGAAATTCGAGCTGATCCTGTAGGAGCTGAGGGGAACCATCATGGAAATGGGGGCAGTAGAAGGGTTTATTCTTAGAGGAGATCAAGTTCTTCTCTTACAGAGCGTGCAGGGGAATATGAAGATCAGCAAAGACAAGGACAGTGGGGGCACTTCCCAGGAGAGCTGCAGGTGAGTGCAGAGCCATTTGCTCTTTCATTCATTCCCCTTGAGAGTTCGTGCTCAGACATTGTTGCCTTTCTGTGGGAGAAGTGTTTTTACACATAGATCTCATCGCTCTGCTTGGTGGTAACTTCTCCTGCAGCCACTTCAGTCTCCTGCCCTCTTTCCTACATGAAAATCCAAATGTCTTGACAAAAACATTCAAGTTGAAGAATGGAAACCCTCACACCAATCTCCTCCTCCAGGGAATTGCGGTTGATGAAGCATCTCTCAGAAGCACTGAAGGCCAATCTTTGATTAAACAGTTTCACATTCATGTCTGAAATACCTTTTCACCAGTCATGCTATCAATAAACATCATCTGCAGCAGCATGGCTGGGCTTCCAATCCCCACCACAGGAGACCTCATAATGATGGCAGCATCTGCAATTATCCTTGCTTGAGAGGAAGGTATGTCATTTCTTCTGAAAGACCAGGGAGCCCTTTGGTCCAGGCACTGCCAAGGTGCTGCTCTGGGTCTTGGCGTGAGCTCTCGTTTGCCTGCCCAACCCAAGAGACCTTGGAAAGGCAGTGGAAAAGCACAGGATCCATGCAGGTTTTACACCTCAAACAAGGGCCTTGTAACCAGAGATTGGGTTTGCTTCATGGTGATTGGACCCATCTCCTGAGAGAGCAGCAGCTGTTTTTCACATGGCTCTTACCCCTTGCTGAACCCTGTGATTTGGCTCCGGAGAAACAGGGATGTGGAAGCTGCTGGCATTTGTTCCCATGCAATGAACAACTGGCAGGGATGTTTGACAGCTGAAAGGAGGAGCAGAACTGTTTCCTTTGAAGAAATCTTCAACTGACAAAAATAGGCCAGCGCTTCTGTGGGTGGGATGCGCACACTCTCCTGTGCCCCAGAGTGTGTCGTGTGAGTGACCAAGCACTGGCATGTGGTGCCTGGGGTGGTTACAGAGTCTCTTTCCTTAGAGATATTCAGCACCTACCTCAAGACAGCCCTGAGCACCTGGCTCTGGATGGCCCTGCCTGAGCAGGTAGTTGGACCAGATGACCACCAGAGGTCCCTCCCCACCTCATGTGATTCGTAATTCTCTGAATCTGTGAGAGCAGCTGATGTTGATCAGCTCAGAGCTCCCAGCATCTGGAGGGATCGAAGGGCATCAGGATTGTCTTCTCTTTCTTTCTAGACCTAGCACTAATAAATGGCATTTAAGGAACGCCTTGAAGAGCCTGAGTGCCTGTCTTACCTGGGTCTGTTAGTATCATTTGTGGTGTCCCAGCCTCAGAGTTTGCAGCCTGAGGGGAGTCTGGCTTGTCCCAGGCACATCATCCTCTGCTGATGTGTGAATACACCCCTCAGGATCCCCTCCCTTTTCAGAACCGGGGCTGCTCCCACATCCCCACATCTCGCTTAAGGAGATCACTTGGGACAACAGGGAGCATCCAAGGCTCTAAGAATGTTCCAACTTATAATGTTGGGATTGTTTGTGGCTACAGCAATTGAGTTCTATGTTATTCATGACACACAGACCTGGGTCCAAATTCAGCAGTAGCACCTGGGGCTGAGGGGAGCTGGGCCTCTGTTTCCCCAGCCTGGGCTGCTGGGAAGAACAGCCCTGCAGGATTTTCCAGCTGTACCCAGGTCCACGGTCTTTGATGATAAAAAGACGCCGAGAACCCTGGTGGCTTCAGTGTAACCACGGTAAAGGAGGCTTGGGAATGCCCTCTGCATCAAAGAGCTGGAACATGGAGTGCGGGCTCAGGGCGAGGAACCTCTCAGCTCATCTTCTCCTTCCCTTGCCTGTGTCTCCACTGGTGGTCACAGCTGGAGAATGAGGCTTTTGGGAGGAGGCCCAGCTGCACCCATTGTTTTGCCCAATGTCCACAGGAGCCCAGGAAGGGAAGAGGCTTTCCTTTAACTGGATTTGAGTATCAGCAAGTGGAAATTCTGAGCAGTATATGCACAGAATAAACCCTTTCCCCGGGCTCAGCCTTGCCAGCCTCAGCCCCTCCCTGCCCTGCATTTTTGCCCAGCCCAGGCAGCTCCTGCACCAGCGGGTCCCGCACAGCACAGAGGTACAAGGCACTGTCAGAGCCCTCGACTTCCTCCAGCTGCAGGAGGCTGGATTTCTCTGTGGGGTTCAGCGACGTGGTGAAACGGCCGCTCCGCTTGGAGCCAGCTCCTGCATGAGAGGCGATCAGCTGGGGAGCCTGGCCTTTCTTCTGCTGGTACCAGAACAGTTGAGAAAGGTAGGATGTTTGGTAGGTGCAGATTGTTCGAAATGTTTCTCCCTGTTTCATGGTGACTTCTCCTTCTTGCTGGGTGACGGTGAGCTGCCCCAGGGTGCCTGGAGGAAAGCAAGGGTCAGCATCTCTGCAGGGAAAGGCTGTGAGATGCAAACCAAGAGGGGATGCAAATTGTGGGAGGAGAAGGCTCCCTGTGACTGGCTGAGATGCAGGAGACTCAGGGCTGGGAAGAACAAGGTTCTTCAGGCAAGAGGTCGGAGATCTCAGCTCAGCGTGGCCCTCTCAGCACACTAATGCCAGTTCCCTCCTTCAGGGAGAACCCCAGAGCAGAGCTGGGCTCTCACTCAGGTCTAGATTCTCCTCTCCAGTGCTTCGAGGAGTCTCCAGGGCACAGCCTTGAGTGCCTGGCCCTCCTCTGCTCCCTCCAGGACACCTCCAACAGGGGCAGGGTTCTGCCAACTCCTGCATAGTTGATCCATCTTTCTCTTCCCACAGAGAACTGTTGTGGGGCTGAGGGTCTGCTGGGGAGAAGAGGAATTGTGCCTCCAGCCCAAGGCAATGCTTACCCAGTGGCTGCCTCAGGAAGGCAGCGAGGAGGAGATACGCAAGGTGCCTGCCGCGACCACTCATGCTGCTGGACTGGGAGGGACTGAGAAACCCCCACATCCCCTCAGCATCATAGAGAGAAGAGCTGCCTGTAAGGACTTTGCAAGGAAAGCAGAGACTGCAATGGGGAGGAGGAAATGCTTGTTCCCAGCACAGCTGCAGTGCTTGTGCTGGGCTCCTCCCTCCTCCAGCTGTGACCCTTGTTTCTCCTTCAGCCCAAACCTTCTGACTTTCCAAGGTGAGGGCTCTAAGGGGGTCATCAGGATCTGCCCCTCCTGAGCAGCCTCTCACACATGTTCTGCTGTGCAGATGCCATTTGCTTTCTGGGCTGCAAGCACACATTGTCAGCTCCTGCAGTGCTTCTCATGCTCCCGCTCCTCAAGCCCTTCTCTTCAGGGCTGCTCTCAGTCCATTCTCCACCCAAGCTGTGTTTGTTCTTGGCATTGCCCTGACACTCCAGTGTCCCAGGTCTCTGAGCCTGGATTCTATCCCATCCCATAATATAACCACCACCCCCCAAACTCCTTTTTCCAGTTCTGTACAGGTTGGAGAGCCACACCTCATATCCAGCCTTCCCTGCGCCCAGCTCTAAACCAGAGCCCAACTGCATCTGAGCTGTGACTTTGGCAACCTTTGAGCCCCAGTGGGTCTGCAGAACAAATGGATCTTCATTTCTGTGGAGGGATATTCACTGTGAAATCCTCAAGTTCTGGAACATGGGGAGAAAGCATGAAGGTTTCAGTCCCCTCTCCATCAGCTTCTCCTGCAGCTTGAACCCCAATGCACTTTGTGTCTTGCCTGTAAGAAGAACAAAAAGGATTGGCAGCAGAGCCCCAAGCCACCCTCTGAGGAACACATCCCCACACTCCTCATGCTCACAGGATTGCTGCTGCTGCTGCTGCAGAGTATATAGGGCATCGGCTCCTGATGAATCTTTGCCACCTCTTTTAGAACCACTGATGGTGGGAGTGCTCTGCCCAAGTTCATTCACTTTTTATTTAGTATTTAGGGTCCACTGTGTATTTAATTCCCCTCAAGGGGTCAGTGTTTCACCAGAAGGGGCTTTTATCTCTAAGCACAATCAACATAAAAGCCCAAACTCTCAGATACTCTGTGAAATCAAGCCTTCCAGAAGTTATTACTGTAAGAAGGGTAACAAATGATTAGCAGTGATCAAAATGTTTAGAGGCATAGCTTTGAAAGGCAATGTGTCTAATAATTACTAGAAGGTAATAGGAACAGTGATTAAGAAAGATACATCACCAATTGTCCCTTTACCATCATCATCATCATGCAGATCCACATTCCCTGGGGAGCTTGATCTTCCCAGGAAGGATTTAGACATCCAATCCCTCAACAACTGGTAGAGCCTTCACAGTGTATCGACTTGTAACTGAGGTCTCCGACCATTGCTGAGCTTTTAGATCATTGAGAAAAGACCTTACATCAGCCTAAAAACTTGGAGTCTCTGGGCCCTGCTGCTCACAGCCTCTCTTTCTCATGTTTTCTTGAAGCAACAGTAGGCCAGCACAATAACACGGGAAATAAATCACTTTCAGACACTGTTATTTACTAAGAATAGTACAATTCTAGTGATAACAGCGATGTAAGAGTCCACAGATTGAGCAGCACATTCTGCAGGGCAACAAAAATCCAGGTGATGCTGCTGTGCAGGCTGAGCTCAGAGCTCCAGACAAGCAGTGGCAGGGAGGGAACCGCTCCCCAGTGCACCCACCACGTTTTTGTGCAGCGCTGCACGCTCTGGGCACCAGGGTGGGCTCAGCGCACAGAAATAGGCAGCGCTGTCCTGGAGCTCCGCATTCTGCACGTGCAGAAAAACCTGGGACTTCTCTGCAGACAGCACAGAGGAGAATCTCCCTGCACCCGCACGAGGTTTGCTTTTTGTCACCCAGAGCAGCATCTGAGGGGACTGGGTCTGGTGCTGCTGGTACCAGAAGAGGGAGGGAGCAGAATCTCTGGTGGAGAAATTGCAGTGCAGAGTTGCGCTGTGTCCTGTCTGGATGGTCATCTCTGCTGGGAACTGGAACACAGAGTCCTTTTGGGCACCACCTGGGAAGCCAGAAAGGGCTTTCAGCTTTGCTTGCCTGTCAGCCTGAATGCCTGTCTCTCCATCACCTTGCTCACTGTCCCCACTGCCCAGCTCCCTTTTCCCAGCCTCTCAAAGCCTGAGCTCTCTGTCCCTGCTCTCTTCTCTCTCCAGGACCCTGCCACCCCTCACACCACACATCCCCATCCCTCCTGAGCTGGCCCCCATACTTTGCCATCCCCCCCGCACAGCCCCTGCTCTCCTGACACAAACCCTTGCAGGGCCCCAGGGACTCAGCACTCCCGGCTCCTCCTTCCACCCCCAACACCACAACCCTGTGCCTCCTTCTGCCCAGCCTCCCGCTCCCATCTCACCCGAGGCTGCCAGTGCCAGCAGCGCTGCCAGGAGAAGGAGGACCATGTCCCACTGTCCCTGCCAGCAGGAGGGATCTGATGCTCAGCCCTTGCCCTCTGCTGCCCCTGCCAGCTCCAAGAGGCGTCCAAGCCCCAGCCCTGAGGGTGGAGCCAAAGCCCAGCCCTGCTGCTCCACCATGTCCTCAGCACAGGAGCCCTTGGGCTTGGCTGCTGGAGCTTCTTCCTTACAACAATGCTTCAAACACCACACCAGAGTGACCCAGGCTGACAACACTTCATTTTTCCAGATGTGACCACCACTGGAGCTGAGTCTTCTGCCCACAGGGCTGCGTTGCTGCCCTGCAGATCCTTAGACCTTTCATCCCAGGACTCAGAAGAAGCCTTCTTTGAGGAATGGGCATGGAACACATGTGGAAATGAAAAGGCAGCAGTGATGGAAACCAAAGCCCAGTCCATATCATCAGCTGTGATGCTTTGCATTCAAGATGAGCTTGTCAGAAAATTGTTGCTTCTGCAAAGGTGCCTCTTGCCCTGCGGCAATGAAGGGCAGGGATAAAAGCCAGCCCAAGCCCCTGCTCACTCATTCCATTCCTTTGCCTCCTTCTGCTTGGGAACCAGGTGAGTCTGAATCCTCTCCATCCCCACTCAGGAGTGCATTTGGCTGCTCCTCACACACTCCTGTGCTCTGCTTCCTCTCTCTTTCCTCTCCCAGGTACCCTCTGACTCTGAGCCATGTCCTGCTACAACCCGTGCCAGCCCTGCGGCCCGTGCCCGCTGGCCAGCAGCTGCAATGAGTGCTGTGTGCGGCAGTGCCAGAGTTCTACTGTCGCCATCGAGCCCTCTCCTGTGGTGGTGACCCTGCCCGGCCCCATCCTCAGCTCCTTCCCTCAGAACACTGTTGTGGGTTCCTCCACCTCCGCTGCTGTTGGCAGCATCCTCAGCTCTCAGGGAGTGCCCATCAAGTCCTACTGTGGCAGGAGGTGCCTCCTGTGAATAAGATGTTGGAGAAGCTCCAGGGAGACACCTTGAGGAACTTGGAGCATGGTGCTGGACAGAGAACCAAGATCTTTCATTGTGGATACCAAGAGAGTTTGAACAGTTTTGCTTTTCTTCCCTTTTCCTTCCTTGTTTTGTTCCCCTTGACAGCAAGTTCCACCAAGGCCAGCCTGGTGGGGACCCTCTGTCTTCTTTCCCTCCATGGGGCAGATTGACATGGGAACTTCACTACAGCAAGGATCTCAAACTCTACGCTGGTCACTGGGCTCCCTGCACTTCTAACTTCTGCTGGAGTGACTTGGTTTCCCTCTTCTCACTCATTAAAATTCTGCTCCATTCACACCTGGAGTCCATGTGATTGTTCCTCCTTGGGTGCTGCCCATGCTTTCAAAGGAGAAAGGTGCTGCTCTGGTGGAGAAGTGGAAGAGGGCACGAGGAGACCCAAACAGAGCTGATCACAAACATACAATGTAGAGAACCCCTATGGGAACACAATGAACCCTGGAATCTGCTGAGGAATCTAAGGACAAGGACAGCAGGACAGGAATGTTCTGGGGAAGGATAAGGCCACGGCATTGTTTGTGTGCTCACAGGCTGCACAGAGAGGGGACCAGGCAAATCCATCCAGTATTTCTCCTGTGGGCAGTGTTAGGCAGGATGGGGTGAAAACCCATCAGCAAACGCACCCACCTGGGGAGGCAACAACCAGGGACAATCAGGGTGAGCTGAGGAGAGAGGGAAAGAGAAGGACAGGGCATGTCCTCCTCCTGACCATGGGAACCTACTGCTCCAGAAGATGTTTTGCTTTGCAGAATGGCAGGAGTGGAACAGAAGCAGTCATTGAAGGTAGGAATGATGCCTGTCTTCAGCTCTAGGTTTCTCTCCTCTCATTCCTGCAGTCCTGTGGCCTTGGCAAGCATGGAGCTGCGGGGAAAATTTGCCTATGGCTCAGGCTGCTGCCTGGCTGGAAACCAAAAAACAACCGTGTAAAGCTTTTCAGTAGAACATACACAGAATAAACCCTTCCCCCAGGCTCAGCCTTGCCAGCCTCAGCCCCTCCCTGCCCTGCATTTTTGCCCAGCCCAGGCAGCTCCTGCACCAGCGGGTCCCGCACAGCACACAGGTACAAGGCACTGTCAGAGCCCTCGACTTCCTCCAGCTGCAGGAGGCTGGATTTCTCTGTGGGTTTCAGCGACGTGGTGAAACGGCCGCTCTGCTTGGAGCCAGGTCCTGCATGAGAGGCAATCAACTGGGGAGCCTGGCCTTTCTTCTGCTGGTACCAGAACAAACTATCAAAATAAGAGGTCTTGTAGGTGCAGTTTGTTCGAAAGGTGTCTCCCTGTTTCACGGTGAATTCTTCTTCTTGCTGGGTGATGGTGACCTGCCCCAGGGTGCCTGGAGGAAAGCAAGGGTCAGCATCTCTGCAGGGAAAGGCTCTGAGATGCAAACAAAGAGGGGATGCAAAGTGTGGGAGGAGAAGGCTCCCTGTGCCTGGCTGAGATGCCGGAGCTTCAAGGATGGAAAGAACAAGGCAGATGGTTCTTCAGGTAAGAAGCCTGAGATCTCAGCTCAGCGTGGCTCTCTCAGCACACTAATGCCAGTTCCCTCCTTCAGGGAGACCCCCAGAGCAGAGATGGGCTCTCACTCAAGTCTAGATTCTCCTCTCTGTTGCTTCGAGGAGTCTCCAGGACACAGCCTGCAGTGCCTGGCCCTCCTCTGCTCCCTCCAGGACACCTCCAGCAGGGGCAGGGTCCTGCCAACTCCTGCCAAGCTGATCCATCCTGCTCTCCCCACAGAGAATTGTTGTGGGGCTGAGGGTCTGCTGGGGAGAAGAGGAATTGTGCCTCCAGCCCAAGGCAATGCTTACCCAGAGGCTGCCTCAGGAAGGCAGTGAGGAGGAGATATGCAAGTTGCCTGCTGCGACCACTCATGCTGATGGACTGGGAGAGACTGAGAATCCCCCACAGCCCCTGAAAGCCTGAGAGAGCAGAGATGCCAGCAAGGATTGTGCTGAGAGTGAAATGGGGAGGAGAAAATGCTTGTTCCTAGCACAGCTGCAATGCTTGTGCTGGGCTCCTCCCTCCTCCAGCTGTGACCCTTGTTGCTCCTGCAGCCCAGACCTTCTGCCTTTCCAAGGTGAGGGCTCTAAGAGGATTACCAGAGTTTCCTCTCCTGAGCAGCATCTCACACATGTTCTGCTGTGTGAACGATATTTGCTTTCTGGGCTGCAAGCACACATTGTCAGTTCCTGCTGTGCTTCTCATCCACAAGCTCCTAGAGCTCTTCTCTTCAGGGCTGCTCTCAGTCCATTCTCCACACAACCTGTGTTTTCCTTGGCATTGCCCTGACACGCCAGTGTCCCAAGTCTCTCAGCCTGGACACTTCCCAAAACCACAATATAACCACCACTGCCAAACTCCATTTTTCAGATCTGTACAGGCTGTGGAGACCCAACTCAGATTCAGCCTTCCCTGCGCCATCTCTAAACCAGAGCCCGACTGCATCTGAGCTGTGACTTTGGCAACCTTTGAGCCCCAGTGGGTCTGCAGAACAAATGGATCTTCATTTCTGTGGAGGGACATTCTCTGTGAAATCCTCAAGTTCTGGAACCGGGAGAGAAAGCGGGAAGGTTTCAGTCCCCTCTGCATCAGCTTCTCCTGTCTGCATTGAGCTCAAACTCCTGACACTACAGGATGATTTGCAGTACTGGCAGAGACCCCTGGGGGAAATGATGGAGAAGCTTGAAAGAACAAGTAACCTGATACCCATGGGGTTTCTTGATGCCAGTGGTGATGGTGCTGACAATGCCTGGTGGCAGGGGAATCAGACCAGGACATGGTCCCACTCCTCCCCACCAGCCCTACAGGGACCTCCAGGGATGGCCAGAGCTTGTCAGCCCTTGGGATCCATTTGCCTGGCGAGTGGAGAACCCTGGAGCTGCAGCAGTGGGGCTGGGGCTTTGATTTTGTCTCTCCTGCACAGGCTTTGCACAGGAAGGGGCTGAATGTGCAGCCAAGGTCCTGCAGATTGGACCCCGATGCACCTTGTGTCTTGCCTGTAAGGAGAACACAGAGGATTGGCAGCAGAGCCCCAAGCCACCCTCTGAGGAACACATCCGCACACTCCTCATGCTCACACGATTACTGCTGCTGCTGCTGCAGGGTATATAGGGAATAGGCTCCTGATGAATCTTTGCCACCTCTTTTAGAACCACTGGTGCTGGGAGTGCTCTGCCCAAGTTCAGTCACTTTTTATTTAGTATTTAGGGTCCACCGGGTATTTAATTCCCCTCAAGGGGTCACTGCTTCACCAGAAGGGCCTTTTATCCTTAAGCACAATCAGCATAAAAGCCCAAACTCACAGATACTCTGTAAAATCCAGTTTTCCAGAAGTTATTACAGTAAGAAAGGTAACAAATTATTAGCACTGACAGATAAGTGGAACAGCTTTTAAAGGAAATGTGTCTATTCATTAACAGAAGATAATATGTATAGTGATTAAGAAAGATACATCACCAATTGTCCCTTTATCGTCATCATCATCGTCATGCAGATCCGCATTCCCTGGGGAGCTTGATCATCCCGGGAAGGATTTGGACATCCAGTCACTGGATAACTGGGAAAGCCTGCACAGTGTATTGACCTGTAACTGAGGTCTCCGAGCATTGCTGAGAGCGGCTGAGGTTTTAGATCATTGAGCAGACAGCTTACATCACCCTAAAAACTTGGAGTCTCTGGGCCCTGCTGCTCACAGCCTCTCTTTCTCATGTTTTCTTGAAGCAATAATAGCCCAGCACAATCACACGGAGAATAAATCACTTCTTGACACTATTATTTATTAAGAACAGCAGAATTCTAGTGATAACAGCAATGTAAGAGGCCACAGATTGACCAGCACATTCTGCAAGACAACAAAAATCCAGGTGCTGCTGCTGTGCAGGCTGAGCTCAGAGCTCCAGGCAAGCTGTGGCAGGGAGGGAACCGCTCCCCAGAGCACCCACCATGTTTCTGTGCAGCGCTGCACGCTCTGGGCACCAGGGTGGGCTCAGCACACAGAAATAGGCAGCGCTGTCCTGGATCTCCGCATTCTGCACGTGGAGAAACACCTGGGAGTTCTCTGCAGACAGCACAGAGGAGAATCTCCCTGCATCCACACGAGGTTTGCTTTTTGTCACCCAGAGCAGCATCTGAGGGGACTGGGTCTGATGCTGCTGGTACCAGAAGATGTAGGGATCGGGATAACGGGTGGAGAAATTGCAGTGCAGAGTTGCGCTGTGTCCTGCCTGGATGGTCATCTCTGCTGGGAACTGGAACACAGAGTCCTTTTGGGCACCACCTGGGAAGCCAGAAAGGGCTTTCAGCTTTGCTTGCCTGTCAGCCTGTCTGTCTGTCTCTCTAGCACCTTGCTCACTGTCCCCACTGCCCAGATTCGTTTTCCCAGCCTCTCAAAGCCTGAGCTCTTTGTCTCTACTCTCTTCTCTCTGAAGGTCCCTGCCACCCCTCAAACCCCACAGACCCCTGCTTTACAGCCACACTCCCCACACTTTCCCTCCACTCCTTCTCCCCACATCTCCAAGGTTCTCCCCATCCACACAGAGACTGGTATCCTTGGATCCACTGCACACAGCAGAGCAGCTCCCTCCCACAGGGAGACCCCCAGAGCAGAGCAGGGCTCTCTCCCAGGCCTTCGTTCTCCTCTCTGGTGCTGCCTGGAGTCTCCAGGGCACAGCCTGGAGTGCCTGGCCCTCCTCTGCTGCCTCCAGGACACCTCCAACAGGAGCAGGGTCCTGCCAACTCCTGCAAAACTGATCCATCTTCCTCTCTCCACACAGAGGATTGTTGTGGGGCTGAGGGTGTGCTGGGAAGAAGAGGAATTGTGCCTCCAGCCCAAGGCAATGCTTACCCAGTGGCTGCCTCAGGAAGGCAGTGAGGAGGAGGTACGCAAGATACCTTCTGGAACCACGCATCCTGCCAGGCTGAGAGAGACTGAGAAACCCAAAGATGCCCCCTTAGAGGCTGAGAGAGCAGAGCTGGCAGGAAGGAATTTGCAAGGGTAGCTGAGAGTGAAATGGGGAGGAGAAAATGCTTGTTACTAGCAGAGCTGCAATACTTGTGCTGGGCTCCTCCCTCCTCCAGCTGTGACCCTTGTTGCTCCTGCAGCCCAGACCTTCTGCCTTTCCAAGGTGATGGCTCTAAGAGGGTCACCAGGTTCTTTTGCCTGCCATGTTCTACTGTGCGGATTCCATTCACTTTTTGAGCTGCAAGCATTCACTTTGGGGATCGTTGACCCTCAGTTGGATTTTGACAAGGCGTGTCCAAGCTTTCATCCAGGAATTTACCTGCAGAAGAAATGGCTCTGCATCTGGTGTGGAGGGAAGTGCTCTGTGACAGCCTTATAGTCTGGAACCTTGGATAAAGCGTGAAGATTTCAGGCCCCTCTTCATCAGCTTCTCCTGTCTGCATTGAGCTGAAACTCCTGACACTGCTGGATGTCTTCCCAGTGCAGGCAGAGACCCCTGAGGGAAACAATGGAGATGTTTGTGAGAACAAGTCTGCTGATTTCCATGTTGTTGCTTGATAGTGTGGTCAGTGCTCATGGTGCTGACAATGTCTGCAGCGAGGGCCAAGTGGGGCTGGGAGGAGTGAGGTGACCCCTATTATTATTTTGAAAGATAACAAAAAATCTTTCTACAAATATATAAATAATAAAAGGCGGACTAGGGAGACCATACAGTCCCTATTGGACACAGAAGGAACAACAGTAACAGGGGATGAGGAAAAGGCTGAGGTACTTAATGCCTTCTTTGCCTCAGTCTTTAGTCGTAAGGAGGGTGGTTCCGTCTGTGTACAAACCCAGGAGCTAGAGGAGCATAATGAGGCTCCCATGATCCAAGAGGAGGTGGTCAGAGCCTTGCTAGCCCGACTGGACAGTCACAAGTCTATGGGGCCGGACGGGATTCACCGTAGGGTACTGAAGGAGCTGGTGGGTGTGCTGGCCAAACCCCTTTCCATCATCTTCCAACAGTCCTGGAAGACTGGGGAAGTCCCACTGGACTGGAGGCTGGCTGATGTTGTGCCCATCTACAAAAAGGGCCGCAGGGAGGACCCAGGAAACTACAGGCCTGTCAGTCTGACCTCAGTGCCAGGGAAAGTCATGGAACAGGTGATCTTGAGTGCTATCATGAAGCACATGCAAGAGAACCGGGTGATCAGGCCCAGTCAACATGGTTCACAAAAGGCAGGTCTTGCCAGACTAACATGATCGCCTTCTATGACAAAGTGACCCGGCTACTGGATGAGGGAAAGGCTGTGGATGTGGTCTTCCTGGACTTCAGCAAAGCCTTTGACACAGTTTCTCACAGCGTTCTGCTTGAGAAACTGTCAGCCTCTGGGCTGGACAGGCGCACACTCTCCTGGGTGGAAAACTGGTTGGATGGCCGGGCCCAGAGAGTGGTGGTAAATGGTGTGAAATCCAGCTGGAGGCCAGTGACAAGTGGGGTTCCCCAGGGCTCAGTGCTGGGTCCAGCCCTGTTCAATGTCTTCATCAATGATCTGGATGAAGGCATCGAGTGCACCCTTAGCAAGTTTGCGGATGACACTAAGCTGGGTGGAAGTGTCGATCTGCTGGGGGGTCGGGAGGCTCTGCAAAGGGATCTGAACAGGCTGGACCGCTGGGCAGAGTCCAATGGCATGAGGTTTAACAAGGCCAAATGCCGGGTCCTGCACTTGGGGCACAACAACCCTATGCAGTGCTACGGACTAGGAGAAGTCTGTCTAGAAAGCTGCCTGGAGGAGAGGGACCTGGGGGTGTTGGTTGACAGCCGACTGAATATGAGCCAGCAGTGTGACCAGGTGGCCAAGAAGGCCAATGGCATCTTGGCTTGTATCAGAAATGGCGTGGCCAGGAGGTCCAGGGAGGTTATCCTCCCTCTGTACTCGGCACTGGTGAGACCGCTCCTCGAATACTGTGTTCAGTTCTGGGCCCCTCACCACAAGAAGGATGTTGAGGCTCTGGAGAGAGTCCAGAGAAGAGCAACAAAGCTGGTGAAAGGGCTGGAGAACAGGCCTTATGAGGAGCGGCTGAGAGAGCTGGGGTTGTTTAGCCTGGAGAAGAGGAGGCTGAGGGGTGACCTCATTGCTCTCTACAACTACCTGAAAGGACGTTGTAGAGAGGAGGGTGCTGGCCTCTTCTCCCAAGTGACAGGGGACAGGACAAGAGGGAATGGCCTCAAGCTCCGACAGGGGAGGTTTAGGCTAGACGTTAGGAAAAAATTCTTTACAGAAAGGGTCATTGGGCACTGGAACAGGCTGCCCAGGGAGGTGGTTGAGTCACCTTCCCTGGAGGTGTATAAGGGACAGGTGGACGAGGTGCTGAGAGATATGGTTTAGTGTTTGGTAGGAACGGTTGGACTCGGTGATCCGGTGGGTCTCTTCCAAACTGGTTATTCTGTGATTCTGTGATTCTGTGACCCCAGCGAGCAGAGCAGCAGTGACACCAGCGGGTGAGCCTGGGGCTGTGAAAGAATCATGGAACCATGGAGTGAGAGAATGGTTGGCTTGGAACAGACTCTGAAAGGACATCGAGTCCAACCCGCCTGCTACATGCAGGGACATTTGTCGGTAGATCAGGTTGCTCAAAGGCTTGTCCAAGATACCTTGAAGAGGTCCAGCAATGGGGCACCCCCAGCTTCTCTGGGGAACTATGCTCGTGTCTGGCAGCCTCAGCGTGGACAAGTCTTCCTTCTGTCCCACTTCAATCTCCCCTTTAAGTTTAAACCCACTGCCCCATGTCACCACAGGCTCTGGAAAAATGTCTCTCTTCAAGTAACATTTCTTCCCCTTTGTAGAGAGGGGGTTTCTCTTCAAGCAACTTCCCCAGCACAGCTTCCTCCCTGCTGTCCCAGCCCCATCATCTGCAGGTGCAGGGCATCTGGCTGCCCCAGACACACAGCCCTTTGCTGCCAGGGGAGCAGGGCAGGACGACCCCTCTGCCTGCCCTGATCTGGAACTGCTCCCACCTTTTATTTAGTATTTAGGGTCCACCGGGTATTTAATTCCCCTCAAGGGGTCACTGTTTCACCAGAAGGGGCTTTTATCCCTAAGCACAATCAGCATAAAAACCCAGGCTCTCAGATACTCTGTGAAATTAAGCTTTCCTGAAGTTATTACAGCAAGAATTTTAACAAATGATTAGCAATGATCAAAAAGTTAGGAGGAACAGCTTTGAAAGGCAACGTGCCTAGTCATTACTGGAAGAAAATACGTACAGTGTTTAAGAAAGATATATCACCAACTGTCCCTTTATCATCATCATCATCTTCAAGCAGATCCACATTCCCTGGGGAGCTTGATCTTCCCAGGAAGGATTTGGACATCCAGTCCCTCGACAACTGGGAAAGCTTACACAGTGAATCTACTTGTAGCTGAGGTCTCCGAGCATTGCTGAGAGTGACTGAGCTTTTAGATCATTGAGCAGACACCTTACGTCACCCTAAAATCTTGGAGTCTCTGGGCCCTGCTGCTCACGGCCTCTCTTTCTCATGTTTTCTTGAAGCAACAATAATATGGGAAATAAATCACTTTCAGACACTGTTATTTACTAAGAATAGTACAATTCTAGTGATAACAGCGATGTAAGAGGCCACAGATTGACCAGCACATTCTGCAAGGCAACACAAATCCAGGTGCTGCTGCTATGCAGGCTGAGCTCAGAGCTCCAGGCAAGCAGTGGCAGGGAGGGAACCGCTCCCCAGAGCACCCACCACGTTTTTGTGCAGCGCTGCACGCTCTGGGCACCAGGGTGGGCTCAGTGCACAGAAATAGGCAGCGCTGTCCTGGAGCTCCACATTCTGCACGTGCAGAAACACCTGGGAGTTCTCTGCAGACAGCACAGAGGAGAATCTCCCTGCATCCACACGAGGTTTGCTTTTTGTCACCCACAGCAGCATCTGAGGGGATTGGGTCTGGTGCTGCTGGTACCAGAAGAGGTAGGGATAGCGATTGGTAGTGGAGAAATTGCAGAACAGAGTTGCGCTGTGTCCTGTCTGGATGGTCATCTCTGCTGGGAACTGGAACACAGAGTCCTTTTGGGCACCACCTGGGAAGCCAGAAAGGGCTTTCAGCTTTGCTTGCCTGTCAGCCTGTCTGTCTGTCTCTCCAGAAACTTGCTCACTGTCCCCACTGCCCAGCTCCCTTTTCCCAGCCTCTCAAAGCCTGAGCTCTCTGTCCCTGCTCTCTTCTCTCTGCAGGTCCATGCCACCCCTCACACCACACATCCCCATCCCTCCTGAGCTGGACCCCATCATTTGCCATCCCCTCTCCCTGCGCAGCCCCTGCTCTCCAGACACAAACCCTCCCAGGGCCGCAGGGACTCAGCACTCCCGGCTCCTCCTTCCACCCCCAACACCACAACCTTGTGCCTCCTTCTGCCCAGCCTCCCGCTCCCATCTCACCCGAGGCTGCCAGTGCCAGCAGCGCTGCCAGGAGAAGGAGGACCATGTCCCACTGTCCCTGCCAGCAGGAGAGACCTGATGCTCAGCCCTTGCCCTCTGCTGCCCCTGCCAGCTCCAAGAGGCGTCCAAGCCCCAGCCCCGAGGGTGGAGCCAAAGCCCAGCCCTGCTGCTCCACCATGTCCTCAGCACAGGAGCCCTTGGGCTTGGCTGCTGGAGCTTCTTCCTTTCAACAGTGCTTCAAACACCACACCAGAGTGACCCAGGGAGGCAACACTTTATTTTTCCACATGTGACCATCTCTGAGTTTTCTGCCCACAGGGCTGCGTTGCTGCCCTGCAGATCCTTAGACCTTTCATCCCAGGACTCAGAAGAAGCCTTCTTTGAGGAATGGGCATGGAACACATGTGGAAATGAAAAGGCAGCAGTGATGGAAACCAAAGCCCAGTCCATATCATCAGCTGTGATGCTTTGCGTTCAAGATGAGCTTGTCAGAACATTGTTGCTTCTGCAAAGGTGCCTCTTGCCCTGCAGCAATGAAGGGCAGGGATAAAAGCCAGCCCAAGCCTCTGCTCGCTCAGTCCATTCCTCTGCCTCCTTCTGCTTGGGAACCAGGTGAGTCTGAATCCTCTCCATCCCCACTCAGGAGTGCACTTGGCTGCTCCTCACACACTCCTGTGCTCTGCTTCCTCTCTCTTTCCTCTCCCAGGTACCCTCTGACTCTGAGCCATGTCCTGCTACAACCCGTGCCAGCCCTGCCAGCCCTGCGGCCCGTGCCCGCTGGCCAGCAGCTGCAATGAGTGCTGTGTGCGGCAGTGCCAGAGCTCCACCGTCGCCATCGAGCCCTCTCCTGTGGTGGTGACCCTGCCCGGCCCCATCCTCAGCTCCTTCCCTCAGAACACTGTTGTGGGCTCCTCCACCTCCGCTGCTGTTGGCAGCATCCTCGGCTCTCAGGGAGTGCCCATCAAGTCCTACTGTGGCAGGAGGTCCCTCCTGTGAATAAGATGTTGGAGAAGCTCCAGGGAGACACCTTGAGGAACTTGGAGCATGGTGCTGGTCAGAGAACCAAGATCTTTCATTGTGGATACCAAGAGAGTTTGAACAGTTTTGCTTTTCTTCCCTTTTCCTTCCTTGTTTTGTTCCCCTTGACAGCAAGTTCTACCAAGGCCAGCCTGGAGGGGACCCTCTGTCTTCTCTCCCTCCATGGGGCAGATTGACATGGGAACTTCACTACAGCAAGGATCTCAAACTCTACGCTGGTCACTGGGCTCCCTGCACTTCTAACTTCTGCTGGAGTGACTTGGTTTCCCGCTGCTGACTTATTAAATTCTGCTCCATTCAAGCCTGGACTCCATGTGATTGTTCCTCCTTGGGTGCTGCCCATGCTTTCAAAGGAGAAAGGTGCTGCTCTGGTGGAGAAGTGGAAGAGGGCACGAGGAGACCCAAACAGAGCTGATCACAAACATACAATGTAGACAACCCCTATGGGAACACAATGAACCCTGGAATCTGCTGAGGAATCTAAGGACAAGGACAGCAGGACAGGAATGTGCTGGGGAAGGTTAAGTCCACGGCATTGTTTGTGTGCTCACAGGCTGCACAGAGAGGGGACCAGGCAAATCGATCCAGTATTTCTCCTGCGGGCAATGTTAGACAGGATGGGGTGAAAACCCAGCAGCAAACGCACCCACCTGGGGAGGCAAAAAGCAGGGACAATCAGGGTGAGCTGAGGAGGGAGGGAAAGAGAAGGACAGGTCATGTCCTCCTCCTGACCATGGGAACCTACTGCTCCAGCAGATGTTTTACTTTGCAGAATGTCAGGAGTGGAACAGAAGCAGCCGTTGAGGGTTATAGTGACCCCTGTATTCGGGTCAATGTTTCCTCTCATTCCTGCAGTCCTGTGGCCTTTGCCAGCATGGAGCTGCAGGGAATATTTGCCCATGGCTCAGGCTGCTGCCTGGTTTGAAACCAAAAGCCATCCCTGCAAAGCCTTTTGGCAGAACAAGCACAGAATAAACCCTCCCCCAGGCTCAGCCTTGCCAGCCTCAGCCCCTCCCTGCCCTGCATTTTTGCCCAGCCCAGGCAGCTCCTGCACCAGCGGGTCCCGCACAGCACAGAGGTACAAGGCACTGTCAGAGCCCACGACTTCCTCCAGCTGCAGGAGGCTGGATTTCTCTGTGGGGTTCAGCGACGTGGTGAGATGGCCGCTCTGCTTGGAGCCAGCTCCTACATGAGAGGCGATCAGCTGGGGAGCCTTGCCATTCTTCTGCTGGTACCAGAACAAGCCATAAAAGTTGGAAGTCTGGTAGGTGCAGGTTGTTCGAAATGTTTCTCCCTGTTTCATGGTGACTTCTCCTTCTTGCTGGGTGACGGTGTCCTGCCCCAGGGTGCCTGGAGGAAAGCAAGGGTCAGCATCTCTGCAGGGAAAGGCTCTGAGCTGCAAACCAAGAGGAGATGCCTAGTGCGGGAGGAGAAGGCACCCTGTGCCTGGCTGAGATGCCAAAGCCTCCGGGATAGGAAGAACACGGCTTGGGGGTCTTTGGGCAAGACGTCCATGACCTCCGGTAAGCGTGGCTCCCTCAGCACAATAATTCCAGTTCCCTCCTTCAGGGAGGCCCCCAGAGCAGAGCTGGGCTCTTATCCAGGTCTTTGCTCTCCTCTATGGTGCTTCCTGAAGTCTCCAGGACACAGCCTGGAGTGCCTGACCCTCCTCTGCTGCCTCCAGGACACCTCCAGCAGAGTCAGGGTCCTGCCAACTCCTACAAATCCGATCTATCATTCTCTCCCCAAAGAGAATTGTTGTGGGGCTAAGGGTCTGCTGGGGAGAAGAGGAATTGTGCCTCCAGCCCAAGGCAATGCTTACCCAGTGGCTGCCTCAGGAAGGCAGAGAGGAGGAGATACCCAAGGTGCCTGCTATGACCACTCATCCTGCAAGGCGTGATAAAGATGGAGAAACCCCCACGTCCTCTCAGAGTCTGAGAGAGCAGAGATGCCGGCAAGGAGTCAGCAAGGTTAGCTGAAAGTAAAATGGGGAGGAGAAAATGCTTGTTACTAGCACAGCTGCAATGCTTGTGCCTGGCTCCTCCCTCCTCCAGCAGTGAGCAGTGTGGCTCCTGCAGCCCAGACCTTCTGCCTTTCCAAGGTGAGGGCTCTAAGGGGGTCACCAGGGTTTTCTCCTCCTAAGCAGCCTCTTGCACATGTTCTGCTGTGTGGATACCATTCCCTTTCTGGGTTGCAAGAACACATTGTCAGCTCCTGCTGTGTTTCTCATCCTCTAGATCCTCAAGCCATTCTCTTCAGGGCTGCTCTCAGTCCATTCTCCACACAACCTGTGCTTGTCCTTGGCATTGCCTTGACACTCCAGTGTCCCAAGTCCCTGAGCCTGGACACCTTCCCCACCACAATACAAACACTACCCAAACTCCTTTTTTTCAGTTCTGTACAGGCAGAGGAGCCCCAGCTGAGATCCAGCCTTCCTTGGGCCCAGCTCTAAACCAGAGACCGACTGCCTCTGAGCTGTGACTTTGGCAAACCTTGAGCCCCAGTGGCTCTGGAAAAGGCATGTCTAAGCTTTCATCCTGTCTCATGTTCAGGAACCTAGGTAGAACGCCTGAAGGTTTCAGTCCCTTCTCCATCAGCTTCTCCTGTCTGCATTGAGCTCAAACTCCTGACTCTAAAGGATGGTTCTCAGTGCTGGCAGAGACACCGGGGGGAAATGATGGAGAAGCTTGGAAGAACAGTTAACCTGATTCCCCTGGGGTTTCTTGATGCCAGCGGCAGTGGTGATGGTGCTGACAATGCCTGGTGGCTGGGGAATCAGATCAGGACGTGAGCCAAATGGGGCTGTGTGGGGTGCGGTTGCCCAGCGAGCAGAGTAGCAGTGGGCCTGGTGGGTAAGACTGGGGTATCAGATAATCATTGAACCATGGACTGAAAAACTGTTGGTTTTGAAGAGATATTGGAAGGTCAGGAAGACCAACCCTCCTGCCAAGCGGAGGGATGGTTTTTGGTTGATCAGGTTGCTCAAAGCCTCGTCCACCAGACCTTGAAAAGGCCCAGTGATGAGTCACCTCCAGATTCTCTGGGGAACTGTACCGTGTCTGGCAGCCTCAGCATGGACAAGTCTTTCTTCTGTCCCACCTCAGTCTCCACCAGGGAAAACTAGGGATGGCCGGAGCTTGTCAGCCCTTGGGATCCATTAGCCTTGGCCAGTGGAGAACCCTGGAGCTGCAGCAGTGGGGCTGGGGCTTTGATGTTGTCTCTCTTGCACAGACTTTGCACAGGAAGGGGCTGAATGTGCAACCAAGGTCCTGCAGCTTGGACCCAATCTACCTTGTGTCTTACCCGTAAGGAGAACACAGAGGATTGGCAGCAGAGCCCCAAGCCACCCTCTGAGGAACACATCCCCACACTCCTCATTCTCACAGGATTGCTGCTGCTGCAGGGTATAGAGGGCATCGGCTCCTGACGAATCTTTGCCCACCTCTTTTAGAACCACTGATGGTGGGAGTGCTTTGCCCAAGTCCATTCACTTTTTGTTTAGTATTTAGAGTCCAACGGGTATTTAATTCCCCTCAAGGGGTCACTGTTTCACCAGAAGGGGCTTTTATCCCTAAGCACAATCAGCATAAAAGCCCAGACTCTCAGATACTCTGTGACATCAAGCCTTTCTGAAGTTATTACAGCAAGAATGGTAGCAAATGATTAGCAGTGATGAAAAAGTTAAGAGGAATAGCTTTGAAAGGCAATGTATCTAATCATTACTAGAAGACAATAGGTACAGTGATTAAGAAAGAGACATCACGAATTGTCCCTTTACCGTCATCATCGTCATGCAGATCCGCATTCCCTGGGGAGGTTGATCTTCCCAGGGAGGATTTGGACATCCAGTCCCTGGACAACTGGGAGAGCCTGCACAGTGTATCTACTTGTAGCTGAGGTCTCCGATCATTGCTGAGAGTGGCTGAGCTTTTAGACCATTGAGCAAACACCTTACATCACCCCAAAATCTGGAGTCTCTGGCCCCTGCTGCTCATGGTCTCTTTTTCTCGTGCTTTATGCACTAAAAATCTCCCAGCACAATCACATGGAGAGTAAATCACTGACACTCTGGCATTGCCGGCCGCTACTGTGGCAGGAGGTCCCTCCTGTGAATAAGATGTTGGAGAAGCTCCAGGGAGACACCTTGAGGAGCTCAGAACATGGTGCTGGACAGAGAACTGAGATCTTCCATGGTGGATACTAACAGTGTCAAACAGTTTTGCCTTTCTTCCGTTTTCCTTGTCTGCTTTGACTCCCCTTGACAGCAAGTTCCACCATGCCCTCTCCTGGTGGGGACCCTCTGTCTCCTTTCTCTTCACGGGGCAGACTGACAGAAATCACATGGGAACTTCTCTACAGCCAAGGATCTCAGACTCTAAGCTGATCACTGGGTGCCCTGCTGATCGCTACGCTCCCTGCACTTCTAACTTCCACTTGGAGTGACTTTGTTTCCCTCTTCTCACTCATTAAAGTTCTGCTCTATTGAAGCCTGGTCTCCATGTGCTTGTTCCTTCTTGGGTGCTGCCCATGCTTTCAAAGGAGAAAGGTGCTGCTGTGGTGGAGAAGAGGAAGAGGGCCTGAGGAGACCCTTCTCCTTTCACAGACGACGGGAGGCTGGGATCTCCTGCAGGGTCTCTTCTTTGGGTACCATCCCTCACCTCTGAGTACGTTCTCCCTAGTGCTCCACAGGCAGTGACCATCGGGCTTTGCCTTTCTGTGTCTGCCCTCAGCTGCTCAGAAAGCATCAATAGTCTCATGAGCTCTTGAGAAAGGACCTTCCTGTCAGTCTGGCTGGTGTAGGGTATGTGAGGCTGTGGGAGATGATTTGATTTGCCAAATGGAAGTGCCGGTAAAGCAAGGAACAGGTGTTGGGCTGGTTATAGCTGCTTATTCAGCTTCCTCTCCCCTACATCATACAATTCAGGAGCCATGGGCAGCCGTAGCTGGAAAAAGGGTCTCACGGTGCTGAATTCATCAAGGCTGTAAATTGGAGCTGAGCCTGTGGGAGCTGAGAGCAACCATCATGGAAAATTTGGCACTGTAAGGGTTTATTCCTAGAGGAGATCAAGCTGCTCTCTTACAGAGTGTGCAGGGGAATGTGAAGATCATCAAAGACAAGGACACTGGGGGCACTTCCCAGGAGAGCTGAAGGTGGGTGCAGTGATATTCACTCTTTCATTCATTCCTCCAGAGATTCCGTGCTCAAACACTGCTGCCTTTCTGGGGTAGAAGAGTTTAAACACAGAGATCCCATCACTCTGCTTGGTGGAAATTTCTCTTGGCAGCCACTTTAGTTTCCTGTCCTCTTTCCTATATGAAAATCCAGATGTCTTGACAAAAATTATACAAGTGGAAGAACAGAAACCCCCACACCAATATCCTCCTCCAGGGAATTACTGCTAACGATATATCTCTCAGAAGCACTGAAGGCCAATCTTTGATTAAACAGTTTCACATCCATGTCTGAAATACCATTTCCCCAGTCATGATATCAATAAACATCATCTGCAGCAGGACGGCTGGGCTTCCAATCCCCACCACAGGAGACCTCATAATGATGACAGCATCTGCAATTATCCTTGTTGGAGCACTAGCTGCTTCTCACTCCAGGTCTCTTGGGATGTGTCTTGGTCAGACATTCCCTGCATGTCAGTGATTGGCCACTCAAGAGAGCACTGAGCTCCTCACAAGGTTCACAAACCACATCTGGGGGAAGGAGCAAACACCCAACCACTCCAGGGAATTGCCTTTGTGGTGTTTAATTGGCCTTTGTGAAGAGAGAGCATCATCTGTCTGCACCAACTGCAGGAGATCCCTCAGAGATCAAACTCCCTGGGGCACAGAGGGAAAACAGAAAACATCTCTATCTGGCCAGGTTGAGCTTCAGTGAGTTCATTAAGTGGGAATGGGACAGTTTCATGGTAGCGATGCTGGTGACTCTGATGTTTGCTCTCCCTGTGTGGAGCTGACCGGGAGAGAGTTTACAGCCTGTGGGCACACAGGGTCCCCTTTGGGGTAGTGCAGTGGTGGCTGTGAGGGGGAAAGAAAAGCAGGAGCAGAAGCTGTTAATGCCTCCTGGGTAGAAAGAGAGGAAACAACATCAGGCAGTTGTCGACAGCTTGAAGTGAGTGGGCAAGGTGGGAGCTTCTCCTGACATCATGGCTCCAGAGCTCGTCCAATAAATCAGACTCTTCCCAATGTTTTCCCTCAGCCAAGGGGACCCTGGCTTCATCTGGAGGATGGTGCAGGAAGAGATGTCGCTTGGATCATTTCCTTTGGCTGAGCCGGTGAGTGAAGCCTCCCCAGACCCACAGCACAGACCTCCAATGCCGTGAACATTTAAGGAGAACCAGGTTAAGGGGGATTGCTCTGTCCCTTAGCAACAACAGGAGATTTCTGGGATGTAAATTCCTAAGGAGGAAGAAAGGAGGGAAAGGGATCCTTCAGATGGGGATTCCACGCCGTCTGTCTTAGACACCCAGTCAAGGCTGAGATCAGTTTTCTGCTAGGGAACTGGTCAAGAATCCTCTGTTGTCAGCAGGGAGGGCAGAGATCATACCCTGCACCTGGGCTGGCTTCTCCACAGAGCAACCTCGACAGGGGATTCAGCGCAGAGAGTTTTATATTCATTCACTAATGCATAGATACCTCTGCCCCAGCTGAGATGCCCAACTGACCTATCTGAGCTTCTCATTAGAGTCCTGCCTTGGTTCTTGGAGAACCCCTGACACTTCTAGAGGGCTTTTAGAACTGTGAGGTGAGATGTGCCAAGTCCACTTGGATTCCTGTGTCCAGTTCTGGAATCCCCAACATAGGAAGGATATGAACTGTTGGAACAGGTCCAGAGGAGGCCACGGCGATGATCCGAGGGCTGGATCACCTCTGCTATGAAGACAGGCTGGGATTGTTCAGCCTGGAGAATAGACGGTTCAAGGGAGACCTTAGAGCAATTTCCAGTACCTGAAGAGGCTACAGGAAAGATGCAGACTGTTTAGAAGGGCCTGTAGTGATAGGATGTGGGGGAATGGATTCAAATAGGAAGGGGGAAGACTTAGATTAGACATCAGGAAGAAATTCTTCATGATGAGTGTGGGGAGTCACTGGAGGAGGTTGCCCAGGGAAGTCGTGGATGCCCCATCCCCGAACGTGTTGAAGGCCAGGATGGATGGAGCCTTCAGCAGCCTGATCCAGAGGGAGGTGTCCCTGCCCAGGGCAGGGGGTTGGAACTGGAGGATCTTTAACGTGCCTTCCAACCCAAACCTTCCTAGGATTCTCTGTCTCCCTCGTGCCCTCCCTCTGCCCACCGAGAAATGAGAGCAAAGAGGAGCTGAGGCAGGAGCATTTCATCATAGATCTCTGCTGCCCCTGTCTCTGGGATGGCCGAGGTGAATCCCACTCATGCTGTGCTGAGAAGCTGATGTCAGTGGAGGCCATGGAGGGATTTGCAAAAGATTCCTATGCTGAAACTTGGGAGGAAGCAAATAGACAAGACCCTCAGTCTCATTAGTTGAAACCATAGATCAGTACTGGCTGCCCCAAGGAGTGGAGCTGGGCTCTTCTCTGCCTCACTGCAACAGCCTCTCACAGAGCTGCAGACCCTCAGCTCTCGTCCCTTTCCTAAATTGGTTATTTGTCTCCCAGAGGTGATTGCAGACACCGTGTTCTAAAGGAGACGGCTCTGTGTGTGCTCTGAGAAATGTTTCCCCCCATGCATGAGATGGTGAAGGCCTTGCCTTCAGGGTGAGGTCTAGTTCTCCAAACATGGCTCTGCAGCAAAGGATTTCCCTGACCAGTGGAACCTGGGGCACATGCTGTTTCCCATGCTCTGCATCAACCCCTTTTTCAAGGTGATGGCTTTGTCTTGCTACCAGGAGCACCTGAAGGATCAGCACAGGCAAGAAAACCCTAACGAAAACTTTCCTGTCTTTGCAGATGGAACTGGACACATGGGAGGATGTGGAAAACGGGACAAGTGTGGAAGAGTTCATCCTGCTTGGCTTCCCAGGCACGTGGCATTTCCGGGTCTCCCTTGCGGTGCTATTTGCCCTGATCTACTCCCTGACAGTAATGGGCAACACATCCATCATAGCCCTCGTGTGGACAACCAGGAAACTCCAGACCCCAATGTACTTTTTCCTCTGCAATCTCTCCTTTCTGGAGATCTGGTACACTACGGGTGTTGTTCCCAAAGCCATAGGAGTCCTGCTGGGAACGAGCCAGACTATCTCCTTCCATGTCTGCATCCTGCAGTTATTCTTTTTTCTCTCCCTGGGCTCCACTGAGTGTTTTCTCCTCTCTGTCATGGCCTATGACCGCTACTTAGCCGTATGCTGCCCCCTGAGATACAGCTCCCTCATGAGCAGGGGCCTCTCTGCTTGCCTGGTGCTCGGCTCCTGGCTGGGAGGCTTTCTGGCCATTTCCCTGCTGGCCTTTCTGACCTCCAGGCTGACGTTCTGTGGGCCAGATGTCATCAACCATTTCCTCTGCGATATCGATTCCTGCCTCGCCCTCTCCTGCAGTGACACGTGGCCCGTGGAGCTGGCAACCTTCCTGGTCTCCATCGTTGTTGTGGTGGCCTCCTGTGTGGGCACCCTGCTCTCCTACGCGTTCATCATCTCCTCCATCCTGAGAATCCAGTCAGCCCATGGCCGCAAAAAGGCCTTTTCCACTTGCTCTGCCCATCTCGGTGTCGTCACGATCTGGTACGGCTCCACCGTGTTCCTGTATGTCAAGCCATCGGCCCAGAACTCCCTGGAGCTGAACAAGCTCATCAATACCTTCAACACAGTTATAACTCCGCTCTTGAACCCCTTCATTTACACACTCAGGAACAAAGAAGTGAAGCAAGCTCTTGGGCAGGCTTTCCAGAGAAACTGAAGTGGCTTTTCAAGGGCCTCAGTGGGAGCAGAGAGATTCGCCCTCTCCTGCTCATCACCACGTCCCTGCACAATCTCTCACCAAAGTGCAAGCGCCCCTGTACATCACAGGGCATGAGGAGACAACGGTTCCCCTAGGGCTCCTCTCACCCACATTACAGCCCTTTTAGGCTAGATCGAACCTCACTTCTAAAGCCCCCACCTCCCTCTGTTTTCTCTGGGGTAAACACCAAATGCCTCACAGTGCTCAAAAGAGCAGCACTTGGGAAGGGTGACCAACCCCTGCAGTAAGGCTTCTCCAACCAGACACGGGAGGAGTGGTTCCTCCCTCAGGTTTGTGTCCCAGTTTGCTCAGTGCTTCACTTTGTCAGGGATTCCCAGAGCGATCCCAGCAGCTGCCCCACTGCTTTAGGAAAGGGCCTGGGTTGCTCTGTTCCCTCTGACTTTTTCAAGGTTCAGCCATGCCCTGTTCTTGTGGTAGTTTCACCAAATCCTGCTCTGGTTCTATGTAGAACTGGCAATGTCTGGACCTCTCCTAGTGGCCATTATTCCTGGCATAAGACACTCAATAAAATTTACATTTCTCTCCCTTCCCTTGACGCAGGGTCTGAATGTACTTCTAAATTGGTAATTAAAATTATGCAAGTCACTCTTCAATGCTCAGCTGTGACAATAAGTTGAGGCACAGGACAAGGGAAGGAGATCAACTGGTTCCTTGCTCTGTGTTCAGCTCTTTGAAGCAGAGGGCGTTTCCAAGCCTGCTTTGCATTGGTTAGGCTGCAGCTGCCAGGGTTCCAGGACTCTTTTCCTCATCAAAGTCCCTGGATATGGGTGCACCTGGAAAAATACTGAAGGGCTTTTCTTCCCAGCAGCCTAAGTTGGGAAGATACAAGCCAAGGTTACCTCAGTCCCAGGTGCTGCTGCTGGGCAGGCTGAGCTCAGAGCTCCAGGCAAGCAGCGGCAGGGAGGGAACCTCTCCCCAGAGCACCCCTCAGGTTTCTGTGCAGCGCTGCACGCTCTGGGCACCAGGGTGGGCTCAGCGCACAGAAATAGGCAGCGCTGTCCTGGAGCTCTGCATTCTGCACATGCAGAAACACCTGGGAGTTCTCTGCAGACATCTCAGACGTGAACCTCCCAGTAGCCTTATGAGCATTGTACTTTGCCACCCACAGCAGCCTCTGAGGGGACTGGGTCTGGTGCTGCTGGTACCAAATGATGTAGAATTGAGGTTCACGGGTGGAGAAATTGCAGTGAAGAGTTGCATTGTGTCCTGTCTGGATGGTTATCTCTGCTGGGAACTGGAACACAGAGTCCTTTTGGGCACCACCTGGGGAGCCAGAAAGGGCTTTCAGCTTTGCTTGCCTTTCAGCCTGTCTGTCTGTCTCTCCAGCACCTTGCTCACTGTCCCCACTGCCCAGCTCCCTTTTCCCAGCCTCTCAAAGTCTGAGCTCTCTGTCCCTGCTCTCTTCTCTCTCCAGGTCCCTGCCACACCTCACACCCCACATCCCCATCCCTCCCAAGCTGGACCCCATCATTTGCCATCCTCCCCACAGCCCCTGCTCTCCCAACACAAACCCTCGCAGGGCCCCAGGGACTCAGCAGTCCCGGCTCCTCCTTCCACCCCCAACATCACAACCTTGTGCCTCCTTCTGCCCAGCCTCCAGCTCCCATCTCACCCGAGGCTGCCAGTGCCAGCAGCACTGCCAGGAGAAGGAGAACCATGTCCAGTTGCCCGTACCAGCAGGAGGGACCTGATGCTCTGCCCTTGCTCTCTGCTGCCCCTGCCAGCTCCAAGAGGCGTCCAAGCCCCAGCCCCGAGGGTGGAGCCAAAGCCCAGCCCTGCTGCTCCACCATGTCCTCAGCACAGGAGCCCTTGGGCTTGGCTGCTGGAGCTTCTTCCTTACAACAATGCTTCAAACACCACACCAGAGTGACCCAGGCTGACAACACTTTATTTTTCCACATGTGACCATCACTGGAGCTGAGTTTTCTGCCCACAGGGCTGCGTTCCTGCCCTGGAGATCCTTAGACCTTTCATCCCAGGACTCAGAAGAAGCCTTCTTTGAGGAATGGGCATGGAACAAATGTGGAAATAAAAAGGCAGCAGTGACGAAAACCAAAGCCCAGTCCATATCATCAGCTGTGATGCTTTGCATTCAAGATGAGCTTGTCAGAACATTGTTGGGTCTGCAAAGGTGCCTCTTGCCCTGTGGCAATGAATGGCAGGGATAAAAGCCAGCCCAAGCCCCTGCTTGCTCAGTCCATTCCTTTGCCTCCTTCTGCTTGGGAACCAGGTGAGTCTGAATCCTCTCCATCCCCACTCAGGAGTGCACTTGGCTTCTCCTCACACACTCCTGTGCTCTGTTTCCTCTCTCTTTCCTCCCCCAGGTACCCTCTGACTCTAAGCCATGTCCTGCTACAACCCGTGCCAGCCCTGCGGCCCGTGCCCGCTGGCCAGCAGCTGCAATGAGTGCTGTGTGCGGCAGTGCCAGAGCTCCACCATCGCCATCGAGCCCTCTCCCGTGGTGGTGACCCTGCCTGGCCCCATCCTCAGCTCCTTCCCTCAGAACACTGTTGTGGGCTCCTCCACCTCCGCTGCTGTTGGCAGCATCCTCAGCTCTCAGGGAGTGCCCATCAACTCCGGGGGATTTGGCCTCTCTGGCATTGCCGGCCGCTACTGTGGCAGGAGGTTCCTCCTGTGAATAAGATGTTGCAGAAGCTCCAGGGAGACACCTTGAGGAACTTGGAGCATGGTGCTGGTCAGAGAACCAAGATCTTTCATTGTGAATACCAAGATAGTTTGAACACTTTTGCCTTTCTTCCGTTTTCCTTGTCTGCTCAGGTTCCCCTTGACAACAAGTTCCACCAGCCCTCTCCTCGTCGGGACCCTCTGTCTACTCTCCCTTCATGTGGCAGATTGACAGAAATTACAAGAGTACTTCTCTACAGTCAACGATCTCAGACTCTAAGCTGTTCACTGAGCGCCCTGCTGCTCGCTGGGCTCCCTGCACTTCTAACTTCCACTTGGAGTGACTTTGTTTCCCTCTGATGACTCATTAAAATTCTGCTCCATTCAAGCCTGGACTCCGTGTGCTCCTTCCTTCTTGGGTGCTGCCCATGGTTTCAAAGGAGAAAGGTGCTGCTCTGGTGGAGAAGAGGAAGTGGGCATGAGGAGACCCAACCAGAGCTGATCACAAACATACAATGTAGAGAACCCCCATGGGAACACAATGAAGCCTGAACTCTGCTGAGGATGCTAAGGACAAGGACAGCAGGACAGGAATGTTCTGGGGAAGGATAAGTCCACGGCATTGTTTGTGTGCTCACAGGCTGCACAGAGAGGGGACCAGGCAAATGCATCCAGTATTTCTCCTGCGGGCAGTGTATCTCCTGCACAGTGTATCCTGCACAGTGTATCTACTTGTAGCAGAGGTCTCTGACCTTCGATGAGACCGGCTGAGCTCTTAGATCATAGAGGAAACACCTTACATCACCCTAAATACTTGGAGTCCCTGGGCCCTGTTGCTCACGGCTTTCCTTTCTCATGCTTTCTGGAAGCAACAATAGCCCAGCACAGTTACACAGAGAAGAAATCACTTTCTAACACTGTTATTTATTAAGAATAGTACAATTCTAGTGATAACAGCAATGTAAGAGGCCAGAGATTGACCAGAATATACTGCAAGGTAACTGAAATCCCTGTTGGGGCACCGACGTGGCTCTGTGCCTCTTGATTGGGCCCTGTAACCTCATTTCATCCTCAGTCCCATTGAAGATTTGTATCCTTAATAATTCATTCATTCATTCTATATCTAAGCGTAATATAAAAAGTGATCTGATTGTTCCAAACAGGAATCATCCATGGGTCACAGAAAGGTTCCTCTCCATCAGCCTCCAGCCAGCCTGGCTGGCTGGGACACACCATCCCCTGCTGCCTGGGCAGCTCAGCACAACAGCCCTGCTCCCTGGGGAGGAGCTGGACATGATCCCAGAGCCCTCCATATCCACTGAGGAGCCTGCAAGGAGCCTAGGACATTCCTAGGCTGCATTTATGTGTTGGGCTCTTTGCTTCTGGGCTCTGCACATGGAGAAGTCTTGGGCTTTGGCAATATTGGTACAGCTGAAAAAGTCCTGCAGGGCTTTTCTTCCCAGCAGCCCAAGGTGGGAAGATAGAAGCCCAGATTCCCTGAGCCCCAAGTGCTGCTGCTGTGCAGGCTGAGCTCAGAGCTCCAGGCAAGCAGTGGCAGGGAGGGAACAGCTCCCCAGAGCACCCCCCACATTTTTGTGCAGCGCTGCACGCTCTGGGCACCAGGGTGGGCTCAGCGCACAGAAATAGGCAGCGCTGTCCTGGAGCTCTGCACCCTGCACGTGCAGAAACACCTGGGAGTTCTCTGCAGACAGCACAGAGGAGAATCTCCCTGAATCCATACGAGGTTTGCTTTTTGTCACCCACAGCAGCCTCTGAGGGGACTGGGTCTGGCGATGCTGGTACCAGAAGAGGTAGGGAGCATAATCGCTGGTGGAGAAATTGCAGTGCAGAGTTGCGCTGTGTCCTGTCTGGATGGTCATCTCTGCTGGGAACTGGAACACAGAGTCCTTTTGGGCACCACCTGGGAAGCCAGAAAGGGCTTTCAGCTTTGCTTGCCTGTCAGCCTGTCTGTCTGTCTCTCCAGCACCTTGCTCAATGTCCCCACTGCCCAGCTCCCTTTTCCCAGCCTCTCAAAGCCTGAGCGCTCTGTCCCTGCTCTCTTCTCTCTCCAGGTCCCTGCCACCCCTCACACCACACATCCCCATCCCTCCTGAGGTGGCCCCATCATTTGCCATCCCCCCCGCCCCAGCCCCTGCTCTCCTGACACAAACCCTCGCAGGGCCCCAGGGACTCAGCACTCCCGGCTCCTCCTTCCACCCCCAACACCACAACCTTGTGCCTCCTTCTGCCCAGCCTCCCGCTCCCATCTCACCCGAGGCTGCCAGTGCCAGCAGCACTGCCAGGAGAAGGAGGACCATGTCCCGCTGTCCCTGCCAGCAGGAGGGACCTGATGCTCAGCCCTTGCCCTCTGCTGCCCTCGTCAGCTCCAAGAGGCGTCCAAGCCCCAGCCCTGAGGGTGGAGCCAAAGCCCAGCCCTGCTGCTCCACCATGTCCTCACAGTATTTCTCCTGCAGGCAGTGTTAGGCAGGATGGGGTGAAAACCCATCAGCAAACAAACCCACCTGGGGAGGCAACAACCAGGGACAATCAGGGTGAGCTGAGGAGGGAGGAAAAGAGAAGGATGGGTCACGTCCTCCTCCTGACCATGTAACCTACTGCTCCAGCAGATGTTTTGCTTTGCAGAATGGCAGGAGTGGAACAGAAGCAGCCGTTGAGGGTAGGAATGACACCTGTGTTTGTGTCCAGGTTTCTCTCCTCTTTGTCCCACTGTCCTGTGGCCTTGGCCAGCATGGAGCTGCAGGGAAAATTTGCCTATGGTCAGGCTTCTGCCTGGCTGCAAACCAAAAGCCAACTGTGTAAATCTTTTCAGTAGAACATACACAGAATAAACCCTTCCCCCAGGCTCAGCCTTGCCAGCCCCAGCCCCTCCCTGCCCTGCATTTTTGCCCAGCCCAGGCAGCTCCTGCACCAGGGGGTCCCGCACAGCACAGAGGTACAAGGCACTGTCAGAGCCCTCGACTTCCTCCAGCTGCAGGAGGCTAGATTTCTCTGTGGGGTTCAGCGACGTGGTGAGACGGGCGCTCCGCTTGGAGCCAGCTCCTGCATGAGATGTGATCAGCTGGGGAGCCTGGCCTTTCTTCTGCTGGTACCAGAACAAGCCATAAAATCTGGAAGTCTGGTAGATGCAGTTTGTGTGAAAGGTGTCTCCCTGTTTCACTGTGACTTCTCCTTCTTGCTGGGTGACGGTGAGCTGCCCCAGGGTGCCTGGAGGAAAGCAAGGGTCAGCATCTATGCAGGGAAAGGCTCTGAGCTGCAAACCACGAGGGGACGCAAAGTGTGGGAGGAGAAGCATCCCTTTACCTAGCTGAGAAGGGAAAGCCTCAGAAGAGCACGGGAAAGGGAGATCCCCAAGGGCTGAGCTTGGCTCTCAGTCAGGCCATTGTTCTCCTCTGTGGTGCTGCCTGGAGTCTCCAGGGCACAGCCTGGAGTGCCTGACCCTCCTCTGCTGCCTCCAGGACACCACCAGCAGCGGCAGGGTCCCGGCAACTCCTGGAAAGCTGATACGTCATTCTCTCCCTACAGAGAATTGTTGTGGGGCTGAGGGTCTGCTGGGGAGAAGAGGAATTGTGCCTCCAGCCCAAGGCAATGCTCACCCAGTGGCTGCCTCAGGAAGGCAGTGAGGAGGAGATACGCAAGGTGCCTGCTGCAACCACTCATCCTGCAGGGGTGAGAGGGACTGAGAGACTCCCACATACCCCCCTCAGAATCTAAGAGAGCAGAGCTGCCTTCAAGGACTTTGCAACGGAAGCAGAGAGTGCAATGGGGAGGAGAAAATGCTTGTTCCTAGCACAGCTGCAATGCTTGTGCTGGGCTCCTCCCTCCTCCAGCAGTGAGCAGTGTGGCTCCTGCAGCCAAGACCTTCTGCCTTTCCAAGATGAGGACTCTAAGGGGGTCACCAGGGTCTTCCCCTCCTAATCGGCCTCTTGCACATGTTGTGCAATACCATTTCCTTTGGATACCATTCCCTTTCTGGGTTGCAAGAACACATTGTCAGCTCCTGCTGTGTTTCTCATCCTCTAGATCCTCAAGCTATTCTCTTCAGGGCTGCTCTCAGTCCATTCTCCACACAACCTGCGCTTGTCCTTGGCATTGCCCTGATACTCCAGTGTCCCAAGTCCCTGAGCCTGGACACCTCCCCCCCCACAATATAACCACTACCCAAACTCCTTTTTTCAGTTGTGCACAGGCTGGGGAGCCCCAGCTGAGATCCAGCCTTCCTTGGGCCCAGCTCTAAACCAGAGGCCGACTGCCTCTGAGCTGTGACTTTGGCAAACCTTGAGCCCCCGTGGGTCTGGACAATGCTCGTCCAAGCTTTCATCCTTTCTCTAGGACTCTACATACAGAATAAATGCTGCTGTGTTTTGCATAGAGGGAAATCCTCTGCAACAGCCTCATGTTCTGGAACCTAAGGAGAAACTGTGAAGGTTTCAGTCCCCTCTCCATCAGCTTCTCCTGCCTGCATTGAGCTGAAACTCATGACTCTGCAGGATGGTTCCCAGTGCTGTCTGAGAACCCTGGGGGAAAAAATGGAGAAGATTGGAAGAACAAGTAACCTGATTCCCCTGAGGTTTCTTGATGCCAGTGGCAGTGGTGATGGTGCTGACAATGCCTGGTGGCTGGGGAATCAGACCAGGACATGGGCCAAATGGGGCTGGGTGGGGTGAGGTGGCCCAGTGAACAGAGCAGCATCGACCCTGGTTGTTGAGATTGGGGCTATCAGAGAACCATGGAACCATGGACTGAGAGAATGATTGGTTTGGAGCAGACACAGAAAGGTCATTGGGTCCAACCCTCCTGCCACGTGGAAGGACGAACTGTCGGTTAATCAGGTTGCTCAAAGCCCTGTCCACCAGACCTTGAAGACGTCCAGTGATGGGGCACCCCCAGCTTCTCTGGGGAACTGGGCCCGTGTCTGTCAGCCTCAGCATGGGCAATCCTTCCTTCTGTCCCACCTCAATCTCCCCTCTTTCAGTTTATACCCGTTACCTTTTGTTCTGTCACCACAGCCCCACGTCTCTTGGTCTCTCTACATCTGGCCTTTAATCCCCTTCAAGTAACATTTCTTTCTCTTGGTAGAGAGGGGGTTTCTCTTCAAGCAACTTCCCCAGCACAGCTTCCTCCCTGCTGTCCCAGCCCCATCATCTGCAGGTGCAGGGCATCTGGGTTCCCCAGATACGCAGCCCTTTGCTGCCAGGGGAACAGGACAGGGTGGCTGCTATGCCTGCCCTGACCTGGAACAGCTCCCACCCCTCCCCACCAGCCCTACAGGGACCACCAGGGATGGCTGGAGCTTGTCAGCCCTTGGGATCCATTTGCCTTGGCCAGTGGAGAACCCTGGAGCTGCAGCAGTGGGGCTGGGGCTTTGATTTTGTCTCTCCTGCACAGACTTTGCAGAGGAAGGGGCTGAATGTGCAGCCAAGGTCCTGCAGATTGGACCCCGATCCACCTTATGTCTTGCCTGTAAGGAGAACACAAAGGATTGGCCCCAAGCCACCCTCTGAGGAGCACATCCCCACACTCCTCATGCTCACAGGATTGCTGCTGCTGCTGCAGGGTATATAGGGAATCGACTCCTGATGAGTCTTTCCCCACCTCTTTTAGAACCACTGATGGTGGGAGTGCTCTGCCAGAGTTCATTCACTTTTTATTTAGTATTTAAGGTCTACAGTGTATTTAATTTCCCTCAAGGGGTCACTGTTTAACCAGAAGGGGCTTTTATCCCTAAGCACAATCAGCATAAAAGCCCAAACTCTCAGATGCTCTGTGAAATCAAGTTTTATTGAAGTTATCACAACAAGAATGGTAACAAATGATTAGCAGTGATCAAAAAGTAAACTGGAACAGCTTTCAAAGGCAATATGTCTAATCATTACTAGAAGGCAATAGGAACAGTGGTTAAGAAAGATACATCACCAATTGTTCCTTTATCATCATCATTGTCATGCAGATCTGCATTCCCTGGGGAGGTTGATCTTCCCAAGGAGGATATGGACATCGAGTCCCTGGACAATTAGGAGAGCCTGCACAGTGTACCTACTTGTAGCTGAGGTCTCCGACCATTGCTGAGAGCTGCTGAACTTTTAGACTATTGAGCAAACCCCTGCTGCTCATGGCCTCTCTATCTCATGTTTCTGGCACCAGCAATAGATGTGCATAACCACATGGAGAATAAATAGCTTTCTGACTCATTTAAGAACAGCACTGTTCCTGTGATAACAGTGATGTAAGAGGCCACAGACTGACCAGCATATACTGCAAGGTAACACAAATCCCTGTTGGGGCACCGACATTGCTCTGTGCCTCTTGATTGGGCCCTGTAACCTCATTTCATCCTCAGGCCCATTGAGGATTGGTATCCTTAATAATTCATTCATTCATTCTAGATCTAAGTGCAATATAAAAAGTGCTCTGATTGTTCTAAACAGGAATCATCCATAGGTCACAGAAAGGTTGCTCTCCATCAGCCTGCAGCCAGCCTGGCTGGCCGGGACACACCATCCCCTGCTGCCTGGGCAGCTCAGCACAACAGCCCTGCTCCCTGGGGAGGATCTGGACATGATCCCAGAGCCCTCCAAATCCACTGAGGAGCCTGCAAGGAGCCTACAAGGAGCCTAGGACATTCCTGGGCTGCATTTGTGCGTTGGACTATTTGCTTCTGAGTTCTGAACATGGAGAGGTCTTGGGTCTTTGGCAATACTGGTACAGGTGGAAAAATACTGAAGGGCTTTTCTTCCCAGCAGCCCAAGTTGGGAAGATAGAAGCCCAGCTCCCCTCAGCCCCAAGTGCTGCTGCTGAGCAGGGTGAGCTCAGAGCTCCAGGCAAGCAGTGGCATGTTTGAGTGCAGCGCTGCATGCTCTGGGCACCAGGGTGGGCTCAGCGCACAGAAATAGGCAGGGCTGTCCTGGAGCTCCACATCTTGCACGTGCAGAAACACCTGGGAATCATCGGCAGATATCACAGAGAAGAATCTACCTGAATCCACATGACGTTTCCATTTGGCCACCCACAGCAGCTGCTGAGGGGACTGGGTCTGGTGCTGCTGGTACCAGGAGAGGTAGGGAGCATAATCGCTGGTGGAGAAATTGCAGTGCAGAGTTGCGCTGTGTCCTTCCTGGATGGTCATCTCTGCTGGGAACTGGAACACAGAGTCCTTTTGGGCACCACCTGGGAAGCCAGAAAGCGCTTTCAGCTTTGCTTGCCTGTCAGCCTGTCTGTCTGTCTCTCCAGCACCTTGCTCACTGTCCCCACTGCCCAGCTCCCTTTTCCCAGCCTCTCAAAGCCTGAGCTCTCTGTCCCTGCTCTCTTCTCTCTCCAGGACCCTGCCACCCCTCACACCCCACATCCCCATCCCTCCTGAGCTGGACCCCATCCTTTGCCATCCCCCCCGCACAGCCCCTGCTCTCCTGACACAAACCCTCGCAGGGCCCAGGGACTCAGCACTCCCGGCTCCTCCTTCCACCCCCAGCGCCACAACCTTGTGCCTCCTTCTGCCCAGCCTCCCGCTCCCATCTCACCCAAGGCTGCCAGTGCCAGCAACGCTGCCAGGAGAAGGAGGACCATGTCCCACTGTCCCTGTCAGCAGGAGGGATCTGATGCTCTGCCCTTGCCCTCTGCTGCCCCTGCCAGCTCCAAGAGGCGTCCAAGTCCCAGCCCCGAGGGTGGAGCCAAAGCCTGTCCCTGTGACTCCACCATGTCCTCAGCACAGGAGCCCTTGGGCTTGGCTCCTGGAGCTTCTTCCTTACAACGATGCTTCAAACACCACACCAGAGTGACCCAGGCTGACAACACTTTATTTTTCCAGATGTGACCATCTCTGGAGCTGAGTTTTCTGCCCACAGGGCTGCGTTGCTGCCCTGGAGATCCTTAGACCTTTCATCCCAGGACTCAGAAGAAGCCTTCTTTGAGGAATGGGCATGGAACACATGTGGAAATGAAAAGGCAGCAGTGATGGAAACCAAAGCCCAGTCCATATCATCAGCTGTGATGCTTTGCATTCAAGATGAGCTTGTCAGAACATTGTTGCTTCTGCAAAGGTGCCTCTTGCCCTGCGGCAATGAAGGGCAGGGATAAAAGCCAGCCCAAGCCTCTGCTCGCTCAGTCCATTCCTCTGCCTCCTTCTGCTTGGGAACCAGGTGAGTCTGAATCCTCTCCATCCCCACTCAGGAGTGCATTTGGCTGCTCCTCACACATTCCTGTGCTCTGTTTCCTCTCTCTTTCCTCTCCCAGGTACCCTCTGACTCTGAGCCATGTCCTGCTACAACCCGTGCCAGCCCTGCCAGCCCTGCGGCCCGTGCCCGCTGGCCAGCAGCTGCAATGAGTGCTGTGTGCGGCAGTGCCAGAGCTCCACCGTCGCCATCGAGCCCTCTCCCGTGGTGGTGACCCTGCCTGGCCCCATCCTCAGCTCCTTCCCTCAGAACACCATTGTGGGCTCCTCCACCTCCGCTGCTGTTGGCAGCATCCTCAGCTCTCAGGGAGTGCCCATCAACTCCAGGGGCTTTGGCCTCTCTGGCATTGCCGGCCGCTACTGTGGCAGGAGGTCCCTCTTGTGAAAAACATGTTGGAGAATACCCAGGGAGACACCTTGAGGAACTTGGAGCATGGTGCTGGTCAGAGAACCAAGATCTTTCATTGTGGATACCAAGAGAGTTTGAACAGTTTTGCCTTTCTTCCCTTTTCCTTCCTTGTTTTGTTCCACTTGACAGCAAGTTCTACCAAGGCCAACCTGGTGGGGACCCTCTGTCTTCTTTCCCTCCATGGGGCAGATTGACATGGGAACTTCACTACAGCAAGGATCTCAAACTCTACGCTGGTCACTGGACTCCCTGCACTTCTAACTTCCACTTGGAGTGACTTGGTTTCCCGCTGCTGACTTATTAAATTCTGCTCCATTCAAGCCTGGACTCCATGTGCTTGTTCCTTCTTGGGTGCTGCCCATGGTTTCAAAGGAGAAAGGTGCTGCTCTGGTAGAGAAGTGGAAGAGGGCACGAGGAGACCCAAACAGAGCTGATCACAAACATACAATGTAGAGAACCCCTATGGGAACACAATGTACCCTGGAATCTGCTGAGGAAACTAAGGACAAGGACAGCAGGACAGGAATGTGCTGGGGAAGGCTAAGTCCACGGCATTGTTTGTGTGCTCACAGGCTGCACAGAGAGGGGACCTGGCAAATCGATCCAGTATTTCTCCTGCGGGCAGTGTTAGGCAGGATGGGGTGAAAACCCATCAGCAAACGCACCCACCTGGGGAGGCAACAACCAGGGACAATCAGGGTGAGCTGAGGAGGGCGGGAAAGAGAAGGACAGGGCATGTCCTCCTCCTGACCATGGGAACCTACTGCTCCAGCAGATGTTTTGCTTTGCAGAATGGCAGGAGTGGAACAGAAGCAGCCATTGAAGGTAGGAATGATGCCTGTCTTCGGCTCTAGGTTTCTCTCCTCTCATACCTGCAGTCCTGTGGCCTTGGCCGGCATGGAGCTGCAGGGAAAATTTGCCTATGGCTCAGGCTGCTGCCTGGCTGGAAACCAAAAAACAACTGTGCAAAGCTTTTCAGTAGAACATACACAGAATAAACCCTTCCCCCAGGCTCAGCCTTGCCAGCCTCAGCCCCTCCCTGCCCTGCATTTTTGCCCAGCCCAGGCAGCTCCTGCACCAGCGGGTCCCGCACAGCACAGAGGTACAAGGCACTGTCAGAGCCCTCGACTTCCTCCAGCTGCAGGAGGCTGGATTTCTCTGTGGGGTTCAGCAACGTGGTGAAACGGCCGCTCCGCTTGGAGCCAGCTCCTGCATGAGAGGCGATCAGCTGGGGAGCCTGGCCTTTCTTCCGCTGGTACCAGTACAGTTGAGGAGGGTAGGATGTTTGGTAGGTGCAGGTTGTTCGAAATGTTTCTCCCTGTTTCAAGGCGACTTCTCCTTCTTGCTGGGTGATGGTGACCTGTCCCAGGGTGCCTGGAGGAAAGCAAGGGTCAGCATCTCTGCAGGGAAAGGCTCTGAGCTGCAAACCAAGAGGGGATGCAAAGTGTGGGAGGGGAAGGCTCCCTGTGCCTGGCTGAGATGCCGGAGCTTCAAGGATGGAAAGAACAAGGCAGATGGTCCTTCAGGCAAGAGGTCTGAGATCTCAGCTCAGCGTGGCTCTCTCAGCACAATAATGACAGTTCCCTCCTTCACGGAGACCCCCAGAGCAGAGATGGGCTCTCACTCAGGTCTAGATTCTCCTCTCTGTTGCTTTGAGGAGTCTCCAGGACACAGCCTGCAGTGCCTGGCCCTCCTCTGCTCCCTCCAGGACACCTCCAGCAGGGGCAGGGTCCTGCCAACTCCTGCCAAGCTGATCCATCCTGCTCTCCCCACAGAGAATTGTTGTGGGGCTGAGGGTCTGCTGGGGAGAAGAGGAATTGTGCCTCCAGCCCAAGGCAATGCTTACCCAGAGGCTGCCTCAGGAAGGCAGTGAGGAGGAGATACACAAGGTGCCTGCTGCGACCACTCATGCTGATGGAATGGGAGAGACTGAGAAAACCCCACATCCCCTGAGAGCCTGAGAGAGCAGAGATGCCAGCAAGGATTGTGCTGAGAGTGAAATGGGGAGGAGGAAATGCCTGTTCCTGGCACAGCTGCAATGCTTGTGCCTGGCTCCTCCCTCCTCCAGCAGTGAGCAGTGTTGCTTCTGCAGCCCAGACCTTCTGCCTTTCCAAGGTGAGGGCTCTAAGAGGATTACCAGGGTTTCCTCTCCTGAGCAGCATCTCACACATGTTCTGCTGTGTGAACGATATTTGCTTTCTGGGCTGCAAGCACACATTGTCAGTTCCTGCTGTGCTTCTCATCCACAAGCTCCTAGAGCTCTTCTCATCAGGGCTGCTCTCAGTCCATTCTCTACACAACCTGTGTTTTCCTTGGCATTGCCCTGACACTCCAGTGTCCCAAGTCTCTCAGCCTGGACACTTCCCAAAACCACAATATAACCACCACTGCCAAACTCCATTTTTCAGATCTGTACAGGCTGTGGAGACCCAACTCAGATCCAGCCTTCCCTGCGCCATCTCTAAACCAGAGCCCGACTGCATCTGAGCTGTGACTTTGGCAACCTTTGAGCCCCAGTGGGTCTGCAGAACAAATGGATCTTCATTCTGTGGAGGGACATTCACTGTGAAATCCTCAAGTTCTGGAACATGGGGAGAAAGCGTGAAGGTTTCAGTCCCCTCTGCATCAGGTTCTCCTGTCTGCATTGAGCTCAAACTCCTGACACTACAGGGTGATTTGCAGTACTGGCAGAGACCCCTGGGGGAAATGATGGAGAAGCTTGAAAGAACAAGTAACCTGATACCCATGGGGTTTCTTGATGCCAGTGGCAGTGGTGATGGTGCTGACAATGCCTGGTGGCAAGGGAATCAGACCAGGACATGGTCCCACTCCTCCCCACCAGCCCTACAGGGACCACCAGGGATGGCTGGAGCTTGTCAGCCCTTGGGATCCATTTGCCTGGTGAGTGGAGAACCCTGGAGCTGCAGCAGTGGGGCTGGGGCTTTGATGTTGTCTCTCCTGCACAGGCTTTGCAAAGGAAGGGGTTGAATGTGCAGCCAAGGTCCTGCAGCTTGGACCCCGATGCACCTTGTATCTTGCCTGTAAGGAGAACACAAAGGATTGGCAGCAGAGCCCCAAGCCACCCTCTGAGGAACACATCCGCACACTCCTCATGCTCACACGATTACTGCTGCTGCTGCTGCAGGGTATAGAGGGAATTGGCTCCTGATGAATCTTTGCCACCTCTTTTAGAACCACTGGTGGTGGGAGTGCTCTGCCCAAGTTCATTCACTTTTTATTTAGTATTTAGGGTCCACCGGGTATTTAATTCCCCTCAAGGGGTCACTGTTTCACCAGAAGGGGCTTTTATCCCTAAGCACAATCAACATAAAAGCCCAAACTCTCAGATACTCTGTGAAATCAAGCCTTCCTGAAGTTATTACTGTAAGAAGGGTAACAAATGATTAGCAGTGATCAAAATGTTTAGAGGCATAGCTTTGAAAGGCAATGTGTCTAATCATTACTAGAAGGTAATAGGAACAGTGATTAAGAAAGATACGTTACCAATTGTCCCTTTACCATCATCATCATCATGCAGATCCACATTCCCTGGGGAGCTTGATCTTCCCAGGAAGGATTTAGACATCCAATCCCTCAACAACTGGTAGAGCCTTCACAGTGTATCGACTTGTAGCTGAGGTCTCCGACCCTTGCTGAGCTTTTAGATCATTGAGAAAAGACCTTACATCAGCCTAAAAACTTGGAGTCTCTGGGACCTGCTGCTCACAGACTCTCTTTCTCATGTTTTCTTGAAGCAACAATAGGCCAGCACAATAACACGGGAAATAAATCATTTTCAGACACTGTTATTTACTAAGAATAGTACAATTCTAGTGATAACAGCGATGTAAGAGGCCACAGATTGAGCAGCACATACAGCAAGGCAACAAAAATCCAGGTGCTGCTGCTGTGCAGGCTGAGCTCAGAGCTCCAGACAAGCAGTGGCAGAGAGGGAACCGCTCCCCAGAGCACCCACCATGTTTTTGTGCAGCGCTGCACGCTCTGGGCACCAGGGTGGGCTCAGCACACAGAAATAGGCAGCGCTGTCCTGCAGCTCCGCATTCTGCACGTGCAGAAACACCTGGGAGTTCTCTGCAGACAGCACAGAGGAGAATCTCCCTGCACCCGCACGAGGTTTGCTTTTTGCAACCCAGAGCAGCATCTGAGGGGACTGGGTCTGATGCTGCTGGTACCAGAGGATGTAGAAATCGGGATAACGGGTGGAGAAATTGCAGTGCAGAGTTGCGCTGTGTCCTTTCTGGATGGTCATCTCTGCTGGGAACTGGAACACAGAGTCCTTCTGGGCACCACCTGGGAAGCCAGAAAGGGCTTTCAGCTTTGCTTGCCTGTCAGCCTGTCTGTCTGTCTCTCCAGCACCTTGCTCACTGTCCCCACTGCCCAGCTCCCGTTTCCCAGACTCTCAAAGCCTGAGCGCTCTCTCCCTGCTCTCTTCTCTCTGAAGGTCCCTGCCACACCTCAAACCCCACAGACCCCTGCTTTACAGCCACACTCCCCACACTTTCCCTCCACTCCTTCTCCCCACATCTCTAAGGTTCTCCCCATCCACACAGAGACTGGTATCCTTGGATCCACTGCACACAGCAGAGCAGCTCCCTCCCACAGGGAGACCCCCAGAGCAGAGCAGGGCTCTCTCCCAGGCCTTCGTTCTCCTCTCTGGTTCTGCCTGGAGTCTCCAGGGCACAGCCTGGAGTGCCTGGCCCTCCTCTGCTGCCTCCAGGACACCTCCAGCAAGGGCAGGGTCCTGTCAACTCCTGCAGAGCTGATCCATCATTCTCTCCATACAGAGTATTGTTGTGGGGCTGAGGGTGTGCTGGGGAGAAGAGGAATTGTGCCTCCAGCCCAAGGCAATGCTTACCCAGTGGCTGCCTCAGGAAGGCAGTGAGGAGGAGGTACGCAAGATGCCTTCTGGAACCACGCATCCTGCCAGGCTGAGAGAGACTGAGAAACCCAAAGATGCCCCCTTAGAGGCTGAGAGAGCAGAGCTGGCAGGAAGGAATTTGCAAGGGTAGCTGAGAGTAAAATGGGGAGGAGAAAATGCTTGTTACTAGCAGAGCTGCAATGCTTGTGCTGGGCTCCTCCCTCCTCCAGCTGTGACCTTTGTTGCTCCTGCAGCCCAGACCTTCTGCCTTTCCAAGGTGATGGCTCTAAGGGGGTCACCAGGGTCTTTTGCCTGCCATATTCTACTGTGTGGATTGCATTCACTTTTTGGGCTGCAAGCATTCACTCTGGGGATCGTTGACCCTCAGTTGGATTTTGACAAGGCGTGTCCAAGCTTTCATCCAGGAAATTACCTGCAGAAGAAATGGCTCTGCATCTGGTGTGGAGGGAAGCGCTCTATGATAGCCTTATAGTCTGGAACCTTGGATAAAGCGTGAAGATTTCAGGCCCCTCTTCATCAGCTTCTCCTGTCTGCATTGAGCTGAAACTCCTGACACTGCTGGATGTCTTCCCAGTGCAGGCAGAGACCCCTGAGGGAAACAATGGAGATGTTTGTGAGAACAAGTCTGCTGATTTCCATGTTGTTGCTTGATAGTGTGGTCAGTGCTCATGGTGCTGACAATGTCTGCAGCGAGGGCCAAGTGGGGCTGGGAGGGGTGAGGTGACCCCAGCGAGCAGAGCAGCAGTGACACCAGCGGGTGAGCCTGGGGCTGTGAAAGAATCATGGAACCATGGAGTGAGAGAATGGTTGGCTTGGAACAGACTCTGAAAGGACATCGAGTCCAACCCGCCTGCTACATGCAGGGACATTTGTCGGTAGATCAGGTTGCTCAAAGGCTTGTCCAAGATACCTTGAAGAGGTCCAGCAATGGGGCACCCCCAGCTTCTCTGGGGAACTATGCTCGTGTCTGGCAGCCTCAGCGTGGACAAGTCTTCCTTCTGTCCCACTTCAATCTCCCCTTTAAGTTTAAACCCACTGCCCCATGTCACCACAGGCTCTGGAAAAATGTCTCGCTTCAAGTAACATTTCTTCCCCTTTGTAGAGAAGGGGTTTCACTTCAAGCAACTTCCCCAGCACAGCTTCCTCCCTGCAGTCCCAGCCCCATCATCTGCAGGTGCAGGGCATCTGGCTGCCCCAGACACACAGCCCTTTGCTGCCAGGGGAGCAGGGCAGGACGACCCCTCTGCCTGCCCTGATCTGGAACTGCTCCCACCTTTTATTTAGTATTTAGGGTCCACCGGGTATTTATTTCCCCCCAAGGGGTCACTGTTTCACCAGAAGGGGCTTTTATCCCTAAGCACAATCAGCATAAAAACCCAGGCTCTCAGATACTCTGTGAAATTAAGCTTTCCTGAAGTTATTACAGCAAGAATTTTAACAAATGATTAGCAGTGATCAAAAATTAGGAGGAAAAGCTGTGAAAGGCAACGTGCCTAATCATTACTGGAAGAAAATACGTACAGTGTTTAAGAAAGATACATCACCAATTGTCCCTTTATCATCATCATCATCGTCAAGCAGATCCACATTCCCTGGGGAGCTTGATCTTCCCAGGAAGGATTTGGACATCCAGTCCCTGGACAACTGGGCAAGCTTACGCAGTGTATTGACTTGTAGCTGAAGTCTCCGAGCATTGCTGAGAGTGACTGAGCTTTTAGATCATTGAGCAGACACCTTACATCACCCTAAAAACTTGGAGCCTCTGTGCCCTGCTGCTCACGGCCTCTCTTTCTCATGTTTTCTTGAAGCAACAATAATATGGGAAATAAATCACTTTCAGACACTGTTATTTACTAAGAATAGTACAATTCCAGTGATAACAGCGATGTAAGAGGCCGCAGATTGACCAGCACATACAGCAAGGCAACACAAATCCAGGTGCTGCTGCTGTGCAGGGTGATCTCAGAGCTCCAGGCAAGCAGTGGCAGGGAGGGAACTGCTCCCCAGTGCACCCACCACGTTTCTGTGCAGCGCTGCACGCTCTGGGCACCAGGGTGGGCTCAGCGCACAGAAATAGGCAGCGCTGTCCTGGAGCTCCGCATTCTGCACGTGCAGAAACACCTGGGAGTTCTCTGCAGACAGCACAGAGGAGAATCTCCCTGAATCCACACGAGGTTTCCTTTTGGTCACCCAGAGCAGCATCTGAGGTGGCTGGGTCTGATGCTGCTGGTACCAGAAGAGGTAGGGAGCAGAATTGCTGGTGGAGAAATTGCAATGCAGAGTTGCGCTGTGTCCTGTCTGGATGGTCATCTCTGCTGGGAACTGGAACACAGAGTCCTTCTGGGCACCACCTGGGAAGCCAGAAAGGGCTTTCAGCTTTGCTTGCCTGTCAGCCTGTCTGTCTGTCTCTCCAGCACCTTGCTCACTGTCCCCACTGCCCAGCTCCCTTTTCCCAGCCTCTCAAAGCCTGAGCTCTCTGTCCCTGCTCTCTTCTCTCTGCAGGTCCATGCCACCCCTCACACCACACATCCCCATCCCTCCTGAGCTGGCCCCCATCATTTGCCATCCCCTCTCCCTGCGCAGCCCCTGCTCTCCAGACACAAACCCTCGCAGGGCCCCAGGGACTCAGCACTCCCGGCTCCTCCTTCCACCCCCAACACCACAACCTTGTGCCTCCTTCTGCCCAGCCTCCCGCTCCCATCTCACCCGAGGCTGCCAGTGCCAGCAGCACTGCCAGGAGAAGGAGGACCATGTCCCACTGTCCCTGTCAGCAGGAGAGACCTGATGCTCAGCCCTTGCCCTCTGCTGCCCCTGCCAGCTCCAAGAGGCGTCCAAGCCCCAGCCCCGAGGGTGGAGCCAAAGCCTGTCCCTGCTGCTCCACCATGTCCTCAGCACAGGAGCCCTTGGGCTTGGCTGCTTGGGCTTCTTCCTTTCAACAGTGCTTCAAACACCACACCAGAGTGACCCAGGCTGACAACACTTCATTTTTCCAGATGTGACCATCTCTGGAGCTGAGTTTTCTGCCCACAGGGCTGCGTTGCTGCCCTGCAGATCCTTAGACCTTTCATCCCAGGACTCAGAAGAAGCCTTCTTTGAGGAATGGGCATGGAACACATGTGGAAATGAAAAGGCAGCAGTGACGGAAACCAAAGCCCAGTCCACATCATCAGCTGTGATGCTTTGCGTTCAAGATGAGCTTGTCAGAAAATTGTTGGTTCTGCAAAGGTGCCTCTTGCCCTGCGGCAATGAAGGGCAGGGATAAAAGCCAGCCCAAGCCTCTGCTTGCTCAGTCCATTCCTCTGCCTCCTTCTGCTTGGGAACCAGGTGAGTCTGAATCCTCTCCATCCCCACTCAGGAGTGCACTTCGCTGCTCCTCACACACTCCTGTGCTCTGCTTCCTCTCTCTTTCCTCTCCCAGGTACCCTCTGACTCTGAGCCATGTCCTGCTACAACCCGTGCCAGCCCTGCCAGCCCTGCGGCCCGTGCCCGCTGGCCAGCAGCTGCAATGAGTGCTGTGTGCGGCAGTGCCAGAGCTCCACCGTCGCCATCGAGCCCTCTCCCGTGGTGGTGACCCTGCCCGGCCCCATCCTCAGCTCCTTCCCTCAGAACACCGTTGTGGGCTCCTCCACCTCCGCTGCTGTTGGCAGCATCCTCAGCTCTCAGGGAGTGCCCATCAAGTCCGGGGGCTTTGGCCTCTCTGGCATTGCCGGCCGCTACTGTGGCAGGAGGTCCCTCCTGTGAATAAGATGTTGGAGAATACCCAGGGAGACACCTTGAGGAACTTAAGCATGGTGCTGGTCAGAGAACTGAGATCTTTCATTGTGGATACCAAGATAGTCAAGCAATTTTGCCTTTCTTCCCTTTTCCTTCCTTGTTTTGTTCCCCTTGACAGCAAGTTCCACCAAGGCCAGCCTGCTGGGGACCCTCTGTCTTCTTTCCCCCCATAGGGCAGATTGACATGGGAACTTCTCTACAGCCAAGGATCTCAAACTCTACGCTGATCACTGGGCTCCCTGCACTTCTAACTTCCACTTGGAGTGACTTTGTTTCCCTCTTCTCACTCATTAAAGTTCTGCTTCGTTCAAGCCTGGACTCTGTGTGCTCCTTCCTTCTTGGGTGCTGCCCATGGTTTCAAAGGAGAAAGGTGCTGCTCTGGTGGAGAAGTGGAAGAGGGCACGAGGAGACCCAAACAGAGCTGATCACAAACATACAATGTAGAGAACCCCCATGGGAACACAATGAACCCTGGAATCTGCTGAGGAATCTAAGGACAAGGTCAGCAGGACAGGAATGTTCTGGGGAAGGATAAGTCCACGGCATTGTTTGTGTGCTCACAGGCTGCACAGAGAGGGGACCAGGCAAATCGATCCAGTATTTCTCCTGTGGGCAGTGTTAGGCAGGATGGGGTGAAAACCCATCAGCAAACACACCCACCTGGGGAGGCAACAACCACTTCTTGGCACTACTATTTACTAAGAACAGCAGAATTCTAGTGATAACAGCAATGTAAGAGGCCACAGATTGACCAGCACATTCTGCAAGACAACACAAATCCAGGTGATGCTGCTGTGCAGGCTGAGCTCAGAGCTCCAAGCAAGCTGTGGCAGGGAGGGAAAGGCTCCCCAGAGCACCCCCCACATTTTTGAGCAGCGCCGCACGCTCTGGGCACCAGGGTGGGCTCAGCGCACAGAAATAGGCAGCGCTGTCCTGGATCTCCGCATTCTGCACGTGCAGAAACACCTGGGAGTTCTCTGCAGACAGCACAGAGGAGAATCTCCCTGCATTCACACGAGGTTTGCTTTTTGTAACCCGCAGCAGCATCTGAAGGGACTGGGTCTGATGCTGCTGGTACCAGAGGATGTAGAAATCGGGATAACGGGTGGAGAAATTGCAGTGCAGAGTTGCGCTGTGTCCTTTCTGGATGGTCATCTCTGCTGGGAACTGGAACACAGAGTCCTTCTGGGCACCACCTGGGAAGCCAGAAAGGGCTTTCAGCTTTGCTTGCCTGTCAGCCTGTCTGTCTGTCTCTCCAGCACCTTGCTCACTGTCCCCACTGCCCAGCTCCCTTTTCCCAGACTCTCAAAGCCTGAGCTCTTTGTCCCTACTCTCTTCTCTCTGAAGGTCCCTGCCACCCCTCAAACCCCACAGACCCCTGCTTTACAGCCACACTCCCCACACTTTCCCTCCACTCCTTCTCCCCACATCTCTAAGGTTCTCCCCATCCACACAGAGACTGGTATCCTTGGATCCACTGCACACAGCAGAGCAGCTCCCTCCCACAGGGAAACCCCCAGAGCAGAGCAGGGCTCTCTCCCAGGCCTTCGTTCTCCTCTCTGGTGCTGCCTGGAGTCTCCAGGGCACAGCCTGGAGTGCCTGGCCCTCCTCTGCTGCCTCCAGGACACCTCCAGCAGGGGCAGGGTCCTGCCAACTCCTGCAGAGCTGATCCATCATTCTCTCCATACAGAGTATTGTTGTGGGGCTGAGGGTGTGCTGGGGAGAAGAGGAATTGTGCCTCCAGCCCAAGGCAATGCTTACCCAGTGGCTGCCTCAGGAAGGCAGTGAGGAGGAGGTACGCAAGATGCCTTCTGGAACCACGCATCCTACCAGGCTGAGAGAGACTGAGAAACCCAAAGATGCCCCCTTAGAGGCTGAGAGAGCAGAGCTGGCAGGAAGGAATTTGCAAGGGTAGCTGAGAGTAAAATGGGGAGGAGAAAATGCTTGTTACTAGCAGAGCTGCAATGCTTGTGCTGGGCTCCTCCCTCCTCCAGCTGTGACCTTTGTTGCTCCTGCAGCCCAGACCTTCTGCCTTTCCAAGGTGATGGCTCTAAGGGGGTCACCAGGGTCTTTTGCCTGCCATATTCTACTGTGTGGATTGCATTCACTTTTTGGGCTGCAAGCATTCACTTTGGGGATCGTTGACCCTCAGTTGGATTTTGACAAGGCGTGTCCAAGCTTTCATCCAGGAATTTACCTGCAGAAGAAATGGCTCTGCATCTGGTGTGGAGGGAAGCGCTCTATGATAGCCTTATAGTCTGGAACCTTGGATAAAGCGTGAAGATTTCAGGCCCCTCTTCATCAGCTTCTCCTGTCTGCATTGAGCTGGAACTCCTGACACTGCTGGATGTCTTCCCAGTGCAGGCAGAGACCCCTGAGGGAAACAATGGAGATGTTTGTGAGAACAAGTCTGCTGATTTCCATGTTGTTGCTTGATAGTGTGGTCAGTGCTCATGGTGCTGACAATGTCTGCAGCGAGGGCCAAGTGGGGCTGGGAGGGGTGAGGTGACCCCAGCGAGCAGAGCAGCAGTGACACCAGCGGGTGAGCCTGGGGCTGTGAAAGAATCATGGAACCATGGAGTGAGAGAATGGTTGGCTTGGAACAGACTCTGAAAGGACATCGAGTCCAACCCGCCTGCTACATGCAGGGACATTTGTCGGTAGATCAGGTTGCTCAAAGGCTTGTCCAACATACCTTGAAGAGGTCCAGCAATGGGGCACCCCCAGCTTCTCTGGGGAACTATGCTCGTGTCTGGCAGCCTCAGCGTGGACAAGTCTTCCTTCTGTCCCACTTCAATCTCCCCTTTAAGTTTAAACCCACTGCCCCATGTCACCACAGGCTCTGGAAAAATGTCTCGCTTCAAGTAACATTTCTTCCCCTTTGTAGAGAGGGGGTTTCACTTCAAGCAACTTCCCCAGCACAGCTTCCTCCCTGCAGTCCCAGCCCCATCATCTGCAGGTGCAGGGCATCTGGCTGCCCCAGACACACAGCCCTTTGCTGCCAGGGGAGCAGGGCAGGACGACCCCTCTGCCTGCCCTGATCTGGAACTGCTCCCACCTTTTATTTAGTATTTAGGGTCCACCGGGTATTTATTTCCCCCCAAGGGGTCACTGTTTCACCAGAAGGGGCTTTTATCCCTAAGCACAATCAGCATAAAAGCCCAGACTCTCAGATACTCTGTGAAATTAAGCTTTCCTGAAGTTATTACAGCAAGAATTTTAACAAATGATTAGCAGTGATCAAAAATTAGGAGGAAAAGCTGTGAAAGGCAACGTGCCTAATCATTACTGGAAGAAAATACGTACAGTGTTTAAGAAAGATACATCACCAATTGTCCCTTTATCATCATCATCATCGTCAAGCAGATCCGCATTCCCTGGGGAGCTTGATCTTCCCAGGAAGGATTTGGACATCCAGTCCCTGGACAACTGGGCAAGCTTACACAGTGAATCTACTTGTAGCTGAGGTCTCCGAGCATTGCTGAGAGTGACTGAGCTTTTAGATCATTGAGCAGACACCTTACATCACCCTAAAAGCTTGGAGCCTCTGTGCCCTGCTGCTCACAGCCTCTCTTTCTCATGTTTTCTTGAAGCAACAATAATATGGGAAATAAATCACTTTCAGACACTGTTATTTACTAAGAATAGTACAATTCCAGTGATAACAGCGATGTAAGAGGCCGCAGATTGACCAGCACATACAGCAAGGCAACACAAATCCAGGTGCTGCTGCTGTGCAGGCTGAGCTCAGAGCTCCAGACAAGCAGTGGCAGGGAGGGAACTGCTCCCCAGAGCACCCACCACGTTTCTGTGCAGCGCTGCACGCTCTGGGCACCAGGGTGGGCTCAGCGCACAGAAATAGGCAGCGCTGTCCTGGAGCTCCACATCCTGCACGTGCAGAAACACCTGGGAGTTCTCTGCAGACAGCACAGAGGAGAATCTCCCTGAATCCACACGAGGTTTCCTTTTTGACACCCAGAGCAGCATCTGAGGTGGCTGGGTCTGATGCTGCTGGTACCAGAAGAGGTAGGGAGCAGAATTGCTGGTGGAGAAATTGCAGTGCAGAGTTGCGCTGTGTCCTGTCTGGATGGTCATCTCTGCTGGGAACTGGAACACAGAGTCCTTCTGGGCACCACCTGGGAAGCCAGAAAGCGCTTTCAGCTTTGCTTGCCTGTCAGCCTGTCTGTCTGTCTCTCCAGCACCTTGCTCACTGTCCCCACTGCCCAGCTCCCTTTTCCCAGCCTCTCAAAGCCTGAGCGCTCTCTCCCTGCTCTCTTCTCTCTGTAGGTCCCTGACACCCCTCACACCCCACATCCCCATCCCTCCTGAGCTGGCCCCCATCCTTTGCCATCCCCCCCGCCCCAGCCCCTGCTCTCCTGACACAAACCCTCCCAGGGCCCCATGGACTCAGCACTCCCGGCTCCTCCTTCCACCCCCAACACCACAACCTTGTGCCTCCTTCTGCCCAGCCTCCTGCTCCCATCTCACCTGAGGCTGCCAGTGCCAGCAGCGCTGCCAGGAGAAGGAGGACCATGTCCCACTGTCCCTGCCAGCAGGAGGGACCTGATGCTCAGCCCTTGCTCTCTGCTGCCCCTGCCAGCTCCAAGAGGTGTCCAAGCCCCAGCCCTGAGGGTGGAGCCAAAGCCCAGCCTTGCTGCTCCACCCTGTCCTCACAGTATTTCTCCTGCAGGCAGTGTTAGGCAGGATGGGGTGAAAACCCATCAGGAAACAAACCCACCTGGGGAGGCGACAACCAGGGACAATCAGGGTGAGCTGAGGAGGGAGGGAAAGAGAAGGACAGGGCATGTCCTCCTCCTGACCATAGGAACCTACTGCTCCAGCAGATGTTTTGCTTTGCAGAACGGCAGGAGTGGAACAGAAGCAGCCATTGAAGGTAGGAATGATGCCTGTCTTCGGCTCTAGGTTTCTCTCCTCTCATTCCTGCAGTCCTGTGGCCTTGGCCGGCATGGAGCTGCAGGGAAAATTTGCCTATGGCTCAGGCTGCTGCCTGGCTGGAAACCAAAAAACAACCGTGTAAAGCTTTTCAGTAGAACATACACAGAATAAACCCTTCCCCAAGGCTCAGCCTTGCCAGCCTCAGCCCCTCCCTGCCCTGCATTTTTGCCCAGCCCAGGCAGCTCCTGCACCAGCGGGTCCTGCACAGCACAGAGGTACAAGGCACTGTCAGAGCCCTCGACTTCCTCCAGCTGCAGGAGGCTGGATTTCTCTGTGGGGTTCAGCGACGTGGTGAAACGGCCGCTCCGCTTGGAGCCAGCTCCTACATGAGAGGCGATCAGCTGGGGAGCCTGGCCTTTCTTCTGCTGGTACCAGTACAGTTGAGGAGGGTAGGATGTTTGGTAGGTGCAGGTTGTTCGAAATGTTTCTCCCTGTTTCAAGGCGACTTCTCCTTCTTGCTGGGTGATGGTGACCTGTCCCAGGGTGCCTGGAGGAAAGCAAGGGTCAGCATCTCTGCAGGGAAAGGCTCTGAGCTGCAAACCAAGAGGGGATGCAAAGTGTGGGAGGAGAAGGCTCCCTGTGCCTGGCTGAGATGCTGGAGCTTCAAGGATGGAAAGAACAAGGCAGATGGTCCTTCAGGCAAGAGGTCTGAGATCTCAGCTCAGCGTGGCTCTCTCAGCACAATAATGACAGTTCCCTCCTTCACGGAGACCCCCAGAGCAGAGATGGGCTCTCACTCAGGTCTAGATTCTCCTCTCTGTTGCTTTGAGGAGTCTCCAGGACACAGCCTGCAGTGCCTGGCCCTCCTCTGCTCCCTCCAGGACACCTCCAGCAGGGGCAGGGTCCTGCCAACTCCTGCCAAGCTGATCCATCCTGCTCTCCCCACAGAGAATTGTTGTGGGGCTGAGGGTCTGCTGGGGAGAAGAGGAATTGTGCCTCCAGCCCAAGGCAATGCTTACCCAGTGGCTGCCTCAGGAAGGCAGTGAGGAGGAGATACACAAGGTGCCTGCTGCGACCACTCATGCTGCTGGACTGGGAGAGACTGAGAAAACCCCACATCCCCTGAGAGCCTGAGAGAGCAGAGATGCCAGCAAGGATTGTGCTGAGAGTGAAATGGGGAGGAGGAAATGCCTGTTCCTGGCACAGCTGCAATGCTTGTGCCTGGCTCCTCCCTCCTCCAGCAGTGAGCAGTGTTGCTTCTGCAGCCCAGACCTGCCTTTCCAAGGTGAGGGCTCTAAGAGGATTACCAGGGTTTCCTCTCCTGAGCAGCATCTCACACATGATCTGCTGTGTGAACGATATTTGCTTTCTGGGCTGCAAGCACACATTGTCAGTTCCTGCTGTGCTTCTCATCCACAAGCTCCTAGAGCTCTTCTCTTCAGGGCTGCTCTCAGTCCATTCTCTACACAACCTGTGTTTTCCTTTGGATGGATACCATCCCCCCTGCACAGACCCAGCGAGGAAAGATGCCACAGATTGACCAGCGTATTCTGCAAGGCCACAAGAATCCAGGTGCTGCTGCTGTGCAGGCTGAGCTCAGAGCTCCAGGCAAGCTGTGGCAGGGAGGGAACTGCTCCCCAGAGCTCCCCCCACATTTTTGTGCAGCGCTGCACGCTCTGGGCACCAGGGTGGGCTCAGCGCACAGAAATAGGCAGCGCTGTCCTGCAGCTCCACATTCTGCACGTGCAGAAACACCTGGGAGTTCTCTGCAGACAGCACAGAGGAGAATCTCCCTTCATCCACACGAGGTTTGCTTTTTGTAACCCAGAGCAGCATCTGAGGGGACTGGGTCTGGTGCTGCTGGTACCAGGAGAGGTAGGGATAGCGATTGGTAGTGGAGAAATTGCAGTGCAGAGTTGCGCTGTGTCCTGCCTGGATGGTCATCTCTGCTGGGAACTGGAACACAGAGTCCTTTTGGGCACCACCTGGGAAGCCAGAAAGCGCTTTCAGCTTTGCTTGCCTTTCAGCCTGTCTCTCCAGCACCTTGCCGACTGTCCCCACTGCCCAGCTCCCTTTTCCCAGCCTCTCAAAGCCTGAGCTCTCTGTCCCTGCTCTCTTCTCTCTCCAGGTCCCTGACACCCCTCACACCACACATAACCATCCCTCCTGAGCTGGCCCCCATCATTTGCCCTCCCCCCCACACAGACCCTGCTCTCCTGACACAAACCCTCGCAGGGCCCCAGGGACTCAGCACTCCCGGCTCCTCCTTCCACCCCCAGTGGCACAACCTTGTGCCTCCTTCTGCCCAGCCTCCCGCTCCCATCTCACCTGAGGCTGCCAGTGCCAGCAGCGCTGCCAGGAGAAGGAGGACCATGTCCCACTGTCCCTGTCAGCAGGAGGGATCTGATGCTCTGCCCTTGCCCTCTGCTGCCCCTGCCAGCTCCAAGAGGCGTCCAAGTCCCAGCCCCGAGGGTGGAGCCAAAGCCTGTCCCTGCTGCTCCACCATGTCCTCAGCACAGGAGCCCTTGGGCTTGGCTGCTGGAGCTTCTTCCTTACAACAATGCTTCAAACACCACACCAGAGTGACCCAGGCTGACAACACTTTATTTTTCCACATGTGACCATCATTGGAGCTGAGTTCTCTGCCCACAGGGCTGCGTTGCTGCCCTGGAGATCCTTAGACCTTTCATCCCAGAACTCAGAAGAAGCTTTCTTTGAGGAATGGGCATGGAACACATGTGGAAATGAAAAGGCAGCAGTGATGGAAACCAAAGCCCAGTCCCTATCACCAGCTGTGATGCTTTGCATTCAAGATGAGCTTCTCAGAAAATTGTTGCTTCTGCAAAGATACCTCTTGCCCTGCGGCAATGACGGGCAGGGATAAAAGCCAGCCCAAGCCCCTGCTTGCTCAGTCCATTCCTTTGCCTCCTTCTGCTTGGGAACCAGGTGAGTCTGAATCCTCTCCATCCCCACTCAGGCGTGCATTTGGCTGCTCCTCACACACTCCTGTGCTCTGTTTCCTCTTTCTTTCTTCTCCCAGGTACCCTCTGACTCTGAGCCATGTCCTGCTACAACCCGTGCCAGCCCTGCCAGCCCTGCGGCCCGTGCCCGCTGGCCAGCAGCTGCAATGAGTGCTGTGTGCGGCAGTGCCAGAGCTCCACCATCGCCATCGAGCCCTCTCCCGTGGTGGTGACCCTGCCCGGCCCCATCCTCAGCTCCTTCCCTCAGAACACCGTTGTGGGCTCCTCCACCTCCGCTGCTGTTGGCAGCATCCTCAGCTCTCAGGGAGTGCCCATCAACTCCGGGGGTTTTGGCCTCTCTGGCATTGCCGGCCGCTACTGTGGCAGGAGGTCCCTCTTGTGAAAAACATGTTGGAGAATACCTAGGGAGACACCTTGAGGAACTTGGAGCACGGTGCTGGGCAGATAACCAAGATCTTTCATTTTGGATAACAAGATAGTTTGAACAGTTTTGCCTTTCTTCCCTTTTCCTTGTCTGCTTTTGTTCCCCTTGACAGCAAGTTCTACCAAGGCCAGCCTGGAGGGGACCCTCTGTCTTCTCTCCCTCCATGGGGCAGATTGACATGGGAACTTCACTACAGCAAGGATCTCAAACTCTACGCTGGTCACTGGGCTCCCTGCACTTCTAACTTCTCCTGGAGTGACTTTGTTTCCCGCTGCTGACTTATTAAATTCTGTTCCATTCAAGCCTGGACTCCGTGTGCTTGTTCCTTCTTGGGTGCTGCCCATGCTTTCAAAGGAGAAAGGTGCTGCTCTGACGGAGAAGTGGATGCGGGCACGAGGAGACCCAAAAAGAGCTGGTCACAAACATACAATGTAGAGAACCCCTATGGGAACACAATGAACCCTGGAATCTGCTGAGGAAACTAAGGACAAGGACAGCAGGACAGGAATGTGCTGGGGAAGGATAAGTCCACGGCATTGTTTGTGTGCTCACAGGCTGCACAGAGAGGGGACCAGGCAAATCCATCCAGTATTTCTCCTGCAGGCAGTGTTAGGCAGGATGGGGTGAAAACGCAGCAGCAAACGCACCCACCTGGGGAGGCAACAACCAGGGACAATCAGGGTGAGCTGAGGAGGGAGGGAAAGAGAAGGACAGGGCATGTCCTCCTCCTGACCATGGGAACCTACTGCTCCAGCAGATGTTTTGCTTTGCAGAATGGCAGGAGTGGAACAGAAGCAGCCATTGAAGGTAGGAATGATGCCTGTCTTCGGCTCTAGGTTTCTCTCCTCTCATTCCTGCAGTCCTGTGGCCTTGGCCGGCATGGAGCTGCAGGGAAAATTTGCCTATGGCTCAGGCTGCTGCCTGGCTGGAAACCAAAAAACAACCGTGTAAAGCTTTTCAGTAGAACATACACAGAATAAACCCTTCCCCAAGGCTCAGCCTTGCCAGCCTCAGCCCCTCCCTGCCCTGCGTTTTTGCCCAGCCCAGGCAGCTCCTGCACCAGCGGGTCCTGCACAGCACAGAGGTACAAGGCACTGTCAGAGCCCTCGACTTCCTCCAGCTGCAGGAGGCTGGATTTCTCTGTGGGGTTCAGCGACGTGGTGAAACGGCCGCTCCGCTTGGAGCCAGCTCCTGCATGAGAGGCGATCCGCTGGGGAGCCTGGCCTTTCTTCTGCTGGTACCAGTACAGTTGAGGAGGGTAGGATGTTTGGTAGGTGCAGGTTGTTCGAAATGTTTCTCCCTGTTTCAAGGCGACTTCTCCTTCTTGCTGGGTGATGGTGACCTGTCCCAGGGTGCCTGGAGGAAAGCAAGGGTCAGCATCTCTGCAGGGAAAGGCTCTGAGCTGCAAACCAAGAGGGGATGCAAAGTGTGGGAGGGGAAGGCTCCCTGTGCCTGGCTGAGATGCCGGAGCTTCAAGGATGGAAAGAACAAGGCAGATGGTCCTTCAGGCAAGAGGTCTGAGATCTCAGCTCAGCGTGGCTCTCTCAGCACAATAATGACAGTTCCCTCCTTCACGGAGACCCCCAGAGCAGAGATGGGCTCTCACTCAGGTCTAGATTCTCCTCTCTGTTGCTTTGAGGAGTCTCCAGGACACAGCCTGCAGTGCCTGGCCCTCCTCTGCTCCCTCTAGGACACCTCCAGCAGGGGCAGGGTCCTGCCAACTCCTGCAAAGCTGATCCATCCTGCTCTCCCCACAGAGAATTGTTGTGGGGCTGAGGGTCTGCTGGGGAGAAGAGGAATTGTGCCTCCAGCCCAAGGCAATGCTTACCCAGTGGCTGCCTCAGGAAGGCAGTGAGGAGGAGATACACAAGGTGCCTGCTGCGACCACTCATGCTGCTGGACTGGGAGAGACTGAGAAAACCCCACATCCCCTGAGAGCCTGAGAGAGCAGAGATGCCAGCAAGGATTGTGCTGAGAGTGAAATGGGGAGGAGGAAATGCCTGTTCCTGGCACAGCTGCAATGCTTGTGCCTGGCTCCTCCCTCCTCCAGCAGTGAGCAGTGTTGCTTCTGCAGCCCAGACCTGCCTTTCCAAGGTGAGGGCTCTAAGAGGATTACCAGGGTTTCCTCTCCTGAGCAGCATCTCACACATGTTCTGCTGTGTGAGCGATATTTGCTTTTTGGCATTGCCCTGACACGCCAGTGTCCCAAGTCTCTCAGCCTGGACACTTCCAAAAACCACAATATAACCACCACTGCCAAACTCCATTTTTCAGATCTGTACAGGCTGGGGAGACCCAACTCAGATCCAGCCTTCCCTGCGCCATCTCTAAACCAGAGCCCGACTGCATCTGAGCTGTGACTTTGGCAACCTTTGAGCCCCAGTGGGTTTGCAGAACAAATGGATCTTCATTCTGTGGAGGGACATTCACTGTGAAATCCTCAAGTTCTGGAACATGGGGAGAAAGCGTGAAGGTTTCAGTCCCCTCTGCATCAGGTTCTCCTGTCTGCATTGAGCTCAAACTCCTGACACTACAGGGTGATTTGCAGTACTGGCAGAGACCCCTGGGGGAAATGATGGAGAAGCTTGAAAGAACAAGTAACCTGATACCCATGGGGTTTCTTGATGCCAGTGGCAGTGGTGATGGTGCTGACAATGCCTGGTGGCAGGGGAATCAAACCAGGACATGGTCCCACTCCTCCCCACCAGCCCTACAGCGACCACCAGGGATGGCCAGAGCTTGTCAGCCCTTGGAATCCATTTGCCTGGTGAGTGGAGAACCCTGGAGCTGCAGCAGTGGGGCTGGGGCTTTGATGTTGTCTCTCCTGCACAGGCTTTGCAAAGGAAGGGGCTGAATGTGCAGCCAAGGTCCTGCAGCTTGGACCCCGATGCACCTTGTGTCTTGCCTGTAAGGAGAACACAAAGGATTGGCAGCAAAGCCTCAATCCACCCTCTGAGGAACACATCCCCACACTCCTCATGCTCACACGATTACTGCTGCTGCTGCTGCAGGGTATAGAGGGAATTGGCTCCTGATGAATCTTTGCCACCTCTTTTAGAACCACTGGTGCTGGGAGTGCTCTGCCCAAGTTCATTCACTTTTTATTTAGTATTTAGGGTCCACCGGGTATTTAATTCCCCTCAAGGGGTCACTGTTTCACCAGAAGGGGCTTTCATCCCTAAGCACAATCAACATAAAAGCCCAAACTCTCAGATACTCTGTGAAATCAAGCCTTCCAGAAGTTATTACTGTAAGAAGGGTAACAAATGATTAGCAGCGATCAAAATGTTTAGAGGCATAGCTTTGAAAGGCAATGTGTCTAATCATTACTAGAAGGTAATAGGAACAGTGATTAAGAAAGATACGTTACCAATTGTCCCTTTACCATCATCATCATCATGCAGATCCACATTCCCTGGGGAGCTTGATCTTCCCAGGAAGGATTTAGACATCCAATCCCTCAACAACTGGTAGAGCCTTCACAGTGTATCGACTTGTAGCTGAGGTCTCCGACCCTTGCTGAGCTTTTAGATCATTGAGAAAAGACCTTACATCAGCCTAAAAACTTGGAGTCTCTGGGACCTGCTGCTCACAGACTCTCTTTCTCATGTTTTCTTGAAGCAACAATAGGCCAGCACAATAACACAGGAAATAAATCATTTCCAGACACTGTTATTTACTAAGAATAGTACAATTCTAGTGATAACAGCGATGTAAGAGGCCACAGATTGAGCAGCACATTCTGCAGGGCAACAAAAATCCAGGTGATGCTGCTGCGCAGGCTGAGCTCAGAGCTCCAGGCAAGCAGTGGCAGGGAGGGAACTGCTCCCCAGAGCACCCACCACGTTTTTGTGCAGCGCTGCACGCTCTGGGCACCAGGGTGGGCTCAGCGCACAGAAATAGGCAGCGCTGTCCTGGAGCTCCGCATTCTGCACGTGCAGAAACACCTGGGAGTTCTCTGCAGACAGCACAGAGGAGAATCTCCCTGAATCCACACGAGGTTTCCTTTTTGTCACCCAGAGCAGCATCTGAGGTGGCTGGGTCTGATGCTGCTGGTACCAGAAGAGGTAGGGAGCAGAATTGCTGGTGGAGAAATTGCAGTGCAGAGTTGCGCTGTGTCCTGTCTGGATGGTCATCTCTGCTGGGAACTGGAACACAGAGTCCTTCTGGGCACCACCTGGGAAGCCAGAAAGCGCTTTCAGCTTTGCTTGCCTGTCAGCCTGTCTGTCTGTCTCTCCAGCACCTTGCTCACTGTCCCCACTGCCCAGCTCCCTTTTCCCAGCCTCTCAAAGCCTGAGCGCTCTCTCCCTGCTCTCTTCTCTCTGTAGGTCCCTGCCACCCCTCACACCCCACATCCCCATCCCTCCTGAGCTGGCCCCCATCATTTGCCATCCCCCCCGCCCCAGCCCCTGCTCTCCCGACACAAACCCTCGCAGGGCCCCAGGGACTCAGCACTCCCGGCTCCTCTTTCCACCCCCAACACCAGAACCTTGTGCCTCCTTCTGCCCAGCCTCCCGCTCCCATCTCACCTGAGGCTGCCAGTGCCAGCAGCGCTGCCAGGACAAGGAGGACCATGTCCCACTGTCCCTGTCAGCAGGAGGGACCTGATGTTCAGCCCTTGCCCTCTGCTGCCCCTGCCAGCTCCAAGAGGCGTCCAAGCCCCAGCCCTGAGGGTGGAGCCAAAGCCTGTCCCTGCTGCTCCACCATGTCCTCAGCACAGGAGCCCTTGGGCTTGGCTGTTGGAGCTTCTTCCTTACAACGATGCTTCAAACACCACACCAGAGTGACCCAGGGAGGCAACACTTTATTTTTCCACATGTGACCATCTCTGAGTTTTCTGCCCACAGGGCTGCGTTCCGGCCTTGGATATCCTTGGACCTTTCATCCCAGGGCTCAGAAGAAGCCTTCTTTGAGGAATGGGCATGGAACAAATGTGGAAATGAAAAGGCAGCAGTGATGGAAACCAAAGCCCAGTCCATATCATCAGCTGTGATGCTTTGCATTCAAGATGAGCTTGTCAGAAAATTGTTTCTTCTGCAAAGGTGCCTCTGGTCCTGCGGCAATGAAGGGCAGGGATAAAAGCCAGCCCAAAGCCCTGCTTGCTCAGTCCATTCCTTTGCCTCCTTCTGCTTGGGAACCAGGTGAGTCTGAATCCTCTCCATCCCCATTCAGGAGTGCACTTGGCTGCTCCTCACACACTCCTGTGCTCTGCTTCCTCTCTCTTTCGTCTCCCAGGTACCCTCTGACTCTGAGCCATGTCCTGCTACAACCCGTGCCAGCCCTGCCAGCCCTGCGGCCCGTGCCCGCTGGCCAGCAGCTGCAATGAGTGCTGTGTGCGGCAGTGCCAGAGCTCCACCGTCGCCATCGAGCCCTCTCCCGTGGTGGTGACCCTGCCCGGCCCCATCCTCAGCTCCTTCCCTCAGAACACTGTTGTGGGCTCCTCCACCTCCGCTGCTGTTGGCAGCATCCTCAGCTCTCAGGGAGTGCCCATCAACTCCGGGGGCTTTGGCCTCTCTGGCATTGCCGGCCGCTACTGTGGCAGGAGGTGCCTCCTGTGAATAAGATGTTGGAGAAGCTCCAGGGAGACACCTCGAGGAACTTGGAGCGTGGTGCTGGACAGAGAACCAAGATCTTTCATCATGGATACCAGGATAGTTTGAAGAGTTTTGCTTTTCTTCCCTTTTCCTTCCTTGTTTTGTTCCCCTTGACAGCAAGTTCCACCAAGGCCAGCCTGGTGGGGACCCTCTGTCTTCTCTCCCTCCATGGGGCAGATTGACATGGGAACTTCACTACATCAAGGATCTCAGACTCTACGCTGATCACTGGGCTCCCTGCACTTCTAACTTCCACTTGGAGTGACTTTGTTTCCCTCTTCTCACTCATTAAAATTCTGCTCCATTCAAGCCTGGACTCCATGTGATTGTTACCCCTTGGGTGCTGCCCATGCTTTCAAAGGAGAAAGGTGCTGCTCTGGTGGAGAAGTGGAAGAGGGCACGAGGAGACCCAAACAGAGCTGATCACAAACATACAATGTAGAGAACCCCCATGGGAACACAATGTACCCTGGAATCTGCTGAGGATGCTAAGGACAAGGACAGCAGGACAGGAATGTTCTGGGGAAGGATAAGTCCACGGCATTGTTTGTGTGCTCACAGGCTACACAGAGAGGGGACCAGGCAAATCCATCCAGTATTTCTCCTGTGGGCAGTGTTAGGCAGGATGGGGTGAAAACCCATCAGCAAACGCACCCACCTGGGGAGGCAACAACCAGGGACAATCAGGGTGAGCTGAGGAGGGAGGGAAAGAGAAGGACAGGTCATGTCCTCCTCCTGACCATGGGAACCTACTGCTCCAGCAGATGTTTTGCTTTGCAGAATGGCAGCAGTGGAACAGAAGCAGCCGTTGAAGGTAGGAATGACGCCTGTCTTCAGCTCTAGGTTTCTCTCCTCTCATTCCTGCAGTCCTGTTGCCTTGGCCAGCATGGAGCTGCATGGAAAATTTGCCTATGGCTCAGGCTGCTGCCTGCCTGGAAACCAAAAGCCAACTGTGTAAAGCCTTTTGGCAGAACATACACGGAATAAACCCTTCCCCCAGGCTCAGCCTTGCCAGCCTCAGCCCCTCCCTGCCCTGCGTTTTTGCCCAGCCCAGGCAGCTCCTGCACCAGTGGGTCCCACACAGCACAGAGGTACAAGGCACTGTCAGAGCCCTCGACTTCCTCCAGCTGCAGGAGGCTGGATTTCTCTGTGGGGTTCAGCGACGTGGTGAGATGGCTGCTCCGCTTGGAGCCAGGTCCTGCATGAGACGCGATCCGCTGGGGAGCCTGGCCTTTCTTCTGCTGGTACCAGTACAGTTGAGGAGTGAAGGGTGACTCGTAGATGCAGTTTGTGTGAAAGGTGTCTCCCTGTTTCACGGTGACATCTCCTTCTTGCTGGGTGACAATGACCTGTCCCAGGGTGCCTGGAGGAAATCAAGGGTCAGCATCTCTGCAGGGAAAGGCTCTGAGATGAAAACCAAGAGGGGATGAAAAGTGTGGGAGGAGAAGGCTCTCTGTGCCTGGCTGAGATGCCAAAGCCTCAAGGATATGAAGAACAAGGCAGATGGTTCTTCGGGTAAGAGGTCTGAGACCTTAACTCAGAGCGTCTCCCTGAGCACACTAATGCCAGTTCCCTCCTTCAGGGAGACCCCCAGAGCAGAGCTGGGCTCTTATCCAGGTCTTTGCTCTCCTCTCTGGTGCTGCCTGGACTCTACAAGGCACAGCCTGGAGTGCCTGGCCCTACTCTTCTGCCTCCAGGACACCTCCAGCAGGGGCAGGGTTCTGTCAACTCCTGCAAAACTGATCTATCATTCTCTCCCCAGAGAATTGTTGTGGGGCTGAGGGTGTGCTGGGGAGAAGAGGAATTGTGCCTCCAGCCCAAGGCAATGCTTACCCAGAGGCTGCCTCAGGAAGGCAGTGAGGAGGAGATAGGCAAGGTGCCTGCCGCGACTACTCATGCTGCTGGACTGGGAGAGACTGAGAAAACCCCAGGTCCCCTAAGTGTCATAGAGAGAAGAACTGCCTGTAAGGACTTTGCAAGAAAAGCAGAGAGCGCAATGGGGAGGAGAAAATGCTTGTTCCTGGCACAGCTGCAATGCTTGTGCTGGGCTCCTCCCTCCTCCAGCAGTGACCCTTGTTGCTCCTGCAGCCCAGACCTTCTGCCTTTCCAAGGTGAGGGCTCTAAGGGGGTCACCAGGGTCTTCCAGTGCTGAGCAGTCTCTCACACAATATTCTGTTGTGTTGATACCCTTTGCTTTCTGGGCTACAAGCACACATTGTCAACTCCTGTTGTGCTTCTCATCCACCAGCTCCTCAAGCAGTTTTCTTCAGGGCTACTCTCAGTCCATTATCCAACCACTCTGTGTTTGTCCTTGGCATTGTCCTGACACTCCAGTGTCCCATGTTCCTGAGCCTGGACACCTTCCCACCCCACAATATAACCACCAAAAATAAACTCCTTTTTTAAGTTCTGCACAGGCTGAGGAGCCATAGCTCAGATCCAGCCTTCCCTGGGCCCAGCTGTAAACCCGAGCCCGACTGCCTCTGAGCTGTGACTTTGGCAACCCTTGAGCCCCAGTGGATATGGACAAAGCGTGTTTAAGCTTTAATCCTGTCTCATGTTCTGGAACCTGGGGAGAAAGCCTGAAGGTTTCAGTCCCCTCTCCATCAGCTTCTCCTGTCTGCATTGAGCTCAAACTCCTAACTGCAGGATGGCTTCCCAGTGCTTGCAGAGCCCCCTGGGGGAAATGATGGAGAAGCTTGGAAGAACAATTAACCTGATTCCCCTGGGGTTTCTTGATGCCAGTGGCAGTAGTGATGGTGCTGACAATGCCTGGTGGCAGGAGAATCAGACCATGACGTGGGCCATATGGGGCTGGGTGGGGTGAGGTGGCCCAATGAGCAGATCAACATCGACCCTGGTGGGTAAGGCTGGGGCTATCAGAGAATCATGTAACCATGGACTGAGAGAATGGTTGGTTTAGAATAGACACCGAAAGGTCATCGAATCCAACCCTCCTGCCACATGGAAGGACAAACTGTCAGTCGATCAGGTTGCTCAAAGGCCTGTCCACCAGACCTTGAAGAGGTCCTGTGGTGGGTCACCCCCAGCTTCTCTGGGGAACTGGGCCCATGTCTGGCAGCCTTAGCATGGACAAGTCTTCCTTCTGTCCCACCTTAATCTCCCCTCTTTCAGTTTAAACCGCTGCCCCTTCTTTGGTCACCACAGGCCCGGGTGAAATGTCTCTCTCCATATGTCCTTTAAGCCTCTTCAAGTAACATTTCTTCTCTTTGTAGAGAGGAGATTTCTCTTCAGGCAACTTCTCCAGCGCAGCTTTCTCCCTGCTGTCCCAGCCCCATCATCTGCAGGTGCAGGGCATCTGGCTGCCCCAGACACACAGCCCTTTGCTGCCAGGGGAGCCGGACAGGGCGGCCCCTCTGCCTGCCCTGATCTAGAACTGGTCCCACCCCTCCCCACCAGCCCTACAGGGACCACCAGGGATGGACGGAGCTTGTCAACCCTTGGGATCCATTTGCCTTGGCCAGTGGAGAACCCTGGAGCTGCAGCAGTGGGGCTGGGGCTTTGATTTTGTCTCCCTGCCTGGAGGAGAGGGACCTGGGGGTGTTGGTTGACAGCCGACTGAATATGAGCCAGCAGTGTGCCCAGGTGGCCAAGAAGGCCAATGGCATCTTGGCTTGGATCAGAAACGGCGTGACCAGCAGGTCCAGGGAGGTTATCCTCCCTCTGTACTCGGCACTGGTGAGACCGCTCCTCGAATACTGTGTTCAGTTCTGGGCCCCTCACCACAAGAAGGATGTTGAGGCTCTGGAGAGAGTCCAGAGAAGAGCAACAAAGCTGGTGAAAGGGCTGGAGAACAGGCCTTATGAGGAGCGGCTGAGAGAGCTGGGGTTGTTTAGCCTGGAGAAGAGGAGGCTGAGGGGTGACCTCATTGCTCTCTACAACTACCTGAAAGGACGTTGTAGAGAGGAGGGTGCTGGCCTCTTCTCCCAAGTGACAGGGGACAGGACAAGAGGGAATGGCCTCAAGCTCCGACAGGGGAGGTTTAGGCTAGACGTTAGGAAAAAATTCTTTACAGAAAGGGTCATTGGGCACTGGAACAGGCTGCCCAGGGAGGTGGTTGAGTCACCTTCCCTGGAGGTGTTTAAGGCACGGGTGGACGAGGTGCTGAGGGATATGGTTTAGTGTTTGCTAGGAACAGTTGGACTCGGTGATCCGGTGGGTCTCTTCCAACCTGGTTATTCTGTGATTCTGTGATTCTGTGATTCTCCTGTACGGACTTTGCAGAGGAAGGGGCTGAATGTGAAACAGACTATTCTGAGGCTCACATGGTCCTCTTCGGGACCGATCATCCTCCCAGTGTGCAGGGAGCTGTGCTGGGATGGAGCTCAGCAGAAGATGACCTTGAACTCCACCACAATCCGTGTGGAGAGAAGAGAGGGAATCAGGGGAGAGGGAATCAGAGAGAGGCACAAGAGCCTGGGGCTGCTGCCTGGGTTTGCCAAGGGGGTGCCAGGAGTTCCCTAATCCCTGCTCTTCACTGCAGCGTGTTTGGAGAGTGCCTGCCCCTAGGGAAAGGGACCCATGGATCTGCTGCAAGGAAGGGCTGCACTTTCTGAAACACCTCTGCCCAGGGCCTGGCTCAAGGGTTTCCTTGGCAGCAGAGCCCCAATCCACCCTCTGTGCAACACATCTGCGTGTCTTCTAGCACCACACATCATTTCCTGTGCATCTGCTTCCTGCAGAGCCAGCCACAAAACCTTGCCTTGCTCTTTCTGAGCTTAATGACATTCCTGTCAGCCCATTCTTCTATGGTCAAAGCTCTTTGAGCCTGGCAGTCTGGATAATTTTTCATCTACCTTATAGCTTCTGACTGAATGCGTTAATCTCCACTTTGGTCATAAAAGAAGAATGAGAGAGGCTCACAAATTTGTTCCTAAACTCTAGGCATCTCAGGAGAACAGAGCAGAGGGCAAGAATCAGCTCCCTCCACCTGCTGGCCATGATTCCTTGGACACAACCCAGGCTTTTGGGGTTAGCAGCACACATTATCAGCTCATTCTCAGTTTTTAACCCACCAATACCTCCACGTTCGTCTCCACAGAGTTGCGCTCAATCCATTCTTTACCCAGCCTTTATCCAAGACTGGGATATCCCTGACCCAGGTGCAAGACGATTTATTTGGGTTGTTGAATTTCCTGAGGTTTGCACTCTACACCCTGTCAGGTTAAGCACTGAAAGCACCTGCCACGTTTCTGTGCAGTGTTGCACGCTCTGGGCACCAGTGTGCGCTCAGCGCACAGAAATAGGCAGCGCTGTCCTGGAGCTCCACACCCTGAACGTGCAGAAACACCTGGGACTTCTCTGCAGACAGCACAGACGAGAACCTCCCTGCATTCACACGAGGACTCCATTTAGCCATTTCCAGCAGCCGCTGAGGGGTCTGAGTCTGGTGCTGCTGATACCAGAAGACGTTGGGATAGCGATCGGTAGTGGAGAAATTGCAGTGCAGAGTCGCGCTGTGTCCTGCCTGGATGGTTATCTCTCCTGGGAACTGGAACACAGAGTCCTCTTGGGCAACACCCGAGGCTGCCAGTGCCAGCAGCACTGCCAGAACAAGGAGGACCATGTCCTGCTGTCCCTGCCAGCAGGAGGGACCTGATGCTCGGCCCTTGCCCTCTGCTGCCCCTGCCAGCTCCAAGAGGCGTCCAAGCCCCAGCCCCGAGGGTGGAGCCAAAGTCTATCCCTGCTGCTCCGCCATGTCCTCAGCACAGGAGCCCTTGGGCTTGGCTGTTGGAGCTTCTTCCTTACAACGATGCTTCAAACACCACACCAGAGTGACCCAGGCTGACAATTTTTATTTATTTTTCCAGATGTGACCATCACTGGAGCTGAGTCTTCAGCCACAGGGCTGCATTCTGGCCCTGGAAATCCTTGGACCTTTCATCCCAGGACTCGGAAGAAGCCTTCATTGGGGGTTGGGCATGGAACACATGTGGAAATGAAAAGGCAGCAGTGATGGAAACCAAAGCCCAGTCCATATCATCAGCTGTGATGCTTTGCATTCAAGATGAGCTTGTCAGAAAATTGTTTCTTCTGCAAATATGCCTCTGGTCCTGCGGCAATGAAGGGCAGGGATAAAAGCCAGCCCAAGCCCCTGCTTGCTCATTCCACTCCTTTGCCTCCTTCTGCTTGGGAACCAGGTGAGTCTGAATCCTCTCCATCCCCACTCAGGAGTGCACTTGGCTGCTCCTCACAAACTCCTGTGCTCTGTTTCCTCTCTCTTTCCTCTCCCAGGTACCCTCTGACTCTGAGCCATGTCCTGCTACAACCCGTGCCAGCCCTGCGGCCCGTGCCCACTGGCCAGCAGCTGCAATGAGTGCTGTGTGCGGCAGTGCCAGAGCTCCACCGTCGCCATCGAGCCCTCTCCCGTGGTGGTGACCCTGCCCGGCCCCATCCTCAGCTCCTTCCCTCAGAACACCGTTGTGGGCTCCTCCACCTCCGCTGCTGTTGGCAGCATCCTCAGCTCTCAGGGAGTGCCCATCAACTCCGGGGGCTTTGGCCTCTCTGGCATTGCTGGCCGCTACTGTGGCAGGAGGTCCCTCCTGTGAATAAGATGTTGGAGAATACCCAGGGAGACACCTTGAGGAACTTGGAGCATGGTGCTGGTCAGAGAACCAAGATCTTTCATTGTGGATAACAAGATAGTTTGAACAGTTTTGCCTTTCTTCCCTTTCTTGTCTGCTTTGGTTTATCTTGACAACAAGTTCCCCTGAAGGCCCTCCTGGAGGGACCCTCTGTGTCCCATCCCTCCATGTGGGAGATTGACAGAAATTACATGGGAACTTCTCTACAGCCAAGGATCTCAGACTTTAAGCTGCTTGTTGGGCTGCTTGCTGCTGGCTGATGTCCTGTCTAAAGGCATGGTCTCGTATCTGAATTATCTTCTCTTTTTTTTTCTCCATCTAGCACTAATAAATGGCATTTAAGGAAAGCTTTCAGGAGCCTGAGTTCCTCTCTTACCCGGGTGTGTTGGTATCATTTGTGGTTTCTAAGCTTCAGTGTTTGCAGCCTGAGGGGATTTTGGCTTGTCCTAGGTACAGCACCCTCTCCTGTTGTGTGAATACACCCCTCTGGTTCCCCTCCCTTTACAGAGCTGGGTCTGCTCCCTCATCCCAACATCTCCCTGTCGGAGATCACTTGGGACATCAGGGAGCATCTAAGAGCAAGGGGATAAGAGCCATGTAAAGAACAGCTACTGCTCTTTCAGGAGATGGGTCCAATTACCACGAAGCAAACCCAACCTCTGGCTACCAGGCCATTGTCTGAGGTGTAAAACCTGTGTGGATCCTGCAGTTTTCTGCCTTTACAAGGTCTCTTGGGTTGGGCAGGCAAACCAGGGCTCATGCCAAGAGCCACAGCAGCACCTGGGCAGTGCCTGGACCAAAGGGCTCCTTGGTCTGTTAGAAGAAATGCCATCTCTCCCTCTCCAACAAGGATAATAGCAGATACCATTGTCATTATGAGATCTTTTATGGTGGGGATTGGAAGTCCAGCCGTGCTGCTGCAGGTGATGTTAGTTGATAGCTTGACTGGGGGAAACTGTTTCAGAACTGTTTTAGAACTGTTTCATCAAAGATTGGCCTTCAGTGGTTCTGAGATATGCTTCATCAGTCAGAATTCCCTGGAGGAGGATATTGGTGTCAGGGTTTATGTTCTTCCACTTGTATGTTTTTTTCAAGATATCTGGATTTTCATATCGGAAATAGGAAGGGAGACTAAAGTGGCTGCCAAGAGAAATTTCCACCAAGCAGAGGAATGAGATCTACATGTAACAACACCTCTCCCCAGAAAGGAAGCAATGTCTGAGCACAGACTCTCAAGGGGAATGAATGAAAGAGCAAATATCTCTGTATTCACCTACAGCTCTCCTGGGAAGTGCCCCCACTGTCCTTGTCTTTGTTGATCTTCACATTCCCCTGCATGCTATTTGAGAGAGCAACTTCCTCTCTTCCAGAACTAAACCCTTCCACCTTCTCCATTTCTGTGATGGTTGCCCTCAGCTCCCACAGACTCAGCTCTAATTTCCAGCCTTGATGAATTCAGCACCACTGATGTGAGGGCATATGATATAGAGGAAAAAGTCAGAAAAACTTAGAAGGTTTAGCTCACTGAAATACGCGCTGTCTGCTAGAAAAGGCCTTGAAGACCCTGGGAGAGGAAAGAGAGAGGAAACAGAGCACAGGAGTGTGTGAGGAGCAGCCAAGTGCACTCCTGAGTGGGATTGGAGAGGATACAGAATCAACTGGTTCCCAAGCAGAAGGAGGCAAAGGAATGGACTGAGTGAGCAGGGGCTGGGGCTGGCTTTTATCCCTGCCATTCATTGCTGCAGGACCAGAGGCACCTTTGCAGAAGAAATAATATTCTAACAAGCTCATCTTGAATGCAAAGCATCACAGCTGATGATATGGACTGGGCTTTGGTTTCCATCACTGCTGCCTTTTCATTTCCACATTTGTTCCATGCCCAACCCCCAATGAAGGCTTCTTCCGAGTCCTGGGATGGAAGATCCAAGGATTTCCAAGGCAGCAACGCAGCCCTGTAGGCAGAAGACTCAGCTCCAGTGCTGGTCACTTGTGGAAAAATGAAGTGTTGTCAGCCTGGGTCACTCTGGTGTGGTGTTTGAAGCATCGTTGTAAGGAAGAAGCTCCAGCAGCCAAGCCCAAGGGCTCCTGTGCTGAGGACATGGTGGAGCAGCAGGGACGGGCTTTGGCTCCACCCTCGGGGCTGGGGCTTGGACGCCTCTTGGAGCTGGCAGGGGGAGCAGAGGGCAAGGGCTGAGCATCAGATCCCTCCTGCTGACAGGGACAGTGGGACATGGTCCTCCTTCTCCTGGCAGCGTTGCTGGCACTGGCAGCCTCGGGTGAGATGGGAGCAGGAGGCTGGGCAGAAGGAGGCACAAGGTTGTTGCGCTGGGGGTGGAAGGAGGAGCTGGGAGTGCTGAGTCCCTGGGGCCCTGGGAGGGTTTGTGTCTGGAGAGCAGGGGCTGCACATGCGGGATGGCAAATGATGGGGGCCAGCTCAGGAGGGATGGGGATGTGGGGTGTGAGGGGTGGCAGGGACCTGGAGAGAGAAGAGAGCAGGGACAGAGATCTCAGGCTTTGAGAGGCTGGCAAAAGGGAGCTGGGCAGTGGGGACAGTGAGCAAGGTGCTGGAGAGACAGTTTGAAAGGCAAGCAAAGCTGAAAGCGCTTTCTGGCTTCCCAGGTGGTGCCCAAAAGGACTCTGTGTTCCAGTTCCCAGCAGAGATGACCATCCAGGCAGGACACAGCACAACTCTGTTCTGCAATTTCTCCACCCGTGATCCCGATCCCTACCTCTTCTGGTACCAGCAGCACCAGACGCAGTCCCCTCAGAGGCTGCTGTGGGTGGCAAAGTACAAAGCTCGTGTGGATGCAGGGAGGTTCTCCTCTGTGCTGTCTGCAGAGAACTCCCAGGTGTTTCTGCATGTGCAGAATGCAGAGCTCCGGGACAGCGCTGCCTATTTCTGTGCGCTGAGCCCACCCTGGTGCCCAGAGCGTGCAGCGCTGCACAGAAACCTGGGGGGAGCTCTGGGGAGCGTTTCCCTCCCTGCCACTGCTTGCCTGGAGCTCTGAGCTCAGCAGCAGCACCTGGGGCTGAGGGAAATCTGTGCTTCTCTCTTCCCACCATGAGATACTGTGAAGAAAATCGCGGCAGGACTTTTCCACCTGTACTAAAATTGACGAATGCCCAAGACCTCTCCATGTTAAGAACCCAGAAGCAGAGAGACCAATACACAAATGCAGCCCAGGAGTGTCCTGAGCTCCTTGCAGGCTCCTTAGTGCATTTTGAGGTTCTGGTTATTTCCAACCCAACCATTCTCTCAGTACATGCTTCCACGATTATCTGATATTCCCCAGCCTTGCCCAGCAGGGCCACTGCTACTCTGCTCACTGGGCCACTTCACCTCACCCAGCCCTGTTTTGCCCACGTCCCAGTCTGATTCTGCTGCCACCAGGCATTGTCAGCACCATCACCACTGCTATTGGCATCAAGAAATCCCACGGGAATTGGGTTTCTTGTTCTTAAGGGCTTCTCCATCATTATCCCCAGGAGTCTGTGCAAGCGCTGGGAAGCCATCCTGCAGAGTGAGGAGTTTGAGCTCAATGCAGACAGGAGAATCTGGTGGAGAGGGAACTGAAACCTTCACACTTTCTCCCCAGGTTTCAGAACATGAGGATTTCCCTCTACGCCAAATACTGAGCCATTTGTTCTGCAGGTAGAGTCCTGGAGAAAGGATGAAAGCTTGGACACGCCTTGTCCAGACCCACTGGGGCTCAAGGGTTGTCAAAGTCACAGCTCAGAGGCAGTCGGGCTCTGGTTTACAGCTGGGCCCAGGGAAGGCTGGATCTCAGCTGGGGCTCCCCAGCCTGTGTAGCTCTGAAAAAAGGAGATTTGGGGGGTGGTGGTTATATTGTGGGGTGGGGAGTTGTCCAGACTCAGAGACTTGGGACACTGGAGTGTCAGGGCAATGCCAAGGACAAACACAGGGTGGTTGAAGAATGGACTGAGAGCAGCCCAGAAAAGAAGGGCTTGAAGAGCTGTTGGATGAGAAGCACAGCACTAACTGTAACTATGTGCTTGCAGCCCAGAAGACAAATGGTATCTGCACAGCAAAACATGTACAAGAGGCCACTCAGTCGGGGAAGACGCTGGTGACCCCCTTAGAGCCCTCACCTTGGAAAGGCAGAAGGTCTGGGCTGCAGGAGCAACACTGCTCACTTCTGGAGGAGGGAGGAGCCCAGCACAAGCATTCAGTTGTGGTATGAAAAAACATTTTCTCCTCCCCATTTCACTCTCAGCTTCCCTTGCACAATACGTGCCAGCATCTCTGCTGTCTCAGGATCTAAGGGGGAACGTGGGGGTTCCTCAGTTTCTCTCACCCCTGCAGGATGAGCGGTCAAGGCAGGCACCTTGCATATCTCCTCCTCACTGCCTTCCTGAGGCAGCCACTGGGTAAGCATTGCCTTGGGCTGGAGGCACGATTCCTCTTCTCCCCAGCAGACCCTCAGCCCCACAACAATTCTCTGTGGGGAGAGCAGGATGGATCAGCTTTGCAGGAGTTGGCAGGACCCTGCCCCTGCTGGTGGTGTCCTGGGGGGAGCAGAGGAGGGCCAGGCACTCCAGGCTGTGCCCTGGAGACTCCAGGCAGAACCAGAGAGGAGAACGAAGGCCTGGGAGAGAGCCCAGCTCTGCTCTGGGGGTCTCTCTGTGGGAGGGAGCTGCTTTGAGAGGTGCAGTGGATCCAAGGGTACCAGTCTCTGTGTGGATGGGGAGAACCTTGGAGATGGGCGGAGAAGGAGTTGAGGGAAAGAGCAGGGAGTGTGGCTGAAAAGCAGTGGGATGAGGGGTGGCAAGGACCTGCAGAGAGAAGAGAGCAGGGACAGTGAGCTCAGGCTTTGAGCGTCTGGGAAAAGGGAGCTGAGCAGTGGGGACAGTGATCAATGTTCTGGGGAGACAGATGGACAGGCTGACAGGCAAGCAAAGCTGAAAGCCCTTTCTGGCTTCCCAGGTGGTGCCCAAAAGGACTCTGTGTTCCAGTTCCCAGCAGAGATGACCATCCAGGAAGGACACAGTGCAACTCTCCACTGCAATTTCTCCACAAATGATCCTTATCTCAACATCCTCTGGTACCAGCATCACCAGAACAAGTCCCCTCAGAGGCTGCTGTGGGTGAACAAGTACAAAGCTCGTGTGGATGCAGGGAGGTTCTACACTGTGATGTCTGCAGAGGACATACAGGTATTTCTGCACGTGCAGAACGCAGAGCTCCAGGACAGCGCTGCCTATTTCTGTGTGCTGGAGCCACCCTGGTGCCCAGAGCATGCAGCACTGCACAAAAACGTGGGGGGTGCTCTGGGGAGCGGTTTCCTCCTTGTTACTGCTTGTCTGGAGCTCTGAGCTCAGCCTGCCCAGCAGCATAACCTGGTGCTGAGGAGAAGTTGGGTCTCTTCCTCCCCTGCCTGGGCTGCTGGGAAGAAGAGCCCATCTGGACTTTTCCAGCTGCAGGCAGCTCCAGGGTCTTTGAAAAGAGTCTAAGAACCCTGACAGCTGCAGCCTAACCAAGCAAAAGCAGGCTTGGAAATGCCCTCTGCTTCAAAGAGCTGGACCACGGAGTGCAGTCTTAGTGCAAGGAACATCTCTGCTCATCTCCTTCGCTTGCCCTGTGCCTCCACTGGTGGTCACAGCTGGAGAATGAGGCTTTTGGGAGGAGGCTCGGGGCACTCATGGTTTTTTCCCCACGTCCATAGGGAAGAGCCCTTCCTTTCCCTGAATCTGGATATCAGCAAGTTGAAACGATCCATCAGTACTGGACAGGATTCCCTCTTCAAGCCCTTCCTGCACTCATCCATGACTGGAGAGTGGTCTCACTCTATTTTGAGTTTCTTCTCCTTGTCAGGGAAAAACCCACTGCTGGAGAGAGACCCTGTGTTCCTCTACCCATACTGGTTTATCTGTGCAACAAATGGTAACCACATCTCCTTGAACTTTTTTTTCCCCTGGGCAACAGAAATGGCCCCGGGGGCTTGTTGTCATGCACTGCCACCCCAGCCCAGCATGGGGAAGCTCAGCTGGAGCACGCTGACTTTCCAGCCCTGTCACTTGGAGTCTGTTGCTCATGAAGCATCATCCGCTTCCCCTGAGATGTCCCAGGGCGCTTAGTTGTTGTGGTCCTGCTGTTCCAGGACAGCTGCCTCTCGCAAGAGGTGTGCGGCTGCCCTGCCAGCCCTGCTGGAGGCTTTGACCACCCCTGTTTCTCTCCCAACAGGTCCAGGCAGCATTGGTGGGGAATTGATGGAGCCCTAAGTGTCCCGCAGTCTTCTGTGTCTCAGGTGCCTTGGACATTTCAGGTGCTGCTGTAGTTGCTCTCCGGGGCTGCCAATGGCTTTAACCCTCCACAGGCAGTTCTCCCCAAAGCAAGGAATGATAAGGAGTCCTCAGGACCTGAGGACAGACCCAGGCTCAGGCTCTTTCTCCAGCAGGGGCTTGGGCTGGCTTTTATCCCTGCCTTTCATTGCTGCAGGGCCAGAGGAACCTTTGCAGATGCAACAATTTTCTGACAAGCTCATCTTGAATGCAAAGCATCACAGCTGATGATATGGACTGGGCTTTGGTTTCCATCACTGCTGCCTTTTCATTTCCACATTTGTTCCATGCTCACTCCGCAATGAAGGCTTCTTCTGAGCCCTTGGATGAAAGGTCCAAGGATTTCCAGGGCAGCAACGCAGCCCTGTGGGCAGAAGACTCAGCTCTAATGCAGGTCAGGTGTTAAGAATAAAAGTGATGTCATCCTGGGTCATTCTGATGTGGTTTTTGAAGTGTCATTCTCAGGAACAACCCCCAGCACCCAGGCCCTTGGGCTCTGGTGCATGAGGACTGCTTATCTCAGGGAAGAGATTTCTCAGGGGAGACCTTCTTGCTTTCTACAATAACTTGTTCAGAGGAGAGAAAGGAGAGTGGTGCCAGCACATAGTGCATCCCCAGGGTGGAGCTGGTGGCAGTGATTGAAGGCAGCAGAGAGGAGATCCTGGGACCAGAGCAGAGAGCCCAGGCTGCTGATGGGCAGTGTGGCACAGGCAGCAGAGGGTGGGATGTGTAGGGCTGGTGGGGCTGCCTGCAGTCCCACTGAGTGTGCAGAGTGGACATCAGCTGTGAGTGGACAGTTCTTAATAACTCTCTTCCCCTCTCTCTATCTGTGCCATCTCACTCCCCAGTTTCCAGGCTCTGAGTCCCACCTTGCTATTCTGCTATTTTCCCATCAACTCTGCTGGTAAGAATGTGCTTGCATGGGTGGCTGCCTTTTAGCAGACGCACTCTCTCCCTTGCGCACTCAAAAGGTTTTGCCGTGAATATACTACTCTGTCTTTCACTGTAACACCCACTGCCCCTTCCAGTTTTACTCTTGCTTAATCCAGCCATCCTTTCATCCACACACCCATTCACCTTTTGACCCATCTCTCCTCCCATCTTCAATTTCTAACCCTCTTTTTCTTCACTCTCAGAGCCCCCCTCATCTTTCTCTGCTTTCTTCACATCAGTAGGCAGAAGATCACTTTCCTGCACCTTTCCATCATTCCACACATCTGTGCAGTCTCTTGTCCTTCCAGTATTCATTCTGGTTCTGAACTCGGGCCTTTCTCTGACACTGTAATGCTCCCTATTCTCCTGCCTGCTCTTCCTCTCTCTCCATCCATCCATCCATCCATTCATTCAACATTTCTGCCCTCTCTCCATAAACCTCTTCGAAATTCCCTCCCAGTCCTATCCCCTTGCTCCACAAAACCATACCAGGATCACTCTCTCTCTCACTGCCACTGTTCTTGACCATTCCTCTGGGAAAGGAGCAATCGGAGCCTGGGATCTCTGGAGATGTGGGGCCTTTCCTTCTCCTTTCTCAGCAGCACCTGCTGGTGGAGCAAATGAGGTGCAGATGAGGCGTTGGCAGAGACCACCAAGGGTAGCAGCATCAGCATCACCTGCTGATATCAAACACACAGCCCACTGAGTTCATCCCCTGGCAACATCTGCTCCCTGGCTGAGGTCTCATGGGTAATCTAAAAGGTCCAAGGTGCTGCTTGAGCCCCTGGAGCGGCCGTCAGCGGTGGCTGAGCAGTGGTCCAGAACCATGTGGCTCCTGCGGCCCTGGCACGGGGCTGTGGCCGTGCAGTCCTGGGAGACACGGGGAGAGGACCATGAGGGACAACTGGAGGTATTGCCACAGCACACGCCAGGGTCTCCTTGCCACACCTGTCCTTGGAAGACGGAAAGTCGAGCCCCGTCCCTGTCTCAGCCTAACACTGTGGTGGCAGCTTGAGGTGTCTGACAAGGGAATTCCTGGCAGACATTCAGTCCCTGGAGAGCAGAGGGCACTCAGTGTCCTTCTGCTATGGCCTCGAGTAAGCAACAGGAACTGAAGGTGCTGAGGGAGCTGGGCTGAGAGTGGGGCTGCTGTGCTGAGAACCTGCTTCCTGCAGACCCTGCCAGCCATGTGAGACAGACCCCTGAGAGAAGCGGCTGGAGGAGCCCTGCTCGCAGCACAGGCAAGAGAAGACATAACAGTCAAGCAGCCTTCTCGTTTGCCTGGATGTCAGGTTCTGGGGTTGGCGAGGGAAAGGCAGCTGGAGGCTGTGGGCAATGTGAGAGGGTGAAGGGAGACAGAGGGGCTGCCTGTAGAGCCAGGAGCTGTGCTCAGGGTCTGCCCCTGCCAGAGGGAGGGAGTGTGCCTATCCCCAGGGAAATGGGTTCTGCAGCAGACGCTCTTGAAAGAGATGTTTCTCTCCAGGAACCTTCTCCACAGCCAGAGGTGAAGAGAGTGTGAGTGGGACCTGGATCAACGCCCTTGAGCTGCCCCTGATCCTCCCTCCATGCCAAAGCCCAGAACACAGGGTGATGGCAGTGGTGCCTTCTGTGTCTCCTTGGGTCACTCTGGTGTGGTGTTTGAAGCATCGTTGTAAGGAAGAAGCTCCAGCAGCCAAGCCCAAGGGCTCCTGTGCTGAGGACATGGTGGAGCAGCAGGGCTGGGCTTTGGCTCCACCCTCGGGGCTGGGGCTTGGCTGCCTCTTGGAGCTGGCAGGGGCAGCAGAGGGCAAGGGCTGAGCATCAGGTCTCTCCTGCTTGCAGGGACAGTGGGACATGGTCCTCCTTGTCCTGGCAGTGCTGCTGGCACTGGCAGCCTCAGGTGAGATGGGAGCGGGAGGCTGGGCAGAAGGAGGCACAAGGTTGTGGTGTTGGGGGTGGAAGGAGGAGCCGGGAGTGCTGAGTCCCTGGGCCCTGGGAGGGTTTGTGTCTGGAGATCAGGGGCTGTGCGGGGGGGATAGCAAAGGATGGGGTCCAGCTCAGGAGGGATGGGGATGTGGGGTGTGGCAGGGACCTGGAGAGAGAAGAGAGCAGGGACAGAGAGCTCAGGCTTTGAGAGGCTGGGAAAAGGGAGCTGGGCAGTGGGGACAGTCGGCAAGGTGCTGGAGTGACAGACAGACAGGCTGACAGGCAAGCAAAGCTGAAAGCCCTTTCTGGCTTCCCAGGTGGTGCCCAAAAGGACTCTGTGTTCCAGTTCCCAGCAGAGATGACTGTCCAGGCAGGACACAGCGCAACTCTGTTCTGCAATTTCTCCACCAGAGATTCTGTTCCCTACCTCTCCTGGTACCAGCAGCACCAGACCCAGTCCCCTCAGAGGCTGCTGTGGGTGAACAAGTACAAAGCTCGTGTGGATGCTGGGAGGTTCTACACTGTGATGTCTGCAGAGAATTCCCAGACGCTTCTGCATGTGCAGAATGCAGAGCTGCAGGACAGCGCTGCCTATTTCTGTGTGCTGGAGCCACCCTGGTGCCCAGAGCATGCAGTGCTGCACAAAAACGTGGGGGGTGCTCTGGGGAGAGGTTTCCTCCTTGTTACTGCTTGCCTGGAGCTCTGAGCTCAGCCTGCCCAGCAGCATAACCTGGTGCTGAGGAGAAGTTGGGTCTCTTCCTCCCCTGCCTGGGCTGCTGAGAACAGTCCAGCGGGACTTTTCCAGCTGCACGAAGATCTGGGGTTGATGATGATGGAAAGAGTCCAAGACCTCTGATGGCTGCAGCCTAACTTAGCAAAGCAGGCTTGGAAGTGTCCTCTGCTTCAAAGAGCTGGACCACAGAGTGCAGTCTTAGTTCAAGGAACCTCTCAGCTCATCTTTTCCTTCCCTTGCTCTGTGCCTCCCATGGTGGTCACATCTGGAGAATGAGGCTTTTGGGAGGTGGGACAGTTGCACTCATGTTTTACCCCATGGCCCAAGTAGGGGGAAGAGTCTGCATGGAACGGGGCAAAACTGCACCCCTAAGAAGTCAGAGTGAACAGAGCAACCCAGGCCCTTTCCTAAAGCAGTGGGACAGCTGCTGGGATCACTCTGGGGATTCAAGTGAATCCCTGACGAAGTGAAGCACTGCGCAAACTGGAACACAAACCCGAGGGAGGAACCACTCCTCCCTTGTCTGGTTGGAGAACCCTTACTGCAGGGGTTGGTCACCCTTCCCAAGTGCTGCTCTTTTGAGCACTGTGAGGCATTTGGTGTTTACCCCAGAGAAAACAGAGGGAGGTGGGGGCTTTAGAAGTGAGGTTCAACCCAGATTAAGAGGACTGTAATGTGGGTGAGAGGAGCCCTAGGGGAACTGTTGTCTCCTCATGCCCTTGACGCACAGGGACACTTGCGCTTTGGTGAGAGATTGTGCAGGGACGTGGTGATGGGCGGGAGAGGGTGTCTCTCTCTTCTCCCACTGAGGCCCTTCAAAAGTCACTTCATTTTCTCTGGAAAGCCTGCCCAAGAGCTTGCTTCACTTCTTTGTTCCTGAGTGTGTAAATGAAGGGGTTCAAGAGCGGAGTTATAACTGTGTTGAAGGTATTGACGAGCTTGTTCAGCTCCAGGGAGTTCTGGGCCGATGGCTTGACATACAGGAACATGGCGGAGCCGTACCAGATCGTGACGACACCGAGATGGGCAGAGCAAGTGGAAAAGGCCTTTCTGCGGCCATGGGCTGACTGGATTCTCAGGATGGAGGAGATGATGAACACGTAGGAGAGCAGGGTGCCCACACAGGAGGCCACCACAACAACGATGGAGACCAGGAAGGTTGCCAGCTCCACGGGCCACGTGTCACTGCAGGAGAGGGCGAGGCAGGAATCGATATCGCAGAGGAAATGGTTGATGACATCTGGCCCACAGAACGTCAACCTGGAGGTCAGAAAGGCCAGCAGGGAAATGGCCAGAAAGCCTCCCAGCCAGGAGCCGAGCACCAGGCAAACAGAGAGGCCCCTGCTCATGAGGGAGCTGTATCTCAGGGGGCAGCATACGGCCAAGTAGCGGTCATAGGCCATGACAGAGAGGAGAAAACACTCAGTGGAGCCCAAAGAGAAAACGAAGAACAACTGCAGGATGCAGACACGGAAGGAGATAGTCTGGCTCGTTCCCAGCAGGACTCCTATGGCTTTGGGAACAACACCCGTAGTGTACCAGATCTCCAGAAAGGAGAGATTGCAGAGGAAAAAGTACATTGGGGTCTGGAGTTTCCTGGTTGTCCACACGAGGGCTATGATGGATGTGTTGCCCATTACTGTCAGGGAGTAGATCAGGGCAAATAGCACCGCAAGGGAGACCCGGAAATGCCACGTGCCTGGGAAGCCAAGCAGGATGAACTCTTCCACACTTGTCCCGTTCTCCACATCCTCCCGAGTGTCCAGTTCCATCTGCAAAGACAGGAAAGTTTTTGTTAGGGTTTTCTTGCCTGTGCTGATCCTTCAGGTGCTCCTGGTAGCAAGACAAAGCCATCACCTTGAAAAAGGGGTTGATGCAGAGCATGGGAAACAGCATGTGCCCCAGGTTCCACTGGTCAGGGAAATCCTTTGCTGCAGAGCCATGTTTGGAGAACTAGACCTCACCCTGATGGCAAGACCTTCACCATCTCATGCACGTGGAGAAACATTTCTCAGAGCACACACAGAGCTGTCTCCTTTAGAACACGGTGTCTGCAATCACCTCTGGGAGACGAATAACCAATTTAGGAAAGGGATGAGAGCTGAGGATCTGCAGCTCTGTGAGAGGCTGTTGCAGTGGGGGAGAGAAGAGCCCAGCTCCACTCCTTGGGGCAGCCAGGACTGATCTATGGTTTCAGCCAATGAGACCGAGGGTCTTGTCTATTTTCTTCCTCCCATGTTTCAGCACAGGAATCTTTTGCAAATCCCTCCAGGGCCTCCATCTGCTTCTCAGTACAGCATGGGTAGGATTCACCTCGGCCATCTCAGAGACAGGAGCAGGACTTTTGCTGACCAAAGATAAAGATCTATGATGAAATGCTCCTGCCTCAGCTCCTCTTTGCTGTCATTTCTGAGTGGGCTGAGAGATAGAGAATCCTAGAATGGTTTGGGTTGGAAGGGACCTTAGAAGCCCATCCAGTTCCAACCACCTTGCCTAGGCATGGACACCTCCCACTGGATCAGTTGTGCCAAGCTCCATTCCTCTTGGCTTTGAACACCTCCAGGGATGGGGCAGCCAGAGCTTCCATGGGAAATATGTGTCAGTGCCTCCCCACCCTTGTGAAGAATTTTTTCCTAATCTCTAATCTAAATCTTCCTCCTTCCAATCTGTAGCCATTCTGGCTTGTCCTATCAGTGCAGGCCGCTAAAAAATAGTCCCTCCACATCTTTCTTGTTGCCCCTTTTGGTAATGGAAGGCCACTATAAGTTCTCCTTGGAGCCTTCTCTACTCCAGGCTGAACAATGCCATCTCTCTCAGCTTGTCCTCATAGGAGAGGTGCTGTAGCCCTTGGATCATCTTCTTGGCCTCCTCTTGACCCATTTCAACAATTCCATATCTTTCTTATGTGGGAATTCCAGAACTAGATACAGGACTCCAGGTGGACATGGTTCATCTCACCTCACACACAGGGCTAAAATCCCTCTAGAAGTGCCAGACCAAGGCAGGACTCTAATGAGGAGCTCAGATAGGTCAGTTGGGCATCTCAGCTGGAGCAGAGTTATCTGTCACTTAGTGACTGAAGACAGAATTCTCTGAGCTGAATCCCCTGCTGAGGTCACTCTGCAGAGAAGCCAGCCCAGGTGCAGGGTATGATCTCTGCCCTCCCTGCTGACAACAGAGGATTCTTGACCAGATCCTTAGGGGAGAACTGATCTTAGCTTGGGTAGGTGCCTAAGACAGATGGTGTGGAATCCCCATCTGCAGGATCCCTTTCTCTCCTTTCTTCCTCCTTAGGGATTTATATCCCAGAAATCTCCTATTGTTGCTAAGGGACAGAGCAATCCCCCTTAACCTGGTTCTCCTTAAATGTTCACGGCATTGGAGGTCTGTGCTGTGGGTCTGGGAAGGCTTCACTCACCGGCTCAGCCAAAGGAAATGATCCAAGCGACATCTCTTCCTGCACCATCCTCCAGATGAAGCCAGGGTCTCCTTGGCTGAGGGAAAACATTGGGAAGAGTCTGATTTATTGGAGGAGCTCTGGAGCCATGACATCAGGAGAAGCTCCCACCTTGCCCACTCACTTCAAGCTGTCGACAACTGCCTGATGTTGTTTCCTCTCTTTCTACCCAGGAGGTATTAACAGCTTCTGCTCCTGCTTTTCTTTCCCCCTCACAGCCACCACTGCACTACCCCAAAGGGGACCCTGTGTGCCCACAGGCTGTAAACTCTCTCCCGGTCAGCTCCACACAGGGAGAGCAAACATCAGAATAACCAACATCGCTAGCATGAAACCGTCCCACACCCACCTCATGAGCTCACTGAAGCTCAACCTGGCCAGACAGAGATGTTTTCTGTTTTCCCTCTGTGCCCCAGGGAGTTTGATCTCTGAGGGATCTCCTATAGTTGGTGCGGATGGATGATGGTCTCTCTTCACAAAGGCCAATTAAAGAGCTGGAAGGCAATTCTCTGGAGTGGCTGGATGTTTGCTCCTTCCCCCAGCTGTGGTTCATTAAACTTGTGAGGAGCTTACTGCTCTCTTGAGTGACAAGTCACTGACATGCAGGGAATGTCTGAGCAACACACACCCCAAGAGACTGGGATCGAGAAACAGTTGGTGCTGGATGCTAACACAGTCTTGATACCACCCAGGTGGCACCTGTGGTCACCTGAATCCAGAGAGAGTAAGGGAAAGTATTCACATCCCTCAGTTCAGAGCCTGTAGCTGCAGTTAAGGCCCCAGCCTTCAGGCTTCCTGTAAGTGAAGATCTATGCACAAAGTCCAACAAGAATTGAGTAGGGGGGGGAACTGATCTCTGTCTGCAGAGCAGGGTCTCAAGTGAGTGACTCATCTTGCTCCTCTGATAATAAGCAGAGAGAAATAAGTGCTGTACAGCATCAGTTCAGCTCATTCAGAAGATGCTGTCTTACACATCAGGTGATCCATGACTTAGAAACACTTGGGTTTCTTCCATGGGTGCTCAAGATTAACTGGACAGCAGGCTTAAACAGCACACAGACATACAAATCTGGACCAAGGTCTGTGTGTTATGGGTAACATCAGAACTCTATTGGTGTAGCCAGAAAGAATCCCATCATTATAAGTTGGAACATTCTTACAGCCTTAGATGCTCCCTGCTGTCCCAAGTGATCTCCTTAAGGGAGATCTGGGGATGTGGGAGCAGCCCCAGCTTTGAAAAGAGAGGGGATCCTGAGGGGTGTATTCACACATCAGCAGAGGGTGGTGTGCCTGGGAGAAGCCAGACTCCCCTCAGGCTGCAAACTCTGAGGCTGGGACACCACAAATGATACCAAAATACCCCGGTAAGACAGGCACTCAGGCTCTTCAAGGCGTTCCTTAAATGCCATTTATTAGTGCTAGGTCTAGAAAGAAAGAGAAGACAATCCAGATGCCCTTCGATCCCTCCAGATGCTGGGAGCTCTGAGCTGCTCAAAATCAGCTGCTCTCACAGATTCAGAGAATTACGAATCACATAAGGTGGAGAGGGACCTCTGGTGGTCATCTGGTCCAACTACCTGCTCAGGCAGGGCCATCCAGAGCCAGGTGCTCAGGGCTGTCTTGAGGTAGGTGCTGAATATCTCTAAGGAAAGAGACTCTGCAACCACCCCAAGCACCACATGCCAGTGCTTGGTCACTCACACGACACACTCTGGGGCACAGGAGAGTGTGCGCATCCCATCCACAGAAGCGCTGGCCTATTTTTGTCAGTTGACGATTTCTTCAAAGGAAACAGTTCTGCTCCTCCTTTCAGCTGTCAAACATCCCTGCCAGTTGTTCATTGCATGGGAACAAATGCCAGCAGCTTCCACATCCCTGTTTCTCGGGAGCCAAATCACAGGGTTCAGCAAGGGGTAAGAGCCATGTAAAGAACAGCTGCTGCTCTCTCAGGAGATGGGTCCAATCACCATGAAGCAAACCCAATCTCTGGTTACAAGGCCCTTGTTTGAGGTGTAAAACCTGCATGGATCCTGTGCTTTTCCTCTGCCTTTGCAAAGTCTCTTCATTGGGCAGGCAAACCAGGGCTCCTGCCAAGAGCCACAGCAGCACCCGGGCAGAGCCTGCACTAAAGGGCTCCCTGGTCCATCAGATAAAATGCCATCCCTCCAACAAAGATAACTGCAGATGCTGCCATCATTAGGAAGGACCTTCTGCTTATTATGGGGTCTGCTATGGTGGACTTAAGAAGTCCAGCCGTGCTGCTGCAGAAGATGTTTATTGACAGCATGGCTACGGAAAAGGTATTTCAGACTTGATGGTGAAATCTTTATCAAAGATTGGCCTTCAGTGGTTCTGAGAGCACTAAGGAGGAAGTACTCAGCAGTGAGGGATCATGCCCAAAGAAAAGACCCTACAGGAGATCCCAGCTTCCCCTTCCTCTTTGAAAAGAAAAGGGTCTCCTCATGCCCTCTGTCTTCTCCACCAGAGCAACACCTTTCTCCTTTAAAAGCGTGGGGAGCACCCAAGAATGACAAAGCACAGGGAGTCCAGGCTTGAATGGAGCAGAACTTTAATGAGTCATAGAGGGAAACTAAGTCACTCCAAGTGGAAGTTAGAAGTGCAGGGAGCCCAGCAAGCAGCTTAGAGTCTGATATCCTTGACTGTAGAGAACTTACTATGTGTATTCTGTCAATTTGCCCCATGGAGTGAGAGGAGACAGAGGATCCCCACCAGGAGGACCTTGTTGTCAAGGAAAAGAAAAGCAAACAAGGAGAAGGGAAGAAAGGCAAAACCGTTCAAAGTGTGAAAGATAAAAGATGTCTGGTTCTCTGCTGGTTCTCTGCCTAGCACCACGTTATGAGTTCCTCAAGGTGTCTCCATGGGGTTTCTCCAACATCCTATTCACAGGACGTACCTCCTGCCACAGTAGCGGCCAGCAATGCCAGAGAGGCCAAAGCCCCCGGAGTTGATGGGCACTCCCTGAGAGCTGAGGATGCTGCCAACAGCAGCGGAGGTGGAGGAGCCCACAACGGTGTTCTGAGGGAAGGAGCTGAGGATGGGGCCAGGCAGGGTCACCACCACGGGAGAGGGCTCGATGGCGACGGTGGAGCTCTGGCACTGCCACACACAGCACTCATTGCAGCTGCTGGCCAGTGGGCACGGGCCGCAGGGCTGGCAGGGCTGGCACGGGTTGTAGCAGGACATGTCTAAGAGTCAGAGGGTACCTGGGAGAGGAAAGAGAAAGGAAGAAATGTACAGGCACATGTGTGAGGAGTCTGAGAGTGATGCTTGTAACAGCCCCATCAGAGTGACCCAGGCTGACAGCACTGGGACCTGACCAGCACTGGAGCTGTGTCCTCTGTCCTCAGGGCTGTGTTCTTGCCCTGGAAATCCTGGGGCCTTTGATCCCAAGGCTCAGAAGAAGCCTTCATTGGGGAATCAACATGGAACAAATGTGGAAATGAAAAGGCAGCAGTGATGGAAACCAACGCCCAGTCCCTATCATCAGCTGTGATGCTTTGCATCCAAGATGAGCTTGTCAGAAAATTGTTGCTTCTGCAAAGGTGCCTCTGGTCCTGCGGCAATGAAGGGCAGGGATAAAAGCCAGCCCAAGTCCCTGCTCACTCATTCCCTCTCTTGCCTTCTTCTGCTTGGGAACGAGGTGAGTCTGAAGCCCCTTTTCCTCCTCTTCCAAAGTGAGATCTCCACTTGTTGGATCTCTCTGTTGATGTTGGTTTTGTTACCTGTTTGGGCTTGTTCATCTTGTCATGACAGATTTAAGTGGGGAGAACATCTGCTTTGAGCGGTGCTGGGACATGGCTGAGCGGGCATTTTACTTCATAAACAAAGAAAGATCTTCCTTGTACCAGGCTGCTTTTTGTAGGACCCAGGCCGGATGAGGCACTGAAGACCATGTGGGTCCTGGCAGAGCTTCCAGTTCCCTCTTCCTCCTCTGTGACAGGATAACCAGCCTGCTCCTCACCCATTCTTCTGCTCTCATTCCTCTCTGCTTCTCCCCAGGTGCAGCTGCAGCCCCCAGACATGTCCTGCTACAACCCATGCCAGCCCTGCCAGCCCTGCGGCCCGTGCCCGCTGGCCAGCAGCTGCAATGAGTGCTGTGTGCGGCAGTGCCAGAGCTCCACCATCGCCATCGAGCCCTCTCCCGTGGTGGTGACGCTGCCTGGCCCCATCCTCAGCTCCTTCCCTCAGAACACCGTTGTGGGCTCCTCCACCTCCGCTGCTGTTGGCAGCATCCTCAGCTCTCAGGGAGTGCCCATCTCCTCCGGGGGCCTTGATCTCTCCTGCATCACCAGATGCTACAGTAGCAGAAGGTGCCCTCCCTACTAAAGCTGCTGGACGCAGCTCTTGGAAGTCTCCCCGAGATCTACAGACATGGTGCTGCATAAAGAATGAATATTCAGGCCGTTGCTTTCTCAGGACTTCACCATCTTTTTCTCCTCCTGAAAATGATGGGAGGAGGGGCAAAGTTTGGGGTCATGTATCTCCTTTCATTTTCCCACCTACTTCTCTTTCTCCCTTTGTTCTTTTTTGCTCCTCCCCAGGTCTGTTTGGCTCCCAAAGCCAGCCTTCACTCTGCAGGATAGGCAGAAGGGTGCCCTGCGTGAACTGTACCACATCCAAGTGGTGCAGTCTCTTGCATGCTCCTTGTCATCCTTGCACTGAGGGTCTTTGCTTGAAGTGACCTTCATTCCCTTTTCTGACTCATTAAAGATTTCTGCAACTCAGTTTGCATCTCTGGATGGTCCTTTTGTCCATGTGTGCTCTCACAAGGTGCCCAAGAAGAATGGCTTTGATTTTGGCTGGGTTAAGATAAGGGTACGAGGGGACCCTGATGACTCCCAGAAGACTGGGAGGTTGTGACACACTGCAGAGGGTCCTCTTGGGCTCCTCTCCTGTGGCAGAATGCAGAACATCCCTAGTGATCCACAGATGCTTGCCATGCAGCATCTGTGCCCACACACACCACTCAGGTCCTGCAGAAAAATACTAGGACAGTGGGAGTCCATTGAGACATGGCACCCAGCAGGCTTAAGGGACTGAGCGGCCTTCTCCTCTTGGTCAGTGCTATGCGGGGGAAGGAGGAGAAGGAACACGCCCCCAAAATATGGCAAGAATTTGGATGGGGGGAACAGACAAAGGGATGGGCCATGGACCCACCTTCACCTTCATCTCTTATCCATTGACCAGTCTGGGGCCATGGACAACATGCAGGGGCATGGGCAGCAGGGATCAGTGCCTCCTGCAGCCCCACTACCACTCCTACAGCACTTGGTGGGCCCCAGAATTTGTCAGGCGTGCAGGTCTCACATGGAGTTGTCTGCATCTGGTGAAACATGTGTTAAAGGAGATGGCTGAGAGGATCAGGAACTCAGTCACAACCAGGGAAAGGTGGAAAAAAAAGACTTTTCCAGGCAGCAGGAAACACAAATCGTGGTCCTGGTGATGAGGAAATTCTCCAGTATTTTGGGGACAAAGGTTGTGATGCAGAAGATCTCCAAGAAGGAAAGCCCTGAAAAGTAGAACTCTACTGAGATCCTCAGGACCTGCTTAATCCCAGAGGGACAAGGAGGAAGCTTTTCCCACCATGGTTAAGAGACACATGGAGAAGACAAAGACAAGCAGGACCATGCACAACCTGCTTGACTATGTCTGAATTTCTTTGAGGCAAGGCACTGTCCCATTGGGAACAACTGTCATGCCCAGAAGTGACGGAGACCAGCTCACAGGGACGTCTAAGAGAGACTAGACGGACTACTGCTCTGGTGGCAAGTAGCAAATCTTTATTCCTCAACCAGAGTTTTTATACTCTCCTGGGAGAGCTTGTCAGTTTCTACCAAGCTTGAGTGCGCTGTTTACATTACGGCTATTCTTACCGTGAGAATACAAGTTATGTAAGTTCTACAAGTGAGGGACTACGTGTCTGTTCAAGGATTCACACATTCTTCTGTTTGTGCTGGTCTTATCTTAGACCTGCAGGTGCCCTGGAAATATATTTAACTCGGGCCCTGGAATGATGAGAAACTAAGCATGTTGCCAAGAGCCCTGATAGTCCACAACCTCCCTTTCAGGAGGAGCAGCTTTGTTGTTGGCATGATACTCTGTTCCTGACCCTTTCAGGCCAGACAGAATATTGCTCTCCAGGCTCTTGGCTTTCATTATTCTGTCTTTGACCCTTTCAGGCCCCCAGAATGTCTAATAGTTCTCCTCATTCCACCCTTTCTTATTTGTTAAATTGAAAGTGGTATTGGCTTGTCTCTAATATGTTCCAATTTAATTTTTCTCAAATCTACTATTACTTGTTGGAATTGTTTTATGATAAGTCTTAGTACATATGGACAGACAAGTAGTCCCAACAAGATTACAACAGCAATTATAATCAGGCCATAAATCCCTTGTTTGAAAGATTCAAAAGACGGAAAAGCAGATTTTAAAGCATTGACAAAAGTTTCTGTCTGTTCAGCTACAGATAGATCTATCTTATGAGAATTTAACATATCTTGAATATGTTGCCTCAATTCACCCAGGTCCAAGGAAGTATTGGCATTATCCCAAATGCCTTGTAAGTGACTTTGGACTTTCTGCCATGAGAATACAGTGCAATTATATTTCACTGGAGTTACACAAATAGTACGATATTTTGCATGGCACAAAAGGGATTCTCGAGTTGCTAAGATCTGCAATTGTCTCCCCATAATATCAACAGTGTCTTTAAGCGAATTCAAACGTAGTTCAATTTTCTCATCCCAATTGATTTGATTTTGGAATGCCTTTGATATGTTTATTGATAGCTCATTGACATACGTGGCTGTTTGAATACTTGTGGTCAAAGAAATGGAGGCTACTGTTGTTACAGTAATAGCAGTAATTAAGGCTGTAATTCCTGCTATTATTAGTCCAATCATTCTCTTATGCCGGTGCATGAGTTGCTGCGTTGCCTTTTCCAATATTTCTGATCCTCTATCCGCATACCAGTTTGTGATAGTTTGACAGGTAAATACACATAATCAGGCTGTTTTACCAATAAAAAGGAATCACTAGTGCTGTTTATGCAATTGGAAATTTGACAGTTGGTACAATTAACTGTATTATTAATAATGGTCAACATTCCACTTAGGAACGCATAAGGTTCTGGAACACAAGCCCGCATATAAAACTGAATGACATTTTGTGTCTCTCCCATTGCCCATACTGATCCTATTTGAGTCCATGTAATATTTAGTTTTTTTGCCTTAACTTTTCCCATGGCGGCAACAGCCTTCCATAAATTAGAATAGAATGTACGATTATTTTTTGTCCATATTCCAGAAACTAAATTTATTTGCCGCAATTGTTTATTAATTATATTCCAGTCACATAGAGATGTATTTGAACACGTTGTTTCATTAGCGTGACACACTCTCCAAGATGGTGCAAAATCCATCTGTGGAGGAGATAAATTTCGACATGGGGGAATATGCGGAGGGGGTACTCCAGAACCTTTACTTCCATTCGTAAGATTTGGATAATAAAAATCTAAAGCCCAATGAATCCCTGCCGACACATTAGTATCCCAATCATGCTGAACAATCACTTCTTCACACAATAATTCAGTATGATTAGTTTGAAAACACATTGGATTCCCATCTATTTTCCCAGAAAAGTTAAAGTTTGCTGAAAAGGCCATAATATGTTTATCAGAATATTGTCCCATAAATATAGTCCGATTATTGTATACAGGTATGTCCACTGGTTCTTCCCATGTGACTGGATGGATAACAGGAGGATTGGGGACAAAAGCCCAATAGGTTTCTGCCTTACATCCGTGTTGTATCAGCCATAGGGTGCTCAGCAGCATTGCTACCAACCGGATCCTCGTCTCCCAGTCTCTGCTCAACGACAGTCTTTGCATTCGTCTCCGCAGCTTTCCCATTTTTGTTTTTGGCATGTCGGACGCACCGTTCTGGAATCCACCGGGGTGAGGTTTCATCTGTTGGAAAAACACAAACATACCCTCTGCCCCAGATTAGTACCGGATCAGGACCACGTATTTTTCCATCCATTGGATCTTTCCAATATATGTCAGGCTTATTGTTATTTTTATAATCCCAATGTCTGTCAGCAGCAGACTGACCATCTTCATCCAATGTTAAAAAATTTAGAACAAATAAGGCATGTGATAATAAGGAAAATGGGGTATCCTTTATTCCCCATGTCCCCCTTTTTAGTTTATTAATTTGAGTTTTTAGAAGGTGATTGTATTTCTCAACTATACCTTGTCCTTGCGGGTTATACGGAATGCCTGTCTTGTGTTGAATAGAAAATTGTTGACAAAAGGTTTTGAATCCTTGACTAATGTAGGCAGGGCCGTTGTCAGTTTTTATCGTTTTCGGAATCCCCATAACACTAAAGCAATGAAGTAAATGTGTACATACGTGCGATAATTTCTCCCCTGACAGAGCAGATGCAACGGAAAAATGTGAAAAAGTATCTATGGTGACATGAACATACGAAAGTTTCCCAAAAGCTGGAATATGAGTAACGTCCATTTGCCATAAATCATTAGGCAACAAGCCTCTAGGGTTAACGCCGTAGTGAGGGGCAGGCAGTAATGGAGCACAAGAGGAGCAATCTTTAACGATCAATCGTGCTTGTTCTCGTGTAATATTACACATTTTTCTTAAGGTACGGGCAGATAAGTGATGTAATTCATGGAGTTGTTTAGCCTTACATATATTGTATATTTGCGGTTTTGTCAGATCATCAGCTAATTGATTGCCTTGTGCCATAGGACCAGGCAGATTAGAATGACTACGAATGTGCCCCACAAAAACTGGGCAGTCCCTTTGCAGCAACAGGGACTGTATAAGACTTAAATGCTGTTGAATGAAAGTTACCTTAGAATGTATCATTGGTACTGTTTCAAGCATACACAGAGCCTGTACAATATACAAACTATCAGTAATAATGTTCAAAGGTTGCGCATATTTCAGTAATGCCTGGTAAACAGCATATAGTTCAGCCATTTGTGCAGAAACATCCTGTAAAATCCAAACAAAATGATCAGGTGGTGATAATAGTACAGCACGACCATTTGAAGATCCGTCAGTATATACAGTCAAAGCATCCTGTAAAGGTGCTTGTTTTACAATTTTGGGAAAAACAATAGAGTGATATGTTGCAAAACTGAGTAATTTGTTTAATGGGTACTTGTTAGATATTTCTCCTGGAAAATTTGCAAGGGATAAGGCAAAGTCATCCATCATATTGAGCAACCATGTAATTTGATCAGGTTTATAAGGCAAGATTATTTTTACTGGCTCTTTTCCAAGATAAGTTATACTTAGTTTTCGACCTTGTTGCACACACTCTGCAACTTTATGGGGGTACGATTTTAAGACAACATTCTGACCATGACGGCCATGAATCCAACAGAGGATTCCATCCTGATACAATACTCCTGTAGGAGATAATTTAGTGGGAAGAATAATTCCCAAGGCTTATTTATGTCAGCGTAATTTAATCTCGCATCTGTCATGGCCTTTTCTACTTTTGTCAAGGCTTGAGAGGCTTCCTCAGTCAAGCCACGAGGGGAATTAGGGTCAGGGTTTCCTTCCAATATCTTAAATAAAGGGCTGAGGTCAGAAGTGGTGAGTTTCAGAAACGGCCGTATCCAATTAATGTCACCTAAAAGTTTTTGGAAATCATTCAAGGTTGTTAGATGTTGTACTGAAAGAGCAATTTTCTGTGGTGCAAAATACTTAGGATACAATTGAAATCCTAGATATTTAAAGGGAAAGGTTCGCTGTATTTTATCTTGGGCTATCTTCAGCCCATTTCGCTCTAATTGTTGTTCCATGTGAGAATAGGCTGCTGTCAGTAATTCCACAGATTCAGCAGCCAACAAAATATCATCCATATAGTGAATGCAAATTAATGTTGGAAAACACAATCTAGTTTGTTCAAGACTTTTGTTTACAAATTTCTGACATAAAGTGGGACTATTAGCCATACCTTGAGGTAAAACTTTCCATTGATATTGGTCCATAGGTTCACTGTAATTGACAGAAGGAACGCTGAAAGCAAATCTCTGGCAATCATCGGGATCTAACAATATTGTATAAAAACAGTCCTTTAAATCAATTATTATTTTCTGATAATTTGGTGGTATTGCCATAGGGCTAGGTAGCCCAGGTTGCAGAGCACCCATAGGATGCATGGTCTTATTTACTGCTCGAAGATCTTGCAATAATCTCCATTTACCTGTTTTCTTTTTCACTACAAATATAGGAGAATTCCATGGAGATGTAGATGGTTCAATAATGTCATGACTGGGTAAATGGATGTCAATACTTTCTGGATAATCTATTAGATCTACTTATAAATTCAAAATATTTGCTATGCAGCACTTAGCATATTCATTTATCATTGTGATATAAATGATTGTTGAGCCTTGGCCTAATAACTGAACACTTCTTTTTCTTCCTTTAGTGATTATCATTATAATCATTTAAATTTTAGTGAATATAGTTTTTGGGGTTAATGTGGCAAAATATCTACTCAATAATTTGTAATGAAGCTTTTGAATTTTCGTCTATTATTGCCTCAATTATCCCTAAAGGTTGTCTGCACTAGGACCCAGCAATTGCTGACGAGCAACAGTGGAATGCAGAGCGTTCTCACAACATTTTCCTAGAACGATAACACCGTTAACTCCTTTAGACTGCTGCAAAGCTGAAAGAAAAAACTTAGAAAGGAAAGAGAAGGGTGGGAGGGCGGGGCGTCGGGGGGGCACTCACACACATACAGCTGCATGTTTTGCTAGGCATTTTAAAACTTTTTTTTTTACTAGGTATTTTAAAACTTTTCCTTCTGAAGCCTTTCATTCCAAAGATCTCCAGGTAAATCTACCTGTTTGCCGGCTTAGTGGACATTTGAGATTGAAAGGTCCCAGAGATATATTTTCAAGGTTAATCAAAAACAATTTTTAAGTCTTACAAACGTTTGAAGCGCTTCAAACACACACACGCACACCCACTCATTTCTCAGCTAGCCGAATACAGTCATACAATGTTGGTTATTACTATTGGATCCACAATTTTTCCATGTTACGGATGTTTAAATTACACACGGTACTGGGAACATACAACACTTAAATTACGTAGATGCATTATCTAATAAGGCTTATATCGATTGTCTAACAAATATTTCACTTATGGTAATCTTTTGTAGTTTCTGTATTGATAGAATCACGGACTGGTCAGTTGAACCACAGCCTCTGTCTCTTCATGGGGTACAACTGCTGAAAAACAAATCAGTTGAATGATTCTAGTGTCCTTTGATATAAAGTCAGGAGGCATAGGCATTCAAGCTATTACTTGCATCGCTCTCATAAAGTCGGCATCAGTCAATTCTGGTAAAACAAGCAATCTTTGTAACAGGTGATCATGCAATTAACAATGCACAAAGTCCATCTTTGGATTCTTTTAGGCTGATCATTTAAGCAACACTTATCTAGCGGTGATATTGTCTGCTTGCTTATCTAGGGTCTCTTGTAGTTTGTCTAGAAAAGTCATGTAATAAATGCCATTTTCTAGATTTCTTTTTTATTACAAATACGGGTATGTTCCAAGGACTATTAAATGGGACTGTATGCCCGTGATCTATTTGCTCTTCCACTAAATTTTGAAATGTACCCAATTTTTCACTCGTTCATGATTCCAATGTCTATTCCCATTGTATTTAACACATCTCTCCCCCACAAGATTAGTGGAACGTGCACAACTAAGGGTTACACTACATTTCAACATAAGAGGCTGAGTTTATAGGGACTAAGCCAAATGTATTTCAGGGATTCTAATGGACTCAAATCTTTGTGAGTCATGCTCTACAGAGTCAGCTTGGAACACAATTGCTTTGAATAAAATTAAATACACTATTCAGCTATCTGTTGGTATTAATACTAGTGGAAATGGTGTTCGTAACACTAGTGGAGACAGCATTCATACTCTTGCTTAAATCGTTCCAGTACAGCCTGCATTAATGACCCCAGGTAAAACAAAGATTCCCAATCGAATTATTGACAATCATTCTAATTACAAGTTAGTAAACCCACCCCCCAATGGTCCGTTTACGTTCCGTGGTGTTGTGTGAAGTGCAGACGATTGCAGCACCACTTGGTTTCGTGGCGGCAGTGGTGGTGGTGAGCGGCTGGAGAGGAGCTCTGTGACCCCGGGGGGGGGGGGGGTGGGGGGGGTGGGAAAGCATCCAGAGACTTAGAACAGGGAAGCGAATGATACAGTCGTTTAATGGAGGAGCGCGTTTCTCTTACCCACTTTTCATCACCTGTGTCTCCTCTTAAACATTCTTTAACCAGAGACCACAAGGTGAAGGCATCAATAGGGACCTTTTCAGGCCCATGAATAGTATAATAGCTTTGAATCTTATCTCCTACCTTATTCCAAGTTTCAATATTAATTGTACCATCTTTAGGAAACCATGGACAAACTTCTTGTATGAAATCTAAAAAATGATCAACTTGTTTTCTTGTAACTTTTACCCCCCTAGCACAAAGCAGGGACTTTAACATACTTGCAAAGATGTTACGTTCATTACTGAAAGCAATGCCCATTTTTTTTTATTTTTTTTTTTATTATTCTTCTCTTTTTTCCTTTTCTCTTTCTTTCTATTCTTCTCTCTCTTTCTCTTTTCTTTCGTCTGCCTCAAAATCCCTTGTCCTCGCCCTCGATTTCAACTTGCCAACCGCGGCTCGTGAAGGCGAGCGACGTCCTGTCCTTTAGCAACTGAGTATCCCGGGTTTCGGCACCAAATGACGGAGACCAGCTCACAGGGACGTCTAAGAGAGACTAGACGGACTACTGCTCTGGTGGCAAGTAGCAAATCTTTATTCCTCAACCAGAGTTTTTATACTCTCCTGGGAGAGCTTGTCAGTTTCTACCAAGCTTGAGTGCGCTGTTTACATTACGGCTATTCTTACCGTGAGAATACAAGTTATGTAAGTTCTACAAGTGAGGGACTACGTGTCTGTTCAAGGATTCACACATTCTTCTGTTTGTGCTGGTCTTATCTTAGACCTGCAGGTGCCCTGGAAATATATTTAACTTGGGCCCTGGAATGATGAGAAACTAAGCATGTTGCCAAGAGCCCTGATAGTCCACAACCTCCCTTTCAGGAGGAGCAGCTTTGTTGTTGGCATGATACTCTGTTCCTGACCCTTTCAGGCCAGACAGAATATTGCTCTCCAGGCTCTTGGCTTTCATTATTCTGTCTTTGACCCTTTCAGGCCCCCAGAATGTCTAATAGTTCTCCTCACAGAAGGAATCAACTACCCAGGCAAGAGGGAGGAAACACAGGTGTGCTCAGGTAAATCCTTTGTCTGCGTGGGTGTCAGAAACATAAAATGAACCATTGCTGCAAGGCAAGGGAACCAGTTCACCCCAGAGGAAGACCTGTCCCAGACAGAGTTGGAGAACTGTTGTGAGACCGCAGGAAGGAGAACTTGGCAGAGCTCTGAGAAAATTTTCTGGTTTGTTGGAGTGGAGCTTTGCCAGGTTAGAGCTGGCTCCTGTTGCAACTCATTCTATGTCTGATAATTCCTGGGTGCATTGGTTTCTTGATGGCCCATTTCCTACTTACCTCATTTTTAATTGCCTACTTGAAGTGTCAATGGAGCCCATTAATGATGATCTAAAACTTGTGTGGAGATCTTATCACATGTCCTCAGGAAGGGAAAAAAACCTGGGTGGAGCTCCTGGTGTGTTTGTACAAGGCAGATGAGATATAAGACAACACTGAATGAGCTGAGCATCCTCTAGAATCAATGAGGGTCAGGTTCTTCATATAACCATGAAATTCTTCAGCCATGTCTTCTTAACCTGCCCTCAAGGCAAGCCTGATGGGGACCATGTAGCTTCTCATAGTCTGTGGGGCAGGCAAACGAACATCATGGAGGAACCAGCATGAAAATCCATAGCTAAGCAGTGCAGGCTCTCTGCTTCCCACAGTGCTCCCTGCACTGATCACCTCCACTTTGACAGACTCTGTTTCCCTCTTTAGAAGGGAAAGTGACCTCCATGAGGACCTTTAATCCGTGGATGCTTTCCCAGTTCCTAAGGAGAGTGGAAGGGCATGAGAGAACAAGGAAACCCATTTCCATTCACTGAGGAAAGAAGGATCAGGACACCTGAAGCAGCTGTTCCTTTGAGGAGCATCCATTGGAAAAGAGGAAGACATCCCTGGCTTCTCTGCTGCCAGTGACCACCACTGCCGTGCCCAGGCCCACAGAAGCTATTAAACACAGGAGGCCCTGGAGAGTCAGGAGCCCCATGAGCTCTTGAGGAAGGACATTCCTGTTGCTATTCTTGGAGCTGCATGGGCATGATAAGAGGTGGGTGATCAGCTCTGGAATGTGATTTGCTTTTGAGATTGGCAGGAATTGTAGTTCAGGGAACAGCCTGATGGAAGCCATAAAGCAGTTGCTGCGTCCTCTGCCCCCCTGTATTTGAACAGGGGAAGCAAAAGGAGCTCTAAAATGCTTCCTCAGGACAGGGGAGGGCAGCAGGCAGCCTCCATAGGGAAACATTCTCTTTGTGCAGGGACAGAGGGAAAGAGAACAATCCAGAGAGGAGGCTTTTAAATTCTGTCAGTGCTGCTCTATCATGATCTCTGTAATGCTGTCACTGTCCACATTGACACTGTTACCCACCGTGAGATCCCTCTGGGCCTCCAAATGGGTCTTTTCCCTGCTTGTCACAATCAGAGCCATGTCTTTAACCTCTCCATCACACTCGTCTCGAGGCTGCAAGAAGCTGCAGGATTTAGGGGCTGGTGGCCAAAACTCCATGATCAGCTCATCCGGCAAACACTTGTGTGTCGAGGGGATCTCAATGCCCTGGACACCTCCCATGTGTCACTGAGGCTGTGTCAAGGTGAAGACAATGGTCTGGCACGGAACCTGAGAGACTGTAAAGCTCTGGGTGTGCACGTGCTGCTGGGAAGCACACTCCACAACTGCCAGGGCTGTCCTCCAGGGTCAGCTTCCCTTTGGCAGGATTCCATGAGACAGTAGCCACATCCTCAACAATAAAACCCAGAGAGGACACACCATAAGCTGGAGAGAAAAGAGAACCACTAGGGTCATCTGATTGCCTTCTGATGATGATGCTGAGTAGGTTGGATCTTTGTCCAGCCTTTCCCACAGAGAATTTATACCAGTTTGGCCATTTGGCATATCACAAGGCTTTTCTTACTGTGCTCAGATGACAAAGTGACATTTTTTCTGCCTGCCCAGGTCCAACAAATTTTGCGTAGTGAGTGATGCCTGATGTAATTAATAATTCTGTATCTTGGAGATATTGCTGAGCTACAAACCTGAAGCTCAGCGAGTGCTGCTGCCTGATGGACTCGATGGAAGCCGCGAGGTGGATGCTGCTTCCTCTGCCCCAACTGTATCTGAATGTAAGGGCCAATAGGGACTCTCAAATGCTTCCTCAGGACTGGGAAGGGAAGCAGGCAGCGTCCCTAGGAAGACCTCTTCATCATGCTGGGAGGGAGGGAAAGACCCAGTATGTCCTCCCTCAAGGACAGCCCTTGGGTGACCAGCAAAGGATTGCAGGGTCTCTGTTTCCAACGCGGCCACTGGCAACCCCACTACTGTGCCCCAGTCCAGCATCAGTTGCCTGCACAGCACCCATGTGGCACTTGAGCTGAGTCTTCTCCTGGCACTAACACATTCCTGACCCAGAAATCCTGGAACGTCTCCATCCCAGCACGCAGAAGAAGCTTCCAGGAGGGAAGGGACATGGCATAAGGCAGGAAATGAACAAGGAGGGTTGGGGAAAACAAGCACCCAGCCCATGTCATTAGCTGGGATGTTTTCCGTCCATCATGAGCACCTTCAGAAAATTGCCACTTCTGTGGAAGCTGCGTCTGAGCCTGAGGCGGGTCAGGGCCACCATAAAAGCCCGTGCAGCTACTCGCTCTCATCCACTTCTCTCTCCTCCTTCTCCTTGGGAACCAGGTGAGTCTGAAGCCCTTTCCTCCTGTCCTTCTTCTAGTCATGAAGATTCCTGCTCTTCAACCAACTGGGAGGGGGAAGAAGGGAAAATTTCTGACTGAACTTGTACTGGGGTCTTGCATGAAGAGGCTCTTCTTTGTAGAAATAGGCTGCAGCCTCACAGGGGCTGGCGACACCCAGGGGTAAAACGCTGTCTGAATGAAGCCAAGAAATCCTTTTCCTCACCACCCACTTTCTACCTCCCACCTCAGCAGATCCATTTGACCCCTTTGCAGTGGTGTTCTGGATTCATGACACACTTCTCCTCCCATGTTTCTGTGCTCTGATTCCTCTCTGCTCTCTTTCCTGGTTCACCTCCAGCCCCTAGACATGTCCTGCTGCAACCCGTGCCAGCCCTGCCAGCCCTGCGGCCCGTGCCCGCTGGCCAGCAGCTGCAATGAGTGCTGTTGCAGGCAGTGCCAGAGCTCCACCATCGCCATCCAGCCCTCTCCCGTGGTGGTGACCCTGCCTGGCCCCATCCTCAGCTCCTTCCCTCAGAACACCGTTGTGGGCTCCTCCACCTCCGCTGCTGTTGGCAGCATCCTTAATTCTAATGGAGTTCCCATCTCCTCCGGGGGCCTTGACCTCTCCTGCATCACCAGCGGCTACTGTGGCAGCAGATGTCGGCCCTGCTAAACCTCTGATGACAGCCCAGATAAGGATCTCCAGGACACCAGACCTCAATTCTGAACTAAGGACAGAGCTCCTGGCTATCACTTTCAGAGAAGCTCAGAATCCACTGCTGCACTTCCAAAGGAGAACAGCTGAGTCTCTCTGAAAACATGTCCAAAGTCTAACTTCGGTGCTTTCCTCTTTCTCCCATTCTTTCCTGTCTTGTGTTCTTCTGGGCTGTAAGATCCTCAAAGCCAGCATGGGGGATTTGCTGACCCCTTTCCCTCCATGTAGCAGCAGATGGATGCCCTGTGGGATCTCTGCTGTGGGCAATGGGCACAGACTTTAGAGAGCTGCCATGCTCTCTGTGCTCTGTCTGCCTCCTCCTCTAGAAGTGACCTCACTGCCCCCTTCAGAGTCATTAAAGTTTTCTGCATTCCAGTCTCTGCCTCCATGGACTTCTTCTGGTGTCATTGTCTTGAACTCTCATGGAAGAAAAGGTATTATCTTGGGTGGTGATGGCTCATGTGGCCCTTTTCATCATTTCCAGATGAATGGTAGGGTTGGACACAGAACAATCCGTCATATCCAGTTCCTGTCTGTTGGAGCTGAAGAACACATACTCATCTTCTCTTAAGCCAGTGATGATCAGGCCCTTCATTCTGGCATTAGGCCTTTGAAATTGTTCCCCACAACAACCTTTCCTGGAGGTATATATTTTTGTGGTTGGACTCTTTGGATTCAGTTGGATGGTCATATCCAGAGGGTATTTGTCAACAGCTTGATGTCCAGATGGAGATCTTTGACAAGTGATGTCCCTCAGGGGTTTGTACTGGAACTAGTGGCGTTTAATATTTCCATTAATGGTATAGACAGTGAGATCAAGGTCATGCTCTGTAAGTCTGTCACTGACACCAAGCTGAGTTTTGATGTTTTCATGCCAGAAGTACGGAATCTCATCCAGAGGGACAAGCTGGAAAAACGGGCCTGTGTGAACCTGAGTTCAAAGAGGTCAAGTATAGAGTCCTACACCTGGTTCAGGGCAATCCATGGTTTCAATACCAGCTTGGGGACAACATGATTGGGAGCAGCCTTGCAGAGAAGGGCTTGAGATGCCAGTAATGACAAACTCAAAATTAGCTAGCAATGTGTGTCACTACCCAGAAGGCCAACTGTGTCCTTAACTGCATCAAAAGAAGCATTTCCAGGAGGAAAAGTGAGGTGATTTTGCACATCTGCACATCTCCTATGACACCCCTCCAGAAGACCTGTTTCCTGCTTTGGAATTGTAAACACAAGAAGGGCAGGGAACTGTTGTAACAGATCCAGAGGAGTCTAGGAAAATGATCTTTGGGCTGGAGCACCTCTGCTATGAGGACAGGCTGTGAGACCTAGGCTAATGCTTGTCCCAATGACAACCTAGCTGGGGATGTCTAGGCCTTCATCCCTCTGAAGGGCAGGCAGATGGATGCCCCTGGTGCTCCTTCATGCAGACCCATGGAATGGGTTCAATCTATTCTATCTTATGCTTACTCAGGACCTTCCTGCTGATCAACAACACCCACTGACCCACCATCAAGGTCTGATCATACCTGGGCAGAGCTCAGGGTGAGTAACAAGTCAGAAAGGAAAGGCCCTGGCAGATATAGGACCATCAGTTCTAGTTTGCTGGAAATGAGCTTTGCCAGAAAATGACGGAATCCCATTGAACCTCATTCTATGTATGGAATTCGATGGGTGCACTGGTGTCTTAATTGCCTCCATGAAATGCCCAAAGGGCCTATAAGCTGAGACCTAGAGGAAGACGGATAATTCATGCTGGTAAAAGTGACTTTGCCCAAAGGAGCATATTTTTGGTGAGATACATGGTAACCAGGGAATGCTTAGGTAGCAATTAAGATTAGTTTGTTCAGGAAACCCTGAAATTAATTTACCGTGTTACCCAGTGAAAAGATCCATTGCAAGGATTCCCACCCTCCCCTTCCTCCACCTTTTCTTTCCCCTGAGCAGATGGGAAGAGTTGCCCAAAATAAGGAGGACTCAGAGGCCCAGGCTTAAATGCAGCAGAATTTTAATGAGTAAAAAGAAGGAAAGGAGGTGCCTCCCAGGGAGCATAGAGGCAGCCACCAAGACACATGGACCCCCTGTAGGGTTTCAGTCTTCTTGCCTTGTAGAGGGTGGGAGGCCAACATGTGTACATTAAGTGGCATTAGGAGAAAAGAACAGCAAGGAAAAGAGAGAGAAGAGAGAGGAAAAAAGAAAAAGAGTCCTGAAACTCTGAACACACTGTCTTAAGCTCTATCTCCTGTCCAGTGCCATATTCTCTTGTCTTGAAGGATCTTGTCCAGGGCTGTAGCCAGCAGATTTAGCAGGGGCGACACCTGTTGCCACAGTAGCAGCTGGTGAGGCAAGAGAGGTCACAGCAGCCAGTGTTGATGGACACTCCGTTAGAGCTGAGGATGCTGCCAATAGCAGCGGAGGTGGAGTTTCCCACAGCGGTGTTCTGAGGGTAGGAGCTGAGGATGGGTCCGGGCAGGGTCACCAGCACAGGAGAGGGCTCGATGACCACAACGGAGTCCTGGCACTGCCTGCAACAGCACTCATTGCAGCTGCTGGCCAGCGGGCACGGGCCGCAGGGCTGGCAGGGGCCGCAGGGACGGCACTGGTCACAGCCGGACATGTCTTGTGGCTGGAGGTGCTCCTGAGAGAGAAGTGATAAAAAAGAGCATGGGGACACATGAGGAGCAGCACTGCCAAGCCCAGGCCCTAGGGTGGCAAGACACCTCCTGGCCCACTAGAAGCTGCCCAGCTCAAAGCCCACCAGACACCTCAACCAAGTCCCAGCCCTTTTCCGGGAAAGGCCTCCTCTGCACTTCCCTATCCCAGCAGAAGCAGCTCCCAGCGCGGCGCTAGGACAGCCCAAAGGAGCTGAAACAGACAAGGATGAACAGACCTGGCCTTGAAGGAGGAGGAGAAGTTGCTTCACACTCACCTGGTTCCCAAGGAGAGGAGGCGAGAGAAGTGGATGAGAGAGCAGGGAGCTGGGCTGCCTTTTATAGTGCTCCTGCCCTGCCTCAGGCCCAGGGGATTCCTCTGGGCAAGGGAGAATTTTCTGACAAGCTCATGTCAAACGCAAATCATCCCAGATAATGGCATGGGCTCTGTCCTGCTTTCCTGCCCTGCTGCCTTCTCATTTCCTGCCTGATGTCATGGACTTCCTACATGAAGGTTCCTCAAAGTTCCGGGATAAGACACCTGAGGATTTCTGGGGTAGAAACACATCAGTGAGAGGGCATACTCCATCCCTTCTTCTTCACAGTAAATTGAAGTCACCATGGGCCTTTGGAAATGCTTGGACTCCTTTGGGAGTTCAGGCACAATCTTGTGCACACATGCGTGCCCTGACACCTGCCCAGCAGGCACAAGTATGCACAAAGATCTTCCCAGATGCATAAGAGAAAGCAAACATGAATGAGGGCACAGACCGGTGGAGATGAGTACAAGAACTCAGACCTAGGCAAAAATGTTCTCTCAGAAGCCGTTGGAGGACAAGGGAAGGCTGGCAGGGCTGGAAGAAGCGGAGGTCCTTCCTGTCCCAGCATCATAACAGAAGAAGCCACCGCAGTGTCCCAGGCTGATGCCATCACCAAATTCTTCTGGCACTCAGTGCGTGTCTGTGCCCGCACCAACTCATCCAACCCTGCAGATCACGAGGCCTCTCATCCCAGCATCCAAAGAAGCATCCCCGAGGCAATGGCCATGACATCAAGCAGGAAATGCAAAGGCAGCACAGGGGGAAACAGTCACGCTGCCATGTCATTACCTGGGATGTTTCCGTTCCTGAGGAGCACACAGGAAAATGCTTGTGGCTGCCTTTGGGCCCAAGGCAGGAAGAGGCTAGGATATAAGCAAGCCCAGCTGTTTGCTCTCTCCACCACTTCTGCCTCCTCCTTCTCCTTGGGAACCGGGTGAGTTGGAACACTCTTTGTCCTGTACCTCCCTCTCTCAGTCTGGTCTGGCCTCCAAGGACAAGTGAGCTGATCCCTGCTCCTTGGTCTTGTGTCGGTGCTCTGAGATGGTGGTGTTGGGAGAGGGCAGAGGAGAGGTGGTCTGTCCTGGAGAGAGGCTGGGGCTGGGCTGAGGTGCCTCTTTTCTCCCAGCTGGTCAGAAGGATCCCAGATCCTGTCTGCTGTGTGACGGACCGCGCTCGCTCAGGAAGAGAAGCCCTTGTTCAGTCCTGCACAGCCGCTGACTCTGTGCCTGGAAGGCGCCTTGGCTTTCATTTGGAGGGTTTGCAGACAGTTCCTGATGTGTCCCTGTGTTCTGTTTCCTCCCAGATTCACCTCCAGCCACAAGACATGTCCGGCTGTGACCAGTGCCGTCCCTGTGGCCCCTGCCGGCCCTGCGGCCCGTGCCCGCTGGCCAGCAGCTGCAATGAGTGCTGTTGCAGGCAGTGCCAGGACTCCGTTGTGGTCATCGAGCCCTCTCCTGTGGTGGTGACCCTGCCTGGACCCATCCTCAGCTCCTTCCCTCAGAACACCGCTGTGGGAAACTCCACCTCCGCTGCTGTTGGCAGCATCCTCAGCTCTAACGGAGTGCCCATCAACACTGGCTGCTGTGACCTCTCCTGCCTCACCAGCAGCTACTGTGGCAACAGGTGTCGCCCCTGCTAAATCTGCTGGCTACGGCCCTGGACAAGAACCTCCAAGACTTCAGAACCTGATGCTGGACAGGAGATAGAGCTTGAAGCACTGTGTTCAGAGTTTCAGGCCTCCGTTTCCACTATCCTCTCTCTTCTCTCTTCTTTCTCCTAATATTCCCTTGGTGCACATCTCTTTGCCTCTGTCCCTCTGCAGGGCAGGTAGACGGACACCCTGCAGGAGCTCCACAGTGTCTTGGTGGATGCTCCCTGGGAGCCACCTCCTTTCCTACTTGAGAGTCATTAAAGTTCTGCTGCATTGATGCCTGGGCCTCTGAGTCCTCCTTATTCTGGGGCAACTCTTCCCATCTGCTCAGAGGAAAGAAAAGGTCGAGGAAGGGGAGGATGGGAGTCCTTGAAATGGATCTTTTCTCTGGGTCACATAGTAAATTAATTTCAGGGTTTCCTGAACAAACTGATCATAATTGCTGCCAAGGAATGACCAGGTTACCATGTATCTCAAGGGAACTTTGCTGCTTTGGGCAAAGTCATTGTTACCAGCATGAAAATTCCACCCTCACTAGATCATAGCTAATATGTCCTTTGACCATTTCAAGGGGGCAATTAAGAAGGAGACAATTAAGACACCAGTGCATCCACCAAATTCCACACATAGAACTAGGTGCAACTGGATTCTGTCATTTCCCTGCAAAGCTCGATTCCAGCAAACCAAAACTGACGGTCCTGTATCTGCCAGATCCTTTCCGTTCTACTTTGCTACTTGCCCTGTGATCTGCCCAGGCATCGTCAGGCCTTGGTGGAGGGTCAGTGGATGTTGTCAGGTGGCAACAAGACCCTAAGAAAGCAAGAGGAAGAATAGATAGAACCCACTAAAGGTCTGAACCTTCACTCTTGTCTGGGAGCTGGTTCCTTCTGGTCACATACTGAGCCACAACAAAAGAGACCAAGACACCAGTAAAGGGTCTCCTTCTCCAAGCTCAGGAGGAAAGCATTCCAGCAAAGGGGAGTCAGGGGAAAACACCACAAAGAGGCCTCCACGGGTGAACAAGGGACACCTGAACAACCCAAATACAAACAGGCAGCCTTCAGAGGCTGGAAGCAAGGCCAGGTGACGTGGGAGGAACACAGGAATCTTGCCTGTGCTGCCAGGGATCGGGTTAGGAAAGCTAAAGCCCTGAGTGAATTCAGTTGGGTCAAGGATGTCAAGAGCATCAAGAAAAGTTCTCTAGGTATTCTCTTCTAGGATAAAAGGAGGACTAGGGAGAATGTGGGTCCTTTTCAGAAGGAAACGGGAGATCTTATGCCCAAGGCAGTGGAGAAGGCTGTGGTACTCAAGGACTCTTTTACCTCTGTTTCTACCAATGAGGTCTCAAGCCACACAACCCACTCCCCTAAAGGAAAATCACTGCTTCACTAAAGGGCAAATGTTCCTCACAAATGTGTTGATCTTCTGTGATGGGGCTATAGCTTTCTTGGACAAGGAAAGAATAACCAACACCCTCTGCTGGGACGGGTGGAAGGCATTTCTTCGTGTCCCTCACAACATTCTTGTCTCTACATTGGAGAGACAAGGAATTTACTGATGGACCACTCGTTGGATAAGGAATTGCCATGAGAGTCACACTCAATGAGTGATGGTCAATAGCTGAGTGTCTTAGTGGAGACCAGTGACAAGGTCACTACAAGGTTTTTGTAGGGGTCGGTATTTGGACTGATGGTGTTTAACAGCTTCGTTGTAGACATGGAAAGTGGGATTAGGGCACCCTCATCAAGTTCAGCGATGACACCAAACTGTGGGCACGGTCGACACTCTGGAGGGAAGGGATGCCATGTAGTAGGACCATGAAGGGTTGAGAGGTGGGTCTGTGTGAATGACATGCAGTTCCGTGAGGCCAAGTGTAAGGTCCTGCACCGGCGTTACAGATATCCCATGCAACACCACAGGCTCAAGGGAGAACAGTTTTGGAGCAGCCCTAAAGTGAAGGACTTTGAGGTGCTTGTGGATTAGAAGCTAACCTTGAGCTGGCAGTGTGTGCCTCCAGCCCAGACAGAAAACTCTTTCCCAGTTTGCATTAAAGGCAGTGGGAGTAGCAGGATTAGTGAGGGGATTCACCCTATCTCCTCTGCTCTCATGAGAGCTTACCTGGAGCTCTGAGTGCCCTTCTGGAGCCCTCAGCACTGGAAGGAAATGGGTCTGCATGAGTGAGACCAGAGGGGGCCAGAGAGATGATCCGAGGGCTGGAGAACCACCCATTCAAGGACAGTCTGAGAGAGCTGGGAGCACTGGTTTGGCTCCTCATCCACACAATGTGCTCCAAGGCACAGAGCTCCAACCTCATCTGGGAAGAGTTGCAGCAACGCTGGAAGGAGGGATGGCCATGGACTGAGGAGCAGCCAGGATTGTCTTCTGCAGCACCAGGGCACAAAGGACAACCCAGTGCTACCCTCTCCTTCCCTGGGGAATGAGGAAGACTCCTCTCTCTCATGCAGGCTTATCTAGTCAAAAAAGCCCCTTTTGCCCTGAGCAGATGGGAAGAGTTGTTGCAGAAGGAAGGAGGACTCAGAGACCAAGGCTTGGATGCAGCACAACTTTAATGAGTCTAATGAAGAAAAAGAGGTGGCTCCCAGGAGCACCAGGGGTAGCAACCAAGATGTGGTGGAGATACTTCAGGGTGTCCGTCTGCCAGCACTGCAGAGTGAAAAGGCCAACAGGCCACCACTAGGCTGGCATTGGGACTAGAAAAGAGCAAAGGAAAGAGAGAGAGAAGAGTGTGGAAGAAGGAAACTAATACTCAAAGATCTAAAGACAATGCCTCAAAATCCTATCAGGTGCCCAGCACGACATTCTCTTGTCTTGGAGGTTCTTGTCCAAGGCCATAGCCAGCAGATTTAGCAGGGGCGACACCTGTTGCCACAGTAGCAGCTGGTGAGGCAGGAGAGGTCACAGCAGCCAGTGTTGATGGACACTCCGTTAGAGCTGAGGATGCTGCCAATAGCAGCGGAGGTGGAGTTTCCCACAATGGTGTTCTGAGGGTAGGAGCTGAGGATGGCTCCGGGCAGGGTCACCAGCACGGCAGAGGGCTGGATGGCAATGTTGGAGCTCTGGCACTGCCTGCAACAGCACTCATTGCAGCTGCTGGCCAGCGGGCACGGGCCGCAGGGCTGGCAGGGTCCACAGGGACGGCACTGGTCACAGCCGGACATGTCTTGTGGCTGGAGGTGAATCTAGGAGGAAACAGAACACAGGGACATATCAGGAAAACCCTGTAAAACCTCCAAATGAAAGCCAGGCACCATTTACATGGACAGGCAGTGGCTGTGCCAGACAGAACTAGGGCCTCTTTCCCTGAGCCAACACGGTCCTTCACACAGCAGCCAGGATCTGGGATCGTCCTGAGCAGCCAGGAGAAAAGAGGCACCTCAGCCCAGCCCCAGCCTCTCTCCAGGACAAACCACCTCTCCTCTGCCCTCTCCCAACACCACCATCTCAGAGCATCAACACAAGACCAAGGAGCAGGGATCAGCTCACTTGTCCTTGGAGGCCAGACCAGACCAAGAGAGGGAGGTGGAGGACAAAGAGGGTTCCAACTCACCCGGTTCCCAAGGAGAAGGAGGAGGCAGAAGTGGTGGAGAGAGCAAACAGCTGGGCTTGCTTATATCCTAGCCTCTCCCTGCCTTGGGCCCAAAGGCAGCCACAAGCATTTTCCTGTGTGCTCCTCAGGAACGGAAACATCCCAGGTAATGACATGGCAGCGTGACTGTTTCCCCCTGTGCTGCCTTTGCATTTCCTGCTTGATGTCATGGCCATTGCCTCGGGGATGCTTCTTTGGATGCTGGGATGAGAGGCCTCGTGATCTGCAGGGTTGGATGAGTTGGTGCGGGCACAGACACGCACTGAGTGCCAGAAGAATTTGGTGATGGCATCAGCCTGGGACACTGCGGTGGCTTCTTCTGTTATGATGCTGGGACAGGAAGGATCCCAGTGATTACTGGGTGTCCTCACTGAGTTTGGTGTTGGGCTCAGGTCAAGCTGGGAAATCAGACGCATGCCAAGGTCCAAATGGAGAGCAGCAGGGTCTTTGTGCAGACACAGGCACAGATGTGTCACAGCTGGAGATGCATCTCATGTTGGGGTCAAGTGCTAGTACTGAAGCCTCAAAGCTTGCCTCATGGGAAGGGGTGAAGACCCTGGCTGAATTCTCCCAGCAGCGCCAACTGAAAATGGTCTCAGCAAGGCCAGGAGTGGGAAGGAGAAGCCCTCAACTCTGCTATGCCTACATTGGAAAACTCTCTTACATCTCTCGGACAAAGAATGTCTGGACGTTGGTGCGACCATGGGTAGCCTGTGTCCCCTCCCAGTCACTGGCAGCACAACTTCACAAGGGGATCCACTCAGTGACATTGGCCTGTGTGATGTGGGCAGGGTTTCTCAGCATTTCACCCTTTCTATAGAAACCTGGTAGCTTGTGGGGCTCATGAAGGTGCCAGGGCAGAGTCTCCCTGCAGACACATAAAGGGTCACAAAGGAGAGACAGACAGACAGACGAGTGGTAATGCACTGCGGTGGAGAGTCATGCAGAAATCTGTATGGGCACAGCAAGTTCCTATAGAGACAAGAATAAACAAAAAGAAAACTAAAGGCAGCTGTGGTCTCTGCTGAGGAGATGCTGGGGACCATAGAGGCAGAAGAGGACTAAGTAGCCCAGGGAAGGACCAGGCCCCAGAGAGGCTGATGGTGTTGCCTGAGGACCCGCAGAGACCATACAGAGAGGAGAGGAGGGAAATGAGCCCAGCAGAACTGTCCAGAGAACGCGGTCAGTGTTGTGATGAGGTCAAAGCCTTGTAGCAGAAGCCCCTCTGCATGCGACAATCAGCGGCCATCACAGAGAGGAAGAGGAAAAGGAAGAGATGGGGCGTGTCCTCTCATGTGGGAGACTTTAGGCACTAGGACAGGGAATGTGAGAGCGGTGCCCATTTCCTGACTCCTTTGTCACAAAGAAACTCAAAGCAATGATCAGGTGCACCTCATCTGCATGCATAGGATGACACCAGCTCCCTGGCTGAGCCGTCTGCCTTCACTGATGTGTTTCTACTCTGCAAATCCTCACGTGTCTTATCCCAGAACTTTGAGGAACCTTCATGTGGGAAGTCCATGGCATCAGGCAGGAAATGAGAAGGCAGCAGGGCAGGAAAACAGGACAGAGCCCATGCCATTAGCTGGGATGCTTTGCATTTGACATGAGCTTGTCAGAAAATTCTCCCTTGCCCAGAGGAATCCCCTGGGCCTAAGGCAGGGCAGGAGCACTATAAAAGGCAGCCCAGCTCCCTGCTCTCTCATCCACTTCTCTCGCCTCCTCTCCTTGGGAACCAGGTGAGTGTGAAGCAACTTCTCCTCCTCCTTCAAGGCCAGGTCTGTTCATCCTTGTCTGTTTCAGCTCCTTTGGGCTGTCCTAGCGCCGCGCTGGGAGCTGCTTCTGCTGGGATAGGGAAGTGCAGAGGAGGCCTTTCCCGGAAAAGGGCTGGGACTTGGTTGAGGTGTCTGGTGGGCTTTGAGCTGGGCAGCTTCTAGTGGGCCAGGAGGTGTCTTGCCACCCTAGGGCCTGGGCTTGGCAGTGCTGCTCCTCATGTGTCCCCATGCTCTTTTTTATCACTTCTCTCTCAGGAGCACCTCCAGCCACAAGACATGTCCGGCTGTGACCAGTGCCGTCCCTGTGGCCCCTGCCAGCCCTGTGGCCCGTGCCCGCTGGCCAGCAGCTGCAATGAGTGCTGTTGCAGGCAGTGCCAGGACTCCGTTGTGGTCATCGAGCCCTCTCCTGTGGTGGTGACCCTGCCCGGACCCATCCTCAGCTCCTACCCTCAGAACACCGCTGTGGGAAACTCCACCTCCGCTGCTGTTGGCAGCATCCTCAGCTCTAACGGAGTGTCCATCAACACTGGCTGCTGTGACCTCTCCTGCCTCACCAGCAGCTACTGTGGCAACAGGTGTCGCCCCTGCTAAATCTGCTGGCTACGGCCCTGGACAAGAACCTCCAAGACAAGAGAATGTTGTGCTGGGCACCTGATAGGATTTTGAGGCATTGTCTTTAGATCTTTGAGTATTAGTTTCCTTCTTCCACACTCTTCTCTCTCTCTTTCCTTTGCTCTTTTCTAGTCCCAATGCCAGCCTAGTGGAGACCTGTTGGCCTTTTCACTCTGCAGCGCTGGCAGACGGACACCCTGAAGTATCTCCACCACATCTTGGTGGCTGCCCCTGGAGCTCCCTGGGAGCCACCTCTTTTTCTTCATTAGACTCATTAAAGTTGTGCTGCATCCAAGCCTTGGTCTCTGAGTCCTCCTTCCTTCTGCAACAACTCTTCCCATCTGCTCAGGGCAAAAGGGGCTTTTTTGACTAGATAAGCCTGGTTGAGAGAGAGGCACCTTCCTCATTCCCCAGGGAAGGAGAGGGTAGCACTGGGTTGTCCTTTGTGCCCTGGAGCTGCAGAAGACAATCCTGGCTGCTCGTCTGCCCATGGATATCCCTCCTTCGAGCATTACTGGACCTCTTCCCTGACAGGGCTTAAGCTCTGTGCCTTGGAGCACGTTCTCTGAATGGGGAGCTGAAATACTGTTCTCAGCTCTCTCAGACTGTCCTTAAATGAGTGATTCTCCAGCCCATGAATTATCTCTCTGGCCTCCTCTGGATTCACTCACACAGATCCATTTCCTTCCAGTGCTGAGAGCTCCAGAACTGGACTCAGAGCTCCAGGTGAGCTCTCAAGAGAGTACAATAGAGGTGGGAAATCTCCTTCCTTCCCCTGCTGGTCCCACTGCTTTTAATGAAACCTGAGATGTGGTTGGCTCTCTGGGCTGCAGGCACACATTGCCAGCTCATGTCGAGCCTCTAATCCACCAAGACCCCAAAGTCTTCAACCCAAACTGGTGGTTGCTCCAAATCTATTCTCCCCTGAGCTGTTGGTTTTGAATGGGATTTCTGCCACCCCGGTGCAGGACTTTGTACTCAGCCTCATGGAACCTCATTCACACAACCCCACCTCTCAACCCTTCATGGTCCCGCTACATGGCATCCCTTCCCTCCAGCATGTCGACTGTGCCCACAGGTTGGTGTCATTGCTAAATTTGATGTGGGTGCCCTAGTCCGAATCCCTGTGTCTGCAACAAAGCTGTTAAATACCATTGCTCCCAATAATGATCCCTGTTGAACACAGCTTGTCACTGGTCTCCACTGAGACACTGAGCTTTTGACCACAATTTTCAGAGTGTGGCTGTCCAGCCAATTCCTTATCTGACGAGCGGCCCATCAGTCAATTCCTTGTCTCTCCAAATTAGGGGCAAGAATGTGATGAGGGACAATGAGAAATGCCTTCCACGAGCCACAGCAGAGGATGTCGGTTACTCTTTCCTCTTCCACAAAAGCTGTAGTCTCCATCAAAGTAGGCCATAAAATTTGTCAGGAACTATTGTCATTTAGTGAAGCAGTGATCATCCGTTAGTGAAGTGGGTGGTCTGGCTTGAGCCCCTGTTGGGGAAGACAGAGCCAAGGAAGTCACTGAGCACTGCAGTGTTCTGCACAGCTTTGGAAATAAGAACTCCCGTTTCTCTCTGGAGAGGGCCCAGATTCTCCTACTCCTATTTTGGCCTGGAAGGAATACCTAGAGAATCTTTTCTGGTTACTAGTGACATCTTAGGCCTGATTGAATTCAGTCAGGGCTTTAGCTTTCCTAACCTGATCCCTGGCAGCGTGGACAACGTTCCTGTGTTCCTCTGAGGTCACCTGCCCTTGCTTCCAGCCTCTCAAGGCTGCCTGTGTGTATTTGGGTTGGTTCAGTTGTCCCTTGTTCACCCCTGGAGGCCTCTTTGTGGTGTTCTCCCCTGACTTCCCCTTTGCTGGAATGCTTTGCTGGACTGCAACCGCTGACCCTCCACCAAGGTCTGACCACGCCTGGGCACAGCTCAGGGCAAGGAGCAAAGCAGAATGGAAAGGACCGGGCAGATATAGGAATGTCAGTTTTGGTTTGCTGGAATTGCTCCTCATCCTATGTGTGGTATTTGATGTGTGCAATGGTGTCTTAATTGCATCCTTCTTAATTGCCTGCGGGAAATGCTCTAAGGACCTATTAGCTGTGACCTAGAGAGGGTGGCAAATTCATGCTGGTGACAATGACTTTGCCCAAAGGAGCAATGTTCCCTTGAGATACACGGTAACCTGGTCATCCCTTGGCAGCAATTGTGATTAATTTTTTTCAGGAAACCCTCCATTTAATTTACCATGTGATCCAGAGAAAAGATCCATTTCAAGGATTCCCACCATCCCCTTTCTCCATTTTTTCTTTCCCCTCAGCAGAAGGGAAGAGCGACCCCAGAATAAGGAGGACTCAGAGGCCCAGGCATCGATGCAGCACAACTTTAATGAGTCTAAAGAAGGGAAAGAGGTGGCTCTCACGGAGCACCAGGGGCAGCCACAAAGACACATGGAGCTCCTGTGGGGTGCCGGTCTTCTCACCCTGCATAGGGTGGGAGGCCAACAAGTGTGCACTAAGGTGGCATTCAAAGAAAAGAGCAGGCAAGAGAAGAGAGAGAAAAGAGAGGAAAGAATTAATGTAGAGCCTCAAGATCTATCTCCTGTCCAGCAGCATGCTCTCAGGTCATGGAGGTTCTTGTCCAGGGCCATAGCCAGCAGATTTAGCAGGGGCGACACCTGTTGCCACAGTAGCAGCTGGTGAGGCAGGAGAGGTCACAGCAGCCAGTGTTGATGGGCACTCCGTTAGAGCTGAGGATGCTGCCAACAGCAGCGGAGGTGGAGTTTCCCACAGCGGTGTTCTGAGGGAAGGAGCTGAGGACAGGTCCAGGCAGGGTCACCAGCACGGCAGAGGGCTCGATGACCACAACGGAGTCCTGGCACTGCCTGCAACAGCACTCATTGCAGCTGCTGGCCAGCGGGCACGGGCCGCAGGGCTGGCAGGGGCCGCAGGGACGGCACTGGTCACAGCCGGACATGTCTTGTGGCTGGAGGTGAATCTAGGAGGAAACAGAACACAGGGACACATCAGGAAAACCCTGTAAAACCTCCAAATGAAAGCCAGGCACCATTTACATGGACAGGCAGTGGCTGTGCCAGACAGAACTAGGGCCTCTTTCCCTGAGCCAACACGGTCCTTCACACAGCAGCCAGGATCTGGGATCGTCCTGAGCAGCCAGGAGAAAAGAGGCACCTCAGCCCAGCCCCAGCCTCTCTCCAGGACAGACCACCTCTCCTCTGCCCTCTCCCAACACCACCATCTCAGAGCACCGACACAAGACCAAGGAGCAGGGATCAGCTCACTTGTCCTTGGAGGCCAGACCAGACCGAGAGAAGGAGGTAGAGGACAAAGAGGGTTCCAACTCACCCGGTTCCCAAGGAGAAGGAGGAGGCAGAAGTGGTGGTGAGCAAACAGCTGGGCTTGCTTATATCCTAGCCTCTCCCTGCCTTGGGCCCAAAGGCAGCCACAAGCATTTTCCTGTGTGCTCCTCAGGAACGGAAACATCCCAGGTAATGACATGGCAGCGTGACTGTTTCCCCCTGTGCTGCCTTTGCATTTCCTACTTGATGTCATGGCCATTGCCTCGGGGATGCTTCTTTGGATGCTGGGATGAGAGGCCTCGTGATCTGCAGGGTTGGATGAGTTGGTGCGGGCACAGACACGGACTGAGTGCCAGAAGAATTTGGTGATGGCATCAGCCTGGGACACTGCGGTGGCTTCTTCTGTTATGATGCTGGGACAGGAAGGATCCCAGTGATTACTGGGTGTCCTCACTGAGTTTGGTGTTGGGCTCAGGTCAAGCTGGGAAATCAGACGCATGCCAAGGTCCAAATGGAGAGCAGCAGGGTCTTTGTGCAGACACAGGCACAGATGTGTCACAGCTGGAGATGCAGCTCACGTTGGGGTCAAGTACTAGTACTGAAGCCTCAAAGCTTGCCTCACGGGAAGGGGTGAAGACCCTGGCAGAATTCTCCCAGCAGCGCCAACTGAAAATAGTCTCAGCAAGGCCAGGAGTGGGAAGGAGAAGCCTTCAACTCTGCTATGCCTACATTGGAAAACTTTCTTACATCTCTCAGACAAAGAATGTCTGGACATTAGTGCAACCATGGGTAGCCTGTGTCCCCTCCCAGTCACTGGCAGCACAACTTCACAAGGGGATCCACTCAGTGACATTGGCCTGTGTGATGTGGGCAGGGTTTCTCAGCATTTCACCCTTTCTATAGAAACCTGGTAGCTTGTGGGGCTCATGAAGGTGCCAGGGCAGAGTCTCCCTGCAGACACATAAAGGGTCACAAAGGAGAGACAGACAGACAGACGAGTGGTAATGCACTGCGGTGGAGAGTCATGCAGAAATCTGTATGGGCACAGCAAGTTCCTATAGAGACAAGAATAAACAAAAAGAAAACTAAAGGCAGCTGTGGTCTCTGCTGAGGAGATGCTGGGGACCATAGAGGCAGAAGAGGACTAAGTAGCCCAGGGAAGGACCAGGCCCCAGAGAGGCTGATGGTGTTGCCTGAGGACCCGCAGAGACCATACAGAGAGGAGAGGAGGGAAATGAGCCCAGCAGAACTGTCCAGAGAACGCGGTCAGTGTTGTGATGAGGTCAAAGCCTTGTAGCAGAAGCCCCTCTGCATGCGACAATCAGCGGCCATCACAGAGAGGAAGAGGAAAAGGAAGAGATGGGGCATGTCCTCTCATGTGGGAGACTTTAGGCACTAGGACAGGGAATGTGAGAGCGGTGCCCATTTCCTGACTCCTTTGTCACAAAGAAACTCAAAGCAATGATCAGGTGCACCTCATCTGCATGCATAGGATGACACCAGCTCCCTGGCTGAGCCGTCTGCCTTCACTGATGTGTTTCTACTCTGCAAATCCTCACGTGTCTTATCCCGGAACTTTGAGGAACCTTCATGTGGGAAGTCCATGACATCAGGCAGGAAATGAGAAGGCAGCAGGGCAGAAAACCAGGACAGAGCCCATGCCATTAGCTGGGATGCTTTGCATTTGACATGAGCTTGTCAGAAAATTCTCCCTTGCCCAGAGGAATCCCCTGGGCCTAAGGCAGGGCAGGAGCACTATAAAAGGCAGCCCAGCTCCCTGCTCTCTCATCCACTTCTCTCGCCTCCTCTCCTCGGGAACCAGGTGAGTGTGAAGCAACTTCTCCTCCTCCTTCAAGGCCAGGTCTGTTCATCCTTGTCTGTTTCAGCTCCTTTGGGCTGTCCTAGCGCCGCGCTGGGAGCTGCTTCTGCTGGGATAGGGAAGTACAGAGGAGCCCTTTCCCGGAAAAGGGCTGGGACTTGGTTGAGGTGTCTGGTGGGCTTTGAGCTGGGCAGCTTCTAGTGGGCCAGGAGGTGTCTTGCCACCCTAGGGCCTGGGCTTGGCAGTGCTGCTCCTCATGTGTCCCCATGCTCTCTTTCATCTCTCCTCTCTCAGGAGCACCTCCAGCCACAAGACATGTCCGGCTGTGACCAGTGCCGTCCCTGTGGCCCCTGCCAGCCCTGCGGCCCGTGCCCGCTGGCCAGCAGCTGCAATGAGTGCTGTTGCAGGCAGTGCCAGGACTCCGTTGTGGTCATCGAGCCCTCTCCTGTGGTGGTGACCCTGCCCGGACCCATCCTCAGCTCCTACCCTCAGAACACCGCTGTGGGAAACTCCACCTCCGCTGCTGTTGGCAGCATCCTCAGCTCTAACGGAGTGCCCATCAACACTGGCTGCTGTGACCTCTCCTGCCTCACCAGCAGCTACTGTGGCAACAGGTGTCGCCCCTGCTAAATCTGCTGGCTACGGCCCTGGACAAGAACCTCCAAGACAAGAGAATGTTGTGCTGGGCACCTGATAGAATTTTGAGGCATTGTCTTTAGATCTTTGAGTATTAGTTTCCTTCTTCCACACTCTTCTCTCTCTCTTTCCTTTGCTCTTGTCTTGTCCCAATGCCAGCCTAGTGGTGGCCTGTTGGCCTTGTCACTCTGCAGTGCTGGCAGACGGACACCCTGAAGTATCTCCACCACATCTTGGTGGCTGCCCCTGGTGCTCCTGGGAGCCACCTCTTTTTCTTCCTTAGACTCATTAAAGTTGTGCTGCATCCAAGCCTTGGTCTCTGAGTCCTCCTTCCTTCTGCAACAACTCTTCCCATCTGCTCAGGGCAAAAGGGGCTTTTTTGACTAGATAAGGCTGGGTGAGAGAGAGGAGTCTTCTTCATTCCCCAGGGAAGGAGAGGGTAGCACTGGGTTGTCCTTTGTGCCCTGGTGCTGCAGAAGACAATCCTGGCTGCTCCTCAGTCCATGGCCATCCCTCCTTCCAGCGTTACTGCAACTCTTCCCAGATGAGGTTGGAGCTCTGGGCCTTGGAGCACATTGTGTGGATGAGGAGCCAAACCAGTGCTCCCAGCTCTCTCAGACTGTCCTTGAATGGGTGGTTCTCCAGCCCTCGGATCATCTCTCTGGCCCCCTCTGGTCTCACTCGTGAAGACCCATTTCCTTCCAGTGCTGAGGGCTCCAGAAGGGGACTCAGAGCTCCAGGTAAGCTCTCATGAGAGCAGAGGAGATAGGGTGAATCCCCTCACTAATCCTGCTACTCCCACTGCCTTTAATGCAAACTGGGAAACAGTTTTCTGTCTGGGCTGGAGGCACACACTGCCAGCTCAAGGTTAGCTTCTAATCCACAAGCACCTCAAAGTCCTTCACTTTAGGGCTGCTCCAAAACTGTTCTCCCTTGAGCCTGTGGTGTTGCATGGGATATCTGTAACGCCGGTGCAGGACCTTACACTTGGCCTCACGGAACTGCATGTCATTCACACAGACCCACCTCTCAACCCTTCATGGTCCTACTACATGGCATCCCTTCCCTCCAGAGTGTCGACCGTGCCCACAGTTTGGTGTCATCGCTGAACTTGATGAGGGTGCCCTAATCCCACTTTCCATGTCTACAACGAAGCTGTTAAACACCATCAGTCCAAATACTGACCCCTACAAAAAACCACTTGTCACTGGTCTCCACTAAGACACTGAGCTATTGACCATCATTCATGGAGTGTGACTGTCCGGGCAATTCCTTATCCAACAAGTGGTCCATCAGTAAATTCCTTGTCTCTCCAATGTAGAGACAAGAATGTTGTGAGGGACACAAAGAAATGCCTTCCACAACCCCCTGCAGAGGATGTCAGTTATTCCTTCCTCATCCACCAAAGCTGTAGCCCCATCACAGTAGGCCAAGACATTTGTCAGGAACATTTGCCCTTTAGTGAAGCAGTGATTTTCCTTTAGGAATTTGGTGGTCGTGCTCAAGCCCCTTTTGGTGAAGGCAGAGGCAAGGAAGTCCTTGAGTACCACAGCCTTCTCCAAAGCCTTGGGAACGAGATCTCTTGTTTCCTTCTGGAGACGGCCCACATTCCCCCTAGTCCCCCTTTTAGCCTGGAAGAGAATACCTAGAGAAGCTTTTCTTGATGCTCTTGACATCCTTGACCCAACTGAATTCACTCAGGGCTTTAGCTTTCCTAACCTGACCCCTGGCAGCACAGGTAAGATTCCTGTGTTCCTCCCACCTCACCTGGCCTTGCTTCCAGCCTCTGAAGGCTGCCTGTTTGTATTTGGGTTGTTCAGGTGTCCCTTGTTCACCCGTGGAGGCCTCTTTGTGGTGTTTTCCCCTGACTCCCCTTTGCTGGAATGCTTTCCTCCTGAGCTTGGAGAAGGAGACCCTTTACTGGTGTCTTAGTCTCTTTTGTCGTGGCTCAGTATGTGACCAGAAGGAACCAGCTCCCAGACAAGAGTGAAGGTTCAGACCTTTAGTGGGTTTTATCTATTCTTCCTCTTGCTTTCTTAGGGTCTTGTTGCCACCCGACAGCATCCACTGACCCTCCACCAAGGCCTGACCACGCCTGGGCAGAGCTCAGGTCATTGGCTCCTTGAAATGCTCAAAGGATGTATTAGCTATGACCTAGTGAGGGTGGAATTTTCATGCTGGTAACAATGACTTTGCCCTAAGGAGCAAAGTTCCCATGAGATACATGGTAACCTGGTCATCCCTTGGCAGCAATTATGATCAGTTTGTTCAGGAAATCCTGAAATTAATTTACCATGTGATGCAGAGAAAAGATCCATTTCAAGGATTCCCATCCTCCCTTTCCTCAACGTTTTCTTTTCCTTGAGCAGATGGGAAGAGTTGCCCCAGAAAAAGGAGGACTCAGAGGCCCAGGCTTGGATGCAGCAGAACTTTAATGAGTCTAAAGTAGGAAAGGAGGTGGCTCCCAGGGAGCACCAGGGGCAGCCACCAAGATACGATGAAACTCCTGCAGGTTGTCCATCTTCCTGCCCTGCCGAGGGACAGTGTTCCTACAGATGTGCATCAAGGTGGCTTTAGGAGAAAAGAGCAGCAAAGAGAAGAGAGAGAAGAGAGAGGAAAGAAGAAACAGTGTCCTGAAGCTCTGAACGCAGGGCATCAAGCTCTATCTCCTGTCCAGCATCAGGTTCTGAAGTCTTGGAGGATCTTGTCCAGGGCTGTCGCCAGCAGATTTAGCAGGGGCGACACCTGTTGCCACAGTAGCAGCTGGTGAGGCAGGAGAGGTCACAGCAGCCAGTGTTGATGGGCACTCCGTTAGAGCTGAGGATGCTGCCAACAGCAGCGGAGGTGGAGTTTCCCACAGCGGTGTTCTGAGGGAAGGAGCTGAGGATGGGTCCGGGCAGGGTCACCAGCACGGCAGAGTGGCTGTCCAGCCAATTCCTTATCTGACGAGCGGCCCATCAGTCAATTCCTTGTCTCTCCAAATTAGGGGCAAGAATGTGATGAGGGACAATGAGAAATGCCTTCCACGAGCCACAGCAGAGGATGTCGGTTACTCTTTCCTCTTCCACAAAAGCTGTAGTCTCCATCAAAGTAGGCCATAAAATTTGTCAGGAACTATTGTCATTTAGTGAAGCAGTGATCATCCGTTAGTGAAGTGGGTGGTCTGGCTTGAGCCCCTGTTGGGGAAGACAGAGCCAAGGAAGTCACTGAGCACTGCAGTGTTCTGCACAGCTTTGGAAATAAGAACTCCCGTTTCTCTCTGGAGAGGGCCCAGATTCTCCTACTCCTATTTTGGCCTGGAAGGAATACCTAGAGAATCTTTTCTGGTTACTAGTGACATCTTAGGCCTGATTGAATTCAGTCAGGGCTTTAGCTTTCCTAACCTGATCCCTGGCAGCGTGGACAACGTTCCTGTGTTCCTCTGAGGTCACCTGCCCTTGCTTCCAGCCTCTCAAGGCTGCCTGTGTGTATTTGGGTTGGTTCAGTTGTCCCTTGTTCACCCCTGGAGGCCTCTTTGTGGTGTTCTCCCCTGACTTCCCCTTTGCTGGAATGCTTTGCTGGACTGCAACCGCTGACCCTCCACCAAGGTCTGACCACGCCTGGGCACAGCTCAGGGCAAGGAGCAAAGCAGAATGGAAAGGACCGGGCAGATACAGGAATGTCAGTTTTGGTTTGCTGGAATTGCTCCTCATCCTATGTGTGGTATTTGATGTGTGCAATGGTGTCTTAATTGCATCCTTCTTAATTGCCTGCGGGAAATGCTCTAAGGACCTATTAGCTGTGACCTAGAGAGGGTGGCAAATTCATGCTGGTGACAATGACTTTGCCCAAAGGAGCAATGTTCCCTTGAGGTACACGGTAACCTGGTCATCCCTTGGCAGCAATTGTGATTAATTTTTTTCAGGAAACCCTCCATTTAATTTACCATGTGATCCAGAGAAAAGATCCATTTCAAGGATTCCCACCATCCCCTTTCTCCATTTTTTCTTTCCCCTCAGCAGAAGGGAAGAGCGACCCCAGAATAAGGAGGACTCAGAGGCCCAGGCATCGATGCAGCACAACTTTAATGAGTCTAAAGAAGGGAAAGAGGTGGCTCTCACGGAGCACCAGGGGCAGCCACAAAGACACATGGAGCTCCTGTGGGGTGCCGGTCTTCTCACCCTGCATAGGGTGGGAGGCCAACAAGTGTGCACTAAGGTGGCATTCAAAGAAAAGAGCAGGCAAGAGAAGAGAGAGAAAAGAGAGGAAAGAATTAATGTAGAGCCTCAAGATCTATCTCCTGTCCAGCAGCATGCTCTCAGGTCATGGAGGTTCTTGTCCAGGGCCATAGCCAGCAGATTTAGCAGGGGCGACACCTGTTGCCACAGTAGCAGCTGGTGAGGCAGGAGAGGTCACAGCAGCCAGTGTTGATGGGCACTCCGTTAGAGCTGAGGATGCTGCCAACAGCAGCGGAGGTGGAGTTTCCCACAGCGGTGTTCTGAGGGAAGGAGCTGAGGACAGGTCCAGGCAGGGTCACCAGCACGGCAGAGGGCTCGATGACCACAACGGAGTCCTGGCACTGCCTGCAACAGCACTCATTGCAGCTGCTGGCCAGCGGGCACGGGCCGCAGGGCTGGCAGGGGCCGCAGGGACGGCACTGGTCACAGCCGGACATGTCTTGTGGCTGGAGGTGAATCTAGGAGGAAACAGAACACAGGGACACATCAGGAAAACCCTGTAAAACCTCCAAATGAAAGCCAGGCACCATTTACATGGACAGGCAGTGGCTGTGCCAGACAGAACTAGGGCCTCTTTCCCTGAGCCAACACGGTCCTTCACACAGCAGCCAGGATCTGGGATCGTCCTGAGCAGCCAGGAGAAAAGAGGCACCTCAGCCCAGCCCCAGCCTCTCTCCAGGACAGACCACCTCTCCTCTGCCCTCTCCCAACACCACCATCTCAGAGCACCGACACAAGACCAAGGAGCAGGGATCAGCTCACTTGTCCTTGGAGGCCAGACCAGACCGAGAGAAGGAGGTAGAGGACAAAGAGGGTTCCAACTCACCCGGTTCCCAAGGAGAAGGAGGAGGCAGAAGTGGTGGTGAGCAAACAGCTGGGCTTGCTTATATCCTAGCCTCTCCCTGCCTTGGGCCCAAAGGCAGCCACAAGCATTTTCCTGTGTGCTCCTCAGGAACGGAAACATCCCAGGTAATGACATGGCAGCGTGACTGTTTCCCCCTGTGCTGCCTTTGCATTTCCTACTTGATGTCATGGCCATTGCCTCGGGGATGCTTCTTTGGATGCTGGGATGAGAGGCCTCGTGATCTGCAGGGTTGGATGAGTTGGTGCGGGCACAGACACGGACTGAGTGCCAGAAGAATTTGGTGATGGCATCAGCCTGGGACACTGCGGTGGCTTCTTCTGTTATGATGCTGGGACAGGAAGGATCCCAGTGATTACTGGGTGTCCTCACTGAGTTTGGTGTTGGGCTCAGGTCAAGCTGGGAAATCAGACGCATGCCAAGGTCCAAATGGAGAGCAGCAGGGTCTTTGTGCAGACACAGGCACAGATGTGTCACAGCTGGAGATGCAGCTCACGTTGGGGTCAAGTACTAGTACTGAAGCCTCAAAGCTTGCCTCACGGGAAGGGGTGAAGACCCTGGCAGAATTCTCCCAGCAGCGCCAACTGAAAATAGTCTCAGCAAGGCCAGGAGTGGGAAGGAGAAGCCTTCAACTCTGCTATGCCTACATTGGAAAACTTTCTTACATCTCTCAGACAAAGAATGTCTGGACATTAGTGCAACCATGGGTAGCCTGTGTCCCCTCCCAGTCACTGGCAGCACAACTTCACAAGGGGATCCACTCAGTGACATTGGCCTGTGTGATGTGGGCAGGGTTTCTCAGCATTTCACCCTTTCTATAGAAACCTGGTAGCTTGTGGGGCTCATGAAGGTGCCAGGGCAGAGTCTCCCTGCAGACACATAAAGGGTCACAAAGGAGAGACAGACAGACAGACGAGTGGTAATGCACTGCGGTGGAGAGTCATGCAGAAATCTGTATGGGCACAGCAAGTTCCTATAGAGACAAGAATAAACAAAAAGAAAACTAAAGGCAGCTGTGGTCTCTGCTGAGGAGATGCTGGGGACCATAGAGGCAGAAGAGGACTAAGTAGCCCAGGGAAGGACCAGGCCCCAGAGAGGCTGATGGTGTTGCCTGAGGACCCGCAGAGACCATACAGAGAGGAGAGGAGGGAAATGAGCCCAGCAGAACTGTCCAGAGAACGCGGTCAGTGTTGTGATGAGGTCAAAGCCTTGTAGCAGAAGCCCCTCTGCATGCGACAATCAGCGGCCATCACAGAGAGGAAGAGGAAAAGGAAGAGATGGGGCATGTCCTCTCATGTGGGAGACTTTAGGCACTAGGACAGGGAATGTGAGAGCGGTGCCCATTTCCTGACTCCTTTGTCACAAAGAAACTCAAAGCAATGATCAGGTGCACCTCATCTGCATGCATAGGATGACACCAGCTCCCTGGCTGAGCCGTCTGCCTTCACTGATGTGTTTCTACTCTGCAAATCCTCACGTGTCTTATCCCGGAACTTTGAGGAACCTTCATGTGGGAAGTCCATGACATCAGGCAGGAAATGAGAAGGCAGCAGGGCAGGAAAGCAGGACAGAGCCCATGCCATTAGCTGGGATGCTTTGCATTTGACATGAGCTTGTCAGAAAATTCTCCCTTGCCCAGAGGAATCCCCTGGGCCTAAGGCAGGGCAGGAGCACTATAAAAGGCAGCCCAGCTCCCTGCTCTCTCATCCACTTCTCTCGCCTCCTCTCCTCGGGAACCAGGTGAGTGTGAAGCAACTTCTCCTCCTCCTTCAAGGCCAGGTCTGTTCATCCTTGTCTGTTTCAGCTCCTTTGGGCTGTCCTAGCGCCGCGCTGGGAGCTGCTTCTGCTGGGATAGGGAAGTACAGAGGAGCCCTTTCCCGGAAAAGGGCTGGGACTTGGTTGAGGTGTCTGGTGGGCTTTGAGCTGGGCAGCTTCTAGTGGGCCAGGAGGTGTCTTGCCACCCTAGGGCCTGGGCTTGGCAGTGCTGCTCCTCATGTGTCCCCATGCTCTCTTTCATCTCTCCTCTCTCAGGAGCACCTCCAGCCACAAGACATGTCCGGCTGTGACCAGTGCCGTCCCTGTGGCCCCTGCCAGCCCTGTGGCCCGTGCCCGCTGGCCAGCAGCTGCAATGAGTGCTGTTGCAGGCAGTGCCAGGACTCCGTTGTGGTCATCGAGCCCTCTCCTGTGGTGGTGACCCTGCCCGGACCCATCCTCAGCTCCTACCCTCAGAACACCGCTGTGGGAAACTCCACCTCCGCTGCTGTTGGCAGCATCCTCAGCTCTAACGGAGTGCCCATCAACACTGGCTGCTGTGACCTCTCCTGCCTCACCAGCAGCTACTGTGGCAACAGGTGTCGCCCCTGCTAAATCTGCTGGCTACGGCCCTGGACAAGAACCTCCAAGACAAGAGAATGTTGTGCTGGGCACCTGATAGAATTTTGAGGCATTGTCTTTAGATCTTTGAGTATTAGTTTCCTTCTTCCACACTCTTCTCTCTCTCTTTCCTTTGCTCTTGTCTTGTCCCAATGCCAGCCTAGTGGTGGTCTGTTGGCCTTGTCACTCTGCAGTGCTGGCAGACGGACACCCTGAAGTATCTCCACCACATCTTGGTGGCTGCCCCTGGTGCTCCTGGGAGCCACCTCTTTTTCTTCCTTAGACTCATTAAAGTTGTGCTGCATCCAAGCCTTGGTCTCTGAGTCCTCCTTCCTTCTGCAACAACTCTTCCCATCTGCTCAGGGCAAAAGGGGCTTTTTTGACTAGATAAGGCTGGGTGAGAGAGAGGAGTCTTCTTCATTCCCCAGGGAAGGAGAGGGTAGCACTGGGTTGTCCTTTGTGCCCTGGTGCTGCAGAAGACAATCCTGGCTGCTCCTCAGTCCATGGCCATCCCTCCTTCCAGCGTTACTGCAACTCTTCCCAGATGAGGTTGGAGCTCTGGGCCTTGGAGCACATTGTGTGGATGAGGAGCCAAACCAGTGCTCCCAGCTCTCTCAGACTGTCCTTGAATGGGTGGTTCTCCAGCCCTCGGATCATCTCTCTGGCCCCCTCTGGTCTCACTCGTGAAGACCCATTTCCTTCCAGTGCTGAGGGCTCCAGAAGGGGACTCAGAGCTCCAGGTAAGCTCTCATGAGAGCAGAGGAGATAGGGTGAATCCCCTCACTAATCCTGCTACTCCCACTGCCTTTAATGCAAACTGGGAAAGAGTTTTCTGTCTGGGCTGGAGGCACACACTGCCAGCTCAAGGTTAGCTTCTAATCCACAAGCACCTCAAAGTCCTTCACTTTAGGGCTGCTCCAAAACTGTTCTCCCTTGAGCCTGTGGTGTTGCATGGGATATCTGTAACGCCGGTGCAGGACCTTACACTTGGCCTCACGGAACTGCATGTCATTCACACAGACCCACCTCTCAACCCTTCATGGTCCTACTACATGGCATCCCTTCCCTCCAGAGTGTCGACCGTGCCCACAGTTTGGTGTCATCGCTGAACTTGATGAGGGTGCCCTAATCCCACTTTCCATGTCTACAACGAAGCTGTTAAACACCATCAGTCCAAATACTGACCCCTACAAAAAACCACTTGTCACTGGTCTCCACTAAGACACTGAGCTATTGACCATCATTCATGGAGTGTGACTGTCCGGGCAATTCCTTATCCAACAAGTGGTCCATCAGTAAATTCCTTGTCTCTCCAATGTAGAGACAAGAATGTTGTGAGGGACACAAAGAAATGCCTTCCACAACCCCCTGCAGAGGATGTCAGTTATTCCTTCCTCATCCACCAAAGCTGTAGCCCCATCACAGTAGGCCAAGACATTTGTCAGGAACATTTGCCCTTTAGTGAAGCAGTGATTTTCCTTTAGGAATTTGGTGGTCGTGCTCAAGCCCCTTTTGGTGAAGGCAGAGGCAAGGAAGTCCTTGAGTACCACAGCCTTCTCCAAAGCCTTGGGAACGAGATCTCTTGTTTCCTTCTGGAGACGGCCCACATTCCCCCTAGTCCCCCTTTTAGCCTGGAAGAGAATACCTAGAGAAGCTTTTCTTGATGCTCTTGACATCCTTGACCCAACTGAATTCACTCAGGGCTTTAGCTTTCCTAACCTGACCCCTGGCAGCACAGGTAAGATTCCTGTGTTCCTCCCACCTCACCTGGCCTTGCTTCCAGCCTCTGAAGGCTGCCTGTTTGTATTTGGGTTGTTCAGGTGTCCCTTGTTCACCCGTGGAGGCCTCTTTGTGGTGTTTTCCCCTGACTCCCCTTTGCTGGAATGCTTTCCTCCTGAGCTTGGAGAAGGAGACCCTTTACTGGTGTCTTGGTCTCTTTTGCTGTGGCTCAATATGTGACCAGAAAGAACCAGCTCCCAGACAAGAGTGAAGGTTCAGACCTTTAGTGGGTTTTATCTATTCTTCCTCTTGCTTTCTTAGGATCTTGTTGCCACCCGACAGCATCCACTGACCCTCCACCAAGGCCTGACCACGCCTGGGCAGAGCTCAGGTCATTGGCTCCTTGAAATGCTCAAAGGATGTATTAGCTATGACCTAGTGAGGGTGGAATTTTCATGCTGGTAACAATGACTTTGCCCTAAGGAGCAAAGTTCCCATGAGATACATGGTAACCTGGTCATCCCTTGGCAGCAATTATGATCAGTTTGTTCAGGAAATCCTGAAATTAATTTACCATGTGATGCAGAGAAAAGATCCATTTCAAGGATTCCCATCCTCCCTTTCCTCAACGTTTTCTTTCCCCTGAGCAGATGGGAAGAGTTGCCCCAGAAAAAGGAGGACTCAGAGGCCCAGGCTTGGATGCAGCAGAACTTTAATGAGTCTAAAGTAGGAAAGGAGGTGGCTCCCAGGGAGCACCAGGGGCAGCCACCAAGATACGATGAAACTCCTGCAGGTTGTCCATCTTCCTGCCCTGCCGAGGGACAGTGTTCCTACAGATGTGCATCAAGGTGGCTTTAGGAGAAAAGAGCAGCAAAGAGAAGAGAGAGAAGAGAGAGGAAAGAAGAAACAGTGTCCTGAAGCTCTGAACGCAGGGCATCAAGCTCTATCTCCTGTCCAGCATCAGGTTCTGAAGTCTTGGAGGATCTTGTCCAGGGCTGTCGCCAGCAGATTTAGCAGGGGCGACACCTGTTGCCACAGTAGCAGCTGGTGAGGCAGGAGAGGTCACAGCAGCCAGTGTTGATGGGCACTCCGTTAGAGCTGAGGATGCTGCCAACAGCAGCGGAGGTGGAGTTTCCCACAGCGGTGTTCTGAGGGAAGGAGCTGAGGATGGGTCCGGGCAGGGTCACCAGCACGGCAGAGGGCTCGATGACCACAACGGAGTCCTGGCACTGCCTGCAACAGCACTCATTGCAGCTGCTGGCCAGCGGGCACGGGCCGCAGGGCTGGCAGGGGCCACAGGGACGGCACTGGTCACAGCCGGACATGTCTTGTGGCTGGAGGTGAATCTGGGAGGAAACAGAACACAGGGACACATCAGGAACTGTCTGCAAACCCTCCAAATGAAAGCCAAGGCGCCTTCCAGCTACAGAGTCAGCGGCTGTGCAGGACTGAACAAGGGCTTCTCTTCCTGAGTGAGCGTGGTCCTCAACACAGCAGACAGGATCTGGGATCCTCCTGAGCAGCCAGGAGAAAAGAGGCACCTCAGCCCAGCCCCAGCCTCTCTCCAGGACAGACCACCTCTCCTCTGCCCTCTCCCAACACCACCATCTCAGAGCACCGACACAAGACCAAGGAGCAGGGATCAGCTCACTTGTCCTTGGAGGCCAGACCAGACCGAGAGAGGGAGGTAGAGGACAAAGAGTGTTCCAACTCACCCGGTTCTCAAGGAGAAGGAGGAGGCAGAAGTGGTGGAGAGAGCAAACAGCTGGGCTTGCTTATATCCTAGCCTCTCCCTTCCTTGGGCCCAAAGGCAGCCACAAGCATTTTCCTGTGTGCTCCTCAGGAACGGAAACATCCCAGGTAATGACATGGCAGCGTGACTGTTTCCCCCTGTGCTGCCTTTGCATTTCCTGCTTGATGTCATGGCCATTGCCTCGGGGATGCTTCTTTGGATGCTGGGATGAGAGGCCTCGTGATCTGCAGGGTTGGATGAGTTGGTGCAGGCACAGACAGAGACTGAGTCCCAGAATGATGCAGTGGAGTCAGGTGCCGTCAGCCTGGGGCACTGCGGTGGCTTCTTCTCTTGTAATGATGGGACAGGAAGGAGCCCAGAGATCTCCAGATGCCTTTACACAGATGGGGCCTGACTCAGGGAAAGCTGGGAAATCCTGTGGATGTCAAGGTCCAATTGGAGAGAAGTGAAGTCCTTGTGCAGACACAGGCACGGATGTGTCACTGCTGGAGATGCAGCTCAGGTTGGGATCAAGTGCTAGTACTGAAGCCTCAAAGCTTGACTCATGGGAAGGGGAGAAGGCCCTGGCTGAAGTCTCCCAGCAGCGCTAACTAACAGTGGTCTCAGCAAGGCCAGGAGTGGGAAGAAGCAGCCCTCAGCTGTGCTACTCTCCTGTTGAGAGTCATGCAAAAACCTGTATGGACACAGCAAGCTCATAGACAAATAAAAAGAAACGTAAAAGCAGCTGTGGCCACTGCTGAGGAGATGCTGGGGACCACAGAGGCAGAAGAGGACTAAGTACCCCAGGGAAGGACCAGGCCACAGAGAGGCTGAAGGTGTTGCTTGAGGAAATGCAGAGACCATACAGAGAGGAGAGGAGGGAAATGAGCCCAGCAGAACTGTCCAGAGAACACGGTCAGTGTTGTGATGAGGTCAAAGCCTTGTAGCAGAAGCCCCTCTGCATGCGACAATGAGCGGCCATCACTGAGAGGAAGAGGAAGAAGAAGGGATAGGATATGTCCTCTTACGTGGGAGTCTTTAGGTATTAGGACAGGGAATGTGAGGGTGGTGCCCATTTCCTGACTACTTTGTCACAAAGAAATACTAAGCCATGGACCAGGAATACATCAGCTGCCTCCACAGGATGCCGCCAGCTCCACAGCTGAATCTTCGGCCTTCACTGATGTGTTTTACCCCGGAAATCCTCAGGTGTCTTATGTCGGCACTTTGAGAAACCTTCATGTGGGAAGTCCCTGGAATCATCCAGGAAATGAGAAGGCAGCAGGGCAGGAAAGCAGGACACAGCCCATGCCATTAGCTGGGATGATTTGCGTTTGACGTGAGCTTTTCAGAAAATTCTCCCTTGCCCAGAGGAATCCCCTGGGCCTAAGGCAGGGCAGGAGCACTATAAAAGGCAGCGCAGCTCCCTGCTCTCTCATACACTTCTCTTGTGTCCTCTCTTTGGGAACCAGGTGAGTGTGAAGCCACTGCTTCTCATCTGTCAAGGCCAGGTCTCTCCTGGATGTCTGACCCAGCACCTTTCGGCTGTCCTAACACAGGGCTGGGATCTGCTTCTTCTGGGATAGGGAAAGACAGAGTAGGACTTGCCTGGAGAGGTTTTGGGACTTGATTGATGTGTCCAGTGGGCGTTGAGCTGAGCAGCATCTGTTTGGCCAGGAGCTGCCTTGCATCTCTCAGGCTTGGTTTCTGCTCGTCAGTTGTCCCCATGCTCTCTCTCCTCTCCACTCTTTCTCAGGAGCACCTCCAGCCACAAGACATGTCCGGCTGTGACCAGTGCCGTCCCTGTGGCCCCTGCCAGCCCTGCGGCCCGTGCCCGCTGGCCAGCAGCTGCAATGAGTGCTGTTGCAGGCAATGCCAGGACTCCATTGTGGTCATCGAGCCCTCTCCTGTGGTGGTGACCCTGCCCGGACCCATCCTCAGCTCCTACCCTCAGAACACCGCTGTGGGAAACTCCACCTCCGCTGCTATTGGCAGCATCCTCAGCTCTAACGGAGTGTCCATCAACACTGGCTGCTGTGACCTCTCCTGCATCACTAGCTGCTACTGTGGCAACAGGTGTCGCCCCTGCTAAATCTGCTGGCTACGGCCCTGGACAAGAACCTCCAAGACAAGAGAATGTTGTGCTGGGCACCTGATAGAATTTTGAGGCATTGTCTTTAGATCTATGAGTACTAGTTTCCTTCTTCCACACTCTTCTCTCTCTCTTTCCTTTGCTCTTGTCTTGTCCCAATGCCAGCCTAGTGGTTGCCTGTTGGCCTTGTCACTCTGCAGTGCTGGCAGACGGACACCCTGAAGTATCTCCACCACATCTTGGTGGCTGCCCCTGGTGCTCCTGGGAGCCACCTCTTTTTCTTCATTAGACTCATTAAAGTTGTGCTGCATCCAAGCCTTGGTCTCTGAGTCCTCCTTCCTTCTGCAACAACTCTTCCCATCTGCTCAGGGCAAAAGGGGCTTTTTTGAGTAGATAAGGCTGGGTGAGAGAGAGACACATTCCTCATCGCCCAAGGAAGGAGAGGGTAGCACTGGGTTGTCCTTTGTGCCCTGGTGCTGCAGAAGACAACCCTGGCTGCTCCCCTGCCCACGGATATCCCTCCTTTGAGCATTACTGGACCTCTTCCCTGACAGGGCTTAAGCTCTGTGCCTTGGAGCACGTTCTCTGAATGGGGAGCTGAAATACTGTTCTCTGCTCTCTCAGACTGTCCTTAAATGAGTGATTCTCCAGCCCATGAATTATCTCTCTGGCCTCCTCTGGATTCACTCACACAGATCCATTTCCTTCCAGTGCTGAGAGCTCCAGAACTGGACTCAGAGCTCCAGGTGAGCTCTCAAGAGAGTACAATAGAGATGGGAAATCTCCTTCCTTCCCCTGCTGGTCCCACTGCTTTTAATGAAACCTGAGATGTGGTTGGCTCTCTGGGCTGCAGGCACACATTGCCAGCTCATGTCGAGCCTCTAATCCACCAAGACCCCAAAGTCTTCAACCCAAACTGGTGGTTGCTCCAAATCTGTTCTCCCCTGAGCTGTTGGTTTTGAATGGGATTTCTGCCACCCCGGTGCAGGACTTTGTACTCAGCCTCATGGAACCTCATTCACACAACCCCACCTCTCAACCCTTCATGGTCCCGCTACATGGCATCCCTTCCCTCCAGCATGTCGACTGTGCCCACAGGTTGGTGTCATTGCTAAATTTGATGTGGGTGCCCTAGTCCGAATCCCTGTGTCTGCAACAAAGCTGTTAAATACCATTGCTCCCAATAATGATCCCTGTTGAACACAGCTTGTCACTGGTCTCCACTGAGACACTGAGCTTTTGACCACAATTTTCAGAGTGTGACTGTCCAGCCAATTCCTTATCTGACGTGCGGCCCATCAGTCAATTCCTTGTCTCTCCAAATTAGGGGCAAGAATGTGATGAGGGACAATGAGAAATGCCTTCCACGAGCCACAGCAGAGGATGTCGGTTACTCTTTCCTCTTCCACAAAAGCTGTAGCCTCCATCAAAGTAGGCCATAAAATTTGTCAGGAACTATTGTCATTTAGTGAAGCAGTGATCATCCGTTAGTGAAGTAGGTGGTCTGGCTTGAGCCCCTGTTGGGGAAGACAGAGCCAAGGAAGTCACTGAGCACTGCAGTGTTCTGCACAGCTTTGGAAATAAGAACTCCCGTTTCTCTCTGGAGAGGGCCCAGATTCTCCTACTCCTATTTTAGCCAGGAAGGAATACCTAGAGAATCTTTTCTGGTTACTAGTGACATCTTAGGCCTGATTGAATTCAGTCAGGGCTTTAGCTTTCCTAACCTGATCCCTGGCAGCGTGGACAACGTTCCTGTGTTCCTCTGAGGTCACCTGCCCTTGCTTCCAGCCTCTCAAGGCTGCCTGTGTGTATTTGGGTTGGTTCAGTTGTCCCTTGTTCACCCCTGGAGGCCTCTTTGTGGTGTTCTCCCCTGACTTCCCCTTTGCTGGAATGCTTTGCTGGACTGCAACCGCTGACCCTCCACCAAGGTCTGACCACGCCTGGGCACAGCTCAGGGCAAGGAGCAAAGCAGAATGGAAAGGACCGGGCAGATATAGGAATGTCAGTTTTGGTTTGCTGGAATTGCTCCTCATCCTATGTGTGGTATTTGATGTGTGCAATGGTGTCTTAATTGCATCCTTCTTAATTGCCTGCGGGAAATGCTCTAAGGACCTATTAGCTGTGACCTAGAGAGGGTGGCAAATTCATGCTGGTGACAATGACTTTGCCCAAAGGAGCAATGTTCCCTTGAGGTACACGGTAACCTGGTCATCCCTTGGCAGCAATTGCGATTAATTTTTTTCAGGAAACCCTCCATTTAATTTACCATGTGATCCAGAGAAAAGATCCATTTCAAGGATTCCCACCATCCCCTTTCTCCATTTTTTCTTTCCCCTCAGCAGAAGGGAAGAGCGACCCCAGAATAAGGAGGACTCAGAGGCCCAGGCATCGATGCAGCACAACTTTAATGAGTCTAAAGAAGGGAAAGAGGTGGCTCTCACGGAGCACCAGGGGCAGCCACAAAGACACATGGAGCTCCTGTGGGGTGCCGGTCTTCTCACCCTGCATAGGGTGGGAGGCCAACAAGTGTGCACTAAGGTGGCATTCAAAGAAAAGAGCAGGCAAGAGAAGAGAGAGAAAAGAGAGGAAAGAATTAATGTAGAGCCTCAAGATCTATCTCCTGTCCAGCAGCATGCTCTCAGGTCATGGAGGTTCTTGTCCAGGGCCATAGCCAGCAGATTTAGCAGGGGCGACACCTGTTGCCACAGTAGCAGCTGGTGAGGCAGGAGAGGTCACAGCAGCCAGTGTTGATGGGCACTCCGTTAGAGCTGAGGATGCTGCCAACAGCAGCGGAGGTGGAGTTTCCCACAGCGGTGTTCTGAGGGAAGGAGCTGAGGACGGGTCCGGGCAGGGTCACCAGCACGGCAGAGGGCTCGATGACCACAACGGAGTCCTGGCACTGCCTGCAACAGCACTCATTGCAGCTGCTGGCCAGCGGGCACGGGCCGCAGGGCTGGCAGGGGCCGCAGGGACGGCACTGGTCACAGCCGGACATGTCTTGTGGCTGGAGGTGAATCTAGGAGGAAACAGAACACAGGGACACATCAGGAAAACCCTGTAAAACCTCCAAATGAAAGCCAGGCACCATTTACATGGACAGGCAGTGGCTGTGCCAGACAGAACTAGGGCCTCTTTCCCTGAGCCAACACGGTCCTTCACACAGCAGCCAGGATCTGGGATCGTCCTGACCAACCAGGAGAAAAGAGGCACCTCAGCCCAGCCCCAGCATCTCTCCAGGACAGACCACCTCTCCTCTGCCCTCTCCCAACACCACCATCTCAGAGCACCGACACAAGACCAAGGAGCAGGGATCAGCTCACTTGTCCTTGGAGGCCAGACCAGACCGAGAGAAGGAGGTAGAGGACAAAGAGGGTTCCAACTCACCCGGTTCGCAAGGAGAAGGAGGAGGCAGAAGTGGTGGTGAGCAAACAGCTGGGCTTGCTTATATCCTAGCCTCTCCCTGCCTTGGGCCCAAAGGCAGCCACAAGCATTTTCCTGTGTGCTCCTCAGGAACGGAAACATCCCAGGTAATGACATGGCAGCGTGACTGTTTCCCCCTGTGCTGCCTTTGCATTTCCTACTTGATGTCATGGCCATTGCCTCGGGGATGCTTCTTTGGATGCTGGGATGAGAGGCCTCGTGATCTGCAGGGTTGGATGAGTTGGTGCGGGCACAGACACGCACTGAGTGCCAGAAGAATTTGGTGATGGCATCAGCCTGGGACACTGCGGTGGCTTCTTCTGTTATGATGCTGGGACAGGAAGGATCCCAGTGATTACTGGGTGTCCTCACTGAGTTTGGTGTTGGGCTCAGGTCAAGCTGGGAAATCAGACGCATGCCAAGGTCCAAATGGAGAGCAGCAGGGTCTTTGTGCAGACACAGGCACAGATGTGTCACAGCTGGAGATGCAGCTCACGTTGGGGTCAAGTACTAGTACTGAAGCCTCAAAGCTTGCCTCACGGGAAGGGGTGAAGACCCTGGCAGAATTCTCCCAGCAGCGCCAACTGAAAATAGTCTCAGCAAGGCCAGGAGTGGGAAGGAGAAGCCTTCAACTCTGCTATGCCTACATTGGAAAACTTTCTTACATCTCTCAGACAAAGAATGTCTGGACATTAGTGCAACCATGGGTAGCCTGTGTCCCCTCCCAGTCACTGGCAGCACAACTTCACAAGGGGATCCACTCAGTGACATTGGCCTGTGTGATGTGGGCAGGGTTTCTCAGCATTTCACCCTTTCTATAGAAACCTGGTAGCTTGTGGGGCTCATGAAGGTGCCAGGGCAGAGTCTCCCTGCAGACACATAAAGGGTCACAAAGGAGAGACAGACAGACAGACGAGTGGTAATGCACTGCGGTGGAGAGTCATGCAGAAATCTGTATGGGCACAGCAAGTTCCTATAGAGACAAGAATAAACAAAAAGAAAACTAAAGGCAGCTGTGGTCTCTGCTGAGGAGATGCTGGGGACCATAGAGGCAGAAGAGGACTAAGTAGCCCAGGGAAGGACCAGGCCCCAGAGAGGCTGATGGTGTTGCCTGAGGACCCGCAGAGACCATACAGAGAGGAGAGGAGGGAAATGAGCCCAGCAGAACTGTTCAGAGAACGTGGTCAGTGTTGTGATGAGGTCAAAGCCTTGTAGCAGAAGCCCCTCTGCATGCGACAATCAGCGGCCATCACAGAGAGGAAGAGGAAAAGGAAGAGATGGGGCGTGTCCTCTCATGTGGGAGACTTTAGGCACTAGGACAGGGAATGTGAGAGCGGTGCCCATTTCCTGACTCCTTTGTCACAAAGAAACTCAAAGCAATGATCAGGTGCACCTCATCTGCATGCATAGGATGACACCAGCTCCCTGGCTGAGCCGTCTGCCTTCACTGATGTGTTTCTACTCTGCAAATCCTCACGTGTCTTATCCCGGAACTTTGAGGAACCTTCATGTGGGAAGTCCATGGCATCAGGCAGGAAATGAGAAGGCAGCAGGGCAGAAAACCAGGACAGAGCCCATGCCATTAGCTGGGATGCTTTGCATTTGACATGAGCTTGTCAGAAAATTCTCCCTTGCCCAGAGGAATCCCCTGGGCCTGAGGCAGGGCAGGAGCACTATAAAAGGCAGCCCAGCTCCCTGCTCTCTCATCCACTTCTCTCGCCTCCTCTCCTTGGGAACCAGGTGAGTGTGAAGCAACTTCTCCTCCTCCTTCAAGGCCAGGTCTGTTCATCCTTGTCTGTTTCAGCTCCTTTGGGCTGTCCTAGCGCCGCGCTGGGAGCTGCTTCTGCTGGGATAGGGAAGTACAGAGGAGGCGTTTCCCAGAAAAGGGCTGGGACTTGGTTGAGGTGTCTGGTGGGCTTTGAGCTGGGCAGCTTCTAGTGGGCCAGGAGGTGTCTTGCCACCCTAGGGCCTGGGCTTGGCAGTGCTGCTCCTCATGTGTCCCCATGCTCTCTTTCATCTCTCCTGTCTCAGGAGCACCTCCAGCCACAAGACATGTCCGGCTGTGACCAGTGCCGTCCCTGCGGCCCCTGCCAGCCCTGTGGCCCGTGCCCGCTGGCCAGCAGCTGCAATGAGTGCTGTTGCAGGCAGTGCCAGGACTCCGTTGTGGTCATCGAGCCCTCTCCTGTGGTGGTGACCCTGCCCGGACCCATCCTCAGCTCCTACCCTCAGAACACCGCTGTGGGAAACTCCACCTCCGCTGCTGTTGGCAGCATCCTCAGCTCTAACGGAGTGCCCATCAACACTGGCTGCTGTGACCTCTCCTGCCTCACCAGCAGCTACTGTGGCAACAGGTGTCGCCCCTGCTAAATCTGCTGGCTATGGCCCTGGACAAGAACCTCCAAGACAAGAGAATGTCGTGCTGGGCACCTGATAGAATTTTGAGGCATTGTCTTTAGATCTTTGAGTATTAGTTTCCTTCTTCCACACTCTTCTCTCTCTCTTTCCTTTGCTCTTGTCTTGTCCCAATGCCAGCCTAGTGGTGGTCTGTTGGCCTTGTCACTCTGCAGTGCTGGCAGACGGACACCCTGAAGTATCTCCACCACATCTTGGTGGCTGCCCCTGGTGCTCCTGGGAGCCACCTCTTTTTCTTCCTTAGACTCATTAAAGTTGTGCTGCATCCAAGCCTTGGTCTCTGAGTCCTCCTTTCTTCTGCAACAACTCTTCCCATCTGCTCAGGGCAAAAGGGGCTTTTTTGACTAGATAAGCCTGGGTGAGAGAGAGGAGTCTTCCTCATTCCCCAGGGAAGGAGAGGGTAGCACTGGGTTGTCCTTTGTGCCCTGGTGCTGCAGAAGACAATCCTTGCTGCTCCTCAGTCCATGGCCATCCCTCCTTCCAGCGTTACTGCAACTCTTCCCAGATGAGGTTGGAGCTCTGGGCCTTGGAGCACATTGTGTGGATGAGGAGCCAAACCAGTGCTCCCAGCTCTCTCAGACTGTCCTTGAATGGGTGATTCTCCAGCCCTCGGATCATCTCTCTGGCCCCCTCTGGTCTCACTCGTGAAGACCCATTTCCTTCCAGTGCTGAGGGCTCCAGAAGGGCACTCAGAGCTCCAGGTAAGCTCTCATGAGAGCAGAGGAGATAGGGTGAATCCCCTCACTAATCCTGCTACTCCCACTGCCTTTAATGCAAACTGGGAAACAGTTTTCTGTCTGGGCTGGAGGCACACACTGCCAGCTCAAGGTTAGCTTCTAATCCACAAGCACCTCAAAGTCCTTCACTTTAGGGCTGCTCCAAAACTGTTCTCCCTTGAGCCTGTGGTGTTGCATGGGATATCTGTAACGCCGGTGCAGGACCTTACACTTGGCCTCACGGAACTGCATGTCATTCACACAGACCCACCTCTCAACCCTTCATGGTCCTACTACATGGCATCCCTTCCCTCCAGAGTGTCGACCGTGCCCACAGTTTGGTGTCATCGCTGAACTTGATGAGGGTGCCCTAATCCCACTTTCCATGTCTACAACGAAGCTGTTAAACACCATCAGTCCAAATACTGACCCCTACAAAAAACCACTTGTCACTGGTCTCCACTAAGACACTGAGCTATTGACCATCATTCATGGAGTGTGACTGTCCGGGCAATTCCTTATCCAACAAGTGGTCCATCAGTAAATTCCTTGTCTCTCCAATGTAGAGACAAGAATGTTGTGAGGGACACAAAGAAATGCCTTCCACAACCCCATGCAGAGGATGTCAGTTATTCCTTCCTCATCCACCAAAGCTGTAGCCCCATCACAGTAGGCCAAGACATTTGTCAGGAACATTTGCCCTTTAGTGAAGCAGTGATTTTCCTTTAGGAATTTGGTGGTCGTGCTCAAGCCCCTTTTGGTGAAGGCAGAGGCAAGGAAGTCCTCGAGTACCACAGCCTTCTCCAAAGCCTTGGGAACGAGATCTCTTGTTTCCTTCTGGAGACGGCCCACATTCCCCCTAGTCCCCCTTTTAGCCTGGAAGAGAATACCTAGAGAAGCTTTTCTTGATGCTCTTGACATCCTTGACCCAAGTGAATTCACTCAGGGCTTTAGCTTTCCTAACCTGACCCCTGGCAGCACAGGTAAGATTCCTGTGTTCCTCCCACCTCACCTGGCCTTGCTTCCAGCCTCTGAAGGCTGCCTGTTTGTATTTGGGTTGTTCAGGTGTCCCTTGTTCACCCGTGGAGGCCTCTTTGTGGTGTTTTCCCCTGACTCCCCTTTGCTGGAATGCTTTCCTCCTGAGCTTGGAGAAGGAGACCCTTTACTGGTGTCTTGGTCTCTTTTGCTGTGGCTCAATATGTGACCAGAAGGAACCAGCTCCCAGACAAGAGTGAAGGTTCAGACCTTTAGTGGGTTTTATCTATTCTTCCTCTTGCTTTCTTAGGATCTTGTTGCCACCCGACAGCATCCACTGACCCTCCACCAAGGCCTGACCACGCCTGGGCAGAGCTCAGGTCATTGGCTCCTTGAAATGCTCAAAGGATGTATTAGCTATGACCTAGTGAGGGTGGAATTTTCATGCGGGTAACAATGACTTTGCCCTAAGGAGCAAAGTTCCCATGAGATACATGGTAACCTGGTCATCCCTTGGCAGCAATTATGATCAGTTTGTTCAGGAAATCCTGAAATTAATTTACCATGTGATGCAGAGAAAAGATCCATTTCAAGGATTCCCATCCTCCCTTTCCTCAACGTTTTCTTTCCCCTGAGCAGATGGGAAGAGTTGCCCCAGAAAAAGGAGGACTCAGAGGCCCAGGCTTGGATGCAGCAGAACTTTAATGAGTCTAAAGTAGGAAAGGAGGTGGCTCCCAGGGAGCACCAGGGGCAGCCACCAAGATACGATGAAACTCCTGCAGGTTGTCCATCTTCCTGCCCTGCCGAGGGACAGTGTTCCTACAGATGTGCATCAAGGTGGCTTTAGGAGAAAAGAGCAGCAAAGAGAAGAGAGAGAAGAGAGAGGAAAGAAGAAACAGTGTCCTGAAGCTCTGAACGCAGGGCATCAAGCTCTATCTCCTGTCCAGCATCAGGTTCTGAAGTCTTGGAGGATCTTGTCCAGGGCCGTAGCCAGCAGATTTAGCAGGGGAGACACCTGTTGCCACAGTAGCAGCTGGTGAGGCAGGAGAGGTCACAGCAGCCAGTGTTGATGGACACTCCGTTAGAGCTGAGGATGCTGCCAACAGCAGCGGAGGTGGAGTTTCCCACAGCGGTGTTCTGAGGGAAGGAGCTGAGGATGGGTCCGGGCAGGGTCACCAGCACGGCAGAGGGCTCGATGACCACAACGGAGTCCTGGCACTGCCTGCAACAGCACTCATTGCAGCTGCTGGCCAGCGGGCACGGGCCGCAGGGCTGGCAGGGGCCACAGGGACGGCACTGGTCACAGCCGGACATGTCTTGTGGCTGGAGGTGAATCTGGGAGGAAACAGAACACAGGGACACATCAGGAACTGTCTGCAAACCCTCCAAATGAAAGCCAAGGCGCCTTCCAGCTACAGAGTCAGCGGCTGTGCAGGACTGAACAAGGGCTTCTCTTCCTGAGTGAGCGTGGTCCTCAACACAGCAGACAGGATCTGGGATCCTCCTGACCAGCCAGGAGAAAAGAGGCACCTCAGCCCAGCCCCAGCCTCTCTCCAGGACATACCACCTCTCCTCTGCCCTCTCCCAACACCACCATCTCAGAGTACTGAACCAAGACCAAGGAGCAGGGATCAGCTCACTTGTCCTTGGAGGCCAGACCAGGCTGAGAGAGGGAGGTAGAGGACAAAGAGTGTTCCAACTCACCCGGTTCTCAAGGAGAAGGAGGAGGCAGAAGTGGTGGAGAGAGCAAACAGCTGGGCTTGCTTATATCCTAGCCTCTCCCTGCCTTGGGCCCAAAGGCAGCCACAAGCATTTTCCTGTGTGCTCCTCAGGAACGGAAACATCCCAGGTAATGACATGGCAGCGTGACTGTTTCCCCCTGTGCTGCCTTTGCATTTCCTGCTTGATGTCATGGCCATTGCCTCGGGGATGCTTCTTTGGATGCTGGGATGAGAGGCCTTGTGATCTGCAGGGTTGGGTGAGTTGGTATGGGCACAGACAGAGACTGAGTCCCAGAATGATGCAGTGGAGTCAGGTGCCGTCAGCCTGGGGCACTGCGGTGGCTTCTTCTCTTGTAATGATGGGACAGGAAGGAGCCCAGAGATCTCCAGATGCCTTTACACAGATGGGGCCTGACTCAGGGAAAGATGGGAAATCCTGTGGATGTCAAGGTCCAATTGGAGAGAAGTGAAGTCCTTGTGCAGACACAGGCACGGATGTGTCACTGCTGGAGATGCAGCTCAGGTTGGGATCAAGTGCTAGTACTGAAGCCTCAAAGCTTGACTCATGGGAAGGGGAGAAGGCCCTGGCTGAAGTCTCCCAGCAGCGCTAACTAACAGTGGTCTCAGCAAGGCCAGGAGTGGGAAGAAGCAGCCCTGAGCTGTGCTACTCTCCTGTTGAGAGTCATGCAAAAACCTGTATGGACACAGCAAGCTCATAGACAAATAAAAAGAAACGTAAAAGCAGCTGTGGCCAATGCTGAGGAGATGCTGGGGACCACAGAGGCAGAAGAGGACTAAGTACCCCAGGGAAGGACCAGGCCACAGAGAGGCTGAAGGTGTTGCTTGAGGAAATGCAGAGACCATACAGAGAGGAGAGGAGGGAAATGAGCCCAGCAGAACTGTCCAGAGAACACGGTCAGTGTTGTGATGAGGTCAAAGCCTTGTAGCAGAAGCCCCTCTGCATGCGACAATGAGCGGCCATCACTGAGAGGAAAAGGAAGAAGAAGGGATAGGATATGTCCTCTTACGTGGGAGTCTTTAGGTATTAGGACAGGGAATGTGAGGGTGGTGCCCATTTCCTGACTACTTTGTCACAAAGAAATACTAAGCCATGGACCAGGAATACATCAGCTGCCTCCACAGGATGCCGCCAGCTCCACAGCTGAATCTTCGGCCTTCACTGATGTGTTTTACCCCGGAAATCCTCAGGTGTCTTATGTCGGCACTTTGAGAAACCTTCATGTGGGAAGTCCCTGGAATCATCCAGGAAATGAGAAGGCAGCAGGGCAGGAAAGCAGGACACAGCCCATGCCATTAGCTGGGATGATTTGCGTTTGACGTGAGCTTTTCAGAAAATTCTCCCTTGCCCAGAGGAATCCCCTGGGCCTAAGGCAGGGCAGGAGCACTATAAAAGGCAGCGCAGCTCCCTGCTCTCTCATACACTTCTCTTGTGTCCTCTCTTTGGGAACCAGGTGAGTGTGAAGCCACTGCTTCTCATCTGTCAAGGCCAGGTCTCTCCTGGATGTCTGACCCAGCACCTTTCGGCTGTCCTAACACAGGGCTGGGATCTGCTTCTTCTGGGATAGGGAAAGACAGAGTAGGACTTGCCTGGAGAGGTTTTGGGACTTGATTGATGTGTCCAGTGGGCGTTGAGCTGAGCAGCATCTGTTTGGCCAGGAGCTGCCTTGCATCCCTCAGGCTTGGTTTCTGCTCGTCAGTTGTCCCCATGCTCTCTCTCCTCTCCACTCCTTCTCAGGAGCACCTCCAGCCACAAGACATGTCCGGCTGTGACCAGTGCCGTCCCTGCGGCCCCTGCCAGCCCTGTGGCCCGTGCCCGCTGGCCAGCAGCTGCAATGAGTGCTGTTGCAGGCAGTGCCAGGACTCCGTTGTGGTCATCGAGCCCTCTCCTGTGGTGGTGACCCTGCCCGGACCCATCCTCAGCTCCTACCCTCAGAACACCGCTGTGGGAAACTCCACCTCCGCTGCTATTGGCAGCATCCTCAGCTCTAACGGAGTGTCCATCAACACTGGCTGCTGTGACCTCTCCTGCCTCACCAGCAGCTACTGTGGCAACAGGTGTCGCCCCTGCTAAATCTGCTGGCTACGGCCCTGGACAAGAACCTCCAAGACAAGAGAATGTCGTGCTGGGCACCTGATAGGATTTTGAGGCATTGTCTTTAGATCTTTGAGTATTAGTTTCCTTCTTCCACACTCTTCTCTCTCTCTTTCCTTTGCTCTTGTCTTGTCCCAATGCCAGCCTAATGGAGACCTGTTGGCCTTTTCACTCTGCAGCGCTGGCAGACGGACACCCTGAAGTATCTCCACCACATCTTGGTGGCTGCCCCTGGAGCTCCCTGGGAGCCACCTCTTTTTCTTCCTTAGACTCATTAAAGTTGTGCTGCATCCAAGCCTTGGTCTCTGAGTCCTCCTTCCTTCTGCAACAACTCTTCCCATCTGCTCAGGGCAAAAGGGGCTTTTTTGAGTAGATAAGCCTGTGTTAGAGAGAGACACATTCCTCATCGCCCAAGGAAGGAGAGGATAGCACTGCGTTGTCCTTTGTGCCCTGGAGCTGCAGAAGACAATCCTGGCTGCTCCTCTGCCCACGGATATCCCTCTTTTAAGCATTACTTGACCTCTTCCCTGACAGGGCTTAAGCTCTGTGCCTTGGAGCACGTTCTCTGAATGGGGAGCTGAAATACTGTTCTCTGCTCTCTCAGACTGTCCTTAAATGAGTGATTCTCCAGCCCATGAATTATCTCTCTGGCCTCCTCTGGATTCACTCACACAGATCCATTTCCTTCCAGTGCTGAGAGCTCCAGAACTGGACTCAGAGCTCCAGGTGAGCTCTCAAGAGAGTACAATAGAGGTGGGAAATCTCCTTCCTTCCCCTGCTGGTCCCACTGCTTTTAATGAAACCTGAGATGTGGTTGGCTCTCTGGGCTGCAGGCACACATTGCCAGCTCATGTCGAGCCTCTAATCCACCAAGACCCCAAAGTCTTCAACCCAAACTGGTGGTTGCTCCAAATCTGTTCTCCCCTGAGCCGTTGGTTTTGAATGGGATTTCTGCCACCCCGGTGCAGGACTTTGTACTCAGCCTCATGGAACCTCATTCACACAACCCCACCTCTCAACCCTTCATGGTCCCGCTACATGGCATCCCTTCCCTCCAGCATGTCGACTGTGCCCACAGGTTGGTGTCATTGCTAAATTTGATGTGGGTGCCCTAGTCCGAATCCCTGTGTCTGCAACAAAGCTGTTAAATACCATTGCTCCCAATAATGATCCCTGTTGAACACAGCTTGTCACTGGTCTCCACTGAGACACTGAGCTTTTGACCACAATTTTCAGAATGTGACTGTCCAGCCAATTCCTTATCTGACGAACGGTCCATCAGTCAATTCCTTGTCTCTCCAAATTAGGGGCAAGAATGTGATGAGGGACAATGAGAAATGCCTTCCACGAGCCACAGCAGAGGATGTCGGTTACTCTTTCCTCTTCCACAAAAGCTGTAGCCTCCATCAAAGTAGGCCATAAAATTTGTCAGGAACGATTGTCATTTAGTGAAGCAGTGATCATCCGTTAGTGAAGTAGGTGGTCTGGCTTGAGCCCGTGTTGGGGAAGACAGAGCCAAGGAAGTCACTGAGCACCGCAGTGTTCTGCACAGCTTTGGAAATAAGAACTCCCGTTTCTCTCTGGAGAGGGCCCAGATTCTCCTACTCCTATTTTAGCCAGGAAGGAATACCTAGAGAATCTTTTCTGGTTACTAGTGACATCTTAGGCCTGATTGAATTCAGTCAGGGCTTTAGCTTTCCTAACCTGATCCCTGGCAGCGTGGACAACGTTCCTGTGTTCCTCTGAGGTCACCTGCCCTTGCTTCCAGCCTCTCAAGGCTGCCTGTGTGTATTTGGGTTGGTTCAGTTGTCCCTTGTTCACCCCTGGAGGCCTCTTTGTGGTGTTCTCCCCTGACTTCCCCTTTGCTGGAATGCTTTGCTGGACTGCAACCGCTGACCCTCCACCAAGGTCTGACCACGCCTGGGCACAGCTCAGGGCAAGGAGCAAAGCAGAATGGAAAGGACCGGGCAGATATAGGAATGTCAGTTTTGGTTTGCTGGAATTGCTCCTCATCCTATGTGTGGTATTTGATGTGTGCAATGGTGTCTTAATTGCATCCTTCTTAATTGCCTGCGGGAAATATTCTAAGGACCTATTAGCTGTGACCTAGAGAGGGTGGCAAATTCATGCTGGTGACAATGACTTTGCCCAAAGGAGCAATGTTCCCTTGAGGTACACGGTAACCTGGTCATCCCTTGGCAGCAATTGCGATTAATTTTTTTCAGGAAACCCTCCATTTAATTTACCATGTGATCCAGAGAAAAGATCCATTTCAAGGATTTCCACCATCCCCTTTCTCCATTTTTTCTTTCCCCTCAGCAGAAGGGAAGAGCGACCCCAGAATAAGGAGGACTCAGAGGCCCAGGCATCGATGCAGCACAACTTTAATGAGTCTAAAGAAGGGAAAGGAGGTGGCTCTCACGGAGCACCAGGGGCAGCCACAAAGACACATGGAGCTCCTGTGGGGTGCCGGTCTTCTCACCCTGCATAGGGTGGGAGGCCAACAGGTGTGCACTAAGGTGGCATTCAAAGAAAAGAGCAGGCAAGAGAAGAGAGAGAAAAGAGAGGAAAGAATTAATGTAGAGCCTCAAGATCTATCTCCTGTCCAGCAGGATGCTCTCGGGTCATGGACGTTCTTGTCCAGGGTCGTTGCCAGCAGATTTAGCAGGGGCGACACCTGTTGCCACAGTAGCAGCTGGTGAGGCAGGAGAGGTCACAGCAGCCAGTGTTGATGGACACTCCGTTAGAGCTGAGGATGCTGCCAACAGCAGCGGAGGTGGAGTTTCCCACAGCGGTGTTCTGAGGGAAGGAGCTGAGGACGGGTCCAGGCAGGGTCACCAGCACGGCAGAGGGCTCGATGACCACAACGGAGTCCTGGCACTGCCTGCAACAGCACTCATTGCAGCTGCTGGCCAGCGGGCACGGGCCGCAGGGCTGGCAGGGGCCGCAGGGACGGCACTGGTCACAGCCGGACATGTCTTGTGGCTGGAGGTGAATCTAGGAGGAAACAGAACACAGGGACACATCAGGAAAACCCTGTAAAACCTCCAAATGAAAGCCAAGGCACCATTTACATGGACAGGCAGTGGCTGTGCCAGACAGAACTAGGGCCTCTTTCCCTGAGCCAACACGGTCCTTCACACAGCAGCCAGGATCTGGGATCGTCCTGAGCAGCCAGGAGAAAAGAGGCACCTCAGCCCAGCCCCAGCCTCTCTCCAGGACAGACCACCTCTCCTCTGCCCTCTCCCAACACCACCATCTCAGAGCACCGACACAAGACCAAGGAGCAGGGATCAGATCACTTGTCCTTGGAGGCCAGACCAGACCGAGAGAAGGAGGTAGAGTACAAAGAGGGTTCCAACTCACCCGGTTCGCAAGGAGAAGGAGGAGGCAGAAGTGGTGGTGAGCAAACAGCTGGGCTTGCTTATATCCTAGCCTCTCCCTGCCTTGGGCCCAAAGGCAGCCACAAGCATTTTCCTGTGTGCTCCTCAGGAACGGAAACATCCCAGGTAATGACATGGCAGCGTGACTGTTTCCCCCTGTGCTGCCTTTGCATTTCCTACTTGATGTCATGGCCATTGCCTCGGGGATGCTTCTTTGGATGCTGGGATGAGAGGCCTCGTGATCTGCAGGGTTGGATGAGTTGGTGCGGGCACAGACACGCACTGAGTGCCAGAAGAATTTGGTGATGGCATCAGCCTGGGACACTGCGGTGGCTTCTTCTGTTATGATGCTGGGACAGGAAGGATCCCAGTGATTACTGGGTGTCCTCACTGAGTTTGGTGTTGGGCTCAGGTCAAGCTGGGAAATCAGACGCATGCCAAGGTCCAAATGGAGAGCAGCAGGGTCTTTGTGCAGACACAGGCACAGATGTGTCACAGCTGGAGATGCAGCTCACGTTGGGGTCAAGTACTAGTACTGAAGCCTCAAAGCTTGCCTCACGGGAAGGGGTGAAGACCCTGGCAGAATTCTCCCAGCAGCGCCAACTGAAAATAGTCTCAGCAAGGCCAGGAGTGGGAAGGAGAAGCCTTCAACTCTGCTATGCCTACATTGGAAAACTTTCTTACATCTCTCAGACAAAGAATGTCTGGACATTAGTGCAACCATGGGTAGCCTGTGTCCCCTCCCAGTCACTGGCAGCACAACTTCACAAGGGGATCCACTCAGTGACATTGGCCTGTGTGATGTGGGCAGGGTTTCTCAGCATTTCACCCTTTCTATAGAAACCTGGTAGCTTGTGGGGCTCATGAAGGTGCCAGGGCAGAGTCTCCCTGCAGACACATAAAGGGTCACAAAGGAGAGACAGACAGACAGACGAGTGGTAATGCACTGCGGTGGAGAGTCATGCAGAAATCTGTATGGGCACAGCAAGTTCCTATAGAGACAAGAATAAACAAAAAGAAAACTAAAGGCAGCTGTGGTCTCTGCTGAGGAGATGCTGGGGACCATAGAGGCAGAAGAGGACTAAGTAGCCCAGGGAAGGACCAGGCCCCAGAGAGGCTGATGGTGTTGCCTGAGGACCCGCAGAGACCATACAGAGAGGAGAGGAGGGAAATGAGCCCAGCAGAACTGTCCAGAGAACGCGGTCAGTGTTGTGATGAGGTCAAAGCCTTGTAGCAGAAGCCCCTCTGCATGCGACAATCAGCGGCCATCACAGAGAGGAAGAGGAAAAGGAAGAGATGGGGCATGTCCTCTCATGTGGGAGACTTTAGGCACTAGGACAGGGAATGTGAGAGCGGTGCCCATTTCCTGACTCCTTTGTCACAAAGAAACTCAAAGCAATGATCAGGTGCACCTCATCTGCATGCATAGGATGACACCAGCTCCCTGGCTGAGCCGTCTGCCTTCACTGATGTGTTCCTACTCTGCAAATCCTCACGTGTCTTATCCCGGAACTTTGAGGAACCTTCATGTGGGAAGTCCATGACATCAGGCAGGAAATGAGAAGGCAGCAGGGCAGAAAACCAGGACAGAGCCCATGCCATTAGCTGGGATGCTTTGCATTTGACATGAGCTTGTCAGAAAATTCTCCCTTGCCCAGAGGAATCCCCTGGGCCTAAGGCAGGGCAGGAGCACTATAAAAGGCAGCCCAGCTCCCTGCTCTCTCATCCACTTCTCTCGCCTCCTCTCCTCGGGAACCAGGTGAGTGTGAAGCAACTTCTCCTCCTCCTTCAAGGCCAGGTCTGTTCATCCTTGTCTGTTTCAGCTCCTTTGGGCTGTCCTAGCGCCGCGCTGGGAGCTGCTTCTGCTGGGATAGGGAAGTGCAGAGGAGGCCTTTCCCGGAAAAGGGCTGGGACTTGGTTGAGGTGTCTGGTGGGCTTTGAGCTGGGCAGCTTCTAGTGGGCCAGGAGGTGTCTTGCCACCCTAGGGCCTGGGCTTGGCAGTGCTGCTCCTCATGTGTCCTCATGCTCTTTTTTATCACTTCTCTCTCAGGAGCACCTCCAGCCACAAGACATGTCCGGCTGTGACCAGTGCCGTCCCTGCGGCCCCTGCCAGCCCTGTGGCCCGTGCCCGCTGGCCAGCAGCTGCAATGAGTGCTGTTGCAGGCAGTGCCAGGACTCCGTTGTGGTCATCGAGCCCTCTCCTGTGGTGGTGACCCTGCCCGGACCCATCCTCAGCTCCTACCCTCAGAACACCGCTGTGGGAAACTCCACCTCCGCTGCTATTGGCAGCATCCTCAGCTCTAACGGAGTGTCCATCAACACTGGCTGCTGTGACCTCTCCTGCCTCACCAGCAGCTACTGTGGCAACAGGTGTTGCCCCTGCTAAATCTGCTGGCTACGGCCCTGGACAAGAACCTCCAAGACAAGAGAATGTCGTGCTGGGCACCTGATAGGATTTTGAGGCATTGTCTTTAGATCTTTGAGTATTAGTTTCCTTCTTCCACACTCTTCTCTCTCTCTTTCCTTTGCTCTTTTCTAGTCCCAATGCCAGCCTAGTGGAGACCTGTTGGCCTTTTCACTCTGCAGCGCTGGCAGACGGACACCCTGAAGTATCTCCACCACATCTTGGTGGCTGCCCCTGGAGCTCCCTGGGAGCCACCTCTTTTTCTTCATTAGACTCATTAAAGTTGTGCTGCATCCAAGCCTTGGTCTCTGAGTCCTCCTTCCTTCTGCAACAACTCTTCCCATCTGCTCAGGGCAAAAGGGGCTTTTTTGACTAGATAAGCCTGGTTGAGAGAGAGGCACCTTCCTCATTCCCCAGGGAAGGAGAGGGTAGCACTGGGTTGTCCTTTGTGCCCTGGAGCTGCAGAAGACAACCCTGGCTGCTCGTCTGCCCATGGATATCCCTCCTTTGAGCACTACTGGACCTCTTCCCTGACAGGGCTTAAGCTCTGTGCCTTGGAGCACGTTCTCTGAATGGGGAGCTGAAATACTGTTCTCAGCTCTCTCAGCCTGTCCTTAAATGAGTGATTCTCCAGCCCACGAATTATCTCTCTGGCCTCCTCTGGATTCACTCACACAGATCCATTTCCTTCCAGTGCTGAGAGCTCCAGAACTGGACTCAGAGCTCCAGGTGAGCTCTCAAGAGAGTACAATAGAGGTGGGAAATCTCCTTCCTTCCCCTGCTGGTCCCACTGCTTTTAATGAAACCTGAGATGTGGTTGGCTCTCTGGGCTGCAGGCACACATTGCCAGCTCATGTCGAGCCTCTAATCCACCAAGACCCCAAAGTCTTCAACCCAAACTGGTGGTTGCTCCAAATCTATTCTCCCCTGAGCTGTTGGTTTTGAATGGGATTTCTGCCACCCCGGTGCAGGACTTTGTACTCAGCCTCATGGAACCTCATTCACACAACCCCACCTCTCAACCCTTCATGGTCCCGCTACATGGCATCCCTTCCCTCCAGCATGTCGACTGTGCCCACAGGTTGGTGTCATTGCTAAATTTGATGTGGGTGCCCTAGTCCGAATCCCTGTGTCTGCAACAAAGCTGTTAAATACCATTGCTCCCAATAATGATCCCTGTTGAACACAGCTTGTCACTGGTCTCCACTGAGACACTGAGCTTTTGACCACAATTTTCAGAGTGTGGCTGTCCAGCCAATTCCTTATCTGACGAGCGGCCCATCAGTCAATTCCTTGTCTCTCCAAATTAGGGGCAAGAATGTGATGAGGGACAATGAGAAATGCCTTCCACGAGCCACAGCAGAGGATGTCGGTTACTCTTTCCTCTTCCACAAAAGCTGTAGCCTCCATCAAAGTAGGCCATAAAATTTGTCAGGAACTATTGCCATTTAGTGAAGCAGTGATCATCCGTTAGTGAAGTGGGTGGTCTGGCTTGAGCCCCTGTTGGGGAAGACAGAGCCAAGGAAGTCACTGAGCACCGCAGTGTTCTGCACAGCTTTGGAAATAAGAACTCCCGTTTCTCTCTGGAGAGGGCCCAGATTCTCCTACTCCTATTTTGGCCTGGAAGGAATACCTAGAGAATCTTTTCTGGTTACTAGTGACATCTTAGGCCTGATTGAATTCAGTCAGGGCTTTAGCTTTCCTAACCTGATCCCTGGCAGCGTGGACAACGTTCCTGTGTTCCTCTGAGGTCACCTGCCCTTGCTTCCAGCCTCTCAAGGCTGCCTGTGTGTATTTGGGTTGGTTCAGTTGTCCCTTGTTCACCCCTGGAGGCCTCTTTGTGGTGTTCTCCCCTGACTTCCCCTTTGCTGGAATGCTTTGCTGGACTGCAACCGCTGACCCTCCACCAAGGTCTGACCACGCCTGGGCACAGCTCAGGGCAAGGAGCAAAGCAGAATGGAAAGGACCGGGCAGATATAGGAATGTCAGTTTTGGTTTGCTGGAATTGCTCCTCATCCTATGTGTGGTATTTGATGTGTGCAATGGTGTCTTAATTGCATCCTTCTTAATTGCCTGCGGGAAATGCTCTAAGGACCTATTAGCTGTGACCTAGAGAGGGTGGCAAATTCATGCTGGTGACAATGACTTTGCCCAAAGGAGCAATGTTCCCTTGAGATACACGGTAACCCGGTCATCCCTTGGCAGCAATTGCGATTAATTTTTTTCAGGAAACCCTCCATTTAATTTACCATGTGATCCAGAGAAAAGATCCATTTCAAGGATTCCCACCATCCCCTTCCTCCATCTTTTCTTTCCCCTCAGCAGAAGGGAAGAGCGACCCCAGAATAAGGAGGACTCAGAGGCCCAGGCATCGATGCAGCACAACTTTAATGAGTCTAAAGAAGGGAAAGAGGTGGCTCTCACGGAGCACCAGGGGCAGCCACAAAGACACATGGAGCTCCTGTGGGGTGCCGGTCTTCTCACCCTGCATAGGGTGGGAGGCCAACAAGTGTGCACTAAGGTGGCATTCAAAGAAAAGAGCAGGCAAGAGAAGAGAGAGAAAAGAGAGGAAAGAATTAATGTAGAGCCTCAAGATCTATCTCCTGTCCAGCAGCATGCTCTCAGGTCATGGAGGTTCTTGTCCAGGGCCATAGCCAGCAGATTTAGCAGGGGCGACACCTGTTGCCACAGTAGCAGCTGGTGAGGCAGGAGAGGTCACAGCAGCCAGTGTTGATGGACACTCCGTTAGAGCTGAGGATGCTGCCAACAGCAGCGGAGGTGGAGTTTCCCACAGCGGTGTTCTGAGGGAAGGAGCTGAGGACGGGTCCGGGCAGGGTCACCAGCACGGCAGAGGGCTCGATGACCACAACGGAGTCCTGGCACTGCCTGCAACAGCACTCATTGCAGCTGCTGGCCAGCGGGCACGGGCCGCAGGGCTGGCAGGGGCCGCAGGGACGGCACTGGTCACAGCCGGACATGTCTTGTGGCTGGAGGTGAATCTAGGAGGAAACAGAACACAGGGACACATCAGGAAAACCCTGTAAAACCTCCAAATGAAAGCCAGGCACTATATACATGGACAGGCAGTGGCTGTGCCAGACAGAACTAGGGCCTCTTTCCCTGAGCCAACACGGTCCTTCACACAGCAGCCAGGATCTGGGATCGTCCTGAGCAGCCAGGAGAAAAGAGGCACCTCAGCCCAGCCCCAGTCTCTCTCCAGGACAGACCACCTCTCCTCTGCCCTCTCCCAACACCACCATCTCAGAGCACCGACACAAGGAGCAGGGATCAGCTCACTTGTCCTTGGAGGCCAGACCAGACCGAGAGAAGGAGGTAGAGGACAAAGAGGGTTCCAACTCACCCGGTTCGCAAGGAGAAGGAGGAGGCAGAAGTGGTGGTGAGCAAACAGCTGGGCTTGCTTATATCCTAGCCTCTCCCTGCCTTGGGCCCAAAGGCAGCCACAAGCATTTTCCTGTGTGCTCCTCAGGAACGGAAACATCCCAGGTAATGACATGGCAGCGTGACTGTTTCCCCCTGTGCTGCCTTTGCATTTCCTACTTGATGTCATGGCCATTGCCTCGGGGATGCTTCTTTGGATGCTGGGATGAGAGGCCTCGTGATCTGCAGGGTTGGATGAGTTGGTGCGGGCACAGACACGCACTGAGTGCCAGAAGAATTTGGTGATGGCATCAGCCTGGGACACTGCGGTGGCTTCTTCTGTTATGATGCTGGGACAGGAAGGATCCCAGTGATTACTGGGTGTCCTCACTGAGTTTGGTGTTGGGCTCAGGTCAAGCTGGGAAATCAGACGCATGCCAAGGTCCAAATGGAGAGCAGCAGGGTCTTTGTGCAGACACAGGCACAGATGTGTCACAGCTGGAGATGCAGCTCACGTTGGGGTCAAGTACTAGTACTGAAGCCTCAAAGCTTGCCTCACGGGAAGGGGTGAAGACCCTGGCAGAATTCTCCCAGCAGCGCCAACTGAAAATGGTCTCAGCAAGGCCAGGAGTGGGAAGGAGAAGCCCTCAACTCTGCTATGCCTACATTGGAAAACTTTCTTACATCTCTCAGACAAAGAATGTCTGGACATTAGTGCAACCATGGGTAGCCTGTGTCCCCTCCCAGTCACTGGCAGCACAACTTCACAAGGGGATCCACTCAGTGACATTGGCCTGTGTGATGTGGGCAGGGTTTCTCAGCATTTCACCCTTTCTATAGAAACCTGGTAGCTTGTGGGGCTCATGAAGGTGCCAGGGCAGAGTCTCCCTGCAGACACATAAAGGGTCACAAAGGAGAGACAGACAGACAGACGAGTGGTAATGCACTGCGGTGGAGAGTCATGCAGAAATCTGTATGGGCACAGCAAGTTCCTATAGAGACAAGAATAAACAAAAAGAAAACTAAAGGCAGCTGTGGTCTCTGCTGAGGAGATGCTGGGGACCATAGAGGCAGAAGAGGACTAAGTAGCCCAGGGAAGGACCAGGCCCCAGAGAGGCTGATGGTGTTGCCTGAGGACCCGCAGAGACCATACAGAGAGGAGAGGAGGGAAATGAGCCCAGCAGAACTGTCCAGAGAACGCGGTCAGTGTTGTGATGAGGTCAAAGCCTTGTAGCAGAAGCCCCTCTGCATGCGACAATCAGCGGCCATCACAGAGAGGAAGAGGAAAAGGAAGAGATGGGGCATGTCCTCTCATGTGGGAGACTTTAGGCACTAGGACAGGGAATGTGAGAGCGGTGCCCATTTCCTGACTCCTTTGTCACAAAGAAACTCAAAGCAATGATCAGGTGCACCTCATCTGCATGCATAGGATGACACCAGCTCCCTGGCTGAGCCGTCTGCCTTCACTGATGTGTTTCTACTCTGCAAATCCTCACGTGTCTTATCCCGGAACTTTGAGGAACCTTCATGTGGGAAGTCCATGACATCAGGCAGGAAATGAGAAGGCAGCAGGGCAGAAAACCAGGACAGAGCCCATGCCATTAGCTGGGATGTTTTGCATTTGACATGAGCTTGTCAGAAAATTCTCCCTTGCCCAGAGGAATCCCCTGGGCCTAAGGCAGGGCAGGAGCACTATAAAAGGCAGCCCAGCTCCCTGCTCTCTCATCCACTTCTCTCGCCTCCTCTCCTCGGGAACCAGGTGAGTGTGAAGCAACTTCTCCTCCTCCTTCAAGGCCAGGTCTGTTCATCCTTGTCTGTTTCAGCTCCTTTGGGCTGTCCTAGCGCCGCGCTGGGAGCTGCTTCTGCTGGGATAGGGAAGTGCAGAGGAGGCGTTTCCCGGAAAAGGGCTGGGACTTGGTTGAGGTGTCTGGTGGGCTTTGAGCTGGGCAGCTTCTAGTGGGCCAGGAGGTGTCTTGCCACCCTAGGGCCTGGGCTTGGCAGTGCTGCTCCTCATGTGTCCCCATGCTCTCTTTCATCTCTCCTGTCTCAGGAGCACCTCCAGCCACAAGACATGTCCGGCTGTGACCAGTGCCGTCCCTGCGGCCCCTGCCAGCCCCGCGGCCCGTGCCCGCTGGCCAGCAGCTGCAATGAGTGCTGTTGCAGGCAGTGCCAGGACTCCGTTGTGGTCATCGAGCCCTCTCCTGTGGTGGTGACCCTGCCCGGACCCATCCTCAGCTCCTACCCTCAGAACACCGCTGTGGGAAACTCCACCTCCGCTGCTGTTGGCAGCATCCTCAGCTCTAATGGAGTGTCCATCAACACTGGCTGCTGTGACCTCTCCTGCCTCACCAGCTGCTACTGTGGCAACAGGTGTCGCCCCTGCTAAATCTGCTGGCTACGGCCCTGGACAAGAACCTCCAAGACAAGAGAATGTTGTGCTGGGCACCTGATAGAATTTTGAGGCATTGTCTTTAGATCTTTGAGTATTAGTTTCCTTCTTCCACACTCTTCTCTCTCTCTTTCCTTTGCTCTTGTCTTGTCCCAATGCCAGCCTAGTGGAGACCTGTTGGCCTTGTCACTCTGCAGCACTGGCAGACGGACACCCTGAAGTATCTCCACCACATCTTGGTGGCTGCCCCTGGTGCTCCTGGGAGCCACCTCTTTTTCTTCCTTAGACTCATTAAAGTTGTGCTGCATCCAAGCCTTGGTCTCTGAGTCCTCCTTTCTTCTGCAACAACTCTTCCCATCTGCTCAGGGCAAAAGGGGCTTTTTTGACTAGATAAGCCTGGGTGAGAGAGAGGAGTCTTCCTCATTCCCCAAGGAAGGAGAGGGTAGCACTGGGTTGTCCTTTGTGCCCTGGTGCTGCAGAAGACAATCCTGGCTGCTCCTCAGTCCATGGCCATCCCTCCTTCCAGCGTTACTGCAACTCTTCCCAGATGAGGTTGGAGCTCTGGGCCTTGGAGCACATTGTGTGGATGAGGAGTCAAACCAGTGCTCCCAGCTCTCTCAGACTGTCCTTGAATGGGTGGTTCTCCAGGCCTCGGGTCATCTCTCTGGCCCCCTCTGGTCTCACTCGTGAAGACCCATTTCCTTCCAGTGCTGAGGGCTCCAGAAGGGGACTCAGAGCTCCAGGTAAGCTCTCATGAGAGCAGAGGAGATAGGGTGAATCCCCTCACTAATCCTGATACTCCCACTGGTTTTAATGCAAACTGGGAAATGGTTTTCTGTCTGGGCTGGAGGCACACACTGCCAGCTCAAGGTTAGCTTCTAATCCACAAGCACCTCAAAGTCCTTCACTTTAGGGCTGCTCCAAAACTGTTCTCCCTTGAGCCTGTGGTGTTGCATGGGATATCTGTAACGCCGGTGCAGGACCTTACACTTGGCCTCACGGAACTGCATGTCATTCACACAGACCCACCTCTCAACCCTTCATGGTCCTACTACATGGCATCCCTTCCCTCCAGAGTGTCGACCGTGCCCACAGTTTGGTGTCATCGCTGAACTTGATGAGGGTGCCCTAATCCCACTTTCCATGTCTACAACGAAGCTGTTAAACACCATCAGTCCAAATACTGACCCCTACAAAAAACCACTTGTCACTGGTCTCCACTAAGACACTGAGCTATTGACCATCATTCATGGAGTGTGACTGTCCGGGCAATTCCTTATCCAACAAGTGGTCCATCAGTAAATTCCTTGTCTCTCCAATGTAGAGACAAGAATGTTGTGAGGGACACAAAGAAATGCCTTCCACGACCCCCTGCAGAGGATGTCAGTTATTCCTTCCTCATCCACCAAAGCTGTAGCCCCATCACAGTAGGCCAAGACATTCGTCAGGAACATTTGCCCTTTAGTGAAGCAGTGATTTTCCTTTAGGAATTTGGTGGTCGTGCTCAAGCCCCTTTTGGTGAAGGCAGAGGCAAGGAGGTCCTTGAGTACCACAGCCTTCTCCAAAGCCTTGGGAACGAGATCTCTTGTTTCCTTCTGGAGACGGCCCACATTCCCCCTAGTCCCCCTTTTAGCCTGGAAGAGAATACCTAGAGAAGCTTTTCTTGATGCTCTTGACATCCTTGACCCAACTGAATTCACTCAGGGCTTTAGCTTTCCTAACCTGACCCCTGGCAGCACAGGTAAGATTCCTGTGTTCCTCCCACCTCACCTGGCCTTGCTTCCAGCCTCTGAAGGCTGCCTGTTTGTATTTGGGTTGTTCAGGTGTCCCTTGTTCACCCGTGGAGGCCTCTTTGTGGTGTTTTCCCCTGACTCCCCTTTGCTGGAATGCTTTCCTCCTGAGCTTGGAGAAGGAGACCCTTTACTGGTGTCTTGGTCTCTTTTGTCGTGGATCAGTATGTGACCAGAAAGAACCAGCTCCCAGACAAGAGTGAAGGTTCAGACCTTTAGTGAGTTTTATCTATTCTTCCTCTTGCTTTCTTAGGATCTTGTTGCCACCCGACAGCATCCACTGACCCTCCACCAAGGCCTGACCACGCCTGGGCAGAGCTCAGGGCATTGGCTCCTTGAAATGCTCAAAGGATGTATTAGCTATGACCTAGTGAGGGTGGAATTTTCATGCGGGTAACAATGACTTTGCCCTAAGGAGCAAAGTTCCCATGAGATACATGGTAACCTGGTCATCCCTTGGCAGCAATTATGATCAGTTTGTTCAGGAAATCCTGAAATTAATTTACCATGTGATGCAGAGAAAAGATCCATTTCAAGGATTCCCATCCTCCCTTTCCTCAACGTTTTCTTTCCCCTGAGCAGATGGGAAGAGTTGCCCCAGAAAAAGGAGGACTCAGAGGCCCAGGCTTGGATGCAGCAGAACTTTAATGAGTCTAAAGTAGGAAAGGAGGTGGCTCCCAGGGAGCACCAGGGGCAGCCACCAAGATACGATGAAACTCCTGCAGGTTGTCCATCTTCCTGCCCTGCCGAGGGACAGTGTTCCTACAGATGTGCATCAAGGTGGCTTTAGGAGAAAAGAGCAGCAAAGAGAAGAGAGAGAAGAGAGAGGAAAGAAGAAACAGTGTCCTGAAGCTCTGAACGCAGGGCATCAAGCTCTATCTCCTGTCCAGCATCAGGTTCTGAAGTCTTGGAGGATCTTGTCCAGGGCCGTAGCCAGCAGATTTAGCAGGGGCGACACCTGTTGCCACAGTAGCAGCTGGTGAGGCAGGAGAGGTCACAGCAGCCAGTGTTGATGGGCACTCCGTTAGAGCTGAGGATGCTGCCAACAGCAGCGGAGGTGGAGTTTCCCACAGCGGTGTTCTGAGGGAAGGAGCTGAGGATGGGTCCGGGCAGGGTCACCAGCACGGCAGAGGGCTCGATGACCACAACGGAGTCCTGGCACTGCCTGCAACAGCACTCATTGCAGCTGCTGGCCAGCGGGCACGGGCCGCAGGGCTGGCAGGGGCCACAGGGACGGCACTGGTCACAGCCGGACATGTCTTGTGGCTGGAGGTGAATCTGGGAGGAAACAGAACACAGGGACACATCAGGAACTGTCTGCAAACCCTCCAAATGAAAGCCAAGGCGCCTTCCAGCTACAGAGTCAGCGGCTGTGCAGGACTGAACAAGGGCTTCTCTTCCTGAGTGAGCGTGGTCCTCAACACAGCAGACAGGATCTGGGATCCTCCTGACCAGCCAGGAGAAAAGAGGCACCTCAGCCCAGCCCCAGCCTCTCTCCAGGACAGACCACCTCTCCTCTGCCCTCTCCCAACACCACCATCTCAGAGTACTGACACAAGACCAAGGAGCAGGGATCAGCTCACTTGTCCTTGGAGGCCAGACCAGGCTGAGAGAGGGAGGTAGAGGACAAAGAGTGTTCCAACTCACCCGGTTCTCAAGGAGAAGGAGGAGGCAGAAGTGGTGGAGAGAGCAAACAGCTGGGCTTGCTTATATCCTAGCCTCTCCCTGCCTTGGGCCCAAAGGCTGCCACAAGCATTTTCCTGTGTGCTCCTCAGGAACGGAAACATCCCAGGTAATGACATGGCAGCGTGACTGTTTCCCCCTGTGCTGCCTTTGCATTTCCTGCTTGATGTCATGGCCATTGCCTCGGGGATGCTTCTTTGGATGCTGGGATGAGAGGCCTCGTGATCTGCAGGGTTGGATGAGTTGGTGCAGGCACAGACAGAGACTGAGTCCCAGAATGATGCAGTGGAGTCAGGTGCCGTCAGCCTGGGGCACTGCGGTGGCTTCTTCTCTTGTAATGATGGGACAGGAAGGAGCCCAGAGATCTCCAGATGCCTTTACACAGATGGGGCCTGACTCAGGGAAAGATGGGAAATCCTGTGGATGTCAAGGTCCAATTGGAGAGAAGTGAAGTCCTTGTGCAGACACAGGCACGGATGTGTCACTGCTGGAGATGCAGCTCAGGTTGGGATCAAGTGCTAGTACTGAAGCCTCAAAGCTTGACTCATGGGAAGGGGAGAAGGCCCTGGCTGAAGTCTCCCAGCAGCGCTAACTAACAGTGGTCTCAGCAAGGCCAGGAGTGGGAAGAAGCAGCCCTCAGCTGTGCTACTCTCCTGTTGAGAGTCATGCAAAAACCTGTATGGACACAGCAAGCTCATAGACAAATAAAAAGAAACGTAAAAGCAGCTGTGGCCAATGCTGAGGAGATGCTGGGGACCACAGAGGCAGAAGAGGACTAAGTAGCCCAGGGAAGGACAAGGCCCCACGGAGGCTGATGGTGTTGCCTGAGGACCCGCAGAGACCATACAGAGAGGAGAGGAGGGAAATGAGCCCAGCAGAACTGTCCAGAGAACATGGTCAGTGTTGTGATGAGGTCAAAGCCTTGTAGCAGAAGCCCCTCTGCATGCAACAATGAGCAGCTATCACAGAGAGGAAGAGGAAGAAGAAGGGATAGGATATGTCCTCTTACGTGGGAGTCTTTAGGTATTAGGACAGGGAATGTGAGGGTGGTGCCCATTTCCTGACTACTTTGTCACAAAGAAATACTAAGCCATGGACCAGGAATACATCAGCTGCCTTCACAGGATGCCGCCAGCTCCACAGCTGAATCTTCGGCCTTCACTGATGTGTTTTACCCCGGAAATCCTCAGGTGTCTTATGTCGGCACTTTGAGAAACCTTCATGTGGGAAGTCCCTGGAATCATCCAGGAAATGAGAAGGCAGCAGGGCAGGAAAGCAGGACACAGCCCATGCCATTAGCTGGGATGATTTGCGTTTGACATGAGCTTGTCAGAAAATTCTCCCTTGCCCAGAGGAATCCCCTGGGCCTAAGGCAGGGCAGGAGCACTATAAAAGGCAGCCCAGCTCCCTGCTCTCTCATCCACTTCTCTTGTGTCCTCTCTTTGGGAACCAGGTGAGTGTGAAGCCACTGCTTCTCGTCTGTGAAGACCAGGTGTCCTGGATGTCTGTCCCAGCTCCTTTTGGCTGTCCTAACACAGGGCTGGGATCTGCTTCTACTGGGATAGGGAAAGACAGAGTAGGACTTGCCTGGAGAGGTTTTGGGACTTGATTGATGTGTCCAGTGGGCGTTGAGCTGAGCAGCATCTGTTTGGCCAGGAGCTGCCTTGCATCCCTCAGGCTTGGTTTCTGCTCGTCAGTTTTCCCCATGCTCTCTCTCCTCTCCACTCTTTCTCAGGAGCACCTCCAGCCACAAGACATGTCCGGCTGTGACCAGTGCCGTCCCTGCGGCCCCTGCCAGCCCTGCGGCCCGTGCCCGCTGGCCAGCAGCTGCAATGAGTGCTGTTGCAGGCAGTGCCAGGACTCCGTTGTGGTCATCGAGCCCTCTCCTGTGGTGGTGACCCTGCCCGGACCCATCCTCAGCTCCTACCCTCAGAACACCGCTGTGGGAAACTCCACCTCCGCTGCTGTTGGCAGCATCCTCAGCTCTAACGGAGTGTCCATCAACACTGGCTGCTGTGACCTCTCCTGCCTCACCAGCAGCTACTGTGGCAACAGGTGTCGCCCCTGCTAAATCTGCTGGCTACGGCCCTGGACAAGAACCTCCAAGACAAGAGAATGTCGTGCTGGGCACCTGATAGGATTTTGAGGCATTGTCTTTAGATCTTTGAGTATTAGTTTCCTTCTTCCACACTCTTCTCTCTCTCTTTCCTTTGCTCTTTTCTAGTCCCAATGCCAGCCTAGTGGTGACCTGTTGGCCTTTTCACTCTGCAGCGCTTGCAGACGGACACCCTGAAGTATCTCCACCACATCTTGGTGGCTGCCCCTGGTGCTCCTGGGAGCCACCTCTTTTTCTTCATTAGACTCATTAAAGTTGTGCTGCATCCAAGCCTTGGTCTCTGAGTCCTCCTTCCTTCTGCAACAACTCTTCCCATCTGCTCAGGGCAAAAGGGGCTTTTTTGAGTAGATAAGGCTGGGTGAGAGAGAGACACATTCCTCATCGCCCAAGGAAGGAGAGGGTAGCACTGGGTTGTCCTTTGTGCCCTGGTGCTGCAGAAGACAATCCTGGCTGCTTCCCTGTCCACGGATATCCCTCCTTTGAGCACTACTAGACCTCTTCCCTGACAGGGCTTAAGCTCTGTGCCTTGGAGCACGTTCTCTGAATGGGGAGCTGAAATACTGTTCTCTGCTCTCTCAGACTGTCCTTAAATGAGTGATTCTCCAGCCCATGAATTATCTCTCTGGCCTCCTCTGGATTCACTCACACAGATCCATTTCCTTCCAGTGCTGAGAGCTCCAGAACTGGACTCAGAGCTCCAGGTGAGCTCTCAAGAGAGTACAATAGAGGTGGGAAATCTCCTTCCTTCCCCTGCTGGTCCCACTGCTTTTAATGCAAACTGGGAAACGGTTTTTCTGTCTGGGCTGCAGGCACACATTGCCAGCTCATGTCGAGCCTCTAATCCACCAAGACCCCAAAGTCTTCAACCCAAACTGGTGGTTGCTCCAAATCTGTTCTCCCCTGAGCCGTTGCTTTTGAATGGGATTTCTGCCACCCCGGTGCAGGACTTTGTACTCAGCCTCATGGAACCTCATTCACACAACCCCACCTCTAAACCCTTCATGGTCCCGCTACAAGGCATCCCTTCCCTCCAGCATGTTGACTGTGCCCACAGCTTGGTGTCATTCCTAAATTTGATGTGGGTGCCCTAGTCCAAATTTCTGTGTCTGCAACAAAGCTGTTAAATACCATTGCTCCCAATAATGATCCCTGTTGAACACAGCTTGTCACTGGTCTCCACTGAGACACTGAGCTTTTGACCACAATTTTCAGAGTGTGACTGTCCAGCCAATTCCTTATCTGACGAGCGGTCCATCAGTCAATTCCTTGTCTCTCCAAATTAGGGGCAAGAATGTGATGAGGGACAATGAGAAATGCCTTCCACGAGCCACAGCAGAGGATGTCGGTTACTCTTTCCTCTTCCACAAAAGCTGTAGCCTCCATCAAAGTAGGCCATAAAATTTGTCAGGAACGATTGCCATTTAGTGAAGCAGTGATCATCCGTTAGTGAAGTGGGTGGTCTGGCTTGAGCCCCTGTTGGGGAAGACAGAGCCAAGGAAGTCACTGAGCACCACAGTGTTCTGCACAGCTTTGGAAATAAGAACTCCCGTTTCTCTCTGGAGAGGGCCCAGATTCTCCTACTCCTATTTTAGCCTGGAAGGAATACCTAGAGAATCTTTTCTGGTTACTAGTGACATCTTAGGCCTGATTGAATTCAGTCAGGGCTTTAGCTTTCCTAACGTGAGCCCTGGCAGCGTGGACAACGTTCCTGTGTTCCTCTGAGGTCACCTGCCCTTGCTTCCAGCCTCTCAAGGCTGCCTGTGTGTATTTGGGTTGGTTCAGTTGTCCCTTGTTCACCCCTGGAGGCCTCTTTGTGGTGTTCTCCCCTGACTTCCCCTTTGCTGGAATGCTTTGCTGGACTGCAACCGCTGACCCTCCACCAAGGTCTGACCACGCCTGGGCACAGCTCAGGGCAAGGAGCAAAGCAGAATGGAAAGGACCGGGCAGATATAGGAATGTCAGTTTTGGTTTGCTGGAATTGCTCCTCATCCTATGTGTGGTATTTGATGTGTGCAATGGTGTCTTAATTGCATCCTTCTTAATTGCCTGCGGGAAATGCTCTAAGGACCTATTATCTGTGACCTAGAGAGGGTGGCAAATTCATGCTGGTGACAATGACTTTGCCCAAAGGAGCAATGTTCCCTTGAGATACACGGTAACCTGGTCATCCCTTGGCAGCAATTGCGATTAATTTTTTTCAGGAAACCCTCCATTTAATTTACCATGTGATCCAGAGAAAAGATCCATTTCAAGGATTCCCACCATCCCCTTCCTCCATCTTTTCTTTCCCCTCAGCAGAAGGGAAGAGCGACCCCAGAATAAGGAGGACTCAGAGGCCCAGGCATCGATGCAGCACAACTTTAATGAGTCTAAAGAAGGGAAAGAGGTGGCTCTCACGGAGCACCAGGGGCAGCCACAAAGACACATGGAGCTCCTGTGGGGTGCCGGTCTTCTCACCCTGCATTGGGTGGGAGGCCAACAGGTGTGCACTAAGGTGGCATTCAAAGAAAAGAGCAGGCAAGAGAAGAGAGAGAAAAGAGAGGAAAGAATTAATGTAGAGCCTCAAGATCTATCTCCTGTCCAGCAGCATGCTCTCGGGTCATGGACGTTCTTGTCCAGGGTCGTTGCCAGCAGATTTAGCAGGGGCGACACCTGTTGCCACAGTAGCAGCTGGTGAGGCAGGAGAGATCACAGCAGCCAGTGTTGATGGGCACTCCGTTAGAGCTGAGGATGCTGCCAACAGCAGCGGAGGTGGAGGAGCCCACGATGGTGTTCTGAGGGAAGGAGCTGAGGATGGGTCCAGGCAGGGTCACCACCACGGCAGAGGGCTGGATGGCAATGTTGGAGCTCTGGCACTGCCTGCAACAGCACTCATTGCAGCTGCTGGCCAGCGGGCACGGGCCGCAGGGCTGGCAGGGTCCACAGGGACAGCACTTGTCACAGGAGGACATGTCTTGTAGCTGGAGGTGAATCTGGGAGGAAACAGAACACAGGGACATATCAGGAAAACCCTTTAAAACCTCAAATGAAAGCCAGGCACCATTTACATGGACAGGCAGTGGCTGTGCCAGACTCAACTAGGGCCTCTTTCCCTGAGCCAACACGGTCCTTCACACAGCAGCCAGGATCTGGGATCGTCCTGACCAACCAGGAGAAAAGAGGCACCTCAGCCCAGCCCCAGCCTCTCTCCAGGACAGACCACCTCTCCTCTGCCCTCTCCCAACACCACCATCTCAGAGCATCAACACAAGACCAAGGAGCAGGGTTCAACTCACTTGTCCTCGGAGGACAGACCAGACCAAGAGAGGGAGGTAGAGGACAAAGAGGGTTCCAACTCACCTGGTTCCCAAGGAGAAGGAGGAGGCAGAAGTGGTGGAGAGAGCAAACAGCTGGGCTTGCTTATATCCTAGCCTCTCCCTGCCTTGGGCCCAAAGGCTGCCACAAGCATTTTCCTGTGTGCTCCTCAGGAACGGAAACATCCCAGGTAATGACATGGCAGCGTGACTGTTTCCCCCTGTGCTGCCTTTGCATTTCCTGCTTGATGTCATGGCCATTGCCTCGGGGATGCTTCTTTGGATGCTGGGATGAGAGGCCTCGTGATCTGCAGGGTTGGATGAGTTGGTGCGGGCACAGACACGCACTGAGTGCCAGAAGAATTTGGTGATGGCATCAGCCTGGGACACTGCGGTGGCTTCTTCTGTTATGATGCTGGGACAGGAAGGATCCCAGTGATTACTGGGTGTCCTCACTGAGTTTGGTGTTGGGCTCAGGTCAAGCTGGGAAATCAGACGCATGCCAAGGTCCAAATGGAGAGCAGCAGGGTCTTTGTGCAGACACAGGCACAGATGTGTCACAGCTGGAGATGCATCTCATGTTGGGGTCAAGTGCTAGTACTGAAGCCTCAAAGCTTGCCTCACGGGAAGGGGTGAAGACCCTGGCTGAATTCTCCCAGCAGCGCCAACTGAAAATGGTCTCAGCAAGGCCAGGAGTGGGAAGGAGAAGCCCTCAACTCTGCTATGCCTACATTGGAAAACTCTCTTACATCTCTCGGACAAAGAATGTCTGGACGTTGGTGCGACCATGGGTAGCCTGTGTCCCCTCCCAGTCACCTGCAACACAACTTCACAAGGGGATCCACTCAGTGACATTGGCCTGTGTGATGTGGGCAGGGTTTCTCAGCATTTCACCCTTTCTATAGAAACCTGGTAGCTTGTGGGGCTCATGAAGGTGCCAGGGCAGAGTCTCCCTGCAGACACATGAAGGGTCACAAAGGGTAACAGGACAGACAGTGCTCATGCTCTCCTGTGGAGAGTCATGCAAAAACCTGTATGGGCACAGCAAGCTCATAGACAAATAAAAAGAAACGTAAAAGCAGCTGTGGCCACTGCTGAGGAGATGCTGGGGACCACAGAGGCAGAAGAGGACTAAGTACCCCAGGGAAGGACAAGACCCCACGGAGGCTGATGGTGTTGCCTGAGCACCCGCAGAGACCATACAGAGAGCAGAGGAGGGAAATGAGCCCAGCAGAACTGTCCAGGGAACACGGTCAGTGTTGTGATGAGGTCAAAGCCTTGTAGCAGAAGCCCCTCTGCATGCGACAATCAGCGGCCATCACAGAGAGGAAGAGGAAAAGGAAGAGATGGGGCATGTCCTCTCATGTGGGAGACTTTAGGCACTAGGACAGGGAATGTGAGAGCGGTGCCCATTTCCTGACTCCTTTGTCACAAAGAAACTCAAAGCAATGATCAGGTGCACCTCATCTGCATGCATAGGATGACACCAGCTCCCTGGCTGAGCCGTCTGCCTTCACTGATGTGTTTCTACTCTGCAAATCCTCACGTGTCTTATCCCGGAACTTTGAGGAACCTTCATGTGGGAAGTCCATGACATCAGGCAGGAAATGAGAAGGCAGCAGGGCAGGAAAGCAGGACAGAGCCCATGCCATTAGCTGGGATGCTTTGCATTTGACATGAGCTTGTCAGAAAATTCTCCCTTGCCCAGAGGAATCCCCTGGGCCTAAGGCAGGGCAGGAGCACTATAAAAGGCAGCCCAGCTCCCTGCTCTCTCATCCACTTCTCTCGCCTCCTCTCCTTGGGAACCAGGTGAGTGTGAAACAACTTCTCCTCCTCCTTCAAGGCCAGGTCTGTTCATCCTTGTCTGTTTCAGCTCCTTTGGGCTGTCCTAGCGCAGCGCTGGGAGCTGCTTCTGCTGGGATAGGGAAGTGCAGAGGAGGCCTTTCCCGGAAAAGGGCTGGGACTTGGTTGAGGTGTCTGGTGGGCTTTGAGCTGGGCAGCTTCTAGTGGGCCAGGAGGTGTCTTGCCACCCTAGGGCCTGGGCTTGGCAGTGCTGCTCCTCATGTGTCCCCATGCTCTCTTTCGTCTCTCCTCTCTCAGGAGCACCTCCAGCCACAAGACATGTCCGGCTGTGACCAGTGCCGTCCCTGCGGCCCCTGCCAGCCCTGTGGCCCGTGCCCGCTGGCCAGCAGCTGCAATGAGTGCTGTTGCAGGCAGTGCCAGGACTCCGTTGTGGTCATCGAGCCCTCTCCTGTGGTGGTGACCCTGCCCGGACCCATCCTCAGCTCCTACCCTCAGAACACCGCTGTGGGCTCCTCCACCTCCGCTGCTGTTGGCAGCATCCTCAGCTCTAACGGAGTGTCCATCAACACTGGCTGCTGTGACCTCTCCTGCCTCACCAGCTGCTACTGTGGCAACAGGTGTCGCCCCTGCTAAATCTGCTGGCGACAGCCCTGGACAAGATCCTCCAAGACTTCAGAACCTGATGCTGGACAGGAGATAGAGCTTGATGCCCTGCGTTCAGAGTTTCAGGACACTGTTTCTTCTTTCCTCTCTCTTCTCTCTCTTCTCTTTGCTGCTCTTTTCTCCTAAAGCCACCTTGATGCACATCTGTAGGAACACTGTCCCTCGGCAGGGCAGGAAGATGGACAACCTGCAGGAGTTTCATCGTATCTTGGTGGCTGCCCCTGGTGCTCCCTGGGAGCCACCTCCTTTCCTACTTTAGACTCATTAAAGTTCTGCTGCATCCAAGCCTGGGCCTCTGAGTCCTCCTTTTTCTGGGGCAACTCTTCCCATCTGCTCAGGGGAAAGAAAACGTTGAGGAAAGGGAGGATGGGAATCCTTGAAATGGATCTTTTCTCTGCATCACATGGTAAATTAATTTCAGGATTTCCTGAACAAACTGATCATAATTGCTGCCAAGGGATGACCAGGTTACCATGTATCTCCTGTAAACAGGAGATCTTATTCCCATGGCTGTGGAGAAAGTTTTGGTAGTCAAGGTCTTCTTTACCTCCCTCTTTCCCAACAGGGGCTCAAGCCAGACAACCCACTTCACTAAAGGAAAATCACTGCTTCACTAAAGGGCAAATGTTCCTGACAAATTTGTTGTCCTTCTGTAATGGGGCTACAGCTTTTGTGTATGAGGAAAGAGTAACCGACATCCTCTGCTGGGGCTTGTGGAAGGCATTTCTCACTTCCCTCAAAACATTCTTTTCTCTAAATTGGAGAGGCAAGTACTTAACTGATAGGCCACTTGTCGGATAAGGAATTGACTGGATGGTCACACTCAAAGAATTGTGGCCACAATATTACTGTCTCAGTGGAGACCAGTGACAACTGGAGTTTGACAGGGGTCATTATTTGGACCAGTTGTGTTTAAGAGTTTTGTTGCAGACATAGAAATTTGGACCAGGGCACCCACATCAAATTTAACAATGACACCAAGCTGTGGGCACAGTCGACATGCTGGAGGGAAGGGATGCCATGTAGCGGGACCATGAAGGATTGAGAGGTGGGGTTGTGTGAATGAGGTTCCATGAGGCTGAGTACAAAGTCCTGCACCGGGGTGGCAGAAATCCCATTCAAAACCAACAGCTCAGGGGAGAATAGATTTGGAGCAACCACCAGTTTGGGTTGAAGACTTTGGGGTCTTGGTGGATTAGAGGCTCAACATGAGCTGGCAATGTGTGCCTGCAGCCCAGACAGAAAACCGTTTCCCAGTTTGCATTAAAAGCAGTGGGACCATCAGGGGAAGGAAGGAGATTTTCCATCTCTATTGTACTTTCTTGAGAGCTCACCTGGAGCTCTGAGTCCAGTTCTGGAGCTCTCAGCTCCGGAAGGAAATGGATCTGTGTGAGTGAATCCAGAGGAGGCCAGAGAGATAATTCGTGGGCTGGAGAATCACTCATTTAAGGACAGTCTGAGAGAGCTGAGAACAGTATTTCAGTTCCCCATTCAGAGAACGTGCTCCAAGGCATAGAGCTTAAGCCCTGTCTGGGAAGAGGTCCAGTAATGCTTAAAGGAGGGATATCCGTGGGCAGACGAGCAGCCAGGATTGTCTTCTGCAGCACCAGGGCACAAAGGACAACCCAGTCCTACCCTCTCCTTCCTTGGGGAATGAGGAAGGTGCCTCTCTCTCACCCAAGCTTACCTACTCAAAAAAGCCCCTTTTGCCCTGAGCAGATGGGAAGAGTTGTTGCAGAAGAAAGGAGGACTCAGAGACCAAGGCTTGGATGCAGCACAACTTTAATGAGTCTAATGAAGAAAAAGAGGTGGCTCCCAGGGAGCTCCAGGGGCAGCCACCAAGATGTGGTGGAGATACTTCAGGGTGTCCGTCTGCCAGCGCTGCAGAGTGAAAAGGCCAAAAGGTCTCCACTAGGCTGGCATTGGGACAAGACAAGAGCAAAGGAAAGAGAGAGAGAAGAGTGTGGAAGAAGGAAACTAACACTCAAAGATCTAAAGACAATGCCTCAAAATCCTATCAGGTGCTCAGCACAACATTCTCTTGTCTTGGAGGTTCTTGTCCAGGGCCGTAGCCAGCAGATTTAGCAGGGGCGACACCTGTTGCCACAGTAGCAGCTGGTGAGGCAGGAGAGGTCACAGCAGCCAGTGTTGATGGACACTCCGTTAGAGCTGAGGATGCTGCCAATAGCAGCGGAGGTGGAGTTTCCCACAGCGGTGTTCTGAGGGAAGGAGCTGAGGATGGGTCCGGGCAGGGTCACCACCACAGGAGAGGGCTCGATGACCACAACGGAGTCCTGGCACTGCCTGCAACAGCACTCATTGCAGCTGCTGGCCAGCGGGCACGGGCCACAGGGCTGGCAGGGGCCGCAGGGACGGCACTGGTCACAGCCGGACATGTCTTGTGGCTGGAGGTGCTCCTGAGAGAGGAGAGATGAAAGAGAACATGGGGACACATGAGGAGCAGCACTGCCAAGCCCAGGCCCTAGGGTGGCAAGACACCTCCTGGCCCACTAGAAGCTGCCCAGCTCAAAGCCCACCAGACACCTCAACCAAGTCCCAGCCCTTTTCCGGGAAAGGCCTCCTCTGCACTTCCCTATCCCAGCAGAAGCAGCTCCCAGCGCTGCGCTAGGAGAGCCCAAAGGAGCTGAAACAGACAAGGATGAACAGACCTGGCCTTGAAGGAGGAGGAGAAGTTGCTTCACACTCACCTGGTTCCCAAGGAGAGGAGGCGAGAGAAGTGGATGAGAGAGCAGGGAGCTGGGCTGCCTTTTATAGTGCTCCTGCCCTGCCTCAGGCCCAGGGGATTCCTCTGGGCAAGGGAGAATTTTCTGACAAGCTCATGTCAAACGCAAAGCATCCCAGCTAATGGCATGGGCTCTGTCCTGCTTTCCTGCCCTGCTGCCTTCTCATTTCCTGCCTGATGTCATGGACTTCTCACATGAAGGTTCCTCAAAGTTCCGGGATAAGACGCCTGAGGATTTGCAGAGTAGAAACACATCAGTGAAGGCAGAAGGCTCAGCCAGGGAGCTGGTGTCATCCTATGCATGCAGATGAGGTGCACCTGATCATTGCTTTGAGTTTCTTTGTGACACAGGAGTCAGGAAATGGGCACCACCCTCACATTCCCTGTCCTAGTGCCTAAAGTCTCCCACATGAGAGGACATGCCCCATCTCTTCCTTTTCCTCTTCCTCTCTGTGATGGCCGCTGATTGTCGCATGCAGAGGGGCTTCTGCTACAAGGCTTTGACCTCATCACAACACTGACCATGTTCTCTGGACAGTTCTGCTGGGCTCATTTCCCTCTTCTCCTCTCTGTATGGTCTCTGCGGGTCCTCAGGCAACACCATCAGCCTCCGTGGGGCCTGGTCCTTCCCTGGGGTACTTAGTCCTCTTCTGCCTCTGTGGTCCCCAGCATCTCCTCAGCAGTGGCCACAGCTGCTTTTACGTTTCTTTTTATTTGTCTATGAGCTTGCTGTGCCCATACAGGTTTTTGCATGACTCTCCACAGGAGAGCATGAGCACTGTCTGTCCTGTTACCCTTTGTGACCCTTCATGTGTCTGCAGGGAGACTCTGCCATGGCACCTTCATGAGCCCCACAAGCTACCAGGTTTCTATAGAAAGGGTGAAATGCTGAGAAACCCTGCCCACATCACACAGGCCAATGTCACTGAGTGGATCCCCTTGTGAAGTTGTGCTGCTAGTGACTTGGAGGGGACACAGGGTCTTCATGTTCATGCCAATGTCCAGACATTGTTTGACTGCGAGATTTAAGAGAGTTCGCCAGTGCAGAGGCAGCACAGATGAGGGCTGCTTCTTCCCACTCCTGGCCTTGCTGAGACCATTTTCAGTTGGCGCTGCTGGGAGACTTCAGCCAGGGCCTTCTCCCCTTCCCGTGAGGCAAGCTTTGAGGCTTCAGTACTAGCACTTGACCCCAACGTGAGCTGCATCTCCAGCTGTGACACATCTGTGCCTGTGTCTGCACAAAGACCCCGCTGCTCTCCATTTGGACCTTGGCATGCGTGTGATTTCCCAGCTTGATCTATGTTCAGACCCATCCATGTAAAGGCACCTGGTGATCACTGAGGTCCTTCCTGTCACATCATCATAACAGAAGAAGCCACCGCACTGCCCCAGGCTGATGGCACCTGACTCCACTGCATCCTTCTGGGTTCTCAGTCCGTGTCTGTGCCCACACCAACTCATCCAACCCTGCAGATCACGAGGCCTCTCATCCCAGCATCCAAAGAAGCATCCCCGAGGCAATGGCCATGACATCAAGCAGGAAATGCAAAGGCAGCACAGGGGGAAACAGTCACGCTGCCATGTCATTACCTGGGATGTTTCCGTTCCTGAGGAGCACACAGGAAAATGCTTGTGGCTGCCTTTGGGCCCAAGGCAGGGAGAGGCAAGTATAAAAGCAAGCCCAGCTGTTTGCTCTCTCCACCACTTCTGCCTTCTCCTTCTCCTTGGGAACCAGGTGAGTTGAAACCCTCTTTGTCCTCCATCTTGCTCTTTTGGACTATGTCTGTCCTCCAAGGACAAGTGAGCTGATCCCTGCTCCTTGGTCTTGTGTTGATGCTCTGAGATGGTGGTGTTGGGAGAGGGCAGAGGAGAGGTGGTCTGTCCTGGAGAGAGGCTGGGGCTGGGCTGAGGTGCCTCTTTTCTCCTGGCTGCTCAGGACGATCCCAGATCCTGGCTGCTGTGTGAAGGACCATGTTGGCTCAGGGAAAGAGGCCCTAGTTCTGTCTGGCACTGCCACTGCCTGTCCTTGTAAATGGTGCCTGGCTTTCATTTGGAGGTTTTACAGGGTTTTCCTGATATGTCCCTGTGTTCTGTTTCCTCCCAGATTCACCTCCAGCCACAAGACATGTCCTCCTGTGAAAAGTGCTGTCCCTGTGGACCCTGCCAGCCCTGCGGCCCGTGCCCGCTGGCCAGCAGCTGCAATGAGTGCTGTTGCAGGCAGTGCCAGAGCTCCAACATTGCCATCCAGCCCTCTGCCGTGGTGGTGACCCTGCCTGGACCCATCCTCAGCTCCTTCCCTCAGAACACCATTGTGGGCTCCTCCACCTCCGCTGCTGTTGGCAGCATCCTCAGCTCTAACGGAGTGTCCATCAACACTGGCTGCTGTGACCTCTCCTGCCTCACCAGCTGCTACTGTGGCAACAGGTGTCGCCCCTGCTAAATCTGCTGGCAACGACCCTGGACAAGAACGTCCATGACCCGAGAGCCTGCTGCTGGACAGGAGATAGATCTTGAGGCTCTACATTAATTCTTTCCTCTCTTTTCTCTCTCTTCTCTTGCCTCTTCTTTTCTTTGAATGCCACCTTAGTGCACACCTGTTGGCCTCCCACCCAATGCAGGGTGAGAAGACCGGCACCCCACAGGAGCTCCATGTGTCTTTGTGGCTGCCCCTGGTGCTCCGTGAGAGCCACCTCCTTCCCTTCTTTAGACTCATTAAAGTTGTGCTGCATCGATGCCTGGGCCTCTGAGTCCTCCTTATTCTGGGGCCGCTCTTCCCTTCTGCTGAGGGGAAAGAAAAGATGGAGGAAGGGGATGGTGGGAATCCTTGAAATGGATCTTTTCTCTGGATCACATGGTAAATTAAATGGAGGGTTTCCTGAAAAAAATTAATCGCAATTGCTGCCAAGGGATGACCAGGTTACCGTGTATCTCAAGGGAACATTGCTCCTTTGGGCAAAGTCATTGTCACCAGCATGAAATTGCCATCCTTTCTAAGTCACAGCTAATAGGTCCTTAGAGCATTTCCCGCAGGCAATTAAGAAGGATGCAATTAAGACACCATTGCACACATCAAATACCACACATAGGATGAGGAGCAATTCCAGCAAACCAAAACTGACATTCCTATATCTGCCCGGTCCTTTCCATTCTGCTTTGCTCCTTGCCCTGAGCTGTGCCCAGGCGTGGTCAGACCTTGGTGGAGGGTCAGCGGTTGCAGTCCAGCAAAGCATTCCAGCAAAGGGGAAGTCAGGGGAGAACACCACAAAGAGGCCTCCAGGGGTGAACAAGGGACAACTGAACCAACCCAAATACACACAGGCAGCCTTGAGAGGCTGGAAGCAAGGGCAGGTGACCTCAGAGGAACACAGGAACGTTGTCCACGCTGCCAGGGCTCACGTTAGGAAAGCTAAAGCCCTGACTGAATTCAATCAGGCCTAAGATGTCACTAGTAACCAGAAAAGATTCTCTAGGTATTCCTTCCAGGCTAAAATAGGAGTAGGAGGATCTGGGCCCTCTCCAGAGAGAAACGGGAGTTCTTATTTCCAAAGCTGTGCAGAACATTGTGGTGCTCAGTGACTTCCTTGGCTCTGTCTTCCCCAACAGGGGCTCAAGCCAGACCACCCACTTCACTAACGGATGATCACTGCTTCACTAAATGGCAATAGTTCCTGACAAATTTTATGGCCTACTTTGATGGAGGCTACAGCTTTTGTGGAAGAGGAAAGAGTAACCGACATCCTCTGCTGTGGCTCGTGGAAGGCATTTCTCATTGTCCCTCATCACATTCTTGCCCCTAATTTGGAGAGACAAGGAATTGACTGATGGGCCGCTCGTCAGATAAGGAATTGGCTGGACAGTCACACTCTGAAAATTGTGGTCAAAAGCTCAGTGTCTCAGTGGAGACCAGTGACAAGCTGTGTTAAACAGGGATCATTATTGGGAGCAATGGTATTTAACAGCTTTGTTGCAGACACAGAAATTTGGACTAGGGCACCCACATCAAATTTAGCAATGACACCAAGCTGTGGGCACAGTCGACATGCTGGAGGGAAGGGATGCCATGTAGCGGGACCACGAAGGTTTGAGAGGTGGGGTTGTGTGAATGAGGTTCCATGAGGCTGAGTACAAAGTCCTGCACCGGGGTGGCAGAAATCCCATTCAAAACCAACAGCTCAGGGGAGAATAGATTTGGAGCAACCACCAGTTTGGGTTGAAGACTTTGGGGTCTTGGTGGATTAGAGGCTCGACATGAGCTGGCAATGTGTGCCTGCAGCCCAGACAGAAAACCGTTTCCCAGTTTGCATTAAAAGCAGTGGGACCAGCAGGGGAAGGAAGGAGATTTTCCATCTCTATTGTACTTTCTTGAGAGCTCACCTGGAGCTCTGAGTCCAGTTCTGGAGCTCTCAGCACCGGAAGGAAATGGATCTGTGTGAGTGAATCCAGAGGAGGCCAGAGAGATAATTCGTGGGCTGGAGAATCACTCATTTAAGGACAGGCTGAGAGAGCTGAGAACAGTATTTCAGCTCCTCATTCAGAGAACGTGCTCCAAGGCACAGAGCTTAAGCCCTGTCAGGGAAGAGGTCCAGTAATGCTCGAAGGAGGGATATCCATGGGCAGACGAGCAGCCAGGATTGTCTTCTGCAGCACCAGGGCACAAAGGAATACCCAGTGCTACCCTCTCGTTCCTTGGGGAATGAGGAAGGTGCCTCTCTCTCACCCAAGCTTACCTACTCAAAAAAGCCCCTTTTGCCCTGAGCAGATGGGAAGAGTTGTTGCAGAAGGAAGGAGGACTCAGAGACCAAGGCTTGGATGCAGCACAACTTTAATGAGTCTAATGAAGAAAAAGAGGTGGCTCCCAGGGAGCTCCAGGGGCAGCCACCAAGATGTGGTGGAGATACTTCAGGGTGTCCGTCTGCCAGCGCTGCAGAGTGAAAAGGCCAAAAGGTCTCCACTAGGCTGGCATTGGGACTAGACAAGAGCAAAGGAAAGAGAGAGAGAAGAGTGTGGAAGAAGAAAACTAACACTCAAAGATCTAAAGACAATGCCTCAAAATTCTATCAGGTGCCCAGCACGACATTCTCTTGTCTTGGAGGTTCTTGTCCAGGGCCGTAGCCAGCAGATTTAGCAGGGACGACACCTGTTGCCACAGTAGCAGCTGGTGAGGCAGGAGAGGTCACAGCAGCCAGTGTTGATGGACACTCCGTTAGAGCTGAGGATGCTGCCAATAGCAGCGGAGGTGGAGTTTCCCACAGCGGTGTTCTGAGGGAAGGAGCTGAGGATGGGTCCGGGCAGGGTCAACACCACAGGAGAGGGCTCGATGACCACAACGGAGTCCTGGCACTGCCTGCAACAGCACTCATTGCAGCTGCTGGCCAGCGGGCACGGGCCACAGGGCTGGCAGGGGCCGCAGGGACGGCACTGGTCACAGCCGGACATGTCTTGTGGCTGGAGGTGCTCCTGAGAGAGGAGAGATGAAAGAGAACATGGGGACACATGAGGAGCAGCACTGCCAAGCCCAGGCCCTAGGGTGGCAAGACACCTCCTGGCCCACTAGAAGCTGCCCAGCTCAAAGCCCACCAGACACCTCAACCAAGTCCCAGCCCTTTTCCGGGAAAGGCCTCCTCTGCACTTCCCTATCCCAGCAGAAGCAGCTCCCAGCGCGGCGCTAGGACAGCCCAAAGGAGCTGAAATAGACAAGGATGAACAGACCTGGCCTTGAAGGAGGAGAAGTTGCTTCACACTCACCTGGTTCCCGAGGAGAGGAGGCGAGAGAAGTGGATGAGAGAGCAGGGAGCTGGGCTGCCTTTTATAGTGCTCCTGCCCTGCCTCAGGCCCAGGGGATTCCTCTGGGCAAGGGAGAATTTTCTGACAAGCTCATGTCAAACGCAAAGCATCCCAGCTAATGGCATGGGCTCTGTCCTGCTTTCCTGCCCTGCTGCCTTCTCATTTCCTGCCTGATGCCATGGACTTCTCACATGAAGGTTCCTCAAAGTTCCGGGATAAGACGCCTGAGGATTTGCAGAGTAGAAACACATCAGTGAAGGCAGAAGGCTCAGCCAGGGAGCTGGTGTCATCCTATGCATGCAGATGAGGTGCACCTGATCATTGCTTTGAGTTTCTTTGTGACAAAGGAGTCAGGAAATGGGCACCGCTCTCACATTCCCTGTCCTAGTGCCTAAAGTCTCCCACATGAGAGGACATGCCCCATCTCTTCCTTTTCCTCTTCCTCTCAGTGATGGCCGCTGATTGTCGCATGCAGAGGGGCTTCTGCTACAAGGCTTTGACCTCATCACAACACTGACCGTGTTCTCTGGACAGTTCTGCTGGGCTCATTTCCCTCCTCTCCTCTCTGTATGGTCTCTGCGGGTCCTCAGGCAACACCATCAGCCTCCGTGGGGCCTGGTCCTTCCCTGGGGTTCTTAGTCCTCTTCTGCCTCTGTGGTCCCCAGCATCTCCTTAGCAGTGGCCACAGCTGCTTTTACGTTTCTTTTTATTTGTCTATGAGCTTGCTGTGCCCATATAGGTTTTTGCATGACTCTCCACAGGAGAGCATGAGCACTGTCTGTCCTGTTACCCTTTGTGACCCTTCATGTGTCTGCAGGGAGACTCTGCCATGGCACCTTCATGAGCCCCACAAGCTACCAGGTTTCTATAGAAAGGGTGAAATGCTGAGAAACCCTGCCCACATCTGCTACCCATGGTCGCACCAATGTCCAGACATTCTTTGTCTGAGAGATGTAAGAGAGTTTTCCAATGTAGGCATAGCAGAGTTGAGGGCTTCTCCTTCCCACTCCTGGCCTTGCTGAGACCATTTTCAGTTGGCGCTGCTGGGAGACTTCAGCCAGGGCCTTCTCCCCTTCCCGTGAGGCAAGCTTTGAGGCTTCAGTACTAGCACTTGACCCCAACATGAGCTGCATCTCCAGCTGTGACACATCTGTGCCTGTGTCTGCACAAAGACCCCGCTGCTCTCCATTTGGACCTTGGCATGCGTGTGATTTCCCAGCTTGATCTATGTTCAGACCCATCCATGTAAAGGCACCTGGTGATCACTGAGGTCCTTCCTGTCACATCATCATAACAGAAGAAGCCACCGCACTGCCCCAGGCTGATGGCACCTGACTCCACTGCATCCTTCTGGGTTCTCAGTCCGTGTCTGTGCCCACACCAACTCATCCAACCCTGCAGATCACGAGGCCTCTCATCCCAGCATCCAAAGAAGCATCCCCGAGGCAATGGCCATGACATCAAGCAGGAAATGCAAAGGCAGCACAGGGGGAAACAGTCACGCTGCCATGTCATTACCTGGGATGTTTCCGTTCCTGAGGAGCACACAGGAAAATGCTTGTGGCTGCCTTTGGGCCCAAGGCAGGGAGAGGCAAGTATAAAAGCAAGCCCAGCTGTTTGCTCTCTCCACCACTTCTGCCTCCTCCTTCTCCTTGGGAACCAGGTGAGTTGAAACCCTCTTTGTCCTCCACCTTGCTCTTTTGGACTGTATCTGTCCTCCAAGGACAAGTGATCTGATCCCTGCTCCTTGGTCTTGTGTCGGTGCTCTGAGATGGTGGTGTTGGGAGAGGGCAGAGGAGAGGTGGTCTGCCCTGGAGAGAGGCTGGGGCTGGGCTGAGGTGCCTCTTTTCTCCTGGCTGCTCAGGAGGATCCCAGATCCTGGCTGCTGTGTGAAGGACCGTGTTGGCTCAGGGAAAGAGGCCCTAGTTCTGTCTGGCACAGCCACTGCCTGTCCATGTATATAGTGCCTGGCTTTCGTTTGGAGGTTTTAAAGGGTTTCCCTGATATGTCCCTGTGTTCTGTTTCCTCCCAGATTCACCTCCAGCCACAAGACATGTCCTCCTGTGACAAGTGCTGTCCCTGTGGACCCTGCCAGCCCTGCGGCCCGTGCCCACTGGCCAGCAGCTGCAATGAGTGCTGTTGCAGGCAGTGCCAGAGCTCCAACATTGCCATCCAGCCCTCTGCCGTGGTGGTGACCCTGCCCGGACCCATCCTCAGCTCCTTCCCTCAGAACACCATTGTGGGCTCCTCCACCTCCGCTGCTGTTGGCAGCATCCTCAGCTCTAACGGAGTGTCCATCAACACTGGCTGCTGTGACCTCTCCTGCCTCACCAGCTGCTACTGTGGCAACAGGTGTCGCCCCTGCTAAATCTGCTGGCTATGGCCCTGGACAAGAACCTCCATGACCTGAGAGCATGCTGCTGGACAGGAGATAGATCTTGAGGCTCTACATTAATTCTTTCCTCTCTTTTCTCTCTCTTCTCTTGCCTGATCTTTTCTTTGAATGCCACCTTAGTGCACACTTGTTGGCCTCTCACCCTATGCAGGGTGAGAAGACCGGCACCCCACAGGAGCTCCATGTGTCTTTGTGGCTGCCCCTGGTGCTCCGTGAGAGCCACCTCCTTCCCTTCTTTAGACTCATTAAAGTTGTGCTGCATCGATGCCTGGGCCTCTGAGTCCTCCTTATTCTAGGGCCGTTCTTCCCTTCTGCTGAGGGGAAAGAAAAGATGGAGGAAGGGGATGGTGGGAATCCTTGAAATGGATCTTTTCTCTGGATCACATGGTAAATTAAATGGAGGGTTTCCTGAAAAAAATGAATTGCAATTGCTGCCAAGGGATGACCAGGTTACCGTGTATCCCTCATAACATTCTTGCCCCTAATTTGGAGAGACAAGGAATTGACTGATGGGCCGCTCGTCAGATAAGGAAGTGGCTGGACAGTCACACTCTGAATATTGTGGTCAAAAGCTCAGTGTCTCAGTGGAGACCAGTGACAAGCTGTGTTCAACAGGGATCATTATTGGGAGCAATGGTATTTAATAGCTTTGTTGCAGACACAGAAATTTGGACTAGGGCACCCACATCAAATTTAGGAATGACGCCAAGCTGTGGGCACAGTCGACATGCTGGACGGAAGGGATGCCTTGTAGCGGGAACATGAAGGGTTGAGAGGTGGGATTGTTTGAATGACATTTATTTCCATGAAGCCAAGTGCAAGGTCCTGCATTGGGGTGACAGATATCCCACGCAAAACCAAAGTCTTAGGAGAGAATAGAATTGGAGTGGTCCTCAAGTGAAGGACTTTGGGGTGTTGGTGGATTAGAGGCTCGACATGAGCTGGCAATGTGTGCCTGCAGCCCAGAGAGCCAACCATGTCTCAGGTTCCATTAAAAGCAGTGGGACCAGCCGGGGAAAGAAGGAGATTTTCCATCTCTATTGTACTTTCTTGAGAGCTCACCTGGAGCTCTGAGTCCAGTTCTGGAGCTCTCAGCACTGGAAGGAAATGGATCTGTGTGAGTGAACCCAGAGGAGTCCAGAGAGGCAATCTGAGGGCTGGAGAACCTCCCATTTGAGGCTGAGAGAGCTGGAAGCAGTACTTCATCTCCCTATTCATGGAATGTGCTCCAGGGCACAGAGCTCAATCCTTATCTGGGAAGAGGTGCAGTAATGCTGAAAGGACTGATGGCCATAGGCTGAGGAGCAGCCAGGATTTACTTCTACAGCTCCAGGGAACAAAAGACAACCCAGTCCTACCTTCTCCTTCCTTGAAGAATGAGGAAGGCTCCTCTCTCTCACTCAATATCATATTACAAAAAAAGCCCCTTTTCCCTTAGCTGGAGGGAAGAATTGTCACACAAGGAAGGAGGACTCAAGGGACACAGGCTTGGGTGCAGCACAACTTTAATGATTCCAATGAAGAAAAGGAGGTGTCTCCCAGGAATCTCAAGGGGGAACCACCAAGATACTTTGGAACTCCTACAGGGCATCCATCTGCCAGACTTTCAGAGGTAAGGAGGCCAACAGGTCCCCCACTAGGCTAGTATTTAGAGAATACAAAAGCAAATGTAAGAGACATAGAGAAGAGTGTGGAAGAAGGAAACTAAAACTCGAAGATATAAAGACAATGCCTCAAGCTCTATCTTGTGTCCACCAACATGTTTTCTTATTATGGATGTTCTTTTTCAGGGCCGTTGCCAGCAGATTTAGCAGGGGCAACACCTGTTGCCACAGTAGCAGCTGGTGATGCAGGAGAGGTCACAGCAGCCAGTGTTGGTGGGCACTCCGTTAGAGCTGAGGATGCTGCCAACAGCAGCAGAGGTGGAGTTTCCCACAACGGTGTTCTGAGGGAAGGAGCTGAGGATGGGTCCGGGCAGGGTCACCACCACAGGAGAGGGCTCGATGACCACAACGGAGTCCTGGCATTGCCTGCAACAGCACTCATTGCAGCTGCTGGCCAGTGGGCACGGGCCACAGGGCTGGCAGGGGCCGCAGGGACGGCACTGGTCACAGGAGGACATGTCTTGTGGCTGGATGTGCACCTGAGAGAGAGCGGAGAGGAGAGAGAGAATGGGGACAACTGATGAGCAGAAACCAAGCCTGAGGGATGCAAGGCAGCTCCTGGCCAAACAGATGCTGCTCAGCTCAACGCCCACTGGACACATCAATCAAGTCCCAAAACCTCTCCAGGCAAGTCCTGCTCTGCCTTTCCCTCTCCCAGAAGAAGCAGCTCCCAGCCCTGGGTACCTAGGACAGCCGTTAGGAGCTGGGACAGACATCCAGGAGAGACCTGGTCTTGAAGGATGAGAAGAAGCTGCTTCACACTCACCTGGTTCCCTAAGAGAGGACACAAGAGAATGATGGATGAGAGAGCAGGGAGCTGCGCTGCCTTTTCTAGTGCTCCTGCCCTGCCTCAGGCCCTGAGTCTCCCTCTGGGCAAGTGCAGAGGATATGGACACCACACGACCAATATGATCTAGTGAAGGCATTTTATTCAGATTTCACATTACATTTGTACCCCTCTTCAGCAGGGGTGAGCCATGGTGTTACAAGCTGATTTGTCAGTTCTCCTTTAGCAGTAAACAATCATTGCTTACCTACAGTATTATGCTTTCCCATGAGAAACGGCTATGTGAGCACTTCTGGACTACAAAACAACAAGTCACGGACTACTGAGGAAAGCTTCCCTTGAGAAGTGAGAGGAGTACAAGGCAGAGCAAACTTCCAATAATACAGAGAGAAACCTTAAAGGCAACATGTCCTCTACAGTAAATAATTCTTTTACAAGGCTAACTTTATTCAGCTGCAAAAGCTGGGTTGTGCACATCTAAATATCCATGCCCATTTTGATCTAAAAATTCCTCAAGAGGCAAGGGAGAATTTTCTGACAAGCTCACGTCAAACGCAAATCATCCCAGCTAATGGCGTGGGCTCTGTCCTGCTTTCCTGCCCTGCTGCCTTCTCATTTCCTGGATGATTCCAAGGACTTCCCACATGAAGGTTTCTCAAAGTGCCGACATAAGACACCTGAGGATTTCCGGGGTAAAACACATCAGTGAAGGCCGAAGATTCAGCTGTGGAGCTGGTGGCATCCTGTGGAGGCAGCTGATGTGTTCCTGGTCCATGGCTTAGTATTTCTTTGTGACAAAGTAGTCAGGAAATGGGCACCACCCTCACATTCTCTGTCCTAATACCTAAAGACTCCCACGTAAGAGGACATATCCTATCCCTTCTTCTTCCTCTTCCTCTCTGTGATGGCCGCTCATTGTTGCATGCAGAGGGGCTTCTGCTACAAGGCTTTGACCTCATCACAACACTGACCGTGCTCTCTAGACAGTTCTGCTGGGCTCATTTCCCTCCTCTCCTCTCTGTATGGTCTCTGCGGGTGCTCAGGCAACACCATCAGCCTCCGTGGGGCCTGGTCCTTCCCTGGGCTACTTAGTCCTCTTCTGCCTCTGTGGTCCCCAGCATCTCCTCAGCAGTGGCCACAGCTGCTTTTACGTTTCTTTTTATTTGTCTATGAGCTTGCTGTGCCCATACAGGTTTTTGCATGACTCTCAACAGGAGAGTAGCACAGCTCAGGGCTGCTTCTTCCCTGTCTTGGCCTTGCTGATACCATTGTTAGTTAGCGCTGCTGGGAGACTTCAGCCAGGGCCTTCTCCCCTTCCCATGAGGCAAGCTTTGAGGCTTCAGTACTAGCACTTGACCCCAACCTGAGCTGCATCTCCAGCAGTGACACATCTGTGCCTGTGTCTGCACAAGGACTTCACTTCTCACAATTGGACCTTGACATCCACAGGATTTCCCAGCTTTTCCTGAGTCAGGCCCCATCTGTGTAAAGACACCTGGAGATCTCTGGGCTCCTTCCTGTCGCATCATCATAACAGAAGAAGCCACCGCAGTGCCCCAGGCTGACGGCACCTGACTCCACTGCATCATTCTGGGACTCAGTCTGTGCCCATACCAACTCATCCAACCCTGCAGATCACGAGGCCTCTCATCCCAGCATCCAAAGAAGCATCCCCGAGGCAATGGCCATGACATCAAGCAGGAAATGCAAAGGCAGCACAGGGGGAAACAGTCACACTGCCATGTCATTACCTGGGATGTTTCCGTTCCTGAGGAGCACACAGGAAAATGCTTGTGGCAGCCTTTGGGCCCAAGGCAGGGAGAGGCTAGGATATAAGCAAGCCCAGCTGTTTGCTCTCTCCACCACTTCTGCCTCCTCCTTCTCCTTGGGAACCAGGTGGGTTGGAACACTCTTTGTCCTCTACCTCCCTCTCTTGTTCTGGTCTGTCCTTCAAGGACAAGTGAGCTGATCCCTGTTCCTTGGTCTTGTGTTGATGCTCTGAGATGGTGGTGTTGGGAGAGGGCAGAGGAGAGGTGGTCTGTCCTGGAGAGAGGCTGGGGCTGGGCTGAGGTGCCTCTTTTCTCCTGGTTGGTCAGGACGATCCCAGATCCTGGCTGCTGTGTGAAGGACCGTGTTGGCTCAGGGAAAGAGGCCCTAGTTCAGTCTGGCACAGCCACTGCCTGTCCATGTAAATGGTGCCTGGCTTTCATTTGGAGGTTTTACAGGGTTTTCCTGATGTGTCCCTGTGTTCTGTTTCCTCCCAGATTCACCTCCAGCCACAAGACATGTCCGGCTGTGACCAGTGCCGTCCCTGCGGCCCCTGCCAGCCCTGCGGCCCGTGCCCGCTGGCCAGCAGCTGCAATGAGTGCTGTTGCAGGCAATGCCAGGACTCCGTTGTGGTCATCGAGCCCTCTCCCGTGGTGGTGACCTTGCCCGGACCCATCCTCAGCTCCTACCCTCAGAACACCGCCGTCGGCTCCTCCACCTCTGCTGCTGTTGGCAGCATCCTCAGCTCTAACGGAGTGTCCATCAACACTGGCTGCTGTGACCTCTCCTGCCTCACCAGCTGCTACTGTGGCAACAGGTGTCGCCCCTGCTAAATCTGCTGGCTACGGCCCTGGACAAGAACCTCCAAGACTTCAAAATGTGGTGCTGGACAGGAGATAGAGTTTTCAGTCCTCTACAGTTTTGACCCATTCTTTCCTTCTTCGATTCTCTTCTCTCTCTCTTTCCTTTGCTTTTGTCTTTTCCAAGTTCTGTCCTGTGGTGACCTATTTGCCTCCCTTCCTCTGCAGGGCAGGCAGATGGACACCTCATAGGAGTTCCATGTGTCTTTTTGGCTGCCCCTGGTGCTCCGTGAGAGCCACCTCCTTCCCTTCTTTAGACTCATTAAATTTGTGCTGCATCCAATCCTCAGTCTCCGAGTCCTTCTTCCTTCTGCAAAATCTTTTCCCGTCTGTTCACAGGAAAAAGGGGGCTTTCTGGAGAAGATTGATTTCGGTATAACAGAGGAGCCTTCCTCATCTTTTAAGGACAATGATGGTAGCGCACATTTCACAGGGTTATCTTTTGCGCCATGTTCCTTGGTGCTGCAGGAGATATTTCTGGCTACTACTCAGCCCATGTTCATCAGTTCTTCCAATCTTGCTGCAACATCTCTCAGATTAGCCCAGATGCTTCTAGATGCTTCCTAGAAGCATCTATGGGACTCTAGAGGGATGCTGGGACTCTGTTCAGGGGTCCTGAGGGCCCTAGATAGGTACCCATGGGCTCTAGATAGGTCTGGGTGCCTTTAGAAGGGTCCCAGAGGTCTTGGGAGTCTATTGAGGGGTCCTGTTGGTTGTAGAAGGGTCCTGGAAGGTCTTAAGGGGGTGCCAGGGTGCTCTTGGTGTGGTCCTTGGAGTCCAAGAGGGGTGCTTGGAGGCCTTAAAGGGGTTCCAGGGCTATCTATATGGGTCCAGAGGGTCCCAGATGGGTCCTAGGGTCCTAGAAATGTCCTGGAAGGCCTTAAAGGTGTCCCAGGGGGCACTAGAGGTGTCCAGGTGTTAAAAAAGTGGTCCTAGAAGGCCCTAAATAGGTCCCAGGAGGGCTCTAGAGGGACCCAAGGAGTGTAAAAAGGGTCCTGGAAGGCCTTAAAGGGATTACAGGGCCATCTATAGGGGTCCAGAGGGTCCAAGATGTGTTCTGCATGTCTCTAAAGGGGTCGTGCAGGTCCTTATTTGGTCCTAGAATGCCCTAAAGTGGTCCCAGGGTGCTCTAGAGGGGTCCTGATGGTCCTAGAAGGGTCCCAGGGAGATCTAGAAGGGTCCAGGGAGTCTCTGTAAGTGTCCTAGAGGGCTCTAGAGCGGTGCTGGGGATCCCAACAGGGATCCTGAATGCCCTAGAGGGGTAATTAGGGGCTCTAGATAGCTCTGGGTGTCTTTAGATTGGTCCTAGGAGTTTCTAAAGGGATCCTGGGTGTCTCTAGTTGGGTGCTGGGGGTCCTAGAAGGGTCCAGGGCGTCTCTGCAAGTGTCCTAGGGGGCTCTAGAGCGGTGTTGGGGATCCCTACAGGGATCCTGAATGCCCTAGAGGGGTACTCAGGGGCTCTAGATAGCTCTGGGTGTCTTTAGATTGGTCCTGGGGGTCTCAAGATCCTGGGTGTCTCTAGTGGGGTGCTGGGGGTCCTAGAAGGGTCCTAGAGAAGTCCAGGGGGTCTCTACAAGTGTCCTAGGGGGCTCTAGAGGGGTGCTGGGGGTCCCTACAAGGGTCCTGAGTTCCTTAGATGAGCATTCAGGGGATCTAGAAAAGTCTGGGTGCCTTTAGAAGTGTCCTGTGGGGTCTCTAGAGAGACCCTGCAGATCCAAGAGTGGTCATGGGTTAGTCTATAGGGGTCCAGTGGGTCCTGGATGTCCAAGAAGGGTCTGTGAAGGCCCTAAAGGGGTAACAGAAAGTTGTAGATGTTTCCTGGGGTACTGGAAGGGATCTAGGGGGCCCTGGAGTGGTCATGAGGGACCCTAAAGGCGTACTGAAAGACCTAGATGAGTACTCGAGGGCTCAAGATAGGTCTGGGATAGGACCTAAGGGTCCTAGAAGTATCCTAGGGATCTCTAGGGGTGTCCTGGGGCTCTAATAGGGGTCCTGGAGGGCCTTAAAGTGCTCCCAGGGTGCTCTAGAGGGGTCCTGGTGTTCTAAGTGGAGTCCTGAAAGGACTTAAAGGGGTCCCAGGGGGCTCTTCAGTGGTCAGGGGTGTCCTGGAGTGGTCATGGAAGTCCTTAAAGGGGCCTCTGTTTGCCCTGTAAGGGTCCTAGAGATCCAAGATGAGTTATGCATTGTTCTAGAGTGGTAGGGTCCTCATCCCTAGAAGCATTCAAAAGATGTGTAGCCATGGCACTTCAGGATATGGTTTATTTGGCATATTGGGCTCAAGTTGAAAATATAATTTCATGGGCTTAAGGACCTCTCCCAACCATAACGATACTATCATTTCCTAAGAGCCAGAGGGGCTGCTGACATCATCCATTGCCTTCCCACAGCCATAGGACCCTCCCTCAAGGGCAGCAGTGGTTGGGCTCATCATTCAATGACCTCCAGGTCCATCAGGAAAGACGTAAAGTGAGGCTGGAAGGACTGGTGGCTGTGAATCCGGAGTAACTAGGAATGATTTCTACGGCTCCAAGGGATGGGGAGAAACGGACAATCCATTGCGATTAGTTGTACCCTCTCCTTCCTCGTGGAATGTGGAAGGCTCCACTGTTGCATCCAACACAATCTTCTATAATAAAAACCTCCTAAGCAGACACAAAGAGTTTACCCAGAAGAAAGGAGGACTCAGAGACCCAGGCGTGGATGCAGTACAACTTTAATGAGTCTAAAGAAGGGAAGGAGGTGGCTCCCAGGCAGCAGCAAGTGCATCACCAAGATGCTGTGAAGCTCCTGCGGGGCATCCATCTGCCTACCCTACAGAGAGAGGAAGGCCAACAGGTCCCCACTAGGCTGGCATTGGGACAAGGCAAAAACAAATGAAAGAGAGAGAAAGGACTGGAAGAAGGAAGCAATGGCTCAATGCTTTAGCAGGGCTGACATCTGCTGCCACAGTAGCCACTGGTGATGCAGGAGAGGTCAAGGCCCCCGGAGGAGATGGGAACGCCGTTAGAATTAAGGATGCTGCCAACAGCAGCGGAGGTGGAGGAGCCGACGGCGGTGTTCTGAGGGTAGGAGCTGAGGATGGGTCCGGGCAGGGTCACCACCACGGGAGAGGGCTCGATGACCACAACGGAGTCCTGGCACTGCCGCACACAGCACTCATTGCAGCTGCTGGCCAGCGGGCATGGGCCACAGGGCTGGCAGGGCTGGCACGGGTTGCAGCAGGACATGTCTCTGGGCAAGAGGTGCACCTGGGAGAGAGGAAAGAGAGCATGGGGACACCTTAAGATAAACACTGCCCAGACCAAGCCCAGGAGAGGCAGGGTACCACCTAGTCCAGCAGACACTGCCCAGCTCAAAACCCAGCAGACAACTCAAACTAGTCCAAGCCCCACTCCGGGCAAGACCTGCTATTCCGTTTCTTCTCCCAGGAGAAGCAACTCCCAGCCCTGTGCTAGGACAGCCCACAGCAGTTGAGACAGACATGGATGAACAGACCTGGTCTTGAAGGAGGAGGAGAAGCGGCTTCACACTCACCTGGTTCCCAGGGAGAGGACACAAGAGAAGTGGATGAGAGAGCAGGGAGCTGGGCTGCCTTTTATAGTGCTCCTGCCCTGCCTCAGGCCCAGAGGCTCCCTCTGGGCAAGGGAGAATATTCTGACAAGCTCACGTCAAACGCAAAGCATCCCAGCTAATGGCATGGGCTGTGTCCTCGGTTCCTGCCCTGCTGCCTTCTCATTTCCTGCCTGATGCCCTGTGCTTTCCCACATGAAGGATTCTGTCAGTGCTGGGATGAGAAGGCTGAGGATTTCTGGGACAGAAACACCCAAGTATGGGCGGAAGGCTCAGCTTCAGTGCTGGTGGCATCCCGTGCAGGCAGCTGATGTGTGCCTGGCTCATTGCTGCGGGCTTGGTTGTGGCAACGTTGTCAGGAAACAGGCACCATTCCTGTGTTTCCCCTTGGATGCCCAAGGAATCCCACATGACAGAGAATCTCTGGACACAGAATCACAGAGAGCTTTAGATGAGAGGGATCTTTCCCAGGGTTTTTTTCCAAGCCCCCTGCTAAAGAAGGAACATCTTTGACTTTTCACATCTTCGTCTTTCCCTCCCAACTCTTTCTTGTCTTCCATTCTTCTGGGCTACGCGACGCTCAAAGCCAATGTGGGGGATCTTCTGACCTCTCTCCCTCCACGTAGAAGCAGGTGGATGCCCTGTGGGATCTCTTCTGTGTGGAATGGGTACAGATTTTTGTGTGGTGTCAGTGCTCGCTGTGCCCTGGCTGCCTCCTCCTCTCAAAGGGACCTCAGTGCTCCATTCCAAATCATTGAAGTCTTCCGTAACCCATCTCTTCCTACATGCAATTTATTTTCGGGGTCATTGTCTTGACTATTCAAGAAAGAAGTGCATTGTCTTGAATGGTGGGATGAAGGAGGTTGCACAAGTGGTCCTGGGACCATTCCCAGAGGAAGTGGAGGCTGGGACACAGGACAATGGTTCATCGAGAGTGGGATCAAGTGCAGCCTCTGTAAGTCTGCAGGTGACACCAAGATGACTAGCATAGTTGACATAGCTGAGGGAGGGGATGTCATGCAGAGGGTCCTAGAAAAGCTCGATGGAAGCTGTGAGGTGTATGTTGGTTCCTATGCCCCTACTCTGTTTGAACAGGGGTGCAAAAGGGACACTCAAATGCTTCCTCAGGACTGGGCAGGGCAGAAAGCAACAACCCGAGGAAAACCTCATCACCATGATTAGAGGGAAAGACAGAGAAAGACCAGGCATTTCATCCCTTCAAGACAGCCCTCAGGTGACCAGCCAAGGACTGCAGGGTCTCTGCCGGCAAACACAGCCATGGCCAGCCCCTCCACTGCACCCCAGTCCAGAATCAGTTGCCTGCACAGCACCCATGCGGCACTTGAGCTGAGTCTTCTCCTGGCACTGACACATTCCTGACCCAGAAATCCTGGAATGTCTCCAACCCAGCATGCAGAAGAAGTTTCCAGGAGGAAAAGGGCATGGCATAAGGCAGGAAAGGATCAAGGAGGGTTGGGGAAAACAAGCACTCAGCCCATGTCATTAGCTGAGATGTTTACCATCCATCATGAGCACCTTTAGAAAATTGCCATTTTCGTGGAAGCTGCGTCCGAGCCTGAGGCAGGTCAGGGCCACCATAAAAGCCCGTGCAGCTCCTCGCTCTCTCATCCACTTCTCTCTCCTCCTTCTCTTTGGGAACCAGGTGAGTCTGAAGCCCTATGCTCCCCTCCCTTTCCTGGTCCTGCAGATTCCTGCTCCTCCATCCTCTGCAGGATAGTGGTGCTGCTTATCATGGGAGGGTGTAGAAGAGAAAATTTCTGACTCAAGTCGTATTGAGGACTTGCTGGAAGAGGTTCTTCCTTGAAGAAATAGACAGCAGCTTCACTGGGGCTGGTGACACTTTTCAAGACCGAATCTGGATGAGGCCAAGAAAATCCTGTGCCTCACTGGCAATGTTCTAACTCCCATCTCAGCAGATCTGTTAGACCCCTTTGCAGCGATTAGTAGTGAAGTGCTCCTCCCAGTCTCTGTGCTCTGATTCCTCTCTGCTCTCTCTCCAGGTTCACCTCCAGCCCAGAGACATGTCCTGCTGCAACCCGTGCCAGCCCTGCCAGCCCTGCGGCCCGTGCCCGCTGGCCAGCAGCTGCAATGAGTGCTGTGTGCGGCAGTGCCAGAGCTCCACCATCGCCATCCAGCCCTCCGCGGTGGTGGTGACCCTGCCCGGACCCATCCTCAGCTCCTTCCCTCAGAACACCGCCGTCGGCTCCTCCACCTCCGCTGCTGTTGGCAGCATCCTTAATTCTAATGGAGTTCCCATCTCCTCCGGGGGCCTTGACCTCTCCTGCATCACCAGCGGCTACTGTGGCAGCAGATGTCGGCCCTGCTAAACCTGCTGGAAATGTGCCTGCAAAAGCACCTCCTAAAACCTCAGAACGTGGTGGTGCACAGAAGTGCTTTGAGGCATTGTGTTTAGAGCTTTAAGCCATTTATTTCCTTCTTCCACTCTCCTCTCTCTTATTCCTTTGCTGTTGCCAATTAAAGGCGTGCTGCATCCAAGCCTGGGCCTCTGAGTCCTCTTTTGTTCTCTGTCAACTCTTCCAGTTTCTTCAGGGGAAAAGGAGTTTTTTCGGAGGGCATTTGGCTTAGTGCAACCAGAGAGCCTTGCTCAATGCCCAAGGAACCAGAGGGTAGGACTCGGTTCACTGCCTTGCATTTGTTTTTGACATGACTTTGGAGGTGCCCAAGACATTCCTGCTTCTCTTCAGCCCATGGCCATTGGTCCTTCTTGCCTTACTTCACCTCTTCCCAGATGAGTCTGGAGTGCTTGGTTCCAGAGTACATTCTCTTCATGGGAAGTCCAAGCACTTCTGGGCCTTGTCGCTGGGAGGCCACTGGTAGCGTTCAGCAGCTCCTCTGGCTTTTGGGAATCATAGAACCATAAAGGTTCAAGCAAACCTCTAAGATCATCACATCTTTCCGTCAGTGCAACCCTTCGATGTCTTCAAAGCCACGTCCTTACAGGTCACGGCCATGCATTCTTGTAACACTTCCAGGTATTTAGACTCAACTACTGACCTGGTTGGCCTCTGCCAGGGCTTCACCTTCTTTCAGTCGGGAAATATTTCCTTATACCCAGTCTAAACTTCTCCTGGGGACACTTGTGGCCATTTCCTCACATCTTATCTCTTTCCAGTAGGGAGAAGAGACCAACATGCACCTCACTGCAATCTCCTTTCAAGGAGGTGATGAGGTCTCCCCTCCATACAACTCTCTGGACTTGCCTAGACAGCCAGTTTTTTTTCCCCAATAAAAATTTGGCCCAACCAAGCCAGGAAGAAGACGAGGAAGAGGAGACTTTGAGGTCTAGTGAAGTTGAATTCTCCTAGTATACTCTCCTTCCATCCTTACAGCCATCATCTGACAAAGGCTTCTCCCACAGCACAGCTCCCTCCTAAGCAGGAGGAACAGCCCTGAGTACTTGTGCGGCTGCTGACCTGCCAGGTCCTCCTGCAGCACTGGGATTCTCCCACGAAGGCAGCATGAGCTGAGATCAGCTTCTGAGGCCAAGGGGAATATTTCTGGTCCGTGAGGGATACGCCGATGGTCACTGGCTGTGGAGAAGCCAGAGATGTAGCTCTCAGAGCTAAGGGAAAGGGGGAGGCCCACAGTCAGTGTGTCCTGCCCTCCCATCAATCCAGGAATGAGAGAGGGCCCATTGCTCACCCATTTGTTCCCTCCCAGTACAATTTCTTTCTTCCTAGGTCGCTTTAGAGAGAATCCAGGAAGGAAAGGATCACTCAGATTTTGTGGCTGGGCTGCAGCAGGGGTTAAGGAGTGTAAAGAGGGGACTAAGATGTCTCTGAGGACAGAGGTCTGATTGGTAAGATTGACCTGGGCAGCCAAGAGTCAGTGCCCAACAGAGAAAAGGCCAGGTAGGTCCCCCTCCATGTAAACTGGCCTTGGAAGAAGCCTCAAGATCTGGAGAAGTGCAAAAGAAGAAGGGAAAAGGAAGGAACGGAGTGAGTGGAGGAAGGCAATGAGAAACATTGGCCATGTTATCAGAGAGTTCAGGCTGGCCCCTCTCGCAGAGCTCAAACCCGTTGCAGGAGAAGAGAGTCCAGGTCCACCCCTCTCACAGAAGTGGCCATCATCTCCCTCCTTCTGCCTGGCATCATCATCACCTGGGAGGCTGTGAACCCAAGGCAACAGTTTTCATGCTGTCTCCAGGCAGACTTGGAAGGGCTAGATTCCTTGATCAGGTCTTTGCTCTTGACCCATTAAAATCTTGGAGGTTACAGTGTTGTCCTGTCTCTGTTGAGATGGTAGAGCCCTATCTACTGACTGGCCCTTGTGACTGACCCTTGTGACTGTCCCTTGTGTCCCTAGCTTTTGTTTCAAAGCAGGTTCCTTATGGGCATCAGGTTCCTGATAGGCATTGTTCAGCTGCTGTGTGGCATCAGCCTGGAAAGGTGAGCCATTCAGATTCCTCCCTGATGCCTCCAGTGTTCAAGCCCAAAGTGTCCACCATTTGAATTGATGTTTCCCCTCCTATCCAGACAACAGGGGTCAATGAGACTGGAAGGACTGATGGCTGTGGGCTCAGGAGTAACCAGGAATAACTTCCGCAACTCCAGGTTTCAAGGCACAAAAGAAATACCAGTGCGCTGAGTCCTACCCTCTCCTTCCACGGGGAATGGAAAACGATCCTCTGTTGCCCCCAAGACAATCCTGTCCAGAAAGCCACCTTTTCCCATGAGCAGATTGGAAGAATTGTCACAGAAGGAAGGACTCGGAGGCCATGGTGTGGATGCAGCACAACTTTAATGAGTCTAAAGAAGAAAAGGAGGTGGCTCCAAGGTAAAACCATGGGCAGCCACCAAGGCATGGAGCAGCTCCTGCAAGGTGTCCATCTGCGTGCCCTGCAGAGGGAGGGTGGCCAACAGGTCCCCACTAGGCTGGCATTGGGACAAGGCAACAGCAAAGAAAAGAGAGAGAAAGGACTGGAAGAAGGAAGCAGTGGCTCAAAGCTCTAAACACAATGCCCCGGCGCTCTGTCTCTCGTCCAGATCGACATTCCGAGGTCTTCAGAGGTTCTTGTCCATCGATGTTGTGAGCAGGTTTAACAGGGCCGACATCTGCTGCCACAGTAGCCGCTGGTGATGCAGGAGAGGTCAAGGCCCCCGGAGGAGATGGGAACGCCGTTAGAGCTGAGGATGCTGCCAACAGCAGCGGAGGTGGAGGAGCCGACGGCGGTGTTCTGAGGGTAGGAGCTGAGGATGGGTCCGGGCAGGGTCACCACCACGGGAGAGGGCTCGATGACCACAACGGAGTCCTGGCACTGCCGCACACAGCACTCATTGCAGCTGCTGGCCAGCGGGCACGGGCCACAGGGCTGGCAGGGCTGGCACGGGTTGCAGCAGGACATGTCTCTGGGCAAGAGGTGCACCTGGGAGAGAGGAAAGAGAACATGGGGACACCTGAAGAGAAGCACTGCCCAGACCAAGCTCAGGGGAAGCGAGGCACCTCCTGGACCGGCAGTCACTGCCCAGCTCAAAGCCCACCGGACAACTCAAACAAGTCCCACATGCTCTCTGGGCAAGACCTGCTCTTTCCTTCCCTCTCCCAGGAGAAGCAGCTCCCAGCCCTGTGCTAGGGCAGTAAACAGCAGCTGAGACAGACACGGATGAACAGACCTGGTCTTAAAGGAGGAGGAGAAGAGGCTTCACACTCACCTGGTTCCCAGGGAGAGGACACAAGAGAAGTGGATGAGAGAGCAGGGAGCTGGGCTGCCTTTTATAGTGCTCCTGCCCTGCCTCAGGCCCAGAGGCTCCCTCTGGGCAAGGGAGAATATTCTGACAAGCTCAAGTCAAACGCAAAGCATCCCAGCTAATGGCATGGGCTGTGTCCTCGGTTCCTGCCCTGCTGCCTTCTCATTTCCTGCCTGATGCCCTGTGATTTCCCACATGAAGGATTCTGTCAGTGCCGGGATGAGAAGGCTGAGGATTTCTGGGACAGAAACACCCAAGTATGGGCGGAAGGCTCAGCTTCAGTGCTGGTGGCATCCCGTGCAGGCAGCTGATGTGTGCCTGGCTCATTGCTGCGGGCTTGATTGTGGCAACGTTGTCAGGAAACAGGCACCATTCCTGTGTTTCCCCTTGGATGCCCAAGGAATCCCACATGACAGAGAATCTCTGGACATAGAATCACAGAGAGCTTTAGATGAGAGGGATCTTTCCCAGGGGTTTTTTCCAAGCCCCCTGCTAAAGAAGGAACATCTTTGACTTTTCACATCTTCGTCTTTCCCTCCCAACTCTTTCTTGTCTTCCATTCTTCTGGGCTACGCGACGCTCAAAGCCAATGTGGGGGATCTTCTGACCTCTCTCCCTCCATGTAGGATCCCTGTGGGATCTCTTCTGTATGGAATGGGTACAGATTTTTGCGTGGTGTCAGTGTTGGCCGTGCCCTGGCTGCCTCCTCCTCTCAAAGGGACCTCAGTGCTCCATTCCAAATCATCGAAGTCTTCTTTATCTCAGCCGCTGCCTCCATCCAATACTTTTTTGGGGCCGCTCTACTGACTGTTTAAGAAAGAAGCAAAATATCTTGGATGGTGGGAGGAAGGAGGTTGCACAAGTGGTCCTGGGACCATTCCCAGAGGAAGTGGAGGCTGGGACACAGGACAATGGTTCATTGACAACGGGATCAGGTGCAGCCTTTGTAAGTCTACAGGTGGCACCAAGATGATTAATGTGGCTGACATAGCTGAGGGAGAGCATGGCACCCAGAGGGTCCTACACAAGCTCAAAGGAAGCCTTTGATGTATATGCCAAGCCCTCTGCCCTTGCTGTATTTGAATGGGGGTGCCAAAAGGGACTCTCAAATGCTTCCTCAGGATCGGGCAGGGAAGCAGGCAGCATCCCTAGGAAAAACTCTTCGTTATGCAGGCAGGGAGGGAAAGAAAAAGACCCACCATATCTTCCCTCAAGGACAGCCCTTGGGTGACCAGCCAAGGATTGCAGGGTCTCTGCCTGCCAACGCAGCCACCGGCAGCCCCACCACTGTGCCCCAGTCCAGCATCAGTTGCCTGCACAGCACCCATGCGGCACTTGAGCTGAGTCTTCTCCTGGCACTGACACATTCCTGACCCAGAAATCCTGGAACGCCTCCATCCCAGCACGCAGAAGAAGCTTCCAGGAGGGAAGGGGCATGGCATAAGGCAGGAAATGAACAAGGAGGGTTGGGGAAAACAAGCACCCAGCCCATGTCATTAGCTGGGATGTTTTCCGTCCATCATGAGCACCTTTAGAAAATTGCCACTTCCGTGGAAGCTGCGTCCGAGCCTGAGGCAGGTCAGGGCCACCATAAAAGCCCGTGCAGCTCCTCGCTCTCTCATCCACTTCTCTCTCCTCCTTCTCTTTGGGAACCAGGTGAGTCTGAAGCCCTTTCCTCCCCTCCCTTTCCTGGCCCTGCAGAATCCTGCTCCTCCCTCCTCTGCAGGATAGTAGTGCTGCTTATCATGGGAGGGTGAAGAAGAGAAAATTTCTGACTCAAGTCGTATTGAGGACTTGCTGGAAGAGGTTCTTCCTTGAAGAAATAGGCAGCAGCTTCACTGGGGCTGGTGACACTTTATGATAGTGTGTCTGGATGAGGCCAAGAAACCCTTTTGTCTCACTGGCAATGTTCTAACTCCCATCTCACCAGATCTATTTGACCCCTTTGCAGTGATGTGGTGGATTCGTTGTAAAGTGCTCCTCCCATGTCTCTGTGCTCTGATTCCTCTCTGCTCTCTCTCCAGGTTCACCTCCAGCCCCCAGACATGTCCTGCTGCAACCCGTGCCAGCCCTGCCAGCCCTGCGGCCCGTGCCCGCTGGCCAGCAGCTGCAATGAGTGCTGTGTGCGGCAGTGCCAGAGCTCCACCATCGCCATCCAGCCCTCCGCGGTGGTGGTGACCCTGCCCGGACCCATCCTCAGCTCCTTCCCTCAGAACACCGCCGTCGGCTCCTCCACCTCCGCTGCTGTTGGCAGCATCCTCAGCTCTAACGGCGTTCCCATCTCCTCCGGGGGCCTTGACCTCTCCTGCATCACCAGCGGCTACTGTGGCAGCAGATGTCGGCCCTGCTAAACCTGCTGGAAATGTGCCTGCAAAAGCACCTCCTAAAACCTCAGAACGTGGTGGTGCACAGAAGTGCTTTGAGGCATTGTGTTTAGAGCTTTGAGCCAGTTTTTCCCTTCTTCCACTCTGTTCTCTCTTATTCCTTTGCTGTTGCTAATTAAAGGCGTGCTGCATCCAAGCCTGAGCCTCTGAGTCCTCTTTTGTTCTCTGTCAACTCTTCCAGTTTCTTCAGGGGAAAAGGAGATTTTCGGAGGGCATTTGGCTTAGTGCAACCAGAGAGCCTTGCTCAATGCCCAAGGAACCAGAGGGTAGGACTCGGTTCACTGCCTTGCATTTGTTTTTGACATGACTTTGGAGGTGCCAAAGACATTCCTGCTTCTCTTCAGCCCATGGCCATTGGTCCTCCTTGCCTTACTTCACCTCTTCCCAGATGGGTCTGGAGTGCTTGGTTCCAGAGTACATTCTCTTCATGGGAAGTCCAAGCACTTCTGGGCCTTGTCGCTGGGAGGCCACTGGTAGCGTTCAGCAGCTCCTCTGGCTTTTGGGAATCATAGAACCATAAAGGTTCAAGCAAACCTCTAAGATCATCACATCTTTCCGTCAGTGCAACCCTTCGATGTCTTCAAAGCCACGTCCTTACAGGTCACGGCCATGCATTCTTGTAACACTTCCAGGTATTTAGACTCAACTACTGACCTGGTTGGCCTCTGCCAGGGCTTCACCTTCTTTCAGTCGGGAAATATTTCCTTATACCCAGTCTAAACTTCTCCTGGGGACACTTGTGGCCATTTCCACACATCTTATCTCTTTCCAGTAGGGAGAAGAGACCAACATGCACCTCACTGCAATCTCCTTTCAAGGAGGTGATGAGGTCTCCCCTCAATACAACTCTCTGGACTTGCCTAGACAGCCAGGTTTTTTTCCCCAATAAAATTTGGCCCAACCAAGCCAGGAAGAAGACGAGGAAGAGGAGACTTTGAGGTCTAGTGAAGTTGAATTCTCCTAGTATACTCTCCTTCCATCCTTACAGCCATCATCTGACCAAGGCTTCTCCCACAGCACAGCTCCCTCCTAAGCAAGAGGAACAGCCCTGAGTGCTTGTGTGGCTGCTGACCTGCCAGGTCCTCCTGCAGCACTGGGATTCTCCCACGAAGGCAGCATGAGCTGAGATCAGCTTCTGAGGCCAAGGGGAATATTTCTGGTCAGTGAGGGATACGCCGATGGTCACTGGCTGTGGAGAAGCCAGAGATGTAACTCTCAGAGCTAAGGGAAAGGGGGAGGCCCACAGTCAGTGTGTCCTGCCCTCCCATCAATCCAGGAATGAGAGAGGGCCCATTGCTCACCCATTTGTTCCCTCCCAGTACAATTTCTTTCTTCCTAGGTCGCTTTAGAGAGAATCCAGGAAGGAAAGGATCACTCAGATTTTGTGGCTGGGCTGCAGCAGGGGTTAAGGAGTGTAAAGAGGGGACTAAGATGTCTCTGAGGACAGAGGTCTGATTGGTAAGATTGACCTGGGCAGCCAAGAGTCAGTGCCCAACAGAGAAAAGGCCAGGTAGGTCCCCCTCCATGTAAACTGGCCTTGGAAGAAGCCTCAAGATCTGGAGAAGTGCAAAAGAAGAAGGGAAAAGGAAGGAATGGAGGGAGTGGAGGAAGGCAATGAGAAACATTGGCCATGTTATCAGAGAGTTCAGGCTGGCCCCTCTCACAGAGCTCAAACCCGTTGCAGGAGAAGAGAGTCCAGGTCCACCCCTCTCACAGAAGTGGCCATCATCTCCCTCCTTCTGCCTGGCATCATCATCACCTGGGAGGCTGTGAACCCAAGGCAACAGTTTTCATGCTGTCTCCAGGCAGACTTGGATGGGCTAGATTCCTCGATCAGGTCTTTGCTCTTGACCCATTAAAATCTTGGAGGTTACAGTGTTGTCCTGTCTCTGTTGAGATGGTAGAGCCCTATCTACTGACGGTCCCTTGTGCAGAGGGGAGGAGCTTTTGTTTCAAAGCAAGCGTCCTGGGAAAGTGGTTTGGCATTGGCCAGCTGATGTCCTTCCGCAGGAGAAGCCGGAGCTGCATGTTTTGAAACCTCCAGCAGGATTCTTGCCAAGTCCAGCTGCTTGTTGTCAGTGTTCCTAGGTTACCATTTCTTCCTTTTGGGAAGACACCACAACGCAGAGTGATGGCATCCTGTCTCTAACTCTTTAGTGCCTCAACATCCTCCTCCTGCGGGGAGAGTCCAAGGGAAACTGCTCCTGTCTGTGTCCTGGCAAACACCCACCCTGCAAAGGGCACTTGACAGCCTGGGCTGCCTTGGCTGCTCTGCTCAGCGAGACTGATGAGCAGAAACCCCTCAGGTTCCTGATGGGCATTGTTGAGCTGCTGTGTGGCATCAGCCTGGAAAGGTGAGCCATTCAGATTCCTCCCTGATGCCTCCAGTGTTCAAGCCCAAAGTGTCCACCATTTGAATTGATGTTTCCCCTTCTATCCAGACAACAGGGGTCAATGAGACTGGAAGGACTGATGGCCATGGGCTCAGGAGTAACCAGGAATAACTTCCGCAACTCCAGGTTTCAAGGCACAAAAGAAATACCAGTGCGCTGAGTCCTACTCTCTCCTTCCACGGGGAATGGAAAACGATCCTCTGTTGCCCCCAAGACAATCCTGTCCAGAAAGCCACCTTTTCCCATGAGCAGATTGGAAGAATTGTCACAGAAGGAAGGACTCGGAGGCCATGGTGTGGATGCAGCACAACTTTAATGAGTCTAAAGAAGAAAAGGAGGTGGCTCCAAGGTAAAACCATGGGCAGCCACCAAGGCATGGAGCAGCTCCTGCAAGGTGTCCATCTGCGTGCCCTGCAGAGGGAGGGTGGCCAACAGGTCCCCACTAGGCTGGCATTGGGACAAGGCAACAGCAAAGAAAAGAGAGAGAAAGGACTGGAAGAAGGAAGCAGTGGCTCAAAGCTCTAAACACAATGCCCCGGCGCTCTGTCTCTCGTCCAGATTGACATTCCGAGGTCTTCAGAGGTTCTTGTCCATCGATGTTGTGAGCAGGTTTAACAGGGCCGACATCTGCTGCCACAGTAGCCGCTGGTGATGCAGGAGAGGTCAAGGCCCCCGGAGGAGATGGGAACGCCGTTAGAGCTGAGGATGCTGCCAACAGCAGCGGAGGTGGAGGAGCCGACGGCGGTGTTCTGAGGGTAGGAGCTGAGGATGGGTCCGGGCAGGGTCACCACCACGGGAGAGGGCTCGATGACCACAACGGAGTCCTGGCACTGCCGCACACAGCACTCATTGCAGCTGCTGGCCAGCGGGCACGGGCCACAGGGCTGGCAGGGCTGGCACGGGTTGCAGCAGGACATGTCTCTGGGCAAGAGGTGCACCTGGGAGAGAGGAAAGAGAACATGGGGACACCTGAAGAGAAGCACTGCCCAGACCAAGCTCAGGGGAAGCGAGGCACCTCCTGGACCGGCAGTCACTGCCCAGCTCAAAGCCCACCGGACAACTCAAACAAGTCCCACATGCTCTCTGGGCAAGACCTGCTCTTTCCTTCCCTCTCCCAGGAGAAGCAGCTCCCAGCCCTGTGCTAGGGCAGTAAACAGCAGCTGAGACAGACACGGATGAACAGACCTGGTCTTAAAGGAGGAGGAGAAGAGGCTTCACACTCACCTGGTTCCCAGGGAGAGGACACAAGAGAAGTGGATGAGAGAGCAGGGAGCTGGGCTGCCTTTTATAGTGCTCCTGCCCTGCCTCAGGCCCAGAGGCTCCCTCTGGGCAAGGGAGAATATTCTGACAAGCTCACGTCAAACGCAAAGCATCCCAGCTAATGGCATGGGCTGTGTCCTCGGTTCCTGCCCTGCTGCCTTCTCATTTCCTGCCTGATGCCCTGTGCTTTCCCACATGAAGGATTCTGTCAGTGCCGGGATGAGAAGGCTGAGGATTTCTGGGACAGAAACACCCAAGTATGGGCGGAAGGCTCAGCTTCAGTGCTGGTGGCATCCCGTGCAGGCAGCTGATGTGTGCCTGGCTCATTGCTGCGGGCTTGATTGTGGCAACGTTGTCAGGAAACAGGCACCATTCCTGTGTTTCCCCTTGGATGCCCAAGGAATCCCACATGACAGAGAATCTCTGGACATAGAATCACAGAGAGCTTTAGATGAGAGGGATCTTTCCCAGGGGTTTTTTCCAAGCCCCCTGCTAAAGAAGGAACATCTTTGACTTTTCACATCTTCGTCTTTCCCTCCCAACTCTTTCTTGTCTTCCATTCTTCTGGGCTACGCGACGCTCAAAGCCAATGTGGGGGATCTTCTGACCTCTCTCCCTCCATGTAGGAGGGATCCCACAGGGGTGGGATCTCTTCTGTATGGAATGGGTACAGATTTTTGCGTGGTGTCAGTGTTGGCCGTGCCCTGGCTGCCTCCTCCTCTCAAAGGGACCTCAGTGCTCCATTCCAAATCATCGAAGTCTTCTTTATCTCAGCCGCTGCCTCCATCCAATACTTTTTTGGGGCCGCTCTACTGACTGTTTAAGAAAGAAGCAAAATATCTTGGATGGTGGGAGGAAGGAGGTTGCACAAGTGGTCCTGGGACCATTCCCAGAGGAAGTGGAGGCTGGGACACAGGACAATGGTTCATTGACAACGGGATCAGGTGCAGCCTTTGTAAGTCTACAGGTGGCACCAAGATGATTAATGTGGCTGACATAGCTGAGGGAGAGCATGGCACCCAGAGGGTCCTACACAAGCTCAAAGGAAGCCTTTGATGTATATGCCAAGCCCTCTGCCCTTGCTGTATTTGAATGGGGGTGCCAAAAGGGACTCTCAAATGCTTCCTCAGGATCGGGCAGGGAAGCAGGCAGCATCCCTAGGAAAAACTCTTCGTTATGCAGGCAGGGAGGGAAAGAAAAAGACCCAGCATATCTTCCCTCAAGGACAGCCCTTGGGTGACCAGCCAAGGATTGCAGGGTCTCTGCCTGCCAACGCAGCCACCGGCAGCCCCACCACTGTGCCCCAGTCCAGCATCAGTTGCCTGCACAGCACCCATGTGGCACTTGAGCTGAGTCTTCTCCTGGCACTGACACATTCCTGACCCAGAAATCCTGGAACGCCTCCATCCCAGCATGCAGAAGAAGCTTCCAGGAGGGAAGGGGCATGGCATAAGGCAGGAAATGAACAAGGAGGGTTGGGGAAAACAAGCACCCAGCCCATGTCATTAGCTGGGATGTTTTCCGTCCATCATGAGCACCTTTAGAAAATTGCCACTTCCGTGGAAGCTGCGTCCGAGCCTGAGGCAGGTCAGGGCCACCATAAAAGCCCGTGCAGCTCCTCGCTCTCTCATCCACTTCTCTCTCCTCCTTCTCTTTGGGAACCAGGTGAGTCTGAAGCCCTTTCCTCCCCTCCCTTTCCTGGCCCTGCAGAATCCTGCTCCTCCCTCCTCTGCAGGATAGTAGTGCTGCTTATCATGGGAGGGTGAAGAAGAGAAAATTTCTGACTCAAGTCGTATTGAGGACTTGCTGGAAGAGGTTCTTCCTTGAAGAAATAGGCAGCAGCTTCACTGGGGCTGGTGACACTTTATGATAGTGTGTCTGGATGAGGCCAAGAAACCCTTTTGTCTCACTGGCAATGTTCTAACTCCCATCTCACCAGATCTATTTGACCCCTTTGCAGTGATGTGGTGGATTCGTTGTAAAGTGCTCCTCCCATGTCTCTGTGCTCTGATTCCTCTCTGCTCTCTCTCCAGGTTCACCTGCAGCCCCCAGACATGTCCTGCTGCAACCCGTGCCAGCCCTGCCAGCCCTGCGGCCCGTGCCCGCTGGCCAGCAGCTGCAATGAGTGCTGTGTGCGGCAGTGCCAGAGCTCCACCATCGCCATCCAGCCCTCCGCGGTGGTGGTGACCCTGCCCGGACCCATCCTCAGCTCCTTCCCTCAGAACACCGCCGTCGGCTCCTCCACCTCCGCTGCTGTTGGCAGCATCCTCAGCTCTAACGGCGTTCCCATCTCCTCCGGGGGCCTTGACCTCTCCTGCATCACCAGCGGCTACTGTGGCAGCAGATGTCGGCCCTGCTAAACCTGCTGGAAATGTGCCTGCAAAAGCACCTCCTAAAACCTCAGAACGTGGTGGTGCACAGAAGTGCTTTGAGGCATTGTGTTTAGAGCTTTGAGCCAGTTTTTCCCTTCTTCCACTCTGTTCTCTCTTATTCCTTTGCTGTTGCTAATTAAAGGCGTGCTGCATCCAAGCCTGAGCCTCTGAGTCCTCTTTTGTTCTCTGTCAACTCTTCCAGTTTCTTCAGGGGAAAAGGAGATTTTCGGAGGGCATTTGGCTTAGTGCAACCAGAGAGCCTTGCTCAATGCCCAAGGAACCAGAGGGTAGGACTCGGTTCACTGCCTTGCATTTGTTTTTGACATGACTTTGGAGGTGCCAAAGACATTCCTGCTTCTCTTCAGCCCATGGCCATTGGTCCTCCTTGCCTTACTTCACCTCTTCCCAGATGGGTCTGGAGTGCTTGGTTCCAGAGTACATTCTCTTCATGGGAAGTCCAAGCACTTCTGGGCCTTGTCGCTGGGAGGCCACTGGTAGCGTTCAGCAGCTCCTCTGGCTTTTGGGAATCATAGAACCATAAAGGTTCAAGCAAACCTCTAAGATCATCACATCTTTCCGTCAGTGCAACCCTTCGATGTCTTCAAAGCCACGTCCTTACAGGTCACGGCCATGCATTCTTGTAACACTTCCAGGTATTTAGACTCAACTACTGACCTGGTTGGCCTCTGCCAGGGCTTCACCTTCTTTCAGTCGGGAAATATTTCCTTATACCCAGTCTAAACTTCTCCTGGGGACACTTGTGGCCATTTCCACACATCTTATCTCTTTCCAGTAGGGAGAAGAGACCAACATGCACCTCACTGCAATCTCCTTTCAAGGAGGTGATGAGGTCTCCCCTCAATACAACTCTCTGGACTTGCCTAGACAGCCAGGTTTTTTTCCCCAATAAAATTTGGCCCAACCAAGCCAGGAAGAAGACGAGGAAGAGGAGACTTTGAGGTCTAGTGAAGTTGAATTCTCCTAGTATACTCTCCTTCCATCCTTACAGCCATCATCTGACCAAGGCTTCTCCCACAGCACAGCTCCCTCCTAAGCAAGAGGAACAGCCCTGAGTGCTTGTGTGGCTGCTGACCTGCCAGGTCCTCCTGCAGCACTGGGATTCTCCCACGAAGGCAGCATGAGCTGAGATCAGCTTCTGAGGCCAAGGGGAATATTTCTGGTCAGTGAGGGATACGCCGATGGTCACTGGCTGTGGAGAAGCCAGAGATGTAACTCTCAGAGCTAAGGGAAAGGGGGAGGCCCACAGTCAGTGTGTCCTGCCCTCCCATCAATCCAGGAATGAGAGAGGGCCCATTGCTCACCCATTTGTTCCCTCCCAGTACAATTTCTTTCTTCCTAGGTCGCTTTAGAGAGAATCCAGGAAGGAAAGGATCACTCAGATTTTGTGGCTGGGCTGCAGCAGGGGTTAAGGAGTGTGAAGAGGGGACTAAGATGTCTCTGAGGACAGAGGTCTGATTGGTAAGATTGACCTGGGCAGCCAAGAGTCAGTGCCCAACAGAGAAAAGGCCAGGTAGGTCCCCCTCCATGTAAACTGGCCTTGGAAGAAGCCTCAAGATCTGGAGAAGTGCAAAAGAAGAAGGGAAAAGGAAGGAACGGAGGGAGTGGAGGAAGGCAATGAGAAACATTGGCCATGTTATCAGAGAGTTCAGGCTGGCCCCTCTCACAGAGCTCAAACCCGTTGCAGGAGAAGAGAGTCCAGGTCCACCCCTCTCACAGAAGTGGCCATCATCTCCCTCCTTCTGCCTGGCATCATCATCACCTGGGAGGCTGTGAACCCAAGGCAACAGTTTTCATGCTGTCTCCAGGCAGACTTGGATGGGCTAGATTCCTCGATCAGGTCTTTGCTCTTGACCCATTAAAATCTTGGAGGTTACAGTGTTGTCCTGTCTCTGTTGAGATGGTAGAGCCCTATCTACTGACGGTCCCTTGTGCAGAGGGGAGGAGCTTTTGTTTCAAAGCAAGCGTCCTGGGAAAGTGGTTTGGCATTGGCCAGCTGATGTCCTTCCGCAGGAGAAGCCGGAGCTGCATGTTTTGAAACCTCCAGCAGGATTCTTGCCAAGTCCAGCTGCTTGTTGTCAGTGTTCCTAGGTTACCATTTCTTCCTTTTGGGAAGACACCACAACGCAGAGTGATGGCATCCTGTCTCTAACTCTTTAGTGCCTCAACATCCTCCTCCTGCGGGGAGAGTCCAAGGGAAACTGCTCCTGTCTGTGTCCTGGCAAACACCCACCCTGCAAAGGGCACTTGACAGCCTGGGCTGCCTTGGCTGCTCTGCTCAGCGAGACTGATGAGCAGAAACCCCTCAGGTTCCTGATGGGCATTGTTGAGCTGCTGTGTGGCATCAGCCTGGAAAGGTGAGCCATTCAGATTCCTCCCTGATGCCTCCAGTGTTCAAGCCCAAAGTGTCCACCATTTGAATTGATGTTTCCCCTCCTATCCAGACAACAGGGGTCAATGAGACTGGAAGGACTGATGGCCATGGGCTCAGGAGTAACCAGGAATAACTTCCGCAACTCCAGGTTTCAAGGCACAAAAGAAATACCAGTGCGCTGAGTCCTACTCTCTCCTTCCACGGGGAATGGAAAACGATCCTCTGTTGCCCCCAAGACAATCCTGTCCAGAAAGCCACCTTTTCCCATGAGCAGATTGGAAGAATTGTCACAGAAGGAAGGACTCGGAGGCCATGGTGTGGATGCAGCACAACTTTAATGAGTCTAAAGAAGAAAAGGAGGTGGCTCCAAGGTAAAACCATGGGCAGCCACCAAGGCATGGAGCAGCTCCTGCAAGGTGTCCATCTGCGTGCCCTGCAGAGGGAGGGTGGCCAACAGGTCCCCACTAGGCTGGCATTGGGACAAGGCAACAGCAAAGAAAAGAGAGAGAAAGGACTGGAAGAAGGAAGCAGTGGCTCAAAGCTCTAAACACAATGCCCCGGCGCTCTGTCTCTCGTCCAGATCGACATTCCGAGGTCTTCAGAGGTTCTTGTCCATCGATGTTGTGAGCAGGTTTAACAGGGCCGACATCTGCTGCCACAGTAGCCGCTGGTGATGCAGGAGAGGTCAAGGCCCCCGGAGGAGATGGGAACGCCGTTAGAGCTGAGGATGCTGCCAACAGCAGCGGAGGTGGAGGAGCCGACGGCGGTGTTCTGAGGGTAGGAGCTGAGGATGGGTCCGGGCAGGGTCACCACCACGGGAGAGGGCTCGATGACCACAACGGAGTCCTGGCACTGCCGCACACAGCACTCATTGCAGCTGCTGGCCAGCGGGCACGGGCCACAGGGCTGGCAGGGCTGGCACGGGTTGCAGCAGGACATGTCTCTGGGCAAGAGGTGCACCTGGGAGAGAGGAAAGAGAACATGGGGACACCTGAAGAGAAGCACTGCCCAGACCAAGCTCAGGGGAAGCGAGGCACCTCCTGGACCAGCAGTCACTGCCCAGCTCAAAGCCCAGCGGACAACTCAAACAAGTCCCACATGCTCTCTGGGCAAGACCTGCTCTTTCCTTCCCTCTCCCAGGAGAAGCAGCTCCCAGCCCTGTGCTAGGGCAGTAAACAGCAGCTGAGACAGACACGGATGAACAGACCTGGTCTTAAAGGAGGAGGAGAAGAGGCTTCACACTCACCTGGTTCCCAGGGAGAGGACACAAGAGAAGTGGATGAGAGAGCAGGGAGCTGGGCTGCCTTTTATAGTGCTCCTGCCCTGCCTCAGGCCCAGAGGCTCCCTCTGGGCAAGGGAGAATATTCTGACAAGCTCAAGTCAAACGCAAAGCATCCCAGCTAATGGCATGGGCTGTGTCCTCGGTTCCTGCCCTGCTGCCTTCTCATTTCCTGCCTGATGCCCTGTGCTTTCCCACATGAAGGATTCTGTCAGTGCCGGGATGAGAAGGCTGAGGATTTCTGGGACAGAAACACCCAAGTATGGGCGGAAGGCTCAGCTTCAGTGCTGGTGGCATCCCGTGCAGGCAGCTGATGTGTGCCTGGCTCATTGCTGCGGGCTTGATTGTGGCAACGTTGTCAGGAAACAGGCACCATTCCTGTGTTTCCCCTTGGATGCCCAAGGAATCCCGCATGACAGAGAATCTCTGGACATAGAATCACAGAGAGCTTTAGATGAGAGGGATCTTTCCCAGGGGTTTTTTCCAAGCCCCCTGCTAAAGAAGGAACATCTTTGACTTTTCACATCTTCGTCTTTCCCTCCCAACTCTTTCTTGTCTTCCATTCTTCTGGGCTACGCGACGCTCAAAGCCAATGTGGGGGATCTTCTGACCTCTCTCCCTCCATGTAGGATCCCTGTGGGATCTCTTCTGTATGGAATGGGTACAGATTTTTGCGTGGTGTCAGTGTTGGCCGTGCCCTGGCTGCCTCCTCCTCTCAAAGGGACCTCAGTGCTCCATTCCAAATCATCGAAGTCTTCTTTATCTCAGCCGCTGCCTCCATCCAATACTTTTTTGGGGCCGCTCTACTGACTGTTTAAGAAAGAAGCAAAATATCTTGGATGGTGGGAGGAAGGAGGTTGCACAAGTGGTCCTGGGACCATTCCCAGAGGAAGTGGAGGCTGGGACACAGGACAATGGTTCATTGACAACGGGATCAGGTGCAGCCTTTGTAAGTCTACAGGTGGCACCAAGATGATTAATGTGGCTGACATAGCTGAGGGAGAGCATGGCACCCAGAGGGTCCTACACAAGCTCAAAGGAAGCCTTTGATGTATATGCCAAGCCCTCTGCCCTTGCTGTATTTGAATGGGGGTGCCAAAAGGGACTCTCAAATGCTTCCTCAGGATCGGGCAGGGAAGCAGGCAGCATCCCTAGGAAAAACTCTTCGTTATGCAGGCAGGGAGGGAAAGAAAAAGACCCAGCATATCTTCCCTCAAGGACAGCCCTTGGGTGACCAGCCAAGGATTGCAGGGTCTCTGCCTGCCAACGCAGCCACCGGCAGCCCCACCACTGTGCCCCAGTCCAGCATCAGTTGCCTGCACAGCACCCATGCGGCACTTGAGCTGAGTCTTCTCCTGGCACTGACACATTCCTGACCCAGAAATCCTGGAACGCCTCCATCCCAGCACGCAGAAGAAGCTTCCAGGAGGGAAGGGGCATGGCATAAGGCAGGAAATGAACAAGGAGGGTTGGGGAAAACAAGCACCCAGCCCATGTCATTAGCTGGGATGTTTTCCGTCCATCATGAGCACCTTTAGAAAATTGCCACTTCCGTGGAAGCTGCGTCCGAGCCTGAGGCAGGTCAGGGCCACCATAAAAGCCCGTGCAGCTCCTCGCTCTCTCATCCACTTCTCTCTCCTCCTTCTCTTTGGGAACCAGGTGAGTCTGAAGCCCTTTCCTCCCCTCCCTTTCCTGGCCCTGCAGAATCCTGCTCCTCCCTCCTCTGCAGGATAGTAGTGCTGCTTATCATGGGAGGGTGAAGAAGAGAAAATTTCTGACTCAAGGCGTATTGAGGACTTGCTGGAAGAGGTTCTTCCTTGAAGAAATAGGCAGCAGCTTCACTGGGGCTGGTGACACTTTATGATAGTGTGTCTGGATGAGGCCAAGAAACCCTTTTGTCTCACTGGCAATGTTCTAACTCCCATCTCACCAGATCTATTTGACCCCTTTGCAGTGATGTGGTGGATTCGTTGTAAAGTGCTCCTCCCATGTCTCTGTGCTCTGATTCCTCTCTGCTCTCTCTCCAGGTTCACCTCCAGCCCCCAGACATGTCCTGCTGCAACCCGTGCCAGCCCTGCCAGCCCTGCGGCCCGTGCCCGCTGGCCAGCAGCTGCAATGAGTGCTGTGTGCGGCAGTGCCAGAGCTCCACCATCGCCATCCAGCCCTCCGCGGTGGTGGTGACCCTGCCCGGACCCATCCTCAGCTCCTTCCCTCAAAACACCGCCGTCGGCTCCTCCACCTCCGCTGCTGTTGGCAGCATCCTCAGCTCTAACGGCGTTCCCATCTCCTCCGGGGGCCTTGACCTCTCCTGCATCACCAGCGGCTACTGTGGCAGCAGATGTCGGCCCTGCTAAACCTGCTGGAAATGTGCCTGCAAAAGCACCTCCTAAAACCTCAGAACGTGGTGGTGCACAGAAGTACTTTGAGGCATTGTGTTTAGAGCTTTGAGCCAGTTTTTCCCTTCTTCCACTCTGTTCTCTCTTATTCCTTTGCTGTTGCTAATTAAAGGCGTGCTGCATCCAAGCCTGGGCCTCTGAGTCCTCTTTTGTTCTCTGTCAACTCTTCCAGTTTCTTCAGGGGAAAAGGAGATTTTCGGAGGGCATTTGGCTTAGTGCAACCAGAGAGCCTTGCTCAATGCCCAAGGAACCAGAGGGTAGGACTCGGTTCACTGCCTTGCATTTGTTTTTGACATGACTTTGGAGGTGCCGAAGACATTCCTGCTTCTCTTCAGCCCATGGCCATTGGTCCTTCTTGCCTTACTTCACCTCTTCCCAGATGGGTCTGGAGTGCTTGGTTCCAGAGTACATTCTCTTCATGGGAAGTCCAAGCACTTCTGGGCCTTGTCGCTGGGAGGCCACTGGTAGCGTTCAGCAGCTCCTCTGGCTTTTGGGAATCATAGAACCATAAAGGTTCAAGCAAACCTCTAAGATCATCACATCTTTCCGTCAGTGCAACCCTTCGATGTCTTCAAAGCCACGTCCTTACAGGTCACGGCCATGCGTTCTTGTAACACTTCCAGGTATTTAGACTCAACTACTGACCTGGTTGGCCTCTGCCAGGGCTTCACCTTCTTTCAGTCGGGAAATATTTCCTTATACCCAGTCTAAACTTCTCCTGGGGACACTTGTGGCCATTTCCACACATCTTATCTCTTTCCAGTAGGGAGAAGAGACCAACATGCACCTCACTGCAACCTCCTTTCAAGGAGGTGATGAGGTCTCCCCTCAATACAACTCTCTGGACTTGCCTAGACAGCCAGGTTTTTTTCCCAATGAAAATTTGGCCCAACCAAGTCAGGAAGAAGACGAGGAAGAGGAGACTTTGAGGTCTAGTGAAGTTGAATTCTCCTAGTATACTCTCCTTCCATCCTTACAGCCATCATCTGACCAAGGCTTCTCCCACAGCACAGCTCCCTCCTAAGCAAGAGGAACAGCCCTGAGTGCTTGTGTGGCTGCTGACCTGCCAGGTCCTCCTGCAGCACTGGGATTCTCCCACGAAGGCAGCATGAGCTGAGATCAGCTTCTGAGGCCAAGGGGAATATTTCTGGTCCGTGAGGGATACGCCGATGGTCACTGGCTGTGGAGAAGCCAGAGATGTAACTCTCAGAGCTAAGGGAAAGGGGGAGGCCCACAGTCAGTGTGTCCTGCCCTCTCATCAATCCAGGAATGAGAGAGGGCCCATTGCTCACCCATTTGTTCCCTCCCAGTACAATTTCTTTCTTCCTAGGTCGCTTTAGAGAGAATCCAGGAAGGAAAGGATCACTCAGATTTTGTGGCTGGGCTGCAGCAGGGGTTAAGGAGTGTAAAGAGGGGACTAAGATGTCTCTGAGGACAGAGGTCTGATTGGTAAGATTGACCTGGGCAGCCAAGAGTCAGTGCCCAACAGAGAAAAGGCCAGGTAGGTCCCCCTCCATGTAAACTGGCCTTGGAAGAAGCCTCAAGATCTGGAGAAGTGCAAAAGAAGAAGGGAAAAGGAAGGAACGGAGGGAGTGGAGGAAGGCAATGAGAAACATTGGCCATGTTATCAGAGAGTTCAGGCTGGCCCCTGCCTCAGAGCTAAAACCCGTTGCAGGAGAAGAGAGTCCAGGTCCACCCCTCTCACAGAAGTGGCCATCATCTCCCTCCTTCTGCCTGGCATCATCATCACCTGGGAGGCTGTGAACCCAAGGCAACAGTTTTCATGCTGTCTCCAGGCAGACTTGGATGGGCTAGATTCCTTGATCAGGTCTTTGCTCTTGACCCATTAAAATCTTGGAGGTTACAGTGTTGTCCTGTCTCTGTTGAGATGGTAGAGCCCTATCTACTGACGGTCCCTTGTGCAGAGGGGAGCAGCTTTTGTTTCAAAGCAAGCGTCCTGGGAAAGTGGTTTGGCATTGGCCAGCTGATGTCCTTGCGCAGGAGAAGCCGGAGCTGCATGTTTTGAAACCTCCAGCAGGATTCTTGCCAAGTCCAGCTGCTTGTTGTCAGTGTTCCTAGGTTACCATTTCTTCCTTTTGGGAAGACACCACAACGCAGAGTGATGGCATCCTGTCTCTAACTCTTTAGTGCCTCAACATCCTCCTCCTGCGGGGAGAGTCCAAGGGAAACTGCTCCTGTCTGTGTCCTGGCAAACACCCACCCTGCAAAGGGCACTTGACAGCCTGGGCTGCCTTGGCTGCTCTGCTCAGCGAGACTGATGAGCAGAAACCCCTCAGGTTCCTGATGGGCATTGTTGAGCTGCTGTGTGGCATCAGCCTGGAAAGGTGAGCCATTCAGATTCCTCCCTGATGCCTCCAGTGTTCAAGCCCAAAGTGTCCACCATTTGAATTGATGTTTCCCCTCCTATCCAGACAACAGGGGTCAATGAGACTGGAAGGACTGATGGCCATGGGCTCAGGAGTAACCAGGAATAACTTCCGCAACTCCAGGTTTCAAGGCACAAAAGAAATACCAGTGCGCTGAGTCCTACCCTCTCCTTCCACGGGGAATGGAAAACGATCCTCTGTTGCCCCCAAGACAATCCTGTCCAGAAAGCCACCTTTTCCCATGAGCAGATTGGAAGAATTGTCACAGAAGGAAGGACTCGGAGGCCATGGTGTGGATGCAGCACAACTTTAATGAGTCTAAAGAAGAAAAGGAGGTGGCTCCAAGGTAAAACCATGGGCAGCCACCAAGGCATGGAGCAGCTCCTGCAAGGTGTCCATCTGCGTGCCCTGCAGAGGGAGGGTGGCCAACAGGTCCCCACTAGGCTGGCATTGGGACAAGGCAACAGCAAAGAAAAGAGAGAGAAAGGACTGGAAGAAGGAAGCAGTGGCTCAAAGCTCTAAACACAATGCCCCGGCGCTCTGTCTCTCGTCCAGATCGACATTCCGAGGTCTTCAGAGGTTCTTGTCCATCGATGTTGTGAGCAGGTTTAACAGGGCCGACATCTGCTGCCACAGTAGCCGCTGGTGATGCAGGAGAGGTCAAGGCCCCCGGAGGAGATGGGAACGCCGTTAGAGCTGAGGATGCTGCCAACAGCAGCGGAGGTGGAGGAGCCGACGGCGGTGTTCTGAGGGTAGGAGCTGAGGATGGGTCCGGGCAGGGTCACCACCACGGGAGAGGGCTCGATGACCACAACGGAGTCCTGGCACTGCCGCACACAGCACTCATTGCAGCTGCTGGCCAGCGGGCACGGGCCACAGGGCTGGCAGGGCTGGCACGGGTTGCAGCAGGACATGTCTCTGGGCAAGAGGTGCACCTGGGAGAGAGGAAAGAGAACATGGGGACACCTGAAGAGAAGCACTGCCCAGACCAAGCTCAGGGGAAGCGAGGCACCTCCTGGACCGGCAGTCACTGCCCAGCTCAAAGCCCAGCGGACAACTCAAACAAGTCCCACATGCTCTCTGGGCAAGACCTGCTCTTTCCTTCCCTCTCCCAGGAGAAGCAGCTCCCAGCCCTGTGCTAGGGCAGTAAACAGCAGCTGAGACAGACACGGATGAACAGACCTGGTCTTAAAGGAGGAGGAGAAGAGGCTTCACACTCACCTGGTTCCCAGGGAGAGGACACAAGAGAAGTGGATGAGAGAGCAGGGAGCTGGGCTGCCTTTTATAGTGCTCCTGCCCTGCCTCAGGCCCAGAGGCTCCCTCTGGGCAAGGGAGAATATTCTGACAAGCTCAAGTCAAACGCAAAGCATCCCAGCTAATGGCATGGGCTGTGTCCTCGGTTCCTGCCCTGCTGCCTTCTCATTTCCTGCCTGATGCCCTGTGCTTTCCCACATGAAGGATTCTGTCAGTGCCGGGATGAGAAGGCTGAGGATTTCTGGGACAGAAACACCCAAGTATGGGCGGAAGGCTCAGCTTCAGTGCTGGTGGCATCCCGTGCAGGCAGCTGATGTGTGCCTGGCTCATTGCTGCGGGCTTGATTGTGGCAACGTTGTCAGGAAACAGGCACCATTCCTGTGTTTCCCCTTGGATGCCCAAGGAATCCCACATGACAGAGAATCTCTGGACATAGAATCACAGAGAGCTTTAGATGAGAGGGATCTTTCCCAGGGGTTTTTTCCAAGCCCCCTGCTAAAGAAGGAACATCTTTGACTTTTCACATCTTCGTCTTTCCCTCCCAACTCTTTCTTGTCTTCCATTCTTCTGGGCTACGCGACGCTCAAAGCCAATGTGGGGGATCTTCTGACCTCTCTCCCTCCATGTAGGATCCCTGTGGGATCTCTTCTGTATGGAATGGGTACAGATTTTTGCGTGGTGTCAGTGTTGGCCGTGCCCTGGCTGCCTCCTCCTCTCAAAGGGACCTCAGTGCTCCATTCCAAATCATCGAAGTCTTCTTTATCTCAGCCGCTGCCTCCATCCAATACTTTTTTGGGGCCGCTCTACTGACTGTTTAAGAAAGAAGCAAAATATCTTGGATGGTGGGAGGAAGGAGGTTGCACAAGTGGTCCTGGGACCATTCCCAGAGGAAGTGGAGGCTGGGACACAGGACAATGGTTCATTGACAACGGGATCAGGTGCAGCCTTTGTAAGTCTACAGGTGGCACCAAGATGATTAATGTGGCTGACATAGCTGAGGGAGAGCATGGCACCCAGAGGGTCCTACACAAGCTCAAAGGAAGCCTTTGATGTATATGCCAAGCCCTCTGCCCTTGCTGTATTTGAATGGGGGTGCCAAAAGGGACTCTCAAATGCTTCCTCAGGATCGGGCAGGGAAGCAGGCAGCATCCCTAGGAAAAACTCTTCGTTATGCAGGCAGGGAGGGAAAGAAAAAGACCCAGCATATCTTCCCTCAAGGACAGCCCTTGGGTGACCAGCCAAGGATTGCAGGGTCTCTGCCTGCCAACGCAGCCACCGGCAGCCCCACCACTGTGCCCCAGTCCAGCATCAGTTGCCTGCACAGCACCCATGCGGCACTTGAGCTGAGTCTTCTCCTGGCACTGACACATTCCTGACCCAGAAATCCTGGAACGCCTCCATCCCAGCATGCAGAAGAAGCTTCCAGGAGGGAAGGGGCATGGCATAAGGCAGGAAATGAACAAGGAGCGTTGGGGAAAACAAGCACCCAGCCCATGTCATTAGCTGGGATGTTTTCCGTCCATCATGAGCACCTTTAGAAAATTGCCACTTCCGTGGAAGCTGCGTCCGAGCCTGAGGCAGGTCAGGGCCACCATAAAAGCCCGTGCAGCTCCTCGCTCTCTCATCCACTTCTCTCTCCTCCTTCTCTTTGGGAACCAGGTGAGTCTGAAGCCCTTTCCTCCCCTCCCTTTCCTGGCCCTGCAGAATCCTGCTCCTCCCTCCTCTGCAGGATAGTAGTGCTGCTTATCATGGGAGGGTGAAGAAGAGAAAATTTCTGACTCAAGTCGTATTGAGGACTTGCTGGAAGAGGTTCTTCCTTGAAGAAATAGGCAGCAGCTTCACTGGGGCTGGTGACACTTTATGATAGTGTGTCTGGATGAGGCCAAGAAACCCTTTTGTCTCACTGGCAATGTTCTAACTCCCATCTCACCAGATCTATTTGACCCCTTTGCAGTGATGTGGTGGATTCGTTGTAAAGTGCTCCTCCCATGTCTCTGTGCTCTGATTCCTCTCTGCTCTCTCTCCAGGTTCACCTGCAGCCCCCAGACATGTCCTGCTGCAACCCGTGCCAGCCCTGCCAGCCCTGCGGCCCGTGCCCGCTGGCCAGCAGCTGCAATGAGTGCTGTGTGCGGCAGTGCCAGAGCTCCACCATCGCCATCCAGCCCTCCGCGGTGGTGGTGACCCTGCCCGGACCCATCCTCAGCTCCTTCCCTCAGAACACCGCCGTCGGCTCCTCCACCTCCGCTGCTGTTGGCAGCATCCTCAGCTCTAACGGCGTTCCCATCTCCTCCGGGGGCCTTGACCTCTCCTGCATCACCAGCGGCTACTGTGGCAGCAGATGTCGGCCCTGCTAAACCTGCTGGAAATGTGCCTGCAAAAGCACCTCCTAAAACCTCAGAACGTGGTGGTGCACAGAAGTGCTTTGAGGCATTGTGTTTAGAGCTTTGAGCCAGTTTTTCCCTTCTTCCACTCTGTTCTCTCTTATTCCTTTGCTGTTGCTAATTAAAGGCGTGCTGCATCCAAGCCTGAGCCTCTGAGTCCTCTTTTGTTCTCTGTCAACTCTTCCAGTTTCTTCAGGGGAAAAGGAGATTTTCGGAGGGCATTTGGCTTAGTGCAACCAGAGAGCCTTGCTCAATGCCCAAGGAACCAGAGGGTAGGACTCGGTTCACTGCCTTGCATTTGTTTTTGACATGACTTTGGAGGTGCCAAAGACATTCCTGCTTCTCTTCAGCCCATGGCCATTGGTCCTCCTTGCCTTACTTCACCTCTTCCCAGATGGGTCTGGAGTGCTTGGTTCCAGAGTACATTCTCTTCATGGGAAGTCCAAGCACTTCTGGGCCTTGTCGCTGGGAGGCCACTGGTAGCGTTCAGCAGCTCCTCTGGCTTTTGGGAATCATAGAACCATAAAGGTTCAAGCAAACCTCTAAGATCATCACATCTTTCCGTCAGTGCAACCCTTCGATGTCTTCAAAGCCACGTCCTTACAGGTCACGGCCATGCATTCTTGTAACACTTCCAGGTATTTAGACTCAACTACTGACCTGGTTGGCCTCTGCCAGGGCTTCACCTTCTTTCAGTCGGGAAATATTTCCTTATACCCAGTCTAAACTTCTCCTGGGGACACTTGTGGCCATTTCCACACATCTTATCTCTTTCCAGTAGGGAGAAGAGACCAACATGCACCTCACTGCAATCTCCTTTCAAGGAGGTGATGAGGTCTCCCCTCAATACAACTCTCTGGACTTGCCTAGACAGCCAGGTTTTTTTCCCCAATAAAATTTGGCCCAACCAAGCCAGGAAGAAGACGAGGAAGAGGAGACTTTGAGGTCTAGTGAAGTTGAATTCTCCTAGTATACTCTCCTTCCATCCTTACAGCCATCATCTGACCAAGGCTTCTCCCACAGCACAGCTCCCTCCTAAGCAAGAGGAACAGCCCTGAGTGCTTGTGTGGCTGCTGACCTGCCAGGTCCTCCTGCAGCACTGGGATTCTCCCACGAAGGCAGCATGAGCTGAGATCAGCTTCTGAGGCCAAGGGGAATATTTCTGGTCAGTGAGGGATACGCCGATGGTCACTGGCTGTGGAGAAGCCAGAGATGTAACTCTCAGAGCTAAGGGAAAGGGGGAGGCCCACAGTCAGTGTGTCCTGCCCTCCCATCAATCCAGGAATGAGAGAGGGCCCATTGCTCACCCATTTGTTCCCTCCCAGTACAATTTCTTTCTTCCTAGGTCGCTTTAGAGAGAATCCAGGAAGGAAAGGATCACTCAGATTTTGTGGCTGGGCTGCAGCAGGGGTTAAGGAGTGTAAAGAGGGGACTAAGATGTCTCTGAGGACAGAGGTCTGATTGGTAAGATTGACCTGGGCAGCCAAGAGTCAGTGCCCAACAGAGAAAAGGCCAGGTAGGTCCCCCTCCATGTAAACTGGCCTTGGAAGAAGCCTCAAGATCTGGAGAAGTGCAAAAGAAGAAGGGAAAAGGAAGGAACGGAGGGAGTGGAGGAAGGCAATGAGAAACATTGGCCATGTTATCAGAGAGTTCAGGCTGGCCCCTCTCACAGAGCTCAAACCCGTTGCAGGAGAAGAGAGTCCAGGTCCACCCCTCTCACAGAAGTGGCCATCATCTCCCTCCTTCTGCCTGGCATCATCATCACCTGGGAGGCTGTGAACCCAAGGCAACAGTTTTCATGCTGTCTCCAGGCAGACTTGGATGGGCTAGATTCCTCGATCAGGTCTTTGCTCTTGACCCATTAAAATCTTGGAGGTTACAGTGTTGTCCTGTCTCTGTTGAGATGGTAGAGCCCTATCTACTGACGGTCCCTTGTGCAGAGGGGAGGAGCTTTTGTTTCAAAGCAAGCGTCCTGGGAAAGTGGTTTGGCATTGGCCAGCTGATGTCCTTCCGCAGGAGAAGCCGGAGCTGCATGTTTTGAAACCTCCAGCAGGATTCTTGCCAAGTCCAGCTGCTTGTTGTCAGTGTTCCTAGGTTACCATTTCTTCCTTTTGTGAAGACACCACAACGCAGAGTGATGGCATCCTGTCTCTAACTCTTTAGTGCCTCAACATCCTCCTCCTGCGGGGAGAGTCCAAGGGAAACTGCTCCTGTCTGTGTCCTGGCAAACACCCACCCTGCAAAGGGCACTTGACAGCCTGGGCTGCCTTGGCTGCTCTGCTCAGCGAGACTGATGAGCAGAAACCCCTCAGGTTCCTGATGGGCATTGTTGAGCTGCTGTGTGGCATCAGCCTGGAAAGGTGAGCCATTCAGATTCCTCCCTGATGCCTCCAGTGTTCAAGCCCAAAGTGTCCACCATTTGAATTGATGTTTCCCCTCCTATCCAGACAACAGGGGTCAATGAGACTGGAAGGACTGATGGCCATGGGCTCAGGAGTAACCAGGAATAACTTCCGCAACTCCAGGTTTCAAGGCACAAAAGAAATACCAGTGCGCTGAGTCCTACTCTCTCCTTCCACGGGGAATGGAAAACGATCCTCTGTTGCCCCCAAGACAATCCTGTCCAGAAAGCCACCTTTTCCCATGAGCAGATTGGAAGAATTGTCACAGAAGGAAGGACTCGGAGGCCATGGTGTGGATGCAGCACAACTTTAATGAGTCTAAAGAAGAAAAGGAGGTGGCTCCAAGGTAAAACCATGGGCAGCCACCAAGGCATGGAGCAGCTCCTGCAAGGTGTCCATCTGCGTGCCCTGCAGAGGGAGGGTGGCCAACAGGTCCCCACTAGGCTGGCATTGGGACAAGGCAACAGCAAAGAAAAGAGAGAGAAAGGACTGGAAGAAGGAAGCAGTGGCTCAAAGCTCTAAACACAATGCCCCGGCGCTCTGTCTCTCGTCCAGATTGACATTCCGAGGTCTTCAGAGGTTCTTGTCCATCGATGTTGTGAGCAGGTTTAACAGGGCCGACATCTGCTGCCACAGTAGCCGCTGGTGATGCAGGAGAGGTCAAGGCCCCCGGAGGAGATGGGAACGCCGTTAGAGCTGAGGATGCTGCCAACAGCAGCGGAGGTGGAGGAGCCGACGGCGGTGTTCTGAGGGTAGGAGCTGAGGATGGGTCCGGGCAGGGTCACCACCACGGGAGAGGGCTCGATGACCACAACGGAGTCCTGGCACTGCCGCACACAGCACTCATTGCAGCTGCTGGCCAGCGGGCACGGGCCACAGGGCTGGCAGGGCTGGCACGGGTTGCAGCAGGACATGTCTCTGGGCAAGAGGTGCACCTGGGAGAGAGGAAAGAGAACATGGGGACACCTGAAGAGAAGCACTGCCCAGACCAAGCTCAGGGGAAGCGAGGCACCTCCTGGACCGGCAGTCACTGCCCAGCTCAAAGCCCAGCGGACAACTCAAACAAGTCCCACATGCTCTCTGGGCAAGACCTGCTCTTTCCTTCCCTCTCCCAGGAGAAGCAGCTCCCAGCCCTGTGCTAGGGCAGTAAACAGCAGCTGAGACAGACACGGATGAACAGACCTGGTCTTAAAGGAGGAGGAGAAGAGGCTTCACACTCACCTGGTTCCCAGGGAGAGGACACAAGAGAAGTGGATGAGAGAGCAGGGAGCTGGGCTGCCTTTTATAGTGCTCCTGCCCTGCCTCAGGCCCAGAGGCTCCCTCTGGGCAAGGGAGAATATTCTGACAAGCTCAAGTCAAACGCAAAGCATCCCAGCTAATGGCATGGGCTGTGTCCTCGGTTCCTGCCCTGCTGCCTTCTCATTTCCTGCCTGATGCCCTGTGCTTTCCCACATGAAGGATTCTGTCAGTGCCGGGATGAGAAGGCTGAGGATTTCTGGGACAGAAACACCCAAGTATGGGCGGAAGGCTCAGCTTCAGTGCTGGTGGCATCCCGTGCAGGCAGCTGATGTGTGCCTGGCTCATTGCTGCGGGCTTGATTGTGGCAACGTTGTCAGGAAACAGGCACCATTCCTGTGTCTCCCCTTGGATGCCCAAGGAATCCCACATGACAGAGAATCTCTGGACATAGAATCACAGAGAGCTTTAGATGAGAGGGATCTTTCCCAGGGGTTTTTTCCAAGCCCCCTGCTAAAGAAGGAACATCTTTGACTTTTCACATCTTCGTCTTTCCCTCCCAACTCTTTCTTGTCTTCCATTCTTCTGGGCTACGCGACGCTCAAAGCCAATGTGGGGGATCTTCTGACCTCTCTCCCTCCATGTAGGATCCCTGTGGGATCTCTTCTGTATGGAATGGGTACAGATTTTTGCGTGGTGTCAGTGTTGGCCGTGCCCTGGCTGCCTCCTCCTCTCAAAGGGACCTCAGTGCTCCATTCCAAATCATCGAAGTCTTCTTTATCTCAGCCGCTGCCTCCATCCAATACTTTTTTGGGGCCGCTCTACTGACTGTTTAAGAAAGAAGCAAAATATCTTGGATGGTGGGAGGAAGGAGGTTGCACAAGTGGTCCTGGGACCATTCCCAGAGGAAGTGGAGGCTGGGACACAGGACAATGGTTCATTGACAACGGGATCAGGTGCAGCCTTTGTAAGTCTACAGGTGGCACCAAGATGATTAATGTGGCTGACATAGCTGAGGGAGAGCATGGCACCCAGAGGGTCCTACACAAGCTCAAAGGAAGCCTTTGATGTATATGCCAAGCCCTCTGCCCTTGCTGTATTTGAATGGGGGTGCCAAAAGGGACTCTCAAATGCTTCCTCAGGATCGGGCAGGGAAGCAGGCAGCATCCCTAGGAAAAACTCTTCGTTATGCAGGCAGGGAGGGAAAGAAAAAGACCCAGCATATCTTCCCTCAAGGACAGCCCTTGGGTGACCAGCCAAGGATTGCAGGGTCTCTGCCTGCCAACGCAGCCACCGGCAGCCCCACCACTGTGCCCCAGTCCAGCATCAGTTGCCTGCACAGCACCCATGCGGCACTTGAGCTGAGTCTTCTCCTGGCACTGACACATTCCTGACCCAGAAATCCTGGAACGCCTCCATCCCAGCATGCAGAAGAAGCTTCCAGGAGGGAAGGGGCATGGCATAAGGCAGGAAATGAACAAGGAGGGTTGGGGAAAACAAGCACCCAGCCCATGTCATTAGCTGGGATGTTTTCCGTCCATCATGAGCACCTTTAGAAAATTGCCACTTCCGTGGAAGCTGCGTCCGAGCCTGAGGCAGGTCAGGGCCACCATAAAAGCCCGTGCAGCTCCTCGCTCTCTCATCCACTTCTCTCTCCTCCTTCTCTTTGGGAACCAGGTGAGTCTGAAGCCCTTTCCTCCCCTCCCTTTCCTGGCCCTGCAGAATCCTGCTCCTCCCTCCTCTGCAGGATAGTAGTGCTGCTTATCATGGGAGGGTGAAGAAGAGAAAATTTCTGACTCAAGTCGTATTGAGGACTTGCTGGAAGAGGTTCTTCCTTGAAGAAATAGGCAGCAGCTTCACTGGGGCTGGTGACACTTTATGATAGTGTGTCTGGATGAGGCCAAGAAACCCTTTTGTCTCACTGGCAATGTTCTAACTCCCATCTCACCAGATCTATTTGACCCCTTTGCAGTGATGTGGTGGATTCGTTGTAAAGTGCTCCTCCCATGTCTCTGTGCTCTGATTCCTCTCTGCTCTCTCTCCAGGTTCACCTGCAGCCCCCAGACATGTCCTGCTGCAACCCGTGCCAGCCCTGCCAGCCCTGCGGCCCGTGCCCGCTGGCCAGCAGCTGCAATGAGTGCTGTGTGCGGCAGTGCCAGAGCTCCACCATCGCCATCCAGCCCTCCGCGGTGGTGGTGACCCTGCCCGGACCCATCCTCAGCTCCTTCCCTCAGAACACCGCCGTCGGCTCCTCCACCTCCGCTGCTGTTGGCAGCATCCTCAGCTCTAACGGCGTTCCCATCTCCTCCGGGGGCCTTGACCTCTCCTGCATCACCAGCGGCTACTGTGGCAGCAGATGTCGGCCCTGCTAAACCTGCTGGAAATGTGCCTGCAAAAGCACCTCCTAAAACCTCAGAACGTGGTGGTGCACAGAAGTGCTTTGAGGCATTGTGTTTAGAGCTTTGAGCCAGTTTTTCCCTTCTTCCACTCTGTTCTCTCTTATTCCTTTGCTGTTGCTAATTAAAGGCGTGCTGCATCCAAGCCTGAGCCTCTGAGTCCTCTTTTGTTCTCTGTCAACTCTTCCAGTTTCTTCAGGGGAAAAGGAGATTTTCGGAGGGCATTTGGCTTAGTGCAACCAGAGAGCCTTGCTCAATGCCCAAGGAACCAGAGGGTAGGACTCGGTTCACTGCCTTGCATTTGTTTTTGACATGACTTTGGAGGTGCCCAAGACATTCCTGCTTCTCTTCAGCCCATGGCCATTGGTCCTCCTTGCCTTACTTCACCTCTTCCCAGATGGGTCTGGAGTGCTTGGTTCCAGAGTACATTCTCTTCATGGGAAGTCCAAGCACTTCTGGGCCTTGTCGCTGGGAGGCCACTGGTAGCGTTCAGCAGCTCCTCTGGCTTTTGGGAATCATAGAACCATAAAGGTTCAAGCAAACCTCTAAGATCATCACATCTTTCCGTCAGTGCAACCCTTCGATGTCTTCAAAGCCACGTCCTTACAGGTCACGGCCATGCATTCTTGTAACACTTCCAGGTATTTAGACTCAACTACTGACCTGGTTGGCCTCTGCCAGGGCTTCACCTTCTTTCAGTCGGGAAATATTTCCTTATACCCAGTCTAAACTTCTCCTGGGGACACTTGTGGCCATTTCCACACATCTTATCTCTTTCCAGTAGGGAGAAGAGACCAACATGCACCTCACTGCAATCTCCTTTCAAGGAGGTGATGAGGTCTCCCCTCAATACAACTCTCTGGACTTGCCTAGACAGCCAGGTTTTTTTCCCCAATAAAATTTGGCCCAACCAAGCCAGGAAGAAGACGAGGAAGAGGAGACTTTGAGGTCTAGTGAAGTTGAATTCTCCTAGTATACTCTCCTTCCATCCTTACAGCCATCATCTGACCAAGGCTTCTCCCACAGCACAGCTCCCTCCTAAGCAAGAGGAACAGCCCTGAGTGCTTGTGTGGCTGCTGACCTGCCAGGTCCTCCTGCAGCACTGGGATTCTCCCACGAAGGCAGCATGAGCTGAGATCAGCTTCTGAGGCCAAGGGGAATATTTCTGGTCCGTGAGGGATACGCCGATGGTCACTGGCTGTGGAGAAGCCAGAGATGTAACTCTCAGAGCTAAGGGAAAGGGGGAGGCCCACAGTCAGTGTGTTCTGCCCTCCCATCAATCCAGGAATGAGAGAGGGCCCATTGCTCACCCATTTGTTCCCTCCCAGTACAATTTCTTTCTTCCTAGGTCGCTTTAGAGAGAATCCAGGAAGGAAAGGATCACTCAGATTTTGTGGCTGGGCTGCAGCAGGGGTTAAGGAGTGTAAAGAGGGGACTAAGATGTCTCTGAGGACAGAGGTCTGATTGGTAAGATTGACCTGGGCAGCCAAGAGTCAGTGCCCAACAGAGAAAAGGCCAGGTAGGTCCCCCTCCATGTAAACTGGCCTTGGAAGAAGCCTCAAGATCTGGAGAAGTGCAAAAGAAGAAGGGAAAAGGAAGGAACGGAGGGAGTGGAGGAAGGCAATGAGAAACATTGGCCATGTTATCAGAGAGTTCAGGCTGGCCCCTCTCACAGAGCTCAAACCCGTTGCAGGAGAAGAGAGTCCAGGTCCACCCCTCTCACAGAAGTGGCCATCATCTCCCTCCTTCTGCCTGGCATCATCATCACCTGGGAGGCTGTGAACCCAAGGCAACAGTTTTCATGCTGTCTCCAGGCAGACTTGGATGGGCTAGATTCCTTGATCAGGTCTTTGCTCTTGACCCATTAAAATCTTGGAGGTTACAGTGTTGTCCTGTCTCTGTTGAGATGGTAGAGCCCTATCTACTGACGGTCCCTTGTGCAGAGGGGAGGAGCTTTTGTTTCAAAGCAAGCGTCCTGGGAAAGTGGTTTGGCATTGGCCAGCTGATGTCCTTCCGCAGGAGAAGCCGGAGCTGCATGTTTTGAAACCTCCAGCAGGATTCTTGCCAAGTCCAGCTGCTTGTTGTCAGTGTTCCTAGGTTACCATTTCTTCCTTTTGGGAAGACACCACAACGCAGAGTGATGGCATCCTGTCTCTAACTCTTTAGTGCCTCAACATCCTCCTCCTGCGGGGAGAGTCCAAGGGAAACTGCTCCTGTCTGTGTCCTGGCAAACACCCACCCTGCAAAGGGCACTTGACAGCCTGGGCTGCCTTGGCTGCTCCGCTCAGCGAGACTGATGAGCAGAAACCCCTCAGGTTCCTGATGGGCATTGTTGAGCTGCTGTGTGGCATCAGCCTGGAAAGGTGAGCCATTCAGATTCCTCCCTGATGCCTCCAGTGTTCAAGCCCAAAGTGTCCACCATTTGAATTGATGTTTCCCCTCCTATCCAGACAACAGGGGTCAATGAGACTGGAAGGACTGATGGCCATGGGCTCAGGAGTAACCAGGAATAACTTCCGCAACTCCAGGTTTCAAGGCACAAAAGAAATACCAGTGCGCTGAGTCCTACCCTCTCCTTCCACGGGGAATGGAAAACGATCCTCTGTTGCCCCCAAGACAATCCTGTCCAGAAAGCCACCTTTTCCCATGAGCAGATTGGAAGAATTGTCACAGAAGGAAGGACTCGGAGGCCATGGTGTGGATGCAGCACAACTTTAATGAGTCTAAAGAAGAAAAGGAGGTGGCTCCAAGGTAAAACCATGGGCAGCCACCAAGGCATGGAGCAGCTCCTGCAAGGTGTCCATCTGCGTGCCCTGCAGAGGGAGGGTGGCCAACAGGTCCCCACTAGGCTGGCATTGGGACAAGGCAACAGCAAAGAAAAGAGAGAGAAAGGACTGGAAGAAGGAAGCAGTGGCTCAAAGCTCTAAACACAATGCCCCGGCGCTCTGTCTCTCGTCCAGATCGACATTCCGAGGTCTTCAGAGGTTCTTGTCCATCGATGTTGTGAGCAGGTTTAACAGGGCCGACATCTGCTGCCACAGTAGCCGCTGGTGATGCAGGAGAGGTCAAGGCCCCCGGAGGAGATGGGAACGCCGTTAGAGCTGAGGATGCTGCCAACAGCAGCGGAGGTGGAGGAGCCGACGGCGGTGTTCTGAGGGTAGGAGCTGAGGATGGGTCCGGGCAGGGTCACCACCACGGGAGAGGGCTCGATGACCACAACGGAGTCCTGGCACTGCCGCACACAGCACTCATTGCAGCTGCTGGCCAGCGGGCACGGGCCACAGGGCTGGCAGGGCTGGCACGGGTTGCAGCAGGACATGTCTCTGGGCAAGAGGTGCACCTGGGAGAGAGGAAAGAGAACATGGGGACACCTGAAGAGAAGCACTGCCCAGACCAAGCTCAGGGGAAGCGAGGCACCTCCTGGACCGGCAGTCACTGCCCAGCTCAAAGCCCAGCGGACAACTCAAACAAGTCCCACATGCTCTCTGGGCAAGACCTGCTCTTTCCTTCCCTCTCCCAGGAGAAGCAGCTCCCAGCCCTGTGCTAGGGCAGTAAACAGCAGCTGAGACAGACACGGATGAACAGACCTGGTCTTAAAGGAGGAGGAGAAGAGGCTTCACACTCACCTGGTTCCCAGGGAGAGGACACAAGAGAAGTGGATGAGAGAGCAGGGAGCTGGGCTGCCTTTTATAGTGCTCCTGCCCTGCCTCAGGCCCAGAGGCTCCCTCTGGGCAAGGGAGAATATTCTGACAAGCTCACGTCAAACACAAAGCATCCCAGCTAATGGCATGGGCTGTGTCCTCGGTTCCTGCCCTGCTGCCTTCTCATTTCCTGCCTGATGCCCTGTGCTTTCCCACATGAAGGATTCTGTCAGTGCCGGGATGAGAAGGCTGAGGATTTCTGGGACAGAAACACCCAAGTATGGGCGGAAGGCTCAGCTTCAGTGCTGGTGGCATCCCGTGCAGGCAGCTGATGTGTGCCTGGCTCATTGCTGCGGGCTTGATTGTGGCAACGTTGTCAGGAAACAGGCACCATTCCTGTGTTTCCCCTTGGATGCCCAAGGAATCCCACATGACAGAGAATCTCTGGACATAGAATCACAGAGAGCTTTAGATGAGAGGGATCTTTCCCAGGGGTTTTTTCCAAGCCCCCTGCTAAAGAAGGAACATCTTTGACTTTTCACATCTTCGTCTTTCCCTCCCAACTCTTTCTTGTCTTCCATTCTTCTGGGCTACGCGACGCTCAAAGCCAATGTGGGGGATCTTCTGACCTCTCTCCCTCCATGTAGGATCCCTGTGGGATCTCTTCTGTATGGAATGGGTACAGATTTTTGCGTGGTGTCAGTGTTGGCCGTGCCCTGGCTGCCTCCTCCTCTCAAAGGGACCTCAGTGCTCCATTCCAAATCATCGAAGTCTTCTTTATCTCAGCCGCTGCCTCCATCCAATACTTTTTTGGGGCCGCTCTACTGACTGTTTAAGAAAGAAGCAAAATATCTTGGATGGTGGGAGGAAGGAGGTTGCACAAGTGGTCCTGGGACCATTCCCAGAGGAAGTGGAGGCTGGGACACAGGACAATGGTTCATTGACAACGGGATCAGGTGCAGCCTTTGTAAGTCTACAGGTGGCACCAAGATGATTAATGTGGCTGACATAGCTGAGGGAGAGCATGGCACCCAGAGGGTCCTACACAAGCTCAAAGGAAGCCTTTGATGTATATGCCAAGCCCTCTGCCCTTGCTGTATTTGAATGGGGGTGCCAAAAGGGACTCTCAAATGCTTCCTCAGGATCGGGCAGGGAAGCAGGCAGCATCCCTAGGAAAAACTCTTCGTTATGCAGGCAGGGAGGGAAAGAAAAAGACCCACCATATCTTCCCTCAAGGACAGCCCTTGGGTGACCAGCCAAGGATTGCAGGGTCTCTGCCTGCCAACGCAGCCACCGGCAGCCCCACCACTGTGCCCCAGTCCAGCATCAGTTGCCTGCACAGCACCCATGCGGCACTTGAGCTGAGTCTTCTCCTGGCACTGACACATTCCTGACCCAGAAATCCTGGAACGCCTCCATCCCAGCATGCAGAAGAAGCTTCCAGGAGGGAAGGGGCATGGCATAAGGCAGGAAATGAACAAGGAGGGTTGGGGAAAACAAGCACCCAGCCCATGTCATTAGCTGGGATGTTTTCCGTCCATCATGAGCACCTTTAGAAAATTGCCACTTCCGTGGAAGCTGCGTCCGAGCCTGAGGCAGGTCAGGGCCACCATAAAAGCCCGTGCAGCTCCTCGCTCTCTCATCCACTTCTCTCTCCTCCTTCTCTTTGGGAACCAGGTGAGTCTGAAGCCCTTTCCTCCCCTCCCTTTCCTGGCCCTGCAGAATCCTGCTCCTCCCTCCTCTGCAGGATAGTAGTGCTGCTTATCATGGGAGGGTGAAGAAGAGAAAATTTCTGACTCAAGTCGTATTGAGGACTTGCTGGAAGAGGTTCTTCCTTGAAGAAATAGGCAGCAGCTTCACTGGGGCTGGTGACACTTTAGGATAGTGTGTCTGGATGAGGCCAAGAAACCCTTTTGTCTCACTGGCAATGTTCTAACTCCCATCTCACCAGATCTATTTGACCCCTTTGCAGTGATGTGGTGGATTCCTTGTAAAGTGCTCCTCCCATGTCTCTGTGCTCTGATTCCTCTCTGCTCTCTCTCCAGGTTCACCTCCAGCCCCCAGACATGTCCTGCTGCAACCCGTGCCAGCCCTGCCAGCCCTGCGGCCCGTGCCCGCTGGCCAGCAGCTGCAATGAGTGCTGTGTGCGGCAGTGCCAGAGCTCCACCATCGCCATCCAGCCCTCCGCGGTGGTGGTGACCCTGCCCGGACCCATCCTCAGCTCCTACCCTCAGAACACCGCCGTCGGCTCCTCCACCTCCGCTGCTGTTGGCAGCATCCTCAGCTCTAACGGCGTTCCCATCTCCTCCGGGGGCCTTGACCTCTCCTGCATCACCAGCGGCTACTGTGGCAGCAGATGTCGGCCCTGCTAAACCTGCTGGAAATGTGCCTGCAAAAGCACCTCCTAAAACCTCAGAACGTGGTGGTGCACAGAAGTGCTTTGAGGCATTGTGTTTAGAGCTTTGAGCCAGTTTTTCCCTTCTTCCACTCTGTTCTCTCTTATTCCTTTGCTGTTGCTAATTAAAGGCGTGCTGCATCCAAGCCTGGGCCTCTGAGTCCTCTTTTGTTCTCTGTCAACTCTTCCAGTTTCTTCAGGGGAAAAGGAGATTTTCGGAGGGCATTTGGCTTAGTGCAACCAGAGAGCCTTGCTCAATGCCCAAGGAACCAGAGGGTAGGACTCGGTTCACTGCCTTGCATTTGTTTTTGACATGACTTTGGAGGTGCCCAAGACATTCCTGCTTCTCTTCAGCCCATGGCCATTGGTCCTTCTTGCCTTACTTCACCTCTTCCCAGATGGGTCTGGAGTGCTTGGTTCCAGAGTACATTCTCTTCATGGGAAGTCCAAGCACTTCTGGGCCTTGTCGCTGGGAGGCCACTGGTAGCGTTCAGCAGCTCCTCTGGCTTTTGGGAATCATAGAACCATAAAGGTTCAAGCAAACCTCTAAGATCACCACATCTTTCCGTCAGTGCAACCCTTCGATGTCTTCAAAGCCACGTCCTTACAGGTCACGGCCATGCGTTCTTGTAACACTTCCAGGTATTTAGACTCAACTACTGACCTGGTTGGCCTCTGCCAGGGCTTCACCTTCTTTCAGTCGGGAAATATTTCCTTATACCCAGTCTAAACTTCTCCTGGGGACACTTGTGGCCATTTCCACACATCTTATCTCTTTCCAGTAGGGAGAAGAGACCAACATGCACCTCACTGCAATCTCCTTTCAAGGAGGTGATGAGGTCTCCCCTCAATACAACTCTCTGGACTTGCCTAGACAGCCAGGTTTTTTTCCCAATGAAAATTTGGCCCAACCAAGTCAGGAAGAAGACGAGGAAGAGGAGACTTTGAGGTCTAGTGAAGTTGAATTCTCCTAGTATACTCTCCTTCCATCCTTACAGCCATCATCTGACCAAGGCTTCTCCCACAGCACAGCTCCCTCCTAAGCAAGAGGAACAGCCCTGAGTGCTTGTGTGGCTGCTGACCTGCCAGGTCCTCCTGCAGCACTGGGATTCTCCCACGAAGGCAGCATGAGCTGAGATCAGCTTCTGAGGCCAAGGGGAATATTTCTGGTCCGTGAGGGATACGCCGATGGTCACTGGCTGTGGAGAAGCCAGAGATGTAACTCTCAGAGCTAAGGGAAAGGGGGAGGCCCACAGTCAGTGTGTCCTGCCCTCTCATCAATCCAGGAATGAGAGAGGGCCCATTGCTCACCCATTTGTTCCCTCCCAGTACAATTTCTTTCTTCCTAGGTCGCTTTAGAGAGAATCCAGGAAGGAAAGGATCACTCAGATTTTGTGGCTGGGCTGCAGCAGGGGTTAAGGAGTGTAAAGAGGGGACTAAGATGTCTCTGAGGACAGAGGTCTGATTGGTAAGATTGACCTGGGCAGCCAAGAGTCAGTGCCCAACAGAGAAAAGGCCAGGTAGGTCCCCCTCCATGTAAACTGGCCTTGGAAGAAGCCTCAAGATCTGGAGAAGTGCAAAAGAAGAAGGGAAAAGGAAGGAACGGAGGGAGTGGAGGAAGGCAATGAGAAACATTGGCCATGTTTTCAGAGAGTTCAGGCTGGCCCCTGCCTCAGAGCTCAAACCCGTTGCAGGAGAAGAGAGTCCAGGTCCACCCCTCTCACAGAAGTGGCCATCATCTCCCTCCTTCTGCCTGGCATCATCATCACCTGGGAGGCTGTGAACCCAAGGCAACAGTTTTCATGCTGTCTCCAGGCAGACTTGGATGGGCTAGATTCCTTGATCAGGTCTTTGCTCTTGACCCATTAAAATCTTGGAGGTTACAGTGTTGTCCTGTCTCTGTTGAGATGGTAGAGCCCTATCTACTGACGGTCCCTTGTGCAGAGGGGAGGAGCTTTTGTTTCAAAGCAAGCGTCCTGGGAAAGTGGTTTGGCATTGGCCAGCTGATGTCCTTCCGCAGGAGAAGCCGGAGCTGCATGTTTTGAAACCTCCAGCAGGATTCTTGCCAAGTCCAGCTGCTTGTTGTCAGTGTTCCTAGGTTACCATTTCTTCCTTTTGGGAAGACACCACAACGCAGAGTGATGGCATCCTGTCTCTAACTCTTTAGTGCCTCAACATCCTCCTCCTGCGGGGAGAGTCCAAGGGAAACTGCTCCTGTCTGTGTCCTGGCAAACACCCACCCTGCAAAGGGCGCTTGACAGCCTGGGCTGCCTTGGCTGCTCCGCTCAGCGAGACTGATGAGCAGAAACCCCTCAGGTTCCTGATGGGCATTGTTGAGCTGCTGTGTGGCATCAGCCTGGAAAGGTGAGCCATTCAGATTCCTCCCTGATGCCTCCAGTGTTCAAGCCCAAAGTGTCCACCATTTGAATTGATGTTTCCCCTCCTATCCAGACAACAGGGGTCAATGAGACTGGAAGGACTGATGGCCATGGGCTCAGGAGTAACCAGGAATAACTTCCGCAACTCCAGGTTTCAAGGCACAAAAGAAATACCAGTGCGCTGAGTCCTACCCTCTCCTTCCACGGGGAATGGAAAACGATCCTCTGTTGCCCCCAAGACAATCCTGTCCAGAAAGCCACCTTTTCCCATGAGCAGATTGGAAGAATTGTCACAGAAGGAAGGACTCGGAGGCCATGGTGTGGATGCAGCACAACTTTAATGAGTCTAAAGAAGAAAAGGAGGTGGCTCCAAGGTAAAACCATGGGCAGCCACCAAGGCATGGAGCAGCTCCTGCAAGGTGTCCATCTGCGTGCCCTGCAGAGGGAGGGTGGCCAACAGGTCCCCACTAGGCTGGCATTGGGACAAGGCAACAGCAAAGAAAAGAGAGAGAAAGGACTGGAAGAAGGAAGCAGTGGCTCAAAGCTCTAAACACAATGCCCCGGCGCTCTGTCTCTCGTCCAGATCGACATTCCGAGGTCTTCAGAGGTTCTTGTCCATCGATGTTGTGAGCAGGTTTAACAGGGCCGACATCTGCTGCCACAGTAGCCGCTGGTGATGCAGGAGAGGTCAAGGCCCCCGGAGGAGATGGGAACGCCGTTAGAGCTGAGGATGCTGCCAACAGCAGCGGAGGTGGAGGAGCCGACGGCGGTGTTCTGAGGGTAGGAGCTGAGGATGGGTCCGGGCAGGGTCACCACCACGGGAGAGGGCTCGATGACCACAACGGAGTCCTGGCACTGCCGCACACAGCACTCATTGCAGCTGCTGGCCAGCGGGCACGGGCCACAGGGCTGGCAGGGCTGGCACGGGTTGCAGCAGGACATGTCTCTGGGCAAGAGGTGCACCTGGGAGAGAGGAAAGAGAACATGGGGACACCTGAAGAGAAGCACTGCCCAGACCAAGCTCAGGGGAAGCGAGGCACCTCCTGGACCGGCAGTCACTGCCCAGCTCAAAGCCCAGCGGACAACTCAAACAAGTCCCACATGCTCTCTGGGCAAGACCTGCTCTTTCCTTCCCTCTCCCAGGAGAAGCAGCTCCCAGCCCTGTGCTAGGGCAGTAAACAGCAGCTGAGACAGACACGGATGAACAGACCTGGTCTTAAAGGAGGAGGAGAAGAGGCTTCACACTCACCTGGTTCCCAGGGAGAGGACACAAGAGAAGTGGATGAGAGAGCAGGGAGCTGGGCTGCCTTTTATAGTGCTCCTGCCCTGCCTCAGGCCCAGAGGCTCCCTCTGGGCAAGGGAGAATATTCTGACAAGCTCAAGTCAAACGCAAAGCATCCCAGCTAATGGCATGGGCTGTGTCCTCGGTTCCTGCCCTGCTGCCTTCTCATTTCCTGCCTGATGCCCTGTGCTTTCCCACATGAAGGATTCTGTCAGTGCCGGGATGAGAAGGCTGAGGATTTCTGGGACAGAAACACCCAAGTATGGGCGGAAGGCTCAGCTTCAGTGCTGGTGGCATCCCGTGCAGGCAGCTGATGTGTGCCTGGCTCATTGCTGCGGGCTTGATTGTGGCAACGTTGTCAGGAAACAGGCACCATTCCTGTGTTTCCCCTTGGATGCCCAAGGAATCCCACATGACAGAGAATCTCTGGACATAGAATCACAGAGAGCTTTAGATGAGAGGGATCTTTCCCAGGGGTTTTTTCCAAGCCCCCTGCTAAAGAAGGAACATCTTTGACTTTTCACATCTTCGTCTTTCCCTCCCAACTCTTTCTTGTCTTCCATTCTTCTGGGCTACGCGACGCTCAAAGCCAATGTGGGGGATCTTCTGACCTCTCTCCCTCCATGTAGGATCCCTGTGGGATCTCTTCTGTATGGAATGGGTACAGATTTTTGCGTGGTGTCAGTGTTGGCCGTGCCCTGGCTGCCTCCTCCTCTCAAAGGGACCTCAGTGCTCCATTCCAAATCATCGAAGTCTTCTTTATCTCAGCCGCTGCCTCCATCCAATACTTTTTTGGGGCCGCTCTACTGACTGTTTAAGAAAGAAGCAAAATATCTTGGATGGTGGGAGGAAGGAGGTTGCACAAGTGGTCCTGGGACCATTCCCAGAGGAAGTGGAGGCTGGGACACAGGACAATGGTTCATTGACAACGGGATCAGGTGCAGCCTTTGTAAGTCTACAGGTGGCACCAAGATGATTAATGTGGCTGACATAGCTGAGGGAGAGCATGGCACCCAGAGGGTCCTACACAAGCTCAAAGGAAGCCTTTGATGTATATGCCAAGCCCTCTGCCCTTGCTGTATTTGAATGGGGGTGCCAAAAGGGACTCTCAAATGCTTCCTCAGGATCGGGCAGGGAAGCAGGCAGCATCCCTAGGAAAAACTCTTCGTTATGCAGGCAGGGAGGGAAAGAAAAAGACCCAGCATATCTTCCCTCAAGGACAGCCCTTGGGTGACCAGCCAAGGATTGCAGGGTCTCTGCCTGCCAACGCAGCCACCGGCAGCCCCACCACTGTGCCCCAGTCCAGCATCAGTTGCCTGCACAGCACCCATGCGGCACTTGAGCTGAGTCTTCTCCTGGCACTGACACATTCCTGACCCAGAAATCCTGGAACGCCTCCATCCCAGCATGCAGAAGAAGCTTCCAGGAGGGAAGGGGCATGGCATAAGGCAGGAAATGAACAAGGAGGGTTGGGGAAAACAAGCACCCAGCCCATGTCATTAGCTGGGATGTTTTCCGTCCATCATGAGCACCTTTAGAAAATTGCCACTTCCGTGGAAGCTGCGTCCGAGCCTGAGGCAGGTCAGGGCCACCATAAAAGCCCGTGCAGCTCCTCGCTCTCTCATCCACTTCTCTCTCCTCCTTCTCTTTGGGAACCAGGTGAGTCTGAAGCCCTTTCCTCCCCTCCCTTTCCTGGCCCTGCAGAATCCTGCTCCTCCCTCCTCTGCAGGATAGTAGTGCTGCTTATCATGGGAGGGTGAAGAAGAGAAAATTTCTGACTCAAGTCGTATTGAGGACTTGCTGGAAGAGGTTCTTCCTTGAAGAAATAGGCAGCAGCTTCACTGGGGCTGGTGACACTTTATGATAGTGTGTCTGGATGAGGCCAAGAAACCCTTTTGTCTCACTGGCAATGTTCTAACTCCCATCTCACCAGATCTATTTGACCCCTTTGCAGTGATGTGGTGGATTCGTTGTAAAGTGCTCCTCCCATGTCTCTGTGCTCTGATTCCTCTCTGCTCTCTCTCCAGGTTCACCTCCAGCCCCCAGACATGTCCTGCTGCAACCCGTGCCAGCCCTGCCAGCCCTGCGGCCCGTGCCCGCTGGCCAGCAGCTGCAATGAGTGCTGTGTGCGGCAGTGCCAGAGCTCCACCATCGCCATCCAGCCCTCCGCGGTGGTGGTGACCCTGCCCGGACCCATCCTCAGCTCCTTCCCTCAGAACACCGCCGTCGGCTCCTCCACCTCCGCTGCTGTTGGCAGCATCCTCAGCTCTAACGGCGTTCCCATCTCCTCCGGGGGCCTTGACCTCTCCTGCATCACCAGCGGCTACTGTGGCAGCAGATGTCGGCCCTGCTAAACCTGCTGGAAATGTGCCTGCAAAAGCACCTCCTAAAACCTCAGAACGTGGTGGTGCACAGAAGTGCTTTGAGGCATTGTGTTTAGAGCTTTGAGCCAGTTTTTCCCTTCTTCCACTCTGTTCTCTCTTATTCCTTTGCTGTTGCTAATTAAAGGCGTGCTGCATCCAAGCCTGGGCCTCTGAGTCCTCTTTTGTTCTCTGTCAACTCTTCCAGTTTCTTCAGGGGAAAAGGAGTTTTTTCGGAGGGCATTTGGCTTAGTGCAACCAGAGAGCCTTGCTCAACGCCCAAGGAACCAGAGGGTAGGACTCGGTTCACTGCCTTGCATTTGTTTTTGACATGACTTTGGAGGTGCCCAAGACATTCCTGCTTCTCTTCAGCCCATGGCCATTGGTCCTCCTTGCCTTACTTCACCTCTTCCCAGATGGGTCTGGAGTGCTTGGTTCCAGAGTGCATTCTCTTCATGGGAAGTCCAAGCACTTCTGGGCCTTGTCGCTGGGAGGCCACTGGTAGCGTTCAGCAGCTCCTCTGGCTTTTGGGAATCATAGAACCATAAAGGTTCAAGCAAACCTCTAAGATCATCACATCTTTCCGTCAGTGCAACCCTTCGATGTCTTCAAAGCCACGTCCTTACAGGTCACGGCCATGCGTTCTTGTAACACTTCCAGGTATTTAGACTCAACTACTGACCTGGTTGGCCTCTGCCAGGGCTTCACCTTCTTTCAGTCGGGAAATATTTCCTTATACCCAGTCTAAACTTCTCCTGGGGACACTTGTGGCCATTTCCACACATCTTATCTCTTTCCAGTAGGGAGAAGAGACCAACATGCACCTCACTGCAATCTCCTTTCAAGGAGGTGATGAGGTCTCCCCTCAATACAACTCTCTGGACTTGCCTAGACAGCCAGGTTTTTTTCCCAATGAAAATTTGGCCCAACCAAGTCAGGAAGAAGACGAGGAAGAGGAGACTTTGAGGTCTAGTGAAGTTGAATTCTCCTAGTATACTCTCCTTCCATCCTTACAGCCATCATCTGACCAAGGCTTCTCCCACAGCACAGCTCCCTCCTAAGCAAGAGGAACAGCCCTGAGTGCTTGTGTGGCTGCTGACCTGCCAGGTCCTCATGCAGCACTGGGATTCTCCCACGAAGGCAGCATGAGCTGAGATATTTCTGGTCCGTGAGGGATACGCCGATGGTCACTGGCTGTGGAGAAGCCAGAGATGTAACTCTCAGAGCTAAGGGAAAGGGGGAGGCCCACAGTCAGTGTGTCCTGCCCTCCCATCAATCCAGGAATGAGAGAGGGCCCATTGCTCACCCATTTGTTCCCTCCCAGTACAATTTCTTTCTTCCTAGGTCGCTTTAGAGAGAATCCAGGAAGGAAAGGATCACTCAGATTTTGTGGCTGGGCTGCAGCAGGGGTTAAGGAGTGTAAAGAGGGGACTAAGATGTCTCTGAGGACAGAGGTCTGATTGGTAAGATTGACCTGGGCAGCCAAGAGTCAGTGCCCAACAGAGAAAAGGCCAGGTAGGTCCCCCTCCATGTAAACTGGCCTTGGAAGAAGCCTCAAGATCTGGAGAAGTGCAAAAGAAGAAGGGAAAAGGAAGGAACGGAGGGAGTGGAGGAAGGCAATGAGAAACATTGGCCATGTTTTCAGAGAGTTCAGGCTGGCCCCTCTCACAGAGCTCAAACCCGTTGCAGGAGAAGAGAGTCCAGGTCCACCCCTCTCACAGAAGTGGCCATCATCTCCCTCCTTCTGCCTGGCATCATCATCACCTGGGAGGCTGTGAACCCAAGGCAACAGTTTTCATGCTGTCTCCAGGCAGACTTGGATGGGCTAGATTCCTTGATCAGGTCTTTGCTCTTGACCCATTAAAATCCTGGAGGTTACAGTGTTGTCCTGTCTCTGTTGAGATGGTAGAGCCCTATCTACTGACGGTCCCTTGTGCAGAGGGGAGGAGCTTTTGTTTCAAAGCAAGCGTCCTGGGAAAGTGGTTTGGCATTGGCCAGCTGATGTCCTTCCGCAGGAGAAGCCGGAGCTGCATGTTTTGAAACCTCCAGCAGGATTCTTGCCAAGTCCAGCTGCTTGTTGTCAGTGTTCCTAGGTTACCATTTCTTCCTTTTGGGAAGACACCACAACGCAGAGTGATGGCATCCTGTCTCTAACTCTTTAGTGCCTCAACATCCTCCTCCTGCGGGGAGAGTCCAAGGGAAACTGCTCCTGTCTGTGTCCTGGCAAACACCCACCCTGCAAAGGGCGCTTGACAGCCTGGGCTGCCTTGGCTGCTCCGCTCAGCGAGACTGATGAGCAGAAACCCCTCAGGTTCCTGATGGGCATTGTTGAGCTGCTGTGTGGCATCAGCCTGGAAAGGTGAGCCATTCAGATTCCTCCCTGATGCCTCCAGTGTTCAAGCCCAAAGTGTCCACCATTTGAATTGATGTTTCCCCTCCTATCCAGACAACAGGGGTCAATGAGACTGGAAGGACTGATGGCCATGGGCTCAGGAGTAACCAGGAATAACTTCCGCAACTCCAGGTTTCAAGGCACAAAAGAAATACCAGTGCGCTGAGTCCTACCCTCTCCTTCCACGGGGAATGGAAAACGATCCTCTGTTGCCCCCAAGACAATCCTGTCCAGAAAGCCACCTTTTCCCATGAGCAGATTGGAAGAATTGTCACAGAAGGAAGGACTCGGAGGCCATGGTGTGGATGCAGCACAACTTTAATGAGTCTAAAGAAGAAAAGGAGGTGGCTCCAAGGTAAAACCATGGGCAGCCACCAAGGCATGGAGCAGCTCCTGCAAGGTGTCCATCTGCGTGCCCTGCAGAGGGAGGGTGGCCAACAGGTCCCCACTAGGCTGGCATTGGGACAAGGCAACAGCAAAGAAAAGAGAGAGAAAGGACTGGAAGAAGGAAGCAGTGGCTCAAAGCTCTAAACACAATGCCCCGGCGCTCTGTCTCTCGTCCAGATCGACATTCCGAGGTCTTCAGAGGTTCTTGTCCATCGATGTTGTGAGCAGGTTTAACAGGGCCGACATCTGCTGCCACAGTAGCCGCTGGTGATGCAGGAGAGGTCAAGGCCCCCGGAGGAGATGGGAACGCCGTTAGAGCTGAGGATGCTGCCAACAGCAGCGGAGGTGGAGGAGCCGACGGCGGTGTTCTGAGGGTAGGAGCTGAGGATGGGTCCGGGCAGGGTCACCACCACGGGAGAGGGCTCGATGACCACAACGGAGTCCTGGCACTGCCGCACACAGCACTCATTGCAGCTGCTGGCCAGCGGGCACGGGCCACAGGGCTGGCAGGGCTGGCACGGGTTGCAGCAGGACATGTCTCTGGGCAAGAGGTGCACCTGGGAGAGAGGAAAGAGAACATGGGGACACCTGAAGAGAAGCACTGCCCAGACCAAGCTCAGGGGAAGCGAGGCACCTCCTGGACCGGCAGTCACTGCCCAGCTCAAAGCCCAGCGGACAACTCAAACAAGTGCCACATGCTCTCTGGGCAAGACCTGCTCTTTCCTTCCCTCTCCCAGGAGAAGCAGCTCCCAGCCCTGTGCTAGGGCAGTAAACAGCAGCTGAGACAGACACGGATGAACAGACCTGGTCTTAAAGGAGGAGGAGAAGAGGCTTCACACTCACCTGGTTCCCAGGGAGAGGACACAAGAGAAGTGGATGAGAGAGCAGGGAGCTGGGCTGCCTTTTATAGTGCTCCTGCCCTGCCTCAGGCCCAGAGGCTCCCTCTGGGCAAGGGAGAATATTCTGACAAGCTCACGTCAAACGCAAAGCATCCCAGCTAATGGCATGGGCTGTGTCCTCGGTTCCTGCCCTGCTGCCTTCTCATTTCCTGCCTGATGCCCTGTGCTTTCCCACATGAAGGATTCTGTCAGTGCCGGGATGAGAAGGCTGAGGATTTCTGGGACAGAAACACCCAAGTATGGGCGGAAGGCTCAGCTTCAGTGCTGGTGGCATCCCGTGCAGGCAGCTGATGTGTGCCTGGCTCATTGCTGCGGGCTTGATTGTGGCAACGTTGTCAGGAAACAGGCACCATTCCTGTGTTTCCCCTTGGATGCCCAAGGAATCCCACATGACAGAGAATCTCTGGACATAGAATCACAGAGAGCTTTAGATGAGAGGGATCTTTCCCAGGGGTTTTTTCCAAGCCCCCTGCTAAAGAAGGAACATCTTTGACTTTTCACATCTTCGTCTTTCCCTCCCAACTCTTTCTTGTCTTCCATTCTTCTGGGCTACGCGACGCTCAAAGCCAATGTGGGGGATCTTCTGACCTCTCTCCCTCCATGTAGGATCCCTGTGGGATCTCTTCTGTATGGAATGGGTACAGATTTTTGCGTGGTGTCAGTGTTGGCCGTGCCCTGGCTGCCTCCTCCTCTCAAAGGGACCTCAGTGCTCCATTCCAAATCATCGAAGTCTTCTTTATCTCAGCCGCTGCCTCCATCCAATACTTTTTTGGGGCCGCTCTACTGACTGTTTAAGAAAGAAGCAAAATATCTTGGATGGTGGGAGGAAGGAGGTTGCACAAGTGGTCCTGGGACCATTCCCAGAGGAAGTGGAGGCTGGGACACAGGACAATGGTTCATTGACAACGGGATCAGGTGCAGCCTTTGTAAGTCTACAGGTGGCACCAAGATGATTAATGTGGCTGACATAGCTGAGGGAGAGCATGGCACCCAGAGGGTCCTACACAAGCTCAAAGGAAGCCTTTGATGTATATGCCAAGCCCTCTGCCCTTGCTGTATTTGAATGGGGGTGCCAAAAGGGACTCTCAAATGCTTCCTCAGGATCGGGCAGGGAAGCAGGCAGCATCCCTAGGAAAAACTCTTCGTTATGCAGGCAGGGAGGGAAAGAAAAAGACCCAGCATATCTTCCCTCAAGGACAGCCCTTGGGTGACCAGCCAAGGATTGCAGGGTCTCTGCCTGCCAACGCAGCCACCGGCAGCCCCACCACTGTGCCCCAGTCCAGCATCAGTTGCCTGCACAGCACCCATGCGGCACTTGAGCTGAGTCTTCTCCTGGCACTGACACATTCCTGACCCAGAAATCCTGGAACGCCTCCATCCCAGCATGCAGAAGAAGCTTCCAGGAGGGAAGGGGCATGGCATAAGGCAGGAAATGAACAAGGAGGGTTGGGGAAAACAAGCACCCAGCCCATGTCATTAGCTGGGATGTTTTCCGTCCATCATGAGCACCTTTAGAAAATTGCCACTTCCGTGGAAGCTGCGTCCGAGCCTGAGGCAGGTCAGGGCCACCATAAAAGCCCGTGCAGCTCCTCGCTCTCTCATCCACTTCTCTCTCCTCCTTCTCTTTGGGAACCAGGTGAGTCTGAAGCCCTTTCCTCCCCTCCCTTTCCTGGCCCTGCAGAATCCTGCTCCTCCCTCCTCTGCAGGATAGTAGTGCTGCTTATCATGGGAGGGTGAAGAAGAGAAAATTTCTGACTCAAGTCGTATTGAGGACTTGCTGGAAGAGGTTCTTCCTTGAAGAAATAGGCAGCAGCTTCACTGGGGCTGGTGACACTTTATGATAGTGTGTCTGGATGAGGCCAAGAAACCCTTTTGTCTCACTGGCAATGTTCTAACTCCCATCTCACCAGATCTATTTGACCCCTTTGCAGTGATGTGGTGGATTCGTTGTAAAGTGCTCCTCCCATGTCTCTGTGCTCTGATTCCTCTCTGCTCTCTCTCCAGGTTCACCTCCAGCCCCCAGACATGTCCTGCTGCAACCCGTGCCAGCCCTGCCAGCCCTGCGGCCCGTGCCCGCTGGCCAGCAGCTGCAATGAGTGCTGTGTGCGGCAGTGCCAGAGCTCCACCATCGCCATCCAGCCCTCCGCGGTGGTGGTGACCCTGCCCGGACCCATCCTCAGCTCCTTCCCTCAGAACACCGCCGTCGGCTCCTCCACCTCCGCTGCTGTTGGCAGCATCCTCAGCTCTAACGGCGTTCCCATCTCCTCCGGGGGCCTTGACCTCTCCTGCATCACCAGCGGCTACTGTGGCAGCAGATGTCGGCCCTGCTAAACCTGCTGGAAATGTGCCTGCAAAAGCACCTCCTAAAACCTCAGAACGTGGTGGTGCACAGAAGTGCTTTGAGGCATTGTGTTTAGAGCTTTGAGCCAGTTTTTCCCTTCTTCCACTCTGTTCTCTCTTATTCCTTTGCTGTTGCTAATTAAAGGCGTGCTGCATCCAAGCCTGGGCCTCTGAGTCCTCTTTTGTTCTCTGTCAACTCTTCCAGTTTCTTCAGGGGAAAAGGAGTTTTTTCGGAGGGCATTTGGCTTAGTGCAACCAGAGAGCCTTGCTCAACGCCCAAGGAACCAGAGGGTAGGACTCGGTTCACTGCCTTGCATTTGTTTTTGACATGACTTTGGAGGTGCCCAAGACATTCCTGCTTCTCTTCAGCCCATGGCCATTGGTCCTCCTTGCCTTACTTCACCTCTTCCCAGATGGGTCTGGAGTGCTTGGTTCCAGAGTGCATTCTCTTCATGGGAAGTCCAAGCACTTCTGGGCCTTGTCGCTGGGAGGCCACTGGTAGCGTTCAGCAGCTCCTCTGGCTTTTGGGAATCATAGAACCATAAAGGTTCAAGCAAACCTCTAAGATCATCACATCTTTCCGTCAGTGCAACCCTTCGATGTCTTCAAAGCCACGTCCTTACAGGTCACGGCCATGCGTTCTTGTAACACTTCCAGGTATTTAGACTCAACTACTGACCTGGTTGGCCTCTGCCAGGGCTTCACCTTCTTTCAGTCGGGAAATATTTCCTTATACCCGGTCTAAACTTCTCCTGGGGACACTTGTGGCCATTTCCACACATCTTATCTCTTTCCAGTAGGGAGAAGAGACCAACATGCACCTCACTGCAATCTCCTTTCAAGGAGGTGATGAGGTCTCCCCTCAATACAACTCTCTGGACTTGCCTAGACAGCCAGGTTTTTTTCCCAATGAAAATTTGGCCCAACCAAGTCAGGAAGAAGACGAGGAAGAGGAGACTTTGAGGTCTAGTGAAGTTGAATTCTCCTAGTATACTCTCCTTCCATCCTTACAGCCATCATCTGACCAAGGCTTCTCCCACAGCACAGCTCCCTCCTAAGCAAGAGGAACAGCCCTGAGTGCCTGTGTGGCTGCTGACCTGCCAGGTCCTCCTGCAGCACTGGGATTCTCCCACGAAGGCAGCATGAGCTGAGATCAGCTTCTGAGGCCAAGGGGAATATTTCTGGTCAGTGAGGGATACGCCGATGGTCACTGGCTGTGGAGAAGCCAGAGATGTAACTCTCAGAGCTAAGGGAAAGGGGGAGGCCCACAGTCAGTGTGTCCTGCCCTCCCATCAATCCAGGAATGAGAGAGGGCCCATTGCTCACCCATTTGTTCCCTCCCAGTACAATTTCTTTCTTCCTAGGTCGCTTTAGAGAGAATCCAGGAAGGAAAGGATCACTCAGATTTTGTGGCTGGGCTGCAGCAGGGGTTAAGGAGTGTAAAGAGGGGACTAAGATGTCTCTGAGGACAGAGGTCTGATTGGTAAGATTGACCTGGGCAGCCAAGAGTCAGTGCCCAACAGAGAAAAGGCCAGGTAGGTCCCCCTCCATGTAAACTGGCCTTGGAAGAAGCCTCAAGATCTGGAGAAGTGCAAAAGAAGAAGGGAAAAGGAAGGAACGGAGGGAGTGGAGGAAGGCAATGAGAAACATTGGCCATGTTATCAGAGAGTTCAGGCTGGCCCCTCTCGCAGAGCTCAAACCCGTTGCAGGAGAAGAGAGTCCAGGTCCACCCCTCTCACAGAAGTGGCCATCATCTCCCTCCTTCTGCCTGGCATCATCACCACCTGGGAGGCTGTGAACCCAAGGCAACAGTTTTCATGCTGTCTCCAGGCAGACTTGGATGGGCTAGATTCCTTGATCAGGTCTTTGCTCTTGACCCATTAAAATCTTGGAGGTTACAGTGTTGTCCTGTCTCTGTTGAGATGGTAGAGCCCTATCTACTGACGGTCCCTTGTGCAGAGGGGAGGAGCTTTTGTTTCAAAGCAAGCGTCCTGGGAAAGTGGTTTGGCATTGGCCAGCTGATGTCCTTCCGCAGGAGAAGCCGGAGCTGCATGTTTTGAAACCTCCAGCAGGATTCTTGCCAAGTCCAGCTGCTTGTTGTCAGTGTTCCTAGGTTACCATTTCTTCCTTTTGGGAAGACACCACAACGCAGAGTGATGGCATCCTGTCTCTAACTCTTTAGTGCCTCAACATCCTCCTCCTGCGGGGAGAGTCCAAGGGAAACTGCTCCTGTCTGTGTCCTGGCAAACACCCACCCTGCAAAGGGCGCTTGACAGCCTGGGCTGCCTTGGCTGCTCTGCTCAGCGAGACTGATGAGCAGAAACCCCTCAGGTTCCTGATGGGCATTGTTGAGCTGCTGTGTGGCATCAGCCTGGAAAGGTGAGCCATTCAGATTCCTCCCTGATGCCTCCAGTGTTCAAGCCCAAAGTGTCCACCATTTGAATTGATGTTTCCCCTCCTATCCAGACAACAGGGGTCAATGAGACTGGAAGGACTGATGGCCATGGGCTCAGGAGTAACCAGGAATAACTTCCGCAACTCCAGGTTTCAAGGCACAAAAGAAATACCAGTGCGCTGAGTCCTACCCTCTCCTTCCACGGGGAATGGAAAACGATCCTCTGTTGCCCCCAAGACAATCCTGTCCAGAAAGCCACCTTTTCCCATGAGCAGATTGGAAGAATTGTCACAGAAGGAAGGACTCGGAGGCCATGGTGTGGATGCAGCACAACTTTAATGAGTCTAAAGAAGAAAAGGAGGTGGCTCCAAGGTAAAACCATGGGCAGCCACCAAGGCATGGAGCAGCTCCTGCAAGGTGTCCATCTGCGTGCCCTGCAGAGGGAGGGTGGCCAACAGGTCCCCACTAGGCTGGCATTGGGACAAGGCAACAGCAAAGAAAAGAGAGAGAAAGGACTGGAAGAAGGAAGCAGTGGCTCAAAGCTCTAAACACAATGCCCCGGCGCTCTGTCTCTCGTCCAGATCGACATTCCGAGGTCTTCAGAGGTTCTTGTCCATCGATGTTGTGAGCAGGTTTAACAGGGCCGACATCTGCTGCCACAGTAGCCGCTGGTGATGCAGGAGAGGTCAAGGCCCCCGGAGGAGATGGGAACGCCGTTAGAGCTGAGGATGCTGCCAACAGCAGCGGAGGTGGAGGAGCCGACGGCGGTGTTCTGAGGGTAGGAGCTGAGGATGGGTCCGGGCAGGGTCACCACCACGGGAGAGGGCTCGATGACCACAACGGAGTCCTGGCACTGCCGCACACAGCACTCATTGCAGCTGCTGGCCAGCGGGCACGGGCCACAGGGCTGGCAGGGCTGGCACGGGTTGCAGCAGGACATGTCTCTGGGCAAGAGGTGCACCTGGGAGAGAGGAAAGAGAACATGGGGACACCTGAAGAGAAGCACTGCCCAGACCAAGCTCAGGGGAAGCGAGGCACCTCCTGGACCGGCAGTCACTGCCCAGCTCAAAGCCCAGCGGACAACTCAAACAAGTCCCACATGCTCTCTGGGCAAGACCTGCTCTTTCCTTCCCTCTCCCAGGAGAAGCAGCTCCCAGCCCTGTGCTAGGGCAGTAAACAGCAGCTGAGACAGACACGGATGAACAGACCTGGTCTTAAAGGAGGAGGAGAAGAGGCTTCACACTCACCTGGTTCCCAGGGAGAGGACACAAGAGAAGTGGATGAGAGAGCAGGGAGCTGGGCTGCCTTTTATAGTGCTCCTGCCCTGCCTCAGGCCCAGAGGCTCCCTCTGGGCAAGGGAGAATATTCTGACAAGCTCAAGTCAAACGCAAAGCATCCCAGCTAATGGCATGGGCTGTGTCCTCGGTTCCTGCCCTGCTGCCTTCTCATTTCCTGCCTGATGCCCTGTGCTTTCCCACATGAAGGATTCTGTCAGTGCCGGGATGAGAAGGCTGAGGATTTCTGGGACAGAAACACCCAAGTATGGGCGGAAGGCTCAGCTTCAGTGCTGGTGGCATCCCGTGCAGGCAGCTGATGTGTGCCTGGCTCATTGCTGCGGGCTTGATTGTGGCAACGTTGTCAGGAAACAGGCACCATTCCTGTGTTTCCCCTTGGATGCCCAAGGAATCCCACATGACAGAGAATCTCTGGACATAGAATCACAGAGAGCTTTAGATGAGAGGGATCTTTCCCAGGGGTTTTTTCCAAGCCCCCTGCTAAAGAAGGAACATCTTTGACTTTTCACATCTTCGTCTTTCCCTCCCAACTCTTTCTTGTCTTCCATTCTTCTGGGCTACGCGACGCTCAAAGCCAATGTGGGGGATCTTCTGACCTCTCTCCCTCCATGTAGGATCCCTGTGGGATCTCTTCTGTATGGAATGGGTACAGATTTTTGCGTGGTGTCAGTGTTGGCCGTGCCCTGGCTGCCTCCTCCTCTCAAAGGGACCTCAGTGCTCCATTCCAAATCATCGAAGTCTTCTTTATCTCAGCCGCTGCCTCCATCCAATACTTTTTTGGGGCCGCTCTACTGACTGTTTAAGAAAGAAGCAAAATATCTTGGATGGTGGGAGGAAGGAGGTTGCACAAGTGGTCCTGGGACCATTCCCAGAGGAAGTGGAGGCTGGGACACAGGACAATGGTTCATTGACAACGGGATCAGGTGCAGCCTTTGTAAGTCTACAGGTGGCACCAAGATGATTAATGTGGCTGACATAGGTGAGGGAGAGCATGGCACCCAGAGGGTCCTACACAAGCTCAAAGGAAGCCTTTGATGTATATGCCAAGCCCTCTGCCCTTGCTGTATTTGAATGGGGGTGCCAAAAGGGACTCTCAAATGCTTCCTCAGGATCGGGCAGGGAAGCAGGCAGCATCCCTAGGAAAAACTCTTCGTTATGCAGGCAGGGAGGGAAAGAAAAAGACCCAGCATATCTTCCCTCAAGGACAGCCCTTGGGTGACCAGCCAAGGATTGCAGGGTCTCTGCCTGCCAACGCAGCCACCGGCAGCCCCACCACTGTGCCCCAGTCCAGCATCAGTTGCCTGCACAGCACCCATGCGGCACTTGAGCTGAGTCTTCTCCTGGCACTGACACATTCCTGACCCAGAAATCCTGGAACGCCTCCATCCCAGCATGCAGAAGAAGCTTCCAGGAGGGAAGGGGCATGGCATAAGGCAGGAAATGAACAAGGAGGGTTGGGGAAAACAAGCACCCAGCCCATGTCATTAGCTGGGATGTTTTCCGTCCATCATGAGCACCTTTAGAAAATTGCCACTTCCGTGGAAGCTGCGTCCGAGCCTGAGGCAGGTCAGGGCCACCATAAAAGCCCGTGCAGCTCCTCGCTCTCTCATCCACTTCTCTCTCCTCCTTCTCTTTGGGAACCAGGTGAGTCTGAAGCCCTTTCCTCCCCTCCCTTTCCTGGCCCTGCAGAATCCTGCTCCTCCCTCCTCTGCAGGATAGTAGTGCTGCTTATCATGGGAGGGTGAAGAAGAGAAAATTTCTGACTCAAGTCGTATTGAGGACTTGCTGGAAGAGGTTCTTCCTTGAAGAAATAGGCAGCAGCTTCACTGGGGCTGGTGACACTTTATGATAGTGTGTCTGGATGAGGCCAAGAAACCCTTTTGTCTCACTGGCAATGTTCTAACTCCCATCTCACCAGATCTATTTGACCCCTTTGCAGTGATGTGGTGGATTCGTTGTAAAGTGCTCCTCCCATGTCTCTGTGCTCTGATTCCTCTCTGCTCTCTCTCCAGGTTCACCTCCAGCCCCCAGACATGTCCTGCTGCAACCCGTGCCAGCCCTGCCAGCCCTGCGGCCCGTGCCCGCTGGCCAGCAGCTGCAATGAGTGCTGTGTGCGGCAGTGCCAGAGCTCCACCATCGCCATCCAGCCCTCCGCGGTGGTGGTGACCCTGCCCGGACCCATCCTCAGCTCCTTCCCTCAGAACACCGTTGTGGGCTCCTCCACCTCCGCTGCTGTTGGCAGCATCCTCAGCTCTAACGGCGTTCCCATCTCCTCCGGGGGCCTTGACCTCTCCTGCATCACCAGCGGCTACTGTGGCAGCAGATGTCGGCCCTGCTAAACCTGCTGGAAATGTGCCTGCAAAAGCACCTCCTAAAACCTCAGAACGTGGTGGTGCACAGAAGTGCTTTGAGGCATTGTGTTTAGAGCTTTGAGCCAGTTTTTCCCTTCTTCCACTCTGTTCTCTCTTATTCCTTTGCTGTTGCTAATTAAAGGCGTGCTGCATCCAAGCCTGGGCCTCTGAGTCCTCTTTTGTTCTCTGTCAACTCTTCCAGTTTCTTCAGGGGAAAAGGAGATTTTCGGAGGGCATTTGGCTTAGTGCAACCAGAGAGCCTTGCTCAATGCCCAAGGAACCAGAGGGTAGGACTCGGTTCACTGCCTTGCATTTGTTTTTGACATGACTTTGGAGGTGCCCAAGACATTCCTGCTTCTCTTCAGCCCATGGCCATTGGTCCTTCTTGCCTTACTTCACCTCTTCCCAGATGGGTCTGGAGTGCTTGGTTCCAGAGTACATTCTCTTCATGGGAAGTCCAAGCACTTCTGGGCCTTGTCGCTGGGAGGCCACTGGTAGCGTTCAGCAGCTCCTCTGGCTTTTGGGAATCATAGAACCATAAAGGTTCAAGCAAACCTCTAAGATCATCACATCTTTCCGTCAGTGCAACCCTTCGATGTCTTCAAAGCCACGTCCTTACAGGTCACGGCCATGCGTTCTTGTAACACTTCCAGGTATTTAGACTCAACTACTGACCTGGTTGGCCTCTGCCAGGGCTTCACCTTCTTTCAGTCGGGAAATATTTCCTTATACCCGGTCTAAACTTCTCCTGGGGACACTTGTGGCCATTTCCACACATCTTATCTCTTTCCAGTAGGGAGAAGAGACCAACATGCACCTCACTGCAATCTCCTTTCAAGGAGGTGATGAGGTCTCCCCTCAATACAACTCTCTGGACTTGCCTAGACAGCCAGGTTTTTTTCCCAATGAAAATTTGGCCCAACCAAGTCAGGAAGAAGACGAGGAAGAGGAGACTTTGAGGTCTAGTGAAGTTGAATTCTCCTAGTATACTCTCCTTCCATCCTTACAGCCATCATCTGACCAAGGCTTCTCCCACAGCACAGCTCCCTCCTAAGCAAGAGGAACAGCCCTGAGTGCCTGTGTGGCTGCTGACCTGCCAGGTCCTCCTGCAGCACTGGGATTCTCCCACGAAGGCAGCATGAGCTGAGATCAGCTTCTGAGGCCAAGGGGAATATTTCTGGTCCGTGAGGGATACGCCGATGGTCACTGGCTGTGGAGAAGCCAGAGATGTAACTCTCAGAGCTAAGGGAAAGGGGGAGGCCCACAGTCAGTGTGTCCTGCCCTCCCATCAATCCAGGAATGAGAGAGGGCCCATTGCTCACCCATTTGTTCCCTCCCAGTACAATTTCTTTCTTCCTAGGTCGCTTTAGAGAGAATCCAGGAAGGAAAGGATCACTCAGATTTTGTGGCTGGGCTGCAGCAGGGGTTAAGGAGTGTAAAGAGGGGACTAAGATGTCTCTGAGGACAGAGGTCTGATTGGTAAGATTGACCTGGGCAGCCAAGAGTCAGTGCCCAACAGAGAAAAGGCCAGGTAGGTCCCCCTCCATGTAAACTGGCCTTGGAAGAAGCCTCAAGATCTGGAGAAGTGCAAAAGAAGAAGGGAAAAGGAAGGAACGGAGGGAGTGGAGGAAGGCAATGAGAAACATTGGCCATGTTATCAGAGAGTTCAGGCTGGCCCCTGCCTCAGAGCTCAAACCCGTTGCAGGAGAAGAGAGTCCAGGTCCACCCCTCTCACAGAAGTGGCCATCATCTCCCTCCTTCTGCCTGGCATCATCATCACCTGGGAGGCTGTGAACCCAAGGCAACAGTTTTCATGCTGTCTCCAGGCAGACTTGGATGGGCTAGATTCCTTGATCAGGTCTTTGCTCTTGACCCATTAAAATCTTGGAGGTTACAGTGTTGTCCTGTCTCTGTTGAGATGGTAGAGCCCTATCTACTGACGGTCCCTTGTGCAGAGGGGAGGAGCTTTTGTTTCAAAGCAAGCGTCCTGGGAAAGTGGTTTGGCATTGGCCAGCTGATGTCCTTCCGCAGGAGAAGCCGGAGCTGCATGTTTTGAAACCTCCAGCAGGATTCTTGCCAAGTCCAGCTGCTTGTTGTCAGTGTTCCTAGGTTACCATTTCTTCCTTTTGGGAAGACACCACAACGCAGAGTGATGGCATCCTGTCTCTAACTCTTTAGTGCCTCAACATCCTCCTCCTGCGGGGAGCGTCCAAGGGAAACTGCTCCTGTCTGTGTCCTGGCAAACACCCACCCTGCAAAGGGCGCTTGACAGCCTGGGCTGCCTTGGCTGCTCTGCTCAGCGAGACTGATGAGCAGAAACCCCTCAGGTTCCTGATGGGCATTGTTGAGCTGCTGTGTGGCATCAGCCTGGAAAGGTGAGCCATTCAGATTCCTCCCTGATGCCTCCAGTGTTCAAGCCCAAAGTGTCCACCATTTGAATTGATGTTTCCCCTCCTATCCAGACAACAGGGGTCAATGAGACTGGAAGGACTGATGGCCATGGGCTCAGGAGTAACCAGGAATAACTTCCGCAACTCCAGGTTTCAAGGCACAAAAGAAATACCAGTGCGCTGAGTCCTACCCTCTCCTTCCACGGGGAATGGAAAACGATCCTCTGTTGCCCCCAAGACAATCCTGTCCAGAAAGCCACCTTTTCCCATGAGCAGATTGGAAGAATTGTCACAGAAGGAAGGACTCGGAGGCCATGGTGTGGATGCAGCACAACTTTAATGAGTCTAAAGAAGAAAAGGAGGTGGCTCCAAGGTAAAACCATGGGCAGCCACCAAGGCATGGAGCAGCTCCTGCAAGGTGTCCATCTGCGTGCCCTGCAGAGGGAGGGTGGCCAACAGGTCCCCACTAGGCTGGCATTGGGACAAGGCAACAGCAAAGAAAAGAGAGAGAAAGGACTGGAAGAAGGAAGCAGTGGCTCAAAGCTCTAAACACAATGCCCCGGCGCTCTGTCTCTCGTCCAGATCGACATTCCGAGGTCTTCAGAGGTTCTTGTCCATCGATGTTGTGAGCAGGTTTAACAGGGCCGACATCTGCTGCCACAGTAGCCGCTGGTGATGCAGGAGAGGTCAAGGCCCCCGGAGGAGATGGGAACGCCGTTAGAGCTGAGGATGCTGCCAACAGCAGCGGAGGTGGAGGAGCCGACGGCGGTGTTCTGAGGGTAGGAGCTGAGGATGGGTCCGGGCAGGGTCACCACCACGGGAGAGGGCTCGATGACCACAACGGAGTCCTGGCACTGCCGCACACAGCACTCATTGCAGCTGCTGGCCAGCGGGCACGGGCCACAGGGCTGGCAGGGCTGGCACGGGTTGCAGCAGGACATGTCTCTGGGCAAGAGGTGCACCTGGGAGAGAGGAAAGAGAACATGGGGACACCTGAAGAGAAGCACTGCCCAGACCAAGCTCAGGGGAAGCGAGGCACCTCCTGGACCGGCAGTCACTGCCCAGCTCAAAGCCCAGCGGACAACTCAAACAAGTCCCACATGCTCTCTGGGCAAGACCTGCTCTTTCCTTCCCTCTCCCAGGAGAAGCAGCTCCCAGCCCTGTGCTAGGGCAGTAAACAGCAGCTGAGACAGACACGGATGAACAGACCTGGTCTTAAAGGAGGAGGAGAAGAGGCTTCACACTCACCTGGTTCCCAGGGAGAGGACACAAGAGAAGTGGATGAGAGAGCAGGGAGCTGGGCTGCCTTTTATAGTGCTCCTGCCCTGCCTCAGGCCCAGAGGATCCCTCTGGGCAAGGGAGAATATTCTGACAAGCTCAAGTCAAACGCAAAGCATCCCAGCTAATGGCATGGGCTGTGTCCTCGGTTCCTGCCCTGCTGCCTTCTCATTTCCTGCCTGATGCCCTGTGCTTTCCCACATGAAGGATTCTGTCAGTGCCGGGATGAGAAGGCTGAGGATTTCTGGGACAGAAACACCCAAGTATGGGCGGAAGGCTCAGCTTCAGTGCTGGTGGCATCCCGTGCAGGCAGCTGATGTGTGCCTGGCTCATTGCTGCGGGCTTGATTGTGGCAACGTTGTCAGGAAACAGGCACCATTCCTGTGTTTCCCCTTGGATGCCCAAGGAATCCCACATGACAGAGAATCTCTGGACATAGAATCACAGAGAGCTTTAGATGAGAGGGATCTTTCCCAGGGGTTTTTTCCAAGCCCCCTGCTAAAGAAGGAACATCTTTGACTTTTCACATCTTCGTCTTTCCCTCCCAACTCTTTCTTGTCTTCCATTCTTCTGGGCTACGCGACGCTCAAAGCCAATGTGGGGGATCTTCTGACCTCTCTCCCTCCATGTAGGATCCCTGTGGGATCTCTTCTGTATGGAATGGGTACAGATTTTTGCGTGGTGTCAGTGTTGGCCGTGCCCTGGCTGCCTCCTCCTCTCAAAGGGACCTCAGTGCTCCATTCCAAATCATTGAAGTCTTCTTTATCTCAGCCGCTGCCTCCATCCAATACTTTTTTGGGGCCGCTCTACTGACTGTTTAAGAAAGAAGCAAAATATCTTGGATGGTGGGAGGAAGGAGGTTGCACAAGTGGTCCTGGGACCATTCCCAGAGGAAGTGGAGGCTGGGACACAGGACAATGGTTCATTGACAACGGGATCAGGTGCAGCCTTTGTAAGTCTACAGGTGGCACCAAGATGATTAATGTGGCTGACATAGCTGAGGGAGAGCATGGCACCCAGAGGGTCCTACACAAGCTCAAAGGAAGCCTTTGATGTATATGCCAAGCCCTCTGCCCTTGCTGTATTTGAATGGGGGTGCCAAAAGGGACTCTCAAATGCTTCCTCAGGATCGGGCAGGGAAGCAGGCAGCATCCCTAGGAAAAACTCTTCGTTATGCAGGCAGGGAGGGAAAGAAAAAGACCCAGCATATCTTCCCTCAAGGACAGCCCTTGGGTGACCAGCCAAGGATTGCAGGGTCTCTGCCTGCCAACGCAGCCACCGGCAGCCCCACCACTGTGCCCCAGTCCAGCATCAGTTGCCTGCACAGCACCCATGCGGCACTTGAGCTGAGTCTTCTCCTGGCACTGACACATTCCTGACCCAGAAATCCTGGAACGCCTCCATCCCAGCATGCAGAAGAAGCTTCCAGGAGGGAAGGGGCATGGCATAAGGCAGGAAATGAACAAGGAGCGTTGGGGAAAACAAGCACCCAGCCCATGTCATTAGCTGGGATGTTTTCCGTCCATCATGAGCACCTTTAGAAAATTGCCACTTCCGTGGAAGCTGCGTCCGAGCCTGAGGCAGGTCAGGGCCACCATAAAAGCCCGTGCAGCTCCTCGCTCTCTCATCCACTTCTCTCTCCTCCTTCTCTTTGGGAACCAGGTGAGTCTGAAGCCCTTTCCTCCCCTCCCTTTCCTGGCCCTGCAGAATCCTGCTCCTCCCTCCTCTGCAGGATAGTAGTGCTGCTTATCATGGGAGGGTGAAGAAGAGAAAATTTCTGACTCAAGTCGTATTGAGGACTTGCTGGAAGAGGTTCTTCCTTGAAGAAATAGGCAGCAGCTTCACTGGGGCTGGTGACACTTTATGATAGTGTGTCTGGATGAGGCCAAGAAACCCTTTTGTCTCACTGGCAATGTTCTAACTCCCATCTCACCAGATCTATTTGACCCCTTTGCAGTGATGTGGTGGATTCGTTGTAAAGTGCTCCTCCCATGTCTCTGTGCTCTGATTCCTCTCTGCTCTCTCTCCAGGTTCACCTCTAGCCCCCAGACATGTCCTGCTGCAACCCGTGCCAGCCCTGCCAGCCCTGCGGCCCGTGCCCGCTGGCCAGCAGCTGCAATGAGTGCTGTGTGCGGCAGTGCCAGAGCTCCACCATCGCCATCCAGCCCTCCGCGGTGGTGGTGACCCTGCCCGGACCCATCCTCAGCTCCTTCCCTCAGAACACCGTTGTGGGCTCCTCCACCTCCGCTGCTGTTGGCAGCATCCTCAGCTCTAACGGCGTTCCCATCTCCTCCGGGGGCCTTGACCTCTCCTGCATCACCAGCGGCTACTGTGGCAGCAGATGTCGGCCCTGCTAAACCTGCTGGAAATGTGCCTGCAAAAGCACCTCCTAAAACCTCAGAACGTGGTGGTGCACAGAAGTGCTTTGAGGCATTGTGTTTAGAGCTTTGAGCCATTTTTTCCCTTCTTCCACTCTGTTCTCTCTTATTCCTTTGCTGTTGCTAATTAAAGGCGTGCTGCATCCAAGCCTGGGCCTCTGAGTCCTCTTTTGTTCTCTGTCAACTCTTCCAGTTTCTTCAGGGGAAAAGGAGATTTTCGGAGGGCATTTGGCTTAGTGCAACCAGAGAGCCTTGCTCAATGCCCAAGGAACCAGAGGGTAGGACTCGGTTCACTGCCTTGCATTTGTTTTTGACATGACTTTGGAGGTGCCGAAGACATTCCTGCTTCTCTTCAGCCCATGGCCATTGATCCTCCTTGCCTTACTTCACCTCTTCCCAGATGGGTCTGGAGTGCTTGGTTCCAGAGTACATTCTCTTCATGGGAAGTCCAAGCACTTCTGGGCCTTGTCGCTGGGAGGCCACTGGTAGCGTTCAGCAGCTCCTCTGGCTTTTGGGAATCATAGAACCATAAAGGTTCAAGCAAACCTCTAAGATCATCACATCTTTCCGTCAGTGCAACCCTTCGATGTCTTCAAAGCCACGTCCTTACAGGTCACGGCCATGCGTTCTTGTAACACTTCCAGGTATTTAGACTCAACTACTGACCTGGTTGGCCTCTGCCAGGGCTTCACCTTCTTTCAGTCGGGAAATATTTCCTTATACCCGGTCTAAACTTCTCCTGGGGACACTTGTGGCCATTTCCACACATCTTACCTCTTTCCAGTAGGGAGAAGAGACCAACATGCACCTCACTGCAATCTCCTTTCAAGGAGGTGATGAGGTCTCCCCTCAATACAACTCTCTGGACTTGCCTAGACAGCCAGGTTTTTTTCCCAATGACAATTTGGCCCAACCAAGTCAGGAAGAAGACGAGGAAGAGGAGACTTTGAGGTCTAGTGAAGTTGAATTCTCCTAGTATACTCTCCTTCCATCCTTACAGCCATCATCTGACCAAGGCTTCTCCCACAGCACAGCTCCCTCCTAAGCAAGAGGAACAGCCCTGAGTGCTTGTGTGGCTGCTGACCTGCCAGGTCCTCCTGCAGCACTGGGATTCTCCCACGAAGGCAGCATGAGCTGAGATCAGCTTCTGAGGCCAAGGGGAATATTTCTGGTCAGTGAGGGATACGCCGATGGTCACTGGCTGTGGAGAAGCCAGAGATGTAACTCTCAGAGCTAAGGGAAAGGGGGAGGCCCACAGTCAGTGTGTCCTGCCCTCCCATCAATCCAGGAATGAGAGAGGGCCCATTGCTCACCCATTTGTTCCCTCCCAGTACAATTTCTTTCTTCCTAGGTCGCTTTAGAGAGAATCCAGGAAGGAAAGGATCACTCAGATTTTGTGGCTGGGCTGCAGCAGGGGTTAAGGAGTGTAAAGAGGGGACTAAGATGTCTCTGAGGACAGAGGTCTGATTGGTAAGATTGACCTGGGCAGCCAAGAGTCAGTGCCCAACAGAGAAAAGGCCAGGTAGGTCCCCCTCCATGTAAACTGGCCTTGGAAGAAGCCTCAAGATCTGGAGAAGTGCAAAAGAAGAAGGGAAAAGGAAGGAACGGAGGGAGTGGAGGAAGGCAATGAGAAACATTGGCCATGTTTTCAGAGAGTTCAGGCTGGCCCCTGCCTCAGAGCTAAAACCCGTTGCAGGAGAAGAGAGTCCAGGTCCACCCCTCTCACAGAAGTGGCCATCATCTCCCTCCTTCTGCCTGGCATCATCATCACCTGGGAGGCTGTGAACCCAAGGCAACAGTTTTCATGCTGTCTCCAGGCAGACTTGGATGGGCTAGATTCCTTGATCAGGTCTTTGCTCTTGACCCATTAAAATCTTGGAGGTTACAGTGTTGTCCTGTCTCTGTTGAGATGGTAGAGCCCTATCTACTGACGGTCCCTTGTGCAGAGGGGAGGAGCTTTTGTTTCAAAGCAAGCGTCCTGGGAAAGTGGTTTGGCATTGGCCAGCTGATGTCCTTCCGCAGGAGAAGCCGGAGCTGCATGTTTTGAAACCTCCAGCAGGATTCTTGCCAAGTCCAGCTGCTTGTTGTCAGTGTTCCTAGGTTACCATTTCTTCCTTTTGGGAAGACACCACAACGCAGAGTGATGGCATCCTGTCTCTAACTCTTTAGTGCCTCAACATCCTCCTCCTGCGGGGAGAGTCCAAGGGAAACTGCTCCTGTCTGTGTCCTGGCAAACACCCACCCTGCAAAGGGCCCTTGACAGCCTGGGCTGCCTTGGCTGCTCCGCTCAGCGAGACTGATGAGCAGAAACCCCTCAGGTTCCTGATGGGCATTGTTGAGCTGCTGTGTGGCATCAGCCTGGAAAGGTGAGCCATTCAGATTCCTCCCTGATGCCTCCAGTGTTCAAGCCCAAAGTGTCCACCATTTGAATTGATGTTTCCCCTCCTATCCAGACAACAGGGGTCAATGAGACTGGAAGGACTGATGGCCATGGGCTCAGGAGTAACCAGGAATAACTTCCGCAACTCCAGGTTTCAAGGCACAAAAGAAATACCAGTGCGCTGAGTCCTACCCTCTCCTTCCACGGGGAATGGAAAACGATCCTCTGTTGCCCCCAAGACAATCCTGTCCAGAAAGCCACCTTTTCCCATGAGCAGATTGGAAGAATTGTCACAGAAGGAAGGACTCGGAGGCCATGGTGTGGATGCAGCACAACTTTAATGAGTCTAAAGAAGAAAAGGAGGTGGCTCCAAGGTAAAACCATGGGCAGCCACCAAGGCATGGAGCAGCTCCTGCAAGGTGTCCATCTGCGTGCCCTGCAGAGGGAGGGTGGCCAACAGGTCCCCACTAGGCTGGCATTGGGACAAGGCAACAGCAAAGAAAAGAGAGAGAAAGGACTGGAAGAAGGAAGCAGTGGCTCAAAGCTCTAAACACAATGCCCCGGCGCTCTGTCTCTCGTCCAGATCGACATTCCGAGGTCTTCAGAGGTTCTTGTCCATCGATGTTGTGAGCAGGTTTAACAGGGCCGACATCTGCTGCCACAGTAGCCGCTGGTGATGCAGGAGAGGTCAAGGCCCCCGGAGGAGATGGGAACGCCGTTAGAGCTGAGGATGCTGCCAACAGCAGCGGAGGTGGAGGAGCCGACGGCGGTGTTCTGAGGGTAGGAGCTGAGGATGGGTCCGGGCAGGGTCACCACCACGGGAGAGGGCTCGATGACCACAACGGAGTCCTGGCACTGCCGCACACAGCACTCATTGCAGCTGCTGGCCAGCGGGCACGGGCCACAGGGCTGGCAGGGCTGGCACAGGTTGCAGCAGGACATGTCTCTGGGCAAGAGGTGCACCTGGGAGAGAGGAAAGAGAACATGGGGACACCTGAAGAGAAGCACTGCCCAGACCAAGCTCAGGGGAAGCGAGGCACCTCCTGGACCGGCAGTCACTGCCCAGCTCAAAGCCCAGCGGACAACTCAAACAAGTCCCACATGCTCTCTGGGCAAGACCTGCTCTTTCCTTCCCTCTCCCAGGAGAAGCAGCTCCCAGCCCTGTGCTAGGGCAGTAAACAGCAGCTGAGACAGACACGGATGAACAGACCTGGTCTTAAAGGAGGAGGAGAAGAGGCTTCACACTCACCTGGTTCCCAGGGAGAGGACACAAGAGAAGTGGATGAGAGAGCAGGGAGCTGGGCTGCCTTTTATAGTGCTCCTGCCCTGCCTCAGGCCCAGAGGCTCCCTCTGGGCAAGGGAGAATATTCTGACAAGCTCAAGTCAAACGCAAAGCATCCCAGCTAATGGCATGGGCTGTGTCCTCGGTTCCTGCCCTGCTGCCTTCTCATTTCCTGCCTGATGCCCTGTGCTTTCCCACATGAAGGATTCTGTCAGTGCCGGGATGAGAAGGCTGAGGATTTCTGGGACAGAAACACCCAAGTATGGGCGGAAGGCTCAGCTTCAGTGCTGGTGGCATCCCGTGCAGGCAGCTGATGTGTGCCTGGCTCATTGCTGCGGGCTTGATTGTGGCAACGTTGTCAGGAAACAGGCACCATTCCTGTGTTTCCCCTTGGATGCCCAAGGAATCCCACATGACAGAGAATCTCTGGACATAGAATCACAGAGAGCTTTAGATGAGAGGGATCTTTCCCAGGGGTTTTTTCCAAGCCCCCTGCTAAAGAAGGAACATCTTTGACTTTTCACATCTTCGTCTTTCCCTCCCAACTCTTTCTTGTCTTCCATTCTTCTGGGCTACGCGACGCTCAAAGCCAATGTGGGGGATCTTCTGACCTCTCTCCCTCCATGTAGGATCCCTGTGGGATCTCTTCTGTATGGAATGGGTACAGATTTTTGCGTGGTGTCAGTGTTGGCCGTGCCCTGGCTGCCTCCTCCTCTCAAAGGGACCTCAGTGCTCCATTCCAAATCATCGAAGTCTTCTTTATCTCAGCCGCTGCCTCCATCCAATACTTTTTTGGGGCCGCTCTACTGACTGTTTAAGAAAGAAGCAAAATATCTTGGATGGTGGGAGGAAGGAGGTTGCACAAGTGGTCCTGGGACCATTCCCAGAGGAAGTGGAGGCTGGGACACAGGACAATGGTTCATTGACAACGGGATCAGGTGCAGCCTTTGTAAGTCTACAGGTGGCACCAAGATGATTAATGTGGCTGACATAGCTGAGGGAGAGCATGGCACCCAGAGGGTCCTACACAAGCTCAAAGGAAGCCTTTGATGTATATGCCAAGCCCTCTGCCCTTGCTGTATTTGAATGGGGGTGCCAAAAGGGACTCTCAAATGCTTCCTCAGGATCGGGCAGGGAAGCAGGCAGCATCCCTAGGAAAAACTCTTCGTTATGCAGGCAGGGAGGGAAAGAAAAAGACCCAGCATATCTTCCCTCAAGGACAGCCCTTGGGTGACCAGCCAAGGATTGCAGGGTCTCTGCCTGCCAACGCAGCCACCGGCAGCCCCACCACTGTGCCCCAGTCCAGCATCAGTTGCCTGCACAGCACCCATGCGGCACTTGAGCTGAGTCTTCTCCTGGCACTGACACATTCCTGACCCAGAAATCCTGGAACGCCTCCATCCCAGCATGCAGAAGAAGCTTCCAGGAGGGAAGGGGCATGGCATAAGGCAGGAAATGAACAAGGAGGGTTGGGGAAAACAAGCACCCAGCCCATGTCATTAGCTGGGATGTTTTCCGTCCATCATGAGCACCTTTAGAAAATTGCCACTTCCGTGGAAGCTGCGTCCGAGCCTGAGGCAGGTCAGGGCCACCATAAAAGCCCGTGCAGCTCCTCGCTCTCTCATCCACTTCTCTCTCCTCCTTCTCTTTGGGAACCAGGTGAGTCTGAAGCCCTATCCTCCCCTCCCTTTCCTGGCCCTGCAGAATCCTGCTCCTCCCTCCTCTGCAGGATAGTAGTGCTGCTTATCATGGGAGGGTGAAGAAGAGAAAATTTCTGACTCAAGTCGTATTGAGGACTTGCTGGAAGAGGTTCTTCCTTGAAGAAATAGGCAGCAGCTTCACTGGGGCTGGTGACACTTTATGATAGTGTGTCTGGATGAGGCCAAGAAACCCTTTTGTCTCACTGGCAATGTTCTAACTCCCATCTCACCAGATCTATTTGACCCCTTTGCAGTGATGTGGTGGATTCGTTGTAAAGTGCTCCTCCCATGTCTCTGTGCTCTGATTCCTCTCTGCTATCTCTCCAGGTTCACCTCCAGCCCCCAGACATGTCCTGCTGCAACCCGTGCCAGCCCTGCCAGCCCTGCGGCCCGTGCCCGCTGGCCAGCAGCTGCAATGAGTGCTGTGTGCGGCAGTGCCAGAGCTCCACCATCGCCATCCAGCCCTCCGCGGTGGTGGTGACCCTGCCCGGACCCATCCTCAGCTCCTTCCCTCAAAACACCGCCGTCGGCTCCTCCACCTCCGCTGCTGTTGGCAGCATCCTCAGCTCTAACGGCGTTCCCATCTCCTCCGGGGGCCTTGACCTCTCCTGCATCACCAGCGGCTACTGTGGCAGCAGATGTCGGCCCTGCTAAACCTGCTGGAAATGTGCCTGCAAAAGCACCTCCTAAAACCTCAGAACGTGGTGGTGCACAGAAGTGCTTTGAGGCATTGTGTTTAGAGCTTTGAGCCATTTTTTCCCTTCTTCCACTCTGTTCTCTCTTATTCCTTTGCTGTTGCCAATTAAAGGCGTGCTGCATCCAAGCCTGGGCCTCTGAGTCCTCTTTTGTTCTCTGTCAACTCTTCCAGTTTCTTCAGGGGAAAAGGAGATTTTCGGAGGGCATTTGGCTTAGTGCAACCAGAGAGCCTTGCTCAATGCCCAAGGAACCAGAGGGTAGGACTCGGTTCACTGCCTTGCATTTGTTTTTGACATGACTTTGGAGGTGCCCAAGACATTCCTGCTTCTCTTCAGCCCATGGCCATTGGTCCTTCTTGCCTTACTTCACCTCTTCCCAGATGGGTCTGGAGTGCTTGGTTCCAGAGTACATTCTCTTCATGGGAAGTCCAAGCACTTCTGGGCCTTGTCGCTGGGAGGCCACTGGTAGCGTTCAGCAGCTCCTCTGGCTTTTGGGAATCATAGAACCATAAAGGTTCAAGCAAACCTCTAAGATCATCACATCTTTCCATCAGTGCAACCCTTCGATGTCTTCAAAGCCACGTCCTTACAGGTCACGGCCATGCGTTCTTGTAACACTTCCAGGTATTTAGACTCAACTACTGACCTGGTTGGCCTCTGCCAGGGCTTCACCTTCTTTCAGTCGGGTAATATTTCCTTATACCCAGTCTAAACTTCTCCTGGGGACACTTGTGGCCATTTCCACACATCTTATCTCTTTCCAGTAGGGAGAAGAGACCAACATGCACCTCACTGCAATCTCCTTTCAAGGAGGTGATGAGGTCTCCCCTCAATACAACTCTCTGGACTTGCCTAGACAGCCAGGTTTTTTTCCCAATGAAAATTTGGCCCAACCAAGTCAGGAAGAAGACGAGGAAGAGGAGACTTTGAGGTCTAGTGAAGTTGAATTCTCCTAGTATACTCTCCTTCCATCCTTACAGCCATCATCTGACCAAGGCTTCTCCCACAGCACAGCTCCCTCCTAAGCAGGAGGAACAGCCCTGAGTGCTTGTGTGGCTGCTGACCTGCCAGGTCCTCCTGCAGCACTGGGATTCTCCCACGAAGGCAGCATGAGCTGAGATCAGCTTCTGAGGCCAAGGGGAATATTTCTGGTCCGTGAGGGATACGCCGATGGTCACTGGCTGTGGAGAAGCCAGAGATGTAACTCTCAGAGCTAAGGGAAAGGGGGAGGCCCACAGTCAGTGTGTCCTGCCCTCCCATCAATCCAGGAATGAGAGAGGGCCCATTGCTCACCCATTTGTTCCCTCCCAGTACAATTTCTTTCTTCCTAGGTCGCTTTAGAGAGAATCCAGGAAGGAAAGGATCACTCAGATTTTGTGGCTGGGCTGCAGCAGGGGTTAAGGAGTGTAAAGAGGGGACTAAGATGTCTCTGAGGACAGAGGTCTGATTGGTAAGATTGACCTTGGCAGCCAAGAGTCAGTGCCCAACAGAGAAAAGGCCAGGTATGTCCCCCTCCATGTAAACTGGCCTTGGAAGAAGCCTCAAGATCTGGAGAAGTGCAAAAGAAGAAGGGAAAAGGAAGGAACGGAGGGAGTGGAGGAAGGCAATGAGAAACATTGGCCATGTTATCAGAGAGTTCAGGCTGGCCCCTCTCGCAGAGCTCAAACCCGTTGCAGGAGAAGAGAGTCCAGGTCCACCCCTCTCACAGAAGTGGCCATCATCTCCCTCCTTCTGCCTGGCATCATCATCACCTGGGAGGCTGTGAACCCAAGGCAACAGTTTTCATGCTGTCTCCAGGCAGACTTGGATGGGCTAGATTCCTTGATCAGGTCTTTGCTCTTGACCCATTAAAATCTTGGAGGTTACAGTGTTGTCCTGTCTCTGTTGAGATGGTAGAGCCCTATCTACTGACGGTCCCTTGTGCAGAGGGGAGGAGCTTTTGTTTCAAAGCAAGCGTCCTGGGAAAGTGGTTTGGCATTGGCCAGCTGATGTCCTTCCGCAGGAGAAGCCGGAGCTGCATGTTTTGAAACCTCCAGCAGGATTCTTGCCAAGTCCAGCTGCTTGTTGTCAGTGTTCCTAGGTTACCATTTCTTCCTTTTGGGAAGACACCACAACGCAGAGTGATGGCATCCTGTCTCTAACTCTTTAGTGCCTCAACATCCTCCTCCTGCGGGGAGAGTCCAAGGGAAACTGCTCCTGTCTGTGTCCTGGCAAACACCCACCCTGCAAAGGGCGCTTGACAGCCTGGGCTGCCTTGGCTGCTCCGCTCAGCGAGACTGATGAGCAGAAACCCCTCAGGTTCCTGATGGGCATTGTTGAGCTGCTGTGTGGCATCAGCCTGGAAAGGTGAGCCATTCAGATTCCTCCCTGATGCCTCCAGTGTTCAAGCCCAAAGTGTCCACCATTTGAATTGATGTTTCCCCTCCTATCCAGACAACAGGGGTCAATGAGACTGGAAGGACTGATGGCCATGGGCTCAGGAGTAACCAGGAATAACTTCCGCAACTCCAGGTTTCAAGGCACAAAAGAAATACCAGTGCGCTGAGTCCTACCCTCTCCTTCCACGGGGAATGGAAAACGATCCTCTGTTGCCCCCAAGACAATCCTGTCCAGAAAGCCACCTTTTCCCATGAGCAGATTGGAAGAATTGTCACAGAAGGAAGGACTCGGAGGCCATGGTGTGGATGCAGCACAACTTTAATGAGTCTAAAGAAGAAAAGGAGGTGGCTCCAAGGTAAAACCATGGGCAGCCACCAAGGCATGGAGCAGCTCCTGCAAGGTGTCCATCTGCGTGCCCTGCAGAGGGAGGGTGGCCAACAGGTCCCCACTAGGCTGGCATTGGGACAAGGCAACAGCAAAGAAAAGAGAGAGAAAGGACTGGAAGAAGGAAGCAGTGGCTCAAAGCTCTAAACACAATGCCCCGGCGCTCTGTCTCTCGTCCAGATCGACATTCCGAGGTCTTCAGAGGTTCTTGTCCATCGATGTTGTGAGCAGGTTTAACAGGGCCGACATCTGCTGCCACAGTAGCCGCTGGTGATGCAGGAGAGGTCAAGGCCCCCGGAGGAGATGGGAACGCCGTTAGAGCTGAGGATGCTGCCAACAGCAGCGGAGGTGGAGGAGCCGACGGCGGTGTTCTGAGGGTAGGAGCTGAGGATGGGTCCGGGCAGGGTCACCACCACGGGAGAGGGCTCGATGACCACAACGGAGTCCTGGCACTGCCGCACACAGCACTCATTGCAGCTGCTGGCCAGCGGGCACGGGCCACAGGGCTGGCAGGGCTGGCACGGGTTGCAGCAGGACATGTCTCTGGGCAAGAGGTGCACCTGGGAGAGAGGAAAGAGAACATGGGGACACCTGAAGAGAAGCACTGCCCAGACCAAGCTCAGGGGAAGCGAGGCACCTCCTGGACCGGCAGTCACTGCCCAGCTCAAAGCCCAGCGGACAACTCAAACAAGTCCCACATGCTCTCTGGGCAAGACCTGCTCTTTCCTTCCCTCTCCCAGGAGAAGCAGCTCCCAGCCCTGTGCTAGGGCAGTAAACAGCAGCTGAGACAGACACGGATGAACAGACCTGGTCTTAAAGGAGGAGGAGAAGAGGCTTCACACTCACCTGGTTCCCAGGGAGAGGACACAAGAGAAGTGGATGAGAGAGCAGGGAGCTGGGCTGCCTTTTATAGTGCTCCTGCCCTGCCTCAGGCCCAGAGGCTCCCTCTGGGCAAGGGAGAATATTCTGACAAGCTCAAGTCAAACGCAAAGCATCCCAGCTAATGGCATGGGCTGTGTCCTCGGTTCCTGCCCTGCTGCCTTCTCATTTCCTGCCTGATGCCCTGTGCTTTCCCACATGAAGGATTCTGTCAGTGCCGGGATGAGAAGGCTGAGGATTTCTGGGACAGAAACACCCAAGTATGGGCGGAAGGCTCAGCTTCAGTGCTGGTGGCATCCCGTGCAGGCAGCTGATGTGTGCCTGGCTCATTGCTGCGGGCTTGATTGTGGCAACGTTGTCAGGAAACAGGCACCATTCCTGTGTCTCCCCTTGGATGCCCAAGGAATCCCACATGACAGAGAATCTCTGGACATAGAATCACAGAGAGCTTTAGATGAGAGGGATCTTTCCCAGGGGTTTTTTCCAAGCCCCCTGCTAAAGAAGGAACATCTTTGACTTTTCACATCTTCGTCTTTCCCTCCCAACTCTTTCTTGTCTTCCATTCTTCTGCGCTACGCGACGCTCAAAGCCAATGTGGGGGATCTTCTGACCTCTCTCCCTCCATGTAGGATCCCTGTGGGATCTCTTCTGTATGGAATGGGTACAGATTTTTGCGTGGTGTCAGTGTTGGCCGTGCCCTGGCTGCCTCCTCCTCTCAAAGGGACCTCAGTGCTCCATTCCAAATCATCGAAGTCTTCTTTATCTCAGCCGCTGCCTCCATCCAATACTTTTTTGGGGCCGCTCTACTGACTGTTTAAGAAAGAAGCAAAATATCTTGGATGGTGGGAGGAAGGAGGTTGCACAAGTGGTCCTGGGACCATTCCCAGAGGAAGTGGAGGCTGGGACACAGGACAATGGTTCATTGACAACGGGATCAGGTGCAGCCTTTGTAAGTCTACAGGTGGCACCAAGATGATTAATGTGGCTGACATAGCTGAGGGAGAGCATGGCACCCAGAGGGTCCTACACAAGCTCAAAGGAAGCCTTTGATGTATATGCCAAGCCCTCTGCCCTTGCTGTATTTGAATGGGGGTGCCAAAAGGGACTCTCAAATGCTTCCTCAGGATCGGGCAGGGAAGCAGGCAGCATCCCTAGGAAAAACTCTTCGTTATGCAGGCAGGGAGGGAAAGAAAAAGACCCAGCATATCTTCCCTCAAGGACAGCCCTTGGGTGACCAGCCAAGGATTGCAGGGTCTCTGCCTGCCAACGCAGCCACCGGCAGCCCCACCACTGTGCCCCAGTCCAGCATCAGTTGCCTGCACAGCACCCATGCGGCACTTGAGCTGAGTCTTCTCCTGGCACTGACACATTCCTGACCCAGAAATCCTGGAACGCCTCCATCCCAGCATGCAGAAGAAGCTTCCAGGAGGGAAGGGGCATGGCATAAGGCAGGAAATGAACAAAGAGGGTTGGGGAAAACAAGCACCCAGCCCATGTCATTAGCTGGGATGTTTTCCGTCCATCATGAGCACCTTTAGAAAATTGCCACTTCCGTGGAAGCTGCGTCCGAGCCTGAGGCAGGTCAGGGCCACCATAAAAGCCCGTGCAGCTCCTCGCTCTCTCATCCACTTCTCTCTCCTCCTTCTCTTTGGGAACCAGGTGAGTCTGAAGCCCTTTCCTCCCCTCCCTTTCCTGGCCCTGCAGAATCCTGCTCCTCCCTCCTCTGCAGGATAGTAGTGCTGCTTATCATGGGAGGGTGAAGAAGAGAAAATTTCTGACTCAAGTCGTATTGAGGACTTGCTGGAAGAGGTTCTTCCTTGAAGAAATAGGCAGCAGCTTCACTGGGGCTGGTGACACTTTATGATAGTGTGTCTGGATGAGGCCAAGAAACCCTTTTGTCTCACTGGCAATGTTCTAACTCCCATCTCACCAGATCTATTTGACCCCTTTGCAGTGATGTGGTGGATTCGTTGTAAAGTGCTCCTCCCATGTCTCTGTGCTCTGATTCCTCTCTGCTCTCTCTCCAGGTTCACCTCCAGCCCCCAGACATGTCCTGCTGCAACCCGTGCCAGCCCTGCCAGCCCTGCGGCCCGTGCCCGCTGGCCAGCAGCTGCAATGAGTGCTGTGTGCGGCAGTGCCAGAGCTCCACCATCGCCATCCAGCCCTCCGCGGTGGTGGTGACCCTGCCCGGACCCATCCTCAGCTCCTTCCCTCAGAACACCGTTGTGGGCTCCTCCACCTCCGCTGCTGTTGGCAGCATCCTCAGCTCTAACGGCGTTCCCATCTCCTCCGGGGGCCTTGACCTCTCCTGCATCACCAGCGGCTACTGTGGCAGCAGATGTCGGCCCTGCTAAACCTGCTGGAAATGTGCCTGCAAAAGCACCTCCTAAAACCTCAGAACGTGGTGGTGCACAGAAGTGCTTTGAGGCATTGTGTTTAGAGCTTTGAGCCATTTTTTCCCTTCTTCCACTCTGTTCTCTCTTATTCCTTTGCTGTTGCCAATTAAAGGCGTGCTGCATCCAAGCCTGGGCCTCTGAGTCCTCTTTTGTTCTCTGTCAACTCTTCCAGTTTCTTCAGGGGAAAAGGAGATTTTCGGAGGGCATTTGGCTTAGTGCAACCAGAGAGCCTTGCTCAATGCCCAAGGAACCAGAGGGTAGGACTCGGTTCACTGCCTTGCATTTGTTTTTGACATGACTTTGGAGGTGCCCAAGACATTCCTGCTTCTCTTCAGCCCATGGCCATTGGTCCTTCTTGCCTTACTTCACCTCTTCCCAGATGGGTCTGGAGTGCTTGGTTCCAGAGTACATTCTCTTCATGGGAAGTCCAAGCACTTCTGGGCCTTGTCGCTGGGAGGCCACTGGTAGCGTTCAGCAGCTCCTCTGGCTTTTGGGAATCATAGAACCATAAAGGTTCAAGCAAACCTCTAAGATCATCACATCTTTCCATCAGTGCAACCCTTCGATGTCTTCAAAGCCACGTCCTTACAGGTCACGGCCATGCGTTCTTGTAACACTTCCAGGTATTTAGACTCAACTACTGACCTGGTTGGCCTCTGCCAGGGCTTCACCTTCTTTCAGTCGGGTAATATTTCCTTATACCCAGTCTAAACTTCTCCTGGGGACACTTGTGGCCATTTCCACACATCTTATCTCTTTCCAGTAGGGAGAAGAGACCAACATGCACCTCACTGCAATCTCCTTTCAAGGAGGTGATGAGGTCTCCCCTCAATACAACTCTCTGGACTTGCCTAGACAGCCAGGTTTTTTTCCCAATGAAAATTTGGCCCAACCAAGTCAGGAAGAAGACGAGGAAGAGGAGACTTTGAGGTCTAGTGAAGTTGAATTCTCCTAGTATACTCTCCTTCCATCCTTACAGCCATCATCTGACCAAGGCTTCTCCCACAGCACAGCTCCCTCCTAAGCAGGAGGAACAGCCCTGAGTGCTTGTGTGGCTGCTGACCTGCCAGGTCCTCCTGCAGCACTGGGATTCTCCCACGAAGGCAGCATGAGCTGAGATCAGCTTCTGAGGCCAAGGGGAATATTTCTGGTCCGTGAGGGATACGCCGATGGTCACTGGCTGTGGAGAAGCCAGAGATGTAACTCTCAGAGCTAAGGGAAAGGGGGAGGCCCACAGTCAGTGTGTCCTGCCCTCCCATCAATCCAGGAATGAGAGAGGGCCCATTGCTCACCCATTTGTTCCCTCCCAGTACAATTTCTTTCTTCCTAGGTCGCTTTAGAGAGAATCCAGGAAGGAAAGGATCACTCAGATTTTGTGGCTGGGCTGCAGCAGGGGTTAAGGAGTGTAAAGAGGGGACTAAGATGTCTCTGAGGACAGAGGTCTGATTGGTAAGATTGACCTTGGCAGCCAAGAGTCAGTGCCCAACAGAGAAAAGGCCAGGTAGGTCCCCCTCCATGTAAACTGGCCTTGGAAGAAGCCTCAAGATCTGGAGAAGTGCAAAAGAAGAAGGGAAAAGGAAGGAACGGAGGGAGTGGAGGAAGGCAATGAGAAACATTGGCCATGTTATCAGAGAGTTCAGGCTGGCCCCTCTCACAGAGCTCAAACCCGTTGCAGGAGAAGAGAGTCCAGGTCCACCCCTCTCACAGAAGTGGCCATCATCTCCCTCCTTCTGCCTGGCATCATCATCACCTGGGAGGCTGTGAACCCAAGGCAACAGTTTTCATGCTGTCTCCAGGCAGACTTGGATGGGCTAGATTCCTTGATCAGGTCTTTGCTCTTGACCCATTAAAATCTTGGAGGTTACAGTGTTGTCCTGTCTCTGTTGAGATGGTAGAGCCCTATCTACTGACGGTCCCTTGTGCAGAGGGGAGGAGCTTTTGTTTCAAAGCAAGCGTCCTGGGAAAGTGGTTTGGCATTGGCCAGCTGATGTCCTTCCGCAGGAGAAGCCGGAGCTGCATGTTTTGAAACCTCCAGCAGGATTCTTGCCAAGTCCAGCTGCTTGTTGTCAGTGTTCCTAGGTTACCATTTCTTCCTTTTGGGAAGACACCACAACGCAGAGTGATGGCATCCTGTCTCTAACTCTTTAGTGCCTCAACATCCTCCTCCTGCGGGGAGAGTCCAAGGGAAACTGCTCCTGTCTGTGTCCTGGCAAACACCCACCCTGCAAAGGGCGCTTGACAGCCTGGGCTGCCTTGGCTGCTCCGCTCAGCGAGACTGATGAGCAGAAACCCCTCAGGTTCCTGATGGGCATTGTTGAGCTGCTGTGTGGCATCAGCCTGGAAAGGTGAGCCATTCAGATTCCTCCCTGATGCCTCCAGTGTTCAAGCCCAAAGTGTCCACCATTTGAATTGATGTTTCCCCTCCTATCCAGACAACAGGGGTCAATGAGACTGGAAGGACTGATGGCCATGGGCTCAGGAGTAACCAGGAATAACTTCCGCAACTCCAGGTTTCAAGGCACAAAAGAAATACCAGTGCGCTGAGTCCTACCCTCTCCTTCCACGGGGAATGGAAAACGATCCTCTGTTGCCCCCAAGACAATCCTGTCCAGAAAGCCACCTTTTCCCATGAGCAGATTGGAAGAATTGTCACAGAAGGAAGGACTCGGAGGCCATGGTGTGGATGCAGCACAACTTTAATGAGTCTAAAGAAGAAAAGGAGGTGGCTCCAAGGTAAAACCATGGGCAGCCACCAAGGCATGGAGCAGCTCCTGCAAGGTGTCCATCTGCGTGCCCTGCAGAGGGAAGGTGGCCAACAGGTCCCCACTAGGCTGGCATTGGGACAAGGCAACAGCAAAGAAAAGAGAGAGAAAGGACTGGAAGAAGGAAGCAGTGGCTCAAAGCTCCAAACACAATGCCCCGGCGCTCTGTCTCTCGTCCAGATCGACATTCCGAGGTCTTCAGAGGTTCTTGTCCATCGATGTTGTGAGCAGGTTTAACAGGGCCGACATCTGCTGCCACAGTAGCCGCTGGTGATGCAGGAGAGGTCAAGGCCCCCGGAGGAGATGGGAACGCCGTTAGAGCTGAGGATGCTGCCAACAGCAGCGGAGGTGGAGGAGCCGACGGCGGTGTTCTGAGGGTAGGAGCTGAGGATGGGTCCGGGCAGGGTCACCACCACGGGAGAGGGCTCGATGACCACAACGGAGTCCTGGCACTGCCGCACACAGCACTCATTGCAGCTGCTGGCCAGCGGGCACGGGCCACAGGGCTGGCAGGGCTGGCACGGGTTGCAGCAGGACATGTCTCTGGGCAAGAGGTGCACCTGGGAGAGAGGAAAGAGAACATGGGGACACCTGAAGAGAAGCACTGCCCAGACCAAGCTCAGGGGAAGCGAGGCACCTCCTGGACCGGCAGTCACTGCCCAGCTCAAAGCCCAGCGGACAACTCAAACAAGTCCCACATGCTCTCTGGGCAAGACCTGCTCTTTCCTTCCCTCTCCCAGGAGAAGCAGCTCCCAGCCCTGTGCTAGGGCAGTAAACAGCAGCTGAGACAGACACGGATGAACAGACCTGGTCTTAAAGGAGGAGGAGAAGAGGCTTCACACTCACCTGGTTCCCAGGGAGAGGACACAAGAGAAGTGGATGAGAGAGCAGGGAGCTGGGCTGCCTTTTATAGTGCTCCTGCCCTGCCTCAGGCCCAGAGGCTCCCTCTGGGCAAGGGAGAATATTCTGACAAGCTCAAGTCAAACGCAAAGCATCCCAGCTAATGGCATGGGCTGTGTCCTCGGTTCCTGCCCTGCTGCCTTCTCATTTCCTGCCTGATGCCCTGTGCTTTCCCACATGAAGGATTCTGTCAGTGCCGGGATGAGAAGGCTGAGGATTTCTGGGACAGAAACACCCAAGTATGGGCGGAAGGCTCAGCTTCAGTGCTGGTGGCATCCCGTGCAGGCAGCTGATGTGTGCCTGGCTCATTGCTGCGGGCTTGATTGTGGCAACGTTGTCAGGAAACAGGCACCATTCCTGTGTCTCCCCTTGGATGCCCAAGGAATCCCACATGACAGAGAATCTCTGGACATAGAATCACAGAGAGCTTTAGATGAGAGGGATCTTTCCCAGGGGTTTTTTCCAAGCCCCCTGCTAAAGAAGGAACATCTTTGACTTTTCACATCTTCGTCTTTCCCTCCCAACTCTTTCTTGTCTTCCATTCTTCTGCGCTACGCGACGCTCAAAGCCAATGTGGGGGATCTTCTGACCTCTCTCCCTCCATGTAGGATCCCTGTGGGATCTCTTCTGTATGGAATGGGTACAGATTTTTGCGTGGTGTCAGTGTTGGCCGTGCCCTGGCTGCCTCCTCCTCTCAAAGGGACCTCAGTGCTCCATTCCAAATCATCGAAGTCTTCTTTATCTCAGCCGCTGCCTCCATCCAATACTTTTTTGGGGCCGCTCTACTGACTGTTTAAGAAAGAAGCAAAATATCTTGGATGGTGGGAGGAAGGAGGTTGCACAAGTGGTCCTGGGACCATTCCCAGAGGAAGTGGAGGCTGGGACACAGGACAATGGTTCATTGACAACGGGATCAGGTGCAGCCTTTGTAAGTCTACAGGTGGCACCAAGATGATTAATGTGGCTGACGTAGCTGAGGGAGAGCATGGCACCCAGAGGGTCCTACACAAGCTCAAAGGAAGCCTTTGATGTATATGCCAAGCCCTCTGCCCTTGCTGTATTTGAATGGGGGTGCCAAAAGGGACTCTCAAATGCTTCCTCAGGATCGGGCAGGGAAGCAGGCAGCATCCCTAGGAAAAACTCTTCGTTATGCAGGCAGGGAGGGAAAGAAAAAGACCCAGCATATCTTCCCTCAAGGACAGCCCTTGGGTGACCAGCCAAGGATTGCAGGGTCTCTGCCTGCCAACGCAGCCACCGGCAGCCCCACCACTGTGCCCCAGTCCAGCATCAGTTGCCTGCACAGCACCCATGCGGCACTTGAGCTGAGTCTTCTCCTGGCACTGACACATTCCTGACCCAGAAATCCTGGAACGCCTCCATCCCAGCATGCAGAAGAAGCTTCCAGGAGGGAAGGGGCATGGCATAAGGCAGGAAATGAACAAGGAGGGTTGGGGAAAACAAGCACCCAGCCCATGTCATTAGCTGGGATGTTTTCCGTCCATCATGAGCACCTTTAGAAAATTGCCACTTCTGTGGAAGCTGCGTCCAAGCCTGAGGCAGGTCAGGGCCACCATAAAAGCCCGTGCAGCTCCTCGCTCTCTCATCCACTTCTCTCTCCTCCTTCTCTTTGGGAACCAGGTGAGTCTGAAGCCCTTTCCTCCCCTCCCTTTCCTGGCCCTGCAGAATCCTGCTCCTCCATCCTCTGCAGGATAGTAGTGCTGCTTATCATGGGAGGGTGAAGAAGAGAAAATTTCTGACTCAAGTCGTATTGAGGACTTGCTGGAAGAGGTTCTTCCTTGAAGAAATAGGCAGCAGCTTCACTGGGGCTGGTGACACTTTATGATAGTGTGTCTGGATGAGGCCAAGAAACCCTTTTGTCTCACTGGCAATGTTCTAACTCCCATCTCACCAGATCTATTTGACCCCTTTGCAGTGATGTGGTGGATTCGTTGTAAAGTGCTCCTCCCATGTCTCTGTGCTCTGATTCCTCTCTGCTCTCTCTCCAGGTTCACCTCCAGCCCCCAGACATGTCCTGCTGCAACCCGTGCCAGCCCTGCCAGCCCTGCGGCCCGTGCCCGCTGGCCAGCAGCTGCAATGAGTGCTGTGTGCGGCAGTGCCAGAGCTCCACCATCGCCATCCAGCCCTCCGCGGTGGTGGTGACCCTGCCCGGACCCATCCTCAGCTCCTTCCCTCAGAACACCGTTGTGGGCTCCTCCACCTCCGCTGCTGTTGGCAGCATCCTCAGCTCTAACGGCGTTCCCATCTCCTCCGGGGGCCTTGACCTCTCCTGCATCACCAGCGGCTACTGTGGCAGCAGATGTCGGCCCTGCTAAACCTGCTGGAAATGTGCCTGCAAAAGCACCTCCTAAAACCTCAGAACGTGGTGGTGCACAGAAGTGCTTTGAGGCATTGTGTTTAGAGCTTTGAGCCATTTTTTCCCTTCTTCCACTCTGTTCTCTCTTATTCCTTTGCTGTTGCCAATTAAAGGCGTGCTGCATCCAAGCCTGGGCCTCTGAGTCCTCTTTTGTTCTCTGTCAACTCTTCCAGTTTCTTCAGGGGAAAAGGAGATTTTCGGAGGGCATTTGGCTTAGTGCAACCAGAGAGCCTTGCTCAATGCCCAAGGAACCAGAGGGTAGGACTCGGTTCACTGCCTTGCATTTGTTTTTGACATGACTTTGGAGGTGCCCAAGACATTCCTGCTTCTCTTCAGCCCATGGCCATTGGTCCTTCTTGCCTTACTTCACCTCTTCCCAGATGGGTCTGGAGTGCTTGGTTCCAGAGTACATTCTCTTCATGGGAAGTCCAAGCACTTCTGGGCCTTGTCGCTGGGAGGCCACTGGTAGCGTTCAGCAGCTCCTCTGGCTTTTGGGAATCATAGAACCATAAAGGTTCAAGCAAACCTCTAAGATCATCACATCTTTCCATCAGTGCAACCCTTCGATGTCTTCAAAGCCACGTCCTTACAGGTCACGGCCATGCGTTCTTGTAACACTTCCAGGTATTTAGACTCAACTACTGACCTGGTTGGCCTCTGCCAGGGCTTCACCTTCTTTCAGTCGGGTAATATTTCCTTATACCCAGTCTAAACTTCTCCTGGGGACACTTGTGGCCATTTCCACACATCTTATCTCTTTCCAGTAGGGAGAAGAGACCAACATGCACCTCACTGCAATCTCCTTTCAAGGAGGTGATGAGGTCTCCCCTCAATACAACTCTCTGGACTTGCCTAGACAGCCAGGTTTTTTTCCCAATGAAAATTTGGCCCAACCAAGTCAGGAAGAAGACGAGGAAGAGGAGACTTTGAGGTCTAGTGAAGTTGAATTCTCCTAGTATACTCTCCTTCCATCCTTACAGCCATCATCTGACCAAGGCTTCTCCCACAGCACAGCTCCCTCCTAAGCAGGAGGAACAGCCCTGAGTGCTTGTGTGGCTGCTGACCTGCCAGGTCCTCCTGCAGCACTGGGATTCTCCCACGAAGGCAGCATGAGCTGAGATCAGCTTCTGAGGCCAAGGGGAATATTTCTGGTCCGTGAGGGATATGCCGATGGTCACTGGCTGTGGAGAAGCCAGAGATGTAACTCTCAGAGCTAAGGGAAAGGGGGAGGCCCACAGTCAGTGTGTCCTGCCCTCCCATCAATCCAGGAATGAGAGAGGGCCCATTGCTCACCCATTTGTTCCCTCCCAGTACAATTTCTTTCTTCCTAGGTCGCTTTAGAGAGAATCCAGGAAGGAAAGGATCACTCAGATTTTGTGGCTGGGCTGCAGCAGGGGTTAAGGAGTGTAAGGAGGGGACTAAGATGTCTCTGAGGACAGAGGTCTGATTGGTAAGATTGACCTGGGCAGCCAAGAGTCAGTGCCCAACAGAGAAAAGGCCAGGTAGGTCCCCCTCCATGTAAACTGGCCTTGGAAGAAGCCTCAAGATCTGGAGCAGTGGAAAAGAAGAAGGGAAAAGGAAGGAACGGAGGGAGTGGAGGAAGGCAATGAGAAACATTGGCCATGTTTTCAGAGAGTTCAGTCTGGCCCCTCTCGCAGAGCTCAAACCCGTTGCAGGAGAAGAGAGTCCAGGTCCACCCCTCTCACAGAAGTGGCCATCATCTCCCTCCTTCTGCCTGGCATCATCACCACCTGGGAGGCTGTGAACCCAAGGCAACAGTTTTCATGCTGTCTCCAGGCAGACTTGGATGGGCTAGATTCCTTGATCAGGTCTTTGCTCTTGACCCATTAAAATCTTGGAGGTTACAGTGTTGTCCTGTCTCTGTTGAGATGGTAGAGCCCTATCTACTGACGGTCCCTTGTGCAGAGGGGAGGAGCTTTTGTTTCAAAGCAAGCGTCCTGGGAAAGTGGTTTGGCATTGGCCAGCTGATGTCCTTCCGCAGGAGAAGCCGGAGCTGCATGTTTTGAAACCTCCAGCAGGATTCTTGCCAAGTCCAGCTGCTTGTTGTCAGTGTTCCTAGGTTACCATTTCTTCCTTTTGGGAAGACACCACAACGCAGAGTGATGGCATCCTGTCTCTAACTCTTTAGTGCCTCAACATCCTCCTCCTGCGGGGAGAGTCCAAGGGAAACTGCTCCTGTCTGTGTCCTGGCAAACACCCACCCTGCAAAGGGCACTTGACAGCCTGGGCTGCCTTGGCTGCTCCGCTCAGCGAGACTGATGAGCAGAAACCCCTCAGGTTCCTGATGGGCATTGTTGAGCTGCTGTGTGGCATCAGCCTGGAAAGGTGAGCCATTCAGATTCCTCCCTGATGCCTCCAGTGTTCAAGCCCAAAGTGTCCACCATTTGAATTGATGTTTCCCCTCCTATCCAGACAACAGGGGTCAATGAGACTGGAAGGACTGATGGCCATGGGCTCAGGAGTAACCAGGAATAACTTCCGCAACTCCAGGTTTCAAGGCACAAAAGAAATACCAGTGCGCTGAGTCCTACCCTCTCCTTCCACGGGGAATGGAAAACGATCCCCTGTTGCCCCCAAGACAATCCTGTCCAGAAAGCCACCTTTTCCCATGAGCAGATTGGAAGAATTGTCACAGAAGGAAGGACTCAGAGGCCATGGTGTGGATGCAGCACAACTTTAATGAGTCTAAAGAAGAAAAGGAGGTGGCTCCAAGGTAAAACCATGGGCAGCCACCAAGGCATGGAGCAGCTCCTGCAAGGTGTCCATCTGCGTGCCCTGCAGAGGGAGGGTGGCCAACAGGTCCCCACTAGGCTGGCATTGGGACAAGGCAACAGCAAAGAAAAGAGAGAGAAAGGACTGGAAGAAGGAAGCAGTGGCTCAAAGCTCTAAACACAATGCCCCGGCGCTCTGTCTCTCGTCCAGATCGACATTCCGAGGTCTTCAGAGGTTCTTGTCCATCGATGTTGTGAGCAGGTTTAACAGGGCCGACATCTGCTGCCACAGTAGCCGCTGGTGATGCAGGAGAGGTCAAGGCCCCCGGAGGAGATGGGAACGCCGTTAGAGCTGAGGATGCTGCCAACAGCAGCGGAGGTGGAGGAGCCGACGGCGGTGTTCTGAGGGTAGGAGCTGAGGATGGGTCCGGGCAGGGTCACCACCACGGGAGAGGGCTCGATGACCACAACGGAGTCCTGGCACTGCCGCACACAGCACTCATTGCAGCTGCTGGCCAGCGGGCACGGGCCACAGGGCTGGCAGGGCTGGCACGGGTTGCAGCAGGACATGTCTCTGGGCAAGAGGTGCACCTGGGAGAGAGGAAAGAGAACATGGGGACACCTGAAGAGAAGCACTGCCCAGACCAAGCTCAGGGGAAGCGAGGCACCTCCTGGACCGGCAGTCACTGCCCAGCTCAAAGCCCAGCGGACAACTCAAACAAGTCCCACATGCTCTCTGGGCAAGACCTGCTCTTTCCTTCCCTCTCCCAGGAGAAGCAGCTCCCAGCCCTGTGCTAGGGCAGTAAACAGCAGCTGAGACAGACATGGATGAACAGACCTGGTCTTAAAGGAGGAGGAGAAGAGGCTTCACACTCACCTGGTTCCCAGGGAGAGGACACAAGAGAAGTGGATGAGAGAGCAGGGAGCTGGGCTGCCTTTTATAGTGCTCCTGCCCTGCCTCAGGCCCAGAGGCTCCCTCTGGGCAAGGGAGAATATTCTGACAAGCTCACGTCAAACGCAAAGCATCCCAGCTAATGGCATGGGCTGTGTCCTCGGTTCCTGCCCTGCTGCCTTCTCATTTCCTGCCTGATGCCCTGTGCTTTCCCACATGAAGGATTCTGTCAGTGCCGGGATGAGAAGGCTGAGGATTTCTGGGACAGAAACACCCAAGTATGGGCGGAAGGCTCAGCTTCAGTGCTGGTGGCATCCCGTGCAGGCAGCTGATGTGTGCCTGGCTCATTGCTGCGGGCTTGATTGTGGCAACGTTGTCAGGAAACAGGCACCATTCCTGTGTTTCCCCTTGGATGCCCAAGGAATCCCACATGACAGAGAATCTCTGGACATAGAATCACAGAGAGCTTTAGATGAGAGGGATCTTTCCCAGGGGTTTTTTCCAAGCCCCCTGCTAAAGAAGGAACATCTTTGACTTTTCACATCTTCGTCTTTCCCTCCCAACTCTTTCTTGTCTTCCATTCTTCTGGGCTACGCGACGCTCAAAGCCAATGTGGGGGATCTTCTGACCTCTCTCCCTCCATGTAGGATCCCTGTGGGATCTCTTCTGTATGGAATGGGTACAGATTTTTGCGTGGTGTCAGTGTTGGCCGTGCCCTGGCTGCCTCCTCCTCTCAAAGGGACCTCAGTGCTCCATTCCAAATCATCGAAGTCTTCTTTATCTCAGCCGCTGCCTCCATCCAATACTTTTTTGGGGCCGCTCTACTGACTGTTTAAGAAAGAAGCAAAATATCTTGGATGGTGGGAGGAAGGAGGTTGCACAAGTGGTCCTGGGACCATTCCCAGAGGAAGTGGAGGCTGGGACACAGGACAATGGTTCATTGACAACGGGATCAGGTGCAGCCTTTGTAAGTCTACAGGTGGCACCAAGATGATTAATGTGGCTGACATAGCTGAGGGAGAGCATGGCACCCAGAGGGTCCTACACAAGCTCAAAGGAAGCCTTTGATGTATATGCCAAGCCCTCTGCCCTTGCTGTATTTGAATGGGGGTGCCAAAAGGGACTCTCAAATGCTTCCTCAGGATCGGGCAGGGAAGCAGGCAGCATCCCTAGGAAAAACTCTTCGTTATGCAGGCAGGGAGGGAAAGAAAAAGACCCAGCATATCTTCCCTCAAGGACAGCCCTTGGGTGACCAGCCAAGGATTGCAGGGTCTCTGCCTGCCAACGCAGCCACCGGCAGCCCCACCACTGTGCCCCAGTCCAGCATCAGTTGCCTGCACAGCACCCATGCGGCACTTGAGCTGAGTCTTCTCCTGGCACTGACACATTCCTGACCCAGAAATCCTGGAACGCCTCCATCCCAGCACGCAGAAGAAGCTTCCAGGAGGGAAGGGGCATGGCATAAGGCAGGAAATGAACAAGGAGGGTTGGGGAAAACAAGCACCCAGCCCATGTCATTAGCTGGGATGTTTTCCGTCCATCATGAGCACCTTTAGAAAATTGCCACTTCCGTGGAAGCTGCGTCCGAGCCTGAGGCAGGTCAGGGCCACCATAAAAGCCCGTGCAGCTCCTCGCTCTCTCATCCACTTCTCTCTCCTCCTTCTCTTTGGGAACCAGGTGAGTCTGAAGCCCTTTCCTCCCCTCCCTTTCCTGGCCCTGCAGAATCCTGCTCCTCCATCCTGTGCCGGGTAGTAGTGCTGCTTATCATGGGAGGGGTAAAAAAGGACAATTTCTGATTCAAGTTGTACAGGTTTCTTGTGTGAAGAGGCTCTTCCTTGAAGAAACAGGCAGCAGCTTCACTGGGGCTGGGGACACTTTTCAAGACCGTATCTGGATGAGGCCAAGAAACCCTTTTACCTCACGGGCAGCGTTCTACCTCCCATCTCAGCAGATCTATTTGACCCCTTTGCAGTGATGTGGTGGATTTGTAGTGAAGTGCTCCTTCCATATCTCTGTGCTCTGATTCCTCTCTGCTCTCTCTCCAGGTTCACCTCCAGCCCCCAGACATGTCCTGCTGCAACCCGTGCCAGCCCTGCCAGCCCTGCGGCCCGTGCCCGCTGGCCAGCAGCTGCAATGAGTGCTGTGTGCGGCAGTGCCAGAGCTCCACCATCGCCATCCAGCCCTCCGCGGTGGTGGTGACCCTGCCCGGACCCATACTCAGCTCCTTCCCTCAGAACACCGTTGTGGGCTCCTCCACCTCCGCTGCTGTTGGCAGCATCCTTAATTCTAATGGAGTTCCCATCTCCTCCGGGGGCCTTGACCTCTCCTGCATCACCAGCGGCTACTGTGGCAGCAGATGTCGGCCCTGCTAAACCTGCTGGAAATGTGCCTGCAAAAGCACCTCCTAAAACCTCAGAACGTGGTGGTGCACAGAAGTGCTTTGAGGCATTGTGTTTAGAGCTTTGAGCCAGTTTTTCCCTTCTTCCACTCTGTTCTCTCTTATTCCTTTGCTGTTGCTAATTAAAGGCGTGCTGCATCCAAGCCTGAGCCTCTGTGTCCTCTTTTGATCTCTGTCAGCTCTTCCAGTTTCTTCAGGGGAAAAGGAGCTTTTTGGAGGGCATTGGGTTCAGCGCAACAGAGGAGCCTTGCTCAATCCCCAAGGAACCAGAGGGTAGGACTCAGTACACTGCATTGAATTCTTTTACATGAAACTTGGAGACACAGAAGATGTTCCTGGTTACTCTCCAGCCCAAGGCCATTGGTCCTTCTTGCCTTACTTCACCTCTTCCCAGATGGGCCTGGATTCCTTGGAGTCGGAACTCGTTCTCTTTATGCAAAGCCCAAGCACTGCTGCCCTAAATGAGAGGGGACCTGTCGCTGATAGGCAACTGGATGCGGTCAGCAGCTATTCTGGCTCTAGGTAAATCAAGGAACCATAAAGGTTCAAGCAAATCTCTAAGATCATCAGATCATCCCATCAGTGCAACCCTTCGATGTCTTTAAATATACGTCCTTAAACGCCACTGCCACGTGTTCTTGTAACACTTCTAGATATTCGGACTCAGCCACTGACCAGGTCGGCCTCTGACAGGGCTTCACCTTCTTTGACTCAAATAATTTTTCCTCATTCCCAGTGTAAACTTTCCCTGGGGACACTTGTGGCCATTTCCTCACATCTTATCTCTTTCCAATTGGGAGAAGAGACCAACATGCACCTCACTGCAATCTCCTTTCAAGGAGTTTTTCATGGTGATGAGGTCTCCCCTCAATACAACTCTCTGGACTTGCCTTACCAGCCAGTTTTTTTCCAATGAAATTTTAGCGAACACAAGCCAGGAAGAAGAAGAGGAAGAGGAGACTTTGAGGTCTAGTGAAGTTGAATTCTCCTAATATCCTTTTCCTCCATCCTTATAGCCATCATCTCCCAAAGGCTTCTCCGACAGCACAGCTCCCTCCCAAGCAAGAGGAACAGCCCTGAGTCCTTCTGCGGTCACTGACCTGCCAGGTCCTCCTGCAGCACTGGGATTTTCCCATGAAAGCAGCATGTGCCTCTGAGGCCAAGGGGAATATTCTGGACAGTGAGGGATACACTGATGGTCACTGGCTGTGGAGAAGCCAGAGACGTCACTCTCAGACTTAAGGGACCGGAGGAGGCCCACAGTCAGTGCGTTCTGCCCTCCCATTAATCCAGGAATGAGAGAGGGCCCATTGCTCACACATTTGTTCCCTCCCAATGCAACTGCTTTCTCCCTGGGTGGCTGTAGAGAGCAACCAGAGATGAAAGGATCACTCAGATTTTGTGGCTGGGCTGCAGCAGAGGTTAAAGAGTGTAAAGGAGGGATTAAGAAGTCTTTGAGGAGGGGGGACTGAGTGGTAAGATTGACGTGGGAAGCCAAGAGTCAGTGTCTAACAGAGAGAGGGCCAGGCACGTCCACCCCTCTCACAGAAGTGGCCATGATCTCCCTCCTTCTGCCTGGAATCATCATCACCTGGGAGGCGGTGAACCCAAGCCAACAGTTTTCATGCTGAATCCAGGCAAACTTGGATGTGCAAGGTTGCTTGATCAGGTCCTTGCTCTTGACCCATTAAAATCTTAGAGGTTACAGGGTTCTCCTGTCTCTGTTGAGATGGGAGAGCCCTGTCTACTGATTAGCCCTTGAGCGGAGGGAGGAGCTATTTTTTCAAAGCAAGCATCCTGGAAAAGTGGTTTGGCATTTGCCAGCTGAAGCCCTTCACCAACAGAAGCTGGAGCTGCATGTCTTGACTCTTCCAGCAGGATTCTAGCCAAATCCAGCTGCTTGTTATCAGTGTTCCTGGGTTGCCATCTCTCCCTTTCATGAAGACATCACTACTGACAGCGGTGGCATCCTGTCCCCAACTCTGTAGTGCCTCACCATCCTCCTCCTGCAGGATGAGTCCAAGGGAAACTGCTCCTGTCTGTGTCTTGTTTACCCACCCTGGCAAGGGCAGTTGACAGCCTGGACTGCCTTGGCTGCCCTGCTCAGCGAATTGGAGGAGCTGAAACCCCTCAGGTTCCTGACAGGAATTGGTGAGCAGCTGTGTGGCATCAGTCTGAGACCAAGTGCCGTTCAGATTCATCCCTGATACCACCAGTCTTCAAGCCTGAACTCTCCACCGTTTCCGTGGATGTTTCCCCTCCTATCCAGACACCAGGGAGTCTGTCAGCCTGTACTCAGTGACCATCGGGAGAGCAGGAGCTGGTCTCAGTAGGGCAAAATCTGCCCTGGACTGGTCATGAGCTCCACAGAGCAGCACCTTCCCGTTGCTACAAGGCTTGGTGGTCATAATGGAATCTGTACCCATTCACAGAAGGTGCTCCAGGGCACAGAGCACAAGATCCATCAGGGAAAAGGTGCAATAAGGCTGGAAGGACTGATGACCATGGGCTCAGGAGTAACCAGGAATAACTTCTGCAACTCCAGGTTTCAAGGCACAAAAGGAATACCAGTGCACTGAGTCCTACCCTCTCCTTCCACGGGGAATGGAAAATGCTCCTCCGTTGCCCTCAAGACAATCCTGTCCAAAAAGCCACCTTTTCCCATGAGCAGATTGGAAGAATTGTCACAGAAGGAAGGATGCAGAGGCCATGGTGTGGATGCAGCACAACTTTAATGAGTCTAAAGAAGAAAAGGAGGTGGCTCCCTGGTAGAAAAAACTGAAGTCACCAAGGCACGATTGAGCTCCTGTGGGGCATCCGTATGCCTGTCCTGCAGAGGGAGGGAGGTCAACAGGTCCCCACTAGGCTGGCATTGGGACAAGGCAACAGCAAAGGAAAGAGAGAGAAAGGACTGGAAGAAGGAAGCAGTGGCTCAAAGCTATAAACACAATGCCTCAAAACACTATCCCTTGTCCAGGTCGATATTCTGATGTCTTCAAAGGTTCTTATCCATCGATGTTGTGAGCAGATTTAGCAGGGCCGATATTCTGATGTCTTCAAAGGTTCTTGTCCATCGATATTGTGAGCAGATTTAGCAGGGCCGACATCTGCTGCCACAGTAGCCGCTGGTGATGCAGGAGAGGTCAAGGCCCCCGGAGGAGATGGGAACTCCATTAGAATTAAGGATGCTGCCAACAGCAGCGGAGGTGGAGGAGCCGACGGCGGTGTTCTGAGGGAAGGAGCTGAGGATGGGTCCGGGCAGGGTCACCACCACGGGAGAGGGCTCGATGACCACAACGGAGTCCTGGCACTGCCGCACACAGCACTCATTGCAGCTGCTGGCCAGCGGGCACGGGCCGCAGGGCTGGCAGGGCTGGCACGGGTTGCAGCAGGACATGTCTGGGGGCTGCAGGTGAACCTGGAGAGAGAGCAGAGAGGAATGGGAACAGAAAAACATGGGAGGATCAGTTTGCCACAAATACATCGGCTCACTTGAAGACGTTAAAGGTATTGCTGAGATGGGATATTTGAAAGTGGTCACTGAGGCCAAAGGTTTCTTGGCCTCATCCAGACACGGTCTTGAAAAGTGTCCAGCCCAGTGAAGCTTCTGCCTATTTCTTCAAGGAAGAACCTCTTAACACAAATCCCCAACACAAGTCGAGTCAGAAATTTGCCTTTCATCCCTCTATCATGGTAAACAGCACCACTACCCGGCACAGGATGGAGGAGCAGGATTCTGCAGGGCCAGGAAAGGGAGGGGAGGAAAGGGCTTCAGACTCACCTGGTTCCCAAAGAGAAGGAGGCGAGAGAAGTGGATGAGAGAGCGAGGAGCTGCACGGGCTTTTATGGTGGCCCTGACCTGCCTCAGGCTCGGACGCAGCTTCCACGGAAGTGGCAATTTTCTAAAGGTGCTCATGATGGACGGAAAACATCCCAGCTAATGACATGGGCTGGGTGCTTGTTTTCCCCAACCCTCCTTGTTCATTTCCTGCCTTATGCCATGCCCCTTCCCTCCTGGAAGCTTCTTCTGCATGCTGGGATGGAGGCGTTCCAGGATTTCTGGGTCAGGAATGTGTCAGTGCCAGGAGAAGACTCAGCTCAAGTGCCGCATGGGTGCTGTGCAGGCAACTGATGCTGGACTGGGGCACAGTGGTGGGGCTGCCTATGGTTGCGATGGAAGCAGAGACCCTGCAATCCTTGGCTGGTCACCCAAGGGCTGTCCTTGAGGGAAGATATGCTGGGTCTTTTTCTTTCCCTCCCTACCAGCACAACAAAGAAGTTTTCCTAGGGACGCTGCCTCCTACCCTTCCCAGTCCTGAGGAAGCATTTGAGAGTCCCTTTTGGACCCCTCCTCCACTCAAATTTAGCGGGGGCAGTGGAAGGAACGGCCTTCTCATGGCTTACATCAAGTCCATCAGGCAGTAGCACTGGCTGAGCCACAGGTTTGGAGCTAAGTAATGTGTGGAATAAATCAGACTTTTAATTTCTTTCAGGCATTGCTGATATTGTTGATGGGGCCTCATCGAGAGGGCTAAAAAGATTCACGTGCCCCACGGATGATCCATGTTGAGTTGCCATTTGTATATGTTCGCATTTTTCTTATCAATAGAATTGTGCTGTGTGAGAAGGAGTTTCCTGGCCGGCATTATCAGTAGAACTGGACTCTGCCACCTTACTTGTAGCTTCTCAAATATCCAAGAGGAGAAAAGAAAGCTCTCGCTAACCATTGTGACCAATCAACTCGAGCGTGGATGCTGTGAGATAGAGAGTGGAGCTGTGCAGGGAAGGTGCATCTCTACACCACCAGCTCCGAAACTGAGCCTTCTGCCTTTACTTAGGGGTTTCTGTCCCAGAAATCCTCAGCCTTCTCATCCCAGCACTTACAGAAGCCTTCATGTGGGAAGTCCATGGCATCAGGCAGGAAATGAGAAGGCAGCAGGGCAGGAACCGAGGACACAGCCCATGCCATTAGCTGGGATGCTTTGCGTTTGACTTGAGCTTGTCAGAATATTCTCCCTTGCCCAGAGGGAGCCTCTGGACCTGAGGCAGGGCAGGAGCACTATAAAAGGCAGCCCAGCTCCCTGCTCTCTCATCCACTTCTCTTGTGTCCTCTCCTTGGGAACCAGGTGAGTGTGAAGCCTCTTCTCCTCCTCCTTCAAGAACTTATCTCTTCTCTATATCTGTCTCAGCTGCTGTGGGCAATCCTAGCACAGGGCTGGGAGCTGCTTCTCCTGGGAGAGGGAAGGAAAGAGCAGGTCTTGCCCAGAGAGCATGTGGCACTTGTTTGAGTTGTCCGCTGGGCTTTGAGCTGGGCAGTGACTGCCGGTCCAGGAGGTGCCTCGCTTCCCCTGAGCTTGGTCTGGGCAGTGCTGCTCCTCAGGTGTCCCCATGCTCTCTTTCCTCTCTCCCAGGTGCACCTCTTGCCCAGAGACATGTCCTGCTGCAACCCGTGCCAGCCCTGCCAGCCCTGCGGCCCGTGCCCACTGGCCAGCAGCTGCAATGAGTGCTGTGTGCGGCAGTGCCAGGACTCCGTTGTGGTCATCGAGCCCTCTCCCGTGGTGGTGACCCTGCCCGGACCCATCCTCAGCTCCTACCCTCAGAACACCGCCGTCGGCTCCTCCACCTCCGCTGCTGTTGGCAACATCCTCAGCTCTAACGGCGTTCCCATCTCCTCCGGGGGCCTTGACCTCTCCTGCATCACCAGCGGCTACTGTGGCAGCAGATGTCGGCCCTGCTAAATCTGCTCACAACATCGATGGACAAGAACCTCTGAAGACCTCGGAATGTCGATCTGGACAAGAGACAGAGCTCCGGGGCATTGTGTTTAGAGCTTTGAGCCACTGCTTCCTTCTTCCAGTCCTTTCTCTCTCTTTTCTTTGCTGTTGCCTTGTCCCAATGCCAGCCTAGTGGGGACCTGTTGGCCACCCTCCCTCTGCAGGGCACGCAGATGGACACCTTGCAGGAGCTGCTCCATGCCTTGGTGGCTGCCCATGGTTTTACCTTGGAGCCACCTCCTTTTCTTCTTTAGACTCATTAAAGTTGTGCTGCATCCACACCATGGCCTCTGCATCCTTCCTTCTGTGACAATTCTTCCAATCTGCTCATGAGAAAAGGTGGCTTTTTGGGCAGGATTGTCTTGGGGGCAACGGAGGAGCACTTTCCGTTCCCCGTGGAAGGAGAGGGTAGGACTCAGCACACTGGTATTTCTTTTGTGCCTTGACCCTAGGAGTTGTGGAAGTTATTCCTGGTTACTCCTGAGCCCATGGCCATCAGTTCTTCCAGCCTTATTGCACCTTTTCCCTGATGGGTCTTGTGCTCTTTAACCTGGATCAACTTCTGTGAATGGGGAGCTACAGATTCCATTATGACCACCAAGCCTTGTAGCAACGGGAAGGTGCTGCTCTGTGGAGCTCATGACCAGTCCAGGGCAGAGTTGCCCTACTGAGACCAGCTCCTGCTCTCATGAGGGTCACTGAGTACAGGCAGACAGACCTCCTTGTCTGGATGGGAGGGGAAAAACCAATGGAAACAGTGGAGGTTTTGTGCTGGAACACTGGAGGTATCACGGAGGAACCTGAATGGCACTCAGTCCCAGACTGATGCCACACAGCTGCTCACCAATTCCTGTCAGGAACCTGAGGGGTTTCAGCTCCTCCATCTCGCTGAGCAGAGCAGCCAAGGCAGCCCAGGCTCACAACTGCCCTTTCCAGGGTGGGTGTTTGCCAGGACACACACAGGAGCATATTTTCCCTTGGACTCTCCCTGCAGGAGGAGGATGTTGAGGCACTAAACAGTGCCTCAGTAGTGATGTCTTCATGAAAGGGAGAGGTGGCAACCCAGGAACACTGACAACAAGCAGCTGGACTTGGCTAGAATCCTGCTGGAGGAGTCAAAACATGCTGCTTCTTCTTCTCTTGCTGAAGGTCTTCAGCTGGCAAATGCCAAACCCTGTTGATGGGGGCACCACGGAATCAAACGCAGAGATCAATATGATCAGCGAGTGTTCACTTTATTGAGCTTAGCTATTTCTTTATAAACCCTTTTTGATTACATAACTGGGTGCCTACGAGAGTATCTACAGTGTATTATTAGTTAAAGGTAGTTGTCCATAAAGCTGTTACTAACAAATCATTGGCTAATCTAATACACATGCTAAGAAACCAACTTACACTAAAATTAAATATGTTGATAGTTCTCTTGAATTATTTTTCTTTCAGCTGGTACTGGTCCCCACTGAATTAGCTGTTGTAATCCTTTCAGCTGGCATTATTTCATCTTTTGTCTCTCTGTTTCAAGGCCTTGTTAGAGTTGTTCAGTATCACAGCATCCAGGCCTTGTTCCCTGTAAAATGTACCCACAAAACCCCTTTCCCAGGACGCTTGCTTTGAAACAAAAGCTCCTCCCTCTGCACAAGGGACGGTCAGTAGACAGGGTGCTACCATCTCAGTAGAGACAGGAGAACCCTATAACATCCAAGATTTTAATGGGTCAAGAGCAAAGACCTGATCAAGCAATCTGGCCCATCCAAGTCTGCCTGGAGACAGCATGAAAACTGTTGCCTTGGGTTCACAGCCTCCCAGGTGACGATGATGCCAGGCAGAAGGAGGGAGATGATGGCCACTTCTGGGAGAGGGGTGGACCTGGACTCCCTTCTCCTGCAAAGGGTTTTAGCTCTGTGGCAGAGGCCAGCCTGAACTCTCTGAAAACATGGCCAATGTTTCTCATTGCCTTCCTCCACTCACTCCGTTCCTTCCTTTTCCCTTCTTCTTTTGCACTTCTCCAGATCTTGAGGCTCCTTCCAAGGCCAGTTTACATGGAGGGGGACCTACCTGGCCTTTTCTCTGTTGGGCACTGACTCTTGGCTGCCCAGGTCAATCTTACAAATCAGACCTCTGTCCTCAGAGACATCTTAGTCCCCTCTTTACACTCCTTAACCCCTGCTGCAGACCAGCCACGAAATCTGAGTGATCTTTTCCTCTCTGGATGCTCTCTACAGCGACCCAGGGAGAAAGCAGTTGCATTGGGAGGGAACAAATGGGTGGGCAATGGGCCCTCTCTCATTCCTGGATTAATGGGAGGGCAGAACGCACTGACTGTGGGCCTCCTCTTGTCCCTTAGGTCTGAGAGTTACATCTCTGGCTTCTCCGCAGCCAGTGACCATCAGCGTATCCCTCACTGACCAGAAATATTCCCTGTGGCCTCAGAGCCTCATGTTGCTTTCGTGGGAAAATCCCAGTGCTGCAGGACCTTGAAATTCAGTGGCCGCACAAGGACTCAGGCTGTTCCTCTTGCCTGGGAGGGAGCTGTGCTGGGGGAGAAGTCTTTGGGAGATGATGGCTATAAGGATCGAAGAAGAGGATATTAGGAGAATTCAACTTCACTAGACCTCAAAGTCTCCTCTTCCTCGTCTTCTTCCTGGCTTGGTTGGGCCAAATTGTCATTGGGAAAAAAAACTGGCTGTCTAGGCAAGTCCAGAGAGTTGTATTGAGGGGAGACCTCATCTCCATCCAAAACTCCTTGAAAGGAGATTGCAGTGAGGTGCATGTTGGTCTCTTCTCCCTACTGGAAAGAGATCAGAGTTGAGCTAATGGCCACAAGTTTCCTCAGGAGAAGTTTAGACTGGGTATAAGGAAATATTTCTCGACTGAAAGAAGGTGAAGCCCTGGCAGAGGCCAATCAGGTCAGTAGTTGAGTCTAAATACCTGGAAGTGTTACAAGAATGCATGGCTGTGACGTTTAAGGACGTGGCTTTGAAGACATTGAAGGGTTTCACTGATGGAAAGATCTGATGATCTCAGAAGTTTGCTTGAACCTTTATGGTTCTCAGATTTCCCAAAAGCCAGAGGGGCTGCTGACCGTATCCAGTGGCCTCCCAGCAACAGGGCCCAGCAGCTGTTGGGCCTCCCATTAAGAGAATGTGCTCTGGGTCCAAGCACTCCAGACCCATCTGGGAAGAGGTGAAGTAACACTGGAAGGACCAATATCCATGGGCTGAAGATTGTACAATGCAGTGTACTAAGTCCTACCCTCTGGTTCCTTGGTTATTGAGCAAGGCTCCTCTGCTGCACTCATCACAATCCCCGCCAAAAAGCTCCTATTCTCCTGAAGAAACTGGAAGAGTTGACAGAGAACAACAGAGGACTCAGAGGCCCAGGCTTGGATGCAGCACGCCTTTAATTAGCAACAGCAAAGGAAAGAGAGAGAGGAGAGTGGAAGAAGGAAATAAACAGCTGAAAGCTCTAAACACAATGCCTCAAAGCACTTCTGTGCACCACCACGTTCTGAGGTTTTAGGAGGTGCTTTTGCAGGCACATTTCCAGCAGGTTTAGCAGGGCCGACATCTGCTGCCACAGTAGCCGCTGGTGATGCAGGAGAGGTCAAGGCCCCCGGAGGAGATGGGAACGCCGTTAGAGCTGAGGATGCTGCCAACAGCAGCGGAGGTGGAGGAGCCGACGGCGGTGTTCTGAGGGAAGGAGCTGAGGATGGGTCCGGGCAGGGTCACCACCACCGCGGAGGGCTGGATGGCGATGGTGGAGCTCTGGCACTGCCGCACACAGCACTCATTGCAGCTGCTGGCCAGCGGGCACGGGCCGCAGGGCTGGCAGGGCTGGCACGGGTTGCAGCAGGACATGTCCGGGGGCTGGAGGTGAACCTGGAGAGAGAGCAGAGGGGAATCAGAGCACAGAGATATGGAAGGAGCACTTCACTACAAATCCACCATATCACTGCAAAGGGGTCAAATAGATCTGCTGAGATGGGAGGTAGAACGCTGCCCGTGAGGTAAAAGGGTTTCTTGGCCTCATCCAGATACGGTCTTGAAAAGTGTCCCCAGCCCCAGTGAAGCTGCTGCCTGTTTCTTCAAGGAAGAGCCTCTTCACACAAGAAACCTGTACAACTTGACTCAGAAATTGTCTTTTTTACCCCTCTCATTATAAGCAGCACAACTACCCAGCACAGGATGGAGGAGCAGGATTCTGCAGGGCCAGGAAAGGGAGGGGAGGAAAGGGCTTCAGACTCACCTGATTCCCAAGGAGAAGGAGGCGAGAGAAGTGGATGAGAGAGCGAGGAGCTGCACGGGCTTTTATGGTGGCCCTGACCTGCCTCAGGCTCGGACGCAGCTTCCACGGAAGTGGCAATTTTCTAAGGTGCTCATGATGGACGGAAAGCATCCCAGCTAATGACATGGGCTGGGTGCTTGTTTTCCCCAACCCTCCTTGATCCTTTCCTGCCTTATGCCATGCCCCTTCCCTCCTGGAAGCTTCTTCTGCGTGCTGGGATGGAGACGTTCCAGGATTTCTGGGTCAGGAATGTGTCAGTGCCAGGAGAAGACTCAGCTCAAGTGCCGCATGGGTGCTGTGCAGGCAACTGATGCTGGACTGGGGCACAGTGGTGGGGCTGCCTATGGTTGCGATGGAAGCAGAGACCCTGCAATCCTTGGCTGGTCACCCAAGGGCTGTCCTTGAGGGAACACGTACTGGGTCTTTTTCTTCCTCTCCCTCCCATCACGATGAAGGGATTTTCCTAGGCTTGCTGCCTTCTGCCCTGCCCCGTCCTGAGGAAGCATTTGAGAGTCCCTTTTGGCACCGATGTTAAAATACAGCAAGGGCAGAGGAATCAGCATAAACCTCACGGCTTCCATCGAGCTTGTGTAGGACTCTCTACATGACATTCTCTCCCTCAACTGTGTCAACCACACTATTCAGCTCGGTTTCACCTGCAGACTTGTAGAGGTTTCACTCGATCCCTTTGTTGATGAACCACTGTCATGTGTCCCAGCCTCCACTTCCACTTGCAATTGTCAAAGGACCACGAGTGGCACAACCTTCCTCCCACCATCCAAGACAACACACTTCTTTCTTGAGTACTCAAGACCATGACCCAAAAAAGGATTACATGGAGGCAGAGGCTGGGATACAGATAATTTTAATGATTCTGAAGGGGGTACTGAAGTCACTTCTAGAGGAGGGGGCAGCCAGAGCACGTAGAGTACTGGAAACACGCAAAAATCTGTGCCCTTTCCCAACAGAAGAGATCCCACAGGACATCCATCTGCTCTTACATGGAGGAAGAGGATTCAGCAGATCCCCCACGATGGCTTTGAGGGTCACATATAAGACGAGAGAGTTGGGAGAGAGAGGAAGATGTCAAATGTCAAAGATGTTCCTTCTTCAGCAGGGAGCTTGGACTAGATGACTGAGAAAGATACCCCTCATCTAAAAGCTCTCTGTGATTCTATGTCCAGAGATGCTCTGTCATGTGGGATTCCTTGAGCATCCAAGGGGAAACACAGGAATGGTGCCCGTTTCCTGACAACTTTGCCACAATCAAGCCCACAGCAACGAGCCAGGCACTCATCAGCTGCCTGCGCGGGATGCCACCAGCACTGAAGCTGAATCTTCTGCCCGTACTTGGGTGTTTCTGTCCCAGAAATCCTCAGCCTTCTCCTCCCAGCACTGAGAGAAGCCTTCATGTGGGAAAGCACAGGGCATCAGGCAGGAAATGAGAAGGCAGCAGGGCAAGAAACCAGGACACAGCCCATGCCATTAGCTGGGATGCTTTGCATTTGATGTGAGCTTGTCAGAAAATTCTCCCTTCCCCACAGGGAGCCTCTGGGCCTAAGGCAGGGCAGGAGCACTATAAAAGGCAGCGCAACTCCCTGCTCTCTCATCCACTTCTCTTGTGTCCTCTCCTTGGGAACCAGGTGAGTGTGAAGTCATTTCCTCACCTCCCATTCCTGGTCATGCAGATTCCTGCTCCTCCATCCTCTACTGTGTAGTGGTGCTGCTTATCATGGGAGAGGGAAGAAGGGCAAATTTCTGACTCAACTTGTGCTGGGGACTTTTGTGAAGAGGCTCTTCCTTGAAGAAATAGATGGCAGCTTCACTGGGGCTGGAGAAACTTTGCAATACTATGTCTGGATGAGGTCAAGAACCCTTTTTGCCTCTCTGCCCACTTCCTACATCCTGTCTCAGCAAATGCATTTTGTCACCTTTGCAGTGATGTGGTGGATTAGTGGCAAAATGCTCCTCCCATGTCTCTGTGCTCTGATTCCTCTCTGCTCTCTCTCCAGGTTCACCTCCAGCCCCCAGACATGTCCTGCTGCAACCCGTGCCAGCCCTGCCAGCCCTGCGGCCCGTGCCCGCTGGCCAGCAGCTGCAATGAGTGCTGTGTGCGGCAGTGCCAGAGCTCCACCATCGCCATCCAGCCCTCCGCGGTGGTGGTGACCCTGCCCGGACCCATCCTCAGCTCCTTCCCTCAGAACACCGTTGTGGGCTCCTCCACCTCCGCTGCTGTTGGCAGCATCCTTAATTCTAATGGAGTTCCCATCTCCTCCGGGGGCCTTGACCTCTCCTGCATCACCAGCGGCTACTGTGGCAGCAGATGTCGGCCCTGCTAAACCTCTGATGACAGCCCAGATGAAGACCCCTACAAATGCAGACATCAATTCTGAACTAAGGACAGATCTCCTGGACATTGCTTTCGGAGAGTCTTAGCATCCGTTGTTTCCCTTCCAACAGAGGGTGGCTGGATGTCTCTGAAAACGTGGCTACAGTCTGAGTTCCCAGTCTTCCTCTCTCTCTATCCCAACTCTTTCTTGTCTTCCATTATTCTGGGCTACATCACCCTCAAGGCCAATGTGGGGGATCTGCTGAGCTCTCTTCCTCCATGTAGCAGCAGATGGATGCCCTGTGGGATCTCCACTGTGGGGAATGGGCACGTGTTTTTGCATGCTGACAGTGCTCTCTGTGCTTTGGCTGCCCCCTCCTCTAGGATTGACTTCAGAGACATTCAGAGTGCCTCCTTGAGAGTCATTAAAGTTTTCTACATTCCATCCTCAGCCTCCATGTAATCCTTTTTTGGTGTCAGTGTCTTGAGTTTTCAAGGAATCAACACATATAAAGAACCATTGCTGCAAGGCAGGGGAACCAGTTCACCCCAGGGGAAGACCTGTCCCAGACAGAGTTGGAGAGCTGGTGGGAGACCGCAGGAAAGAGCACTTGGCAGAGCTCTGAGAAACTTTTCTGGTTTGTTGGAGTGGAGCTTTGCCAGGTTAGAGCTGGCTCCTGTTGCAACTCATTCTATGTCTGATAATTCCTGGGTGCATTGGTTTCTTGATGGCCCAGTTCCTAATTGCCTCATTTTTAATTGCCTACTTGAAGTGTCAGAGGTGCCCATTAATGATGATCTAAAACTTGTGTGGAGATCTTATCACATGTCCTCAGGAAGGGAAAAAACCCTTGGTGGAGCTGCTGGTGTGTTTGTACAAGGCAATGAGCTATAAGACAACACTGAATGAGCTGAGCATCCTCTAGAATCAATGAGGGTCAGGTTCTTCATATAACCATGAAATTCTTCAGTCATGTCTTCTTAACCTGCCCTCAAGGCAAGCCTGATGGGGACCATGTAGCTTCTCATAGTCTGTGGGGCAGACAAACAGACATCATGGAGGAACCAGCATGAAAATCCATAGCTAAGCAGTGCAGGCTCTCTGCTTCCCACAGTGCTCCCTGCACTGATCACCTCCACTTTGACAGACTCTGTTTCCCACTTTAGAAGGGAAAGTGACCTCCATGAGGACCTTTAATCTGTGGATGCTTTCCCAGTTCCTAAGGAGAGTGAAAGGGAACAAGGAAACCCTTTTCCATTCACTGAGGAAAGAGGGATCAGGGACCTTTGCAGTAGCTGTTCCTTTGGGGAGCATCCATTGGAAAAGAGGAAGACATTCCTGGCTTCTCTGCTGCCAGTGACCACCAGCACTGTGCCCTGGCCCACACAAGCTATTAAACACAGGAGGCCCTGGAGAGTCAGGAGCCCCATGAGCTCTTGAATGAGGGCATTCCTGTTGCTGTGGTTGGAACTGTATGGGCATTATTGAAACTAACTCCAGTTGGTGGCCGGTCGCAAGTGGGTTTCACCAGGCCTCAGTAAAAACATACAGCTACAGCTTCTCCTTCTGAGGGACATCAGATGGAAAATGCCCAAACCCTTTCCCAGGATGCTTGCTTTGAAACAAAAGCTCCTCCCTCTGCACAAGGGCTAATCAGTAGATAGGGTGCTACCATCTCAACAGAGAGAGGAGAACCCTGTAACCTCCAAGATTTTAATGGGTCAAGAGCAAAGGCCTTATCAAGGAATCTAGCCCATCCAAGTCTGCCTGGAGACAGCATGAAAACTGTTGCCTTGGGTTCACAGCCTCCCAGGTGATGATGATGCCAGGCAGAAGGAGGGAGATGATGGCCACTTCTGGGAGAGGGGTGGACCTGGACTCCCTTCTCCTGCAAAGGGTTTTAGCTCTGTGGCCAGGGCCAGCCTGAACTCTCTGAAAACATGGCCAATGTTTCTCATTGTCTTCCTGCACTTGCTCCATTCCTTCCTTTTCCCTTGTTCTTTTCCTCTGCTCTGGGTTTCAAGGCTCCTTCCAAATCCAGCTTAGGTTGTGGGGGGAGGGGACCCTACCTGGCCTTTTCTCTGTTGGGCACTGACTCTTGGCTTCCCAGGTCAATCTTTCCACTCAGACCTCTCTCCTCAGAGATATGTTAATCCCCTACTTTCAATCCTTAACCTCTGCTGCAGACCAGCCACCAACTCTGTGTATTTCCTTTCGTCTCTGGATGCTGGTTAAATCCACCCAGGGAGAAAGCAGTTGCATTGGGAGGGAACAAATGGGTGAGCAATGGTCCTTCTCTCATTCCTGGATTAATAGGAGGGCAGAACGCACTGACCTCCTCCTTTCCCTTAGGCCCGAGAGTGACATCTCTGGCTTCTCCACAGCCAGTGACCATCAGTGTATCCCTCACTGACCAAAATATTCCCCTTGGCCTCAGAGGCTGATCTTTGCTCGTGCTGCCTTCCTGGGAGAATCCCAGTGCTGCAGGAGGACCCTGCAGGCCAGCAGCCACACAAGCACTTAATGTGGTTTCTTATTTCTCAGGAGGGAGCTGTGTTGAGGGAGAAGCCTTTGGCAGACAATAGCTGTGAGGATGGAAGGAGAGGATGGAAGAAGAAATCATCTTTGCTACCACTCAAAGTCTCCTCCTCGTCGTTTCTCCTGGCTTGGTTGGTCGTAATGTTTGTTGGGAAGACCTGGTTTGCTAGCCACGTCTGGAGAGTTTTACTGAGTGGAGCTCGTTCCAGTTGGTGTCTGGTCACAAGTTTAATATCCTTATCAACGGCCTAGTTTTGAGGATTGATTGAACCCTCAGGATGCTTGCAGTTGACAGCAAGCTGGGCTGGATTGTCGATCAGCTCCAAGACAGGAAGGCTCTGCAAAGGAATCTGGGACAAGCTGGCTTGATGGACGGTTGGCAATAGGGAGGTGTTAAACAACGTCAAATTCTGGGTCTTGCACTTGGATCAAATAGCCCCATGAGGCTCTCCAGGCTTGGACAAGTGTGGCTGGATCACTGCCTGGAGGAAAAGGCCCTGGGGGTGCTGGTTGACTGTGGCTGAAGATGATCCAGCCGTTTCCCAGGTGTCTGAGAAGTCCAAAAGCATCGTGGCCTGGATCAGCCATGGTGTGTCCAGCAGGAGCAGGGAAGATCCTGTCCCCAGGCACGCAGCACTGATGACGCTTAACTTGAAATCTTGTCTATAGGTTTTGGACCCTTCCCAACAAGAAAGATATGGAGGGGCTGTAGCACGTGTCCACAGAAGAGGAACAGAGCTGGAGAAGGATCTGGAGCCAGGGAGTTCTGGTAGTGGCTGAGAGACCTGAGAATTTTTATCTAGAAAAGAGGAGCCTGAGGGCTAATCCACAACTCCTTGAAAGGAAATTGCAGTGAGATGCACACTGGTCTCATCTTCCAGTTGGAAAGTGATAGGAGTTGAGGAAATAGCCTCAAGTGTCTCCAGGGGTGGTTTAGACTAGGTATGAGGAAACATTTCTTGACGGAAAGTAGGTGGAGCCCTGGCAGAGGCTGACCAGGTCAGTGCTTGAGTCTGAATACCTCGAAGTGCTGCAAGAACACGTGGCTGTTGCGTTTAAGGACATGGCTTTAAAGACATCGAAGGGTTGCACTGATAGAAAGACCTGATGATTTTAGAGGTATGCCTGAACCGTTATAATTCTAGGATTTCCCAAAAGCCAGAGGGGCTGCTAACCACATCCAGTGGTCTTCAAGGGACAAGGTCTCCTCCCTTTTAGGGCAGCAGTTCTTGGGCTTATTAAGAGAATGTGCCCTGGGGCTAAGAACTCCAGGCCCATCTGGGAAGAGGTGAAGTAAGGCTGGAAGGACCAATGGCCATGGGCTGAAGAGAAGCAGGAATGTCTTCGGCACCTCCAAAGTCATGTCAAAAACAAATGCAAGGCAGTGAACCGAGTCCTACCCTCTGGTTCCTTGGGCATTGAGCAAGGCTCTCTGGTTGCACTAAGCCCAGTGCCCTCCAAAAAAACTCCTTTTCCCCTGAAGAAACTGGAAGAGTTGACAGAGAACAAAAGAGGACTCAGAGGCCCAGGCTTGGATGCAGCACGCCTTTAATTAGCAACAGCAAAGGAATAAGAGAGAACAGAGTGGAAGAAGGGAAAAACTGGCTCAAAGCTCTAAACACAATGCCTCAAAGCACTTCTGTGCACCACCACGTTCTGAGGTTTTAGGAGGTGCTTTTGCAGGCACATTTCCAGCAGGTTTAGCAGGGCCGACATCTGCTGCCACAGTAGCCGCTGGTGATGCAGGAGAGGTCAAGGCCCCCGGAGGAGATGGGAACTCCATTAGAATTAAGGATGTTGCCAACAGCAGCGGAGGTGGAGGAGCCGACGGCGGTGTTCTGAGGGAAGGAGCTGAGGATGGGTCCGGGCAGGGTCACCACCACCGCGGAGGGCTGGATGGCGATGGTGGAGCTCTGGCACTGCCGCACACAGCACTCATTGCAGCTGCTGGCCAGCGGGCACGGGCCGCAGGGCTGGCAGGGCTGGCACGGGTTGCAGCAGGACATGTCTGGGGGCTGGAGGTGAACCTGGAGAGAGAGCAGAGGGGAATCAGAGCACAGAGATATGGAAGGAGCACTTCACTACAAATCCACCACATCACTGCAAAGGGGTCAAGTAGATCTGCTGAGATGGGAGGTAGAACGCTGCCTGTGAGGTAAAAGGGTTTCTTGGCCTCATCCAGATACGGTCTTGAAAAGTGTCCCCAGCCCCAGTGAAGCTGCTGCCTGTTTCTTCAAGGAAGAACCTCTTCACACAAGAAACCTGTACAACTTGAATCATAAATTGTCCTTTTTTTACCCCTCTCATGATAAGCAGCACCACTACCCGGCACAGGATGGAGGAGCAGGAACCTGCAGGACCAGGAAAGGGAGGGGAGGAAAGGGCTTCAGACTCACCTGGTTCCCAAGGAGAAGGAGGTGAGAGAAGTGGATGAGAGAGCGAGGAGCTGCACGGGCTTTTATGGTGGCCCTGACCTGCCTCAGGCTCGGACGCAGCTTCCACGGAAGTGGCAATTTTCTAAGGTGCTCATGATGGACGGAAAACATCCCAGCTAATGACATGGGCTGGGTGCTTGTTTTCCCCAACCCTCCTTGTTCATTTCCTGCCTTATGCCATGCCCCTTCCCTCCTGGAAGCTTCTTCTGCATGCTGGGATGGAGGCGTTCCAGGATTTCTGGGTCAGGAATGTGTCAGTGCCAGGAGAAGACTCAGCTCAAGTGCCGCATGGGTGCTGTGCAGGCAACTGATGCTGGACTGGGGCACAGTGGTGGGGCTGCCGGTGGCTGCGTTGGCAGGCAGAGACCCTGCAATCCTTGGCTGGTCACCCAAGGGCTGTCCTTGAGGGAAGATATGCTGGGTCTTTTTCTTTCTCTCCCTCTCTGCTTAACGAAGAGTTTTAACCAGGGATGCTGCCTGCTTCCCTGCCCGATCCTGAGGAAGCATTTGAGAGTCCCTTTTGGCACCCCTGTTCAAATACAGCAAGGGCAGAGGAGCTGGCATACACCTCACGGCTTCCTTTGAGCTTGTCTAGGACCCTCTGCAGTTCATCCTCTCCCTCAGCTATGTCAATCACACTAATCAGCCTGGTGTCTCCTGCAGACTTACAGACGCTGCACTCGATCCCACTGTCAACGAACCATTGTCCTGTGCCCCAGTCTCCACTTCCTCTGGGAATTGTTAAAGGACCACTTATGCAACCACCTTCCTCCCACCATCCAAGATATTGTGCTTCTTTCTTAAATAGTCAAGAGAGTGGCCCCAAAAAAGTTTTGCATGGAGGCAGAGGCTGAGATACACAACAGTTGAATGACTCAGAAGGGAACACTGAGGTCCCTTTGAGAGGAGGAGGCAGCCAGGGCACGGTGAGCACTGGCACCACACAAAAATCTGTACCCATTCCACACAGAGGAGATCCCACAGGGCGTCCACCTGCTCCTACGTTGAGGGAGAGGGGTCAGAAGATCCCTCACGTTGGCTTGAGCATCACGTAGCCCAGAATGGAAGACAAGAAAGAGCTGGGAGAGAAAGAGGAAGATGTGAAAAGCCAAAGATGTTCCTGCTTCTGCAGGGGTCTTGGACCAAATCACTGAGAAAGATCCTCCTCATCTAAAAGCTCCCTGTGATTCTATGTCCAGTGATTCTCTGTCATGTGGGATTCCTTGGGCATCCAAGGGGAAACAACCAAGCCCACAGCAATGAGCCAGGCACACATCAGCTGCCTGCACAGGATGCCAGCAGCACTGAAGCTGAATCTTGGGTGTTTCTGTCCCAGAAATCCTCAGCCTTCTCATCCCGGCACTGACAGAATCCTTCCTGTGGGAAAGCACAGGGCATCAGGCAGGAAATGAGAAGGCAGCAGGGCAGGAAAGCAGGACACAGCCCATGCCATTAGCTGGGATGCTTTGTGTTTGATGTGAGCTTGTCAGAAAATTCTCCCTTGCCCAGAAGGAATCCCCTGGGCCTGAGGCAGGGCAGGAGCACTATAAAAGGCAGCCCAGCTCCCTGCTCTCTCATCCACTTCTCTTGTGTCCTCTCCCTGGGAACCAGGTGAGTCTGAAGCTTCTTCTCCTCCTCCTTCAAGACCAGGTCTGTGCTCCATGTCTTTCTCAGCTGCTGTGGGCTGTCCTAGCATAGATCTGGGAGCTGCTTTTCCTGGGAGAGGGAAGAAGAGAGGTCTTGAAAAGAGTTGGACTAAGACTTTTTTGATTTCTCTGCTGGTCTTTGATCTGGGCAGTGCCTGATGGGCCTGGAGATGCCTTGCCTCTCCTGGGCTTCATCTGGGCAGTGTTTCTCCTCAGGTGTCCCCATGCTCTCTTTCCTCTCTCCCAGGTGCACCTCTTGCCCAGAGACATGTCCTGCTGCAACCCGTGCCAGCCCTGCCAGCCCTGCGGCCCGTGCCCGCTGGCCAGCAGCTGCAATGAGTGCTGTGTGCGGCAGTGCCAGAGCTCCACCATCGCCATCCAGCCCTCCGCGGTGGTGGTGACCCTGCCCGGACCCATCCTCAGCTCCTACCCTCAGAACACCGCCGTCGGCTCCTCCACCTCCGCTGCTGTTGGCAGCATCCTTAATTCTAATGGAGTTCCCATCTCCTCCGGGGGCCTTGACCTCTCCTGCATCACCAGCGGCTACTGTGGCAGCAGATGTCGGCCCTGCTAAATCTGCTCACAACATCGATGGACGAGAACCTCTGAAGACCTCGGAATGTCGATCTGGACGAGAGACAGAGCTCCGGGGCATTGTGTTTAGAGCTTTGAGCCACTGCTTCCTTCTTCCAGTCCTTTCTCTCTCTTTTCTTTGCTTTTGCCTTGTCCCAATGCCAGCCTAGTGGGGACCTGTTGGCCTCCCTCCCTCTGCAGGGCACGCAGATGGACACCTTGCAGGAGCTGCTCCGTGCCTTGGTGGCTGCCCATGGTTTTACCTTGGAGCCACCTCCTTTTCTTCTTTAGACTCATTAAAGTTGTGCTGCATCCACACCATGGCCTCTGAGTCCTTCCTTCTGTGACAATTCTTCCAATTTGCTCATGAGAAAAGGTGGCTTTTTGGACAGGATTGTCTTGGGGGCAATGGAGGATTGTTTTCCATTCCCCGTGGAAGGAGAGGGTAGGACTCAGCACACTGGTATATCTTTTGTGCCTTGACCCTAGGAGATGTGGAAGTTATTCCTGGTTACTCCTGAGCCCATGGTCATCAGTTCTTCCAGCCTTATTGCACCTTTTCCCTGATGGATCTTGTGCTCTATGCCCTGGAGCACCTTCTGTGAATGGGGAGCTACCGATTCCATTATGACCACCAAGCCTTGTAGCAACGGGAAGGTGCTGCTCTGTGGAGCTCATGACCAGTCCAGGGCAGAGTTGCCCTACTGAGACCAGCTCCTGCTCTCATGAGGGTCACTGAGTACAGGCAGACAGACCTCCTTGTCTGGATGGGAGGGGAAAAACCAATGGAAACAGTGGAGGTTTTGTGCTGGAACACTGGAGGTATCACGGAGGAACCTGAATGGCACTCAGTCCCAGACTGATGCCACACAGCTGCTCATCAATTCCTGTCAGGAACCTGAGGGGTTTCAGCTCCTCCATCTCGCTGAGCAGAGCAGCCAAGGCAGCCCAGGCTCACAACTGCCCTTTCCAGGGTGGGTGTTTGCCAGGACACACACAGGAGCATATTTTCCCTTGGACTCTCCCTGCAGGAGGAGGATGTTGAGGCACTAAACAGTGCCTCAGTAGTGATGTCTTCATGAAAGGGAGAGGTGGCAACCCAGGAACACTGACAACAAGCAGCTGGACTTGGCTAGAATCCTGCTGGAGGAGTCAAAACATGCTGCTTCTTCTTCTCTTGCTGAAGGCCTTCAGCTGGCAAATGCCAAACCCTGTTGATGGGGGCACCACGGAATCAAACGCAGAGATCAATATGATCAGCGAGTGTTCACTTTATTGAGCTTAGCTATTTCTTTATAAACCCTTTTTGATTACATAACTGGGTGCCTACGAGAGTATCTACAGTGTATTATTAGTTAAAGGTAGTTGTCCATAAAGCTGTTACTAACAAATCATTGGCTAATCTAATACACATGCTAAGAAACCAACTTACACTAAAATTAAATATGTTGATAGTTCTCTTGAATTATTTTTCTTTCAGCTGGTACTGGTCCCCACTGAATTAGCTGTTGTAATCCTTTCAGCTGGCATTATTTCATCTTTTGTCTCTCTGTTTCAAGGCCTTGTTAGAGTTGTTCAGTATCACAGCATCCAGGCCTTGTTCCCTGTAAAATGTACCCACAAAACCCCTTTCCCAGGACGCTTGCTTTGAAACAAAAGCTCCTCCCTCTGCACAAGGGACGGTCAGTAGACAGGGTGCTACCATCTCAGTAGAGACAGGAGAACCCTATAACATCCAAGATTTTAATGGGTCAAGAGCAAAGACCTGATCAAGGAATCTAGCCCATCCAAGTCTGCCTGGAGACAGCATGAAAACTGTTGCCTTGGGTTCACAGCCTCCCAGGTGATGATGATGCCAGGCAGAAGGAGGGAGATGATGGCCACTTCTGTGAGAGGGGTGGACCTGGACTCCCTTCTCCTGCAACGGGTTTGAGCTCTGTGAGAGGGGCCAGCCTGAACTCTCTGATAACATGGCCAATGTTTCTCATTGCCTTCCTCCACTCCCTCCGTTCCTTCCTTTTCCCTTCTTCTTTTGCACTTCTCCAGATCTTGAGGCTCCTTCCAAGGCCAGTTTACATGGAGGGGGACCTACCTGGCCTTTTCTCTGTTGGGCACTGACTCTTGGCTGCCCAGGTCAATCTTACCAATCAGACCTCTGTCCTCAGAGACATCTTAGTCCCCTCTTTACACTCCTTAACCCCTGCTGCAGACCAGCCACGAAATCTGAGTGATCTTTTCCTCTCTGGATGCTCTCTACAGCGACCCAGGGAGAAAGCAGTTGCATTGGGAGGGAACAAATGGGTGGGCAATGGGCCCTCTCTCATTCCTGGATTAATGGGAGGGCAGAACGCACTGACTGTGGGCCTCCTCTTGTCCCTTAGGTCTGAGAGTTACATCTCTGGCTTCTCCGCAGCCAGTGACCATCAGCGTATCCCTCACTGACCAGAAATATTCCCCGTGGCCTCAGAGCCTCATGTTGCTTTCGTGGGAAAATCCCAGTGCTGCAGGACCTTGAAATTCAGTGGCCGCACAAGGACTCAGGCTGTTCCTCTTGCCTGGGAGGGAGCTGTGCTGGGGGAGAAGTCTTTGGGAGATGATGGCTATAAGGATCGAAGAAGAGGATATTAGGAGAATTCAACTTCACTAGACCTCAAAGTCTCCTCTTCCTCGTCTTCTTCCTGGCTTGGTTGGGCCAAATTGTCATTGGGAAAAAAACCTGGCTGTCTAGGCAAGTCCAGAGAGTTGTATTGAGGGGAGACCTCATCTCCATCCAAAACTCCTTGAAAGGAGATTGCAGTGAGGTGCATGTTGGTCTCTTCTCCCTGCTGGAAAGAGATCAGAGTTGAGCTAATGGCCACAAGTTTCCTCAGGAGAAGTTTAGACTGGGTATAAGGAAATATTTCTCGACTGAAAGAAGGTGAAGCCCTGGCAGAGGCCAACCAGGTCAGTAGTTGAGTCTAAATACCTGGAAGTGTTACAAGAATGCATGGCTGTGACGTTTAAGGACATGGCTTTGAAGACATTGAAGGGTTTCACTGATGGAAAGATCTGATGATCTCAGAAGTTTGCTTGAACCTTTATGGTTCTCAGATTTCCCAAAAGCCAGAGGGGCTGCTGACCGTATCCAGTGGCCTCCCAGCAACAGGGCCCAGCAGCTGTTGGGCCTCCCATTAAGAGAATGTGCTCTGGGTCCAAGCACTCCAGGCCCGTCTGGGAAGAGGTGAAGTAACACTGGAAGGACCAATATCCATGGGCTGAAGATTGTACAATGCAGTGTACTAAGTCCTACCCTCTGGTTCCTTAGGGATTGAGCAAGGCTCTCTGGTTGCACTAAGCCCAGTGCTCTCCAATAAAACTCCTTTTCCCCTGAAGAAACTGGAAGAGTTGACAGAGAACAAAAGAGGACTCAGAGGCCCAGGCTTGGATGCAGCACGCCTTTAATTAGCAACAGCAAAGGAATAAGAGAGAACAGAGTGGAAGAAGGGAAAAACTGGCTCAAAGCTCTAAACACAATGCCTCAAAGCACTTCTGTGCACCACCACGTTCTGAGGTTTTAGGAGGTGCTTTTGCAGGCACATTTCCAGCAGGTTTAGCAGGGCCGACATCTGCTGCCACAGTAGCCGCTGGTGATGCAGGAGAGGTCAAGGCCCCTGGAGGAGATGGGAACTCCATTAGAATTAAGGATGTTGCCAACAGCAGCGGAGGTGGAGGAGCCGACGGCGGTGTTCTGAGGGTAGGAGCTGAGGATGGGTCCGGGCAGGGTCACCACCACCGCGGAGGGCTGGATGGCGATGGTGGAGCTCTGGCACTGCCGCACACAGCACTCATTGCAGCTGCTGGCCAGCGGGCACGGGCCGCAGGGCTGGCAGGGCTGGCACGGGTTGCAGCAGGACATGTCTGGGGGCTGCAGGTGAACCTGGAGAGAGAGCAGAGGGGAATCAGAGCACAGAGATATGGAAGGAGCACTTCACTACAAATCCACCACATCACTGCAAAGGGGTCAAGTAGATCTGCTGAGATGGGAGGTAGAACGCTGCCTGTGAGGTAAAAGGGTTTCTTGGCCTCATCCAGATACGGTCTTGAAAAGTGTCCCCAGCCCCAGTGAAGCTGCTGCCTGTTTCTTCAAGAAAGAGCCTCTTCACACAAGAAACTTGTACAACTTGACTCAGAAATTGTCCTTTTTTTACCCCTCTCATTATAAGCAGCACCACTACCCGGCACAGGATGGAGGAGCAGGATTCTGCAGGGCCAGGAAAGGGAGGGGAGGAAAGGGCTTCAGACTCACCTGATTCCCAAGGAGAAGGAGGCGAGAGAAGTGGATGAGAGAGCGAGGAGCTGCACGGGCTTTTATGGTGGCCCGGACCTGCCTCAGGCTCGGACGCAGCTTCCACGGAAGTGGCAATTTTCTAAGGTGCTCATGATGGACGGAAAGCATCCCAGCTAATGACATGGGCTGGGTGCTTGTTTTCCCCAACCCTCCTTGATCCTTTCCTGCCTTATGCCATGCCCCTTCCCTCCTGGAAGCTTCTTCTGCGTGCTGGGATGGAGGCGTTCCAGGATTTCTGGGTCAGGAATGTGTCAGTGCCAGGAGAAGACTCAGCTCAAGTGCCGCATGGGTGCTGTGCAGGCAACTGATGCTGGACTGGGGCACAGTGGTGGGGCTGCCGGTGGCTGCGTTGGCAGGCAGAGACCCTGCAATCCTTGGCTGGTCACCCAAGGGCTGTCCTTGAGGGAACACGTACTGGGTCTTTTTCTTTCCCTCCCTGCCTGCATAACGAAGAGTTTTTCCTAGGGATGCTGCCTGCTTCCCTGCCCGGTCCTGAGGAAGCATTTGAGAGTCCCTTTTGGCACCGATGTTAAAATACAGCAAGGGCAGAGGAATCAGCATAAACCTCACGGCTTCCATCGAGCTTGTGTAGGACTCTCTACATGACATTCTCTCCCTCAACTGTGTCAACCACACTATTCAGCTCGGTTTCACCTGCAGACTTGTAGAGGTTTCACTCGATCCCTTTGTTGATGAACCACTGTCATGTGTCCCAGCCTCCACTTCCACTTGCAATTGTCAAAGGACCACGAGTGGCACAACCTTCCTCCCACCATCCAAGACAACACACTTCTTTCTTGAGTACTCAAGACCATGACCCAAAAAAGGATTACATGGAGGCAGAGGCTGGGATACAGATAATTTTAATGATTCTGAAGGGGGTACTGAAGTCACTTCTAGAGGAGGGGGCAGCCAGAGCACGTAGAGTACTGGAAACACGCAAAAATCTGTGCCCTTTCCCAACAGAAGAGATCCCACAGGACATCCATCTGCTCTTACATGGAGGAAGAGGATTCAGCAGATCCCCCACGATGGCTTTGAGGGTCACATATAAGACGAGAGAGTTGGGAGAGAGAGGAAGATGTCAAATGTCAAAGATGTTCCTTCTTCAGCAGGGAGCTTGGACTAGATGACTGAGAAAGATACCCCTCATCTAAAAGCTCTCTGTGATTCTATGTCCAGAGATGCTCTGTCATGTGGGATTCCTTGAGCATCCAAGGGGAAACACAGGAATGGTGCCCGTTTCCTGACAACGTTGCCACAATCAAGCCCACAGCAATGAGCCAGGCACTCATCAGCTGCCTGCACGGGATGCCACCAGCACTGAAGCTGAATCTTCTGCCCGTACTTGGGTGTTTCTGTCCCAGAAATCCTCAGCCTTCTCCTCCCAGCACTGAGAGAAGCCTTCATGTGGGAAAGCACAGGGCATCAGGCAGGAAATGAGAAGGCAGCAGGGCAAGAAACCAGGACACAGCCCATGCCATTAGCTGGGATGCTTTGCATTTGATGTGAGCTTGTCAGAAAATTCTCCCTTCCCCACAGGGAGCCTCTGGGCCTAAGGCAGGGCAGGAGCACTATAAAAGGCAGCGCAACTCCCTGCTCTCTCATCCACTTCTCTTGTGTCCTCTCCTTGGGAACCAGGTGAGTGTGAAGTCATTTCCTCACCTCCCATTCCTGGTCATGCAGATTCCTGCTCCTCCATCCTCTACTGTGTAGTGGTGCTGCTTATCATGGGAGAGGGAAGAAGGGCAAATTTCTGACTCAACTTGTGCTGGGGACTTTTGTGAAGAGGCTCTTCCTTGAAGAAATAGATGGCAGCTTCACTGGGGCTGGAGAAACTTTGCAATACTGTGTCTGGATGAGGTCAAGAACCCTTTTTGCCTCTCTGCCCACTTCCTACATCCTGTCTCAGCAAATGCATTTTGTCACCTTTGCAGTGATGTGGTGGATTAGTGGCAAAATGCTCCTCCCATGTCTCTGTGCTCTGATTCCTCTCTGCTCTCTCTCCAGGTTCACCTCCAGCCCCCAGACATGTCCTGCTGCAACCCGTGCCAGCCCTGCCAGCCCTGCGGCCCGTGCCCGCTGGCCAGCAGCTGCAATGAGTGCTGTGTGCGGCAGTGCCAGAGCTCCACCATCGCCATCCAGCCCTCCGCGGTGGTGGTGACCCTGCCCGGACCCATCCTCAGCTCCTTCCCTCAGAACACCGTTGCGGGCTCCTCCACCTCCGCTGCTGTTGGCAGCATCCTTAATTCTAACGGAGTTCCCATCTCTTCCGGGGGCCTTGACCTCTCCTGCATCACCAGCGGCTACTGTGGCAGCAGATGTCGGCCCTGCTAAACCTCTGATGACAGCCCAGATGAAGACCCCTACAAATGCAGACATCAATTCTGAACTAAGGACAGATCTCCTGGACATTGCTTTCGGAGAGTCTTAGCATCCGTTGTTTCCCTTCCAACAGAGAGTGGCTGGGTGTCTCTGAAAATGTGGCTACAGTCTGAGTTCCCAGTCTTCCTCTCTCTCTATCCCAACTCTTTCTTGTCTTCCATTATTCTGGGCTACATCACCCTCAAGGCCAATGTGGGGGATCTGCTGAGCTCTCTTCCTCCATGTAGCATCAGATGGATGCCCTGTGGGATCTCCACTGTGGGGAATGGGCACGTGTTTTTGCATGCTGACAGTGCTCTCTGTGCTTTGGCTGCCCCCTCCTCTAGGATTGACTTCAGAGACATTCAGAGTGCCTCCTTGAGAGTCATTAAAGTTTTCTGCATTCCATCCTCAGCCTCCATGTAATCCTTTTTTGGTGTCAGTGTCTTGAGTTTTCAAGGAATCAACACATATACAGAACCATTGCTGCAAGGCAGGGGAACCAGTTCACCCCAGGGGAAGACCTGTCCCAGACAGAGTTGGAGAGCTGGTGGGAGACCGCAGGAAAGAGATCTTGGCAGAGCTCTGAGAAACTTTTCTGGTTTGTTGGAGTGGAGCTTTGCCAGGTTAGAGCTGGCTCCTGTTGCAACTCGTTCTATGTCTGATAATTCCTGGGTGCATTGGTTTCTTGATGGCCCAGTTCCTAATTGCCTCATTTTTAATTGCCTACTTGAAGTGTCAGAGGTGCCCATTAATGATGATCTAAAACTTGTGTGGAGATCTTATCACATGTCCTCAGGAAGGGAAAAAACCCTTGGTGGAGCTGCTGGTGTGTTTGTACAAGGCAATGAGCTATAAGACCACACTGAATGAGGTGAGCATCCTCTAGAATCAATGAGGGTCAGGTTCTTCATATAACCATGAAGTTCTTCAGCCATGTCTTCTTAACCTGCCCTCAAGGCAAGCCTGATGGGGACCATGTAGCTTCTCATAGTCTGTGGGGCAGACAAACAGACATCATGGAGGAACCAGCATGAAAATCCATAGCTAAGCAGTGCAGGCTCTCTGCTTCCCGCAGTGCTCCCTGCACTGATCACCTCCACTTTGACAGACTCTGTTTCCCACTTTAGAAGGGAAAGTGACCTCCATGAGGACCTTTAATCCGTGGATGCTTTCCCAGTTCCTAAGGAGAGTGAAAGGGCATGAGGGAACAAGGAAACCCTTTTCCATTCACTGAGGAAAGAGGGATCAGGGACCTTTGCAGTAGCTGTTCCTTTGGGAAGCATCCATTGGAAAAGTGGAAGACATTCCTGGCTTCTCTGCTGCCAGTGACCACCAGCACTGTGCCCTGGCCCACACAAGCTATTAAACACAGGAGGCCCCGGAGAGTCAGGAGCCCCATGAGCTCTTGAATGAGGGCATTCCTATTGCTGTGGTTGGAACTCTGTGGGCATTATTGAAACTAACTCCAGTTGGTGGCCGGTCGCAAGTGGGTTTCACCAGGCCTCAGTAAAAACATACAGCTACAGCTTCTCCTTCTGAGGGACATCAGATGGAAAATGCCCAAACCCTTTCCCAGGATGCTTGCTTTGAAACAAAAGCTCCTCCCTCTGCACAAGGGCTAATCAGTAGATAGGGTGCTACCATCTCAACAGAGAGAGGAGAACCCTGTAACCTCCAAGATTTTAATGGGTCAAGAGCAAAGACCTTATCAAGGAATCTAGCCCGTCCAAGTCTGCCTGGAGACAGCATGAAAACTGTTGACTTGTGTTCACAGCCTCCCAGGTGACGATGATGCCAGGCAGAAGGAGGGAGATGATGGCCACTTCTGGGAGAGGGGTGGACCTGGACTCCCTTCTCCTGCAAAGGGTTTTAGCTCTGTGGCCAGGGCCAGCCTGAACTCTCTGAAAACATGGCCAATGTTTCTCATTGTCTTCCTGCACTTGCTCCATTCCTTCCTTTTCCCTTGTTCTTTTCCTCTGCTCTGGGTTTCAAGGCTCCTTCCAAATCCAGCTTAGGTTGTGGGGGGAGGGGACCCTACCTGGCCTTTTCTCTGTTGGGCACTGACTCTTGGCTTCCCAGGTCAATCTTTCCACTCAGACCTCTCTCCTCAGAGACATGGTAATCCCCTATTTACAGTCCTTAACCTCTGCTGCAGACCAGCCACCAACTCTGTGTATTTCCTTTCGTCTCTGGATGCTGGTTAAATCCACCCAGGGAGAAAGCAGTTGCATTGGGAGGGAACAAATGGGTGAGCAATGTTCCCTCTCTCATTCCTGGAGTAATGGGAGGGCAGAACACACTGACCTCCTCCTTTCCCGTAGGCCCGAGAGTGACATCTCTGGCTTCTCCACAGCCAGTGACCATCAGTGTATCCCTCACTGACCAAAATATTCCCCTTGGCCTCAGAGGCTGATCTTTGCTCGTGCTGCCTTCCTGGGAGAATCCCAGTGCTGCAGGAGGACCCTGCAGGCCAGCAGCCACACAAGCACTTAATGTGGTTTCTTATTTCTCAGGAGGGAGCTGTGTTGAGGGAGAAGCCTTTGGCAGACAATAGCTGTGAGGATGGAAGGAGAGGATGGAAGGAGAAATCATCTTTGCTACCACTCAAAGTCTCCTCCTCGTCGTTTCTCCTGGCTTGGTTGGTCGTAATTTTTGTTGGGAAGACCTGGTTTGCTAGCCACATCTGGAGAGTTTTACTGAGTGGAGCTCATTCCAGTTGGTGTCTGGTCGCAAGTTTAATATCCTTATCAACGGCCTAGTTTTGAGGATTGATTGAACCCTCAGGATGCTTGCAGTTGACAGCAAGCTGGGCTGGATTGTCGATCAGCTCAAAGACAGGAAGGCTCTGCAAAGGAATCTGGGACAGGCTGGCTTGATGGACGGTGGGCAATAGGGAGGTGTTAAACAACGCCGAATTCTGGGTCTTGCACTTGGATCAAATAGCCCCATGAGGCTCTCCAGGCTTGGACAAGTGTGGCTGGATCACTGCCTGGAGGAAAAGGCCCTGGGGGTGCTGGTTGACTGTGGCTGAAGATGATCCAGCCGTTTCCCAGGTGTCTGAGAAGTCCAAAAGCATCGTGGCCTGGATCAGCCATGGTGTGTCCAGCAGGAGCAGGGAAGATCCTGTCCCCAGGCACGCAGCACTGATGACGCTTAACTTGAAATCTTGTCTATAGGTTTTGGACCCTTCCCAACAAGAAAGATATTGAGGGGCTGCAGCACGTGTCCACAGAAGAGGAACAGAGCTGGAGAAGGATCTGGAGCCAGGGAGTTCTGGTAGTGGCTGAGAGACCTGAGAATTTTTATCTAGAAAAGAGGAGCCTGAGGGCTAATCCACAACTCCTTGAAAGGAAATTGCAGTGAGATGCACACTGGTCTCATCTTCCAGTTGGAAAGTGATAGGAGTTGAGGAAATAGCCTCAAGTGTCTCCAGGGGTGGTTTAGACTAGGTATGAGGAAACATTTCTTGACGGAAAGTAGGTGGAGCCCTGGCAGAGGCTGACCAGGTCAGTGCTTGAGTCTGAATACCTCGAAGTGCTGCAAGAACACGTGGCTGTTGCATTTAAGGACATGGCTTTAAAGACATCGAAGGGTTGCACTGATAGGAAGACCTGATGATTTTAGAGGTATGCCTGAACCGTTATAATTCTAGGATTTCCCAAAAGCCAGAGGGCTGCTAACCACATCCAGTGGTCTTCAAGTGACAAGGTCTCCTCCCTTTTAGGGAGTTCTTAGGGAGTTAGCAGTTCTTGGGCTTATTAAGAGAATGTGCCCTGGGGCTAAGAACTCCAGGCCCATCTGGGAAGAGGTGAAGTAAGGCTGGAAGGACCAATGGCCATGGGCTGAAGAGAAGCAGGAATGTCTTCGGCACCTCCAAAGTCATGTCAAAAACAAATGCAAGGCAGTGAACCGAGTCCCACACTCTGGTTCCTTGGGGATTGAGCAAGGCTCTCTGGTTGCACTAAGCCCAGTGCCCTCCGAAAAAACTCCTTTTCCCCTGAAGAAACTGGAAGAGTTGACAGAGAACAAAAGAGGACTCAGAGGCCCAGGCTTGAATGCAGCACACCTTTAATTAGCAACAGCAAAGGAAAGAGAGAGAGGAGAGTGGAAGAAGGAAATAAACAGCTTAAAGCTCTAAACACAATGCCTCAAAGCACTCTGTGCACCACCACGTTCTGAGGTTTTAGGAGGTGCTTTTGCAGGCACATTTCCAGCAGGTTTAGCAGGGCCGACATCTGCTGCCACAGTAGCCGCTGGTGATGCAGGAGAGGTCAAGGCCCCCGGAGGAGATGGGAACTCCATTAGAATTAAGGATGCTGCCAACAGCAGCGGAGGTGGAGGAGCCGACAGCGGTGTTCTGAGGGAAGGAGCTGAGGATGGGTCCGGGCAGGGTCACCACCACCGCGGAGGGCTGGATGGCGATGGTGGAGCTCTGGCACTGCCGCACACAGCACTCATTGCAGCTGCTGGCCAGCGGGCACGGGCCGCAGGGCTGGCAGGGCTGGCACGGGTTGCAGCAGGACATGTCTGGGGGCTGCAGGTGAACCTGGAGAGAGAGCAGAGAGGAATCAGAGCACAGAGATATGGAAGGAGCACTTCACTACAAATCCACCACATCACTGCAAAGGGGTCAAGTAGATCTGCTGAGATGGGAGGTAGAATGCTGCTGGTGAAGCAAAAGGGTTTCTTGGCCTCATCCAGACACGGTCTTGAAAAGTGTCCCCAGCCCCAGTGAAGCTGCTGCCTGTTTCTTCAAGGAAGAGCCTCTTCACACAAGAAACCTGTACAACTTGACTCAGAAATTGTCCTTTTTTTACCCCTCTCATGATAAGTAGCACTACTATCCTGCAGAGGATGGAGGAGCAGGAATCTGCAGGACCAGGAAAGGGAGGGGAGGAAAGGGCTTCAGACCCACCTGGTTCCCAAGGAGAAGGAGGTGAGAGAAGTGGATGAGAGAGTGAGGAGCTGCACGGGCTTTTATGGTGGCCCTGACCTGCCTCAGGCTCGGACGCAGCTTCCACGGAAGTGGCAATTTTCTAAGGTGCTCATGATGGACGGAAAGCATCCCAGCTAATGACATGGGCTGGGTGCTTGTTTTCCCCAACCCTCCTTGTTCATTTCCTGCCTTATGCCATGCCCCTTCCCTCCTGGAAGCTTCTTCTGCGTGCTGGGATGGAGGCGTTCCAGGATTTCTGGGTCAGGAATGTGTCAGTGCCAGGAGAAGACTCAGCTCAAGTGCCGCATGGGTGCTGTGCAGGCAACTGATGCTGGACTGGGGCACAGTGGTGGGGCTGCCGGTGGCTGCGTTGGCAGGCAGAGACCCTGCAATCCTTGGCTGGTCACCCAAGGGCTGTCCTTGAGGGAACATGTACTGGGTCTTTTTCTTTCTCTCCCTCTCTGCTTAACGAAGAGTTTTAACCAGGGATGCTGCCTGCTTCCCTTCCCAGTCCCGAGGAAGCATTTGAGAGTCCCTTTTGGCACCCCTGTTCAAATACAGCAAGGGCAGAGGAGCTGGCATACACCTCACGGCTTCCATCGAGCTTGTCTAGGACCCTCTGCAGTTCATCCTCTCCCTCAGCTATGTCAATCACACTAATCAGCCTGGTGTCTCCTGCAGACTTACAGACGCTGCACTCGATCCCACTGTCAACGAACCATTGTCCTGTGCCCCAGTCTCCACTTCCTCTGGGAATTGTTAAAGGACCACTTATGCAACCACCTTCCTCCCACCATCCAAGATATTGTGCTTCTTTCTTAAATAGTCAAGAGAGTGGCCCCAAAAAAGTTTTGCATGGAGGCAGAGGCTGAGATACACAACAGTTGAATGACTCAGAAGGGAACACTGAGGTCCCTTTGAGAGGAGGAGGCAGCCAGGGCACGGTGAGCACTGGCACCACGCAAAAATCTGTACCCATTCCACACAGAGGAGATCCCACAGGGCGTCCACCTGCTCCTACGTTGAGGGAGAGAGGTCAGAAGATCCCTCACGTTGGCTTGAGCATCACGTAGCCCAGAATGGAAGACAAGAAAGAGCTGGGAGAGAAAGAGGAAGATGTGAAAAGCCAAAGATGTTCCTGCTTCTGCAGGGGTCTTGGACCAAATCACTGAGAAAGATCCTCCTCATCTAAAAGCTCCCTGTGATTCTATGTCCAGTGATTCTCTGTCATGTGGGATTCCTTGGGCATCCAAGGGGAAACAACCAAGCCCACAGCAATGAGCCAGGCACACATCAGCTGCCTGCACGGGATGCCACCAGCACTGAAGCTGAATCTTGGGTGTTTCTGTCCCAGAAATCCTCAGCCTTCTCATCCCAGCACTGAGAGAAGCCTTCATGTGGGAAAGCACAGGGCATCAGGCAGGAAATGAGAAGGGAGCAGGGCAGGAAAGCAGGACACAGCCCATGCCATTAGCTGGGATGCTTTGTGTTTGACGTGAGCTTGTCAGAAAATTCTCCCTTGCCCAGAAGGAATCCCCTGGGCCTGAGGCAGGGCAGGAGCACTATAAAAGGCAGCCCAGCTCCCTGCTCTCTCATCCACTTCTCTTGTGTCCTCTCCCTGGGAACCAGGTGAGTCTGAAGCTTCTTCTCCTCCTCCTTCAAGACCAGGTCTGTGCTCCATGTCTTTCTCAGCTGCTGTGGGCTGTCCTAGCATAGATCTGGGAGCTGCTTTTCCTGGGAGAGGGAAGAAGAGAGGTCTTGAAAAGAGTTGGACTAAGACTTTTTTGATTTCTCTGCTGGTCTTTGATCTGGGCAGTGCCTGATGGGCCTGGAGATGCCTTGCCTCTCCTGGGCTTCATCTGGGCAGTGTTTCTCCTCAGGTGTCCCCATGCTCTCTTTCCTCTCTCCCAGGTGCACCTCTTGCCCAGAGACATGTCCTGCTGCAACCCGTGCCAGCCCTGCCAGCCCTGTGGCCCATGCCCGCTGGCCAGCAGCTGCAATGAGTGCTGTGTGCGGCAGTGCCAGAGCTCCACCATCGCCATCCAGCCCTCCGCGGTGGTGGTGACCCTGCCCGGACCCATCCTCAGCTCCTTCCCTCAGAACACCGTTGTGGGCTCCTCCACCTCCGCTGCTGTTGGCAGCATCCTTAATTCTAATGGAGTTCCTATCTCCTCCGGGGGCCTTGACCTCTCCTGCATCACCAGCGGCTACTGTGGCAGCAGATGTCGGCCCTGTTAAACCTGCTCACAACATCGATGGACAAGAACCTCTGAAGACCTCGGAATGTCGATCTGGACAAGAGACAGAGCTCCGGGGCATTGTGTTTAGAGCTTTGAGCCACTGCTTCCTTCTTCCAGTCCTTTCTCTCTCTTTTCTTTGCTGTTACCTTGTCCCAATGCCAGCCTAGTGGGGACCTGTTGGCCTCCCTCCCTCTGCAGGGCAGGCAGATGGACACCTTGCAGGAGCTGCTCCGTGCCTTGGTGGCTGCCCATGGTTTTACCTTGGAGCCACCTCCTTTTCTCCTTTAGACTCATTAAAGTTGTGCTGCATCCACACCATGGCCTCTGAGTCCTTCCTTCTGTGACAATTCTTCCAATCTGCTCATGAGAAATGGTGGCTTTTTGGACAGGATTGTCTTGGGGGCAACGGTGGAGCACTTTCCGTTCCCCGTGGAAGGAGAGGGTAGGACTCAGCGCACTGGTATTTCTTTTGTGCCTTGACCCTAGGAGTTGTGGAAGTTATTCCTGGTTACTCCTGAGCCCATGGTCATCAGTTCTTCAAGCCTTATTGCACCTTTTCCCTGATGGATCTTGTGCTCTGTGCCCTGGAGCACCTTCTGTGAATGGGGAGCTACAGATTCCATTATGACCACCAAGCCTTGTAGCAACGGGAAGGTGCTGCTCTGTGGAGCTCATGACCAGTCCAGGGCAGAGTTGCCCTACTGAGACCAGCTCCTGCTCTCATGAGGGTCACTGAGTACAGGCAGACAGACCTCCTTGTCTGGATGGGAGGGGAAAAATCAATGGGAACAGTGGAGGTTTTGTGCTGGAACACTGGAGGTATCACGGAGGAACCTGAATGGCACTCAGTCCCAGACTGATGCCACACAGCTGCTCACCAATTCCTGTCAGGAACCTGAGGGGTTTCAGCTCCACCATCTCGCTGAGCAGAGCAGCCAAGGCAGCCCAGGCTCACAACTGCCCTTTCCAGGGTGGGTGTTTGCCAGGACACACACAGGAGCATATTTTCCCTTGGACTCTCCCTGCAGGAGGAGGATGTTGAGGCACTAAACAGTGCCTCAGTAGTGATGTCTTCATGAAAGGGAGAGGTGGCAACCCAGGAACACTGACAACAAGCAGCTGGACTTGGCTAGAATCCTGCTGGAGGAGTCAAAACATGCTGCTTCTTCTTCTCTTGCTGAAGGCCTTCAGCTGGCAAATGCCAAACCCTGTTGATGGGGGCACCACGGAATCAAACGCAGAGATCAATATGATCAGCGAGTGTTCACTTTATTGAGCTTAGCTATTTCTTTATAAACCCTTTTTGATTACATAACTGGGTGCCTACGAGGGTATCTACAGTGTATTATTAGTTAAAGGTAGTTGTCCATAAAGCTGTTACTAACAAATCATTGGCTAATCTAATACACATGCTAAGAAACCAACTTACACTAAAATTAAATATGTTGATAGTTCTCTTGAATTATTTTTCTTTCAGCTGGTACTGGTTCCCACTAAATTAGCTGTTGTATTCCTTTCAGCTGGCATTATTTCATCTTTTGTCTCTCTGTTTCAAGGCCTTGTTAGAGTTGTTCAGTATCACAGCATCCAGGCCTTGTTCCCTGTAAAATGTACCCACAAAACCCCTTTCCCAGGACGCTTGCTTTGAAACAAAAGCTCCTCCCTCTGCACAAGGGACGGTCAGTAGACAGGGTGCTACCATCTCAGTAGAGACAGGAGAACCCTATAACATCCAAGATTTTAATGGGTCAAGAGCAAAGACCTGATCAAGCAATCTGGCCCATCCAAGTCTGCCTGGAGACAGCATGAAAACTGTTGCCTTGGGTTCACAGCCTCCCAGGTGACGATGGTGCCAGGCAGAAGGAGGGAGATCATGGCCACTTCTGTGAGAGGGGTGGACCTGGACTCGCTTCTCCTGCAAAGGGTTTTAGCTCTGTGGCAGAGGCCAGCCTGAACTCTCTGAAAACATGGCCAATGTTTCTCATTGCCTTCCTCCACTCACTCCGTTCCTTCCTTTTCCCTTCTTCTTTTCCACTGCTCCAGATCTTGAGGCTCCTTCCAAGGCCAGTTTACATGGAGGGGGACCTACCTGGCCTTTTCTCTGTTGGGCACTGACTCTTGGCTGCCCAGGTCAATCTTACCAATCAGACCTCTGTCCTCAGAGACATCTTAGTCCCCTCTTTACACTCCTTAACCCCTGCTGCAGACCAGCCACGAAATCTGAGTGATCTTTTCCTCTCTGGATGCTCTCTACAGCGACCCAGGGAGAAAGCAGTTGCATTGGGAGGGAACAAATGGGTGGGCAATGGGCCCTCTCTCATTCCTGGATTAATGGGAGGGCAGAACGCACTGACTGTGGGCCTCCTCTTGTCCCTTAGGTCTGAGAGTTACATCTCTGGCTTCTCCGCAGCCAGTGACCATCGGCGTATCCCTCACTGACCAGAAATATTCCCCGTGGCCTCAGAGCCTCATGTTGCTTTCGTGGGAAAATCCCAGTGCTGCAGGACCTTGAAATTCAGTGGCCGCACAAGGACTCAGGCTGTTCCTCTTGCCTGGGAGGGAGCTGTGCTGTGGGAGAAGTCTTTGGGAGATGATGGCTATAAGGATCGAAGAAGAGGATATTAGGAGAATTCAACTTCACTAGACCTCAAAGTCTCCTCTTCCTCGTCTTCTTCCTGGCTTGGTTGAGCCAAATTGTCATTGGGAAAAAAAACTGGCTGTCTAGGCAAGTCCAGAGAGTTGTATGGAGGGGAGACCTCATCTCCATCCAAAACTCCTTGAAAGGAGATTGCAGTGAGGTGCATGTTGGTCTCTTCTCCCCACTGGAAAGAGATCAGAGTTGAGCTAATGGCCACAAGTTTCCTCAGGAGAAGTTTAGACTGGGTATAAGGAAATATTTCTCGACTGAAAGAAGGTGAAGCCCTGGCAGAGGCCAACCAGGTCAGTAGTTGAGTCTAAATACCTGGAAGTGTTACAAGAATGCATGGCTGTGACATTTAAGGACGTGGCTTTGAAGACATTGAAGGGTTTCACTGATGGAAAGATCTGATGATCTCAGAAGTTTGCTTGAACCTTTATGGTTCTCAGATTTCCCAAAAGCCAGAGGGGCTGCTGACCGTATCCAGTGGCCTCCCAGCAACAGGGCCCAGCAGCTGTTGGGCCTCCCATTAAGAGAATGTGCTCTGGGTCCAAGCACTCCAGACCCATCTGGGAAGAGGTGAAGTAACACTGGAAGGACCAATATCCATGGGCTGAAGATTGTACAATGCAGTGTACTAAGTCCTACCCTCTGGTTCCTTAGGGATTGAGCAAGGCTCCTCTGCTGCACTCATCACAATCCCCGCCAAAAAGCTCCTTTTCCCCTGAAGAAACTGGAAGAGTTGACAGAGAACAACAGAGGACTCAGAGGCCCAGGCTTGGATGCAGCACGCCTTTAATTAGCAACAGCAAAGGAAAGAGAGAGAGGAGAGTGGAAGAAGGAAATAAACAGCTGAAAGCTCTAAACACAATGCCTCAAAGCACTTCTGTGCACCACCACGTTCTGAGGTTTTAGGAGGTGCTTTTGCAGGCACATTTCCAGCAGGTTTAGCAGGGCCGACATCTGCTGCCACAGTAGCCGCTGGTGATGCAGGAGAGGTCAAGGCCCCCGGAGGAGATGGGAACTCCATTAGAATTAAGGATGCTGCCAACAGCAGCGGAGGTGGAGGAGCCGACGGCGGTGTTCTGAGGGAAGGAGCTGAGGATGGGTCCAGGCAGGGTCACCACCACCGCGGAGGGCTGGATGGCGATGGTGGAGCTCTGGCACTGCCGCACACAGCACTCATTGCAGCTGCTGGCCAGCGGGCACGGGCCGCAGGGCTGGCAGGGCTGGCACGGGTTGCAGCAGGACATGTCTCTGGGCTGGAGGCGAACCTGGAGAGAGAGCAGAGGGGAATCAGAGCACAGAGATATGGAAGGAGCACTTCACTACAAATCCACCACATCACTGCAAAGGGGTCAAATAGATCTGCTGAGATGGGAGGTAGAACGCTGCCCGTGAGGTAAAAGGGTTTCTTGGCCTCATCCAGATACGGTCTTGAAAAGTGTCCCCAGCCCCAGTGAAGCTGCTGCCTGTTTCTTCAAGGAAGAGCCTCTTCACACAAGAAACCTGTACAACTTGAATCATAAATTGTCCTTTTTTTACCCCTCTCATGATAAGCAGCACAACTACCCAGCACAGGATGGAGGAGCAGGATTCTGCAGGGCCAGGAAAGGGAGGGGAGGAAAGGGCTTCAGACTCACCTGATTCCCAAGGAGAAGGAGGCGAGAGAAGTGGATGAGAGAGCGAGGAGCTGCACGGGCTTTTATGGTGGCCCGGACCTGCCTCAGGCTCGGACGCAGCTTCCACGGAAGTGGCAATTTTCTAAGGTGCTCATGATGGACGGAAAGCATCCCAGCTAATGACATGAGCTGGGTGCTTGTTTTCCCCAACCCTCCTTGATCCTTTCCTGCCTTATGCCATGCCCCTTCCCTCCTGGAAGCTTCTTCTGCGTGCTGGGATGGAGACGTTCCAGGATTTCTGGGTCAGGAATGTGTCAGTGCCAGGAGAAGACTCAGCTCAAGTGCCGCATGGGTGCTGTGCAGGCAACTGATGCTGGACTGGGGCACAGTGGTGGGGCTGCCTATGGTTGCGATGGAAGCAGAGACCCTGCAATCCTTGGCTGGTCACCCAAGGGCTGTCCTTGAGGGAACATGTACTGGGTCTTTTTCTTCCTCTCCCTCCCATCACGATGAAGGGATTTTCCTAGGCTTGCTGCCTTCTGCCCTGCCCGGTCCTGAGGAAGCATTTGAGAGTCCCTTTTGGCACCGATGTTAAAATACAGCAAGGGCAGAGGAATCAGCATAAACCTCACGGCTTCCATCGAGCTTGTGTAGGACTCTCTACATGACATTCTCTCCCTCAACTGTGTCAACCACACTATTCAGCTCGGTTTCACCTGCAGACTTGTAGAGGTTTCACTCGATCCCTTTGTTGATGAACCACTGTCATGTGTCCCAGCCTCCACTTCCACTTGCAATTGTCAAAGGACCACGAGTGGCACAACCTTCCTCCCACCATCCAAGACAACACACTTCTTTCTTGAGTACTCAAGACCATGACCCAAAAAAGGATTACATGGAGGCAGAGGCTGGGATACAGATAATTTTAATGATTCTGAAGGGGGTACTGAAGTCACTTCTAGAGGAGGGGGCAGCCAGAGCATGTAGTTCCCATCTCCTCCGGGGGCCTTGACCTCTCCTGCATCATCAGCGGCTACTGTGGCAGCAGATGTCGGCCCTGCTAAACCTCTGATGACAGCCCAGATGAAGACCCCTACAAATGCAGACATCAATTCTGAACTAAGGACAGATCTCCTGGACATCGCTTTCAGAGAGTCTTAGCATCCGTTGTTTCCCTTCCAACAGAGGGTGGCTGGGTGTCTCTGAAAATGTGGCTACAGTCTGAGTTCCCAGTCTTCCTCTCTCTCTATCCCAACTCTTTCTTGTCTTCCATTATTCTGGGCTACATCACCCTCAAGGCCAATGTGGGGGATCTGCTGAGCTCTCTTCCTCCATGTAGCAGCAGATGGATGCCCTGTGGGATCTCCACTGTGGGGAATGGGCACGTGTTTTTGCATGCTGACAGTGCTCTCTGTGCTTTGGCTGCCCCCTCCTCTAGGATTGACTTCAGAGACATTCAGAGTGCCTCCTTGAGAGTCATTAAAGTTTTCTGCATTCCATCCTCAGCCTCCATGTAATCCTTTTTTGGTGTCAGTGTCTTGAGTTTTCAAGGAATCAACACATATAAAGAACCATTGCTGCAAGGCAGGGGAACCAGTTCACCCCAGGGGAAGACCTGTCCCAGACAGAGTTGGAGAGCTGGTGGGAGACCGCAGGAAAGAGATCTTGGCAGAGCTCTGAGAAACTTTTCTGGTTTGTTGGAGTGGAGCTTTGCCAGGTTAGAGCTGGCTCCTGTTGCAACTCGTTCTATGTCTGATAATTCCTGGGTGCATTGGTTTCTTGATGGCCCAGTTCCTAATTGCCTCATTTTTAATTGCCTACTTGAAGTGTCAGAGGTGCCCATTAATGATGATCTAAAACTTGTGTGGAGATCTTATCACATGTCCTCAGGAAGGGAAAAAACCCTTGGTGGAGCTGCTGGTGTGTTTGTACAAGGCAATGAGCTATAAGACAACACTGAATGAGCTGAGCATCCTCTAGAATCAATGAGGGTCAGGTTCTTCATATAACCATGAAGTTCTTCAGCCATGTCTTCTTAACCTGCCCTCAAGGCAAGCCTGATGGGGACCATGTAGCTTCTCATAGTCTGTGGGGCAGACAAACAGACATCATGGAGGAACCAGCATGAAAATCCATAGCTAAGCAGTGCAGGCTCTCTGCTTCCCGCAGTGCTCCCTGCACTGATCACCTCCACTTTGACAGACTCTGTTTCCCACTTTAGAAGGGAAAGTGACCTCCATGAGGACCTTTAATCCGTGGATGCTTTCCCAGTTCCTAAGGAGAGTGAAAGGGCATGACGGAACAAGGAAACCCTTTTCCATTCACTGAGGAAAGAGGGATCAGGGACCTTTGCAGTAGCTGTTCCTTTGGGGAGCATCCATTGGAAAAGTGGAAGACATTCCTGGCTTCTCTGCTGCCAGTGACCACCAGCACTGTGCCCTGGCCCACACAAGCTATTAAACACAGGAGGCCCCGGAGAGTCAGGAGCCCCATGAGCTCTTGAATGAGGACATTCCTATTGCTGTGGTTGGAACTGTATGGGCATTATTGAAACTAACTCCAGTTGGTGGCCGGTCGCAAGTGGGTTTCACCAGGCCTCAGTAAAAACATACAGCTACAGCTTCTCCTTCTGAGGGACATCAGATGGAAAATGCCCAAACCCTTTCCCAGGATGCTTGCTTTGAAACAAAAGCTCCTCCCTCTGCACAAGGGCTAATCAGTAGATAGGGTGCTACCATCTCAACAGAGAGAGGAGAACCCTGTAACCTCCAAGATTTTAATGGGTCAAGAGCAAAGACCTTATCAAGGAATCTAGCCCGTCCAAGTCTGCCTGGAGACAGCATGAAAACTGTTGACTTGTGTTCACAGCCTCCCAGGTGACGATGATGCCAGGCAGAAGGAGGGAGATGATGGCCACTTCTGGGAGAGGGGTGGACCTGGACTCCCTTCTCCTGCAAAGGGTTTTAGCTCTGTGGCCGGGGCCAGCCTGAACTCTCTGAAAACATGGCCAATGTTTCTCATTGTCTTCCTGCACTTGCTCCATTCCTTCCTTTTCCCTTGTTCTTTTCCTCTGCTCTGGGTTTCGAGGCTCCTTCCAGATCCAGCTTAGGTTGTGGGGGGAGGGGACCCTACCTGGCCTTTTCTCTGTTGGGCACTGACTCTTGGCTTCCCAGGTCAATCTTTCCACTCAGACCTCTCTCCTCAGAGACATGTTAATCCCCTATTTACAATCCTTAACCTCTGCTGCAGACCAGCCACCAACTCCGTGTATTTCCTTTCGTCTCTGGATGCTGGTTAAATCCACCCAGGGAGAAAGCAGTTGCATTGGGAGGGAACAAATGGGTGAGCAATGTTCCCTCTCTCATTCCTGGAGTAATGGGATGGCAGGACACACTGACCTCCTCCTTTCCCGTAGGCCCGAGAGTGACATCTCTGGCTTCTCCACAGCCAGTGACCATCAGTGTATCCCTCACTGACCAAAATACTCCCCTTGGCCTCAGAGGCTGATCTTTGCTCGTGCTGCCTTCCTGGGAGAATCCCAGTGCTGCAGGAGGACCCTGCAGGCCAGCAGCCACACAAGCACTTAATGTGGTTTCTTATTTCTCAGGAGGGAGCTGTGTTGAGGGAGAAGCCTTTGGCAGACAATAGCTGTGAGGATGGAAGGAGAGGATGGAAGGAGAAATCATCTTTGCTACCACTCAAAGTCTCCTCCTCGTCGTTTCTCCTGGCTTGGTTGGTCGTAATTTTTGTTGGGAAGACCTGGTTTGCTAGCCACATCTGGAGAGTTTTACTGAGTGGAGCTCATTCCAGTTGGTGTCTGGTCACAAGTTTAATATCCTTATCAACGGCCTAGTTTTGAGGATTGATTGAACCCTCAGGATGCTTGCAGTTGACAGCAAGCTGGGCTGGATTGTCGATCAGCTCAAAGACAGGAAGGCTCTGCAAAGGAATCTGGGACAAGCTGGCTTGATGGACGGTTGGCAATAGGGAGGTGTTAAACAACGCCGAATTCTGGGTCTTGCACTTGGATCAAATAGCCCCATGAGGCTCTCCAGGCTTGGACAAGTGTGGCTGGATCACTGCCTGGAGGAAAAGGCCCTGGGGGTGCTGGTTGACTGTGGCTGAAGATGATCCAGCCGTTTCCCAGGTGTCTGAGAAGTCCAAAAGCATCGTGGCCTGGATCAGCCATGGTGTGTCCAGCAGGAGCAGGGAAGATCCTGTCCCCAGGCACGCAGCACTGATGACGCTTAACTTGAAATCTTGTCTATAGGTTTTGGACCCTTCCCAACAAGAAAGATATTGAGGGGCTGCAGCACGTGTCCACAGAAGAGGAACAGAGCTGGAGAAGGAGATCTGGAGCCAGGGAGTTCTGGTAGTGGCTGAGAGACCTGAGAATTTTTATCTAGAAAAGAGGAGCCTGAGGGCTAATCCACAACTCCTTGAAAGGAAATTGCAGTGAGATGCACACTGGTCTCATCTTCCAGTTGGAAAGTGATAGGAGTTGAGGAAATAGCCTCAAGTGTCTCCAGGGGTGGTTTAGACTAGGTATGAGGAAACATTTCTTGACGGAAAGTAGGTGGAGCCCTGGCAGAGGCTGACCAGGTCAGTGCTTGAGTCTGAATACCTCGAAGTGCTGCAAGAACACGTGGCTGTTGCATTTAAGGACATGGCTTTAAAGACATCCAAGGGTTGCACTGATAGGAAGACCTGATGGTTTTAGAGGTATGCCTGAACCGTTATAATTCTAGGATTTCCCAAAAGCCAGAGGGCTGCTAACCACATCCAGTGGTCTTCAAGCGACAGGGTCTCCTCCCTTTTAGGGAGTTCTTAGGGCGTTAGCAGTTCTTGGGCTTATTAAGAGAATGTGCCCTGGGGCTAAGAACTCCAGGCCCATCTGGGAAGAGGTGAAGTAAGGCTGGAAGGACCAATGGCCATGGGCTGAAGAGAAGCAGAAATGTCTTCGGCACCTCTAAAGTCATGTCAAAAACAAATGCAAGGCAGTGAACCAAGTCCTACCCTCTGGTTCCTTGGGCATTGAGAAAGGCTCTCTGGTTGCACTAAGCTCAGTGCTCTCCAAAAAACTCCTTTTCCCCTGAAGAAACTGGAAGAGTTGACAGAGAACAAAAGAGGACTCAGAGGCCCAGGCTTGAATGCAGCACGCCTTTAATTAGCAACAGCAAAGGAAAGAGAGAGAGGAGAGTGGAAGAAGGAAATAAACAGCTTAAAGCTCTAAACACAATGCCTCAAAGCACTTCTGTGCACCACCACGTTCTGAGGTTTTAGGAGGTGCTTTTGCAGGCACATTTCCAGCAGGTTTAGCAGGGCCGACATCTGCTGCCACAGTAGCCGCTGGTGATGCAGGAGAGGTCAAGGCCCCCGGAGGAGATGGGAACTCCATTAGAATTAAGGATGCTGCCAACAGCAGCGGAGGTGGAGGAGCCGACGGCGGTGTTCTGAGGGAAGGAGCTGAGGATGGGTCCGGGCAGGGTCACCACCACCGCGGAGGGCTGGATGGCGATGGTGGAGCTCTGGCACTGCCGCACACAGCACTCATTGCAGCTGCTGGCCAGCGGGCACGGGCCGCAGGGCTGGCAGGGCTGGCACGGGTTGCAGCAGGACATGTCTGGGGGCTGGAGGTGAACCTGGAGAGAGAGCAGAGAGGAATCAGAGCACAGAGACATGGGAGGAGCACTTTACAACGAATCCACCACATCACTGCAAAGGGGTCAAATAGATCTGGTGAGATGGGAGTTAGAACATTGCCAGTGAGACAAAAGGGTTTCTTGGCCTCATCCAGACACACTATCATAAAGTGTCACCAGCCCCAGTGAAGCTGCTGCCTATTTCTTCAAGGAAGAACCTCTTCCAGCAAGTCCTCAATACGACTTGAGTCAGAAATTTTCTCTTCTTCACCCTCCCATGATAAGCAGCACTACTATCCTGCAGAGGAGGGAGGAGCAGGATTCTGCAGGGCCAGGAAAGGGAGGGGAGGAAAGGGCTTCAGACTCACCTGGTTCCCAAAGAGAAGGAGGAGAGAGAAGTGGATGAGAGAGCGAGGAGCTGCACGGGCTTTTATGGTGGCCCTGACCTGCCTCAGGCTCGGACGCAGCTTCCACGGAAGTGGCAATTTTCTAAAGGTGCTCATGATGGACGGAAAACATCCCAGCTAATGACATGGGCTGGGTGCTTGTTTTCCCCAACCCTCCTTGTTCATTTCCTGCCTTATGCCATGCCCCTTCCCTCCTGGAAGCTTCTTCTGCATGCTGGGATGGAGGCGTTCCAGGATTTCTGGGTCAGGAATGTGTCAGTGCCAGGAGAAGACTCAGCTCAAGTGCCGCATGGGTGTTGTGCAGGCAACTGATGCTGGACTGGGGCACAGTGGTGGGGCTGCCGGTGGCTGCGTTGGCAGGCAGAGACCCTGCAATCCTTGGCTGGTCACCCAAGGGCTGTCCTTGAGGGAAGATATGCTGGGTCTTTTTCTTTCCCTCCCTGCCTGCATAACGAAGAGTTTTTCCTAGGGATGCTGCCTGCTTCCCTGCCCGATCCTGAGGAAGCATTTGAGAGTCCCTTTTGGCACCCCCATTCAAATACAGCAAGGGCAGAGGGCTTGGCATATACATCAAAGGCTTCCTTTGAGCTTGTGTAGGACCCTCTGGGTGCCATGCTCTCCCTCAGCTATGTCAGCCACATTAATCATCTTGGTGCCACCTGTAGACTTACAAAGGCTGCACCTGATCCCGTTGTCAATGAACCATTGTCCTGTGTCCCAGCCTCCACTTCCTCTGGGAATGGTCCCAGGACCACTTGTGCAACCTCCTTCCTCCCACCATCCAAGATATTTTGCTTCTTTCTTAAACAGTCAGTAGAGCGGCCCCAAAAAAGTATTGGATGGAGGCAGCGGCTGAGATAAAGAAGACTTCGATGATTTGGAATGGAGCACTGAGGTCCCTTTGAGAGGAGGAGGCAGCCAGGGCACGGCCAACACTGACACCACGCAAAAATCTGTACCCATTCCATACAGAAGAGATCCCACAGGGATCCTACATGGAGGGAGAGAGGTCAGAAGATCCCCCACATTGGCTTTGAGCGTCGCGTAGCCCAGAAGAATGGAAGACAAGAAAGAGTTGGGAGGGAAAGACGAAGATGTGAAAAGTCAAAGATGTTCCTTCTTTAGCAGGGGGCTTGGAAAAAACCCCTGGGAAAGATCCCTCTCATCTAAAGCTCTCTGTGATTCTATGTCCAGAGATTCTCTGTCATGTGGGATTCCTTGGGCATCCAAGGGGAAACACAGGAATGGTGCCTGTTTCCTGACAACGTTGCCACAATCAAGCCCGCAGCAATGAGCCAGGCACACATCAGCTGCCTGCACGGGATGCCACCAGCACTGAAGCTGAGCCTTCCGCCCATACTTGGGTGTTTCTGTCCCAGAAATCCTCAGCCTTCTCATCCCGGCACTGACAGAATCCTTCATGTGGGAAAGCACAGGGCATCAGGCAGGAAATGAGAAGGCAGCAGGGCAGGAACCGAGGACACAGCCCATGCCATTAGCTGGGATGCTTTGCGTTTGACTTGAGCTTGTCAGAATATTCTCCCTTGCCCAGAGGGAGCCTCTGGGCCTGAGGAAGGGCAGGAGCACTATAAAAGGCAGCCCAGCTCCCTGCTCTCTCATCCACTTCTCTTGTGTCCTCTCCCTGGGAACCAGGTGAGTGTGAAGCCTCTTCTCCTCCTCCTTTAAGACCAGGTCTGTTCATCCGTGTCTGTCTCAGCTGCTGTTTACTGCCCTAGCACAGGGCTGGGAGCTGCTTCTCCTGGGAGAGGGAAGGAAAGAGCAGGTCTTGCCCAGAGAGCATGTGGGACTTGTTTGAGTTGTCCGCTGGGCTTTGAGCTGGGCAGTGACTGCCGGTCCAGGAGGTGCCTCGCTTCCCCTGAGCTTGGTCTGGGCAGTGCTTCTCTTCAGGTGTCCCCATGTTCTCTTTCCTCTCTCCCAGGTGCACCTCTTGCCCAGAGACATGTCCTGCTGCAACCCGTGCCAGCCCTGCCAGCCCTGTGGCCCGTGCCCGCTGGCCAGCAGCTGCAATGAGTGCTGTGTGCGGCAGTGCCAGGACTCCGTTGTGGTCATCGAGCCCTCTCCCGTGGTGGTGACCCTGCCCGGACCCATCCTCAGCTCCTTCCCTCAGAACACTGCCGTCGGCTCCTCCACCTCCGCTGCTGTTGGCAGCATCCTCAGCTCTAACGGAGTTCCCATCTCCTCTGGGGGCCTTGACCTCTCCTGCATCACCAGCGGCTACTGTGGCAGCAGATGTCGGCCCTGCTAAATCTGCTCACAACATCGATGGACAAGAACCTCTGAAGACCTCGGAATGTTGATCTGGACAAGGACAGTGCTTGGACGCATTGTGTTTAGAGCTTTGAGCCACTGCTTCCTTCTTCCAGTCCTTTCTCTCTCTTTCCTTTGCTGCTGCCTTGTCCCATTGCAAGCCTAATGGGGACCTGTTGACCTCCCTCCCTCTTCAGGTCAGGCATACAGATGCCCCACAGGAGCTCCACTGTGCCTTGATTACTTCAATTTTGCTACCAGGGAGCCACCTCCTTTTCTTCATCAGACTCATTAAAGTTGTGCTGCATCCACACCATGGCCTCTGAGTCCTTCCTTCTGTGACAATTCTTCCCACCTGCTCATGAGACAAAGTTTCTTTCTGGACATGATTGTCTTGGGGGCAACAGAGGATCATTTTCCATTCTCCATGGAAGGAGAGGGTAGGACTCATCGCACAGAGTTTTGTTTTGTGCCTTGACCCTTGGAGCTGCAGAAGTTATTCCTTGCTACTCCTGAGACCATGGCCATCAGTCCTTCCAGCCTTATTGCACCTTTTCCCTGATGGATCTTGTGCTCTGTGCCCTGGAGCACCTTCTGTGAATGGGGAGCTACCGATTCCATTATGACCACCAAGCCTTGTAGCAACGGGAAGGTGCTGCTCTGTGGAGCTCATGATCAGTCCAGGGCAGAGTCGCCCTACTGAGACCAGCTCCTGCTCTCATGAGGGTCACTGAGTACAGGCTGACAGACCTCCTTGTCTGGATGGGAGGGGAAAGACCAATGGAAACAGTGGAGGTTTTGTGCTGGAACACTGGAGGTATCATGGAGGAATCTGAATGGCACTCAGTCCCAGACTGATGCCACACAGCTGCTCACCAATTCCTGTCAGGAACCTGAGGGGTTTCAGCTCCTCCATCTCGCTGAGCAGAGCAGCCAAGGCAGCCCAGGCTCACAACTGCCCTTTCCAGGGTGGGTGTTTGCCAGGACACACACAGGAGCATATTTTCCCTTGGACTCTCCCTGCAGGAGGAGGATGTTGAGGCACTAAACAGTGCCTCAGTAGTGATGTCTTCATGAAAGGGAGAGGTGGCAACCCAGGAACACTGACAACAAGCAGCTGGACTTGGCTAGAATCCTGCTGGAGGAGTCAAAACATGCTGCTTCTTCTTCTCTTGCTGAAAGGCTTAAGCTGGCAAATGCCAAACCCCTTTGCCAGCATGTTAGCTTTTAAACAAAAGTTCCTCCCTCTGGACAGTGGTGAGTCAGTAGATAGGGCTGTACAATCTCTACAGAGAGAGGAGAACCCTGTAACCTCCAAGATTTTAAGGGGTCAAGGTCCACAGCCAGTGACTATCATTGTATCCCTCACTGACCAGAAATATCACCCGTGGCATCAGAGGGGGAGCCCAGATTGTGCTGCCTTCATGGGAGAATCCCAGTGCTGCAGGAGGACCTGGCAGGTCTGCGGCCACACAAGCACGCAAGGTAGTTCCTCTCACTCTGGGGGTAGCTGTGATCGGGGAGGAGAATTTGGCAGATGATTGCTGTTAGGACAGAAGGAGAGCATGGTAGGAGAAATCACCTTTGCTAGACTTCAGAACCTCCTCTTCCTCATCTTCCTACTCATCTCCAGAAGGAGGAGGCATAGAATGCATCCAAGTGCAAAGACAGCTTGGGCAAGTCTTCTGTTTTCTGTCCTTCATCTTCTCCCACACTGCATTGTGTCCCGTCTCCTCTGGGGGCCTTGACTTCTCCTGCATCACCAGCAGCTAATGTGGCAGCAGATGTTGTCCCTGCTAAAGCCTCTGATGACAGCCCAGATGAAGACCCCCAGGAATCCAGACCTCAGTTCTCAACTAAGGACAGAGCTCCTAGATGTCACTTTCAGAGACCCTGAGCATCCACTATTGCCCTTCAATAAGAGGAAACCTGGGGCTCTCTGAAAACATGGCCACAGTCTGACTTCCCAGCTTCCTCTCTCTCTCCCACCTCTTTCTTGTCTTCTGTTCTTCTGGGCTACAAGACCCTCAAAGCCAGCGTGGGGGTTTTGTGTAACCCTCTCCCTCCTTGTAGCAGCAGATGGATGCCCTTTGGGATCTCTGCTGTGGGCAATCAGCACAGACTCTGAGAGCTGTCACTGCTCTCCCTGCTCTGGCTGCCCCCTCCTCTAGATGTGACCTCACAGCAACCTTCAGAGTCATTAAAGTTTACTGCATTCCAGCCTCTGCCTTCATGCAACCACTTTTTGGTGTCATTGTCTCAAGCTGTCAGGGAAGAAAATGGTATGTCTTGGATGGTGGGGAGAGGTACAGAAGTGGCATAGGTGGTTCTTTCATCATTGGCAGGGGAAAGGGGAACACAGAGCAATGGTTACCTTAATGTCCCTGTGTCTTGAAGCTATGCTAACAGATGTAAGCCCTGATAAATCTCCTGTCAATATCCATTGACAACAACCTCCTGTGACCTCAGAACATGGTGCTGGATATGAGATACAGCTTGGAGGAATTTTATTCAGATCTTTGAATAATTGGTTCCTCCTTCCACTCTCTTCTCTATCTCTTTCCTTTGCTGTTGCCTTGTCCCAGTGAAAGCCTATTAAAGACCTGTTGGCCTCATGTCCCCTGCAGAGTGGGCACACTGACACCCCACAGGAGCTCCACTGCATCATGTCTTGGGTACAGTTTCTGGTGGGGAAGAATTCCTGAAGCAGCAACCAAATATCTTCTGCTGCACAGGCCCTGAGGACAGAGGAGTTCCTCAAGCAGTTCAGTGAAACACAAATCCTCAATGATGCTGGGACTCTTGTGGAATACAGTGTACTCAAGGAGTCAGTGAACAGGAGAAACCCCTGTCTACTTGAATGGGCTGTGAACTTACGGCTTGAGAAGCCCAAAGGTTGGAACAAGTACAGGTGTAAGCGAACACGCTGGAGTTGTGGAAAGGCTGTGGAGGTTTTCTACCTAGACTTTAGTAATGCCAGAGGGGCTGCTGTCATTATCCATTGTACGTCAACAGCACGGGGCGCAAAGCCCATCTGGGAAGACATGCAGTAAGGCAAGAAGGACTTGTGACCATGGGCTGAGGAGGAGTTAGGAATATCTTCCTTAGCTCCAAGGGAAAGGGTACGAAAGACAACCCAGTGCAATGAGTCCCTACCCTCTACTTCCTCAGGGAATGATGAAGGCTCCTCTATTGTACCCAACAAAATCCTCTCCAAAAAACCACTTTTTCCACTGAGCAGACTAGAATTCTTCCCACAGAAGAAAGGAGGACTCAGAGGCCCAGACTTGGATGCAGCAAAACTTTAATGAGTCTAAAGAAGAAAAGGAGGTGGATCACAGGAAGAACCAGGAGCGGGCATGGAGATGCAGTGGAGCTCTTGCTGGGAGCCCCTGGATGGGGCTGGCATTAGGACAAGGCAACAGCAAAATAGAAAGAGAAGAGATTGGAAGGAGGAAACAATTATAGAAAGATCTGAATAAATGCCTCCAAGCTCAATCTCGTGTCCAGCACCATTTGCTGAGGTCATAGGAAGTTCTTGTCAGGTATGTTGCCAGCAGATTTAGCAGGGCCAACATCTGTTGCCACAGTAGCAGCTGGTGAGGCAGGAGAGGTCACAGCAGCCAGTGTTGATGGACACTCCGTTAGAGCTGAGGATGCTGCCAATAGCAGCAGAGGTGGAGTTTCCCACAGCGGTGTTCTGAGGGTAGGAGCTGAGGATGGGTCCGGGCAGGGTCACCACCACGGGAGAGGGCTCGATGACCACAACGGAGTCCTGGCACTGCTTGCAACAGCACTCATTGCAGCTGCTGGCCAGCGGGCACGGGCCGCAGGGCTGGCAGGGGCCGTAGGGACGCCTTCATCTCCTTTGCTGACCCTGGTGTTCCCTTGAGCCACTTCCTTTTCTTCTTGAGAGTCAATAAAGTTTTACTGCATCTGAGGCTGGGCCTCTGAGTCCTCTCTCCTTCTACGGCAGCTCTTCCAGTCTGCTTGTGGGAAAAGGTGGCTTTTTGGAGAGGATTGGGGTGAGTGTACAAACTGTGTGCAGAATCAAAGCAAAAAGATCTATTCTCTACTTGCCATCAGTAAAGGTATTTGCCAGCAAAGCCAAAATACTCCAGTTATGTTTATGTTGAATTTAACTAAGACTACACTTTAGTGTGAAACTCTCCTTGCTGGCACTTGAAATTTTCTGTTGCTGAGTGAGAAACCTGGAGAATCAGGAAGAGGGCTCAAGGAGACAAGATCCAGAGGAGGCCACAGAGATCATCCGAGCACCTCTGCTCTGAAGACAGGCTGAAAAAGTTGGCGTTGTTTAACCTGGAGAAGAGAAGGCTCCAGGGAAGCCTTAGAGCAGCTTCCAGTACCTGAAACATCTACAGGAAAGCTGAGGATTGGCTTTTTACAAGGGCCTTTAGTGAGAGGACAACTGGGAATGGCTTAGCAAGAAATTCTGAATGAAGAGGATGGGTAGGCCCTGGCTCAAGTTGCCTGGGGAAGCAGTGGATGCCCCCTCCCTGGAGATGTTTAAGGCCTGGTTGGATGGGGCTTTGAGAACCTGATACAGTGGGAGGTGTCCCTGCATAAGGCAGGAGTTTAGAACTGGATGGGCTTTAATGTCCTTTCCAATCGAAACTATTCTGTCATTTTGTGACAGTGCCTATGTGCTTGACAGATTTCCACCAGGTCACCATCATCACCGAACAGCTGCAGCTGGGCTCCTCCTGGCCTGGGGAAGCTGCTGCTCTGTGATGCTCATGGGCAGAGCAGTAGAGATTGCCCCTGCCATGAGCTGCATGTTCCCTCATGACAAGTGACACACAAGGATGTTGCAACTTGTAATTGCATGGACTCGTTCTGGGATGCAGAGTGAGACAACTTTATTCTCAACCTGACTACTTTTCTCGATAGAAATCATGTACTAAGTACAAAACTTATGTCCAATCACCATTGTTAGCGTATACCTATAAACCAATCAACTAACAGATCATGTGCTCGTTATGCACCTATTTACTGCTAACTTAACATAATTTTAAGTATTTTCCCACTACTATCAGCAGACAAGGCAAGTTTCACAATAAGAAATAACTTCCTCATAGAATCATAGAATCATAGAATCACAGAATAACCAGGTTGGAAGAGACCCACCAGATTATTGAGTCCAACCATTCCTATCAAACTCTAAACCATGTCCCTCAGCACCTCATCCACCCGTCCCTTAAACACCTCCAGGGAAGGGGACCCAACCCCCTCCCTGGGCAGCCTCTGCCAGGGACCAATGACCCTTTCTGACTAGTGGTTACATAGTTAAAACACCTATCTAAGCAATGCCACAATGCTTTATGCATTCATTGTGTGTACTAAATTCTTGCCTCCTCATCCCACGATTTTGTTCCAACAAGCATGACAGTGTCCTTCTCCCAAGGCCACTCTCACTCCATCCACGCATTTGAGCTTGCTCTGGAAATCCCCACACAAGGACACAGGAATACACATGACCATGCGTATCTCCATGGAGTCATGCATATCTCCATGGAGTCATGCACAATTTTGTGCACCCCCATGCATTCACAGAGATCTATATGCACGAATGCTCGCACAAGCAAGCACACGTGCCTTAAGCAAGTTAACTGTGGGCTTCAGAGAGAAGACGCTGCCTCAGTTTTGCTCAGAGCAGGTTGAATTGCCACAGAGACCTTGCTGGAGTTGTTGACACACTTTCCACCAGCTCATAATTTCCTTCTCACAGGGATTATTTACACAATGCTCACTCCCTGAAGTCCCGAGGGGAGAAGAGATGCAACAAGCATCTATAAGCAGCAGGAGAGTTTGGAGAGCAGGTACATTCAGGCACTGTTAACGACTCACAGCAGGAACTGCTGGAAGCAGAGAGCAGGAGTGAGGCTGCTTGTGTGGCAGGGCTCAGGGTCTGAAAGAGATAAGAAGGAAGGAAAGGAGGTGAACAGGAGGAAAATGAGTGTGAGATCCAGCACTTGGGTTTTGCTCACAGATACCATGAGAGAAGCCAGTGCTTCATGCTGAGGGTTAGAGGTAGGTGCTGTGTTTGCACAGGATAATCTTCTATTACTTAGCTTGTAGCTTTTGCATAGTGTCTGTTATACAATACCTGTGTCTGTCTTGTCCTTTTCTGGGTGTCTTCTCTCCTGAGATCCCTCCATCCTCATTTACTGCTTCTCTGTCTCTGTCATTGCTGATTTCTCAGGCAGTGAGGCTGTTACAGCTCAGAGCTGTGTTCCTACTGTGCGGGTACCAGCTCAGGGGCACTCCCACACCTCAGATGGACTGTAGGAAGGGTCTGGGAAGGTGTGTGGGTGCCTGAACATGTGACCTCATCTCTCACCATGAAATTCCACTGCTGTTTTTCTCTCTCTTTCATTTTTGTCTCTGGGATCAGTCTCTCATCTTCTGCTTTCTTACATTAGACCCTACACTGCTGTCCAGGTACAGCACTGATTTTGGGCCCTTCTCTTCATAGAAGTACATCACAGAACAACTCTTCCCAGCCCAAGAAGTGCTTGTCATGGAGTTGGTGTCATTGCCAGTTTTAAGGTACCCGTCCTTCCTCTCACCTCACTGCGGTCACTGTTTTCTATGGGTCCCTCCTCATTGTCTACATGCTGCCGAGAACAGTGCCACTGAGACAGCTCTGCAAAATGCTCTCCTTTTTTTACACAGTCCTCACACCTCTCATCAATCCACTCATCTACAGTCTGAGGAACAGAGAGGTCAAGGAGGTGCTGGAGAGGGTGCTCAGGAGGCCTGCTACTTGCACTGATGGCTCCAGCTAGGTGTGGATATCCCAGCATGAAGCCGATTCTCCTTCAAACTGACAAAGAGAACATGGCAAGGAACATCCTGGGCATTAACTGTCAGCTTTCACCTAATTGTGCAATGGCAAGAGGCAAAGGGAGAAGAGGGTCTTAGCAAAACCCAGTTAAACCAGGGTTAGGTTGGACAATAGGAAAAGGTTCTTCCCCCGGAGGATGGTGGAACACTGGAACAGCTCCCAGGAAAGCAGTCACAGCACCAAGCCTGACAATATTCCAGAAGCATTTGGACAACACCCTTAGACACATGCTGTGGATATTGGGGTTGTCCTGTGCAGAGACAGGACACAGGACTTGATGATCCTTGTCAATATGATTCCGTGATTGGATTTACCAACATTTTTCTGAACTCTTTCCCAGTTTATGCTTATAACCAAACTGTTGCAGTATAAGTTGGACAAGTAAAGTTTGAAGTGGATGAAAAATTCACTAGATATCTGGGCTCAGAGGATTCTCAAGGCACTTTGGTGGAATGAATTTGCAACATCCGAACGTTTTGCCTTTATTAGAAACAATAGGCAAAGATTGAGACTAAAGAAGACAGAAGAAAAGCTGTTGTGTTGAGAGCTAATTAAAATCTTACTGTTTACCATCTCCATTGCCAATAAAGACAAACCTACAAAACAGGAAAAGCTCACTAATTAGCCCCATGGGAATGGTTTGTTTTCCAAATCTTAATCAGTGGTAAAAAACATCCCACACTTCAGTAAGGGCGGGGCTGAGTGGTGCTAGCCTTTAGGTCTCGTCATCTCCTCTTTTTAGCCAAGATCTGGCTTTGTCCCAACTAAAGAGGGGCATTTAAATTAAGTGACCCAATTCAGAGTATGATTATACAGTTTTATACAACCTGGAGTCAGATGAGATGGGTAAGGTCCTCTGGTGGGGCCTCTCATGATTGCTTCCATTTTTTCAGGATTCCAAGGACTCAATCCTCCTTCAGGGTCCCATTGAAGTTCCTTCTACAGTGTTCATTCAGTTCTATCCCCATTTAACTTCAGAAAACAAAGCCAGGTGTGAATCTTCATGATGTCTGATTCGCTGCCCCTTGGTCATTCATCCACCACTGTCCCCGAAGACTGAGTACAAACACACAGACACAAGTTTGCTCTTCATCCAGAACATGGAGTTACACCTTAAGCACCCAGCTACAGACACCTCTCTCTGAAAGGCACTGCACATGACCAAAAGGAGATAAAGACCTCATGCTGCATCCTGTGGAGGGTGTTCTCTACCAACTAATAAGTCCTTTCCTGCAGCTGCATGATAGAATAGGTGTTTACTGAAAGGAAAATATGCTCCTTCATCTCCCAACCTAGATGCAGTGCCTTAGTCATCAGGTCCAATATGTAATGGCTCCTGCTAGAAAGGATCCCAGCAAACAAGTGGGGAATTGTTGAGACCACAACTTGGGCAGGATCTACAAAATGGTGAGGTAAAGGAAAGTCCCAGCTGCCACTCTTCCCAGGATGATGACTCCTAGATTGCTGACGTCCTTGTCAATTCAAGTGGCCTAGTGACCACAAAAAAGCAGATGAGGGACATGGATACAAACAGTACCATGCAGAGGAGATATCCTTGTCATCAGGTTCCTCTCTGCCTTAGCTTAAAGGCCAAATTGAACACGATCTACCTGTCTAAGATTCCTTGAAGAGCTTCAGCACTTCCTATTAAGGGGTACAAAATCTGGTAGCCCACTAGAAATACTTCCATAATTCTGTGTCCAAGCCAATCAGTAGGAAGGCTCAGAATATATTCCAAATAATCACAATGCTCACAAGCAAACCACACAGTTCAACACTCCAAGAACTGTGGTCAATGACTCAATGTCTAAGTGGAGACCAGTGATGAGTGGCATTCCTTGGAGGTCAGCATTGATGTTGTTGAACATCTTTGTCACAGACATGGACAACAGGATTGAGGGCAACCTCAACAAGTTTGCCAATGACACAAACCTATGTGGTGCCGTTGACATGCTAGAGGAAGGGACGCCATCCAGAAGGACCTAGACAGGCTGGAGAACTGGAGAGATGTTGAAACAAATCATCTTCGCCGAGGCCAAGGGTAAAGTCCTGCACTTGGCTCAGGGCAAGTCCAAGCAGGTTGGGTGGAAAAGAAATTGAGAGCAGCTCTGAGAGAAGGACTTGAGGTAGCTGATGGATGTGAAGCTCAACATGAGCCAGCAATGTGTGCTTGCAGCACAGAAAGCCTACAGTGCCTAGGCTGCATCACCCTCCCCTTCCTCTGGGAATGCCGATGGCTTTCCTTTATCCCTGGAAGATCACCCCAGAGTGACACCTTTCTCTGTGGCAGCCAGGGAGATAATCTGGTGAGAAAAGGGTCACACAGAAAACCAGGCTGTGATGCAGTGGAACTTTAATGAGTGAAAAGAGGGAAAGGAGAGAGGCTATGAGTGAAGGGTAGCAGTTCCTTCCTTGGATGGGGAGAGCAGGTGCTCAGGGTGCAGGGGAGCAGAAGACATCAGAGAACACAGAGAGAAACAGGTAAGACAGACAAAGCCCATGTTCTCAGAGAGACCAGGCGCGCCTCTTCTGCCTTTCTTTAAAAGTGGAGAAATGGATGCTCTCTCTGAAAGCGACAGCCAGGATCTCCATGCTCAGTCCATTACCGTCTTGTGGGTTCCTGGAGGTCCTTCTGGGGGGCAACCTGGGGCAGTCTTAGCAGGATAGGCATGGCCTGGCACAGTAGCTGCTGGTGATGCAGGAGACATCACAGCACTCAGTGTTGATGGACACTCTGTTGGAGCTGAGGATGCTGCCAACAGCAGCGGAGGTGGAGTTTCCCACGGCGGTGTTCTGAGGGAAGGAGCTGAGGATGGGTCCGGGCAGGGTCACCACCAGGGTCTTGAAGCAAGCGCTTCAAGCACTCAGAGATGTGAGTAGAAATGCTCCCTGTGGCAGAGCTGTGTGATGCCAGGAAACCCTCAGAATGTTTTTCTCCACCCTTTGGGCTGAGGTTTTAAGGCTGCTTTGATCAGGCAGGGTGAGGAGCACACAGGAGCCTGCAAACTTCAGGTCCAACTTTCAGGAATCTCCCTGGGAAAATAATTGAGCGGAGTGTGAAATGCTCCAGGGTTTCTCAGCTGTATTGCTAGCACTGGCAGAGGCTGGTGAGACAGGAGTGCCAAGCTGAGGAGGGACAGAGCAATTGTGTGCGTGGGACTGTCAGCAGTAGAGGGGGAAGAGGGGAGTCCTAACCCTGTGACAAAATCAAGAGCTGTCCTTTTGGGACAGCGGAGGCTGCAGATGGCAAAAGAGATCACCTGCACTTAAAACCTCTGCCTCTTTTGGCAAGGCTGGAGGAAACACTGGCAGTCTTACCAGGGACAGGCATATTCCTACACCACCTACAAGGAAAGCCAAGTCAACACAAGGACAGCTGAAATGCTGCAGAATCACTTGATTGTAGAAGAAAGCCACAATGGGAAGTGAATGAGGAACATTCCACTGCTCTTCCTCAGCTGAGAGACTAAGAGGTTGTAGCTGCAGATGTCTTGTGACCGGAACTACAACCAGCAGAGCTATCAGTGAGGAGCAGATGAGAAGAAACCCATTGCAGCACTGCCATCACAGCTGCCAGGTGGAGAGAAGCCCTCCTGAAGCAAGAGCCACCAATAGGCAGAATTCTCATGTGCTGCTGGATGCAGAAGCAGCTACCAGTGACACCCCAAACTGCCAGTGCAGCAGAAGAGAAGGGGACCTCACTCGGTCAGTGGTTGGGCTCCCCATCACCTGCAGGGCAAGCTCAAAGGTGATGAAGGGCATTTGTGCACAAAGATGCAGCAGGGCAGGCCCTGAGAGCTCCTGGTTCTGCAGGACCAGGGACATCTTCCTTAGCTGAAAGAGACGGTGTCTTGAAAGGAGCCACTGCCTGTGTCTCACCCTTCCATTACGCCAGGAATGCCGATGGCTCTCATTCATCCCTGTAAGATCTGCCCATGCTAACACCTTTCTCTGTGGAAGCCAAGGAGAGAATCCAGAGAGAGAAGAATGATCACGCAGAAGACCAGGCTGTGATGCAGTGAAAATTTAATGAGTGGGAAGTCTGACAGGAGGTCCTCTGAGTGAGGTCCACAGTGCAGGGAGCACCAGGGATACCAAGGAGCCTTTGTCTCTTGGCCGGGTAGGAGTTTGCACCAGGCGTCTGTGTGCCTGTGCCTGAGAGGGAGGTGGGCAGCAGTTCCTTCATTGGATGAGGAGAGCAGGTGCTCAGAGTGCAGGGGAGCTGAAGACAACAGAGAACACAAGGAGAGAAAAGGCAGAGGGAACAGGCATGTTGGAGAACAGCCATGGTTTCAGAGAGCCCAGGTGCTTCTCTTCTGTCTTCCTTTGTGAGCAGAGGTAGGGATGCTCAGCCTCTCTGAAAGTCATGGCCAGGATCTCCATGCTCAGTCCATTACCGTTCTGTGGGACTCTTGAGATCCTTCTTTTGAGTGACCTGGGGCAGCCTTAGCAGGGCAGGCATGGCCTGCCACAGTAGCCACTGGTGATGCAGGAGAGGTCAAGGCCCCCAGAGTTGATGGGCACTCCCGCATCACTGAGGATGCTGCCAACAGCAGCGGAGGTGGAGGAGCCCACAACGGTGTTCTGAGGGAAGGAGCTGAGGATGGGTCCAGGCAGGGTCACCACCACGGGAGAGGGTTCGATGACGACGGTGGAGCTCTGGCACTGCCGCACACAGCACTCATTGCAGCTGCTGGCCAGCGGGCACGGGCCGCAGGGCTGGCAGGGCTGGCACGGGTTGTAGCAGGACATGGCTTGGGATTGGAGGTGAACCTTGGAGAGAGAGGTCAATGAGGAACATTCAGGTGTGTGAGGAGCAACCCATCAACTCACCACAGGGGAGCCACAGCACATGATGAGAGCGTGAGGCTGTGCAGAAAAACCCAGGCACCTCTTCACCAGTTCCACCTGTCACCATGCAAAGAGATACAGACCCACAAAACATTTTCTCTAGACTAACGCCAGAAGGACTTCTAAGCCCAGACCCAGCCCCTCTCCACTGCCTTCTCCCCACTTCCCCTCCAAGGAGACGCAGTCTGGAGCCCCGAGATAGAACACAGCTTCCTACTCACTTGCTTCCAAAGGAGAAGAGGAGCGCAGCGGATGAGAGAGTGAAGAGTTGTGATGGCTTTTATACTGGTCCTGCTCTGACCTGTGTCCAGAGGAATCCTCTGGGGGAGCAATAATTTTCAGAGAAGCTCATCTCAAATGCAAAACATCCCAGCTAATGATACAGGCTTTGCCTTGGTTTCCTGCATGGTTGCCTTTCATTTCCTTGTTTGGCCATGTGGTCCATGTGCTCTCCCACTTGGAGGCTCCTTTTCATTTTCGGAGTGGGATGTCCAAGTGCTGGAGGGGTCGGGTGAAGGGTGGGGACTTTGGCATCCTCATGAGAGGATGCTTGCAGTCCCATTGTCAGGAAGGGTCCTGCTGCTCCCAACTCTGTAATACCTGTATGGAAGCCAAAGGACTCTTGAGGGGAGCAATGAGCTACCTCTTCTTCCTCCCACTCTCCAAACTCTCTCTGATGGTTTCCAGCCCTTGTTTCAGCAGACAGTTAGTACAACTGGGCCTGGATGCTCAGACAGAAGAAAATGAAGTGGGTGATCAGAAACACAACCCCCATGACCATCCTCAGCAGGGCAAAAGGCTCGATTCTTTGGTCACGTAGACTTTTTCATCATGTCTCTGTGGAATTACCTTTCACACTGCTCCAGTAGACACACAAGAGTAGGTAAGAAAGCACCCTTGCCTACATGTGAGCAACAATGGATTCATCCAAAAAGACATGGGGAATCCTCTTTTCAGGACAGTGCTGCAGCACCCAGAGGCAAGAGAAGGCTCCAGACACAAAGATGGCTTTGGTGTTAGTGTTGGTAGGAGACACTTAGAGAGAGGCCAGAGAGAGGAGGAGGCCCAACAAGCACACCAAGTCTTACCCACGCAGCATTAGGGGGAAGATAGTCTAAAGCAGCAGAGCTGAACACCTACCTCTGGAGGCAATGGCTAGTGACCATCAGAGAGGGCTTGGAGGGGGGGAGTAGGTAATTGTGGCACCTCATCATACTCAAGGGCCTTTGGCATCCAAATATTTCAGGACTGGGAGCAGCAGAGCCCTTCCTGAAAATGGGACTGCAAATATCCTCTCTTGAGGTTACCGATGTCCCCACCCTTCACCTGACCCCTCCAGCACCTGGACCACCCACCCCAGAAATGAGAAAAAACCTTCAAGGGGGAGTGGGCATGGCCAAACAAGGAAATGAAAAGGCAGCCATGCAGGAAAACAAAGCACAGCCTGTATCATTACCTGGGATGTTTTGCATTTGCAATGAGCATCTCTGAAAATTATTGCTCTCAAAAGGATTCCTTTGGACTTGAGGCAGTGCAGGACTAGTATAAAAGCCATCACAGTTCTTCACTCTCTCATTCACTGCGCTCCCATCTTCACCTTCAGAAGCAAGTGAGTAGGAAGCTCTGTCCTATCTCAGGGCTCCAGACTGCGTCTCCTGGGAGGGGAAGCAGGTGGAAGGTCTGGTGTGGAGAGGGGGGTGAGCCTGGTCTGAGTATGCTCTTGGGCATTCGTCTAGGAAAGAGCTTTTGTGGGCCTGGATTGCTTTGCAGATTTTCTGTCAGGACTGGCAAAGATGTGCCTGCACTTTCCTGCACAGCCTGCAGCTCTGAGGACATGGGGAGGGTGCCTTCTTGCATGAATTCAGGTTGCTCGTCACATGGCTCCATGTCCCACATCTCCCTCTCTCTCCCAGGTTCACCTCCAGACCCCAGACATGTCCTGTCAGCCCTGCCAGCCCTGCCAGCCCTGCGGCCCGTGCCCGCTGGCCAGCAGCTGCAATGAGTGCTGTGTGCGGCAGTGCCAGAGCTCCACCATCGTCATCGAACCCTCTCCCGTGGTGGTGACCCTGCCTGGACCCATCCTCAGCTCCTTCCCTCAGAACACCGTTGTGGGCTCCTCCACCTCCGCTGCTGTTGGCAGCATCCTCAGTGATGCGGGAGTGCCCATCAGCTCTGGGGGCCTTGACCTCTCCTGCATCACCAGTGGCTACTGTGGCAGGCCATGCCTGCCCTGCTAAGGCTGCCCCAGGTCACTCAAAAGAAGGATCTCAAGAGTCCCACAGAACGGTAATGGACTGAGCATGGAGATCCTGGCCATGACTTTCAGAGAGGCTGAGCATCCCTACCTCTGCTCACAAAGGAAGACAGAAGAGAAGCACCTGGGCTCTCTGAAACCATGGCTGTTCTCCAACATGCCTGTTCCCTCTGCCTTTTCTCTCCTTGTGTTCTCTGTTGTCTTCAGCTCCCCTGCACTCTGAGCACCTGCTCTCCTCATCCAATGAAGGAACTGCTGCCCACCTCCCTCTCAGGCACAGGCACACAGACGCCTGGTGCAAACTCCTACCCGGCCAAGAGACAAAGGCTCCTTGGTATCCCTGGTGCTCCCTGCACTGTGGACCTCACTCAGAGGACCTCCTGTCAGACTTTCCACTCATTAAATTTTCACTGCATCACAGCCTGGTCTTCTGCGTGATCATTCTTCTCTCTCTGGATTCTCTCCTTGGCTTCCACAGAGAAAGGTGTTAGCATGGGCAGATCTTACAGGGATGAATGAGAGCCATCGGCATTCCTGGCGTAATGGAAGGGTGAGACACAGGCAGTGGCTCCTTTCAAGACACCGTCTCTTTCAGCTAAGGAAGATGTCCCTGATCCTGCAGAACCAGGAGCTCTCAGGGCCTGCCCTGCTGCATCTTTGTGCACAAATGTCCTTCATCACCTTTGAGCTTGCCCTGCAGGTGATGGGGAGCCCAACCACTGACCGAGTGAGGTCCCCTTCTCTTCTGCTGCACTGGCAGTTTGGGGTGTCACTGGTAGCTGCTTCTGCATTCAGAAACACCTGAGAGCCCTTCCTGGCAGGTACCTCTTGCTTCAGGAGCACTTCTTTCCCTGTGGCTGAACCTCACGGGCCCCATCGTTTCAGGGGACTTTCCCAGGAGAAGCCACAGCTGGAATATTCAGCTGGACAGATCTGCAGCTTTGGAAATTTCTTTCCCCCAGCAGGTATGTGCATGATTACTCAGCTCAGCCAGGAGGTGTCTATGTCCAAACCATACTGAGCCTCCACACCAGCAGGAAAATCTGTAGTGATCTAACTTCCCTGGGTAGGAAGCTTGTTCTCATGAATACCTTCCGAAGTCAAAGTCTCCTCTTATCTTTTGAATCTGGACCCACTGGAAAACAAAAGGGCAGGTGGAACCTCGGGAGGAAAGGTCAGATGAAATTACATTTTCACGTACAGCTCCACCAGCTCAAAGATGGCTTTGTTTCCTAGAGGTATAAGTGTAAGCAATGGCCTTGCTGCATCCCATGTGATCACTGATAGATAGAAACCCTGTGTGAAAAACACACCGTTAAAACTGTCAGAAAATGAAACTACTCAAACGACGCTGAGCTGAAATTAGAAAACTGACACTACTTTAGCTCAAACCAGAAAAAATCATCCACTAAAACTTCTTGAATCATGGTGAAAGCTTCACAGCAGAGAAGGATTGCCAGGAAAATGACAAAATGCATCAAGAACAGCAATGTTCATGTCCAACATTGGTCAGTTGAATAGGACCACTTCTTCATGACAATGCCCAACCCCATGTCCTGCAAATAACTGCAGAATCTGCATGAACTGGGCCATGAAACACTACCTCACCCAGCTTACTCCACAGATCTCTCTCCTACCAATAACCACATTTTCAAGCATCTCAACAACATTCTGGAAAAGACAATTTTTCCACAACAAAGCAGCAGCTCAAAATGCCTTTGAAGAATTTATCAGTTCCAGGACTGCAGAATTCTGTGCTACCAGAATAAGTAGACTTGTTTCTCTTTGGCAAAAGAAACCCCATAGACTCTAGAGGTTCTTATTTCAATTAATAAATTTTATTCTAAATTGAGATAGATTGCTTCAAAGTTGATGGTTAAATGCAGCAATTACTTTTTCACCAATCTAATATCATTGTGCTACCATTCAGAGGGACCTTGACAGCCTGTAGAAATGAACAGGCAAGAGTCGTGCAGTTCAGCAAAGGGAACAGCAAAATCATAGAATCATTGAATCATTAAAGTCAAAAAAGACCTCTCAGCTCATCCAACTGTCAGGCCAACCCCACCGTGCTGACCAAACCATGCCCTAAAGTGCCACAGCCACATGTTTTTCAAAGACCTCCAGTGATGGAGTTGCCACCACTGCCCTGGGCAGCTTCTGTCAGGGCTTCACTACTCTGTCAGTAAAGAAATGTTTCCTGACATCCAATCTAAACCTTCCCTTCTCTAGACTAAGCCTCCACTTCTCCAGACTAAACAGTCCCATGTCCCTCAACCACTCCGCATAAGACTTTTTCTCCAAACCCTTCCCATACTTTGTCACCCTCCTCTGGAGATGTTCAAGCCCATTAATGTCTTTCTGGTACTGAGAAGCCCAAAACTATCCTGTACATGGAGAGAAATAATATCCTCCACTGGTACAGGCTGGGGCTGACAACATGATAAACAGTTTTGGACAAAAAATGTTGAGGGTCCTGGTGGTAGACACCACATTAGAATGAACCAGCAATGCTCAAAGGTAGCCAATAACATCCCAGGCTTTATTAGGAAAAGCATTAGCTGGAGACTGAGGGACACAATACCCCAGGTGGTGTCTCATGAGAGATGAGTACAGAAGGAGCATCAGCTCCCTCAACCTACTCGCAATGCTTCTTTTGCTGCAGCTGAGGACACGGTTGCCTTCTGGGTCGTGAGTGAGCATTGCTGGATCATGTTAAGCTTCTCATCATTCAGAACACCAAGTCCTTCTCAGCAGGGCTGCTCTCAGCTACATCGTCCCCCAACCTGTACTGAAACCAGGAATTGCCCTGACCCAGGTGTAGGACTTTGTGCTTGGCACAGGGGAGACCTTACTTAAGACTTTAAATACAAAACAGGACTTAGAGAGTAAGAGAGGGACTTTTTACCAAGGCCTGTAGTGATGGGACAAGGAGCAACAGTTCTAGCCTGCAGTTGGATAGGTATAGATTGGACTTAAGAAAGAAATTTATTATAGTGAGGGTGATCAGACAATGGAAAAGGTGCCCAGGAGAATGATGGGATGGCCCACCTTTGTATATGTTCCAGGTCAGGTTTAATGGAACTTTGAGCAAAGTGATCCAGTGACAGCTCTCCCTGCCCAGGGCCAGAGAGTTGGACCACAGGACCTTTGAAAGACTCTTGCAACCCACCCCAGTCCATGGTTCGATGACAACATGGTTCTATGCTGAGGCAGCCACTGCCCTGTGTTCCACCCTTGGACAATGCTATGGTCAGGACAGGTTCTCCAGCCTCTCCTGGGAAGGCAGTGCCTGTGTCTTCTCAATACCTCATTCCCTCCTGAATGGCTTGTGTCACCGTGTTGAGTTTTCTGAGGGAAAAAAAAAAAAAACCAACACCAAATGGACAGTTGTCACTAAACAACATTGGAAAAATTGATCTCGATCATTATCAGGATGACAATTCCAGACAATGAGAGGATCACTCAATGCTCAACTCAGCACAATGCACACAAGCCTGTGTTGACAATCACTGACAAAACCATCCTCCAAAATGCTTCCCAGAACCATCTCCTTCCCTGACCATCGAGGGAGAGAACCTGCAGGGGAAAGGATGAGACAGAAGCACAGGCTGGGATGCATCAGAACTTTAATGAGTCAAAGGAGGGAAACGAGGCCGATGAGAGCAGGGACCTCAGTGCAGGCAGCAGCTTTAGCAGGGGAGGCACCTGGTGCCACAGTTGCGGCCACCAAAGCCAGACAAGCCAGAGAGGCCAAAGCCCCCGGAGTTGATGGGCACTCCCGCTTCACTGAGGATGCTGCCAACAGCAGCGGAGGTGGAGGATCCCACGGCGGTGTTCTGTGGGAAGGAGCTGAGGATGGGTCCAGGCAGGGTCACCACCACGGGAGAGGGCTGGATGACAACCCTGGAGTCCTGGCACTGCAGCCTACAGGGCTCATTGCAGCTGTTGGCCAGCGGGGTCGGGCCACAGGGCTGGCAGGGCAGGCACGTGTTGTAGCAGGACATGGCTTGGGGCTGGAGCTGCACCTGGAGAGAGAATCATAGAATCACCAGGTTGGAAAAGACCCACCGGATCATTGAGTCCAAACATTCCCGTCAATCACTAAACCATGCCCCTCAGAACCTCATCCACCCATCCCTTAAACCCCTCCAGGGAAGGTGACTCAACCCCCTCCCTGAGCAGCATCTGCCAGTGCCCAATGACCCTTTCTGTGAAAATTTTTTTCCTAATGTCCAGCTTAAACCTCCTCCGGCAGAGATTGAGGCCATTCCCTCTCGTCCTGTCCCCTGTCACTTGGGAGAAGAGCCCAGCTCCCTCCTCTCCACAACCTCCATTCACGTAGTTGTAGAGAGCAATAATGTGTCCCCTCAGCCTCCTCTTCTCCAGGCTATACAATCCCAGACAAAAGTTTAGCTGGAGAAGGGAGCTTTTCGCTGTGTAGGGAGTCCACCAGGCTTTACCGCCCCCTCATCCCAAAACAGCCCTCCAAAAAGCAACCAAGTCCACAGACGTCCACACCTTCCTCACTGCTCAGGAGACACCTCAGCCAGGACCCAACCTCTCACCATCCCACCCATTCTGACCCCTTCCCTCTCCCACAGGGAGCAGTTCCGAAATCTTGCATAGGACAAAGGGGCAGATCTTGTCTGAGAAATCCCAGAGGAGAAGGACAAGGAGGAGAAAAGGATTCAGACTCACCTTGTTCGCAAGAAGGAGGCGAGAGGAGTGGATGAGAGAGTGAGGAGAAGGGCCTGCTTTTATACTGCTCCTGCACCGCCCCAGGCCCACACTCACTGCACACAGGCAGTAATTTTCCTGCAGAGTCATCTCCAAAACAAAACAGCCTCCCTAATGGCACAGGTTGTGGTTTGGTTTCTGTCAATGCTGCGATTCCATTTCTTCATTTCTGACGTGCTTGGTCTGCAATGCAGGCTCCTTTCATGTGCTGGGGTGAGCAGCCCCAGGATGTGCCGGGCATCTTGTTTGGAGAACAAGACATCTTCTTCCATGTAGGTTTAGCAGTGAAGCCTGGGTAAGACAACCCCAACACTGAATGGGGCAGTGTCACTGGGGACAAGGGCTGCATGCAGGGCAAAGATACTTGAAGTGTTCTTGGCCTTGGTCTTTATGGTAGGGAGTTGCTATGAACAAATTGGGCTCCTGACATTCTCAGAAGGTCTGCTGGGATAAAGGGATAAAGGGAATAAGGTGCCACTCAGCCTCCCCTCAACCTCCAGTGAGGTGATGAAGCAAATCATCCGTGAAGCCATTTCTCAAGATGAAAAGACAATAAGGTGATTGAGAGTTTCAGCACGGATCTATGGAGGGGAAAGCAGGCCTGACCAACCTCATGGCCATCTTTCCTAAGGTGCTTGGCTTTTGTGGGTTAGGAGGTGCAGTAAAAGCTGTTATCTCATCCAAAGAAGGCTTTTGATAGCATGTGCTGTGGGAGTCCTCACAGACCAACTGGGGAAACACAGGCTCGGCAAGAGGGCACTGCAGGGGCTGAGGGAACATTACAGTGGCATGTCTGCTGGTCTCCCAGCCTTTTGATGAGTGGCATGAAGTCCAGGTAGGAGACACTCACTCCTTGTGCACTGCAGGATACCCAGACTGGGGCCAAGAGCCTTATGCAAAGTCCTACGCTGCAGGAGGAAGAACCACCTGCCCCACTCCAGGCTGGGGCTGATGGGTGGTCAAAGAGCTTTGTGGTCATGGGTGTGAGTCCTGGTGGATACCACATATTACTGTCCAGCTCACAGCTCCTCAATATGAGATGGGTGCAACCAAACTGGAACGAGTTCAGCAAAGGGCCATGGAGCCCATGAAGGAACTGAAGACCCTGAGGCAGGAGGGGCTCCAAGATGTGGGGCTGTGTGCCCTGGAGGGGAGAAGGCGTCCTGCCAGTGAAGGGACAAGAGGTAATTGGCACATACTGAAATGTGGGAAATCCCACAAGAACATGAGAAAAGCTATTGCATGTGTGAAGGTGGTCAAGCACCATCGGCAGGACCATCTTCCCACACGAACTAACGCTCCAGTGCACCTCCTTTCTCATACACAAAAAGTCTGCCCAGCCTGGAAAAGAACCCAGCACCACTGGAGAGGGAAGGAACCTTCCTGCATTTCCCAACAAGTGAGGATGCCAGGACCCTGCAGTGTCCTGTGCCTGAGGATGCTCAGGAACTGGATATAATTAGAAGAACCCACAGTATGAAAGCAGCTCTCAGATGGCACCAAGGAGGTGATGCACTTGCCTGCCCTGCAGACATGGAGGGAACTGGGACTCATCCCAGGAGGGCCTTCAGTAAGCAAGATTCCTCTCCCTACCCATAGTGAATCACACTCTACTCTTGGATTTACCTGTGTCAGCCTTTTGGGGTGAGGCCAAGGCAGGACTGCCCGCTCTCTGCAGAGCCATGTCAACACTGGGCTGAGTTCCCCTCTGGCAAGGGCACATCCATGTCCTAGTGGTCATCTCAGAAATGAGGAAATGGAATGGGAAGATTTACAGACACCAAAACCCAACCTGTGCCATCAGGGAGGCTGTTTTGTTTTGGAGGTGACTCTGCTGGAAATACCCTATCCATGTGCAGCCTGATCCCTTTGGCCAGGAACATGAGACCTGTGTATCCATTCCCTTCCATCAGGCAAGTCTTTCCCAAGGTTGATTCTGCTCCTGCAGGCAGATCGATCCGAGGAGGATCAAGGACTCCAAGGTCATAGTACAGTTCAGTTCCCAGTCTGTTCTGCTACACAAGATGCTTCCTTTCCAGGTGTACGAATTGTAATTAGTCTTCCCTGAACACTACAGTGATCTCACAGCCCCTGTGCCCCACGCCAAGAACCCCGACTTGCTCGGGACCTCAATACCATTTAGGAGGCATCTTCTGGTAAAAGTAACTTAATCTTGCCTGGAGGATCCATGGGAAGCTCATCCTGGGACATGAAAGGAGCCTGCATCACAGACCAAGCAATTAAATGCAATAATAAATGCAAATTAATGCAATTAAATGGCAACACTTGTGACACCAAAACCCAACCTGTGGCATCAGGGAGGCTGTTTTGTTTTAGAGGTGACTCTGATGGAAAATTACTGCCTGCACACAGTGAGTGAGGGCCTGGGGTGGTGCAGGGGCAGTATAAAAGCAGGTCCTTCTCCTCACTCTGTCACCCACTCCTCTCACCTCCATCTCCATCGGAACAAAGTGAGTCTGAAAGCCCTATCCTGTCCTCCTCTTCCTCCTCAGGATTTCTGAGGGCACTACCACATCTTTTTCCTATGCTGGGTCAAGGGACTGCTTCTCATGAGAGAAGGAAGGGGGCAAAAAGTGTATCATGGACATGGGGTGGGGATTGGCTGAAGTGAGCAATGGTTTTGGAGAGGCTCTTCCTGGGCTTAGTCCTTTATGTTAGGGAACTTCTGGGTTGAAGGGAAGGAGAAGACATGGGTCTCCCTACAACAACTAAAACCCTCCTCTCCAGCTTGGTCTGTCTTGGCCCTTTCAGGGTAGGTTTATAGGCTGCTTTTCACTCACCCCTCATGCTCTTTTTACCCTGTCCTCTCTCCAGGTTCAGTTCCAGCCCCAAGCCATGTCCTGCTACAACCCTTGCCTGCCCTGCCAGCCCTGCGGCCCGACCCCGCTGGCCAACAGCTGCAATGAGCCCTGTTTCAGGCAGTGCCAGGACTCCAGGGTTATCATCGAGCCCTCTCCCGTGGTGGTGACCCTGCCCGGACCCATCCTCAGCTCCTTCCCACAGAACACCGCCGTGGGATCCTCCACCTCTGCTGCTGTTGGCAGCATCCTCAGCGAAGCAGGAGTGCCCATCAACTCCGGGGGCTTTGGCCTCTCTGGCCTCTCTGGCTTTGGCGGTCGCTCCTGCGGCAGGAGGTGCTTCCCCTGCTAAAGCTGCTGCCCGTGGCCCTGGGGAAGGTCCCCATGGACACCATAGATTGTCCCATATTGGGGACTAAGCATGGGTCTGCTGCTTTGAGAGGGTCTGAGCAACCTCAGCACCCCTTTCAAAAGGACGGGGCCAGCCTGGGCTCTCACAAAGCACAGCCCATGCCTGCCTTTCCCCTCTGCCACTCTCTCCTTTCCCTCCTGTGTCCTTGTTCTCTTGTGTCTCCTGGGATGTGAGCCCCATGCAGCCACTGTGAGAGGACCTGCTGGCTCTGTTCCCTCTTGGGGGCAGACAGATGGACACCTGGTGGCGTCTCTTCCACAGCTGTGAGACAAATGTTCTATTCTTCCCCTGGTTCTCCCTGTACAGGGATCACCACTCAAAGGGAACTTGTTTCCCCCTTTTTACTCATTAAATTCTGATGCATCCCAGATGGCGCTTCTGTCTTTTTCTCTGCAGATTTTCTCCCTACATGTCCAGGGAGAGAGATGTTGCTTGGGGTTGTTCTGGGAGGGGGTTGTTGGCCATGGCTGTGCAGCAGCCATGAACACATGCTTGCTTTGAGAATACATATACATGCATCAGGTGGATGACCCTTTTCTTTTAAAATTCTCAGCAGTTCTGTCCTGGACAGAATGATGTGATTCTTTTCATTGGCTGTTGCTACTCCAGTCATGATTTAGGTTTCTCTTCAAATATTGTCTTCTCAAAAATCAATAAGCTTTCAGCCTCTCATGAGCAGCGAAATCTTCAGGATCACTCACTTTCCTGACCCCTCTCCTATGAACACCCCCAATTTGGTAAAAGGTTGTTCTTCCACTACAGCCCAGCATTCACACTGTGTTCTTTATGGTCACGAAAACACAGAGCGCAGTGGGATCCTCAGTCCCATCAATCTCTTGGCTACACTCTTCTCATCTTGCACAGGCTGTTGATGACAGCCCATGGTATCCAGGAGCAGAGCTGACAGTCACAGCTCTCTGGGTGGAGTTCCTGCTAAAGCACCTTTCCCTGGCCCTGCTTTCGGGCTGCTGCATGTCAGGGGCTGAAGGATGTGTGGGGAGACAGGGCTGGCTGCTCCCAAGACAGCTGCAACTAGGCTAAGAGTGGATATGTGTCATCTCACCCAGCTGGGACCTGCAGCAGGTCAGCACCTCTCTTTTCTGGGCTGCAAGCTCTTGGCAGCCTTTGCTGCTGGTCTCCATACTGCTCTGGAGAGCTCCTGGCCAGTCCTTGGAGACACTCAGCCTGCACCTGCTGCCTCTCCTGACCTGAGTCTCTCCATGTCTCCCTGCCCACCCAGAACCTTTCCCAGGAAGCCCTGGAAACAGACAGGGGAGGAGCAAGATCAGGAGCACGCACACTGCCTTTTGGTCTGTGCAGTGCTTTTACCAGTGATCCCAATAAAGTCAAGAGAGAAACAGAAGAACAAAGGAGTGAAGGAGGGTAGAGAGCAGGGCAGTCTGTGAAGGAAGGGGACAAAAGAGAAAGACACAGGAGGTTCAAAGGCAATCACCCACCACCTTGCATAAGCACACCAAGATGCAGTGTCTGAAGAGCAGCCAGTTTGAAAGACCATCAACTGTTCATTTCTGAGCCTGATGTTCTGTGACAGGGAATTGCCTTTGGGTCGATTCAGGTCATCCATCCAGGTTGTGTCCCCTCCCAGGTGCTTGCCCATCCCTTGCCTCCTCTTTTGGGGAAGCAGAATGAGAAGGAGAGATGGCCTTGATGCTGTGCAAGCCCCGTGCAGCAAGAGCTAAAGCTTTGGTGTGTCATCTGCACTGTTTTAGCCACAACACCACATGGGCTGCTATAAAGACAGTTCCCTCTGGTGCAGCCTGGCTCCCCCACTGCCTCTGCTGATCTCCTAAGGGGTCATTTTCTGTTCACGTCTCCTCATCCAGCACAGGGACATCCATGGCAAGAAATTCTCGTTTCACCTCCTCCCCATTTTCGACCCCTTTCCTAGAGACTGTGGGACTGCTGCGTTCTCAGGGTTTTTCACAGAAATTTATGATGCTGAAGGTCAGACACTGGAGAAGGTGTCCAGGAGAACGATGGGATCTTTGGAATTGTTCTGGGTCAGGATTAGTGGAACTTTGAACAATGTGGTGCAGTGACAGGTCTCCCTGCCCAGGGCCAGAGGATCTTTGAAATTCCCTTGACATCCCCCCCACTCAAAGATTCAATGAAAACATGGTTCTATGCTAAGACAGCCACTGCCTTTCCTTCGCCTTTGGACAATGCTATGGTCAGGGCAGGTTCTCCCGCCTCTCCTGGGAAGGCAGTGCCTGTGTCCTCCAATACCTTATTCCCTCCTGATGACTTTTGTAACCATGTTGTGCTTTCTGAGGGAAAAGAACACCTGCACCCAATGAAGTGAATGGTTGTCACTGAATAATGTCATGAGAATTCATCCTGACCTTTTTTGGAATGAAAATTCCAAACAATGAGAGGATGACTCGATGCACAACTCGGTACAATCCACACAAGCCTGTGTTGACAATCACTGACAGAACCATCCCCACAAATGCTTCCCAGAACCATCCCTGAGTGACATCTCTTTCTTGACCATCCCGGGAGAACACCTGCATGGGAAAGGATGAGACAGAAGTACAGGCTGGGATGCGTCAGAACTTTAATGAGTCAAAGGAGGGAAACGAGGCCGATGAGAGCAGGGACCTCAGTGCAGGCAGCAGCTTTAGCAGGGGAGGCACCTGGTGCCACAGTAGCGGCCACCAAAGCCAGACAAGCCAGAGAGGCCAAAGCCCCCGGAGTTGATGGGCACTCCCGCTTCACTGAGGATGCTGCCAACGGCAGCGGAGGTGGAGGATCCCACGGCGGTGTTCTGTGGGAAGGAGATGAGGATGGGTCCGGGCAGGGTCACCACCACGGGAGAGGGCTCGATGATAACCCTGGAGTCCTGGCACTGCAGCCTACAAGGCTCATTGCAGCTGTTGGCCAGCGGGGTTGGGCCACAGGGCTGGCAGGGCAGGCACGTGTTGTAGCAGGACATGGCTTGGGGCTGGAGCTGCACCTGGGGAGAGGGCAGGGGGAGAAACAGAGCAGAGGAAATTCATGAGGAGCAGCCTTTGTCCCTCAGCCATGAAGGAGACAAATACGAGCTGGAGAAGAAAACTGAAAGTTGTGTCAGAAATCCCACTGGCTTGACCTTTCCATCATCAAAAAGGTGACCTGCCCAGAGGGACCAAGCCCAGGCTACCCACCGGTCAGGAGGAACTTCAGCCAAGCCACAACCTCGCCACATCCCATATCTTCTGCCTCATTCCTTTAACAAGAAACCCCAAACCCAAGCACAGTACTAAAATGAAAGAAAGTGTTGAGAAATCCAGTGGAGGAAGGAGAGGAAGACAAGAAAGAGGAGACAGGCCTTCAGACTAACCTTGTTCCTAAGGAGAAGGAGGTGAGAGGAGTGGATGAGAGAGTGAGGAGAAGGGCCTGCTTTTATACTGCTCCTGCACTGCCCCAGGCCCACACTCACTGCACACAGGCAGTAATTTTCCAGTAGAGTCACCTCCAAACCAAATAGACTCCCTGATGTCACAGGTTGCGTTTTGTTGTCTGCCAAAACTGTCTTTCCATATCCCCATTTCTGACATGCTTGGTCTGCAATGCAGGCTCCTTTCATCTGCCAGGATGACAATCCCAAGGATGTCCAGGGAAGGACTGTGTCAATTCGGGCAACAGGAATTTAGAGTGGGGTCATCAGTGTTTCACTGCTGGTGGTATTGCACCCTCAACAGATCTCTAGATAACACGCAGTTGCAGAGGCAGGATAGGACTAATACAGAAGAGAGATGTTGTGCTGTTCAGGGGGATGTTGACAGCAAGGAGACATGAGCGAGCAGGAATAGTATGGGTTTCTGACAATAGAAATGCTGGAAGAACTTCATGCACCACCAAAGATTGGGGTTGAGGGGCTGTGGATCAGCTTTGCACCTGAGGACGTGCATTCTGAGAGACACTACAAGGCAGCATGTGACCTTGTGTCAAAGACTATGACAGCACACTGGGCAGCGTTGAGAAGAGGGCTTCAAGATGAATAAGGAACCACAAGCAACAAGCACCAAGAACAGCATCCTCCCCTAGAAGAGAGGCTGAAGCCTGGCAGAGGGCCTAGGGCTGAATGGGATGGCTGATTTCCTGAGAAGTGGGCAGAGAGCAGGCTGGGGAAGTCAAGGCCTTCCATTTCTCAGTCCTCACCTACAAGATCCCACGCCACTGAGCCCTCTGAAAGAGTAGAGAAAAAAGTGGGTTCTTTCCTAGGATGGGGTGGGCATCAGATGAAATTGTGCCTGAGAAAAGCTGACCTACAAGGTGTCTGATGTGCTCCAGGTCAGGGCTACTGTAAACGGAGTCCTAGATTGGCTCCAGAAAAGGGTCTGTGTGATTGTAATGGCATACTAGGAAGACAAATGACAAGTTGTACACCTGGAAATGAAGCACCTCTTGCAGCAGAACAAACTGGGGACTGAACTACGCTACGAGTCCTTGAACATCCTCCAGATCAATCAGCCCACAGAGGCAGAAACAACCTTGGGTAAAGACTTGGCCAGTAGAAGGGAACGAACGCACAGGCCTCATCTTCCTATCCAAAGAGACCAGGGTGTTGTGAGGAGCTCTCCTGAATACACTCCATGGAGCGAAAGACAGGATGAGAGAAAATGTCTCCCCACTCATTGGGACTCATCCCTACGGCCCAAGCCATATGTCTTCTCCTGGCATTAGGGCTTTAGCATGACCCTTTCCCAGGCCCCAGAGGATTCCGCTGCCTGGAGGAGCACTCAACACCTTTGGTAACTTAAGGAACCTTCCCCAGCCTCCCAAGGAGTGAGGGCTGCCAGGACCCTGCAGCACCACACACCTGAGGATACTTATGGAGGAGATGCGCTCAAAAGGGCCGTAGGTACAAACCCACAGTCCGCATCAAGGAGGTGATGAACTTCCCTGCCCTGCAGACATGGAGGAAGATGGGATGTGTCCCAGAAGGGAGACAAAAATGCCTTCAGTAGGCAAGACTCCTGGGACAGACTCTCCCTACCCCTGAAGAGTCACCCTCTAATTTTGGTTCTCTTGTGGATCAGCCTTTTGGAATGAGGCCAAGCCAGGAGTACGTGCTGACATGTGTTATATGGGTCTGAGTTCCCTTCCAGACATGGCAGTTCCATTTATCCCCCCAAAAAAATGATCCTCAAGCACTGGGTTATACCCAAGTATGCAGCTCCTTGTAGCCCCAGCGGCAATTGCTCTCAGCTTGACCTCCTTGGCCACAGCTCAGGTGCTTTGCACAACAGTCCTCATGTTTTGGGCAACTGGACAGGCATCTGGGTGTGGTGTTTGTCAGGGTCTAAAGTGTGTGGCCAAAGCGCGTGGTGGTCTGGGGAGAGAGGGAAAAAGAAGGCCCTGTCTGAGTCCCAACCCATCGCTCAGGTAGTGAGGAGGGACTCGACTCCTCAGGGGCCGATGAAGAATCACAGAGTTCAGAAGGACAACATTCTCCTTCCACAGGCTGGTGAGGGCACTAGTTGGGAACCCCCAGAGACTGACAGGAGAGGCCACAACTTTGCCAAAGAAACCATTAAATTTCTCCCCAGAAGCAGAAATTTCCCTTGGGTGAAGGCATTTGAAAGCAGAAGCGCAGCCCAACTCAGGTCACATCATTAGGCACAGGAGCCTTGGGGCACCCAGGAGAGTCCTCAGTCGAAGGAGGACCCTCTTGCAAAGGGGACACGAAACAACCTCAGCAGATCCCCCACCACCCATATCCAACGTCTGCACAGGACTCCTGCAACTCTTGGGGGTGCGTCTTCTGCCTGTGTTATCATGGTCCTGCCTGCAACATTCTTGGACCTCTTATTGCAGTACTTGGAAGGACCCTCCATGACCTACTTGCTGTTTCATAAGCGAGGAAATGGAATGGCAGCATTGACGCAAACCAGACCACAACCTGTGCCATCAGGGAGTCTGTTTTGTTTTGAAGGTGACTTTGCTGGAAAATTACTGCCTGCATGAAGTCAATGTGGGCCTGGGGCGGTGCAGGAGCAGTATAAAAGCAAGTTCTTCACCTCACTTTCTCATCCACTTCTCTCGCCTCCTCCTTCTTGGGAACAAGGTGAGTCTGAAGCTCTTTCTCCTACTTCTCCTCCTGTGCATTTCTCAACGCATATTTGCCCCTCATCCATCTCCTGTGTTGTACTTTTTCCCTGTTTCTCTCCCAGGTGCAGCTCCAGCCACAAGCCATGTCCTGCTACAACCCGTGCCTGCCCTGCCAGCCCTGCGGCCCGACCCCACTGGCCAACAGCTGCAATGAGCCGTGTAGGCTGCAGTGCCAGGACTCCAGGGTTATCATCGAGCCCTCTCCTGTGGTGGTGACCCTGCCCGGACCCATCCTCAGCTCCTTCCCACAGAACACTGCTGTAGGAAACTCCACCGCCGCTGCTGTTGGCAGCATCCTCAGCGATGCGGGAGTGCCCATCAATTCTGGGGGCTTCAGTCTCTCCGGCTTGTCTGGCTTTGGTGGCCGCTACTGTGGCAGGAGATGCTTCCCCTGCTAAATATTCTGCCCATGGCCCTGGGGAAGGTCCCCATGGACACCCAAGACAGAACATGGGCTTGTTGCTGTGAGAGGGGCTGAGCAACCCCAGCACGCCTTGTTAAAGGATGGGGCCAGCCTGGGCTCTCCCAAAGCACGGCCCATGCCTGCCTTTCTCCTCTGCCACTCTCTCCTTTCCCTCTCATGTCCTTATTCTCTTGTGGTCCCCTTGGGCTTTAAGTCCCACCAAGCCAGCCTAGGGAGGGTCTACTGGCCCTGCTCCCTCTGTGGGTCAAGCACATGGACACCTGGTGACATCTCTGCCACAGCCATGAGCGGAAGACTCCGTTCTGCCCATTGTGCTCCTTGTACTGGCACCTCCACTCAGAGACCTTCATTGTACTTGTTTCACTCAATAAAGTTCTGCTGCATCCCAGCCTGTGACTTTGACTCATGCTTCCCTCTCGATAAGTTTCCCTATGATGTCCAGGGACAGAGTGTTTGCTCAGCTGTGGCTCTGGGAGCTGGGGGGTGGGGTAGCTGTGCAGTGGTTTTCAACAAAGTTTTGTTTTAAGCAGGCTTGGTCTGAATTGCCTCTACCCTCTGCTTTCTACACTTGTCTGCCTGCGTGGGGTGCGCAGGGATAGAATGACTCAATGTAGCTTGATCACTGCCTCCTCTTTGTTCTCAACACCTTTTCTTTCACTCAGTTAGCTCAGCAACATGCAAGAAGCTTTCAGGGAGAGGTGGGATAAAGGTGTTACTGACAAGGAAGAGATAACAGGTTCCCAGAGAGCCCAGGACAACCTGTCTTAACCACAGCGTTTGGGTTTAGAGGTACGGGATGAGGAGAAGAACGGATGGAAAGCACAAGCATGGCAACAAAAATGGGAATGTATGGCCACTTTACCTTCGAGTGAAGTGGCCCAATAGCTGGGGTCCAAAGGTCCTGTGGACTTGTAGACGGTGTTGTGATGCTTTTGGAAGGCTTGAGTTTCTAAGGGGAGAGCATTGAGGAGAGCTCCTTCACACAACTTGTGTCCTCAGATGGGAAGCTGACCCGTTCCTCCTCATTGCTGTCCCTCTCTCCAGTGGGCAGAGGCCAGAAAAGCCGTCCTGGGACCATACAATCAGAGAATAATCAAGTTGGGAAGGTCTTCCAGAGACCATTTGGTCATTCCCTTTGCTCCAAGCTCAGTCAGCCTTGAACTTCCATGGACAGTTACCACACAGCCTCCCCAAGCAATCTGTTCCACTGGTTGATGCTCCTCTTGGGGAAAACCACTTTCCTCTTATTGAGTATAAATGTCTCATCTTTCTGCATGAGTCCAGAGTTTTGAATCCCCCAAGAACACACTATCCCATTTTTAGCTCTGCTCTGCCTTGTGAGGGATCTCATCATAGCTACTCCAAATCTGCTCTTTAGACTCTCACCCAAGCATCCTGGTAACAATCAGCAAGCTGCAAGTCCTCAGCCTCTTCTCCCCATCCAAGGGCTCAAGATCTCTCTCCATCCTGGACCCTCTCTGCTGAACACACTCCTCTGAACACACTCCCCTCAGTCAAGGTCATTCATGCATCAGAGCAGGGTTTGAAGTGCCATCAGGAAAGCGCTGAGCAGAGTGGGACAGTCACTGCCCTCTGTCTCCTAGCTCAGGTCCTGCTTATCTTGCCCAGATTGCTGATGACATCTCTCAGTGTCCAGGAGCAGTACTGGCAGTAGCACCTTTTTGGATGGGGTTCCTGCAAAAGCCCCTTTCCCTGGCCCTGCTTTTGGGCTGCTGCTTGTCATGGGCTGAAGGATGTGTAGGGAGACAGGGCTGGCTGCTCCCAAGACAGCTGCTAGTGGGAGCTCAGCGTGGGCATGTGTCATCTCACCCCACTGTGTCCTGCAGCAGGTCAGCAGCTCTCCTTTGTGGGCTGCAAGGCTCTTGGCAGCCTTTGCTGCTGGTCACCGCACTGCTCTGGAGAGCTCCTGCCCAGCCCTTGCAGACACTCATCCTGCACCTGCTGCTTCTCCTGCCCTGAGCCTCTCCCTGCGTCCCTGCCTGCCCAGAACCTTTCCCACAAAGCACTGGGCACAGACAGGAGAGGAGCAATATCAGGAGGATATGAACCATCTCTGGGCCTATGTGGTGTTTTTACCAGTGTTCCCAGTTGGGTCAGGGGAGAAGTAGATGAGTCAGAGAAAAACACCCATGAGTGGAGGTCAGGGCAGTCTGAGAAGGGAAGGGGCAAAACTAAAAAAGACAAGCAATGCCCAGTAAATCACACACCATCTTGCACAATCAGACCCTGCCCAGCCATCCACAGCAGAACAAATGCTTTGGAAAGTCTGCCAAGAACCTTTCAGTAACAACCACTGTATTAACAACCCCTATAAAACTACCCCTAACAACCCCTGCCAGAATCACCACAAAGGAACAAGTCTCTCCCTGAACATCTTGGGAGAGCCCAGGGAAAGGATGACACAGAGGCGTAGGCTGAGATGCAGCAGAGCTTTAATGAGTTGAAAGAGGGAGATGAGGTCGCTTGGACAGGAGATTCTGTTGCAGGGAGAACCAGGAGCAGAGGAGAACCTGTGCCCAATGGCTGTGGGACAGAGATGCCACCAGGTGTCCATCTACCTGCCCACCAGAGGGAGGAGGGCCAGCTGGTCCTCCCTAGGCTGGCTTGGTAGGTGTCACATCCCAGGGGACACAAGCAAAAAAGGATATGGGAGGGGAAAGAGGGAGTGGCAGAGTGGAAAGGTAGGCATGGACCATGCTTTGTGAGAACCCAGGCTGGCCCCGTCCATTTACAAGGCGTGTTGGGGTTGCTCAGCCCTTCTCAAAGCAACAAGCCGGTCCCTAGTGAGGGACCATCTGTGGTGTCCATGGGGACCTTCCCCAGGGCCATGGGCAGAAGATTTAGCAGGGGAAGCATCTCCTGCCACAGTTGCGGCCACCAAAGCCAGACAAGCCAGAGAGGCCAAAGCCCCCAGAGTTGATGGGCACTCCCGCATCACTGAGGATGCTGCCAACGGCAGCGCCGGTGGAGTTTCCGACAGCGGTGTTCTGTGGGAAGGAGCTGAGGATGGGTCCGGGCAGAGTCACCACCACAGGAGAGGGCTCGATGATAACCCTGGAGTCCTGGCACTGCAGCCTACACGGCTCATTGCAGCTGTTGGCCAGCGGGGTCGGGCCGCAGGGCTGGCAGGGCAGGCATGTGTTGTAGCAGGACATGGCTTGTGGCTGGAGCTGCACCTGGGAGAGAAACAGGGAAAAAGTACAACACAGGAGATGGATAAGGAGCAACATGTATCCACTCCACAACAGGGAAAATCCACCAGCACGAGACAAAAGGACAGCTCTTTGTGGCTCATGGGTTCCTCCTTCCATTCAGCCCAAAAGAGTCCTTCCAAGAAGGACCCAGGCAGATCCCTACGTACCCACAGCTCAGGGGACACCTCAGCATATCCATGTCTCTTCATCTCACACATTCTGCCTCCTTCCCTCTCCAGTGACAAGCAGCCCAGAACCCAAGCACAGGAATAAAGGGGCAGGGGCGTGTGAGCAATCCAGTGAAGAAAGAAGAGGAAGAGAAGAAGGAGATGACACAGCTTGAAACTCACCTTGTTCCCAAGGAGATGGAGGTGAGAGGAGTGGATGAGAGAGTGAGGAGAAGGACCTTCTTTTATACTGCTCCTGCACCACCCCAGGCCCACACTCACTGCACACAGGCAGTAATTTTCCAGCAGAGTCATCTCCAAAAGGATACCATGTCTCTGATGGCATAGGTTGTGGATTGGTTTTCATCAACACTGACATTTCATTTCTTTGTTTCTGACAGGCTTGGTGTGTGACGCACGCTCCATTCATGAGCTGGAGTGAGAGCCCCAAGGATTTCCCAAACAGAATTATATCCCTGTGGGCAGAAGATGCCTCCTAAGTGGTCATGACATCCTGAGCAGGCAGGGGATATTGACTTGGGACAGTGGGGCTGTGATACTGGCATAACATTCAAGGAAGACAAATGACAAGTTGTACATCTGGAAAGGAAGGACTTATTGAAGCAGAACAGACTGGAGACTAAACTGTGATACAATCTTAGAGTCCTTGAACCTCCTCTGCCCTCATGGGCAGAACTAATTTTGGGGAAAGACTTGGCTGGTAGAAGGGGATTAGCATACAAAACTCATTTCCTTGTCCAAGGGGACACGGCTGTGGTGAGGAGCTCTCCTGAATGCTGCAAGGAAGATTGCCATCCCCAGTCAGTCAGACCATATATCTTATTCGGGCATTACAGCCTTAGTATTACCCTTTCCCATGACCCAGAGCAAGTGTACAATGCCAGCTGGATGGGGCCTTGAGCAGCATGACATAGTTGGAGATGTCTCTGCATATGGCGTGGGGGTTAGAATTAAATGATCTTTAAGGTCCCTTCAAACTCAAACCATTCTACGATGCCTCTGCCTGGAGGACAACCCAACACTTTTGGTTGGGTAAGGAACCTTCCCCGACCTCCCAAGGAGCAAGAGCTGCAAGGATCATGCAGTGCCACATGCCTGAAGATGCCCACGGAGGGGATGTGCTCAGAAGGGTCCTGGATACAAACCCAGCCCTCAGACCTCATCAAGGAGGTGATGAACTTCCCTGCCCTGCAGGCCTGGAGGCAGATGGGAGGCAATCAAGCAGGGAGACAAAATGCCTTCAGCAGGCGAGATTACTGGGACAGACTCTCCCTACCCATGTCGAATTACCGTCTCATTTTAGGCAGTTAGTGGGTCATCCTTTGGGAATGAGGCCAAGCCAGGAGTACGTGCTGACCACTGGCCCGTGTACTACTTTCATCTGAATTTCCCTCCAGCAAGGGCAGCTGCGTTCTTTCTTCAGGAAATTTGCAACTTGGGCTGTACCCAAGTACACAACTCCTGGCAGACCCAAAGGCCATTGCTCTCAGTTGACATCCTTGGCCACACTCCCACACCTCAGGTGCTTTGCACAACAGTCCTCATGTTTTGGGCAACTGGACTGGCATTTGGGTGTGGTGCTGGTCACATCCTTAGGCACAGGAGCCTTGGGGCACCCAGGAGAGGCCTCAGTCAGTGGGAAGAAATGCTCAGACTCCTGTAAAGGGAGCACAAAACAACCTCAGCAGATCCCCCACCACCCATGTCCAGTGTCTGCACAGGACTCCTCCAGCTCTTAGAACACCTCTTCTGCCTGTGTTTTCATGGTCCTGCCTGCAACGTTCTTGGGCCTCTTATTGTAGTACTTGAAAGGACCCTCCGTGACCTACTTGTCATTTCAGAAACGAGGAAATGGAATGGCAGTGTTGATGCAAACCAGACCACAACCTGTGCCAACAGGGAGGCTGTTTTGCTTTGGAGGTGACTCTGCAGGAATATTACTGGCTGCATGAAGTCAGTGTGGGCCTGGGGCGGTGCAGGAGCAGTATAAAAGCAGGCCCTTCTCCTCACTTTCTCATCCACTCCTCTTGCCTCCATCTCCTTGGGAACAAGGTGAGTTTTAAGCTCTTTCTCCTACTTCTCCTGCTTTGGCTTCTTTCAGATCAATCCTGGCCCCTTTGTCTTACCCTGGATCTTGGAACTGCCTGATATGTGTAGGAGGAGAAAAAAAGGTATTGTATGCATTGAGGTTGAAGTTTCTCTGAGGTGTCTCCTGAGCGATGGTCTTTTCAGGTATCTTGCTGGGCTTGGTAACTCTTGACACGGCTCTTCTGAGAGAAAGTAGAAGTTTTTGCATCTCTTATCTGTAGTTCATTCCTTAGGTTCCTTGTGGAAGGGATATGGGCTGCTCCTCACTCATCTCCCCTGCTCTACTTCCTCCCTGTTTCTCTCCTAGGTGCAGCTCCAGCCCCAAGCCATGTCCTGCTACAACACATGCCTGCCCTGCCAGCCCTGCGGCCCGACCCCGCTGGCCAACAGCTGCAATGAGCCCTGTTTCAGGCAGTGCCAGGACTCCAGGGTTGTCATCCAGCCCTCCCCTGTGGTGGTGACCCTGCCCGGACCCATCCTCAGCTCCTTCCCACAGAACACAGCTGTCGGAAACTCCACCGCCGCTGCCGTTGGCAGCATCCTCAGCGATGCAGGAGTGCCCATCAACTCCGGGGGCTTTGGCCTCTCCGGCTTGTCTGGCTTTGGTGGCCGCAACTGTGGCAGGAGATGCTTCCCTTGCTAAAGCTGCTGCCCATGGCCCTGGGGAAAGTCCCCATGAACTCCCAAGATGGTCCCACACTGGGGACAGAGCATGGGCTTGTAGCTTTGAGAGGGGCTGAGCAACCCCTGTACCCCTTGCAGAAGGATGGGTACAGCCTGGGCTCTCACAAAGCACAGCCCATGCCTGCTTTTCTGCTCTGCCACTCTCTCCTTTCCCTCCCGTGTCCTTGTTCTCTTGTGCTCCCCTTGGGCTGTGTATCTTACCAAGCCAGCCTAGGGAGGACTTGCTGGCCCTGCACCCTCTGTTGGGCAGGTAGATGGACACATGGTGGCATCTCTGTGACAGCCATGACGGGAAGACTTCTTTCTACCCTTTGTGCTCCCTGCAATAGGGCCTCCACTCTGATAACTTCATTGTAGTCTTTTCACTCAATAAAGTCCTGCTGCATCCTAGCCCATGACTTTGACTCATGTTTTCCTTTGCAGATATTCCTTTTCAGGCTTGGTATGGATTGCCCGTACCCTCTGGTTTCCACACTTGTCTGCCTGCCTGGGGTCCACGGGCATAGAACAACCCAGTGCAGCTCAGTCAGTGCCTCCTCTTTTCTCTCAATACTTTTTCTTTGCCTCGGTGAGCTCAGGACCATGCAGCAAGCAGTCAGGAGGTGGAGGGATGAAGGTGTTACTGACAAGGCAGAGGCAACAGCCTCCCAGAGAGACTAGAAGAACCTGTCCTAACTATAGCATTGGGGCTTAGAGGTGCAGGATGAGGAGAAGACTATGTGGAAAACAAATGCCTGAGAAAAGCTTGGGAACGTACAGCCACTGCACCCTTGGGAAAACATTGTCCCTGTAGCTGGGGTCCACAGGTCCTGTGTTCTTCTAGCTCATGTTGAGGTGCTTTTGGCAGGCTTGAATTTCTGAGCAGAGAGAGTTGAGAAGCGATCCTTCACACAACTTCTGTCCTCAGATTAGGATGATGAGCTCCTCCTCCTCATTGCTGTCCCTATCTCCAGTGGGCAGAGGCCAGAAAGGCCATGGTGGAACCATACAATCAGAGCATAATCAAGTTGAGGAGGACCTCCAGAGGCAATTACTTTGTTCCCCTTGCTCCAAGCTCAGTCATGAGCATCCAAGGACGGTTACTGCACAGCTTCCCCAGGAAACCTGTTCCACTGCTTAATGCTCCTCTTGGGGAAAGCCATTTTCTTTGTATTGAGTCCAAACCTCTCATCTTCCTGCATGAGCCTAATGTTTTGAATCCTCCAAGAAAACACTAGCCCATTGTTTGCCTTTATCTGTCTTGCATAGAACCTCATCATAGCTACTCCAAACTGGTCTTTAGTCTCCCTTCAAAGTTTCTTTTTACACTCAGAGAGCCCAGTCTCCTAAACCTCTTCTTCCCAAACAAGGGCTTAAATACCCTCACATCCCTGGACACACTCTTCTGAGATTCACTTCATCACAGTCGTTATTCCATTAGAACAGGGTTCAGGAGGCCATCCGGAGAGTGCTAGCAGAGTGGGACAGTATCTGCGTTCCTACCTCAGGCCCTGCTTATCTTTCCCAGGATGTTAACAATGGCCCTCAGTTTCCAGGAGCAGAGCTGTCAGTCACACCTCTTTGGACGGAGTTCCTGCAGAAGCACCTTTCCCTGGCCCCAGTTTTGGTCTGCAGCTTGTCGTGGTCTGAAGGATGTGTGGGAAGGGAAGTAGAGGATGCACATTGCAGGTCGAGGATGTAGCCTGGGGCAAACTGGCTGTGGTATTGTCGTGGCATTCAAGGAAGACAAATGACAAGCCCTAGGCCTGAAAAGGAAGCACCTCTTGCAGTAGAATACACTGTGAACTGAACTGTGGTACAGCCTTAGAGTCCTGAACCTCCTCTAGACTGATCTGCCCTCAGAGGCAGAATAAACCTTGAGAAGATGCTTGGCCTGTAGAAGGGACTGGACACACAGGCTTCAACCTTCTGGCCAAAGGTACAAGGCTGTGGTGAGGAGCTCTCATCAGTAAGCTCCATAGAGGGACTGAAAGTTTGCAGTCCCCCACCAACTGGGACTTATTCCTGGCTCCCAAGCCATATGTCTTCTCCTGGCATTAAGGCTTTAGCATGACCCTTGCCCTGGCCCCAGGGGATTCCTCTGCCTGGGGTAAAATCCAACACCTTTGGATGGGTAAGGAACCTTCTCCAGCTTCCCAGGACCCTGCTGCCAGGACCCTGCAGTGCCACACGCCTGAGGATGCTCAGGGAGGGGATGTGCTCAGAAGGTCCCTGGATACAAACCCAGCCTTCAGACCACATCAAGGAGGTGATGAACTTCCCTGCCCTGCGGACATGGAGGCAGATGGGATGTGTCCCAGCATGGGAGGCAATGCCTTCAGCAGTCATGCTTCTTCAGCAGACTCTTGCTACTCTTGGCAGCACATTCTGATTTTGGATCAGTTGTGGTTCAACCTTTTGGTGTGAGGCCAAACCAGGAGTATGTACTGTTTACAGACCTGTGTACTACACAGGGCAGAATTCCCCTGCAAGCAATGAAGCTCCATGTCTCTCCCATAAAAACCATCATCCGCCTTTGGGCTGTACCCAAATACACAGCTCCTGCTAGTCCCAACAGCCACTGCTCTCAGCTTGACCTTCTTGCCCACACTCCCACACCTCAGCTGCTTTGCACTACCAGCATCACATTCTGGGAAACTGGCCAGGAAATACAAGAATGAATGTGACTGAGTGGAGTGAGTTCAGTAGAGGATGTCCAGGATGCTGAGGACGTTTGAGTCCTTGGATGGGTAAGAGACGTTTAGGAGACTGGACTCTCTGAGTGTTAAGAAAACAGTTTGTGGCAGAACAAAGATTAGCTTCGGAGTAGCTAAACTCTCCCACAAGACAGATCTAGGCTCAGTGCTGTGGCGGCGTGTGGTTGTAGGAATTGAAACACTGCTCTCATGATGAAAGGTGAGAGTTTTGATTGGATAGGAGGAAAATGGTTTCCCAAGAGGAACATTAAGCAGTGGAACAGATTGACTGGGGAGGCTGTGCGGTAACTGTCCCTGGATGCTCATGACTGAGCTTGGAGCAAGAGGAACTGCCTAATGGCCTCTGGAGGTCCTTATCAACTTGATTATGCTCTGATTGTATAGTCTCAGGATGGTTTTTATGGCCTCTGCCCACTGGGGGCAGGGACAGCAATGAGGAGGATAGGCTCAGCTTCCCATCCTAGGACAGAAGCTGTGTCAAGGAGCTCTCCTCAATGCTCTCTTGACAGAAACTCAAGATAGCAGAAAGAATCTCTGGACTGGCTAGAAGACCACAGGACCTTTGGACCAGCTGTTGGGACAATGCTTTTGCAAAGATGCCGTGGCTGTATGATCCTATGTGGTTCCCAGGCTGCAGATTTATTCTCCATCTGATCTTCTCACCCCACGCTTCTAAACCTCAGTGCCACGGTTGGGATAGGTTCTGCTGGGTTCTGTTGCCTCTGCCTTGTGTAGTAACATCTTCATCTCCTCTCTTCCTGACTGGGTTATGCACAGTGATTAGCTCACCACAGGAAAGAAAAGATGTTGAAAGCAAAGAGGAGGCTGTGACCAAGCTGCATTGGGTCGTTCAATCCCCACGCAACACACACAGGCAGACAAGTACAGAAACCAGAGGGTACAGGCAATTGAGAACTTGTTCGCTCAAAGCAAACCTCTGTTCAAAAATCACTACAAAACTACCCCACTCCCCTGCTCCCAGAACCACAGCTGAGTAAACTCTCTGTCCTTGGACATCATAGGGGGAAAATCTGGAGATGAAAGCATGAGTCAAAGTCACAGGCTGGGATGCAGCAGAACTTTATTGAGTGAAAGAAGTACAATGAAATTCTATGAGTGGAGGCCACAGTGCAAGGAGCACAATGGGAAGAAAGGAATCTTCCCATCATGGTTGTGGCAGAGATGCCACCAAATGTCCATGTGCCTGACCCACAAGAGGGAGCAGGGCCAGCAGGTCCTCCCTAGGCTGGCTTGGTGGGACTCACAGCCCAGGAGACACAAGAGAACATGGACATGACAGGGAAAGGAGAGAGTGGCAGAGGGGAAAGGCAGGCATGGGCTGTGCTTCGGGAGAGCCCAGGCTAGCCCCATCCTTTTTCAAGGGGTGTTAGGGTTGCTCAGCCCCTCTCAAAGCAACAAGCCCACATTCTGTCCCTAGTGTGGGACCATATTTGGTGTCCGTGTGGAACTTCCCGAGGGCCATGGGCAGCAGCTTTAGCAAGGGAAGCACCTCCTGCCACAGTAGCGGCCACCAAAGCCAGACAAGCCGGAGAGGCCAAAGCCCCCAGAGTTGATGGGCACTCCCGCATCACTGAGGATGCTGCCAACGGCAGCGGCAGTGGAGTTTCCTACAGCGGTGTTCTGTGGGAAGGAGCTGAGGATGGGTCCGGGCAGGGTCACCACCACAGGAGAGGGCTCGATGATAACCCTGGAGTCCTGGCACTGCCTGAAACAGGGCTCATTGCAGCTGTTGGCCAGCGGGGTCGGGCCACAGGGCTGGCAGGGGAGGCACGTGTTGTAGCAGGACATGGCTTGTGGCTCGAGCTGCACCTGGGAGAGAAACAGGGAGGAGGTAGAGCAGGGGAGATGAGTGAGGAGCAGCCCATATCCCTTCTGCAAGGAACTCAAGGAACAAACTGCAGACAATAGGTGAAGGTATGCAGGGAGACCCACACACTTCTCCTATCTCTCAGATGCGTCCTGTCTAGTGTTGCCAAGCCCATCACTCAGGAGACACCACAGACAAGCCTCAGCTTCTCATGATGCAAAAACCTATTCCCCCCACTTTCCCATACCAAACAGTTCCAAGACCCATGGTGAAAGAAATGGGGCAGTATGGGCTGAGAATTGCACAGGAGGAAGATGAGAAGGAGAAAGAGCTTCAGACTCACCTTGTTCCCAAGGAGATGGAGGCGAAAGGAGTGGATGAGAGAGTGAGGAGAAGGGCCTGCTTTTATACTGCTCCTGCACCTCCCCAGGCCCACACTCACTGCATGCAGGCAGTAATTTTCCTGCAGAGTCACCTCCAAAGCAAAACAGCCTCCCTGTTGGCACAGGTCGTGGTCTGGTTTGCATCAATGCTGCCATTCCATTTCCTCGTTTCTAAAATGACAAGTAGGTCTTGGAGGGTCCTTTCAAGTACTGCAATGAGAGGCCCAAGAATGTTGCAGGCAGAATCACGACAACACAGGCAGAAGAGGGGCCCCCAGGGGCTGGAAGAGTCCTGTGCAGACTTTGGACATGGGTGGTGGGGGATCTGCTGTGGTTGTTTTGTGCCCCCTTTGAGGAGAGTGAGCATTTCTTCCCACTGACTGAGGCCTCTCCTGGGTGCCCCAAGGCTCCTGTGCCTAAGGATGCGCTGCATCCTTCCCCCTCCCCTCCTGCATCCCTGCTCACTCCAGCACTCAGTGGTCGTTGCTTCCAGAAGTAGTTGGGCTGTGCTGCTGCTTTTAAATGCCTTCACCCAAGGGAAATTTCTGCTTCTGGGGAGAAATCTAATGGTTTCTTTGGCAAAGTTGTGGCCTCCCTTGTCAGTCTCAGAGAGTTCCCAACCGGTGCCCTCACCAGCCTTGTGGAAGGAGAACGTTGCCTTTCTGAACTCTGTGATTCTTCATCAGCCCCTGAGGAGTCGAGTCCCTCCTCACTACCTGAGCGACGGGTTGGGACTCAGACAGGGCCTTCTTTTTCCCTCTCTCCCCAGACCACCACGTGCTTTGGCCACACACTTTAGACCCTGACAAACACCACACCCAGATGCCTATCCAGTTGCCCAAAACATGAGGACTGTTGTGCAAAGCACCTGAGCTGTGGCCAAGGAGGTCAAGCTGAGAGCAATGGCCTTCGGGTCTGCCAGGAGTTGTGTACCTTGGTACAGCCCAGTGCTTGAGGATGGATTTCATGGAGCTACCCTGCCCAGAAGGGAACTCAGACCTTTTCATCACCTCCTTGATGTGGTCTGAAGGCTGGGTTTGTACCCAAGGCCTTTCATGAGGACATCCCTTCCCTGAGCATCCTCACTTGTGTGGCACAGCAGGGTCATGGCAGCCTTACGCAGCCAAAAGTGTTGGGTTATTGTCCAGGCAGAGGAACTCTCTGGGGCATCAGAAAGGGTTATGCTGACACTCTGATGCCGGGAGAAGACATATGGCCTGGGAACTAGGAATGAGTCCAGACTGATGGGAGATGGGAAATATTTCTTTAACTCCATGGAGCTTATTCAAAAGAGCTTCTCAACACAGCCTGGTCTGTTTTGCCAGGAAGCTGAGACCTGAAGCATAGCCCAGTTCCCAGACTGTTCTGCTGCAAGAGGTGCTTCCTTTCCAGGTGTATGACTTGTCATTTGTCTTCCTCAATAGCCATGACAGTCCTACAGCCCCTTCTCCCCAAGCCAAAATCTCCTGCTTGGTCGGGAACTCACAACTACTTACAAGTCATCTTTTGCCCAAAGGGACATGACTCTGAGTAGGAAATGCTTGGGCCTCTCTTCCCAGTACATGAAAGGAGCCTGCAATGCAGACCAAGCATGTAAGAAATTAGGAAATGGAATTGCAGGGATGATGGACAGCAAAATCCAACCTTGTGCCATCAGGGAGGCCGTTTTGTTTTAGAGGTGACTCTGCTGGAAAATTACTGCCTGTTGTGCAGTGAGTGTGGGCCTGGGGCAGTGCAGAACAGTATAAGAGCAGGCCGTTCTCCTCACCTTCTCACCCACTCCTCTCATCTCCATCTTCTTCTGAACAAGGTGAGTCTGAAGCCCTGTCTCCCCTCTTTTTCTTCCCGTTCCTCCTCTTTCTCTGCTGGATTTCTCAACTCATACCTGCTACATTGGTACCATATTTTGGTTTGGGTGTGCTTGTCAGGGGAGACGGAAAGGGGCAGAAGATGTGAGATTGAGTCTTGGTGTGACTGAGCTGTCCTCTGAGCTGTGGGTAGGTAGGGATCTGCCTGGGCTTCATCCCGCCTGGAAGGGCTCCTTTGGGCTGCATGGAAAGTGAAAAAGATGGGCTCCAGCAGCTCCACATCTCGTCTCATGCTGGTGGACTTTCCTCATTGTGGTGGAGTGACAGGCTGCTCCTGACCCACCCCTCATGCTCTGTTTCCCCTGCTTCTCTTTCCAGGTGCAGCTCCAGCCACAAGCCATGTCCTGCTACAACACGTGCCTGCCCTGCCAGCCCTGTGGCCCGACCCCACTGGCCAACAGCTGCAACGAGCCCTGTTTCAGGCAGTGCCAGGACTCCAGGGTTATCATCGAGCCCTCTCCCGTGGTGGTGACCCTGCCCGGACCCATCCTCAGCTCCTTCCCACAGAACACCGCTGTAGGAAACTCCACCGCTGCTGCTGTTGGCAGCATCCTCAGCGATGCAGGAGTGCCCATCAACTCTGGGGGCTTTGACCTCACCGGCTTCGGCAGCCGCTACTGTGGCAGGAGGCGCTTCCCTTGCTAAAGCTGCTGGTTGTGGCCCTTGGGAAGATCCCAAGATGGTCCTGCACTAGGGACGGAGCATGGGCTTGTTGCTTTGAGAGGGGCTGAGCAACCCCAGCACCCCTTTCAAAAGGACGGGGCCAGCCTGGGCTCTCCCAAAGCACAGCCGATGCCTGCCTTTCTCCTCTGCCACTCTCTCCTTTCCCTGTTGTGTCCTTGTTCTCTTGTGTTCCCCTTGTGCTGTGAGCCCCACCAAGCCAGCCTAGGGAGGACCTGCTGGCCCTGCTCCCACCTGGGGACAGGCACATGGACACCCGGTGGCACCTCTGCCACAGTCATGAAGTGAAAACTCCTTTCTGGCTTTTCATGCTCCCTGCACCGTGGCCTCCACTCAGATAGCTTCATTGTACTCTTTTGACTCATTAAAGTTCTGCTGCATCCCAGCCTGTGACTTTGACTCATCCTTTTCATGCAATCACAGAATGGTTTATGTCAGAAACAACCTTTAAGCCCATACTGTTTTGACTCCCCTCCCACTGGATCTGGTTGCTCAAAGCCCTTCCAGTCTGGTTTTGAACACCTCCACGGATGGAGCAGCCATCGCTTCTCTGCACAACCTGAGTCAGTTCACCACCAACGTTGTAGTGAAGAATTTCTTCCTAATATCTAGTTTAAACCTTCCCCCTTCTGCTTAAAGTCAGCCCCAGCTCCCCTTGTCCTAACACTACAGGTCCTTTTAAAGGGCCCATTCCCAGCTTTTCTGTAGCCCTTTCAGTTACTGGAAGGCCACTATAAGGCCTCCCTGGAGCCTTCTCTTCTCCAATTTGAACAATCCCAACTCTCTCAGTCTGTCCTCATAGCAGAGGTGATCCAGCCCTCTGATCATCCTTGTAGCCTCCTCTAGACTCACTCCTACAGTTCCATGTCCTGGTTATATTGAGGATTCCAGACAATATTATATTGAGGATACCTGGACAAAGGAGTCCAGGTAGTCTCATAAGAGCAGAGTAGAGGGGCAGAATCCTTTCTTTTGATGCAGCCCAGGACATGTCTGGCCTTTTGGACTGTGAGTGCCCGTTGTCCGCTCATGTCAAGCTTCTCATCACTCAGCACCTCAAGCCCTTCTCAGCAAGGCTGGTGCCAATCACATCTCCCATCCTCTATTGAAACTACGGATTGCCTTACCCAGGTGTAGGACCTTGTATGTAGCCTTGTTGAACCTCATGAGGTTCACACAGCTCCACTTCTCCAGTTTTCCAGGTTCCTACGGATGATTTACAGTCCTTCTTTTGTGACAATGGCAGCACTCAACCTGGTGTCATCCACAAACTTGTTGAGGGTACACTCAATCTCACTGTCTATCTCATGAATGGAAACATTAAACAGCACTGTTCCCAGTACAGACCCCTGAGGGACACCACTTGTCATGAATCTCAATCTGGACATCAAAACGTTGATCACTACTCTCTGAATTCAACCATCCAACCAATTCCTTATCAACCAAGCAGACCACCCATCAAATCCGTATCTCTCCAATTTAGAGAGGTGGGTGTTGTGGGGGATTGTTTCAAAGGCTTCATCGATGTCCACGTAGACAACATCCATTGGTTTTCCAGTGTCCACTCATGTGGTCACCTATTGTAGAAAGCAACTAGGTTGGTCAGGCAGGACTTGCCCCTGCTGAAGCCATGCTGGTGTTCTTGAATCACCTCCCTGCTTTCCTTATGCTTTAGCATAGCTTCTAGGAGGATCTGTTCCATGATCTTCCCAGGCACAGAGGTGAGGCTGACAGGTTGGTAGTTTACAGGGTCATTTTTTCTACCCTTTTGAAAAATGGTCAAAATATTGCCCTTCATCCAGTCACCAGGGACTTATTCTGGCTGCCATGACTTTTCAGATATCATGGAGAGTGGCTTAACCACCACATCAGCCAGAGTCTTCAGGACTCTGGGATGCATCTCATCAGATCCCATAGACTTATATACGTTCAGGTTCCTCAGGTGGTCACAAACCTGATCTTCCCCTACAGTGAGAAGGACTTTACACCCTTGGTCCCCATCCTCTTGGCCATTGACCCTAGAGCAGTGAGGAGAGGGATTGTCAGTGAAGATGGAGACAAAATTTTATTGAGTACCTCAATCTTCTCCTCATCTGTTGCTATGAGGTCATCATTTTTGTTCATCAGTGGGGATATGCTTTCTTTAACCTTCCTCTTCTGGATGACAGACCTACAGAAGCCCTTCTTGTTATTCTATGCTTCCCTGGCCAAGTTAATATACTGCTGTCTGATGGCTTTCATGGCCCAAGCCTACACAACCAGGCAGCGTCCCTATACTGTTCCCAGGTAACCTGTTCCTGCTTGCACTGCTTGTGTAGTTCCCTGTTGTTCATCACTTTGATGAGAAGGTCTCAACTCAGCCACACTGATATCTCTTCACTCTCCAGATGTTCCCCCAAGATTTCCAAGGACAGAGAGATCACCCAGCAGTGTCTCTGGGAGCCTGGATGTGGCGTAGTTGTGCAGTGATTGTCAACACAGGTTTGCTTTGAGAAGGCGTGGTGTGATTTGCCTGTATCCTCTGGTTTCTACATTTGTCTGCCTGCATGCCTCAGCTGAAATCACTCCACTCACTCGAGGTTGTTCTTGCATTACAGCAGAGTTCAAGATGCCATCAGGAGAGTGCTGAGGAGAGTGGCACAGTCACTGTCCTTTGCCTCTTAGGTCAGGTCCTCCTGATCCAGTGCAGGATGATGATGACAGCCCTTGCTGTCCAGCAGAAGAGCTGGGATTCGCACCTTTTGGATGGGATTCCTACAAAAGCACATTTCCCTGGCCCTGCTTTAGAGCTACTGCTTCACAGGGGCTGAAGGGTGTGTGGGGAAAAAAGTAGAGGATGTGCATTGCAAGAAGAAGACAGTGGTTTGGGGGGAAGGGTCTATAGGATTGTCATGGCATTCAAGGAAGAAAATGACAAGTCATACACTTAGAGTCCTGCATCTTCTCTTGATTGATCTGCCCACAGGGGCAGCATCAGCCTTGAGAAAGCTCTTGGAGAAAGCAGAGACTGAGCTGCACTGAGTTGTTCTATCCCAGTGAACCCCCTGCCATCAGACAAGTTCAGAAACCAGAGGTTACACGAATTCAGACCAACCCTGCTCAAAGCAAGTCTGTGTTGACAATCACTGGAAAAATACCTCATGACCCAGACCCCAGAGCTACTGCTGAACAAACTCCCTGCCCCTGGACATCCAAGGGAAATATATGGAGAGAAAAGGAGGAGTCAAAGGCATGGGATAGGATGCAGCATAACTTTATTTTCTGAAAATAGTACAATGAAAGTATCTGAGTAGAGATACTGATGCAGAGAAAACAAAGGAGAGAAGACTTTGTCCCCCATGACTGTAGAAGAGATGCCAAAAGGTGGCACATGCTGGCCCCACAGAGGGAACAGGGCCAGCATTTCCTTCCTAGGCTGGCTTTGTGGGCGTCAGATCCCAGGGGACACAAACAAACAAGGACACAGGAGGGAAATGAGTGAGTGGCAGAGGGGAAAAGCAGGCATGGGCCGGGTTTTGTGAAAGCCCAGGCTGGCTCCAGCCTTTAACAAGGTGTGCTGGGGTGGCTCAGCCCCTCTCAAAGCAACAAACCAACGCTCTGTCCCTCTTACAGGACCATTATGGGTGTTCATAAGGACCTTCCCCAGGGCCATGGGCAGCAGCTTTAGCAAGGGAAGCATCTCCTTCCACAGTAGCGGCCACCAAAGCCAGACAAGCCGGAGAGGCCAAAGCCCCCGGAGTTGATGGGCACTCCTGCTTCGCTGAGGATGCTGCCAACAGCAGCGGAGGTGGAGGATCCCACGGCGGTGTTCTGTGGGAAGGAGCTGAGGATGGGTCCGGGCAGGGTCACCACCACAGGAGAGGGCTCGATGATAACCCTGGAGTCCTGGCACTGCAGCCTACAGGGCTCATTGCAGCTGTTGGCCAGCGGGGTCGGGCCGCAGGGCTGGCAGGGCAGGCACGTGTTGTAGCAGGACATGGCTTGTGGCTGGAGCTGCACCTGGGAGAGAAACAGGGGAAAAAGAGCATGCATTGTGGTTGAAAAGCAGCCTGCACCCTGACCCTAAAAGAGCCGTGAGAGGCCAAGCTGGAGAGGAGGGCTTTAATGGATGTAGAGATACACAGAGCTTCTCCTTCCCTTCATTCATAAGTTCCCCAAAAAAGGGACCAAGTCCAGGTAGAATCAAGTCAAGTCCATCATTCACTTCAGCCAAGTCCCAGCCATCTCCATGCCACATATTTTGCCCCCTTCCCTGTCCCATGAGAAGCAGTACCTTGACCCAGAGCAGGACAAAAGCGTGGAAGTGCACTGAGAAATCCTGAGGAGGAAGAGGAGGAGGAGGATGGGACAGGGCTTCAGACTCACCTTATTCCCAAAGAGAAGGAGATAAGAGGAGTGAATGAGAGTGAGGAGAAGGACCTGCTTTTATACTGCTCCTGCACTGCCCCAGGCCCACACTCACTGCATGCAGGCAGCAATTTTCCAGCAGAGTCATCTCCAAAACAAAAAAAACCCTCTCTAATGGCACAGGTTGCGTTTTGGCGTCTATCAATGACTCCGTTTAATTCCGCATTCCTGAGATGATCCGTAGGACATGGAGGTGCCCTTGCCAGAGGGGAATTCAGCCCCATGTGGGACATTCTACTGCAGACAACACTTGCTTCTGCCTTGGCCTCACCCCAAAAGGCTGACACAAGGCAAATCCAAAAGGAGAGCATGATTCACCATGGGTAGGGAGAGTCTCTCCCAGGAATCTTGCCTGCTGAAGGCACTACTTTGCCCTCCTGGGATGAGTCCCAGTTCCCTCCATGTCTGCAGGGCAGGCAAGTGCATCACCTCCTTGGTGTCATGAGAGCTGCTTTGTACTTTGGGTCCTTCTATTTGCATCCACTTTCTGGGCATCCCAAGGCACAGGACACTGCAGGGTCCTGGCATCCTCACTTGTCGGGAAATGTAGGAAGATTCCTTCCCTCTCCAGTGGTGCTGGAGCTGGTTCTAGGCTGGGCAGGCTCTTTGTGTATGGGAAGGTAGGTTCACTGAAGCCCTAGTGCCTGGGAGAAGATGGTCCCGCATGGGACCTGAGGATGAGTCCCAGATGGCAGGGAGGTGTTTTCCGCACCTCCTTCTTTCCCTACATGGAGCACTCAGGAGAGTTCCTCACTGCAACCCAATGCCTTTCACCAGGGAGAGGAGGCCTTTGTGTCCATTCCCTCCCAACCTCTACATCCCTGTTTCTTTCCCTGAGTGTTATTCTGGACCCTTCTTGCTCTTGGGCCATAAAGCGCCTCAGGTGGTGCCAGCTTTTCTGAGCTCTGTTTCACTGCACATCTGCCTGCGTGGCATCCAACCTCATTCCAGCTTTGCCAACCTGTTCTTTTTAGGGTCAGCTGTGCATCTCCCATCTTTTGCCCATGACCCAATCACTGGATCCTTGAGGCTGGAGTTCTGGAGATCATCAAATGCCACTCTCCTGCCCAAAGCAGAGTCAGACTTGTGAGGATGCTGAGGGCCAGGCCCTGTCAGGTTCTCAATACCCAGAAGGAAGAAGAACCTACCACCTCTCTAGACAACCCCAGTTCATGTTCGACAACCATGACACTAACAAAGTTTTTGTGGAATTTCTGACATTTCTCCAAGTGCTGATTACCTCCTGTTGTTTCACTGGCTAAGACTCCTACCTTTACTGGGCTCATTCCAGTTTGGTTGTACCCATCTCATACTGGGGAGCCGTAAACTGGACAGCTATATGCGGTATCAGCAGTGCAGAGAGAAGAAGAGGGATCATCATCCACTGTCTGATAACAGAGAACTTCCTAATGCAGCCCAGGATGCTGTCAGACTTTATTTCCTCAGGGCTGCAGGACTGCCTCGTGGTGTCCACCAAGACTCACATCCACAACCACAAAGCTCTTTGTCAGCCCATCAGCCCCAACCTGGAGTGGAGCAGGAGGTTCTTCCCCCCTCAATGCAGAACATTGCATAATGCAGTGAAACACTTTTGACCCCAGTGTGGAGCCCTACAGTGCACCAGGAGTGAGTGTTTGTTAGGTGGACTTGATGCCACTTATCACAACCATGGGAGACCAGCAGACACCTCTGGAAAGAAGGTTGGTGAGGCCTGCTTTCCTCTCCATAGATCCGTGCTGATGGCTCTCAATCACTTTCTTGTCTTTCTGTCTTGAGAAATGGCATGCGGGATGATTTGTTCCATCACCTCAGCGAAAGCCGAGGCAAGGCAGAGTGGCACCTTATTCCCTTTATCCTCCTCTATGCCCTTCCTGAAATCAGGAGGCCAGCTCTCTTCTCTCTTTCTACCAGATGTCCTCTCCGTTCCCTGACTCCTGGGACACTCAAAGGGAGGTGAGAGCAACCTTCGAGTGACACCAACAAATCCCTTCGAATGCACGGGGTCAGGCCAGTTACAATCATCTCAGTGTAATGTGTTTACATGTTCCCAGTCCTGCTCCTCCTCTACTGTGGGTAAATCTCAGCAACTCCAGACCTTCTGAGAATGTCAGGAGCCCATTCTCTTCACAGCAACTCCTTACAATAAAGACCAAGGCCAAGAACATTTCAAGTGTCTTTGCCCTGCACGCAGCCCTTGTCCCCAGTGACACTGCCCCGTTCAGTGTTGGGGCTGCCTTTACCCGAGCTTCACTGCTAAACCTACGTGGAAGAAGATGTTTTGTCGTCCAAACAAGATGCCCGGCACATCCTGGGGCTGCTCACCCCAGCACATGAAAGGAGTCTGCATTGCAGAACAAGCACGTCAGAAATGAAGAAATGGAATGGCAGCATTGACAGAAACCAAACCACAACCTGTGCCATTAGGGAGGCTGTTTTGTTTTGGAGATGACTCTGCAGGAAAATTACTGCCTGCGTGCAGTGAGCGTGGGCCTGGGGCGGTGCAGGAGCAGTATAAAAGCAGGCCCTTCTCCTCACTCTCTCATCCACTTGTCTCTCCTCATTCTCCTTGAAAACAAGGTGAGTCTGAATCCTTGTCTCTCCTTGTCCTTCTCCTCTGGAATTTCCCAGCCCAGATCTGTCACTTTGATGCATGCAATGTTTGGAACTGCTCCCTGTGGGAGAGGGAAGGAGTCAGAGTGGGTGGGATGGTGAGGGGCTGGGTCCTGGCTGAGGTGTCTCCTGAGCAGTGAAGAAGGTGTGGACGTCTGTGGTTTTAGCTCCTTTTTGGACGGCTGTATTGCGATGAGGAAGAGGTAAAGCCTGGTGGACTCCGTACAAAACCAGAAGCTCCCTTCTCCAGCTATATTTTGTCTTCCTCATGATGGCACAAAAAGCTGATCCTCAATCATCCTCTTGCTCTGTTTCTCCTTGCCCCTGTTTCTCTCCAGGTGCAGCTCCAGCCTCAAACCATGTCCTGCTACAATCCGTGCCTGCCCTGCCAGCCCTGCGGCCCGACCCCGCTGGCCAACAGCTGCAATGAGCCCTGTAACCTGCAGTGCCAGGACTCCAGGGTTGTCATCCAGCCCTCCCCAGTGGTGGTGACCCTGCCCGGACCCATCCTCACCTCCTTCCCACAGAACACCGCCGTGGGATCCTCCACCTCCGCTGCTGTTGGCAGCATCCTCAGCGAAGCAGGAGTGCCCATCAACTCCGGGGGATTCGGCCTCTCTGGCTTGTCTGGCTTTGGTGGCCGCTACTGTGGCACCAGGTGCCTCCCCTGCTAAAGCTGCTGCCTGCACCGTGGTCCCTGGTCTCATCGGCCTCATTTCCCTCCTTTGACTTATTAAAGTTCTGACACATCCCAGCCTGCACTTCTGTTTCATCCTTTCTCCCTGAGGTGCTCTCCCAGAATGGCCAGGGGAGATGTCACTCAGGGATGGTTCTGGGAGAAGGTTGTTTAGGATGGTTTTGTCAGTGATTGACAACACAAGCTTGAGTAGATTACGCCAAGTCTTGCACTGAGTGATCTTCTCACTCCTGAAATTGTCTTGCTTTTTCAGTTGGGATAGAATTTCCTAATGTCGTTTAGTGACAACCATTCACTTCATTGGGCACAGTCTTATTTTCGCTCAAAAAACACAACATGGTAAAACAAGTCATTCAGCAGGAAATGTAGGATTGACAGGACACAGGCATTGCCTTCCAAGGAGGGACTAAAGAACCTGTCCAGACTATAGCATTGCACAAGGGAGGAAAACTGTTTGGATGGCCGGGCCCAGAGAGTGGTGGGAAATGGTGTGAAATCCAGCTGGAGGCCAGTGACAAGTGGGGTTCCCCAGGGCTCAGTGCTGGGTCCAGCCCTGTTCAATGTCTTTATCAATGACCTGGATGAAGGCATCGAGTGCACCCTTAGCAAGTTTGAGGACGACACTAAGCTGGGTGGAAGTGTGGATCTGCTGGAGGGTCGGGAGGCTCCAAAGGGATCTGAACAGGCTCGACCGCTGGGCAGAGACCAATGGCAGGAGGTTTAACAAGGCCAAGTGCCGGGTCCTGCACTTGGGGCACAACAACCCTATGCAGTGCTACAGACTAGGTGAAGTCTTTCTAGAAAGCTGCCTGGAGGAGAGGGACCTGGGTGTGTTGGTTGACAGTCGACTGAATATGAGCCAGCAGTGTGCCCAGGTGGCCAAGAAGGCCAATGGCATCTTGGCTTGGATCAGAAACGGCGTGACCAGCAGGTCCAGGGAGGTTATTCTCCCTCTGGACTCGGCACTGGTGAGACCGCTCCTTGAATACTGTGTTCAGTTCTGGGCCCCTCACCACAAGAAGGATGTTGAGGCTCTGGAGCGAGTCCAGAGAAGAGCAACAAAGCCGGTGAGGGGGCTGGAGAGCAGGTCTTATGAGGAGCAGCTGAGAGAGCTGGGGGTGTTTAGGCTGGAGAAGAGGAGGCTGAGGGGAGACCTCATTGCTCTCTACAACTACCTGAAAGGAGGTTGTGGAGAGGAGGGAGCTGGGCTCTTCTCCCAAGTGACAGGGGACAGGACAAGAGGGAATGGCCTCAAGCTCTGCCAGGGGAGGTTTAGGCTGGACATTAGGAAAAAATTTTTCACAGAAAGGGTCATTGGGCACTGGCAGAGGCTGCCCAGGGAGGTGGTTGATTCACCTTCCCTGGAGGTGTTTAAGGGACGGGTGGACGAGGTGCTGAGGGACATGGTTTAGTGTTTGATAGGAATGGTTGTACTCGATGATCCAGTGGGTCTCTTCCAACCTGGTTATTCTATGATTCTATGAACACAGGGCAGTGGTTGCCTTAGCGTAGAACCACATTATCATTGAATCATGGAGTGAGGTGGATTGGAAGAAATGTTCAAAGATCCTCTGTTCCAAGTCTCGGGCCCTGAGCCGGAAGAACTCTTACTAGATCATGTTACAGAAAGTTCCATCACACCTGCCCATGAACATTTACATAGATGGGCCATCCTGTCATTCTCCAAGAAAACTTTTCCGGTGTCTGACCACTTTCATCATCATAAATGTCTTCCTTATGTCCTATATACATCCACTCTATTGTGGTCCAAAACTGTTGTTCCTTGTCCCATTGCTATGGGCCTTGATAAAAAGTCACTCCCAGTCTTTCTTACCATCTCTGTCCAGACTCCAATGAGATCTTCCTTGAGCTTTCCTTTCTCCAGTCTTAAGGACCTCCATTCCCCTCCCGTACTTTGTAGGATGGATGATTCGTCCATCCTTCCCTGGACCTGCTCTAAGAGCTCACAAAGGAGAGCTGCTGACCTGCTGCAGAACCCAGCTGAGTGAGATGAAATGTCTCCAACTGAGCTCCACATGGGATCTGGCTTGGGAGCAGCCAGCCTTGTTTCCTCACATGTCCTTCAGCCCCTGACAAGCAGCAGCCCAAAAGCAGGATCAGGGAAAGGTTCTTTAGCAGGAACCCCACCCAGAGAGCTGCAACTGCCAGCTCTGCTCCTGGACACCATAGGCTCTCATCAACAGCTTGGGTAAGATGAGAAGGGTGTGGCCAGGATATCGATGGGAGTGAGGACCCCACTGTGCTCAGCATTTTCCTGTGAGCATCAACAATAAAGCATGAGTTCTGGGTTCTAGTGGTAGAACAACCTTGACCGTATTACGGGTGATTAGAGGCTAGAGTCCAGGAAAGTGAAGGGTCTTGAGCACTTGGCTGGAGAGGAGAGGCTGAAATGTGCTGAGCTTTCAGAAGAAAATGCTTTCAGGAGACACCTAAAATCATTAGCTCTAGCCATTTAATGCCTCAGTACATTCTGTCTAGCCCAGAAATGCAGAGAATGCAGAAGGCTAAGGGTCACCCACTTGATGCATGGGTACGTACACTCAAAACAAGCATGTGTTCATGACCACTGCACAGCCATGGCAAACAACCCACTCCCAGAAAAACCCTAAGAAACATCCCCTCCCTAGGCATGTTGGCAGAAAATCTGCAGAGAAAAAGAGGAGACAGAAGCGTCATCTGGGATGCATCAGAATTTTAATGAGTAAAAAGGGGGAAACAAGTTCACTCTGAGTGGCGATCCCTGTGCAGGGAGAACTTGGGGAAGAGAAGAGACAAATACAGATGGCTGTGGGACAGAGATGCCATCAGGTGTTCAACTGCCTGCCCCCGGAGGGAGCAGGGCTAGTAGGTCCCCTCACACTGGCTTTGTGGGGCTTACAGCCCCAGGAACACAAGAGAATAATGACAGGGGAGGGAAAGAACAGAGTGGCAGAGGCAAAAGGCAGGCATGGGCCGTGTTTTGTGAGAGCACAGGCTGGCCCCATCCTTTTGAAAGGGGTGCTGGGGTTGCTCAGCTCCTCTCAAAGCAACAAACCAATGCTCTGTCCCTCTTACAGGAACATCATGGGTGTCCATGAGGACCTTCCCCAGGGCCATGGGCAGCAGCTTTAGCAAGGGAAGCATCTCCTGCCACAGTAGCGGCCACCAAAGCCAGACAAGCCAGAGAGGCCAAAGCCCCCAGAGTTGATGGGCACTCCCGCATCGCTGAGGATGCTGCCAACAGCAGCGCCGGTGGAGTTTCCTACAGCGGTGTTCTGTGGGAAGGAGCTGAGGATGGGTCCGGGCAGAGTCACCACCACCGGGGAGGGCTGGATGACAACCCTGGAGTCCTGGCACTGCCTGAAACAGGGCTCATTGCAGCTGTTGGCCAGCGGGGTCGGGCCGCAGGGCTGGCAGGGCAGGCACGTGTTGTAGCAGGACATGGCTTGGGGCTGGAGCTGCACCTGGAGAGAAACAGGGGAAAAAGAGCATGTATTGTAGGTGAAGAGCAACCTGTACCCTGACCCTGACAGAGCCACCAGAGGTCAAGCTGGAGAGGAGGGTTTTAGTTGTTGTAGGGACATCAGTGCCTTCACCTTCCCTTCACTGAGAAGTTCCCTGACAAAAGCAGACCACTGCCTTGACCCAGCAAAGGACAAGGGTTGTAAGTGCTCTGAGAAATCCTGAGGAGGAATAGGAGGAGGAGGATGGGACAGGGCTTCAGACTCACCTTGTTCCCAAGGAGATGGAGGCGAGAGCAGTGAACGAGAGAGTGAGGAGAAGGACCTGCTTTTATACTGCTCCTGCACTGCCCCAGGCCCACACTCACTGCATGCAGGCAGCAATTTTCCTGCAGAGTCACCTCCAAAACAAAAAATCCTTCCTAATGACACAGGTTGGGTTGTGGTGTCCATCAATGACTGCCTTCAATTCCACATTCCTGAGATGATCAGTAGGACATGGAGGTGCCCTTGCCAGAGGGGAATTCAGCCCCATGTGGGACATGGTACTGCAGACAACACTTGCTCCTGGCTTGGCCTCACCCCAAAAGGCTGACACAAGGCAAATCCAAAAGGAGAGTGTGATTCACCATGGGGAGGGAGAGTCTCTCCCAGGAATCTTGCCTCCTGAAGGTGCTGTGTTGCCCTCCTGGGATGAGTCCCAGTTCCCTCCATGTCTGCAGGGCAGGCAAGTGCATCACCTCCTTGGTATAATCTGAGAGATGCTTTCTACTCTGGGTCCTTCTATTTGCATCCGCTTTCTGGTCATCCCCAGGCACAGGACACTGCAGGGTCCCGGCATCCTCACTTGTCGGGAAATGCAGGAAGATTCCTTCCCTCTCCAGTGGTGCTGGGTTCTTTTCCAGGCTGGACAGGCTTTTTGTGTATGGCAAGGGAGGTGGGCTCAACCCTTAGTGCCTGGGAGAAGATGGTCCTGAATGGGACCTGAGGATGAGTCCCAGATGGCAGGGAGGTGTTTTCCACACCTCTTTCTTTCCCTTCATGGAGCACTCAGGAGAGCTCCTCACTGCAATCCAATGCCTTTCACCAGGGAAAGGAGGCCTGTGTGTCCGTTCCCTCCCAACCTCTACATCCCTGTTTGTTTCCCCCATTGTTGTTCTGGACCCTTCTTGCTCTTGGACCATGAAGTGACCCAGGTGGTGCCAGCTTTTCTGAGCTCTGTTTCACTGCACATCTGCCTGCGTGGCATCCAACCTCATTCCAGCTTTGCCAACCTGTTCTTTTTAGGGTCAGCTGTGCATCTCCCATCTTTTGCCCATGACCCAATCACTGGATCCTTGAGGCTGGAGTTCTGGAGATCATCAAATGCCACTCTCCTGCCCAAAGCAGAGTCAGACTTGTGAGGATGCTGAGGGCCAGACCCTGTCAGGTTCTCAGTACCCAGAAGGAGGGAGAACCCACCACCTGTCTGGATAATCCCAGGCTGTGTTTTACCAGCCTGACACTAACAAGTCTATCCCATGTTTTTGTGGAATACTCCACATTTCAGCATGTACCAATTACCTCCTGTCCTTTCACTGGATAGGAGTCCTCCTCATTGCTAAGAAGATGGGGCCTTCTCCCTTCCTGGGTGAACAACCCCACCTCCTGGAGCCCATCCTTCTTCAGGGTCTCCAGTGCGTTCATGGGCTCCATGCTCCTTTGCTGGACTCATTCCAGTTTGGTTGTACCTGTCTCATACTGGGGAGCCGTAAACATGACAGCTATATGTGGTGTCAGCAGTGTGGAGAGAAGAGAGATCATCACCCACAGAGAACTTCCTGATGCAGCCCAGGATGCTGTCAGACTCCATGTTGTCAGGGCTGCAGGACTGCCTCATGATGCCCACCAGGACTCACATCCACAACCACAAAGCTCTTTGTCAGCCCATCAGCCCCAGCCTGGAGTCGGGGCAGGAGGTTCTTCCTCCTCCAAAGCAGGACTTTGCATAAGGCATTGAAAAACTCTCGGCCTGAATGTGGAGCCCTGCAATGCACCAGGAGTCATTGCCTGCTACCTGGACTTCACACCTGTCATCACAACCCTGGGAGACCCGCAGCCATGTCAGACTTTAATCCCTGCCGTGCCCTCTTCCCAAGCCTCTGTTTCCCCATTTGGTCTGTGAGGAGTCTCACAGTAGATAGAGTGAAAAGCCTTGTCCAGATGAGATAACGACATTTGCTGCACCTCCTAAAGAAACGGAGCCAGGCACATCATGAAAGAAGGTCTTGAGGCTGGTCAGGCCTGCTTTCCCCTCCGTAAATCTGTCCAGTCCTTTCATCTTGAGAAATAGCTACCAGGATGATTTACTCCATCAACTTCCTTGAAAACATCTTGAGGACAAGAGGATCCTTTGGTTTCTTTCCTTGCTCAGATGCTCTCAATGACTGTGGGCACTTTCAAAGGGAGTTGACAGCAACCTTGTAGTGATGACAACCAACTCCCTCGGGTGCTTGGCATCAGGTTCCCTGCAGTCACATGGACCTCTTGCTGCAAGGGTGTTTTCAAACAATAACATTTCATTGACTCAAAGGCAAAATTTTCTTCATGCACAGGACCCCACCAACATGAAGGAGGAATCCTCTGCCCACACTGATGTGATTCAGAGTGGGAAATTCTTGGTACTCTCATCCCGGCACATGAAAGGAGCCTGCATTGCAGACCAAGCATCTCAGAAACCAGGACATGAAATGACAGCATTGACGGACACCAAACCACAACCCACTGTTTTGTTTTGGAGGTGACTTTGCAGGAAAATTACTGCCTGTGTGCAGTGAGTGTGGGCCTGGGGCGGTGCAGGAGCAGTATAAAAGCAGGTCCTTCTCCTCACTCTCTCATCCACTCCTCTCACCTCCATCTCCTTGGGAACAAGGTGAGTTTTAAGGCCTGTCATCTCTTTCTGTTCTTCCTTCTCTTCCTCCACTGGATTTCTAAAGACATTCCTGCCCCATTCATCCTGTACCTTGGTTGGGGCTCTTTCTCATTGGAAAGGGAGGGTTCAGAAGGTGTGGGATGGAGAGGGCTTCTTTCTGGGCTGAGGTGTCTCCTGAGCTGTTGGTGATTTTTCATCTGCCTGGGCTTGGTCCTTGTTGTTAGAGCTCTTTTGACTGGAACGGGATGTGAAACCACTGGGACTCCTGGCAAAACCAAAACCTCCCTTCTCCACCTTGTTTTTATCTATTTCATAGCATCTGCCATAGGCTGCTCCTCATCCATTTCCCCTACTCAATGCTTTGTTTCTCCCTTTCCTCTCTCCAGGTGCAGCTCCAGCCCCAAGCCATGTCCTGCTACAACCCGTGCCTGCCCTGCCAGCCCTGCGGCCCGACCCCACTGGCCAACAGCTGCAATGAGCCCTGTAACCAGCAGTGCCAGGACTCCAGGGTCTTCATCCAGCCCTCCCCGGTGGTGGTGACCCTGCCCGGACCCATCCTCACCTCCTTCCCACAGAACACCGCCGTGGGATCCTCCACCTCCGCTGCTGTTGGCAGCATCCTCAGTGAAGCGGGAGTGCCCATCAACTCTGGGAGCTTCGGCCTCTCTGGCTTTGGTGGCCGCTACTGTGGCACCAGGTGCCTCCCCTGCTAAAGCTGCTGCCTGCACTGAAGTCTCTGCTCGTGTCGTCCTCGTTTCCCTCCTTTCACTCATTAAAGTTCTGATGCATCCCAGCCTGCACCTCTGTCTCATCCTTTCCCCTGCAGCTGCACTCCCCGGGTAACCAAATAAGATGTAACTTAGGGATGGTTCTGGGACGAGGTTGTTTGGGATGGTTTTGTCAGTGATTGTCACCACAAGTTTGTGTAGATTACACCGAGTCTTGCACTGAGTGATCCTTCCTTTCCGGAAATTATCTGCCTTTTTCAGTAGGGATAGAATACTCTCATGTCACTCTGCAACAACCATTGACTTGCATGTAGACTGTTTTTTTCTCCTTGCAATGCTCTACACAGCGATGCACGTCGCCGGGAGGAAATATGGTACTGACCGGACATAGGCACTGCCTTCCCAGGAGAGGCCGAAGAACCCATCCTGTCCACAGCATTGTACAGGGGGCAAGGCAGGGCAGTGGCTGCCATAGCGTAGAACCACATTGCCATTGAATCATAGAGTGGGATGGATTTCAAGAGCCTTTCCAAGATCCTCTGGTCCAACTCTCTTGCCTTACACTGGGAAAGCTGTCACTGGATCACATTTGTGGTCCAAAATTCTTGGTCTTTGTCCCATTACTACAGGCCTTGATAAAAAGTCCCTCCCAGTCATTCTTACCGGCTCTGTCCAGACTCCAGTGAGGTCTCCCTTGAATTTTCCTTTCTCCAGGCTGAAATACACCCATTCCTTTCGTGTACTTTGTAGGATGAGTGATTCCTCCATCCTTTCTGGACCGGCTCTAAGAGGCCTAAGTCTTTCTTGTATTAGAACTGGACAACGAGCTCCAGGGGAGTCTCTCAAAGTTACACTATAAGTAGAGAATTGCCTCTCTCGACCTGCTGGCCACGCTATTTCAAGGCAGCCCAGTTTATGGTTGGCTTTCTGGCCGTTACACTGGGCTTGGTTGAAGTTGTGGAGTCGAACATGGGACTATTTCTCATTCCTGCCTGGATTGCATCCTTTCTCTCAGGCGTATCAGCTGTACCCTCAGCTTGGTGTCATGCACAGACTTGCTGAGGGTGTGCTCAATCCCTCACTCTCTCTGTCCTTGATGAAGGTGTTGGACAATACTGGTCAAAATATGAACCCTGGAATGACACCACTAATGGCCAGTTTCCTCTTCAACCTTGAGCTGTTGATTCTGCCTTTTTCAATGCCATCAAAGTGTCCGACGGTACCTGTCACTTAAAGGAGAGCGAAGCAACCATGAATTCTCAGAATCTCTGACCATCAGGCCCAGCTTTTTCTCAGGAGTTGTTATTGAAGCATCTGGGCTGTAACAAGTCCACTTCTCTATCCACTGTGCATCCCCCTCTGTGGAGGACAGGGATGGAGAAGCACGTGGGAGGGGACACAAGCAGGACAGCCTTCCTAAACCTATCCGATGTCTATCCCATGTCACCAGACACATTCAGCAATGAACTGTGGGTGGTCTTTCCAAAGTAGCCGCACTTTGGAGACTGAATGGGTATGGCTCTGCTGATGTGAGGGGAAGGAGAATTGTTTTGCACCTCTAGAGATTTTATCCCTTCCCTGTCCCAATCTCCACCCAAAGGTATTTTTCAGTCTTGCCCTTAAATTTGTCTCACCACCACACCGGGACACAGGATCAAGATGACAGAGGATGGTGAGTGTTGCATGCTGGTAAATTGACCACAACAGGTTTGGAAGGCAAGGACTCAGGGCAGGAGAGGCAGTGGGTTCCGGCTGAGTGTCTACAAGGGCTGGCCAGGACCTCTCCCGAGCAGTATGGAGACCAACTGCAAACACTGCCAAGTGCCTTGGAGCTCTAGAAAGAGAGCTACAGGAGCTAGCTGGGCGAGATGGCACACGTCCAGCCTGAGCTCCCACCAGCAGCTGTCTTGGGAGCAGCCAGCCCTGTCTCCCCACACATCCTTCAGCCTCTGACAAACAGAAGCCCAAAAGCAGGGACAGGAAAAGGTGCTTTAGCAGGAACCCCACACACAGAGCTGCAACTGCCAGCTCTGCTCCTGGACACTGCAGGCTGTCATCAACATCCTGGGCAACATGAGGAGAGTGTGGCCAGGATATCGATGGAAGTGAGTAACCCACTGTGCTCAGCGATTTCCTGAGAGCATCAAGAGAAAAGCATAAGCTCTGAGCTGTAGTGGAACAACAACCTTGACCAAATCAGAGGATGACCATAGGAGATGGGCCTGGAAAGTGAAGGGTCTTGAGCACTTGGCTGGGGAAGAGAGGCTGAAATGTGCTGAGCTTTGAGAAGACAATGTTTTGAAGAGACACCTGAAATCATGCATGGATGAGCTCTGGCCATTGGAGAGCCTCAGGACATTCTGTCCAGACCAGAAATGTAGAGAATTCAGAAAGCAAAGTGTCACCCACATTATGCATATAATGTACATTCAAAGTGGGCATGTGTTCATAGCCACTGAAAAGCGATGGCCAACAACCCCCTCCCAGAACAACCCCAATAACATCTTCCTCCCTGGACTAGTTGGGAGAAAATCTGCAGAGAAAAACAGGAGACAGATGGGCTGTCTGGGATGCTTCAGAATTTTAATGAGTAAAAAGGAGGAAACAAGTTCACTTTGAGTAAGGATCCCTGTGAAGGGAGAACTGGAGGAAGAAAGGAGACAGCCTCACTACTGTGGGGCAGAGATGAAACCAGGTGTCCATGTACCTGTCCAACGGAGAGAGCAGGGCCAGCAGGTCCTCTCACACTGGCTTTGTGGGGGTCATATCCCAGTGGGCAGAAGAGAACTAGGACATGGGAGGGAAAGGAGAAAGTGGCAGAGGGGAAAGGCAGACATGAGCCGTGCTTTGGGAGAGCCCAGGTTGGACCTGTCCTTTTGCAAAGGGTGCTGGGGTTGCTCTGCCCCTCTCAAAGCAACAAGCTCATGCTCCATTCCCAGTGTGGGACCATCTTGGGAGTCCATGGGGACCTTTCTCTGGGCCATGGACAGCAGCTTTAGCAGGGGAAGCATCTCCTGCCACAATAGCGGCCACCAAAGCCAGACAAGCCGGAGAGGCCAAAGCCCCCGGAGTTGATGGGCACTCCCGCTTCACTGAGGATGCTGCCAACAGCAGCAGAGGTGGAGGATCCCACGGCGGTGTTCTGTGGGAAGGAGGTGAGGATGGGTCCGGGCAGGGTCACCACCACCGGGGAGGGCTGGATGACAACCCTGGAGTCCTGGCACTGCAGGTTACAGGGCTCATTGCAGCTGTTGGCCAGTGGGGTTGGGCCGCAGGGCTGGCAGGGCAGGCACGTGTTGTAGCAGGACATGGCTTGGGGCTGGAGCTGCACCTGGGAGAGAAACGGGAAAAAGAGCATGTATTGTAGGCGAAGAGCAGCCTGTACCCCAAACCTGACAGAGCCAAGAGAGGCCAAGCTGGAGAGGAGGGGTTTAGTTGTTGTAGGGAGACCAGTGTCTTCACTTTTCCTTCACTGAGAAGTTCCCTGACAAAAGGGACCAGTGCCTTGACCCAGCATAGGACAAGGGTTGTAAGTGCTCTGAGAAATCCTGAGGAGGAAGAGAAGGAAGAGGTCTGGACAGGGATTCAGACTCACCTTGTTCCCAAAGAGAAGATGGTGAGAGGAGTGAATGAGAGCGAGGAAAACTACCTGCTTTTATACTGCTCCATCACCACCCCAGGCCCACACTCACTGCATGCAGGCAGCAATTTTCCAGAAGAGTCACCTCCAAAAAAAAACCAGCCTCCCTAATGACACATGTTGGGTTTTGGTGTCCATCGATGACTGCCTTTAATTCCACATTCCTGAGATGATCAGTAGGACATGGAGGTGCCCTTGCCAGAGGGGAATTCAGCCCCATGTGGGACATGGTACTGCAGACAACACTTGCTCCTGGCTTGGCCTCACCCCAAAAGGCTGACACAAGGCAAATCCAAAAGGAGAGTGCGATTCACCATGGGGAGGGAGAGTCTCTCCCAGGAATCTTGCCTCCTGAAGGTGCTGTGTTGCCCTCCTGGGATGAGTCCCAGTTCCCTCCATGTCTGCAGGGCAGGCAAGTGCATCACCTCCTTGGTATAATCTGAGAGATGCTTTCTACTCTGGGTCCTTCTTTTTGCATCCACTTTCTGGGCATTTCCAGGCACAGGACAATGCAGGGTCCTGGCATCCTCACTTGTCGGGAAATGCAGGAAGATTCCTTCTGTCTCCAGTGGTGCTGGTTTCTTTTCCATGCTGGACAGGCGTTTTGTGTATGGCAAGGGAGGTGGGCTCAACCCTTAGTGCCTGGGAGAAGATGGTCCTGCATGGGACCTGAAGTTGAGTCTCAGATGGCAACAAGTGTTCTGCATCCCTTACTTTCCCTGCATCGAGCATTTATGATTGCTCCTCACTGCAACCCAATGTCTTTCACCAGGGAGAGGAGGCCTGTGTGTCCATTCCGTCCCAACCTCTACGTCCCTGTCTGTTTCCCTGAGTGTTGTGCTGACCCTTCTTGCTCTTGGACCATGAAGTGCCTCAGGTGGTGCCAGCTTTTCTGAGCTCTGTTGCACTGCACATCTGCCTGCATGGCATCCAACCTCCCAGCTGCCTGAGGAGGCTGAGGTCAGTGTACCTGGAGCCCAGGGGCTGTGCTCTGCTATTCGCATCCCTTCTCTCCTCAGGACTTGAGCTACAGTGGTTCTCAGGTGTGGCAGCCATGGCTGCCCCTCATTCCAGCCTTGCCACCCTGTTCTTTTTAGGGTCAGCTTTACATCTCCGTCTTTTGCCCGTGACATAATCGCATGATCCTTGAGGCTGGAAGGGAGCTCTGGAGATCATCGATTGCCACCCTCCTGCCCAAAGCAGTCAGACTTGTGAGAATGCTGAGGGTGAATTCCTGTCTGGCACGGAATACTCACAAGGAAGGAGAATCCATAATTGTCTGGGGAACGGCCAATGGTGCTTGGCCACCTTTCCACATAAAATGGCTTTGCTCCTGTTCTTGTGGGATTTCCCACGTTTCAGTATGTGCCAATTACCTCCTGTCCCTTCAGTGGCTAGGACCCCTCCTCATTGCTAAGAACATGTTCCAGGGCCTTCTCCCCTCCAGGGTGAACAACCCCACCTCTTGGAGCCCCTCCTGCATCAGGGTCTACAGTCCCTTTATGGGCTCTATGATCCTCTGCTGGACTCGTTCCAGTTTGGTCGTACCCATCTCATAGTGGGGAGCTGTGAATTGGACAGATATATGTGGTGTCAGCAGTGCAGGGGGAAGAAGAGGGATCATCATCCACAAACTGATAACAGAGAACTTCCTAATGCAGCCCACAAAGCTGTTGGACTCTATGTCCTCAGGGGTGAAGGACTGTCTCATGGTGTCCACCAGCACTCATATCCACTACTACAAAGCTCTTTGTCAGCCCATCAGCCCCAGCCTGGAGTCGGGGCAGGAGGTTCTTCCTCCTCCAAAGCAGGACTTTGCATAAGGCATTGAAAAACTCTCGGCCTGAATGTGGAGCCCTGCAATGCACCAGGAGTCATTGCCTGCTACCTGGACCTCATGCCACCCATCACAACCCTGAGAGACATGGAGCCATTACAATCTTGAATCCCTGCCGTGCCCTCTTCCCAAGCCTCTGTTTCCCTAGCTGGTCTGCGAGGAGTCTCACAGTAGATAGAGTGAAAAGCCTTGTCCAGATGAGGTAACGACATTTGCTGCACCTCCTAAAGAAACGGAGCCAGGCACACCATGAAAGAAGACCATGAGGTTGGTCAGGCCTGCTTTCCCCTCCGTAAATCCATCCAGTCCTTTCATCTTGAGAAATGGCTACCAGGACGATTTACTCCATCACCTTCCTTGAAAACATCTCGAGGACTCAAGGATCGTTTGCTTCCCCCTCTTGCTCAGATGCTCTCAATGACTGTGGGCACTTTCAAAGGGAGTTGACAGTGACCATGTAGTGACGACAACCAACTCCCTCGGGTGCTTGGCATCAGGTTCCCTGCACTCATATGGACCTCTTGCTGCAAAGGTATTTTCAAACAATCACACTTCATTGCCGCAAAGCCAACATTTTCTTCATGCACGGGACCCCACCAACATGAAGGAGGAATCTTCTGCCCACACTGACGTGATTCAGAGTGGAAAATTCTTGGGACTCTCATCCCGGCACATGAAAGGAGACTGCATTGCAGACCAAGCATCTCAGAAAACAGGACATGAAATGACAGCATTGACGGACACCAAACCACAACCTGTGGAAACCAGGGAGGCTGTTTTGTTTTGGAGATGACTCTGCAGGAAAATTACTGCCTGCGTGCAGTGAGTGTGGGCCTGGGGCGGTGCAGGAGCAGTATAAAAGCAGGTCCTTCTCCTCACTCTCTCATCCACTCCTCTCACCTCCATCTCCTTGGGAACAAGGTGAGTTTTAAGGCCTGTCATCTCTTTCTGCTCTTCCTTCTCTTCCTCCACTGGATTTCTAAAGACATTCCTGCCCCATTCGTCCTGTACCTTGGTTGGGGCTCTTTCTCATTGGAAAGGGAGGGTTCAGAAGGTGTGGGATGGAGAGGGCTTCTTTCTGGGCTGAGGTGTCTCCTGAGCTGTTGGTGATTTTTCATCTGCCTGGGCTTGGTCCTTGTTGTTAGAGCTCTTTTGACTGGAACGGGATGTGAAACCACTGGGACTCCTGGCAAAACCAAAAGCTCCCTTCTCCAGCTTGTTTTTTATCTATTTCATAGCATCTGCCAGTGGCTGCTCCTCACCAATTTCCCCTGCTCACTGCTTTGTTTCTCCCTTTCCTCTCTCCAGGTGCAGCTCCAGCCCCAAGCCATGTCCTGCTACAACCCGTGCCTGCCCTGCCAGCCCTGTGGCCCGACCCCACTGGCCAACAGCTGCAACGAGCCCTGTAACCAGCAGTGCCAGGACTCCAGGGTCTTCATCCAGCCCTCCCCAGTGGTGGTGACCCTGCCCGGACCCATCCTCACCTCCTTCCCACAGAACACCGCCGTGGGATCCTCCACCTCCGCTGCTGTTGGCAGCATCCTCAGTGAAGCGGGAGTGCCCATCAACTCCGGGGGCTTTGGCCTCTCCGGCTTGTCTGGCTTTGGTGGCCGCTACTGTGGCACCAGGTGCCTCCCCTGCTAAAGCTGCTGCCTGCCAGAGGTCTCTGCTCGTGTCGGCAGCATTTCCCTCCTTTGACTCATTAAAGTTCTCATGCATCCCAGCCTGTGCTTCTGTCTCATCCTTTCCCCTGCAGGTGCTCTCCCAGGGCAACCAGGGAAGATGATATCACTCAGGGATGGTTCTGGGAGAAGGTTGTTGGGGATGGCTTTGTCAGTGATTGTCAACACAAGTTCATGTATAATATGCCTCATCTTACATGTAGTGATCCTCTCATTCCTGAAATTGTCTTCCTTTTTCAGTTGGGATTGTATTTCCTCATGTCCTTCAGTGAACACCATTCACTTCATTGTGCACAGTTTTTGTTTTCCCTCTGAAAACGCAACATAGTAAAAGAAGTTGTTGAGGAGGGAATGTTGGATTGAGAGGACACAGGTACTGCCCTCCCAGGAGAGACTGGAGAACCTATCCTGACCATAGCATTGCACAAGGGAGGAACCCAGGGCAGTGGCTGCCTTGGCCTAGAACCACGTTTTCATTGAATCATGGAGTGAGGTGGATTACAAGAGACTTCCAAAGATCCTCCATTCCAACTCTCTTGCCCCATGAAAGGAGAGCTCTCACTGGATCATGATATAGAAAGTTCCATCACACATGCCCATGAACATTTACATAGATGGGCAATCCTGTCATTGTCCATGGAAAAATTTCCAGTGTGTGACCACCTTCATCATAAATGTCTACCTTTTGTGGTCTAAAATCGTTGATTCCTGTATCCTTGCTATGGGCCTTGGTATAAAGTCCCTCCCAGTCTTTCTTACCAGCTCTGTCCAGACTCCAATGAGGTCTCTCCTGAGCTTTCCTTTCTCTAGGCTGAAAGATGCATACTTTGTAGGATGGATGATTCAGCCGTCCTTCTCTAGGGCCGTTCTAAGAGACCCAAGTATTTCTTGTACTAGGACTGGAAAAAGAGCTCCAGGGGAGTCTCTCGAAGGTACACTGTAAGTAGAGAATTGCCTCTCTTGACCTAAGGTCCAAGTATGGACCCTGTAAAAGCATCTCTAATGATGGTTTTCCTCTTCAACCCTGACATGTTGACTGTATGTCTTTCAATGCCGCCAAGGGTACCCGTCACTTAAAGGAGAGTGAAGCAACCATGTACTCTCAGAATCTCTGACCATCAAGCCCAGCTTCTTCTCTGGAGTTGCTGTTGAAGCTTCTGGGCTGTGACAAGTCCACCTCTCTGTTCATTGTGCATTACCCTCTGTGGATGCAAGGGATGGGCACGCACCTGGAGGCGACACTAGCAGGACGGCCTTCCTAGATCTATCCAAGGTCTATCCCATGTCACAGAATGTCACATTCAGCAATGAACTGTGGGTGGTCTTTCCAAAGTAGCCGCTCTTTGGAGACTGGCTTGGCATGGCTCTGCTGATGTGACGGGGAGGGGAATTGCTTTGCACCTCTTGGATTTTTGTTCCTTCCCTTCCCTGGCGAAATCTCCACACAAACATATTTTTCAGTCTTGCCCTTGAGCTTGTCCCGCCACCACACTGGGATACAGGGTAAAGATGACACAGGATGATGAGTTCTGCATGCTGGTAAATTGACCATAGGTTTTGGGAGGCAGAGAGAGACTCAGGGCAGGAGAGGCAGCAGGTGCAGGCTGAGTGTCTGCAAGGGCTGACCAGGAGATCTCCAGAGCAGTGTGGAGACCAACAGCAATGGCTGTCAAGAGCCTTACAGTTCATGAAGGAGAGCTGCTGACCTGCTGCAGGACCCAGCTGGGCAGGAGAACATGTGTCCATTCTGAGCCCTCAATGGCAGCAAGCTTGGGAGGAGCCAGTCCTGTCTCCCCACACATCCTTCAACCTCTGAAGAGCAGCAGCCCAAAAGCAGGACTGGAGAAAGGTGCTTTTGCAGGAACCCCACCCAAAGAGCTGCGACTGCCACCTCTGCTCCTGGATAGCAAGAGCTGTGCAAGATGAGAAGAGTATAGACAGGAGATCAATGGGAATGAAGATCCCACTGTACTCAGCATTTTCCTGGCAGCATTGACAACACAGTGCAAATTCTGTAATGCAATAACTGTCTTCACCAAGTGGAGGAAGATGACAGGCTGGGGGCCAAGAAAGGGAGGGGTCTTGAGCACTTGACTGCAGAGGAGTAGCTGAAGATTGCTGAGCTTTGAGAAGACGATGTTTTACTGAGAAACTGAAAATCATCTCGTGAGTAGCTGTGGTCACTGAAAACCATTGAATCATTCCATCCAGCTCAGAAACACAGAGAAATCAGAAAGAAAAGCATCACCAGCCTGAAGGAAGGATATGTACACTCAAAGCAAGCATGTGTTCATGGTCACTGCACAGCTGTGGCCAACAACCACCTCCCAGAACAACCACAAGCAACACCTCCCTCCTTGGACATGTCGGCAGAAAATCTGCAGAGAAAAAGAGGAAACAGAAGTACCAGATGGAATGCATCAGAATTTTAATGACTCAGAGTGGTAGGTAAATGAGTTCCCCTTGAGTGGCAAACCCAGTGCAGGGAGAACCAGGGGAAGAAGGTAGACTTCACCTCATGGCTATGGGGCAGTGATGCCACCAGGTGTCCATCTACATACCCACCAGACGGAGCAGGGCCAGAAGGTCCCCTCTAGGCTGGCTTGGTGGGTGTCACATCCCAGGGGACACAAGAGAAAAAGGACATGGGAGGGAAAGAAGAGAGTGACAGAGGGGAAAGGCAGGCATGGGTTGTGCTTTGGGAGAGCCAAGGCTGGCCCCGTCCTGACCAGCTGACCTGGCCAGCTTCGTGGCCTTGCTTGTTGATGTGCCTGGCACCAGGGTTTTAGGAGACGCACCAAATATGATTGATCTCATCGAAACAAGGCATTAGATGCTGTTTGCTCTGACAGTCCTTACAGGTGAATTAGAGGCTCAGAAAGAGGGCAGTGCAGGTATTAACATCTGGCATGGCTGCTGGTCTCCCAGGATTTGATGTGTAATTTGCACCTGGACGCCACTCTGTCATAGAGACAAGAGTTTTGAGTGGGTCAGCAGCTGTTTCACTGCCATATAGACGACCTCCAGGATGGGAGGTATTGCACCCTCAACAAGTCTGCAGATACCGTGCAGTTGTAGGGGCAGCAGAGGATCACTGTGGCAGAGACACTTTGTGTTGTAAAGGAAGAGCCTCCTGCAGCAGGAATGACTGGGAACTGAACTGTGCTGCATTCTTAGAGTCCTTGAACCTCCTTGGAATTGATCAGTCAGCAGGGGCATAATCAACCCAGGGAAAGGCTTGACCGGTGAAAGGGAATGGACGCACAGACCTCATCTTCCTGGCCAAAGAGACCAGAGTGTGTTGAGGAGCAATCCTGAATGATCTGTGCAGGGAAAGAAAAGAGAGCAGGAAACATCTCCATCTCCAAGTTGCATGTCTTCTCCTGCATTAAGGCTTTAACATGCCCCCTTCCCATGGCCCAGAGGATTCCTCTACCTGGGGTAAAACGTGACAACTTTGGCTGGGTAAGGAACCTTCCCAGACCTCCCAAGGAGCAAGGGCTGCCAGGACCCTGCAGTGCCACATGCCTGAGGATGCTCAGGGAGGGGATGAGCTCAGAAGGGTCCTGGCTACAAACCCAGCCCTCAGACCACATCAAGGAGGTGATGAACTTCCCTGCCCTGCGGACACAGAGGCAGATGAGAGGCAATCCAGCAGGGAAAGAAAATGCCTTCAGTAGGCAAGATTCCTGGGACAGACTCTGCCCACCCATGGTGAGTCGTCCTCTCATTTTGGGTTGTTTGTCAGTCATCCTTTTGGTATGAGGTCAAGCCAGCAGTACGTGCTGACCACAGCCCCGTGTGTTGCACAGGGCTGAACTCCCCTCAAGCCAGGGCAGCTCCATGTCTGCCCCAGGAAATCCATCCTCAAGCACTGGGCTGTGCCCAAGTACGCAGCTCCTGGCAGACCTACAGCCACTGCCCTCAGCTTGACCTTGGGGCACAGGAGCCTTGGGGCACCCAGGAGAGGCCTCGGTGGGAAGAAATGCTCACTCTCCTGCAACGGGGGCTGGAAACAACCTCTCCAAATTCCCCCAACACCCATGTCCAATGTCCTTACAGGACTCCTCCAGCCCCTTGGGGCACATCTTCTGCCTGTGCTGATGTGTTCCTGAATGGGACGTCCTTGGCCTCTCATTTCAGTACTTGAAAGGACCCTCCGTGACCTAGTGGTCATCTCAGCAACGAGGAAATGAAATGGTAGCGTTGATGGACACAAAACCACAACCTGTGCCATCAGGGAGGCTGTTTTGTTTTGGAGGTGACTCTGCAGGAAAATTACTGCCTGCGTGCAGTGAGTGTGGGCCTGGGGCGGTGCAGGAGCAGTATAAAAGCAGGCCCTTCTCCTCACTCTCTCATCCACTCCTCTCATCTCCTTCTCCTTGGAAACAAGGTGAGTTTTAAGCCCTGTCTCCTCCATCTTTACTTCCGCTTCCTCCTGTTCCTCCACTGGATTTCTAAACACATTCCTGCCCCTTTCATCCTGTGCTTGGGTTTGGGGCTGTCTCTCATGGGAGAGGGACAGGGCAGAAGGTGTGGGATGGAGAGGGGTCGTTGCTGGGCTGAGGTGTCTCTGGAGCTGTGGGTACATTGGGATCTGCCTGGGCTTGGTCTTTGTTGTCAGGGCTCTTTTGAGCAGAGAGGGATGTGAAGCCAGTGGGACTCCTGACACAACTTCCAGCTTTATTCTCCAGCTCGTCTTTTGTCTCCCTCATGGCTGAGAGACAGACTGCTCCTCATCCATTTCCCCTGCTCACTGCTCTGTTTCTCCCTGCCCTCTCTCCAGGTGCAGCTCCGGCCCCAAGCCATGTCCTGCTACAACCCGTGCCTGCCCTGCCAGCCCTGTGGACCGACCCCGCTGGCCAACAGCTGCAATGAGCCCTGTAACCTGCAGTGCCAGGACTCCAGGGTTGTCATCCAGCCCTCTCCCGTGGTGGTGACCCTGCCTGGACCCATCCTCAGCTCCTTCCCACAGAACACCGCCGTGGGATCCTCCACCTCCGCTGCTGTTGGCAGCATCCTCAGTGAAGCGGGAGTGCCCATCAACTCTGGGGGCTTTGGTCTCTCTGGCTTGTCTGGCTTTGGTGGCCGCTACTGTGGCACCAGGTGCCTCCCCTGCTAAAGCTGCTGCCTGCACTGAGGTCTCCACTTGCATCGGCCTCGTTTCCCTCCTTTGACTCATTAAAGTTCTGATGCATCCCAACCTGTGCTTCTGTCTCATCCTTTCCCCTGGAGGTTCTCCCAGAATGTCCAGGGAAGGAGATGTCACTCAGGGATTTTCTGGGGCCGAGGGGTGGGGGTTGTTTGGGACAATTTTTGTCAGTGATTTCAAAACACGCATGTGTAGATTCTGCAGAGCCATGAAGCTTCATTGGGCACAGGTTTTGTTTTCCCTCAGGAAACACAATATGGTTAGTCATCAGGAGGGAAAGTGGTATTGAAAGGACACAGACTCTGCCTTCCTAGGAGAGGCTGGAGAAACCATCCTGACCACAGCATTGTCTGATGGAGAAACACAGGGCAGTGGCTGCCTTAGCATTGAACCACATTGTCATAGAATCACAGAGGGGGGTGGATTGCCAGACTTTTGAAGATGTTCTGTTACACTCTCTGGCCCTGGGCAGAAATAGCTGTCACTGGATCATGTTGCTCAAAGTTCAATCACACCTGACCCTGAACACATCCAAAGATCCCATCATTCTCCAGAACACCTTTTCCAGTGTCAGACGCACTTCAGCATCATAAATATCTTCTTTATGTCCAATCTACATCTACCTTACTGTGGTCTACAACTGTTACTCCTGGTCCCATTGCTACAGGCCTTGATAAAAAGTCTCCCACAGCTTCTTATGAGCTCTGTCCAGGCTGCAATGAGGTCTCCCCTGAGCCTTCCTTTCTCCAGGCTGAATGACCCCAGTTCCCATTTCACACTTTGTAGGAGGGATGATTCAATCTCTCCTTTCCTGGACTTGCTCTTACAGGTCCAAGTCTTTCTTGTGCTGGGGACAGGATATAGGTCCCCTGTGGAGCCTATGGAGAGCAGTCTGGAAGCAGAGCACTACCTCTCTTGGCCCGCTGGCCACAGTATTTTGATGTAGTCCAGTTTACAATTGGCTTTCTGGTCTGGAATTGCACATTGCTGGCTCATCTCAAATTTCTCATTCACCAGTGTCTCCAAGGCTGTCTCTGCTGGGCTGCTCTCCTTCAGTTCATTGTCCATTTTGCATTGATATTGGGTACTGCTCCAACCCAGGTGCCCACCCTTGCACTTGGCCTTGTTGAAGTTGCTGAGTTTCACATGGGGCCACCCTCAGCCTGGTGTCATGCACAGACTTGCTGAGGGTGCACTCAATCCAACTATATCTGGCACCGAAAGCCTCGAGGAGAGCATTTAGCACTGCTGTCCTCAGGGATTTGATGGATTGACTGTAAATGTTTGAATGCTGCCGAAGTGTCCTTGGGGCACCATCACTTGCAGGTGAGCAAGGCAACTATGACTCCAGCACATCCCTTGGCCATCAGGCCCAGATTTTCTGATCTTCTGCCCAGACAGGTCATTTTGGCCTCCATGCCCGTGCTGCTGAAGGGGTAGCGCAGTTACTGCTGATGTTGGTTGAGGAGCGTGGATTATGGAAAGCCCTGGGAAGGCAGCAGACCCACAGGTTCCTGGAAAGGTGGTAAGAACAGGGAGGAAAAGAATTGAAAAGAGGGAGATAAATACCTCTTTCCCTGGATTGTTCCTGTGCTGGATGAGGAGACATGAGCAGAAAATTTCCCCTTAGGAGACCAGCAGAGGCAGTGGGGAGCCAGGCTGCACCAGAGGGATCTGTCTTCACAGCAGCCTGTGTGGGACTGTGGCTAAAACAGTGCAGGTGGCATGCCAAAGCTTTAGCTCTTGCTGTACGGGGCTTGCACAGCATCAAGGCCATCTCTCATTCTCATTCTGCATTCCCTAAAGAGGAGGCAAGGGATGGGAAAGCACCTGGGAGCAAACACAAACAGGACAGGTGACCTGAATTGACCCAAGGGCAATTCTATGTCATAGAACATCATTCTTAACAATGAACAGTTGATGGTCTTTCAAACTGGCCACTCTTTGGAGATCGCATCTCGATCTGCTTTTGCAAGGTGGTGGGTGATTGCCTTTGCGCCTCCTGTTTCTTTCTCTTTTGTCCCCTTCCTTCACACACTGCCCTGCTCTCCACACACAGTTGTTTCACTCTCTTGCTCTTCCAATTCTCCCTTGACCTTATAGGGATCACTGGTAAAAGCACTGCACAGGCCAAAAGGCAGTGTGTGTCCTCTTGGTATTGCTCCTTCCCTGTCTGCATCCAGAGCTTCCAGGGAAAGGTTCTGGGCAGGCAGGGACGCAGGGAGAAACTCAGGGCAGGAAAAGCAGCAGGTGCAGGCTGAGTGTCTCCAAAGCCTGGCCAGGAGCTCTCCAGAGCAGTGTGGTGACCAGCAGCAAATGCTGCCAAGAGCCTTGAAGATCACAAAGGAGAGCTGCTGACCTGCTGCAGAACCCAGCTGGGTGAGATTAGGCGTGTCCAATCCAAGCTCCTACCAGCAGCTGTCTTGGGAGCAGCCAGCCCTGTCTCCCCACACATCCTTCAGCCCCTGAAGAGTAGCAGCCCAAAAGCAGGGCTGGAGAAAGGTGCTTTTGCAGGAACTCCATCCAAAGAGCTGTGACTGCCAGCTCTGCTCCTGGATACCAAGGGCTGTCATCAACAGCCTGTGCAAGATGAGAAGAGTATAGACAGGAGATCAATGGGAATGAAGGTGCTCAGCATTTTCCTGGCAGCACTGACAACACAGTGCAAATTCTGTAATGCAATAACTGTCTTCACCAAGTGGAGGAAGATGACAGGCTAGGGGCCAAGAAAGGGAGGGGTCTTGAGCACTTGACTGTGGAGGAGTGGCTGAAGATTGCTGAGCTTTGAGAAGACGATGTTTTACTGAGAGACTGAAAATCATCTCATGAGTAGCTGTGGTCACTGAAAAGCATTGAATCATCCAATCCAGCTCAGAAACACAGAGAAATCAGAAAGGAAAGCATCACCAGCCTGAAGGAAGGATATGTACACTCAAAGCAAGCATGTGTTCATGGTCACTGCACAGCTGTGGCCAACAACCACCTCCCAGAACAACCACAAGCAACACCTCCCTCCTTGGACATGTCGGCAGAAAATCTGCAGAGAAAAAGAGGAGACAGAAGCACCAGATGGAATGCATCAGAATTTTAATGACTCAGAGTGGTAGGTAAATGAGTTCCCCTTGAGTGGCAAACCCAGTGCAGGGAGAACCAGGGGAAGAAGGTAGACTTCACCTCATGGCTATGGGGCAGTGATGCCACCAGGTATCCATCTACATACCCACCAGACGGAGCAGGGCCAGAAGGTCCCCTCTAGGCTGGCTTGGTGGGTGTCACATCCCAGGGGACACAAGAGAAAAAGGACATGGGAGGGAAAGAAGAGAGTGACAGAGGGGAAAGGCAGGCATGGGTTGTGCTTTGGGAGAGCCAAGGCTGGCCCCGTCCTGACCAGCTGACCTGGCCAGCTTCGTGGCCTTGCTTGTTGATGTGCCTGGCACCAGGGTTTTAGGAGACGCACCAAATATGATTGATCTCATCGAAACAAGGCATTAGATGCTATTTGCTCTGACAGTCCTTACAGGTGAATTAGAGGCTCAGAAAGAGGGCAGTGCAGGTATTAACATCTGGCATGGCTGCTGGTCTCCCAGGATTTGATGTGTAATTTGCACCTGGACGCCACTCTGTCATAGAGACAAGAGTTTTGAGTGGGGTCAGCAGTGTTTCACTGCCATATAGATGACCTCCAGGGTGGGAGGTATTGCACGTTCAAGAAGGCTAGAAGATCGCAGGACCTGTGGACCCTAGCAGCTGGGACAATGTTTTGCAAAAGATGCCAGGTTGGGATGTTCCCATGCTGTTCTCATGCTTTTCTTTTCCATCTGGCCTTCTCCTCGTCCCGCACCTCTAAACCTCAATGCTATGGTTAGGACAGGTTCTCCTGGGCTCTCTGGGAAGCTGTTGCCTCTGCCTTGTCAGTAACACTTTCATCCCTCTTCCTCCTGAAAGCTTGCTGCACAGTACTGAGCTCACTGAGGGAAATAAAAGGTGTTGAGAGCATAGAGGTGGCAAATACTGAGCTGTATTGGGTTGTTCTGTCCCTGTGCACCCCACGCAGGCAGAGGGTACAGGCAATTCAATCTGTGTCAGCAATCACTATACAGCTACCCCACCCCCCAGCAACCAGAGCCACCGATGAGTGATCTCTCTGACCCTGGCCATCTTGTGAGACCACCTGAAGAGAAAAAGATGAGTCAAATGCACAGGCTGGGATGCAGCAGAACTTTATGGTGTGAAAAGAGAACAATGAATGTATGTAAGTGGAGGTCCCAGTGCAGGGAGCACAAAGGGTAGAAAGGAGTCTTCCCGTCATGGCTGTAACAGAGGTGCCACCAGGTGTCCATCTACCTGCCCACCAGAGGGAGCAGGGCCAGCAGGTCCTCCCCAGGCTGGCTTGGTGGGGCTCACAGCCCAAGGGGAGCACAAGAGATCAAGGACACAGGAGGGAAAGGAGAGAGTGGCAGAGGGGAAAGGAAGGCATGGGCTGTGCTTTGTGAGAGCCCAGGCTGACCCCGTCCATTTGAAAGGGGTGCTGGGGTTGCTCAGACCCTCTCAAATCAACAAGCCCATGCTCCATCCCCAGTGTCCATGGGGACGTTCCCCAGGGCCATGGGCAGCAGCTTTAGCAGGGGAAGCATCTCCTGCCACAGTAGCGGCCACCAAAGCCAGACAAGCCAGAGAGGCCAAAGCCCCCGGAGTTGATGGGCACTCCCGCTTCACTGAGGATGCTGCCAACGGCAGCGCCGGTGGAGTTTCCGACAGCGGTGTTCTGTGGGAAGGAGCTGAGGATGGGTCCAGGCAGGGTCACCACCACTGGAGAGGGCTCGATGACAACCCTGGAGTCCTGGCACTGCAGCCTACAGGGCTCATTGCAGCTGTTGGCCAGCGGGGTCGGGCCACAGGGCTGGCAGGGCAGGCACGTGTTGTAGCAGGACATGGCTTGAATCTGGAGCTGTACCTGTGAAGAAAAAAAGGGACAAACAGGGAAAGACGAGTGAGGTATGCTTTGTTACCTCATCACGAGGGACCCTTTCCATCAGCTCAAAAGAGCCCCACCAATTGCAGACAAGCCCATTGACATCCCCAGAAAGCCCATGGCTGAGTCGAAATCACAGCTAATCTCCAGTGTCTCTCCATGCAACAATTTCTTCTCCCTTCCCTCTGTCAGGGCCAGCAGCTTCAAGAGCCACCATGAGACAAAGGGTCCAGTATGGGCTTAGGAGTCCCAGGAAAGGCAGAAGAGGAAATGAAGAAGAGGACAAAGGGATTATAACTCACCTGGTTTCCAAGGAGAAGGAGGCGAGAGGAGTGGATGAGAGAGTGAGGAGAAGGGCCTGCTTTTATACTGCTCCTGCACCGCCCCAGGCCCACACTCACTGCACGCAGGTAGTAATTTTCCTGCAGAGTCACCTCCAAAACAAAACAGCCTCCCTGGTGCCACAGCTGGAGTTTTGGTGTCCATCAATGCTGCCATTTCATTTCCTGGTTTCTGAGATGCTTGTTCTGCAATGCAGGCTGCTTTCATGTGCCAGGATGAGTGTCTCAGGGACTTGCCAGTTGCAATCATGTCCCTAAGGGCAGAAGATGCCTCCTACATGAAGGAGTGATCCCGTGAAGGCAGAGTATGTTGGCTTGGGGAAATTAAATGTGATTGTTTGCAAATACCTTTGCAGCAAGAGCTCCATGTGAGTGCAGGCAACCTAATGCCAAGACCCAAGGTAGTTGTTTGGTGTCACTACAAGGTTGCTGTCAACTCCCTTTGGAAGTGCCCACAATCAGGGAGTGCATCTGAGCAAGGAAAGAAACCCAACAATCCTCTTGTCTTCAAGAAGTCTTCAGGAAAGGTGATGGGGCAAATCATCCTGGAAGCCACTTCTCAAGATGAAAGGAAAAGTAGGTCATTGGGACCAGTCAGCATGGATTTATGGAGGGGAAAGCAGACCTGACCAAACTCACGGGCTTCTTGATGCACTGGCACTGGTGGATTAGGAGGTGCAGCAAATGTTGATCTCACCAAAAGAAGGTGTTGGATGCTGTTTGCTCTGACAGTCCTTACAGGTGAATTAGAGGCTCAGAAAGAGGGCAGTGCAGGGATTAACATCTGGCATGGCTGCTGGTCTCCCAGGATTTGATGTGTAATTTGCACCTGGAGGCCACTCTGTCATAGAGACAAGAGGAGTTTTGAGTGGGTCAGCAGCTGTTTCACTGCCATATAGATGACCTCCAGGATGGGAGGTATTGCACCCTCAACAAGTCTGCAGATACCGTGCAGTTGTAGGGGCAGCAGAGGATCACTGCGGCAGAGACACTTTGTGTTGTAAAGGAAGAGCCTCCTGCAGCAGGAATGACTGGGAACTGAACTGTGCTGCATTCTTAGAGTCCTTGAACCTCCTTGGAATTGATCAGTCAGCAGGGGCATAATCAACCCAGGGAAAGGCTTGACCGGTGAAAGGGAATGGACGCACAGACCTCATCTTCCTGGCCAAAGAGACCAGAGTGTGTTGAGGAGCAATCCTGAATGATCTGTGCAGGGAAAGAAAAGAGAGCAGGAAACATCTCCATCTCCAAGTTGCATGTCTTCTCCTGCATTAAGGCTTTAACATGCCCCCTTCCCATGGCCCAGAGGATTCCTCTACCTGGGGTAAAACGTGACAACTTTGGCTGGGTAAGGAACCTTCCCAGACCTCCCAAGGAGCAAGGGCTGCCAGGACCCTGCAGTGCCACATGCCTGAGGATGCTCAGGGAGGGGATGAGCTCAGAAGGGTCCTGGCTACAAACCCAGCCCTCAGACCACATCAAGGAGGTGATGAACTTCCCTGCCCTGCGGACACAGAGGCAGATGGGAGGTAATCCAGCAGGGAAAGAAAATGCCTTCAGTAGGCAAGATTCCTGGGACAGACTCTGCCCACCCATGGTGAGTTGCCCTCTCATTTTGGGTTGTTTGTCAGCCATCCTTTTGGTATGAGGTCAAGCCAGCAGTACGTGCTGACCACAGCCCCGTGTGTTGCACAGGGCTGAACTCCCCTCAAGCCAGGGCAGCTCCATGTCTGCCCCAGGAAATCCATCCTCAAGCACTGGGCTGTGCCCAAGTACGCAGCTCCTGGCAGACCTACAGCCACTGCCCTCAGCTTGACCTTGGGGCACAGGAGCCTTGGGGTACCCAGGAGAGGCCTCGGTGGGAAGAAATGCTCACTCTTCTGCAACGGGGGATGGAAACAACCTCTCCAAATTCCCCCAACACCCATGTCCAATGTCCTTACGGGACTCCTCCAGCCCCTTGGGGCACATCTTCTGCCTGTGCTGATGTGTTCCTGCCTGGGACGTCCTTGGCCTCTCATTTCAGTACTTGAAAGGACCCTCTGTGACCTAGTGGTCATCTCAGCAACGAGGAAATGAAGTGGTAGCGTTGATGGACACAAAACCACAAGCTGTGCCACCAGGGAGGCTGTTTTGTTTTGGAAGTGACGCTGCTGGAAAATTACTGCCTGCGTGCAGTGAGTGTGGGCCTGGGGCGGTGCAGGAGCAGTATAAAAGCAGGTCCTTTTCATCACTCTCTCATCCACTCCTCTCATCTCCTTCTCCTTGGGAACAAGGTGACTTTTAAGCTTTGTCTCCTCCATCTTTACTTCTGCTTCCTCCTGTTCCTCCACTGGATTTCTAAACACATTCCATCTCTTTCATTCTGTGCTTGGGTTTGGGGCTGTTTCTCATGGGAGAGGGACAGGGCAGAAGGTGTGGGATGGAGAGGAGTTGTGGCTGGGCTGAGGTGTCTCTGGAGCTGTGGGTACTTTGGGACCTGCTTGGGCTTGGTCCTTGTTGTCAGGGCTCTTTTGAGCTGAGAGGGAGGTGAAGCCAGTGGGACTTAAAACACAACTTCCAGCTTTCTTCTCCAGCTCGTCTTTTGTCTCCCTCATGGCTGAGAGACAGACTGCTCCTCATCCATTTCCCCTGCTCACTGCTCTGTTTCTCCCTGCCCTCTCTCCAGGTGCAGCTCCAGCCCCAAGCCATGTCCTGCTACAACACGTGCCTGCCCTGCCAGCCCTGTGGCCCGACCCCGCTGGCCAACAGCTGCAATGAGCCCTGTAACCTGCAGTGCCAGGACTCCAGGGTTGTCATCCAGCCCTCTCCCGTGGTGGTGACCCTGCCCGGACCCATCCTCACCTCCTTCCCACAGAACACCGCCGTGGGATCCTCCACCTCTGCTGCTGTTGGCAGCATCCTCAGCGAAGCGGGAGTGCCCATCAACTCCGGGGGATTCGGCCTCTCTGGCTTGTCTGGCTTTGGTGGCCGCTACTGTGGCACCAGGTGCCTCCCCTGCTAAAGCTGCTGCCTGCACTGAGGTCGCGACTTGCATCGGCCTCATTTCCCTCCTTTGACTCATTAAAGTTCTGATGCATGCCTGCCTGTGCTTCTGTCTCATCCTTTCCCCTGGAGGTTCTCCCAGGATGGCCAGGGAAGGAGATGTCACTCAGGGATTTTCTGGGGCCAAGGGGCGGGGGGGTTGTTTGGGACAATTTTTGTCAGTGATTTCAAAACACGCATGTGTAGATTCTGCAGAGCCATGAAGCTTCATTGGGCACAGGTTTTGTCTTCCCTCAGGACACACAATATGGTTAGTCATCAGGAGGGAAAGTGGTATTGAAAGGACACAGACTCTGCCTTCCTAGGAGAGGCTGGAGAAACCATCCTGACCACAGCATTGTCTGATGGAGAAACACAGGGCAGTGGCTGCCTTAGCATTGAACCACATTGTCATAGAATCACAGAGGGGGGTGGATTGCCAGACTTTTGAAGATGTTCTGTTACACTCTCTGGCCCTGGGCAGAAATAGCTGTCACTGGATCATGTTGCTCAAAGTTCAATCACACCTGACCCTGAATACATCCAAAGATCCCATCATTCTCCAGAACACCTTTTCCAGTGTCAGACATGCTTCAGCATCATAAATATCTTCTTTATGTCCAATCTACATCTACCTTACTGTGGTCCACAACTGTTACTCCTGGTCCCATTGCTACAGGCGTTGATAAAAAGTCTCCCACAGCTTCTTATGAGCTCTGTCCAGGCTGCAATGAGGTCTCCCCTGAGCCTTCCTTTCTCCAAGCTGAATGACCCCAGTTCCCATTTCACACTTTGTAGGAGGGATGATTCAATCTCTCCTTTCCTGGACTTGCTCTTACAGGTCCAAGTCTTTCTTGTGCTAGGGACAGGATATAGGTCCCCTGTGGAGCCTATGGAGAGCAGTCTGGAAGCAGAGCACTACCTCTCTTGGCCCGCTGGCCACAGTATTTTGATGTAGTCCAGTTTACAATTGGCTTTCTGGTCTGGAATTGCACATTGCTGGCTCATCTCAAATTTCTCATTCACCAGTGTCTCCAAGGCTGTCTCTGCTGGGCTGCTCTCCTTCAGTTCATTGTCCAGTTTGCATTGATATTGGGTACTGCTCCAACTCAGGTGCCCACCCTTGCACTTGGCCTTGTTGAAGTTGCTGAGTTTCACATGGGGCCACCCTCAGCCTGGTGTCATGCACAGACTTGCTGAGGGTGCACTCAATCCAACTATATCTGGCACTGAAAGCCTCGAGGAGAGCATTTAGCACTGCTGTCCTCAGGGATTTGATGGATTGACTGTAAATGTTTGAATGCTGCCGAAGTGTCCTTGGGGCACCATCACTTGCAGGTGAGCAAGGCAACTATGACTCCAGCACATCCCTTGGCCATCAGGCCCAGATTTTCTGATCTTCTGCCCAGACAGGTCATTTTGGCCTCCATGCCCGTGCTGCTGAAGGGGTAGCGCAGTTACTGCTGATGTTGGTTGAGGAGCGTGGATTATGGAAAGCCCTGGGAAGGCAGCAGACCCACAGGTTCCTGGAAAGGCGGTAAGAACAGGGAGGAAAAGAATTGAAAAGAGGGAGATAAATACCTCTTTCCCTGGATTGTTCCTGTGCTGGATGAGGAGACGTGAGCAGAAAATTTCCCCTTAGGAGACCAGCAGAGGCAGTGGGGAGCCAGGCTGCACCAGAGGGATCTGTCTTCACAGCAGCCTGTGTGGGACTGTGGCTAAAACAGTGCAGGTGGCATGCCAAAGCTTTAGCTCTTGCTGTACGGGGCTTGCACAGCATCAAGGCCATCTCTCATTCTCATTCTGCATTCCCTAAAGAGGAGGCAAGGGATGGGAAAGCACCTGGGAGCAAACACAACCAGGACAGGTGACCTGAATTGACCCAAGGGCAATTCTATGTCATAGAACATCATTCTTAACAAGGAACAGTTGATGGTCTTTCAAACTGGCCACTCTTTGGAGATCGCATCTCGATCTGCTTTTGCAAGGTGGTGGGTGATTGCCTTTGCGCCTCCTGTTTCTTTCTCTTTTGTCCCCTTCCTTCACACACTGCCCTGCTCTCCACACACAGTTGTTTCACTCTCTTGCTCTTCCAGTTCTCCCTTGACCTTATTGGGATCACTGGTAAAAGCACTGCACAGGCCAAAAGGCAGTGTGTGTCCTCTTGATATTGCTCCTTCCCTGTCTGCATCCAGAGCTTCCAGGGAAAGGTTCTGGGCAGGCAGGGAGGCAGGGAGAAACTCAGGGCAGGAAAAGCTGCAGGTGCAGGCTGAGTGTCTCCAAAGCCTGGCCAGGAGCTCTCCAGAGCAGTGTGGTGACCAGCAGCAAATGCTGCCAAGAGCCTTGAAGATCACAAAGGAGAGCTGCTGACCTGCTGCAGAACCCAGCTGGGTGAGATTAGACGTGTCCAATCCAAGCTCCTACTAGCAGTTGTCTTGGGAGCAGCCAGCCCTGTCTCCCCACACATCCTTCAGCCCCTGAAGAGTAGCAGCCCAAAAGCAGGGCCAGGAAAAGGTGCTTTTGCAGGAACTCCACCCAAAGAGCTGTGACTGCCACCTCTGCTCCTGGATACCAAGGACTGTCATCAACAGTCTGTGCAAGATGAGAAGAGTGTAGACAGGAGATCAGTGGGAATGAAGGTGCTTAGCATTTTCCTGGCAGCATTGACAACACAGTGTGAATTCTGTAATGCAATAACTGTCTTCACCAAGTCGAGGAAGATGACAGGCTAGGGGCCAAGAAAGGGAGGGGTCTTGAGCACTTGACTGCAGAGGAGTGGCTGAAGATTGCTGAGCTTTAAGAAGACAATGTTTTACTGAGAGACTGAAAATCATCTCATGAGTAGCTGTGGTCACTGAAAAGCATTGAATCATTCAATCCAGCTCAGAAACACAGAGAAATCAGAAAGGAAAGCATCACCAGCCTGAAGGAAGGATATGTACATTCAAAGCAAGCATGTGTTCATGGTCACTGCACAGCTGTGGCCAACAACCCCCTCCCAGAACAACCCCAAGCAACACCTCCCTCCTTGGACATGTCGGCAGAAAATCTGCAGAGAAAAGAGGAGACAGAAGCACCAGATGGAATGCATCAGAATTTTAATGACTCAGGGTGGTAGGTAAGAGAGTTCCTTTTGAGTGGCAAACCCAGTGCAGGGAGAACCAGGGGAAGAAAGTCATCTTCACCTCATGGCTATGGGGCAGTGATGCCACCAGGTGTCCATCTACATACCCACCACAGAGAGCAGGGCCAGAAGTTCCCCTCTAGGTTGGCTTGGTGGGTGTCGCATCCAAGAGCTCACAAGAGAAAAAGAACACGGGAGCGAAAGGAGAGAGTGGCAGAGGGAAAAGACAGGCATGGGTCGTGCTTTGTGAGAGCCCAGGCTAGCCCTGTGCTTTTGCAAGGAGTGTTGGGGTTGCTCAGACCCTCTCAAAGCAACAAGCCCATGCTCCCCAGTGTGGGACCATCTTGGGAGTCCATGGGGACCTTCCCCAGGGCCATGGGCAGCAGCTTTAGCAGGGGAAGCACCTCCTGCCACAGTAGCGGCCACCAAAACCAGACAAGCCAGAGAGGCCAAAGCCCCCGGAGTTGATGGGCACTCCCGCTTCACTGAGGATGCTGCCAACGGCAGCGCCGGTGGAGTTTCCGACAGCGGTGTTCTGTGGGAAGGAGGTGAGGATGGGTCCAGGCAGGGTCACCACCACTGGAGAGGGCTCGATGACAACCCTGGAGTCCTGGCACTGCAGCCTACAGGGCTCATTGCAGCTGTTGGCCAGTGGGGTCGGGCCACAGGGCTGGCAGGGCAGGCACGTGTTGTAGCAGGACATGGCTTGAATCTGGAGCTGTACCTGTGAAGAAAAAAAGGGACAAACAGGGAAAGACGAGTGAGGTATGGTTTGTTACCTCATCACGAGGGACCCTTTCCATCAGCTCAAAAGAGCCCCACCAATTGCAGACAAGCCCATTGACATCCCCAGAAAGCCCATGGCTGAGTCGACATCACAGCTAATCTCCAGTGTCTCTCCATGCAACAATTTCTTCTCCCTTCCCTCTGTCAGGGCCAGCAGCTTCAAGAGCCACCATGAGACAAAGGGTCCAGTATGGGCTTAGGAGTCCCAGGAAAGGCAGAAGAGGAAATGAAGAAGAGGACAAAGGGATTATAACTCACCTGGTTTCCAAGGAGAAGGAGGCGAGAGGAGTGGATGAGAGAGTGAGGAGAAGGGCCTGCTTTTATACTGCTCCTGCACCGCCTCAGGCCCACACTCACTGCACGCAGGCAGTAATTTTCCTGCAGAGTCACCTCCAAAACAAAACAGCCTCCCTGGTGCCACAGGTGGAGTTTTGGTGTCCATCAATGCTGCCATTTCATTTCCTGGTTTCTGAGATGCTTGGTCTGCAATGCAGGCTGCTTTCATGTGCCAGGATGAGTGTCTCAGGGACTTGCCAGTTGCAATCATGTCCCTAAGGGCAGAAGATGCCTCCTACATGAAGGAGTGATCCCGTGAAGGCAGAGTATGTTGGCTTGGGGAAATTAAATGTGATTGTTTGCAAATACCTTTGCAGCAAGAGCTCCATGTGAGTGCAGGCAACCTAATGCCAAAACCCAAGGTAGTTGTTTGGTGTCACTACAAGGTTGCTGTCAACTCCCTTTGGAAGTGCCCACAATCAGGGAGTGCATCTGAGCAAGGAAAGAAACCCAACAATCCTCTTGTCTTCAAGAAGTCTTCAGGAAAGGTGATGGGGCAAATCATCCTGGAAGCCACTTCTCAAGATGAAAGGAAAAGTAGGTCATTGGGACCAGTCAGCATGGATTTATGGAGGGGAAAGCAGACCTGACCAAACTCACGGGCTTCTTGATGCACTGGCACTGGTGGATTAGGAGGTGCAGCTAATGTTGATCTCACCAAAAGAAGGTGTTGGATGCTGTTTGCTCTTGACAGTCCTTACAGGTGAATTAGAGGCTCGGAAAGAGGGCAGTGCAGGGATTAACATCTGGCATGGCTGCTGGTCTCCCAGGATTTGATGTGTAATTTGCACCTGGAGGCCACTCTGTCATAGAGACAAGAGGAGTTTAGAGTGGGTCAGCAGCTGTTTCACTGCCATATAGACGACCTCCAGGATGGGAGGTATTGCACCCTCAACAAGTCTGCAGATACCGTGCAGTTGTAGGGGCAGCAGAGGATCACTGTGGCAGAGACACTTTGTGTTGTAAAGGAAGAGCCTCCTGCAGCAGGAATGACTGGGAACTGAACTGTGCTGCATTCTTAGAGTCCTTGAACCTCCTTGGAATTGATCAGTCAGCAGGGGCATAATCAACCCAGGGAAAGGCTTGACCGGTGAAAGGGAATGGACGCACAGACCTCATCTTCCTGGCCAAAGAGACCAGAGTGTGTTGAGGAGCAATCCTGAATGATCTGTGCAGGGAAAGAAAAGAGAGCAGGAAACATCTCCATCTCCAAGTTGCATGTCTTCTCCTGCATTAAGGCTTTAACATGCCCCCTTCCCATGGCCCAGAGGATTCCTCTACCTGGGGTAAAACGTGACAACTTTGGCTGGGTAAGGAACCTTCCCAGACCTCCCAAGGAGCAAGGGCTGCCAGGACCCTGCAGTGCCACATGCCTGAGGATGCTCAGGGAGGGGATGAGCTCAGAAGGGTCCTGGCTACAAACCCAGCCCTCAGACCACATCAAGGAGGTGATGAACTTCCCTGCCCTGCGGACACAGAGGCAGATGGGAGGTAATCCAGCAGGGAAAGAAAATGCCTTCAGTAGGCAAGATTCCTGGGACAGACTCTGCCCACCCATGGTGAGTTGCCCTCTCATTTTGGGTTGTTTGTCAGTCATCCTTTTGGTATGAGGTCAAGCCAGCAGTACGTGCTGACCACAGCCCCGTGTGTTGCACAGGGCTGAACTCCCCTCAAGCCAGGGCAGCTCCATGTCTGCCCCAGGAAATCCATCCTCAAGCACTGGGCTGTGCCCAAGTACACAGCTCCTGGCAGACCTACAGCCACTGCCCTCAGCTTGACCTTGGGGCACAGGAGCCTTGGGGTACCCAGGAGAGGCCTTGGTGGGAAGAAATGCTCACTCTTCTGCAACGGGGACTGGAAACAACCTCTCCAAATTCCCCCAACACCCATGTCCAATGTCCTTACAGGACTCCTCCAGCCCCTTGGGGCACATCTTCTGCCTGTGCTGATGTGTTCCTGAATGGGACGTCCTTGGCCTCTAATTTCAGTACTTGAAAGGACCCTCCGTGACCTAGTGGTCATCTCAGAAACGAGGAAATGAAGTGGTAGCGCTGATGGACACAAAACCACAACCTGTGCCATCACGGGGGCTGTTTAGTTTTGGAAGTGACACTGCTGGAAAATTACTGCCTGCGTGCAGTGAGTGTGGGCCTGGGGCGGTGCAGGAGCAGTATAAAAGCAGGTCCTTTTCATCACTCTCTCATCCACTCCTCTCATCTCCTTCTCCTTGGGAACAAGGTGACTTTTAAGCTTTGTCTCCTCCATCTTTACTTCTGCTTCCTCCTGTTCCTCCACTGGATTTCTAAACACATTCCATCTCTTTCATTCTGTGCTTGGGTTTGGGGCTGTTTCCGATGGGAGAGGGACAGGGCAGAAGGTGTGGGGTGGAGAGGAATTGTGGCTGGGCTGAGGTGTCTCTGGAGCTGTGGGTACTTTGGGACCTGCTTGGGCTTGGTCCTTGTTGTCAGGGCTCTTTTGAGCTGAGAGGGATGTGAAGCCAGTGGGACTTAAAACACAACTTCCAGCTTTCTTCTCCAGCTCGTCTTTTGTCTCCCTCATGGCTGAGAGACAGACTGCTCCTCATCCATTTCCCCTGCTCACTGCTCTGTTTCTCCCTTTCCTCTCTCCAGGTGCAGCTCCAGCCCCAAGCCATGTCCTGCTACAACCCGTGCCTGCCCTGCCAGCCCTGCGGCCCGACCCCGCTGGCCAACAGCTGCAATGAGCCCTGTAACCTGCAGTGCCAGGACTCCAGGGTTGTCATCCAGCCCTCTCCCGTGGTGGTGACCCTGCCCGGACCCATCCTCACCTCCTTCCCACAGAACACCGCCGTGGGATCCTCCACCTCCGCTGCTGTTGGCAGCATCCTCAGTGAAGCGGGAGTGCCCATCAACTCTGGGGGCTTTGGTCTCTCTGGCTTGTCTGGCTTTGGTGGCCGCTACTGTGGCACCAGGTGCCTCCCCTGCTAAAGCTGCTGCCTGCACTGAGGTCTCCACTTGCATCGGCCTCATTTCCCTCCTTTGACTCATTAAAGTTCTGATGCATGCCTGCCTGTGTTTCTGTCTCATCCTTTCCCCTGGAGGTTCTCCCAGAATGGCCAGGGAAGGAGATGTCACTCAGGGATTTTTTGGGGCCAAGGGGCGGGGGGGTTGTTTGGGACAATTTTTGTCAGTGATTTTCAAAACACGCATGTGTAGATTCTGCAGAGCCATGAAGCTTCATTGGGCACAGGTTTTGTCTTCCCTCATTACACACAATATGGTTAGTCATCAGGAGGGAACGTGGTCTTGAAAGGACACAGACTCTGCCTTCCTAGGAGAGGCTGGAGAAACCATCCTGACCACAGCATTGTCTGATGGAGAAACACAGGGCAGTGGCTGCCTTAGCATTGAACCACATTGTCATAGAATCACAGAGAGGGGTGGATTGCCAGACTTTTGAAGATGTTCTGTTACACTCTCTGGCCCTGGGCAGAAATAGCTGTCACTGGATCATGTTGCTCAAAGTTCAATCACACCTGACCCTGAACACATCCAAAGATCCCATCATTCTCCAGAACACCTTTTCCAGTGTCAGACGCACTTCAGCATCATAAATATCTTCTTTATGTTCAATCTACATCTACCTTACTGTGGTCTACAACTGTTACTCCTGGTCCCATTGCTACAGGCCTTGATAAAAAGTCTCCCACAGCTTCTTATGAGCTCTGTCCAGGCTGCAATGAGGTCTCCCCTGAGCCTTTCTTTCTCCAGGCTGAATGACCCCAGTTTCCCTTTCACACTTTGTAGGAGGGATGATTCAATCTCATGTCATAGAACATCATTCTTAACAATGAACAGTTGATGGTCTTTCAAACTGGCCACTCTTTGGAGATCGCATCTCGATCTGCTTTTGCAAGGTGGTGGGTGATTGCCTTTGTGCCTCCTGTTTCTTTCTCTTTTGTCCCCTTCCTTCACACACTGCCCTGCTCTCCACACACAGTTGTTTCACTCTCTTGCTCTTCCAGTTCTCCCTTGACCTTATAGGGATCACTGGTAAAAGCACTGCACAGGCCAAAAGGCAGTGTGTGTCCTCTTGATATTGCTCCTTCCCTGTCTGCATCCAGAGCTTCCAGGGAAAGGTTCTGGGCAGGCAGGGAGGCAGGGAGAAACTCAGGGCAGGAAAAGCTGCAGGTGCAGGCTGAGTGTCTCCAAAGCCTGGCCAGGAGCTCTCCAGAGCAGTGTGGTGACCAGCAGCAAATGTTGCCAAGAGCCTTGAAGATCACAAAGGAGAGCTGCTGACCTGCTGCAGAACCCAGCTGGGTGAGATTAGACGTGTCCAATCCAAGCTCCTACTAGCAGTTGTCTTGGGAGCAGCCAGCCCTGTCTCCCCACACATCCTTCAGCCCCGGAAGAGTAGCAGCCCAAAAGCAGGGCCAGGAAAAGGTGCTTTTGCAGGAACTCCACCCAAAGAGCTGTGACTGCCAGCTCTGCTCCTGGATAGCAAGGGCTGTCATCAACAGCCTGTGCAAGATGAGAAGAGTGTAGACAGGAGATCAGTGGGAATGAAGGTGCTTAGCAATTTCCTGGCAGCATTGACAACACAGTGTGAATTCTGTAATGCAATAACTGTCTTCACCAAGTCGAGGAAGATGACAGGCTAGGGGCCAAGAAAGGGAGGGGTCTTGAGCACTTGACTGCAGAGGAGTGGCTGAAGATTGCTGAGCTTTAAGAAGACAATGTTTTACTGAGAGACTGAAAATCATCTCATGAGTAGCTGTGGTCACTGAAAAGCATTGAATCATTCAATCCAGCTCAGAAACACAGAGAAATCAGAAAGGAAAGCATCACCAGCCTGAAGGAAGGATATGTACATTCAAAGCAAGCATGTGTTCATGATCACTGCACAACTGTGGCCAACAACCCCCTCCCAGAACAACCACAAGCAACACCTCCCTCCTTGGACATGTCGGCAGAAAATCTGCAGAGAAAAGAGGAGACAGAAGCACCAGATGGAATGCATCAGAATTTTAATGACTCAGGGTGGTAGGTAAGAGAGTTCCTTTTGAGTGGCAAACCCAGTGCAGGGAGAACCAGGGGAAGAAAGTCATCTTCACCTCATGGCTATGGGGCAGTGATGCCACCAGGTGTCCATCTACATACCCACCACAGAGAGCAGGGCCAGAAGTTCCCCTCTAGGTTGGCTTGGTGGGTGTCGCATCCAAGAGCTCACAAGAGAAAAAGAACACGGGAGCGAAAGGAGAGAGTGGCAGAGGGAAAAGACAGGCATGGGTCGTGCTTTGTGAGAGCCCAGGCTAGCCCTGTGCTTTTGCAAGGAGTGTTGGGGTTGCTCAGACCCTCTCAAAGCAACAAGCCCATGCTCCCCAGTGTGGGACCATCTTGGGAGTCCATGGGGACCTTCCCCAGGGCCATGGGCAGCAGCTTTAGCAGGGGAAGCATCTCCTGCCACAGTAGCGGCCACCAAAACCAGACAAGCCAGAGAGGCCAAAGCCCCCGGAGTTGATGGGCACTCCCGCTTCACTGAGGATGCTGCCAACAGCAGCGCCGGTGGAGTTTCCGACAGCGGTGTTCTGTGGGAAGGAGGTGAGGATGGGTCCAGGCAGGGTCACCACCACTGGAGAGGGCTCGATGACAACCCTGGAGTCCTGGCACTGCAGCCTACAGGGCTCATTGCAGCTGTTGGCCAGTGGGGTCGGGCCACAGGGCTGGCAGGGCAGGCACGTGTTGTAGCAGGACATGGCTTGGGGCTGGAGCTGCACCTGTGAAGAAAAAAAGGGACAAACAGGGAAAGACGAGTGAGGTACGGTTTGTTACCTCATCACGAGGGACCCTTTCCACCAGCTCAAAAGAGCCCCACCAATTGCAGACAAGCCCATTGACATCCCCAGAAAGCCCATGGCTGAGTCGAAATCACAGCTAATCTCCAGTGTCTCTCCATGCAACAATTTCTTCTCCCTTCCCTCTGTCAGGGCCAGCAGCTTCAAGTGCCACCACGAGACAAAGGGTCCAGTATGGGCTTAGGAGTCCCAGGAAAGGCAGAAGAGGAAATGAAGAAGAGGACAAAGGGATTATAACTCACCTGGTTTCCAAGGAGAAGGAGGCCAGAGGAGTGGATGAGAGAGTGAGGAGAAGGGCCTGCTTTTATACTGCTCCTGCACCGCCCCAGGCCCACACTCACTGCACGCAGGCAGTAATTTTCCTGCAGAGTCACCTCCAAAACAAAACAGCCTCCCTGGTGCCACAGGTGGAGTTTTGGTGTCCATCAATGCTGCCATTTCATTTCCTGGTTTCTGAGATGCTTGGTCTGCAATGCAGGCTGCTTTCATGTGCCAGGATGAGTGTCTCAGGGACTTGCCAGTTGCAATCATGTCCCTAAGGGCAGAAGATGCCTCCTACATGAAGGAGTGATCCCGTGAAGGCAGAGTATGTTGGCTTGGGGAAATTAAATGTGATTGTTTGCAAATACCTTTGCAGCAAGAGCTCCATGTGAGTGCAGGCAACCTAATGCCAAGACCCAAGGTAGTTGTTTGGTGTCACTACAAGGTTGCTGTCAACTCCCTTTGGAAGTGCTCACAATCAGGGAGAGCATCTGAGCAAGGAAAGAAACCCAACAATCCTCTTGTCTTCAAGAAGTCTTCAGGAAAGGTGATGGGGCAAATCATCCTGGAAGCCACTTCTCAAGATGAAAGGAAAAGTAGGTCATTGGGACCAGTCAGCATGGATTTATGGAGGGGAAAGCAGACCTGACCAAACTCACGGGCTTCTTGATGCACTGGCACTGGTGGATTAGGAGGTGCAGCTAATGTTGATCTCACCAAAAGAAGGTGTTGGATGCTGTTTGCTCTTGACAGTCCTTACAGGTGAATTAGAGGCTCGGAAAGAGGGCAGTGCAGGGATTAACATCTGGCATGGCTGCTGGTCTCCCAGGATTTGATGTGTAATTTGCACCTGGAGGCCACTCTGTCATAGAGACAAGAGGAGTTTAGAGTGGGTCAGCAGCTGTTTCACTGCCATATAGACGACCTCCAGGATGGGAGGTATTGCACCCTCAACAAGTCTGCAGATACCGTGCAGTTGTAGGGGCAGCAGAGGATCACTGCGGCAGAGACACTTTGTGTTGTAAAGGAAGAGCCTCCTGCAGCAGGAATGACTGGGAACTGAACTGTGCTGCATTCTTAGAGTCCTTGAACCTCCTTGGAATCGATCAGTCAGCAGGGGCATAATCAACCCAGGGAAAGGCTTGACCGGTGAAAGGGAATGGACGCACAGACCTCATCTTCCTGGCCAAAGAGACCAGAGTGTGTTGAGGAGCAATCCTGAATGATCTGTGCAGGGAAAGAAAAGAGAGCAGGAAACATCTCCATCTCCAAGTTGCATGTCTTCTCCTGCATTAAGGCTTTAACATGCCCCCTTCCCATGGCCCAGAGGATTCCTCTACCTGGGGTAAAACGTGACAACTTTGGCTGGGTAAGGAACCTTCCCAGACCTCCCAAGGAGCAAGGGCTGCCAGGACCCTGCAGTGCCACATGCCTGAGGATGCTCAGGGAGGGGATGAGCTCAGAAGGGTCCTGGCTACAAACCCAGCCCTCAGACCACATCAAGGAGGTGATGAACTTCCCTGCCCTGCAGACACAGAGGCAGATGGGAGGTAATCCAGCAGGGAAAGAAAATGCCTTCAGTAGGCAAGATTCCTGGGACAGACTCTGCCCACCCATGGTGAGTCGTCCTCTCATTTTGGGTTGTTTGTCAGTCATCCTTTTGGTATGAGGTCAAGCCAGGAGTACGTGCTGACCACAGCCCCGTGTGTTGCACAGGGCTGAACTCCCCTCAAGCCAGAGCAGCTCCATGTCTGCCCCAGGAAATCCATCCTCAAGCACTGGGCTGTGCCCAAGTACGCAGCTCCTGACAGACCTACAGCCACTGCCCTCAGCTTGACCTTGGGGCACAGGAGCCTTGGGGCACCCAGGAGAGGCCTCGGTGGGAAGAAATGCTCACTCTCCTGCAACGGGGGCTGGAAACAACCTCTCCAAATTCCCCCAACACCCATATCCAATGTCCTTACGGGACTCCTCCAGCCCCTTGGGGCACATCTTCTGCCTGTGCTGATGTGTTCCTGAATGGGATGTCCTTGGCGTCTAATTTCAGTACTTGAAAGGACCCTCCGTGACCTAGTGGTCATCTCAGCAACGAGGAAATGAAATGGTAGCGCTGATGGACACAAAACCACAACCTGTGCCACCAGGGAGGCTGTTTTGTTTTGGAGGTGACTCTGCAGGAAAATTACTGCCTGCGTGCAGTGAGTGTGGGCCTGGGGCGGTGCAGGAGCAGTATAAAAGCAGGCCCTTCTCCTCACTCTCTCATCCACTCCTCTCATCTCCTTCTCCTTGGAAACAAGGTGAGTTTTAAGCCCTGTCTCCTCCATCTTTACTTCCGCTTCCTCCTGTTCCTCCACTGGATTTCTAAACACATTCCTGCCCCTTTCATCCTGTGCTTGGGTTTGGGGCTGTTTCTCATGGGAGAGGGACAGGGCAGAAGGTGTGGGATGGAGAGGGGTTTTTGCTGGGCTGAGGTGTCTCTGGAGCTGTGGGTACATTGGGATCTGCCTGGGCTTGGTCTTTGTTGTCAGGGCTCTTTTGAGCAGAGAGGGATGTGAAGCCAGTGGGACTCCTGACACAACTTCCAGCTTTATTCTCCAGCTCGTCTTTTGTCTACTTCATGGCTGAGAGACAGACTGCTCCTCATCCATTTCCCCTGCTCACTGCTCTGTTTCTCCCTGCCCTCTCTCCAGGTGCAGCTCCAGCCCCAAGCCATGTCCTGCTACAACCCGTGCCTGCCCTGCCAGCCCTGCGGCCCGACCCCGCTGGCCAACAGCTGCAATGAGCCCTGTAACCTGCAGTGCCAGGACTCCAGGGTTGTCATCCAGCCATCTCCCGTGGTGGTGACCCTGCCCGGCCCCATCCTCACCTCCTTCCCACAGAACACCGCCGTGGGATCCTCCACCTCCGCTGCTGTTGGCAGCATCCTCAGCGAAGCGGGAGTGCCCATCAACTCCGGGGGCTTTGGTTTGTCTGGCTTGTCTGGCTTTGGTGGCCGCTACTGTGGCACCAGGTGCCTCCCCTGCTAAAGCTGCTGCCTGCACTGAGGTCTCCACTTGCATCGGCCTCGTTTCCCTCCTTTGACTCATTAAAGTTCTGATGCATCCCAACCTGTGCTTCTGTCTCATCCTTTCCCCTGGAGGTTCTCCCAGAATGTCCAGGGAAGGAGATGTCACTCAGGGATTTTCTGGGGCCGAGGGGTGGGGGTTGTTTGGGACAATTTTTGTCAGTGATTTCAAAACACGCATGTGTAGATTCTGCAGAGCCATGAAGCTTCATTGGGCACAGGTTTTGTTTTCCCTCAGGAAACACAATATGGTTAGTCATCAGGAGGGAAAGTGGTATTGAAAGGACACAGACTCTGCCTTCCTAGGAGAGGCTGGAGAAACCATCCTGACCACAGCATTGTCTGATGGAGAAACACAGGGCAGTGGCTGCCTTAGCATTGAACCACATTGTCATAGAATCACAGAGAGGGGTGGATTGCCAGACTTTTGAAGATGTTCTGTTACACTCTCTGGCCCTGGGCAGAAATAGCTGTCACTGGATCATGTTGCTCAAAGTTCAATCACACCTGACCCTGAACACATCCAAAGATCCCATCATTCTCCAGAACACCTTTTCCAGTGTCAGACGCACTTCAGCATCATTAATATCTTCTTTATGTCCAATCTACATCTACCTTACTGTGGTCTACAACTGTTACTCCTGGTCCCATTGCTACAGGCCTTGATAAAAAGTCTCCCACAGCTTCTTATGAGCTCTGTCCAGGCTGCAATGAGGTCTCCCCTGAGCCTTTCTTGACCTTATAGGGATCACTGGTAAAAGCACTGCACAGGCCAAAAGGCAGTGTGTGTCCTCTTGGTATTGCTCCTTCCCTGTCTGCATCCAGAGCTTCCAGGGAAAGGTTCTGGGCAGGCAGGGAGGCAGGGAGAAACTCAGGGCAGGAAAAGCTGCAGGTGCAGGCTGAGTGTCTCCAAAGCCTGGCCAGGAGCTCTCCAGAGCAGTGTGGTGACCAGCAGCAAATGTTGCCAAGAGCCTTGAAGATCACAAAGGAGAGCTGCTGACCTGCTGCAGAACCCAGCTGGGTGAGATTAGACGTGTCCAATCCAAGCTCCTACTAGCAGTTGTCTTGGGAGCAGCCAGCCCTGTCTCCCCACACATCCTTCAGCCCCTGAAGAGTAGCAGCCCAAAAGCAGGGCCAGGAAAAGGTACTTTTGCAGGAACTCCATCCAAAGAGCTGCGACTGCCACCTCTGCTCCTGGATACCAAGGGCTGTCATCAACAGCCTGTGCAAGATGAGAAGAGTGTAGACAGGAGATCAATGGGAATGAAGGTGCTTAGCATTTTCCTGGCAGCATTGACAACACAGTGTGAGTTCTGTAATGCAATAACTGTCTTCACCAAGTCGAGGAAGATGACAGGCTGGGGGCCAAGAAAGGGAGGGGTCTTGAGCACTTGACTGCAGAGGAGTGGCTGAAGATTGCTGAGCTTTGAGAAGACAATGTTTTACTGAGAGACTGAAAATCATCTCATGAGTAGCTGTGGTCACTGAAAAGCATTGAATCATTCAATCCAGCTCAGAAACACAGAGAAATCAGAAAGGAAAGCATCACCAGCCTGAAGGAAGGATATGTACATTCAAAGCAAGCATGTGTTCATGATCACTGCACAACTGTGGCCAACAACCCCCTCCCAGAACAACCCCAAGCAACACCTCCCTCCTTGGACATGTCGGCAGAAAATCTGCAGAGAAAAGAGGAGACAGAAGCACCAGATGGAATGCATCAGAATTTTAATGACTCAGGGTGGTAGGTAAGAGAGTTCCCTTTGAGTGGCAAACCCAGTGCAGGGAGAACCAGGGGAAGAAAGTCATCTTCACCTCATGGCTATGGGGCAGTGATGCCACCAGGTGTCCATCTACATACCCACCACAGGGAGCAGGGCCAGAAGTTCCCCTCTAGGTTGGCTTGGTGGGTGTCGCATCCAAGAGCTCACAAGAGAAAAAGAACACGGGAGCGAAAGGAGAGAGTGGCAGAGGGAAAAGACAGGCATGGGTCGTGCTTTGTGAGAGCCCAGGCTAGCCCTGTGCTTTTGCAAGGAGTGTTGGGGTTGCTCAGACCCTCTCAAAGCAACAAGCCCATGCTCCCCAGTGTGGGACCATCTTGGGAGTCCATGGGGACCTTCCCCAGGGCCATGGGCAGCAGCTTTAGCAGGGGAAGCATCTCCTGCCACAGTAGCGGCCACCAAAGCCAGACAAGCCAGAGAGGCCAAAGCCCCCGGAGTTGATGGGCACTCCCGCTTCACTGAGGATGCTGCCAACAGCAGCGCCGGTGGAGTTTCCGACAGCGGTGTTCTGTGGGAAGGAGCTGAGGATGGGTCCAGGCAGGGTCACCACCACGGGAGAGGGCTGGATGACAACCCTGGAGTCCTGGCACTGCAGCCTACAGGGCTCATTGCAGCTGTTGGCCAGTGGGGTCGGGCCACAGGGCTGGCAGGGCAGGCACGGGTTGTAGCAGGACATGGCTTGGGGCTGGAGCTGCACCTGGAGAGAAACAGAAGAAAAAGAGAATATGTTGTAGCTGAAGAGCAGCCTGTACTCTGACCCTGACAGAACCTAGAGAGGCCAAGCTGGAGAGAAGAGCTTTGCTTCTTGAAGGGAGACCCATGTCTTCTCATTCCCTTCACCAAGAATTTCCTCAACAAAAAGACCAACCCCAGGAAGAGCCTCTCCAAGTCCCTTGCTCACTTCAGCCAAGCCCAGCCCATCTTTGTGCCACACTTTTTGCCTCCTTCCCTCTCTCACAAACAGTGCCTTTACCTAACACAGGGCAAAGTAGTGGAAGTGCTCTGAAAAATCCTGAGGAGGAAGTGGAGGATGGGACAGGGCTTCAGACTCACCTTGTTTCCGAGGAGAATGAGGTGAGAGGAGTGAATGATCGAGTGAGGAGAAGGACCTGCTTTTATACTGCTCCTGCACTGCCCCAGGCCCACATTCATTGCACGCAGGCAGTAATTTTCCTGCAGAGTCACCTCCAACACAAAACAGCCTCCCTGGTGACACAGGTTGGGTTTTGGTGTCTGTCAACATTGCCATTTAATTGTCTCATTTCTGACATGCTTGTTCTCTGATGCAGCCTTACTTCATGTCCCAGGATGAGCTTCCCAGGTATCCCCCAGGCAGGACTACATCACTTTTACCAGAACATGCCTCCTCAAATGTCATGAGCTAGCAAGGGAGGAGGGGTTGTTGGCATTGAGCAAAGGGGCTGTGGGGTTGTTGTGATATTAAAGGAAGACAGATGACAAGTTGTACAACTGGAAAGGAAGCTCCTCTTGTAGCAGAACGGACGGGGAACTGAACTGTGCTACTATCTTAGAGTCCTTGAACCTCCTCTGGATAAATCTGCCTGCAGGTGGAGAATCATCCTTGGTGAAAGTCTGGGCCGAAGGGAATGGACACACAAGCCTCACATTCCAAAAGGCAGCAAATGGTTAGAAATTTTCCAGCAAAGCAACCTCCAAAACAAAACAGCCTCCCTAATGGCACAGGGATTTGCGTTTTGTGTCCATCAATGCTGCCGTTTCATTTCCTCATTTCTGAGATGACAACTAGGACATGGAGGTGCCCTTGCCGGAGGGGAATTCAGTGACATGTGGGACATGGGGCTCCAGACAGCACGCATTTCTGCCTTGGCTGCACCCCAAAGGGCTTACACAAGGCAAATCCAAAAGGAGAGCGTGATTCACCATGGGTAGGGAGAGTCTCCCAGGAATCTTGCCTACTGAAGGCACTGCCTTGCACTCCTGGGATGAGTCCCAGTTCCCTCCATGTCCGCAAGGCAGGAAACTGCATCACCTCCTTGGTGTCACATGAGAGCAGCTTTCGTACTGTGGGTTCTTCTAATTATATCCACTTTCTAAGCATCCCCAGGTACAGGACACTGCAGGGTCCTGGCATCCCCACTTGTTGAGAAATGCAGGAAGATTCTTTCCCTCTCCAATGGTGCTGGGTTCTTTTCCAGACTGGGCTGGCTTTTTGTGTATGGAAAGGGAGGTGGGCTCAACCCTTAGTGCCTGGGAGAAGATGGTCCTGCATGGGACCCAAGGATGAGTACCAGATGAGAAGGAGATGTTTTCTGCACTCATCACAACCATAGGATACCAGCAGTCACCTCAAGAAAGGAGGCCATGAGGTTGATCAGGCCTGCTTTCCCCTCCATAGATCTGTGCTGATGGCCCTCAGTCACCTTCTTGTCCTTTCCTCTTGAGAAAGCTTCCCGGGTGATTTGTTCATCACCTCAGCAGATGTGGAGGGGAGGCTGAGAGGCACCTTATTCCCTTTATCTTCCTCCATGCCCTTCCTGAAGTCAGGAGGCCAACTCTCATTCTACCAGATGTTGTCTCCATTCCTTGACTCATGAGACACTCGAAGGGAGATGAAAGCAACTTGGTAGTGACAGTAACAAATCCCTTTGAGTGCATGGGTTCAGGTCAGTTGCAATCATCTCACTGTAATCTGTTTACACATTCCCAGTCCTGCTCCTCCTCTACTGTGTCTCCAACTCCAGACCTTCTGAGAATGTCAGGAGCCCAGTCTCTTCATAGCAACGCCTTACCATAAAGACCAAGACCAAGAAAACTTCAAGTGTCTTTGCCCTGCATGCAGCCCTTGTCCCCAGTGACACTGCCCCGTTCAGTGCTGGGGCTGCCTTTACCCGAGCCTCACTGCTAAACCTATGTGGAAGATGTTTTGTTGCCCAAACAAGATGCCCGGCACATCCTGGGGCTGCTCACCCCAGCACATGAAAGGAGCCTGCATTGCAGACCAAGCACGTCAGAAATGAAGAAATGGAATGGCAGTATTGACAGAAACCAAACCACAACCTGTGCCACCAGGGAGGCTGTTTTGTTTTGGAGATGACTCTGCAGGAAAATTACTGCCTGTGTGCAGTGAGTGTGGGCCTGGGGCGGTGCAGGAGCAGTATAAAAGCAGGCCCTTCTCCTCACTCTCTCATCCAATCCTCTCACCTCCATCTTCTCTGGAACAAGGTGAGTCTGAAGACCTGTCTCCTCCTTGTCCTTCTCCTCTGGGATTTCTCAGACAAGATCTGCCCCTTTGACCCATGCGAGGTCTTGGAAGTGCTTCCTATGGGAGAGGGAAGGGTTCAAAATGTGTAGGAGAGAGGCTGGGTCCTGGCTGAGGTGTCTCCTGAGCAGTGAGGAAGGTGTGGACGTCTATGGGCTTGGTTGCTTTTTGGAGAGCTGTTTTGGGATGAGGGGGAGGTAAATCCTGGTGGACTCCCTATACGACATCCAGCTCCCTTCTCCAGATAAACTTTTGCCTTCCCTATGGCGGCGTGACAGGCTGATCCTCAATCACCCTCATACTCTGTTTCTCCCTGCCCTCTCTCCAGGTGCAGCTCCAGCCCCAAGCCATGTCCTGCTACAACCCGTGCCTGCCCTGCCAGCCCTGCGGCCCGACCCCGCTGGCCAACAGCTGCAATGAGCCCTGTAACCTGCAGTGCCAGGACTCCAGGGTTGTCATCCAGCCCTCTCCCGTGGTGGTGACCCTGCCTGGACCCATCCTCACCTCCTTCCCACAGAACACCGCCGTGGGATCCTCCACCTCCGCTGCTGTTGGCAGCATCCTCAGCGAAGCGGGAGTGCCCATCAACTCTGGGGGCTTTGGCCTCTCTGGCCTCTCTGGTTTCGGCGGCCACTACTGTGGCACCAGGTGTCTCCCCTGCTAAAGCTGCTGCCTGCACTGAGGTCCCTGGTCTCATCGGCCTCATTTCTCTCCTTTGACTCATTAAAGTTCTGATGCATCCCAGCCTGCGCTTCTGTCTCATCCTTTCCCCTGCAGGTGCTCTCCCAGGATGGCCAGGGAAGGAGATGTCACTCAGAGATGGATCTAGGAGAGGATTGTTGGGATGATTTTGCAGTGATTGTCAACACAGTTTTGCATAGATTTTGCTGAGCCATGCATTGAGTGGTCATCTCATTGCTGGAAACATCATCCCGAAATAGGTTGGGATTAATTTTCCGCATCTTTTTCAGCGACAACCGTACCAACTGCATTGGGTGCAGGGATTATTTTCCCTCAGAAAGCACAACATAGTGACACAAGTCGTCAGGAGGGAATGAGGTATTGACAGGACACAGGCACTGCCTTCCCAGGAGACGCTGAAGAACCCATCATTGCCCAAGGGAGGAACACAGGGCAGTGGCTGCCTTAGCATAGATCCACGTTGTCATTGAATAAAAGAGTGAGGTGGATTGCAAGAGATTTTCAAAGATCCTGCAGTCCAACTCTCTGGGCCTGGGCAGGGTGATCACCTTGCTCAAACTTCCATTAAACCTGACCTGACCATTTGCAAAGGTGGGCTATCCCATCATTCTCTCTGACACTTTTTCCAGTGTCTGACCATCCTTACTATCATAAATGTCTTCCTGAAGTCCAATCTATACTTACCCAAGTGCAGGCCAAAACTATTGCTCCTTGTCCCATCACTACCAGCCTTGGTAAAAACTTCTCCTCTTACCCTGAAAAGCCCCGTTTTATATTGAAGGGCTGCAGTAAGTTGTCCCCTAAGCCTTATCTTCTCCAGACTGAAAGATCCTAAGTCCGTAAGCCTTGCTTCATAAGGGCGATTCATGAACTCATAGAATCATTTGTTTTGAAAATAACTTCGAGATCATTGAGTCCTACCATACCTGGAATTCTTCCCTCTGACTGTATTTGTAGTCCTTTCCTGGATCTGCTCTAACAGGTCCACGTCTTTCATCTGCTGGGAATCACAGAGGGGACAGAGTGCTCTCTGTGGAGAGCTGACTAGAAGTTGAGAATCACCTCTCTCGTCCTGATGGACGTGCTATTTCAATGCAGCCCAGGCTATGGTTTCCTTTCTGGTCTGCAAGTGCACTTTGCTTGCTCATCTCTGAGTTTTCATCTGCCATATCCCTAACTCCATCTCTGCTGGGATGCTCTCCTTCAATTCATCCTCCAATCTGTATTGGTATTGGGTACTGCTCCAACCCAGGTGCTGGCCCTTGCACCCGTCTTTGCCAAAGCGTCTGAGTGTCACATGGGACCATTCCTCAGCCCTGCCACAAACCCTCTGGATTGCATCCCCTCCTTCAAGAACATCAGTTGCCCCCTCAGCCTGAAGACATGCACAGACTTGATGAGTCTGCACTCAAGCCCACTCTCTCTGTCCTTCATGAAGATTTTATATAATATTGGTGTCAGTATAGACCCCTGGAGGACACCATTCATCACTGGTGTCCTCTAGGACTTGAGCTGTTGACTCTAACTGTTTAGATGCTGCCAAAGTGTCCTTGTTTCACTGTCACTTGCAGGTGAGCAAGGACACCGTGACTCCACCAAAGCCTCTGGAAATCAGGACCAGCTTTGCTGAGTCTCTTCCCACACATGCCCTACTGTGCTCTGTGCCCATGCTGCAGAAGAGGTGGTGTGGCTGCTGTTGACACTGGTTGAGCACCATGGATTATGAAGAGCCCTGGGCAGGCAGCAGACCCACAGTCTCCTCAGAAGGCACCAAGAGCAGGCACAAAGAGAAATGAGAAGACGAAGACAAATTCCTCTTGCCCAGGAAGTCCCTGTGCTGGAGGACAAGACATGAACAGAAAATGTCCCCTTAGAAGACCAGCAGAGGCAGTGGGTGGAGGAGCCAGGTTGCACCAGAGGGAACTGTCTTCACAGCAGCCCGTGTGGGGCTGTGGCTAAAAAAGTGCAGGTGATATACGAAAGCTTTAGCTCTTGCTGCATGGGGCTTGCACAGCATCAAGGCCAACTCCCCTTCTCATTCTGCATCCCCCAAAGAGGAGGCAAGGGATGGGCAAGCACCTGGGAGGGGACACAACCAGGACCAATGACCCAAATCGACCCAAGGGCAATTCGCTGTCATAGAACATCACGCTCAAAAATGAACTTTGGGTGGTCATTAAAATTGGCCACTCTTTGGAGACTTCATCTCGGTCTTCTGCGAGGTAGTGGGTGATTGCCTTTGCACCTCTGAATTCTTTAAGTGCTCGTAGTGTTTATATTGCATTTCCCTGTCTGTGCCCAGGGCTTCCTGGGAAAGGTTCTGGGACAAAGGGAGAGGCTCAGGGCAGGAGAGGCAGTGGGTGCAGGCTGAGTGTCTGCACGAGCTGGCCAGGAGCTCTCCAGAGCAGCACAGTGACCAGCAGCAATGGATGCCAAGAGCCTTGCAGCCCACAAAGCAGAGCTGCTGACCTGCTGCAGGTCCCAGCTGGGTGAGATGACGTGTCCACCCCGAGCTCCAAGCGGCAGCTGTCTTGGGAGCAGCCAGCCCTGTCTCCCCACACGTCCTTCAGCCCCTGACAGGCAGCAGCCCAAAAGCAGGGCCAGGGAAAGGTGTTTTTGCTGGAACCCCACCCAGAGAGCTTTGACTGCCAGCTCTGCTCCTGGACACCCAGGGCTGTCATCAACAGGCTGTGCAAGATGAGAAGAGTGTAGCCAGGAAGCAAGGATCCCATCGTGCTCAGCATTTTCCTGACACCATCAAGAACAATACTTGAGTTCTGGGCTGTAATGAAAGAACAAACTTGACCAAGTTGGGGGTCATCATAGGAGAGGGTCTAGGAAAGCGAGGGATCTTGAGCACTTGTCTGTGGAGAAATGGCTGAAGCTTGCTGAGCTTTGAGAGGACTGTGTTTTGCTGAAAGTCTCAAAATCATCGGATGAGTAGCTATGATTACTGAAAAGTATTGAATCATTCTGTCCAGCCCATAAAAAAAGAGAATTTAGAAAGCAAAGGGTCACCTGCCTGGTGCATGGATATGTACACTCAGACCAAGCATGTGTTCATGGCCACTGCACAGCCATGGCCAACAACCCCCTCCAAGAAAAACCCCAAGCAACATCTCCCTCCCCAGGCATGTTGGCAGAAAATCTGCAGAGAAAAAGAGGAGACAGAAGCGTCGTCTGGGATGCATCAGAATTTTAATGAGTAACAAGGGGGAAACAGGTTCCCTCTGAGTGGTGATCCCTGTGCACAGAAAACTAGGGAAAGGAAGGACATTTAGCCTCATGGATGTGGGGCAGAGATGCAACCAGGTGTACATCTGCCTGCTCACTAGAGGGAGCAGGGGCAGCAGGTCCTCTCACACTGGCTCTGTGGGGCTTACAGCTCCAGGGATACAAGAGAAAAAGGACATGGAAGGGAAAGAAGAGAGTGGCAGAGGGGAAGGGCAGGCATGGGCCATGTTTTGTGAGTGCCCAGGATGGCCCCGTCCTTTTGAAAGGGGTGCTGGGGTCGGCCAGCCCCTCTCAAAGCAACAAGCCCATGCTCTGCCCCAGTGTCAACCCATCTTGGCAGTCCAAGGGGACCTTTCCCAGGGCCATGGGCAGCAGCTTTAGCAAGGGAAGCATCTCCTGCCACAGTTGCGGCCACCAAAGCCAGACAAGCCAGAGAGGCCAAAGCCCCCGGAGTTGATGGGCACTCCTGCTTCACTGAGGATGCTGCCAACAGCAGCAGAGGTGGAGGATCCCACGGCGGTGTTCTGTGGGAAGGAGCTGAGGATGGGTCCAGGCAGGGTCACCACCACCGGGGAGGGCTGGATGACAACCCTGGAGTCCTGGCACTGCAGGTTACAGGGCTCATTGCAGCTGTTGGCCAGCGGGGTCGGGCCGCAGGGCTGGCAGGGCAGGCACGGGTTGTAGCAGGACATGGCTTGGGGCTGGAGCTGCACCTGGAGAGAGGAAAGGGAGAAACAGAGCATGAGGGTATATGAGGATCAGCCTGCCATGTCACCATGAGGAAGACAAAAGTTTAGCTGGAGAAGGGAGCTTTTGGTTGTGTATGGAGTCCACCAGGATTTACCTCCCCCTCATCCCAAAACAGCTCTCCAAAAAGCAACCAAGCCCACAGACGTCCACACCTTCCTCACTGCTCAGGAGACACCTCAGCCAGGACCCAGCCTCTCTCCTACACATTTTTGAACCCTTCCCTCTCCCATAGGAAGCACTTCCAAGACCTTGCATGGGTCAAAGGGGCAGATCTAGGCTGGGAAATTCCAGAGGAGAAGGACAAGGAGGAGACAGGGCTTCAGACTCACCTTGTTCCAGAGGAGATGGAGGCAAGAGGCGTGGATGAGAGAGTGAGGAGAAGGGCCTGCATTTATACTGCTCCTGCACCGCCCCAGGCCCACACTCACTGCACGCAGGCAGTAATTTTCCTGCAGAGTCATCTCCAAAACAAAACAGCCTCCCTGGTGGTACAGGTTGTGGTTTGGTTTCTGTCAATGCTGCCATTCCATTTCTTCATTTCTGACGTGCTTGGTCTGCAATGCAGGCTCCTTTCATGTGCTGGGGTGAGCAGCCCCAGGATGTGCCGGGCATCTTGTTTGGACAACAAAACATCTTCTTCCACGTAGGTTTAGCAGTGAAGCTCGGGTAAAGGCAGCCCCAGCATTGAATGGGGCAGTGTCATTAGGGACAAGGGCTGCATGCAGGGCAAAGACACTTGAAGTTTTCTTGGTCTTGGTCTTTATGGTAAGGCGTTGCTATGAAGAGAATGGGCTCCTGACATTCTCAGAAGGTCTGGAGTTGGAGACACAGTAGAGGAGGAGCAGGACTGGGAATGTGTAAACAGATTACTGTGAGATGATTGCAACTGACTTGACCCCGTGCACTTGGGAGCATTGTTTGGTGTCACTCAAAGGTTGCTCTCAGCTCCCTTTGGGTGTCCCAGGAGTCAGGGAATGAAGAGGACATCTGGTAGAATGAGAGTTGGCCTCCTGACTTCAGGAAGGGCACGGAGGAAGATAAAGAGAACAAGGTGCCACTCAGCCACCCCTCCACCTCCGCTGAGGTGATGAAGCAAATCACCTGGGAAGCCATTTCTCAAGATGAAAAGACAAGAAGGTGACTGAGAGCCATCAGCGCTATGGAGGCGAAAGCAGGCCTGACCAATCTCATGGTCTTCTTTCCTGAGGTGCTGTGAAATCTGATGACTTAATCTAAACAAGGCTTTTGATGTCTTGTGCTTTGGGAATCCTCACAGACCAACTGGTGAAACACAGTGTTAGGGAGAGGGCACTTCAGTGATTGAAATCTTGCATGGCTGCTGGTCTCCCAGGGTTGTGATGAGGATCATGAAGCCCAGGTAACAGATAATCACTTCTGGTGCACTGTACGGGATCAGTACTGGGGCCAGGAGTGTCTCACAGCTTTATGCAAAGTCCTGCACTGGGAGAGGAAGAACCTCTTGCCCAACTCCAGGCTGGGGCTGATGGGCTGACACAGAGCTTTGTGGTAGTGGATCTGAGTCCTGGTGGACAGCACGAGGCAGTCCTGCACCCCTCTGGAAATGGAGTCTGACAGCATCCTCAGCTATGTCAGGAAGTTCTCTGTTATCAGATTGTGGATGATGATCCCTCTTCTCCTTTCCACGCTGCTGGCACCACATATTGCTGTACAGTTCACAGCCCCCCAGTATGATACATTTATGACCAAACCAGAATGAATCCAGCAAAGGGTCACAGGGCCCATGAAGGGACTGGAGACCCTGAGGCAGGAGGGACTCCAGGAGGTGGGGCTGTGCACCCTGGAGGGGAGGAGGCCCCGCAACATGTTCTTAGCAATGAGGAGGCATCCTAGCCAGTGAAGAGACAGGAGGTAATTAGCGCATGCTGAAATGTGAGAAATTCCACAAAAACATGGGAAAATACTTTTTTAGCGTGAGGGTGGTCAAACGTGGCCTGGGATTGTCCAGACAGGTGGTGGGTGCTCCTTCCTTCTGGGTAATGAGAACCTGACATGGCTTAGCCCTCATCATCCTCACAAGTCTGACTGCTTTGGGCAGCAGGCTGACACTCGATGATCTCCAGGGCTCCCTTCCAGCCTCAAGGATCCAGCGATTGTGCCATGGGCAAAAGACGGATGATGCACAGCTGACCCTAAAGAGAACAGGTTGGCAAGGCTGGAATAAGGGGCAGCTAATGGCTGTCACACCTGAGAAACGCTGGACTTCAAGTCCTGAGGAGAGAAGGGATGTGAGTAGGAGAGCACAGATCCTGGGCTCCAGGCACACTGACTCCAGCCTCATCAGGCAACTGGGAAGTTGGATGCCATGCAGACAGATGTGCAGTGCGAAAGAGCTCAGAAAAGCTGGCAGCACCTGAGGCAATTCATGGCCCAAGAGCAAGAAGGGCACAGGACAACACTCAGAGAAACAAAGAGACATAGAGGGTGGAAGGGATTGGACACACAGGCCTCCTCTCCCTGGTGAAAGAGGCTGAGTTGCAGTGAGGAGCTCCCTGCAAAGAAAATAAGGGATATAGAAAACATCTCCCTGCGACCTGGTACTCAGCCTGGAAAACAACTCAGCACCACTGGAGATGGAAGGAATCTTCCTGCATTTCCCAACAAGTGAGGATACCAGGACCCTGCAGTGTCCTGTGCCTGATGATGCTCAGGAATTAATATATTATATATATATAATTAGAAGAACCCAGATTACAAAAGCAGCTCTCAGATGACATCAAGGAGGTGATGCACTTGCCTGCCCTGCAGCCATGAAGGAAATTGGGACTCATCTCACGAGTGCAAGGCAGTGCCTTCAGTAGGCACGATTCCTGGGACAGACTCCCTACCCATGGTGAATCACATTCTCCTTTTGGATTTGCCTCGTGTCAGCCTTTTGGGGTGAGGCCAAGGCAGAAGCGCACGCTGTCTGCAGAGCCGTGTAAACACTGGGCTGAGTTCCCCTCCAGCAAGGGCACCTCCAAGTCCTAGTTGTCATCTCAGAAATGAGGAAATGGAATGGCACCATTGATGGATACCAAAATGAAACCTGTGTCATTAGGGAGGCTGTTTTGTTTAGGAGTTGTATCTGCTGGAATATTTCTAACCATTTGCTGCCTTTTCTCTTTGGAATGTGAGGCTTGTGTGTCCATTCCCTTCGGCCAAGACTTTCACAAAGGATGATTCTCCACCTGCAGGCTGATTGATCCAGAGGAGGTTCGGCGACTCTAAGATTAGGCATAGTTCAGTTCCCAGTCTGGTCTGCTACAAGAGGTGCTTCCTTTCCAGTTGTACAACTTGTCATTTGCCTTCCTTGAATATCACGACAAACCTACAGCCCCTTTGTTCCAAGCCAACAACCCCTCCTTGATCGCTATCTCATGACCTGGGGGATCGCTGGGAAGCTCATCCCAGGACATGAAAGGAGGCTGCATCACAGAACAAGCATGTCAGAAATGAGACAATTAAATGGCAATGTTGATGGACACCAAAACTCAACCTGTGACATTAGAGAGGATTTTTTGTTGGAGATGACTCTGCTGGAAAATTACTCCCTGAATGCAGTGAGTGTTGGCCTGGGGCGGTGATGGAGCAGTATAAAAGCAGGTCCTTCTCCTCACACTCTCATCCACTCCTCTCACCTCATTCTTATCGGAAACAAGGTGAGTCTGAAGCCCTGTCCCATCCTCCTCCTCCTCTTCTTCCTCTCAGGATTTCTCAGTGCACTTCCAATACTTTGTCCCACAATGGGTCAAGAGATTGCTTGTCATGACAGAGGGAAGGAGGCAAAAAATGTGGCACAGAGATTGGAGAGGGCTTGGCTGAAGCGAGCAATGGGCTTGGAGACGCTTTTCCCAGGGTTGGTACTTTTTGTTGGGGAACTTCTGGGTGAAGGGAACGAGAAGATATGTGTCTCCCTACAACAACTAATGCTCTCCTCTCCAGCTTCACCTGTCTTGGCTCTGGCAGGATCAGCGTACAGACTGCTCTTCACCCACAACATATGTCCATTTTCCCCTGTTTCTCTTCCAGGTTCACCTCCAGCCCCAAGCCATGTCCTGCTACAACCCGTGCCTGCCCTGCCAGCCCTGCGGCCCGACCCCGCTGGCCAACAGCTGCAATGAGCCCTGTAACCTGCAGTGCCAGGACTCCAGGGTTGTCATCCAGCCCTCCCCAGTGGTGGTGACCCTGCCCGGACCCATCCTCACCTCCTTCCCACAGAACACCGCCGTGGGATCCTCCACCTCTGCTGCTGTTGGCAGCATCCTCAGTGAAGCAGGAGTGCCCATCAACTCCGGGGGCTTTGGCCTCTCTGGCTTGTCTGGCTTTGGTGGCCGCAACTGTGGCAGGAGATGCTTCCCCTGCTAAAGCTGCTGCCCACGGCCCTGGGGAAGTTCCCCATGGACTCCCAAGATGGTCCCACACGAGGGACAGTGCATGGGCTTGTTGCTTTGAGAGGCACTGAGGGACCCCAGCACCGCTTGCAAAAGGATGGGGCCAGTCTTGGCTCTCACACAGCACGGCCCATGCCTGCCTTTCCCCTCTGCCACTCTCTTCTTTCCCTCCCATGTCCTAGTTCTCTTCTTTCTTATGGGATTTTAGCCCCACAGAGCCAGTGTGAGAGGACCTGCTGGCCCTGTTCCCTCTGGGGAGACAGCAGATGGACACCTGGTGGCATCTCTGCCCCAAAGCCATGAGGCTGTCTCCTCTTTTCCCCTGGTTCTCCCTGCACAGGGATCACAACTCAGACGGAACTTGTTTCCCCCTTTTTAGTCATTAAAATTCTGATGCATCCCAGACGGCACTCCAGTCTCCTGTTTTTCTTTGCAGATTTTCTGCCAACACGTCCAGGGAGGGTGATGTTTCTTGGGGTTGTTCTGGGAGGGGGTTGTTGGCCATGGCTGTGCAGTTGCTGTGAACACATGCTTGCTTTGAGTGTATGTATCCATGCATTAGGCGGGTCACACTTATCCTTCTAAGTTCTCTGCATTTCTGGTCTGGACAGAATGTTCTGACCCTTTTAAATGAACAGAGCTCACACATACATGATTTTAGGTGTCTCTTCACAACATTGTCTTCTCAAAGCTCAGCACATTTCAGCCTTTCTTCCCCAGCCAAGTGCTCAAGACCCTTCACTTTCCTGGACTCTAGCCTCTAATCACCCAAACTCAGTCAAGGTTATTCTTCCACTACAGCCCAGAACTCATGCTTTGTTCTTGATGCTCTCAGGAAACCACTGAGCACAGTGAGATCCTCATTCCCATCAGTCTCCTGGCCACGCTCTTCTCATCTTGTGTAGGCTGTTGATGTGTCCAGGAGCAGAGCTGGCAGTCACAGATCTCTGGGTGGGGTTCCTGCAAAATCACTTTTCCCTGGCCCTGCTTTTGGGCTGCTGCTTGTCAGAGGCTGAAGGATGTGTGGGGAGACAGGGCTGGCTGCTCCCAAGACAGCTGCTGGTGGGAGCTGGGGGTGGGAAAGTGTCACCTCACCTAGCTGGGTTCTGCAGCAGGTCAGCAGCTCTCCTTTATGGGCTGCTGTTGGTCTCCACACTGCTCTGGAGAGGCCCCGGCCAGTATTTGGAGACACTCAGCCTGCACCTGCTGCGTTTCTGGCCCTGAGTATCTCCCTGCCTTCCAAAACATTGTGGTAAATTTACCAGCATGCAGCACTCACCATCCGGTGTCACCTTGATCCTGTGTCCCAGTGTGGTGGAGGGAAGTGCTTAAGGGCAAGACTGAAAATTATCTTTGGGTGAAGACTGGGACAGGAAAGGGACAAAAACCCAAGAAGTGAAAAGCAAGAGGTAGAATCAACAGCTCCTGTTTGAAGACGACACTGGCCATTACTGGTGTCATTCCAGGGTCCGTAATTGGATCAGTATTGTCCAACACCTTCATCAAGGACAGAGAGAGAGGGATTGAGCACACCCTCAGCGAGTCTGTGTATGACACCAAGCTGAGGGTACAGCTGATACGTGTGAGAGGAGGGATGCAATCCAGGCAGGAATGACAAATGGTACCCTGTTCAACTCAGCAGCTTATACTAAGCCCAGTGTAACTACCGGAAAGCCAACAATAAACTGGGCTGCATCGAAATAGCGTGGCCAGCAGGTCGAGAGAGGCAACTTTCTACTTGTAGTGCAACTTTGAGAGACTCCCCTGGAGCTCATTGTCCAATCCAAGCACAAGAAAGAGTTGGGGCTCTTAGAGCAGGTCCCAGGAAGGACAGATGAATCATCCAGCCTACAAAGAATTGGAAAGGAGTTGGGGGGGGCATTATTCAGCCTAGACAAAGGAAAGCTCAAGGGAGACCTCATCGCAGCCTGGACAGAGCTGGTAAGAAAGACCAGGAGGGACTTATTATCATAGTGTGTAGCAATGGGAGAAAGAGCAATAGTTTTGGACCACAAATGCGATCCAGTAACAGCCTTCCCTGCACATGGTAAAAGGGTTGGACTAGAGGACCTTTGAAAGGCTCTTGAAATCCACCCCACTCTATGATTCGATGACAAAGTGGTTCTACATTATGGCAGCCACTGCCCTACATTCCCCACTTCGACAATATAATTCACAGGATGGGTTCTCCGGCCTCTCCTGGGAAGGCAGTGCCTATGTCCTATCAGTACCACATTCCCACCTGGAGACGTGCATTGCTGTGTTGACATTTGCAAGGAGGAAAACACCAGTGCCAAACAAAGTCAATGGTTGTTGCTGAATGACATGAGGAAATTCCATCACAGCTGAAAAAGCCAGACGATTTCAGGAGTGAGAGGATCACTCAGTGCAAGACTCGGCATAATCTACACAAGCTTGTGTTGACAATCACTGAAAAAACCATCCCCAACAACCCCCTTCCAGAACCATCCCTGAGAGAAATCTCCTTCCCTGGCCATCCTGGGAGAGCACCTGCAGGGGAAAGGATGAGACAGAAGCACAGGCTGGGATGCATCAGAACTTTAATAAGTCAAAGGAGGGAAATGAGGCAGATGTGAGCAGAGACCTCAGTGCAGGCAGCAGCTTTAGCAGGGGAGGCACCTGGTGCCACAGTAGCGGCCACCAAAGCCAGACAAGCCAGAGAGGCCAAAGCCCCTGGAGTTGATGGGCACTCCTGCTTCACTGAGGATGCTGCCAACAGCAGCGGAGGTGGAGGATCCCACGGCGGTGTTCTGTGGGAAGGAGGTGAGGATGGGTCCGGGCAGGGTCACCACCACTGGGGAGGGCTGGATGACAACCCTGGAGTCCTGGCACTGCAGGTTACAGGGCTCATTGCAGCTGTTGGCCAGTGGGGTCGGGCCGCAGGGCTGGCAGGGCAGGCACGGGTTGTAGCAGGACATGGCTTGGGGCTGGAGCTGCACCTGGAGAGAGGGCAGGGAGAAACAGAGCAGTGAGCAGGGGAAAATGGTGAGGCACAGTCTGTCTCTCAGCCATGAGGGAGACAAAAGACAAGCTGGAGAAGGGAGCTTTTGGTTGTGTCAGGAGTCCCACTGGCTTCACATCCCTCTCAGCTCAAAAGAGCCCTGACAACAACGACCAAGCACAGGCAGATCCCAATATACCCACAGCTCAGGACACACCTCAGACCAGCAACAACTCCTTTCCATCCCACTCCTTCTGTCTCCTCCCTCTCACATGATGAACAGCCCAAAACCCAAGCACAGGATGAAAGGGGCAGGAATGTGTTTAGAAATCCAGGGGAGGAAGAGGAGGAAGGGAAGAAGGAGATGACAGGACTGAAAACTCACCTTGTTCCCAAAGAGAAGTTGGTGAGAGAATTGTATGAGAGAGTGAGGAGAAGGACCTGCTTTTATACTGCTCCTGCACCGCCCCAGGCCCACACTCACTGCACACAGGCAGTAATTTTCCTGCAGAGTCACCTCCAAAACAAAACAGCCTCCCTAGTGGTCACAGGTTGTGGTTTGGTGTCCGTCAATGCTGTCATTTCATGTCCTGGTTTCTGAGATGCTTGGTCTGCAATGCAGGCTCCTTTCATGTGCCAGGATAGGAGTCCCAAGAATTTCCCACTCTGAATCATGTCAGTGTGGGCAGAAGATTCCTCCTTCATGTTGGTGGGGTCCCGTGCATGCAGAAAATGTTGGCTTTGGAGCAATGAAGTGTGATTGTTGGAAAATACCTTTGCAGCAAGAGGTCCATGTGAGTGCAGGGAACCTGATGCCAAGCACCCGAGGGAGTTGGTTGTCATCACTACAAGGTCACTGTCAACTCCCTTTGAAAGTGCCCACTTGAGAGCATCTGAGCAAGGAATGTCTCCAGGATGCCCTTCCAGATTGGGTCATGGACAAAAGATGGGAGATGCAGAGCTGACCCTAAAAAGAACAGGTTGGCAAGGATGGAATGAGGTTGGATGCCATGCAGGCAGATGTGCAGTGAAACAGAGCTCAGAAAAGCTGGCACCACCTGAGTCACTTCATGGCCCAAGAGCAAGAATAGTCCAGAATAACACTCAGGGAAGGAAACAGGGACGTAGAGGTTGGGAGGGAATGGACACACAGGCCTCCTCTCCCTGGTGAAAGACATTGGGTTGCAGTGAGGAGCTTTCCTGAATGCTCTGTACAAAGAAAGTAAGGGATGCAGAAAACATCTCCTTGCCATCTGGGACTCATCCTCGGGTCCAATACAGGACCATATCAGAATGGTTGGACTCCATGATACAGTGGGTCCTTTTCAACCTAGTCATTTTATGATTCTATGATTCGATATTCTCCCAGGTACTAAGGCTTCCGTGAACCTCCTTTCCCATACACAAAAAGCCAGCCCAGCCTGGAAAAGAACCCAGCACCACTGGAGACAGAAGGAATCTTCCTGCATTTCCCGACAAGTGAGGATGCCAGGACCCTGCAGTGTCCTGTGCCTGGGGATGCCCAGAAAGTGGATGCAATTAGAAGGATCCAGCATATAAAAGCATCTCTCAGATGACACCAAGGAGGTGATGCACTTGCCTGCCCTGCAGACATGGAGGGAACTGGGACTCATACCAGGAGGGCAAAGTACTGCCTTCAGCAGGCAAGATTCCTCTCCCTCCCCATGGTGAATCACGCTCTCCTTGTGGATTTGCCTTGTGTCAGCCTTTTGGGGTGAGGCCAAGGCAGGAGCAAGTTTTGTCTGCAGCCCCATGTCCCACATAGGGCAGAATCCCCCTCTGGCAAGGACACCTCCATGTCCTACTGATCATCTCAGGAATGCGGAATTAAAGGGAGTCAGTGATGGACACCAAAACCCAACCCGTGAAATCAGGGGTGTTCTTTTGTTTTGGAGGTGACTCTGCAGGAAAATTACTGCCTGCGTGCAGTGAGTGTGGGCCTGGGCCGGTGCAGGAGCAGTATAAAAGCGGGTCCTCCTCCTCACTCTCTCATCCACTCCTCTCACCTCCATCTCTTTCGGAACAAGGTGAGTCTGAAGCCCTGTCCCATCCTCCTCCTCAGGATTTCTAATTTCACTTACAACCCTTTGTCCTATGCTGGGTCATGAGAGAGGGAAGGGGGCATAAAGTCTGTCACGGAGATGGGCTGGGACTTGGCTGTGGCCAGTGATGGACTCGATGGGGCTCTGCCTGGACTGGTCCCTCTTGTTGAGGAACATCTAGGAAAAGTGAAGTTGAAGACATTGGTCTCAATGAAACAACTAAAGCTCTCCTCTCCAGCTCAGCTTCTCATGGCTCTTTCCCGGTGACTTAAAAGGCTGCTCTACCCTCACCCTTCATGCCCTTTTATCCCTGTTTCTCTCCCAGGTGCAGCTCCAGCCCCAAGCCATGTCCTGCTACAACCCGTGCCTGCCCTGCCAGCCCTGCGGCCCGACCCCGCTGGCCAACAGCTGCAATGAGCCCTGTAACCTGCAGTGCCAGGACTCCAGGGTCGTCATCCAGCCCTCCCCAGTGGTGGTGACCCTGCCCGGACCCATCCTCACCTCCTTCCCACAGAACACCGCCGTGGGATCCTCCACCTCCGCTGCTGTTGGCAGCATCCTCAGTGAAGCGGGAGTGCCCATCAACTCCGGGGGCTTTGGCCTCTCTGGCTTGTCTGGCTTTGGTGGCCGCTACTGTGGCACCAGGTGCCTCCCCTGCTAAAGCTGCTGCCCACGGCCCTGGGGAAGGTCCCCATGGACACCATAGATGGTCTTGCACTAGGGACAGAGCATGGGTTTGTTGCTTTGAGAGGAACTGAGCATCTCCAGCCCACCTTGCAGAAGGACAGGGCCATTCTGGGCTTTCACAAAGCAGGACCTATGCCTGCCTTTCCCCTCTGCCACTCTCTCATTTCCCTCCTGTGCCTTGTTCTCTAGCATCCCCTGGGATATGAGCCCCAAAAAGCCAGCGTGAGATGACTTTCTAGCCCTACTCCCTCTGGGGGACAGGCAGTTTGACACCCAGTGGCATCTCTGTCCCACGGCCATGAGGCTGACTCTTCTCTTCCCCTGATTCTCCCTGCACAAGATTGCCATTGAGAGGGAACTTGTTTCCACATTTTTTCTCATTAAAATTCTGATGCATCCCAGACAGTGCTTCTGTCTCCTCTTCTTCTCTGCAGATTTTCTCCCAACATGTCGAGGGAGGGAGATGTTGCCTGTGGTTGATGTGGGAGGGGGTTGTTGGCCATGGCTGTGCAGTTGCTGTGAACATGATTGCTTTAAGTGCATGTATCCATGCATCAGGCAGGTGACCTGTAGCCTTCAAAGTTCTCTGCCATTGTGGGCTAGAAAGAATGTTCTGAGGCTTTTTAAACAACCAGAGCTAATCCATACATGTTTTTAAGTGTCTCTTCAAAACATTGTCTTCTCAAAGCTCAGCACATTTCAGCCTCTCTTCCCCAGCCAAGTGCTCAAGTCCATTCACTTTCCTGGACTCTTGCCTCTAACCACCCAAACTCGGTCAAGGTTTTTCTTCCACTACAGCCCAGAACTCATGCTTTGTTCTTGATGCTTTCAGGAAGACTCTGAGAACACTGGGTCCTTGCTCCCATCAATATCCTGACCTCATTCTTGCACAGGCTGTTGATGGCAGCCCTCAGTGTCCAGGAGCAGAGCTGGCAGTTGCAGTTGTAGCTTGGTTGGGTTCCTGCTAAAGCAGCTTTCTCTGACCCTGCTTTTGGGCTGCTGCCTGTCAGGGGCTGAAGAATGTGTGGGGAGACAGGGCTGGCTGCTCCCAAGACAGCTGCCCCTTGGAGCTCCGTGTGGACACAGGTCATCTCACCCAGCTGGGTCCTGCAACAGGTCAGCAGCTCTCCTTTTTGAGATACAAGGCTCTTGGCAGCCTTTGCAGCTGGTGTCCACACTGCTCTGGAGAGCTCTTGGCCAGCCCTTGCAGACACTCAGACTGCACCCACTGCCACTCATGCCCCGAGTCTCTCCCTGCATCCCAAAACCTGTGTGGTCAATTTACCAGCACGCAGAACTCACAATCCTGTGTCATCTTGATCCTGTGTCCCAGTGTGGTGGAGGGACAAGTTTAAAGGCAAGACTGAACAATACCTTTGGGTGGAGATTGGGGAAGGGAAGAGAAAAAAGACAAAGAAGCAAGAGTTGCAAAGCAATTCCCCGCCCCCTCACATGAGCAGGGCCATATCCAGCCAGTATCCAAAGAGCACCTACTTTGGAAAGACCACACACAGTTCATTGATGAACATGATGTCCTGTGATGTGGGATAGACCTCGGATAGATCTAGGAAGGCTGTCCTTCTTGTGGCCCTCCCAGGTGCTTGCCCATCCCTGGCCTCCACAGAGGGGGATGCACAGTGGACAGAGAGGTGGACTTGTCACAGCTGAGATGCTTCAACAGAATCTCCAGAGAAGAAGCTGGGCCAAATGGTCAGAGATTCTGAGAATTCATGGTTACTTCGCTCTCCTTTAAGTGACAGGTACTGTCGGACACTTTGATGGCATTGAAAAAGGCAGAATCAACAGCTCAAGGCTGAAGAGGAAACTGGCAATAAGTGGTGCGCTTCCAGGGCCCATATTTGGGCCAGTATTGTCCAACAGCTTCATCAGGAACACAGAGAGAGGGATTGAGCACACCCTCAGCGAGTCTGTGTATGACACCAACCTGAGGGTACAGCTGATATGCCTGAGAGGAGGGATGCAATCCAGGCAGGAATGAGAAATGGTCCCATGTTCGACTCCACAACTTCAACCAAGGCCAGTGTAACAACCAGAAAGCCAACCATAAACTGGGCTGCATTGAAATAGTGTGGCCAGCAGGTCAAGAGAGGCAATTCTCTACTTATAGTGTAACTTTGAGAGACACCCTGGAGCTCATTGTCCAGTCCTAATACAAGGAAGAGTTGGGCCTCTTACAGCAGGTCCAGGGAAGGACAGAGGAATCATCCATCCTACAAAGTGCACGAAAGGAATGGGCGTCTTTCAGCCTCGTGTAAGGAAAATTCAAGGGAGATTTCATTGGAGTCTGGCCAGAGCCGGTAAGAAAGACTGGGAGGGACTTTATATCCATGCCCATAGCAATGGCACAAGAAGCAACTGTTTTGGACCACAAATGCTAGAAATGTTTAGGACATAAGGAAGACATTTATGTTGATGTAGGTGGTCAGACACTGGAAAATTTTTCCAGGAGAATGAAAGGATGGCCCATCTATGTAAATCTTCATGGGCAGGTGTGATGGAACATTCTATAACATGATCCTGTACAAGGTCTTCTTGCCCAGGGCCAGAGAGTTGGAGCAGAGTATTTTTGAAAGTCTCTTGCAATCTACCTCACTCCATTATTCAATGACAACATGGTTCTACACTGAGGCAGCCACTGCATCGCTGTTTTGCTCCCTTGGACAACGCTATAGTCAGGATGGGTTCTTGCAGAATGACATCAGGAAATTCCATTCCAGCTGAAAAAGGCAGACAATTTCAGGAGTGAGAGGATCACTCAGTGCAAGACTCGGCATAATCTACACAAGCTTCTGTTGACAATCACTGACAAAACAAACCAAAACAAAGCCCTCCCAGAACCATCCCAGAGTGACATCTCCTTCCCTGGCCATCCTGGGAGAGAATCTGCAGGGGAAAGGATGAGACAGAAGCACAGGCTGGGATGCATCAGAACTTTAATGAGTCAAAGGAGGGAAATGAGGCCGATGAGAGCAGAGAGCCCAGTGCAGGCAGCAGCTTTAGCAGGGGAGGCACCTGGTGCCACAGTAGCGGCCACCAAAACCAGACAAGCCAGAGAGGCCAAAGCCCCCGGAGTTGATGGGCACTCCCGCTTCACTGAGGATGCTGCCAACAGCAGCGGAGGTGGAGGATCCCACGGCGGTGTTCTGTGGGAAGGAGGTGAGGATGGGTCCGGGCAGGGTCACCACCACTGGGGAGGGCTGGATGACAACCCTGGAGTCCTGGCACTGCAGGTTACAGGGCTCATTGCAGCTGTTGGCCAGCGGGGTCGGGCCGCAGGGCTGGCAGGGCAGGCACGGGTTGTAGCAGGACATGGCTTGGGGCTGGAGCTGCACCTGGAGAGAGGAAAGGGAGAAACAGAGCAGTGAGCAGGCAAAATGGGCGAGGAACAGAATCTCTCTCATCCATGAGGAAGACAAAAGATGAGCTGGAGAAGAAAGCTGGAAGTTTTGTCAGGAGTCCCACTGGATTCACATCCCCTTTATCTCAAAAGAGCCCTGACAACCGGACCAAACCCCAGACAGATCGAAAATCACTCACAGCTCAGGAGACCAGTAACCTCAGACCAGTTACAAGCCCTCTCCATCCTACACTTTCTACCTCCTCCCTCTCCCATGACAAACAGCACCAAACTCAAGCACAGGACAAAAGGGGCAGGAATGTGTTTAGAAATCCGTGGGAGGAAGAGGAGGAAGAAGAAGAGAAGAAGGAGGTGACAGGGCTTAAAACTCACCTTGTTCCCAAAGAGAAGTTGGCGAGAGAATTGTATGAGAGAGTGAGGAGAAGGACCTGCTTTTATACTGCTCCTGCACCACCCCAGGCTCACACTCACTGCACGCAGGCAGTAATTTCCCGGTAGACTCACCTCCAAAACAAAACAGCCTCCCTAGTGGCCATGGGTCATGGTTTGGTGTCCGTCAATGCTGTCATTTCATGTCCTGGTTTCTGAGATGCTTGGTCTGCAATGCAGGCTCCTTTCATGTGCCGGGATGAGAGTCCCAAGAATTTCCCACTCTGAATCATGTCAGTGTGGGCAGAAGATTCCTCCTTCATGTTGGTGGGGTCCCGTGCATGCAGAAAATGTTGGCTTTGTGGCAATGAAGTGTGATTGTTTGAAAATACCTTTGCAGCAAGAGGTCCATGTGAGTGCAGGGAACCTGATGCCAAGCACCCGAGGGAGTTGGTTGTCATCACTACAAGGTTGCTGTCAACTCCCTTTGAAAGTGCCCACAGTCATTGAGAGCACCTGAGCAAGGAATGTCTCCAGGACACCCTTCCAGCCTCAAGGATCCAGTGATTGGGTCATGGGCAAAAGATGGGAGATGCACAGCTGACCCTAAAAAGAACAGGTTGGCAAGGCTGGAATGAGGTTGGACGCCATGCAGGCAGATGCGCAGCGAAACAGAGCTCAGAAAAGCTGGCACCACCTGAGTCACTTCATGGCCCAAGAGCAAGAAGGGTCCAGAACAATAGTCAGGGAAACAAACAGGGACGTAGAAGGATGGAGGGAATGGACACGCAGGCCTCCTCTCCCTGGTGAAAGAGGCTGGGTTGCAGTGAGGAGCTTTCCTGAATGCTCTGTACAAAGAAAGTAAGGGATGCAGAAAACATCTCCCTGCCATCTGGGACACATCCTCAGGTCCCATGCAGGACCATCTTCTCCCAGGCAGTAAGGGTTGAGCCCACCTCCCTTCCCATACACAAAAAGCCTGCCCAGCCTGGAAAAGAACCCAGCACCACTGGAGATGGAAGGAATCTTCCTGCATTTCCCGACAAGTGAGGATGCCAGGATCTTGCAGTATCCTGTGCCTGATGACGCTCAGGAATTAATATATTATATATATATAATTAGGAGAACCCAGATTACAAAAGCAGCTCTCAGATGACATCAAGGAGGTGATGCACTTGCCTGCCCTGCAGACATGGAGGGAATTGGGACTCATCTCACGAGTGCAAAGCAGTGTGTACAGTAGGCAAGATTCCTGGGACAGACCCTCCCTACAAATTGTGAATCACACTCTCCTTTTGGATTTGCCTTGTGTCAGCCAAGGGGTGAGGCCAAGCCAGGAGCAAGTGTTGTCTGCAGTACCATGTCCCACATGGGGCTGAATCCCCCTCTGGCAAGGGCACCTCCATGTCCTACTGATCATCTCAGGAATGTGGAATTAAAGGGAGTCAGTGATAGACACAAAACCCCAACATGTGCCATTAGGGAGGACTTTTCGTTTTGGAGATGACTCTGCTGGAAAATTATTGCCTGCGTGCAGTGAGTGTGGGCCTGGGGCGGTGATGGAGCAGTATAAAAGCAGGTCCTTCTCCTCACTCTCTCATTCACTTCTCTCACTTCCATCTCCTTTGGAACAAGGTGAGTCTGAAGCCCTGTCCCATCCTCCTCCTCCTCTTCTTCCTCAGGATTTCACAGAGCACTTCCAACCCTTTGTCCTATGAGAGAGGGTAATGCCACAAACTCTGGCATGGAGATGGACTGAGACTTGGCTGCAACCAGTGGTGGATTTCACGGGGCTCTAACTGGACTTGGTCCCTCTTGTTGGGGAACTTCTGGGTAAAGAGAAGGAGAAGACATTGGTCTCCCTAACACAACTAAAGCTTTTCTCTCCAGATTGGCCTCTCGTGGCTCATTCCCATTGGCTTCACAGTCTGCTCTTCGCTCACTCATCATGCTCTTTTTCCCCTGTTCCTCTCCAGGTACAGTTCCAGCCCCAAGCCATGTCCTGCTACAACCCGTGCCTGCCCTGCCAGCCCTGCGGCCCGACCCCGCTGGCCAACAGCTGCAATGAGCCCTGTAACCTGCAGTGCCAGGACTCCAGGGTTGTCATCCAGCCCTCCCCGGTGGTGGTGACCCTGCCTGGACCCATCCTCACCTCCTTCCCACAGAACACCGCCGTGGGATCCTCCACCTCCACTGCTGTTGGCAGCATCCTCAGTGAAGCGGGAGTGCCCATCAACTCCGGGGGCTTTGGCCTCTCTGGCTTGTCTGGCTTTGGTGACCGCTACTGTGGCAGGAGATGCTTCCCCTGCTAAAGCTGCTGCCCATGGCCCTGGGGAAGGTCCCCATGGACTCCCAAGATGGTCCCACACTAGGGACAGAGCATGGGCTTGTTGCTTTGAGAGGCGCTGAGCAACCCCAACACTCCTTTCAAAAGGACGGGGCCAGCCTGAGCACTCCAAAGCATGGCCCATGCCTGCCTTTCGCCTCGGCCACTCTCTTCTTTCCATCCCATGTCCTTTTCCTCTTGTGTCCCTGGGGCTGTAAGCCCCACAAAGCCAGTGTGAGAAGACGTGCTGGCCCTGTTCCCTCTAGGGGGGTAGGTAGTTGAGCACGTGATGGCATCTCTGTCCCACAGCATTGAGGGTGTCTCCCCTTTTACCCTGGTTCTCCCTACAAAGGGATCACCACCAAGAGGGAAATTGTTTCCTCCTTGTTACTCATTAAAATTCTGATGCATCCCAGATGGTGCTTCTGTCCCCTCTTCTTCTCTGCAGACTTTCTCCCAACATGTCGAGGGAGGGAGATGTTGCTTGGGGTTGTTCTGGGAGGGGTTTGGTGGCCATGGTTGTGCAGTTGCCATGAACACGTTTGCTTTGAGTGTACATATCAACACATCAGGCGGATGATGCTTAGCCTTCTGAATTCTCTTCATATGGGGGCTAGATTCAGTGGGCTAGACTGAATGTTCTGAGGCCAGAGCTCATCCATACGTGATTTTAGGTGTCTCTTCAAAATATTGTCTTCTCAAAGCTCAGCAGATTTTAACCTCTCCTCCTCAGCCAATTGCTCAAGACCCTTCACTTTCCTGGACTCTAGCCTCTAAGCACCCCCAACAAGGTCAAGGTTGTTCTACCACTACAACCCAGAACTCATGCTTTGTTCTTGATGCTCTCAGGAAACCACTGAGCACAGTCAAATCACCGCTCCCATCGATCTCCTGGCTACACTTTTCTCAGCTAACCAAAGCTCTTTATGAGAGTCTGCATTGTCCAGGAGCAGAGGTGGCATGCACAGCTCCCTCGGTGTGGTTCCTGCTCAAGCATCTTTCTCTGACCCTGCTTTTGGGCTGCTGCCTGTCAGGGGTTGAAGGATGTGTGGGGAGACAGGGCTGGCTGCTCCCAAGACAGCTGCCCCTTGGAGCTCAGGATGGACACATGTCATCTCACCCAGCTGGGTCCTGCAGCAGGTCAGCAGCTCTCCTTTTTGGTCTGCAAAGCTCCTGGCAGCCTTTGCTGCTGGTGTCCGCACTGCTCCGGTGAACTCCTGGCCAGCCCTTGTAGACACTCAGTCTGCACCCACTGCCATTCGTGCCCCGAATCACTTCCTGCCTTCCAAAACCTGTTGTAGTCAATTTACCAACATGCAGCACTCACTATCCTGTGTCATCTTGATCCTGTGTCCCAGTGTGTTGGAGGGACAAGTTTAAAGGCAAGACTGAAAAATATCTTTGAGTGGAGACTGGGACAGGGAAGGGACAATAGACAAAGAAGCAAGAGTTGCAAAGCAATTCACCTTCCCTGCACGTCAGCAGAGCCATGCCCAGCCAGTCTCCAAAGAGCAGATACTCTGGAAAGACCACTCACATTTCATTTCTGAACATGATATTCTGTGACATGAGATAGACCTTGGATAGATCTAGGAAGGCTGTCCTTCTTGTGGCCCCTCCCAGGTGCTTGCCCATCACTGACCTCCACAGAGGGGGATGCACAGTGGACAGAGAGGTGGACTTGTCACAGCTGAGATGTTTCAACAGAATCTCCTGAGAAGAAGCTGGGCCCAATGGTCAGGGGCTCTGAGAATTCATGGTTACCTCGCTGTCCTTTAAGTGACAGGTATCCTTGGACACTTCGGTGGCATTGAAAGAGGTGCAGTCAACAGCTCAAGGTAGAAGAGGAAACTGGCCATTAGTGGTGTCATTCCAGGGTCCATACTTGGACCAGTATTGTCCAACAGCTTCATCAGGAACACAGAGAGAGGGATTGAGCACACCCTCAGCGAGTCTGCGCATGACACCAAGCTGAGGGTACAGCTGATACGCCTGAGAGGAGGGATGCAATCCAGGCAGGAATGAGAAATGGTCCCATGTTCAATTCCGCAACTTCAAGCAAGCCCAGTGTAACAGCCAGAAAGCCAACCATAAACTGGGCTGCATTGAAATAGCGTGGCCAGCAGGTCGAGAGAGGCAATTCTCTACTTATAGTGTAACTTCGAGAGACTCCCTGGAGCTCATGGTCCAGTCCTAATACAAGAAAGACTTGGGCCACTTAGAGCAGGTCCAGAGAAGGATGGAGGAATCATCCATCCTACAAAGTACGGGAAGGCAATGGGCATCTTTCAGCCTAGAGAAAGGAAAACTCAAGGGAGACCTCATTGGAGTCTGGACAGAGCTGGTAAGAAAGACCGTGAGGGAATTTTTGTCAGGGCCCACAGAAGTGGGACAATGAAAAACAGTTTTGGACCACAAAAGGGTAGATGTATATAGGACATAAGGAAGATATTAATGATGATGAAGGTGGTCAGACACTGGAAATGTTTTCCTGGAGAATGAAAGGATGGCCCATCTATGTAAATCTTCATGAGTAGGTGTGATGGAACTTTCTGTAATATGATCCAGTAAGAGCTCTTCCTGCCCAGGGCCAGAGAGTTGGAACAGAAGGTCTTTGGAAGTCTCTTGCAATCCACCTCACTCCGTGATTCAATGACAACGTGGTTCCACCCTAAGGTAGCCGCTGCCCTGTGTTCCTTCCCTGGACAACGCTACAGTCAGGACGGGTTCTCGCTGAATGACATCAGGAAATTCCATCCCAACTGAAAAAGCCAGACAATTTCAGGAGTAAGAAGATCACTCAGTGCAAGACTCAGCTAGCTTGTGTTGACAATCACTGCTGCTCACTGCAAGAGGTGCAAAGCAATTCACCTCCCCTTCACATCAGCAGAGCCATGCCCAGCCACTCTCCACAGAGCATCTACTTTGGAAAGATCACCCACTGTTCATTGCTGAACGTGATGTTTTATAGCACAGAATAGACCTGGGATATATTCAGGTACACTGTCCTGCTTGTGTCCCCTCCCAGGTGCTTGCCCATCCTTTCCCTCCACAGTGGGGAGAGGTGGACTTGTCACAGCCCAGACGCGTCAACAGCAACTCCTGAGAAAAAGCTGGGCCCAACGGTCAGAGGTTCTAACAATTCATGGTTGCCTCACTCTCCTTTAAGTGACAGGAATCCTTGAACACTTCGGAAGTACTGAAAAATGGTACAGTCAACAGCTCAAGGTTGGAGGGTACAGCTGATACGCCTGAGAGGAGGGATGCAATCCAGGCAGGAATGAGAAATGGTCCACGTTCGACTCCACAGCTTCAACCAAGCCCAGTGTAACAGCCAGAAAATCAACCATAAAATGGGTTGCATCAAAACAGCATGGCCAGCAGGTCGAGAGAGGCAATTCTCTACTTACAGTGTAACTTCGAGAGACCCCTTGTCCAGTTCAAGCAGAAGAAAGACTTGGGCCTCTTAGAGCAGGTCCAAGGAATGACGGATTAATCATCCACCCTACAAAGTATGGGAAGGGAATGGCATCTTTCAACCTACAGAAAGGAAAGCTCAGAGGAGACCTCATTGCAGCCTGGACAGAGCTGGTAAGAAAGATCGGGAGGGCTTTTTATAAAGGCCTGTAGAGATGGGACAAAAAGCAACAGTTTTGGACCACAAATGTGATCCAATGACATCTTTCCCTGCACATGGCAAGACACCTGGACCAGACGACCTTTGAAAGGCTCTTGAAATCCATCCTACTCTATGATTCAATGGCAACGGGATTCTGCACAATGACAGACACTGTAGTGCCTTCTCCCTTCGACAATATTCATGACAGGACGGGTTCTCCGGCCTCTCCTGGAAAGGCAGTGGCAAAGTCCTATCAGTACCACATTCCCTCCTGTTAACTTGAATCGCTCTGTTGAGTTTTGCAAGGAGGAAAAAAGCAGTGCCCAAAAAAGCCAATGGTTGTTTCTGAATAACATGAGGAAATTCCATCAGAGCTGAAAAAGCCAGACAATTTCAGGAGTGAGAGGATCACTCAGTGCAAGACTCGGCATAATCTACACAAGCTTGTGTTGACAATCACAGACAAAACCATCCCCAACAACCTCCTCCCAGAACCATCCCTGAGAGACATCTCCTTCCCTGGCCATCCTGGGAGAGCAACTCCAGGGGAAAGGATGAGACAGAAGCACAGGCTGGGATGCATCAGAACTTTAATAAGTCAAAGGAGGGAAATGAGGCCGATGCAAGCAGAGACCTCAGCGCAGGCAGCAGCTTTAGCAGGGGAGGCACCTGGTGCCACAGTAGCGGCCACCAAAGCCAGACAAGCCAGACAAGCCAAAGCCCCCGGAGTTGATGGGCACTCCTGCTTCACTGAGGATGCTGCCAACAGCAGCGGAGGTGGAGGATCCCACGGCGGTGTTCTGTGGGAAGGAGGTGAGGATGGGTCCGGGCAGGGTCACCACCACCGGGGAGGGCTGGATGAAGACCCTGGAGTCCTGGCACTGCAGGTTACAGGGCTCATTGCAGCTGTTGGCCAGCGGGGTCGGGCCGCAGGGCTGGCAGGGCAGGCACGTGTTGTAGCAGGACATGGCTTGGGGCTGGAGCTGCACCTGGAGAGAGGAAAGGGAGAAACAGAGCAGTGAGCAAGGGAAATGAGTGAGGAGCAGCCTCACTCTCTAAACCATGAGGGAGACAAAAGATGAGCTGGAGAAGAAAGCTGGAAGTTGTGTTGGGAGTCCTACTGGCTTCAAAATCCCTTCAGCTCAAAAGAGCCCTGACAACAAGGACCAAGCGCAGGCAGAACGAAAATCACCCACAGCTCAGGAGACACCTCAGACCGACCACAACACCTCTCCATCCCACACGTTCTGCACCCTCCCTCTCCCATGACAAGCAGCCCCAAAACCAAGCACAGGATGAAAGGGGCAGGAATGTGTTTAGAAATCCAGTGTAGGAACAGGAGGAAGAGAAGATGACAGGGCTTCAGACTCACCTTGTTCCAGAGGAGATGGAGGTCAGAGAAGTGAATGAGAGAGTGAGGAGAAGGACCTGCTTTTATACTGCTCCTGCACCACCCCAGGCCCACACTCACTGCACGCAGGCAGTAATTTTCCTGCAGAGTCACCTCCAAAACAAAACAGCCTCCCTAGTGGTCACGGGTCGTAGTTTGGTATCCGTCAATGCTGTCATTTCATTTCCTGGTTTCTGAGATGCTTGGTCTGCAATGCAGGCTCCTTTCATGTGCCCAGATGAGAGTAGGATGCCATGCAGGCAGATGTGCAGTGAAACAGAGCTCAGAAAAGCTGGCACCACCTGAGGCACTTCATGGCCCAAGAGCAAGAAGGGTCCAGAACAACACTCAGAGAAACAAACAGGGATGTAGAAGGTGGGAGGAAATGGACACACAGGCCTCCTCTCCCAGGTGAAAGACATTGGGTTGCAGTGAGGAGGTCTCCTGAATGCTCTGTGCAAATAGAGGTATGCAGAAAACATCTCCCTGCCATCTGGGACTCATCCTCAGGTCCCATGCAGGACCATCTTCTCCCAGGCACTAAGGGCTGAGCCCACCTCCCTTCCCATACAGAAAAAGCCTGCCCAGCCTGGAAAAGAACCCAGCACCACTGGAGATAGAAGGAATCTTCCTGAATTTCCCAACAAGTGAGGATGCCAGGACCCTGCAGTGTCCTGTGCCTGGGATGCTAAGAAAGTAGATGTAATTAGAAGGACCCAGACCAGAAAGCAGCTCGCAGATGACACCAAGGAGGTGATGCACTTGCCTGCCCTGCAGACATGGAGGGAATTGGGACTCATCCCAGGAGGGAACTGGGACTCATCCCAGGAGGGCAAAGTAGTGCCTTCAGCAGGCAAGATTCCTGGGAGAGACTCTCTCTACCCGTGGTGAATCACGCTTTCCTTTTGGTTTTGCCTTGTGTCAGCCTTTTGGGGTGAGGCCAAGCCAGGAGCAAGTGTTGTCTGCAGTACCATGTCCCACATAGGGATGAATTCCCCTCCGGCAGAGGCACCTCCATGTCCTACTGATCATCTCAGGAATGCGGAATTCAAGGGAGTCAGTGATGGACACCACAACACGACCTGCACCACCAGGGAGGCTGTTTTGTTTTGGAGGTGACTCTGCAGGAAAATTACTACCTGCGTGCAGTGAGTGTGGGCCTGGGGCGGTGATGGAGCAGTATAAAAGCAGGTCCTTCTCCTCACTCTCTCATTCACTCCTCTCGCCTCCATCTCCTTGGGAACAAGGTGAGTCTGAAGCCCTGTCCCAGCCTACTCCTCTTCTTCCTTCTCACGACTTCTCAGTGCACTTCCACCCCTTTGACCTACGCTGGGTCAAGGCACTGCTCATCACGAGAGAGGGAAAGGGGCGTAAAGTCTGGCATGGAGATGGGCTGGGACTTGCCTGCAGTGAGTGATGGACTTGACGGGGCTCTGCCTGAGCTTGGTCTCTTTTGGTGGGGAACTTCTGGGTAAAGAGAAGGAGAAGATATTCGTATCCATATAACAACTAAAGCTTTCCTCTCCAGCTTGGCCTCTCATGGCTCATTCCCGGTGGCATTAAAGGCTGCTCTTTGCTCACCTGTAATGCTCTTTTTCCCCTGTTTCTCTCCCAGGTGCAGCTCCAGCCCCGAGCCATGTCCTGCTACAACCCGTGCCTGCCCTGCCAGCCCTGCGGTCCGACCCCGCTGGCCAACAGCTGCAATGAGCCCTGTAACCTGCAGTGCCAGGACTCCAGGGTTGTCATCCAGCCCTCCCCTGTGGTGGTGACCCTGCCTGGACCCATCCTCACCTCTTTCCCACAGAACACCGCCGTGGGATCCTCCACCTCTGCTGCTGTTGGCAGCATCCTCAGTGAAGCGGGAGTGCCCATCAACTCTGGGGGATTCGGCCTCTCTGGCTTTGGTGGCCGCTACTGTGGCACCAGGTGCCTCCCCTGCTAAAGCTGCTGCCTGCACTGAGGTCTCTGCTCTCATCAGCCTCGTTTCCCTCCTTTGACTCATTAAAGCTCCGCTGCATCCCAGCCTGCACTTCTGTCTCATCCCTTCCCCTGGAGGTCCCCATGGACTCCATAGATCATCTTGCACTACGGATAGAGCAGGGGTTTTTTGCTTTGAGAGGCGATGACTAACTCCAACACCCCTTTCAAAAGGACGGGACCAGCCTGGGCTCTCACAAAGCACGCCCCATGCCTCTCTTTCCCCTCTGCCACTCTCTTCTTTCTCTCCCGTGCCCTTTTTCTCTTGTGTCCCAGGGGCTGTGAGCCCCACAAACCCAATGTGAGAGGACCTGATGGCCCTGCTCCCTCTGCGGGGCAGGCAGTTGGACACTTGGTGCCATCCCTGTCCCACATACATGAGGATAAATCTCTTCTCATCCCCTGGTTCTCCCTGCACAGGGATCACAACTCAGAGGGAACCTGTTTCCCCCTTTTCAATCATTAAAATTCTGATGCATCCCAGACGGCACTTCAGTCTCCTCTTTTTCTCTGCAGATTTCCTGCCAACACGTCCAGGGAGGGTGATGTTTCTTGGGGTTGTTCTGGGAGGGGGTTGTTGGCTGTGGATGTACAGTGGCTATGAACAAATGCTTCCTTTTAGTGTACGTATCCCTGCATCAGACGGATAACCCTTAGCCTTCTAAGTTCTCTGCCTTTGTGGGCGAGACAGAATGCTCTGAGCCTTTTAAATGGCCAAAGATACTCCCTCCGTGATTTTAGGTGTCTCTTCAAAACATTGTCTTTTCAAAGCTCAGCAAGCTTCAGCCTCTCTTCCACAGCCAAGTGCTCAAGACCCTCCGCCTTCCTGGACTCTAACATCTAATCACACCAAATACGGTCAATGTCTTTCTTCCACTACAGCCCAGAACTCATGCTTTATCCTTGATGCTTTCAGGAAAACCCACTGAGCACAGTGGGATCCTCACTCCCATCAATATCCTGAGCACATTCTCCTCATCTTGCACAGGTTGTTGATTACATCCCTCACTGTCTGGGAGCAGAGATGGCAGTCACAGCTCTCTGGGTGGGGTTCCTGCTAAAGCACCTTTCCCTGACCCTGGTTTTGGGCTGCTGCTTGTCCGGGGCTGAAGGATGTGTGGGGAGACAGGGCTGCTTGCTCCCAAGACAGCTGCCCCTTGGAGCTCGGGGTGGACACGTCATCTCGCCCAGCTGGGTCCTGCAGCAGGTCAGACGCTCTCCTTCGTGAGCTCCAAGGCTCTTGGCAGCCTTTGCTGCTGGTGTCCACACTGCTCTGGAGAGCTCCTGGCCAGCCCTTGCACACACACAGCCTCAATCTCTCCCTGCCTTCAAAAACCTGTGTGGTCAATTTAGCAGCATGCAGCACTCACCATCCTGTGTCATCTTGATCCTGTTTCCCAGAGTGGTGGGACAATACAAGATACCTTTGTGGAGATTGGAACGTAGATAGGAAGGAAAAGGAAAAGAAAAGAAAAACAAGTGGTGCAAAGCAATTCCCCTTCCCCTCATATAAGCAGAGCCAAGTCCAGCTGGTCTCCAAAGAGCAGCTACTTTGGAAAACCATCCACAGTTCATTGCTGAATGCGATGTTCTGCGACATGAGATAGACCTTGGATAGATCTAGGAAGGCTGTCCTGCTTGCGTCCCCTCCCAGGTGTTTGCCCGTCCCTGGCCTCCACACAGGAGGATGCACAGTGGAAAGAGATGTGGACTTGTAGCCCAGCCCAGACGCTTCAACAGCAGCTCCTGAGAAAAAGCTGGTCCTGATTGTCAGGGGCTCTGAGAATTCATGGTTGCCTCGCTCTCCTTTAAGTGATGGGTGCAGCAGGTCGAGAGAGGCAATTCTCTACTTATAGTGTAACTTTGAGAGACCCCCTGGAGCTCATTGTCCAGTCCAAGCACACGAAAGACTTAAGCCTCTTACAGCAGGTCCAGGGAAGGGCAGAGGAATCATCCATCCTACAAAGTACACGAAAGGAATGGGTGTCTTTCAGCCTGGAGAAAGGAAAGCTCAGGGGAGACCTCACTGCAGTCTGGACAGAGCCGGTAAGAAAGACTGGGAGGGACTTTATATCAAGGTCCATAGCAATGGCACAAGAAGCAACAGTTTTGGACCACAAAAGCGTAGAGGTGTTTAGGACATAAGGAAGATATTTATGATGATGAAGGTGGTCAGACATGGGAAAAGCTTTCCCGGAAAATGACAGGATGACCCATCTATGTAAATGTTCATGGGCAGGTATGATGGAACTTTCTGTATCATGATCCAGTGAGAGCTCTCCCTTCCCAGGGCCAGAGAGTTGGAATGGAGGTCTTTGGAAGTCTCTTGTAATCCACCTCACTCCATGATTCAATGAAAAAGTGGTTCTACACTACGGCAGCCACTGCCCTGTGCTCCTCCCTTGGACAACGCTACAGTCAGGACGGGTTCTTGCCAAATGAAATCAGGAAATCCCATTCCAGCAGAAAAAGGCAGACAATTTCAGGAGTGAGAGGATCACTCAGTGCAAGACTCGGCATAATCTACACAAGCTTGTGTTGACAATCACTGACAAAAGCCATCCCCAACAACCCCCTCCCAGAACCATCCCTGAGTGACATCTCCTTCCCTGGCCATCCTGGGAGAGCAACTCCAGGGGAAAGGATGAGACAGACGCGCAGGCTGGGATGCATCAGAACTTTAATAAGTCAAAGGAGGGAAATGAGGCCGATGCAAGCAGAGACCTCAGTGCAGGCAGCAGCTTTAGCAGGGGAGGCACCTGGTGCCACAGTAGCGGCCACCAAAGCCAGACAAGCCAGAGAGGCCAAAGCCCCCAGAGTTGATGGGCACTCCCGCTTCACTGAGGATGCTGCCAACAGCAGCGGAGGTGGAGGATCCCACGGCGGTGTTCTGTGGGAAGGAGGTGAGGATGGGTCCGGGCAGGGTCACCACCACGGGAGAGGGCTGGATGACAACCCTGGAGTCCTGGCACTGCAGGTTACAGGGCTCATTGCAGCTGTTGGCCAGCGGGGTCGGGCCGCAGGGCTGGCAGGGCAGGCACGTGTTGTAGCAGGACATGGCTTGGGGCTGGAGCTGCACCTGGAGAGAGGAAAGGGAGAAACAGAGCAGTGAGAAGGCAAAATGGGCGAGGAGCAGACTCTCTCTCATCCATGAGGGAGACAAAAGACGAGCTGGAGAAGAATGCTGGAAGTTGTGTCAGGAGTCCCACTGGCTTCACATCCCTCTCAGCTCAAAAGAGCCCTGACAACAACGACCAAGCCCAGTCAGACCCCAATGTACCCACAGCTCCAGAGACACTTCAGACCAATTACAACCCCTCTCCATCTCACACTTTCTATCTCCTCCCTCTTCCATCACTAACATCCCCAAACCCAAGAACAGGACGAAACAGGTAGTAATGTGTTCAGAAATGCAGTGGAGGAAGAGGAGGAAGAGGCGGAAGAGAAGAAGGAGGTGACAGGGCTTAAAACTCACCTTGTTCCCAAGGAGAAGGAGGCCAGAGGAGTGGATGAGAGAGTGATGAAAAGGACCTGCTTTTATACTGCTCCTGCACCACCCCAGGCTCACACTCACTGCACGCAGGCAGTAATTTTCCTGCAGAGTCACCTCCAAAACAAAACAGCCTCCCTAGTGGCCACGGGTCGTGGTTTGTTGTCCATCAATGTGTCATTTCATGTCCTGGTTTCTGAGATGCTTGGTCTGCAATGCAGGCTCCTTTCATGCGCCGGGATGAGAGTCCCAAGAATTTCCCACTATGAATCATGTCACTGTGGGCAGAAGATGCCTCCTACATGTTGGTGGGGTCCCGTGCGTGAAGAAAATGTTGGTTTTGCGGCAATGAAGTGTGATTGTTTGAAAATACCTTTGCAGCAAGAGGTCCTTGTGAGAGCAGGGAACCTGATGCCAAGCACCTGATGGAGTTGGTTGCCATCACTACAAGGTCACTGTCAACTCCCTTTGAAAGTGCCCACAGTCTTTGAGAGCATCTGAGCAAGGAATGTCTCCAGGACGCCCTTCCAGCCTCAAGGATCCAGTGATTGGGTCATGGGCAAAAGACGGGAGATGCACAGCTGACCCTAAAAAGAACAGGTTGGCAAAGCAGGAATGAGGTTGGATGCCATGCAGGCAGATGTGCAGTGAAACAGAGCTCAGAAAAGCTGGCACCACCTGAGTCACTTCATGGCCCAAGAGCAAGAAGGGTCCAGAACAACCTCCCTTCCCATAAACAGAAAGCCTGCCCAGCCTGGAAAAGAACCCAGCACCACTGGAGACAGAAGGAATCTTCTTGCATTTCCCCAACAAGTGAGGATGCCAGGACCCTGCAGTGTCCTGTGCCTGGGCATGCTCAGAAAGTGGATTCAATTAGAAGGACCCAGAGCAGAAAGCAGCTCGCAGATGACACCAAGGAGGTGATGCTCTTGCCTGCCCTGCAGACATGGAGGGAACTGGGACTCATCCCAGGAGGGCAAAGTAGTGCCTTCAGCAGGCAAGATTCCTGGGAGAGACTCTCCCTACAAATTGTGAATCACATTCTCCTGTTGGATTTGCCTTGTGTCAGCCTCTGGGGTGAGGCCAAGCCAAGGGGCAAGTGCTGTCTGCAGTACCATGTCCCACACGGGGCTGAATGCCCCTCTGGCAAGGGCACCTCCATGTCCTACTGATCATCTCAGAAATGCGGAATTAAAGGGAGTCAGTGATGGACACAAAACCCCAACATGTGCCATTAGGGAGGACTTTTTGTTTTGGAGGTGACTCTGCAGGAAAATTACTGCCTGCGTGCAGTGAGTGTGGGCCTGGGGCGGTGCAGGAGCAGTATAAAAGCAGGTCCTTCTCCTCACTCTCTCATTCACTCCTCTTGCCTCCATCTCCTTGGGAACAAGGTGAGTCTGAAGCCCTGTCCCAGCCTACTCTTCTTCTTCCTTCTCAGGATTTCTCAGTGCACTTCCACCCCTTTGACCTACGCTGGGTCAAGGCACTGCTCATCACGAGAGAGGGAAAGGGGCGTAAAGTCTGGCATGGAGATGGGCTGGGACTTGCCTGCAGTGAGTGATGGACTTGACGGGGCTCTGCCTGAGCTTGGTCTCTTTTGGTGGGGAACTTCTGGGTAAAGAAAAGGAGGAGACATTGGTATCCCTACAAAAACTACAGCTTTCCTCTCCAGCTTGGCCTCTCATGGCTCATTCCCGGTGGCTTTAAAGGCTGCTCTTTGCTCACCCTTCATGCTCTTTTTCCCCTGTTTCTCTCCAGGTGCAGCTCCAGCCCCAAGCCATGTCCTGCTACAACCCGTGCCTGCCCTGCCAGCCCTGCGGCCCGACCCCGCTGGCCAACAGCTGCAATGAGCCCTGTAACCTGCAGTGCCAGGACTCCAGGGTTGTCATCCAGCCCTCTCCAGTGGTGGTGACCCTGCCCGGACCCATCCTCACCTCCTTCCCACAGAACACCGCCGTGGGATCCTCCACCTCCGCTGCTGTTGGCAGCATCCTCAGTGAAGCGGGAGTGCCCATCAACTCCGGGGGCTTTGGCCTCTCTGGCTTGTCTGGCTTTGGTGGCCGCTACTGTGGCACCAGGTGCCTCCCCTGCTAAAGCTGCTGCCTGCACTGAGGTCCCTGGTCTCATGGGCCTCATTTCCCTCCTTTGACTCATTAAAGTTCTGACGCATCCCAGCCTGCGCTTCTGTCTCATCCTTTCCCCTGGAGGTCCCCATGGACTCCATAGATGGTCTTGCACTAGGGATAGAGCATAGATTTTTTGCTTTGAGAGGCGATGAGCAACCCCAACACCCCTTTCAAAAGGACGGGGCCAGCCTGGGCTCTCACAAATTACGCCCCATGCCTCTCTTTCACCTCTGCCACTCTCTTCTTTTTCTCCCGTGCCCTTTTTCTCTTGTGTCCCTGGGGCTGTAAGCCCCACAAACCCAATGTGAGAGGACCTGATGGCCCTGCTCCCTCTGGGGGACAGGCAGTTGGACACTCGGTGCCATCCCTGTCCCACAGACATGAGGATAAGTCTCTTCTCATCCCCTGGTTCTCCCTGCACAGGGATCACAACTCAGAGGGAACTTGTTTCCCCCTTTTTAATCATTAAAATTCTGATGCATCCCAGACGGCACTTCAGTCTCCTCTTTTTCTCTGCAGATTTCCTGGCAACACGTCCAGGGAGGGTGATGTTTCTTGGGGTTGTTCTGGGAGGGGGTTGTTGGCTGTGGATGTACAGTGGCTATGAACAAATGCTTCCTTTTAGTGTACGTATCCCTGCATCAGACGGATAACCCTTAGCCTTCTAAGTTCTCTGCCTTTGTGGGCTAGACAGAATGCTCTGAGCCTTTTAAATGGCCAGAGCTACTCCCTACGTGATTTTAGGTGTCTCTTCAAAACATTGTCTTTTCAAAGCTCAGCAAGTTTCAGCCTCTCTTCCACAGCCAAGTGCTCAAGACCCTCCGCTTTCCTGGACTCTAACATCTAATCACACCAAATACGGTCAATGTCTTTCTTCCACTACAGCCCAGAACTCATGCTTTGTTCTTGATGCTTTCAGGAAAACCCACTGACCACAGTGGGATCCTTACTCCCATCAATATCCTGAGCACATTCTCCTCATCTTGCACAGGCTGTTGATTACATCCCTCAGTGTCCGGGAGCAGAGCTGGCAGTCACAGCTCTCTGGGTGGGGTTCCTAGTAAAGCACCTTTCCCTGACCCTGGTTTTGGGCTGCTGCTTGTCAGGGGCTGAAGGATGTGTGGGGAGACAGGGCTGGCTGCTCCCAAGACAGCTGCCCCTTGGAGCTCGGGGTGGACACGTCATCTCGCCCAGCTGGGTCCTGCAGCAGGTCAGACGCTCTCCTTCGTGAGCTCCAAGGCTCTTGGCAGCCTTTGCTGCTGGTGTCCGCACTGCTCTGGAGAGCTCCTGGCCAGCCCTTGCACACACACAGCCTCAATCTCTCCCTGCCTTCAAAAACCTGTGTGGTCAATTTACCAGCATGCAGCACTCACCATCCTGTGTCATCTTGATCCTGTTTCCCAGAGTGGTGGGACAATACAATATACCTTTTGTGGAGATTGGAACATAGACGGGAAGGAAAGGGAAAAAAAAGAAAAACAAGTGGTGCAAAGCAATTCCCCTTCCCCTCATATGAGCAGAGCCAAGTCCAGCCGGTCTCCAAAGAGCACCTGCTTTGGAAAACCATCCACAGTTCATTGCTGAATGCGATGTTCTGCGACATGAGATAGACCTTGGATAGATCTAGGAAGGCTGTCCTGCTTGCGTCCCCTCCCAAGTGTTTGCCCATCCCTGGCCTCCACACAGGAGGATGCACAGTGGAAAGAGATGTGGACTTGTAGCCCAGCCCAGACGCTTCAACAGCAGCTCCTGAGAAAAAGCTGGTCCTGATTGTCAGGGGCTCTGAGAATTCATGGTTGCCTCGCTCTTCTTTAAGAGATGGGTGCAGCAGGTCAAGAGAGGGAATTCTCTACTTATAGTGTAACTTTGAGAGACCCCCTGGAGCTCATTGTCCAGTCCAAGCACAAGAAAGGGCAGGTCCAGGGAAGGACAGAGGAATCATCCATCCTACAAAATACACGAAAGGAATGGGTGTCTTTCAGCCTGGAGAAAGGAAAACTCAGGGGAGACCTCATTGGAGTCTGGACAGAGCCGGTAAGAAAGACTGGGAGGGACTTTATATCAAGGTCCATAGCAATGACACAAGAAGCAACAGTTTTGGACCACAAAAGCGTAGATGTGTTTAGGACATAAGGAAGATATTTATGATGATGAAGGTGGTCAGACACTGCAAAAGCTTTCCTGGAGAATGACAGGATGACCCATCTATGTAAATGTTCATGGGCAGGTGCGATGGAGCTTTGAGTAACTTGATCCTATGACAGCTCTTCCTGCTCAGGCCCAAAGAGTTGGAACAGAGGATATCGGAAAGGCTCTTGCAATCCACCTCACTCCATGATTCAATGATAACGTGGTTCTACATTAGGGCAGCCACTGCCCTGTGCTCCTCCCCGGACAACGCTACAGTCAGGACAGGTTCTCGCTGAATGACATCAGGAAATTCCATTCCAGCTGAAAAAGCCAGACAATTTCAGGAGTGAGAGGATCACTCAGTGTAAGACTCGGCATAATCTATGCTAGCTTGTGTTGACAATCACTGAAAAAACCATCCCCAACAACCTCCTCCCAAAACCAACCCTGAGTGACATCTCCTTCCCTGGCCATCCTGGGAGAGATACTCCAGGGGAAAGAATGAGACAGAAGCACAGGCTGGGATGCATCAGAACTTTAATAAGTCAAAGGAGGGAAATGAGGCTGATGTGAGCGGAGACCTCAGTGCAGGCAGCAGCTTTAGCAGGGGAGGCACCTGGTGCCACAGTAGCGGCCACCAAAGCCAGACAAGCCAGAGAGGCCAAAGCCCCCGGAGTTGATGGGCACTCCCGCTTCACTGAGGATGCTGCCAACAGCAGCGGAGGTGGAGGATCCCACGGCGGTGTTCTGCGGGAAGGAGGTGAGGATGGGTCCAGGCAGGGTCACCACAACGGGAGAGGGCTGGATGACAACCCTGGAGTCCTGGCACTGCAGGTTACAGGGCTCATTGCAGCTGTTGGCCAGCGGGGTCGGGCCGCAGGGTTGGCAGGGCAGGCACGGGTTATAGCAGGACATGGCTTGGGGCTGGAGCTGCACCTGGAGAGAGAAACAGGGGACATAGGTGAGGAGCACCCTCTGTCTCTCAGCTATGAGGGAGACAAAAGATAAGCTGAAGAAGAAATCTGGAAGTTGTGTTGGGAGTCCCACTGGCTTCACATCCCCTTCAGCTCAAAAGAGCCCTGACAACAAGGACCAAGCCCAGGCAGACTGCAAATCCCCACAGCTCAGGAGATAACTTTGACCAGCAGCAACCCCTCTCCTTCCGAGAACTTCAGACCCATCCCTCTCCCATGACAAACAGCCCTAAACCCAAGCGTAAAATGAAAGGGGCAGGAATGTGTTTAGAAATCCAGTGCAGGAACAGGTGGAAGAGAAGTAGGAGATGACAGGACTGAAAACTCACCTTGATCCCAAGGAGAAGGAGGCGAGAGAAGGGAATGAGAGAGTGATGAAAAGGACCTGCTTTTATACTGCTCCTGCACCACCCCAGGCTCACACTCACTGCACGCAGGCAGTAATTTTCCTGCAGAGTCACCTCCAAAACAAAACAACCTCCCTAGTGGCCACGGGTCATGGTTTGGTGTCCGTCAATGTGTCATTTCATGTCCTGGTTTCTCAGATGCTTGGTCTGCAATGCAGGCTCCTTTCATGTGCCGGGATAGAAGTCCCAAGAATTTCCCACTATGAATCATGTCCCTGTGGGCAGAAGATGCCTCCCACATGTTGGTGGGGTCCCGTGCGTGAAGAAAATGTTGGCTTTGCGGCAATGAAGTGTGATTGTTTGAAAATACCTTTGCAGCAAGAGGTCCATGTGAGTACAGGGAACCTGATGCCAAGCACCCGAGGAAGTTGGTTGTCATCACTACAAGGTCACTGTCAACTCCCTTTGAAAGTGCCCACAGTCATTGAGAGAACCTGAGCAAGGAATGTCTCCAGGACGCCCTTCCAGTCTCAAGGATCCAGCAATTGTGTCATGGGCAAAAGACGGGAGATGCACAGCTGACCCTAAAAAGAACAGGTTGGCAAAGCTGGAATGAGGTTGGATGCCATGCAGGCAGATGTGCAGTGAAACAGAGCTCAGAAAAGCTGGCACCACCTGAGTCACTTCAAGGCCCAAGAGCAATAAGGGTCCGGAACAACCTCCCTTCCCATACACAAAAAGCCTGCCCAGCCTGGAAAAGAACCCAGCACCACTGGAGAGGGGAGGAATCTTCCTGCATTTCCCCAACAAGTGAGGATGCCAGGACCCTGCAGTGTCCTGTGCCTGGGCATGCTCAGAAAGTGGATTCAATTAGAAGGACCCAGAGCAGAAAGCAGCTCGCAGATGACACCAAGGAGGTGATGCACTTGCCTGCCCTGCAGACATGGAGGGAACTGGGACTCATCCCAGGAGGGCAAAGTAGTGCCTTCAGCAGGCAAGATTCCTGGGAGAGACTCTCTCTACCCGTGGTGAATCACGTTCTGTTGGAATTGCCTTGTGTCAGGCTTTTGGGGTGAGGCCAAGCCAGGAGCAAGTGCTGTCTGCAGTGGAATGTCCCACATGGGGCTGAATGCCCCTATGGCAAGGGCACCTCCATGTCCTACTGATCATCTCAGGAATGTGGAATTCAAGCGAGTCAGTGATAGACGCAAAACCCCAACCTGTGCCACCAGGGAGGCTGTTTTGTTTTGGAGGTGACTCTGCAGGAAAATTACTACCTGCGTGCAGTGAGTGTTGGCCTGGGGCGGTGATGGAGCAGTATAAAAGCAGGTCCTTCTTCTCACTCTCTCATTCAGTTCTCTCGCCTCCATCTCCTTGGGAACAAGGTGAGTCTGAAGCCCTGTCCCAGCCTACTCTTCTTCTTCCTTCTCAGGATTTCTCAGTGCACTTCCACCCCTTTGACCTACGCTGGGTCAAGGCACTGCCCATCACGAGAGAGGGAAAGGGGCGTAAAGTCTGACATGGAGATGGGCTGGGACTTGCCTGCAGTGAGTGATGGACTTGACGGGGCTCTGCCTGAGCTTGGTCTCTTTTGGTGGGGAACTTCTTGGTAAAGAGAAGGAGAAGACGTTGGTCTCCCTACAACAACTACAGCTTTCCTCTCCAGCTTGGCCTCTCATGGCTCATTCCCGGTGGCTTTAAAGGCTGCTCTTTGCTCACCTGTAATGCTCTTTCTCCCCTGTTTCTCTCCCAGGTGCAGCTCCAGCCCCAAGCCATGTCCTGCTACAACCCGTGCCTGCCCTGCCAGCCCTGCGGCCCGACCCCGCTGGCCAACAGCTGCAATGAGCCCTGTAACCTGCAGTGCCAGGACTCCAGGGTTGTCATCCAGCCCTCTCCCGTGGTGGTGACCCTGCCTGGACCCATCCTCACCTCCTTCCCACAGAACACCGCCGTGGGATCCTCCACCTCCGCTGCCGTTGGCAGCATCCTCAGTGAAGCGGGAGTGCCCATCAACTCTGGGGGCTTCGGCCTCTCTGGCTTGTCTGGCTTTGGTGGCCGCTACTGTGGCACCAGGTGCCTCCCCTGCTAAAGCTGCTGCCTGCACTGAGGTCTCTGCTCTCATTGGCCTCGTTTCCCTCCTTTGACTCATTAAATTCTGATGCATCCCAGCCTGTGCTTCTGTCTCATCCCTTCCCCTCGAGATCCCCATGGACTCCATAGATCGTCTTGCACTACGGATAGAGCAGGGGTTTTTTGCTTTGGGAGGCGATGAGCAACCCCAACACCCCTTTCAAAAGGACGGGGCCAGCCTGGGCTCTCACAAAGCACACCCCATGCCTCTCTTTCACCTTTGCCACTCTCTTCTTTCTCTCCCGTGCCCTTTTTCTCTTGTGTCCCAGGGGCTGTAAGCCCCACAAACCACATGTGAGAGGACCTGATGGCCCTGCTCCCTCTGGGGGACAGGCAGTTGGACACTCGGTGCCATCCCTGTCCCAAAGACATGAGGATAAGTCTCTTCTCATCCCCTGGTTCTCCCTGCACAGGGATCACAACTCAGAGGGAACTTGTTTCCCCCTTTTTAATCATTAAAATTCTGATGCATCCCAGACGGCACTTCAGTCTCCTCTTTTTCTCTGCAGATTTCCTGGCAACACGTCCAGGGAGGGTGATGTTTCTTGGGGTTGTTCTGGGAGGGGGTTGTTGGCTGTGGATGTACAGTGGCTATGAACAAATGCTTCCTTTTAGTGTACGTATCCCTGCATCAGACGGATAACCCTTAGCCTTCTAAGTTCTCTGCCTTTGTGGGCGAGACAGAATGCTCTGAGCCTTTTAAATGGCCAGAGCTACTCCCTCCGTGATTTTAGGTGTCTCTTCAAAACATTGTCTTTTCAAAGCTCAGCAAGCTTCAGCATCTTCCACAGCCAAGTGCTCAAGACCCTCCGCCTTCCTGGACTCTAACATCTAATCACACCAAATACAGTCAATGTCTTTCTTCCACTACAGCCCAGAACTCATGCTTTGTTCTTGATGCTCTCAGGAAAACCCACTGAGCACAGGGGGATCCTCACTCCCATCAATATCCTGGCCATACCCTTCTCATCTTGCACAGGCTGTTGATTACATCCCTCAGTGTCCAGGAGCAGAGCTGGCATTCACAGCTCTCTGGGTGGGGTTCCTAGTAAAGCACCTTTCCCTGACCCTGGTTTTGGGCTGCTGCTTGTCAGGGGCTGAAGGATGTGTGGGGAGACAGGGCTGGCTGCTCCCAAGACAGCTGCCCCTTGGAGCTCGGGGTGGACACGTCATCTCGCCCAGCTGGGTCCTGCAGCAGGTCAGACGCTCTCCTTCGTGAGCTCCAAGGCTCTTGGCAGCCTTTGCTGCTGGTGTCCGCACTGCTCTGGAGAGCTCCTGGCCAGCCCTTGCACACACACAGCCTCAATCTCTCCCTGCCTTCAAAAACCTGTGTGGTCAATTTACCAGCATGCAGCACTCACCATCCTGTGTCATCTTGATCCTGTTTCCCAGAGTGGTGGGACAATACAATATACCTTTTGTGGAGATTGGAACATAGACGGGAAGGAAAGGGAAAAAAAAGAAAAACAAGTGGTGCAAAGCAATTCCCCTTCCCCTCATATGAGCAGAGCCAAGTCCAGCCGGTCTCCAAAGAGCACCTGCTTTGGAAAACCATCCACAGTTCATTGCTGAATGCGATGTTCTGCGACATGAGATAGACCTTGGATAGATCTAGGAAGGCTGTCCTGCTTGCGTCCCCTCCCAAGTGTTTGCCCATCCCTGGCCTCCACACAGGAGGATGCACAGTGGAAAGAGATGTGGACTTGTAGCCCAGCCCAGACGCTTCAACAGCAGCTCCTGAGAAAAAGCTGGTCCTGATTGTCAGGGGCTCTGAGAATTCATGGTTGCCTCGCTCTTCTTTAAGAGATGGGTGCAGCAGGTCAAGAGAGGGAATTCTCTACTTATAGTGTAACTTTGAGAGACCCCCTGGAGCTCATTGTCCAGTCCAAGCACAAGAAAGGGCAGGTCCAGGGAAGGACAGAGGAATCATCCATCCTACAAAATACACGAAAGGAATGGGTGTCTTTCAGCCTGGAGAAAGGAAAACTCAGGGGAGACCTCATTGGAGTCTGGACAGAGCCGGTAAGAAAGACTGGGAGGGACTTTATATCAAGGTCCATAGCAATGACACAAGAAGCAACAGTTTTGGACCACAAAAGCGTAGATGTGTTTAGGACATAAGGAAGATATTTATGATGATGAAGGTGGTCAGACACTGCAAAAGCTTTCCTGGAGAATGACAGGATGACCCATCTATGTAAATGTTCATGGGCAGGTGCGATGGAGCTTTGAGTAACTTGATCCTATGACAGCTCTTCCTGCTCAGGCCCAAAGAGTTGGAACAGAGGATATCGGAAAGGCTCTTGCAATCCACCTCACTCCATGATTCAATGATAACGTGGTTCTACATTAGGGCAGCCACTGCCCTGTGCTCCTCCCCGGACAACGCTACAGTCAGGACAGGTTCTCGCTGAATGACATCAGGAAATTCCATTCCAGCTGAAAAAGCCAGACAATTTCAGGAGTGAGAGGATCACTCAGTGTAAGACTCGGCATAATCTATGCTAGCTTGTGTTGACAATCACTGAAAAAACCATCCCCAACAACCTCCTCCCAAAACCAACCCTGAGTGACATCTCCTTCCCTGGCCATCCTGGGAGAGATACTCCAGGGGAAAGAATGAGACAGAAGCACAGGCTGGGATGCATCAGAACTTTAATAAGTCAAAGGAGGGAAATGAGGCTGATGTGAGCGGAGACCTCAGTGCAGGCAGCAGCTTTAGCAGGGGAGGCACCTGGTGCCACAGTAGCGGCCACCAAAGCCAGACAAGCCAGAGAGGCCAAAGCCCCCGGAGTTGATGGGCACTCCCGCTTCACTGAGGATGCTGCCAACAGCAGCGGAGGTGGAGGATCCCACGGCGGTGTTCTGCGGGAAGGAGGTGAGGATGGGTCCAGGCAGGGTCACCACAACGGGAGAGGGCTGGATGACAACCCTGGAGTCCTGGCACTGCAGGTTACAGGGCTCATTGCAGCTGTTGGCCAGCGGGGTCGGGCCGCAGGGTTGGCAGGGCAGGCACGGGTTATAGCAGGACATGGCTTGGGGCTGGAGCTGCACCTGGAGAGAGAAACAGGGGACATAGGTGAGGAGCACCCTCTGTCTCTCAGCTATGAGGGAGACAAAAGATAAGCTGAAGAAGAAATCTGGAAGTTGTGTTGGGAGTCCCACTGGCTTCACATCCCCTTCAGCTCAAAAGAGCCCTGACAACAAGGACCAAGCCCAGGCAGACTGCAAATCCCCACAGCTCAGGAGATAACTTTGACCAGCAGCAACCCCTCTCCTTCCGAGAACTTCAGACCCATCCCTCTCCCATGACAAACAGCCCTAAACCCAAGCGTAAAATGAAAGGGGCAGGAATGTGTTTAGAAATCCAGTGCAGGAACAGGTGGAAGAGAAGTAGGAGATGACAGGACTGAAAACTCACCTTGATCCCAAGGAGAAGGAGGCGAGAGAAGGGAATGAGAGAGTGATGAAAAGGACCTGCTTTTATACTGCTCCTGCACCACCCCAGGCTCACACTCACTGCACGCAGGCAGTAATTTTCCTGCAGAGTCACCTCCAAAACAAAACAACCTCCCTAGTGGCCACGGGTCATGGTTTGGTGTCCGTCAATGTGTCATTTCATGTCCTGGTTTCTCAGATGCTTGGTCTGCAATGCAGGCTCCTTTCATGTGCCGGGATAGAAGTCCCAAGAATTTCCCACTATGAATCATGTCCCTGTGGGCAGAAGATGCCTCCCACATGTTGGTGGGGTCCCGTGCATGAAGAAAATGTTGGCTTTGCGGCAATGAAGTGTGATTGTTTGAAAATACCTTTGCAGCAAGAGGTCCATGTGAGTACAGGGAACCTGATGCCAAGCACCCGAGGAAGTTGGTTGTCATCACTACAAGGTCACTGTCAACTCCCTTTGAAAGTGCCCACAGTCATTGAGAGAACCTGAGCAAGGAATGTCTCCAGGACGCCCTTCCAGTCTCAAGGATCCAGCAATTGTGTCATGGGCAAAAGACGGGAGATGCACAGCTGACCCTAAAAAGAACAGGTTGGCAAAGCTGGAATGAGGTTGGATGCCATGCAGGCAGATGTGCAGTGAAACAGAGCTCAGAAAAGCTGGCACCACCTGAGTCACTTCAAGGCCCAAGAGCAATAAGGGTCCGGAACAACCTCCCTTCCCATACACAAAAAGCCTGCCCAGCCTGGAAAAGAACCCAGCACCACTGGAGAGGGGAGGAATCTTCCTGCATTTCCCCAACAAGTGAGGATGCCAGGACCCTGCAGTGTCCTGTGCCTGGGCATGCTCAGAAAGTGGATTCAATTAGAAGGACCCAGAGCAGAAAGCAGCTCGCAGATGACACCAAGGAGGTGATGCACTTGCCTGCCCTGCAGACATGGAGGGAACTGGGACTCATCCCAGGAGGGCAAAGTAGTGCCTTCAGCAGGCAAGATTCCTGGGAGAGACTCTCTCTACCCGTGGTGAATCACGTTCTGTTGGAATTGCCTTGTGTCAGGCTTTTGGGGTGAGGCCAAGCCAGGAGCAAGTGCTGTCTGCAGTGGAATGTCCCACATGGGGCTGAATGCCCCTATGGCAAGGGCACCTCCATGTCCTACTGATCATCTCAGGAATGTGGAATTCAAGCGAGTCAGTGATAGACGCAAAACCCCAACCTGTGCCACCAGGGAGGCTGTTTTGTTTTGGAGGTGACTCTGCAGGAAAATTACTACCTGCGTGCAGTGAGTGTTGGCCTGGGGCGGTGATGGAGCAGTATAAAAGCAGGTCCTTCTTCTCACTCTCTCATTCAGTTCTCTCGCCTCCATCTCCTTGGGAACAAGGTGAGTCTGAAGCCCTGTCCCAGCCTACTCTTCTTCTTCCTTCTCAGGATTTCTCAGTGCACTTCCACCCCTTTGACCTACGCTGGGTCAAGGCACTGCCCATCACGAGAGAGGGAAAGGGGCGTAAAGTCTGACATGGAGATGGGCTGGGACTTGCCTGCAGTGAGTGATGGACTTGACGGGGCTCTGCCTGAGCTTGGTCTCTTTTGGTGGGGAACTTCTTGGTAAAGAGAAGGAGAAGACGTTGGTCTCCCTACAACAACTACAGCTTTCCTCTCCAGCTTGGCCTCTCATGGCTCATTCCCGGTGGCTTTAAAGGCTGCTCTTTGCTCACCTGTAATGCTCTTTCTCCCCTGTTTCTCTCCCAGGTGCAGCTCCAGCCCCAAGCCATGTCCTGCTACAACCCGTGCCTGCCCTGCCAGCCCTGCGGCCCGACCCCGCTGGCCAACAGCTGCAATGAGCCCTGTAACCTGCAGTGCCAGGACTCCAGGGTTGTCATCCAGCCCTCTCCCGTGGTGGTGACCCTGCCTGGACCCATCCTCACCTCCTTCCCACAGAACACCGCCGTGGGATCCTCCACCTCCGCTGCCGTTGGCAGCATCCTCAGTGAAGCGGGAGTGCCCATCAACTCTGGGGGCTTCGGCCTCTCTGGCTTGTCTGGCTTTGGTGGCCGCTACTGTGGCACCAGGTGCCTCCCCTGCTAAAGCTGCTGCCTGCACTGAGGTCTCTGCTCTCATTGGCCTCGTTTCCCTCCTTTGACTCATTAAATTCTGATGCATCCCAGCCTGTGCTTCTGTCTCATCCCTTCCCCTCGAGATCCCCATGGACTCCATAGATCGTCTTGCACTACGGATAGAGCAGGGGTTTTTTGCTTTGGGAGGCGATGAGCAACCCCAACACCCCTTTCAAAAGGACGGGGCCAGCCTGGGCTCTCACAAAGCACACCCCATGCCTCTCTTTCACCTTTGCCACTCTCTTCTTTCTCTCCCGTGCCCTTTTTCTCTTGTGTCCCAGGGGCTGTAAGCCCCACAAACCACATGTGAGAGGACCTGATGGCCCTGCTCCCTCTGGGGGACAGGCAGTTGGACACTCGGTGCCATCCCTGTCCCAAAGACATGAGGATAAGTCTCTTCTCATCCCCTGGTTCTCCCTGCACAGGGATCACAACTCAGAGGGAACTTGTTTCCCCCTTTTTAATCATTAAAATTCTGATGCATCCCAGACGGCACTTCAGTCTCCTCTTTTTCTCTGCAGATTTCCTGGCAACACGTCCAGGGAGGGTGATGTTTCTTGGGGTTGTTCTGGGAGGGGGTTGTTGGCTGTGGATGTACAGTGGCTATGAACAAATGCTTCCTTTTAGTGTACGTATCCCTGCATCAGACGGATAACCCTTAGCCTTCTAAGTTCTCTGCCTTTGTGGGCGAGACAGAATGCTCTGAGCCTTTTAAATGGCCAGAGCTACTCCCTCCGTGATTTTAGGTGTCTCTTCAAAACATTGTCTTTTCAAAGCTCAGCAAGCTTCAGCATCTTCCACAGCCAAGTGCTCAAGACCCTCCGCCTTCCTGGACTCTAACATCTAATCACACCAAATACAGTCAATGTCTTTCTTCCACTACAGCCCAGAACTCATGCTTTGTTCTTGATGCTTTCAGGAAAACCCACTGAGCACAGGGGGATCCTCACTCCCATCAATATCCTGGCCATACCCTTCTCATCTTGCACAGGCTGTTGATTACATCCCTCAGTGTCCAGGAGCAGAGCTGGCATTCACAGCTCTCTGGGTGGGGTTCCTAGTAAAGCACCTTTCCCTGACCCTGGTTTTGGGCTGCTGCTTGTCAGGGGCTGAAGGATGTGTGGGGAGACAGGGCTGGCTGCTCCCAAGACAGCTGCCCCTTGGAGCTCGGGGTGGACACGTCATCTCGCCCAGCTGGGTCCTGCAGCAGGTCAGACGCTCTCCTTCGTGAGCTCCAAGGCTCTTGGCAGCCTTTGCTGCTGGTGTCCGCACTGCTCTGGAGAGCTCCTGGCCAGCCCTTGCACACACACAGCCTCAATCTCTCCCTGCCTTCAAAAACCTGTGTGGTCAATTTACCAGCATGCAGCACTCACCATCCTGTGTCATCTTGATCCTGTTTCCCAGAGTGGTGGGACAATACAATATACCTTTTGTGGAGATTGGAACATAGACGGGAAGGAAAGGGAAAAAAAAGAAAAACAAGTGGTGCAAAGCAATTCCCCTTCCCCTCATATGAGCAGAGCCAAGTCCAGCTGGTCTCCAAAGAGCACCTGCTTTGGAAAACCACCCACAGTTCATTGCTGAATGCGATGTTCTGCGACATGAGATAGACCTTGGATAGATCTAGGAAGGCTGTCCTGCTTGCGTCCCCTCCCAGGTGTTGGCCCGTCCCTGGCCTCCACACAGGAGGATGCACAGTGGAAAGAGATGTGGACTTGTAGCCCAGCCCAGACGCTTCAACAGCAGCTCCTGAGAAAAAGCTGGTCCTGATTGTCAGGGGCTCTGAGAATTCATGGTTGCCTCGCTCTTCTTTAAGAGATGGGTGCAGCAGGTCAAGAGAGGCAATTCTCTACTTATAGTGTAACTTTGAGAGACCCCCTGGAGCTCATTGTCCAGTCCTAATACAAGAAAGACTTGAGCCTCTTACAGCAGGTCCAGGGAAGGGCAGAGGAATCATCCATCCTACAAAGTACGCAAAAGGAATGGGCGTCTTTCAGCCTGGAGAAAGGAAAGCTCAGGGGAGACCTCATTGGAGTCTGGACAGAGCCGGTAAGAAAGACTGGGAGGGACTTTATATCACAGAATCACAGAATCACAGAATAACCAGTTTGGAAGAGACCCACCGGATCATCGAGTCCAACCGTTCCCATCAAACACTAAACCATGTCCCTCAGCACCTCATCCACCCGTGCCTTAAACACCTCCAGGAAAGGTGACTCAATCACCTCCCTGGGCAGCCTGTTCCAGTGCCCAATGACCCTTTCTGTAAAGAATTTTTTCCTAACGTCTAGCCTAAACCTCCCCTGGTGGAGCTTGAGGCCATATCAAGGTCCATAGCAATGGCACAAGAAGCAACAGTTTTGGACCACAAAAGCGTAGATGTGTTTAGGACATAAGGAAGATATTTATGATGATGAAGGTGGTCAGACACTGGAAAAGTTATCCTGGAGAATGAAAGGATGACCCATCTATGTAAATGTTCATGGGCAGGTGTGATGGAACTTTCTGTATCATGATCCAGTGAGAGCTCTCCTTTCATGGGGACTGAGAGTTGGAATGGAGGATCTTTGGAAGTCTCTTGCAATCCACCTCACTCTATGATTCAATGAAAACGTGGTTCTACACTACGGCAGCCACTGCCCTGTGCTCCTCCCTTGGACAACGCTACAGTCAGGACGGGTTCTTGCCAAATGAAATCAGGAAATCCCATTCCAGCAGAAAAAGGCAGACAATTTCAGGAGTGAGAGGATCACTCAGTGCAAGACTCGGCATAATCTACACAAGCTTGTGTTGACAATCATTGACAAAAGCCATCCCAAATAACCCCCTCCCAGAACCATCCCTGAGTGACATCTCCTCCCCTAGCCATCCTGGGAGAGCAACTTCAGGGAAAGGATGAAACAGTAGCACAGGCTGGGATGCATCAGAACTTTAATGAGTCAAAAGAGGGAAATGAGGCCGATGAGACCAGGGACCTCAGTGCAGGCAGCAGCTTTAGCAGGGGAGGCACCTGGTGCCACAGTAGCGGCCACCAAAACCAGACAAGCCAGACAAACCAAAGCCCCCGGAGTTGATGGGCACTCCCGCTTCACTGAGGATGCTGCCAACAGCAGCGGAGGTGGAGGATCCCACGGCGGTGTTCTGTGGGAAGGAGGTGAGGATGGGTCCAGGCAGGGTCACCACCACTGGGGAGGGCTGGATGACAACCCTGGAGTCCTGGCACTGCAGGTTACAGGGCTCATTGCAGCTGTTGGCCAGCGGGGTCGGGCCGCAGGGCTGGCAGGGCAGGCACGGGTTGTAGCAGGACATGGCTTGGGGCTGGAGCTGCACCTGGAGAGAGGGCAGGGAGAAACAGAGCAGTGAGCAGGCAAAATGGGCGAGGAGCAGACTCTCTCTCAGCCATGAGGGAGACAAAAGACGAGCTGGAGAAGAATGCTGGAAGTTGTGTCAGGAGTCCCACTGGCTTCACATCCCTCTCAGCTCAAAAGAGCCCTGACAACAAGGACCAAGCCCAGTCAGACCCCAATGTACCCACAGCTCAGGACACACCTCAGACCAGTTACAACCCCTCTCCATCTCACACTTTCTATCTCCTCCCTCTTCCATCACAAACATCCCCAAATCCAAGAACAGGACGAAACAGGTAGTAATGTGTTCAGAAATGCAGTGGAGGAAGAGGAGGAAGAAGAAGAGATGAAGGAGGTGACAGGGCTTAAAACTCACCTTTTTCCCAAGGAGAAGGAGGCCAGAGGAGTGGATGAGAGAGTGATGAAAAGAACCTGCTTTTATACTGCTCCTGCACCACCCCAGGTCCACACTCACTGCACGCAGGCAGTAATTTTCCTGTAGAGTCACCTCCAAAACAAAACAGCCTCCCTAGTGGCCACGGGTCATGGTTTGGTGTCTGTCAATGCTGTCATTTCATGTCCTGGTTTCTGAGATGCTTGGTCTGCAATGCAGGCTCCTTTCATGTGCCGGGATAGGAGTCCCAAGAATTTCCCACCCTGATTCATGTCCCTGTGGGCAGAAGATGCCTCCTACATGCTGGTGGGGTCCCATGCGTGCAGAAAATGTTGGCTTTGCGGCAATGAAGTGTGATTGTTTGAAAGTACCTTTGCAGCAAGAGGTCCATGTGAGTGCAGGGAACCTGATGCCAAGCACCCGAGGGAGTTGGTTGTCATCACTACAAGGTCACTGTCAACTCCCTTTGAAAGTGCCCACAGTCATTGAGAGCATCTGAGCAAGGAATGTCTCCAGGACGCCCTTCCAGCCTCAAGGATCCAGTGATTGTGTCATGGGCAAGAGACGGGAGATGAACAGCTGACCCTAAAAAGAACAGGTTGGCAAAGCTGGAATGAGGTTGGATGCCATGCAGGCAGATGTGCAGTGAAACAGAGCTCAGAAAAGCTGGCACCACCTGATTCACTTCATGGCCCAAGAGCAAGAAGGGTCCAGAACAATAGTCAGGAAAACAAACAGGGACGTAGAAGGATAGAGGGAATGGACAGACAGGCCTCCTCTCCCTGGTGAAAGACATTGGGTTGCAGTGAGGAGGTCTCCTGAATGCTCTGTGCAAATAGAGGTATGCAGAAAACATCTCCCTCCCATCTGGGACTCATCCTAGGTCCCATGCAGGACCATCTTCTCCCAGGCAGTAAGGGTTGAGCCCACCTCCCTTCCCATACACAAAATCCTGCCCAGCCTGGAAAAGAACCCAGCACCACTGGAGACAGAAGGAATCTTCCTGCATTTCCCAACAAGTGAGGATGTCAGGACCCTGCAGTGTCCTGTGCCTGGGATGCTAAGAAAGTAGATGTAATTAGAAGGACCCAGAGCAGAAAGCAGCTCGCAGATGACACCAAGGAGGTGATGCACTTGCCTGCCCTGCAGACATGGAGGGAATTGGGACTCATCCCAGGAGGGAACTGGGACTCATCCCAGGAGGGCAAAGTAGTGCCTTCAGCAGGCAAGATTCTCTCTACCCATGGTGAATCACGCTTTCCTTTTGGATTTGCCTTGTGTCAGCCTTTTGGGGTGAGGCCAAGCCAGGAGCAAGTGTTGTCTGCAGTACCATGTCCCACATAGGGATGAATTCCCCTCCGGCAGAGGCACCTCCATGTCCTACTGATCATCTCAGGAATGCGGAATTCAAGGGAGTCACTGATGGACACCACAACCCAACCTGTGCCACCAGGGAGGCTGTTTTGTTTTGGAGGTGACTCTGCAGGAAAATTACTACCTGCGTGCAGTGAGTGTGGGCCTGGGGCGGTGATGGAGCAGTATAAAAGCAGGTCCTTCTCATCACTCTCTCATTCACTCCTCTCGCCTCCATCTCCTTGGGAACAAGGTGAGTCTGAAGCCCTGTCCCAGCCTACTCTTCTTCTTCCTTCTCAGGATTTCTCAGTGCACTCCACCCCTTTGACCTACGCTGGGTCAAGGCACTGCCCATCACGAGAGAGGGAGGGGGGCATAAAGTCTGGCATGGAGATGGGCTGGGACTTGTCTGCAGTGAGTGATGGACTTGACGGGGCTCTACCTGAGCTTGGTCCCTTTTGGTGGGGAACTTCTGGGTAAATAGAAGGAGAAGATATTCGTATCCATATAACAACTAAAGCTTTCCTCTCCAGCTTGGCCTCTCATGGCTCATTCCTGGTGGCTTTAAAGGCTGCTCTTTGCTCACCCTTCATGCTCTTTTTCCCCTGTTTCTCTCCCAGGTGCAGCTCCAGCCCCAAGCCATGTCCTGCTACAACCCGTGCCTGCCCTGCCAGCCCTGCGGCCCGACCCCACTGGCCAACAGCTGCAATGAGCCCTGTAACCTGCAGTGCCAGGACTCCAGGGTTGTCATCCAGCCCTCTCCAGTGGTGGTGACCCTGCCTGGACCCATCCTCACCTCCTTCCCACAGAACACCGCCGTGGGATCCTCCACCTCCGCTGCTGTTGGCAGCATCCTCAGTGAAGCGGGAGTGCCCATCAACTCCGGGGGCTTTGGCCTCTCTGGCTTGTCTGGCTTTGGTGGACGCTACTGTGGCAGGAGATGCTTCCCCTGCTAAAGCTGCTGCACGTGGCTCTGATAAAGTCCCCATAGAGACCATAGATGGTCTTGTATTAAGGACAGAGCACGGGTGTGTTGCTTTGAGAGGCACTGAGCAATCCCAACACCTCTTTCAAAATCACGGGGCCAGCCTGGGCTCTCACAAAGCACGGCCCATGCCTGCCCTTCCCCTCTGCCACTCTCTTCTTTCCCTCCCATGTCCTTTTTCTCTCGTGTCCCTAGGGCTGTAAGCCCCACAAAGCCAGTGTGAGGGGACCTGCTGGCCCTGCTCCCTCTGGGGGACATGCAGTTGGACACCCAATGGCATCTCTGTCCCACAGCAAGAGGGCCTCTATTCTCTTTCCCTGGTTCCCCATGCACAGGGATCGCCATTGAGAGGGAACTTGTTTCCTCCCTTTTACTCAATAAAATACTGATGCATCCCAGACAGCGCTTGTGTCTCCTCTTTTTCTCTGCTGATCTTCTCCCAACATGTCCAGGAAGGGGATCACAGAATCATAGAATAACCAGGTTGGAACAGACCCACCAGATCATCGAGTCCAACCATTCCTATCAAACTCTAAACCATGTCCCTCAGCAACTCATGCACCCGTGCCTTAAACATCTCCAGGGAAGGTGACTCAACCACCTCCCTGGGCAGCCTCTGCCAGTGCCCAATGACCCTTTCTGTGAAAAATTTTTTCTTAATGTCCAGCCTGAACCTCCCCTGGTGCAGCTTGAGGCCATTCCCTCTCATCCTGTCCCCTGTCACTTGGGAGAAGAGGCCATCACCCTCCTCTCCACAACCTCCTCTCAGGTAGTTGTAGAGAGCAATGAGGTCTCCTCTCAGCCTCCTCTTCTCCAGGCTAAACAACCCCAGCTCTCTCAGCCGTACCCCGTAAGGCCTGTTCTCCAGCCCCTTCCCCAGCTTCGTTGCTCTTCTCTGGACTCGCTCCAGAGCCTCAACATCCTTCTTGTGGTGAGGGGCCCAGAACTGACCCCAGGATTCGAGGAGCGGTCTCCCCAGTGCTGAGTTCAGAGGGAGAAGAACCTCCCTGGACCTGTTGGTCACGCCGTTTCTGATCCAAGCCAAGATGCCATTGGCCTTCTTGGCCACCTGGGCCACTGCTGTTGCTCTGGGTTCTTCTGGGAGGGGGTTGTTGGCCATGGATGTGCAGTTGCCACGAACACATCCTTGCTTTGAGTGTACGTATCCATCCATCAGGCGGGTGACCCTTAGCCTTCTGAATTCTCTGCATCTTCGGGCTAGACAGAATGTTCTGAGGCTTTTAAATGGCCAGAGCTCATCCATACATGATTTTAGGTGTCTCTTCAAAACATTGTCTTCTCAAAGCTCAGCACATTTCTGCCTCTCCTCCCCAGCCAAGTGCTCAAGACCCTTCACTCTTCTGGACCCTAGCCTCTAACCACCCTCAACACAGGCAAGGTTGTTCTTCCTCTACAGCCCACACCTCATGCGTTGTTCTTGATGCATTCAGGAAAACACTGAGCAGAGTGGGATCCTCGCTCCAATCGATCTCCTGGCAACACTCTTCTCATCTTGCCCAAGCTGTCAATGACAGCCCATGGTGTCCAGGAGCAGAGCTGGCAGTCAAAGCTCTCTGGGTGGGGTTCCTGGAAACGCACCTTTCCCTGACCCTGGTTTTGGGCTGCTGCCTGTCAGGGGCTGAAGGATGTGTGGGGAGACAGGGCTGGCTGCTCCCAAGACAGCTGCCCCTTGGAGCTCGGGGTGTACACGTCATCTCGCCCAGCTGGGTCCTGCAGCAGGTCAGCAGCTCTTTTTTGTGAGCTCCAAGGCTCCTGGCAGCCTTTGCTGCTGGTCACTGTGCTGCTCTGGAGAGCTCCTGGCCAGCCCTTGCAGACACTCAGCCTGCATGTTCTGCCTCTCCTGCCCTGAGTCTCTCCTTGCCTCCCAAAACCTGTGTGGTCAGTTTACAGCATGCAGCACTCACCATCCTGTGTCACCTTGATCCTGTGTCCCACCGTGGTGGAGGGACAAGTTTAAGGGCAAGACTGAAAAATATCTTTGGGTGCATACTGGGACATGGAAGGGAAGGGACAAAACACAAAAAAACAAGAGGTGCAAAGCAATTCACCTCCCCCTCACATCAGCAGAGCCATGCCCAGTCAGCCTCCAAAGAGCACCTACTTTGGAAAGACCACACACAGTAAATTGATGAACGTGATGTTCTGTGACATGGGGTAGACCTCGGATAGGTTTAGGAAGGCTGTCCTGCTTGTGTCCCCTCACAGGTGTTTGCCCATCACTGACCTCCACAGAGGGGGATGCACAATGGAAATAGAGGTGGACTTGTCACAGCCGAGATGCTTCAACAGCAACTCCTGATAAAACATGGGCCTGATGGCCAGAGGTTTTGAGAATTCATGGTTGCCTCGCTCTCCTTTAAGTGACAGGTATCCTCAGACACTTTGGTGGCATTGAAAGAGGTACAGTCAACAGTTCAAGGCTGAAGAGGAAACTGGCCATTAGTGGTGCCCTTCCAGGGTTCATATTTTGACCAGTATTGTCCAACACTTTCATCAAAGACAGAGAGAGAGGGATTGAGCACACCCTCAGTGAGTCTGTGCATGACACCAAGCTGAGGGTACAGCTGATACGCCTGAGAGGAGGGATGCAATCCAGGCAGGAATGAGAAATGGTCCCATGTTCGACTCGGCAATTTCAACCAAGCCCAGTGTAACAGCCAGAAAGCCAACCATAAACTGGGCTGCATTGAAATAGCGTGGCCAGCAGGTCAAGAGAGGCAATTCTCTACTTACAGTGTAACTTCGAGAGACTCCCCTGGAGCTCATTGTCCAGTCCAAGCACAAGAAAGAGTTGGGCCTCTTAGAGAAGGTCCAGTGAAGGACGGAAGAATCATCCATCCTACAATGTACAGGAAGGGAATGGAGATCTTTAAGCCTAAAGAAACGAAAGCTCAGGGGAGACCTCACTGCAGTCTGGAAAGAGCTGGTAGGAAAGACTGGGAGGGACTTTTTATCAAGGCCTGTAGTGATGGGACAAGGAGCAACAGCTTTGGACCACAAAAGCATATATGTGGATATGATATAAGGAAGACATTTATGATAAGGAAGGTGGTCAGACACTGGAAAAGTTATCCTGGAGAATGAAAGGATGGCCCATCTATGTAAATGTTCATGGGCAGGTGTGATGGAACTTTGAGTAAAATGATCCAATAACTGCTCTTCCTGCTCAGGCCCAGAGAGTTGGAACAGAGGATATTGGAATGGCTCTTGCAATCCACCTCACTCCATGATTCAATAGGAATGTCATTCTACATTAAGGCAGCCACTGCCCTGTGTTCCTCCCTTGGAAAACGCTATTGTCAGGATGGGTTCTCACTGAATGACATCAGGAAATTCCACCCCAACTGAAAAAGCCAGACAATTTCAGGAGTGAGAGGATCACTCAGTGCAAGACTCGGCATAATCTACGCAAGCTTGTGTTGACAATCACTGACAAAACCATCCCCAACAACCTCCTCCCAGAACCATCTCAGAGTGACATCTCCTTCCCTGGCCATCCTGGGAGAGATACTCCAGGGGAAAGAATGAGACAGAAGCACAGGTTGGGATGCATCAGGACTTTAATAAGTCAAAGGAGGGAAATGAGGCCGATGAGAGCAGAGACCTCAGTGCAGGCAGCAGCTTTAGCAGGGGAGGCACCTGGTGCCACAGTAGCGGCCACCAAAGCCAGACAAGCCAGAGAGGCCAAAGCCCCCAGAGTTGATGGGCACTCCCGCTTCACTGAGGATGCTGCCAACAGCAGCGGAGGTGGAGGATCCCACGGCGGTGTTCTGTGGGAAGGAGGTGAGGATGGGTCCGGGCAGGGTCACCACCACGGGAGAGGGCTGGATGACAACCCTGGAGTCCTGGCACTGCAGGTTACAGGGCTCATTGCAGCTGTTGGCCAGCGGGGTCGGGCCGCAGGGCTGGCAGGGCAGGCACGGGTTGTAGCAGGACATGGCTTGGAGTTGGAGCTGCACCTGGAGACAGGAAAGGGAGAAACAGAGCACTGAGCAGGCAAAATGGGCGAGGAGCAGACTCTCTCTCAGCCATGAGGGAGACAAAAGACGAGCTGGAGAAGAATGCTGGAAGTTGTGTCAGGAGTCCCACTGGCTTCACATCCCTCTCAGCTCAAAAGAGCCCTGACAACAAGGACCAAGCCCAGGCAGACCCCAATGTACCCACAGCTCAGGACACACCTCAGACCAGTTACAACCCCTCTCCATCTCACACTTTCTATCTCCTCCCTCTTCCATCACAAACATCCCCAAACCCAAGAACAGGACGAAACAGGTAGTAATGTGTTCAGAAATGCAGTGGAGGAAGAGGAGGAAGAAGAAGAGATGAAGGAGGTGACAGGGCTTAAAACTCACCTTGTTCCCAAGGAGAAGGAGGCCAGAGGAGTGGATGAGAGAGTGATGAAAAGGACCTGCTTTTATACTGCTCCTGCACCACCCCAGGTCCACACTCACTGCACGCAGGCAGTAATTTTCCTGTAGAGTCACCTCCAAAACAAAACAGCCTCCCTAGTGGCCACGGGTCGTGATTTGGTGTCTGTCAATGTGTCATTTCATGTCCTGGTTTCTGAGATGCTTGGTCTGCAATGCAGGCTCCTTTCATGTGCCGGGATAGGAGTCCCAAGAATTTCCCACCCTGATTCATGTCCCTGTGGGCAGAAGATGCCTCCTACATGCTGGTGGGGTCCCGTGCGTGAAGAAAATGTTGGCTTTGCGGAAATGAAGTGTGATTGTTTGAAAATACCTTTGCAGCAAGAGGTCCATGTGAGAGCAGGGAACCTGATGCCAAGCACCTGACGGAGTTGGTTGCCATCACTACAAGGTCCTTGTCAACTCCCTTTGAAAGTGCCCACAGTCTTTGAGAGCATCTGAGCAAGGAATGTGTCCAGGACGCCCTTCCAGCCTCAAGGATCCAGTGATTGTGTCATGGGCAAGAGACGGGAGATGAACAGCTGACCCTAAAAAGAACAGGTTGGCAAAGCAGGAATGAGGTTGGATGCCATGCAGGCAGATGTGCAGTGAAACAGAGCTCAGAAAAACTGGCACCACCTGAGTCACTTCATGGCCCAAGAGCAAGAAGGGTCCAGAACAACAATGAGGGAAACAAACAGGGACGTAGAAGGATGGAGGGAATGGACACACAGGCCTCCTCTCCCTGGTGAAAGACATTGGGTTGCAGTGAGGAGCTCTCCTGAATGCTCTGTGCAAATAGAGGTATGCAGAAAACATCTCCCTCCCATCTGGGACTCATCCTAGGTCCCATGCAGGACCATCTTCTCCCAGGCAGTAAGGGTTGAGCCCACCTCCCTTCCCATACACAAAATCCTGCCCAGCCTGGAAAAGAACCCAGCACCACTGGAGAGGGAAGGAATCTTCCTGCATTTCCCAACAAGTGAGGATGTCAGGACCCTGCAGTGTCCTGTGCCTGGGATGCTAAGAAAGTAGATGTAATTAGAAGGACCCAGAGCAGAAAGCAGCTCGCAGATGACACCAAGGAGGTGATGCACTTGCCTGCCCTGCAGACATGGAGGGAATTGGGACTCATCCCAGGAGGGAACTGGGACTCATCCCAGGAGGGAACTGGGAATCATCCCAGGAGGGCAAAGTAGTGCCTTCAGCAGGCAAGATTCCTGGGAGAGACTCTCTCTACCCATGGTGAATCACGCTTTCCTTTTGGATTTGCCTTGTGTCAGCCTTTTGGGGTGAGGCCAAGCCAGGGGCAAGTGTTGTCTGCAGTACCATGTCCCACATAGGGATGAATTCCCCTCCGGCAGAGGCACCTCCATGTCCTACTGATCATCTCAGGAATGCGGAATTCAAGGGAGTCACTGATGGACACCACAACCCAACCTGTGCCACCAGGGAGGCTGTTTTGTTTTGGAGGTGACTCTGCAGGAAAATTACTACCTGCGTGCAGTGAGTGTGGGCCTGGGGCGGTGATGGAGCAGTATAAAAGCAGGTCCTTCTCATCACTCTCTCATTCACTCCTCTCGCCTCCATCTCCTTGGGAACAAGGTGAGTCTGAAGCCCTGTCCCAGCCTACTCTTCTTCTTCCTTCTCAGGATTTCTCAGTGCACTTCCACCCCTTTGACCTACGCTGGGTCAAGGCACTGCCCATCACGAGAGAGGGAGGGGGGCATAAAGTCTGGCATGGAGATGGGCTGGGACTTGTCTGCAGTGAGTGATGGACTTGACGGGGCGCTACCTGAGCTTGGTCCCTTTTGGTGGGGAACTTCTGGGTAAATAGAAGGAGAAGATATTCGTATCCATATAACAACTAAAGCTTTCCTCTCCAGCTTGGCCTCTCATGGCTCTTTCCTGGTGGCTTTACAGGCTGGTCTTTGCTCACCCTTCATGCTCTTTTTCCCCTGTTTCTCTCCCAGGTGCAGCTCCAGCCCCAAGCCATGTCCTGCTACAACCCGTGCCTGCCCTGCCAGCCCTGCGGCCCGACCCCGCTGGCCAACAGCTGCAATGAGCCCTGTAACCTGCAGTGCCAGGACTCCAGGGTTGTCATCCAGCCCTCTCCCGTGGTGGTGACCCTGCCTGGACCCATCCTCACCTCCTTCCCACAGAACACCGCCGTGGGATCCTCCACCTCCGCTGCTGTTGGCAGCATCCTCAGTGAAGCAGGAGTGCCCATCAACTCCGGGGGATTCGGCCTCTCTGGCTTGTCTGGCTTTGGTGGCCGCTACTGTGGCAGGAGATGCTTCCCCTGCTAAAGCTGCTGCACGTGGCTCTGATAAAGTCCCCATAGAGACCATAGATGGTCTTGTATTAAGGACAGAGCACGGGTGTGTTGCTTTGAGAGGCACTGAGCAATCCCAACACCTCTTTCAAAAGGACGGGGCCAGCCTGGGCTCTCACAAAGCACGGCCCATGCCTGCCCTTCCCCTCTGCCACTCTCTTCTTTCCCTCCCATGTCCTTTTTCTCTCGTGTCCCTGGGGCTGTAAGCCCCACAAAGCCAGTGTGAGGGGACCTGCTGGCCCTGCTCCCTCTGGGGGACATGCAGTTGGACACCCAATGGCATCTCTGTCCCACAGCAAGAGGGCCTCTATTCTCTTTCCCTGGTTCCCCATGCACAGGGATCGCCATTGAGAGGGAACTTGTTTCCTCCCTTTTACTCAATAAAATACTGATGCATCCCAGACAGCGCTTGTGTCTCCTCTTTTTCTCTGCTGATCTTCTCCCAACATGTCCAGGAAGGGGATCACAGAATCATAGAATAACCAGGTTGGAACAGACCCACCAGATCATCGAGTCCAACCATTCCTATCAAACACTAAACCATGTCCCTCAGCAACTCATCCACCCGTGCCTTAAACATCTCCAGGGAAGGTGACTCAACCACCTCCCTGGGCAGCCTCTGCCAGTGCCCAATGACCCTTTCTGTGAAAAATTTTTTCTTAATGTCCAGCCTGAACCTCCCCTGGTGCAGCTTGAGGCCATTCCCTCTCATCCTGTCCCCTGTCACTTGGGAGAAGAGGCCATCACCCTCCTCTCCACAACCTCCTCTCAGGTAGTTGTAGAGAGCAATGAGGTCTCCTCTCAGCCTCCTCTTCTCCAGGCTAAACAACCCCAGCTCTCTCAGCCGTACCCCGTAAGGCCTGTTCTCCAGCCCCTTCCCCAGCTTTGCTGCTCTTCTCTGGACTCGCTCCAGAGCCTCAACATCCTTCTTGTGGTGAGGGGCCCAGAACTGACCCCAGGATTCGAGGAGCAGTCTCCCCAGTGCTGAGTTCAGAGGGAGAAGAACCTCCCTGGACCTGTTGGTCATGCCGTTTCTGATCCAAGCCAAGATGCCATTGGCCTTCTTGGCCACCTGGGCCACTGCTGTTGCTCTGGGTTCTTCTGGGAGGGGGTTGTTGGCCATGGATGTGCAGTTGCTACGAACACATCCTTGCTTTGAGTGTACGTATCCATCCATCAGGCGGGTGACCCTTAGCCTTCTGAATTCTCTGCATCTTCGGGCTAGACAGAATGTTCTGAGGCTTTTAAATGGCCAGAGCTCATCCATACATGATTTTAGGTGTCTCTTCAAAACATTGTCTTCTCAAAGCTCAGCACATTTCTGCCTCTCCTCCCCAGCCAAGTGCTCAAGACCCTTCACTCTTCTGGACCCTAGCCTCTAACCACCCTCAACACAGGCAAGGTTGTTCTTCCTCTACAGCCCACACCTCATGCGTTGTTCTTGATGCATTCAGGAAAACACTGAGCAGAGCGGGATCCTCGCTCCAATCGATCTCCTGGCAACACTCTTCTCATCTTGCCCAAGCTGTCAATGACAGCCCATGGTGTCCAGGAGCAGAGCTGGCAGTCAAAGCTCTCTGGGTGGGGTTCCTGGAAACGCACCTTTCCCTGACCCTGGTTTTGGGCTGCTGCCTGTCAGGGGCTGAAGGATGTGTGGGGAGACAGGGCTGGCTGCTCCCAAGACAGCTGCCCCTTGGAGCTCGGGGTGTACACGTCATCTCGCCCAGCTGGGTCCTGCAGCAGGTCAGTAGCTCTTTTTTGTGAGCTCCAAGGCTCCTGGCAGCCTTTGCTGCTGGTGTCCACACTGCTCTGGAGAGCTCCTGGCCAGCCCTTGCAGACACTCAGCCTGCATGTTTTGCCTCTCCTGACCTGAGTCTCTCCTTGCCTCCCAAAACCTGTGTGGTCAGTTTACAGCATGCAGCACTCACCATCCTGTGTCACCTTGATCCTGTGTCCCACCGTGGTGGAGGGACAAGTTTAAGGGCAAGACTGAAAAATATCTTTGGGTGCATACTGGGACATGGAAGGGAAGGGACAAAACACAAAAAAACAAGAGGTGCAAAGCAATTCACCTCCCCCTCACATCAGCAGAGCCATGCCCAGTCAGCCTCCAAAGAGCACCTACTTTGGAAAGACCACACACAGTAAATTGATGAACGTGATGTTCTGTGACATGGGGTAGACCTCGGATAGGTTTAGGAAGGCTGTCCTGCTTGTGTCCCCTCACAGGTGTTTGCCCATCACTGACCTCCACAGAGGGGGATGCACAATGGAAATAGAGGTGGACTTGTCACAGCCGAGATGCTTCAACAGCAACTCCTGATAAAACATGGGCCTGATGGCCAGAGGTTTTGAGAATTCATGGTTGCCTCGCTCTCCTTTAAGTGACAGGTATCCTCAGACACTTTGGTGGCATTGAAAGAGGTACAGTCAACAGTTCAAGGCTGAAGAGGAAACTGGCCATTAGTGGTGCCCTTCCAGGGTTCATATTTTGACCAGTATTGTCCAAGACCTTATCAAGGACACAGAGGGAGGGATTGAGCACACCCTCAGTGAGTCTGTGTATGACACCAAGATGAGGGTACATCTGATACGCCTGAGAGGAGGGATGCAATCCAGGCAGGAATGAGAAATGGTCCCATGTTCAATTCCGCAACTTCAAGCAAGCCCAGTGTAACAGCCAGAAAGCCAACCATAAACTGGGCTGCATTGAAGTAGCGTGGGCAGCAGGTCAAGAGAGGCAATTCTCTACTTGTAGTGTAAGTTCGAGAGACTCCCTGGAGCTCTTTGTCCAGTCCAAGCACAAGAAAGAGTTGGGCCTCTTAGAGAACGTCCAGTGAAGGACGCAAGAATCATACATACTACAATGTACAGGAGGGGAATGAAGATCTTTAAGCCTAAAGAAACGAAAGCTCAGGGGAGACCTCACTGCAGTCTGGAAAGAGCTGGTAGGAAAGACTGGGAGGGACTTTTTATCAAGGCCTGTAGTGATGGGACAAGGAGCAACAGCTTTGGACCACAAAAGCATATATGTGGATATGATATAAGGAAGACATTTATGATAAGGAAGGTGGTCAGACACTGGAAAAGTTATCCTGGAGAATGAAAGGATGGCCCATCTATGTAAATGTTCATGGGCAGGTGTGATGGAACTTTGCGTAACATGATCCAATAACTGCTCTTCCTGCTCAGGCCCAGAGAGTTGGAACAGAGGATATTGGAATGGCTCTTGCAATCCACCTCACTCCATGATTCAATAGGAATGTCATTCTACATTAAGGCAGCCACTGCCCTGTGTTCCTCCCTTGGAAAACGCTATTGTCAGGATGGGTTCTCACTGAATGACATCAGGAAATTCCACCCTAAGGTAGCCGCTGCCCTGTGTTCCTTCCCTGGACAACACTACAGCCAGGACGGGTTCTCGCTGAATGACATCAGGAAATTCCATCCCAACTGAAAAAGCCAGACAATTTCAGGAGTGAGAGGATCACTCAGTGCAAGACTTGGCATAATCTATGCAAGCTTGTGTTGACAATCACTGACCAAACCATCCCCAACAGCCTCCTCCCAGAACCATCCCTGAGAGACATCTCCTTCCCTAGCCATCCTGGGAGAGCACCTGCAGGGGAAAGGATGAGACAGAAGCACAGGCTGGGAAGTGTCAGAACTTTAATGAGTCAAAGGAGGGAAATGAGGCCGATGAGAGCAGAGACCTCAGTGCAGGCAGCAGCTTTAGCAGGGGAGGCACCTGGTGCCACAGTAGCGGCCACCAAAGCCAGACAAGCCAGAGAGGCCAAAGCCCCCGGAGCTGATGGGCACTCCCGCTTCACTGAGGATGCTGCCAACAGCAGCAGAGGTGGAGGATCCCACGGCGGTGTTCTGTGGGAAGGAGGTGAGGATGGGTCCAGGCAGGGTCACCACCACGGGAGAGGGCTGGATGACAACCCTGGAGTCCTGGCACTGCAGGTTACAGGGCTCATTGCAGCTGTTGGCCAGCGGGGTCGGGCCGCAGGGCTGGCAGGGCAGGCACGGGTTGTAGCAGGACATGGCTTGGGGCTGGAGCTGCACCTGGAGAGAGGAAAGGGAGAAACAGTGAGCAGTGAGCAGGCAAAATGGGCGAGGAACAGAATCTCTCTCATCCATGAGGAAGACAAAAGATGAGCTGGAGAAGAAAGCTGGAAGTTGTGTCAGGAGTCCCACTGGCTTCACATCCCTCTCAGCTCAAAAGAGCCCTGACAACAACAACCAAGTCCAGGCAGATCCCAACGTACCCACAGCTCAGGACACACCTCAGACCAGTTACAATCCCTCTCCATCTCACACTTTCTATCTCCTCCCTCTCCCATGACAAGCAGCCCCAAACCCAAGAACAGGACGAAACAGGTAGTAATGTGTTTAGAAATCCAGTGGAGGAAGAGGAGGAAGAAGAAGAGAAGAAGGAGGTGACAGGGCTTAAAACTCACCTTGTTCCCAAGAAGAAGGAGGCAAGAGGAGTGTATGAGAGAGTGAGGAGAAGGGCCTGCTTTTATACTGCTCCTGCACTGCCCCAGGCCCACACTCACTGCACGCAGGCAGTAATTTTCCAGCAGAGTCACCTGCAAAACAAAACAGCCTCCCTGATGGCATAGGTTGTGGTTTTGTGTCCATCAGTGCTACCATTTCATTTCCTCGTTTCTGAGATGACCACTAGGTCACGGAGGGTCCTTTCAAGTACTAAAATGAGTGGCCAAGGACGTCCCAGTCAGGAACACATCAACACAGGCAGAAGATGTGCCCCAAGGGGCTGGAGGAGTCCCGTAAGGACATTGGATATGGGTGTTGGGGGAATTTGGAGAGGTTGTTTCCAGCCCCCGTTGCAGGAGAGTGAGCATTTCTTCCCACCGAGGCCTCTCCTGGGTACCCCAAGGCTCCTGTGCCCCAAGGTCAAGCTGAGGGCAGTGGCTGTAGGTCTGCCAGGAGCTGCGTACTTGGGCACAGCCCAGTGCTTGAGGATGGATTTCCTGGGGCAGACATGGAGCTGCCCTGGCTTGAGGGGAGTTCAGCCCTGTGCAACACACGGGGCTGTGGTCAGCACGTACTCCTGGCTTGACCTCATACCAAAAGGATGACTGACAAACAACCCAAAATGAGAGGGCGACTCACCATGGGTGGGCAGAGTCTGTCCCAGGAATCTTGCCTACTGAAGGCATTTTCTTTCCCTGCTGGATTACCTCCCATCTGCCTCTGTGTCCGCAGGGCAGGGAAGTTCATCACCTCCTTGATGTGGTCTGAGGGCTGGGTTTGTAGCCAGGACCCTTCTGAGCTCATCCCCTCCCTGAGCATCCTCAGGCATGTGGCATTGCAGGGTCCTGGCAGCCCTTGCTCCTTGGGAGGTCTGGGAAGGTTCCTTACCCCACCAAAGTTGTCGGGTTTGATTCCAGGCAGAGGAATCCTCTCGGCCATGGGAAAGGGTCATGCAAAAGCCCTAATGCCGGAAGAAGACCTCCGACTCAGAGATGGAGATGTTTCCTGCTCTCTTTCCTTTCCCTGCACGGGTCGTTCAGGAGAGCTCCTCAACACAGCCTGGTCTGTTTGGCCAGGAAGATGAGGTCTGTGCAACCATTCCCTTCCACTGGCCAAGTCTTTGCCCAAGATCCTTTCCTGCCCCTACAACTGCACGGTATCTGCAGACTTGTTGAGGGTGCAATACCTCCCATCCTGGAGGTCATCTATATGGCAGTGAAACAGCTGCTGACCCCACTCAATACATCTCTTGTCCCTACGACAGAATGCGTCCAGGTGCAAATTACACATCAAATCCTGGGAGACCAGCAGCCATGCCAGATGTTAATCCCTACACTGTCATCTTTCAAGCCTCTATTTCACCAGTAAGGACTGTCAGAGCAAACAGCATCCAACACCTTCTTTTGGTGAGATCAACATTTGCTGCACCTCCTAATCCACCAGTGCCAGGCACATCAACAAAGAAGGCCATGAGTTTGGTCAGGTCTGTTTTCCCTTCCATAAACTCATGCAGACTGATCTCAATGACTTTCTTGTCCTTTCATCTTGAGAAGTGGCTTCCAGGATGATTTGCTCCATCACCTTTCCTGAAGACTTCTTGAAGACAAGACGATCATTGGGTTTCTTTCCTTGCTCAGATGCTCTCCCTGATCGCAGGAACTTTCAATAGGAGTTGACAGTGACCTTATAGTGACACCAACCAACTACATGGGCCTTGGCATCAGGTTGCTTGCACTCCCATGACCTCTTGTTGCAAAGGTATTTGCAAACAATCACATTTAATTTCCCCAAGCCAACATACTCTGCCTTCACGGGATCACTCCTTCATGTAGGAGGCATCTTCTGCCCTTAGGGACATGATTGCAACTGGCAAGTCCCTAAGACACTCATCCTGGCACATGAAAGCAGCCTGCATTGCAGAACAAGCATCTCAGAAACCAGGAAATGAAATGGCAGCATTGATGGACACCAAAAATCCACCTGTGCCACCAGGGAGGCTGTTTTGTTTTGGAGGTGACTCTGCAGGAAAATTACTACCTGCGTGCAGTGAGTGTGGGCCTGGGGCAGTGCAGGAGCAGTATAAAAGCAGGCCCTTCTCCTCACTCTCTCATCCACTCCTCTGGCCTCCTTCTCCTTGGAAACCAGGTGAGTTATAATCCCTTTGTCCTCTTCTTCATTTCCTCTTCTGCCTTTCCTGGGACTCCTAAGCCCATACTAGACCCTTTGTCTCGTGGTGGCTCTTGAAGCTACTGGCCCTGACAGAGGGAAGGGAGAAGAAATTGTTGCATGGAGAGACACTGGAGATTAGCTGTGATGTCTACTCAGCCATGGCCTTTCTGGGGATGTCAATGGGTTTGTTTGCAATTGGTGGGGCTCTTTTGAGCTGATGGAAAGGGTCTCCCTCGTGATGAGGTAACAAACCATACCTCACTCCTCTTCCTCTGTTTGAACCTGCTTTTCTCCCAGGTGCAGCTCCAGCCCCAAGCCATGTCCTGCTACAACCCGTGCCTGCCCTGCCAGCCCTGCGGCCCGACCCCACTGGCCAACAGCTGCAATGAGCCCTGTAGGCTGCAGTGCCAGGACTCCAGGGTTGTCATCCAGCCGTCTCCTGTGGTGGTGACCCTGCCTGGACCCATCCTCACCTCCTTCCCACAGAACACCGCTGTCGGAAACTCCACCGGCGCTGCCGTTGGCAGCATCCTCAGTGATGCGGGAGTGCCCATCAACTCCGGGGGCTTTGGCCTCTCTGGCTTGTCTGGCTTTGGTGGCCGCTACTGTGGCAGGAGGTGCTTCCCCTGCTAAAGCTGCTGCCCATGGCCCTGGGGAAGGTCCCCATGGACACCCAAGATGGTCCCACATTGGGACAGAGCATGGGCTTGTTGCTTTGAGAGGGGCTGAGCAACCCCAGTACCCCTTTCAAAAGGACGGGGCCAGCCTGGGCTCTCACAAAGCACAGCCCATGCCTGCCTTTCGCCTCTGCCACTCTCTCCTTTCCCTCCTGTGTCCTTGATCTCTTGTGCTCCCCTTGGGCTGTGAGCCCCACCAAGCCAGCCTAGGGAGGACCTGCTGGCCCTGCTCCCTCTAGTGGGCAGGTAGATGGACACCTGGTAGCCTCTCTGGCACAGCTGTAAGGAGAAGACTCCTTTCTACCCTTTGTGCTCCCTGCACTGGGACCTCCACTTACATACATTCATTGTTCTCTTTTCACACCATAAAGTTCTGCTGCATCCCAGCCTGTGTATTTGACTCATGCTTTTCTCTCCAGGTGGTCTCACAAGATGGCCAGGGACAGAGAGATCACTCATCGGTGGCTCTGGTTGCTGGGGGGTGGGGTAGCTGTACAGTGATTGCCAACACAGATTGAATTGCCTGTACCCTCTGCCTGCGTGGGGTGCACAGGGACAGAACAACCCAATACAGCTCAGTATTTGCCACCTCTATGCTCTCAACGCCTTTTATTTCCCTCGGTGAGCTCAGTACTGTGCAGCAAGCTTTCAGGAGGAAGAGGGATGAAAGTGTTACTGACAAGGCAGAGGCAACAGCTTCCCAGAGAGCCCAGGAGAACCTGTCCTAACCATAGTATTGAGGTTTAGAGGTGCAGGATGAGGAGAAGACCAGATGGAAAAGAAAAGCATGAGAACAGCATGGGAACGTACTGCCCTGGCATCTTTAGCAAAACATTGTCCCAGCTGCTAGGGTCCACAGGTCCTGTGGTCTTCTAGCCATCACTAAGATGCTTTTTGTAATCTTGAGTTTCTGTGCTGAGAGCATTGAGGAGAGCTCCTTCACATGGCTTGTGTACTCAGATCAGGAAGCTGAGCCCCTCCTCCTCATTGCTGGCCCTATTCACGGTGGGCAGTGGCCAGAAAAGCCATCCTGGGACCATAGGATCAGAGCATAATCAAGTTGGGAAGGACCTCCAGGGGCCACTAGGTCGTTTCCCTTGCTCCAAGCTCAGTCAGCCATAAGCGTCCATGGACAGTTACTGCACAGCCTCCCCAGGCAATCTGTTCCACTGCTTGATGCTCCTCTTGTGGTTGGACTCAATGATCCGATGAGTCTTTTCCAACCTGGTGATTCTATGATTCTTGGGGAAAACCATTTTCCATCTACTGAGTCCGTAACTCTCATCTTTCAACATGAGCCCAGTGTTTCAAGTTCTCCAAGCATGCACTTCCACGACATTGAACCTGGATTTGTCTTCTAGGGAACATCATCATAGCTACTCCAAAACAGAGCTACACTCAACAAAGCTTCCTCTTAACACTTGTCAAACTCCAAGCTCTCAGTCTCTCCTCCCCATCCAAAAGCTCAAGTCCCCTCACATCCTGGACAACCTCTGCTGAACACACTCCACTTGGTCAAAAGTTGTTCATGCATTAGAGCAGGCTTTGAGGTGCCATCAGGAGAGTGCTGAGCAGAGTGGGACAGTCACTGCCCTCTGCCTCCTAGCTCAGGTTCTGCTCCTCTTGCACAGGCTGTTGATGACAGCCCTCAGTGCTCTGGTGCAGAGCTGGCAGTAGCACCTCTCTGGGTGGGGTTCATGATAAAGCCCCTTTCCCTGGCCCTGCTTTTGGGCTGCTGCTTGTCATGGGCTGAAGGATGCGTGGGGAGACAGGTCTGGCTGCTCCCAAGACAGCTGCTAGTGGGAGCTCAGCGTGGGCATGTGTCATCTCACCCCACTGTGTCCTGCAGCAGGTCAGCAGCTCTCCTTTGTGAGCTGCAAGGCTCTTGGCAGCCTTTGCTGCTGGTCACCGCACTGCTCTGGAGAGCTCCTGCCCAGCCCTTGCAGACACTCAGCCTGCACCTGCTGCTTCTCCTGCCCTGAGCCTCTCCCTTTGTCCCTGCCTACCCAGAACCTTTCCAAGGAAGCCCTGGGCAGAGACAGGGAAGGGTCAAGATCAGGAGGACGTAAACTCCCCGTGGGCCTGTGTGGTGCATTTACCAGTGTTCCCAGTGAGGTGTGTGGAGAATTGGAAGAGCAAGAGAACAAAATATCCTTGGGTGGAGGTCAGGGCAGTTTGACAAGAGAAGGGGCAAAACCAAAAAAAGACAAGCAATGCCCAGTCAATCACACACCATCTTGCACAAGCAGACCCTGCCCAGCCATCTACAGCAGAACAAATGCTTTGGAAAGGCTGCCCAGAACCTTTCAGTAACAACCACTGTATTAACAGCCCTTCACAACCACCTCCACCAACCCCTGCCAGAATCACCCCAAGGAACAAGTCTCGCCCTGAACATCTTGGGAGAGCCCAGGTAAAGAATCACACAGAGGCATAAGCTGAGATGCAGCAGAGCTTTAATGAGTCAAAAGAGGGAGATAAAGTCGCTTGCCGTGGAAATTCTGTTGCAGGGAGAACCAGGAGCAGAGGAGAGTCTGTGCCCAATGGCTGTGGGACAGAGATGCCACCAGGTGTCCATCTACCTGCCCACCAGAGGGAGCAGGGCCAGCAGGTCCTCCCTAGGCTGGCTTGGTGGCGCTCGCAGCCCAAGAGGACCACGAGAGAACAAGGACACGAGAGGGAAAGGAGAGCATTGCAGAGGGGAAAGGCAGATGTGGGGCATGCTTTGTGAGAGCCCAGGCTAGCCCCATCCTTTTGCAAGGGGTACTGGGGTTGCACAGCCCCTCTCAAAGCTACAAGCCCATGCTCTGTCCCTAGTGAGGGATCATCTTCGGTGTCCGTGGGGACCTTCTCCAGGATCCTGGGCAGCAGTTTTAGCAGGGGAGGCATCTCCTGCCAGAGTAGCGGCCACCAAAGCCAGAGAGGCTGAAGCCCCCGGAGTTGATGGGCACTCCCGCTTCATTGAGGATGCTGCCAACGGCAGCGGAGGTGGAAGAGCCCACAACGGTGTTCTGTGGGAAGGAGCTGAGGATGGGTCCAGGCAGGGTCACCACCACTGGAGAGGGCTCGATGACAACAGTGGAGTCCTGGCACTGCCGAACGCAGCACTCATTGCAGCTGTTGGCCAGTGGGGTTGGGCCGCAGGGCTGGCAGGGCAGGCACGGATTGTAGCAGGACATGGCTTGGGGCTGGAGCTGCACCTGGAGAGAGGACAGGGAGAAGCAGAGCATGGGTGAGAAGCAGCCTCTATCACCCCACCATAAGAAAGGCTAGGCTTATACTGGGAACTGGAGTTTCTACAGGGATGGAATCCCATGGGCTTCTCCCTCCCCTCGACGCAAAATTGCCCTGCCAAGAGCAATGAAACCCAAGGAGATCCCTACGAAGCCTACAGCTCAGGAGATGCCTAAGCCAACACCCAGCCTCTCTCCATCCCATCTCTTTTCCCTCCTTCCTACTTCCACAACAAGGACCACCATGTCCTGCCGAGGCACGGTGGAGCAGGCATCAGTCGAGGTGTCCACTAGTGTGAGACCTCAGCCTGGGGAAGCATGAGAAGCAGAAAGATCTGCAGACTCACCTGTTTCCCAAGAAGAGCAAGGCAAGAGAAGTGAATGAGAGAACAAGGTTTTTGACTTACTTTTATACTGCTCCTGCACCACCTCAGGGCCTGACGCTGTCGCTGTGTGGGCTGTAATTTTCCAACAGACTCATCTTAAATGGAGAATAAACTTCCTAATCACACGGTTTGTAATTTCTGTTTCCTTCATTGCCTACTTTTCATTTCCTCATTTTTCAAGCGCCCTTTGAGCCAGAGACGCTCCTTCTTTAAACTGGAATGGGAAGCCCAAGGATTTCTGGGGCAGGAATGCAACAGTGCTGAGGAGAGAACTCAGGTGCTGAAGAGGTCCCTCACAGGCATGGGACACCATTTGGAGCTATCCTGGTGGGCTCATTTGCAACTCTTCTTTCTTTCCAGTACTCCAAGCATTGCAATCCTCAGCTACCTATCTACAGATTCCCATGAATAAGGACTTGCTCAATCCTTCCCCTCTATCCCAGCTCACTCTGACAGTCAATGGTCACTCCTCAGGCTGGTGGGTTGTGCTTCTGGTTTAGCTCCCATTCTCCTCATCCTGCAATGTTTGAAGAGAAATTTCCTCACTCTCTCCTCTCTGGTCTCTCACTTACGTGTTCAATCCAGCCTGGGACATCTAAGTGGCTCTAGCACCTAGAAGCGGCAGGATTCCCACCCCCATATCCCAGGAACTGGATAAAATGCCTCATACCTTCCAACCTTAACTATTCTATGATTCTATAGTGGCCGTCCAGTACCTGAAGGGGCTACAGGAAAGCTGAGGAGGGACTTCCTCCAAATGCATGCAGTGACAGGACAAGGGAGAGCAGCTTTAATCAGAAGGGGGAAGATTTAGATTAGATATTAGGAAGAAATGACCCTCTCAATGAGGGTCAGGAGGCCCAGGTTGCCCAGGGAATTCATGGCTGCCCCTATCCTGGAGGTGATGAAGGCCAAGTTGGATGGGGCTTTGAGCAGCCTGATCCAGCAGGAGGTGTCAATGGCAGGGGGATTGGAACTAAAAGGGCTTTAAGGTCCCTTCTAACCCAAACCATTCCATGGTTCTATAAGTCTATGATCACAGAATCACTGAGTTGGAAAAGACCCACAGGATCATCAAGTCCAACCATTTCTATCATATGATTTTCAACACAGTGACAAACAGCCCCACAGGAGAATCTCAGGCCGTTGTTATTGGCCCCCATTGGATTTCTACAAAGCAACTGGGTCATGTCTTCAACCCACAATGATGCATTCCTGACTGAAAAACCCTTGGGTCTCTCATCTTAGCACTTGAAAGGAAACTCAAAGGGAAATGGCCATGGCATAGATCACAATATGAAAGTACTGCACTATGGAAAGCCAAAGCAGAGTCTGTGCCATTGGCTGGATGTCTTCAATTACAGAGTCTAGTGGAAAATTACTGCCTATATACAGCATGACTGCACACCTGGGGCAGAGATGGAGCACTATAAAAGCCATCCCAAACACCCAGTCCTTCATCCAGCTCTCTCGTCTCTTCCTTTTTGAGGATCAGGTGAGTCTGAAGCTTTCTCTTTTCCTTTCTCTCCTCTGAGCAGCATTCAGCTCCCCACCTAGCAAATGTCCTGCATCTCCTGTGGTGGGGTGACAGAGGCGGCTTCTCACTCAGAACCCATGCTCTGTTTCCCCTGTTTCTCTCCCAGGTGCAGCTCCAGCCCCAAGCCATGTCCTGCTACAATCCGTGCCTGCCCTGCCAGCCCTGTGGCCCGACCCCACTGGCCAACAGCTGCAATGAGTGCTGCGTTCGGCAGTGCCAGGACTCCACTGTTGTCATCGAGCCCTCTCCAGTGGTTGTGACCCTGCCTGGACCCATCCTCAGCTCCTTCCCACAGAACACCGTTGTGGGCTCTTCCACCTCCGCTGCTGTTGGCAGCATCCTCAATGAAGCGGGAGTGCCCATCAACTCCGGGGGCTTCAGCCTCTCTGGCTTTGGTGGCCGCTACTCTGGCAGGAGATGCCTCCCCTGCTAAAACTGCTGCCCAGGATCCTGGAGAAGGTCCCCACGGACACCCAAGATGGTCTCACACTGGGGACGGAGCATGGGCTTGTAGCTTTGAGAGGGGCTGAGCAATCCCAACACCCCTTGCAAAAGGATGGGGCCAGCCTGGGCTCTCACAAAGCATGCCCCACATCTGCCTTTCCCCTCTGCAATGCTCTCCTTTCCCTCTCGTGTCCTTCTTCTCTTGTGCTACCCTGGGCTGTGAGCCCCACCAAGCCAGCCTAGGGAGGACCTGCTGGCCCTGCTCCCTCTGGTGGGCAGGTAGATGGACACCTGGTGGCATCTCTGTCCCACAGCCATTGGGCACAGACTCTCCTCTGCTCCTGGTTCTCCTTGCAGAAGAATCTCCACTCAGAGTGATCTCATTTCCACCTTTTATTCAATAAAGTTCTGCTGCATCTCAGCCCATGACTTTGTGTTGTCCTTTTCCCTTGCAGTCCCTCTCCCAAGAAGATGCCGGGGGAGAGAGATGTTGCTCATGGGTGGTTTGGGGAAGGTGTTTTTTGGCGGTGGTTGTGCAGTGGTTGAGAGCACAATGATTGTTAACTACCACCAGGACCGTCTTTGTTGATCCTTTGTCCAGAAATGCCATCTTGGCCTCTGTGCGCATGTATGGAAGGACAGCAGCCACTCCAAGCTCAGCTGAGGACCTTGGGCAGTGCACAGTCCTGGGAGGGTAGCAGCCCCACAACATCTCGAGGAGGGGAGGAAAGGGAATTCTTCTTGCTCTGGATGCTGGTGTGCTTGGGGGAAAGGCTCAGGTAGAAAATGGACCATGAGAACAGCAGGAGGGAAAATGACACGAAGAGGTTCACAGTGCACATCATCTTCCTGCCTCCATCTGTGCTGAGAACCTGTAGCGAATAAGGCACGGACCCTGTCAATGAGGCAACACGTGAGATCACCTCTATTGAGAGGATGCAAACCTTACACAGTGTTTCTGTATCCAGTCAGCAGCTATCCCAGTGAATTTCCACCTGTGAGAAACCCACAATTACAGTGACAGAGTGCAACCTGCTATTTACCACAGATGTGCCCTTTATCTTTATGTTTTCCGTCTAATACATTCTTTTATTTTTAACTCACGGGTCTTAGCAAAGATTCCAAGGTCTCAACAAGCAAGCAAGCAGTAGAACACCAGCTGTTTGCTCTGTGCTTGCTGCCAATATCACTGCTATGTCAAGGCATCGGCTGCTTTCACCACAGTGAAATCTTTCATGCCTGCAAGGGCTTCTGGAAAGACACTGAGAGCAAGGAGAGAGACAGTGGGTTGTGCCCAATCATTCTTTAAGGGGAGTTGGGAAGCTCTCTGAAGCGGCGCTGTCACCAGCAGAAAGAGTGCATAGAGGGTAGCAGCTGAAGAAGGGAAGCTCCTCAACTGCTTCAGGACATCCCCGAGCATGATGAGGCCAGACCCTCCCAGAGCCTAACCAGCAGTGAACTTGGTAGTAGAGACACAGCCAACTTTCTGCACACAAGAAAATGTGTTCTGCTGGACAACTCCATCAATATAACCATGTTCCCCACTGTAGAGATCTTCCCACTGTGAGCAGGGTCTGCTGGGGTGATCAGTCTAAGAAGGAAACACACATGGCTTGGTTTCCTTGCCAAAGGGGCTGCTGTGTCCATGACATCTCTTGAATACACCACAACACACACCCCTGAACTTCAAGAATTGTCGGGACAGACTGTCAGGAGGTGAGCGAGTAGCTGCTTTCCCTTTTGCTTGCATTGTCTTCAAGAAAAAGAAGAGGTGAAGTCAGACATCACGGTAGAGGAGTTTGATTTCTCATGGACAACCAAATGGAAGATGAAATGGCAACTCAGCAATGCAAGCCCAGAGGAGACAATCAGCCAGAAAGTGAGCAATGGGCCTTTGATGCAGCAGCACAGCAGCAACGCACCTCCAGCATGGACTCCACGGCCTTCAGCAGGGTCTCCAGAGCCTTCAGTAGGGACTCCAGAGCCTTCAGTGGGGACTCCAGAGCCTCCAGCTCCAGGTATGTTTATCAGATGCTGATAGCGCTGAAGAGACAGTGATAGGAGAATTTCCAGTGCCCAAAAGAAGCCAGGATGGGGATGTGTCTCAGTTGAATATCTCCCTCCACGCTTTCAAATTCACAGGAGAAGGGATGTGTGTCCCCTACTGGGATCCTGGGAAACCAAGCACTTGCTGAGAACAGTGATGAGACCCCTTAATTGTTCAAGCCTCCTGGAAAGATCTCACAGTGCCTCTAGGGAGTGTTACTTGCATCAGAGTGGGCAGTGCAAGGTGGCCAGAGAGTCACCCTAACAGTAGGCCTTTCTGTGGACATCTCCAGTTCATGGCTCCTGTGTTCACCTGAAAGAGCTGCAGATGTGTCCCTCTGAGAGGGGCTTTCCAGCTCAGGGTTCCACTGGAATCAGTGAAAGTTCATGGCAGAGATGCAGACCTGGAAGCTCCAATGTGGAGGAGTCTGCATGGTGGACAGGAATGGAGGGGTTCTACGCCACCACGCTTTGATGCTCTTGGCCTGTTTATACCAGGAAACTTTGCAAGAGAGCCAACACACTGGAGCTACACTAACCTCCAAAGAGCAGCAAACTCTTTTCAGATGTTTGTTGTCCTTTCCTGCCCTGGAAAAAAAAGTGGGAAACTGGAGAGAGAAGCTATGACCACACTGCGGTGGAAAATATACCTCTTCTTCCAGTTATTCAGGTTTTGTTCCCTCATCCCTTAAGGAAACTAAGTCACAGAATCAGAGTCATTTAGGTTGGAGAAGACCTTTAAGATTGAGTCCAACCATGTAACATAAGGACAGAGATCTCTTCATGGAGCAGAGAACATCCATGCCCCTGAGGAGCTCATGAACTATATAATCTCCCATCTTCCACACACACATCCATGCTCCCCAGGTCTGTGTGTCCACAGCTAAACCGTGTCCCACTCCACAGCAGCACAGCCAGGCCTGAGACCTGCTTGTGAGTCCAGTCGACAGGAGCCAGTGCTCCAGCTGTGCTCCAACCACCGGGCTGCATCCCTGTGTGGCATCTGAAGGGACCTGGGTGGTGGTTTGCAGAATCCAGGCCTGTGCGTCACAAGACTTCTGCTTTGAATACGTATTGACAGTGGAATTGAGGGCACACTCAGCCAGTTTACCAATGACACGAAGCTGGTGGTGTGGTTGACATGCTGGAGGGAAGGGATGCCATGCAGGGGATCCTGGACACGCTGGAGAGGTGAAGCTGTGTGAATAACATGAAGTACAACAAGGCCAAGTGCAAGATTCTTATCCGAGGCCTTATGAAGAGCGGCTGAGAGAGCTGGGGGTGTTTAGCCTGGAGAAGAGGAGACTGAGGGGAGACCTCATTGCTCTCTACAACTACCTGAAAGGACGTTGTGGAGAGGAGGGAGCTGGGCTCTTCTCCCAAGGGACAGGGGACAGGACGAGAGGGAATGGCCTCAAGCTCCACCAGGGGAGGTTTAGGCTGGACATTAGGAAAAAAATTTTCACAGAAAGGGTCATTGGTCCCTGGCAGAGGCTGCCCAGGGAGGGGGTTGAGTCACCTTCCCTGGAGGGGTTTAAGGGACAGGTGGACGAGGCGCTGACGGGCATTGTTTAGTATTTGATAGGAATGGTTGGACTCGATGATCCAGTGGGTCTCTTCCAACCTGGTGATTCTATGATTCTATTCTGCACCTGGGTCAGGGCAATCCCAAGCACAGGCTGGGTGGAGAATGGATTGGGAGCAGCCCTGAAGAGAAGGACTTGGGTGCTGGGGGATGAGAAGCTCAACATGAGCTGGCAATGTGGACTTGCAGCCAAAAAGCCAACCACATCCACCACAGGGGAACCAGCAGAGCAAAGAAGGGGATTCTGCACCTTCAGTTCTGGACTCCCCAGCACAGGAAGGACAGGGAGCTGTTGGAGTGAGTTCTGACAAGGACATGGAGATGATCTGAGGGCTGGAGCATGTCCTGTACTAGGACAGACTGAGACAGTTGGGGTTGTTTTAATTTTAGACTAGACATTTGGAGGAAATTCTTCACGGTGAGGGTGGGGAGGCCCTGGCACAGGTTGCTCAAAGCAGTGGTGGCTGCTCCATCTCTGGAGGTTTTCAAGGCCAGGTTGGATGCAGCTTTGAGCACCTGGATCCAGCGACAAGTGTCCCTGCCCGTGGCAGTGGGTTGGAATCCAATCATCTTTAAGGTCCCTTCTGACTCAAACCATTCTGAGATTCAGCCTGCTGAAGAGAAGCCTCTGAGACCTTAGAGCAGCTTCCAGTGCTGAAAGGGGCTCCAGGAAAGCTGGGGAGGGGCTCTGGATCAGGGAGGGCAGGGACAGGACGAGGGGGAATGATTTTGAGCAGAAAGAGGGGAGATTGAGATGAGATTTTAGGGAGAAATGTTTTCTTGAGAGGGTGGGGAGGCCCTGGCCCAGGTTGCCCAGAGCAGTGGTGGCTGCCCCATCCCTGGAGGGGTTCAGGGCCAGGTTGCATGGGGCTTGGAGCAACCTGATCCAGTGGGAGGTGTCCCTGCCCATGGCAGGGGTGGGACTGGGACTGGGTGGGCGTTCAGGTCCCTTCCAACCCATCCCACGCCGCGAGGCGCTGCCCGGGGCGGCCCCGGGACCAGGCGCAGGCGCGGGAGGGACCGAGAGCGGCGGGAGCGGGGCCGGCATGGAGCTGGAGGAGGAGTGCGGTGAGGGGAGGGAGAGGGGAGAAAGGGAGGGGAAAGGAGGGAGGGGGAGGCGAAGGAAGAAAAGGGGGAAGGGGAAAGGAAGCGGGGAGGGAAGGGAAATCATAGAATCATAGAATAGTCTGAATCGGAAGGGACCTCGAAGCTCACCCAGCCCCACCCCCGGCCATGGGCAGGGACACCTCCCGCTGGATCAGGGGCTCCAAGGCCCATCCAACCTGGCCTTGAACCCCTCCAGGGATGGGGCAGCCACAACTTCCCTGGGAAACCTGTTCCAGGGCCTCCCCACCCTCATAGTGAAGAAATTTCTCCTTATGTCCAGTCTAAATCTGCCCCTCTGCAAGTTTATACCCATTGCCCCTTGTCCTATCACTTCATGCACTTGTGAACAGTCCCTCCCCAGCTCTCTTGTAGCCCCTTCAGGTACTAGAAGCTGCTCTAAGGTTTCCTCGGAGCCTTCTCTTCTCCAGGCTGAATAACCCCAACTCTCTCACCCTGTCCTCAGACAGGAGGTGCTTCAGCCCTCTGATCATCCTTGTAGCCTCCTCTGGGCCCGATCCAACAGTTCTATATCCTTCTTATGTAGAGGATTCCAGAACTGAACACAGTATTGCAGATGAGGTCTTACCAGAGCGGAGCAGAGGGGGAGAATCCCCTCCCTTGCCCTGCTGGCCACGCTGCTTTGGATGCAGCCCAGGACACGGTTGGTTTCTGGGCTGCGAGCACACACTGCTGGCTCATGTCAAACTTCTTATCAACCAGCACCCCAAGTCCTTCTCTGCAGGGTCACTCTCAATCACATCATCCCCCATCCTGTATTGAAACCAGGGGGTTCCCCAACCCAGGTGCCCCCCCCGTTTTACTCCTTTCCTCCTCTCTTTTTCTCCTTCCCCCCCTTTTTTTTCCTTTCCCCCTCTTTTTTTCTCCTTTCCCCCCCATAAAAAGAGCAGCAGAGCAGAAAGAATGAAAGAAGCTAGGTCATATCATGCATTTAGGCACTCCTGCTACTTCGCTGTTCAGTGCCTCAATTCACAGAGCCTCAATTCACAGATGTTTTAGCCAATTTACTAACTCCTTAGTTCCTAAATAATTGCATGACCTATGAAAAATTCCACTTAGAAGTCAGGTGCACTGTGTTAGGGATGCAGCTTCCTCAGCGATGAAACAACATTGTCTGGTATCCTTCCTCCAGTAAAACTGGCTGGTGATCAAAAGCAACTTGGTTCAGACTGAGGATGATCCTGCAGGCACTGGTAGGTGTCGGCATCCCACAGATTTTCCTCTGAGATAGCTGGAAAAGGGTTTTCGTCATGGAGTGAGTGTGGTTACAATCTAATATAGTGACTTAGAGTTGTTATGCTCAGTGCTGCTGACAGTTCTGTGTCTGCTCTGACCAACATCCAATCATGGCAAACTTCAAAATGCAGTTATGCAAAGCAGGCGCCTGCCTCAATGAATGGGTTCAAACTGGGAACAACTGGTTTCACTCCCGGAGGTCACAGCCCCGTTGTGGTGGAATGGCTTGTTCCCACCTGGCTGTGTTACTGTCACAAAGATCTTGTCTTTCTTACCTGTTTTTTTTCTCTCTCTTCTTCTGTTCTACAGATGTTTTGGATCCAGAGAGATTAATTCAATGTCCGTATAACAAACATCATCACATCAGAGCCTGCCGGTTTCCCTATCACCTTGTGAAGTGCCGGAAGGTAAGTGCCGAACGAGGCACTGGATGGGAGCGATTCTGTGCCTCTAAATCTGACATGTGTGTTCTCGCTCGTCTTACATTTTTGGGCTGGCTTGAGTACAAACAGCCTTTTTTTAGCCTTTATTCCATACACCTTTATTATTTGCTTAGGAATAGCTTCAAGCAAATATGAATTCACCCAAGCCCAGCGTGGCTGTGTTGAAAGGAGATGCAGGTTCTTCCTGGTTTGATCAGGGAGGGAATTCACTCTCTTCCAGTGGAGGCCAGATACATTTTCCCACATAGAGAGTCTGAGTTACGTGCACCCCTCTGGCTAAGGCAGAGAAGTGTTGGAATGCTGCAATTCACTCCTAAGCGCTGGAAATGCAGCTGCAGAGCAGGTTTTGGTGTTTTGTTTTGCTAATAACTGCTTGATGTGAGTCTGGAAGAAACTGCACATCCAGAGCTGAGTGCGTATGGGAGAGGGTTTTTCCCCTCTCCATCTTTTATCCAGAATTTGAATACAAGTCATTTAGTGGGAAAGGATTCTTTCCTCTCTTCTGTTGTCCCCGTGGTTTATTTTCTTTAAATCTTTCATCTGACTGAGTTCTGGGTTTTTGCTGAGACCTTTTAAAACCCAATTGCTCCTCTTTACATTTACCAGTAAGTTTGCCAAGTGTAATTTTAAAACAGTGTAGTAGTGCCAAGCCTCCCACGTTAGAAGGGTTTGTGTCCTGGCATCTGTACTGATAAATAATTCATTTTGTGCCTTAAAAATATTAAGTAACAAGAGAAAATGATGGACAGGGCTAAATAGCTCATACCTCCATCTTCCAGCATTCTGGAGGGCTAAAATTGTCCATCCTCTGAAAACTGTGGCAAGAGGGTGTATGCCAGCCAGGTGGACAGTGTTGGCGAGTAAGCTTTTCACCATGTTGGGTTTGTCCTTTTGTTTCATACCTGATGGCCACACAGTTGTGGTGAGACTGTAGAATTGTAGAATGGTTTGGGTTGGAAGTGACCTCAAAGCCCATCCAGTTCCAACCCTGCCACAGGCAGGGACACCTCAAGGTGCTCCAAGCCCCATCCAAACTGGCCCTGAACACCTCCAAGGATGAGGCAGCCACAACTTCCCTGGGCAACTTGGGCCAGGGCCTCCCCACCCTCATCAGGAAGAATTTCTTCCTAGTGTCTAATCTAAATCTTCTCCCTCGTTAGGATGATGTGGTGAGATAGTGATCACCAGTCCAACTGTCAGACGCAGCTGGTGTCAGTAAGCAATTAGCAAAAGAGCTCGGGATTATTATCTGATCCATCAAAAGATGCTACTGTGTGATTACTTGCAGTGGCAAGCGCCTGGGTGGAGATTGTCCTTCTTGCTTGGTAGTTTGTTGAATTCCCTATGCATGAAATCTAATTAAATGCTTCTACAAGCTTCCCATTGTTTATGTAAAATGCAGCCTTGCCTTGCAAATGAGGACGCTGCAAGCAGAGCAGGGTGAGTTCTTTCTGCTTGAACTGTGTCAGAATCACAGAATCATAGAATCGTTTGAGTTGGAAGGGACTTTAAAGTCCATTCGGTTTCAGGCCCCTGCCATGGGCTGGGACACCTCCCACTGGATCTGGTTGCTCAAAGCCCCATCCAACACGGCCTTGAACACCCCCAGGGATGGCGGCAACCTGGACCAGTGCCTCCCCACCCTCACAGGGCAACATTTCTCCCTAAGGTCTCATTTCAATCTCCCCTCTTTCAGCTGAAAACCATACCTCTTGGTCCTATCCCTGCCCTCCCTGATGAAGACCCCCTCCCCAGCTTTCCTGGAGCCCCTCTCAGCACTGGAAGCTGCTCTAAGGTCTCCCTGGAGCCTTCTCGTCTCCAAACTGAACAACCCCACCTCTCTGAGCCTGTCCTCACAGCAGAGGTGCGCCAGCCCTCAGATCAATTAGCATTGAGAAGCTTCTGCTGTGCAGCCAGAATAACTTGCTCTTGCTTGAAAGAAACAGTGGAGACATGAGGACATGACAACCCTGACTGTATCGATGTGGGAACAGCAGCTGCCTTGGGTGTCCTTGCAGCCTGTGCCACAGGGGAGGGGGTTCTGTACAAGACACCTGCATCCTGGAGTGTGAGACGGATCCCTGACCAGCAGAGCTGCCTCAGCCAGAACCAGGCAGTTGCTGGGACAGTGGAAGAGTTGTGCTTTACCCCAAAAGGCTTTATCATGAGGTTCAACAAGGCCAAGTGCAAGGTCCTGTACCTGGCTCAGGGCAATCTATGGTTTCAGTACAGGATGGGGCCTGATGTGATTGAGATCAGCCTTGCAGAGAAGAACTTGGGGTGCTGATTGATGAGAAGCTTGATGTGAGCCAGCTATGTGCGATTGCAGCCCAGAAGGCCAATTGTGTCCTAGGCTGCATCAAAAGAAGCGTGGCCAGCAGGGTGAGGGAGGGGATTCTGCCCCTCTATTCCTCTCTTGTGAGACCTCATCTGGAGTGTTGTGTCCAGTTCTGGAATCCTTAACGTAAGAAGGAGATGGAGCTGTTGGAACGGGTCCAGAGGAGGCTACAAGGATGATCAGAGGGCTGGAGCACCTCCCATACAAGGACAGGGTGAGAGAGTTGGGCTTGTTCAACCTGGAGAAGAGAAGGCTCCAAACGGACTGTATAGTGACCTTCCAGTACTTGAAGGGGGCCTACAGGAGAGCTGGAGAGGGACTTTTTACAAAGGTATGGAGTGATAAGACTAGGGGCAATAGGTACAAACTGGAAAGGGGCAGATTTAGACTGGACATAAGAAGGAATTTCTTCACTATGAGGATGGGGAGGCACTGGAACAGGTTTCCCAGAAAAGTTGTGGCTTCCCCATTCCTGGAGGTGTTCAGGGCCAGGTTGGATGGGCCTTGGGCAGCCTGATCCAGTGGGAGGTGTCCCTGGCTATTGCAGGGGGTTTGGAATTAGGTGGTCTTTAAGGTCCCTTCCAACCCGAACTGTTCCATGATTCTGTGATCATCTGCAAGGGTTGGGCTGATTTCCCGCAGGGACAGCCCGGTGCTGCCAGTAGAACCTGGGTCCAGGAGAGTTTTATTTGAATGGTGATCCTGTAGCACCAAAGTCCCCAGGGAGACCAACTCCCTGACTGTTTAGAAAGGTGTAAGGAATTTCTCTGCCTTCGGGCAGAAGTTTAAACTTCAGTGGGTTAGAGTTGCCTGACATCTCTCAGCTGTTGTTATTAAAATGTTTTCATCTGTGCTTTAAAACACCAGCCACGTGGCCAGCCTTGCAGCCAGCTACAGGGAGTTTGGCTGGGAATGTATTATTTTGGTCACATCCTGTGTGGCTCAGTTTCTCAGTGAACAATGTTTAAAGAGTGTCCTGTTGGTTTCATAGCATCAGCATTGCTTGGTTGGAAAAGACCTTTGAAATTGTCAAATCCAACCATACCTGTCCACTACTGAACCATCCCTGAGCTCCTCATCCACCCATCTGCTACGTCCCCGCAGGGATGGAGACTCCACCAACTCCCTGGGCAGCCTCTGCCAGTACCTCAGACCCTTGCAGTGAAGAAATTTTTCCTAATACCCAATCTAAACCTTCCCTGGTGCAACCTGAGGCCATTTCCTCTCATTATCACCCGTCACTTGGGAGAAGATACCAACACCCACTTCACCACCACCTGCTTTCCAGGAGCTGCAGAGGATGATGAGATCTCTCCTCAGCCTCCATTTCTCCAGGCTAAACAACCCCAGGTCCTTTAGCCACAAGGTTTCCCCTTGTATTTTCATTAAGTCTCTGGACAATATGTTGCCATTCCTTATTTCATCTTTTTTTTTTAAAGCAACAGCAAATATCCTCTTTTTTTTTTTTCCTATGGATCAGCAAGAGATAAGTGGACACAAGAGATACAGGACATGAGTTTTATGAGGAGCAGTTGAGGGACCTGGGGCTGTTTAGTCTGCAGAAGAAGAGGCTGAGGGGAGACCTCATCACTCTCCGCAGCTCCCTGAGAGGAGATTGTGGTGACGCCGGAGCTAGTCTCTTCTCCTGAGTAACAAGTGAGAGGAAATGGCCTCAAGTTGTACCAGGGAAGGTTTGGATTGGATATTAGGAAAAAATCCTCTCCCAAAAGGGCAGAGGTGAAGTCTCCATCCCTGGAAGAATTCAAAAAGTGTGTAGGTGTGGTGCTTGGAAACATGGTTTCGTCAGCACCGTGGTGTTGAGCTGACAGTTGGACTGGATGAGCTTAGAGGTCTTTTCCAATCTTAATGATTCTGTGATTTTATAGTTTTGTTTTTTCATTGTCTAGAGCCACCCTGAAGTTGCAAAGGAACTGGCCGTGTGCCCCTTCAACGCTCGCCATCTGGTCCCTCAGGCTGAGCTCAGCGATCACATCACGAAGTGCACTGACAGAGGGCTCATCGAACAAGTTGTAGGTAAGACACCCACCCCTGCTCTGAGATGTTTGTTCCTTCTAGAGACTGAGGGTTCCTGTTTGTCAGGACAGCTCATAGAACAACCAAAAAGTGGGAATCAAATTATTGTCTGTAATTTTGTATGACACAGCATTTTTGGGGAAAACTAAGTCTTATTTGTGTTGATTTATTGAGCAAGTTCATGAGAACATTGCAGTGCTCCCAGCAGGCCTTGTGCATGTTTTATCACCAGGTTTTTTGAATAAAAAGGACGTACCCTAGGCTGCACACACTGAAGAACCTCCAGCAGGAGCTTGGATGCCTTAATGACCAGGACAGGTCCTTCTTTTTGTCGAGCTTATCTCCCTTTGTTGAGGCTGTGCTTGCTCTGCAGCTGTGCTTCCTTCATCTGCCGTACAATTAAGACTTCAGTCTCCTACTCAGTGGGAGGGCGGCTATCCAAGAGCCCAAAAATATTTAGGAAGATATCATGTCCTATGCAATCTCTTCTATCCACTGCAGTGGCTCTGGTGATGCCAGCATTGGTGTGAGCGGGTTTCCTCTTCACTCAAGCATTCCTGCTGCAAAGTTCCAGTGGGCAGAGTCTTTTCCTGTTCTTTGACAAAGGACAGATTTGAAGTTGCTCTGTTTCAGATCAATACCAGGCTCCTAAGTGGACCCAACCCATGTGGGGTTTCCCCTAAAGCCAAGAGCTGTTCCACAGCTTAACCCAAAGCACTTTGTGCCTCTGAAGCAGGATGAGTTTCCTCTCTTCCAGAAATGAATCAGTCCTCTGGCTTCCAGAGAGAGCAGATGAACGCTGTGAGCACATGGCAGGCACCTCCGTGTGATGAAGACTGGGAAAGAGGTGAGGAACTTCCCATCTGCCACACTGCTGCCTGCTTCGTGGTCCTGTCCTTGAGGTCCACTTGTGAGTCCAGGGATGCTGTTCACTCAGGTCCCAGTTGTAGGACACCCTGCTTATGTTCATTCCAGAGAACACGCAGGCTTTTCATGGTGTAGAGAACTCAACGTGTCTGCGTAGGTGGCATGGAGGTAGATTACCCAACATTTGCTCCTTCCCAGATAAGTTTCTGTACGTACAATGATGGCAGTGGAAGTGGAACTTGAAATTCTGGAGCATGTCTAGAGGAGAGCAACAAAGCTGGTGAAGGGGCTGGAGGACAGGTCTTGTGAGGAACAGCTGAGGGAGCTGGGGTTGTTTAGCCTGGAGAAAAGGAGGCTGAGGGGAGACCTCATCGCTGCCTACAAATACATGAAGGGAGATTGTAGAGAGATGGGTGCTGGGTTCTCCTCCCAAGTGATAGGTGATAGGATGAGGGGAAATGGCCTCAAGTTGCCCCAGGGGAGGCTTCAGGCAGGATATTAGGAAAAATTTCTTCACTGAAAGGGTTCTCAGGCACTGTCTGAGACTGCCCTGAAAGGTGGTGATTCTATGATTCTATGTGGTGGGGCCACCATCCCTGGAAGTGTTTAAAAGGTGGGCGGATGAAGTGCTTAGGGATTTGCTTTAGTAGTGGACAGGTACAGTTGTGCTTGATGATCTCAAAGATCTTTGCCAACCTGGTGATTCTATGATCCTTTTCCTGTTCCTCAGTTAAATGACAGTGAAGCAGACACATTCATTATTAGATCAGCTTTTACTCCCCCTTGAACATGTAAAAGTGTGACAGAGATATTCCTGATCTGATGGTGGTTGCTGGAGCTTCAGTTCAGAGCCGTAACATGTGTTTCATTTTGCAGAGTTGTCGGAGCAGTCGGATTCTCCTTTTGTTTGGGGCATGACCAGTTTTGGCATGAACAGGTAGGGAATATGAGCTTCATTCCTTAAAACAATGCTTTGTCTAGTGGGAATACTGCAGCCCTCTCGCAACCCAGCCCCGATGGCTGGACACGGGCTAACTCTGCTGCTGTAAAGACCCCGGAGGAGCGATACTGATGAACAGCGAACATTCTTAGGGTGCTGCTCCACTGTTAACACGTTGTCCAGTGACTGGCGCCTACGAGAGAAGGAAGCCCTTAGGTGCACAGATACTCTGCTCTTGTGTGCACTTGGCATTCTGTTCCTGCTGGAGGCCTGGCCAATGCACTGGGAAGAGAAGTGGTGAGCCTTCAGCTGCCTTTGGAAATCATAGAATCATAGAAAAACGAGGTTGGAAGAGACCCACTGGATCATCAAGTCCAACCATTCCTATCAAACACTAAACCGTGCCCCTCAGCAACTCATGCACCCATGCCTTAAACCCCTCCAGGGAAGGTGAATCAACCAACTCCCTGCGCAGCCTCTGCCAGTGCCCAATGACCCTTTCTGTGAAAAATTTTTTCCTAATGTCCAGCATAAACCTCCCCTGGCGGAGCTTGAGGCCATTTCCTCTCGTCCTGTCCTGGCTAGAGAACAGGCCTTATGAGGAATGGCTGAGAGAGCTGGGGGTGTTTAGCGTGGAGAAGAGGAGGCTGAGGGGAGACCTCATTGCTCTCTGCAACTACATGAATGGAGGTTGTGGAGAGGAGGGAGCTGGGCTCTTCTCCCAAGGGACAGGGGACAGGACGAAAAGGAATGGCCTCAAGCTCCACTAGGGCAGGTTCAGGCTGGACATTAGGAAAAAGTTTTTCACGGAAAGGGTCATTGGGCACTGGCAGAGGCTGCCCAGGGAGGTGGTTGAGTCACCTTCCCTGGAGGTGTTTAAAGAACGGGTGGACGAGGTGCTGAGGGGCATGGTTTAGTATTTGATAGGAATGGTTGGACTCGATGACCCGATGGGTCTTTTCCAACCCAGTGATTCTATGATTCTAAATCAGACCCCCCCCCCGCCTCACCCTTTGTAAAGCACAGTCACAGTTTGGGGTTTGAGGGACTTGTCACTTGTCACGCTTTTGGGAAAACTTTCTAGTGTCGAAAGTGTACACAGCTCTCCAAGCACCACCCGACTGTCAGGGTACCCCTGTGGTTCTGCTCTCCATGCTCTAGTAAAATGCATAACTTCGAACAAGTGCATTTGTTGGGAGAAGTAACTGCTGCCTTTCAGTTCCAGTATCGCCTTGGCACAGAAGAACTGCTTGCCCTCTAGAGTGCGTGTCCCTGAGTCCCTCCCCTACACCGTATCGTGGAGAGTCTGTAAGTACACTCTGTGCTGACTTCTGTAGATGGCGAAAGTTGCTGAAATCTCTGGCTGCTTCTGAAGGAATCTGATTTCTGGAGCATCCTCCATGTCCTTTATTTCATATTCCTGACAGGCCCTTCTTTAAAGGGTTCCAGCTGGAGCAGCCTGGCTCCCCAGCCACTCTGGTTCTGCCTCTAAACATGTCCTTCCATGCTATCTTTTGCTGACTTTTTTAATCATCCCATCTTAAACCAAATTAGTGCCTTGCTTTTTGCAACTCCACTCACTGTCAGATGCTGCCAAGTCAGAACAGGGGTAAAACCAGGCTTAAACCAGCACAGCTTGGGGGAAAAACTATGTCTGGATGTGGGAAGGAGGGAGCTTCCCCTGTGGAAGTGCCTGATGCTGAAATCCCAGACCGTTATTTGCCATTAGCTGAAAGCAGAAGCTTGAAAGTGCTTTGAGGAATGACCATCTTGCTTCCCCATCAGAGATACTAAACCCAGTACTCTTGTTGCTTCGCAGACGTGGCTCTGCATGCACAGTCCAGGGACACTGCAATGGTGTCAGCCTCAACCTGCCAAACAAACTGAGATGCCACTTGTAGATAAGCGCAGTTACAAAGGTGACAAGTGCTGCCTCTTCAGCACAGGACGCTCTCACCTTGGGGAGTGGAGGAAATTCCCCTATTTTTCTGCAACTGATGCAAAAAACCCGTCTTAGTGTATTACTGTCTCGTCCTCCTGGAAGTCCGTTCCTTCCCAGCACTAAATTACTCCCTTTGTAGGACCACAGAGCTCCTGTGGATGACGCCTACAGGAGAGCTGGGGAGGGGCTCTTGATCAGACAGTGAAGGGATAGGATGAGGGGGATGGTTTTCAGCTGAAAGAAGGGAGATTGAGATGAGATCCTAGGAAGAAATGTTTCCCTGTGAGGGTGGGGAGGCCCTGGCCCAGGTTGCCCAGAGCAGGAGTGGCTGCCCCATCCCTGGAGGGGTTCAAGGCCAGGTTGGATGGGGCTTGGAGCAACTGGATCCAGTGGGAGGTGTCCCTGCCCATGACAGGGGGTGGAACTGGATGGGCTTTGAGGTGCCTTCCAACCCAAAGCAGAAGGGATGCAATCAATGCTGGGGCTAGAGGGAAACGCTCACCAAAAAAAGGCAGGTGGGCGTGAGTTCAGGCCTTGGTGTGGTAGAAACTCTGTAGTCCCATTTCAGTGGAAGTTAGGGACCACACACAAAGGAATTTCTACCCTGCACCATAAGGATGTGTCTTGCATCTGCGAAGGAACACTCTCTATTCCTATTTTTGGGCATTTGTGGTTTCTGGAGTGATTTCTGTGGAACTTACGCGGGCCATTAGTGAGAAGGTTTGGTGGTTTGCTGGGGAGGTGCAGAAAATCCTCTGCAGGGAGCTGTGGTCATAGCATGCATGGCTTGTGACCTCGTGTTTGAGGGCCTGCTACAATCTGCAGAGCATCAAGTCAGTCCTGAGAGTTTCTCCAGCCTGTAAAGAGGCTTCCAACTGGGTAACGTTGAATCAAAGTCATATGGATCAGCCAAACTTGAGAAGTATTTTTGTGTGCGTGACTGTTTGCATTTTGCCTTCTCCGTGTCCAAGCACATTCCTGCAGAGTGTGGGAAGGGGACAACTTGGGCTTCAAACCACACTGGCATTTACAGAGACTTCTACCTCCTTCTAGGAAGCATCCAGGTCACAGCTCTGCAGCATCAACCCTTCACTTTGTCACATGGGTGCTTCCAGCCAGATTCCCAACAGGAATCTTCAGGGAATTCTGTAGAATACGCTTAAAACCAAACAGGTGACATTTGAAGAGTACAGTTCAGTACTTGTTGAGTTTCCTTTAGGGTTTTGTAGTTTTCTTTAGACATCAAACACCTTTAAGAGCTCTACCTTAAATGTTCCTTGCTGGGATGGGGGTTGGGGCGGGAAGAACAGTTTAAATCATTAAAAATACATGTTTGCAATTGTGTAAACATTTGGATTAAGCAGTTTACATCTAAAAATTGAGGCAAAGTACAAAATTAAGTCTAAATATGCAAAGAATTAAGAAACCGGCCATGGGATCTGTCTAGAAAGAAATTAATGCCTCACATTTTGAAAAGGAAGGGTTTTTTTTAAGTTCTGTTCTGTCAAGGTTCTTGTTGGCAATTGAGAATAAAAAGGTTCTGAACCCTTGGCCCCGTGTTGTGTTTTTTAAAGACGTGAGCAGTGATTCATTACGCTCGTGTTCTGTTGAATAAGCAACCACTTACACAGTGAGCTCCACTCCACCTTCATTTTTGTGACTTGGATTGAAAGTGGTGACAAGTAGTGGCTGTTGGATGGTTCCTGGTTTGAACGCAGCAGCTCATTTCCAGGGTTTGTGGGCAGAGCTTTCTAATTCCACAGCTAGGCACCATAATTGGGCCTCATTATCCATTTAATTGTGGGTTGGTGACAGACCGGCAGTACTCAGTGCAGTAATTGCCTGCTTTTCCTTGTCTGCACTGCAGAGGAGGTGAGCCTGGCATGAACCTACTTCTGGGAGGCAGAGAATCATGGAATCATTAAGGTTGGAAAAGACCTCTAAGCTCATTCGGTCCTACCATGAGCCCAACTCCGCCATACCTCCTAAACCATGTCCTGAAATGCCATGTCTACAAGGTTTTTGAACCCCTCCAGAGTTGGTGACTCCACCAGTGCTCTGGGCAGCCCCTGCCAGGGCGTCACCACACTTTGAGTGAAGAATTTTTCCCTAATACCCAGTCTAAACCTGCCATGGTATCCCAGGCCCCAGCTATCTGTCAGGGTGAGCCCTAGGAGACCACTGTTCTCCAATAGCCCTGCCTCCCTGGGAAGGACCAGATGGGCTTGGAAGGTCATGGTTGTGACTTTGAAACATCTGTGGCCGCAATAAGTGGGGGAGAGGAACTGGGTTTTTCTGGTAGTGTAGGTGCAGCCAACACCGGACAGTGCTCAGATATGAAATCCCATGTTTTTCTGGGCAACTTCCTCAAGCATGTCCTGCCCAAGCCCCTGTAAGTGAAGAGCACGGAACCCATCATTTTACTGTTCCCTGCAGTAACTTGGGAATGCAAGATTATCAGGCTATAAGGATGTAAAACACATATTATCCTCCTCCACCATTATGGCTATTTAAAATCATAGAATTGTAGAGTCAGAGAATGGGTTGGGTTGGGAGGGACCTCAAAGCCCGTCCAGTTCCACCCCGCTGCCATGGGCAAGGACACCTCCCACTGGATCTGGAGAAGAGTAGGGTGATGTTGGGGACCAGGCTGCCCGGGGGCTCCCCAGCCTCAGTGCTTGAGCTGTGCCCCTTGCTTTGCAGCAGCGGTTTCGCTTGAGTTACACCCAGGAGATGCGTGTGCTGCTCCCTTTGACTCCCCAAGAACCCACCTCCTGCTTCTCAGCTCCCAGTTCCAGCAGGCGAGGGTGCCTGGGGTTACTGGAAGCAGCACAAAGGCTCCTTTTCTGGCAGAGCAGCCTCTGCCCCAGATCTCAATTCTACAACCAGACCACATCTAAGAAGTCATTTCCCCTTCCCTGGCTTTTACGCTAGGTTGTAACTCGTAAATCCAAAAACGTGGATTGCTCGGCACTGGGTGGGAAATCAAAGCCACAGCACACACGGCTGTGTATTTCTCTCTTCCCTTTAGCCAAACCATGCAGACGAGGTGGCTCCTTGTGCAGGTCTGACCCACACATTCCAGAGCAGGTGACAGACCAGTCACTTCCAATCCAGTGTCCGGGAATGACTTTCCTACCCAGAGCTCCCAGCTTGGGTGCCTGGTGACAGCTCTTCCAATACCCTGGAGTGCCCAGGTCAGTGTGGGACGGACCATGGCCATAACGTCCCACCCTTGCTGCCACGATGTCCCTGTCCTGGCAATGCAGCCATGAGCCACTGGGATTGCAGGCACTGCCTGGTGCCGATTGCTCCAGAGATGTCCCTGTCGCTCAGGCTCCAGTAGCAGGCAGACACTTGCACACTTATTCCAGAGCCCCATCACCAAACCATAGAATCATTAGGTTGGAAAAGTACCTTTGAGATCACCGACTCCAACCGTACGTGTCCACTAGTAAATCATGTCCCCAAGCACCTCATCTACTTGCCTTTTAAATACCTCCAGGAATGGGGACTCCCAGTCCCTCCCAATGGTTGGACTCGATGATCCGGTGGGTCTCTTCCAACCTGGTTATTCTATGATTCTGTGATTCTGTGATTCTATGATTCAATGACACTTTCTGTGAAAAATTTCTGTCTGATATCCAGACTGAACCTCCCCTGGCAGATCTAGAGGCCATTCCCCCTTGTCCCCTGTCACTTGGGAAAAGAGGCCAGCTTCCTCCTCTCCACAACTTCCTTTCAGGTAGTTGTAGAGAGCAATGAGGTCTCCCCTCAGTCTCCTCTTCTCCAGGCTAAACACCCCCAGCTCTCTCAGCCGTTCCTCATAAGGCCTGTTCTCCAGCCCCTTCCCCATCTTCGTTGCTCTTCTTTGGACTCACTCCAGAGCCTCAACACCCTTCTTGTGGTGAGGGGCCCAGAACTGACCCCAGGATTCGAGGAGCGGTCTCCCCAGTGCCGAGTCCAGAGGGAGAAGAACCTCCCTGGACCTGCTGGTCACGCCGTTTCTGATCCAAGCCAAGATGCCATTGGCCTTCTTGGCCACCCGGGCCACTGCTGGCTCATGTTCAGTCGCTGTCAACCAACACCCCCAGGTCCTTCTCCTCCAGGCAGCTTTCCAGCCACTCTTCCCCTAGTCCCAGGGTTGTTGTGCCCCAGTTCCAGCTCTTGTCTCTCTGCACGCCATTGATGGGGATCACTCCTTCTGTTTCCCAGGCTTGATGAAGGATGTTGGCTTTCTAAAACACCAAAATGAGTCCTGGAGACTTGATTCGCCAGCATTTTCAGTACCAATGTCTCAGACAACTCACCTGCCCGTATTTCATGGCTCCGATGCCCCGGGACGCCCAGGCGTGTTGTCATTTCTGCAGCCCATTTGCAGAATCTGGCTGTCACTGTTCCTCTCTGGTCGTCAACCACTGTTTTATCCCCCACTGCATTCGTTCATAGTTTTTCTCCTCCCTAAATCAAAGCACAAAGTGGTAGGAGAACAGGAGCCAAATGATGGCCTGGAGGAGGGTGGGTTGCTGCCAGAACCCACCAAGGCTGCAGGAGCTCCTGCTCCCTGAGTGCAGGGAGGTGGAATGGGTCCTGAGTGGGTGCAGGGAAGACAAAGCAGAGCAAGGCAGGAGCTCCCTCTGCAGAGCAACCATCAACACTGTTGTGTTTGATCTAATCATGGAGTCATCAAGGCTGGAAGAGCTCTCTCAGCTCAGCAGGTCCAACCATCAGCCTATCCCCACCGTGCTGACTGAACCCTGTCCTTAAGTGCCATGGCCACATGATTTTTTAATGCCTCCAGGGATGGAGAATCCACCCCTGCCCTGGGCAGCCTCTGCCAGGGCTTCAGCACTCTGTCACTCAAGAAATGTTTCCTGATGTCCAACCTAAACCTTCCCAGTGCAACTTGAGGCTATTTCCTCTCATCCCATTGCTTGTCACTTGGGAGAAGAGCCCAGCACCCACCTCACCACAACCTCCTCTCCAGGAGCTGCAGAGAGCTATGAGGTCTCCCCTCAGCCTCCTTTTCTCTAGAACAACCCCAGGTTCCTCAGCTGATCCCTGAGCCCCTGGGCTCCAGACCCTACAGCGTGTTATCGTTCACCATCACCTTTGGGCTGTGTTATAGCACATGAAGAGAAGTGTTTCTCCTCCATCGGCAACACCCAGTATTGTAGCCACGGGCAGTGTTGTTATTTGTGTTCTACTCAAAAATAGGTGTTAATTCTTAATATCCTTTGCAATCATGCCATTGGAACCATCCCACAGGAACATGAATGAAGCTTTGGTTGCAAGTCCAAACATCCCTGGTACCTATCACTCCTATCTACCTTCTCACTGCATTCTATCCCACAATTTTTCATTATTCATTATCTCCTCTCCAATCTTCATATCCATTAGGCACATTTTAATTGCTGGAATACTGACAGCACTGTCTCTATTTCAAAGCTTTTACCTTTCTGTTTGATACTTTCCTAGATTTCTTCCACAGATCCAGGTGCTCCTTGGGGCACGCGGCTGAGCCGACAGTGCTGCTCCTAGGCTGGAGCTGCTCTTCCCAGGTTGAAGAGCACCCCAGAAGACACTGTGTGCAGACCTGTCTCAGCAAGCTGCCCAAGGCTGAGCTGATCCAAGGATCTCATTTATACCTGCAGCATTAGATGAATTATTAACTATTTTGTTTTCTTTGCTGGAGACCTTAGAGCAGCTTCCAGGACTGAAAGAGGCTCCAGGAAAGCTGGGGAGGGGCTCTTCATCAGACAGTGAAGGGATAGGATGAGGGGGATGGTATGAAGCTGAAAGAGGGGAGATTGAGATGAGATCTCAGGGAGAAATGTTTTCCTGTGAGGGTGGGGAGGCCCTGGCCCAGGTTGCCCAGAGCAGTGGTGGCTGCCCCATCCCTGGAGGGGTTCAAGGCCAGGTTGGATGGGGCTTGGAGCAACCGGATCCAGTGGGAGGTGTCCCTGCCCATGGCAGGGGGTGGAACTGGATGAGCTTTGAGCTTCCTTCCAACCCAAACCGTTCTGTGACTGTATATTTTCTGATGCTGTACCTGATTTGTAGTTATGGGGAACTAGAATCACTGCAAACCAAAACATAACTGCAAGAGAAAGATAATCTACTGTCGCTGCTGGGATGGACACAACATGCAAAAGTTGAGCAAAGACCTTCTTTGTTGTTACTACAAGCTCTTTTATATCTTTTTTAAGAATATACGTTTATATCTAATTGGTTCAACCAAGGAGCAAGAGTTCACGATTGGATTTTTTTCCTCTTGTAACTTCAATAAGCTTTCTCTATTTGCAGTCTGGCAGTTCCTTTATCTTGTTTACTCAGCTTTTCTTGGGACATTCCAGCCTCTTCATGGATACACGGGTATCTGCTCAAGGTCAATGTTAAACTTGCATTCCTCTCCCTCGGGCCAGCCGAGGTCTCCCACAATCTACCCCTCATCTAATTCCCTAGCCAAACAGATCGCACATTTTAAGCCCACAAATTCATTATCTACAGCCACATTTTGCTGTTCAGGTTCTTCCTTCACCATCCTTAATCAGAACCTAGAAGGAAGGTTGAGTGGGACACCAGACTTGAGCCTCCCCCCATCTTCATCACCCACAGGCCGGGGCTGGAGCAAGGAAGGTCTGGCCTCTTTCCTACCAAAGAGGGATCAGGCAGAGCACAACCACAGTATTAGTTGCGGTCATGGACAACTTCCCCACAGCAGAGCTCACACCTGCATCCTGTTCCCCCACCCACCTGCCTTTCTGGGCTGTGAATGCACATTGCCAGCTCCTGTTGAGCTTCTCATCCCCCAGCACCCCAAGTCCTTCTCTTCAAGGCTGCTCCCAATCCATTCTCCACCCAGCCTGTATTTATGCTTGGGATCACCCTGACCCAGATGCAAGACCTTGGCCTTTGGCCTTGTTGAACTCCACGTGGTTGGCTCAGCCCCACCTCTCCAGGTCCTTCTGGTTGGCTCTTTACACATCAGTCAAAGTAAAAAAAAAAAAAAAAAAAATCTCATTTTGGTTGAAAAGTCTTTATTCACAGAACAGACCACGTGGATCACATCATGTCCCACTCTCACCCCGCATGTATAAAATACTGGTAAAAAGGTTTTTTCCAGAGGCAAGGAGATTTATGGTGTTCTTATCCTCTGATGACAGAGGCTCTGAGGGTTTTACGCCAACTGTCCGAGAGCAGAGATGCTCCTGTAAATCTTTTTGGACTTAAAGAATGGTACAAGTCTGTCAGAAGTTGCACATCACAAATCCAGTTACTCAAGTGGATCCTTTGGGCCCCACCTCGCTTTTAGATGCAGTGAGCAGCAAGGACGCTTTGCTCACAAAGGGAACCTGGCCTACACAGAATCTAAAAGGGCAAAATAAATAGGGAAATGTGCACTAGAATGCCCAGCTAGCCTCAAACCCAGAAAAAACAACCCAGTTCCAATTATTTCCTGGCTCTTCCACAAACCAAACAGAAAACAAACTGGCTGGAATCCCACCTTGCTGTAGGACAAATCCTGACACCAGGTCACGACTACAGAGACACCTTCAACCCGAAACAGCAAAGTCGTGCAGTCAAGGTGGAATGGGATCAGATTATCTCAGCATAGAAAGTTTTGTCAGGGATCCCTCACAAAGGTGCCCATCCCCCCGGCCACGATCTCACAAATGCAAACGCTAAATCTGTCAGATTTCGTATTTGAAATAAATGTAAAGTGAGATTTAAGATTTAGATTACAAATACCACAAGACACATGATCTGTCACCATAGACTCTCTTTTCCTTTTGATTCCCTAGTCCGTTGGGATCAAAAACCGATTCCATACTCAGTCTGATCACATCTTTCCTTGGGAAAGCCCAGCAGACAGAGAAATGCAAAGAGCATTAAATACTTGAGAGGCATCAAACATGCCGAGAAGCACAAAATAGGCAGCCAGGAGGTGAGCGGCACGCAGGATCTGCCACAAGCACCAAGATGCTCCTGCTTTCTTCTGCTGAACCACCCGGTAGGATTATATGGTGCTGACGGCATCTCAGCCTCCACCCCCATGCTGCGGTGCAGCCAGTGCTGACTGCTGACTCTGCCCTGGGTTCCCAGGACAAACCTGATTGTTTCGCTTGCCCACATTAATAGAGATTCATTTTTACAGTTATTAATGCCATTTTTGCGACTTTGCAACAGGCTATGAAATAAAAGCAAAGTTTATTGCAGCACAGACAGAACGCAGAACTTGTAATCTTTACTGATTAAAGACCCACCACTAATGTGGACAGAAAAAATGAAGGCATTGCCAGCGTTACGCCACATCCTCTGAACACGACATTTCTGCGCCCCGCTGGGCGTCTGGAAATGCTCCAGCTTTCTACACAGAACAAGATGGGAATGTAGCTGAAGGCAGACGGAAATGGATGATGCCCAAAGTCTCAGGATTGCCGCTCCGACAGAGTCTGCAGGGAAGGGAGGCCCAGTTTAACAATGAGATGCTGCTCAGCTGTGACCGTTGCGATGTGGACGGGTCCCTACAACCAGAGAGAGGTCTGAGCCAGCTGCCATCTCTGGGAGATGATGAGTACGAGGATGTCTTTCACAGTAATTCTGTGGGAACAAAGGATAACGCAGAGAACGTCCTTCGCAAGGATGAGGGAATTTCCATCCCAAGGCACGGAACTCCAGGAAACTCTTGACAAGTGGTTTTAAGTAACAGGTTTGTTGTCCTGATCCAACCGTTATTCTGAATGCAAGGAAGAGCAGAGAGTGCCTATTCCAGCTCTGTGAACATGAAACTCGTAGATCTGAATCTGAGCAAGGACTTGCCTGTTTCACCAACTCAAGAGTACAAAACCCAACCAATGGCCTCAACAGCAAACACAACTCACCAAGCATGATGTGCACCAACACTAAAAATGTTAGTCTTACAGTTTTTAGTGGCTGAGTTTGGCACCAGACACAGTGAGGCAGCACAGGCATCTTGCATTCTGCTTCCCCTGGGAAGCAGCAGGGCAGAAAGAGGCATCAAAACCTAACCTTGGGTGAGGTGAGAAGTGTTTCAGCTTAAATGGAAAGATTTGTGCTGGTTAATACTGCATGTGTAAACGAAAGTCATCTGAAGTTAAAGCTGTACTCTAAGATCCTTCCCCACAAATCTTGCTCCCTCCAAGCAAAGCAGTGTGTGGATGGGAACCGTTCACTTCTTGCCTCTTTGCCCCGCAGGAGCGTGCCTGCAATGTGACATTCTCCTCAGTGCCATCCTTTCATTGCAAAATAGAATGATCAGGGCGACTTAGAGCTGGCACAGGAAGGGCTTGGACATCTCATTCTCTGCCTTTGCATTCCCCGATCCCTATCACCCCAAAAGCCCCTCCCTACCTTGCAATGCAGCAACGTTTTCCCTTCTGCTTCCTGTTTAACCAGATTCTTAAACCTGCAGACAATAAGGTGAGAGCAGGAAAGGCCAGGGATATTTTTACAGGGCCACTCTCGACTACAGCGTCCCCAGCAAAATTTCTGTCCAAGTGTGATTTGTAAACTCCAAAGTTCACAGGAGGGGCTCATCCGAACCAGCTCCCAGAGGAAAGTTACAGTTTGGAGGAGAGTACGTCCTGCTCCAAACAACGATCTCCTCTGGCAGCAGCTCAGTGGTTCATGTCAGATACTGCACGACGAGAAACATGATTACACAAGTCAAAATCATTCCCCCGATCATGAAGTATTTATCCTGAAAGGCTCGTTTCTCAATCAGCCGCATCACAGTATTGGACAAGCCCAACATGTTGGCAACATCCAGGATCTTCTTGTGAGTACCCTAGGAATAAAGACAGCAAAGAAACAGTTAACTTCATGGTCTAACACTTCTTATTCCACAGTCTAAGAATATTTCATTGTAGAATCATGGAATCATTTGGGTTGGAAGGGACCTTAAAGCCCAGCCAGTCCCACCCCCTGCCATGGGCAGGGACACCTCCCACTGGATCCAGTTGCTCCAAGCCCCATCCAACCTGGCCTGGAACCCCTCCAGGGATGGGGCAGCCACCACTGCTCTGGGCAACCTGGCCCAGGGCCTCCCCACCCTCTCAGGAAAACATTTCTCCCTAAGATCTCATCTCCATCTCCCCTCTCTCAGCTCAAAACCATTCCTCCTTACTCTATCCCTGCCCTCCCTGATCAAGAGCCCCTCCCCAGCTTTCCTGGAGCCCCTTTCAGTGCTGGAAACTGCTCTAATGTCTCCCCAGAGACCTCAACTCAACCTCCCCTCTTTCAGCTCAAACCCGTTCCCCTATCATGGGTGGCAAGTGATGAATTCTAATCACTGGAACTTGCTATCAGCAAACAGTTCCTACAGTTTAAATGGAGATGGGCACAGGACCTTGGAAACAGCTGGATGATGAGACTAAATCAATTCACATAAATGAAGAGGAATGTGGTTAAAGGAACAAAACAATCTGCTCAGAGACATCATGAAGAACGAAGATCTTCACCATGAGAGTGGTGAGGCACTGGAACAGGTTGCCCAGGGAAGCTGTGACTGCCCCATGCCTGGAGGTGTTCAAGGCCAGGTTGGATGGGGCTTGGGCAGCCTGATCCTGTGGGATGTCCCTGCCCGTGGCAGGGGCGTAAGAACTAGATGGTCTTTAAGGTCCCTTCCAACCCAAACTATTCTATGATTCTAATTCAGAGAAAATGCACTCCCATGGAGGCACTTGGAGGTTTATGCTTCTTTTCCAGACACAAAGTCTAAGCTTTAAGCTTCTCAGTCAGACAACCATTCCTGCAGAACATCCCTCCTGAAGAAGCACAGTTCATTCCAAAAAGAGATTGAAACGGAGGCCCAGACACTTGTGAGGCCAATGACAGAATGAGAAGGCAGATAGAAGTATAATTCCTACACTTTCAAGAAATTCCCCCAGAGAAAAGCACTGAACAAAGACTGTGAGCAGGTCCACTGCAGACCCACACCTCGGTTTCCATTTGCTGCTGAAGCAGCTGCTGTTATTCAGAACATGGATGCCAGCAGCAAAGACAGGGGGGATAAATACAATGACCTGAGACCTGGAGGCACCAGGAATGAGCTGCACAGCAGGAATGCTCCTACAGGGCAATGGTCAACGGGAACGGTATGAAACCCAGGCACCCAGATGAATTCAGGGCACAGTTCGGAGCTGATATCAGACTGTCTGGGAAGAAGGGGAAGGAGAACTCATAGCTAGAGTCCCAGTGACACAGGTATGGGAAAAGGACCTTTCCAGATCACAGGGATCACCCAGCGGGCAGGCAGAAGTGCTGCACTGACACCGCAGCTCAGCTCACAGCAAGGAGACCTCGGCCAGGACCAGCTCCTGCCTCATCCCCATGTGCACAAAGATGGGAGCAGCCTTGTCATATCATGGAGAAAACAGCAGCTCTGGTCTCTCAAAGTGACTCTGGGTCCAAGCCCTCAACAGAACATGCTGCTTCAGAAAGCTGTGAGGCCACAGTTATTTCTTCTCTGAGCAAGGTCAATAGCAGAGATTCCCATCATTTTGCTCAGCTACCGTGCTTTAAAATAAACACTCTAGTTTCTGGTCTCACAGTCCACTCTGTCTTCAGTCTCAGAAGAATCAAAAGATGAGATTTGGGAATTGTTTGGAATATCAACCTGACTTCAGATCAGAAAAGCTCTCTGAGGACAGGATTTATTATCAACTACATTAGACATATGTGCACAGTTTCCCAATCCCTAAAAGACACAGATTTGCAGAACCAAATCAGTAATCAGTTCCTTCTGTTGAAGGCTGTGCAGGCTTTCGGGCCCTTTGCTGAAATCAGGTTACGTCTCTGCCAGTCAAACATAATCACATTTTCCACCTCCACTCCCTCCACCTCCTGTTAAACCCCTGGATTCTACAATTTTGAGTTAAGCACATCTGCCCCTGCAACAATCTTCTCACACTACATCTGAACAAAAGACAACCTTGCTTGGAGAAGAGAAATCAAATATGAAGCTTTAAAATGAAAACTAACAATAGGAAAGGGAAGACCCTTCAATTCTCGCAGCCTGTGGAACAGTGGAGTCATACAACCAGAACAGTTAAACCTATGTCTATAGCTCCTGCCTATTTATACCCAACACCCAAGAAGTTCCAGAAACAGGCTTCCACATTAATCTATTTCTCTTTGGAAGGTCTATCTTCTGCCAGATTTGTAAAAAGGCAACAGCTTTGTTGTTGCTGAGCGATGTCCATCTGAACCAACACCTACCTGCCAGCCCTTAATTCCCATTCTTCACTTGAACAAAAAAACTCAACTCAACCAACCAAAAAACCCAACAGGAACACAAACCTTAAGGGAACAAAACTCAACATTCAGCACTCCAGTCACTAACTAATGCATAGGTGAAGACTTCTGGGCCATCCAGCCACAAAAAGAGCTTAAAGATCCTCCTAATAAGATGATAAAACGTAAAGATTTCAGGTTTAGTTAAACTAGAATCTGGCCCTTTCCCAGCAGTCATAGCTCAAAGAAGTGTCCTGGAACTAAGTAATGGATTTGCTTTACTTAGCCAGGTCACATAAACACAGTAAACTGTGGGGTCTTTTCGGTAAAAAATGATGGCCCCACCTTTAATGTGACTCTCTGGTCCCTCAGCCCCTGCAGGATGTTGGTCCCGCTGCCAATAAGATCATCCATGCCACGATGGGCATTGTGGAGGGATTCGTTAAACTGTAATGTCTCGTCGATCGGAATGCTGGTGTCAGAATCCTGTGGGGGAAACGCAGGGTCTTGGTTACCTCGCCTGCTCACACACAGTCAGAGCCAGAAAAAGACAGTGCAGAAACAAACGTGGCAAGAACTTGACAGGACTTGAAGGATTAAAACATTTTTTCATAAGGATATTAAGTACAACATTAATATCTCAGTGAAAAAAAGTCATTTAGAGAAGCCTACAGGAAGCAAGCCAAAAGGCAAAGTTCATTGGCTGTTTGATGGCAATTAGATCAAAGGGTAAAAAGTCAGATTGAAAGTGCAGAGCTTTTTATAATCTCAGTTTTTGATATCGGCAGGAAAGGGTATGACAAGAGAGAACAGCAAAACTAACAGAAGGTGTTTAGCAAGGAGTCATTTGATCATTGCAAGTAAAAGACTTTGGAAAGTTTTAAATCACATTTGTAAGCGACAAAAGGTCCACAAAACAGAATATCTGGGAGATGGCATTCCATAAATGTACAACACGCTGCAGATTTCAGGCAGTGAGGGCAAACAGACACAACCCCGGTTCCCCAAAGGTCTGACTCATTCAACACCTCATCTGAAAAAGACATTAATGTTTTTCCAGCAAAGATGGAATTAGCTCAACTGGAAACCAGGAACCTTGAAATGGAAATAACTGGATAAATTCTGTAATCTGAATTGAGCAAGACGTCAGTGGATGGGATTACTTCTGCCTCTCAAAGGCCTCCAATTTAATCTTCTTGGGACATCATCCCATCAAGGGAGTCAAGAGAACAGCTTGTCACTGCCACACTTCTACGGGCAGGAATCATAACACTGGTAAGAGGTAGGTTACCTACTGGCTTACCTACTCCCAAAATGCAGAAGGTGGTTAACACCCTGCACGGGACCTTCAGCTCTAGTTCCTGCATGTACCAACACCAAACTGCTCTGAGCAGACTGGTGATTATTGTAAAAAAACTGTTAATATGGGAGTGACCCATAGGATCCAGCACAGTTGTCAGACTGTCTAGGCAGGTGGTGTACCAACTGTAAAATAGTGAGGGATAAAGGAAAGAGCCGTGAGTAGCTGCAAGGTCAAAACTGCTGGATGGAGAAGCCACGACAGCACCCAGATCTCTGATCCAATGGTAATGGAGCGCTAAGGCTTAAACAAGTGTCTGGTCCTGCACAAGTCTGCAGAGCAGAAGCTCTTGGATTTGCACCTGAATGGCTATTATTGCGGGTATTTATTAAACTTCAAATCACCGGGGATGCCATTTCCTACACAAGGAGCTTGTAGGGTTTAATACACCACAAGGCAGCAAGAATAATATTGAAGTAAATATTTGACGCTGCTCACAGGGAGATCAGACAGCATCGTATCTTTCATTTGCTGTTAGCGGTTCCTTCTAGACTGGGAAGGCTTTAAACAAAGACCATATTTTCAATCAAATTAAGCAAAATGTTCACTACTACAGGTTTCAAAAGCTGTTATATGTGCTATAGTAATTTATTCAGGGCACTGACATGCACAGCTGACATTCCTATTTACCAGAATAGGGGAGTAGAGAAATAGAACCTGTGTAAACTTCTAATCGAAATAGGCCAATACCTGACAAATCATAACTTTCCTATTAAAGGGCCATCCCACCTTAGAAGTCACAGTTCTCATAGAATCATGGAATGGGTTGGGTTGGAAGGGACCTTAAAGCCCATCCAGTTCCACCCCCTGCCATAGGCAGGGTAACATTAAAAGAAATACAAAATAATCATGCTTTTTTTTTTCATCTTGAGACACCTTTCAACATCTAAAGGAGAAAAAAAAAAACAATTTGCATTTATTTGGCATTTGCAGGCCTGCTACTGCTCTTCAAAACTGCTCCGCTTACACAGTGATTTATTTCTGGACAAGTTATCCTACAGGAAAATTTCTCTTATTGCAGCCGAACACCACAATGGTTTGAAACAAAATCAAGTCTCAAATCTCGGAGTTCCTTTAAAGTCTTGTTTATAATTTCAAAGCCAACAAAACACCACATGGAATCTTTATGTGCAGTCTTGGGAAGTGGATGGAACTTCCCAAATGTCAGGGAAATGGGTCTGCTCACACTCATTCTTCCTTGCCCTCACAGGGTATGACAACACAGATAATGAGCAGTGGGTTATGTGCTTTTAACAGCAAATAATCAAAAGACCTCAAACAAAAACCAAACCAAAGACCAGCTTTTGAGTTACGGAATAGTGAAGTCTGCCAGCTAACCTACATTATTCAGAGCCAAATTTCTCTCTGAATTCACACTGGGGGGATTCCCAGTGCAGCAACTAAGAATTAACGAGAACAGGTGGAAATATGCTGCTGTTATTAAAAGCTTCCGAATCATTAAAAAGCAAAGGGCTTTTTTTCCCCAGCTGCATGATATATACTTGGACAAATCAAGTTTGCTGACCCCTACTGCAAGCAGGGTGCCTAAAACCCAAGCATTTCCCAAATCTCAGGATTTGACTAAGACGTTTAACACAAATCCAAGTGAAATGTACATTTGGCACCTACCTCATCCATCCTTTTAAAACTGCTACACAGCACCAGGCAGAGCTGCACCGGATCAAAAAGAGGGAGCAGTTTCCCAAGTCTTTTACTGCTGCCTCCGAACAGCCCAACTTTTCCTCCTGACAGAGCCATAACATTTCAAACACACTGTTATTCCTTCCTACCTTTATTCCATTTACATCTCCCAGCAGCAATCTAACAGAGTCATGCCTACATCTTGCCTGAAATCTCTCTGAAAGACCACAGCTTCTAGAGGACAGAAGTCTAAAATAAAGAATATTTACATTCGTAGTGAATGTCCGTGCAAGCAGCTCTTCTCGCTGCCGCTCCTGCTGCTCCCGGATGTAACGGCGATGTTGGAAGTTCCTCAGGGCTGTCTGCAGATGCTGAACGTCATACTTCAGCTGGTCAACGCGTCTAGAAAGGATCAATGACAGGGAGAAATTTCCAAGGATGAAAATATCATTCTTTTCTGGCATTTATATATGAACAACAGAGCATCATAAATTAACAGTGATGAATAATAAAGAATGAGGGGTTCTACTCATCTAGAAAATAAAGGGCATTCAATGTTAGACCCGTATTCCAGATTTAGATCTTCCATGCCTCATTCTTCTACTAAACAGGTGATTATTTAACTAGAGGCAAATAACAGAATAAAAGCCAGAATTCTTGAGCTGCCTTGGACATACTATCCCACCACTGGTTTCTGCAGGCATTATATAAATATATACATATATATATGTATATATATATACATTTTCCTCATGTAACACAGATTAGGAATGACGGTAGGATTTGTAGTTTTGATTTTATGACCCCCATTCCCATAAAAGATTAAGCTTTCAGGTTTCATCAATTAGCACCATGTTAAGTTTGAGTATTCACTAAAAGGAGCTTAAAAGTCAGTGGCAATACAGGAGACATCTGCATTTGGTTGAAACAAATAACATCCAGAACTCCATTGTCTCTGATTAAACGTTTGATTACTCTAAAGAAAGCCGAGGTGATTGTTTCAGACACAGACCTCCATAACATAGGTGACATGAAAGCCACCTCTAGGATTTTATCAAGGCATTTGGGGACTAGACATGAACAGTACCAGTTAGAAAAGGAAGTCCTGAGGTTTCTGGTCCAACCTCCTGCTCAAACCGTGCTCACTTTAGTAATTCTTTATTTTAGTCACCAACAGCCAGGAAAGTGGCCCTGAGATAATGACACCAACCAAAGCAATTTACTCCTTACCCAGACAAATACCATTAAGATCAAATGTCACAGAGAGTACATTTTTTCTAAGCATCAAAGTGCACGTTCTGCTCATCTCCAAACAAAGCCACGAATCCAGCTCCATCCCAAGTCCGTGGTTAAATGCCAGAAAGGGATTCTGCCCCTATGCCTCAGATTTTGCCAGTGCAGAGCTACATTATACAAAATGCAGAGGCTTAACTCGAATCAAAAGACAAAGGGCTTCAATAAATGTCATTAAAGTAATTAGAAAAACTATATGACATTACTAGGGCCAAGTGGCGAACTTACAGTTTCGCATTCTGTCGCTTATTGGGAGGTTCTTTGCTGGACAGGATCTCCAGGCGCTCCAAGTTGCTGAATATATTGTCTATCCTTGCCTGAATCTCATTTTCTACTACTGCAAGGAAATAAAAATGTGATTTGATTTGAATTCAAGAACTGCAATGTGAATGAAGGTAAAAGCTCAAAAGCATTCAAACCAGTATTTAAAACCTGCCAGATGCAAACCCTGGATGAAGGAAGAACAGGGAATTGAGAACTACAGGTAGCATGAAAAAGCCACTTCTTTAATTCAACAATTTTGAGAATCTTGCTTTCTCCTCCCACTCAGAGAGGGGAGCTAGGAAGGTCCCTACTCTTCTGGGATACGTGAGCCCCTTCCCCTTTCAGCTCCACATATGAGGATGGAAAACTTTCACATTCCCCTGTGCAGCCCCATCCTCTTCCCTCAGCAGGATTTGCTCACACAAGATGCTTCTTGCAACAATAGCAATTTCAACCTCGGCGTTAACAACATCCATGCCTACGGCAGCAGAGACCAGCACAGCAGGGGAAGGATTAAGAGTTGATGAGAACTGGCAGATCGGACAAACAGCTGAGTAGCCCTGGCAGGTGGAAAAGCAGGGCTACAAAACTAGCACCTCCACATCACCTACGTGATCACTTCTGATCAGCTGAGGGTAGACTTGGATGAGATCTTGGGAAGAAATGTTTTCCTGTGAGGGTGGGGAGGCCCTGGTCCAGGTTGCCCAGAGCAGTGGTGGCTGCCCCATCCCTGGAGGGGTTCAAGGCCAGGTTGGATGGGGCTTGGAGCAACCGGATCCAGTGGGAGGTGTCCCTGCCCATGGCAGGGGGGTCAGAACTGGATGATGTTCAATGTCCCTTCCAGCCCAAACCATTCCATGATTCCCTGATCTGCGTAGGAAGGGCAGAAGGGCAGTAGCACACAAGACAGACTCATGCTTGTGCCTCAGGGAAGCGGGAAACAAACGGATAAAGTCCTACACTTCCAGTAACCACAGCCACTGCACAGCAACTCGGAACAAGCCACAGCCCCTTCCCTCATCCAACACCCACATATTCCAGCCATGTCATCACCCAGTGTTTCATAACTGAGAGAACTGCACATAAGCATAAAGGACAGGAGCACTATTCATCACCTGATGGGCTGTGTTTAAAGAAGGCACGTGGGGAGGCTGAAGGCGTGCACCTTTCTGAGTGTGTGCACAGACTGAGTGTTGTAGGAAAGCATCATCGGCATGGCTTTGCAGCCATCTCAAGTGTGCACAAGGACTCACTCTTGAAGGAGAGCACTAGCAGCACGGTTGTGCAGCCATCAGAAACAGCCCTGACATCTCAGATGGCCACAGTCAGCCCGATGCAACCACAACCGCCCTACAGACACCGCTTCTGAGTTTGCATTCAGACTAACAAAGTGTACAGCAAAGCATCAGTAACCAACTGCCAACCGCAGCACAGCTTCTCAGAAAACAACACTCCACAGAACCTGGCAGAACAAGCAGCACAGACAGCTCCTCTGCTTTGCCCTGTGAGCTCATACAGCCAAAGAGAACCAACTCACACACACAATCGCTCTAATTCCTCTCTCCATCGCTCAAGTACAGCTACATCTCACAGAGGAGCGACCAGGCGAGCAATTACATCAGCTTCTGCTCCACCAAACAACAGCATTCCTACCTTGGTCATCCTATATAAGAAGGAATTATTTGCCCAGAGCTGGAAAGCTGCAACAGAAATACATGATTTCCTAGGTCTTAACTCCAGCTCTTCAGCCAAAAGACAATTCTTTTTCCCATAAATTCTGCAATATATACTAATATTGAGAGCACCTGTCTGTATCTTTATATAAACACAGAAATAGTACAGTCATTTATTGACTAAGGAAAGTGGTGTGTAATCCCATCTCTTGAAATGGTCTCAAGAGATGAGATGGTAAAGGACACTGATTTTCAGGGGGCTCCAAAACCAGTGACCAGCAGCCCAGGGAGTCTGGAGCTGTGCTGGGAGCAGAGCACCCACCACAACACACAGACACAGTGGATAAGTGGTTATTTTCTGATAGAAAAGTTATCACAGCCCTTTCAACAGCAGAGTCGTGCTTCCCAAGTACAATTAGGGTAAGAAAAAGCAGTCAGCGTGCGGGTATGCAGAGCACTTTCCCCTCCAAGTTTTCAACAATCACTCACCTAAGAATTAAGGCTCCAAACACAGGTCCAAAATACATTCACTGGGGTAAAAGTGCCACCATAATACATCACTGTACTTTATTCGAGTCATTTATTAGCACAGGGTTATAGTCCAAATGTACGGAAGCAATTTCAGATGCAGCTGCTCTACGTATTTCCCACAAGGACATGGAATTATTGGTTCTGACTCTGATGCAAGCAGGAACTGCCAGAATCATTCTGCTGGAATTCCAGCACACCAAATCACAGCGTTTTCCCCAGACCCGGACTAAACATCTTCGGGAGAACACTGCCAATCAGTGGGTGCTTAAGGAACAGCAAAAGAACAGTAGAGACAACTCAATTGCATTTCTCTGCTTTCTGAGCTTGTAACAAACCAGCCCAGTGATTCTGGAATTCTACCACGTCTCTGCATTCCTTAAATCTCCCTGAGCGCATCCATGTGGGGTTTTTAACCTGTTTAAACTGAAGGCCACCCCAGCACAACCTGGCAATGAGTGTCAAACCTAACAGCCACAAAACACATCCAGCATTCCCACACCAGGACACTGTAGAAGCATCCAGAATAAGCAGATTCATCAATTAAAGAGTTAAAATGGGAAGGTGATTTGGATTCTTGTTCTGTTCTTTTCTGCTCTGTCCTTCACAGAAAACATCACCTTAGCGAAGTCAAAGAGTAAAATTATTTTAATGTGTTCCAAATCAGTGATGTCACCCCAGCTGATCACAGTGACTAAGGAGCCAAATTTGTTCTGATAACAATGGTAAATACAGTGATAAAGCACACAAAGTTAACGATGCAGGCTAAATCAGATCCATATTGGAGTGGGGCTTTTCCCACTGATTCAGTACTTACAGTGCACAGACTCCTTGTCCGAAGTCTCGAGGCGTCCCATGTAAGATTGGACCTCATGGACCTGCCTATCGGAAGACAAAGAGCAAATTCACAGGAGTCAGTTAACAGCTACAATATCAGATCATTTCTCAATACCTCAATTTTCAGCTTCTTCTACTTAAAAGTACTTTTAGGAACAGAATATGAATTGGCTACATGGTCTTCAGTGCAGACAACACATAAATTGAGGCTGAGCGAGCTGGAGTTGTTCAGCCTGGAGAAGAAAAGATGAGACCTTAGAGCAGCTTCCAGCACTGAAAGGGGCTCCAGGAAAGCTGGGGAGGGGCTCTTGATCAGGGAGGGCAGGGATAGAATGAGGGGGAACGGTTTTGAGCTGAGAGAGGGGAGATGGAGATGAGATCTGAGGAAGAAATGTTTTGCTGTGAGGGTGGAAAGGCCCTGGCCCAGGTTGCCCAGAGCAGTGGTGGCTGCCCCATCCCTGGAGCTGTTCAAGGCCAAGTTGGATGGGGCTTGGAGCAACCAGATCCAGTGGGAGGTGTCCCTGCCCATGGCAGGGGGTGGGACTGGGTGGGCTTTGAGGTCCCTTCCTACCCAAACCATGCTGTGATCACAGAATAAGGCAGTGTGGAAACAGGAGCACAAGATCATTCCCCTTACCAAAGACAGTTACTGTTTTGGGTACGCATTTCTAGATCAACAGCAGGACTCTTACTCCTGCCTCTATATCACTTGTTTAATTAGACTCTCACTGACCACCCTGCCTTCTCCAGCAGACCCCAAAGAAACCCAACTACCACAAACAGCTGGAATATCTGCATTAACTGCCTCCTTTGACCTCTTTCCTACGCGTTATTCTGTATCACAAGCAGCTTCAGGACTTTCTGCCTTATTTGTCATTTGTTATTTCCACTCTGCTTGTATTTCTCAGAGCAGCATTCCTTGTGAAACGGGGTCAGTTTGATGGCCACGGAGCCACACGATTCCAGAGGTGGGGTGACCTGCATCTGCAGGTTGTCAGGAACACCAGCATGAACAAATCTGAATTGAATCCATGTGTCCTAAATGGCTGCACATCTGGATACACGGCCAGCCCTGACAGACACACAGTCAGCCCCAGGACAGACACATGCCTGGATGGACACACAGCGAGCTCTGCAAGACACACACAGTTGGTCCAGAACAGACACATGGTTGGCTTGGGGGGACAGACACAATTGGGCCCTGGGACAGAGGAGCAAGCGGACGGGCCCTGGGACAAGACAAAATAAGCAGCTGGGCCCGAGACAGACGGACACAGGGCCAGGACAGACAGACAGAGGGCCAGGCTCCGGGACAGATGGACACGCGGCCGGGCCCTGGGACAGAGGGACAAGCAGACAGGCCCTGGGACAAAACGGACACAGGGCCAGGACAGACGGATACAGGGCCGGGTTCTGCGACCAGGCCCGAGGGAGCGAGGGAGAGAGGGAGGGAGAGGGAGGGAGACGGAGGGAGAGGGAGGGAGAGGGAGGGAGGGAGGGAGAGGGAGGGAGACGGAGGGAGGGAGAGGGAGGGAGAGGGAGGGAGGGAGAGGGAGGGAGACGGAGGGAGGGAGAGGGAGGGAGACGGAGGGAGAGGGAGGGAGAGGGAGGGAGGGAGAGGGAGGGAGAGGGAGGGAGACGGAGGGAGGGAGAGGGAGGGAGAGGGAGGGAGGGAGAGGGAGGGAGACGGAGGGAGGGAGAGGGAGGGAGACGGAGGGAGGGAGAGGGAGAGGGAGGGAGACGGAGGGACGGAGGGACACGCGCCCGGGCCCAGCCTCTCACGCACTTGTTGGTTTGCTGGTAAAGCGCCTCCATCCCGGCCCCGCCGCTCCGCCGCCCACGTCACCCGCGCGCCCCTTCCGGCCCCGGGCACTTCCGGTTCCGGCGGGCGCGCGGCCCGGGCGGGGCAGCAGGGGGCGCTGCGGGGCCAGGGACGGAGGGAGGAGGCGGGGCTGGGGGCGCCCCGGCTGGGAGCCGCTTCCAGCCCGGCCTGGAGCCCCTCCAGGGATGGGGCAGCCACCGCTGCTCTGGGCAACCTGGGCCAGGGCCTCCCCACCCTCATGGCAAAACATTTCTCTGTAAGATCTCATCTCAGTCTCCTTTCTTTCTGCTCAAAGCCATTCCCTCTCATGCCATCCCTGCCCTCCCTGATCAAAAGCCCCCCTCCCCAGCTTTCCTGGAGTACCTTTCAGTCCTGGAAGCTGCTCTAAGGTCTCCCCAGAGCCTTCTCCAAGCTGAACAATCCCAACTCTCTCAGCCTGTCCTCGTACAGGAGGTGCTCCAGCGCTCGGATCATCTCCGTGGGCTCCTCTGGACTCACTCCAACAGAGTCACCAGGACACGAGAAACAGAAATAGAAGACCTGATTGATTAAAAAGCTGAGATTAGAACTGTAACACATTCCTATCGGTGTGCTTCAGTGGCAAATATTTCCTGTCAAGAAACATAACCCCATGCTAATAAGAGCTTGATTGGGGAAAAAATAGGAAAGGTGTTGATTCTGGGAAGAATTCCGCTTAATACCACGAGATCTGTCATTTAGGAATCAGCAGGAGGAGCTCCCTCACATGTTTCCATCATAGAATCATAGAATAGTTTGGGTTGGAATGGACCTTAAAGATCACCTAGTTCCAGCCCCCTCCCATGGGCAGGGGCATCCCACTGGATCAGGCAGCCCAAGGACCCTTCCAGCCTGGCCTTGATCACCTCCAGGGTTGGAGGGTAAAGAAATTCTTCCTTATGTCTTGTCTAAATCTGCCCCTCTCCGGTTTATACCCATTCCCCCTCATCCTGTCGCTACCAGCTTTTGTGAACAGTCCCTCCCCAGCTTTCTTGTAGGCCCAAGGACCCTTCCAGCCTGGCCTTGATCACCTCCAGGGTTGGAGGGTAAAGAAATTCTTCCTTATGTCTTGTCTAAATCTGCCCCTCTCCGGTTTATACCCATTCCCCCTCATCCTGTCACTACCAGCTTTTGTGAACAGTCCCTCCCCAGCTTTCTTGTAGGCCCAAGGACCCTTCCAGCCTGGCCTTGATCACCTCCAGGGTTGGAGGGTAAAGAAATTCTTCCTTATGTCTTGTCTAAATCTGCCCCTCTCCGGTTTATACCCATTCCCCCTCATCCTGTCGCTACCAGCTTTTGTGAACAGTCCCTCCCCAGCTTTCTTGTAGGCCCAAGGACCCTTCCAGCCTGGCCTTGATCACCTCCAGGGTTGGAGGGTAAAGAAATTCTTCCTTATGTCTTGTCTAAATCTGCCCCTCTCCGGTTTATACCCATTCCCCCTCATCCTGTCGCTACCAGCTTTTGTGAACAGTCCCTCCCCAGCTTTCTTGTAGGCCTTCCTCCTCCGCTGTTTCTTCCTTCTTTTAAACTTTGTCTTTTTATTCTTATTCCTTGGGTTTTGAAGTCTCGCTCATGCTGGGCTGATAGGAGCCTTTCCTGGGTTCCTGCTGCCCATCCCACTTGTGGTCTGGAGAGAGATCTGCTGTATCAGAGAATAACCTGTTAAACTGGGCACATCCAAATAAAATGTTCTAATGAAGTTAAATACTCTGTTTTATATCATAAAATGCACAGGAAGGATATAGATTTGTTGGAGCAAGTCCAGAGGAAGCCATACAGATGATCTGAGGGCACCTCCTGTACGAGGACAGGTTGAGAGTTGAGGTTGTTCAGCCTGGAGAAGAGAAGGCTCTGGGGAGACCTTAGAGCAGCTTCCAGCACTGAAAGGGGCTCCAGGAAAGCTGGGGAGGGGCTCTGGATCAGGGAGTGCAGGGATAGGATGAGGGGAAGGGTTTTGAGCTGCAAGAGGGGAGGTGGAGATGAGATCTTAGGGAGAAATGTCTTGCTCTGAGGGTGGGGAGGCCCTGGCCCAGGTTGCCCAGAGCAGCGGTGGCTGCCCCATCCCTGGAGGGGTTCAAGGCCAGGTTGGATGGGGCTTGGAGCAACCAGATCCAGTGGGAGGTGTCCCTGCTTATGGCAGGGGGTGGGATTGGATGGACTTTGAGGTCCCCTCTAACCCAAACCATTCCATGATTCCTTGCATTTCAGAAGATGCACAGAGCTTGCTTTGTCGGCTCTGCTATGCAGTGAGCCAGATCCCTGGCAGAAGATTATCCCCTGGATGTCTGATAGTAACTCAAACCACCTGAATCACATCAGTCTAAGAATAAACAGCATATGAATAAAGAACATGAAATGCAGCAGTAAGAATACCTTCAGCCCTTTTTCTTTGTTCTCCCTTATCTGAGCCATTCCACACTGTTTTCAAACACACTTTGGAAACAGAGAAGCTGAATGGAAAGTGATGCTGGGATTTCCCTCCTGGCCAGGGCTTTGCAGTAGTTTTGATGAAGTGGCAAGCACTGAAATACAACAATGAATTTCTGTTCTTTTTTAAAGAAATTCATTTTTGCCAGAACCAACATGCAGCAACCAGGCTTCTGTTCTCATTAGACTTCAAGTCCTTCCAGGAGTCCTTCAGCAAATTGGCTCATTTAGACACAATAGCCAGGAGCACAAGGGTTTTGTTCAAGGAAAGCCTCTGTATTGTAAACAGGATAAATGGGGATGGAGAGAGTCACTTATCACTGCCTAATGTGTCCCCAGGTCATTCCTGTGCAGCACCTACTAGAGAACAAGTATTTCATATTCACTGCTCTCTTAGAAACCCCAAGCCAACTGTGTGGGGATTTTCTCTATCAAACGATCTTCAGACAGAGTTCACCAGCAGCCTCCAAACCCCCATCAGTGCATTCCTCATTGCTCTCCTCTGGCTTCTACTTGAAAGCCTTGCAGCACTAAAGGGAAACCTGCATCCTTGTAGGGTTTCCTTTGTTCTGCCTCTACCAGTCCATAGCTATGGGACTTTGATCTCAATCCAAAAAAACATAGAATCATAGAATGTTTGGAAGGGACCTCAAAGCCCATCCAGTTCCACCCCCTGTCATGGGCAGGGACACCTCCCACTGGATCCAGTTGCTCCAAGCCCCATGCAATCTGGCCTTGAACCCCTCCAGGGATGGGGCAGCCACCCCTGCTCTGGGCAACCTGGGCCAGGGCCTCCCCACCCTCTCAAGAAAACATTTCTCCCTAAAATCTCATCTCAATCTCCCCTCTTTCCGCTCAAAATCATTCCCCCTCACTCTATCCCTGCCCTCCCTGATCCAGAGTCCCTCCCCAGCTTTCCTGGAGCCCCTTTCAGTCCTGGAAGCTGCTATAAAAACAGACCCTGATGCCCTGTTTAAAACCTGACCCTAACAATGTCTCTATTTCTCTAATCGTGTTCCCAACAGGCACACAAACTCTGTTCCCGCCTCCCTCTCTTCTTTGGGCTCACAAAGTCTTCCCCAGCTCTTTGCATGCTTTCTTGATACTAATAACTGTGGATTTAAAAACAAAGGAGTGCCGAACCTGAGGGCATGCTGCAGATGCAAGACATTTAGATGAGTGCTTGATGGAGCCTCCTCACTTAGTCCAGCTGCAGGCCATGGGGCTGGTCCCCGCTCTGACAGCCTGTGTTACACAAGCCAGACCTCACAGCACGCCTCTCAGCATTTTGAAGCTGTGGAAGGGGAGAAAAAGAGAAGGGGAGACATGACAAGAATGTCGGAGACTCATCTATCAAATTTCTTGGGCTGTTGTTGGGTGATGTGCTGGACCTAGTTCTTCCTGGGCAAAAAGCTTTTTAAAGACACATTGCACCTTCCTTCTCATCTTCCCAAATTAAGAATGTTTCTTCACTGCTATCATGGTCAGTTTTGAGACTGAATTGTGGCCACAAGAGTCACAAATGGTTGGACCACCATTCCCTTCTTCATTAATACAGCAGGTAAAGGGATACAGCAAGGGTGCAGAAGGTCAGGCCAGTGGAAAAAGAAGTCATGCAACCTCTCCATCCTTTCACAAACTCCCTCCCTTCTGCAGTGATGCTGGGGAAACGTGGCAGAAATAGAAATAGAAATAGAAATAGAAATAGAAATAGAAATAGAAATAGAAATAGAAATAAAAATAGAAATAGAAATAGAAATAGAAATAGAAATAGAAATAGAAATAGAAATAGAAATAGAAATAGAAATAGAAATAGATAGAAACTAGGAGTGAGCAGCGCTGCCTTGGGGATGCATTGAGGCACAAATGCATGGAGGTTCTGAGAATAGCCTGGACAAGTGTGTTGGCTTTTATTTTTCCCTGGGTAACAGCCAGAGATCACTGCTGAGGTGGAATACTGCCCTCCATGGATTCTTGGTACAGGCACTGCATTGGGTATGTTTGGTCCTTCCATGCCCCCCATGTGCTGTAATGTGTTATATCATCATCATGGTTAAACGTGGCTTGGTTCTCCATGCAGGGCTGAGATCCCTGTGCCTTTTCCCTGCTGATCGTGTCTCAGTTTGACCTTGTCAATGGAAACAGGAGCAGAAGAACCTCCTCCAGCAAAGCCATGGAGGCAGAAAAGGCAAGCAATGACATTACCTTCCCTGGTCACCAACAGAGGAGATTACAGTGATCCCACCAAGAACTGTAGCACCTTGCATCCATTTGGAACTTGTTAGGAGTCTCATCTGCCTTCTGCTGAGATGGCATTCCCCTCTTAGTCTCAAACCCGTAGCAATCGCTGAGTCCAGGCTTAAAAACTCTGGCTTTGAGACTCTGAATTGAACTGGGCAGCCCTGTTTGATACAGAAATCTGTAAGGGCAGATTCTGGTTTGGTGCTGGTACAGCCCTGAACTGTATGCATAATGTAACACTTGCATAAGAAAACCTTAAAAAACATGAGCAAACCCATGTGTTGTTACCCTGATTTTTCCAGGGCTGAGTTCCTTGACAGTCAGTCTCTCTGAAATGTGTCAGGTTAAGAATTCCATTAGAAGAAGACAAAATCATCAGCTGCATTGAGAAGTTTTTATGCACAGATCTTTTATATCCACTGAGTAAACACACATTTTCTAGGTCTAATTTTGGCAACCCCATCTAGAAAACCATACTGCTTGCTTCATTTGGTTAATAGGCTTATTCTGAACTGCTTTCCAAGTCAAATCTGGATGCCAATGTGCCTAACACTCACATTTTGTCAATACGGGGAATCTCAAATTAAAAAGAAATGAAAAACCAATTTTCATCCGTGTTTCATCAGCTGGGTAATCCAGGCAGAAACAGATAGACGTGCCGGGCTCCCTCTCCCCGCCTCTCACACGCTGGACTGGATGCTCCGGGGGCTGTGATATGTTTGTTGTTAAAACAGCCTGACACAAAGAGGCCCCGGGAGCTGCGTGCATCCACAGGATAGATGTCTTCTTCTGTCAATCCAGATGAAGTCCCCTAAGAGGGAAAACTGGCTTGTCTGTATGGGTGAGGGGCGGGTGGGGGCGTCCTCTGAAGAATGTCAAAGAGGAATGCACCTAAAATCTTCTCCAGCAGCATGAACAAAGCCTTGCCGTGGCTTTTGCTGTTAAAGGGGGCAAGGAGAAAGTGTGAGGACTGAATTGCAGACATTGAAGATGCAATTGGCCATTTGGTCCAGCCTAGTAGCTCCTGTGTCCGTAGTAGCCAGTGTGACCGGGTGTTGCTCAGAGTGGGATAATAACAGTGTGTTGGTGTTCAGGCCATTTTCCAATACCCAGGGAAGACTGATGTGCAGCTCAGAAGGGTCCCAGGAGTTTCATAGAACCATAGAGTCATAGAATGGTTTGAGTTGGGAAGGACCTCAAAGCCCATCCAGCTCCACCCCCTGCCATGGGCAGGGACACCTCCCACTGGACCTTGTTGCTCAAAGCCGCATCCAGGCTGGCCTCAAACCTTTCCAGGGATGGGGCAGCCACCACTTCTCTGGGCAACCTGGGCCAGGGCCTCTCCATCCTCACAGGAAAACGTTTCTTCCTAAGATCTCATCTCAATCTCCCCTATTTTAGCTTAAATATATATATATATATCCTTCTGCAGGTTCACTTACAGAAACCTTGTTACAACTTTTCCTCCCTCTAGATCGCTTCTTGTAGCCCAGTAAACTATGAACTATACTGGCATTCAGGAATGTAGAACATCAGCTCCAGACAGGGGTCTCTCCAGGGGGTTTTCTTTTTCCCGAGTCTATCCTCATCATCCAGCACACTCTTATATAGGAAATCCTGCCCTAACACTGAATTTTCTGGGCCTTTTTCTACCTTTCTGCATGAGGATTAATTCTTCCATCGTCTCACACAATGGTTTTCATACCTGTAGGTAACATGACTCATATCATAGCCATGTAGACATAGAATTTGGGACATGGTTTAATAGGAATACTGGGTTTGGGCTGACAGACTGAATGAGCCTAGAGGTCTTTTGCAACCTCAATGATTCTATGATTCTGTATATCTTTGGGGATAGGAAATACCTGTAAAAGGATGGAGAAGCAGATTTGTATTAGCTTTTCTATTCTTTAGGAGCAAGGTAGACATCTCAGGCTGAGAAGCATCATTTGCATCATTTTGATTCAGCCTCCTCGACAGTAGGAGTGGCCCAGGCGTTGATGCAGGCAGCTGGAGCTGCAGATGTCCAGTCACTCCACTCGTGTGGTGGCATTTACCTGCTTGCCAGGATGTCTGCAGGGAGAGGGAAGGTGCCACAGCAGGAGCTGTCAGACTGCCTGTCTCATCCCAGTGCTGGAGATCTTATCTGCAGCGATTAGCTTGGCCCTGCACTGCTCTGTTCGCTGTCCTCAGCTATCTGTCAATTTGCTGCTTGTATTTCAAATTCAAAGAAGGGCTTGTTTGTCCTAAAGCTTATCTGCTTTTTTCTGACCAGTCTGGATGGTCTAATTGCAGAAACGTCTACCTCCAGCAGCCAGCCCTGCACCTCTTATGTGACAGTTCAGTTGCCTTCCAGGTTCAGTGGCATTTCCCCCTCCAGTCACCAACTGCACTGGCAGCAGGGGGTTATTTGCCCAAGTACAAGGCAGGCTTCTTAGACTCATAGAATCATGGAATGGTTTGGGCTGGAAGGGACGTCAAAGCCCATCCAGCTCCAACTCCTTGCCATGGGCAGGGACACCTCCCATTCCAAGCACCATCCAACCTGGCCTTCAACACCTCCAGGGATGGGGCAGCCACCACTGCTCTGAGCAGCCTGGGCCAGGGCCTCCCCACCCTCACAGCAAGACATTTCTTTCTAAGATCTCATCTCAATCTCACCTTTTTCAGCTCAAAACCATTACCCCCATCCTATCCCTGCCCTCCCTGATCCAGAGCCCCTCCCCAGCTTTCCTGGAGCCCCTTTCAGCCCTGGAACCTGCTCTAAAGTCACCCTGCAGCCTTCTCTTCCCCCGGCTGAACAACTTAAACTCTCTGTCTTTATTTAACAACAAATGAGATCTGCAGAATTACATCTACCAGTCTTCCCTGTTTTAAGGAAATCATAGAATAGTTTGTGTTGGAAGGGACCTTAAAGTTCATCCAGTTACAACCCCCGTGCCATGGGCAGGGACACGTCCCACTAGATGAGGTCACCCAAGGTCCCATTCAACCCGGCCTTGAACACCTCAAGAGTGTTTGGATTTACTTTATTGCTTCTTCAATTTTTCCAACACTGTTTCAGTGACTCAAGCATGATGGTGCAAGTAGGGTGCAGCTGGAGCTGGGGTGTCATGAGAGCTCCAGCATTCCTTGCACTCTTCCAAGCAATTTTGGATTGCTCTTGTTGGGAGGAATCCATAATCACATCAGTCCCTGGTAAAGCAATGTTGTGTGAGACACTCGAGGGGCACTCACCTCCCTGGTCCTGCTTCCACAGTGGGGGAATCTCTGCCCAGCGAGAAAAACTTGACCATGAAGGGCATGTGGAAGGAGTGGGATTTTATGGAGGAAGCACAACAGGTGAATATGAAAGGTGACCAGACTGAAAAGTGGCCACCGCATCTTGAAGAGATTAATTTTAATATTGTTTTTATCTGTTCTTCCTGGTTTTGGAGAAGTACCTGAAATTCAAGATCATTTTCTGTTGGCCATGTCCATCACTGAATTGGCGGTGTCTTACTGTCCTTGTGGATTTTAATTTCCCAAGATGTAGTTTTGACTGCTCAGGATGATGTGATGAATTTTAGAAATTATATAATATTATACAATTATGTACTATATTTATATGATTATAGAATATTATAAAACTGTCTTGCTAACAGGCATTCACAGCTTATCTCTACCTGTCCAGTCACAGGTATTTCTGCCTCACTTCCCTGCAGCCTCCAAATCAGATAAGTCCTTTGTTCACAGTAAGTGATGCAAAAGCAGCGCAGCTCCATTGATAGCAGAAGACTTTGATGCTCTTCCACCAGCCAAGACTCTCCTCCCCAGTGTCCATATCACAAGCTGGTTGGGAGACCCACTCTCACATCCCCACGCACACTCCTCTTCCCTACTACAGCTGGTATAAAACACTGCTTTTTGAGCATTTTAGATGCCAGAGGCTTTACTTCTATGATTACAGGAGAAATACGAGAAATATGCCATGTATTTTGGGGGAGTCTCTATTCTAGGAAGAATAATATCTTCTTGTTTTCATTGGTGCATTTTGAGCATGGAGGTTAATTGATAGAATAGATCATAGAATCGTTAAGGTTGGAAAAGCCCTCTAAGCCCATCCAATCCAACCATCAGCCCAACCCCACAGTGCCTGCTAAACCATGTCCCAAGTGCCACATCTACATGATTTCTGAGCCCCTCCAGGGATGGAGACTCTACCCATGCCCTGGGCAGCCTCTGCCAGGGCTTCACCACTCTGTCAGTGAAGAAATTTTTCCTAATATCCAATCTGAACTTCCCCTGGTGCAACTTGAGGCCATTTCATCTCATTCCATTAGTTGTTACTTGGTGGAAGAGACCAGCACCCACCTCACCACAACCTCTTTTCAGGGAGCTGCAGAGAGCAATGAGGTCTCCCCTCAGCCTCCTCTTCTCCAGGCTAAACAACCCCACATCCCTCAGCAAGGGCAGAAGGAGAAGCCCCAAGTTATCTGACAGCAGACTACAGCACAGCCCTCTTGTCCCTGCCATCTGGTCCCTACTGGGATCTTCTCCTTCTATTACGAAGGTGCTGAGTGAACCTGCAGCCCTGAACTGGGATGTTTTGCCCAGTTGCAGAGTGGGGAGAAGCAGCACTGCAGCTCCTCCCAGAGAGCTGAAGGAGCGGCAGTGCCTCAGGGCACGCAGTCAATTAATAAAAAAACAGAGTCAGAGCTGATTAGGGAGCTCAGGTTTTGGCTCGGACTCTCTAGAGCCTCCAAGGCATTGCAGAGGCTCAGAACCTCATTACTTCTATAAAGTGAACTCAGTAATTAGCTCAGGTCAAAAGTTTAAAGCTGTTGGGGAAATGGTTCCTCCTGGACATTAGAAACCAAACTACAGAAAGCAGCAGTAGTTGACATCAAGGCAAAAAAATGAATTGAGGATCCTGTAAATGGGACTGTTTTACTGGACACTAAGTGTTGTGGTGATCACATTGGAAGAGTAGACAGGACTTTGCCACAAATAGTTGTGAACCTAGGACAGGCTGAGAGAGTTGGGGTTGTTCAGGATGGAGAAGAAAAGGCTTCAGGGGGACCTTAGAGCAGCTTCCAGTGCTGAAAGGGGCTCCAGGAAAGCTGGGGAGGGGCTCTTGATCAGGGAGTGCAGGGAGAGGATGAGGGTGAATGATTTTGAGTGGAAAGAGGGGAGATTGAGACGAGATCGTAGGGAGAAATGTTTTCTTGAGAGGGTGGGGAGGCCCTGGCCCAGGTTGCTCAGATCAGTGGTGGCTGCCCCATCCCTGGAGGGGTTCAAGGCCAAGTTGGATGGGGCTTGGAGCAACTGGATCCAGTGGGAGGTGTCCCTGCCCATGGCAGGGGATGGAACTGGATGCACTTTACCCAAAGAATTCCATGATTCTGTCATTCTGTGAAGTGCCTAACTGGGTGCATCCTTGTAAACCAGAATCCTGCCATGGCCAGAACAAGGATTTTCAGTGGCTGAATTTGTTTCTTTTCCAATTTCATGTAACAGCCCCCAGTGATACATTATGAGACAGGAAAGCACGGTATTATTTGATGTTTAATCATTTTTATTATGTTTTTACCAACTTATCTGGCTCCTGACAATTTTTTTTCTTTATAGTGATCAGGCTTTTGGGTTTCATCCCACTCTTAGTGGACTCTGCTGTTTTTCTGCATCCCATGGGATGTGAAGGACGTATCACTGGCAGTCCGAGCTGTGCTGCTGAGCTCTGATGTGGCATTGGAAGATCTTCCATCCTATACTTTAGCTGGGATTATGCACCGTTTTGAGATCACAGGACAGAGGTTGCACCATACAGCCCCTGCCTGCTTTCCTCCAGCCTGCCTGTGCCAGAGAGAAAGTGGAGCAGGAGGAGGCAGGGAGGGACTGAAGGATTAAACAAGACAGACCAGAAAGCCTAGAATTTTTCCCCTAATACTCAGCCATTTAATGACCAGTTTGATGATAAGCATGAAATTAAAGAGACAAAGAAAATTCTCTGTGTCTCAGAAGTCAGCAGATAATTAGGCTTTGATGGGGACATTCTGAGGTGCTTTCCACTTATTTTGTGAGTCTGATTTAATGCTGTGCAGTCCTGGTTGTTGCTGCAGTTTGAATCATAGAATGAGAGAAATTTTAAGGCAGGAGAAACCCTCTCAGCTCATCCAGTCCAACCATCAGCCCAACCCCATCACGCCAACTAAACCATGTCCCCAAGTGCCACATCTACACCTTATTTGAACCCCTCCAGGGATGGACACTCCACCCCTGCCTGGGGCAGCCTGTGCCAGTGCTTCACCATTTAGAATTAGAATTTTTTCCTACTATCCAACCTAAACCTCCCAGGGCACAGCTTTAGGCCATTTCCTCTCATGCCATTGAAGGACTTGGCCGATCTCTCCCAGCCAGACCTTGGACAAATGCTGGTGCTGGCTGATGCCTCCTCTATACAGAGAGGTGCTGGGTACTCTGGAAGAACATTCTTCAATAGGGAAAAGCTTTTTGTTCCTCTCATTTTCCATTTCTCATGTTCTTCCTCTTTTAAACCCTTTATAAGTCACTTCGTCCAGAGCAATATTAACGTAAAGCTGCACAAAGAATTTAGCATAGGAGGGGATTCTGTCCCTCTGCTCTGGTGAGACCACATCTGGAGCCCTGCGTTAAGTTCTGGAGTCTGCAACACAGGAGGGACGTGGATCTGTTGGAGCGGGTCCATAGGAGGCTATGGAGGTGATCCAAGGGCTGGAGGATCTCCCATATGAGGACAGGCTGAGAGAGCTGGGGTTGTTCCCCCTGGAAAAGAGAAGGCTCCGAGGAGACTTCAGAGCAGCTTCCAGGACTGAAAGGGGTTCCAGGAAAGCTAGGGAGGGAGTCTTGATCAGGGAGGACAGGGATAGAATGAGGGGGAATGGTTTTGAGCTGAAGGAGGGAAGACTGAGATGAGATCTTAGGAAGAAATGTTTTCCTTTGAAGGTGGGGAGGCCCTGGCCCAGGTTGCCCAGGGCTGTGGTGGCTGCCCCATTCCTGAGGGTGTTCAAGGCCAGGTTGGATGGGGCTTAGAGCAACTGGATCCAGTGGGAGGTGTCCCTGCCCTTGGCAGGGGGTGGAACTGGGCTTTGAGGTCCTTTCCAACCCAAATCATTCTGTGATCTATGATTTTCAGGCAAAAGCTGACTCATTATGCCATAACTTCAAGACAAAATCACCAGATGTGAGCGAGCTCCAAACCAGAAGCCATGGAATCACAGGTGGTACAGTGGTGCCTGCAAGGTAAGGCACGGGAGTTGCTTGCCAGAGATATCTCTAAAACCTTGAGTCAGGAAAAAGATGATTAAATGAGGGAGAAATAGAAAATTGGTTGGAAATGGAAGGGAGGAAAAGGCATAAGAAATGACATTTGTGAAGCAAAAGTGGATGGCATGCCTTTTCACCTGGGATTTAAAAAAACAGTGCAAAGCTGGGTGCATGAGAGAGGAGAACCTGAGGCTGCTGGCTTCTTCATGGTAGACTTTAGACTTCGGGGAAAAGCAGGAAGATTCCCTGGCTCTGGCACACAGCATCAACAGCCAAGTATCATCTGAGAGCATAGAAAGCACGAGCTTTGAAGAAGTCACTAGAACAGCATCTCTGCTGTTTTTTGACACAGTTCTCATCATTTCAGTTTAGATGTTCCTAAAATGACAAAATCTGATTCATCCCATTGAAAACCCAGACTATCACCTCACCCTGACACTCTACAATTCTTGCTTTGATCACAAAATATGATGGGAAAAATTCCATCTAGTTGCAGACTCTCCCCGGGAAGAAAAGAAACACACGTTCTGTTGAGCTCTGATCTCAAACATGTTTTGCTGTTTATTTTCAAAGAGAAAAGACCAGCAAACTTGACAGTGCCCATAAGGAATGTCCAGGTGCCAGCAAGCTTTCAGGCTCCTGGAGGAGTGATGGGAGGCGGGGAGGGAGAATCCACTTCAGGAATGCTGCTGGGGCGTAGGGGAAGGTTGAGTTGTGTTTGACAATGTAATAGACCCCCAGAGAAGCACCCAGTCTTATGCGTAGCCCGAAGCTATGCATGAACTGAAAGCTCAAACACACACACAGAAAGGTTAGCTTTTAATGGATGGTAAATGTTTGGAGAGACCTTTGACCACCTCTAATGTTGCAGCTGACCATTCAGAAAGTCGGTAATGAATGACCATGCATTAGGCTCGGCTGCTCACTTTAGCGGACAAGAACTATCAAATCTTGCTGCTTAACCCCCAGCGAGCTCTCCTACCTGGCAGGTGGGAACTGAGGAGGAATTGAGGGGTTTAGACCTGGCTTTGGATCGAACTTGTTCTGTGGAATCATCAGAGCAGTCCAGAGCACCATGCTGAGTTGGAGATGATGCAAGAATAGAACATAAAATCATAGAATTGTTTGGGTGGAAAAGGTCTTCACCCTGGCACCCACCATCTCTCTGTTGTGATGGTGGGTGCCAGGGTGAAGAGGAGCTGGTTGTCATTCTCCTTGCAAATGTGACAAACTCTTGCGGGGCTGCATGTGGAGGAACATATCCAGACAGTAGAAAGAAGTTACTGTCCCTCTCCTCGGTGCTGGGAAGGCTACACATGGGAGACTGTGTTTAGCTTTGCTCTCCCAGTTTGGAAAGGATGTGGAGAAACTGGAGAGGGACCAGACAAGGCAAGCAAGATCATCAAGGCCTGGGGTGCATTATCTGCCAGGAGATGTAAGGCGAGCAGGGCTGATTTAGCAGAGAGATGGAGAGGAGGCTCCACCTCTTCTATAGGGTGAGAGGAGACTTGAGCAGTGTCTAAGAGTAGGCTATATGGTTTTGAAGGGCTGGTAAGAGGAGGGCAGAGCCAAAATCTTCTCACTGGTGCCAGACAACAGAGCAAGGGTGAACAAACACAAACTGGAGCTTAGGAGGTTCAAGTTAGGCATTAGGAAATACACACTCTCCAGGAGGGGGATGCAGCCTTGGGCAATTGCCAAGAGAGCCTTTATCCTTCTGTATTTACAAGGCTCAGTTGTTCAAAGCCCTGGTTATCTTGCCCTAGTCTTGGGGATCATCCTGCTCCAGGGAAGATTGGGCTGGAAACTTCCAAGCATGCCTTTCCCTCAGGACTGAGGAGGAAAGACATGGTTCCTGTGGTTCAATTTGAGAGCTGCTTTCCCATAGAGGTAACTACTTCTCCATGTTGCCACACTTATTATTATTGTTATTCTAACACTCTTGCAGGGTTTCACACACACCCTCCATGCTTCTCTGCCCTGTCACAAATTCCAGCTAAGATCCTTGTTGCACAGATGGAATCTCTCTTCAGTGATGAGGGGCCACCAGTATCCTTGACCTTCCTATAGGCTTTTCCCACAGCTTTGACCTTGGTTCCATGTTTCTCCAATCCTCCAGCACAGCAGCCCTCCCATGAGAGACTCTGCCTGGATATCCTCAGAGCTGCAGTGAGCAGAATTATGTCTGCAGGAGATAAAAGAAGGGGAGCTTTGCAGAGGAGCATTGCTTGCAGGGGAGCTCCTTGTGGCTGAGGTGTGAACGTGGCTTGGGGATGATACTAAACTACAGAATCAGGTCGGCATTAATGTGACAGTGAAGCCTTATGTGGAGACAATGAGCAAGACAAGGTCCATGGGAAGGTCCATGGGAAGGACAGAACCAAAGATGCTTTGTGTGGAAACACCTAAGGCCCTGAGCTGCTTATGGAGGATGTGGGGATGCGTGGGTGTGGGAAGACAGTGAGTTTAATATTATAGGAGTGGGGAGAGAGTAAGAAGGCGCTGATGAGAAGGCCTTCAGACGAGCCAAAGGAGGTATAACAACATGCTGCTTCTATTTGCATGTTGATGGCACCACAGACATGAAATATGCTGGCACAGAGTTAACCAATCAGCCCTATTTCAACAAATTTGAGCTGGCATAAGAAGTTTATTCCAGTTCAGCACATTGAGCGGTGAGGCTGTAGTACTTCTGCCCCTCCAGTTAGATCTCACCTATCACTGAACTGTAGTTTGAAATGACAGCTTCCCCCATACTCTTTTAGGGAAAAAAAAAAACCCAAGCAACAAAAGACTCTCCTAGGAGTTTCCCTTCCTGCCCTTTCTATCTCATTTCTCAGTCTGAGGAAATACATTGTATGCAAATGTCACCTCCCTCCTCCTAGTTTCTTCTTTTGGCCTTTGGATACTGGTCCAGTGCCAGTGAATATGCAAATACCATTTTGATTGTCTTGCCTTGGGACAATGAACTCTTTGAAATGTAGATGCGGGATTTTCAATTTCTCTTGCTCTCTGAGAGACTACTTTCTCTTTAACTCTCAATTTTGGATGCAATTCAAGAGAAAGGCTCTTCTCTTGTCTTTCACTTTCATTGCCAGCTAGCAATTCACGCTCATTTAGACAAAGTGCTCCTGCACCTGGGACAGGGCAGTCCTAAGCACAACTACAGCCTGAGCAGAGAATGGATTGAGAGAATCCCTGAAGAGAAGGACTTAGGGGTGTTGGTGGATGAGAAGCTTAACAAGATCCAGCGATGGGCACTTGCAGCCTGGAAAGCCAACCACATCCTGAGCTGCATCCCAGGCAGTGGGACAAGAGGGCAAGGGACAGGATTTTCCCCTCTGCTCTTGTGAGACCCCACCTGGTGCCCAGTGTTCACTTCTGGAATCCTCAACACAGGAAGGACATGGAGCTGTTGGAGTGAGTCCAGAGGAGGCCATGGAGATGATCCAAGGGTTGGTGCACCTTCTATTTGAAGACAGGCTGAGAGAGTGGGATTGTTCACCCTGGAGATGATAAGGCTGCACAGAGACCTTAGAGCAGCTTCCAGGACTGAAAGTGGCTCCAGGAAAGCAGGGGAGGGGCTCTTGATCAGGGAGTACAGGGATAGGACCGGGGGGAGGGAGGTTTTGAGCTGAAAGAGGGAAGATTGAGATGAGATCTCATGAAGATCATGAAATCTCATTTTGCTGTGAGGGTGAGGAGGCCCAGATTGCCCAGAGCAGTGGTGGCTGCCCCATCCCTGGAGGTGTTCAAGGCCAGGTTGGATGGGGTTTTGAGAAACCGAATCCAGTGGGAGGTGTCCCTGCCCATGGCAGGGAGTTGGAGCTGGATGGGCTTTCAAGTCCCTTCCAACCCAAACCATTCCATCATTCAATGATTCTAGGAACCCCATTTCTTGATTCCTGACCTGGCTTGGCTCATGGCTCCAATGCTGTCCCCATCGGCTGCCTGTGAGTCCTAGAGAAGCAGAACTAAGTCTCACTCTTTAGCTCTGGCATTGCCTGATCAGCTCCCACACACTTTTTGCGGGCAATCCACTCCTCACAACACTGTCCGTGAGGTTGTGCACGACTGAACACTTCAAATCACACATTTCAGAGCTTGGTCACCTCTGCCTGAGTCCCTCTCATGGGTCTGACCAGAGGTTTACAAAAGGACCCAGGAGCAGTTTTCCAGCTCAAGTCTGGACTGGGGAAACAAAGGCTACAACAGGAAACAGAAAACAAAATCTGACAAGTAAAAAGTGCTTAGAATTAAAATACAGCAACAGATTCTCTCAAAGACAATTTAGGGAAAGCTCTCATGAGGCCACGTTTGTTATCTTCTAATTTCATGATCGATTAGTTCATTGTTGCTCCAAGATCTTCAGAATTTAAGGATGCTTAGAACACATTGTTCAAACAAAAATGAAATGCTCTGCCTTTCACTGCAAAACCTCTTCAATTCACTTTCCAGAATACAAACAGCTTTGTTAAAAGAATGAACCGCCAGGGCAGTGGAGGGTGAAATGCAATAGGAAACAATCTTGATAAAAGGATAATTCCAGTAAATGAATAACATTTCCCTTGTATCACACAAAATACATAATGCTTAGATTATGAGAACAACAGCTGCTGCCCATGATTGGAATCGCTCTTCTGGGAATGGCAAATCCAGATGGGAGCATGTAGAGGGGATGCTTTACAGCTGAGACCAGCTGAAGACCATGAAGCTCCGTGATCAAAAACAATCCTAGATGATCAGCATAGCTAAAAATTATTTCAATTAATGTCATCTAATGCCATTGAAAGCATTACCCCTCATCAAGATTATGCAAGTGGGTGTCCAAGTCTATAGCCACACTCATGGGATTCTTCTCAGTTCTGGAGCTGGAGGTGTCAAGTGTGAGCCAGTCACCTTAGGCTCTGCTCATAATTAGTGAAGAAAAAAGGGCGATTCATTAGGTCCTTCTTAGGGAGTGTTGAAGGCCAGGTTGGATGGGGCTTTGAGCAAACTAAACCAGTGGAAGGTGTTCCTACCCATGGCAGGAGGGTTGAAACCAGATAAGCTTTAAGGTCCCACTCAACCCAAAACATTCCGTCATTCTATTTTATGATTCTTCCCCTGGCCATAAAGGGAGCACAGGGTAACTGGCTCAGGTGAGGACAGTGAATTATTAGCTGAGGAAGCTCTGACAAAGCAGCCTCACCATGTCAGTATTCCTTAGGAAGGTTCCTTCACTCAGTGGCAAGCCTTGAAGCTGCTTATCCCTGAAGTGGACTTCTTTGGTGCTTTCCAGAAGGAATAAGGGGTCCCACGTTTTCCTAGTGGCTGTAACTCTGACTCAGCCCATTACTCTGGATGAATCTCTTCCTCTGCTCTTCTTACACAATGATGGCTGTGAATTCAAGGCTGAAAGAGAAGCTGTGGATCTGGGGAACCGAAGGTCTGCAGGCTGGCATCAGTCAGCACGCACACATCCTGAGCCACACAGTTCCAGACAACATCACTAAGTGCCAGGCGCAGCATTTTCCTGCCTCCCTCAAGTGTTGAGCGCTGCAGTCAGCCTCTAAAGGCACGGCTACCAGTGGCCCAAGCCAACCATGAATGCACTCCCATGACCACTGGGCTCAGAACAGACACGTTAACACTAGACACTAACGCACAACACGCTGTAATCAGCCCTGCAAAGAAGGAAGGTGTGTGAACTGCCTGCTGAAATCATCTCTGAGGCTGACACCAACGTATCCGGAGCCATGGGATGAGCCACTAAGCGCACCTGAAATGGAATTTGTTTCCCTAATTCCATGAAAATGTTTTTATTTCAGTGAGGGCAGGAGTTGCAAAGTGCTGGGTTTAGAGGTTGGAAACATTGGGAATGAGTACGTCAAGCAAGGTGAGCTTTAGAAGAGGCGTCACGGTCCTACAGTGAATTTACATGGCATGATGCCGGCAAGCAACAGGCTTTGAGAGGAGCCAACGCTCAGGCCACACCATGTTCACACTTCCACTGCAAATGGTGAGCAAGGAAGAGAAAGGTTGGGTCCTACCAGGGCCTTTGAAGAAATGGGATTGTCTTTCAATATGACCAACCTCTTTAAAACTCTTCTTCTAGCTGCTATGTTAGTGGCAGAGACAGCTGGAGCCTTTCTGAGGTCAGATAGTGGAATTTTAGCTAGAGGCATTTTTTGTCTCAACAGAGATGCCGCCGGTTTGTTCGGCTGAAAGATCTAAAGTAGGGGCCGCAGCAGCAGAAATCCACTTGCTTGGGCCAAGCGCTGCCCACCCACCCTGGAATTACTCCAACACACTCACCAGACCCCCCACCTCTTGTTTAATCTTTAATGCACCTCCAGTTGCCCTAGGCTGGACACCACAACAAGGCAGGCAAGATAGGAGTGATGATTAGCTCCTTGACCCCGTGTGCTATGCTGGGCATTGGGAAATGTATGTCTAACTGCTGACCCTCCATCGATCCCCACTGTGTCCTCCGGGCAGAAGGAATCATTAGCAGCAGCTTGCGATGGAGGGGCATGCAATACCTTTCATTCTCTTGGGTGTAGGCACACAAGAAAGCCATAGGCAGAGCAGACCTGTCCTACCTGTTCTTGCTCCCCTGACTCTCAGTTTGGCTGTTCTTCGGTATCTGGGGGAAGAAGGAATGGGGCAAGGATGAACAACTGTGTCCTGTGCATTGCCCCTTTGGTGCTTGCTGAGATCCTTGTCTTCCCATGTGCCACAAGGAACCAGCTCTTGCACTAACAGGAAAACTGTCCTATCTACAACCCCTGACGTCCATCCAGCCGCTCACACAAAACCCCAGGTGCAAATCTGGAGGCCAGCGCAGTTCACTGCTTGCCCAATCCTCAACATCGAGGCTCAGTTTTGACGAAAGACCATGCTAGGATGGAAATACATATAGGGAGGGAAAAGAATCAAGACTGTCACTGGCCCCGGCCAAAGAGGAGCTTCTCCAAAGCTGGATCAATCCAGGATCTAAGGTCAAATATAGAATCATAGAACCATAGAATGGGCTGGGCTGGAAGGGACCATGAAGGTCATCTAGTCCAACCCCCCTGCAGTGAGCAGGGATATCTTCAACCAGATCAGGTTGCTCAGAGCCCTACCCTGGAATGTTTCTAGGGATCTAGGGGCATCTACTGCCTCTGTGGGCAACATACCATACTGATACACCACAGAAGGTGGGATTGCCAGCAACCAAGTGTTACCAATGGTGAGGGAAGCCAGACCAGAAAAGACAAAAGAAAAGAGCAAAAGAAAATTCTTTTATGGCCAATACATGAAATAAGGGAACTCCTGTCTGACCAATGAATGAAAAGAGCCCCCGGGGAGAATGAAAGAAGGGGTTGAGAACCTAACTGTGGGAGAAGAAAGCAGGAAGAAAATGAAGAGATGAGGGAGCTTAGAAGACAGTTGGATAGCTCCATTGCTGTCATGTCCCACAGGCAAGACATCAGCAGAGCAAAAGCTTCCTAGAGAGGAGAATAAAGATAAATTCTCCTGAGGGAAGTGATTTCTATAAGAGAAAGAGACTGATTAAGCAAAACTGAAAATGTGCTTTGTCCATGTTCTATCCAGGGTCCATATGGTGGTCACTGCTCTGTGTGTGGAAGACGCCTCAGTGGTGAAATGAGACCAGATTTACATGGCAGGAAGAAATTACCCAACTGACAACATCATTCAAGGTACCAGTGCAAGTACCTGGAGCAGCAAGATCTTTGTTGAGAGGCACTTACTGACGTAGTGCATGGGAGTACCGAGATCAATAGAACTTGAATTGATTAATTGACTGATGAAACACAAATTAATATCTGGAAATCATCTTGTTCAGAGCAAGCCCAGGCAGACAGGCTTGGGCTGAGACAAGTTTAGGGGTTTTGTGTTCTTTATAATTTTGCTGACCTGGAGGGTTGTGGCGGCAGCTGATATTGTGAAGTCAGGGTAGCAGAAAAGGATCCCTGTGACATGGAAGGATCATGTCCAGTCAAGCTGTCACGGGAAATTTCTTCCTGCAGTAAGAAGCAAGGGACTTAAATTTCCATAAAAGCAACTACAGTTGGGTGTTCAGCTTTGTTTTGGGTGTTGTGTTTGTCTTTTTTTCCCCCTAACAGGACAAACAGTGACACAACAAACAAAGTTATTTAGATAATTGTAGAAACCCTTCCAATATTATCACTGTTCAAGCCACAGGCTCTTTTATCTTTCCCACAATGCCACAATATGCAGCACCTGTGAGCTCTCCGTGGCACCCATCCTATTCACTCTCTCCCTATCTTTGCCTCATAAAGAGTCCCAAGGAATCTCATAAAGGCTCCTGCAGGAATTTGTAGCAACACATTCCTTTTCCATCATCATCTGCACTTTGAGCAAAGCTCTGCTTTTATACATCTCTTCTGACAGAATATGAAACCACAAGTATTTTAAGCTGAGACAAAGAAAGTCAAGGGCTGTAATCCAACCTGACAGCAGCGTTATTAATTGGGGGAGAAGAGGCTGTGTAGAGCAGATTGCTCGGAGATCTGAGAAAGGGCATCATTTTGGGAGGGGGCTTCCAGGTTTTTTCTTGGGAGAACAAGTCTTAAGAAGAGCGGCTGAGGGACGTGGGGCTGTTTAGCCTTGAGAAGAGGAGGCTTGGGGGTGACCTTATCACTACGTACAACTGCCTGAAAGGAGGTTGTAGTGAGGTGGGTGTTGGTCTCTTCTCTCAATGACAGGACAAGAGGGAATGGCCTCAAGTTGTGCCAGGGGACGTTCGGATTGGACATCAGGAAAATATTCTTGACCATAAGGGTTCTCAGGCGCTGAAGAGGTTGCTTAGGGAGGTGGTTGAGTCACCATCCCTGGAGGGGTTTAAAAGACAGGTGGATGAAGTGCTTAGGGATATGATTTAGTAGTGGACAGGTACGGTTTGGCTTGATGATCTGAAAGATCTTTTCCAATCTAATGATCCCAAGATTCTAGTTCTGGGCACTGGATGGGCTGCAGAGCCTCTAATCTGGAGGACACCGTCTCAGTCCTCAAAGGCAAGAATAGGAACCAAGCTGTGAGACCACCCAGTGTTGAAGCACATCCATGCCTTGTGATGGCTTTTCTTCACAGCCTGGTCATATCACTTGAGGAAAAAGGGGGCAGGCATTTTTTCCAAATTGACTTAGCGAGTTTTTTACCTGTACAGGGCCTTGTTCCTACCAGTGCTCTCGTGGGTGTAGTGATAGGATCTGTGGGTCTTGCTGGCTGCAGCAGCAGCTTGCGCCATCACCGTATGAACTGGGTCCAGATTCACCTAGAAGGGGAGCTGAGATACACCAAGCTGGATACCTACAAGGTGCACTCCACGGTTAGAGAGGGGGAAAACATAGCAACACTGCAGCTGGACGTGGACACCCCTGTCACAGATGGAAGGAAAAAACTTCCAAGAACACGTCTGTTTATTCTAATAGATAATGGACAATGTGAGTTGGCAGCCTCCAGCTAAAGCTAGACAGGTTTATACCACATCTCATGTTAACTTTTCCATCATTTGATCCAGTGGAAGGTGTCCCTGTCTGTGGTAGAAGGGGTGGAACTGGATGATCTTTAAGTTCCCTCCAGCCCAATCCATTCTATGATTCTATGATTTTCTGGGCACCAATAAAACCAGTCCACAATTTAATAGGACTTTTTCCCCTCCTCCCCATAGCTTCTCCAGTAACTCCAGAATTGTTAAACATCATTGCTAATGATTCCAAGCTTCCCAGACAATTTATTTTAACTTCACAGTCACAATTTATGTGACCAAGTCACTACAAAAGAATACGATATCTTGTGTAGAAACCAAAGGGATAGGAAGGAACTGATTGGGGCAACTGAACATAACTGCATCATCATATCACTGATCTCATGATCACATTCTGAAATCTAAGAGGGTTGTAGAATTGTTGTATTGTAGAGAAATTCAGTCGAGGAGAGGATTTCAGTCTAGGGGAAGTGAGTCAATATTCATTTGCTTCTCTTTATATCAAAGGATCAGAAATTGAAATAAAGGAGAATTAAGGAATAGCCTTCAGTCACTACACACCTCTTTGCTCTCACGCTTTATAATCTATGTCTTTCTTTTCTTAAGTTTGTTTGTCTTTTAAACCTCATCCCTTGGGATTAGCAATGCAGCCAGGTAGGAACCGAACCAGCCACAAGTTTGTAAGTGAATGTGGACAGACTTTATCTTCTCAGGGGCTGCCTTGGAGGGTTGTAAACAGATGACATGGTGGACCCTGGCATGGTGGACCCTGATGTGGTGGACCCTGCAGCCAAGCCAGAACAGACAGAGTTAAACTTCTAAGGGAAGACAAAGCTGGAAAAGTGCACCTCATTCACAGGGGAGTTGGCTTGCAACATAGTGATGTTCGATGCTCTGAAAGCGATCTTCTTTCCCAATCAAAATCTCTTCAGTCACTCCAGAAGCTGAGATTTTTGGAGGTTTACATGAATTCATATTGAAATGGTGGAAGAGCTCAACGGTGATGGAAAACAGCCCAGGCACAAATGCTCACAAAGGTCTTTCCTCTTCCCAAGTCCCAAGATGCTCTTAGGTCAAACTGAATTCTAGCTCAACACAGAGGTACAGAGGGACAGTATCACTCTGTCATGTGGAATTCAGACTCATATTCCAAATCTTTCACAGGAATGTGCATGCTCTTAATTACTGACACTAGTAGCAATTAGTGGCTGTGTTATGTTAACATCTGGAGGCCCAGTATCAATCCGGGCATCTTTGTGCTGTGCTGCCTACAACACAGCAGTTGAGGGCAGAGCCACCCACCATCACAGACACATCAGCAACAGAGCCAGGAAGATGATGTTGGAGGATGTGTCAGAGGAGAGGGTGGCCACGCTGCTCTGTCCCCCCAAAAAAACCTTTACTTGGATGCCGGGGGCTGAGGATCAGGGAGGGCGTTGGGTTATCGCTGTAAAAACAACCTAATAGGACATGCCGCTGCCTTGCAGAAATCTCATTTGACCTTGGGCTACGAGACACAGACGAAACCTCCTGTTCCAACCTGACCCAGCTCTTTCCACAGCCCGAGCGGGAGGAAACGTGAGATGCAACTCTGGCAGCTCTGGTTCCTGACTTGTGTCACCCTCCCCCTTCAGCAATTCCCCCATCCTTTCTGCAGCCAGGGTGGGAGAAGAGCCCTCTGTCCTCCACCACACCTGCGCAGGCTGTGGCTCTCAGAGCCTCTGGGCACACGGGGTGAGCCGGGGAGCAGCTCAGCACGGAGGAGGGGAAAACGTGCTTCAGGAGATTTCTTCTTCATGAAAGCGTGCTGGTTTCAGGTGACCTCAGGGTGTTTTGGGATGGCAGGGAGGGGATCATTCTACCCTCTCCCATGTCAGTAACACAACAGTCACAAGCTGTATCAGCACAAGATGCTGAGTTTTATTGCTCCTGTCTTCTACTCTGCTGGGCTTATCCAAGCAAACAGACAAGCGTCTGCTGGCAAATGTGGTGGGGAAAGAGTTTATGTGCACTTGGCTCCTGGCTTCTGCTCTCCGTGTTGGTCACTTGTGCCCATAGCTGAGTGACACAAAAGCTTCTTAGTTGTGTTCTTGCTGCTGTTTTTCCTTTTCTCTATCCCATTTCCTCCGTCGCCAGACCTGCTGAATTCAAGGAGGGATGAAGGGATTGAACACCAGGGGAAAATGCCCCAAAAATGAAAAAGAGAGAGAGTAGAAAATCAAAGCAAGCCCTGATTTTGGTCTGTAACTGAGATACATGACAGACACAAGTGCCTTTTTACATCTCCAAGCTCTCAGAGACCAGGGTACTTGATGATCCTATGGGTCTTTTCCAACCTGGTGGTGATTTTATGATTCTATGATTCTATGATTCTGTGATTCTATGATGGGAACTGAAGTGACTCTGTGAGTCCTCCAACTTACACCCTGCCAGCTGCTCTCCCTGGGACAAACACAACTCCTAAAATCTGGAGAGAAGTGCCCTGCAGATGAGCACAAACCACATCTGGAGCCACCCAGGGCGCTGGGGGACCAAGGACCATTCTCCCTTTCCACATGCAATACATCTTTTACCTGCATGGTTGAGCAGCCTGCTCACAAGGCATGGCTGGTTTGGCCCTGCTTACCCTGCTAACCCCAGCCATGCCCCCTTGCTCCCAAGGTATTTTGGGCCTGGAGCTTGCCTGGGGCAGTGCAATGCCATGAATAACTTTCCTCCTAAAAGCAAGAGAGAATGGAGAAGTGCAAGAGGCGGGTGGGTTTTGGCAAAAGCAGCACAGAGGGAAGGATAAAGAATCTGGGGTCAATCAGAGAAGGAGGGAACAGAAACTGAATGAAAAGCAAAGTGAGGTAAGGGACATTGGAGGAGAGCCAGCAGATCAGGTCAGGCAGCAGTCAAGAAGAAGGTGGTATCGAGGCAACTACAGGGCATGGATTTGCATCTCTACAACAGGATCAGGCAAGCTTAGATTCACAGCAAAGCCCTTGCAAGAGCCAACAGGTGACTCAGAAGAATAACTGGTGTAATAGAGCTGAATCCAAGAAGGCCTCTTTCAGCAGCACAGAGTGTTGCCTTGGCCAGGTTGGATGGGGCTGGGAGCAACTGGATCCAGTGGGAGGTGTCCCTGCCCGTGGCAGGAGGGTTGGAACTGGATGGGCTTTAAGGTCTCTTCCAACCCAAACCATGCTATGATTCATCCAGCCCATCCTCAGACTTGTGTCACAAGACCTATGAGGGCCACGCAGGAGACCTGCAAAACTCCCAACACGAGCACCTGGAGTGAGGTGTGGAACAGGGAATCTGCAGAGGTGGTTTCTGGTGGGAGTCGAGGGGCAAGGCAACAGATCTGCTGAGCAGAGTTTTGCACAGATATCTACAATTTCTTGACACAAGCAGGTGTCTATCGAGGTGCAAAGCAGCTGAAATGTGAAAGCACGCGTGTGTCTCCAAGTGATACTGCACCTGGCACTAAAGCAAATGTCTTCTACTTCAACACATGCTGGGCCTAGGATCCAACATCTCAGATCAGTTCCCAGCTGCCTGTAGTGGTGGAGGAAGGCAGTTGGCAGCAGACAGAGCAAAGATGACAAAATCTAAGTGCTCTGTGTACGATCAGTTGAAAGCCTCCCTACAGGTAGTAGAACCAGATTCTGCAAGGTCTCTAAAACAGGGCTGTCAGCTGAACAGTTGTAACACAACATCTGGAAAAGACCTTTCCTATGTAGACCTGGGATTTATTACTGTATCCAAAATTTTTTACCAACAGATATTGACATTATCACCACTATCGGGTAGATCTGAGGCATCACAAAATGGTTTGGGTTGGAAGGGTCTTCAAAGTCCATCCAGTCCTTGCCATGGGCAGGGACACCTCCCACTGGATCCAGTTGCTCCAAGCCCCATCCAACCTGGCCTTGAACCCCTCCAGGCATGGGGCAGCCACCACTGCTCTGGGCAACCTGGGCCAGGGCCTCCCCACCCTCACAGCAAAACATTTCTCCCTAAGATCTCATCTCAATCTCCCCTCTTTCAGCTAGAAACCATTCCCCCTCATCCTGTCCCTGCCCTCCCTGATCAAGAGCCCCTCCCCAGCTTTCCTGGAGCCCCTCTCAGTACTGGAAGCTGCTCTAAGGTCTCCCTGCAGCCTTCTCTTCTCCAGGCTGAACAACCCCAACTCTCTCAGCCTCTCCTCATATGGGAGGTGCTCCAGCCCAAACCATTCTCTGATTCTAGATTTAATAATTAGTAGAGTTAATTTTTAATTTCAATTTTTAATATTGATGGCCTGCTCTGGGAGGTATCTGTTTCTTTCCTTTGAATGACTAATTTTTGGAGCTTAAGCTTTCAGGCATCTACGGTTAGATCAGCAATCCCTAAAGCACTCAGTTTCAGAAAACTAAATGTGAGTCACATACAAACGTATGCCCAGGAAAATGTCTTGAGTCCTGGCTTTGCTATGAGCACAAAAAGAGGTTTTGCAGAAGTAGTGCAGAGCAAAGGCTCTGGGGTTGCTACCATAGAGAATCATTGAAGCTGAAAGTGGCTTCTTAGATCATCTAGTCCAGCCATCAGCCCAATCCCACCATGCCTGCTGAACCATATCCCAAAGTGCCATGTCCACACACTTTTTGAACACATCCAGAGATGGAGACTCCATCCCTGCTCTGAGCAGCCTCTGCAGGGCTTCACCACTTCACTTCAGTAATGAAATTTTTTTTCTAACATCCAGTCTAAACCTCCCATGGTGCAACTTGAGTCCATTTTCTCTCATCCTGAGACTTTTACCTGGGAGAAGATGCCAGCACCTACCTCCTTTTAGGTTGTTGTAGAGAGTGATGAGATCTCCCCTCAAAAAATGCTGGCACTGAAGAAACTAAGGCATCAAGTGGCGTTTTAGTATTTGGGTTGATAATGTGAACAGTGACAAACTGAGGACACACACCTCACAGATGTCACTGAAGGGGATGTTTGATTCACGCAACAGTTCAGATGCATTTGTGGATGAGAGAGAAAAATTACTTGGTTGGAAATGGCCAGAGTTGCCCAGTGATGTGAAACAGGAATATGATTTGTGCTTTTTGCTATTTGCTTGCATTGAACCTCTTGCTCCCCAAAGCAATGAGATGTTGACCATCCATGATGCTACTTAGTGAAGCAATCTGGCCTGGAAGACACTAATGTGTATTTCCACCATTTCTTATAGCTAAGACATGACTTGCAAACTACTCTGAATGTTTTATATCTGGGGCTCCCGCTGCTGTCTTGCCTTGTGAGAGCTCTGACTTCAAACTCAGCTCATCTCCCATGAACCAGGAGGCCTGCCCAGCCCCAGTGGTCCAGTTTTTCTCCATCCAGCGAGGAGGGGGATTTTCAGCATGGCCGCACAAATGAGCAGGCATCCTTTGCCAGAAGCTCTTTCCCATGACATTTTAATCCCTCTGCGACAGGAACAAGGAGCACGAGGAGGTTTCATTGCACCCACCCAGCACATGCACAACCCCTCCACCCTGTGTACGCTCAGTACAACTGAGAAAACAAACACCTCACATCACAATCAGCCCAGCATGATCCCGGGAAAACTACCTGCCTCCTAAGGGCTTGAAGCACCCTAGGTGTCCACACAGCTTAGGGAGCAAGAGGCTGGAGAGCAGCCCTGCAGGAAGGGATCTGGGGGTTCTGGTCAATGGCAAGCTGAACATGAACCAGCAGTGCCCTGGCAGCCAGGAGGGCAACCGCGTCCTGGGTGCATCCACCACGGCATCGCCAGCCAGGACAGGGAGGGGATTGTCCCGCTCTGCTCCACACCAAGGCAGCCCCACCTCGAGCACTGAGTGCAGTTTTGGGCACCACGGGATAAAAAGGATCTAAAGCTGCTGGAGAGCATCCAGAGGAGGGCATGGAGTTGGCGAAATGTTTAGAGGGGAAGCAGCTGAAGTCCCTTGGTCTCTTCAGCCTGGAGAATCATAGAATCATAGAATCACCAGGTTGGAAAAGACCCACTGGATCATCGAGTCCAACCATTCCCATCAAACACTAAACCATGTCCCTCAGCACCTCATCCACCCGTCCCTTAAGCCCCTCCAGGGAAGGCGACTCAACCCCCTCCCTGGGCAGCCTCTGCTAGTGCCCAATGACCCTTACTGTGAAAATTTTTTTCCTAATGTTCAGCCTAAACCTCCCCTGGCAGAGCTTGAGGCCATTCCTTCTTCTCCTGTCCACTGTCACTTGGGAGAAGAGCCCCACTCCCTCCTCTCCACAATGGGCTTGAGGTGCCACCATGCTGCAGCAGCCTGGTGCCAGACTAAGGCCTAGGGGAGCTATTTGGGATCATCTGCTAAATCCACTCTGAGCTGTTGCTCAGGACTGCTGGATGGGACGTGTCCAAGATGAAGGGTGAGAAAAGCTGTTAGTCTGGTGTCATCACTGCAACACCAGTCCAGCTCCGTCATCCCTCCCTGCAAAACTTATAGAATCATAGCATCGTTAAGGTTGGAAAAGGCCTAAGATCCATCAAGTCCAACCATCAAAGGAACACCAATGAAGCTCAGAAGTTATGTGCAAGACCAGAGGAGTGAGCTGGGAGAGGAGGAAGAGGGATGGGACAAGAAGATCCCAACCAGAAGGCAAACCACGGTGTGAAGTGGCTTTGTTGTGGCCCATAATTGGTGGCTCTGGACCATGCTGGGCCTGGGCATTTACACGCATTGGCTATGATCTCGTGTTCCTCTACACGTCCACAGGCTTCCCTCTTGTCACCTCTGCTCTTGTCACCCCATAGGTGACAAGATTTGATAGGAAGGGTTGAACTCAATGATCCGGTGGGTCTCTTCCAACCTGGTTATTCTATGATTCTATGATTCTATAGAGAGTCTGAGGAGCATCCAGTTTGTGCTGCTGCTACAAGAAATACACTGTTGATGAGATTTGGCTCATGAGTGTCACATCTCCTTAACACAAACAACCGTGAGCTTTGCCTCCCTGGGCAACCCTTAATGCTGGGTGGGAAAGCTTGGACATTTCTAGTTATCCTCGGGAGAGGGTGCGGTTAAAGGAGAACTAAAAGAAGAATATCAATGTGCCAGTGGAGGAGTGGGGTTCTGATAGGAAGCTGTTTACCAGGGATGTTCCTTGAAAGGCAGAAATACACATTCTTAGAAAACAATCAGTATTTATTGACTGAGAAGAGCACCAGCAGTGCAGATGCAAGTGTGACACTGGACGACACAGCCAGCTACACAATTACACATGTTATAATCAAAAGGATTATATAAAAATTAAGACAAGTTACAAGCAGGACTGTAATGCAAATTAAACCCCATAGCACCATTTTCTTTCTAGCAGATATGTAAGAAATATAAATAACATCCATAATTCTCATCACAAAAGTTGTTCATCTTGAGGTAGAAAAATGTTTTCTTTCCCTTAAAACCCAGCACTTTTTTTTCAAGTGACATCTCATATTGTCACCAATTGGCCTTCCAGGCTTACTCAAGGTGTAGAAGTGGCTGTTTCATGAGTGCAGTTTGCTACTCTGCTCATTAGTGTTTCTTGGCTCACATGGCCCTAATAATTGCTCTAATAAAGCCCCCGTGACCCCAGCATTGCACTGCCTGTCCATGGCAGCAACAGAGCTGTGTGGATCTCTGGTAAGGCTCAAGAAGTTACTGGTATCTCATTTTATGGGGCAGCCTCCAGATGTAGGATTCCTTCACAAGCAAGTTCAGCTCTTCAACTAGGAATGGTGGGGTCATAGAATGCCTAGGTTGGAAAAGACCTTTGAGATCATCAAGCACAACTGTACCTGCCCACTACTAAATCGTATTCCTAAGCACTTCATCTGCCCATTTTTTAAATACCTCCACGGATGGTGACTCCACCAACTCCCTGGGCAGCCTCTGCCAGTGCTTGAGAGCTCTTTCAGTGAAGACATTTTTTCTAATGTCCAATCTGAACGTCCCCTGGGGCAACTTGAGGCCATTTCCTCTCATCCTATTACCTATCAACTGGAAGGAGAGACCAGCACCCACCTCTCTCCAACCTCCTTTCAGGCAGTTGTAGGCAGTGATGAGGTCTCCCCTCAGCCTCCTTTCCTTCAAGCTAAACAACCCCAGCTCTCTCAGCAGCTCCTCATAAGACTTGTTCTCTAGCTCCTTCACCAGCTTCGTTGCATTTCTCTGGATGCACTCCTGGTGGTAGTATTGAATTCTCTTATCCCAGGAGATCATAGAATAATGGAATGGTTTGGGTTGGAAGAGACCTCAAAGCCCCTCCATTTCCAACCCCCTGCCATGAGCAGGGACACTTCCCATGGGATCAGGGTGCTCTAAGCCCCATCCCATAGGTGTGGAGGAAAGCATCCTTCCTGAAACAAAAAAAACGTACAGGAAAACTTGCATAGCTCAGATTTTCACCATCAATGGTCACACTGAGGTACACGTGCACTTGGGAAAGAACTGGTTTTATAGCCAGGGCGTATGCTTTCACCTTTGCTGCTAAAAATATTTCCATGTAAAGACTTAAGTGCAATCCCTTTATACCCCCAGCCTGTCATTCCAATAACTGCTTTGCCTGTATAAGCTAAGGGGAGGCACACCCGCTGGATCTGGACATCGTAAAGGGTGCAGCGTAATTAAAATCTCACATTCAGATCAAATGAAGACCCGGTCCTCACATCCCCTGTCTCCAGGAGGTGGCGGAAGAGCTTTGCTCAAGATGATGCTTGGGTTTGATACTTGAAAATACAATTCAAGCTGAAGAATACTGAATGCCAACCAGACCCAAGATATGTTTCCTGGTCACACAGGGATTCCCATTGCTGTTAGTTGAAATAAATCACATTCTGACTATCAACCCAATTTACCTAAACTGTGGGTGATAAAACAGTCCAGAGTGGAGGAAAACCAAGATATATGCCTCAAGGAAACTTTTTCACTCTTGTAGCACCATTGCTAAAAGGCTTAGTGTTGAAGGATGCCAAAAGGAGTGATATCAGCATTGCCTTGAACTCAAAATATGCTCAAGTCTTTTCCCCCAAACTTATATGGGGTATTTTAAATAATTATTTCCCATCAGTATTTATCATTTAATTTCCAGAATGAGAGATTGTCTGTTCAGACTGGCAGGGGTTGAACAGAAAGCTTTCCAGTGATGACAGGGAGAGATTGTAATGGGCTTTGAGTTAAGCTTGCAAAGCAAAGCCAGAGGAGATCAGAAATCCTTGTTCAGATTGCATAGAATTGTGGAATCACAGGATGGTTTGGACTGGAAGGAACCTTAATGCTCATCCAGTTCCAGCCCCTGCCTTGGGCAGGGACACCTCCCACTGGATCTCGTTGATCCAAGCCCCATCCGACCTGGCCTTGAACCCCTCCAGGGATGGGGCAGCCACCACTGCTCTGGGCAACCTGGGCCAGGGCCTCCCCACCCTCACAGGAAAATATTTCTTCTTAAAATCTCATCTCAATATCCCGTCTTTCAGCTTAAAATCATTACCCCTTGCCCTATCCCTGTCTTGGCTTAACAGCTAACAACCAAAATTCACTTCAACTAGATGTCAAACCTCCGTCTTCCACTGACCTCAGACTCACCCCAAGGATATCAGAGAATAAACCACCTCTTCCTCATATCTTCTCCATATTCCCCATTCCTCAAGCAGTTCTGAGCCATGCATGGCAAGGAGCTGCAGACACAAAATCTCCTTTGGTACATGATAAAAACAGGACTTAATTTCCCTCTGAAATACCTTGTTGTCTAATTCTTATTCAACAATTCTTGTGTGGTACCAGGACTTCCAGGCACAACTTTACCTTTCAATTTACTTTGTTTACATTTTTCTTTGACTTTAATAAAGTTCTTGTGAGAACCTCACGGGACTGAGCTGACTCAACACTCAAGACAAAGGGCAGCTGTGCCTCATAGATGCTGGTAGCGAGAATGGACAGACGCATGGTGTGGCATAGACGCTGCCAGTTGCAACAGATCACAGCTCAGATGGTGACACAGATCCCTGCTAAAACCCTCCACTGCTAGAGGTAACCCCTGCACATTTCACAGATCCTGGTGGGAAGGGACTTGGTCACATCCCTTCAAAAGCATGAACGTCCCTATGGCATTAGCTACACACACAAAACCCAAGAATTTCTCAAGTGCTGCAAAGCAGTGTCTAATTCTTCCATAAATGTGTCTTCTTTGCCTGAAAAAGGACCAATTTCATCTAAAACATCCACACTGAAGGGCCATGATCCACTTGCTTACAGAAAGATGCCCGGTCTCCCCGCCACACACCTGACTTTGAGCACCTACTGACAGCAACGTTTCAGCTGCAAGGACACGAATAACTGCAGCTGCAAGCTCTAATAATCTAATCCTATTCCTCTTTGCCTAAATAATCATCTTACCATCCTTCTGGGCTTGGTTTTGAGTATGTTGTAAAAAATACCTAATGTGTCTTTGAAATGCATTCACCTTGCTTCCCAAAGAATGGGATCCAGTTGTGCTTCCCCTTTCCTTCCACTGAGTCCCAGTCCCTGTTTAAATGAGCAATGGCATGGGATCCCCCAATACCCTCCTGTGATGTGATATTCCCTTCTTCTCCAGTGCTGGACAAGCCAGGAGGTCAGTGGAGCAGATGTCTTGGGATCAGTAGTGTAAAGCAGAGCTGGTTGCTTTGTCATTTCACCTGTGATGCGAATTCGAACTCATTATGATGTTTTTTCATTGGGTGCTTAACATTGAGACCCGTGGGAAGATTTCAACTCTAAAAAGATTAAAAGCGAGATCTAAATATGTCCTGCTCAATATTAAGATCTTGGGTATTTAGGAGGTAAAAAAAATAAGGCCAATTAACCCAATTTGCAGTATTATTTCTGTCATAAGCACTTTAATTCAGTTCAACTCAACCTGAGCCAGAACAAGGATAAAAAGGAATAAGCCCATTAAAAGACTTGTAGGTAGCCAAAGGGAGGGTCATTGTGGCCTCTAAATAGTCAGTTAATGGCCATATCTGCTCTGGGACAGTTCTCTTCCTTCCTTTTATGAAGCGGAAATCAAAAATACTTGTGAAAATCAGAAAGACAACAAGGTCAAGACCTCCCCCCCGACTCTGCTCTTGTGAGACCCCACCTGGAACATTATGTCCAGTTCTGGAATGCTTTTTATAAGGGCATGGAGTGATAGGACAAGGGGGAATGGCTTTAAGTTGGAAGGGGAAGATATAGATTAGACCTTAAGAAGAAATTCTTCATGATGAGGGTGATGAGGCACTGGTAGAGGTTCCCCAGAGCAGTGGTGGCTGCCCCATCCCTGGAGGTGTTGAAGTCCAGGTTGGATGGGACTTTGAGCAACCGAAGCTGGTGAAGGGGCTGGAGAACAGGCTTTATGAGGAACGGCTGAGAGAGCTGGGGTTGTTTAGCCTGGAGAAGAGGAGGCTGAGGGGAGACCTCATTGCTCTCTACAACTGCCTGAAAGGAGGTTGTGGAGAGGAGGGTGCTGGGCTCTTCTTCCAAGTGACAGGGGACAAGACAAGAGGGAATGGCCTCAAGCTGCACCAGGGGAGGTTCAGGCTGAACATTAGGAAAGAATTTTTCACAGAAAGGTTCATTGAGCACTGGTAGAGGCTGCCCACCCAGGGAGGGGGTTGAGTCACCTTCCCTGGAGGTGTTTAAGGCACAGGTGGACGAGGTGCTAATGGGCATGATTTAGTGTTTGATAGGAATGGTTGGACTGGATGATCCGGTGGGTCTTTTCCAACCTGGTTATTCTATGATTCTATGATTCTATGAATCCAGTGGGAGGCATCCCTGCCCATGGCAGGGGTTAGAATTGGATGGGCTTTGAGTTCCCTTCCAACTCAAACCGTTCTTTGATTGTGTCTGAAAGAGTGTGAGCGCATGCTCATCACTGCAAAGCAGTGTTCAAAGCACGTGTAAATGACGGGATGAGCTACATGACTTCAGCACATCCACTCAAGAGCTGGAGCACCCAGCTGAACTCTTGCTCAATCACATTGAAAGGTTGCCTAATTCAACCATCTGAACAACCAGTCCATCCAAACAACCCAAATCAGCATCTTCACCCATTACATTGCAAATTAATTTTGATCTGAGCTTAAGGATTTAAGTCTTCTTTTCAGCCCGTCTCCAAGCAGGCAACCTGCTTACTGGTTTAAAGCCATTGCCAAGACTGAGTAAATACAGCAGGTTTCTCATCTGAGACTCTCCAGAGCTGATCACAACATGAACATTTGAACTGCTGCTGTAGGATTAACCAAGAAGAGCCCTGGAACAGGTAAATACACTGCCAAGAACTGTAAAACAACCCAACACCCAGACAGGTTGGGCTACACCCCTCCATGTGTACCTGGTGACCGGATCAGGCACTGCCTCTATGCCCTTCCCAAGACACAATCAGAGAAATAAAACAGGCTGTTTCTGTTGTGTTCAACTGCAAGATATCTAGAAAAACACAACTCAAAGTCAGGGGGTAACAACTCTGCCACGGACTGTGCTCCTTCCCTGAGGTCACCTTCTCACACACCAAATGTCTGCCACTGCCTGGAGATCAAACTTCTCAGTGCAGAGGATGCCACTCTTGACTCAGGCAGTGCAGGGATAGGACAAGGGGAAAAGCTTTTAAGCTGAAAAGGGGGAGATTTAGACGAGATCTTAGGAAGAAATGTTTTGCTGTGAGGGTGGAGATGCCCTAGACCAGGCTGCCCCATCCCTGGAGGGGTTCAAGACCAGGTTAAACAGGGCTTGGATCAACCGGATTCAGTGGGAGGTATCCCTGCCCATGGCAGGGGTTGGAACTGGATGTGCTTTGAGGTCCCTTCCAACTCGAGCCATTCCATGATTCTATGACTTGTAAATGTTTTAAGATGCCCCAGTTCCTGTAGTTCCTAATTCCCCTTCAGAAATGTTCCTTGTCATTATCACAGGGCAGAAATGGGGGATGTGATGAACCTTGGGCACCAGGGCAGAGCATGGTGCACATAGGCAAAAAAATGGTTGATAGTTTGACTGGAGGTGGGGGAGATGCATAATTGGCACCATTACCCTAGATCCACCACCACAAAACAACCCCTTGTGACACAGACGCTCCAGAAAGGCAACTTCACCACCCTCAGCTGGGTTTGTGTGATACAAGCACTGTAACACGAGCCATTCCAGGACTCCTCTGTACAGCAAAGTTAAAACACAGTTAAAATGCACTTGGAGTCCCACATTCAAAGTATAGACCTGGGAGATGATGGACATGAGCTCCATTTCTTTGTAAACTGGTATTACTGAGGCACAATTCTTGCACCAAGACAAGACCACCCAACAGTGTGTCTTGGAGTTCCAAGCAGAAAGGATTCAACCAGCTGCCAGAGAACCGAAAAGCCCTGCTGCCAGAGCCTTGGTGCAGGAACTCAGCTGCCTCTGGTACAGCAGGATCCTGGCTCTAGTTTTAGTGTCCCCCCCCAACCCCGGTCCCTTAATTCTTTTCTCTCCAGGAACCAAGGTGCAAGCCCTCACTGTTTCAATGTCACCACCCCAACACATTTACATAAGTGCAAGTGAGGGATGCAGGAGGGAGATATTCCTGCAGATAAAAGTACAATTTTAGCTCAAGGGAGGGATTTGTGATGGCTTCAGTGTTTCTGCTGCCCACTCCTCATCGCCCTCTGTCCCTCCTTCCTGATCTCATACCTGACAAAAACTCAGGTTTTCACCCCTCATGCAGGGGCTCTGCCCAGACGGGAGGATCTCAATGCTGAGATAACAGGAGCACTGGACATTTTTGGTGCTTGCCTTTGCCCTCACCTCACAGAGGAGAATCATGGCTCTCTCTCCCTACCACCTCCTTGTTTCTCTTGACCCTCCAGCACTGTCTTTACTGTTTGCAGCTGTAGACCACCTCCTCCTGCATGCACTGCTGGCACTCAACATAGCAACACCACTGCACCTGACAGTGGCAGGAGAAGGTAACGAGCCGGCTCTGGGTGTTGTAGCCTCGTCCACAGCACATGCTGTCACAGTTGCCTTCCCGAGAGCAGATCCTCCCAGCAGTTCCCAAGGAGTATCTGCTGGGACGACAGAAACTGGGGGAGTCTTCCACGTAGACCAGATCCGTAGAGCGAGGTGAAGCGGGGTGCCTAGGGGAATGGCTGTGTCTCTGCGGGCCAGCCAGTTCGGAGTGTCCCACAGCATCATTGGTGGTGCTGAAGACCTTGACAGCATCGTCATAGCGCAGCTTCAGCAGTCGTCCGATTTCATGGAAAGGCGAAAGCTGCTTCCAGCATGTCCGGACAGCACATGAGCCAGAGACACCATGGCACTTGCATGTGGTTTTGAGACCATTTTTCACAGCCTGATGAGGAAGAGAAGCGGTAGTCATTATCTGCCCGGACCATGAGCCTAGATCTAGGTAGAGGCAAAACCTCAAATTGCAGACAGCCTGGAAGTACTGCAGTTTTATTGGGATTACTCCTACTTTATAGAGGAAAAACTAAAATCCAAAACAAAACAGAGGAATGGCTACAGAGCTGACTGGTGAGCCAGAGAGAAGAAAGCCTGAATGAAGACAAATGACTGAATAGTGAGTAACAGCCTATTTAAAACAGCAGGAGTAGTCAACTATGAAACTGAGTATTTGCAGCATGGGGGATTGCCTTCCCTGAAGGCTCTCAAGGCCAGATTGAATGAGGCTTTGATCAACCTGATCCAGTGGGAGGTGTCCCTGCTTATGGCAGGGGTTTGGAACTGGATGGGTTTTGAAGTTTCTTACAACGCAAACCATTCTATGATTCTCCAATACACAAATGAAGACAATGTTCTACTCAAACAGGAACTTGGACTCCATAAATGGAAAACAATTATAAGTCTGTAATGTACAGCACTAAATGCATGATCTAATGGTCTCCTTGACCCAAACTTGTGATGCGACAAGGTCCATAGCATAAAACCAGCAGACTCATAACAGGTTTTAAGAGTGCTAACCCTTAATCTACTTAATCTGTCCCACTAGCTCTGAAGTTCTGCCTGTTCTCAAAACCTCCTGTGGCTGTGGCATAATTTGACCTCATTGCTCTCTACAACTACCTAAAAGGAAGTTGTGGAGAGGAGGATGCTGGCCTCTTCTCCCAAGTGAAGGGGACAGAACTAGAGGGAATGGCCTCAAGCTCCACCAGGGGAGGTTTAGGCTGAACATTAGGAAAAAATTTTTCACGGAAAGGGTCATTGGGCACTGGCAGAGGCTGCCCAGGGAGGGGGTTGAGTCACCTTCTCTGGAGGGGTTTAAGGGACAAGTGGGCGAGGCACTGAGGGGCATGGTTTAGTATTTTATAGGAATGGTTGGACTTGATGATCCGGTGGGTCTTTTCCAACCTGGCGATTCTATGATTCTATGATAATCCATGGATTAATTCAGCCACCAAGTTTTACAGCCATTACTGTACTGCATATTGCTGTCCCTCCTTCCCTGATACCAGAAGAGGATACAGGATGCAACTCTGCCACTCAAGATGCACACCAGAGGTCAGGAGACTTTCCAGAGAGCTCTCAGTACCACAAGGCCCATGAAATATAGGAAAACAGGTCTGGTTTGTGAGTAGGGGCAGTGAACAACCCTCTCACAAACAGCTTCTGCTGAAGATTTGCACTGAGTCTAACTAGCGCACCTCCTCACCTTGATGCCAACATTGGTGTTGTGGATGTCCACCTTGGCCCGCAGGTCTTTGCCAATCCTCTTCTGACCCAAGAACTTTTTCAGGAACTTGGTGCTGTATTTGAGGTTGTCTCCACAAACGCCCCACTGCCAGGCCTTGCGGTTCTCCAGGTCGGGGGAGTCATCGCAGGTGCAGCGCTCCATGCGCCCAGCACTACATGCTCTGGCCAAGGAGTGAGTGAGAGCTGCAGAGGACACTGCGTAGAGGAAGGCAGTTTCCTTAAAACCTGCACAGGAGAAGGATTGGGAGAAGGTAGAGGCAGGAAAGGCCACCTCACTGGACCTCCTGACTGTCCATGAAATAAGACCAGGCACAATACTTAGAAACACAAAGAGACAATACCCTTCCGTTACCTGCATTCCTAGCAGAGAAACTCAATATTGTGTTTGAAGAAACTGGTGCGGCAACACCCCATTCTCACCTGGTGGCTGCGACTAATTCAGTGTGGAGAGAGGAGACTCATGAATCAGGGGATGGGTGGCACCAGCCAAACAACCCTGGAGAAATATTCAACTGCAGAACGCAACAGTTGTGAAACTCCATTTGTCTTCATCCTCACGACAATGCTGATCGGTGTGCGTGGAGACCATCACTGAAATCACGTTGTGGCTTAAAATCAGGAAATATTTAATAGAGGGTGGAGAATATTTTAAGAATCTGACCTGTTATTTAAAAATGTTTGTAATGGGGACTATGTTGGCACAGCAGCAACATTTCATATGGAAAGAGAACATGGAGTTTGATTGGGAAAGGTTCCATGTCAAAGGACATCTTGAGCTAGAAGGACAACTCTCCTGCACAGGAGCGGATTTCCTGAATAACCTGTAAATCATCTGCTCCCAGTGACTGTGGTGATGCTTTCTGAATGGTTCTCCTTCCTATCACAGGCTTCCCAGCTTGGCTGCATTCACCCTGAGGTGTGTGACCATGACACACCATGAGGTTTTAACTAGGAAAGAAAGTACAGTGCCTGAATAGGAATTCAGTCTGAAGACACAAAACCAGATAGGAATGGTTATGTGGATCTGACACCCACGAGCTCCACAGAAGTTCCAGAAAACCCTGTTCGACCCAAACCTGAACTAAAGCCAGCAAGAGCCAGCAGTGGCCCAGGTGGGCAAGAAGGCCACCAGCATCCAGGCTTGGATCAGCCATGGGGTGGCCAGCAGCAGCAGGGCAGGGATCGTCCCCCTGTGCTCGGTGCCGGTGAGGCCAAACCTTGAATCCTGGGTTCAGTTTTGGGCCCCTCAGCACAAGAAGGTCATTGAGGAGCTGGAATGTGTCCAGAGAAGGGAATGGAGCTGGGGAAGGGGCTGGAGAACAGGGGTTCTGGGAGCGGCTGTGGGAGCAGCTCATTGTGCAGGAATAGATAAGATAGGCCAAAGCAGAAAAATTTTGGTTTATGTAAAATCAAGCACTTGTACATTGCATGGAAGAAAACATATTGAAGCAAATAAATATTCCGTATTGGAAAATTCCATATTTCCTTCCACATCAGAAGGAAACATATCTGTTTACCCTAAAAAATGAAGAGACAGATTGAACCACAGAGACCTAATGTGGTCTTGCATTTCGTCCTGCTAAAAGCAGAGGTTGGTGGCACCTCCAGAATCCATCCAGTCCAACCTCAAATATTTCCATCATTCTGTTCCCTCTAAGAATTCCTATCCAGCTGTAATGATAGATCAGACAGTCAACAGTCCCAGAAAAGCTGATAGTGGACATAGCCAATACAGATTATGGACAGCAACGTGATGCTCACACATTTTCATAGAATCATAGAATGTCCTGAGTTGGAAGGGACCCACAAGGATCACTGAGTCTGACTCCCATCCCTGCACAGGACAACCCCAACATTCACACCGCGAGGCTGAGGGTGTTGGCCAAAGGCTTCTGGAATATTGTCAGGCTTGAGGTCACGACTGCTTCCCTGGGAGCTGTTCCAGTGCTCCACCACCCTCTGGGGGAAGAACCTTTTCCTAATGCCCAACCTAACCCTCCTCAGCACGGCTTCCTGCCATTCCCTCACCTCCTGTCCTTGGTCACCAGAGAGAAGAGCTCAGCGCCTGCTCCTCCTCCTCCCCGTGTGAGGAAGCTGCAGAGTGTGATGAGATCTCCCCTCAGTCTCCTTGTTTCCAGGCTGAACAGACCAAGTGACTTCAGCCACTTCTCATATGGCTTCCCCTCTAAACCCTTCACTAATTCCATGCCCTCCACTGGATGCTCTCCAGTAGCTTTTGATCATTTCTATCCTGTGGCGCCCAAAACTGCACCCAATGCTCAAGGTGGGGCTGCCCAAGTGTAGAGTAAAGCAGGACAACCCTGTCCTTCAAAAAGTGGGAGGCGATTTTCAAATAGTGGCTAACCCAAAAGAAAGAGCAAAGAGAGGATTAGATATATTTGAGACCCTACATCTGAAAAATAATTCCAGATGTTGGTCTCCAAATGCTTACCCTATATCCCAATAGGATACTGTCCCAATATCCCATCTGACATACTGAAACCAGAAGAGAGAAGAGCATTTTAGAAACGCTTTCTCATACCAGAGTAAGTAGGCAGTACCAACCAGCTCCACATACCCTGCTAAATCTGACTTTGTGGAACACCACACTGCTTCTGCTATTTCTGACCAGTGATGGTTTGGCTTCTTCTTTGGCACTCGACGTAAATGCTGGCCAAATTTCAGCCCACTGGAAGTCAGAGACCATTGCTTGTGGTCAGGCCACTGCAGACAGCAGTAACTGAAGATAACGAGCAGACTTTCAAATCATCTCCTCCTTTTCACCCCTCCCACCTCCTTTTATAGCAAAGGTTCAACGTCCCCAGGCTGCCAAAGGCTGGTCTGAAAAGCCTAAGGTGATCCCTTCTACTTTGTCAGAAGGGAGTGATCACTCCCTTGTTGTTTACTTCACAAATAGTTGTTTAATTCACAAATCACATGAGTAAAGGAAAAACTGAATGGTCCTTAAGCACTTGTGGAATAACACCAAGCAACAAAGCAGCTGCTGAAACCAGATTTTCAGTAGGACATAGCACAAATGAGCAGCAATCAGCTCCAACAAGCATGGTTTGAGAAGATCTAAATGGAGGTTTCTCCAACTATCCTGGGTATCTATCCTCCCACTGTGTCAACCGAGCTCTTATCACCACAGCCAGTGGAGCATGGAGCTGATGTCCAGCCCGTCCGGGTTTGGTTTAGGGATGAGTCTTCCCCTAAACTCTCTGGAATTATTTCTGTAGCTCAGCAGCCTATAAATACAGAAAGACGTTTGCTGCAATGGCAAGTCACTGTTCTGTGGTGTGGTGTGCTCTAGACCACAAGGAAAACTGAGCCATGTGGTGATTCCACCAAAGGAAAGATGCTCCAAGTCAAAGATTTTTCACTATTACAATGCAGATAGTGTGAGCATTGCTGAGGAAGTGGAAGAAACATCTTGGGGTGGTGCGGAAAAGCCCAGAAAGCCTTGGAATTATTGAAAGATTTGGGCTGAAAGGTCTCCCAAGGTCCTTAGTCAAACCTCCTCCTCAAAGCAGGGCTAAATCCGATGGCAGGTAAAGTTGCTCAGGGCTTTGTCCAGCTGACTTCTCAAAATTTCCAAAGATGGAAATCATCAAAGCATAGAATGGAATCACGGAATCATTTGGGTTGGAGGGGAATTCAAATCCCACTCACTTCCACCCCCTGCCATGGGCAGGGACACCCAGGATCTGGTTGCTCCAAGCCCCATCCAACCTGGCCTTGAACACCTCCAGGGATGGGGCAGCCACAGCTTCCCTGGGCAACCTGGGCCAGGGCCTCCCCACCCTCACAGCAAAACATTTCTTCCCAAAATCTCATCTCAATCTCCCCTCTTCTAGCTGAAAAACAGCTCCCCCTCATCCTATCCCTGCACTCCATGATCCAGAGCCCCTTCCCAGCTTTCCTGGAGGCCCCTTCAGTGCTGGAAGCTGCTCTAATGTCTCCCTTGAGCCTTCTCTTCTCCAGGCTGAACAACTCCAACTCTCTCAGCCTGTCTTCACATGGAAGGTGCTTCAGCCTTCACATCATCTCCGTGGCCTCCTCTGGGCTCGCTCCAACAGCTCCAAGTCCTTCCTGTGCTGAGGTCTCCAGAACTGAACGCAAGACTTAGTGGGACATGATGTTTTTTCCCTCTTGCTGTCAGAAGACCATTAAAGACAGTTTAAAAGATTGTGGTTTTCTCTAGGGTTTCTTGAGGACCACAGTGGTATCAAGTGGTTTAATCATTTCTAAAACTCTTCATCACTCCTTGGGTGAAAGGCGCACAGTCCATGGACTGTCCAACAACTTCCAAGACACCAACGAAACAGCAGTAGGAGTAAGAAAATGAGCTGAAAATGTGCACGTTCTTCATGAAAGAAACTCCCTATTAGCAAAGTAGAGGAAAAGCAGAACTAATAATTGCTTCCAGCCAACTGTCTTCTCCCACAGGAGACGCACAGAGCATACTTTGCTGCATTAAATCATCATTTGATCCTTAAGATTGTGTAATAAAAGTTTTCAAATCTCTTCTGCCAAAACAGGTTTTAAATTACAGGTGATATTTTACTGTGTCAGTCAGAAGCCCATGGAGATGCCGAGGCATGTCGCCACCAGGCACTGAAATGGTTTCCAGCTATTTGGAGGTGAGGATTATTCAATTGTCATTTTTAAGTTCTTTGAGGTTGATGAAGGTACAGATGTCAGAAAATCATTCAAAACGATCACAAAGTGTGCTAAAAAATTCACAACAGAGACTTGCAGTGAAGCAAATCTCTTCTGGTATTTGCTGGTTTGACAAAATATTAACTTCATATTTGGGTTAATAACATTTCATAATTTTAAATGGAAATTTCTTCTTTCAGGAAGACATGTTTTACTCTGAAGATGGAGAAACACTGGAACAGGTTGTTCAGAAAGGTGGTCATTTTCCCATCCCTGGAAATATTCAAGGCCAGGTGGCTCTGAGCAACCTGATTGAGTAGAAAATGTCCCTGCCCATGGCAGGGGATGGACTTGATGTCCCTCATGGTCCCTTCCAATCCAAACCATTCTATGATTCTATGAAATGTAATAAGTTTTCAATCCCAATGCTAATTCAAATTAACATTTTCATTTCATCAGAGTTAATATTGGCTTATTCAGTCCCTTTTTATAAGACATTGATATACTGAACATTATCAAAGGACTGAAACTCAACAATGCTGAAGACTACAACTTAGTAAATGCTGCTAAACATCATTGAAGGACTGAAGCTCAGTAACAGCCCAATGAGGCATCGTTTGGATGAGAATGGGTTCAGCAGTTTACGTGTAAACTTTTAGTAAGAAATAGTTTCAGGCTCTATCTTCATTGCAGTTTTCTCAAACTCTCATAATTTCATAGAACCATGGAATGGTTTCAGTTGGAAGGGAACTCAATGCTCATCCAGTTCCAACCCCTGTGCCATGGGCAGGGATACCTCTCACTGGATCAGGTTGATCCAAGCCACATCCAGCCTGGCTTTGAACACCTCCAGGGATGGAGCAATTTGAAGGATTTGTTATGCTCCTTCCTACCTCAAATAAAGAATTTACAGAACATTTTCTTCCTCTAAAGCCTTCTCCAAAACAGAAGCCAGCAGCCACTCCGTCTGAACTCCAAATATATGTGGAAGAGTCTTAGGAAATATCTATAACCATGTACTGAAATGCCTCGATGTTGCTAAAGAGCTTTTTCAAACAGTAAGTTAAGATTAAATTCTGTGTCTGAGAACAGAGATTTACATATTAAAATATCCAAAGAGCTAGAAAGAGCCTTTTCTTAAAATTTCCCCTGACCTAAAGCATGAACCCATGAACCCTCATTTTTGTTGAAGATGTCCCTGCTCACTGCAGGGAAGTTGAACTGCATGGCCTTCATGGTCCTTTCCAACCCAAACCATTCTATGTTTCTATGATTTTTTGTGGCACCATCCCTGATTGCCAGCCAAGGAAGATTGTCAGCCTCAGAAACTCTGGTCTTGGAAAAAAATCCACAAGCTAAGGGTATGAACTTCCTCCTACTTTTCAATCCATAACAAATCACACAGGAAAGATGAGGATAAGACATATTTTGTGGTGAAAGTGTCCAAACTGCACACACAAACTCCCATTTCGAGGTGAAACAGGTGCTCCATGTGTTCCCTGTTCACTGCCCTGTGTTTAAATTGAGATGCACATCCCAAGGGCTACAGGACCGAGAGAAATGCTGTACTGCAAACACAAGACTACCTTGTACCTCGCTTCAGCAGGCTGGTCCGTCCCTCCAGGCTGCAGTTCCAGCGCTCGCTGCGAAACTGGTACTGGCATTCCATGATCCCAAGCCGGATGGCATCCCGCAAGGTGTCTGCCAAGCCTGGCTCCCGCCGGCACAGCCTCTTCTGCTTGCGGGACAGCTTCAGCAAGTCACACTGCTTGACGTGGAGCTTCCCCTGGGCAGAGTTTGTGGAAGGTCCCAAGGCTGGGAAGTGGGTCAGAGCTTCTTTCCCAGTCAAGCTGAAAGCAAGTGGGAAAAGCAGTGAGTTATGGAAGATGGCAGTCATGGAAGAGAAAAGATGATCAGAGGGAAGGATATTCAGAAAGCTGCTGGTCAGGGAAGGGTATTCAGAAAGTTGCTGGTCAGGGTAGTAGCAGTCACAGAAGAGAAAAGTTGATGACAGGGAAGGATATTCAGAAAGTTGCTGGTCAGGGAAGGATGTTCAGAAAGCTGCTGGTCAGGGTAGTTTACCAGCTCAGAGGATTAATCAATACAGATTGATTAGATCTAGAATTCCATCTCCACCACACAACAAGGCAAAGTAGCAGACTGTGGGGAGAAAGAAGAAACACATGTGTGGTCACCAGCAACATCAGGTGGGAAGGTTTCTTCCCTCCATGAAGAGAACATGTTTACACCCCCTGAGGTCTGTATCACTCACTGTCTCATACAGACATTTGTTCTACTCAACACTGCTGCAGGTCGCTGTGTGTCACAGCTCTGTGCTGACCCAACAAAGCATTAACTGTGTTCTTCCAGAGTTCATGCTGCACCACTACACAAAGCTGGGAGAGACCAATGGGGAGGCATTATCCATGAGCACCTTTCTAGAGCAAGCACAACTTTAGCTGGAAAGCATTCCCTGGCTGAAAAAATAAAGGTGGGGTCAACTAAATACATTGCCCAATGCAAACAGCAGTGCACTGACAGGTGGTTGCATGTAATTCAGCTGGAAAATGCCACAAACTGTGAGAAAAATGGTTTCACTTTCCACGGAAAGACAATATTTTTCTTGCAAAATGTGTTTCCCTTCATATCTGCCCAGAGAAGTGGTGGCTGCCCCATCCCTGGAGGTGTTCAGGACCATGTCGGGTGGAGCTTTGAGCAACCTCATTCAGTGGGAACATTCTTTCTCACATTAGCCTACAACCTCCAGATGCCCTCAAACAGAGAATCATAGAATGGTTTGGGTTGGAAGAGACCTCAGAGGTCATCTAGTTCAGCACAAGTGTGATTAACTAACACATCCGGAGACCTGCAAACTAACCCAGAATCACTGTGAATTCCACAACAAGTATTAAACGTTAGAAACCGAGTGAAAACAATCTCTCAGTCCTGTTGTCAATGCTGAACCAGGAGAAACATGAGATGTTCCAGTGAGAGCCTAGAGACAAACAGGCAATAATGGAAACAGAGGCAGATATTTGGGGCCAGCTTCAGCCCAAGAAAATGGAATTAATAGAGCTTGATGAGCTTCAGAAAGCAACTCAGATTGCACAGCTCAAAGCCTTGTCTGGCATCAACGCTGCACAGAGAGGGCAGTAGCAGCTGGTGCACAAAGGACGTGGCAGTCCTAAGCTGGAGGAGCTGGGGTGAGGGACACAAGATTGACCCAGGTGACTGGGACCAGTACATGGTGAGCAAGTGTGACCACTTTGCCTGACTCACTGTGATGATATTTCCCTGGATGCATAAGCACATGCTCTGCACAAATGCTGAAGCTCAAGAAGATCAAGATAGGCCAGCAGCAGCCTGGGCAGGGAAAGGCTTAAATGTCAACAAAAGTCTGACTTCTTAGGGATGCTCAGGCTGTACTGAACTCACTGAGACAATGCTGGGTTCAGAAAGAGGTGTTGCTATTGCAAGAGTTGGAGGAATAACAATCCTCACTCAGAAAGTCAGAGACATTGGCGTTGCTTGGTAGTTGGAATCCAGCATTCACATCCCAGGAAAGTGCAATTGTGAACAAGCCAAATATGAGATGATTTTATTTCCCGTTTGCTCCCGTGCAGCAGAGTTTCCCAAGTTCACAGCACAGAGAGAAAAAAAATAAGTAAAAGAGAGAGCTGACTTGGGAAAGAAGAGTTTATGAGCCTCATATAATAGCACAGAAATTGCTGACTGCTGGAAAGCCACATACTCACTTTTACTCAACTCCTGTACACCAAGCTATTGTTGATACGTGCCAATAGAACCACCACTCATGCCAAGCATTCACCTAAAATCCCTTCTCAGAAGATAAATTGCTCCCCTGCTCCACTGTGACCAGTCTCCATCCTTATTTTAGTATTCTCCATCCTCATTTTAATGTCCCCGTCCCAGCTAAACCAGTATTCATCCCTAATCAGATATCATCAAGACAGCAGTAGTAGCTTCACTGACTTTTCAGACTAGTCATCTCTTTCTGCAAAAGATGTGATCAGCTCCCAACCCTTCCTTTTCACAGCAGCTTCACAAGTGGCAGGAGCTCTACTGTAAAAGCTTTTTGACTTGGTTGCTAAAGGAGTCCAACTGTATGGACCCCAACTGGGAACAAAACAGAGAATTGCAAATTTAACTGCTCATGTTTTGTTCCTGTTCATCCAAAGATGTTGGATGAATACATGTTCACCCAAGGGGACTAGGATACTGGCTTAAAATCCATTAATCTATCCTCAGAGGGGAATGATGCAGTAGACATTGTTTTAGTCTAGTGGTAAGCAGCACAGCAAGACCCATAGGGTGAGAACTAAAGTCAGAAACTCAGACCATCAGCAGACACAATTTTACTGAGGGCTACTGAGCTCCCCGTGGTTTGTCAGGGGCTTTGATGCATTTCCTTGAGTAGCAACCAAAAAGTCAGGGCTGTGCTTTTCTGGAGCTCACTGGATATCAAAGTATTCACATCAGAGTGCTGATGCAGGAAGGAAAACGTGGTGCAGAAGGCCAGAGGAGGCCATGGAGATGATCCCAGGGCTGGAGCACCTCCCATATGAGGACAGTCTGGGAGAGTTGGGATGGTTCATCCTGGAGAAGAGAAGGATCCAGGAAGACCTTAGAGCTGCTTCCAGTACTGAAAGGGGCTCCAGGAAAGCTGGGGAGGGGCTCTGGATCAGGGAGTGCAGGGAAAGCATGAGGGGGAACAGTTTTCAGCTGCAAGAGGGGAGATTGAGATGAGTTATTTGGAAGAAATGTTTTCCTGTGAGGATGGGGAGGCCCTGGCCCAGGTTGCCCAGAGAAGTCATGGCTGCCTCATCCCTGGAGGTGTTCAAGGCCAGGTTGGATGGGGCTTGGAGCAACCGGATCCAGTGGGAGGTGTCCCTGCCCATGGCAGGTGTTGGAACTGGATGGGCTTTGAGGTCCCTTCCAACCCAAACTATTCCATGATCCTGTGATAACTTCCAATTTCAATGAGTAAGCAGAGAAATTAAAGGAGATGCCCAAGGTCAAGCAGTGGACCGGTGGCACAGCCGAGAGCAGAAGCTGTTCTCAGAAACCTAAGAGACACAGCTAAGAGTATCCATATGAGTAGACGCTTGCAGGCTCTGACTGTATTAATTGTAACTGTGTTTTATTAGGGTAAAACCAACATTTGCTCAGATCAAGATCATGGTAGGTGAACATTCTTACAAGATTAAATATAAAATATGCAGATATCCGCAGGTAGGCAAAGTGCACATCGCTTTTAGGTGATTTAGAGTTTATTATCTACAGATCACACACCAAAAAAAAAAAGTAAACTCTGAATTAATGCACACCTGCTGGCAATCTGAAAGAACAATAAGGATCTCAAACTTCTATTTCTACATTTCTCTCTAAGCACTTTGCTAAATTCATCCATTTCCTTTAATCTCCTTCCAGCCACATTCCAGCTGCTTAAGAGACTTTTAATGAGAGACTGTTTCTGTGCAATGCCCAATGTCCTCTGGATCTGAAAAGTCTTTAAAAAAACCCTAAAAATACACCTTTTCTACCTCTCCTAAGGAAAGAGAAAAATCAAAGGGAGCCACAACAGTGCTGTGTATCTGATTTCAGGGGCCTTTCATCTTCCACAGAAATACCTACACCCCACGAAGAGCTGCAACAACCCTTCAGGAAAGGCTAAGAGAATGTGGGACATGATGGATCAAATCAAGGCCACTGCGGTGCACAACAGGTCCTCAGCTTTCCTCTCGCCCTCAGTGGAAGAGAGTTTTAATCCTCTCAGAAGCAAGACTATTTAAACCTCAGCCTCTGACCCTGGATAAGGGGATGGCCAGCAGCCTAGCGTTGTCTTGACTACATGTGAGGGTCTCTCATGCTTTGCACAACCTGCTGTCTACAGAGAAGGTGGCAGGATGCCCTAAAGCAGCATCTCAGGGTAAACTATTGATCTCAAAGTTTTTTTCTTTTTCTCCATCAGAGTTCTCATTTCAGACCTTTATAAGGAGCAGCCGAGGGACCTGGGGTTGTTTAGTCTGGAGAAGAGGAGGCTGAAGGGAGACCTCATCGCTGTCTGCAACAGCCAGAAAGGAGGTTGTGGTGAGGTGGGTGCTGGGCTCTTCTGCCAAGTGACAGGCAATAGGACAAGAGGAAATGGCCTCAGGGTGTGCCAGGGGAGGTTTAAATTGGATATTAGGAAATATTCCTTCACCAAAATGGTTCTCAGGCCCTGGCAGAGGCAGCCCAGGGAGGTGGTGGAGTCTCCATCCCTCAAAGTGTTTAAAAGCAGACGTGGTGCTCAGGGATGGTTCAGTAGTGGGCAGGTACAGTTGGACTCGATGATCCCAAAAGTATTTTCCAACCAAATGATTCTAAGTTTTTACACCCTAGGCTTTCTGCTCCTCATGAAGAAAAAGAACTTGAATTAAAAAGTCAAGCAAGGTTCAAGGGAGGTTTTGAGTTGGAAACCTTAGAAACAGCTTTTTTTGCTGCAACCCCTTTTTGGGTGCAGCAACAGATGATGCATCCAAATATATACTCAGTTTTTAAAAGAATTTGGGAAGAGCTTGCTAGTTTGGGATGAGCGGCATGTGTATCCTCAGCTGGTATGAGGATCCAGCTGGGAAGTATCACAATCAGTGCTTGTGCGGCAGTTGACTTGGGTCACCCTACCTACCCTCATTTCCTCATCCTTATCTGTTCTGGGCTCCCTCAATCTGGACATACTTAGTTTAAATCCTTCCACCTCTCAACTTAACCATATGAAATATCTCCATGTAGCCACTGACTGCGTAGTTTCCTCCTTGTGTTCCTTATTGTGATTTTTAAGTGAAGAGGTGAGAACACAGGACACACCTGGGTCAAACCCCTCAAGGAAAAGCATTTGAAGGTGAAACTACACCCTCAGCATCATCAGAGGGTGGCACATCCAGATCCTGAATGCCCCAAAAGCAGCACATCCCAAAGAGATCATAGTCACAAACAGAAGAATCGTTCAGGTTGCTCTAACAAGAGTCCACTTAAGCAATGGTCAGTAACTGCTCTGCGGTATCTGAAAGGGAAGGACAAGCTAATTCATCTCCACCCAGAACAATCCACGTGCACATGGTCCTGTAACTGGAAAGCCAAACACCCACTGCAGCCCAGCTCCTTTACACAACACTGATACGACCAGGAAAGGCAGAGTCCTCCCCGTCAGCAGGTGCTCAGACACACCTGAATGATAGAATTAGAATCATAGGACCATAGAATGGTTTGGATTGGAAGGAACCTCAAAGCCCATCCAGTTCCACCCCTGCCATGGGCAGGGACACCTCCCACTGGATCCAGTTGCTCCAAGCCCCATCCAACCTGGCCTTGAACCCCTCCAGGGATGGGGCAGCCACCACTGCTCTGGGCAACCTGGGCCAGGGCCTCCCTACCCTCTCAGGAAAACATTTCTTCCTAAAATCTCATCTCAATCTCCCCTCTTTCAGCTCAAAACCATTCCCCCCTCATCCTGTCAAAATTAACAAGCTTCAAATCCAACTGTTTCCAAGCAGCTTTCCAACAGAAAAGAAATGCAAATCATTGTCCTAGGGAAGTTGGTGCTGAGCCAAGCAAATGCAGGAAGAGGTGTCTGGTGGGTGCCCTTAAGCCCTGGTGCCCCATGGAGCCCGCAGGACCTACATCATCCACACCCCTCAGCTGAGCCTTGGCTCCCTCTGCCAGCCCCCTGCTTCCTCATTTTTCCCTCCAGGGAAGCCACCAGGAGAGGGCTTTCAAAGCCACCAACTGTCCAGGGCTCATTTCACATCCTGAAGAGAAGCAGAGCATCTTTCATGGAGTAGAAGACACTTCTCCCTATTGCTCCCAGCTAAGAGCATCTTCCTCTCTGTTTCTCCATCCCACTCTTGCACGCATTGATCCTCTCACCCCGTCCCCTTTCTCCATGGTTCCCGGGAGCGCGGTGGGGGGTCCTGCCGACCCCCAGCACCCTCATCCCTCTCTCCCACATTGGCCGCTGCGCACGGGACCATCCCCGCGGCGTCAGGGCGGCTGCAGGGATGCACGGGGTGGGAAGGATGAGCTGGGTACGGGGATGCGCTGGGTGTGAGGAAGCGCTAGGGGCAGGGATGGACAGGGATGTGCGGGGCAGGGGAAACTCCAGGTATGGGGATGCGCTTGGAGCAGGGACACACTGGGTGCGGGGAAGCTCCAGGTATGGGGATGCGCTGGGTGCGGGGATGCTTTTGGAGCGGGGAAGCTCCAGGTATGGGGATGCGCTGGGTGCGGAGATGAGCCCGGTGCGGGGATGCGCTGGTTGTGGGAATGCGCTGGATTCGGGGATGCGCCAGGTGCGGGGATGCTTTTGGTGTGAGGATGCGCTGGGTTCGAGGATGCGCTGGTTTCAGGGATACGCGGGGTGCGGGGATGCGCTGGGTGCGGAGATGTGCTGGTTGTGGGGATGCGCTGGGTGCGGGGATGAGCCGGGTTCGGGGATGCTCTGGGTGCTGCAGGTGCGCAGCCGGGCAAGATCCACTCCCGCATCTCCCCGGGCTCCGAGCGCAGTGGCCGGCAGGGACCTGCGCAGGGTCCGCGCAGCCCCGCGGAGCCTCCGCGGCTCAGCAAAGCGCTCCGCTGCCCTCGGACAAGCCTCTCTCCCTCCCGCATTCCCAGCGCTGCCCGCGGATAATCCGCGCTCCATCCCGCATTCCCAGCGCTGCCTGCGGATCCTGCGCGCTCCCTCCCGCATCCCCAGCGCTACCGCGAACAATTCACGTTCCCTCACGGGTTTTCCCTGCGCTGCCCGCGGACAATCCCCGCTCCATCCCGCATTCCCAGCGCTGCCCGCGGATCCTGCGCGCTCCCTCACGCATTCCCAGCGCTTCCCACGGACAATCCTCGTTCCCCCCCGCGTCCCCAGCGCGGAGGCGGCTCCCTCGGGCGGTGCTGACCCGAAGTAGGCGGCGGCGGGCGGCGGCGGCAGGAGGAGGAGGAGGATGAAGAAGCCGAAGCCGAGGATGCGGGCGAGCGCGGTGGCGGGGCGCATGGTGCCCGGCGCTGCCGCTCCGCTGCTTGCTCCTCGGCTCTTTAAGCGGGGAGGCGGGGCAGCCCCCTCCTCCCGTCCCGTCCCGTCCCGACCCGTCCCGTCCCACAGCGGCCGGTGATGCCGCGGAGGACGGCGCCGGGCACCCCCGGGACTCCCTGGGGACCCCCGAAACCCCCAGCCCTCGGGGATGCCGTGCGGGGTCGCATCTTCCATATCCAGCTCCGGGGATGCTCGATGGTGCCGCATGGAATAATATCGGAGGAGGCAGCAGGAGCCCAGACCATCGCCCCTGGCTCCCATCAGACACGGCGTGGCCAGCAGGTCCAGGGAGGTTCTTCTCCCTCTGGACTCGGCACTGGTGAGACCGCTCCTCGAATCCTGGGGTCAGTTCTGGGCCCCTCCCCACAAGAAGGATGTTGAGGCTCTGGAGCGAGTCCAGAAAAGAGCAACGAAGCTGGTGAGGGGGCTGGAGAACAAGAGGAGCGTCTGAGAGAGCTGGGGGTGTTTATCCTGGAGAAGAGGAGGCTGAGGGGAGACCTCATTGCTCTCTCCAACTCCCTGAGAGGAGGTTGTGGAGAGGAGAGAGCTGGGCTCTTCTCCCAGGTGACAGGGGACAGGACGAGAGGGAATGGCCTCAAGCTCCTCTAAGGGAGGTTCAGGCTGGACATCAGGAAAATATTTTCGCAGAAAGCTTCATGAGGCCCTGGCAGAGGCTGCCCAGGGAGGTGGTTGAGTCCCCATCCCTGGAAGTATTTAAAAGACAGGTAGACAAGGTGCTGAGGGTCATGGTTTAATAGCAGATAGGAGTGGTTGGACTCAATGATCCAAGAGATCATTTCCAACCTGGTAATTCTATGATTCTACGATCGCCAAGCCTCGCTGCTGCCTTTGGCGGTGCAGCACAGCTGTGTGAGCTCTGTGTGCAGGAAACTGGACTGATGCATCAAGAAAAAGATGAACTTGCAGTGCCCAGTCACCTGATGTTCACCCAACATATTCCTTCTGCTTGGGCTCTAATGTTCGTGGACATGGCAGGTAGATCCCAACACATGGTCTTGACCACGGTCTCACAGACACATACAACCAAATGTGCATTGCATTATCTGCCCCGTCCATGCAGATGTTCAAGGCCAGGTTGCATGGGGCTTGGAGCAACCTGATCCAGTGGGAGGTGTCCCTGCCCATGGCAGGGGTTGGAACTGGATGGGCTTTGAGGTCCCTTCCAACCCAAACTGTTCCATGATTCTATATCAGATGGTGGTGGGAAGGATCCATTTGAGTCTCTACACCACCCTCCTGTGCTGAACCAGGCTGCTGTCAAATCTAGATAAGCTTGACTATGACTTTGTCCAGCCAAGTCCTGTAGGACTCCAAGGATGGAGATCTGCACACCTCTTCATCTACTTGTGCTAGGGCTACATATCTCTCCACAGAAAGGATTGTTTCAAGCCTAGCATGATCCTCCCAAGTGCAATTACACAAACATTCACAGAGAAACTCAGCAACAAATTTTCAGAACCCAATAGCTGGGACAGATGAATCATAGAATCACTAGGCTGGAAAAGACCTTTGAGATCATTAAGCCCAACCGTACCTGTCAACTACTAAACCATGCCCCTAAGCACTTCATCTACCTGTCTTTTAAACACCTCCAGGGATGGAGACTCAACCTCCTCCCTGGGCAGCCTCTGCCAGTGCCTGAGAACCCTTTCAGTGAAGAAAAAATTTTTCCTGATGTGCAATCTGACCTCCCTTGGAGCAACTCGAGGCCATTTCCTCTCACCCTTTTGCCTGTCACTCGGGAGAAGAGACCAACACCCACCTCTTTACACCCTCCTTTTAGGGAGTTGTAGGCAGCACAGAGGTCTCCTCTCAACCTCCTTTTCTCCAAGATAAACAACTCCAGCTCCCTCAGCTGCTCCTTGTAAGACTTGCTCTCCAGCCCCTTCACCAGCTTCATTGCACCTCCCACTGGATCTGGTTGCTCAAAACCGCACCCAGCCTGGCCCTGAACGCCTCCAGGGATGGGGCAGCCACCACTTCTTGTGGCAACCTGGGGCAGTGCCCCACTGCTCTCGCAGGAAAACATTTCTTCTTAATATCTCATCTCAATCTCCCCTCTTGCAGCTCAAAACCATTCCCCCTCATCCTGTCCCTGCACTCCCTGATCAAGACCCACTCCCAGCTTTCCTGGAGCTCCTTTCAGTGCTGGAAGCTGCTCTAAGTTCTCCCTGGAGCCTTCTCTTCTCCAGGCTGAACAACCCCAACTCTCTCAGCCTGTCCTTGTCTTTTGATGCTATTTTTCACTGCATTGTATAAGAACGACTGGGGGCTGGTGGTTGCTTTTGATAACCATCTAATTTCTTGACTCACTTCTTGCTCCCATGAGAGCATCTAGAGGGCATCAAGGAAACGTGGATGTTAGGAAAAAATTTTTCACAGAAAGGGTCATTGGGCAGTGGCAGAGGCTGCCCAGGGAGGGGGTTGAGTCATCTTCCCTGGAGGGGTTTAAGGGACGGGTGGATGAGGTGCTGAGGGACATGGTTTAGTGATTGATGGGAATGGTTGGACTCGATGATCTGGTGGGTCTTTTCCAACCTGGTGATTCTGTGATTCTGTGATTCTATTTGCTGAGAGCACATCAGAGAAGGCAGTTCTGCATCTGGGAACACTCTTCAGGTGCAGTCTTCAGCCACAGTGCTGAGATGTCCCCAGACAGACACCACCCGACCACAGCAGCAGTTCAGGAAGAAGCAGCCACCTGCCTCAAACGTGAGTAGAAACTCATGCAGAGCACCATGTCACGCTCACAAGTGTCACAATCAAGACTTGATATCTCTGGCAAAGAAGCTACAGGGCAGCCTCTGCAGGCCTCCTGCTGGGACCTGCTCTCCAAATTCAGGTGCTCAAACCCCAAATCTTTGAGTACTAAAGCAGCCAAGGTCCCTTCTCCCATGATCTCCAAGAATTTGTGCCACCACTAAGCCCATCCTTGTGCTCAGCACTGCCTGTAGCCCTCAGGGTATCAGAGGAGCTGCCTGGAGGTTTGTTCCCTGTCCTGCTTCGGTCCAAATGAGCTGGTTTAGAGAAGTCCACTTTGTGAATACTTGTGGGCAGTGCAAAGCTCACATAGCACCTCTGCCTGGAAGGGGATGACAGGGCTGGTAGCTCCTGGACAGAGTAGTGGCAGATGAGTGCTTCTAGTAGTTCTGGCAGCTCCTGAAAGACCAATACTGCTCTACCCAACACACATGGACAGCTTCCCAGGCGTGCCGTGAAGCCTAGCAGAGGGAGGAAAGAGTCCTAGACTTCACAGGACTGTGCAGCCCCACAGGGACCTGCTGAGGAAGAAAGAAAAGGACTGGCCAGAGTCCAGGAGGTGGAAGTGCCAGCAGAAGACTGTTAAGTGGTGATATATGAATCTTTCAGCCCAAGACAGAGAACACATAAGGAAAGACCAGCTTACTGAGGGCTGCCAAGGGAGGTAGGCAAGCAGTGGTCGAGAAGAGGACACAAACACCTCTGGTGCCTTCTGCAAAGTGTCTCTGATGTGAGGAAGGGGTCTTCCTATACAGTTTGGAGACCACAACTACAGCCAGGTTTGCCCATCTTTGACAGTATCTGTTTATACAAGGAGAGGTACAGTTGGCAGGAGACATTTTGCCTTCTGGCTGGTATGAAGGAGGGAATTTAAATTGTTTATAAGCATTCAGGATGAGAGAATATGGCCTCAAGTTGCCCCAGGGCAGGTTCATATTGGACATTAGGAAAAATGTCTTCACTGAAAGGGTTCTCGGGCACTGCAGAGGCAGTGGTTGAGTCCTCCTCCCTGGGAGTGTTTAAAAGACAGGTGGATGAAGGGATTAGGGATATGATTTAGTAGTGGACAGGTGCAGCTGGGCTTGATGATCTCAAAGGACTTTTCTAATCTAGTGATTCTATGATTCTATGATTTGGGGAGGAGGTGAGGGCAGCAGGGGAGATGGAGAGAGCAGCCACACTTCATGGTGTTACAGTTAGGGCCATAAAATCACATTACAGTCCTGCCTTGGCATTGTCTGCAGTGAAGAGCTGTCAGGAGGAAAGGTCAATATTCTGGGCAAGCTCAGCATGCTCCAATGCCCTGGAGGGGGTCTTCTTTGTAGGCTTCTCATCCTTCTCAATCCTGCCTCTTCTGCCTGCAAAGGGAAACTTGAGAGAGAAAGGACAACCCTCCTTGTACTGCTTTTTTCATCCAAAGCCACAGTGGCAGTACAACTGGAGATTAAGTCTCCAGGAGGTGTCAAAGGGACAGCATGGGGGACAACATGAGCGGTCACCTCATCCTCATACCTCTCTTCCTTCTTGGGTTATTGAGGAGCCACCGTAGCAAGGTCTCTTCCTATCATTTCTGTCTAGGGCACAAGATGTGAGAGAGCCTGGCATGGGGACGGAAGGTGCCTCATGCAAAGAGTGAGGAGAAGAGGTGCTCTTGAGGAGGTTTAGGCTGAACATTAGGAAATGAGAGGTTTAGGCTGAACATTAGGAAAAAAAATTTCACAGAAAGGGTCATTGGGCACTGGCAGAGGCTGCCCAGGGACGGGGTTGAGTCACCTTCCCTGGAGGGGTTTAAGGGACGGGTGGACGAGGTGCTGAGGGACATGGTTTAGTGGTTGATGAGAATGGTTGGACTCAATGATCTGGTGGGTCTTTTACAACCTGGTGATTCTATGATTCTATGAAATGCAATGAACCCACCAGAGTTCAGCTGGTCAGTGAAAAGCTGGGTCAGAAGGAGGATAAAGTGAAGAAGAAATTCGTGTCTGAAGCAGAGAAGATGTCAGGAGAGACATGGGGCAGACCTGGAGGAGGACAAGCTGGTGATGGAGGTGGGTGTGCAGCAAGCCCAAGAGCAGGGCTGTGGATGGGTTAACGCATGGATCAAGGAATGCTTTATGCTGACAGCAGGGATTGAAAAGGCTTTGCTAGAAGCAGAGCTGAGCTTAAGATGTGCTGAGGATTTCAGAGGCGAAGGGTCTAATACATCAAGGGAAGGGAAATTGGTAAAAGTAGGAGAGTAGCAAGAGTGCTTGAGAGGGTCGACCTGCATGGGGGAGAAGACCGTTCTAACTGCTCCACTTGTTCCACTACACAGTGCAAGAACAAGGCTTGGGCTTTGCCGTGGAGTTCCTAGTCCAGCAAACCCAAAATAAACAGAAGAAAGGACAGGGTTTTTTCTGTCCAGGTGTGTTGCTGGTGTGTTGGTCCTGGTAGGGAAGCTTCAGGGCTTGTCTGTAGATCTATCTCCAGTTATTTTATTTCAGAGCTGATCAGACCTGTGCTGTTTTCAAAGCAGTTTGAGGGACATTTTCAAAGCATGATGGCAATTTTTCTTCCAAACCAGATGGTTTTCCAAGTCAACTGCTTGTTCCTCTGTTCACAGCCCTATAGCCACTTGACCTAGAGTATTAGTTATTTCATACCTACAATTCATATAGATGTTTTATCAATTGCATTTCAAGGACCTTTTAATTTCATTTCAGCTGCCCTCTGACTTTATTTGATTCACAAGAAAAGAGGAATATAGTGTAAGATCTTGGAGAAAATGTATTTTGAGGGATTCCTGAGAACCAAAGACAAATTCTCACTCAGTGTTTCTGTGTGCTGATTTGGCTTCACAGAATTTCTGACACTTGTGTATTGATCATGTGTGCTGGAGGGGTTCAAAAAACACGTGGCCATGGCACTTCGGGACATGGTAGGGTTGGGCTGATGGTTGGACTGGATGAGCTGGAGGTCTATTCCAACCTTAATGATTCCATTATTTATCTAGATGGCTTTTTTTCTTCCTTAGCTCACGCCAGCAGGAATGGCAAAAAACCCTGTATCTGTTGTCTATGAGCAGTCTGATTTCATGGTATTCTATACTGAGATCCAGGTGTGGGTCAGCTCCCCTCCCAGGTCAAATATGGATGCAACAAAACTAGGAAAGGTTAGAATCAGTGACACTGATCAGAGACAGAGATCCTGTGAGGGTGGGGAGGCCCTGGCCCAGGTTGCCCAGAGCTGGTGGCTGCCCCATCCCTGGAGGGGTTCATGGCCAGGTTGGATGGGGCTTGGAACAACCTGATCCAGTGGGAGGTGTCCCTGCCCATGGCAGGGGATTGGAACTGGATGGGCTTTGAGGTCCCTTCCAACACAAACCATTCCATCATTCTGTGATACTTAGTTTTGGAAAAGACACAACTGATGGGGATGCAGTAGAGGTCTTCCAGAGTAAGTGGCTGATAGAGGGTGGACAAAAACTTACAATTAATTGGTCGTTAAATTAAGCCAGCTGGTGTCATTAAAGAAAACCTAAACCACTGGCTGCAATTATTCACACAGCCAAGAAGATGTGGTCGCCAGGAGCTGTGGAACTGCAGGCTACATCTTGTCACAGAAGCCAAATGTTTGCATGCAGTTTAAGGAGAAACCAGGTAGATTTATGGAGGAGAAAAAAACCTGTTACCAAAACCATCAACACTACCTTGGGCTGGGGAAGTCCCCGAGCTGCAAATTCTTGGTGTCTGGGATTTTTTTTCAGGGGAAGAGTCTCTACGTGCACATTCCGTTCTTGTACGTTTCCCGAGGAATCTGCTTTTGCACAGTTGTCGCTGCTGGGCGTGAGCCAGGTTTGAAAATCTAAACAGAAAATCAGGGAAATGGGAAAACAGATGAAAAGAAACATCAGATTACAAAGATGGTAAAAATTAAAGCAAGGGACAGGTCAAAGGATCAGAGATTTGAAAACTGGGATAGAAGAAAGGCATAAAATAACATGATGAAACTCTGGAAATGCCTGCTGCTCCCTGATGGAATCCAAGTAGCTTGTAGGGGGCTTCCTAGTGCAATCTGGGGAGGCAATAGAGCCAACATGCAGTAACTGGATCCACAATCACCTATGGTGGTGGGTAGTAGCCACTTGGACCTTCTTGTTCCATGGTCAAAAGCAACACTGATGAGGAACCCAATGGCCCTGTAATCCCCCAAGTCAAGTGGAGAGAGATAAACAGGAGAAGCATCAGCAGGATTCTCTGGAGAACCTGAAGGATGACTTGCAGTGCTGAAGTACACAGTCATCAAGGTCTGCCTCTCACCAAAGAAAGCGGCTGGCGGTTGGGTGTTGTGAACTGCATTGTGAGCATATCCACCTTCACCATGCTATGGTGGATTTTCCAGCCTAAGTCCCTGTCTAGACCTGATATAAACTGAAATCCTGGATTTGTCATAGAATAGAAATATTAAGGTTGGAAAAGACCTCTAAGATCATCCAGTCCAACCCCAGCATGCCTACTAAACAATGTCCCAAAGTGCTATATCTACCCCCTCCAGGGATGGAGTCTCCACCCCTGCCCTGGGCAGCCTCTACCTGGGCTTCACCACTCTGACAGTAAAGAATTTTTTCCTGATATCCAATCTAAACCTCCCCTGGTACAACTTGATGCCATTTCCTCTCATTCTATCTCTCGTTACTTGGTTGAAGAGACCAGCACCCACCTCACCACAACCTCCTTTCGGGTAGTCCTGAATGTCCAAGATGTCCCTGCTCGTTGCAGGGGGGTTGGACTAGATGACCTTTCAAGTTCCCTTCCAACCCAGATGATTCCATGAGTCTATGATTGCTCAGGATAGGAGAGAAGAGCAGGGTCAAGGTAGTCCTTGAATCTTGGAGGAAACAGGAGAGTAGAGGGGAAGTCACTTGTCCTGGTCATTCTAAAGCACAGTCTTGATAAGGACCTAGGAAAAGGCTGAAAGCTCAGAGAGGCCTCCAAGGAGGCATCTGGGATGGATGACAAAGAGCTGTTAATCATAATTAATTTCAAACGTTCCATATAGAGTTGCTGGGCCCCAACAGGGGAATCTGAGGATGTCAATAAATAAGACAATGAGCCAGTCTAACAGCTCGCTGCTGCCTAAAGAGGACTTGCTCTCCTCCTCCTTTCTCCATCTCCCTTCTACTCCCAACAGCAGTCCAGGTCACTATTTTCCACAAGCTCTTTTTTGACGTGTTCTGTGAAATTAGTGAGCTGGGCTGGTCCCTGGAGAGCTCTGTGTGCACCAAACTGGTTCCAGGTGGGATGTATGGATACGCCTTGGTGGAGAGACAGAAAAGACGTGGAGACCAGACCCCTCCTTTTGTCAGCAGTTATCAATTAGCTGAGCTCACACCATCTCATGGATCTTTCCCTTAGAACAACCAGTTCTACAGCAACATGTGCCTCGGTAGCCCAGCCCTTCATGGTGTTAGACCTCCTGCTCAGACTGAGCCCTGCACCACCACCATCTGACCCCTGGTGAGCTGGACCTCACCCAAAATATTTTGAATTCAACTCCATCATCTTCAGTTTGGTCCTTTTTTCCAGTTAACCCGTGTGTGTCTGCACCTCCCAGGTGCTGCAGTGGTACAAGCTGATAATTCTGCAGGTATGAGAAAATTGTTAACTTCCAAAGCACTCCACACACATTTCCTCCCCAGGTGCACTTGGGCAGATGAGTCAGGTTTAGGAAAACAAAATGCAGGTAGTGCAGTCAAGCAGGGACTCTCCTGCCTTTTCCTCGTCCTCAACCAAGGGGGCTCACATTCCAAGCGTGGGATCAAGTCCTGGATCATATTTGAACCCATGTAGCCTAACAAATACTTTCAGGAGTTGTGTTTTGAATCTTCTGGGGTTTTTTAAACCACAGTTTCCTGGCCACATTGTGTGGGCTAGCGGCTAAGTGCTCAGAGCTTCCTTTTGCGATGAGCTGCACGCTCCAGAAACTGCTCTGTGGAGAAGCCAAACTGTGATGCACAGGAGCAAGAGAGCAATCAGGAGGAAACAAAGAGTGAACGTGGCTGCTTGACTTGAACCTTCTGGGATCAGGAAGAGACTGCCAGCATCCTCAAATCCTTTCTTCACGCTGAGGGTTGTGAGGCACTGGAATAGGTTGCCCAGAGAAGTCGTGGCTGCCCCATCGCTGGAGGGGTTCAAGGCCAGGTTGGATGGGGCTTGGAGCAACTGGATCCTGTGGGAGGTGTCCCTGCCCATCACAGGGGGGTTGGAATTAGATAATCTTTAAGGTTCCTTCCAACTCAAACCATTCTATGATTCTATGATTCTATGGTTCTGTGAAATGAGGCTGAGTCTAGGAGACTTAAAGGATGAACTGTGCTGAGATGGACAGGAAAGAAGACAACAGAAATAAATTTGGGTTGAGAGGAAAGGTAAGAAGTGTTGATGCAATGCACACCCCTGTGAAGAAAATGAGAGGAATTGAAAACATGAAAACGTTATTATTGAAGTTACAGGTTAATAATAAGAGAGGGGCTCTTGATCAGGGAGGGCAGGGATAGGATGAGGGGAAGAGTTTTCAGCTGAAAGAGGGAGACTGGGATGAGATCTTAGGAAGAATTTTTCTCCTGTGAGGGTTGGGAGGCACTGGCCCAGGTTGCCCAGAGCAGTGGTGGCTGCCCCATCCCTGGAGGGGCTCAAGGCCAGGTTGGATGGGGCTTGGAGCAACCGGATCCAGTGGGAGGTGTCCCATGGCAGGGCGTGGAATTGAATGGGCTTTAACCAAACCAAATCATTCTATGATTCTAGGAAAATTAAAAAGCTATAAAACTCTGCCCATATAAGCTGTCTACACAGCTTTGGAAAACCGGGCTCTGACTGTGGGTTGGTGTTGCCTTCATTTCACACGTGGAACAGCATCGCAGCCTGAACATCAGCGTTTCTGGCTGTCTGAGAGGCCAGTCGCAAGGGTGCCTGGACTTTGAGATCTAAATTTGCGACCTGATTATCTAAAACTGCGCGGAATTAACAGCAGGCGTGTGTCCTGCTCTGACTCTGGGAAAGAACCCTCAGCAAGGGCTGGTTTTCCTCCCGTGTCCAGCTCTGCTGCCGTCTCCCTGCCAGCAGGTGGTACTGCGCCCCCGAGGATCAGCGAGGAGCCGGGGCTTTTCCAGGAGAAACCTTCCCAAACAATTGGGAAAGGCCCCCGCTGTTTTTCTCTGCCCTCCCTACTCCCCCTACCTCTCTCAGAACACTTTTCTCCCTGGACTTGTGCTCCCAGGTGCATGGAGTGCTGGGTCCAGCCCTGTTCAGTGTCTTTATCAATGAACTGGAGGACGGGATCAAAGGCACCCTTAGTAAGTTTGCAGATGACACTAAGCTGGGTGGAAGTGTCAATCTGCTGGAGGGTCGGGAGGCTCCAAAGGGATCTGAACAGGCTGGATCCATGGGCTGAGACCAATGGGATGAGGTTTAACAAGGCCAAATGCCGGGTCCTGCACTTGGGGCACAACAACCCTGAGCAGCTCCAGACTAGGAGAAGTCTGGCTGGAAACTGCCTGGAGGAGAAGGACCTGGGGGTGTTGGTTGACAGTGACTGAACATGAGCCAGCAGTGGCCCAGGTGGCCAAGAAGGCCAATGGCATCTTGGCTTGGATCAGAAACGGCGTAACCAGCAGGTCCAGGGAGGTTCTTCTCCCTCTGGACTCGGCACTGGGGAGACCGCTCCTCGAATCCTGGGGTCAGTTCTGGGCCCCTCACCACAAGAAGGATGTTGAGGCTCTGGAGTGAGTCCAGAGAAGAGCAACGAAGCTGGTGAGGGGGCTGGAGAACAAGAGGAGCGGCTGAGAGAGCTGGGGGTGTTTAGCCTGGAGAAGAGGAGACTGAGGGGAGACCTCATTGCTCTCTCCAACTACCTGAGAGGAGGTTGTGGAGAGGAGGGAGCTGGGCTCTTCTCCCAAGGGACAGGAGACAGGACGAGAGGGAATGGCCTCAGGCTCCTCTAAGGGAGGTTCAGGCTGGCCATCTGGAAAAAAATTTTCACAGAAAGGGTGATTGGTCCCTGGCAGAGGCTGCCCAGGGAGGTGGTTGAGTCCCCATCCCTGGAGGTATTTAAAAGGCGGGTGGATGAGGTGCTGAGGGGCATGGTTTAGTGGTTGATAGGAATGGTTGGACTCAATGATCCTGGAGGTCTTTTCCAACCTAGTGATTCTGTGATTCTGTGCGTTTGCTTGCCGTGGGAGCTCCACCACACAGGGAAGGGTTAACTGGGATTTTGCCTCCCCTCCAGCACCTGCAGCAGCTCCATCCCAGACAGCTGGGGGGCATGGGGTGTGATGGGTCAGTCCTCCAGGTATGACTCTTCCAGAATAGTTGCCCTCCTGCATCCTCCCAGCTGAAACAGCCAAGTGATGGGCAACGCCAAGGTCCTCAAGGCCCTGAGGAAGAAGTAAGATAAACCTGTGCTTTGCTGAACCACCCGGGTTTGTTTGCAGTGGGATAAGGAAAGCATCATATACAACCCAGAGCCTGTTCTGGTTTGAGCTAAGGTTTGAGCTATGGTTTGAGCTAAAGAATCAGTTTTCTAATTTCAGCTCAGCCTCTTCTAAGTAATGTCATTTTCTGACAGTGAACCTCATGTGTTTCAGACTGGGTTTCCCTCTAGCAGGTGATCACACGGAGTACTGGGATGAAGAAAGGCCATTGCTTATATTTATTTCTACAGAAACCAAGGCCATCCTTGAGCTGGTGGAGCTGTAAGTGAAAGGGGAGGAAAGGGGTTGCCCATGCAGGGAGAGGTGGACAGGAGAGGTGACCCCAAAGAGAGTCATCCCATATGCATCATGCTTGGGATAAAAATGAGGGATCACAAGGGTCAAGATCTCTTCTTGGATGGCCAACATTCAGTGAGGACCTCATCAGTCTGTCCCCGATCCCAGACCCGTGCACTCCTGAATCCCGTCCCTGAGCTCAGCTCCTTCCTAGCGCAAAACCCATCCTGCGCCTGCTCTGCAGCATCAGTGGGGACGGAGTCATCAAGGGGTGGGGGGTGGACTTGCGTATATTTTTGTGTAAGTATTATTATACCTTCATTAAAGCTGTTTCAGTTTCCAACTGGCAAGTCTTTTCCTCTCATTTCCCTTTCCCCTTTCCTTGGTGGTGGGGAGGGGGGAATTGGGAGCCCAGCTGCTCAGGTTTAGATGCCAGATTGGGCTGGGACAGGGCTAGGACCTCAACCCACATCTCCAAGGGACACAGCCAGACTTCTGCATTGTGGTGCTCCATGGTCAGCTCTGGCAGGCCCACTGGATGGCACTGCCTCCCACATTCCCAAGCTCTCCAGGCAGTCACTCTCATCCTATCAGCTCATTCCCCAGATCACAGAGAGCACAGGTCAGGTGCTGCTGGTCTGCAGGTCAGCAGTGGTTACTGCACAGCCCGTACTGTGTTTTAGCCTTCCTTTAAAATGAAGATGGTCTTGGAGAGGCATCGGTGATTGAGAATCAGCCAGCAGTTGCAAAATTATGAGCAAGACACGATACGCTGCACATCCAAGTTCTGATACACACACATACACTCGTGATCATAGAGACAGTGGTCCTGCGCTGATACACAGGACATCTTTTATTCCTACATGCGTTTTCCACCAAAAATGTAATAACAAAACAAGAGGAGAACTATATGAAAGTGGCATTGATGTAAGTAGAGATGACACCCCCAAAATAAAGGTTATTTTTGCAGCAGCTCAGTCCCCAGCTGTGATTCACTCCTCAGCCCCACAAACTGGATTGCAGGGTAGCAGAAAGGGTAATCTCAGAAGGGGAACGTGGCTGTGATGACACTGTGATAGAGAAACTGAAGTCAGAGCTGTCACCAAGGAGGGCTTGAGCCTCCCTCACTACTCCATCTGGACCTGAAACACTGTGGGGTGAGTACAAACAGGACCACACTGTCTGGGGGATGCTCCAGTGCGGTTTTTTGACTTTGAATCAAAGAATCATAGAATCACCAGGTTGGAAAAGACCCATCAGAACATCGAGTCCAACCGTTGCTATCAAATACTAAACCGTGCCTCTCAGCCCCTCATCCACCCATCCCTTAAACCCCTCCAGGGAAGGTGACTCAACCCCCTCCCTGGGCAGCCTCTGCCAGTGCCCAGTGACCCTTTCTGTGAAAAATTCTTTCCTAATGTTCAGCCTAAACCTCCCCTGGCAGAGCTTGAGGCCATGCCCTCTCGTCCTGTCCCCTGTCACTTGGGTGAAGAGCCCAGCTCCCTCCTCTCCACAACCTCCTTTCAGGGAGTTGGAGAGAGCAACGAGGTCTCCCCTCAGTCTCCTCTTCTCCAGGTTAAACAACTCCAGCTCTCTTATGGAGCAGAAGTTTTTTTACATAGTTTTAAAGCAAGGTACTAGTAGTTTTCTTGCTCTAGGAAGCTCCAGATGCTCCGGCCAATAAGACCTCCAAGAGTGGCACACTTTCCAGTCTACATGGCAGGAAAGGTGATGTTCACACACTTCAGGGGGCATGAGTTCCTTCTATTTTCATCTGAGGACAGCAGGCAAGAGCGTCCTCAGACACTGTGAAAGCACTAAGCACAGAGCCTGGAAATCACTAGCTGCTCTGCAAAGAAGGACGGTAGCAGGAGGTGAGGAATGAAGGGAGTTAGGAGGATGGGATGCATGGCTTTGTGTCCAGGGATCACCACAGCTACCCAGAACACTACAACCTGGCAAAGGCAGGGAAGACACAACTAGAAACCCACATAATTCTCGATTGTTCCAGCTGCTCTTCATTTAGTGATATTAACCTCCCTTCATTGAGGGCAAGTCCCTCCAGAACAGAGAAGTTCATCACTGGGAATGGGGTGACAGACCAGACATCATTCCATGTGTAGCGAGCAGGCAGGGCTCATGTCTGTATTTCTACTGTGATCCCAGGACCATTCCCACTTTCAGGACAGCTTCCAGGCTACGTACTTCTGCTCACACTACGCCCAGTGTGTAGCTGGCCAGCCATACACCATACCTGCTGCACGAAGCCTGGGAGAAGGAACAAGCAGCATCTCGGCTTTGTAACCCATCAGCTGGGTGACTCCTGTGAAGGCGTCTAGGGCTACTAAAGTGGTTTTTCTTATTGTCATGCACAGAAAGTAGACTAAATAGTTAACTTGTGAAGCAATACAACATCAGGGAAACGTATGGATGAGGTGCTCAGGGACATGGTTTAGTATTTGATAGGAATGGTTGGACTCGATGATCCGATGGGTCTTTTCCAACCTGGTGATTCTATTCTATGATCATCATCAACTCATAGATGCATTGGTGGGAGGGAACCTCTGGAGATCTCCAATCCAACCTCCTGCTGAAAGCAAGACTAATCCCAGAAGATTTGCCATGGTTTTGTCTGAGTGTCCAAAATCTCCAAGGATGGAGATCCCACAAGATCTCCAGGTCATAAGATCCCTTCAAATTGTTCTAGTTTTAAAAAGAAATGTAAGCAGCTAATGGAAACAAACTGAGGTCTACACAATCATTTCAACTCAGTCAGTCCAGCGCCAGCATTGGCACTCTGACCCTCCTGTCCCATTCAGTGTTTGGCTCCAGGAGCAGCTCTGCTGGCAGCAGCAAAAGGCTCCTGTAGGGTGTGAGCCAGAGGAAGGTTACCCATCCTGGCCCAGCCTCTCCCTTTTGCCTCACTCCTGTCACAGCATCCAACATAAGAGGGGGAAATGGGCTCTGGAGCAATGTCCTAAGGGTTTGGAGGGAGACCAGCGCCCAGCCTCAGTCACCACCCCACGTTCCCAGCTATACCTGCTCTGCCATAGTTCACCGTGCCACTCTCAGTGCCAAAGATCCAAGAAGACCCAAATATTCCTGCCAATACATGGAACTGGGCTCTGCTAACTCATCCGAGTCCAGCTGGCCAGGAGGTGAGAGCTGCAGGCTGAGATATGCTTTGCTCCCAGTGCTGCGCTACGCCTGCAGGAGACTCATTTCTCTTGCTGGCATCTCTGCCTTCCCTTTCCCTTTTTGTCCCTTGTGGAGAACATCAAATGGGCCTGACCAGGATTTTTGCAGGATGGACTGAAGCTCCACAATGAGGAAGACCCAGAAGCATAACCTGAGCGCTGCAGAAATTGGAGGAGGCAGCACAGTGCTGGGTTTATCCTTTTTGCTTTAATTCCGGCGTTTGGTCAGCCAGACCCCTCCTGAAAATCCAAGCTGTCTCCAGCTCCCCTGGAAAAAGGTCTTCAGCTCCCCTGGAAAAGGTCTTCAGCCCCCTTCCTCATGGAGGCTGTTCCATCGCAGGGGCTGCTGTGATGCCAGCCGTCGTGAGCCCTTTATCGGCTCTGAACATATAAAAATTTCATAACTCCAGAGGAAACGGGGGCAGCGCATTGTGGAGGGGGAATAATGGGCTGAAAGAGGTAGCGGTCTGCCCTGCAGGGATGGGTCCCCAGGGCAAAGGGTGCACAACTTGTCCTAGATTCTTTCTTTTCCCTGAGATCCGAATGTATAATTGCAGGAGGGGACAAGAGGGAAAATGAGCCGAAGACTCCTAACTGCAGAGGCCGGTCCCTGTGAGCAAAGGGCCACATGTCCCCTTTTATTGCCAGCCATAATTCCCTCCTTGGCTCAAAGGCGGCTGTGAAAAGAGCAGGACTGGTTCAAACTTCCTTGGGGTCTCCGTGGCAACCAGCCCTGCAGGAGCCTTTTCTTCCTTTCCCCCCTTTCCTCTTTTGTTGTTGTTGTTGTTGTGTCATTAAAACTTCCCGGATTGAATCCCCACCAAGCTGCTCGGCAGGCATTGCTCCAGACCTCCTGCTCGCCTCCAGCCAGCTGCCCTCGCCTTTTCTCAGCCCCTGGACCAGCAAAGATCAGACCCAGCCCAGCAAAGCCCAGTCCCAGCCCCAGCTCAACAAAACCCAGCCCAGCTTCCCAGCAAGACATTTCTCCCAGAGCCCCCACCACATGCCTCCTCAGCATTTTATCTTCTCATCATTCAGCTCAACATCCTCATAGCGATCAAGTTGTGAATCTCTGATCTTTCAGGCTGAGCTGTCTCATAAGGGACACAGAACAATTCGGATGTGTCATCCCTTCTCTGCGTGTCCGCATGCAGATGAACTAGGCCAAGTCTAAGCTCCTCTTCCATCAAGTGCTCAGCCACAGCAAGGGCTGCCTGGAACCTGTGGAGAGTCAAAGTCTTGCCCATGTCAGGCCAAGACTCTCCAGAGGAGGCCACGAAGATGACCTGAGGGTTTGGAGGACCTCCTGTGTGAGGACAGGCTGAGAGAGCTGGGGTTGTTCAGCCTGGAGAAGAAAAGGCTCCAGGGAGACCTTAGAGCAGCTCCAGTACAGAAAGGGGCTCCAGGAAAGCTGGGGAGGGGCTCTTGATCAGGGAGTGGAGGAATAGGACAAGGGGAACTGTTTTGAGCTGAAAGAGGGGAGATTGGGATGAGATTTTAGGCAGAAATGTTTTGCTGTGAGGGTGGGGAGGACCTGGCCCAGGTTGCCCAGAGCAGTGGTGGCTGCCCCATCCCTGGAGGGGTTCAAGGCCAGGTTGGATGGGGCTTGAAGCAACCAGATCCAGTAAGAGGTGTCCCTGCCCATGGCAGGGGGTGGAACTGGTTGGACTTTGATGTCCCCCCACCCAAACCATTCATGATTCTCTGATTCAATGCTTTTATGCACAGCAATGCCAGGTACAGCATGTATCTCATACCCATTCTGCGAATACAAGTCATAACCCAAGATACGAGAAAGGCTGAGATCTTTGTCATCAACCCCTGCCTTAGGGACTAGCATGAGGGGTGCATCTCTTTAGAGCTATGTAAAAAAAAAAAAAAAAACAAACACAAAATAAATGGCTTATATCTTCTCTTGTGCAGTGTTAGCTGTGCTGGACCATGACACTTCCCTGCTGGGATGACGAGGACTTGGGTGCGAGGAGATGGGGACATTGTAACTGGGCACTGCAGCTTGGGCAGGTGGCAGAGTCTCAGCAAGGAGACGTCCAGTCCTAGCAGAGCTCCAGTGGAGGTTCCTTCCATTACCCTATAGCACAGCTTCCCAAACAGCTCAGATCTCCAACATTGATTCAATTGCATGCAGCTCCTTTTACTGCAACAGCACAAGCACTTGCCTGCATCAGAGGGCTCTGTGATTTCCAGCTACAACAACATCGTGGAAAGTCATAGCCTGCAGCAAAAAATATCTGGTCTCATTTTTTACCTTGTATTCTCCAGCCTCTGGGATATTGCTAGGCTGGAGTCGCGGGGTATGAAGGAAGGGAGAAGAATGGCTCTGTTTGCTTTGCTCTCCACACCTCCTCCCTCATCCCCCCTGCATCCAGGGACGCATTCCTCTGGATGTCAAGGTAGACAGGGCTGTCTTCAAACAAGCCCAAGACCTGGGGCATAGTTTCTTCATGTGCTCAGCCAGCCCAATTAGTCAGATTTACTGCAGTTGTGAAAGGCAGCTCAGCCTCTCCCATAGGAAAAGGCTGCCCTCACCCACAAATGGTGTAAAACTGCACTTCACTGCACAAGGACAGAGAGACAGCGTGCACTTATCCACACAGGGCTTTTTATCATGGTCCTGTTTCCCAAAAATCACTGCAACTTGCCTTGAGGCTGCTTCGCCTCCAGCAAAGCTTTGTATGCACTGAATTATGAGAGCATATCCAACTTCAGCCATCTATGCTTGTTCTACGTGTAGACTGCATACACATAGGTTGGCAGTCATACACCAACTTGACCATACAAGTTGTACCTCTCCTGTACCCTAAGCAAAGAAAAAAAACACAGCAATGTGCAAGAAATCATAAAACAGTGGAATGGTTTGGATTGGGGGGATGTCAAAGCCCATCTAGTTCCAACCCCTGCCATGGGCAGGGACATCCAACCTGGCCTTCAACCCCTCCAGGGATGGGGCAGCCACCCAAAGCTGCTCAGGTGAAGACTGAACAGCTTGTCTGGAAGTCGTCAGGAAATTGTTTTCCCACCAGCAACTGATGGGTGATGGGATGTGTGTCCTACTCTACCAGACTTGAGCTCCCTTTACTTCAGAAGAGAGTTAAGTAGAAGAACAGAATGTTGACAAAGAAAATTTTAAAGCTTCCTCACAAGTTCTGCCTCTTTCCAAGTCCTTTGCTTTAAGCAGCATCTCTTCATGATGCAAGGTGAGTCAACACCACTTCAGGCAAATCCGTGCCAGTCAAACATAACACTGATGTTGTATTTCCTCAAGTTTGAAATAGTTTAGTGTTTGATAGGAAGTTTAGTGTTTGATAGGAATGGTTGGACTCGATGATCCGCTGGGTCTCTTCCAACCTGGTTATTCTATGATTCTATGATTCTATGATTCTATGATTCTATGAAATGAGTTTCATTGCTCACTGTCTGTGCTCCAAGTTGTTTAGTTGGTAAAAGAAACATGTGTCTTAGGGCTTCATTAGGTGATTTTATTTCTGAACAGCTCCATGGCAAGGCAGAGGAAAGAGCTGAAAAACCTAAGCAGAGTTTGAACTGTGAGGTGCTGAAGGGATTTAAGTAGGTGACAGCAAAAGAAAGAGGTTTTATTCAAAGTCTGTAACGGCTCCAGTTCAGCATCACCCAGGCACAGAGGCGAAGTGGCCTTAGAAGATTTCTGTCTTGCTGGAAATGGAGGAACCAGCAGCCAGCATTTCTACTTCACATAATTCCTATGATCCCTGGGCACAGAACAAGGTATATGTGAATAAAAAGGAGGAGAAAAACTAAACCACGGGGAGCACCATTTCTCATTCATTCTGCTCTTCAAATACAAGGACTGGGATTCCAGTTCGGCTCATACGTTCAGTAACAGCTGTACTGTTAATAATAATAAAAAGGATTTTTATCATTAAGTCTGTGATTCGTAGCTGTCCCTTGATGTTCTGGTTCAGGTCTGCACAGAGGGTGAGAGAGTCCCCTCCTGAAGGAAATAGCAGGATATGCATAGAAGCAATTTCCCAAGTTTTACAGACAAGAAATAAAGGGAAATATAAGGAACCTGAGCCAGCAGAGTTATAGAAGGAATCATTGGCAGTCTTGAGAAAACAATGCAAGTTTCTTGAGATTGGATATGATAACAGGTATTGCAGTAGGTTATTCCATCTGTGTTTTTAAACTGTAATGTAAAACAAAACCACAAATAAACCTGAAGTCCCAGAGCCACAGACCCTTATGGGTTATTGCAGTAAATGTTTGGTTTAAAAGAGTTCCTACTATCACTGGAAGTCAAAAAATATCCTAAGTGCAGGCTTTTCATACCTTAGAATAGTTTGTGAATCCTGATGCAGTGGGAGGTGTCCCTGCCCATGGCAGGGGATTGGAACTGGATGGGCTTTGAGGTCCCTTCTAACACATACCAGTCTATGATTCTGTGATTCCAAGAAAGAAACAGTGAAGTAAGGTTATCTGCAGAAAATATAAACCATAAAGTTCTACCTAAAGTACTAAAAACAATGGAAAAGGGGTTCGCTAAACTCAGAGCTTTAGGTTACCATCACCTCAACAACCCCCAGGCTTTCAGCCTAAGCTGGACTTTCTTCAGCTTATCCCTGTATCTTCAGCAAAGTGGAACTCCTCCAAAAAGTATCAAGTGGAAACAACATCCTGGTGCTTACCAGAACAAGAGAATATCCTGCCTTTTCTGTAGGTACCTAGTAGCTTCACCCATGAACTGGAGGCAGTGCTCTACCAGACATACCAGACAGTGAGGGGTCCAGAGCCCAGGGGTTCTGGGAGCGGCTGAGGGACCTGGGGCTGTTTAGCCTGAAAAAGTGAAGCCTGAGGGGAGACCTCATCACTCTCTTCAGCTCTCTGAAAGGAGGTTGTGGTGAGGTGGGTGCTGGTCTCTTCTCCCTAGTAACAAGTGATGGGATGAGAGGAAATGGCCTCAGGTTGCACTGGGGAGGTGTAGACTGGCTATCAGGAAACATTTCTTCACTGATAGAGTGATGACGCCCTGGCAGAGGCTGCCCAGGTCAGGGGAAGAGTCTCCATCCCTGGAGGGGTTCAAAACATGTGTAGACACTTCAGGACATGGTTCAGTAGGCACAGGCGTGTAGGGCTGGTGATTGGACTGCATGATCTTAGAGGTCTTTTCCAACCTCAGTGGTTCCATGGTTCTATGATCCTAAGCAAACATGGAAAGCAGCCTTCCCACAGCCCCGCGTAAGCCATGAGCCTACTTGGAGATAGTATCTCAGTTTTGCATGGAGCCTAACAGAATGGAGAGGTGTGCTGGGTTGGTCCGTGCAATGTCAATGTGCTGGAGCACAGCCCAGATCATCGATGGTGAAGCATATTGAGAAAACAGAGGGAAAGACACAGAGATGTTCGTGTCCAAAGAAGATCAGAAGAGAAACAATGTCCATTGAAGCCCTTCTTTAAATCACTCCACTTATATCCTGCTAACACGAGAGTGCTGTTTCCAGGTAATGACTGCCTTGGGATGTCCAGCTAACATGACTGAGATAAGAAGAATCAGAAGGAGAAGAGAAGATAAATCTGTCACAGCTGGAGGGAACATAAGGATCACGGAGAGAGGAGATTTGGCCAAGAAGACTGAGGAACAGGTAAGCCGAGAGAGAAGTATTAATGCTACCCATCATAAATTAGCAGCAAAGACAACCCTCAGAAACACAGGATTTGAGCAGTTTAAGATGGAAGGGACTCAGACAGCTCCTTTGCATTTTAAGGGAAGATTTCTTCAGCTCCTTACATTTCAACAACAATCTACTTTAGGGCTAAAGCCATCCAAGAACTAATTTGCTCTTTTACCTCCACTTTAGATACTAAGACCAAAATTTAGGTCTTCAAAACAATTCAGCAGCTTCTAGGACTTGAAACACCCTAAAAGACCATGGTCCCAAGGGACCCAGCTTCTCCATTTCTGTTTCTGACCATTCCCAGAAGTGCCAAAATGCGTTATCCGGTGTCTAGAACCCAGGTAAGCCAGCCTCCCCCACTGAAGCAGTTGACCTGTGAACCAAGGACTCTGATACCATCACTTCATTGCTCTGTGGACCACAGGTCTTGTATGTTCCCTGCCTTCCCCAGCACACCAAAAAGGGTGTCTACCACCCACATCATCCCAGATCTCTATCTCTTTCCCTTCACTGTGCAGTTTGAGTCATCCTCTTCACATAACACTGACCGTGGGGTAATTCCACCAAGGGCAGCTGAACCGAACCAGAAAAGATTTGGGTTTCTGCTGTCCCACACTCATCTGTATCTCGGTGTGTTCTAACACATGCTGAGAACAAATCCAGGAGACTCCATGGTTCCGTCACCTTCCCCAGGCACTTGGTTTCTCCCTGCTGGTAGGTGCTGATGGAGAAAGGAAGAGAAGCTAGAAGAAGAAAAAGTGATAAAAGTTAGAGCAGCAAGAGGAAGGAGAGGTGTGTTTTCAACGTGATTAAAGTGCTCTTTTACTGGAGCGTTGTTAGAATAAACCGAAGAATCACTTCAGTGGTTGAGTTTGCAGCACTACAATGTTAGCATGACCCAGGACCTTTATACTAACATTATAAAGACAACAGAACTTTTCTTGGGCAGCCAAACCTCTCACTTCCTCCATTTTTTCCATTTCTGGGGATATTGAAACTGGTCAGTAAGAATCAATATTGCCAAACTGGTCAGACTGATGTGATTGAACAGACCCTCAATAAATAAAACTGTCGGTCAGCAGCACAAGGAGGTGTCTATGAGTGAAATTTTGACATTGCACTCTTTTGGGTATACTGTCATTTGCTCTAAGAAATTACATTTAAAATTAATATTTGCTGAAGAACTTATAAATATTTGTTCAGGCATGAAATATCCCCGGGATAATTTTAGTATGGACGCATCAGGTTTACATTTCACAGCAGTGAAGACTGAGAATAAGTCTGTTCATTTCACAGACAACGTGGTCTTCATCCCTGTGAGACAGATGATACTCCTTGGTGAGACATCCTTGCCACTACAGAGCTTGGGGGATCTGGGCTGTATCAAGCAGAGACACAAGTGATACCTGCCAGTGTTCTTTTCCTCATTTTTCTACTGATTTCAATAGGAAAAGCTTGGAACCAAGAGTCACCATGAGTCACATGTGAACAGGGTTGCAGACAACAAGGACTTTCTGCTCCCAGGATCTCACAGGATCTCCAAGACAGAGCAACTGCAGACACTCTTCAGTCACGGTCTCATCTCAAAAGGTAGGACAACATGAATTCTTCAAGATAGCGGGACAAACATTCTACTTGGGATCAAATCTTTACCAACAACTCTGATAGGCTGATCTAGGTAAAGCTGTCGCTGCTCCTGCAGGGGTCATGGACTAGTTGACCTGTAAAGGTCGCTTCCAACCCACAGCACTCTATGATTCTATAATTCTATGATTCCATAGTTCTATGATTCATCTTTTAAAACCTGTCTGTGGCCATCTCCATGTGAAGCCGAGCAGATACTGGGATGGGGCTGGCTGCTTTAGAATCTCTGCTGCTTTTCTACTGCTCTACCCCCTGAGGTGACATCATGATCTCTGCCCAATGCACAAAGCAAATGAAGTCTCAGTTTGGATCTTAAGTCACTTGCCCCCAGAAGAAGCACCTCGTAGCTGATTATTGTTCCCCAATGTCTAATGGATGGGAACTTCCCAGCCACCAAGACCTTGATGATATTCTCCAACCAATCATTCCTTTCAGATTCTAAAAGCTTTCCCCTGTCTGGATTTCTGCAGTGTTGGAGCTTTTCCATCCTTTTCTATGGGATGTCTATTTTATCGCCTAAGACACCTCACTTCAGTCTCTCCTTTTGCTGCCACTTTAACAGGTTGATATAGAATGACACAAATTCTCTGTTTAATCCTTCTCTCTGTAGATCTCCAAAACCTCCACTGGTCGAGGTACAAACCTGTGTAGCAATTTAAGGTCTGCCTTTGATACATATGCTTGTAGGCTCTTTAGGGGCAATTTCCATATTCTACAGCTTGCTTGAACAAGTTAAAAACCTCCTGTGATCATTCCCTGGGACTGGGGCCGGAGAGACAGTGACACCTTCATCCACCCCTCTAGACTTAACCTCCAGGAAAGATAAGTCACATCTTCAAAGTCCCTTTGGAATTGTTCCTGTTCCACACTAACCCCAAATTGTGACTAAAATTTCTTCAAGGCTGTGCAAGGTGACCATGTCAGGCCCATGCCAGGGTCCATGCATCGCAGCTAAAAACATGGACAATGGAGTTCAAGATCTAGGGAAGATTCCCAGGTAGTGTTTAATTCAGTGGGACAGATGAAATCCACGTGTCTCCAGATGCTCTTTGAAAATCATTGCTTTCTTAAACCCAAGTGATTTCATTCAATAGAGTATAGCTGGGTGCAGGTAAGAGATTCACCAGGATGGACTACACCCAATAAACCCTTTTGGATCTGAGATCCCGCAAAAGGAACCAAGCCACGTTTAACATCTCTAATGTCTTAGACAGCTGGAAAACCCATTGAGCTAAGCCTCTAGAAGCTTAGCCACATGATCCTTGCAGAAGATGTAGGGACTGATGAAGAGATAAAGGGCAGAGCAAACTGTAGTGGATGAGCTCTTTTGGATGCCTGTTGGCCCAGAAACCAATCATCACTTATAAGAACAGCTTTATATGACTCCGTGTCTAAATACACTGAAATCTAGAAGAAATGGGAACCAAGAAAGACAGAGGCATGCAGCACATGCAGCCCAGTGATTAAATAGCAACAAGAAATGCATTTGCACCTTTAGCCTCAGTGCCAGGAGAAGGTCTGTATCTTTCAAAACCATGGGAAGTACGGAGCTGCCCAAGACCTTGGATCTCTGTTATAGCCATTGATCTGCAACAAATTGATTTGCTGGCTACTCCTAAAGTACCCAGTCTCCAGGTGTTAAAAACTGGGCAGCTCCACTGCAGGCAACAGAGCTGTGGTTGCTGAGGATGCTTTAGGAGGAAAAGCATCTCTTTTGACTTCTCCCATTTCTTTGTCCCATTCTGTTGAGTCATCCCCTGAATCTGCTACTCTGACACAACAGCTTCTGTAAAAACAGCGCCTCCATGCAACAAGGGTTTCCAGCAAAAACCTTTCATAGAATCACAGTGTGGTTTGTATTGGAAAGAACCTTAAGCCCATCCAGTTCCACCCCCTGCCATGGGCAGGGACACGTCCCACTAGATCCGGTTGCTCCAAGCCCCATCCAACCTGGCCTTGAACCCCTGCAGGGATGGGGCAGCCACCACTGCTCTGGGTAACCAGGACCAGGGCCTCCCCACCCTCACAGCAAAACATTTCTCCCTAGGATCTCATCTCAATCTCCCCTCTTTTGTCTCAAAACCATTCTCCTCATCATGTCCCTGCAGTCCCTGATCAAGAGCCCCTCCCCAGCTTTCCTGGAGCCCCTTTCCATGCTGGAAGCTGCTCTAAGGTCTCCCTGGAGCCTTTTCTTCTCCAGGCTGCACAATCCCAGCTCTCTCAGCCTGTCCTCAAATGGGAGATTTGGCTCTACTTACAACATGGGAGCATCTTCAGAGAAGTTTTATTTTTTCTCATTATATGTGTGAATTTTTTTGATTATATTTCCATCTTTCTGCATCCAGAGATTCACCCCAAAAGAAATTCATTCACGGGACACCTTCCCAGCTGCTTGCTTGGCTTTCACCATGCCATGCCATTTTTTCTGAACAGGAAACCTGGCTGCCACTTCTTCCCCCCCCTCCATCCATCCATCCCACCCACACGCTTGGGAAAAACCTGTCCAGTGCAGCTTTCAGTGAAAGTTTAGAACCGGTTTTGCCCACGTGGCTCACACCAGCATTTTCTGAGGGTTGTGCTGCCTCTTTGGTTCTCCCATCAGCTCTGCCTCCTGCAAGGGTTAACGTTCCCCTCCCTCTCCATCATATTCTATAGAATAAGTTGTCTATCTCACCCCTACCATGCAATTAAGCGCAATCACGGTCACCCTTCCTCCTTACCTTGCAAAGTCTTGGCATGCGGGGTCTGAGCCTCCTGGATTTCTCAGCGAAACGAAAAACCAAAATGTGAGAAATTGGAAAAAAACCCACCACATATCTCCCTGCCCCGGGAAAGTCTCTGGCACAGGAGGGTTTGTCAGTGGAAGCGAGGAACAAAGTTGTAGGGTGGAGGGGGAGGCGAGGCTGATTGACAGCGCTGAGCGAGACTCATCCCTCACCTTGGGCCCTGGGCTCTGATTGGCTGCCGGCTGACATCCCCGAGCCCTGCACTTTTTAATAGACGCTTTGGGATGATCTACAGGGAAAAGCCTGGGAGAGGTGTGTTCCTGACAAGCCAGAAAGTCATCCGCACTACGAGGGACTTTGTGGAACTCTTGGGGTTTTGGTTGTTTTGGTTTTTTTTTCCTGGGCAGGAGGGGATTTTTCATTTTTCGCACTTCATGTTTTGCTGAAAACTTCGCGGCGATTCCCCCTCGCACCAGCCTGGACTGATGGATTACCACCTGCTTGGACTAATTCTGTCTTTTCTCTTCAATGGCACAAAGGTCTTAGCCGGTTACCCAATTTGGTGGTAAGATTTCTCCCCCCCTGCCCTCTTTCTATGATTGATTAATGAATGCATTAATTATTAGCCATGGGATTAGTGTGGATGCGTCTTCCTCCCTTTCCACCCTTCACCCTGCAACTGCATGTGTGATCCTAAGCCTAATTTCTTCGGGTTTGACTGGTAAATAATGAAAAGTTTAGGGATTGGCTTGAAAAGGCAACATCTCGCCTTCCCTTTGCACAAATGGAGCCTTCCCCACCACTCTTAATTTCTCCATTTTCGTCCCTGTAGCGATAAGGCGTCTGTTTGAGTTGGAAAAGGATGCGGGTTTATTTTCGTGTGCAATAGGAATTTTGTCTGTCACATGGCTGGGTAGCAGGTATTTTCTCGCTTTCCATTAAATTGTGATTGAGCCTTTAAAAATAAGAAAAATAATTCTATTTTCTTTTTGGCTGCTGCTGGTTTTGGACTTCTTTCTCTTCTTTTGTTGCATTCTGTCATGTGAATTTAGTCGGGCAAATAAGCTGAGACCACAAATGGCACCTGAGAAAATATTTCCTAGGAAAATTCCTCCACGATGGGTTTTGTTCATTCTAATTATGGAAATATCATTTATTTCCTTGCACCAACAATAAGAATAATTTTTAATCACTTATATCTTATAATGTGGCCGATGAGAAATCTGCGGTACTTTTTTTAAAAATAAATGTAACAGCATAGAAACAAATACCTTACCAAAATGTGACTGGAAGCACTTTAGAACAAAAAATACGGAATATAACATTTCAGGGCACTTAAACAGAGCAGATAGTGAGTTGCATAACAGAATATTTTGGTTAATTCCTCTCTTTCTGGCATAGCATTTCTCATCAGAATATACGATGTTAAGTTTCTGTGTGTGCCAGGTAGGGGCTGGGAGGCTGAGGGTCCATGGGGCGAGCAGGGAGATGTTGGGATTTGGTGCTGCTGAGATTCCTGGGTTATTTTCACCATTCCAGAAAAATCCTATTTTTTTTAATAACCGAACTTGATCCTTTCAGTGCCAACATGGAGATGGGAAGGAGTAGGTGGGAGTGAACTTGGAAATGGACTGCCATGTCCAGGAATATTTAGAAATCAGAAGGAAAAAGCCCGCTTTTTTTTAATAATTCAATTATTATTGTGAATTTGAGAATGAAAATGTGCAGTTCCAGTAGAGAAAGACTGAGAATACAGTAAGTCCACGTTCAGGAAGCGTTTTAAAGCTGCACAGGTTCATGAAATGGCTAAATCACAGCATGTTTTGCTGAGGAATTAAATGATTTCCTCACCCTGAGCGTGGCTGCCCAACTTCAGGACCTGTGCCCGGGGCAGTGGAGCCGATGGAAATACAGACAGCATCACTTTGATTCCTTACGGCCCTTTTCTTCCTCATCTGCAGACCAGCAGGTCTGAACCGGGGAGCGCGGTGGGTTGTGGAAAGAGGTCAACATTGCGTGGCTGGATCTAAAGGCAAGAATCAGCACGGGGCAGCGGTGCCCTGCCGAGCCATCAGCTCTCCCAGGGTCTCAGCAGCTCCTGACCTGCCCCAGGCTTTGATATAAATCGGGATGTAACGCCCAAATCAAGGAAGGTTCTGACTTACAGAGCAGCAAAAAAAAATCTTCACAAAAAGGTCTGTTTTCTCCCCTCGAAGCAAAAATGTTCCCATGAGCAAAATGTCTTTCCCTGTTTTCAGGAGAAGGAGATGCAGACGGGTGTCTGCCCCATCTCCTTGCCTTCTCCAAAATCCCTCTAAGTTCACCCAAAATGAACAATGACACCGAGAACATGTAAGACACAAACACCAGAGGCATGGCAAGCAGCATCCATGGGAAAGGAGGGAGTCGAACAAGCTATCTGCAGAATTTCATTCTATATATCCACATCTTGAATATGTTTTGGAGATTCTGGCAATGCCAAGCTGCCCCAGAGTCTCCGCTGCACTGAAAGGGTCATGAGTGCCCCACATAGAGCTGAGGGGCTACCAAACCTGGGTGGGTTGTAGGGGTTGAGGGAGCGGAAGGGCAGAAATACCTGGGGTCAGGGCTCTCCAGCTGCTCAGGCACAGACAAAGCTTCCCACACTTCCTAAAATGAAATGTCTCCTTCTGAAGGCTTTGAATGTCCCACCAAGGGCTTGGAGTATCTGCCCTGTGGAGCTGAGTTCCCGTGCCCTGTGTGCTCTATCATGTTGTGATATACACTCTGAAAAAAAAGCATGATTTTCCTGTCATCTGCCTGATCCCCTCATCTTTAGGCAGGCACAGAGCAGATTTTGGGGGATGAGTCTCACTGGCAGCGTTCGACGCACCCCGAGACAAGGGGAGGGACACGAGGATGGGGCACAGCGGCAGCTCAGTCCCCTGCACTGGGCTCTACACCCTCACAGGCCAGGCTGGATGGGACATCATTGGTCTCTTACCCTCAACTAAACCCATCTCTGCTAAATAGGAGACCTTTGGGAAGACTGTTCATCTTGCAGGACCCCAAGACTGCTGGCAGACAGAGCCCAGTCCTGCCGGTGCCACCTCACTGGGTATTTTTCTACTTTCCAGGGAACAGTTTGGCAGCAAAATCAGAACAGATCATTTCTGCTTTGGGGTATAAATGGAGAAAATGTTTATTCCTGTGGTCAGAAGAAGTGTCTGAGTGTGCACAAGGAAAAGAAGTGCAGTGAGAACAGGGTCTCGGCACCTTGTAATGGGCTGGAATAATCCGGCTGCTCCCCAGTGCAGTCAGACAATGCCGGCAAGCATGACATCGGTGACAGGGCGGTGGAAGGGATAAAAGCAGAAAGATGAAGATGCTGAGAGTTTGCACCGAGTGGGTTTTGTATTGAGGGGCCAGGGAAGGATGCTGGCATCTGGTAATATTATCTAGAGAGAGCATCACTCAACAGCAACCCCCCAGCTCCATGCCATCCTGGTGGAGGGTGGATCCTGGCCTAAGGTGGTGAATAACCCCTAGGTGATCCTCCCCTCAGTGGGGAGATGTTATACACAAGGTACTGAGGCTCAAGCCATCAGCTCTTGGCACAGGGAGCTGTCTGGACAGGCAGCACACAAAGGGAAGGACTTTGTGGTGCAAATATAGATCTGCAGTGTCCAAACTAGGTGGTAGCAGAGGGAAGGTGGATCCGCTGGGCTGCAAAACCAAGAGCAGGTTTGCAGTCCAGACTGTGTGATTGCTGGCAGCTTCCTGGCATCGTCCTGTGCCCAACTGGCCAGCATCTACCCAGTCAATGCCTAAGCAAGGTCCAGGGGTAGCACAGACCATAGATGTAACCTTCAGTGAGCAGGGCTGGTATTTTGCTATAGATACAACCCTTCACAGTGTTCTTCCATCCTATTACAACAGTGAAAAGGAACAAATAGGGCACAGATGGGGAAAGGTCATCTAAATGCTGCCTGCAAGAGTGCTGACAAGAAGAGCTGAGGCCAACAAAGGCTTCCTCAGATATGTGGCCAACACACGTGCTCTCTGGGTTACTGATGCTGAGAGGCAGAGAAAGGGGAGAGGTGTGGTGAGGCCACAGAGAGCAGGACTGCTGCTCTTCCTTACCCTTCAGGGAGGGCATGATTGGAAGCAAAGTGGGCAGCAAGGCTATGGTTGGCACCCAGCCCCACAGCCAGCAGGCATGGGTCATGCCAACAGCCTTTTTAGGGGCCAGCAGGAGGACTGGTGATGACAACAATCACACTGCAGTCATTTTTTAATTCTGAATACCCTAATGGCAGCATGGGTAACAGCTCATGTCTGAGTCTTTGGGGTCAGGGGGGGTCAAGGCACGACAGACTGGTCAAGGCAGTGCATAGACAGACTGATGGATGGCCCCGTGTGATGTTGCAGCCTTAGAGCAGCTTCCAGCACTGAAAGGGGCTCCAGGAAAGCTGGGGAGGGGTTCTTGATCAGGGAGGGCAGGGTCAGGATATGGGGGAACAGTTTTGAGCTGAAAGAGGGGAGATTGAGATGAGATCTTAGGGAGAAATGTTTTGCTGTGAGGGTGGGGAGGCCCTGGCCCAGGTTGTCCAGGTTGATGTGGCTGCCCCATCCCTGGAGGGGTTCAAGGCCAGGTTGGATGGGGCTTGGAGAAACTGAATCCAGTGGGAGGTGTCCCTGCCCATGACAGGGGGTGGAACTGTGTGGGCTTTGAGGTCCCTTCCAACCCAAACCATTCTGTGATTCTAATGTCCTGAGAGAATTTAGATCAAAATCCAGCCCATGGCCATAGCCGTGTCAGTGCAGGTCAACAGAGATATTGCAGCCCAGGAATTAACTACAAACTGCTTCCAAGATGCTAATACATGTGCAGGGGATGAAGAAGACAGTCAGGGAAACAACTCCACCAATGAACTGAGAAGAAACATAAAATACTCTCCTCTTCCATGAGCATCATTCACCAAGAGGACTCGAAAACATCTGGTGTGTCACTAGCCTGGAGAACAGAGCCTGATTTGGAGTCATTGGTGTAAACAGGGAGTAAGAAATTCAGCCCCATTTCTCTTATCGTTCCTCAAGACATCATATTAATAGGTCACTGCCCACAACTGTGACTCTCTCCAAGTGCATCTTCCTGTCCAGCATCTGATGTGTGACTTCACAACCAGAAGAAAGGCTTTGTCCATCACGTTATTAGAATATATTTCTATCTCTCAGAAATGTTTTCAGGGGAAGCTGGAGGCTTCGGCTGACAGCTGAAGAACCCCATGGCCTTGGACCCTAGGAAGAAGCAGATAGAAACTTCAAAACATGCTCTCCCCACTCCCATAGTAGCTTTTTCATGAGGAAAAAACTGTAGGTCAGAACAATTTTTTCATGTAGATGCAGTCTGAGGTGACATAACTTGTCATCTTTAGCTTTCAGTGTCTCACCTTGCTGGAACAAATGGGAAACTTGGCAGTCTTGGCTTTTTCATTCTCTAAAGGTTCAAAACATTTCTATCCTGTAGTCTGTGTTTTGTTATAGGAATAAAATTACAGTGCAGCTTCAGACTATGAGAGTGGATTTCCTGATGCAAACCCAGCTGTTGCAGCACCACAAAGGAAGAGAAAGACCCCACATGTGATTTTCCGACAGCTTAAATTGCAACCACTTCTATGGAAATGATGGAGTTTGTCAGTGACAGAGCTGACGGCACTTATCCTGCAACCCCAGAGGTGATGAGGAGAGATGTTAAGGTGTCATGTAAACAGCCATCAATAACTAAATGGCCACAAGCATTCCTCTGCTGAAAGAGTGGTGAAGCCCTGGCAGAGGCTGCCCAGGGCAGTGGTGGAATCTCCATCCCTGGAGAGGGTCAAAAAGGGTGTAGATGGGACATGGTTTAGTAGGCACAGTGGGGTTTGGCTGGCAGTTGGGCTGAATGAGCTTAGAGGTCTTTTTCCAACCTTAATGATTACATGATTCTATGATCTTGTGGTTTTAAAGGTCGTCTTCAGCATTTTTCACAGCTAGGCATGGCCCGTAAGAATACATATCACCGCCTTGCCAAATGGGATGGTTGGTTCACAATGAAGCTGAAATTCAGATTCAGATTCACTGTCTGTCCTGTACAGCAAGCACATGGGCATCTCTAATCACTGCTAAGGGAGAACTTCTGAGGATGCACAGCCTTGTGAGCCTCAACAAGCTCCAGGTCTTGGCAGAGGAGTAGCATGGACAAGGTAGCATCTCCTTGGTTTGCTCCCTCCTCTACATGGCCAAGGGCAGTGCAGTGGAGTCCTGAGTTCAGTAGCAGCTTCCAAATGCTGCTGGAACACAACAAAGAGCAATAAGAACTGTACACATTTACCTATGTATCAGGAAGCCTCGTTCTCTTGAAAGCTCACCACGCATGTCTCCTGGAGTGTCCCAGCCCAGTGTTCCACCCTGTCTTGCAGGGACAACACAGGCCTGGAGCCAGACAAACACAGGGAGAAGGGCTCTGACTCACATAAAGGCTTGAAAGTGTTTCTGCCCTCAAGCCAGAAATCTCTATTACCATTCCTGTAACTGAATTTAAAGTACATTAAAGTGGTCACAAAGAGCTTTTAAGAGGCAGTTGAACTGCAAACCGATTGCTTTTCATTTGAATCCTTTATTAAAACCATTTGACAAACTGAAACTCCTGCCTAAGGGACTCCACACAACAGCACTGGAAGTTCAGGGGATGACTTCTGGCCACCCAGTATTCAGCTCAGGCTGACTGGGAGGCACTGGGGATGCTGAAGGCCACCAGCTTGTGGATTCATCTGCCAGTTGTTCTATGTGCTGACTTGGTCCATGTCAACACTCACCTTGAGATGGGCAGGTAGACACTTCACCCTGTTGACATCGTTGCGTGTATGCAGGTGGGAAACAGTGATGGTGGCTGCCAGAGGGAATGGGCTGTGCTCACCTCAAACAAAATGATCAGCATGCTGAGCTGCACTGGGAGGAGGAGTGTGGGCAGCAGGTTGGGGGGAACCATCATCCTCTGCTTGGCATCTGGAAGACTTGTAGTACTGTGTGGAGAATTGACACCCTCTCCCCACAGCTCAAGAGGGATGTGGAGAAACTGGAGAGTGGCCAGTGGATGTTTCCAACGTGATAAGGATCGGGACACACAGCTTACTAGGAAAGGCGTTGGGATCTGGGCTCATTTTGTCTGGCCAGAGGAGACTGAGGAAAGTTCAACAGCAGCCTGTGGCTTCCTGACGGGCTCTTAGAAATCTGTGGAGGCAACCTTTTCCCCATAGTGCCAGACAATATAGCAAAAGGCAATTGCTATAAGCTTCAGAGGCTTGTCCATGCGTGAGGAGACCCTCCTTGCTCAGGAGCTCCCCTGAGCGAGATGCCTGGGGAGGTTAGGAGGCTCCCTTCTTGGACACAGGCAGGACAACTGCATGAAGCCTTGGCCACCCTGCGCTGCTGGATCATTGAGTCTAACCATACTCATCAATCACTAAACCATGCCCCTCAGCACCTCGTCCACCTGTCCCTTAAACCCCTCCAGGGAAGGTGACTCAACCCCCTCCCTGGGCAGCCTCTGCCAGTGCCCAGTGACCCTTTCTGTGAAAATTTTTTCCTAATGTTCAGCCTAAACCTTCATTAGGACCCTGAACACAACTAAGCAACTCTCCCCCATGCAGCACCCCAAGGCAGATGATGGCAACACATACGTGCCAAGAAGAAACCTGATGGTCACTCATGTCATGACAGATCTTTAATGCATCCTCACTGCACTTACCTTGGCTCTCGCCCTCCAGCTCCTGCACTGCCGTCACTGCTTTCTTAGGTGTGTGAACCAAGGAGAGAGGCAAGGATGCCTTCAGCCCTTCCTTCCACCCTGCAGTTCAACCTAAACTACTGGCTGGATTTTGTATCAAAAGGCAGGAAAATATCCAAGTTGCCAGTAGCAAAGAACTAAAAAGCAAACCTTAATTGTAAAATAATAAATACTAAAGAATTGTGCTGCGTATTGAAAATACACAGATATAATGCGCACACTTTCAATTATCTCTGTCACATATTCAAGTGAAAAATGTCTTCATCTGATGCGTGCTACAAATCTCAATTTCTAAGGCTCACCAGCGGATAGGTGAGTTATCTAGAAATACGCCTCATCTACTGCTCAAACACTGAATCTGTTGGTCCATCTGCTGACAGAAACCTCAATGTGAACAAGAGGGCAGCGCCCTTCTTAGAATCATAGGATCATTTGGAAAAGACCTTTAAGATCATCCAGTCCAACCACGAAGCCCAACCTCAAACCATGTCCCAGAGTGTGACATCTACACAGTTTTTGGACCCTCCAGGGATGTAAACTGCCCCCCTGCCCAGGGCAGCCTCTGCCAAGGCTTCACCATTCTGTCAGTGAAGAAATTTTTCCTGATATCCAGTCTAAACCTCCCTTGGCACAACTTGACGCCATTTCTTCTCATCCTATCACTTCTTACTTGGGAGAAGAGACCAGCACCCACCTCAACAAAACCTCCTTTCCAGGAGCTGCAGAGAGTGATGAGGTCTCCCCTCAACCTCCTCTTCTCCAGACTTAATCAATGTATGCTTAACATATAAAAATCATAGTCAGTTGGGTTAGCAAAGGTCGTTGTTTAGATATGTCTCACTGCTAACACTCTCTTAGCCTTGTAAATAGGATTTGCATGACTCGTGTTGAGCCAGAACGGTATCTATGGAAATCTGGCTCAGCTTGAGTTTGTTTTGAACTTTTTGCCAGGCCTGAGTGAAATATCGTTACTTCTGGTAGGAGTCTTAGTGGCCAGTAGTTGCTGTCTTACCATTGACCGGTGTTTGGTTGCTTTTAATACATGATAGCAGATCAAATGAGGAAGATTCCTGAGCATGAAAATAGAAAGAATTCTGGATTCAGAGTCCAGCTATTCAGTAGAGGGGACATACCCAAAGTCATAAAACAGAATCATAGAATCATTATGGTTGGAAAAGTCCTCTAAGCTCATCCGGTCAAACACACCATGTCCCAAAGCACCAAGTCTACATGTTTTTTTGAACCCCTCCAGGGGTAGAAACTCCACTACTGCCCTGCGCAGCTTGTTCCAGTGCTTGACCAAGTCCTTCCAATACTTGAACAGTCCTTGATGAAAGTCAAGGCCTTTGTTTTTACATCCAAGAAACACTTCTCAGTAGCTCTTATAATTTTTACAACATTATGAGGCTCATACCAAGGTGTTTTGGAGATAGATTTGTGGCTTTTATGTGGGTCCATATAGATGTGGCTGTGTCTCAGAAGATAGAATCATAGAATCATTAAGGTTGGAAAAGCCCTCTAAGCTCATCCAGTCCAGCCATCAGCCCAACCCCACCATGCCTACAAAACCATGTCCCAAAGTGCCATGTGTGCATGGTAAATCTTGGGAAAAAAAAACCCAGTAGGCTGGCAATCCTTGTCTATTAAATCACTCTCCTTCTCTCAGCTTCTTAAACTCCATTACTCTAAATGGAGCAGATGATGGAAATTGTGCTCAACCTGGTAGAGATCTAAAAAGTTACAAACTACTTCTCAAAATACTAGTCTATAGCAAGGAATTGTGATGGGAATTCTCTCCCAGAAAGGCAGGAACATATTAAGTGCAAATAACCAAGACAGCATCTGCTACTAATGGAAAGATGCTACCTCTCTACAAAGCAGACCTTTAGAAAGTCTATCTTGGGTCTGGTCTTGGAGAGGATGAAAGCGCTTGGTCTCTTACCTCTGTTAGTAGATGGAGCCACCCAGTGACTGCAGTCTAGACACCTCTGTTCCACTGGCTGTTGTTGTGATGAGACAATTTTAAAGAGGGGAGACTGAGACGAGATCTTAGGAAGAAATGTTTTGCTGTGAGGGTGAGGAGGCCCTAGCCCAGGTCACCCAGAGCAGTGGTGGTTGCTCCATCCCTGGAGGGGTTCAAGGCCAGTCTGGATGGAGCTTTGAGCAACCTGATCCAATGGGGGGTGTCTCTGCCCATGGCAGGAGGTGGAACTGGCTGGGCTTTAAAGTCCTTTCCAACCCAAACCATTCCATGATTCTATGTTTTTTATGCAAACTCCCCTAAACAGAGGTAACAAAAATCACTGAGCCTCTTGTGTCGCACCACACAAGCCCTGCCAAGAACAGAAGAGAACAAAACCTTCTCAGAGGGGGAAGCAATATGGAACTTTGCTGTTCCTTGAATATTTGAGCAACAAAGTTAAGATCTGAGGCTGCAGCAGAGCAGGTTCAAGGGCAAGGTCATTACTCAAGTGCGGAGGAAATATTATAGCTATCTGGGTGTAATGAAAAGCTGCTGAAACAGAGGGGTACCAGGCTGTATTATTAAGGTTGTTTATGGAAGTTTTCAGGATAAAAGCCTTCTCCATGGTGAAAACCACATCCCAGTACCAACTATGAGGCACGGGCTGAGAAACACTGCATTACCATTAACATTTAGTGCCTTTTCAACACTATCTGTGCATTGACCATGTAAGAATTTCATAGAATCATGGAATGGTTTGGGTTGGAAGGGACCTCAAAGCCCATCCAGTCCCACCCCCTGCCACGGGCAGGGACACCTCCCACTGGATCCGTTTGCTCCCAGCCCCATCCAACTTGGCCTTGAACCCCTCCAGGGATGGGGCAGCCACCACTGCTCTGGGCAACCTGTCTCACAACCATCATCATGAAAAATATCTTCCTAATGTCTAGTCTACGTTTTTCCCCCTGCAATTTAAAGGCATTCATTGGAAATCTACAGCTTTCCTTACAATAAAATGTAGAAAGAAAACTTAGGACTAGGCCTATCTTGAGACCTCCTACCTTCTCAAGACCAGGATCTCTTTGTTTCTTACTATTTACTCTGACTAGGAGTATCGTCAGGACGTGGCAAAAACTCCAAAATAATCCACAAACAGGAGGGATTTGCAAACCACTGGCCAGATCCTTTGCCAATATATCTCATCTCCCTTGTCTAAGACATCATCCTCGCTAAAGGATGCGTGTGCCCAGCCCCTACTTCCATCGGGAGTATTTAGCAGACAGATGGTTTAGTGCTGATGCAGGTTGGTCAAGCAAACCTCTGCTGTCACCTAAGAAAGAAGCTGTGAGCCATTCTTGGCTGAGAGGGCTTCTTCTGCACAGCCTTGAAAAGTGGAATATTTACCCTGTAACAACAAAAATTCGGGGCTGTTTGTGTAGCTGCTTTGCCTTCTCTGGCAGCCTGAAAGAACTATGCTTTGATGAGCAAATTTGCTCTGATAAAAGAGCCAAACTCATCTAATTCCTTTTCCTGATTCGCTAATTTGCTAATTTGTCTTTTTCCCAGTTGAACCTACTTGGTTTCAATTAACCTTACAAATCTAATCAGGTCTAACTGGCAGCTTTCCCAGTGCTTGCACCTTTCAGTTTTGAATGAGAAACCCTTTTCTGGAGTCACTCTAGCATCACATTTGCTCAGAGATCTCCCTCTACCTTGGCAGCAAACCTTCCAGGTTTAGAACAGAAGGGGTTAGTGTTACCTGATAAACTCTTATTTTTTTCTTTTCTGACCCCATTTCTACATCTCATAGTCACCCACTTTGCCTGAGTTACTTTCTAGCAATTGTGTAGAATTATAATTAAGATACTTACAGGAATCCTTGAAAGCTGTCACAGGAGCTTTTCACAGCTCCACTGAAGTCCTAGCAAGTGCCACTCAACTTCTTAATCCTCATTCCTCTTCTCCCACTGGTGATATCGGGTAGCTTCATCTTAGCTCATTCCCTTACTGACAAGGGCGTGTTGGCAGCATGGCTGTTACTTGCAGAGCTAAAAATTTAGATGAGCCTGTTCTGCTCCTTGGACTGTTGTGGCCAACTAGGAAAATGGACTCAATTGAAATCTTGGCAGTTCATCAAATGACTCCCACCACCTGCATGTGTGATACAGGTGGATCCAGACTTATCTGCAGACCTCATAAAACTATGTATTTCTTGCACCAGTTGCAGCCTTCAGCCCAATTTCAACCAACAGCAAAGACATCCCATGCCTTAGCTGTGGAATTCCCTCATCGCTGGGCTTCCTGTGATTGCTGATGCCTTCAATAGCTATGGCTTTCTTCTGTTCTCATTGTTGGAAATGTTCCCTTTCATTCTTGCCCCTCTATTCCACTTCGGTGAGACCTCACTTGAAGCCTTGCATTCGGTTCTGGAGTCCTCAGCATAGGAAGGAAGGTCATGGATCTCTTGGAGCAAGTCCAGGGGAGGCCATGGAGATGATCCAAGGACTGGGGCACCTCCTGTGTGAGGACAGGCTGAGAGCGTTGGGGTTGTTCAGCCTGGAGGCAACCTTAGAGCAAGTCCTGTTGTAACAGGACAAGTTGTAAATGGTGACAATGGCTTTAAACCAAGGGAGGGGAGATTTAGACTGGGTATAAAGGAAGAAATTTTGTACAATGAGGGACCTCCCCCATGACTCTGCTCTTGTGAGACCCCACCTGGAATATTATGTCCAGTTCTGGAATGCTTTTTATAAGGGCATAGAGTGATAGGACAAGGGGGAATGGCTTTAAGTTGGAAGGGGAAGATATAGATTAGACCTTAAGAAGAAATTCTTCATGATGAGGGTGATGAGGCACTGGTAGAGGTTCCCCAGAGCAGTGGTGGCTGCCCCATCCCTGGAGGTGTTGAAGTCCAGGTTGGATGGGACTTTGAGCAACCGAAGCTGGTGAAGGGGCTGGAGAACAGGCCTTATGAAGAGCGGCTGAGAGAGCTGGGGGTGTTTAGCCTGGAGAAGAGGAGGCTGAGGAGAGACCTCATCACTCTCTGCAGCTCCCAGAAAGGAGGTTTTGTTGAGGTGGGTGCTGGTCTCTTCTCCCAAATGATAGGATGAGAGGAAATGGCCTCAAGTTGCATCAGGGGAGGCTTAGATTGGATATCAGGAAAAATTTCTTCACCAAAGGCATTGCCAAGCATTGGAAGTGGCTGCCCAGGGAAGTGGTGGAGTCTCCACCCCTGGACGTGTTGCAAAAGCCAGGCAGATGTTGTGCTTAGGGACATGGTTTGGTAGTGGATTTGATAGTGTTAGGTTTATGGCTGGACTAGATGATCTTAAAGTTCCTTTCCAACCTAAACAATTCTAAGTGTGCAATTGGATTGTGGAACTTGTTCCCAGGATGCACTGGGAATCACTGAGAATCACTGCCCTGGCAGTACTTAAGCATGACAGTCCAGAAGTCAACTTCAGTTCAGGACACCCCACAACCCATCACTACTGGAACCTGCATATACTGAGCAAAGTCAGCTTTTACTTTGCCTTGTTTCTCGTGGTGTCTCCCCGTGTAGCTGAGATTTCTTGTGAAGAAGGTAGAACACTGATTACATTGACCTTTGGAGCAGACCCAAAGCTCCTTCAACATTTTATGCACTATTAATAGAATCATAGACTCTTAGAATCATAGAATCGTGGAATGGATTGGGTTGGAAAGGACCTCAAAGCCCATCCAGTTCCATCTCCCACTGGCCAACCCCAAGGCTTTGATGCCTTGGCTGACCAACTGGGCATGACAAGCATCTTCACTGGTTTGAGTGGAGAGGTTTCCTTTCTGTGATGCTCCATTCCAGACTGAGTGTCCCATCACGTCTTCCTCCCTTGGAGGAAATATTTCCTTTCAGCATTAGCCTGAGGGAAGAATCAGGAGAGGAAGGAGAATGAGTGGTGGGTTACTGCATTGTGGGAATGATTCATAGGCAGGACTGGCAATGGGAGGGTTGGCAAGGGGACAGCAGCACCAACAGATGAAGGAAAGTGTCTCTGCCCATGGCAGGGGTTGGAACTGGATGATCTTTAAGGTCTCTTCCAACCCAACTCATTGCATGATTCTATGAGGTGGCCTTGGTCTCACCAGGTGCACGTGCAAATCTCCAGCCCTGCCTGGACTCACCAATTTGGAGCAAGCAAGTCACCGAACAAATGCCAATGTCTTTCTTTGGAGGAAAGGTTTAGCAGTGCTGAAAATCTTCCTGTGTTTATTGCGGTCACAGCCTGGAAGCCTCTGTTTGCATATGCAAATCACATGCATTTATGTAAATTCCTGGTGAATAATATCATCACAGCCCCTACAGAATAGATTCCCTCCCATGGTAAATCACTTGATTGTGTTTTCTAAACTGAGAGTGAGGTTGCTTTGACCAGGTATTATTGAATATAACATTTATATCTGATACCCAGAACAATGAAGGACTCCGGGTCCTGGACACCCACCCTTGCCAGCAACTTAATTCAGGCTGTGTTCGTTAGGAAGGGAAGCAGATTCCAGCTCCCAAGCTCGCCCCCCGCCATCCTTCCAGCATTCGCTGGCAAGTAAGTCAGAGCTGAACCGCATGCGATGCCAAGACAAAGGGGTGGAGGCAGATGCCAAATCACTTTCAAGCCCATGACAGAGCCCTGAGTCACCCAAACTGGAGCAGCTCTCCCAGAATGGGATCCTCTTACAAAAGTGCTGTTGCTGCAGCAACACTAATCCACACGCCAGTGGGCAGAGGGATAATGGAAGGGATGCGACAGCACATTCGTTTGCTCAACGCCGTGCTCAGACAAGGGGGAATTATAGTAATCTAGAGGGATCTGCTTGCTCTGTTATGAAGCTCTTTGTTGTGAGGACTCCTTGGGCAAAGGGCTTCTGACATGAGAGGGAACCAGTCTTAGTGCAGGCGAATGGCTCAGGACTGACCCCACTCTCTGACTGGACAGTCCCACAAAGCGAGCGAGAGTCATTTGGCAAAGGTCCCTTCTCTGCCTGGGCTGAGCTTCTCTACGAGGCTGCTTGAAGCCCTAAGGTCACAGCTGAATCCTGCATCACATTGAGTCTGGTCTGAGGAGCTCGCCGGTCCTGTCCCTCATCCCTCCCTAGCAGTCACTCATGTCACCCACAAGCTCCAAGGCCACCAGTGCTACAGCAATGACCCCTCTGCACACCTCTCCTGTCCCACCTCCACACCAGAGACTCTCTTCTTCCTTCACTGCAGTAAGGAAGGTGCTTCTAGGGCCAGCCAGATGGTGTGGTCACCATCACGAAACCCGGGTAAGTGGGGTAATATGAAAAACAATGCAAATGCGAACATGGCTTGATTAGATCAGTTAAGGAAACACCTCAGGAAGTTACACAAGCTTTGGGGCAGATTAATTGTGCCTCTTGACTGCACAGTCACCCCATGGTCAAGCAGTGGTTGAAAGCAAATCCTCTTGACAGTGGTGATGGAGTTGAGGTTTGCCAGGACTCAGACTTGCCCAGCTCAGAAAGCAGAAGTAGATCTGGGAAGGAAGCAGCAGTCACCCAACGATATGGAAAAAAGACCAGAAGAACAGAGTGGTTGTCAGTGTGGAAGCATCAAGCATGATGGATGGGGAGGTCGGGATGACGCAGAAGGAGAATAATTTCAAGGGAATAAAGGCATTATGGAGACCGCACAGAGGGCTGACAGTAGCAAAGGACATGGAGCCAGGATGTTCCTTCAAGGATGAGGACAGGACAGCTGAGGATCAAGTACATCAAATAAGTCAGGAGATAAAAACAGAGCTGGGAAAACAATGGGAGTTTTAAAGGGAGGAGACATGGCTCGAGACAGTAAGGATGCATGAGGACCAGGAGGCAGGAAAAGAAACCTCTCAGTACTTGGAATAGGGCTCAGAGGCAGAGGAGGCAGGGAAGAGATGGCTGGGAAGAGAAATGCAGGGGGGTGGGTGATGAGAGAAGAGGAGGGACAGCAAAGACTACAGTAGGAGGCAAGAGGGTGGTAATGAGTTACAGATTAAAGGGAAGGAGGAGAGTCCAGGGCTAGGAGGCTTATGGAGGAGGAAAGCTGTGACTGAGTGAAGGGAGTGTGAACCAAAGATGTCTGTGGCATGAAACATTCTCTCACCAGAAAGAAAATAGATTTTAGGCTTGAATCTTCAACAGGTGATGTTGGGTCATAGCACCAGAATCGGAAACAAGAGGCTGCGTAGGCCAGGTGAGCTGGGAAGTCTGGGTTAGTTCAGGTTTGGTTCAACCTCATGGAACTTTGTAACCTGGAGATTCTACCTTGATAAATCCCATCCCAGTACTGACCAGGAAGGAAAGAGGTGGGTAGGAGGATAATTTCCTAGCAGTTATGCTGGTGCTGGACAGAGAGATGACAATCCAGGTCCCAACTGTTTAAGAGAGCTCCGCCAGGCAAATGGGTAGGAGTGGTTACAAGAATCATTGCCTTTGTGGCAATGGCATTCAAACCCTCTAGCGCATCCTTTCTCTCTTTGCATTCTTCCCCCCCGCCACCCCACCATGCACCTTTCCATCCTCTCCTCATAACATGATGAATCCCAGGAGTGTATCAGTCAGATCTGTCCCGAAAGCCCCACAGCAATGCTTTTGGTCCTTCAGTATCAGCTCCATGGTGTGTTGCCAAAGAAATAAATATTTAGTCACAGAGTCAGAGAATAGCTCAGGTTGGAAGGTGACTTCTGGAGATCATCTAGCTCAACCTGCATGCTCAAAGCAGGGTCAAATAGAACAGGACTGTGTCAAGTTGGGCTGTGGGTATCTCCAGGGATGGAGGCTTCATGAACTCTCTGGGTAACCTGACCCAATACTCAGCCATCCTTACAGGAACAGAGTTTTCATATGTTCAGACACAATTTCGTGTGTTCCAGTTTGTTCTCATTGTCTCTTGCCACTGGATACCACTCAGAGGAGTTTGGCTGCACCTTCTCTACACTCTCCCACCAGGTATTTGTACACATTGACAAGATCCCCTCCAGGGCCTCCTTTTCTCCAGGCTACATAGTCCCAGCTCTCACAGTCTCTCCTCATATGTCAGATGCTCCAGTCCCAAAACATCTTTGCTCCTCTGTCAGCTGGACAGATATTTCACTGCTCCATGAAGCCCAACGAGAAGATCATTTAAATGCTCTTCAGCCCTCTTACCTACCCACAAAGTATCTAGGACTGTAAGGCAGGACTAAACGTTCACCTGCTGGGCTCTTTTAACTCCATACATTCCATGCCTCATCCTCTGAATCTGCTATCATCTTAACAGAAAAGTCGCTTGTTGCCCAGAAGCTCAAAAGCCACTTCAGTGACCTACATAATTTACCTGCTCAAGCATTTGTGTGTGCAGAGATAGAGGAACTGTGGTGGTACGGACAGTGGTGCCACCAACAGTGGGACTCAACTCATCCCTGGGTGAGTCTGTTCACTGAAAATTGTTATTTCTGCTATAGTCAAACCCACCCTGAGCAATGAAAAATAAATCATAGAATCATTAAGGTTGGAAAAGGCCTCTAAGCTCATCCAGTCAAACCATCAGCCCAACCCTATCATGACAACTAAACCAGGTGCCATGACCACATGTTTTTTTAATCTCTCCAGGGCTGGAGGCTCCACCTCTGCCCTGGGCAGCCTCTGCCAGGGCCTCGCCACTCTGTCAATGAAGAAAATTTTCCTAATATCCAATCTAAGCCTCCCCTGGCACAACTTGAGGCCATTTCGTCTCATCCTATCGCTCGTTGTGTGGGAGAAGAGTCCAGCACCCACCTCACTAAAGCCTCCCATAGCACAGCCCAGGACATTCAAGACTTCCAGAACAGCTTTTCTGAGTTGCTGTGTAAATAGTGGGCAGGGTTCTGGTTTTCACAGGGCGTTGCTATGAGTTCTTGTGCTAGCTTGTGTGAGAAACATCTCAGAGGCTTTTCTAAAGGCTAAGCTTTTCCTGCTTACAAAATAATGCACTCCTCACGGTTTGTACTTGCAGCCTCATCCAGCTCTGGTGGGGATGAAAAGTCAGCAAGAGCCATCTGAGACAGATGTGTAGGCACAATTTAAAACCAAGTGTCTAGACCACATGTCTAGACGGCAGACCAGAGAACCTCATCCAGAGTAAACAGGTAAAGCAGGTCAGTGGTCATCTGTCTAGCACATATTTCACCTGTTTTCCCATAGAGATACAATGGAAGTTTATAGAATAGGATCATAGAATGCTTTGGGTTGGAAAGAACCTTTAAGATCATCTAGATCCAACACCCCTGCCATGGACAGGGACACCTCCCGCCAGATCAGGATGCTCTAAGCCCCCTCCAACCTGGCCTTGAAAGTTTCCAGGGAGGGAGCAGCCACAACTTCTCTGGGCAACCTGAGCATGTCTCCCTACTCTCATCATGAAGAATTTCTTCCTAATGTCTAGTGTAAATCTTGCCTTCTCAGATTTAAAACCATAATTTAAAGATAATCTCAAAGGTCTTGCTAAAGCTGAGGTAAATGATGTCCACTGCTCTCCTCTCACGCCAGAGCCAGTCGTCTCATCACAGAAAGTGATCAGATCAATAAGGCACAATTTGCTTTCGGCAAATCCATGCTGGCTCTTCCCAGTCATCCTCTTGTCCTTGATGCACCTGGACAAGTCTTCCAAGAAGATTTTCTCTACACAGCTTAGTTTCCCATAGCTGGTGCTATTGGTGTGCCAGTACTGTCCCATCTTTGCAGGATGGAATATTGATCATCTTTTGAAACACCACACAGGAGAACACAGAGCATCCTGCATCCTAGAGAGGGTTGTTCATGACCAGTATAAATGAGACAAGCCTAAAACACTTGACGTGTATTTAGCAATATGAACACAGACTTTGAGAACAGCACTGAGGAGTTCTATTTTTCTGCAGTTCCACCAGCTTCCATGGATGAGCAGAGAGGACTTTCCAAAAGAAAAGTCTGTTACTCTAAAAGAAAATCTGTAACAGAGTCTGTTCAAAAACAGGAAGGCGATCTTCATCCTTGGAGGTTTCCAAAATTTGGCTTGTCCAGTGTTGGTGGTCATACTGCTCCAAGCCAGAAGCAAGACTGGAGCTTCCAGCAGTCTGTTCCAGTCATCACTTCTGTGTTTCTTCACGCCATAAATCGTGTCCCTTGCACTGCATGTTAGTCAGAAGCTCAGTTCTCCTAACACGTGTTCACCTGCCTGGAAACAGATACAATAAACGAGGCCAGGCACACTGCATCCTCCTCTGAACATGAGTGATACAAGAAGTAGTTACTATTGCAAAAAATGGAATATTTTTGATTTAAGCTGAAGTTGAGTAAAGTTTCATCTAAGTGATTGCATTTCTTTGAAAGTTAGACAGAATGTCCCTCTGAGAGAATGGTTTTTTTCTCTGATGCCATGTTTTCTTTCAGACAGTGGGTTTTTCAGACCCTGTTCATCCTTTGGAGATGACAGCATCTTGTGTTCAGGATGATCTGTGCTGAACAGACGTCTCTCCTTCTGTAACTGCCTCTATTTGCAGTGTTTCACTATCTCAAAGGCAAGGTCAGGCAGAGCTGGAGCCAACTCCAAATAAGCAAGAGTTTTGACTGTTGCAAAATTCATAACAACATTAAAATTAGGCCTTGGAATGTAATAGGAAATGCATAATATTTCTGGGAAAAATATCCATATGCATGTAAGTGAGAAATCTATTCTGTAAGCAGCTTTTGTCTCACTGAGCATGATTGATAGAGATCACTCCCTCGTGTTGCCCAAGCCTGAAAAAGGCTGCTTGCTTTCTAAAACTCCAAAATGAGTCTTAGAGAGTTGATTTGCTGGCATTTTTGGTATAATGAGAACTATTCCTATTTGTTGTTTTAAAGAAACCCCAGTCATACAGCCCAGGCTTGAGGGGGTATGGGTAGTTCTTGCACAGCATTATCACAGTCAGATCTCATGTCCCAGTTGTTTCTCCTCATCTGTTAATTCAGGATTTTCTGGATGGTTTCATATTCTTTTCTAGAGGTTATTTTAAGCCATTTACAAAATACAGTTATAACCCAGCAATCCTACTTTACACCCGGGTACAGCCTTAAAATATCTTGATGTCACAGAGAAATGAATATTAATTAATGCTGATAGCAGAATGGTTTCTCAACCATCTTCTTGCTTGTCTATTTGCTGGATTGCTCCCGATCCTCCTCTCTTCTCATGACACTGCAATGTCCACCAGCGCACTCACCCTGTGATGGTGAGAGGGTTCTCTCCTGATCATGCTGTGTGATTAAAACTCCTGTGCACAAGCCATCTAACAACTGGCTTACACCTTGATCTTCCTTCCGTGCTTGACCCAGGCATGTGAATTCCATTGTTTCTAACTCTCAGCACATGGAGGTTCCACACAGATCTCCAACCACATCTGGACCATCTCTGGTGCTTCTGGGTGCTGGGCCCATGCAAGAAGCAACACAGTTTTGAGGAACAGTGTACATCAAATGGCGTTGGCTACTGAATAATTCTGTGTGACTAGAGAGAGGATTTGTAATTGTACAACAAGAAACATTCCTGAGGACCAGGAATCGCTTTCCTTTTGTGTTTGACTCTTCTCACTCCACAAGAATTCAACAGCAGCTTAGCAAGTGTTGCAGATCTTCCTGCCCAGGACATAGTTTTGCCATGGTCCTTCCTCAGTCACAGTGCTTTGTGCTCTCCATCCTCTTGTGAGAAATTAATATCTGCTTCTCTGATAGGAGATGCAAAAAACAGCATGGGTCCTCCTCCGATCTACACCCCCATCAGTGATGAGCTGTGATTCCAGCACATACAGATGCCTGAACCTCTGATGAGAAACAAAGCAACTCACAGTCATGAACTCCCAGCTCCGTGCTCCACAATGGTCCACATGAGCTAAGAGAAGACAGCCAAGTACTGACCTAGGAGACATCCCAATCTCCTGTACAAAGGGCTTTGTCCACCCAGAAAAAGTTTGAAAGCAGCTGTGCAAAAGGGTGCACAGGGCAAGATCTATGCTGACAGAATCATGGAATGGTTTGCATTGGAAGGGACCTTAAAGCCCATCCAGTTCCAGCCCCCTGCCATGGATCAGATTGCTCAAAGCCCCATCCAACCTGGCCTTGAACACCTCCACGGGTGGAGCATCTGGAGCTTCTCTAGGCAGCCTGGGCCAGGGCCTCATCACCCTGGCAGGAAAACATTTCTTTGTAAGATCTCATCTCCATCTCCTTTCTTGCAGCTCTAAACTCTTCCCCCTCTCCCTGCACTCTCTGAGGAAGACCCTCTCTCCAGCTTTCCTGAAGCCCCTTTCTAAGCTGCTCTAAAGTCTCCCTGGAGCCTTCTCTTCTCCAGGCAAACGACCCGAACTCTCTCATCCTGTCCTCATATAGGAGGTGCTCCAGCCCTCAGATCATCTCCGTGGCCTCCCCTGGACTTGCTTTAATGGATTCAGGTCCTTCCTGTGCTGAGGACTCCAGAAATGAACTCAGGGGTCCAGGTGGGATCTCACCAGAGCAGAGCAGAGGGGCAGAATCCCCTCCCTCACCTGCTGGTCCCACTGCTCTGGATGCCGCCCAGATATGTTGGGTCTCTGCATCCAAACAGTTCTGGAAATGCTTAACACAGGTGCTATCTCAGAAAACATCATACCTAGTAAGGCTGGGGAACAGAGAGAGGCAAAGGGAATGCAGGAATCCCCTGGCAGATCAGTAAACTGATCCAGGTTTGTCCAAGGACACTGCACTTAGAGTTGCTGAAGATGCTGCTGGCTCGGATTGACCTGCAGGACTATTCTGGGCCCTGTGGCAGAATTTGTCCCTGCTCTTGAGCTGCCAGGACTCAAACCCCAGCTGAGATTATGAAAAAAAAGTGCTAAGAGGGTAGACATTGCAGGGCATGGGTGAGAACGAGACGGTCATCCTGGGGGGTGGGAGCAGGAACCAGGTTTCCACCAGTGTTTGCAGGCTGTAGGTGCTTCTGCAACATGAGCTGCAGGCAGGGCACTTGAAAAATATGTAAAGCTGATTTCTTTACAAAGCTTGTTTGGATCAGAAAGGAATAGAGCAGATCCATCAGGGCATGGGGATATGATTTAGTAGTGGACGGATGCAGCTGGGCTTGATGATCTCCAAGGTCTTTTCCAACCTAGCGATTCCATGATTCTATGTAGGGCCAAAAAGCATCTGCAGGGAAAGAGAACCTTTCCTCAATGCTCTCTGAATTTAAGGGCCAATCCTTTAGTGTCACACAGACGGTGTTCAGCACACCCAGTATATATATATTTATATATATATATATATAATTAAGAGGCATCTTACCAAATACTGACGGAGTTTACCTTTGTTTGGAGGGGAAATAAGGAATATTGATTTCCCAGAAGCATCCCCTTATGTTACAGCTGGATCCAACCTCCTTTAATGCCACCCAAGCACATCCTCCTCTTTTTGCTGCCCCTGTCAGTGCAGCTACTATCAAGGAGGACCCTTGCGGTAGTAATCACAGCCAGACACAGCCTATATGGGCTCTCCCTCTTCGTGAGTCCAGAGGATAAGGAAAAAAAACCCTCCTTGTAAAGCCAGGCAGGGCTGTGTACTGTGACCACTGAATCCAATCCTTCCACCCCAAGGGTGAGGAATTCATTTGTTTCAGCTCAAACAGCTCTTTTCAGCAATGCCCAGGCTGGATTTGAAGTCACCCAGTGTTAGAGATTCTGCAACAAGCGTTGGCGTTTTTCTTTTCCTTTGAAATTTGTGCCTTTGCATTTCGCTGGTCTGAATTCCCACTCACCAGCCATTGTCTTGCCCTCTTCTGCTGGACAGAAAGTCTTAATCTTCCCCTTCTTCTCACTGTAACTACATAATCTCTCAGAAGTCTTTCCAATAGACCAATCAAACTGTCAGCATAAGCCACGGCCTCAGCTCACTGCTTTTGCTCTTTTGTCCCCTTTCCATGTTTAACATCCTATTTACAACAAGGAGGAGGCTTACAACACTCCAGTTTCTGCAGTCGTGGCTGTGGCATCATGTGCTCTTGACTGGATAAGGCAGCGCACACTTGGCCAGAACTCGGTGAAGGGAACAGAAGTACAAAACCATCCTTAAGATGTCCAGGAGGGAGGCTGTGGGCAACCCTCAGAGCCTGGGAGCTGAGTAATCCAATTTCATAAATGTGATGCTGTCCTCTTTCCCCTTGGATGTCTTATTTAACTTTGCTGAATGTCAAAGGCGATGGTTGTGTTCTCATGGAGATACCATTGTAGATGGCTATGACTCACAGCTACAGCGGCTTCATTAATGCACAGCATGGCTGCTCCATGAGCCATCAGCTCTTAGATAAGTCACATTTGAGATTAGGCTTTGATGTGCCCCAGTCATGCATTTTCATAGAATCATAGAATCACCAGGTTGGAAAAGACCCACCGAATCATCAAGTCCAACCATTCCCATCAATCACTAACCCATGTCCCTCATCGCCTCATCCACCCATCCCTTAAACCCCTCCAGGGAAGGTGACTCAACCCCCTCCCTGGGCAGCCTCTGCCAGGGACCAATGACCCTTTCCATGAAAATTTTTTCCTAATGTTCATCTTAAACCTCCCCTGGCAGAGCTTGAAGCCATTCCCCCTTGTCCTGTCCCCTGTCCCTTGGGAGAAGAGCCCAGCTCCCTCCTCTCCACATTGGTCATTGTCAAAGAACGTTTGGGATCATCCACTATCTTTTTCCTTCCCAACAGGTATTCCTGGGCTTTCCATGTACCAAATACAATTGTAATAACTAAGAGATGAATACTGAAGTTCAGATTAGGTGTCCTAGAATCATCGAAACATGGAGTGGTTTGGGTGGGAAGAGGCCTTAAAGATCATCTAGTTCCAGCCTCCCCCACCCCCCCAGCCTCTCCCAATCCTCTTCCACTGAGCACTTTTGGGTTGGGATGAGAGGTGCCTGGCTGAATCCCACATCTGCCAAAGAGATGCAAACTTGATGTGTAACGATGATGTCCCTGGGGTAGGACTATCTCCTCCTAAAGCTGCTTCTAAGCATGCAGGCTTTGGGAACCAGGTGTTTTCCCCACTGAAGACTGTTCTGCTCTACCTACAAGCACCTGCCTGTGCTGAGCAGTGCTCAGTGTAGCTTCTCCAGCATGTCACCAGCAAGCTCTTCACTGCTCCACTGGGCCCAAACCTTGACATTTTTTAAACTCATGGCTAAATGATGTGAAATTTTTGGAGACTGTTTGTTCCCTAGTAACAGTTCCTAAGGGTGAAATGGTTGAACGCGCCTAGTTTGAACCCAAATCAGTGGTTGCTCTCAACATCAACAAGGCAAACCACTTATTGGGCTATGTCGGTGTGTGGTCAGCACATCAAGGGAAGTCATCGTCCAGTCTTCCTGCGTTTGGTGACACCAGACTGGAGAATTTGCATTCAGTTTTAGGTCCACTAATGAACATGAATGTATTGAAAGTGGTTGGTGTCCAGGAGATGTTACCAAGATGGTGAGGGATTGAGTGTGCCGGGAGAGGTGGAGGGAGCTGGGCTGGTTAAGCATGCAGGAAAGGAGGCTGAGATGTGTCTAACAACAACTACAACTGCTTGTGGGTCAGTTGCAAGTGTAATGGAGCCAAACTCTTCCCAGTGGTATCAGATGGTACAAGGAACGACAACTAGAAGTGGAGCTTGGAAGTTTAGGTTGAACGTAAGGAAAAATTCCCTTTCCAGGTGTCCAGCAAAGTGTGGGGCCTCCATCCATGGCAGTTTGTGGGGTTCATCTGGACAAATACCCCTAGGACAGTGCTGGGATGGCTCTGCTCCAGAGGCGGTTGGACTACAAACCCGTAAGGGTCCCATCAGCACTACTGCGACTGTCTACAACTATCTGAAAGGAGGTTGTAGTGAGGTGGGTGTTAGTCTCTTCTCCCATGTGACAGGATGAGAGGAAATGGCCTCAAGGTGTGCCAGGAAGGTTCAGATTGGACATTAGGAAAAATTTCTTCACCAAAAGGGCTATTGGACACCGTCAGAGGCTGCCCAGGAAGGTGGTTGAGTTTAAAAGATCTGTACATCAAGCACTTAGGGATATGACTTAGTAGTGGACAGGTACAGTTGGGCTTGATGATCTCAAAGGTTTATTTTCAACCAGTGATAAGGGTCTCCCCTCACCCTCTGCTTCTCCAGGCTAAACAGACCCAGGTCCTTCAGCCACTCCCAGAACCCCTGGGCTCTTCCCCAGCTCCGTTCCCTTCTCTGGATGCACTCCAGGCACTCTATGTCCTTCTTGTAGTGAGGGGCCCAAAACTAAACCCAGGATTCGAGATGTGGCCTCACCAGTGCCAAGTACAGGGGAACAATCATTCCCCTGCTCCTGGTGGCCCCACTGTTTCTCATACAAGCCAATATGCCATTGGCCTCCTTGGCCACCTGGGCACAAAATATACACACGAAGCTGCAATTAACCTGAGCGTGGCTGAATTTCAGCAATGCCATTTTTGTGTGCTTGGTCTGCCCAGCAGGGCCAGTGAGGTCTGTGGGTCCTGGGAGGGATGAGTGCCTCTCAGGGATTGCTACCAGGAGAGTCTAAGTTCTTTGACGTGGAAGACTTTAGGGAAATGCAAATATTGCTATCACAAACAGGTCCAGACTAAGACCAGAAGTGGCTTTGGTGGGTGAAGGTTCGTTTGGATAATGAGATGGATGTTGGGTCCTGTTATCCAGCATCTGAATTTCAGAAAATATTGGGTTTGTTAGCTTTCCTTGTAACCTGAGCGTGGCCAACACCAAACTTACGGGACCTCCTGTTCCCCTCTCCTGGGGGTCAGGTTCACTTCTCCATTTAAACTCCAGGGTAACGGGTGGAGAAAAACAAGCACCGCTGGAGCACAGTTAATCCAGTTCATGTAGCGTTACTATAGAGGACAGGTATCATGCTCCAGAAAAGCTCCGTTGGCTTCACAGAGCATTAGGGAAGGACTTCTCCAACTAGGTCAGATGAATCTGCCCTCAAGTTCCAGACAGTGCAATGAGTGGAGGTCAGCTACACAGGCAAACCTCCAAGGGCTGACCGAGCGCAAAAGGTTTGTGGTGAGATTTGTGCCACATGAACCAATTTCAACTTCATTGTTTTAGTCCAATTTTTTCTTATCTGACCCATTTGGTCCTGTAGGCATGGGACGAGCTGCACTTGCCACCCACCAGCCACATCCCTGCATCCCCTCTGCCACTGTTTGGCACAGTTTTCACGTTTCAGGTTGCAGCTGAGCTGCAATAGAGCAAAGAAAATCATCAGAACACCCTACCCAAGACCAAAGTTATTCCCCTTCCACCAGTTCAGGTTTTGCTGAGTCAGTGTTGTGGAGATTCATTCAGCAAGTCAAATGGTTTTTTGCTTTGATCAAAAGAGATGGCAGAACAGCAAAAGTGAATGTGTGGGGAGTGCTTGGCAGGGAGGATGAGGTGCTGCGAAAGGGAAGAAAGATGAGGCAGCAGGTGTGCCACCTTCGGAGAGGGGTAGATTGTTAAACTGAATTTGCTGTGCCAGGTACCTTCTCCCCAGGTGGAAACCAGCAGAGTTTGGCTGAAGAAATGTAGAACTCCTAGAGGCCATGGGTCTGCTGGAGCGACTCCAGAGGAGGCCACGGAGATGATCCAAAGGTTGGAGCACCCCCCAATATGAGGCCAGGCTGAGAGTTGGGGTTGTTCAGCCTGGAGAAGAGAACGCTCCAGGGAGATGTTAGAGCAGCTTCCAGGACTGAAAGGGGCTCCAGAAAAGCTGGGGAGGGGCTCTGGATCAGGGAGTGCAGGGCAAGGATGAGGGCAACGGTTTTCAGCTGAAAGAGGGGAAATGGAGCTGAGATCTTGGGGAGAAATGTCTTGCTCTGAGGGTGGGGAGGCCCTGGCCCAGGTTGCCCAGAGCAGTGGTGGCTGCCCCATCCCTGGAGGGGTTCAAGGCCAGGTTGGATGGGGCTTGCAGCAGCCTGGTCTGGGTAAAGATGACCCTGCCTCTGCAGGGAGGTTGGATTTGTTGACCTGTAAAGGTGCCTTCAAACCCAAGTCATTCCATGATTCTATGATCTGGTTTCTGCTGCTGATTCATAGTTTTCCCAGTGCATTATAAGAACTGCAGGGCTGGCCAGGGGACATCAACAAGATGTTAGAGGGCACACACAGGACTGACGTTTGCCTTGTAGCATTGTGCTCCAGTGACCTGAGCTGCTGTGGGAGGAAATACTATAGTTTAAAAGAGCATCACTTCTACCAGATCCTTGGAGCCCTCAAGGGGTGTTGCTAGCCATGGTTCTCAAGCTGTTTAGCATCATAGAATCATACAATGGTTGGGGTTGGAAGGGACTTTAAAGCCCATCCAGTTCCACTCCCCTGCCATGGGCAGGGACACCTCCCACCGGATCCATTTGCTCCAACCCCCATCCAACCTGGCCTTGAAACCCTCCAGGGATGGGGCAGCCACCACTGCTCTGGGCAACCTGGGCCAGGGCCTCCCCACCCTCATTGTGAAGAATTTCTTCCTAATGTCTAATCTAAATCTTCCCCCTTCCAAGTTAAAGCCATTCCCTCTCATCCTATCCCTCCATTCTCTCCCCAGCTTTCTTGTACACCCCTTAAGAAATCCCTCTTTAGGAAGAGTTGTTATTTAATTGATGGTGAGACAAAGGGACAAGGTGATGGGGTCATGGCTCTCCAGTACATGGCAGACCCTTATGGGAGCTGGGTCTTTGCACAGGTTTGCTCTGGGTCTGGGGCACAGGAAATCCAAAGGAAGTCAGAGTTTGTGAACACACAGTACTTACCGACCTACACATCCCATTGGCACAGCCGTTGCCTCACCCTCTCTCCATCACTGGATTCAGCACAACCAGCAGCACCCTCTGTGCAACGCTCACATCCACGTGCTTCTGCATGGATCTCCATGTGTGCTGGGGGCTCCAGAGATGAAAAGATAAGCTTTGTCTAACAATTTTGTCAAGGAAAATGGCATATTGGGATACAGGATGCCTATAGCACATCTACATTTACGTGGGAGATCCCTCAGGAAAGGCAAGGAACAGTTGCAATGCCGTTGTCCAGCTCCACGGCACAAGATGCGCCCTTGGAGAAGTGCAGCTGCGTGGCCTGGAGCTCTCCTGCCCAGCTGGCAGAGCTGGTGATGCCTTCGATGCAGTGGGAAAGAAGAAAAATTGCTCTTCATATTCCTCCTCTTTCAGCTGCTGCGTTTAGAGCTGGAAAACACTCCCTTAGCAGCACATCCCAGAAATCTCCCTGCAAGTCAAGTAAGAAGCTGCAACGCTGACCTCAGGCAGTCACAGCGAGTGTAGGTGCTGCCCCACTTTGGAGCATGTTGGAGGCTGTACAGCATTTCCCACAATAAAAAGTCGATGTTTTCCCAGGATGAGACAGGATGAAAACAGGTTGCTGTTATTCCAGCTGGGCTCCAATGACTTATTAACTATCACAATGAGCTTTATGGCATTGCAGAAGTAAGAGAAAGACATGACCACACCAGACAGGAAGATGGTCACCTCCTGGCACTTCACTTTCCTTCTTCTTAGTCACAAAACTGGGACGTGAAACACGTGAGCAAACCCTTCAGCTCAACCTTCACCAAGAGGATGGACAACCTCTTTCCAAGAAGCGGCTTTCTTGACACACAGCAGCCAAGCAGGGCTCCACCCCAGCAAAGTTTCAATCCCCCTATTCCACAGGAGGAGCTGCTCAGCCAATTTTTTGTCTCTGGCTGGTGAAACCCACCTGTGGTGGCAGCCCGTGTTGCCCTGTGCCCTCCAGACCTTGGCCTAGAGGAAAGAAGACTGAGGGGAGAGCTCATCGGTCTCTGCAGCTCCTGGAAAGGAGGTTGTGGTGAGGGAGGTGCTGGGCTCTTCTCCCATGCAACAAGCAATAGGATGAGAGAAAATGGCCTTAAGTTGCATCAAGGGAGGCTTAGACTGAATATTGTGAAAAATTTCATCACTGACAGAGCAGTGAAGCCCTGGCAGAGGTTGCCCAGGGCAGGGGTGGAGTCTCCATCCCTGGAGGTGTTTAAGAGTCAGGTGTATGACTCTTATGTGCTCAGGGATGGTTTAGTGCTGGTATGGTTGTATTTGATAATCTCAAATGTCTTTTCCAACCAAACGATTCCCTGATTCTGTGACTGCGCTGAGCAATGCAGCTTCCCATCTCCTGCAGAGAGGAATGAAGAAATGTGCTAGCAGCTTTTGCTCTCACTGGCAGGAAAACTTTGTGAGTGTTCATCCTAAAAACTCCTTTTCATTTGTTTTTGGCACAGTTCTGATCCAGCCAAGTCCTGCTCCTTTCAAATCCTGCTGGGTCTAATTCCTCTTGATACCGTGTCTCTTTCCAACCAGTGGTTCTGTGAGACCCCACCTGGAGTATTGTGTCCAGTGCTGCAATCTCCAACATAACAGGGTATGGAACTGTTGGGAAGGGTCCAGAGGAGGCCATGAAGATGATCCGAGGGCTGGAGCACCTCTGCTGTGAGGACAGTCTGAGAGGCTGTGGTTGTTCAGCCTGGAGAAGAGAAGGCTCTCGTTGGGAACAAAAGGAGTCACTGCCCTGACAGGCAGTGTCGGGCTCCTGAGAGAATTAAGGGATTAAGCAGAGAAAGAGAGAAGGGATTTCCCCTGTGTTTGCCACAGGCACTCACGCTCCTCGTGTTGTGCGCTGCACTCACACAAAACCCACCTTTATGTGCACCTCTGTCCGCTCACACTTGTACATGCAGTGATGAAAGGGAGTCTCCCAGTCGAGCAGAGCTGTCTGGCTGCTACGGCTCCTGTCCTTGAGCACCCAGAATGGCTGAGTTACTGGGAAAACGTGTCTGTCCCTTCCCGTGGGTAAAGCTGGAGCAACGGAGCTGGGGTATGAAATTTCATTTCCCTTTAGGGCTGCCCCAGGAACAGCTTTGCCAGCAGGTAGAGAAAACCTTCCCCTCTGTTTAGCACCAGTGAGACCTCATCTCAAGTCCCGTGTCCACCTGTGGACTCCTCAGTACAAGAGGAACATGAACTTAGCAAGTCAACACTCTTCAATAATTGCCTGTGCTGGTATCTGGACTGTGAGGTTTGTGTGCTGGAAGCAATCGAGATCCTCACATCTGCTCTGTCATGGAACCTCATCACAGACCTGACCACACATCCTTAAGGGCGTCTGAAGGATGGGCTGGACCCTAAGCAAGGCAGCAACTGTAGGACTGTCCTTGTTTGTGTGTAAGTGCAGGCATTCCAGTGACTGAGCGAATATGTGTCTTCAGGCTTCAGTGACAATTTTTGGCCAAATAAGCACTTTGATCGATTTATTGTATGCTGGGCAATTGGTCCTTGGACCAGTAGGAAAAGATCCTCTCAAATCTGCCCTCCAGCACATCTTTGTTCAATAGGAATGGTTGGACTCGATGATCCAGTGGGTCTTTTCCAACCTGGTGTTTCTATGATCTGCGTGACTGACAAAGGGAGCCAGAGCCTGATGTCCACTAGGGTGGAACCGTGGTGGTTCAGCCTCGGCTGGGACCACATCCACTGGTGTCAAGACAGCCTGGGACACGTAGCATTGACCCCAGAGCAGTCCCTCCTTAGCAAATGATGGTCTCCCTGCTACTGAACTTGGCATTGGACAGGACAATTGCCATCTTGGCCATGATTCAGAAGCTCTCAAATCAGTGTCTCCTGGCAGCTGAGACTCCCCAGGGTATTTCCCCACCTCCTAGTGTTGCTCCCCAGATAGAGCTCCTTGAGGTTCCTTTGTCAGATCCACCAGCCCCATGGGGATGTCAACGCTCCAGCCTTCGGGAAAAGTGGCTGGAAAAGCCAGTGGGAAAAGACCTGGGGTGCTGGTCAGAAGGTGCTGGTCTCTTCTCCCAAGTAACAAGGCATGAGACAAGAGGACATGGCCTCCAGTTGCACCAGGGGAGGGTCAGATGGCATGTTAGGAAAAAATTCTTTACAGGCAGAGAGGTGAAGCCCTGGCACAGGCTGCCCAGGGCAGGGGTGGAGTCTCCATCCCTGGAGGGGCTCAAAAAATGTGTGGCTGTGGCACTTTTGGACATGGTTTAGCAGGCACAATGGGTTTGGGCTGAGGGTTGGACTGGATGAGATGAGAGGGCTCTTCCAAAATCAATGATTCTATAATTCTATGATTCTGTACTTGGGATAATGCTGAGTGGCTCCAGGTTCTTCTGTGTAGGGGGCTGAGTCTCTCCCTCTGTGCCCACAAAGGATGAAGGTGTCATCAGGTGTGAAAGCCCTCTTCACTTCAGTCCTATTCAGTAGGAAGTCTCGTGTTCTCTTTTGAAATCCCTGTTTTTCAGTACTTTGTGCCCCTGAACTATTGGTTCACCTTGACTCATCAAGTTCCCCCAGGATAGTTGGAGGGGCAGAACCAGTAGTGCCAGTTTGTTTCCCAGCCCTCACAGTGTCCTCTGTCCCTCCCAGGTCCCTTGCTCTAGGTCAGCAGTACAGCTCCCTGGGGTCCCAGCCCATCCTCTGCGGCTCCATCCCTGGCCTTGTCCCCAAGCAGCTCCGCTTCTGCCGCAACTACATCGAGATCATGCCCAGCGTGGCCGAGGGCGTGAAGTTGGGAATCCAGGAGTGCCAGCACCAGTTCCGGGGCCGTCGCTGGAACTGCACGACCATCGATGACAGCCTGGCCATCTTCGGGCCGGTCCTGGACAAAGGTAAACACTGAAGCTGGAGGGATGTGGGGAAAGGGTTTTGTCAGGGTGGGAAGAACCATCACGTCTCCAGGTTCTTCTCCCTCTGTACTCGGCACTGGTGAGACCGCTCCTCGAATCCTGGGTTCAGTTCTGGGCCCCTCACCACAAGAAGGATGTTGAGGCTCTGGAGCGAGTCCAGAGAAGAACAACAAAGCTGGTGAAGGGGCTGGAGAACAAGAGGAGCGGCTGAGAGAGCTGGGGGTGTTTAGCCTGGAGAAGAGGAGGCTGAGGGGAGACCTCATTGCTCTCTCCAACTGCCTGAAAGGAGGTTGTGGAGAGGAGGGAGCTGGGCTCTTCTCCCAAGGGACAGGGGACAGGACGAGAGGGAATGGCCTCAAGCTCCACCAGGGGAGGTTTAGGCTGGACACTAGGAAAAATTTTTTCACAGAAAGGGTGATTGGTCCCTGGCAGAGGCTGCCCAGGGAGGGGGTTGAGTCACCTTCCCTGGAGGGGTTTAAGGGACGGGTGGATGAGGTGCTGAGGGACATGGGTTAGTGATTGATGGGAATGGTTGGACTCAATGATCTGGTGGGTCTCTTCCAACCTGGTGATTCTATGATTATATGTTTCTATGATTCTATGATCTCTACTTGGCTTTTTGACAAGCCGTGAAGATCTAGAAGCACTGGAATAGGCTGCCCGGGGAGGTGATTGAGTCCCCATCCCTGGAGGGGTTTAAAAGATGGGCCAATGTAGTACTTAGGGATATGATTTAGTAGTGGTCAGGTACAGTTGGACTTGACAGTCTCAAAGATCTGTTCCAACCTAGGGATTCTATGATTCTATAATTCCATTATCCTACTGGGAACACATTGAGAAAAGAGTCTGAAGTTCTTGCTTTCAACTCTAATTTGTCCAATTCCCTTTTTCCAGTGTATTAATGGGTTACACTGAAAGGAGCAGTGAGAGAAGGGTCTACTCTCACCCCAGGAGCCCTCAGTAAGGCCAGGTAGGGTAAAGTACAGGAAGGTGAAGGTCTAGTTTCATGCTCACTTGTTCTGGAATCCTGGGCTCCATCCTCCCTGCTGAGTCTGTGCTGTGCTCCCAAACAACACGGTCCCACAGACCCAGGGTGAAAAGCCAAGGAAAGGGGCTGTGGTCAAGTTCCTTTGGGGTCAAGACAGACCCTTTGAAGCCTGCACTGTCCACCCCAAAAGGCCAATGGGCAGAAGTCTCCCTGCCAGTGAGAAGCTGTGGTTGAGATCCATGGTCCTGACCAGGCTTACCTGGGATTTCAACAGACCTTTTCACAGATGAGCCCAAAAGAGTCAGGGCTGGGAAGAAAAAGGGGAGAAGAAAAAATATTTGCCCTCTCTTCTCTCCAAATACATGTGCGTGCTCCTCTTCATTGCCTCCTCCTGAAAGGTCACCTGCATAAACCCATGGACCAGGCACACTGGAAGCACATTGATGAGACACAGTAAAGTTGGGATTCCCACTGAGGTCACAGCCTAGGAAAAGGGAGGTGCTGAGCCCCAGGGCAGCTGAGCTTCTGTACCACCAGCCTGCAGCCAAATAGGGCCAGGAAGGAGGGTGCTGGGAGGCAGATAATCTGTCCTGCATCACCGATGGCCTTGGATGAAAAAGCATTCCCATGGAACAGAACCGTATGGTGGATAAAAAAACTCCCCTCCCTCCTGTCTCATGACTTTGAAAGCTGGCACTGATGATAAAACTGAATGATATATGGAAGTCACCAGGGCAAAGTCACAGCTGCAGCTTTGTTCCTTCTGGAGTAACCATCCCTGAAGATTTGATACACTAAGCTCCTTCAGGTAGAAACGAAGCACCGGGAGCAGCAGCTTGTCCAGGCTATCACCTTCCCTTCCCCAACAGCCTGCAGACCGTGGGGACTCACAGCTGCTCCCATGCACTGTCTGACTTCAAACACTCCTGCACTGTCCACACCACCACCAGAGGTGGTTTGAGGACCTCCAGGAGGTTTTTCTTTACTCCTTCCCCATTTCCAGGGCTGCGAGTTTGCATGTTCACTGGACCCCCCACCCTCACAGCAAAACATTTCCCCCTAAGATCTCATCTCAATCTCCCCTCTTGCAGCTTCAAACCATTCCGCTCATCCTCTCCTTGCACTCCCCGATCCAGAGCCCCTCCCCAGCTTTCCTGGAGTACTAGAAGGGAAGTGAAGTCTGTTAATCAAGAAGAAAATATTCTTCCCGGTGACACTTCTGAAATGGGATCCTTATAGTCCAGCCTTTAAGAAACTGGAGAAATCAGGGTTGAAAGCTGGGACATTCACTGTTTCCCAGCAGTGGGGGGTGCTTGTGGTCTAGGAAGGTTTTCTTGAAAACTTTCATATTCTGCGTATAAATGAGTCATTATATTTTCTCCAACCTCCAGCCTTCCAATACCAGTAGGGTTTTCTAAGCACCAGTAGCTTGAGCGAAATGACTCCTCTGGGTGACAGGGTTTCTGTGCAGAAATCAGGAGTACAAAGTCATTTTAGAGCTCTAATAGGGGCCATGAGATTCAGCTCCGCTCTGTTTGCCAGGCTGTAATTTGGGGTAAAAGTTTTATTTACTGTCCAATAACTCATCACCAAGCCTCGCCACACCATGACTGGCTGCCAAATGAAAGCAGCCTAAACTTCAGCACTTGAAAGATCAGAGAGGTTGCATTTTCTTAAAACCTATCATAAAAAAACCTATTATAAGATTTTTAAAGAGGTTATAGAAGAACTCTTACAACATTCAGGCACTGAAAATCTCTCACCACCATTTCTGTCAGCATGGAAGCACTTAAAAATTGGATCTGAACCATCCACCCCATAATGAGCAAACTGAGCTTTAAATTTATGATGGGTATTTTAAGGTTCTTTTGGCTGGAGGGACCTCACGTGTGGACAAGCCTCAACATTTCCCTGCACTCCAAGCTGACAGAGTAAAATATCACCCAGAGCTCTGCAACTCCTCTGGCAGATGGGGAAAAACGATGGAGCACGTTTGTTCCTCAGCTTTCCTGATCAAGGCGTGATGCAGCAGCAGCCTCCCTGACAGCGCTGCCAGGCAATTAGCTTGAAAAATGTATTTATTCTCGTGTCTCACCACCCTGTAAGTAGAGCAGTTAAAAATAAACAGCGTCATCTGCAAATAACGACCCGGCAAAGTCCAAGCCGTTCGATTCATAGAATCATCGAATGGTTTGGGTTGGAAGGGACCTTAAAGATCATCCAGTTCCACCCCCTGCCATGGGCAGGGACACCTCCCACTCGATCAGGGGCTCCAAGCCCCATCCAACCTGGCCTTGAACCCCTCCAGGGATGGGGCAGCCACCCCTGCTCTGGGCAACCTGGGCCAGGGCCTCCCCACGCTCACAGGGAAACATCGTGCTCATTCTGTCCATCGTTTAAATGTGCTTGAGGGCTTTTCACTGAAAATCAAGGAGTGGAGATGGGATTGGATTCATTTCATCCAGGGAGCAAGGAGGAACACCAGAAAACCCCTTGCCAATCCCAAAATTTGAGAATGAATATTAGCAGAGAGAAACAGAACCTTTTCAGCCACTGAAAGGGCTGCTGGACATTGATGTTGCCTTCAAAGCATCTCCTGGGCTGCCATCCCCTCTTTCTTGGCTGCAACAGCAGCAGAAATCAAGGGGGTTTTGAGTTCATAACCTGAAAGTGAGATCCTGAAAGTGAGATTATGGTTGGACTCAATGATCCGATGGGTCTTTTCCAACCTGGTGATTCTATGATCATCCCTGGCTGCATGTTTTGTGTCTGGCTGAGCCCTGAGCATCCCTGGCAGCTGTTGATGTGTTCCCTTCCAGGACTCACAGAGGGGTGTAACCCCCGTAACTATGAATCATTAATTAATAGCAAGACTCAAACTAAGATGACAACTGCTTGAGCAGTCTGCCTTGTGCGTTAGGCCAGTGGGCATTAAATACTAAGCCTAAAATAGCCGGTATTTAAGCTTTGAGAATTGCCTGGATGAAATCACCTCCAAGAATCAAAGAGCAGCATTTGGGTTAATCTCATCCACTGCTCCCTCAGGTGGATTGAAGCTATTTTGGACAAAACTTCAAAGGTGCAGTTCTCCCTACAATAGCGCAGAAAATCATTCCTAATAGAGCTTGAAAAGAAATTGAGGATAATTTCATTTTAAAGGTGCCACAAGAATGTTCGTCTCAGTTGCTTGTGTTCAGCAGTGCTTAGTCTGAAGAGCAATGTGGTGTTGGAATGGTCTTAAGATGTTCCAGGGGAGGTTTAGATGGGATATTAGGAAACATTTTTTCACTGACAGAGCAGTGAAGCCCTGGCAGAGGCTGCCCAGGGCAGGGGTGGCATCTCCATCCTGGAGGGGTTGAAGAAAATATGTGGCCGTGGCACTTCGGGACATGGTTTTGTAGGCACAGTGGAGTTGGGCTGGAAGAGCTGAGAGGACTTTTCCAACAGTAACAATTCCATGTTTCGATGAAAATTACAGAGCTGTTGGCAGTGGTTGGGCCAGGCAGCCCCTTGCACGACACACACCTTCAAGCCTTGGTTGCTCCTTCTGGGCACATCATCCCAGCTTCAAGGGTTGGGGTTCAGTGTGGGAGCACAGAGCACCCCTGCCCAAAAGAGCCCAAGGCATTCCTGCCCCCAGATCTTCCCACAGCCTCCCATCACCTCCCCATCTCACTTCACAGCCTCACCCTACGACTCTCATCTCTCTTCTTGCAGTGCCTTGCATGGCTCCCAATTTGCAGCAAGGCGAGAAACAGCAAATCACAGAATCATTAAGATTGGGAAAGCCCTCTTAGCTCATCCAGCCCAAATATCAGCCCAACCCCACCTTGTCTAAACCGTGTCCCCGAGTGCCATGGCAACACATTATTTGCACCCCTCCAGGGGTGGAGGCTCCACCAGCTCTGGACTGCAGGGCTCACTGGGGACTGCTGAGCACCCAGCCCGGCTGAGGGCTCCTCCTGACCAACCCCATTTTGTCCCATACGCCCTACCCAAAATTCAGCCTCATGAGGGTTGTGGGTTTTTTGCCATGAAACCTGTGGCAGCCACAGCTAGAGAGGCTTTGGTTTCCTGATCATAGAACCATAGAATCACCAGGTTGGAAAAGACCCATCGCATCATCGAGTCCAACCATTCCCATCAATCACCAAACCATGTCCCTCAGCACCTCATCCACCCGTCCCTTAAACTCCTCCAGGGAAGGTGACTCAACCCCCTCCCTGGGCAGCCTCTGCCAGTGCCCAGTGACCCTTTCTGTGAAGAATTTTTTTCCTTATGTTCAGCCTAAACCTCCCCTGGTGGAGCTTGAGGCCATTCCCTCTCGTCCTGTCCCCTGTCACTTGGGAGAAGAGCCCAGCTCCCTCCTCTCCACAACCTCCTCTCAGGTAGTTGAGAGAGCAATGAGGTCTCCCCTCAGCCTCCTCTTCTCCAGGCTAAACACCCCCAGCTCTCTCAGATGTTCCTCTTCTTCTCCAGCCCCTTCCCCAGCTTCGTTGCTCTTCTCTGGACTCGCTCCAGAGCCTCAACATCCTTCTTGTGGTGAGGGGCCCTGAACTGAGCATCATCTTCCTGCAAGTTTTCTTTTTTGCACGTTTTTTTCCCTAACCTGGGCTAAGAAAAAAAAAAAACAAAACAAACCCAACCCCAGAATGTGGGGTAAGATCATGCTTTTACAAGCAAATTCTCCAAGATGATTTATGCTGCAGGTGTGCAGTCTGGGACAAGGAGGGAAGAAAAACCAGCTCCCCCCGCTCTCTCTTCTCCCTCCCTTTTCTTTCTAAAATAAGGTCAGATTTTATTAAAGGATGACACTTCTTCCAGCCAAGTCCTGCCTCAAAGCCGAGGTGGAGCCAGCAGCCAGGTGACCTCCTGCTGCTCCGTGAGGGTGAGCAGTTACCATGCCCTGGTTCATGAGAAGGTCTGGGATTTTGGTTAAAACACAGTGCCCAGAGGCAGGAATGTCCCACGAGCAGCTGGAGATCGACTCTGGGGATGGAGAAAAGGTCCCTGAGCCGCAGGCAGGACTGGATCTGCAGGAGGGAGTTTGACAGGAGCCTTAGCAAGGTCTTACTTCTCCTCATGGCTGAGCTATGGGGGAACTGTTCTCCCCTCTGCCGCCCTTTGCTCACTCTCATTCTCCAGGAAGATGCTTCCAGGAAACGGGAACTAGGATCATTTGGTCTGGAGAAGAGGAGGCTGGGGGGAGACCTCATCAATCACTACAACTGCCAAAAAGGAGGTTGTGGTGAGGTGGGTGTCGGTCTCTCCTTCCAAGTAACAAGAAATAGGATGAAAGGAAATGACCTCAAGTTGCATCAGAGGAGGATTAGATTGGTTATCAGGGAAAATTTCTTTACTGTCAGAGTGGTAAAGCCTTGGCAGAGGCTGCTCAGGGCAGGGGTGGAGTCTCCATCCCTGGAGGGGTTCAAGAGCAGTGTACACGTGGTGCTTTGGGATGCGGTTCAGTCAGCTCCGTGGGTTTGGGCTGGCAGTTGGACTGGATGAGCTGAAATAGCTTTTCCAACCTTAATGCTTCTCGGATTCTGTGCTTCTCCAGGAGGATGCTCCTCAGCCTCAGTTGGGTTCAAGCCCCTTGCCGACAGCTTCTCTCCGTGCGGGGCTGCGCGGGGCGCGACGGCCGCGGGGGCAGGTGCAGGGAAGGCAGCTGGGCTCGGGTGCCTTCGGGGGTCCTTGTGTGCTTGGCTGAGCCCCCGCCACGAGCTGTGAAAAGGCAGCCCAGCACCAAGATAACCCAGAGCTTTTCTCAGCCATGACACCCGCAGTCATTTGCATCTAAACAGGGGTGTGTGGGATCAGGGGCCGTCTTGATATAAACTCAGCAGCTTAAAGGGAGGGGGAGGGAAAGGAGAGAAGGAGAGAGAAAAATAAGCTTATACCGATGAGAAAGAGCTAAGCTTCCTCCCCTACTGTGAGGCAGGGCGAGCGATACCATCCCAGCGCCGCAGTCGTTTCAAATCGCTGCAGCATTCACACGCCCTTTAGCCATTCTGATCCGGTGGCGGGGGGCTGGGGAGCCCCATCAATAGGGATTTCCCAGCCGGGCTGGCGGGTTTGGAGGGTGACGGCAGGACAGGGGAACATTGCCCCGTTGCTACGAGGTGCTCTTGGGGAATGCCAGTGCTCTGTGCCGTGGGTACGCTGGCCGGCGGAAACATTCTGCATTATGCTGGTAATACAGTGTGACACCGCGGGAACAATGGCAAATTGAGTGTCCCAGCAGGTAACGGGCCTGGCTGGGAGACAGTCGCAGTGGTGCACTGTCAAGCCGGCTCTAATCCTCCCTCGCCAGCCCCTCCCCTGGTTCTGGGAACGCTGCTCCCGCGTTTCGTCTCTGGGAAATTCTCCCAGCCTGGACCCCGGGGAGAAATCCAAGGCGAAGCGTTTGTGTTCGCAGCTCGGTCCAACGGCCACGACACCGCATGGGGAGCTCGCCGGGAGGACACGAGGGTGGTGGGACGCATCCCCCCAGGATGGTTGGCGTCACATCTCTGCTTGCGTCGCATCTCTGCGTGGTCCCAGCCCGGCATCCACGCTCAGTGGATGGGGAAGCACCAAACATGCTGCCGCTCTCCATCCCGTGCCCATCGCTTTCTCGCACCCCGTGGGGTGGAAAGCGAAGGGATGTCAGCAAGGAGAGCGGCTCGTGTCCGCCCCCGCTGCCCCCGAGTTGTCCTGGTCTGAGGCCAGAAGGGCTCGCCAGCTCCTCTAATCTGATCACGGGCCACCCAAATCGCCTTTGTCCGGCTGAAACACTCCAGTGATCTTCAACCTGTGGCCTGTAGCCCCCAGTGGTCCCAGTATAAGCTGCCGGTGAAAAGGTTCTAAGGAAAATGTGCACAGGTAGAGGCTGGATTTCTGCTGGTTTGTCAAGGTGGGAGAGCAAGGAGGGAAGATTTCAAAGGAAAAGAAAGTGACAACCACAGTGTGGTCCCACCGGCACGGACAGGGTTGAGCAGCTCTGGTTTAGGATCACATTTGGCATTGAGAACTGGGCTCCCCAGGCTGCAGCGGAGCAGGGATGTGCATTTCCGCCGCTGGCACTCACCCATGAGCCTCTTTGAATTGCCTTCATGGGGTGAAATCAGCTCAGTTGGAGATGCCTGGGGTTTGGAAGCCAGACCCCAGCTCTGCAGGCCAAGGAGCAAGAGCTGGAGCACCAAAGATCTCCCCAGTGCACAAGGAAGCTGAGGGATGCACGGGACAGCTCAGAAGACAGTTCATGGCCGCTGCTCCAGGAGGAGGGAATGGTCTCCAAGGTCATCGTTGGTCTGACCCAGCAGAATCTTCTGGCTTCTTTCCACAATCACTGATGAATGTCTTGATCTTCGGTCCAGCTGCACCCACAAGGTCACTGGAAGCACCAGCACAGCACCCAGGGCAGTGGCACCCCAGGCACCACAGCCCCTGATCCACTGCCGCTGCATCTCCCCGCTCCCTGCCATGAGGTTGGATTGACCACAACATCCACTCTGAATTGAGAGACCTGAAATCTCCATCTTCATGGGATGCCACGTAGGTTTAAAGCATCCCAGAACCATCCACCAGGGTGCTGTACACATGGTTCCACCAGAGAGGCCCTGAACCAAGAGATGTCCCCAAGGAGAACACTGATCGAGATATTATTTTGGTTTTACTTGGAAAGCCTGTCTTTAGTCCAGTCTTAGTGAAGTCAAAGGCCCAACTCCTGATTTGAAAACAAGTAAAAAGAGTAAAACACTGCCTGCTTGGTAAATAAAATACTTGAAGGCCACCAATGCAAGAACCCACCCTGCGAGTGCAGAGACTAAAGTTCCTATCACTGTGCTAACCAGAGAAACACATGGGGACTCTCCAGTCTGCGTCCTCATGCAAGTGACACCTCTGAGCTGTGGTGGGATTTGATCTCCTCCTGCCCTGGAAGTCCTCAGGTGAAAGGGAACATTTGTTTCTCCTCACCTTTCTGGAGAGAGGAATCAAAGACAGGAAAAGAAGCAGAGAGGGGTCACCATGCAGAGGGATGTAATGGACAACGTTTTCATAGAATCCTAGAATGGTTTGAGTTGGAAGGGACCTCAAAGCCCATCCAGTCCCACCCCCTGCTAAGGGCAGGGACACCTCCCACTGGATCTGGTTGTTCCAAGCCCCATCCAACCTGGCCTTGAACCCCTCCAGGGATGGGGCAGCCACCACTGCTCTGGGCAACCTGGGCCAGGGCCTCCCCACCCTCACAGGAAAACATTTCTTCCTAAGATCTCATCTCAATCTCCCCTCTTTCAGCTTAAAACCATTCTCTCTCATCCTGTCCCTGCCCTCCCTGATCCAGATCCCCTCCCCAGCTTTCCTGGAGCCCCTTTCAGTGCTGGAAGCTGCTCTAAGGTCTTCCTGGAGCAAACCATGGTCATTAAGCACAGTAACACAGAGGGTTGGCTCTCTTCAAGAACCATGAAATAAATACAGGGGCCATTAAAATCTACTTGAAGATGAAAGTCAAGGTGAGCACAGGAACAAAGGATTTAAATTGGCAGGGCTTTCATCTGGATCCAAAATTCAAAGATGATTATCATCCTCCTTCTCTGAAACCAGCAGAAGTGCCATCAGCCAGAGAACTGGCAAAGAGACCAGCTCAGCTCAGAGCAGGTCACAACCTCTTCAGTGACCTCCTCAAGAGTTACCACACCAATGTCCGTAATGCAGGAGCCCCTTTTGAGATAGAAAGGTTGTTGTCCACTTACAGACAGAGAACATGACTCCCCAAAACCAAGACAATAAGAGCACAGACCTCATGGCAGGAAAATACCACCGTATTAAGTGGATGAGATCATCTCTTTCTGCATCCTCTAAAGCAAGGTCTAGGTCTTCCATGTCATCTCACTATGCTGTTGTTTGGTGTTTCTAATATCTTGGCAGTGGCAGGCCAAGAACATTTCTCTCAACGGCTCCACACCAGCTGCTGCGTTGGGTGGCTGATTCAGGACATGCTGCCATCCCAAGGGTGCATTTCAGAACTGGGTTGTGGTCATTTCTATCCAGAACAACCCACTCTGAATAAGATGTTCCTTGCGTTCCTGGTGTTAGATCTTAGGCAGAAATGTTTTGCTGTGAGGGTGGGGAGGCCCTGGCCCACGCTGCCCAGAGCAGTGGTGGCTGCCCCATCCCTGGAGGTGTTCAAGGCCAGGTTGGATGGGGCTTGGAGCCCCTGATCCAGTGGGAGGTGTCCCTGTGCATGGCAGAAGGTGGAACTGGATGGGATTTGAGGTCCCTTCCAACCCAAACCATTCCGTGATTCTATGATTCTATGAATAAAACAACTTTTTCCTTTTCAGTGGTGCCGAAGGGGGTTGGGAAGAAAAACCAAATCGTTACCTTGACTGACAACTGGCTCTGTTTGTCCCCAGCCACACGAGAGTCCGCCTTTGTCCACGCCATCGCGTCCGCGGGGGTGGCCTTCGCCGTAACCCGCTCCTGTGCCGAGGGCACGTCCACCATCTGCGGCTGCGACTCCCACCACAAAGGACCTCCAGGAGACGGCTGGAAATGGGGGGGTTGCAGCGAGGATGCCGACTTTGGCGTGCTGGTGTCCCGGGAGTTTGCAGATGCCCGAGAGAACCGGCCGGACGCCCGCTCGGCTATGAACAGACACAACAACGAGGCCGGCAGGACGGTGAGTGCTCGATGGTTCATCCATGACCACATGAATGGTCCAGCCCGGCTCCCCCTGATGTAACAGGACCACAGTGCTCAGCCAGGAGCTGCCTGGGATGATTTTCCAGAGCACAGCATTTTTCATTTTTAATTGGGAGGTGGAAGATGTGGATTAGACATTAGGAAGAAATTCTTCACATTGAGTCTGGGGAGGCCCTGGCCCAGGTTGCCCAGAGCAGGGGTGGCTGCCCCATCCCTGGAGGGGTTCAAGGCCAGGTTGGATGGGGCTTGGAGCCCCTGATCCAGTGGGAGGTGTCCCTGCCCATGGCAGGGGGTGGGACTGGATGGGCTTTGAGGTCCCTTCCAACCCAAACCATTCCATGATTCTATGATTTCCACTCTCTCCAAACACATAAGTGGGGGTAAAGAAGAGTTAAACCACACCTTGTATCCAGCCCAACCATCTCCCAAGGCAGCTTGCAGAAACCCAGCCCTTGGTCAGTGGTGAAGAGGACTTTCCTCTCAATCCACTCCTTCCTCCGCACTCCCTGTTGTAATATCTTCCCCCTCAGGGATCCTTTGATGATCCTTGTTGGTACCTCCCACCTGAACCATTCCGTTTGGTCCTTGCTGGACACAATGGGCACCACCTACTCCGGGTCCTTTGCAAACCCAGCGCCCGCTAACCATGTTCCAGCCAGCCCGTTCCACCAGTGCTCACAGCAAACACTGGGGATCCCTTTTCGGTACCCAGCAGGCAGAGGTGGGAGGGCAGAACCTCAAATCTCTGATGTGTGTAAGCGACCAACAGCTTCCAGCAAAAAAAACATAGACTCTAATGATTTTAATGAAAAGCAGTGATTATTTTGCTCCAAGTAGAGGTTTCTGGGGGAAAGAACACATCATGTCCTTGGATTCACAAATCCATCTCCTTTCCAGCATGAACTGTCAAGCTCAGGCACAGAAGGGTTGTTAGCAGAACTAGGACAAGGGGTCAGTCTACATCCACATGGTCAGAGACATCCCCCAACCCTCAACTTCTCTGGGCTCTGATTGTCAGAGAACTTGATCATGGGATCACAGAAATTAATCACAGAATCGTGAAGGTTGGAAAAGCCCTCTCAGCTCATCCAGTCCAATCGCCAGCCCAACCCCACCATGCCTGCTAAACCCTGTCCCCAGGTGCCACAGCCGCACGTTGTTTGAACCCCTCCAGGGATGGAGACTCCACCCCTGCCCTGGGCAGCCTCTGCCAGGGCTTCACCACTCCTCCAGTAAAGACATTTTTCCCAGTATCCAACCTAAACCTGCCCCGGTGCAACTTGAGGCCATTTCCTCTCATCCCATCGCTTGTTACTGGGTTGAAGAGCCCAGCACCCACCTCGCCACAACCTCCTTTTCTGGGACCTGCAGAGAGCAATGAGCTCTCCCCTCAACCTCCTCCAGGCTAAACAGCCCCAGGCCCCTCAGCTGCTCCTTATTGTCCACACACACAACAGGGAGGACACCAGGGAAAGGATCAGATGCTGGCATTAGAGGGGATGCGATGGGATGCGATGGGATGGGATGGGATGGGATGGGATGGGACGGGACGGGACGGGACAGATGCTTACAGCATCAGTCAGGCTTTTCTAGTGTTCCCATCACATTCTCAAACTCCCATCACTCCCACCCAGCCTACGCTTCCCAGACCCAGCTCAGCCCAGGTATCTAAACCCAAACTCAGGTGGTTGAAAGCAAACGCCGGGCACCATAAGCTGCTGCTGACCACCTGGTTTTCTCTCCCTGGGCAGACCATCCTGGACCACATGCACCTGAAGTGTAAGTGCCACGGTCTCTCAGGAAGCTGCGAGGTCAAGACCTGCTGGTGGGCACAGCCAGATTTCCGGGCAATCGGCGACTACCTGAAGGATAAATACGACAGCGCCTCCGAGATGGTAGTTGAAAAGCACCGGGAATCTCGGGGATGGGTAGAAACTCTTCGGGCCAAGTACGCTCTTTTCAAGCCACCGACAGAGCGGGATCTCGTCTACTATGAGAACTCCCCCAACTTTTGCGAGCCCAACCCAGAGACGGGGTCCTTTGGGACGAGGGACAGAACGTGCAACGTCACCTCCCACGGGATCGACGGCTGCGACCTGCTGTGCTGCGGTCGCGGCCACAACACCAGGACTGAGAAAAGGAAGGAGAAGTGTCACTGCATCTTCCACTGGTGCTGCTACGTGAGCTGCCAGGAGTGCATACGCGTCTACGACGTCCACACCTGCAAATAAGCATAGGTAGGTCTCCAACCGATGGGAGGTTGCAAGGCTGAGGGGTCCATCAACCCCGTGATCAGCCCCCACGTGGTGGACTCACACTCCAGAGGATGGCCACAAGAAACTCTTAATGCCCTTGGTCAGGGCAGACCCCTCACCCAGGTGGCACCGGCGCTGTGGAGGAGGCTCTCGGCACGTCACCCACGGCAGGTGGCTCAAGGCTTGGCTGCAGACACGCTGCGTCTCTGCTGTGCTACTTCTCGCGAGCTGGCTGGGGAGCAGTGGGGACAGGGAGGTCCAAGCCAGGTTCAACCACCCCAGCTGACACAGCAGCTCAACCCTCCCCTTCCTCCTTCTTCTCTTCCTCTTCCTCCTCCTCTGGAGCACTGTCCCATGGAGATGCCAATACAAGCAGGTTCAGGTGGAAATGAATTCTACCCATTGAGAGCTGAGCACACACAGGTCGCCTGCTGGCACGGCGTTCCTGGTCTCAGCAGATGCGATGAGGAGGAGGAAAGAAGCCCACACCAGCCAGGCTCCTTCCTTCCTGCTCTGAGGAGATGGCGCTGGAGAACAAAACTGAGCACAGTGGGATTAGAGCAGCTGCCCATCATTTAGGCTTTTCTGGTGTGACATCCCCATCTGGAGACTTTCCTGACAGACTGTCCTTCCAACCAGTGTCTTCTTTCACTTCCCCTTGCCCTCTCCGCTCCCCACAGCCCCAGATCATCTCCCGTAACCCGTGAGGACAGAGGCTGGAGAGCAGAGCCCAGCACTGGCCCGGGATAAGAGCAGGGCACATACAATGAGGCCACCACCCCTTCCATGGGATCCATCCCTCCTCCAGACATCTCCTTGCCATGCAGCTGGCCAAGGGAGATTTTTAAGGGTCTGGGCGGATCTCCCTGTTAATGCAGCTCTTTCATAGAATCATAGAATCATAGAATAACCAGGTTGGAAAAGACCCACTGGATCATCGAGTCCAACCATTCCCATCAATCACTAAACCATGTCCCTCAGCACCTCATCCACCCGTCCCTTAAACACCTCCAGGGAAGGGGACTCAACCCCCTCCCTGGGCAGCCTCTGCCAGTGCCCAATGACCTTTTCCGTGAAATATTTTTTCCTAATGTCCAGCCTGAACCTCCCCGGGTGGAGCATGAGGCCATTCCCTCTCGTCCTGTCCCCTGTCACTTGGCAGAAGAGCCCAGCTCCCTCCTCTCCACAACCTCCTTTCAGGGAGTTGCAGAGAGCAATGAGGTCTCCCCTCAGCCTCCTCTTCTCCAGGCTAAACACCCCCAGCTCTCTCAGATGCTCCTCCTGTTCTCCAGCCCCTTCCCCAGCTTTGTTGCCCTTCTCTGGACTCGCTCCAGAGCCTCAACATCCTTCTTGTGGGGAGGGGCCCAGAACTGAACCCAGGATTTGAGAAGCAGTCTCACCAGCGCCAAGTACAGAGGGAGAATAACCTCCCTGGACCTGCCGGAGAATCTTTCTGGGGACAAGGGTCCCCACCAGGCCGGCTGCTGCAGCACCTCTGAGCATCAGGAACGGACGATGAGACAGCAGCCATGGCAAGAAGAGGTGTCTGGTGAAGCTTCTCATCTGCCTCCCCCCACCAGATAGATTTGTCCAACCACTTCATTCAGCAAGAGAGAGGCAAGGGGGGATGGAGAAGGGAGACCTTTAGCTGAGAGCACAGCCCCAGGGAGAGCCTTCCCTTCCCCCAGGATTTCAGAGAATCATGGAATGGTTTGGGCTGGGAGGGACCTTAAAGTCCAATCAGTTCCACCCCTGCCATGGGCAGGGACGCCTCCCACTGGATCCTGATTGTTCCAAGCCCCATCCAACCTGGCCTTGAACCCCTCCAGGGATGGGGCAGCCACCACTGCTCTGGGCAACCTGGGCCAGGGCCTCCCCACCCTCACAGGAAAACATTTCTTCCTCAGATCTCATCTCCATCTCCGCTCTTGCAGCTCAAAACTCTTCCTCCTCATCCTGTCCCTGCACTCCCCGATCAAGAGCCCCTCCCCAGCTTTCCTGGAGCCCCTTTCTGTACTGGCAGCTGCTCTAAGGTTTCCCCAGAGCCTTCTCGTCTCCAGGCTGAACAACCCCAGCTCAGCCTGTCCTCATACGGGAGGTGCTCCAGCCCTTGGATTATCTCCATGGCCTGCTCTGGACTCACTCCAACAGATCCATGTCCTTGGATCCATGTCCAGTTTCCCATCACCTATTTGTCCATGAGGGCCTGCCCCCGAGTGCAGAGGAACCAGCGTTTGTCCCCTCCCGCTCCCCAGGCCACAGCCCCTCCTGGACCACACGCCCTTTCATTTGAGGTTTCAGTTTCCATAGTGCATTGATCCTCAAAACTGCAAAACCAACTCTTCCCTCTGTCCTGGTGGGCTCCTTGCATGTGATGAAGCCCAACACCATGTTCCAGCACCACTTCTCATCCATCAAGTGATTGAACAAAAACATCTGAACCGTTAAAGCTGTGTCTTCTGCTCCCCTCACACGATATCACCAAGAGCAATAAAAGGGGTGAGAGCCTCCTCCCACGGAATATCTGTGCCCGGAGAGGATCAGAGCAAACCCCGTGGTCTCACCTCTGTGGAGCGCGGTGAGGAGCTCCTGCACCCACACCTCCGGAGAAGCATCTGCTCCCGAAAATCATAGAATCATGGAATGGTTTGACTTGAAAGGGACCTTAAAGCCCATCCAGTTCCACCCCTGCCATGGGGACACCTCCCACTGGATCAGGGGCTCCAAGCCCCATCCAACCTGGCCTTGAACACCTCCTGGGATGGGGCAGCCAAGATCATAGAATCATAGAATGGTTTGGGTTGGAAGGGACCTTAATGATCATCTAATTCCAACCCCCTCAAGATCATAGAAGAGCTCTAAGTCGCCTCCCAACCCAGAACTCAGCTGTCTTCTGACCTGCATTCTATTTAAACGTATTAAACTCTGTGTCTGGCAAAGCCCCAGGTACCTGACTTCACACAAACTCCCTTTTTTGTTTGTTTGTTCATTCTTTTTTTAATCAAGAAAAGGCATTTAATATTAAATAGAACATTTATTGCCTTGTAATTATTTTCCTGTAGCCAGGTAACCTAGCACTGAATGGAAGCTCTTTTTCCATCAATCTGCTGTATCCAAAGTTTTGTATAAAGTTGTAGAGGTCGATTTTTTTTTATTTTATATTCAGAAAATGTCTCTTTTTATAAGCATTATTTATTATACAATGTATATACTTGAGTTAACTAAGATTATATATTATATAAATATATATATTTGGAGAAAAATATATTTCAACTTGCATTTTTTTGTGGTAAGTCATTAAAGAGAAGGTAAAAAGCCAAAAACATGCACTTGCCAGCTTGTGTGGTTGCCTGGGAAGGTCCTTTACGTCCTGTAGGATGGTGTCTACGGGAGCGGTGGGGCGGCATCTGGGTCCTCATGCATGGAGACAACACATGATGTTGGTGATGACAAGGTGATGATGGTGAAGGGCAACCAAGAAAGGAGATGGTACAGCTGAGATAGGGTTGATGGAGGCCTCACCGTGTGCTCAACGAGATCACGGGGCTAAAGTGGGCTCCAGGCTTTGTGTCCTCCCACCACTGCACTCACAGGCTGTCATGGAAACACCCGGTGGCCAGGAGAGACCAAGATCCAAATGTCCTCACAGAAAACCTTCTCCATCCATGAGTGATCCAATAGGTGTCTCTGCAGCATCCCAACAATGATTTTGAGCACAGTTTTCCACAGCCCTGCCCTCAAACACACCTCTCTGAAGGGTTACAAGAAAAAGAAAACCCTTCCATGTTTCCACCCTTATCCCTAATTCATCCCCAAACAATTCCATCCGCCTTCTCGCACGGTGCTGTCTGAACCACGTGCTGCTTCCGCACCAACGCTGCCACATCCGCTTCACCACGTCCTGTCAGTGCCACCTCCTATCGACGGCAGCTGCGATGCCACAGTCCCACCACCACCCGAGTGTTCCTAACGGAATCACAGAATCACCAGGTTGGAAAAGACCCACTGGATCATCGAGTCCAACCATTCCCATCAAACACTAAACAATGCCCCTCAGCACCTCATCCACCCGTGCCTTAAACACCTCCAGGGAAGGTGACTCAACCCCCTCCCTGGGCAGCCTCTGCCAGGGACCAATGACCTTTTCCGTGAAACATTTTTTCATAATGTCCAGCCTGACCCTCCCCTGGTGGAGCTTGAGGCCATTCCCTCTTGTCCTGTCCCCTGTCACTTGGGAGAAGAGCCCAGCTCCCTCCTCTCCACAACCTCCTTTCAGGTAGTTGGAGAGAGCAATGAGGTCTCCCCTCAGCCTCCTCTTCTCCAGGCTAAACACCCCCAGCTCTCTCAGCCGTTCCTCATAAGGCCTGTTCTCCAGCCCCTTCACCAGCTTTGTTGCTCTTCTCTGGACTCGCTCCAGAGCCTCAACATCCTTCTTGTGGTGAGGGCCCAGAACTGAACACAGGATTCGAGGAGCGGTCTCACCAGTGCCGAGCACAGAGGGAGAAGAACCTCCCTGGACCTGCTGGCCACGCTGTTTCTGATCCAAGCCAAGATGCCATTGGCCTTCTTGGCCACCCGGGCCACCGCTGGCTAACAAACCAGACAGCTGAGAAGTCTGGCCTTCCGGAGGGTTCTGAGCTTAGCAGCTTTAGGAGTGGAAGCCCTGTGCGCCTGTCCCTCAGGCTAAGCCTTTCTCCATCACACTCCATCCCCGAAACCCATCCCAACACCTTGACATACGTGTGTCTTGGGTTAACGACTCAACCCTAGAGACAGTTACACTTCTGGAAGGCCCAGAAAAAAGCAGCAAGAGGTGTCCCTGCCCATGGCAGGGGGTTGGAAGTGGATGAGCTTTAAGGTCCTTTCCAACCCAAACTATTCTATGATAAGGAAGGAGATGAGGGATTTGGCTTGTGCTTTTAAAGCTGCATCGTTCTAAGTATAAAGCCATCCTGGCCCAGTGTGTCGTAGGGAAAATGTGACGGGAATGGGCTGCCGAGTCATTCTCTTCTACCACACACAGGAAACATCTTGGATGGAGAGCTGGGAATAGGTTGGAATGAGTGGGAAGCCACACCCAACAGTTTGCCCTGGTTTTCCAGCACGGCCTTTAAGTGTGATACGCTTAATTCTGTCCCACACAGGCACATCCCCAGGGACTCCTCAGCGCTGCAGGGTCCAAAACACTCTAGGATGGGCTGAACAAGAGGTCTTCTCAACCAGCTTCTTGACCTGTGGTCAAGCTGTCCAGGCTGGGGCTGTCCCCAGCCCCTCCATGCTCAGGTACAAACTGGGAATCCCTCTGTGGGAACAGCTTTGTTCTCTTCATGCCATCCATCAGGTCTCCACAGCCGCCCCGCTGTGACCAGCCCCAAGGACACAAATGCCTCCCAGCTCATCACAAGGAGTTGCGCTTTTTATTGAATCCATCAAATGTGCAATTAAACCAGATATTTATTCATCGATATAGCTCTGGACAAAGACATGATGAGGGTTACATCATTTCTCTGAAATATAAGTTAGGGTGTGCTGCTGTCACTGGGACGAGCAGAGGGAAGGGAGAACAAATAAATTCACGAGATCGTACACAAAATGAGAGGGAACAACGACCACTGGGCCTGGCGATGTCATCACGATACACCAGCACTGCCAAAGGGAAAGAAACCGGAGCGGAGAGGCTAAAATACTCCAACTGCTCTAAGTCTGCACTAAAGGACTCGGAACCTTTGGGCTTCCAAGGATGAGAAGGACCCTGCTTCCCCGGAACCCCGCAGTGTGCACCGGCCACTCGCCCCTCACTGCGGGTCTGGACAAGCTTAGGAAGCTGCACTAAGTGCTCATAAATGGCTTTGGTTTCACACCCCAAGCTGAGGTATGGTCCAGGAATCATGAAACACGTGGAGCCAAAGGACCAGAGCGGAGGAGCCTCATGCAGCCACCATCGCAGCGCCACGAGACAGCTGGAGGGCAAGGACCACATAAAGTGCAATACATTCCTTTATTTCAGTGCAAAATCATGGCTACACACACCTGGGGCATCTGCAGAGCTTGGTTCCTCTCGGTCTCTAAGGAGGAATTGCAACCTTTGCTACCACAGCAGGAAAATGGGATCTGATGGGGCTGGCTGAGACAGAGCTGCCACGGACACTGCACGCACGGAGAGCTTCCAGGAGGGAATCAGCAGCTCTACAACTGCTGCTGGATTAACAACAAGCTGTGAGGCTTTCAATACTGCGTTTGGAAGTTTCCTCTACCCTGATCAAAATAGTTCCCTGTCTTCTTCCAGTCCCTAACACCAATCTCTCCTTGGGTCAGAAAGTACCTGGGTCTGAAAGAAAGCAGGAACAATTCTGGAGAGGAATTATTGTGGGCACAGTCTTTGTTACCAGCCTGGCTCAGTGTTCAGGGAGGCCCAGGATGACACGACAAGAGAGCATTCATCAGTCAGGACCACACGGAGCAGCGCTGTGCTCTGCCTTCGCCACAGGCTGTCAGGTTTATTAGGGATCAGGATTTCACTCCTATCGTAGTGACTGGATGCCGGACACAAGTGAGCATTAGCTTCAAAACTTACAGGACATTTCCCCATGCTAAAAATCAAATGAGAACGCAGCCTCGCCTGCACAGAGACAGAAGCACGGTGTTCTAGGAGACACTTCCACATGACAGCAGTAGAGTAAAGACGAAGAATAAAGATACCGTATTGCACTACACATGCAGATTCCACATCAGGTTCTTGGAAACAGGGGAGCATTTCACTTTGTCCAGTGTGTTGAACACAGAAGAGTCAAGATCCCAGGGTATGTTCTCCAGGTTGGTCACTTCTCCAGCTGTTGGTCTTGCACTTGGTCCCCCTTCAGTCCAGGGTAGGAACACTGGAAAAAGAAGCCGAAGCCATCAGGAAGGCACACAGGTCTAAACACCCCAACTACCCAAAGGTATAAACATCCCAAGCACCCACTAGAACCTCCTCCGACGCAGCCAGGACAGGCACTGAAAATGTCTCAGAAAGTCACTTTCTAGGAGATGTCAAGATCAGGCTCAACTATTCCCCATGGTACCGACAAGGGAAAGAGCAGGACATCCTTCTCTTAGACAGGAGAAACACGAGAAATCAAAGTTCAGATTTTAGGTAAAACAGCTGGATTTTAACTCTAGCAGAATCTCTCCTGCTTTACTTTACAGAAAGCTGAACTGTGGCCCATTTGCTCATTTACATTTTAAAGTCATGGGTAAACTAAGAAAAGCAGAGAACTCAGGCTTGGAAGTTCTCAAAAAGTCTTCAGGTCCTCCCACCTCCCTCCCAGAACAGCTGGCACACAGCTGCACAGAGAACTGACCCAACATTGAGTTCTGCCGAGGAGGGGCCAGCGAGGAGGTCAGACACCTGCCCTGCAGGTTCCCCTCAGAGATGCTGATTTCTGAGAGGAGGAGAGAGCTTTAAACACTGCTTTAAAAGAAAAGTACTTACGTTCCTTCTTCTCTCAGAAGAGCCAAGAATTTTTTCACCCGATACTCAGGATCCATCTAAACACCAAACAGAACAGAGCTCCATTAGGGGATGCAATTTCCAAGTCACAAAACAGGAAAAGGCCACAAGGGCAGCTGGAGACGCGGGTGTCCATCTGCTCTGCCCAGGCATCGGCCTGGCCAGAGCTCAGCCTGCTCCTCCAGCGGTTCTGAGCCACAGATACAGCACCAGAGAAGAAGCTGGTCAGCACCAGCTCAGCATGCTCACAGCCCAGAGGTGAGCCAGCCTGGAGGGACATACACACCATTCATAGAATCATGGGTTTGGGTTGGAAGGGACCTTAAAACCCTTCCAGTTCCAGCCCCTGCCATGGGCAGGGTCACCTCCTATTGGATCTGGTTGCTCCAAACCCCATCCAACCTGACCTTGAACACCTCCAGGGATGGGGCAGCCACGACTTCCCTGGGCAACCTGGGCCAGGGTCTCCCCACTCTCAGTGTAAAGAATTTCTTCCTACTGTCTCATCTAAATCTTCCCTACGCCAATTACAGCCATTCCCACTCTTCCTATCACTCCACACCTTTGTAAAGAGTCTCTTCCCAGGTTTCTTGTAGCCCCCTTCAGGTACTGGAAGGTACTCTAAGGTCTCCTCAGAGCCTTCTCCTCTCCAGGTGGAACAGTCCCAGCTCTCTCAGCCTGCATCCCCATCAGGTACTTCTGGTTTGATGACAGCCTGCACGCTACCTTCATCCCACACTGGAACAGGCTGCCTAGAGAGGGTGTGGAGGCTTCTCTGGAGACAGTCAAACCCCGTTTGGACACGTCCCTGTGCACTCTGCTTTATGGCGGGGTGGACTGGATGAGCTCCAAAGGGCCCTTCCAAGCCTGACCATTCTGGGATTGTACCCCAGCTCTGCTCAAGCCACTCCGTGCCTGTTTCCATCTCCCCTTTCTCAAATAAAACAGGAGCAGAAGGGGAGATGTCCTGAGTTTTCCTGTCTTCCTTCCCCTTGCAGCTCCAGCAGCAAAGCTCCAGAGGAGAGGAGCTGCGGGAGGTGGATTAGCACAGAAGGGAAAGCTGAATCGCAGCAAAAGGCTTCCAGAACTTGCAGAACCAACTTGCATTGTGGTTCCATCACCCAGGAACATCCCTTAGAGATCAGCCGCACCACTGCCCCATCACTGAGACAGAGACAACAGGGAAGTGGCCGTAAAAGCTACAAAGGAGGTGTTGGTGGGTGAGAAGCTCAACATGAGCTGGCAATGTGCACTTGCAGCCCAGAAAGCCAGATGTCCTGGGCTGCATCCAAAGCAGTGGGATCAGAGGGCAAGGGCAGAGATTCTGCCCCTCTGCTCCTCTCTGGTGAGACCCACCTGGAGCCCTGCATTTAGTTCTGGAGTCCTCAGCACATAGACCTGTTGGAGCGAGTCCAGAGGAGGCCACCAAGATGCTCCAAGGGCTGCAGGACCTCTGCTGTATGAGGACAGACTGACAGAGATGGCGTTGTTCAGCCTGGAGAAGAGAAGGCTCTGGGGAGACCTTAGAGCAGCTTCCAGCATGGAAAGGGGCTCCAGGAAAGCTGGGGAGGGGGTCTTGAACAGGGAGTGCAGGGATAGGACAAGGGGGAATGGTTTGAAGCTGAAAGAAGGGAGGTTGAGATAAGATCTCAGGAAGAAATGTTTTGCTGTGAGGGTGAGAAGCCCCTGGCCCAGGCTGCCCAGAGCAGTGGTGGCTGCCCCTCCCTGGACGTGTTCAAGGCCAGGTTGGATGGGGCTTGAAGCAACCAGATCCAGTGGGAGGTGTCCCTGCCCATGGCAGGGGTTGGGACTGGATGGGCTTTGAGGTCCCTTCCAACTCAAACCATTCTAGGATTCTCTGAATCTCCAGCCCTGGGAAGAGGAGATGCTCTACCAGGATGTGTGTGCCCTTGGGTAGGGCTGTAGTCCTGAATCCTGCCATGAAATTCAAACTCTCGGCATGTCCAGAGACGGCATTTAGTTTAGAATAATGTGGGCAAAATTATCTGCTGACCTTGCAAAAGGAGTTCCACATGTGTTAAAACCCATCGGAGACAAGCAGCTCAGGTTCACTCCAGTTCTATTTATGCCAAGCAGAAGTTACCAACTCAGGAAACACTTGGAGGTGCAAGCAGGGACTTTCTGGAAAGCTGCCTGGCTCAGGCGGGTCCACGCTCCAAGCAGGAGATACCTCAGTGTTTGGAGTGTGGCCAGCAAGGTCCAAGAGCAACAAGGCAGGAGGCAAAATACCCAGAAAAAGGAGCCTCCTGGTCACAGGAAGAGAAGATTCATGGATGCAGCAGCACCCCAGGGTGGTGTCAGGGCAGGGCGAAGCCCGATAGTGCTGCGAGGTGAGTGGTGACTGCAGCCAGGGACACCTCAAAGCAAACTCCTCTGGGTTTCCGTGGCAGGTCGGGAGTGTATCTGTTCCTCAAAGACTTCTTTTGAACAGGAACATAACAGCATTCCAGGACACGCAGCATATACAGGATGAGCAAAGGATCTGACACTAAATACGAGGAGTTCGGCATTAAAGGAGGCCAGGAATAGCAACAAACACAGCTTGAGGGAAACGAAGCTGCCAAAAGCTGAGGGTTTACAAGGCTTGAAAACAAGGTAACACAGCAACCCTGGATACCAGAGCGATGCAGTGGCTCATGGTGCCCGAAGAAAGGATTGGGCTCCTCAGTACATGGAGGACATTGAGGGGGTGGAGCATGTCCAGAGAAGGGAATGGAGCTGGGGAAGGGGCTGGAGAACAGGGATTCTGGGAGCAGCTGAGGGACCTCGGGCTGTTTAGCCTGGAAAGGAGGTTATGAGGTGGGTGCTAGTCTCTTCTCCCAAGTAACATGTGATAGGATGAGAGGAAATGGCCTCAAGTTGTGCCAGGGAAGGTTCAGACTGGATATCAGGAAATATTACTTCACCAAAAGGGTTGTCAAGCCCTGGCAGAGGCTGACCAGGGCAGTGGTGAAGTCTCCTTCCCTGGAGGTCTTCAAAAGCCATGTGGATATGGTACTTGGGAACAGGGTTTAGTGGTGGGCTTGGTAGTCTTGGTTTACAGTTGGACTCAATGATCTTAAAGGTCTTTTCCAGCCCAAAGGATTCTGCGATTCAGCAAGGATTTAGGCTGAACCAAACTGCAAGTCCTTTGAACAGCTAATATTTGAACCCACACACTACGTTTACTGGTCTAGCAAAACAAACCCCACTGCAGAGAAAGAAACCAGGAGCACATTTTTTTGCAAAGAACTCATTCACCATGGGATCTGATCAGCTGAATTTTGAGAAATTTCAACCATCAATTGAAATTTTTAAGGGATTTCAAATACCAATCCCTTTCTAAAGCTGTGGTTCAGCCCTGTGAAGAAAGGAACTTGTCTTGGACAAGTGGTGACTAGTCCAAGTACTAATTCCCTGTACAAGGCAGCCAAATTCCATATCATTGTGGCCTTTCAATGCATCCAGTCACAAGCGTTCTCCTGTTTAGGAGCCTGTATGCTCTCCTGTACTTACAGCAGTTCAGCAGATGGAGTCATGCAAAGATCTCAGACCTTTCAGAACAGACCTGCTTCATATTTAGCTTCCATACACCATTACCTACGCTATTACCAACTGCTGGAACTGAGCAAATAACAGAAGTCACCCTGCTACCACCATCCACGCAGAGCAGCGAAGGTGGACACAGGAATCAACAGGGCCAGCTCTGTGTTTGACACATCTTCAGTTTGTCAGGAACGGCAGGGAGTCACAGCTCTGCCTGCCTTCTCCCAGCCCCACCGGTCACGGACTCACTTAAAACACGTTGTTCTGGTCACAAAAACCAGTTGATCTTCCTGCAGAGCCCAGGGCAGCGTGAAGACTCCCTGCCTGCAGCATCTTAGGTGGGCAGCACAGGGCGAGGCTGCAAATAAGAAGCATTTCCACCCATGCTCCCCATTCATTTACATAACCTGCCCCTTCAGTTCTGAAAAGAACCGACACTCGAGGTCAAAGCAGCAAAAGTCCTGGGTCAGAAGAAGGAACCTATTGTCGAGGCTAAGCGAAAGGGACTGCAAGAGGCCGGCAGCCCCTGCAGGCCTGCGCCCCGTCACCGCAGTTAATACACGTGAGCAATGACTTACTGACTTGCCTGTAGGTATAGAATTAAGAGCCAAGGAAGAAGAGGAAAAAGTAATCCAGATAAATTACTTTATTCCCTGAGGTGACATCCAGTCAGAGCACATCCTCAGCGCCATGCAAGTTTTAACAGAACAGTGAACGGCAAACAGAGGGATACACGACTTATGCGCTGCTGAGCTACATGCCTCTTAGCTCAGGCTCAGCCTCTCCTGGAAGATCTAAGGACGGTTCCCTCAGCTGTGCTAAATCCATCTGATGTGAAAAGCGAGGGCGCTGAAATGTCAGCGGCCAAGGATTAGGGCTGCGCTACGCCCTTTCAGTTTTTGCGTGCACAGAGTGTCAAGCAGGAGCCTGACGCCTGGCTTGCGGGCACGGGTGACGGGTGCGGGGGAGGCCCGAGCGCTGCAGAGTTCTGCCCTCTGCAATTATTTTCTTTAAAGTGCTGAAAGTGGAAAATGAAAAGCAGAGCAGCTGAACAGCCTGACAGATTTATCTCCGCCAGGGAAAGAGGGCATACACCTGCACAGGCACCTTCTTTAAAACAAAACCCCAAGTGATTGCTCTCTGCAGCCTTAACGTGCTGGTTGCAGAGAGGAAAACTCCAGGAAGGGAAGGGAATCCATCCCTCCAGTCACTGGATGCTCCTCTCAAGAGCAGCTCCAAGCAGCCAACAGGCACTGCGGTTTTTAAAGATCATAGAATCATGGAATTGTTTGGAATCACACCTTAAAGCCCATCCAGTCCCACCCCTGCCATGGGCAGGGACACCTCCCACTGGATCCGGTTGTTCCAAGCCCCATCCAACCTGGCCTTGAACACCCCTAGGGATGGGGCAGCCACCACTGCTCTGGGCAACCTGGGCCAGGGCCTCCCCACCCTCACAGCAGAACATTTCTCCCTAAGATCTCATCTCAATCTCCCCTCTTTCAGCTTCAAACCATTCCCCCTTGTCCTACCCCTGCACTCCCTGCTCCAGAGCCCCTCCCCAGCTTTCCTAGAGCCCCTTTCAGTACTAGAAGCTGCTCTAAAGTCTTGCCAGAGCCTTCTCTTCTCCAGGTTGAACTACCCCAACTCCTTCAGCCTGTCCACGCATGGGCGGTGCTCCAGCCCTCAGATCACCCCTGTGGCCTCCTCTGGATCTCCCCATGGACCAAGGCCTCGTGATTTCTTTGCTAAGAGGATTTCTTCTCACTGTAGCTCTTTTCTCAATTAAACCAACTCAAAGGCTCCCACCACACAGCTGAGTAGGAGCCTGCAGAGAAGCAGGAACCTCTCAGACCCTGCAATTCACTCCAGCCCTCCTGGGGCCAGAAACATTGTTACCTGTAGTGACATTTCTATCAGCATCAGCAGCTTCTTGATGCCGATCCAGACAGGCTTCCCTTTGACGTTCTGGGCAATGGTGCTGCGTTCCTTGTCTTTGAAGTTACCCAGGAGCTGGGGGAGGTGGAAAACAAACAAAATCAACAACAGGCGACTGTCAGTAGGAATGATGCTTCCTACCTCGGGGAAAAGGGAATGAGGCTGGAAAGCATTTGCTAGCTTAGAAGGAAAATTTGCTGCAATGTACCTGGACAAGGCAAAACACTGGGGTTCTTTTATCCTACAGTGGTTGTTTTCATAATTCCTCTAACCAAACAGTTGGTGATTCTATTTTATGACTGGCTCTAGGATTTCTCCAGATCGGAATCTGGAAGGACGCAGTGGCTCAGGTCACAGTAAGTTCCCAAACCACTGCAGGAGCGATGGTGACCTTCAGGCTGGGTGATGTTATCACTGCGAGAGCTCTGCACGTTTGCAAAACGACAGATTTACAGTGAATACTAAAGGCTGTTAATTCCCACTGTGGCATAGGATGAGAAGCCATTAAGGCAGGGATTTATAAGAACGTTTAATCTCTTCAGCACCAACCACCTTCACTTGATGTTGCTCCAGTTCATGAGAGCTTGGCACCCTCCAGGCACATTCAGTTCAAGGTCCCAATTATATTCATTACTCACTTCCAGGCCCTTAGAATCTTTCAATCCATTCCATGTATTTTCCCCTAAACCTACTGTTCTCTGATTTTGCCTTACTATAGCGTACGATATAGTAATTCAGAGAAGCCTCAGAGCTGTTCAGACAGAACATTAAGTGGGACAGTGTTCCCAAATGCAGAGCGACAACAAAATCCCTCATTTCCAGCAAATTTGGAGCCTGTTTGTCACCATCGTGTTTTTCTCACCTCCAAAGCTTCCATCAGCTGCTCCCCTGTCGCGATGTTGGGCACGTGGATCGTTGTGCTGAAAGCATTCAGCATTTCCATCTCCTGCAGGACATCTTTGCGGCTGGTGGTTCCAATGATCAGAAGCTTGCGACCCTGTCCAGACAATGGAATAAGCATCAGGAGAGGGAAAACAAGAGAGGAACCAGCCTTGGGAAGCTTCAGCTAATGACAAACGAGAAGCAACCACGTAAAAATGCCACTGAAAGTAACATTAATAGAATTATATTTGTCCATAATTGAAACAGCCAACATCAACAATTCCAGACCAGGATCAGATTCCAGAGGTAGCGCAATGCCACCGTTGTGGCACACAGAAGACCCACCTATACTCATTTTCCTATCTTACTTTTCCTTCCAAATTCCTCATTGTAAACAGCTGGATCCTCGTCCAATTTAGAAGCCCAAGCAACCTCCACTCCTAAAACCACCTCTTGGCTGCCTCCTGGCGAGCAGCCCCTCTTTAGAAACCCTGGCAGGGAATTCTCTGCCATCACACAGACACTTCAGTGGTTTTACAGCTCACGTTTAAGGGCAGAGGTTCCTGTAAGATTGCACGACTTCCCATGGCCATGGTGGTTGTATGGAAGGGGATTCCAAAGGCTGGCAGGCTCCAAGCTCAAACCGACAGAGTGCTCACCACAGAATCACAGAAGCATGGAATTATGGAATCATAGAATTGTTTGGTTGGAAAAGACCTTTGAGATCATGCAGTCCAACCATACCTGTCCACGACTGAACTATCTCTGAGCACCTCATCTGCCCATCTGTTAAACCCCTCCGGGGATGGAGTCACTCCCCCTCATCCCATCACTCTAGGCCCTTGTAAGAAGTCCATCTCCAACTTTCCTGGAGCTTCTTTCAGTCCAGGAAGCTGCTCTAAGGTCTCCTCGGAGAGTTTTTTTCTCCAGGCTGAACAACCCAAATTCTCTCAGCCTGTCCTCACAGCAGAGGTGCTCCTGCTCTCAGATTATCTTCATGGCTTCCTCTGGACCAGTTCCAACAGCTCCATCTCCTTCTTATGTTGAGGATTCCAGAACTGCACATAGGACTCCAGATGAGGTCTCACAAGAGAGGAATAGAGGAACAGAATCCCCTCCCTCACCCTGCTGGCCACGCTGCTTTGGATGCAGCCTAGGACATGGTTGGCTGCCTGGGCTGTGAGCACACAAATTTTCAGCTGTCTCCATGTCTGGACAAGGTTGATGAAACAGTTTAAACATGGGCTTTGAAGCTGGGTGGATCAAGACCCCCAAGACCTCTTGAACCATCATCTCCTCGTGAAGCACAGGAGCCTGGTACAAACACCACCAACATTCACTCTGAAGTTACCATGCAAGGATGCCCCGGTACTCAGCACTGGTGAGGCCGCACCTCACATTCTGGGTTTAGTTTTGGGCCCCTCACTACAAGAAGGACATTGAGGAGCTGGGGCGCATCCAGAGAAGGGAACGGAGCTGGGGAACAAGTCTGGAGAACAAGTCATATGAGAAGCAGCTGAGGAACCTGGGGTTGTTTAGCCTGGAAAAAAGGAGACTGAGGGGAGACCTCCTTGCTTTCTACAACTGCCTGAAAGAAGGTTGAGGTGAGGCCCATGCTGGTCTCTTCTTCCAAGTAACAAGCAATAGGACGAGAGGGAATGGCCTCAGGTTGCACCAGGGCAGGTTCAGATTGGACATTAGGAAAAAATCCTTCACCAAAAGGGTTCTCAGGCCCTGGCAGAGGACATTGAGGGGCTGAAGCGCACCTGGCGAAAGGGAACAGAGGTGGAGAAGGGTCTGGAGCCCAGGGGCTATGGGAGCAGTTGAGGGACCTGGGGCTGTTCAGCCTGGAGGAGAGGAGGCTGAGGGGACACCTCATCGATCTCTGCAGCTCTTGGACAGGAGGTTGGAGCCAGGTGGGTGCCGGGCTCTTCTCCCAAGTGACAGATGATGGGATGAGAGGGAATGGCCTCAAATTGCCCCAGGGCAGGTTCAAATTGAACATCAGGAAAAATTTCTTGACTGAAAGGGTCCTTGGGCACTGGCAGAGGCTGCCCAGGGAGGTGGTGGAGTCTCCATCCCTGGAGGGGTTTAAAAGATGGGCAGACAAGGTGCTAAGGGATGGTTCAGTAGTGGACAGGGACAGTTGGACTCCATGATCTCAAAGGTCTTTTCCAACCAAGCAATTCTATGATTCTAAAAGGTGCTTTCAAATCGTGAAGATACACTTGAGATAACAGAACTGACACTCGCTTGAAACCTTCAGAAGGCAAAGACAGGGATCAGCCACAGATTTGACTGAGAAAATGTCATCTCCATTCTGATTGACTCCACTGTCATGGTTACTCTGGATCTCCTCAACATATCACCCTCGGCATGTTTGTTCAGTTCAGAAATAAAGCTGCTGTATCTGATATCCCATCCGCTGTAACTCAGTGAGCAGTACAAGCCCTACCAGGAGGATTTCTGCTGCCTCATTCAAAATCTGCACCAAGGCCTACATGTCCTGGTAGGCACCTCCACACAGTGTTCTCCTCATACAGGTAGGGCACAAGAGGACAAAGGCAGCCCAAGAGACTCCTGAGCAGGACTGAACCCTCCAAACACACACCAACCAACCCCTCTGGAAGCACAGAAGCTCTATCATCACTACTGATCCCCTTTCAAGCTCTCACAACTCTTTTAAATCCAATTATTCCTGTGTGGAACACTCCAAATCGAGAAGAGACAGGTATGAGACTGCATTAATAACAGCTTCCCAGGAACTACGAGCATTCTGGGGGAGGGAAAAGCAGGCAGCAAGGCAGCATCTGCTCCCAAACCCCAGTGTGGGCGCAGTGCCTGGCTCGGCATCCATCCAGGGAATAACCAGTGCAGGCTGACAGCAGAGACCTGAGCATGAAGTCCAGATGAAGATCATGCTCTATTGGAACGACAATAGAGTCCAGTATTGGGGTTCATCAAAGAGGTCTCACCAGGAAAGGAACTGAGCAGCACAGAGCTGCGATCAGAGAGGTGAGTTTTACCTCCGTAACATCAGGAATCCGTGTGTGATCCCATTCCCTGCTCACAGAGCCCAGCTGCCACCTCCCTCCTCCCTGAGAAGCCACCCACGCTCTGGACTCTAGAGCAAACCACTTCCTGAAGAGCCAGCCCAGGCAGAGAAAACCAAACCACAGTGCTGAGTCAAACCCCCAGACCTGCTGTAAACCAGGTCAGCGGACAATTGCCACCCACAAAAATGACACTAAATGGCTTAGTGCCACCAGCGGAATTGGCCCCCGTAGCCAGTTCTGTCAACACACCAGCTCAACGCTGAACCGAACACAAACTGCAAACACACAAACATTTTTAGAATGGCAAGAGAGTAAAACAAAAGTCATTCTTCTACCACACGAACCCCAAGTGCTCTGTATGCAACCCCTACCACCCCAAATGTAATTTAAATCCATCACAGAGGTGGAGAAATCAATGGGAAACAATGGGATGGTCAGAAATATGGAATAACTTCCCTAAAGAGGCCCTTGTAAATTGATGGGGGTGAACAGGGAGGTCTATAAAATCAAAGATGGGCTAAAGAGAGAAGAGGAAAGACGTTCCTGCTCCTGTAAGAGTGTTGGACCAGATGACCTGTGAAGGTCCCTTCCAACCCAAAGCATTCTATGATTCTACGAACTTGGCTTTTCAGGAGCTGAAGATCATTTGGTGTTGGACTTGTTACCAGGACAGTTCCAGCTCCCGTTCCTCTATCAACAGGGATCAGACACAGGCACGGCACGTGAGTCTGGATTGCCCCTTTTAGGCAACAGAAGTGCCGCAGTTCAGAGCCAAGGATCATAGAATAATTTGGGTTGGAAGGGACCTTTAAAGGTCATCCAGTCCAACCCCCCACAGATCCCTCCATGCTGATGGGGAGAGGTGCACATCCTGCCCTGCTGCCTTCTGGCAGTGGGATAAGCCCAGATTTCGCTTCTCCATTACAGGGGTTTTATCTGAACAAAGGATAGAATCATGGTATGAGACTCCAAGAGCAAGAGAGGAATTAGTTTCAACTACATTTCCAAGCATTATGAGATCAATACTTCAGCACAGCACCCACTTCCTGACAGGCACCCTATTACTGCATCAACTACTGAGGACAGACCAGAACGTACAAGAATTACCGAGATTCTGCTCCAAGCAGACAGAGTCTCAACATGTCCTGGAGTCTCAGATTACGGAATTCCAGCAAACTCAGACAGCCCCAGGGCAAGGGGAGGTGAGGGGAACCTGAATGATGAGATAACCAAGTTCTGGTGACCACTGATGGCCTCCTGGTCACCCACTGGCTGCTCCTTCAACGTTGAACCCTTGTGTATTTTTCTGCCTATGTTCCGGGGATCAATAATTCTTCACATGGAATGAGAGGACACAGCTCTGGATAGATTTAACAGATGTATCAGCATCTCCAACTGCCACAATCCCCTGGAACTAGCCCCAACCTCAACAGAAATTGCACCCCAAGGGGCCTGACCATCCCAGAGGGAAGGTGGAAGGCTGCTGATCACCCAGAAGTGTTACCTCCCTTGTGGGTTCCTCACTTGAGCTCAAAACCCCCAAGCATCTCCATGCCCAAATCCAATCTTTTGTGCAGAAACATCTGAAGGCAAGGTCGCTGCTGCCTGGATTTGCTTCCAATTCACACCAAGTGACGTGGAATCAGGAATGCATCTGGGATTGTATCAAACAAGGAGATTATTTCCCCCTTTCCCCTGTCAACTTTCATAAATCGGCCAAAGCCTCCGGTGTCCCGGTGAGGAAAGGGGCCGGGGGCCTCTGGGAGCAGTGGAAGGGCATCCACAGGAGCAGTGGAGAGCATCTCGCTACGCCAGACGGTCCCTAACACTGCACAAATTGTACGTCCAGCTTAGCGCGGGGATGCGCGATGGGCTTTCACCCTGGGAGCCGATTGTTAGCTTTTCACGGGAAGCAGCAGGGAAGCACATGTGAACCCTCGGCAGGGCTGGTGAGTGTCTCCAGGCCTTGTGTGACTCTGCATGTAGATGAAGCAGCTTCGGCTTTTGGAGCTGCTGCTGCTTAGTTCTCAGCGAAGTCCTTTTCTCCCGCTCGGCTCCCTGCTGCGACAGAGCTTTTCAGGCTTTCTATCCCCCCCAGCCTCTTCTCCTGCACAACACAGGGAAACTCGATCGGAATAAAGACCCAAGAGAACGTGGTTTATTTTCTTCTCTTCAATCCATTTCAGAAAAGCTTTTTAATTGGTTTAAAAGAAGATGTGAAACAAAATGCAGTGTTTTCAGTCGTCTTGAACGAGTAGTAACAGATACCAGGATTTAATCATCGCTGAGTGGAACCAGTGAGCATGAGTGTGACTGGGAATTTAAAGCAAACTCTGAGATGCTTCCACTTTATTTAACGTGTTCGCTCGGGAAACTTCTGTAAAGCACGAACAAGCCAGGAAGCCCAGGAAACCAGAAGCTTCCAGTATTTGCCCTTCCTACACCGCGCTAAAATACAGCCTCACTGGGAAGAGGGGAGGCTGGGAGGCAGCATTCATAAACCAATTCAACAGACACATAGACCTCAATGCATAATTAATAAGATTTCATCCCAGAAAATGCTCCTCCTGCACCCGGAGCTACAGGAATCGTAGGGAGCTGCTTGCACATTAAGACTCAGCAAGGGATGTGACAACGCTGTGTGAATACATAATCCGGGCGACAAAGATGGGCGGCTGCCACGCACCCCGCGCTTCCCACTCGCTCCCTGCTCATGGTTCCAACTGCTCCATCATTCCTGTTGCTCAGCTTTTCAAAGCTGCTCCACATTTCTACCTGAAAGGAGGTTGTAGAGAGGAGGGTGCTGGCCTCTTCTCCCAAGTGACAGGGGACAGGACAAGAGGGAATGGTCTCAAGCTCCACCAGGGGAGGTTTAGGCTGGACATTAGGAAAAAATTTTTCACGGAAAGGGTCACTGGGCACTGGCAGAGGCTGCCCAGGGAAGGGGTTGAGTCCCCTTCCCTGGAGGTGTTTAAGGCACGGGTGGACGAGGTGCTAAGGGGCATGGTTTAGTGTTTGATAGGAATGGTTGGACTCGATGATCCGGTGGGTCTCTTCCAACCTGGTTATTCTATGATTCTATGATTTCATGCCCCTCTGGCTGCTGAACTGGTCCAGAGCCTCTCAGACAGTGAAGGAGAAAGGGCATCATCCCCCCATCATCTCACCAATGCTTTTCCGCAGCATGGGGCTTGCCTGGTGTGTCCCAGGACAGCTCATTTGCACAAGGAATGAACCCAAACCATGATCCCAGGCCCACAGGAATTCACGGTGGTTTGAGCTCCTGGCAAAGTCAATCCTGTTGAGGCGATCCAAGTACATTTAACACACGTATCCGCATCTCCGACTGCCACAACCCCCTAAAACCAGCTCTTCCCTCCACAGAAATTGCTCCCCAGGGGACCTGGCCATCCCAGAGGGAACATGGAAGGGCGTTGATCCCCCAGCAGCATTATCTCCCTCAGGGGTTCCTCACTTGAGCACAAACCCCTCCAAGCATCTCCATCCCCAAATTCAATGTTTTGCACAATGAACCTCAGAGCAGAGCAGCCCTTTTCCTGCCCGACTCCACCTCTCACATACCGCTTTGGGGCTTTAATTAAACAAAACACACACACCGTGACTGCCACAGGGAACCCAGAGGAAACACCCATGAGGAAGAACCCTGGCAGCAGAACCACCTGGCCAGGCCAGCCCAAAGGGCCTCTCTAAGCCAACGTCCTGACTTCTACAGGAGCCAAGAGCGGACACTTAGGAAAAAAGAAATCCCATCATCAATCACACAGTGACATTTCCTCGGAAAACTCTCTCTCCCCTCCAACAATTTATGGCTTAAGTCACCATAATATCGGCTGTCAGCCCCGCGCCTTCCAGCCTGCAGGGCATTGCAAACATCGCAAATCTCCAGCAACATGCATCAACTTGGTGAATATCTGAGAGCTTCAGCCCTGCTCCCCGCTTCCAGGAGAGTTGGGTGCCAAGGAAAGTGCATCTAAATGGCAAAATACACTCACAGAAGCATGGAATTGCTTGGTTGGAAAAGACCTTTGAGATCACGGAGTCCAACCATCCCTGTCCACTACTGAACCATCCCTTAGCACCTCGTCTATCTGGCTTCTAAACTCCTCCAGGGATGGAGACTCCACCACCGCCCTGGGCAGCCTCTGCCAGTGCCCAAGAACCCTTTCAGTCAAGAAATTTTTCCTGATGCTCAATCTGAACCTGCCCTGGGGCAACTTGAGGCGATTCCCTCTCATCCCATCGTCTGTCACTTGGGAGAAGAGCCCAGCACCCACCTGGCTCCAACTTCCTGTCCAAGAGCTGCAGAGATCGATGAGCCTCCCCTCAGCCTCCTTTTCTCCAGGCTGAACAGGTCTCTCAGCCCAGAACCCATGGGCTCCAGCCCCTTCCCCAGCTCTGTTCCCTTCTCTGGACACACTCCAGCCTCTCAATGTCCTCCGTGCAGTTAGGGGCCCAAAACTGAACCCAGGATTCGAGGTGCGGCCTCACCAATGTTAATACCATGACAAGATTTTAGTTAGCAACCATTCCTCATTAACATCCAGTCAGGTGAAGCTCTGCTCTCCTGTAAAAGCCCTTGAGGTCTTAACACTCAGAGGACAGTGATACAACAAATGATTTAATATTTTAAGTTCCTTTAACAATCAAGCTCAATTTTTGCTATTGATTTATGGGAACAACCATTGCCTGGTACCGTGGAAACACCCAGCAACAGCTCAGTGATTACAGGAGATAACGACGATCATAAAATCATAGGACATCCTCAGCTGGAAGGGACTCACAAGGATCACTGAGTCCAACTCCTGTCCCAGCACAGGACACCCCAACATTCACACCACGGGGCTAAGGGCATTGGCCAAAGGCTTCTGGAATATTATCAGGCTTGGGGTCACAACTGCTTCCCTGTGAGCAGTTCCAGTGCTCCACCACCCTCTGGGGGAAGAAACTTTTCCTAACATCCAACCTAACCCTCCCCTGACATCTTCCTGCCATTCCCTTGGGTCCTTTTATTGGTTGTGAGAGAGATCAGCGTCTGCTCCTCCTTCTCCCCTTGTGAGGGAGCTTCAGATTGTAATGACATCTCCCCTCAGCCTTCTCTTCTCCAGGCTAAACAGACCAAGGGACTTCAGCTGCTTCCCCTCAGAAGATAAACCCTTCGCCAACTCCATGCCCTCCTCTGGACGCTCTCCAGTAGCTTTAGATCCTTTTTATCCCGTGCTGCCCAGAACTGCACCCAGTGCTTCAGGGCCCATGGCACCACGATTTAGTTGACAATACTAGATCTGAATGGTCTTTTCACCCAAGTCTCTAAGGAAAACAATCCTCACGCAGATGTTACTGCTCCCAGGATATGAAAAATGACAAACAAATTTAGGCTGGGCTTCTCTCCTCCTCCTGACACCAACCTGCAGGTTTTTGCTGTACGCTGTTTATTCACGCAGACAGGAAAATTCCAGGGAGCAACAGAAAAAATGACAAACAAAAAAGCAGAATTCCTGCCTGTCTGTCTCACTCAGCCCAAGTTTCAGAACTGTTATCGCTCATGATGTTCTTAAGGCCTCATCAGGGTAGGAAGCGCAGACAGGATCAGCATGAGACACAGGACCCTGAGCTTTCCTCACCCACTGTCATGAATTTCAAGCTAAGAACAAATTAAAACCCTGAAATCCACAGTCATACATTCCTCAGAAATCAATTGCTAATCAAGGAGGGAGCACACAGTTCCGCCAGGGATTGATTTGGACTGACCTGGTCCTTGATTAACTGGAAAGCAGACAGACTGCGTGACTGAGTTTGACATGGGGAGGGTTAAGCTTGCCTCTTTCACCAGGATTTCGAGGGCTGATTGCAGAAGGTTCAGTTAATGAGCTAACTAGAGTTGAATCCCTTGTGGTTATCCTAGAAATGTCTAACAGAACAATCAGCAGCGGGCCAGGATTAACCGGAATGCGGCAGAGAATGGCAGGGCCGGCACTGGCAGCACAGCAGCCGTCAGCGAGGCTCAGAGTCCTCCTCTGCCAACGTTACTACACGAACAGTGCTCTTGCCCCTCGATCAAACCTGGAGGGGCTACAAGAAACCTGGGGAGGGACTCTTTACAAAGGCACGGAGCGGCAGGACAAGGAGGAATGGCTTTAAACTGGAGAGGGGCAAATTTAGACTAGACATAAGGAAGAATTTTTTCACGAGAAGGATGGTGAGGCCCTTGCCCAGGTTGCCCAGGGAAGTGGTGGCTGCCCTATCCCTGGAGGTGTTTAAGGCCAGGTCAGATGAGGCTTGGAGAAACCTGATCTGGTGGGAGGTGGCCCTGTCCATGGCAGGGAGTTGGAACTGGATGATCTATAAGGCCCCTTCCAACCCAAACCATTCCATAATTCCATGATCCTATTGTATGATCCCCTCCTTACCTGGGGAGGAGCCTTCTTTAGCAGGACCAGAAGGGCTTGCAGCACCAGATTAGAGAACCGTGGTCCAATAGGGACATAATCTGAAATGAAAAACGCATTTTAATGCCCACTAAACCACTTTACTGTATCAAAACCAGTTCAAGGCTCCCGAAGTAAACGATTCCAGATTGGTTTTGGTTTTGCACTATTTCCATATTGCAAATCTTTCAACGTTACTGCTCAGCAGACAGCACAGCGTGCTCTCATCATCCTAACTCACCTAGCAGCCTCTCGATGTCGTCCACGACAACACAGCTGAGTTGGGACTTGTATGCATCATCAAAGATCTGCAAAACAGCAAAGTGACTCATGGTTAAATCTCAGCAGCAAAATTACAATGGTCATGATGGGACCTGTTGATGTGTTTTTAACTAAACAGTGTGGTATTTAGGGGAATAAATAGAGAATGGAACAGGTAAGTACCAAGAGATTAGACTCTGCCTGTATTTAATAAAATGTTGTTATCCCAATGAATTCAGAGCTCAGTTTTGTTCATTTTCCCCATAAACTATGTAAAAATACCAGTTCCCTGTATTTAATCACTAGCAATGGACAAAACAGAGCCCTGTTCATCTGTTTTTGGAGCTGGGACAATACTGATGATACACCACCACGCAGCAATCCGCACAACTGCAGTGCAATCACACAGCTTTTCCACTCCGGCTGGAGACGAGTGGCTTTCCGAAACTGCACCACAGGGAGAGGAGATCAGCTCAGGTACAGATCCAGCCTCCACATCCCCCTTCAGAGAGCAGCAAACCAGTGTCCTGCAAAGCTTTGGATTTAAACAGGTGACACTGAGGACCTCAGTGGTACCACAGGCCCCCCTCCAGCACACACGACCTCAAGGGAAGCCCAACAGTCTTGAATCTCAATGACAAACCGAGGTTCCAGCTCTGAGAACAAAGAATCATGGAACCGTTTGGTTGGAAAAGACCTTTGAGCTCATCAAGTCCAACCATACCTGCCCACATTGCTGTCAGAAACCACGAACTGATCTGAGTAACATCTCACTCACACATTTCACTCAAGATCACTCAGATAGATACGTAAGTGCTGGCTTCCCTAAATGAAATCTCCTTCCTTCCACCTGGCGACTTGAAATGATTTGAGATGTTCAAGCTGTCTGCACCCTCCCTGCTCCCCAAGTTGTTAAAAAAATGTTGTTTAGCTGAACATTAGCACCTCAGAACTGCTCCTGGTCTCATCCAGCAGGATCTCTTCTTCCCAAGTGCAACCCTAAGCCCCTCCTGCCTCCTTCTTTGCAGGCAGAGCTCCAGCCTTGCTTACCACACAGCGGGACTTTGGTTTCCCCATTAGTCATGGTTACATGTCAGACTCAACTGGGCCAGAGCCTAGAAACCCTCCCTGACTCACTCAGTGCTATAAAAACATCCACTCCATTTTATAATAAAGCTGGAGAGGGGCTCTTGACCAGGGGGTGTAGGGACAGGACAAGGGGGAACTGTTTTGAGCTGAGAGAGGGGACATCAAGATGAGAGGGATTGAAAGAGGGGAGACTGAGATGAGATCTGAGGGAGAAATGTTTTGCTGTGAGGCTGGGGAGGCCTTGGCCCAGGTTGCCCAGAGCAGTGGTGGCTGCCCCGTCCCTGGAGGGGTTCAAGGCCAGGCTGGATGGGGCTTGGAGCCCCCAATACAGCGGGAGGTGTCCCTGCCCATGGCAGGGGGTGGGACTGGATGGGCTTTGAGGTCCAAACCATCCCATGACTGTGATTCTATAAATATAGGCACAGGAGTTTAGGAGCTACAGAGAGCAGTAAACACAGTCATGGTGTAATTAACATTTCCATCCACTAGATCACACAGAAGTGGGCTGTAATCAGGCAAGAGTAGGACAAACACGCACCTTCTTCATGGCTTGGCACTTGGCTGTTTCTGAAAATCCAATCATCTTATCAGGAGAGCAGATCTTGATAAAGGGAAAGTTGGATTCTTCTGCTATTTTTGCTGCCAGCGCAGTCTTCCCGCTGTGGGGGGGACCTGAAAAAAGGACAAATGGAATGGAAGGAAGGATGAGGGGGAAAACAAGCCTGGTAGGGTTCAGCGTGGATGTTAAGCAGGTTTATGCTCTCATTCCCAGGGCTCTGTGTTTTGAAACACCCTTGCAGAAGGGACACACTAACTCCCAGTGCAATCCCGTCCTCCAGAGGAAGGAAACCAATGCCATTATTTGAGTTCACACAGACTGCTTTGCTGGGAAACTAACACAAAAGAGAATATCACACGTTTTGTAGGACTGGCCCCAAATCAGCCTGTGTTTGAGTTTTGGAGAATCTTCTTGCACTACGGTTATGAATTCTGCACGTACTGAGGCAAACAAGGCAACAGCATCAATACCAAGGAAATATCAGCACAAGGAACCTGTAACCTGCCTGAATTCTCACCATAATAATGTAAACAGAGACCAAAGACACATCTCAGGTCTACAGATCAATAAAAATCAAGTTGGAGGTAGTGCACGCAAGCGACACGTTGGCCACAAGCACAGAACTATTCAGGGCATCCATTCAAGGTTAATTTCAAAGCACCAGATCACTAAGAAATAGTGGGAATCCACATTTTTCTCCTTCAGGAAAAGAAAGAGGGAAGCTCTAAATTCTACCCAAATATCTGCAGTGTAGATACTGGACCTGCTTTTCTCAACTCTTCCTGTTCAGTAACAGTCTAGATAGAACCAAGCCACCTTTGCCTAACAACAGGCACCTAAAGGCAAGCAGAGAAGATGTGACTAGAACTCATTAAATAGAATTACGGAATAAATGAGGTTGGAAAAGCTCTCTCAGCTCATCCAGTCCACCCCCACCGTGCTGACTGAACCACATCCCAAAGCACCACATGTACACTTTTTGAACCCCTCCAGGGACGGAGACTCCACCCTTGCCCTGGGCAGCCTCTGACAGGGCTTCACCACTCTGGCAGTTAAGAAATTTTTCCCAATATCCAACCTAAACCTCCCCTGGCACAACTAGTGGCCATCACCTTTCACTTCTTACTTTGGAGAGGAGCCCAGCACCCACCTCACCACAACCTGCCTTCCAGGAGCTGCAGAGAGCGATGAGTTCTCAGTTAATTACACTGAGAAGCTCTCTAGTGACTTCGAAGAGAATTTAGACAACCCGCTCAGCTGGAGAAGTCAGTGCTGTACAGCACCCACAGTCTGGTTATTAGCTGCACACTCACATCTCCGTTGTGCCAAGAACAGGAATCTCACCCAAATAAACCAAAAGGGACCAATTCCATTTTTCCTCTCACATTTCTTTACACGCAGTCACCCGATGTAACACATCACCACCTGGGTACCTGACAGAGAAGCTTCTCAGAAGCTGCTCTGTTTCTAAATACCTATTTTTCCTACACGTACCTTCTAGGAGAACGCTGACCAGCGGGGTGCGGTCGCTGTTCTTAGTCTGTTGAACAAGCAGCTCCCCATCATCCAACACCCTTGTTACCGGGTCGCCCCATTTAATGATCCCATTCATGATGTAGCTGGCATAGTCCTCCTGGTTAGTTCCGAAGGCCTGTGTTAAGAGAGGAAACATTTATTTTACCAAGCAATTTTGCAACACATCAGAAAAACAGGAAACAATTAAGAATCAGCAAAATGACACAGCCCAAGACTCCAGAAGCTGCTCAAGCGAGGCCGTCGGTGCTGTCAGACCCACTGGGGACACACGGCACTTTGGTTCAAGGGACTGAACATGGCTGGGGACATTGCACACTTACGAACATCTTCTCATACACCCTTAAAACGAATTCTAACCTGCGCACGTTGCCAGCGGGCTCTGAATCCACATCAGTAAAGGACGATTGTCAAAAAAGAGACTTATACCTCCTGTCATGGCTGTCATGCACTAAGAGAAATGGCCTAAAAGGGAGAGGGGCACATACGACAAGGAGAAGAAATTCCAGGTTGCTTCCTTTACTTGTTCTACTCCTTCTTCGTGATTCATGAATGTTACAAAAATTACAAATCAGAGTCTTGGCACTGCAGATGAAAAGAGGCTCCCTGCTTCCATGCCTACAACCCAGGATGCAGTAGGTCAGCCCCCAGAGGGGAGCTGCTGCCCCACGTCATTAGCGATACGGGGGAACTCTACAACAGGAGTTGTCTAGAACAAACTTACTGGTTTGATGTCATTCTCCAAAGATGCAAAGAAGTCTCCTCTTGTCACTCGCAAGCTCTCGGCCTTCTCCATATCCACTTCCACTTTGTTGCTGGCCTAATAAAGGCAATAAAAGACATTGAAGCAAAGCAGTCCCCCACACAAACCCTTATCAGCTTCCATCCATGGATCCAACCCTGCAGTTGGTCGGTATCACAAGAGAAATGCTGCTTCCCAAGCCGTTTCTTGGGCGTATGCTGGATACCAGTGGAGCAACCATCACCTTCACAGAGCCACATCCATCCACCCGCCCCAGGAACCCATCAAGGAGCAGTTGTTCCAAAACAAGAGTATGGCCAAAACCCCACATTTCAAAGAAGCCACCCCAGCTAAGAGCAGGATGGAGGCTCAGCGCCATCCTTGTTGCTGCTGTGCTAACTCAACTACACGAACCAAGTGTTAGAGAGGCTCCGACTGGTGCCCAGCGTGGGATTTATCTCACTTAGGTCTAATTTCTACAGGTTATTGAGCTGTACAGGTTCCCTTTAGAGGAGGGAACTGCTCTCTCTGTTCAGAAAAACTTGGTTGAGCTCTCTGGGCGCTGGAGAAGAAGGGGACAAAGCCTCCTTCCTTGTGAGCGTGTTTCAGAAAGACAAAGCGAAGTTTAATTTCACCCAACTCTGAATCCTTGACAACTGAGCCAAAACCAAGAACTATTCCCACACCTCTGCTTCAGGAGGTTTCAGTTTTCTACTCAAGCCATGCACTCTCCTCTTCGTACAAGAAGTCTTGAAGGTAAGTAAATACTGGATTTCTTTCTGCTTTATCTTTATTTGTTTCATTTCAGCCAAACCCATGAGCCTTCCCTTCAGTGCCACTCGGAATAAACAAACCACAGGCAGCTCAGCTCATCTTCAAAGTGAAAAGCCCCTCCTGCCACTCCCAAACCATCCAGCAGCGCTGAAAAGCCAATGGTTGAAAGCAAACCCACAGCAGAGCCAGCTCCACCGCACCCTCCTGAGGATCCTGCCCCAACCTCACCTCCAGGCACCCCCAGGAGGGGCCCAAAGCTGCCCCCACCAGGGTGGAAGGGATTTTTAATATCTGAGTACTACTTGAACACCAGAGACTTTATTCAGATGGCTGGAGATTTAAATCCAGCTCTGGATGCGTCACCGAGTGTGGCTGCAGCTCCGCAATACCGAGCGGCTCCGTTTGCAGGATGATTTGTAGAGCTGCAAGCATATTGATGGCCTTGGGCAGCAATCAGGAATTAAATGGATTTGAAGCAAGTTTTCCACTCAACAGCATACGAGCGCTGGCTGCTCCGTACTAATCCCACAGGCACAAGCTGCCGAGGATCCCGGGCAGAGTTAGAGATAGCGGCAACAGGATTAGTCACGAGCAGGGGCAGAAAGGGAGCTGTGAAAAGCAATCTTTTAGTTACCTGCATAGGCAGAAACCTGTTTCAAAGGAGCACAGAACATGAGACAAAGGATCTTCACTCCTTTCCACCAAAGGCCAGCCTTGAGAAGCTTTTGATAATCTCCGAATTTCCCCATAACACCACAGCAAATGTTTCTGGATCCCAAACCAAGGATGCAAGTTCCATTTCTATTGCAAGTTCCTTGAGACTGACACCCCCACCAGCTTCCCCCAGAGAGCTCAGGAGGCAAAAAGACAGAACTGCGAGGGGTTTCTTGGAAGGCAAAGAAACCTGTCACCCCTGCCTGGGCCAAGGCGATGGACAAGTCAAAGAACTGTGACTCTCAAAGACGTCTTTTGGAGACATCAACTTCTGATGAGGATCAGCTCCAGGAACAAGGAGCGCTCTCGAGCACAGCGAGGGAAAAATAGTGAGAGAAACAATCACACTGCTTGTCTGTCAGGGTTGCTAAGGTTGAACAGGAACTTTGGGAGCTAGGCTGGCCAGGAACACTGTGCCAAACATGGGACCAGAATCAGATTTGCCCCATTCCTGCATGTGTTGAAGGCCAGGCTGGATGGGGCCTTGGGTAGCCTGGTCCAGTGGGATGTCCCTGCCTATCACAGGGGGTTGGAACTGGATGATCTTTAAGGTCCCTTCCAACCTAAACTATTCTATGATTCTATGACGGCCAGAATCTCACCCACCGAGCAGAAACACAGGGTGCCAAATGTGTCACACTGGTGGGTCTGTAGCACAGGTCAATCTCTCTTCTACAAAACAAAGGGGAGGGAAGGTACCTGAAATGCTACCAGCAGACTCCTGAAGCCATTTGTACACTTCAAACCAGGGGATTTTCTTTCTTTCCTACTCCTTAATAAGTTATACACTTTAATTTTTAACTCACACTGAGAGATTATCAGAAAAGTTTAAATGATTCAGAAGAACAATGCCCCCTGATTTCCAATTTGTGCTCTTGCTGCTCATACGCGCTGCTGAAAACTAGGTCAAGCCTATGATGTATATTTTACATTGTAGGAGAGAATAAAATACCTTGGTGCCTCATTTGGCTGAAGCCATCTTCCAAATAAACAATAAGAGTATCCAAAAATACTGCATCAAAGCGTTTGGGATGAAAAGCACAGCATCGCTGCTTCACATGTGGATAAACACACAGATATCAGTGAGATCCCAGTCATATTCCAGCCTAGAGGAGAGGCTGCTCTCCTACAGTTCCTCACTGCCATCTTCTCTCACTGTACCATCGTGGCACCACAGGGAACACATCAAACCATAAATGGCTCCCAAACACCCCTAGAATTCAAGCATTGAATAAACATCAGCTACGAGGACAGGCTGAGAGAGTTGGGACTGTTCAGCCTGGAGAAGAGAAGGCTCCTGGGAGACCTTAGAGCAGCTTCCAGTGCTGAAACAGGCTCCAGGAAAGCTGAGGAGGGATTTTTCACAAGGGCCTGGAGGGATAGGACAAGGCAAAATGGCTTTAAATTGGAAGGGGAAGATTTAGATTAGACATTAGGAAGAAATTCTTTACACTGAGGCTGGGGAGGCCCTGGCCCAAGTTGCCCAGAGCAGTGGTGGCTGCTCCATCCCTGGAGGTGTCCAAGGCCAGGTTGGATGGGGCTTGGAACAACCGGATCCAGAGGGAGGTGTCCCTGCCCATGGCAGGGGTGGAACTGGATGGGCTTTGAGGTCCCTTCCAACCCCAACCATTCTGTGATTCTACTGTTAGCAAAATTAATTATTTAAGAAAAATGTTTTGCTTGCAAAGGGATGAAAATCATAGAATCACATCAAAACACCTCCAGAGGTGTTGCCTGTTTTTTGAGACAGAACAGAAAAAAAACAAGAAGCTGTCCATGTCCATGGTTTGTTTGCTACAGAAAAGAATTAATAGCTTCCAAGTATTATGGCTATAAAGAGAAATCAGCAGGAAGAGCCATTTTCCCTTTAGAAGAGCATTCCCAAGAGAATATAAACTCTGAGTAGCCAAATGAGTTACAATTAAATGAAAACACAATTTGCTCTCTTCATATTTGATGTTGAAGAGATTTTTTATTTAAAAACACCCCAGTGATCTGGAAGTGCTGCCAAAGGCTTTGCTCTGCAGCAACTCACACCAGCTCTTGGCCACTGGAGCCAAGGGGCTGTGTCTTTCAGCTCCCTCTTCACAAACTCATCAGCTCGTATTTCAACACCATCGAATACTGGGGTTTGCATCTGGATTCAGATGCCCTGACATTTCATGGGCCTGAACTTCTCTCTGGTTCAAGATATCCTGACCAACCACAGCCAGCAGACACTGCGCCTCGAGAGTGGAGGGAACCGGGAACCTGACATGTCTCTGTGGACACCGAGATGACCATCAAGTGAGTTCTTTTTGGAACAGAAGATGTACCAGCTTCTTCTGAATTCTACCAAGACTTTACCATCATTAACATCCTCGAGAAAAGGCTCTTTCCACTGCTTAACCACTTCTTCACACAACGCACATCTCTGCTTTCAGCACAGCCCTGATGGTGTCATTTGCTCAGCTCCAAGTTCTTGCATTAGGGAAGAGTCAACAGTCATTCCCCGTGCCCCAGTTCCACTCACTTAGGATTTCACACCCTTTAACATATTTTTTCAGGCTGAGAAATCCCAGTCTAATCTTCCTTCCAGTGAAAACACTCCTCTACCTATCTTCCCTGCTACCTTTCTGTATCCTCATTCTCCCATCACCTCAAGGTAGGTGTCCCACGAGTAAACGGATTCAAATCCAGTAGGGATTTTGCCCATGACATCATCACAGAATCACAGAAACATGGAATGGTTTGGGTTGGAAGGGACCTCAAAGCCCACCTAGTTCCAGCTCTTGCCATGGGCAGGGACATCTCCCAGTGGGTCCGGTTGCTCCAAGCCCCATCCAACCTGGCCTTGAACACCTCCAGGGATGGAGCAGCCACCACTGCTCTGGACAACCTGGACCAGGGCCTCCCCACCCTGACAGCAAAACATTTCTCCCTAAAATCTCACCTAAACCTCCCCTGTTTCAGCCCAAAGCCATTGCCCCTAGTCCTGTCCCTCCAGGCCCTTGCAAAGAGCCCTCCCCAGCTTTCCTGGAGCCCCTTTCAGCTGCTCTAAGGTCTCCCCAGAGCCTTCTCTTCTCCAAGCAGGACCCCAACTCTCTCAGGCTCACTTTTGCTCTCTGTGCCTCTCCCAGTAAATTCTCATGTTGCAATTGCTTTTTTTTCTTCACTGATAAGGACTAAGCTGGTATCTCAAGATCATTGTAACTCCCCAGACATGACCTAAGTCATAGTCAGCTCAGTCCCTGTCACTGCCTGTACCTTTTGGAATTTCGCCTCCTCGGTATGGACTTAAATTCCCCAACTACATCTTGTGCACTCCTATTATTTTAAATCCCTTTTGCAGTTTCCATACCTGGCATTCATCTTCATGACCACAAAACAGCTTTGAGAACATACCTTCGCTTTTCCCCTCTCTTCACAGCTCATTCAAGAATATACAGAATTGCAGAGGCGCCAGCAGAGATTCCTCCAAGGTGACTGGCTGCTCTTATTTCCCCTTGTTGCCCAGATCCAATCCATAAACCAAGCTCAACATCTTCTTTTTCTTTTTTATCAACAAACATTGACAAAGCAATCCCATTCTCTCCCCACTGAGCTCTGCCAGAGCCACTTGGGAGCAGAACCATGTAAAAGCACAGTGAAAAGGTGGTGTCTGTCTCCTAAGATACACTGAGATGCCATTAGCTATTTGAAAGTCAATCTTCAGGAAAAGGTCTTCAAGACCAGGCTGGATGGAGCTTTCAGCAACCTGATCCAGGGGGAGGTGTCCCTGCCCACGGCAGCGTGTCAGATCTCACCTGACTTTGAGGTGCCTTCCAACCCAAACCATTCCATGATTCTATTTTCCCTTTTTCGCCCCAGTGAGAGGACAGGACTGACCTTAATGTGTCTGTTCATAGCAGTAGACTGAGCAGCTCGAACTAAACCTTCTAATTCAGCACCACTGAAGTTTTTAGTCTCAACTGCCAGTTCTGCAATGTCCACGTCTTCAGCCAGCAGCTGGTGTTCCCGCATCCGGACTGTGTGGATATGAAGAATCTGAAATCGGCCCTTCTCATCCGGCAAGCCTGAAATTTTAAACAAAACTCAAGTTATTCAGTGCCTCGGCACAGCATCTGCAGCAAAACCCTTCGCTCTCCTCATCAGTCCAACCTCTAACAGCTCTTCCTCAGCACCAGAGATTCATTCTTACAAGCAGAATATCTGACAAAGCTTTTTATTGGACAATATTCAAGTAGAAAACTGCCCACAACAAACTGATTAGCATCACCACCAAACTGGAGTGAAAAAGCGTACTGTTTGGTGCCTTTCCTCTAGGTTCCTCCAAGTTGGTTGTTCTCAAGCTTTCACAACAGGAATTCACCTCACATAAAGGAAATGGGCTAGGTCCCTCAGCACCCCTAAATCCAGTTCCACCTTGTAATTATCACAGAATTCGAGAATCACTGAACAGTTTGGGTTGGAAGGGAACTTAAAAGATCCAGTCCAACCCTCTGCCCCACACCAGGATGCTTCTGATCAGACCTGGTTGCTCAAAGTCCCATCCAACCTGGCCCTGCACACTTCCACCAATGGGGCAACTGCAACTTCTCTGGGCAACCTGGGCCAGGGCCTCTCCACCCTCATCGTAAAATATTTCTTCCTCAAATCCTACCTAAATCTCCCCTCTGTCCATTTAAAACCATTCCCCCCCATCCTGTCCCTGCACTCCCTCCTAAAGAGCCCCTCCCCAGCTTTCCTGGAGCCCCTTTCAGTGCTGGTAGCTGCTCTAAGGTCTCCCCAGAGCCTTTTCTGCTCCAAGCTAAAAAACTTCACGTCTCTCAGCTTTTCTTGACAGGAGCAGCATTCCAGCCCTCTGACCATTTTCTCTGGACCCGCTCCAGTGAGACCATTTCCTTTAATCTTCTTTTTCTGACCAACGCATCTTTACAAGCTCTTTTTATTACTCATCCCATCCCTTGCCAAACTCAGCTCCAACTGTGCCCTAGCTTTCCTGCTCCCACCTCTCCACATCCCAGCAGTGCCCCTGTATTCTTCCCAGGATCCCTGTCCCTGGCTGCACTGCCTGTGCATTTCCTTCTCATCCTTCAATTTGACCAGGAGGTCCTCACTGAGCCACGCTGGTCTCCTGCTCTCCCTGCCTAATTTCTCACACGTGGGAATCAAGAGCCCTTGTGTACTCCTCCAAGGGCAGCCAGCTCTGTTCTGCTCCTTTATCCCTACCGGTGGTTTCCCAGGGAGTCCCTTTTGGTTTAATAACTGGAAGTTTGCTCTCCCAAAATCCAGGGTCACCACTCAGACAGTGTTCATGTCCCCAGCCGAGGCCTTACTTCCTCGTTTGCACCTTAGCAAAGAAGTTCAGCACCTCTGCCATCATGGCTAACTATTAAAATTCCAATATTGATTTGCTGTTATATTTAAGGAGGAGTTTCTTCACTATGAGGGCGGGGAGGCCCTGGCCCAGGCTGCCCAGGGAAGTTGTGGCTGCCCCATCCCTGGAGGGGCTCAAGGCCAGGTTGGATGGGGCTTGGGCAGCCTGATCCAGTGGGATGTCCCTGACCATGGCAGGGGGGTTGGAACTAGATGATCTTTAAGGTCCCTTCCAACCCAAACTATTCTATGAGTCTACGTGTAAGGACATGTGAGCGTATGGACCGTGACACGCCAGCTTGCTTACCGATCTCCATTTTCACCTCCAGCCTCCCCGGCCTCAGCAGAGCCTCATCAATCAGGTCAGGTCTGTTCGTCATTCCTAAATTCAAAGGTAAAAAACAGAATAAGCATCATCTGAACTTACCAAGTGGCTCTCCAGCTCCTGAACGCAGCCCACAGAGCTAGGGAGGTAACTCAGAGTCTGCAGAAAACAGACAAAAGATCCATCTTCAGAAATACTGGAAGAGTCATGCAGGGGATCAAACCTGTCCCTGTGACTGCCCTGCACTGTCCTTGTGCCACGACAAGCAGTGAAGTCCCACTCCTTCGTACACCAGTACATCAATGCGAGCTTTCTTTAAACAATTGAACACACCAGAAGCTGCAGGAGGGGTTGGTTGAGAGCAGCAATATCAGCCAATTACAGCCCTGTCTCCCTTTAAACCTGCTCCTGCTGCTCGTTAAACAGCAGCCATTCAGTCCAGATTAGTGCAAACAGATCCCATATCCATAACGATAACTTAGTTGACCTGCAGAGATGAAATCTCTGTTTTCAACCAGACCCCGTGACAGAGAAGGTAAGGGCCATCGTACCGATCACCAGGATGTTGTTGAGCTGCTCTACTCCATCAATTTTCGACAGCAACTGGTTCACAACGGTGTCGTGGACGCCGGTGCTGCCTGCCATGCTTCCTCTCTGCTTGCAGATCGCATCAATCTCATCAAAAATGATGATGTGCACACCACTGTTTGCTCCGAGCTGTTGGAGAGAAAAACACGTCAGGAACGGCACATGGAATCCCTGAGAGGGATCCAAACAAAACTGCAACTTCTCAACCAGCTCAGCCACGGAGACACAGAACAACAATACCTCCCAGTGGCTTTTCTGTCACATTATCACAGAACCAGAGAATCACTAGGTTGGAAAAGATCTCCAGGATCATCAAGTCCAACCATTCCTATCAAACACTAAACTATGTCCCTCAGCACCTCATCCACCCATCTTTTAAACACCTCCAGGGAAGGTGACTCAACCCCCTCCCTGGGCAGCCTCTGCCACTGCCCAATGACCCTTTCTGTGAAATATTTTTTTCTGATGTCCAGCCTGAACCTCCCCTAGTGCAGCTTGAGGCCATTCCCTCTTGTCCTGTCCCTTGTCACTGGAGCCCAGCCCCCTCCTCTCCACAACCTCCTTTCAGGGAGTTGGAGAGAGCAATGAGGTCTCCTCTCAGCCTCCTCTTCTCCAGGCTAAACACCCCCAGCTCTCTCAGACGCTCCTCTTGTTCTCCAGCCCCTTCACCAGCTTCGTTGCTCTTCTCTGGACTCGCTCCAGAGCCTCAACATCCTTCTTGTGGTGAGGGGCCCAGAACTGACCCCAGGATTCGAGGAGCGGTCTCACCAGGGCTGAGTCCAGAGGGAGAAGAACCTCCCTGGCCCACGCTGTTTCTGATCCAAGTCAAGATGCCATTGGCCTTCTTGGCCACCTGGGCCACTGCTGGCTCATGTTTAGTCGCTGTCAACCAACACCCCCAGGTCCCTCTCCTCCAGGCAGCTTTCCAGCCAGAGTTCTCCTAGTCTGGAGCTGCTCAGGGTTGTTGTGCCCCAAGTGCAGGACCCGGCATTTGGCCTTGTTAAACCTCCTCCCATTGGACACAGCCCAGCAGTCCAGCCTGTTCAGATCCCTTTGGAGCCTCCCAACCCTCCAGCAGATCCACACTTCCACCCAGCTTAGTGTTGCCCACAAACTTGCTAAGGGTGCACTCGGTGCCTTCATCCAGGTCATTGATAAAGACATTGAACAGGGCTGGACCCAGCCCTGAGCCCTGGGGACACCACTTGTCACTGGCCTCCAGCTGGAGTTAACTCCATTTCCCACCACTCTCTGGGCCCTCCAGCCAACCAGTTTTCCACCCAGGAGAGTGTGCGCCTGTCCAGGCCAGAGGTGACAGTTTCTGAAGCAGAATGCTGTGAGAAACTGTGTCAAAGGCTTTACTGAAGTCCAGAAAGATAGATCCACAGCCTTTCCCTCATCCAGCAGCCGAGTCACTTTGTCATAGAAGGCGATCAGGTTAGTTTGGCAAGACCTGCCTTTCGTGAACCCGTGTTGACTGGGCCTGATCACCCGGTTCTCTTGCATGAGCTTCATGATAGCACTCAAGATCACCTGTTCCATCACTTTCCCTGGCACTGAGGTCAAACTGACAGGCCTGTAGTTCCCTGGATCCTCCCTCCAAACCTTCCTGTAGATGGGCACAACATCAGCCAGCCAATACGTGGGCATCAGACCCTTCTAGAGCAACATCTCGCCAAAGTGGGTGGTGGGCTTTGCCAATACCCAGGGCTTCACAGCTGACGTTGGTGAGAGGAGCAGCATGCAAGGGACTGGACAGCCCAAGAAGAGCACAAGCCCAGAGCTGGATCGTGCAGCTCCAATAAAGGGTCCCAGTACTGGGAAAGCCCTCTGCAAGGGGGATGGAGAGCAAAGTGCAGCTGTGGAGGGATGTGCCCAATGTGGGAACACCCCGGCTTGTAATACAATGGGGAAAGACAGAGCTTGCTACAAGAGCTTTGCTCTTGCCATTTTTAAGGAGTCCATTTGTTCCATGCCAGGCAGGAGCAGAACTGCTCGTTTCCAGGTTCACTCAAAGGTGACGCGGTTGCAGCTGGGAAGAGAACAGGACACTTTTTGTGACTGTGTTATGAAGGGTTTTAACTTCATATTCCACCTCTACAACATCTTTTGTGGACAGCAGAGACCATGTTAACACTGGGTAAATTTGCTGTCCCTGGCAACCTGCCCCAGACACAAGTCATTACAATACTAACCTTTCGGAGACCTTTTTAATCTCACGGCCTGTCATCAGGACCATCCCCTCCAGCCAATATAAAACTTATTTTAACAGGTGTGTTATTGCAGAGGAAAAGCTGCTCACAGCTCTGGTTGCCACAACCAGAGAGAAGGAGACTGTTTACATCTGCACGGGTTAGCATGTGAAGCTGACTTATTGATTAATTAATCTTTTAAAGAAAATTCAATTATTTCAATACAGGCTGGAGGACGACGTGACTGAGAGCAGCCGTGTGGAGAAGGACTTGGGGTGTTGATTGATGAGAAGCTCGACATAAGCCGGTAACGTGTGCTCACAGCCCAGAAACTAACCCTTACCTGGGCTGCATCCAGAGCAGTGTGGCCAGCAGGGAGGGAGGGGATTCTGCCCCTCTGCTCCGCCCTAGTGAGACCCCACCTGAAGTCCTGTGTCCAGTTCTGGAATCCTCAACATAAGAAAGATATGGAACTGTTGGAACAGGTTCAGAGGAGGCCACTGAAAGGATAGGAGGGCTGGAGCACCTCTGATATGAGGACAGGCTGAGAGAGTTGGGGTTGTTCAGCCTGGAGAAAATAAGGTTCCAAGAAGACCTTAGAGCAGCTTCCAGGAAGCTTCCTTAGAGCAGCTTCCATGGCTTTAAATTGGAAGAGGGAAGATTTAGACTAGATATTAGAAAGAAATTCTTCACAAAGAGGGTGGGAAGGCCCTGGCCCAGGTTGCCAAGAGCAGTGGTGGCTGCCCCATACCTGGAGGGGTTCAAGGCCAGCTTGGATGGGGCTTTGAGCAACCTGATCCAGCAGGAGGTGTCATGTTCAACCAACACCCCCAGGTCCTTCAGCCCTCCAGCCAGACTTCTCCTAGTCTGGAGCTGCTCAGGGTTGTTGTGCCCCAAGTGCAGGACTCAGCATTTGGCCTTGTTAAACCTCAAACCATTGGACTCAGCCCAGTGGTCCAGCCTGTTCAGATCCCTTTGGAGGCTCCCTGCCCTCCAGCAGATCCACACTCCCACCCAGCTTAGTGTCATCCGCAAACTTGCTAAGGGTGCACTCGATGCCTTCATCCAGGTCATTGATAAAGACACTGAACAGGGCTGGACCCAGCCCTGAGCCCTGGGGACACCACTTGGAACTGGCCTCCAGCTGGAGTTAACTCCATTTACTGCAACTCCTTGGGCCCAGCCATCCAACTATTTTTCTACCTGGGCCAGGGCCTCCCCATCCATATTGTGAAGAATTTCTTTTAAACAACTCTGCGAGGGATGGATCCAATCTGCCCATCTCCAGCACGGCGACCGAGGAGACCGGCTGCCCCTGCAGGCTCTAGGTTCACTTTTTCAGCTGACAGTGGGGGAATCTGCAGAGCGCTGCTGCTCAGTGATCGGCAAGGCACCACCATAATCACAAGCAGTGACTCAGTCTTTCAATGCAAGCAGCAATTTTCTGACTATTAACCTCCTTCCTGGCCATTCTACAGGCACACCCATACCAACCCCGCTGTTTATGTTTGCATTACCCTTCTTTGTTCCTCCTCGGCATCAGCAAACAGCTTGCGGATGTTGGCCTCGGATTCACCCACATATTTATTGAGGATTTCGGGACCGTTGACCACCTTTGGCTCCCTGGCATTCAGCATCTTGCCGATCTGCCTTGCCATGAGCGTTTTCCCACAGCCTGGAGGTCCGTACAGGAGAATGCCCTTCACGTGCTTGCAGCCTGGAACAAGAGGGAACACATTCAGAGCGCAGGAAAACAAGGGAACCACTGTTGATGGCAGGGGTGATTCATAGAATCACAGACTCCCTGAGCTTGAAAAAGCCCACTCAGCTCAGCCAGCCCAACCTTCATCCCAATCCCACCATGCTGACTGAATCCTGTCCACAAGTGTCACGGCCACACGGTGTTTGAACCCCTCCAGGGATGGAGACTCCCTCCCTGCCCTGGGCAGCCTCTGTCAGGGCTTCACCACTCTGGCAGTAAAGAGTTTTTTCCCAATATCCAATCTAAGCCTCCCCTGGTGCAGCTTGAGGCCATTTCCTCTCATCCCACCACTTGTTACCTAAGAGAAAAGACCAGCACCCACCTCACCACAACCTCCTGTCCAGGAGCTGCAGAGAGCACTGAGGTCTTCCCTAAGCTTCTTCTTCTCCACACCAAAAAGCCCCAGGTCCCTCAGCCGCTCTCAGAACCTCTGTTCTCCAGCCCCTTCCCCGGCTCCGTTCTCTTCTCTGGACATGTTCCAGCCCTTCTATGTCTTTCCCGACTGAGGGACCCAAAACTGAACCCGGCACCGAGCACAGGGGGACGATCCCTGCCCTGCTCCTGCTGGCCACCCCATGGCTGATCCAAGCCAGGATGCTGGTGGCCTTCTTGGCCACCTGGGCCACTGCTGCCTCATGTTCAGCTGCTGTCATCCAACATGCTCAGGTCGTTTCCAGCCTCTCTTCCCCTAGGCAGGAGCTGCACGGGGTTGTTGTAACCCAAATGCAGGACCAAACACTTGGCCTGGTTGAACCTCATACAGGTGACCACAGCCCAGCGATCCAGCCTGTTCTGATCCCCCTGCAGAGCCTCCCTGCCCTCCAGCAAATCAACACCCCCAAAATCTTGCAGAGCAGTGCATTGGCCTCAGCCCTGCTCGGTGCCTTTATGAGTGAAATTCACATTCAGCATTGCCAGCGTGGATCAGAGCCATTCCAATGACCCAGCTACGGTCCACGGAGCAGCCCAACTGCTCTCCCACGCGTTAGGCACACGGAGTTAACAGGTAAGGACTGAGAGCCCGAGTTATAACTTCTGGTCAGCAGCACAATGCAATGGAGATCACTCGGTAACCACAGCAATGACACCGGTCAGACCCCAGCACCCAGGAACAGGTCCCAGGGATGCTGCTCCCCCCAGGCACTGAGGGGCTCCAGAGATGTTTCTACCTCACTGCACGCCCTGAACACCAAGCACAGATGTACCAGCAACAGGACAAGCAGGTACCACGCCTGGTCCTCCTAGAGGGACACCGAGTGCCGGCACAGGCAACCTGCCTTCCCAGAGGAGTTGCAACCGAGTCTAATTTGTAGGCATGTAAGGAAAATGAAGCATCAAACACTTAAAGTTACTCAACTGACTGTGAGCTCCCAGGGCAGACACTGACCAAACACATCAATCTGATTGTGCAAAGAGAAAATGAGGAATATCCCATATGAATGCTTCATGCTTTACCCCTGTACAAGGTTTTAATGAGTCTCATCTAAGACAACAAGTTCTGATTCCAAAAGTATAGGACAAATACTGCGAAAACTGAAGGCAGCTCCCAAGAGCCACTAGAACTTCAACCCAAAGGCTTGGTCTGGAACTGGAAAGACCTGAAAACTTCTCATTTATTCAACCAACAGGACTTTGTCCACTGTGCATGAGAACTGGCATTTAAATTCCCTCCCTTTGGGAGACAGAGGGTGCAACGGGTGCAGGTTAATCACAGAATGATTAAGGTTGGAAAAGACCTTCAAGCTCAACCAGTCCAACCGTCAGTCCAACCCCACCACGCCAACTGAACCATGTACTGAAGCACCACAGCCACATGGTTTTTGAATCCCTCCGGGGATGGAGCCCCTGCCCTGGGCAGCCTCTGCCAGGGCTTCACTGCTCTGTTAGTAAAGAGTTTTTTCCAAATATCCAATCTAAACCTCCCCTGGTGCAACTTGAGGCCATTCCTCTTGTTCTACCAACTTGGAAGAAGAGACCAACACCCACCTCACCACAATCTCCTTTCTGGGAACTGCAGAGAGCGATGAGGTCTCCCCTCAGCCTCCTTTTCTCCAGGCTCCAAAAACTCCAGTTCCCTCAGGCGCCGCTCATAACGCTTGTTCTCCAGCCCCTTCCCCAGCTCCATCCCCATCCTCATGACACACTCCAGTCCCCTGATGTCTTTCCTGACTGGGTGAATCCTGGACACGTCCCTGTTCCCAACATGCCCAGGGTTCCTAGGTGTGCACGCAGCTCCCGAGAGAGGTTCCCGGGGTGACCAGGAAAGGTTTCCCTGAGGGATGTGTGGAATTGGGGACTCGCAGCTTGTGAGCCCCAGACATTTTATCAACTGCCTGAACATCCTCATGCCTGAACACTTCCCGCTTTGCTTTATCCTGTGCCGAGAGGTCGCGGCACCAGCACGGGGCTGCAGTGAGGTCTGGGTTATTCACTTCATATCAGCACCCAGACAAGATCTGCCCAGACAGAAAAAGCAACCGCAGCGAGACAAAACCTTTCCCTGAGAGCAACCCGGAGGGGTTGGGGTTGGAAAACCCTGAAACAGGAGAGCAGAGATCATGTGTCAGCACCAGGTTTTAAACACTGAGCCTCAGGGAGAGCCTCGCAGGAGTCGAAAGTCCCTGTTTTATACCAGAGGCGTCTCAGTACAGAACCAGTGAAGGCAAACAAATTACCTGGAGAGGAAAGGACATGGGAGCTGCACGCTGCCTGAACTGAGAGATGTATAAGAGTCAGGAGCAGAGGAGCTTGAATATAATCTGGTCACAGAGTGGTGAGGAAATAGAAGACAGAAATATATAGATTATTTTGTCTCGATCCCTGTACGCCCAGCAGATCTCATTTTTCTGTTTTCCAGTTGATACCAAAGACCAAAGAGTAAACCCAAAACAATGAGTAAGCACATTTATTTTCAACTCTTAGGACGCAGCAGAGATCTTGGCAATTTGTTTCTCCCTGTGCCATTTCAAGCATAATAAGAATCATTTGTTCTCACTAGAGCCTCACCAGGTCATGAGCTCCTCACCAGGTCACGAGCTCCTCACTAGATCTGGTGCCACCCAAGCCCAAGACCAACACTGTTGCACTCAGTAAGATTTTTCTGAGCTTCTCTGCAGATAAAACATATTTACTACAAAAATAAAGAGATCTGGCCAAGAAGAACTCGTTCGTCAGCTTCCAGGCATCTACAAGCCAAAAACATAAACACCCCCCACTGTCAGGAAAAGCAGATTTCACACAGGAACGACTGAGGTGCAGATGAATTAAAAGCTATTCCTGTCAAATCCCTGTCACGAAAGCGATTGTTAACGTGTTTCAAGGGGGAACCTGATCACCTCTGTAGCCAAAGAGCACAAAGCAGGATTTCGATGATGAGTGATGCTTTGAAGGGAAACCCCAAGCAGACTGATCCTCAGACAGCTCCACGGGGCTCGAGCAGGAGGCTATTGAAAGGCTACCGGCGAGTCAGGGCACGCGTTCACAAACAGAAGAGGCAGGAGACTCACACTGGGGTGGCATTTCTCTCTCAAATGCTTCAAAAAAGGAACAGAAACAACGGTTTGGTCCTATTTTATTCCCTAGTTTTCCTGCAGCGCACAATCTCTCTCCCAGCAGAAGGAACCACCCAGGCCTATTCACTAGGAGCTTCTCTTCAGTGTGGAGAAGAGAAGGCTCTGAGGAGACCTTAGAGCAGCTTCCACTACTGAAAGGGGCTCCAGGAAAGCTGGAGGGGGGATTTTTTAGAAGGAGGGATAAGATGAGGAGGAACAGCTTTAAATTGGAAGGGGTAAGACTGAGATGAGACCCTAGGAAGAAATTCTTCACTATGAGGGTGAGGAGGCCCTGGCCCAGGTTGCCCAGAGCAGTGGTGGCTGCCCCATCCCTGGAGGGGTTCCAGGCCAGGTTAGATGGGGCTTGGAGCAATCAGATCCAGTGGGAGGTGTCCCTGCCCATGGCAGGAAGGTTGGAACTGGATGGGCTTTGAGGTCCCTTCCAACCCAAATCATTCTATGATCCTATGATTCTACAGCCCAAAAACCCTGAGCTTCTGGAGAAGCCAAATACTCCATTTCTCTGCAGGAGAGAAAATTTCCATAAGATCCCAGTACCACATGGCACCTTGAGACTCATCCTCCACAGTGGGAGCACATGGAAAGCAAAGGCAAACCAGCACAGTTCCAGCTGGAAAACTCCAGGAAACAAGGCAGCTCTGGGGCAAATTCCCTTAAAAAGCTTGGAGGATTTTCACCCTCTTCCAATTCAAAACTGCTCATCATAAGAAAGCATCATCTCGTGCCTAATAAATCGAACCCATGAGAAGCAGACACTGTTGATGAAAGGAAGGGAGAAGGTCAAAGGTTTAAGGAAGGAATGTTCAAGGTAGGCCACTGCTGTCTTGAACATGCTGTGCCATCAGCAACTGGGACAAACCTCCTGAGGCACCAAGCAGCCACTAAACCTCACTGACAGCAGCTCAGCCAGCGCTGGCGAGTCCACGCTCAGTCTTCAGTAATGTCACACGTGTGTGTTCCCTCACATCTGAACATCAAGGACACCGCTGCCCATCTGCTGCAAGACTTTGGTGCCACTGAACGAGCAATACTGAGAGCAGGGTCTCAGTCCGGTGAAAGAAGCATAGAATCATAGAATAGTTTGGGTTGGAAGAGACCTTAAAGATCATCTAGTTCCATGCCCCCTGCCATGGGCAGGGACACCTCCCACTGGCTCAGGCTGACCAAGGATGTGCCGTGGCCCAGGGCTGCCCAAGACCATTCCTGAAGCCCTGGCAATCAGTTTCTTTTCAAATGAAACCACCGCAAGCTGCTCCAGCAGAGACCCCCGCACAGCTACGTTCACCTGGCCAGAACTGAAGCTTTAAACACAAGCAGGATTTTATTAAACAGGCAGGTGATGACAACTCCAAATGTTACATCTCCAATACTCTGGGATGCTCTGCACCATGCAGGAATTTTGATTAAGCTTATCTCCCCTTTGCTGATTTCACCCAAATGTCAGTGTCGTCGTGAGAACCTTATAAAGACAAGTTATCAGCAGCGCAGACATCTCCAGCCTCGGAAAGCTTCCCAGCAAGTCTGCAAATCAAAGGTCACTCCTGTAAGGTGACACTTAATGATGGGATTCAGTGACACACAGCTCAAGGGTGTGGGCTTCGTTAACAGGAATTAACTATCTCGGTATGGGAAACGTTCTACACCAAATACCACGTAAAATCATAAAAACTGGTGAGAACTGGAGTTACCGAGAGAGGCCAAGCACTATTCTGAACCAGAATGTCACTCACTTGAAGACAAGATGCAGTTTATTTGTTCAACTCTCACTGTTCACCTTTCTCGAAAGATCAGAAGAGAGGTTTGAGTACAAGAGGGATTTTCTACCTGGGATGTAATTCCCCTTTTAATTAAAATCAAAGCATTCTGCTGTGATTCCATCACTCAGACGCACCTATCGGGGATCAGCATCGATTGCAAAGTATCGCTCCAAACATGTCGGGAAGAGATCTTTATCTCTGCGGGCTGAGCTTCGAGCAGGGGAGAGTGAGAGCAGGGCTCCCAGGCTGCCCAGCCACACAGATCTCATTCCCCAAACACAGTGGGGTGGGATTCCCCCTCCTCTCATCCCGTAAGCCGACACAGAATCGGAGAACGGTATGATGGTCCTCTCAGCTCATCGAGTCCAATCGTCAGCCCAAGGCCACTGTGGGACAGAACCATGGCCTGAAGCACCACGGCCACACAGTGTTTGAACACCTCCAGGATGGAGATTCCACCCCTGCCGGTTGCTCCAAGCCCCATCCAACCTGGCCTTGAACCCCTCCAGGGATGGGGCAGCCACCCCTGCTCTGGGCAACCTGGGCCAGGGCCTCCACACACTCACTGTAAGACATTTCTTCCTAAGATCTCATCTCAATCATCCCTCTTTCAGCCGAAAATCGTTCCTCTCATATGCGCCCCTGCAGAAAGCCCCTCCCCAGCATTCCTGGAGCCCCTTTCAGCACTGGAAGCTGCTCTAAGGTCTCCTCACAGCCTTCTCTTCTCCAGGCTGAAAAACCCCAACCGTCCCAGCCTGTTCTCATACAGGAGGTGCTCCAGCCCTCGGATCATCTCCATGGCCTCCTCTGGACTCACTCCAACAGCTCCATGTCCTTCCTGTGCAGAGGATTCCAGAACTGAACGCAGGGCTCCAGGTGGGTTCCCATGAGAGTAGAGTAGAGGGGCAGAAACCTCTCCCTCGTCTGCTGGTACCTGCAGGTACTGAGCCCTGTTTCGGTCATCACACTTCTAAGCTATGAATAATGACCAAGGGAAGAGAAACAGCCCTCACTACACCGGAGGTTGCGAGAAATGCTTTGAGAGTCTGAGATCTGTCCTGGAAAATGCTGGAGACAAACAGGAGCAGGCAAAGATGCAAAAGGTTCATCCAAAACCATACAACAAATAAACAACACACGATGAAGTGCTGTATGATGGAGAATAAGCATTTGAGAAATGCTGAGAGCGGCGCTGCACGCTGAGCTGCCATGAGAGGTCCCAGTATTTCTGGCCCCCCTAGGGATGGGGCAGACACATCCAACACTCCTTCCTCATTACATTCGTCTTATTTTAAGAACAGGCTGGATTAGCTCCTTTCCATTATTACTCTTGTCTTACAGGATCCGACTACTTCCAGAACATGAACACATTAATTTTTAAGCTACCTTGGAAGAGAAGCCTCCACTGCACAGGCAAAATCCAAGAGAGGAAACCATGTCTGAGTCTCTACCAGTCTGAACATTCATCCTGTGCTTAGTTGATGCTTCACTTCTCTGAAGCTGGGATTTTTACAAAGACATTTAGTGAACTAGGGCTAGGGTGATGGCTATAAATTGGAGAGGGGAAGATTTCGACTAGAAACTAGCAGGAAATTCTTCACAGTGAGGCTGGGGAGGCTCTGGCCCAGGTTGCCCAGAGCAGTGGTGGCTGCCCCGTCCCTGGAGGTGTTCAAGGTCAGGTTGGATGGGGCTTGGAGCCCCTGATCCAGTGGGAGGTGTCCCTGCCCATGGCAGAGGTGGGACTGGATGGGCTTTGAGGTCCCTTCAAACTCAAACCATTCTATGATTCAAATACACAAAGCACTGAAAGCAACAAATCCTGAGAGGGCTGAGCACAAGTGAAGGTGGTTACCAGGAAAGAGAAGTCACCTCAACAAAGTCAGGCTTAAGCTACCTACTGAAGGCAACAGCAGAGGATGGGGAACCTGGGTTCTACTGCAATCTCTCAAAAACAATGTGATGTGTTTAGGGTTTGGGGACCTGATCCAGTGGAAGGTTTCCCTGTCCATAGCAGGGGGTGGGACTGGATGGGCTTTAAAGGTTCCTTCCAAGCCAAAACATTCCATGATTCCATGATCTGTAACAGCAAACACTTCCATACCTGCTGTTAAATGGTAACAACACATGGCACACATGGAATCTGCCTTTTCCATGGGCTCTACAATAACCAATGTGCCACGTAAGTATTAAAAACCCATTCCCTGATGGAATACAAAACTGTGTTTCGATGCACTTAGACAGCGGAGTGTTCCTTAAAAGTAAAAACAGAAGTTCAGCACTGGCATTTTCTTTTCAGGTCTGCAAAAATGCCTTTCAGTTTAGTTTAAATTCACAGCTCCAGGCACCAAATATCAAAAGTTTCAGTGTAAATGGTTAAAGATCTGCAGAAGTTGGAGGGAAACACAGGATAAGAGAGAGAGAACAGCACTCTAATAAGTTATCCCTGACCTGGCCCAGGTTGCCCAGAGCAGTGGTGGCCACCCCCTCCCCGGAGGTGTTCAAGGCCAGGTTGGATGGGGTTGGAGCAATTGGAACCAGTGGGAGGTGTCCATACCCATGGCAGGGGGTGGAACTGACGCCCTTCCAACCCAAACCATTCCACAATTCTGTATTTTCTCTCTTTCGTTGTATTAGCTTTTCACAGAGCAAACACCACAGAGGTGGTGGATGTGTGCATGGAAAAGCATGGGCAGGGAAGAGCAAAGTGAACCTTTCCAGGGCAGCAGGGAACTCTGGCAAGGTTTAAAGACCAGCTAAGCTTGATCTGATATTTCTTTTCTCAGATAAACCCAAGACTGTAGCATCAGAGCAGCATTTACATCCACAGATGATACAGTAACTAACGCTGATTTACATGCTCCAAACCCAGAACATTCCTTGGAAGTTAGATAAACCACACACAAATTGCAAGCAATTTCTGAAGGGTCTGTACAGCCTCTGTGTAGCTCCAGGACAGGAATATTTATTGCATTTGGCATGGAAGCTGCAGTCTGCAAGCACCGGGCAAAAACCAGGAGTGGGTGAGCACAAGAGCACCGGATTGCAAGCAAATTCCTTCTTTTCCTTCCCCAATAAATTACCCACAGAGGTGAAGAGCTGTCACACTGACATCTCCGATCTGAAATATAGTTAAGAGCAAGTTATAACTGAGACTAAGAAAATGAATGGCAGAGGGTTTTGTTTGTTCACATTTCAGATAAGCTCTCTAGCCCTGGGGTTAACCAGAGAGCTGAGGAGCTCTGCTCGGAGTCAAGCTTCTTTCCAGAGAAGCGTTTCTTTGTGCAGTGTGGGTGTAAACACGCACCAGTAAGGGTATCTGTATGTACATAAATAACATGGCACACCTTAATTCATTGCTCAGGGTAATCAAAACACCAGTGGTCCTGCACAGAATCCTCTTCTTCCTGTATTAAGCAACTACAATTAACAAGAGGAACCATCTGAGCAGCATTCCCTGCACAGCAGCTCCACCACCTCCCCAAGCAGGCGGCAAGGTTTCTGACCTTCTCCAGAGGTACCTGATAGGGATGTGGCTCCTCCACAGCCAAGCCAGCTCCTGGACATTCAGTTCCAGCCACCAGGTGAGTTCAGCCAGTGATAACCCGAAGGGAATGGGATCCCGGCCCAAAACCCAACTGCCCAACGCATGCCAGAGACGCTGAATGGGTGAAGCCATGGCTCTAATTATCCCTAGTCCACAAACAGATCCCTCGCTACAGCCCAGTGATGCTGATGAGGATTCCCGGAGTGTAAATCCTTCACATATGGTCCTAGCTCACAGCTCCCGCTGTGCACAGGAGTATCTATGGTAGCTTCTTCAAAAGGTAAAAACAACTCCAAGAAGTGACAACAATTCACTTCCCCGGACAGCCTCTTCTAGTGCTTGACAACCTTTTCCATGAAGTAATATTTCCTGATATCCAATCAACCTCCTCTCTCATCCTATTGCTTGTTCCCTGGGAGAAGAGACTGACACCCACCTCACCACAACCTCCTTTCCGAGAGCTGTACAGTGAGATGAGCTCTCCCCTCAGCCTCCTCTTCTCCAGACTAAACAGCCCCAGTCCCCTCAGCCGCTCCCCATAACCCTTCTTCTCCAGCCTCTTCCCCAGCTCCGTTCCCTTCTCCAGACGTGCTCCAGCCCCTCAACATCCTTCTTGCAGTGCAGAGCCCAAAACTGAACCCAGAATTCAAGGTGCAGCAGCAAGTCCAGGGGGACGAGCCCTGCCCTGCTGGCCACGCCGTTTCTGATCCAAGCCAAGACACCATTGGCCTTCTTGGCCACCTGGGCCACTGCCGGCTCATGTTAAGCTGCTGTCGACCAGGTCTTTTACACCAGGCAGCTTTCCAGCCAGTCCTCCCTAAGCCTGGAGATGCACAGGGTTGTTGTGACTCAAGTGCAGAACCCAACACTTGGCCTGGTTGAACCCCTTACAATCTTCCTGGGTCCATTTCCAAACTGGACACAAGACTGGCTGGGGAAAAGCCTTTCTCTCCATAGCAAACACCATTTCTCTCCTTTCCTCTCCCTGCAGAGCACCTAAATACTTATCAAACAGAAGCATTTGATGTTCTGAAGCAGAGGCAGAGAAGTTTTGTCTTGCTCACACAAGGAGAATGATGAGCAGCACCTAGACGGCCAGATAGAGACAGTAAAATGGCAGGAGAGAAAGAATTGAGTGCTAGTTGGGTTTGTTCAGTGTTTCCACCTCAGCACTCAAATGCCCAAGAGAAGGCCTAACACACCTCACTGGAAAGTTTACTTTAACATCAACTCCATGAGCCCTGGAAGTAGAGACACTTTCCACAGCCACACACAAACAGGAGGTATCTCCTGATGAAAATCTGTTTTGTAATCAAAGTCTCGATTGCTTCACTTTGGAGAGAGGGAAAGTGAATGAAGAAATATAAACACAAACAGAAATTACGCAGCCACAGGTTCCAAGTTTCAATATGAACTCACAGAGATCATATTCCAAGAACGATGACCAGCTAGAACATCCCCAGCCACTTTACGTGACGAGACACTTGCAGCTGCATATCGCTTACTAAAAATGAAAGCCAGTCCCCTTTATCTGCCTGCCAGCACATGTTTACAAAGTAATGGCACTGCCTTTCCTTCTCCCGACCCCCAAAACCAGTTATATTTGGAATCTGTGCTTTTAGACAGACTCTAAGATGTGCCACAGCCTGTGCATCCTCTCCAAACTTGACTAAGCACAGATCACACGAGGCTGTGTTTGTTGGGCTAACGCTGGGAGGACACAGGTTTGCAGCGCGGCCGCCAGGATAACAGATTCGTAACACATAAGGCAGGATCGCTAGGACAGAGCCTCCTTTGACCTGTACAGGCAGCTTGTTGTCAGTCAGTCCGGCACAGGAGCACTCGGTCCCTCTGCTACGAACAAATGAAGGATTCACAAGGATGGCGAGTGTCTGGGTCTCAAAAGAAACACACTCAGTTAAGTCATGTATCTCATTTGTTCAGACGCTGCACGTGCAGCATTTAGTTCTCACGCTGTTTCACTGTCCATCCTCTCTGGCCAAGTAACAAGAGTGTGAAAGTCATTCAGGAGCAGCAGGGGAAAAGCTTTTGTCAGTCTGGTCCCTAAGCCTGTGCCAGGTTGCAGCACTGTAAGGAATCCATAGGACTGGATATCATCTCCAGTCCCTACAAACCAGGAACAAGCCTGCATCCTGCACTCCAGCCACGCTTCGCAGAGCACACTCACCCATTTGCTCCACAATTTCAGGTGGAAAAACTCGAGAAGCAAAAGCTCTTCGGAAAATATCTGAGAATTCCTTGTCAAGGCCCCCGATGCCCATTTTCTCAAAGTTCCAGTCGGGGTTGATGATCGACTGCCGGTTCTCCTTGGTCTTGGATTTACCTGCAAAACAAACAAAACTGTTTCAAACCCAGAGCCCAGCAGAACGGCGGCAGCAGCCCAGCTCTGCCAGGGCAGACCCAGCCCAGCTCACTCCACGCTGGGTTTCAGACATCGGCCGGGAGGACCCACGATAAGGATGCAGGGGCAGCACAGCAGCAACTCAGCTTAGCGAATAAACCCTTCTCTCAGCCTTCCAACCGCCCAGCTCGGGGATTTCTCAAGACAGGTCTGTATTTAAGGCTCCACTGGAGGTTTTTCTCTGCCACCAACGTACCTGGTTGCCTTTGACCCACATAGTCTCAGCACGCAGAGAGGTCTCCAGCAACCAGCTCACCAGCCTGCACAACCAAACACCTCCTTTTGTGGGGCTGAGCCTCCTACCAGCTGTGTTTCACGTCCCCCAAGTCTTCTGTCTGTAAACAGTAGCAGTATCTGCTCTTTCCAGCTACCTGGGATGATGACACGCTTGTCCTGTGCCCTGCTCAGCTGCGGCCTCTCCAGGCAAAGCAGCCCTCCCTTCCCTGTTTCACACTGGAACTCCTGCTCTCCTCCGTCCTCTGACAGACAGGCCAACCAGAGCTGCATCACTGTGATTCTACAGAATTACTTTGTTGGAAAAGACTTCTGAGATCATTAAATCCAAGCATGCCTGTCCACACTAAACCATCCCTGAGCACCTCATCCACCTGTCTTTTAAACCCCTACAGGGATGGGGCCTCCACAACCTCCCTGGGCAGCCTCTGCCAGGGCCCAAGAACCTCTTCCATGAAGAATTTTTTCACAATATCCACTCTAAACCTGCCCTGGTGCATCTTGAGGTCATTTCCTCTCATCCTACTACCTGTCACTTGAGAGAAGAGACCAGCACCTACCTCACCACAACCTCCTCTCAGGGAGCTGCAGAGAGTGATGAGGTCTCGCCTCAATGTCCTTTTTTTCCAGGCTAAACAACCCCAGGTCCCTAAGCTGCTCCCCACAACTCTTGCTCTCCAGACCCTTCCCAAGCTCCATTCCCTCCTCCAGATGCACTCCAGCCCCTCAATGTCCTTCTTGCAGTGAAAGGTCCAAAACTGAACCCAGGATTCAAGGTTTGTCCTCACCAGCACCTAGCACAGGGGGACGATCCCTGCCCTGCTCCTGCTGACCACTGACGCCATTGGCCTTCTTGGCCACCTGGGCCACTGCTGGCTCATGTTCAGCTATTGTTGACCAGCACCCCCAGGTCCTTTCCCACGAGGCAGCGTCTCTTTCCTTTTGTTTACATTCCTTTATTAATTATGAGTAGCAATTCCCAACAACTGTTCTCAATAAGTCCTACCAGCAGGGCTGGGGCTGCTGCTGAGCATGGCTCCTGTGTTTCCTTGGAGCTACCACAGCTGGGATCTCGGCCCCAACCAGCAATTGCCTCAAACCATAGTCAGGCACATCCTTACTCCCTCCCACATATCACTTTACATTTATTTATATTGAATTTCCTCTGCTATTTTATTTCTTAGGCTCTGGGTTCCCTCACTGCTCTGTATTTTTTCCACTTTATTCAATAATTATAAGGAAAAGTCAATGCCCCAGCACGGACTCGTGCTGAGCCTCATGGGCACTGGCTGCTCCCTTCTACCTTTTCATCACTACCCTACCCAGACCAGGACCTTCTCTCCCTCAAAGCTCTGTCCAGATTCTCCTTAAAGAAGCTTTGCTGAAGAATTTTTGCTGGAAGAGCTTGGAGAAACAAGCAGATGATGTCAGCCCCTATGCCCATGCTTTCTGATTCCCATCAGGAACTCCAGTGGGATTGTGAGGTAGGACTGCCCCTACGGAAGAGACTGACCCTTCCTTCCCGGGGTATCATCATCATACAGATATCCACTCATTTAATTCACTATTACAGCTGCTGTGGACTTCTTCCAGCTAGGTTTCGGGCTCAAAGATTCGGAGCCCTCCCAACCTTTGTTAGAATCCACTTGAAAAGAGAGAGCACATTCGCCATCTCGCAGCCCTCAGGCACCAGAGCAATGTGAAGCTACGTTACACACAACAATTACGAGGTCGGACAGCTCCTTTACTGCTCAGAAGAATAAAAGCTGGTCTTGGCAAACCACCACGGTTCCTTCTGGCTGTTTCTTCTGTAACCTGCCCTAGAGCTGCTTCGAGTTGAGCCGGATCCCCTCAGCACAGGTTCTGTGGCCTTCATGGCACGACGTAACCACCCCCTTTCCATTCTGATGTGAAGCACACACAGAGCAGCCTTATGGAGCTCCTCACGCCCCTCTCAGAGAAGCTTTAAAGCACTTGGGGTATTTAGGAAGGAGACAATAAGCACAAATGCTCCTATAGGAACACTGCTGAGATGCTGTCAAACCCCTGCAGTCTCACCTGAAGTTTACTTCAAAGGGCATTTCTAAACAAGCACTGAAGCTTTTAGAGGGTAGATCACTTTTCCCAACAGCTTTCAGTATTACTGCTTGGCTCAGCTACCAGAGAAATCAACAGCAATACAAAACGCAGAGAGAAAACACAGACTCTGAAGATTACCCCAAACTCATACAGGAATTGGGTGGATAGGCTGAGAGAGTTGGGGCTGTTCAGCCTGGCGAAGAGAAGGCTCTAACGAGACCTTAGAACAGCTTCCAGTACCTGAAGGGGCTACAAGAAAGCTGGGGAGGGGCTGTTTACAAAGGCCTGGAGTGATAGGGCAATGGCTTTAAACTGGAGAGGGGCAGATTTATACCAGACATAAGGAGGAATTTCTTCACTATGAGAGTGGTGAGGCCCTGGCCCTGGTCGCCCAGGGAAGATGCGGCTGCCCTGTCCCTGGAGGGGTTTAAGGTCAGGCTGGATGGGGCCCTGAGCAGCCTGATCCAGCAAGGGGTTGGAATTAGATGATCTTTAAGGTCCCTTCTGATTCAAACTATTCTGATTCTATGATTCTTGTGCAGTGCCCTACAGCCTGGCACAGGGACTACCGCCTCCCCCTGACAGGCCGTCGCATCAAACAACCACAGTGAATTTCACTGATCTGCCCCACAGGCTCTTCCAGAGACTTCTCAGCTGGAGCCAGATGATGAGTTAACATTCAGAAACCCAGTCTGGACCGAATTAGCCAAATTCAGCTGTTATCAATCTTTGTTCAATCACACCTGGATTCAATGTTCCGATGTTCTCCAACACCAGCCAATGAGAACATGCCTTTAACTATGGTCCTGGAGATGGCACGGAGGGGTGTACTACCCAGCACCAACACAGGGCACCATGCAGGGCAGCAGCAAGGCCATGGTCACTGATCACCGTGTATTCACCATTCTGCTGCTCAAGGACAGTGTTTAGATGGGAGGGTTTGTCCAAGGATCCAGGGATGCTCCTCATCCTGCAGAGCTTGGCCGACACCCCCCTCTTCTGGCTGCACCTGAGCACCGTAACGCTCCTGCACACCGGACTAAATCATCACCCGTCAGCTACAACACAACATTTTGTGCTAATTAGAAGAAATAGAATTGCCTTTTTCTTTTTTTTTAAATGAAGACAAATCTTTTCTATTGACATTAATACAGGACCTTTATGGAGGGCAGCACTTGGTGGCACTCACTTGACTTTTATCTACTCTCTCACCATTTAATGATTTCACAACCTCACAATCCTCCAGGGACTCACAAAGCACATTAAGTGGCTCTGCCTCAGATCAATAAGGAGATTAAATAAAGCACCAGTCTGATAGAAGTAAATTGAGGCACAAGCAGCTCTTTTGTCCGGTGTGCAGGCAATGGAATTGAACCACGATGAAGGATTCCCATTTCTAATCAATCCACTCTCCCCCGGGACCACTTCTCACACCTGTATGTGCCAGGAGGAAAGCACAGGTCGTTACAGGGCTTTGAATATTAACAAAGCAGAACATGCCCACTTGTTCCAACACAATACACTGGGTGATGCTAACACTCACCTCAAGCTGTCCTGTCAAAGCACAGGGACAACTGAATGGGCTGTAACCGGGTGATCACAAGTCACCACTGATTGTCCATGCAAACTGCATGTAGTGCTCGTAAAACCCATATCCTCGTTAATGAGCTTAATTACAGTCATCTACAGCTCAGCCCCAGACCACTGGCAGGGATTTAGTACAGGTGCCTGGCTGCATTTTCATACAAAACCATCCACGTAGGAGTCTAGGTACCAGTTACGCCGCAGCCTCGTGTCCCCTGTTCTTCGGGGCGACTGCTGCTCACAAAGCAGACAACAACCGAGTATGAGGTCACGGCCTGGTGTTGGAGGGATGATGATAATTGAGGGCAGCATCAAATCCCAGCCTCTGCCATGAGCTCCAGCAATGCTGAAAGAGTTAAATGCTGCTTTCCCAAGTGGCTACTCCCCTTATGTTTTATTTCAGTACCAAACTGAGCACTGGGAGCCAAGCAGAGCAGTGCTTTGACACCTTCAGCAGAAACAATGAGGATTAAAATTCAGCTGATTCCTCAATGAGCACTCATAAGAACTGGCCAGGATCACTGAACACCCTCACAGCCCTCGACTGCCACGTCTCGTTCATGGAAAAGCCCCAAGGAAAGTCTCCCACCTCATGGACTCCAGGAAGGGGAACAAAATAAGAAAGAAAAATAGGAAAAAAAATCCAGTTCAAGTACAGGATTTGATTCACTCCCAAAAAAGAATACGTGGAGTAGTGTTACCAGCAATGCGAGTGTCTGCAACTGCAGGCTCACTAAGCATTGACCCCTTCACAGAATCATAGAATCGTGTGGTTGGAAAAGACCTTTGAGATCGAGTCCAATGGTACCTGTCCAGCACTAAACCATCCCTGAGCCCATCTGCCCATCTGTTAAACACCTCCAGGGATGGAGACTCCACCACTGCCCTGGGCAGCCTCTGCCAGTGCCAGAGAACCCTTCCAGTCAAGAAATTTTTCCTAATATCCAATCTAAACCTGCCCTGGGGGAACTTGAGACCATTTCCTCCCATCCTATCACTTATTACTTGGGAGCAGAGACCAACACCCACCTCACCATGACCTCCTTTCACACAGCTGTAAAGGGCTACGATGTCTTCCCTCAGCCTCCTTTTCTTCCCGCTAACCAGCCCCAGGGCCCTCAGCCTCCTCTTTTAAGGCTTGTTCTCCAGCCACTCCCTGGTCACACTGATAGGAAAACGGGCAGCCAGCTCGGCACCACCGCGGTTCCAGAGAACATCCCACCAGCTGCAGGGAAGGGGCCCTCGCTGCCTATTCGTGGACCAAGTCCCCACCAGTCAAGTCATAGAATAACCAGGTTGGAAGAGACCCACCGGATTATCGAGTCCAACCATTCCCATCAATCACTAAACCATGTCCCTCAGCACCTCATCCACCCGTCCCTTAAATACCTCCAGGGAAGGGGACTCAATCCCCTCCCTGGGCAGCCTGTTCTAGTGCCCAAAGTCAGGGGCTCCAGGAACACACTAGATTCCTCCCTTCCCCTACACCAATTTCTTTCTAACTGAATATGTGGAGGACATCAACTACTGCCTGGGTCACAGTTCAGAACCTCGCGGTGTGAACAGATAACACCAGCTCACGTAATGAACCCTCTGCTTCGATTTGCTGCCGCCACTGGTTTCTGAAGAGCAGAACTTCCAGAAGCCAAGAGAACTGAAGTGCTCCTCCAAAGCTGCCCTCTCTCCCTGAGGCGGAGCGCTCATTAGAGCCAGGATTTTCACAAGCTTTGCTCTCACTTTGAAATTTTGGCTACACATTCAAAAATGTTCTCAATTTCCTACTTCCCTGCTGCTTTAATTAAATTTAATTCAAGAGGTGTTGGCTCGTCAGTGTCCCTGAACATTCATCCTCTCACGCTCAGAGTTAAAACATTTTGACTCGTTGCTGACTTCTGCAGAAGCTGCTGTTCTGTTCTAACTCACCTGCGAGTGTCGAGCACTGAGGTTAACCTCTCCGCTCACCTAATTCCATGTGTGGTTATCGGAATCTCTCAGTCACATTCACCTTTCCAGCTTCGTAGCTGTATGTTTTAGACACAGCGTGGTAACAAGCTTACAGAGAGCCACAGAACTGCTCCCTGCATCACTCAGAGCTTCGTACAGAGAGGCAAGGGCCTTTTAGAGCCCCTGCTCAGAAACAGCAAACCCTGCTGCAGGGACACACTCCTCAGCATAGCGGTTTTCAAGGGTCCTGAGCATCTACCAACTGCTTCCTAACAGGAACAGCAAGTTCCTAAGGGATCAAATCCAGTCACCTGCTAGGTTAAACACACCTGGGAGATGTTTTGAGGTGCAGTTTTCAACAGATTATTGGTCAGCTTATGTAACCAGGAAAAAAAACCAACTGTGGAGCACACAGACCTTTGAGGCCAAAAGAGCAGCCACCTTTGAGCATGATTACTCTCTTTAGACACAGTGGCACCTACCGATCAGGTTGAGAGAGGAGTTCTCAGCTTTTTCAAAGGCAACTTGGCTGTTTCCAAGAACCAAACCAATCTCGATCTGCAAAAGGGAAGGAAAGAAATAATTATATCAAGCCATTAGGCTCAACTTTAGATCACTCTTTAGGAATCGCCAAGCATATCTTGGAGGATGAGAAGCAGCACCAAAGGCTCCACTACGAAAGCCATTCGTAAGACTGTGAAATATCAACACCTCCTCTAGAACAAACATCACTGAACGCAGAAGCTCACCAGGTACAAAAAATTGGCTTTTTTGAAGTTATTTGTTTGTTCAAAACCAATTATTTCACTTCAGGAAGTCCTAGCAAGTGAAGAAAATAAACCCATGTCATTTCTACAGAAGGAAAAATCACTGGAAGAGAAAAAAGTTCAGAAGTCTCCATGAATTAGTGCATGAAGACCAGAACACATTCCTTGGGTCTTCCCCAGCTCTGCACTGTGGTGGGTGCAGCTCTAAGCTCCCAAATATACAGGCACAGGAGACTAACACTCCTCATCTTCTCCAAGGCACAAGGAGCAGCCAGATGAAACAACACACAACTGCTCCAAATGCAGGTGACCTAACTCCTGTCTGTAGTGAGATCTGAGCAGTACCGGTACCTCTGCAGTCCCTGGATGAACTCCTGGGAGCATACCTTCTGCTTCTTGTTTGCTCCAGACTCTCCTTTCAGAATGCTGGGGTCCATGGCTTCCATGTCCTTCACTAACAGCCCAAAAAGTTTGTCATTAAAACTGAACACGAGCTGTGGAAAGAACAAACAGAAAAGGACTTTTAACTCATTACAAAGCTGAAAAGGATTTTATGCAGGCTACTAAGATCTGGAGAGAAAGAAGCCTGAGGACCAAGCCTTGCACTCAACAAAGTCCAAGCAGTCTGGTGTACTGAATGTGTTCTTTTCGTGCCCCACATGTAAGGGTAACACCAAAAGTAGCAGAACATGAAGTGAAGAGGAAAAATTGAAAGAAAAACTCTTCTTCCACGAACAGCTTCTCTTTCCCACCCTTCTACTTCAGCTAAATGTTCTGGATCATCTCTTGACATTTCCCTCTCACTTTAAATATTGGGTTTAAGCAAGGAAAACAATTTAGCTCAAATGCGTTTGATCTTTCCTACTTCAGTTTGACGAGGATACCTCAAAGCTAGTGCTAGAGGACCAAGATAGTGAATATTATGAGAAGCAGGGTCCATCCCTCAGAAAAGCAGGCTGCTGCACAACTCCTCTCCTCCACATCACATTTGCAATGGACTTAAGATCCAGACCCTGCAAGTTGTGAACAACAGAGACAGCCCTCACCCTGCCCTGAGAAGGGGGTAAACCAGCAGCTGTCGCAGGTGTTGGCAGGGCAGGTGCCTGTCTGCTGCAGAGCAAGGATGTCTCAGTTACAGCAACATCAGCCTCAGGAAATCCCTAAGTCAAACACTTCAAACCTGTTTCACTCCTGGAATCTACAGAGCAGTAATAAATGTTACGAAATACACTGCGTGTGAAAGGTGCTACTGAGAGTTAAGTTAAAGGGGTGCACATTTCGATCCTATTCAGAAGAAAGACAAAAGTTCCTTCTTGAAAGACTCCAGGAGCTGCCACACTTAAGAAGGGTATGGAACTGTTGAAACGGGTCCAGAGGAGGCTATGAGTATAATCCAAGGGCTGGAACACCTCTGCTAGGAGGACAGGCTGAGAGAGTTAGGGTTGTTCAGCCTGGAGAAGAGAAGGCTCTTGGGAGACCTTTTCGCAGCCTTTCAGTATGTGAAGGGAGCTCTAGCAAAGCTGGGGAGGGTTGTGGAGGGATATGACGAGGGGAATCGGCTTTAAATTGGAAGAGGGGAAGATTTAGATTAGACATTAAGAAGAAATTCTTCACGATAGGGTGGGAAGGCCCTGGCCCAGGCTGCCCAGAGCAGTGGTGGCTGCCCCATCCCTGGAGGTGTTCAAGGCCAGGTTGGATGGGGCTTGGAGCAACCAGATCCAGTGGAAGGTGTCCCTGCCCATGGCAGGGGGAGGGACTGGATGGGCTTTGAGGTCCTTTCCAATCCAAACCATTCCATGATTCTAAGTCCAAGCAGGCCACAACGTAGAGAGAACATAGCTCTCTCAAGCCTTGGGATTTTCCTCACAGACAGGTTTCTCTAACTAAGGAAAAAGCAGATTTTAAACTCCTCTGTTCACGCTCTCAGCGAAAGCCACACTGATTCAACTTTCCATAAGAAGCCACTCTCACAACCCACAATTGCTGCCGGTTTGCTGTCCCATGCAGCAGAGCGTCAGCACCCAGCCCTCTTCAGTGTTTCACACCACTGCAGGACAAGCACGCACACCACATAGGAACATTTTGGCCTTCAAACCAAAGCGAGTTCCAGACCTGCTGGCCCACTGAGAAGGCCTGGCTGTTAAACTGCTGGATGAACTCCGCTGCCATCTTGTCTGTGTCGTAGGGGTTGGAGTCGATGTTCTTCTTCTGCAGGAAATCGATCTCGATGGTCATCGTGCCGATGCACTGCTTCGCCTTGTCGAAAGTGTACAAAGAAACTGTTTGAAAAACAAAAGAAACAGTACATTTCAGAACACAAGATCCCCCACAACGTATAAACCATACAATAAGTCTGGCAATAGTTGTTCTTCCCTTCAGAATGAGCACTTGAGCACTTAATAAAAATCTAACGTATAATTTCTGACAGAACCTTATTCCTCTTACACCCACGTTCTACTATAAGATCAAAAACACGGCAAATGTCTCCCCGCTGATCATCCTTCAAGAATTCCATGAGTCTCCTTTAAAGCAGCTCAAATACCACATGAGCATTGAGGGATGGGGAGGAGGACAATGGAGGCCAATTCCCACACTGCAGCACCATGATAGTTGTATCTACACCTCAAGGTTTGGAGGACGCCTCCAGAGAGCCCTAAAGCAAGCGTTAGAATCACTGAATAGGTTGCGTTGGAAGGGACGTTAAAGATCATCCAGTTCCAACTTCCCTCCCATGGGCAGGAACACCTTCCACTAGACCAGGCGAGGAGCAATACTGCCCAAAAAAACAATGACAAGAGGTCACGACTGGTTTTCTACACAGACTGACTCTTCTCTAGATTACGCAGCAGAAAATTAGGTCACCTGCAAATTCCAGTGCAGTAACATAATCCATCAGGCTTCTATAATCCAGGACGAAGCATCAGCCACCCCTTGTCTCTGACACAGAGGAAGCATCCCCAACACAGAGGTGCACATGGCCCTACCCTAACCCTAACGTGCCCCAGGATACCCTTGGTAACTCAGAGCCAACCAAGGGCCCTCAGAAGGGGCCAAAAGGCACAGTGGCATGGAAGGACTTGCAGTCCTTGCCAACTGCACCAAACCACCATGGGTCCAAGTTACCTCATGTCCAAAACAAGGGGCCGCTTAGGGGCTGTCAGTGCTGGAAAAAAAGAGGATAGAAAGGAACAGAAAGCACAGCCCACAGCTTCAGAGACAGCCTCAGCAAAGCTGGTCAGAAGGACAGGACCTCACAAAGCAGACAGGCCTAATAATTCACAGATCTCACTGCAGCAAAGGACCAAACCAGGTGTTTCTCCAGAAGACTGAAGAACATCGCAGTTTTGCTTTGAATCTAGAGAAGAAAGTCTCCTCTTATATAGCAATCACAGCTCAGGATAAAACAGGAGGAGGTGAATAAGGGAAATGTACTTCACACATAATCTATTTCCTGACAAAGAGCAGAATGGATCCAGAATAAACCTGCAGTTCCTGGGAAGATGCAACATGAAAACAAGCATCCAGCATGCTATGATACATGACTCAATCAAGCTAAGAGAAGACAGAAAGCCTGCCTCTTGCTTAAGTCGTTACCAGGAGACACAAAGGTCACCACAGCACACGTATTTATCGTCTTTCCCAGCACAGGAACAGGGCACCTAGAAATAAGCCGTCAAAGATCTTCCAGGAAAGAGGGATAGAGGAGAAACACAAAACCACTTCCTGAATTGTGGTACATCTACTGCATCAATCAGGCCTTAGGCTATGGCAGCAGGGTTGTCACCTAGGTCACAGCTAACGAAGGGGGAACTTTAGTCCTGCAAGGACAAAAGCTTCCAGAAGGAAGTCAGCCTGGAGAAGAGAAGGCTCTGAGGAGACCTTCTAGTGACCTTCCAGTGCCTGAAGTGATGCTGATGAAATAAATGTCCAAAGGTGAGAGCCAAAACAGTCCTGCAGGTTTGAACATGTTAGGAGACAGAAAGCCTGCAGATAGGGGAACACCTCCCTTCACCGAGGAGGGCCCCGCATTACCTGAAGAGCCAAAGGTCTGAGTTCCAGTCCCATTGCACTGCAGCGTGGAAACAGCAAATTCAGCTTTTAAAAACGTACATGATTGTGTTGCTGTCTGACTTACCGTCTATCTCCTGTCCGATAGAGAGGCCAGCCCATTTCCTCTGTAAAAACAAGACAAAATCTTCAGAAAGGCTGTCCTTCAGCAGAACAAAATACCCACTCACACCCAGCATCCTCACCCAGAACAGCGGCTCCCCTGTGAATAACTTAAGCAGCAGCTAAAAGGGCAGAATGGAATTTTGAAGACTCACAAACTAACAGAAACAAATCAAAAACATGGAATAATTTCTATAACAACTACTTTCCAACCTTGAGAGGTTGTTGTGTCCAACCCCTTCACAGCCCCCCTGGTCACCCCACCACCACAGAGGCAAAAGGTACCACGCATACAGGGATTCGCTCATCGTGCTTGTGCTCTACCAAAGCTCAGGCACTGATCACACGAGAAGCAGTGCAGCCAGTGAGAAAGGCTGCCAGATGCCCCCTGACCACGATGAAGGCTCACCCGTATGTACGAGCTGCAGGAACTGCATGTGCTGTCACCTATAAAATTACCTAAACCAAAACTTGTTCAGAGAACTGGTAAGAACAGAACTGTTCAAACCCTTTCAGTCCTTTCAAATGCCTCTAAAAAGATCCGCGTAGCACAGAATCGTGTGAGCCATAAGAAACGGTTCGATGATTGTGTGACGCAGACATCTCTGACCTTTACTGTGCCAAAAGCTCTGCCCTCATAATAGTCAAAATGATATTTTCCGTTGCTCCTGTGCTCAGGATGGGTTGGTGTGTATTTACAGCCCACATCCCGGCTATGCAGCACTCGCAGGCTCTCACATATCCAAGACGTAGAGAGACACAGATCACAAATACCTCTATACCATTACAAGAGGACCTGGCAGGATCACATTAGAAATGTCACACATCACAGTCACTTCCATCTGGCTTTTTGTCGGGAAGGAGTCAGACTGGGAGAAGTCACACAAAGACCTTTTTCAAAGACCATTTCCCCTATGCTCCCTCTCCAATGTTTACGATTCCAGATGGAATTCAGGCTGAAGGAAAGAATTCCCTTGGCATAACAGGGATCAACCTGTTAGAAACCAAAGTCAAGTCTCACATGTACTTACTGGCATCACCAAGAAGGTGCAAACAAATTACATTTCCTTATTTAATCCCACGCTTCACAGCTTCCACGTTCTGCCTGCAAGGCCGGGAAGAAATCCCAGACTCCCCTTGACTCTCCAGTTCTTCCGCAAGAGATAGACTACGCTCACCTTTCCCTGAGGCATCAGGCCCTGGTGACCAGCAGTGCAGGGCTGGTGGGCAGGCACTGCTACTCCAGCCGACACCGGGCTTTGCCTAAACCCTCCAGGCCAAGCCCATCACCAAATGTCAGGACAGGGGGAAAAGCTGATCCAGTGCAGTTGGAAAGCTTAGTCGGGATCAGTGCAAGGTCCTACACCTGGGTCAGGGCAATCCCCGATTTCAGTACATGATGAGGGATGATGTGATTGAGAGCTGCCCTGCAGGGAAGGACTTGGGGGTGCAGGTTGATGAGAAGCTCGACATGAGCCGGCAATGTGTGCTCGCAACCCAGAAGGCCAACTGTGTCCTGGGCTGCATCAAAAGAAGCGTGGCCAGCAGGGCGAAGGAGGGGATTCTGCCCCTCTATTCCTCTCTTGTGAGACCTCATCTGGAGTGCTGTGTCCAGTTCTGGGATCCTCGACGTAAGAAGGAGATGGAGCTGTTGGAACGGGTCCAGAGGAGGCTACAAGGATGATCCGAGGGCTGGAGCACCTTCCATACAAGGACAGGCTGAGAGAGTTGGGCTTGTTCAGCCTGGAGAAGAGAAGGCTCCAGGGAGATCTTATAGCGACCTTCCAGTATCTGAAAGGGGCCTATAAGAAAGCTGGAGAGGGACTATTCATAAAGGCTTGTGGTGACAGGACGAGGGGCAATGGGTATAAACTGGAGAGGGGCAGATTTAGACTAGACATAGGGAAGACTTTCTTCACAATGAGGGTGGGGAGGCACTGGAACAGGTTTCCCAGGCAAGTTGTGTCTGCCCCATCCCTGGAGATGTTCAAGGCCAGGTTGGATGGGCGTTGAGCAGCCTGATCCAGTGGGATGTCCCTGCCCATGGCAGTGGGGTTGGAACTAGATGATCTTTAAGGTCCCTTCCAACCCTAAGTATTCTATGATTCTATGATCCCCTCTGCAGGAAGAGACACGGCTCAATAACTGTGTTCACTCAGGTGCTCTCTGCTAAGAGTCTGTCATCACTGCATGGCTCCTCATCATTTAGTCTCTGCCATGTTCACCATTTTTCATGGCTTCCCATATTTAGGCCAAAGAGTCAGGATTATCACAGCATAAAGGTGGTCAAGGACTTCATGTGAGTGACAAACACACAGCAGCCTTCTGTGCAGACCCTAGAGCCTATGTGCCTGTTCCACAGCCCGCCACGAATACACAGAGTAGTCACACATTCTGTGTGTTGCTGGTTGTCCAAGGCTTCAGGACACAGTGGAAATTAAATCCTAGGACCAGGAATATTCAAATAAAACACTGCTGTACAGGAGCCAAAACACTTGCTACTAGAGTCATTTCTTGGCAGAAGAGCTCCCCCAGCTCTCCAGTAACTACTAGGGTTGGTCTTCATAGATTCAGAACCGTGAGAACACTGCCTTTAACCCTGTGGCAGAAGTATCTACTGCTAATCGTGTTCAGTTTGGGCATCACAACCCTGAATTAGATATATGGTTAACACAGCATCCTGTCACCCACTCATCCAGACGAATCTGGGTTTGAACAAGACATCAGAAAGGAGAAAACAGCTCTGGGGTCTCTGCCAAGTCAACTGCTGAGGGAACAAATCTTGTGTTTGCAGCAGAGACTCAGCTTCTAGGCCAGTGACCAGCAGGAAAACGTGACAGCATTAAATCAGTGACCACAGTTGCCATGGTTCCACGCTACACAGTGCCCTGTGTAAGCCAGTTAAAGGCTATGAGAGTAATTTGTCTATTTAGAAGATAATTATTTATTCTAGACATCATTTAACATGCGATAAATTGAATTAAGAAAGAAGAGACAAGGTAAACCTGGTTTATGCATTACATCACACTTTTCATCTAGAAACACTGCCAGTGACTGAGTGCAGTCAATAAAGCTTCTTGCAGGCCCTGAACGCAGCAGCACTGCAAAGCAAACCCTTTAAAGGGAAACCTGGGAACGATAAATACTCACAGAGAACAGCGCACGTCGCTCAGGCTTTGCTTTTATAAACAGTTTGTTTCCTGTGCTTTTTAAAAGGTTAAACTGCACTTTTCTAGTATTTTTATCCCCTCATGCACTCAAAATATATTAAAGGGATATAATTCTAATTCAACACTTAAGATCCTAAAATACAAGCAAGTTTGCCTTAGCTATAGTGAAAGTCTCCTCGAACATCTGCTGTCAGGAATCAAATGTGCAGCGTACGCAAGCACCTCCCTCCAGTTTGAACCTTGACCTGCAGTTCTGGCCTCACTGGGCTTAGCAGAACAGCTGGACAATCCATACTGTACCTGGGGCAAGCTGAAGGCGATGCTGCCAGGAACAACCGAGGGGTGGGTTCTCAGCGTGAAAATGTACTTGTGGTTGGGAGAAGTCTTCACAACGACATGTCTAGAAGAGAGAACAACAGTATTTGACTCCCATATACACAGAGAAAGATTTTGCATTGCTCCCAGAGCTGTGAGAACCCCACAGAAACGAACCAGCTTGATTGTGGTCCTACAAAGAGAAAGCAAAGGCTTCAGCCCTACAATGCAACAGTCTTTGACTGGAGCCCATCACCTTCAGCACCACAAAGTGACCTCAAAGCCCAAAGGCCACACGCTGTGCTAACAATCACTATTTACACCCCCTCGGTGGCCCTTTACTTCAGGAATTGCCCTACACAAATGTGAGAGAACCAAACTCACCACAAAGACCAAGGCTGCCGTACCTGAACCTCAACACTGGTTTCACATCTCAAGCTTCTGATACCAGAGCCCCAGCATTTTACCGCTGCACAAGCACCACATGCTCCTGCTGTGATTTCCACAAGGAGCCGATGCCAAGCTCGTACGGGGATCCCTGTGTGCTGCTTCAGAGTTTGAGCACAGGAAAAAAAGGAACGAATTTCTGTACACAAGTAAAACCACACACCCGCCGAGGCTGTTCCTCCCGTTTGCAGGACCAGGAACGCTGTTATAAAGCCAGAATGATGCAGGCAGGAGGTTGTAGAGAGGAGGGTGATGGCCTCTTCTCCCAAGTGACAGGGGACAGGACAAGAGGGAATGGCCTCAAGCTCCACCAGGGGAGGTTTAGGCTGGACATTAGGAAAAAATTTTTAGGAAAGGGTCATTGGGCACTGGAACAGGCTACCGAGGGAGGGGGTTGATTCACCTTCCCTGGAGGGGTTTAAGGCACGGGTGGATGAGGTGCTAAGGGGCATGGTTTAGTGTTTGATAGGAATGGTTGGACTTGATGTTCCGGTGGGTCTCTTCCAACCTGGTTATTCTATGATTCTATGATAGGGGCAGCAGCAGCGGCTCTCAGAGCTACGCTGTCAGGAAAAGAGATACTCAGAAGCTTCTTACAGCTCTCCTCAGACTGAGAGCTGCATGTGATAGGCAGATGTCTTTTTGGTTTAAAAGAGCAAAACAATAGGATATCACGGCAACGTGTCCCTGCAGCATCCCTGGCTGTGCTGGGAAGGTCACTGCCAGCAGGCCGAAGGAACGGACCCATCCCAGACTGAACATTGCTCCAGGACTGCTTTGCTTTAAACTGAGCAGCAGACACAAGAGAGAAGCTGCTCAGGAAGCAGAGACTGAAAGCAGGAGGTTCCCAGCACAGAGTGTATCAGCCTCAGTAACTCAGACGGATATCGATACAGCCAACTGGAACTGAGCTGCTCTGCTGCAGGGTCAGACACACCTGCGGGCAAAACACAAGTCCCAGCTCCGCTACCAGAACCTCACTAGGAGCACACCTGATGACAAGGAATAGCTTAGGAGAAGCAACTCATCAGACAGCAAAAGCTCAAGGCTGGGCTGGATACCAAGCAGCGCACTCAGTGCAACTCAAAACACAACAGTGGCTGCAAACACATAGAGATTCAATGTCTCTGCATGAAGAAACAAAACCACCACTGCTGGGTTTGACCTCAAAGGAGCAAAATGCAGACAAATGAGGAGACCTGGTCAAAATATTGGGGGTCAGGCATGAATTGAAATTACTGTATCGGAGCAGAGCATTCATCAAAAGCAGTTCCAGCAGAGCAGAAAGACAGCAGAGCCTGACAGCAGGGAAATGGATGGTAGGGAGGAGAAGACGACCAAGCAGCAGGGTGATAAAAAAAAAAAGAGGGAAGACCTGAAAATAAAATCAGTTTTCTGAAAGAAATCTCCAGCCAAGTGCAAAGATTTTTTTTTTTTTTTTTTTGAGGAAAACCTGCCAAAGGCACAGGATCACCCAATTTCCTCCCTAAAGGCAGCAGGAGCAGGCAGTCCCCAACTGGCTGTAAGTAATCAGAGTGTTAACGATGTTGGAAATCAGGCAATAGCAGGAAAAAACAAATGCATTTTCCTACATTTATGTTCCCAGGAAGGACCCTGGAGAGCTCACGGACACACGTGGGAAATCACAACCTCATTAACAGCTTCTGCTAGTGAATGAACAAAAGGAACAATGAGTCCCGGAGGCTAGGTATCTCCCAAAGGCTCCGAGGGATGAAACCACTGCTCTGATTCACGTAGAGAGCCTGAACCACTGAGAATCAAGACAGGGCTGAGCATGGTCCTGCAGGCTCTGGAGAAGGCCCCACAGACCATTGGTCAGTCAGTAACTCTGCTGGCCCGGCTGCACAAACCAACAAAAACCAAACCAGACACCATTAACCTGTGTGCCCATCAGTTATGTCCATGCAGAAAGAGCAGAGCTTTTGTAAGGGAGAGGAAAGGCCTGAACGCTACGGGCAGGTGCTCCTCTGGTGCACCCTGGGAAACTCCTGTAAATCATTCAGCAGGGCTCTTCAGATAAACTGGTCAGAGACAGGAGGGGTGGCTTTCCCACATGAAAGGGAGGGATAAAAAGGGAGAATAACCAGTCAGTTCTTGATATGAAAAACCTGGTATTCAGATAACCTGCCTGGGCTCCCTCTCAAACAGCTGCTCCTTCACTGCCCGGGGTTTCCAGCACTTGTTTCTCCTTCTGGATATAGCTGTGTGTCCCAGGAACATCAGCTGGTGGCACTTACCAAACCTACAATTGCGCATCGCATCCCGTGAACTCATGTGTCACTGAATGGTGACTCACACTTGCCCAGCAAAGATGCGCAAAACGAAGCATGAAAATCCCTACATCTTGGGGATGAACCATCTTGCTGATCCGAGGGGAATCTCTGAGCTCTAGGCCACAGGCACCAACTGAAAGCATTAGCGCAAAGCCCTTTGTGTAACTGTTAACAAAAATTATTGTTAGGAGGATGCAAGTTGGAGCTGCTGCCTGCGTGCAGCGATCGGATGACAAGCACGCTCCTGCTCAGTCTATCTGCAATGCAGCAGAGTGACTGCGTCCTTCGGTGCAGCTGAGCGCTGCGATGTCTCTCTGTACTCTAGTACCCTTCTCACAGCGATTTATAGCATCTGCTCACAACCACACACTTCCAGAAATAAGCGGCTCTCAGGGAGAAGCAGTACAGCCAGAATCATGGGGCCAGAGTGTATACCAGGAGAGTCTTGGGATAAAGCTCCCTGCACGCTTCCAGAAATGCGATAGAATAGGGCTCTCGGAGCGGCAGGAGAGCAGCCGGCTGCTGCGGGTCTGGAAGCTGGGTCCCTCAGGACATCAATACTTGAGGAAATGAATGCATTTATAATGCATGAGGCACAACGCTCAGTGCAGGTGGTTTTGTAACTGCAGTACTTTGGAAAAAAACTACCCAGGGAAACTCATAGAATCGCCTGGTTGGAAAAGACCTTTGAGATCACAAGTCCAACCATACCTGTCCACTACTGAACCATCCCCAAGCACCTTGTCTGTCTGGCTTTTGAACCCCTCCAGGGATGGGGACTCCACCACCGCTCTGGGCAGCCTCTGCCAGTGCCCAAGAACTCTTTCGGTGAAGAAATTTTTCCTGATGTCCAACCTAAACCCGCCCTGGCACAACTTGAGGCTGTTCCCTCTCGTCCTATAGCCTGTCATCTGGGAGAAAAGACCAGCAGCCACCTCACCACAACCTCCTTTCAGGGAGTTGTAGACAGTGATAAATTATCCTCTCCAGAGCCCAGGGTCCAAGCAGACACTTTTGCCGGCTCCCAACTCCAAAAGCTGTGCTCGTTTGGAGGCTTTTTAGGGGTTGTTTCTCGCTTATTTTGGTGTTTTATACCAGAGCTGGGCTGGTGAAATGCCAGTTCTGTTAATCACTGCAGGGGAAGGGCAGCACTCCCGGGCAACAACGCAAGCAAAGTGACAGCACCAACCCTTAAACTGCATCGCTGCCCTGCTCCCCGCAGTTCAGGGCCACTTCCTTCTCCACCCTTCACAGAATCCATCAGGGCTGGGTATTTCATGCTGAGGCCCCAAGTGCACCATTCAGAATCCTTTCCATTTTTTAATTAAATTTATTCTTTTCCCCATTTTTCAAACCCAGGCTCTCCTGCTGCCTGCATTTCTCTCCCTACTAAAGGTAATGCCTTCTGTCTATGATCTACACATTGAAAACTTGGAGAGAGCCACCACACAGCCGCAGCAAAGCCAGGAGCCTCATTATTTGAATTGGCTCCTGTGTAGGCTGAGCTGAAAAATTAATGTTTTCTTCCTTTCTCACAAAAGCAAAACCCAGAGTCAGCTTCTATGAGTCATCCCAGAACTGCAATTAAAGAATCCAAGTTGCTGTGCCCACACTCTGGTTGCCTTTCCCTCGTGCATGAAAACCCCCAGAACAAAAATGAGTTTCCACTGCCTCTGCTCAGAGCTCCAGTGCTACATGAACAGGAGAAGAAGCCCCTGGTAACACAATTAAATGATAAAAATCTACTTGAAATAGCTCAAAAATTCTAACTATGTAACAGGAATAACAGGGAAAAAAGGATCAGAAAAGGCCTGAAGTCCTTAATTTAAAAAGCAATTATAATTTGTTAAGCAGATCCGGTTTCCAAGCAAGAAATGCTTCAGAGAAAAAAAATTACCATTTTTTAGTACCTCCAGTTCTAAGAAGGCACATTGAAACTTCTGGTCTCTGAAGACACAGAAATTTGTTAATGAACCTGCTGTATTTGACTTCCCAAAGCTGAAAGACCATTCCACCTCAATCCACAGTTCGAAAACAAATCCTTTTTGGTTAAAAGGTGAAAGAGCAACAGTGCACACTTACTGCCCAGACGGGAAATCCTTCTCATTCACCACCGCACAGTTGGTTAAGGACAGCTCGTCCGTGGGACACCTTGCTGCTTGCATCGGCTACAAGGGAGGGAGAGGGAAAACACAATCAGATAAAAGTTTACTTTTCCTTTACTAAACCAAGCTCCAAAACTCCCGCAAATCCACAAAACACAAACAGATCTCATGAGTATTAACACACAGTGAGAGCACAGTGTGCTGGCATTGACCAGTTCCTCTGTCTTTTCTCTGTTTCTCCAAACGCTCCTGTTCATTGCAGATTTTTGTACTCAAAAGCTCAGCATTTTCCGAGTCCAATATCCATTATTTTGAAAATTAAAACACTGTTCCAGCTTATCACTACTGAAAAAATGACCGCAATGAATTCGGAGCCGGGGGGGAGGTCTTCCTCCCTCCTTTTATTTTCTCCAAAGTCAAAGGAGCAATCCTAGTTCAAAAGTTATCTGTTCTATTTTTTCCCCTGCAGTTTTACGCCTGGCTCAGCACCTGAAATGACCAAACACCACCATGGGCCCAGGATGCTCCATTCCCATCACGAGCGCACAGCACACGGGGGAGAGCAGAGCCCACGAGGAACCTTCTACATCCCAACCCACCCACCGCTGTGGGACTGTTCGACCGAACAGGTGCTGGGAGATGAAGATGGGGCACAAAATGCCTGTAGGAGGGAAGGAAAGGATGGAAATTAAGACAAAGCTGAGCTGGCCCTGCAGGATGATATTTTTAGACTCAAAGCACAACTGTATTCTTTGTCAGATATGAATTTGCAGGCAGAGCAACAGAAACCATTTATCAGTGTCAACCCATGGCTAAAAGCAATCAGGGCGGATTTTCTCTTCAGACACCCTTAAACCCCAGAAACGAGAACAGGAAACGAGCAGAGCACAATACGCAAAGCCAGGTCATCTCCCATGACTTGAGATGCTGCTCAGCATTCCCTTCCTGACCCTCTGGGCTCTTTGAGAGCAGAATCAGGGCATATTCACCTCTGTGGGGATGGAAACCAGCCAGCCCAACAGCTCAAGCCAGCATTCCTCGTCACAGTGTAATTACAGAACCATGGAATGACTTGGGTTGGAAGAGACCTCAAAGCTCATCCAGCTCCAGCCCCTGCCATGGGCAGGGACACCTCCCACTGGATCAGGGGCTCCAAACCCCATCCAACTTGGCCTTAAACACCTCCAGGGATGGGGCAGCCACTCCTGCTCTGGGCAACCTGGGCCAGGGCCTCCTCACCCTCACTGCAAAACATTTCTGCCTAAGATCTCATCTCAATCTCCCCTTTTGCAGCTGAAAACCATTTCCCCTCATGCTCTCCCTGCACTCCCTGATCCAGAGCCCCTTCCCAGCTTTCCTGGAGCCCCTTTCAGGACTGGGAGGCTGCTCTAAGGTCTCCCCAGAGCCTTCTCTCTCAAAAACAACTCCTCAGTTTTACTGAGCAGTGCCCAATTGGGCTTGGGTTCTGTGACAACAGGAAAGCGTTCCGTGCTTGCCTTTGGAACAGATGGATCCATCTGAATCTCAAGGGCAATAAGAGACTCAATTAAATACTCCTGTAATAGAAAATTATATGAACATCCATGGACTTTGGAGTTCAGCAGGCGATGAGACTCGCCGCCTTTGGGCACTTCACAAACCAAAGCATTCGGCATCCCATCATCTGCTGTGCGAGGGGACCCTGGTGAAGGGCATGCCCTGATAAACGCATTAGGTAGGATATTTTGAGAAAACTGACCCCAGAGCTTCGGATTAAGCCCTTTGCCAGCACCAGTCCTCAACTGCATTTTTAATCCTCACTGACAAAGTGCTTCCTACACCCTAACAGCGAGCGCCCGGCACAGTAGCCAGGCTGCTGTTATTCCTGTCTGTGCCTGGGAACAGGCAAGCTTTCCTTTAAGGAAATGGATAAATCTAAAGCAGTGCATTTCAAATCCAGCACCGAGTGCTCCTTCTTCAAGTACCACAATGACAGGTGCACAGCAGAACATCCTTGGATATCCAACACGTGAAATACGACTGACAGGGAGGCAGCTGTGCCAGCCATCCCATAGCCCTGCACACTCTCCGTCTGCGCTATCTGGCAGCAGCAGCTCATTTCTCCACTGGAAACACCCAAAACTCCAGACGGCATCCCGAGCCCCCGCTGTGCTCCCAGCTCCCCGGTGGGTGCCCCCCTCCAGCTCCAACCCCATTCTGCAGAACTCAGACACGTTATCAACACGCACAAGTGGTTTAACATATCACAGCTCACGCACGAGGGCATCGCTCAGAGAACGCAGGTTTTCATGAGTGCACAGGGGACACTGAGGAAACCTGGTCATTCCAATGATGAATAAACTGGAAGGCACCCAGACAAGACAGAGGAACACACTCTCTACTGAATCACAGAGGCTTTCTCTCTCTTCTCACCAGTGCCCACAGCCCCAACTACTCCTCAAAGGCATCCTCGCCTTGCCGAGCACCTGAGCTGCCACAGCGAGGACACAGACACTGGCTGCTAAGGAATTCTTCCTCCCATAAATGCAGCAGGCTGGTGCTGCGACACTACCAGAGCCCAGAGGCTCTCACACAGCAGTGGAACCATCAAGAAACAGTTTAAACTCTTGCACTTTGGGTTCCAGCTTCCAAGGACCAGCACCATGGACTCCTGGAACCCCACACCTTCTTGCCCCTCTGCCACCCCACACTCCTGCTGCCTGCTCACACACCACGTGCCAGGGAACGGAGAAGCAAAATCCTTCGTGTTATTTCTAACAAATCTTCAAGTAAATCTACAGGAGCTAATTTTACGCTACCCAGCAGGTTACTCCTAGCAACTGGGCAAGGTGGCACGAAGCTCAGCTCCAGCAAAGCGCTAGAGCAGATCCCACAGCCGACAGCAAATGCCATCTGCTGCCTCACACTGCCATCAGGCTGAAGGTAACCACAGACGCCTCTGCAGACCGCAGCTACGCCAGTGTCCACAACACAGGCACAGGAGCAAATGCTGCCTTCCCCACCTCCGGTTATTGCTCTGGTTGACACGAGGGGACTCCAAGGACAGCGAGTCCTCAGGAGGCAACTCCACATCTGAGACAGCCCTTCGCTCCAAAGCATCCTCAGCGAGAGGCAGCCATCATCCACCTGCAGTCACACAGCACCTGCTATTACATCCATGTCTACACAGAGCTCTCTTCCAACATTCCATCTGTTTTCAAGAGGAAAATAAGACCACGCGATGCACTGAGACCAAAGTGAAGGACCTCAACTTTAGAGTCACGACAATGCAGGAACATTGCCTCTGCTTTTCTGCTACCAAGCTGATGCCAACAAAGAAAACAGCGCACAGGGAATCCATAACACTGACATATTGAACTTTTACAAAGAAACAACACCTTCACTACACAACCGACCACTACCACCTGCACAGGTGTGAAGGCCCTGGCCCAGGTTGCCCAGAGCAGTGGTGGCTGCCCCATCCCTAGAGGTGTTCAAGGCCAGCTTGGATGAGGCTTGGAACAACCAGATCCAGAGGGAGGTGTCCTCGCCCATGGCAGGGGTTGGAACTGGATGGGCTTTGAAGTCCCTTCCAACCCAAACCATTCCATGATTCTATGATTCATTCTGTGATCTCTAATCCTCCCAAGATTTTTTTCCTAAGCTGCATGGATTCCAGTGTTCCCCCACAAAAACAGGAAACTGCATTGTTCTGGCACTTGGGGAACGCTCAAGGCAGGAAGCAATGCCAAGCTATAAGGGTATTTCCATACATACATAAAAAGCAGCTTTCCTCATTCAGGATTTCCAGACAAGCATCCAAAGCAAATGCAAAGCACTGCTGGTTTAAAACATGACTGGGGTGAAGAGGCACCTCCCATATGAGGACAGGCTGAGAGAGTTGGGCTTGTTCAGGTTGGAGAATAGAAGGTTCCGAAGAGATCTTATAGCAACCTTCCAGTACCTGAAAGTGGCCTACATCAAAGCTGGAGACGGCCTATTCATAAAGGCTTGTCGTGATAGCATGAGGGTGAATGAGTATAAATTGGAGAAGGGCAGATTTACTCTTGATATAAGGAAGAATTTCTTCACAAGGAGAGTGGTGAAGCACTGGAACAGGTTGCCTGGGGAAGTGGTGGCTGCCACATTCCTGGAGGTGTTCAAGGCCAGGTTGGATGGGGCCTTGGGCAGCCTGATCCAGTGGAAGGTGTCCCTGTCAATGGCATGGCGTTGAAACTAAATGATCTTTAAGGTCCCTTCTAATCCCAGCTATTCTATGATTCTATGATGAATAACAACCTTTGGACAGTTACACACAGCACAGCGTATCACATTGTGGCGTGGGCGAGCACAGTACAAAAAGATGGTTAATAACTGTGAATTGTTAAGGCTGCTGACAGAGGAAGCTGAAGCAAACCACATTTCCTATCGCTCGGAGCCCACATGAGAGAAGCTGGGGTGCACAACAGGCGGGCACCGCTACCTGCCAGTGGTTACTGAGCAAAAATATTCCCTGCTGAGGCAAAGATTCTCTCCATTGGAACAGCTTAACTCGTTTAATTTCCTAATCCTACCCAGCAGATTATGGAGCAGCTTCCAAAGCTGAGACAGGTTTTGTTCTGTGCGGTTTCACAGGGTTTGTATAAGCCAAGTACTGTCCGTGACAGGTTTAAATATGTTACTGTAAACCATACAGAGATACCCATGTACACACACACACAGATAATGTCTGTTGTGACAATGCCAGCAGACAAGCGCTAGGAAACGTGGCAACTCCAGGTACTAGGAATTTGCATTTCCTCTGTAGAGCCCGCTGCCAGCTGCCAAGAAACACAGATGTCCACTTCAAAAAGTATCTAAACTCTGCTGTAATGGCGATTAGGCAGCAGAGTAAAATCACAGAATCATTAAGGTTGGAAAAGAGCTCTCAGTTCATCCAGTCCAACCACCAGCCCAACCTCACCGTGCCAACTACACCATGTCTCAGAGTGCCATAGCCACACGCTTTTTTAACCCCTCCAGGGATGAAGACTCCACCACTGCTCTGGGCAGCCTCTGCCAAGGCTTTTTCAGCAAAGAATGTCCAATCTAAACTTCCTCTGGTACAACTTAAGACCATTTCCTCTCATCCCATCACTTGTTACTTGGGAGAAGAGACCAGCACCCACCTCGCCACAATCTCCTTTCAGGGAGCTCTAGAGAGTGGTCAATAAGCAGCTTTAAGCCCAGAGCTTCATCCACCCAGAAGTCAGAGCAGGAGTTATCCTCAGGAAGAACGCTTAGTCCATGTTTAGTCAGGAACAAGTAGCTCTGTGTCCATCTGGCACTGGTGTGACAGCACAGCTGATGCAAAGTTGCTCAGTCAAACCCTCTTTCACCACTAAAAGCCTGCAAATAAAATCAGCTTGAACACTGAAAGGAAGAACGGACATTAAAGGAGCTCTGAAGAGAAACTGCAAACTGAGATGATGTTCTGTAGACCCTACGTCATCCAAAGCTCTGCTCCTTATGGAAAGCAGATACACGGGAACCATTGCCCCACGTAAAGATCCAATATTCCAAGACTGAAAAAAAACATGAAAACTGGAGACCCCAGGAAGCAGCTGCACACAGATGACAAACACCAGCACTGGCACGCAGGAAAAGGAGCTGCAGCAGAGCCAGGTCAGTAACAGCCTGGGAGAATGAGACAAACCAACCCCTTCCAGCACAGGAAATCCCAGAGAGGACTGGGGCTGTTTCCTCTCCACACACACCATGGAGCTGGACAACAGAGAGCAAAACCAACTCCGTACTAAAGTGCAGAATACATGGGTATAAAAGGACAGCTATGCTACCGCAGCTTAGGAGCTGCAGATAAGGGTCTTGACAGCAGAGGAAGCTGGTGCTGTAACAGCCTACAGTGGGGAACTGCCAAAGGCAAAACCAAAACTCCTTTAAGGAAGGCGTTCAGTAGTATTTATGGAAGGAAGGATGACAGTGCCTACAGCAGGAAACGGACTCAGCAGCAGGAGATGTCCTGAACAATACAACTCTAAAATTTAGTAAAAAAAAACAGGACGTTACTCATTTGCAGAAGGATTTTCTGGACATCTCAAAAGAGCTGCAGCTACCAGAAGAGATCAAACACCCCCAAAGAGATTTCTGGAACAGCAGGCTTGGCAAGATAGGCTTCCGCTCCAGACATCCAGCCATGAGGAGCACCCCACTGAGCCCAGCTCGTCTGGCACACCAACCCCCAGCACAGGCAGCGCTGCCTGGCTGCTCAGCACCAGCCTTCCCATCAGCTTCATTGACCTCCAGTTCACTTTGCTGGAAGCTTTGACACTTGCTGGGAAGCAGCTCAAAAATACCAATTTTCTTCTCCTACCAAAAGAGGAACACTTTAGGAAAGATAAAATCTCAGAATTAAGATTCAAATCTTTGGCAAAGCCAGGGAACTTCGTGCAAGTCAATGCCAAGACGGCCTCCAGACCGAGTCCAGGTGAGAATGACTGATGCGATGCAGCCCTCCTCCCCACACACCAAACGTGCCAGCCCACTGCTAGGAATCACCTCGCTCAGGCAACAACGAGACCCCAGGGCCAACTCGGCAACACCACGTGCACACCAGCCACACAGACACCACAACAACATGAGAGAGGGAGGAGTCCACACCTCCACCTCCCGAACCATCCAAGGATGGGAATGGCACAGGAAGGTTCTTCCCTGCATTGTCTCCTGCCTGCATCACTGGCACCTTTCCATTTCTTGCCTAAGAACAACCAGAGGTGTCTGTGTAAGTGGAGGAGGTCAGGCCCCACCATCAGCAACACGGACACCAGTGGGTCCTTCACTGGCAACTCTTCACACACAGCGTACACTGAACATCTCCCCCTGCTTTCATCTCAATGTGTGTTCCCTTCCCCAGTCATTGCTTCCATCTCAGCTCATTAAAGCCACTGCATCAGGACGCAAGTGCCTCTCTCAGCAATCAGACAATGTTGGTTTTTAGGGTGGCGACTGCAGCTTTCCCTCTGCTGGCAGAGCTCGCAGCCAAACGAGTTCTGTTGGCAGCAGGACCTTTGTCACCCCAACACCATTTCACCCAGCACAGCCGAGATGCACACAGCTCTGAGAACCTGGCTGTCCTCTCCACTGGTTACCAGAAACGCAACTGAGAGTGCCAAGACTGAAGGTTCATCTGATCTACAAGAGCAGGAGAAACAGGGGCACTGAAGGAGAATTTCCACAAGGTACTGGTATCGCACTGCACTCCCAGCCCAACCGAATGGGCTGCTCTGCCCAGAGACATCATCCCCCACACCAGCTCTTTACAACATGATCACAAAACAGATTTCAGAAAATCACTTCCTCCTATAACCAGGACGCTGCTCCCTGACATGTCCACATAATCATCAACTCCACCTTCCAGCTAAGCACTAACAACCCAGAATATCACAGAATCATAGAATCACAAGGTTAGAAAAGACCCATCGGAACATCGAGTCCAACCATTCCCATCAATCACTAAACCATGTCCCTCAGCACCTCGTCCACCCATCCCTTAAACCTCCCAGGGAAGGTGACTCAACCCCCTCCCTGGGCAGCCTCTGCCAGTGCCCAGTGACCCTTTCTGTGAAAAATTCTTTCCTAATGTCCAGCCTGAACCTCCCCTGGTGCAGCTTGAGGCCATTCCCTTTCGTCCTGTCCCCTGTCACTTGGGACAAGAGCCCAGCTCCCTCCTCTCCACAATCTCCTTTCAGGTAGTTGTAGAGAGCAATGAGGTCTCCCCTCAGCCTCCTCTTCTCCAGGCTGAACAACTCCAGCTCTCTCAGCCATTCCTCATAAGGCCTGTAATGTGCATCTGTAATTAACGCCTCCATTTCTGGAGTGGAAGCTGCCTCGCATTTCTTCTGTAAGCTAAGATGATCAACAGTTTAATTACAGGGAGCTGCTGCTCGTTGAGTTTCACCTAAAGCTCTTTAGATGAAAATGCCAAAAAGGGATGAAACATCCCACAGCCACGTCCAGAATGTTGGCCTAAGATGCAAGCCATGGGGTTCTGACATGTTAGAAATCTAGATGTGGATTTCTACTCATTTATTCAGAGAAGTTACCCAGTTACAATAAGGCCAGGTTAAAACATCCCCTGAAACTTGGAACGTGCCTTGCAGGAGCCCAAGATGCTGCTGTCCGGGCATAGCTGCAGCCCACCCTAACGCTGACGGCTGCGCTGGCTCTGAGCTGCCCCCGGACACTGACTCATGTTCCAAACGCTACTGGTTATAAGCAGCGTGTGTTTAAGATGCAATGCCTGGCGAGTCTTTCTCTATTCTCTACGGCAAAAGAACACAACTCGACACAACTCCAGGGCATAAACTGCTCCAGATCTTTCGACGGAAGTCACCGCTCTGCTGCATCCCAGGAGACCAGAGAAACGGGTTACAGCTTTTCATGCTGCAAACATTTGACCTTCCCAAACTGAGTATTGGACAGAAACCCAGGAGAGCGCGTTCCAGTGCAGTAGCAGGGCAGAGGAGTACCGGCAGGGAGGAATATTCAGCCTTGATGTCACAAGCAGGAGCACTATCAGCTGGCTCAAATGCAGAGTGAAGGACACTGCTAAAAGCTTTCCTGTTTACTGTAGAAACTGTTTCTTGCCAGAATTTTTCTGTTCAAGGATCTTCTCCAACACAAGTCCACATTTCCTGAAGGTCAAAAAGGCTCCTAGAAATCATCAATTCAGTCACAGAACTCCAGTCTCAGCCAGAGAACCTCCCTGATCTCGGACAGCATCCAGACAGGAATACAAATGACTGCATCACATAGAGACCACACCTCATCCCTCCAAAACTCACTGCAGTCACCAAGCTCCTTGCTCTCCGTCTGACTGCTCAGGGGGCAGCCAGCAGCCTCTGCACCAGGGCTTCCCAAAGCTGTCCCTTCTTGGACAGCATCCAACAACTCAAAATCAGATCAAATCACACATAAAGGATCTGGGTTTTACTTCAGATTTTTGCGTACATTTTTATGTAAAGGCAGACATCAATGATGATTCAATTCCACAGAAAAGCACGTCCTGTCTCCAAATCCATAGCCAGGGCATCCCCTAAACCTCTTCTCCTGAATGGCCTTTGTGCTTCAGGGTACAGGACACAGAACAGAGACAGAATGAGAAAATACCTGGCTGTGCTATGGGAAAAAAGAAAGTAACGCTTTAGAAATTCACACTTGAACTGATCCTCAAAAGGATTCTTTGATTTTTATAGGTTTTTCCTACTAAGAACAAGTCTTAAAATTCAGCCCTTCTGGCCTCTCCGCAGTAAGAGAAGAGCTGAGAGGTACCAGCACCCCAAACCAGAGCCGGAGAGGCAGCCCTGACACCTCCCTGTCGCGCTCTCTGTAGGTGTGAGCTCTGGACACGCCACTGCTGCAAAACCAAGCCCAGCATTAAACCAACCAAAGATGACAAGGCTCGACATCCCACGCCCACAAACACTAACGTGGTTGCACGGCTGTCAGAGTTCTATTCTAAATAACTCAGCACGGGCTGTTGTGCTGCAGAGGCCCCGTGAGGCGGACACCAGCCTATTTGCGATGGTTTCACAGGACTGGTACACGGCTGCAGAAGGGATCTCAGAAACAGATTGAGATTCAGATTTAGTTTTCTCCCACTTCGCTGAAACATTGCTGAAAACCTGTTTCTCTACACAACACATTAGGAAACACTAAAAAAAAGGTGAGTGCTGCTAGAAAGATCAGTACCACACTGTGAGAAAGAACTCGGTTGCTTCACCAGTGTTTCTTTAGTCACCTGACAACGCCTGCAGCTAGGAAGGAAGATTCCACACACTAGCAGAAACCAGACCTCATAGCTGTAACCCACAGCACAAAATCCATTATCAATTTTATCAATTATTATCAATTTCTACCAAACCATCCAACCTTAAACTGCCTGGGACTCACTGCAAGGAATGCAAGAGAGCACGTGTTAGTCCAGTGATGTCTTCAGCACTGCAGGACACCAGGGACACAGCCTGTCCCTCTCACCACCCTCCCACTACCACTGTGCTCTCTCAGTGGGGCAGTTGATTTCCACAGACGTGGGCAGCACAGCTGCTCACCACGGTCTCCTCCAAAGCTACCAGTGAAACCCACATTTGCTGGTACCCATGCAAAACCAAAATGATTCCCATCCCAATCTGGACATGAAACTCTTCAAAGAGTGAACTGAATATAAGTACCAGCTACTACAAAACTTCAATATTCCCTAAAGAAGAATAAAAAAAAACAGTCTCTCTGACAGGGGATCACCCATCACCCACTTCCACACCACCAAGTCAACAACCAGCACACACAATTCCCTCTCTGCACAAAGCCAGACCTCCCGCCAGCTTGCACGCATGACACTGCAGTCACACAGACCCACTCCCCTTCCTACACCACTTCTCCACGGAGCTCTCCAAGCTGGTACAGATACAGGCTGAAGCACAGCTCCTTCTGGATCAACAGCTTGGCCCTAGCTGGAACGAGGCAGAGAAATCATTCAGCCTTTCTACGCTCCTTTGGGAGCTATTTCCTGATGAAGTTCAAACCAATCAGCTGCAGACCGCTCCAGCGAACTTTCAGAGGTGCAATCCTGGTACAAGGGGTCTGTAACCAACCACAGACGCCGCGAGGCAGTTCTGCACCATTCCCTCTTCGGCAGCAGATGCCGGCTTGTGTCTCATCAAAACTCAGTGCTCCCTTTGTGCACCCAGCAGTCACCACACAGCATAAATCATAACCAAAATGACCATTCTTTCTAATCATCATAAACTACTTTTCCTGTAAACTTCAACCACTGTTAATCATTGTCTCTTCCTTGCGAGGAAAGCCTTTCCTTGAAGAAATCCAGCGCAATTACGGGATGGAATAATGTACCTAGAAAATTAAAGAGATCTGGCTTTTCATTTGTGTAAACAATACCAGAAGAATAAAGATTTTGCCCCTCTCCTGCATCAGGACAGCCATTCATTTCTCTCTGAAAGCATGCACACACAAATGCAATCACATTAGCCCAATGAAAGAGGCAGAGCTTCAAATCGCGCTGCAGGACACTTTTCGAGCCCTAGGTCATCACTGAAGCTTTCTCCACCCATTCTCCAGGTTTAAGCACCTTTTAAAAGTGCTGTCAACACAACAGCATCAGTGTTCCAGTACCAGCCTCACCTGCTGAGCCTGGAGATATCACACACCTCCAGCCTCCTACCTCTGTGCTTACACAGGAAGGATCACGATTGCTCCAGTGTCGCGTCCGAAACATATGCTGTTGCTTGCTCACCCTGACCTCCACATCCTCTTTGGAGCTGCTGCTATCCCACGTGCAAGCTGGAGGGAGCCGGCAGCTTGTTTGCTAATTTACATTAACAACGTTCCACACACCGTAAGATCCGATCAAGCTCGGAAAATTACATTAAAAACTTTGCTTAAGAGCTCTCTTCACAGCATTAACTAATCTGATAATTCTGTAGCAATTATATGTGTAGATAAATCACGAAACCAGCTTCCTGGTAACCTAAGGAAAGCATCATCCACTCGAATTGCCAGATTACACAGCAATTCAGCTCCAATCTGTTTCTTAAATGCATATAAATCCTCCCCTTCCTCCACCAGCGTCCAAGCTGGCCAAAGAAAGGCCTAATTTTTCAGGTGTTGGGTACCACAAAAGCTCCCAGCAGGAGGAAAAACATGGGACTGATCCCTATCCTTCCACCCCGTCACTACCTGCAGCACACAAAGCACTCACTAATCCTTCCTGGCACATGTGGGGAACCAAACAGTCGCTCATCAAACCAGAGTTTCCTCTGTCGACTCAGCATGCTGAAATGGCTCAGGGGAGCCAGGGAGAGGGGCAGGACAAGATCCCACAACCGGAGTGGGTTTCGCTACTAGAAGTCTCAGGAGAACGTTCATTATGGCTGAAATGCTCCTGCCACTGACAAAGCTTCTGGCAACAGAAACTGGAAAAAGGAGAGTCAAACCCACAGCTTTTTGGGGGCAAGCCAGAAGGGGGCAAGCCAGAAGGTGAGACCACGTCTCCAGAGCAGCAGCAGAGAAGCTCTTAACAAGAGACTGCAAAGCAGGTGGGTTTGTGCCCCATTAGCCAGCAGCCGTTCAGGTGGCACTCAAGCAGAGCTCTCGCCTGTGACGCACAGCTCAACCCCGGGCCAAGCTGCTCGCAGCTCCTGGAACCATCGTTGCTCTGCACCACACACCACGCCACTGCACCCTCCCTCAGGCCACCACACAAAACCTGCCAGAAAACCCATCCCCACAGCCTCCACCACCGAACGGTTTGGCTAGAGCAGAAGGTTTCAGCCTGAAGGAGGCATTAAGGGAAAACGTGACTTTCACCAGCTGATCCCCAGCAATGCAGGATGGAGATGACAGCAAAGAGCAACCTTAGCAGCATCCTGCAATGCTTGGAGACAGCCGCCTGAAACAGAGGGAACAGACAAGGCACTACGATAGGTGATTTGACACACAGGACTGTTCCTACACATTTTTAGGTGGTTTTGGCCACTTGCTGATGTCATCCAAGCAATCACCAACATGGGATTTTGTATTTTTTAAATAAATATTAAATAAAAGCCCTGCACAGCCTTGAAAGCCTGTTTAATTCAACACAATCCGGACCCACAACACAATGTGGCACTTTGCTGGTGCCCACAGGACAGAGGAGTCTCCAGGGCCTCCAAGAACTCTGTTCCACATCCCATCGCACCGAGGAGTCACCAGGGCCTCAAAGCACTCGGGGGGGACTCCAAAATCCTGCCACCTTCCATGGGAAGTCACAAAGGGCCTCAGGGAATCCCACAATCCTGCCCCACAACCCAGAGCACCAAGGGCTCACCCCATCCTGAGAGAATCTTTGGAGGACCCTGCCGCACAGGCCACAGGGAGAAGGACATCCCAGCCTCACAGCACCCCTAGGGCTCCCCAAAGTCCTGTCCTGCTCCCCCAGGGCTGCTGCAGGCTCCCAGCACCCTCAGGGCACCCTGAATCCTGCCAGCAGCACTGAGGGGTCACCAGGGCTTCATAGCATCCTCAGGGGTCCCCACAATCCTGCCCCACAGGGAGAGGGGACACCCAGCCAGGGGGTTCCTGAAGAAGCACTAGAAGCTCAATCCTCAACACCAAGGGGTCACCACAGCCTCCCAGCACCCCCAGGGCACCTTAAAATCCTGCCTCACATCCACAGAGAGAGGGGTCACCCTGCCCTCACAGCGCTCCTGAAGGAATCCCATGGTCCTGTCCCACACCCCACATAACCAAGGGGTCACCCCAGCCTCACGGGGCCCTCAGGAGACCCCAAACCACGGGAGGGGTTGTCACCACAGCCCCACAGCACCTTCAGGGACCCCCAAACCACTGGGGGCATCACCACGGCTTCACAGCACCTTCAGGAGACCCCAAATCACTGGGTGGGTCACCACAGCTCCCTCAGGGACCCCCAAAGCCTCACAGCATCCTCAGGAGACCCCATACAACTGCAGGGGTCACCACAGCCTCACAGGAATCCAGGGACCCCCTAAAGCACCTTGGGAGTCACCAGAGCTTCACAGCACCCCTAGGGGCACCCAAACCACTGGGGAAATCAGCACTGCCCCACAGCACCCACAGGGACCCCAAATCACTGGGGGACGGAGGTCACCACAGTCCCAGAGCACCCCCAGGGACCCTCACTGCCCCACAGCTCCCCTGGGGGATCCCAAATCACTGGGTCGGGGGCTAGGGGGGCACAATGGCTTCACAGCACCCCCAGGGGCCCCCAAACCAGTGAGGGGGTCACCATAGCCACACAGCACTATCAGAGTCTCCCAAACTACTGGGAGGGTCACCAGATCCTCATAGGACCCCTAGGGGACCCTCCCAAACTACTGGAGGGGGTCACAACAGCCATCCCAGGAGACCCCAAATCACTGCGGGGGGGGGAATCACAAACCAAGAGCACCCCCAGAGACACCCACAGCTCCCTTGGAGGACCTCAAATCACTGGGGATGGGGGCACCACAGCCCCACAGGACCCTTGGGGGACCCCACACCACTCCGATGGGGGTGGGGAGGCAGTCACCACAGACCCTCCACGAGTCCCCAAATCACTAGGGGTTCACCACAGCCCCAGAGCAACCCTAGGGACCCCCAACGCACCCCTAGGGGCACTTAAACCACTGAGGGGGTACCCCTAACCACTTGGGGGGGACCACAGCCCCACAGAACCCCTAGGGTCCTCACATCACTGGGGGGGGGGTGTAGGGGGGCCTCCACAGTCCCACAGGAGTTCTCAAACCACTGGGGGTTCACAACAGCCCCCGAGCTCCCCCAGGGACCCCCAATGCACCCCGGGGGGGCACCACAAACCCAGAGCACCCCCAGGGACTCACACAGCTTCACAGCAGCCGTGGAGGCGCACCACAGCCCCAAAGCACCCCCAGGGAGCCCCACAGCCTCACAAGCAACCCTGGGGGAACACCACAGCCCCAGAGCACCCCCAGGGACCCCCACAGCCTCACAAGCAACCCTGAGAGGGCACCACAGCCCCAGAGCACCCCAGGGACCCTCAGAGCACCCTCAGGGGCCCCCAATGCACCCCTGGGTGGGCATCACAGCCCCAGAGCACCCCCAGGGACCCTCACAGCACACCTGAGGGGGCATAACAGTCCCAGAGCACCCCCAGGGACCCCCCAACGCACCCCTGAGGGGCCACAAACCACTGGGTCGGGGGGCACCACGGCTTCACAGCACCCTCAGGGACTCCAGATCCCCTCCACAGCTGCACTGCCCAACCGCCCTCAGTGCCGGGAGGCCCTGGGTGCCGCGGGGGCCGGTCAGGCTCGCCCCCCCCGGCTCTCACCCCGCACTTACCCGCCCCGCCATGTTGCCGCGCGCCCGCAGAGCCCGCAGCGCCCGCCCCGCCCCGCGGCCGCCAGAGGGCGGGACCCGAGCGCGGAGGCGGCCGCTGATTGGCTGATCCGCCCGCAGGCGCTGACAGGCGGAACCGATGCCGCCCGCCCATTGGCCGAACGGCGGGGGGCGGGACTTGAAGCTGCCCGTCAGCTGAGAGCCCTGCGGTGATTGGTCGAAGGAGTAGGGGCGGGTCCTCATGCTGCCCGTCAGCTGAGAGCCCTGCGGTGATTGGTTGAGGGGGCGGGACCGGAAGCGCGGGTGCCGTGAGGCTGCTGAGCGCCGCGCTAGGAGCCGGGCGGGGGCGGGACACGGGGTTGAGGGGGCGGCCTTTCAGGGTCTGCTGCGCTCTGTCAGGCTCTATCGATATCTGCTGGGCTTTTTCAGGGTCTGTCGGCGTCTGCCGGGCTCTGTCGGACTCTGTCAGGGTCTGTCCGGCTCTGCTGGGCCGTCAGGCTCTTTCAGGGTCTGTCAGACTGTGTCGGGCTCTGTCACGCTCTCTTGGGGTCTGTCCAGCTCTCTCAGACTCTGCCAGGCTCTGCCAGGCTCTCTGAGGGTCTGTTGGGCTCAGTCGGGGTCTGGGCTCCCCGTGTGTCCCAGGCCCCGTGGAGGGACCCCAGCACTCTGTTTCAGGGGGGCTGGCAGCACCCTAAGCAATAACACAGTTTAACCTTGCCAAGCAGACAGGGGGCCAACACGGCAGCTGCTGAGGGGGCACAGGGGCTGCCTCCGCCCCATGGGTTCCCTCTTTCTGCAGTGCCTGTCCCTTCTGCCCTGCACCAACAGTATGAGTTTATGCTTTGTGCTAGACATTACAGGTGTGCGCGAGCCCCAGAGTTGAATGATGGACCTCAGAGTCTCCACTCCAGCCTCAGCGCTTGTCAGAGCCTGGAGTTACCCCAGTCGGGCTCTAACACCCATGGCTGCGCCTTCGCTTACAGTGCAGGGGCTGCAGCTCTTGCTTCTCCATGGAGCTGGTCCTGTTCAAGCACCTAATGAGTTTTTGCAGCCAGAGTTCTGGATATGGATCTGCACAGTGGATGTGCTTGAAGTGGGGCTTCACTCATAAGGGCAAGAGATTGAGTTGGATAAACTGTCCCATGATAAGGCATGAATGGCTGGATCACAGGGCTGTGTCCCTGTGAAACATGAGGTGGTCTTACAAAATGATGGGATGGTTTGGCCTGGAAGGGACCTGGAAAGGTCACCCATTTCCAACTCCCTGCCAGAGGGAGGGACACATCCCACTGGATCCGGTTGCTCCAAGCTCCATCCAGCCTGTCCTTGAACACCTCCAGGGAGGTGGGACATGATGACTTCCCTGGGCAACCTGGGTCAGGGTCTCCCCACCCTCATTGTGAGGAATTACTTCCTAATGTCTAATCTAAAAAATTCAAACCCTAAACTATCAGGCTGAGCATTCTGGTTGGCCTGATGTACTGAGCTGCAGGGAAGATTGAGGCAGGTGTGGGTACTGAGTTAAAGGTACTTTAGGGGCCTGAATCTTTTTCTATTGATTCCTTGTAAGCTTGTGGTTTCACCACCACTTGCTGGTGATTCTGTAGGATGACAAACATTGGTGATGCTGTTAGCTTCCACCTAATCACAGAATCATGGAATGGTTTGGGTTGGAAGGGACCTCATAGCCTGTCCAGCCCCACCTTCTGCCATGGGCAGGGAGACCTCCCACTGGATCAGAATTCCCAAGCCCTAGACACATCACACAGCTTTTGAGAGATTGCAGTAGAACCCAGGTTCCCCATCCGCTCCTGTTGCCATCAGTAGTTTGGTTAAGCCTGACTTTTTTGAGGTGATGTCTCTCTGCTGGTAACCACCTTCAATTGTGCTCTGCCCCTTTGGGATTGGCTGCTTTCAGTGCTCAGTGTGTTTGAATCACAGAATGGTTTGAGTTGGAAGGGACCTCAGAGCCCACCCAGTTCCACCCCTGCCATGGGCAGGGACACCTCCCACTGGATCCAGTTGCTCCAAGCCCCATCCAGCCTGGCCTTAAACCCTTCCAGGGATGGGGCACTTGGGCCAGGGCATATTCACCTCCGTGGGGATGGAAACCAGCCGGCCCAACAGCTCAAGCCAGCATTCCTCGTCACAGTGTAATTACAGAACCATGGAATGATTTGGGTTGGAAGAGACCTCAAAGCTCATCCAGCTCCAGCCCCTGCCATGGGCAGGGACACCTCCCACTGGATCAGGGGCTCCAAGCCCCATCCAACCTGGCTTTGAACCCCTCCAGGGATGGGGCAGCCACCCCTGCTCTGGGCAACCTGGGCCAGGGCCTCCCCACCCTCACTGCAAAACATTTCTGCCTAAGATCTCATCTCAATCTCCCCTTTTGCAGCTGAAAACCATTTCCCCTCATGCTCTCCCTGATCAAGAGCCCCTCCCCAGCTTTCCTGGAGCCCCTTTCAGCACTGGAAGCTGCTCTATGGTCCCCCCAGAGCCTTCTCTTCCCCAGGCTGAACACCCTCAGCCCCCATCACCCCGGGACTGTACAGCTCCCGGCGCTGTCTCCAGGTGAACAGCGTCCCCGCGCGCCCTCATTGGCGGGAGGCGCGAGCAGGCGATTTTTCATTGGGCGCCGCTGGTGGGCAGTGGCCAATGGAAATAAAGCCCCGTTGCTACGCGGGCTCTCGACGTCCGGCAACCTCGTGGAGACGGGGCCCGGTCACGCGGCGCGAGGGGGCGGGGCAGGAGCGGGAGCAGCTCCTCATTGGCTTCTCGCTGGCCGCGCGGGTGAGACGCGGCTTCTCATTGGCCGCGCAGCTGAGAGGCGGCTCCTCATTGGCCGCGCGGCCACTCGGCGCCGCCTAATGGCGTTGGGGTGTCGCCGTGTGGCCGTTGGGCCTCGGTAACGGCGCCGCCATGGCCGTGAGGGTCGCGCGCCGCCTGTAGGTGCCCAGCGGGGCCGCGTATGGAGGTGAGACCGGGACCGGAGACCGGGGAGCAGTGCCCAGTGCCCAGGGGCGGCCGGGGGGAGGCTGGGCACCTCTTTCAGACACCCCTTTCAGACACCCCCGTGTCGGTAACCGGGGAGGGGCCCCCTCGCTCTGTGCCTCCCTGTGGGTAGCAAGGTCGGGATGCTGAGGTAAAAGTTGTAGGGAAAAGGCTTTTTATTGTCTTGGGAAGGTTAAATATGAGGGGAAAGGGAGTGTGCGTGGTGTGGGGGAGCCCTGGGTGTTGTCCCCAGCTGTCACTGAGGGGTTGGAGTGACCAGATCGAGCCCCATGAGGGAAGGAAATGGCAGAATCGCGGAGTGTTTGGGTTGGAAGGCATCGCCGAGCCCGTCCAGTGCCCCCAGGGGCAGCCAGCCCTTCCAGGGGTCAGCACCTCAAAAAACAATGGGATCACAAAATGGTTTGGGTTGGAAGGGACCTCAAAGCCCCTCATGTCCCACCCCCTGCCACAGGCAGGGACACCTCCCAGTGGATCAGGGGCTCCTGGCTCCATCCAATCTGGCCTTGAACACTTCCAGGGACAAGGCAGCCACCACTGCTCTGAGCAGCCTGCGCCAGGACTTCATCCCCTCATCATGAAGAATTTCTTCCTAATGTCTAATCTAAATATTCCCGCTTCTAATTTAAAGCCATTCCCCCTTGTCCTACCACTCCAGGCCCTTGTAAAAAGCCTCTCCCCAGCTTTCCTGGAGCCCCAGTACTGGAAGCTGCTCTAAGGTCTGCCTAGAGCCTTCGTTCTCCAGGCTGAACAAGCCCAAGTCCTCATAGCAGAGGTGCTCTAGCCCTTAGATCATTTATGTGGCCTTCTCTGGGCCCAGTCCAACAATATCCCTGAGGAGACAGCCTAAGGCCAGGCTCTGGGCTGCTCACCCATTTATACCATGCCTGAGAAAAAGCAGGGAAAAGCAGAGCTTTACTACACAAGGTGTTACCACATCAGTGTAACCGCAGCGCATATGAGAGGGAAGATCATGCTGTGGGACCCATGCATGAGATGTAGAGGCTGGTTTCATTCTCAGATGGCTGTAGAAGAACACCTTTTTAGGAGGAGTTCTTGTTCTCCATGCTTTCAGAGCACTTATCCTGTGAAACTTGGACTTTTTCTGAGTTGAATCAGCATTTCTCAAGACCTGCTATGCTGATATTTAAATGTTTTAAATAGCATGCAAATAATTATTATTTGCAAGGTAATGGGTTTTTTAGCTGGTGTGTCTTACTTTAAATTTTTCTTGTGTACTTCACCTGAAGAAGAAGGAGAGAGGGGAAAAGACGCCTTGCTCTGTTTTGTTTTCATACCTTGCTCCTACTGGCTGTCTGTTTCTGAGCAGTTGCAGGGCAGTGGTGGGGATGGGGGTGTTTCTTAGGTGAGAGTTGTTTCTCCTGTAGGTACAGAACGTGGCAATTTTCCACCGTGGCTCCTAGTGGATGCCCTGTAGCCAAGTTCCAGCTACTGGAATTTGAATATTCATAAATGTGTGTCCATTTGACATAATCCATGTAATAGGAACAGTGATGAAAGAAGGAGAGGTGTCTGGCAAGGCACGGAAGGCCAAATGACTCTCCTGCTGATGAAAAGGATGATAATTCCATTTCTATAGTTCGCGTTCTTTACTGGTGTCTCAGCCCTTTGGAAGCTCAGCCAGCATAAACAGAGAGAATATGGATTTGCTCTTATTCTGTGCGTCCTCAGTCCTTAAATACTTTGTGAATGTCTCGTGGCTTGTTGGATTAAGCTCTTCTCTAAAGAGAAATAGGAAAGAGTTCTACTGTCAATACATAGAGCAAAGTACCTGACAACTCAGATGGGCAGAGGGCACTGGTAGATTAAAGTGTTAACGAAATTAATGTTGGTGTAAAATGTGCAGCTCTTGAGTCTATGCATAGTTACATCCTTCTACCACTATTTTCCTTGTCTTGTCTAGCCTCAAGTTGCGTTCAGAGGTGGCAGTTGCTGCTGGAGCGGTGTGGAAATGGGCGGGAGGCTGACGGATGCATTCAGTAATGCGATGACAGGCCCTGGCTCACTGTACGGCTCCTACAAATCACAGGTTCTGTTGGTTCTCATGCCTTTTTTTTTTTTTTTTAATCTTATTTTGCAACTGGGTGCTAGTTTTGCTCATAGAGGTTTTTTACAGACTTGGGGAACTGAGAAGTGAAGCAGAGACCTGCCTGTAGTTGGGCAGAATCCTGTGGGGAGCAAAGCCTGGTTTGTGTTGCTTTCTGTCGCTGCTCAGCTACCTGGCTCTGTAAAGGAGCATTCCTGTATCTTTAACATTGAACCCTGTGAAACCACTGGTAACTTTGTCACTTACTGAGAGAGAGAAAGCATATTGTGATTGAACCAAACAAGCAATTGCTCCTTTTCTCATCAGATGGGTAGATCTCTCCTCAAGAAAAGAGTTGGCTGTAAGTTTTCTTCAGTAGCTTAACTAACTGGTAATGGTTGGGGAGGAAGGGAGTGTCCTGATTCGAGACAGAGATCATCCCTTAGGAAGTGCTGCAGGGGTTTAGGTGACCCGGGCTGACAGCCTGGCTCCTGTGCTTGCATGCGCTGGGCGTGTCACCAGCAGGAGCTGCCTGGAGTGTTAAGGCAGAAAGTGTGCAGCTGGCTTGCTTCTCATGCTTGGATTACTGTGAGGCAAAACTCAGTTACAACCAGATAGTATAATGGAATGACAATTTGATATGTTTAATACTAAAATTGATTCTTTTATTGTACATAAAATGCAGAATGAAGAAAATGTAGAGCTCCCTCAGGCCTACAGCTCTGTCCCTTCAATGTCCGAGTACTCAACACCCGTGGACTTTTCCGTTTTATACACACCATGGTCGACCTATGGAGATGACATGAAGCAGCCTGCGGCTTCCCAGATCAATGTCAAGTCCAGGTAGTCATGTCTGATGAGTGTGTGCTGAAGTAGTGGAAGAGTTTGGTTGTTTGTTTCATGTAGCTTAGGAATTATTTTCAATAAAGCAATTGTTTTAATTAACATGCAATTTGTTTTCAGAATTCAGCCTGAAAGGAATGATTATGGTAGTGAAACAGATTTGTATGGACTCGTGTCTAACATCCTGGAGGAACAAGATAAACCACAGCCATACTGTGCCGAGGGGTGAGTGTTGATCTTGGCATCTGAGTTCCGTTAGTCATCTCTGCACCTGCTGCCGTGAAGTCCTCCTGTGCTTCACTGTTTCCCTTCCTTCCTCCTCGTATTTGAATATTTTGCTTGTAATACTTAAAAGCTTTTCACTAGGTACTCAGATTTCACAGAAGATTCTGGCTTTCTTATATGTACAGAACTTTTTAATTAACTGGCATTTTTTTTATATCAGTCCATAACAAGTGTTGTGGAAATGCTGTATTCAAACAAATGGCCTTGAATAGAATCCTTGGCCTACTTGTTTTGTTGCATAAAGACTGAATTCAGACTTTAGGTTTCTCTTAATTTCAGTACACAGAAAGACACACAAAACACAAACTCATACTCCTTCACTCTTTGCTGAACTGGCAGGAGAGAATTCCATGCAAAATGACTGTTTCTTGATAATAGTGCTAGCTAAGCAACATTTCCCTATCTAAATGTCAGATTTATTGTGCCTGTATGCTGGCCCCAGAAGAAGCTGTTGGATAGTCAGAATAACTTGGCACAGAGGGGTGTGGATCCCACATCACTGGGATCTTGGAGAGCTAACAGTCTTTCACCTGAACCTGACTGTTCTAGGCCTAAGAGGTAAGGGAGGGAACCCAGTTCTCAAGGTTCCCACACCAGGCATTACTCTTCCTTTCTGCCTTCTCCCCAGATGCCAGTGATTTGGGTGGAAAGTTGTGTAGCTGAAGTGAGGGAAAACTTCAGAGAGGACCAGTCTTGGCCTAGAGAGAGCTTGCGGATCGCTGTGCCTTAGACAGATCAGGCTGGATGTCTGAGTTCAGCACTGCCAGTGCAGAAGTGGCTCTAGTGACTTCCAGGCAATTTTTCACTGAGTCTGTTTACGGTTCTCCTTGACAGGCAGCGATTGATTGTTCTGTGTTAATTCGGGGTAATTAGTGGAAGGAAGTGAAGTGTGCTGAGGTGCTTGTTCTTGTTTTACCTGCAGGCAGCAGTGTGAGCCAGTGTAAAGCACAGGCAATGCAGAAGCACTAAGCAAGATGATGCAGAGAAGTTTTGTATGGCGTGCTAGGATGGGGCTTTGAAAGGTTGTGGTGGTTTGGAAAGTGTGATTATCCTAAGTTGGCGCTTAACCAGGAGCATGTGGTGGTGATTAAATCTCTTAATGGGATTGACAGAATGTAATTTGCTGTGTACACATCACCTGCAGTAGGCGTTGTCCATAGATCCAGAGGGATGTGGTGGGTTTAGAAGAGCTGGAATTGGTTTTCTCACCTGGCTAAGGGAAATTGGGAGGTGTCAGCAGCAAATAGAAGCTGGATTGAGACATGGCTGAATGAATCAAGAGAAATGACTGGGGGAAGAATCAGAGGTTTAAGTCTTTCTGCGTTTGGGGATGGAAGAGGAGCACAGAGAGGAATCTAACCACCTACTTCTTGTCTTTCCAGGAGCTGCCCTTCCAACCTGAAGTCAGTGTGGCCCGTGAATGCAACCAGCATTGCAGACCACCATGAGCTGTTGCCAGAGATGAAAAGACCAGCTGTTGGAGCTGTCTCACCACAGGGTTTTTACAGTAGCGAAACCGTAACTGCTGCTGAAAATTACCTGCAGAGCAGTAATGTTGCATCACAGCAAAAAGTAGATGAATGCTATCGTGCGTTTCCTGACATAGACCTTGAGGAGCAGTGCTTGTACTCTGCCAGGAATGATCACGCCACTTTCTGCGTTGCGCAGGCTAATGAGAACGTCAAGACAACACCTGTGTATCAGAACTACCCATACATAAAAACCACCTTTACACCCCAAGCTGGGCACTCAGGAGTGATCAAAGACTCAGGAGCTGATGCTTATCCTTACGGAAGGGAGAAGGTGTGTCCCAAAGGAGCAGGTGCACTGCTGCACCAAAAATGGGCAGAAACATTTCTTCCACAGTTCCACAGGTATAATGAGAACCCGGATTACAGTAGGTATGCTGACTCTTCTCATGCTAGTAAAGCAAAGCGCAACAAGGGCACCCCTTGTAGCCTCAAAGACAAGAAAAAGTTAGTCAATGGAGCCTTTGAGGCACCGTCTCTGGATGCAGAACCCTATCCGAAATTATCTCAGGTTAAATCAGGACCTCAGAAAAAAATAGAAGATACTACTGCAGATCAGCAAAACTTCACCTTTCCCAAGGCTGTCGGACGTCTTTCAGAAAAACAACTCACAAATGAAGCCTCATTCTGCACTGATTTGGGGCAGAAGTTTGAATATGGCCTGAAATCATTTGCAGCTTGTGCTGGGAATAGTGACTGTGCAGATGGTGTAGAAAAGCAGCAGTTTTCTAAGTTCAATTTGCAGAATCCTGAGTATTGTAAGTCTCTTCCAGTTTTACCAAGCTTGACGAACCTTCCAGCAGGCGCTAGTGGGAGGCCAGCGGGGGTGAGTGTTCCAACCAAAACTGTTGCTCCTGTCCCATTTCAGAATCCAAGTCCTTTGTTGAAACCAAGCAGTCATTTACCTGCTTTTCCAAAATGTTCCAGTCGTCCAAATGATTTTCTTCAGTTACTATCCTCCAATCTCCCTTTAAACAGTAATTTACTTCACAAGTGCTGTCAAGATAATCCTTCTGTTCTTACGAATCTTGATTTTGGTCCTAACACTGCAGAACAAGCCTGGTCTACAGCATGCATGGAAGCCCTTCTGAGAGGTGGAGAAGAGGATTTCATTGAGTATCTAAGTGAAAAGAAATTAAAGCAGCCAAATGGATTCTGTGACAATTACTCTGCTCAGCAATTTGGGATCATTGAAAACATGAACAAACGCCGTTTCCCATTGAAGCCCCGGAGCGAGCATTATGATCTGGATGGACAGAAATGTGCAGATGAGCTGCTGCAGAACATGTATGAGGATTTCCTGCAGTCTCAGGGCCGACTTAATCTCAGGCAGGGGAGCAGAGACAGCAACACCGTCCATCCTGTAACTTGCCTGCGTGCTTCAGGCTTTCCCAGCAGTTCCGTGATGGGTGACCTCAGATGGAATCAGCAGCTTGGCTCGAGTGTGTTCCCCTTGAGAGCAGCTCACCTGCTTGGCCGTTCTGTTGTCCCTCTAATGGACTCTCATGACTTGTTCTGTGATGATTTACAGCGCCTCTACCCTTACTTTAATGATAAGGTGTGTGGTGATGGTGTCTTTTCTGGTTTTGTACCAGCTTCTGGATTTCCAAGGCAAGTTAAAACCTGTGACGGGCCTGCCGATGAGCTGCATGTTAGACTGGAAGAGTGTTACGAACAGTGGAGAGCTCTGGAGAAAGAAAGAAAGAAGGTAAAACAGTAACATAAATTAATCTGCTGTGTCGCAGCTTTGATTGGCTCTGGTCCTGCTCAGCCCAGTTAGAGGACACAGGTCTTGCTTACTGCTAAGAAATGAAACTCCAGGTGGGGCTTCACAGTTAAGGGTTTGCTTCCCTGTGTATTTGGGAGCAAAAGCAGAAGTCTGGAGGGTTTGTAGCCTGGTTGGAAGCTTAGTGAATGTGGTGTTGAGTGTTGGGCTTCAGGTAGAAGTTCGTGGCTCTGTGGGACTCTGCTGGGGCTGGCGAAGGCTGTATGTGACTGGCAAAGTAACACAGTGACCATAATGTGCCTGGAAACTTTGAAAGCAAATCCATTAATAGTATTTTTAATTGGGACTAAACTTTAATCCTTCGAAGAATTAAATTTCTTGGGCCCAACGCTTAGTTCTTTCAGTGAGTTTTTCTTGCATCCTGTTTCCCTGCTGTGCTAAACCCGGGATGCATTTAAAAGGGCTAAAGAAAGGTTAATAGGGCAGCTCAGTGGGAAGCCCTGACGGAGCAGTTGCCCTTTGCTTGGAGCAATTGCCTTTTCTGGCCATGAGTGGAGCTTCAGGCTGCCCCTTTGCATATAAAAGCTGTCTGAATTGCCCCAGTTGAGCTTTCCAGAGGAAACAATGAACTGGGAGCTGTAGGACTGGGCCCTTTGACTGTTGCTTCTCCCAGGAAGCTGTGCTGGGACAGGCCCCCAACAGGAACTGAGTTGTGAGGGGGTTTCCAAAATGTTTCTTGACAGAAGGGGTTGTTGGTTTGATAGAGGGATTGGAGCATGAACATGGCTTGAGGAGGGATGAATGGCTCTGTTTGCATGGAGAAGTGTGGAAGGGAAAGAGTTGGTGGGTGCATGATGAGAATGGAGGAGGAGATCAGGCTGCAGCTTTATGTGGGCCACCACAGAGCCGTCTCAGACATGTCACTTTAACAGACTGCGCTCACTGGGTATTGTTAGAGGCGTTCCAGAGCGACGCAGAGGGGTGGGAGATGGAAATTTGACATCGTGCAGTCAGGCTGCACAGTAATTTTCTGACGGTTAAATTAAGTATGATTTCATCTTAAAAAAGCAAAAAAGCTTTCTGTAGTTCAAATAATCTCTCCAGAAATTACATTAATTGCTGACTTAAACAACTTCGTGTTAATTTTGTGGATGAAGTCTCCCCATTTGCTTTTTTTTTTTTTTTTTTTCTGCCTTGCAGTCCTAACTTGCCTCCATTTCATTTCCAGGCAGAGTTTGGTCAGGCTGTAGTCAGAGTGTGTGAAGCCACAGCACGTCTGAAACACATTGTCATGGTACAATTACTTTCATTGAACTGCTTTGTGTGCAGCAGTTGTGCCCTTCAAGTGGGCAATTGTCCCCAAATGGTTAAATCCGAAGTGCCAGAATCCTCATACCTGCTTTACAAAAGTCCAGAATCCTAAGGGAAAAAAAATTGTATTGCTGATATTCCTGTTTCTGTAACAAAGCTCACCTTATATTCTCAGTCAGTTGTTCTTTTGTTTTCCTGCAGACTGAATCAGCCCTTGCTAAGAATTTTCAAAAAAAGGTTTCGAGTGCTAACAACACTCCCATTCCAAGGCCGTCATCAAACCCATCAAGAGTCGATCGCTTAATTGTGGATCAGCTGCGTGAACAAGCCAGAGTGAGTTGTAGAACTAAAAAATTATCTGTTGAACGTTCTTGACAGAGCTTAGAGTATGATATGGGTATGTGAGATGAGCAGAGCAGCTGCTCCCAAAATAGCCTTGTTCTTAATGCTCTACAGGGAATAATCTTTCAGCAGGCAATAATCTTTCAGAAGGCCCTGCTAGAATCCTTCCAGCTCACTGCTGTTACCAGGGAACCTACAGTGTGTCTGAGGCTCATATTCACATCTGTACGTGCCAGTGGCATCTGTTTTCTACTGCAGGAGCGTGCGTGAGATGCCAGAATCTAGGCATCTAACCTAACTGCACAGCTCTGAGATGGGGCCTGGTGTTCGGGCTTTTCTGTTTGGAGCAGCTCAGCAGAAAAATATTCGTTATAGATCCATACACACTGTATTAGAGGAGGTGTTGGGGCTGGGGGAAGCAAGCTTAGTTAATGTTCATAAGACTCTGAGATCTATTTGCTTAAGAGTCTTGTATGTTTTTAATGCAGAATGGTTATTTGATGTGGCTTCTGCTCTATGTTACTAGACTGCTTCTTAAGCCAAACAGCCACAACCCACAGATTAAGTGTGACTGGTGTCTTCTGAAGTGCCTGTGGCTCCGTGGCCAAGCAGGGTGTCTGCTTGTGCAGGGTCCTGCTGCTTTGTGAGGCAGCAGCTGGGCAGGATCCTTCAGGGGAGACCAGACAGAGGAGTCGAGCACAAGCAGAGCTGATCTGAGCAGCCAGCAGCACGGTGAGGGTCCCATCAGAGCTACCGTTGGCATGGCGAGGGTCCAGTCTGGCTCTTCTGCGGCTGTGAGGCCAGAGCTGCGGTGCTCATGCTGCAGAACAGAGGAGAAACGTGGGCTGAAAGCAGACTTGTGAAAGCTGCCCCTGCAAGGGTATGAGGGGTTAAAGGCAGAAGCTGTTGTGCTGGGAGATGCTGGTTGTTGTGGAAGCAGCGCTGCTGAGCTCTGGAAGGCAGCTGTATTTCCTGCTGGCCTGGCACAGGTGGAATAAACCCTGGAGTCATGTCTACTGCTTTCCGCCTGCTGGAATCTGTCTGGTTTTGCTCCTGCTGCTGAATAGGGAGTGGAAGATGTGCCGATAGGCTTAGTATACGTTTTTTAAATCCAAAAGAAGAGTGTTGGGAAGTTTCCGCTCTGAGATGGCTTGCCTGTTCTTGGCCTGGTGTTTTAAAACCGCATCTAAAGTAGAACTGAATCTTCTCTCACCGTTGGAGGAACCATGCTTCAGGATATTGAACCTCAAACACTTGTTGAGGAGCAACAAAGAAGTAGGTTTAAGGATGCTCAGGACCACAGTGGGGATGTTAGACCAGAAACACCAGAAATCTCAGGGAGCCTAAAAGGATTACTGGGACAAAGGCCAGCAGCTGGCCGAGTCTGGGGTTAACTCTTCGTAGTGCGGAGAATCTGGTTAAATCCTCTTTGTGGTCACACACTTCACTTTGATTTTCTCATTTAACACTGTGCAGTTGTGTCAGTTCCAGAAGAAAGCATGGCTGGTGGAGGTGGCAGTGGCTTCCTTACTGTGTCTGCAGTCGCTATTAAAACCACTTAACAGTCAGAGCAAACTTTAAACCAGGATCTTCTCTCTGCAGACTGCATCCCACCTCCCTTGGGTCTGCGGAGACGTTTATCGACAGCTCCCTTGTAACTGGGAATGCTGTATCACGGTGTTGTGGGATACTCTGAGGCTGGACAATCGGATTGTCCTCCTGGAACTCTTTGTTCTGGACTGATAATGGGTTTGACGGAGCAAGAGAGTAGGAGCTTACCTCTAGCAGCAAGGGGGACAGTGTATGGGCTGGAGAAACCATCGAGTTTCTGCTCCAAGCAGTGTTTTATGAGGAACAGTCATCAAAGCTGGGCCTGGAATGTTGGTCCTTATTCCCTGATGTCTGCTCCTTTGGCAGTGCCGGGTCCGTGGCTCTGCTGGCTGTCTTGCTGGGACCACGCTGCTCTGAAAGCCAACCTCAGCACTGCCGGGGGCTTCCTGCTGCCCCCAGTGAAGGATCACAGTTACATGGCAAGCACTGTGACAGGCAGAAGGATTCCTGCATGTTTTACAGGAGGACAGGTTGAGTTAATGCCTCTGAGTCATGACTGGCAGGAAGCGTCTCCTGGGAGGAACTTCTGAAGCCCTGAGGGAGTAGAAGAGCAAGTGTCCTTGGGGCAGCCCAGCTTCTCTGGCTTCTGTGTTTTTTGCTGTTGGACACCTGGAACTTCTCTCAGGCTTGGTATAAAAAACTACCAGCTAGGTGAGGCTGTGGTACCTGGAAGCCACGTCTCCAGAACGTCAGTCTTCTTGTGGATGTGGATGTACTGTTAGGTAAGACTGGGAGATGACCTTTGGGTTCATCCTGCTTTGTTTCACTTGCTTATGTGATGTTACCATGCTGCTCCTTAAGCCTGGTTTTGTCTGAAGACAAAAGTCCAGTGATCTTCAAACCATCTTACCTGCTGCAGCCTCTTGTCCTAGTGACTGATTCCTCAATGGTTCCCCTTCTCCCTTCACTTTTTTAAACTCGCAGCTTCCATATGAATGTGAAGTGTCACTTTTTGAGTTGACTGGTTGGCGCTGCTCTCACAGTAACTTCTGCAGTTTATTCCTGCCTACATTTTCAAAACAAGTTTTTGCCACATCTAGGGGACAACAGGACCAGCCTGGCAGCGGGACTTGGCTCCTACCTGGGTGGTCTCTCCTGAGCCCTTGGCGCAGAGCAGCTGCTCTGTTCTGCTCTTGTGGATGCTGTTACCAAAATAATTTCTCGTGGGACGCAACTTGGGAATCCGTGTCCACTTCTGGAATCCCCAGCATAAGAAGGACATGGAACTGTTGGAGTGAGTCCAGAGAAGGCCATGGGGATGATCTGAGGGCTGGAGCACCTCACATCCAAGGACCTACTGAGGGAGTTGGGCTTGTTCAGCCTGGAGAAGAGAAGGCTCTGGGGAGACCTTAGAGCAGCTTCCAGTGCTGAAAGGGGCTCCAGGAAAACTGGGGAGGGGCTTCCTGCAAGGGTGCATAGAGTGACAGGATGAGGGAAATGGTTTTCAGCTGCAAGAGGGGAGTTTGAGATGAGATCTTAGGAATAAATGTCTTGCTGTGAGGGTGGGGAGGCCCTGGCCCAGGTTGCCCAGAGCAGTGGTGGCTGCCCCATCCCTGGAGGGGTTCAAGGCCAGGTTGGATGGGGCTTGGAGCAACTGGATGCAGTGGACCCTGTCCCTGCCCATGGCAGGGGGTGGAATTGGATGAGCTTTAAGGTCCCTTCCAACTCGAACCGTTCCATGATTCTGTGATTCTAATGTCTTGCCCAGCAGCCCACTCTGAGAGTACAGGGAGCAGGCTGGGCTCCTCTTTCTCACTTTTTAAAACCTCTGTGCCAGCCCTTTTTTAAGGGAAGCCTACAATCATTTTGTTGCAAGGAAGCGTCAGGAATGTCACTTAGCACTGTGCTCCCAGCCTCTCTGTTCCTTATTTTTAACCTGTGATGACCATGAATCATCAGGCAGCTTTATGGCTCATCAAATGTCACCATTGCCCAGGAAACGTTTTGGGTTTGGAATTCTCATTTTCCCTCTTTCTGTAGACCAGTATCCAGGTTCTCCGGTGAGCTGTGAGCCGCAGCTGGGGAATCGCTCACCACAGGGAAATTCAAAGTAGTGTGACTGTTGCAAGACAAACAAGGCAACAAAGATGCGGATTTTTTAATTCATTAATGCAAACTGAATTATTTCTGAATTCTTGGGCTTAGTATCCTCTGAAAGAGCTTCTCTAGTGCTGAGTATCCTGCATCAGCCTCTGCCTGTGAACTCACAGAGCTCCAGCCAGGTTGAACTGGGACTGCTGCTCCCACGCTGCCGGTTGCTTCGTGCTGGTACGAGGGGATCAGCTGGGTGAACACTGGCCAGTCATTGTGGGGCTGATTTTTCCCCCCAGTATCTGCAGCTGTGCTAATAGAAGGGAGGCACTTAACTGTGGATTCAGAGGAATGCACCTTGTCACAAACTGGCCTCCTGCTTCCCGGTGTCTGAAGTTGTGTGTGTCTGTCATTAATGAGTGAGCTGAGTGTCATGACATTAGAGTGTTTCAGCTTTGCTGTGCTGTGCGCAACCAGGTGTTCTACAGCTTCATCTTTGGAGAAGAAGAAAAGCTTGGTAAGAATTTACCTACATCAACCATAACTTGATGAAGTGTTCTTTAGTGAAAATAATGGTTATCGTTAATCTGTTCTTCCTTACCTCATTAATTTTGTTGTAAGCTTAGATGAGTACAGTGTGAACACCTGTAACGTGTGAAATGTCCATTAGGTTGTGACTTTACTGGGAAAAATGGAGCGCCTCTGCAGTTCTCCCCTTCACGCTAACATTCCTACCGCCCTTGATAAACACCTGGAGGTAATTCATGTAGTGCAGTCGTGTAGAAAAGACGAAATTGTCAATGCTTCCAACCACCAGAGGCAAGGAGCTCCCAGGTGCCAGGATGACAGAGGTATAACCATGTGTATGTACTGCCGTAAGGTAGCTGACAAATTCTAAACACATTGCAAATCTATCAATAAATAAGGGTGAGGGGTCTTGTATTTAAGTGTGAATGAATTCTTTGGTGTCTGGAGCTTCAGAAAGGCAAGCTCAGTGGGTTCTGAGAGGATACAAAGCCTGGGGGTTAGGGATAAATGGGGTAAATCAATTTGGAGTGTGTTTATTCCATTAGTAAACTGGCAAGTAAGGAAAAGACATCAGAGATGTTTTGGGATTGGAGGTGATAGGAAGGTGTTGCCTCTCTTCTCCCTGTCCAGCAAATTCCTGCTCTCATCACCCCTGAACCTTGTCTGTATTTCTGCATGGAACTTCCCTGGTGTCTCTTTGCGGCATCTGCACGAAGAGACTGAGTTGTCCTTGTGTTATGAATGGATTTGCTCTTCAGGCAGGCTCTGCCGTAGACTCCCCCAAGAAACAAACCATGATTTGTATTGATACACAAAAATATATTGATTGGAATGGTTTTATTCTTGATGGTACCCAAAATATGCAGAATATTCAGGATAACACCTCTCTGGTGCGTGGGCAGAGTGGCAGATTCCAGTCTCTCATACGTGGGAGGCTGTGATTCCTCACAGTTACCAAAATCGGGTTTTGGTACCTCTGCTGCTTAACCGTGGTAATGAGAGAGGACCCAGTGGTCACTCTTCGGGAGGAAGGAGGGAGGGATGGCTCGGGGGTGTTCGAGCCCGTGGAGTGAGGGCCAGGGGAGCTGGCGAGTGGCAAGGGGATAGGTTGGGCCTTTGAGTTCTGCCCTTTCTGAGGCACCCCAGTGCTCCCAGAGGGGAACACTCTCACCTGCAACAGTGGAGCCAGGAATACTGATTGAAGGTAGCTGCCAGCTTGTTCCAGTGAAGTGAAACTGCAGTTCTGCTGGCTGAGCTCAAACATGTGAAGCCAGGGTCCTCCACTGCTCCCAGAGTCCATTGAAGTGTTTAATGAGGGAAGGAAGCACACGCATGTGTTCCATGTGGGCCAGCCCAGAGGGGTGAGGGTGCACCTTCCCCAGAGTAACAAGCGAGCTCTTGCTGCGAACTCCAGCACTAGGAGAGGGGATTGACTTTGCTTCCTCACATGTGGGCTGGAGTTGGAACCAAAGCGTTCTCTCTGCGCTAAGCAATTGCTCCTGAGTAAAGGGGCTGCTGAAACACCTTCCCTTTATTTTTTTCCAGGGATGGGGGTGACAAATTTCTGCAGAACACAGTCTGTGTTGTTCAGTAAAGGCTGTGAATGAACTGCTTTTTCACCTGTCTTAGTTGAGACGGGCAAAGGATCCACTTTGTCGATCTGGAGGGGTTGCTATGGGCTTACAAGGAGTAATGCTTTTAAGCTCAAAGAAGGGAGATTGAGATGAGATATTGGGAAGTTTTCCTGTGAGAGTGGGGAGGCCCTGGCCCAGGTTGCCCAGAGCAGTGGTGGCTGCCCCATCCCTGGAGGGGTTCAAGATCGGGTTGGATGGGGCTTGGAGCAACTGGATCCAGTGGGAGGTGTCCCTGCCCGTGGCAGGGGTGGGACTGGATGGGCTTTGAGGTCCCTTCCAACCCAACCCATGTCATGTTTCTGTGGTCCAGCAATGCACACACACAGGAAGGAGTGGGATGCCTTTAGTCCACGTGTCCGTGGAACTTTCAAACAGAGGGGACCACAAGGCTTTGGGTGCTCCTGATAACAGACAACATCTCAGTAGGAGCTTCAGCACAGTGAGTTCCTGAACTCCCTGATCGTGCCTCTTTGTTTGAGGGCCTAAACCTACTGCTGGCTTAGACTCAGATTGTACAGCCTTGTGAAGAGACTGGCACAGGATCAGACCTGAAAAGGGCCTGGGAAGCAGTGTGGGGCGAGTGGGTCCCCAGCGGTGCTTGTGGGTGGACTGTACGGTAAAGACTAACAGCCCTCTTCTCCCAGTAGATGTATTTGCCCTGGCACTGGCGATTCAGGAGATGAGCGCAACCACGTGTAAAGCACGCACGGTGCTGTGGTGTGCGCTCCAGATGACCCTACTGAAATCTGCAGCTGGAAAACCGGATCCAGAGAAAGCGGCTTGGGAGACAGCGCAGCCTGAAGAGAAACGGTGCGAGAACACAAGCAGCTGCAGCATCCTGCAGCGGAGGGCTGATGGAGGCAGGCACTGAGGCAACGCTGGCAGCGCTCACGGTCCGTGAGAGGATACCGATTGTTTTTAATTATTTGTGACGTTTGACCTACTGGTATTTGTATTTAACGCTGTCTTGATGAGGAGTTGGGGTTGCCTAGAGGGCTCTTGGGTTCTGCTTCAACTGTTAACATGGCAGGCAGCTTTGGAATATGGCAACACTGCACCAGGGAACATTAACTTAAAAATAATCAGACTAATTAATTAACAGCCAATTCTATTTAACTCCTGCAGGTGAGCCCTGGCACACAACTCTTCAATATGTTCTTTTTAGTTTGTTTTTTAGGAAATAGGTTTTAAAATAATGATTCTTAAGGACAGGAGGCTGACAGAGTGTCCGGCCGTGATCGGGTAAGATTGTGATGTAAAACAGTTTCCTTATCAAACGGATACCTGGAAACAGGAGGGAAAAATGCTAAGAATACCCAATATTCATGTAAAATTAAATATTTAAAATATATAAATATTTATGAATTCGCGATTTTTAAATCCAAGTCAGTAGAACCTGGTGCATCTCCTCTGACAAAATTACTGGTGTGACCAAATTGCTGTTGTGCAACCATGCAGGTAGTGATGCTCAAATTGCTTGAGCGTCTCACAGGCAAGGAAGGAGCCTCTGTTTTAAGATATTTAAAGAGAATCAAAACATGACATGCACACAGGATTGTCCTTTAAGAAGCTGCACAGCGGCTGGAATGATGAGTAGCATTTTTAATAGCTTCGGAGAGGTATCACAAAGTTCTGACATTTAGGTTTTAAAGTTGCTCTTGCATGAGTTTGGTTTGAGATGTGGTTGTCGTATTTTAGACTTACTGGTTTTCCTTGGCAGTTCTGACAGTCACCAGTGCCTGATGTTTCTCTGTATATCCCAATCCGTATGGCACACACGGAACTTCTCTTGGCATTATGGGAGATTGGGGGGTTTAACCCATCTGGTTCTGCATGTATAATGTGTGGATTAAATTCATGTGGCTGTCTCTGCCTGGATTCTCTCGTATTTCATCTGGGAATCCGAGGCTGTACGAGGGGTAGTTGCACCCCATAAACTTGTTAGATGATGAGAGAGAAACAGAATGAGCGCAGCAAGTGTTTGATCGCTGACAGGACCAAGGCGCTGCCAGCATGGGTTATCAGGGTGGGAGAACGTGGTCACTGTGTTGCGGGGGGTTGTTTGGCCTAGGACGTGTTGCTGTTGACAGCACCACTGTACTGACCGCTAGGAAATAAACTGGCTTTTGTTGGAGTGCCTTTGTCCGTGTTTGTCTTCATGGCTTCAGCTCCCAGAACTCGATCTGTACCCAGGAATGCAGTTTTCATTAGTTACCGAGGTGTGAGAAGAGTCCAAGAGCGCTCAGACCGGATCTGGAGTCTGTTTGTCGAGTCCTTAGCAGCAAAGAGGTGTGTGAGGTGTGTAATGTGGATCGGTGGTTGGTCCTCTGCTATTCGCTACACTGATAGTCAGTCTGGGGCACCGAGGCGATCACGCAGCATCAGAAATGCCGTGTGCATGCAAAAATGTCCCTTTCCCAGGCACTGCTGCCAGAGTCAGGCATGGTGTCTCAGCCTTGAGGGCTCCCCTGGAGAGGGGGCCCCGTCATGCTGATGGAGGGGGAGCTCAGGGAACCCTGAGCTGCAGGGATTCCCAGCATCGCTGGGCTGGCTTGCAGTCAGGTTTCCTGCTCTGTCTGTGCATCAGAGTGGCTTGGGTGCTGTGTTCCTGCCGACAGCTTCCCCCAGGACTGACTTCAGCTGCGCCGGCCGGCTGCTCTTTGCCCAGCAGAGCTCAGCGAGGCCAAACTGGGCAGTGTCTCTGCCAGAGAGCTGTAAGGCAGTGGTGGGGCTGGAGTTATACTTCCGTGGAGAGAAATGGCTGGAATGTCAGACAAGCTAAGGGAAGAAGTGTATCCATGCAGGGAGCTGAAGTGGCCGGGTTTTCCCTGCGAGTCCCGGCTGGGTCACAGGCTCCGTGCTGTCGGAGAAAGCTCATGCGGTCATTTCGGTGCCCACATGGAAATCCCAGGGGTCTGGCGGAAGGTTTGTGCTTGCTCCATCACTTCCTTGGTGCCAGCGGCAGCCACAGGCTCCTGAGCATCCCTAGAATCACTAGGTTGGAAAAGATCTTCCAGGATCATTGAGTCCAGCCATCCCTGTCAAACACTAAACCATATCCCTGAGCACCTCATCTACCCATCTTTTAAACCCCTCCAGGGAAGGTGACTCAACCCCCTCCCTGGGCAGCCTCTGCCAGGGACCAATGACCCTTTCTGTGAAATATTTGTTCCTAATGTCCAGCCTGAACCTCCCCTGGTGCAGCTTGAGGCCATTCCCTCTCGTCCTGTCCCCTGTCACTTGGGCGAAGAGCCCAGCTCCCTCCTCTCCACAACCTCCTTTCAGGTAGTTGCAGAGAGCAATGAGGTCTCCCCTCAGCCTCCTCTTCTCCAGGATAAACACCCCCAGCTCTCTCAGCCGCTCCTCTTGTTCTCCAGCCCCCTCCCCAGCTTTGTTGCTCTTCTCTGGACTCACTCCAGAGCCTCAACATCGTCCTTGTGGTGAGGATCCCAGAACTGACCCCAGGATTCGAGCAGCGGTCTCACCAGTGCCGAGTCCAGAGGGAGAAGAACCTCCCTGGACCTGCTGGCCACGCCATTTCTGATCCAAGCCAAGATGCCATTGGCCTTCTTGGCCACCTGGGCCACTGCTGGCTCATATTCAGTCGCTGTCAACCAACACCCCCAGGTCCCTCTCCTCCAGGCAGCTCCTAGTCTGGAGCTGCTCAGGGTTGTTGTGCCCCAAGTGCAGGACCCAGCATTTGGCCTTGTTAAACCTCATCCCATTGGTCTCAGCCCATGGATCCAGCCTGTTCAGATCCCTTTGGAGGCTCCCTGCCCTCCAGCAGATCCACACTTCCACCCAGCTTAGTGTCATCCGCAAACTTGCTCAGGGTGCACTCGATGCCTTCATCCAGGTCATTGATAAAGACATTGAACAGGGCTGGACCCAGCCCTGAGCCCTGGCGACACCACTTGTCACTGGCCTCCAGCTGGAGTTACTCCGTTTACTGCAACTCTCCGGGCCCGGCCAGCCCACCAGTTTTCCACCCAGGAGAGGATGAATATTGGCCTGGTGTCAGCTCTCGGCTCTCCTGGGGTGGCAGAGGCACAGGCTGCAGTTCTCCCGTTCCGCCCCGAACCAGGGGCCGGAGCTTCTCTTTGCTCCTACTCCCCTTACCCAGAAGGGCCTCTCCCGGTGTTGGGATGGAGTCTAGCCAGTTGGACACAACCCGGCGAGTGCCCTGCAGGTCTGTGTGAGCAGCTCCCACTTGGGCTTTCTGCTCCTGACGGGAGGAGAAGATCATGGCCGTGTTCTCTGACCTCTGCAACAACAGAGCTCCAGGAGCTGTGACCACCTCAGAGACGAACAGCTCCGGCCTCTGCTTGCCCTCGGTGTGGAAGCAGAGGTTTGGGGAAGGTCAGCCAGGTCACAGAGCTCTTGGTGCCAGCTTAGGAACACGGGAACACCCAGGACTGTGGGTGCTGCTGCCAGGGGAAGCATTAAATCACCCTGGGGAACCTGCAGCCTCCCAAAGGCGCGTGCAGCCCTGGCTCAGTGCCCTCAGCCGCACCCAGGGGCGCACGGCGAGAGCAAACCCTGAGCGGGTGTCGCTGTGGTGCCCCTTGTCCCCATCCCGCTGCCACCCTGTGCCTGAAGCCCTGGGGACAAGCAGAGCTTCACTGCCCTGCGAGGGCCCAGGAAGAGGTGAAGGGAGGCCCTGCAGCCTGGGAACGGAGGGGACAGGATAATGGGATGGGAAACTCACCTGCCAGGTGAGGGGACCCCCCGCCGCACCACAACCCCGGCGTGGACAGAGAGGAGAGGAACCCACTCCTTGGCCAACCAGCTTTATTGTTTCTTAAGCGGTTTGACACTCACGCTTGCAGCAGCTGAACAAGAACCATCACCCGTTAACCAGAACAGTGCAGGACGCAGGCGCTGGGACGGCCCCGGCGGGAGCTGCTGGGGCACCAGCAAACACGTCAGCTGGAGTGTGAAGCAGCTCCTCCCGCACGCTCAGCTTCCAGAAGTCAGTGCTCTCCTTTCTGGATGCAGGTGACAGCGTCGTGGAAACAGCTGGAAACGGCAGGTAAGGAGCCCTCGGGGGCGGGAGAAGCGTTCGGCTGCACCCAGTGAAGGAAACCAGCTCTTAAACCCCACGCATCCAACTCGCTCACAGCCAACCTGGCCTTGAAATCAGAGTCGACCTTCACCCACACCACGTTGGGGAGCGCCGTTCTCCAGCTACCGGCACAGCACCTTAAACCAGCACAAGGACAGGAGCGATTCGCTGCGGCTCTGCTCAAATCGGGGCACGTTTCCCTACCACGCACAGGGGGACGATACAGATATCTCCCAGCGCTTCCCTTCTGCGGCAGAGCAGCACTTGCGCTCACCAAGATCGGCTTCAATCCCAGCTCGCCCAGAATGGAGACAAAGCACGGCTCTCAGCAGCACAAACACAGGCATTTGCAGAGGGCCAGCGTAAACAAATCCACGCTCGTCCTGCGGCAGCATGTCCTCGATTCCATGTTGGAAAGGGGTTCTGCTCCGTTCCCAAATCACAGCACGCTGCCGCTGCAGGTCTCTGGAAGCCCTGTCCTGCATCTTTGCTTGAAGGAGGTAAAGCAAATATCGATTGATTTACGACACAGACACAATCCCATCACGACGGGTGGGGATGTTTGACACCACCGGCACAGGGCACGCTCAGCAGTGCCGAGCTGCCACAAGTCTTTTCAAAAGCAAAAAGAAAAATAAATGCTTCCAAAGAGCACCACGCTCGGAACCGCTGCTGCTTTTCAAACACACACTGTAGTTTTAATGAATTCCATCCCTGGAGAGTCCGACTGGAAAACCTCAGCTACCGCTTCCGCTCGCCCTTCTGTGTCCTTTTCTTCTCTTTTTCCTTCCGCTCCTGCTTGGCCAGCTTGTCCTTCTCTCGCTGGAGTTTATCCTGCTCTTTCTTCTTCTGGAACTCATCGCGCAGCAGCTCCCGCTCCAGCTTCCTGGCGTTCAGGACATCCTCCACGTTCGTGTTGCGGAACAGCGCTGGAAGGGAGTTAAGGGCAGAGAACACGCGGCTCCCGCTCAGCAGCCCACGCGGGAGCACAGGCTCCAACACAAAGACCTTTCTTCCCTCTCCACCTCCCAACTCCCACTACAGCTTCCTCGCCAAGCAGGTGAAAGATTTGGGATTGAGAAATGAAGAAAGCAAAAGGAAGCCCTCTTTGGTTTTCCAAAGAGAGGAGCCGTGCAGAGTAAACGCACGCTCCCCAGAAAAGGATTTTTCCAAGACAAATCAAGGCTATAGACAGAATGGAGGAGGCAGCTCAGCCCAGGGATCACCACCGCCTCACATCCTCCCTCCTGCGGCAGCAAATGCTCTGGGAAGAGCACCGGGAAGAGCGAGCGGGCATCTCCTCCTCCCTCCCATCCCAAGGACAAAGATAATTTAGGTTGTCACCTTAATTACGTGATCAAACCTGCTTCTGTCTGAAACCTGCCAGCTCTAGGAATGCCCCAAATTCCTCTGTTGAGAAAAACATGGGATACAGGGTCCTTGCTCACTGTTTAAGTGCATGAGTTTCCCTGTGATTTGTTTTCAGTTGCACTTTTAGTCATTCCTGATGGGATTTGCCTCTCTGGACCCAGCAAATGTTATTATCCTTGCTAATAACTATGTTCTGGGAGGCTTCAGAGAGGGTGGAGGAGGGAAGAAAGGAAGAAAAAGCAAATGATGAGATCAATCTCAGCTGCACACGCAGGGCAAGGAGCAGACGGAGCTTGAAATTTCATTACAAGCAAGTTCAGGCTCCAAGAGAAGAAAAATGAATCACCACACTTCAAAGGGGGATCTAAAGAAACCAGGAGTACCAACACAGATGAGGAAGAACGGGAAGCTCGCTGCGGAAGCTGCCTTCCTTCCTTCCAAAAAGCCTGGGTCACTGAGAATTCAAAGGATACATTTTTCTGATCCAACATTTACGGCTGTTGCAGTCGATCCATCCTGTTCATCCCCGCCAGTGAGAGAATTAAGGAAATACAGATATCGGGAATAAACTTGAGCCTCTGTCCAGTGGCTCAAACCCTGTCAAACGAAGATTGTACCACGCGAGGTGGGAGCAGCTGCCCTCGCGCTGCCCATCGAGGGGCTGGCACGCACCCCCCCCGGCTCCCATCGGTGCGATTCCCTCCCCTGCTCTTCAAAGATGAATATGCTCTTCTGCAGCTGCAGAGCCTCCCGCTCCACACGCTACAGGGGAATCCTTTCAGCAGGATTCTCGGCAGAAAAAGAGAGCTCCCTGTTCCCGGGAGGCGATTCCCCCCCTGCTGCAACACACCCGGACACAGCAAACCCTGCCCAGCCGTGCGCGTGTGGCTGGGGAGAAACCTCACCAAAGAGCCCCTGCTCATGGTGCTGCACAGACTGGGAGCTTCCATTTTCCACGGAAGCGATTCCATCCCGGAGAAGAATGATGGAAAAGCTTCCCCCACTGAACACTGCAAAGCCAGGCAGGAGACATTCAATAAACGCTGCCCTTCAAAGCACCGAGTCTCAGCCGCATCAGGAAAAGGATATTCCTCCTCGTCCGTCACATTGGCGTACTGGGCCAGGAGCGCAGCTTTCCGCTGCTTCTCCTCCTGGGAGACCTCCTTTGGCTTCACCACAATCCTGGCCTGCTTCTCCATCACGCTGGCGAGGGCCTGGATCTCATCTGGCAAGGAGAAATGTGGGAGCGTCAGCCAGGTCCACATGCTGCTGCTTCCCGCTCCTGCATCCCAAAAGCCTCCAGCTCTGTCCCAGGCTGCGTCCCCCCCATCCCTGGGGACAAGAGCACCGAGCTACACGGAGAACCTCATCAAGAACATCCTCCTCGTTCCCCCAGCAGTGGTGTCGGCCGAACAGAGCCGGCTGGGAATTCAGTCCGAGGAATTCAGTGCGGTGACAGGACACCAGCTCCTCCTCACCAGGAGGAATTCCCCGTGCTGCAAGCAGCCACCAACAGACACTATTTTCCCTGGAGCAATTGGAGCTCTGGAATCAGTCAGTGCCTGGCTAACGAGAAGCTGTTTTACTCCAAATTGATTTCTCCTCTGCTTAAAAGCAGCCGAGTTCATTTCACCACGTACTTAAAACCACATTAAACAGGGATTCTGAAAGCCAGCGTGGGTTTAATGCTCCCTCTTTGCTCCCCACCCAGGGAAGTGAGCGGCTAGTTTGCTTCCCAACACTAAATTCTGCTTCTCAAAATGACATTTGGGCTTTGACACCGATTATTCTCACCGTTCCCAGGATTCTGTTACTCTAAGCAGATACCGATTGCATTGGGAAGTTATCCTTTCAAGGAGTGACAGTGGAATAATTAAATCTGTCTGTTTCTAATGGCCCTTCCTGGGCTGAGCAAGTGAAATTCCTGCAGGTAACTAATGGCAGGAGCGGGAGGAGGCCGCAGCAGCTCCAGCAACAGGCTGCCCAGGGAGGGGGTTGAATCACCTTCCCAGGAGGGGTTTAAAAGAAAGGTGGACGAGGTGCTGAGGGACATGGTTTAGTGATTGCTGGGAATGGTTGGACTCGATGATCCCGTGGTTTTTTTTCCAACCTGGTGATTCTATGATTTTGTGCCATAACAAGGGCAGAGGCACAGGGCAGCTGGCAGCCCTTGGGGGAGAGACAGCCCTGGGGCCTGGAAAAGGGAACTGAGAAAATCCTATAGGGGAAAAACAAAGCGCTTTTCCTCGGCAGGGTTGTAAGCCCTCAGAGCAGCCACTGGGAAACTGGTCATCCCCAGCATAAGCTTTGACACAAAACAGTAAATAAGTGAGGGCCAAGAGAAGCAAATCAGATCCGTGCGCATCTCAGCAGCGTTGGTTTTAGCTCCTGCCAGGCCAAACAGAAATCCCTGCCTCAGTGAGACCCTGCGAAGGACTCACACCACAGGGAGAGGCACAGTGAGCAGCCACACTACCTTCTTTCTCCTCTTTGGCATCAACAATCTGAGATTCAGACCACTTCTCAACCACCTCCCTGCAAACATCGTTCAAGAGATCTTCTTCCTAGGGAGGGAAAAGAGACCGCTCAGTGTTGGAACACGTTGGTCTGCTTTAAACAGTCATGGATCACATGAAAAGAACCAACTGCAAAGAGTCTGAACACCCAGATATGCACGCAAGCAGGACAGCTCTTCACACAGGATCTACACATTAAATGCTCCCACAGGACTTCGGTGAACCTAGGACAGCACAAGTCACAGCACCAGGGAATGGTTTGGGTTAGAAGGGACCTCAAAGCCCATCCAGTCCCATCCCTGCCACGGGCAGGGACACCTCCCACTGGATCTGGTGGCTCCAAGCCCCATCCAGTCTGACCTCGGACACTAGGCTGAGGGGACAGGGACCCTGGGCTGGAGTGGGGCAGGATGGGAGGGGACCCTGAGCTGAGGGAGAAGGAGAATTTGGACTTGGGGGTCCAACCAGGCTGAGGGGAAGGAGCCCAGGTGGGAAGGGGGCTTAGAGGAGGGACCCTGGGCTGAAGGGGAAGTGGGGGCGAGCAGGTGGCGTTTACCTGAGGGGTCTAACTGGACTGAGGAGATGCAGCCGGGCTGGGGAGGAGGCAGGGGCCTGAGGGGAGACCTGGGCAGGGGGGACCTGGGCTTAGAACAAAGCAGGGGGAAGGGGGGTGGCCTGGGGAGCATCGAGCTTGCACCCTTAGCAAGTTTGCGGACGACACTAAGCTGGGTGGAAGTGTCGATCTGCTGGAGGGTCGGGAGGCTCCAAAGGGATCTGAACAGGCTGCATCCATGGGCTGAGACCAATGGGATGAGGTTTAACAAGGCCAAATGCCGGGTCCTGCGCTTGGGGCACAACAACCCTGAGCAGCTCCAGACTAGGAGAAGTCTGGCTGGAAACTGCCTGGAGGAGAAGGACCTGGGGGTGTTGGTTGACAGCGACTGAACATGAGCCAGCATGTGGCCAAGAAGGCCAATGGCATCTTGGCTCGGATCAGAAACAGCGTGAACCAGCAGGTCCAGGGAGGTTCTTCTCCCTCTGGACTCAGCACTGGTGAGACCGCTCCTCGAATCCTGGGGTCAGTTCTGGGCCCCTCACCACAAGAAGGATGTTGAGGCTCTGGAGCGAGTCCAGAGAAGAGCAACGAAGCTGGGGAGGGGGGTGGAGAACAAGAGGAGCGTCTGAGAGAGCTGGGGGTGTTTAGCCTGGAGAAGAGGAGGCTGAGGGGAGACCTCATTGCTCTCTCCAACTACCTGAAAGGAGGTTGTGGAGAGGAGGATGCTGGGCTCTTCTCCCAAGTGACAGGGGACAGGACGAGAGGGAATGGCCTCAAGCTCCGCCAGGGGAGATTTAGGCTGGACATTAGGAAAAAATCCTTCACAGAAAGGGTTGTTGGGCACTGGAACAGGCTGCCCAGGGAGGGGCTTGAGTCCCCTTCCCTGGAGGGGTTTAAGGGACGGGTGGACGAGGTGCTAAGGGACATGGATTAGTGATTGATGGGAATGGTTGGACTCGATGATCCGGTGAGTCTCTTCCAACCTGGTGATTCTATGATTCTATGAACTGGGCTGAGAGAAAGGAGCTGGGCTGGGGGAGGTCCTGGGCTGGAGGGGAAAGGGGTAGAAGCCGGGGTGTTGGTCTAGGGGCACCCAGAGTAGAGAGAAAAAGGAGTTGGAAATGTTGTCCCTGGCGGGGGGAAGCAGAGCAGGGTAGGGAGCTCCAAGGGCCTGGGCTGAGAGGAAAGTGAGGAGAGGGATGTTCGGCTTTGGGGGGTGGGGGGAGGCGTCCTACAGAGCAAAGAGAAAGGAACTGGGCCAAGGAGTGCTGGGCTGAGAGAGGTGTAGGGGCCTGTGGGGGTGAGCCCCTAGTTTCGTGGGGGCCTGGGCTGTGAGGGCCCGGGGGGTGTTGGCTTGGGGGGGGCTCCCACTGGGCTGGGGGGGGAAAAGCACGGACTGAGGGGAGCGCAGGGGGGGAGACCCTGTGGGGGCCTGGGCTGAGAGGGTGAAGGGAGGGGGACTGGGGGGGCCTGGGCTGGGCAGGAAGGGGAGAGCGAGGAGGTGTTGAGTGGGGGGTCAGAGCTACGGGGGGAGGGGGCGGCGTTGGCCTGGGGGGCCCGACCGGTCGGAGTCGGGGGGGTGAGGGGGGGGGGGGGACGCGCCCTGGGGCTGCGCTTCCCGAGGGTTCCTCACCAGGCAGGCGGCCAGGACGGCGCGCAGGGCCTCCAGGCGCTCCTCGGCGCTCTCGGCCTCGCGGAGCAGCCCCTCGATGTACGCCCCGTACACGCCCTGGTCCAGGCCCAGCGGCTCCAGCCGCGCCGCCAGCCACGCCGCGAACCCGCCGGGCGCCGCCATCTTGGGCCGCGGGGAGGGGGGGGGGCGAGGGGCGGGGGGGGCGACGGCGGCCGCGCGGGGACAAAGTTCCTGAAAGAGCGAATGGGGGGGGGAAGGGCCTGGAGATGATGGAGCCGAGACGGCCCTGCCCGGCTGTGGAAGCCCTGGGGGGGGTCGGGGCTCCAGCGCCGCCCCGGGCAGCCTCTGCCAGGGCCTGAGAGCCCTTTTCGTGAAGAAATTTTTTCCCCATGTCCAATCTGAACCTGCCCTGGGGCCATTCCCTCTCATGCCATCACTTGTCACTTGGGAGAAGAGCCCAGCACCCACCTCACCACAACCTCCTTTCAGGCAGTTGGAGACAGCGATGAGCTCCCCCCTGCCTCCTCTTCTCCAGGCTGAACAACCCCAGGTTCCTCAGCCGCCTTTCATAACCCTTTTTCTCCAGCCCCTTCCCCAGCTCCGTTCCCTTCTCTGGACTCACTCCAGCCCCTCAATGTCCTCCTTGCACTGAGGGGCCCAAAACTGAACCCAGGATTCGAGGTTTGGCCTCACCAGCACCGAGCACAGGGGGACGATCCCTGCCCTGCTCCTGCTGGTCACCCCATGGCTGATCCAAGCCTGGATGCTGGTGGCCTTCTAGAATCACAGAATCACCAGGTTGGAAAAGACCCACCGGATCATCGAGTCCAACCATTCCCATCAATCACTAAACCATGTCCCTCAGCACCTCGTCCACCTGTCCCTTAAACACCTCCAGGGAAGGTGACTCAACCCCCTCCCTGGGCAGCCTCTACCAGTGCCCAATGACTCTTTCCGTGAAAATTTTTTCCTCATGTTCAGCCTGAACCTCTCCTGGTGAAGCTTGAGGCCATTCCCTCTCGTCCTGTCCCCTGTCCCTTGGGAGAAGAGCCAGCTCCCTCCTCTCCACAACCTCCTTTCAGGTAGTTGGAGAGAGCAATGAGGTCTCCCCTCAGCCTCCTCTTCTCCAGGCTAAACACCCCCAGCTCTCTCAGCCGCTCCTCATAAAGCCTGTTCTCCAGCCCCCTCACCAGCTTTGTCACTCTTCATGTTCAGCTATTGTTGACCAGCACCCCCAGGTCCTTTCCCACCAGGCTGCTTTCCAGCTGCTCTTCCCCAAGCCTGGAGCTGCACGGGGTTGTTGTGACCAAAGTGCAGGGCTCAGCACTTGGTCTGGTTGAACCTCATCCCCTTGGTCTCAGCCCATCGATGAACCTGTCCCAAGCCCTCTGCAGAGCCTCCCTGCCCTCAAGCCGATCAACACTTCCTCCCAGCTTAGTGTCACCTGCAAACTCACTAAGGTCGCACCCAATCCCCTCATCTAGATCACAGCTAAAGATGTCGAACAGGACTGGACCCCGCATTGAGCCCTGGAGATGCCACTCGGGACCAGAAACAGCAAATTGTTGTGAGATCGTTGAGTGCAACCACGCCTGTCCACTCCCAAACCATCCCCCAGTGCCTCGTCTGACAGGCTTTTGAACCCCTCCAGGGACAGGGACTCCACTAATACCAAAAAAAATGGCAGAAATAAACTCTCTAATGCTCATTTTGGGGTTTTAGAAAGCAAGCAGCCTTTATTACAGCACCGGACGCATGGAGGAACGATTCGATCAATCATGTAATGAGACAAGAGCTGCAGTCAGGACCTATTTCCCATCTCCATGCATGTGTGTAACATTTCCCAGAAATCTCATTCATATTTTATTACCTCCAAGGACTGATTTTAATGTTATTATGAACTTCACAACAGCCAAATCTCCACTAATTGGTACCAGTTCTCTGCCTGACCTTGCATACTTCAGAGAGAACAAACTATAAACAAACAGAGATGATTACAGAGGAAGATACATCTGTTCAGCACATTATACCCAACACAAGGCGTTATCGTTTCTCAAGAGAACAGCGTCTGAAAATAAACACACTACCTGACATCAAGTTGTCTGAAAAACCATCCTCAGCTTTCAAAGATGCAGTTATTGAAATGAGACTGAGCTGAGGTTAGGAAACTGCATCTACTTTAGCTCAAACTGGAATATGTTGCAATACTAACTACTTTTTGCATCAAAACCATATCCCTGAGCATCTTGTCTATTGGAATTTACACACCTCCAGGGATGGAGACTCCACCCCTGCCCTGGGCAGCCTCTGCCAGCACCTGAAACCCTTTCAATGAAGAAACTCACAGAGGGAGCATTCGATCCCCTCATCCAGATAATTGATAACGATATTGAACAGAACCAGCTCCACCACTGAACCCTGGGGACACCACGAGTGAGCAGCTGCCAGCTGGACTGAGCTCCTTTCACTACAACTCTCTGGGCTCAAGCCGCCAGCCAGTTTTTTACCCTGCAGAGGGTTTGTCTGTCCGCAGAATCATAGAATGGTTTGGGCTAGAAGGGACCTCAAAGCTCATCCAGTTCCACCCCCTGCCACGGGCAGGGACACCTCCCACTGGATCTGGTTGCTCCAAGCCCCATCCAACCTGGCCTTGAACCCCTCCAGGGATGGGGCAGCCACCCCTGCTCTGGGCAACCTGGGCCAGGGCCTCCCCACCCTCACAGCAAAACATTTATTCTTAAGATTTCATCTCAATCTCCCCTCTTTCTGCTCAAAACCATTCCCCCCCTCCTGTCCCTGCCCTCCCTGATCCAGAACCTCTCCTCAGCTTTCCTGGAGCCCCTTTCAGCACTGGAAGCTGCTCTAAGGTCTCCCCAGAGCCTTCTCTTCTCCAGGCTGAACAAGCCCATCTCTCAGCCTGTCCTCATATGGGAGGTGCTCCAGTCCTCGGATCATCCTCGTATCCTCCTCTGGACTCACTCCAGCACCTCCATCTCCTTCTTATGTAGAGGATTCCAGAACTGAACACAATACTGCAGATGAGGTCTCACCAGAGCAGAGCAGAGGGGGAGAATCCCCTCCCTTGCCCTGCTGGCCTCGCTGCCTTTGATGCAGCCCAGGACACGGTTGGTTTCTGGGCTGCAAGCGCACCTTGCTGATTCACATCAAGCTTCTCATCGACCAGCACCCCAAGTCCTTCTCTGCAGGGTTGCTCTCAATCACATCATCCCCCATCCTATATGGAAACCAGGGGTTGCATCAACCCAGGTGTAGGACATTGCACGTGGTCTGGTTGAACCTCATGAGGCTGCCCCACTTCTCCAGCGTGCCCAGGTCCCTCTGGATGACACCCCGTCCCTCTGGTGTGACAACTGCACTGCTCAGTTTGGTGTCACCTGCACACTTGCTGAGGGTGCCCTCGATGGGAACGGCCGCAAGCTCCACCATGGGAGGTTCAGACTGAGCATCAGAAAAGGATTTTTCATGGAAAGGGTGATTGGTCCCTGGCAGAGGCTGCCCAGGGAGGGGGTTGAGTCCCCTTCCCTGGAGGGGTTTAAGGGCCGGGTGGACAAGGTGCTGAGGGACATGGGTTAGTGATTGATGGGAATGGTTGGACTCGATGATCCGGTGGGTCTCTTCCAACCTGGTGATTCTATGATCTCGCTGTCTATACAAAGGCAGCCGGTTTCTCAAGCAAGAACACTGCGAGAAAACGCTGTTCCAGGCTTCTCTGAAGCTCAACTCCACCACATCCACAGCCTTTCCCTCTCCTGCTGATGGACACCCCGACCCCGCAGGGCGGGCTTCGCGGGGCCCTTTCTGTCCCTCCGCGGCCGCCGTACCGGTTGGCGGCGCTCTCGGCGCGAGTTTCGCGGGGGACTCTATGACCCGCGCGGCCGCCGTCCGGGGAGGGCGGGGCAGGGTGCGTGAAGGGGGTGGTGTTGTCCCTCCGCGGCCTCCGTACTGGGGGGCGGGCTTCGCGGCCGCCGTCTTGTCCCTCCGCGGCCGCCGTCCCGGGCGCGCGCGTTCCGAACGGGCGCCATGGCGCGTCCGCTCCGCGGGAAGAGCTTCTACCTGGACCTGCCGGCGGGGCGCGGCGCGAGGGGCCTGGCCGAGGCCATCCGGCTGCTGGGCGGGGTGAGCGGCCTCCCCGCACCTTCTCCTCCTCTTCCCTCCCCTCCTAGAATCATAGAATCATAGAATCACCAGGTTGGAAGAGACCCACCGGATCATCGAGTCCAACCATTCCCATCAATCACTAAACCATGTCCCTCAGCACCTCGTCCACCCGTCCCTTAAACCCCTCCAGGGAAGGTGACTCAACCCCCTCCCTGGGCAGCCTCTGCCAGTGCCCAATGACCCTTTCTGTGAAGAATTTTTTCCTCATGTCCAGCCTGAACCTCCCCTGGTGGAGCTTGAGGCCATTCCCTCTTGTCCTGTCCCCTGTCCCTTGGGAGAAGAGCCCAGCTCCCTCCTCTCCACAACCTCCTCTCAGGTAGTTGGAGAGAGCAATGAGGTCTCCTCTCAGCCTCCTCTTCTCCAGGCTAAACACCCCCAGCTCTCTCAGCCGCTCCTCTTGTTCTCCAGCCCCTTCACCAGCCTCGTTGCTCTTCTCTGGACTCGCTCCAGAGCCTCAACATCCTTCTTGTGGTGAGGGTCCCAGAACCGAACACAGGATTCGAGGAGCGGTCTCACCAGTGCCAAGTCCTGTTGCTGCTCCAGCTCAACCCGCCGCCCCCCCCGGCCCTGCTCCCTCCCCTCAGCCCAGTCGGACCCCCCCCAGCTTCCTCCCCAGCCTAGAGTCCCTCACTGCTCATCTTAGCTCCCGCCCACCCCTGATCCCCCTCCACACTCCCCCAGGCCCTTTGTCCCCCCCCCGCCCTCAGTCCAGGCCCCCTGAAGCCCGGGGTCCCCCCTCCAACCTCCCCCCTTTCCTCAGCTCAGGGCCTCCCTGGGCCAGGCTCCCTCCCTTCAGCCCAATCTGCCCCCCCCACAGGCCAACCCCTCCCCCCCTTCTCCTCAGGGCACCCCCGAGCTGCCCCCACCCCCTCTTTCCCCTCAGCCCAGAGTTCCCCCTCAGCCCAACTCCCTCCTCTCAGTCTAATCAGATGCCCCACAGGCCACCGCCTCTTCTCCCTCAGCTTATTCCTCCATCCCACCCTCCAGCCACCACCAGTCACTGACCCCAGCCCCCTCCTCCCTCAAAAATAAAGGCCCTGGCCTGGCTTCCTGGCTTCTTCCCGTCACCCCAGTACCCCCGTTCCCACCCCTAGGCCAACACCCCGCTGTCCTCTCTAGCCCAGGACCCCCCCACCCCAGGCCCAGCTGCCATGCCCAGCCCAGGGCCCCCTGACCATCCTTCCCCCTCGGCTCAGGATGCCCCTCAGGCACATGCTATCACCTCCTCCCTCAGCCCAGAGCTCCTCCAGCCCACGATCACCCATCCAGTCCGGTTGGGTCCTTCTCAGCTCCCCTCAGCCCAGGCTCCCCGCAGCCGAGCTCCCTCCCATCACCCTGGTTTGTTCCCCTTCAGGCTACCCCGCCTTCTCCCTCAGCTCAGGGCATCACTGAGCCCAGGGCTCCCCAGCTTCTCCCCCCTCTCAGCCCAGAGTTCTCCAGGGCCTCCCCTCTTCAGCTCAGGGTCCCTCCCTGGCCCAACTCTTTCCCCTCGGTCTGTTGAGGCCCCCCCTGGCCAGCTTGGGGTCCCCCCTTCCCTCTCAGCTCAGGGACCCCTTAAGCCAACGTCTCCTTCCCACCTCAGTACAGCCTTCCCCACCCAGCAGCCCCCCTCAGCCCTCCTGCCCCTCTTCCCCTTTCTTCTCGCTCTGTTTTTCTCTCTTTGCTCTTTTTTACTGGTTTCCATGTTTTCTTGCTCCCGCAGGCTGCACTGGAGCCCTCTCGGGGTCCTTGGCCAGCATGGTCCTGCTTATGGCCGTGGGCTCCTGCTTTGTGGGTGGTGGCAACTGGTTGCCAGCTGTGGGGTTGCCAACCTCGCCGGCCCTGGGAGCATCTTCCAGTAGATGCTGACAGGTTATTCAGTGAGGGGAACGTTTTCTCTTGTTGCCTGGTTCCCCTTCATCCCTCGCGTCCACCTGCGGTGGTTAAATTTTTTAAGGAAGCTGTGAGACTTCCAAATGATTCCTGGAATTCACTGTAGAGTAGAGAAGAGCAGCACCAGCTGAGTCCCTGTGGTCACGTAGCTGCTTACTTTTCTACTGGCTTCTCCAGAAAAGCCACCAGGCACCCTTCCCCCATGAAGCTGTTGTTTGGGTGGATTTGTGTGATGTTCTTCATGGTCTCTCCCGTTTGTCTTGGTGCTGATGTTGCTCACAACTCCTTAAATCCTTTTCTGATGTTGAGCGTCACTTCAGCTGCCTGGAAAGCTGCCTGGAGGAGAAAGACCTGGGGTTGTTGGTTGACAGCGACTGAACGTGAGCCAGCAAGAAGGCCAATGGCATCTTGGCTTGGATCAGAAACGGCGTGGCCAGGAGGTCCAGGGAGGTTCTTCTCCCTCTGGACTCGGCACTGGTGAGACCACTCCTCGAATCCTGTGTTCAGTTCTGGGCCCCTCCCCACAAGAAGGATGTTGAGGCTCTGGAGCGAGTCCAGAGAAGAGCAACAAAGCTGGTGAAGGGGCTGGAGAACAAGGATTACAAGGAGCGGCTGAGAGAGCTGGGGGTGTTTAGCCTGGAGAAGAGGAGGCTGAGGGGAGACCTCATTGCTCTCTCCAACTACCTGAAAGGAGGTTGTGGAGAGGAGGGAGCTGGGCTCTTCTCCCAAGTGACGGGGGACAGGACGAGAGGGAATGGCCTCAAGCTGTGCCAAGGGAGGTTCAGGCTGGACATCAGGAAAAAAATTTTCACGGAAAGGGTCATTGGTCCCTGGCAGAGGCTGCCCAGGGAGAGGGTTGAGTCCCCTTCCCTGGAGGGGTTTAAGGGATGGGTGGACAAGGCACTGAGGGACATGGTTTAGTGATTGATGGGAATGGTTGGACTCGATGATCTGGTGGGTCTTTTCCAACCTGGTGATTCTATGATTCTGTGATTTAGCCACCCCGAGCTGAGGACAGGGCTGATAGCCAGCAGCTCCTCTTCCATCTTCTGGTCTCCTGATGGCACTTGAGGGGAATAGGGTGGCTGCATCTCCACACCAGATCAGCGTGGGAGTGAGCAATTTTAGCCCTCGTTGTTGCTACTATTTGTTTTCAGGCTGTTTAATCTCTCTGTTTGAGGCAGCTCGTCTCATGTGTACCCCAGAACTTCCTTAGATCTTTTAACACCACACAGAGGAGTGAAATTCTCATTTAGTTCTTGCTGCTGTGTCTGTGCCGCCAGGATTGTGTGTTGGACGTAAGGACGTGGGGGAGCTGGTTGGCACTCTTTTCCCCTTTTTGAGTTGCGCTTCACACTGAAGTTGCCAATTTCTTCCTGTCCTCCCCTGGACGTGCCACCAGCACTCAGGGACACTCCTGAGGCATCTCTTACTGAGTTGTGCATCTCTGGGTCTGGGAACCACTTTCTCCCAGCGGTCGGTTATGTCTCTGCGTTGCTGCCACATTACCTGGCAATAATTGATTGTCCTTCTCATTTCTCATCAAATATTGTCTCGGGTCACTTCCCTCTCTGTGGCACCATGGAGTGGAGCTCTTGTTTCTCTTGCTCCCAAGGAGATCCCGAATTGAACTGCGCCATGGCCTCTGCTATAAAGCAGCTCTTCAATAGTGATACCCAAACCCAGGTCCTGTTGTTCAGGGCCAAGTTGAGGATATCTCGTGGGCTTGGATGTGCATGTGGCGTCTGGAGCTTGGCTTTGACGCAGGGCTGGCAGCTCCCTGCAGTGTGGTTTGGACGGGGAGGATCTGATTTACTGCTTTACTCTGTGCTTACAGCCCCCTTGGTCTCCCCTTAACACAAGTCCCCATTGCAGGGCAGCCTGCAGCGCTGCTCACGGCACCTCGCACAGGTCGGTCTGGGATCTCGATCCATGGGGATTCTGTAACGCAGCAGAACCAGCTTTTTCAGCCACTTCAGACTGCTTGATCTTTGTCCTCTGTGCTTCGTACCTGTGCGTTAGTGCCCTGTGCCCGTCTGCTTTCAGCTGAGTTCTGATAAACTATTGTTGCATCCCAGGCTTTTGGTTTTCCACCCTTCCTCGGACCTCTGCCTTCTGTGCAAAGGGGTTTTGGCTTTCTGGTTCCCTACTGCCCTGTTCTGTCTGGAGCCACTTGTCCCAGCTGTTTCCTTCTGCTTTATCTTGCTACGATGTGTTCTGTTCTCCTGAGAGCACAGCTCTCCCCCACCAGTCTGCGGTGCCCGGGGCCTTTTCCTCAGCTGTTTCTCTCTTTCTGAAACCACTACTTGGGGAGTGGCTCATGGAAACCTCAACCTGAGGGTTCTGGTGGTTGCAGAGCATCTCTAGGGTGTGTGCTCTGCATATCACAGGATCTCCTCACCTTCTGGGAGGCAGCAGTGGGGGATGGACAGAGGAATTCCATGCAGATATGAGTGCTCTCTGCAGCCCTTTCGGTGTGAGGGTTAAGCTAAAGGCAGCAGTTCCTGGTCACCAGGATGCATTCAGCTCAGAGCTGGACAGGCCCAGAGGTGCTCTGTTCTCTCTTGCTGCAGGTGACTGAAAGTTTCCTAAGCAAAGAAGTCACCTACGTGATTTCCAGCAACAAAGAAGCAAAACGAGACAAAGCTGGGACTCGGACTGAGACGCAGAGCAACACAACTTCAGAAGATGCAAAAGCCACGAGCCCAGCACCTTCTGCCTCCAAAGGGAGCCATGCCAGACCTCACCAGAAGCCACCAGACACTGTAAGAGCTGCAAAGGCTTTGGCCACCTCAAAATTTGGCCCAAGGGATCTATAAAGTAGAACCTGGGACCGGGGTTGGAAGGGGAAGTTATTCCTGCTCTGGGCAAATGCGTTGGGTGGGGTTCTTCCCCTGGTCTGGCTGCTCACACTCCTTGTATCTGTGCATTATTGTCTGCTCAAACGTGCGTGTTGCAGCTTTGAGCCAGCAAACGAGGCTGTCTGCTCAGATGGCAGAGGAGAGAGAGGGATGGGCTGGATTCTGCACAGAGCAGGTGATCATCCTGATGCGTAGGTGTGTCTAGAAAAGCCAGGGAAATGCAGACAAGATGGAACTGTTATGGGCTCTGGCTGTGTGCTCACAGGCCTGGGTAGGGCGAGGCCACTTGGGAGGAGATCTACAAGGGAGCTTTCAAAGAAAGGGTTTCTCTTAGATGCGTTTACCCTGCCAGTGCTGGGATTTCTGGTCAGAGGGGCTTTTGGCCAGAGCTCCAACACCTTGCCTGGAACGCTGGTGTCCACTGGAAGCTGTCACAATGTGGAGAGCCGCAACCCCAGCCCAGGTCACCGCATGACGGCCGGTGGGATCTGATTGCAGGTGGGAAGCCTCGGCTGAGGTCAAGGCTTTTGTTCGCTCAGGGTGTTTGTTCCTGGTCCTTGCCCACAGCTTACAGAGCTTAACCTGTTTGCTGAAACCATTGCCTTCCAAATGAGCCTCAGACTCCAGGAAGAGCTAGTGAGGATGTTCCCAGCCCCTGCCAGCCTGTTGGGAGGCAGCGGGGCAGTTTCTGAGCTAAGTTGCTGCTTTGTCTTGGCTTGCTCTGGAGCACTTGCTGCTGTTCGATACAAGCCAAGCCTTGGCTGGACGGCTGCTTAGCGTGGCTCTAATGGATGTCTCTGCGGTTTGCATTCCCTGGAAGTGCTCAGCCCTGCTGCCTTTGAGCTGAGTCTTGGCCAGACTCCCCTCCCAGCAGAGTGGTGTCACTAGAAATCATTCTTGGTGGACAGCCGTGCTGTCCTTGGCTCGCTGCTGCTGCTAGCTCTTTGCTTTAACGTAGTATTTTGCTGCTTTCTCTGCAGGCCCTGATCAGCAGGGGGAAGGAACTGCTGCAGAAAGCCATCAAGAATCAGGTGAGCAGCATGTGGATGGGATTTCTCTAGCTAGGTGTGCTCAAAGTACTGCTGAGCAGTGCAGAACTAGTGCCAGCCACTTCTCCAGAGCCCCTGTCCACTTAAAGGAGCGGATTCTGGGGCTGATAAAGATACGGAGCAGTTGCCTGGGGCTCTGCAGAATATTGCACAGTGTTCCCGGACACTGCTTTTCATGGAGCCCTGTCATCTGTCCCTGTTAGGACTTCTAAAGCCTGTCCCAGTGATCTGGGTGCTCAACACCAGAGAATTATTAATACAAGACTCATGGTTAGGTGATTTTTAGCCTAGAAAGAACTAAAGCCACGTAGCTGGGGCAAAAGGCTCCCTTGAAGCCCTGCCATAGATATCACAAGGGGCCAAAAGAATCTCACTGTCCATTCAGGAGCTCGTGCAATAGCAGGGATTAAAACTCTGACTGAGAGGCTGCTGTTAATGTGGGGTGGATAAAGCATGAGTTGGAACCTGTTCTGCTGTGCCCTGATTTTAAAAACCGCCACGCAGTGGTCTGTCAGCTGGGCAAGAGGACAATCTCTCTGAACTAGATTTAGAGCTGCATGTGCTCATGCAGCCGTGTCTGCTTCGAGTTGCACCTTGCCAAATCTCTCTGTTTGTCCAGAACGCCTGCAGTGGCAGCAGTATCCTCGCCAGCGCTCGCCTGTGGGGAGTCCAGATCTTGCACGTGGACGGTATCCTTCTCTGTAGGCTGGAATTGGGCTGTTGGTAAGCGGTGATTGCTGAGGCAGGTGGAACAGAAGTGATGCAGCGAGGGTGGTACAGGAGGAGGAAAACATTGCAGGCAATACCTGGTGCTGCCACAGCCAGCTAGGCCTGCCCTCCAAAAACCAGGAGAACTGGTACGTACGTATAGAACACACGACTGTCACATTTACAATCATGTGTTGCGATATACTGAAGCTGTAATAGTAGAAAATGTTAATAGCTTGGTCACTGCATTAATTTCTTCCAAAAAGACCATTTTTCCTAGTGACCTGGAAGTATAGATCGTGATAATGGAAGGATTTGGTGGTTTTTAATTAGGAGGTGCTGATGTTTGAGGATCACTGCTGGAAGGCGCTTCCTGTCGCGGTGATGAATGGGGAGGGGGTGATGGGAAAGACAGACGGTGAAACTCGGATTCTAATAATAGGTCTGGAGTAAAAGGTTCCTGAGTGTGTGGTGACAGTGACATAGAGCTGTGGCTGAGCTCGTCTGGATACAGGATGGAGGCAGCCAGCTCTGCAGACCCGTAGCCGTGTGCCAAGCCTGTTTGGGCTTCCAAAAGCCAGGATCTGGCCTGTGTGCCCCAAAATCCCTGACAATCTGCAGGGGCTGAAAACCTCCAGCTCTGCTGAAGAGCAAAATAAGGCTCTATCCCTCAGAGCGCTCTTTCTTGGTGCTTCTTGAGCCCGTTACCTGTGTAGTGGTGATGCTCTGCCGTGTGACGGCAGGCTCAGGCGCTCCGTGCTTTTCCCCAGTGCGGGTGGGGACTTGTACTCATGCCATAGTTGTTGGAGGGGAACAGCTCGCCCTCTCTCGTTGAGCTATGGCTCTTTGACATCCTGCCTGCGCAGAAATGTTGTCATACATCGAAGAACTGCTGCGTGCCGTCTCGGGAGCAAGGACACGGTGCCAGAAGACAGAGGTAACTTTCTTAACCACAGCCAGTTTGAGGTGCTTGGGGTCCCTGGGTAGCTGTAGGTGATCCTTGCTAATGGGCTGGTGAGCAGGGTGGTCACCTAGGTTTTTGTCCAACCTGGTGCTTCTGTTTATTGATGGAGATGGAAAATTAGCTGAATTTTATCCTTTTATAAAGCAGGGGTAAAACCAGATGAGAGTGGAGCAGCTGTTAGTCATCAGCAGCGTCCATAGCTCAGCTAATACTGGGTTTGACTTGGACTAAGGGTGAAACGAAGATCATACACAGCCTGTACGCTGCCTTTCTGAAGTGTCTTAATGCACTGGAGAGGTCAGTGAGAAGCCAGGGACTGAGGTCAGAGCGCAGCAGCCTGTGTATTGTATTTAAACAAACTCTAGGTAGCTTGGGAGTCAAAGTATCCTCCTCCACCTCCCCCTAGGTGGTAGCCTGTGGTGCAGGAGCTCTGAAGTGGTGGGTGAGACTGCTGCAATCTCGCTTTAGTGCTCTGGGATCATTAATTACAGCTCTGCCTGGGCCAGCTCCCTTACTAAAGATGTTGTTTTTTCTTTAGGCAAAATGCCTTGTGCCTGGATCAAAAATTCACAAAGGTAGGCCTGGAAGTTTTGCTCCTCTCTTGCATGTGGATGTGGAGCTGCTTGAAGAAGCCTTGTTTAGACTTTGAAAACCCATCTGAAATTTCAGCAATCCAAAATATTCCAATGATTAGGGCAGTTTCTCCTTGTCCGAGCCTGGCTGCAGCCTCTTAGCACAGCTGAGGTTATTATGCCTTTGTTTTCAGGCAGTGCTTTTAAAAATTCCACAAACTATTTGCGGCACAGCTCCCAGAATCCCGAGGCACCTGAGAGCTGCGCTGCCAGCACTGCATGTTGAATCCACTTGCTTCAACCAAGTTTTTAAGAATAATGCATCCTCCAGAGGAGAGCGTGTTCCTGGCAGCCCACGCACTTCTGTTAGGCTGAGACACCGATCCAGGGATAACACTTCCACAGGAGGAGAGAAGGGGGGGGAACCAGGTTCTCATCTGCAATTAGACAAGAGCCAATTGTGGTACTGAGATTGGCACCAGTGACGTAAAGCAATTTGTGACTGGTTTGACTTTGCTTGTTGGAGAGCGAACGCTCAGTAATATCGCAGAGCAGACTCCAACCTGCATTCTGTGTGTGAGTCTTGGAGGTTTGCTTCCCGATTTATGGTGAAAGGTGGTGAAAAAAGGCTCTGAAAGCTGTCAGCTGAGGCAAATCGTCTGCTGCAAGCCCAGAGCTCTTCCCAGGCAGGGATCAGAGTGTGCCACGACGAACTTGTGCTGACAGCTGAGCCGTTTGTCACCGCTCAGCGCTCTACCATGAGCTCAGGACCCGTGCACCGCTCTGAGCGCTATCTAGGGCCCTGAACAGGGCCCGGCTTTCAGAAGTGCTGAGCACTTGGCACCAGCTACGTGGAAAAAAATCGATCCCGTACTTAAATAGCTGCGTTAGTGACGTAACAGCATGTTTGCAAGCTCAGGGCAAGGATCGAGGAATTGAGTGGGGAGGAGGATGCATGGATTCAGCCTTTCTGGAGGCTGAGGTTAAAACTTCTTTGGAGAAAATAGCACTGAGTGCCAAGATCACAAGAAAACCAAACACCTCGCCCTTCAGAGTCAGCAAGGGAGGCTAGAGGGGTTTGGTTTCAGGGTCAGGCAGATGCCCTGTGCCAATACCTTGCTATTTATTTGTTCCTTAACCAGATCTGTGCTCAGATTTCCAGGCTGAGTGTAATGTTATCACTTGCAGGTTGAATATACCTGTGAGACAGGAGAGACCCAGTAGCCTCCCAGCCTGGCTCTGAAAACCTTTTCCCTGAATGCATCGCTGAGGCTTTCTTCTGCTCTTTAATATATGTATAGATGCCTCCATAGAAAGCACAGCTGCTGCTTGCCCTCCTCCGGGACCAAGCGAAGGGCAGATATTGCTCTTTAGCAGTGTTCTCATGCCAGGCCTGGCTTTGCAGTGTGCTGGTTTGTCTCCAAAAGCTTTTACTGCTTTGACTTAACCATCCTGGCGTGAGCCCTTCTGAAATGGAGAAAGAGATGCCGAAGGGTTGAAGCTCTGTGCTTTTGCAACTGCTGCTGCAGTTTGTTTCTTTATAAACTCATCTCTCCTGCTGGGCAGCGTGTTACATTGAGGACAGTTTTTAGGATCTAAGGCCGAATCGGAGGGTAGGGGCTGGGCTAGTGGCTGCTAGGACAGAGCAGAAATTAAAGACGCAAGGGGCTCAGCTGGATGCTCTTTCAGAGGTGGAAAGAGTGCAGGGCTGGGCTGCCTCTAGGATCTGGTCACCCTCCTGAGCACTCTGAGGCTGTTGTAAATTACCCAAAAAGCTGTTTTGGCTGTGCTTGGCCATCACTTGGCATTCGCTGGTGTTGGAAGTACCCGTGAACTTGGCTCTGCAGCCCAGGTCTGTTGGGGAATGAATGAATAAGGAGGGAATTTGACCAAGGCAACTTCTAACCGACTCTCTTTCTAGCAGGAAAACTGAAGGCCCCTTTTCTGAAGGTTGAAGATGAGAGCAGGTAAATGAGGTCTTTCTAAATATCACACCTAAAACCTCAGAGGTTCCCAGGGAAGGAATCCTTCACTGGTTTTATTTAGTGAATTTTCTGTCCGCATGGCTTCTTTGAAGACCTTGTTACCCACTGGGAAGCTGACCCTCTTCTAGAAGGAGACAGATGGAGTTTAGAGAAACAATCCAGGTGGCTCATATGTTGGGAGGAGGGAAGGTGTTAAATGAGATGACAACGAGTTTACTTCCTTGCTCGGATTCCGTTTGTGATCCTCAGCAGGTCACTTAATCTGCTCTGGCCCTCTGAAATGAGGGATGAGATTGAAACACAGGAGGTCAGGGCCTGTAACTTGATTACAGCATCCAGCACAAGGGTATCTGATCTGTGTGGTGTTTCTGACAGCTTGGTAACTCTAATGGTGTCCAGAGGGCCAATTAATTATTCTGAAGGCAACGTTTAAGGAGCTGCAGAGTCAAATACTGGGGTTTGTGTGCTACCTGCAATAAAGTGTGAAGAAGTGCAGCTGAAATTGCTGCACTGGTGGCTGCTGCGGTGCCTCGGGGGCAAAAGCTAAGCAGGCAGGCCTGCCTTCTGTCTAAAACATCCCCCCATCAGTGCCAATACTGGGAATTGTGTTTAGTCCTTCCAGTAAGGAATGAGAAGGCTCTGGAACAGCCAAATGAAGCACAGCCATGGGCAGGATCTCATCACAAATGAGATGGCTCCTTGAGCCCCTCTGAGGGAGGAGGACAGCTCTCTAACCATGCTGCCAGGAATCTGATGTCCTGATCTGCTGCTTTCAGGCAATTCCGGCCCTTCCATCTCCAGTTCAAAACCTTTCCTGACCTGAACTTCCTTGCACCCAAAAGCTCCAGCCCATTTGAGCCTCTGAAAAGCCTAACGAATTCTTGCAAAGCCAGGTAGGTTGTAGCTTCTTGTGCAAGTTTCTAACCCAGCTCGCCTCCCCTTCTGGTTCCTTGGGGTCTAGAGAACCACTTGCCTTCTGTTCTGGGTTGAAGAGCTGGGACTCAAGACAGCGTGGCCTTTCTGGACCTTTTGAGGGCGGCTGGGAATCTGCTAGTCGGGGCAGGGAAGAGCTTTGCTGTTGCCTTGCAGGGGTGCAGAAGGCTGCCAGGGGCGCAGCGAGGGGAAGAAGAGCCCCCAGTCCACAGCGGTCACCGTGCCGAAGAAAAGGAAGGGATTTTGTGAGTGCTGCCAAGAGACCTTTGAAGAGCTGCAGAAGGTAAAGGTTCCCCTGGGTCCTGGTTCCTTGTGAAAGTTATGGGGGCCTCTCTGTGCTTTGTAAATCCTGTTATCACCACAAACTCTTGGAAGCCTGGTGTGATGTCCAGCAGGGCCAGCCCTGTTGCTGCAGTCGTGGTTGTGGCTGTGCTCTGACCTCCTGGTCTGGGCAAACAGTGTCCTGAAGATTGGAGCTCATTTCTGGGGCTGGGAGAGCCGCAAGGATCATCCTGTTACCTGCTCTGTACGGAGGGAAGCCCTCTCCACGGCAGTCAGGTGGCACAGGCTGATTAAAAAGGTGCAGAGAGGGGGGTTTTATCTCCTAGAAGAGGCCAAACGATGCGGCCTTTAGTGATAGACAGTAGGGATTTGGAGTCTGCGTTTTCAGAAGCTGCTGGGGAAGGTTGTGCTGCTGTTGGCCACAGACACAACCTCCTCATCCGCAGGTTCTGTGGGAACAGAGTACTCGCAGCGAGCAACCAAGGGTAACGTCATTGCCCACGTTTCCCAAATCCGCTTCCAAACAGCAGCTCTATCTGGCAAAAAGGCTGTTTGCCCTCTAGTTGTTAGGCTGTGGGAGGTGGCTGTTACTGCACATTTCCTCCTTGTGAAAGGATAAGTGTTGCTAAAAGGGCCTCTGCCGCCTTCCAGCATCTCCAGAGCCCCCAGCATAAGCAGTTTGCCCTGGACGACTCCCAGTACGCCCCTGTGGATCGTGTCATCTCGCAGTTCACCAACAACTTTGTGGAGCAGTCAGCCAAGTAAGTCTTTGCTAATCTGGTAACTCCTGGAGTCCGAAGGCATCATGGTGCTGCATGGCATGCCCACGGCGTCAGGGCCTGGGTCTCCGTGCTGGTCTCTGTGCCAGAAAATCTGCCAGCAGGGAGCAGAAAGCTGTGTCTGGCTGCAGGACCAACCTGGCACCTGCCAGGCAAGGTTTAGACAAGCTATGGGAGATGTTCTCTTTGAGTTTCTGTGGCTTCTCTGCTTCAGAGAACTCCCTGTAGACCTCTAGTGCCTCTTAGACTAGAAAGGGCAGCTGGGACCATCTGTTCCGCTCCATGTCTGACACAAACCCCTCTTCTCTGTCACATTCCTGTGCCCAGACCTTGGGCTGTGGAGAAGGCAGAGAGATCCCTTGTGCTGCTCATCTCCCCTGCCAGCAGAAGTGTTGTTGTTTGAGCCTCACCGGTCTAAAATTTCTTACCTTCTCCTGAGCAGGGGCATCAAGCGTCCTGTGCTGCAGAAAAAGCTTCATCTCGTTGCGGGGAGGGTGTTATGGGCCTAGAGAGAATGAGCACTAACTGATGGTTCTTCTCAGGGTGCCACAACTGACAGATGAATGCCTAGTGCCTCAAGCGCAAGTTACTGGAGGAACTGAGATGCTGACGGCAGAGCTGGGAAACAAAAGGCAGCAGCCTGAGCACGGTGCTGGGGAACTTTTAATTGATACGGAACGTGATTGTGGCCTGAAGACCAAGGAATGTTCCCCTTGCCTGCCCAGGGACAGGGTCAGTAAGGGCAGAGGAGAGGGGAGGCTGTTGGAGAATGGCTCTGCAGGTCTGCCTGTTGGAGCAGGACTCGGCCGAGGGCTCTGTGCCGCGCCTGGCACCACGGAGGAAGCTGCAGCGGGGGCTGCAGATTCGGGTTTGCCTCCTGATCTGGGCTGGGTGACTCGTGCAGCAGCCGCTCCTGTGGGAGAGGCAGTTATTTCTTCATCTGAACCTGGTAAACATCTATCGCTTGGGTCTATCGGCCGTTCTCCACAAGCCCTGGTGGCCTCCAGGAAACGCCAGCTCTCCTCTGGACAGAGCCCCCAGGTGGGAAAGAAGCCCAGGCTGGAGCTGGGTGGTGGCCTTTCGTGTAAGCAGAGAAGCTCAGTGGATGGTGGGATAAGAGCGCAGGGTGCGGGACAGACGTCTGAGCCGGGCCTGCCCTGTGTGGTGGAAGCTGGAAGCATGGAACTCTCCAAGGGCCCTTGCAGCTCCCTTGGCTTGGAGCTGCGCCCATGCGGGAACCCTGGGGAGCCTGCGTCGCAGCTGGGATCCCCTGAAGCTGCGTCTGCGGGGTTTGATCCCTCCGAGGCTGCTGCAGTCAGCGCCGTCAGCGAGCGTGGCTGGAGCAGAGCGAACCCGAGTTCCCAAGGGAAGCAGCTCGGAGGGGAGAGTGAAAACGCACCCAGAAATGTGAATAGTCTGGATCTGGAGAGCACAATGAGCAAGACCAGCTGTCACGCTGGCCGGTTGCCCTCTCCAAAACAGCCCGTGGCTGAAGGCAGATGCTGCTCGCTCTGTGTCAGAGCAGCACAAAAAATAGCACCCGAGCTACCTGACCTCCCGGGCCACAGCCAAGAGCGGGCTCCCTGCCCCGGCAGCCTCCAGCCTCTTCCACCCAGCGCCCAGGCTGATCCCGACTGCAGCAAAAGCTCCTCTGAGTCGGAGTGGGATGTTCAGCTGCTCTCCACAGTATCGGGTGTCCAGGACAGCAGGATTCAGTCTATGGACAAGGCTTTGCTCCTAAGGACACAGGTCAACGTGAGGGACAGTGGCTACGAGTCTCAGCTCTGCTCAGTTCTGAAGCAGGAATCGGAGCTCACCTGGGCAGGCAAAGAGGACAAGAACTGCCGTAACTGCATCCCAGAGACCAAAGGAGCCTCCTTCCCCATGTTTGAGACCTCTTTTGGCAGCTGGACGAGTTAGAACCACCTCCTGGCTGTCCTCTGGGCCCTCGCTGGGAGCCGTGAAGCGACTGGAAAAGGATTTGATGAGCCACCCTCCCCGTCAGGACCAGGAGGGACAGCCAAGAGCTGGAACGAGGACTGTCGGCTGCATGATGGTCTCCAGACTCCACGGGCAACCTGGGCAGCTTTCCCCTTTGGGAGCTGATGGGTGAGGTGGTGGTTTCGCTGCCCTTGGCTCCACCAGGAGCTGGGATCCTCTCTGCTGTTGTGATTTAGAGCCAATGGCTTCCTCCTGTAGCCCCTCATGGGCCTCCTGGGAAGATGGTCTTTCTCTGGAAGCATCTGTTCAGCAGGAACGTGCTCTTTGCCCTTCCAGATTGAGAGCATGGCGTGTTCCTCCTCTCGCCCAGTCCTGGGAGAGGAGGAGAGGGCTCGGCGCGAGATCTGTGTTCTCTGTGTGCTTTGGGGTTGCTGGCTCTTGGTGCTCGCAGCTGTTCGGTACCGACTTGTTTTAAGGGGTTGTTTGGATTTTTTTTTTTAACAAACTTTTCAACTTTGAAATAAAATGGAAGATGAGATCCTGCTCTGCTGGGTAAAACTTGTCTGGGGGCCTGACATGAAACTGTGTGGAGCGTCTACTGGAGGTGGTTGGGCAGGAGCCGCACTGGGAAGGATCGGGGTGATGGTGGCACCAGGCTGGATGTGGGGCAGCGGTGGCTCTGGCCGTGTCACATCACCCTGAGCTTTGCCGTAGGAACGGGGGCAGCAGGCGCTGGGAAGTGCTTGTTCCCAGCACAGGGGTGGCCCCAGGTAAAGAGGGAATGGCCTCAAGCTCCTCCAGAGGAGGGTCAGGCTGGACATTAGGAAAAAAATTTTCACGGAAAGGGTCATTGGGCACTGGCAGAGGCTGCCCAGGGAGGGGGTTGAGTCACCTTCCCTGGAGGGGTTTAAGGGACGGGTGGACGAGGCACTGAGGGACATGGGTTAGTGTTTGATGGGAATGGTTGGTCTCGATGATCTGGTGGGTCTCTTCCAACCTGGTTATTCTATGATTCTATGTGGAGAAACTGGAGAGCAGCTGGTGGAGGCTATAGGCCTCGCCTGGACACGACCAAGGAGAGGAGGTGGGAGCTGGGCTGGGTTTGTCTTGCCAAGAGGTGGCTGGGGGGTGTCCAAAGTGACCTGTGACTTCTCCAAGGGCAGGGTAAGATGGAGCCGACCTTTGGTTGGTGCTGTGTTCAAAGTGAGGACTTCTGAGGAGCCTGTTAGGGAGAGGGAAGGCTCCCTGCCCAGCAGGGTGGGCCAGCCCTGGGCAAGAGCCCAGAGTCACGGGGTCTGCATCTAGAAGAGCAACAAAGCTGGCGAGGGGGCTGGAGAACAAGAGGAGTGGCTGAGAGCTGGGGGTGTTTAGCCTGGAGGAGGCTGACCCAAAGTGAGTTGGCAACGTTTAATTATAGAGTCATAGAATCACCAGGTTGGAAAAGACCCACTGGATCATCGAGTCCAACCATTCCTATCAATCACTAACCCATGTCCCTCAGCACCTCATCCACCCATCCCTTAAACACCTCCAGGGAAGGTGACTCAACCACCTTCCTGGGCAGCCTCTGCCACTGCCCAGTGACCCTTTCTGTGAATTTTTTTTTCTTAATATCCATCCTGAACCTCTCCTGGTGGAGCTTGAGGCCATTCCCTCTCATCCTGTCCCCTGTCCCTTGGGAGAAGAGCCCAGCTCCCTCCTCTCCACAACCTCCTCTCAGGCAGTTGGAGAGAGCAATGAGGTCTCCCCTCAGCCTCCTCTTCTCCAGGCTGAACACCCCCAGCTCTCTCAGCTGCTCCTCGTAAGACTAAGAGGTGGGATGGGCTGTCCTGGAGGAGGGATGTGACCTGGGGGTTCAGGACCTCCTCCTTGGACTTGTTGGGGTGCTCTGGGGCCTTTCGAGGGCAGCCAGCCTCTGGGGGACCCACGGAGCACTGTGGTGGCCGAGCCCCTGCGTGGGGCTCTGGGGGAGCAGAGCTTGGGGCTGGAGGTGACCAGGAGGTCCATGTCCCACCTCCAGTCCCTGTGCGGGTCTCAGTGTCCGTCGCCGTGGGGCTCGGAGCTGGGAGGCTCCAGTTCCAGCAGGGCAGGTGCTGTGGGGTGGGGGAGTCCTGTACTGTCTGGAGCACCCCAGTCCCAGCTGGTGGGCCCAGTACCAGTGGGAGAGACTGGCTGGGGGCATCCAGTACTGGGGGAGGGTGTTCCATACTGACTGGGAAGACTGGGACTGACTGGGGGGATCCCTTACAGCTTGCGGGGCTGGTCCTGGTTGGGAAGGGGGGCAGGATGGGTGAGGGGATGCAGTGCTGGTAGGGGATGGTCCACACTGGTTGCTGTGATCCCATACTGGTAAGGGATGGTCTATACGGGTTGGGGGATACCATACTGGTAAGGGACATTCCGTACTGGTTGAAGGGATCCTATGCTGGTTGTGGGGATCCCATAGTGCTGGGAGGGATCCCATACTGGTAGGAGATGTTCAATACTGGTTGGGGGATGCCATACTGGTAGGGGATGTTTCATACTGGTTGGGGGGATCCTGTACTGGTAGGGGATGTTCCACACTGGTTGGGGGGATGTTCCATACTGGTAAGGGATGTTCCATACTGGTTGAGGGGATGCTGTGCTGGTTACTGGGATCCTGTACTGATGCAGGGGGGATGTTAAATACTGGTTGGAGGGGTCCTGTACTGGCTGGAGATGTTCCATACTGGTTGCAGGGATCCCATACTGGTGGGGGATGTTCCAGACTGGTGGTGGTCGGGGGGGCATGTTCCATACTGGTGGGGGGGCTGTTCCATACTGGTTGGGCTGTTTCAGACTGGCGGGGGGGCTGTTCCATACTGGTGGGGTCTGTTCCATACTGGTGGGGGTTGTTCCATACTGGTGGGGGGGTTGTTCCATACTGGGGGGGGCTGTTCCATACTGGTGGGGGTCTGTTCCATACTGGTGGGGGTTGTTCCATACTGGTGGGGGGGCTGTTCCATACTGGTTGGGCTGTTTCAGACTGGCGGGGGGGCTGTTCCATACTGTTGGGGGTTGTTCCATACTGGTGGGGCTGTTCCATACTGGTGGGGGCTGTTCCATACTGGTGGGGTGGCTGTTCCACACTGGTGGGGGGGTTGTTCCATACTGCTGGGGGGTCTGTTCCATACTGGTGGGGGCTGTTCCATACTGGTAGGAGAGGGGATATTCCATACTGGTGGGGTCTATTCCATACTGGTGGGGGGGCTGTTCCATACTGGTGGGGTCTGTTCCATACTGGTGGGGGGGCTGTTCCATACTGGGGGGGGGGGGCTGTTCCATACTGCTGGGGGGGCTGTTCCATACTGGTAGGAGAGGGGATATTCCATACTGGTGGGGTCTATTCCATACTGCTGGGGGGGCTGTTCCATACTGGGGGGGGTTGTTCCCCCGGGGTCCGGGGGCGGCGCTGTGTGTCCCGGGGGGTGCGGGGTTTGGGGCGGCGCTGCGGGTCCCGGGGCCGGGCGGTCGGTGTGTCTGTCGGTCGGTGTGTCTGGCGGTCGGTCCGTCTGTCGGGAGCGGCCCCGGCTGCTGGGGCCGCGGCGGCGCGGGGGATGCGGAGCGATGGTCGCGCTGCGGGGCTGCCTGCTCGCCGCTCTGCTCGCCCTCGCCCCGCGGGCAGGTACGGACCGACCCCCGAGCCCCGCTCCGGCCCCGACCCCCCGACCCAGACCTCATTCCCCGCTCTATCCCCGTTCCCATTCCCGTTTCCCATTCTCCGGTCCCCCTCCCCGTTCTCATTCTTCCTCCTCATCCCCATCCCCGTTCCCCCTCCCAGTTCGCCGTTTCCCATCCCCGTTCCCCATTCCGGTTCCCGTTCTCCTTCCCCGTTCTCCCTCCCCATCCCCGTTCCCCGTTCCCGTTCTCCCTCCTCTTTCCCCTTTCCCTATTCCCCTTTCCCCATTCCATCTCCCCCTCCCCGTTCTCCGTTCCCATCCCCCGTTCCCATCCCCGTTCCCCCTCTTCATTTCCCATTCCCGGTTCGTGTTCCCTCTCCCCTTTCTCCGTTCCCATCCCCGTTCCCCCTCCCCATTTCCCATTCCCGTTCCCCCTCCCCTTTCCCTGTTCCCATTCCCCCTCCCCATTCCCGTTTCCCATCCCCGTTCCGCTTCCCGTTCTCCTTTCCCCCTCCCCATCTTCGTTTCCCATCCCCGTTCCCGTTCCCCGTTTCCCATCCCCGTTCCCCGTTTCCCATCCCCATCCCCATCCCCATCCCCATCCCCATCCCCGTTCCCGTTCCCGGCGCCGCCGCTGCGGTTTTTTCGCTGCATCGACACATTTTCCCGCAGCGCCGGGAGGGGCCGGTGGTGTCCCCGGTGTCCCCGCTGCTGTCCCCACCCTGGGGACCCCGACACCCCCCGGGTGTCTCCTACCGGCAGGCGACACCCCCGTCCGCTCCCCCCTCCCCCCCAGCCCCAGCTGCCCTCGCAGCAGCCCCCGCAGCCCCCTGGGACGTGTCCCCATCCCGGCTCCCCTGTCCCCTGCGTGTCCCCTGGGTGTCCCCACAGCCGCCTCCATGTCCCCAAGGTGTCCCCACAGCCGCCTCCGTGTCCCCTTGGGATGTGTCCCCGTACCAGCCCCCCGCATCCCCTCCGGGAGGTGTCCCCAACCCTGCCCCCCCTGTCCCCTCCCCGTGTCCCCCAGGACCCGCTGCTGTGTCCCATCCTCCCCTTGCTCCAGGTGCCCCTGGGTGCTCCCCTCCGGGATGTGTCACTTTACCAGCCACCCGTGCTGTCCCCTTCAGGATGTGACACTGTCCAGGGGCTCCCAAATGTGTCCCCATAAGTGTCCCCTGGGTCCCCCAGCCCCGGTGCCCCCCTCTGGGTGTCACTCTGCCAGCTGCCTGTGTCCCCTCTGGGTCGGTGCCACTGTGCAGGACCCCCTGGGCTTCCCCTCCCAGATTTGTCCCCATATGTGTCCCCCGGGCACCCTCACCCCATGCTCCTTGGTGTCCCCTCCTGGACACAGTGTCCTGTCTGTGTGTCCCCGCTGTGTCCCTCTGTGTCCCCCTGCCACCCACGCCATCCCTGTCCTCACCCTCCGCATTCCTGGACACCTGGGACTTTGGGATGCTGTGCCAACCTGGGTCCTCCCAGACCATGTCCTCTTCTCCACCCCCCCATGTCCCCAGCTCCCCCGGGCTGTCACCGGGTCCCCTGTCCCGCAGGTCCCTCCGCGCAGGCCGCCTCGCTGCCCCGGTGGCTCCCCCGGGCATGGCCCGACGGGCAGGTGGTCTCCCAGCTCACCCACCCCAGGCGGCTGGTGGGACGGAGCTCGGGAGGGGAGGTCCAGAAGCACCAGCTGGACACCAGGGTCCGCAATGAGCCTGGAGGAGCAGGAGGAGGAGGAGGAGGCCCGGTAAGCAAACCCCACGTCCACTCCCTTTCCCGTGTCCCTAGGTGGGCAGGGTCCCAGGTGGTGGCCATGGCCAGTGTGGTCACACTCGTGCGGCCACCAGCATCCTGAACCGGAGCCTTCATCCCGCGGGATCGTGCCACCACCGTCCCCTCTGGTGAGGCACAACCGTGTGCCATGAAATCCCACTAAATCTGGTGCCAGGAGAGGTGAAATGGGAGCAGGCAGGGGGATTCTGCGGAATGAATGGGCCTATGGCTCCGGGAAGGATGGATGCAGGCCACGTGGAAGCATCCCGCACATCCACCCAGTGCCGACCCCCAAATTCCAGCTATTTCCATCCCCCAAATTCCAGCTATTTCCATCCCCCAAATTCCAGCTGTTTCCATCCCCCTGAACTTGGTGCATCCACGCTGGCCGGTGACCTTCACCCCACTGCCAGCTCAGCCGGCGTTTCAGGGCGCCGGCACCTGCATCCCATCCAGCATCGCGGGGTGGTCGATGCTTTCAAAGATGCCGTGGCGGCTGCGGAGCCCGGCGCGCATCGATCCCCCCACAAACCTCACCGGATAAAAGGCAAAAATAATGAGCTGCAATTCCCACAAAGGTGATTTAAAGCCAGCCTGGAGTAACAGCACCGGATGCCGGGAAATGCCAGGGGGGCTCCGGCTGCTGGGGGGCTCAGGGGGGCTCAGCCAGGAGGGATGGAACTGGGGATCCTGGTGGATCCACACTTGGATCCCTCGTGAACATCGTGTCCCCTCCCCATGGTGGCACACGCGTCCTCATCCCCATGTTCCCATCCTGCGCTGTGCCTGGGTGCCAGCGAGGACACGGGGCACCCAGGGAATGATTTGGCTCCTCTGATTGCTGATTTCGCACCGGGGGGCTCCGGTGGAGGCCGCGGGGACCCTCACCCTTGTGGTGAGCTTGCCAGGTCTCAAGCGCCGCAGCACGCGGGTCCCGCTGCTGCGGGCAGGAATTAGGTCAGGAGCACCAGGCGCCGCAGGGCGGGTGAAGCCAAGCTCAGCATCGCTCAGCATCGCTGCAACCGCGCTGGGACACGGGGGGACACTCTGGCAGCCCCCACCCCACCTCGGTCCCGAGGAGGGGGACAGTGGGATGTGGGGTCCTGCCAGCGCTGCGGAGCGATGGTCGGAGGTGAAACCCCAGCGTTTTCCTTTACGTTTGATGTTTGGGGTGAAAGATAAAAGTGACCTCTGGTGGCTGCAGGTTTGGGTTGGGGTTTTTGTTGTTTGTTCGGTTTTTCCCGTTCCCTGCGGGCCGTGGCGGGGGGTAACGGCTCCGCTGTCTTGCAGGGGCTGCACCTGGCGCAGGTGAGCTTCGTGGTGCGTGCCTTCGGCTCGGCCTTCACCCTCGACCTCCACCTGAACCAGTGAGTGGGGCAGGGGGTGCCAGTGGGGCTGGGGGCGCCTGCTGGGGGATCTGAGGCCACCTACCGTGGGGCTGGGGGCACCTACTGTGGGGGTGGTGGCACCTGCTGTGGGGTTGGGGGCACTCCTGTGGATCTGAGACCACCTATTGTGGGGCTGGGGGCACCCACTGTGGCTCTAAGGCCACCTACTGTGGGGCTGGGGGCACCCACTGTGGAGCTGGGGGCACCTGCCATGGGGTCTGAGACCACCTATTGTGGGGCTGGGGATGCCTGTTGTGGGGTTGGGGGCACCTACTCTGGGGTCTGAGGCCACCTACTGTGGGGCTGGTGGCACCTACTGTGGGGCTGGGGGCACTTGCTGTGGGGCTGGTGGCACCTACTGTGGGGCTGGGGACACCTGCCGGGGGGTCTGAGGCCACCTATTGTGGGGCTGGGGGCACCTGTTGTGAGGTCTGAGACCACCTACTGTGGGGCTGGGGGCACGTACTGTGGGGTTGGGGGCACCCGCTATGGGTCTGAGGCCACCTACTGTGGGGCTAGGGGCACATACCATGGGGCTGGGGACACCCGCTGTGAGGCTGGTGGCACCTGCCATGGGGTCTGAGGCCACCTGTTGTGGGGCTGGTGGCACCTGCTGTGGGGTGAGAGGCACCAGCAGTGGGGCAGGGGTCAGCAGCCATGGGCTGGGGGCATCTCTTGTGGGTCGGGGGGTGCCTGCTGTGGGGCTCATGGGGGTCATGCCGTGAGGCTAGGGGGTCGCTTCTGCCTCCCAGCACGAGAGCAGATGGAGGCGCCAGGGTCCCTGGTGCGGCGCTGGGGGCTGATCTCGGGGGGAGCGGGGCCGGTGTCGGGCGATGCCATGGGCACAGGTGGTGATGGGGGCACAGGGCGCTGCCAGCTCTGTCCTCCTCTTCTTCCTCTTCTTCCTCTCCCTCCTCACTGCAGCCACCTCCTCGCTTCCCACTATGTGGAGCGGCACCTCGGCGCGGGCGGCAACGACAGCCACAGCACGGTAAGAGGCACACCGAGCTGTGCCAAACCAACGCCGCGGCAGCCTGCGCTGTGCATGGGGTGCTGCACCGTGCCCCTCTGTCACTGCGTGCCATGCTGTGCCGTGCCACATTCATAGAATCATAGAGTCATAGAATCACCAGGTTGGAAAAGACCCACCGGATCATCGAGTCCAACCATTCCCATCAATCACTAACCCATGTCCCTCAGCACCTCATCCACCCGTCCCTTAAACCCCTCCAGGGAAGGTGACTCAACCCCCTCCCTGGGCAGCCTCTGCCAGGGACCAATCACCCTTTCCATGAAATTTTTTTTTTGATATCTAGCCTAAACCTCCCCTTTCAGGTAGCTGTAGCGAGCAATGAGGTCTCCCCTCAGCCTCCTCTTCTCCAGGCTAAACAACCCCAGCTCTCTCAGCCGCTCCTCTTGTTCTCCAGCCCCTTCCCCAGCTTTGTTGCTCTTCTCTGGACTCGCTCCAGAGCCTCAACATCCTTCTTGTGGTGAAGGGCCCAGAACTGAACACAGGATTCGAGGAGCGGTCTCACCAGTGCCGAGTCCAGAGGGAGAAGAACCTCCCTGGACCTGCTGGCCACGCCGTTTCTGATCCAAGCCAAGATGCCATTGGCCTTCTTGGCCACCTGGGCCACTGCTGGCTCATGGTCAGTCGCTGCCAACCAACACCCCCAGGTCCCTCTCCTCCAGGCAGCTTTCCAGCCAGACTCCTCCTAGTCTGTAGCTGCTCAGGGTTGTTGTGCCCCAAGGGCAGGACCCCGTTAACTCCATTTCCCACCACTCTCTGGGCCCTCCATCCAACCAGTTTTCCACCCAGGAGAGTGTGCGCCTGTCCGGGCCAGAGGTGACAGTTTCTGAAGCAGAGTGCTGTGAGAAACTGTGTCAAAGGCTTTACTGAAGTCCAGGAAGTTCCATCCACAGCCTTTCCCTCATCCATTTGATGGATCATATCGTGCCATGCTGTGCTGTGCTATATTGTGCTGGGCCATGCCACACTGTGCCACGTTTTACCATGCTCTCCCGCACCGTGCCGTGCCATGCTACATTACCCATGCCATCCGTGCCGTGCCAGCGCTGAGGTCACGGTGCCCATTTCCCAGTCCGGCAGAAGCCCAGGATTACCACCAGCCGCTCGGCACCCCCACCCTGGGGTGCCCCCTGCCCCCGGCTGCCGCCCCGCTGGGTGGTGCCACCCCTCGCGCGGGGGATGCCCGGGGTGCTGCCAGCCGTGCCGGGGTGGCAGGGTCCCACCTGGGTGCCATGGGCACCACGCACCCCAGCCCAACTACAGAGCCACCCGCCTGGAGATGCCGGTGAGGGGGCTGTGCCTGCGCAGCACCGCGCAGGATGCACCCAGGGGCGCCTCTCGCGCAGGGTGCCGGGGAGCACTGCTACTACCAGGGCTGGATCCGGGGGCAGCCGCGCTCCTTCGCCGCTCTCTCCAGCTGCCAGGGCCTGCGGTGAGTACGGCTGAAAAGGGGGGCTCAAGGGGCTTCGTCCCTCTGCACTGTCACCTCCATGTCCCTTTGCAGCGGGGTCTTCTCCGACGGCCGGGCCACCTACCTGATCGAGCCCCAGGTGGGCACTGAGCACAGGCAGGTGAGTGGGAGACACCCGTGGCCCTGCCTCAGTTTCCCCACTGCAGCACTGCAGGTCTGACTGTGGCTTGGGGACAGCCCTGGGGACACGGGGATGTGGCAGTTCCCCCTCCCCACTGCTTATCTCCCCACGGTAGGGCCTTCAACCACATGTTGTCCAGCGTGTCCCCAGCTGTCCCTGGCCTGGTGAGTCTGTGTGCATCTGACTCTCGTACTCGAGGGCTGGTGACAATGGCCCCGGTGGCTCCGTGTCCTGGACGCCACCAACTGTGTCCCTTCCCTCCAGACTGCCTCTTCCCTGCGCTGCCCCAGCGCCTTGCGGGCGGGTTACCGAAGCTGCGGCGGCGGCGGCAGGTCGGTGGGGCTGGTTTGCGGGCGCTGGCGAGCGTGGGTGCTCCTGTGCGAGTTGGGAGATGCCCTGGGGATCCTCTGGCAACCTGCTCTGAGCCCACTCTGCTCCAGGCATCCCCAGGATCCTGCCGGGCTCCCAAGGGCTCACAAAGCCGCTTGGCTGGGGCTTGGCGGGTGGATCTTTTCGGGTCGGCTCAGAGGCTGCTTCTCGCCGGCAGGTCCGCCGAGCCCAGCACACGGTGCACAGCGAGACCAAGTACATCGAGCTGGCGGTGGTGAACGACCACCAGCTGGTAAGCGTGGGGGTCCCAGGACCAGGGGGTTAGGGGTTGGGGCGGCCACTCCACCCTAACCAGGCCCCTGGTGCCCCCAGTTCCTGCAGCTCCGCAAATCCGTGGTTCTCACCAGCAACTTCGCCAAGTCCGTAGTCAACCTGGCTGACATGGTGAGAGAGTTTGGTCTCTGGCACCTAGTGGGTTTGATCCCAGGGGGTTCATTCCAGGTATTTGTCCTTGGTGGGCTTGTCCCTGGAGGAGGGGAAATGGGAGGATGTCCCCAGTGCCCCTGTGTTCATCCATGGCGGGTTTGTCCCCAGTATTGGGTGGGTTCATCCCTGGGGACGTGGTCCAGTGGGGATTTGTCATCAGTAGCTGGTGGGTTCATCCCTGAGGGAGGTTGTTTCCATAGCCTGGTGGGCTTCTCCCACTGGGATTTTGTCCCCAGCACCCAATAGGTTTCTTTCCGGTGGGTTTGTCCTTGTTGGGTTCGTTTCTAGCACCTGGTGGGTTTGTCCCCTAGGAGTTTGTTCTTGCTGGGTTCATCCTTGAAGGGATTTGTCCCCAGTGCCTGGTGGGTTTGTCCATGGTGAACCAATCCAAATGGGCGCTTGACCTTGGGGGTCTTGTCCTCAGTGCATGGAGGGTTTGTCCCTGGGGAGGTTGTCCCCAGCTCCTGATGGGTTTGTCCCCAGGGGATTTGTCCTTAGTGCCTCATGCATTTGTCCCCGTGGGGTTTGTCCCTGGCACATTTGTCCCCAGAGCTGTCCCCTTGTCCCCGCAGATCTACAAGGAGCAGCTCAACACCCGCATCGTGCTGGTGGCCATGGAGACGTGGGCCTCAGAGGACCGGATCCGCATTGGGGAAGACTCCCTGGAGACCCTGAACGAGTTTGTGAAGTACCGGCACGAGGGGCTGGTGGAGCAGAGTGACACCGTTCACCTCTTCTCGTGAGCTTCACAGCCGTGTCACCTCCCTGCAGCCGGGAGTCACTGTCCTTGTCCCCACCGTCCTCTTCCTTGCAGGGGTCGGACGTTCCAGAGCAGCCGCAGCGGCGCTGCCTTCGTGGGGGGCATCTGCTCACCCACCCACGCCGGGGGCGTCAACGAGGTGGGTGCTGCCAGATCCCTCTCGGGTGTGGGACGGGGACACGGGCTTCCCTGCGGGGAAAACTGATTGGATGGCCGGGCCCAGAGAGTTGTGGGAAACGGAGTTAACTCCAGCTGGAGGCCAGTTCCAGGTGGTGTCCCCAGGGCTCAGGGCTGGGTCCAGCCCTGTTCGATGTCTTTATCAATGACCTGGATGAAGGCATCGAGTGCACCCTGAGCAAGTTTGCAGGTGACGCTAAGCTGGGTGGAAGCGTGGATCTGCTGGAGGGCAGGCAGGCTCCAAAGGGATCTGAACAGGCTGGATCCATGGGCTGAGTCCAATGGCATGAGGTTTAACAAGGCCAAATGCCGGGTCCTGCACTTGGGGCACATCAACCCTGACCAGTGCTACAGACTAGGAGAAGTCTGGCTGGAAACCGCCTGGAGGAGAGGGACCTGGGGGTGTTGGTTGAACATGAGCCAGCAGTGGCCCAGGTGGCCAAGAAGGCCAATGGCATCTTGGCTTGGATCAGAAATGGTGTGACCAGCAGGTCGAGGGAGGTTCTTCTCCCTCTGTACTCAGCACTGGTGAGACAGCTCCTCGAATCCTGTTCTGGGCCCCTCACCACAAGGATTTTGAGGCTCTGGAGCGAGTTCAGAGAAGAGCAATGAAGCTGGTGAAGGGGCTGAAGAACAGGCCTTATGAGGAACGGCTGAGAGAGCTGGGGTTGTTTAGGCTGGAGAAGAGGAGGCTGAGGGGAGACCTCATTGCTCTCTCCAACTACCTGAGAGGAAGTTGTGGAGAGAAGGGAGCTGGGCTCTTCTCCCAAGGGACAGGGGACAAGACAAGAGGGAATGGCCTCAAGCTGCACCAGGGGAGGTTTAGGCTGAACATTAGGAAAAAATTTTTCACAGAAAGGGTCATTGGGCAGTGGCAGAGGCTGCCCAGGGAGGTGGTTGATTCACCTTCCCTGGAGGGGTTTAAGGGATGTGTGAATGAGGTGCTGAGAGACATGGTTTAGTGTTTGATAGGAATGGTTGGACTTGATGATCCGGTGGGTCTTTTCCAACCTGGTGATTCTATTCTGTTCTATTCTATTCTCTGACCCTCCCGCGCAGTACGGCAACGTGGCTGCCATGGCGGTGACGCTGGCACAGACGCTGGGGCAGAACTTGGGGATGATGTGGAACAAGCACCGCACGGCGGCAGGTACCCCCCACCCCCCGGCAGTGGGATGGGGACAAGCCGGGGGACACCGCGGTGCCACCGCGCTGGCGGCAGGACAGCCGCCCCCGCAGCCCCTCTCCTCTCCTCCCAGGGGATTGTCGGTGTCCGGACTTGTGGCTGGGATGCATCATGGAGGATACAGGGTGGGTGCACGTTTGGGATGGCACTGCCGTCATCCCCAGGGTCACCGCTCCTGGGTGACAGCTGGTTTTGGTGACAGCTGTGCCTGCCGATGCCCCCGCAGTGGCACAGGGGTGACAGTGGCTCCCACCCAACAGGTATTACCTCCCGCGGAAGTTCTCCCGCTGCAGCATTGACGAGTACAACCAGTTCCTGCAGGACGGTGGTGGCAGCTGCCTCTTCAACAAACCCCTCAAGGTAATGACCCCTCCTGGTGCCCCGCAGGGTTCAGGGTGGCACCAAGGATCCCTCGGGACTCGTGGTGCCCCCAGGCCCTGCCATGTCCAAGGAAACAGCACTGGCGTCAAACCCAGTGTCCCCAGTGCAGGACAGAGCTGGACCCTCGCTCTTCACGGCAAAACACCAGCAATCGGGGGGTCCTGGTGTTCCCCTGGGGATGGGATCCCCTTTCCGGGGGGCTCACAGCAGCATTTTCCTTGGGACACCTCACCATCTCCTCCACCCCGGCAGCTCCTGGACCCTCCAGAGTGCGGCAACGGCTTCGTGGAGGCAGGAGAGGAGTGTGACTGCGGCTCGCTGGCGGTGAGCAGGGACCGGGGTCTGCTCGCTGTGCCATGCTGGGGCTGTTGGCATTGCCGGGTGACTGATGTGCCGTGCTGTGCCATGCTGTGCCAAACCATACCGGTCACTGTCCCAGCAGGAGTGCGCAAGGAGTGGGGGCAACTGCTGCAAGAAGTGCACACTGACCCACGACGCCATGTGCAGCGACGGGCTTTGCTGCAAAGGCTGCAAGGTGCGGGGCAGGGGGGAGCCAGAGCCGGTGGCCGGCGGGGCCAGATCCTGCGAGCCACCAGGGTTCCTGTGTCGTGGGCTCCTGACGTGGCGGCTTCATCCCTGAGTGCAGTACGAGCCGCGTGGTGTGTCCTGCCGGGAAGCTGTGAACGAGTGTGACATCCCCGAGACCTGCACAGGTGACTCCAGCCAGGTGAGCCGGGCTGGGAGGGACACGGGGGGACACAGCGCAGGGCCACGTGGCATCACCCGTCCTCCTCCCCGTGTCCCCGCAGTGTCCCCCCAACCTCCACAAGCTGGATGGCTACTTCTGTGAAAATGAGCAGGTGAGTCCAGCCCAGTGTGGTGGGATGTGACCATCGGGTTCTGGCACATCCCTGCAGGCTCCGGCGTGTCCTTATGGACCCAGACACGTTCTGTGGAGCTTGGACAAATCCTGTGGGGCTCAGGCATGTCCCTGTGGGCTCCAGCATGTTCTGTGGGGCTCCGACACATCCCCATCAGTCTCTGGCATGTCCTGTGGAGTTGGCACATCCCTTGGGCTCCAGCATGTCCTTGTGGGCCCAGGTGCATCCTGTGGGGCTGGGGCAAATCCCATGGGGCTCAGGCATATTTGTGTAGCTCTGACATGTCCCCATGGGCTCAAGCATGTCTCGTGGGCCTCTGGCACGTCCTGTGGGGTGGACATATTCCATGGGCCCCAGCATGTCCCCATGGGCTCAGGCATGTTCCACGAGGCTGGACACATCCCTTGGTCTCCAGTATGTCCCCACAGGCTTCAGCACATCCCAACGAGCTCAAGCGGGTCCGTTTGGGCAGAGGCACATCCTCTGGGCCTCTGGCATGTCCTGTGGGGTTGGACACATTCCTTGGGCTCCAGCATGTCCCCGAGGGCTCCAATACCCTGGTCTAGGACAGCTCTGTGTGGCCAACTTGCCACAGGATGCTCTACATGGCCAACTCTCTGAAAGGATAACTCTACATGGGGAACTCCTAACTCTAACCTTCTCCAAGCAGAGTTGGCTGTGTAGAATTGTCCCATGGCAAGTTGGCTGCGGAAACTTGTCCCTTTCCACCAGCGTCATGGTGACTGGGCATCACCAAGCCACGTGCGAGGGTGTGGGTTTGGGAGTGAGCAGTAGCCGGGGTCCTTGGGACATGCAAACCCTCCCCATGCATCGGTTTGTCACTGTGCCAGCCGGGACATGGTCCCTCCTCCCCATGCGTGGCCGTGGTCCCCATATCCCACCTGTGGTCCCCGTATCCCACCCGTGGTCCCCGTATCCCACCCATGGTCCCTGTATCCTGCCCGTGGCTGTGGCCCGTGTGCTGCTTGCTCCCACAAGGTGCCTGCAGTGCCGTTTCCCCTCTCCTTGCCCCCCAGGGCCGATGCTACGGTGGGCGCTGCAAAACCAGAGACCGGCAGTGCAACGCGCTGTGGGGCCGCAGTAAGTGCCAGCCCTGGGGAGGCTTCGCTGGGGCAGAGGGGACAAAATGTGATGAGCAGATGATGTGCGTGTGACACCCGTTATCTCCCAGGCTCGGCCGAGCGCTTCTGCTACGAGAAGCTCAATGTGGAAGGGACCGAGAGGGGCAACTGCGGGCGCGAGGGGCTGGGCTGGCTGCAGTGCAACAAGCAGTGAGTGAGCCCCGTCCATTGTGTCCCCTCCCGGGTGCCACCCGCCCGCTAGCGATGCCACCGGTGCCTTGCAGGGACGTCTTGTGTGGCTTCCTCCTCTGCGCCAACATCTCGGGCGCCCCGCGGCTGGGTGAGCTCAGCGGCGAGATCGCCGCCACCACCTTCTTCCACCAGAACCGCTACGTGGATTGCAGGTGGGTGCCACCACCACGGGGATGGGGATGTCTCCAGGGCAGGGGTGTCCCAGTGTCACCTGCTCTTGCCCTCCCGGTGCAGGGGAGGCCACGTGCAGCTGGTGGATGGCTCAGACCTGAGCTACGTGGAGGACGGGACGCCCTGCGGCCCTGGCATGCTGTGTCTCGACCACAAATGCCTTCCAGCCAGCGCCTTTAACTTCAGCTCCTGCCCCGGTAGCTGGGATGGGAAGATCTGCTTCGATCATGGGGTGAGGGACCCAGCAGGGGACAGCGGGGACCCCAGGGGTGTCGAGGCAGTCACGGGGTGACGCCATCCCCTCGCAGGTTTGCAGCAACGAGGGCAAATGCATCTGCCGGGCGGAGTGGACGGGGAAGGACTGCAGCGTCTACGACCCCATCCCTGAGCCGAAGCCCACCGGGGAGACGGAGCGCTACAAGGGTCCGTGTGCCCCACAGGGGGGCTCCCCGTGTCCCTGCTGTCCCTGGTCCCTATGGGGACCTGCTTTGTCCCCAGTGTCACCATCCCCTCCCAGTGCCGCAGCTCAGCTGGGCACAACTGGGTCTTGTCCCCCCACAACCCCCCCAGGTCCCGACGTTGCTGGGGCTGCCCAGGGGCTGTGTCCCTGTGTCCCCCCCACTGATGTGTGTCCCTGTCCCCTCCTCCCTGTCCCCTCTGTCACAGGTCCCAGTGGCACCAATATCATTATCGGCTCCATCGCGGGGGCCGTGCTGGTGGCTGCCATCGTCCTAGGGGGGACAGGCTGGGGATTTAAGTAAGCAGCCCGCATGGCTTGTCCCCTCTGCTGCCACCACTGTCACTGGCCGTGTCCCCCTGTTCAGTGTCACCACATCAGGGCCAGTGTCCCCTGCCCTCTTGGGGACACCCAGGCACCCTCGGGTCGGGGCTCTGCCAGTGCCCTCTAGCTGGGCATCACCTGGGGATGCCTGTTCCACTTGTCCCTGCCTTGTCCCTGCCTTGTCCCTGCCTTGTCCCTGCCTTGTCCCTGCCTTGTCCCTTGTCCCTGCCTGCTCCCTTCTCCCATCCTGGGCCTCTGGCTGTGCCTGGTCCCTTGTCCCCTTGTCCCTGCCTTGTCCCCTGGTCCCTGCTGGCCCCCTTCTCTCTTCCTGGGCCCCTGGCCATGCCTGGTCCCTTGTCCTGTTGTCCCTGCCTGGTCCTCTTGTCCTTACCTGATCCCTTTGTCCCTGCCTGCTCCCTTGTCCCTGCCTGCATGTGTCCTGAGGAAGGGGTCACCGTCACCCTGACCCCTTGCTCGGTCCCGCTCGTGTCCGTCCCCCAGCATGGGGTCGGGGGGGGCTGTGTCGGTGACCCCCCCCGGCGTGTGCTCCTGCCTGTCGCTGGGACACGGCTGCCACCCGTGGGAGCAGGGACACCGGGGGACAGCCGGTGATGGTGGGGGACACAGCAGGGACAGAGGGGTGGCACTAACGCTCGTCTCCTCTCCCCCCGCCACCCCCCAAGGAACATTCGCCGAGGAAGGTACGACCCGGCGCAGCAGGGAGTGTAACCAACCCCCCCCATCGTCTCCTCGTCACCCTCACTGTCACCGTCACCGTCCGGCAGCCCGGCGGCGTGGGAGCCCGTCTGTCCGTGTCGCTGTGTGTCCGGCCGTGCTGTCTCCATCTCTGTGCCCCCCAACAGCTGAAAAGAGACAGCGGGGTTGGGGGGGGGCCTGGCGGCGGCCCCCCCTTTGTGCTGGCTCTTTTCGGCTCAGTGTCCCCCCATGTGTCCCCCCCGTGTCACAGCCCCACACTTAACGCACCCCAATTCTGTGTTTCAGGTCCGGGGGGGCTTGAGCGGGGCCACTGCGCCCCGCTTCCCCCCCCCTCCTTCCCAGCGCCTCATTAACAGCAATTAAATGGGGCGTCCGAGAGCGTCCGGCCGAGGAGGAGAGCCGGGGGGGCGCCGGGGCCTCGGCCCCCCCTGACCCCCACGAATGTACCCCCAGCCCCGGCGCCGCCGCACCGGGATGAATGTACCCGCGGGGGCGAGCGGGGACCCCACCCCACAGCCCCCTCAGCATCTTCCAGCTCTGGGGCCTAGGCAGGCCCGTCTGTCCCAGTAGGAGGCCTGTCTATCCCAGTATGAGGCCAGCCTGCTCCAGTTTGAGGCCTAGTGCACCCCAGGACCAGGCCAGTGTGCTCCAGTTTGAGGCCAGCCTGCCCCAGTACCACTGGGGCCCCAGTACCAGGCCAACGTGCTCCAGTATGAGGCCAGTGCACCCCAGTACCAGACACTGTGCCCCAGTTTGAGGCCAGTGTGCCCCAGTTTGAGGCCAGTCTGCCCCAGCACCAGGCCAGTGTACCCCAGTCTGAGGCCAGTCTGCCCCAGTATGAGGCCAGTGCACCCCAGTCTGAGGCCCATCTGCCCCAGTACCAGGCCCGTGTACCCCAGTCTGAGGCCAGTGTACCCCAGTCTGAGGGCAGTCTGCCCCAGTACCAGGCCCGTGTACCCCAGTACCAGGCCACCGTGCCCCAGTACAAGTGTCTCTCAGCCCTCCCCATATCAGGGCCTAGGAGTAGTTTCCCTCCCCCCGCCACCAGATGCCAGGTCTGGGGTGAGGGGGGGTCATGGGGGCCAGGTCTGCACCCCTAGATGTCCCCCCCTCCCCAGCAAAGAGGCTCAGCAGCCCCCAGTGTGGGGCACATCCCCCTCTGCCCCCCAGTGCCAGTGGTGGGGACCAGCACCCATGGGTGCCAGGCTTTCCCTAGGGCAGGGGGTGCCCACCCTTCCCCAGCTCAGGCAGGTGAACCCCAAACTGGTGGCACTGGGACTGGGGCAGGGGGGCAGGTGAGAGCAGAGACCACCCTGGGGTGTTTGGGGGGTAGAGGGTGAGCCCTGGGCTGGTGGCATGCGTGTCACTGTCCCCATAGCAGAGGGGTGGAACGTGTCCTCCTGTCCCTATGGAAGGTAGGTGGGATGTGTCCCCAGCCCCACGGCGGGTGGGTGGGATGTGTCCCCTTGTCCCTGTGGCGGGCAGGTGTCACCCAGCCCCAAAACACGTCACTCTGCATGGGGTAGCTCTGCAGGTCCACCCAACCCACAGCACCACGGAGCACCGTGAGCCCACGTGGGCTCTGCCCACCCCTGGTGCCACCCAGCGTCGGAGCGGAGACCATCCCGGTGACACTTAGGGGACACCGGGGGATGAGACTCATCTCATGCCCACAGTGATGTGGGGCATCCCCTCCATCCTCTCCCTCAGCCAGCGTCTGTGCCCACCACTTTTGCCGTGGAGTTGGGGTGACCAAGGGTGTCCCCAAGTCCAGGCTTTGCTGTGGTGGCATCAGAGAAGCCAGTGCCATGCCAGGGTGTTGGGAGGGGACAGCAGGATGGGGGTGGCTGGGTGTCCCCAGGCTTGGGCTGGGGGACTCGGGGACCTGGGGCCACCATGGGCACCAGGGAGAGGGGGGTCTGGACCAACAGCCCCCTCCCCACTCTCTATCACTGTCACCACAATGTCCCCACAGTGCCGGGTCGTCCCCACAGTGAGGGGATACCCATTTCAGAGCAAGAAAGCACCATTGTCACTGGGTTTGGGGACATTAATATATATATATATATAAATATTGGGGTTTTCTTAATGATTTTAATGCTGTAAGGTCAAGTGGTGCCACTGCTGAGGCCAGGAGGGCCCACGGCCGGGCTGGGGGTGCTCCCAGTGCTTCCAGAGCCAAACCCACAGCCCCCCAGCAGGCTGTGTCCCGCGCCCCATCCTGGCACGAGGCGGGGGACAAGCACACCGGGGCGGTGGCACCCCCAGCCGCACCAACTTCCCCCGCCAGCTGCACTGCCGTCCCGCACCGCCTCGCTCCGCACCACCGCCCGCAGCCGGGACGGGGCCCGCGCCGGGGCTGGGGGCTTCGACGCCCCCGAACGCCCGCGCCTCGTCTCGCGCTCCTGCTTTGCACGCACTCAGGGAGCCACCGTCGCCGCCGCTGGAGACACAGTGGACTGAGACGCCATGTGCTCCTCGCTCGGCTCCAGGCCCCTGGGAAGCCTCCTGCAATGTCGCAGGCTTTATTTACAATAAAGATTTGGAAAATGATGGGGTTTCTTGGGTGAGAAGCACAACGTGAGCCGGCAACGGGTAATCAAAGCCCAGAGAGCAACCGTCTCCTGGGCTGTATCCACAGCGGTGGGACCAGCAGGCAAAGGAGGGGATTCTGCCCCCTGCTCTGTTTTCGTAAGACCCAACCTGGAGCCTGCGACTAGTTCTGGAGTCCTCAGCACAAGAAGGACATGGAGCTGTTGAAACAGGTCCATAGGAGGCCATGGAGATGATCCCAGGGCTGGAGCACCTCCTGTATAAGTACAGGCTGAGAGAGTTGGGGTTGTTAAGCCTGGAGAAGAGGTGGCTCTAGGGAGACCTTAGAGCAGCTTCCAGTAGAGAAAGTGGCTCCAGGAAAGCTGGGGAAGGGCTCTTGTTCAGGGAGTGCAGGGATAGGGTGAGGGGAAAGGGTTTTCAGCTGCAAGAGGGGAGATTGAGATGAGATCTCATGAAGAAATGTTTTGCAGTGAGGGTGGGGAGGCCCTGGCCCAGGGGGTAGAACTGGATGGACTTTGAGGTCCCTTCCAACCCAAACCATCCTGTGATTCAATGATTCTGACTTCCTCCAGGGTGGCCAGTATGGTTCTGGGGAGGCCTGATCCACCCCAAATTTCATCCATATCGAAGCTCTGCTTTCTGAACATGAGCCAGCAGTGGCCCAGGTGGCCAAGAAGGCCAATGGCATCTTGGCTTGGATCAGAAACAGCGTGGCCAGCAGGGCCAGGGAGGTTCTTCTCCCTCTGTACTCGCCCCTGGTGAGACCGCTCCTCGAATCCTGGTGTCAGTTCTGGGCCCCTCACCACAAGAAGGATGTTGAGGCTCTAGAGCGAGTCCAGAGAAGAGCAACGAAGCTGGGGAAGGGGCTGGAGAACAAGAGAAGCGGCTGAGAGAGCTGGGGGTGTTTATCCTGGAGAAGAGGAGGCTGAGGGGAGACCTCATTGCTCTCTACAACTCCCAGAGAGGAGGTTGTGGAGAGGAGGGAGCTGGGCTCTTCTCCCAAGTGACAGGGGACAGGACGAGAGGGAATGGCCTCAAGCTGTGTCAGGGGAGGTTTAGGCTGAACATTAGGAAAAAATGTTTCACAGAAAGGGTCATTGGTCCCTGGCAGAGGCTGCCCAGGGAGGGGGTTGAGTCACCTTCCCTGGAGGGGTTTAAGGGACGGGTGGACGAGGTGCTGAGGGACATGGTTTAGTGTTTGATAGGAATGGTTGGACTCGATGATCTGGTGGGTCTCTTTCAACCTGATGATTCTATGATTCTATGATTCTGCCCCCTTCACTTCATCCCACTGACTCCCTCCCATGTCCCACACTCCACCCTGGCCTGTCCCCAAGGACTGGGACCCTCCTGACCCTCATTTGTTAGTCAGAGTCTTCTTGTATGGAGATGATGGCACATGGTGAGTGTGACTGAGCTCCCTTACTCCCACCTTCTGCCTGGCTGGGGACCCTGCCCCACTGCAGGGACACGTGGCTGCTGCTTGTCCCACTGCAGAGATGCCCAATACTGCGTCTGTCCCAATGCGAGGACATGGATCCATCCCTGTTCTAATTCCAGTCCAGACTGAGGAGATGGCTCCATCCCTGTCCCAGCATGGGGGCCAGTTAAGAGTGAGAACACAGCTCTGTCGCTGTCCCAGTATGGGGACCAGTCCAGATTGAGGAGATGGCTCCATCCCTGTCCCACCAGTCCCTCACCCATCCCTGGGTTGCCAGAGCTGTTCGCCATCCCACTGCAGGAACACAAGGCAGGTCCTTGTCCCCTCCTAGGGACACCCTTAGGCTGGGTCACCTCCAGGCACGGTCCTGCTTGGCTTTGCAGTGGGGTGAGCCAACCTGGCAGAAGGAGACTGAAGGATGGATCCTCAACTCCCAGGGGGACCTAAAGGGATGGAGCATCCTCCGATGGGACCAGTTGGGGCTGGTCCAGCAGAGCTCAGCACAGCCAGATGGGCTGGCACAACTGGATTCCTTGGCACTGTTGGACTGACCAGCACAGCTGGGCTGTTTTGCACAGCTGGATTGCTCAGTACAGCTGTACCCTCAACATGACTGCACTCCTGCTCGATCACCATGGCTGGACTGATCAGCAGAGCTGGGCTGTTTGGCACAGTCGAACTCACCGGCACAGCTGGACTGCTTGACACAACCAGATTCCTTGGCACAGCCGGACTCCTGCTCAGCACAGCCGGACACTCGGCACAGCCGGACACTCGGCACAGCCAGACTGACCAGCACAACCAGACTGCTCAGTACAGCCGGACTGCTCTGTACAGCCAGATGCTCGGCACAGGCGGATGCTCGGCCCATCAGCCACGAGAGGGCTCCCCCAGTCCAGCCCTTGCACGCCTGGACTGGACGGTGCAGGAGATGCTGCTCAGGGCCATGAGGGCCTCACAGCCAGACAGAGGTGCGGGCTGGGCAGGCAGCTGCAGCACGGCCCCCGTTTGGGTCCTTTGGTGGTAGGGACACCCCACGAGCGCTGTCACTGGCTCCCTCGGCCTTGGTGGCAGCAGGAGAGACCCAGCATCCCCCGACCCATGCAGGGTCATTTCCCTGGGGAACCCCCCTCTCTGCCACCCAGGGATTGGGGATGGGATGCAGGACAATGTGGGGTGCTGGGTGGGATGCAGGACAATGCAGGCTACCACGAGCCACCCAGGGGGTCTGAGCCCCCAGCCCATGGGGCTGGAGATGCCCCTCACCTGCAGCACTCTAGGAGGACCCACCTGGGTGTCCCTCTACACCCCCCGGATCTGGCACCCTGCATCAAGCACTGCAGCCCATGGACACAGCCCAGCGAGGGTGAGGATCCCACAGCCGGCTCTGCTTTGCCTGCGGTGCTGGGGGTCCCATGAGCACCTCAGGGTGCTGAGAAGGTGCTGTCTCCCTGGAGGGAGACCCAGCCCCAGGTGGGGCCCTCTCTCCTGCTTTCAGAAGTATCGAGTTCATCTTATTAAAACAATCACCATCACCCACTTGCTCTGTCCCCGGCAGCTACAGCCTTGCAGGAGGTGGGGAAGATGCTGGAGGAGACTCTGGCCATGGTAAGGAGCTGAAACCTCACCCTTGCTGCCTCCTCAGCTGCGGCGTCCTCCCTGCCAGCACACAGCTCAGAGCAAGCAGCTCATCATCCCCCCACCACAATGAGCCCATCAGGATGGACACATCTTTATACCCCTTAAGGACCTGAGTGGCAGCTTTGCCACCAGTCACGACTGCGCTGCGACTCAGCAAGGAGCTATTTTGGGCTGGTGTCTGGATACCAGTGCGATGAGTGAGCCAGAAATATTCCAGATGCACAGACTGTTTCTGAATCTTGAGTTATTCAGGGCCTTCAGGGTCGGGAGGGCAAAAAAAAAAAAAAATACAACTCAGGGTTGAAGCCCCATGGGGTCTCAGAGCCCCTGTGCCACTCGCTTAGGTCAGGAGCATGTGCAGGAAGCCTGGGGCTCACGAGGACGCGGCAGAGGGGCAGGATGCGCCCAGCACATGGGAGATTGGCTTAGCCCATTCCCCAGACCACAAAAATGATGAGAGACAGCAGAGCCCAGAGGTGCTCAACACCCCAGGCTTCCCAGTGTTCAGTTTTGGGCCCCTCACTCCAAGAAGGACATTGAGGGGCTGGAGCGAGTCTGGAGAAGGGAACAGAGCTGGGGAAGGGACTGGAGAACAGGGGTTGTGGGAGTGGCTGAGGGCCAAGTGGCTGTTCAGCCTGGAGAAGAGGAGGCTGAAGGGAGATCTCATCGCTGCCTACAACTGCCTGAAAGGAGGTTGTGGTGAGGTGGGTGCTGGACTCCTCTTCCAAGTGACAGGGGACAGGATGAGAGGGAATGGCCTCAAGCTGCCCCAGGGCAGGTTCGGATTGGACATCAGAAAAGTTTCTTCACCAAAAGGGCTCTCAGGCACTAGCAGAGGCTGCCCAAGGAGGTGGTTAAGTCTCCATCCCTGGAGGTGTTTAAAAGATGGGTAGATGAAGTGCTTAGGGGGTATGATTTATCATCAGACAGGTACGGTTGGAACTGATGATCTCAAAGGTCTTTTCTAACCAAGGGATTCTATGATTCCTCTTCACAAACTTTGCCAGCTCCTTTTTAGCTTCCTTGATCCCATCGCCTAGCTCCTCTGCCTCAAAGAGCTACTTAAAAGCATGGAGTACAGGCTGGCCAAATGCTGCAGCATTCTTCCCTGACCTCAGGCTCCTTCTCCTGCTTCTAACCCACCAGTTACACATTAGAGACTGTCCTCACACTCAGCTTTAGCACTGCCAGATCTTAATGGCACTTGCGAATGTTGACCACATCACCCAATGGGGAAGCCAGTCTCCTATTTACACACTGGGTGCTAAGATCATAGAATCATCGAATGGTTTGTGTTGGAAGGGACCTCAAAGCCCATCGAGTTCCAACCCCCTGCCATGAGCAGGGACACCTCCCACTGGATCCAACTGCTCCAAGCCCCATCAACCTGGCCTTGAACCCCTCCAGGGATGGGGCAGCCACCACTGCTCTGGGCAACCTGAGAAGCATCCAGAGAAGGGGAATTGAGCTGGGAAAGGGTCTGGAGACCAAGGGTTCTAGGAGCACCTGAGGAACCTGGGGCTGTTTAGTCTGGAGAAGAGTAGGCAAGGGGAGACCTCATCACTTTCTGCAGGAAAAGAGGTTGTGATGAGGTGGGTGTTGGTCTCTTCTCCCAAGTAACAAGGAGCAGGATGAGAGGAAGCGGCCTCAAGTTGTGCCAGGGGAGGTTTAGATTGGATATCAGGAAAAAAAAATCTCTTTACTGACAGAGTGTTGAAGACCTGGCAGAGGCTGCTCAGGGGAGGGGTGGAATCTCCATCCCTGGAGGGGTTCAAAAAACATGCTGACATGGCACCTAGGGACATGGTTTAGCAGGCACGGTGGGGTTGGGCTGAAGGTTGGACTGGATGAGCTGAGAAGGCTTTTCCAACCTTAATGATTCCATGATTCTATGAAAAAAAAATAATAATTTGCATTTATTATTAGCAAAACCAAAGAAATAAGAAACCAACTCTTGCACGGCTGCCTCCATGTCTGTGCCATTACATAAAGTGAAACCCTTGAACCTAAAATTCCTCTGCTCCCTCACTGCCGGAGCTGCCGACTGACCATCTGGCTGCAAGTTTTCAGCTATAATCTAAAGAGGCAGACTCCACTCTTAGGGTGCACAGGGAAGAAAATCCTCTAGCACCCCTCCAGAACACGGGCTGGCAGCACTGGGGCTGCCACGTGAGCTGCAGCTTGAGCAAGGAGTGGGAGGCGATGGGTTTTCAGTTCTGGTGCTCTTGAGGAAGGTGTTTTGGTCAGGGTTTGGGAGCAGAGGGAGACATTGGATGGTCAGAAGGCACCACGTGAAATGAGATGTGGAAATGTCATCGCAAAGGGGGGATAAATCACAGCGAAGAGAGAGGAACCCCCCCAAATACCAGCTCTGCTGAAAGCAACACATCCCCATTGCCACGTGAAGCCAAAATGATCTCTGACCACAAACCAGGACGTGCATTTTCCAGCTTGGAAACACTCTGAAGGCTAAATGAATGGTAAAGCACAGATGATGCCCGTCTGTTCCTTCCTGGAGAGGAGAGGAGAGGAGAGGAGAGGAGAGGAGAGGAGAGGAGAGGAGAGGAGAGGAGAGGAGAGGAGAGGAGAGGAGAGGAGAGGAGAGGAGAGGAGAGGAGAGGAGAGGAGAGGAGAGGAGAGGAGAGGAGAGGAGAGGAGAGGAGAGGAGAGGAGAGGAGAGGAGAGGAGAGGAGAGGAGAGGAGAGGAGAGGAGAGGAGAGGAGAGGAGAGGAGAGGAGAGGAGAGGAGAGGAGAGGAGAGGAGAGGAGAGGAGAGGAGAGGAGAGGAGAGGAGAGGAGAGGAGAGCCCACTCTGGCTCTCCCCAGCACATGATGTGGCCTGAGATGGAGCAGAACCAAAGCAAGTCCTTGCTCTGCTTCCCTGGGTCAAGGCCGTGCTGCTCAAACAAACGTTTTAGGGCAATTAATCTTTTTGTCACCATGGAGAAATTCTGCAGGCAAACAACTGCTAAATGGTCAATGCGTGCTTCAAGTAAAAGCAGATCCCAGCTCTGTCTCGCTTGCTAGAGGGAATTTTGCTCCAGCTCGAAATGAGAAACAAACAAGTGCACAGGGAAGTGTGGTTCAGAGGAAGCAGGAGCATCTCCTTGCAGCCCTGTCAGTCCACACGACAGCCTTGCGTGCTGAGCAGAAACCAAGTGTTCCACGGAGAAAGAGAACGTCGGTGTGTGCAGCCACAGAGGGTTTGCCGAGCACAAGGCATTCACTGCGGAGCGACCTGAGCTCCAGCTGGACCAGGAGGAGCTGGGCTGGCTGGGCTGAGATGGATTAGACCAGTAAGAGGAGTTTTGCAAACAGAATGGGTCACAGTGACTGCACACCCCACCAGGGCTTCCCCTCATTGACTGCGCTCTGAAGCTCGTTTGGGTAATGAACACATCCAGTGGAACACAGTGCTCGAAGGGTTTTGCGTGGGCAGGCTGGGTATGGTTCGGCTGTCAGGTGAACACAGACAGCAAAGCTGAAACCATCTGCAGACCAGCCTGAGCCATCACTGACCCAATTCCCAATAGCAATGAGGAACCCTCAGCGGAGAGAAGACCATCAGCAAAAAAACAGGCTTGCCAAGCCTGCACACAAAGCAGGCTCAGGGTACAACCAAATTCAGAGAAGCAAAGAATGGTCATCCCCAGTCCCAGCGTGGTGCACAAAAGCTGCTGCAGCATCTCCTGCCGGCACACAAGGTCTCTGAACCCTCACAGTCAGGGAGAAGGGGAAAAGGAAAGAGGAGCTGAACCCTAGGACACTCAGCAATTGCAGCAAGAGGTGAGAGCAGCCCCAGGGCATGCCAGCAGCAGCCAAAGCCCAGGTGGGAAGAAGACAAACCACCCAGAGCCGGGGCTGCTGCTGGATGCGTGTGCTGGGTGATCATAGAATCACCAGGTTGGAAAAGACCCATCGGAACATCGAGTCCAACCATTCCCATCAAACACTAACCCATGTCCCTCAGCACCTTGTCCACCTGTCCCTTAAACCCCTCCAGGGAAGGGGACTCAAACCCCTCCCTGGGCAGCCTCTGCCAGTGCCCAGTGACCCTTTCTGTGAAAAATTTTTTCCTGATATCAAGCCTAAACCTCCCCTGGTGGAGCTTGAGGCCATTCCCTCTTGTCCTGTCCCCTGTCACTTGGGAGAAGAGCCCAGCTCCCTCCTCTCCACAAACTCCTTTCAGGGAGTTGGAGAGAGCAATGAGGTCTCCCCTCAGCCTCCTCTTCTCCAGGCTAAACACCCCCAGCTCTCTCAGCCGTTCCTCTTGTTCTCCAGCCCCCTCACCAGCTTTGTTGCTCTTCTCTGGACTTGCTCCAGAGCCTCAACATCCTTTTTGTGGTGAGGGGCCCAGAACTGAACACAGGGTTCGAGGAGCGGTCTCCCCAGTGCCGAGTCCAGAGGGAGAATAACCTCCCTGGCCCTGCTGGTCACACAGTTTCTGATGGAGCAGCTTTGTGTGTGAGCGTGGCTGCAGCAGGCATTGCTCCCTCGTGTGTGTGTGGCAGCCCCAGCCGACAGCGGGAGGGAAAGGTTTTGCTAGCCCAGAAGACAGCCAGTGGCCCGAAAACATGACCGAAGGCTTTGTTGCACTTTAACTCCATCTGTGCAGCCGCCAGCTCTGGGAGGAGGGTGCGAATATCCCAGGGGAAATGGGGGAAACCCAATTCCTTGAGTCTGTGATGACTGGAGTGTGCAAAAATATTTCCGATCGCCCTTTAAGGAGGGATGCGCTGCCGGCCAGGACGCTGGCTGCTCTGCCTCGTAGGGCTATTCCAGCCCAGAGCCTACGCGGTGCCAGGCGAGGACCAGCCTTGCCGCTGTGTTTTATGAGCAGTGGCGAACGCTCCAGTTCCCATTTCTGCCCGGTGAGCTTTAACCCGCGAGCAGCCGAGGCAGAGCCCGACGCGCCTCCAAACCCACAGCCGATTGCTTCTGGGGGTCACGCGTGCAAGATGGGTGCAGGCGGTCGTACAGCTCAGCAGTTCAAACCCCGGTCAGCGGGACTTAATGTAGAATCCCCAGTGGGGCCGTTTCACCTTGGCAGCGCAGCCGGAGCGGAGAGCGACGGCAACTGCTGAGCTCGCGCCTCTGCCAGCGCCGGCTGCTCCTGCCCCTGCTCAGGGCACGGCTACAAGCACCCGCGGCTCCTCACCCTGCCCGCGATGCCAAAGCTGGGAAACCCTTGAGCTTACAGCAAGATCATAGAATCAAAGAAGAGTTTGAGTTGGAAGGGAAGATACAGATCACCCAGTTCCAACACCTCCCTCCGGATCTGGTTGCTCCAAGCCCCATCCAACCTCACCTTGAACACCTCCAGGGATGGAGCAACCTTTTCCAGGGCCTCCCCACCCTCAGGCTGAAGAAATTCCTCCTTATGTCTACCCTAAATCTGCCCGTCTCCAGTTTATACCCATTGCCCCTAGTCCCATCACTACAAGCCTCTGTAAAACATCCCTCCCCAGCTTTCTTGTAGCCCCTTCAAGTACTAGAAGGTCACTCTAAGATCTCCTCAGGGTCTTCTCTTCTCCAGGAGATTGTTGATTTAAGCTGCTATCTGACAAGGAACAGACTGTGTTTCCTATTTTCCTGAGCTCTCCTTCCTTCTGAAGAATTTATATTCCTAACTACAAACAAGGAATTGATTAATGGCTTTCAATAGGAAGGGAAAGATTTAGATTAGACATTAGGAAGAAATTCTTCACGATGAGGGTGGGGAAGCCCTGGCTCAGGTTGCCCAGAGAAGTGGTGGCTGCCCCAAGAAAACAAGAAAATCCAGGTTGTCCTGATGTTCCCTTTGTCACCATATCAGGCAGAACACGCTGTCCCCCAATGTCCCTCCTTGTGTTCTGCGGGAGGGAGGGGGTTCCTTGCTGGATCCTTGTAGCAGGGGATGAGCTCAGAGCACAACGTGGGGCTGTGAAGCAAAATTCTGGCACCGTGCGTGGCCCTGAAATGGGGTTTCCTGTGATTTGTTCCCTTTTGTGGCTCGGAAATATGGTTTCTTGTGATCCATTGCCTTTTCCTGATGGCTGGAGCAGCAGGGTTACATAAGGACCTGGCTGCAGTTTGAACAGAGATGTACACTATGATCCTTTGTGATGCTGGGATTTTTTCCATTTCTTATTTGCCCAGCAAGGAATGGGAAGATCCTTGGTAACAAAGGAGATCCCAGAAAAGCAACAGTAATGAGGGTAGGAGTTGGTTACATAAAGGCTCTGACCTGGCATGCCACGATCCTGGCAGGACAGCTGGGATCCGAAGCTGATATCATAGAATCATAGAATGAGTTGGGTTGGGTGGGACCTCAAAGCCCATCCAGTCCCACCCCTGCCATGGCCAGGGATGCCTCCCACTGGATCTGATTGCTCCAAGCCCCATCCAACCTGGCCTTGAACCCCTCCAGGGATGGGGCAGCCACCACTGCTCTGGGCAGCCTGGGCCAGGAGCTCCCCATCCTCACAGCTAAAAATTCCTTCTTAAGATCTCATCTCAATCTCTCCTCTTGTAGCTCAAAACCGCTCCCCTCAACCTCTCCCTGCACTCCCTGATCTAGAGCCTCTCCCCAACTTTCCTGGAGCCCCTTTCAGTACTGCAAGCTGCTCTAAGTTCTCCCCGCAGCCTTGTCATCTCCAGGCTGAACAACCCCAGCTTTCTCAGCCCATCCATGTACAGGAGACATTCCAGCCCTTGGATCATCTCCGTCATCTCCTCTGGATTCACTCCAGCAGCTCCACGTCCTTCCTGTGCTAAGAATTCCAGAAGTGGACGCAGGGCTCCAAGTGGGGTCTCAGTAGAACAGATCAGGGGGGCAGAATCCCCTCCCTCCCCTGCTGGTCCCACCGCTGTGGATGCAGCCCAGGATACATTAGGCTTTCTGAGCTGAGAGGACCCATTGCTGGATCATGTTGAGCTCCTCATCCCCCAGCATCGCAAACCCTTCTCCTCAGAGCTGCTCCCAACCCGTTTTTTGGGATCCACCTGTAATTGTGCTTCCCACTAACTTACTTGAAGTCAGGGAGCAGTTGCAGGAGGGCTGAAGAATTGTAACGAGATGGGGACAGGTGCTCAGACCAGTCACATCCAGCACTTTTCCTCTCTGGATCATGTATCTCATGACAAAATCTACTGGATCAACCTACCCCTAACTTTCTGAGATTCTCACTGCAAATTTCCAGGTCGCGCTTTCCACCCCATTTCACGACAATTTACATGGGTGCATGTTGGCCTGAGGATAGATCTCGACTGGCCAGCAGGTCGAGGGAGGGGATTCTGCCCCTCTGCTCCGCTCTTTTGAGACCTCATCTGGAGTGTTGAGTCCAGTTCTGGAGTCCTCAGCGTAAGAAGGAGATGGAGCTGTTGGAACGGATCCAGAGGAGGCTACAAGGATGATCCGAAGGCTGGAGCACCTCCCATATGAGGACAGGCTGAGAGAGTTGGGGTTGTTCAGCCTGGAGAGAAGAAGGCTCTGAGGAGACCTTATAGTGACCTTCCAGTACCTGAAGGGGCTACAAGAAAGCTGGGGAGGGACTGGTTACAAAGGCCTGGAGTGATAGGACAAGGGGCAATGGGTATAAACTGAAGAGGGGCAGATTTAGACTAGACATAAGGAGGAATTTCTTCACTGTGGGAGTGGGGAGGCCCTGACCCAGGTTGTCCAGAGGAGCTGTGGCTGCTCCATCCCTGGAGGGGTTCCAGGCCAGGTTGGATGGGCCTTGGGCAGCCTGATCCAGAGGGAGGTGTCTCAGCCTGTGGCAGGCGGTGGGACTGGATGATCTTTAAGGCCCCTTCCAATCCAAACTATTCTATGATTCTATGATTTCTTATGAAAAGGATGGAAATGAGCCTTCCAGGGAACTCCAGTGCTAATCTCGCACACTGACCGCGTTCCAGCTACAAGCCTGCAGGAATTCAGTGCAGAGTGGATGGAATTAGAGTTTTCTACAGCTCCCTTGGAGACCTTTTGAAACGTTAATGAGTTTATTACTGAATCCGGCTGACTGATCAGCCCCTTTTTCCAACGGACGCTTCCAATGGCTGAGAAAGGCTCTTCCAGGGCTGCGGGGGATTCCCAGCTCAGCAGAAACCAGCTCCTTCTGAAGGGCTGGACACCCATGGAGCCTGTGGAGTTCATAAAACATCAGACATACCCATCAACACACTACCAGTCTTCAATTAGCGCTGGATCCAGTTAATGAAAAGCCAGGCACTGCTGAGCAAGCTCCAGGAACGTTGACTGCTGACCTGGTGCTCCTTGTTCTCCTCTGGGCAGGCTCTAGATGAAGCCGACCTGAGCAGTCAGGACAGTGTTTTGGGGTGTGAAATCCACAGGCAACTCCCAAACTTCTCTTTGTGACCCCCTACTTGCAGGACATTTTCCCCCAGTGCCCACTGGTGGGATGTACACAGGTCTCCAGTTAAATTCTGGTTAATTGTAGAATCATGGCATGGTTTGGGCTGGAAGGGACCTCAAAGCCCATCCAGTCCCACCCCTGCCATGGGCAGGGACACCTCCCACTGGATCTGGTTGCTCCAAGCCCCATGCAACCTGGCCTTGAAGCCCTCCAGGGATGGGGCAGCCACCACGGCTCTGGGCAACCAGGACCAGGGCCTCCTCACCCTCACAGCAAAACGTTTCTTCATGAGATCTCATCTCAATCTTTCAGCTAAAAACACTTACCCCTTGTCCCATCCCTGCTCTCCCTGATCCAGAGCCCCTCTCCAGCTTTCCTGGAGCCCCTTTCAGTTCTGGAAGGTGCTCTAAGGTCTCCCCAGAGCCTTGTCTTCTCCAGTCTGAACAACGCCATCTATCTCAGCCTGTCTTCATATAGGAGGTACTCCAGCCCTCGGATCGTCTCTGTGGCCTCCTCTGGACTCGCTCCAACAGCTCTATGTCCCTCCCATGATGAGGACTCCAGAAGTGGTCACAGGCTCCAGTTGGGGTCTCACCAGAGCGGAGCAGAGGGGTAGAGTCCTCTCCCTACTCTGCTCTCATGCCAACAGGCAAAGGAACTCTACGATGCATTAAGTCATATTTTTTTGTACATGGGACAAGAACACACACAGCAAAGAATCGCTCACCGTCGTAATTTCAGCCCCAGGAGAACAGATGAGATCCTGCTGTCAGCAATATTTGAGGTTGCACCCATGGTACCTGACTTTAAATGTGATGGCAAGAGGGGAATTTTGTTTCAGAGCCTGGAGCCATCACATTTAAAGTCAGGTACCATGGGTGCAACCTCCTCATCTTCCTCTCTGCAAAATGTCAGGGGGAACAATGGCCCAAGGCAAATCCACGGATACACGCTGACACGTGCCGACAGTGGTGCAGTCTGAGCCTCACTTCCATGTGGAAATGGCTTTAAAAAAGTTTTCCAACAGAGGATTTTCAGGTGATTTCAAGTTTATGGAAAACGATATGAAAAGCATGGCAAACATTCCTGAAGGGGAATATCCGTCTGCTAGGGATAAGGAATAATCAGAGGGGAAAGGATAGCTCTCTTAAAATCATAGAATCATAGAATCACTAGGTTGGAAAAGACCTCTTGGATCATTGAGTCCAACCATTTCTGTCTGCCCAAAACCCAGTCCCCGAGCACCTCGTCAACCTGCCTTTTAAACACCTCCAGGGATGGTGATTCAACCACCTCCTTGGGGAGCTTGTTCCAGTACCCAATGACCCTTTCTGTGAAAAATTTCTTTCTGATATCTAGTCTGAACCTCCCCTGGCACAGCTTGAGGCCATTGCCCCTTGTCCTGTCCCATCAGGTGGGAGAAGAGCCCAGCTCCCTCCTCTCCACAACCTCCTTTCAGGCAGTTGGAGAGAGCAATGAGGTCTCCCCTCAGCCTCCCCTTCTCCAGGCGTGACGCAGGGTGTGCTGCTCCAGCACTTGGCACGTGCTCTCTGAGGAGCACGGCTCTGAGCACAGTTCCTGCTCTCAGCTGGAATCTGTTTCTGCAGTGAGGAAATCCACACAACGAGGCAGCAGAAGCCCCAGCACAGTCCCAGACCCAAACAAGGTGTGAAAATCCTGGGATGCAGCGGTAGGGGCTGATCTGCTCCCAGGGAAGCCTCAGGCTCGGGGACACACGGGAACACGTCCTGTGCCAGAGGAACCGGAACGTCCTGCTCAATAAAAAATACAGGGGAGGAGGACAGCAACATCTGCACTGAGCACCTACCAGCATGGATCAGACACCGTTAAATCCCCCTCCTAAGGCATTTCTCCCCAGCTATCAACATGGAATTTACACACAGCAGAAACCAAAATGTCATTTCCCAAGCGATAATGAATTGATATTTGAGTCTCCTCTTATACAGAAAGGGATTGGAGAGCCCGGAGAAAGCCCTGGAGCACCTTTCTCTGTGAAAAAGTGGGTTATGGCTACTCAGAGCATGAACAGCAAACCCACCCTCGACTCCAGCAAACAGATCGGCCTCACCGGGATAGTTTGATGGAAACTGCAAGGTGCAAAGCCCAACCTGGCCAACTCACAGCCATCAACGCCCTGAGAGCAACCTGTGCACCTCGAAGAATGGCTCCTTTCGGTGGTAACCTCACAAGTATCAAGCATTCCTGAATTATTAACAAATCAAGCTACAAGAAAAACGGTGTAGGCGTAATTTCTACAAGATTATAGCTAAGCTACAGGCTGGAGCACTTAACTCCAACAACACTAAACCCTACCCTGTTCTTCCAAGAGGAAACCGCTCCGCAGAGAGGATCTAATTCATGCTTGCAACAGCTAATACAAGGAAAACTGCATTATCCTCACTTTATGCAGAGAAGAACAAGGTGGAGCTGTCAGCTGGGCTGCCCAGGGCCACGACAGATCAGTTGGGATCACATCCAGGCACACGGTGCTGTCAGAGAGCTCCTCAAGCCCCCGCGGTGCCAACACGGGGCTGGCAGATGGGATACAGGACCCTTGGGAGACACGGTCTCGCGGAGCGGCAGCTGGAGGCCACGCCAGACACCCAGGGGCATCTCCAACAGCCCCGCGCGTCTGCACGGAGCCACTGAACCCAGCCCGCTGTGATGGAGCTCAGACCTGTCTTTGGCCTCAGGGTCTTCTCCTCCCAGCCTGTTCCTGAGCACCAGAGCAGACGCAGCCAGCGTGGGTGGCGATGCCAGAGCTTCCCAAGCTCCAACAATGCACGCGAAGGGTGCCGCAGCCGCCCCCTCGCAGCGAGGGTTAAACGCCTGAAGCATTTCAGAATTCCTTGCTGCAAATCCATGGTTACATGAAGGCTTCTGCACTTTAGAGCACTCGGCACAGGCAGAGCTGCTGCTTTGACTCACATGGGTCATCGCATCCTTAAAGACAGCGGAGACGTCAAGTGTCCTGGAGCAGCCAAGGCCAGGCAGCGCGAGCCCAGGCTCCTTCTTGACTAGAGCAGGGATCATCCCCCTGTGCTCGGTACTGCTGAGGCCAAACCTTGAATCCTGGGTTCAGTTTTGGGCCCCTCAGCACAAGAACATTGAGGGGCTGGAGCGCGTCCAGAGAAGGGAACGGAGCTGGGGAAGGGACCGGAGCTGGGGAAGGGACTGGAGCCCAGGGGTTCTGGGAGCAGCTGAGGGATCTGGGGCTGTTCAGCCTGGAGAAAAGGAGGATGAGGGAAGACCTCATTGCTGTCTACAACAGCCTGAAAGGAAGTTGAGGTGAGGTGGGTGCTGGGCTCTTCTCCCAGGTGACAACTGATAGGATGAGAGGGACTGGCCTCGAGCTGCCCCAGGGCAGGTTCAGACTGGACATCAGGGAAAATTTCTTCACTGAAAGGGTTCTCAGGCCCTGGTAGAGGCTGCCCAGGGAGGTGGTGAAGTCTCCATCCCTGGACAGGTTTAAGAGATGGGTAGATAAGGTGCTCAGGGATGGTTTAGTAGTGTCAGGTACAGTTGGGTTTGATGATCTCAAAGATCTTTTCCAACCAAATGATTCTGTGATTCCTAATTTATCCTGGCACTTGAACCCGTGCTGCGTGGCTCGTGCCAGCGCTGCCCTGCCTGGGCACGGAGCCGGGGCCGGCAGCCGGGCTGCTCCCCACTTTGTGAGTGTTTCCCAGTCTGCAGAGACCGTGGGGCACTCAGGAACCTGACAGTGAAGAACCACAGATTATTACAACCGCACCCCACCTCGCTCCCCACCGAGTTCTGCCCCTGCTGAGACTCTGGACACAACTGTCCCTTTCTATACGGTCGCTTTTCCCTTTAGCTCCAAACAAGCAGCTTTTTATTCCGAGCCCACAGCACCAAATCCATCTCAATTCCAGCTTTCCCGCAGCCGCACGGCATCGCTTGCCGCTTGCTCAGACACCACTTGCCATTCCGAGGGCAGCGAAGGGGACGCACGGGACGCTGACAAACCCGTCTTTGTGACAGCCAGACAGACGCGCATTCAGCCACCGTTGCCAACAGGAGCTGGGCAGCCGGCTCCGTATGTTCCTTCACAAACGGCAGCTCAATTAGGCCAGCGAATGCTGCACAGTTCACTGGACAGGACCCACATGCTCATCCATATGCATGACCCCAGACTTCCATGGTCTGTAAGCGGCTCCCTTTCCAACGTCTGACTTCGAAAGTTTGCGGAATTGACTTTCCACAATGCAGTTGTTGTTGCTGAAGAGCAGCTCCCGTGTGGAGAGCACGGTTGGGTTCTAACCTACTCCTTATTCCGATAAACAAGGTCAAACGTATAAAAATTCCAAGTTGCGGCTCTAAAACAAATCATGAAAAAATCCCTCCCCTCCCTTCACATATTCTATTGCCGGAAAAAAAGCAGCCGTCACACTCAGACTGGAGGAATCCACTGGATTTAATGGTTTTTTTTCCAAACTGCATCCAAACCCAGAGAATGACATGACAAACCCAAGTTACACTTGGCATTTTCCATCCAAGAGCATCTTTGGGATGTGTATTTTGGAACGGCCAACATTAAAGCCAAAGGAAGAGCACGGATCGTTTCTTCAGGAAGAAAAACCAAGCCCGGTGCTTTGAACCTGGGCACGGTCAGAGCTGTGACCACAAGAGCTGGACTAGAACCCCCCGACTGATGATAAACACTCGGTTCCAAAGAAAATGTGCACTTTATACACAATTGAAATTAAAATATACAAACAGTAACAGAAACAGCTCCATTACTTTGCATTTTTGGAATGAATCCAGCGCTGGGATTGGAATATTCTACACACTCTGCTCACTAACAGGAGCGTTTGCGGGTGGGATAGAAGCCCAGAGGACTGACCTGAGATGGGGCGGCACGTGGGTAATGGATCAGATCATTAATTGGGAATGGGATAATATAAATATCAGGCAAAGGAGCAGTCGTAGACCATTAGTAAGGAGTCGCTGCAGATCGCATGGAGAGCAGAAAGGGAAAAGGATTTTCACTCCTTGCCACTCAGCTGATGAGAGGCTGTTCCAAAACCACCAGGAAGGGTCTGGAGCCACGGAACCCTCTTGGGAAGCTGCAAAGCACAACTCAGGAAGCACAGGGGGACGACGTGTGGATAGCAACCATGCCTCCCATTTATCTCCAGGCTCCAAATGTCTTTCCTGAGTACTTTCAGACGTTTTCCACCCAGCTTCTTCACCCCACTCTCAGCTTTCTGCTGGCAAAGCCATCTGCCCTTCACCAGGCAGTGGGCTTCTCCAACTCCTGTTTAAAGAGAGGACTTCTCTAATGAACCCCTCTCACCCTAGGCAGCCAGTCCCACCTCAAGCTTTTAACCTCGCTCCACACTTGTGGTGTCACTTGAAGACATCACCCTGAAACCCTCCTGCACACAACTCAGAGGTTGCTCCTTCCTGGAGCAGTGGCTGGGAGTCACTTCTGAACTGGCCAGGCAGCCAGTTTGCTTCCTGAGCTGCAGTGGAGTGAAGGAGAGTTGCTTGGCTCCGGGCACGTTTACACCCCTACAGCGGAGTCGAGAGAGAGCCGGGATCTACGCTTGGACCACCCAGGGTGAAAAAAGTCCCCAAACAACTCAGCAAAACACCGATTTTCAGCAAGCACGTGGGTAGAGGACAACAGTGAGAGTGTGCTCCTACACCCTTAGTTTGAACTTAACGCAAAGCCTGTGCTGAGCCGTTCTGCGGGCCGGGAGCGGGGTACGGCTCTCCCCGTGTCCTCCCGGAGCCGCGCTGCTCCCACCTGTCCCTGCCCAAACTAAACTGAGGGCACAGGGCTGAGGTAGCCAAACAGAGCAGCCTCACTTCAACCAGGCTCCAAAACATATGCAAACACATGAAAACCTAACAAAAAAACCAGAGAGCAGAGCAAGGTCCTGAATACATTATAAATAGTAGCAAGAAACATACACATTTATCAGCATCTCTCAAACACGACCGCGCACCCTTGCCAAGGAGACACTGCCAAAGGCAGTGAATACCGCGTTCTCCTGTCGCTAATTAGAAATTCAAGTGTAATGCCAAAGCCACGGAATGCCAAATCTGACTGGTCTCTCAAGCAGAAAGCTAAATCTTTCATATTGCTCTGTCTGAACTAAATTCCTCGGACATAATGGAAAGAAGAGGGATCTGGAATAAGGCAATGTCACTGATATTCCAAATGGGTTCTGTAACTCTCACAGACAGCTCGTGTGGCCGGGCTGGGGGGAGGAAGGTTCTTCCTGCTGTTTAATGCACGGAGAAACAAGCCCACCACAGCTCCATCTAACCCAATTACCTCGGAAAAGACAGAAATCCTCTCCAAAAGGTACCACAACAACCTCATGCCCTCGGGGAGCAGGGGGTTATGCAACGACAGACCTCAAAACCCATCTCCTTCCGCAGAAATCACACAAATATGTGGAATTACTGAAGCCAGCAATTCCTATTTACTTTGTTTTGGATGTCTTACAAGAGTTCGAAGTCTCTCGTCCCTCCTGTTGCATGAAGCGCGCAGGGAGGTCTGAGCCCTCGCTACGTTCCTGCTGGCACTCGTGCACACACAGTTTTCCCATCGGTGATTTTCCATAGGGTGGAAAAACCTGTTGTATTTTTCTGCCGTACACAGGAGCTACGGGAGGACAACTCATGTCACAACAAACACATCATCTCTGTAAAAGATGGAGTGAGGAACACCATTAACGGATGTTTTCCAACTCTCCCACTGCTCCATCGCTCAGGGACCGGCACCCAGGGGCTGCTCAGACATTGGAGACTCCTCCGGGCTGTCTGCAAGTTCAAGGCACTTCTGAAACGCAGCATAGGAACTTTTACATTTAAAACAAGGAAGAACGACGACGAAACTGTGGAGCACAGTAATAAAACTAGCAAAACGCTAACAGCACCCCCCACCCCACTTTCCCCTCATTAATATAAAAAGTGAAACGTCAGAGATCCAGTGTACAAATACAAAAAATTGTGCATAATAAATGTACTACAATACTGTACATACAGCATAAACCGTTCAATGAGAATGATTTAAATAGACCTATTTGTCTCCTGACTTGGAAGACAGAAGAATAAAGTCCTCTAACCCTAGAATACGTGTACAAACCCTTGCCCAGAGGTTGAATCACTAGCCAACGGTATCCCTGAATATAAGCAGAGTCAAATATTTACTTAATGGAAGCCGTTATTCAAGGGGTTGCTGGTTATGATAAACTAGGAGAACGACCACACTCTATAAATTCAGCCAACGTTAAATCCAGACGGAGTTCTTCCCGTCGCCTGACTTGCTACTGGCACTGCTTTTGTTTGAGCCTGCTTTGGGTTTCTTCTCTCTGGAACTGCTGGGATTGTTTTGGTTGTTGTAAGCCTGGATCGCGAGGTCCAGGCGCTCCTGAGCCACTTTAATTTCCCTCTGCAGATTTTCCAGGTCGGCTGGAATGTTCTCTTCGTTGCTTCCGTACTGCTGTTCCTGAGCGATGTTGGCTTTGTTCTGTCTGTAGGCCATTTTGGCGTTGGAGAGTTCCGTATATTGCATTTGCTCTGGCTTGACCGCGATGTTATAGCCAGGAGGAGCAGATGGCGTGTTCCAAGTGAAAGGGTAGTTATAGGTACCGGAGTCTTCCAGCTCTTTTCTCTTGTTGTTCAACGTGTCCCGAATTGTGCCAAATCCCAAATGAAGCATCTCCCAGACATTCAACAGCAAACACATGCAGCTCACCCCGTACATTATCAGCAGGAAAATGGTCTTTTCGGTTGGCCGTGAGATGAAACAATCTATCTTGTGCGGGCACGGCTTCCTGCTGCACACGAAAACGGGGCTGACCGCAAAGCCGTACAGAAAATACTGACCTACCAGAAAGCCGATTTCAAACGTAGTCCTCGCCAGGAGCTGCAGCACGTAAATCTTCATCAGCCCATCCTCACGGATTCGCCGCCTGCCATCGTGCTTAGCTTTGGCCGGGGCCGGCTGCTCCTTATTCTCCCGTTCGCTTTCCAACTCTATTTCTGGGTACATCATCGGGTCTTCCTCGTGGTCCTCCTCAGTCTCCTCCAAGCCACGGTGTTGTTTCCAGCGCATGGAAAAGCTTTTGCTTCGGATTCTCCTGTCGGCTTCGCTGTGTTCCACCATCCGGGCGATCTTATGGATTGCGTAGCCTAAATACATCACAGACGGAGTGGCGACAAGAATGATCTGAAAGACCCAAAACCTCACATGCGAGAGAGGAGCGAAAGCATCGTAACAAACATTCTCGCAGCCGGGCTGCTCCGTGTTGCAAACAAACTTGCTCTGTTCATCATAGTAAATGGATTCTCCTCCCACGGCCGTCAGGACGATCCGAAACACTATCAACACGGACAGCCAGATTTTGCCAACAAAGGTTGAGTGGTTGTGGATCTCCTCTAACAGACGGGTCAGGAAACTCCAACTCATGGTGGGCAAATAATTTTATCTAAAAAACAAACAACCCCCCAATATTGATGAGTTTATCAGCTCGAGCTTAAACGGGGCAAACACACAACCAAGAGAGTCAGAGAACTCCAGGATTTCCCAGCCGACACACAACCACTGCTGCAGCATCACCTGCTATCGGGAAACTCCAGCTGCCACAACTTGCTTGAATATCCCACGTCTCCTCCGCAGGCCCTTGAGAAGTCCACTATAAAAAAAAGCTGCAGTTAGCTGCCACGTCACCAACAGAACTTGCTCCCAAAGCTACCCAGAACAGAAGAGAATCATAGAATCATGAAGGCTAGAAAACTTCTCTCAGCTCATCCAGTCCAACCATCAGCCCAACACCACCGTGCCTGCTAAACCCTGTCCCCAAGTGCCACGGCCACTCGGTGTTTGAACCCCTCCAGAGATGGAAACTACCCCCCTGCCCTGGGCAGCCTCTGCCAGGGCTTCACCACTCTGTCAGTAAAGAAATTTTTCCTAATACCAAATCTAAACCTCCTCTGGCACAACTTGAGGCGATTTCCTCTCATCCCATCACTTGTTACTTGGGAGCACAGACCAGCACCCACCTCACCACAACCTCCTTTCCAGGAGATGCAAAGAGCAATGAGGTCTCCCCTCAGCCTCCTTTTCTCCAGACCAAACACCCCCAGGTCCCTCAGCCACTCCCAGAACCCCTGGGCTCCAGCCCCTTCCCCAGCTCCATTCCTGTAGTCCATCGGGTGGACTACAGGAGGGAAGTGAGATTGTGTAGGGAAAAAATCAGAAGGGCTAAGGCTCAGCTAGAAATTGGATTGGCCAAGTCTGTGAAAGATAACAAAAAATCTTTCTACAAATATATAAATAATAAAAGGCGGACTAGGGAGACCATACAGTCCCTATTGGACACAGAAGGGACAACAGTAACAGGGGATGAGGAAAAGGCTGAGGTACTTAATGCCTTCTTTGCCTCAGTCTTTAGTTGTAAGGAGGGTCTTTCCGTCTGTGTACAAACCCAGGAGCTAGAGGAGCATAATGAGGCTCCCATGATCCAAGAGGAGGTGGTCAGAGCCTTGCTAGCCCGACTGGACAGTCATAAGTCTATGGAGCCGGACGGGATTCACCCTAGGGTACTGAAGGAGCTGGCGGATGTGCTGGCCAAACCCCTTTCCATCATCTTCCAACAGTCCTGGAAGACTGGGGAAGTCCCACTGGACTGGAGGCTGGCTGATGTTGTGCCCATCTACAAAAAGGGCCGCAGGGAGGACCCAGGAAACTACAGGCCTGTCAGTCTGACCTCAGTGCCAGGGAAAGTCATGGAGCAGGTGATCTTGAGTGCTATCATGAAGCACATGCAAGAGAACCAGGTGATCAGGCCCAGTCAACATGGGTTCACAAAAGGCAGGTCTTGCCAGACTAACCTGATCGCCTTCTATGACAAAGTGACCCGGCTACTGGATGAGGGAAAGGCTGTGGATGTGGTCTTCCTGGACTTCAGCAAAGCCTTTGACACAGTTTCTCACAGCGTTCTGCTTGAGAAACTGTCAGCCTCTGGGCTGGACAGGCGCACACTCTCCTGGGTGGAAAACTGGTTGGATGGCCGGGCCGAGAGAGTGGTGGTAAATGGTGTGAAATCCAGCTGGAGGCCAGTGACAAGTGGGGTTCCCCAGGGCTCAGTGCTGGGTCCAGCCCTGTTCAATGTCTTCATCAATGACCTGGATGAAGGCATCGAATGCACCCTTAGCAAGTTTGCGGACGACACTAAGCTGGGTGGAAGTGTCGATCTGCTGGAGGGTCGGGAGGCTCTGCAAAGGGATCTGAACAGGCTGGACCGCTGGGCAGAGTCCAATGGCATGAGGTTTAACAAGGCCAAATGCCGGGTCCTTCACTTGGGGCACAACAACCCTATGCAGTGCTACAGACTGGGAGAAGTCTGTCTAGAAAGCTGCCTGGAGGAGAGGGACCTGGGGGTGTTGGTTGACAGCCGACTGAATATGAGCCAGCAGTGTGCCCAGGTGGCCAAGAAGGCCAATGGCATCTTGGCTTGGATCAGAAACGGCGTGACCAGCAGGTCCAGGGAGGTTATCCTCCCTCTGTACTCGGCACTGGTGAGACCGCTCCTCGAATCCTGTGTTCAGTTCTGGGCCCCTCACCACAAGAAGGATGTTGAGGCTCTGGAGAGAGTACAGAGAAGAGCAACAAAGCTGGTGAAAGGGCTGGAGAACAGGCCTTATGAGGAGCGGCTGAGAGAGCTGGGGTTGTTTAGCCTGGAGAAGAGGAGGCTGAGGGGTGACCTCATTGCTCTCTACAACTACCTGAAAGGATGTTGTAGAGAGGAGGGTGCTGGCCTCTTCTCCCAAGTGACAGGGGACAGGACAAGAGGGAATGGCCTCAAGCTCCAACAGGGGAGGTTTAGGCTAGACGTTAGGAAAAAATTCTTTACAGAAAGGGTCATTGGGCACTGGAACAGGCTGCCCAGGGAGGTGGTTGAGTCACCTTCCCTGGAGGTGTTTAAGGCACGGGTGGACGAGGTGCTGAGGGATATGGTTTAGTGTTTGGTAGGAACGGTTGGACTCGGTGATCCGGTGGGTCTCTTCCAACCTGGTTATTCTGTGATTCTGTGATTCCCCTGAAATCCAGCTGCTCTGTATTTCAAATGTTAATAAAAATATTTATACTTCAGGCTGAAACCAGCAACCCAGTGGATCGACAGCCAAGCTCCTGTGGAATGTTATGGGTCCTCTTGGCTGTGTCCCACCACTGACAGCAGGATTTATTTTAACTGCATGGAGGTGACCAAGCCCTGTCAAAGCCTGAGTGAGCGATCTCGGCCTCAACCACAGCCCACAGAGAGAAACTGTCCTCTCCATGGGTAACGCCAGCTCTCCTGAGACAGACATGAACCACCAGGTCAAACCAGGGAAGTGGACAACTGCTGCTATCCTTGATTTAAAGACAGGACCAACCTGAGGGACCTGGGCAGGTTTCAAGGCTAGACACAGGGTCTGACCCAAGGACCATCTGGCTTCTAATCTGATGCTCAAACTGCTCTATGGATTTGGGTTCAGCCCCTTAGGGAGGCTAAAAATCATCTTTGGGGGCCAGAAAAGGCTTCAGTGTATATTTCATAAAGGTTTTCCTAGAATCATAGAATGGTTTGGGTTGGAAGGGACCTCAAAGTCAGTTCCACTCCCTGCCATGGGCAGGGACACCTCCCACTGGATCAGGGGCTCCAACCTGGCCTTGAACCCCTCCAGGGATGGGGCAGCCACCACTGCTCTGGGCAACCTGGGCCACAGCCTCCACACACTCATCATGAAGAATTTCTTCCTAAGATCTCATCTTAACCTCCCCTCTTTCAGCTCAGAACTGTTCCCCTCATCCCATCCCTGCACTCCCTGATCTGGAGCTCCTTCCCAGCTTTCCTGGAGTCCCTTTCAGTCCTGGAAGCTGCTCTAAGGGGAGTTTTGGGAGCGTAGAGGAAAATTGAGTTAAAAAAGGTTATCTGCCTAAAGTTTTAGTAGAGATGCAACAGGAGAAATCAGTAGGGGCTCAGGGCTGGCGAAGCTGTGAAGTGTGAATGAAACTTCGTGATATTACAGACCCTTGTGGAACTCCAGGAACTGATGAAACACTGAGCACAGGAGGAACTGCTGATGCCGTTAATGCACAGGGGAGGAGATAGCTTTCAGTCCCCCGATGATGTCAAACATTGGTTTGTCAAACATTATTGATGAAGATTTTTACATCAGAACAACAAGCCTAAACCCAGAATTGGACAAATCTCTGGCTCTCGGATCTTAGAAGTGATTTATGCCAAACCTGGAGCGAATCCAGGAGAGTGGAGGAAAACCAGTAGTTGTGACTATTCAGCTTCTTCCACACAGTGACAGTGGTTCACAGGCAACATGAGATTTGTGGGGACGCAATCAATATGGAATTACAGGATAGAAATGTTATAAGCATGGTCAGCAGGTCAAGAAAGGTGATTCTGCCCCTCTATTCCTCTCTGGTGAGAACTCATCTGGAGTGTTGTGTCCAGTTCCAGAATCCTCAACATAAGAAGGAGATGGAGCTGTTGGAACGGGTCCAGAGGAGGCTACAAAGATGATCAGAGGGCTGGAGCACCTCCCAGATGAGGGCTGAGAGAGTTGGGCTTGTTCAGCCTGGAGAAGGAAAGGCTCCAAGGAGACCTTAGAGAGACCTTCCAGTACCTGAAGGGGCTACAAGAAAGCTGGGGAGGGACTGTTTACAAAGACCTGAAGTGATGGGGCTAGAGGCAATGAGTAAAAACTGGAGAGAGGCAGATTTAGACTAGACATTAGGAAGAATTTCTTCACAATGAGGGTGGGGAGGCCCTGGAACAGGTTTCCCAGGGAAGTTCTGGCTGCCCCATCTCTGGAGGGGTTCAAGTCCAGGTTGGATGAGCCCTGGGTAACCTTATCCAGTGGGAGGTGTCCCTGCCCATGGCAGGGGAGTGGAACTAGATGATCTTTAAGGTCCCTTCCAATCCAAACTATTCTGTGATTCTATGATTCTATCCCCTTTCCAGTGAAATTCAGTGCTTCATTGGAAAGGCAACAGCACGGACACAATGCCCACGGGCTGTGTGGGACAATCTGATTTATTACTTCATGACAGGGTGAGGAAAAAATACTGCAATAGAGTATTAAAAAAGCCCACATTAAGTGGATGGAAAGTAACTCAGACCTTGACAAATGATTCCCACAACAGAACCAGAAGCAATTGTGTGTAATTACAGCAAGGACAAGGACCAGGCCTGGCAACCCAGCTGTGTTTTCCCTGGATTCGAGCAGAAAATGGCTGCGGACAAAGTCAGCAAATGGCACAGAAGTTTGCAGGCTGACAGAGAAAGATGAGTGTTAGCAGTGAGGCAGAAACACCCAGGCTGCTCGAGAGGCCGCAGCCACTGAAACAAAAGCAAAGCTTTAACCAAGCTCAATGCAGCCGCGCGGCTAAGCCAGAGACCAGCGGTCGGCTCTTAAAGAACAGAACAGCGACTCTGGACACCAGCTGGTGGGGAAGGGAGGGAGGACGAGGGTCTCAGAGAACGCTGATGGTACTGCAGAGGTGAGTGAGGCAATCCTGGCCATGCCACGTGCCTATGGGAGCGCGGTGGGTGCGCTTACCTCCTCGTTAGCCCGACGGCACCCAGGGTCTGCGTCTGCATCCTTCACAAGTTGCTTAGACATCAGCGAGCGAATCTGTTAGTCTGGAGACCAGCTGAGGAACGGGGAAGATGCCTGAAAGTGAGAGATTAGAGAGTTCAAGTTGTTTAGCTGGGAAATATGGAAGGAAAGGAAGGCTTCCCAGTGAATCGCTTAACCTAGCAGCTGTCAGTTGTGCACATCATCAACCCAAGGTTTGCCATCAAAGCTCTTCTTTTTGCACAACCCTGATATTATTGTGCTGAAACACAATAATAAGACACCCGAGCGCAGCTCTGCAACCCCAAACTCTGTGTTCGTGGGACAAGACAGCACTTCACACACCTGGATGTTTGGCATTTCCCAGCAGCTTGGTCATGTTAGGAGGCAAAACGGGGGGCAGAGAAGGTCTGGGGGCCCTGCCTCGCCTGCAGGGGCTCCGATATGCTGGAATATAGCCAATATCCACACCGGGAACTGGGGTTCCAGAGGGAAGAGCCACAACACCCACAGTTACAGCAAACTGCTCCACCAGCCTCGGCAGAAAAGCACAGACGTGTACTGGGACAAGAGTGAAGACGAGTTTAAGCTTAAATTTTCAGTCACTGAAAACAAGAGAGCCAGACTCTTTTCTAAAAGTAAACCACTAAGTTGATTTTGAATTAATTAAATGCTGTTGCCAGCGTAAATCTGGAATAAGAGAGGAACCAGCCTATAAATTCCCAGATGCTGTCAAGGTTTATTCATCAGTGGTTAAGAACTGAGAAGTCTAAAATTTGGGCTGGTTTCATTAAGAGTGGGGACACTGAACCTCTCTCTACCTTTCAGACGAGCTGCTGCCTTGACCTCAAACACATCCTTTCCAAGTATTTACAACCCTTCCATGGGGAGCATTTTCTCTCTGCAGACCACGTACCTGTGGTCGGCTCCTACCGCCCCTCAGCAGCTACAGAAGCAGAGCGGGGGAGGCAGTGGGTCACCCCTTGCTCCTCAGACTTTGCTCAGAGCCCAGCTGCTGCTCCAAGAGGAAACATCACCGCAGGGCACATCCCTCTGGGCTGCTTTCAAACTGGCTTCAGGAGAACGATGGGGATTCATGCCCTGGATTTCAAGGATGATACAAGTGAAGAGTGTGACAAACCTACGTACAGATGCTGACCGCACAGACCATTTCATGCAGGTTAACGACAGCCTCCAGAAGTGGAAATCAGTGTTATCTGCCATAGGTTTAATGACAAAGAGTTCCAGCAATAGAGGGTTCTGGCTGCGGAGATCTGAAGCTGCTGAGGAGCTCTGATTCCTTCAGCAAGAGGCTTGGAGCACCTTCCGTACGAGGACAGGCTGAGAGAGTTGGGGTTGTTCAGCCTGGAGAAGACAAGGCTGCAGGGAGACCTTAGAACCAGGTACTGTCTCTGAGGAGCTCCAGGGAAGCTGGGGAGGGGCTCTGGATCAGGGAGTGCAGGAACAGGATGAGGGGAATGGTTTGAAGCTGCAAGAGGGGAGATTGAGATAAGATCATAGGAAGAAATGTTTTGCTGTGAGGGTGGGGAAGCCCAGGTTGCCCAGAGCAGTGGTGGCTGCCCCATCCCTGGAGGGGTTCAAGGCCAGGTTGGATGGGGCTTGGAGGCCCTGATCCAGTGGGAGGTGTCCCTGCCATGGCAGGGGTGGGACTGGATGGGCTTTGAGGTGCCCTCCAACCCAAACCATTTTCTCATGCTAAACTTAGTTTTAGTCCAGAGCAGAGCTCCTGACACAAATACGGGAGAATTCACCAGCAGACCAAGAACTCCTTTGCCTGTTCAGTGAAACAGCCTGTCATTAAACTCTTCGTTTGCTGGAAACATTCAGCCCATCCAAATTAAAAACAACGTGAAACCAAAAATTCCAGGCAGAATGACAGCATTAGGAACAGGGGAATCCTGCTACTTCCCGGGAAGGACCAAGGCTGGAGACTGCCTGGTTCTGCCTTTCCGACACAGCTCCATAACCTCCTCCTAACGTACACTGAGCATCTCCCAGATTTGTTGTTCTGGCAACATTTAACTCAATCATTTTCCGTTGTTTGAAATAAGAGTCTATGGACACCGACGCACGTCTGAAAAAGGCGAAATGTCAGCAATTTCAGCTAATTTAAGTCATGCCAGAATGTGCCTTTGCAAGAGACTTTCATTCCTTGTATTTGTCATCAGCTCTTCTAGCACTTCCAGCGAGGAGGCTCCTTAGAGCGGGCAGGATCCGCGATGCACACGACAGGATGCTTTGCTCTGACAGCAAGCTGGCTCCTGCAAATTAAAACTTTGCAGACGCTGACATCCAGAAAGAATAAAGGAGAATTACTGTGATGGGCTCCTGCCAGCCAGCGAGGGAAGAAATGCACCTCCAAGGAACAAGCCACTGTGGCAATCTTAAATTTCTGCCTTTGGCTGAGCTGGGTAAAGTGGCAGGGACAGTCAGAGGACAGGAAGGACGGAGGGAGCTGGATCCACTCTTCCTGTGGTGAAACCCTCCCAGCAGTGGCTCCACGCCCCTGGGATGCACGGCACCCATCAGATGGTGCAGAACGTGGCAACCAAGTTTTAAGAAGGCTCTGAGAGGACTTTATAGCGACCTTCCAGTGCTTGAAGGGGTTAAAAGAGAGCTGAGGAGGGACTGTTTACAAAGGCATGAAGTGACGGGACAGGGGAAATGGGTATAAACTGGAGAGAGGCAGATTCAGACTAGACAGAAGGAGGAATTTCTTCACGATGAGGCTGGTGAGGCACTGGGAATAGGTTGCCCAGGGAAGTGGTGGCTGCTCCATCCCTGGAGGTGTTGGGGTTGGATGGAGATATGGGCAGCCTGATCCAGTGGGAGGTGTCCCTGCCCATAGCAGGGCTTGGAACTGGATGATCTTTAAGGTCCCTTCCAACCCAAACTATTCTATGATTCTATGATTCTGTGATTCTATGAACATCAGCAGAGAATTGGGGATGGATGGATGGATGGATGGATGGATGGATGGATGGATGGATGGATGGATGGATGGATGCATGGATGGATGGATGGATGGGTGGAGAGCAGCCCTGCAGAGAAGGACTTGGAGATACTGGAGGCTGAAGAATCAGACATGAGCCAGCAATGTGCCCCTGTAGCCCAGAAAGCCAACCACACCCCGGGCTGCATCAAAACAGCGTGGCCAGCAGGGCAAGTGAGGGGGTGCTCTGGGGTCCCCAACACAAGACAGATATGGACCTGCTGGAGTCGGTCCAGAGGAGGAAATCAAAATGATCTGAGGACTGGAGCAGCTCTGTTGTGGAGAGAGGCTGTGAGAGGTGGGGTTGTCCAGCCTGGAGAGGAGGAGGCTCCAGGGAGAGCTGATTGCAGCTTCTTGGTCTATAAAAGGGTCTCAGAAGAAAAAAGGGGACTTTTTACCAGGGCCTGTAGGGACAGTACAAGGGGCGATGGTTTTAAACAGACAGAGGGCAGGTTTAGACAGGACAGGAGGAAGAATTTTTTCATCGTAAGGGTTGGGAGGCCCTGGCCCAGGTTGCCCAGAGCAGTGGTGGCTGCCCCATCCCTGGAGGGGTTCAAGGCCAGGTTGGATGGGGCTTGGAGCAACCAGATCCAGTGGGAGGTGTCCCTGCCCATGGCAGGAGGGTTGACTGGGTGACCTTTCGAGGCCCCTTTCACCCCAACCTGCCCTGCCCTCTCCACCTGGCTGGCCAACACTGTCCCCTGACAGTTCCAAACACCCTCCCCTGGCTACAACCCCATGGGCTTTGGCTCCCAACTGAGTTTTCCCAGCAACAGAGGCAAAGTGCTGCATAGGAACACGCCTTCCAGCCCTGAGACCCAGCTCCCAAGGGGAAACAGAGAGCTGAAGCTCTCGGCTCTCTCTGAATCTCCCCAGCTCACCCGCACCTCCTCAGACGAGGTTTGAGGAGAAAAATTCTATAGCCAAAAAGCAGTTATTTAGGGGAATATATTAACAGGAAGACTTTTTCCCCCTTAAAACATGTCCTCTGCTGTCATGCTAATGAAATTTGATTAATTTATTAATTATATATTTGGTTTGGTTTGGTTTTAAGTAGTTTAAAAAAGACATGTGCTGAGCAGAAAAAAAATAATTCACGAATAAATGCATGGCAATTCTGTTGATAATCAGAAGAGGTTTCATGCTGCATGAAAGTGAAATTGGGCCCACAGGCTAATTAAAATAGGATTTGAATTAGGATGAATGGATAATTAGCATTATTCATTCAAATCTCATTTACATTGGGATGTAAGAAGCTGCATTAGTTTAGGGGAAGCACGGGGGCTCTTTTTGACCTGACAAATTAATAAGACTTTGTTGTTGAGGAAGGAGAAGGTTGTGGCCAGAGCCATGTGGGACCATCCTATCTTTCAGTAGCATTAAGGAATTAACCTGGTCCTGGTGGAGGCTCCCTCAGGGCGTGGATCTCAGACGCAGTAATAGCGAGGGGGAAGAAATTATTTCAGTCCTGGGATGGCCAGTGGGTTGAGGGAGGGGATGCTCCTGCTCTGCTCTGGTGAGATCCCACCTGGAGCCCTGTGCCCGATCTGGGGTCCCCAGCACAAGGCAGACACGGACCTGTCAGAGAGGGTCCAGAGCAGGGCTACAAACATGATCTGAGAGGTGAGACAGCTCTGCTTCTGAGAGAGGCTGAGAGAGCTGGTCTTGTTCAGCCTGGAGAAGAGAAGGCTCCAGGGAGACCTTAGAGCAGCTTCCAGTACAGGAAGGGGCTCCAGGAAAGCTGGGGAGGGGCTCTGGATCAGGGAGTGCAGGAACAGGATAAGGGAGAATGGTTTTCCGCTGAAAAAGGAGAGATTGAGATGAGATTTTAGGAAGAAATGTTTTCCTGTGAGGGTGGAGAGGTCCTGGCCCAGGTTGCCCAGAGCAGGGGTGGCTGCCCCATGCCTGGAGGGGTTCAAGGCCAGGTTGGATGGGGCTGGGAGCCCCTGATCCAGTGGGAGGTGTCCCTGACCTTGGCAGGGGTGGCACTGGATGGGCTTTGAGGTCCCTTCCAACCCAAAACATCCCATGATTCTATGACGTCTCTGGGATAAGAGAATTCAGTGCTACCACCTTTCCACCATTCCTGAAAGAAGTGGGTTCAAGCACCACCAAATTTATTTCTGTTTTTCAGAGGGGTTTCCAGCCCTCTACAGCTGGAAAAGAATAAGAAAACAACTGCACTGAAATCTATTTCTTAATCTATCTTATAGAGTATTTGGGAATGAAACAGCTGGTAGTTTTTGGACAACACACGGTGCTTTTCCAAGTAGCGACTCGCTCATCTGGCAAGTCTCCCATGGCAAAAAGCAGAGGGTGGTTTGGAAAAAGCCCCAGCATCAATGTTAATTTGGAAATAATTTCTGAGCAGTGCCTTCCAATCCTAAGGATGCTAACGAGGTTCTGCTGATCCCTAGACCAGTCCCTCCCACTGTAAAAAAACCCCTCGGTGAATTATGAGGCCGCAGATCCTACGCAGGATATAAATAGAACACGAAAATATGGGTAAGAGGTAGAGATACACTAAGATTCTTGTGCTGTCAAAAAAATACGGATGTCAAATATGGATCTCCTTGAAAATCAACATCCACATCCCCAGCCTAAAGATAAACCGGGATCTGCGGAGAGAGACGAACCTCCAGCAGGCTCGGTGTGCCCTCGAGGTGACACAAACATGGAAGCCAAGTGACAATTTTAGCAACACTCCCCCGCAGTGACACGATTCACATGAAATTGCGACGCGTTTCGCGCTGGCCAAACCCGGCGTTCGCTTCACCTCCGGCAGCCGCGTTCCTCTGGGAAGCAGCGTTTGCAGACCCCCCGACTTTGGAGGGGGCAGCCCGCGGGTCCTGTGCCGCAGCACAAGGATGCGATGAGCCCGCGGTGACAACGGCTGCGTCAAGAACGGAGACTGGGCTGCAGGGTCTCTGTCATCCCACAGAGTTTTGAGAGACCTGTTCTGGGGTCTGTGTCAGCCTGAGTCCCTCCGCACACACTTGGCACTCAGCATAGAATCACAGAATCATAGAATCACAGAATCACAGAATCACGGAATCATGGAATCACAGAATCATGGAATCATAGAATAGTTTGGGTTGGAAGGGACCTCAAAGATCATCTAGTTCCAACCCCCCTGCCATGGGCTGGGACATCCCACTAGATCAGGATACCCAAGGCTCATCCAACCTGGCCTTGAACATCTCCAGGGATGGGGCAGCCACAATTTCCCTTGGCAACATGTTCCAGTGTCTCCCCACTCTCATGGAATCATAGAATCACCACGTTGGAAAAGACCCACCAGATCATCGAGTCCAACCATTCCTATCAAACACTATCAAAACACTATCAAAACTTCACTCACGGTGAAGAAATTCTTCCTAATGCCTAGTCCAAATCTGCCCCTCTCCAGCTTCTATCCCAAGCATCCCAGCCCCTGTGTGCTCGCACGGAGACTGGGACAGCGAGCTCCCCAGCTGGGCATTTCTGGAGCAACTCAGGACCTGTCAGACTCCCCGCAAAGCTCATCAGATCTGCCCTGCAGACGCGAGGTAGCGCGGAGCAGACGCCGGAGGAGACACCGGCCCCAGGTGATGCGAGTGCCCTGGTGACGTGAAATGTAACGTACAGCAACACTCTTTCCCTGCGTAATCGAGCTGAAAACAAGGAATTACAGGGGAGGTAAAGGTAAAAGCTGAAGCTCAAGCCACAATAGAGAAAACATGCAGCGCTGATCTTTGTGCGATCCAGGGCAAGAGTTTAACCAGAGCCTGAGCTCCTGGACTGCAGCCCAGCCTGCAGACAGCAGGGCAGAGGGCTTGTATTTGTACCTTTAAATACAAAGATCGTGAGGGTTATCTGTAACAAAGACCGTTGCTACCAACAGGAATGACCACCAGCCTGGGTGAGTGTGTTTTCATTGTGGATTCAGGCCCACAAAACATTCCTGACGTGAGCTGCCAATTCCCTTTCTTCCACACCAAGTGGATCCCACAGGCTTTCCATGAGATGATCATACACACACAACACTCATCTCCCAAACACCCAGAAGTTCCTTCCGGGAGCTGCTCCCACACCAGACATCCATCTGATAGGACACCACGTGCTCCTCACCTCAGGGCTCCTAGATTCAGGTTCAGGCACACAGAGTTACCGCTGGTCAAAGTGTTTCAAACACCAAATGCTCAGCAAGTCCAAGGCTGCAACAGCTTCTTTGTAAGCAACAGAACCAGCCGCTTACCGCAGCCGCTTGTTGATGCTCTGAAGGTGCTTAACCTCTGGGTTCTCTCGTACCCACCAGCACTATCCTAAGAAAGGCACAATATTCAAACCACGCGCTCCACCTCTGCACACAAGGGCATCTGGAGCAGACCAGCCTGGCTTCAAATACCTCTGAGGATGGAGAATCTCCAGCCTCTCTGGGCAACCTGTTCCTACATCAGGTCACACTCACAGTTAAAAAAGCTTTTCTGATGTTTAAGTGGAATTCCCCGTGCCTCGGTCTGCGCCCAGCACCATTCCCTGGTGAGAGGAGCCTAGGACAACAGCAGCAAAGCCATTTCCCTGTAAGAACACAGGTTATGGAGGGGGGACAGGTTACAGGGACCTGACACGCTGGATGCTGCGAGCTACGATCCGTCCCGTTCGCAGCGCAGAATGACCTGGGACAGCACGGCTGCTGCCGCACGGTCACCCCGACAGGCCCTGTGCAGCTCCACTGGCGCTACAGACACAAAACACAATTAAAATATTAACAATACAGAATGAGAGGATTGTTTGGTTGGAAAAGACACGTGAGATTGAGTCCAGCTGTTCACTATTGTGCTGTTCACTACGGCACCTCTGCTCTCAGCAGTTCTTTCGACAAATACAGGCAACGAAAGGGTAAAGACTGAAAAAATCCAGTGGGAACGATGACAAAGGGCAGGGATTGGGTGACCAAGACCACTCTAGAGGGGGAGAGTGTGATGGACAGTGGGGCTGGGGCACTGCCCCTGCCTGCCAGCGAATCCCACAGATCCAGCGTGTTTCAGGACACGCTCGCCAGCTTGTGAACAGCACAGGGAAGCAGCAGGACAGCGTCTCACCTCAAACTCTGTAAGAGCATCCGTGTGGGCAGGCCCTGAGAGGTGTGGGGCTGCACCCGGGGATCCGCAGGGAAGCACGGAGCCAGGTGACGCAGGACAATCTGTGTGCTCAAAGGGCAGGGTAGCACAACACCCCACCTGAGACCGGGGCCCTACCTTCTCACCAGGACCCAGAGCCCTGCAGTAAGAGCAGGAGGGAAAATCATAGAATCATAGAATCACCAGGTTGGAAAAGACCCACCGGATCATCAAGTCCAACCATTCCCATCAATCACTAAACCATGTCCCTCAGCACCTCATCCACCCGTCCCTTAAACCCCTCCAGGGAAGGGGACTCAACCCCCTCCCTGGGCAGCCTCTACCAGGGACCAATGACCCTTTCTGTGAAAAATTTTTTCCTAATGTCCAGCCTGACCCTCCCCTGGCGGAGCTTGAGGCCATTCCCTCTCGTCCTGTCCCCTGTTCCTTGGGAGAAGAGCCCAGCTCCCTCCTCTCCACAACGTCCTTTCAGGTAGTTGGAGAGAGCACCAAGGTCTCCCCTCAGCCTCCTCTTCTCCAAGCTGAACACCCCCAGCTCTCTCAGCCGTTCCTCATAAGGCCCAGGCAGGCCCAAAAGATCTCTGGCTGAAAGCAAAGAAAACAAGTGCCGTTGTGCATCACATCGACCGCAAAAGCCACCAAGGGACACGTGCTGCTGCTCTCTGTACGGGCACGAGCGTCCGTGTACTCACCTGGGCCGCTGGGCCGCTCGCAGCGAGGTCTGGCTGAGGTTGTCCTCACTCACATACCGTTCCCATCAGGCAGCAGAGAGGTTTCCCTGTCCTGATGCGATTAACGATGTGAATAACCACGACACCCCTTTAACTGCTCCCGATTCCGCTGCAGCCAACAGCGTTCCCCCACCGGGCTCCTCCTATGTGCTCAGAGGGACGAGCGGCAAAAGAAAATGACACTCCGGAGGCAGCTGACTCGAATATCGCTCTCCCGGCCATTTCGGGAGAGAGGAGCTAAGAGAGAGCAATTCTGTCGGCTCTGGTACATCAATGGCTCTCACCCAGCCGAGCAGGAGACAATCGAGCGGGGCTGTGCACCTAATCCCTGCATCACCATATTCTGACAGTCAGAAGAAACTGTGACAGGGTTTGCTTCCTAGATTAACCTCAAAAAACAGCGCGAATGGCTTGTAAATACAACAGAGACCACGTACCGTGACAGCCTGCCACACCGACCCCCATCACCCGTTCCGCAACACTGAGGATGGCACTTGTTTCACCGTGACCCAAATTAAATAAAAAAGACCTTTCTTCCCCAGCTCTGTCATCTGGCCCGGCGCAAGATGCTGCCTCACCCTATAACTGTAGCAAATTCATCTAATGTTTTCTTCAACAGCCGTTCTGCAACCAAGCTTTGGAGAGGAGGAAGGGTGTTCAGAGGGCAGACGGAGGACCGGGCAACGCAGAATGATTCGTGCCCTCAAAGAGAAAGGGAGCACGATGCCCCACCTGACACTGCAGGGCTCTTAGTTGACACCGTAGAACAAAAATCGCACTCAAAGAGTTGTGATCACAGCTCAATGTCCAGTTGGGACCGGTGACAGGTGGCGTTCTGCAGGGGTTGGCATTTTAACATCTTTGTCACAGACGTTGACGGTGGGATTAAGGGCACCCTCAGCAAGTTCGCTGATGCCACCAAGATGTGTAGCGTGCTTAACATGCTGGAGGGAAGGGATGGATCCAGAGTGACCTGGACAGGCTGGAGACATGGGGTTGTGTGACCCACATGAAGTTTAACAAGACCAAACGCAACCCCAAGCATAAATACAAGGCTGGGCAGAAAACGTATCTGAAGCAGCCCTGAAGAGAAGGACTTGGAGGTTCTGGTGGGTGAGAAGTTCAACGTGAGCTGGCAGTGTGCGCTTGCAGCCCAGAAAGCCAACCGTGTCCTTGGCTGCATCCAAAGCAGTGGGACCAGAGGGCAAGGGAGGTGTCCCTGCCCATGGCCAGAGATGGAACTGGCTGGACTTTAAGGTCCCTTCCAGCCCCAACTGTTCTATGATTCTATGAAGATAGCAGACAAGTGTGCCAGGGGAGCTCCCGTGCTCTTTGCTGCTGCTCCAGCCTCTCGTAAGAGCTACTGAAGTGCAGAAATAGTTGAAGAGTTTGGTTTCTGTAAATTGCTCTTACGTACGATTTGTTTTGAGAGAAGGAGCACAGTAAATCAGAGCAGGCTGCTACAGTGGCATTAAAATTTTACTCCAGCTTGAGTTCAACAGGAGCGTTAACAGCTTTATTCTGCCAAAGAGAAAATTCAGAATACAAATACGCACATAAATTCACCAAGTAATTTGTTGGAAAAGAAAATCGTTCCTGCAGAGAAATAAGAAAGCAAAGTTGTCATTTTCTGACTTAAAAGCTGTTCAGGACCCTTTTGGGAAGAGCCCTGAAGCACTCACAGCTAGCACCGGCACTCCCTGTGTCCCATCGCTCTGGCTGGGAGAATACACAGACCAACGGGCTTTTTGCTTTCCAAGAATCATAGAATCACCAAGTTGGAAAAGACCCACTGGATCATTGAGTCCAACCATTCCCATCAATCACTAACCCATGTCCCTCAGCACCTCATCCACCTGTCCCTTAAACACCTCCAGGGAAGGTGACTCAACCCCCTCCCTGGGCAGCCTGTTAGAACAGCCGAACTATTTCATGAGAGGGAGCAGAAGCCCTTTCCCACCACGCTCAGGCCCCAGAGAAAGGTGCACTTCACCCAGCATGAGGTAGCAAAGTCATTTTGTGCCACTCGATCGCTTCACATCAGCACATCCCTGCTCACCGCAGGGGCTTGGGCTGGGTGACCTGCAAAGGTCCCTTCCAATCCAAACCATTCTACAATTCCATGTGTTTGATCAGACTTCCATCCACACAATCACCAAATTTGCAGAAACTTCAAGGCAGATCAGCCTCCTAAACGCATGGAGACGGCTTAAACCAGGCATGTGGCTTGATATGAGAGAGAAAACAGGCAGAGACTATGGGAAATCATAGAATTATAGAATAGTTTGGGTTGGAAGGGACCTTAAAGATCATCCAGTCACACCCCCTGCCACGGGCAGGGACACCTCCCACTGATCAGGCTGCCCAAGGTCCATCCAACCTGGCCTTGAGCCCCTCCAGGGATGGGGCAGCCACAGCTTTCCTGGGAAACCTGGACTAGTGCCTCCTCACTCTCATCGTGAAGAAATTCTTCCTTAGGTCTAGTCTAAATCTGCCCCTGTCCAGTTTATACCCATTCCCCCTAGCCCTGTCACTCCAGGCCTTTGTGAACAGTCCCTCCCCAGCTTTCTTGTAGCCCCTTCAGGTACTAGAAGGTCACTATAAGGTCTCCTCTGAGCCTTCTCTTCTCCAGGCTGAACAACCCCAACTCTCTCAGCCTGTCCTTGTATGGGAGGTGCTCCAGCCCTCGGATCATCCTTGTAGCCTCTTCTGGACCCGTTTCAACAGATCCATCTCCTTCTTATGTTGAGGATTCCAGAACTGGACACAATACTCATTTTTTGTCCTGCTGGAGGTGGAAATAGCACTCTGAGGTACTACAGGCGCAACTCGGCAAGGGGACAGGGCTGAGCTTCCCTCAGTTTCTGACTTCCAAGCTTGCAGGATTTTAGGTGCGTGCTCACATCTTAACATGAGCTTGTTAGCCATGGAGGGAACTCCGCTTGCGCTGGTCTCTCCACACTCTGAACAGGAGGCAGCAGACGACCACCCGGCATGGAACAGAGACCTGGCGACTCACTGTCTCGACACAAAGTGGGTGTCACAGACAGGATTACAGAGCACTGGCCAGTTCAGCCAACGGCCCTGACAGATCTGACATAGAAAAAATACTTCAGCATCCACTGTGGCACATCTCCTCATTCATTGAGAGCACAGGGGGTGAAGGGGCTGGAGAACAAGTCTTACAAGGAGCGGCTGAGAGAGCTGTGGGGGTGTTTAGCCTGGAGAAGAGGCTGAGGGGAGACCTCATTGCTCTCTATAACTACCTGAAAGGAGGTTGTGGAGAGGAGGGAGCTGGGCTCTTCTCCCAAGGGACAGGGGACAGGACGAGAGGGAATGGCCTCAAGCTGCACCAGGGGAGGGTCACGCTGGACATCAGGAAAAAATTTTTCACAGCAAGGGTCATTGGGCACTGGCAGAAGCTGCCCAGGGAGGGGGTTGAGTCCCCTTCCCTGGAGGGGTTTAAGGGACGGGTAGACGAGGTGCTGAGGGACATGGGTTAGTGATTGATGGGAATGGTTGGACTCGATGATCCGGTGGGTCTCTTCCAACCTGGTGATTCTGTGATTCTATGATTCAAACATGCTTGTCCCTGTTTTCTTGTCTCTGCTTGGGCAAGTGTCAGAAATGCGACTCTGGCCCAGGCAGACGGGTAGTCGGAGCCAGGACGACTGTCCTGAAGGAGCCAGGGGGCCGTGAGAAGAGCACAGGAACGGAGCAGCCAAAAGAGAGGCAGCAGGGAAAACAACGGTACCTCGGGTCATTACTGGCTGATAGTTAGAGCCGATCGCTATTCCCTGCGTACTTGCCAGACAAATCTCAGGCAATCCGCACACCCAAAGGGCAGCGACAGTTTATTCCTGTCAATACCTCTCCAGCACAGTCCTCCAGGGAATCGGATTTTGCAGACGGCTCGTTCGATGAGGTGTTGCCACAGACTGCAAAGAGAGCAGGAGCCGGCTGAGGAACGCAGCTCGAGCTGGGCACGGCCAGGGAGGAGGACGCTGCGAGCACAGTCCAGAAGGAGCCAAGACTTTACACAACCCAGGGAATGAAGGAGATCATCTCCATACGCTGCATGGAAGATCCCCGAGTGCTTCTTCCCAAACACTGCAACTGTATTTCGCTTTTTGTAATACCCCAGGAATCACACTTTCCACTACAGAAATTCTCCTTTTAAAAATAGTTTAGTTACGTACTTGAATGTTGACTAACTCCTGCGAATCAATGCCTGCCGTAGCTAAAATTCAGTCACTTTTCAATGACTTAAAACACATTTACTGTGAAAATGAGGAGGTTTTTAGATTCTCAGGAGGGGATGCTGCATGCGAGCCAGCACACCTGCGAGAGACAGGGTCAGAACCTGAATAACTTCATTTTATGCCATTTAAAAGCAGGTTCCCAAGGCGCAGCCCTGGCTGCCCACTGAATTTTCTCCTAACTCCAGCCCCGGCTGCACACCCTGCCAGCTGTGTCCCTGCAGCCCTAAAAAAGCAAGACTTCCAGGAGTTAACCAGAGGCAGAAACTCGCCTTGAGGGAGCATGGAAACCATCCACACACAAGGACCAGTCACCCTTCCAGGCTCGCGGCTATTTTAAGCCAAGAGAGATAGAGAACTTCACAGCGACAACTCGTTATGCCCGGGTCGCCGCAGTGGCAACACCCGGCAGTGTCCGGTGCAGGGACGTCACCGGGAGTAGGAGGCAACATCCCTGCTCGTCCCTCAAACCAACGCACCCCACAGCCACCCTTAGGTCCAGACTCAGAAGTCATTTCCCAAATTCCTTCATCAGTTTAGCTCGATCAGAAAAACAAAGTGGGAACAACTGGCTCCAACGCATCACAGTTTTGGGGAGGGCTTTGGGGTTTTAGGAGAGAGGATGCGCTGTGCAGGGCAAATAAAACCCTGGGAAAGCTGGGGAGGGGCTCTTGAGCAGAGAATGCAGGACAAGGGGAACGGTTTTAAGCTGAAAGAGGGGAGATTGAGATGAGATCTTAGGGAGAAATGTTCTCCTGTGAGGGTGGGGAGGCCCTGGCCCAGGTTGCCTAGAGAAGCAGTGGCTGCCCCATCCCTGGGGGTGTCCAAGGCCAGGCTGGATGGGGCTTGGAGGCCCTGATCCAGTGGGAGGTGTCCCTGCCCATGGCAGGGGTTGGAGCTGGATGGGCTTTGAAGTCCCTTCCAACCCAACCCATTCTGTGATTCTATGATCACTCACAAGAAGATAATAAACCCCAAACCCTGCACCACAGAATGCAATATTCCAACTCAAAAGCACAGTCGGCACAATCTGCTCACCATCCATATGTCTGTCTCCTCGTCGTACTTAAACGAGGTCAGGCACATACACTCCTCATTGTCTCCTGGCAAATTTGGATCTAAAAAGGTGGAACTAATATCTGTAAGAGCCCAAAGCTGGTATCATCTCCTTATTTAGGCAAAAACGCTGGCTGACTCCAACAATTACCATCTAAGCAAGGTAATAGGGAGAAATCCTTCACTCCTGTGTAAAGATGTGAATCCCAGGTCAGCAAGCCATTTAGCACATGCCTGATGTAACACTGGAAAGAAATCCCGCTAATAACCCGGCTGGGTGCACATTTACAGTCAGACTTGGCCTTAAGTACCTGGATGATCTGGAAAATACCCCACCGCCCCCGGAAAAGGGACTAAAGCAGGCTGGTTTGTGGATTAATCCCAGTGGAATGAACAGAACGGCTAATAATGAACCGGGGGATGTACGTGTGTGTGTGTGGTGAAGCATCTGTTCAAGTTTAGGCACAGAAAACATTTTTCAGCCCAGTGACTCCACAGGGAAATGCCTCATACAACAGCTCATCTGACTCAATTTTTCCATCACATTTCCCATAATACAGTTTCATCCATAAATACACTGTTCATTTTTTTTTTCTAAATATAGTTTTTTATTTATAGCCAAAACCTTGTAACTTGTGTTAGGACTTAAAGCCCTGGGTTCATCTTTGAAATGTAATCGTTAACGAATCATTAGACAATACTGAAGTACGAGACTAAGTTATCTATGTTTGCAGTAGGAAAGAGGATTTCTTTTTGCTACAATATTCAGGGTGCTCAGTATTTCCTTCCTCAGAAAATGCCGTGAGCTGCTTTATGCCAGCTCAGCCCATAGGGCACCCGGGAACTTTCACCCCAAACCTTCCTTTGGCACAGAAGAAAGCCAAGTTTTCAAAATCCAGGGAAGAGGACAGGAGATAGTCCTGCATGGGGAGAGCCGTGTGACTACCCGAGAGGTGGCAGCAACTCACATCCACAGAACGAGGGCAGAAAGGGAAATCGAGCATCACCTCTTCCACTCCAAGGAGCATCTGGAAGATAAATTCAGTTTTGTGGCTTTGATCAGAAAGTGAACAGCCTACAAAAACCCTGACGAAGAACGGGCAGTGAATGGATCATCCCCAGCTTTCAAATGATGAGTTTTTTTCAGAGGCAGAATTCGAACATCTGGCAATACTGAAGAGAGCAAGTAAAATGGGATTTAGTGGAGTTTGGCTGTTATTAACCACAGCTCAAGTCAACAGAAAGCGCAGCACGTTATTACACGGCACAAGCCAGACAGTGGAATTCCACTCCTGCTGCTCACAGGAAATGCAAAGACCTGCTGGAAAGGCTGATAATGATGCAGGGGTCTGTGATAAAGCACCCACGGCAAAGGGGATCATTTCATAGAATCATAGAATCATAGAATAACCAGGTTGGAAGAGACCCACCGGATCATCAAGTCCAACCATTCCTATCAAAAAAATTGATATTTTTCACATTTACCCTGTACCCTGAATAATTTCCCTGTACAGAGGCAACTGAGCAGGCTCTGCTCCAGCGACCAGCTTTTGGAGCAGCAACTCTTAATTCCAAGAGCCTCCCTGTGTGCTGGGCAGGGACGCAAGGAAGGAAGGTGCTTCCCTGGGCAGGTCAGCAGTGTCAGAGTGGAGCAAGCAAGAAAAGTAGGGACTATCAATAGAGCTTTTATTCACAGGAATGATTTACCACCTATCAGCCAGATTAACAATAGATAAATACGGAGCTCAAACTCCATAAAGCACTTCGAGCTGCGGCGCAGAAAACAAAAGCTGGAAACAGGGTGGGAAGAGAGGCTCCCCTTCCTCCCAACAAGACAGCAGTGCCTATCCTGGCCAGACAACAAAGAGGTCCGTTTTCTGCCTGGGATTGCATTCCGACTCTGGAAGGATGGGTACCACTGTCCCAGTTGGTGCTGCTGTTCAAGAATCCCATCCGAGCGATAAGGCTAAGGTGTAAGTGCGGTACCTGTCGCAACGTGCTTTGCGTTGCCCGCGTTTATAAAAGAGATGGCAAAACTCTGAAGGAAAGGGGTGCAAAATTCCCTCCCTCTCCCCAGCTCAGTATTAAAAGCGAGGCTCCCGATTGATCGCAGGACTTCCTCAGCCACGCGGCTCACGCAGATACTAAGGCTCAAATCCCCAAATCCAGCCTGGGGAGCACAGTTTGCCTGGATTTCCCTGTCCTGGCTGTGCTCCTGCAGCTCTCGGTGCTGGAAAAAAGTCCCACTCCCCAGCGTTTGCAGCTGGGTCACAAATGCAGCATCGGTGAGCGCTGCTGGCTCCAGCTCCCCAGCAGAAGCACCCAAGCTGCTGAAGTCTCGCTGTCCCAGCCCCTAACAGACCCATCAACTCCAGCACTTTCACTGCTGTACAGCTCCTGATTGTGTTTCTAGGTGGCTCCTCTGGTCCCAAGCAGACACACTGCACCCACATACAACCGCAGGCACTAGGCCTCATCCTTACTTGGCAAAAAGTGATGGTTTAGGAGAGTTTGGAGGTTTTTTGCACTCACAGAAGTTGTTGGCAGGCAGTGAATTATTAAGTCAATAAGCCTGTGTGTTAAAACTCATCACAAACTCTCCATCAGCGACAAGATTTCACTTCTTCTAAGAATTCTGCTCTTGAATCTTGCCCTTGGCAGCCACAAAACCACAAAAAGCCAGAAAAGACCTTTTATGAGGAAGTTTCACCTTCACAACACAATTCCCAAACCTTCTGAACCACAGAAAATCCTTTAGAAAAACTGTGCCTACAGTTAAAACTCTTCAGCGCGTACCCAAATCTTTGCCAAATTCTTACAGTTGGTCTAAACTCGCTGATCGCTGCCGGGCTGCCCCTCCGACCTGGCAAACGTACTCACAGAGCGGTAATGAGTTCTCCTGTACCCTTCCCTCACTGCTCAAAGTTTTCCAGCCCTTTCAGGGCTCTTCTCTAACTTGTTCAAAGTGATCTGCCTGCTCGCAGCCTCTGACCCCGATTCTTCAGTTATTTACTGGTATTTGCATCATTCACGAGTTATCTGGGATGACTTGGATATCTGCTTCGAAGCGACAAGCAAAAATAATCACTAATGAAGGGGCTGAAAATGGGAACCGGTGGGACCCTCTAGAAACAGATATTTTGTGACAATTCCTCATTTATAATCATGCATTCAGATCTTTAAAAAAAACAAAAAAAACCCTGAATGTTGTTGCATCGATCAAGAAAATAGTCTTTTAGATGAAAACATTGCCTATGAGCAGTAATTCAACAGTCAGTGCATCAGTGATAACACAAACTCCCAGTTTCAGTGTTGAAAGTGCAAAAGGCTGGCCAGGGAACAGCCAGCCCTTAAGATATTTTAATAAGTTTTTACAGTTTCAGCTCATCTGAACCTTGACAAGGCCAGTTCTAAAAGCCAGACGAGGAGAGGAGGAGCCGGGTAAGACCCCAAGCAGCCCCAACATATCAACAAATCCCAGCTGAACCACTTTCCACGCGGCTGAGAGCCCCATAAGGTCTTGTAAAACAAGTTTCCCCTTGATCTGAAACACAACCACCCCTCCAGGCGCACTCTCTGCTCGCTCCATCCTTTGCCATTTCAAGTCAGAAATGTCAGCCCAGTGACCAGTTTTCCAAAAGGACGCGGCACAGGGATCGGCACAGGGATCGCTCGGGTACACGGAGCCACAGGAATGATCCCAGGGAGCCCCCACGCAGCCCCCACACCCCCAGCCCTGGCTCTTGCTGCCCCGAGCCCCTTACCTCCCCTTCTCAGCCGCAGGCAGGAGCAGAAACCCACGAGGCATTCCCGGTTGCGTTGCCGCGCGGGAGATCCCTGCAGTCCAACTAGTCCACCTCGGCGTTAATCATCGGGACCGTCACTCGTTAGGAGGTTTTCCCGCTGATCGGAGAGGAGGAGGATGGACGCCGAGCAGCCTGCGCATTCACCAGAGAGAGAAAATAGAGAGCAGCTCACCCCACCCACCGCCAAGCCCTCCGGAGCCTTCCAGTCACCCGCGCGGCACGAGAGGGAAACAAACCTCATCCCCTCCTGCTTTTGAGAACTGCGGGAAGGCTGGAGTTAATTTTAGGATGGCTGGAAGCACAGGACTTCCAGCTGTTTGCAGTCAGTGAGGAGAACAAGGAACGGCACCAATCACCCGCGTCTTCGGACGTTCATTTTCTTTTAAATATTCTTACGTATCTCGCTTCACAGAGCGAAGCCAACTTGTTCCCCCAGGAAAGCATAAGGGTAACTTTGGAATATACTAAATAAACACCCTTCGTTTTCCTTATTGCCAGTAAAAACAGTAAAATCAGCTGGTTTCCCTTTTAAATGACCTGAAGAACAGCGGGGTTGGTAGTCAGACCGATGGCTGCTTTGCTGAAAGTCGCCACGGAACGGATTCCTAGCAGAAAGGGATGGGTTTTTTTACCCTCGGCTGACAGTGGGGTATTGAAATAACAAAAATATCACTGAAATAACAAAAATCATCAAGGGTTTGTGAAATGTGAGGGTTTTATTCTTCCCCTCGTGTCTAACACCACCTGAACCCCCATCAAAAGAGCCGAACCCGGTGCCACCAGCTGTTGCTTGAGAATCCATGCGGTCCAGCCATGCCCTAATTAAACCTCATCACACTTCTCTGTCCCTAACGAACCTCGATGCCTCTAACTAAACCTCTCCACCTCCTTTTTGTTAACAGTTTATCGGTGGATCACAAGGCCCCAGTGATCACAGCAGGTCAGGACTCATTCCTACCAGCGGAGAAGAGAACTCGCTAAAAAAACCACCAGTAAAAATAACTTTAAATGTCACTCCTGTGAAATTTGGTGACGACGGGTGAAAGTTAGGCCCAACAGAGCCAAAACTTTCATCCTCTGATGGAAGGGTGGATTTGTTTTCCTCACATTCAGACCGAGCACATGGAAAAGCTCAAATGACTTTCAACGCGGGGCAGGGAGAGCTCAGGCGGCCAACGGCGTTGGAAACGTCCGTCTGGCCACGGAGAGCCTGGAGCTGCTGGGTTCTGGGCTCCTGCAGGTGCTGGGACACCACGAGGAGGAGTTGAGGGGACCAAGAAGCCTCCAGGAGTGAGGGAATGGGAATAGGACAGGGACACCGGGAGCCTGGTGGGGACGGGGACATGGAAATGGGATGGAGACACGGGGAGCAAGATGGGGATGGAGACACTGGGAGCAAGATAAGGACACGGTGACATGGGGAACAGGATAGGGACACAGGGAAGAGGATGGGGACACTGGGAGCAGGATGGAGATGGGGACATAGGGAGCAAGATAGGGACAGGGGGAGCAGAGTGTGGATGGGGACATGGGGACCAAAATAGGGATGGGGACTGGGATGGGGATGTGGGGACATGGGAAAGAAGGTGCGGACACGAGGACACAGGAAGCAGGATGAGGACAGGGACATGGGAAAAAGGTTGGGGACCCTCGGAGCAGGGTGGGAATGGGGACACAAGAGGGGGGATGGGACATGGGGAACAGAGTGGGGACAGGGGGACAGGGGGAGCAGGATGTGGGTGTGGGGAACAGGATGGGGACAGGGACCAGGATGGAGATGGGGACCAGGATGAGGATGGGGACATGGGGAGCAGGATGGGGATGGGGACACAGGGATGGGGACACGGGGACAAGGATGGAGATGGGACATGGGGACCAGGACAGTGATGGGGATCTGGGGATCAGGATGGGGCCAGGGGCCAGGATGGAGATGGGGACACGGGGATCAGGATGGGGATAGGGACCAGGATGGAGATGGGGACCAGGATGAGGATGGGGACCAGGATGAGGATGGGGACACAGGGAGCAGGATGGGGATGGGGACATGGGGATAGGGACACGGGGACAAGGATGGAGATGGGACATGGGGACCAGGACAGGGATGGGGACCTGGGGTTCAGGATGGGGCCAGGATGGAGATGGGGACCAAGATGAGGGAGGGGACACGGGGATCAGGATGGGGATCAGGATGAGGATGAGGAGAGGGACACAGGGAGCAGGATGGGGACGAGGAATACGGGGATGGGGACATGGGGACAAGGATGGAGATGGGACACGGGGATCAGGATGGGGATAGGGACCAGTTTGGAGATGGGGACCAAGATGAGGAAGGGGACACAGGGATCAGGATGGGGATGAGGAGAGGGACACAGGGAGGAGGACGGGGACAAGGAACACGGGGATGGGGACATGGGGACAAGGATGGAGATGGGACACGGGGACCAGGATGAGGACAGGGAGCCGGGGAGCAGGACGGGGACACGGGGGTCAGGATGAGGATGAGGAGGGGGACACAGGGAGCAGAATGGAGCCGGGGATCAGGACGGGGACATGGGGGGTCAGGACGGGGACAGGGAGCCGGGGAGCAGGACGGGGATGGGGACACGTGGACGAGGACGGAGACGGGGACAAAGGGAGCAGGGCGGGCCCCGGGGTCAGGCCCGCGGTCAGGCCGGGTCCGCGCTGCTCGGGGCCCCGATCCCCCCCCCCCCCCCCCCGCCCCCCTCAGCTCACGCGTCCCGCGGGTCCGACCGGGGCCTGGGCGGGGGGAGGCGCATGCGCAGAGAGAGCGGGGAGGGGGCGGGGGGGGACAGGGGAGTGGGAGGGGGACACTGGGAATGGGAGGGGGATACTGGGATGGGGACACTGGGAATAGGATGGGGATACTGGGATGGGGACACTGGGAATAGGATGGGGATACTGGGATGGGGACACTGGGAATGGGAGGGGGATACTGGAAATGTGATGGGGTCACTGGAAATGGGATGGAGACACTGGGAATGGAGTGGGGACAGTGGGAGTGGGATGGGGACACTGGGAATAGGGTCGGGCCACTGGGATGGGGACAGTGGGAATGGGAGGGGGACAGCGGGGGGGACAGCGGGATAGGGATAGTGGGAATGGGGATACTGGGAGTGGGATGAGGACACTGGGAATGGAATGGGGATACTGGGATGGGGACACTGGGAATAGGATAGGGGCACTGGGAGCAGGACATGGGTGGGGACACTGGAAATGGAATGGGGACATTGAGATGGGGATACTGGGAATGGGAAGGGGACACTGGGAATGGGAGGGGGATACTGGAAATGTGATAGGGTCACTGGAAATGGGATGGAGACACTGGGAATGGAATGGGGACAGTGGGAACGGGGACAGTGGGAGTGGGATGGGGACACTGGGAATAGGGTCAGGCCACTGGGATGGGGACAGTGGGAATGGGAGGGGGACAGTGCGGGGGACAGCGGGATAGGGATAGTGGGAATGGGGATACTGGGAGTGGGATGAGGACACCGGGAATGGAATGGGGATACTGGGATGGGGACACTGGGAATAGGATGGGGATACTGGGATGGGGACACTGGGAATGGGATGGGGACACTGGGATGGGGATACTGGGAATGGGAGGGGGATACTGGAAATGTGATGGGGTCACTGGAAATGGGATGGAGACACTGGGAATGGAATGGGGACAGTGGGAACGGGGACAGTGGGAGTGGGATGGGGACACTGGGAATAGGGTCGGGCCACTGGGATGGGGACAGTGGGAATGGGAGGGGGACAGTGGGGGGGACAGCGGGATAGGGATAGTGGGAATGGGGATACTGGGAGTGGGATGAGGACACTGGGAATGGAATGGGGATACTGGGATGGGGACACTGGGAATAGGATAGGGGCACTGGGAATAGGATGGGGCACTGGGAATGAGATGGGGACACTGGGAGCAGGACATGGGTGGGGACACGGGAAATGGAATGGGGACATTGAGATGGGGATACTGGGAATGGGATGGGGACAGTGGGAATAGGATGGGGACACTGGGAATGGGAGGGGGACACTGGGAATGGAATAGGGACAGTGGGAACGGGGACAGTGGGAGCGGGATGGGGACACCAGGAATGGGATGGGGACAGTAGGAATGGGATAGGGACAGTGGGAATGGAATAGAAACAGCGGGAATGGGAGGGGGACAGTGGGAGTGGGACATGGATGAGGACACCGGGAATGAGATGGGGACAGCAGGAGTGGGATGGGGGCACCGAGATTGGGATGGGGACATGGATAGGGACAGCGGGAGTGGAATGGGGACACAAGGAATAGGCTGGGGACACTGGGAGCAGGACATAGATGGGGACACCAGGAATGGGATGGGGAAAGCAGGAGTGTGATGGGGACAGTGGGAGTGTGATGAGGACACGGGGAATAGGCTGGGGACACCTGAAGTAGGACACAGAATGGCACAAGAGGAATAGGATGGGGATGCTGGGATCAGGACAGCACTGGGGACACGGGGAACAGGACAGGATTTGGGGACAATGGAAACAGGAAAGGGACAGGGACACCAAGAGCAGAACGGGGATGAGAACACTGGTAGCAGGGCTGCAGCTAAGGACATCGGGAGCAGGATGGGGACATGGACACTGGGAGCAGGAAAGGGACAGGGCCATGGGGAACAGGACTGGAGTGAGGACACCAGGGGACACGGGGATGGGGACACTGGGAGCAGAAAGGGGACAGGGATACTGGGAGGAGGTGAGGATGGGGACACGGGGAGCAGGACAAGGCCAGGGGCACTGGGAGCAGAATGGAAGATGGGGACATGGGGGCAGGATTGCAGCCAGGATCAAGCGGAGCGGGATGGGGACCCTGGGAGCAGGATGGGGCTCACCCCACTGCAGGTGGCACATCCCCTTGGGGACCCATCAAGTCACCAGGGATGGGGACAAAGGGGACAAGCGAGGGCTCGGCCCAGCATCACCCGTCCCCATGCCCCAGCTGGATGGGGTGTCCCGGTGCTGAGCCCCGTTGAACTCACACCATGCATGGACACCCCCCTGCCCTGGGGCAGCTCTACGTGCCGCCGTGCCTCAGTTTACCTGCACCACGGTCCCAGGCAGACACAAACCCTCGGGCTGGCCCCTCTTGGAAGGGGCTGGGGTCAGGGTCCGGCCGCACGCAGCCCCCGTTCCAAGGGAAGAGCCGCTTCCGTGGAAAATTCCCAGCCCGCGCGCTGGGGTTTGGGCTGCGAGAGCTCACGCAGCCGCTCGGGCCCTGCCACGGGTCAGCATTTTCCAGCTGTTGGGAACAGCGTGCGTGAGAACTGGCTCCTTCCCACGCCCTGGCGGGCCGTATCCTGCCTCCCTCTTGGGGTGAAAGCCGGGGGGATGCTCGATCCGCAGGGACACGCTGGGCAGCGCAGCCGTGGGGTCCCGCTCTCCCAGGGGCAAGGGGTGAGGGTGCCGATGCCCATGGCCGAACGGGAGCATCCAGCCCCGGAGAGCTGGTTGGGATCAGAGCTGCCCCGGGACAAGGACCAATGGACCCCGCTGGGGACAAAATCCCTCACCGTGATGGGATAGAGGCCGAGCGCTTGGCTCCGAAGCCGGGGTCGCGGTCCCTGAGCGCTGGGACAGGATGTGGGGCACCCGAGGCGCTGATCCTGCTGCAGCTCCAGAGGCCTGGGTGGTCCCCTGGGGCCCAGTTTGGTACTGGGCTGTACTGGGATGTGAAAATCAGCCCTGGTGAGGCCGGGGGGAGCCGGCTGGGGTGTAAGGCGGGTTGTGGTACCAGGGTGGATGGAGGAGGCAATGCGGAACCTCCCAGGAGGAAAGGCTGAGCCCAAACATAGGGCTGGAGCCCCCGGCTCGGGTGGATGGGATAGGGCAGCGTGAGCAATGCCACCAGCCACCAGCAGCAGCAGGAAATCCTTCCCTGTCCCCGGTTCCACGCTGATGAGCGGTGACCCTGAATTATCCCCTGCTACCCAGTTTCCACAGCGACCCGGCTCGCTGCAGGATGGCTGGACACGCTTTCCAGGGCTGCTTCCCACCCGCTGTGCTTGCATCAAGCCCAGTGCCTCCCTGTTTGCACCAGTGGCTGGAGGTTTTGGTGGGGGGACTGTGTGGCTTTCCCATCTGCCCTGGGGTGCTGCGTGCACCCAGGAGCCGGCCCGAGCCCCTCCAAGCTTGGGGACGCTCTGGGGCAGGTTTCCAGAGGGGGGATGTGGTGCTGGACCACGCGCCCGTGGCCAAAAGCAACACGGCAACATCAGGAAGATCCCAGGAGATGTAAACCAGGCCCATGTTCACAGAGGGACCGAGTCCGGATGCAGAGGAGCTGCAGCAAGGCACAGGGAGCACAGAAAAACTGGAGCACGAGTGGCTGATGAGATCCCCTCAAAACAGGGCAGGAGCCCAAGACCTAGTGAGAAAGCAGGAAAATCTTGGTGTGGGATGGGACTGTTCCAGACTGGCTGGGCCGTTTGCAGGGACACATGGAGCCCATGGGGTGAGACAGAGCTGAGAGAAGGAAATCGGGGCAGCGAGTGCTCCAAGCACCTGTGAAGGCTGAGCCGCTCCCCCAGTGCTCTTGGCGCAATCAGACCGAGCTCTGCCTGGAAGTTTGTACTAAACGTTTAGAAGGGATCAAAAAAGGTGTACAAAAAGGGTAAAAGCCACAGCTGCCTCTTCTCCTGGGGAGGCTGGCAGAAACACCCCCCAGCATCCCCACCTGCCTCAGCCCACAGCAAAACTACCCCCAGCAGCCAGGAGAGGCTCGGCAGAACCCTCAGATGCTTGACGCACGTTTACACTCCATCCTTAGTAATCTTGACATCACATTCAGGCTGCTCTGCTGCAGCCTGGGTGCCCGGAGAGAGCTGATCCAAAGGGAAAACCTCCTCCCTGGAGGCTGCAGTGGCCAAGGAACAATAATACAAAAAGCTACTGAGCTGCTCCCTGTACAAAGCAGACCCTGAGCTCAACGTCCACGAAAGCCCAGGGAGGTGTCCATAGCCATGAAAAGCAACCTGAGGAGCGGTTTCCTTCGTGCTCTGAGCGTCCAGGAGCCAAGGCTGGGCAGACAGGGCTGGGAAAGGACAGATGGACGCCGGGCAGGACTTGGGTCAGCCCTCACGCTGCAGCGGAACGTTCACATGGGGTAGTTGAGAACAACATCTTGCTTGGCCAACTCCAGCAACATGGGGTCATCGAAGAACTTGCTGATGCTCACGTCCTCACTCAAGCCCTGCAGGGTAAAGCAAAGCCAGGGGTTATTCCTGAGGCCGCCAGCACTCGCACAGCCGTTGTGGCAGAGACCCTGCCAAAAAGCCCTGCTGTCCCACAGAAAGATGCATTTTCAGGCTCCAGAGAAGGCAGGAGAATTTGCAAGGCCTGAGGTGCTTCTCAGCAGCCTGAAGGCATCCAACAGCCTCTCAGAAAGCCGCAAATGTGTGACTGCAGCCCCTGAGCATATCCACCAGCTCGCTGCCCTCCCAAAGCGGAGCTTGATTCCCTCTGCAGCCTCAGGAGCCCCTCCAGACCCCCAGTCCAGCTGACTGAACCAGCACAGAAACCAGTTGTGGCTTTTTCTGCAGGGCAAGTGGGGTAAATCCAACCCCAGAAGGCTCAGACGGGCAGGGAGGAAGCAGAGCCACAGGACCCCGCTCTTGGCTGGAGTCACGTACAGATGAGTCACTCATGGAACCATCACAGGCACCAAGAAGGCAGCATGAGGGATCAAGAGCAAGGGAACTCCTGAGGCACAAAGGACATCGGTCCCCTCTGGGAACACCAGGGACGTAGCATGTCCAAGGGCCAGCACTGCAACCGCTCAGCTGCTGGCACAGACGGACAGCAGGACACTGGATTACAGGGATTCTGGGTGGAAGTGTGGATCTGCTGGAGGGTTGGGAGGCTCCAAAGGGATCTGAACAGGCTGGATCGCTGGACTGAGACCAATGGCATGAGGTTGAACAAGGCCAAATGCCGGGTCCTGCACTTGGGGCACAACAACCCTGTGCAGCTACAGACTAGGAGAAGTCTGGCTGGAAACTGCCTGGAGAAGGACCTGGGGGTGTTGGTTGACAGCGACTGAACATGAGCCAGCAGTGGCCCAGGTGGCCAAGAAGGCCAATGGCATCTTGGCTTGGATCAGAAACGGCGTGGCCAGCAGGGCCACAGAGGCTATTCTCCCTCTGTACTCAGCCCTGGTGAGACCGCTCCTCGAATCCTGGGGTCAGTTCTGGGCCCCTCACCACAAGAAGGATGTTGAGGCTCTGGAGCGAGTCCAGAGAAGAGCAACGAAGCTGGGGAAGGGGCTGGAGAACAGGCCTTGTGAGGAGTGGCTGAGAGAGCTGGGGCTGTTTAGCCTGGAGAAGAGGAGGCTGAGGAGAGACCTCATTGCTCTCTCCAACTCCCTGAAAGGAGGTTGTGGAGAGGAGGGAGCTGGGCTCTTCTCCCAAGTGACAGGGGACAGGACGAGAGGGAATGGCCTCAAGCTCCACCAGGGGAGGTTCAGGATGGACATCAGGAAAAAATATTTCACGGCAAGGGTCATTGGGCACTAGCAGAGGCTGCCCAGGGAGGGGGTTGAGTCACCTTCCCTGGAGGGGTTTAAGGGACGGGTGGACGAGGTGCTGAGGGACATGGTTTAGTGATTGATGGGAATGGTTGGACTCGGTGATCCAGTGGGTCCTTTCCAACCTAGTGATTCTATGATTCTACTCCCAGACGTACCTTCCTGCGCCTGGTCTTGATCATGAACTCCCTGGCCAGATGGGGGGCCGGCTGGGGCTCCAGGGGTCTGATGACGATGCTCTTGTCCAAGGGGTCACCAGGCACAATCTGAAACACAGGGCCAGGACATGAGGGCAATGCTGGGAGCTGGTTCAACCTCCTGGAGACCCTGAACTGCAACAGAAAACACTCCGGGCCCTGGACAGCCCCAGCCTTGCTGCGACAGCCCCACACTTGATCTGTTCTCCTGGCAGAGACAAACTGTCACATCACAACTGGAGATCATGCCTGCAAGGAGTCTCTCGCACAGTGCTGATAACTCAAGCCAAGAACATGTCCCACCTCCCCCACGTACTGGTTTGCTGCAAGATCTCTAAACACCTGCCAGGCAGCACAACCCTCTCTAGATTCAGGCACACTCATTGTTCTCAGAGCTAAGCCTTCGGCTTTTACACCTTGACCTTTAAGGCAGCTCTGACTGCTGTGCTGCTGCTCTCACAAGCAGCTGTGCACCTCCCAGTGGCAGCTCCCACAAGATCCGATGTGCCCCAGACACAGAAGCAGCCAGAGGACAGTATTTTGTCCCAAACCCTGTTTTCTACACATTTACAAAGCCTTCTCTGAGAGGCAAAGCCAAAGTGTGGCAACCCGTGTCTTAAGGCAGACCAATAAGTCCGAGCCCTGCTCCAAGACTTCTGCTCCCCAGGCTGTGGAGCACCGAGTGCACCCAAACTGCTGCCCTTCTCGTAAACAAGGATGTCTTCTCTCCAGGCACTCAAGGACCCTTGTGCTCAGCAAGCAGAGAAAGGCTGATGGGACTTGGAATAAATGGCTTCTCCCAGAGGCTTAACAGCCAGCATGTAGAGCCTCCCCAACTCCAGATCTTCTGAGGATGTTCTCTGGAGAAGCTGTCCTGCCCCTGTGAGCTGAGGCACTGAGCTCCACCAAAAGTACTTACCCGTGCCTGATCCAACCACATCCCTCCTCCCCATCTCACCAGGGCATGGACTCACCTGCCAGTGGTGGAAGACGGAGAGCGAGAAGGCTTGTCCCTGCGTGTGGGTCCTCAAGTCTGTCTCAAATCCAAATGAATCAATGGCTGGGATGAAGGCTTTGATGGTGTAGAGAGGGGAGCCTGGTATTGGAGCATCCTGCGTCACGTGGCCTCTGTCAACACAATAAAAAAGTAACATTCCTGCATGTCATAGAATCATAGAATGGTTTGGGTTGGAAAAGACATCAAAGCCCATCCAGCTCCAACCCCTGCCATGGGCAGGGACACCTCCCAGTGGGTCCAGCTGCTCTGAGCCCCATCCAACCTGGCCTTGAACACCTCCAGGGATGGAGCAGCCACCACCTCTCTAGGCAACCTGGGCCAGGGCCTCCCCACCCTCACAGGAGAACATTTCTTCCTAACATCTCACCTCAATGTCCCCTCTTTCAGCCAAAAACAGTTCCCCCTTGTCCTATCTCTGCACTCCCTGATCAAAAGCCCTTCCCCAGCTTTCCTAGAGCCCCTTCCAGCACTGGAAGCTGCTCTAAGGTGTCCCTGCAGCCTTCTCTTCTCCAGGCTGAACAACCCCAACTCTCTCAGCCTGTTCCCACATGAGAGGTGCTCCAGCCCTCGGATCACCTCCATGGCCTCCTCTGGACTCGCTCCAACAGATCCATGTCCTTCCTGTGCTGAGGACCCCAGAACTGAATGCAGGACTCCAGGCAAGGTCTCATGCCCCTTTATATACTCTCCTCTCTCACACTCAGGAGGAATCAGGCACAAACCAAACTGTGTGATCCTGGACATCCCCTCCGTGCACTGCACAGGGGCACTGGGATCAGTCAAAGAATTTTTCAGCTGTCATTTTGTACAGATTTCACTCTCTCCCATCACTTTACAAGCAGTGCCGGGCCAGTGAACTCAGATCCTCAAGAGCAGTTGCTGCTTTGCGATACTAAGGTGATGACAGCTGCTCAGAACTGCTCACCTTCGCCTGGCCAGGACAGTGTACACCGCAGACACACAGTCAGCAGGAGCCTGTACCTCCACGAAGTAGTAGGGCTCCATCAAGCGAGGGGTGGCCTGTGAGGAGACAGGGACACAAGCCACTGAGCCACCAGCAGCACCAGCACGATTTTGTTCAAGTATCAGTCAGTTTTTGATCACGATTTGGCCAACACAGCTCCTGACTGCAGATGAAAGGGTTCCTGTGGGCCCATGGCTGCCCAAATAAACGTCAAACCAACACTGAAAGGAGCTTTTCTCCTTCTGGCCATGAGTCATATGCTTTCTCTCCACAACACCCACCCTTCCCAGCATGCCAAACAGTAGCAAAAAGGGAAGACAGAGCAGATGCACACAAGTCTGCAGCCAGACCAGAACGTGATCACTTGTAAAACCCGTCTGCCAGCCCACAAGGGCACTGGAAACATTAATGGATGAATGAGTCAGTTTAAACTGACGTCCTTGGGGCAGATGTGCAGCACACGTGCAACCCACACTCCTTGAAGCCCTCAGGAGCCGGCCCAGCGCGAGGTTAGGTCTTTGTCACACACAGCACAGTCCTCACCATCAGGAAAGCAGAATAAACCACTCTCCGGGCCGTTGGGATGATCTGTCCTCCACCCCGGTGCAAGGGCTCCTGAGCAATCACTGCATCCAGGATCTTAAACTTCACATTGCGGATCACTGAAGAAGGGCAAAAACGAGAGTGAGTGACCCAAGGGGATGTTCTCTGCCTTTCCAGCACCAGCCACGCATTCCCAGAGAGCCTGAAAACATCCAAAGACCCAGAGCCACCCGAGGAAGGTCTCTTAACTTAATTCCAGCAGGAAAAGCATGATCATGTCCTAACCCTGCACATCAAACACCAACAGTTCAGCAGCTCATCTCGCATGAGGCTCAGTGGTCTGTGCCTGAACCGTACGAGAGGAGCCAAGGTCTGGGGAATTCAGTTTGCCAGCCACCAGGCCCTGGTTTGTAGGACAACAGCCAGTGCCAGTGCCTGGGTGGCACCTGCAGCCAGGGAAAAGGAGGAGGTTCCGTTATCTCCCTTGTCACCCATCCTCAGAGCTGTCCCTGCTGCGGTGCAAGAAGACAACTGGCTACAGAGGAAAAATCACTTGAATGCTTAGAGATGGAAGAATTTAATCAATCTTATTAGATCCGCTTCCACAGGTCCTACTTACGTTCATCACAAAGAGGCCCTTCCCTGGTCCCCCACTGGAATCCTTGCACAATGCTGTCCTTCACAGAGCCCAGCAGCGACTTGTCCACCTACAGATGGACAGACAGACTGTTTCAGAGACCAAATCTGCATCATGAGGCAGTAGCAGACAGACCCCAGTGTTTAAAAGCCAGTTCCAGAACAGTAGCAATGTCCTGCTATGCCCCCAATGCCCATCCTCCCTCTCACAGCTCAGAAGCATCATCCTCAGAGTTTGATATCTAGAGCTATAAATTAAGAGCCCATATTTTGTTAATCCTGAAAATCAGGCTGATTAGTTGCCAGTTTTAAGGATGCTGGCCTGAAACACCTGAAAAATAACAGGTGATTTACAAGCCAGTGTAGCAGTTCGGTGGAGAAAGTACAGCAGATCTGAGATCTGGCAAACCAAGGAGCACTCCAACAGCATTAGGACCTCGTTGCAGGTTCTGGAAGGAGCAGTCACCTCCTGGCACCACGGGCAAATGTCTCACTGCAACATAATCCCTCTGCCTGAATTTCTCACCTCTGAGGGCAGTGTGTCGTCTACTAGGATGTTCGGGCCAGTAGCATCTGGCCCGAAGGCCCAGATGGAACGGGCAGCCAGCAAATCCCAGTCGTATTTGGTCTGGAAGAACTCACCCAGCTTCTTTCTGATAGAAGAAAGATGTAAGAAACTTTAAGAAACAAGTATCCAACATGCACTCACATATTTATGACTTTGTTCCCTTCATAAAACAAGGAGCAATTCCTGTGCTGGGGGTGCTCGTGGACCAGCTGGTACCAATGTTGAACTGAGGACTCCCATCTAAAGGCTGTTGGCTGATATCCTTTCACCCTGAAGATCCCAGCATTCCCTCTTTTCCCCCTATTACTGGCTTCTAGAAGGATTTCTGCTCTCCCCAGATCAGTCATACCTGTTCCACGTGATCTGGACCACTTCATTTTCAATGTCCTCTGCGAGTCCCTTCTCCAGAGGCTCAGCAATCATTGTGATCTTGTTCCTGAAAAGAGAGAGAGTCGTAATGAATCCACAGAATGACAGAAATAGGAGTAATTGGCAGGAGCTCAGGGACCACGTGCTACCTGGAACACAGCTAGGGAGATGAAGCCGTTTGTGTCCTTTGCTGTTACTGTCTTGCTTGTGAAGACAGACCAGGTGCTTAATGACTGCTCTCCAAAGTCTGCTCCTCTCCAGAAGCAGACTGATAAGAGGCAGCACAGCTCCAGCCCTCCTGCCAGACGCCCAGTGCTCATCAAAGTTGCACAAGGAAGCCCAAGGGCCAGGCAATACGCCTCACAGAATCATGGAAGGGTTTGTGTTGGAAAAGACCTCAAAGCCCCATCCAGTCCCACCCCTGCCATGGGCAGGGACACCTCCCACTGGATCTGGTTGCTTCAAGCCCCATCCAACCTGGCCTTGAACCCCTCCAGGGATGGGGCAGCCACCACTGCTCTGGGCAACCTGGGCCAGGGTCTCCCCACCCTCACAGCAAAACATTTCTTCCTAAGATCTCATCTCAATCTCCCCTCCTTTAGCTGCAAAGGGATTTGAACAGGCTGGATCCACGGGCTGAGACCAATGGCATGAGGTTTAACAAGGCCAAATGCCGGGTCCTGCCCTTGGGGCACAACAACCCTGAGCAGCTACAGACTAGGAGAAGTCTGGCTGGGAAGCTGCCTGGAGGAGAGGGACCTGGGGGTGTTGGTTGAACATGAGCCAGCAGTGGCCCAGGTGGCCAAGAAGGCCAATGGCATCTTGGCTTGGATCAGAAATGGTGCGACCAGCAGGTCCAGGGAGGTTCTTGTCCCTCTGTACTGGGTACTGGTGAGACCGCTCCTCGAATCCTGGGGTCAGTTCTGGGCCCCTCACCACAAAAAGGATGTTGAGGCTCTGGAGTGAGTCCAGAGAAGAGCAACAAAGCTGGGGAAGGGGCTGGAGAACAGGCCTTATGAGGAGCGTCTGAGAGAGCTGGGGTTGTTTATCCTGGAGAAGAGGAGGCTGAGGGGAGACCTCATTGCTCTCTCCAACTACCTGAAAGGAGGTTGTGGAGAGGAGGGAGCTGGGCTCTTCTCCCAAGGGACAGGGGACAGGATGAGAGGGAATGGCCTCAAGCTCCACCAGGGGAGGTTCAGGATGGACATCAGAAAAACATTTTTCATGGAAAGGGTCACTGGGCACTGGCAGAGGCTGCCCAGGGAGGGGGTTGAGTCACCTTCCCTGGAGGGGTTTAAGGGACGGGTGGACGAGGTGCTGAGGGACATGGGTTAGTGATTGATGGGAATGGTCGGACTCGATGATCCTGTGGGTCTTTTCCAACCTGGTGATTCTATGATTCTATGAAAACCGCTCCCCCTCATCCTACCTCTGCACTCTCTGATAAAGAGCCTCCATCAGAGCCAGCACTCGCTGTGTCCAATACACGGGATGTCTCCTGCAGAACCCCACTGACACCAGCAACCTGCCCCCAGAGAGGTCACCCCACACACCCAATGGCTCAAAGACACACGTTACACTGCAGCTTTCTGTTCCCAAACCATCAAGACAGCACACCAGAATAAAGAAGTGTAAGAAGGACCAGAAACCACAAGGGATTCCATTATCACTCTCTGACAGGTCATGATTTCCCTGAAAATTCAGGCATTAAGATATTCTGTGCTCCTAGATTTCATCCTGGTTATTCAGCCTACGTTGCCTCGCAGGCCTCCCTCTGTCAGAACTTGTGCATCTTGTAACACGCTGCTTGGGGAGGAAGATGAGACCAGGCTCTAAGGCTCCAGTGCATCACCAGAAAGGAAACAATCCATTTTGAGATAAAGAATGGATAAAAGAAAAGAAAACTTTTGCTTATGAAGGGTTTGGGGATTTACTGAAAGCAGCACTGGGCTCTCTGTCACCTGCTTTAGAATCCCAATGTATCTCTTAGTCTTGGCAACACTACAAAACTGCTGAGAAGGATTGAAATTCAGCTAAAAGAAAGGAAGATGTGGATCTGTCCTTTTTCCCTCCATTCTGAGAATTCCTAGAGCACAGAAACATCCCTGGGATTCAAGTGCACTGCTGAGGAGTTCAGCAGGCTGCCAGCTCTGGCGTGTGTCACTTGTATGGACAGCAGCCACAGGAATGGACCCCAGGGAGGGATGAAACCCACTCTGCCGCACACCCCTCCCTCTGCCCACCTCCAGCACGCCCACCAGCTCTTACTTCTTGTTAGGAGTCTCCGCAAAGCACTTCAGGGAAGACGTTTCCACCACTGTCTCGCAGAATGTCACCACTGGGTCAGCGACCTGCAAGGATGACAACCAGTTTGTAAGGTTTTCAAGTAGTTTTTTGGTTTTAAAGAGACTGTTGGAAACCTTTGGACACCTACAAGAAAAAGCTGGTTCATGTGCCAGTGCTTCAGCATTGCTGAAGAACCACTGCGGCCTGCAAAAACAGCTTTACTGATCCCTTCATTTAAACAAGGCAGGAAGATTTAAACCTAATCCAGGTATAAAAAAAATCTCCTCTATTTATTTATTGATGACAGCTAGGCAGTGGCTGAAGTACAGGAAAAGGTTGGAACATGGTCACCCCCTGTCTCCAAGCCAATTTTCAGTCTCTCAATCACAGTAAAACCAGCAGAGGCCATGGAGATGATCCAAGGGCTGGAACACCTCCCGTATGAGGACAGGCTGAGAGAGTTAGAGTTGTTCAGCCTGGAGAAGAGAGGGCTGTGGGGAGACCTTAAAGCACCCTCCAGCACTGAAAGGGGCTCTAGGAAAGCTGGGGAGAGGCTCTTAATCAGGGAGTGCAGGGACAGGACGAGGGGGAACAGTTTTGAGCTGCAAGAGGGGAGATTGAGATGAGATCTTAGAAAGAAAAGTTTTGCTGTGAGGGTGGGGAGGCCCTGGCCCATGTTGCCCAGAGCAGCGGTGGCTGCCCCATCCCTGGAGGGGTTCAAGGCCAGGTTGGATGGGGCTTGGAGCAACTGGATCTAGTGGGATGTGTCCCTGCCCATGGCAGGGGTGGAACTGGCTGGGCTTTGAGGTCCCTTCCAGCCCAAACCATTCTGTGATTCTATGATAACGGTGCAACACAGCCAGGCTACAAGAGTTACTTTTGCACCACAACCTGCCAAAATCCACATCGCACGTTCAGCCATGTTTATTTTCCCACTCTTCTAAGATAGGGGGACAAACCCCACTCTCCAGCTGCAAAAATCCCCATTTCCTTACCTTGATATCAATCTCTGAATACATCTTCCGCAGGTCGTGCATCACACAATCCAGGTAGAGCTCCCCTGTCCCCAGGATCACGTGCTCCCCAGACTCTTCCACCTGAAGAACAAGAGAAGGCTCAGCTGACAGCGTTACTGTCCACAGGCCCTTGCTCCCCAAGCCCCGCCTCAAGCCAGAGCAAGTATCAGCTTTAAATAAATTGGTCAGGATCAGAGCACCCCAAGGAAAGCACCTACAGCCTCTTAAAGCAGAAAGTGCTGATGTGCTCTGCAGAAAGCTACTTCCTGGCACAGCAAGGTGTGTGTTTTTCTGCTGGTTTTACAGTTTTCTCCTATTTCCACATGATTTATGAGATCAGCATGAAAAACCCCACAACAAACAAAACAACCTACAGTAAATAAATCAGTTATTTTTAGGATCAGCCCACAAGGTAGCCCACAGCATGAGCTGAAAACAGCTGTACATACACCACAAATACCTTAGTAGTGAGCGAAGGGTAACTCTTGTTGACTTTGCGGAGACCATCTAACATTTTGGGGAGCTCTGAGGGGTTGACGGGCTCTACCGCTATTTTGATGACAGATGTGGTGTTGAACTTTAAAGGGCGGAAGATCTGAGCCTGAAAGCAGATAAGGACAAAGAGCTGAATCTCTTGGATGGCCAATGGAGTCAGACACACCACATGATGCTGTTCCCTCTCCCTTCGTGGCCCTCATGCTCTGGCACCTTGGCAGAAAAAGCTTCTTTAGCCTCATCACCACAGTGGGATGCACTCCAGCACTCTGACTCCCCGCAAGGCAGAGCCATACCAGCTACGCACAGTACCTCCTCATTGCCCCGAGGTTCTGTGACGGTTGCCGTCTTCACTATGGGCTGGTCCACTCCTTCAATCAGCACCCAGTTGCCAGCAGGAACCCGGTTCACCTCGATGTGGTACCTAAAAGGCAGAGGAGCATCACCACAGCGCTGGCTGCTGCAGCCTCAGGCCCCACAGCGCTGTGTCCTCCCTGCCCCTGGCAGCAGCAGCTTCAGGTGACCCCTCTCCCAACCAAACACGCTGCCAGAGCTCATCGTACCTCGCAACCGAGATCCAGAGGCGTCCGACAGTGCAGATCTGGGAATCTTCCTCATCTTCCAGGGTGTAGTTTTCCCCGAGAACCTTCACAGGCTGCCCGGCGTGGATGGTCCCACTGAGCACTCTGCCAAAGGCGTGGAACTGAACGCCGTCATCGGTGCTGTACATTTTCGTTGTGTGACACATCAGCGGACCCTTCCCGTGAAGGAGAGAGAGAGAAATAAGCCTCTTTGGAAACACAGTCAAGAAACAGATACAGACCTGGTAGAACTCATGGATACCAAGGGAATTAATGGGTTGGATTTTAGAAATACTACATTTTGACTTGCCAAGTCCTCAATTTCCTTCCACTGGAAGCCTCACATCTCCTGGCCCTGTTCCCTCCTGGATCGACTTTGGTGGACTCTTCTGGAGCCCTCCTCCCTCCTCACGGGGACCAGTAAGCAGTGGTTGAGACAGGGCCATGAGAAGAAATGTCATCAGCTGGCCCACACATCAGCTCAGGGCAGAGCACCCAAGCCTCCGCAGATCACAGCTCTCACTCCACTACCAGGGACGTGGTGACAATCACCATTGTGTATTTTATGTGGATGCTCACAACTCATTAAAATGAGCGATTCATTTTCTCTCCAAACATTAGAGCAAAAGTCAGGGCCAGATTCCTCATGAGCTGCTGGCTGGCGTCGGTGGCTCTAGACAACTCCAAACGACAGCTCAGTACAAGCTGTTTGAGGAGGAAGGGTTTCGCAGGGCTCTGCGAGGAGAGGTGCTGACGAACTGCTGGGGGGTTATTTTTATCAGTAGAGTCCAGATCCGTTTTCTCAGTTTGGAGAGAGAATCAAACTTTAATGAAAAGGGACAAAAAGGCAGCAAAAGGACACAAACTCCCCTGCAGATCCCACATGCTCTGAAGCCCTGACCTAGTCCTGTTCTTTCTTGAACATTGTCAAACAATTCTCTCTCTCAAGGGCTGCCCTGGGAGGCAGTTAAAGCTTCTCAGAGTGAAGAGAATTGTTTTGGTATCGGATGAGAGGTTTCAAAATGCTGGAAGTCAAATCTGTGCAGCTGGCTGTCTCGGAGGCAGCTGCCCTGTCGAGGCAGTGAAGGGAGGGGGGTGTCTCGTGTTTGGACACTCAGAGCAAAGCAGAAGAGTTTCCTTACGTCGGGGTCGCATTCACTCATGGCCTCCCCTAGATCGGAGTCAACACCACCGGTGTAGGTGTGCTCGATTTTCGTCTTCGCTCCCACTTTCGGGGATGGGATGTGCTGCACACACATGTCCACAAAGCCTGGAAAAGTAATATTCCATGAGAATATGATTAAACAGTGTAAAGAAAAGAAAGAGTCGCCAGTAAACACAAGGCAAAGTTGTTCAGTGCACCCACAGCCACAGGGGGATGCGAGCAGTGCCCTGAGTTGCCCTTTGGGTAAATGGCTCAATATTTTATATTCGGAAAGCTGAGGAGGAATCTGTGTGAGAGAGCAAGGTGTGGCTGTAACGCAGCCCTCAACTCTGCTGATGGGAGACAAGGGTACTGGGGAGACTGTGGAGGGGAAGACAAACAGCATTCATCCCTCTACTCTGCTCTCGTGAGATCCCACTGGAGTCTCAGGTCCAGCTCTGGAATTCCCAACATAAGAAGGATATGGAATGTTGGAAAGGGACCAGGGGAGACCATGGAGATAATCCAAGGGCTGGAGCACCTCTGCTATGAGGACAGGCTGGGAAAGTTGGAGTTGCTCAGCCTGGAGAGGAGCAGCTTCCAGTATGGAAAGGGGCTCCAGGAAAGCTGGGGAGAGACTTCGTCCAAGGGCATGGAGTGATAGGATGAGGGGAATGGCTTTAAATTGGAGGGAGGAAGATTTAGACTAGATATTATGAAGAAACTCCTCACAATGAGGGTGGGGAGGCCCTGGCCCTGGTTGCCCAGAGCAGTGGTGGCTGCCCGCTCCCTGGAGGGGTTCAAGGCCAGGTTGGATGGGGCTTGGAGCAACTGGATCTAGTGGGAGGTGTCCCTGCCCACGGAAGGGGCTGGAACTGGATGAGCTTTGAGGTCCCTTCCAACCCAAACCATGGTACCTGTGAACTCCCCAAAGAACTTCTTGCAGACAAGCCGCAGGAGGGGCCGAATGTTCAGTTTCAATTCCTCTTTGGTCAGGTGGATGCCGAGTTCATCCAGAGTCCTGGGCAGGGTTGTGTCCACATCCCCCACCACCTGCAGGGCAACAAGCACCACTCCCAGCTTTACTGCGGGGTCCAAACCAGTACCTCCCATGTGCTGCATCCCACATCAGCCATCACTCTCAGGGCTCTGGGCCTGCTCTGGCTTAAAGTTCATGCGCGAACCATCTGGCTGGTTCAAACTGTCGCTTGGCTGATATTAGAGCAGACCAGAAAGAGCAAAGGCAGCTCTTTCTGTGTGAATACAGAGTTATATTGCACGGAGCAGCTGCCAAGGAGTTGCTCACCATTGCTCTGCACCCCTAAACTCACAGGCGAGTCCCACAGGCTCCAAAACACACCACCACAGTGTATTCAGCCCTTGGCTGCTCCAGTCTGGAGCTGTGGGAAGGAGACTGAACCATCACATACCTGAGCCAAGATCTTGTACAGTGGCTCCAGAATGAACTCCACGAAGCTGCGCTGGGAACTGCTTGTTGGGGCCTTCTTAGTGAACTTGCGGCTATCAGGGGACAAAAGGAGACATGAGGAGCTCTGCTGCCAGCGAGATTCATACCACTCGTCCCAAGTTATCTTCTTCCCCTCCCAATCCTCCAGGGAAGCCGTCAGGGACAGAGAAGTCAACCTTACTCCAAACAAAGGCCAGAGGAGTCTCTCTGCTCCTGCTTATGGGATTCAGGAGGACCACATGGACTCAGACCAAGCAGGAGGCCTGACAACCCTTCCCAGAAACTACTCCATTACAGGACAACTCAGGTTGGAAGGGTCCTTGGGTAGTCATCTAATCCATGTTTTATAGGGAAAGGGGGGAAAAAACTCAGCAGTAAACTAATAGACATTTAAACAGGCTTCTTACGTCTTTGGGTTGAAGTAGATGTCGCCCCAAAGCCGCTTTGCAAACTCTTGATAATTGATGTCACCTAAAGGGAAAAAGCAAATAGCAAAAGTCTTTCAGACTACACCGTTTCTCTCTCATCTTGGAAATCTTTAGGTTTTGGCTTTTAAAACAACTCAGAGGATTCAAATTAGTGGAGTGAGGCTGGTGAGGGAAGACTTGAACGAGTGATTAAGCCCTGACCTGAGGAACCCGGGCAGAGGGGTGAGCAGCAAACAGCCCATAGAGGTTGCGTGCAGCAGCCCTCGCCAGGGGTTCGCACACGGATTTCTCAGGAACACTTCAACCCTCTCAATTACACACAAGGTTAGAGCTGAGAAGAGCTGGCCTGGCAGACACCGCGCTGCGGGAACCCAGCTACATCTGCTTCATTTTCCAAACATTGATGCTGCAACCTGACGCTGCAGTGCCAAGGTGCCGGGATGGCTTACATTCCCTCTGCCCTGCAGGCTTATCACAAGCATTTTCTGCCTTGCTGAACATCTCCAGGTTCTTCTCTCTCTTTCAACTGATGTAATAAGCTGATGTACAGGCAAATACCCAAGGAACGGTGCAGTGCTTGGCTGTCATGGCAGATTTACAAACAATACCACAGCGGTGATAATTTACAGCAGTTTCTAAACAAGCTTTTGCTGCGGGCAGATGTGCAAACATAAGAAATTTCATGGTGGCTGCGGTTTTGACAGTTAGACTACGGTAACTCTTGTTAGTTGAAGTGCGGTGGCTGCACATAAACTCCCTGGTGGCCACAATCCAGTATCACAGAATCACGGAATGGTTCGGGTTGGAAGGGACCTCAAAGCCCATCCAGTTCCACCCCTGCCATCATGGGCAGGGACACCTCCCACTGGATCAGAGGCTCCAAGCCCCATCCAACCTGGCCTGGAACCCTCCAGGGATAGGGCAGCCACCAGCTCTGGGCAACCTGGGCCAGGGTCTCCCCACCCTCATCGTGAGGAATTTCTTCTTAATGTCTAATTTAAACCTTCCCCTTTTGATTTAAAGCCATTTCACTGACTTCGAGTACTGCTGAGCTCCTGTCTGCCCCACAGAGACAACGCCTCCTAGTGTCTGTCCCTTCCCCAGTTCCCCAAAGAAGGGGGATCATCCTGGCAGACACTGAGTTAATGCTGCAACGCCCAGAGCGTTCCTTTATTTCTCCAAGCTCACGAGGACACGCGATAGTCCTGACACATCAGTCCCTGACCTCCACCACGTCATCCTCCCTCAGGCTAACTTCTTTGCAAGAGCTAGGCCAGCTGCCTTACAACATCTTCCTTCCCCTGCTCACGGCTCCTCCAGATCACCCCGAATTCCCCAGTGTTAGACTTCAAAATCCTTGGCTGTACAGCTGGCTAATGCGAGCAAAAGGCCCATTTTACAAGTGGCAGATTGCCTTGAGTGGGCACCTGGGGAACAGAAAATTAAATCAAAGCCAGAAAAAGACAGTTTCTTAAAAAAGAAAGAGGGCAAGAGTGCAAAACCTGTGGGCCAAGCTTGCACCCGGCTGCAGCTGAGTCTCAGACTCTGGAGACTTCTGTGCAAAGGCAGGCAGAGCTTAACTGCTTCGCTTCTGAGCTGTTGTGATAGGGAGGCGAAGCACAATATGTGCACTTGCCTTCAACTGTCATAGCGGGACTTGTTTTTTCTGCTCCAGGGTATGTATAAAACATTGGCTTCTGACTCAAGAAACATTTATCAAGAGAAACTACCAAGCTAAAAACAAGTTAGATTCGTATTTTTGCTTCTTGCTCAAATCCGCAGTACCTCTTAACTCCTAGAAATTCGAGAGCAAGTAGAGTGGCCATGCAAGTGCAGTGAAAGTCGAAGGTGAATGGCTTGGAAAGCCTCAACAAAAAGGGATAGGAAACAAGATGTTAAAGTGTAGAAGGTTTCTGGATAATCCTCACCATATGTGTCTGCATAAATCTTTGCAAAAGATCCCAGCGTGAAGCAGATGCTGTACTGTGAACTGGCGAAACACACGTTTCCCAGAAGGGGAGACAGAACGAGGTTCTCGTCGGTGGAATACATGCTGAGAGAGAAAGGGTTAGAGACGAGACAAAAAATAACATCAATGTTATGAACCAAGGAAGAGGCTTAAATCCCTAAGAATCACAGAATCATAGAATGTCCTGAGTTGGAAGGGACCCACAAGGATCATTGAGTCCAACACCTGTCCCTGCACAGGATAACCCCAACATTCAGACCGTGGGGATGAGGGCATTGGCCAAAGGTTTCTGGAATATCGCTAGGCTCAGTGCTGCAACTGCTTCCCTGGGAGCTGTTCCAGGGCTCCACCAGCCTCTGGGGGAAGAACCTTGTCCTAATGTCCAACCTAACCTGCCCTGGCGTCTTCCTGCCATTCCCTCGGGTCCTGAGAGAAAAGCTCAGCGCCTGCTCCTCCCCTCATGAGATCATGAGGAAGGAGTAAACTGTGATGAGGTCTCCCATCAGTTTCCTTTTCCCCAGGCTGAACAAAGTGATTTTAACCACTTCCCCTCTAAACCCTTCACCAACTCCATGCCATCCTCTGGATGCTCTCCAGTAGCTTTAAATCCTTTTTATCCCACGATGCCCAAAACTGCACCCAGTGTTTGAGGTGGGGCTCAAACAGCACCTTAAAACCGGCTGCAGCACGCTGGCCATTGGAATTTCAGGCTCAGTATCATGACTTCAAACTTCAAAGCATTAGTGAACAGAGATATTTAAAGACCTCTAACTAAAAGCGTACTCTGTACTGTTTGTTAGGTGGAGTTTTTCCTCCCCTATAAAAAGGCAGTGAAGTTGGCCAGTCAAGCAAGGCAAATAACATGGGGCTAACTAAATCAAAAACATTTTAATGAGTTCATCAGCATGCTGGACAGTATAAACTATCCCACTGATGCCAGTGGTAACTGAACAGAGACAGGCAATTGAGCCCACATGCAAATTCAGTTTGGGGCTACACAGGCTACGGCGCAGCCACACACAAACTGAAGAGAAGAATGGTCTGAGGAAATCCCTTGGATGCAGAAAAGCCAACAGAAACAACGCATTGCTGCTGTGAGAGTTAAGAGATGTCCTCCCCTTCCCCAGGGAGGGCTTTCCAAGGAGATCTGACTTCAACAATAACATCGGTTCTGGTTAGAGGTTGGGACAGTGAGTTCCACTTGGCTTTGTAACGAGTGTTTAGGAGCCTCAAGACATCTCAACCTCCACTTTGGTACACTGCCTGGAGAATCTCAGTGTGTTCGAGACATCTGAATCATAGAACGGCATGGGTTGGAAGGGACCTCAAAGCCCAGCCAGTTCCATCTGCCTGCCATGGGACACCTCCCACTGGATCCGGTTGCTCCAAGTTCCATCCAACCTGGCCTTGAACCCCTCCAGGGATGGGGCAGCCACCACTGCTCTGGGCAACCCGGCCCAGGGCCTCCCCACCCTCAGCGTGAAGGATCTGGGAGCACAGTTCCTAGTCACATGTCAACCTTCCCTACCTTTTAATGGGGGATAAAAGAACTGATCCCATGAAACTTGTCAGGAAGAGCCAATCCTGCCTAATTCAATACATTAACCCATATGAGTTTCCAATGGCTCTTCCTGTCCCATTTTCTACGATTCCACATATCAAGAGACAAACTCTCGAGGTTTTTGGCACACAGAGGGCTCATAAAGAAAAACACCTGCAACAGAACAGGGAGAGCGAACAATAACGATACATCATCCCAAACCCCTGTACCTGATCAGACCGTTAACTTCGTCTACGATGTGTCGGAGTTTGTAATAAGCATCTGTAGGGGGCAACTTCAGCTCCAGGATCAGCCGGTCTATCTTGTTGATGCACACGGTCACTGCCAGCCTTTCCTGCACCGCGTGCTTGATCAGCCTCTCCGTGTTCAGCATCACCTGCAGGGAATAACGAGCACAGATGCCCCTAGCAAAGCCCTTCACGAAATGCTGTCTAGGGCGTGACAGGCAAAGCAGCGACCCTTACATGCAGGGCTGCGAGTCAGCAGCAAAGGCACCAGCCATCAACTAAGCTTCCTGAAATACAGAAGTAGGTGCTGACCTAACTGAATTCCTTGAATCCTACCCCTTGGATATCTCTGATATAAATAACAAGCTCAGATTTAGCTATCATGGGGATGGAGATGCAAACGAGTTAAATAATCAGCCTGCAGGTCACACACATCATGTCAGCCCTGGACACAGAGGCTTGACTCCCTGTTTTGGCTGAAAAATCCCCTCAGTTCTCAAACCATCCTCCAAAAACCCTTCACCATGGAAAGCTGCCCCCATCCCAGGCCTTCACGCTGATCAAAGACTCCAGAGGAGAAGATTTGCATGTTAACCCCCAGGAGAACCTGGCACTCACCCCCTCAGCCGCATCAATGAAAAGCACAACACCGTCCGAAATACGAAGGCCGGCCGTCACCTCATCAGAAAAGTTGACGTGACCTTCAGAAACACAAAACGGTGGTGAGAACCAGAGAATGGTCAATGGCAGCAGCGCAGAGGGCAGAGAGCCACACTCCTGCTCTGCAGCTCGCTCTGGTCACTGGTATCCAGTGAGGCAGAACAGATGGAATCCTCCTCAGACAGGGACCCAGAAGCGGCTGCCAGAGCTCAGTATGGGGAAACGCTTCAGCTTTAATGCTATTTTTTGAGAATAAACACAGCAACTCATTTAACAGGCACTTTTCCTCACATTTGTTGCTGTTTTTCTCACAGCTCTGCACAACTACTTCAGGAAAAGAAGGAAAATTACTTATCACCAAAGAGAACAGATGCCTCTCCCTCCAGTCTCCTCCTGCGCTCTAACCTTCCTCATCTTGAGCTGTAACCCAACAGATGCGTCCCAAGACCCTCTTCCCTAAAGTTTGGCCTTGGTTTCTTACAACAAGCTGATCCGTAATTATGTTTCCCCACAGGAGCTTGTCAGAGGCTTGGAGGAACTTGCTAAGTCTCACTGTGAGGCAAGTGGGTTTAAGAAAAGCACATTCGCCACTGTGCATGGCGATACCTGGAAAATCCAATCCTACATGCGCTTCCCATACACTTGAGTCAAACACTTCTTCTGCCCCATTAGCCATCAATTAGACTGGTTGATCAGAACCACGAGCCTAACCAAACACCAGCTGCTAAGATGTTGCTGCTGGAAGTGATTTCAGAAGAAAGAACTCAGCTGAAGGCTCAGGATTGGGCTGGAATCATATACAACAAACACAAAACATAGGTTTCCATGTGATAAAGAAAACACCTCGGGTTTCGTTGCACCCAAGTGGCATTCACAGACGAATCAGTGAGGTTTCAGGGTATGGATTCCTTCTTTGTTTTGCTACACAATCCCACTGCAGTCCAACACGAAAGCTCCTGGAAGGCCCTTGTTAGCCACTGCTGTGTGGTTTCACTGCTCTACTCCTGACTACAGCACCAGCCAGAGGACCAAAGGGCTTAATTAGTGAGAGAAAGCTCAGTTCACGTGGTCATGTGTCTGCTCCACGCATCAAGTTGCCTTCAGCTAAGTGCACCCCAAACCAGGATTTCCAGGATTACACAATTACCTGGAGTGTCAATGATGTTGAAGAGAAAAGACTTCCCTTTGGTGTCTGGCAGAACAATCGTCACTGGAGTGCTCTTGATCCCCACTCCCCTCTGAAAGAGAGGAAACCAGGAGTACCAGTTAAAGGGAAAAAATAACAATCATCATGGAAAGATGTCAAAGACGAGCAAGGGAAAATCAGAAAGAGGAAAACAAGTAAACACCCAGCCAACTCAACCTCCCGCACTCAGGTGGCTGCAGGATCAGCTCTGGGGAGCTACCACTGCACCATCCATGCCTCATTTCACTGTGGAAGGACAGCACACAACACCAGAGATGGAAAATGTAAGGTCTTCTGTGCTTTTGCTCTTCTGCTGCTATCACCTATACCTCAAAGCTTAAGATCTGATCGCTTAGAGTATAATGTAAAGCACTAAAGCAAAGGGAAAGAAATGCTTCCCAGGGTTGTTCTGGTTATGGTGATATTGTGTGAGCAGGACAAACCAAGACTTTCATTCACAATTAACCACATGGAGTCAGAGGCCCTGGCTAAGAGGAACCAGAGAAGAAACCAGAGAAGTATGTTTATTTTGAAAGCAGAGCTCTTTCCCCCATCCATCCTGGCTGCAAACCTTTCCACCTTTTTCCCTCAGAAAAGAGGAGTTATGCTGGGATTTCATCACTGCGCAGGTTATCATCCCAGATCAATAAACCATAGAGATGAGGGTGGCAGAAAATGGAGAAAACCTGGAGCAGGGATCTTTCTGAGGCAAACAAGAGGAGCAGATCACTTTATTGATAAAGAAAAGCAAAATATGGAAGGCACAAAATGATGTTAAAATGGAGAGGAAACTGCCCACAGTAAGGAAATGTGAGTAAAGCTCAAGACAACCAGATAAACCCCATCGCTTCTTCTACAAGACTCACTCACCTCTTGCTCTGTGAACAATATGTCAGTGTAGCAAAGCTGTAAAGGCAAAGCAAAAGACAGAATGTCACATTTTGGTACCAAATATTAAGTGTGAAGCAGGACACAGTAACTCTGTGCATGGTTAAGGTGGCAAGTAAGTGACAGTGACAGTATCCAGACCAAGCTCAGGCTTCCCAGTCCTGCATTCCAACCACTGAACCACACCTTCTCCACGCAGAGTCACGCTCCTCCTGAGTGTAAAAGCCAACCCATGTCTCCCAGGGCAGGAATACACCAAGAGCTCACTCACGTCCTGGTCGTAGCGTTTCCGGATTTCTGGGTGTGTCTGTTCTATCAGGCAGTCAACAAAGCACGTCTGAAAAATAAATCACAGCAGAAAGGAGGTGACTGTGCTCAGAGAGGCAAACACAATCCCACCCCTCCAGCAGCAGCAACGGAGAAATTTGGGCACGTTATTATTTCCAGGTGGCTGGAAGAAAACCTCCAAATAACTGCGTTAGCAAGAGGAGCAGAAAGAGCCCGCGGCTGCTGCGATTGAGGGGTCAGGAGCAACAGTAAAAGCAAGAAACAAACAGATCGTTGCCACTACCCGAGATACGCTGGCTATTCACGCTACCTTGCCGTGGTGAAGATGCCCACACAGAGTCACATTGCGAATCAGCTCCGAGTTGTCCATCAGATCTGCCAGGAAACTGGGGGAATGAAACACAAAAGACTGTTGGAGGCTTCTGCTGCGTCTAAGAAAAGTAGGTGCCACTTCAACTCCGCTTTCTATCCAAGGTGCCCCTTGAATCCACTCCAAACTTTCATTCTGGCAATGCCCTGCGGAGGAAGAATCCCACTTTCCAGATGGGGAGGACAAGAGAGTTGGAGTCCTAGACAGATGGCAGTGGGTGGGAGGATACGGAGCTGGTAAAACTGCCAGCGATGGGATATTATTGAATATTTTTCTTCTCTTCTCGCCAGTATTAGAGCAAAAGTCACACCCATGCACTCGGATGATGAAATGCTTCCACTCAAATAGTGGCAGGCAGTGAAGTAAATCGTGGAGCGGGATAACAAGCACCCCACACAGTTTTAAAAGGCAGCCACAGGGCCATTAATTCTGATTTTCAGGTCTTAAAACAGTGATGGGGAAAACAGTAATGGAATACAAACCTCTTTAGAATAAGCAATGCAGCTGGGTAATGATGGGCCAGTCACTCCTGCACAGACCCTGGCCAAGTGTAATTGAGATCCTAAATTACCGACTCCTCTCAAAACTAATGGGAGGCTACGAAGCAATTGTGAGAGGTCTGGAGAAAATAACTGCTGTCAAATAATCTCCTAGTGAAAAAGACTTTAATTTCCACTGATGCAGTAGAGCGCTTAACGTGCAACATTTTGATTAAGAGCTAAAAAATACAAAAATCAATAATACTGATTAAAAGCTTGCTTATTGGTCTTAAAAGAAGGCTAAATGGGAAATCAATACCAAGCTGGCAGGTTTCTGGTTAAGTCCCACAGGGAATTTCTCCTGGCCCCATCCTAACCATTTACATCAACGAAAAGGACGAAGAGGAACTCGTTACAGATGGAACAAGCAGAAGACACGGGGATCAGGAAAGTGGTAGATAATGAAGAGGGCAGGTCATTGACTACACACAAAATGGATTGCTTGGAGAAATAAGACCCAGCAGGCACTTTGGTTTATGTCTGGCTCTATCAAAAATCAATCTGATCAGCAAACATGGCCATGCTGATGGCATCGAGGACACCCCCGAGAAGCAGCTGTTCCATAAAGGTCCCAGCATCCAAGTAACCAACTGCCTGAATACAAACCCCCTGGAATTTTGTTGGGGGACAATAACAGGGTTCTTGGCGAAGCGCAGAGGGACCATTCACCCTGGGATCTGTTTGGCACACGGGGAACGGCGCTCGGCCTGCAGATGGATTTGGGATCCATGCTATTAAAAATTGGGAAGAGCTTCGGCTTGCCAGGAAGTGGCACAAGGAAAAATGAGCCTAACGAGACACTCATGCAGCTCAATCTGTTTATCCTTGAATAGAAGCCAACAGAGACTCAATACACGTGAGGATATGGAGCCCCTCCACCCACTGACAAGATGCAGACGCTGATGCTACAGTTCACTCCAAGAAGGACATTATGGGGCTGGAGCACAGCCGGAGAAGGGAACGGAGCTGGGGAAGGGGCTGGAGAACAGGGGTTCTGGGAGTGGCTAAGGGACCTGGGGCTGTTCAGCCTGGAGAAGTGGAGGCTGAGGGGAGAGCTCATCACCGTCTGCAACTGTCTGAAAGGAGGTTGAGGTGAGGTGCGTGTTGGTCTCTCCTTCCAGGTCCTAGGTGACAGGACAAGAGGAAATGGCCTCAAGTTGCACCAGGGCAGGTTTAGATCAGATATTAGGAAACATTTCCTCACTGAAAGTGTTCTTGGGCACCGACAGAGGCTGCCCAGGGCAGTGGTGGAGTCTCCATCCCTGGAGGGCTTTAAAAGACAGGCAGATGAGGTGCTCAGGGGTTCAGTAGTGAACAGGTACAGTTGGACTCCATGATCTCAAAGGTCTTTTCCAACCAAATGATTGTATTTTTGAAAAACAACCACTTTTACTCCTTTCCAAAGTTGCATAAGATATCGTATTGTATTTTAATTTCATTTGGATTTTTTCCCAGGGAGTTTTCTCCCAACCTGAGTGTCCCAGGGGCTGCTTTGTGGGCATAACCAGAAGAAGGTTACGCTGACCTATCAACTTTGCATACAACCAGTAGCATAAAAATTCACCCTGGAAACCTGTCTCCAGGATAGACGGGAATTAGTTGAAGCCAGTGGGAGGCGAGTGGTCACTGGGACTGACCCAAAATGTCCTGGTATGAGCATGCACCACACTCTGACCATATAAATATTTCTTAGGCCAGTCAAAGGAACTTGCCTTCAGCAAACATGCACCACAAGGGTTTCCAATTATCATAGAATCATTGAGTGTCCTGAGTGGCAAGGGACCCAAAAGGATCATTGAGTCCAACTCCTGTCCCTGCACAGGACAACCCCAACATTCACACTGCGAGGCTGAGGGCGTTGGCCAAGGGCTTCTGGAATATTGTCAGGCTTGAGGCCACAACTGCTTCCCCGGGAGCTGTTCCAGTGCTCCACCACCCTCTGGGGGAAGAACCTTTCCCTAACGTCCAACCTAATCCTCCCCTGGCAAGGTAAGATTTACATCCTACTGTCAGAAAGCCAGGCACTTTAGTTGCAGAGGAGGCTACAAGGACAATCCAAGGGCTGGAGCACCTCCCATATGAGGACAGGCTGAGAGAGTTGGGCTTGTTCAGCCTGGAGAAGGAAAGGCTCCAAGGAGACCTTATAGCAACCTTCCAGTACCTGAAGGGGCTACAAGAAAGCTGGGGAGGGACTGGTTACAAAGGCCAGGAGTGATAGGACTAAGGGCAATGGTTATAAACTGGAGAGGGGCAGATTTAGGTTTGACATAAAGAAGAATTTCTTCACGATGAGAGTGGTGAGGCACTGGAACAGGTTGCCCAGAGCAGTGGTGGCTGCCCCATCCCTAGAGGTGTTCAAGGCCAGGTTGGATGGGGCCTTGGGCAGCCCGATCTAGTGGGAGGTGTCCCTGCCCATGGCAGGGGGTGGAACTGGATGATCTTTAAGGTTCCTTCCAACCCAAACTATTCTATGATTCCATAAATATGTGGAGGGAAAACTATCTGTAAAACACTTAGTCTTGCACTTTTTGCCTCTTGCTTTTGGTTTGGGAAGCAGTTGCACTCCATGCTGTGGCTTGGGTGAGAAACAAAGGCAATGCTCGTTGAAAGCTGCGCTCGTCACCCTACCTCCCACCTCGGCCTGTGAACAGAGCGCGAGGAAATTGCAGCACAGACGGCCCAAGCCTCTCGAACCCCCTACAAATTACTTACTCCATCTCATAAACGGTGACTGGTAACGTCTGCTCCATCAGGGAGAACTTTTTGGTTTTCACAGGTTTAATAATAGGCTCTGAAAAGAAGAGGAAAAACAATAAAGCACTGTTACCAGAGACCCTGAACCCAGAAGTGGCTGAAGGGAACAGGGTCTTCTGCAGACAAAACTACTGTTTGCAAGCTGGCAGAGTCTCTCAGCTCTTTATAAATGCAGCTGCACTAGACAGTCATTGCAGTTGTGTTCCACCTGCTCTGTGCTGTTACAGAAGGATCAACTGAGGCGATTTAAATTTCTCCTTAAATATCTTTCCAGGATCTGCTGATACTTGTTCTTCAAAAGGTCGTTTTCTTTGGTGTTTGTAACAATCCCCACATCTGGGTACCACTGCACAAAGAGTTTGGGGATGAGCGGGAACTGGAAAGGGGCATTAAAACTCGTGGAGGTAACTGAAGGGAATATTGTTTTCTTTCCCAAGGATCCATTAAGTGTCTTCTCCTCCCTCCGAACCTGCTTCACTGCTCCCTCCCCACTCACCGGTGAGGGGCTGCGTGTCCTCCTCCTGCACGATCGTCTCCACCTCGGGCCCGTACACCTCCTCGGCGGTGGGGTAGTATTTCTTATCCTCGTGCAGCACCACCTCCATCCCCGGGTGGTCCTCATCGTGGTCCCCCATGTCGTCATCATCATCGTCATCCTCGAGCTGCAACCAATGCTCACGTTTAGGTGCTGCGGCACCAAAGCGCTCAGCAAACACCAACCACTCTGACGGCACAGGCTCGGTGCTGTGGGGTGAAAGAGCCACAAACCCAGCCAGGGAACGCGGCCCCAGCACCTCGCATCCATCGGAATAGGTGCTTTCTGTAAGCAGCAAGCCTTCTCCTGCCGAAAACGAACAGCCCCATGCAGACAGGGCCTCGCATCCCTCACTCAAAAAGAATCGTAAAACGGTTTGGGTTAGAAGGGACCTCAAAGCCCCTCCAGTTCCACCCCCTGCCAAGGGCAGGGACACCTCCCACTGGATCTGGTTGCTCCGAGTCCCATCCAACCTGGCCTTGAACCCCTCCAGGGATGGGGCAGCCACCACTGCTCTGGCCAGCCTGGGCCAGGGCCTCCCCACAATCACAGCAAAACATTTCTCCCTAAGATCTCATCTCAATTTCCCCTCTTGCAGCTTCAAACCACTCCCCTCATCCTATCCCTGCCCTCCCTGATCAAGAGCCCCTTCCCAGCTTTCCTAGAGCCCCTTCCAGCACTGGAAGCTGCTCTAAGGTGTCCCTGCAGCCTTCTCTTCTCCAGGCTGAACAACCCCAACTCTCTCAGCCTGTCCTCGCATGGAAGGTGCTCCAGCCCTCGGATTATCTCCGTGGCCTCTTCTGGACTCGCTCTAACAGCTCCATGTCCTTCCTGTGCTGCAGAGTCCAGAACTGGACGCAGGGCTCCAGGTGGGGTCTCACCAGAGTGAAGCAGAATCCTCTCCCTCGCCCTGCAGGTCCCACCACTATGGACACAGCCCAGGATGTGGCTCACACACGCAATCGAACCACGCTCCCGCACAACCCAACCCCGACTACGCACAGACAGTGTTTCCAGATAAACTGCAGGAACATAAGACTGGAAGGGGTTCCCTCCAGCACTTCCCTCATCATGGCACAACTGCCCCTGCTCTCCTCCCTGCCATCACCGCTCTCCTTTAGTGCCTGGGGAGTCTTGCTCTGCCTTTAACCTGAGGAGCTGAGCTCCTTGGACACCACTACAGCATCAGCACATGTTACCAAAGGCCCAAAGACCTCCCTGAACATACGTGGATGCTCCATTTGACTAAACACAGCTTTAGCTACAGATTTGAACTGCAATTCAAGCCTTTATGTCTCCCCTCCAGAACAGGAAGAGGAGGGTGTTTTTTCCTGAATCCTTTAAAAGCCAAACCCAGTCTGATCCTCAGGGGTCAAAGCCCAGCACTGAACAAAGTGTTCACCACAAGCACTTTGAGACCCTCACCACAAGAAGGATGTTGAGGCTCTGGAGCGAGTCCAGAGAACAGCAACGAAGCTGGTGAGCGGGCTGGAGGTGTTTAGCCTGGAGAAGAGGAGGCTGAGGGGAGACCTCATTGCTCTCTCCAACTACCTGAGAGGAGGTTGTGGAGAGGAGGGAGCTGGGCCCTTCTCCCAAGGGACAGGGGACAGGACAAGAGGGAATGGCCTCAAGCTCCGCCAGGGGAGGTTCAGACTGGACAGTAGGAAAAAATTCTTCACAGAAAGGGTCATTGGGCACTGGCAGAGGCTGCCCAGGGAGGGAGTTGAGTCACCTTTCCTGGAGGCATTTAAAGGACGGGTGGATGAGGTGCTGAGGGACACGGTCTAGTGATTGATGGGAATGGTTGGACTCGATGATCCGGTGGGTCTTTTTCAACCTGGTGATTCTTTGATTCTAAAGCCTCACAGCAGAGCCAGAGCCCAGCCCTGCTGCAGGGGGTTCAGGGCGAGATGAGCCCATACCCAGCTCTCAGCAGACCTGCCCCTCCACCCAGCCCACTCCTCACCTCATCCAGATCCTTGGATTCTCTGCCCAGATCATCCTCGTCATCGTCCGAGTCCAGCTCTGGCCCGATGTAGTTCCCAAACTCATCATACAGGTCGGTGTCCATGCTGGGGGTGGGGAGGGGATGAGGAGCTGCGGGCCCTATCTGGAGCACCCACCGACCCCAGCTCCAGCCGCAGCCTCAGGCACCCGTGGTGCCGTGCACCAGGGCTCCACATCTGGCCCCAATCCTGACCCCAGACCCCAGCACCCACGGAGCCGTGCGGGCCCTGCTCAAGCCACACACAACACCCACTCACTGCTGTGCCCACCGGGCTCCCTATCCGGACGGGCCCCGATCCCAATCATGACTCCAGCCCCGATCCTGGCCGCTGTCTCAGTTCCAACCCCCATCCTCAGCGCTCCCCATTCCCTGGGCCTTCCCTGCTGCCAGCCTGAAGGCCCCCCCGAGCCTTCCCTGCTGCCAGACTCGACCCCAATCGCCCCGGCCTCGTTCCTGCTCCCAGCCCTGCTCCGCCCCGGGCCCCGGGCTGCCCTCCCCGTCCCCTCCGCGGGCCTGGCTCCCCTCCTCCCGCTCCCGGCCCCGGCCCGCACCGCACACCCCCCCTCCGAGTTCCACCCCGCTCCCAGTCCTGCCCATACCGCCCCGGAGCCCTCACCGGCCCCGGTCCCACTCTGCTCCGCTTCCGGTCCCAGCACCGACCCCGTTCCGAGCGCTCTCTCCCCCGACCCCCGGAGCTCTCCCCGCCCCTGCTCCTGGCCCCGGCCCCGCTCCTCCCCTGCCCCGGCCCAGGCCCGGCTGCACCGAGCGCGCCCCCGGCCTCACCCGGCCCCGTTCCCTCCGCGGCCCCGCTCTCTCCCGCCGCCGGCGCGCGCTCCGCCACGAAGGCCCCCGGGCTGCCCGCGGCGCCTGTCGCGACAGAGCCTACACACGCCGCGCGCACGCGGGGCAGGGCCGACTTTGTCAGAGCAGCCCCGGCGGGGGCCTCGGGCATTCGAGAGCGCGGGGCCGTTTCTGTCAGGCGCGGCGCGGGCAGCCCCGGCGGGGGCAGCCCCGGCGGGGGCCTCGGGGAGGGCGTCCTGGTCGCCATGGAAACGGGAGGGAGCGCGGCGGAGCGGGAGGGACAGAGCGAGGGGCCAGGCCTGTCGCGATAGTGAGAGAGCAGGGGCTGTCGCGATAGTGATTGGGCAGGGGCTGTCGGGACAATGAGGGGCAGGGGCTGTTGCAGCAGTGATTGGGCAGGGGCTGTCGCGATAGTGAGGGGGCAGGGGCTGGCGGGACAGTGAGGGCCATGCGGATGTCGTGATAGTGAGGAGGCAGGAGCTGTCGTGATAGTGAGGGGGCAGGGGCTGGTGGGGTAGTGAGCGAGCAGGGGCTGTCATGATAGCGAGGGGCCGGGGCTGTCACGATACAGAGAGTATTCCTCAGGGGCTGTTGGGATAGAATGAGGGCCCAGGGCTGTCGTGGTAGTGAGGGCCCAGGGGCTGGCCGGAGAGAGCGAAGGTGCCAGTGGCTGTCGCGATACAGCAAGGAGTCCTCAGGGGCTGTCACGATAGTGAGGGTGCAGTAGTTGTCATGATACAGCGAGGATTCCTCAAGGGCTGTCAGGATAGAGCAAGCACCATGGAGCTGTCACGATAGTGAGGGCCCAGGGACTGTTGGGATAGAGCGAGGGTCCCTGGGTGTCAGCAGTGGGCAGGGCTGTTGTGATACAATGAGGATCCCCAGGGCTGGAGCTGTGTCAGAGACCTGTGGGGCTGTCACGATAGTGTGAGGGTCCCAGGGGCTGTCACGATAGCAGCAGGGTTCCCAGTTGCCCTGGCAGAGCTGTTGTGCCAGGCATGAAGGTCCCTGGAGCTGCTGGTGTACGTGGCCTGGCAGGGCTGTCACGACAGGAGTGGGGTTCCCAGCACTGTCATGACAACAACAGGTTTCCCAAGGCCAGCCCAGCAGGCTGTCACGATAAGAGCAGGGCTGTCAGGACAGGGGTGGAGCCCCATGCTGTCCCTGTCCCATTCCCGCTGTCCCCACAGGTTGGGTGGGGATGGAGGCTGACGGAGCCCTGGACGCGGTGGCACTGGAGCGGGAGCTGAGGGCAGCAGTGGCGGCCGACGAGCGGCGGGAGCGGGAGAACGCGGCCAAGCTGCGGGCGCTGCACCAGCGTGTGGCCTCCTACGAGGAGTTCAGGTCCGCGGGGACGAGGGGCAGGGCTGGGCGCTCCCAGACGGCTCCATCTGTCCTGGGACAACCCAGTCCTTGATTGGCTTTGGAGCTCTCCCAATTTTGGGAGCTCAGACCCAGCCGTGAGCGGGGACGGTGCTGGTTTCCATGCTTTCTGCTCTGGGTGACAGTGAGCGCGGCTTGGCGGGCAGCAAACCCAGTTCCTAAAAAGATCCCAGCGCCGTGGCGTGGAGCCACGGTGGCACAGAACCTTCACCGTGCATAAGATTTGCCCCCTGGAACGGCTGGCGGCTGTGGGACACGATCCCAGATGTTCCCCATCTCCAGGGCAGGTCCCTGTGGTGGCCACGCTGTGGACCAGCAGTGGGGTGGTTCCCTCTCCCTGCCCTGTTTCCGGTGGTGGCACAGGAGAAGGGGGTGACGTGCGTCCCCATGGCCCCCGTCCAGCGTGGTTGTGCTCCAGAATCCATCGCCATGTTCTCCAGGGTGGTTTGTGGCCCTGGCATGGCAGGGGTGCACTCCCAGTGCCCACCAAAGTCCTGGATCCACCTACAGATCCCTCTGAGCAAGTCCCTGCCCCTTGACGTCCACAGATGAATCTGTAGGTGGGTCCAGGACTTCAACGGCCCCTCAGCAGACTGATACGGGACTGGATTAAATTCCATTCATCTCTGCCTGCACTTGGTCGGGCCATCTGATCCCTGAAAGGCAGGAAAACACTTCAAAATGACATTTTCTCCCCCAACATTCCTGCCAGTCCCTGGAAAAGATTCCATTGTGATTTCAGGGTGGTTTATCCTCGTGTTGGTAACTAGAACTTAGCTGAGGGAGGTACCGGAGCAGCTCTTCTCTGTGGGTGCAGCATCTTCGCTCAAGTAGCCCACGCTGGCACAGGGGCCGAGACCTGGACCCCTTCAGGAGTCTCCTGCTGGCTGTTGGGAGGACTGACTGCAGGGATTCATCCCACGGGATGAGAAGAGCCACGTGAGCCGCTGAGTCCGGCTGCTGTAGTCAGACACAGATGTCAGTGGAGTAGGATGCTGAATTCAAATGACTCCACAAAGCTGTGCCTGCCCGGCCTGCTGTGAGCTGCAGAACACTCTCTTGGTCCTGAAGAATTTGGGTCTTTTCTCTGGAAGTCCTAAAGCCACGGAAACTTCAGTGTGCCCTAAAGAAAGGGCAGGAAGAAATAACATTATTCAGGCTCTAGAGGAGCTGCCGGGTGGAGGTGCCACAAGCCATCCCCGTGCTGGGGAGGAACCACGGTGCTGCAGGTGATGGGGAAATTCCTGCCCAGCTTGTCCTGATCTTGAATTCACATGGAGTGTGTGAAGAGAATGTGCCCGTTGAGCATCCCATGCAAAGGCTGCTCTTTTCTTCTGACCCATCTCTGATGCTTCATGATCTCATTTGAATCCCAGTCTTGTTTGATGGAGCCACAGAATGGTTTAGATTGGAAGGGACCTGAAAAGGTCACCCAGTTCCACCCCCTGCCATGGGCAGGGACACCTCCCTCTGGATCCTGTTGCTCCAAGCCCCATCCAACCTGGCCTTGAACCCCTCCAGGAATGGGGCAGCCTCCACTGCTCTGGGCAACCTGGGCCAGGGCCTCCCCACCTCACAGCAAAACTTTTCTTTCTAAGATCTCATCTCAATCTCCCCTCTTGCAGCTTTGAAACGTTCCCCTCGTCCCATCCTTGCACTCCCTAATCAAGAGCCCCTCCTCAGCTTTCCTGGAGCCCTTTCCATACTGGAAGCTGCTCTAAGGTCTCCTTGCAGCCTTCTCCTCTACAGGCCAAACAACTCCAACTATCTCAGCCTGTCCTCGTACAGGAGGTGCTCCAGCCCTTGGATCATCTCCATGGCCTCCTCTGGACTCACTCCAACAGCTCCATGTCCTTCCTGTGCTGCAGACTCCAGAAGTGGACGTGGGGCTCTAGATGAGGTCTCACCAGAGCAGAGCAGAGGGGCAGAATCCCCTCCCTCACCTGCTGGTCCCACTGCTCTGGATGCGGCTCAGGATACAACTGACTTTCTGGGCTGCAAGTGCACATTGCCAGCTCATCTGATTTTTTGACCACCTGTATCTCCAAGTCCTTCTCTGCAGGGCTGCTCCCAATCTCTTCATCCTTGAGTCTGTACTGATATTGAGAGTTGCTCCAACCCAGGTACAGGCCTTTGCACTTGGCCTTGTTGAAGTTCATGAGATTCACAGGAACCCACTGCTCCAGCCTGCCCAGTCCCTCTGGGGGATACATGTGGCCCAAACAGATATTGCTTTAGAGAAGAAGCTGAAAGTACTTGATCTTGCTAAATATCCCATCCCTCTTCTTGTTGCCTGTAGGAACATTGTGCTGGCATCACACCTGAAGCCCCTAGAGAAGAAGGACAAGATCGGAAAGAGGGACATCCTGTGGAATCCTTATGCAGCCCACGCCAAGGCCCCACAAGCCAGTGACGTGGAAATACCCCAGGTGAGGGAGGCGCACTCCAGGACTTCCAGTACCTGAAGGGGCTACAAGAAAGCTGGGGAGGGACTTTTTGCAAAGACATGGAGTGATAGGACAAGGGGCAATGGCTGTAAACTGGAGAGGGGCAGATTTAGACTAGACATAAGGAGAAATTTCTTCACTATGAGAGTGGGGAGACCTTGGTCCAGGCTGCTCAAAGAAGCCAGCAGTGGCCCAGGTGGCCAAGAAGGCCAATGGCATCTTGGCTTGGATCAGAAACGGCGTGACCAGCAGGTCCAGGGAGGTTATTCTCCCTCTGTACTCAGCACTGGTGAGACCGCTCCTCAAATCCTGGTGTCATTTCTGGGCCCCACACCACAAGAAGGATGTTGAGGCTCTGGAGTGAGTCCAGAGAAGGGCAACAAAGCTGGTGAAGGGGCTGGAGAACAGGCCTTGTGAGGAACGGCTGAGAGAGCTGGGGGTGTTTAGCCTGGAGAAGAGGAGGCTGAGGGGAGACCTCATTGCTCTCTCCAACTCCCTGAAAGGAGGTTGTGAAGAGGAGGGAGCTGGGCTCTTCTCCCAAGTGACAGGGGACAGGACAAGAGGGAATGGCTTCAAGCTCCACCAGGGGAGGTTTAGGCTGGACAACAGGAAAAAGTTTTTCATGGAAAGGGTCATTGGTCCCTGGCAGAGAGGGGGAGGGGGTTGAGTCACCTTCCCTGGAGGTGTTTAAGGGACGAGTGGATGAGGTGCTGAGGGACATGGTTTAGTGATTGATGGGAATGGTTGGACTCGATGATCCGGTGGGTTTCTTCCAACCTGGTTATTCTATGATTCTATGATCTTTAAGATCCCTTCCAACCCAAACTATTCTATGATTCTATGAGTTTGTGCACATCTAAAAATCACTCCAGAATAATCTGGGCATAAAATAATGCTGGATTTATTCAGAACTATCTCTACACATGAGCAAGCCTGCAAAGTCCCCAGGAGCACAGGTGTCTGGATAACTACAGGGATCATCTTGGCTCCTACTTTGTGTCTGGGAAGACCTTCCACCAGCTGCTTCCGTAGGAGTCTGCTTCAGCCCTGTGGGAATGTGAGACCAGCTGCACAGCGCCAGAGCAGGGCTCCTGACGCCCTGCTGTGTGGTGGCCAGCAACAGATTCTTGGAGAAGAGTGCCCTCCCTTGACCACGCTCTTCCAGCTGGCTGCGGTTTGGAGATCAAGAGCCAGGGCTGTGCATCTGGATCCTCACATCTAATAGCCCCAGATCACAGATCTGTGGATGCAGCCAGTGCTTTTTCACCCCGCTGTTCAGTTTACACAGGATATGGAAAAGTGCTGGGGTTTGTGTAAAACCTGCTGTCTGATGAGGCCTCTGGGTGCTCCTTCTTTCTTCAATTATGGTTAACTGTGACTAAACACCTTCTCTCCGGGTTGGTTGTGATTTGAGTGGCATCTGTCCTGCCTGTTCTCGTGGTCTCTTCCCACGGTGGTCACTGGACATGTAGCCAGGAATGTTTCCCATAACTGTTTCTCGTGGATCTGTTGACACTGAATTCCATCTCCCTGTTTCTTAGGAGATCTTTTTGCAACTCTTCTAGGCAGCTTCATGTTTGCTTGGACTGAGCAATGATCTCCCCAGAGCAAATTCTGCTCCTAATCCCATTAGCGCCTGGGCTCTGATCTCCAGGGCTTCTCCATTCTGTGTTTAGACACAGCCCGATGTTGCTGTGCCTTGTTCTCACTCTCTCTATAAAAGCCTAAATATTTTAATCCTCCTTCAGTGTGTGCGTCAGTTAAGTCAGCACAGACTGATGAGTTCAGCAGTTCAATTACATTTTGTATAAAACAGGATTTCCTTTTATCTGGAGATGCCACATTGAGCTTGGCTCTTTTCCTGCGAGCTCTCTGCTGCAGACCGTATGGATGCAGTACGTTAGAAGGTCTGTTAGGGCCAGCTGCATATTTTCTAGGGTTTGCATCTCATATCTTTTATCACCTCACCCTTTTGATTTGCATCATGGTGCTCAAGATGGAACTGAGGTTTTCACTGAACTACGCTGGTCTCCAGGAGATCCCTTCCTGAGTAGGGATCCAGACTGGGCAGTGGGTCTGCTTCTGGTTAGAGCTGGGGTTACTCCATGCTGATCTGTGCTCGTTCATGCCGGGTTTCAAGTTGCATCCATTCTTCCATTATTTTACCCTGAAGTTCTCTAGTTTCTGTGGTGCTTGGGTTCAACCAGGCCAAGTGCTGGGTCCTGCACTTGGGTCACAAAAACCCCACACAACTCTCCAGGCTTGGGGAAGAGCGACTGGAAAACTGCCCAGCAGAAAAGGACTTGGGGATACTGGGTGATGGTGGCTGAACATGAGCCAGCAGTGGCCCAGGTGGCCAAGAAGGCCACCAGCATCCTGGCTTGGATCAGCCATAGGGTGGCCAGCAGGAGCAGGGCAGGGATCGTCCCCCTGTGCTCAGTGCTGGTGAGGCCAAACCTCGAATTCTGGGTTCAGTTTTGGGCCCCTCAGTGCAAGGAGGACATTGAGGGGCTGGAGCGTGTCCAGAGAAGGGAACGGAGCTGGGGAAGGGGCTGGAGCCCAGGGGTTCTGGGAGTAGCTGAGGGACCTGGGGCTGTTTAGCCTGGAGAAGAGGAGGCTGAGGGGAGAGCTCGTCACTCTCTGCAACTGCCTGGAAGGAGGTTGTGGTGAGGTGGGCGCTGGGCTCTCATCCCAAGTGACAAGTGATGGGATAAGAGGAAATGGCCTCAAGTTGTGCCAGGGGAGGTTTAGATTGGATATTGGAGACAACTTCTTCACTAACAGAGTGGTGAAACCCTGGCAGAGGCTGCCCGGGGCTGGGGGGGAGTCTCCATCCCTGGAGGGGTTTAAAAAACCGTGTGGCCGTTACACTTGAGGACAGGGTTTGGTCACCACTGTGGGGATGGGCTGACAGCTGGACTGAATGAGCTGAGGGGTTTTTTCCTACCTTGATGATTCTATGTTTCTATATTTCTCTGTCTTTCTCACAAGCCTTATGCAGCCCTTTGTGGTATCCAAGCCTGGACTAAAACCATCTCAGCCCTGCACAGGTTGATCAGGGAGGGAGGGGATAAAAATCAAGTGGGAACAAACCAAAAAGAACTAACTATTTTTTTCCTTCAGGAACTGGATCAACTGCCCAGAACATCTGCTGAATTTTACAGAGATTGGCGCAGATGCTTAAAAAGCGGAAAAGAAAAATACCAGCTTCTGCTTGAACTCGGAGGGGAGGCCTTGGGCAGAATCTTTCAGGCTGATTTGGGCTTCGGCCTCCTGGGTGAATTCCTTACAGTGCTGGCAGAGAACGTCTGTCCTCAAGATGGAGATGCCATTCTTCAGATCTTACAAAGCCTTTCGGGTACCAAGCGCTTCGGGTTAAACGTGGATCTGCTGAATGAGCTGGAGAAGGAGAGTAGCAGGGATTTGTTTAGGAAGCTGCAGAGCATGAGCTGGAATAATGGGACCACTGGCCAACCCAGAGGCCCAGCCAGCTGCGAAGCAGAGAAGGAAACCCACCTTGTGGACATCAGGTTGCAAAAGGAGGAAAGGATACTGATGGAGCTGATGGAATGTTACCAGGTCAGCTGAAGGCGCGAAAGCACCAGGGTCATGCCGAGACAGTGCAAAAGAGGCTCAAAGCTTGACTTTGGCATCAGATGTTGTGTGAAACAGAAAAATTGGATATTCTTGGAGCACTGCTGTGTGTTTGTCTGCATCTGGGACCCCCCCAGAGCAACAGTTCTGCACAAATAAAGGTTAGGTACAGAGAGGGTTGTGTTGTGATGCCTGGGTCAGGGTGTCCTCACAGAACGGCTCTGTCAGAGTCTCATAGATGAGGAGAAAAAGTGAGGGAAAGGAAAACTCAGCTGATGGTTTTGGAAGAGAAACCAAGCCCAAGTAATCCCTTCCCTTTTTCATCATTGTGGGGTTTTAAGAAGTGTAAGCAATGACACTTTGTGTTTAACCATGCAGCAGAACGGCTGGTGGAGGTGGAAATGCTGTGCATGGTGGTCTGTCTGGGACTGATCCATTATTATTCTACCATAACCACTGATGATCCTTTGAGGCACTTGCGTATTGGGCTTTGTGGCATCTCTCGGGGACATCTGCATCCCTGCAGTCTGCTGTGGGTGCCGTTCCTCTTGCTTTTGCATAACACTTGCAAATCGGAGGACTAGCAGAAAGCTAAAGTCTTAAATGTAATGATGGAGGTCCTGGAGCTTCCCAAGGTTGGGATGGAGGATGTTGATGCTGGAACAGTTCTGGTACAACCGTTACAGTTCTGGTGGAATAGCCAAAGTGCTTTGAGCAGTCAGGGGCTTGGACTCATCCTGTGTCAGGAATGGGAGCAGCCTGCTGCATCCCCATCGCTTAAGGAGGGGCAAAATCCCCATGGTGTGGTGAGAAGACTCAGGAGAAATGAAGAATGGGAGAGGTTATGTGAGTATTTATGGAAGGATGGACTGTTAGACCAGTCAGGATTGGTTTCCCAGTTCAGGGTCTGACATGAGCATCTGCTCAAGAAGTGCCAAAAGCTGAGCTGCAAGCCCAGCCAGAGGCAGTGAGGAGCACACAGCTCACCTGCACCATTGGAGAGAAGTGCTTAGGGCCTCCAGGGTTGGTTCCAGCATCAGCCCAGGCAGGGGTGATGGGAATAAATGGGCTCACTCAGAGAGGAGGAATCTCAAGCATTACCTGTGCTTCAGCTTCACCCTTGGAAAACCAACAGGGAGGTGTAAAAGTCTAAGCACCATGTTTGAGATCTTTCCTGGGCTACAGAGGCCAGCTGCCATCACAGGAGGATCTTCTCTGGGTTCATTGTGCTTAGAGGGATCAGAGAAATAATCAACATTTATTGCATGAGTCTTTCAAGAAGAAGTTGGCATTCCTTTGTTCCAACCACGCTTTCAATCTCTGCATCTCCTCCCTGTGCTGTGCTGCATGAACGACCTGCCTCTTGGTTGCTGGGGGCACAGACAACAATGCTCTAGAGCAGCTGGGAGAGGTTCTAGAGTCCGTATCCCAGGAGACGGTCTGTGTCCAGGAGGACAGATCGCTTCCCAGCAGGTACTGGCTGGGCTGGGATAGTTCAGCTGCTGTTTGATCCCTGCTGCCAACCCCAAGAGCTGCAGGCAGGGGGGTGTTTGCAAACCCCACCTTTGGTGAGCGAGGGGGTGTGGGCATCGCCCCTGCCTGGTGTTGGCACTGCTGACCCTGCATCAGGCTCCTGCATCCTTGTGGTGGTGGGGTTGGTTCTGCTGACTGCCATGGCCGTGAGGATGCTGGGAGCCGCCGTTCTCCTCTGTGTGGCCGACGGTCTCCATGCTTTTGCGATCGACGAGAAAGGAGACATATTCAACAGGAAGGCTTGTCCTGCTTTCCTGATGTTCGTCAACGTCGCTTACTTGGCTGGCATGACCTTCGAGCTCCCCTGCAACTGCAAGCCCAAAGACGTCTTATCTGTAGTCTGGTACTTCCAGAAGAACATGGACAGCCCAAAAACCACAGTCCTGACAGACTTTTCCGGCAATGTGGTTGTTGACTCAAGTCGTATCCGCACGGGCAGCGACATTCTGAAGCGTTTCAGTATCCGGATGTTCAGTCTCATTGTCTTCCAAGCCCAGGTGATGGACTCAGGCCACTACCTGTGTGGCACTGAGAAAGGGGACTTCTTTTATGGCTACGACGTGGACGTGCAGCCCATCAAGAACATAAGGGTGGCTTTTGTGGACAGAAACCAGCACGTCCAGGATGACTCCACGGAGAAGTTCTTCAGCTTCTTCACCGCCTTCTGGGACTGGAGCAGATGTGACCGCTGTGGGGTGAGAGGCGAGCAGCAGCGCATCGGGCTCTGCTACGTGCGGAGCGCCAAGCTGCACCCTCGCTATCAAACTGCCGTGCCCAACGTCACGTCCTGTGGCTCAAAGGCTCTCCCTGCACATCTGCAGTGGTCTGGCCACCTCCGGGGACCCGAGATAGCCATCCGCAGCTGCCTGACCCCTTGCCGGAAGAAGGAGGTCCCCAAAGAAGGCGTGCAGGCCATTTCTGATTTAATTTCCAAGCTGGGTGCCAAGCCCTGGCTGCCCCGTGTCCCCACACAGTTTCACAAACAGCCCGTTGGAAGTGGCCTGATCATCACGTGCCCAGGAGCCCGACCCGAGCACGCCGTGGCCTGGGACAAGGAGTCCGTCCGGCTCTACCGCTCCCGCTACCTCATCGGTGTCAACAAGAGCATGCGGATCTTCATCGACCATGGGAACCACCTGCACATCCAGCAGGTCCAGGACGATGATGAAGGCACCTACTACTGCTGGCGGGAGGGCAGGATGGTGGCCGGCTTCCGGCTCCGGGTGTCCTACCTGCCCCGGCGCTGGCGGACCTTCGATGACCCTGAGACCATCTACGCTGTCAAGGTCATCGGTTTAAGCTACCTCGTCATCTGCGGCCTCTTCATTGTCATCCACGTGTGCCGCTGCTGCCCGTGGGCGTTGTGGTACCTTGCCAGGAGATAGAGTCTCCACTGCGGCCACGACAGATCATTCCGACTCCTTGGACCACCTTCCCGTTAGAGATTTCCAATGTTCTCATCCTCCCTTTTGGGTTGAGAGCGTGACAGTGAGGACCGACGTGGAGAACTCCTCGTGCTGCAGATCCCTTATGGTATTTCCCACCGCCTCGAGCTGTTCCCGGCTCTGCCGCTGGCTCGCGGGGTTGTTTTAAGCTCAATGTAGTCTTTTCAAAGAATACTTGGAGCTGGCACAGGATTTTCTGGCAAAACTCTATAAAAAGTCCTTGAATTGCATCAGTGATTTATTAGAGCTGGTTTTCTAAGAGGATGCTAAACAGATCCATCAAACTATTTTAATCCCATTAATTCTTGCTCATCTTACCTTCGTATTTAGCTTTTTTTCATTGCTGAGAACTCCGTGTACCAACATTCCACAATGTTCTATGCCCCTTTGAGCCACTTAGCTGAGAACACCCTTTTTTTTTGTATTTTGGCTTAAACATTATTTCGTTGTTGAAGGAAAAAAGATATTTTTCACATTAATGTGGTGATTTTCTTCAGATATTTCCCTGGGTTTTGGTTGTTTTTTTTAACTTGCCCAACCCAGCACAGACTTGTGAGTTGGTCTTTATGTCTGACAAAATTATTATGGGTGTTCTCCAAAGAGGATGGCATCTCTGCAGGGTTTAGGTGGCCACTTGCTTGCTCCTCAGCGTAGAATCATAAAATCATTGAATTGTAGAATAGTTTGGGTTGGAAGGGACAGTTAAATGTAATCCAACACCCCTGCCATGGGCAGGGACACCTCCCACTGGATCAGGCTGCTTAAAGCCCCATCCAACCTGGCCTGGAATGTCTCCAGGGATGGGGCATCAACCACCTCTCTGGTTAACCTGGGCAAGGGCCTCCCCACCCTCAGCATAAAAAATTTCTTCATTATATCCACTCTAAATCTCCCTTCTTTAATTTAAAACCATTCCCCTCATCCTATCCCTGCACTCCCTGATCCAGAGCCCCTCCCCAGCTTTCCTGGAGCCCCTTTCAGGGCTGGAAGCTGCTCTAAGGTCTCCCTGCAGCCTTGTCTTCTCCAGGCTGAACGACCCCAATGCCCTCAGCCTGTCCTTGTACAGGATCCATACAGCCCTTGGATCATCTTTATGGTCTTCTTTGATAGAGGATTCATTCCTGTTCATGCATAAAAGCCTTCTTATGGTTGTGCAGAGCAGTGGTGGGCGCCCCATCCCTGGAGGGGTTCAAGGCCAGGTTGGATGGGGCTTGGAGTCCCTGATCCAGAGGGAGGTGTCCCTGCTCATGGCAGGGGTGGATCTGGATGAGCTTTGAGGTCTCTCCCAACCCTAAACATCCTGTGATTCCATGATTCTTAAGGAGGTCCAGCAGGCTCATCTCTGCTCCTTTTTTGTCAAGAATGTAGCGTGGGGATTTCAGCTTTCCCAAGAGAGATCCCGTTGTCTGGGAGGGCAGCCTGGAGGGCCACAGCAATGCTCAGGCACCCCGAGTCATGGTAGATGCTGTGCAGGATTTCAAATCCGCCATCAGCCCCTGCTGCAGCCCAGCCCAGGAGCTTCCCAGACCTTCAGCCTTGATTTGTGTGGGGAAGGAGCTGGATGTGGGGCTGAAGACCCCCAAGCAGATCCCCACTTCTTCTCCCTCTTGGGAAGGGGAGTTCTCCCACCCCACTGTGGGCTCCGAGGGGGTTAATCCTGCCCCCACCTCCCCTGCCATCCCTTTCGGGTGTTGACCATGAAGCATTGGCTGTGCCTTTGGGTGCAGCCCTGAGCTTGCATCCCCTGGTGACTCTCAGCTCACTCTGGGCTCCCGAGGGGTCTCCCCACCCCATCTAATCCCAAATAACCCTCGGCACTGGCTGCGGGGAGGCGGATTGCAGGCACAGCCGGGGAAGCAGAGTTGTCGCGTTAGCTTTATTTCTCATCTCGGCGGCCGCGGGGGTTAGTGCATTAATTCAGCTGCGACGTGGGCTGCGAAGCTCCAGCTGCTCCCAGGGGACTGAGCCTCCTGGGCCACCACCATCCCAAAGCTGGGCAGCACCCAGCTCTCCTGTAGCTCCTCCTGCTCCAGGAACGACCTCCCTGTAGTTGGGAGCTGCAAAGCGTGCTCAGCACCTGAGCCAGAGGACCAAGGGGTGGCATCCGAGTGGCATCCCGTGTGCTCATACAGGATGGCTGGAGCAGATGATCTCAAAGGTCTTCTCCAACCTAATGATTCCACGATCCTATGATTCTCATCCTGAAGGACTTACAGAGTACGAGAAGCGCTGCTGGTCACTGCTCGTACCTTAGGAGGCATCAGGGCAGGGTTTGCTCATGATCAGTAGCTAAGTCGAAGGAGGGGACGAGGCTGCGGGCGAGCACCGGGCTGGCGCTGGCCCTGGCGTGTGCTGCTCAGGGGGAGCCCAGGGGGATGGAGCTGGGGACAGGGCTACCTGTAGCCCAGGGACAAGGGATTTCTTCCCACCCCACCTTGAATGCCCATGCGGGGAGGGGGCTTGGTCTCTGCGGGGCAGGGGTGGTGACAAGGCAGCCCTGGTCTCTGAGATCAAGTGGGACAAGGGTGGATAAGGACATCTCTGTTTGTCCTCTCCCACCACTCCTGGATCGCTGGAGGTACCGTCTGCTGTGAGATCCCCACTTTGACTCCCTCCTCATCCTCCTCTGCTCTCCCCTCCTCTCCATTTTCACCTGCATGGGACCCCCCACCTGTGACCCCACCTGTGACCCCCAGGGTCACCCCTTGCCATGAGAACCTCCGAACTGTTCTTCCTCACCATGGTGATGGGGACACGGTGGTGGTTGAGCACTGACAGGGATCAGGACAGCCCCACAGCTCTGTGCCCAAGGTGCCCTTGAGGCCACCCAGCCCACCACTCACTGCAGCCCCACAAACCACCCCAGCATCCCCAGGAACCCCTCATTGTCCCCATTTCATCACCCTGCCCCTCCATCCTCCTCTTCCTCCTGCCCGTGCCTCTCGGCTCAGCCCACCCATTGCTTGAGGACAGGGAAATGTCCCTCACCACCTTGCACCGTGCACCGAACCCTGAGGGTGCTCAGGTCCTGGGGGCACTGGGGAGATGCGGGGTGGCCTCCTGAACCAAGGAGAGCACAGCGAGGTGGGGTGCAGCAAGAGATGCTCTTGGCACCACCACCCAGTGCGTGAAGAGTGAAACAGGACGGACTCTCCGTGGGCATTGGAGACGAGCGTGGGCACGACTCCACCACCACCAACCCCTTGGTGCCGTGGGAATGCGGCAGCAGCCTGGCAGAGGACCTGGGCTCCTCCTGGAGCTGCTCATCTCCCCTCGGCATCGCCCCTCAGAGGGTGTGTTGCCAGCCCCGAGCTGGGTGTCGGTGATGGAGCAGCAAGGGGTGGACAGGAGGGAGATGCCCCATGCTGAAGCACCACCAGCTCCTCCCGCACCCCATGCCAGGCCACTGGGCTCCCTCGCAGCATCGGACGGGACCTACGGCTACAAACGTGCGGCTGCTGCGGCTTGCCCACCCTACGCCACCTCCTTGTGCTCCTGCTTGGTCTCCTTGATCACCTGCAGACAGAGGGAGAGGGACCATCACCCTGAGCTCGGGCTCTGCTACATGCCTGAGCCTGCAGGGCTTATTCAGCTTGGGGACAGGGACAATTTCCTTTATGAGCTCCCAGGCTTAGCTCCATCATGGTCCAGAGCCAGCTCATGCCATGCCAGCAGGGCACAGGGAACACTGGTTCCATGCCTGGGCTGCTATGAGGGATGGTCGCCCCATGTGCGTGACAAGTGACCACCTTGGGGACATCCCATGAGGAGGCAGAGGTGGAGGGAAGGCAGCATGGGTGACACAGATGAGGACTTCCCACCTCTCCGTCTCTGGTCTCCACAGTTTTGACCACGATGGTCCTCTTCAGATGGGCTTCTGACACAGATTTAGTGTCCAGGCTGCTCTCTAGGGGACAGGACATGGTGGTGACCCAGTGCCTGGGGCATCGTCCCTCCATCCATGGTCAAGTGGAGGGGCCCAAAGGGAACAGATTGGGCTGGAAAACCCTGAACCATGAGAGACAGCGGCCCTGGGGACATGACCAGCCTCAGGGAACTGTTGGCCTCAGGGACATGGTTGGCCTTTGGATTGTGACTAGGGACACGATTGGCCTTGAGGATTTATTTGGCCTTGCGGATGTGGCTGGCTCTGGGAAGAGATTAGCCTTGGGGACACAGCTGGCACTGGGGACATGATTGGCCTTGGAGATGTGGTTGGTTGTGGGGATAGGGGTGGCTTTGGGACACAATTGGACTTGGGGACAGGGCTGTCCTTGGGGACCCAGTTGGCCTCGGATATGTCATTGGCTTTGGGGACATGATGGGCAATAGGGACATGGTGATGTGGTCAGACAGTCTTAGGGACATCATTGTCCCTGGGGCCTTGCTTGGCTTTGGGGATGTGGCCATGGCACCCTCCTCCCCACATTGTGGGAGAACCCAGGCGCCCTGGTTCCTGGAGATTCAGAGGAAAAAACTCCTGGTCCTGCTGGATGGGACAATGATGGCTGAGATGGTGTCTCCTCCCACGGATCCCCCAGAATCCACCCCTGCTTGTGCCACCACCCTGTCCTACACGTGGCCGTGGCCTCACCTCGGATCTGCAGGTTGGAGAAGCTCTGCACGGGGACAGTGATCCTGCAGGAGCCACAGGGAATGTTGGGAGAGGCTGGGGTCCTGCTGCCCAGCAGCTCCACCCTGCCCAGGGCTGGAGCAGGAGGGCTGGAGGATGGTCCCCAAGCAGGTGAGACACCCCAGAAGGACCACAAAGACTTGGGTTTGGTTTGGGGCATGGCTGGGGATGGGGAGAGGGGCGGATGGACCTCCCACTCTGCCATCACCTGCTCTCCTCGCCCTCCAGCAGCTTGCGGTACGTGGCGATCTCGATGTCGAGGGCCAGCTTGACGTTGAGCAGATCCTGGTACTCCTGCAGGTGCCGGGCCATCTCCTCCTTGAGGCTGCGGGTGTCCTCCTCCAGCCGCCCCACCGTGTCCTGGTAGCCGGCCGTCTCCAGGGCGTAGCGCTCCTCCAGCTCCCGCAGCTGCCGCTCCAGGGACTCATTCTGGGGGCCCATCAGGGGACATGACACCCTCCACAACCACCTTCTCGCAGAAGCAAGGGGCTCTCCATGTGCCTAACCATCTCCCACCCTTGGGGAGCTCTGGCCTGTGGTCCCTGTTGCTGTACCAGGGATCCTTGTGGTGGTGGTCACTCCCCGAGCCCGTGTCCCCCCGCAACCTCACACCCCACAGCCAGCACCCACCGAACCCCGCAGAGCCTCCAGGTCGCAGGTGAGGGCCTGGAGCTGCCGCCGGTACTCGTTGGCTTCTTGCTTGGCCGCACGCAGGGCCTCGGCGTGCCGGGCAGCCGTGTCCGTCAGGTCTGCAAACTAGTGGAGGGACACGTGACACTGGATGCCACCACGCGGCAGGGATGTGTCCTGGTGGCACACGGCACAGGGATGCGACCCCAGTAGCACCTGGCAGGGAGAAATGTCCCTGCGACCGCAGGGTGGTGGGATGGTGCCCATGGGACATGTCCTCAGTGTCTAGTGGTGAGGGGGCTGGAGAACAAGAGGAGCGGCTGAGAGAGCTGGGGGTGTTTAGCCTGGAGAAGAGGAGGCTGAGGGGAGACCTCATTGCTCTCTACAACTACCTGAAAGGAGGTTGTGGAGAGGAGGGAGCTGGGCTCTTCTCCCAAGGGACAGGGGACAGGATGAGAGGGAATGGCCTCAAGCTCCACCAGGGGAGGTTCAGGCTGAACATTAGGAAAAAATTTTCATAGAAGGGATCATTGGTCCCTGGCAGAGGCTGCCCAGGGAGGGGGTTGAGTCCCCTTCCCTGGAGGGGTTTAAGGGACGGGTGGACGAGGTGCTGAGGGACATGGTTTAGTGATTGATGGGAATGGTTGGACTCGATGATCTAGTGGGTCTCTTCCAACCTGGTGATTCTATGATTCTATGTTCCTGCTCTTGTGGGATGGTGCACGTGGGCCATGTCACTGTGGACAGAGCTCCTTAGGAACTGCACCAACGTGACTCACCACAAAAGACACGTCCCTGCTCCCCACAGGAACCAAACCAGGACATGGGACATGAGCAGGGACAGCAGGGATGCCAAAACCCATGAACCACCACCAAGAAGAACCGCTCAACCTGGGACACCTTCTCAGGTGTCCTGCTGGGAGGGGACAGCCACCTCCGAGCAGATCCACCCAACCCCAGGGTGCTCAGCCCCAGCCCTGAGGAGGTGACACCCAACAAGGGGACAGCCAGGCCAGCCAGGCTCCCACCGCACCTTGGACTTGTACCACTCCTCGGTCTCCTGGGCGTTGGTGGCGGCCACGGCCTCGTACTGGCTGCGGATGTCGCGCAGGGCGGCCGTCAGGTCTGGTTTGCTCGCGTCCACCTCGACGTGCACCCGCTGACGGGCCAGCTGCTCCTGCAGCTCCCGCAGCTCCTGGGGGGCAGCGGGGGTCAGCCCAGACCCCCCGAGCTCCGCGAACCCCCCGAGCTCCGCGAACCCCCAGCCCCTGAACAGGATTACCTCCTCATGGACTTTGCGGAGGAAGGCGATCTCATCCTGCAGGGTCCCCACCCGACGCTCCAGGTCCAGGCGAGCCAAGGCGGCGGCGTCCACCTCCTGGCACCGCGGAGGGATTGTCCCCAGGGCTGCCGTGTGGCCCTCCTGGGCTGCCCAACCATGCCCACCCCTGCCCCATCCTTGTGTACCCCTGCCCCTTTCTGCCCCTTTCTGCCTCATACTTGCCCCTTCCTGTCCCTTTCTGCCCCATCCCTGCCACATCCCTGTCCCTTTCTTCCCATCCCTGCTCCTTTCTGCCCCTTTCTGCCCCTTCCCTGCCCCTTTCTGCCCCTTCCCTGCTCCTTTCTGCCCCTTCCCTGCTCCTCTCTGCCATCCCTGCTCTTTTCTGCCCCTTCCCTGCTCCTTTCTGCCCCATCCCTGCCCCATCCTTGCCCCTTTCTGCCCATCCCTGCCCACCTCTGCCCCTTTCTGCCCCTTTCTCCCCATCCCTGCCCCTTTCTCCCCATCCCTGCCCATCCCTGCCCCATCCCTGCCCCTTTCTGCCCCTTCCCTGCTCCTTTCTGCCCCATCCCTGCCCCTTTCTCCCCATCCCTGCCCATTGCTCCCCATCCCTGCCCATCCCTGCCCCATCCCTGCCCCTTTCTGCCCCATCCCTGCTCCTTTCTGCCCCTTTCTGCCCCATCCCTGCTCCTTTCTGCCCCTTTCTGCCCCGTTCCCAAAGGGGGGCTGAGCCCAGCCCTGCTGCCCCCCCGCCGCAGGATGGGGTGCAGGATGCGGCCCCTGCTCACCTGCCTGTAGGCAGCCAGGCTGCTCTCAGCCTCCAGCCGCAGGGTCACCTCGTCCTGCAGCCTTGGCGGAGCAGAGAGAAACCGTCACCCAGTCATCACCGTCACCTTGATCCCTGATGCCACCCATGTACCTGCCACCACCCCGGCTACCCTCGTCCTGTTGGCCACCCTGATTCCTGGGGACACCCCAGTCCCCATCCTGGTTCCAAGGGCATCCCCGTCACCACCTTGACCACCATCCGAGCGGCTGCTCTGATCCCTGCTGCCCTGGTTCCTGTGGCCACCCCAGTCCCCATTCCAGTAGCTGCCCTGACCCCGGCAATGACCCTGACACCCATCCCAGTGGCCACTCTCCTGTCCCGGTGGCCACCTTCGTCCTCAGGGCCATTCTAGTCCCTGTCACAACCTTGATTCTCCTCACCATCCTGGCCACGGTGGCCCCAGGACCACCCCAGGCCGGGCAGCGTCTTACTTCTGCTGGAGGTTGCCCAGGTCCTCAGCAAGGTTGTCCCTCTCGATCTCCAGACGGGCCTTGGCGGTGGCCAACTGCTCCACACGGTGCCGCAGGTCGCGCAGCTCCTCCTGGTAGACGTCAGCCAGACGCGAGGGTTCCTGGTCCCGTGCCTGGTTCAGCTCCACCACCAGCACCTTGTTCTGCTGCTCCAGGAGACGAACCTTCTCGATGTAGCTGGCGAAGCGGTCGTTGAGCTCCATCATCTCCACCTTCTCGTTGGTGCGCGTCTCCCTGAACTCCGAGTTGAGCGCCGCGGCCAAGGAGAAGTCCATCTTGCCGGTCCCCAGGCGAGCACCCACTCGGGGACCCAGCTGGGTGCTGCGGGGCGCCCGGAGCCGGCTGGGAGAGCTCATGGGGAGCACCCGCTGCCCCGAGGTGGCGGTGCCAAAGCGGCGTCCGTAGGAGAGCCGTTGGCTCTCCATGCTGGCCGGCTGGCATGGTGTGTCCGGCGCAGGGGGTTTTATAGACCTTGGAGAGGGGAGGCTGCCTCCACTGGCCATCCCATCTCTGGTCACCAGCCAGGGAGCCGGAGGGCCAGCACAAAACCAGCCTTTGTGGCGCCCGATGGGGGCGGATGCTCCCTGGCATCCAGCCCGGCAACCGCAGCCTGGCCCCTGCCCACCCCCAGCCCCACGGCGAGTGCTGCCAGGGCCTGGGGGCAGCACTGGGGGGGCACAGAGATCGGTGGCCACAGGCACCCATGGGTGCTGGGTGCAAGGTGGGTGAGCACCAAGGGGCTTGGTGAGCACCTCAGAGTGCTGTGGGTGCTGGGTGCAAGCTGGGTGAGCATCAAGAGGCTTGGTGAGCACCATGGGGGTAGAAAAAGCAGTTGGTGACCATGGGCACCCATGGGACAACAGGGGGTGGCTGCTGGGCATGAGGTGGGTGAGCACGAGGGGCTGGGTGAGCACCAGGAGGTGCTGTGGGTGCTGGGAGCAAGGTGGGTGAGCACCAAGGGGCTGCCCCATCCCAGGAGGGGTTCAAGGCCAGGTTGGATGGGGCTTGGAGCAACCGGATCCAGTGGGAGGTGTCCCCATAGCAGGGGTTGGAACTGGATGGGCTTTGAGGTCCCTTCCAACCCAAACCATCCTGTGATTCTTTGCACCACCACATGCACACGCAGAGCACCCTGTCACACACACACGCTCGTGTGCCCTCACTCCCCCCATCGCATCCCCCCGGGACAAGCCCCAGCACTGGCCGCTTGGCATCAGCCGCCGATCCCCGTCTCCCAGCGGGCCGAGGCACTTTTCAGGCTGGCTGGCAGCGTGGGCAGGCTGCTCATTAAGACAGGCTGCTCATTAAGGCAGGCTGCTAATTAAGTGTCTGAAGCCTCACCCGTCCTTTCCACCCCAGTGGGTCTGTACAAGCGCTGGACGGGGCTCGGGACGCTGGGTCCCCTTCCAAGTGCCGGGGGGGCTGATGGTGCCACGGCCGCGTGGCCACGCCACTAGTCACACAGGTACTGGGTTTGGGGGGTCATTGCACCCCAGCTGGCACATAGAGGGGGGCAGCGAGGGCCAGGACCCCTCCCCAGGCAGGGGCCGCCTGCCAGGGGCTTTACCGGGTGGCTGAAAAGGGCTTTGTGTGCGCCCAGAGCCAGCGCTGCCCGGCACAGCCGTGGGTGCCCTTTGTGCCGCGGCCCCGCGCTGCCGGGAAAGGCTGGGTGACCGATCCAGGGGTGGCGACCGTGATGGGCACGGGGTCGCGGAGTCATGGCCACCAACTGGGGCTCGGCCAAGCCTTGGGGACGCGCCACGCATAGAAAGAGCTGTTTGGGGGAGCGTGAGGAACACGCGGTGACCTCAGGTTGGATTGCGCTGAGAGGCTGTGGGGACAAAGCCAGGGGACAGGGGGGCCCTGGGGTTGCTGTGGGGATGGGGACGGGGATGGAAACACGGATGGGGACAAGGACAAGACTCGTCAGCTGGCAGCCAGATGGCAGCCGATGGCTAGGAAAGGGTCCCTGCCTGTTTGTAGCCTGGGACTTGCAGCCCAGCCCCGTTGGGCCACAGCCACCACCGCTGGGGACACCAGCTGGGGAGGGTTGTGGTGAGGTTTGTGTCCCTGTCGGTGCAGCCTGTGGGGACCCAGAGCCCCTTGGGGACTCAGTGGTGGCACTGGGGTGGCTCTCAGGGACAGCCTCTCGCTCTAGCCCCAGAAGCTCCTCATCCCCTGGGTGCCTGTGGCTTTGCCCACAGAAACACCCGGTTTGGGGCACCCGTGCCTCCCAGAGGGGATGTGGGGTGTCCCCAGCCCCAAGATGTGACATCCCTGGGGACAGGGACCTCAGTCCTGTGCACTTTGACAGGACGAGAGGGAATGGCCTCAAGCTCCACCAGGGGAGGGTCAGACTGGACAGTAGGAAAAAATTTTTCATAGAAGGGATCATTGGTCCCTGGCAGAGGCTGCCCAGGGAGGGGGTTGAGTCCCCTCCCCTGGAGGGGTTTAAGAGACGGGTGGACGAGGTGCTGAGGGACATGGGTTAGTGATTGATGGGAATGGTTGGACTCGATGATCCAGCAGGTCCTTTCCAACCTAGTGTTTCTGTGATATTCTATGACTTTCCAAAGTCCCCCAGGGTGCGGAGCCCTTGTGGGATTGGGGGACAGAGGAGGGTGGTGGGGGCTTTGGGAGCTGGGAGAGCACCCCTGCTGCTCCCCAGGGATTCCTTGTCTCCCAGCTCCTCCGGGAGCAGCAGGGATCAAAGCATGGGAAGCTGTCACTGCTGGCAGGCAGAGCTGGGCTCTCTCCCCCTCCTCCTTCCCAGCCCCCTCTTAATGAGACAAACTGCGAGAGGGCTGGAAGTTTTAATTAGCAGCTTCCAGCCTCTGGGAAGAGCAAGGCGAGATCCGGCACTACCAGGCAGGAAAGGGGGGCAGGAGGAGTTGGTGACGCTGGTGCTGTGGGACAGCAGCGTGCCCGGAGCCAGGGCTGACCTCTCTGTCCCGCTCGGAGGGTGCCAGCCAGGAGCTGCTGTGGCAGCCAGATGTGTCACGGTGCCCAGATGTGCCCTGGCACAGCTGGAAAGGGCTCGGGCGAATGGGCACAGACCCCAGGCAGGGATGCTCGGAGCTTTCCCCACCCCAGGACTGGTGTCACGGGCAGATGAAGTGGGGAGCACAGGGGACAAGGGGTGGCAGCAAGAGAATTCCAGCATGGAAACGCTCTCCCCATCCCCGACCAGAGCCAGGAGGGCAGCAGCCTCCACCGGCCATTGCCTGCCCCCTAGGACACCCAGCAAAGGGGCAGGAGGTGCCCACGGGGGCCCCGATGCTGGGAGACGGGAGGGAGAAGGGCAGGATGTCATCCAGAGGGACCTGGACAGGCTGGAGAAGTGGGGCTGTGCGAACATCATGAGGTTCAACAAGGCCACGTGCAAGGTCCTACATCTGGGTCAAGAAAAACCCTGTTGTCATTACAGGCTAGGGGACAATGTGACTGAGAGCAGCCCTGAGGAGGACTTGGGGTGCTGGTCGATGAGGAGCTCAGCGTGAGCTGACAGTGTGCGCTCGCAGCCCAGAAACCAACAGTGTCCTGGGCTGCATCAAAAGAAGCGTGGCCAGCAGGGACAGAGGGGATTCTGCCCCTCTGTTCCTCTCTTGGGAGACCTCAGCTGGAGGATTGTGGCCAGTTCTGGAATCCTCAACATAAGAAGGAGGTGGAGCTGTTGCTGGGAGTCCAGGGGTGGTCACAGAGATGATCCGAGGGCTGGAGCACCTCTATGGGGCCAGGCTGAGAGAGCTGGGGATGTTCAGCCTGGAGAAGAGAAGGCTCCAGGGAGACCTTAGAGCAGCTTCCAGCGCTGAAAGGGGCTCCAGAGAGGCTGGGAAGGGACTTTTTACAAGGACATGGGGTAATGGGATGAAAGGGTATGTCTTTAAAGTGGAAGGAGAAGATTTAGATTGGACATTAGGAAGAAATTCCCGGTTGCCCAGAGCAGTGGTGGCTGCCCCATCCCTGGAGGTGTTCAAGGTCAGGTTGGACGGGGCTTGGAGCAACTGGATCTAGTGGACCCTGTCCCTGCCCATGGCACAGAGGGGAACTGGATGAGCTTTAAGGTCCCTTTCAACCCAAACCATTCCACGATTCTGTGTTTCTAAGAGGGGAAGCCCCACAGGAGCCCATCCCGGGAGCAGGGGGAGAAGAGGAGCTGGAGGGGATCCCTGTGGGGCTGCAGGAGGGACACGATGGAGCTCCGGGGGAGTGGGAGAAGCTTGGGGCCTGGGCCGGGGGAGCCATCGGTATCAGAGCTGCATGGGGGGAGCAGGGGCTCCACTCCTTGGGGTTCTCATCCTGTCCTTCCAGGGGAGAGAGAGAGGAGAGAGAAGGGGATGAGGCATCTCCTAGGGAAAAAAGCAGCAAACCCAAGTACATCTGGAGGGGGAGGAAGGTGCTACCCTTCTCCCCTGGCTTCCTCCTCCCTCCTGCCCTTCTCCCAGCTCCCTCCTGCCCCTCTGCCCTGTCTCTCTCCTTCCTCCTGCCCCTCTCCCCAGCTCCACCCTCCTTCCTGCCCCTCTCTCCCAGCTCCCTTCACCCTTCCCCTATCATAGAATCATAGAATCACCAGGTTGGAAAAGACCCACTGGATCATCGAGACCAACCATTCCTATCAATTCCTTTGGGCAAAGGTACCGTGGAGCAGGAAACCAGACAAGAAAAAGTGAGGAGAGAAACTGCTGCTCTGGTCTCCTGGAGCAGAAATATCACTCCTGATTCTGCTGACTCGCACACACACACACCAGGTTCCCTGGAGACAAGGGCTGCCAGCGGCTCCTGCCGTGCCCCGGGCTGCCGGAGATGCTGGTTCACCTGAATCGCTCTACAAAGCAAGGCTGGAGCTGCTCCCAGCATCGCCCGCTGAATAGAATCATAGAATCACAGAATCACCAGGTGGGATAAGACCCACTGGATCATCGAGTCCAACCATTCCCATCAATCACTAACCCATGTCCCTCAGCACCTCATCCACCCATCCCTTAAACCCCTCCAGGGAAGGTGACTCAACCCCCTCCCTGGGCAGCCTCTGCCAGGGACCAATCACCCTTTCTGGGAAAATTTTTTTCCTAATGTCCAGCCTAAACCTCCCCTGGTGGAGCTTGAGGCCATTCCCTCTCGTCCTGTCCCCTGTCCCTTGGGAGAAGAGCCCAGCTCCCTCCTCTCCACAACCTCCTTTCAGGGAGTTGGAGAGACCTCTGCGGGTCTGTGGGCAGACGTGGTTGGCTCCACAATAGCCTCCTGATGGACCAGGCGTTCTTGCTCCTCAAATTCAGGAGAAAATTCAGGAGAAAGGAGGCTGATGTCCTTCAGGAGGAAATACTGATTATGAGCAGCCTTCAGGAGGGCAGGAATGAGCCTGGGACAGCAAGAGACCAACTCAAGAACCAGGCAGCAGGTGAGCTCGACCCAGTGTCCCCAGTAACAGCGGCTCAGCACCACCAGCATAGAATCATAGAAATTGATACATATTGCACCCAGTGAATCATAGAATCATAGAATCACCAGGTTGGAAGAGACCCACCGGATCATCGAGTCCAACCATTCTGAGCATCCCCTCAGAGGCCCCTCCCAGGGCAGAGCAGAGCCTGTTTGCAGAGTTTTGGGGAAAGAGAGGCAAACTTGGAAGCTGTGAGGTACCCAAGGAGTAAATCTCCTGCAGGAGAAACTGAGCTGCGGGTTGTGTGGTCACCTGCTGGTGACAAGGGGCCAAATGGCATCCACAGACCTCACCAGGCTTGAGGCGCTCTCAGCTCGGCTGGAGGCTGAGGGAGATCCAGCAGGCAGCGAGGCCGGGCTCTCAGGAGACCTTTCTAAGCAGGTTCCTTCTGCCAGGATGCTTGGGGCAGAGGCAGCAGCAGATGGGGCCACGGGAACCTGGCCAGGGCAGGACCCGGGGGAGCTGAGGCACGAGGAGAGACTTCACAGAGGAAATTTCAGGACTAACAGCACACACTTAAGGCTTGCAGAGTTGCTGTGCCTGAAAACCTTCCCTGCTGTCTTTCCCAGGAGAGATTATCCTGTGGGATTAGAGAGCGGACAGGGGGCTGCTCTCCTCACACCCACCCAGAGGCACTGAGACCACCCAACACCCAGCAGCCGCGGTGACTCTGGCTGAGGCAGCTCCGCGGGGCTCCTCTCAGCTCAGGGTCACTTTGCTACCAGCCAGGAGCCACACAAGTGGAATCATAGAATCATAGAATCACCAGGTTGGAAGAGACCCACCGGATCATCAAGTCCAACCGTTCCTACCAAACACTAACCCATGTCCCTCAGCACCTCGTCCACCCGTCCCTTAAACCCCTCCAGGGAAGGGGACTCAACCCCCTCCCTGGGCAGCCTCTGCCACTGCCCAGTGACCCTTTCCATTAAAAATATTTTCCTAATGTCCATCCTGAACCTCCCCTGGTGGAGCCTGAGGCCATTCCCTCTCATCCTGTCCCCTGTCCCTTGGGAGAAGAGCCCAGCTCCCTCCTCTCCACAACCTCCTTTCAGGGAGTTGGAGAGAGCAATGAGGTCTCCCCTCAGCCTCCTCTTCTCCAGGCTAAACACCCCCAGCTCTCTCAGCCGCTCCTCATAAGGCCTGTTCTCCAGCCCCTTCCCCAGCTTCGTTGCTCTTCTCTGGACTCGCTCCAGAGCCTCAACATCCTTCTTGTGGTGAGGGGCCCAGACTGCACCCCCAGCATTCCCTTTCCCACCTGGAGTTGCTACAGCCGTGCCCAAGCCTTGTCCCCACCTGGTGGAAGGGGAGACCCTGGACCACGGCTCCGTTCTCCGGATCCTCCCAGGTGGCCCCAGGTCTGGCAGGTCGTGGATCTGTTCCTTGCACCCCTGGAGCAGGGAACTCGGTGGGAAGCGGAGGGTTGGTTCCCTGGCGGTGAGCAGGGAGAGAAGCTTTGGGTCTCAGGGTGACACACAACCCGGTGTCCTCTCCAACACCAAGTCTGGGACCTCTTCCCGCAGCTGCAGCGGGAGCAGGTGACGATGCTCTAACGCAGAGGGAGCTTGGGAGGGCTTTACCACCAAATTGCTGCGGCATCGCTCCTCAAAAGCCCTTTTGGCTGGAAAGCCCAGTTCCCAGACTGGGAGGGTGAGCCCAGCGGGTGTCCTGAGCAAGCACCGCAGGGTCCAGATCGATCCCAGCTCTTGGTGACCGTGACCCAGGCACAGGAGGGGACCCAGCTCAGCCGCAGCCAGGCTGGTAGGAAACAAACACCTCACAGCTCTGGTTCTGCTCCCTGGCCTCAATCCTCCCGCGGGGAGGTACGTGATGCCAGGGCTCTTGTCCAAGTGGTGCCAGGGCTCTTCTCCAAGCCCAGCTCGGTGTAGGTAATTCCTGCTCCCATTGTGCTGTAGGCAAACACTGGGAGGAGAAAGGGAGGATGCTTGAAAGGATCCTTAATTAACAGAAGCCGCACAAGGTCCGTTCTTGACTGGAGAGGAGAGCTCTCTGCAGCAGCCCCCGCAGCAGGGTCACCTGCAGGCTTTGCAGAGACAGGCAAAGCTCATTACCCTCTGTGCTGGCCACGCCGGCCCTCGGTACAATTCTTTTAACTCATTTCAGCCTCGCTAATTGAGCAGCTGAGGGCTGAGCGAGTCCCCAAACCATCACCTGCTCACAGACCGTGCTCAGCTCATGCCGACGACCCTTCCCTCTCACAGCCGAGCAGCCCCACTCCCCCCCCTGCCCCCAGAAGGATTTTCCTCTCCCACATCTTGTAATTCATCCCAGAAGCTGTTTCTTCTCCCACACCTCATAACCCATCCCATTTCTTCATATTTCAGCTCCCTCTCAGAAGCATCGTCCCCATCAGAGCAGGAGACACCCTGCTTGCAAGGGACACAGAAGCCCCACAGCACCCTGAGACATCTCCGCTTCAGCCTGGATCCCGCTCCAAAGTTCAGCATCCTCCAAGATAAACCCATGGCCCCACCTGAGGCCACTCAGGAGCTCCTGCCTGGAGCACAAATATTTTCTGGGCCTCGCTGAAGGCATCACAGCTGCTGAGGATGCTGGTGGGCATGGTCTCCTCCCCACAGCCCCAACCGAAACCCATCTCCAGCCCCTTGCCCTGGTGCTGCAGGTGGGGAGAAGGTGGCTCTGGGCTGGGAGATCCTGGGTGGGGGGCTCACACACTCTTGGGAGAATGAATGGAGGGGAAGCCCAGGGCTGGGCAAGCCTTGTGTCCCCCACCTCTCCTTGTCCTGACCCCACCAGTGCTCCTGGAGCCCCCCAACAGCTGCTCAGATGCCCAGACCACACAGCAACCCTCCACCCCTGCAAGCCCTTCAGAGCCAGACGCCCATAGACTCCCCCAGGCCCCCCTAGGTTTCCTCCAATTCCTCCCCATAGCACACCACCCCCCCCCAAAGGCCCCCACAACCCCCCCTCACACCCCAACCCCCCCCCCCCCCACTGTGCCCACCCCACTGGGAAGCCCTTCTGGAAGAGGGGGGCTGAGGGGAGACCTTCTTGCTCTCCACAACTACCTAAAAGGTTGTAGAGAGGAGTGTCTTGGTCTCTTCTCCCAAGTGATCAGTGAGAGGATGAGAGGGAATTAAGCTGCGTCAGGGGAAGTTTAGATTAGAATCTAGGAAAAATCTCTTCACCGACAGGGTTCACAAGCACTGGCAGAGGCTGCCCAGAGACGGGGTGGAGTCCCCATCCCTGGAGGTGTTTAAAAGGCAGGTAGGTGAGATGCTTGGGGACATGATTTAGTAGTGGACAGGTACGGTTGGAGTTGATGGTCTCAAAGGTCTTTTCCAACCTAATGATTCTATGATACTGGGAGAGATCCTCATCTCCCTGTCTCCCCATCCCCATCTCCCCATCCCCCCATATTCCCATCCTCATATCCCCATCCCCCCATACCCATCTCCACATCCCCATCTCCCCACCTCCATCTCTATCCCCATCTCCACCTCCATCTCTCCATCACCCCATCCCCATCTTCATCTCCCCATCCCCATCTCCCCATACCACCATCCTCATCCTATCCCCATTCCCATATCCCCATCTCAAACTCCCCATCCCCATCTCACCATTTCCCCATCTCCATCTCCCACCTCTATCTCCCCACCTCCATCCCCACCCCCATCCCCATCTGCATCTCTCCATCTCCGCATTTCCCCACCCCCACCCCCATCCCTCCATCCCCATCCCCATCTCTCCATCTCCGTCTCCATCCCTCCATCTCCATCCCTATCTCTCCATCTCCGTCTCCATCCCTCCGTCTCCATCCCTCCATCTCCATCCCCATCCCTATCTCTCCATCTCCATCTCCATCCCTATCTCTCCATCTCCATCTCCATCCTTATCCCTCCATCTTCATCCCTATCTCTCCATCTCCGTCTCCATCCCTCCGTCTCCATCCCTCCATCTCCATCCCCATCCCTATCTCTCCATCTCCATCTCCATCCTTATCCCTCCATCTTCATCCCTATCTCTCCATCTCCGTCTCCATCCCTCCATCTCCATCCCCATCCCTCCATCTTCATCCCTATCTCTCCATCTCCATCTCCATCCTTATCCCTCCATCTTCATCCCTATCTCTCCATCTCCGTCTCCATCCCTCCATCTCCATCCCTATCTCTCCATCTCCATCTCCATCCCTATCTCCCCATCTCCCCATCCCTGTCTACCCATCCCCATCCCATCCCATCCCATCCCATCCCATCCCATCCCATCCCATCCCATCCCATCCCATCCCATCCCATCCCATCCCTCCATCCCCACCCGCTGCTGCTCCCGCTCCGCTTTCAATCCCCGCTCCAGGACCCTCCCCCCCGCGCTCCCATTGGCCGCTCTCGCCCCCCGCGCTCCCATTGGCTCCCGCTCCCCTGGCCCCGCCCTCCGCCGCGGTGCCCGACGGGAGTTGTAGTCCTCCCTCGCCCCGGCCGCCGCCATCTTTGCCCCGCCCCATCTCCATCTCTGCCGTCGACGCCGAGCGCTGTCTGGGGCCCTGAGGGGCTCGGGGTTCCTCTGGGGCGGCCACACCAAGTCACCGTGAGGGGCACCTCCTCGCAGCCCCAGCCCTAACGAGCCACACGTCCAGCCACCGCCTCATCCTGTTAGTTAGTGCTGAGAAATGAGCACTGGGGTCTGGGAGACACACACACCCCCCATATCCCCAAAGCCTCCTGTCCTCTGGCCCCACCGCAGCCACACGCGAGGCTCCCAGCGGTTCTGTGGGACTCAACCGTGTCCCCACCGCAGAGGGGACAGCGGAGGGGACACCCTGACATGGGCTGTGGGGATGGGGACATGGCGGTGGCAGCAGCCCCGGTGTCACAGAATCACAGAACCACCAGGTTGGAAAAGACCCACTGGATCATCGAGTCCAACCATACCCATCAAACCCATGTCCCTCAGCACCTCGTCCACCCGTCCCTTAAACCCCTCCAGGGAAGGGGACTCAACCCCCTCCCTGGGCAGCCTCTGCCACTGCCCAATGACCCTTTCTGTGAAAATTTTTTCCTGATGTCCAGCCTGACCCTCCCCTGGCGGAGCTTGAGGCCATTCCCTCTTGTCCTGTCCCCTGTCCCTTGGGAGAAGAGGCCATGGTGGTGACAGAGGGGACCCCAGTGCCTGGGGCTGGGAATCTGCTCCTGGCACCCCTAGTTGGGCCAGATCAGAAGCCGAGCGGGGCAGGGTGGTAGAAGGAGCCCATCCCCAGGGTGGAGGACATCGTCCTTGCCACTGCTGGGTCACCCCGTGACTCTGAGTGGCCCGACTGTGTCCCCCCTGCAGCAGGGACACCAGAGGGGTCACCACGCTGTGGGGCTGTGGGGATGGGGATGTGGTGGTGGCAGCCCCAGCGTCCCCACGGGGGTGGCAGAGGGGACACCAAGCACTTGGGGACAGGGGTTGGTTGTGGAAGCCAAGCGTGGCTGGGTGGCAGGAGGAGCCAGTCCTCAGGGTGGGGGACACTGGCTCTGCCACCTCGTAGCTCTGTGTGGCCCCACCGTGTCCTCCCTGCAGCGGTGACGGGGCGGTGGTGGCACCCCCAGTGTCCCCGTGGAGATAGTAGAAGGGACACCAGAGGCTGGGGACAGGGGAGCCACTCCCAACATCTCCAGCTGGGACAGTTCGGGAAGCCGAGCAGGGTAGGGGTGGCAGGAGAACCCCGTGCCCAGGGTGGGGGACATTGGCTCTGCCCCAAGGAGGGACACAGACTGCAGACGGGGAGAGGTCACAGCTCTGCTTTACCACGGAGGCATCGCCCCAGGGTGGGCAGCGAGGGGTCTGCCCCCCGCAGCCCCCCAGCTCGGGGCCGGACGGGGCGCCCGCACCGACATCTGCGCATCCTGTACATATTTACACACTGGCGGGGACCCCGGCATCGCCCGGGAGTGGGGGAACAGTGGGGAGCGGGGCCAAGCAGGGGACGGGGTGCAGTGGGGCAGCACACGGGGTCCCCAGCCCCCTGGCCCCCACCCCAGCCCTGAATTAGCAGCCATGGGGGGGGAGTTAATGGGAAAGGGGGGAAACGGGGAACCAGAGATAGCCTGGAGCACCGTAGGGGGGATGCTGTGGGGCTGGGTGGTCATGAGGGATGCCATGGGGGGGATGCCGTGGGGCTGGGTGGTCATCAGGGAATGTCACGGGGGGGATGCCGTGGGGCAGGGTGATCCCCGGGGGATGCCATGGGGCTGGACATCTGCAGGGCGATGCCGTGGGGCCAAACCATGGTGGAGGGAAGGCATGGGTTGTTGTGGGATGCCAAGGGGGTGTGCCGTGGGGCTGGACAGCTGCAGGGGGATGTTGTGAGGCTGAGTGGTCATTGGGGAATGCCATGGGGGGCTGGGTACCCACAGGGTGATGCCGTGGGGCTGGGTGGTCATTGGTTGATGCTGTGGGGCTGGATGGTTGCAGGGGGATGCCGTGGGGCTGGGTGGTCATTGGGGGATGCCATGGGGTTGGGGGAATGCTATGGGGCTGGGTACCTGCAGGATGATGCTGTGGGGCTGGATGGTTGCAGGATGATGCTGTGGGGCTGGGTGGTCATTGGAGGATGCTGTGGAGCTGGATGGTTGCAGGGGGACGCCATGGGGCTGGGGTAATGCCGTGGGGCTGGGGGGATGCCGTGCGGCTGGGTGGTCACTGGGGGATGCCGTGGGGCTGGGGGGATGCCGTGGGGCTGGCCATCTGCGAGGCGATGCCGTGGGTCCAGGTTCAGTCCGAGTAGATGATGAAGCCGGAGAAGGTGCTGTACTTGTTGTTGTTGCCGCCGTGGGCTTTGCCCCCGTCCAGCTTGATGAAGACCTCGTCCCCCGCGTCCAGGTGCAGGATGACGCTGTTGCTGGCGTAGTCGTAGTTCTGGTCGGCGTCCTGCGCGATGGCACTGGCCCGAACCTGCGCAGGGGACACCCGCGTTACCCGCCTCCAGGGCCACCTCGGCCTCGGATCCCGCGGGACACCTGGGGTCCCAGCTCACCCGCAGCTCGGGGAGGCGTGGGGCACCCGGATCCCCCCCAGGAGGACAGGTCCCACACGGAGGTGGCTTCTCCAAGCATCGGCCAGAGCCTCTCCCTGAGCTGGGAGGCTCGGACATGGGACCACAGCTTGGATGTGGGACCACAGATCCGGATTCGGGACCATGGCTCTGGGTTCAGATGTGGGACCACAGGTCTGAGTTTGCATGGGGGACCACAGGTCTGAGTTTGCATGGGGGACCATGGCATAGACATGAGACCACAGCTCCAGATTTGGATTCAGATGCATGATGATGGTTCCGACATGAGACCCTGACTCCAAGTTCCCTTGCAGGACCATGGCTCCCACATGGGACCATGGCTCTGGGTTCAGATGTGGGTCCAGAGGTCTGGGTTTGGATGTGGGACCACAGGTCTGAGTTTGCATGGAGGAACACGGCATAGAGATAGGACCACAGCTCCAGATTTGGACGGTTCCAACACGAGACCCTGACTCCAAGTTCTCATACAGGACCATGGCTCCCACTTGGGACCATATGGCTCTGGATTCAGATGTGGGTCCAAAGGTCTGGGTTTGGATGTGGGACCACAGCTCCAGATTTGGATGCACAATGATGATTCCAACATGAGATCCTGACTCCAAGTTGCCCTGCAGGATCATGGCTCCAACATGGGACCACGGCTCTGAATTCACATGTGGGACCACAGGTCTGAGTTTGCATGGAGGACTGTGGCATAGAGATGGGACCACAGCTCCAGATTCAGATGCACGATGATGGTTCCAAAGTGAGACCCTGACTCCAAGTTCCCATGCAGGACCATGGCTCCCACATGGGACCATGGCTCTGGGTTCAGATGTGGGACCACAGCTCCAATATGGGATCCTGACTCCCAGTTTGGAGACAGGACCATGGCTCAGATACAGGATCTCAGGATCAGAGACAGGAGCCCAGCTCAGATACAGGATCTCAGGATCAGAGACAGGAGCCCAGCTCCAGGTTCGGATGCAGGACCACAGCTCAGACATGGGACCTCAGCTCAGATCCCCCAAAAGAAGCCTCACTGCTCCCTCGGATCCCAGCCGCTGTGGGGCGGGATGCTCCCCACAGTAAACATTTCCTTGGATGCGAAGGACAAAGCCAGGAGGTGCCGGTGTTGCCGTAACTGCCTGGGAAAGAAGCTTTGTGGCTGGAGCTGCTGCGGAATGATTTGGGTAATCAAATCGATGCCGGCGCCTTGCAGGGAGATCGCGAGGAACTGGATGACAGTGACGAGCCGGCAGGTAAAATCCCAAGTGGAATGCAAAAGCGACGCACCGGGGAGAAGATGCTCCTAATTATAACTGACGGGAATGGGCTCTTAATTGGCTGGTGCTGGAGGGGGGAGGCACAGCCACACGGCTGCGGGGTCCCAGAGCCGGCAGGGGAAGGAAGGGGGTCCCCATGGATTCCTGTGGGGTCCTGGGGGTTGTCTCCTCCTGGGGAAACAGAGCAGCATCTCCCCAGGTCCATAGGCAGCCTGCGGTCGCGTGGCGACCCACCAGCCAGAGGCTGTTAACTCTGGAACCTACTGATGGCCCCGCGGGTGGTCCCGTAGCGCTTGCTCTCACCCGCACAACCATAACCTCGGTGTCACCACCAACACTGTCACCTGGTTCAAAGTCACCCCTTGCCTACTGGGCCATCCCAAGGGTCCCCATCCCCGGGGCAGGACACGGTGCATCTCAGTGCCCCAGTCTCCAGGTGGTGGGGTGGTGCTGAGGAAGAGGAGAGGGAGGAAGAAGCAAGAGGGGAAGGAGAACCAGGGAAAGCTGTTTGGCGCCGGGTTCTGTCGCCATCGTCCCCCCCACCGCAGCCAGAGCTGCCCGATGCCATCCGTCTTCTCTCGTTAAGGAGCTGCCTCGTCACCGCACGCCCGCCAGCCCTCCGCGCTAACCAGGGAAGATAAATAGAAGCGCCAGGGCTGGGCTGAGCTGATCCTCACTCTGTGGCAACAGAGGAGGTGGGGGTGGCCACCACGTGCCCCCCGATAGCCTCGTCCCTCTCGTCCCGCTCCATGCCTCAGTTTCCCCACTGGAGGTGGGAACCGTGGTGGGGGATTCAATCCTGGCACAACCGCATCTGCTGATCGTGGTGACACTGCTGGAGCTGATCATGGTGACACCGCTGGGGGTCTTCGTGTCCGGCTGTGCCACGGAGCTGGCGGGGGACGGGGGGCAGTGGGGGACTCACTGTGCCCCATGGGCCATGGCCCTGGACCCCCAGGCATGGCAGCGGGGGCCCCCCAGAACCCCCCAGCATGTCCCCGTGTCCCTGCAGACAGGGACCCCAAAACTGCCTGGCTAAACCCCGCACCCCTCCATGAACCCATCCGACTGTCCGGCATCTCCCCCCACCCCAACCCTGCTGCCTCCCTCACCTCCTCTACAGGATAATTAATGCTAATTAACCTCCAGGAGCAGCTCCCTCCCAGCGCCAGGGCTCCCGGGGCTCTCATTAACTCCAGCCCCGATGCCAGGGTGATGGGCTGTGCCCGAAACCAGCAGTGCCCGGAGGAAAGTCAGGGTTCAGAGGGGTCCCCCGGTTATAAATCCCTTGAAGGATGCCAGGATCTGCCCTTGTCCACCAGGAAGCCCCCCCAGCACCCCCAGCCTTGCTGAGGGTGGGGCATTTTTAGCAAGAAACCCCTAATAAACCCCATTTTTTAATGATTTAGGGTATTTTTAGGGTCCTTTTTTAAACTCTCCCGCCGTTGCCAGCCCACCAAAGCGCTCCCCCGCCTCCCGAGCTGCTGCTTTATAAATATTGGAGCGGCGATAGCAATTAACAACCGGTTAATTAAGCTGCATCGCGCGCGGTTCCTCTCGACGAGGGGCTCCATATCTTCTGGAAATTCATCTGGGAGCACCCGGGAGCGTTGATCCCGCATGGAGCCGGGGGGGATCGGGGTTCACTGGGGGGTGGGAAGGTTTTGCGGGGTCCCCAAAAATATTTTAGGGGGGAAAAAGGGGGCAAGGTGGTTTTTTGGGGATGCTTAGCCTGGAGTTACACGGATGCTGCTTGGAAGAAAAGGCTGGTGGTGCCAAGCGTCACTGGGCCCCCCCAAATTTTGAGGCTAGGGGACAAAAAAACCCTCAATAAAGGAAAATTTAAACTGTTTGGATGGAGAAAAAATGCCGAGTGGCTCCTGCTCCCACTGCACTCCCAGCTCGGAGGTTTTTGGAGCTAAGGGGTGAAGCCCAGTGGCCGTGCCAAGGGTCCCGATTCCCCTCAGCTCGAGCTTTATTTTGGGTTGATAACTCAGTGTTTGGGTTAAATCGGTGTCATGGAACATAGGGATGTGCCGCGGGGCTCGATGCTGGGAGAAGATGCTGGGAAGCGGGAGCGGGGCAGGATGAATCCTGGGAAGGATGTATCCCGGCTGCGGTGACAGCCAAGGGAATTGAGCTGGGGGGACATTTCAGGGGTCACGGCCACATCTTGTGCCTGGAGCCGTGGCCAGTGAGGGGGGCACCGAGTGGGAGAGGGGCAGCGGTTTGGGCATCACTCAAACCTCACGGGGATGGAGAGGCTGCATCTTGGGATCGGGGGGATTTGGGGGTGGCTGGGCTCTGGGGAGGATGTGGAGCAGGGTCAGGGGGCAAGGACAGAGCCAGCCTTGGGGACGGGGACAGGGATGTCTCTCCTACATAGCAGCAGAGTCAGCTCCAGCACTTCCCCCCCTCCCCAGGCCACCGCAAACGCTGTCCCCAGGGAGTCCCCAGGGGACAATGGCACAGCTGGAGAGGGCAGCACACCCCAGGGACACCTCAAGGCACCCCGAAAGTACGCAGGGCATGTCTCTGTGGCCAAGGAAAGGACCGAGGGGACCCTTGGGGACACATCAGCGCAGCACAGCTACGGCCGCAGAGCGTGTCCCCAGCACTGCGAGAGGGACAGGGCGCCCAGGGCAGCATCCCCAGGGCTGGGAGAAGGATGGGGCTCCTGGGAACGGACACGGAGCCCATCCCTCACACCAGGAGAAGGATGGGACATCCTGGGGTGCATCTTCAAGGCTGGGAGAAGGACGGGAATGCACAGGGATGTTCCCGGAGTGCATCACTGCCACCCGGAGAAGGTATGGGGCTCCCGGAGAACGCACCCAGAGTCAGGCATCGCTACCAGGAGAAGGATGCGGCATCCTAGGGGTGCATCTTCAGGGCTGGGAGCAGGACAGGACACCCCAGGGATGCACCCAAAGCCCATCATTGCTACTAGGAGAAGACATCGGGCATCCTGGGGATGTATCTTTAGGGCTGGGAGAAGGATGGGGCACCACGAGGCTGCATCTCTGGAGCTGAGAGCAGGACAAGGCATCCTGGGGGGTCACCCAGAGCCCATCATGTCATTGGGAGAAGGACAGGGCACCCCGGGGATGCATCTCTGCGGCTCGGAGAAGGACAGAGCAGCCTGGGGCTACACCCAGAGCCCATCGTCACCACCAGGAAAAGGATGAGGCATCCTCAGGGTGCATCCCTGGGGCTGGGGAAAGGATGTGGCATCCCAGGGATGCGCCCAGAGCTCATCATAACCCCCAGGAGAAGGATGGAGCACCCTGTGGGTGCATCTCCAAGGCTGGGGAAAGGACAGGGCGCCCCAGGGAAGCACCCAGAGCTCATCATAACCCTCGGGAGAAGGATGGAGCACTCTGAGGGTGCACCTCCGAAGCTGGGGAAAGGACAGGGTGCCCGAGGGAAGCACCCAGAGCTCATCATAACCCCCAGGAGAAGGATGGAGCACCTTGAGGGTGCATCTCCAAGGCTGGGGAAAGGACAGGGCGCCCCAGGGAAGCACCCAGAGCTCATCACCACCTCCGGGAGGAGGACGGGACAGGCTGAGGATGCGTCCCCGGGGCTGGGCAAGGGCTGGGGAGCCCTGAGGCCGGAGTCGGGCGCACGACAAGCAGCGAGCGGCCGGGCCGGCTCTTACCTGCCCGTTCTTGCAGAGATCGGCCCACATGCTGGTGCCGTCGCCGCCGCGCATGAGGACGTGGTAGGTGAAGAAGTAGGTGCCGGGGATGGCGCAGGTGAACTTGCCGGAGGCGGCGTCGTAGCTGTTGCCCAGGTTGGTGACCACGTCGTCGAACTTGAGCACCTCGTAGCCCTCGTGGGGGTTCTTGAGGCCGGCGTAGAAGGCGACGCGGGGGACGGTGCTGTAGGTGGCGGCGCTGACGGCGCCCGCGGCCCCGGGACCCGGCGGCCCCGGCCGCCCCGCTTCGCCCCGCGCCCCCGCCGGCCCCGGCGGCCCCGGCTCCCCCGGGGGGCCCGGCGGCCCCGGTTTGCCGGGTCGCCCCGGTTTGCCCTGCGGCCCCTGCACCAGCGTGGAGGGCGGCGGGAGGGGGCCGCGCTCGGCCGGCTGCGGCGGCGGGGGGGGGGGCGGCGGCGGCGGGGCCGTAGGGCTCGCAGACCATGCGGCAGGTGCCCAGCATCTCGTAGCGGCCGTCGGTGCCGGCGGAGCTCACCAGCACCGGGATGAGCACCACGAGCACCAGCACCATCACCACCCCCGCCGCGGCCGCCAGCAAAGTTTTGCGGCCCAGGCTGAGGCGGCGCCCGGGCGGGGGGCGCTGCCGGCCCGGGGCGGGAATGGTGCCGGCGGGGGGGAGCAGGGCGGCGGCGGCGGGGGGGGGCACCGGGGGTGGCGGCGGCGGCGGCGGCTCCGCTCCGCTCCGCTGGCTCCGCGCGCCCCGCGCCCGCCCAGGCCACGCCCCCAGCCCGGGGGACACGCCCCCTTCGCACAGGCCACGCCCCCCAGCCGGGAGGACACGCCCCCTTCGCACAGGCCACGCCCCCCAGCCGGGAGGACACGCCCCCTTCGCACAGGCCACGCCCCCAGTCGGGAGGACACGCCCCCTTCGCACAGGCCACGCCCCTTAAAAGGTTACACCTCTACCCAGAGGACACGCCCGTTCCACATAGGCCACGCCCCCTTCCCTGAAGGCCACGCCCCCTCCGCCCAGGCCACACCCGTTACTCAAAGAACATCCCTGCTTGGGATAGGCCACGACCCTTCATCCAGGCCACGCCCCCAGAGGACACACCCAGTTTGCATAGGCCACGCCCCCATAGGCCACACCTCCTCTCATAGGCCACGCCCCCTCCCCATAGGACATACCCCATCATCAAGGCCACGCCCCCAACACCCATAGGACCCGCCCCCTCCAAACAGGCCACGCCCCTCCTCAAAGGACACACCCTCTCCCCTAGGCCACGCCTCTTCACAGAGGATACACCTGCTCCACGCCCGACCCCTCACAGACAACGACCCCTCACAACATGTCACGCCCCCTCCCCGGGAGGACACGCCTCCTTCGCACAGACCACGCCCCCTCCTCAAAGAACACGCCCCTATCACCCAGGCCACGCCTCTTCACAGGGCACACACCCACTCCACACCCCCCTCCCAAAAGGACACGCCCCTCTTTAAAGGCCACTGCCACTACACACAGGCCACACTCCATACTTGGAGGATATGCCCCCCCAAAGGCCACACCCCTCCCTCTTTGACCATGCCCCCTCCCAAGAGGACACACCCACCCGAAGAGACCATGCCCCTTCCTCAAAAGAGCATGCTCCCTCCCCAAAGACCACCCCCCCTTACTACAGACCACGCCCCCTCCGTAAACCCCCCCTCCTCAAGGGCCACGTCCCCATCTGGGACACGCCCTTTGTTGCTCAGACCATGCCCCTACCACACAGACCACGCCCCCTCTCCCAGGACACACGCCCTCCCAATGGTCACGCCCCCTACCCAAAGGCCACGCCCCAACCATGCCCTCTCTCTGTATGCCCTGCCCTTTCTCACAGACCACGCCCCCTCCAGGGAGGCCACGCCCCCTCCCTGGTAGCCAGTGCTCCTCCCAGGAAGGCCACGCCTCCTTAAGCACAGGCCACGCCCACTCCCAGCCAGACCACGCCCCTTCGACACGGCCCACTCACTGACCACGCCCCCTTCTCCAGGCCACGCCCCCTCCCACCCAGGCCTTGCTTACTCATTTCCAGCCCGCACCCACCTTCTCTGTGAGTCCTCACACGCCTCTACAGGCCACGCCCCCTCCACTTAGGCCACGCCCACTCGCATCAGGCCACGCCCACATATTAACAAGCCACGCCCCTTACATGGTCGTCGTGCCTGCTCAGCACAGGCCACACCCACCCCTCAGGCCACGCCCACTTCTCTCAGACCACGCCCCCCCTGGCCCCCGGTCCCCCCCCCCCCGCGGGTTGTCCCCACGTGTCCCCCAGCCCCGAGCCCTCGGGCCATCTCCCCAAGGGATCCGGGGCTCCCTCACCTCCGTGTGCTGAGCTGGGGACACTCCGGGACCTGTCACCCGCGTCCCCACGGGGCCAAACCCGCGTGGGACCATCCCCAGCCGCCCTGCCTTCCTCCTGCCTCAGTTTCCCCTCCTCCCTGCCTCAGTTTCCCCTCCTGCTGGGACCCTGGCGATGCCACCGCCATCCCCCCTCACCAGGGCTCCGGGACCCTGCCAGCTCTGCACACCGACCTGGTGGCTGCGTCCCCAGAGCCAGGGACACCCCGGGACCCATCACCTGCATCCCCCCTTCTCCTCCTCCCTGCCTCAGTTTCCCCTCTCGCGCAGGCCGAGCTCCGAGGGGACCGACCCGCCACCCATCAGGGTCACCCGTGGAGCCGTGGGGCAGGACGGCCACAATGGGGCACCCAGAGGTGCCACCGCGGGGACGTCGGGTCACGCTGAGGGGCGCTGGCCCCGTGATGGAGCCGTCCCCGCGGGGCTGAGCACCGACAGGCTCGTGACACGGGCCACGCGGCTGAGCCCGCTCCGTCGCCTGCCATCTCCATCAGGCTCGGCGGGGACAGCGGGACGCGATGGCAAGTGACAGCCGCCGCCAGCACCGGGGTGAGCGAAGGACGCGGGGCTGGGGGGGGACACGGGCAGCAGGGACTGGGGGGGGGACTGGGACACGGGCCTGGGGGCTGCTGCTGGTGCTGCCCACCCCAGCGGTTTGGTGGCCTCAGGTGACACCACCGAGGTGGCATCAAACCTGCTTAGTGGCCTCAGGTGATGCCCCCAAGGTGGCATCAACCCTGCTTGGTGGCCTCAGGTGACGATGCTGAGGTGGCATCAACCCTGCTTAGTGGCCTCAGGTGATGCCCCCAAGGTGGCATCAACCCCACTTGGTGGCCTCAGGTGACGCCACCAAGGTGGCATCAACCCTGCTTGGTGGCCTCAGGTGATGCCACCAAGGTGGTATCAACCCCACTTGGTGGCCTCAGGTGACGCCACCAAGGTGGCATCAACCCTGCTTGGTGGCCTCAGGTGATGCCCCCAAGGTGGCATCAACCCTGCTTGGTGGCCTCAGGTGACGATGCTGAGGTGGCATCAACCCTGCTTAGTGGCCTCAGGTGATGCCCCCAAGGTGGCATCAACCCCACTTGGTGGCCTCAGGTGACGCCACCAAGGTGGCATCAACCCTGCTTGGTGGCCTCAGGTGATGCCACCAAGGTGGTATCAACCCCACTTGGTGGCCTCAGGTGACGCCACCAAGGTGGCATCAACCCCGTTTGGAGGCCTCAGGTGATGCTGCCAAGGTGACATCAACCCCATTTGGTGGCCTGGGGTGATGATACTGAGGTGGCATCAACCCTGTTTGGTGGCCTAAGGTGACACTGCTGAGGTGGCATCAACCCCATTTGGTGGCCTAAGGTGACACTGCTGAGGTGACATCAACCCTGCTTGGTGGCCTCAGGTGATGCTGCTGAGGTGGCATCAACCCCATTTGGTGGCCTCAGGTGACAGTAACACGGTGGCATCAACCCTGTTTGGTGGCCTCAGGTGATGTCGCCAAGGTGGCATCAACCTAGTGTCACCCACAGGTGGGTGTCCCAGCAGGGACCTCACCCCCCGATCCCACCGGTGCCACTGTCCCCAGCCCCCGGGGGACACACAGGGACAAACCCCGGCCCCCCCCAAGAAGGAGGGGACAAGGGGACACTCGGCAGCCATCGATCGCTCCCGAAGCGGAGCTTTAATTTAATCAGCGTGCAAAAATCAATTAGCCAGCTTTAAGGAGGCAATTAGTCCTGGGGGTTAATGAGGCGGGGGGGGGCAGATTATTTTCGTGTGGGTTTGCTGCCAGCCCAGTGTCCCCCCCAAGCTGTCACCATGTCACCAGCTCCCTCCCTGGTTCCTTTCTCCATCACTCTGTGTCGTCCCCCCCACCTCCTCGTTATCTTTCTCTTTTTTAACGAGCGCCTAAAAATACGCCTCGGCGAGGTCACGGCTGCGTGAGTCACTCGCCGGCGTGGGCAGGGGGCTCCGCGTGGGGACAGGGTGGCTGTGGTGGGGACACAGTGGGGACACGCAGGCTCTGGTGGCACCGGGGCTCTCATCTCATCTCAAGGGACAGGGGACATCTCTGGTCCTGGCCACTGCGTCCTCGCTGTGGGGTCACAGCCACAGGTCACCTCATTGTCACCTTGAATGTCACCCTGGGGCAGCAGAGCCCCTCGGGTGGGGACAACAGCCCAGGTGACCCTGGCTGGAGACCTTAAGGTGCTCCCTGTCCCTGTCTCCGTCCCTGCACGGACACTGTGGTGGGGGGACAGGGACACTGGGGCTGGGGGGGAACATAGACACTGCAGGGGGGACATGGACACTGGGGTGGGGGGACACAGACACCAGGGCTGGGGGGGACACAGACACTGTGGATGGGGTCACAGACACTGGCTGGGGGGACACGGACACTGGAGATGGGGGACATGGACACTGGGGATGGGGGACATGGACACTGGTTGGGGGGACACGGACATTGGGGATGGGGTCATAGACACTGGTTGGGGGGAGATGGACACTGGGGATGGGGGACACAGACACTGGTTGAGGGGACACGGACACTGCAGGACACACAGACACACACACGGACACTGGGGTTGGGGACACACAGACACTGGGGTGTTTGGAAGCCATCCCTGATGGCTTTGGGTGCTGCCCCCCAACATCACACTCTGCCCCCGGGATGGGGCCTGGGAGGGGCTGTGGGACGAGGACACGGCTGTGGGCAGAGAGGGGAGGGCTGGACCACGACACCCTGGGGTGGTGGGAGCATGGTCAGCATGGGCTGGAGCAGAGCTGGGAAAATGGCCAGGTCTCCTGGGCTCCTATCTGGGGCTTCTTCTGCTGTTTCCCACTACCTTGGTGGCATCCATCCATCCATCCATCCATCCATCCATCCATCCATCCATCCATCCATCCATCCATCTGTCCATCCATCCATCCATCTGTCCATCCACACATCCATCCATCCATCCATCCATCCATCCATCCATCCATCCATCCATCCATCCATCCATCCATCCATCTGTCCATCCACACATCCATCCATCCATCCATGCATCCATCCGTCCGTCCGTCCGTCCGTCTGTCCATCCATCCGTCCATCCATCCATCCGTCCATCCATCCACGCATCCATCCACACATCCATCCATCCATCCATCCATCCATCCATCCATCCATCCACCCATCCACCCATCCATCCACACATCCATCCACACACATATCCATCCGTCCATCCATCCATCCATCCATCATCCATCCGTCTGTCTGTCTGTCCACTCCTCCATCCACACATCCATCCATGGATCAACATGGGAGGTGGATCTCACTGCCTGGCTGGCCACCTGACCACTGGCTGGTCGGCTGGTGGCCGGGTGGCCAGCTGGCTGTTGGGTGCATGGACGGCTCATTGGCTGGTTGCACACTTGGATAGAGAGTTGGCCAGTTGGCTACCTGGCTAGCCACAGGCTGGTTGGCACGTGGCCAGCTTGCTGATTGGTTTGAAAGCCACCCAGATGGCTGGTTGGCTGGTTGACTGGATAGATAGTTGGCTGGGTGGTTAGTAGCCAATTGGCTAGTTGGCAGGTGGCTAGCTGCTTGGTCAACTAGCTGGTTGGCAGGTTGGTAGATGTCTAACCAGTTGGCTGGCTGGCTAGGTGGCTAGGTGGTGAGTTGGTTGGCTGGCTAGTTGGTTGGCTAGCTGACTAGTTGGCTGGTTGATTGCCTGGCAGGTTGGCTAGGTGGCTAGTTGGTTGGCTAGCTGACCAGTTGGCTGGTTGATTGCCTGGCAGGTTGGCTAGCTGGCTAGTTGGTTGGCTAGCTGGCCAGTTGACCAACAGGCTGTTTGTTGGGTGGCTAGTTGGCTAGTGGCGGGCCAGCTGGCTGGGTCAGCCCTGGCCCTGGGGAGGTGCCAGCACTATCGCTCACCCCACAGGCAGCCTGGCTGGAGGCAGAGGGACAAGGAGGAGGTGGCCCTGTCCCTGTCCCCATCACGCTGTGGCTCATTGTGGCCGCAGCGGGGCTCGCGCTCCCTCCCACCACGCTGCAATTAAGAGCTGCCAACACGGCTCCTTAATTAGCGGTGGCTGTGAGTGATGGGAACCGGCTGCTCGCCCGGTGACAGCATCAGCCGGGGGGAGCAGAGGGGACATGTCCCCACGAGGACGTGGGGTGGGGAGCAGAAGGGACTCGGGCCACCAGGACCTGCTGTGCTGTCCCCACGGAGCCCCACGGAGGGTGGGGACGGAGGGTGACAGTGACACGGTGACAGTGGGGTGTGCGGGGACCGGCACAGTGACAGTGGGTGACACCCCAGGCCAGATGGGGGCCATGCAGTGACACTGGGTGATGGTGATACACTGCGGGATAGCAGTGACAGTGGCACTGGTGACAGCCTGGGGACTGTGCAGTGACAGTGGGTGACAGTGATACACCACAGGATGGCAGTGACAGTGACACTGGGTGACACCCCAGGGGCCATGCAGTGACGGTGACAGCGGGTGATACACTGCGGGACAGCAGTGACGGTGACACTGGGTGACACCCCAGGGGCCATGCAGTGATGGTGACATTATGTGACGCCCCAGGGGCCATGCAGTGACGGTGACAGCGGGTGAGACACTGTGGGACGGCAGTGACAGTGACACTGGGTGACACCCCAGGGGCCGTGCAGTGACAGAGCCCCGTGTGACAGCCCATGCAGCAAGCACTGATGGCGACTCTGCGTGACAACCCACTGGAGCCACGGTGACACTGTGTGACAGCCGGCAGCCCTGCGGTGACAGTGACACCCTGTGCACTGTGCAGTGACAGTGACACCCTGTGACACCCCAGGCAGCAACGGTGACGCCGTGCAACACCACGGGGACGCGCAGCACTGCGTGGTGACAGTGACACCGTGCCACACCCAGGGACCACGCAGGGACAGTGACACTGGTGGCACTGGGGACCTTGCAGTGACACCGGTGCCATGTGGTGACAACCACGCTCAGCCCCCTGGGGCGGGTCCGTCCTTCCTGGGATCGAGGCCCCCAGCCTTGGGGACAGTCCCCGCTGGGGGACATCGCCCGGTGGCCACAGCCCCGTGGGGGATCCAGGACCCCCACAAGGACCCCACCTGCCCCGTGGGCGCCTGGGGGGGGGGCACGGGGATGGGGGATCCAGGGAATGGGTTCTTCAGGAATGGGGTGATCCGAGGAAGGGGTGCTCCAGGAATGGGGTGCTCCAAGGAAAGGGTGGTTCAGGAATGTGTGGCTCCAAGGGAGGGGTGCTCCAAGGAAGGGGTAGTTTGGGAATGAGGTGCTCCAAGGAAGGAGAGCTCCAGGAATGGGGTGCTCCAAGGGAGGGGTGCTCCAAGGAAAAGATGCTCCAAGGAAGGGGTGCTTCAAGGAAAGGATCGTTCAGGAATGGGGTGCTCCAAGGAAAGGGTGCTCCAAGGAAAGAGTGGTTCAGGAATAGGGTGCTCCAAAAAAAGGGTCCTTCAGGAATGGGGTGCTCCAAAGGAGGGGTGCTCCAAGGAAAGGGGTGCTCCAGGAATGGGGTACTCCAAGGAAAGGGTGGTTCAGAGATGGGGTGGTCACGGAAGGGGTGCTCCAAGGAAAGGGGTGGTTCAGGAATGGGGTGCTCCAAGGAAAGGGTGGTGAAGAAATGGGGTGGTCATGGCAGGGGTGCTCCAAGGAAAGGGGTGGTTCAGGAATGGGGTGCTCCAAGGAAAGGGTGCTACAAGGAAAAGGTGCTCCAGGAATGGGGTGCTCCAAGGAAAGGGTCCTTCAGGAATGGGGTGCTCCAAGGGAGGGGTGCTCCATGGAAGGGGTGCTCCAGGAATGGGGTACTCCAAGGAAAGGGTGGTTCAGAAATGGGGTGGTCACGGAAGGGGTGCTCCAAGGAAAGGGGTGGTTCAGGAATGGGGTGCTCCAAGGAAAGGGCGGTTCAGGGATGGGATGCTCTGGGGGTGCTCCAGGGAAGGGTGCTCCAGGGAGAGGTGCTCTGGGGGTGTTCCAGGAAGGGGCCCCCCAGGGTACGGGTGCTTTAGGAACGGGGTGCTCTAGGGTAGGGGTGCTCCAGGAAGGGGGTGCATTGGGACAAGGGTGCTCTGGGGAAGGGACGCTTCAGGAATGGGGTGCTCCAAGGAATGGGGTGCTTCAGGGAAGAGGTGCTACAGGAATGGGGTGCAGCGGGAGGGGAGGCGGGGGGGGGTGCAGCAGCAGGAGGGGGTGCAGCGGGCACAGTCTGTCACGAGCCCCGGCAGCCGCAGCGTAATTGATCCGGCTGCCAATTTGCAGCAGTCAAATATTTGGCTTGTGCGCGGTGCTGGGCTCCTGCTCAAACAGCCCCCGGTGAGAGGAGACGGATGGGCCCGGCGAGCGCTGCGCCAGACGCTGCCCGATCGATGGCGGGAGGTGTGACGAGCTGGGGCGGCCTCAGCATGCAGGATAGGGGACACGGGACAGGGACGTGGTGGTGCTGGGGGACACGGGACGGGGATGTGGTGGTGCTGGGAGACATGGGACAGGGTTGTGGTGGTGCTGGGAGACACAGGACAGGGACATGGTGGTGCTGGGGGACATGGGACAGGGACATGGTGGTGCTGGAGGACACAGGACAGGGATGTGGTGGTGCTGGGGGACACAGGACAGGGACATGGTGGTGCTGGGGGACACGGGACAGGGACGTGCTGGTGCTGGGGGACACGGGACAGGGATGCGCTGGTGCTGGGAGACACAGGACAGGGACATGGTGGTGCTGGGAGACACAGGACAGGGACGTGGTGATGCTGGGGGACATGGCACAGGGACATGGTGGGGTCAGGGGACACGGAAAAGGGATGGCCCAGGGCTGGGGGACTTAGCACACAGATGTGCTGATGCTGGGGGACATGGGACAATGCCCTTGGTCCTCGGCTGGCACCCATGGGCCACCGGAGCCCCCGCAGAAGCAGCTAAGGGGGAGCAGCATCCGTGTCACGAGCGCAGGAGCCTCAGCCAAGGTGTCCCCCTGAGCTGGGCACACGCCCAGGCCCCCTCCTTGGCCATCGATTGAGCTGTCGATGCCACCAAGCAGAGCCATCCGTCACCGGTGGGGGATGAGCCACGCGGACACCACCACGGACACTGCCTCATCCTGAGGAGCTTTGGCTCTGGGGTGGGATGGGCTGGGACCTGGGTAGCTGCCACAGAGGGGTACCATGCAGCAGCCCCAGGAGGGACACCAGAACCCCCAGGAGGGACACCAGAACCCCCAGGAGGGACTTGGTGGCCAAGCGCCAGACTCGGGAGCCACTCCCCAGAGGGTGGCAATGCCCAGGCACGCAGCCTCCCCACGGGGTCGACCCCCAGCGCAGCCCAGGCCACCAGGCACCCCCAAAGTGGGCACGCCAAGGCCAGCCCCGTGGTGTTCCTGCGCCTCGGTATCCCCTGAAATCGCTCTCTCTCATCCACGCTAACCTCATTAGCGCTGGCACCCGTCAGCAGGGCAAGAGCCGAACGCCAAATGTGATTACAGTGCCCGCCTCGCGCTCTCCTTGCCCCCCGGCCTCCTCGCAGCCCCATTTATCGCGGCGGCGGCGAGCGGGGAGGTGATCAGAGCTCATCTGGGGCTGAGGGCAGCCTGTGCCAGCCCTGATTTATGGCTGGCTGCGAGGGACTGGGCATCGCCACCGCAATTAAAGCTGCATTAAATGCAGGGCGGGGAACCACGACTGCGTACGGCTCCACACGGTGTTGCTGGAGATGTTGGGGTACCCAGGGTGTGCATCCTGGCTTGAGGACGCTCTCCTGGGGCTGCACAAGGACCACGGGTTTGGGGACGCTCTCCTGGGGCTACACAAGGACCATGGGTTTGGGGACGCTCTCTTGGGGTGGCAGCTGCACAGGGACTGGCAGCAGGACAGGGGGGGTGACAGTGTGACAAGGGATGGCAGTGGGACAGGGTGGGTGGCAGCAGGACCCAGAGGGTGGGAATAGGAGAGGGGGGAAGGTCTCTGGAGCTCCCCAGGACCAAGCATCAGGACAGGGGGTGGCAACTGGACAGGGAAGGTGACAGCGGGACAGGGATGAGGGTGTGGGACAGGAGGGTGGCAGTGGGATGGGGGGTGTGACAGGGTGTGGGGGTGCAGAGTAGGACAGGGGGAAAGCAGTGACCACAGGAAACCACATCCCAGGATGAATCCCAGGAAGCCAAACCCACACCATGGGGTGCCCAGAGCCAACACGAAGCCATGGTCCCCCCAGAAGCTCACAGCAGGAGCCGACTCTCCGAGAAGCGCCCTGGGACCAGTTGAGGGATTTGTACTGGGGGGAAAAAAAAGCACGATCACGTTCATCGGCTCTGCCTGCATGCGGTGAACTTTACAGAGCAGAGCCGTGCCCCGGCATAGGAACAACCTGGGAATGGGCCAGGAAAGAGCAGCGCTCTCCGCTTGCGGGTTGCAGAGCCGCGGGGAGCCCGCTGCTGGTTAGCGCTTTATTAAACCAAATGTGAAGAGCCAGCACCCGCTTCGCCCCGACCCGAGCTCTCCCGCGGGGAAACTGCCAGGAAGGAAAGCTCAAACAGCAGTAAATGAGTTTCAGCGAGGCAGGTCTGGGGGCTCAGTCCACCCCAGGGACGTATCGGACCCTCAGATCCAAAGGCAAGGGGGACCCACAAGTGATGGGGGTGGAAAGAGAGGGCAGGAGGGAGGGGAGCAGCCAGGTGGACACTCAGCCCATGTGAAATGAGGTGCTGTCTGTCCCCCCAGGAAGATTTAGCTCGTTTCCATTCAATTAATGTGAAATCTCATGGCTAAATTCTGATTAACCAGGGCAGTGAGCTACCAACCTGGTAACAGAAACAGGACCCGAGAGGCCACCCCGGTAAAGAGATTGTCCTGGAAGACGTTAAAGTGCCCAAATCCAGTGAAGTCCCACCATAACGACCCAGAGAGATAACGAGGCCTCATCCCCTCCAGGGGCTGCAGCCCAATCCCAGGGGCACAGCTGGTGGGGAGGAACCTGAGCAGGAAGAAACAAGATGGGAGAAGGTGCCGGAAAAAAAAACCAACCCTACATTCACCTTGGGAAGCCTGCAAGGAGACGCCTCATCCCACTGTCTGCATTCAGCAGGCAAAGCTCATTAAAAGAGGTGGCCTTTCACTGCCCTTTTCAAACGTGGAATTTCAGGCCTCTTCCATGCCAGAAAGAAAAGGTGGATTAAGAGCTGAAATGCTGGAGGAGGAGGTAAACCAGCCCTCCAAACCCCACAACAGCTGTGCCCAGCACCAGCCGTGCCCAGAGGAAATCCAGGGAATCCTCCAGGCAGGCGTGCAGCCTCAGGACCTGCCGGCGCGTGCTCTCCCGGTCCCCGGAGTTGTCAATGACGTGAGTCGCTAATCTGCGCTTCTCGTCCAGCGGCAGCTGAGAGGCGACGCGAGCTTCTGCCTGCGCCCGGGACAGCCCGTTCCTCTTCATCAGCCGGGAAAGCTGCGTCGGAGGGTCGCTGCCGGGACGGGAGAGCGGCACTGAGATAGGGGTGCCAGAGGGAAAAGAGGGGATCCCTGCTTTCCTTGGCGTGAGGGGGAAAAGCGGGGATAAAGTGGGAGGGAGAGATGTACCCAGCTTCATCTCAGATCCAGGGCGGGCATCCTGCGCTCACAGGAGTGGAGCCAGTACCAACCCAGGGTGATCCCACCGCGTGCTTTTGGCGTTACCATGGCCCAAAACACCAGGACAGAGTCCCAAATCCTGCCCCAGCCAACGGAGCACAGGTTGTGGGAGGTCTACAGGCAGAGACCTGCCCCGCACAACGGCGCCAGGTGTCAGGGACGCCTCAATGAGAAGCCCCTTGCACACTCAGATAAAAGAAGGTGCTGCTTCTCATGCCTAAAAAAGCAGCTTTGCACCAGGGTGGCAGCTAAATCCTCAAGGAGCAGGAGAGTTGTGACAGTCCCCTCAGTTTCTAAGAGAGCTGGCGGCGTCCTGGTCCTCGTGGCACTTACCAATAAACCAGGACCGTGTATTTCATAAACTTGGTCAATCTGTTGGTCTCGAAGAGCAGGGGGATGTCAAGGATCACATAGCGGTACCCTGCAGAAATGCCAACACCCCCCAAAATAGAGGGAAAAGTGTTACTCGGATTCCCAAATCCCACGTGCTGCATGCGCACCGCAGGCTCGGCTGCTCCAGCAAAGCAAGCAGGAGAGCTCTACAGCTCCACAATTACAGCCGAAAGGAGAGCGGAGCCTGCTTCCCCTCCTCCCTCTTGGAAGGAAGAAATGGTTTTGTTCCAAGTTTCCAGAGGGAAAAACAAACCAACCCTAACCTGGATGATCTCAGACCAAAGGTGAAGCTGCAGAAATGTAATGAGGAGCTGAAACAAGAAGCTGAAATGAAAGCGCCTGTGCCTGGCTGGCGGGAGTGGCAGGCGTGCTGTCGATGCTGGCCTCTCCAGGGGAGCAGTGCCCACAGCAGAATCTGCTCTCCTCTCTTTCGCTTGTCCAAGGCTCTGCCAGGCTGTGGTCCTTTGAGCTGATGTTTCCCAGCTCAGTTTTCTTCCCTTTTTGGAAAGCTTTGGCTAATCAGTGCCATTTTTCCAGGGAGAGAAAGGAAACCTTTGCAGACCTCTCACAGCCGTGACACTGAAAGGTGGGGGGTGCCTCCAGCCCCCAGAGCCTAAAATCTCATCCTAGCTGGTCACATTTGGTTTAAAAACCCTGTTGCCCCAAGGAGCAGCCAGCAGAGAGGAACTCACCATCCTCCAGACCCTACAGCCCACCCCAGGCTCCCCACGTGCCCTTCGCAAGCACCAGCTCCCCCTGCAGCGTTTGGGGATGGGGGGATACACAAGGGTAGGGGAAGGCTGTAAGTCAAGACCCATGTGTACCCCAACATCTTCAGCTTGGCTGGTGTCCCTTCTTTCTAAGCCAAACCCCCTCACTGAGCTGGCCACAAGCAAGAAAAGCCTTGACAAAGACATCAGCGTCCAACGAGCCACCATTTTAGCAGCATCTCCACCCAGAGACACTTCTTGCTGCCCTCTGGTTTGATCGATAAGAGCTTTCCTTACACAGCGATCCTTAGAGACAACATCCAGTTATCCCAAATCATTAAAACCTGACTAATGAGGACAAAGCAGCCTGCTGAAGACACACAGCGCTCTCGCCGAGGGGCAGGACAGCATCCGCCTCCCGAGCCTGCAGCCCTGGCTTGAAGACTCCATCTCTGGCTCCCGGCTTTCCTGCCTGCTGCTTCCTTGGCGCTTCCTCCTCCTCCTCCTCCTTGCCCCGCAGCGCAGCCCCCGCGGTGCTCGGGCACAGGCCTATTCAGCTGTCACACAGCTCAGCTTTGATAAGCGCCGCAAAACCAGACTGACTCTATTAAGACATCCTTCTGTCTACACCGAGACCTCCAAACCAGCTGGTGATCCTATCTGGCATTTGATCAGACCGAGTTTGACAGCTGTATTTGTTATATTTATCAGGGGGAAAAGCGGGACTTTGGAAACCACAGCTGTCAGCCCCGTTCTCACCTTATCGAGACTAAAAGGGCTCTGTGGCTTTCATGGAAGCCCGGGGAGGTTGGGGGTAGGGAGGAATATTTGGCCGTTTCAGAAGGTGTGACATTATCCAGCGAGTAATCTCAGAAAAGGCCTCACAATGCTTTCCTCAGGCCCTCCAGATGCACTTTAAACCATAGAGGAAGGTGGTGAAGGGCAGCAGTGAAAGGCAGGAATGAATCCTCCAAACACCACCGCGAAAGGCCACTGGCGTCAGAGCACAAAGGCCGTCACTCAGCGCCGGTTCCCTTTCTCCTTCCCCATCCCTCTCCCCACCTTCACACCAGAGGCAGAACAAGCAGGAGACCCGGTGTGCCAGGACACAGCCTCTTACCGAGCAAAAAGTACTTCAGGATCTGCTTCAGCATCTCCTTTTGGATCTCTGGGTGCGTGATGCGGTTCAGCAGCTGCCGTTTCTCCGGCTGGGAGAAGATAATGTTTCCTAGAGCCTCACGATTTATCTCTCCGTTCTCCAAGAGGATCTCGGTGCCAAAGCAACGCACTATGCGCCGATGGGCCTTGGAGTGGGGCTGCACCACTGATAACATTAAACAGCCGGAGGTTAGAGCCAGTTCTACAGCACAGTCGGTGTTTGCATCAGCGATCGGCCTCAAATGAGTTTTGTTCATTAAATAACCCAGCTTAATTCTCCTCGGCGGGCAGCGCATCTGCCTGCCAGCACACGCTGAAGCGCCGCAGCTGGGCACACGCCTGGCACTGGCGCCGCACAACCGCGGCGTCAAACAAACCCCTCGGCCCAAGGTCCTTTTGAGGGCTGACGCCCAGGAGATCGAAGCAGCCTGCAGACATTAATTCAGCGCCACAACCCTCCCTCCTCAGCGTGCGGCTGCTCGGGGTTAGGAGTCAGCAGGGCAGGCGGGGGGACTCGCTGAGGCTGAGCCGACTCCCACCGCCCGCAGGGGCAGGAGATGCTGGAGGGACCGGGACCAGCGTCAGGTTTATTTTAGCTAAAAACTTCAGCGCTAGGTGAATTCAGCCTGGCTGCTACAAATCGGCTCTGGCTGCCATTCAGGGTTTTTACTGTTTTTCGCCTCAGATATCAACATTCTGCACAAGGATGAACACAGAAACCTTCTACGAGATGTCTTCCCGATTGCAGGGGCGCTGATGTTACAAGAGCATATAATTTTACGGCCACCAAAAAATCACCATCGAAAAGGACGCAGTAATAAAACCATAATTAAGATCAAGCCGAGAGCAAACAGGGAGAATGACAATTCGTATATAATTTCCTCTCTGAAATCCAGGAACATTGCCACAGGTTGTCACCTCAGGCCAACCTAATAAAAGACTTTAACACCAATTTCTTTCTCTTGTGGAATTTCTCATCCAGGCAGTTTCAGGATGGGTGAAATCCATACAGTAAATAAACACATATCAAAAAGGAATTGGAGAAAAATGAAGTGATTGGTAGAACACCGACACCGAGTATCTGTAATGTTTTCCTACCATCTCTGAGGGCATTCAGCACCTCCAGCAAATTTCCAGCACCTCGAGGGGAATTACAGTGCAATAAAACATTAAGAGCATCGCAGCTTTGAGTGGCTACACGGTAAGTTCTTCACCAAACACAAAAGCGCAGGCACTTCAGAATGACACCTCCTGCACCACCGCTCAGCTGCAGACCCGAAACCCTCCGCATACAGAATCAGCAGCCCCTCCTGGAGCCGGCGCTGCTCTCCTCGTTATCCCAGTGATGCGGAGGGATTAACATCTCACCCTGCATCATGCAGGTAATCGAGGAGAGCAGGGGCTGCTCCAGTCCTGCTGAGGCAACAGATCTGGATTGCTGGGTCTTTTCTGTGCCAGAAGAGCATGTTTCCAGAGCAGCGAGAGGCAGCTGTGCTGTGCGGATGCCCAGACCGAATTCCCTCTGATCTGGGGTATTTTGAGCCTCTTTTGTTTGAGCACATTAAGTAATTTTGTGGACAAATCTCTCAGTATTTACAACACCCAGCACAGAGGCAAATTCTCTTTCAGGTGTGTCAGTGATCCCACTTAACATAACCGAGTTATGGGATGGGCATCCTGGGGCTGAGGGGGAACACGAGATCAGCTGAGGGAACCCACTTTCCTGAGAACCACATATATTCTTGGCTTTCCAAGCTGGGAAGCGTTTCCCTGAGAGGGAAACTCAGCACAAGATCTCCCTGTGGTGTTTATTAGGACATGATCTTATATTTTTTTCTTTATTAAAAATATATCCCAATTCCAATCCCTCCTGAGACAGCGGCTCCACCAGTGGAAGAACGGGAGGGAAACGCTTATCCAATGTACCCAGAGCACCCTCTGCCGTCAGCACTTCCCAGCATCCATCCCAGTTGTCAGGGGAACCTCGGGAAGAAAAAGCAACTACACAAAACTCACCCTCTCTGGCAATAACATCAGCATCAATCACGGCGCAGCCCAGTTCCTGGAGAACAGCCACCACCGTGCTCTTCCCTGACGCGATTCCACCCGAGAGTCCAACCAGGAACATTGTGATCTGAAGTGGAAAGAAAAGAGCTTGAAAATACATCCAGACAGGGCTGTTTTGTTCCTACTGTGCACATCTAAAACAAGCAACTTCATTCAAAGTTCACTTTCCTACGTTCTCAGGGCGTTACTGAGACTTTATGATGATTTTGGCACCCTCTGGGCTGGGATTCAAAGGGAGTGAGAAGGGGCACCTAAAATTAACGGTGGTGCCTTGTGGAGCCTGACATAAACCCCAAGCTCTGCTGCCAAGCGAGTGCCCAGTCCTCACGAGGAGCCTTGCTCAGCGTTAGGGTGGGTTCAGCATGACAGAGGGGCTGTTTCTCTGTTTACTGCAGCAGATTAAAATCCAGCCCTCCCTGGCAGGACTTCACATGCCGTCCGCAAGGGCGGATGCTGTGAGAGGAATCATAGAATCCCTAGCTTGGAAAAGACCTTTCAGATCAACAAGCCCAACTGTACCTGTCTACTACTAAATCATAGAATCATAGAACAACCAGGTTGGAAGAGACCCACGGGATCATCAAGTCCAACCATTCCTAAGAAACACTAAACCATGTCCCTCAGCGCCTCATCCACCCGTGCCTTAAACCCCTCCAGCGAAGGTGACTCAATCCCCTCCCTGGGCAGCCTCTGCCAGGGACCAATGACCCTTTCTGTGAAGAATTTTTTCCTAATGTCCAGCCTAAATCTCCCCTGGCGGAGCTTGAGGCCATTCCCTCTTGTCCTGTCCCCTGTCACTTGGGAGAAGAGCCCAGCTCCCTCCTCTCCACAACCTCCTTTCAGGGAGTTATAGAGAACAATGAGGTCTCCCCTCAGCCTCCTCTTCTCCAGGCTAAACAACCCCAGCTCTCTCAGCCGCTCCTTGTAAGACTTGTTCTCCAAATCATATTCCTATCATATCTCCAATCATATCCCTAAGCACCCCATCCACCTGTCTTTTAAACACCTCCAGGGATGGGGACTCCACCACCTCCCCGGGCAGCCTCTGCCAGGGCCTGAGAGCCCATTCAGTGAAGAAACTTCTCCTGATGTCCAATCTGAACCTGCCCTGGGGCAACTTGAGGTCATTTCCTCTCATCCCATCACTTGTCACTTGGGAGAAGAGCCCAGCACCCACCTCACCACAACCTCCTTTCCAGGAGCTGCAGAGAGCCATGAGCTCTCCCCTTGCCTCCTCTTCTCCAAACCAAACAGCCCCAAGTCCCTCAGCTGCTCCCAGAACCGCTGGGCTCCTTCTCCAGCTCCTTCTCTGGACTCGCTCCAGCCCCTCAATGTCCTCCTTGTACTGAGGGGCCCAAAACTGAACCCAGGATTCGAGGTTTGGCCTCACCAGCACCGAGCACAGGGGGACGATCCCTGCCCTGCTCCTGCTGGCCACGCTGTTTCTGGTACAAGCCAAGATGCCACCAGCCTTCTTGGCCACCTCCACCAGCCCTTTCCTGCACTGCTTTGAGGGTCGTTGGCTCTACTCACGTGGTTTAAAAATACATAAAAATCTCTTCTGTCCACGGAGAGCAAAATCAAGGTTTTAACCACGGTAACCCTGACGTTCTGGCCTGTGGCCGCAGCTAAAACTCAATCCCCAGACCCCGCGTCACACACCTCTGCGGGCAGGCGGCCGCTGCGAGAGTTACTGCAGGGGAAAAAGAGCACCTGGAAGGATTCACTCCGAAACCACAGCCAAACGCGGTTTGAAAACACTCGTGCTGTCACAGGACCTGCACAGATAGAAGATCCACAGCACGGGGTGTAAATATTTCATGAGCTCGGGTCTGAACTGCACACAAGGGTAGGGAGGCCAGCCCACTCCTGCAGATGTTACAGGCAGAAGCCAGAAGCAGTTTTCCCCTCAAATACTCCAGGTTTTGGTGTATTTGGCCTGCACCAACTAAATCAAACAAGGGGAAAAGATGAAACGTGAGCCACAGAGGTTAACCAGCCTGGAAAAAAACACGAGTTTTTCCTTCCATAAGGAATGTTGCCCTGGGAGATGGAACCCTGAAGAAGCGACTTTTGAGGACCAAGGCGCCCCAGTTTCCCTCGCGTCCAGACTCTGCTGGTTCTCGAGCCAGGCACGAGTTGCCTTCTCCGAGCCACCATCCGCACAACCCAGGGGAAAGGCAGAGAGGCCAGCCCACTCCTGCAGACGTTACAGGCAGGAGCCAGAACCACTTTTCCCTCAAATACACCACTTCTTGGTACCATTTGGCCCATGCCAACTAAATCAAACGAGGCGAGAGCAGAAATGCAAGGCATGGGGGTTAATCAACTTGGAAAAACAGCGAGTTATTCCTGCTGTTGGGAGTTTCACACCTGAGAAAATGGCTTCAGTGGACCAAGATGCCCCAATTTATCCTGCATCAGATTCTGCTGGTTCTTGAGTTGGGTGCCAGCTGCTCACCCTGAGCCACCATCCCCACAACCCAGGGGAAAGGCAGAGAGGCCAGCCCACTCCTGCAGATCATAGAATCATAAAATCATTGAATCACCAGGCTGGAAAAGACCCATTGGATCATCGAGTCCAACCATTCCCATCAATCACTAAACCATGTCCCTCAGCACCTCGTCCACCCACCCCTTAAACCCCTCCAGGGAAGGTGAACCCTTTTCAGGGAAGCCAGAACCACTTTTCTCTCAAATACACCACTTTTTGGTACATTTGGCCCGTGCCAACTAAATCAAACGAGGCGAGAGCAGGAACACAAGGCACGGAGGTTAATCAGCCTGGAAAACCAGCGCTGCAGGGAGCTTTGCAGCCCCGCCGCTTGCCTTGAGGAGGCTGCGATTAAAAGATTAGAACACAGAATCACACACAGAATCTCCAGGCTGGAAAAGACCCACTGGATCATCGAGTCCAACCATTCCCATCAATCACTAACCCATGTCCCTCAGCACCTCGTCCACCCGTCCCTTAAACCCCTCCAGGGAAGGTGACTCAACCCCCTCCCTGGGCAGCCTCTGCCAGGGCCCAGTGACCCTTTCTGTGAAAAATTTTTTCCTACTGTCCAGCCTGACCCTCCCCTGGCTGGGGAAAAGCCGCCCCGCCCCGTCCCGTCCCGGTACCGAAGGCCTCCCCGGGCGGTGTGGGCAGCGCAGCCCCCGCGGTGCCCTCACCCGCTGCCTCCTGCCCGGCTTCAGTCCCCGCGCAGCGCCCCGCGTGCTGATTGGTTGGCGCGGGGGGAGGGCGCCCCCGCAGCCAATGGGCGCCTCGCTAGCCGCCGGCGAGCCGGAAGTAGATGAAGTCACCACCCCCCGACAGCCGGAAGTGGGGCAGGGCTCCACTTCCTCAAGCCGGAAGTGGGGGTGGGCGACCCCTTCTCGGCGCCGGGCCCCGGCTGCCGGCCCCCGCCAAGTGCGAGCGACCCCCTCCCGCCCCCCGCCTCAAGCGCCACCGGAGGCCGGCGGGAGCCGCGGTGACGGCCCCGTGGCCGCCCATGTCCCCGCAGACTACCGTTCCCGGCACGCCCCGCGGCGCGCGGCCCAATCGCGGCGCGCTTTGTTGCGGGGGGGGCGCCCGGGCCCCGTTTCAAGATGGCGGAGGACGGTGAGACAGCAGTGAGGCGGCCCCCGGGCCGGCCCCCGCGGCCGCCGGCGGAGGACAACGACCACGAGCACTGCAGCGACTGCGAGAACGAGGCGGAGCGAGGCTCGGGCCGGGGGTGAGGAGGCGCCCCGAGGCTGGCGGGGCCGCGGTTCTCGGGCTCCATTGAGGCGGGGGTGGCGGTGGCGGCGCCCGGGCCGCTCGCCTCGGCCCCGCCCCCCCCCGCGCTGATTGGCGGCGGCGCCAGGGCCGCCCGCGCCCACTGGCCGAGCCGCCCGTCAGTCCGGCCGCGGGGCGGGGCCGAGCGGCCCATTCACGTCGGGCCGGTCCCGCGCCGGGATGGGGGACCGAGCGTGCGGGGCGGCCGCGAGGGGACCGCGACGAGAAATGAGTCCAGTTCGCGGCTGTTCTCGTCCTTATGTTAGGGTGTGTCCTGCCCCGTTCGGATATGGAACCGCTGGGGCGAGTCCAGAGGAGGTCATGGAGATGATCCAAGGGCTGGAGAGCCTCCTGTATGAGGACAGGCTGAGAGAGTTGAGGTTGTTTAGTCTGGAGAAGGCTCCAGAGAGACCTTAGAGCAGCTTCCAGTGCTGAAAGGGGCTGCAGGAAAGCTGGGGAGGGGCTCTCGGTCAGGGATTGCAGGGACAGAATGAGGGGAACGGTTTTCAGCTGCAAGAGGGGAGATTGAGATGACATCTTGAGAAGAAGTGTTCTGTGAGGGTGGGGAGGCCCTGGTCCAGATTGCCCAGAGCAGTGGTGGCTGCCCCATCCCTGGAGGGGTTCAAGGCCAGGTTGGATGGGGCTTGGAGCAACTGGATCCAGTGGGAGGTGTCCCTGCCCATGGCAGAGGGTGGAACTGGCTGGGCTTTGAGGCCCCTTCCAACCCAAACCATTCTATGATTACCCCTGTCCTCCAGCACCAGCCCTGTCCCCCTCCTGGCATCTCTGGTGGCACCAGAGTGGTGGCGTGGCCAGGCATGTTGTCCCGCTTCCTGGAGCCTCTGGTGTCCCCAGGCCATCCGTGTGAGAAGCCAGGGCTGCTTCTGTTGTCCTAAACACAGCCCCGGGTTTGGCAAAGCTCAGCTTACATCGTCTTGTTGTTCGAGGAACTTGGTGTCCATAGGTGTGCAGTGGTGAAAGAGGGACAGTGAGGCTGGGAGGGAGCACATGTGGTGAAACGAGGCCTTAACTTGGACAGCAAGGATCTAAACCCCCTGTTTTGTACCTGTGTTTTTCTCTGCCTTAATCACCAAGGCGCAGATCTGCCTTGCCGTGCCTGTAGTTTACAGGAGAACTTGCTCATTCCCACTGGCTTTGCATGCGGCAGGGCAGGGAACATCATGTGTTTCCAGAGGCTTCCAGAGGTTTTATGCCTTGTGTTTCGTACACTGGAGCCTCACCACGCTCCTTTTCCCACTCAGCCGATGCCCCAGGAGCTGCTTTCCCAGCCCTGCAGCACAGAGACCATTGGTTTGAAGAGCTCTTCTCCCTCCGTTGTCAGCTTTCCGTAGGCAGTCCCGCCTGTCCAGTAACCGAAGCGAATAAAAGGTCACGCAAGAAATATCACAGAGGCTCTTTTTATGACAGCACAGATGCCGGTTTGCATTTCTCTTGCCTCCCGGCTGCGGCACCGTGTCTCTGTAATAGGTTTAGCCGAGCTCGGGGAGATTTTTCTTGTTTTTCCCTCTGCCATGATTAGGTTTGTGGAAACCAGAGCCAAGCAGAGAGGAGACACGGTGCTTAATCACCAGCCCAGCCCAACAGTGCAGCCTGCCAGGAAAAGGTCTGATTTTGAGCCCTTGTCATGTCCTAGCGCGGGCGTTGTGCCGTCTGCAGCCCTCAGGAGTTGAAATGTTGTTCCCTGTCCCAAGCAGGGCGGGTGTGGAAGTGCAGCAAGCTGAACAGTGACAAATACATTCGGAGAGTTTGGATCACTGGGGAAATCATGTTAAGAGCGTGGCTGACAGACACAGCGATAACCAAGGAGGCATCTGGCAAACCTCCTGTCTCCCCGTAAACCTGATGGGGGATCCATGTAGCAGAGGAAAGACCAAGTGTTAGGAAAGCTGGTGGTTTCTTTCTTAATCCACATCAATTCCATTGATCTCATACAGTCATGTTACACTGGGATGTGTGAGTGTTTCTGCTCACCCCAGAACTGGGGCAGAGGGATTGCTCTGAGCGGCTGGGGTTTGCAGAGCGATGCTTGGCATCCTCCCCTACCCAGTTCGTGTCGGGAGTCACTGGGTCTTGGCTCAGGGATTTAAAACATAAAAGTATTACTTAGCGAGAGCGATGCTTCCTTTCCTTTTAAGGACAGGAAAGAGGAATTGAGTTTCCTCCGCCTCGATCCCGTGTCAGCATTGGGAAGTGGCCGCACTACTCTCTGCTGTGGCAGATCCCACTTTTCTCACTTTCCTCTGTGTGGAGAGGGCTTCTGCCGTGTCTCCAGTGCCGGGAGGGATTGTACCTGCTGGAGATAAAAGGCACTGGAAGGACAGGGACAGGGACAGGGGCTCTGCTCCCAGGGGCTGCTGCGAGCTCGGTAGGATTGGTTGTTTCCCAGGAAGCGTTGGGACTAAGGGTTTGAGTTACAGCCCTGTGAAATGGATCCATTGTTGGCAAAGCCAACGTGGGGAAGCGGTTTTGGGTGGGAAGAGTTCGGCGAGTGCGGCACAATAGGGGTTGTTGATGGATGGGGTGTGGGGAAGCAAAGGGGCTTTTCCTGGTGGGACAGTGGGCAGGTGCCTGGTTTGAAGATCCTGGCCCACACTTACACAGGCAAGGGGATATTCCTGGGACAACTGCCTTGCTCCGACACACGGGATTCGGCTGTGGGCGCTCTATGGAGCACAGCACGCTCGGCTGCAGGACCCGCACCCCACCATCTGCAGAGCCTCCCTCCTCGCCCCGGCCCCTAATGAGATTACAGCCTAAGTACCGCGCCCGATTAGTCCCAGGTTTGGCAACTGGATTTTCCAGCACCTAAATACAGAGCAGGGATCTACTCTCATCTGACGCCTGTCAGACCGGGAAGCAAGGCGGTGCTGCAGAGGGATTGCAAACTGCACAAACCGTTACCTGAATCCGTGTTTCCAGCTGGGTTTTGAGGAAGAACCAGCAGCACTTGGTACCGTTTACTGCCGTAGATGCGAGGTGGCCTGAGATCATAGAATACTTTGGGTTGGAAGGGACCTTAAAGCCCAGCCAATTCCAATCCCCTGGCCACCTCCCATTGGATCTGGTTGCTCCAAGCCCCATCCAGCCTGGCCTTGAACACCTACAGGGATGGGGCAGGCACCAGCTCTGGGCAACCTGGGTCAGGACCTCCCCACCCTCACAGAAAACATTTCTTCCTAAGATCTCATCTCAATCTCCCTCTTTCATCTGAAAACTGTTCTCCTTGTCCTATCCCTGCCCTCCCTGATCAAGAGCCCCTCCCCAGCTTTCCTGGAGCCCCTTTCAGTACTGGAAGCTGCTCTAAGGTCTCCCTGGAGCCTTCTCTTCTCCAGGCTGAACAACCCCAACTCTCTCAAGCCTGTCCTCTTATGGGAGGTGCTCCAGCCCTTGGATCATCTCCGTGGCTTCCTCTGGACTCGTTCTGACAGATGCATGTCCTTCAAGAAGGGAAGAGAGTTTTCCTTCATTGGAGAATGAACCATTGCCATCCCACAGGTAACTGGGAGATGTTTCACAGCCTTCGTGCCCTTCTCCACCCACTGTGTCTCTCAAAGCAGCTTGGGAGACATGGGAGGAAAGAAGCCGTGGGCTGTTAGACAGGAGCTGGTGTGGCAGTGAACTCTTCCTGGTGTGAAACTGGCTCTGCCCTCACAGAGGTGATTTTGGAACAGTGGATCTGGGACAGTGGTTGCCAATGCTGTTAATTTGGGAAGCATCCAAGAGGCTGCAGCTAGACTGGACCATAAAGCAGATGATATTGGCTTTGTTAAATGGGCTCTGAAGTAGCAGATACCCATAATTGTTGCTTCTCTTGGTTGGACTTTTGGGGTTTCCTGTATTTTCCTACATTTCCTTCACTGCTGACTCCTCTGCTGGGTTGATTTTCTTCTCCCGACAGGAGCAGGGCCCTTTCCCACACTGGGAATGCAAAACCTCTTCCCACCTGATGCCATCCTGATTTCTTCCAGGTCACGGTGGCTTTGCTCATAAATCAGGGAGAATTTTTCTCAGCTCCTTTACCTGTGAGCCCTGGCAGGGGCGAAGCAATATTGCTTGGGCTGAACTCATTGGCAGCACGCTGGGAGTTTGCAGCTCTGATGGATGAAGCAAAGCGACACCGACTGAATACACAGGGGCTGGGAGGATTTTGGTTGTCACATCTGACACCCACAACATCACGATGTGGAGGTGACCTGGGAAAGCGCATCCATCTCTTTTGGAAGGGGCCGTTTCCAGTGTCTGCCCTCGGATGTGCTCTTAACCCTTCCTTGTGCTGTCAGTTTGTGGTGTTGAAATTGGTGTGAAATCAGTTAAATGTGTTTATTGCAGCTCACGGAGGTTGGTTTGGCTCATCCCAGGGCCTTGTTGTGGCCATCCCGGCTGGTTGGGGATCTGCCAGGTCTTTTTCCTCTGCAAGGAGTTAAAAAATCCACCATTGCACATTTGTCACCAAAATCGATAGCGGTGTCAGCGCCACTTTGTTGTAATTACTTTTGCTGTCATGTTGGAGCTCACCTCTCCTGGAGGAGGTAAAGTGGTGGGAGGAGAGGTGAAGGCTCCCTCCCAGGGCTGGTTCAGCAGCGCCGCGGGATGCTGGGTCCCGTGGGATGCAGCTCCTCCTGCTCTGCTGCAAAATGCTTCTGGAGAAGAGGGAGAGCTTCTCATGAAGCTTCTCTGTTCAGCCCAGGGATTTTTTTAAACCTAATTCCCCTCCACGCTCTCTCCTTCTCCTGCCCTTGCTGGGACAAATAGTGGGATGCTGCTCCAACATATTTTCCAGTGTTTCTTCTTTTCTTTCCCTGCTCCTCCTTCTTCATCGCTATCTTGTGTTTGGAAAAGACATTAAGCTGGTCTGGGAGTGAGCAGTACTTGGTGGGTTTCCAGGCTTTCTGGCACCTTGGATTCACCGTCTGGGCAGCTCAGAGCTGGGAGGTTGTCCCTGCTGTGATGGCATCAATTGTTTTGGGGGTGCAAGAAAGGAGACAGCTCAGTATCATGGAGTAAACAATCATAGAATCACAGAATGGTTTGGGTTGGAAGGGGCCTCAAAGCCCATCCAGTTCCACCCCTGCCATGGGCAGGGACACCTCCCACTGGATCCGGTTGCCCCAAGCCCCATCCAACCTGGCCTTGAACCCCTCCAGGCATGGGGCAGCCACCACTGCTCTGGGCAACCTGGGCCAGGGCCTCCCCACCCTCACAGCAAAACATTTCTTCCTAAGATCTCATTTCAATCTCCCCTCTTGCAGCTCAAACCCCTTGTTCTGTCCCTGCACTCCCTGATCAAGAGCCCCTCCCAGCTTTCCTGGCTTGGATCCGTGAGCTGGGATTTGGGGAAACAAGAGGACAAGGTCTGTGGGCACAGGCGAGCAGGGACGAACCCTGCAGCATCTTGGCTGGTGGGGCAGACCCGGTCCTGCAGAGCTGGTACCAATTTCCAGCAGGACCCTCTCTGCTGTGGGTGCTGGGGGAGGGCTTTGTGGTGGTTGATGCTGTGGATGTGCCGCTTGATGCAAAGAGCAGCTCCCACCTGGAATTCCCCATGACTTTCTTTGCTCTGATCTCTTGCTGTCAAGCTGGATGCGGGCTGCCATCCTGGGTGAAAACAGGAGAGGAAAGGTGCTGTAGTTTTATTGGAAAACAAACAGGGCCAGGCAAGCGCTGAGCCGTGCTGTGGGCGCACACGCCATCCCCCTGCCTTGCTTTGCAGACCCCTCGTGTGTGTGTGCAGCTGGCAGAGTGCCCTGACTTGGTGTCCCCTTGCATCCCCTCTCATCCCTCGGCTCCATCCTCCTCCAGCCGTCTCGGGGGTTGAGTTTCCCCGTGGGCCGTGATCCTCTTGGAGGCTGTAACTTTGTTTTGGGGACTATTGGCAGAAGGCTCCAGGTCAGGGTGACCTCGCTCTGCAGCAGTAACTCCACCTGTCCCGCACTGGGCTGGGATCACGCATCCCGTGCTGGGAGCAGGCATCTCTCTGATGTTTTGGCCTCGGGTCCTGGCCAGACTTGCCTATCGGTGAGGCCGGACTCTGGGGGTTTCATGCTGCAGTTGGTTTGGGGTGATGGTCATCACGATGATCAAGAGCTTCCATGGAAGGAGTGATGCCCTGGCACAGGTGCTTCCCGCCTGCACTCCCAGAGAGATTTGCTGTTCCATCTTGTTTTTCCAGCTCTGGCTTAACAATGTAATCATTTTCCAATAAAACAGTTTCCCATCTCCCTGGATCATCACTGCTGCAGGTTGGGTGGCATTTGTTGTAGAATCATTAAGGTTGGAAAAGCCCTCTCAGCTCATCCAGTCCAACCATCAGCCCAAGCCCACTGAGCTGACTGACTCATATCGCCACCTCTACATGCTTTTTGAATCCCTCCAGGGATGGGGACTCCCCCCTTGCCCTGGGCAACCTCTCTCAGGGCTTCACCGCTCTTTCAGGAAATAAATTTTTCCCAATATCCAATCTAAACCTCCCCTGGCACAACTTGAGACCATTTCCTCTCATCTTGTCACTTGGAAGAAGAGCCCAGCACCCACCATACCACAACCTCCTTTCCAGGAGATGCAGAGCGCCATGAGCATTCCCCTTGCCTCCTCTTCTCCAGACCAAACAGTCCTCAGCCCCTCCCAGAAGCCCTCTGCTCCAGTCCTTTCCCCAGCTCCGTTCCCTTCTCTGGACTCACTCCAGCCCCTCAATGTCCTCCTTGCACTGAGGAGCCCAAAACTGAACCCAGGATTCAAGGTTTGGCCTCACCAGCACTGAGCACAGGGGGACGATCCCTGCCCTGCTCCTGCTGGCCACCCCATGGCTGATCCAAGCCAGGATGGTGGTGGCCTTCTTGGCCAACTGGGCCACTGCTGGCTCATGTTCAGCCACTGTCATCCAGCACTCCCAGGGCCTTCTCCTCCAGGCAGCTTTCCAGCTGCTCTTCCCCAAGCCCAGAGCGTTATGTGAGGTTGTTGTGACCCAAGTGCAAGACCCAGCATTTGGTGCAGTGTCCTTGGCTACCAGCCTCTGCATGGTGCCCGGTCCTGCTGCGGTACCTTATCTCCAAGGCTGGACCAGCATTTGCTGCTCCCACATCCAACTTTGGGCTCAGAGAGGAGAAGACACCCTACACTGAGAATCACTGCTGCTCCATAGGGTGGGTTTGGGCATGTGGGGCTGACTGGGGTGAGGTGAGGACAATGACCTGGTCCCCTGTGGTGTGGGACTCGCTTCCCAGCACCGAGCAGTCCTGCAGGGTGGGAGGTGTCGGTGTGGGTCCCTTTTGAAACTCGCTCCTGGGAAGAAAGTCGAGGAGGGGGTGTGTGGCTGCACCCCGCATGCACCTCGTGTTTGCCTCCTGGAGTCTTGGACTCAGAACAGGGAGCTCGGGTTTTCTGTAAGAGAGCTTCAGAAACCCCTTAAATGTTCTCCAGTAAAAGAAAGCCTCCAATGCTGTTTCTTATATTCCCTAGGGGCTTGAGTCCAGCAAATGACAGCGGAGCCAAAAAGAAGAAAAAGAAACCGAAACGGAAGAAAGACAAAGATCACCCTGACCAGACACAGGATCAGGCAGTGAAGGTGACCAACCTCTTCCCAGAATCGCACCTCACACAACAACCAGCCCCATCCTGAACCTCTGATGTAGCTTAGGGCAAGGAAAGAGTCTCCCCATCCTGGTTTTAGGCACTTGGCTGCTCAAAAAACTTCAAGTTTTGAGGAATTTCCCAGCTTGGCTCCATGCGTGGGAATTCCCGTTGCTGCCGAAGGTGTTTGTGGAGCAGCCCAGGGTAGCTGCGGTCCTTGGCTGGATGTCCCAGCCCGTTCCTTCACTGCGGTGAGCGGGTGAGGCTGGCGCCTCTGCCTTATTTCCAGACACCAGCTGCCTCCTTGCAGGCAGCGAGCCGCCACGCTGCCACCTGCCAGCTCCCTCTCCCGCCCGCAGCCAGAACAACAAACGCCTTCTCCTACTCGGACAACAGCTGATGTTGTTGATTTTTGCTTCATTAACATAAGAACAGCAGCCGGGTCAGAGCAGGGGCTGTTTTACCCCTCTTGGCTTTGCCCAGTCCTGACAAGCAGCCAGTGCTTTGTGAAGGAGCATGGGACACGCAAGGGTTGTCCCTCTCAGCACTGGCAGTCACCCCTCTTGTCCCCTCTGGGCCTGTGGCAGGGGACAAACACTCAGATCTGCACATCAACAGAGACTGGTTTCTGTCTGATGGCCAGTTCCCATCCAAATATTCCTAAGATTTTGTCCTTCTGACTGTGCAGAGCATTAAACTTGGGCTATGAGGGTTTCAAACTTTGCCGGGAATCAGGGAGGAGCTGGCCACCCTGCCAAGCTCTGCCTGAGGAGGAGGAGGAGGGAAGTGTCCTTCACCTTGACTCAGCCCCCTCAGCCTTGTCCTGGTCTGCAGTGCTCAGGGACTGCTCTGGAAGCTGTAGTCGACATATCTGAATCCAGCGTAGATGAAGGAGGCTGAAGCAGTGAGGGAGAAAGGCCACCACAGAAAAAGCACGACCGTGGGGTGTGAGTTGACCCAGGACGTCTCTCACGTCAGCCAAGGTGAGGCAGGGAGTTTGGTACCCTCCTTAACGAAGCCTGAAGCATTTGAAGGCACTTCATTGATCCACTTTGACCCAGGAGTGTCTAGAAACCAGAGACATGTGTGGCAGGTGCCTGGTGAAGGGTTTCATCCATCTCATAGAGGGTTCTGAGAGGTTCTAGGCTGGAAAGTCCTCTCCTTGTGCTCCCCTTTCTGCCAGGGACAGCTCCAGGTTCCCCTAATGAGGAGCTGAAATACAGGCCTAGTGGCTCAGCTTACTCATTTTTGTCTTTCCACCCTCCTTTTCTGCCCTCAGGTGAACTCCTTACCTGCTGAGAGGATCCAGGAGATTCAAAAAGCCATCGAGCTCTTCTCTGTAGGTCAAGGCCCTGCCAAAACCATGGAGGAAGCCAGCAAGAGGAGCTACCAGTTCTGGGACACGCAGCCGGTGCCCAAGCTAGGTATGTACAGCCCCTTGCCATTCTCTGCTTCTTGGAGGAAGCCTTGTGGTGCCAAGGCTGTGCAAAAAAGCCATCAGAGAAGCCGGCGTCTGATCAACAAGCAAGTCCCTGGGCAGCACCTTAGTGCTGTCCAAACTGAAGCTTCAAAGGCATTAATGACACTTGTCCACTGTTCAGTGTTGTGGACTGAGTGGCCAGCCCTGCTGCCAGAGAGCCATGCATGCAGCTGGGGAGGTCAAGAGGAACAAGAAACTGTTTTGGACATCTGATTTGATGCCTCCTGCGTTTGGGCATCCCTTAATCTCAGTCTCTAGCCCTTGAGTTAGATCTTCCCAACCCTCTGTGCCCAGTTTTCATATAGGGTGTTTCCAGGCTGGATGGGGCTTGGAGCTACCAGATCCGGTGGGAGGTGTCCCTGTCCATTTCAGGGGGTGGGACTGGGTGGGCTTTGAGGTCCCTTCCAACACAAACCATTCTGTGATTCTGTCTGCACCCCCAAGCTGCCTTGATGGTCTAAAGATGGAGAATCCCATCTCTCCGTCCCCTCTTCCTGCTGCAGACAGCCTGGCTGCCCTTCCCAGCTCCAGAGCTTGCTCCAGCCCTTTCTCCTGCTTGCTCTTGATGCTGTCAGCCTGTGTTAAAAGTGAGCTGTGAGCTGAAACAAGGCGTTTTCTCAGTATGACAGGAGTGCCTGGAGCTGAGTGGGTCTGAAAGGAAGAGGGCAGCGCTGCTGTGGAGCTGTGCGGCTGGAAGGCTCTTGTTCCTGAGCTAATTGGAACAAACCTGCAGCACTCCCGGGGTGCCCGAGGTTGCTTCGTTTAGTCTCTTCGCTCCTGCGTTGCCCAGCAAAATCAACACAGGGCTCAGGAGAACCAGAGAATGAGTCCAAGCCCATCGTTTCTAGATTTGCCTGAAGCTTTGCATGGCTTCAGATTGGCTGCTCTGCAGTAATTTCCTCCATGGGGTTGTGTCCGACCCCTCTTGCTGTGAACACGGTGTTTGATTCCCTCTTGGTGTTGTCAGCACCACCCTGAGGCTTCTTTTGGTCTCAAAGCCTGTTTGCTGGGAGCGATGGTCTTAGCTTTCTGCTGGGAAAATTGTGGTGAGGCCAGGCATGGGTTTACCTGTGACAGCAAAGCCTGATCTTGTGTTTGCTCTTTTTTCCAGAGGATTCTGGACACAGAGTCATGGAATTGTTAGGGTTGGAAGGGGCCTCAAAGTCCATCCAGTTCCACCCCCTGCCATGGGCAGGGACACCTCCCACTGGATCCGGTTGTTCCAAGCCCCATCCAACCTGGCCTTGAACCCCTCCAGGGATGGGGCAGCCACCACTGCTCTGGGCAACCTGGGCCAGGGCCTCCTCACCCTCACAGCAAAACATTTCTTCCCAGGGTCTCATTTCAATCTCCCCTCTTTCAGCTCAAAACCGTTCCCCTTGTCCTGTCCCTGTACTCCCTGATCAAGAACCCCTCCCCAGCTTCCCTGGAGCCCCTTTGAGCACTGGAAGCTGCTCTAAGGTCTCCCTGGAGCCTTCTGTTCTCCAAGCTGAACAACTCCACCTCTCTCAGTCTGTCCTCATACGGGAGGTGCTCCAGCCTTTGGATCATCTTCATGGCCCATGACAAACATCATTTGTGCTTGGGTAGACCCTGGAGGAAGGGTGGAAGGCGTCTCCTGGGGAAGGAGAGGCACGAACCACCAGGTCGCTGGCTGCTCTCTGGCTTCTGCTTCGCGCTGGGTCCCCGTGTCTCCCATGGTCCCTGGTTGGGGGCACGCTCTGGTGCACGGCATTACATACACTGGGCTGTTTAGGGTCAGGTAACAAAAGTACTGTTGGATTTTTGAAGCCAGATTGCAGAGTGGTTCAGCCCCTGCTCCAAACAGAGAGGACGGCCAATTTTGAGCATTCCTGGAAGCTGCCTGGGGTGGGCATGATGGGGACAGTTCTTGCTTTGGGTTTTTCTTCACCTCCCTATTGCCTGGAAACCTTTTCAATCCTTTTTTAAGGGAATTCCTAATTAGCATGATGTGCTTCTCTTGGCAGCGCGCAAGCAATGCCACTTGTTGACATCCCTGAGAAAGCTGGCGTTTGAACCAATGTCTCTTGGCTGAGTTGGGGGCTTTAGGAATTGGTGTTTGGTCAACAAAAGTTGTCTTGTTCGCTGCAGCTCTTCTTTAAACACAGGAAACCCTGACACTTGCCAAGTGGCAGGGGCCAGAGTTGGCAAGGAGAGAACTGCTGTCCAGTGGAGCTGCTCATGGGAAAGTGCTGGCCAGGACTGGGATTGTGGGGATAGAGGATAAAGCGTTGCCTGTGGACCTGGAGGACGTAGTTCTGATGCTCTGATCGCCTCCTCTCTGCTCCACCGTTGCCCCTGAGAGAGGAGTTTTGGTTCTCTGGCCCCGTGTTGCACTGACCGTGTAGCACATCCCAAACTGAGTGGGGGAAGTGGTGATCTGTGGCTGCCAGCGCTGGGAACCTGGGGTGGGAGAACACGCTGGGGAAGTGGGGCATGTTGGTCACCAGATCGAGGTGTCGTGGAGGCTTGGCCTCCGGCACCAGAGGGCATCTTCATGGCTCCCTGCTCTCTCTTCCAGGGGAAGTGGTGAACACCCACGGTCCTGTTGAGCCGGACAAAGACAATATCCGCCACGAGCCATACACCTTGCCCCAGGGCTTTACCTGGGATGCCCTGGACCTTGGGGACAGAGGCGTGGTGAGTACAGGCAGCTTGGCACACACAGGCTGGGCTGGGAGGGTGTCTCTGTTGCATGGTCAGCAGTTCCATGCCTGGACTGCCCAGGATAGTTTTGGGGACAGGAACATGTCCATCACCACACCGAGCAGCTCCAGCTCAGTGCTCACACCATCTCCGTGGAGTTGGGTGCGTTTGGCTTCCCTCACCATGCAGGTACCTCTCACCCATCCCACGTTGGCCTGGTTTCTTCACCAAGTGAATGAGGACTTCTCTACAAGCTCTTTAAGCATCAGGAAGCCTGAAGCCAGGAATTTTCAATTGGGAAGATGCTCCAGACCACAGAGGTGGTGGGAAGCAGGGCTTATCTCTGTGTCCTGCTACTTACCCGACTCCACAGCGGCACCGGTTCAGGACCCTAGAGCAGGGACAGGTGCCAGAAGCAGGGACACGGCTGCATGTGACACCATTGCTGTGGCCATGCGAGAAGCGTTCAGGGTCCCATCTCAGCGCAGCGGGGGGCTGTGATGGCTGAATAACTTCCTGACCTGCTTGATCTCTCCTGCTTTAGCTGAAAGAGCTGTACACGCTTCTGAATGAGAACTACGTGGAGGATGACGACAACATGTTCCGGTTCGATTACTCTCCCGAGTTCCTGCTGTGGTGAGTGGCACCACGACTGCGGAGCAGAGGGTGTTGGATTCTGGCAAGCCTGATCCTAGTGACAGCGCTCCAGCTGCCTTTGCTTATCCCATCTCCTTTCTGAAATCCCCCTTCCCCATCTGTTACCATGTGTGGTGTCCCAGGTTCACTGCGAGAAGGGTCTCTCCGTCAGCCCGTGGCTTCTTTGAGATATGGGAGCTAAAACCAGGGTTTTTTTCCCTCTTTGTTTGATCTCTTGGTGTTCGTAAAACTCCCAGTAGCTGAGGAGGTTCCCAGTGCCCCGGAGCTGTAGGCTGAAGGCAGCTGCCAAGTAATGTTGCCAGCAATAACACTTGGAGACCTGTTGTAGCGGAGCTGCCATTTCCTCAGGGCGTTTGTGAATCGAGGAACACGGTTTCCCTCCTGTGTCACCAGTGAGAACTTGCCTTGGCCACAGAATTGCCCAAGATCCCAGCAGTCCTGCCTTGTCACATCTCTGTCACCTTCTCATCCTTCTGTCTGTGTTGGGTGGTTGGAGCAGGACACAGGGCGTCCAAGGACAGGATGGGGAGGCAGAGCAGGTACATGGGATCTTTAGATGTGACTTCTGACGTATCTCTTCTCCAGGGCACTGCGTCCTCCAGGCTGGTTGCCCCAGTGGCACTGTGGAGTCAGAGTTGTCTCCAGCAAGAAGCTGGTTGGATTTATCAGCGCGATTCCAGCCACTATCCACATTTATGACACGTGAGTGCTGCTTGGCTGTGTTTCTCTGCCCCTTGGTGGCCCGTGGGGCTTCCAGGGAGCACTCAGGAGGTCTGTCTGTGGTGTTCTCGCTGACCGGCTGAGCCAGACCTACGCAATCCAGCCGTGGAGATGCTTTGCTGCTTTGGAGGAGAGGGTGGAGGATATTTAACGTGGGCAGTGAGCCCTGTGCCAGGGCAGTCAGCAGCTGTGAAGCCTGTTTTCCTCAATGAGGGAGGTCAGCGCAGCTTTCTGGCTTTCCAAAATCCTCCAGAGCTGGACAGAGACCATTTTCCCTGGGAAAACCTTGGATAACAGCTTAAGGGAGAGCTCTCCAAGCCCAGCTCTTGCCTTTTGGCCTTCCCCGAGGCTTTGACTTTTCTTTCTTTTGAAAGGGCTGGAGGTAAATAGCACAGGGTGTTGGAACGATCCAGTCCTCCCAGGTCAGGATGGTCAGGTCTTATGCTCTGCATTGTTTCTTTCCCAAGAGAGAAGAAGATGGTAGAGATAAACTTCCTGTGCGTCCACAAAAAGTTGCGCTCGAAGCGGGTGGCTCCAGTCCTGATCCGTGAGATCACGCGGCGGGTTCATCTGGAGGGAATCTTTCAGGCTGTTTACACTGCAGGAGTGGTGCTGCCAAAGCCTGTGGGGACTTGCAGGTGAGTGACTTGTTCTTCAAAGAGCTTGTGGGTTTCACACCTTCCCTTGCCAAGATCCCCTGTGTGGTGTGTAGCGTGTGTGGGCTTCCCTGGGACGGGAGAGATCAACTTCAGCTCAGGCTTCTCCTCCCCACACCATCCTTCCAGGATTAAGCACAGCAGCTTTGCTTGAGCTGCTCACGTATAAAAACAGGAGCCTTTCTGCAGCACAAGCATTTCAGGCCACCTGCGTTTTCTTTGCGGGAGCTGCTGGCCTCTTCACAAGCCAGCGTGATGTTCTCGCCCTCTCATGGCAGCTATGAGAACCTCATGCTATCCAGCTGCCCAAGAACAAGTCTCCCACCGTGACTGTGTTTCTGCAGGTACTGGCACCGGTCTCTGAATCCTCGGAAACTCATCGAGGTCAAATTTTCCCACCTGAGCAGGAACATGACTATGCAACGCACCATGAAGCTTTACCGGTTGCCCGAGGTGGGTGCCAGCGGGACAGAGCTCACAAATAGCTCCTTGCTGAGCAAGGTGTGAGGCTGGGGAACTGGAAACACAAACATCTTGGCTAAGGTCAAGTCCTGCCTGGAGAGCTGGTGTTGGTTTCATGCAGTAAATGACTCAGTCAACTCCACCTCGAGTATTGTGTGCAGTTTTGGGCACCACAGTATAAAAATTATCTAAAGCTACTGGAGAGCGTCCAGAGGAGGGCATGGAGTCGATGAAGGGTTTAGAGAGGAAGCCGTGTGAGGAGCGGCTGAAGTCACTTGATCTGTTCAGCCTGGAGAAGAAGAGACTGAGGGGAGACCTCATAGCAGTTTACTGCTTCCTCACAAGAGGAGGAGGAGGAGCGGGCGCTGAGCTCTGCCCTTTGGACCTGAGGGAATGCAGGAGAATGCCAGGTGTTAGATTGGACATTAGGAAAAGGTTCTTCCCCCAGAGGGTGGTGGAGCACTGGGACAGCTCCCAGGGAAGCAGTCGTGACCCCAAGCCTGACAATATTCCAGAAGCCTTTGGCCAATGCTCTCAGCTCCACGGTGTGAATGTTGGGGTTGTCCTGTGCAGGGACAGGAGTTGGACTCAATGATCCTTGTGGGTCCCTTCCAACTCATTCTGTCATTCTGCAATTCTGTGATTTAATCTTTATTTTTGCCTGGGCACCTGCATTTTAAGGGCAAATTCTTGCAGCTAGAGGACCCTGTGAGCTTTTGTTTCATGGTGAGTCATATCCAGTCCTCCTGGTAAAACGAGAACGCAGATATGACAGCCTTCATCTGTCCATACACAGCCTTGGAGTGACCTTGAATTGAGTTAGTCCCTCATTCCTCACTCAAACTGATCGGTTCTGTCACTGCTGTTGTCCTGCTGGGGAAGTTCCGCAGCTGGATGTGGGAGAAAAGACAAACCAAGCACTCAAATTGCCACCACCTTTCCCGACCTCCTTGGCTTCCTTCTGTGGGTCAGAGCTGCTCGTTACGGTTGGAGAGCTCTGCTTTAGTGCTGGGTGGTGAATGGCTTGGGGCTCCTGCCTCCTGCTGCTGTTCTGCAGCTTGTGCCGTGTGCACAGAAACCCCGACCCAGAAGCAAAACGCTTGGTCTGGGCTTTGCTGAGCCATCCCAACCCGAGATTAGAAATCGAATCCATCTGGAAATAACATCAGGTGGTTCCTTGCGGTGCTTGGGCACTTCAAGGAATTGGGACACATCTCCCCACCACGAGCAGGAGCAGAGAGCTGGAGGGAAGCAGAGATATTGTGTCATTAGTGGGTTGGAGGACACTTCCAGCAGGATTTAACCTGGCACGTGGGGCTTTGGGACCCGCTGTGCTTCTCTGCAGTCTTTGCCGTCAGCGTCACAGTCAATCGCATCCATCCTTCTGCTGGAGGCAAGAGCGTTGGGTTGTGGGAATGAAAATGGGCTGATCTAAGCAGAAAGCATCTATGTGTCACTTGTCGGAGAGCCCTTGGGTGATAAAAGCCACCATGCAAGCAATGCAAATAATTTGTCTCACTTTCTGTAGACTCCCAAGACTCCCGGCTTGCGGCCAATGGAACACAGGGATATCTCCGCAGTGCACAAGCTCTTGACCGAGTACCTGAAGCAGTTCCATCTGACACCTGTCATGAGCCGAGAGGAGGTGGAGCATTGGTTCTTACCTCAGGAGAACATCATTGACACCTTTGTGGTAGAGGTGAGGGGGCAGGAGCGAGGTGGGGGGGTGTTTTCCTGAGCTTCTGCCTCCACTGGAAGAGTATGCGGCAAGCTGTGGGAGCGATCAGGGATGCTCTTCCAGGATGGGAGGGTTGAGCTGCTGGAGGATGTGCGTCTCCATCCTGGCTGCCCCGAGCCTCCTCGTGGGGAGCCCACATGTCATTCAAGACTGGCAAAACCCCTGTAAGGCTCCAGCCAAGCTTTATCCTGGCTCTGACGGTGTTGTGGTGTCACTTCTGGCTTCCAGAGCGCCCCAGGAGAGGTGACAGACTTCCTGAGCTTCTACACGCTGCCCTCCACCATCATGAACCACGCGACTCACAAGAGCCTGAAAGCTGCTTACTCCTTCTACAACGTTCACACCAAGACGCCTCTCATTGACCTCATGAGTGATGCTCTCATACTCGCCAAGTCGGTGAGTGATGGCAGGGCTGGGGTGGCACTGCCGGGCACCAGGCAGCACTTGGGGCACCAGGCAGCTCACCAGGCACTGGGCAGCTCTCTGGGCACTGGGAAGCTCTCTGGGCAGCTCTCTGGGAACGGGGCAGCTCTCCAGGCAGCTCTCCGGGCACTGGGAAGCTCTCCGGGCACTGAGCAGCCTTCTGGGCAACTCACCAGGCACTGGGCCGCTCTCCGGGCAGCAATCTGGGCACGGAGCAGCTCTCCGGGCACTGGGAAGCTCTCCGGGCAGCTCTCCGGGCACCGAGCAGCCCTCTGGGCACTGGGAAGCTCTCCGGGCAGCTCTCCGGGCACCGAGCAGCCCTCTGGGCAGCTCACCAGGCACTGGGCAGCTCTCTGGGCACTGGGAAGCTCTCCGGGCAGCTCATCGGGCATCGGGCAGCTCACTGCTTGCCTGCCCGCCCCTGGGTTTGTGGGCAGGGCTTGTACCCAGGGCAGTACAAACCCAAATCCTACAGGATGTGCCGCCAAGGAAAGGGCCAGAGGGGCAACCTGAACCCCCTGGCCAGCTGAGCTCAGAGTGTCTCCTCATTTCTTACAGCAAATGATGTTGCTGTGGGTGCCTAGCACTCGGATTGAGGGTGGACACACCAGTGCTAACTTCTCCGTCAGCCTCCGTCCCTTCTTCTGGGGGTGCAAAGCTTGCCAAGAGTGGGGTCAGGCAGCTCCCAGATGGGAGGAACTGGCCTGCACAGAAGCAGGAGGCACTGAGGACTTTGTGTCTCGCCTATACAGAAAGGATTCGATGTCTTCAATGCACTGGATCTCATGGAAAACAAAACCTTCCTGGAGAAGCTGAAGTTTGGGATCGGGGACGGGAACCTGCAGTATTACCTGTACAATTGGAAGTGTCCCAGCATGGCACCAGAGAAGGTCAGTGCCATGGGGTGCAGGGTCCTGCGGTGCAGCCGATGCACGGGAAGGGGTCTTGTCCCCTGCAGAGTCTGTATCTGCACAAACAACTGCAGGGATGACCTCTTCCCTCTGTGGAAGGAGGGCAGGGACAGAGCAGGGACAGGCAGAGGGCTGCAGAGTGACAGGAGTGACACTGGTGGTTGTGACAGTCACCTGGGATGTGGTTGCTGTGCCCTGAGAGCCCACACAGGACCTGATTGTCAACCTGTGGCCCTGTGTGTCAGTCCTGTAGTGGGTTGAGGCAACCTAAAGCCCCTCTAGAGAGAGCAGAGGAGCTTGAGAGCCACTATTGAGCAGGACCCCATGACGATGGGGAACTCTACCAGCTCATGGCATGTGCAGAGGGGCTGAGCCCTAGGATCACGGGGGTGTCCCCTTGTCCCCAAGGCCAGCAGTTCACTTCCCACCCAGCTGCTCCCAGTCCTGCAGCTCCATCTCCCTCCCCTGTGCTGTCGTTGGGCAGCACCCACTTGCTGCTGTGTCTCCACCTCGTGTGAAAGTGTGATTCACCATCCATGTGATCCAAGCCACCTTGGAGAGGATGGTGCTTGAGACCAAAAGCCACCTGGCTGCGCTGGGCTGCAGCTAATTAATTCCCTCGGGCAGTAATGAGGCTTTGGTTCTCTTCACTGGGCATGTGAAGCCAGGTCAGTGTCCGTGGGTACAAGCCCAGGCACCTTAAACCAGCCTTGATTTGCATCTGAGCCTTATAAAAAGCTCCAGGGAGGTTTGAGTGATCCCTTTGCTCACCAGGAGAGCTGGTGGCTTGGAGGTGCTGGGATCTGCTCCAGCCGTACCCTGCGGTGAGGCTGCCCACAGCTCTGGGACCGGCCTCCAGCGTGTCCTGTCATGCAGTGGCCACAGAGCACCCAGCAGTGCGGAGGAACCTGGCCTGGCCCCAGGCTCTTGGGAAGCAGCTTCTCCCAGATCTGTTGTTCTTCGCTTAGAAACAACCTTGTTTTGCAAATCAAGGCTTTCCTACATGCTGTCCAGGCTTGTCACATCGGTCACCTCCCCAGATCTGAGCTGGGCAGGGTCTGTGCGCCCATGCAGCCACAGACCTAGGGCTCTCCCTGCTCCCAAATCCCTGAAGCTAGTGGGAAAGCCCATGGGTTTGGTGCTGATCCCTCCTGGACGGCACAGTGAGGAGCTGTGTCCGTCTGCAGCTGTTCTGAGGGAGGACGCTGGTGCTGGGGCACATCCTGACCTACCGTCTCCGTTGGTTCCCCCAGGTCGGCCTGGTGTTGCAGTAAACGAGCCCTTGCCAGGAGATCGTGGTGCCACCGAGGAGCCGGGCCCGCTGGAGGTGCTGCCCTCATCCTTTTCTGCTGAAGCCAGGCCCATGCCAGGTGGGGTGGAACCAAACCCGTCACCCACCACCTGCTTCACCGACCGCATCCCGCAGCGCTGGCCACCGCTTCCCCGATGGCATCAGCCTTCTCCTTTGTTTTGATTTAATTGCATCCTCATAAAGACGTGATCATGGGAATGTAACTGCTGAAACTAGATCATGATTGGCATATAATGGAATTAACGGGTGAATAATAAAAGTATATATTATATATATTTTAAATCTTTCCTGTTCCAAACTGACCCGAGTTGCATTCGTCTGCTGAAGCCACCTCCGAGTCGCAGGACCGTGACTGTTCTCGACGGGGCAACTGAGGTAGATGTTTGCTGTGCCCAGCGCTCGGCGTCGTGGAGCACTGCGGTGGCTGCCCAGCCCTCCTGTCTGCCTGGAGGCTCTTTGGGGTTTTGTCCCCTGCTCAGCTTGTTTTCCCCCTGGTTTGCTCCCTTCTCCATTAAACTCTGTCCTTCCCGCGGGTGCCTGGAGCGGGAGGATAGAATTTCTTTCTAAGGGCTATTTGTGCAAGCGCTGCCTTGTCCCTTCTCCCCAGCCTTGGAGACTCGAACCCTCTGCTCAACGGGGCGAGAGCTGAGCCGAGGAGCAGCAACACCTGAAGATCTGGAGGGACTTGGCTCCTTGCTGCCACCAGAGCTCACCTGGCGCACCCTGCTCTGTTTGGACTTCTCGAGGCTGTTCCTCTACGCCACCCCTCGTGATGTCACGGGATGCTCCATCACTGCTGTCACTCCTCGGGATGCTCTGCTCAGCTGCTTTTCTCTGAAAGCATGGAAACACGGAAACACGGCTACACACGCAAGCGACCGCCCCGCCATCGGCATCACCCGGGGCTTCAGCTTCTCCAGCCACCCCACTGCCTCTTCCACCAGGCTCAGCATCTTGTACTGTGGGAACCTCCAAGGTAAAAGAGTTGTTTTCTTTCATGGAAACCCTTCATCCCATCAAGATGTCTTGGGAAACAAGAACCTAGGCAGCCTGAACCTCCTGCTGTGACATGAACCGTGGCCACAAAGAGCTCCGAGCTGCTCCCACCCTCCCAGCCAAAGGTTTCCAAAGCTGCGCGCCAAGGCCAAGCCCCGTCTATGCACTCCCAGCCTCCCCGTCCCTCTGTGTCCCCGTCACACCCCGTGCCGCACACGGACCCCCAGGGGCTTTGTCCACCCTGGCCTGGACCCGGGGGCAGTGGTGGGGGGCCAGGAGCCTGTCACGCCCCGCCTGGCTGTGCCATCGCGTCCCCCCTGCTCGGGGCCCTGTGTCACCTATGCAAGTACCTCTGTGTCCCCTTCCCGGGGCTGGGGGAGGCTGGGCTGGGGGCACGAGGGGGGCGGTGGGACCCTCCTCTGTCCCCATGGTGGTTTGGGGAGCTGTGCTCACCAACCTGTGCCCCTCAGATGCAGCACCAATGGGTGCCTGGCACCTCCCCGCGGCAGGGGCTCAGCCCTTTTATCCCCCCAGGGGACCCCAAGAAGTGACAAGGACACCGGGACGGGTTCTGTTAAAATAAAACCTTTATTGGACTGGCTTGGCACCGGGGTGTAAATGTGTGACCAGTGCTGGAGCAGGGATCGGGAACGTGGCCACCAGCCAAGCAAAGCCACAACGCCACAGGCACTGTGTGGCATTCGCATCGCGTGGTACGTGGTGACAGGGTCACCTTGGGGAGCACATGGTGACAAGGTCCCCTTGCCAACCTCATGGTGACAGAATCCTCTTGGGGAGCACACGGTGACAGGGTCCCCTTGCCAAACTCATGGTGGCAGGGTCGCCTTGGGGAGCACACAGTGACAAGGTCCCCTTGCCAACCTTGTTGTGACAGGGTCCCCTTGCCAACCTCATGGTGACAGGGTCCTCTTGCCAACCTCATGGTGACAGGGTCACCTCAAGGAGCACACAGTGACAGGGTCCCCTTGCCAAACTCATGGTGACATGGTCCCCTTGCCAACTTCATGGTGACAGAATCCTCTTGGGGAGTGCATGGTGACAAGGTCCTCTTGCCAACCTCATGGCGATGGCCCCAGCCCAAGGAGGTCTAGGACCCAGCACAGATGGCAGTGGTGGCATTCAGAGGTTGCTGTCACCCGTCTCTCCCCTATGGGCTGTGTTGGGCTATCAGTGGCCTGGCCACCCTGTCCTGGTTGTCACAGAGTCCCTGTCCCTTGGGACAGGAGGGGATGAGTGGGGTATGGAGGCCAGTGGATGGGGTGGCACTATGGGATGTGGAGGGGGTTCCTCACCCCTTGGGGTCCCCCCCAGCCCTGCTGTCACCGTGGCCAGGCGAGCAGTGTCCCCAGGCTGTCCCCACGCAGAAGGCAGCGTGTCTGTGGCACAGGAAGGTGCCCAACCTTCTAGCAGCTAAGGTGCCTAACCTAGCAGCTCAGGAGAAAGCCATCCCTGTGTTCCGGAAAAAAAGCCGGCAGGGGAGAAAACCAGCTTGGTTGAACAGAGGGATCTTGAGTGCTATCAAGAAGAAGAGAAATGTTTATGGGCTCTGGAAGAGGGGACAGGCCTCTTGGGTGGACTAAAGGAGGGAAGTGAGATCGTGTAGAGAAAAAATCAGAAGGGCTAAGGCTCAGCTAGAAATCAGATTGGCAAAGTCTGTGAAAGATAACAAAAAATCCTTCTATAAATATATAAATAATAAAAGGAGGACTAGGGAGACCATGCAGTCCCTATTGGACACAGAAGGAACAACAGTGACAGGGGATGAGGAAAAGGCTGAGGTACTTAATGCCTTCTTTGCCTCAGTCTTTAGTCGTAAGGAGGGTCGTTCCATCTGTGTACTAACCCAGGAGCTAGAGGAGCATAATGAGGCTCCCGTGATCCAAGAGGAGGTGGTCAGAGACTTGCTAGCCCGACTGGACACCCACAGGTCTATGGGGCTGGATGGGATTCACCCAAGGGTACTGAAGGAGCTGGTGGGTGTGCTGGCCAAACCCCTTTCCATCATCTTCCAGCAGTCCTGGAAGGCTGGGGCAGTCCCACTGGACTGGAGGCTGATGTTGTGCCATCTACAAGAAGGGTTGCAGGGAGGATCCAGGGAACTCCAGGCCTGTCAGTCTGACCTCAGTGCCAGGGAAAGTCATGGAGCAGGTGATCTTGAGTGCTATCATGAAGCTCATGCAAGAGAACCGGGTGATCAGGCCCAGTCAACCCTGGTTAACGAAAGGCAGGTCTTGCCAAACTAACCTGATTGCCTTCTATGACAAAGTGACTCAGCTGCTGGATGAGGGAAAGGCTGTGGATGGATCTTCCTGGACTTCAGTAAAGCCTTTGACACGGTTTCTCACAGCATTCTGCTTGAGAAACTGTCACCTCTGGCCTGGCCAGGCGCACACTCTCCTGGGTGGAAAACTGGTTGGCTGGCCGGGCCCAGAGAGTGGTGGGAAATGGAGTTAACTCCAGCTGGAGGCCAGTTCCAAGTGGTGTCCCCAGGGCTCAGGGCTGGGTCCAGCCCTGTTCAATGTCTTTATCAATGACCTGGATGAAGGCATCGAGTGCACCCTTAGCAAGTTTGCGGACGACACTAAGCTGGGTGGAAGTGTGGATCTGCTGGAGGGTCGGGAGGCTCCAAAGGGATCTGAACAGGCTGGACCCATGGGCTGAGTCCAATGGGATGAGGTTTAACAAGGCCAAATGCCGGGTCCTGCCCTTGCGGCACAACAACCCTGAGCAGCTCCAGACTAGGAGAAGTCTGGCTGGAAACTGCCTGGAGGAGAAGGACCTGGGGGTGTTGGTTGACAGCGACTGACCATGAGCCAGCAGTGGCCCAGGTGGCCAAGAAGGCCAATGGCATCTTGGCTTGTATCAGAAACGGTGTGACCAGCAGGTCCAGGGAGGTTCTTCTCCCTCTGGACTCGGCACTGGTGAGACCGCTCCTCGAATCCTGGGGTCAGTTCTGCACCCCTCACCACAAGAAGGATGTTGAGGCTCTGGAGCGAGTCCAGAGAAGAGCAACGAAGCTGGTGAAGGGGGTTGGAGAAGAAGAGGAGCGACTGAGAGAGCTGGGGGTGTTTAGCCTGGAGAAGAGGAGGCTGAGGGGAGACCTCATTGCTCTCTCCAACTACCTGAAAGGAGGTTGTGGAGAGGAGGGAGCTGGTCTCTTCTCCCAAGGGACAGGGGACAGGACAAGAGGGAATGGCCTCAAGCTCCACCAGGGGTGATTTAGGCTGGACATTAGGAAAAATTTTTCCCAGAAAGGGTCATTGGGCAGTGCCAGAGGCTGCCCAGGGAGGGGGTTGAGTCACCTTCCCTGGAGGGGCTTAAGGGATGGGTGGACGAGGTGCTAAGGAACATGGGTTAGTGTTTGATAGGAATGGTTGGACTCGATGATCTGGTGAGTCTCTTCCAACCTGGTTATTCTATGATTCTTTGATTCAACCCTCTGGAGGACCCTGGAGGGGACAACGTCCCTCCTGCCAGGACCACGGGGACTTCACAGGCTCTTGCATTGCACGTGCACGAAGAGCGTGGCGGGGGACAGGGACGCCCCGTCCTTGGAGAGCAGATGGACGTGACGATAGCCTGGGGACGGAGACAGAGATAGCCTGGGGGCTGAGCGGGTGGGGGGACCGTCCCCGTCCCTGACCCCAGGGGTGGCAGCCACCCACCTTGCCTGACGCTGGCCAGGGGCAGTGTGAACTGGCCCACGAAGTCGTTGTAGGAGGTGCTGTCGTAGTCCTCCACCACGAAGCGCAGCAGCGCCAGCTCGGGCACCCGCACCTCGAAGCTCAGCGTCTCCTCCCAGCGCGGGTTGAAGCCTGCGGCACCGGCACACGGTGTGGGCACAGCCACCAGGGCCACCAGGGCCACCAGGGCCACCCCCCACCCCCAGCACAGGGACGGCCTTTACCCACCAGTGCGCTCACGTGGGGACTGGGGCAGACTGGGGAGTGAGGGCTGGACTGGGGTCAGGATGAGCTGTACTGGGGGAACAGGGATCATACTGGGGGAACAGGGATCATACTGGGGTCAGGATGAGCTGTATTGGGGGAACAGGGGTCATACTGGGGGAACAGGAGTCATGCTAGGGCTGGGCTGGGCTATACTGGGGGAACAGGGGCCATACTGGGACCAGGCTGGGCTGTACTGGGGGGACAGGGGTCATACTGGGGGAACAGGGATCATACTGGGGTCAGGATGAGCTGTACTGGGGGAACAGGGGTTGTACTGGGGCCAGGCTGGGCTATACTGGGGAAACTGGTGTACTGGGAGAACACAGCTCATACTGGGGCTAGGCTGTATTGGGGGAGTACCCCCCATCCCAGCCCCAGTATGATCCCCATTCCCCCAGTATACCCTGTCAGAACCCCAGTATGATCCCTGTTTCCCCAGTACAGCCCAGCTTCGGTCTGACCCCTCTTCCCCCAGTATACCCCAGTTCATACTGGGTCCATACTGGGCTATACTGGGTGAAATGGGGGTGACTGGGCTCAGACTGGGCACCCTGGAGGGCAAGAGGCAGCAGCACAGGGGGGAACTGGGACAAGCTGGGGCCGAGCTGCTGGTGGGGATCCGGCTCTTCTGGGGACAGCACTGGGGGGACTGGGAGGACTGGGGAGACTGGGCTGGGGGCCAGGGGAGCTGGGTGCCCTGGGGTCTCCCACGGATCCAGGTGCCCTCGGGTGCCCCTGGAAATTGGGTGGCCTGGGTTTGGGTGTCCTGGGGTTTCCCGGAGATCCAGGTGTCCCCAGGATCCAGGTGCCCTCGGGTGTCCCGTGGGGACCACACCTTGGGGGATCAGGGTGGCCCTGGGGTGCTCCCAGGGATTCAGGTGCCTTCAGGAGTCCCTGGGGGATTGGATGCCCTGGGGATCAGGATGCCCTGGGGATCAGGGTGCCCTGGGGTTTCCTGGTGATCCAGGTGCCCTCAGGTGTCCCCGGGATCATGGTGCTTTGGGGTGTCTCACAAGGACCAGGTGCCCTGGGGATCAGGGTGTCTAGAGGTTTCCCAGGGATGTGGGTGCCCTTGGATGTCCCCAAGACTTTGGCGTCCTGGGATGCCCCAGGAGGACCAGGTGCCTTGGGGATGAGGGTGTCCCGGCCTTTCCTGGAGATGTGGGTGTCCTCGGGTGTCCCAGGAGGACCAAGTGCCTTGGGGATGAGGGTGCCGTGGGGTTCCCAAAGACCTGGGTGCTCTCAGGTGTCCCAAGGGTGTCCCCAAGTGCCCTGGGACGTCCCCAAGGACCGAACGGGCACTCACCATTGTTGAGCTTGTGGTGGGTCTGCTGCTTGGTGCAGTCGGCCGGGGCGCCGTGGATCTCCACCCGCACGAAGGGATCCACGATGGAGCTGCCCTTGTCCTGGTTCAGCTTGGGCAGCTGCTGCGCCGTGATCACCTGGGGACAGAGGGGGCCGGTGGCACAGGGACACGGGGTGGTGGGCCCAGAAGGGACACGGGTGGCACGTGGATGGGTAAGGGGACATGGGAGGTGGGTGGTTCCACCTCAGAGAAGGGACATGGCTGATACCAGCTGGGTTTGGGGACACAGTTGGTATCATCCAGAAGGGACAAGCGGTTGCACATGGCTGGGTACAGGGACAGGGTTGATGTCCCCAGGAGAAAGGACCTGGATAGCAGATGGCTGGGTTTGGGGACAAGGTTGGTGGCCCCAGGAGAAGGGACACGGTTGGCTTGACACGTCGTCAGGCATGGGGATGGAGTCAGTGTCACCCAGGAGCAGGGACATGGATGGTACCCAAACCGCTGAGGACACGGTTGGTGTCCCAGGAGAAGAGGCTGATGGCACCTGGGTGGAGGTGGGGTTGGCGTCACCCAGAAGGGACATGAGTGGGACCCAGCTGGACTTGGGGTTGGTGTCACCTGGGAACAGGGAAGAAGGTGGCATCTGGATGGGTGTGGGAATTTCAGGGGGGGGACCAGGGTGGCCTCACCCTGATGCGCAGCACAAGGCGGTGGGACCCGTCTCTGGGGAGGCCGCGCAGGCACTGGGGCTTCAGCACGTAACCACAGCGCCCGTTGGCCAGGAAGCGCCCGGTGTTGAGGTCCATCTCATAGCCCGGAGTCTGGAAGTTGAGGGCGACTGCGGGGACAGGGGGTGGGGGCATCAGGGTGGGGGACGGCTCTGGATGGGGGTCCAGGTCATGGAGTGTCCCCTGTGGGGTCTCACCCAGCTGACAGCCGGCGTTCCACATCTCCTGGGGGTTGTAGTTGGAGGAGTTCATCTTCAGCCCCAGCGGGTAGACGCGGCTGAGCTGCCGGCTGTGGTACTGAACCAGCGCTGGGCCTGGGGAAACGCCTGAGCTGCACCCACAGGGGCCACATGGACCTCCAGGGCTGGTGTAGGGACCTGCCAGCGGCCACTGAGGTGCTGCCAGCACACGTGGGCTTGGGGACATGGATGGAACCTGCCCAGCTGGGAGGGTCTGGAGCCCGAACCATGACCAGACCCCAAACCAGACCCTGGACCTGGACCTCACCCTTGGAACTCGACCCCAGATCCTCATCTCAGCCCTGGTCCCCAGACCCTAATCCTGGATCCTGACCTCAGATCTCGACTTTAGCCCCCAGACCCTGACCTTGGACTCCAGACTCCAAACCCCAAACTCCAGACCCTGATCTCAGGCCCTGGACCCAGACCTTGACCCTGGATCCTGACCCCGGACCCCAGTCCTTTTATTTGGATCTCCAACCCTGACCCCAGATCCTGACCTCAAATCCTGATCCTGGATCCCAGATCCTGACCCCAAATCCCAGATCTTCACCCCAGTCCCTGGACCCTGACCCAGATCTTAATCCAGCCCCCAGACCCGACCCTGGACCCAGACGCCACATCCCAGACCCTAATCCTGGACCTGTGACCTTCACCCTGACCCCCCACATCAGCTCCACCAGAGAAGGAGCTGGAACCAGCATGTCCCTGGCCACCACCCGTGGAACCACCTCACTGATGGAGCCCATCGGCCTCAGCACCATCCCGCATCCAAACGCCGGGTCCTGCACTTGGGGCACAACAACCCTGAGCAGCTCCAGACTCGAGAAGTCTGGCTGGAAACTGCCTGGAGGAGAAAGACCTGGGGGTGTTGGTTGAACATGAGCCAGCAGGGGCCCAGGTGGCCAAGAAGGCCAATGGCATCTTGGCTTGTGTCAGAAACAGCGTGACCAGCAGGTCGAGGGAGGTTATTCTCCCTCTGGACTTGGTGAGAACGCTCCTCGAATCCTGGGGTCAGTTCTGGGCCCCTCACCACAAGAAGGATGTTGAGGCTCTGGAGCGAGTCCAGAGAACAGCAACAAAGCTGGGGAAGGGGCTGGAGAACAAGAGGAGCAGCTGAGAGAGCTGGGGGTGTTTAGCCTGGAGGAGGCTGAGGGGAGACCTCATTGCTCTCTCCAACTGCCTGAAAGGAGGTTGTGGAGAGGAGGGAGCTGGGCTCTTCTCCCAAGGGACAGGGGACAGGATGAGAGGGAATGGCCTCAAGCTCCACCAGGGGAGGTTCAGGATGGACATTAGGAAAAAAATTTTCATGGAAAGGGTCATTGGGCACTGGCAGAGACTGCCCAGGGTGGGGGTTGATCCGGTGGGTCTTTTCCAACCTGGTGATTCTGTGATTCTATGATTCTATCCCAGTGAGGTCAGGAGCATGGAGCCCTGTCCCCCTCCTGTCACCCTCACCTGCCTCCTTGATGAGCTTCCGAGCCTTCCTCTCGCTGAAGGAGGACATCTCGCAGGGCCGGGGGTGGTGCAGGGCGTGGGCCAGGCCGGGGAAGGGGACAGCCTGGCAATAAACCACCAGGGCCGACAGCTCCGGGGCCACCTGTGACGCGTCCTTAGCCTGCGGGAGACACCGTGGTGTCAGGGCCACCCTGGCTCTTGGTGGCCACCTGCCCACCCGAGGGTTAACAGTCCCCCAACCCTGCTAGTGCTGAGTGCTGAGACCCCCAAAGTCATGGAGAACCTGAGGAAATGGAGACCCCAAGGTGATGGAGACCCCAAAGCAATGGAGAACTTGAGGCAATGGAGAGGTAGACCCCAAAATGATGGAGAACCCAAGCAGACTGAGACTCCTAGATCATGGAGAACCCAAAATGTTAGAGATCTCATGGTGCTGGAGACCCTGAGGTGATAGAGATCTGAGGAGGCAATGGAGAGGCCAAGGCATCACCCTCAAGATGATGGAGACCCCAAAGGAATGGAGATCCCAAAGGAATGGAGATCCAAGGTCATGGATTTCCCAAGGCAATGGAAGCCCCTCATGTGATGAAGACCCCAGAAATGGAGCACCCAGCCCAGCAGGGGAAGAGGGAGGCACAGCCAAGGAGTCCCCAAGCTGTGTCCCCTCTGCTGGGCAGTGACAGCCACGTGCCACCCCCACAGCACCCGACCCATCAGCCCCCCGCCCGGCTCCACCACCTGACTCACCGGCAGAGGTTTGATCTCCTGCAGCGACTGCAGCGACTGGAGAGGAGAGAGCAGGGCCTGTGGGTGGATGCTGGGACACAGCCGTCCCTTGGCACCGCTGGGATGCCCTGGGCCTCCAGCACCACCAGGATGCCGTGGTCCCCTGGCACCATATCCCTGGGAGAGCTGCTTACCTGCCAGGTTCTTCCCTCCTGCAGCTTCTCCTCTTCTTCCTCTTCTTCCTCTTCCTCCTCCTCAGGGTCTGGGAGGGAGGTGCCGCCCCGGGGCTCGTGCCATGGCTCTGGCAGCTTCTTACCCTTCACCAGGACCTTCCCCTTCAGCTGCTGTGGGAGAAAGGGCCAAGCTCAGGGCTCGGGGGGCAGTGAGGACACCGTGGTAGGGGGGTGGCCTTACCTCTGGGGATGGGAGGTGGTGGGGGTCCTGCCCCTCCAGCGGCTGCGTCAGCAGCATGTCCCCCAGAATGGCCTTCATGTGCCGGGCCATGGTGGCCTGTTGCTCCAGCCCACAGTGGTTCTCCAGGGACAGGATGACAGGGTAGGGGGATTGCTGGGGACAAAGATAGCGCTCACCACTCATCCCAGGGCTCACAGAGTCATGGAATGGTTTGGAAGCAACTTCAAAGCCCGTCCACTCCCACCTTCTGCCATGGGCAGGGACACCTCCCACTGGATCAGGGGCTCCAAGCCCCATCCAACCCGGCCTTGAGCCCCTCCAGGGATGGGGCAGCCACCACTGCTCTGGGCAACGTCCCCACCCTCACAGGAGAACATTTCTTCCTAAGATCTCATCTCAATCTCCCCTTTTTTTTCAGCTGAAAACTGTTCCTCTCATCCTGTCCCTGATCAAGAGTCCCTCCCAGTTCTCCCACAGGGCTGCTGGCCCCCAGCTCACCTTGAAGGCGTAGTCATGGATGCTCTCGATAACATCGCGGAAGAGGATTTTGGAGGTCAGCGTGTGGCCATGGTAGACAATAGGTTCCCCATCAGAGCCCTCCCAGCAGTCCAGCTCCACGCAGCGGCACCCTGCCATCAGCGCCCTGCCACCACACCATCCCCTGTGAGTCCCTGTGCCACCCTGGTACCCTCAAACTACAAGACCATCCAGGCATGGAATGGCCTCAAGCTGCCCCAGGGCAGGTTCAGGTTGGACATGAGGAAAAGCGTCTTCACAGAAAGGGTTCTCGGGCCCTGGCAGAGGCTGCCCAGGGAGGTGGTGGAGCCCCCATCCCTGAAGGGGTTTAAAAGATGGGAGGATGAGGTGCTCAGAGATGGTTCAGAAGTGGACAGGTATGGTTGGGCTTGATGATCTCAAAGGTCTTTTCCAACCAAATGATTCTATGATTCCATGAGAACCCACCTGACGTAGGCTTCGGTGCTGCTGGTGCCACCGATCTGGTTGCGGGTCAGGTAGGTGTTGTGGGAGGAGGAGATGAAGTAGTGGCATAGGGGCTGGTTCATGTCCTGGTGCACCTTGGTGTGCTCCTGGTTGAGGATGTCACCAGCGGCCGAGAGGAGGTACATCATGAAGCCATCCAGCATCATCAGGTCCTGCTGCTTGGCTGTGGGACACAGCGGTGGGGTAGGACCCCAGGGACTGTCCCCACCTGGATGTCCCCTAACTCCTAGCAGTGCTGTGGTCACCCCAGAGCTGGCACTGTGGCACCCAGGGGACATGCAAGTTCCTTTGAGTGTCCCATCTCCATCCTGATGTCGCTCATCCTGCTAGTGACACATTCACCCTGGACCTGGCGTGGTGGCACCCATGAGATGTGAAGGTTCCCTGTCCCCAGTCTCACATCTCCTGTCCTCATAGCGCCACGTTCACCCCAGACCTGGCCATGTGGCAGCCAGGAGACGTGGAGGTCCCCTTGGTGTCCCACCCCCACCCTGATGACCACCATCCTACTACTGCTACACCCACTCTGGTGTTGCTGCTGTGATACCCAAGACACATGAAGGTGCTCCACTCCCACCTTGTCCTCCTAGCACCACGGTCACCCTGGACCTTCTCAAAGGACACAGAGGTCCCCCCAGCGGTGTCACATCCACGCTGGGCCTGGCCCTGCATCACCCAGCAGACGTGGAGGGTCACCTGCTGTCCATCCCCACCAGCATGTCCCTTCAATGCCACATCCACCAGGGACCAGCAAGGAGAACCCAAGCAGACTGAGCCTCCTAGACCACTGGCCACGTGTTGGACCACTGGCACCAGGGACACGGGGACACCCACCCAATCCCTGGAGGATCCCATGAGGGTGACAACACTAAGAAGAGCCCCATCCCCACACCATCCACGACATCCCTTGGCTCTGGCAGCGCCTATCCCACCACCACCACCACTGAGCTGGCTGCCCTCGTCCCTACCGGTCTCGTTGAGCTCGTAGGCGTGGATGATGCTGAGGGCTCGGCGCAGGCTGGCGTCCTCGCCCTGATCCCGTAGGAAATCCCGCAGCTCCTCGGCTGACAGGACACGGTCCTCGCCCGAGTAACGCCCGAAGAGCTCCTCCAGCTCCGGCCGCCGCAGCAGCCTCCGGCAGAACTCCTCCAGCTCCCAACCCTCCAGCCGCTCGTTGCCCGAGCGGTCACATTCCTGGTGGGAACACAGCCCCACCTCAGGGATTGTCCCCGGTCCATGGGAAAGACTGCAGCCACCCCTGCCTTGTCCTGCCTGGCCCTTGGGGTTGGCAGCTACTGGCATGAGGGCTCGGGGAGGGGTTATGCTGAGGGGGCTGTGGGGATGTCTCCCCTCTGTCCCCCCACCCAGAGCCCACTGACTCTCCGGTGTGGGATGGAGCAGAGCGATGGGACACAGCTTCCCCAGGTGGAAAGGGACCTTGGAAGAAGGCTCTGGGGGCAGCATCTGTGAGAGGAGGGGATGTCACACCCTGGGAAGCCGTGCAGCAGTGGAGGTGACAGCTCACCCCACCATGAACTTCTGCTCGTGATGGGACCCAACCACGGCTGGTGGCCCCAAGCACGGGTGGTGGCAGGTGGCTGTGGGTGCAGTGAGGTGGCAGTTCTCCGCCCTTGGGAAGGCAAGGAAGGAGCCAGTGTCCCCTCCCGGGGACAGCAGTGGGAGACAAAGGGTGGCAGGGTGCAGGACAGGTACCTTGAAGAGCTTGTAGGCATAGACATCATCCATGTCGATGTTGATCATCCTCAGCATGCTCTTCACCTCCCGGAAGGACATCTTGTTGTCCTTGTTCCTGTCTGCTCGCTGCAGGACCCCATGGATCCAGCTATTCCAGGGTAAGGAAACCACCCAGTGTCACCCTCATGGCAGTCCCTAACCTGTCCCCAAGCCACCAGAGCTCCAACAAAGGATACTGGTCGAGTTTCTCGTGTTGACTCATGGCTTGCAGCCGCTTCATCAGCTTGGTGAGCCCTCGCACCCAGTGGCAGGCGTCCTCCTCGCCCCGGGCAGCCAGGTCGAGGTTCTTCCGCTTGCCCTTGAAGACCAGGGTGAAGCAGTGGCGCTCGGGGAAGGTGGCTCCGTACTTCCGCAGCCCCTCAGACTGGTGGCCCTCACGTACTGCCTCGATGTGCATCACCGAGACTGCGGGGACACGCACCGTGACCGGGGGTTGAGGTGGTCTCCGTGCATTTCTTCCACCCATAAACATCCTGCAGGACCTGCTGCTGCTGACGGCCACCCCGCGTGTCCCCTTTGTGTCCCAGAGGACCAAGGCTTGGGTGGTGTTGATGCTGTTGATGCTGCTGATGCTGCAGCTGGGCTTAACCCACTAATCCCAGGCGAGACGGGAGCGGAGCTGCTGTCGCCCAGGGACGGGGACCAGGATGGTGGGGGATGGAGCTCCCGCAGCGGTGCCAGAGCCGGGCAGCCGCCCCAGAGGAGAGGGTAGGAAGTGATGGTGGCATCAGGGAGCGAGGACAAAGGCTGGACAGTAGGGAGATGGGACCTCATGCCGGTCCCAAGGGGTCGGGGAAGGTGTCGGAATAGGATCTGGGTCCAAGGTTGAGGTTGGGAGTCTGGATGCCGGACAGGGGCCCAGATGGGAGTCTGTTCCATGGTACGGGGTCCACAGGACCTGAGTCTCAGGCTGGCGTTTGGGACTTGAGTGGGCCTCTGGGTCCCAGGGTGGGATCTGGGTCCTGGGTTGGGATCTCAGTCATGGGTGGGATCTGGGTCCTGGGTGGGATCTCGATCCTGGGTTGGGATCTCGATCCTGGGTTGGGATCAAGGTCTTGGGTGGGATCAGGGTCCTGGATGGGATCTGGGTCCTGGATGGGATCGGGGTCCTGGGTTGGGATCTCAGTCCTGGGTGGGATCTGGGTCCTGGGTTGGGATCTCGGACCTAGGTTGGGATCTTGGTCCTGGGTGGGATCAGGGTCCTGGGTGGGATCTGCGTCCTGGGTTGGGATCTGCGTCCTGGGTTGGGATCTCAGTCCTGGGGTGGGATCTGGGTCCTGGGTGGGATCTGGGTCCTGGGTGGGATCTCAGTCCTGGGGTGGGATCTGGGTCCTGGGTGGGATCTGCGTCCTGGGTTGGGATCTCAGTCCTGGGGTGGGATCTGGGTCCTGGGTGGGCTTTGTGTTCCATCTCATACCCAGGTCCCCATGGGTGGGTTTGGGTCATTGCCCAGGTCCCAACCCCTCCGTGCTGCTCAAAGCTGTGCAGGACGTGGCCGAGGTCCTCACCCCAGACGGTCCCCAGTGTCCCCACTCACAACTCTGCTGGGAGCGAGCGCGCCTGGAGCCCCCCTCGAAGCAGACAGTCGCCCCGTCCTCCTGCAGGCGGAAGAGCCGCTCCCCAAAGCCCCCCCGGGACTTGATCTTCCAGAGCACGGAGCCTCGCAGCATCCGCTGGACGTCCTCGTCCTCCGACAGGCCTGTGGGCAACCAGGACACGGGCAATGGAGGAGCTGGGGGGCACTGGGAGGTACTGGGGGCTCTGAGGGTGGGGATGGGATGGGATGGGATGGGATGGGATGGGATGGGATGGGATGGGATGGGATGGGATGGGATGGGATGGGATGGGATGGGATGGGATGGGATGGGATGGGGTGGGATGGGGTGGGATGGAATGGGGTGGATTGGAGTGGGGTGGGATGGAGTGGGGTGGGGTGGGGTGGGATGGGGTGGGATGGGAAGGGACAGAGCAGGCAGCATGGGATGGAATGGAATGGGATAGAACAGGATAGGACGGGACAGGAAGGAACAAAGAGGAGAGGACAGGCCAGCCGGGGCGCAGTGTGGTGGCCCAGCTGCTAAATCCCAGCAAAGCCGACCAGATCCCATGTGGGAAGCGCCAGGACGGTGCCCGCAGGCGAGGTCAGGCCAGGGACGATGACGTGGTGGCCTCGGGGACTTGTGGGCCATGCCCAAGGCCCGGACTTTTCCGTCCATTCTCCCAGTGTTTCCTCCCCTTTTGTTTTGGCAACCACTCCATAAAAAAACCCTGGTGTCCGTGTCCCCACTCCTGGGCTGGGAAACAGGACGCCAAGTGGATGCGGTCACCAACCGCCACCACCGCACAGGGTGACACCCTGCCCACGGCTGAGAGCAGGACGGACACACGGACACGGGGAGGTACAAGCCCATGGATGCATGGATACGGGGACGTGAGGGCAAGGATGGATGGATGCAAGGACTGTTGGACACACGGACACGTGAGGTCATGGGTGCACATGGGTATGGATGCATGGACACATGGATGCACGGACACAGGGATGCATGGACACACGGATGCATGGACACAAGGACACACGGACACACAGACACTGGGACACAGGGACACAGGGAAACACAGACATATGGACAGACTCATAGACACATGGACACAGGGACACAGGGGCACAGGGACACAGGGGCACAGGGGCACATGGACACAGACACATGGACACAGGGACACAGGGACACATAGACACATGGACACAGGGCTGCAGCAGACATGTGAACACATGGATGCAGGGACACAGACTCACAGACACATGGACACAGGGACACACGGACACAGGCACATAGACGCATGGACACAGGGACACAGGGGCACATAGACCCATGGACACACAGACATGGGGACACATGGACACAGGGACGGAGGGACACAGGGACACAGACACTGGAACACAGGGACACAGGGACACATGGACACAGGGACACACGGACAGAGGGCTGCAGCAGACACACGGCCACAGCAAGCCGGCTGCCGAGGCCCTGGTGGCTCGGGGCCAGCACCTGCCCTGCCCTCTGCTCCCACGCAGGACGGGGCCGGCGGGCACACCCTGACCCTCCCGGCACCGCCATGGGGAAACTGAGGCAGGGCAGCAGGGCAGGGGCAGGACCTGGAGCTGAGCCTTGGGGACCAGGAAAACCCCACACGGGAGGGCTCCTGTCACCCGTGATGTGGCTGAGCCCCAACCCCGTCGCCCCCCAACGCTGGGGGCGATGGGGCTGCCATGGGGACCCCTCCCAGCCACAGGGACCCTTCCCTGCTGGAGGGGACTCCTTCAGCAATGGGGACCCTCCCTGCTATGGGGACCCTCCTGGCCATGGAGGACACTGTCCTGGCCATGGGGACCTCTTACACCTCATAGACCCTCTCTGCCATGGGGGTCCCCATCAACATGGAGGACTTCTCCCAACCACAAGGAACCAGCTCTGCCATGGGGGTCCTCATCCACCTTGGAGACCCTTCCTGCCATGGGGAACCTCCCAGCCATGGAGAACACCATCCCTGCCATGGGGGACCTCTTGCACCTCATGGACCCTCCCTGCCATAGGGGTCCCCATCCACCTTGGGGACCCCTCCCAACCACAGGGAACCAGCTCTGCCATGGGGGGACCTCCTACACCTCAGGGACCCTCCCTGCCACGGGGGTCCCCATGCATCTTGGAGACCCTGCCATGGGGAACACCCTGGCCATGGAGGACACTATCCCTACCATGGGGGTCCCATCCACCTCAGGGACCCTCTGTGCCATGGGGGTCCCCATGCACCTTGGGGACCTCTCCCAACCACAAGGAACCAACTCTGCCATGGGGGTCTCCATCTACCCTGGGGACCCTCCTGGCCATGGGGGGTCTCCATCCCTGCCGTGGGGGTCCCATCACCTCGAGGTCCCTCCCAGCAAGGAGCTCCCTCCCGCTTCCCCCTGCTACCCCCCGGTGTCCCCAGTCCCCCGGTAGCCCCGGGACTCACCCATCTTCTTGAGGGCTCTGGGGGGCCGTCGGGGGCCACCAGAGCCGTCGGGCGAGGAGCGGGGCTGCTCGGTGGGACGAGCCCTCCTGCCACAGATCATCCTGCGGGGATGGGACCCCCGGGACCCCCAGGGCTGCCGGTATCTGTGATGCCCTCGGTTCCCCACTATTATAGGTGCCCCCGGTGCTCCCAGTTCCCCCGGGACTGGAGGTGCCCCTGGTGCTCCCGGTAACCCTGGTGTCACAGGTGCCCCAGGTGGCCTCGATAACCCCGGATCCACCGGTACTGGAGGTGCCCCCGGTGCTCCCAGTGCTCCCAGTTCCCCCAGTATCAGCGATGCCCCCGGTGCTCCCAGTAACCCCCGTTTCCCGGTGTCTGCGATGCCCCCGGTGCTTCCAGTTCCCCCGGTACTGGAAGTGCCCCCGGTGCTCCCAATGCTCCCAGTTCCCCCAGTATCAGCGATGCCCCCGGTACCCCCAGATCCCCCGGGGCCGGCCGTGCCCCTGGTTGCTCCCGGTACCCCCCGTTCCCCGGTATCTCAGGGGTCAGAGATGCCCCCGGTGCTCCCTGTTCCCCCGGTGCTCCCGGTCCCCGGTGCGGGCGGCTGGGCTGGGGCTGGGCTGGGGCTGGGCGGCCCCGCGGGGCCGGACCGGGAGCGGGGAGGGACCGGGAGGAGCCACGGGGCCCGGGTTAACTGTGTGTGCCGGGACGGGGAGGAACCGGGATGGGGAGGGACCGGGATAAGAATGAACCAGCACAAGAATGAACCGGGACGGAAATAAACTGGGACCGGGAGGAACCGGGATGGGGATGAACCAGGATGGCTGTTGGAACCGGGATGGGGATGAACCGGGATGGGCTGGACTGGGATGGGCTGGAACAGGGATGAGGGCTGGAACCGGGATGGGGATGAACCAGGATGGGAATGAACCAGGATGGCTGTTGGAACCGGGATGGGGATGAACCGGGATGGGAATGAACCAGGATGGCTGTTGGAACCGGGATGGGGATGAACCGGGATGGGAATGAACCAGGATGGCTGTTGGAACCGGGATGGGGATGAACCGGGATGGGCTGGACTGGGATGGGCTGGAACCGGGATGAGGGCTGGAACCGGGACGGGGATGAGCCGGGACGGGGATGAGCCAGGATGGGTTGGAACAGGGACAGGCTGGAATCGGATGGGGATTGGAACTGGGATGGGGACGAACCAGGACAAGAATGAACTGGGATGGGGATTGGAACAAGGATGGGGGTTGGAACCGGGATGGGGATGAACCAGGATGGGAGTGAACCAGGATGGCTGTTGGAACCGGGATGGGGATGAACCGGGATGGGAATGAATCAGGATGGCTGTTGGAACCGGGATGGGGATGAACCGGGATGGGAATGAACCAGGATGGCTGTTGGAACCGGGATGGGGATGAACCGGGATGGGCTGGACTGGGATGGGCTGGAACCGGGATGAGGGCTGGAACCGGGACAGGGATGAGCGAGGATGGGTTGGAACAGGGACAGGTTGGAATCGGATGGGGATTGGAACTGGGATGGGGATGAACCAGGACAAGAATGAACTGGGATGGGGATTGGAACAAGGATGGGGGTTGGAACCGGGATGGGGATGAACCAGGATGGGAGTGAACCAGGATGGCTGTTGGAACCGGGATGGGGATGAACCGGGATGGGTTGGAACAGGTATGGGCTGGAACCGGGATGGGGGCTGGAACTGGGATTGGGCTGAACTGGGATGGGTTGGAACAGGGATGGGCTGGACCGGGATGAGGATGAACCGGGATGAGGGCTGGAACCAGGATGGGGCTGGAACTGGAATGGGGATGAAACTGGATGGGAATGAACAAGGACAAGAACAAACTGGGGCAAGAATGAACCAGGATGGTGGTTGGAACCAGCATGGGGGTTGGAACCAGGATGGGAATGAACCGGGATGGGGATGAACCAGGACAAGAATGACCCAGGATCAGGATTGGAACTGGGATGGGAATTGGAACCAGGATGGAGATGAACTGGGACAAGAATGAACCGGGATAGGGATTGGAACAGGGATGGGGATGAACCAGGATGGGGATGAACTGGGCTGGGCTGGAACTGGGATGAGGGTTGGAACTGGGATGGGGATGAACCGGGACGAGAGTGAATTGAGATGGATTGAAACGGGATGGGCAGGAACAGGGATGGGTCTGCCCCAGGTGGCAGCTGGGGGGGCGCTCTGCCCCGGATCGAACTGAGGGTCCCTCCTCCCCCCCGGGCCTCTCCTGCTCTGGGAACCCTCTGAACCAGCCTAGGGATGGGGAACCCACAAAACCCCTCTGCCATCACACCTGGGGACAGCCGGGACCCCTCTGCCATCACACCTGGGGACAGTGAAGGCCCAGGTGGCCCCTGCCACCACAGCCAGCCCTGGGTGTGCGTGTGTGTCCAGCTGTGTGCACAAAATCATGGAGTCAGTGAGAATGGAAAAGCCCTCGCAGCTTGTCCAGCCCAACTGTCAGCCCATCCCCACTGAGCCGACTGAACCCTGTCCCCAAGTGCCACCTCTACACGGTGTTTGAACCCCTCCAGGGATGGAGACTCCCCCTCCACCCTGGGCAGCCTCTTCCAGGGCCTGAGAGCCCTTTCAGTGAAGAATTTTTTCCTGATGTCCAATCTGAACCTGCCCTGGGGCAACTTGAGGCCATTTCCTCTCATCCCATCACTTGTCACTTGGGAGAAGAGCCCAGCACCCACCTCACCACAACCTCCCAGAACCCCTGTTCTCCAGTCCTTTCTCCAGCCCCTCCCCCAGCTCTGGAGATGCTCCAGCCCCTCAATGTCCTCCTTGCACTGAGGGGCCCAAAACTGAACCCAGGATTCGAGGTTTGGCCTCACCAGCACCGAGCACAGGGGGACGATCCCTGCCCTGCTCCTGCTGGCCACCCCATGGCTGACACAGCTGCACGGGTGGGTGCACGGTTGCAAAGCACTGGGGAGACCGCTCCTCGAATCCTGTGTTCAGTTCTGGGCCCCTCACCACAAGAAGGATGTTGAGGCTCTGGAGCGAGTCCAGAGAAGAGCAACAAATCTGGTGAAGGGTCTGGAGAACAAGAGGGGCGGCTGAGAGAGCTGGGGGTGTTTAGCCTGGAGAAGAGGAGGCTGAGGGGAGACCTCATTGCTCTCTGCAACTCCCTGAAAGGAGGTTGTGGAGAGGAGGGAGCTGGGCTCTTCTCCCAAGGGACAGGGGACAGGACGAGAGGGAATGGCCTCAAGCTCCATCAGAGGACGGTCAGTCTTGACATCAGGAAAAAATTTTTACAGCACATGGCTGCGCCCATTCCTGTATCATCTAGATGAGGGGATCGAGTCCTCCCTCAGTCAGTCTGCAGATGACACCAAATAGGGCGGGAGACTCGACCTGCTTGAGGGCAGGGAGGCTCTGCAGAGGGGACCAAGGGGATGAGGTTCAACCAGGCCGAGTGCTGAGCCCTGCACTTGCGTCACAACAGCCCCGTGCAGCTCCAGGCTTGGGGAAGAGTGGCTGGAAAGCTGCCTGGAGGAGAAGGCCCTGGGAGTGCTGGATGACAGTGGCTGAACATGAGCCAGCAGTGGCCCAGGTGGCCAAGAAGGCCACCAGCATCTTGGCTTGGATCAGCCATGGAGTGGCCAGCAGGAGCAGGGCAGGGATCGTCCCCCTGTGCTCGGTGCTGGTGAGGCCAAACCTTGAATCCTGGGTTCAGTTTTGGGCCCCTCAGTGCAAGGAGGACATTGAGGGGCTGGAGCGTGTCCAGAGAATGGAACGGAGCTGGAGAAGGGACTAGAGCCCAGGGCTTCTGGGAGCAGCTGAGGGACCTGGGGCTGTTTGTTTTGGAGAAGAGGAGGCAAGGGGAGAGCTCATGGCTCTCTGCAGCTCCTGGAAAGGAGGTTGTGGTGAGGTGGGTGCTCGGCTCTTCTCCCAAGTGACAAGTGATGGGATGAGAGGAAATGGCCTCAAGTTGCCCCAGGGCAGGCTCAGATTGGACATCAGGAAAAAAATTCTTCACTGAATGGGCCCTCAGGCCCTGGCAGAGGCTGCCCAGGGAGGTGGTGGAGCCGCAATACCTGGAGGGGTTTAAAAGCCGAGCAGATGAGGTGCTCAGGGATGGTTCAGTAGTGGACAGGGATGGTTGGACTCGGTGATCTCAAAGGTCTTTTCCAATCAAGTGATTCTGTGATTCTAATTGTGGAGCTTATCTGTACCTGTGCACGTGCCAGCGTGTGTGTGGCTTTACCCCAAACCCTTGCATTTATCATGTTCCCACCTTTCCCACAACCACCACTTGCTGAGTGACAGTGGGAGAAGCCCCCCTGTCCCCACCCCAGGCTCCTTGAGGTGATGGGGATGGAGCAGAGGCAGAGAAGGGCTTTGATTTCAAGCCCACAGCGTGGCAGGGGGCCATGCACTTGCAACAAGGGCTCATTTTCCACCACCCAACACCACTTCTTGCAAAAACCCACGGTGCCCGGGTGATGGGGACGCCACTCCAGACCTGACCAAGCCGTGAGGATCAGGAACCACAGCATGGAGAGAGAAAGCAACAGCTACAGATGGTGGCTTCCTGGAATACCCTGGAACAGCATCTGGGCACTTTGGGGTGGCACCAGGGGATCCAGGGTCATCTTCTGGACCAGCAGGACCCATTTAGGGACACCCAGGATCCCTCTATCCTCCCTGGGACTCCTTTAGGGACCCTCCAGGCCCCTCTAGATCCCTCAGGACCCTTCTAGGGTCCCCCAGGTCCCCTTTAGGGAACCTCAGGACCCTTCTAGGGACTTCCAGGTTATCCTAGAGCAACATCTGGACACCCAGGGCAACATCTAGACATCCTAGGTGATGTCTGAGTATCCTGGAACAGCATCTGGGCACTCTAGGACAACATATGGGCACTCTGGGTGATGTCTAGTTATCCTGAGGCAACATCTGTACATTCAAGACAACATCTGGATGCCTGGAGCAGCATCTGGGTATCCTGGATGACATCAGGACACCCTGGATGATCTCTGGTTGTCCTGTAGCAACATTTATACGTCTGGGGCAGCATCTGGGAGTCCTGGGTGATAACTGAGCATCTTGCGGCAACATCTGGACACTCAGAAAGACATCTGCGCGCCCTGGGTGGCATCAGAATGTCCTGAAGCAACAACCACACACCCCGGGCAAGACCTGGGGAGGAAACCAGGGGCTGCAGTTCAAACCCTGAGTGAGCCACACACATCTGGGCAGCTGGGGCCACATCTGGGCAGCTGCTTGGCTGTGTTGAGGGGGGGAAGGACACATGACGCAGTGGTCCCCGAGTCCTCTGGGGACATGAGGACATCTCAGGGCCAGCCCAGCGCGGGGCAGCGGGTCAAGGCTTCCCCCACGCCAGGAGCTGCAAAAGCGATTGAGTTTATTCATGTGAAACGCTGAAAACAAACACCGAAACGCACTCAGAGCCCCATCCCCGGGCTCTGCTCCAAGTCCTATTCCTCCCATGGCAACTACGCTGCTAGGAATTCAACAAAGTATTCACCGACCCCGTACAACGAGCGGGGTAAAGACCTCAACAACAAACCACCCAACAAACCCACAGCAGAACCGAGCCCCGGTTCCGATTCTCCCTCTGCCGTGGCGTCACCGGCTCGTCCTGCCCACGAGGGATCGGAAAGGAGCCCCACGGCGAGCGGGGACGCGCGTTCCCCAGCGCTGAGAACACAGCGCGTGCCCCTCTGAATCAGCGCTGGGGATCTGGGGCTCGCAGGGACTCGGAGCCAGAGAGGCCCCAGCGCGCCGGCCCCGAGCAGAAACCCTGAGTCAGAGCTGGGAAACGGCAAAGGCTTCGAAAAGCTTCGGGCCTTGGGTTCGGAATCAATAAAAGGGATTTTGCCCCAGGGAAGGATATTCCGCTCCTCTGCTCCGCTCCGGTGAGGCCCCACCCGGAGCCCTGTGTTCAGTCCTGAATTCTCAACAGAAGAACGACACGGAGCTGTTGGAATGAGTCCAGAGGAGGCCACGGAGATGATCTGAGGGCTGGGGGATCTCCTGCATGAGGACAGGCTGAAAGGGTTGGGGTTGTTCAGCCTGGAGAAGAGAAGGCTGCGGGGAGACCTTAGAGCAGCTTCCAGCGTTGAAAGGGGCTCCAGGAAAGCTGGGGAGGGGCTGTTGGATCTGGGAGTGCAGAGATGGGTGAGGGGAACGGTTTTGAGCTGAAAGAGGGGAGATTGAAATGAGACCTTGGGAAGAAATGCTTTGCTGTGAGGGTGGGGAGGCCCTGGCCCAGGTTGCCCAGAGCAGTGGTGGCTGCCCCATCCCTGGAGGGCTTCAAGGCCAGGCTGGATGGGGCTTGGAGGCCCTGATCCAGTGGGAGGTGTCTCTGCCCATGGCAGGGGTGGAACTGGATGTGCTTTGAGGGCGCTTCCAATTCAAACCATTCCACGGTTCTATGATCATCACCCTGTACTCAGTTCACCATCCTCGAATCCTGTGTTCAGTTCTGGGCCCCTCACCACAAGAAGGATGTTGAGGCTCTGGAGCGAGTCCAGAGAAGAGCAACGATGCTGGTGAGGGGGCTGGAGAACAAGAGGAGCGTCTGAGAGAGCTGGGGGTGTTTAGCCTGGAGAAGAGGAGGCTGAGGGGAGACCTCATTGCTCTCTGCAACCCCCTGAAAGGAGGTTGTGGAGAGGAGGGAGCTGGGCTCTTCTCCCAAGGGACAGGGGACAGGACGAGAGGGAATGGCCTCAAGCTCCGCCAGGGGAGATTTAGGCTGGACATTAGGAAAAATTATTTCACAGAAAGGGTCATTGGGCACTGGCAGAGGCTTCCCAGGGAGGGGGTTGAGTCCCCTTCCCTGGAGGGGTTTAAGGGACGGGTGGACGAGGTGCTGAGGGACATGGTTTAGTGACTGATGGGAGTGGTTGGACTCAATGATCCTGTGGGTCTTTTCCAATCTGGTGATTCTGTGATTCTATGATTCTATGATCCCAGTGCTGTATCCTAGTTCACCATCCCAGTGCATCTGTCCCAGCTCTGACCTGCTCCACTGTTCCTATGCACTGCCCCAGAGTCCGGAGCAGTGTCCTGGTCCTTCCTCCCTGGCACTGTCCTTGTGCACTGTCCTGACACTCTCAGCACTCACATTCACTGTCACAGTGCCCAGGCTCACTCTCCCAGTGCTCTGTCCCTGCACCCAGACTCCTTGTCCCAGTGCTCTGTCCTGCTGCACACAGTCTCTGTCCTTGTGCCCATGCTCCCTATCCTGGTGATCTGTCCTGGTGCTCTGTCCTTTATCCCAGAGCTCTGTGCCTATCCCTGTCCCTGTCCCATATCCTGCTGCCCTGTCCATGTCCCTATCTCAGAACCCATCCCCATCGCTATCCGCATCCATACCATTCCCTATATCCCTATCCCCATGCCCCTTCCTAATACATCCTCATCCCTACCCCTATTCCCATATCCCTGTCCCTATCCCCATACCCATATATAATATCCCCGTCCCTGTCCCTATCCCATACCCCTGTCCCTATTATTACCCCATCCCCACCCCTATCCCTATCCCTATCCCTATCCCTATCCCTATCCCTATCCCTATCCCTATCCCTATCCCTATCCCTATCCCTATCCCTATCCCTATCCCTATCCCTATCCCTATCCCTATCCCCATCCCCATCCCCATCCCCATCCCCATCCCCATCCCCCTGCAGTTCCCCTCTCTACCCGCTGGTGGCGCCGCACCCTCCCGCCTCTTTGCTCCGTCCTCACTCCCTCAGCAGGGGGCGCGCGCGACTTGGCGAAGCCTCCTATGATAGGCGCCCTCTGATTGGCCGCCTCCCGTTTCTCCTCTGTATCCCGGGCGCTGATTGGTCCCGATGCCTATAGCTTGACGGGCTCTGATTGGTTTCGCTTCCCCGCTTATATGAGAGACTCTCTCTGATTGGTCCAGGCGCAGCTCGCCGATGAAAGCCGCGCTCCGATTGGCTCCGGCGCTGTTCCCGCCCCCCCGCTACCCGGAAGAGACGCGCGGCGGCGCGGGTGTCATGGAGGACTCGGGCTGCGGGGCGCAGTTCCGCGCTGCCGTTCAGGTTATCCAAGGGCTGCCTCGAAGCGGTGAGTTGGGAGGCCGGGAACGGGGCCGGGGGGCCGCGGACGCGGCGGAGGCCGCGTCCGCGGCCCCCCGGCCCCGTTCCCGGCTCCGCTGAGACCTTGGTGGCTTCGCAGGTTCCTACAGGCCTTCCTACGAGGAGATGCTTCGTTTCTACAGCTTCTACAAACAGGCCACGGCTGGGCGGTGCCAGGGCCCCCGGCCCGGCTTCTGGGACCCCATCGGGCGCTATAAGTGGTGAGAGAACGGGAACGGAGGTGATGGGGGTGGGGGGAGGTGTTATAAGACAGGCTGGGGTGCTTGGAGGAGAAAAAAAAGAGGTCGTAGAGCTGCTTCCAGCACTGAAAGGGGCTCCAGGAAAGCTGAGGAGGGGCTCTGGATCAGGGAGATGAGATCTTGGGAAGAAATGTTTTCCTGTGAGGGTGAGGACGTTGCCCAGAGCAGTGGTGGCTGCTCCATCCCTGGAGGGGTTCAAGGCCAGGTTGGATGGGGCTTGGAGCCCCTGATCCATAGGGAGGTGTCCCTGCCCATGGCAGGGAGTTGGAACTGGATGATCTTTAAGGTCTCTTCCAACCCAAATTGTTGTATGATTCTATGATTGAGGAGCTGGGGGCGCATCCAGAGAAGGGTTAGGGGCTGGAGAACGAGGGTTATGAGAGGAAAGTGAGGGAGGTGAGGTTGTTAACCTAGAGAAAAGGAGGCTGCGGTGACCTTATTACTGTCTACAACCACCTGTAAGGAAGTTACAACGAGGCGAGTGCTGGTCTCATCTCCGAAGTAGCAAGTGGTAGGATGTGAGGAAATGTCCTCAGGTTGTGCCGGGGGAGGTTTAGGTTGAATATTAGGGAAAAATCTCTAGTGACAGAGTGGTGAAGCTCTGGCAGAGGCTGCCCAGGGCAGAGGTGGAGCTTCCATCCCTAGAGGAGTTCAATAAACATGTAGACATGGCACTTGGGGGCATGATTTAGTGGGCACGATGGTGTGGGGCTGAGAGATGGACTGGATGAGCTGAGAGGGCTTTTCCAACCTCAATGATTCCACGATTCTGTGAACTGAAAGGGGTTTTCAGGCACTGGCTGAGGCTGCCTGGGAAGGTGATGGAGTCCCCATCCCTGGAGAGATTTAAAAGATGGGTAGATGAGATGCTCAGGGATGGTTTAACAGTGGACAGGTCCTGTTGGACTTGATCTCAAAGGTCTTTTCGAACCAAATGATTCTCTGACCCTGGTGAAACCCCAGCTCCGGTCCCCTTCTCCCCTTTCCTCCGTGCCTTACGGCCACTGCTGCCCACAGGGATGCCTGGCACAGCCTGGGGCGCATGTCCAAGGAGGAGGCGATGGCAGCGTACGTGGCTGAGATGAAGAAAGTGGCCCAGAAGGTAAATGGGGAGGAGGAGAGGTGGCAGTGGGGTGTTCAGCGGTGCCCTCTGCAAGCTGCGTCCCTCCGCAGATCATCGACACGGTGCCCATGGACGAGACGACGGAGGAGATGTTTGCCTACTTCGAGCCACTCTACGAGGTGATCCATGACATGCCCCGACCCCCCGAGTCCTTCTTCAAGAGGAAGCAGGGTGAGTGGGAGCCGCTGCGCCCTGCTTGTGCCCAGCGCATCCCTCCTCTCCGTGCCGCACTCCTGGCACATTATTCCTGCTGTCCCCTGCTTGCTTGTGCCCTGGTGTGGCTGTCACCTCCGTGCTCTGCTTGTCACCAGGGCTCTCCATGTTCTGCTGCTGCGTGAAGGGTGGATGGGATGGACCCACCGCACCCTGTCTGACTCCTGCTGTTGAACTGCGTGTTTGGGCACCACCAAACCAGTGTCTCTTCAAGTGACACAGGTGTCTTTTCAATCGGCGTTTTCTCTCTGCAAAACGTTGAGGAGAGAGCTTGAGATTTGGCCTCCAAATGCCCCTTGGCCCCAATTCCTGTGCGTGGCAGGCAGGGGACCAGCTCCCATGGAGTGTTGCGGCCGGGAGGCTGGGCTTCCTCTTGGCTCTGGCTCATCCCCGGGCTGCGCGCAGGGATCATCTGGTGTAAACATCTGGCTAAGCTGGACAGTTTCTGCGGCAGAGTGGATGTGGAGAAACTGGGGTTGAGAAATGGGATTACTGGGGCTAGAGAAGAGTCCTTCCCAGCCCTTTCTTTCCATACTTGTGCTGCGAGGTGGCTGGGGACCTGTCCCACCCCTGGAGCGGGGCAGTCCTCTTGTTATGCTTGACTTGTGGGGCATGTCTGAGAGAGCAAAGGGCTGGATGAGGTGTTGAGAGGAGTGGGCTGCGTGGCTGTGGTCTGGCTGTGCCACATCCCTCGTGGATCAGCCCAGCAGCAGATGAGCTTTCGGGGCATACTGTCAGAGCTCTGCTCGTGTCGGAAGAAAGGTGACGAATGGACCCGCTCCCTGCCTGTCCCCAGCACCTGTCCTGCCTCTGACAGCCACCGACACCCCCTGCTTCCAACAAGGATGCTGAGAGCACACGGCCTGCAGGGCTTGGCCTCAGGATGTCTGCAAGGGCTTTTGTTCTCTGTTTTGATGCAGAATCCCTTTAAAAGACAAATAGAATCACAGAATGGTTTGGGCTGGCAGGGAACTTAAATGGGGGGCGGAGAATGAAGCCCGTAACTCGGAGGCCCAGTGCCACTCTGCCAGCCTGGTGGGCACAGGCGGTTGGTGCTGGAGCCTGGCGGTGATGTGCGAGGAGACAGGACCCTGTGGGTGCCCCTCACCTCACGGAGCCGTCTCGGGGTCACAGCACAGATGCTGAGAAAGGGCCTGGGGGCAGCGATGGGCCCTGTGCAGAGCAGCCCTGGCGTGAACTCTGCTGTGGGGTGGGGGCTGTCCTCGTCCCCGTGGGGTTCAGTTGCCTGGGCTGGGCTCAGGACGCCCCACCTGGGCGGCTGTGGTGGTGAAGGCAGGCATGAAGGCAGGCTGGGAATGCCGCTCTGGTGCAGGCAACGTTGCCACATCCCAGGAGCAGGGAGCAAAGTCCCGGGGCTGCTGGAAGTGTGGCTGGGCTTAACCCCGTGGGCTCTGCGGGGCGGTGGGGAGGGCTGGATCCTGGGCAGGCAGCTGCCCCAGGCCCTCCTGGGGTGCTTGGCAAGGCTTCTTGCGTTAGGCTGTGTTCGTTAGCGTGCGTGTGCCCTGCTAGGGGATTGGAACAGTGGCGTTGCCTGTGGCTGTGTACACAGCAGCTGTGCTGTGCTGCTCCCTCTGCTGCAGGGGCTTGGGGGACAAGGACGCCCCTGGGACTGGTTGAGTCCCATGCAGGCCGGGAGGCAGCGCCGAGCCCAGCCCGCAGAGACCCAGAACCTGCAGAGCTTTAATTCTCCTTCTTGCCCCTTTTCCTCCATGCAGGCAGCCAGGAGCAGCCGGGCGACCCCAGCCAGGATGAGCCAGCGAGCAGCCCGGCTCTGGAGCTTCCCGAAGACCCCGTGCCCCGGGAGCAGCAGAACAAGCAGCACGTGCCAGGTTGGTCTCCCTGGTGTCACCAGGCAGAGACCCTGCGGAGGAGGCACCGGCGCCAGGGCTGGACCTCCCCCTGCCCGCAGAGGCGCTGGCTTCAGGCACGGCTGCTCCGACCCTGCCTGAGTCACAGTGAGCTGGAGCTGTTCTCCGTGCCGGGGTGATCCTGGGCATGTTCGTTTGCCTCTGCGTCGCTCTTACCTGTGCAAAGGGGCCTGATTCTGCTAAACCACAGTGAGAAGGGGAAGGGTATTGCCCCATGGGCTGAGAAAACATCACCCTGCAATATCCATGTTCCAGGAAAGGATAGGAAAACATCTCCCTGGAATGCCTGTGCTCCAGGAGGGGACATTCTCCCTTCACTCAAGCCAAGTCTGTCCTTCCACAGCACTGGGGCTGACCCCAGCCCTCTCTCCCTGGGCCGTGATCAACACCTGGGTCCCGGTTTTTCTTGCACAGCCCCTTGTACACTCACCCCACCACCCGCTGTGCCTCCCTTGAGGGTACATCGGCTCTCCTGGCCCAGAGGGGACTCGGGGCGTGCCCAGGGCTGGGTAGGTGCTCCAGAGAGGCATTCCTGCTATCCCAGCTTTCCCCTGAGAAGCACATATGGTTGCCAAGCAAGCACTGGCATCAAAGCTTTGCCCGTCCTCACCTGAGCCACCAGCGTGTGGGGAGCTGGGCGGCTTCCCTGCCCGCGGCAGCTGGCGTGCCAATGGTCCCTGCTCCCTGCCAGAGCAGGTGGGACCGTGGATCCTGCTGGAAGGTTCTCCACCAGACCAGAGTCGTGGTAGTTGCTGCAGCGCCCTCTGCCCAGGTGTGCGCCCGGCATGGGCAGAGGAACCCCCTAAGGGCACCGTGTTGGGCTGTGCCCCCGTGAGAGCCGGGCTCTGCGACACCAGGGACGGGAAAAGGGGGAATTCCATCCTCGGATTCCCGGCCACAATCCAGGGGTGGTAACGGAGCCAGTTCGTCCCCCCTCTGTGCCTCAGTTTCCTTCTCCTCCTGCCTTGCCTTGTGCACGCAGATGCTGCCCCTCTGCCCGCTTGCGGACCTTGCGGCTGCGCTGAGCTTCTGCCCTTCGGACACGGCCGGAATGCCTCTGCCCCGCCGGCGCTGCTGCTGCTGCTGAGCCGTGTGCTTCCCTTCCAGGAGGGGGGCTGGCTCCCACCGCCGAGGCACTTGAGGGTAGCCAGGTGACCAGTGACTCCGAGGGGGACGTGTTCTGCGATACCCTGGAGCAGCTGGAGCCTGAGCAGGTAACGCAGGGCTGGGAAGCGCCTGCACGGCACAGCCCGATCCCTCCGTACCAGCAGCTCTGCACACTCAGCACTGCCCGCCTGAGCCCAGCGAGACTCCTGAAAGCCGCAGGGCCAGTGCTCTGTGCTTTGTGTCCCTCTTGGAGCCTGGGCCCTGTCACCCAGGAGAGACGGAGGAGCCGTCGCCGTGCCCAGCCCTCGTTTCAAGGCGCAGCTGCTGGGGCTGAGCGAGGCTGGCAGCCTCCATGGGGCTGCTGCGGGCACCTTGCTTGCACCCCTGCCACTCGCTCTCTCCTCCGCGCCCTGGGCACGGCTCTGCGGATCCAGCAGGCAGGAGGGAGGAAGCTGCCTGGCTTCTTCCAGGAGCGATTTCACTGGCTTGAGCCACACCACATCGTTGCTCTCTTGGGATTCTGCTCTGCCACCTCCCAAACCATAGTGGGATTCGGTTTCCCTCGGCCCCACGTGCCTCCACCACCAAAAATTCCACTGCGGGGCAGAGAGACACGGCCACCACCCTGGCGTCACCTGCCTCCCGCTTGCCGTGCTCCCGCAGCTCCGGGGAGGGAGCGGGGGTCTCAGGGCCCCTCTTCTCTCCCCCGCGCAGGCTGGGCAGCCGCTGGGGCTCTCCAGGGCTGAGCCCGAGCCCCACGGCGCTGGGCAGGGATTGTGGGGTGAAGGCAGAAGACTAGAGGGGAGGAGCAGCGCTGGCCTCGCAGCCCTCGGCTCTGAGAGAGGTGGGTGCAGCGTTTGGCTCCTTCCCGCTGCCCCCTCCCCAGCGAGCAGGGGTGGATTCCAGGGGTTCTGAGCAGAGAGGCGAGGGCTGCGAGCACCAACGGGGAGCCGAGCGTGGGGGGCACAGCATGGCTCAGCACCCACCTTCTCCAGCAAGAATCCTGAGCGTTCCCTCCCTTCGCCCCTTGGTCCCCAAGCAGCTTGGTGCCGTCACCTCGTAGGGACACATCCCTCGTGTCGCCCATTTCTCTCAGCGGTGCTAAATTCTGTAAACTGGGAGGATGTTTGGCTCCTCTGGCAGTGGAATCCTGGCTGCCTGTTCCCAGCTCCTGCCCCCAGTGCCTTGGGCTGCGGGTGGTGCTGGGCTGAGCTCTGATCCCGGAGGCCCCAGTGTCCGTGTTCCTGCAGCATCGCTCCCCTCGTGCCTTTGCTGCTGGCAGCTGGGAATAAGGACCCGATGTGCTGAGGGGCCTGGGAGCCTCTCCTGGACACATCTTGTGTGTTTTCCGCTCCAGGGTGGCATTGCCACCCTCTCCGTGGGCTGGCAGGGGCGGCGCTGCCACCTCACCTGAGCAGCCGTCTCGCCTTCCCACCTGCTTGACCTTGGGAGTTCACTCGGACCGGGGCCGCTGGAGCGGGACAGGGGCCGGTGTGGGGCTGGCAGCTCGCCCCACGGGTTCTCGGGGGGCTCTGGGGCCTTGGCAGAGCCCGAGGGGCTGGCAGGGAGGCAGCGGCATCCTGCCTTCCCCAGGACCCACACTGGCAGGGCTGAGGTCGCCCGCTGCGCTTGGGGACGTGGTGGCCCCACTGGAGACGGGGGTGGGTGAGCTGGGCTGGGGCTCCCAGCTCGGCACGGACAGAGCTGGCGGCATGTGGGGTGGCACCTGGCGAGACCCATCGCTCGCTGTTTGGTGACGGCGCAGAGCAGGGTGTGACAGAGCCAGGGGCCTGGGGAGGTGGGGGGGCGCTCAGCCAGCCCTGGGGATCCCTGGGGAGAGGAGGGGGTGCTCAGCCAGCCCTGGGGATCCCTGGGGAGAGTGGGGGGTGCTCAGCCAGCCCTGGGGAGAATGGGGTGGGGGGGGGCGCTCAGCCAGCCCTAGGGATCCCAGGGGAGAATTGGGGACACTCAGCCTGCCCTGGGGAGAGTGGGGGCGCTCAGCCAGCCCTGGGTATCCTTGGGGAGAGGAGGGGGTGCTCAGCCAGCCCTGGGGAGAGTGGGGGCTGCTCAGCCAGCCCTGGGGATCCCTGGGGAGAGGAGGGGGCGCTCAGCCAGCCCTGGGGAGAGGGGAGGGGGTGCTCAGCCAGCCCTGGGGATCCCTGGGGAGAGGAGGGGGTGCTCAGCCAGCCCTGGGTGGGCAGCAGAGCCGCCTGCAGAACGTGCCCCCCCCTGAGCAGCCCCCGTCTGTGCGCCCCACAGATCTCTGGCTGGCAGGGGGACCCCGGGATGCCGCCAGTGCCCCCGAGCTGGCGCAGGGGCTGCCGCTGGAGCTGGACGCCCGCGTGGCCGGCACCGTCCGAGCCCTGCAGCACGACATGCGGCGAGTGCTGGAGCGCCTGAGCCGGCTGGAGACACTCGCTTCCGCGCAGGTAGGCGCCGAGCCGCCGTGTGCCAGCGCCAGGCCGCGATGCCCGCGCCGGCGCAGGGTTTGGCTCCGAGCCCTGGAAACGAGCAGCTCTGTGCGGCCCTGGTGCCAACAGTCCTTGGGGTTTGGGGGCACAGCCTGGCACAGGGGCTGCTGGTGCTGCTCTGATCCACCCCGGGGTGCGGCCTGGCAGCCCCCTGCCGCGCTCATCGCCACCTTTCGGGGTCCTGCTCCATGGGGACCCCTCGTTTCTGCCAATTCCCTCCCTGTCCCGGGGCCGTGGGGGCTGGAAAGGGGTGTCCGGCCCTGCCCGCTGCCCGGAGCGCTTCTCTCTCGCAGGGCGCCACGGCGGGGACCGCCTGCAGCCGGGCTCCTGCCCTGCAGGTGAGCCGGAGGTGGCACTGCCAGGTGGCCCTGTCACCGCACACCTTGGGGCGAAGGCTCCCTCGGTGGGGGCGCGGGGGACGTCCCTGGGGACGCAGGCTCCTGGCAGGAGCTGGGTGCAGGGTGGCAGCTGCGACGAGGGCCGTGGTGGGGGGCAGGCCTGGGCACCCCGGTGACACCCCTGTCCCCCTCTCTCTGTCCCTTTGCCAGGCAGCATCCCCGCAGCCCCAGGCCGTCTCTCCGCTCACCCTCCTCTTCCTCATCGCTTGGCCCTTCGTCACCCAGTGGCTGCTGCGCCGCTGGCAGGGCAGGAAGAGGTGACGGCCGCGTCCCGCTGCCAGCTCTCCTTCCCCACCGGTTTGGGGGCTCGGGGATCGCCACGGGCCCCTCGAGGGGACAGGCTGGCCCAGCAGCGGGGGCTCAGCCGCCCGGGACCCCAGCCCCGCGGGAGGAGAAGCCACCGCGCACGCCACACGCCGACACCACCGCTCGCAGGGTCTCGCCAGCACCGCCGGGATGGCCGGGGAGCGGGGAGCGGGTCGGGGACCCCCTCGTACGCCGCCGTCCCGGCCCCACAGACGCTTCCGTGAAGTGCTTGGGCACCGAAGCCCCCGGAATTAAAGCTGCTCCTGCGCCCCGGGCCCTGCCTGCTGCCTGTCCCCGCGTCCCCGGCCTCCCCTCCGGCCTCCCCTCCAGCCTCCCCGGCCTCGGGGTCCCCACCGCACACAGCACGGGTGGCAGTGCCACCACGGGGAAGGGGGGGGGGCAGGTCCAACACAGCCCCCCAGCCTCACCCCCCAACCACACCCCCCCCTACAGCCCCTCCCAGAGCCCCACAGCCCCCCCCGGGCCTCCCCCCGACATGACTCCTCATCCAACCATCCACCCAGGCCTGTCCTCCCCCCCCCCACCTCGAGCCTCCTCCCCCATCGCCCCCAGGACAGGCAGGATCTGACACAGCCCCCATGGCCCCCCCAGACCCTCCTTCCAGCGTGACCCTCCAGTAACGCCCTCCCTATGTCCCCCCCATCCACCCCCCCCCCGTAGCCCCCCAGTCAATATCCCCCCCCGTTCCCCCCCCTCAGCCCCCCCCCGGTTCCACCTCCCCGCGCAGCGAGGCTCCGACACAGCCCCCCCCTCGGTCTCTCCACCCCCCCAGACCCCCGCAGTCCCCCCCGGCCCCCCCGGAATGTTCCCCTATCTGGCCCCCCAAGACACCCCCGCCATGGCCCCCCCAGAGCCCGGACCACCCCCCCCAATCCCCTCGGCTCCCCTTCCTGCCGTGCCGCCCCCCCTTGCCCCCCTCCAGGCCCCTCGCCCCCTCCGGCTCCGCCCCCTCGGCCCCCCCCCAGCCCCGCCCCCAGGGCCCCTTCCAGGCTCGGGCCTCCCTCCTCCCCCCACCCCCCCAAAAGCGGCCGCGGGGCCTTTAAGGCGGGACTTCTTTCCGCTTAGGTTTGTTTACATCTCCTTCCGCGCAGCCGCCGCCGCACCAGGGCGGCTCGGGGATCCCTCCGCCCTCCCCCTCTCTCCTTCCCCACCTTTCCCCCTCCTCTCTCCCCGCTCCCCGCACACCCTCCCCGCGGTCCCCGCTCGCTGCAGCCCCCGAGGCCCAGGCCGGCGGGGCCGCGGCGCCTCCTCCGGGCGCGGGGTTGGGGGCGGGGGGGGGGACTCTTTTCGGGCCGAACCATTCGCGGGGATGGGGGGAGGCGCGCGGGCGCTGCCCTGAAGGTCGGCGGGCGCGCGCGGCCCCGCGCACGAGGGCGCCCCCCCCCCAATACAGCGCGTGGTGCGGCCCGCGCCCGCCCCCGGCCCCGCCGCCATTGGCCGAGCGCGAGGCACCTCCCCCCGCGCCTCCCCATTGGCCGCGGGGGGCGGGGGCGGGAGCGGCGCGCGCAGCGCGCGTGCGCGGGGCGGGTCGGCGCGCGCGCCGGTATTTAAGGCGCGGGAGCGGGCGGGGAGCGGCAGTCGGGAGCGGGCGGCGGCGGCTGCGGGCGGAGGGCGCGGGGCAGGGAAGGGCCGAGGGGGGGCGGTTGCGGCGCGTGCCATGCGCGCGGGGGGGCGGGCCCGGCGGCGTTAACCCCTAGGCAGCCGGCGGCGGCGGTGACCCCGGGGGCCTCGGCCCCAGGGCATGGCCTGAGGGCGCTGGGGGAGCGGCCCCATGCGGGGCGGGTAGCGCCGGGCCCCTGGGCAGCGGAGCCGAGCGCGATGGCAGAGCCCGAGTCCCGGCGCGAACCGGAGCCCCGCAGCGAGCCCGAGTCCCGGCGCGAACCGGGGCCCCGCGGACAGGACGGGTCCCGGGCTGAGCTCCAGGGTCCCGAAGCGGAGCCTCGCGGCGAGCCCCAGGCCCGGAGCGAGCCGGAGTCCTGCGACGAGCCGGAGCCCCGGAGGCAGCCCGAAGCGGAGCCCGATGGGCAGGCCGAGCCCGCGGCGGAGCCCGAGCGGCTGCCGCCCCCCGGTGCCGAGGAGGCGTCGGGGCGGCCGGGCGGAGCGGGGCGCCCCGGGCTGGGCCCGCGGTACCGGGCGGCGGCGGGAGGCGGGGGCCGCCCCGAGGAGTGGCCGGCGAAGAAGAAGCACCGGCGGCGTCCGTCGAAGAAGAAGCGGCGCTGGAAGCCGTACTCGAAGCTGAGCTGGGAGGAGAAGCAGCAGTTCGACGAGAGGCAGAGCCTGCGCGCGTCCCGGCTGCGGGCGGAGATGTTCGCCAAGGGGCAGCCGGTGGCCCCCTACAACACGACGCAGTTCCTGATGGAGGACCACGACCAGGAGGAGCCCGACCTGAAGACCGGGCTGTACCCGCGGCGGGCGGCCGCCAAGTCGGACACGAGCGAGGAGGATTTCCTGGAGGAGGCGGCGGACGAGGACGGGGGCAGCGACGGGATGGGGGGAGACGGGAGCGAGTTCCTGCAGCGGGACTTCTCGGAGACCTACGAGCGGTACCATGTGGAGAGCCTGCAGAACATGAGCAAGCAGGAGCTGGTGAAGGAGTACCTGGAGCTGGAGAAGTGCCTGTCGCGCATGGAGGAGGAGAACAACCGGCTGCGGCTGGAGAGCAAGAAGCACGGGGGGGAGGCGGAGGCGGCGCGGGTGCGGCAGCTGGAGCTGGAGGTGGACAGGCTGCGCGCTGAGAACCTGCGGCTGCTGCGGGAGCGGGACCGGCCCGGGGCGGCCGAGTGACCCCCCCGCCTGGGGAGGGGACGCGGCCGGGACCCCCGTTTTGGGAGCGTGAGGGGCGCGGCCGGGACCCCCGAGGGAGCCGGGAGGGGTTGGGGAAGGGGAATGGGGGGGGACGCAGCCTGGACACCCCCTTTTGGGGAGGTGGCTGTGCCCCCCCCCCCTCCCTTTCTAGGGGGTTGGGGGGGGTAAGAGTTGGGAGCCCTGAGTGATGGGGGGTGTTACAGCCTGGATGCCCCCCAAAGGGGGAGGGGACGTGGCTGGAACCCCCCTTCTTGGGGATGAGGTGGGGAACAGCTTGGAGGAGGGGGGGACACAACCATGACCCCCGCGAGTGACTGGGGCGGGCGGGGAGAGGGGACTGGGGGGAGGACAAGGCTGGGATCCCCCTGTTTGGGAATGGGAAGGGACACAGCCAGGACCCCCTTTTTTGGGGAGGGGGTTTCTGGCTGTGCCCCCCCCACCATCCCCCCCCATTTTGGGGGGGGATGGTGGGGGGGGGCACAGCCAGAAACTCTGGAGTGACTTGGGGTACAGATCAATGGGGGTGACATGGCCAGGGCCCCCCCCTTTTGGGGAATGGGGGCCATGACCAAGCCCCCCTGTTTTGATGGGGAGGGGCACATATGGCTAGGACACCCCCCATTTCTGGGGGAGGGATAAGACCTGGCCAGGGCCCCTGCTTTTTGGGGAGGTTCTGGTTGTGCCTCCCCCCTTTTGGCAGAGGGGGGGTTAAATGGTGTCACCTCCTCTTTTGGGGGAGGGATACAGCTGTGCCCCCCCCTTTTTAGGGGGGTGGGAGGGGGACACAGCCGGGACCCCCCTTTTTTTGGGGGGTGGGGGGTGATGTCTGGGCAAGATTGGGGTCATGGTTTATTATTATTTTTTGTGTCTAAACCAAAAATGTTCCCAGCCCCAGGAAAAGTGTAAATTGGCCAAAACTGACTATAAAAAAAAATATAGAGGTCTAATAAATTTAATTACTTGTAACTGTACTGTGCTCAGTGTCGTTTCTGAAAGATGTGTGGGGTGGTGTTCCCAGGGGGATGTGTTTGGAGTTTTTTCCATGCTGTTTAAAACTGTTCTGTTCGATTAAAGTTAGCTGCCATTTCCCACTTAACCCTTCCTGTTCTTTCTTCCTCACTTCTAACCCCGTTCCTGGAGCTGAAAGGGTTAAAATGCCTAGAAAAGGAGTTAAGAGTTTAATATCTTGTGTAGGATGGAACACCCTGAAGTGTGTTAAACCACTTAAACCTGCCCTGTTCCCCCACCAAGGTCCAGAGGAACAAAATTCTGATTGAAAGGGAGGCCAAAACTGCCCAAAAATAGGACTTTGAGTGAAGGGGAAACTTCAAGTTTTGGAGCAGCCCAGGAAGTTTTGGTTGCCAGTGCTTAGCCCTGAAATGGCTGACAGGGAACAGTAGAAGGTGCAGGCGGACCTGCCAGGGGAGGGAGGGGGAGAAGCAGTCTGGTCTGGGGGGTGGAATTTCAGAGGACTCAGGTAAATAAAGGATAAAGAAGTCCCTTAATTTCGGGGTAAGTGAAGGGCAAGGGCAGGGAAAGGCCTGGGTCAGGCTGTGGTTGTAACCCAAGGCTGTCAGCTCAGCGCTGGGAGTGAAACAGGTACCTGGGGAGCAGCTGGGATTGCCCCCCCAGCCAGAAAAGTGCTCCTGTGTTTTTTGGTTTTTTTGTTTTTTCTCTCCCCCCTAAAGAACAGCAGGATCCAGGTCCTGGGGGGTAGGAAAGTTGCCCCCAGAGCAGTGCAGGGGGAGTCCTGCGGCCAGGACTCAGCTGTGAGGATCACGGTTTCCAACAAGAGCCTGGAAAGCCCGGCCTGCTGCAGGCACAGGGCTGCATCGGCAGGGAGGAGAAGGACAATTCTTGGAGGGCCACTTGCTCTGGAGCCCGGCAGCCCCCTGTGCTCGCTTCCCTGAGCCGTGACGTCCTGTGGCAGCAGGGGGAGGCACAGCGAGCCAGGAACCCCCAATCCTTCTCATCCTGGTGCTTCTTCCCAGCAATTCCCTCTTTGCACCTGTGCTCCCCATGATCCTCATTTTCTCTGGAGGCAGGATAACCGTGCATGTCCAAGCTCCAGCCACGTTACTCCCCTTCACGAGTCCCAGGGAATGCAGCTCCCAGCACCTGGGGAACTGAGAGACAGCACCTGATAAGTCCCATGCAGCAGGGTGGCTGCTGGCGAGCGACGGCTGCAACCGTGCTCAGAGCCCCCCTTGCTCCAAACCTGTCACCTTTAACTCCCAGGAACAACTTCTGAGTTCTCCGCAAATCCTTTAACAAATAGAATTAAGAACCCCCCAAATGCCCTGTAAGGATCAACTCCTTAGCTGGCTGTGACTCCACCAGCCCTCCCTTCTCCGCTCCACACTGTCTGAAGGAAAAGGAGTTTCCAGACAAAGCTGGTTACACCAACCCCACCTCTGAGGTGTCAGACAGCAGGCGTCCTTGCAAAGGCTCCTTCCACCTCCCAAGCCCAAACAGCCCAGCAGACAGGAACCGGCATCGCACGGGGGGCTCTGAAACCTCAGAGGGGGTCAGGACCAGGCAGGGAGCTCCAGTCCCCAGGGCAGATGTCCCCACATCTCTGCCTGGAGCTGGTCTCAGAGCCAGTCAGAGGAGACGCTCGCAGTGGCAGCTCAGCTGCTTGAGAGGAACAAATGAAATCTTGAAGGTGCCACAGTGCTGGCTGTGATAGGGTTGAGGGTCAGGCCCTCTGAAGCACATCCCTTCTCTCCCTGTCACCACTTGGGTCTTTCCAGGGTTGTTGGAGCCAACTGGCTGTTAATCCAGCTCCTCCGGTGAGCCCAGGAATGCTACTGGCACAGCAGCACCCCCTGATCTCCCCGAACGGGCTGTGCCTTGGAGCAGAGCAATTTTCCTGTTGGAGATGAACCTGGGGCTGAGCTCTGCTGATTTGTGGCAATCCGGCTTGGAATCAGAGTGCAGAGGGACCCTCTGGCTAAGGGGCTTCGCAGCCCCTCCCCTCACGAGGCTTCCCGGTCGCAGGAATGCTCGCATCGACGCAGAAGCCAAGGGGATGAACACATCCCACCTGCGGCGACGGCCGTTCTCCAGCACAGGAAGGACAGAGCAGCTCCCTGAAAACGCTGCGGCCTACAAGGAAATAAAAAAAAGGAAGTAGTCCATCTTAGCAGCCCAACGTGAAACACAAATCCTGCCCGGCAGCACTGGTTAGGGGGGATGCGCTGCTGCCAGCCCTCAAAGTTTCTAGGACTGGGCTGGCAGCGCTCACTGCAATGGCAATTGGCTCCCGAAGGCTGTTAAACCCGGCTGTCAGCTGTCCCAGGTTTTATAAAACAGGGGTACAATGCTCACAATGATGCTGTTATTCTGCTTAGACTTAACTTGCACTTAATTTCATGAGGTTTACGCTCCGAGGATACACACCACCACTCTCTGGGCTATCCTGGAGATTCCGTGCGCAATGCCAGCGGTGTTAACAACGGGAGAACCTGCGGCACCGCGAGCCCTGAGCACGACGAGGCCGTCACCAACAACCTGGCTGCTCTCAGCCCATCTGCAACACCTCAACCCCTGGCTGGGAAGATCAGGCCCTTCCCGAGCTTCCTGCCTGTTCCCACCCAGCAAACCCCTCTGCCAACCCCAGCAGCTGCAGGGCACGCGGCTCCAGCTCAGGTAACCCCGCTTAGTTCAGCAAAATCAACCCAGAATTAGATCTTCGACTGTTGTGCAAAGACACACATGAGAATAAATCTGCCTGCTTTTATAGCACAGCCATTCCTAACAATACAAAGCTTCTGAGTTTAGGGACCTAATTAAGCAACCCAGGAGTCAAAAATCACCATGAGAGTCAAAACAGCAAAGCTGCTTCTTCAGAAAAAAAAGTGCCTAACGTAAGTGCATAAACATAAAATAACCCTGGTTTTAACTGGAAGAGTGCACATTTGGCAGCGCAATCTGGTACCAGAAGCATCCAAAATCTCACTGGTTCTACATCTAAGCCAAGTCCCGTGGATACCAGGGGATGAGCCAGCACGAGCTCCTTTTGCAGGGGGAAGAAAACATAAAACATGGTCAAGGCACTCAATTAAAGAAACCCGGCCTGTGACTACACTGGGAACTGCGGGTAGAGGCTGCTGCTAGCTCAAGAACACCCTGGCACTGAGGTTTTATATTTGAAAGAGCGGGGGCTTTTTAAGAAAAGAAAAACAGGTTTTTTTGACTTTGCACAGGGGAAAAGAGAAAACCCCAAAACCGACACCACTCAGCTGTTTCTACAGCTTCCAGCTGCCAAAGGAGAGGCACCGATAACTCGAAGACAAGGTCCGCTCCCATTTATTATCAGCTGGAGAAGTTACCCCTTCCACCCTGGCAACGCTTTTGTTTCTCGGTCTCTCAGGGCTCCACGGTGAAGCCGCCCGCAGCGGGGAGGCCGCGTTAACTGCGATCCACCGGATCCTAGGGGGATTCCCTTTGGGAATGCGGCCGCGGTTCAGCTGCAGCGTGTGAAACAAAGGATTAACTCCCAGGGGTTATTTTTCCCCGCTGCAGCCGGGCACGCCGAGCAGCTCCCGGCCTCCCAAGAAACGTGTTTTCTAACCCCAATTTCGCTTTCCCCGTAACGCCAGCCTGTTCCCTGCTCGGGGCCGGGGCTGCTGCTGCGGGGCAGCGCTCAGACACCTTCTAAAGCGGGTTTTGCTCTCAAACCCCCCTCCTCCCCCAGAGCCGCGCGGGCAGCGCTCGGACACCCTTTAAAGCGGGTTTTGCTCTCCAAACAACTCCCCAAAGCCGCATAGGCGGCGCTTTCCCAGCGCGGCGAGGCCCGGCCCGGACTCCCCCGCCCCGCCGCGGCCTCAGGCTCGGACCCCGGCCCACAGCGCCGCCTCAGCCCCGGGGGAAGGGGAGAGGGAGGCCCGGGCCGCGCTCCCGGGGCCGGGGAGCACCGAGACCAGGCCCGCCCGGGGCCCAGCTCCGCACACACAAAATGGCGGCACCGCCTCAGCCCCGCCGCCCGCGCGCCAATCGGGAGCCTCCGTGCGCCTGCGCGCGGCCCAATGGGAGCGGCGTGCGTTGCGGAAGGGGCGGGGGATGCCGCCGCGGGGTGTTATGGGAGTTGTAGTCCACGTCCTCATCACCCCCTGTTTGCCCGCAGCGGCTGCGGACTCGTCATCCCGTGATGCTCAGCGCGCAGAGGCACTTCCGGGTGCGGCGCGTTGCCGTGGCGACCGGCGGGGCCCAGGCCCGGAGGCTACGCGGGGCCTTGCGGGGCGGCTGCGGCCTCTCGGAGCCCCTCGCTCGGTCCGGGGCGGGACAGGGACTGCAATTAGCAGTCAGGAATCACAATTTGCAATCAGGGATTGCGATTAGCAGCCTGGGATCGCAATTAGCAGTCAGGGATCACAATCCGCACCCTGGAATCATGATTAGCAGACAGGGATCACAATTAACAATCAGAGATTGCGATTAGCAGCTTGGGATCGCGATTAGCAGGCTGGAATTGTAATTAGCAGCCTGGGATCCTAATTAGCAGTCAGAGATCACAGTCAGCACCCTGGGATCATGATTAGCAGACAGGGGTCACAATTAGCAATCAGAGATTGTGATTCGCAGCCTGGGATCATGATTAGCAATCAGGGATTGCAGTTAGCAGCCCAGGGTTGCGATTGGCAGTGCAGGATTGCAATTAGCAGTCAGGGATCATGATTAAGCAGCCTGGGATCACAATGAGCAGTCACGGAATGCAAATGGCAGCCCGGGATCACGATTGGCAGCACAGGATCACAATTGCCAGTCAGGGATCATGATTAGCAGTCAGGGAGCACGATTGGCAGTGCAGGATTGCAATTAGCAATCTGGAATCATTATTTGCAATCAGGGATCGCGATTAGCAGCTTTGGGGTCATGATTAGCCTCCAGGGATCGCAGTTAGCAGCCTGGGATCACAATTAGCAGCCTGGGTCGTGATTAACAGTCAGGGATTGTAATTAGCAGTCAGGGATCACAATTAGCAATCAGAGATTGCGATTGGCAGTCAGGGATCACAATTAAGCAGCCCAGGATCACAATTATCAGGCTGGGATCGCAATTGGTAGTACAGGATCACAATTGGCAGCACAGGATTGCAATTAGCAATCAGGAATCACTATTTGCAATCAGGGATTGCGATTAGCAGCCTAGGATCACAATTAGCAGCCTGGGATCGCAGTTAGAGCTGTGTCTCCCTATGAGGAACGCAGCCCCTTGGGTCCAGGAGCTGGGGGCGGTGGCAGATCGTGCCCCAAGTCCCCTCCATACCCAATTCCCACTCTGCCTCCTCCCAGGGAGCCCAGGCTCCATCTTAGGTCTCAGGGCAAGGAGTGACCCAAAGAGCAAAGCCAATGAGCTTTTCCAAGTGTTCCCCTTGGACTTTTCTCAAAGCCTTGATGCTGGAAATGTTCCTTGATGGCTGAGCCGGGGGGTGTTTGGATGGTGCTTTCAGTTTGCAATAGGTAAGGGAATAAATAATATGCTTTTTGGTGATCCGGATGCATAAAAGACAAAACCAAGCAATAAATCTTGCCTAAAAGACAAACCTAAGGCTCTCAGTATGAAGGCAAACATCTGGGACTTGGTGTTCTTGGAGGGAAGCGTGGGGCAGGCTGGGCCCAGGCCATGATTTTGGGAAGAACGGTGCAAGGAATTGGTCTGTGCAGCCCCTTGAAGCTTTTTGAATTGGGTTTCTTATGTTACAAAACCACAAAGAGGTTTGTTTTTTTTTTTTCCGGGCTAGCGAACCCTGAAATCACAGCCGCCACCTGCGTTTATGATTTTAGTGAAGGGGGCTTAATTTTGCTGAAGGATTTCTGACTGAAGGGTTGGTGTTGGAATGACCTGGCCGTTCCTGAACAGAAAAGGGGATTGGGAGGTGTAAAATGGGGCAAATCTTGGGATTTGGGGAGGGAGGAGGGGGCAAATCCACCTCTCCCCCTCCTCCCAACATGACCCTGCAGTGGATTTGGGAGAGGCGGGGGGAGAAGCCCCCTTTGCAGAGCCCCACGGTAGCTGCAGATGTTGGAGATCCCTGGGGTCACCGCTGGGACTCTCCCCATCCCTGACCAACTCGGTAGCAGTGATGGCAGTGGCTGACACAATTCCTTCCCACTTCCAGAGGTTTTTGTCCCATCCTGACAGGCTGAGGGGGAGAAACACCCTTTTTTGGTGGGTTTTCCAGATTTCAGTACCTGTGGTACTGGCAGCTCAAGGAGATCACGGTCCCCAGCCAGTGCCGATGGGCTTTGCCTCCCTGCATGTCCCATTTCCTGGGATTTTGTGCCTTCCCAGGGTCAGAGCCCAGCCGCAGCCCCCTCAATCCAGAGCATCTGTGCTGTGGGACCCCCCTGCCTGCTCCTGTGCCCCCCTTGCTGAAGCAGCACACGAGGCAGAGGCACGGAGCGGTTTGTGGGCACAGGGAACAGCCTGGCATGCTGATAACCCCCACCTCCCGGGTGCTGATCCCATCTTCCAAGGCCACAGCCGTCCCGGCACAGCGGAGCCGCATGCACACGCATGTGTGTCAGCCCGCGCCCAGCTCCAGCCCCTCAGTCCCTTCATACCTAATGGTGATGTTGCCGTGTGTGGTTATTTTATAGCCCATGAGGTTGCTGTCAGGATGTGGAAGCCATCCTGCTCCTGGGAAGCTCTGTACACCGTGAAAGCACTGGCAGATCCATCTCAAGCTACTTCGCGTTCCCCAGCTGGAGGAACAGGCTAGGCTCAAGGTCCTGGTGGTGCCAGGGTGTCAAGGCTGCTCAGAGGGGCTGGAGGATTTGTCAGCCTCGCAGTGGGGAAGGCTGGTGCCCCAACAGTTGGTACCAGAGGTTTTTGTTTCGTACCCCCAGACTGGTATTTTTCTATGTATTTGGCTGTTTTCTAGCTGTTTTTTAGCCTCCCCCACGCCCTGGGGTCTCCGGCTGAGCACAACCAGCTGGGTCTGGCTACAGCCATCACCCCCTCTGCCACCCATGGCCCTCCTGTCCTTCATGGCACCCAAAAACGTGGCTGCCCTTCCACACCTCAGGAATATTGTCATAGTATCATGGAACAGTTTGGGTTGGAAGGAACCTCAAAGCCCATCCAGTTCCAATCCCTGCCACAGGCAGGGACACCTCCCACTGGATCTGGTTGCTCCAAGCCCCATCCAACCTGGCCTTGAACCCCTCCGGGGATGGGGCAGCCACCACTGCTCTGGGCAACATGGGCCAGGGCCTCCTCATGCTCACTGTGAAGAATTTCTTCTTAATATCTAAATCTTCCCCCTTCCAATTTAAAGCCATCCTCCCTCATCCCATCCCTGCACTCCCTGCTCAAGAGCCCCTCCCCAGCTTTCCTGGAGCCCCTTTCAGTCCTGGCAGCTGCTCTAAGGTCTCACCCCAGAGCCTTCTCCAGGCTGAACAACCTTGACCTTGCATGACCTTGCATTTGGCCTTGTTAAACTCCATGGGGGTCGCACAGCCCCACCTCTCCAGCCTGTCCAGGTCCCTCTGGATTCATCCCCTCCCTCCAGTTTGTTGAGCATGTCACACATCTTGTTATCAGCAAGCTTGTGGAGGATGCCCTCAATCCACTGTCCGTATCTGCAAGAAAGATGTCCCAATACCAACCCCTGCACAATGCCACTTGTCACTAGTCTCCACTTGGACACTGAGCTGTGACCACAATTCTTCGAGTGCAACCATCCAGCCAGCTCCTTATCCACTGAGTGGTCCATCCATCAAATCCACCTTTCTCCAATGCAGAGACCAGAATGTGATTCATGTTTTGTGGACATTAGAGGTTTAGAACCCTCACCTTGTGGACTTGGCCTCCTGCAGGGTTTGCTCTGGGCAGGCTTTGCAGGGGGAGCAATGCCTTGGGTGGGATGTAAACCGGTGACTTGTGGGGGTGTCCCCACCCAGAACAGTTTTGGGATGGGATTTGCAGTTGGAGCAGGGCTTATCCCACCGTATTCCCAGGGCAGAGCTGCCTTGGATGTTGCAGGGTGGCTGCTGGGCTGGATGGGGCACAGAGCTGCTCGTTGGGAACAGCCAGAGCTTGAAGGAAGCCGTCAGCAGCTGGGTCAAGGTGCAGGGAAGGGAGCCCAGCGCTGGTGGCCCCAGCCCAACTCCCAGCCCTTCCCACAGCCACCACCACCTAGGGCCCAGCATCCTCGTTCATCACTCAGCATCCCAGTTCCTGTATCCCAGCATTCCCAACAGCCCAACTCCCCAGCAACCATTCACCCAACATCCAGCTCACCATCTCCCAGTGGTCCCAGCACCTTGCATCCATTTCCCATCTCCCAGCACCCAGCACTCCCTTATGCCAGCCCTCCTAGCATTCCCAGCACTCCCAGCTCCCATTTCCCAGTGTTCCCAGCACCCTATCTCCCAGTGCTCCAGCACCCATTTCCCATCGCTTCTGTTCCCATCGCTCAGTTCTCCTCTCTCCTAGCTCCTGTCTCCCAGCCTCCATTTCCCATCTCTCCCAGCTCCCATGGTTCTCATCCCTCCCAGCTCCCATTAACCCACCTCCCAGTGCTCCCAGTACACGGCTGCTCCTCCCTCCCCGGCCGCTGGGCGGCGCCAGAGCCGGCCTCATGCGCCCCGCCTGGCCCCGCCCCCATCCCATAGCCCCGCCCCATACGAGCACGCGACCACGCCCCCTCCTTTTAGCCCCGCCCACATGAGCGACGCCCACGTGGATCATGTGACCCCGCACGCATTGGCCCCGCCCACCGAGAGCGCACGGCCCCGCCCCCCACCCTGGCCCCGCCCACTGGGAGCTCCTGGCCCCGCCCCCAGGGCCCTTGGCTGGGGTCCCCTGGCCCGCGCAGGTCCCTGTGTCCCCCTCTCCCCCTGGGTGTCCCCACGTGTCCCCATGTCCCTCGCATGCCCCCATGTCCCACATTTCCTTCCCATGTCCCCTGGATGTCACCACGTGTCCCCACGTTCTTTGGGGGCCCCCTGGGACCCTCTGTCCCTCAAGTCCCCACGTTTTCCCGTGTCTCCTGGCTGTCCCCATGCCCCCCCAGGTGTCCCCATGTCCCCTGTGTGCCCCTGTGTGTTTCCAGGCCCCCCTGGGTATCTCTGTGTCCTTCAGGTGTCCCCATGTCCCCTGGGTTTCCCCATGTGCCCCTGGATTCCCACCAGCTCTCCTGTGACCCCTCAGCTGTCTCCATGTTCCCTAGGTGTCCTTACCTATCCCTCTGGGCATCCCCATGCCCTCTTGGGTGTCCCCATGTGTACTCATACCCTTTTGGGTGTCCCCCAGTGCCCTCTGTGACCCCCACGTGTGCCCTGGACCCTCCCAGGTCCCCTGTGGCTTCCATGTGCCTCCATCCCTGGTGTCCCCATGTCTCTTGTGTCCCCCTGCATGCCCCCATGTTCTCCATGTCCCTCACATTCCTCCCATGACCCCTGTGTCCCTCATGTCTTCTTTGTGCTCCCATCTGCCTCCCATGTCCCCTTCATCCCAGGTGTCCCCTACCTCTCCTGTGTCCCTTCCATGTTCCCTCGGTGTCCCCATTTCCTCCATATGCCCCCATGTCCTCCATGTGCCCCCATACCCTCCCCATGTCCCCATGTCCCACACATTAACACATCCTCCACGTGCTCCTGTGTCCCCATGTCCTACATGCACCCATGTCTCCCATGTCCTCTCTGTTGCCATGTCACCCACATCCCCACACGCCTGGCCCCATCCCCACGTTCCATCCCCACATGATGGGGAGCAGGGACCATGATCTCCCTAGATGATGAAGAGCAGGGACCGTGACCTTCTCAGATGATGAAGAGCAGGGACCGTGACCTTCTCAGATGATGGGGAGCAGGGACTCCTCACCATGAAGGGTCACCCAGGTGCCCCACGGCATCCAGGGACTCCAGGCTGGTGCCATGGGCTTGTCCTTTGGATGTGCCTTTCCATCCAGAGGGGTTGGGTGGAAAGCAGCTCCTGCAGGATTTGCCCTCCAGACAAGCAGTGGATCCCAGCGCATCCTCATGGGGACAGTGGCTGCTGCCACTCCTCCCCAGGTCCCCTCAGATTCCAGGTATTTTTCCTCTCCTGGCCTTTTTCTGCTCATTTTGCTCTCAGACGAGCATCAGGGAATCACAGAATCACAGAATCACGGAATAACCAGGTTGGAAGAGACCCACCGGATCATCGAGTCCAACCGTTCCCATCAAACACTAAACCATAACCCTCAGCACCTCATCCACCCATGCCTTAAACACCTCCAGGGAAGGGGACTCAACCACCTCCCTGGGCAGCCTCTGCCAGTGCCCAATGACCCTTTCTGTAAAGAATTTTTTCCTAACGTCTAGCCTAAACCTCCCTTGGTGGAGCTTGAGGCCATTCCCTTTCATCCTGTCCCCTGTCACTTGGAAGAAGAGGCCAGCACCCTCCTCTCTACAACCTCCTTTCAGGTAGTTGTAGAGAGCAATGAGGTCTCCCCCCAGCCTCCTCTTCTCCAGGCTAAACACCCCCAGCTCTCTCAGACGCTCCTCATAAGACCTGCTCTCCAGCCCCTTCACCAGCTTCGTTGCTCTTCTCTGGACTCGCTCCAGAGCCTCAATATCCTTCTTGTGGTGAGGGGCCCAGAACTGAACACAGGATTCGAGGAGCGGTCTCACCAGTGCCGAGTACAGAGGGAGAAGAACCTCCCTGGACCTGCTGGTCACACTGTTTCTGATCCAAGCCAAGATGCCCTTGGCCTTCTTGGCCACCTGGGCCACTGCTGGCTCATGTTCAGTCACTGTCAACCAACACCCCCAGGTCCCTCTCCTCCAAGCAGTTCCCAGCCAGACTTCTCCTAGTCTGGAGCTGCTCAGGGTTGTTGTGCCCCAAGTGCAGGACCCGGCATTTGGCCTTGTTAAACCTCATCCCATTGGTCTCAGCCCAGTGGTCCAGCCTGTTCAGATCCCTTTGGAGCCTCCTGACCCTCCAGCAGATCCACACTTCCACCCAGCTTAGTGTCATCCGCAAACTTGCTAAGGGTGCACTCGATGCCTTCATCCAGGTCATTGATGAAGACATTGAACAGGGCTGGAGCCACCACTGAGCCCTGGGGACACCACTTGTCACTGGCCTCCAGCTGGAGTTAACTCCATTTCCCACCACTCTCTGGGCCCGGCCATCCAACCAGTTTTCCACCCAGGAGAGTGTGCGCCTGTCCAGGCCAGAGGTGACAGTTTCTGAAGCAGAATGCTGTGCGAAACTGTGTCAAAGGCTTTACTGAAGTCCAGGAAGATCCATCCACAGCCTTTCCCTCATCCAGCAGCCGAGTCACATTGTCAAAAAACCTCATCCCCTGTTACTGTTGTTCCTTCTGTGTCCAATAGGGACTGTATGGTCTCCCTAGTCCGCCTTTTATTATTTATATATTTGTAGAAAGATTTTTTGTTGTCTTTCACTGACTTGGCCAATCCAATTTCTAGCTGAGCCTGAACACTGACATCAAGTGGCTGCTGGGATCCCTCACACGCCTGGGCCGTATCCTGCCTCTCCGGGTGCTGGGAGCAGCCCAGTGTCACCCACATGGCCTCATCCTGCCCCGGCGAGGGGCCCGGAGTCAAGTGGAGTCAGGAGCAGAGCTGGTGGTGCTGGACATCAGTCCAGGGTCCCCATCACCTCGCCAGGCAGGCAGGATGTGGCCAGCTCTTCTCCATCATCATTTCAGTCGACAGCAGCTGAACAGGAGCCAGCAGTGGCCCAGGTGGCCAAGAAGGCCAATGGCATCTTGGCTTGGATCAGAAACGGCGTGGCCAGCAGGAGCAGGGCAGGGATCGTCCCCCTGTGCTTGGTGCTGGTGAGGCCAAACCTCGAATCCTGGGTTCAGTTTTGGGCCCCTCAGCGCAAGGAGGACATTGAGGGGCTGGAGCGAGTCCAGAGAAGGGAACGGAGCTGGGGAAGGGGCTGGAGAACAAGTCTTACAAGGAGCATCTGAGGGACTTGGGATTGTTTAGCCTGGAGAAGAGGAGGCAAGGGGAGACCTCATTGCTCTGTGCAGCTCCCTGAGAGGAGGTTGTGGTGAGATGGGTGCTGGGCTCTTCTCCCCCCATGACAGGCAATAGGAAATGGCCTCAAGTTGCCCCAGGGCAGGTTCAGATTGGACATCAGGACAAATTTCTTGACTGAAAAGGCTCTCAGGCCCTGGCAGAGGCTGCCCGGGGAGGTGGTGGAGTCCCCATCCCTGGAGGAGTTTAAAAGCTGGGCAGATGAGGTGCTCACGGATGGTTCACTAGTGGACAGGGATGGTTGTATCGATGATCTCAAAGCTCTTTTCCAACCTAGTGATTCTATGCTGTGCGCTCACCCCGCCAGCCCATCGCTGTGTCCTCCTCCTGTCCCCAGCATCCCCGGCAGTCGATATCGGGGCTGAGCCGAGCGCGCTGCTGTCATCGCCGAGCTGGGAGCATCCGCTGCATCCCATGCCCGCGGGTGGGGATCCCCGGCCACGCCGCCCCCGTTCCACAGCTCGGCACCGCTGGTGGCAAGGTCACAGAGACGGGCCAGGCGGTGCCACCGCCCTGCTGCTGGGGACACTTGTCCCTGACACCCTGCCGGCAGCGGTGGACTTTGTGCTGAGCTCGGGAATGGTGACGCGTCTCCCAGGGCCTCGAATCGCACGCGAGACCTGGCGTCGGAGCAGCAGGTAACACTGGGGTGACACCCCCTCTGCTCGTGGGGACGCTGTGACATGGGGCTCTCCACGGGAAAGGTCCCCCCCGTTTGGCTTCTGCCCCATCTCTCGATCTGGAGGCACCTCCAGGAACAACTTGCAGCGTTATTCCCGTTTATTGCAGAGGAATCTGAATTGGGGCAGAGTGCCGAGTGCCAGAGCAGCCGCACGGTCCTGCTTTTGGGAGGAGAAAGGCTGGAAACCCCCAGCTTTGCTCCAAACTTCAGGGTTTGGAGGAGTTTTGCAACACCCACTTCCTTCAAGGCCAGGCTGGATGGGGCTTGGAGCAGCCTGAACCCCTGGGAGGTGTCCCTGCCCATGGCAAGGGGGTTGGAATCTAATGATTTTTAAGGTCCCTTCCAACCCAAACAGTGATTTTATGATTCCTCCCAGATTTTTTCTTCAACACCCCAGTCCCGTTCCACCCAGTTTCCCTGAACCCAGAGCCGAGCTCACCTGGGGAAGCCCAAAGCCCAGGATGAAGTTTCAGGGAGCTCCATGAGGAAATGGGCTGCAGGTGGAGCTGGGGCTGGGGGCGCAGGTGTGGGTGCTCAGCCCCCTGCAGGAACCCACCCAGCGCTGGGGAGGGAGTGGGGTGTGTGTCCAGGATTGGCCTGCAGGTGGATTTAGCTCCAGACAGGAGGCTGGGCCTGGATCTGTGTTGGGAGAGCTGAGCTCTCTGCTCTGTGATGAGGTGAGTCAGGTCTCTGCAGCCCCTTCTCCATGGGTGAGACATCTTTCCCCCCATCGCAGCCCTCTGACCCCTAGAGGGGGCGTCAGGGGTTTGGGACCGTGGTGCTGGACATCGTTTGGGGAGGGCTTGGCGATGATGCTGGTTGTTGTTTATCCCCCAAGTCCGGAAGCTTTCTGCTGGGAAGGAAAGGGAGGGGAGAAGTGGGGCCGTTCCCAGCACTGGAGCAGGAGGGATGCTCCTGGCTCTGGCTGGAGACAGCCCCGAGACATCCCTGGGGTCCCACTGGTCCTTGACCCTGGTATTGCCCCTTCCTCCCAGCTCCCTGGTGTCTCTGCAGTGACCAGAAAGGACCAAGGACCTGCTGGTGGCCGGGGACAGGACGGAACCAGGTGGAGACAGGTCAGTGCTGTGGCTCTTGGGTTGGGTTGTCCCGCTAGCACCCTTGGGTGTCATCACCCTGGCCTCCCAATGTTCATGTTCAGCTGGGGTTGTTTAGCCTGGAGAAGAGGAGGCTGAGGGGAGACCTCATTGCTCTCTACAACTCCCTGAGTGGAGGTTGTAGAGAGGAGGGTGCTGGCCTCTTCTCCCAAGTGACAGGGGACAGGATGAGAGGGAATGGCCTCAAGCTCTGCCAGAGGAGGTTTAAGCTGGACATTAGGAAAAAATTTTTCACGGAAAGGGTCATTGGGCACTGGAACAGGCTACCAAGGGAGGGGGTTGAGTCACCTTCCCTGGAGGTGTTTAAGGCACGGGTGGACGAGGTGCTAAGGGGCATGGTGTTTAGTGTTGGATAGGAATGGTTGTACTCGATGATCCGGTGGGTCTCTTCCAACCTGGTTATTCTATGATTCTATGATCCTATGTGGATATAACGCGGAGGAGAAGTGTGTAACGCAACAGGTCCTTTGCCCTAGAAGAGCAGCTTTTCCTGGGGATTTCCTGGCTGATGCAAGACGGGGCATGAGAAAAACAATGGCTTTGAGCCTAAGGTGCTGCTGGAAAGAGGTTGTCCCCATCCTAGAAGGGACCTTGCTTAATGGGGTTTGGCTGCTCTCTGGGGGTTGCTGGGTGCACCAGGGTGTCAGCCCTTGGGTAGGGTGGGGAGTGGAGGTGGAGGAGGAATGATGCTGATGGTCTTGTGTGGCAGGGAGAAGGTGCGGCGCTCCAGGGAGCAGCTGGAGTGGACACAGGGCATCAGCACCCTCAGCACCCTCATCCAGCACCCATCCTGACTGTGCCGGCACCCAGCGAGGAGCTGGTGGCATCAACATGTCCCAGGCAGAAGGTACTGCTGAGCCCTCCCTTGGTCCTGGGGGAGGCCCAGGCTTTGCATGGGAACCCCGGTTCTGGTGTGACATCCCCCACCCCAAATCAGCACCCATCTCCCTCCCCTCCTCTTCAATCTCCCTGCTTCATTTGGAATTTTGATCCAAGCCCTGGGCTGCTCCAGGAGCTCCTGTGGCAGCAGCTCCTGTCCCCATGTTCCCCCTAGGTCCCATCCGCACTGCACGGGGATGTGGTTGGAAATGGATGGATGGGGAGCGGGCACAGAAATAAGCCCTGGAGGGGGAATGCAGGCAGCTGGTCCCCAAAGTGTGAGGGAACTACACATGAACCACCCTGCTCCATCCCTCCCAGGAGACGAGGAGACCTTTGAATACTGTGATGTGGTCATCAACAGCCAGGAAAAGGTTTCTGATGTGTACACGCAGCTGGAGAAGCTGGGAGAGTAAGTGGAGGTCCCATTTCCCCACCTCTTTGGGGTGGTCCATGGTTCTCCATGCGCAGCCCATGGTGGGATGCCGTGTGGTGGTGATGGATCTTCCATCCTCGCTTTGTCCCAGGGGAAAATTTGGAACCGTGTACCGGCTGCAGGAGAAAGCCACCGGCAAAATCAGGGCTGGGAAGTATTTCCGGACACGGACAGCTAAAGAGAAGCAGGCTGCTCGGGCCGAGGTGGAGCTCATGAACCTCCTGCACCACCCACGCCTCGTGCAGTGTCTCGCCGCCTTCCAGGGTCCTGCTGAGCTGGTGATGGTGATGGAGTAGTGAGTGGAGGGTTGGAGTCAAGTTTGGGGGTGGTGGGGGCAGTGCTGGACCCCGCAAAGAAGTGCATGGTAGGCGGGGAGGAGTCCCTGCACTGTGGGATGTTGGTGTGGGATGTAGGATGGATGGGGAGCCTGCAGAGCCTGGAGATAGGATTCAGAGGTCCTTCCAGAACGTTAAGTCTGGGTTCCCCAGTGAGGCTTCTCCTTGGATCTGTTAGACCCCAGTGAGGCCTCCAGAACTTTGTCGTCCTCAGCATGGCAGTTGGGGATGGGTTCTTGCACTGTGGGGTGCTGGCATGGGGTGTGGGATGGATGGGGAGCTTTCAGACTCTGGAGATACGGGTGGTGAGATCTTCCCAGAGCGCTGAGGTTGGGTTCCCCTGTGAGGCTTCTCCTTGGTGGACCTCAATGTGGCTTTTCCAGGACCTTGTCCTCACCCTAGGTGGCAGGTGGGGTGGGGCCCTTGCATTGTGGGTGCTGGCACGGAGCATAGGATGGATGGGGAACCTGCAGACCCTGGAGATATTGGTGGTGAGATCCTCCCAGAGCATTGAGTTTGGGGTCCTCAGAGAGCGTTCTCCTCCTTGGGGCTGGTAGGTCCCCAGCACTTTGCCATCCCCCAGCGTGGCAGGTGGAGAGCTCTTTGAGCGCATTGTGGATGATGACTTCGAGCACACGGAGCCCAGCAGCGCCCAGTATGTGCGGCAGATCCTGGAGGGGCTGCAGTTCATGCATGACCAGGCCATCGTCCACCTTGACCTCAAACCTGAGAACATCGTCTGCATCAGTCCTGGTAGCCACTGGCTCAAGATCATTGACTTTGGCTTGGCGCGAAAGCTGGGTGAGCATGGAAGGGGCATCCTGGAGAACCAGGGCAGGGACTGTCACTGCCACAGGGACAAGATCTGGCGTCCTCCTGCCCGCGCCTTTGGCATGGACAGCTCTGTGGCACCATGATCCTTCCTGGTGACCATAAGACGCTCTGGGGGAAATCTGCCTGGCCTTAGCCCTGCATCTGCAGTGGGGATCCCAGAGACCCCCCGTCCCTGTGGGTACCCAGCAGCCAGAGATGCTCTAGATCATCACCAAGACCTGGAGTGGGGCAGATCCACCTGGATGCAGGGAGTCATCCACCCAGCACCTGCTGGGGTGCAGCTGGGCTGCCCCATGGAAATCCCAGCTGGACACCTTCCCCACAGTCTCTATCTTCTCTGCAGCTCCAGACACCCCTGTGAAGGTGCTGCACGGCACTCCTGAGTTCATGGCTCCAGAAGTGGTCGCCTTTGAGCCTGTGGGCTTCACCACAGACATGTGGAGCGTTGGCGTCATCTGCTACATCCTGTGAGTGGCCTCCTGGGGACAGCAGGCTGGGCTGGAGGGGGTTGAGCTGTCACTGATGTCCTTGCATCACCTCTCCAGGCTGAGTGGGGAGTCCCCGTTCCAGGGGGACAATGACATGGAAACACTGAGCAACATCACAGCTGCACAGTGGGACTTTGAGGAGGAGACCTTCTCGGAGATCTCTGAGCAGGCCAAGGACTTCATCAGCGAGCTGCTGCAGAAGGACCCCCGGTAGGACCTGGGGGTGGCTGTGGGGTGCAGGACTGGGGTTGGGCTGGGTTTTGGGGCGCCAACGGGGTGGGCAGGAGAAAACATTCAGTGTGGTTGGTGGAAGTGATTCTCTGTGCCAGCTGCTGAGGGTCTGGTGGTTGTGCAGCCCCCCGATGATCACCCCATCTGCCCCCCAGCCACCGTCTCTCCAGCACGGGGGCTCTCCTGCACCCCTGGCTGCAGCAGCCCCAGCCCCGCAGCTCAAAGGTGCTGTCAAAGGAGAGGATCAAGCAGTTCCTGACTCGTCGGAAGTGGCAGGTACCTGGGGTGCTGATGAGGACGTGAGGATGGGGATGGCTCTGGTGGAGTTCAATGCCATTCCTCTTCTCTCCAGAAAACAGGCAAAGCCTTGCTGGCCCTCAACAGGTTGACCCTGCTGTCCCAGACCCCAGAGAGGAAAGCGCCAGAGGCTCAGGATGAGGAAGGTGAAGCACCATCCCAAACACATCCCATCAGTCCATTCTGCTCTGCCACTCCCAACTCATGCTCCTGGGCAGCTTCTCCCACCTTTATTCCAACCTACTCTGGTGCCACCAAGCACCCAGGCTCGTCCCCAGCTTGGCATTGCTGCTCCAGCTTCCCCAGGGTCTTCTCCATCCTTATCTCTTTGAGACCATCTTTGATATGGCCTTGGAATAGGCCCATCCCAGTCTACAGGGCTGGGATCTGCGTGTGATCCAGGGCTGATCCCTGCAGGACCCCATGAATCACCCATGGGTGCCACACGTGTCCCTCAGCAGAGGAGGGAGGTTGAACTCTGCCATCTCCTCACTGTTCCCTCTGTCTGTCTGCCCACAGACCTGGGCTGCAGCCCGGAGGAGGACCAAGCCTCTGGATCTCCGCCCCAGCCAGGACCTACCTTCTTGGAGCTGCTGAGGGACCGGGAGGAGGAGGAAGGTGGGGGCACTGTGGCTGTAGGGGAGGCAGAGAGCAGTGGTGGCGTGGCTGTGCCACCCCAGCCCTAGACCCCGGAGAGCAGCTGGAGAGAGCCCAGCAGGGCGGGATGGAGATGAAGCCTCCTCCTCCAGCAGCTCCCACGATGACCTGGACCCTGGGGTGGACACAGAGCCCAGTGCTCCTTTATTGCAGGGGGGCTCTGGTGTCCCACCATGTCCCTGTGCTGGGGTGGGGACAGCAGGCATGGCATGTCCAACCCTCCTGTCTTCGTGGCCACCGGGGGTAGAGCTGTCACCAATAAAGCCCTGAGGATCTCTGCACTCCCTCTGCTGCTCTTTTTGACCCTGGGAGGGGTGGAAAAGAGCAGCCAAAGCTGTGCCCTCCCTTTGGGAGCTGGCACCAGGCTCCCCTGTCAAGCTGGGCCACCACCTTTTGTCTTCTCCAGGGGAGATACTGGCCCTGGGGACAGGGACTGAGTGGGGATGGCTCTAGCAGCAGCCCTGGAGGCTTGTTTGGAAGTGTCCTTTCATCACCAAGGGGTGGTTGGGTTCGTATCCTGAGCCCACAGGCAAGTGGAGCCAGGGTGAGCCCTGGGAGCTCTGGTCTTTCCCTTTCTGGGCCAGCTCTGGTACCAGCAGGGCTGGAGGGATCCAGAAACTGCTGAGTGACCTCCAACCTTCTTGAACGGATGCAGCTTGGGTAGAAATCAGGGCTTGGGAGCCGCTCTTCTTCACAAGGGGCTCAGCCCTGCTCTCGGGGAAGGACAACCCCAGGCACCAGCATGTGCTGGGGGGCACCCAGCTGGGGAGCAGCTTGGCAGAAGTGGACCTGGAGGTCCTGGGGGTCACCAGGTTGACAATGATCCAGCAACATGACCTTGCTGCAAAGAAGGTGAATGGTGGCCTGGGCTGCATTAGACACGGTGTTGCCAGCAGGTGGAGGGAGGGATCCTTCCCTTGAGTCAGCAAGGGTGAGGCCATGCCTGGTGTCATGGTCTGGTCTCCTGAGTACAAGAGAGACGTGGATGTACTGGAAAGAGTTTAATTAAGGATGGTGGAAAGGCTGGAGCTCCTTGCCTAGGAGGAAAGGCTGAGGGAGCTGGAACTCTGTAGCCAAGAGAAGAGAAGGCTCAGGGGCCACCTCATCAACGTCCATAAGTGCCATTCCTATCAATCACTAAACCACACCCCTCAGCACCTAGTCTACCCGTCCCTTAAACACCATCACCTTCCCTGGAGGGGTTTAAGGGACGGGTGGATGAGGTGCTGAGGGGCATAGTTTAGTGCTTGATAGGAATGGTTGGACTCAATTATCCAGTGGGTCTTTTCCAACCTGGTGATTTTATGATTCTAAGTACCTGCTCTGCTGGAGTAGGGGGATGCACCGTAGAATCACAGAATCACTAGCTTGGAAAGGACCCATCAGATCATCGAGTCCAACCATTCCCATCAGTCACTAACCCATGTCCCTCAGCACCTCGTCCACCCGTCCCTTAAACACCTCCAGGGAAGGGGACTCAACCCCCTCCCTGGGCAGCCTCTGCCAGTGCCCAGTGACCCTTTCTGTGAAAAATTTTCCTAATGTCCAGCCTGAACCTCCCCTGGTGGAGCTCGAGGCCATTCCCTCTCGTCCTGTCCCCTGTCCCTTGGGAGAAGAGCCCAGCTCCTTCATCTCCACAACCTCCTTTCAGGTAGTTGGAGAGAGCAATGAGGTCTCCCCTCAGCCTCCTCTTCTCCAGGCTAAACAACCCCAGCTCTTTCAGCTGCTCCTCTCGTTCTCCAGCCCCCTCCCCAGCTTTGTTGCTCTTCTCTGGACTCACTCCAGAGCCTCAACATCCTTCTTGTGGTGAGGGGCCCAGAACTGACCCCAGGATTCGAGGTGCGGTCTCCCCAGTGCTGAGTCCAGAGGGAGAAGAACCTCCCTGGTCCTGCTGTCCATGCCATTTCTGACACAAGCCAAGATGCCATTGGCCTTCTTGGCCACCTGGGCCACTGCTGGCTCATGTTCAGTCGCTGTCAACCAACACCCCCAGGTCCTTCTCCTCCAGGCAGTTCCCAGCCAGACTTCTCCTAGTCTGGAGCTGCTCAGGGTTGTTGTGCCCCAAGTGCAGGACCCGGCATTTGGCCTTGTTAAACCTCATCCCATTGGTCTCAGCCCAGTGGTCCAGCCTGTTCAGATCCCTTTGGAGCCTCCCAACCTCCAGCAGATCGACACTTCCACCCAGCTTAGTGTCATCCGCAAATTTGCTAAGGGTGCACTTGATGCCTTCATCCAACTCATTGATAAAGACATTGAACAGGGCTGGAGCCACCACTGAGCCCTGGGGACACCACTTGGAACTGGCCTCCATCTAGATGATCTCCAGAGGTCCTTTCCAGCCTCAGCCATCCCATGATTCTGTGAAAACACTCCTGCTATTCTCACTGGGCTGGGGCTGCTCTCCCCAAGCACTTGCTGATGCCAGAGGACTTGAGGATGTTCTCTGGTCAGAGGGGTCCAACCCTGTGCCTGCTGCCAGGGTGCAGCTGTGCCCAACAAGTCGTGTCTGGGACACAGCTTCACTTCTTCCTCCTCCAGCGCTGGGCGAGGCCACCAGAGGGGTAAGAGTAAAGTCTTAATTTTACTGAACAGAACCGAATCCACCCACTCTCATAACTGTGGCAGGGACACAGGTCTGAGAGCTCTGGCCTAGGGCCACCCATGGGATGTGAATACGAAGGGGCATCAGCCACCAGAGCTGCTACTCGTCTAGTGGTGGCAAACATGCTTTTGGATTGTTTGCTGCTCTAGGAAGCTGGTGTCCACCATGGTAGGAGGGTTCCATATCAGAACTTGGCATCCTTCTGCCTCTGGAGAGGGACAGACCAGCCCGAGTGCCTGTGGTGCCTTGGCTGGAGGCCTTCATAGCTCTTATCTGCCCTTCTCTTGGGTTAATGGGGTGGGGTGCTATCACCTTCCTGTTCCATTATTGTGGCTTTATCAGCACCCACGCCTGACTTGAATTTTTGTGGCAAAAGCCTGTTCCTGTTAATAACACCCCTGGTTGCTTCTGGGTGTGTCTGAGCACGGGAAGCAGGAGACCACTGTGCTACAGTGGAGCTGGAAGATACTCTGGCCACGACCTGGTGGTCTCTTCCCCCTTAAGAGGAAACCCATGCATGGACCTCCAGCCAGAGCATAGGGAACCCTTTTAGGGATCCTCCAACAATGGCAAGGCCACCTTGATTTTTTTTGTTTTTCATTGTTTGGCATGCTGGAGGTCATTCCTCCCACGGGTTTTTAACAGCATCTTCTGCCAGAGCTCCCCTGCTTCCCATTCCATGTTTTCAGTGGGAGAAGTGGATTCATTGCTCTGAGTTGGAGGAGATGCTCCTTAGAAACAAATAAACAAAACCCACCATTCCATGTTCGATCCGTGGCATTTGTTTGCCCTCCCCAGAGTAACAGTGAGAGGCTGAGGAACCCCTTTCTCCTCCACTGCTCTTCTCTTGGTGTTCACACACATCCTCTCCCCATTTTTCTCATTATTTATTCCTTGTTTTCCTCTTTACACAGACTCTGAGCTCACACGCATCCCTTGGGAACCGAGCTGAATGCCTTCAAGCTGCAGATCATAAGCAAACACCAAGTTCCGTATACTCAATCCCTTGATGAGCTATTTACCATGTGATGTTACCAAAATATTTCTGGTTGGGAACTATGTTTATCTTCATCTGTTTTCCAAACTCCTCACAGCCCTGAAAATCCATGTCCTAGGGCTCCAGACAGGAGCTTTCTTTCTGTCATCCTGGGTTTCACGCTGTAAAAGCTGATTTGTCGTAGAATCATTAGGTTGGATAAGATCTTTGAGACCATCAAGCCCAACCATAGCTGTCCACTACTAAATATGACCCCAGGCACCTCTTCCCCCTGCCTTTTAAACATCTCCGTGGGTGGAGACTCCATCACCTCCCCGGGCAGCCTCTGCCAGCCCTTGAGAACCCTTTCTGTGAAGAAGTTTTTCCTAATGTCTGATCTAAACTTCCCCTGATGCAGCTTGAGGCCATTCCCTCTCATCCTGTCACTTGGGAGAAGAGACCAACAACCACCTCTCTGCAACCTCCTTTCAGGTAGTTGTAGAGAGCAATAAGGTCTCCCCTCAGACTCCTCTTCTCAAGGCTGAACACCCCCAGCTCTCTCAGCTGCTCCTCATAAGACTTGTTCTCCAGCCCCTTCCCAGCTTTGTTGCTCTTCTCAGGATTTGCTCTAGGACCTCAATGTCCTCCTTGCAGTGAGGGGCTCAAAACTGAACGCAGGTTTTGAGGTGCGGTCTCACCAGCCCTGAGCACAGGGGGATGATCCCTGCCCTGCTCCTGCTGGTCACCTACAGAAGAAGATGATTTACCTCCAGAAGGTGTGTGTTTCTTCTTCCACCACCTCTCTTGGCTTAACACTTGTTGAGTGCTTGAGGAAGCTGTGGACTAAATGTAGAGCGGAGCTGTACCTTGGACGCAGGACAGCCACCGAGAAATTCAGCAGCACTGAAAATAGAAACCCAATCTCAGCTTCTCAGAGACAAAGAAATCATAGAATGACAGGATCATTAAAGCCAGAAAAAAAGCCTCTCATCCAGTCCAACTGTCAGCCCAACCCCACCAGCCCTACTAAATCGTGTCCCCAGGTGCCACATTCACATGCTTTTTGAACCCCTCCAGGGATGGAGACTCCACCCCTGCCCTGGGCAGCCTCTGCCAGGGCTTCACCACTCTGTCAATGAAGAAATTGTTCCCAATATCCAACCTAAATCTGCCCTGGTGCAACCTGAGGCCATTTCCTATCATCCTGTCACCTGGGAGCAGAGCCCAGCACCCATCTCACCACAACCTCCTCTCAGGGAGCTGCAGGGAGCGATGAGGTCTCCCCTTGCCTCCTCTTCTCCAGGCTAAACAGCCCCAGGTCCCTCAGCCGCTTTCACAACCCCTGTTCTCCAGCCCCTTCCCCAGCTCCGTTCCCTTCTCATTGCAGGGCTTCTCTTCCAGCCCCTCAATGTCCTCCTTGCACTGAGGGGCCCAAAACTGAACACTGGATTCAAGGTTTGGCCTCACCAGCACCAAGCATAGGGGGACGATCCCTGTCCTGCTCCTGCTGGCCACCCCATGGCTGATCCAAGCCAGGATGCTCGTGGCTTTCTTGGAATTAAGATCTTAATCCTTCAATCCAGAAAGACTTTTGGGTTGACCTTTGCTTCAGCCACCCAACTTCAGAGTAGGTCATCACATCAGAAACCCTTCATAAGCCAGAGAAGAAGTGTGATGCCCTTGGGGAACCTTGAGGAGCCATCCCCCTGTCCCAGGTTCATCCCAAGGTCCAGCTTCTTGGAGATACAGGACGTGGGGTCAACTGTCCAGATACCCTCCACCTTCTACAGCTTAATTCTTCAGTGCCAAGTTATCATGATAAACCTCAATTTATTTTAGGCTGTGCCATCTCAGTCTAGGAAAGCTCTTTTGGATGACGAAGGCTCCATCAAGAAATGGTATGTTTTTGTTGACCTGCAAATTCAGATGGAAAGGCCAGAAGAGTACCATGTCCTCCTTGGATGTTTTCCAGTTAATTGACATTAATTAAGAAAACAAACCTGTCTTGAGGTCAAACTTCATGTAAAAAATAATTAGCCCTGGGCACAAATTGAAGACGATTATTTGAACACATAATTTCTAGAATGGTTTTTCAAGGGGTGTTATAGCAGAGAGTGAAGAGCCATCATGTCATTTGGGTTGTCAGGTCAAAGCCTTCACGTATCGCAAGGCAAAGACCAGAAAAGTGGTGAAAGGAGACATGAGAGCACAGGGAGTTGGTAGCAACAGACACAAGGGCAGAGAAAATAGGATGGAAGATGTGAGTGATCATAGGATCATGGAACGGTTTGGGATGGAAGGAGCCTCAAAGCCCATCCAGTCCCACCCTCTGCCATGGGCAGGGACACCTCCCACTGGATCAGGGGCTCCAAGCCCCATCCAACCTGGCCTTGAACCCCTCCAGGGATGGGGCAGCCACCACTGCTCTGGGCAGCCTGGGCCAGGGCCTCCCCACCCTCACAGCAAAACGTTTCTCCCTAAGATCTCATCTCACTGTCCTCTCTCTCAGCTTCAAACCGTTCCCCTCATCCTGTCCCTGTGCTCCCTGACCAAGAGCTCCTCCCCAGCTTTCCTGGAGCCCCTTTCAGCACTGGAAGCTGCTACACATCCTCCGTTAAGGAGATCCTGTAAGGTCCTCTCTGTTGAAGGAACATCAGTAATGCACTTGTCTCTCAGCAAAGCTCCCCGAGCGAAGCGGGGTGTCTTCACCTCCCAGGAGGCATGACCAGGCCCAGCCCAGGCTCTAGGGAGACGTCAGGAGGCTCCTCATGGTCACAGGGGTTCAACAACCATCGCCCCGAAGTGCATCTCCCAGGATGGGTCATACAGGGCTGGCCCAGGAGAAGAGCAGATGGGAGCCACGAATTCTCCCAGCTGAGGGACCACGAGCACTCTGGCTGGTCCTGCTCACCCAGGGTTGAGATGAGGGGTGAGCACAATGCGCCCCCACCTCGTCCTCTTGGTATCACTGGTGCAAGGCCTACCACATCCAACTTCCACCGAGGACTTCCAGCACCCCGAAAAAGAGGACTGGGCTCCCTCCTTGCAGCTCAGCACCATTCCTGCGGGCATCAGCCCAACCCCAAGTCTCCAGTGAAACATCTCCCCGTGGAAAGGAAGCCACAAGCCCTGTCCTGCTCAGCACACAGTCCCCATTCCATGATCTGCTTTCATGGCCTTCATCTCACCATTGCCGCCCTCCCCGTGGCCAGGAGATGGTACCATTGGCCTCATCTGTCTTCTCCTGGGGCTGGAGAGTCACAGTTGTCCCTCCTGTCAACCCCATCTTGCCCAGCCCTGCCTGCTGCTCCCATTACACTTGCCCTTGACATGGGGCATCCCACCCCACATCAGGAGGGACCTGATGGAACCTTTGGGATGAAAGTCTGACCCTGCCTGGCCTACTAGGCAGCCTGGGACCTGTCCCACACCCATCACCCACTGCATTTGGTCCATGCTGGGTGTCCTGCATGGGGGTCTCCGCTCTTCCTCTGCATCCCTAGCTGGAATCCCAACCCCGGTGCTTCCCATCAGGAAAGGTCCTTGCACCGTTTTCCAGGAAGGTGTTGCCAGCATGAATGTGGGTGCTCCAACCACACTGAGGTTCCACCTCAGCATGCAACTGGGATGCTCGCGGGGGGAACCAGACCCTGGGGTCTCCCCAGACCTCCTGTCCCACGGTAGAGCCCGTCCTTGGTGTGGGGCAGCTCTGGGTGAAAGGCCCTGTGTCCCCACACATGGTCCTGGTGACATCTGCCCCCTGGGCACACCCTGGGGACAGCGTTGGAGCGGCCACCCCTGTCCCAGCAAAGGCTCGCGATGCCTTCCCTTCAGAACTGGGCTCAGGGAATTAAATGCCAAATATTTAATGAGATGCTGAAATATTTAATGAAGTGCAGAGGTTTCATCTGCAAAATTGAGCTTTGGAAAAATCAGAACGCACCCAAATGTGGGTGACCCCGATTTTGGTTGGTGCTGAGCCTCCCGTGGCTCCTCTTTGATGTCCCAAACTCCCAGTGATGATGGGGAGGACACGGCATCACGCCAAGGGTGTCCTGGGAGCTGATGGCAGCTGCCTGGTCTCCTCGTGTGGTCCCCAGGTAGGATTTGGGGTTGGTAGAGCATAGGAGAGGTTGGTGGAACAGGTCCAGCGCATTCCCCTGGTCTCTGCGGTGCGCAGCGCCTTATCCTGACACCTCGGCAGGTCTTGCCCAACAGGAGATGCCACGAAAGCAGGACGGATGTGGTGACACCGGCAAATGGGGCTGCCGGGAGGCACCATGGCAGGGAACACCCAGGATCTCATCTGGATCTGTCTTCCACCCATCCTCCAGAAGAGCTTTCCTTGAATCCTAAATGGATTATGGCCTCAAGCTCCGCCAGGGGAGGTTTAGGCTGGACATTAGGAAAAAATTCTTCCCAGAAAGGGTCATTGGTCCCTGGCAGAGGCTGCCCAGGGAGGGGGTTGAGTCACCTTCCCTGGAGGGGTTTAAGGGACGGGTGGACGAGGTGCTGAGGGACATGGTTTAATGATTGATGGGAATGGTTGGACTCGATGATCCTGTGGGTCTTTTCCAACCTGGTGATTCTATGATTCTATGATTCTAAATCTTGGCAAATCTTGGCAAATCTTGGCAAATCTCACCAAATTTCAGTGGAAATAAATCAATCAAAACAAAGATAAGAGTTGGGGTTGTTCAGCCTGGAGAAGAGAAGGTTCCGGGGAAACCTTAGAGTCTGAAAGGAACTGAAAGGGACTCCAGGGAAGCTGTGGAGGGGCTTTTGGTCAGGGAGCGCAGGGATGGGATGAGGGGAATGGCTTTAAATTGGAAGGGGAAGATTTAGAGTAGATATTAGGAAGAAATTCTTCAAGATGAAGGTGGCCCTGGCCCAGGTTGCCCAGAGCAGGGGTGGCTGCCCCATCCCTGGAGGGTTCAAGGCCAGGTTGGATGGGGCTTGGAGCCCCTGATCCAGTGGGAGGTGTCGCTGCCCACAGCAGGGATGGAACTGGCTGGGCTTTGAGGTCCAAAGCCGTTCCATGATCCTAAAGGTCGGGGTGCAGCGCTGCCCTCGGTGCCGGGTGACGTTGGTGGCAGCGACACTGAGCGACCCGTGAGCTGAACCCCGAGGGGTCCAGTTCTGGTCTGTCCTGGCGAAACGCTGGAGTGGGGACAGTGGGGACGTCCGGGCTGGGGACACCCACACCTTCTAAGTCAGGTGCTTTTTAAGGTCCCTTCCAACTCAAACGATTCTGTGATTCTCTGATTTGAATAATAAAATTTTAAAATGTAAATTAAGCAAAATAGATAATAAGATAAAAGAAAAAAAGATATAAAGAAAAATAATAAAAAAGAAAGAAAAATAAATAATAAAATTAATAAAGAAAAATACGTGATAAAATTAAAAAATGAATCACTAATAAAATAAAAAAGATACAAGAATAGTTGAAAATAAAAAAGAAAGGAGAATAAATAACTTAAAAAAGAAAGAATGAACAATTAAATACAAAAGAAATAGGAATAGATAAAAATAAAAAAGAAAGAAGAACAAATAACAAAATAGGAAGAAAGAAGAGTAAATAATAAAATAGAAAAGAAAGAAAAGTAATAGCATAAAATGTTAGAAAGAATAAATAATGAAGTAAAATGGAAAGAAGAATAAATAATGAAATAAAATGGAAAGAAAAATAAATAATAGAATAGAAAAGCAAGAAGAATAAATAATAACATAAAATTTAAAAAAGAAAGAGTAAATAATGAAATAAAAAGGAAAGAAAATAAATAATAAAGTAGAAAAGAAAGAAGAATAAATAATAGCATAAATTAAAAAAGAAAGTAAATAGTGATATAAAAAGAATAAAAAATAGCATAAAATTTTAAAAAGAAACAGTAAATCATAAAATAAAAAGGAAAGAAAGATAAATATTAGAATAGAAAAGAAAGAAGAATAAATAGTAGGGTAAAAAAGCAAGACAAAGAAAGAATAGAAATAACAAAGAAAGAAAAATAAATGAAAAATAAGAAAGAAAGAAACTTAAATAAAAATAAAAAAGAAAAATAAATAAAAAATAGAAAAGAAAGAAAAATAAATTAAAATTAAAATTAAAATAAAAAATAAAAAATAAAATAATAAAATAAAAAAATAAAAATAAAAGTAAAAATAAAAATAAAATAAAAAAATAAAAATAAAAATAAAAATAAGTAAAAAAATATAAAAATAAAAAATAAAAAATAAAATAAAAATAAAAATGAAAATAAGTAAAAGTAAAAATAAAAATAAAAATAAAAATAAAAATAAAAATAAAAATAAAAATGAAAATGAAAATAAAAATAAAAAAATAAAAAAAGAAAATAAAAATAAAAATAAGTAAAAATAAAAATAAAAATAAATAAAAATAAAAATGAAAATAAAAATAAAAATAAATAAAAATAAAAAAAGGAAATAAAAATAAAAATATAAAAATAAAAATGAAGGAAAAATAGGTATTAACATAGAAAATAAAATAAAATTAAAATTAAAATAAATAATAAAAGAGAAAAGCAATAGAAATAATAAAATAAAACGTAAAAATAAAGAACAATAAGTGAAAAAAAAAAAGAACTGAGCGCTGGAGCTGCACTCCTAGAGATAAAGTAGATCCCGCAGCGCTGGGGGGGGGCGGGGGGGGCGGGGGCCGCGGGGCGGGGCCGGGCAGGTGCGGGGCGGGCCGGGCCGGAGGGAGCGGAGGGAGCGGAGGGTCCGCGGGCAGCGGGAGCCGCTCCGGCCATGGGGAACGCGGCCGGCGGCCTGGAGGGGCCGGGGGGGCGCGACCCCCGCCCGCAGGCAGCGGCGCCCCCCGCCGCCGCCCCCCCCATGCCCGGCAGCGCCGAGCTGGAGCAGCGGTTCGAACGCGCCCTGGTGAGCGGGGAGGGGTCCCCACGTCCCAGGGGGGCTCGAGGGGTTGAAGGGAACTTGGGGGCTCCCCCACACCCGGGGGCTCGGGGTGGGGGAACCCCAATATCAGTCTCCCCCTCAGGGGCTGCCCCGCACGGGGGGGGCTCGAGGAGGGAGGTTTGGGGGGGGGGAGACTTGGGGGCTCCCCCACACTGAAGGGCTCGGGGGGACACCCCCCTATCAGTCCCCACCTTGGGGGGCTCCCCCACACTGGCGGGGGGCTCCAAAGGGGAGGTATTGGGGGGGCTCCCCACCCCGGAGGGGGGGTTGGGGGGCTCCCCCACACTGCAGGGCTCGGGGGGTTTTGAGGAGGGAGGTTTGGGGGGGCTCGGGCGGTGCCCCCCACCTTGGACGGGGTCAGGGGGCTCCCCTGCACCGCCAGGCTCGAAGGGAGAGGTTTTGGGGGACTCAAGGAGGGAGGTTTTGGGGGGCTCCCCCACACTGGGGGCTCAGGGGAGCTTTGGGGGGGCTCGAGGAGGGAGGTTTTGGGGGGCTCGGAGGTTCCCCCGCCTCGGGGGGCTCAGGGGGAGCACAGAGCGTGGGAAGTGAGGGGATTTCAGGGTGAATTTTGGGGAGCACGAGGAGCACCCCACGTTGGGAGCAAACCCTGCTGAGTGCTTCATTAGCAGCGGGACCGCCGCTCTCCTTGCTATTATATCTTTATTATTTTAATTACTATCATAACATCTTATCATTGTATTATATTCCTAATGTATTTTATGACGCTTCAGTTGATTATTTCCATGAATCGGTTTATTCTTTTCACAATTTAGTTTATTTCCTTCGTCATTTCGTTTATTAGCTGTAATTATTTAAGCTAGTCCATTTATTATTGCTCCCGTTGGGCCCCTGGTGTGGCTCTGGGGGTCGCGGGGCCTGGGGGTGCCCCGGGGTGCCCCGGCTCGGGGTGTCCTGTGCCGCGGCTCGGAGCAGGTGGCAGGGCCTGAGGCCGGCGTCGTGCCGCAGGCGGCGGGGCTGCGGATGTCCAAGCGCCTTCTCCTCCTCCGCGATGCCTCTCTGCCCAAGGAAAACCATCGGCATCGCTCCGGTTGCGGGGTGAGAAGTGGGTGATGCTGAAACCGCGCCCTTGAACCGCTCGGAGCTGCGTTCGAGCAGATCCCGCTCGCTCCGCTGTGTCCTTGAGCGATGCCGGCTGGCCGTGACCTTCGTGCCGGACGCGGGCCGGCCACGCACGCTCCAGCCCGTATCCGCGTCCTTCCCAAAAACGCTCAGTGATGGAGAGTCGGGACGTAAAAACGCTCCCTGGGTCCCCTGGGAGATGCAGCCCGTTTGCTGATCCCGTGCCGGCGAGAGCTCCCGCCGCTGCTGGTTCACCGGGATCTGTCCGGTGGGATCCAGCATCCGCAGTTTATTTGGAAGCTTTTTTCATCCCGTGGTGTTTATAGGAATGTTACGTGGGGGTGAGCATCGCAGCTGGAGCCACCGCTGCTTCCCTGCTGCCGGCAGCCTCGGCTCCAGCTCAGTGCACGGGGTGGGGAGCCGCATGGGACCCCCAAATCCCAAAGGATGGGGCTTTTCCATCCTGCCGTGGGATGCCCATTGCTGATGGGGAGGTGGCTGTGCTGGGTGCCAGCGCCCGTGATGGCCCCCCAGTGCCATGGCTCCTGGATGCCGTTGGTGGCTCCTGGGTGCCGTTGGTGGCTCCTGGGTGCCGTTGGTGGCTCCTGGGTGCCGTGGTGGTTCCCGGGTGCGGTTGGTGCCGGGAGGGGACGGGAGGCCGGGGACCTCAGGGTGCTGGCGCTGCTGTGAGGCCTCAGGAAACGGCGCCTTCCGCCTGGCTGGGTGGCAGCAGTTGGCAACCCTAAGCCCAAAAAGTGCTCGGGAAAGGGTGAAGTTATGCTCCAGACCCTCACCCACCACCTGAACCTCCTCCATCCTGCGGGAAAGCCCTTTCCAGGGAGTTGGGGGGACCCAGGGAGTTGGGGTTTGGTCGGAAGGGAACTGGGTGTCTTGTGAAATCGGTGTCTGTCCCAATCTCGCTTCCTCCTTGCGCAGGTTCCCTTCCCCCTTTGCACGGCTTGGGGGGGGGCGACGGGACCCCTGGGGGGATGGGGACAGACGATCCCTCCACCCTCCCCCAGCCTAACCACCTGCCTTGATTTGGGATTCGACCTTCTGAGCTCGGGATCAGTGATGGGGTGGGAGCTGAGGGGTTGGGGATCTCCCAGCGGGGCGTGATTTGGATCCAGCACGTTGTCGCGGTTATGGTGATGCCGTGAGGGCTCGTCTGTGCAAACCAGTTTTGTGTGGACGTCCCAAACTGGGAGAGCTGGTGCAGCAAAGCCTGGCAGAGAGGCCACTGGTGGAGTCTGGAGGATCCAAACTCCCACCAGGAAGGGGTTGGATAAACCCACCACATGCCAAAACCCAGGGAATTCAGGTTTATTCCCCAAAAGCTGGCATCGTCCCAGCTAGGGCATTGTGGCAGGTGCCACTTTGGCAGAGCGAAGGGCGGGTTGTCCCAGTGCCAAGTGGCTTGGGTTGTGCCGAGGTGGTTGGTTGGGATGGAGCCGAGGAAGGGGAGCATCTTTGCTGCCAGGATGGGGATGTTCAGATGCTCCTGCTCAGAACAGCTGGGGTTTCTTCTCCTGTTTTCCATTGAGGTAGAAATTAGGAATAAATAAATGACATTGTGAGTCGAGGTGGAGGTGGAGCTGAAGTGGCTGGGAGGGTTTGGCCGAAGCCTTGGATGGTGACTGACGGGGACAGGGCTGCTCCAGCCGGGATGTGTTGCTGGCAATGGCTTTGCTGCTGCTTCTCCCAGGACTTGGAAGAGAGCGTGGCACACGTCACTGCTGCAGATGTTTGCAGATGTGCTCTTGACCCCGGTGGTGGGACTGGTGACCAGCGAGCCCAGCTTGTGGTATTGACCTCAGCTCAACCAGGAAAGAAAACCGGTGCTGGCCTTTCTGCGGGATGAGTCCTCGGGATGGGCCGTGTGCAGTGGCCAGGGCCAGCTGAGAGCTGTGGGGCTGTGGTGGGATGTCCCCACGGGGACAGGGACTCTAGGGAGGAAGGGAAGAGGCCTGTGAGCTGAGAGCTGCTGTATGAGGCTGGATCTGGCCCTGGATGACTTAGGAGAGCATCCTGGTATGAGGATCCCTCTCCTTGGGTGGATCTGGCCTTGGATGACTTAGGAGAGCATCCTGGTGTGAGGATCCCTCTCCTTGGGTGGATCTGGCCCTGGATGACTTAGGAGAGCATCCTGGTGTGAGGATCCCTCTCCTTGGGTGGATCTGGCCTTGGATGACTTAGAAGAGCATCCTGGTGTGAGGATCCCTCTCCCTGGCTGGATCTGGCCCTGGATGACTTAGAAGAGCATCCTGGTGTGAGGATCCCTCTCCTTGGGTGGATCTGGCCTTGGATGACTTAGGAGAGCATCCTGGTGTGGGCAGCAGGCACCCCGCGAGGATGCAGACGCGGTGGCTGGATCAGGCTCCTCTCCCCAGCCTGTGCCGACAGCAGAAGCTGCTTGTTCTTAAAATAGAGCTGAGAGCAGCAGGCGGTAGCGGCTGCCCGGTCCTCAGCTGCTCCTCGCCACCCTCGCAGGGACCTGTGTGCTCCTCCACCGGCACAGATGCAGGGACTCTCGGGTGGGATGAGCATTGCCCAGCGCGAGTCGCTGCACGCTGGGGGCTGCGAGAGCCCCGGTGGGGCTGATCCTGCAGGGTCCCCAGTGCTGAGCCTCGGGAAGAGGCAGGAGGATGGGGCTGGTGGCACTTGGGTTTGCTGGAGGGGTGGTGCTTTGGGGCTGGGCATGCCCCAAACCCCCTTGGGTGGGAGCATCATGCTCGGTGGCCACGAGGGATGAGACATCCCGGGATTGACCTTGGTGGTGTTAGTCCTTCCTGTGGTCGGTGAAAGCCCCTAAACCACCACCCTGGGGCTGCTCTGACTCCTTCCTTGTGGCAGGTAGGCTTGGTACCGTGTGTTCAGACTGCGATGTTCTCCCATGCCACATGGCACCAAAGCTTTCCATGGATGTGCATCCCCCACGTGTCCCAGAAACGACGCCCTCTGGGTTCAGCCTGGTTTTCAATCCAGCCCCTCCGTGTTTTGCAGAGCAGACACTTCCGTAAAGGTTGCTTCGAAATCTTTTACGCTGGGGTTTGGTGCAGAGCTGCTCGCGTGCGGAACAAAAGGGTGCCTGACACCCAAAATAGTTCCCTGCCACCAGCAGCCCCGGCGCAGCGGATGCTGCAAGATGAAAAGGTCTTTTCGTACCGGAAAACGATGTTTGTGCTGCTTCGCCTCCTCCCCACTCTCGGTTTTAGGTGTTGGGTTAAGCCCAGCTCAACCCCGCAGCAAACGCGCCCTGAGCTGGGGGGCCCAGCTGGCTGCACCCCAACAGATCGTGGTGGGGTGGCACAGTGGGACCTCTCTCGTATCTCAGGAGGGTTGGTGGAGAACCTTTGGTGGGTCCCTTTGGCAGCGTAGTGGGCTGTGACGCTGCTGCAGGCTGGGGGGACGATGGGGAAGACCCAAAACCAACATGAGATGGTGGTGCTGGATGACGGGAGGTGGAGTGTGGTCTTCATGGCTCTCCTTGTCCCTCAAGGACAAATAAGATGAAGTCCTTCCACTGTCACCTCCAGGGAGCTTGGCTGCAGCCCCGCATCTCCCAGCAGGATCCACATCCCCTGCCCTGCCCCACACCTCCCACACCCCTGGTTCCCCCAGCCCCAGCAGGAAATGAGAACGGTATTTTTCGTGCTGCCGGCTGATGACGGGGACCACAGCAGAACCACTTCCTCCCCTCAGCACCACGTGTCCTCCTGGAGCCGTGGTGGGACGCAGCCACCACCCAGTTTGTACCGAACCGTACCACATCCTGTCACCCTGCCCAGCCCTGCAGAGCCACCCCTGTAGGGATGTCCCAGCATCGCCCACTCCACCTGTGTACCTGTGGCAGTGACCCCGTGGGAGGTCCTGTCCCATCAATGGTCATATTTATTCCAGGTGGTCCATGTGTGGTCCCTGGAAGAGGTGGCCTATGTGGTGGGTGCCACCGTCCCCTTTCTGCTAACGGATTGTCCCACTGAGGGTGTCGCAGGTGCTCCCGGAGCCCTAGGTGGGGGATTTGGATGTGTGGTCCCTCTTGGCCCAGCCCTGTCCCTTGAGCTGATCCTCCTGGAGGGTCTTATCGATTCCAGGGATGGCAGCTTGGGGACCATGGGGACAGGGCTTCCCAGTGCAGGGGACATCCAGGTGCTGCTGCCACATTACCCGTCCTGAGGTCCATTTGACAGCTCTGGTGCAGCCCCAGCAGCTTCACAATGAGGCTGTTTTTGACCTCGCTGACTCATTTGGCCCTCCCTGCCCAGCTCTCCATGCGAGCCGTCCCCAGGCCACATCCAGCTGAGTGCCGGCTCCTCTCCGCCCATGTCTCCTGGCTTTGGCTTCTTGCAAAAGCAGATCAACAGGTCCTTGGTGGAGGTGGGCACTGAGGTTTCGGCTCCTGCCTGCCACCTCTCCTCTCAGATCTTCTCCTTTGTGCGCAACCAAACCCCTATGAGATGCCTTTTCCCCAAGGATGTGGGTGTCCTATGGGTGCGTGCACCCCACATCACCATCCTCAACACCAGGAGACCTCAAAACTGGAGGTTAAGGGTGACCTGGGGCTGTGCATCACCTCCGCGTGCCATTGTGCCAGCTTGCTTGGGTTCTGTGGGCAAGGAGCTACCTCAGCTCCTCTTTTTCCTCAGGGACCAGATCCTCAAGAAATGGGTCAGGCCATGTGGGTGCCCTGTTACAGGCTCTGCTGGTCATCCTATGTTGTCCCCATCTGTCCCTGAGCACCCCAGAGGCAGGAGCTGCCCCCAGGGCCTCCCGGAGCCCCCGCTGTGGCACACGGAGTGGTTTTGGCAGCTGCCTTGTGCCGTTTGGAGAGCGGAAACCACGTCACATCCTGCTGGGGTGGCCCTGCAGGGGTATGGTGGGGGACAGGGTTGTGCAACGGTGGCATGGAGGGACATGGTGAAACTCAGGCCCTGACATCATGTCTCTAAAGAAACACTGATTTCACCAGCTGGGTTTGTCACGCGCCCATGGGGGCACTCGGAGGTGGCCGTCACCCTGAAGTGTGGCCCAGACGCCTGGGTTCCTCAGCCTTGTCACCAGCCCATGTCCCTGTCCCTCTGCTGGTCTGGGTGGGGCCTGGAGCACTCATGACATGGATGGACTGGTCCAGTTTTTCCTCCTGTCCCCTGCTAACACCCTGTGTTCTCCACCTCTGGGGCAGCCAGGTGGGGATAAAGCTGATAGGTCCATGGCGGGTGGGATGCTGACATGCTAGGGAGAGCAATGTCCCCATCCTCCCACCAATGGGACCTCTGGGATGCCCAGGTGGGGACATGGCTGATGGGTTGGGATGGTGGTGTCCCCATCCTCTCACCAGTGGGACCTCTGGGATGCCCAGGTGGGGACATAGCTGGTGGGTCCGTGGCAGGTGGGATGCTGACACCCCGGGGATGGTGGTGTCCCCATCCTCCTGCCAGTGTTCCCAACCTCCCTCTGGTGTCACCACCATCCCACTGCTGAGGCAGGACACGCGGTGCTGGGCGAGCTGCGGGTGCCACAGCTCTGTGGGGGTTGTTTTTTTTGGGGTGATGTCCAACCTTGACACCCATTACCCTGCAGAACTCCATGAACCTGCCCCCCGACAAGATGCAGCTACTCAACCAGTATGACAACGAGAAGAAGTGGGAGCTCATCTGCGACCAGGTGAGGTCCAGACATCACGATGTCTCCTGTGCTGTCTCTGTCCCCAAGCGCTGACAGGCATCAACCCAGCACATGCTGAATGTTGACATCCGTCTTCGTTAGCGTGACAGCGCCTTATTAACCTCATTAAATATTGATGTGTGACCACCTGCAGTGCAGGAGTGGGGACAGGGGCACCATGGCCCCCACAGGGATGGGATGACCATGCCAGGGGTGGGTGGCCCAGTTTCAGCCTCTCTCCTGGGCTTGTAGGAGCGTTTCCAGGTGAAAAACCCACCATCTGCCTACATCCAGAAGCTGAAGAGCTACTTGGACACGGGTGGTGTAAGCAGGAAGGTGAGGGCTCCCCCTTCCACCCCTTGTCCCCATCCTGGGTTGGGCATGGGGACAGTGCCAATGGCTCTCCTCGTCCTCCAGTTCAAGAGGCGAGTGCAGGAGTCGACACAAGTGCTCCGGGAGCTGGAGATTTCCTTGAGGACCAACTACATCGGGTAAGGAAGGAGGACCTGAGGGTGTCCTTGTCACCCAGCTGCTACTGCTGGCCCCAGCATTGCTGGGGCAGGGACTGTCGTGCTGGTGGCCTCTGGCTATGGAGGTGACAGTGGGATGTAGAGACTGGTGGCCGCATCCTGCTCCTCTGGGGTGGCTTTGATAGGAGGATGGAGGTGCTGAAGCTGCCAGCTGTGCCCTAGGACCACATTGAGTGCACCCTTAGCAAGTTTGCGGATGACGCTAAGCTGGGTGGAAGCGTGGATCTGCTGGAGGGTCGGGAGGCTCCAAAGGGATCTGAACAGGCTGGATCCATGGGCTGAGACCAATGGGATGAGGTTTAACAAGGCCAAATGCCGGGTCCTGCATTTGGGGCACAACAACCCTGAGCAGCTCCAGACTAGGACGAGTCTGGCTGGAAACTGCCTGGAGGAGAGGGACCTGGGGGTGTTGGTTGAACATGAGGCAGCAGTGGCCCAGGTGGCCAAGGCCAATGGCATCTTGGCTTGGATCAGAAACGGTGTGGCCAGCAGGTCCAGGGAGGTTCTTCTCCCTCTGTACTCGTCACTGGTGAGACCGCTCCTCGAATCCTGTGTTCAGTTCTGGGCCCCTCCCCACAAGAAGGATGTTGAGGCTCTGGAGCGAGTCCAGAGAAGAGCAACGAAGCTGGGGAAGGGGCTGGAGAACAAGAGGAGCATCTGAGAGAGCTGGGGGTGTTTAGCCTGGAGAAGAGGAGGCTGAGGGGAGACCTCATTGCTCTCTCCAACTCCCTGAAAGGAGGTTGTAGAGAGGAGGGAGCTGGGCTCTTCTCCCAAGGGACAGGGGACAGGACGAGAGGGAATGGCCTCAAGCTCCACCAGGGGAGGTTCAGGCTGGACATCAGAAAAAAATTTTCACAGAAAGGGTCATTGGGCACTGGCAGAGGCTGCCCAGGGAGGGGGTTGAATCACCTTCCCTGGAGGTGTTTGAGGGACGGGTGGACGAGGTGCTGAGGGACATGGTTTAGTGATTGATGGGAATGGTTGGACTCAGTGATGCAGTGGGTCTTTTCTAACCTGGTGATTCTATGATTCTATGATTTTGGGTCTGCCAGGTGGGCACCAACCTTGTCCCCTGGGTACCCTGGGCCCTGGTGGTGTGGTGGGTCCTGAGCCGTGGGTGTCCATGGTCCCACCACGCAGGGTTGGACTGTCCTGTCCTGGTGGCAGCAGAGGCCATGGGCTCTGTCCCGGGGCCACCAAGAGCCAGGATCACCACAGCACCCACCTGCCTTGGTGAGGTGATGCCACCTTGTGTCCCCAGCATGTCTCACCTGCACTGAGGACCTCTGGCAGGGGTTGATACTGCTGGGCGGGGGGAGAAAGGAGGATGCTGAGGGCTGGTCGAGCCCCCTAACTGCCTGCATCCCCAGCTGGGTCCAGGAGTTCCTCAACGAGGAGAACAAGGGGCTGGACGTGCTGCTGGAGTACCTCGCCTTCGCCCAGTGCTCTGTCGCGTATGTCCCCAGTGGGTCCCCTTCCCCAGGGTGGGATCGGCCTCCCCTGGGACTTGGTGGGGATGGGGGGGTCTTGGGGTGGGGTGGGCTGCTCTCCCCCATCATTGGAGTGGTGGAGCTGAGGATGCTCTATGGTTGGGGTGGAGCAAAGCAACCTCAACGCCTCTATGCCCGCATTCCCAGAGAGGTGGTAGGAGCCCCATCCCTGGAGGTGTTCGGGGCCAGGTTGGATGGGGCTTGGACCAACCGGATCCGGTGGGAGGTGTCCCTGTCCAACTTGATCCAGGGGGTTGGAACTGAATGACCTTTATGGTCCCTTCCAACCCAACCCATTCCATGAGTCTATGAACCCCAGCCCTGAGAACCCCTGTGGGCTGCCTCCCCACGTCGAGGGGACACATCTCACCCTTCCCTGTGTTCTTGTGGGCCACCAGGTACGACATGGAGAGTGCCGAGAACGGTAGCCCAGGCTCTGACAAGGGCAAGGTCCTGGAGCGGTCGCTGGAGGACCTGAGCAAAAGCAACTCCTCCTCGCCCACCCAGGGCGCCTCCAAAATGCGGCAACTCACTGTCAGGTAACGCATGGTCCTGTGTCCTCACCCTGTCCCTGCGCTCTGCCTCGCTGCACCCCTGGCTGCGCCGTGCTCGGAGAGGGGCTAGGTGGGGACATGCAAGCCTGGTCCTAAAAACACGTCCCCAGCGCTGGTCTTGGGGGGACAAAGCCGTGTCCCCATGTGTGTGAACCTGCCAGGAGCTGGGCTGGCTCAACCCCCCAGCCTGGTGCCACCAACCATCATGAGATGCTCTGGGGAGAACCCATAAACAAAAATTGGAGATGCTTGAGGTTTTAGGGGAGCAAAATCGCACCCCCTGGGTCCAAACCGGGGTGGAGGAACGGGCCTGCGTCCCCTGAGCCGGTGCTGGTGGCCGGTGGCTCGTGCTTGGTGTCCCTCGCCTCGCAGCCCCTTCTAACCCTGCTCTTCTCTTGCACGCTGCCGGGGACGCGCTGACGGTAGGTGACGGGGCCGGGACACTGGCGTGATGGGGACCCCGCCGCGGGCACCGGCGTTGGGGACGGTGCCTTTGGGACGTCCCCGGTGGGCAGGGGGGTTCCCAGGGGACACCCTGGGAGCCGTAATGTGGCACCTTTGGGGACTGCGGGGTCCCTCGCCGCCTGCCAGCAGCTCCGGAGGAGTCTGGGTGTCCCCAGCAGCCGCAGGGACAGGTCAGGAGTGACGTGGCATCCACGGGGGTCCCAGCCCTCGTGTCCCCACCCGTGTCCCCAAGCTGGGTGTCCCAGGGGCTTCGCGGGAGCCCCGTTTCTCCCTCCTGTCCTGCAGGCTCTAACGTGCCTCCAGCTGCTGCCTCTCGAACCAGCACATCCACACCCTCCTCCGCCACATCCACCCCAGCGTCCCCTGCAGCGCCCTGGGCAGCGATGGGGACAGTAGCCCCAGGTCACCTGGCACCTCCTGCCCGCCCCGGTGAGCCTCCGCGACCACCCGGGCCACCCCATCTCCATCCCACCATCACACCACCACCTCCAGGGCTTGTAGATGGGAATGAATGTGGGGGGGTCTCTCTCATGGAGTCGCAACCGCCTGGGTCCCCTGGTGTCCCCACCACGGCTGCCGCCCCCCACGCGCTGCCCCCTCCCTGCTTGCGCTGCGCCCTCCCCACCGCGCCCCGACCCCGCTCAGCCGCCCTCTCGCCCGCCCAGGCTGAACCCCTCGCACAGCAGGAAGGCGCTGAGGAACTCCCGCCTCGTCAGCCAGAAGGACGACGTCCACCTCTGCATCATGTGTCTCCGAGCCATCATGAACTACCAGGTGGGAGAGGGCAGCGTCCTCCGGGACCCACCTGGGGCTCCCCAGATGTCTCCAGCCCCTGTGGACTTCAGGGTGAAGGTTTGGGGTGGGACCCTTTCTTCATCCACTTGCTCCGAGTTGTCTTCACTCAATGTGGGACCGTTGTGTCCCCAAGGGCTTCTAAGCCACCATACTGTCCCCAGTGGTGACTTCTGAGCTACTATGCTGTTCTCAACCTCTTGTCTGGTGGGGACGTAGCATGGGGATGTCCCAAGGTCCTGGAGCACCCCTGGGGTGGGGACAGGAGGACACACAACCCCATTAATGGTTCTTTCCTGCCCAAGTCTGGCTTCAGCCTGGTGATGAACCACCCAGCCTGCGTCAACGAGATCACCCTGAGCCTCAACAACAAGAACGCCAGGTAGGACCCATCCCCTGCCCCCCATCCCCTGCTCCTCGCCCACCCCACAGCCCTGACCCCCTCGCACCCCGTGTCTCTGCAGGACCAAGGCGCTGGTGCTGGAGCTGCTGGCTGCTGTCTGTCTGGTCCGAGGTGGCCACGACATCATCCTGGCCGCCTTCGACAACTTCAAGGAGGTGAGTCCCCAGCAGGGATGTGCGATCCCCACTCTGATGCCCGTGCTCTGGTTGGGTTCGTGCCTCAGTTTCCCTGTGGGTGGCAGAGCTCTGCATCATCGGGCCATTGGCCATCCTGAAAATGGCCATCCCGTGACTTGGTTGGGGATGCTCCAGCCACTGGCCTTGGTGTCCCCGTGCCGGCACGTGTCCCAGCTGGACACCAGGCAGCAGCAGGCAGGGCTGGGCTGGTGTCACTGTTGGGTTCCTCCTGCCCTGCCACCCACCCGGGGTGCCCATCCTGGTTGTGTCCCTCCTGGTCCTCAGCCCCCTGCTCCCACCCCAGGTCTGCGGGGAGAAGAACCGCTTCGAGAAGCTGATGGAGTATTTCCGAAACGAGGACACCAACATCGACTTCATGGTGAGGGGCTGGTGAGGCCGGTGCTCTGCTGTCCCCAGGGCACCGTGTCCCCAGGGGTTGCCAAGCCACCAGGCTGTCCCTGGGGTGCCATGTCCTAAGGGCTGTCAAGCCATTGTGCTGTCCCCAGGGCTTTTTGTTGCCAGGAGCTGCTGGTCCATCCCCAGGGTTCTGTGTCCCAAGGACTGTCAAGCCACCATGGTGTCCCCAAACCATTGTGTCCCTAGGCATTACTGAGCCACTGTGCTGTCCCCAGGTCATCATGTCCCCAAGTGCTGCTGAGCCACTGTGCTGTCGCCAAACCATCATGTCCCCAGGGGCTAGTGAAGCCACCATGCTGTCCCCAAACCATCGTGTTCCCAAGCCATCATGTCCCCAGGTGCTGCTGAGCCACCGTGTTGTCCCCAGAGCATCATGTCCCCAAGCGCTGCTGAGCCATCAGACCTTCACCAGGTCCCCATGTCCCCAAGGGCTTCTGAGTCACCAAGCTGAGCCATCAGACCTTCACCGGGTCCCCACATCCCCAGGGCTGTGACACCACCATGCGTTCCCCAGGGATGCTGTGTCCCTGAGGGCCACCGATCCAGTGCACAGTCCCCAGGGCACAATGTCCCCAAGGGCTCCTGGGCCACCATGCCCGTGCTGAGCCTGTGCCCGTCCCGCAGGTGGCCTGCATGCAGTTCATCAACATCGTGGTGCACTCGGTGGAGAACATGAACTTCCGCGTCTTCCTGCAGTACGAGTTCACCCACCTGGGGCTGGATCACTACCTGGAGGTGGGTTCTGCTGCGCCACCTCGGTGCTGAGTGCCCGCTGCCGGGTGGGTGCTGGGGGGTGACCGCTGGCTGTGACGGTGCCACCGGCTGTCCCACGGCAGAGCCTGCGTCTCACCGAGAGCGACAAGCTGCAGGTGCAGATCCAAGCCTACCTGGACAACGTCTTTGACGTGGGGGCCATGCTGGAGGACTCGGAGACCAAGACGGCCGTGCTGGAGCACATGGAGGAGCTGCAGGAGCACGTCAACCAGGTGGGACGTGGGCGCGTGGGCAGGAGCTGCTGACGCAAGCTGTGAGGGGAGGACGGGGATGGGGCTGAGCGACATCGCCTCATCCTCCGCAGTTGACGGAGAAGCTGCAGGATGCGGAGAACGACTCCATGGCCAAGATAGCGGAGCTGGAGAAGCAGCTGAGCCAGGCGCGGCGAGAGCTGGAGGCGCTGCGGGTGAGCACCCCTGGGGGCTGCGATGCTGCGGGAAGGGATGGGTGCTGGTGGAACCAGGGTCTTGGGGGCGCGAGGAGGACACCGGTGATGTGCTAGGGGTTGTCACCCTGCAGGAGCAGCTGAGCCCACCACGGCCACCCAGCCCGCCGGCCCCGCAGCCCCAGGAATGTTACCGGCTGGCGCTAGAGCGACGGCTGGTGGAGCTGGAGGAGAAGGGGTTGGTGCAGATCCTGCGTGGGCCCGATGGAGATGTCGCCATCGAAATTGTCCCCGTCGTCATAGAAACCCCGGCAGCCCCCGTGGTTACTGGAGAGGCCACCACCACTGGCACTGCCACCGGCACAGGTACCCGGGAAGGTGGCAGCCTGTGAAGTCCCCTTCCTGGTGGGGACGCTTGGAACTGACGGGTGGCAGCGTGTGTCTGGGCAGGGAAACTGAGGCAGAGGTGTGGGGGTCATAGAATCACAGGATGGTTTGGGTTGGAGGGGACCTCAAAGCCCATCCAGTCCCACCCTCTGCCATGGGCAGGGACACCTCCCACTGGATCAGGGGCTCCAAGCCCCATCCAACCTGACCTTGAACGCCTCCAGGGATGGGGCAGCCACCACTGCTCTGGGCAACCTGGGCCAGGGCCTCCCCACCCTCAGTGTGAGGAATTTCTTCTTAATGTCTAATGTAAATTCTCCCCCCTGCAATTTAAAGCCATTCCTCCTCGTGCTGTCACTCCAGGCCCTTGGAAAGACCCCCTCCCCAGCTTTCCTGGAGCCTCTTCCAGCACTGGAAGCTGCTCTAAGGTCTCCCTGGAGCCTTCTCTTTCCCAGGCTGAACAACCCCAACTCTCTCAGCCTGTCCTTGTGCTGGAGGTGCTTCGGCCCTTGGATCATCTCTGTGGCCTTCTCTGGACCTCTTCCAACAGATCCCCAGCACAGGAAGGACATGGATCTGTTGGAGCGAGTCCAGAGGAGGCCATGGAGATGATCTGAGGGCTGTAGCACCTCCCGTACGAGGACAGGCTGAGGGAATTGGGGTTGCACAGCCTGATGGGATGTGCCCAGGGACACAAAGTCACTTGGTGGCAGAGGGGCTGTGATGGTGGCACCGTGTCCTGCTGTGCCACCACCTCACCCACATCTTCTTTCCATTGCAGATGCTCCATCACCGTCTTCCCCGCCAGCGCCTGCCCCACTTCTGCCGCCCCCTCCTCCTCCTCCGCCACTGCCGGGGGCTGAGCCCGTCCCCCCACCACCCCCTGCGCCCCCGCTGCCTGCAGGCACCGGCCCCCCACCAGCCCCTCCACTCCCAGGTGTCCCCGTGCCACCCCCGCCACCCCTGGGGGGGCCGGGGACCCCCATACCACCCCCTCCACCACCTCCACCCCTCGGTGGGGACCCTCCAGCCGGGCCGGTGGCCCCTCCTGCTGCCAGTGGTGCCGGTGAGTGTGAACATTGCTCGGGCAAGGGCTGGGGACACCCTGGGGTGGGATTGGGACCACCCACCCTGTGATGTGTCCCCACCTCCCTGTCACCCCACAGTGAAGGTGAAGAAGCCGATCCAGACCAAGTTCCGCATGCCTGTCTTCAACTGGGTGGCGCTGAAGCCAAGCCAGATCGATGGCACCGTCTTCAACGAGCTCAACGATGAGAAGGTGCTGCAGGTGAGGACACGGGGAGGCCTGGGGGACTGGGCCACCACCCCAGTCCACGCGGTGCCCACACTGAAGTTGCCTCTGTGCCCACCTTGTACCCATCTGTGGTGTCACATGGCTGCTAGAGGAGCTGGAGGTCGGAGCAGCTCCTAGGTGCCATGGAGAGGGACATCATGGGATCTGCCATGCTTCTCCCATCACTCTTTGTCCCCTCAACTTGTCCTTATTCCCTTTCTCCTTCTTCGTCCTCACATCTTGTCCGTATCTCCTTCCTCATCTTTGTCTTCTGGTCCCCTCATCGCTATCCCCTCGCCCCATCTTCACCCCTTCAACTTGGCCTCATCCTCTTGCCCTGTCTTCATCTTCTTGCCCCTTTCTCTCTTGTCCTGCTCCTCTGTCCCCATCCTCGTCCCTGATGTCCCTGCATCACCTCCCTGCTGTGCCCTCAGCCCTGTTTCCCCGCAGGAGCTCGACATGAGTGACTTTGAGGAGCACTTCAAGACCAAGGCACAAGGCCCCAGCTTGGACATCAGTGCCCTCAAGGTGAAGGCCACTCAGAAGGCTCCCAGCAAGGTCACCCTCATGGAGTCCAACAGAGCCAAGAACTTGGCCATCACCCTCCGCAAGGGCGGCCGCAGCGTCCAGGACATCTGCACGGCCATTGAGACGTGAGTGTCCCCTCTCTGGTGGGAGCAGGCCAGGAGAAGGTCAGCCACGAGCCCAGCTGTGCTGAGGAGTTGGAATGGCAGAAGGTGCAGGAGATGTGGGGATTGAGGGATCCAAGGACCAGATATGGAGATGGAGGGATGCAGGGACCAGATATGGAGATGGAGGGTGCAGGGACCAGATATGGAGATGGAGGGAAGATGGGAAGCAGCTATGGAGATGGAGGGATGTGGGGACCAGAGGGGACAGAGAAAGATGGGAACCAGCCATGGGTGATGGGGGCGCTGAGGGGCCTGCTGCAGGGTCTGACTGTGCTGGGGGTCTCCACCACCCGCAGATACGACCAGCAAGCCCTGAGCCTTGACTTTCTGGAGCTGCTGCTGCGCTTCCTCCCCACCGAGTATGAGCGGACGCTCATTGGGAAGTTTGAGCGGGAGCAGAAGCCACTGGAGGAGCTCTCGGACGAGGACCAGTTCATGATCCGCTTCAGCAAGATCCCGCGCCTGGCCGAGCGCATGAACGTCATGATCTTCCTGGGCAACTTCAACGACACGGCCCAGCTGCTGATGCCGGTGGGTGTTGGGGGACAGGGGGTGACTGTGGGGGGGCGAGGAGGTGGCATCCCCAGGGAGACTCTGATGCTTCTCCTCCCACCTGCAGCAACTCAATGCCATCATCGCCGCCTCCATGTCCCTCAAGGCCTCCAGCAAACTGCGCAACATCCTCGAGGTGAGGACCCAGGGGTGCGGTGGCCCTGATGGGGGGACGTCGGAGTGGGAGGGGTGCAGGCAGGGTGCCCCATCCCTGCTGGGTTGTGTCCCTGATCTGCTGGGTCTCCACAGATTGTCCTGGCCTTCGGCAACTACATGAACAGCAGCAAGCGTGGGGCAGCCTACGGCTTCCGACTGCAGAGCCTCGATGCGGTAGGGGGGAGCGGGGCTGCGTGAGGTGTGGGGACATGGGGACCAGCTGGGGACCAGCCTCAGGGAGGGACACTGGGACTGGCTGGAGGGACTGGGGAACCTGCTGTGGGGATAGAGGGATGCAGGGATGATCTATAGCGTTTGGAGAGGCATGGGGGGCAGCTAGAGGGATGCAGAGAGCAGTCGTGTGGACACAGGGACACAGGAATCAGCTGTGGGAATAGAGGAGTGAAAAGGCCATCTGTAGGGTTGGAGAGGCATGAGGAGGAGCTGAAGGGATGGAGAGACTCAGGAACTGGCTGTGGGATTGGAAGGATGCAGGTAACAGATACGGCGAGACTGAGGGATGCAGGGACCAGACATGGGGATGGAGGGATGCAGGGATCAGCTGTGGGTAGGAAGAAGGATGGGAACAAACCATGGAGATGGAGAGATGTAGGGGCCAGATGGGGAGAGATGGAGGGATGCAGGAACCAGCCGTGGGGATGCAGGGGCCGTATGGGGAGAGACGGAGAAATGTGGGGACCGGATGGAGGGATGGAGGGAAGATGGGAACCAGCCATGGAGATGGATGGACACAAAGGCCAACCGTGGGGATGGAGGGATGCAGGAGCCAGCGGCAGGGATGGAGGGATGCGGGGATCAGACAGGGAGAGATGGGGGAATGTGGGGATCAGCTGTGGGGATGAGGGGATGCAGAACCAGCTGTGAGGATGGGGGGGTTGAAGAACCAGCCATGGGGATGGGGGGATACAGAACCAGCTGAGAGGATAGGGGGCCACCAGAGCTTGCCCGGAGCAGGGGTGAGGTGGGGCGGTGGGATGTGGGTCGGGGCTGACATCGCTCTCTTCCAGCTGCTGGAGATGAAGTCAACAGACCGCAAGCAAACGCTGCTGCACTACCTGGTGCGAGTGATCACGGAGAAGTACCCCGAGCTGACCGGCTTCCACACGGAGCTGCACTTCCTTGACAAGGCGGGCGCAGGTAGTGCCCGCGGGACCGGACTGGGGGTCAGGGCAGGGCTGCAGCCCCGACACGGGGCCTCTCCAAGCCTGCCCTGACCCCGATGCTGGACACTGTTCACTCTCTCCACAGTGTCCCTGGACAGCGTGTTACAGGACGTGCGGAGCCTGCAGCAGGGCATGGAGCTGACCCGCAAGGAATTCATGCGGCAGGACGACAGCCCCGTGCTCAAGGAGTTCCTCAAGGTCAACTCGGAGGTGATGGAGAAGCTGCAGGCCGACAGCAAAACCGCCAAGGTGGGTGCTGGGGGTAGCACGAGGTCACAAGACAGGACTGGGCTCCCCCTTTCCTGCATGGAGACACTCCAGGCTGCTCTCTGCTCACACCTCTGCCCCACGGGAGAGGCTCCGGGTGAGATGTGGGTCCAGCAGGAGCAGGGGCGCTATGGAGGGGGATGCCGAGGTGGGAGAGGCTGGGAGGTGGCCGTGAGCTCAGGGTGTCTCTGCCTGCAGGAGGCGTACGAGTCGGCCGTGGAGTACTTCGGAGAGAACCCCAAGACCTGTCCCCCCACCACCTTCTTCCCCATGTTCATGCGCTTCATCAGAGCCTACAAGGTAAGGAGGGGGCGGGGTGTGCCCTCCAGGGGCTGGAGGGGTTGTGGGGCACGGGAGGGCTTGACCCCCACTTTGGGGTAACCAGCGAAAGCCACACACGAGGCTGGGGTCTCGTGGGGCAGAGAGAGCTCAGCGCTGCCCTTCAGGGAGGTCAGAGGTGCTGTAGTTGGGCTGAGTGAGGAGATTCCGAGGGGAGGAAGGGGGGCTGTGCTCCTCAGAACCCCTTTGCTCAGCACACCCTCCCTGCTCTTTCCCAAGAAAGCAGAGCAGGACATCGAGCTGTGGAAGAAACAAGAGGCCGCGGCCAAAGAGGCAGAATCCGGCTCCCCCGGCAGCGAGGAGCGGCCCGAGGTGAAGTTGTCCCTCATGTCTTGTCCCTGTGGGGCAGCCTCGAGTGGGCTGCGTGGTGCCGAAGGGCAAAGTGGGTCGTGGGGAGGGCGAGCTGTGCGTGGAGCACAGATGGAGGCGCCTCATCTCCCTTGGGGTGCGGTGGGAGGCCGTGTCGTTCACCCCGCGCTGTCCCCAACTGCAGCTGCCCATCCAGAGAGCCAAGCGGCAGCAGATGGACATGATCGCCGAGCTGAAGAAGAAGCAGATGGTGAAGGAGCCGCTTATCTACGAAGGAAAAGATGGAGCCATCGAGGACATTATTTCAGGTGAGAGATCATCCCAGGTGAGCGGCCAGGCATCCCACCTGCAGCAGACCCAGCGCTCGGTGCCTGTGGGGAGGCTCTCGGTGCTGGGGGGCTGTGTGGGATTGTCCCAACCAGGAGCTGGAGAGCTACCAAGCTCCATCATGGGGTCCAAACCCACCTCTAGCATCTTCCCATCCAACACAGCCAAGCTGTTGAGTGCTCTCTGCCCTGTCTCATAGCTCTTCCTCCTCTTCTGCTTCTTCCTCCTCCCTCTTCCTCCTCCTTGCTCTCTCTGGATCGCTCTGCTCAGCTCTGAAAACCGTTCCTTTCACGGCTCGGACGGGCAAGCGCTCGTCCCGGCTCTTCTGCGACGTGAGCTTCAACGAGGAGAGTCCTCTGTAGGTAACGTGGGGCAGCCGGGCTTGGGGCTGGGGTGCAGGCAGGGGCTGCCAGGCTTTGCCTCCCTCTTGGGTTCCTTGGCCCGTCATCACCTCTGGCTGCGTGGTGGACCAGCCAAACTCTGCCCCAGGCTCCAAGCCACCCTGGGGCACCACAGCGTCACCCCCAGCCCCACGGACGGTGCTGGGCTCCGAGAGAGCCGAGGGAGGAGGGGTCCCTAGGCTGTGGGCAGCTGCTGCTCCTCCTGTCTCAGTGTGGTTGGCTTCTCCCAAGCATCCTCGTCCCCAGACTCGGTGCCTCCTGGGATGGTGCTCACCAGCCTCTGCGCTCTCTCCCCCTGCAGATCTGCGGAACAACCCTTACCGGCGCGCAGACAAGGGCCGCGGCAGCGCCAAGAAACGAGCCGCGGGGCAGAGCCTGCAGGCGACGCCGGACATCTCGCTGTGACCCGTGCCGGCCCTGCAGCCGCCAGGACAAGGGCAGGACCATCCTCCCACCGCAGATGGGACCGCTGGACATCAGCCCGCAGGCTCAGGACAACCCAGCGGGGAGGGCAGTGCCTGCTCCCAGCCTCTCCAGCCGCTTAGCTGCTCCCACCCTGCATGCCCTCGCGTCCGGCGCGGGGATCCCCCAGCGCTTGCTTCGCGATGCCTCTGAGCTCCTCTCCAGGCTGGCAGCGCTGGGGGATCCCCCTGGGAACAGGCAGGGAGGGGGGAGCGCAGAATGGGCTCCGATTTGTCCTGGGAGGAGAAGAGGAGCCCCGCCAGCCCCGCCGCCGAGCTGCTCCCCTGCACACCCAGCCCGGGGCCAGCCCTGCGCGCTGCCCTGCCCGACTCCAGCTCGCTGGTGCCTTCGATTTCCCACCAGCCCTTGGAGAGCCGTGTTCTCCTCCACTGCAGAGCAAGCAGGCACGGGCTGTGCCTCTTTTCCTGTGCTGCAAAAATCCCACCCTGGGCACTTGCCGTACCCCAGGCGCTGGCAGGGGTGCTATTTTACAGCGATTTTATGTCTTCCTTAAAATATCTGTGCGCTATGGTAGCAGGGACTGGAACACCCAGACACAGGGTCTCACCAGGATCCTGAGGCTCCTCCGAGTCTGCTCCTCGCTGCAGGGGAGGCTCTGCAGCTGCCACCACCAGCAGCCGGGGCGAGGATTTGCTATCCGAACTCTGGTATCCAACCGCCCTCCCGCATCCCAGCATCCGCTGCCGGAGCTGGAGCCTCTCGGAGCCAACAGCGACCGTTGGCGCTGGGGGAGCGCGAGGCTGCTCTGCGTTACGCGGGATGCGAGATGCAGCGGGTGCTCAGCGGAGAGGCCAGAGCGCTGCACAAGCCTCCACATAAAGCACTGGAATTTCATTCTTCCCCTGCCCTGCTGCTGCTCAGTAAATCCGACCCGTGCACCATCACCACTAACCTGTCCAAGCGGCCCCTGCTCGCCCTGTGGACGCTGCTCGCTTGCCCCAGCTTCAGGCCCAGGGCGCGTCCTCGCTGCTCGCTGCGGCGGCTGCTTCTGCTGTAATTACACCGCTAAGCGCCAGCTCGGCTCCGTATCGCACACACGCTCGACAGGGAGGGACGGGAAATGAATGTGTAACTTATAAATGCCTTTAAGCCAGAGATGTAAAACATTAACTGCTAATTTGTATACATTATTTTTATATACAGAAGGCCTGTTTAATCTAAAGCAGAACTGGTAATAAAACCACTCTAAGGACAACGCCCTCGTCTGTGAGAAGGGGGGAAGCTTTGCTTGGCGGGGGCGGCGATAGTGGGAGAGATGGAGGGATCATAGAATCACATCATAGAATCACAGGATGGTTTGGGTTGGAAGGGGACCTCAAAGCCCACCCAGTTCCACCCCTGCCATGGGCAGGGACACCTCCCACTGGATCCGGTTGCTCCAAGCCCCATCCAACCTGGCCTTGAACCCCTCCAGGGATGGGGCAGCCACCCCTGCTCTGGGCAACCTGGGCCAGGGCCTCCCCAGCCTCACAGGAAAAATTTCTTCCCGAGATCCCCTCCCAATCCTCCCTCTTTCAGCTGGGAACTGTTCCCCTTGGCCTGTCCCTGCGCTCCCTGATCGAGAGCCCCTCCCCAGCTCTCCTGGAGCCCCTGCAGGATGAGCTGCTGCTTGGTGCTCTGCTGTGTGATCTCCTGCATAAGGAACAGTGGCCAGGAGTGGTGACCATGCTTCTTGGAACATCTTGAAGTGGAAGATGTATTTCTGATTTGCCCATGAGCTGGGGGGGAGGGTAACTTCAGCGCTGGGCTCAGCCCTGCAAGGACCAGCAGCCTCCAGGCAAGGGAGATGTAATAGGTGAAACCATGATGAGTAAGAGAGCTGTGGAACAGCGGGAGGAAACAGCCAGGACTCGTGGCTCTATCGAGGGGCTGCACCGGTGTCCCAGACCACATGCCCCCATCTCTGCTGGCAGCCTGAGCCAGGAGGCCACAGCTTCTGCCATCGCAGTGTGGAGGAATGGAATCATTAGGATGGAAAAGACCTTGGAGATCATCAACTCCAACTGTACCTGTCGACTACACAGAATCATGGAGAAGAAGGCAGCTCATGAAGAGGCCGAGTTCAGCACAAAGGTCTAGGGTTCACACCACTTCTCAGCTGGGCTGAGAGACAAGAGGTGCTGCCCCACGCTAAGCTGTGTCTTCACAGAGAAGTTCACTGATAAAACACCCACTTCTTTTGTTTTGTGGACAACTAACTTGACTTCTGTGTTCATACAAACACAGGTATGTGCCAGCAACCCCTGCCCAAAACCCGGTTTGGGGGTTACGTTCTGAGACAGCCGAACACGCTCGCTGACTGGCAAGGCCACCACTCAGTCTCCAGTCAACGGTGCTGACAACCCAGGGACAACCAAGCAGCTCCCACACCGAGCAGAAGCCCTTGCTGAAAGGTGCGAGTGAACCTCCAGTGTGCTGCCTTACCCCGTCTGCATCCCAGCCCTCCTTCTCCACTCTTGGGGGAGCTCCCAGGACAGCGAATCCCTCTGCCTGCATGGGACACGAGGAGGAAAAGGGATTCTCTACCTGGAAACGGAGAGAGATGCCAGTATGTTTAGTAAATCTATGCTCAGATCCATCAGCTGCTGCTGCCTCTTCACACCCAGAAACACTTCTCCCTGCATCCACCCAAAATCAGGGTGATACGTGGCACAGTTTAACCGGAGCACGCTTACCCTTTCTTGAAAAAATACCTTATTCAGCACCGTTAACTTCTTCTCGTATCCAACCACTAGCAATGCGAATGAAGGATCTTTTTTTTTTTTTTTTCCAGCTTTTATTTATTTTTTCCCTGTGAAAATGCAGGTCAGAACCGTTAACTTCAAGAAATCACAGTTTTATAAAGTGTCATTTGTTCAATACAAGCGAGTCATCCCCTCGCCTTCGCCCACGCCAGCACTGCCCACAGAGATCATCAGCTTCTTATTGCTTTGCCAGCAGGGATTTTTTTCCAAAGCCTTTTGGAAGGAACTACACGACAAGACCCATCCGTGTTTCTCACTCCTCCTGTCCTCTCTACCCAGAACTGGGGTTCTGTCCTAGAGATTGGTTATTACAGACACTTTCAGTCCAATTTTAACACAGATATTGAAAAGCTTTCCCGACTTTCTCTTCTGTCAGTGCTGCTCAAGCCAGCCTCCACCTGGAAGCTGGAGTTTTGATGCCCGTCGCAGCAAAAATGAGCAGCTGAATGAAGAGGAGATTGTCCTGGCTGTAGGACAGAGTCGAGGGGATCCCAAGCTGGTAGGTAGCAAAAGGCTCTGGAGAGGAGAACCACATTCCAGTCAGAAAGCACCAGTGGTTTGTGGGATTAGCCAAAGTGTCTTCCCCATCCAGCAGGGACTGCTGACACCACAGCCTGCTCACCTGCCCGGCTGTCACGGAAAAGATTCGTTAGGAGGAAATCTGCAGCCTCACTTTTTCACTTGAAGTGGCAGCAAAGTAGGACTGAAGGTCCTACTTTGGATTGAAGTCGGACTGAAGGACCAAACAAACAGGATGGAGAAACTGCCTAATGCTGGTGTGAGGGTGCAGGAGAACGTGGACATCTCCGTTTACCCAACAACGACATTCTGGGTTTGCAAGGGTTTCCAGCCTTCCGCCCCTTCGCGCGGGTGGCCTGAGGTTAACGTTAATGCTATAGGTGAAGTGTAAAGCTCAGAAGTCCTGAAAAAAGAGGACTCGAGTCCAACACCCAGGAACAAACCCTACACCTGCACATGAGAGCATTTTGCAGACAGCAGTGAAAGCCATGAGACAGTCTTGGAGAAGGGAACGGATCACGCTTTCGTATTGACACATCACCAACAGCCACGTGTCATGTTGACACATCATCGACAGGCTCTTCTTAGAAACAGCCAACAGGTTTTTCTCCTCCCTGCTCAAGAGGAAGCCCAGGAAGGGTGCCAGGCGTGGGGAGATGGGTTGGTGCACGGAATATATGCTTGGGAGCTCCTGGGAAAGCATTTTGAGCCCTCCTGCTCCAGAGCCCACAGCTCTTAGTAGTTTATGGCATCTGAAAAAACAAAATCGAGCCAACCTACCCATTCCCCCCACTCCTTCCTGGAAGAGAAGTAATGTGTTAACTGCTTACTAAAAAGACTCTCGATGCGGCATTTCAGTTATAATTATTAGGTGTCTGTTTTGGACAACATTAAGTGCTTTAGAACAAAAAGTGCTATAAGAATATACCCACAGTGGTGACAAGTTGAATTTTTCTTCGAGAGTTCCACCTTTTTTATTGCAGCACAACTTTCATTTTCTGCTCGGGATGTCACTGCCTGGTGGATCAAACCCAGCCCGTGTTCTGGGAGACCAGAGGGAAGGAGCAGCAGTTGCTTAAGGAGCCCTGGTCCTCAAAAAGGGAGGCCCAGAAGACAACTTTTCCCAGCTATTTTCTAAGTGAACATCACTGCAGACATTCCTGCCCTGTTGTGCACCCCAGAACCAGCACGGATTCAGCTTTCGGGGAGCTGTTCCTCTACTCAGTCTGGATGTAGAGAGCTCCTGCTCAGAGGCCACGGTGGAACAGCACACGGGAAGTGACCGTGATGTCCAGGCGTGCAAGGACTTGGGGCAATCCTAAGGAAGTCCACCCACAGCTCGCCGCTCCCTCTGGGTTTATTCTGGGTTACAGAAGAGCTGGCAGCACCTCCCATCTGAATGTGACCCCTGCAGTCTCAGTAAACACCAAACAACTCACAAATCAGTAAAAAACAAGTTCAAAGCTTAAGGCATTAAGGGCCCAGCTGCCCATCCCACTCCTTTAACACTTGCTGACAGAAGGGGAGCAGCACGAAGCCTCGTGCCAGTCCGTGAGTGCTGGTGAAGCCTGGCTGAGCTGACGCGCCCCACGGAACTGGGACACCGAGCTCTAGCGGAGGGGCTGAGCAACCGGCCGGATCGCCAGTTGGGAGTGAGGCTTCTATAAACACCACAGCAGAATTCAGACCTTGTCTGAGCTGCCTCAGGCACTGTCCCTTCCCCTTCCAAGGGGAGCTGCCTGGACTGGACAATTCCCATCAAGTCCCAAGTCAGCAGTGGGAACAGGATGGAGGATTGGGATTCTCCCACCCTGTCCACTCAGGAACAACATCCCCTTCTGTTGCCCTCCTGCCAGACAAGGCCGGCAGCAACACCAGAGAGAGCACCAGAGAGAGCACCAGAGAGCTCCCTCCTGAGTTGGGGAGGAGATCTGAAGATGAGAGCTGCAAGCAAAGCTCTTTCTGGGAACAAAGTTCTTTTCTGATTCAAGAAGGAAGCGTCTGCGGGGAAGGGTGGGAGGTGAAACCAAGAACCCAGCTAATTACTGCTGTTGATTTTCCCCATGCAAAAGGCTTGAGGTAGAGATGATGCTACCCAAAGCCTACAGAAACATTCAGTTTTTCCTCCAGCGAGAAGGAAATCCGCCAGCTCCCCTCAGCGCAAACAACCACAGCTGCACTGAAGATACCCAGCCTCCTCTTTTGGGCAAACCCAGCAACTACCGGCTGCACCTCGGAGGCTGAGGAACAGGAGTTCTCATCCAAGCCCTCTCTGCTCCTGAAAAGCACAATCGCATTCCTCTGAAAAGCAGGAATTTCCGCCTACCACTCCAAGCTCAACCTAACACTCACACCCGAAACAAGTAATTCTCACTGTTCTGGGAACATCTAAGCTCAGGACATTGTCTTGGAACTGATCAGAACAGACAACAGAAGTGAGGCCTGAGAGCAGTGAGCTGCTGCACCGCTATCCTACTTCAGCACAAAACACCAGCAACTGCACTTGGTGTTCCATGGCAGGGGTGGTTGGAAGCTTTTGCAATTCCTTCTTTCAACAAGGTAAAACCCTCCAAAACAGGAACGACTTCATGGTCTGTTCTCCAGCTGACCATGTTTGACTCGCCACGTCCAGCTGACACTGCAGTCAGGGGCAAGGGTGCACTGCAGCTCGATCCCAGAGTCGGGGACCTCCATGTCGTAGCGAACCGGCTGCCCTTCCTTAGTCACCAGACTGAAAGCAGGGACTGGGATCTGTGAAGCAGAACAAACAGCTCTGAGTGGTACTTCAAGTCAGAACATCAAACCAGCAAACAGTTTCCCAACCCAAGAAAAGCTCCCGGAGAAAGGCTTGTGCTTGGCAGGAACATCCTAACCTTCTCTTGTGAAGAAGTATCTCAGAAACTGGACTAGGGAGCATTCACCCTACTGACAAATTGTCTCACCCATGTTTTTGACCATCGTTGGTGGCTCCTGAGCTGCCAAGGTCTGGGCACTGTGAACTCCGCAGGCAAGCGATATTGGCTGTGTTATGTCCAAGGAAACGGAGCGTGCTGAGAACCAGCACCACTAATCATCTTCTGGATTTGTGCAAGCTCTTTGCTTGGAGAGGATCACCGCATCTGACACCCAGATGAGTCACAGTCCCACAAACACTCAGGGGTTCCTTCCAGGCACTGCCAAAGAGGCCCACAGCGAGGTAGAGCTGCCAATACCTCCTCCAACCTAACTGGCAGGAAGGACCAGAGCCAACCACAGCCCATGTCCCTCAGCTGACAGTGCTGCTCTTGATGAAAAAATCATCCTTTAGGCAGAGGGGAAAGAATTTAGAGGTGACAAGCAGGATTTTCGAGCTCCAGCACAGGTACTTGCCAAGATGGAGATACCTAGAGTCCCCCTTACAATTAGCAATGGCTTACGGTTCAGAAAACATCTTCTGGAATCACTCGGAACAGGAGCACTGCAGTTATTTTACTAAATGGGTCATTAGGATCCCTGAGCAGACTTCTGGGTCACTGGTTTTAAGCCATCACACAGTTGCATTAGAGAAGAAATTGCTTCTCAGATGAAATGCTGTGCTTCACTCCCAGCTTTGTCTCACCTGGCTGCTTATCCCAGTGGCAATGTCTCCCACCTTTGTCCTGTGGAAATCCCTGATGTGTAAATTTTCTCCACTTAGTAACTGGATCTGGATTTTCACTCCTGAAAAAGCACAAAAGAAGTCACTCATGTCTGCTGTAGGCATAAAGACTTCACAGTCCAACACCAAAATTACCTGGCAAGGCACACAGATGAGAAGAACTCAGTTTTGTCATTAAGCATTTAATTTCTGTAGGTCTTTTGCTGACACGGAGGTGTTGCTGAAGACAACAATCACAGAGCAGAGCTGGATTTCGCAAGAAAGCAGCTGAAGGGACGTATCGACTTGCACAAAATGCCCTCAAAACTACTTTCCAGACCTTTATGGTTAAGAAACACATATTTTTGTACATGGCAGCTGCACGAGGCAGGCATACAAATCTGAACCAGTCTCTGTGTGTTCGTGATCCTCTCTGGTTTTTACCAGACCACACGGACTTGGGTGCCTCCTGTAGGTACTGTGAAAAACACAGAGCTTTGAAGATGGGATTTTATTTGTGTTTGAGAAAGTATTTTAACATTTTTCTCTGTACTAATGCTGTCACATTTGACAGGCAGTGGTACGGTTTGCTGTGGTTTTATGTTTTGGCACCAGCCTGTAGTGTGTGCCATCATGCTCTATATTTGGGGAACAAATCCCCGTGGTGATATTACATTTCAGACCTCTTTATGGGATAATTATGATAAATGATGTTGTGATTTCCATAAATATCCAACAAACTACACAGAAGTATAGCAAGACTGTTGATAAAACCTATCAAAACAGAGTTGTCACTCAGCAGCCTGTCCTTTGCTTAAGTGCAGAAAGAAGCTGCAATGGATCAGGGAAACAACTGATCCCTGCAAGGAACCAAGCAAGTGAAATAAGATGCTGGACTGCAATTTTGGTGATCTGCTTCAGATTCTTTTAGATATTGTGGGTTATTAAGTAAGCAAATTATATTCAAGTAATTCAGCACCTGCTTCATCAATGACTGAGCCAAACTGGGCCTCTTGACAATGCGTGTGCTTGTAGGAGGGTCTGTGCTGACAGAGAGTATAAGAGCTCAAAGACTCTCTATCTCAGACCCTCTGGAAAATGAGACCAGACCACTGATCCAAGCTTCAGGAATTCAGACTCACCGTTGAAATGGCTGGGAGTGTCTGTGTGCCGACTGCGGTTCAGCAGGTTGTTCCAACTGAAGCTCTGTCCATCCGCCTGGCTGTTCCAGGAATGAATCCCAGAGCTCATAGTGTCCCTCAAGCTATGAGAGGCCTTCATGGAGTTCTGCAGAAGCAAGCAGAAGTTTGTCAATGGCTCCTAAAGAAAATGAGCTTCCATGAGATAAACATTAATACAACTTCAGGAAGAAAAAGGTAGAAATCCAGAGGGATCTAAGGCTGCGTCCTGAGTTATTTGACATTTACCTGCCATCTACAAAATGGGATGAATGGCAACGCAACAGTTTGCAGACAAGCTGGGCTGCACCAAGAGAGGTGTGGGGAGGGAGGTGATTCTGCCCCTCTGTTCCTCTCTTGTGAGACCCTATCTGGAGTCCTGTGTCCAGTTCTGGAATCCTCAACACAAGAAGGAGATGGAGCTGTTGGAACGGGTCCAGAGGAGGCTACAAGGATGATCAGAGGGCTGGAGCACGAGGACAGTCTGAGAGAGTTGGGCTTATTCATCCTGGAGAAGAGAAGGCTCTGGGAAGACCTTACAGTGACCTTCTGGTACCTGAAGGGGCTACAAAAGAGCTGGGGAGGGACTGTTTATAAAGGCCTGGAGTGATAGGACTAGAGTCAGTGGGTACAAACTGGAGAGGGGCAGATTTAGACTAGACATAAGGAGGAATTTCTTCATGCTGAGGGTGGGGAGGCACTAGAACAGGTTGCCCAGAGCAGTGGTGGCTGCCCCATCCCTGGAGGGGTTCAGGGCTGAGTTGGATGGGCCTTAGGCAGCCTGATCCGTGGGAGGTGTCCCTGCCTGTCACAGGGGGTTTGGAAATGGATGATCTTTAAGGTCCTTTCCAACTCAAACTATTCTATGATCCTATGATAAGATACTCTCAATAGTCAAATCAATAAACAGATGAAGAGCAGGATGAGAAAAGAGGGTTTTATCATTCTGAGTGACAGAAGGATAAAGCATCAGATACAATTCTAGCGTCAACAGGTGACAAATAACACAGGAAAGCAGTTAACTGTACATAAACAACTATGGACCCTGCACCGCTGTGCTGCTCTGAAAAGCCTGTACTATCTTGGAGCCACAGAAAGTCAATCTGACAACATCAGCGCAGCGCTAAGTACCAGTCAAAAGTCAAATTGAATGGTAGGATTAGGGGGAAAAAAGAAGCAGAGTCCCATCCCATGCTGCACACCTGAACTGCTGTGCAGAACTCTGCTCACTGCTCCTCAAAAAGCATCAGAGGGCTGGGAAGAGTAACAGAAATAGGAAAGAAAGATGCTCACAGTCAGAAATGACTCCTGTAGATGGCAGGCTACGCAATTTTGGACTCTCTTTGAAAACAAGGACTGAGGGCTTATGACCCACCCTGCTTCAACAAGGCTTATTCAGCGTTTGTCACTGGTACTTCAACACCAGAGGCAGAGCAAACAAAATTAAAGCTAGTCTTTAGATAACTTAGACCACATAAATTATTGGTATGAATGGGTCAAAAGAAGCCCACAAAGAACAGATCCATAGGCTGGGAATGAATCAGATCAGAGTCTTTGTTCTTCTGGTCTTTTTTAAACATCCCTTTAGTGGCCATTGCTGGGAAGCAGATCCAGGGCTGAGCAGCTGTCTGGTCCAACTTAGTACAGGTCTTACGCTCACCACTGCTCCTTCTGTTCCTTTCTTTTGCATAGGGAGGGTCAAGACCACTGAGATTTTCCATATTCAGACACTTGATGCTTACTGTGAGGATACAGCACAGGAGAGCAACTGGAGAAAGGGATTCACGCTGGATAGTAAACTGAAGAACAACTACAACCCTAAATACCCGGCTGTCCAAGAACAAAGATTCCTTCCCAAGGTGCTCTCCAGCAAACAGGGTGTCAAAAAGCAGCAAGAATCATAGAATCACAGAATCATAGAATAACCAGGTTGGAAGAGACCCACCGGATCATCGAGTCCAACCATTCCTATCAAACACTAAACCATTCCCCTTAGCTCCTCGTCCACCCGTGCCTTAAAGACCTCCAGGGAAGGTGACTCAACCCCCTCCCTGGGCAGCCTCTGCCAGTGCCCAATGACCCTTTCTGTGAAGAATTTTTTCCTAATGTCCAGCCTAAACCTCCCCTGGTGGAGCTTGAGGCCATTCCCTCTCGTCCTGTCCCCTGTCACTTGGGAGAAGAGGCCAGCTCCCTCCTCTCCACAACCTCCTTTCAGGGAGTTGGAGAGAGCAATGAGGTCTCCCCTCAGCCTCCTCTTCTCCAGGCTAAACACCCCCAGCTCTCTCAGCCGTTCCTCATAAGGCCTGTTCTCCAGCCCCTTCACCAGCTTCGTTGCTCTTCTCTGGACTCGTTCCAGAGCCTCAACATCCTTCTTGTGGTGAGGGGCCCAGAACTGAACACAGGATTCGAGGAGCAGTCTCACCAGGGCCAAGTACGGAGGGAGAAGAACCTCCCTGGACCTGCTGGTCATGCCGTTTCTGATCCAAGCCAAGATGCCATTGGCCTTCTTGGCCACCTGGGCCACTGCTGGCTCATGTTCAGTCGGCTGTTAACCAACACCCCCAGGTCCTTCTCCTCCAGGCAGCTTTCTAGACAGACTTCTCCTAGTCTGTAGCACTGCATAGGGTTGTTGTGCCCCAAGTGCAGGACCCGGCATTTGGTCTTGTTAAACCTCATCCCATTGGTCTCAGCCCATGGGTCCAGCCTGTTCAGATCCCTCTGGAGCCTCCCGACCCTCCAGCAGATCCACAGTTCCACCCAGCTTAGTGTTGTCTGCAAACTTGCTAAGGGTGCACTCGATGCCTTCATCCAGGTCATTGATAAAGACATTGAACAGGGCTGGACCCAGCCCTGAGCCCTGGGGACACCACTTGTCACTGGCCTCCAGCTGGAGTTAACTCCATTTACCATTTATCATGAGAAGCTTCATCTGTCTATGGGCAAGAGCTTCCAGTCTCCAGAGGTGGTTACCCTGCCACCCTCTTTAACACGGTGAGCATCCATCGATACCCACCTTCTCACTGGCATCCGACACGAACGGGCTGTCGATGCTGAGACATGAAAGCATTTGTTCTTGCTCTTCCAGCGAGTAAGGCTGTGAAAGGCTGTTCAAGAACAGTTCTGCAAGCAAAAAGAAAGAGAAGACATTTCCAGTGTTTCCTTTCCTGCCTCCCTGCTCTAATCATAGTTACTGCAATTAATGCCCAAAGCTTCTTCAGCCTTATCTAATGAACACTGATATTAGTGTCTGCAAACACAACGCACAACACCTCTGCTAAGCAGAGGCTATGGCACCACTGTGAGAACAGGGAAACCGAGGAAGAAAGGACAGAAGACGTGTGTGATGATGTGCAAAATGCCAGAGACGGCACCAGCACTCAGACCTGTCAAGCTCTTGCCCGTTATCATAGAATCATGAAATGGTTTGGGTTGGAAGGGACCTCAAAGCCCATCCAGTTCCACCCCCCAACTCCCCTCTTTCAGCTTATGTCACCTATCGGTCTTCCCTCTAGATCCATACGCATTAAAGCCAGGGAAAGGACAAATTTATGTACTCAACTCTTGCAGTAACTTGTACTGATAATATCCAGACCTTACAAGGCTGTTGAAGAACCAAAGCCCTTTGAGAAGAAAGCTGACCCCTAAAATGCCCTTCCTCACTTCTGTGCCAACAGTTACATTTCAAGACACTTTTTTCCCAGCTTGAAGCTTTAAATTCATTTAAAAAGACTAGAAAATATGCAATACAAAAGCGAGAGGTTGAGTTCTACAGGGGCAATGGAACTGGACAGTTACTCCACTGATTTTCACAGTGAACTTACTGCTAGTTTTCAAACTCTGGATTGCTGCCGCTAATCAAATTTGTTGGCTGGTGGCTATAGGTTTTCCAAAGCCCAGAACAGAACAGCTGCAGACTGATTTCAACTATCCTGCTTTGCTTGACATTCCCCATCCAATAGTCTTATCCCTTTATTAAAAGAATTATGTTTGAAAAACCAACATTTCAGATGAATTTGGAATCACAGGCACTGTTTCCACAGTGCACGTAAGCACAACCTGAAGCTGGCTGTTAGTTTAAAGCTTCCTGCACCTCTCATCAAAGTTCTCCCCACTGTTCAGAGTGGAAGGAAATCCTGAGCACTACCTTTGTGGCCCAGTTAACTGGTTAAGAACTACTAGTTTTGGTAATTTCAAGGAAGGCTGAACAATTTGTGTAGTGAGAGGAGAACTACGAACAAAATGACATCCAAGCTCAAACCCCAGCAATAACTGTCAAGAGGCCAAATGAAGCAGCTGTATTTTTGTCCTGCTCACAAGCCCAGAGCCGAATTCCCCACACAGCACATCGCTTACCTATTTCCAGCTGCTGAAGCTCTTGTTCCGAAATGGTTGTTGCTTTCTCCACTTGGCTGCTGCTCTTCAGGGGGAGAGGAGTCGAGGAAAGGGGTGGAGGATCCCAGGTCTTGGATAACTCCTTGCTCATGTTCCAAGGGGTTCCCTCGGCCTTCTCTCTTTGTTCCAGAGATGGTGGGGGTAGGACTGGGCTTGCACAAGAAACTTTTACTGCCAATTTTGGGTCAGAACCAGTCTCAGAAACTGGGCTCACTGTTGGGGACAGGGACGTCTGTGGATTGTTGTCTTTGTTCAAAGAGAAATGTCTAGGCTCTCTGTATTCACCTTTCCAGGGGCTTGTCACACCTCCCACTGTAAAACCAAAAAGCATACAAACATTATCAAAGAAAGAAAACAAAGAGCTAAAGTTTTTGCTTCACAATAAGAGCTTCTGAACTGTATCTTGCTGTAAAGCACTCAGCTTCTCCAAAAGACAAAACCAGATCACCTTGACAAATGCCTGCTGTATTACAGTCCTGCTGAAAGGTTCTATGTTGAAATAAATGACGGATAGTCCTAGAGGCAAAACCACAAGCGTGAGTTGCAGGTCAGGATGCACTAAACCTCTGCTTTCGGTTTTGCTGCACACCAGGCTCTGGCTCACTGGATGCAGTTTATACTTTGGCTGAATATGAGCCCAGCCAGAGCACACATGAAAAAATCCACGTAAAGCACAACATCGTCTGCTTTGAGCAGAGAAGGAAGAACGAGCGTGTGACAGCACACAGGACATTTTCATTTATTTGGGTGAGAAACACCCAGCTGCAGGCAAAAGCTATCAACCCAAACCCCTCCATCAGTGCTGAAGCCTGTGCAAAGGCCACACTGAACAGTAAAATATACTGGTATTCCCCATAGGATCACTCTGACTTAATCAGCAACCATCCACTCTACTGGTGTGGAGAAGAAGCTTTAGATACAGGACATTTCTACCTTCTTCAAGTGCAACACTGGTCTTAGTTTTCAGTTCAGACGCAGATGCTCTCTGAACAGGCTCTTTCTCCAGACCCATTTTAATAATCTCAGCAGTGAGAGGGTTGCAGGAAGGTGGAATTTCCCTCAGAGGAGGTGGCTCTTTAGCTATCTGTGTAACAAACAGGAAGCGAAAGAGGTTAGACCAGGGAGGCTTCATTTAATTTCAGAAAGGTTCTTCCCACCCTGAGAGCGTTTCCAACTGAAATTACAGCATGAGAGACCTGAGCAGTAATTTTATTGCAGCAGAATGGCTAAAAGTCATGCCCAGGCTGTAAGCAGGATAGGAAAGAAATGGCCCCAAGTGTGCACGGAAGCCTCAGAGGCGTAAGAAATGATTGGCTTCCAAAGCAAGGCTACAGAATCCTAGTTGTCCAGCTGGCTCATAGCCAGCCTTCCTGAAATGACAGCCCAGGTTCGATGAGATTGTACAGGCTCACCGAGCTGTTACCAGAGATACATTGAGTCACTCACCTTCAGGCAGAGCGGGTGGTTGTAGTACTGGGTCCAAGGGTGGCACCCGTTCAGCATGTGCAGCATCATACAGCAACTGCTCCAGACATCCACCTTGGAGTCACAGCGCTTCCCCATGACCACCTCCGGAGCCATGTGAGTCTCTGTGCCAGGCACGTAGTTCCCTAAAACCATTCAAATGAAAACTCACTGCATGTAAACCGGAGAACTGTTCCAATGCAACTGCTGGGAAGTCTAAGGCAGCCTCCTCGTCTTTCCAGTTAAAGGGAGAAACAAGTCACCTTAACCCAAGAAGCAGAATGTCTGCTCTTATAAGTTGTCTGAAGGCTACATAGAATCACAGGATGATTTGGGTTGGAAGGGACCTCAAAGCCCATCCAGTTCCACCCCCTGCCATGGGCAGGGACACCTCCCACTGGATCCGGTTGCTCCAAGCCCCATCCAACCTGGCCTTGAACACCTCCAGGGATGGGGCAGCCACCACAGCCCTGGGCAACCTGGGCCAGGGCCTCCTCACCCTCACAGGAAGAACCTTCCCCAATATCCAATCCAAATCTCCTCTTTCAGCCTAAAACCATTACCCCATATCCCATCACTACACTCACTCCCTGATAAAAAGCACCCCCCCAGCTTTCCTATAGGCCTCCTCTCCATATCTGTCCTATCCCTTATACACACAAAAAGAATTAAACTCCCCTTCCAAGCAGATCTGGGAGGCAAAGCATGATGCTCCATTGGTGAGCTTGGCATTAGAAAACATTCTTCTTGTTGAACAGCTGCATTAACCGTAAAGTTTAACTGCCCAAAAGTCAGGAAGGAATTTTGCTTTGGTGGAGGTCGGGATTCTCCAGCTGTTCAGTGAAGTTACATGACAAGTCAAGGTTAGACTTTTAAGTATCAATGTGATTTCTTACTGATTGATGAGAAGCTCAACAAGAGCTGGTGCACTCGCAGCCCAGAAAGCCAACTGTGTCCTGGGCTGCATCAAAGAAGTGTGTCCAGCAGGGTGAGGGAGGGGATTCTGTCCTTCTGCTCCACTCTGGAGAGACCCCACCTGGATTCCTGTGTCCAGATCTGGAATCCCCAACAGAAGAAGGAGATGGAACTGTAGGAACGGGTCCAGAGGAGTCTATGGGGATGATCCGAGGGCTGGAGCATGTCTGCTATGATGACAGGCTGAGAGAGTTGGGGATGGTCAGCCTGGAGAAGCCTCTGGGGAGACCTTAGAGCAGCTTCCAGTACTGAAAGGGGCTCCAGGAGAGCTGGGGAGGGACTTTTTACAAGGGCCTGGAGTGACGCGACGAGAGGGAATGGCTTTAAATTACAGGGGGGAGGATTTAAATTAGACATTAGGAAGAAATTCTTCATGATGAGGATGGCGAGGCACTGGTGAGGCACCCAGAGAAGCCGTGGCTGCCCCACCCCTGGAAGTGTTCATGGCCAGGTTGGATGGGGCTTGGAGCAACCAGATCCAGTGGGAGGTGTCCTTGCCCATGGCAGGGGGTGGAACTGAATGGGCTTTAAGGTCCCTTCCAGCCCAACTCATTCCATAATTCTATGATTCTTGCAATTTTGGTGTGATTTTCATTGTCCTGAGTATAGCATGCTGAAATAATCTTACAACGAATACAACATGGAGATAAGGAGCAGCTCCCAGTCTGAGGTTCATCCTAGCTGTCAGTGGGGCACATCACAGTCATATCAATAAATGCAACACTATGAGCACCGTTAAGTCTGGGAAACACAGTAGCTGGTAAATTAGCCACATGCAAATATTCAAATAGAAAGAGTGAGTCAGTAAGGCAATTCCTTAAAATCACAGCAGAGAATCCTTACCTGTGACCAGGCACTTTCCCAGGCCGTCTGGGTGAAGGTGAGCAGAGTGACCAAAGTCGCACAGGAGAGCCCTGCTTCCGTCATCTGACAAGAGCACATTTTCCGCTGGCAATGAGAAGTTTTGAATTAGTCAGTGTCCTTTGTATTATGATGACTGAGATGGAAAAAAAGTCAAAAGCCAACAGAACCACAGTTTTTTGAGCCCAAACTGAGGTCTGTAAATCCCATGAAGTGTCACTGGCTTAAGCAAGAACAAAACTATAATTATTTCTACTTATAAGTTACCAATTATCAGCCCTAGAGATTCTCCTACCCCGGTGGTGGGCAGCCTGGGCAAACAGCCTGTCAGACCTCCGGATGACAGAAGGAAAAAGGTGACAACTATGATACGCCCAGCTGTTCGGAACCAAGTTCTGCTCTAATCTCAAACACAGAACTGAAAAACCTAGTAAATAAGCTTTTGCCACTCAGCAACTTCATCTCACAGAATCAAAGAATCACTAGGTTGGAAAACACCCACTGGATCATTGAGTCCGACCATTCCCATCAATCACTAATCCATGTCCCTCAGCACCTTGTCCACCCGTCCCTTAAACCCCTCCAGGGAAGGTGACTCAACCCCCTCCCTGGGCAGCCTCTGCCAGGGACCAATGACCCTTTCTGTGAAAATTTTTTCCTGATGTCCAGCCTGAACCTCCCCTGGTGGAGGAGGGGAAGTCCAAGTGGTTTGCCCCTTCTAAGCAAGATGGAAGAACAAGGTACCTCAAGTACCATCCTACCTTTTACGTCTCCATGGAGAATGTTTTGAGCATGAAGATACTCCAGGCCCTCTAACGCCTGGCCCAAATAACTGAGGGCTCTGTCCTCTGGCAGGCAGCCGCTCTGTTTAATTAGCTGACCCAGTGAGCCACCTAGGAAGGAATCCAGAGAGTCCATGTTAGCTTATCTTTAAATTCGCCCCAGCATCATCAACATTCTTCATTGTTTCTGACAAAAAAAAAAAAAAAAGAGAACTGCCAGGTCTGACAGCTTTTATCTTCCGCACACGGGCCTGTTCCTTTTGTTTATTCCCAGAGTTCTACTGCCCAAAGAAACTGGCCTTCTTCGTGAAGCCTTTTGCTTATTGTCAGTTCAATGGTGTTGCTTTGTACCAAAAGGAATGACTCTGTGATCCTATCAGACGCTTCTAGGTGCTCCTGATCACCAGCTTGATTCTTCACAGGCTGCGTTTCCCATGTCGTGGCTGGAAAAATGAGCACCAGGCAATGGAAGCATCTACATTACAGCATCCCCTCTTCCAGTACAATGTGCTTGATGTGGCGCCATGCAGATAAACACGAAAGCAAAAACCAGCACCATTTTGTGTTCTAGTGAGAATTTGCAGCTGCTGTTCAAGAGTTACACGTTGAACTAGACTGAAGCAGGACTGGAAATGACTTCCCGCAAGACAGACCATTGCTACACACCAGCAGGGGTTGCACATACCTACCCCAGCCCACTCAGGAATTAACACTAGGAACACTCTGGATACATGAAAGCATTAACAGATTTAAAACTGGGGCAGGAGGAAGAGGAGATCAACGTCCACTGCATTCAGCAGTTAACAATGGTGCTTCCACGCCGTTGTTCCCTTCTCACCCTCCATCAGCTTCATGAAGATGGTCACCCAAGGTCCCTCCTTCACAGCTCCATACAAGGGGACAACTTTAGGACTTGTTATCGCAGCACATGTCGTTAATTCTTCGGCGCGGAAGTGTTCAACTTGTACCTAGAGGAAGAAAGAAGCAGCACTGAACAAAGTCTGTGATGGACCTTGGCAGCATCAGCCCTCCCTGATGCCTGGGTCTGCGTCCCGTGCTGTTCGACAGCAGAGGCACAAGCATCACCTTCACTAGCAGAAACCAGCAGGTGCAGTGAGAGATGGGAACGCTCAGAAAGATTCTGCCCCGGTGCCCCAGTGAAGTCAAGACTCGTCAAAAAAGAAGATGTCAGGTTGCAATACCTCTGGCTTATGGCTGAGTACTGGTAATCTTCAGGAGAAAGGTACTTTCTGTCTCAGGTAAGGCTGACAACCTAAGCTTTCTGATTTCATGTAAGATGAAATAAATATCTAAGGATGATGCAGTACTTGGCAAAAACAAAAAATCCCCCAAAGAGGAAGGAATAGGAAGCATGGCCAGAAGCAGTGATCGACACTATCACCTTTTTAAGTAGGATTCAGTTTGTATTGAGAAATAGTTAAAGAAAAGCTCTATCCACTAAGTTCAGCCAAACAAAATAAAACAAAAACAGGAGTAAAACATCAGTCATTAAGATTCTGGTGGGAAAAGGTTGTATCGTGTTTCTTCACTGTCAGCAATCCAGCTATAGCTGGTTTTGTTTAATCTCAAGAATTTGGAAAGCAGGTGCTTACACCACCAAGTAAGGGCAGGTAGTCCCCTTCTGACCCGGGCAGACAGCAGTGATGCCACAGAGTTACTGGTGGTAAATGAAATATGTAGGAGTAAGTGGTCCATGTGCATGTTAGAACTCACTGGTTTAAGAGTTTGGTCTGATAGATGTTGGAAGAGGCAGCCCAGGGAGGTGGCGAGTCCCCATCCCTGGAGGGGTTTAAAAGATGAGTAGATGTCATACTTGGGGACATGGTCTGGTGGCGGGCTTAGCGGGGCTGGATCGATGGCTGGATTTGATCTTAAAAGTCTTTTCCAACCAAAACCATTCTGTGATTCTATGTATTCTGGATCTACAGAAGCATCCTTTGAAGTCCTCCAATAATTACGGGAAAAAAAAAAGAGACATTTTGAACAAATTCAGCTTCTCCTACTCTCATGTCTGTCTTTTCAGCACTCCTCCTCCTCCTTCCTGAAAATATTCCCCACTGGGAACAGCTATTTCTCTTAAGACTGTGTATTTGCAAAATGGAGAATAAATTACTGTCAGGTAGCAAGCTGGTCATGTTGCCACTAAATCCCACAGCTAAAATGTGAAGAGGCAGAAGAGGAAATAAATTTTTATGTGCATTAAATATGTTGCTTCTATATAGCCAACAAATTAAATGGTTAAAACCTGGACAAGCTGGCTTAGTCTCACCCCTTCCACCTTTCCAAAGGCAATGCATCAAGTTAAGACCAGTGTAAACAAGAAAAAGTAAACATTTTCAACTGAAAAATTCAAGTTCCAATTCTTTTTGCACCTAGTATTTTTGTACTCAAGACAAACACTTCCCACACACTTCTTGAAGTTTTCTGTTGGAGTAATGCGAGAAATATTGGTTCACAGAGGTGACGAAACTATTCAAGTGTTAAGTTCAAACAAAATAGTTCACATTCTCATCATTTGCTTGTGTTATCACTCTGCCTTCACCTCAGAGGTCCTCCCATCGCTGCCGGCAAATCAATAGCCCGATTCAAGTTATATTCCACATGCTTCATGCACTGTGTGACAGTGGCGAACCCTGCTGCACAACAGATGGCTGGGACAAGCTTAGAGCAGCTTCCAGTACTGAGAGGGGCTCCAGGAAAGCTGGGGAGGGGCTCTTGGTCAGGGAGTGCAAGGATAGGGTGAGGAGGAGTGGTTTTCAGCTGAAAGAGGAGAGATTGAGATGAGATCTTAGGACAAAATGTTTTTCTGTGAGGGTGGGGAGGCCCTGGCCCAGGTTGCCCAGAGCCGTGGTGGCTGCCCCATCCCTGGAGGGGTTTAAGGCCAGGTTGGATGGGGCTTGGAGCAACCGGATCCAGTGGGAGGTGTCCCTGCCCATGGCAGGGGGTGGGACTGGCTGGGCTTTGGGGTCTCTTCCAACCCATTCCATGATTCTTTTCTATGATTCTGGAAAAATGCACATCCTTTGCTGCACCTGTAACAGAATCACCTCAGTACGATGGGCTGGTATTGCACAGCGCTCACTGGACAGACAAAAGGCACTGCTTTAAGAGCCTACTGACTGCCTGTATCTTTTCCTGCTTTACTTCTCTTTCAGCAAAGAAACACCTGCTGTGTCACCGTTTACACTAGGTGTATTTTAAGACGAGAACAGTTGGATAAGCAGGTACCTCACGCAATCGTTTCTCCCCGCAGTCACCAGGAACAGAGAGCCTTCCTGAAATCTCTGCTCTTGGCCTGTTCTCAGCACCAAACCCAGGATTTCACTGCGACTCCATGATAAGGCACCTACAGTCCATGGCAGCTGGAAGGAGAAAACTTTTTCTCCATGTGCCTTCTTAAGCCAGGAACCCCCCGTCCCCTTTTCTTACCCATAATTACCTTTTTGGCAGCACACTGAAATCCTGTCTGTTTGTCCTCTATTTTGTATACTTCTCCAAAGGAGCCGATGCCCAAAGAACCGTGACACTTGGTCCAATGAACCTCTTCTCGGTATTCATAATCCACTGGCTTTAGTTTCTGGAAGTTGAAATCAGAAAACAAGATGAAGCAAGGAAAGAAATACTCAACTGTTGAGCTACACAGAGAGAGACCAACAGTTTCAGTAAAGGCACAATGACGGATACCGCCACACCTCTCTAACAATTCCTGTACATAATTACTTCTGCCATGGGCTTGAGAAGAAATGATACAGGAGGATCTACTTGGTTTCTGGGGGCTCTGACGTAACTGAGTGCACCCCATTGTTGTAAAGAAACACCTGTATCCAGATACCTTTGGAGCTCCAAGCTATTCCCTTCACATGCAGGACATCGCTATGAAGCTAAATCCTACGAATAAAAGAAGATTCACATGACTAAACGTAGACATCTATGTGTGAGCTAAACTGTTTTTATAGCCAGCAGACTGAGATGGTTTCTCAGGTCTCAGTGTAAATATACTCATGCAGGTAAGTCACACCTGAACTCCACCGCCAATACTGACAGGGTCAAACTGGTTCCAGTGAAGAGTCCTCGGAGAGGAGGTTAAGGTGGCAAGAGAGAACTGAATTCAGCAGAAATGAATCACGCCTCTGAGATTTACATGCATTTGCTATGCCCAGGTGCTGCGCTCAGCAAGGGACAATGGGCAGGTTGCTGGCTTCCCAGCAGAGGCAGCAGACATGCTTTTTACACCTCCGCACTTCACATCTGTCTGGTTTCTGTCTGTCACAGCCCAGGTCATCCATAGCCAATCCAACCCTGTAGCCTGTTTGCCTGAATGGACCGGGCTCTTTCAGGGACAGAGAGACCGTGTTTGAAGACTGACTAAGCACAGAAAAAGTTCTCACAGACCAGCATGCAAATTTTGTGAACGAGTGAACAAATTACAGCCCTGAGTCGAACACAGGGCTTTATATCCTTCAAAAAGCAAACCCACTTCTTTAAGCGGCAGTCTTCAATCAGATCAAGAACCATTCAGAATCATGGAATGGTTTGGGCTGGAAGGGACCTCAAAGCCCATCCAGTTTCAACATCTTGCCATGGGCAGGGACACCTCCCACGGGATCCGGCTGCTCCAAGCCCCATCCAACCTGGCCTTGGACACCTCCAGGGATGGGGCAGCCACCATGGCTCTGGGCAATCTGGGCCAGGGCCTTTCTACCTTCATAGTAATGAATTTCTTCCTCATGTCTAATCCAAATCTTCCCCCTTCCAATTTAAAGCTATTCTCCCTCATCCTATCACTACACTCCCTTGCATAAAGTCCCTCCACAGCTTTCCTGTAGCCTCCTTGAGGTACTGGAAGGCTGCTCTAAGGTCTCCCCAGAGACAGAAGTTAACATGTGGATGCAGATTATCTGTCTTCTGAAGCCCAGCAAAAACTCTGCCTTCCATGACACCACAGTGTAGGACAGAAGATCACCTCAGTAAGTAGCACGCCTTCATTTTCATCTGCTTCATGAAACTGTTCCTTCGGGTCCAGACCTCCTCCCCTCCACGTCTTGGCGAGGCTGGCTAAATTTTGTGGCTCACCAAGACTCACGCTGCCCTTCAAGGCGTCTACCAAGTATTCTTCCACAGAAATCTTGTCCGAACTGGTTTTCAAGGACTGATTGACGCATTTGGGGAAACTATATTCGAAATTGAGGCCCGATAAGCGCTGCTCACTGTCTTGATAGTTGAGATCACCATGGAAGTATGTCTCGAGAGCATTACGTTTCAGGGCATGGAGAGGATTGTCCAAATGTGGGAAATGAGGGCGTACTATATTGTAGGGAAAAGGATGGAGGGTTTCAGGCTGTGGAACATTGTCCCTCTGATAGTGCCGTTTCCAAACATGATTAAGGCACTGAATAGGGCTTATCAACTTGTGCAGGTCGGTTTTGTATTGGCTTGTCGGTGAATGGAGTTTGCCCGTGGACAGAACTTTCTCGGGTTTCTCAAACGGCAGTGGATCATAAACCTTGTTAAATTCTGAAACCCAAAAACTGTTTCTGTAAAGAATATTTTGGTGCGATTCATCCTCCTAGAAAGTAAAACAAAACAAAAGAGCTGAGCAGGAACTTCAGCATAGCAACCCAAAACTCAACTGAGAATTGTCAGGAGTTTGCAGGGGTCCCAGCAGCACAAAAGAAAAGCTTCAGGATTCTCACCTGGACGGGAATCGGGGTGCAGCTCTCTTGTTCTGGAGTTCTGGGACCTTGCCTGCCAGCAGCCGTAGTTTTTATTTTCAGCTTGGATCTTTTCTTGTGACGTTTCTTTTTCGTCTTACCACGATGCCGCCCCCTCCAGCAGGTAGGTGCCATCTTCCCCTCCGTTGCGTGGGCCACATTGTTAGGGATTTGATCGAGACTGTCTGATCGGCTGTTGGAAACCAAAACGCATGAGTTGTCTTAGATGTGACGGTGAAAGCACATCTCCAGTCAGCAATTACAGCCCACAGAACAAGAGTGAGAACTAGCGATTCTGCCCTCTGAGATTTAAAGAACGACAATATAACTTCTTGCCTTCTAATATGTAGCTTTGTAACTTAAATATCAAGGCACAATTGTGTACCTGGCATTGAAAGAAAGAAATACAGGCGGTCTGAGGGGGAAGCAAAGCATTAAGCCTCCCAGTATTGGCAAATTCCACAAGGAAGAGCAAGACTAGACAGTGAAGGAGAGGGAAAAGCACTGAGTGTCTCCAGCTTGCTTTGAGACAGTTTGTGTCCATGATTTACAGTGAACATGGAGATTATGTGTAGATGCAATTGATTTTAAAAGCCTATGAAAATTAATAAAAGTGCTCCTACATAAATGCCTGCTCTATTTGAAAGAAGAATAGGCTTTGCATCAAAGAAAATGGATAATTAAGTGCATTCAAATAAAATAGCATCAAAAAGCCCCCGTGTTCTGGCCTGTGAAGCTTGGTAGAACAGGATTTCTAGGAACACATACAGACACAAAAGAGCCCTGACCAACACCAAGTGGGTCTGTACAAACAGAGGCCACTCTCGGGAGGACCATTTGCCTGCAGTTATTCACTACCAGTCATAGTAGTTAGGGTTTTTTTAATCGAGTTGTAACAGAAGACAGGATATTTGATCTTCAAATGAAGAAATCATAGCTGTTCTGTTGAGCTATGCAGGATATCATCTGCCTCTGCTGGGCACTGATGCAGTTCACAGCCAGAAGTGCTGTACCAGTGCCCCACTGAGTGCTAAAAGATCCAATGAGAAGAGTTCCAGGTGATGGCATTACCACATTGCCTTGAATCTGAAATGTTTTTCTGTGAGGGTGGTGTTTTTCTGAGAGCAGTGGTGGCTGCCCCATCCCTGGAGGGTTCAAGATCAGGTTGGACGGGGCTTGGAGCAACCGGATCTAGTGGGAGGTGTCCCTGCCCATGGCAAGATATTGGAACTAGACAGGCTTTAAGGTCTCTTTCAACCCAAATCAGCCTTTGGTTCTACAGTCGGCCTGTATTGCACCCCAAGAGGACACATATTCTTCATGAAGAAGCAGCTCACTCCCAGGCAACTTCAGAAAAGCAAGTCCCAGGCCTTTATTTTCATCACAACTGTTACTCCCCCTTGGCCACATTCAGCTTCTCTTCACAACTCTATTTCTGATGTTGTCATTAAGCAAAGGTTCTTCTCTCATCCCCTTTTGTTTACTCTCCCCAGAAACAAAATGGTTCCCTTTTTTCAAGACCACTTCTAGCCACAGCCTGAGTTTCCCACTTTTCAGAGAGGGTGGTGTAATGTGGTTTCTAACGCATCAGGACAGTTAAAAAAGATTGAAAACTTTCCCTTGGATCCTTCTACTTCAAGCCCATGAACCTCAAAAAATCACTCAGTCACTTCAAAACGAATTTGGCCACCCAGAAAGAGAGGCAGAAGGCTACAAGGGCCAGTAAATCAGCAGATATTTACAATAAGACAATGCAAGGTGTTTCTAGCGCTTTGTGCTTCAACTTGTATTTTCTCCTAACACAAAAAGGTTCCAAGATGTCTGGGGAAAGATACACTCTTCCTGAGCCTCATCCAGGAAAGCTCATTCAAACAACAGTACTTTTGGAAAAGTTATGGTAAGCACAAAGAGCCAGGGTGCCTGGGAAGAAGTCAGCACACACAAAAGAGGTCTCTCACCTGTAACGCTTACTATGAGCAATAAAGGATCTCTCTGATAAAGTGGGGCTGAACTCCTGACTGTTTTCACCTGCGTGAAAGAAAATAGGATCATCACATGTCTGCAGTATCAGGCAAAGGCTTTCCTAGTAACAACCAGACTAAGACAACTCTACCAGCTTGCTAAACCAGTGATCCCAACAAATCTCACACAGCCGTGCCACATCACCAACACGACATTCTTCCTCTCCCAGCAGCCCACAGCTTCCCAGCACTCCCATCTCCTGATCACCCTGACAGCTTGATTTTGTTTTCCTTCTCTTTCTCCCAGTCTTTTAAAACACCTTTCAGAAGTCAGCCAAGAACAGAGTCACAGATTTCCAAAGCAGCTAGGAGCAATGGCCACATGTTGTTCTGTTATTTATGCTTCATTCAGTGGATGCTGCCACATTATTAGGAGCTTTCACGAACTTCCTAAATAGAGACTGGGATGTGTCACCATCTCCACCCGGCCTGGGATTACAAATAGATCTCATCTCAGCTCTCCAGGAGCGCAAAGCATACTGCATTACACATTCCTTTTTCTCAATGAAGAGCACGCCGCCCTGCTACTTACATTCTGCTTGGGCAATAATAGAAATTGATGCACAGCCTCCTTCTGTTTCTTCTTTTGCTGTTCCTTTGGTGATTACATCATTTAGGATTTTCCACTGACTGTGAAAGATGACCTTCTTTGAATCTTCTACTTTGCATGCACTGCTCTGCTTTTCACTCACTGTCTCGTTCAGCCCCTTGGTAGCTGTGAGCTCCTTCTTGTGCTTGACGGCGGGATCAGGAGCTCCTTGGCACGTAATTCCCATCACTGCCATTTCCCAGGTTCAGAGAGTCACTGAGTAAGAACAAGAAACCAAAGCAAAACATTCGTGAAAATACTTCACAGGCAGAAGTAACTTCAAGTTCGTGAGAATCAGGAGGCTGCTGAAAGCATCGGGTTATGACATGACTTAAATCAAACTAAGGTCCTGCGCAACCTCTGAGCATGGAGCTGAAAAAGAACCCAAGACTGCCAGCCTGCCATCCCTGACTCGCACCAGTGAAGATCCGAATGATCAACCTTAGAATCACAGAACGCTTTGGGTTGGAAGGGGACTCAAAGCCCATCCTGTTCCAACCCCCCTGCCATGGGCAGGGACACCTCCCACTAGATCCAGTTGCCCCAAGCCCCATCCAGCCTGGCCCTGAACACCTCCAGGGATGGGGCAGCCACCACTGCTCTGGGCAACCTGGGCCAGGGTCTCTCTACCCTCACAGGAAAACATTTCTTCCTAAGATCTCAGCTCACTCTCTCCTCTTGCAGCTGAAAACCGTAACTGTTCCCCTCATCCTGTCCCTGCCCTTCCTGACAAAGAGCCCCTCCCCAGCTTTTCTGGAGCCCCTTTCTGTCCTGGAAGCTGCTCTAAGGTCTCCATAAGCTTTCTCTTCTCCAGGCTGAACAACCCCAGTTATCTCAGCCTGTTCTTGGATGGGAGGTGCTCCAGCCCTTGGATCCTCCTCTGGACTCGCACTGACAGCTCCACGTCCTTCCTGTGCTGAGGGCCCCAGAGGTGGACACAGCACTCCAGGTTATTCTCAGTATTAAAAATATGAGACCGCACAGGTTTCAAAGGGACATTTACTTCTTGGTATATTCCCTTCACTTAAATACAACAGTAAAAACATAAAGAAGAGGGAACTCTCGCATCACTAAACAGGAAGAACATTCACCCCCACCCCCCCAAAAAAAAACAGAAACAGAGAAGACATGAAAGATTTTCTCCTAGAGTGCACTGAGGAGAAATTACATTGTGGTCTCACACCACAGAAAACGGCCATAAAGTCTCCCTAATTACTTTCTTCCTTGTTCTCAGCCACCCTCAAATCCATTTCTCATTTTTCCTACCAATGACACAAGGCCAGGCGATCAGTTCCGCCCACACAGAACTCCTCTCTCCTTCCCCTTCCCTCCTCTTGATCACCAATAACTTCTGAAATCCTTGGTCAAGTCCGACAAAAGCAGAGCTCTTATGGCATCTGCATTAATGCAGGTCGGTGTTGGACAGAGGATGGGGCTGGAAAAGACAATCCCCTCGGCTTGGCAGCAGCTGGCGAATCAATCAGCAGGGCTGCTACCTGACCGCTTAGCGTAAACGCGGCTCCAAACAAGTCCCAGCAGATGCCACATCTTGGCCAACTGGCAGCACTGGGGAAGGTGGAAGGGAGCCAGGGGCGCAAAGGGAGAGGCAGAAGGAAGGATGGAGACAAGGCATCGCAGGACGGCACATACTGTGTGGTGGAAGTCAGGAAGGTGAAGAGTTAGGGGCTTCCTAAGCCCCCACCGACACAAGCCCAGGGGAAAGAACAGGTTTGATTTTGCCCCCAATTCCCTCACCTTGGACTCCAGGAATGTTAAAACAGAGTTTTCTTTTAAACAAGAATATGCTCTATTTCCCCTCATGTCTAGAGGTCACTTTCTCGCACCAGTCCTCTAGTGACTCAAGTGCAAAAATCTTGAAATGAACATTTCCATCGTTAATCAACCCATGAAAATCCAGAAGCCTTCGCAAACACATACAGGTGTTCAGCACCATGAACCCAGTATAAGGAGAAGGGACATTGGAACAGATCTCAGAACTATTACAGGGACACATCTTTGAGGCTTTAAATCTGCACCAGGGATTTGATTTTCCTTTTTATTATCCTTTTTACCTCTGCCTTGAACAGGGCATTTATTCTAACAGGCTCCTGGCAACAGAGATCAATCAGGAAAATGACAAAACCAGTGGGTGCCTAAAGGGCCACCAAGGAAAAAGGGAAGGGAGCTGTTTGGGAGCCGAGTGCATGACCCTTGCTGTGGTGTGTAAATGAGTCACCTAACAACCTGGCAGGTATACAAGGAAAGTCAACAATGACCACATTCAGCAGCTAAACAGAGAACAGCTGCCGTGCAAAAGAAGTGCTGATGACAGTACCCCACTCATTACACCCATCCCGCTCCTTCTCCTCTACAGAAATTATGTCAAATCTCAAGTGCTGTAAAATAATATCTCAGAGCAGCAGAAAGAGAGCCTGCCAGATGACTAACCCAAGCCACTAGTGACCAAACTGACAAGTTCAGAGCTATTTTTATACTCACTCTCTCCCGATTTGCATTAACTCTGTCTCTCCTTGCCCTGCCCTCACCTTTAAGGACCTTCAAGGTCTACAGTGCGAACCTATCCCCATTGCCAAAACACAGGTAGTTCTACAGGTCACTCCTCAGCTGAGTTAAAAGACAAGGGAAGGAGGGGAAAAACAAGATATCAAGTCCTTGTTGCCCTCTGAAATGGAAAAGAATAACAAGGAAGCATTATTGAGATTAAAGTCAACAAAGCACACGGCTCACTCGCCGACTTAAAAAAACAATCCAGAGGTAGTGATTGTGAGCAATGTCCTCTAACAGAGCAGCCGCCAGCGCTCAGACAGTTTAATGTGTGACTCAGGTCTACGAGGCTGTGTAGGCACAGACGTTGTGAGCCCAGCCCAGTTTAACCCTTACCGCACGATTTTCAGGTCCGTATGAGAATCAAAATCCCAGCTATTCTTATGGGATGGATAACAAAGCGTAGTTGGCAGAAGTTGTGATTTAAAAACTGATAAAATTGGAAGTTTTAGATCATTTTTGAGGCATAACTTCTCTTGAAGCTACATATTGAGAATTGAATGGGCCAGACCCCTCTCTGCACTTGGAGGGGATGGCGATCCAGAGAGGCACAAAGCATTCGTTAGCCTCATCTGTTTGGGCAGAGGAACTCGGTCTTGCAGGCCCAGGCCCCACCGATAGCTCTTTTCAGGTATAAAAGAGGATAAAAAGGAGTAAATGAGAACCTGAAGTTCCATGGCAAGACCACTAGAACAGGATTTACCCAGACAAGATACACTGGAACTGCAGTTTCAGCTACCGATTTACTTGCCACCGCGCCAGGATGAGCTCAGCTTCCTGCACAGACATAAGTTACGTACATGCAACACGAAGAGCTTCAAGTTATTGAGCTGGAAGGTGGCTGTTTCACACCTCAAACTGCTTCTCTGGCTTTCAAAACCTCCTCTCCCTCACCCAAGGCATTGAGATTCAACTGTAGTTCTTGATGTCCATATCTCTGACTTTCTTCCTGCTGTAAATGTCTGTATGGGTCCAATATTTTCAAGGAAAAAAAGGGGAAGTCGGGTTGACGATGCAGTAGATAAAAGTGAATCCTACACCCCTACCCTACACCGTCTGCTCCTTATCTTCTACCCTCTCCTCTGGTTAACTCGTGTTTGTTCTCACTGCTTTAAAAAAGAAAGTGTGTTTTTACAGAATGAAAGCCAAACACAGTATCGGTCGTGCTGCGGAGGCTGTGGGTCAATGGCAGCAGCAGCTCCTCCCTCAAATAGTGTTTGTGCTCCTGTGCGAAACTCATATCCTGGAGAAGGGCAGACGAGACTTGCAGGGAGTCAGAATTATGGAGACACTCAAACATTATTGTTTGAGTCTCTCTCTTGTGAGACCCCACCTGCAGTCCTGTGTCCGGTTCCGGAATCCCCAACTTAAGAAGGAGATGGAACTGTCGGAACGAGTCTAGAGGAGGCTACGAAGATGATCCAAGGGCTGGAGCAACTCTGCTATGAGGACAGGCTGAGAGAACTGGGGTTGTTCAGCCCGGAGAAGAGAAGGCTCCAAGATCTTAGAGCAGCTTCCCAGTACCTGAAGGGGCTCCAGGAAAGCTGCAGAGGTGCTTTCTACAAGGGCATGGAGAGATAGGATGAGGGGGAATGGCTTTAGGTTGGAAGAGAGAAGATTTACTTTAGACATTAGGAAGAAATTCTTTATGATGAGGGTGGAGAGGCCCTGGCCCAGGTTGCCCAGAGCAGTGGTGGCTGCCCCATCCCTGGAGGGGTTCAAGGCCAGGTTGGATGGGGCTTGGAGCCCCTGATCCAGTGGGAGGTGCCCCTGTCCGTGGCAGGAGGTGGAACTGGGTGACCTTTATGGTCCCTTTCAACCCAAACCATTCTATGACTCTATGATTCTAAGATTATTAATGTAAGAGATAACCATGTGCTTTCCTCTTCTATAAAACCTCCTCACTCCACCCTTCTCTAAACACATCCCTGTTCACTCTTTTCAGCTCTTCCGTCTCCACTGGAGCTATTTGTAGCAAGGACCTTAAAAGAGCACTTCTGTGTTTCGTGAAGTTACTACTGATATAGAAAGTGAGACTCATAGCTGGAAAAAAGTAATGCAAATACCCCTTCAGCACTAAAACACTGCAGCACACCATGACGTGGGGTCCTGCTTGGTCTGCCTAGGTCCAACCTCCCTTGCCAAAGGGTTTTTGGGAATTTCAGTTAACATTTTGTGGAGCGGCCCATAGATTTGGGCAAGAAAGACTTTGAAAAGAGCTTTGAAATAGTGTAAGACTGCATAGGTCAGCTTCAAAGCATGCAGGTTCCTTCTCCCAATCTGCGGTTGAATGCTTGGTAGCAGTTTCACACTGACATTTAGTTGGGAAAAAAAAGAAAGACAGAAAAAAATCATGTTGTCTCAGTGAGGTTTTTCCCACTTCCTTATTGAGAAAAGCTTTAAACAATGCATTAACTCAGGTCAGCCTTCTCTTCTGCAGCTGCTACCGATTCATCAGAACAACACAACTCACACTTTAGCAGAGTTGGTCTTCTGACCATCACTGCAAGAGCCAGGAATTTATGCATCGCTAGGTGAGGGAATGTCAGACTAAAAGAACCCACTCATCTTTTGGGGTCCTACCCGTCAGTAGGTGCTTGAAAAAGTGCCAAGTCCACAGCCAAAAAGAACCTGTCTAGAGTATAAATGGTTGGACTCGATGATCCGGTGGGTCTCTTCCAACCTGGTGGTTCTATGATTCTATGATTAGCTACAAAACCACGGCACCAAGACACCAAACCAACTGAAACCCACGTTCCACCAAAGGAAGAAAATAAGATGACACTTGTTAAAAACCTGAACCCCACTACAGATCTGGTCTGGGGCTTGAGGAGTAGAACTATAGCACAATCCTCTCAAACCCCAGGCACAGCTTCCCTGTCTCCCTGCCTCTCTCTCTCTCTACTCGGATGCTATCGATGAGCTTCCTCGCCTGCCCACGTTTCAGATGGAACTGAAATTAAGGCAGTTCCGTTTTTGGCCGTGTCAGTTTAAGGCACACGGTTGCAGCATGGGCCTGGGGTGGTTATTTAAATACAGCCGGCACTGTCAGCAAGGAGCAGTTTCACTTTGTGTCAGCAAGGACTTAAAAAAATAAGAGTTGGAGCACTAAACACACCCCCCTACCTTAAAACACATTCAACACCATTTAAAGTTAGCGTGTTTAAGAGGAAAAAAAAGACTTCCCTTGTGTATCTAAGAGTTCCAAAGTGAAAATAAATAGAATGCCTGACTGATTAAAAGACTGGTGAGTCAGATCAGCAGTTGCTATTCCAGGATGCTCTCACAGCCTTCCCCTCCTTTTCTTTAACAACTGTCATCCATTCAGCTCTGTGAGGGGCTCCTCCACAACCATGTCCGGTTCCCCCATTCCAGTTGTGCAGCATGCGGGTTCACCTGCAGATCACCAGGTAAAGCTCAGCCTGCTACCCAAACCACCAGGGAGGATTTCACTATCAGCCTTACGTTCGGGAGTGAGTTATGTTAGGAGTGATAATAAATACGTAAACATATTCTTTCAAGTGGTTTGATAGTAAATACTTCAAAATCCCATTTCAGCCATCTGCCTTGCTTACTGTAAACAGCAGGATAATGAGCTTCAATTGTCTCTGCAGTTGCCAGACACGAGGATATTGCAACAGTTTGGTTAAAAAGTCTGTAGGAAAATACCTGACTGGGTTTAACCATCGGCAGAAATCCTGTAAGTATCTAAACAAAACTATCTCCGTTTCCTCAAGCGCCAGCTTGAGCACAACTCACCCCGTAACAACCCTTTTCATGTTGTTGAACAAAGATACAAATAATACCGTTTGCCCAGAGTTTAAAAACATCACCACAGCCCCATCCAGTCCAAGCAGCAGCTCCTTTTCCCAAACTGCTTTGCAAACAAGAAAGCATCAGAACAGAATCAACCCAACAAGGCTCCTGGCTCTGCTCTTCACACACCAGCTCTCAGAACACGCCTTAACGACCACCTGAATTTTCAGACCCACTTGTGGAGTGGAGTTATTGCCTAACTTATTCCAAGATGGGTTAATAAAGCACCTCAATGGAAAACTTCCAATAATAACCACAAACTCACATTAAATTTGATTCTGACCAAGCAAGCAGCACTGAGTTTTCACCAGTTATTATCATTCATTGTTCTGCAGCTTGAAAGTTTCAATCACAAAGTGCCATGTAAGCCCACAAGGAAGCAGTAAGGCCAAAATGCTAGGCAAACCCAAAAGTTTATTAAATTCACTACAGAGGGAAGCATTTCTATGTAATCAGAATTTACAGTTTGTCCTGTGAATTCAGTTATGATGATTTTATGCTATAAAACAGGAATATGAACCGACTGAAGTAGTTTCTAACTGTCTAGCCTGATCAAACACCCGTGAGGCAAACTTCCACGCCAACTGCAGCAGAGAACTGCCTTTCAGACAAGATGAGGTCCTTATCTTCCAGGGCTCTGAAGTCCCTAAGCTGTGACCAGCAACTCCCGGTTTCCCAGACTGGAGGTCCAGGACTCCACGTCTTTCTCTCAGAGCCTCCTTCTGCTCCCCCCTCCATCCTCTAATGTCCATCTCCCAGCAACTCCAGACCCTTTCCTGGCTCGAGTCTCTTCTACTCCAAGCCAGCTGCTCTATTTGAACCTTGGAAATCTTTCAGTCTTCCAGACCTCCACTCTCCTGTCTCCACAACTGATGCTCGCCAGGAAGCTTCAAAAGTTGCACCAGAAGGGTTCAAGTGGCAGCACAGTCACATTTGCTCCCTTCCCCTCAGCAGCCAGAGCAACAATTCGGCACCACATCACCACTAGAACCGTGGCCCAGCTCCACCTTCTCACACCTAGCCCTGAAATGAGCTTTGGGACAGACAGTGGCAGAGTTCACAAACTCCAGGGACACTGGATTGGGTCCCACAAACCCTTTAGGCTTTTTGGGTTGTTTCATGTTTGTTTGTTACACTCCACAGCACGCTACGCAAGGATTAACTCCCTTACAGCAGTTAAAATTTAATAGTTAATAGCAAATGACTCATTCCGAAGGAATCTAGCAGCCGTGCCAGTAACAGATTTTAACTTAGTTAAAATGCAATACGGCAGCACCCTACAGCCACACATTTCAAAGCCCGACTCGATTATTCTTATCATCAATGTCGCAGCAAAGGAGTTGTTACTCACAAAAGAGTTCAGAAAGCCAGCTGAAAAAGAAACGCAGCCCTTGTTTATGGATGCTGGTTTCAAATTGCTGCTTCTTACATGTGCAAAGCGCCGAACGCGGGTTCTGCTGCAACCGACAGGAGCAGACAGGAAGCATCTGAGATCAACCACAGCAGCAACTTATTAATCAGCGAAGAAGCGTTTTAACCTCTTGCCAGAAATAAAAATTTGGTGTCGGAGGGAGGAGAGGGCCAGGGCTTGGCCGGACGCAGCTCTCGCTCAGGTGTGCAGTGTGGCTGCAGCTCCGGGGCTGCCTCCTCAGCGTCACGCTGCCAGGCCGGGGCCGAGGATCCCAGTGGGAAGCGGGAAGGGGACTCAAGGGGGAAAAGGGGATCCAGAGGGGAAGGGATCTGGGCGGAAAAGGGATCCAAGGGGGAAAAGGGATCCAAGGGGGAAAAAGGATCCAAGGGGGAAGGGATCCAAGGGGGAAAAGGGATCCAAGGGGGAAGGGGTCTAAGCAGAAAAGGGATCCAAGGGGGAAAAGGGATCCAAGGGGGAAGGGGTCTAAGCAGAAAAGGGATCCAAGGGAGAAAGGGGATCCAAGGGAAAAGGGAATCCAAGGAGGAAAAGGGATCAAAGGGGATCAAAGAGAAAAGAGGATTCAAGGGGAAAAGGGATTCAAGAGGAAAGGGGATTCAAGGGGAAAGGGGATTCAAGAGGAAAGGGGATTCAAGGGGAAAGGGGATTCAAGGGGGAAAAGGGATCCAAGGGGGAAAAGGGGATTCAGGGGGAAAGGGGATTCAAGGGGAAAGGGGATTCGAGGGGAAAGGGGATTCAAGGGGGAAGGGATCCAAGGGGGAAAGGAACCTGCACCTCAGCGCACAGGGCAGAGCTGCGGATCCCGGGATGGGGGCAGCCGGCAGCGAAAGGCTCCAAAGCAGCCCCGGGAGCCCGTTCCCCGGCGGGGACAGCTCCGAGCGCCCCGGGGCCCCCCCAGCTCCCGAGGGCTCCGCTCTCTCCTCCCACCGGGGCTCCGGTTTCCCACTGATCACGGGGGGCCCGGTCGCCCTTCCTGTTCCCCGCCGTCCCCCCGCGGCCCGACCCCGAGCGGGTCCCCCCGAGTCCCCCCGGGCCGAGGAACCCCCGCTCCCCGCACGTACCGGCCGGCGCGGCGCCTCCGGCCTCCCCGCAGCGCCGCTCGCTGACAGCGCGGGCCCCGCCCCCTCGCGGCGCGCCGGCCAATCAGCGCCGCGCTCCGCCGCCCCAGCCCCGCCCACCGCCCCCCTCGCCGCCAATCAGCGCCGCCCCCCGCCGCGCCGCAGCCAGTCAGCGCCGCGCCAAAGCCCGGCCCCGCCCCCCGGCTCCCCGGCGGGGGTGGCGCGGGTTTCCCAGAAGTGGGCGGGGCTTCCTGACAGGCGGGGCGCGTGCGCGGGGGCGGGGGGAGGTTCTGAGAAGCGGAGTCACTAAAGGGGGAAGAGCCCTCTGAGCTCCCACAGGCCGAGCGGGGCCGCGCCGGCTGCCCGCTGTCCCCAGGTGCCACCCCCACGCGGTGTCTGAACCCCTCCAGGGATGGAGACTCCCCCCCTGCCCTGGGCAGCCTCTGCCAGGGCGTCGCCGCTCTGTCAGTGAAGAAATTGTCCCAATATCCAATCTGAACCTCTGGTGCAGCTTGAGGCCATTTCCTCTCATCCCATCACTTGTCACTTGGGAGCAGAGCCCAGCGCCCACCTCACCACAACCTCCTTTCCAGGAGCTGCACAGAGCGATAAGGTCTTCCCTCAGCCTCCTCCAGACCAAACAGTCCCAGGTCCCTCAGCTGCTTTTCATAGCCCTTTTCCTCCAGCCCCTTCCCCAGCTCCGTTCCCTTCTCTGGACTCGCTCCAGCCCCTCAATGTCCTCCTTGCACTGAGGGGCCCAAAACTGAACCCAGGATTTGAGGTTTGGCCTCACCAGCACCAAGCACAGGGGGATGATCCCTGTCCTGCTCCTGCTGGCCACCCCATGGCTGATCCAAGCCAAGATGCCATTGGCCTTCTTGGCCACCTGGGCCACTGCTGGCTCATGTTCAGCCACTGTCATCAAGCACCCCCAGGTCCTTCTCCTCCAGGCAGCTTTCCAGCCGCTCTTCCCAAGCCTGGAGCTGCACGGGGCTGTTGTGTCCCAGGCACAGGACTTGGCACTTGGCCTGGTTGAACCTCATCCCATTGGTCTCAGCCTTTGATCAGCCTGTCCCAATCCCTCTGTAGAGCCTCTCCGCCCTCAAGCAGATCGACACTCCTGCCCATGACTAGTATCATGCATGATCATCCCTCATGTTGGGCACGCTCAGCCCTGTCCCTGCGACCCCAGGGACATGGGAGGAAGCTGGAGCACCTCCTGTACAAGGACAGGCTGAGAGAGTTGAAGGGAAGGCTCTGAGGAGACCTTAGAACCACTTCCAGCACTTGAAAGGGGCTCCAGGAAAGCTGGGGAGGACTTTTAACAAGGGCCTGGAGTGATGGGACAAGAGGGAATGGCTTTAAATTGGAAGGGGGAAGATGTAGATTAGACGTTAGGAAGAGATTCTACACACTGAGGGTTGGGAGGCGCTTGCCCAGGTTGCCCAGAGCAGTGGTGGCTGCTCCAACCCTGGAGGGGTTCCAGGCCAGGTTGGATGGGGCTTGGAACAACCGGATCTGGTGGGAGGTGTCCCTGCCCATGGCAGGGATTGGAACAAGATGGGCTTTAATATCCCTTCCAACCCAACCCATTCTGTGATTCTATGAACAAGGAGGCCAGAGCTGCTGGGGTAGTGCTGTGTCTGTAAACTGCCTCTTTGGGGAGTAAAATCTAACTGCTTTTGACCTTCTGATGCTTTTTTCTTCTTTTTTTCTTTCTTTCCCTGCTTAAGACTGATACCTCTTGGCAATTAAGCACTCAAAGAAAGGCTACAAGAAGGGATCTCTGTGTGTGATGTCAGGGCTGCATCGGAGCCATAGAATCATAGAATGTTTTTGGTTGGATGTGACCTTGAAGATCATGCAGTTCCACCTCCCTGCCATGGGAGAGAGGAGGATGAGCCTTCCTCCTCAGTCCCCAGGGAGGTGACTGGAAGGGTTCCAGTCCTTCTGTGGAGATAATATATTGAGTAGCGTAAGTTTGGGATAACTTTGATAGTTTTCCCCCTCATCGGTCTCTGATGCTCCCCAGTGAGCAGCAGTTTATTCCTTATGACTATTGTTATTCTTTGCTTTGGCACTGAAGATAGGAGTCATTTTGGGTAACTCCTGTCCCTTGTGTCAGACAGGACATGCAAAAGAAGATTGCCAGAGATAATGATTTCAGAGCTTTCAAAAAGGTCTCTTATAGACTTGCTTGTCACCTCTGGCTCTGGACTCCCTGTATGTCGCTGTGTGACATACACTCTGTTTTGTCCCATGTAGGGGGATGACTCACAGTTGTGGTGAAGAGTCTCTATGATTGCCACCGTGATGCTGCTCTGAGTGGTCATGAAATCTGCAGTAGCAAGATCCCATCTCCCTCATCTTCAGTATTGACTGGCTCTGTGCAGGTGCCTTTTCTGCTCAGGCTCTTAAAAAAGAGAACTTCTCAGTCCTGAGAGCTCTTTCATAGGACAATAGAGCTGTATTGTTTGGCAAAATAATCCTGTTCCCTGATTATAGTACAAACCCAGAATTAAATGTCGCAGTAAGTCACTATCATACGTGGTGTGTTGTAGTCAACAAGCTATTCTGCAGGCTGCTCCAATCCGTTTAGAAATTATTGAAGTGGAAGTAGAAAATGCCAGGGGTGGGGATGCTCTCATCAGATCAGCTCTTAAGGGGGTAGCTGGTGGTTACTGGTGGGATTCGTTCCTTCCTGTGGGAACTACTTAAAAGGAGGTTGCAGAGAGGTGACTGTTGGTCTCTTCTCCCAAGTGATAGGTGGTAGAACCAAGAGGAAATGGCCTCAAGTTGCACCGGGACAGGTTCAGACTAGACATCAGGAAAAATTTCTTCACCGAAAGGGTTCTCAGGTACTGGCAGAGGCTGCCCAGGGAGGTGGTGGAGTCTCCATCCCTGGAGGTGTTTAAAAGATGGGGAGATGAGGTGCTTGGGGTCATGATTTAGTAGTAGACAGGTACGATTTGAGTTGATGATCTCCAAGGTCTTTTCCAACCTAATGATTCCATGACTCTATGACTCCATAACAGTGTTATATATATATAATATAACTCTCAACTCTGAGAGGGAGGTATGGAGATAACTGTGCTTTGGAGAGGGCGGAGGGGTGTTGTTCTGTGTGCTCCTGCACTTCAGCAGTACATGTTTTGGTCACAGAATGCAAGATCTGCCCCATCTCCAACATCCTGTGAGTGAAGAATCATTCTTGCCTTCAAGCACAAGAAAAGCCTCAAGTCAGGAAGGAGTCGCAGTAATGGCTGGTCACAGCTTTTTCCAACCTTTCTTGCTTTTTTAAGCTCCCTTAGAGAATGTGAGAAGTCTGCTAAAGATAAAGGACACGATATAAAAGATGGAGATGTCTGCTAAAGATAAAGAACAATGAGAAAAATGTTTACAAAGCAAAGCTTTGCAGAAGTTAAAATAATTTGACAACAGTTCTGCCTTTAAAGACCTGAGGCAGGCTTTGTCAGGTTATTTTTGCCAGAGTAGTTGAGGTGATCATAATGGTGTATTTAGAGGTATTTATCACTTGATATTTTTATCACAGTGGAAAGAGGATAAACTAAATTTTAACAAAATGTAATGGACCTTAATATTCATTTTGTAGGTTTTGAACAATCATAGAATCACCAGATTGGAAAAGACCCATCCAATCATCGAGTCCAACCATTCATATCAAATTGTAAACCATGCCCCTTTCCATTGAAGTTCCATTCTGAAGTTCTTGTCTGAAGAGAGTGGCCAGGATGCACACAAGACTGAGTCTGAGAAGCACACGGGGAGCCTGCTACAAGACGAGGTTCAATACTAAAATCCAGAACGCTCTGCTTTTCTTCAGTGGTTGAGTTATGTGAAAGGAATCAATGTTCTCAATCACATATCTCTAGAGGAGTTTGTCATTCCTGAACCTGTGAAAAATGTCTTGAAAGCACAAAGTGTAAGTAATGTGGTAATGACTGCCCCAGTAAGCAAACGGTGTTCGTGGTGTACAGTAATAGCTAAAAGATGCAAAGAGTCCATTCGCTGGAAGTAACATGAGCACGTACTGATCTGTCAGAGCACTTCCGACACCTCTCTGGCAGAAAAAGCCTGTTTGGAGGCGGGTGAGAACACCACCTGTCCGACCCACCAGAGCAGAAGCCACCCGGCTGGTGGAGGTGAGGCTGGGAGGTGGGCGCTGGCTGCGCGAGCACGGCTCTGCCCCTTGGTAGTTACGGGGCACATACAGCCAAGCGCTGGTTTCTGTTGTGGCAATAAAACCCACAAGTAGTTATCAACAGGAGTACAAACGGCGTGAATGCAAATAGAATTGTGTTCCTATTTATGTAAACTGTGCAGGGTGCATCAGTTACTTGACTTGGAGAGTTAACACAAATAGCTACATCTATAATTGGTGCAAAATAAGAACAGCCCTTCGTTTGGGTGACCCAATAATGGCAAGACCTATTTTTTGGAACGTGGGCTGTGATTACAGTTGCAGCTCAGAGAGCACAGTTAGTTTCACAAAAGGCCTTTTGTTCCTGCCTGGCTTGATTACGGTGAACTACCCTGTGACCACTGATCAAAAGATGCTTTTAGCTTGGAGGTTTTGACCTGTTATTCTAAGTTTGGTGCTCGCTGCATGCGTGTGAGCCAAGAGCAGCGTGTTGCAAGTACAGAGCTGTAAAGAACTTGAAGCAGGCGGGTCTTTGGCAGCGTGCGCTTCAGCCTGGATCTAGAGGTGGAGGCAGCTCCTGCCCTGTTGGCTAATCTTCAGCCTCATTCCACCAAACCTTCAACCCCTGTGGCATCGCACCTTTTTCACAAAGGAGTATTGTGACTGCTTTACTCCCCCTCAGCCATTTTCCTACCACCCCCAAATTCATCCAACTACAGCCCATGCTCCCCTGTCCTAATCCACGTTCTTTACACCCAGTCCAGCTCACTTGTAGCGCTGCTGTTGTCCTATGCAGAGGCAAGAGTTGGACTTGATGGTCCTTATGGGTCCCTTCCAACTCAGCACATCCTATGATTCTACGCTGCGCTCACAGCGCAGGAGACATGGGCGTCTCTGCCTTAGCACTGTATAGTTGCTGCTGCCTTTTGCAGACTCCCTCTTCTTGGTTCGAGGAGAAGTCTGTCTAGAAAGCTGCCTGAAGGAGAGGGACCTGGGGGTGTTGGTTGACAGGGACTGGCCATGAGCCAGCAGGGGCCCAGGTGGCCAAGAAGGCCAATGGCATCTTGGCTTGGATCAGACACGGCGTGGCCAGCAGGGCCAGGGAGGTTCTTCTCCCTCTGGACTTGGCCCTGGTGAGACCGCTCCTCGAATCCTGGGGTCATTTCTGGGCCCCTCACCACAAGAAGGATGTTGAGGCTCTGGAGCGAGTCCAGAGAAGAGCAACAAAGCTGGGGAAGGGGCTGGAGAGCAGGTCTTACGAGGAGCGTCTGAGAGAGCTGGGGGTGTTTAGCCTGGAGAAGAGGAGGCTGAGGGGAGACCTCATTGCTCTCTACAACTACCTGAAAGGAGGTTGTGGAGAGGAGGGTGCTGGGCTTTTCTCCCAAGTGACAGGGGACAGGATGAGAGGGAATGGCCTCAAGCTCCACCAGGGGAGGTTTAGGCTGGACATTCGGAAAAAATTCTTCACAGAAAGGGTCATTGGGCAGTGGCAGAGGCTGCCCAGGGAGGGGGTTGAGTCACCTTCCCTGGAGGTGTTTAAGGCACGGGTGGATGAGGTGCTAAGGGACATGGTTTAGTGTTGGATAGGAATGGTTGGACTCGATGATCCGGTGGGTCTCTTCCAACCTAGTTATTCTATGATTCTATGACTGCGGTGTCCCTCCTGCATGGGAAGAGCTCCTCCACCAGGTAGTGTGGGTAATGATGACAAAGCAGCGCTCTGGCCTCTGGCGGGGACTCGGGATTGATGTGTCAGCTGCAGGAACACTCCGTTAGTGTGGGACACTGGACCTTTCAAACCCAAGCGGACCAGATTCGGACCCCGCTTGGTTCGCTGTAACTTCCAGAGCCAAATGGAGCCAGAAAGCATCGAGTGGGACTCTTGGCTCTTTCGTTCTTCAGAACTTACACCTGAAGCAACTGGTTGAAAACTTCACCATTAAAGTTTCACTTCCCGAATAGTACTGTGCTATAAATACCCGGTGCAGCGGGATATGACATTTACTCCCACACATGAGACACAGCATGCTTTGTAACTTACACACTCTGAGCCTTAACCCTTGAGCTCTCTTTGAGTAAACACAAGGCAAAGAACCCTCCTCTTTTGCCCCAGAGGCTCATGTTGCAGCCTGGGAGCTGCTGCGGGGTAAACGGGAGCAGTATTGCACAGGGGATTATTGCACTTAGTATGGAAAACCTCAGTTCTTTGAGCTCTTTGGATATAATGTTGCTAAAGATATTGCTTTAGGAATAACAGTGCTTCCTAGGCACTCTTATCTAGGGATCTCAGAGCGCTTTCCTGCCCAAAGCAAAAGAAGTATTTAAGGTAGTTTGCTTTAATTCCAAATCTGCAACTGATTTATGATCCGTGAAAAATTCCTTAGCTCCTTAGTGCCAGCCCCATGCAAAAGAGAGGATCCTGCTTTTCTCTCCTTCTTTACACCTTGCGCATGTTGTGTACGTATACCAGACACTTCAGCAATGTCCCTGTCCTTTATAGGGGGCCCCGAAGGGCTCAGGTGCTGATTTATAAATACCTTATATAAATATATAAACATTCTCTCTATATATCTCAGGATGAGTAGGTCTGTAGTATCCCTTTCTTATTGAGAAAGTGGTGAAGACCCCTAGATTGGTAATGTAAAAATTAATGGCTCATCTCATCTTCTTGCCTAACCTAACTTCCAGCAAGCCGTCTATCACAGCTGGGCTTGAACTCGAGCAAGGTTAGCAAAGTAGTCTCACACTGCAGCCTCCCTTGGAGGGAAGGGAAAAGGGATTTTAAAAGCCCTTACTAGTATAATGCTGGCACACGGCTGTTTCTCTGGTGTTAAGAGAATCTATAGAAGAGATGTTGATATCCCTGGAGGTGTTCAAGGCCAGGTTGGATGGGACTTGGAGCAACATGTTGCAGTGGGACGTGTCCCTGCCCATGGCATGGGAGTGGAATCCAAACCATTCTGTGAGTCTAAGAGGTCCGCAGAAATTAATCCTAACATCAGAAACTGGCTGCGTGTGTTGTCTCGCTGGGGTGGGAGATTGGAAAACAAACAAATCCAGGCCTTTGTGGAATGGGTCTGATTCTGATCTCAGTTACACAACACTCCTGCAATTCCTTCCAACTGAATGGCATATTCATGGCTTGTGTCAGTGACAAATGAGAAACAGCCTCAGTGGTGTTCAGGAGTTTTTCCTCAGCTCCTTTGAATACCAAGCAGTTCCAATTAATCAGACTTTGGCCCTGCAGCAAATACGCTTCTGTACAGCTTCCTCTTATCTTTGCCAAAATATGATCAAATCGCTTGTCTTTCTGCACAAGTTCTGCTTTTGGCACTGGTCTATCACCAGGAAACACATGTCAGCGCTTTAGCAGTTGGGTGTCCTGTTCAGAACGGGCTCTTGATCCGAGTTGGGAGCGTATGGAGCAGGGCTTGGGCTTGAGCTGGCTCTCATTGCTCATTTATGGTTCGGAGCATCGAGCAAGCATTGATTTTTACCTTTCTGCTGTGGGGTCACCTGAGGATTTCAGGCGTCACCACCCAACTTCTGTGAAGCTGAATCTTCATCAGATTCTTCTGCAGAGGCACCAGCTCTTGCGTATAGAAAGAGGAAATGAGCACTGGAAAGATAAAGCCGAGATTATTAAAAGCCACCTCTGATTTGGGGACTCGGCTGCTCTGTTCTAGGAAATGTAAGCGTTCTTTTTCTTGTTGATTACAGGATCTCCTGTAGTGACCAGTCCTGTTTGGGACGAGGTTTAAAGGGTTTCCAAACCCAGCTCCCTAAAAATCACTTCTTGGAGAGTCGTGTTGCCTCAGAAGATGACAGTCATCAACGTGACAGCATCTCGGGTATTAAAGGACATCCTGGCAAACGAGCACAAAAGCTTTGTCAGAATAGCACAGGTATTACAGAATATTCATGTGGTGTTTTTCTCTTTTAAGCCCCAGCTCTGAGAGTTTAGCAGTAAATGAAATATTCAAATGTTGCTTTTTAAAAAAAAATAAATTCATTATGCTTTTTAATTCTTTAAGTTATAGTTTGGAGGGATCAAGCCCATGGATTCTGAGAAGCTGTGACATTGACAGCACTACTTTGGTTAAACGCTCCTCGCTTTAACTGGTAACTCCTTAACCCAAAATGAACAACGGCTTCCTCCAAGGGAGCTGCTGTAATCAACTTGTTGGAGCCATCTGTCAGAAATACATCCCAGATACAATTGTTATTTGTCACACTTAGAGCTACAAATCCAGTGCTTTTTTTGAGGGGGGAAAATGTGCTGGGTTTTCATTCAAGCTCCTAGAGGGAATGAGAAGTTGATGGAGATACCTATCCCTAGCAGCTAACAGGAGATCAGGATCCGAGGATTTTTACAAGGGCCTCTAGTGATGGCACAAGAGAGAGAACAGCTTCAAATTGGAGGGGGGAATATTTAGATCAGGCATTAGGAAGAAATTCTTCATGATGAGGGTGGGGAGGCCCTGGCCCAGGCTGCCCCGAGCAGGGGTGGCTGCCCCATCCCTGGAGGTGTTCCAGGCCAGGTTGGATGGGGCTTGGAGCAACCAGATCTAGTGGGAGGTGTCCGTGCCCATGGCAGGGGTGGGACTGGATGGCCTTTTAGGTCCCTTCCAACCCAAACCATTCCATGATTCCATGATTCTATGTATCTGTGATTAAGGATTTCAGCAGAAAGAGGAGTCGGCACTGGGATTCACTCTGCAGGTTTGGCATGGTGTATAAACAGGTCTTTGTTCTTCCATAGCCAGCCTTGTCACATCCCACTGTAACTTCACTACGTGACACAACGCTGATGAACCATTCATGATCGTTAGTAGATCCCTGACAGTCAGTTATACATTCCCAAGCAGAGAAGCTGCAGGCAGAGCCCAAAAGCCACATCGACTTGCTAGGTTCCTGAGCTGTACGGTGTAGGTCATTCCTGAATAATATGAGGCTTGTTGCAAGCTTGACGCCTGGCAAAAAGATCTAGGCTTTACCTTTCAGCCAGGTGACCAGCTCTACCATTCGGTGCAGCAGTGCAGCACCTCTTCACAGTGCTTCTCACATTTGACAGTGTTGGTTTGACTCCAGTACATCTGCTGGTGTGCTCTTCCTTCTGCAGGCTGCACGTGGAGGCAGGTCAGCGGGGAACAGCCCTTCATTTTTGAGAATTGATGTAGATGACAATTTTTGAAATCCATAGGATGTGGACAGAAACTGATGGGTTTGCTCAGGTTGCAAAATTTCCTCCTCTCTGGATTGCAATAATCTATAAATGACTGTTTTCGCGTCCATCCCTCTCTCTCCTCTGTATGCAGGGAGGGTAGGAAGGTGCACAACGTCACACCTGTACTCCTACCTTTCAGATATGGTTTTGTCCACACAGTGGGGCTGATCTCTGCTGGGCAATGAAGCCGAAGGAGGCTGGTGAGACCGCTCCTCGAATCCTGTGTTCAGTTCTGGGCCCCTCACCACAAGAAGGATGTTGAGGCTCTGGAGCGAGTCTGGAGAAGAGCAACGAAGCTGGTGAAGGGGCTGGAGAGCAGGTCTTATGAGGAACAGCTGAGAGAGCTGGGGGTGTTTAGCCTGGAGAAGAGGAGGCTGAGGGGTCACCTCATTGCTCTCTCCAACTACCTGAAAGGAGGTTGTGGAGAGGAGGGAGCTGGGCTCTTCTCCCAAGTGACAGGGGACAGGACAAGAGGGAATGGCCTCAAGCTGCACCAGGGGAGGTTTAGGCTGAACATTAGGAAAAAATTCTTCACAGAAAGGGTCATTGGGCACTGGCAGAGGCTGCCCAGGGAGGGGGTTGAGTCACCTTCCCTGGAGGGGTTTAAGGGATGTGTGAATGAGGTGCTCAGGGACATGGGTTAGTGTTGGATAGGAATGGTTGGACTCGATGATCCGGTGGGTCTCTTCCAACCTGGTTATTCTATGATTCTATGAATAAGTGGTACGTGTTGCCAAGGACCCAGTTGTGCAGGGTTACCTGGAGTAAAGCCTCTGCTGAAGGGCAGAGGGAGGCAGAGGGGGCCGTGGCTTTGGATGAGTTGGGCAGGGTGAATATGTGCTGCAATGCGCGCTGACTCAAGGACACTTTCCCTACGCTGCAGTTTCTTTCCCTGGCAGGCTGAACGCAGCCTCAGGTCTTGCCTTGGAGAAGAAGGAGGGCTCGCTCTGGGTCCAGAGGCTTTGAAGCATTACTGCTCCCCACACTAGGGATGAAGGCTTTGGAGCAAACTCTCAAATGGACACATCTGTGGGCCCAAACTTCTGCTTCAGGCATTTCAACTCTGCAGTCACTGCTGAATGCCATAATTTGGGATCTTGTGAAGCAGCATGAGGTCTGTGTCTGAGGCAGTCAGGATTCCTGGCCTCTGTGCAGCCTCTCACCATGTCAGGAAGAGCTGCTCCATCTTCCCGTGAGACTGAAACGGTCAGAGCCCTCTCTGACTAACAGCGATGTGGTAGCATGGACAGGAACAGATCCAGGGATATGGTAGGAGAGCAGAGAGGAAACCCCGCGGGCATTGGGACAGGCAGCCCTCGAAGAGGCTCAGCTAGCGGCCGCTGATGTTGTGCAGCCTCCTTTTGGGAATGTCCCCTTTCATCCTGTCCTCTGCCTGAACCTTCAGAAATCCTGAGCAGTTGATAAGCTGTCTCCTCTTACAGGCATTCAGATGATCTGAATGAATACTGTTCTGGGTTGTTACCCACAGAGAGATGGGTGGGTTGCCCCTGTGCCTTCGCCATCCACCCTAGGAACTCCGCTAGCTCTGTTCAGTGCTGCTCCAGCATAGAATAACAAAATGACTATGTGCCATTCTAATGCGGGTTACTGATTTTCTCAGATTAGAAATATGATAAAATGTTCAAAATATTCACGTTTTCTCTTGTTTCTCATTTTTGGTGGGAAGGGCTACCAAGAAACAGAGAAACAGAAAAGGAAAGGCAGTCAACCACTGTTGGGCTAGAGTCACCTCATTCCCAGGGCTTTACTCAGTTCTTGCTCTGGGTATTCTCTCCTTTCCTGAGCTTCCCAGCCTTCCACCCAGCTCCTCGGTCCAGTGCCACCTCCACTGGCATCCCTGGTCTCCATCACAACTTTGCTGATCTCTCAATTTCAAAATCTTACTTCCATCCACCCGACCACCTGTCCATCTATACCTCCCTCCCTTTATTTCCCATGAAAACTGTGCCCATAAGACAATTCACACAAACCTTGGAGCTTTAACTCCCTCTTTGTGATGCCTTTTATTTTTAACTTTACCAGAGGAGGATGATCCTAGAATCATAGTCACAGAATGGTTTGGGTTGGAGGGGTTGGAGGGTTTGGATGGAGGGGGAACCCCTCCATCCCTGGAGGGGTTCAAGGCCAGGCTGGATGGGGCTTGGAGCCCCTGATCCAGTGGGAGGTGTCCCTGCCCATGGCAGGGGTGGAACTGGATGGGCTTTGAGGTCCTGTCCAACTCAAACCATTCCTCGATTCCCTGATTCTAAAGTCCTCTGCAGTGTTTGTTGCGATGGATCTGCTGGGTGCCAAACCCTACTGTGCAGGCAGGGAGTGGAACACAAACTCCTGCTGGGGCCTGGCCAGGGGAGCTGCTCCTTTCCTGCCAGGCATGGACTTCTCTGTTGATCAAATCAGACGGAAGTTTTGGAGGAAAAGGAAATGGAGTCAACAAGGGCTTTCCGGGCATCGGCGTACACATGGCCTGACCTCCCTCCTCGCTTTGCACTGTTTGGATATAGAAATGGAGGCTGTTCTTGCAGGTGGACTCAAGACCAAGAAAGAAGACAGAGTGTATTTGGTCCTTCCTGTCAGAAGCTCAAACCAGCTCAAACCTCTTCCTTGGGTACAATCAGAGGGGACCTATCTAGACCTGGTCATGGGACTGTTGGGATGAGGCTGCGGGTCTTTTGCTGCAAAAGACAAATTGGGAAGGGTTAATAAAGACAAGAGTGACTGGGAGTGGGACAAACCCATCTAACAGAGTAAAGCAGTGCTATAGTGAGTTTGTTTAACTAAGAAAGTTAAGGAATGACTCAATCCCAGTCCCCAGTGACAATTGTGATGTTTATTTTAACAAGTAGAAGAATAACAAGTGCCAACAGGCAGGAGGAGAAAGGGAGCAGAGTCAGGATGGGGTGAAGAGTGGGAAAGGCTTATTGGAACCATGCTAATGATTCTCCATCAGCGAAGTCCTGAAATCAAATAAAGTGTCTGTGGAAGCTGCAGGCTTGACCAGAAATTCCTGCAATAAAATAAAGGAGTCCTGCCACAACATGGAGTTGTAGCAAAAGGTGAAGTCATTGTTATGTCCTTTCCCTGCCTTGTGTCCTGTTGTCAATGATCTGACTCAGAGACAAACTCTGTCTTTTGGCTTGTGTAGCGCCGGATGCAAAAGGAGCCCAGTTCATTGACAGGATCCCAAGATGCTCTTGCAACACACATCACGGGGAAAAGCTGCCGCGCTGCCAAGTTAAGATGAGAGCCTGATTCTCTTCTCCATATATGCAGGCTTCGGCATGTCTTAACTGATCAAATTATTTTAGATAAGAGCAACAAGTCTCGTATTCGATAGAAATCAGCTTCTACCCCATGAAGATAAGAAATAGGTTTCTGGTGTTTAACATACATGTAGAAGTTCATAAAGTCACTTTAAAAATAAAGGAAACCAATCTCTTTCTTAAGAAAATGAGGTCTGAGGAGAATATAAAGCATCTTTCATCCCTAGAAGGGATGTAGAACATTCCCCTCCCAGCCACATGAGGTCTCAGAGCTCTGGATGAAGGAGCCTGCGCTGCCAGCCAGGACTGGGCTGCAACCCCAGGAGCCACATGTTTTCTCCCTGTTCCTCAAGCAGAAAGTGGCATCTCAGCCTGTTTCACCCAAGGGCTGCCCAGGCTGTTTTAAAAAGTCCAGACCACTTTTGCCAGTGATGCTGTTTTTAGGACTGATTTTAGGAGTATTGTGTCCAGTTCTGGAGTCCTTAACATAAGAAGGAGATGGAGCTGTTGGAACGAGTCCAGAGGAGGCTACAAGGATGATCAGAGGGCTGGAGCACCTCCCTCACAAGGACAGACTGAGAGAGTTGGGGTTGTTCAGCCTGGAGAAGAGAAGACTCCTGGGAGACCTTAGAGCAGCTTCCAGCACTTGAAAGGGGCTCCAGGAAAGCTGGGGAAGGACTTTTTACAAGAGCCTGGAGTGATGGGATGAGGGGAATGGCTTTAAATTGGAAGGGGGAAGATGTGGATTAGACATTAGGAAGAAATTCTTCACACTGAGGGTGGGGAGGCCCTGGCCCAGGTTGCCCAGAGCAGTGGTGGCTGCCCCATCCCTGGAGGGGTTCAAGGCCAGGTTGGATGGGACTTTGAGCCCCTGATCCAGTGGGAGGTGCCCCTGCCCATGGCAGAGGGTGGGACTGGATGGGCTTTGAGGTCCCTTCCAACTCAACCCAGTGTATGATTCATTCTATGATTCTATGGTTCCTCTGCTCCTTCACTTTGGAAACAGCATTGCTGTGATCTGCTCTGTATTTATCCAGTGAAGAGTGTAGACCTAAAGCCAAATTGCTGCCGAGTCATGGTTGGACTCGATGATCTGGTGGGTCTCTTCCAACCTGGTTATTCTATGATTCTATGATTCTATGAGTCCACTGTGCACAGACAGAGTGACAGACTGCAGGGTGAATCCTCTTACCTTCTGCACATGCAGCTTCAGCCACCTGGATTCATTCAGTCCTGAGCTGGTCAGGGAGCCAGACACGTGAATGTATGGGCTGCATCTGTCTCATCTACACACACGCGGCACAAGGAATTGCTCCAAGGTTGCCTTGAGTTTTTCTTGGAGAACTGTAGAGGATTTACCTTTCAGTGAAAGTACAAGGAAGCTTTGGGCATGATGGTGCTGGTCAGACAAGCTTCTGAGCTGTGCTCGCTCCAGCTCTCAACCATCGCTCTGCTGGAGCAGGCACAGTCAGCTGAGCTGTTGCAGTGTTTGTTTGGTGTCATGGAAGTGGAGTAGTGGAGTTTCTGGACACTCTGGTGGCTCCAGGCTGGGGCAAAGAGGGGCTGGGTGATGGTGGATGCCCGTCCAGGCTGTCCTTCCCCATGCTGCCACTTTATAGCTCAAGCAAATGAGGACAAATCCGTGCAATTCCCTGGGGAAATGCAGGCAGAGATGGGTGGGAGGTTGCTACCCAGTTCGTGTTCTTGGCTGTTAAATATGAAATAATCGAATCATAGAATGCTTTGAGTTGGAAGACGCTTTCACAGGTCATCCAGTCCAACCCTCCTGCAGGAGCAGGGATATCGTTAAGCAGATCAGGTTGCTCAGAGCCCCTTCCAACCTGACCTGGAATGTTTCCAGGGATGAGCAACCTGGGCCACGGCCTCCCCACCCTCAGTGTAAAAAATGTCTTCTTCACATCCAATCTAAATCTCTCCTCCTTTAGTTTAAAACCTCCTCATCCTGTCACAACAGGCCTTGCCAAGGACTCTGACCCCAGCTCTCCTGGAGACCCTTTCAGCACTGGAAGCTGCTCCAAGGTCTCCCTGGAGCCTTCTCCTCTCCAGGCTGAACAACCCCAACTCTCTCAGCCTGTCCTCATACAGGAGATCTTCCAGCCCTTGGATCATCTCCATGGTCTCCTCTGGATCCATTTGAACAGCTCCATGTCCTTCCTGTGCTGGGGACTCCAGAACTGAACACAGGGCTCCAGGGTGGGTCTTACGAGAGCAGAGCAGAGGGGCAGAATCCCCTCCCTAACCTACTGCTCCCCCTGCTTTGGATGCAGCCTGGGACACGGTTGGCTTTATGAGCTACGGTTGAGCTTCTTATCCACCAACACCCCCAAGTCCTCTTCAGGACTGCTCCCAATCCTTCCTCAATCCATGTTGTTTTCCGTTAAAAATAAAATGTTGCATTAATGTGCAGATTGAAGATCCATCAGGCAAAGCACCTTGACACCAAGTGGTGTTGGAGCAAGCACTCCCCAGCAGTGTCTTCGGGAGCTGAGGGATGAGATTGAATCATAGAATCATAGAATTCATAGAATCATAGAATCACCAGGTTGGAAGAGACCCACCGGATCATCGAGTCCAACTATTCCCATCAAACACTAACCCATGTCCCTCAGCACCTCGTCCACCCGTCCCTTAAACACCTCCAGGGAAGGTGACTCAACCCCCTCCCTGGGCAGCCTCTGCCAGTGCCCAATGACTCTTTCTGTGAAGAATTTTTTCCTTATGTCCAGCCTAAACCTCCCCTGGTGGAGCTTGAGGCCATTCCCTCTCGTCCTGTCCCCTGTCCCTTGGGAGAAGAGCCCAGCTCCCTCCTCTCCACAACCTCCTTTCTCTGTGTCACCTCTGGTTCTGCTGTGCTGGGGGGAAAACCCTCAGCAGCTAACAGGGTAGGTGGGAAGTAACCCAAGGACAGGTCCTCTCCCAGCAAACCCTCCTGGTTTCCAGCAATCTGCAGCTTTGGGACTTTCTGACTCGGGTGTCCTCTCCGGACCGGTGCCCCTTGATAGCTCCCACTTTTGGAGACGAGCTGACAGGAGGAGACTGGGAGGTCTCTGTGACCCACACTGAGGCATTCAGCAGCATCTCTGCATGCATCAACCACTCTCAGCATTTTCCTTTCTGCAGGAATTAGGAATGTTGAAAATTGGCACCTGCATTTCTCCGCCTGTGTCGCGAGTGCCAGGAGGGGCGGCTGGGCCGGCCACTGCCCCTTCCCAGTATCGGTGTGCGCCTGGAAAACAAACGGACCCAACCAGCGCTCAGGTCTCTTCCAGAAACAATTACATCATGCCGAAGCCATCAAGCATGTGATTTCCCAGCCCTGCAACCGAAAGGAGCCTCTCTCCAGGAGAGAGAGAGAGGCTGTGCAAGATCCATCTGGAATTCAGGGGGAAAAGCTTCATGCTCTTTCCAGAGAGACTGTGTCCAAGCAGGAGCTCTGCGACAGGAGGTGGGACTGTAGCTTGGTCCCTCTGAGACATCGTGCAGGAGGACAGGCTGCAGCCTTTGGAGACAGAAAACACTTGAAAGTTTTGATCTGTCTTTTTTTTTTTTTTTTTGAGCCCGTTTCCTGGGAAACTGGCTTATTTCTCTCGGAGTCATGAAAATATTGATGCAGGTTTCCAAAGAGGGTGTTGGAATCATAGAATCACTAGGTTGGAAAAGACCTTTGAGATCATCAAGCCCAACTGTACCTGCCCACTACTGAACTATCCCTAAGCACCTCATCTACCCAGCTTTTAAACCCTCCCAGGAGCCTCCTTTAAACCCTCCACCACCATCCTGGTCAGCCCCTGCCAGGGCCTGAGAACTCTTTCAGTCAAGAAATTTGTCCTGATGTCCAATCTGAACCTGCCCTGGGGCAACTTGAGGCCATTCCCTCTCCTCCCATCACTTGTCACTTGGGAGAAGAGCCCAGCACCCACCTCACCACAACCTCCTTTCCAGGAGCTGCAGAGAGCGATGAGCTCTCCCCTTGCCTTCACTGCTCCAGGCTAAACAACCCCATGTCCCTCAGCTGCCTCTCATAACCCCTGTTCTCCAGCCCCTTCTTCAGCTCCGTTCCCTTCTCTGGACACGCTCTAGCCCCTCAATGTCCTTCTTGCACTGAGGGGCCCAAAACTGAACCCAGGATGTGAGGTGCAGCCTCACCAGTGCCAAGTCTAGAGGCCCAATTCCTGCCCTGCTCCTGCTGACCACCCCATGGCTGATCCAAGCCAGGATGCTGGTGGCCTTCTTGGCCACCTGGGCCACTGCTGGCTCGTGTTCAGCCACTGTCACCCAATGCCTCCAGCTTGTTCTCTGCCAGGCAGCTTTCCAGCTGTTCTTCCCCAAGCCTGGAAGGGGAGCAGAGGGGATGCACCTCCTGGTTTCATGTGTTGGGGCAAGGGAATGCAGGGACATCTCAGATTTTCTAACCCCGTGCTCTGTGTAGCATAATAGCATGTGGCAGAGAGCATAGAGCGCAGAGTGTAGAGCATATGAGCAGCCTGATCTGGTTGGAGAACACTGCAGGGATGTTGGACTGGATGACCTGTAAAGGTCCCTTCCAACCCAAACCGTTCCACGATTCTCTAGAGCCTAAAGCACTGAGCCCCCATGGCTGTACAGGTCAAATTGCGCTGCCGAATCCCACAGGCAGCAGAAGGTCTGGCTTTCTTCTGCACCCGTGCTCTCACCAGCACCTCCGTCCCTTGTCCCATTTTCCTGCAGCCTCATGATCCGCGGGAGGGAAGCGCCGGGTTGGGCATCTCCGCTCGGGCATTGAGTGCCGGCCTGACTCACGGCCCACGTGGACGCGGCACAAGGATCGTCTTTGATCCGTGCACAGCGAGGAGGCTGCAGGAACAAGGACAGAGGCCACAAATGCTGCAGAGGAGCTAATCCAAGCAAGGAAACCCACTGGGAACTGTTGGCTGAGACAAACCCCGGTCTCAGGAGGCTCAGGTGTGCTTCCCCAGCCGGGACAGGCAAGTTTGCTACTCACAGAGCCTGGCTGGGAGCAAAGTTTTGTGAAACCTTCCAGCTTCTCTTTCCTGAAAGCTCAGTTTTGTGGATTTAGCAGATGTCTTTGTTGGAAGCCTGGGTACCTGCCAAGGATTACTGTAAACACTTGGCAAGGTGCAGCCTCTTGGCTCTGGCGCTCGGCGGCGGAGGGGGAAGCGCGTTTCACTGCACTGAGTGCAGGGTTGATGGTCACGCTCCCAAGAAGCTGTTAACTGGAAACACCCCGGGCAGGGGTGATGTAGCAAAACCCACATCCCTGAAACACCAGGCATATTTTGGGTTTCCCACCTATCTTCCCAAGGAGAGGGAAAGGGGTTCCTTGCCCATTTACTGGGAATGGATCTGTTCTCAGAGTCCCGTGTGGTTGGACATGGTCCCACGTGATGGGCAGCGTGAAGACAGCATCTGCGTGGGGCCAGGAGTCAGAGACAAGATGACAATCTAGGGTCTAATCTAGGCCTGAGCGGCTGTGGCCAGGAGTTTCTGCCATGGAATTGGGAACAGCTCATGCTCCATAGCATCAGGAGAGGGCTAGGAGATGACAGATAACCTTTGCTGTTGCTTGGGGAGGATTTTGCGTCTTTGCAGCCACACTTGAGCTAAAAGAGAGTGCAGGAGGACTCCCTCACTTTGTGATGGAGTAAAGACCCATGCAATGTGTTATGTTTGTCCACACCATCACCGGAGGATGCTGTGCTTTCAGGCATGAGTCCTGCGGGAGCATCACCTTCAGCTCCAGCTCCCGAACACCAGGAGCCACGTTCAAATGCAGCGTTTTGACCCCAAAGGACTCTGGAGAAGACACCTGGGTGATGCAGAACAGCCCTGAGTAACTCGTATTGGAAGCAAAATGCTTTCTAGAGAAGGTCTACAACCTTATTTCAGCCTGGCAGTGACTGAACCTGCCAGCACCTCAGGGAGTGGCTCCAACAATTTATTACCTTCCCTGTTAAAATATGAGCTGTGTTTCCAGTTGCAACCCTCCTCGGCTGGCCAGCACTGCTGGCTTGAGGTCTCCTTTTCTCTGCCAGACAGAAGAACTCTCCAGTGTCAAACTTCTGTTTCCTGTGGGAACTGACAGTGGTGGAGTCTTTCCTGAGCTGTGGGTAGCACCACAGGTGTGGGATCACAATCCCACTCTGGATTCCCCAGTCTGCCAACACGTGCTCCCAGCCTGTGGTCCATCATCCCACCTTCCAGATCCCAATGTCCCCATCCTACATCACATATACACGGTAACCCCCATCCTATACATCCGAACTCTGTGCAGTGCTGGGCCTCATCGTTTAAGGAGAAGATGAAGGTCTAATGCACCCAGAGGAGGGCACATAGCTGGAAGGCACATCCTGGGAGGAGCGGGTGAGGACTTTGGGTTTGCCTGGTTCAGTGAGCAGGAGCCTGAGGGGCCACCTCAGTGCTCTCTGCAGCTTCCTGAGGAGGGGACGTGGAGAGGCTGAGCTCTTCTCCCTGGAATCCAGAGATAGGACACGTGGTTATGGTTCTAAGCTGCATCAGGGGAGGTTTAAACTGGATATTTGGAAGCATTTGTTTACCAACAAGGTGGTCAAACCCTGGAACAGGCTGCCTAGAGAGACGGCCAATGCCTTGTGGCTGTCAGAGGCTGTTCTCATTCGGACAATGCTCTTCATACCCTGCTTTGACTTTTGGTCAGCCCTGAAGTGGTCAGGCAGTTGGACTGGATGATCCTTGTAAATCCCTTCTGACTTAAATATTCTATTCTATTCTATTCTATTCTATTCTATTCTATTCTATTCTATTCTATTCTATTCTATTCTATTCTATTCTATTCTATTCTATTCTATTCTATTCTATTCTATTCTATTCACAAACTCAACATGAGCTGGCCCAGAAGGCCAACTGTATCCTGGGCTGCATCAAAAGGAGTGTGGCCAGCAGGGTGAGGAAAGTGATTCTGCCCCTCTATTCCTCTCTTGTGAGACCTCCCCTGGAGTCCTGTGTCTAGTTCTGGAGTCCTAAACATAAGAAGGAGATGGAGCTGTTGGAACGGGTCCAGAGGAGGCTACAAGGATGATCAGAGGGCTGGAGCGCCTTCCATCCGAGACAGGCTGAGAGAGTTGGGGTTGTTCAGCCTGGAGAAGAGAAAGCTCTGAGGAGATCTTATAGTGACCTTCCAGTATCTAAAGGGGCTCCAGGAGTGGGAGGGAGTGTTTACAAAGGCCTGGAGTGAAAGGAGGAGGGAGAATGGGAGAGAGGCAGATTTAGACTAGACATAAGGGGAATTTCTTCACTATGAGAGTGATGAGGCCCTGGCCCGGGTTGCCCAGAGCAGTGGTGGCTGCCCCATCCCTGGAGGGGTTCAAGGCCAGGTTGGATGGACCTTGGGCAGCCTGATCCAGTGGGAGGTGTCCCTGCCCATGGCAGGGGCGTTGGAACTGGATGATCTTTAAGGTCCCTTCCAACCCCAACTATTCTATGATTCAATTATATTCTATTCTTGTCTAGTCTAGTCTGTTCTCTTCTGTTCCATCCCATCCCATCCCACCCCATCCCATCCCATCCCATCCCGCATGACCTCCATTTGTTCTTCTGAGCTACACAGACTTAAACACGACCAGTTCTAACACTTAGTTCACATCCAGCTCCTTAGGTGATGGAGGTGGCACCAACATCATTTACAGCCTCCGGCTGCCGCACAGCACAGATCCCAACCAGCATCCCCAGCATCATCCCTTGCATCCCCAGCACCCGGTGCTGTTATTCCCAGTACAGCTCCAGGCTGCAGCCCCCTTGCTGGGGCTGGACTGGGTGTGCAGGGCTGGAGGGGGACGGATGCTGCTGGCAGGAGCAGAGCCCCGTTTCCCGATGGAGTGGCTCCATCTAGTGCTGGTCCTCAGGCTGGTGGGACATCTCAGTGCTTGTGCCCATGTCAGGTGGTGGAATTGGATGGGCTTTGAGGTCCCTTCCAACCCAAACCATTCCATGATTCTATGACTGATTCTATGATTCTATGACTGGCAATAATGAGGTGCATGCCTGGCAAGTTCTGTTGCACGGTGAGATTTGATGACTGGTGCCAAATTCCACACAGCTTTGTCAAAAGTGTTCCTCACCTTTTCCCTGTAACCCCTGGTCAAAATCAGGGATGGAGAGACTGTAGAAACACCAGCATAGTGGGTGCCAGAAGCATTTCTTCAAGTGGGTCCCTGATTGAGTTACCTCTGCTCTGCTTGGTTCTGTGGTGCCTCCCAGACCTGACCCTCTAGGGGTTTTCCTGAGCTGCCCTTTTCTTGGGTAGAGAGACTATGAGCGCCTCACCTGCCAGCCCCGTCCTCTCCAATCGCCTCTCTGTGCAGATGCCTCCCTTGGTTTGGTGTTTCCTCCTGGAGGGCTGTTCTTCTCCATCTTCATTTGGTGTCTGCTGGGGAGAAACGGGGATCCTGGTTATAGAAGAAAAACTTTTGGAGATGAAAAGCTTTGACTTTGACACTGAAGAGATTCAACACCACCGTGGACCTTTGCTGGGGGGGTCTGGAAAGATTATTGATGGTGGGTGTTATCAGTGATTGCACAACCCCTCCTACAAAGCCCTCCCAGGTATCAATAGGCCCTTCCATGCCACTGCAGCTTGTGGGGATCTGCAACAGTGTTGAGCATCTTTTGGTTGTGGCCTTTTGGTTGGACTCGATGATCCAGTGGGTCTCTTCCAACCTGGTGATTCTATGATTCTATGATAAGCCAGGAACCCAGAGAACAAGTCTTTGGAGGAGCAGCTGAGGGAACTAGAATTGCTTGGTCTGGAGAAGAGGAAACAGAGGGGAAACGTCTACAACTACCTAAAGGGAGGTTGGTGCCAGGTGGGTCCTGGTCTCTTCTCCCATGTAACAAGCAATAGGATGAAAGGAAATGGCCTCAAGTTGCGCCGGGGGAGGTTTGGATTGGATATCAGGAAAAACTTCTTCACTGACAGAGTGGTGAAGCCCTGGCAGCCCAGGGCAGGGGTGGAGTCTCCATTCTTTAAGAAAAATGTGTAGAGGTGGCACTTGGAGATGTAGTTTACTAAGTACAGTGGGGGTGGGCTGATGGTTGGGCTGGATGAGCTGAGAGGGCTTTTCTAACCTCAATGATTCTATGATTCTGTAATTCTAGGACCCAGGTCTGACAAGGACATATTCAGCAGCTCCTGGTGCCATCCCTCGGAAGGTCTGAGTTTGGCCCCCACAATTCAGATCCCTGAAGGCATCATAGGGTGGCAGAAAGACCTGGTGCCAAGGAAGAGGCTGTGTAAGCTTCTTCAGACTCTTTTAGTGAGGACGGGGGCTACCAACCATGCAACAAGCTCTCCTGGTCTCCTCTGAATGTGAGATTGTGTCAAGAGGAGAGGCTGGGGTGCTGGGGAGCAGTAAAGGGGTCTGGGCCTTTTCTGGTTGGACTGGTGCTGGGAGGAAGGAGATGGGGAGAAGACAGAAGTGTGGGGAGAAGCTCTCACTGTGCATTTCATGTTGGGAATATTTTATATTCTTAAGCACTTCTCGTGCCCTTGCTCTGATCAGGGCTTGGCTGTAGGACCAGAGCAGGTCCCTGAGTAGAAGGCAGTCGACAGAGATGGGGACACGGGGAAGGAGGTGCCTGAAGCAGGACTGAGGGCTGTGCAGCGTCAGCTGCCGCTCTTGCCTGTCCTGCCAGCACAGCTCAACACTTCCCACTCCTGTAACCCCGAAGAGGAGTGGGAGTTGGGTGGGGAGACTGGAGGAGTCACTGGCTGGGTGATGGTGGAACTCATCCACTGCACACTCATGTGTTTCTGGCTTTTTATGGAGCTCAGCAACCTTGTACCCTCCTCTTGACTCCTGCTACCTTACACATTTTGCTCTTGCTCTTCCCTGGAGCTTCCTGAGCAGACAATATCTTCATTCACGATCTAGATAACGGGGCACAGTGTTTACTGAGGACACCAGTGGTCATGGACCTGGAGAAATTAGCTTAGAGGAACTTCATGCAGTTCAACGCCTCTTTTCTCTTTTGTTTTCCCTCTGGCCCTCAGGTCAAACTCACCACCCTTGCATCCTTTCTGTACCAGATTTTATGTCCTTGCTTTGTCCCATCACAGCAAGCTCTGACTGCCAGACTCACGTCTCTGGAGATGTCAGGGTGGGCAGATGGGCCCAGGGAGGTAGAGCCCAGCATCCTCTCAAAGACACTCACCATGACCCAGGTTAACAACATCCCCTCAGTCATTTCACTTCTTTAAATCTACAAAACACTTCTCCACCTGAGCTTATCACAGATTTCTTGATCAAGTTCTGGTAGCCGAAAACCAAGTTGGCCAAGTCCTGGGCTCCAGGGTCCAGGGAAAGCTCTTCCTTGCCAGACCAGTTAGAAACCATTGAGGTGCACACCTAGTGCCTGTCTTTGGCTGTTGGATTTCTTTGGCATCTCTGCTACCCAGCTCTACTCTGTGATTTTAGGAGGTGTTCTTTTGGTCCTTCCCCACACCCATCCACAGCTTTCCCAGGAACTGGAGCCCAGAGGATCCCAAGGTCATTGCTAGCAGCCTCTACTCTTTGACTCATGTCTGGGACTGTTCGCCCAGCGCTGGGAGATCTCCAGGCTGGCGGCTGCTGCACCTGCACTGCTTGGGAGAAGCTTCTGAAGACTCGCAACACATTTTTTAACAACACATTTTTTAACGATAGCTCAGGGAAGTTCATGCCCTCAGGAGTCCTTTAGCCTGGGTGGCACCGCGTTTGATGATGACTGGGTGATTGTCATTCTGAGTTATGCGCAGCTGAAGTCCCTGTGCCAGGTTTTTTTAAGATTACAGGGATTTTCAACATTTTGAGATAAGCGGAAATACCTATGCAGATTTTTAACATTCTTTTGGCATTAGGAGTGCAGGTATCTCTGAGGGATCTTCCATTGCATCTTAGATAGCTGGAAACCTGCCCCTTAAACTAGAATTCCCACCCGAGAACTGTGTCTGTTTGCAGCTGGGTGAACTTCTAGGGAGAAAGCAGTACAGGGTGACTGTAATTAGCCTTCACAGGTAAGTTGGGGGCTGCTTTTTCTTCTGCTCAGGTTGAGCAGCCCCAAACCAGGGAGCCACGGTATGGTCAGGGCACCTTCTTCCTTTGCAGTGAGGAGGCCGAGGGAAGTGGCTCTGTTTTATTGCTCGAGACACCCGCAGGAAGCAGGAGAGCTGATGGACAGGGCTGACCCAATCTATCACCTATTTTCATGAAAGCAACCAAGTACAGGGTCTTTTAGTTCACATCAGTAGGGACAAGAAATGCTGATGGAGCTGGATCATAGAATTATTTGGTTGGAAAAGACCTTTCAGTTTGTCAAGTCCAACTGTCCCTGTCCACTACTAAACCATAGTTGAGCACCTTGCCTGCCTGGCTTTTAAACCCCTCCAGGGATGGAGACTCCACCACCGCCCCAGGCAGCCTCTGCCAGTGCTTCACCACTCTTGCAGTAAAACATTTTTCCTGATGTCCAACCTAAACCTCCCCTGGTGCAACTTGAGGCCATTCCCTCTCATCCCGTCCCTTGTTACCTGGGAGAAGAGCCCAGCTCCCTCCTCACCACAACCTTCTTTCAGGAGCTGCAGAGGGCGATGAGCTCTCCCCTCAGCCTCCTCTTCTCCAGACCAAACAGCCCCAGGTCCCTCAGCCCCTTCCCCAGCTCCGTTCCTGTGCTGGGATGCGCTCCAGCCCCTCAATGTCCTTCTTGTGCTGAGGGGCCCAAAACTGAACCCAGGACTTGAGATGCAGCCTTCGATTGTTTCCTATTTATTGTCTTACGTGGTGCAACCCTTTGGGTTCTGAAGGCTGGACAAAGGCGGTTGGTCCTTCCAGAAGCCCTGCTTTGCTCGCCCTGCTCCTGCTTCTTCTCCCAGTCCCGTGCTCTTGCCACACTCATACGATGATGGGCGAATTTGCAGTCCCTCAGCAAATCCTTGCTGCAAGGATTAGCAGGAATCTAGAAAATATGACTTATGAGGGAAGAATGGGAGAATCGGGGTTTTTGGTCCAGAGGAGCCTGCAACAAGACGGGGCAGCTGTGGGTTAGTTGACCTCCAGACTCTTTCAGCAGCTGCATTTCCAGCACTGCTGTGATCGCAGCCCTTCGATAAATAAAAGGCTGCCAGGAAAAGGAAAGGAATAAACCCTTCTCTGTGCCTGCCTGGAGAGGACAGGGAAGCACGGGATGAAGCTGCGGCAGGAGAGCTTTACTAAGGCATTTAGGGACCGAGTAAATGCAAACAGAGCGATGAGCCAGGACCGATTGCCTGATGCCAGGTCTGTGCTAGTGGACATTTCGAGGGTGGAAAAAAAACCCCTCACAGATTAGACAAACATCCATCAGGAAGGGTTTCAGTTGTGCTTATCCCATGCTGGAACAGGACACCCCTCCAGCTTTGTTTTCTCTGCTGCTGTTTTTAGCAGCCTCACAGCTCCAGGAGGTCGTTTAATGGCAGTCAGCCTCGATCCACACCATCCTCTCCAAGAGTGGATTTTTGGCCGAGGTGGCCACATCCATCGCTGTGATGAGCCAGCTGCCTCGCTGCAGGGAAGCGGCGCTGTGCCGAGCTGCCTCAGCCCATGGTGGGGTGGGTGAAGCACGAAGAACCACGCTGGGCAGGTCTTGGAGAGACCATGGAGCCAGCGAAGCTTTGACAAAGGTCTCCAAACTCCAAGAAGCTTCCTTTCCTTTCTTTAAAAGAGTTTTACTGCAAATCATTAGGTCACTGCCCCCCAACGCTGCCACGGAGTCAGCGTAGGAGCTCAGGGTTGCAGTGGGCAGCCTGGGGTTCCATCGCTTTCTGCTCAGATGGGCTCTCTCAGGCTCAGCAGTGTGTCTCCAGCCAAGGAGGGATGGCACTTTCACCCAGGCCACTGCAAAATCAGCTGCAGTCACAACTTGATGAACATCTCAAGATGTTTTCCTTCTGTTCAGCGATACTGGTGGTTTTGGCTGGATTCCCTTGTCAGTTTGGGGAATCACAGCACATGTGGATATGAAGTGGCTCATAGCAAAGCTTTTGCCACAGGGCAAGTTCCTTCCTCACCAGGCAGGAGACAACAAAGATGTTGGATGCTGCTGAGGGACTAGGCAGTCCCGTAACCCACCACGCTGCCTCCAGGTCCTCCGGGTGCCCCACCCTCTTCTCCCAGAAATTAAAATATCCTCCAGAGGATTCTCAGGAACAGGCTTGGGAAAGATTTCCCCTTCCTAGAAGTAAAGGAATTGTAGACTTGGCTTTATCTGCTTTGTTTTATAAAATGTCTTGCTCTGTCTCACTCTGTCCTGAAAGGGGATGTTAATAATGTTGTTTGAGTATAAATCACTGTGCATTTGTGCAACAGTCACATTAGAGACTTGGGAAGTCTCATTTCTGCCTTCATAATGTTTCCTGGAAAACTCCATAAAAGAAAGCCCAGTCTCCACTTTATGCAATTACAGAAAGCCTGGGAACTCAATATTTAGCTTTGTTTACAGTTTAACATCCTCCTCATTGGCTGGAGACCACAACATCACCACTCTCAGCACCAGGGTATGCATTAGACTGGAAATTTTGGTGAGATGTGTAGTTTTCTTTCCTACTTCTCTTTTTGAAAAAAAAAAAAAATAGAGAAGAGGGAAAGGCAGCTGGTGGTGCCGAGCGGTGAAGGGGGGCGGACGGGGCCGTGTGCCGGCAGGGAGACTGGAGAAAGGAGGGAGGTGGGGTGGCTAATGGAACAGAAGAAGAAATATCAGAGGAAACTAAGACAGAAGAAATGAAGTACCAATATCATTTATCAAAAGTCAAACTTGTGCTTTTCAAGGGAGACCCAGCAGGTGAGGGAGCAGAGAACACCTTTCAGAGAAACCTCTGTATTTCAGTGATCTGGTTCGTCCTCGTCCATAGAACCATAGAATGGTTTGGGTTGAAAGGGACCTCAACGTCCATCCAGTTCCAGCCTCTGCCATGGGCAGGGACACCTCCCACTGGATCTGGTTGCTCCAAGCCCCATGCAACCTGGCCTTGAACCCCTCCAGGGATGGGGCAGCCACCACTGCTCTGGGCAACCTGGGCCAGGGCCTCCCCACCCTCACAGGAAAACATTTCTCCCTAAGATCTCATCTCAATCTCCCCTCTTGCAGCTCAAAACTGTCCCCCCTCATCCTCTCCTTGCACTCCCTGATCAAGAGTCCTTCCCCAGCTTTCCTGGAGCTCCTTTTAGAGCTGGAAGATGCTCTAAGGTGTCCCCAGAGCCTTCCGTTCTCCAGGCTGAACAATCACAGCTCTCAGCCTCTCCTCATACAGAAGGTGCTCAGTCCAGCTCCCAGAGCCCAAATCCCGTCTCGCTTTGTTTCTGTGATCACCTTCAATTAGATATCAAAATCACAGATGATGCTGATCTGGGAGGAAGTGTTGATCTGCTGGAGGGCAGGGAGGTTCTGCAGAGGGACCTGGACAGGCTGGATCGATGGCCAAGGTCAATGGGATGAGGTTCAACAAGACCAAACGCTGAGTCTTGCACTTGGCACACCACAACCCTGTGCAGCTCTAGGCTTGGGGAAGAATGGCTGGAAAGCTGCCTGGTGGGAAAGGACCTGGGGATGCTGGGTGACAGCAGCTAAACGTGAGCCAGCAGTGGCCCAGGTGGCCAAGAAGGCCAATGGCATCTTGGCTTGGATCAGCCATGGGGTGGCCAGAAGGAGCAGGGAAGGGATTGTGCCCCTGGACTCGGTGCTGGTGAGGCCACGCCTTGAATTCTGGGTTCAGTTTTGGGCCCCTCAGTGCAAGGAGGACATTGAGGGGCTGGAGTGAGTCCAGAGAAGGGAACGGAGCTGGGGAAGGGGCTGGAGAACAAGTCTTACAAGGAGCACCTGAAGGACTTGGGGTGTTTAGCCTGGAGAAGAGGAGGCAAGGGAGACCTCATCACTGTCTACAACTGCTTGAAGGGAGGGTGAAGTGAGGTGGGTGCTGGGCTCTTCTCTCAAGTGACAAACAAGAGGTTGAGAGGAAATGGCCTCAAGCTGCCCCAGGGCAGGTTCAGATTGGACATTGGGAAAAGTTTCTTCACTGAAAGAGTTCTCAGGCCCTGGCAGATGCTGCCCAGGGAGGTGGTGGAATCCCCGTCCCTGGGTAGATGAGTAGATCTAAGATCTAAAGACGGGTAGATGAGGTGCTCAGGGTACAGTTGGGCTCAATGATCTCAAAGGTCTTTTCCAACCTAGGGTTTCTATGATTCTATGAATATCTAAAGGCAACCATCAGATGACTTTGCCTCCTGGCAGGCTTCTTGCCCGGGCACAAGGATGTGCTCTGAACCCAGCCCCCAGCCCACCGCATTGCAGCACCCTGGCGAGGGGACGCGTGCTCATCCCTCCTTACACGGGGGACAAGAATCAGCAGTTTGGGATGTCTTCTCCCCGTCCTTCCACACTGTGCTGTGCTGGAGCACGAAGCAGCTCCTCTGCTTGTTTTCCCAAAGCTGTTTGCTGCCTGATTTAGTTGTGTCTGCCCAAAAGTCTCCAGCCGGAGCTCTAAACCCCACAGCTGTGTTTTTTAGATGAGAGACTTGGGCTGGGTTCAGATCTTGTTTTTGGAAAGGCTGCTGCGATCCTGAGCAGAGGCAACACACATGGCACGAGTCCATCCTTTAGCGTGGTGAACCATGAGAGCCTGGGTCCTCCAGCCCTCCTGAAGGACAGAGCCTTTCACTGTTAGTTTTGGATCTACAGACTGAAAAAAAGCACCTCTTGAAGTTTAACCCTTCCATTTCTAGGATTCTATCACCAACACTGGAAAAAAACAGAAGATACTATTAAAAACCCCACCCTGAAAAGCCCTTTCAGGCCCAGTTATGTGGAGGTTCATCTTCTTGCTTCTACCTAAACTGCTTTTGGGGATGACAGGATTTTTAAAGGGTGTCCACATAGTGCATGCCCTCTGGAGGGCATGGCCCCTCCAGGAATACATCATTGCATCCAATTTTTGAGTCAAGGTTTGGCACCCAGGTGTTTCCCCATGAATAGGAGGAGAGGAAACGGCCTCAAGTTGTACCAGGGCAGGTTTAGGCTGGATATCAGAGAAAAATTCTTCACTGACAGAGTGGTGAAGCCCTGGCAGAGGCTGCCCAGGGCAGTGGGGGAGTCTTCATCTCTGGAGAGGTTCAAAAGAACATCCAGACGTGACACTTGGAGACATGGTTTTGCAGGCATGGCAGGGGTGGGCTGGTGGTTGGACTGAATGAGCTAGGAGAGCTTTTCCAACCTCAATGATTCTATGATAAAAGTTTGGAGGAGAAGGTGGAGCATGTCTTCCTCTTCTCCCAAACCAGACCCTCTAGAAGGTCTTTGAGAAGTTGCTTGATTCGCCCTGTGCTTCTGATCCATATTTTTAACACAAGAACTCTCCGTTCCATAATCAGGGAGGACAAAATAAAAAGGGAAAAAATGAACAAAATAAAGAGACCAAAGCATGGATCTTGGGGAGCCAAGGATCCCCTAGAGCAGAGGGGTTGAGGAAGATCCAGCAGTAGATGCAGAGACACACTGCAGGCACCATCCTGGTGCAGAGCTCCCCATGATGCTTTGGCTCTTCCCGGGACGAAGGTGCCTTGATATCAGCATCTTGTATCTGTATCAGCATCAAGGGGCAGCTCAGCTTCATCAAAGTGAATGACTGCTGGAGATGGGTCCAAGTTTCTACAGATCAGGGCCAAAAAGAAATGAGATGAGGAGAGCATCCAAGCACCGAACAGCAAAGGCAATGGAAATGAGCCCCAGGTGATGAACGATGAGCTCTGACTGCTCAGGGCTCCTGTATCTGCTCCCAGCTTACCCTGGAGCGCAGCTCCACTCAGGAGAGCCTTTGCTTGAGATATCTGGAAGGACATTCGTTCAAGGACAAAGCCATTTGAGCAGGGATTTGCACAGAGATCTGAGAACTGCTGTGCCAAACGCTGACCTTAAGACAACAGCCAGCGATCTGAAAAACTGGAAATATTCAAAGGGCAGTTGAAGTGCTGCTACAGCTCCCAGCTGGTGCAGATCTTCATCCCTTCCATGAAGTCCCCAGAGGTTTGGCAGCTGAGCTGCTTTGGCATCAGGTGCATTCACACTGGGTTGCATTTGGGCTCTCCAGAGCCCAGGTGAGCTGTAGGATTTCAGGTAGGAAAAGGCAATATTGATACCATCTGCTCTCCTGACCTGCCCTGGCCAGGAGCCCCACCTTGGGGATTCCACCATCAGCTCCTACCACTGTTCTTGAGAGAGCTGGCACAGCTCTAGGTTCAGGTTTGCTTCTAGGCAGGAATGGTCATCTCCACAGTCACTGTTGTCTCCATGTGTCACCATCACACTGACCATGAGACACCAGAAGCAGATCATAAAATCACAGGATCACCAGGTTGGAAAAGACCCATCGGATCATCGAGTCCAACCATTCCCATCAATCACTAACCCATGTCCCTCAGCACCTCGTCCACCCGTCTACTTAGACACCTCCAGGGAAGGTGACTCAGCCCCCTCCCTGGGCAGCCTCTGCCAGGGACCAATGACCCTTTCTGTGAAAAAAATTTTCCTAATGTCCAGCCTGAACCTCCCCTGGCAGAGCTTGAGGCCATTCCCTCTCGTCCTGTCCCCTGTCACTTGGGAGAAGAGACCAGCTCCCTCCTCTCCACAACCTCCTTTCAGGGAGTTGGAGAGAGCAATGAGGTCACCCCTCAGCCTCCTCTTCTCCAGGCTAAACACCCCCAGCTCTCTCAGGCGCTCCTCTTGTTCTCCAGCCCCTTTCCCAGCTTTGTTGCTCTTCTCTGGACTCGCTCCAGAGCCTCAGCATCCTTCTTGTGGTGAGGGGCCCAGAACTGAACACAGGATTCGAGGAGCGGTCTCCCCAGTGCTGAGTCCAGAGGGAGAAGAACCTCCCTGGACCTGCTGGTCACACCGTTTCTGATCCAAGCCAAGATGCCATTGGCCTTCTTGGCCACCTGGGCCCCTGCTGGCTCATGGTCAGTTGCTGTCAACCAACACCCCCAGGTCCTTCTCCTCCAGGCAGCTTTCTAGCTTTTCCAGCATGGAGCTTTCCTGGGTGTGGGATGCAGCCCCTGGGACTGGGTCACCCTGTGGTGCTGGTTCACAGCACCCTGATCTCTGGGCTCCCCTGGGTGCTGGATCCCCCTCGGCACCCTCAAGCTGGGGGCATTCTCTGGGGTGCAGGGCACAGTGCTGCAGAGGATGGGGCTGAGCTCCTCCTGCAGCACCCTGATGCGGACCCCTCTCTGGGGGCAGGATGTGGAACTGTGGATCTGCTGGAGGGTCAGGAGGCTCCAAAGGGATCTGAACAGGCTGGATCCATGGGCTGAGACCAAAGGGATGAGGTTTAACAAGGCCAAATGCTGGGTCCTGCCCTTGGGGCACAACAACCCTGAGCAGCTCCAGACTAGGAGAAGTCTGGCTGGAAACTGCCTGGAGAAGGACCTGGGGGTGTTGGTTGACAGCGACTGACCATGAGCCAGCAGGGGCCCAGGTGGCCAAGAAGGCCAATGGCATCTTGGCTTGGATCAGAAACGGCGTGGCCAGAAGGTCCACAGAGGTTCTTCTCCCTCTGTGCTCGGCCCTGGTGAGACCGCTCCTCGAATCCTGGGGTCAGTTCTGGGCCCCTCACCACAAGAAGGATGTTGAGGCTCTGGAGCGAGTCCAGAGAAGAGCAACGAAGCTGGGGAAGGGGCTGGAGAACAAGAGGAGCGGCTGAGAGAGCTGGGGGGGTTTATCCTGGAGAAGAGGAGGCTGAGGGGAGACCTCATTGCTCTCTGCAACTCCCTGAAAGGAGGTTGTGGAGAGGAGGGAGCTGGGCTCTTCTCCCAAGTGACAGGGGACAGGATGAGAGGGAATGGCTTCAAGCTCCACCAGGGGAGGTTTTCATTAGGAAAAATTTTTCATGGAAAGGGTCATTGGGCAGTGTCAGAGGCTGCCCAGGGAGGGGGTTGAGTCCCCTTCCCTGGAGGGGTTTAAGGGACAGGTGGACGAGGTGCTGAGGGACATGGGTTAGTGATTGATGGGAATGGTTGGACTCGATGATCCGGTGGGTCTCTTCCAACCTGGTGATTCTGTGATTCTGTGATGTCTGGGCTCCCCTGGGTGCTGGATCCCCTCCTGGCACCCTCAGGCTGGGGGTGTCTCTGGGCACAGCGCTGCAGACGATGGGGCTGGGCTCCCCCTGCCGCGGGGCCCTCTCTCGGGTCAGGATGCGGCCCCGCAGCCGCCCGGACGGGGTCCCCCTGGGGTGTAGGATGTCCGCAGCCCCTGGTGCGTGGGCTCCCCGGGGTTCCCATCCCGCAGCTCCCTGCCATGGGGAGCGCCGGGGGGCCCCTCAGCACCCCAGGATGCCACCCGCACCCCCCGCAGATCCCGCGTCTCCCCGACAGGGGGCGCCGCTGCTCCGGCCGCGCTCGGTGGGGGCGTGGCCTGACCAAGGGGCGTGGCCTGAACGAGGGGGCGTGGCCAGCGCGGGAGAGTTACCCAGCGAGGAGGCGCGGTCAGACGCGGGGCCGCGGCCATGGGGCGTGGCTATATAGGCGGTGGGCGTGGCCAGCGTGGGACATCGACGACCCCCGAGAGGGGGCGTGGCCAGCACGGGAGCGTGGCCAGAGCCGGGCTATGGGGAACAGCCAAGGGGGGGGTGGCTAGAAGGGGGCGTGGCTAGAAGGGGGCGTGGCCGGGGAGTGTCTCAATGTGGCTTGACAGCTTCGGGGGCGTGGCCAGTGGGTGGGGGCGTGTCCATGTGACCAGCCAGCCTAGGGGGCGTGGCCATGAGGAATGGGTGGTGCTGGGGGGCGTGGTCAGTGCCTGGGGGCGTGTCCAGGGCGTGCCGCCCCCCCCGCCCCTTGGCCCCGCCCCGGCCGCAGGTGAGGCGGGGCCGCGGGTTCGAGGCGGGCGCCGCGCTCGTCCCGCTCCCCGTTGCAGCCATGGCGGAGCAGGAGAGCCTGGAGTTCGGCAAAGCCGACTTCGTGCTGATGGACGCCGTCACCATGCCCGAGTTCATGAGCAACCTCCGCCTGCGGTGAGGGAGCGGGGGGGCGGTGAGGGGTCCCGAGGGGGTTTGAGGGGGTCTTGAGGCAGTGGGACAGAGTCTTGAGGGGATCTGAGGGCACCTGAGGGGGGGGGAGGGGGAGTGAGGGGGTCTTGATGGGTTGTGAGGGGGCGGAAAGAGGTCATAGGGGGGTTGAAGGGTGAGTGAGGGGATCTGAGATGTCTTGAGGGGGTCTGAGAGGGTGAGAAGGGGTGCGGGGGTTTGCGAAGGGGTGAGAAGGGGTGCGGGGGCTTGTGAAGGGGTGAGAAGGGGTGTGGGGGTTTGTGAAGGGGTGAGAAGGGGTGTGGGGGCTTGTGAAAGGGTGAGAAGGGGTGTGGGGGTTTGTGAAGGGGTGAGAAGGGGTGTGGGGGTTTGTGAAGGGGTGAGAAGGGGTGTGGGGGCTTGTGAAAGGGTGAGAAGGGGTGTGGGGGTTTGTGAAGGGGTGAGAAGGGGTGTGGGGGCTTGTGAAAGGGTGAGAAGGGGTGTGGGGGTTTGTGAAGGGGTGAGAAGGGGTGTGGGGGCTTGTGAAAGGGTGAGAAGGGGTGCGGGGGCTTGTGAAAGGGTGAGAAGGGGTGTGGGGGCTTGTGAAAGGGTGAGAAGGGGTGTGGGAGCTTGTGAAGGGGTGAGAAGGGGTGTGGGGGCTTGTGAAAGGGTGAGAAGGGATGTGGGGGCTTGTGAAGGGGTGAGGAGGGGTGTGGGGGCTTGTGAAGGGTTCTGAGGGGTTGTGAAGGTGTCTGAGAGGGTAAGAAGGGTTCTGAAGGGGTGTGAAGTCTCGTTTTTTCACTTCTTTCTCCCCCTTTCCCTCATTTTGGGTGTGGGGAGGGGATACGCTGTGCTGGTTTGGTCACCTGTAGCAGCCCTGCGCTGAGGGAGCTGTGATCCCCTCAGCCGGGCAGTGGCTCGGACACAGCAGAACAAACCTGGTGCAAAAGACTGGAATTCCCTATAAAATTGGGATGCTTGGAAGAGAAAAGTGAGTATGATGGTGCCTGGGGTGCAGGCAGGGAGCCCCAAGCCCTGGCTTTCTGTCACCCCTTTGTCAAACCTCCTCCCAGACCTCATCTCCCTCCGCCTGTGCCCCCCTTGCTCCCCTCTAACCCGAATCTGCCCATGCTGACAGCGTGCAAAGTTGAGACGGAAAAAAACCAGCAATAAAAGTCGCCAAGTCCAAGGCTGCTCCAGCCCTGTAGAAGCGTTACAGCCGCTCACCCGTGCAGACTCGCTGTGTTAACATTTTGTGATCTTTATGGCTTTATTTCCCTCCTAGACGCGATGGGCTTTGGGAACAGCTGCATTTTCATCCCCGTTCCCCTGTGAAGCTCAACTCAATCCTGAGCGGCACTGATAGCAAGGACAGCCGGTGGGGACCTAAGTCCACGGCTGTCTTTCACTTTCCATTATAAAAGATTCATGTGAGCTTTTCCTGATAAACTCTTATGCCCCTGCTTGAGCAAGGATTTGGTGATTACCAAAGGGAAGGCTTTGGGATAAAGAGGTGACTTATTGGTTGCCTCCTTTCCCCAGTTTTGCTCAGGTTTTATTGCCGGTTCCTCTCCTGATGCTTTTGGAGAAGGTGGTGAAATCATAACTTGTTGGCCCTTAGAGTTGTAGGATGCACCCGAGAGCGGCTCTGGCGATAGCTAAAGAGGAGAGGTGGGCTAAGCTGCCTCAGCTGTCTGAAAACTACCAAGGGAGGAGAAAATTAAGCTCTTTCAGACTGTTGTGATGTCTCCCTTGGATGAAATCTGGAGGTTTTGAGGTCTGGCTGCATCACGTGCTGAGAGCTGGGGAATCCTTATGCTGCACAACTGGGTAGGGGGTGCATTCGTCTAATGTGCTGGAAGGTCAGGGCTCAGATCCCTGCAGCTGCAGGTATAACAACAACCACTGGTGTATTTAATGCTATTTCTGGTTCTATATTTTGGATTTCTGTTTGGGTGAGGAGGCATTTGTGTTTAAATACTACAGAAGACTTATGTGAACAGGTGAGCTTTGAACAGGAGGTCGTGTCAGATTTAAATGCATTTTGCGGTGCTTCTAAAAGCTTGAATTTGCATCTCATTTGTGCACACCCCAACACTCTAATTGTATTACAAAGAGCCTATGCACAAAGTTGTTGCAATTAGCAGGAAACGTGTCTAACAGTTTGTTCTTGGAGTTTTGATTCTTTGGTTAACGTGTACTAGAAATGGAAATGAAGTATTGGAAATGGATTGCTAGATAACTTAAAAATAAGTGCAGCATCTTGGTTGTATTTAGGAATGAGTGAATTTAGAGGTGCCTTGCACTTGTAGACTTTGGTTTTGTACGAAAGAGGATGAGTAGAAGTGGCTGGCAATTTTTGATCTGTACAGTTGATGTGTAGTTCTGACTTTTTCCCTGTTCCGTGCTGATTGTGCTACAGATGTTGTGTGAACATTCCTGCTGTATCCAACACACAGTCAGGTGTCCCCTTAACTCCAGCACCTTGGTCACTGGTGCTCAACACCAGGCTTTTCCCTGTGACACCAGTTCAAACTCCTTTCTCTTCTGCTCAGGAATGCGTGCGTTGCTTTGGCAGCGCTCTGCAGTTCACAGGCAGAACTCTGCCTGCCTGTCAAGGCTCTTCTGTCTGTGCTGTGAGCAGAGTCATCTTTGAGAAGAATTTCTTACCTTGGTGCCGTTGTCCCCTGACTTCAGGTTTGCCTGCACTGGAACATCGGGGAAAGCCAATCTGAATTTATCAAAAGTGAGAGCTGTGGCCCTGGCCCGCTGACCCAGCTTCACTGCTGGCCTTACTACAATGCTCAAGCAACCTTTGCTTCTCTTATATTTTATTGCTGTGGAGATGGTGATTAACACCGCTGCTGCATTTAATGTTGTCAGACCCACATCTCACCCGAGACTCTGACCTGCTCAGGGCTGATTGTGTCACGTTCTGTTGTGCAGGTTGTATAGCTGGCACGTGTCACCTTGATGCTCCTCATGTGCTGAGCAGAACGGGGAAACTTGCTTCTCCATCATTAACTTCAAGTGGCGAGTTTGTTGGGTTTACACTCCGATGGGCTCCACCCTTTTCCATAAATCCAGCTTTCTGCCAGAGCTATTTTCGTTCAGGGTCAAAGACTGACCCCAGACGGGTTGTGCTGGATTTAGTTCCCAAGTGAGCCCAGATGTGGGTGGAACTGAAACCATTCCAGCTTCAGTGCATGCAAGGATATTTCCCCAAGGATGTCTCTAGTGGGAAAAAGAGAAATGGTGAAGTTGCACTTTTCATTACTTTAATATTTTAATTTAGTGGTGTTGACAGGGACTGGATTAGTGGCTGACTTGTTTGTTGGCGTGAGTACCTGCCTGGGTTGGTGGGATGCAATGTCAATTTGCTGCCTCATTGCCCCATCTCTGCACTCCATGCCCTCTTGTTTGTAGGTGTGTGAAGTGATTCAGCGAGGTTATCATAGTGTTTTCTCATGGTGGTGTCTTATAGCTACGTAACAAACTGGCCATTTCACGTGGACACTCAAGCAATCACTGCACATTACACATTAATTGTTAATAAAAGTCATCCTGTCCTTGAATTCCTTAGTTCTGAGTGGGCTTTGTACAGAGTCTGGTTGTGGTTCTTAGTCATCAAAATAACTAAAAAAAGAAAAAGGCAGGAGTATTGGAAGAGTCAGGGTGGGCTCAGTAGCTGGCTTTGTTTCTTTACAGAAAATCTCCAGAGCTTTAACAGATAATTGTTCCTTAAGTGCCCCTAAGTACAAATTATTATATACTGCTGGTTTTGAGCAGTTTGCCAGAGTCCGGTTCCTTTAGTCAGCTCCCCGCTGACCCTTCCAGGCAGGTTGATTGTCGTAGTAGCAGCTGGCATTTCAATTCCTGTCACAGGATGTAAGAATAATTGAAAGGCTCCTTAAAAACAGGGAATCTTTTTACTGTCAGAAAGCTCTCGGGTCCTCTTGCTGGCACTCATGGGCCAGTATTTAGCTGTCCTCCAAGCATGACCTGCCTGTAGTTTAAGGGAGGACGTCCTGCTCTGTACTCCAAACCCTTTCATTTGAAATCGCAGCAGCAGGGTGGCCTTTGGGATAGTTCTGTATGAGCTGTGTGCTCGAGTCTTTCTGTTCCCACATCTGAATTGTGAGCAGGTGCCACCTGATTCATCTCCTCCCAATTTCTAGCAAGTTGCTCATTTTTCATAAGCATTGTGCAAATCCCCTCCTGGGAATGGAATAGGTCTTTGTCACAGTTATTAAAGAATTCAAGGATGCATGAAAGGAAAGTTATGGAAGCACCTGGTAAGGTGTAATGGCCATAAAATGGATTTTGGGTTGTTCTCCTCTTCTTTTAACTCATTCCTGCATGGAGCTCTAACGGAAAGCTGTGTTTGCCGCTCAGGTGGTTCTTGGTCATCCCAGCCTGCCCAAGGTGAGGTGTGAAGAACTACAGTTTTGTGGTCCTTGCAGTCGTCTCCCTGCACACACTGATTTCTGACCTCTTAAAGCAACACTTGGTGAAAACGGTTCTGCAGGGATCTGGCTCACTGGCAGCATTTGGTTCTTCATCTGTGTATCACCCTTTCTGCTCTGCATTGACTCAATCTTACTTAAAGTGTCAGAGCAAGGTGCTTCTGTCTGTGTTGCATTGATGTTTTCACACCGATTTACTTGTTCTTTGAGCGCCATCTGAAACATTCATGATTGTGGTTGTGGTGGGAGAGGTTTGGCTTCATGCTGGGTAGTAAAAGTTTCTTTAATCCTGGCCGAGGAAATGTTAGGTGAATGCTTGGTTTCATTTGTGCTTTTGGTAATGAAATATTCATGCTTAATAAACAAGCTTTCCATGCCTTTAAGCCATTTTAATTTCCTCATTTTAAATAGATATGAATATTTGAGTTGTTCATGTGGTGTTGAATTAAAAAGCTGCTGGGAAGAATCTACTTTCTTCCTGGAGCGGGCTGCCTGCTGCCACAGGACACTCCTCACCACTCCTCAGACCCAGCAGTTAAGTCTCATCAGCTGCTCTTGGCTTCGTCAGAATTGCTCAGCTTGCAGAGAGCTGTCTTGTGTCAGAATTTGGAATGAATGGAATGAAAATTCCCCTTAGTCCATCAAGATTTGACTTACGAGCTTGGCCAGGGGCCAGCTTGATCTTCGTAGATGGAAAAGGCCATCAATCTCACTTATAAAGCAGATACTAACTGCTCAAGTAGCAACAGGGGGCATCAGGGCCAGCTTTCCGATTTCTGTAGGGACTTAGCGTTCCGCTTACAGAAACCAAGAGCTGCTACAGGTGGGCTCTGCACTTCCTGACAGCGGTTGTGTGGATGGTGCATTGAAAGAGATGATGTCCCATGTGGAATTTGTTTCGCCTCTGTACGTGCTGATTTTGTATTGTTTCACTGACTCTGCTCCTGCACATCCTGACTGATGAACCCCTTGGCTTCTCAGAGTGAAATTGTAGAGTAGTCTTTTTACAGTAGTGTGGGTGAGGTACTGTTTAACAATTTTAGCACATGGGCAGTGAGTAAACTACAAGATTGGATTTATGAATGAGATCAATCTCTCGGGGTAATTTGCTGTTTTAAATGCTTATGCTGGTTATGCTTTGGCTGAGACCTGGTGGTCCCGGCTTGCCGGCTGGTGCTGAGCTGCGTTTATGGTCCTTGTCAGAGCACACAGAACGAGATTTTGCTGTAGATAGCTAGCAAGCAGCAAGCTTGGAAGGGACATCCATGTTGCATGGCGTCAGGTGTGAAGAAAAATCCCTCCAGAATCCATTTTGTAACCAGAACTATTTTGAACCGACTCAATAGGAGACATTCCTTGTTGCATCTTGTTTTAATAAATTATTTTTTCTGCTATTTACACAAAGGATATCTACAATAAGTCAGTTGTGAATTTAAGGATTCCTCAGCAGCCTTTTTGCTTTCATCCTTGACTCTTCTCTGTAAGTATTTTGTATAGAATCATAGAATCACAGTTTGAGTTGGAAGGGACTTCAAAGCCCATCCAGTTCCACCCCTGCCACGGGCAGGGACACCTCCCACTGGATCCGGTTGCTCCAAGCCCCATCCAACCTGGCCTTGAACTCCTCCAGGGACGGGGCAGCCACCACTGCTCTGGGCAACCTGGGCCAGGGTCTCCCCACCCCCACAGCAAAACGTTTCTCCCTGAGATCTCATCTCAATCTCCCCTCTTTCAGCTGAAAACTGTTCCCCTTTTCCTATCCCTGCATTCTCTTATCAAGAGCCCCACCCCAGCTCTCCTGCAGGATTTTGTAGATCCTGATGAAGGAATGCGGGTCCTGCTGATCCTCAGAGTGGGCAGTGCCTCTGCTTGCGATACTGTCAAGCAGAATCCTTTTGGTTTCGAGTGCCACGTGTTTGAGATGGCTTGTAGAACCTGCATCTTCTTAACAGGAATGATCATCACCTTTGGAATTTCACTGGCTAAAGGTTGACTTTAAGATCTGCCAAATCCTCGTAGTAAATATTAGCTAATATTTCCAATTAGTCTCATGGTCTCCTTTAGTCAAGAGTCCTTTTTATTGAGTTCTGTTCAAATATCCACCTCTTCTGATGGTTTTACTGCTCCATTGACCCCTTGCATTCCTTTCGGGCTTTTGTAGTACCGGAACGTTTCCCCTGTAGTCATACCTGCTCAAATTCCTTTGAGAGATGCAGATCTCGCTGGATCCTTGACTGTTAACATCGTCACTCTCCTGTCTCAGTCCCCGGGCTGTGATTGTATCTTTTTGTGGGATGAAGAAATCCTGATGAGGGGGTGGGGGGAGAAGGAAAACGATGTCTGTGAGTGTTCAGTAAGGGAGTGTCTTTGTAGCGAATGGTCATTTCCAGTTCTCAGAAGCAGGCATGCCATTTCTAGAGGATTTCTGTTCCTTTCAGAATCCAATAAGGTCTCGGCTCACGCTGCTGATATCGTGTACTGATGTTTGTTAGACGAGGAAGAGAAGTAAGTTTTCATTGCGGTGCTTTCAAATGCTACAAGAACAGCTTGGATATGAGGCAGTTCTGTCTCTGGGAGTGAAAAAGATAGATTTAACCTGTCAAAAAGACTTTTCCTTCAAATCTAACCCATTAAACTATTCCTCAGATAACCTTTATCGGTTGGACTCGATGATCCGGTGGGTCTTTTCCAACCTGGTGATTCTATGATTCTGTGATGTTTCTCTTGTTCCAGGGGTTTGTTTAAGCCCTAGTGGTCTTGCCTGGTCAGTGCTGCTGCAGGCGGACGTGGGGCAGCGCGCTGGTTCTGTTCGTGATTAGTGGTTTAGATCCACACAGATCGCATCATCTACTTGGGCTTGTGCAAAGCATTCAGCACTGCCCCCGTGACACCCTTGCCATTTGCCTGCTTTGCCCTGCTAACCCTGAGATATGGGAAACCTCAGTCAGTGGTTAGTGTGGGACTGCTGGGCTGCTCTGATCCAGAGCATTCCTTCTAGGAGAATGTGCCATGGGGTGAAAATATGGCATCAAACCAGCCGGTTACCTGCCAGGATGTCACTTCTCATCCTTGAATGTTTCTTGTTACACTCTAGGGTGTCAGTTGTGGGCTCTCACTGTCCCTCCCAGCAGTGTTGTCCCACTTGACCCTTCCTTTCTCCTCTTGCTGAATTTTCTCTCTCCTCTTGCCTTTAGTACCTTCTTTCTAGAGATGGACGCTTCTGTCCAAATTTCTCCCTTGCTGAAGTGTCAGTTCAAGTGCCTTTAGCTCTCCCACCGCTGGAGATGCCTTCCCCAGTGTTGGTGGGATTTTTTCAGCCTTGCTTGGTGAGTCACTTGTAGTCTTCTTGCTCTAGCAAGTGAACTTTTCTGGGCAGCAAGTAGCTTGTTCTGCCTGTGCCATCTGACTGCGCCCTTTCTCAGCCTTTGTGTTCACAGTCAAATCTTGCCATCTCCCCTATAGTTCATCAGACCTGCGTCTCAGCTGCATGCAGAACTACAGCTTGTCTAGAGTCACCTTCGCGCTGCTTGCTGTGCTCACTTCTTGCCTTACGTCTTGGCCAACCCTCCTTTCCCACATAAGCTTGTTCAAAGTGTATCTGCAGAGATTGTTTTTGCCTTCTGTTTTATCTGCTTCACCTATCTCTTTGCCTTTTTCCTGTTTGACCTCAGAAACAGCTTATCTCCTTCCAATGTTTATCTGCTTCCCCCGCAGCACTGATCTGCTAACGTGACTGCTTCAGACCTTTCTGAGCAGCGTTGTTGTACTTTTCCCTCAGCTGCTCCTTTTGGCACAGAAAAAATGCCATATAAATTTCAACAGACACTGCCACCTCCTTAAATGTCTAATTTATGAAGCCTGCACAAACTTTATCGTGGTAGAAGGTTTGGTATGCTGTCACTGCTGGTTATCGTGTTGATCTGATCAAGTAGTTTCCTGGTTCCACGTTGGATATGTACCCGCTGGAGTTCATGTTCTCTTGTGTCTGGACAGAGCCTGGCCCAACGCTGTCCAGTCTGAAGTTGTTCAGTTAGGGAATAATTCACTTATAGTATCAGAATAATTCACTTATAGTATCATCATCTGTTTCTGTTTAAGGCTGATGTAACTTAATTTGTGAAGCCTGAAGGCTCGCTGCATCTTCCTAGGAAGCAAAACTTGGAGCAGTTTTGTGGCAGATCTCTGTAATATGCAACATACAATGTGCTGCAAGAGATGGGTGTTGAGTTTAGGGTAGTGTGTCTAACTCCATCTCCAATTATAACATCTTGAGTTTGTGGTTTGGTGCTTCCCTGCACATGTGCAATCTCACATTCGTTTTTGGAGTAAGCCAGCTTACGCAGTGTTTCACTGGACCTCCTGATGGCCTTTGAATGTCTTCTTACAGGATCCTGAGGGAAAGGTTTTCAGTGTCGTTCTGATGCAGAGCAGGTGTACGTTGCTGCCCCACAAATGAATTTTCAAGTTGCACCAGGAGAGGTTTAGATCGGATATCAGGAAAAATTTCTTTACCAAAAGAGTGGTGAAACCCTGGTAGAGGCTGCCCAAGGCAGGGGGGAGTCTCCAGCCCTGCAGGGTTCATAAAAACGTGTAGGTATGGCACTTGGGTACATGGTTTAGTCAGCATGGTGGGGTTGGGCTAACCATTGGGCTCAATGAGCTGAGAGTTCTTTTCCAACCTGAATGATTGATTCTATGATTCTACGATAATTATAGATCAGGGCACGAGCCGGCACTTTCTGCAAAGGTTCTTTTGTAAGATCTGGCTCCCATTATGACCATTGGTCTGGTCAGGGCTTTCATCATGGTACTGGGTTTTATTTACATTTGCCTTGGAGAAACTAAAGGGGCTCGAGCAATTCACTACATTACTCCTCGGCTGTTTTGCTTCCTGCACAGAGCAATGAGAACCTATATGTTAACAGCTTATGGGACGGCAGCAAAGGCTGTCACACGAGGAGTGGCAAAGGAAAACAGGTTAAAACAAAAAATCCCCTTTTCCCACTGTGTGAAAAGCACGGCTTTCTCTTGGGAGAGCTCTTCAGGGGTACATTGGAGTGGTAAAATCTGACCTGTCAGCCTGCAGAAACTCTGATGGCTGTAAAAGCCTTCACATCACAGCTCTAAAAAGCACAATGAGGCTTTCATGTGGCATCTCCTAGATGTTTGCAGTGAAACTTTTGCTTTTATTCCTATTGCTGAATTTAACTAAACAGGTTATTTGGTTTACGAGAATGAATCATAAAGTAAGTTTCACCTTCAAAGGAAAAGTCTAGCTGTGGTTGTTTGGAGGCCTCTCTTCCTGTGCACTGTTTGTAAAGCAACTGGATATCAAGGTTATAAACTTCCGAGGCCAGGAATAGTGCCTTCTACTTCTTCTGAATTTGGCACTTTGTTACTTCTGGATCATGAGTGTAAAACCAGAGGAACAAATGCAAGAAAACTCCAAGAGCTGTAAGTACAACATAGGCCTCCAGAACAGTCCCAGGGAAACAAGCACTGGTTGCTGCTACAAAAAAGTGGAATATTTTTTACTTAATCTAAAGTAAAGTGTCATCTAATTAATTGTGTTCTTTGAAATTTAGACAGAATGTCCCTCTGATAGCAGGTTTTCTTTTAAAATGGTGTTTTCCCAGCCGTTGTTCATTCTTTAAAGATGATAACACCTTGTGTTCAGGATGATCTGTGCTGAACACGTCTCTCCTTCTGCAGTCCCCTCTGTTTGGAGTTTCCTATCTCAAAGGCAAGGTCAGGCAGAGCTGGAGGCAGCTCCAAATGAGCAAGAGTTTTGACTGTTGCAAAGTTTCATAATAACATTAAAATTAGACCTTGGAAAGTAATAGGAAATGCATAAGATTTCTGGGAAAAATATCCATATGCATGTAAGTGGGAAATCTATTCTGTCCCAGCTTTTGTCTTGTTGCACGTGATTGATGGAGATCACTCCCGCATGTTGCCGAGGTCTGATAAAGGCTGCTTGCTTTCTAAAACTCCAAAACGAGTCTTAGAGAGTTTTATTTACCAGCATCACCAGAATCCCTCAGCATGGGGAGCCTTGAAGTGTACTTGTGTAGAGAAACTGTGACCCATGCATGTGGCAAAGAATATTCTCTCCTTTGTTTGCTTCTCAGAATATTGGGAAGATGCCGTGCTGCTTTTCCTTCTGCTTGCAGGGATGCGAGTCTCCCAGGTTTCCTTTCAAGCTGGACGTAAACAGCTCCTTGGAACAGTAGCTATTAAACTTTGTTGAAAAGTGCTTAGCAATGACAAAAAAATGTTATTTCTGAAACGATTTCTGAAGCGCTGAGGGTTTTTTTTGCAAATGAAAGTCCAAATTTACCACAAAAATGTCCCTGTAACCTCTTATAATTCAAAACATATTACTTGCTTTTCAAAAGCACAGGCAAATTACCAGGGAGACTTTCTAAAATAAGACCCAGAGTTAGATGCATAACTTTGCAGACAATGCTTTGTGATAATAGAGTGTTTCCTTTTTACAGTTTCAGCTGTGTTGCAGGGAGAGAGTAACTTTGCTTTGTGTGGTTTATGTGCTGACCTTATTTAGGTGAACAGAACGCTAATGACGCTTGTGCATCTCTGCAGGCAGTGGTGCAAAAAAAAAGGAGTATATTCCTTTCTATGTTTCCTCTAAAACTTAGCATTTATGTTTTGAAAAAAACATAGACTCACAGAATCATAGAACAGTTTGGGTTGGAAGGGACCTTAAAAGGTCATCCAGTTCCAACCCTTGCTATGGGCAGGGACACCTCCCACTGGATCAGACTGTCCAAGGCCCATCCAACTTGACCTTAAACACCTCCAGGGCTGGGGCAGCCACAGCTTCCCTGGGCAACCTGGGCAGGGCCTCATCACTCTCACAGTGAATAAATTCCTCCTTATTTCCAGTCTAAATCTGCCCCTCTCCAGTTTACAGTCAGTGCCCCTAGTTCCTATCACTCCAATCCTTTGTAAACAGTCCCTCCCCAGCTTTCTTGTAGCCCCTTCAGGTACTGAAAGCTCTAAGGTCTCCTGGGAGCTTTCTCTTCTCCAGGCAGAAACAAACAATAGAAATCTTGTCTTTGTTTGTTCTTCACTTGTTTTTTGGGCCCAACTGCATCCTGGCGTTAAAGGATGCAGACATTCCTCAGCTCAACATCCCCGGTCTCTGGCAGGCAACTCTCTGGATCTTTATTAGTTGTTCTGAACTGAAACCCTTTGAGGCAAGGCCAAGAAAAATCAGATACGTGTAAACCTTTTTAAGCCTGGTATGAAACTACATGAGCCAGGTTCAATTGGAACCTGAAGGCAAATTGAACAATTTTGAAATAAAATTGGGAATATTTTGCTTAATTTTTCCCACCAGCTGGTAGTAAACATGTTTTCCACTAAGACCTTATATCTTTGGAGACTTAAAGCAGGGCTGTTTACTGTCAAAACGAGCCTTGTCTTTAACAAAACCTTTTGGCAGCTGTCTCTAGGTCCTGGTGCTCTGTTCCTGCAGGCAAGGAAGCGTGGTGGATCATAAGGAGGAATTTTTTCACGATGAGAGTGGGGAGGCCCTGGCCCAGGTTGCCTAGAGCAGTGATGGCTGCCCCATCTCTGGAGGTGTTCAAGGCCAGGCTGGATGGTGCTTGGAGCAACCGGATCCAGTGGGAGGTGTCCCTGTGCATCGCAGGTGGGTTGGAGCTGGATGGGCTTTACGGTCTCTTCCAACACAAACTATTCTATGATTCTATGGGGGAACACTTTAAAAAGATGCTATGTGGGTCATCTCCCATCATGTCGAAAAGGGGCAGCAATGTCGATCTCAAACATTTTCATTTACGAATGTCTGATTGGGTTTTTTTCCTGCCTTTCTGTTGGGTTTCTGGGTCTTGGATCCTCTCATTTAGGAGCCAAGGTGGCACCTGCTGCTCGACATGCAAAGGAAAAATGGAAGCAGTTGGCTGAGAGCAGATAGGTCTGTGCTGTTTCCATGACTTCTCTGTGTTGATGATGTTGTTTCAGGGCTCCAATGACACAGCAAAGGCCATGACTGACTTTAGAGACCAGTCCAGGTTTGTTGCTACTGAATTTTGGGAGAAAACTGTAGTTCATCTGTGTCCTCTGTCAGGAGGAGGACTGGTAACTGTCATTGGTTCGTAACTTGTAATTCAGCTGCTTTGTTGAGAGGCTGTTTACTCAAATTAGCGAGGAGACCCTTTACAGACAGACAGATCAGAGTAATTTCATTTGTTTTAATGTACAGACTAGTTTGGGAGCAGTAAAAATGTATTGTGTAGCAAACGTTGTAGGTGAATCGTGGAAGCTGTTGAATTGGGTCATAATCTTTTAGAATGTTAAACTCTACCTTATGAGACATTTTAGCCTTCTGCCTTTGCTGTGTCATCTTTGTATCTAGAAAAAAATAAGTTAAATACAGCAAACTGAGTGGATTTTGAAGGTGTTTTGTAGCACCTTGACTAAATTAAAGGAGAATATTGCTAAGGTTGAGTTTACTCATGTACACTATTAAAACAAATTGCAGGATGGAACAAATTAACAGGCTCTTATAGAAAGACTGGCTGGGTCAGAAGGTCTGGTTTATGTTGTACAGGGATGTGGGAAGACTAGAGAGCTCAGACACTTCAGTAGTCACGTTCAGTTTGGTGGGTTGTTTTCATCAAGGGACTTCTGCTGCGTTTTGAAGGCTCCTCCATACCTGTACTTGGGTTCCGTGTCAGATGTCTTGTGGCAGTAGCAGTTCCTACACCACTCTCGCTGCCTTTGTGCGGGGCCAAAATATTTTTCACCTCTAGTGACAGATTCTGGGCTCTTTTGGTGAGTGTGGGGAGTCCCATCACCTCTCTAGGAAAGCTTTCAGGGGCAAAGAAAAGCCAACCTCTAACCTTTCATATGTAGATGTGTTGGCTCCTCTCAGCACTAAACAGCTGAAGATAACTGAGCAGCCTTTACCATAATGAGGCGTTTGATGGAGAAGCTGGGAGCAGCAATGGCCAGATCCCAAGAAATTTGCTGTGTAACAGCCTGTAGGAAAATGACACAACTGTGCCCACCCATCTGGTCATCACTGGGTTGTGGGAGCCTTCGATACGCTCTCGTTTTGTTCTCTGAGTAACAGTGCGATAGATACGCTGCAAATGAAACATTCCTCTACTTGAAGACAGCAATGTCTTTGTAGCTCTGACCTCCATTTTGGTACTCTGTGTGCTCCAGTGCTATCGGGGCCAAAAAGGCCCCTTTTCATTAATGTGGGGAGGAAATAACGTTAAGAAACATCCTATGCTGTCTGTCCATGGGTGAGGACACTGTGTGAGTGGTGAGTGAGCAGCGCTGAGAAATTCACCATTCCCTCATTTGGGTTTCTGCTCGCTGACATCGAAGCCTTCAGGATACGCTGTGGTTGCTTCCAAACTTTTCTTTAGAGTGATGAAAGCTGAAAACTTCTCTTAATAAGGGCGAAGACGGCTGTATTCATTTAACTCTAGGAGGATTATTTTAATAACAATAGTTATCCTGAGACCCAGGGAATAAATCACAAGTCCCAGTGGTGAGGATCATTTCTCAGTCTGTAATCTTGCCCTGTGTTTGCCTCCCGTCACGGTGTGGCTGCCACGGCCACCAGCACCTCAGGTTTTCTGCTCTTAACTTACATTAATTCGTCTTGCCGTTGAGACTGTGCACCAAGGATTTTTGCCTTTGGAACTGAACCTTTCACTTAGTGTGGCAGAGTGAAGTAGTGTTTGGTCTCGCAGCAATCTTGTGCGAACACAGACAAGGTATTTGCAACAGAAGGATTTTTGTGGAGTGGGTCATGTTGGAAGCCACTTTCACAGGAACTTTAAAATGATGCAAGAACCGAGGGCTTTCACAGGGGATATCCCTGCCCTTAAGCACCTTCAGGTGATGGTGCTACTGCATGTGAACTGGTTTGGGTGGGGAAAGGATCTGTTGCTTCTCTGCTCAGAAACCCCAGGAGCCTTCCAGGGTGGGAACCGGTGGCAGAAGGTGATGCTGGGGGTCCTGGGACTCCTGCTCTCCTGGAATGACAGCCTTCAACTCTCACTGTCTGCTCACTGATCCCCTGCTCCTGCCTGTCCCATCGGGGAGCTCATAGAAGGTGTCAATGGAAACTCTCTTCTCTGAGCGTATTTGTGTTAGTATTTTCTCTCTTGCATTTATTTTCCTGGTCAGCCTTCAGGAATGTTCCTCGGGGCCTTGCTGTTTAGCCAGTACTTGACCTCTGGAAGCCACTGAATTTATTATTACTAAGTAATCGCATCTAATCACCTCATTTTGTCCTGCTTTCTTACCAAGTGTATTTTGGGATCTCACAAAAACTTATTTATTAGACTGTACTTGTGAAGACAGCACGTGAGATGTTCCTTTTCTTCCACGTAGAACCATCCTGTAATCTTCATGAGCTTTAACGTCATCCAGGGGCAACTCCCTAACAGATTTGGCCAGCACCACTGTTACCGTGAAGGTGGCTTTTTTGCCTTATGGTCTTGGTTCCTTCTTTTCTACGCACAGATATGATTGTGCCAGGAGAGCATTTTGGGATTCCCTCCAAGGATTACTCATATTTGCCAGATCCACCTATGGCAAAACCAGGCCAGGCTGTTAGAATGTGTGTCATTTGGGCTACTTAATGTTTTATCCAGTAGTTGCTGGATTTTAGCTGGTAGCCTTTATGCAGGAGCTGGCTTTTGCTTCCCCTGTTTGTCCACCTAACAACAAACAGAAACCCCAGGTGCAGTTGGAGGGTGTCTCCATTCATGGTTTTGCTGCCACCCTGTCTTTCCATCTGTCTTGGTTTTATTACTGGGAGTGGGAGGTGCCCATAGTCATCTTTCAGAAAGCAATAGCACATTATTCCTGCCACTGACTCTGCCTCCTGGCTGGTTTCTGGAGTCCTCAGGCTTGGCTTGCAGCAGCCCATGGGAGCATGGGTGGTTAATTAGTGTGAGCCGCACCACTCCCGCATTTTAATTTCCTAGATAGTCCCTGGTTAATCTCCATTTCAATTATAGTTTTGCTGTTGTAACGCTACAGCTACAGCTGGGACTTGGTTTTTTATTGGTGCATAGTTGCCTTTCTCAGGGGCTTTGGAGATCTCGGAGCTGGTGGGATGAAGCATGAGAGAACTGAGGGGAAACACTTTTAACCTGGAAACTGGGCTGGGAGGATTCCTCAGGGAGCAAGAACCGGTCTGGTCAGGTACCGCAAATAACACCCATTGTGGTCTTCGAGGGCATCACATACGGAAAGTCAGAGAGGAGGAGGAAGTTCCTCCTGCTTTACCCAAAGTAAGATCTTCCTGCTGGGAAGTTCATCATTGATAGCGATGTCTGCTGTTGGATCTGGCGTGGCAGCTCTCAAACAGTGGTGTGATGAGCTAGAACACACAGCTGGAATGGAAGTTGAAAAGAGTTGTAGCTGCAGTTTTTCGTCTGCTCAAGACACTCCTTCCAATTCTGTCCCTTTCCCCAGCATTTTGTTGCTAACATCTATGTCCTTTGTCCTGTCCTTAATGAACAGCTTGTTTGGAGCCAGGAGCAGCCCTCTCTGCTGGGTGCGTACCAGAGGTGTCTGAAGAAGAGTTGCCTTCCAGGTTAATGAGAAAGTTTAGGGGGAGGCAGTTGTCCCCACTTAGGGATTCAGTGAGTAAAGCTGAACAGGAGGGTCTAAATAAAAGCATGAGCTGTGTGTTTCCAGGTTGAAATCAGCCTTGTTAGGATCGGGGCTCCGTAATTTACCGAATTATTTCCTGATATTCACAGATATTACCTCCTAAGAGAAGATTATTATCAATGCTTTAGTGCTCCCCTGGGGCTTCAACAACAGGGTGACCTGTAGGAAACCTCAATGGGCTCATTCCTCTCTATTTAAATTCCTTTTGTCAAAACAGGAATAACTCTTTGGATAGGGAAATGGTTTTAGCAGGATCCTCTCTGCTCAGCAGTGGTCTGGCTTCGCTGGATCCAGGCTGCCTGCCCCACAGGGAGAGAAGGTGCTTTTCAGCCCTGTGAGCAGCGGATATGCTGCCCCTTGGCAGCTCCTGCTCCTCCTGCTGCCCTTCCCTTCACGGCTGGCACGGACGAGCGTGACACCAGCGCGTCGGCATGGCCTGTGGCTGCGCAGCGCACTCACCAGCTTTAGCAAAACACTCGGCTTGGACAGATGCAGCTGCGGAGCTGTGATTAATCGGGGAAAAATTTTAACAACCTTAAATGGCAGTAAATTTGTTTTGGCAGGTGAAGGCTGAGAAAGCACTGATGCCATGTAGTGGAGTGCAATCTGGAGAGTTTGAACCAGGGCTTATCTGCCGGGATGCTTTCTCGTGCTGTCTCCTGTCTCAAACTCTTGCTGGACTGGGAGCTTCAGTATGGGAATATCATTTTTACAGATCTTTCTAACCCATTTGCCATCCATTTCAGAATGGGGAATGCCATTTTTCAGATTCTTACTGAAAGTTGGAAGTACCATTGCTGCTTCTTTCAGAGAATGCAATGCACGTGCTTCTGGGTAAAGAATAAAATATGCTTTGAACTGACATGGTGACAGCTACAGCTTTATTCTGAAGTTTGTCTTTCCAATGCATAAAACCTGGCATTGCAAATAATGCTGGATATCTGCTGTGAGGCAGTGGGATGAAGTGATGCATCGGCTGCCAGACTGATTTCTTTGAATGTTTCTGTGATAAGCTTCCTGAAAGTGAAAAAGTAACTGGGTTTATCAGAGATTTTTTTATAATAGTGTTCTGGATTAAGATTTGAGCTATTTAGGTTTAGTGAGACAGTAACACATGTTTAAAAGATCCTTGAAAACTGAGGGATGGGGAGAACTGATTACCACAACAATTTGAGCAACACTGGAGATTGAAAAGCTCCAGATTATCAGCAGCTCTGCTGCTGTATTTTGCTTTGAACAGGAATTTAGTTTTGATTTCAGGAGCTGATTGCTGGCATTTCTCTTTTTGAATCTTTCCTTGTTGGCCAACAAGAGTTATTGTTGGTGCATCATGGAAGTTTGTTTATTCACAGAGGATCTGTTCAGGCAGAAGACGCTCACCTGAACCCAGGTTTTAAATACTGTGGGAAACTTTTGGTCTCTTTCTCTAATTGCTGAACTGAAAATGCCTGTTGAATGTTTATATGATACTGTTATTGCCTGGGATGCACGATGTGTGCAGCCGACAGTCGTAGTGACAGCACTGCTTGTGATTGTGGCATTGCCCCGTGTCCTTAATCCTTTCTTTAACTGCAGAAGGTGACCCCTGAGCTGTTTTCTTACCAATGCTGTGCTGAAAGTCAGTGTAGGCTACAGACACGGAGCAGCTACTGAAGACTAAGTGTTAGAGTAAGTGTTTTCCCTGTAAAAAATAATAGCGTTTATTTCCTACAGTCAATCTTTCTGCAAGCAGACAAGTTGTTAGTCTGGCAGGATGCAATTCCATTTTCCGTAGTAGTTTGGTTTCCTTTTGGCCTGAGGGCTAAAGCTTGTCAGTAGCTGTGGACTGGATCGATGTGCAGCTTGCTTTTATCTATAGTAAATGCATCAAGAGAACTTAAAGGTACTAAAAGTATAGGCCCATCTGTGCATCATTTTCAGTCACATTTTGTGGCCTCATGTGATCGCTGAAGTTCTTGGTGCAAAGAACCAGCTGGCAGGCACTTTGGGTTTTTTAACAAGGTGTGAAGACACAGCACAAATCTGAAACAGCCAAGAGATTGGTATGGCTTGAAGAATTTATTCTGTTAACTTCAAATTTCAAGGCAGCTCTAACATGAGATGTGCTGATTTCTTCAGTCAGTTTGGGTAGGGGCCACGTTGTGCGAGGTGTGGTGATTTGGCATCAGAGTAAAGTTTCTAACAAGGCAACAGCTTGGCCTGGGCTCTGTTGTGGCAGTGGCATCGGTGTCTGTGCACACAGAACGGCACAGGGGAGGGGTGTTTATAAAAGCCCCATTTCTCTATTTGCTGTTTCATGATGACCGTGTCTCGTCCTCCTCGGTTCCTTTGCTGCTGGGTGACTCTTCTGAGTGCCGGCAGCCAGGCAAATGAGAAAACAGTCAGGAAAGCCTTCTGTTTTCCTCTTCTCCAAAGTGCTTTGAGGCTGCAGCTCACAGCTCCTGTCTGTCATGTTCTGGTTGAAGAGCTCCAAGAGGTTCTACTCGGTTGGCGTGGGCTCTACTGAGCCTGAGACGAGCGTTCTGTGGCCTTTACCCACGGCAAGACAGGGTCCAGCCTGGGTGTTCAGAGGATCAAGAGGTCTCTTATTGCTGGCTCAGTAGCCACACCTGAGATGTCTTTAAATCCTTTTCCCTGGTACTGAAAAGGCTTGTTAAGAACCTCCTTAAATTCCCTTTTACTTTATTTTCCATGATTTTTTTTCTTTGCCCTAAATGGAATCAAGGCAGCCTGGAATAACGTGTGTGGAACTCACAGGCCATTTTTGTTGCACTCGGTTTTCCTTTGAGACGACCTTTAAGCCTTGTGTTGGTTGCTTTTCCATTTAGGGAATCCTTAAACTATTTGGTATTATTGGAGGGGGAGGCTTAGACAGAACCAGAATTCTGAATGTTTCTTCACTGATACTAAGTTGCCTTCTCATGTGTCTTTCAGAACCTGGCACAGGCAGTGCTATAAACTGGGCTGTTCTCGGGGAGGTGGCAGCAGAGGCTGCGGTGGGAGCTGCCCTTGATGTGAGAAGGTCTGTGGGGAGAGCACGGTGGCAGGGACTACTGAGAGTGAGTGCTCGGCTGCAGCAGGAGAGAGGAGAAAAGGTCTGGCGCTGAAAACATTGCGTGTTCCCTGAAGTACGCTGGAGATACAGGATTTCTCAAGATCCTGGATGCATTTTATGTTTTGGAGAAACTGTGCCTTAGGGCAGCACCAGGGAAGGTTCTGGAGAGCTGCTTCTCATTGGGTCATTCTTGACCCCTTCCTCACGCATTCAGATTCTAGGATGGCAAAGCCTGCTGAGAACTAGATCAGATCAGGAGCACTCAAGAGTTTTGCCTTTGCTCATCAGTGCATCTTGGAGTTAGACATTAGCATCTAATCCTGTATCAGAAACATTGTTTTCCTCCTCTTGGGACATTTTATGGTTTGTATGAACTAACTGTTCAGATGATGTTTCACTGCTGCATTAAATATAAACCCTGGTTTCCTCTGAGCTCTCCAACCTTCACGTCCGTATTGGTGAACAGGGGGCAAAGGTGCTCCTGGAGCTCATTGCTGCGCTCTTTGCAGCCATAGGTGCCGGTCTTTTCTCCCAAGTGACAGGCAATAGGACAAGAGGAAATGGCCTCCAGCTGCGCCAAGGGAGGTTCAGATTGGACATTAGGAAAACCTTCACCTAAAGGGTCATCAGGCACTAGAACTGCTGCTCAGGGAGGTGATTGAGTCCCCATCCTTGGAGGTCTTTAAAAGACAGGCAGAAGTGCTTAGGGGAATGATTCAGTAGTGGACAGGTACGGTTGGGCTTGATGATCTCAAAAGTCTTTTCCAGCCTAGTGATCCTACCATTCTGTGTTTCTATGCTCCATCTGTGCCCCTTCCCTCCCTGGCTTGGGACAGCGTGGCTGGAGCAGCACAGAGAATGCCCTGGCATGAAGATCCCTCTGTCCTAAGAAGTAAGAGCAGTCCTGCAGTCTAGTCTGATGCCTGTGTGAAACTTTCACTGAACTTCTCAGCCCTAAGACAAAGTTGGAAAAGTTATCAGCCATGGAGCAATTAACTTGCTAAATGTGGTTTTCCATGTAAAGCTGTTATAGTTCTCTGGCATCAACTGTCTCCTTGGGAAGCTCAGGTTAGTGTTACGTGGTCAAAACACTTGCTATGTATTTCCTATGGTTTATCAGGCACTAGAGGGGTGAACCAAGTCAGTGAGTTGCTAACAGAGCCCCTGCAGAAGCCTTAGACAAGTGGGCTGAGGGGCTGATTTCCAAAGTTGTGCTCCTTTTACTGAAGGTACCACCTAGAGTTAGTTTACAATGGAGGAAGGTGCAGCTCTTTCTGCTGGAACAGGTTACTGGAACTCGTTTACAGCTATATTGTTGTATTTGTTTCCTTCAAATCTATACAGGATGCTTGTTCTTTCAACCTCCTGCTTTTTATGATGATTATAGGTTATGAGTGCCAGCTGTGAAGGACGCAATGCCTGTAATTGCTGTTCTCCTGGGAGTGTCCAGCAGCCTGTGTCCTCCTCTCTGTCAGTTGATTTCATTTGAAACAGACTTTTGTTTGGATGCCTCACCGAATAAGCTGTCAATAGTTGAAATAATATCTTATTCCCAGAGTAAGTGGTGCTGACAGAGATCCTGCTTGCTTGTCTGGCTGGTTCTGTGGTCACTGCTAACAACTTGTCTCCGCTTATGCTGCCCATTCTGCTCCTGAATTGCTCGATCGCGATAGATCTGCTCATGCTGGCTGCTTGGGTTGGTTACCCATTGATGTCATGTACACAAACAACTGCTTGCTTGACTGTTCTGCACCCAGGCTTGTCGATACTCAGGGTTATCTCATTCCTCCAGTGCTCCTGTGGACTTCCTGGGGGGATCTGGACTGGCCCACGTCCCACCCAAGGACAGGTTGAGAGAGTTGGGATTTTTCAGCCGAGAGAAGTCTCCAGAGAGACCTTAGAGCAGCTTCCAGTACTGAAAGGAGCTGCAGCAAAGCTGGGGAGGGAGTTTTTACGAGGGCCTGGATTGTTAGGATGTGGGTGAATAGCTTCAAATTGGAAGGGAGAAGATTTAGATTAGACATTAGGAATAAATTCTTCACAATAAGGGTGAGGAGTCCCTGGCCCAGGTTGCCCAGAGACGCGGGTCCTGTATGAGGACAGGCAGAGAGAGTTGGGGTTGTTCAGCTGCCAGGAGAAGAAAAGGCTCCAGGGAGACCTTAGAGTAACCTTCCAGCACTGAAAGAGCTCCAGGGAAGCTGGGGAGGGGCTCTTGGTCAGGGAGTGCAGGGATAGGATGAGGAGGAATGCTTTTCAGCTGAAAGAGGGGAGATTGAGATGAGATCTTGGGCAGAAATGTTTTGCTGTGAGGGTGGGGAGGCCCTGGCCTAGGTTGCCCAGAGCAGTGGATGCTGCCCCATCCCTGGAGGGGTTCAAGGCCAGGCTGGATGGGGTTTGGAGCAACTGGATCCAGTGGGAGGTGTCCCTGCCATGGCAGGGGTGGGACTGGATGGGCTTTGAGGTCCCTTTCAACCCCAACCATTCTGTGATTCTGTGATTTAATGGTGGGAATGCCAGCAGAGACCACCTGCCTGACTTTGGGATAACCGTGGTTAAAACTCATAGACTAGCCGGACTTTGCTTCTGTTGCTTGCAGTCGTGAAGGCAGTTGTCTAACGATTTTTTCAATTAAGGCTGGCTACAATGTGAGGGAGGGAGAGGAACACAACGGGGCCATGCGCCGACTCCAGGGTTCATGAAGCAGCAATAAAAGCACTATTATAAGTGAGCAACGGCTTGTAAAGGGTCACAATCTGCTAATGTAGGTTACTGGGTCGATACTATAGATTTACTAACGGTTCCTTAATCTGTTTGGATATTTTGACAGCCCTTTCAGTTTGAATGTGAGGAATTGGTCCCTTGTGCAGTTTTGATTATTTCTATGGGTCATTTTAATAGTTGGAAACCTGTCGAGTACCACTGAGCTGCATGGCACACTGCTGCTTCGGATCAAACTGTGAGGCTAACAGCCTTGATAACTGCAGTGGGGTACAAGTAATCGTCATCCAAGAAAGCTGTAGTTTGAAAATGGGTGACACTGCCTGGCCAGTGTGGAGATATGGTTCAGAAGCCTTTAAAATGCTACGGAGATGATCTGAGAGCTGGAGCACCGCTGCTATGAGGGCAGGCTGAGAGAGTTGTAGGTGTTCACTTTGGAGAAGAAAAGGCTCCGGGGAGACCTTAGAGCAGCTTCCAGTGCTGAAAGGGGCTGCAGGAAAGCTGGGGAGGAGCTCCTGATCAGAGAGTGCAGGGACAGGACAAGGGGGAACAGTTTTCAGCTGCAAGAGGAGAGATTGAGATGAGATCTTAGGGAGAAATGTTTTCCTGTGAGGGTGGGGAGGCCCTGGCCCAGGCTACCTGGGGAAGTGGTGGCTGCCCCATCCCTGGAGAGGTTCAGGGCCAGGTTGGATGGGGCTTGGAGCAACCAGGTCCAGTGGGAGGTGTCCCTGCCCGTGGCAGGGGTTGGAACTGGATGGGCTTTGAGGTCCCTTCTAACTCAAACCATTCTATGATTCTATGAAAATCCTACCTTGATACCTTTGTTATAGACTGCTTATTGGCATGTCTGAAAACATCACACCTGCCCATCTTCTTAACCTTACATCATAATTACATGTTTACAAAGCAATTGGTGCTATGGAGAAACTGAGAACCACAGCAAGAGCCTGTGCTTAATTCACCAGTTGCACATTTCTGTGCAGGTTTCGAACACACTGTGCTTGTGATATATCTCAGTTCGTGCATTCACCATTGGTCAGGGCAACATGAGGTCTGTGGTTTCATCTGGTTGTGTGTGTTTACCCCACAGAGGTTGTGGTTAGCAAGAAGAAAGGGCGCTCTGTTTACTAACTGTTGACGAAAGAGGTGTGTGACACAGTCAGTGTGGTTCCACCTCGCTGCTCATACCAGTGGAGCTTAGTCCTGTGTTCTCCTTGGAGATCTCTTTGGAAATTGAGTTAAGGCAGGTGATCAGAGAGGGGATGAGGGAACAAAGCAACCTGAACTCACCTGTTTAAAGCAGGAATAGGAATGCTGACCTTGTTGAGAATGGGGATCGGGAAGGAGGGCAGCAATAAATGATCAAAAAGATTCCTGACTTTCTGAAAGGTTCCCTGATCCATGGAGGTGTCGTTCCATGCTGTGTATGCTGTGGTACAGTTTGTAAACGGTGCTTCATGCTGTCAGCTTCTGCACCCCAAATCCTGCTGTTCCAACCTTAATGATTCCATGATTCTAACCCTTGTTGTTAGCATCATCTTCTTTCCCTACTTAATGGGAGAGATGGGAGGCTTAAATGCAAGAGTCCAGCAGCAGTGAGTTAATGTTTAGATTTAGCAATATCTATTCTATTTCCTGTACATTTAATCCTCAGTTGCCCTGAATGATCCGGTTGCAGATTAACCACGCCATTGATAAAGGTGTGTGTGAGCCCCGTTCAGGAGCGGCTCCATCCTGGCAGCGCTGAGCAGCCTAGGTGTGGTGCTGGGAGGATGCACCCAGACTGCTTTGAGTCTGGGGAGCCCTATCCCTGTTTTCTCACCGTGTGAAGCTCCAGGTGACACCGCTGCAGAGCTGAGGTGGCTCCAGGCAGGGCTGGTCCTTGCCTTCTACCGCTGTATCCTCAGAGCAGGGAGCACAGGGAGGAAGCTGCAGAGATCTGGCAGGAGGTGAACCCCACTTCTGCAGCGTGGACACCACACAGGACAATGTTAAGATCTCTTTATATAGTCAGGGGCAACCTGGTCAGTGCAGGTCAGGAATCAACCCCAAAATTCCACCTGCCTGAATATCAGAATGTCGCCATTGAGTGGAGGGCTCATGGTGGTGTGCTGGTTAACCCTGCTGCAGGGCCAGCAGGCTGGAGAAGCAGTTGCTGCTCTCTACAGGGGTTTGGCAACGTGGCTTTGTCCTGCAGGGCTGCTCAGATTAAATAAATGGAGCCTGGCCAGTGTTCAGGTGCCCTGTGGGAGCTGCTGTGATGTGTGGTGCAGCATGTGGTCTGCTGGAGAACTGTGGGAGTGCACATGCACTGTTAAGGAAGATCTCTCTCCCAAGGCTGGTGGAACATCTGCTTAACAACAAACGAGTGGTTACGCTGTGCTTGTGAACTGCTTTGCATCATTTGAAACAGGAATCTCCCCACAGCAGATCAGAAAGGTGGTGCAAATGTTGCTGAGGTAGCCTTAGTGTCAAAGCAGGATTCATAACAGTGGTGATGGCACAGCTAGGGGAGGTAGTGCTCCTCCTGGAGATGCCTGGATCACCTCGTGGGTGAAATCCAGTTATACGAAGTGCTGAGCGATTTGTGCACAGATGAGTAATGTGCTGTAAATTGCAAAGTCATGGATCAGCGACAGAGGAGGATTAGAGGACACTACATGGGCTGCATGATACCAGGCACCAGTTCAGTGTGCTCCTAGAAAACGTCCATAAGGCTCAAGTGGGAGGAGATGGAGCCACCAAAGGCAAGGAAACGTTGATGTGACCTCATAAAATATTAACAGGCTTTTGGTTTAATAACTATAAACAGGTTTGCTTCCCTGTATTTAAAATAGGAAAAATTAGAAGCAGTAGCAATGGATGTGGTGATGGAGTTGCTAGAGGTTTGGGGAAGGGCAGTAAGTAAAGTTTGACTAAAATAGAAACAAACCCTCAAGCCTGAGCTGAGGGAATTACACTTTCCTGTTCTCTCCTTTCCTTCTAGCCCTCCTCCTCTCCCTGCTTCTCCTCACTTCCTTTTATCCCCACGGAAAAAGGGGAAAGAAAGAGTTTAGGGAGTAGTGCTGGTGGTAGAGGGGAAATTGTGAGTTACCACTGCTGGCTGGTTGCACAGGCTGGTTTGACGTATCGATCCTGTATTTTAGGGCTTCCACTTGGTGTCTGCAAAGCAGGAATCCTCCATCCTTGTACATTGCTTTAGCTAGTGGGTGTCTATTGTTCTCTCTTCTAGAGCTGGAGGAACCTCAGCCCACTTGAGAAGTTTTCAGGGTGAACCGATGCTTCAAATGGTGCTAAACCGTTTTGGGTTCTTGGCCTGTCTTGATTTAGGTGACATCAACAGATTTGGACTAAGGAAAGGATTTTTCTTGTATCAGGTTACCAGACAGCTTGGAAGGGTTTTTGTGTGGCCCATTTCCTAGAACCGTTGGCGTTTTCACTGCTGAGCTGTGGTTCTTTTAGGAGTGAGGCAGAATTTCACTACACAAATAAGGAGCTTCAAAAGGTAAAGCTTGCTTGCACGCAAGAAAATAGCAAAAATAATTAGCTGGGTTTTATCTACCCTGACCTGATATTTCGAGAACTGCAGATATGGAATTAATGCCTGCCCTTGTTTCCTGGCCTTTGCTTATCGGTGTTCACGCCCTGTGCACCGTAGGAGCAACCCCTCAAAGCCTGGGGTTTTCCTGTGTGTAGGGCTATTTCCTTAGCGGCTGATGCCAGGCTGTGCTCCAGTTAAAAGGCCAAGGAATGGGAGCTCGAGATGAGTGAGGATATGAAGTGTCAAATTCTTTTGTTCTTCTCAAAGGACAAAGCTGTGAACAGGAAATAATGGCTTTATTTCTTTTCCTGTAAGTCTCTCATGAATATATTTAAGAGGAAAAGAGTCATTTTATAGATACATTCCTCTCCCCTCTTGACAAAAGTGGGATTATAGTAGTTTTGTTGCACTGCATGAAAGAGCTCTGAACGAAACACTTGAACCCTCTCCTTACCTGCGAGTCCCACAGACCATCTCCTTGTGTCCCAGAGCTGTAGGTGCATTCCCTTACTGGATGTAGAAGGGATGATTTCATTAACCAGATTCAGTTTGAAGCAGGCCAGAATAGTGTGTGCAGTATTTCCTAGGAGGAACTTTGTGTAGATATAAACTTGAATGGTTACTTTTATATATAGATATAAAAGACCATAAAAATACTATACTTGGTGCATATGCTGTGTATACACACAGTCTTAGCCCAGAGGGCCAACCGTATCCTGGGCTGCATCAAAAGGAGCGTGGCCAGCAGGGCAAGGGAGGGGATTCTGCCCCTCTATTCCTCTCTCATGAGACCTCATCTGGAGTATTGTGTCCAGTACTAGAATCCTCAACAAAAGGAGATGGAGCTGTTGGAACGGGTGCAGAGGAGGCTACAAAGATGATCTGAGGGCTGGAGCATCTCCCATCTGAGAACAGGCTGAGAGAGTTGGGCTTGTTGAGCCTGGAGGAGAGAAGGGTCCAAGGAGACCTTACAGCGACCTTCCAGTACCTGCAGGGGCTACAAGAAAGCTGGGGAGGGACTGTTTAGAAAGGCCTGGAGTGATAGGGCAAGGGGCAGTGGGTATAAACTGGAGAGGGGCAGATTTAGACTAGACATAAGGGGAATTTCTTCATGACAAGGGTGATGAGGCCCTGGCCCAGGTTGCCCAGGGAAGCTGTGGCTGCCCCATCCCTGGAGGTGTTCAAGGCCAGGTTGGATGGGCCTTGGGCAGCCTGATCCATTGGGAGGTGTCCATGGCAGGAGGGTTGGAACTGGATGATCTTTACGGTCCCTTCCAGCCCAAACTATTTTATGATTCTGTATAGTTGTGGCTTTTGTATCACTATGCTTTACGTGTTTAAAATGCAAATAATAAGGGTTATATGTGATGAGAGTTTGAGTTCTGTTACTGACAGGTGTGGAGAAGAATGTTGTGGTTGAGGCAGGTCTGGACAGAGTTGTGTTAGGTAACAAGCGGCCACTTTGGGGTGAGGATGTCAGCCTTGCTGCTGCTTCTCTCAGAGAAGTGTGCGTGCCCTCAGTTGTCATTGCCCATTGGAAGGTGATCGCTGAGTGTGTCAGGGAGCTGATAGGTGAACATCTCTAAGCTTCTCATTATCAGTAATTTAATGCTATCGAATTATTCCAACTGAACAGCATTTCTGAGACACCCCTGCTGCAGAATAAGTGATCGGTTAAATGTGGGAAGGATAATACAAGCTTCGGCTTGAAAAACATAGAGAAATAATATAGAAAAGAATTTCCATATTATTGGATGATCTTTAAGGTCCTTTCTGACCCAAACCATTCTATGATTCTATGATAGATGACTTCCTGTATATTTTTGAAGACTTTAAAGAGATTGCTGGTCTCTGAGTGCCAGACTTCTTGATTCAAAGTGCATTTCTTTGTTTTGTTTCTGCTGTTCAGCAAGGGTTGCTCACAGAGGAAGAGAGAACATAGCTGCCTTCAGAGGAGGTGGTGGCCTAGCTCCTCTGATAATTAAACTGATGGCTAAAAAAAAAAAAAGCTTATTTTACTACAGACTTATTTAAATTAACTGGCAAACCTGTGCTGTTATTGGAAAGGACAGTTACTTTCAGCCATTATTTGAAGCTGCAATGTGTCTGTGGTAGCCAGAGCAGTGTTGTCTGGAAGGGACCTGTGGAGGTCATTTTGGCTGATGCCCACCTTTGTTAGACACGGGGAACATTGATTTCCAGGTTGACCCCATCACAGAATCATAGAATAGTTTGGGTTGGAAGGGACAGACCATCTGGAAGATCATCCTGTTCCACCCTCCCTGTAGTGGGCAGGGACACCTCCTCATGGATCAGGCTGCCCAAGGCCCATCCAACCTGGCCTTGAACACCTCCAGGGATGGGGCAGCCACAGCTTCCCTGGGCAACCTGGGCCAGGGCCTCCCCACCCTCATTGTGAAGAAATTCCTCCTTGTGTCTAGTCTAAATCTGCCCCTTTCCAGTTTACAGCCAGTGCCCCTTGTCCTATCACTCCAGTCCCTCTACAGCTTTCTTGTAGCCCCCTCAGGTACCAGAAGGTCACTATAAGGTCACCTCGGAGCCTTCTTTTCTCATGAATGAAATGAGCAGTGGGACAGCTTCCCTCCATGCTGCTGGGTTTGAGTGTGTAATCAGATCTGCCAGAGCAGAGAGTGTGCAGTGACCCCACTCTGGGCTGAATTGGGCTTTCAGTAAACAATTAGTGGCTGAAAACTTTGTTACTGAACTTTCTGATGAACAACACAGCGTGGCTTTGGCCAGCAAACAACACAGGAGTAGAAGCCTCTTGTGCTGATGTGCCCTCTGAAAAGATCCTGGTTTAAGTAATTTCACTGGTTCTGAATTCAACAGGTCTGGAATTAAACATGTGATGGCATGACCATAGTTGTCTTGGCTTGTGGAAGAGGAGTTGTAGGTATTTTACAGGTCACCCACCTGTGAATTCTGGGAGGTGTTTGTGCTGTGTCCAAGTGCTGTTTGAACAGTCTCTCAGCTTCTGAGCTATCCTGACGGAAAAAATACGCGGGGTCTGAAGGAAATAAATGGACACAGTCTTTCTGGTGATGATTTAAAGCAATAAAACAAGCAGCATGTAAATCAAGTAATCTGTCTGAACTATGAAAACCTTTAACTCCTTTTCCATATTGCTAATATTCTCTTGCATTAGCGTTGTTTAACAATGCAGTACGGTTGGCATTTACAACTTCACTCCTTTTGCCATGAATGATGGATGTGTAAATAACAGTTCCTACTGCTCCGAGGTTTTCTCATTCAAAGAAGGGGAAGGTGAAGTACTTATGACTGTGTGCAAATTCATTTGCTTACATTGCCTATCCTACACCGCGCTTCCGTATCCACAAGGGTGTTTGAAGCGTTCCTTGTGTCGATACTTCTCCTCTTCCCTTTTGGAAGTTGTACTTTCAGTCTGGGGAAGGAAGATCCCGATACTGAAGCTGCCAGTTCAGTCACTTGTGGCTTTAGCTGAAACCGCTGCACGTGGTTTAGTAAAAAAAAACCCTTTATTTCTAAACCAAGTTTTCTATAAAACATTAGTTGCTCTTCAACTGGAAGGACAAACCTTGTGTATTTCCCAGGCCTTTCCACAGGGATCCGTGTACCTCATCTCCTTTCTGTAGGGCGTGCGGTTTGTCTGGCAAGGTGTTCGCTGCTCGGTTCCTGCTGATGGGGAAAGGCTGTAAGGTGGAGAGAGGATTTCACCGCAGTTCTGGTTCGGGTTGCCCTTAGGTGAGATGCAGCTTTTCCAACGCAAAACTGGAAATACACAAAAACAATCCAGCAAACCTGAGCCAAATCTGCAGCCATGAAGTGGGAAGCTTTTCCTGACTAGACATGTCTTCAAGGAAGCACGAGGAAAAAATCCTTTCTTTCCACCTGAACAATTAATGGGTGTATTGTGGGGAAACCTATTGGCTGTGTGATTTGCGATCTTAGTTTTCTGCCCTCTGTTGCTAATGGCTCGTTAGCGGGCTGAAGCTGTTGGGGTCTGTCTTGCAGGGCATTGTTAGTGGCAATTGGAATGGACTGTCTCTTGCCATCCCTCCAGCAGACGTGGCAGAGGGAGCCTCTGCCAGAGGCGCTGGATGGGCAGCTGTAGGTGGAACATCTTCATCTGCTGCTCAGAGACTCGGCAGTTTGTCTGCTGAAGCCCGGCGTCGGTAATCTAATGCGCTGTGAGGACAATTCGCGAGCCAAAACCACAGGAGCTGTGTTAGGTCACAGTGCTGTAAAACACATAAATGCCTAAAGGAGTCTGCCTGCTGCATGGCCAGAAAGCACAGAGTCTAAGGGCTGCATACTCGATGTTTGTGTGTAGCTGAGGTAGTGGAGATTGCTGCAGTAATTCTAAAAGAAACTCTGATTAGGCAGAAACCTAAATCGTATTTGTGCATTATGTGCGTATTTTGCTTAATTACTTTGCGTTGTTTTTGCATGACTTCCATGGCTTGCGTTAGTATAAATAGAGCATTACTTTTATTTTAGATCTAAAGTAATCAAAGGGCTGAGCAGGCCTTCTGGAATGCTTGTGGATGGTGTGCTCTGTGCTGGGCTACAGATGATCTTGGACCTTGGAGCCCTGTATCAGAACAATAGTGTATTGAGGAGGCTCCGGCAGCATTCACAGATCAGCACTGGGCATGAGCTTAACAAATGCAGAATATTCCTTTACAGCTGAACAATGAAGCATCTGAACATCAGTGTCTCACGGCCAGCTGACTGCAAAAGGGCTCTCCAAGCATTTCCAAAGCAAACCCGTGAACTGCCGTGATCATTCCTTGGCACCCAAGCTTGTGGAATAGATGGGGGTGTAGGTAGATGGCAGCATCTGTTAATTGTGCTGTGTATGCAGGAAACTGGGAAGGTTATAGTGCAAGAAATGTGGCTTAAATAAGGTGGAAAGTCATCATCGGTACAGTTGTTGATGTGGCTTCAGGGTTTGTTTGCTGATACAAGGACGCTGCTGTGCGAGGTGAATGGGTTTTGTTTCCTGAGGTTGCTGGAGAGGTTAGAAGGAATTCACAGGCTGTCAGTTGTGGTTGCTGTTTTTCTGCATGTCTCTTGTTTTTTCTGAGCTGCAGGATTTTATTGTTCCTTCAGCACCCCTCCAAAGAAAAGTTGTTACTCAGCAACATGAGCTTATCCTCCTCTGGACACTCTTCAGACACACTGACTGTTGCACTCTTCATGCGCGACTGAACCAGGGCGCTGGGATCGGATGGCGTCTTCTGCACGACCACCAGCCACTAGTCTGGTTCTTTCCTTTCATGCTCCAATTTTGTCCACCAAGACATTTGGAGATAGTGGTGTATAATCTGATGACCAGTGCTAAACACTCAGTTTTGAAGGCTGAGATAATCATGGCATGGCAGGTTACAGCTAATGTGGACACGAGGTTTGGAAAGAGGAGGTGGTGAATGAAGTCTTAAGTACCTGAATGCTGTAACACCAAACTGGAAGGAACAGAATGGATCATGAAGTCAGTTACTGGTCACTGCAGGAACCCAAGTCATCTAAATATACCCATAAAATAAGTTTGGCAGTATCTGGCAGGGGTCACCGGTCCTTGTAGTCTCCATTGAAGTGCTCTTCCAGTACTGCTTTCCTGACAGCAAGCTTTCATTTCAATCCTGTATTGGCCAGGGTAAGTCCCATCCCATTTTACTTTTATAAGAACCTGTGTAGCTATTTTTTTAGTTAGTTCTTCTGGCTACCTGGTAAGATGACGGCCATCTACTGATGGGTTCACAGTGTGATAACTTCCACTTTTCCCTCCTTCTCAGTAGTTTAATGAGTCTTATGCATTTAAGTTGTGCAAACCTCATGGAGTTCAGCCAGGCCAAGTGCAAGGTCTGCATCTGGGTCAGGGCAATCCCAAGCACAAATACAGGCTGGGTGGAGACTGGATTTGGAGCAGGCCTGAGGAGGAGGATTTGAGGTGCAGGGGAGGAGAAGATCAACATGAGCCAACAATGTGCACTTGCAGCCCAGAAAGCCAAACCATGTCCTGGGCTGCATCCAAAGCAGTGGGACCAGCAGCGCCAGAGAGGCAATTCTCACCCTCTGCTCCGCTCTGGTGAGACCCCACCTGGAGCCCTGCCTTCGGCTCTGGAGTCCTCAGCACAAGAAGGACATGGATCTGTTGGAGCAAGTCTGGAGAAGGCCATGAATATGATCCAAGGGCTGGAGCACCTACTGTACGAGGACAGGCTGAGAGAGTTGGGCTTGTTCAGCCGCTTGGAGAAAAGAAGGCTGCAGGGAGACCTTACAGTAGCCTTCCAGAACTGAAAGGGAAAGGAAAGCTGGGGATGGGCTCTTGATCAGGGAGTGCAGGGATAGGATGAGGGGAACGGTTTTCAGCTGAAAGAGGGGAGAGTGAGATGAGATCTTGGGGAGAAATGTTTTGCTGTGAGAGTGGGGAGGCTCTGGCCCAGGTTGCCTAGAGCAGTGGTGGCTGCCCCATCCCTGGAGGGGTTCAAGGCCACGTTGGATGGGGCTTGGAGCCCCTGATCCAGTGGGAGGTGTCCCTGTCCATGGCAGGGGGTGGAACTGGATGGGATTTGAGTTCCCTTCCAACCCAAACCATTCCATGATTCAATGATGAAGTTAATTCTCTCACATGACAAACTCTGTGCTCTTCTACATGCATCCAGTTGACTTAATGTGTGATGGGAGCAGAGAGCTCAGAAGTAAGGTAGATTGTTCCTTCTTTTTCTTTGTACTGTTCTTTTATCAATCATGTGCTTTTATTTGGCAAACTGAATTGCTAGAGACTATGAGTGGATGTTAGTCTCTTGGCTGTTGCTGTCCCGTGCCTGTTCTCTTTCCTGGGTAGAAACAGGCTCATAGGATATTTCAGCCTCAGGAGGTCACTCGGGCAGCCCATGCTCAAAGCAGAGCAATATGGTTACTGCATTGGGATTTTACCGTGTTCCAGCCAGGCTTTTCACATGGAAAGGAGTAATTTCTTCATGAGGAGAGTGGGGAGGCACTGGCCCAGGTTGCCCAGGGAAGTTGTGGCTGCCCCATCCCTGGAGGTGTTCAAGGCCAGGTTGGATGGGGCTTGGAGCCCCTGATCCAGTGGGAGGTGTCCCTGTCCGTGGCAGGGGGTGGAACTGGATGATCTTTAAGGTCCCTTCCAACCCAGACTGTTCTGTGATTCTATGGTTCTGTGAAAGTGGGGGGCATTTTACTGCCCTGTGAGGAGAAAGCAGATGCGTCTTTCCTCTACCTGTGCTCGATAGCACCTTCCTCACGTGTGGGCTGGAATAAACCCTTTGCATTGTGTTGTCCCTGGGAGCTTTTCAAAGACCTGCTTGTCTCGTTATCTGTTTCAAGTCTTCTTGTGCCTTCTGCCATGCTTCTAGATGTGTAAAAGGAGCGTATGGTGCTTCCCTGCTGTCGGAGAGAGCTCGGTCTGACGCAAACAGCAGAGAGAGGTCAGCGACTCCTGGGTTTAGTGGCTTGGCGGTTTTTCAGCTCAAGGTTCATACTTCATGTTTAAGGAGAGGGATTTTAACGTTATGCCAGTTTCTAGCTACCCAGCTGCATTTCACAGTTCTAGCCTTTATTCCTTAGAGCTAGATTTAGCACCCATCGTTCATTTTCCCTTTCCATGCCCTTGCCCAGCGGGTTTGTGACGCTGCACGGATGAGTCGGGGGTCGGCTGTGGCAGAGCTGAGCCAGCCTTGTCGAATCACGGTCCCTTTGCTAAGCGTTGGTTTGCTGGGGGAGATGTGGCACTGGTCGCTCCTCGGTTACTGTTTCCTTTTGAAAAAAAAATTACATCATGACAAAAGACTCCCTTAACCTCATTTCAAAAGCTGACTGTCAAAATTGGAGATGAACGAAGCGTTCCTCACCCTGCCCTCGCTGCTCCCTCTGTACAGGAAAGGAGTGGTGCAGGACGCGCACCGAATGGCATTTCCTAAGCTGTTAAACTGGCAGCATCTGAAAAACCAAATACAGGCAGGACAACTGCAAGCCAAAATTTCACCTGCACATTAAAAGAACTTAAATTCCAGTTTTTCTGGCCTTCACGATGGATCAAAATGTTGTAGAGATGCCTTTTCTGAGTTGTGACAGATGCGGGTTGTTTTCCTAGCGCAGGGAGGGAGTCCTGACTGGACACTTCTTTTTCTGTTTTTTCAAGTGCAGCAAGAATATTTTAGCTACAGTTCTGCCAACAGAAATCCTGTTTATCCGAGTCCTCTGGTGAGGAGGATGATTTGCTGCAATACAGTTTGTGAGCAATTCACTGAAAGACTTCAAAGTCGTTCTTTCCTGCTTGACAGCTGAGTTTATCTCAAGATTCATCTAAAATAAAGTCTTTAAGAAGCCCCTAATGCTCAGTACAGACTTGGGATCGCATGTAAAAGGCACAACTGTTTGACATACACTGGGTGAAGTGTGCTGAAGCAAAGTCATGTTATGTCCCAAAGCACGAGAATAAGAGTTGTTCCTTTGTCAGTCCAACTGTCTATACATTCTTGCATTTAAATTACCTACACATTCTTGCATTTTAAGCAGGTAAATACCTTTTCCTTGCCAGAAGCCTACTTAAATTCCCTTCCTTAGTGAACACATCCTAAAGGCGGTCCGTGGTTATCCACATGTATCTCTTCACTAGCACCAGTTTTAGTTAATGCTTTCGTTTGCATCTGCAAAGAGGATGGAGTCAAAGCCTGCAGGAACGAAGAACTGGGAACACCCTTGGGGGAATAAGGCAAACTGCACAGGGCTGTTTGCAACAGGAGAAGGAACTGTCCCTCTGCTCAATGATACAGTACTTAAGGATCTGGGTTAGTGGCAGATAGGAATGGTTGGACTCGATGGTGTCAGAGGTCTTTTCCAATGTGATGATTCTATGATTCCCGCGTGCCGGAGCGGTGTGTGGCTGCTGGATCATCCACCTTCCCATGCACAAAGGAGGAAGGACGGAAAAGCAGAATGCTCATACTAAATATTCCAGTTTCCTTTGTGATTTGGAGTTAATGGGTAAGCTGGAAATAGATCATAGCTTGAAACCACCAGCTTTTATCCTTTTAGCTTTCTGTGGTGCTAAATTAGCTTCTGACTGTCTAGTGCAGGCCGAGGTGTATCAAACCCTCCTGTATCTGTCCTAAATTGTTTGCTTTTGAATTTTTTTTTAAGGTTTGCTTTACTTTAAGCCACTGATATAGGTTAAGCTGAAAGTCTGCCTTCAGCCACTGGCCGTGTTGGGAGTTCTTGTCATGAAGATGTGCTGGATCTGGAGCATCCATGTAGCTCCAGGGCGAGGGAAGGGGTGAGACCAGGGGCCTTCACTGAGCACCTGCTGATGCGGGTGACCTTTAGGGTGTATGTAATGCTGAATGGGATGTCTGCTGCCATCAGTGGTGGGAAAGGAGTAGTTTGAGATGGAGAAGATCTTTTCCCAGTGATCCATAAAACCAGTAGCTCTGCTTCAGTTCTCTTAAAGAAGCAGAAATGAGGCAACTGATAACTTGATGTGTTTTCTTGAGCAGTTGCTCTGCTCCTTGGGTATTGGACAGATGGAGGGGGAGACCGGCACAGCGTGTTTCTGTGGAGCCGTTTCTCACCCCAGTGAGGCCCAGCCTGCGATCTGGCTGCAGACGGTCCCTGGCAGCTGGCGCGGGTGGCTCAGACAGGATGCTGGGTTCTGGAAATAGCAGTGAGCCTGCGGTCTGCGATCCCGGCGAGTTTCTGTTTATCTTTTTGGCGCAGAGGAGTTACCGTATAAATGATTAAATAGAAATTCCCTTTTGAATCGGAGTTGCGGTGTTTGGAGTCGAGATTGAATGGTAGGATGCCTTTGTTTAACGGTCTGTGTTCTGCAGATGTTGTTTTGGAGTATGGGTTCCAAGCCTTGCCAGCTCGCTCTTTTCTTTATTTGTACTGAGTGCATTTGAAGTTGCATCATTTCCTCGGTAAGAACAGTTTTATTTTTGACTGGCATGTTTGTCAGGTGGGAGAAATCCTAAATGTGAGTGCTCTCTGGTGGTGAGGATTTCTGCTTCAGCTTTGCTTTCTGTGGTCTATTTTCCAGTGACAGTTGGATGTGAACATGGGATGTTGGGACTTCAGGGTATATTGTTTTTTTTCCAACTCCCTGAAAGTACAAACTACAAAACAAAGTCTTGGCAGTCATCTTTTCTAGACAATCCTTACGATCCCTTTCAGTGATTTCTATTCTGCATCTTACTGGTTGATGTTTTCTCACTGTCAATCTGCTTTATGAAGGTGATAAAAATAGGCATAGAAACCTCCTGAGAAAGAGCTGATGCTCCTCATCAAACTAACACACAGGGATTAAATACTGTGATTTTCCTTTTGGCTGCTGAGCTGGATTCCAGATGCCGGTGTGGGCTAAGTGGAAAATGCAGAAAACAGCAGCGCAGAAATAATTCACAGCATCATTAGGGGGATTATTTTCTCCTCCTAGCAGCAACACAAGCTGTCGGGATTGTCGGACACACAAATCGAGGTTTGACCATGGGTGCTGACCCCGGGAGTGCGTACAGGGGCTCCTCTTATCAACTCTGCTGTAGATTGCTTTTCACTACAAAAGTCCACTCCTATGTTGTCGTCTGGTTTTGGACCTTGCTTTGCAGCAGAGCAGTGGATTTAGCACAGCCTGCACCTCCCTCTTTGGGCTGCTGTCGCTGGTTGTTTTCTTAAGTTTTCATGAGTTCTTGGGCAAGCAAAACCATGGCTCTCGCACCAAGCTAGGAAAACAGGCGCTGCTGTTCTTGGCCTGCTGCTGCGCTGCCAGATGAAAAGAGGCTTTATCAGCGAGGAAGGGCGAGGAGCGACAGCTCCTTTTAGGAACATCAAAGCACAGCTCTGGAATTTTAGCCCCTGTGCTGAGAAGTAAAAAAAAAAAATGAATGGAGAGGTAAGTAGGGGTGTCAGTTCTTCAGGAACTCCATGTACTTAAGGCCAAGCTTGAAAGGTAGAATTATAGAATATGTGGGTTGGAAAGGACCTTAGAGATCATCCAGTTCCACCCCCTGCCATGGGCAGGGACACCTCCCATGAGATCAGGCTGCCCAAGCCCCATCCAACCTGGCCTTGAACCCCTCCAGGGATGGGGCAGCCACCACTGCTCTGGGCACCCTGGACTAGGGCCTCCCCACTCTCATCGTGAAGAAATTCCTCCTTATGTCCAGTCTAAATCTGCCTCTCTCCAGTTTATTCCCATTGCTCCTAGTCCAATACAAGCCTTTGTGAACCGTCCCTCCCGAGGTTTCTTGTAGCCCCTTCAGGTACTGGAAGTTCACTTTGCAAATGGGAAGATGCCTATTTGTCAAGTCTGGAGGTGGATATCTCCTCCCTCCTCTCCTGACTTTTGAGACAGAGACTGAAGTCACAACTCATCAGAATTCCAGTAAAACCTTTTACAGCTCGGCGTGGAGGCCAAGCATGAGAGCTGTTGTCTGAGCCGGTGCTGCCGGGGAAGTGAACAGAGGGGATGTGGGGCTGCTCTGTGGGGCAGAGCTAGAACCCCCAAGGCCGTGCTGTGCCCTGGTCGCGGGGCTGCTCTGAGCGGAGGGCTCAGAATGGCCGACGGTGGGTAAATCTGTAGGTTCTGCTCATGGGACAGTCGGGGACATTGAGCTGTCAAGGGAAGAAACTGAAACTGTGCTCTGCTCCTGCCTGTGTGCATAATTCATTACCTAAGGAAGAGGTCAGTGCTGGGCACTGGGACGGTGACTTGGCACCACACTTCAGCACGGGCCTCTTTGTTTTTCTCGGCAGCTAAAAGAAACCCCCTTAACCTCTGTGCTGACCAGGAACGCTCCAGCCGTGCACCTGGCAGTATGGTGTGGCTTAAAACCTCCTCCAGCAACTGCCGTGTCCTTATTTTTGTCATTATTAGTGCCTTCAGGGCAGTTTTGTGTCTGCTGTGCAGTGACTTTTGGAGAGCGCTCTGTATGTTTACCCTTGGGCAACTTGTGCTTCCAGATAGCCCGTGATGGGAAGGATCTGCCGATTCTGATGTCCTTGCAGAGGTCTCCATTACATATGTATGTCCTTGTGTGATTTGAACTCCTGAATGCAGGAAGCGCTCTGTGTGTTTGGTTTTTCTTAGGCTCTCCTATGTGTTTGCAGAGTCTCCCGTGCTCCTGAGAGGGTGGAAGATGAGCATCATAGTGGCAGACGATCTCTATGCACCCATTGGGGCCTTGCATGTTCAGCATCTTCCAATATCCTGATGTCTGCTTTGTGCTTCGAAGGATTAAAATTAGGGGTGGACAATGAGAATGACTGTACACATGAGGCTTTCAGGGTATTTAAGTCCCTCTTCTGGTTTCAGTGAATAAACTCTTGTATAGGAATTGGGCTGTGGTTCAGTATTTCATACCAGGCTTGTGTCCTGGTTGATTTGCATCGGTGCCTGCACTTTATTCGCACACAGAATCACACACAGAAGCACTAGGTTGGAAAAGACCCACTGGATCATCGAGTCCAACCATTCCTATCAACCACTAAACCATGTTCCTCTGCACCTCATCCACCCATCTTTTAAACGCCTCCAGGGAAGGTGACTCAACCCCCTCCCTGGGCAGCCTCTGCGAGTGCCCGATGACCCTTTCTGTGAAAAATTTTTTCCTAATGTCCAGCCTGAACCTCCCCTGGTGGAGCCTGAGGCCATTGCCTCTTGTCCTGTCCCCTGTCCCTTGGGAGAAGAGCCCAGCTCCCTCCTCTCAGGTAGTTGTAGAGAGCAATGAGGTCTCCCCTCAGCCTCCTCTTCTCCAGGCTAAACACCCCCAGCTCTCTCAGACGCTCCTCTTGTTCTCCAGACCCTTCCCTGGCTTTGTTGCTCTTCTCTGGACTCGCTCCAGAGCCTCAACATCCTTCTTGTGGTGAGGGGCCCAGAACTGACCCCAGGATTCGAGGAGTGGTCTCACCATGACTGAGTCCAGAGGGAGAAGAACCTCCCTGGACCTGCTGGCCACGCCGTGTCTGATCCAAGCCAAGATGCCATTGGCCTTCTTGGCCACCTGGGCCCCTGCTGGCTTTGTTCTGCTGCTCTAACCCCTGGGTTTGTACACAGAGGAAACAACTTTCCTTACTATTAAAGACTGAGGCAAAGGAGGCATCAAGTTCCTCAGCCTTGTCCTCATCCTGTGTCACAGTTGTTTCATTTGCATCCAGTTGGGACTGAATATTCTCCCTGGTCCTACTTTTATTGCTAATGTGTTTATAGAAAGATTTTTTTGTTATTTTTCACTGACTTGGCCAATCTAATCCAGTTCGTCCTTCTTGTTGCAAGAGTTAGTTGCTGATATTGCTAATGGCTTTAAATTGGAGGGGAAGATTTAGACAGGGCATTGGGAAGGGATTCTTCACAATGAGGGTGGGGAGGCCCTGGCCCAGGTTGCCCAGGGAAGCTGTGGCTGCCCCATCCCTGGAGGGGTTCAAGGCCAGGTTGGATGGGGCTTGGAGCAACCAGATCCAGTGGGAGGTGTCCCTGCCCATGGCAGGGGGTGGGACTGGATGGGGTTTGAGGTCCTTTCCAACCCAAAGTGTTCTATGATTCTATCAATTGTAACAGCCTTCCCTTGTCTGAAATATTTTAGCTTCAAACAACATATATCTCTATGGTACGAAATATTTGTGTGTTTGAAGCTCTCCGATGGTTTGGGAAATGCAGATCAGGACTCAGAAAAAGATGTTTTGCAATTCTCGTGCTGTTTTAGTGAAGTCTTTCTGGAGGAAGCTGGATTAAAAAGCCGATTCACTTTTTGGCAGTGGAATACTGGTCGCTAGATAGTGGTTTTTGACTTTTATTCCACCTGCTAAAAACTAGCACTGCCAAGGTGCTGCAGAAAATCCTCTGATGAACAATAGAAAGTGTCAAGGCTGTCACCACATGGGGGTGGTAATGAATTCTGTAAAGCACTGCTGGAACTCGGGCTGGAGTCCGTCTAGGATTAGGAGAGCTCTTCAGTCTGTAGAGGTGCTGTGGTGCCACCTAATGTTGTGAGATTTAAATACAGGGTGCAGCCGGGTGTTTAGTGGAGGGGTACCCCAGTTTCGGCATTGATCTCTAAATCATAGAATCATGAACTGATTTGGGTTGGAAGGGACCTTAAAGCCCATCCAGTTGCAACCCTGCCATGGGCAGGGGCACCTCCCACTGGATCAGGCTGCCCAAGCCCCATCCAACCTGGCCGTGAACCCCTCCAGGGATGGGGCAGCCACAGCTTCCCTGGGCAACCTGTTCCAGTGCCTCCCCACCCTCATCGTGAAGAAATTTTTTCTTATGTCTTGTCTAAATCTGCCCCTCTCCAGTTTATACCCACTGCCCCTCGTCCTATCACTCCAAGCCTTTGTAAACAGCCCCTCCCCAGCTTTCTTGTGGCCCCTTCCAGGTGCTGGATGGTTGCTATAAATTCTCCTCGGAGCCTTCCCTTCTTCAGGCTGATCAACCCCAACTCTTTCAGCCTGTCCTCGTGTGGGAGGTGCTCCAGCCCTCGAATCATCTTTTGTAGCCTCCTCTGGACCTGTTCTAACAGCTCCATCTCCTTCTTATGTTGAGGATTCTAGTACTGGACACAATACTCCAGAGAGGGTCTCGTGAGAGAGGAATAGAGGGTCAGAATCCCCTCCCTTGCCCTGCTGGCCACACTTCTTTTGATGCAGCCCAGGATACGGTGTCCTTTCTCATTCTGAGAGGCGAATGCTGTCTGAAGTCTCCAAATGTTGATCTGAAATGCGTCCTGTGCTCTGCTGCTGGGTAACTTCCATAATGTGGATTTCTTTGGAAACTTATTCTAGCTTAAACACTTTTTAGAAGCAAACTTCACATTATTTCCTGTCTCCTTTACAGGAGGAGTACTAAGGACTGTGCTGGGTTTAGGAAAGGTGTTGTTCAGGGCTGTTTTCACCTGTTCCTAAAAAGGTTTGGTTGGTATAAAGGTTTGCTAAACCATTTTTGGTTTAGCAGCAATGATGGCAGCAAAGCGCCTTCCAGTGAAAAGGATGGAGTGGAAGCTAACTGCTAGAGCGGAAAGGCTGTAATTTGCTTCTTGGCTTGTACCTTGATTTACTTTCTTGCAAATGTTGTTAGACCTCTAAAGACTGCCTCCAAAACCTGTGCTTCTCTGCCCTGAGCTGGACTGTGGATGACTGCAGAATGTGAAAAAAGTTTGCCTTTAAATCCCCTTTATGAAGAAGATTGTGTGGACCCAACACAATTCACTGTAAATAAATTGTATTTACTTAAATTTTACTAAAGAATTTCCTAGAAACTTCTGTTTCTGGCAGTATATGAATGGCAACAGAAATATCTGAATATGCAGAAAGCTGAGTTGGTTGTGTTGGCAAAGCAAGACGTGGCTGTACTCAGAAACACAGTCAGAACCTGATCCGTTGTGCATCTGTAAGTGAAACAGTGGTAGAAGTTTCCTTTGTGGGCTTCCTCTTAAGGGGGAAGAGACCACCAGGTCGTGGCCAGAGTATCTTCCAGCTCCACTGTAGCACAGTGGTCTCCTGCTTCCCGTGGTCAGACACACCCAGAAGCAACCAGGGGTGTTATTAACAGGAACAGGCTTTTGCCACAAAAATTCAAGTCAGGCGCGGGTGCTGATAAAGCCACAATAATGGAACAGGAAGGTGATAGCACCCCACCCCATTAACCCAAGAGAAGGGCAGATAAGAGCTATGAAGGCCTCCAGCCAAGGCACCACAGGCACTCGGGCTGGTCTGTCCCTCTCCAGAGGCAGAAGGATGCCAAGTTCTGATATGGAACCCTCCTACCATGGTGGACACCAGCTTCCTAGAGCAGCAAACAATCCAAAAGCATGTTTGCCACCACTAGACGAGTAGCAGCTCTGGTGGCTGATGCCCCTTCGTATTCGCGTCCCATGGGTGGCCCTGGGCCAGAGCTCTCAGACCTGTGTCCCTGCCACAGTTATGAGAGTGGGTGGATTCGGTTCTGTTCAGTAAAACTAACACTTTTCTCCTACCCCTCTGGTGGCCTCGCCCAGCGCTGGAGGAGGAAGAAGTGAAGCTGTGTCCCAGACATGACTTGTTGGGCACAGCTGCACCCTGGCAGCAGGCACAGGGTTGGACCCCTCTGACCAGAGAACATCCTCAAGTCCTCTGGCATCAGTAAGTGCTTGGGGAGAGCAGCCCCAGCCCAGTGAGAATAGCAGGAGTGTTTTCACAGAATCATAGGATGGCTGAGGCTGGAAAGGACCTCTGGAGATCATCTAGATGGAGGCCAGTTCCAAGTGGTGTCCCCAGCGACTGAACATGAGCCAGCAGTGGCCCAGGTGGCATCTTGGCTTGGATCAGAAACGGCGTGGCCAGCAGGTCCAGGGAGGTTCTTCTCCCTCTGGACTTGGCACTGGTGAGACCGCTCCTCAAATCCTGTGTTCAGTTCTGGGCCCCTCACCACAAGAAGGATGTTGAGGCTCTGGAACGAGTCCAGAGAAGAGCAACGAAGCTGGGGAAGGGGCTGGAGAACAAGAGGAGCGTCTGAGAGAGCTGGGGGTGTTTAGCCTGGAGAAGAGAAGGCTGAAGGGAGACCTCATTGCTCTCTCCAACTACCTGAGAGGAGGTTGTGGAGAGGAGGGAGCTGGGCTCTTCTCCCAAGTGACAGGGGACAGGATGAGAGGGAATGGCCTCAAGCTGCACCAGGGGAGGTTCAGGCTGGACATTAGGAAAAAATTTTTCTCTAGAAGGATCAAGCACTGGCAGAGGCTGCCCAGGGAGGGGGTTGAGTCACTGTCCCTAGTCATTCTCTGATTTTATGTGGAAAATGCTGATCTGCCCCATGGGCCACACTGGTCAGATAATGTCCGTAGCCGATGTTTTATTGTAATGTTTCAGTATGATGATGGATTGAAGAATGTACCTGATGAGATGGGCACCTTGCTTGGAAAACATACTATTTTGATTAATTCCTTTTCTCCTTTTTTTCCTGTCTTGTGTAGGTTTGAAAAAGGACGGATTTATACATTTATTGGGGAGGTGGTCGTTTCCATGAATCCCTACAAAAACCTGAACATCTACGGGCGTGACATGATTGAGCAGTACAAGGGAAGGGAACTGTATGAGAGGCCTCCACACCTTTTTGCGATTGCTGATGCTGCTTACAAAGCGATGAAGAGACGATCAAAAGACACCTGCATTGTAATATCTGGTAAGCTGAAAGAGCTTCGCATTGTGATGGACGCTTTATCTTTGTGAAATTCCAGGCAGAGGAAGAATGATTTGCCTAATTGACAGCATTTTATAAAAAAAAACCCACCCTTCATTTATCTTAAAACTGCTTATTTGCATTTGAATCTGTGTGTGGAGACCTTAACAATTATTTTGTACTAATTCAAGAGCTGGTGTCATCAGCTTTACGTGTGTGCGTGCAGGGTGATAATTGGAACCCGAGTCCTCTTCCTTCTCTGCCAGTGTGAATGGATATTGGGGAGGAGAGCTCGTGTTGCTCCTTAGTACTGCTGGTTCTTGGCCCCGCAGTGCCTGGCGGGTGTTCTGTTCCCTGTTTCGATGGCCGGAGTGACGGCTTGTCACCGCTCTAACAGAGGGAGCAGTGCTTGCCCCGTGAACAGTCGCTCTCTGGATCCTGGCACTTCACTTCCTTGATGTCCCTGAAAAGCGCGAGACCCGTGATGCTGTGCTGAACAGAAGCCCCTTGTACGGCAGCTCCCGGTGCTTCTGCTCGCCCAGCCTCTGCATGCCAGTCTGTCTCTGCTAACAATATTCCTTTTGATCCTGCGTGCCAGGCCTTTTCCTGACTGGTGAAACCTCACATCACAACTGCTTCTGAGTCAGCGTAGCAGCAACAACCCAGCAGGGTTATGGCTGTGTTCAGAGAACGTTCAAAGGGCACATAAATAAGATTGCGTTAAAAACATAATAGTAACTCCCCCAAGCACTGTTTGGGCAGAATTAAGATACGCTGCTTGGTGATTTGTTTTGCCTTTTTGATCTGTTGTGTCATCCTTGTGTTTACGCCCTCAGGTGAAAGTGGGGCTGGGAAGACGGAGGCCAGTAAATACATCATGCAGTACATAGCAGCCATCACCAACCCGGGGCAGCGAGCAGAGGTGGAGAGGTAAGGGCTTTGCAGGAAAACAAGTGGAATTGCTTTGTTTATGGATCACTCTGTGGACTGGGCAGCACCATGTTCTTAGGTGGTCTCTTGTACCAATTGTACGCTGATTTTACAGCATTTACCAAACTTACAGAATCATAAAATCACAGAACAGTTTGGGTTGGAACGTACCTGAAAGCCCATCCAGTTCCACCTCTGCCATGGGCAGGGACACCTCCCACTGGATCAGGGGCTCCAAGCCCCATCCAACCTGACCTTGAACACCCCTAGGGATGGGGCAGCCACGACTGCTCTGGGCAGCCTGGGCCAGGGCCTCCCTACCCTCACAGGGAAACGTTTCTTCCTCAGATCTCATCTCAGTCTCCCCTCTTTCAGCATAAAACTGTTCCCCTCATCCTATCCCTGCACTCCCTGATCAAGAGCCCCTCCCCAGCTTTCCTGGAGCCCCTTTCAGTACTGGAAGCTGCTCTAAGGTTTCTCCGGAGCCTTCTTTCCTCCAGGATTAACAACCCCAGCTTCTTCAGATACTGCTTTTACTCTGGTAATTTTGTCATATTGATGGCTAAACTCATGTAGAAAATAAAGACAGTATCTAGAAATCATGTTTCCCCCGGCACATTGCCTGGAACGTGGGTACATTAGAAAGGGATATTGGGTGCAAGGAGCATATTCCATTACCTCTCAAGTCTGTAGCTCCTGAATTGCAAAATATGCCCATCAGCCTTCAAGTGGAAGTTTTTGAGCAAGGAATGTGACTTTCTGCTGGAACAGATGCTGTACCTACCCCGACAGAAATTTCTGAGGGGATCTGGTGTTTGGTTCCTATTTGCTCAGCTTTAAGGAACATTACTGAAAGCTCCCACATGATTTGCCATGGGATCGCGGATATACCTGTCTACCCAAATATCTCATCAAAGAGCACCTCTGCTGTTCCCAAGTTCTCTAGAAATGCCTGTGAAAAAGATTTCCATGGTTTGAGTGTAAAAGTCTGGGCTTACTCTTTTTTCTTCTCCATTTATCTGGGCTGCAGAGTGAAGAACATACTGCTGAAATCCAACTGTGTGCTAGAGGCCTTTGGCAATGCCAAGACAAACCGGAACGACAATTCCAGCAGGTTTGGAAAATACATGGATATCAACTTTGATTTTAAAGGAGACCCGATCGGTGGGCATATCAATAATTACTTGCTAGAAAAGGTAAGCCAAGGTTGCTTTGAGAATTGGTGCCTTTGGGGGAGTTCTGTCATGTGTGCTTTGCCGTTAGGAAGTTTTCCTTTTGAACATGATGTGTCAATAGGTGACGCATGAGGGCACAGAATCCTTAAATCTCAGGCTTAATTTTTCTTCAAAACTTGGTATAAATAACTGAACTGCTTCTGAAGTGCTGGCACTGTTACTGTGACAGCTCTGCTTTCAGAGCTTACTGCGTGTGGGACTCGGGCTGCTCAAAGCTTCTGTGCCTCTACCTGCGTGTACTTTGTATCCAGAATAAAAGCAGAGATTAATTTAATGTCTGCAAAACTCCTTCTTTATAAGTTCCCGCGTTGAGATCTCACTGGTGGATAAAAGGAGAAGATCTCTAGGTGTGTGAGTAGCATCCATACGCTTCAGAATTGTTGTCCTGGAATAGCGCCACAGCCTTGTATAATCTTCTAGTAGCTTTGTTTTTATATGTTCCAAGTGATCCTTGTACGTTGTTAAGTGGTGGCCAAATATACTGGAATATGTAAAACTCTGTAGAGACACTGGGCTCAGTGTATTAACAGTTCTCGTTATGTGTCTGGCTTTAATTTGTGTTTGACCACATCTGCTAACACGCTTCTTTGTTTGTGTTTTGTACTTCCCCCCTTATTTCCCTATAGTCTATTTTCAGAATAAACACTTTGTTTTATTAAAAAAACCTAAGAACAACAAACCAGAACATTTATTGTGTGATACTTTTGTGCAGAAGGGGGCTGAGGCTGCAGCTGCAGTGACCTGAATCCTGACCATTTAATATTCTTAATATTAATGAAATGCCAAGTTAAATTTGTTTCCATTTTGCAAACGGTTCTGATCTGCATCCAGGTGGTTAACAGTGACCTGCAGCAGGGGCACACAGCTCGTCAGCCTATGCAGCTCAGACTGTGTATGTAAATACCTGTAGCATAAGATGAGGATGCATTAGTTGTTGACTGAATTTCTGCTGTAGTTAGCAGGGTGGTTTTGTGCTGTCTGCATTGATTTGGAACGAGTGCTCTGAAGATGGAGCTGTCGCTCAGTCCCCAGTGCAACACCTTGCTGGTAGCACAGCGCGGGCACTGTTGCTCATTCCCTTCTGGGGCTGCAGAAGTGGACCAAGAGGTCCTGTCTGTGGAGCATTTGTTTGTAGTCATAGAATCATAAGGTTGGAAAAGACCTTTGAGGTCATCAACTCAAACTGTACCTGTCCACTACTTAAACATGTCTCCGAGCACCTCATCTGCCTGCCTTTTAAGCACCTCCAGGGATGGGAAGTCAATCACCTCCCTGAGCAGCCTCTGCCAGTGCCTGAGTGAAGGCAATTTCTTCAGTGAAGAAATTTTTCCTAACATCCAATCTAAACTTCCCCTGATGCAGTTTGGCACCTTTCCCTCTCTTCCTGTCACTTGGGAGAAGGGACCAACACCCACCTCTCCGCAACCTCCTTTTGGGTAGTTGTAGAGAGCAGTATGGTCTCCCCTCAGCCTCCCCTTCTCCAGGTTAAACAACCCCAGCTCTCACGACTGCTCCTTATAGGAGTTCTGGTTTTCATTTCCAGTGATTAAATGACTCTTGAAACTAAAATGACGTTTCATTTGGCTCTTGCATGAGAGCAATTCTAGAGTTGCCATGTGGGATTCCTGGTTGTAAGTAGGACGTTGCAGCTGTTATGCAAGGCGGTCTTTTTGATCACAGACTCCAAACTCCCTGGTTGTGCCTTTAATAGTGTTCATAACAGCCTTTCTGTCCAGACAAGATCCTTTAGGCTCTGTCCTGGCTGTGTGAACCGATGTGTCTGTGTCCCAGGGAGGTGCTGGGGAAGCAGGCCGTGCACATCCACAAATACTCATCTTGTGTTTTGTTTTCCCTCAGTCTCGTGTGATTGTGCAACAGCCTGGAGAGCGAAGTTTTCATTCATTTTACCAGGTTTGTATTTGTTTGCTGAAACAAATCACTTTTCTCACATTTCCCAGGCACAATAAGCAAAATATTCAAACCTTTCCCCCGCTCTTGTGTTTTGCAAAGGGTTCCCTTGTGGTTGTTTCTTGGGTGATCGTAGGCTCTCCAGCTCTGCGGGGAGGCCTGGCCTGGGGTAGGAGCTTGGGAGGCTTTATTTATCTCTGTGCTCCAGTCTCATATCAACACATTTGTAAACTTTAAAGCAGGCGAACTGAACAAAATACTGGAGAACACGGGACTTTGACTCACTGTTTTATTTGTAACGAGTCTAATCCCTCTATTTTCTCTCGAGGCCTTTAGTCCATGTGGAAGTAATTTTATGACAGCAAGCTGACTTTCTTCTTCTCTTAGGATTCATTTTAATGTCTTCCATATCGTGTGGTGGTTCCCTCGTGGGTCCTTTGGGAGAAGCGGTCAGCCTGTTAGTGTAACCTTCATTCTCTGTTTTGCAGTGGGGGAAGCATAGGGGTGTTTGTTTTTTTCCCACTTGCACAGCACTCTGTGATGGCACGTTAGTACCTTTCTTACCACTGTGTCCTTGCCGTATTGGGAAGTCTCTGCGTGGCAGGGAAGGGCAATGTGCTGCCCCGGACACAGATGCGGATGGGTCCTGTCTCTGGAGGCTGCAGGCTCGGTTTCTCAGCAGTTGTGTGACTCAACAGGACAGTCACTCAGGCAACTCTGCTGGGCAGAGCCAGGCCGTGTATTTCACACATGTTGTGGCTCCAGTTACTGTAGATGATTCTTCTGTAGCAGTAATTTAATGTTTTTATGATTTCACTTGTCAAGCAGATGAATAAAAAACAGAAAAAGGAAGGATTGCATTTTTTCACTCACTGTTTCTTTGTACTCTCTGTGCAGCTGCTCCAGGGGGGTTCTGACCAGATGTTACGCTCCCTCCACCTGCAGAAGGAAGCGTCTGCATACAACTACATCAGTCCTGGAGCACAGCTGAAGGTGAGGGTGGTGTTAGTGAGATAGAGGCAACTTGTCTTAAAATCGTAAGTGCTTCATGAAATACTTGACATACGGCTGAACTGGCGGAGGCTGAGACCAGTATTTATGGGATGAAGATGGAAAGGTGACACCAGCGTGCTGTTTCAAATGGATTTTCTGACTCTGGAAGGCAAGCAGATGTGTACTTATGCCTGCTACATTGGTGTCTGCTTATAAAAAACGATCAAATGTGGTAGGAGAGACATCATCCTTGTTAATAAATGCAGGCATAGATGTTTGAAATTATCAGTAAAAGACTTTCCATGCTTCATGATGGTTAATTTATGCTGCTTTCTGGACTAAAAAGCCATAGGGACTCATTTACTTATTTTTTTTTTTTACAATAGAAGCATTTAAGATACTGAAGCATTCATTCTTCACGCGTGACTTATCCTCACCGGGGACTCTGAGAAGGAAAGAAGGGAACAAACCCATAAAGTTCTTCGGACAATAAGTTCTTGAACATTTTAAATACATCTGGAGTTGTCCCTAGTGTTGTCCGTCTGAAGCAGGGTCCAGACAAAAGGCTCCCTGATTGCTTGCTTGAGATGCTCTTTGGCAAACGATCCCACAGGCCTTCTCAGATGCCTTTATCAGTTCCTCTAGAAAACAAACTGCAGTCATGTTTTTTATGAATTGCTTCAGGGTAGATTCCACTAGGAAAGAGCTGGACTGTTTAACCACGCTGTGGTAGATTTGTGTCTCATTGCTGCTGGTATCCATGCGTGTACAGTGCAGGGTTCAGTGTACAAGTGTGTGGGGTGGCATTAAAATCAGATGAAAAGATCTCATGCTAGTGTCTTGCATCTGGAAAATAGTGGAGTGCGTATCTGTATGGGTTTGCAAAGCCTTTGCTTTCCAGCAGCTGACTTCCATTAAGCCTCTCACATCCCAAACATCTCTTTCAGTGCTCCATCAATGATGGCGCAGAGTTCAAAGCAGTAGCGGATGCCATGAAGGTGATAGGCTTCAAGCAAGAGGAGATTCAGACTGTCTACAAAATTGTGGCGGCAATTCTTCACCTGGTAAGCTCCCTGCTGCAGGTATGAGCACGCTGTTCTTCTGGAGAGGTCAGGCAGTATGCTCTCAGTTCCAGAAGCTCTGATTTCCTTCCTGCAGAAGCAGCTGGAAGATTTCTTGGCCAGAAAAGTGTTTACAGTTTACATCTTCCAGTGGTGAGTGAAATTCCTTGATGAAATTGGACACTGCAGTAATGATGGAAGATCACATTTATTCCTGCATATTCCAGATCCCTAAACAGATATCATCAAGTACTGGGAGCTGTTGAGTATTCTGAAAATGAATTAAAGGAATGGTTTAGGTTTGGCAGCGAGGGTGAAGGGAGCTCTCATCCCACTGTCCTTCCATCCCCTTTGGCACTCACACTCTCCATCCTTGCTGTGGTTTTGCTGGAGGGATGGTGCTTCACCTCGGGGTGGAGGTGTTGGCACAGCCAGGAACAGGAGAATTCTTAAGTCCCTGTATTCTGACACTAAGGGAATTCCTTCACCCATGTTCTCCGTGTTCTCCTGGGACCCACGAGGTCTCTTCACTGCATGGTGTCTTGTACTCAGATCTTCTGTTTCCTGTAGGAGAGAGGCTCTGCAGGGGCACAGGAGGAAGCAGGCAAAGGGAATGGTGGCTTTTTCCCAACTTTTTATCCTCTGTGGAGCAGCTGTGCCCCAGTACTGGGAAGGGAACAGAGGCAGAGCAGAGCCAGGCCATGCAGGCAGGGGATGAGGCTGCTCCTGCAGACAATGCAGTGGGTGCTGCTGAATCCTGGCATTGCAGGTGTTCGGTGACAAAGCTGTTGTGGCAGCGCCCTTCAGTCCAGTCCTCTTGGCTGTGCTGCCATGTCAGCTTCTCTGGGATGTTCACATAGCTTTTGTGGGCAACAGCCTTATAGTTGGAACTGCAGCCTGGTGTTTCTGTGTCAAGCTGCATCAGAAATGTGACCAGCAGGGTGAGGGAGGGGATTCTGCCCCTCTGCTCTCCTCTGCTCTTGTGAGAACCCACCTGAAGCCCAGTGTTCAGTTCTGGAATCCTCAGCACAGGAAGGACATGGATCTGTTGGAGCAAGTCCAGGGGAGGCCCTGGAGATGACCCAAGGGCTGGAGCACCCCTACTGTGAGGACAGGCTGAGAGAGCTGGGGTTGTTCATCCTGGAGAGGATAAGGCTCCAAGGAGACCTTAGAGCAGTTTCCAGTACAGAAAGGGGCTCCAGGAAAGCTGGGGAGGGGCTCTTGGTCAGGGGGTGCAGCGATAGGACAAGGAGGAAAAGTTTTGAGCTGTGAAAGAGGGGAGAGGGACATGAGATCTTAGGAAGAAATGTTCTCCTGTGAGGGTGGGAAGGCCCTGGCCCAGGTTGCCTGGGGAAGTGGTGGCTGCCCCATCCCTGGAGGAGTTCAAGGCCAGGCTGGATGGGGCTTGGAGCAACCGGATCCAGTGTGAGGTGTCCCTGCCCTTGGCAGGGGGTGGGACTGAATGGACTTTGAGATCCTTTCCAACCTAAACCATCCTGTGATTCTATGATTCTATGAAATGCTCTGTCCACCGTTTGTATATGTAATGCTGTTTCCCACCACTGGACTCTAAGTCTTGAGACAGTGATTAAACTACTGGAGGCATTTGATGTAGTTTCTTTCAGAAGCTCATCTGGACACTGACCAGGAATGCTTTTCTTTGAGTTGGCCTTTGCTGCTTCCACTGGCATTGGAGCTTTGTAGGTGTGTGAGTGTGCAGGGGTGACCTTTCTGATGTGTTAGGAGATTTACTGACTTGAGCAGGAGATGGAGCGTGGATGGACTTGTGCTGTACTGATTCATTTTAATAAAAGACGGAGTGAGAAGTCTAATTTTTTGCTACTTATTGCAGGGGAACTTGAAATTTTCTGTGGATGGTGATACACCTATAATAGAAAACAGCAAGGTTGTGTCGATCATCGCTGACTTGCTGTCAACAAAGTCTGAGCTGGTGGAGAAGGCTCTTCTGTTTCGAACTGTGGCTACAGGTCGGGATGTCATTGACAAACAACACACCGAACAAGAAGCCACCTACGGCAGAGATGCCTTTGCAAAGGTGAGTTTAGATTTCCTTTTTCTGCATCTGGTTTTGGATGTGACAGTAACTCACGGTTCTTTTGCCTTTTAGTTGAGTTGTTCTTCATGCAGCAAAGAACGGTGGTGCCCGGGGAAGGCATTCGTTATTGAATTGCCTTCATTAATGCACATTTTTCAGTGCTCAGGTCCCAGTAGGATTCCTGGATGGATCAATAAGTACAGTCAGTGCTTGCTGAGACCCAGGAAGGCTGTACTTCATGTAGATCTATTTCTGAATGTATGGGCCGTTATGTTCCATCGGGGGATTGCAGAGCAGCCGCGTCCATCCCCTCCACTGGCTGTGACAGAGCGTGCACCACAACCAGCAGCGCTTGCGGCATGGAAGAAGGGAGGGAGCTGTGAGGCAGCCTTCATAGTGTCTGCAGAAGGAGACAGTTGTGCAGGGCTGAATATTTTGTGAAATGTGATTCTTGACCTCATTTAGGAGCTAAGTGCAAAGAGCAGGGAGTGGAACTGTAACACCGAGAACCTGGATTGCAAACCTCAGTTCTTAACTCAGATTGGAAACCTGAGTGCTATCTCTTTTTTGGAGAGGGGGTGACTGAAAGAATGACACTTGTCCTTCCTTTGCTAAGAAATCAAATGGCAAGGGAAGAACAGATGATCCCCAATTATTAACTTGACTTTTTTCCCTAAGATTATATGTTTGCACAGCTTCGCAGTATGTTTTAAACACGTGGACTGCAAAGATATCTGTGCCTACAGAATGTTTTCTTTTTGAAAGGTGAACAGAAGTATTTCACTGCCACTGTGTTTGGTTGTTAGGTTTCTGTAACTGAGCAATAGTTGCTTTTCAGTATTGTTAATTATTCTTGAGTATGGAAGTTATTAGGCAGCTGAAAAGCAGACTGGAACCAAATTAGAGGATCACTGTACCTAGGGACCTCCCTAGGATTTAGACTTTGGGTAAATGAGGTTTGGAAGAAAGAAAAAAGATATTTTTATAGAATATTTAGCTGAAAGAGAGGAGCCGGCAAAATTCCTCCATGTTTGTCTCCTGGCAGGCCATATACGAGCGGCTCTTCTGTTGGATTGTGTCACACATCAACGATGTGATTGAAGTGAAGAACTATGACACTACGATACATGGGAAAAACACAGTCATTGGTGTCCTGGATATCTATGGCTTTGAAATATTTGACAATAACAGGTGAGTCACGTTGTTAAAGTGCAATGTGGGGCCTTCGCCTTTCCTGAAAACTCATCTCTTTTTGTTCTGATGTTTTTGCAGTTTTGAGCAATTTTGCATTAACTACTGCAATGAAAAGCTCCAGCAACTCTTTATTCAGCTGGTTCTAAAGCAGGAGCAGGAAGAGTACCAGCGAGAGGGAATTCCCTGGAAGCATGTGAGTGATTTGGCAGAGGAGGGAGAGGTCGGTTCGAGGTCAGTGTACCAGCAGAAGTCCCAGATCTAAAGCTGTCCACATGTATGCTCCTGTCGCAGTCAATAGGACATCTGTGTCTGCGTCAGCTGTACTGCCAGGCTCGCTGTCTGGAAACCAGGCTGTGGAAAAAGCCAACCATTTATCTCATGACATTTCTATATTTGCTGTGGTTTGGTAAAATAAGTGATTTTAGGGCTGTCCCCATCTCTGGAGGGGTTAAAAGCCAGGCAGATGAGGTGCTCAGGGATGGTTCAGTAGTAGACAGGTAAGGCTGGACTCGATCATCTCAAAGGTCTTTTCCAAAGATTCTATGATCTCTGCCATACCACACACATCCCTGTGTGTTTGGAGTGCTTACGTATTTTGTCCAGTTGGAACTGCTCAAGTGTACAAATCTTGAGTTGTCTTGTCCAAATTCCTTTCACAATACTGAGGACAAGATGCACAGTTTTCACTGTAATGACTGTGCACACTTGAGTTTTAAGATACATCTTAAAGTGCATTCTGGAGCAGCTGATTTTTGGCAGAGCTCTCAAGATGCATGCAAAGGATGTGAAAGGTCAGCTTCTCTGCTTTTCAGTGGTAGGGAAGCAGCCTGCTTAATTTTCCGTTAGTGGTCACCGTACTGAGAGCTGATTTCCTCTCCTGTGAGCTGCAGGCTCCAATCTGTCTGTCAGACACGTGTTCATCCGTAGCCAACATTGCCCCCCCACCCAGCTCCCCTTTTTGCCAGCCAAAGTCACAAATGCACCCGCTCTGTGTGTTTTACAGATCGATTACTTCAACAACCAGGTCATCGTAGACCTGGTAGAGCAGCAGCACAAAGGGATCATTGCCATTCTGGACGATGCCTGCATGAATGTTGGCAAGGTTACAGACGAGATGTTCCTGGAGGCTCTGAATAACAAGCTGGGGAAGCATGCGCATTTCTCCAGCAGAAAGGTAATGCACTCGTCTGTCTCCTCAAAACTTGCTTCCTTTTCTCTGTGATGCCTTTTCTGGTTTTTTAGGGGTAGCTGAATAAGGAAAAGGACTTGAAGAGTGTCTGGGGTTGGAATCAATGCCGTCGGGTGGGCCATAAACACCAGAGAGCAGCAGCAGCTCCTCACCACAGCACCACAGTCTGCTCTGGGTTTGGGTCGTGCCTTGGGCAGCCCCGTATCCGGCAGAGGGAGCTGAAGTTATGTGCAATGTGCAATCTGTTTTATTCCAGGCATAAAAGAAGCCTGAGCTTGTGCCTTGATGTATCATGATGTCATTGGTAACCAATCGATGCGCGCTTTCAGCCCATGTGGCGTTCTTCCCAGGCTGCTCTAATGCACAGTGACAGTGAAATTATTTACACTTCTGCTTTATTACAGCACTGTGAGCTTTTTCATCGTCATTGGCTACAAAACATGTTCATCTCCGATTGTGCCTATGATCATCTTGGCCCCTCAGCTTGCTTTGGCTTGTGTACAGTGTGCAAATTAAAAGGCTTTACTTATTCCTCGCTCAGCAGCATATTGAAAACATGGTCACCAGCCTGATTAATTTGAGAATCTTTCACACTGAGGGATCAAACTGGGGCCTTTAATTTATTGATGTCTTTCTACTGCTGTTTGAAACACATCATTGAGGATGTCTGTTCAGCCTCCTCCCCCACCCGGGTGCAATATTTTATGTAGGTCAGAAATCCAGAATTAGCACAGTTGTATAAGATACGTGCTAAACGCTGCCTCCAGGGAGGCTGGATATAAACAACGGCTCTCAATGCGGCTTGTTTGGAGAGAGGCTAGGATGGAAATACAATAACCACTTGTTCATCCCAGATGTGGCATTCCGTAAGTGCCCGTTATTTGCGGCACCTGCCTTCTCATCTGCCACACACGTCCCTTCGCGATAACCCAGATCTTACCAGCAGATCTGTTAGGTGAAGCTTGGCCTGAATAAACGCACCTGAAAACAAGGCTTTTCATGAAGCCTTGTCTTTGTTTGTACTCATTAATGCAAATTGCTTCCTTCAGTAGTGCTAATGATTAGGAATAGTGAAGCCTAGGGGGGATGAAGGTTTAAATCCTCTGCAGTGGGGAGTGTGGAAGTGATCCAGCTTCTGGAGCTGTCTAGGCAGGAGATGTGAGCTGGCAGAGAAAGGAGTTCGGTTCTGTCGTGTCCTTGGTCCAGGGTCTGCTGAGGCGGCGTGGTTCTGTCACAGCAAGGGCAGGTAGGACTTTGGTACAGAGGGGGAAGAGGTCTGGATTTCATAAAGTATGTGGGAGGCTATAAAAAGAAAATTATAAAACAAAAATCTGTTTGAGTCCTCACCTTCAGGAGTCCCCACACAGCACAGGAAACGTTGACAGAAAATATTGCCAGTGCAGCGTTCCTCAGCAGGGGGTGGCATTGTCAGACAACTGCACAGGCTGGGAGGGAAACAGGGAATACTGCTATAAATACTGTTTATGGAGGGGATGATGTATCTTCCCAGCCTGCTAATTTCTAGTTTAAATCAATATAGCCTTGAAAAAATTCACCCATAAAACCCTCAGCCTCATAATTATTTTTTTCTCCCCTTCACGTCTTCACAGATGTCCTTCACCGGTATCTAAGGTAGCTTCCTCAGTCCTGTCTAGAGCTGCTGCAGGAAACCTCAGCTCTCTAAGCCATGCCCTTTAGCTTGAATTAAAACAAAGGACTTGATTTCTTTTCACAGATTGCTTTTGCAGGTTGCGGTAGTTTTGTCCTGACACCCTAAGTTCAGTGTAGATCTAAGCTGCTCCTGAAGAGTTAAAGTGCGTGTGCCAGTACGTTATGGGAACAGCTCCCATCTTGCAGCCAGAGTTAATGCTTCACTGCTCCCCTGTAGAGCGGGTTGAACGCTGGCTCCATGTGGATAAGCTCTGAGGGGCTGCTGTGCCCTAAATAGTAGTGTCCTAGTTTGTGTAGTCATATCTGATCTGCTGCTGTCGGCTTGGTTGGCCTGGTGAAAGCCAAACAAACCAGGAAAAATACCGGGAAACGCTTCCTCTGTGAGTATTAGTGGCAAAGTTTCATGTTCCTAGAGCATGGGTTGTCCTCTGAATTGTCCAGTCCTGATCTAGATCTGCAGACATGCTGCCCACCCTGCTTCTCAGCATCACAAGTTCATTTGCTCAGCCTCTTTAAGTTCTGATTTTTTTGATTGATCTTATACTTCCAAAGGATTGAGTGCAGTGATGGGCAGCCTGTAAATTCTTACATCATCGAACTGTGTAAAGGTTCAACCTCAACAAGACGATAGTGAAGGGAAGAGTAGGAGAAGGTCTGTTCCAGTCCACCTGATGTGGTGTCTTCCAAGAATCCAGGCAACAAGGAAGGTTAAAATGATGGAGGAATATGAGGCAAATGTGTAAATAATTTGTTCTGCTCCCAGTCTCCCGTGACCTGCAGAGCAGGAGCCTCCTGAACCAGGGCTGGTGTCCTGAATAGATTTTTCTCTCTTCTTTTTTTGAATTGACAAATTCCATAGCTTAGATACTCAGGTGAAGAGCTCCTTCCTTCCTGTTTTGCTCCATCCATTGTTTCCTGGCATTTTGTTCTTGACCAGAAGAGACTTAGTTTGTTTGGCCCTTCCTCTGCAGCAGTCAGTCAGTCAGTATTGTTGATTGGATTTTGCCCTTCATAGAGCTTTCTAGAGGAGAAGGACCTGGGGGTGTTGGTTGACAGCCGACTGAACGTGAGCCAGCAGTGTGCCCAGGTGGCCAAGAAGGCCAATGGCATCTTGGCTTGGATCAGAAACGGCGTGACCAGCAGGTCCAGGGAGGTTCTTCTCCCTCTGGACTCGGCACTGGTGAGACCGCTGCTCGAATCCTGGGGTCAGTTCTGGGCCCCTCCCCACAAGAAGGATGTTGAGACTCTGGAGCGAGTCCAGAGAAGAGCAATGAAGCTGGGGAAGGGTCTGGAGAACAAGAGGAGCGGCTGCATGAGCTGGGGGTGTTTAGCCTGGAGAAGAGGAGGCTGAGGGGAGACCTCATTGCTCTCTGCAACTCCCTGAGAGGAGGTTGTAGAGAGGAGGGAGCTGGGCTCTTCTCCCAAGGGACAGGGGACAGGACAAGAGGGAATGGCCTCAGGCTCCACCAGGGGAGGTTCAGGCTGGACATTAGGAAAAAATTTTTCACGGAAAGGGTCATTGGGCACTGGCAGAAGCTGCCCAGGGAGGGGGTTGAGTCACCTTCCCTGGAGGGGTTTAAGGCACGGGTGGACAAGGTGCTAAGGGGCATGGGTTAGTGTTTGATAGGAATGGTTGGACTCGATGATCCGGTGGGTCTCTTCCAACCTGGTTATTCTATGATTCTATGATTCTCCAGTTCTCCTATATCCTTTTTGAGAGGGAGGGTGCTTAAGGCACTTATTGGGTTAAGAATGGACAGTTTGGGGCCCCTTATTTGCCATGAACTTTGGCTTTTCTCTGGATGGATCACTGTTTATGTTGAATTTCATTTGTTCTTTGCCATTCCTTTAGCCTCTCAGGTCTTCCTGCAGTTAAGCCTTTGCCTTTACTTTCCTGAATAATTAAATACCATCGTCAGGCTTGATGACCTTCCCATTACCCTCAGATCACAGCTCATTTAAGGTGATGTTAGCAGCCTAGACCTCGGGCAGAGGAGCCCCATGAGAAGGCTCTGAGCAATCCAATCAGATATCAACTCCATAAAAATATTTGCTGTTCTTTTTTGATAGTTTCAACCGATTTGTCCAGTAGAGGCAAACCTCAGAGAGAATCACTCCTTAAATACCCATCTTAGCATCGAGCTAAGGCACCTGCCAGTCTCACCAGTACTGGATGAGTTTTAAGCTCCTGCAGCTGACTGTGTCCTGTCTGGTAGCAGCAGGTGCTTCATTCCCTTGTGGTTTTGCTTATCTTACACCTTTTCTGTTGACATGTTGGTTTGAGGTGTAAGTTTTGAGGCACGTTACATCCTCTATAGCCTCTTGCTGGTGAACACAGCTGCAAAAAGAAAAATGACTTTCTTTTCCTGGTATGGCCTCATTTCTTCATTCTCTATGTTCCTTCTACACCGTGGTCATCCATCAGCTCTGCAGACCCCGATGTGCTTCCTGCTCCTGCTGTGCTGGACTAATTATTCCTTCGTAACCTATCTACCTTGTTACTCTCACTTCTTGGTTTCCTCCTTGTGATTTTATTTTAATGTATAGTAGTGGACAGCTACGGTTGGACTTGATGATCTCAAAGTTCTTTTCCAACCTAGGGATTCTATGATCTTTTCTTTTATTGGTTTACATCCATTCTGTATGTTTGAGCCAATCTATCTTCAACTTTGGACACAGGTGAAATGTTTTGGAGGATATCTTCCTGCTTCTAATAATCTCTCCTGCCCTCTATTTTAACTGTGCTAATTTCCTCTTTTATTTTTCTAAGGCCTTTGGTGGATACCAGATATTTGCTCACAGCCCTTAGTGTTTTAAAATGGTGCCCATGCAAAGACTTAATTCTTCTGCCTGCTCCTTTTGACTTTAATAAAAATCTTCCGATTTATCTTCTTCTCCTTTTTTTAATTAAGCTGAGCCTGATGGATTTTTTGGCTTCTGTTATTCCTGAAGGGACTGAGTGTATCATGGCCAGTGCTTCTGACTGGCTGCCATGTGGGCACTTGACATCTTCATTGTGCTGAGGGGATGGAATAGGTGGTGGGAGCGGAGTCTGGAGCTGTGACCGCCCTGTGCACGTCTGCAGGGTGTTAGGTGGCCCAGAGTGATCCAGGCCGGAGCAAGCACGGCTCTTGTCACTGTCACAAGGGGCTTCACCGCTCTGTCAGTGAAGGCATTGTTCCCAATATCCAATCTAAACCTCCCCACGTGCAACTTGAGGCCATTTCCTCTTGTCCCATCACTTGTTCCCTGGGAGCAGAGCCCAGCACCCAGCTCACCACAACCTCTTTTCCAGGAGCTGCAGAGAGCGATGAGGTTTCCCCTCAGCCTCCTCCAGACTAAACAGCCCCAGGTCCCTCAGCCATTCCCAGGACCCTGTGCTCCTTCCCCAGCTCCATTCCCTTCTCCAGACACGCTCCAGCCCCTCAATGTCCTTCTTGCAGTGAGGGGCCCAATACTGAGCCCAGGATTCGAGGTGCAGCTTCAGCAGTGCTGAATACACAGGAACGATCATAAATTAACTCTTAGTTGCAATGTTTCTCTACATACATAAGTGTTCTTTTTGGTGTTTTGAGATAATGCCATTATTTTTTAATAAAACTAGGCTCTCGTAACTTGATTTTGTACAAAACTGTGTTCTTAGAGTGCACCCATGGAAAAATACCATCAAGCAGTGTTCTAGCTGGATTTCACATCCACCCATGCTTATATAGAGAGGAATAACTGAAGTTTCCATTTCTGTTTCAGATGCCTTTTACTCCTCCATGAAACTTGAAAGCCCCTGATGATGTTTTAACGTATGTGAATTTGTTTTATTTTAGCTTTGTGCAACTGATAAAACGCTGGAGTTTGACAGAGACTTTCGAATCAAGCACTATGCCGGCGATGTGATGTGAGTTCCTTTCAGAACTAAAGTTGCACCTTCTATTTCTGTCTTTTAGCCGGCTTTGAAGCAATACAGTATTCTGTTTTAATGCTGCTCCGGGTACGCACCAGAATAGCTGTCACACGGAATTACAGAGTGCAGTGATTGCCTATCAATTAAATCTTCTGCTGGTGACTTGCTGTATGGAATAAGATTTTGTACTTGAAACTGGAACAAAAGGAGAACGTGGCAGGAGGGGATGAGAGGAGAGCAGTGCTTCGGGGGAAAAAAGGAGGGGGAAAAAAACCCCACCCTGTTTATGCAGGAAAACCATACTGAGCTAATAAAATCAGGTTTTGACATCTGGTTCATGTGATTGTATAACTGCCTGACTTTAAATTCTCAAAACAGTTTGAGCAGACTCCAAATACAGAGCAGTGTGGAACTGAAATGAGCATCAGTGCCAGGAGCCTTCCCTCTTCAGGTTGAAAAGTTTTCCCTACCTGGAACCTGCAGAAGAGGCTGCAGGATGTGATGGTTATGAGGGGAGATTGAGTAGAAGGGGGAGGGGAGAAAGTGCCCATGTGGGAAACCTGTTTTCTGTAATATTGCTGGAGTGATTTAATGGTTTCGGGTTGGTGTTGATCCCTGTGCCAGCAGAATCTAAAGGAGTAAACAAGGAAATAATTTAGGATTTCTTTTGCCTTGGAATTAAATTTGCCTTTAATATTTAAGGATAATCAGTGTGATCATACCGGAGCCCTTCGGTCAGCTAGGTTTTGTTCTGGAGTTTCAGCTAAGTGTTTGCTGATGGTCATAGTGGGCTCCCAGTACGTGAAGGGGGCCACAAGAAAGCTGGAGAGGGACTTTTTACAAGGTCATAGAGTGATAGGATGAGGGGGAATGGCTTTAAATTGGAAGGGGGAAGATTTGGATTGGACGTTAGAAAGAAATTCTTCACACTGAGTGTGGGGAGATCCTCGCCCAGGTTGCCCAGAGCAGTGGTGGCTGCTCCATCCCTGGAGGGGTTCAAGGCCACGTTGGATGGGGCTTGGAGGAACCAGATCCAGTGGGAGGTGTCCCTCCCCATGGTAGGGAGTGGAACTGGATGGACTTTGAGGTCCCTTCGAACCCAAACCATTCCATGATTCTGTGGTTCTATGATGTCCCTTACTTCAGAGCATTTTTCTGAGGAGGGGGGAAATACAAGGTGCCATAGTCATGGTTGAACCTTCCATGCTGCCAGTGGCTGGAGAGTTCTGCAAATGACAATCAAAATGTGGAAATATTCACAGATAACATAGTTCAGCCCATGGAAGAGTAAGATTTGAGGGTGGCTCCATGCAGGGATTTGAATGCTGTGATGCTCTGGATCCCAGCACCCCTGGTTTAGGTGCGGGCTTCCTGGGGTGATCTGAAGCTCAAGAAGCGACCAAGTGGGGGGATTTTGGACCTTTTCTTTGAGGACAGAGCACTGTCTGTCTGGAGTCCTGGATAGGAGATGGAACTCTGAAACAATGTCTTTCAGGGTGATGTTTCTTTGGGAACAGATGAAGGAAAGGGTCCAAAATGTGTGTGGAGTTAGAGGTGTCACAGCTCTTGATTCCAGGCAATCTTCCTGAAAACCAGAAGAGGAATAGACTTGATCTATTGAAAAAGAAAACTTAATCTCTGCAGAATTTAACACAGATTTGTGCTCTGAACTTGAAGGCAGAAGTCACGGGTCTAGCTCTGGGATTTGGGCCAACTGCAGCTTGCTAAAGTCCTGCAAAGCATCTTGGCCATCGTGCTCTTCACCTGCATGGTGTCCATAGCTGTCTAGTATATGATGTTCTTGTGCTGAAGGCAGAAGGCTGGGCAGAGGGATGTAGGCCTCAGACAGTGCTCGTGCAGCAGATTAGGGATAGGCTGAGAAACAGAGCTGTGTTCCTGAATCATGAAATCATTTGGTTGGAAAAGAACTTTGAGATCATTGAGTCCAACCATCCCTGCCCACTACTAAACCATCCCCGAGCACCTCATCTACCCAGCTTTTAAACCCGTCCAGGGATGGGGACTCAACCACTTCCTTGGTCAGCCCTTTCCCATGCTTGATAACCCTGTCTGTAGGAGTGCAAGGATGCTGGTCTCATGCTGACCCAGCAGCTCCGAGAAGGACTTTGCTTCTTTGTAATTAACTCTGTTTTCCATGTTTTTTTAGTTACTCCGTCACGGGATTTATTGACAAAAACAAGGACACTTTATTTCAAGACTTCAAGCGCCTCATGTACAACAGGTAGGAACAAAAGTATTAATGAGGTGAATGTGTGAGAATCCTTTTTATGGAGCGGATACTAGAAGGAGCGAATGTTTCCCCTGATGCCGTGTTTGCTGTGTGTGCAGTGCACGTGGATAAACCCATTGCTTGGGGATTTGAACTTTGTGTACTGACACACTGTACACCCGAAGGGTGTTTGTTTGATTTTTCAGGATAAAGTCCTTATTCTGTATATGTTGGTTTTGGTCTGCTATAACCTTTAATTGAACTAAGTTTAAAGTGTTTGTTTGAACTCAGCTCGTTGTGCAATCAAGAGAGCTGGGCAGAGATTACATGTGCTACTTGGCTGGTCATTAACCAGGTTTTTGGATGTCCCATTGGCATTTGGTCACCACCATCCCTGGCCCCAGCTGGAAGCCTGAACGAAATTTAGGAGTGTGGGGAAGAATTGACAAATAGATTTGAATCCTTTTCATACAAGGGATGTGAAAGATGAAACCATGTGTTATAAATGATATGGAGCTGTTGGAACGGGTCCAGAGGAGGATATAAGGATAGTCCGAAGGCTGGAGCACCTCCCATACAGGGACAGGCTGAGAGAGTTGGGGTTGTTCAGCCTGGAGAAGAGAAGGCTCTGAGGAGACCTTATAGTCACCATCCAGTACCTGAAGGGGCTACAAGAAAGCTGGGGAGGGGCTGTTTACAAAGGCCTGGAGTGACGGGACAAGGAGCAATGGGTATAAACTGGAGAGGGGCAGATTTAGACTAGATGTAAGGAGGAATTTCTTCACTATAAGGGTGGGGAGGCTCTAGCCCAGGTTGCCCAGGGAAGCTGTGGCTGCCCCATCCCTGGAGGTGTTCAGGGCCAGGTTGGATGGGCCTTGGGCAGCCTGATCCAGTGGGAGGTGTCCCTGCCCATGGCAGGGGCGTTGGAACTGGATGGGCTTTAAAGTCCCTTCTGACCCAAATCTGCAATTCTAAATACAAATTAAGGAGGTAAAAATTGCCTTTGAGGAGCAATTTTTTCAATCCTGTCAAAATGAGCACGTACAGAAGTGCCCCAGAGAGCTGTGTTCCTTGATGGTTGGCACTAAACATGTTCCAATCGATGCTTTTGTAACTGGCTCATCTCCACCTTTCAGAGACTTCGCTCAGAGGTGGAGGTCAGCATAAAATAGCCTTCAGCCACATGGCCAGCTCTGTTTACTGGGATTAAAAGCTGGTACAACTGTTAACCTTATTTACAGACCTGTTTTCTCGGTGAACTCCATTGAAAGGTCTTTGTTCATGTTTTCTGGGCTTTGCATCAACCAAAACCCTACCAAATCAATGCTGTACAGAGGTTTTACTATGCTTTGCCTCTGTTCTCTATCATGTCTCTGGTGAAGACTGTTCACAAAGACCGCTTACGGCGTATTGAAGCACGTGATGGATGGGCACTTGGATTGCTGTAACTGCTCTCAGCTCTTGTCCATTCCAGAGCTCCTGCCATCCATCATGGCTGTTTTACCTCCCCTTCCACTCTTCAAGAAAACGTAGGCTGAAATGTATGAATTATTTTAAGGTGCAGCGATGCAGCTTGAGAGTAGATAGTGAGTCTCAGGTAGGATGTTGTGGGCTGTGGCCTTGCTCTTTTCTGCTTCCATTAAATCCTTTATGTCGGTGTCGGCAAGGCAGGCTCTGCTTTTGAGAGATCGCTTCTGCAGGATCTGTGTTATCCCATTCCTGCACATCTTTATCTGGAGAGAGAACACCCTTGTCATATTTCCAGAGTGTTGTGTTGTAAGCTTGAACCAAGCATCGCTCAGAAGCAAGAGATGTTTTGCCCAGGGATGTCATATTAGTTTGGCTGCTACAATTTGAGCTGAGAACACTAGTAGATCTGCACAGAAAGAAGCTGGTGAAATCTAAATGTGGTGGAAGTGCTGTTAGGCTCTGGAATTAAAGAGACTCTCTTTTAGCTCTAACCCTGTGTTGAAGATGATGTGGCCTGAAGGTAAACTGAGCATCACAGAGGTAACCAAGAGGCCTCTGACAGCTGCTACGCTCTTTAAGAACTCCATGATTGCATTGGTGGACAACCTGGCATCAAAGGTGAGTATTCCTGTTTGCAAATTCACTCCAGCTTTGGGTCAGTGGGGTGTAGCTGCTCCAGGGCGAGGCTGCTGCCCTCCTGTCGGTGGCAGAGGTGCACGGTTGGGGCAGCGAGCGCCTGCGGTCTTGTAGGAGAGTTTGCTGCCACCCCTGCATAAAGAAGGTGGAGTTTGTTTTCTCTGTGACCAGCATGTCTTTTACTCGTAGGAAAGCCAGTGTATTTAGGGTCGTAATTATTATATCAAATAAGTAATCATCTTTAACGATTTGGCAGAGGGCCCAGAGGATGTAGTATGGTGGTGGAGAGACTCTCTCTGGCTTTTGCTGCCAAGGGACTTCAATGAATATACAGGCAGACCTACATGATTTCCTTCTTTCCTCCTCTTTGCTGTGTCGAAGGGTGAGAAATGAAACCTTTTATTTTAGTAAATAATTAAGTTTTATAGTAGAAAGTGTTGCTTTGACAAGCAGCACTTTGTGTGAAGAATGGAGAGGAGGCCATGACGATGATCCGAGGGCTGGAGCACCTCCTGTATGAGGACAGGCTGAGAGAGTTGGGGTTGTTCAGCCTGGAGAAAAGGAGGCTCCAGGGAGACCTTAGAGCAGCTTCCAGTACTGAAAGGGGCTCCAGGAAAGCTGGGTTGGGGCTCTTGGTCAGGGAGTGCAGGGATAGGAGGAGGGGGGATGGTTTTATGCTGAAAGAGGGGAGATTGAGATGAGATCTTAGGGAGAAATGTTTTTCTGTGAGGGTGGGAAGGCCCTGGCCCAGGATGCCTGGGGAAGTGGTGGCTCCCCCATGCCTGGAGGTGTTCAAGGCCAGGTTAGATGGGGCTTGGAGCAACTGGATCCAGTGGGAGGTGCCCCTGCCCATGGCAGGTGTTGGAACTGGATGGGCTCTGAGGTCCCTTCCAACCCAAACCATTCTGTGATTCTGTGAGATGGGGACAGACTTCAGTCTGACTTCCCAAGGAGTCCAGATTTAACTGATCTGTCCTTCTTCCACATAACTTGCTGGCTGGCCCTAACCTAAACTTGGTGCAGAGATGTTAAAAACCCAGGCAGGTTTCATCTATGCGTCGTGAAAGTGAGCAGCTGGGGAAGGAGAAAGGTTCTGATTGATGCCACTTGTTAATGTAGTTTTCTGTCATACAGAGCAGCCACATTATCTCTTGCTTAGCCAGACAGCTAGGGAAGCTGACACACCACAACGTGGGGCTGGAGCGTGTCCAGAGAAGGGGAACAGAGCTGGGGAAGGGCTTGGAGCACAAGAGTTCTGGGAGCGGCTGAGGGACCTGGGGCTGTTTAGCCTGGAGGAGTCTGGGGTAGACCTTATCACTGCCTACAAGGACCTGACAGGAGGTTGTAGCAAGGTGGGTGCTGGTCTCTTCTCCCAAGTAACTAGTGATAGGATGAGAGGAAATGGCCTGAAGTTGCACCAGGGGAGGTTCAGGTTAGATATTAGGAAATATTTCTTACCGGAAGGGTTCCCCGGCACTGGCAGAGACTGCCCAGGGCAGTGGTGGAGTCACCGTCATTGAGAGGATTTAAAAGACAGGCAGATGAGGTGCTCACAGAAATGGGTTTATAGTGGACAGGTACGGTTGGACTTGGTGATCTCAAAAGTCTTTTCCAACCAAACGATTCTATGATTAGCCAGGTAACAATGGGGCATTGATGCGGGGCTTTGTGCACTGTTTATGCACAAATAAATGGGATGCTGTGCCTCTGGGTCAGTGCCAGCCTGGGTACTTGTCTCAGCTCTCTGGCATGAGCAGTTGCTGTTCCCAGACTGGGAAAACCACTGTCCCTTTTGGGGACTCTGCTCATTGTGCTGACGGGTACCATCATTCTCCCCTCGGGTCGCTTTACTCATTTTCCCTGTGCCCAAATTTAGACCAGAGTTGCACTTCTGGGGATCAGCAGTGACTATGTCCATGTGTCTGCCTGTGGTTTCGACCCTGCGGGAGGGTTTTTTGGGAAGCCTGTGGTAACATTTGGTGAAAACAGCCCTGTGCAAGTGGTGTTTGCTGTTGTGGTCCATGGATGTCAGAGGAATCAGCTTCTGTAGGGATGGAAATTCCACTTCATGTTTTTCTCAGCTGTTTCTCAAAAACCTGGGATGAAGATAGGCTTGGATGTTATTGCAGTTTGAAGTGGTGGTTTATTAACAGTACCACAGCATTCCCAGTGTGTGAGTGCAGCCAGCGCTGCTCTTCTCCTCCCAGCCTCCCTGTCCAATCACGCTGTTCTTACTTGCTTAACACTTCCCGGTAAACTTATTTCAACCCCATTTCTGCTCTGCTTCTGCAGTCTCTGCACTGAACGGCAGTCCAGGAGCTCTTCACTGATACTCGTTTTGCCTTCTTGGGAAGCTGCAGGGTTTTTGGTAGGATCAACAGTGTCTTTAAACCTGTTGTTTGGGGGAGAATAGTCCCCAGAAATGCTAATTTGGTGGGCAGGTATAATAGTAATTTTTGAAACAAAGTGCAAAGTTTGTGAAGACAGTACCCATGGCATTAGTTGGTTATTTAAAATAACCACCTTTAAAATCCTGTTTAGTTGGTATTCTGCTTTTAAATCTAGAATTGGGTGATGAAGCAGAGTTCTGTGGCTCCTGAGGAGGAAGGATTGTGTAGTGTGGTTATTTGGATGTCAGATGCTTCCTTAGGGTGAGTGGCATGAAAGTGGTGTGAATGCTGCAGGTTTCATAAGGTTTCAAATAAGGTTTCATCTTCAGCTTGTATTTACACACAGAATCACAGAACCATAGAATAGTTTGGGTTGGAAGTGACCTCGGAGTCCATCCAGTCCCAACTCCTGCCATGGGCAGGGACACCTCCCACTGGATCAGGGGCTCCAAGCCCCATCCAGCCTGGCCTTGGACACCTCCAGGGATGGGGCAGCTCTGAGCTGCTCCACCACCACCGCTCTGGGCAACCTGGGCCAGGGCCTCCCCATCGTAAAGAATTTCTTCGTAATGTCTAGAACATCTCCATACAAGTGTGGAAACTCAGGAAAATTCAAGGCTCTTAATCATGGAATGGCGGAGTAGGACTGGGGGGAATGGTTTTCAGCTGAAAGAAGGGAGATTGTGATGAGGTCTTAGGAAGAAGTGTTTTTCTGTGAGGCTAGGGAGGCCCTGGCCCAGGTTGCCCAGAGCAGTGGTGGCTCATGGCAGGGGGTGGGACTGGATGGGCTTTGAGGTCCCTTCCAACCCAAACTATTCTGTGATTCCTCAAACACACATTCTCCTGCCCATGCTGTTCTCTTGGGGATTTGCTCTTTCTCTGATGGATTGCTTTGGGTGGCTTTCATTCTAAATACTGACACGGGAAGTACTTTTGGCGGACATGGCTGTAAATGATGAGCTCTTCTAGGAACTCTCTCTGGACAGGCTTCTCTTTTTTTCTTTTCATTTCCCCTCTCCATTTCTGTAACTCCTTTTGTCTGACCCTTCATTCTCCTGTGCTTTTCTCCAGGTTGACAGGCTTCATCTCTAGTTGGTTGTCATGTTGTCAGTGTGACTGACTGCACATATCCAGCACAGATTTGTCAGTCCTGTGTCCTCTCCCTTCTCTCATCTGGTGAACTATAAGGAAAAGAAATCTCTCAAGGGGGAGTTTTTTTAGGGTGCAGTGACTTTAAACTGGTTTTTTTTTCCCCTTTTTAATATTTAAAAATATAGAAGTCACTCAGCTTAATTTAAAAAAAAAAACCAAACAAACAAAAAAAACCCTCAGTGGCGGCGAGGCATCTAAAGAGGTGTCAGCGCCGGGGCCTTTGTGTCTCTGTATTTCAGTTCTTCCATTTATAAAATGCTGCTCCCAGGCTTGACAGCCTCATGGTGCAATAATGGGTCTGCGTAATTATCCCCTTGAAGAGATGAAGCTGGGGGGATTCTGAGCATGGAATAATCTGCTGTAGCATTTCACCTAGTAACTGTCATTGCTGAGAGGCTTTAATTACACTGTAATTGCACTGAGAGACGATCTCCTGTCTGTGCAGGAACTTCCTATGTCTGTTTTCTGAAAGGAAAGCAGCGCCTTGACTTCTGCCTTTTGTATTTAGCCCAGAGGAGAGGAAACTGAGGGGAGACCTTCTTGCTCTCTACAACTACCTGATAGGAGGTTGCAGAGAGGTGGGTGTTGGTCTCTTCTCCCAAGTGACAGGGGACAGGACAAGAGGAAATGGCCTCAAGCTCTGCCAGGGGAGGTTCAGGCTGGACATAGGATTGACCTTTTTCCTATGACTGGACATAGGAAAAATTTCTTCACAGAAAAGGTTCTCAAGCACTGGAACTGCCCAGAGAGGTGGTGGAGCCTCCATCCCTGGAGGCGTTTAAAAGATGGGCAGATAAGGTGCTTGGGGACATGATTTAGTAGTGGAAGTGTAAGGTTGGAGTTGATGATTTCAAAGGTCTTCTCCAATCTATGATCAAATGCAGTCAGAGTCGCTCCTCTGTGCGCTGGGCTGGGATTCCCGGGTTGTTTGTATGGAGACTTATTGTGGTTTCGAATGGCAAAGACAGTAATGATGACCCACACAGCCAGCTTTGCGCTAGGAGATGAGGTGTTAGCAGTAATGAAGAGCTGTGGAGATGGACACATGCCACCACTTCCCTTGCGGCACTGCTGTGACTTCATGCTCCCAGTGACTTCTTTGATTTGGTTCCTGTGTCATCAAGCTGTTGCAGTGCTGTCGCTCAAACATAGAATATTTGTGATGTAGAATCTTTTAGGTTGGAAAAGACCTTAAAGATCATTGAGTCCAACTGTAATATCAATATCACCAAAAGATTTGCATTCATCTGGACGTGGCATACAAGACAACAGGGCAGGTCTGGTATCGTTCTGACGTTAGTTATCCTGCTGCCAATACTGGGCTGGGTCTGACCCTAAGGACGACTAATGTGGGGATGGAGAAGTTGCCCAAGCAAGAAGGGTATGGGGAGAGCTGCATACATTCATCTTCACAACTGCAGGTTCCTTCACAGCTTCTGAGTTCAGGGGTAACCCAGGGTGTTCTCTCTGCCCTGCAGTTTCCCTGAAGAACTGATTCCCACTCATCCAGGAGATGTTCTAGCAGGTGAATGACCTGGCCTTTGTTTCTTGCCATGCAACAGAGAGATTACGATACAGAGCTTAGAAATTGCAGGCATCGAGTCCAGCAAACTCCTACTCCTCACCAGTTACAGGTGCCACGACCACGTCAAGCCTACTCAGCATTGATGTGAGGTTCAGAAAGGGCTGCTTCTGCCTTCAGAATTTGACACATGATGTCTGAGAGAGCGTGAAGAACGCTGATGGCAGCTGCGTTCCCACAGCATGGCCAGGCTCTCCAACCAAGGAGAAGATCATCATCCACACAGATTGCCGGTTCTGAGAGCTGGCAGGTGACTGGAGTGAACAAAGACCCCAGTAAACCTTCTTACCTTCAGTGCAGAGACAATTTCAGGAGAAGGGCAAAAATAGTAATATGCAAATTTCTTAAAACTCCTTGAATTGTACCAGCACATCATATTTCACATTCCCTCCTGAAGGAAAGCAGAACAAATAGAGAAGTTATGGATTGTGTTGAATTACTGTGGCAGAAGAAAGTGTTCGGTGTGGTGGCGACCTCTGTAGAAGAGCTCACGCAGAGCAAAGCTGTTGCTTGATGTCCCAGGGAAGCTGTGTTCCTTAGTGTTCTGTCCTTGTTTGAGCCCACTGCTTTCTGAGGATGTGAAAAGAGGAGGAGGACGGAGGGAGCGCTGTGTCACCAGGAGCTCAGCCAGCTATTTGGAAGCAGGGTGGTTTTCTCCATTGCGCGAGGCTCTACCTCCGTCACCCTGGTAAGGAAAGGAGCCAAGTAAGACATGAAACAGCTCTCCCTGATGCACAGTGTGGGAAGAGGTTGGACTGGATCATCTTTGAGGTCTTTTCCAACCTTAATGATTCTGTGAGAGATGAAGTCACTGGGAGAAGAGAGATGATGTAGGGATGTGCATTGGCCGTGGATCCTTCCGTTTACCCACGCACTCCCCATGCCTCCTCACACTCTCCCGGCTCGCTGCATGGAGGGTCGGCAGCACAGGGTTGCTGCCAGCTCTGGTGTGGGGTCCCGTTATTCTTACCCCAAAGTGAGCCTTCCAGGGGAAAAGCACAGCGTGATGCTACTGGTCGCATGCCTAAGAAAGCAGGGAAACGTTCCAGTCCAACACGTTCCCCAGAAGGTCCACTGGCATGTATCAGAAGGCTCTACTTTTCCAAGGCCTCCATATGCTACCCTGGTCATTACTCATATTGAACCTATTCCTGCTCATTAAGGAGTGGGAGCTCCTTGTGCTCCTCATTAGTGCTGCATTCCTCCAGGTTGTGTCAGGGCTGGCCAGGGTATGCAAGGATGATCCTGTTTCTTCAGTATTACTGAAGGGAAAAGAGCCTTTTGGGCCTTTTGTATTATCCTGAGATTAGGTAGGTGACCTCAAATCACAGAAAACATAGCTAGATCAGAGACAAATCATAGCAAATAGGGCTGAGGGGGACCTTGGGAATTTACCTCCTGTTTGAGGACACCTCTGCCTCTGCCTTTTCTATGCAGGTGCTTGTTCAGGCTGTTCCTCTCCAGTGGTGGAGGTTCCCCTCCTTTCTGCAAGCATTCTGCTCCAATTCCTTCTTCTCCTGATGACTTATTTCAATGTGTATAGCGTAGTCAAAGCCAATGTTGCTTTGCCGTAAACGTGAATATTTACTTTTCTGCATAGAATCACAGAATTGTAGAATCACAGAATGGTTTGGGTTGGAAGGGACCTTAAAGCCCATCCAGTCTGACCACCCCCCACCCCTGCAATGGGCAGGGACCCCTCCCACTGGATCTGGTTGCTCCAAGCCCCATCCAACCTGGCCTTGAACCCCTCCAGGGATGGGGCAGCCACCACTGCTCTGGCCAACCTGGGCCAGGGCCTCCCCACTCTCACAGAAAAACATTTTTTCCTAAGATCTCATCTCAATCTCCCTCTATCTGACAATCAGGGCAATGTTTGTTCTCTCTTTTATGAAGACCAGGTTTGTTATTGTCCAAGGCTGTAGAGAAGGGGCTGCAGAACTGGTTCTGATGTGTAGCAAGGGACAGTGGAACTCGAGTGAGTAATACACTGGTCCTATAACAGATGTCATTGTGCTAGAGGAGGAACATGTTATGTGCCACTCTGTCATTTCTGTTCCAACCTTGTGATTTAGCCTGGAGAAGAGGAGGCTGAGGGGAGACATCATCACTCTCTACAACTACCTAAAAGGAGGTTCCAGAGAGGTAGATGTTGGTCTCTTCTCCCAGGTGACAAGCAACAGGACAGGAGGAAATGGCCTTAAGCTGCGTCAGGGGGAGTTTAGATTGGACATTAGGAAAAATGTCTTCACAGAAAGGGTTCTCAGGCACTGGCAGAGGTTGCCCAGGGAGGGGGTCGACTCCCCATCCCTGGACGTGTTTAAAAGGTAGTTGGATGAGGTGCTTGGGGCATGATTTAGTAGTGGATAGGTATGGTTGGAGCTGATGATCTCAAAGGTCATTTCCAACGTAATGATTCTGTGATTCCTGTTGAGCAACCAAACCTCATTCAGGTAACTGGGGTGGATTGACATCTCAGTGCTTTCACAAGGAAACAGCTTTGTCTGCATTGACTGTTTTCTTTCCAAGTGAATCGTGGTTTAATTTGTCCCCTTAGGAGCCCTACTATGTCCGTTGCATTAAGCCCAACGATAAGAAGTCACCCCAGCTTTTTGACGAGGAGCGTTGCAGGCATCAGGTCGAATACCTTGGCCTTTTGGAGAACGTGAGAGTCCGCCGAGCAGGCTTCGCCTACCGCCAAACGTATGAGAAGTTCCTTCACAGGTAAGAAGGGCACTGGCAAGAGGCTCTGTTCAGCTTTTAGCAGGACAGCTCAGACATCAGGATGAGGGGTGTGATTTGGCTCTCTGTCCTTGAAGGGTGAGTCTTGAGTCCTCTGGGCTTGTGATCCTCGCTCTCGAGCGCATGATGGTGTGTTTGGTTTAACCCCTGGTGTTGGGTATGATAGAACACGAGGCTAACGCAGACTCCAGCTGCTCCCTTGTTTTGTGGCAGGAGGTGTGTCTAGAGATGCACACGTGGCACACCCGCTCGACTTTGCTGCTAAAATCCATTTGCTGTATTACTCTCTGCAGCAGGAACATGTAATGAAGTCCTTCCCCAGAGCGTCAACCTAAATCCAGAGCTAATTACCTTCTGTTTTCTCTCCAAGCGTTGTCTAATTGTTGCAGTCAGACAGACAGACATGTGTCAGGGAAGGGCTCGATGTCACACGGTGACTTTATGCGTATGCAGGAGGAAACCTCTGGACTTCAGAACTGGAAATCTGGAGAGAGATAGTGAAGTGACCCCATTAAATCACATATTTGATAGTTCTTGCCCTCTTAATTCCTACCAGACTTGTGACAAAGAAAATGGTTTAGATTGAAATCTGCCTTACGCCTTCAGTCAATTAGCATGGGTACCAAGGATTCAACCTCTCACTGATGAAATAGTAAATTGATTTTTGCTTCTGTTATTCAATCAGGTGAGGAAAAGAGTAGAAAACAATTAAACTGTTTGTGCAGGTGGGATGTTGTATGTTAGATATCAAGTGATGTTGGAAGATCTTCTGCTGTTCACAGTGGAGATTTGCCTGGATGTTCTGTGGTGCCTGAAGTGGAACAGAAGGGTCTGGCTTACTAAATGCAGCCACCAGTGCTGTGGATCAGCCTCCTTAAACATCATGAAGGGTTCCAGTGTGCTTTTGCCCTCACATAGAATCATAGAATAGTTTGAGTTGGGCAGGGACACCTCCCACTACATCAGGCTGCCCAAGGCTCATCCAGCAACCTGGGCCAGGACCTCACCACTCTCATTGTGAAGAAATTCCTCCTAATGTTTTGTCTAAATCTGCCCCTCCCCAGTTTACAGCCATTGCCCCTCCTCCTATCACTTCATGCCTTTGTGAACAGTCCCTCCCCAGCTTTCTTGTAGCCTCTTCAGATACTGGAAGCTGCTCTAAGGTCTCCTCGGAACCTTCTCTTCTCCTGGCTCAATAACTTCAACTCTATCAGCCTGTCATGTGGAACTCATTACAATTTACTCTTAAGATTTCTGTAATTCCTATTAATATAAACAGCTGCTTGGTTTTAATGAATGTTTGAGGAGCTCCTGTGAGCTGAAGACCAGAAGCAGCGTGTACAGCCAGGAAACCAAATCGGCATGTGGAACTGGTGCGGCTCTTGGGCTACTGTAACGCTTGTTCTGCTGGACCCTGGAGTGGGATTAAACTTCTACAGTGAGAGTTATAGAATCATAGAATAACCAGGTTGGAAAAGACCAACCTAATCATTGAGTCCAACCATTCCTATCAAACACTAAACCATGTCCCTGAGCACCTCGTCCACCCGCCCCTTAAACCCCTCCAGGGAAGGTGACTCAACCCCCTCCCTGGGCAGCCTCTGCCAGTGCCCAACGACCCTTTCCGTGAAACATTTTTTCCTAATGTCCAGCCTGAACCTCCCCTGGTGGAGCTTGAGGCCATTCCCTCTCGTCCTGTCCCTTGTCACTTGGGAGAAGAGCCCAGCTCCCTCCTCTCCACAATCTCCTCTCAGGTAGTTGTAGAGAGCAATGAGGTCTCCCGTCCAGACACTGTATTTACACATCACAGTGTTGCTCTGAGTCCAGGCTATGCTGACTTCTCTGAATTATAAAAAATAATCTTCTGGCATGGATATTGGTTTTATTTTTTTCCAAATTCCTTGTTCCCCATCTCTGGCTGAGACATCCCTGCTTATGGGGCTGGGATGTGATTTGTGATACATGCCGTATATTTTTTGAGCTGTTTTTGAGCAAGAATCACAAGGGATTTCTGTTCGTCTATATTCAACAGGGTAATTGGGAGATGGGGAATGCAGAGGAGACTCCAGGCCCTTCAGCTCTGGACTCTTGCAAGTGCATGTGGAGCAGGTTTGCAGGCAGATCTAACTCAGTGAGGGGCAATTTGGGGATGTAACTATCATCTGTTTGCTTACATTTGCAGAAGATATGAAGTTCAGTCCCACAAGCAGGCAGTTGACTCCCGTACGGGCCCCTGGGGCTTTCAGATTTTCTGAGCCCAACAGAGATACCTGTGTTTTGTTCTGCTGATTCCGCCTAGAGGGGACAGGAGATGTATATTAGGATAGAAAGATAAGAGATACACACATAAATATATCTGGATAGATATAGGGAAATATGTATATGTATGAGTGCATTTCTACCTTTGTTATATACATATTTATGTACTTGTGTATATAAAAAACATATAAAAATAACTTTAGCCCCAAAATACTATAAGGTAGTTGGTGTCTTGTATGTACCAGTAGGAAATGATGTGAAATGCAGTTAAGGCCATTAATAAATGTCCTTTTCAAGCTTTCCTTGAAACAAAGAAGAGTTTTATTTGAGCTCTGTGCAAACCAGTCTGCGTTTACCAGAAAGTAAGATCTAAATATGTTTTTGTTGGACTCGGAGATGTTGTGCACCCACTTGGTAAATGTGTCTTCCAGTGGTGTGAAATGCAGGTCAGGACTGAGTATCTTAAATAGATGTGGTGGATTCCTTTGTTTCAAGATAGAACTGCCTATACGTGTCAAGCCGATTGGGTTTCAGGAAGGGGCACGTGCGTGGGGCAGGGGAGAGCGGTGCCTGCGAGGCATCTGCAGGCCTGGCTGCACGTGAGCGTAATCCAACACCTGCCCCATGCAGGCATCCGCGTGCCTATTTCCAGCCAATGTTAAACATAGCATGGAAAGAACACCGAGGTGGCTGTGGGAGGAGAAGAGAAGAGAATGAGTCCAGGTTCCCATGCAGACCCAGTATTTTCGTTAAAGCTTCATAATTTAACACTTCACAAAAATCTTGGCTCTTAAGAGAGCTGCACTGGGAATTGTAAGCTTCGGTTGCAACCTCGTGGGTGCTGGGTGTTCTGATAGCTGAGCGTAGAGAAGAAGGAGGAGAAACAAAAGCGATGTGGAAATGGATGCTTAATGTATAAGTGACCTTGAAAGCTGTCAGGATCAGGCAAGGGAGGGGAAACGTTGTGGTGTCAGTGAGCGGATTTATTTCGGGTTCTCCCTCACTATAATTAGCGGTGAGCTTGGGCTTTTGACTCGCTGTGGCATCCAGGTCATGCTCTGCTGTGGGGAAGGAGCTGGTGGCATTGGGACAGAAGGAACAAAAGGATGGAACGATGACATTCCATCACCGGCCCCACCACCTGCGGGCTGGCAGGGAGGTGGACGTTTGCCTTGGGATATCTCCAAATACTAGAGCTGTGGTTTTGCCACATTTTATGGCTGTAAACTGGAGAGGGGCAGATTCAGTCTAGACATAAGGAGGAATTTCTTCACGATGAGGGTGGTGAGACACTGGCCCAGGTTGCCCAGAGCGGTGGTGGCTGCTCCATCCCTGGAGGTGTTCAAGGCCAGGTTGGATGGGGCTTGGAGCCCCTGAACCAGTGGAAGGTGTCCCTGCCCATGGCAGGGGTTTGGAAGTGGATGATTTTCTAAGGTCCCTTCCAACCCAAACTATTCTATGATTTCTTTGGGCAGGTTTGCAGATCTCTGCCATCCTATCCCTTTTTTCTAGACCTGTTGGCAGAGCAGGCCTGTTCTGTAATACTGACTTTGCCCGGCCATGCTGCTTGTCTGTCTTTTTTCCTTCCTAATGTACCATGCGTCAAGGTGGAAGATTGTCCCAATGAATTAATTATTGCAGGAACGTTTCCTGATAATAATAGGAAAGAGAAACCAGTGTCAAATCTTGATGTCCAGTGTGTACATGTGTTCAAGGGAAGGAAAACTTTTTCCAGCCAAGTGTAAATGCAGGATCTCCTGTTGTGAGTCTGAGAAGTGGTTATAATATTTCAGTTCTATTGATCAGGAGGATCCCTTCTCCACATGTTGTAACCCTTGCGCTGATGGTGTTCCCTGCTTTGGCACACTGTGCCCCTCCATTTTTCCTCCTCTCCAACAGCTTATTCCAAAAAGCCGATGTGATGAATGAAGGCAGCAGAGTGATGTGTTTCCATTCCGGCTGTTGAGTGACTCCTGCGGTGCTCCTGCTCCCCAGGAAAAGGTTTATCGCTGTGCCCATTTAATAGCAGCTGGAAATTCAGAATGTCTCAACCATTGAGATTAATGCTTGACTTGGATTGTGGGCTTTTGAAGAGAGAAGTGGTTAAGATTGCTGCGTGCTTGCTTTATTTAGAACATGAATGCGGGTACTGTTACAGTGGAAACGACTATTACAGATTTGATTATGTCCATAAATCTTATGTAGAAAATTCATTGTTGCTGTTTGCAGGCGTCTGTTCACCTCATCAGCACTTCATGAAGCCAGTAAATCTTACAGGGAGCAGAGTCTGATGCAGTTACTTTCCTGTTTGATTTGTAGTTGTCTTAATTCCAGCCTGTGTTCTGTTTCTTGGTGTGAAAAGTTGCTCAGAGAGGAAGGATGGGAGGAAAGGGTTGAACAGTGGTGAGGTTTTCACAGACTGTGGCAGTCACCGAACTGCGAGTTCAGTAAATCACGGAAAATGTTAGAAACGGCTGCCAAAACGATGAACAAGAGAAGTTATTTACAGAATTTTTTAAATCTCTGTTTTCTAACAAAGCGATTGGCTCCAGTTGGCTTCTCGTGCAGAAGGGCAGCAAAGCAGAGCTTTTCTTCCTCACAAAAAAAATTAAAATGGAATGCTGAGAGTGTGGATAACAGAGCTGCCAAATCTGCAGGGAGGCAGTGGTGAGGCTTGTCGTGTCCCGTCAGTGCCGTGTTGATGAAGTGAGCTCCTCACAATATTTTGGCGTCTCACAAAATCATGCTTCTATTCATTTTCCTTGGATTTTGAGGATCACAGTTCCTACAGAGGATACCCTTAGGCTCTTCTGTCTATAATCTGTTTTATTCGAATTCAGATTGTAATTATTTCTAAACTGTGTTGAAGGTCGGTGTTCTCGAGAGTCTGGATGATGAGCTTACATTTGTAGCTTTTAATTCCAGGTACAAGATGATCTCAGAATTCACTTGGCCCAACCATGACCTGCCTTCAGACAAGGACGCTGTGAAGAAGCTCATCGAGTGCCATGGATTCCAGCACGATGTTGCTTATGGCAAGACTAAGATTTTCATCCGCACCCCTCGCACTCTGTTCACCCTGGAGGAGCTGCATGCCAAGATGCTTGTGCGGATTGTCCTCTTCCTGCAGAAGGTAATGCTTCGTTTGCTGCATGAAAAACTCAGCTCGAGTTCCATAAAACACCTTTGAGCCCTCTGCACATCTTCTAGAGCGTGGCCGTTTGGTTACTACTTATTTCTTTACAGCTCTTCCAGCGCTCTCTGTAGCTGCCTTGAAGCCTTCATGTGGTGGGATGCGCTGTGAGCTGTTGGGCCTGCAAATTGCTGGTGACTCTCTAAAAGATGTGCTGAGTACTCAGGGAAAGCAGGCAGCCTGGAAACTTGGGAAAGCTTTTATGGATGAGTGTGTGAGTGATGCACAACGGATGTTGAGACAGGATTATGTGCATAAAAGTTGATCATTGGATCCGTAGCTGATGGCACACATGAACTCTAATGGTAAAACTCTTGGGAGTGCAGGGAAAGAAGTGAGAGGAAAAGACAGAATGAGAACAGAGACAGGGAAAACCTTCCCTGGGGGCCTTCTAGGAAGAGAGAAGGGGCAGGATTCCCAAGCGAGCATCCTCCCAAAGCATCCTTTCTGGTGCAGCCTGTGGCCCCTCGCCTACGGAACAGCAAATAGGCCCTTAGCTTTGCAAAAGGTGAGACGCCCAAGGCACTGTGTAACAGGACCTGCGCACTTGTCTCTCCTCTCTGAAGGTGGGATTTGAGCTCAAGAGCTGTCTGGTTTTACCCTTAGGATGACTGATTTTACATTCTGTGACTGCAGGGCAAACAAATTTGCCAGCTTCCCTGACGAAGATCTCCTTCTAAGCCATTGGCGTCTGCTGTGACTTGGCTGACTCCTAAATCATTCAGGTGCTTTCTGGGGCCACAAAGGCAGAGTAGAAGCTGGTTTTGTAACCTCAAACGCAGCACATAGTAGCTGGTATTAGTGCCTGCTGGAGGCTGTGTTCTGTATGAGCGTGAGCAAAGAGCGACGACTTCTCAGTTTCACAGCCACAGAAATGGTGGAACTGACTTTGTCCTGACTGACATGGGTTGCTGATGAGTTCAACATTTTTAGAGATTTATTTCTTACCAGGCGTTTTTGCTTTGTCATTCTTGGAACCTGGGAAACGGCAGAACTTCTGAAACCCTTTTGCCCTTCAGAAATAGAAACTGCTGGCTGACTGATGGGGTTAAAAAATTCCTGGAGAAAAAGCCTGTTCCAAAGCCGTGCCCTTACCAAAAGGTTCCACAGACTTTCTAAACCCGATGGGCTGAATCACTTCTTGTGCAGAGTCAGACCCTGGAGGGAAAAGCAGCCACTGCCTGCTTCCATAGTGATGCACAACACTCCCATTGCTTGTGTTTGCAAAGTGTCTAATCTGATTCCCTTCTAGAAAGCAAAACGATTTGACCAGTATGGAAGTGCAAAGTCCAGGGCTGCATCTGTTGGGGTGGCCAGCAGGAGCAGGGCAGGGATCGTCCTCCTGCGCTCAGTGCTGGTGAATCTGCACCTCAAATCCTGGGTTCAGTTTTGAGCCCCTCAACACAAGAAGGACATTGAGGGGCTGGAGCGTGTCCAGAGAAGAAAACGGAGCTGGGGAAGGGGCTGGAGAACAGGGGTTCTGGGAGCAGCTGAGGGACCTGGGGCTGTTTAGTCTGGAGAAGAGGAGGCTGAGGGGAGACCTCATTGCTCTCTGCAGCTCCTGGAAAGGAGGTTGTGGTGAGGTGGGTGCTGGGCTCTGCTCCAAAGTGACATGGGACAGTATGAGAGGAAATGGCCTCAAGCTGCACCAGGGCAGCTTTAGATTGGGTATTAGGAAAAATTTCTTTGCCAAAAGAGTGGTGAATCCCTGGCAGAGCCAGGGGGAGTCCCCATCCCTGGAGGGTTAAAAAAACATGTGGTCCTGCTTCTTCAAGTCATGGTTCAGTAGGCAGGGTGGTGTTGGTTTGACGATTGGACTGGGTGAGCTATGAGGTCTTTTCCAACCTTAATGATTCTGTGATTCTCTTGGTATCTGTTGTGCCAGGTTGCATAGTTCATCTCTAGTAAGGAATTCTGGAAGTTTTGTTTATATATGTGATTGGTTTTTCTGGAATCACTGGTTTTAATATGTGATTGTTTTGTTCTGGAAGTGCAAAGCACAGGTTGCTCAATGGCTGCAGGACCTGCCTGTTCCTGGGCTTTTTGGGTCAGCTGTTTCCTGCCTTTTTGTGGTAGTTTTCTGCTTGCCCTGCTGTTGAGCTTCACAGCAGCTTTCTTGGACTGCTCATCATCTCCTTCCAGGTCTCTTCCCTGGAAATGGCATCGTACTTTCCCAAGAGCTCATTCTGGTTTATACTTTCGGAGTGAAACAGAGCTGATGGGTGGGGCTCCTCGTACACCTCGGTTAGTGCTTTTCTGGGTTGCTGGTTGCACTTCCACCATGCTCACCCTGATTTCTTGGGAGGAGATTCCCCGCCTGCAGCCAGTTTTCCAACCACGTGAGTCTCGATGCTTTTGGCAAGTTCACTGTGTCATGCTATCAATCCAGAGCCTCCCTTTCTTCCCATGATGATATGGGCAAGCTAAGGAGTTCCTGCAGGGGAGATGCCTTGCTCCTGGGTGACCTGAGTAGTTGTATTCAACATCTGAGGAATTGGGAGGTGACCTTGTCTGACACTGAAAGGTGCGGTTACTGCGAAATTATTTAAAAGGCCTGTCCTGTCTGTGCATTGGGAGCAGGTGATGGCTCACTACAAGGTTAGCACTGAGCTCCTTGTGCAGAGAAAACCCACCGAACAGCGTGCGGCAGAGTTTTGGGCAACGAGTCAGTTATTGTGAGTTTGTTGGCCTTCCCTTTAGATGGAAACTTCAGACTTATTTAGTTTGGGCTGGGATCTGGACAGTGCTCAACAATGCTGGAGGAGAGCAGGGCTAAAGAGTTTTTACCTCTAGAAGGTAAAAACCTGGTTAGGAATAATGATCAACTTAGAGTTGGGGTTGTTCAGCCTGGAGAAGAGAAGGCTCCAGGGAGAGCTTAGAGCAGCTTCCAGTACTGAAAGGGGCTCCAGGAAAGCTGGGGAAGGGCTTTTGATCAGGGAGTGCAGGGACAGGATGAGAGGAACGGTTTTTGACTGAAAGAGGAGAGATTGGGATGATATCTTAGGAAGAAGAGGAGGCTGAGGGAAGACCTAATTGCTCTCTATAACTACCTGAAAGGAGGTTGTAGAGAGGAGGGTGCTGGCCTCTTCTCCCAAGTGACAGGGGAGAGGACGAGAGGGAATGGCCTCACGCTCCCCCAGGGGAGGTTTAGGCTGGACATTAGGAAAAAAATCTTCACAGAAAGGGTCAGTTGGCACTGGAACAGGCTGCCCAGGGAGGTGGTTGATTCACCTTCCCTGGAGGGGTTTAAGGCATGGGTGGACGAGGTGCTAAGGGGCATGGCTTAGTGTTTGATAGGAATTGTTGGACTCAATGATTAGGTGGGTCTCTTCCAACCTGGTTATTCTATGATTCTATGAAATGTTTTGCTGTGCGGGTTGGGAGGCCCTGGCCCAGGTGCCCCATCCCTGGAGGTGTTCAAGGCCAGATTGGATGGGATTTGGAGCAACTGGATCCAGTGAGAGGTGTCCCTGCCCATGGCAGGGGTTGGAACTGGATGGGCTTTGAGGTCCCTTCCAACCCAATCCATCCTGTGATTCTGTGACAGGCTTTGCTATAACGGTTTGTGCAGCACCAGGCGTGCTGGGTTATCTGTACAATAACTACAGTGCTTTGGGGCTTCTCTTATTGAAAGAATCAGCAGAAGTGACAGACATTAAATTCCCAGTGAGTGTTGTCCTATAGCTTTGCAAACCTCCCCTCCCTGTTTTCTCCTCTCCCTGGAGCCGAGAGGGACGGACGCAAATCTACATGGGGATGTTGCTCTGTTCCACACAATTGAAATAGCTCAGGTGAAATCATCCTTTTGTTATTTCTCTTGGAGAATTCCCTAGTGAGATTCAAATTTGTCTCATAAAAGGTGTGTGGAGAAGAGACAAAGCTCCTTCTCTAGTGCTTGTGGTATGGAAGACTTTGAAGAAAGGTGAACAGCCAGAGCTTCATTTCTGTAGCATAACCCTGCTGTGACTCACATGTATCTGCCTTTATCTTCCTGGGTGTTCTTCAACCAGGCTCTAAGATGCTGCAGAGCGATGGAGAGGAGCTCTTTATAGTCTTGGAACTCACAGCTAAAGACAAGAAACACTAATGAATGAGGTGGTAGTCCCCTTCTGTTCCACTCTCAAGAGACCCTACCTGGAGTCCTGTGTCCAGTTCTGGAATCCCCAATGTGAGGACATGGAACTGTTGGAGCAGGTCCAGAGAAAACTATGGAGATGATCCAAGGGCTGGAACACCTCAGCTATAAGGACAGGCTGAGGGAGTTGGGACTGTTCAGCCTGGAGAAGAGAAGGCTCTGGGGAGACCTTAGAGCAGCTTCCAGTACTGAAAGGGGCTACAGGAAAGCTGAGGAGGAACTTTTTACAAGGACATGTTGTGAAAGGATGAGGAGGAACGGCTTTAAATTGAAGGGAGAAGATTTAGACTGGACATTTGGAAGAAATTCTTCACAATAAGGGTGGGGAGGCCCTGGCCCAGGTTGCTCAGAGCAGTCATGGTTGCCCCATCCCTGGATGTGTTCGAGACCAGGATGGATGGGGCTTTGAGCCCCTGATCCAGTGGGAGGTGTCTCTGCCCATGGCAGGGAGTTGGACCGGACAACCTGTAGAGCTCCTTTCCATCCCGAAGCCTTCTATGATTCTGTGAATCTAAATGCTCTCTAACAAGCTCATCAACAGAGGTGCCGGTGCTGGGTTGGTGGCTCCAGGTGTGTAGGTATGTTGTACACTGCTGAATCTGTCTGGAAAATACTTAACTCTTCCCTTTTTGGTAACTTTCTTGCTTGCTGTTTGATGTCCTCCTCTCTGTACCAACTCCCTCCCGTGTCTGTGCCCCAGCCGGGCTCTGCTGCCAGCAGACGGGGGAGCTCAGCACTGGCAGTGCCCGAAAAGGAACGATTGACATAATAAAATAAAATCAGAATGAAGAAGCCTTCCCTGTGCTCTGAAAGCATCAAGACAGTTTTGCCTGCATCTCAATTTCTGTTCTCAACTTCAATTGGTCATTAAAAACTCACACAGAAATTTAATTCTTGCTCCTTTTCCCTTACTTTCATTTTTCCTGTGAGCATCAAAGGCTGAGGAAAGCAAACTGTTACCGTTGAGAGTCTCCAGATTCCATGCACAAGGAAGGACAGAGATTAACTTGATTTAAAATAAGTAATGGACCTTCCTGTTGCATTACAATTCCTCAGATTTGAATTTAGGAAAAGACAACTGGGGATAAATTGTGGTGTTGTGACAGTGGGCACTGGTGTGATAAAAGCTGAGGGGAAATGAGAGGTGTAGCCTTAAAAGCAGCCGGTCCCAGGCTGGGGACCAGAAATGGGTTTTCTTTGCACTGGAATATTGTAAAGGAAAGAAGGAGCCGCGCAGGGTGTATGCAGTGGCTCTGGTTCGGGAGTGTTAAACGTGCTTCTTCATTTCAGATGCTCTGTATCCTGTTGGGTATCGTTCTGCTACAAATGACAAGACTTTCAAACAGAAATTCAGTATTTTTCTTTAGAGCTTCAGCATGTGAGTGACCCTTGACCCTCAAATGATGCTAGGCCTTTTGTTCAGCTCTGATAAGAATTTTCTTCATATGAGTTTGGTTAAATTGAATTAAAACTGACTTCCAGTTTCAATAGATAACTTCACTTTCTTTTGTTTGCACATCTCCTGGATGTCCTCTCCTTTAGCTTTATCTTCAGTGCTCCTTTTCCTTCTGTGATAAAATGTTACGGGATTCCAGGCTGGGATTTTACACCAGACTGAATCAAGTCTGTCAGTGGATGGGATGGGACCATGGCAGCTTATAGATCCATGGAGGTATTAAGGTTGCAAAAGACTTAAGATCATCCGGTCCATCTTGCTGGCTGCGGGAGAATTTAGCGGGTGAGAGCTGTCTGGTACTGGAAATCCCACATGGCACTGGGAGCATCACTGCTAGAATCCACTAAAACGGTTGTTTTAGAAGCACTAGCTGAGCACATCGCTGCTTTTCATGAGGTTAGAGTTTTCAGCTGAAACAGGGGAGATTGAGTTGAGATCTTAGGAAGAAATGTTTTGCTGTGAGGGTGGGGAGGCCCTGGCCCACGCTGCCCAGAGCAGGGGTGGCTGCCCCATCCCTGGAGGGGTTGGATGGGGCTTGGAGCCCCTGATCCAGTGGGAGGTGTCCCTGCCTGTGTCGGGGTGTGGAACTGGATGGGCTTTGAGATCCCTTCCAACCCAAACCATTCTGCGATTCTCTGTGATTGCCTTCATAAATGCAAATTAGGCAGCTCGGATATCAGTGATGGAAATAAAAAATAACATTCAAAAAGCTGCCATAAAACTCGGTTGCTTTTTCTGCCCTTGGAAACATTCCCACGTATTCATTAGCTTTGCAGAATGGTGCTTTGTTCCAGAAAAAAAAGCCCAGCCGGCACGTGCGGAATGCAAAGATGATGAATCTTGTCAGTGTAATTTAGTGCACTGTTTCAGTGTAATTTTATCAGGCTGGTGCAGCTGCGCATGGTAATCGCTTCACTAAATCTTTACTGCCTGGTGCAGGGGAAGCCAGAATTGCTCTTGCACCACAGCCCAGCACCTCCCTGGCAGGATTCCTCGCGCACGGGAGCCCTGTAAGCGCGGGAGGTCGGTGCAGCTGCCCGGGGGTCTCCCGATGCCCCCTCCGGCACCGCGCCCCTCGCTGCGGGCACCGGGCTCGGTGGAAGCTGCTCTGGAAGAGCTGTTGCCCACAGCTGCCATCACCATGGCGACATTCCCCAAGCCGGTGGGGAGGAGCAGAAAGAGGGAACCGTGGCTGACTTGTCATAATTTAATGTTTCACCTTCCCTTTCTTCTCCAGCCCCAGGAGTCCTCGGAGCACGGGGCGCTGGGAAGTGTTAATCACAAAGTAAAGCTTTCGCTCTGACAAAGGAGGCGTTTTCCGGCCTGGTCATGGGCGGGAGCAGCAGTCTGATGAGGGCTTCAGTTCAGTGACCCAAATAAAAGGTGATGTGAGGCATTTGCCACCCGGACGTGAGGCATTTGTGCCATCTTGAGGAGATGTGTTCATGAAGTTAGGGATATTGGTGGAAACAGGTCTGTAGTGACGCATGATTTGTACCGCAAACTGAGCCTTTGATCTTTAGAGGCTTTGGCAGGGAGAACCTGGGAAAGGAGATGCTGTGGCTGCTTCCAAAGGGGCAGCACATGGGTGCTGTGAAGACTAAGTGACGTGAAGGTTTGGATGTAGGCGCTGAGCTGATGGTGCCGCTGGCCGGTGTGGCGGAGCTGATCTCTTAGTGACTGATCTGAATGCTGCCCCCGTGCTGTTTGCCTCCCATGTGCTCATAGCATCACTTCTCTACCTCCAATGAATGCACTGAGGCATCTCAAACTCAAAAAAACCAAACAGAAATCTAAATCCACTCCCAAAAGAACCCAATCTCATCCAGGCAAACCCACCTGCTACCAAAAATAAAGAGAAAAAGAGGTTCTTTCCTGCCAGTTTAGCTCGACAGCCAGCTTCCTTCCTTCAGAGGAGCATCCAAGCTGGTGAAAAGGAGAGCTGGGGAGAAATGAATCCTGCTTTTTTGGTAGCAGGCACAGAGGGCACCTGCGTACTTGCTCGTAATCATTTTCCTCCCCAGGCTGTGCTGTGACAGCACGCTTTAATCAAAATAAGTACAAATAACAATTGATTCTTGAGACAGGGAGGAGGAAAGGGCAGTGTGTGAGAGCATCACTATTGCAAAATAGGGTCCAGCAAGGAACGGATGGCAGGGCAGCTGCCTGTTCCACAATTTGTATCCCAGCGTTGAGACCTTGAGCTTTGTGGCTGTTAAAGTCACCTCAACACCTGGGATTTTATCTTCCATACACTGGGGAAAATCAATAACACAGCTCATGTGTGGCTTTTTGTCCCCCTTTGGAATGGGCTTCTTCCTGCAAAGCCTCTGCCGTCCTTTGTTATACACTTTTTGTAGTCCTGATCTTCTCTATTGATTATTTCAGGGTCTAACTCCGCCTCTCGCAGGACTGGGGTTTTCACACTCATTCCTGTGTATCACAGGCAAGCTGGGAAGACTGGATTCTGCACCCAGTGCTGCTGATGGTTCCTTGTTCTTTTTGTGGAAGGGAACTATTTTTTATTGTTCCTGAGCTTTTCATTTCTTAAAAGATCCTGATCTGCTGCACCTCAAGGTGTCTTTAAGCCTCATTCGAACTGCAAAACTACTGCCCAGTTGGTGCTAATTAAAGTGCAAGCAAGAGCAAATGGCATTGAGCAACCTGAACTGGGAGAAGATCTTAATTTAGTGTGAAATACTGGGGTCAGGTGAGCTCTGCCTGTGATAAGCTAGAGATTCACGGACAGTTTCTGTCCGTGTCTTCTTTCCCAACAGGACACTGCAGGATAAATCATGGTCCCTCTGAGGGCTTTGCCAATCTTTCCTGGGGATGAGTAATGAGCTGCTGCATCACAGAATGGTTTGGGCTGGAAGGGACCTCAAGGCCCATACAGTTCCAACCCCCCTGCCATGAGCAGGGACCACCTCCCTCTGGATCCGGTTGCTCCAAGCCCCATCCAACCTGGCCTTGAACCCCTCCAGGGATGGGGCAGTCTCCACTGCTCTGCAGAAATGCTTGGTTTACTGATGATTGTGTCCAAAAGTGAGTAACATATTCTAGGTCTTTGCATGATCTGTTTACCCTGAATCTCTTTGTTCTAGAAAGGCTTGATAACAGAACGGTGCTGCCACACCTTCAGGAACGTTGACAGAGCTGAATCCTCAGCCACTTCACTAAACAGATGTAGGTTTTAAGCTGTAGCAGCTGCTGTGCCACATCAGGCTCAACAGTTGTGTCTCCAGGGGATGCCTTGAGATGACAGCAGCATGACAAGCGTGCATCGTACCTCTCCTTAATACCTTCTCAGTCCCTTCAGACACTCAGACTTGGGTTGATGACCTAAGCTGGGCATATTCAGTAGCACCTCCTGAATTTTTGTTCTCTGAACTTGTCCTCAGACATGTGTCACCACTTTTAGGTTTTGTAGCCTTCTTTAGCAAGTTCACCTAAGCACTGCGTGGAGAGATCTTTCTTTGTTTGGGTCCTTGCACTTACCAGCTTCACTTGGTAGCCAACTGTGCTTGTGTTGAGGGCAGGACTTCACTCAGAACTTTGTGGATGTCTGCCACATCCTCTTTCGGTCCTCTGCCCACAGAGGAGTGTCCTAGCTTGTTTACTTTCTCCATGTTTGGAGACTGTTCTGTGCTTTGGGTTGTCCATGCAGTCTTTACCAGCTGTAAAACATGGAAGATAATGAAATTACCTGTGTTTTGGTATCTTCACCAAGAAAAGTCCTACCTTGATTTTTCATGGAATGAGTGAAGGTTCCTGCCTTCTTCTAATGACTGTGGTCTTTTCTGGCAATTGTAAACTTCTCTGCTTCTTTAATATGGGAGCCGTGGCAGTTCTCTTCATCTGTTCATGTAACCTCATCTTCTTTCTCCCAACATCTTCCTTCCCTGGTTGTTGCAGAGGCAGGAAATTCAGTGGAGCACGACCGGGATGGAGTGACAGGATGGCATGAGAGAGGAGCGCTGCCAGCAGGGAGCTGCAGTGGGCACCATGGGGGACCTGGCAGCTCCTGGGGCAGAGGGGGGCAAAGAGCTTTCTTGGGGCTCTCAGGCTGAACTGCGGCAGCAGCAGCTGAGGCTTGACCAGAGGGCAGACGGGTGCAGCAGCGTGATGTTTGCTGCAGCTGTTGCTGAGCAGCAGCAGGAGCTGCAGGAGGAGCCCACGCCAGCTCTGCTGGGGCTCTGCATCCAGCCTGGTGTGTGTACGTGCACGAGTCCCTCATGTGCGACTTGGTTAAAACCACCGTTCCTTCGACAGTGTTTATATTTATTACTGGACACGGTCTGTTAGTACAATCTAATTAATCTCTTTTTCTCTCTTCTAGCTTGTGCAATATTGTCTCTATTAAGCAGAGCGACAGAATGAACACAGTTCAGCTGACTCATGTGAAAAGAGAAAATAGCATTTAGTAAATTAAGCAGCTCTTCCCACTCGCTGTTTATGTGCTCTGTTATATGAGCCCTTAAAATGAGGAAGCTTTGATGTAAAACGGTTTTGCCTCAAACCTTTGATGAGATCTGAATTTGCTTGAACTGGGGAAAAGGCAGATCACAAACCGCGGTGGGTGCTGCATGTTGAGTATCAGCCACTCATTGTAACTGGGCGCTGTGAGGAGGTGACCCCTTTCAAAGACAATCAGGAACAGCAGAGTCAGAGCTTCCTTCTAATCTGAGCATTTATTCAGGCTGCGACGCCTCGAAGGACCCTGTGGCAGAGCTGCTTCTGTGCTGCACTACCGACTTCAATATTTAATAACCCTTTCTCTCTGAAAGCCTTTAAAGCCGAGCGAGAAGGTTCAGGCCTGTGTGCATTTCTAGCTAGGTTTCATTTTATTCTTTTCACTTTGGATGCCTGGAGGGCGCCTTGTGCTAGGGCAGCATTAAATATTGATCACGCAACTGTTCGGGGTGGTGCGAAGGAGGCTGGGTGGGAGGAGGTCTGCTGGGTTACAGCGAGCAGGAGAGAGTCCTCCAGGTTTCATTAGTGGCCGCACTGCTCAGAAATCCAACCCTGGGGTCTAATTTAGACAAGCTGGGTTTGTTCGTGTCATTCTAGGCATTTATTTGCTGACTCGTATGTTTAGATTGCATCCTGTGTGGGTTTCCTTCTGCGTTCATGGAGATTGCAGCATCTAGGTCAAATCTAGATTATCCCTTTTTCCATGGAGGAGCTACAGGCGAGTTGGTCTCAGCATTCAGGGCCCCCTGTCAGCTGAATCACAGAATCATAGAATGGTTTGGGTCAGAAGGGACTTCGAAGTCCATCCAGTTCCACCCCCTGCCATGAGCAGGGACACGTCCCACTGGATCAGGGGCTCCAAGCCCCATCCAACCTGGCCTTGAACCCCTCCAGGGATGGGGCAGCCACCACTGCTCTGGGCAACCTGGGCCAGGGCCTCCTCACCCTCACAAGGAGAACACTTTTTTCCCCAAGACCTCATCTTCATCTCCTCTCTTTCAGCTTAAAACCTTTTCCCCTTGTCCTATCCCTGCGCTCCCTGATCAAGAGCCCCTCCCTAGCTTTCCTGCAGTCCTCTTTTCCTGAGAGCTTGGCTTCCTGTGGGTCTGTCCTGCCCTGCTGGCACCTACATTGACAATGATCGGCTTTCTCCATGTGATTGCTTCAGTGCCACTGCTGTCCAGTTGCCCTCACCACGTCCTCCACTCCTTCCCTTGTGTCCTGCACACACCCCCACCTTCTCACCCCCCTGAAATACTGCTAGATCCTTCTGTCCCCTACCTGCTTGGCTGGGAGCTCCGTGTGTGCTGGTTGGGATTTAGAGATTGAAGGAGGCAGATGGCTCTCGAGCTCATTCTGAAGCATTTCCACCAATGTCACTGTAATTTGAGGCGTGCTCTACCCTGCTGTTGATTTTTCTTGAAGGATATATGGACTTGCCTTTTTCATTCTTCTGATCTGCTGTCAGGCTTGGTTGAAGCTGATTGGAGAGTAAGGAGATATCAGGGCAGTCTCGGGAGGTCAGATGAGGGCAGGGTTATCTTCAGTCTCATTTCTGTGGGAAACTAAGTTTATCGAAAGCAAAGCCACAGCAAGATGGCCAAGGAAGCATCACTTTATTCTTGCCTTTCTCCTTTCTTGGAGGAAAGACACAGCTCACTGCGATCCTTGGGCTCGTTTGTCCTGTTCTTGCAAGATTTGCTGAATGCAAGAACTGAAACAACCAGCCTGCTGATGTGGAGCTTTGATCTGGGGTCAAGTTGAAAGCTCCTCACAGGGGAACGAGTTTCAGAAAGTCAATGCATGTGAGCTTTTGAATCCTTTCTTGGGCTTGGGTGTAAGAGGCCAGAAGAAAGAATTCTGGATGCACAGATCTTCTTTCTGTTGGGTGTTTGGCATGTGACTCTCCCATATTTGGCCGTGGCTCTACTATTGTTTAGTTGGAAAAGACCTTTGAGATCATTGAGTCCAGCCGTACCTATTCACTGCTGAACCATCCCCGAGCACCTCATCTACTTGTCTGTTAAACCCCTCGAGGGATGGGGACTCCACCACCTTCCCTGGCAGCCTCTGCCAGGACCTGATAACCCTTTCAGTGAAGAGATTTTTCTTGATATCCAATCTGAAACTGCTCTGGGGCAACTTGAGGCCATTTCCTCTTGTCCTGTCGCTTGTCACTTGGGAGAAGAGACCAACACCCACCTCACCACAACCTCCTCTCAGGGAGCTGCAGAGAACAATTAGGTCTCCCCCTCAGCCTTCTCTTCTCCAGACTAAACAACTCCAGGTCCCTCAGATGTCTCTCATAACCCTTGTTCTCCAGACCCTTCACCAGCTTCCAGCATAGAATGGAGAAGTGCTTTTACAGCGTGATAATCTGTTAAATGCTGTGATAAACTAAGTTCTGGTTGATGGGGTTGGGCTGATGGTTGGACTGGATGAGCTAAGAGGTCTTTTCCAACCTTAATGGTTCTGTGATCCTACGACTGAGAGAGGTAGCACTCTCCCAGTTTCAGGTATGAGAATAGTGCTTGTCCCATGTATAATTCTGACCCACGGCTCACAACTACTCCACGTGAGTTCACAAAGTGGCTGGTCAACAATGAGAGCGTTGCTTTGAAAGCCTCCTCTTGTTTGTGTGTCTGAAGGTTCTGTGTTTTGGGGAGAGACTGCTCAACCACGAGGCCACCGATTTGCCTTGGCATTTCAACATCACTGATGGGCTGCCGTGAGCAGAAACAAGCCCTAGGGGTGGAAAGAAAACACCTAGCCAGAAAAAAAACAATTAATTTAAGTATTTTATAGAGTCATAGAATGGGTTGGGTTGGAAGAGACCTCAAAGACCATCCAGTTCTACCCCATGCCACTGACAGGGACACCTCCCACTGGATCTGGTTGCTCCAAGCCCCATCCAGCCTGGCCTTGAACCCCTCCAGGGATGGGGCAGCCACCACTGCTCTGGGCAACCTGGGCCAGGGCCTCCCCACCCTGATAATAAAGAATTTCTTCTTTATGTCTAGTCTAAATCTTTCTTCCTCCAATTTAAAGCCATTCCCCCTCATCCGATCACTCCATGCCTTCTAAAAAGTCCCTTCCCAGCTTTCCTGGAGCCCCTTCAGGTACTGGAAGGCCATTATAAAGTCTCCTTGGAGCCTCTCTTCTCTATTCCCTGGGCAAAGCTTGTTCTTACCTTTGTCGTTCTCCTTATGTGTGGGAGCAGCTGCCCTGGTGGCTGCTAGAAGGTCCTTCCTAGGCGTGGGGTTATCCGGTTATGACAACTTGATTTGCGGACATGCTTTTCATTACCACTTTACTGCCTGTGTAGCCAAGGGGCACGCCTCGGCAGGGTAATTGGATTTGGAAGGCTGGTGTTTGCAGTGATTGTGACACTTCTTGCTGTGAAGCCAATTCCTGCAGCGATGCGGCTGATACGACATCAGGGCAATCTGTTCCAGCATTGTTGTTCCACGGGGGGCTGGCTGAGGGGGAGAAGAACCCCAGTGAGAGACTGTCCTCAAGACCGTGCTTGCTATGAGCACCAGGGAACAAAATCAGGGCCCTGTTCTGCGTCTGAAAACAGTTCAAAATGTTTTTAAAGTGAAGCTCTGCAAAGTCTTTCCCAGCTTACACAAATTCACCGTGGACTTTCTTTTTTGGAGATTCTTTACAAGGCTGTTTAGCTGCCGCCGTGCACCCTTTGTTCCTCCTTTCTGTTCATAAGAAATTAAAAACTGAGAAGTTGGTGGTACGATTTTCATAGAATGGTTTGGGCTGGAAGGGACTTTTACAGGTCACCCAGTCCAACCCCCCTGCAGTGAGCAGGGACATCTTCAACTCAATCAGGTTGCTCCAAGCTCCATCCAACCTGGCCTTGAACACCTCCAGGGATGGGGCTGCCCATTCTCTGGCAACCTGGGCCAGGGCCTCCCCACCCTCACAGCAAAACATTTCTTTCTAAGATCCAGTCCAAACCTCCCCTCTTTTAGCTTAAAACCATCACCCCTTGTCCTGGTGCTACTACCTCTGCTAAGAAGTTTTTCCCCATCTTTCTTATCAGCTCCCTTTAAGTACCAGAAGTCGGTAATTAGGTCTCCTCGAAGTCTTCTCCAAGCTGAACAACGCTGACTGTCTCAGCCTCTCTTTATACTGGAGGTGCTCCAGGCCTTTGGTCATTTTGGTGGCTTCCTCTGGACCCACTCCAACAGGTCCATGTCTTTCCTGTGCTGAGGGCTTCAATTTTACCTGGTTTACTGTCTGTACAGTCCTTGTAGGTACATTTTGTAACCCTTCAGTCTATGTTTCGATGTCTCCCACCATCAAAGTCTTCCACATTTTCCTTTAAATGACACAGATTCCTTCGCGTCTCCTTAGATGCTCAGTGATTTTCTCCTAGTTGCTGATCCTATCAAATTCACACAATTTCTGAACCTAATGTGCCCTTGGACATGAAAATGCTTGGTTAAATCAGCCTTGCACACTGGGTGAAATCCAGGCCCTGTGCAAGTTGGTTTGAGCTTGTGGCTTCAGGGAGCCCAGAGCTTCTCAGGAGCTCCAGTGCCTTTCACACAGTGATGTTCTTGTGTCTCTTTGTGATGCACGGGTTCCACAGAACTTTAACTACAATGGAGTATGCTAGAAAGGAACACTGGGAACAGCATCTGTGATTGACGGGATGCTGTCTCTCTCAATCTGTCTGATGATCTCAAAGGATAAGTAAGGGAAAGGTTATACAGCATCACAGAAGCGCAGAATCGTTAACGGTGGAAAAGCCCTCTCAGCTCATCCAGTCCAACTCTCAGCCCAACCCCACTATCCATACAGAACCATGTCCCCAAGTGCCATGGCCACACTCTTTTTTTAACCCCTTCAAAGGTGGAGACTCCCCCTCTGCCCTGGGCAACCTCTGCCAGGGCTTCACCAGTCTGTCAGTAAAGAAATTTTTCCCTAATATCCAGTCTAACCCTCCCCCGGTGCAACTTGAGGCCATTTCCTCTCGTCCCATCACTTTTCACCTGGGAGAAGAGCCCAGCACCCACCTCACCACAACCCCCTTTCTGGGAGCTGCAGAGAGTGGTGAGTTCTCCCCTCAGCCTCCTCTTCTCCAGACTGAACAACCCCAGGTTCCTCAACCAATACCACAACCCCTGTTCTCCAGACCCTTCCCCACCTCCATTCCCCTTCTCTGGACGCGCTCCAGCCCCTTAATGTCCTTCTTGTAGTGAGGGGTCCAAAACCGAACCCAGGATTTAAGTACATTGCTTTATATGCACTCAGTGTTGAAATTTTCAGTCCCAGTCCCCATTCACTGTTCAGCTCGTGCTTTCTCTTCCTGCCACTTTTATTTGTTGGGTTGGTACAGCCATGGTTACAGGGGCTACTGGTTGTGCTTCCTGCTCTTATGTCTCCTGTTACAGTCTCAGATTGTGCCTCGCTTTCCCAGCTCTTCCCTGCGGTCTCTGAAGTAGTTTCTGTGCCTGCGCCCTCCTTAGCAGAGCAGCTCCTGGCAGGGGCTGGGGCTGGTGAGGAGCACGTTGCCTTCGGTCACCTTGCACATGTTGAGTTGTTCCCTGGTTGCTTGCCGTGCTTCCTCTGCTTTGCTGTCCATGAGCCTGTTCCTACCAACAATCTCCAGTGTCTGGTATGGAGGGAATGGGGCTTCATCTGCTTCTCTTCTGGGATTTAGCAGCTACAGTTCGCTCTTCACCACACTAAATGGTCCACGGAATAGGGTGTAGGGCAATTCCATACTATTGTAAGGACTGGGTTCTGTCTTGGAATGAAATGTTGGAGGTTAGAATCATAGAATAACCAGGTTGGAAGAGACCCACCGGATCATCGAGTCCAACCATTCCTATCAAACACTAACCCATGTCCCTTAGCACCTCGTCCACCCATCCCTTAAACCCCTCCAGGGAAGGTGACTCAACCACCTCCCTGGGCAGCCTGTTCCAGTTCCCAATGACCCTTTCTGTGAAGAATTTTTTCCTAATGTCCAGCCTAAACCTCCCCTGGCAGAGCTTGAGGCCATTCCCTCTTGTCCTGTGCCCTGTCACTTGGGAGAAGAGGCCAGCACCCTCCTCTCTACAGCCTCCTTTCAGGTAGTTAGAGAGAGCAATGAGGTCTCCCCTCAGCCTCCTCTTCTCCAGGCTAAACAACCCCAGCTCTCTCAGCCGCTCCTCGTAAGACCTGTTCTCCAGCCCCCTCACCAGCTTCGTTGCTCGCTTATGGCCGTTGGTTGGATGCTTATGGCCAGTTTGACACACTGAAACTCCAGCGAGGGGTGGATCAGCTCAGCTGCGCCCTTGGATGATTGGCCAGCGTTGTGTAGTTGACTCGTTCTGGCGTGCCAGAACGCAAATGTACTTTATGGAGCATCACACGCCCTGGTGACATGGTGGGTATTCAGATAGCTCCCCAGGAGCTCCATGAAACCTGTTTGTCACGAATGGGAGATATCATGGAATTTCCTGAGTGGGAAGGGCCCCACAAGGATCATCTCCTGTCCCTGCACAGGGCAACCCCAACATTCACACCGTGTGGCTGAGGGCATTGGCCAAAGGCTTCTGCAATATTGTCAGGTTTGACACCCTGACTGCTTCCCTGGGAGCTGTTCAGTGCTCCATCACCCTCTGGGGGAAGAACCTTGTCCTAATGTCCACCTAACCCTCCCCATGCAGGGACAGTGAGGCCGAAGGAGAAGGAGGAGGGGTTACTGTACAGGGATTGGAAAAAGTGAGTCCTTCACTTTTGAGGGATTTGGAACCCCAAATCTCTACTGCAGGTTGAATTTAGAGTGTATAGAGAGGTGCAGACCCTCACATTTGCTGTTCTGCTGCCAACATAGTTTTTTTTCAGCTGTGTATCAGGATTATTAGTAAAGCTGTCGAGAACCTTTGACATCAGCTTCATAAAGCGCGTGTCATGTTGGAAATTGCCTCAGGTAATTAATTAATTCTTCTGTAAATAGAAAGCTTGATATGCATCAATGTTGCTGTGGGATGTTCCTTGAGAGGGAAATAAAGTCTCCAGCAGGGTCCATACTGAGCAGTGAAGCCCTCTTCGTGTGCAGGAGACTCATTATCCTTCCAGTTTAATTCTACAAGGAAACAAAAATACAATCTTCATCTTGGCGGATTCAATTAGAGGGAAAGTACAGCTGGTGATGGATCCCTTGGGGACGTGCCCGTCGGCTTGCAAGCACTCAGCGAATCCTGGATCCCCTTTCAGTGCCTGAAAGGGCTACAAGAAAGCTAGGGAGGAACTTTGTAAAAAGGCCTGGAGTGATAGGACGAGGGGGAATGGCTGTAAACTGGAGAGGGGCAGAGTTAGACTGGACATAAGGAGCAACTTCTTCACGATGAGAGTGGTGAGACCTTGGCCCAGGTTACCCAGAGCAGTGGTGGCTGCCCCATCCCTGGAGGTGTTCAAGACCAGGTTGGATGGGGCTTGGAGCAACCAGATCTAGTGGGAGGTGTCCCTGCCTACAGAGGGGAGTTTGAAACTGGTTGAGCTTTGAGGTCCCTTCCAACCCAAACTATTCTATGATTCTAGTACATGTTTCTCTGTGACCAGACAGGAACAGCAGAGCCTGCCCGGCCTGGCTGAGCGCCACCAGACTTTGTTGTGCCAGAGGTCTTTGAGTTAGGAGCTGGCCTCACCATATGATCGCATCGGCCCTGCTAGCAGTCATCCTGCACCAGGTTCCACCCTCCTCTTTCCACCTGGTGGGGGAAGGAGAAGCCCAGAACGTGGTGTGTTCTCTGCCTCTGGTGCTCTCCAGGCACGCATGAGATACAGCAACAGCAGCAGAGCTGCCCTCCCACCCGGCAACTGGGGGGGGATGATTTGTTTTGCATATTTGCTTGCTTTTCAGCACACGGCCTGAAGAGCTGCTCCCCAAACGGTTTTCAAAGCAATCTCTTTTTATTCATAGTTGAAATTGTTTCTCCCCGTGCTGGTAGGCGTGGTGGGCTTTTAGTGCTGTTTAATTGGATTTGCTTGGAATGGAGAATCATAGAATCATAGAATAACCAGGTTGGAAGAGACCCACCGGATCATCGAGTCCAACCATTCCTATCAAACACTAAACCATGTCCCTCAGCGCCGCGTCCACCCGTCCCTTAAACCTCTCCAGGGAAGGTGACTCAACCCCCTCCCTGGGCAGCCTCTGCCAGTGCCCAATGACCCTTTCTGTGAGAAATTTTTTCCTAATGTCCAGCCTAAATCTCCCCTGGCAGACCTTGAGGCCATTCCCTCTTGTCCTGTGCCCTGTCACTTGGTAGAAGAGCCCAGCGCCTCCCTCTCCACAACCTCCTTTAAAAGAAGTCACTTCCTTTGAAAGAAAGCTAATATATTTGTGGATTTCAGCAGCATAGGAGTACAGACAAAATTTAATCATATAATGGTTCGGGTTGGAAGGGACCTCAAAGCCCATCCAGTTCCACCCCCTGCCATGGGCAGGGACACCTCCCACTGGATCCAGTTGCTCCAAGCCCCATCCAACCTGGCCTTGAACACCCTCAGGGATGGGGCAGCCACCACTGCTCTGGGCAACCTGGGCCAGGGCCTCCTCAACCTCATTGTGAAGAATTTATTGCTAATGTCTAATCTAAATTTCCCCCTTCCAATTTAAAGCCATTCCTCCCCATCCTGTCACTCCGGGCCCTTGTAAAAAGCCCTACCCCAGCTTTCTTTTCAGCACTGGAAGCTGCTCTAAGGTCTCCCCAGAGTCTTCTCTTCTCCAGGCTGAACAACCCCAACTCTCTCAGCCTGTCCTCATAGCAGAAGTGCTCCAGCCCTCAGATCATCTCCGTAGCCTCCTGTGGACCTGTTCCAACAGTTTCGTCTCCTTCTTATACTGGTCGTTCCAGAGCTGGACACAGGGGTCCAGGTGGGGTCTCACAAGAGCAGAGCAGAGGAGCAGAATCACCTGCTTTTATGCTGCTCTTTATTGCTAAACCTGTCTTCTCTGTTGGCTCCTAGGTCTGGAGGGGCACGTTGGCTCGCCTGCGCTACAAAAGAACAAAGGCTGCCCTCACGATACTCAAGTATTACCGCCACTACAAGGTGAAGGCCTACATCCACGAGGTTGCTCGACGTTTCCACAACGTGAGGCTTATGAAGGATTATGGGAAGCACGTGCAGTGGCCCACTCCACCAAAAGTGCTGCGCCGCTTCGAAGAGGCTCTCCAGAGCATTTACCATAGGTACAGAGGGCAGTGCTTGTCTGTTCAGTCGAACCTAGAGAACACCTGCTGCTTGCTCTGTAAAGTTGGAGAAATGACTGGAGAACACCAACTGGATGTCATAGATGAAGATGTCAGTGGCTTTTGGTACCCTTGATTGGGCAAATAATGATTCTGTTTTAAAGTGTCACAGTTTAGCCCTGGCCTGGCTAATTCTGTCAGTTTAAACTGAGCAGCTGAGCTCCCAATTCCCTTCCCATCACCCCCAGGGAAAGGGAAATGAGAGGAAAAGACTTGTGGGTTGGAAATGAAACTAAAACAGCTTTAATGAAATAATAATAATAGTGATACCAGAAAATGCTATTAATAAGAAAATAATAGAATTTATAGAATTGTAGAATCACTTGGTTGGAAAAGACCTTTGAGATCATCAAGTCCGACTGTACCTGTCCACTGCTGAACCATCCCTGAGCACCTCATCTACCCATCTTTTAAATCCATCCAGGGGTGGAGGCTTCACCACCTCCCTGGGCAGCCTCTGCCAGGGCCTGAGAACCCTTTTGGTGAAGAAGTTTTTCCTAATGTCCAGTCTGAACCTGCCCCGGCACAGCTTCAGTCCATTCTCTCTCCTCGTAGAATATATACAAATGTATGAAATTGCCCCCCTCCCTCGATGACTCTACCTCACCACAGAGGCGGCAGAGCAGACACGAGGGAAAGGGTCTGAAGTTGAGGGGGAGCTGGGCTCAGGAACTGGGTGCAGGGATGATCCCAGATCAGGGACAGACAAGGTCCTTGCTGGATGTCAGCCATCAAAAAAAAAAAAAGAGAGGGACCCTCGTGATTCCTTAGTTTTATACCAGGTGTGACGTGTATGGGATGGAATCCTCTGCTGGTCAGTTTGAGGTCACCTCTCCTCTCTGCCCCTCCCTGCAGGTGCCACCCGTTTTCATTGAATCATAGAATCATAGAATAGTTAGGGCTGGAAGGGACCTTGAAGATCATCCACTTTCAACCCTCCTGCCATGGGCAAGGACATCCCACTAGATCAGGCTGCCCAAAGCCCATCCAACCTGGCCTTGAACACCTCCAGGGATGGGGCAGCCACAACTTCCCTTGGGAACCTGTTCCAGTGCCTCACCACCCTCATAATGAAGAAATTCTTCCTTATGTCTAGTCTAAATATGGCCCTCTCCAATTTATACCCATTGCCCCTTGTCCTATCACCACAAGCCTTTATGAACAGTCCCTCTCCAGCGTTCTTGTAGGTCCCTTTCAGGTACTGGAAGGTCACTATAAGATCTCCTTGGAGCCTTCTCTTCTCCAGGCTGAACAAGCCCAACTCTCTCAGCCTGTCCTTGTATGGAAGGTGCTCCAGCCCTCAGATCATCCTTGTAGCCTCCTCTGGACTCATTCCAACAGCTCCATCTCCTTCTTATGTTGAGGATTCCAGATCTGGACACAGCACTCCAGGTAAGGTCTCACAAGAGAGGAATAGAGGGGCAGAATCCCCTCCCTCATCCTGCTGGCCACGCTTCTTTTGATGCAGCCCAGGGTACAGTTGCCTTCTGGGCTGCGAGCGCACATTGCCAGCTCATGTTGAGCTTCTCATCAACCAGCACCCCGAGTCCTTCTCCTCTGGGCTTCTCTCAATCACATCATCCCCCATCGTGTCCTGAAACTGGTTGCCTGGACCCAGGTGTAGGACCTTGCCCTTGGCCCTGTTGTACCTCATGATGTTCGCACAGCCCCACTTCTCCAGCCTGTCCAGGTCCCTCTGGATGACATCCTGTCCTTCTGGTGTGGCAACTGCACCGCTCAGTTTGGTGTCATCTGCAGATTTGCTGAGGGTGCCCTGCCATTAATCACCTTCCCATCCTCCATGTGCTCTAGCAGAGCTGCTAGGAGGATCTGCTCCATGATCTTCCCAGGCACAGAGGTGAGGCTGACAGGTCAGTAGGTCTCAGGGTCGTCTTTCGTACCCTTTTTAAAAATGGGCAGAATGTTACCCTTCTTCCAGTCACCAGGGACTTCTCTGGATTGCCACGACTTTTCAAATATCGTGGAAAGTGGCTTGGCCATCACATCTGCCAGTTCCCTCAGGATTCTGGGATGCATCTCATCAGGTCCCATAGACTTAGATATGTTCAGGTTCCTCAGGTGTTCACAAAACTGATCCTCCTCTACTGTGGGAGGGTTTTACCCCGCGGGTCACCCAGGAGGGGTGAGGAGAGCGGTTAACAGTGAAGACTGAGGCAAAAAAGTTGTTAAGTCCCTCAGCCTTCTCCTCATCTCTTGATACAAGGTCACCATTCCCAACCATCAGTGGGGTTACACTCTCTTTGACCTTCCTCTTTTGATTGATGTACCAATAGAAGCCCATCTTGTTAGTCTTTCCTTCCCTTGCCAAGTTTAGCTCCAGCTGTGCCTTGGCCTTCCTGACGCCATCCCTACACAACTGGGCAGCATCCCTAGATGTGTCCCAGCTTCTCTGTCCCTGCTTGCACTGCCTGGGCAGTTCCCTCTTCTTTAGTTTAACCAGCAGCTCTCGACTCAACTACGCCAGTCTCTTCCCTTTCCTGCCTGATTTTCTACATCTAGGGACTGAGCGCTCTTGAGCTTTATGGAAAGCATCCTTAAATATTGTTGCACTCCCTTTTCCCTGAGGACCATGTCCCAGGGGGTCCTACCGAGTAACTCCTTGAAGAGCTGGAATTCTGCTTTCCTGAAATTTAGTGTCCTGACTGTACTCCTCCCCTTTCCCATTTCCCTCTGGACCTTGAACTCAACCAGTGCATGATCACTGCAGCCCAGGCTGCCTCCGATCTTAACGTCACTGATGAGTTCACTTGTATTGGTGACCATCAGGTCCAGTATTGCATCTCCTTGGGTGGGATTCTCTATCAGCTGGACTCGTGAAAGCCGTCCACAGCCTCTCTAGGTAGAGTCCTGCCTTCTCAATAAGCTCAGTTATCATAACTATAAAATTTTAACTGCTAAAACACTTTTCATGGCATTAATCCCAGAGAGCTGGTGTTGCTGCCAAAGGCTGGAGCGTGGTGTGGAGTCACAGATGGGCTCCCCTGCCCTGTTCCGTGTTATGCTCCATTAGATTCTGATTGCAGGGCCAAATTTAGCTCTGAAAGGAGAACAGTGGTGTAAATGAGCCAAAAAATGGCCTTCCATAAACTTTATTGCAAACAGATGTGCCAGTAGTTGGCTTCTGGATATTGGACAGGGAGGATACTGGCCAAACTTGTCAGGAGTCAGGGGTAATGTTTCACTTTCAAATGATAACCAACATCTCAGCATTATGAACACAGTGAAGGACTTCATTCTCCCCTGACATTTGTAGTCTAGGGGCGTTCTTGTTGGCAGAAGGAGCCCTCGTGGTGTGTGGTACAGGCTGTGGAACTGATTCAGGTGTTTTATGGCAGGTGGAGGGCAGGGGAGCTCATCCGGAGCGTCCCACCAGAAGTCCTACCTCAACTGAGGGCCAAGGTTGCTGCCATGGAAGTGCTGAAGGGTCACAGAGCGGATATTGGCCTACAGAGAGCGTGGGAGGGGAATTACATCGCACTGGTGAGTACAAACGAAGGGATCGGTGCAGTGCCTGGGGCTCAGGGTGCTACAGGGGCAGGAATTGGAAAAGTGACTGTTGGTTGGCAGGCTGGGAGAGCTGGGGTTGTTCAGCCTGGGGAAGAAGAAGCTCCAGGGAGACCTTAGAGCAGGTTCCGGTACTGAAAGGGGCTCCTGGAAAGCTGGGGAGGGGCTCTGGATCAGGGAGCGCAGGGACAGGATGAGGGAGACTGGTTTGAATCTGAAAGAGGGAAGAGTGAGATGAGATCTTGGGAATAAATGTTTTGCTGTGAGGGTGGGGAGGCCCTGGCCCAGGTTGCCCAGGGAAGTGGTGGCTGCCCCATCCCTGGAGGGGTTCAAGGCCAGGTTGGAAGGGACTTGGAGCAACCGGATCCAGTGGGAGGTGTCCCTGCCCGTGGCAGGGGTTGGACTGGATGGGCTTTGAGGTCCCTTCCAACCCAATCATTCTATGATTCTGTGGTTTCTTGGGAGGGGGAAGGTCTTTGCAATTTCCTCTGCAAATTGGTTTATGTCATTTCAGAATCTTTAACTTCTACTGCACTAAGGGTTATTTCTCTGAATATTGAGCCTGGCTTGAGCATCACAGGCCACGTTAAATGATAATGAGCAATGCCACCAGCTGGCTTTCCAAATGGCCAAAGCTGTAAAGAAATCTATATGAAAGTAAAATTCTCACTAGAATGCAGTGTTAATAAATAGCATAAAATGGAAAGGGACAAAGAAGCTCTCTCTAGGACAGCTGCATCACTTCCTTTTTCTCTAACCTTCCTTTAAGCAGTTTGTTTTATTAAGGCTGGTTCTCAGAAAGCAAACACACCTCAGGATGCTCTGAGTGCTGGAGGGACGAGGTGGGGTGGGGCGTGCGGCTGCCGTGATGTAATGCTGTTACGTTCTTCAGTCAGCACAAAGAGTTACATGCCTGTGTCTGATCTTTCAGAAGCCAGACAACCCTCAGACCACGGGCTCCTTCATCCCTGTGGCCAACGAGCTGAAACGGAAAGACAAGTACATGAATGTGCTCTTCTCCTGTCACGTCCGTAAGGTAACTGGCATGCGCATTGTCGGCAGATGGGGGCTGGGTGGAAACTTCTTGTGGTTCAGGTGAAACCTTGGGAGGATAAGGGCAAGGAGGCAACATGGAGATGCTTCAAGAGGGAGCAGTTCCAGCAGTCCTGCTTCAGGCAAGGCCATCAGTAGGTTTTTGATGGACACATGACTGCAAGGGTGCTCTGTGCGAGGGACTTACAGAATCATAGAATCACTAGGTTGGAAAAGACCCACTGGATCATCGAGTCCAACCATTCCTATCAATCACTAACCCATGTCCCTCAGCACCTCATCCACCCGTCCCTTAAACCCCTCCAGGGAAGGTGACTCAAGCCCCTCCCTGCGCAGCCTCTGGAGTGCCTGATGGCCCTTTCTGTGAAATTTTTTTTTCTGATGTCCAGCCTGAACCTCCCCTGGCAGAGCTTGAGGCCATTCCCTCTCGTCCTGTCCCCTGTCACTTGGGAGAAGAGGCCAGCTCCCTCCTCTCCACAACCTCCTTTCAGGGAGTTGGAGAGAGCAGTAAGGTCACCCCTCAGCCTCCTCTTCTCCAGGCTAAACAACCCCAACTCATGCAGCCGCTCCTCGTAAGACCTGTTCTCCAGCACCTTCCCCAGCTTCGTTGCTCTTTTCTGGACTTGCTCCAGAGCCTCAACATCCTTCTTGTGGTGAGGGGCCCAGAACTGAACACAGGATTTGAGGAGCGGTCTCACCAGTGCTGAGTACAGAGGGAGAAGAACCTCCTGGTTCTGGACCTGCTGGTTACGCCGTTTCTGATCCAAGCCAAGATGCCATTGGCCTTCTTGGCCACCTGGGCCACTGCTGGCTCATGTTCAGTCGCTGTCAACCAACACCCCCAGGTCCTTCTCCTCCAGGCAGTTTCCAGCCAGACTTCTAGTCTGGAGCTGTTCAGGGTTGTTGTGCCCCAAGTGCAGGACCCAGCATTTGGCCTTGTTAAACCTCATCCCATTGGTCTCAGCCCACGAGTCCAGCCTGTTCAGATCCCTTTGGAGCCTCCCGACCCTCCAGCAGATCGACACTTCCACCCAGCTTAGTGTCATCCGCAAACTTGCTCAGGGTGCACTCGATGCCTTCATCCAGGTCATTGATAAAGACATTGAACAGGGCTGGACCCAGCCCTGATCCCTGGGGACACCACCTGTCACTGGCCTCCAGCTGGAGTTAACTCCATTTACCACCACTCTCTGGGCCCTCCAGCCAACCAGTTTTCCACCCAGGAGAGTGTGCGCCTCTCCAGGGCAGAGGTGACAGTTTCTGAAGCAGAATGCTGTGAGAAGCTGTGTCAAAGGCTTTGCTGAAGTCCAGGAAGATCCATCCACAGCCTTCCCCTCATCCAGCAGCTGAGTCACTTTGTCATAGAAGGCGATCAGGTTAGTTTGGCAAGACCTGCCTTTTGTGAACCCGTGTTGACTGGGCCTGATCACCCGGTTCTCTTGCATGAGCTTCATGATCGCACTCAAGATCACCTGTTCCATGACTTTCCCTGGCCCTGAGGTCAGACTGACAGGCCCTGGATCCTCCCTTGACCCTTTTTGTAGATGGGGACAACATCGGCCAGCCTCCAGTCCAGTGGAACTTCCCCAGTCAGCCAGGACAGTTGGAAGATGATGGAAAGGCCAGCACATCCGCCAGCTCCTTCAATACCCTTGGATGGATCCCATCTGGCCCCATAGACTTGTGTGTGTCTAGCTGGGCAAGCAAGGCTCTGACCACCTCCTCTTGGATCACAGGAGCCTCATTCTGCTCCTCTAACTCCTGGATGTGTACGCAAAAGTTGTGGGAACAACTTTTCTTACTATTAAAGACTGAGGCAAAGAAGGCATTTAAGTACCTCATCCCATCCATACAATGATCCCTATAATCATCTCTTTAAGAACTGAACGTCGTATTCTACAATCATTTCAGTTTAGCTGAAACAGAGACAGTTTGGCACAGGTTCATTAAATGAATCAGAAGAGGAGTTGTTCTGTTTCCAGGCTGAACTGAACAGGCCAGGAGGAGTCCTCCTTCATCTCCTCCTTCATCTTGTCCCTGATGGAGCTTCCAGCCCAGATGCCACATGGTTGTGCAGAGGCTTGGCCTCAGGCTCCCTCGATCCTCCACTAACCCTGACAATACACTCCAACATTGCTCAACCCTCTCATTCAACTGTGCTCTTAACGAGACCATCTTAACGAGGCCACGGTAAAAGGCACAGAACACTCCTCTGGAGTGTTTTTGTTTGGGAAGCAATAAGAGGTTTCTGTTCTCATACTCACCAGTCACTGCAGTGTAAATGACAGAACCCACTGCCACCAGCAAAGGCCACCTCCTGTAGAACCATAGAATCACAGAATACAACATTCAGTTCTTGAAGAGGTGATTATGGGGATCATTGTATGGATGGGATGGATTGGAATGGAACGGCATGGCAGGCTGGGACATTACTTTGGGGGTTGTAGAGTACCTGTGTGCCCAGTGTGGAAGTTTAATTTTACTCCCTCTTATATACCTTCTAAGCTTTTAAGTCTTTGTTTCCCTCTCTCCTGGTTCAGCTACAAAGGATAAAGGAGAGGGGAAAGCAGATCTCGGAGGCACACAACCTCACCATATCCTGAGCAGCCATCACAGGCACAGAGGTCCTACCTATAGGCAAGACCCTGAGCAGTTCTTGGTTATGGCGTGTGAGGACACCCTGGAGCATACAGACAGGCCTGGGTCCTGTACATCCTGGAAAAACCATTCTTGTACCGGGGTTTGTTGTGTTGGTTTCCCAGCATTTCAAGAATAGGAGGAGTCTGGAGATGTAATAGATGTTACCTATTGTCAGGGTTGGCCACCTGCCCACAGATGAGCACACCAAGCCCTGGGTGATGGCCATCTGCCCACAGACCAGCACACCAAGCCCTGGGTGATGGCCACCTGCCCACAGACAAGCGCACCAAGCCCTGGGTGATGGCCACCTGCCCACAGACAAGCGCACCAAGCCCTGGGTGATGGTCAGCTGCCCACAGACAAGCACACCAAGCCCTGGGTGATGGTCAGCTGCCCACAGACAAGCACACCAAGCCCTGGGTGATGGCCACCTGCCCACAGACAAGCACACCAAGCCCTGGGTGATGGCCACCTGCCCACAGACAAGCACACCAAGCCCTGGATGGTGGTCAGCTGCTCACAGACGAGCACACCAAGCCCTGGTTGATGGTCAGCTGCTCACAGACCAGCACACCAAGCCCTGGGTGGTGGTCAGCTGCCCCCAGACCAGCACACCAAGCCCTGGGTGGTGGTCGGTCGCACACAGACATGCACAGTGAGCATGGGTGGCGATGAGCTGGCACAGGGGAACTGCTACTTGTACACAGCCTGTCTGCGCCCCGAGTCTTTGATGTCATTAATACTTGTTCTGGCCTTCTCTTCTAAGATTTTGTGTCAGATAAAACAAATACAACTGAATTTATTGAACATAAACATCTGCCTTAGGAAAAGAAACAAATTGGAGCACCTTTATCCAACAAATTGATAAAATTATTTCAGCATTGTTGTGGAGGACAAGGCAGCAGCTTTGCAGGGTCTCTGAAGATGGTGTATAAGCCTGGCAATTTCACTAGTCTCCATGCTTAAACTCAAAAGCAAATGACCCCGTGCTTGGATGTAATATTTGTTGGAGAGAACCATTTATCTTCCTACTTATGTGGACAAGAAGTGTCTGGGCAAGCCTGAAGTGAACAAAGGAGAGAAGACCAGCCATCTTGAACTTTGCAAGCTAACGAGGCAAAGATCTGACATTTCAGGATTTACCGTTTTCACTTCCCAACAAATGCACTTCTTTAGGTAACCTGCAATGCCTTGAATTCGAACATCAGATTTGCAGACCAAAGTGCTGCTTAAGCAGCTCCGTGCTTTGACTACAAGAGCACGTTTTTTACCCTGAAAACAGCATTAACCTTCTTTTACTCTTCACATATAACAATTTATATCCTACGCTGTCTTTTCAAACAAAGATGTTTCTCTTCTCAAAAATACGAGCTGTAACATTCTTCCTCTCTGGAGATGTTCAAGGCCAGGCTGGACGCTGAAGGCCTCTCTGAATGTACAGAGTGATTCCCGGCCATCTCGATACCAGTCTGAATGCCCCTGGCATGAGGTTAGCAGGGGACTGAAGAGTTACAGAAATTAAGATGTAATTAATTATAAGATGATTTCATTGCTGCCCTTAGAGAAATGCTCTTGAAGAGCGCATCAGCCCACAGAGTAAGGTCACTCAAGTTCACTCATGGTGTATTTTCATGACTCAGCTTATCTGAGGATTCTTGAGCAAAAAATGTGCTGTTACAGCTGGTCCCTTAGGCCGGCAGGAAGGTGTCACAGAATCACAGAATCACTTGATTGGAAAAGACCCACTGGATCATCAAGTCCAACCATTCCTATCAACCACTGAACCATGCCCCTCAGCACCTCATCCACCCGTCTTTTAAACACCTCCAGGGAAGGTGACTCAATCCCCTCCCTGCGCAGCCTCTGCCAGTGCCCAGTGACCCTTTCTGTGAAAATTTTTTTCTGATGTCCAGCCTGAACCTCCCCTGGTGGAGCTTGAGGCCATTCCCTCTCGTCCTGTCCCCTGTCACTTGGGAGAAGAGCCCAGCTCCCTCCTCTCCACAACCTCCTTTCAGGTAGTTGGAGAGAGCAGTAAGGTCTCCCCTCAGCCTCCTCTTCTCCAGGCTAAACACCCCCAGCTCTCTCAGCCGCTCCTCTTGTTCTCCAGCCCCCTCACCAGCTTCCTTGCTCTTCTCTGGACTCGCTCCAGAGCCTCAACATCCTTCTTGTGGTGAGGGGCCCAGAACTGAACACAGGATTTGAGGAGCGGTCTCACCAGGGCCAAGTCCAGAGGGAGAAGAACCTCCCTGGCCCTGCTGGTCACTCCGTTTCTGATCCAAGCCAAGATGCCATTGGCCTTCTTGGCCACCTGGGCCACTGCTGGCTCATGTTCAGTCACTGTCAACCAACACCCCCAGGTCCTTCTCCTCCAGGCAGTTTCCAGCCAGACTTCTAGTCTGGAGCTGCCCAGGGTTGTTGTGCCCCAAGTGCAGGACCCGGCATTTGGCCTTGTTAAACCTCGTCCCATTGGTCTCATCCTAGTGTTTCAGCCTGTCATGGGTAAAGAGAGGGCACTGTGGTGGGTTGAGGTGAACGTTTTGTTTCTGTAAGGTGACGAATCGTCCCTACATGTGTGAGGTCATTCTGGCTCAAATACTCAAACCCTGGATTCAGTTTTGGGCCCCTCACTGCAAGAAGGACATTGAGGAGCTGGAGCGCATCTGGAGAAGGGAACAGAGCTGGAGAAGGGTCTGGAGAACAGGGGTTCTGGGAGCGGCTGAGGGCCCTGGGGCTGTTTAGCCTGGAGAAGAGGAGGCTGAGGGGAGATCTCATCGCTCTCTGCAGCTCCTGGAAAAGAGGCTGGAGCCTTGTTGGTGCTGGGCTCTTCTCCCAAGTAACAAGGGACAGGATGAGAGGAGGTGGCCTCGAGTTGTACCAGGGCAAGTTCAGATTGGATATTGGGAAAAATTTCTTTACTGAAGGGGTGGTGAAACCCTGACAGAGGCTGCCCAGGGCAGGAATGAGTCTCCATCCCTGGAGTTTAAAAGAGGTAGATGAGGTGCTCAGGGGTGGTTCAGTAGTGGACAGATACGGTTGGACTCAATGATCTCAAACCTCTTTTCCAACCTAACGATTCTATGATTCCGTTACCATCAGCCACAATGTGAGTTGTCTGCTCTTTAATTTGGATAATTTCAGTCTAACACAGTTCTTTCCTTGGAGAGATGAGAATTGAAAGCATAAATACAGGGAAACCAGAACAGACGCGAGGTGAGCCTGGAGCTGATGTATTTAAAAATTTTTATATACAGAACACACCTCATGGCCTGTGTGATATTTGCTAACCATTAAATTCCTTGAGATGGATTATTTTAGCTGGTGATTGACACTGTTCTAGGAAAGTTGAAGAAGCAACACCAGTTCTCACCAGCCAGGGAGCTGCTCTCGAAGTGCCGATAACTGCTGGGAAAGTTTTCTTTAGCTTGAGTGTGTGGGGTCTTCATTTCAACAGCTTGGGATGAATAATAAGGGTGAATCTGTTTGGACCAAAGCTGTTCTAGCTCTTTTTATAGACAGTTTGTGAAAACACTCTGAAGTCTCACTGACGGGAGGTGCGTCTGCTCGCTTCCTTGCAGTAGGTAGAGGTAGAAGCAGGTCATTTCTGACGGTGGAAAAATCCATCATTTCTGAGCATCTCTTCTTTTTTCAAAGGAAGTTTTTTGCCTCAGGAAGCCAAATGCATATTTCATGCACACCACCAGGATTTGTTGCATCACCTTGGAAACAACAATTCTCTTAATTTTTTTAGGAAAAGGCTTTTCTTCTCACTTTCTTTCTTGTCATTTGTGGCACCAAGCTCCCTGGAGAGGCCCATCGCTTCCCGAGTCTGGAGCCTATGGTGCCTACAGGCTCCTGGAACCTCGCTTGGAGGTTTTTCTGGTATGGGTTAGGCTTTGATTTTCTCCATCAACCAGTCAGGAAGCTAAATTGAGACTCGTTCAAATTTGGATCAACAAAGATATAAATACAAAATGCCCAGAAGGTGCTGAGAACACAATGCTAGGCAGGGCTCTTCTCCGAAGGGGATGAGCAGATGACAGAGATGATGAGCAGAGAACAGAAGGGCTGTCTCTCCTCCTACAAAACCAAAGGAACGGTGGCATTTGCAGTGGTGCTGGCATTGGTCCGAATCTTTTCGGTGCGTGCTTCCCAGTGTGACAGTTTACTTCTAAATCCACGGCATGTATGATTGACATAAGTAGTCTGTAGGTGTGTGAGACACCTGGAGCAAACTTTGAAAGAGATGGAAAGGACAAGCTCAAGGGCAGTGAGAATTTGCTTCTGATGCAGGATGAACTGCTGGACTTCCCTTTCAGAGCATCTCTAGCTGTTCAGCTGGATTGGTTGTTCAATGTAAGCACTAAAAACAGTGGGTAACCACAAGAAAACAGTGGAATTATAGCAACCTCCCAGTACTGGAAGGGGATTCAGGAAAGCTGGGGAGGGGCTCTTGATCAGGGAGTGCAGGGACAGGATGAGGAGAACAATTTTCAGCTGAAAGAGGGGAGACTGAGATGGAATCTTAGGAAGAAATGTTTTGCTGTGAGGGTGGGGAGGCCCTGGCCCACGCTGCCCAGAGCAGGGGTGGCTGCCCCATCCCTGGAGGTGTTGAAGACCAGGTTGGATGGGGCTTGGAGCCCCTGATCCAGTGGGAGGTGTCCCTGCCCATGGCAGGGGGCGGAACTGGATGGGCTTTGAGGTTTGTTTCAGCCCAAACCGTTCTATGATACTATGAATTTAAAACACACTTGTAGAACTACTATGATATTGGATTGTCTTGCAAAAACCATTCCCACACTCTGATCAGCAGCCATGGAAACTTCTGCAGTGAGATGGATCTGGTAGCACAGCTCAGTGAGGTCTGCTCCGTTTGTCACTGGGGGCACCAGGCTGGGGTTGGCACCAACAACACTATGATGGGAGCAACAAGCAGGACCATGATAGCGGTGTCAGACCCTTTAAAAGAACATTAAATCCACAAGAGGGGTTTTGGAGCTGTGCCTGCACGGCACCAGTGCTGAGGCTGCAGCCTGGAGACGCCTCTGCTCAAACTCCTGAGCCGTGGAGCGCGTTGTGAGCTGCGCAGCCAGATGATGGTTTGAGGAGCCTGTGCTGCTCTGCTCAAGCACAGAGCATGTAGCACCAGCCATCCCTAACCTACTTTCTCTGGGCTATTTAGTGTTTCATAGCCTTTATTTTTTCCCCTCTCCCACTCAGCTGCTTTCTAAAATAAAGCCAGTTATTCAGCACCTCTTCCTATGAGATTTTCCAGGCCCTCAATCGTTTCATTTACCTCCTGTGAACCAGCAGAGTCTCCTTCATGTTCAGCATCCTGGTGCCTCTCACACTATTCCGAGAGGGACCTCAGCCCCAGGACGTCATTCCCCGTGCACGTCTTCACCGCCTGCTAACGCCTTGCCTGTTTTCAGCTGCTTTGCCTGTTTGTGCCAAGATCGATCCCGAGCTGTCGAAAATCATCTTCAGTTACTTGTTCTGAGTTGGTGCTCTTCATTTAAAGCTGTCATATAGCTTTCCAATTTGCATTTTCTGCCTTTATCTGCTCTGAACTTCGCCGCTCTCTGCCTGTTGACTGGGAATATTTCAGTTCTGATTTCACCCAGGAAAATCCTGTTTGTGTTCATCCGCTTCGTCATGTCTCGCCCTTGTCTGCCCTTCTCAACTGATGAATAAACATCGCTGTGACTGCGATACACCGGTGACTCCGGGTTTGCCGTAGTGAGAAATACTTTCTCCTCTGTCCTACTCCTTACTTATTTTAACAAAACTTGGTCTGTCCAGAGAAGGGCAACGAAGCTGGTGAAGGGGCTGGAGAACAAGGAGCGGCTGAGGGAGCTGGGGGTGTTTAGCCTGGAGAAGAGGAGGCTGAGGGGAGACCTCATTGCTCTCTCCAACTACCTGAAAGGAGGTTGTAGGGACGTGGGTGTTGATCTCTTCTCCCAGGTGACAGGGAACAAGGGGGAATAGCCTCAAGCTGCGTCAGGAAAGGTTGAGATTGAACATTAGGAAAAAAATTTTCACCAAAAGGGTCATCAGGCCCTGGCAGAAGCTGCCCAGGGAGGGGTTTGAGTCACCATCCTTAGAGATATTTAGAAGACAGGTAGATGAGGTAATTACGGATATTGTTTAGTGGTTGATAGGTAAATGAAGTCAGTGATTCTGTGATCTCATGCCTCTTTAGTGCCTGGTCTCTTGGGGCACCTGAAACTCTGTGTGACATCAAATTTAGGGTAGCAATTCCTGGAGAAGTTGTAATAACTGCAATGTTGATGAACACATGGTTCCTCTGTGAAATCCCCACTGACTCGAGCCCTACGTTACCAACAGCCTCGGAGAATATTTGTGATGAGTTGTGGTGACATGAGGGAATGGAAATGACCCGTGTTTAGAAAGGAGAAGAATAAAAACACGGTCCCAGATATAAAACTTTTCTCTGGGGGGATTAGAATTTTGTTTCCTGCCATGATGTGATCCTCCCACTTCTGTTTTTGTAACCAATCACACAAAACCATAAGGTGTGGAATGGTGATTGATTATCGTCGGTCGTCTTGGATTTTCCCCAGATCAGATGTTACTGTCGAGGTAGAACGTTTAGCGTCTTGTTCCCTTTGAAGGAGCACACGTTAATAAACAGTTCTGTGGCTTTACAGTCATTTTCCAGAGGTGCTCACATGGTCTTTGCGAGCAGGGTTGGTGATTGGATTTGTCAGGCACTGGAAGGATGCTGCTGTGGGTGGGGTGTTTGGTGGACAAAAATAAACATGAATTCAGGATTTCAGAATGCCTAGAATTAAGGAAAATTCTAGAATTGTGTGACCCCTGTACGTGACTTGCTGCTGGGCTCTGTTACTCTGCATCCTTAGCTTCTGCCTGACTCATCTGTTCTTCCATCACTCTTATTGCATGGAAACAGGATGTGTGAACTACAACAGAACAGGGAAGGGGGTTCACGTGTTGCTGTCTTCCCACAGTTAATTTTTACCGTATCAGATCTGTTATGTCTAATTGATGTTTGCTGGGAAAAAACACCATGTCTCAGGGCTGATCCACACAAAGCCCATAAGTACATTAGAAGTATGTTCTGGTCGATCATGGTCTCAGGCCCCCAGATCATCTTTGTGGCTTCCTCTGGACTCGCTCTTGGATCCATGTCCTTAGTAGCTGTGCCCTCCTCCTGCCTCTGGTTGCCTCGGTCCCTGTGTACAGGCTCAGCTCTCCCACGCGCCCTCTGGCCCCTTCACTCTTCTCTTCCTTCCTGCAGAGAGGCACAACCTTAACAGAACCAGTGGAATGTGCCCGCTCTCAGCTAACACATCCACTAATGGTCTGTGGAAGAGACGTTGTCCACATTTTGCACTTCATGGGCGAGGCACAGATGTTTTAAAAGAGGGACCTAGGATCTGCTCCAATATAGGATGGGCATCGGCTTTCAGATGCTTTGGGTTAAGGCTGTCACAGATGCTGGTGACGCGCTGTGGGCAGGAATTCCACATCAGGCTTTTGGGATGACAAAGGCACCTCTATAATGTAGGAAGAACAGCTGTCTGCCCGGGCTTGGTGTTGCTTCTCCAGGGCTGTGCGTTTCTCTTGCTGTTGAACAGCATTCTGAGACCCACCTTCTCTTTACTCTCTCTCCAGATCTGTGGAGGGAGCCTGTTCCATCTCTGACAGTTTTGCATATTTGTTACTACAGTGTTTTATTCTGCATGTTCTTGCAGTGACTAAGGGGGACTGAAAGTTTGCTTCTCCACAGGTCAATCGCTTTAACAAGGTGGAGGACAGAGCGATCTTCATTACCGACCGGCACCTTTACAAGATGGACCCGATGAAGCAATACAAAGTGATGAAGACCATCCCCCTCTATAACGTGAGTATGAGGACTGGGGAATCTCATCGCGGGCTCTCTTGCTAATGTGTGGTGCATCTACTGTTTAGCTCCATTTCCATATCCATAAAATGGAAAAACATCATAGTTTACAATTTTTAATACATTTAATGTCTTTAAGACAGTTCTAGTGGGAGGTGTTGGAACTGGATGGGCTTTGAGGTCCCTTCCAACCCAAACCGTCCCATGATTCCATGATAGTGCAATTATCTACGGCACTGGTGTATCTTCTTAGCTCTTAATTTCAGTGCATGAAATAAAAGCTAAACCCCAAACTGCTCATCGCTGCCTCTCCTGTTCATTCTTCTATTTTGTTTTTTATTTACTATGCACTGGAAGATCTCAGCCCCGTAAGGGGGTTTGTGTTTCATAGCAGCTCTTGACACAATTTTTGCTCTCTGGGGGTTGGTTTGATCCTTTGTGTCTTGCTTGATTTTTTTTATATCTGTTCCTGTTTAATGTAAATCTTATCAAAGCAAAATTCAGGATGATAGGGAGGTGCCTGCCCTTCGGGGTGATGGAGTTGATCTGCCAGTGACAAAGAAACCGATTATTGCTGTAGGAAGGAGGATGGGGAACAACCTCATCTTAGCCCTTCAGCATCACTGCGTGCTTGTTTTTCTGAGCCTGAGGTAGCGCTATGGTTATCTTCAACCCACAGAACCGGTCTGGGTTGCTTGGAAATGTCCTACGCAAATTTGTTGGAAGGTTTGTGTGTGAAGAAATAAGAAGTCTGGCAGCCCTGAATTGCTGGAAGAGCAGAGATGGGATTCAGGGAACAGCAAAGTCTAATCTGCAGATGTGGAGTGAATGATTAGCTCCAATGGCATCCAGAATGTTGGTTTTGAGGGTCCTTTTCCAAGCTCCCTGCTGGTCATCCACCAAAGCTGAGCCGCAGCCACACACCACAGCACCGTGCTCGTCTGCCCTGTTTGTTTGCCCTCATATTGACACTTGTCTGCGTGGCATTGTCTCTTGATTTGGAAAGACCTCACTGCTAGGGTCGTTTTCCTCCGCTGATGTTCAGTTCGACTGACGTTATCTTGTAATTATGCAGAATGAACCTGTCAGCAGATTGTGCTACTGAATGCTGACTCCTGCTTGTGCAAACCAACTTGTTCAAGCACACGGAGCCTCCAGGCGGAGTGGTTTTCCTACATGGGTGGGGGTTGTGCAGGGTCCAGGTGATCTTGGGAAGAAATGTTTTCCTGTGAGGTTGGGGAGACCCTGGCCCAGGTTGCCCAGAGCAGTGGTGGCTGCCCCATCCAATAACAGGGGGGTGGAACTGGATGGGCTTTGAGGTCCTTTCTGACCCAAACCATTCCATGATTCTGTGGTGGTTCTTTGATTAATTTTGTTCATCGTAATTTCTCAATATTGATTTTCTGAGCTGTTACCTCAAACGAAATAATTATGTCACTGCAATTCACTCACCACATCAATAATCACAGGTAAATCCATATTTAACACAGTGTTAGAAAAAAGTCTGCTTTACCTGTGTGCTTGATGGGTTTATCAGAGGAGCTTGGACATCTGTTTCCAGCCCCCTGCCATGGGCAGGGACACCTCCCACTGGATCCGGTTGCTCCAGGCCGCATCCAGCCTGGTCTTGAACCCCTCCAGGGATGGGGCAGCCACCACTGCTCTGGGCAACCTGGGCCAGGGCCTCCCCACCCTCAGCGTGAAGAATTTCTTCCTAGTGTCCAGTCTAAATCTTCCCCCTTCCAATTTACAGCCATTCCCCTTGTCCTATCACTCCAGGCCCTTGTGAAAAAAACCCTCCCCAGCCTTCCTGGAGCCCCTTTCAGTGCTGGAAGCTGCTCTAAGGTCTCCCTGGAGCCTTCTCTCCTCCAGGCTGAACAAGCCCAACTCTCAGTCTGTCCTTATACGGGAGGTGCTCCAACCCTCAGATCAGCTTTGTAGCCCTCCAAATTCCAGCAGTGTCGATGCGTGTCAGTGTACATGTCCTTCTGGGAGGAGGATGGTGCCCTGCTGCTCGGCAAAGGCAAACCTGGCCGACAGGCGCCTGCTGCAGGCTGGCAGCAGCTCCGAGCACCCTGGCAACATCCTTACGGATGGCGTTGCCATGGAAATCTCACTGGAGACACTCAGCTGATGCCTGTTACTACTGCAAACCTGTTGTCGGCTGAAGAAATCCCCCTGTGGCCCCCGGTCTCTTCTAACTGGGGTTCCCTGTACCCTCGTAGCCCATCCTGTGGGGCTGCCTGTGTCCCCAGCTCTGCCTTCTGCTCCGTCCTGCCCAGGGGACGGGATCGGAAACGCTGTGCAAGTGATGACAAAGCAATTGCTTTTGTTTCAGCCCTGACCATTTCGCAGGGTTGAGGTGAAACATTGGGGCATTTTTTGTGTGCCGGCGTTGTGGCAGGTACCTCAGAAGTGCCAATGCCCAATTGCCTTTTTGTTCTTACCTAGAGAGAAAATAAACAGGTAATGGCAAAAACAGAATTAAAAGGCAGCCGCACTGCAGAATGGATCTTGCCACCACCTTCCCCAGCGGGGAATAGAAAACCGGGCAGCAGAGCTGGCGTTAGTGTTTGTACACACTGAGATAAGCACCTTCTTTGGAGTCATTTCTCTTGCATTGTGTTTATTTGTTCAGGGAGAGGTGAAATAGGGAAATTTCAAAGGGCTCTTGGACTTCTGACGTGGTTTTGTTGAATAATTAATATTTAAGTAGGCTTTTCAAATCCAGAGATTTCAACTGGCTCATCTTTCACACTTGGTGCACACGTAAAACCTCGATGGCACTAGTCCCTGTGGCGCTATTGTGCTCCCGGGGTGTGATTGAAGCATGCAGATTAATTTAAGGGACACTATAAACCCCGGCAGCTGTTAGTGCCTGTGCGTGAAGCAGAGCTGTTTTTTAAAGTATTTCATATCCCCAAAATAGCCTGAGCAGCAGAGAATAAACTCCACCTGCGCTGGGTGGACGCAACTGGTGGCAGGAGGGCTCTGCTCAGTGTTTAAACTATCAAGTTGCAGTGGTTGAGCGAGTGTTGTGTGGTGAGAAGAAGGCAAGAAAATACGAGTGATGCTAAAGGCATGTAGTGTTTCACCGAGCAAGCAGGGCCCACACCACACACTGTCTGTCGGCCGCGCTGTGCCTTGTGCTCCCTGCGATGTGTTAGACACCCGGAGCCGGAGCGGCTCTCTGGGCGTCACGTTGTGACTGCTAAAGCGAACACCCGGCTCCAGGCTGTTCCTGAGTGCGATTCACGCTTCTGAGAGCAGCAAGCCAGCTCCGGCTCGGTTTGTGGTGAGATCCCCAGACAGAGCACTGGGTACCTAGAAGGCTTCTTTCTTTGAGAAGGAAATAATGACTTCTGTGTCCACACAACGGTACCTCAGTGCCTGGCGCTTTTAGGGCAACATGGCTTCTTTGCAAATCTCTGGATGCTTCCAAGGAGTTGTGCAGTCCTTTGGTGGTCAGGGGAGGGCTGCTGTATCCTTTCTGTACTCAGCATTCCTTTGCCTTACTCACTGTTTTTATTTTTACACCACTCTTTCGGTAAAAGAATTTTCCCCAATATCCAACCTGAATCTCCTCTGACGCGACTTGAGGCCATGTCCTCTTATCACGTCACTTATCACTTTGGAGCAGAGCCCAGCAGCCACCTCACCACAGCCTCCTTTCCAGGAGCTGCAGGGAGCAATGATGTTTCCCCTCAGCCTCCTCCAGACTAAACAGCCCCAGGTCCCTCAGCCCAGAACCCTTGGGCTCCTTCTCCAGCTCCGTTCCCTTCTCTGGACACTCTCCAGCTCCTCGATGTCCTCCTTGCACTGAGGGGCCCAAAACTGAACCCAGGATTCGAGGTTTGGCCTCACCAGCACTGAGCACAGGGGGACGATCCCTGCCCTGCTCCTGCTGGCCACCCCACGGCTGATCCAAGCCAGGATGCTGGTGGCCTTCTGGTCACCTGGGCCACTGCTGGCTCACGTTCAGCCACTGTCACACAGCACCCCCAGGGCCTTTTCCACCAGGCAGCTTTCCAGCCGCTCTTCTCCAAGTCTGGAGAGTTGTGCGAGGTTGTTGTGTCCCAGGTGCAGGACCTGGCCTGGTTGAACCTCATACAATTTACTCTCAGCCCATGGACCCAGCCTGTCCAGGTCCCTCTGCAGAGCCTTCCTGCCCTCACTGCCGGGTTTGCAGCTTATATTATTCACCAAGATGTTTAGGCTTTCAGTAACAAACTTCGTTCTTATGCTGTCTGCTTATCCTTGTGTTCCCAGTGCTGCGGACGTGCATGGGGAGGCGGCTGCTGGCCAGACTCATGATTACTGTTGGTTTCCATTGAAAAGAAAAGAAAGCAGGCTTGTGGTGCTGGTGTCAGCCAGGGTGGAGCTCGTAAAGCAAGCTTCGGCTGTTAGAGTTCCACCCCGTGTGCTCTTTGCTGGGAGGCCCGTGGCACCGGAGAGGCATGGTGGGAACATGGAAAGTGCTGCTCCTGGCAGGAGTTGCTCAGAGCGAACCCAGTCTAGATGTCAACATTTCCTCGCGCCTTTGAGGTCATTGACTTCCAAAAAAAACCCCTATTATTTCACCTTGACACTTTCCACAGGCGTGAGGACCTGCACGCTGCCACTGCCTTCAGCGCCCTGGTAGAGGAGGATGCTGAGGGCGAGCATGGCGTCCTGCAGAGGAAGGAACGAACCTGGCGAGTGGCAAAGATCTATTGATGTATATAACTTCGTTCTTGCTTTCTCTTCCCAGTTGATAGGATTGAGCGTCTCCAATGGAAAGGACCAGCTCGTGGTCTTCCACACGAAAGACAACAAGGATCTCATTGTCTGTCTCTTCAGCAAAGAGCCTTCAAACGACAGCAGGATCGGAGAGCTGGTGGGAGTCCTGGCAAGTCACTTCAAGAGGTCAGTGCGGGGGCTGGAGTTTGTTGAGGGCTCAGTCTAGTGTGCTGCATCAGAAACTCCCCCTGGAGTCGTTGCGGTGCCAGCCTTGAGCTTGATCTGTGTAACTTCACTGTGTTACTGGGATACTGCAGCAACGTTTATTTCTGTGCACTTTTGGGACATGATTTTTAGCTGCAACACTTTGCTTGCCCGTTCCACCTTTCCTGCGTATTTTCATTAGAGTGTGGGTGTTTGGGGACAGAGATCATTGAAGATGCTTTTCGAGTGCATCACAAAGTCTCTCAAATGCTTCTTCCAGTCAAGTTTTTAACATAAAATTAAGATACAGTCGTTCCTTTCCCAGTTTGCTCCCTCTGCCCCCAGTATCAGTAGAAAATTTATTCCTTGAGCTGTCAGATGTCATCTTTGTTTCCTGTTTCTCTTGTAAATCAGTGCACAAAGGCTGGTTTACTGGTGGGATGAACGCTTTAGTGGCTGTCTTGCTTTGAGCTTCTGCAGCTGAACTAGCAGTTGTCACCTTTACACCACAGAGTTTGAGACTGTCCGGACAAGCGTCACAGCAGCAGCTGCATTGCAGGCAATCTCAGAAACGTTAATGCTTTAGAGAAATGGTGTGCAGAATGAAAACGAACCTTCAAAATTGTTTCCTTACTCCTCCAGAACAGATTCTCGTGGGGGTTGATGTTGTTCAGTGTCCCATGCAGCACTGGCTTTTGCGACTCACAATCTCATGCTCCGTTCATGACCCAAAAAAAGGAGGCTTCCTAGGTGAACATTCATACAGAGCTGCAAGGGGCAGGACACTGACAGTGAGTTTAGGTGATACGACATCCCTGGGTCCTTTTTTCATGGGTCCAAGAAGAGTGTGGTGCTTCTGCCACTGCTGGAGGGAGGTGCCAAATTCATTTGAAATGAATTCTCAGCATTGGCATAACTTATTTGGGGAAATCAGTGCTGGAAAAGCTACAGAAAACCTTCTCTGGTTTTGCTTTTACCTAAATATAGTTTCATTTCAAAGGCAGGTACTCCCAAAGGCTCCAGAGAGATGGGTGTTGCAAAGCAACACACTTCATTTTGAGAATCCTGTGAAGTAGCTGGAGCTCTTTCATGTCTGGCATGTTTTGAACACAGGTGACATCTGCTGCAGTGAGCTGATGCTCCTCAGCACCTTAACAAGTCTCTCATGTTGGGAGGAGCTGTGAAACTGTTGATTACACTCCACATCCTGGATGTTTGGTGTTCAGACGGCCCTGGTGTGCTGTTCCTTTTGCTCGGACATGATGACGTGCTCAGCCTTTTTATCCACATCCAGTGGAGCTTAGTGGGAGGCAGGCGCTCGTCAGTGTAAGCAAGCGTTTGTGTGGCCAGCAGGCTGAAATATCTGCGTCTTTCATACCAGGATATAAATTATTGATTTTCGATTTCTTAGAGTGATTTTAACAATAGGAGTTAGACTTGAAGAAGGAAAGGTTCTGGGGAGACCTTAGAGCAGCTGCCAGTACTGAAGGGGGCTCCAGAAAAGCTTGGGAGGGAAAGCTGATCAGGGAGAGCTGGTTTTCAGCTAAAAGAGGGGAGATGGAGATGAGATTTTAGGCAGAAATGTCTTGCTGTGAGGGTGGGGAGGCCCTGGCCCAGGTTGCCCAGAGCAGTGGTGGCTGCCCCATCCCTGGAGGGGTTCAAGGCCAGGTTGGATTAGACTTGGAGCAACCGGATCCAGCAGGAGGTGTCCCTGCATGTGGCAGGGGGTGGAATTGGATGGGCTTTCAGGTCACTTCCAACCCAAAACATTCTGTGATTCTATTTTTTTTACTTTAAAGAAGAATTAGTTTTTATCTAATCACTGTCTGTAGAAGAATGGCAGTTCAAGACATTCTATGCTGTTTAATCTTCACTTCAAACAATATTAGCATTCTTTTTTACTGCTTCAAATGGCAAATCTCAGCCCAGCTGGCTAAATGGGAGAGCTGCTCTGAAAGCCTCTTTTTCTCCCACATCTAAGAGTTCCTGGTTTTACAGTAATGTACAGGAACAGCTCACGTTTAGTTTTCCAAATACCCAGATGTCATGGTTTCCTTCTTCAAAGCAGTATCTGTAAATCAAAATAAAAGGCAATACTCTCCTTTTCAGCCACTTTCCATCTTCTAAGAGTAAAAAATCCCTGTCACTCAATGGGATTAGCTGACCCCTGGCTTGAGAGGCACTTTGGGAATTCCTCATTAAACGGGATTAGCTGAAAGTAACCGTGTGCCTGATGGCAAGTGTCAGGTTTCTCTCTTCTGCTTGTCAGGAGGTGGTTGCTGTGAAAAGAAAGTGGATAGGGCAGTAAAATCTTGAGCCTGAAAGTTCAATCACTGTGTGACCCTGGAATGGGACTTGAGAGCTTGACTCCACCTGGGACGTGGCGAGCAGCTTCCTCAGGTTACAGGGTTCTCGCTTAAGGCCTCTCTGAACATACAGAGCGATTCCCGGCTGTCTCAATACTGGTCTGAGTGCCCCTGGCATAAGGTTTTAGCAAGGGCAAAGCTGAGCTTAAGCTGAAAGAGGGGAGATTGAGATGAGATCTTACATAGAAATGTTTCCTTGTGAGGGTGGGGAGGCCCTGGCCCAGGTGGCCCGGAGCAGTGGTGGCTGCCCCATCCCTGGAGGGGTTCAAGGCCAGGTTGGATGGGGCTTGGAGCAACCTGATCCAGTGGGAGGTGTCCCTGCCCATGGCAAGGGTGGAACTGGCTGGGCTTTGAGGTCCCTTCCAACCCAGACCATTCCATGCACAGCAGCCCTTGGTCCTGTGTGATGTTGTAGGTAACGACACTATCACTGTGTCCCATACAATAAATCCCATACAATTCCATGCTGGTCTGTACTGGTGAAAAGCCGAGGAGATGCCTGCTGATGGCATCTGGGCTGAGGATGCCCAGACAGTCAAAGTCAGATGCTTTGTTTCAGTTTTTATTACTTTTCCAAACTCTTTGAACTGGGAACTTAACTGCTAACACATCGTGTGTTGGGAATTTGGGGAACTTTTCTGCGAACAGTAGCTGAGGCATAAAATTCAGAGGTCTCGTCTTCTGATGCAAGAGTGTTCTAATAACTACTCTTGCAGTAGGGACACTCCTGGTTTATTAGGCTCAAACCCTTCAAACCTGGGAATGTGTTGCCTGAATTCACGTCTTTTCCCATTGTCCCTGCTGATCTCCCTGAAACTGCGTCTGTTGAAAAATCATTCCTTGTAGGATTTTCCATGCTTTCAGATTGTGATCAAAAATCGGTATCAATAAAGCACAAAACGAGCATGATGCTTCTATGAGCCATGAAACTTCAGAGTAGTGACTTTGATGGTTAAGACGGTGGACTGAGTGTAGTTGAGTTAAGGGGTGTTTGACTCACACTTCTAATTTTGTCAGCTAGATTGTATTCTTTTTAATAAAACTTAAGTTGCTGATTCCCAGCAGAGATGATGGGGAAGCCAGCTGAGATGCCAGTGTGATGATCGCAGTAACTCATGCCAGTAGGTAGACGTGTCCATCAACTTGAGTTCTCCTCGGTATTTTCCTTGCTGTGGCTGTCTCGGAGCCCTCATGCATGCCTGGAGAAGAGCTGTGATGAAGCAAAGTGCATGAAATAACTGGAGAAATCCTCTAGCAGCTCAGTGTGTTGGGTGGTTCCTTTCAGAAGCAAGTGGATGCAATTGGGATCATGGGACTCTTCCTATGCTGCTTGGCAGGAAGAATGGATGCTCTGAAGTGATGAGGGGAGCACATTGTTCTCATCATTGGTTTGCCAAACCTCTTGCTCCCAGCGCAGGGGAGAACTCTCAGAAGCTGCGGATGTGGCACTGTGTCCTTCAAGTGTTGGAGCCTGTGCTCAGGAGGAAGGGACCTGAGGAGCTCTTGGAGGAGTGGGAATGGACATAAAAGGTGATTTATCTGCCAGGGATCGACTTATCCTTTCCATTTTCTACATCCACATTGCTTCACGGTCCTTAAGCCTCTAGAAGATGGCCCAACTGATCAGCCCAATGTGTTGAGGACTCTTTCTGGATGTACTTCAGCATCATACAGCACCAGAACAGATCTGCTGGCAGCCAGTTGCCAAAACACTGATTGCTTCTATTCTCATCCTCTGGTGGCTCTCTCAGTCCGTGTGTCACCTCCCGTGTCCTGTCCTCTCCGCAGCATGGAAGCAGCATGTTCTGAACACTGTGGATCATTGAGGCAGCTCAGATGTCACCACCAAAGTTGTCTGAGACCCACGTTTGCTTCCAAGCACTGAGCTGCATTCTGCAGCATCCCCTGCCTTAAAGGATTTATCTTTTTTTTGTCTGTGTTAAGACCCACGCGGTGTTTTGTGTCGTCCTTAGCCGTGCAGTTCCCATCAAGGCGTATCAGTGCCCTGCTCTCGGCGATGCTCCCTGTTCCCCTAATCCCTGTATTGTCTCCGGCCGCAGTCGCTGGGTTCCTTCCAGGGTTGCTGAAGGGGAGGGGGAGGTAAAAGAACAGTAAGAAGCAATCCATGCAGAACTCCAGCAGAAAATCACTTGCCTAAGGATAATTTTTTATTCTCTGTTGCGCTTGGAGACCTGTCAGGCAGTTTTAATCGTGAGTGTGCACTGGATTAATATTCTTTAGTTCTGGGTTCTTGAACTGGCAATGCCAGTTCAGGAACCTGAATGTATCTAAGTCTATGGGGCCTGATGAGATGCATCCCAGAGTCCTGAGGGAATTGGCTGATGAGGTTGCCAAGCCACTTTCCATGATATCTGACAAGTCATGGCAGTCAGGAGAAGTCCCTGGTGACTGGAAGAAGGGTAACGTTATGCCCATTCTTAAAAAGGACAGCAAAGACGACCCTGGGAGCCACTGACCTGTGAGCCTCACCGCTGTGCCTGGGAAAATCATGGAGCAGATCCTCCTAGCAGCTCTGCTAGAGCACATGGAGGGTGGGCAGGTGATTGCTGGCAGCCAGCACGGCTTCACCAGGGGCAAGTCCTGTCTGACCAGCCTAGTGGCTTTCTGTGATGGGGTGACCGCAGCGATGGACACGGGTAAACCAACGGGATGTGATCTATCTGGACTTCGGTAAAGCCTTTGACACGGTCCCCCACAACATCCTTCTCTCTAAATCCGAGAGATACAGATTTAATGGGTGGATGGTTTGGTGGAGAAGAAACTGGTTGGATGGTGATATTCAAACAGTAGAGGTCAATGGCTCAAAGTCCAGATGGAGATCCTTGACAAGTGGTGTCCCTCAGGGGTCTGTACTGGGACCAGTGCTGTTTAACATCTTCATCAATGATATAGAGAGCGAGATTGAAGGCACCCTCAGCAAGTCTGCAGATGACGCCAAGCTGAGCGGTGCACTTGCCACATCGGAAGGATGGGATGTCATCCAGAGGGACCTGGACAGGCTGGAGAAGTAGGGCTGTGCGAACATCATGAGGTTCAAGGATCATCAAGGGCAAGGTCCTACACCTGGGTCCAGGCAAACCCCAGTTTCGGTACGCAATGTGGGATGATGTGGTTGAGAGCAGCCCAGAGGAGAAGGACTTGGGGTGCTGGTTGATTTGAAGCTCAATATGAACCAACAATGCGCACCTGCAGCCCAGAAGGCAGCTGTGTCCTGGGCTGCATCAAAAGAAGCGTGGCCAGCAGGACGAGGGAGGGGATTCTGCCCCTCTATTCCTCTCTTGTGAGACCTCACCTGGAGTGCTGTGTCCAGTTCTGGCATCCTCAACATAAGAAGGAGATGGAGCTGTTGGAATGGGTCCAGAGGAGGCTACAAGGATGATCCAAGGGCTGGAGCACCACCCATACGAAGACAGGCTGAGAGAGTTGGGCTTGTTCAGCCTGGAGAAGAGAAGGCTCCGAGGAGACCTTATAGTGACCTTCCAGTACCTGAAAGGGACCTACAAGAACGCTGGGGAGGGACTGTTCACAAAAGCTTGTGGTGATAGGACGGGGGGCAATGGGTATAAACTGGAGAGGGGCAGATTTAGACTAGATATAAGGAGGAATTTCTTCATGATGAGAGTGGTGAGGCACTGGAACAGGTTCCCAAGGGAAGTTGTGGCTGCCCCATCCCTGGAGGTGTTCAAGGCCAGGTTGGATGGAGCTTGGAGCAACTGGAGGTGTCTGTGCCCATGGCAGGGGTTGGAATTGGATGGGCTTTGAGGTCCCTTCCAACCCCAACCATTCTATATGTATATACTTAAAAATACTTATATATATGTAGATACTTGTATATACTTATATGTAAAAAACTATGGGGAAAATTTATGCCACCAGCCTTTCAAAAGAATCTGCACTGGAAACACGGTTGGTGAAGGTACACAGCGTGCCCAGGCTTCTAAGCAAGATTTGCATGGGGAAGCACCTCCCCTTCCAAAAGCACCTTCCTTTGCCTGCCCTCAGTAGTGTGGTGGGGAAGGATCTGGGATTAGAGCTTTATTATGCTCAGTCATAGAATCATAGAATGGTTTAAGTTGGAAGGGACCCTAAAGATCATCTAATTCCAACCCCCTTGCCATGGGCAGGGCCACGTCCCACCGCATCGGGCTGCTCATGATGCTATAAACGAACGGATGCTGGTCCAAAGAGTTTGAGGTGTGGGCAGGGACAGGGTGGCTGCCCCGGCGAGCGGAGCTGGGATGGGCACAGGAGGAACCCTGGCTGGGCTGGGGGCTGCGCTGTGCCCAGCCCTGGGGAGGGGACGCCATAAAACCTCTCTCTGGAGAGAAAAGCGCATTCCCTCTGCTTTCCTCGTAGTCAAAGTTTCAACCGTAAGGACTGGTTTCAGTAGAATTGCTTGGGGTTTGGCTGAGTGCAGAACGCCCTTAATCCCCTGAATGACAGAAATCGAGAGTCAGGGTGGAACCTGCCACAGTCGCAGGCGGTTGGGGGAGATTAAATGTAGTTTGGTACAAAAAGAACTCCCATAGGGTTTTTTCTGTTTTTTTAACTCTTTACAACAGTTGGTGTGATGGCAAACGCTTCCCAAAAACATAGCAAAGTGAAGGGTTTTAAATTTTGCCTTTATCTAAAGAGTGGTGGTTAGTGGTGGTTAGTGGTAGTTAGGGTTATTTGTCATTATCCAAACAGTGGTGTTTAGGGCTGAGCTCCGAGAGTGTTTTCTGTTAACAGTGTGAGTGCTGAGGGGCTTGTCAGGATGGAAGGAAACATTCTATAAGGACACCTTTTCCATCCATCGTGCAAGCGCGAGGACAGGCATTGTACACAATTTTGATGCGGTCCATGAAACAAGATGGAGAAGATTCACTGTGATTTTATTTTTCTTGCTTAGGAGCAAATCCTCAGCTCAGTTATGAGCAGGGTCTGGAATGCAAATCATTCAGTAGGGGAGCCCAGTTTGATTAAAATCAATTTAATTTCTTTTATGGTTTTTTTTTCCACTGAAATGAAGAACTGGACCTTCCAGCTCAGGTCCAGGTGTCACGCGAGAGGTTGAAACCACTTCAACTGGTCATGAAGCTGCTCTTTCATAACAAAACAGTTTTTAATCAGTTTAGAATGGGTCCTTTCTTTTAAAGCTGTTTACCTTTCTCTTGTAGAAGCCTTGATTGACTGCTGTGACCGATAGATGCACAATGAGACTGATAGATGTACACCAAGACCAATAGATGCACAATGAGACTGACAGATGCACAATGAGACTGACAGATGTACATTGAGACCAATAGATGTACAATGAGACCAATAGATGTACACCAAGACCAGTAGATGTACGCCAAGACCAATAGATGTACACGCCAGTTGAAAAACAAGCATCTTGGGGAGATGATGGAGACTCCTGGTCTTGGCTTTTGGGGACAAAGAAGGATAAGAAGAGCCCAGAGGGGTATTTGGAAGCAGGCGGGGTGCTGTGCCGCTCCCAAACCAGCCTCGCTCCGAGGAAACAGCCATCTCCGAAGGCAGACAGCCCTGCACAAAGGGAGGCTGTTCCAGCCGCTGGTATCAAATTAATCTGTCACTTCGGCTTTGTGAGCGCTATGAAATTATCCATTAACTGACAATGGGTGTCAGCGGCGCCGCAGCTCGGCCGGTGATGAGTGCTTTTTAACTGGAAGTTGCCAGCGATGCCGGTGATTTCTTGTAGGCTAGACAAGATCAAAAGGAGTTGAGCGCTGCTTCAGAAAAGCGGACTGGAACCAAACCACTTCTGAATTGCTGTTTAATACGATTTGTCCTTTGTCAGCGCTGCCAGCTACCCCGTGTTTAGCTCTGCTCAGCCGTGCCGGTGGCTGACACCATTGTTAGCGGCGGCTGGGGCCTGACAAAGGAGCAGACTTTATGCCGATCAGACTCTTCCTTGACATTGCTTTCAGTGCTTGAGCTTTGGTTTTGTACAGGATTTCTATTCAGAATGCATTTTTAGTCAAATTGTGCTGTACTTGGGGGAACCCCTCACCCACAGTTGCCTGGGAGGCTTTAAACACCGGGTACTCAGCCCTGGTGAAAGGGAAACCAGTTTCCTTATTAAAAAGAAATAGAACGCCCACATAACTGGTAGAATTGGCTTCATTCTCTTACCTGGTCTTAGTCACTTAAAAATATTTCTAGGATTTAGCTCAGATTAACCTTTGATTAGTGTATGAGCTTTGTAATCATCTCTGATGATGCCTGAGGGGGTTTGTTGACCTCACAGTTGTAGCTTGGATTAAGAAATTGCAGTTTTCCTTTGAAATAGATTAAAGATTTGTTCCTTTCATTGACTCCCGGGCATGAACAGGAGCAGTGCTGGCACCCCGATGGAGCGCACTCTCTTTTTTAATCCTTTTGTATTTCAGAAAGGTTTCTTCAGTTGTTGAGGCCTCTCAGCTTTTCTGAACACTTGTCCTACTAGAAGGAAGCTCATTACTAATCTCGTGAGACCTCACCTGGAGCCCTGTGTTCAGTTCTGGAGTCTCCAGCACAGGAAGGACATGGAGCTCTTGGAACGAGTCCAGGGGAGGCCACGGAGATGATCCCAGGGCTGGAGCACCTCCTGTATGAGGACAGACTGAGAGAGTTGGGGTTGTTCAGCCCGGATAAGAGAAGGCTCCAGGGAGACCTTAGAGCAGCTTCCAGGGCTCCAAGAAAGCTAGGAAGGAGCTCTTGATCAGGGAGGGCAGGGACAGGACAAAGGGTATGGTTTTCAATGGAAAGAGGAGAGATTGAGATGAGAGCTTAGGGAGAAATGTTTCCCTGTGAGGGTGGGGAGGCCCTGGCCCAGATTGCCCAGAGCAGTGGTGGCTGCCCCATCCCTGGAGATGCTCAAGGCCAGGTTGGATGGGGCTTGGACCAACTGGATCTAGTGAAAGGTGCCCCTGCCCATGGCAGGGTTGGAGCTGGATGGGCTTTGAAGTCCTTTCCAACCCAAACAATTCCATGATTTATAATTCTATGCAATGCAGATTGGGATTTTATGGCAAGGATTTTATGTAAGCAGAGCATTATCCTCTCTTCTTTCCAATTCCTTTCCACACCCATCATGTTTCTTCTACTTAGAAAAGCAACTTCAAAGCTCTCCTCACTGCCCCTGTCCCCTCCTTGCCGAAGGAGCTTGTTCCTTAAGATGTTGAAGGGAAAAAAAAAGAAAAAAAGGGAATTGAGAGTGGGAGGTGTCCCTGCCCATGGCAGCGTGTTGGAACTGGATGATCTTTATGTTCCCTTCCAACCCAAACTATTCTATGATTCTATGATTTTTTTATCCTAATGTTTTAGAGCATCTAACATTTTCTGTGCCCTTTTATGAAGTTCTGCCAGGCTGCCACCTGCCCTTGAGAAATTTATGGTCAGGATATAAAAACAATGGAAGAAATCACACCTGAGTGGTCCCTGTGGGCAGCGATGTGAGGTGTCTGCGTCCTGCAGCCACCGCACCGGCCTTCCCGATGAAGCTTCCTTTCGATGCCGTGTACTGAGGATTCTCCCCAGCAAAGGTGTGAAAATAGGTGAATGTGAGAGTGTTTTGTGGTACAGAGATGTTCTTACAGGCTCTCTGCTATATTCACTGTACCCATTATCACACTTTTCCAACCCGATTGTGATTTTCAGTCTTGAACTACAGCTCGTGGCAAACATGAAAGTTTGACACAAGCCATCACCTTGCCCGCTGTTCACTGGCACAAGCAGAAAGTGTCTTCTAAAGAGCCTCAGTCGTGCAAACCGTAGTGCAGAAATCCCAAGCCACACCTTGAAACAGAGCAGGAGCAGCCTGATGGGGCAGCGTTCCACTGCCAGTCAGACGTGTGTGGGTGCAAAAGTAAGGGCTCTAAATACTGACGATCTTGCTGTTGGTTTAATTCTCAACCAAAGCATCAGCTACCTGCTGTTCCAGGAGCCTTTGCTCTCCAGCAAACAGATGGCCCCACATTGGCTGCCCTTACCGGGGTTTAGTTTCACCAGCGAGTCCGTATTATCAAGCTGTCAAAGGACCCATCTGCCCCGAGCAGCTGTCCTGGCATCCGCCGCTCTGTCTGCTGGGAACTTCCCTGTTCCACGATCTCAGGCAGATAAAACTTCTCTATTTGTGTTTTATTTGGGGAGGGGGTTGTAATTCACACCATCTGCCTCGTGTGCTTAAGCAAAGGGATGTTATGTTTGAAAACAAGCTACTAGAAAGAAGAAGTCTTTCACACTCCCCTCGTGCCCGGTGCTTTGCCAGATCCATGTGTTTTACTAAACTAGGTTAAAAAATTGCAGGTTTGGGCTCAAAACACATGCAGATGTAGTTTTGGTGTCAGCGCATCATTCCGACTTGTGTGGATTCCGGTGTGTTTAGTGCCTGCTCTCCTGCTGACAGTCAGATCTGAGCCAAAATGTGGAACCTGTGATGGCTTTAAATTGGAGGGGGGAAGATTTAGACTAGACATTAGGAAGAAATTCTTCATGTGAATTTCTGAGGCCCTGGCCCAGGTTGCCCAGAGCAGTGGTGGCTGCCCCATCCCTGGAGGTGTTCAAGGCCAGGTTGGATGGGGCTTGGAGCAACCAGATCCAGTGGGACGTGTCCCTGCCCATGGCAGGGGGTGGAACTGGATGATCTTTAAGGTCGCTTCCAACTCAAACCATTCCATGATTCTGTGTTGGATGCTGCTGCTGACAGCACTGGGCAGGGTTGTCAGGCCCCAGCAGCTGTTGGTTCCAACCCTCTGGAGATTAAAACAGTCTCATGGGTGATGCTTAAATATTAGCATAAGTTCACGCATTCCTGGTTTGTTTATAGTGCATCACTTAGGGGATGGATCTTGAGTCCCATGATTTCTGACTAAAGGTGCTCAGCGGCTGCCGTGTCATCAGCTCCGGGGACCAGATCCGGGCTTCTTCCTTTTAACTCCACACCTTCAGTTTTGGAGATGTGTACAAGATGGTTTTGCAAAGATGAGGGGAAAAAATATTTCCAAGGCTGTTTACGGGAGTGAAAATTCAATAAAGTCCTAGAATAGTTTGGGTTGGAAGGTACCTTAAAGCCCATCCAGTTCCACCCCTGCCATGGACAGGGACACCTCCCATTAGATCAGGCTGCCCAAGCCCCATCCAACCTGGCCTTGAACCCCTCCAGGGATGGGGCAGCCACAACTTCCCTTGGGAACCTGTTCCAGTGCCTCCCCACCCTCATGGTGAAGGAATTCCTCCTTATGTCTAGTCTAAACCTGCCCCTCTCCAGTTTATACCCATTGCTCCCCATCCTATCACTACAAACCTTTGTGAACAGTCCCTCCCCAGCTCTCTTGTAGCCCCTTCAGGTACTGGAAGGTCACTATAAGATCTCCTTGGAGCCTTCTCTTCTCCAGGCTGAAAATAAACAGGCTCCCACTAGATCAGGTTAGATAGTTTTCAATGCATCAGTTTTGAAAAAGGAGGCAAAAGTAATACTTAAGCAATAGCAAATCAAAACTGATTTAGGGCTCTGAAGGACTGAAATCAAGCCAACACATTAAAACAAACCACAAAAATGGTCGTAAATACCCTTATGAAAATCTTTTTCATATTACATGGAAAAGCCAACACAATTTTCTTTAGGAATTTGGCTGATGAAAGGGGAAAGGAGAAAGCCAAGGCAAAACAGGTGACCCCTTATTTCACTCAGATACTGGAGTAAGATACAGCAGCAGAGCTACAAGCTGGGAAAGGAGAATTTGTAAGGCGAGCGCTACGCCAGGCTCAATACATTAGGTCAATATATGTCAATTTGAACTTGATTCCATCGACTGGCTTTTCTTTTCCAGCCTGCTTTTTAGCAGGAGCTTTAAAACTTGAGCTCAGACATTAAGTTCTCCAACCCTTGTAAAAAGACAAAATGAAACCTATAAAGCCTGTCAAGAAATAAAAAGGATATGGGTGTTTTTCCCCCAGAAGTCAGGCCAGTGCAGCCAAAGTGAAACACTGATTGATTTGACCTTGGCTTCAGGAGGAATTGTTGGGAGGGGAGATTGAGATGAGATCTGAGGAAGAAATGTTTTGCTGTGAGGGTGGGGAGGTCCTGGCCCAGGTTACCCAGAGCAGGGGTGGCTGCCCCATCCCTGGAGGTGTTCGAGGCCAGACTGGATGGGGCTTGGAGCCCTTGATCCAGAGGGAGGTGTCCCTGCCCATGGCAGGGGTGGAACTGGATGGGCTTTGAGGTCCCTTCCAACCTAAACCGTTCTATGATTGCATAATTCTATGATTGAGCTCTTTTGTTTCCCCACTGATGGGGAAAGTTGCAATAGAAGGAGCTCCATGTACGTGCTGGCCATGGGGAACAACCAGATATTTCTCCAGGACCAGAAAACTCCTGAAATACTGAAACTTTCTACGAGCATTGTTTTCTGAAACGCCGATCTCTGCTCAGATCCCTGAGGACCTGGAGAAAAGCAGTGCTCTTCTCAGCACCAAGGTTTGAAACAATGAGCTGGTTTGGTTTTTAGAAGGCGGAACTGAGTAGGATATAAACTTGGTTTTGAAATAGCATTACAATAGCGGTACTCTTCTGCATCTGCCAATGAACCCAAGCCAGTCCCTTCTTCCTGCTCATGCAACCACAATCCAGTTTTGCTGAGTATTTGGGAATATCTTTTCCCTCCCTTTTTCCCCCTTTTCTCCATTCTGGAAGCTCCCTCTCCTGATGAACCATGTCGGTGCCCGTCAATCCACGCGGGTTGGCTGAGTGTGGTGTTGGAGTGCCAGAGGGAAAGGAGCCATGCAAATGTGGGACCTGAGCGGCTTGGAGCAATTGTTTTGCTTTGAAGCTGGTGGGATCCTGTGCCAAACACAAGAGCGTCTTGGATCCCTGTGTGCTGCCCTTGGACTTCAGTATGACCGCAGTGCCGACTGCAGCCAAGAGCTTCAGAAAATGGCAGATGATACGGCGTTGCTTGATGGGTTGTTGTCCTTCTGTGGCTTGAGTAGCTGCTGCAGTTTGGGCATCCATCCACATGGTGAAGCTCTTCTTCTGGCCTTGGTGTGTCCCTTGGCTTCCCAGCAGGCAACAGGATGGCATCCAGAGGATGCAGTTACTGCCATGGACATCCTCCCTCTGCTTTCCCATCCCTCCTCTGTCCCATCTTTCTGCACACAGGGATCCCCAGACCTTGTGTAACAAAGGGACAGTTTGTTTTTTTCCCTCAATTCTCTCTTTTTTCTTTTATTTTCCCTTCAACACCTTACAGAACAAGCTCCATGGACAAGGAGGGGACAGAGGCAGTGAGGAGAGCTTTGAGGTTGCTTTTCTAAGTAGAAGAAACATGATGGGTGCAGAAAGGAATTGGAAAGAAGAGAGGATAATGCTCTGCTTACATAAAATCCTTGCCATAAAATCCCAATCTGCATTGCATAGAGTTATAAATCATGGAATTGTTTGGGTTGGAAGGGAAATCAAAGCCCACGCAGTCCTACCCACTGCCATGAGCAAGGACACCTCCCACTAGATCCAGTTGGTCCAAGCCCCATCCAACCTGGCCTTGAGCATCTCCAGGGATGGGGCAGCCACCACTGCTCTGGGCAACCTGGGCCAGGGCCTCCCCACCCTCACAGGAAAACATTTCTCCCGAAGCTCTCATCTCAATCTCCCCTCTTTCAGTTGAAAACTATTCCCCTTGTCCTGTCCCTGCACTCCCTGATCAAGAGCCCCACCCCTGGAGCCCCTTTTGTACTGGAAGCTGCTCTAAGGTCTCCCTGGAGCCTTCTCTTATCTGGGCTGAACAACCCCAACTCTCTCAACCTGTCCTCTCCTTGCATGGGAGGCAGCAGGTACCTCGAAACACCCCTTTCTGTACCCGCAGACCAGGTAGGAGTTCTGCCCAGCGAGTGGTGGTGGGGAGGTTCCCGCAGCCCTGAGAGCCAAGCCCATCTCCGGGCTCACCCACGTCACGAGCCTGGTGTCGGAGAGGGAACACGCATCCTCCTCTGGATGTGCTGCCCACCTTGCTGCTGTTGCATGGATTCCTTTCTCCTGGATTGCTCTCAAATAAGGACTCCAGTGGCTGACAGCAACAAAAACAGCAACAAAAAGACCCGTCATGATCATATTTACTGGTGACCTACTTAAAACCCTCTTTCCTCATCGTTTTTTAGTGGGTGTGCTAAAATGCTGCCTGGCTTGCAGTCTCCTAGGAATTGCCAGCAGAATGATAATGAATGCAAAACACGGCCCCTCGTTTGTTTGATGGTAGTTTCTGCAAAGACGTGATTTATTTTTTTATTGCATCATTTAGACTTTTCCCCCTACACACTATTGATGTGCTATTCCTGGTTTTGGTCTCCGTGCTCCGTGCTCCGTGCTCTTTGTGCTCTGGTTGTGGGCAGTGCTGCTGTTTGAGGAGATGCCTTTAACTCACGGGATGCCTTCATCTTTGGCTTTGTTTTTTTAGTTTTGGGGGTTTTTTTTGGTTTTTTGGGGAAAATTAGGCTTGTAGCTCTATTCTGGAGAGGCTGCGCTGCATTGTCAAAGGCTTGTGCTGAGCATCTTTTTTTTTCTGGTGGCAATGATCCAACAGGTGATGATTTAACAAATGCTTTATACCCACTTGGATATATTTTGTTTGGGTTATTGCAAATGGGTTTGCAGAGAGTCCTCAGTGCTGTACATGCTGCTCCTCTCAAGTTTTCTTCTTCCCAGTTTTTTTGTTTACAAATTCCATTAGAGAAATGCTTGGATGTTCCTGCTTGCTCAACCGTGCACCAGACCTGTGCCGTTAGGCATAAAGAACATGGTTGCACAGGCGCACACACGTGTCTGTGTGGATGCTGTGATTAAACTGTCTATTTTGGATGCTCATGATTCAATGTCTATGTGGTGTGGATAAATGGACCCTAACCTTTTCTAGAAATATCAACAGGATGGCATAGACATCCACAGAAACCCAGGTATGAAGGATCACACCCCATGTGTTGCTTTCTAGTGACTCAAGAATCACAGAATCATTGATGTTGGAGAAGCCCTCTCATCTCATCCAGTCCAACCATCAGCCCAGCCCACCGTGCCTGCTAAACTGTGTCCCAGAGTGCCACAGTTACGCAGTTTTGAACCCCAGAATCCTGGCTCAGTCGCAGGAAGCCTGTCAGGTTTCCATATCAATCTGAATTCCCTCATCGTTGATGGAAACGGAATGTCTAGGCAGATGTGTGAAAGCACAACATGAAAAAAATTACTGCTGGGTGGCTTCTGCATATCATAGAATCATAGAATAACCAGGTTGGAAGAGACCCACCGGATCATCGAGTCCAACCATTCCCATCAATCACAAACCCATGTCCCTCAGCACCTCATCCACCGGTCCCTTAAACCCCTCCAGGGAAGGTGACTCAACCCCCTCCCTGGGCAGCCTCTGCCAGGGACCAATGACCTTTTCTGTGAAAAATTTTTCCTAATGTCCAGCCTAAACCTCCCCTGGTGGAGCTTGAGGCCATTCCCTCTCGTCCTGTCCCCTGTCACTTGGGAGAAGAGGCCAGCTCCCTCCTCTCCACAACCTCCTCTCAGGTAGTTGTAGAGAGCAATGAGGTCTCCCCTCAGCCTCCTCTTCTCCAGGCTAAACACCCCCAGCTCTCTCAGCCGCTCCTCATAAGGCCTGTTCTCCAGCCCCTTCACCAGCTTCGTTGCTCTTCTCTGGACTCACTCCAGAGCCTCAACATCCTTCTTGTGGTGAGGGGCCCAGAACTGCCCCCAGGATTCGAGGAGCGGTCTCCCCAGTGCCGAGTCCAGAGGGAGAAGAACCTCCCTGGTCCTGCTGGCCACCCCATGGCTGATCCGAGCCAAGATGCCATTGGCCTTCTTGGCCACCTGGGCCCCTGCTGGCTCATGGTCAGTCGCTGTCAACCAACACCCCCAGGTCCCTCTCCTCCAGGCAGTTTCCAGCCAGACTTCTCCTAGTCTGTAGCACTGCTCAGGGTTGTTGTGCCCCAAGTGCAGGACCCGGCATTTGGCCTTGTTAAACCTCATGCCATTGGACTCAGCCCACGGGTCCAGCCTGTTCAGATCCCTTTGGAGCCTCCCGACCCTCCAGCAGATTGACACTCCCACCCAGCTTAGTGTCATCCGCAAACTTGCTAAGGGTGCACTCGATGCCTTCATCCAGGTCATTGATAAGGGCATTGAACAGGGCTGGACCCAGCCCTGAGCCCTGGAGACACCACTTGTCACTGGCCTCCAGCTGGAGTTAACTCCGTTTCCCACCACTCTCTGGCCCCTCCAGCCAACCAGTTTTCCACCCAGGAGAGTGTGCGCCTGTCCAGCCCAGAGGTGACAGTTTCTGAAGCAGAATGCTGTGAGAGAATTTCTAGGCAGATGTGTGAAAGCACAACATGACAAAAATTACTGCTGGGTGGCTTCTGCATGTCTTGGCACCTGATCAGTTTGTTATTGGAGCTGAACCCTGTTGCCTTTAGGCTTGTGTAGCAAATTCAACTCCTTGCAGTCCAGACAATCTTTGTTTTCTCACCAAACACTTTTGTGTTAGGGGTTATTTTCACGTGCTGTCTGGTATATTTGAGATCAAAGAATTATAGAATGCTTTGGGTTGGAAAGGACCTTTACATGTCATCTTGTCCAGCCTCCCTGCAGGAGCAGAAACATCTTTAAGCAGATCAGGTTGCTCAGAGCCCCATCCAACCTGTCCTGGAATGTTTCCAGGGATGGGGCTTCCACTGCCTCCGTGAGCAACCTGGGCCACGGCCTCACCACCTGCATTGTAAGAAATTTCTTCCTGCTAAAATGCTAAAGGAGCATTTATCATCTCCTCGCAGAGTTCTGGGTTACTGCTGTGTGCTGTGTTTGTAAGGTAGGACCTTGCTTCCGACTTGTCCCTACAGGAGGTGGCAGAAATAATGGAGATGGAGCAGAAGAGGTGATTAGCTTCTCTGTACTGGTAAAACCACTCGGTATCTATGGAAATGAATTCCGTCTCTGGCTCCAGGGCATTAGCTTGAAATTAGACTGTAAGTAATGTTTTGTTCTCTTTTAAGTAGTGAGGAGGAGCTGGTCAGGATGGAGCATAAACATGAAAACTGTTCCGTGCTGTCGGAGCTGCAAACTGCTGATTCAGGAGGAGGGACTTCATCCCCTGGTGCAAATCCTTACTCAGCCATTGCCCGTGGCCGTTGTGCCCGGTCCCGTGGGTGGAAGAACTCCTGCCTGATGCCTGCTCTTTGGAAAAGGAGTTAGAATCCTTCTGTGAGTGTGTTGCTGCCTCGTTAGGGAAATTGGGGTGCGTGCGCCTGTGCGCAGGCACAAAGCGCGTGGCCTGGTTGTCCCGTCGCCCTTCCCTGTGGCGCTTACAGGCCAGCAGGCGATACCTTGAGATTGACTGGAATTGCTTCCAGCAAAATTTCTAGCCCCAAAACGTGGCTTGTGGAAGGAAGAAACTTGAGACTCCAGTGAGGAATGTTCTCTGCCTGGTCTGAGTCCACAGGAGTTAATCTGGACGGATTAAATGGAGGATTTAAAAGAGCACAGAGCAAGCAGCCAACGAAGTGGGCAGAAGGAGACAGCTCCAGTGGTGTTAACTGCGATTCTTCGTTACAGCCAGTGGGGTTTAATATAAACCATCGTCATAAACACCGACCGACCTCATGGCTGCGTAGGCTCTGATGGCTGATTTCACCTTAAAATGCACAGAGAGCATGTTCCTCGTTAAGAAGCACTGATCAGCAGTGCTGTCTTATCTCCTTATCGTCTTTAATTTCACTTAATCTTCCAGAGCCTGTGGTATAAATTAATATCCCTAGTCCCCAGGGTGCCTTGCATAAAGCATTTTTACGTATAAATGGCACAATATATCCTGTAAGAGAGATGTGATTCATCAGCTATTACATGTTAAATCTGAGGTGGGAGCCAGCTAACTAATTTATGCAGAGTAATTAGATTCTGAATTAAAGGCACAAAAGATTTTCATCCCTCCTTCTTTCTTTTCCTTGTGTGAACTCAGAAAAAGAGCTGATTCTCCCCTTCGGGAGAAGGGGAAGAAATTCTTCCTTGTCCATCATCCCTCCAGGTACTCCGGTGGGGCAGGAGAAGGGCTCCATCCTCACACTGCCCTGCTGGGGCTGCTCGCTGGATGAGCTCCTGTCCAGAAAGCACTGACGTGCAGTTGGGCCACGCGGGGACAGTTCCTCCTTGAAGAAATATGTGATGTTTGTGTTTGTGTAGATCACTGTAATAGTATAAGAAGTTTCATTGATGTACAAGAAGGGAGGAAGAGGGGAAGAGCGGCTGGAAAGCCGCCTGGTGGAAAAGGACCTGGAGGTGTTGGTTGACAGCAGCTGAACATGAGCCAGCAGTGGCCCAGGTGGCCAAGAAGGCCACCAGCATCCTGGCTTGGATCAGCCATGGGGTGGCCAGCAGGAGCAGGGAAGGGATCGTCCCCCTGTGCTCGGTGCCGGTGAGGCCAAACCTCGAATCCTGGGTTCAGTTTTGGGCCCCTCAGTGCAAGAAGGACATGGAGGGGCTGGAGCGTGTCCAGAGAAGGGAATGGAGCTGGGGAAGGGGCTGGAGAACAGGGGTTATGAGAAGTGGCTGAGGGACCTGGGGCTGTTCAACCTGAAGAAGAGGAGGCTGAAGGGAGAGCTCATCGCTCTCTGCAGCTCCTGGAAAGGAGGTTGTTGTGAGGTGGGTGCTGGGCTCTTCTCCCAGGGAACAAGTGATAAAAAGAGGGGAAATGGCCTCAAGCTGTGCCAGGGGAGGTTTAGATTGGATACCAGGACACATTTCTTTACTAGAAGAGTAGTGAAGACCTTGCAGAGGGTGCCTAGGGCAGGGGTGGAGTCTCCGTCCCTGGTGGGGTTCATACAACATGTGGCCATGGCACGTGGGGTCGGGGTTTAGCAGGCACAGTGGGTGTTGGCTGATGGTTGGACTGGATGAGCTGAGACGTCTTTTCCAACCATAATGATTCCATGATAGCATTCTATGATTCTAGAAGAGCCAAAAGTAATAAAGACCTCAAATGTAGTCCACCCCTTCAATCCACCCCAGTCCCGATGCCTGTAGCACGAATTTGTTCCTTTGCTCATCCCGGCATGGAGATGCCGCGCAGAGGAGAGTTAGAGCAGCGGAGCTGTGGATGCTGCAGACCTCGACTGAGGCCACCTCTGCTCCTCGGGGACAGATGCCCCACTGTGCTGCAGGTGCCTGTGCTCCATCACCACCAGGTTGCACCAACTCCAGACCAGACTGGGTTCAGCTGTCACCTCCACGCCACGCTGGAAGCTGAACCCAGGCTGCTGATGGTTTCAAACCAGGCTGCATCCCCCAGCCTGGGATTGCAGATCAGACTCTGCTGCTGCTTTAATGTTGCTGAGCAGCTGATGGCTGGTCAGTCTGAGCTCTACAGCATGGTTTTATGCTGGGATCTCTAGCATTCCAGGTTGGTGATGCAGATACTTAACCCCCAGTGCTGTCTCGTCCTAACTGCAATTTCAAAACCTCCAGCACAGCCTCCCCAGGCAGCCAGCTGGGCTATTTTTAGCTTGGTTTCCCAGGGAAACATGGTTTTATGTGGCTGCTGTATCCTCAGATTTGACAGTGAGGGGGAGAGGTAGCAAAGATCATTCTCTAAGTTTCCTGAAAATCACTAATTTTGATTAAAGAGGTGAGCTCAAAAATCTCTGCGCCGTCAAGGGCAGGAGAGTTCGGCCATCCTGTGTCCCGGGGGAGCCATGCCTTGCTGCTCCAGCGGTTCACGAGGAAAAACAGCATCACAACATGGAGAGGCAAGGCTGGGTGTGAGGGAATCATAGAATCATTAAGGTTGGAAGGGACCACTCAACTCATCCAGTCCAACCATCAGCCCGACCCCACCGTGCCTGCTAAAGCGTGTCCCCAAGCACCACATCTGCATGCGTTTTGAACACCTCCAGGGATGGAGACTGCCCCACTGCCCTGGGCAGCCTCTGCTGGGTCTTCACCACCCTTCCAGTAAAGACATTTTTCCTAATACCCAGTGCTGAGGGATGAGGCAGTGGCGTAAGGAGCACCAGGCACATTTTGTTTGGTTTATTTTGTAGTTAAACAGCCTGGAGCTCTTCTTCCATTCCTGGAGCTTCACACAAGATGCTTTGGGGGTGCCCTTGAGCCACGTGCAGGACGTTGCAGCACCCGCTGATGTCCTTCTCTTTTCATGTAGAAAAGGGGAGAGGAAGGATGTTTTGGTGAGTGAACCCAGTGCCCCTGGGCTGCTGTGGACTTTTCAGCGCCGTGTGAGATGGACACACGGGCACTGGGGAGCATGGTGTTTGCGTCCAACGCCAAGCAGTGACACTTCTTCTCAGGAACTGTGGAAGAGGACAAAATGGGTGAGAAAAACACTTAATTGTGCATTTGCCACCTCTGCAGCCAGCACACGTGCTGGTTTGCCTTGCCGGGCGTGTCAGTTTGGGGTGACGCTGGAGAGGAGCGTATGTTTTCCGGGGTTCGTCGGCACTAGCCTGCCACAGGCACGGGCTGTCACAGCTCGACTTGAGCCTGGAATGGGGAATTAATTTACCTAAGCAGAGGTGTTCAGTGTCATTTAAAAATGCCTTGTGGTGTGTCAGGAACCTGCATGGGACTATTAGGTGGGACAGGGGACCTACAGGAGACATGTGTCTTTCCACAGCAGCAGCTCGAGGTGGGGAGAGATGCATCCCAGGGGCTCTGAAACGGCACGAGATGCTAGTGTTTAGGACCTTTGTCCCACCAGCCATCCTCAAATCTGAGTAGAAAGTGTCTCCACCAGTTTTAACTGAGACGGCTGTGGGGCAAGTGGGAGAGGGATGCCATTTCCCAAAGCCTTCATCAGCTACTTTTATTTGCTTTATTTGTACGCTTGCAGTTTGGAGGCTTATGTGTTTGCCCAGCTGTTGGTCTGGGTTGAGTTTGGCTCGGACTGGAATTAATTTGCTTTATAATAAGGATGTACGTGAAGACTTTTGAATGTTAATGGTCCTCTCGTGCCTCTCCTACAGCTCCACTGGTACTGTAGCTTGCAGATTGGCCAGGAGAAACCATGAACAAAACAAAGGACACATGCAGATGAGCTCAGAACAGAAAAACTACCTTGGAGGCAGTATGCTTGAAAAAAAACTTAGGCTGGTCCAGCCCAGTGACTGAAGTGGGGTTCAAGTGCCCAGCTTCCCTGCACCCTATACTCATGTACACATTTGCAAATAGTAAAATCATGCTTTGCATTGGAAAGGACCTTTAAAAGTCATCTGGTCCAACCCCCTGTATGAGCAGGGACATCTTTAAGCAGATCAGGTTGGTCAGAGCTCCATCTAACCTGACCTGCAATGTTTCCTGGGCTGGGGCCTCCACTGCCTCCCTGGGCAACCTGGGCCACGGCCTCACAGCCCTCAGTGTAAGAGCTATCTTCCTTCTCTCCAGTCTAAATCTCCCCTCCCTTAGTTCAAAACCATCACTCCTCATTCTGTCATAACAAGCCTTGCTAAAAAGCCTGTCCCCATCCTTCCTATAAACCCTCTTCAAAGTGCTGGAAGCTGCTCTAAGGTCTTCCCAGAGCCTTCTCTTCTCCTGGCTGAACAATCCCAACCCTCTCAGCCTGTTCTTGTAGGAGAGACGCTTCAGCCCTTGGATCATCTTTGTGGCCCTGGAGAGATGTTGGGAATGTGTCACGACCAGCAAGGGTCTCCGACGGGTGTGCAGACACCTCCTGCAGGTGGGGTCGAGTCGCTGAGTGGTGGCACGGCGAATGATCAGGGCTGATGACTCTTCTTGGTGCTGGGGGCTTCGGCTTCGCTTCTCTTGTGTCTGTATTAATCTGTAAAGGAGATGCTGGTGGTGGTGGCAGCGTGGCAGGAGAATCTGCCTCTCCAGCTGCCTGCGGAACAGGCGTGCTGGGACCTGTGGGGCTCACGGGAGGCTGAAGGCCAGGAGGTGTCGGGAGCCCCAGAGTGTGTGTGGGGGGAGCAGCAGGATTTGTTTCAGTGATGGTGCAGGGAGCAGTGGGACACACAGGAGGAAGAGGCAGAGGTGTCTGTTTTCCATGGCTGTGCCTGGTCCGTGATGGAGCTGGGAGCTGCTGCCATCGCTGCCTGCAAGCGGTGTTGGTGGGTGCAAGCTGTGAGAAGCCTTAATGCAGGTAAGGAGGTGAACGGGACCATCACTGTTCCTCCTGTCCAGGCTGTTGCCACCTATTTTCCCGAAATAAATAAGAAACGCTTTTGTATTTATGAAATGTGAGATACCTGGTGTGATTAATGACCTTGAGGTGACACCCATAGCCCTGTTACCACCTCTTTGAGCTGTGACCTCCAGGCCTGAGCCACTGCTTGTCCTTCCTCCTGGGCATGTTCCAAACAACAAGCAAATCTTCTCTTAATGACCTTGCTGGTCTTCCTTCTCTGCAAACGCGCAGTGCTGTGCTGTGCTAACGTGTGCTAGAGGGAGGGCAGGGGATGGAGCCACTGGGGAAGTGGTTAGAGATGTGTGTTTGTAAAGATGTTGAAGTGCTGAGTGTTCTTGTGAGCCTCTCGTACTGCATCCTAGAGCCAGGTAGCTGTAAACAGGGGTGCATGTGGGTGTCTGAAGCCTTCGGTTTGTCCATGGGATCGGAAGCGAGACTTTGTTCGTATTTCTGTTGAGAAAAATAACAAAATGAGTGAATTTTATCTGAACGTAGGGGTTAGCTCTGATGGCTCGGTGTTTACGAACCCCCGGACTCACGGTGCAGAGTAGACAGCTCGGGCCGGTCGCGTGTCAGTTGTGATCACACGTCTTCCATAGCTGATAGCGATGAACTCGCTTTGTTGTGCACTGGCAGTTACAGCTAAATATAGAGTGGGAGATGGCAGGATGGCCAACACTGACCTAGTTTTTGGGGTTTGCTGGTTTGGTTTTATTTCTTTAAAGCCTTAGTAAAAGAGCTAAAAGCTGTCTGCCTGTCAACTTGGCTTTGAAGGGATGCTCTGTTTGCAGGAGATTGCTCTCTGATAAACCAGTGTCCTTTGGGATTAGTTAAAGAGTTTGACCAAGTTTAATACAGTGCAAATCCAGCCCAGGTGCAAGGGTTTCTGTAGCAAAACCTGAGATTATTTACTGCACTCACACAGTTTATGCATTTTCATCTGTCCCAGGCCGTGTCTTGCTGCTGTTGCTGCTGGGGAGGCCACGAGCTGCTCTGGGACAGGAGAAACACGAAAGCTAAAGGGGGCTCCAGGAGAGCTGGGGAGGGGCTGTTGACCAGGGAGTGCAGGGTCAGGATGAGAAGAACAGTTTTCAGCTGCAAGAGGGGAGATTGAGATGAGATCTTGGGAAGAAATGTTTTGCTGTGAGGGTGGGGAGGCCCTGGCCCAGGTTGCCCAGAGCAGTGGTGGCTGCCCCATCCCTGGAGGGGTTCAAGGCCAGGCTGGATGGGGCTTGGAGCCCCTGATCCCGTGGGAGGTGTCCCTGCCCATGGCAGGGGGTGGAACTGGATGAGCTTTGAGGTTCCTTCCAACCCAAACCATTATGTGAAACCCCAGCAGATTCCCGAGTGAGTCATCATGGAGCGCCTGAGCTGGGGAACTTGGTCATCAGGGTCTGCTCATGCAGGAGCGTTGGACACTGGGAAATTAATTCTCTTCTGACTCCAAAGCTTATTAATCAGGACAAAACCATCTTCAGTCCTGGGTCAGAGGTGGTTTGTGAAGAGGAAAATGAGCAGGGATTCAGATGTAAGCCTGGAAAAGACCCATTACAGGTCTCCATTGCATTTGGTTTTTCCTCACAGAGGCTGTGCTTTATAACAGAGGCAGTAGATAAAACTAGGTTGCCTAAGGATTGGGTCCTTTTCTTCTAAATATCAGCACTGTTGGCGCAACAGCTGATCCCTCCTCTCTCTGCTAATCCTGCAGGGCCAGAGATAATTTTCACTTAGTCTTCTTCCTCTCCATCAGACCTGGGGACAGAGCGGGGACAGACAGATGGACAGGCAAGCACGACTGTACCCACAAAGGTCACCAGGCTGAAATGCACCTTGTTTTTCAAAAGTCAAAATTGTGTTTCCTCTTTCACTTCTAAACCACACAAATGTCAAACGTCTGCAGATGGGAATTTGGGAAGGAAAAGGTTCCATACACAACAGCCTTTTGGGTTTGTACCAAGAGCTTATTTTTAACCATAAACTTTCAGGGGAAGTTCTTGACTTTCCTCTGCACTTACCAAAGCTCAGCTTCCCTCAGCCCTCCGTGCAAATCTCTGCTACAAAGCCCTGTGTCCAGTCGGAGCCTCTGCCAGCCTCGCTGCAGCTGCCTGTGTGTGCTCTGCAACCCACTGGACCCTCACCCTGCCTGGAGCAACCTCGTGGTGAATCTCCAGGGGTCAAACCGAATTCCTGTCTGTTAGGTCTTGGTTGCTGCATGATTTTCCATGTCGATCGAACAGAGCATCACTCACAGTGCTCTTATCTCCGTGTCTCTGAGCAGTAATCTGACCTGACCCGGGGACATGGGCATCCAGGCTGGGATTTGAAATGATTCAGCAGGTAGAAATGTCAGGGGAGGTGGAGGGTTGAAGCTTTGTGGAGTGGAAGGGACTTGCTGTGAAAGGGACAGCATCCAGCTCTCTGAAGGCTTTGTGCCCTTTATTTATGCTAACAACTGTCTTGAACGTCACATTTCACTCCCCTGTGCCAAAAAAAGCTGTGCCAGTACAGCTGTGTCTGTATAAAATGTGGTTTTTCAGCACCACCTCAGTCTCTTTGTGCATCTTCCCACCCTTTTGCTGACAGCTACTCCTGGGAAGGTTTGTATTTAGTCTGAGCCTTGCTGAACCGAATGCCTCCATGGGGTTTGCACAGGCTTAGCTAAATAGGTTTAATTAAACCGGAGTTCCTCTGTGTCTAGACAGGCTGTGAATGCAGGTGGGTTCCATTGTGGAGCCGGTGCGGGAAGGAGCTCCAGCCGTAGCTTTGCTGGGGATGACGCCCTCGCCCTGTCTCATTTGAGGCGTGTCGATGCTGCTGAAAGAGGGCTAATGGGCTTTGTTTTGTTGTTTCATCTGAAGCGCTGTCATCTTTCTTGTTTCGTTTCCAACAGGCTCAGAACTGCTTTTTCAAGGTACTTGCCCAGCTGGAATATCCCTAAATATGCATAAAGTCCCAAGTCACGTATTCACAGGCTCCCCTAAGCAAAGCGCACTGGAATGTTTAAACAGGGGCTGTATAAATTTTTAAACAGAGGTAACAAGGCAAGAAAGAGGTGGTGGGTGATGAAATGAGGGTGAGGAAAGAAGCAAATGAGATCCCTGATGTGTAGCTGCCCTTTCTCCAGCTTCTGAGGCATCCTCGCTGCTAATGAGTTTGATTGCAGCTTCGGCTGTGTCAGCTGAAACGCCTTTTGCTGGCCGGTGCCAGCGGGTGTTGGCGCTGTTGATGACTTGGAAGGGACGGGGTTGTTTGCCGAGCACAGGTACGCACATGTGATTATGCACAGCGCTGGCTGCTGCTTTCTCTAGGTCATGAATATCAAAGAGCGAAATAAAGAGGTATTTTCTGCCGAGTATGAAATGCCCTGGCACCCGTGAGACAGTGGCCGAGCGTCGTATCAAATGAGCCGCAACCAGCCGTCACCCTGCGACCTGGTAGGAGTCACACCAAGTGACACTTGCCTATCTTGGACGTGAAGGCTAATGTCTGGTTCCACCTCTTTTCCTAAGATGCAGGATGGTTTTATCATCAACTTGGGTTCCTGTCCATCTGTGTAACCCGATTTGTATGAGGTGTGCACAAAGACAACATTATAGGAGGGATCGTGCCTGGCCGTGGCTTGCAGAGATGCTCTGCAATACGGAGCAGTAGGGCTATTCCTTAAATCACTCAGAAAACACTTTCAAAAGGTGTGTTGTTCTCTTACCCTTATTGTAGGTAACGATACAGAATATCAATAAATCCTCAAATAAAACTCACAAGCTCTTATCTAAGGAAATGGGAGGGGAGGCAAAGGAAAGAGCCTGGAGTGCAGGGTTCATGCAAGGTCCCCCATGTCGGCCGACTAACGCGGGGCCAGCGCTCCTGATGTTTTGCTTCACTCACCCTCGTGCAAGCTGGGCGATTCCAGCATCATCCACTCATGTCACCCGAGACTCTTTTCCCTTTGGGCATCCCTGGGAGGTTGGTTGCCAGCGCTGCGTTATTGCGTCTCCAGCTTGGGTTCAAAGGAATTGGGTTAATGAGCATGAAGCAGCGAGCAGAGAGTCAGCCATCACATTATATTGGTGCTTGTTTGCTACCTCCTGAATTTCCCACTTCATCCCTCTTTGATCCGTGTGATGCAAGCAATTAAATACAGCAGTGATAAGCATCATAAAAACTACGGTGACCTTATAAGCTAAATTTAGCCCTTTTCTTTCGGATAGCGTCGTCTTCACATGAGGCTGGATACTGAATGAGGAGGTGGGGAAGGGAGGAGACCCAGAATTAGTGGAAGACCTTTTATCTGGGGGAACAAAATGGATTTGGAGAGAGGCTGTAATATAAATCCTCGGGTGCTTCAGCAGGCTTGGAGAAGCATCAGCAGCACAGGCTGTCGGAGGAGCAGTGGCTTGGGAAAGCTGCTGGGAAGGACAGCTACATCAGAAGTAATTCTAATTGACGGCTTCGCCTTTCACACTAACGAACAAGATCCTGAGTTCACACAAGATTCTGCTTTTGTCTAGAGAGCAAGATCAGGGAAGTGGAATGGGAGCCCCACTGGTGGACAACTAAGGGCAAGAAAAGGAGCTTCTCTCAACTGCTGCTGTTGTATCATGCGGATGATGCAAAGGCCTCTGGAATAGAAAGGGGATGCTCTCTCCATCTGTTGCTGCAATAACACACGCAGTCATACAGACCTGACCCAGGATCAATCTTTGACAGGCTGGGAGAGTTGGGCTTGTTCAGCCTGAAGAAGAGAAGGGTCCGAGGAGGCCTTAGAGCGACCTTCCAGTACCTGAAAGGGGCTACAGGAAAGATGGGGAGAGACTGTTTACAGAGGCTTGGAGTGATAAGACTAGGGGCAATGGCTTTAAACTGGAGAGGGGCAGAGTTAGACTAGACGTAAGGAAGAATTTCTTTATGATGAGGGTGGGGAGGCCCTGGAATATGTTGCCCAGAGCAGTGGTGGCTGCTCCATCCCTGGAGGGTTTCAAGGCCAGGTTGGATGGGGCTTGGAGACCCTGATCCAGTGGGAGGTGGGTGGGACTGGATGGGCTTTAAGGTCCCTTCCAATCCAAACTATTCTGTGATTCAATGATTTGCTTTTAAGGGGCTTAAACAGCCATTTGAAGAGCGTCCTCTACCAGGAACGGGGAGAGAGGCACAAATACATCAGGGAGTTTCAGGCCAGCAGCCAGCAGCCTCCTCCTCCAGCTCCCTGCCCTGCAGCGTTTCAGCCCAGGCTGTCAGCGATCCCGCTGGCCCCGCAGTGGGCAGCGAGGCTGAGCCCAGAGCCCTTCGGCAGCCAGGGAGCCGAGCCTGCCTGCCAGCCTGAGCCGCGCTGCCTTTGCTGGCAGCCTGCCTCTCAGCTCCTGCGCTTGGCTCTGGAAAGGCTTTCGCCAGCCCAGGGAAAGCAGGGTGTTAAAGCTCTGCTGTGACAGATATTAAAATCCACTTCTAAGAGAAATATCTGCCCAGCTTCTGGAGGAGTGTGTTCACCTCGAGCCGCTGACACCATCCACATCCTGTGTTGGGGTTTGTTCAAGAGAGCAGCTGAGCTCGAGAGAGCAGGAATTAGAGGTCGAGGTCTGACCGACAGCAAGAGTTACGATGGAAGGCATCTTAATTGTGACTGCTGAGTTAGTTATTATTTTCTAGCATCATTAAAAATATTAAGGGAGCTTGCAGAGCCGAGCACATCCTGTAACTGTGTGTGCTGGGGAAATGTATTTTTGCAGAGAAAGGCTGCTCTGTTCTGCTGTGACTCAGGCGCGGGGACTGAGAGCACAAATAGAAATGAGGCAGCGGAGAGGATGTTTCCTCAGCAAGGAAGGTGGCAGAGGGGGCGTGCGGCAGCTTCATATCCTTGCACGTTACAGTAGGCAGTTTTTAGCTTATGCAAATGTTTCACTTCCTCCTCATATGACAGTGGTAACTTCAGCGATCCCGGTGCCGGAGATGATCCTGTCATCAGCCCTCCTGGTCAACAAGATGCTAGCATTCACTGCTGTTATTAATGCTATTAATAATCTTCACTGGCAAGGATCTTTATCTGTAAAATGGCTTAATATTAGTTGCATCTTGCGTTTGTAAGGGGCTGGTTATCTGTGCCTGCAGATGGGATTTGCTCTTCATATTTTGCATTGAATCATCTTTTGCAGCCTTGACTCAGCTCAGTGTGCAGAGGCTGAGCTGCGCAGGGCTGGGTGGGAGCCGCTGCCTGTCCTGCCTGCAGCCTGACCTCAAAGCCCAGCCAGTTCCAACCCGCCTGCGCTGGGCAGGGACACCTCCCGCTGGATCAGGCTGCCCAACCCCATCCAACCTGGCCATGAACCCCTCCAGGGATGGGGCAGCCACGGCTTCCCTGGGCAACCTGGGCGAGAGCCTCCCCACTGTCAGCGTCTCCCCATGGTCTGTCTGTCCTGCCTGTGGGCTGCCTATCCTGCCCACAGTCTGTCTGTCCTGCCCACAATCTCCCCGTCTCCTGGTTTAACAAGGCCAAACGCTGGGTCCTGCACTTGGGGAACAACAACCCTGAGCAGCTCCAGACTAGGAGAAGTCTGTCTAGAAAGCTGCCTGGAGGAGAAGGACCTGGGGATGTTGGTTGGCAGCGACTGAACATGAGCCAGCAGTGGCCCAGGTGGCCAAGAAGGCCAATGGCATCTTGGCTTGGATCAGAAACGGTGTGACCAGCAGGACCAGGGAGGTTATTCTCCCTCTGTACTCAGCCCTGGTGAGACCGCTCCTCGAATCCTGGGGTCAGTTCTGGGCCCCTCACCACAAGAAGGATGTTGGGGCTCTGGAGCGAGTCCAGAGAAGAGCAACGAAGCTGGTGAGGGGGCTGGAGAACAAGAGGAGCATCTGAGAGAGCTGGGGGTGTTTAGCCTGGAGAAGAGGAGGCTGAGGGGAGACCTCATTGCTCTCTCCAACTCCCTGAAAGGAGGTTGTGGAGAGGAGGGAGCTGGGCTCTTCTCCCAAGTGACAGGGGAGGTTCAGGCTGGACGTTAGGAAAAAATTTTTCACAGAAAGGGTCATTGGTCACTGGAACAGGCTGCCCAGGGAGGGGGTTGAGTCACCTTCCCTGGAGGTGTTTAAGGGACGGGTGGATGAGGTGCTGAGGGACATGGTTTAGTGTTTGATAGGAGTGGTTGGACATGATGATCCAGCGGGTCTTTTCCAACCTGCTGATTCCGTGATTCTGTGAATCTGCCCGTCCTGCCCACGATCTGCCCGTCCTGCCTGCTTGCTTCTCCCTGACTCCATCTCCATTTTAGCCCAAGCACCACAGCATTTTTCCCTCCTGCCTGGCCCCAGGGATGTGTTTGTATGGCCAGTGCATCCCCCTGCAGTCCTCGCTGCGCTCAGTTTAATTTAGACGAGTGGGAATTAAGGCTCCCTGAAGTGTAAACACAAATTCAAGCTGCGGTTTGGGTTTTTTTAATGTCTCGGCATTGCCAACCATTTTAATCAGCTTCATTAACTCTGCAAACACAGGGCTTCACTCCCTGCCCGTGAAATCTCAGAAAGGACTATTTCTCCCCAGACCGCCCAGTGCTGCCATCACCCAGGAGGGGAGCAGCCCCTGGCATCGCCCCCCTGGTGCCATGGGGAGAGGGGGTGAGGGCAAGGAAAAGCATTGCCTTGGAAAGATCTCCTTGCCAGAGCATCCTTTGTTTCAGCCTTTCTAGGAAAGAGCTGGAGCAGAGCCAGCGGGGAAGGGCTGGGAAGGGGTACGGGGCTGGGCTTGGAGGTGTGTGTGGGAGCAAAGGGAAGGGGGTCATGGAGATCCCTTGTGCGCTGGCGCTGGATTGAGGTGACAACACTTAGGGGGCCAGGCAGGTTCCCTGAGCGGGGGACGGTTGCCATGGCTACGGCAGCAGCATCTCTGCCACTCACTGTCACACCACCTTGGTGATTTAATGAGTTCATTACCAAATCCTAAAAAGAATAATAATTACAGTGGTGAAATGACTTGGCAGTGGGGCTCACGGAGCCCCCAGGCGCTGTGGCCCCTGTCTCCGTGCCGGAGCTGCACTTGGGTTTCCCAGGATGAGGTGGAAGAGGGCGGTGAGGTACCCGCCTGCATCCACAGGGACTGGCAGGGAGGGCATCTCTTTTTCTTATTTTTAACACTCAGGACGGCGTGCCAAAACCCTCAGCATGAAAATCACCCTGTGCTCTGCAAACTCCCCCTCACTGCAGCAGCTGCAGTGACTGATGGAGGCTCTTCAGAAATGGGGAAACCGCCCCAGAAAGCCTATTTTTCACAAGTACCATGAATTTGATGGATTCACAGTGTGTGATTTAGCGAAAGTCATCTCATTCTCAAACCAGAGCCAGGCTTTAGCCGGGGCTGTAACTCTGCAGCGCTGTAGGATGTGATGATGAGACCCGGGAGAGACCTTGGAGCAGCTTCCAGTACTGAAAAGGGGTCCAGGAAAGCCAGGGAGAGGCTTTCTACAAGGGCCTGGAGGGATAGGATGAGGGAAACGGCTTTAAATTGGAAGGGGGAAGATTTAGATTAGACATTAGGAAGAAATGCTTCTTGATGAGGGTGAGGAGGCACTGGCCCAGGTTGCCCAGAGCAGTGGTGGCTGCCCCATCCCTGGAGGGGTTCAAGGCCAGGTTGGATGGGGCTTGGAGCAACCGGATCCAGTGGGAGGTGTCCCTGCCCACGGACTTTGAGGACCCTTCCAACCCAAACCATTCCATGATTCTATGTGTATGGAGTCATTTCCATCCTGATCCTTACCATGGGGTTAAAGTGTCCTTTCCAATCACTCTAATAGATCTCTCTCTTCCCCTGTTGTGATATTTTTGATCCCTTACTGGCCGGAGCAAGAAGAGAGGAGATAAACCCATTTCTACATATTTAAAGGTTACATTTTTATAGACAGCTGCATGTTTTAACACAGAGAGACAATAACGCTATCTGGTTAAAAATAAGCAAACTCCTCCGCCTTGGTTATGCGGCAATTACAGAAAAAACTACATCTCAGGAGCACTCAGCTGGGATTTCAAAGTGAAATGGAAATTGAGTTCTGTTTGTCTGGTTCGACAAGATTTATTGAGAGCTTTCATTATGCGGCAGGTTCAAGAAAACCTCTCTCCGGAGCACACATACAATTTAGAAAATGAAAGCCTGGAACAGTTTATTATTAGAAGGTGGGTTGGGTTCTGCTACGCAAACACACATCATCTTGTGCATCTTGTGCATCTGAGATGGTTTTTACTGGAGCTATTAAACTCCTGGCGTAGAAACCTGTTATTAAAACAGTGATTTAGGCTAAGATGGGATAAATACTTTGAAGTCTGTTTAGTGGACTTGTTTCACTTCAGAATTCAGTCTCAGGCCTAAGACTAAAAAGAACTCACTTCACAAGTTTTCTCTTCCATATACCAGCGTCTCGAATACTGGGGAGTTGTGGGGACAGGTCCCTGCAGGGTGGTGAGGTGCCAGCCCTGCCCACAGCCCAGCAGAGTCCTGACATCCCATAGCAGCGGGAGCAGCAAGTTGTGATATCAGAGTGTTTCTCTTTTTGGCTTGTGTTATAAGCTTCGAGGTGGGAACGTTTTCCTTCTTGCATTGTTTCTGTTGCATCTCACTCTGTGTAATATTCTCATTGTGGAGATGCAGAGCATCCTCTGCCTTCCCTCGTGTTACATCTCCACGTAAAGTCTCACTCAAGAAATAAATGTGCACTCTGTGTCCACATTTGTGATAGAATCATAGAATCACAGGATGGTTTGGGTTGTAAGGGGCGTCAAAACCCATCCAGTTCCACTCCCTGCCATGGGCAGGGGCATCTACCACTGAATCTGGTTGCTCCAAGCCCCATCCAGCCTGGCCTGGAACACCTCCAGGGAGGGGGCAGCCACCACTGCTCTGGGCAACCTGGGCCAGGGTCTCCCCACCCTCACAGGAAAACATTTCTCCCGAAAATCTCATCTCAATCTCCCCTCTTGCAGCTGAAAACCGTTCCCTCTTGTCCTGTCCTTGTGTGGAAAGTGCTCCAGCCCTCAGATCATCTCTGTGGCCTCCTCTGGAGTCACTCCAGCACATCCATGTCCTTCCTGTGCTGAGGACTCCAGAGCTGAATGCAGAGCTCCTGGTGGGATCTCACCAGAGTGAAGTAGAGGGTGAGGATCCCTTCCCTTGTGCTGCTGGTCCCACTGCTTTGGATGCAGCCCAGGACCCAGCTGCACGTTGCCAGCTCATCTTGAACTGCTCATCCACCAGCACCCCAAGTCCTCTTCAGGGCTGCTCTCAATCCATACTTGTGTTCAGCTAATATGTCTACCAAGGGGGAATTGCGGCTCAGATATAAACTGAAATCTATTTCCGTACAGTCCATACCATGATTTTATTGTCCTGGTGTTTTTTTAACGCCTGTTCGTGTTACATCTCTGCATTTTTGCCACATTTGCTGACAGATACTCCTGTGCTCCTCAGGCCTGGTGAAATACTGTGGTTTTCCTAAGTGATTTGCTCCATCCCTGCAATTAATTTAGCGTGTTTGACTTGACCTGTGAGTAGAACTACGTGCTGAGATGAAAGCAGGCAGCATGTTTGTCAGAAGAGAAGTGATGCACACGAGGATGCATCATCCTTCCTCTCCAAAACACTTGCCGTTGCGAGTCTGAGCACGCCATGTGCGGTGTGGTGAGACACAGGACAGGTACTGCTGGTCAGACTGGGCTGCTTAAATAAGTAGCCGCAGTAGCCTTTCAGGTAGGCCAGTGCCAGGAACATCTCGTGGTAGAAGGTGCTTCCGCGGCAAAGTTCCCTGCGCTGCCTGATGTTTTGCCAGATTCTCCTTTTGATTCTTCCCCTCCTCTTTCAGACAGTTCTCAAGTTATCCTCCATCGCTTTGATGTTTCTGCGTTACTGTCCTGCCTAGCTTTGAATTGTTTTCCCAGAGGCAGATGTTGGTAGGAGCACACCCGAGTTCTCTGGCTGGTTTGGAGCATCCTTCCTGCTGTGGCTCTGGACACGTCCGTCTCCTGTCAGCACACGTTACGGCAGCGCAGGATGAGCTATCGAGGCTTACTTGGCACCTGAAGAACAATAGGGGTCACCTTGTTGTGTTTCAGAGCAAAGCAACGCCTTGAGCAACGCCCCAACATGAAGGTTTTGAGAAATCAGTGCCCAAATCTGTTCAGTCGCCTGCCAGGGTCTGGTTTGAGTAGAGCAGCGCTTAAGAACAGGCACTAGATTGTTTTAGCTTGGGTATTTAGGCATTTACTTACTGATATCTTGCCTGAATATGTAAAAATGATTGAATGTCCTTTTCTTGATGCAAACTGAAGGTCACCTGGTCAAAACAGGATCCTGAACTTCCCAAAGGATTTCTCTTTACACAACCATTCTGTAATTCTATGAAAGAGCTGCAAGAATGATTTAGGATGCACAAAACCAAACTATGGTTAGCACTTGGTAAGGTCAATCTATTGGCATATAGAAGACTGGTCTCAGGGTTGGGTTGATTACTATCAATGAATACTCAACAAAGACATTTCGCCCTGCATGTGCAATATTTGGTGCAATTTCTTTAGTGCCACGGTAGAAACTTTGACCCAAAGTCTTGAAATTAGAGGAGTAGGCTTGGTCGTGTCTGGAATGAGACATTCTTGTTTTGTTTGTCAGTCTTCCACCAGCTGGTCTAGCTGTCTGACCCAGGTGCTGTCCAGGCACAGGGAATGCCAGACAGTCCTGAACTGCTGATGATCTTGATCTCCCTGCATGACCCCGGGGCAAAACTTCCAAAGGTTCTCTGCAGGTTGCTTAGATAATATCTACCTGCTGGTGTGTGGAGAGATGGTGACAAAGGGAAGGTTCTTTGAAGTTTTCTGGAGTTGGTCTGCCTCTGGAGCAGCCCCAGGGCAGGAGAGGGGAGGCTGCACACTGGGAAGCCTCTGGTGGTGTGGGTTCCAGGACACCACCACTCCAGGCCTCCAGCAGTATGTGTATTTGTCGTGTTTGTGGCTCCCTGGCTTTCTGTCCTGATAATCCTCTGTGATGACCTTGGCAATCGGTGCTCTCCTTTCAGTTGAAGAGCCTTCTTCCTTTGACGGCAATTAACTGCAGTTCCCAGAGTTACTGAGCATTTACAAAGGTCTTAGGAGGAGCCACCTTCTTCTAGGTTCTCCACCACCACTTCTCCACAAAGAACTTCGTGTGGAGAGATAAAACATGCAAAATCCCCCCCTGTTCTCTGGGCTGGGCTGCCGTCACCTATTTTTAAGAGATCAGTCAGAAACACGGGATTCGCTCTGCAAATATCATGTATCCAACACCCATGATGGAGATCTGGGAAAGGTTTATTCATCTGAATTTGGACTGGAGTCCAAATTTGGCCCGATCAGTTCTCTGATGATCCACATTCTTGATAGGAAAGAATATTGTGGGGAAGAAAACGGAAAGAATATTGTAGGGAAGAAAACAGATAGTATGGGCAGGACAAGCAGAGCGATGCTGGTATTGCTTACACGAGCACTGTAGTCCCCAACAATGAGGGTTCTGTGCCATCTGCTGCTGCGCACAAAGAGGAGCCCTGGCCCGGACGATGACAATAAACTGGCTGCTCATCGCCCAGGAACAGCAAATCTCCTGTGAAAAGAGGATTTGCCAGCATCCGGGTACCAAAAGTCTCCACACCCCTTTAAGTGACAACATCCTTATTAGCAAATATTTATTAATCTGCTCTTTAGCAAATCCGTAGTGTTCCAAGGTCTGTGCGGTGCTGGCGCTCTGCCTCAAACGCCTTTTGTCACTTGGTCAGGGCTGGCAAGAGAACCAAGCACATACCCAGTGTGGAAAGGCAGCGATGACTTGGCTGCGATACTGGGTTGGAAGTTCAGGCACCTGGCAGTGCCGGGTGGGATGGGGCCAGGAGAGAGCGTTGGCTTGCAGGACAGAGGAGAGCGCTGTCTGGGATAAAACCCAGTGATGCTGCGCTTCAAAACATCCCCCTGGTTTGACAATCCGAGGGCTGGGGCACCTCCTGTACGTGGACGGGCTGAGAGAGTTGGGGTTGTTCAGCCTGGAGAAGACAAGGCTCCAGGGAGACCTTAGAGCAGCTTCCAGTGCTGAAAGGGGCTGCAGGAAAGCTGGGGAGGGGCTCTTGATCAGGGCAGGCAGGAACAAGATGAGGGGAATGGTTTTCAGCTGCAAGGGGGTGAGATTAAGATGAGATCTTAGGAAGAAATGTTTTGCTGTGAGGGTGGGGAGGCCCTGGCCCAGGTTGCCCAGAGCAGTGGTGGCTGCCCCATCCCTGGAGGGATTCAAGGCCAGGTTGGATGGTGTTTGGAGAACCAGATCTAGTGGGAGATGGAACTGGATGGGGGTGGAACTGGATGGGCTTTGAGATCCCTTCCAACCCAAACTGTTCTGTGATTCTATGATTTGCCTTCAGAAATAGAGCTGGTGGAGAAGAGCTATCACTACAGGAGAGGCAGGAGCATAGGGTAGAAGCAGGAAAGTGATGGAGCATCATGTTGTCTTTGGAGGATAGGGAGAAAATTGTCCTTTGTTTTTTCTCTGGCCTGGTGTGAATGGTTTCAAGTGAGCTGAGGGTGAGCAAGTTTCTCCATGCTGGTGTCCATCAGCTGAGCCAACGCTCATCAGAATGGTGGGGTGGAGGACACAGGGTGGCAGCCCCATGGTGTGCCTGTCCCCTGCCCCATCACTCCTCCCCCTGCACCCTGCCCATCCTCGCCCTCCTCCCCACGTTCCTACCACTCTCCTAGCTTTTTCCCACCTACTGCTCCTTTCCCGTGCTGTCCAGAACCACGCTGGTTCCTTATTTTAAAGAACATCTTCCCCTGAGTGAGGTGCTGGGCTTGCCTGGAGCAGGCGTGGAAGCCGAGTCGGCATCAGAGCCGTGCAGGGGCACTTGCTTGTCTTTGTTCCTGGTTTCATTTTGACTAGATATAGAAGCTCCTCGAACTAAATCAAGATGCTGGTAAACCACAGGGCCAGCTCCGCTTTGTCACTTTTCAAAATAGGTTTTGGCTACGAGCTTGGTGCTGGGGTTAAGCAGCTCCAGCAGCTCTCGAAGCAGCAGCGGCGAGCGTGACCTGCCTGCTCGCACCTTCCCGCAGCCGCTGTCTGGCCGGGGCTCTTGTCACCCTAGGAAGGTGAATTTGACCCCTGGGTGCCGCATCTTCGCAGCACCGAGGAGTTTTCCAGCAATTCAGGAGGAACGAGGTGGAGCAGCAAAATTTTACTAATGCCCAGGAAAGCGTAGAACACATCTGTGGGAGCAGCAGCAAAGCAGAGGGTTGAGCATCCATCCTGGTACCACAGGCAGGGGTTGTGGTGAGTGTGAGGCAGCGTGAGGCTCTCCTGGACTCAGGTACAGAGCATTCCCTTAATTCCAGAGCATTTCTTGCAAAGCAGGTGGCTAGAAATGGTGCAAATAAAAAGTTGCCAGAGAGCAAGCACTGCGCCCTCTCTCTCCGTAGCCAGAGGAAGCACTGGGCCATCCATCACCAGTGCTACTTATTACTGGGCATTTTATTAACAAGAAACCCATTTATGACTTGAAAACGCTTATTCATGAAATCTGTTTACACTTAAGATTATATAAGGAGGCACACGCCGTATCGCCTTCATATTATCAAAACCCGATGACTCATTAAATGTAACCAGAGCCAGTGCTGAACCAGCACGTGCTTTGTTAAAGCTTCTGAATTTCCAACGTGCTCTTTCCCTGCTGTGTTTATGCCCCCAGTTTTCAAGTCTGGGCATCCAAGTGCTAATTTAATTTCTCCTGTCTACTGACACAAGGGCAGATGGGCTGGAATAGTCTGCTTAGGGGGTTAAAAGCCAAATTTGACCTAAAAACATTGAAGTGTGTTGGACAATGGACTCAATTTATCGAGGCATTTTGGCCCAGGTAATTGGATTTAACCTTGAGAGAATGTACTGCTTATTTTGCACTTTTTCTGTTTTCCAAAGTAAAATCAGAAAGGTTAAAAGAACAAGAGAAGGTGGGATTTCAGCTGCATTTATTTGAGCTTTCCTGGAGCCCTTTTCAGTACTGGAAGCTGCTCTAAGGTCTCCCTGCAGCCTTCTCTTCTCTAGGCTGAACAACCCCAACCCTCTCAGCCTGTCCTGATACAGGAGGAGTTCCAGCCCTCGGATCATCTCCGTGGCCTCCTCTGGAGCTGCTCCAACATATCCATGTCCTTCCTGTGCTGAGGACTCCACACTGGACACATGGCTCCAGATTGGGTCTCACCAGAGCAGAGCAGAGGGGCAGAATCCCCTCCCTCACCCTGCGGGTCCCACTGCTTTGGATGCAGCCCAGGACACCGTTGGCTTTCATAAGTTTCTTAATTTTTAAGCCCTTTCAGGTGCTGCAGAGTTAAGGAATTGTGCTGTAAGCTTATTGTCAAAGGGGCTTTCTCCATCCTTATAACATAAACCCACAGCATTTTAGTTTTGGTTTAGTAAACCAGTAGAAAACAGCAGTAAATCTCCGTGGCAAATTGGATGCATTATTCTGGATTCTGAGAACAATTGAAATGGAAAATATTGACTGGGCACAGATTTAATTTAGGTTTTAATGATCATTTTTGTATAAGTAGTCTTTAAATCCCTCCTACAAAGCAATCAACACTCCAGAGGTAAAATTCCACCCCTAGGAATTGAGGAGGAGGCAGCTTTAAATAGCGCAGCACCCTCTTCTCTCTTTTGTCTGTGTCCTTGTGCAAGCAGCAGACAGCTCATGCTCTTTGTTTTTCATCTCCTTTGGATCCTGCAGATGAGGAGAGGAGATAAAAGCATAAAATAAAGGAAGGAGTCTCCCCGGTAGCAATGAGCCCTGAGGCTAGAGTTTCAGAGACAGGAGATGCTAGCAATTCCATCTTCCTCCAGCCTTGGAGCTGAAGGCGCTGCCCTCAGGTTTGAAACCAGTTGGTTGTCCCTTCTAGACAAGAGCTGCGTCCTCCTTTGGTGACGTTCAGGAGGTGCTCAGGGCACCAGCACATCCCTGGCTCTGGAGAGCACAGCAGTGGCTGCCTGGGCAGGGAGCAAAGCCAGGGGTTGTTCAGCCCGGAGAAGAGAAGGCTCCCAGGAGACCATCTAGTGGCCTTCCAGGACCTGAAGGGGCTCCAGGAAACCTGGGGAGGGACTTTTTACAAGGGCATGGAGTGATAGGATGAAGGGGAATGGCTTTAAATTGGAAGAGGGAAGATTTAAACTAGACATAAGGAAGAAATTCTTCCTGATGAGGGTGGGAAGCCCTAGCCCAGAGCAGTGGTGGCTGCCCCATCCCTGGAGGGGTTCAAGGCCAGGTTGGATGGGGCTTGGAGCCCCTGATCCAGTGGGAGTTGTCCCTGCCCATGGCAGGAGGGTGGGACTGAATGGACTTTGAGGTCCCTTCCAACCCAAACCATTCTGTGATGCTGTGATTCCCATCTTCCCAATCTGCTTGTTGTTTTGTCACTGATCTGGGGACACAGGAGGTGCTTCCGTTTGCTGTGCCTCCCTCCCTGGTGGCCCAGGGTGTACCTTCCACAGCTTTTCTGTCCCATCCTGGCTCCAACATTTGTGTACGTTGTAGGATGCTGATGTCCAGCACTCCAGTGTCTGGAAGCCTCTAGGAAATCTTAAAGTCATCATGATTATGACCAACTTCTCCGTGTTCTTAAAGGCTGTGAAGTGACAGCTAATAGAGAACAATTCCTTTTCATGAGGTGTCCTCTTCTGGTGCTCTCAGCCAGGCTGGCCATAGCCGTTCAGGGGTGGCTAGTGCTGAGCAGCCTCCCGGAGCCATCAGCTATAACAAGATGTGCTGCCTGCTCCCAGAATTCGATCCCATTTTCGTGTTGGCCTCACTTGGGATCAGGGCTTGGAGCTGGTGACCTCAGCGATCCCCTCACACCTGGAGGTGTGACCAGGTTGGATGGGGCTTTGATCCACCTGATCCAGTGGAAGATGTCCCTGCCCATGGCAGGGGCAATGCGGTGGGCTTTAAGGTGCCTTCCAACCCAAACCATCTCATGATTCTGTGATTCTTCAGCTTCCAGTTCTGGAAGAGCTAACAGCACAAGACTGAGGTGGTCTCCAGTAGGAGCAGACCTTGGCAAGCATCCTTTGCTTTTTGGGTCAGCCAGGAGCTGGGAGCACAGGCAGGGGACAACGAGCACCTTAAATGTCGGGTGAGCAGCTCAGTCCTGTTGCTAACAGCACTTCTGGACAGCTGAACAGGATTGATGGGCTGCAGGAGCTGCTTCTCCTCCAGAGCTGGAAAAAGAACCTGGAGCCAGTGAGTGAAAAAAGCTGGAGAGGCATCGTGGGCTTTCTTGCTGCCCTGAGAGAGCAGAGTAGCACCGACAGGTACCAGCAGGATTGTGCTGTTGAGGGTTTCAGCATCATCACAAGTTCTGAATCACCACAGGGTTTTTCCTTCCTGCTCTGACCTTTGCTAAAATGGGATTTTTTTGGAGAATCCCTTTTAAAATTGTCATTCTGCTCATGGCCAGAGTGCAGCCCAGTACTTACCCTTTGGCTTTTCCTTGCCAAATACACCTGGGAAGCAGAAAACAGGTTGAGATAAAGTCAGAAACAGTGTCAAGTGTTACTATCACGTATCTCTAGTGCTCCCCCCATAAAGAAACATTCCCAAAGGGTGTAATTCTTGGGAGATGAGATCCAGCTGGCTGCAGAGTCTGTGGCCTTGCAAGTCTATATGTGGCTGGGTTTGGGTTGTGGTTTCCTCTGCAAAAGAGGACGCGGAGCAGCTGGGTGCCAGCAGAGAGGAGACAGAGCGCTCAGCTTCCCCCAGTTAAAGTGGCTGCAGCTCTACTTCTCCTCTCAGAACCCAACTGGGAACACTTGGTCGGCAAGGCAGGCTGAGGATTCGCAGCAGACTGTGAGGGAGCACGTAAAGATGGTTCTTGCTGTAATAGGCAGAGCACAAGGATACTTTCAGCAGTGAAAATAACAACTAATGGGCCAACACAAACTAACTGCATCCTTACTGCCCTTCCGAGGTTCTGTCAAGCAGCAGTGGGACCCAAGTGGAAGTTGTGGTCCATGTAAAACCCGGCGCTGTGCAGGAGCTTTGGGTGCTCTCCTGTCCCGGGCTGCAGATTAGAGATCGCAGTTAGAGCCGCTCCCCACCAACATCCAATCTGCTGCAGGACTTTGTCAGTCCCAGAAGGAAAACAGCTTCTTTTAAATGTATGGGGGTTTTTGTTTGTTCGTGGCTTTGAACAAATTGTTTTCTTCTCCTGCCGTCTGTTGGTGTGTGTTTTTACAGGGGGCTGGGAGAAAGCTGTGTGCCTGGCTGTCAAAATTGGCTTTGGGGAATAAGTTAAGCAGTAAGTGAACATGTCTTTTCTCAGGGTGTTTTGGTCAAGCATAGGCTGCCCAGGACAGGGGTGGAGTCCCCATCCCTGCAGGGGTTCAAAAACCATGTAGATGTGACACTTGGTGACACTGTTCAGCAGGCACGGTGAGGTTGGGATGACAGTTGGACTGGGTGAGCTGAGAGGGCTTTTCCATCCTCAATGATTCCATGTTTCTGTGATTTCTTCAAGTGTTTTCTATCTTCCATCACACAGGCAAGCAGCGGGAGGGCTTGTATCCAAGGAGATTGCAGAGGGGGCTTTGCCAGAGATGGGAACATGAGCCCTGTCTCTCGTGCTGCCCAGCCCGATTCTATCCAGAATGCCGGAGAAACTTAATACACCTCTTCGGTCTGCTTCGTTAGGCTGTTGTTAACAGCTGTTCTAACGAGCTTTTTACCACTGGGCTTCTACTCGGGTGCCTCTGGAGAATAGTTTGTAAGCCATTGGCCATGCTGTTGCTGGTTCGCTTTGCATGTCAGGCTGTTAATCATCTCCTGTTACCACTTGCTCCTTTATCTCCAGCTGATGTTATCTCCGGAGCAGATCTAGAGTGTTTAGGGTTCAGTTTTACAGTTGGTCTGGGTAAGGGAAAATGTGATAATTAGCCAGTGGTTACCCAAGGAGCAGAGCAAAATCTGCAGGGTAAACCTTTCCTTCCTCTCACCTCACACTTCAAATGCTTAATGCTAATAATTGTGAGTGCTGGCACAAGAATATTGAAGTGCTCGTTACAGCTGAACTGATTTGGTGTCGTGGGACGTTGTGCTGTCAGGCAAGTTAATAGAGCCCTTGCCTGGCATTAGTAGTTCCTTCCACAAGTGAAGGTGCTGGACTGTATCGTGTTTGTAGAACGTCTCAGTCTGGGGAGCTTTCACCCACTCGTGTGCGGAAGACTGCCTTTATTAAGCCCAAGTGAAAAGTTGGTTTGAATTTAAGTAACATATCAAAAAACAGCTTTGAAAGCTGCAGCAATATGTGTGCGCTGATGAGCGCTGGCTGCAGCCTCACCCAGTGGGACCCAAATCATTCCCAGGTAACACTCCCTGGGGTCCTGGGGCTTTGGTCCTGCTCCTGCATTGTAGAATCATGGAATAGTTTGGGTTGGGTTGGACACCTCCCACTAGATTCAGTTGCTCCAAGCCCCATCCAACCTGGCCTTGAGCCCCTCCAGGGATGGGGCAGCCACCACTGCTCTGGGCAACCTGGGCCAGGACCTCACCTCTTCTCCGAGAACTGAAGCTCTCCTCTATCCTTGCAACAGCACACATGGGGCACAGTTTCAGGGAGCTCCGAGATCACATAGGATGTGAAAAATCAGAGCAAAGATTTTACTTTTGAGTACAGATCTGCAGATTAATGAGCTTTAATTGTGCTGACTCTTAGCTGGCAGCAGCTCAGTTCCTCGTGGGAGGGGCAGAGAGAGCAAAGAGTAAGAAGCAGCTCCAATTAGTGACCTAAGTGTTTACTCTAGCTAAGGAGCACTTAATTACCTGTCAGCTGCTTGCTTTCTCCTGGTCACAAGTATTTACACACGTAGCCAGTAATTCCAGCTGTTTCCCTCTTGTGCTACAGGAATTCAGAAATAATTATGTGAAGCAATTTCAAGGTAGCAAGCTCTTCCCTGAATGTAAGTCTCACGGGAAGCTGCATTCACCCAGGAGAGAGTCAAGTGAGCACCATCACCTTTGGGAAGTGCTGCTCCAAAAAGAGTTTTTATCTCCTTTCAGCATCAGGCCCAGGGCACGCTAATAACCTGCCGCAAGCTTGACCTCGCTGCGTGTACGCAGGGCTGCCAAGGCAGCACCTCCCAAAAGCACAGCAGTGGATTTTGAAGCTTCCAGGCCTTTCTCAGGTAGCTTTTCGCAGGCGGGCTCCCTCAGCAGCTCGCTCTGGCTGTCATGCGCCGCTGCGCTGAGCTCGGCAGCAGCAGGTTTGCTCTGACCTCTGTTTCTCAGCAATCTGAATAAGCCTGTTGGCTCCCCGTGACTGTGGCAGGATTTTCGCCCCCAAGAAACTTGTGTGGCTTAAGGAGGACTTTCATTGATCTCAAGGTCAGGCAGACTTTCTTAATCGTCAGTCCTAATCGCTCACACTGCACAGGCCCAGGCAGTTCAGCCAGCGATGCAGAGGACTGCTTAACACCGACCTGTTGGTGTAATACGGGGTCGTTCAGTGCAGCACCAGGATCTGCGCCAAGGCAGACGAGATCAGCAAGGGAATTAGCACTTCACCACCAAGCAATTGCGCCTACACTCATTCCTTTCCATCCTCTAGCTTTTCATAGGATCATAGAATGATTTGTGCTGGAAGGGATCTTAAGGATCATTGAATCATAGAATCATAGAATGGTTTGGGTTGGAAGGGACTTCAAAGGCCATCCAGTTCCAACCCCCTGGGATAGGCAGGGACACCTCCCACTGGATCAGGCTGCCCAAGCCCCATCCAACTTGGCCTTGAACCCCTCCAGGGATGGGGCAGCCACCACTGCTCTGGGCAACCTGGGCCAGGGCCTCCCCACCCTCATGGTGAAGAAATTCCTCCTTATGTCTAGTCTAAATCTGCCCCTCTCCAGTTTATACTCATTGCACCTCATCCTGTCACTCCAGGCCTTTGTGAACAGTCCCTCCCCAGCTCTCTTGTAGCTCCTTCAGGTACTTGAAGGTCACTATAAGGTCTTCCCGAAGCCTTCTCTTCTCCAGGCTGAACAACCCCAACTCTCTCAGCCTGTCCTTGGATGGGAGGTGCTCCAGCCCTCGGATCATCCTTGTAGCCTCCTCTGGACCCGTTCCAGCCTTGTTTCGTGTTGGGTTTTCGGTTTAGTGTACAACACGTTTCCAAGCTCTGTGATCCAGTGAACTTAGACTCCTGTGTTCAGACATGGGGCTGCTGTATCGTTCTGCTGTCGAGTCCTGTTTTCTGGTTGTTGCGTTACAGGATGCCCTGGATGTTGTACGTTCTGCCTGTAAAGCTGTTGGTGCTAGAAAAGAGAAGCTCAGGGGCTGCGAAGGGGAAAAAGCCAGTTTGGACACTGCCAGGCAGGAAGGGAGAGTCATGAGACTCAGATCAGTTTTGCAAAAGGAGTGGGTTTATCTTTACTGAAACTCCCTCATCGGCAAAGAAACATGTCCCTTGCAGAGAAACATCTATGTTACAAAAGTCAAGATCCTGAGATGCTTTGTTTAAACTAGATTGAAGAATATTGGTGAAGGGTTTAGAGGGGGAAGCCATGTGAGGAGCAGCTGAAGTGAAGTCACTTGATCTGTTCAGCCTGGAGAGGAGGAGGCTGAGGGGAGACCTTATAGCAGTTTACTGCTTCCTCACAAGGGGAGGAGGAGGAGCAGGCACTGACTCTGCCCTCTGGACCTGAGGGAATGGGAAGAGAATGCCAGGGGAGGGTTAGGTTGGACATTAGGACAAGGTTCTTCCCCCAGAGAGTGATGGAGCACTGGAACAGCTCCCAGGGAAGCAGTCAGGGTGTTGAGCCTGACAATATTCCAGAAGCCTTTGGCCAATGCCCTGAGCCCCACGGTGTGAATGTTGGGGTTATCCTGTGCAGGGACAGGAGTTGGACTTGATGATCCTTGTGGGTCCCTTCCGGCTCAGGACGTTCCATAGTTCTATGAATATTCCTCATTTGTGGTGTATGCAGAAAGCATTTGAAAGCATTAAGGTGAGTTGAAATAGTGCAAGTTATGCCTTGAGATGAGGGATTCGCTGCCGTTGCGGTGGTGCTACCTTCAGGCTCCACCACCAGCTCACGTGTGGGCATACCCTTCCAGACTAGAGGAATGATTCTCATCCCAGAGATTATTTCACAGTGGTGGCATCTTATCTTGTCCCTGCACCGGCTCTTCAGAAACATCCAGGAAGCCTCTTGAAATGCTGTGATAGCCTTGGAACAAAGAGTTAATCTATTGCTAGGGGAAGCATTTACTTTGCAATTCATTTTTCCCCATTTGCAGCTCAATTTTTCAGTTTATCACAGTGAGCAATGTGAAAGATTTAACTCTGGTAAGCCCAGAGGAGGATGGAAGCTGATTAGAAACTGGGCTGGGGGAAGGTATTTTTTCTCAGCTGCAATGACTGCAGCAAAATAAATTAACACTGAATGCTTGAGCCATAGATATCTGATTTGTTAATGGCTTTAGCTTTGCAGGCGTTTGGTTGATGTAGCAAATTTCTCAGTGCCATGTGTAAATCTGCTGATTTCTCCTAGCACAAGCTCTGAAATAGAGAAGCATCAAATATTGATGATTCTGCCTGCCAGAAGATGGGTTTGATAATGGGAAGCCTGCGCCGTTTGGTACCTCCACATTGCACGACACGGCTCGGGAATTGCACTTATTCATTCTTGCCAGTGATTAGTATCCCTCTTAGGCTGGAAACGTTAGGATATAGGATGCGGTGTCTTAGAATGACTCCAAGCTTGCCTGTCTTTGGAGAAATTCCTCTAGGAGCACTGAACCCTGCGGGTCCCCAGGTCTCCTTTCGTGCGGCCGTGGTGTTGCACGGCAGAATCGTTGCGAAGGAGAGGGCTGAATCCAAAGGCACGGCAGATCCCAGATTGTTTGGTATAAAGGCAACGTTGTTGGAGTCGCTGCCGCGGTGCTGCCAGTAATTACAGTCCTTGGCACCAGTTCCAATCTACATGGAGCAGCAGGTCTGGGGTGGGAGGGGAAGAGGCTCATGTACAGATACGGCATTTGAGTAAAAACTGTCCCCTCCGCCACAAGGAGAGATAGGAAGAAGGATCAATTCTTTTGCAGCTGAGAATACAAACTGTGCCAGACAGTCATTAAAAGCGTTTTACTGTGCCTAGTAATGTGGCTGGGCTCTAAAGCTTGCAAGCAAAGCCTGCTCGCCAACAGCCCTGGTTTTATTCTGGGGAGATGGAGGGACAGGAGCAGGCACCCAGCCCTCTGCTGTCCCGCTTCCTCGCTCCGAATCATCCAAGCACCTTCCCTGGTCCTCACCTCGCCGAAAGCTGGGTGAAGTGTGCCTGAGAGCGTTTAAAAGCCCAGCTCAGAGGGCAGGGATATCGATACAGACTGGGATTTCCGCGGTGAGATCACCCTGCCTGCTGAGCCAGGAGCTGACTGGCAGGCCACAGGGTTTTGCTGTGTTTCCAGGTTGGGGAGGTGATGATCGACATCTGAGTGTGTTTGGCTGTGTCATGTTTACATAGGTGTTGGCCTCCAGCGGAGTCACCTAATGCTCTGAAATGAAAATTATATGTTGTTGCAATGAAAATGCAAATGCTGAGCACAGTGGGAATCAGCCTGACAACGTGCAGTTCCCCTCCAAACTTCTCATTTCTATAAGCAAAAATCTCTTTGTTTATGCACTCGCTTTTCATTCTGTCATTGCCACAAGGCAGAGTATTTTTCACATGATCCAACACTGTTATTTCAGCTATTCCTGCAAATCCAAACTTCTTGAGTTAGGCACAGCAAAAGCAGAAATAGGTCAGGTATTTAAATAAGACATAGTTGTCTCTCTTCACAGCAAGTTGCCTTTTTTCCTGCCTATGTGAGTTGTACTAACGTTACCAGCAAATAAAGACGAGAGAACAAAGGGAAGCAGGAGTGCCAACGTTTTTATTTGGAGCTTGCAGCTTCCAAGCCCTTTTCTTTGCAGAAGTGATACTGAGCCACTCTGGAGCATCTCAGCAAATGCTCCTGAAATAATAAAATCCAAATTGGCTGCCCAGTCTCTCTGGATACACGAGACCCACTTAAAACCCTGCCTGTCAGTTTGCTACCATGTGAAATATTGATTTCCTGGTGTAGCCGAAATCCCAGTTCTAACAAGCATCCTTGCTGCCTGGCAGGGCATCAGGAATCCATAATATTAAGGAAACACAGTGAATGTTTGGTGCTCTTAGGAATCACCTGGCTTGAAATGTCGAGAAACAGGCTGCCTTTCCTCATTACTCGTAGGGGGATATTTTTCAGGTCGGTTCTTTGTTGCAGGCAGCGCGTGTGGCTGACACTGAGCTCCTGGCTGGTCGGCTGTCACTTTGTTTTAGGCTGATCTGGCTGCTCTTGGTCCTTGGAGAGGACAGTGGAAGTCTAGAATTAAATCTTTTTTAATACCTGTGTGATGCTGGGAGGACTTGGGTTCCTGGCTTTTAAGTTGTGTGATGGAAGGAAAATCTTTCTTACAAAATCTGCTGCATTGTTTCAACGAAGCATGGAATTGTTTGGGTCAAAAGGGACCTCAAAGCCCATCCAGTTCCCCCCTTAGCACACTGCAATGATGGCTGTTACAGGATTAGTGTGTTCCTCACTCAAGATCCACTGTCTTTTGCTGCACATTAGAATCGGTTCTGCGAGCCCCTTCTCTAAGGCTTGGACAATAACAAACCTCGTCTTCATGAAAGAGAGAACAAACATTGTAATTCATTGCCCTGGTTGTCAGATAGGGCTCTTCCAGTATGAACATCTACAACCAGCATGGATTACTCCATAATCAAAGAAGCGCAGAATGGTTTGGGTTGGAAGGGACCTCAAAGCTCATCCAGTTCCAACCCTCTGCCATGGGCAAAGACACCTTCCACTGGATCAGGGTGCTCAAAACCTCATCCAACCTGGCCTTGAACCCCTCCCCAGCACCCACAACTTCTCTGTTCTCCCCAGACTTCACGTCTTCAAACCTGTTTCACTCTAATGCTTATCTGTTCAATATCTTTATTAATGACCTGGATGAAAGCAGTGAATGTACCCTTAGCAAGTTCAAAGAGGACACTAAGCTCGGAGGAAGGTGTCGATCTACTTGAGGGTGCCAGCAGTGGCCCAGGTGGCCAAGAAGGCCAATGGCATCTTGGCTTGGATCAGAAACAGCGTGAACCAGCAGGTCCAGGGAGGTTCTTCTCCCTCTGTACTCGGCACTGGTGAGACCGCTCCTCGAATCCTGTGTTCAGTTCTGGGCCCCTCACCACAAGAAGGATGTTGAGGCTCTGGAGCGAGTCCAGAGAAGAGCAACCAAGCTGATGAGGGGGCTGGAGAACAAGAGGAGCATCTGAGAGAGCTGGGGGTGTTTAGCCTGGAGAAGAGGAGGCTGAGGGGAGACCTCATTGCTCTCTGCAACTCCCTGAAAGGAGGTTGTGGAGAGGAGGGAACTGGTCTCTTCTCCCAAGTGACAGGGGACAGGACAAAGGGGAATGGCCTTTAGCTGCACCAAAGGAGGTTCAGAGTGACTATCAGAAAGAAAATTTTCACAGAAAGGGTCATCGGGTACTGGCAGAGGCTGCGCAGGGAGGGGATTGAGTCACCATCCCTGGAGGTGTTTAAAAGACGGGTGGATGAGGTGCTGAGGGACGTGGTTTAGTGGCAGATAAGAATGGTTGGACTTGATGATCTAAGAGGTCTTTTCCAACCTGGTGATTCTATGATTCTATGACCAAACAGGAATGAGTTCCATTGTTCTTGAAATTTGATTAGACCCAAGGTGTGTCACTGGGAGGCCGATGCCGAGGTGATATCAGGACTGGTTCTAGCTGGGGTTTCCCACGTGGACAGGTTTATACATCAGAGATTTTGAGGCAGTAGAAGCAACTTTTCCTACAGCCCTGCACATCCTCTTCTTCCTTCCTGACATTTCTGATATCCCTCACTTCCTCCTTAATTTGTCCATCTTCTAGGTGCCTGCTGCAGTTAGTGCTCATCTCTTTTCTGTGATCTAGGATCTCCTTAGTGACCAACCATCCCCGTCTTTTGGTCATCCTGTGCTGGGAAACGGGGGCCAAATTTCCTCAAGACTTAAAAACCCCGCGTTGCTGGGGAGGTTTGGTGTTGGCGAGGTGCATCAGCGCCTGACGTCCTGCAAACGGGTGTAAACCTGTTCAAACGTCATCCCTAGAACACCCCGTGCCTCTCAGAACCCGCTGACAGCCCACAGGGATGTCAGCAGTCAAAAAGAGAAGTGTTGGGGTCACTCTGGGATGTGGTTTCTTGTTCCTGAGGCCCCGGGTTCTGCTTGGTGATTTCCTCCAGTAGCACCAACCTTGGTGCGATCTGCTCCTGAGCTTTGCTCTGGTCCGCTGAGCATCTCTCATCTTTAAAATCCTTTTTGAAGCCCTGCATCCTTGCTGTGTCTCTTTGGGCTCCTCCCAAAGGTCCTGGATGTGCTCTTGCCACAGGAAATAAGAGGGAAGCAGCAGTTGGTGAAAAAGCTGAAACCTGGATGTGATGATGGAGCAATCGAGAGCTCTGAGTCACTCTGACTTGTTGCTTACTCTTCCCCTTCCTGTCCATCATGCTTTGCCTGATGATTCTCCCCTGCCTTGTTCTGCAGGGTCTGGTACGTGTTTTAAACTGCCCTTGCTTTGGGAGACACCTGGCAGAGGGACGTGTTGGGAGGAGACAACCTGCTGCCCACAAGGTCCCTGCTGCCACAGCAAACGGTGCCCAAGGGGTTCAGCATAAACCTGGGGGGTGGAAAAATCCCTGTGTTGGAGTGTTCCTTCTCTTGGCCATCCAGAGAGGTGGTTTTAGCAGGCAGGTGACCTCAGCGAGGCTCCTCAGCATCAGGTTAAAAGCCTGTCAGTAATTGAAGGATGATTCAGCTTCCTCAGCTAAAATGTCACAGCATGGATGCTGGGGGAGGAGAAGCCGGCTTCACCACCGGCATCACGCCCTGATAACCGGAGTCCACCCCACCCTTGGCGCTCCCCTGGGGTAGAAGTGTATGGGTTAGCTTTTGGGAGCAAGCTGGGGGCTGGATGGCCCTGGTACCGCCTGCCTGAATCATCGAGGAAAACACTGGTTGCCCGTGAAAGTGTGACCTTTTGTCAGGCTCTGTGTGATGAGAAACCTGCTTCACACGGGGAGGGTGAACAGGAACGTTGCTTCTCCCTAGGAGAAGCGCTGCAGCAGAGCACAGCACAATAACACCTCTTTCTTATGGCATTTTCCTCTCCCCTGAAGCTTAAGCTAATTTCTCTCTTTTTCTGTTGGAAAAGGAGAAAAATCTAGGTTTTCAGATCAGATCTGGAAATAGCGAGGCAGGAGAAGCCGGGCTGTTCCAGGTCAGAGATGCTGAGAAGGGGAGACGTCTCCCATGCTGACAGAGCAAGGTCACCCCCCAGCCAGAGGTACATGCTCCTTGGAAATCTGCCTTCGGAATCTGATTAGCTCAGGCTTGCTACCGGACAGTGGTCCGGGGGACCGGGAAGCCACTGGCATTGTAACATGTTGTCACCTCGTCCTGCACAAAGTAGGTCACCGTGACACTGTGCCTTAAAGCCTCTGCGCCAGAGCTGCTGCAGTGCTGCTCGGCAGGACCATCCCCAGGGAACCTCCAAAATACCCTCAGAAAGGGGATTCATGCAGAATGAGCTCACGCAGGGGTTATCTGGGGTGTTCGGAGCAGCAAGCAGAGGAGGCAGTAAAGGACCCCATCTCCGGTCGCTCTGCATCAGCCCCTGGTTGGCTGGCAGAAATGAAGCATCAGATGGGATGATGAATATCCAGGTTGCTATAGCGACTGGGAGCCGCAGTGCTAATAGCCGGCGTTCTCCATCTCCCCCTCCCCGCACGCACACACGAGCTGCCACGCGCCGTTCAAAGGCAGCCGCTGAGTTACGCCCGTGCTGAAGCCGCGGTGCTGGGCGACTGCACCTGGCAGTGGATGTTCCCCGGAATGTCAGAGCCCTCCCATTAAATTCCCAGCTTTAACGAGCTCAGTGGTGATGTGTGCAGAATATAATGGAGCCGAGCTGGTTGCCTGCACAGCAGCTCGCCGTTTCACGGGCTGCGGGGCGGGAGCACGGCCAGGACGGCTGGGGACAATGACAGCCGAGTCCTCAGCACGGCCGCCCTGCCGAGGCCTTATTGAAGCGAAGCTTTCAGAGCCGTAGGTGGGATGCCACAACGCAATCCTGCTTCCTGGTCCCTGCACACGAGGAGAGCCCTTGTGCCATCGGCCTTGTGACCGCCAGCCCCTGGATCCACTCGTTTCCCACGGCTCCAGTGCCGGCCAAAGCCAACCCTGTGGCTGCGTCGTAGCAGATCCCCTCCCACCGAACTGTGCCGGCTGCCAGCAGCTCCACGCGCAAAGGTCGATCCCAAAGAATGACCACAGAAAAACCAAAAGGAGGAGAGAACTTGAAAAGCATGCCTGGTTTTGATTTGCTACTGATAATTTTAGGGGATCACTATGAAGATCAGTGGCAGCTTCCCACGTTTTATGACACTGTGCCTTTGCCAGGCTCTGAAAACCAAAGAATTACAGGGTGGTTTGGGTTGGAAGGGACCTCAAAGCCCATCCAGTTCCACCCCCTGCCATGAGCAGGGACACCTCCCACTGGATCCGGTTGCTCCAAGCCCCATCCAACCTGGCCTTCAACAGCTCCAGGGAAGGAGCAGCCACCACTGCTCTGGGCAGCCTGGGCCAGGGCCTCCCCACCCTCACAGCAAAATATTTCTCCCTAAGATCACATCTCAACCTCCCCTCTTGCAGCTGAAAACTGTTCCTCTTGTCCTGTCCCTGCACTCCCTGATCAAGAGCCCCTCCCCAGCTTTCCTGGAGCCCCTTTCAGCACTGGAAGCGGCTCTAAGGGCTCCTCAGAGCCTGCTCTTCTCCAGGCCCAACAACCCCAACTCTTCCAGCCTGTCTTTGTACAGGAGGTGCTCCAGCCCTCGGATCATCTTCATGGCTTCCTTTGGAGCTGCTCCAACATATCCATGTCCTTCCTGTGCTTAGGACTCCAGAACTGAAATGTCATTTAAGTTCTAGCCTTACATGTACCAATGGGGACAGTGGAGTTGCTCATCCATTTATGAGAGCTGAAGGTCCACCAGCCCAGCTGAAGTTCATTTACACCAATGTACACAGCATGGGTGATAAACAGGAGGAATTGGAAGCAATTATAGGGCAAGGAGACTACGATGTAGTTGCCATCACAGAAATGTGGTGGGACGACTCATATAACTGGAATGCTGCTATGGTGGGCTATAAACTCTTCAGGTGGAACAGGAAGGGTAGGAGAGGTGGTGGGGTAGCCCTCTATGTTGGAGAGTGCTTTGATACCCTCGAGCTCAATTATAGTGATGATGGGATCGAGTGCCTGTGGGTTAAAATCAGAGGAGCCCACAAGAAGGCAGGTATTGTGATGGGAGTCTGTTATAGACCACCCAGCCAAGGAGAAGAAGCTGATGAGCTCTTCTATAAACAATTGGGAGAAGTCTCAAGATCACTAGCTCTAGTCCGTGTGGGAGACTTCAGTCTTCTGCATGTCTGCTGGAAGTACAATACAGCAGAGAGGAAGCAGTCTAGGAGGTTCCTGGAGTGTGTGGAAGACAACAGAGAAGGCTGTGGGGGATGTGACGGCTGGAGGAGGCCTGGGGCAAAGTGGTCATGAGATGGTAGAATTCTCAGTTCTAGGTGAAATGAGGAGGAGGGGTAGCAGAATGGCCACCTTAAACTTCCAGAGGGCAGACTTTGGACTGTTCAGAAGGCTGGTTGATAATGTCTCATGGGAGACAGTCCTTAAGGGGAAGGGAGCCCACAAGGGCTGGGAGCTCTTCAAAAAGGAAACCCTGGCAGCACGAGAGCAAACTGTCCCCATGTGCTGGAAAATGAGCCAGCGGGGAAAAACACAGCTTGGTTGAGGAAAGAGATCTGGGTGGATATCAAAAAGAAGAGGAACGTCTACGAACTTTGGGAGAAGCGACAGGCATCCAGGGTTGGCTATGGGGATGAGGTGAGATCATGCAAAGGAAAACTCAGGAGGCCTAAAGCCCAGCTAGAGCTCAGCTTAGCCAAGCTGGTGAAAGATAATAAAAAAAACTTTCTAAAAAGTAAAAGGAGGACCAGGGACAATATCCAGTTCTTATTGGATGCAAAGGGGACAACTGTGTCAAAGGATGAGGATAAGGCTGAGGTACTTAATGCCTTCTGTGCTTCAGTCTTTAATAGTAAGGAAAATTGGATGAGGGGATCAAATGCACCCTTAGCAAGTTTGTGGGTGACACTAAGCTGGGTGGAAGCGTGGATCTGCTGGAGGGTCGGGAGGCTCCAAAGGAATCTGAACAGGCTGGATCCATGGGCTGAGACCAATGGCATGAGGTTTAACAAGGCCAAATGCCGGGTCCTGCACTTGGGGCACAACAACCCTGAGCAGCTCCAGACTAGGAGAAGTCTGGCTGGAAACTGCCTGGAGGAGAAGGACCTGGGGGTGTTGGTTGACAGCGACTGAACATGAGCCAGCAGTGGCCCAGGTGGCCAAGAAGGCCAATGGCATCTTGGCTTGGATCAGAAACAGCGTGGCCAGCAGGTCCAGGGAGGTTCTTCTCCCTCTGGACTTGGCACTGGTGAGACTGCTCCTCGAATCCTGGGGTCAGTTCTGGGCCCCTCACCACAAGAAGGATGTTGAGGCTCTGGAGCGAGTCCAGAGAAGAGCAACAAAGCTGGTGAAGGGGCTGGAGAACAAGAGGAGCATCTGAGAGAGCTGGGGGTGTTTAGCCTGGAGAAGAGGAGGCTGAGGGGAGAACTTATTGCTCTCTACAGCCTCCTGAAAGGAGCCTCGAGCTGCACCAGGGGAGGTTCAGAGTGAATATCAGAACAAAATTTTTCCCAGAAAGGGTCATTGGGCACTGGCAGAGGCTGCCCAGGGAGGGGGTTGAGTCACCATTCCTGGAGGTGTTTAAGAGATGGGTGGATGACGTGCTCAGGGACATGATTTAGTGGTTGAAAGGAATGGTCAGAGTAGATAATCCTAGAGGTCTTTTCCAACCTAGTGATTCTATGATTCTGTGATCCATCGGGATGACTACAGTTTACGTTTTTGTCGAAGGGAAACGACGAGGAAACAGCAGCGCTGTTTCCAGAATAACACACCTGTCAGCTGCTTCATTTTCTGTTTAATACTAGAAAATTGTTTCCCTCTTGTAAATTCGAGTGGTGCACAGTTGGATAATCCCACACTTATTGTTCTCGTCATCAGCTCCCTCTGCCTCATGTTCTTGCAGGGGGTGAATACATCCCAGATGACCAGAACATGCAGGATTCCCTTTGAAGTCATCCTTTTCTGAATTTCATCCTTCCTTAAACTTCAAAACTTCAGGCAGCAGGGTTCCACCAGCACCTGCTGAGCAGGCTGAGAGCTTCCTTCCAGGAGGGACATCGCAAACATGGGCTGCACACACCCCAACAGATGCGGAGCTGGTGGATCCAGCCCGCTGGGCGATGGTGAGGAGCTGAAAAGAGAATGTAAGGAGAGACTTTGCCTGCTCCTCAGCCTGCCCAGGGATCAAAGTCTGCAAGATCCCAAACGAGAAGCGAGTCTGTGCTCTTCTTCCTAAGAGGTCTTCTTTTATTTATGTGTTGGTGCATTTATAATGCAGGATTCTTGGCATACCCCCCGATGTTCTGCTTTTATTCTGTCTCCAGCCAAGGACTTGGAGTCATATTTTTGGCGTAGTGGTTTCTATAAAATATGTAACGCTCCAGCGTCTTGCGGCCACATTTGCTCCTTCTAAGGCCGCGAGCCGGATGAGAGCTGACAATCCAAGGCTTTGCCAGGACTCAGAGTAGTTGAGAAGATGCAAGTCATTGGAGGCTTCAGGAGAAGTCATAGTTTATACGTTGGTGCTGCAGCCCAGGAAAGCTGCTGGTGTTGGGAACTGGGTCGACTGGAGTAGATGGAGGCAAGCGGCACGTGTCGCCAGGCTGTAATGTTCTTCAGCATCAGAAACCACATTTGTCTGTTTATCCACAACCCATTAGGGTGTAAACTGACCCACAATGCACAGTGGAGGCGCGCATGTAGGCAGGGTGAGGATGTTTGCGGACGTAGAAATCATTTCTCACCTTAAGAGGAGGCTGAGGGGAGATCTCATCGTGCTCTACAGCTTCCTCACAAGGGGAGGAGGAGGAGCAGGCACTGAGCTCTTCTCCCTGACCCAAGGGAATGGCAGGAAGATGCACCAGGGGAGAGTTAGGTTGGACGTTAGGACAAGGTTCTTCCCCCAAAGGACAGGAGTTGGACTTGATGATCTTTGTGGGTCCCTTCCACCTCAGGACATTCTACAATTCTATGAGATCACTCGTTTCATAATCCAGCACCAGAACTGGTTTCCCCTCCTGGCAGCTGAAGAAGTTGCTGGGGCAGCCCTGGATGACACAGCTCTTCCTATGTTATTACTGAAACCTCACAGATCATAGAATCATAGAATAACCAGATGTTAGAGAGGATGGATAGGACGTGGGAGCCTTCTCTCCTGCCACCGTGCTCCCACGGCAGCAGATACCACAAACCCCACATCTTTCGTGGCCAGTTGTCCCCATCCTTTCACTTTCCCCCACACAGCTGCTTGTCACTGGGCTGTGAATCTTCACTCTGCTGAAGACATGATGCAAAACTTTGAATATTAACTGTAGAGAGAGTGCAAAATACGCTGAATTTTGGAAGGGATTTCATTCCCATGGTATCAAACTGCCTCTGGGGATTAGAAGAAATGGCTTCAAGTTGCACCGGGGCAGATTTAGATTGGATGTCAGGAAAAATTTCTTTGCTGACAGAGTGGTGAAGCCCTGGCAGAGGCTGCCCAGGGCAGGGGTGGAGTCTCCATCCCTGGAGGGGTTCAAAAAGCATCTAGATGTGCTGCTTCAGGACATGGCTTAACAGGCATGTTGATGTTGTGTTGACGGTTGGACTGGATGAGCTTAGAGATCTTTTCCAACCTTACTGATTCTAGGACGAGGGAGGGAGAAGGAGCAGTGTGGGGATTTTAGGGTTCCCTGCGATCCTGAGTGCTCGAGCAGGGCCTGCAGAGGTTGGGGCACCTCCAGTTAGGTGTCTGTTCCATCACAGCCATGGTAGGTGGGTGCTGCTGTGGTGCTCTCATGGGAACAACCTTTTCCACCTCTCACTCAGGGACTTGGGTGTTGTTCACTTTGCCTCTTGAATGAAATCAAATATTTAACACCCTGCGTGTGTCTTTTGTATTTTTTTATTTGAAAGCTGCTTTGTTGATGAGGTTTCCCAGGAAATGCCTGACGTAAGTGAACATGCTTTTTGTCCAGAAAGCCATTGACCAGCTTCAGTGAGTGCTTCATGAGGGATAATTGCATCGGGCATTGCATGCTGATGACACCAGGGGAAGAAAAAAGACTGAGGCTTCTCCTTTTGAAGCACAGAGATGAATTCTCAGCTTTGCAAGGAATTCATGGAGCATCAGGCTGGGCAGGGAAGGCTTCAGTCAACAGCCCCGGTGCAGTAATGAGGTCGGGGTAGGGTTCATAGCTGAGCTCAGGGGCCTGAAGGACATCTCTCCACCCCAACATCCAACACCTTCAGTTTGGAGACCTTGTGGTTGTGCTGGGGCCAGGGGCTGAGTCAATCGGGTGAGTGTTCATCCCAGTTTGGCTGGAGGACGGAGCTTCGATGAGTATTTGATCCCGTTCTTGAATTTCACATGATGTGGGATAATTACGTTCACTTTTTCTTTAAATCTGATTTCCCAGGGATGGAGGAAAGAGGATGTCAGGGTGCACTGTGCAGTCTGCTCACAAAGGGATGTCTCAAAACCATGTTTTGGGGCTTTCCCACCATAAAATAAGCTCTTCGGGGTGCAGCCCCTCTGAGCGGTGAGGCTGGGACCTGACCCCCCTTAACCTGCTTCTGTGCTGCCCAGCTCGCTCTTTCAAACCTGGCTCTTAGCCTAGTTCCCACTGAAGATGAACAACCCTGGAGAGTGAAGAGGAGGAGCAGCCCCTGCCCCATCGCCCTGGGATCCTCCTTTGCCCAGAACCCCCTGAACCAAACGGTTTAGCTGGAAGAGACAGAAATATTTTACAGCTCGCTGATGTTCTGCAAAGTGCTCTCTGGCTGGCAAGGCTGGATGCCCAAATGCCCTGGTTACTAAAGAAACGAAGAGCGATACGCAGCTCGCCAGCGCTGCTCTGGCACTGTCTGACCTTGGGGTCAAGTAGGAATAAATGCATTTTAAGAAGGAGAGAGCCAAACATTTAATGTGCTAGGCTGCACCTCAGCTAGAGAAGGAATAAACCCGGAGCAGCCACAGCATGAACAAACACAGCAGCGTTGTGGCAGCTTCGGTTGTCTTAGGAAAGTGGCTTTTATGGTTCAGACATGGATAAAGAACCGTCTCGGTGCCCTGGCCAGACGCCAGCAGACTGGAATATTAATAGCTGGCTTTGCTTTTGCCTTGCATTGGATATATATAACGCTTTTGGATATATATAACTTTTTTCACTGGGAATATACAGATATTAACAAAGCTTATTTGTCATTAGAAGGGCAAAAATAGAGTTGCTGACACAACCCAGAAGCACGATGGTGTAACACGCGGTGCTGTGTGGTTCCCAACATCGTCAGTGAGCGGCTCTGTGGTTTGCACTGGTAAATATACATGAGCTGCCGGGCAAAAGGACACATGGAGAGTCACAGAATGGTGTTGGTTGGAAAAGATCTTTGAGATCATCAAGTCCAGCCATAGATCCAGCCCTGCTAAGCCTGCCACCAGACCATGTCCCCAGGTTCAACATCTACTCATCTTTTAAAACCCTCCAGGGATGGGGACTCTACCCCCTCCCTGGGCTGCCTCTAACAGTGCCCGAGAACCCTTTCAGTAAAGAAATTCTTCCCAATATCCAACCTAAATCCCTCCCTGGTGCATCTTGAGGCTATTTCCTCGTGTCCTACCACTGGTCACCAAGGAGAAGAGACCAACCCCCACCTTGCTACAATCTCCTTTCAGGCAGTTGTAGAGAGCAATGAGGTCTCCCCTCAGTCTGCTTTTCTCCAGACTAAAGAACCCCAGTTCCCTCAGCCACTCATAAGGTTCGTGCTCTAAACCCTTCCCAGCTCCATTCCCTTCTCTGGACGTACTCCAGCCTCTCAATGTCCTTCCTGGAGTGAGGAGCCCAAAACTGAACCCAGGATTTCAGTTGCAGCTTCACCAGTGCTGAGAATTCTGAGCCAGAAAAGACTGAAAGCCATTTTTTTAAGTGGCGTGGTTGAGTTTTCAGCAGAACGATGTGGGTTTGCAGTTTGTAGCCTGGTCCTTCTCTTGCAGATTAAAATAACGGTGTTGGTTTTGAAGATCCCCAGAACAATTCTTGGTATCGAGTGTCACTTGACAGCACATAATTTTGGAAACTCATCTGGTGAGAAGGGACCTGCCAGAGTCATTTTCCATTCAGCTGACCTTTTGTGGCATTAAAATGCCTGGAGGACCTGTTCTGATCTTCAGCTACAGAAATTTGCCTTCTGACCCTGACTTGAGATCTCCTTTAGAATCATAGGACCATAGAATGTTTTGGGTTAGAAAGGACCTTAAAGATCATCCAGTTCCAACCCCCCTGTGATGGGCAGGGACACCTCCCACTAGACCAGGTCACCCATCTTTATTCATCTCTGACTTCTTTACAGTCTCTCCTTTCCATAGCTTTGATGTTAATGTCCAAGACCCCCTGGTGCAGAACAGCTCTCGGGCACCAACCGCCTCACGTGTCTTAAAAAGCAAGTAACAGTTTGCAAAAACATCCTGTTTGTCTTGTGCGTTTGCCATGCGAGACCTCAGAGAGGGTTTCGCAAGGCAGATTTTGAAACCCCGTTGTGGTTTAGGATGTTGTCGTGTCCCTTCGGTGCATGTGAGGAATGCAGCGCGCGGTGAATGAGCACGACGCTACCTACCATGCGTATTCAGCGCCTGCTGGGCCGGCTGCTCTTGAGTGATGGACAGAGAGGAGTCATCTGCACCCAAAAATGAGTCCTGGGTAATCTCCTCGCCCTGGGCTTGGTATCAAACCCATGGGATGAAGAGTGTTGCTAGCAGCAGCTTCAGGGCTGTTCTGAAAAGGGGTGGATGGAGTGAGATGTCCTTTGATGGGGCTAACACAGCCCAGCAGCCAGAGCGAGGAGGCAAAGAGGACATTAAATAATTATCTCAGACACACAGGATGGGAAATCGTCACTTTTAACCTGTAGCTACGTGAGTCAGGGTGTTTTACTAAGAGCTGGGTGGGAAAACACATTTTCTGTCCATGATGGCAGGGGATCTGAGCAGGACAGGGAGGCATGAAGCACACCAAGGAGTCGCGGGGGTGATGCTGTCAAAATTATCCACGTCTTACTTAGGGAAAGTTATGCTCGGAGTGTGTAAATCCCTTCTGGAAGTGGGACTTGGTGCTTTGAAGCTGTGCACGCTTCCAGTGCTCCTGCCCCCTCGAGAGGCAGCGAGAGCGCGGAGACGGAGCGCGCTGGAGCGCTGGCAGCCTGCAGGCTCTGCGTACTTGCAGCAGGACATCTCCCTCCCTGGAATGAAAAACCTACCCGGGATTATTTACATGCGATGCTCTTCATGTGTGGCTCCTCAGGCGAGGTGCTTGCCCAGCTCCACAAAGCAAGGATAGAATTATAGAATCATTAAGGTTAGAAAAGAGCTCTAAGCTCATCCAGTCAGCCCACCACCACCATCCCTACTGAACCACGTCCCAAAGCAGCACACCAGATGCTCTTTTGAACCCCTCCAGAGATGGAGCCTCCACCCCTGCCCTGGGCAGCGTCTGCCAGGGCTTCACCGCTCTGTCAGTAAATTTGTCCTGGTGCAACTTGAGGCCATTTACTCTTGTCCTGTCCCCTGTCACTTGGGAGAAGAGGCCAGCACCCTCCTCTCCACAACCTCCTTTCAGGTAGTTGGAGAGAGCAATGAGGTCTCCCCTCAGCCTCCTCTTCTCCAGGCTAAACACCCCCAGCTTTCTCAGCCGCTCCTCACAAGGCCTGTTCTCCAGCCCCCTCACCAGCTTCGTTGCTCTTCTCTGGACTCGCTCCAGAGCCTCAACATCCTTCTTGTGGTGAGGGGCCCACATGCCCCTTGGGCTTGTACATGTTGGGAAATTTGATATTCCTATTTTAGTCTCTGTTGAAGCTATGATGGGGTTTATTTTTCACTGTGAAGCTTTGCCTTTGAGCTCAAGTGTCCCCAGTATCATCAGCCTGCAAGGTGCAGAACACCACGAGTGCTCAGACGAGATAGATCCCCCATCCCTCCCCTGCCAATGCACAGTGAACGCAGAAGACACTGATCCCGTCCAAAAATGACAGCTCTTGTAACTCAGAGCTGTAAATGTTTATTACCTAGATTAGACCCAATGCCATTTTTGAAGTTGCTCATCTTTTCTCACCTTGGTGCCCCCCAGCACCACAAGGTGCCACGGGCTGGTGTCACCCAGGGCGAGTCTCCGCTCTGCCTACAGAACTGCTCTGACCCGCCTTGACATTCTCAGTATTGCTTTTGTTTCTTTGGCTGCTTTTGGGAAGCCTTGACAGCTGCCTTTTTTTAGACCTCTCAAGGTTTTCTCTCTGCTTCTTACATGTTTCCTTCATGCAGAATATAGCTGCTGCTTTTTTTGGTTTCTTTTTTACAGCCTCTCTTCATCTGCGAGCCGCCTCGTTCCTTTTTCCGTGGCTGAGCCCCTCCAAGGCTGCAGCCGGTACCCAGATGAGGCTGCAGCGCTGGCTTATATAAGGTGTAACAATTTGTTCGCTATTCGCCATCCTGCTCCTAATGCTTCCTAACATCTTGTTTGCAGCTGCCCGCTGGCTCGAAGGCTTAGCCAAGCCCTCCACGGTGATGCTGCCTTTCCAGAAAAAAAAAGGCCTTGATATAAACTCTAGGAAGAATTGATCATTTAACCCACCCCTCTGGAATACATCCCATTCGGTTTATTGCTGCTGAGCCCTTATTTCACGCTGTGTTGCTTGCTTAGCCTCATTGAAACCTCTCTGGTTGGTTGTCATGAAAATCAAACACCTCCTGTGCTCGGCTTTGCCATCTTCTACCCAAATTTTGCTTCCTAAAAAGAACTCGGTTCCTGCTCCACGACTGCGTTACCTGCACCCATACGCCGGCAGCTCCTCATTTAGAGACCCTGGAAATGGCATAACCTGCCCGTTCCTCCCATCTTCCCAGCCCTGGGAGTGATGAGGCTGCCTCTGGAGCTGCCCAGGCGGGGATCAGCCCCCGCTGTTCCTGGCTACGGTGGGTTCCTGGCTGTGCTAGTGCTCCCTGATGGAGCTCCTAGCTATGAGTAAAGAATGTTTCATCACTGAGTGCTTTGCCAAATTTCCATGCCTATTGCAGCTCCTTGCAAGGCATTCCAGGTCACCCCTGTCTGTTCTGGAGCATCTTGTGTGTTTAACATTAACTTAACAATGCATTTTTTTAACTTTCTACTCTTAAACCCCTGTCTTTGCAGAAAATCCTCCCAATGTTTCTCCCTCCTTCCCCTTCACTGTTTTGCTTCCCACCACTTACTGGCGACGTGGATACTTCTGTGTTCTCAGCAGCGCTGACAGATGTCTGGGGCCATTTATGCGCCACTTGGCTTGTGTTTTCCCTGAGGTCCTCGATTAAATGCTCAGTCAAAACTCTCATATTTCATGGGCCAGTAGTCAGCTTCCACTTGGAGTCATCTCCTCTGCTGCTTTCCCTTTTGCCAGTGCTCACCCAGGTGCCTGACCAGCTCGTGCTGTGTTTCCAGCGATGCTCTTGCTCCAGGACGTGGTTCTTCCGTAGAAGCGATGCTCACACACTCGCTCACACCCACAGCCATCACCTCCTGCCATTAACTCCTCTAACGAGCTCAAGTCTGTAGATAAGCTGAGTGATGGTTTGCAGCAGAGGAAGGAAGAGAAGTCACCTGGTCCTGGAGAGCCCACTGAGCTGTGAAATCCAAAGAGCAAAGAGGAGCCCCAGCCCGCGAGCCAGCTGGGGAGGGTGGCTGTGGCATCCAGGGCACTGAGAGATGCTGCTTCCACCCAAAAATGTTCGCGGTGGTATAAAAAGTTCTGTGTTTTCAGGAAACACCAACACCTTGATGTTTGTTATATACAGAAATCATTATCAAGTAGTTTGTTATATACAGAAATTATCATGTGGTTCCCTGGCAGGACTGCAGGGACGCTCTTTTTCCCCTTTACTCTCTTTTTTCCCTTTGCATTTTGCAGGCAGTTTCATGCCTGGATGCTGGGGGTTGGCATTTCTTTCCTGGCAGAGCCTCAGCCAGTGCTTGCTTCTCGCTGTCTCTTCTAATGGAATCGTTGTTAAAAATAAGCAAGTTTATTCCCCAGAAGATGCCTGGGAGCAGCATCCGTCATTTTGTCCTAATTGACTTGACTTCTGCCGGCGTGCAGGTTACGCCGGGGCCTGGTGAAGAGCCAAACCTGCCAACAGACAGAGCTGTGCTGGTGCCTACAGGAGCCCTGATGTCTTGTAGATGGTCTCCTAGATGTTTGTCTGTGCAGGACAGGCGGCAGCGTCTCGGGAGCCTGTTAAGGGTTTACAAAAATAGACACTGCTGTCTGAAACAACTTCTCCTGTGCAGCCTGGGGTCAATCTGGTAGCATCTCCAGAGGCTCCTGGCCATCCTACTGTCAGATTTGCAGGTCTCTCCTGCTGGCAGACACAGGATGGAGGATGCAGTGAGATCAGCGGGGATGGAAGCAAAGGATGAGGGTAGGGTCTTCTCCAGGCAGCAGAAACTTCCCAACTTTTTGAGGACAGAACGTGCCAGCAGTCATCGTCTGCTGAACGGAGAGGGGAGCTTGGACATCACTGTGGGTGAGAAACCAGCTCTGAGCCAATGGGGGATGCTTGAATCAAGTTGATCTTCAGGATGAAAGAGGAGACCGGCATTTGGATTGCTGTAGCCGTTTGTGGTTAAAAGACAGATCTTGAAAGTTGGAGAATTTGGGTTTAGCTCTTAATTCCTGCACTGTTTTCTGTGACCTTGGGCACGTCCCGTAGCTCTCTGCACAGTGACCTTTTCTTCAACTGCCGAACAGTCATGAATAGAATCATAGAAAAATTTGAGTTGGAAGAGACCTTAAAGATCATCCAGTTCAAGCCTGCAGTGACGAGCAGGGACACCTCCCACTGATCAGGCGGCCCAAGCCCCATCCAACCTGGCCTTGAGCCCCTCCAGGGATGGGGCAGCCACCACTGCTCTGGGCAACCTGGGCCAGGGTCTCCCTACCCTCACAGGAAAACATTTCTCCCTAAGATCTCATTTCAATCTTCCCTCTTGCAGCTGAAAACCATTCCCCCTCATCAGCCTAGTGAGAAAGACCACAGAGCGGGGTTGTAATCCTGATGTGGCCTTGCAAATCCCTACGTGGATTGCTCTTGGGAGCAAAAGCAATGGATTGCCCTTTGGATGCCATTCCAGAGCCATCCTGCTCCCCCAGCAAAAGATTTTGAGGCTGAAACCTGTTCTCACATGAAGAAAAGAGACTTAAAATCAAGATTGAATGAGTACTGTCATGGTGGGATTTGGAGACCCTGGTGGGGGAAGTGAAGCTCTGGTTGAACGTAAATGTTAAATGGAGCAAAGAACAGAGCATCCTCTCCAAAGCCCCCCATCCTAGGACGATGTTGCTTCACATAGACACGTGTTTTGTTGATTCTCCTCATTCCAGATGGGACCTAGAGGGTTTCACCTTCTTGCTGAAGGTCCCACAGCCACAAGGCTCAAAATACATCAAGGATCTTGTGATTTCCAGGCTTGGATGCTGCTTGTGATCAAAATTCAGGTTAATGATGTTCCTCTACCCTGGTTTGGGCTGCTTTTCACGGTGGAAAAAGGTCAACAGAGTTTGACTACTGACAGTGACAGACCCTCATAAAATCACAGACCAGTTTGGGTTGGAAGGGACCTCAAAGCCCATCCAGTCCCATCCCCTGCCATGGTCAGAGACACCTCCCACTGGATCCGGTTGCTCCAAGCCCCATCCAACCTGGCCTTGAACACCTCCAGGCATGGGGCAGCCACCACTGCTCTGGGCAACCTGGGCCAGGGCCTCCCCACCCTCACTGCAAAACATTTCTCCCTAAGATCTCATCCCAATCTCTCCTCTTTCAGCTCAAAACCATTCCTCTCATCCTTGTCCCTGCACTCCCTGATCAGGAGCCCCTCCCCAGCTTTCCTGTCTTCTTCCCCAGGAGCTGATGAGGGCTGTGGGAGAGGAGGGAAGTCGTTAGCCTTATCCTCGTTACAGACGCTGGGTGCTAAACCTGCTCGCTGGGCACACGATGGCAGGGATCTCCAAGAGGTTCCTCTGCGTTCTGCTAAGACACAGTAAAAATAGCAAACTAAGCAGGGATTTGAGCCTCCACTCACTGAGTAAATAAGTATTAAATACCTGGGACAACGTGAGGGCCTCACGTGCTGCTGCCCCTGCCAGCTCCCCTCCACCCAAGCACCCGGCCTTCTTCTGGAAGCGGTAAACGTTTTAATTATTTTGAAGCAGCGTAAAAATGTGGCTTATGGGCTATGACGGGCCTTGAATGGTCTCAGTGAATGAATGAATGAATGAATGAAAATGAAGCCTGTGCTGCATGAAGGACTTGGGCTGTGTCAGAGAAAATATTGAACCAGCAAGGCCAGAGCTTCCTTGTGTTTGGTAGCTCAGCCCGTTGCATCCTCCTCCGTGCGTTCGGAGCACCGAGGGAGGTGGTGGAGTCGATGCTGCTGGGGCTTTAAAGCTTTCAATATGACGCTAAGAAATGCTGCAAGGTCAGGAATTTGAAGTGTGGGTGAGGTCATAGGAGGGATTTCATAGAACCACAGAATGGTTTGGGTTGGAAGGGACCTGAAAGCCCATCCAGTTCCACCCCCTGCCATGGGCAGGGACACCTCCCGCTGGATCCGGTTGCTCCGAGCCCCATCCAACCTGGCCTTGAACACCCCCAGGGATGGGGCAGCCACTACTACACTGTTTCCTGAAGGCCAAGTCCCTGGATCTCTCCTCCCCATTCCCGAGGCTGTGGGTGGCTGAGGGGTGGTGGATCTGCTGCGGTCGCTTCTCCTGGGGGTTTGGTCCCTGCCTCATGACCTCGACCTCGCTCCCCACTAGTGCAAAGGGCTTGTGGCTGGAGCTCGTCGTTCAGCTTGGCCGCCCCCTCGGTTCCATCCCCAAGGGAGCAGCCGGGCGTCTCTCTGCTTACAGAGAAGGAGGGGGATTATTTGGGATCTATAAGAGTGGCTTTTGTGACCTTGGTCCAGGAGGGACACCCTTGTGGCTCTCCCTCTCGCCGTGCTGCCCTGTCTCCACGGGCAGTGACCCCAACAGCCAGGGACAAACCGTGGTGGGGGCAGAAATTCCTGATTGCTCTCCTGTGGATCATTTTTTAGCTCCAAAGCTGGGTTAAAGGGTTAAAAAGCCAGGAATGGCAGTGACATGGGTTTGTCCCAGCACTGATGCTTCCAGTTCGGGGTGCACCGACCCCAGGAGTTTGTGTGGCTTGGCTGGCTTGAGAGGGAATTGAACAGTCCCAACCCTACCTGTGATTCTTTTTTGCTCTTTCGTGCTTTATTTCTGACCTCTGTGCTCAGAACAAGGGATGTCATCATCGTGAACCCCATGAGGTTGAACAAGGCCAAGTGCAAGGTCCTACACGTGGGTCGGGGCGATCTCTGGTTTCAATACAGGCTGATGGACAACATGAGTGAGAGAAGGACTCGGGGTGCTGGTGGGTGAGAAGCTCGGCACCAGTGCGCTCGCAGCCCAGAAGGCAACCGAGTCCCAGGCTGCATCAAAAGAAACGTGGCCAGCAGGGTGAGGGAGGGGGTTCTGCCCCTCTGGTGAGACCCCGCCTGGAGTCCTGTGTCCAGTTCTGGAATTCCCAACATAAGAAGGAGATGGAGCTGTTGGAACGGGTCCAGAGGAGGCTACAAGGATGATCTGAGGGCTGGAGCACCTCCCGTACGAGAACAGGCTGAGAGTTGGGCTTATTCAGCCTGGAGAAGAGAAGGCTCTGAGGAGCCCTTAGAGCAGCTTCCAGCACTGAAAGGGGCTCCAGGAAAGCTGGGGAGGGACTTTTTCCAAGGGTCTGGAGTGATAGGATGGGGGGGGGTGGCTTTAAATTGCAGGGAGGAAGATTTAGATTGGACATTAGGAAGAAATTCCTCATGATGACGAATCATCATGAGGCCCTGGCCCAGGTTGGCAGGGGTTGGAACTGGATGGGCTGGACGGTCTGTTCCAACCCAAACCGTTGTGTGATTCTAAACACAATGTGCTCAGATCGAGGCAGGATGCGTCCCTCTCCCTGCTTCCCACCGAGGGCCGAGCGGCGGTGCCGAGCGCATCCCGTCCCTCCGTCCTGACTTCTCTTTCGCCCTTTGCCTGTGCAGGGAGAAGCGCGCCCTGCAGGTCAGCGTCACCAACCCCGTCCAGTGCAGCCTGCACGGGCGGAAATGCACCGTCGCCGTGGAGACCAAGATTAACCAATCCCAGCCAGATTTCACCAAGCATCGTTCCGGTTTCATCCTCTGCGTGCCAGGGAATTAGCATCCCCCCTCCTCTGCTTGGCGCAGCGAGCCCGGAGAGCGAGCGAGAGCGCGGAGGGAAGACGGTTTGGGGCCTGGATCGCCCTCCCCACGCCTTGGACTTGGCGAGGGGCTCAACTGGGAGATGCTCAGCTGTGACTTGGTGATGCGCCTAAAAACGAGCTCTAAAGCCAGAACCTGAATTCAGGAGAGGGTTTCACTGCCACATGCAAGGAGGGCTTAAAATAGCCAGTGACCTGTATCCACCCTACAAAACAGGCCAGGAGATCAGGAAGCGCTTCTGAATTATGCAAAAAGAAAGCGATTTTAGGTACTCACACCCTTTCCCATACTGATTTCTCAAACCCTCTCCAGCATTCCTGTCTACATTCCTTGTTTTTGTTGTTGTTAATGTCATTTTTGCAATATTCTGCAGCCTCCACTGGAGGAACCAAAGATTCCCGGCTCAGGAAGGGAGCCTGGTCCCTTGTGATCACATCCCCATGGAACCAGAGCCCGGTTTGGACCGGAGGGCCGGCTTGGCCGCCCTGCGCTCTTCCAGCGCTGCCGGCACGCAGGGGCTGGGATGGGACACGGACACGCGCCTCTAGGCTTGCTGCTTTCCTGCCGGGAGCTCGTTACCCCAGCACGGCAGCCCGGGTGGAGACAGCCCCGCTGCAGGAAGGGTGCGAGATTCACCGTGCAGGGGGGTTATTTTTAACTTCTGTGATGCTTGTGCCTTAATTCCCCTCTCCCATGCCCTAAAATCCCATGGGTTCCCCTTCGGACCCAAAAGCCTTGCTGAATTTTTAGATGCAGCGCGTGGCTCCGTGTTGTCCCAGCGGTGGGATGGGTTGAGCTGGAGACGACGTGGAGCTCGGGGTCCCTCGCTTTGCACTATTTTCCTCTGGGCACGTGTGTCTGTGCCAGGTGAGGGGCAGCAACACAAACCCAACCACAACCCCCCAGGCTGGGCCCCTCCTGGCTGCCGGAGCTGCTGCTGCTGGGGCGTCGGGCACCCCCTCGCCTTGTCTGGTGGCCTCACGCTTCGCCTGCCCCACGCAGATAACCTCGAGCCTGGTGTTTACGGCAGGGCCGGGGGTGCCCAGAGCTCCGGTGGGTCCGAGGCGCCCAGCGTGGTGGGGGCCGCACGTGCCGAGTCCTGGCGCTGCTGGTCAGGTCAGGATTTGCAGCCCCCGCCTCGGGGAGCGCGGCAAACGGGGAGCGCGGGTTTAATTGAGAGTTTTCGGAATTGGGAGGCCTGGAAGAGGCTCTTGGCCCAACGACCTGGGAATGAAAACCTCCCGGAGCCGTGGATGCTGGGTTGCTGCAGCCTCTGGTCCCCACCAGGGCTGGCAAGACCCGAAGTTGAGGGCGTAGAGATGCTCCTGCTCTGGATTTGTGGGACCAGCTCCATCCCGGCCATGCTCATTGCCGAGGAGCCCCCACACCGGACCCACATCCCAGCCCCGGGACGCCCCAGCTCCCGTTTGCATCCTCGCAGGGAAGCAGCAGCAGGAAAAAAGCTGGCATCGCGGTGCCTTCTGTTTGCACTTCTCGCTTCTCCCGTCTGCCGGCCCGGCCGCACTAACCCGCAGGCCACGCAGGGCCAGGAGGTTTAATCAGCACTTTTATCGCTCTCCCTCCAACAAAACGGTCGTTATCGAATCAGGATGGATAAATCGCAGGATCGGGAAATTTCTAACACTACGAGATGGCGATATTGTATGTGAGGAAATGTGTCTTTATAAAATATATTATCTGTTCCTGCTCTGGTTTTATATATATAAATATAAATATATAAAAAATAAATATATATATTCCTGTTTTTTCCCATAAATTAACTATTTCTAAATTGAACTTCGATTTTCAGCCTGGGGCGATGATGCAATGATTGATTGTTTTGGTTTGTTTTTTTTTAAATCGCTGATATTTTAATGTGTAAAAGCAGAAAACCAAACCCTGCTATAATGGACCTGGCTTTGTGTTTACATCATTCTGTAATAAATTAAAAGAAAGAAAAAAAAACCCTCATTTGTCGCATCCCACTCTGGCCGCGCCAGTTCCCACCGCGGCAGCTGATGCTGGAGGGGCAGCAGTTTCGGGGTGCGGGTAACTCGGTTTTTCCCCCCTGGCGCGCAGGGTGCGGGGCTGCTCCTCGCCTCTCCCAGCACCCCGACCCCAGCGCCGCGATGAGACCCGCGGGTGCCTTAAATCCCACGTCCATCCAGGCAAATCCCATTTCCCAGCGGCGCGGGGGGCGCGGGGCTGCAGAAACGAGTCCGCCACGAAGCGCTGCCGTGTAATGGATGGTCAGTGCATTTTTATTTCATCAGCACAGTACAAAAATAAATAAAAATAAGGGGAGGGGATTAAATTACAGGCACACTGAGCCCCATGACACAGCCGGTCAGGTTATAAACCACACATACTTACAAACACACTATACACATACATACAAAAATGAGACAAATATAAATTAATAACAATACCCACCGATTTGGTCAACAAAGATCTACAGAAGAGATTGCACTAAAAAAACGTACGTACACATGTGTCATAGCGGGTCCAATGTACAGCGATGGAGCTTCAAGTGAAAAAAAACTAAGAATAAAAATCAATGGCACGGTGTTTGTCCCCCTCGGCTGCGCGGCCGGCGCCCGACGGAGCAGAACGAACCAGAACCGAACCAGAACCGAGCGGAGAACAGAAAAGGGCAGGGGAACCGCTGGGTCCGCGGGCCCAGAGGACGCGGGCGGTGCCAGCTTTGTGCACGCTCTGACAGCCTCTCTCCTTCACGTTTGTTTTTTTTTTGTTTTGTGGTTTTTTTTTTTTCCTTTTGCTTATTCATTATTGTTATTTTTTTTTTTACGCTTTTGCCTTTTTTTTTTTTTTTCTGAAGACACAAAAACGCTCCCGTTTGCATGCGCGATACCACTGTAAAAGCAACAATGAAAGAATAAAGAAGGGGGTTGTTTCTTTTCCTTCCCCCCCCACCCCAGGTCAGCGGCGGGGGGGGGTGTTCTAGAAGTACTCGTATAGCAGCATGTGGGGTCGGTCCTTGCACACCCAGGAGGGTCCTTCACACCCAGGTGGGTCCTTCACACCTAGGAGGGTCCTTGCACACCCAGGTGGGTCCTTCACACCTAGGAGGGTCCTTGCACACCCAGGTGGGTCCTTCACACCTAGGAGGGTCCTTGCACACCCAGGTGGGTCTTGCACACCCAGGTGGGTCCTTCACACCTAGGAGGGTCTTGCACACCTAGGAGGGTCCTTCACACCTAGGAGGGTCCTTGCACACCCAGGTGGATCTTGCACACCCAGGAGGGTCCTTGCACACCCAGGAGGGTCCTTCACACGGCGCTCGCGGTCAGTGCACGATGGGAACGAGACGTTTCACACGAGGAGGTGGGACGGGAGCGGGGTTTTTCCCCTCACCCAGCCCCGCTCGGGGAATCCGAGTCTCTTCAAATCAAATAAATAAAGGGATGGGGCGGGGGGGGGGGTCCCGGGCGGCTCCGTCCCGTTCCCGGCTGCTCCGCCGCCGCTCAGTCACGATCCGGACGCCTCCGGGGAAGCTTTTAACCCGCTTTTCTCCCCATCGTTTGCCCCGTTTCCCCCCCTCCCCGGTCCTGGGGCTGCGGCCGCCGGTCCTGGGGGAGGATTCGGGGTTCTCCCCCCCCACCCCGGGGCAGCGGCTTTCCCTACCTGGAAAAAAAAACCAAAAAACAAACAAACCAAAGCAAAAAAAAAAAAAAAAACCCCCAGCCCCCCGGGAAGCGCCTCCCGGGGCCGGGCGCTCACCGGTCGAGGCCGATGAGCAGCCGGCCCTTCTCCTCGGCGCCGCTCTCCTTCTTGAGGTCGGCGAAGACCTGCGTGAAGTAGTGCGGGTCGGCGTTGACCTGCAGCATCTTGGGGCTCATGAGGTCGATGATGGAGAGGCAGCGGTCCCAGAAGGCCTCCTTACAGCTCTCCACCAGGAAGGGCTTGAGCGGGTAGGAGATCTCGTTGCCCATGTAGGAGTAGGAGAGGTACAGGCAGGTGAGCAGCACCGCCTGCAGTTCGTGGTCGCTGCCCACCTCGGCCGAGATGACGTCCCGGCACAGCATGTAGAGGAAAACCACGTTGGCGGGGGTGATGAAGCCCTGGTCCTGCCAGCCCTGCAGCAGCAGCGAGCGGTCCACGGAGCGCAGCCAGAGCACGGGGTCGGTGGGCGAGAGGTGCTTGAGGCGGTAGCAGCGGCGGCACAGGAACTCGCCGAGGCAGCGCAGCAGCTCGCTCGTCGACGCCTGAACCACCACGCGGCGCGGGGTCGCGGCGGCGGCGGCGGCGGCGGCGGAGGCCGGGGGGGGCGGGGGGGCGGCCGGGGGCGCCTTCTGCGCGGAGGCGAGGGCGGCGGGGGGCGGCGGCGGCGCGAAGGTGGCGAGGTTGGCGCAGGAGAGCGACTTCTTCAGGTTCTCGTTGTTGAGGTGGGTCACGTTGCTCTGGTAGCCGCCGTTGGGCTGCACCTTCTTGGAGCTCTTCTTCTTGGCCGAGACGGCGGCGATGCGCTTCCAGGGCAGCACCGAGATCAGCGAGTGCCGCTTCAGGCCCTTCTCCTTGGCGTTCTTGCTGTTCTGCACCGCCGTGTAGTGCCCCACGGTGCCCGCCCCCTCCTCGAACAGCGGGGCCTTCCGGTAGCTCGGCGACAGCGACAGCACCGTGCCCATGGCGCCGGCCGCCCCGGCGGGCCCCGCCGCCCCGGACCCGCCGCTCCCGCCGCCGCCGCCGCCGCCGCCGCTCCGCGCCCGCCCCGCCCCGCGCGCTCCCGCCGGCGCAGTGCGCGCCCCCGCGCCGCCCCGGCACGTGCGCCCGCGCGCGGCCAATCGCGGCCCCGGGCCCGCCCCCGCGCCGCCCGCGGCCAATGGAGCCCCGCCCCCCGCGCCACAGCCCCGCCCCCCGCGCCCCGGCAGCCAATGGGGACGCGCCCCCGAGGGCTAAGCCCCGCCCCGAGGGACACCGGCCACGCCCCCTGGCTCATGCCACGCCCCCGAGCCGCCCGCAGCCAATGGGGCCGCGCCCCCGAGGCAAAGGCCGCGCCCCGCAGCCAATCAGAGCCCGGCCAGGCCCCGCCCCCGCCGCTCTGATTGGCTGCGGCCGGACGGGGATTTTAAGGCCCGGTTCGGGGTTCGGGCCGAGCCCCGTCCCGCTGTCCCGGTCCCTCTGTCCCAGCCCCGTCCCGCTGTCCCCGTCCCTCTGTCCCAGTCCCGCTGTCCCGGTCCCGTCCCGCACCGGCTCCTCCACGCCAGCCCGGGACCTGCCCTTCGACAAACCTCCAAGCGCCGCGCGGTGGCCCCGGGCGAGGTGGCCCCCCGAGGGGCCGCAGCGGGGGGGGCGGTAAAGAAACGTCTCACTCCGGGTCAAAGCCGCCGCTCTCCCGGGACACGGCCGGGCGGGCCCAGACAGCGCGTTCCAGCGCCTCGAGGGCGATGCGGGCAAAGCGGATGCTCAGCAGCCGGATCGTAGAAGCACCGGGCTGGAAAAGACCCACCGGATCATCGAGCCCGACCATTCCTATAAACCACTAACCCATGTCCCTCAGCGCCTCATCCACCTTAAACCCCTCCAGGGAAGGGGACTCAACCCCCTCCCTGGGCAGCCTCTGCCAGGGACCAATGACCCTTTCTGGGAAAAATGTCTTTCTGATGTCCAGCCTGACCCTCCCCTGGTGGAGCTTGAGGCCATTCCCTCTCGTCCTGTCCCCTGTCACCTGGGAGAAGAGCCCAGCTCCCTCCTCTCCACAACCTCCTCTCAGGGAGTTGCAGAGAGCAATGAGGTCTCCCCTCAGCCTCCTCTTCTCCAGGCTAAACACCCCCAGCTCTCTCAGACGCTCCTCTTCTTCTCCAGCCCCCTCACCAGCTTCGTTGCTCTTCTCTGGACTCGCTCCAGAGCCTCAACATCCTTCTCGTGGTGAGGGGCCCAGAACTGAACACAGGATTCGAGGAGCAGATGGAGCAGTTTGGAAGAAGAAGCAGGACTCAGCCGCCTGCCTGGCCCCAATCCCGATCCAAAGGCAGCCCGCCCCGGGAGCAGCTCCAGAGCGAGCCGGGATACAGATCCTGTGAAGACAGACTTGTCCCAAAGCACCCAGCAAGCTCTACATCCCTTTGCAGTGCGTCTGACCAGCACAGGAGCTGGTTTTTGAAGTGGTCCCCCCAGGTCCATCCTCCCCATTAACGCCTTGGGAAGCTTTTCTCCGCCACGATCCAGAAGGGACCCTGCAAGTCCAGCCCGAGCAGCACTGCTGCTACCAAGAAATCCCTTCATCCGCCAACACAACCTGGACCCAAGCAGCATGAAACACCTCTGGGCAAGAGCCTGCTTTTCCAGTTATGCCTTCTGAAGTTCTGGCCAAAAGGCTTTAACATCAAGCCATTGGAGCTTTTTTTGGCCCTAATTTTAGTATACGTGGGGATGTGACGCTCAGAAAACCCCAGCTTTCCACAGGCAATTGAACGGCTCGTGCAATTACACCCCCTGGACACCACGCAAGGAGCCACCTCAGAGCCAGTGTCACCACACAGAGGCTGTGTGGCCCTTGCTCCTGGTCCACGCTCCATCTCAGCACAGAGGTCGGTCTGCTCCCCGTCGTTACCTGCTGGGTCAGGACCAATCCTGTCCCCTTTGAAGGGATGCTGCCAGAGCTGGATACTATTCTCAATGAGGATCATCTCAGCCATCTCCACCTTTCTCCACCTCAGGACCTTGCGTGCAACCATCACTACTGCCTATACAAGCTTCCGCTCCGCTTCCACAAATTAATTCCTCCTCATCCACCTATAATCAGTAACCTAAACCCACAAGTCCTGCCCACCCACAGCTAAGCAGCCCCAGAGAAAATGCTACTTTAGCGGCCAGAGCTGCTTTTGGGAAGTCCATTACCAACCTATTTATGGTTCCAAAAAGCCATTAAGAATGCCCTTCCGCTGCAATCCAAGCATTGTGCAAGAGCAGGAATCAAGTCCTTCCCCTTGTCCTGCCTGCAAGGCTGGGTTCCTTTCCAAGAGAGCTGCCCCAGCCCGATGGAGTCCAAAACGCACGGGGTTTCAGACACGGAATCAAAGATGCTGATCACATTCCAAAGCACTCTCTAGCCTTAAGAATCTACGCATGCTGTGGGACCCACCTCGAGACCCTCCACTGCAGCACTGGGGCACGTTCAAGAAAGGCCAGAGGTACAAGAGGTGTAATTAATTTTCCATTGTAATAACGATGATGGCAATAACAACGTTATAACTTCATTTGAATCATAGAATCACTTGGTTGGAAAAGACCTTTGAGATCAAGCCCAGCTGTACCTGTCCACTACTAAACCATCCCCGAGGTTGGCAGAACTGAAACTTGCCGTGCCAGGAACAGGTCAAGATCCATAAATCTTTAGTGACGCTACTTAAAACATGGTCCCAGTCTCAGAAACATCCCCATTGACAACACCCTTCTGAGCTTGCGATGCAATCTGCTCTTTCTTAAGTGAAGGGAGAATCCATGGATTGCGTCCAGCGCTGGCCCCGGCAGCTGATGACAGGAGACTGGGCTTTGAAAAAAAAATCATTTTATTGGAACTCATCTGAACATCAGATATACCTGGTGTTGGTTAGCAAGAACCGTTTGTACATTTGATATTGATGGTGCCAAAAACCCAAACAGTGACTGACCGGATGAGATGGGAATTCAAATAAAAACAAAAATAAGATGTCGGAGAGGTTAAAATGTGAATGGAAAGCAGAGAAGTCAGCCAGTCTAAGATTCAGTGTGAAGGCAAAAATCTTTCCTGATAAAACAGAACCCTTTTACAAAATATAAATTTTGTAAGAAAAACGTGGAGAGGGAGAGAGAGACGTAGGGGAGAGGAGAACTAAAGAGTCATGGGACAGAGATGCAGAAGCTTACACTGCCCAAATGGCATTAAAACCTAGCTAGTGACCTCACCGTGATGAAACATGCTGGATACACCGGGCTCCCCCCCTGATGACTTTGAAACGGCGACGAGGAGGCTCCCCAGCAAGTGCTGCACGAGGTTATTCCAGAAGGGCCACCCTGTCTCACCTCAGACACTGAAATAACGACAGGCTGGCGCAGCAGCAATAAATAACGACAGCCTGATGGGCGCCCGGCAGCAGCTCGCCTCCCCGTCGGAGCGTGCCCAGCTCCCGCAGCGAGGCAAGGGCTCGGGGAGCACCCGCTCTCCTCATCTTCCTACCAGTGCAGGCTGGGGGGGAACGATAAAACATTTAAAATCTAGTCTATTTGAAAACAATAGCATGCAAGACAGGTCTCCAGGGGAAACCTGCACTGTTCCCTTCACTAGAAACTGGCCGAATGGGCTGGACAGTGGCTGCAGCCGCCTCGAGGCTTCTGGCTGCACGGGGTGGGTTTGGGCTAGCATAGCACAATGACAATTCTGAAGCAGTTCCTCAGCCTTCAGGAAAATCATTATGGAGCTGCTTTTGAGGGGATCTGAGGCCTTTAAGATTTAAAAATAAAGCAGCAGTCTCTACATTTGGGGTTTTTTTTGGTTCAGTACAAATGGAATCAACTTGGCTGCTTATACACCATCAGTAAGTCTCAGATTTGGGAGCAGAGGGAGAGATGAAACAAACTTGTTTTGGGCACCTACGGGTAACAAAACTTTGTCCCTGCTTAACTCTCTGCCATCCCTCAGGAAGTGGAAAGCACATGTTTAGGTAGTGTAAGCCTTTTTCCTTTTATTTAGAATACCCTCTTTGTTTAAACAATGTTCCCCCCCCAAGATACAAAGTTCGGCCAGTAAAGATTACATGGAAACTGGAACACGCATCGTATGGAATACAAGATGCACTGGATGAGGAAGTTTAAAAACTTTCCGAGCGAAAAGTAGAACAAAGGAAAAAAAAAGTCTCCTAACATTTTCCCAAAGGTTTCACTCTCCTGTCACACACACTCTCCAAATGACAGCTAGCAAATTCAACTCTGCAAGAGAAAACAGAGCCACGTCAATCGAGAGGAGAGAAAACGAGCCTCGAGGACACAAACCACAGCCCGGCCTGCGAGGAGCGATGGGTCCGGAGCGGCTGCGGCCTCCAGCTCCTGCCTCCACTCACCTATGTTAGCTTCTTGGCTTTGTTGTAGAGCGAATCCACTACTTTGCTCATATTCTGAATAGTTTCAAGGGCAGCTTCGTAAGTTTTGTCTACGGGGGGTTCGTCGAAGATGATCAGGACTCCCTCGCCTTGGTCAAGGATGCCTGCGGACACAAAGCCGCGGTTACTGGGGTACCGCTCAACAGATTGCATCTTCCAGACAGCAGGTATTTAGGGATCTACCCGGCAAATGGCTGTGTTGGTCTGGAAGGTGGTCACGTCAACACGTGACTGGCCAACTGGCTTTTGTCTCGACTGCATCAACCAGGGGGAAAAAGTCCTGGAGAGGAGCCTGAGAGGACATCCAGGAGATGCTTATGCCTGCACATTCCCTAACAGCTACCTTCCAACTCGAGGCTTCTGTGCCCAGCAGGATGGCTCAGCACAATGTCGGAGGAAGTGAAAAAGAGAGTAATTTTATAATTAAACTCTTTGCAGGTGCCAGACAGGCACTGTCAGTGGTTCCATACTTTCTGAGCTGTTCTCCAAACAACATGCTCTTTCAGACATTCATCTTGCTCACTTACATCAGGAGGGCTTTCTAAACTAACGCTGGGGACGCTGTAAACAAGAACAGAGCTGTTTCCTCCAGGGCTTATGAGAGAAACGGCCTCCTGTGGTACCAGACAAATCCAGACCCCATCAGTCATGCTCTGTGGGTGCCTTCCACCAACACTCAACCTGCTCCTGAAACAAGCCAGTCGGGAAAGGTGACTGCGTACTCCAAGGCAGAAGAGCACATTGTTGCTAGATGCCCACTAGTGGGTATTGGATGCAGTCACGGCAAGCAAGGACTTAACAGCAGTTTCTGATCTGTGAGAAATTAATCCTCAAGCTTAATGAAGGCAGATGGAGCAGTAGGAACAGGCTTCATGACAGCAGAGTAATGAATAAACCCACCGCTCATGTCTCTTCCCACAGCACTTATTAAGCCACGTGCCCACCGCTCAAAGCGGAGCCAAGAGGTCTGAGGACAGTCAGGGTTCAAAGGGGCTGTGGTGGAGAAGAATTGGCCCACGTGCTTACAGGAGACCTGGCCTCAGGTGGCAAGGCAGGCGGGACTGAGGGATGCACAGACTCACCATGAAATTTCTTGTCCAAGATCATCTGTGACAGTTTCCTTTCTACCTCAGCCTGAAATTGAAGCAGAAAAATGAAAAGTCTCCCAGAACTACATACAGACATGTGAATTTTACTGCTCCACACTCAACAGCCCTGGTGGGATACGAACACTGCTTAAAAGCAGCTATCTTATCACTGGGCATGGTGTCAGCATCTTGCATGCTGCTTTGACACTACCACACGCTTTAGATGACATCGGAAATTAAGCAGTAGCTTTTAATGCTGAGAGCATCAAGGCGTCTTGCCCTCCCATTCCCCAGAAGGCGGCGTATCTGTCATTCCATACAGGCGCTACTCGTTAGGGATCTGGAGCATCCCAGCTTGGCACAGCGAAGATTTAGCCAAGTGCTGGCCAAGCTTCATTTAAGCTGCTCGGTAGCGAGCTGACCTGCTGCCCAGTGCCTGGACTTACACTCTCTGGACAAAGGACTCAGAGTTGCAGTGCAGAGACAACTGCAGTCCAGCTCTTACTCAAACTGTGTGTAAAACACCAAGGGAAACACTAGGCAAGGACTGCACAGACACAAAAGGGGGACAGCTGATGGAACGACCATAACCGCCAAGCTCAGGGTGCCTCCCAACCCTAAGCTCAGGACATTTTCCAACCCCTGGCCTTCAGGGCAGTCCAGGACAAAAGCACTTAGATGTGCAGCTGGCTGTAGATTACCGTGTATTCTCCTACAGCGTCCTGTGGTTGGGGTTGTCTGTAAAGCAGTTATTGCAGGAGTCAACGTGACATATACATCCCTAACGAAACTCCAAACAGGCGATCAGGTGGATCCTCTATTTTAAGGAACTAAGAAAGCCTTCTCTGGGCTCCACAAGGATTAAATGCAGGTCAACAGGGAAGACTGAGCTGGTCATAACATGAGCTGCTACCTCAGCAGAGGAAAACCTGTCTGCTTGCTAACACACAAAGCAAAACCCATGGGAAGGAAGGTGAATGTTACAGCAAAGCCTAGCGCAGGGGAAGCCTCTCCAATGCTGCCTGGAAACTGTGTTAAAGTGAGGTTCCACAGAGTGGCACTTGCTTGTAAATGCTATGGACCTGATCTATCAGATTTAATAGCCTATATTTACTTCCCAGTGCCAAATGCCATTTGACCTCAATTCCTCTGCCTTCTTAAGACATGCCACTGATTTCTAGTGGTGCTCTTACCTTTGAGAGCTTGATGAGGCTGGATATGTGTTCAATCTACAAGAGAGACCAACAGAGTTAAGTAAACCTCTAGCTGTACTTTTGTCACACAACACAGAGGTATAGGGCCCAAAGGACTCCGGCCTAAAAGTCTCCAGTGGCTTTCTCCGCTTTGCTCCCCTCTCTCTGCATGTCCTTCAGACTTCAGATCCAACTTTAACTGGAGATGGTCTAGACACCTAAAGCCATTTCACTCTGAAACATGAAATAACATTTTTTTCCCTGAGATGATTACAGCTTTATCCACACCCCGCCAGAGCCCTTAAAACCCAAACACTACCTTCGGTGTTAAAAGCATGTCCACCTTCCAGTGTGTATAAATGAAATAGGTAGAAAGAGCAATGACTCCGAAACATGGTTTTCCAAAGTTCCCCTCAGACCCTTCCTTATTTTTCAGCTGAACATGATGAACCCTGAGCTCTGGAAGAACTGAGCAGCTCTAAGTGAGAGGTCTTCTGTACGGGAATAAGTCCCTCATCCACCAACACCAGGGGACAGAGGTGCCAGCACATCAGTGTGCTTGCTGCTAACGCTCACCTGTACTCTGGAGAAGGGCTCAATGACTCTGATCAGATTCTGTTCCAATAAGTTATCGTAGAGCTTAGCCAAGTGGGTGTTTATGATGGGGTCGTCCCTGAGTTCCACCTTGTAGTCTGTCAGAGCCTGCGGAAGAGATGGTGGAAACAAATACTTCAGGGAGCAGCAGGTCTCCTGTCCTCGCAGTCCTGATATGAAAGTCTTGCCTCCCAGCCCAGCAAAGCATCAGTGGTGAATCCAATCCTGTAACTCAGCTAAAAGGCCCCGAGGTCAGGATAGCCGCACAGCCTTTCAAGCACTGTGCACAAGCATCTATCTTCTTTCCCTTGCTGGAGCTTAGCCAGCCAGCATCTCTGATTTACACTCAGAAGACAGCATGACAGGATTGTTCCCTGACATGGGAATCCTCTCTGTTACCTCTGCAGTGTTCTTGCTGAAGCCAAGACAAATTTAGGAAGACACAGCACCCATTGAACAGCACCAAAAGTACAGGAAATTGCTTCCAAGTTCACTCTCCATTTAAAAAAGGAAAACTAGTTTCAAGCAAGCTCCTCTTGCAAAAACCAAACTGCCTGATTATTGTGAGGTATTTGCTTGACACACTGTTGCTTTCTATGAACGACTTCATGGTTTCCTGCTGTGGCATGCAGCAGCTCCTACAACGTTCCAAACCAAAATGTTTTGCCCAGCCAGCCCCTGTTTTCTGTCTCCTGACTCACCTTTTCAAAGTCTGCCAGTGACCGGTTCTTACTGGCCTGTGCCACACATTTTAACGCTTCTGTCTGCGGAGAAAGAAAACGAGAGCAGGTTATGTTTCTGGATTTCTAGCTATTATGCCAACTGTGCAGTACACTCAAAACGTGCTTCAGAAGCAAAGCGGGAACGTTCCTTTTGCCACAGAGCCGTGTCAGTGTTACTGCGACGCAGGCAGAGTAAGAACAGCTGCTAAGCAGCAGAACGTGCAGAGCAGCTGCAGGAGTCAGCATGGAATCGGCTTCACAGAAACAAAGAACTCTCAAGTTCTACAAAGTTGTAGAACACCAGCTGCGGTTCTCATCAGGTTGCAGGCTGGGAGCAAGTTTGATACAACTTTGAAGGGAAGCGCACGTTTTGGCAAGCGCTTAATGAGCGTGGCCATGCTCAGCTCTGAAGCCGTGCTTCTCCCCTTCAGCACCCCACACGTCTTCTGCTGAGCCACAAATCCTACGGCTACCCTATCACAGAGAACATCACCAAGTGTTTCTTGTCTGCCCAGCAGCAGCTGAAACAAAGCAAATGCCTCAGCCACAACCAAACCACCAGATTTACACTAAGCAGAGAAGTAACACCACTAGAAGAACAGCTTCCAAGTGCACGAGGGAAGCAGGAGAGGCCAGTGGCCCACCGTGCATGAGGTCCAGGTTCCTGCTACCAGCTCTCCTGCTGACCTGTCCCCAGGGCTGTTTGCTTTCTCCTTGCTCCCTAAGCTCGGTTTCCACAGCTGCCACAGTAACTTGTGATCGCTGCTGTCTCAGGAGGACGGTGTGGGGAACAGCTGAGATTCCCCCCACGGTGCACTGCCCTCCTGCTCTGAAAAGGAGCTTCCAACCCAGCTGTCACTCGGCAGAAGAGGATGAAGCAGGACCAGGGCTGCTCTTTGTGATCCAGCAGGGATAACACCAGGATATCCTCACTTTAGACTCTTTTCTACGCACATGCGCTCACTGAGCTCTATTAAACAGCTTCCCCAATCCTCTGTGAGGTAGGTGAGCATTAGCTCCTGCGTCAAAGCAAACAGTCGGCTGACCAAAGCTGCCAAGGGCATCAGCATGTAAGCCTGGTTCAGACCCTGGCACGTTTGGCTTTTAGCCCTGTGCTTTATATAAGCACCCCTGGATTTAATACGGGGGTGGCATTCACAGACTGGCAAGCTAACAGGTTAGAATAACCAGTTGATTTAACGGCTCCCCAGCTGCTTGGCTTCCACCTTGCAGTCATCTAGGTCTCAAGCTGCTCAGCTACACTCCTATGAATGGATTTTCAGGACTTGCTACAACACAAGTGAAAACAGTGAATAACTCAGATTTAAACACATCAGATCCATGGCTGCCAAGCGGTTGATGAGGGCTGAGACAGGAGCACCTTACAGCATTAGGAGCTCATTGAGAGAGCACGGAGGAGAAAAAAAAAGAGAACGAATTGAGCAGGCCAGCTTCTCAGGTGGTGAAAAAATCACTGTGTTCCCTTTGAAGGCAATTGGCTTATGGTAATCACTTAGGTTACTTTAATCAGTTCTGGATCTTGTTCAGGACGCTCAGAAGTGGAGGGTATTTTGGTAAGGAAAGACCAAAGGAATTGACAAAAAGAGTAATACAATATTCCCAGAGACAATAGGAAGATAGAAAGGACTACATTTCCATACCTGCCTTCCTGCATACCGCAGAGCAAGCTTTCCGCTCACTAACGCTTGCACATCTTCTGGGCTGGGGAGGGGAGGGAAGGGAAGAGAGCATTTATTCAACAGCACGGTCAGCTTAAATCTAAGCATGCCTCGAAAATTCCCAACTGAGAGCAAATCACTACAATTCAAATAACTTTGTATCAGAAGCATCGATTAAGTCATAAATAAAGTCAAAGAGTAAAGCCTGTCTGCTTGAGTTCTTTCATGAGTTTAGAGGCCGATAAACAAAAAGCCTTTCCCATTTAAATGTAGGAAGTGTTCATCGCAGACCCATTTGTCACGTACATGTTCAGCATGATTTTGCACAGCAACATGTATTTCAGTGCAGTGATGGCTTTTGGGTTGTCAATTGAATCGTATCCCTCAAACGCCTCATAAAAATACGAATAGGCTGTTTTCCAGTCCTTCTCTTCTGCTGCATGGATAATACCTGTTGAGAGGAACAAACAGGCAGGCATGAGAGTTAATTTGGAATGGAACTGGGAAAGGACAAACAATTCAGTTGCCGGTGCTTTGTCTGGGGCTTCATTAAGGGGAATCCTTTCTCTCTAGCAGAAGAACATTCATGTCCTCTCTTAAGGGGACATATTAAGACAGACGAGTTGAGGGCACTTAAGGTAAGTGCCTGCAAATCGGGTCAGGAACAGCGCTGCAGTTACACTAACACAGAGCAACACTGCAAAGCCCAGGGAGCCCAAATCCCCCACCACCGGCGGAGGCTGAAAACACGTGTGTCAGGAGCAATATAATTACAGCTGACCCAGTCCTGAGGCAGCGGGGCAGACTTGTAGGCATCCTGAGGTACCACCTAGCATAGCTGTCTGTGGTTGACTCAGCAAAGAACAAATATTAGTCAATTGATGCATCGTGACAAGTCCTAGACTTCTCCTGAAGGGCTTTACCTGACTGCATGTCTAACGCCGCTTGCAGCTTCGGTGGACAGTAAATTGCGTTGGCCGTAGTCCGCGCAGAGGTTAAGGCTGCTCTTGCTTTTGGCAGGTTGCTCAGGGCATGGTAAGTCTTACTTTCTAACAGTTGCACTTCCACCAGCAATGCCTTGTCGTCCATCTTTTTCAGTTCCCGAAGAAGCTGGGAGCCTGGCAATGGGAAAGAATGAGAACCTTTGTAACCTGCTCCACATTGACAACTTCCCAAACCAAGCCTTTCCAGGTGACATCCTTGTCCCCGGCAGCAATCCTGGCTTTGAGGAAAGGAGGCTGAGCTTATACAACCTGTTCTTCCAACAAGGAACAAAGGAAGGGAAATAATAGTAGGTCAGTGTTGATCCAGAGTTGGAGAAGAATGAACCAGTTGTGTGTTAAGAGGTGGAAGAGGCCTCTGGGAACACTTGGTGTGTGGACAGCACAGCTCTGCCGCCTCATCCTGAGCAGCAGAAACACTTGAGGAAGTCAGGGATGGGGCAGGCAGTTCGGATGGTCGCTCTGGTAGCCCCTCCCCAGGTGACAGCGTGATTCACCACTCACACTCAGAGCTCCGAGCAAACCTGAAGTCCTGCCTGTTCCTGCACCATTCCCCTATGGTGAGGCCTGAGGATTTCCAAGCAACTCCTAAGGATATGGGATGAGGAATGTTTAAGCACAAGACATCTACAGATCAGACTTAGGAAGTAGGAGCGGACAGCCTAAGAAATGCCTGGATGAAGAATCAGCCTCAGAGGAAAGTTTTCCCCTTCTTTCCGCCCCGCTACAAACTGAAGAGCTGACGTAGGGTGAACAGAGATGAACCTCATCCTTATTTGCTGTTTCAGAAGCTGAAAACCACAGCTGAAATTGCCTAACAGTAGCACCCTCTCCCCAGAACCATCCTGCAGAGACTCCCTGCTTGCACCCGTAACAGCGTCTGGGCCAGCCACACGCCACTGCTAGCGCACAGCACTGACACTGCAGTAGCGCTTTCAGAGAGACTGTCCTGTAGGTACAGACCTTCACAACTTCTCAGGCTGTACCACCACCATTAATTAACTTAATTAAGCATAGGTTTGGAGCTTGGACTCAAATAAATTTAAACCTGAGTTCATTATATATCCGTATGCAAACTAATTATATTTTGATATTGAATTCCATGTACTAGAGCACTTAGCCAGATATTCCCATGGGATACGAGTCACCCTGGTGACCATGGTCATGACACATGCTTTTGTCACCACTGCTCAAGCAGTGACAGGTCCCTGGTGAGGCATCACTGCTGCCTGGGGAAGCCCTCCTGTCCGTGTCAGCGCAGTCGTCCCTCAGCCTTGCTCACACCTGCACCGAGCCGGTGGCGCAGGCTGTACAAACACCCCTTCACCAGCTGAAACCTCATCTTACATCACCGCAGTCATTTGCAAAATGAGTATTTGAAAAGCACCACAGGGAGCTGGCCATGTAGGATGACCTGCTTCACTCTGCCTTGTAGGAGAGTTCACACAGTTAATTACCATATCTCAGGTGGTGCAGAAGCAAATTCTTAAAGCCTTTACACCGCTTCACACAAGCTTGTCTGATCACATCAGAGAGTGCAGGAATAGGACGAGGGGGAGCAGTTTTCAGCTGAAAGAGGGGAAATTGAGATGAGATCTTGGGAAGAAATACTCTCCTGTGAGAGTGAGGAGGCCCTGGCCCAGGCTGCCCAGAGCAGTGGTGGCTGCCCCATCCCTGGAGGTGTTCAAGGCCAGGTTGGACGGGGCTTGGAGCAACCGGATCCAGCAGGAGGTGTCCCTGCCCATGGCGGGGGGGTTGGAACTGGATGGGCCTTGAGGTCCCTTCCAGCCCAAACCATTCTGTGGTTCTATGATACATCCTCAGTGCTTTGCCACCTCCTGGCATTGCTACTGTTCATATTATGGCCATATTTAAGCAAAATGAAGCAAGCTGTAGGTTTTCCCTACAGCCTCTCTGACTACAGCAACACACCACATATATTTCAGCAGGAGCCAAACCTGGCAGCCTTCAACGGGATACAGCTCCTCTCTCCTTCCAAAATGATTTCAAATGAGTAAATGGTGAGAACAAAGAGATCTCCAAAAGCTTTGATAACCAAGCTATAGCAAAAAATGGCAGCACTGAGAAATCAATGCTCAAGTCCTACAAAACTTATCGAAGAGCGTGAGGTAGTTGACTGGTGAGAACAAAGAGATCTCCAAAAGCTTTGATAACCAAGCTATAGCAAAAAATGGCAGCACTGAGAAATCAATGCTCAAGTCCTACAAAACTTATCGAAGAGCGTGAGGTAGTTGACCATTTCCCTTGCCAGCCTCGAGAGAGATGTCGAAACGTGAACCAGCACCACCACCTAGTGGGAGACTCACCCAGCTGCAGCGCCTCCTGGTACCGCTTGGTATCGAAGTACAGAGAGACGAGACGAGCCTACGGAACGGAAAAGAAAGTCCTGAGAGGAACGCCAGAGAAAGAGAACAGGTTTATTCCGTCAAATGAAGCTTTATGTTCTTATCTGAACGGACTTAACTAAATTAGCTTGCATTCAGTTCCAGAGAGACTCATGGCTGCCCCATCCCTGGAGGTGTTCAAGGCCAGGTTGGACGGGGCTTGGAGCAACCGGATCCAGAGGGAGGTGCCCCTGCCCATGGCAAGAGGTGGAACTGGATGGGCTTTGAGGTTCCTTCCAACCCAAATCATTCTATGATTCTATGACAACATCTACTCCTTGGAAGAGTGGCTGGATCCAAACACAATTGGTAAAATCCTGCCTGTTCGAGGCAAGTCACTAATTTAGGGTAATAGCTATCACCTGTCCGTTACATGTACAAAGTTCTGGAGAACATATTACAAGCGCTCTACTTTTACAGGATTAAATCTGATGAAGAGAAGCAGTTATTACCAAGGTTTGGGACTGCAGTGCAACATACCTCCAGAGCCTGGCGTAGGAAAGTCCTCTTCTCTGATTTGGCCCATTCAATACACTCTAAACACAGGTCAACCTTAAAGGGAGCAGAAAGAAATGTGTAAAGCCTTCTGCTGCCCCTCTTTAAACAGCAGCATGCTTCAATCATTTCCTACAAAGCAACAGAAATACAAAGCCTGAATCTCCACAATGCGGTTTAAGGAAATAAATCATTCCCACTTTAACAACAGCACTTGAGATCAGCTCTGCTTTAAAAGGAGCCTGGAGATGAGCCTCCATGACCAGTGCTGACCCCACAAGTCTCTCAAGGACACCTTTAATATTACCAGGCACAGCATAGTTCACTGCTGGTGAAAACCACAGCTCAAAAGTGATGTTATGTGACATCTCTTCAACAAGGACTCACTGGTAACCCCACACTTGAAACTGATAGAGGCGCTGCACGAAATTGTACAGAGCACCATGCTTAGCACTTAGCATTTTCATATCCTATTTGCTAGGTGAACTTCCTGCAATCTGTGACAACATTCACAGAATTATTCTGCTTCTAATACAAACTGCAAGAGAAAGTGAAGTTCAGAAGGCAAATGAAAGTTTAGTTTAAGCTTTAGCCATCACAAAAAAAAAAGCAACAGACCAGCACCTTCAGTGATTTTCTAATGCATCTGGCTTCCAATAACTTTTTCTGACCACCAGGGACAATCCTGCCACAGTGGAATACGAAAATAAAGATTTGGCTTCTGAAGTTTCACCAGTAAATCTTACTGCTGGAATCCTAACAGCATTTCTTAAACAGATGTGTGTGTTTCAAATAAAAATATCTGGATACAGAGAACTAGTGCTGCCTCAGGGCAAGGGACAGACTTTGAGGTTTGTTCCTGTGTGTTTTGTACCATTTCATTCAGCCATAGAAGAAAATGTATTTTCAATTCCTCTAGAAAGAAACGAAAATGAAGTGCACATGTTTTAGGGACTAAATATGTTAGAACATGTGTGTTCTTTGGCAGCATAAAGTGACAGAGGTGCTGGGCTCCACTACCGACAATGGAGTTGGGCGCCAGTTGGTATGCAACACTGGATGCTTTATCCATTGCTTCAAAGTGAAGTAAGGGAACCCAATGGCTTCTTGTATTTTTAAGACTGCTGAGATTTCCTTGGTGAATAAAGCAGTGATGTTCCACCGCAATTATAAGCGGCAGAGGGGGCCAATTTAGTACTGGTCAGTAACATAAAATAAGTCACCCTGAGGCACTAGGCTCAGGAACACCTTTTCCCAAGATCTCTGGATGGCAGCTCTTTTTGGACCAGGTCTGGAGCTCTTCTACCCTGAAGGGCTTGTCAGCTCCTCATCATTGCGTATTAAACGGGGACGTTTTATGAAAAGCCATTATGAAGTTGCAATTTATTGCACAGTGATAGCTGGAGCATTAGGAGCTCGAAGAATCTCTATTTCATTGCTTTACTGGGCTCTTGGGAGTCATCTTAATATATGTTACAACAAGGAAGCAAACGTCCCTCCAAACACTTCTGAGGCACTGAAAGTATTCAGGATCACCACATCAAGAACCTCAAAGGTTTAGGTGCCGTAATTCCTTAAGGTTTTGGGTACTGAATATGCTTGAAAGTGAATGTTCTGACTAACTGGGCCCCATTTCCATCACTGTTACTCCAAGTTCTTCCCCTGCAATAAAATGCCACCTTTTGGGACTGCATCAAATACCATCCCTTATATCAAGTTATCTTTAGAAGAAATCTGAAGCCACTTGTTCCCTGCTGGCTCCTTTAGGGGTTCCTTCTCCCTTGCACATCCCACTCGGCTTCCCTGAATCTCTTCTGTTAAAGGACAGGGGCAAAAGATCCTGTCTGTCACCATGTACCTGATACATAAGAGCTGAGCAGCAAATGAAACCTGAACCAAAGGACGATACTTCTACACTAATTTGGCAAACGAGAACGTCACCTGCCTCTCAATAGAGCAAAACCTCTTCTAGACACAATCTGCCCATTGCCACGTGTACGGGTTGACGTGGGCACTTTCCTCACCCTGCTGCGCAGGCCCGTCCTGGCTCCCCTTTCCATCGAACAGCTTTGATGTGTCAGTACAACTGACACCACTGCAGGCCAGTGCCATGTGTAAGCAGTTCCTCACCATTTACATCCCTCTCCCATTCCCAAATAATCTACAAATCTCAAACAAAAGAAAGAAAAGAAAAAGAACTGTATTTTAGGGAGCTAATGAGACCAGAGGAAATCCTGACTGCGGGCTATCTTAGACCAAATGGGTTTTCCAGTGGAGAATCTCACCCAGTGGGAGCAGTTTACACTTGGTAACTGTAAAACGTTACCCACTCCTGCTCCCAGAGTAACTTCCACGCCCACTGTACAGTAAGATATCCCCATGCAATGCATCTTTGTGTCTCCAGACGAGAGATCCTAAGCAACACCATCTCATCCTATCAACTACTGGGCGGGCCTTGAGCCCCCACTCCTCCAGCTCTGTGCCATCACACGCTGCCCCACCCCTCTGCTTGGCTGAGCTTCTGGAGCAGGCGTAGGACTTTCCCCTCTCCTATCCCAACACTGATCACATCACACACCCTACAGCGAGTAAACCGAAGAGAAATGGCCAGGGTGAGAGTTACTGCAGCAGGATGAGGCTTGCAGAAAAACATGGTTAGGAGTGAATTAAATTAGATAATGTTTTATTAATAGAATATATCCAAATGCGTTAAATGAATGTTTCCTGACGTGAATAATGCTTCACTGTGAAGCAAAGTAGGTCAGAGAATGGTGTTACAGGCTTTTGAGGAACAGAGTATTGCTGGAACTTCAGTCTCACCTCCTGTCCTGTGGCTGCCTCCATATCAAGGAAGAGATCGAGCAGGGATCGGACTAGACGGGCTGCCTTGGCTTTGCTGATGGAGTTCAAGAAGGGTCGAACATACTTCAGGAGTCCTCCCAGCTCTGTGGACAAGAAAAACGAAACTGTGAAACACAACCATGCAGCCAGGAGTTTTACCGCAGCCAGAGGACCCAGCACATCCATACACAGCAGCATTTATTACACCACACATTTTATAAGCAGTCTCTCAACAGCATTTACTGGGAAAGAGTGATAAACATTACCTGAAGTAAACATGCCTCGCAGTAAACACGGGGACGGGCAGAGGTGACGGCTGGGCTCCAGTCCTACCCACATAGCACAGGCTTCCCATTACTGCAGCTCACCCAATTACACCACTATTTCTAATTACGCTTGCCGGAGGCACACTTTAAAAACATCAGCAACTGCTAAATGTTTTGAGTTTTCTATAAAATAGGCAATGGAGTTTATAGCTTAAGTTTTTATTGACTTACAGTTTGACATTTTAATCTGCCATACCTTGCCAGGCCTGGAAGTCCAATACACCCCACGCTCCGGGGCCAAAAAAATGATGTTTCTTAACACTCAGCTACCTGCATTATCTAATGAGATCTTACCTTACCCAACAAGAGTTCCGTTTCTTCTCATCTCCCTACTAGTTTGCAGTTCTAACTTTAGTTCCAAGCTCACAAAGTCAAAGCTTTTCTTTATTAAGAAGCTGGCAATAAAGCTGGTGAAGGGACTGGAGAACAAGTCTTACCAGGAGCAGCTGAGGGAACTGGGGTTGTTTACCCTGGAGAAGAGAAGGCTGAGGGGACTCCTTGTTGCTGTCTACAACTACCTGAAAGGAGGTTGTAGAGAGGTCTGTGTTGGTCAGTTCACCCAAGTGATAGGATGAGAGGGAGCGGCCTCAAGCTGCCCCAGGTCAGGTTCATACCGTACATTAGAAAAAACTTCTTCACTGAAAGGGTTCTCAGGCACTGGCAGAGGCTGCCCAGGGAGGTGGTGGAGTCCCTGTCCCTGGAGGGGTTTAAAACATGTGTGGATAACGTGCTTAGGGATATGATTTAGTAGTGCACAGGTACGGCTGGACTTGATAATCTCAAAGGTCTCCTCCAACCTAACATTCTTTTCCAGCCTAGGATTCTAAGAAGTATCCTAACGTGTCAGTCCCACAGAGTAGAGGAACGCAGCAGTCAGAATCACAGCAATTTTGGGACTTGGGGTTTGCAGAGCAGAAGGGACCCGCGTGTCGGAACCACACAGTACAAGTTACAAGTCTTCTCTTGTGATAAACAACACATGGCCATCGAGACAGTTGCTGTGATGTCTGTTTACAGCGGGGAAGATGACACTTCCAGCAGCCCAGCCCCATGCAGGCTCAGGAAGCAGCAGGGTTCTACACTGAAATCCCAGCTTATTTACCCCAGAATTCTACCTCTCGCCCAAGCATCAGACCTTGCACTGCTGGGCTTACAGGATTTGACAGTAAAAAAATCTAAACAAAACCTGTAATGAGTATTTCAGAGTCCTCAGTGTACTCTGTACCAAACTGGTATCAGATCCAAAACTAAAGTAAGAGACTAATCTGATTGTATTTCAATTAGGAGGAGCATCAGCAGAACTTCAGTTCAAGATGATTACAATAAAAACAGTTGAGAAAGAAGTTTCTTTCATATCCCATTTACCAGCAATGCAAAAAAAATTGTTATAAGAACATCTTAATATCTAAAAAAATATTACTTATATTTGTTACTTTTTCAATCTATTTATTGTAGAAGTTCAATCAAGCCTGACAACTCATTTCTCACCCTGTTAAGAAGTGTGTTGGGATCCAATTACTCATGGCGAGGTACTGACACAGTTTCAGAACAAGTGGATCTTGAGATCTCAAGCCTGCTCTGAATATTTAGAGGAGCCCTATTTCCCAAAAAGCAGTGCAACAAACAGTGACAGCATCTCTGAAGAACCCCCTCGGAGTTCACAGAGGGTACCAAACAAGATGCTGTGACTGCCATGCCTGAGAATTCATAGAAGATTTGCTTTCTCTCTGCTTGGGAATATATGGGCAAGTTTTTCAGGATTGAGGCACAGTTACTTTGATATCAAGTGAGCGCTCGCAGCCTTTACTTGACAAGGAACTGCCTCGTGGCTGATGATGACTCTCCCCACACCAGAATGAAGATTCCAAGGGCCACTCCACCCACAGCACCACCCACAGATGCAAATCCCAGTCACTTTACGCAAACTCAAACCACTTTGGTTTCACGTACAGTAAGCAGCAGCTGCTTCCAAGGCATCGGCTCTGCACGGAGCTGCTCCCAAGCACGTCTTCCCCCAGTGTGAGCTGAGAAAGGTGGACCCAGGTCACCCTGCTGGGCTCAGAAGAGAAGCAGCACTAATGTTGGAGTTGCCCAGGAGTGGTCTCTCATGCTCTTCCCCAGTGCAACACAAGTGCTAAAAAGCACCACACTTGACAGAGGGAAGAGGTCTGCCTCTCATCAGGTCACAGTGCTGCCACTAAGAACTGCCAGCCTGTCTGCGCCAGGCAGCAAGACTCCCACCGAGATCCATCAGCTCTAACTCCTACAAGGGACTGCTCCTCTCACTGCACGACGCTGCATTATAACAGCTCCTCAGGACCAATCAAGTCCTGTCTGTAGTGCCTAACACCCTCTTCCACATGGGAGAGGAACTTCAGAAGGAAAGAAAGGAGAAATCACATGAAATACACTGCAGCTGAGGGACCTGGGGAAGTTTAGCCTGGAGGAGGCTGAAGGGAGACCTCGCTGCTCTCTGCAGCACCCTGAGAGGAGGCCGTGGCCAGGCGGGTGCTGGTCTCTTCTCCTAAGGAACAAGGAATAAAATGGCCTTATGCTGTGCCAGGGCAGGTTTAGATTGGATATCAGGAGAAGCTTCTTTACCAAAACAGCGGTGAAGCCCTGGCAGAGGCTGCCCAGGGCAGGGGTGGAGTCTCCATCCCTGCAAGGGTTCAAAAACCGTGTGGCTGTGGCACTATGGGACATGGGTTTAGCAGGCACAGCGGGGTTGGGCTGATGGCTGGACTGGATGAGCTGAGAGGGCTTTTCCAACATCAATGACTCCATGATTCTATTCTATGATTCCACTTATGTCCCCACTGACTGGCTCAACAGCTGCCCAAGGACTGGAAAGCAGACTGGAAGTCTGCAAGCAAGAACATCCCTACAATTTGAACACTCCACATTTAGAAGTGCAAGCTCAAAGTTCCCATAGAAATTTCTCTTTTCTCCCAATAACTGTCAACTATTTTTAGGTCTGTTTTAAGCCAATGCAATGCTGGCAAAGGGGTGTGATTGACAGCTCTGGAGAAGTGATGAGCAGCAGCTCTGGAAAATGAAGCCTGCCACTCATCCTCAGATAAAATACTTCCACAAGCTAACATGCTGTGTACCTGAGGTCCTGATCCCAGCTATTCCGATCCTAGTTTCAAGCAATGCTATAAAAAGCTAGAACTGACCTAAAAAAAAAAAGTAATTAATCTGCCAAAGCAACCCTTAATCTCTATCAAGCAGGCAGACAGCGTCATTTGTATTATTGCTGTTTTATTACACAAAGGCCACAGGTCACTAGAGGTTCGTCCTCTACAAGTGACAGCTCTGTCCCACATTCTGTTGGCAGCACAGCAGTTGCAACTTTCAAATCCCAAACTGCAGTGGATTTTCCCCCAGTGCTGCAGCTCATGGGCCTTTTCACCTCCGGGAAGTCATTGCTTGAAAGCAGCCAAGCAACAACTCAAATCTGTCAAAGAAATTCTTCTAGCTAAAACTAAAACATGTGCAGCAAAAGACAACCGTGAGATCTATTTCATCTGTGCCAGAGACTGAAGGGTCTTGGTAATTTCCTTGATAGGTTAAACAGCACTGGGTTCCTTCCCCTTGGATCTGAAGCTCCGTGTGCCTGCCAGGTGCTAGCACCTTTGTGTACCTGGTGCACAGGCTGCTGACCCCGACTGCTTCTCACTCCAGCCAGCCAACTTTCCCTGCAAGGGAAGCTGACAGTGCCTTTCCTGTGGGACAAGCACACCCCTACACCGTGCCGTTCCCTTTCTGCATCCTCCAGCTTCACCACACATCACCAGAAGGCACAAGCTGGTGATCTCCCTGATCTACACATCCACAACTGCCTGCTTACTGTTGACAAATTCATCTTCTTCCACTCAGAACAGAGCTGCTCTACAGTTCAGCGTTCCCTTTAATATATTTCAAATACATTTTGCATTTGCTCTTTCATAAGCCTAGTTTTGATGTGTTAACATCATTTTCAACAACTTAGCCTTGCCCTTAAAAAACCCTATAAGCCAGCCACCCTCTGAGTACACTGAAGCACTCGCATAAGGCTTTGCTTAAACCCAGAACTACTCCAAGCCTCGCAGTGGTAAGAGGACCACCAAGCACCTGCCGGCAGTTCTCCCAGGCTTCTGCACACCACAGCACATCCACGTCCACTCCGAAGGCTCTCTGGATGATTTCCCCCTTTTTAGCACAAAACCCACACAAGCCATGTTCATGTATCTCTATGGACAGCAACACCAGAGTGCAAAAGGCACCTGGACAGCAGACACCTATACCTGCATCAACTGGTTTGATATTAATATTCATTAGAGAAATGGGCATTTGTATGATGGGCTTCATTTGTCCTGCTCCACATTCCTGCTGCGGGAAGAGATGAATCGTGGACTGGAATGGCTTACTTTTCTCCTCTGACTATAAAAGCCATCCACACTAGGAAATCCAAGGTGGACAGGATGAGTAGAACAGCAGCTTTGCTTCCAGCATTGCTCTAATCACCTACTTTGTAACCAGCTCTGCTCAACTGCAAATCACAGCAGGATCAGTGTCCAGAACGCTGAAACACATGTAGACATGGGTAAATCAGTCAAATGGCCAAGACAAACCAGCTGTGTACAGAGACTGGAACACCAAGCGTGTGTTTCAGAACAAATACAAGACCATGACCCGGATCAGCCGTTACCCAAGACCTCACATCACTTTCCAGGAACTACTCCAGGGACCCCGCATCCCAATTTGATTACTCCTTCTCCTGGCCTGTTTTACCCAACTCGTCTCAGACTGCTAAAAGCACACAGGCCTCGCTTCACATTCTGCACCATCACTGTTCACAGTTAGAGCATCAGTGCTACCTCACAGCCAGGTGATCGCCACGGACAGGACGTGGACAGCACGGATGTGGTGGATCAGCTCCTGAAACACTGGAGGTTACCAGTGCTCCAGAAAAGAGCGTTCTTAACAAAAAGAACAACACTAAACTGCTGAGTGCAAAACAACAAACACACCACCTCAAGATTTCCAGGAAACAGAAGAAAAGACTGGATTCAACTCAACAATCACAGAGCTTTGCCCTGTTTCTGTCCCTTCACATGTTTACAACACGACCATCCAGTCCTGCTCTTGCGAGGAGGTGGGCAGGGACGTTCTGATGTGATGTTCCAGCAGATAAATCAATCGAGAAAGAAGTTGCTGGCGAGAAAGGGCTTTTGGGGACAAACTTTCCAATCTGAAACACGGTTCTGAGATCGCTAAACACAAGCCAAGAGAAACTTCTCACACATGACATCTTCAAGAAACCCCAAGTAATTTGTACTAAAACAGCCACACATCAATATTTTATGCTGTTTATCTAGGTTGTTTTAGTTTCTGTCCTGTCTCTGAGAACATTTTCTGCCAAAACCTGCTCTTACTGGGATCCCATCAAAGGAGGAGACTAAATTCAATTGACCGTACGCATCTCTTACCCATTACCTCACTATTCAGGCTCACCTTCCGCCTGCCCGGTCTTGGCCAAGAGCGATCCCAGCTCCAGGATGCTCTGCTCTTTGACCTGCACCGCTTCCTCGTCATTTTCCTGGACATCACGCTTCACTAGAAAAGAGGGGAAAAATTACCTTTAATGCAGTTTCAGTAGCAGACAATCACTACCAATCATCTCCTGGAAAGGCACCAAATATAGGAACTGTTACAACTGGCAACAGTGAATTCCTGGGTTGGGAGACCTGGAAAGCAGATTAGGGGGGAAGTTTAAAGGCACAGTTTACAGGAGCACTTATCTGTACTTCATAGAGCCTTAAATCCAGTTGACAAACAACTGTGTGCGCAACTTAACTACAATTTAAGTTTTGAAGGGGTCTCATTAAGCTTGCCCAGCTGCTCAAGTTTCATTTAAAACCACTATTCCCCACCAGACCCTCTCCTGCCAAAACCACAAAAACAAACAAAAGCAATTCAGTGGAATTTCCAGGGCTGGGTATTCCAATACTGGGACTTCATGTATAAGTTGTGATCCTGTGATCAAAATGCAGCACAAGAACAACATTGTCCCCACGAGCTGGGTGCATTTGCCTGCTTCGCTGCAAGGCAGAGGGGCGTCACCGCTGCTGCAGGAGCCAGTGCTCCTTCCCACACGGAACTCTGACAAAGTCATCGTCACTCTGTGTACCAGCATGAGTAACTCTGGCTCTGAAGTGCCCGGAAGGGCCCGATAACACACAGTCACACTGAAATTGTGTTTACAAAACATCGATTTCACAAGTTCTCCACAAAACAATGCAGTTTCTTCCTTGTCATCCTGCAAATATTTCTCTCCACCAGCCCCTCAGCAGGTGAGGTCCTCCAACATCTACTCAAAGCTAGAATCCACTACCCAGTTCTCTGGATGGAACAGAAATCCTTCACGCTGCCCCCAAGCGCAGACTGAGGCTTTCAGTCCCCATTATTTAACACATGTGGTGTCAAAAGCAAACTAACTTTCCTCTTGCACAGAGAAGCATCGCGGCAGTGCTCTCCGGACCCTTCCAGCCTGCACCAACTGGCACCACGAGCTGTCACTCCCGACCAAACCTGTCCGGACAGAAAGCTGTCAGTGTGCTGACAGGCTTGAGATCACCAATTACTGATTAACCAGAGCATCACTGGGAGGGACGAGTAACTTTAAAGACCATGCAGCAATTCCAGTTTCAAGCTTTAATGGGGACACTCGGAAACGTTTACCTGACCCAGCGGGGTGACAGCAGCTCCCAGCACCTTTTCAGAAATCTCCACATGTAATGAGAGCTGAGAATTACTCTTTGCCACTCATTTCTGAGGCAGCCACACTCCTATGACACACAGCTATACCGCAAATAGAGAGTGATGCCCGCATTAAACCTACAAAGCACTTTATAGCACCAACATCTCCCTGGCACCACTGAACATCCAGGGTGGCCCAACATGGCAACTTCACAAACTGTTTTGAAACAAGGAGAAGGTAAAACTCCAGGCGCAGCACATGGGAAAACTCCTCAGAACTTTCTGTGCGGGGCTGAGGTCAGATAAACAGCAGGTACTCCACTGCTGCAGGAGCCAGTGCTCCTTCCCACACAGAACTCCAACAATCTAATCATCACTCTGTGCACCAGCGTGAGTAACTCTGGCTCCAAAGCGCCTACAAGGGCCACATGATGCTCAGTCGCACCAAACCTGTGTTTACACAACACCGATTTCATGAGTTACCCAAAAAACAATGCACTTTCTTCCTTCCCAGCCACAAACGCTCCTCTTCACCAGTCCCTGCACTTAGGGATGGAAGGGGAAATGCCCCTCCCAACCAAGCCTTCTCGCCCAGGGCTGCCCCATCCCACCAAGGCTGGGACATCCCAACCTGGGAAACCCAAAAGCAAAAAGGGCAGCCCCCGCCCTACCCCGGGCCCTGCTCCAAAGTGGGCCCGTTCTCCCGGAGTGGAGCCCTGTGTGGAATGGGTGCAGGGTCCTGGGCACCATGGGGCACCCCGGGAGGGAACGGGTGTGGGGCTCCGTGTGGAACGAGTGTGAGGTTCTGGGCACTGTGGGGCACACGGGGATCCCATTGCAGGGGTGGGGGTCAAGGGTGTTGGGCACCCCAGGACTAAGATGTGGGGCCCCATGAGGGACAGCCGTGAGGCCTTGGGCACAGTGGGGCACCCAAGGGTCCCAGTATGGAGGTGGGGACAGGCACATTCACTGAGTGTGGGGCCCCAAGAGGGACCTGGGCATTGTGGGGGACCTGGGGAGGGCACTGTGGAATTGGTGCAGGGTCCTGGGCCCTGTGGGACACCCAGGGGTCCTGCTGGGGACGGGGGGCGTGTGGGGCACATTCCTTGCGCCATGCTGAATGGGTGCAAGGTCCTGGGCACTGTGGGGCACCCGGGGAGGGGACTGGGGTGTGGGGCCCTGGGCATATTGAAGGGGTGGGGGGCAGGCACATTCATCCGGCATGAGGATCCGCGTGGAATGGGCACAGGGCCCTGGGCACCCAGGGAGGGGACCGGGGCGTAGGGTGACATATGGAATGTCCCAGGCACCGGGGGTGTCGTCACAGAGACGGGGGGCCACAGTGTCAGGCACCCACCCAGGGGTCCCGAGTGGCGTTGGGCACCCTGGGCATGGGGGACTCCGTGCAGAACGGGTACGGGGTCCCGGGCACCGTGAGTCCCGTTGCAGGGGTGGCAGGGCGGGGGCGCTGGGGACTTGGGGAGCGGACTGGGGCGTGGGGCACCCGGGGGTGCCGCTGGGGATGGGGGGCAGGCACGTTTGCCCGGCATGGGGCTCCGTATGGATAGGGTGCGAGGTCCTGGGCACCGCGGGGCTCCGTGTGGAGGAGGCACAGGGCTCCGGGCACCGGGGAGGGGTCCGGGCCGCGGGGACCCGTGCGGAACGGGTGCGGGGTCCCGAGCACAGGGGGTCCGCTGGCCGGGGTTGGGGGCCGGGGCGCTGGGCACCCGCACAGGGTCCCCCGTAGCGTTGGGCACCCGGGACGTAGGGGGCCCCGTGCGGAACGGGCGCGGGGTCCCGGGCAGCGGGGGTCCCGCTGGGACAAGGGGGCGGAGAAGGCGGCGGGGGGCGGCGGGGCCGTGACAGCGGCCCGAGCGGGCTCCCACCCGGCGGCGGGTGCCGACCCGGGGCGGCGGGAGAGGGCGCGGGGCCGGCCCGGGTCGGCGGGGCAGGCCCGGCTCGCACGGTGAGTCAGCAGGCGGCGGCGGCGGCGGGCGGGACGCGGCGGCGCGGGGGCGAGGGCGGCGCGGGGGGCGGCGGCGGCGGCGGGGGCCTCACCGATGGAGTGCAGGATGCCGATGGACGCCTCGCGGTCGGTGGAGAGCAGGGACTGCGCGCGCTGGAACTCCAGCACCGCCGCCGCCGCCATCTTACCGCTCCCTCGCTCCCTCCGCACCGACGGACCGGAAGCGGCCGCGGGGAGGCACGCCCCCTTCCGGGCGCGGGGCACGACGGGAGTCGTAGTCCTGGCGGGGCGGGGAGCGGGGTGTGGCCGCGTCCCTGGGAGAGACGCGGGAGGCGTGGCCTGTGCGAAAGGGGGCGTGGTCAATGCAAATCGAGGCGCGCGGCGGGGGCGTGGCCAGGGCAACGGGAGCGGGCTGCCGGAGGGGCGTGGCCGAGGCCATGGCAGCTGAGGGAGGGGGCGTGGCCTAACGGGGGCGTGGTCATTGCAATTGGGTGGGCGGGGAGCGGAGGGGGCGTGGCCAAATCAGCGCGAGCGCTCGCGGGTGGGCGGGGCTTCGATTGAGGGGCGGGGGCGGGGCCTAGGAGAGCCCGAGGCGTCGTTTGAGCCGGGGGCGTGGCCTGTTGGGGGCGTGGCCTGAATAGGGGGCGTGGTCTGGGTATGGGGCGTGGTCCGGGGAGGGGGCGTGGCCACCGTGATGGGAGCGCGGGGCTCGGGGGTCCCGGCCGGGGGTGTGGGGGGTGCGGATCGTGGGTCCCGTTCGGACCGGGGGTCCCGCTGGGGGGGCAGGTGCGGGATGTGGGGCACCTGAGGGTCCTGTGTTCCCCCCCCACCCCGGGGTTCCTCTCGCTCTGGCCTCGGGATGGGTGATGGCAGATGGATTTTTGAGGCCAAGCTGGGCAGCGCCGTGGGGTGACCCGTGATCCCCTCGGCGGCGGCTCCTCTGGTCCCCAGACAGGGCAGGGACAGCCCCCTGCGCCAAGCGTGGCTTCGCTTACCGAGAGCATCCAGCCTGAGCTGCACATCAGTAGGGACCAGAGTGAACACGAAGGTCAGCGGCCCTGGGCTGGCCTGGGGACCCCGCCAGCGGGGGTGACACACGTCCCCCCAGCGGGGATGCCACATGTCCTTGCTCCAGCACAGCCGCTGCCCAGCGAGGAGCTGGGAAGAACGTCCAGAGCCAGTGCCGGGGCCTGACTACCGGCATCCGTCTGTCCAGCCTCCCAGCAGCCCGACTGACGGCCGCCCGCCAGCCCTCCTGCCTCCATCCCTTCGCCTTCCTCCATCCAACTGGGAACAGGCTGCCCAGAGCAGGGGTGGCTGCCCCACTCCTGGAGGGGTTCAAGGCCAGGTTGGATGGGGCTTGGAGCCCCTGATCCAGAGGGAGGTGTCCCTGCCCATGGTAGGAGGGGAACTGGATTGGCCTTTCCAACTCAAAAGCGTCTTGTGACTCTATGATGTGATTCCATGATCCCTCCATCCCTCTTTCCTTTCACCCTTTATTTTTCCTCCCTGCACAGCCTGAGTGTGCGCACGTGCATACGTGTGTGTGTGTTTGCACACGTGTGTTTGCATTTGCATGTGTGCAGGGTGCAGAGAAGCACGCGTGCACCATGCTGTGGGGGCAGGCAACTGTGCAGCGTGGGAGTGCAGCGTGAGGGACGAACAGTAAGGGTGCTGGATGCAGTGAGAATGCAGTGCAGGGGTGCTGGGTGCAGTGGGGATGCAGTGCAGGGGTGCCGGGTGCAGTGAGGATGCAGTGCAGGGTGCAGCAGGGGTTCAGCGTGGCTGTGCAGTGTGTGGGTGCAGCAGCGGTGCAGTGCAGGGGTGCAGTGTGGCTGTACAGGGGGAGGGTGCAGCAGGGGTGCAGGGGGCAATGCCGAGGTGCAGGGGGGTGCAGGGTGGGGATGCAGAGTAACTGCAGCAGGGTGTGAGCACATTGCACATGGGGTGGCCACGCGTGTGCTTGGGGTGCCTGGAGCTCCCCGTGCTCCCTGAGCTCCCCGCACAGACCCACACGTGTGCAAGGAGGGGACACACACACTGCGGCCACGTGCTTGTGAGCAAGTGTGCAAGTGAGGGTGTGCGTCTGGGCATGCCACGAACACACGCACACCCCATGCACACGCGTGCACCCTGCAGCCCCCCTTGCCTCCACTCCCTCTTTGCTCCTTCCTGCACACAAACCCCCCTCTGTGTGCCTCCCACCTTCCCTTCTGCCCATCTCCCCGCTCCCTTGCACCCCCCACCCCCTTGCACCCCCCCACCCCCTTGCACTCCCAGCCCCCTTTGCACCCCCAGGCCCTCCTCACACCCCTTTGCAAGCCTTACACCCCATCCCTCCTTCCTCCACCTCTGCCTTCCTTGCACCTCCCTTTGCCCCCCCCCCACTTTGCATCCCCCACCCGCTCCTTGCACCTCTCTCTCGCACACTTCCCACCTCCCTTGCCCCCTCGCCCCCTTGCCCCACCCTTTCCCCACCGCCCCTCTTTTTGCACCCCCTCTTTACCCCCTATCTGTACACCCCTCTGCCCCCACCCCCTTCCCCTTCCTTCCCTTCTTCCCCTCCACTTTCCCCTCTCTTTTCTCCTCTCCCCCCTCTCCTTTCTCCCCATTCTGCCCCCTTTCCCCCTTCTCTCCCCCCTCTCTCCCCTTTTCCCCCCTCTTCCCCCTTCCTCCCTCTGTTCCCCTTTTTTCTCCCTTCCTTCCCCCCTGTTCCCCCTTTCCCCCTCCCTTCCCCCCTTTTCCCCATCTTTTCCTCCTCTTTCCCCCTTCCCCCCTTTTTCATCCTTCCTTCCCCCCTCCCCCATCTTCCCCCCTTCCCCCCTTTTCCCCCTCCACCTGTCTTCCCCCCTCTTTCCTTCCTTTCCCCCATTTTCCCTCCCCTTCCCCCCTCATTCCTCCCTCTCTTCCCCCTTCTTTCCCCCCTTTTCCCCCTCACACCCTCTTCTCCTTCCTCCTTCCTCCGTTTTTCCCCCTCTCTTCCCCCTTTCCCCCTTCCCCCTTTTTCCTCCCCTTTCCTTCTCTTCCCCCCCTTTTCCCCTCTTTTCCCCTCTCTTTCCCCCCTTTCCCCCCATCCCCTTCTCTTTCCCCCCTCCCTTTCCCCCCTTTCCCCTCTCTCCTCCCTTCCCCCACCCCCCCCCCCCCCCGCTCCCCCATAATCGACTCCAGCTGCAAAAACATTCCCCGCATTCGGAGGCGCCGCCGCCTCCGGAGCCGCCCCCGCCGCTCCCTCCCCCCGGGCCCCCGAGCCGCGGGGCAGCCCCCCCGCCTCCGGCCAGCCCCGCCCGCCCCTGTCCATCCATCCCCTATCCACTCCTGTCCATCCATCCCCTGTCCATCCATCCCCTGTCCATCCATCCCCTGTCCATCCCCTGTCCACCCCTGTCCATCCATCCCCCGTCCACTCCTGTCCATCCATTCCCTGTCCACCCCTGTCCATCCATTCCCTCTCCATCCCTGTCCATCCATTCCCTGTCCACCCCTGTCCATCCATCCCCCGTCCACCCCTGTCCATCTCCTGTCCACCCCTGTCCATCCATCCCCCGTCCACCCCTGTCCACCCCTGTCCATCATCTGTCCACCCCTGTCCATCATCTGTCCACCCCTGTCCATCCATCCCCTGTCCACCCCATGTCCATCCATCCTGTGTCTATCCATGTCCATCCCATGTCCATTCATGTCCATCCATGTTCATCCATGTCCATCCATCCCCTGTCCATCCATGTCAAACCCATGTCCATTCATGTCCATCCCATGTCCATCATATGTCCATCCATGTCCACCCCCTGTCCATCCATCCCCTGTCCACCCCTGTCCATTCATCCCCCATCCACCCCTGTCCACCCCTGTCCATCCCCTGTCCACCCCCTGTCCACCCCTGTCCATCTATCATCTGTCCACCCCTGTCCATCCATCCCCTGTCCACCCCGTGTCCATCCACCCTGTGTCCATCCCATGTCCATCCCATGTCTGTTCATGTCCATCCCATGTCCATCGATATCCATCCATCCCGTGTCCATCCATGTCCACCCCCCGTCTATCCCGTATCCATCCATGTCCATCCATCCTGTGTCCATCCATGTCCATCTGTGTCCACCCCTGTCCATCCCCGTCCATCCATGTCCATCTCCTATCCAGCCCATGTCCATCCCATATCTGTCCATGTCCATCCTGTGTCCATCCCATCCATCCAGCCTGTGTCCATCCTGTGTCCATCCATGTCCACCCCGTGTCCATCCATCCCATGTCCATCCATTCCATGTCTGTACCATGTCCATCCATGTCCGTCCATCCATTCTGTATCCATCCCATGTCCATCCATTCCATGTCCATCCCCTGTCCATCCAGCCTGTGTTCATCCTGTGTCCATCCCTCCCATGTCCATCCTGTGCCCTTCCATCTCCACCCCTGCCGTGTCCATCCCTCTCAAATCCATCCCTTGTCTATCCCTTGTCCATCCATCTCGCATCTGTCAGTCCCCAGTCCATCCATCCCGTGCCCTTCCATCCCATGTCCATCCAGGAGGTTACACCAGGATGTGAATTGGGTACCATGCTCACCCACCCTGTGTCCACCTATCCCACAGTCCCTGGATGGGGTGTTGGGTGGAGATGGGGATCTGTGTCCATCCATCCCATGTTCTCCAGGAGGTAACACCAGCAGGGGGATGGGGTACCTTGCCTACCCATTCCACTTCCATCCATCCCCCATCACCCAGAAGGGTCAATGAGGTGCTGAGATGTTCTCCTGGAAGTACATCAGGATGAAGAGGTGTCCCATGCTCCCCCACCGCTTGTTCATCCATCTCATGGTCTCTGGGTAGGGTGCTGGGATGGAGATGGGGTACCTCACCTGCATGTCCCATGTTCTCAAGGAAGGATGCTGGGAATGAGACTGGGCATCACATCTACTCTTCCCAAGTTCTCCAGGAGGGTGCTGGCATGGAGAAGTGGCTCAACGTCCCCCACTCCCACACCTTTCAGGGTGGGACTCCTACACAGCGATGGGGTCCCACCTCATCCAGGCAGGGTGGTGGGGAGGATGTGGCATCCCCCATCCCACATCATCAGGGCAAGGTGATGGGATGGAGATGAGATCCTGCATCTGCCTTGGGAAACCCAACCCTCCTTGGGGACACCTCTAACAGCCCGGGGGTCACATCCTGCTTTCAGGCAGCTTCGTCTCCTTTAAGAGCGGCGCAGCGAGGAGCCCAATTTAGCCCGCGCGGCCGCCTGTCCTCGCTGGCGTCCGGCCAGGGCTCTGCTGGCCTCAGCCAGATCCGCGCCAGCACCAGGGCGGACAACGGGGCTGGGAGCCCCCAGGGAGCCCCCTCCGTCCATGTCACCCGCAGGTGCTGGTCCCCTTGGCCTTGGGTCCCTGCTGGCTTCGCGAAGTCATATCAAGCTGTGAGCAGGCCACGAGCTGGGGACGGCCAGCCGTGTCCCCAACGAGGCCCTCAGACCCGTCACAGGGGCTGTCCCTCATGGCCTCCACGCTCCTCGTCGCCTCTGACACCCCCTGTGTCACTGCCGGGGACCCCACTGTCCCCAGGGCAGCGTCACCCAGAGCTGGGCTGGTGGGACATCCTCATGGGGCAGAGGGGGGACCCTGGGGGACTGGGGATAGGCCAGCCTGAGGGCCATGGGGACAGGAGCACCCACGGGACAGGATCGCCCTTGGATATGGGGACAGGAGAGCTGGTGGCCAGGGGACGGGGAGCCCATGGTCCTGGAGACACGGCATCCAGTGGCCAGGGGACAGGAATGACCATGGGCCAGGGTTCCTGAGGGACAGGAGAGCCCCCAGTCCAGGGGCCAGGAGAGCTGGTGGCCAGAGGCCAGGAGTGACCATGGCTTAGGTGACAGGAACACTGGGACAGCCAGTGCTGGGGACATCCCGTGACACGTCCTTCTCCCAGTGAGACCAGTTCCTCCCTCCAGCACCCCCTTCCCTGCACTGGTTTCACCACGGGGCTGATCCCTTGCTCAGACAGAACCCCGTGACGTCACTCCGTGGCCAACCTGACCACGGCTGCTCCTTGTGGGGACCCCCCTGTCACTGTCCCCACCAGCAGGAGCCCCGCGAGCCTCCCTGGACACTGGTGTGATGAGTTGTGGGGGCTCTGGGTGGGTGTTTGCCCTTTAATTGACTTCTGCCGCATTGGGCAGCTGTGAAAACAGAGTGGGACTCATTAGGGGACATCAAAGGACCCCCACCACGGCCTGGCAGGGGACATGGTGGGACTCGCCACTGGTGTTTGCTCCCTCTTCGCTCGGCTGAAGAGAGGAAGAGGAGGATGGGAGTCACCAGGCTGGGAGGGTTGGGGCTCAGCCATGTGCGGTGAGGAGGTCCCTGTCCCTGGGGTGACCCATTCTCTGGCTTGGCAAGGCCTGCAGTGACCCCTCCCCAGGGTTATTGGGACATGGGGTGACCCATCCACAGAGTTAGTTGGATTTGAGGTGATCTGTCCCCAGGGTGTCCTGGATGTGGGGTGACCCAGACATGGGGTGACCCATCCCCAGGGTGACCTGGACCTGTCATGAAGGGCAGCTGGATGCAAGATGACCCATCCCCAGGGAGATCCATCCTTGGGGTGACCCATCCCCAGGGTTACCTGGACATGGGGTGAGCCATCTCTGGGATTCATTAGGTTTGAGACGATCTGTCCCCAAGGTGACCTGTCACGGGGGTGACCCATCCTCAGAGTGATCCAGACCTGGGGTGACCTGTCCCCTGGACCTATCACCAGCATCACCTGGGCGTAGGGTGACCTGGACGTGGGGTGACCCGGACGTGGGGTGACCCATTCCCAGAGTGACCAGGACCTGTCACCAAGGGCAGCTGGACCCAAGGTGACCCGTCCCCAGGGAGACCCATACATGGGGTAGCCTGTCCCCAGGGTGACCTGGTCCTGTCACCAAGGGCAGCGGGACCTGAGGTGACCCATCTCCAGGACACGGGGTCACCCATCTCTGGCTGCCAGACCAGGGGACAGAGGGTGGAGGACAGAACGGAGCTTTGCCTGCAGACGCCCTCCAATCCCTTCCCTGCTTCCAAACAGCCCTGAGGCCAAAAAACCTCCAGAACCCTCCACCACCCCCAAAAAAAAGACCGAGAGGCCCTGGGCTGAGCTCCACAGCCACTGCCAGGGCAGCATCCAACCCAACTCCTCCAACTCCAGACCCAAACCCCCCTGGGCACAGCAGAAGCCTGTGGAGCTGGGGAGGGGGTGACAGAGACAGCCCCCCGTTTGGGTCCCAGCACCCACAGAACCCGCTGGATGCAGCCCCCGATCCCAGCTCTGGTTTGCAAAGCCTGGACAGCGAAGCCTTTAAAAGAACCTCATCCTCCAGCTCCCACATTCCTGGGTGGAGAGAGTTTACATTCCCCTGCTTCAGCTCCGGAAAACAAAGTGGTGTTGGGTGGAAGCTGCTTTTTTGGGGAGCGAAAGAAGGAGAAGCAGCCGAGGGGGAGCATCCTGAAGCCAAAGGGCCCAGCGCCAGGGCTGGATACGGCTCTGGGGTCCCCAGGACAGGGGGGAACCCCCTGCGGTGGCACTTTTGGGTGCAGGGGGGACCCCTCGTCCCTTGGCCAAGGTTCATCCCAAGTGGTTTTTCCACGGGGGCGATAAAATCAATCCCAGTTGAATTCCCATTCCATAGGGGGGTGCTGGGGGGGTCCCTGCCACCCCATCCCGCTCCATCCCTCAAACTCCTTCTCCAAACCACGAAGAGGGGAAGAAAACCCTTTGGCTCCGTTCCCCCCGCCTCTCCTCCCTCTCCCCCCCACTCCTTCCAAGTCATCGCTGGAAAATTAAACCGGATCCAAAGAGTTTTTCCCTTCCAAAATGTGTTGGAGAGGCGCTGCCTTAACCCTTTCGGCGCCTGCGTTTTCCCCACGCCGGAAAATTGGGATTGGAAGGAAGTTTTTGGGATCGTCCCAGGGCTTGGATGGGGAGAAGGGAACCCCCCCAACCCACCCCCTCTTTGTGCTCTGAGGCTCCCAAAGTGACCGAGAGGAGGAGTGGGGGTCTCACGGGGGCTGCTTTTGGGGCGCTGTGGGGTCAGCGCTTCCCCAGGCCATTTTGGGAAGAGTATTGGGTTTGGAATTTCAATTCAATCCAGCTGATTTAATCCCTCCTTCCTCTCCGCCAGCTCCAACAGCATCGCTCGCACCCCAAGAAGCCGAATCAGAGCCGGGACCCCTTTCTGCCCATAGACTCTGGATTGGGGGGGCCCAGGCACAACATAAACCCCCAAATCCTAGAGAAAATGTGAACTATTTCCTATGTAAAACCCAAAATTTCTCTCTTTTAGGAGTTAAACAGATATTTTAGCCCCTGCAAAGTGCTCGGTTCCAGCTGGGCTCGTCCCCCTGGGGTGATGGAAGCAGGGGACCCGTGAGGATCCCCCTCCCCATTTAATTCCTGGTGTTTTTTCTGGGGAATGAAAAAAGAAAAGCCCTCAGGAGGGAGGTAGCGGCTCGCTTGGCTCGCTTGGTTTTGCAAAGAAATATTTAAAAAGGAATTGGGGAGGAAAAGTCCGTGGCCAGGCGGGAGTGGGGGGACAGGCAGGGAGGAGAGGGGGGAAAAAAAAAGGGGGGGAAGAAAAAATGGGATTTTTTTATATTGGGGTTTTTTTTCTTTTTTTTTTCCACCTTTTTTTTTTTTTTTTTTTTTTTTTTTTTAGGGGCTGGCCTGGAGCGGGAGCGGAGGGGCTGGAGAGGGCTGGGATGGAAACGGAGAGGGAGCAGAGCTCCCCGCGGCCCCAGCGGCTCCCGGGAGGGGGAGGCCAACCCGCCGCGGCTCTGCCCCTTTTTCTTCTTTTTTCCTCTTATTTTTCCCCCTCTGCTTTTTTCCTTCCTTACTTTTCCCCTCTACTTTTCTCTTTTTTTTTTTTTATTTTTTCTCCTTCTTTTTTCTCACTTCTCTCCTTTATATTTTGCCATTTTTCTCTTTTTGTCTTCTTTTTCCTTTTTCCCTCTCCTTTTTCTCCTCCCCTCCCTTTTTATTTTTTACTCTCTCCTTTTTCCTCCTCCCTCTCCTGTTTCTCCTTCTTTCCCCTCTTTTTCTCCTTTCCTCTCTCCTTTTTCTCCCTTTCCCTTCTTTTTTCTCCCTTTCCCCTCTCCTTTTTTCTCCCTTTCCCCTCTCCTTTTTTCTCCCTTTCCCCTCTCCTTTTTTTCTCCCTTTCCCCTCTCCTTTTTTTCTCCCTTTCCCCTCTCCTTTTTTCTCCCTTTTTCCCCTCTCCTTTCACCCCTCTTTCCCTTCTCCTCTTCCCCCCTTCCCCCTCTCTATTCTCCCCCTTCCCCTCTCTTTCCCCCCCTCTTCTCCCCTCTCCTTTTCCTCCCTCTCCTTTTTCCTCCCTCTTTTCTTTTTCCCTCTTTTCCCTTCTTTCCCCCCCTGCTTCCCCCCCACTTCTTTTTGTGTTTTAAATAGAAATGTATAATTAAATTTACAAATTCTATTTACAGGTTTAATTACAAAAAAAAAAAAAATCCAAAGAGAAAGCGAGACACCCCTTAGACGTTAATAAATCTAAAAATAAAAAATATATAATAACCCCCCCCCAAATAATTCAAGCCGAAGGGCAATGGCTGGGCAGGGGGGTCACACCGTCGTCTCGCCCTGCTTGCTGTTGGTGAGCCGCGTGTAAAACTTCCTCCACGAGTGCAGGGTTTTCCCTGACCATATCCAAAAGCCGGAGGTGATGCCCACGATGAGAGTCATGAGATACTTGATCATGTAGACGGTGAAGTCGGGGGTCATGCGGGGGGTGAAGTGGAGCGGGCAGGGGATGGCCAAGCTCTTGCAGTTCTGGCTGATCCAGCTGCGTTCCCAGTGCTCGCGGAACGCCTGCTCGTAGAAATAGCAAGCGATGACGATGGTGGCCGGGACGGTATAGAGGACGCTGAAGACCCCGATCCGAACCATCAACCTCTCCAGCTTCTCTGTTTTGGTTCCTCCGTGTTTCATGATGGTGCGGATGCGGAAGAGGGAGACGAAGCCGGCCAGAAGGAAGGAGGTTCCAATGAAGAGGTAGACGAAGAGCGGCGCCAACACGAAGCCCCGCAGAGGGTCAATGTTGTTGAGGCCCACGAAGCAGACGCCGCTCAGCAGGTCCCCGTCGATCTGCCCCATGGCCAGGATGGTGATGGTCTTGACGGCCGGAACAGCCCAGGCAGCCAGGTGGAAGTACTGGGAGTTGGCCTCGATGGCCTCGTGGCCCCACTTCATGCCGGCAGCCAGGAACCAGGTGAGGGAGAGGATGACCCACCAGATTGAGCTGGCCATGCTGAAGAAGTAGAGCATCATGAAGAGGATGGTGCAGCCTTCCTTCTTGGTGCCCTGTACCACTGTGCGGTAGCCGTCCTCCTGGAAACGCTCGTTGCAGACCACCCTCTCCTCCAGCACGAAGCCAGCAATGTAGGCCACCGACACCATGGTGTAGCACCCCGAGAGGAAGATGATGGGTCGCTCAGGGTAGCGGAAACGCTGCATGTCCACCAGGTAGGTGGTGACGGTGAAGAAGGTGGAAGCACAACACAAGACGGACCAGATGAGGATCCAGATACGGGCGAAACGGATCTCATCCTCGTTGAAGAACATGTGGCCATCGGGGCGGCTGGGCTCGCAGGGCGCCGCGCAGTCCTTCTCGCCCAGGAACTTGTAGTTGAGGTAGCTGGGGACCTTCAGCGCCCGGGGGCAGTGGAAGGGGTGGTCGAGGGTGGCGTAACGAGGGGCGCCCGGGGTGCCCTGGCCGGCCAGCGGCGTGGCGCTGGTGAGCAGTGCCGGTGACCCGCCGTCTTCCGAATGGTTCTGCCCCACGCAGATCTGCTCGGCGCCGTGCCGGGGGAAGTTCTCACAACGCAATCGCTCCGGCCATTGGAACCCAAATTTATTCATGAGGGCTTCGCAGCCCTGGCGCGCCCGCTCGCAGATGGAGCGGCACGGCGGGATGGCCTGCTCCAGCACCGTGCACACCGGGGCGTACATGGAGCACAGGAAGAACTTGAGCTCCAGCGAGCACTGGACCTTCACCAAGGGGTAGAACTGATGAACCTCCAAGCCCGCGTCCTCCTGGTTGGTGTGACCCAGCAGGTTGGGCATGATGGTCTGGTTGTAGGCGATGTCGGTGCAGAGCGGGATGGAGATGGGCTGGCAGAAGCCGTGGTCGGGGATGGAGATGCCCTTCTCGCCGTGCAGCTGGCTCCGGCTCGGCCCCGGCACGCTCAGCCCCAGCAGCAGCCAGGCCAGGGCGGGCAGCGCCCCGGGGGGGGCCATGGTGCCGCCCGCTGCCGCCCCCGAGTTACCGTGCCCGGTGCCCAGCCGGACGGCCGCTCCTCCCGGCCAGATCCGCTGTGCCCGGTGCTGCCCGGACGGTCCTGGTGACTGGACCCCCTGTGCCCGGTGCTACCCGGACGGTCCCAGTGACCAGATCCGCTGTGCCCGGTGCTGCCCGGACAGTCCCGGTGACCGGCTCTGCTGTGCCCGGTGCTACCTGGATGGTCCCGGTGACCGGATCCGCTGTGCCCGGTGCTCCCGGGACGGCTCCCGGGGATCAGATCTGCCCACACGGTCCCGGTGACCGGCTCCGCTGTGCCCGGTGCTGCCCGGACGGTCCCGGTGACCGGCTATGCTGTGCCCGGTGCTGCCGGGACGGCTCCCGGGGATGAGATCTGCCCGGACGGCTCCCGGTGACCGGATTTGCCGTGCCCGATGCCGCTCGGATGACTCCCGGTGCCTGGAGAGTCGGTGCCCGGTGCTGCCTGGGCGACTCGCGGTGTCCGGCCGCGCTCGGGTCCCTCCCGGACGGCTCCCGGTGCCCGGTCCGGGCTGTCCCGGCGCTGTCCCCGCTGTCCCGCCGGTCCCGGAGCGGCGGGCGGGGGCGGGGGGGGGGAGGGGGCGGGGCCGGGGGGGTGCGGGGGTGCCGGGGCAGCGGAGCGGCCGCACCGGACGCTCCCGCCGCCTTTGTGCGGGGCAGCGCCGCGGCCCCCGAGGGCGGGAGCCCCCCCCGCGCCGCCCCCCCGCGCCCCGCCAATCGCGGCCGGACCCCGCGGAGGCCCCGCCCCCTCCGGCCCCGCCCCCTCCGCGCAGGCCCCGCCCCCCGCCCCCGCCCCGCCAATCGCGGCCCTCCCCGCGCAGGCCCCGCCCCCTCAAGGCCCCGCCCCCCGCCCCGGCCCCGCCCCTTCGCCGCCAATCGCGTTCGAACCGAGGCCCCGCCCCCTCCCGGCCCCGCCCCCCGCGCCCCCCCCCCCGCCCCCCCGCGGGGTCCCGGGGAACCCACCCCCCCCAAAACTTTGTCTCCGCGCGTGGGGTCGGGACGGGGACACCGCGAAGAGCGTCCCCGCCGTGTCCCTCGCCCCCCTCGTGTCCCCTGCGTCCCCTCTGTCCCCCGCCCCCCTCCCCCCCGGTGCCCCCGGCGTCCCCCTCTGTCCCCTGCCCCCCCCACTGTGTCCCCTGCCCCCCCCTGTGTCCCCTGCCCCCCTTGTGTCCCCTCGTGTCTCCTGCGTCCCCTCTGTCCCCTGCTCCCCCCTCCTCCCCGTGTCCCCTGCCCCCCCCGTCCCCTGCCCCCCGCACTGTGTCCCCTGCCCCCCTTATGTCCCCTCGTGTCCCCTGCGTCCCTCCGGGTCCACTTCCCTCTCGTGTCCCTCCCATTTCCCTTGCTCCCCCTACCCCTGTGTCCCCTGTGCCCACCCTGTGCCCCCTGCCCCCTCTGTGTCCCCACACCCCCTGTCCCCTGCACCCCATGTCCCCTGCCGTGTCCCCCCAGCACCCACCTGGGTCCCAGCACCCCCCAGTGTCACCCAGAGCCATCCCCCCCGTGGCCCCACACGGCCACTGCACATCCCGGGGTGTCCCCAACAGCCCCAGACGAGCCAGGGGGCTGGGGGGCAGAGGACACCCTGCATCCTGCCCCCCACCATGGACCCACCCCAACCGTGGTGAGGGGCACCCCAAAAGTGGGGGCCAGGGGACACTGGAGGGGATGCAGAACACACTGGGGTCACTGGGACACAGTGGAGGGGACTGGGACACACTGGGAGCACAACAGGACATATCAAGGGGACTGGAACACACTGGGGGGCACTGGGACACACTTGGGAGGGGACCGGGACAGACTGGGGGGGGACACTGGGACATATTGACGGGGACTGGGGCAAACTGGGGGAGACCGGGACATACGAGAGGAGCAGGACACAGTGGGGGGACAATGGGACACACTGGGGGGGCATCAGGACATATTGAGGGGGACCAGGACATATGGGGGGCCTGGGAGATGCCAGCAGGGATCAGGACACATTGCAGAGGCACTGGGACACGCTGGGGGGACCAGAACACACTGGAGTGGGGCTGGGACACGCTGGAGTGGGGCTGGGACATACTGGGGGGACTGGGATATATTGGGGGGGGACATAGACAAAGTGGAGGGGGGGACTGGGAGATATTGGAGGGGACCAGGACACACTGGGGGGGGGATCAGGACAAACTGGGGTGGGAACACGCTGGGGGAGACGTGGGACACGCCAAAGGGGACGCGGGACACAAGAGGGGGTGTAACAGGGACACAGCGGGGGACTGGAACACATGGGGGGGACAGACCAGGATAGACTGGAGGGGACTGGGATGCACTGCGGGGGACGGGGACACAAAGGGAAGACTGGGACACGTTGTAGGGGGCACAAGGACATACTGGGAGGACTGGGACGCGCTGGGAAGGATGTGGGGCATGCTGAGGGGATTGAGGACACACTGGGGAGCACCGGGACACACTGGGGGAGCTGGGACTCACTGGAGGGCATGTGGGACACAGTGGGGGGACTGGGACACACTGGGGGCACTGGGACTCACTGGAGGGCATGTGAGACACATTCGTGGGGGGACTGGGACACACTGGGGGCGCTGGGACTCACTGGGGAGGATGTGGGACACAGTGGGGGGACTGGAACACACTGGGGGCACTGAGACTTGCTGGAGGGGATGTGGGACACACTGGGGGGACTGGGACACACTGGGGAGGCTGGGACACACTGGGGGCACTGGGACACACTGTGGGGGGAGAGTGGGACACACTGGGGGCACTGGGACGCACCAGAGCTCTTTGCCAGCCCCCGGACCCTCCGAGCCCCGCTCTCCCCGCAGGACGGGGCTCCCTGAGGAAGGGTGGGGGGCACTGGGGACCCCCCTGTCCCCATCCCGGGGGGCTCGGCGGTGGCAGCCGCTCCCCCTCTCGCCCCCCTCGCTTTCTCTCCCTTTCCTGTAACTCAAGCTTTTGTTGTGAGCTGGGAGAAGCCCCGGCTGCGTGAAAAGAGGGCCCCAAGCCTTTGAGAGCGTAATTGAAACCATGGCCGAGGGGGAGGGGCGGGGGGACACGGGGGACACGGGGGACACGGGGGGCACCGGCCGAGCCGCCGGCGGCGAGCGGTGGGGGCCGGGGGCCGGGAGAGCGACAGCTCCCGGCTGGGGCGCCCGGGGGTGCCGGCAGCGGGGACGGCGTCAGGTCACCACGTGCCACGGAAAGCGGCTCGGCGCCCCCGCCAACGCTTGGTGGGATGTTGGGGCTCCCCGCTCCAGAGAGGGGGTCGGGAGGGTTCCCCGCGGCTCCGGACGAGGCTGGGAAGGTGGCCCTTGGGTGGGATGGGTGACCCAGATGGGGCGCCCAGGGGTGCTGCTGTGGGGATCGCACCGAGCCCATCACCACCGCCACGTGGCACAGAAGGCGGCTCGGCTCAGCACGGCCAACACAACCTTGGGGCTCCCTGCTCCAGAGCAGGAGTTGGGATGGAAGATGGGGACCCCACGGCTCTTGAGGCTGGAATGGTATCCGCTGGGGGGAATGGAAGCTCGGCCACCCCCTGGCTGGAGCACCCAAGGATGCTGCCGTTGGGGACCACGCCAAGCCCATCACCACCATGTGGTGTGGAAGGTGGCTCGGCTCAGCATGGCCAATGCTTGTTGGGATTTTGGGGCTCCCTGTGCTGGTGAAGGGGTCAGAATGGATCCCTACGGCTCTGGATGAGGCTGGGAAGGTGGCCCTTGGGCGGGATGGGTGTTAGGGGATGGGTGACCACCTGCAACCCAGATGGGGCAACCAGGGGTGCTGCCAGTGGGGTTGGCACCAAACCTGTGACACCATGTGCCGCAGAAGGCGGTTCAGCTTGGCACAGCTGATGCTTGGCAGGATTTTGGGGCTTCCTGCAGGAGCTGGGATGGAAGAGAGGGATCCTCATGGCTCTTGAGGCTGGGATGGTGGCCCTTAGGTGGGATGGGTGCTCACCCATACCCTGGCTGGGGCACCCAAGGATTGGGGACCACCCAAACCCACCACCACCATGTGGTGTGGAAGGCAGCACAGCCAGCGCTTTGCAGCCACCTTCCAGTATCTGAAGGGCCTATGAGAAAGCTGGGGAGGGACTGCTTACAAAGGCTTGTAGTGATAGGACAGGGAGCAATGGGTATGAAGTGGAGAGGGGCAGATTTAGACTAGATTTAAGGAGGAATTTCTTCACCATGAGGGTGGGGAGGCCCTAGTCCAGGGTGCTCAGAGCAGTGGTGGCTGCCCCATCCCTGGAGGTGTTCAGGGCCAGGTTGGACGGACCTTGGGCAGCCTGATCCAGTGGGAGGTGTCCCTGCCCATGGCAGGAGGGTTGGAGGTGGTTGATCTTTAAGGTCCCTTCCAACCCAAACTATTCTATGATTCTATGATTGTGGAGCTTCCCGCTCTGGAGAAGGGGTTGGAATGGATCCCCATGGCTCTTGGGACTGGAATGGTGGCCCTTCGGAGGGATGAGTGACAGTGGATGGGTGACCACCCACACCCCAGCTGGGGCATCCAGGGGTGCTGCCCTTGGGGACTGAGCCAAGTCCATGGTCGCCATGTGGCTTCACTCGGCCAATGCTTGGCAGGATTTTGGGGTTCCTGGCTCCAGTGAAGTGTCAGGATGGGTCCCTGTTGCTCTTGGTGTTGGGATGGTGGCCCTTGGATGGGATGAGCGCCAGCGGATGGGTGACCAACCGTATCGAGGCTGGGGCACCCAGGGGTGCTGCCAGTGGGGACACACCCAAGGCCATGGTCACCATGTGCCATGGAAGGTGCCTTGGCTCAGCATGGCCAACACTTGGTGGGCGCCCAGTGTGGTCCCCACTGGGGAGGCTGCTGGCAAAGGGGCTGTGATGGCTGGAGCTGAGGCCACATCCTGGTGAGGGGCTGCCTCCTGTCCCATTCCTGGTTTCCACAGGGCAGCTCCTCTGGCCGCAGTTCCACTCGGTTGTGTGGGTGCAGGGAATGGCTTATGTGACTCCTGTGTCCTCTGTCTTGGTGACCTTCACCCCAGCCCCACCAGCTGGGGATGGTGAGGGTGAGGGTGCAGTGCCTGCACGGCCACGTGGATCTCGGCTTCATAAAGCTTTGGATCTTGGCTTCTTTCCGGGAGATGTCACTTCCAGAGTGTGTGGCAAGGTGTCCCCATCCCCTGGGTGCTGTGGGGTGCTGGTGGCTCAGGACATGGTGGCTCCAAGACCTCTGGGCATCGGGGACATGCAGGGATGGGGACCTATATCCTGCTGAGCCCTCGTGGGGAGGGGAAAACCTGGAGCAGACGTGCCAGCTAGCCCTGGGAGGGACCCCTGGGTTGGATGGGGGCGTCGGAGGACACCTAGGGTCCCACCTGCTCAGGGGTGTCCACTCACAGGGACACAGAGGTGGCTGAGACCCTTTGGTGTCATTCATCCCTGTCCCCAGGCTCCCAGCCTGGTCCCCTGCCAGGGCCCTCTTGGGTAGGAGAGGGTCCTGCCCCCTCCCCAAAATCTTCCCAGTGTGGGACTGGGTTAGTGTCTTGGGCAGAGGAGACCATGTGGGGACAGGGACCCATGCTGGCACCCAGCAGGGGAGGGTGGGTGCTGCCAGCGGGCCAGGCTGGGCATCGCTGGGACAACCTCAGCACCCCTGAGATGCTTGGGGATGGATCAGGAGCCCTGATCCCCCACTGCTCTGCTCCCACTTTGTCCCAGTACAGCACTGGGGGATGCTGGTGGGCACGCAGTCCTCTGCCCCCAGCACCCTGGGGTCCCCAGGTCGCCACCTGCCAAGGGGTGGCCCAAGGGTGCTGCCACCTCCGGAGAGGCTGGTGGCTCTGGTGGCCCTGCTAGAAGGGGCATGGTCCCCACGCAGCCCCCCTCTGCAGGACTCGACAGCGCCTTAGGGTGCCAGGGGGTTGGCGGGCCCTGCACCCAGGGGCACCAGAGATGGGGGACACAGCTGGAACCCCTCCAGGTCCTGGCCTTGGGCCCCCAGTAGTGCCCTCAGGGGTGCTCACCACCCCAGCCCTGGCCGCCCGCCGAGCCCCCTCCCCACGGCCAGGAGCCCCAGCACACACCCAGGGGGCTGGCACCGAGCTGGCACCGACCCTGCACGTCACACACAGCCCCATCTTGCACCCCCAACCCCCTCTTTGCACCCCCTGCTCCCTCCTTGCACCCCCAACCCCTCTGTGCACCCCACACTCCCTCCTTGCACCCCACACTTGTTCTGGTGGCCAGTACCGCTCAGGAGGTTGATATTTTGGGGGGGCTCTGGCAGTGCCAGCTCCCACCGCCCCCATCCCTTGGGGCTGGGCATGGAGAAGGGTGAAACAGAAATCGGGGGAAGCAGCGGCTGCGCCAGATGATGCCAGGCAGGACGGGGACCCCCGGGGGTCCCCCGGGAGCTCAGAGGAAGGCCCCCCCCAAGCCCCTGCCCCCGGCTTTGTTCCACATTTAAAAGCCTCTAATTAAAAGCAGCCACAAAAGCCCTGGCTGGTGGCAGGCTGAGGGTGCCAGCGAGAACAGGGGTCTGTCACCAAGGGAACAGAGAGGGACGTGGGGCCCTGGCGTGGGCACCGGGGGGACCTCGCACCCCCTGTGTGTGAGCGGGCACGTGCGCACACACACACACATGTGCACACAGACACATGCACACACAGGCGTGTCCATGCACACGCAGCACACGCAAGAGAGGCAAGCAAGGGGACAGGGCAGTGGGGCTGGGGAGCCACCAGGGGTGGGGGTGACAGCATTAGGGGGGCTTGTGTGAGCATTCCTGGGGTGGGTTTGCATGCCTGTGCCCAGCTGTGTTGCATGCACACTCTGCTGTTGGTTAAGGAGGGTAGGAACCAGTGCCTGCTGTTCTCAGGCCTGGTTTGTGCTGGTCTAAACTGGTCTGAAGGTCTGCAATAGGCCCTTAGGGTGGGAGCAGTCTGAGAGCAGCACTGACCGGGTGAGCTGTGGGGCGAGCCCCAGGGTGTCTGTGGGGTGAGCTGTGGGGTGAGCTGAACCCCGGGGTGCCTATGGGGTGAGCTGTGGGGTGAGCTGAGCCCCAGGGAGCCCGTGGGATGAGCTGTGGGGTGAGCTGAGCCCTGGGGTGCCCATGGGGCGAGCTGTGGGGTGAGCTGAGCCCCAGGGTGCCCACGGGGTGAGCTGTGGGGTGAGCCGAGGCTCAGGATGCCTGTGGGGCGAGCCGTGGGGTGCCCAGCACCGGGCAGTGCCAGCGCGGCTGCAGCGGGTGCCCAGGAGGTGCCGACTGGCACCGGGCACTGCGGTTCAGCCCAAGCCCAGAGGGTGCTGGGCTGCGACCCACGGGCATGTGGGCAACCTTGAGAGTGGCTGGAGGAGCCAGGGGTGCAACCCCCCCCAAGATGAGGGTCCGGCTACCCGGCCACCCCTGATGTCCAGTCGGAACGCAGGGCAGGTTTAGATGGACATCAGAAGCAATTTATTCAGCAAAAGGGTTCTCAAGCACTGGCAGAGGCTGCCCAGCGAGGTGGTGGAGCCTCCATCCCTGGAGGGGTTCAAAAGCTGGGCAGACGAGGTGTGCAGGGATGGATCAGCGGTGGGCAGGTACTGTTGGACTCAACGAACTCAAAGGTCTTTTCCAACTAAGTGATTCTATGATTCTATGAAACCCTGATGCCACGGTGGCTCCCAAACCTCATCCCAGTGCCGATGGGGGACAAACCCAGCCGAGCGGGGCTGGCAGGACGCTGGCCCGTGCTGGCCGGGCCGGTGCGAGGCAGGAAGCTGGCTTAAGCACACCTTGACCTTCCTGGCAGGGGAGGGTTCCCTTCAGCTTGTCCAACACATCTCCTGCCAGCACCCGGCATTGAAAGCACGGCGAGCTCGCGCGCGCAGAGGCCGGCATGAAAAGGCAGCTTAGGCATCTCCTGCTGCGAGAGATGGATTAGGGGCTTCGGGGAGGGCTGGGGGCAGCGAGAGGCACAACCGCCGCAGCACGCCGGGCCAGACTCCATGCCGGCAGCCGCTGGGCAAAAACCAGGCACGGACAGTCACGGTGCCCCTGGCTACCGTCTTGCTACCATTGGCTACCATCTTGCTGCCCTTGGCTACCATCTTGCTGCATCCTGGTAGGAGATGGGGGCAGCAGGCCAGGCCCAGGGGGGCGGGATGCTGGGGGGGTCCCCAAACCAGAGCGTAGGGGGTGACAGGGACTGTTGTGGCTGCGACGGGGACAGGAAGGGGGACAGCGGGGCTGGCAGCACCGCTCCCCATCCCAGCCCCCTCCATGGGTCCCCCAGGCATCTGCTGATCCTGTCCCTCAGCTGTCCCTGTCCAGAGGACGGAGGACGTGGTATTTTTAGAGCCACCCCGGGACTGCAGTGTGAGTGGTGACAATTTTTGCCCATGGAAGCAGACAGGGGGCGGCGGGGCAGGGGACTCTGCAACCCCACCAGCACCCCAAGAGTCCAGGAGTTTCCCTTTTGCTCTGATTTGTCCCATTTGTCCCCAGGGAGGGTCCCTGGGGGTAGGAGGGGTCTGGCCATCTCGGCTCTGTCCCAGAGCCCCATGCTGGGTTGGGGTCTGCGATGTCCCACGCAGGTGGCCAGGACCCCCGTGTGCCCCCCCCCCAGGCTGTCCCTGGTGTATGGGGCAGGGTTTGATGGCCCCTGCGGTGGGGGTGCCCCCACAGCAGTCCCTCTGCCCTGGGAACAGGGACAGCTGTGTCCCCAGCTGATGGCGGGGTCCCTGCCAGCACCCGGCATGTGACAGGAGGTGACAGAGCTGCCTGCTATTTATACCCACCCCGTGTCAGGGCTGGGTGTGGGGATGCAGGGGGGCTCCTGCCACAGGTGCAGGGTGGCCCTCAGTGTCCCCAGGGTGCCCGTCTGTCCCCCAGCAGCACCCAGACTCCCCGGTAGGGTTGGTAGGGCTGCAGTGGGGCAGGAGGCCCGTTCCTGCCCCCACGGTGTCTCAGAGCCACTCGAGCTGCCCCAGCCCTCTGGGGACACTGAGCTGTCCCCATAGGGACACTGAGCCAACCCTGTGCCCAAAGGGGCATAGAGCTGTGCCTGATGGGGACACTGAGCTGTCCCCATGCCCAACAGGGACACTGAGTCACCCCTGTGCCCAAAGAGAGCACTGAGCTGTGCCCGATGGGGACACAGAACTGTCCCATGCCTGACAGGGACACTGAGATACCCCTGTGTCAAAAGGGAATGCAGAGTTGTGACCAATGGGGACATTGAGCTGTCCCTGTAGGGACACTGAGCAACTCCTGCGCCTGAAGGGGACATAGAGCCACCCCTGTCCCCAAAAGGAATACAGAGTTGTGCCTGATGGGGACATAGAGCTGTCCTCACACCCAACAGCAGCATGGACTGATCCCTGTGCCCAAGGCTGGCACTGAACGGTCCCTGTACCAGATGGTGGTGTGAAGTTGTGCCCAGCAAAGATGCTGAGCTGTCCTCACACCCCACGGAGACACAGAGCTGTGCCCAAGGGGACACTGAGCTGTCCCTGTGCCCAAAGGGGACACAGAGCTGTGCCCAAGGGGACACTGAGCTGTCCCTGTGCCCAAAGGGGACACGGAGCTGTGCCCAAGGGGACGCTGAGCTGTCCCTGTGCCCAAAGGGGACACGGAGCTGTGCCCAAAGGGACACTGAGCTGTCCCTGTGCCCAAAGGGGACACGGAGCTGACCCTGTGTCCAGCTGGCAGAGCAGGGCAGTTCTGTCCCCCAGCAGCACTCGTCCCAGCACGTGCCCTCAGTGTGGGAAGAAGCTGAACGGGGGCTGTTCCTTCTGGGCCCCCACTGGCTCCCTCCTCCTCCTCCAGCAGCAGGGCTGGGGGCCGCAGCCCCCGCACAAAGCTGCTTTACAGGAGAAGTGGGGCCCAGGCGGCCGCTGGCCTCCGTCTCCCTGGCCCGCAGAAAGGGGCCTCCTTCCCACCAAGTCCCCGACCTCCCCTTGCTCACACACACATCTGCACTCACATGCGTGCACTCTGGGGTCCCCAGCGTTTGGGACACTGCTCCCTGCGGCACAGACCCCCCAGCCTTCCCCAAAGCGGGCTCAGCCCCTGCCCCAGCCCCGCTGCCCCGGTCAGGCTCTGCTCAGCACCGAGGGAAACTGAGGCAGGGGGCAAGGAGCCTCAGGCAAGCCGAGGAGGGCACCTGGCTTTGGGGGTGCTGCATCCTCCCCAGCTCACATCGCCCCCACCCCAAAGCCGGAGCGGGCAGGGCTGGGTGCCCCCCACCCACTAATGACGAGCACTGGCTTTGGGTGTGCAGCGGGGTGGGGGATCATGCTGGGAAGGGGCCCCCAGGACACCCAGGTCCCACTGGGCGAGCTGCCAGCTTCCCCGAGGGGTGCTGGGCATCCCGGCTCCCTGCCTGGGGCTTCCCTGCCGGCTCCAAATGGCTTCATCCCCCTGCAAGAACACAGCTGGCTGAGCCCCCCCAGTGGATGGGGGTCCCAGGGTGTGGGCAGGGGGGCCGTGGTGTAGGTGGGGGTCCCAGAGTGTGGGTGGGGGTCCCAGGTTGTGGGTCAGGGTTCCCGTGGGTGTGGGTCCCGGAGTGTGGTCTCAGGGTGCTGGTGGGAGTCCAGGGTGTGGGTGTGAGTCCTGGAGTATGGTTCTCAGGGTGTTCTCCGAGGGTGTGAGTCCCATGGTGTATGTTGGGGTCCTGGGGTGCTGGCGGGTTTCCTGGGGTGCAGGTGGGGGTCTCAGGGTGTGGGTCCCACTGCCTGCCAGGCAGACCAGGAGTTCCATCTCACAGGCGCAGCCCTAGTGCTGAGCAGGGCCCAGGGTGCCCACCCAGGACCCTCGGGCAGGGTACCTATGTGCCTTCAACCGAGCCACCCGTGGGGCTGCTCCAACACGGAGTGGCCGGGCTCCTTGAGCAGGGCTCCTGGCTCCTGGGTGCTTTGGGAGGACAACGCGGGGGCAGCCCCTTCTGAGAACGCAGTGGTGACTCCTGGAAGGAGAGGCTGCTCCCCTCCGTGCCTCCACTTCTCCACTCTCCCTGGGACTGAGCTGCCGGGCAGTCCTCGGGCACAAGGAATCATAGAATCACTAGGTTGGAAAAGACCTTTGAGATCAAGCCCAACCGTACCTGTCCACTACTGAAACATCTCTGAGCACCTCATCTACCTGGCTTTTGAACCCCTCCAGGGATGTAGACTCCACCACCTCCCTGGCCAGGACCTGGCTCAGGTTCTCTGCCAGGGCCTGGAACCCTTTTGGTGAAGAAATTTTTCTCAATGTCCAGTCTAAACCTACCCTGATGCAACTTGAGGCCATTTACTCTCATCCTATCGCTTGGGAGAAGAGATCAACATCCACCTTGCTACAACCGCTTTTCAAGCAGTTGTAGACAGTGACAAGGTCTCTTCTCAGCCTCTTTTCTCCAGGCTAAACAACTCCAGCTGGAGGAGCCAACAGCAGGAAGACAGAGTAAGATCTGTGGCGGACAGGCAGAGGCTGGCAGCGCTGGAGTAGCAGCTGCTCCTCACCCAGGCAGGTGGAACCACATGTGTGAATCCTGGTGCTGCAGTGTTTGTGTGGAACACAGTAAAGCACAGAGAGGCACAGCATCAACAGTACCTTCTTAGAGCGATGAGGAGCAAATCTGAGCATGTTCTTGCCCAGCGAAAGCTCTCACAGCCACCCTGCGATGAAGTGGTCGCAGCTCCTGGCCATGAGGTCCTCCTGAGCATACAGGGCCAACAGCTCCTGGATAGAGCCAGGATTAGGGGAGGTGTCTGCAGGGCTCTGTGGGATGAGAGCAGCGGGATGAGAGCAGCATCACTCCTTGCAGGAGAGAGATGCATGAGGGAGTTTGGGCAGTGGAGTCCAGCCTGGTACACTGCAATAAGAGATTAAGTCAGCTTTGTTATGAGCTCCACCACCCAGCAAAAAGCACAACCACTTCAGCCTCTCTGCATCTGATCCACAGCCCCGCTGCACAGGGCTTGTCACCACAGGCGTTCACTTCAACTGGTTTGGCCACGCGCATGGAGGCGCATCCTGGTGAATATCTTGTGGCCCCTCACCACAAGAAGTATGTTGAGGCTCTGGAGCGAGTCCAGAGAAGAGCAACAAAGCTGGGAAAGGGGCTGGAGAACAGGCCTTATGAGGAACGGCTGAGAGAGCTGGGGGTGTTTAGCCTGGAGAAGAGGAGGCTGAGGGGAGACCTCATTGCTCTCTACAACTACCTGAAAGGAGGTTGTGGAGAGGAAGGTGCTGGCCTCTTCTCCCAAGTGACAGGGGACAGGACAAGAGGGAATGGCCTCAAGCTCCGCCAGGGGAGGTTTGGGCTGGACATTAGGAAAAAAATTTTCACAGAAAGGGTCATTGGGCACTGGAATAGGCTGCCCAGGGAGGCGGTTGAGTCCCCTTCCCTGGAGGGGTTTAAGGGATGGGTGGATGAGGTGCTGAGGGACATGGTTTAGTGTTTGATAGGAATGGTTGGACTCAATGATCTGGTGGGTCTCTTCCAACCTGGTTATTCTATGATTCTATGATTCTATGATTCTATGATTCTATGAATATGCTTCATGCAGACCCACTTCAGGGGGATACTTTTTCCAAGTGCCTGGAGTGATAAGACAAGGGGGAATGGCTTTAAACTGGAAGGGGGAAGAGTTAGATTAGACATTAGGAAGAAATCCTTCACGATGAGGGTGGGGAGGCCCTGGCCCAGGTTGCCCAGAGCAGTGGTGGCTGCCCCATCCCTGGAGGTGTTCAAGACCAGGCTGGATGGGGCTTGGAGCAACTGAATCCAGTGGGAAGTGTCCCTGTCCACGGCAGAGGGTTGGAACTGGATGAGCTTTGAGGTCCCTTCCAACCCAAACCATTCCATGATTCATACCATGTTTCTATGATTTCTGAACTCCTCTCTCCTCATCCTTCCTCGATAAAGCGGCAGAGGGCAGCATGAAAGCAGGATCCCAGCAGAGAGGCTTTTGGGGAAAGAAAGAAAAGGAATGAATGGAGAGACAGATGGAATCTGGTTTTCCTGCTGTCAGGGCCGGCGGAGAGATGGCGACACATGCTGGCACGCTCGGAGACAGCTGGTAGCAGCTGTGGTGGTGGATGGAAAAGCAGGACGTCATCTGTTGCTGCCCCTGTGCTCAGATGCCTGCGGGCTGCTGCGAGATGGAGACCCCAGCATCGCTGCGTGCAGGCAGGCTCGGGGCACTGCTCCTTGGCCACCACACATGGGGACTTGGCTGTGTGAGCAAAACCTGGGCACGGAGCTCCCTGCTCAGGGGTGAAGAGAGGCCCCTGCAGCCTGGCTGAAGGCACTCTGAGCACTGTGATCCAGCTCAGGCCTCGTACTGGGCACCATGGCCCACCTGGGGGCTGGCGCTGGCCACCATCAGCCACCTCGGGGCTGGCCCCAGGCTCCATCACCTGCCCGAGGGTTGGCTCCAGGCTCCATCAACCCATCCCAGGGCTGGCTTTGAGCACCACCGCCGGTCTCAGGGCTGGTCCCAGGGACCCTGTACCCAACACCGGTGAGGTCACATCACCAATCCTGGGTTCAGTTTTGGATCCCTCACTGCAAGAAGGACATTGAGGGGATGGAGCACGTACGCAGAAGGAGCACATGCAGAAGGAGCTGGGGAAGGGGCTGGAGAACAGGGGTTCTGGGAGCAGCTGAGGGACCTGGAGTAGTTTTGTCTGGAGGAGGCTGAGGAGAGACCTCACGACTCTCTACAGCTGCTGGAAAGGAGGTTGTGGTAAGGTGGGCGCTGAGCTCTGCTCCCAAGCGAATCCCTGGAGGGGGTTTAAAAGCCGGGAGTTGGACTCGATGACCTCGAAGCTCTTTCTCAACCAAGGGGCTGCACGACCCCGCGCCTCCCGCCGCGGGGCTGCGCCGGCCCCGGCCTCGAGGGGGCGCAGGTGCCAGCGGGGCCCCACGAGGGGGCGTGGCCTCGCCGGGGCGGAGCCTCTGGACATGGCCCCGCGAGGGGGCGCGGCCTCGCCGCTCCGTCCCGACCCAGCGGGGCGCCCGGGCGCACTCGGTGCCTCCCGCTCCCGCGCGTCCTCCGCGCCCTCCCCACCCCCGTGCCCACTCCGCACGCCCTCACGGCGCATGCGCCGGGGCCGCCCCTCCCCCGCGCGCCTCAGCCGCCTCTGCTGCGCATGCGCAGAGCATTCAGCCGGCGCCCCTCCTCCTGCGCATGCGCAGAGCCCGCAGCCGCGTTTCTCGCCTCCCTCTCCCGCCTCTCCCTCGCGCCCTTCCGGCCCGTGTTGCGCATGCGCCGAGCGCCGCCCCTGCCCCGCTCCTCCCGCACACGTGACCCGCCCGCCGCGCGCGAAGGAGCGGAGCGGCCATGTCGCGCGCTTGTGCCCCCCCCCCCCCCAACCCGGGCCGCGTGCCCGCCTCCCCGCGCATGCGCGGAGCGCGCCCCGCCGCTCGCCTGCCCCGCCCCTCCGGCGCGCGTGCCCCCCCCGAGCGCATGCGCGCCACTCGCCCTCCGTTCTGCGCATGCGCGGAGCCCCCTCCCGCCCCGCGCGCGCCGCGCACGCGCAGAGGCCCCCGCGGCGGCGCCGAGGGCGGAGGGGCGGCGGGGCCGGGGCCGGGCTGTGCGCGGCGCAAAATGGCGGACAGGTTCTCGCGCTTCAACGAGGACAGGGACTTCCAGGTAACGATGGAAGGGTCCGCACCGCGCCCCGGCGGCGCCTCCGGCCGCTGTCCCCCCCGCCCCGCCCCCCGCCTCACCGGGGCTTTGTGCGCGGGCCCGGCGGTAGCGCGACAAAGCGGGGACGGGGTGGGGGGGGCTGCCAGGGTGACCCGTCGGGTCGGGCCATACAGGAACGAGCTACCGGATTTGACGGTCCGTGAACCGGGCCGGTGCCTCCCCTGTTGATCCCCCTGTTGCTCCCCCGGGCCCGTTCCAGCCCCGCCCCGCCTTCCTTATTCCTCTGCTACCCCCACGTATAGATGTCTGTGCCCCGTCACCCCGCCGCTGTCCGCCTCGGGCCCATGCCGCCTTCCCCGGGCCCGTTGCTGCCCTCTCGTTTCCCCCTCCCCCCCTGTGCCCGCTTCCCCCCCTCATTGTTACCCCTCTACCCCCTGTGCCCATTGCTGCCCCCTCTGTGGCCTCTGCCCCCAGGCCCCTTGTTGCCCCCCCTGCCCGGTGCCCTTTGTTTCCCACCCCCGGCCGGTGCCTCCCCCTCTGGAGCCCCGTCCCTCTGGATCCCCAGTCTGGCCCCCCCGCCATGGAAACCGCCTTCCCTCCTCAAAAAACCATTAATATTTTAGCGTAATTACTGTTTTAAAGGGGATTTAAATAAACAATGGGATAATGAATGTTGACTCATTAGGCTTAAACAATGACATTTTGTTTTCTGACTGCAGCCTGAGAGAATTTAGAAATGCAAACAAGAGGAGTGAGGACAATCACAGCTCGAGCAGAGCTACCGATGAGCTCGTGTGTGTCATGCGTGTTCAGGAACCCAGAGCTGTAGCAGTGCTTTTACCTCAACTCCTGCCCCACATCCAAAGAGCTGGGAGGGTTTTTTATAGTTGCAATGCTTGCGTAATTTTATTCAATGTAGCATTAAGGTGCGATCTTAAGAACGATAAGGACATCCCTCTGTGCTGTTCCTTCTGGATGTTTTATGGTACATGTGCTCTGTATGTGTAGGGTACATGGAATCGCTAGGTTGGAAAAGACCTTTGAGATCACTGAGTCCAACTGTACCTGTCCACTATTAAATTATGTTGCGAAGTGCTTCATCTGGCAGTCTTTTAAACATCTCCAGTCATTACTAAATTGTGTTAGAACGGCAGGAGGAAGCGTGCTCTGTGTTGCTGTATTCATGGGCTGTAGGTGGGCTCCCTAATGCAGCCCCATCACGGGCTGGTTGGCCTCATTCGTTTCCTGGAATGAAGAAATTAATTGCAATTAATATTGAAATGATCTGATTAGGTTTTGAAGATCCTATTTCTGGAAGTTACGGAAGCCTGATCTTGGGTTTGAGAATGTTTCTTGTAATAAGTTTGGAAGGGGAAAGAAGAGGTGGGGAACCTGAAACAAGTTGTATACTGGGCAATACAGCTGAGAAATGGGTGAGCTCTGTGTGTTGCACAACTTGTTCACGTGTGTCTTTGACTGGGTGTCCTTGTTCTTGTCCTTTTGTGGGGCAACCCCTTTGCACAAAATAATGGTAGCGGCAAAACCTGTTACTGCGTTGCTGCTCCGGTCACGCAGAGAGAGCGTGAAGTGATGTCAGAGAGGAAACAGTGCTCCATTGCCCAGTGCTGAAATTGTGCTGGCTGTTGAGCATGCTCGGAAACAATAACTCTGTCACAGCCTGGTTTTCCCTTGACTTTAAGAGAGGGCACTGTTTTAAAGTGGGTCTCTATCCACACCGAGTGTCAGGCTTCTGTTGGCTTTACTGTCGATCAGGAAAAAAAAAAAATTAAAGGTATGGTTTACTTTTGTCATAGGGCGACTTGTCTGTTCTTCTCTTCCTGGAAATCTGCCAGTGAGAAGACATTTTATTTTGTGCTTTAAAGTGTCCTTCAAGGAGGAAGTGGAATTGGTCCGCTGGGAAGAGCGGTGAGGAGTTGGGTCAGGCTCGTGGAAAGCTGGATGCTGAAATGATGAGCTATGGAATAGGTGATTAGAGGGAGACTGCACCCAAATATCTGCCAAGGTCGCATAGAACTGGTGGGAGCTCAAGACTCTGTGCTCACACCCCTGACAGATGGTTTGTCTAATGGTTTTTCTGAAACATATTGGTTGAGGAAAGCTTTTTTTAACCTTATCTTCCCTTTTTCTTCATCAAAATTGCTTTCAGAGAACATTTTTTACTTTATTCTCTATATTTGGACAGAGGTCACTTGATTTGTAACGCTGGTGTGGAATAAAGAAAATGGCTTGCTGTGCCGAGTGTTCACAGGTTCGCTATGAAACTGCACTGTGACTGTTGCTAAGTGTAGGGGAAATTACGCCTGCCTTCGGTGTGCGGCTTTTGATCATCTCTCTTCAGTACTGGTCTCAAAGCTACAGCAAAATGAGACGCTCTGTTTGTACAAAGTCACAGATTTGTATGTGTACTCCATTTGTAAGAGTGTTCCTCTCAGTGTTAAGAAGGCCTTTTCCATGCAGTTTCTCGCGGTTTTAATTCTGGGCTTCAGCAGGTGGAATTGGGGTCCTTTGAGTGGCTGTTACTACAGACATGATCCTATGTTGCTGCTGATACCCAAGCAGGCATGATAAGAGGGAGATAGTGCTCTAAACTGACATGGCTTAAAGCAGGGATCAATGTGGATAGCGAGGGGGAGGGAACCTACAGCGATGCTTTGGATTTCATTCTTGGGTGATCTGCTTTTGATCAGACTGGGAGAGTTGGGGTTGTTCAGCCTGGAGAAGAGAAGGCTCCAGGGAGACCTAAGAGCAGCTTCCAGTACTGAAAGGGGCTCCAGGAAAGCTGGGGAGGGGCTCTTGATGCAGGGGTATGAAAAGGGGAAATGGCTTTCAGCTGAAAAAGGGGAGATTGAGATGGTGTGTTAGGCAGAAATGTTTTCTGGGCCCAGGTTGCCCAGAGCAGTGGTGGCTGCCTCATCCCTGGAGGTGTTCAAAGCCAGGTTGGATGGGGCTTGGAGCAACCGGATCCAGTGGGAGGTGTTCCCATGGCTGGGGTGTTGGAACTGGATGGGCTTTGCGGTTTCTTCCAGTCAAACCATTCTATGCTTACTGATGAAGTCAAAGGATGTGTTACAGTCTTGAGAGAGGAGGAAAAACAAAAGGTCAGGAGTAAAACGTATGGGTCAAAGGAACCTTTTAGCTGTTTGGAAGAAAGGCACATGCCTCGGAGTTAGTGATGTGGCTGATAGCAAAGAGTCACTGGGTGAAAAAAAGGTGTTTTGGTGTTCTCTTTAACGCTACCAGTCTTCTTTCTGGAAAGAAACTGGAAAGATTCTGGGTTTGGGAGGATTAGTTTGAGAGTGTGAGCTGGGTGTTCATGTGGGCAGGGGAGAGATGAGGTTAGCAGCACAGGGTTAGCAGAGGTGACAGGATTCAGAGCTTCTGATATGCTGGGGAGGAGTGGATTAAAGGTGACGGAGCTGCTGGGAGCTGTTCTTCCCTCCCCTGTGCCTAAGTAAAGGAAGCTCAGCGTGGTCCAGGAACGCAGGAATGGAAACACAGAGCATTGGAGAGAAATGGGTTCAGGAAGGACAGGACCTGAACCGCCTGGGAAAAAAGAGGTATGAATGGTCTGAAGTGCGTAAAAAGGTGACGAGGGAAGAAGGATTGAACGGAGGGATGAGGACGAAGGAAGAGGAAGTGGGGGACCTTCCCATAACTGCAGTTAAAGCGATGCTGTGGGTATAAGGGAAACTGCAGAGGGAGTGGAGACGTGGTCGTGGGGTTGAAAGTAACCCTGTGGGAAAGAGTAGCTACTGTAAGGATAAGGAGGTCAGATATCCTTAAGGATAAAGACTGTGGTGTGAAGAAAGAGAGAATGATTATGGATTTTAGGTATATTCTGAGTTCTCTCTCTGAGGGGTGGGAAGAACCTCAAACCTAAGGATGGTTTGAAAGTTGAACTTTCCAAAGGAGCAGGAGATGACATTGGAGGATATTGCCACAGTGGGGTCATAAAGCAGCTTTGGGGATTTGTTATGGAAATGTCTTGCTTTTGCTGTGCCATGTGGCTTTAGAAGCCACACAGAGGATGTAGATCCTCCGTTCTTTTTGTTGTATCCTCCCAAACCTTAGAAAATCTCATGGCAAAGCTCATATTTTGGCTGTATTTTGCAGGTGCCGAACTTGAGGGCAGCTCCAGTGAAAGGCATCTGGCTTTGCTCTGCCCAGTGATCCATGGTTGTTCCCTGCCTAGGGCAGCCTGGCAGTTTGCTGGGAAAGCTTTAGGTGGTGGAATGAATTTCAGAAGCAGGGTGTTACTGACCTTCCCTTACTTCTCACTAGGCTCTGAAATGGTCAGTTAAGTCTGCCAGATGGCTTATCCAAACAAATCCCAACCTTTTTCCCTTTTCCATCACGAGAGGGGTTATTTTTGAGTGTGGGCCACTGAGAAGCTTAGTCCTTTGGTTAAAAGATCACACTTAATCTGTGGCAGGGATGTCTGTCACTTCTCTGCCTCCACCCTCTCCTTGATCGACTGTTTCCCCACAGCAGAGACAAAATTGTGAGCCATCTTAACTTCAAGTAATGAGCAATAGCTGTTGTCGAACAGTATTTTAGAGCGTTACTGAAAGCTGTGTGAATACAGGAGGTTGCTGCAATAAGTAGATATATTTTTAGTATTATATTTGTGATTGCAATAATATTATTCTTTAGATTAGCTGTGCTGAACTCAAGGAATGAACACTGTGGATGTCTCTGCATCGCTGACATTCATTGAGGCTCCCAGGTCCTTATAGGTGTTGAGAAAATGTTTTCTTGCTATTCTTTCCTCTTTTCATTGTTGAAGCACAAATATCGTAAGCCGTATGTGTATATGTGTACAATGATTTCCTCTTCCTACATACGTTGCCCTTACTTGCATCATTAGCCCGACAGAACACAAACTGTTCTGTCTCCTTGTTATTTTAGTTTGTTGTAGTCTGTATAATAGAGTAATGCTTCCACTGAGCAGAAATGCCCGCTTTTCTAAACTGGGTTGAAATGTGGCTGTTCTGAACCTCAGTTCTTGTGTTCTTGCTTGGGCCAAGAAAATGGGTGAGCTTTCCTCCACCCTCCAAGGATTTGAAGAGCTAACTGAGCACATCCCCAGGCTGTGCTTCTGGCCCTGCCACTTCCAACGAGTCAAGCTGAACACTGATGGCATGGGGATTTTATGCTTTTTTAATTGGCAGAATGTCAGGGATAAGTTTTGTTCCCAAGCAGCTTAGGCAGTCCGGCTTATCAGGCATTTGGACCAACAGCGAGAAGTTTAACAATCTGTCCTTAATGAGTGTGTATTGTCAGTGGCTTCGGCTTTATTTCCTAGGTGCTGCCCGAGGCAGACGTGTTTGATTTTTACATCCCTTGCAGTCCCTGACTGCTCCTAGGCTCTGTGGCAAAGTTGATGGCTTTCTCTGTGCTGGAAGGCAATAAATAGGGTTGTTTTATTTTGCCTGCTTTTACTAATTGGTAGAAGAAAATGTTAGTGTGGGGGAACGAGGGAAGGAATAGGATCAGAGCACTGCAAACTATGATATCATAGCATCATAGAATAATTTGGTTTGGAAGGGACTGTAAAGTCCATCCAGTTCCAACCCCCCTGTGATGGGCCTTCGTAAACAGTCCCTCTCCAGCTCTCTTGTAGCCCCTTCAGGTACTGGAAGGTCACTGTAAGGTCTTCCCGGAGCCTTCTCTTCTCCAGGCTGAACAAGCCCAACTCTCTCAGCCTGTCCTCGTATGGGACGTGCTCCAGCCCCTCTGATCATCCTTGTAGCCTCCTCTGGACCCGTTCCAACAGCTCCATCTTCTTCTTATGTTGAGGATTCCAGAACTGGACACAGGACTCCAGGGGAGGTCTCACAAGAGAGGAATAGAGGGGCAGAATCACTTCCCTTGCCCTGCTGGCCACGCTTCTTTTGATGCAGCCCAGGATACGGTTGGCTGAGCTTCTAATGGATACAAGATCCCTGTGTCTGAATCTGCCTCTGATAAACATAGCTGAGAGCAGTCTGGGAGACAACCCCTTTCCGAGGCATGTTTTCTTATTTAAGCATTAACTTTGGGTTTTCTAAACCTGTTAGTATTGTTTAGAAATACTTATTTGTTGTTTAGTAGAGTTAAATTTCTGCTACAGGCCCAGCAGAGGAAGCGCATTCACTTCTCTTCCCTCTCTAGCAACGTGTGCTGACTTCTCAGGCGAGCAAAGCAGGAACATCATAACCAATTTTTTGTTTTTTCCTGCCTTTGTGAGCAAGGAATGAAGGAGACAGCTAGGGGAAAAAAAGTAGATTGAGTAACATTGGTTCCATTTTTAGAGGATCACAGGAGAATCTGAACTCCACTGTGAATTTTTGGAACTTGTGGTAAGTCACTTCTGTTGCCTTCTCTCCCACAGTGATGATCTCCATTGCCCTGGGTGACTGGATGGGAAAGGACACACTTTATTCTGCAGTCCCACAAACCATGTCTACGCTATCTCAGCTTCTTTCAAGTTACACCTCTGAAGCAAACCCAGTTCCCCCTAACCAGGCTACTCACACCCACTGCCTGGGGATGCAGAGCTGTAGGAGTTCATCCTTTGTTGCTGTTCTTGGCCAGTGTTTCCTTTGGTTGAGACATGGTTTTTTTTCTACCATTCAGTTTTAAACCCATAGTGATTCTTAGTACTTTCACCTCCAAGCAGCCCTGCGAGCGGTTAATCCATCTGAAGTTGTAGCTGTTCCCAGTTTTAAAGGCAGAACTTGGTACTGGGAAGCCTGCTCTAAATACCCAGGTATCAACCCTCCATTTCCATCATTTGACCCAGTTTGGAGTCCTGAAACCAATGTTTGGCTGTGGTATCTCTTGAGGACAGTTGGTGACTGAACATTTGCCTATAGACTGGTCTGTAGTTCGGCCACTGAAAGGTTCTTGCTTCTTTATTTTTCTTTTTGCTTTTTCTATTTTCAGCTTTTAGGTGCTGTTTGTTGTTAGATGTTGTTACTGTGCCAGGCACACGTTAGTACTCTTATGGGAGGGCATGTATGACATTTCTGTCTTAGCCCTGACATCGCTTGAGAGCCTTAACGGTCTGATCACAGAATTCTCTTCTTGCGGGGCATTTTGCCTTTCCCTTTGCGTTCTTGCAGGTTTCAGCATCTTAAAACTTTCCACATTTACAACTTGATTTGCAGTGAGGAGCTGAGAGTAGACTCCTTCTCTCTAATATGTAGATCTACATCGTTTTTACTACTTTATTCTTATTTGCTGTTCCTTTGTTACACACCCTAGGCCTGTATTTTTACCCTTTTTGCTACCTTATTGTGTGGAGAGGTTTTAACTTGGATTTCTTCTGCCTACAGGTGTGTTTGTACAGGGCTCTGTGAAAACAAACCTTACGTTAGTGCATTCAGGCTGCTGTTACGGGGTTGGATTTCTCTGTACAAACACATTGACCGCATTGTTGCTTACAGTTTGTTGGCTGAGTCGGCAGTTGCTCTGTTTCCCCTCTGGTCATTGATAAAAACGTTGCATGGTACCTAGTGGAATGTGTTATGAGCTTAAATGCTGTTGCTGTGCCCCTGAGTGAGGTTTTCTGTGATGTTTTTGTTTAGAAAATGCCCTTCATTGACTCAAAACACCATATTAAGAAACAAAGCAAAAAGACAGTACTATAAAAGTGTGGAAGTTTGTGGTGGTAAATAATGATTCTCCAGCCATTAAATTGCGAGCACCCTGTCCTATCAAGGCATTTTCTCAGCAGACTGAGAGATTTGGAGTTCTTCAGTGTGGAGAAGAGAAGGCTCTGGGGAGATCTTAGTACAGCCTCCAGTACTGAAAAGGCCTGCAGGAAAGCAGGGGAGGGGCTCTTGATCTGGGAGTGCAGAGATAGAATGAGGGGGAATGGTTTTCATCTGAAAAAGGGGAGATTGAGATGAGATCTTGGAGAGAAATGTTTTCCTGTGAGGGTGGGGATACCCTGGCCCAGGTTGCCCAGAGAGGTGGTCAAGCCCCATTCCTGGAGATGTTCAAGGTCAGGTTGGATGGGACTTGGAGCAACTGGATCCAGTGGGAGGTGTCTCTGCCCATGGAAGGGGGTTGGAACTGGATGGGCTTTGAGATCACTTCTGACCCAAACCATTCTAAGTTTGTGGTCGTAAAGCCCTAGCTATTAAACGATGAGCACCCTGTCCCATCAGGGCTTTGTCTCTGTGGCTCTTGTTTGAAAGTTCTTGTTAGTCCTGAAGAGGTGGGTGCTGGAAGCACAACATCTTCCACATCAAAGTGCATTAAGAAATAGCTGAGAGAAGATTGGGTGAGCAAGACCGATGGTGATGCTCTTCAGTGCAGTTGCTGGAAAGGTTGAAAAACTAAACGTCATTCATTGTGTGCTGGAATAGATTTATAGCTGGCGTTGGTAGCAGCAGAAAGAATCTGAAAGGCATTAAGTTGTTCACATTCGGTGCCAAAGTATGTACAGCGTAGTGAAGTGGAGACCTGCTTCTCGCTTCTACTCCTTTTTCTATGAGCTGTTTATCTCTGAGCTGTAGAACATGTTCTTAATTGGGCAGCTCTAACTAAGCATTTATATGCACATTTTCCTGGCTAAAGCTCCTGACCTGCGAGGAGTCTTGAATGTGCAGGTGTTTTTGGACTTAACAAGTGTAGAATTTGCCATCAAAAGTAACTTTTATTTTGGTAAATAAAAGGTTCTGTCAGCTTCTCAACGTATAATTACAAGATGCTTCTTTCAAAAGTTGCCAATTTAAATTCACATCCAAATCTTAAGTGAGTGCTTTTGTTATATTGACTTGAGAGGATTCTTGGTTTAAATACTCTCATAATAATTGGTTTGTGTGTTTGCCTACAGTGAGGTTTTGCTGCAGCTTTCACAAGATGTTGGCTGTAAATATGGAGCTATTTCTGAGGGCGTGAGGATGTGCAATGTCCATATTGCTTGTTATTGCCCTTGTGTTGCTTATTTACAGGAAAGGGACTGGAAAAGCCATTTGTAACGTGCAAAAGGCTATGAAAATGCTGGCTGCTCTTTGTGAACGCTTCACCTCGATGTTGCTAGGAAAGGATAACTGATTTTTTTTGTCTTCACAGTCACTACAGAGAGCAACAGGAAAAAGGATAATTTTGTTCTGGGAAGCATGTAACAAAGGCTTTCCAGGTACCGACACAGAGTTGCTTTTGTATGGCTTTTTATAGTTTTGAGAAACCAGCTAGACTTTTAAAATGATCCAAGAAAGCATCCAGTGCAAGCAGGGTTGGAAGGAATCATCTTCTAGGTGCAAGTTGGTCTTAAAAATGTATTTTCTTCTGGGTGCATAATGAATATTCAAGAACCACTCTCCTGGAGTTGTTTTTGAATTCTCTGGATAGGTTTCAAAACAGCAACATGATTGCCTGTCTCAGTTATGTTGTGGAACTCTTCCATCGTGGAGAGTCATCGAGTCCTGTGTAGCTTAAAAGGGCAGCAGAAATGACTGACTGAGATCTGTAGGCAGTGTGTGTAGGATCTTGTGTGGATCTTGTGGAGAAATTATAAACCCTTTACACTGTTATTGTGTGCAATAAACAGTCAATTAGTTGTGGTGAGTGGATATGGTGCCAACACCTTCCCTCTCCCCTCTGTGTTTACTGGTGAGGTTAGGGATGAGGTTAGGATCTCATGTAGCCACAACTACATGAGATAAGAGGTGGTACCAGCAGACCTTGATGCTTGTGCCTTTTATATTTGACCCCTGTCTAGGGCTTTTTTTTTTTTTCTCTTCTGTAACTCTAGCAGCTCTTAATGATCCGTCTCACCTTTGGGCAGCTTGGGGAGAGGTGGGTCGGCAGGCTTGAGGCTGTGCAAAACTGACAGAAATGGTAACGACTGAGCAAGCCAGAAAGACTTCTGAAAAGACAATAAGAGAATGAGATGCAAAATGCAGCACAAAATCACAGGATGGTTTGGGTTGGGAGGGACCTCAAAGCCCGTCCAATTCCAACCCTCTGCCATGGGCAGGGACATCTACCACTGGATCCGATTGCTCCAAGGCCCATCCAGTCTGGCCTTGAACGCCTTTAGGGATGGGGCATTGACCACCTCTCTGGGCAACCTGGGCCAGGGTGACCTCACCCTCACAGGAAAATATTTGTCCCTAACGTCTCATCTCAGTCTCCCCTCTTCCAGATGAAAACTGTGCCCCCTCATCCTGTCCCTGCACTCCCTGATCAAGAGCCTCTCCCCAGCTTTCCTGCAGCCCCTTTCAGTATTGGCAGCTGCTCTGAGGTCTCCCTGGAGCCTTCTCTCCAGGCTGAACAACCCCAACTCTCTCAGCCCGTCCTCGTATTGGAGGAAAGTTGATTCTGGTTTGCCAGTTGTAATTCCTAGCTGTGTTTTTGTGTCAGGCAAGAGCCCAGAGCTCTGTCGGGTCCTTGCAGGGTCATTCCTGTTTCTGTCTCTCATGGCCACTGATGCAGGTGGCCTGGAGTTCTGCTGGGAGCCACCTTTGACAAAGCCAATGGATGTTAAGGTACCATTTCCTCCTAAAGGTCTTGTAACTGCTCACGGTCCTCCTTTAAATATTTCACATCCAATAAGATACCTGTTTATGGAATCACTGAGTCTTTCTTTTTTTCATCCTTGAAGGGAGCCATGTGCGTGCAAGCAGTGAGGAATTTGGAGAGATGACATTTGCTCGCTTGTGTTCACACGCTGCTCCAGTTTCCTGCGCTCAGCTGCTGAGACCTTGCATCTGAGCTGCCCCATCTTGGGCCAGCTGCAGGAAATGTCAGCTGTGCTTTCCAGCTGCGGGAGCAGGGACCAGAGGGCTTGCCAAAGTGTTCTGTGACTTGTAGCTAACATAGGCGGCCTTGGCTTTATCTACAGTAGAAAATGGCCTTTTTTGTGGGTACTCATTTCTCTTTTGAGATATTCCTGATGTCTCAGCTGCTGGCTTACAGCCTGATGTCTTCAGAGCTTTCAGACACAGGGAGTGGGCTTGGTTAAAGGTTTTGAAGTAGCACTTGTGGGTAAGAACCCTGAATTTTATAGCTTGACTTCATATTTTTGGGAGTTGAAGATTTATTGATTGCATCGTTGGATAAATAGAGTGGTGCACAAGTGGTGCTGATTTGCTGTAGTGTTTTAAAATTCCATTTTCTGAAGTAAATGCAATCTAAATGTTGGGGTTTTGAGTCCTTTCTTGGTAGTCCACCAGTGTAAAACTAATTTATGAATATCTAAGGAGCACATTGTGTTCTTTTCAAGTGCAGTTAGGCAATCATGATCACCCTGTGCTCTTTTCCAGTGCATTTAAGAAATAATGATGGTGAGTACAGTGAGGTTTTCTGCAGAATTGCTCTAAGACTCTTATCTGCATGGCCATGAGAACATGTGTATGCATCTTCCTGAGCTGGTCCGTGGATTCAGTATGGGTGTGAATAGACGTTTCTGCTTTGGCATCTCAGCAACTGCATTCATAGAACCATAGAATAGAATCATAGAATCATTAAAGTTGGAAAAAACCTCTTAGTTCATCCAGTCCAACTGTCAGCCCAACCCCACCGTGCCTACTAAGCCATGTCCCTAAGTGCCACGGCCACATGGTTTTTCAACCCCTCCAGGGATGGAGACCTCCCACTGCCCTGGGCAGCCTCTGCCAGGGCTTCACCACTCTTCTGATGAAGAAATTTTTCCTGGTATCCAATTTAAGCCTCCCCTGGTGCAGCCTGAGGCCATTTCTTCTCATCCTATTGCCTGCTACTTGGGAGCAGAGCCCAGCATCCTCCTTACCACAGCCTCCTTTCCAGGAGCTGCAGAGAGCCATGAGGTCTCCCCTCAGCCTCCTCTTCTCCAGGCTAAACAGCCCCAGGTCCCTCAGCCTCTCTCAGAACCTCTGGGCTCCAGACCCTCGATTCTGCCTGTTTCCTACCCAGTCACCACTGACTTTTTCGTGCTCTTAGCCATTGGCTTTTGTGCTGGAGCCTCTTGTTGTACTCCATGCCACTGAAGGCATTGTCCCTGTGACTTGTGGAACAGGCAGTGTTTTCCCCAGGTATGCTCATTCCAGGCTCTTCCCATCTGACTTCTGCTGGGGTTTGTAAGTTCATCTCCTTTCCCATTAATAATAATGCTCCTGTAACCGAGCTCTCTTGTTGAGCGGTGACTGAGGACAGCTGAGCTGAATGGAGGCGTTCTGAAAGAAAGCCCTCACGTCTCCATTATGCTGCTCCTTTGTTGTAGTTCTTTCCCATCTCCACGTGAGAGCTGTGTTTGGCCTGGATGCGGAAATGTGGGCTCCTGCATTTACTCTTCCTCTGAAATAATACACAGATAACTTAGGGCTCTTCATAAAAGAAACCGCTAATTCCTGTCAGGAATCTGCACTGTATGGAATGCATTCAGCACACTGATATCTTAATATCCCCTGTGTTTGGGCAGATTGGAAAGAGCAGTCCTGTAATTAATATCCAGAGAGGTCTGCTAGCCTTGCAGCGGTTGAAGTGACTCATTGTTCTTTCCTCTTGATGTTGGTGATGCTGTAGGTGACTTAGAAAATGTGATGCTCAGAAGTCAGGTCTGAATTTTGATCCTCCCTTTTGGGGAAGAAAGAGAGAAGGAGGGAACATCTCTTTCTTCTGCCCTGTAGTTGTGAAGCTGCTTTTACAATTGTCGTGTCCCTCCCCACTCCGTAATATCTGGGTGTCCTTGGGTGCTTTGTCTTTGCCCACCTTCGTTAAAAGGTGCCTCAGGTAGAGGAGAGAATGAATACTGTGATATCGAACTTTGATAAATGGGCTTAAATTAATAATTCATTTCACTTGCATTGAGTAATGTACTGGCAACAATTCTTGCTGCTGAAGACTTTAGGATGAAAGCATGATTAAATTCTTAATTTTTTTTTTTTTTTAATTCTACTGACCAAATCTTGCTACTGCAATGTTTGAGACCTTATAAGTAAGGAAAAAACAGCAGGACCCTTAGCTATTTAACTGGAATTGTGTCAGAAAATGCAGTGACTCTGCCATGTTCAATCTTGGACAAAATGGCATTTGTTGGGCCAGAGCTCTGGAATGTTTACAGCCCAAATAAGGGAGAAAAAGGGTCTGAAATCCTGCATGGAGGCAGCTTTTGTTAGTTGATTTTTCAGATGCTGTGTTTATAACTAAGTAGTTAATTATGTGAGGGCTCCAGGACATAAGGTTTGGCAAAGAGCTTCAGGCAAAGTTCAAATGATGAGAAAGTGGAGGAGAGAGGAGAGGATGTGGCTGTGAGTAACCAGAACGGGTGGTTCACCAAAGTTAGGTCATCTTGCCCCCAAAATTACAGGACACAACTATATTGGCTTATGGAGATGAACACAACAAGGAGACTAAATGATGTGTGTGGTGTGTAACAGGAATTTTTAGGTGCTGAAGGCTTGTACTTCTCATACAGGTAGTAAAATATATTGAATTTCAGTCTGCTCATAGTGAAGCATCTGGCGTTGGAGCACTTGCTGTAGCACAAAGTGATGGCTGCTCGAGTGGAAGCCTCTCATCTCGTGGGCTCTGCTATTTCTGGATGGAGGTAGCACCAGTAAGAAAGCGATGTAAGCAGTGCAACACATCTTGTTTTACAAGTGAGGAAGCCTGATGCGGGCAGCGCTGAAATGGAGGGGCAGAGGGTGCTGCCTTCAGCCTGAAATCCTTGCCCATGGGAGGAGGTGGGAACCCTGTCTTTAGCTAAAAGAGCCAGGATTTACTGTATCCCTGTAATAGTCATCAGGGAAGGAGGCTTGGGAATAGGGTTTGAATAGTGGTGGGTTTGATGCAGCTGCAGTTTTATGGCCCAGTATCCATTTTGTAGGGATCAAATTCCTGTTTTCACTTAAAGGTTTCCTCAGAAGAGGGAAACATCCTCAAGTCTGCAGAAAACACAGATCAAAACACAGATCCTGGGCTGCATCAAAAGAAGCGTGGCCAGCAGGGCAAGGGAGGTGATTCTGCCCCTCTGTTCTTCTCTTGTGAGACCTCCTCTGGGGTATTATGTCCAGTTCTGGTGTCCTAAACATAAGGAGATGGATCGGTTGGAACGGGTCCAGAGGAGGCTATAAGGATGATCCCAGGGCTGGAGCACCTTCCACACGAGGACAGGCTGAGAGATTTGGGGTTATTCAACCTGGAGAAGAGAAGGCCCCGGGAAGACCTTATAGTGACCTTCCAGTACCTGTAGGGGCTACAAGAGAGATGGGAGAGGGACTGTTTACAAAGGCATGAAGTGACAGGACTAGGGGCACTGGCTGTAAACTGTAGAAGGGTGTATGTAGACTAGACGTAAGGAGGAATTTCTTCACAATGAGAGTGGGGAGGCCCTGGCCCAGGTTGCCCAGAGAAGCTGTGGCTGCCCCATCCCTGGAGGTGTTCAGGGCCAGGTTGGATGGGGCCTTGGGCAGCAGGCTGATCCAGTGGGAGGTGTCGCTGCCCATTGTGGAAGGGTTGTAACTGGATGGGCTTTAAGGTCCCTTCCAACCCAAACTCTTCTATGATTCTGTAAAATCCCTTTAAAAATGTAGCTGTGCTTAGAGTTCATGTGTGCCAGCAATGTAGTTTGTTCTCAACAGATTCAGCGTTTAGGGTTTAATTAATTGTTAGATTCAAATGTTAGTGTTTTGTGTTCCTCTGATTCGTTGTCTTAAGACACAGCAAAATGGAGATGTGTGGATCCATTTGATGTGCCAGGTGGAAGGAGTGGAAAAGAAGGAAAACAGATGGAATCCCCCTCATCTTATTCCCTGGGGATGAGGAAGCAAAGGGACAGACTGTGCTGCCTCCAGCCCCACAGAGTCCCCGCTCCAGAGAGCCTGTGATCACTACACAGCAGCCACCATTGCTTTAATAAGCTGTTTGTTGAGGCCCCGGACATGTGAACCGTTTTCTTCTGTGCTTATTAGGCACTGTTAGGCTGAACAGGTTCATAAATTTGACCTCAGTGTGACTTGAATTGTATCTCCCTGCTGTTTTCCAGGGTGAGCTACTTTATGATGGAAGGAAAATGTTTCCTTTATTGTTTGTTTTAAGTATTGATAAGTTTAGAATGGCCTCTGTGATGAGAATTGATTTCAGTTCTGTTTGGGCACTTTGTTATTCCGATGCTTTAAATTACCAAGTCCTTAATAGTCAGCTTCCCAATAGAGCGAGCAGTTTGTCAGCATCCCACCAGGGCTTGTTCCGTGCCCAGGAGTTCAAGGTGATGGGAACCACCCTGCCTCTTTTGAAAGCTCTAGTGTAAGTATTGCTGGTATTGGTGTAAACAAGCAACTTATGAGCTGGCAACGTGTGCTTGCAGCCCAGAAAGCCAACCATATCCTGGGCTACATCCATAGCAGTGGGACCAGCAGGGCTAGGGAGAGGGTTCTGCCCTCTACTGCACTCTGGTGAGACCTCACCTGGAGCCCTGCGTTCAGTTCTGGAGTCCACAGCACAGGAAGGACCTGGATCTGTTGGAGCAAGTCCAGAGGAGGCCATGGAGGTGATCCGAGGGCTGAAGCACCTCCCATATCAGGACAGGCTGAGAGAGCTGGGGTTGTTCAGCCTGGAGAAGAGAAGGCTCTGTGAGGACATTAGAGCAGCTTCCAGTACGGAAAGGGGCTCCAGGAAAGCTGAGGAGGGGCTCTTGGATCAGGGAGTGCAGGGATAGGATGAGGGGGAATGGTTTTTAGCTGAAGGAAGGGAGATTGAGATGAGATGTTAGAATCATAGAATCATAGAATAGTTTGGGCTGGAAGGGACCTTAAAGATCATCTGATTCCAACCCCGGCACGATGGGCAAGGACACATCCCACTAGATCAGGCTGCCCAAGGCCCATCCAACCTGGCCTTGAACACCTCCAGGGATGGGGCAGCCACAGCTTCCCTGGGCAACCTGGGCCAGGGCCTCCCCACCCTCATTGTGAAGAAATTCCTCCCTATGTCTAGTCTAAATCTGCCCCTCTCCAGTTTACAGCCATTGCCCCTCGTCCTATCACTACAAGTCCTTGTGAACAGTCCCTTCCTAGCTTTCCTGTAGCCCCTTCAGGTACTGGAAGGTTGCTATAAGGTATTCTTGGAGCCTTCTCTTCTCCAGGCTGAACCCCAACTCTCTTGGCCTGTCCTCGGATGGGAGGTGCTCCAGCCCATCTTAGAAAGAAATGTTTTCCTGTGGGGGTAGGGAGGCCCTGGCCCAGGTTGCCCAGAGAAGCTGTGGCTGCCCCATCCCTGGAGGTGTTCAAGGCCGGGTTGGATGGGACTTTGAGCAAGCAGATCCAGTGGGAGGTGTCCCTGCCCATGGCAGGAGGGTTGGAACTGAATGGGCTTTGAGGTCCCATCTGACTGAAACCATTCCTTAATTCTGTGATCTCCACTCCCTTTACCAGTTGCAAAAATCTCAATGAAACAAATAATAAATCCTAAATTATATAAATACATAAAATGGATAATAGCGGAGTCGCTAGAGCTTAGAGAGAATAGCTTTATTTGCTTTCTGAGTTCTTTGCATGTGAGTGTTGTGTCTCTGGCATAGTTTGTGAGAGGAGACATTGTTTTTAAGCACGGAAGAATTGAGTTGTAAAGCCCCAAATCAACCAGGCATGCGGGACCCTTGCCATTGTAAAACCGGTTTTAAATGTTGGCAGACACTGCTGCTGAAGGAGATTGTGAGTACACAGAAAGGTTTTGCCAGCCCCAGGTAACTCAATTGGCATTTTCTGAGCTATGAATATCTGCAGGCAGCAAATCACATGGTGAAATTAGGCAAGGGAGAATCACTTCCTTGTTTTTGCTAAGAGTGTTTCAAGTGTTTATCTAAATGTTACGTGGATTTAATTTGTTATGGATGAAGTTCTAGTAATGTGTTTTTGCTAGCATTCAGCAGTGCAAATCCGTTAACAGCATGTGTGCTCCTGGCTGCTTCTATTCTCTTGAGTGCTGCTTTTTGGGAGGTTGGGCCGTTCCTTTTGGCCGTTGAGGCAAGTCGTGTGTTGTTTGCTCCCTCTTGGGCCCCTTGACTTCGTGGTCTGTACATCTGTGCTGTGCCTGGCTTGGAGGACTACAAGCATTTTCAAGCAGCCCAGGAACTGTACGTGCATGGTAGGTTTGCCTTCCTCTTGCTCCTCAAAGGCTGTCCAAAAGAAATAGATGGGAGTGGGTTGCTGCTTGCAGATTAGGCCCCAAATTTGCTCTGGAGAGGCCGTGGGAAAGACAGCTGCTGGGAGCTGTGCGAGGCCTGGGCGAGTTACCACTGTGGATGGCAGATGATGTATGGGCTGGCGGTTGGGGCACCGGCTTCAAAGCGCGTTCTCTTGGCAACGGGGTTTTGTCAAGATGGTCTCTTGCAGATTTGCATTGCTCAATCCGAATGCTTGTTCCAGAGGATTTCGGGAGGCTGGTGCCTGGCTTGTGAAATTCCAGCAGGCAGTCCATTACAACTCTAATTTGCTCTTTCGTGTGCTGGCTTTCATTAAAATTTTTGCAGAAGGAGAAGTTGGTGTTGGTAGGAAGGAGGAGAGTGACAACATGTTTCTCTTGGCAGTGGCGTGAGGTGTTCCTGCACAGAGCAACTGTGGAGCTGGGACGCAAATAAAATCTGCCAGGAGTTTGGTATTTACTGCCAGGAGGATTTCAGTGGCCTGGGAAAGGAAACGGGAGCAGAGCTGAGGCCTTGGCGCCTCCCCAGGTTTGGCAGGGCTGTGCTGCGGAGCAGTGCCCAGGGATCACCCTCTGCAGTAGCTTTTGTACCCATCTTGCTGCAGCCCTCTCTCCTATTTGCTTCGGAGTTTGTAGCTAGAAAGGCATTTTTTTTCCTGTCCAAGCATGTGTTAGTGATGTTTGTTTCTAGTGCTACATTATGGACACGTTGAGTGGCCAGAAATGGTTCACCATGCTCGCAGTTCCAGGAATTCGAGGTTTTGGAAACCTCTGAAACTACAAGAGATGTTTGTTTTTCCTGAAATGGCTGTTCACATCCATGATGGTGTTCCAGCTGTAACGGTTAGTCTGGAGGACAGAGGCTGCTGTTTGCATTCCTAGCTCGAGCGCCTGCTATGCTTGATGTCTTGGGAAAGGCATGGAAGGGTTGAGTTTTTCCCTAGTGGCTGCTTGTGGAGGGTTGCGCAGCTCTAGTTGCTGCTCATTTTGGGTGTCACACTGTGATTATATGGCTGCTTTGGGCAGGGAGAGGTCGCCCCACTCAGAAATGGGCAGTTGGGAGGGTATACAGTGATATCGGTGCAGGCTGGTCACAGTCCACCATAACCACAGTCCTGTTTAGTTATCCGTGCTGGTTTAATTATGCTACATGACCAGCCTGTGGGAGTAAAGATGGGAGTGCTCTGAGAGGGTAAGAAAGTGAGGCGCTTGGTTTTCTTATTCTTAGTAGTATTTTCTTTGCCGTGTGAGCATTTACACACTTTATCACCCTGTATATCTCTTGGTCCATTTCTCTTTGCTCACACGCGTTCCTCAGGGAGATCACTCTTTCTGTAGCAGTTTTGGTCCCATGCTCACAAATGCTTTAAGCAGGCACGTCTGGAATACGCAGCTCTGTGCATGCCTCTCAGCATTCCCTGTGCCAGCATCAGTACTTGTGTGACTGCCTGATCTGCTGGTGTGGAGCTAAAACTAATGGCTTTTGTCTGTGTTGGAGGATCCCTTCTACTTACTGTTCCCTGTGCAGCTGCCTAGATTCAAGGGAAGGGCTGCTTTGACCACGACCCAAATGCTTTAGGTTTCCTTTCCTACCAGTGTGGGGTTTTGTTGACTTAAGGTGTGTGAAATTACATGTACCCCTCAGGCAATCTGCATTTCCTGCTGCAGGGAAAGCCTTACTCCTCCTTAAAAGAAAAAGACCACAGAGAAATCCTTTACGGTATTGCTGGGCTTAATTCCTTCTTATCCTGGGAGGTTTTAGGGCCGGAGCTGGTGCTTATGGTCAGTCTTTGCATAGACTTTCTAAAGAATAAAAAGCAGTAATGTTGTCATCCTAAATGTTTGATGTTTTGCCAGCTTCCGTGGTTTATCATCCAGTCAGCTTAGATTTTGGATTTCTTTTGTGTATTGAGCCTGTATTTTGTAACTTCATTTGTTTTGCTAGCCAAATGACATAAAATATAAACATGTATAAACCTGAATCTTGAAACAAGTCTGTTGGAATTGTGTTCTGTGCCACAGAGCTAACAGCTGTCTTCTTTTCCAGGGCAATCACTTTGATCAATATGAAGAAGGGCACCTGGAGATAGAGCAAGCGTCTCTAGACAAGCCTATAGAATCGGTAAGATACACGCTTAGCAGCAGCACCAAACCTCCGCAAATTGGGCCGCGATCGGATGGTACTTGAGGTGAATGCAGTCAAATTTGATAGAAGTGGGCATCTCTTTGTCAGCACAGGGTTAATTTTCTGTGGTAAACTGCATGCTAAGTTTAAGCGGGCTTGGGATTTAATCTTTAAGCAGTTCTTCTAAAACTATAGGTGGCTTCAAATTGTAGTTCAACCTGGTATTTCAGGAGTTGTTCAATAGTACGTTCTTTCATAGATATTAATTTCAAGTTTTTATGCTTTTTTTGTTGAAGAATCAGTTTAATTCATAGGCAGGCTATGGAATAGTGTATTAAAAAGTATTTTGATCCTTTTTTTAGTTTATATTTTTTGGAAAATGTCTGGTGCATTATAAGTGTCGGAAGGACATCTGGCAGTGCAGAAACAGGGATGCATTGCTGTGTCAGTGCAGCAGGCCTTCCCCGTGCATCTCTTTGAAGTATCCCCTTACTGGGCGAGGTGTGGAGAGGACAGCCAGAAGATGGGGAAAATTAAGTTATGTTTAGTTTTATCCTTACACTTTTAGGTTTTCCTCTTTGCACAGCACTTCCTGCTGGGCTTAGGCACAGCAGCATGTTCAGCCTAAACTGGGCCTGTTTGGCACCGAGCTTTAGCTCCGTTTCCTTTGCAGTTTCAGTATGAGAGCAAGAAAATTCATGAATTATCGAGGGCCACTTAGTGCTGTTTTGATTAAGCGTAGATTTTTGTAAAGAAAGTACTTTTTCTGTTCTCTATTAATAAGTAAATTCTCTGTTAAAGTCTCTTCAGAGTAGTCTGTGCTCTTAGCACTGGTAGCATTAGCGAACAAGCAATATATATATTTTTCATTGGTGTGTAGGTTGATGTCGTGTGTGTTTGTGTGCGTGTTAGATGTTTACCAAAAATTTACACAACTTGGGGTGTTCGACGTTTTTCTTCCGCAGCAGTTGGCCCATATTAGCTAAGCAGCCATGATCTGGTTTGTATTGCACGGTCTGCCTTTTTAATTTCTTCTCTAGGGTTTCCTTTCCCCCTTCTTATTTCTGTTCTTCTGGTCCAGTGAACACTGCATATAGTACCTACTGTCTTCATGTGCTGGCATGATGCTAGATTTAGGCATGGCAGTAATTGATGACGCATGAGATAATGCTGCAGAGATGGGAATTCGTATTCAATGTTCTCCTGAATACTTCAATCTTAAGTTACAATATGGGGATTTAATTAAAATGCCAAGATTGTTTTCTTATGTAAATATAATGAGGAATACTTGTCAGTAGCCTGCCCTGGGCCACACTGGAAATTAGCATTTCAAGATAATTCAGGTACATCTTACAGGTTAGGCTGGTTATCTGGTGTCTGAAGGTGTTTCCCCAAACAGAATTGCTCACAGATTATATTGCTTTGGTGTTCTGGAGGGTGTGATGCCTGCCGAAGTAAATAAACCTTGAATGACTGTGCCCGACCCAATGGCACAAGCACATGGACTCGTGGCAGCTCGGTTCGCCTGGAGTTTGGTTAATGTTGAACTGCAGCAGGAAAATTACATTCAGTTCCGGCTTTAAGATGTTATTCACATATCTATCACCACCCAAATACTGAGACATTATTAGTCGCTACCACTTTTTGGTAGGTTTTGGTATGTCCAGGCTTATGGTGAAATTGGAGAACAGATTGATGGAGAGGAGCTTAACTCTGGTAGGAGTTAAACCCTTCAGCTGGTGTTCCTTGAAGATCCAGTTTGCTTCACTCTTCATTTGTCTATAGTAAGACAAACAAGCATTTGAGGTGTAAGACTAGCTTGGGACATTAAAAACCTGGAAGGAGTCACTGAACTGAGTAACTGTGTATTCTGCACTGTCACGCCAGCTGTGGTCTGTGTCAGAGCACACTTGTGCAGGTTCCAGCATTTAAATCCTACAGCTGCTGCACAGGGTGGTTTTTGGTTGCACAAATGGGCCTAGTGTCAGATACTGCAGTCAGACACAGTCCGATAACTTCTAATGTTAATCTCCACATCATTTTCATGAAGGACGTTGTTGAGTCTTTAAAGAAAATCTGTGGCTGGGAAGCATAAATAATCTTGGCAGATTCCTGACACTGATTTTGCTCCCCCACTATTAATGACCTGTGTGCTTTTTTAATTGGGTAATCATACCCATTAGAACAAGAAACAGCTTTTCTGACAGAGATCATAGAATCCTAGAACGGTTTGGATTGGAAGGGACCTTAAAGCCTATCCAGATCCAATCCTTTGCCATAAGCAGGGACACCTCCCACTGAATCAGGCTGCCTAAGGCCCCATCCAACTTGGCCTTGAACACCTCCAGGGCTGGAGCAGCCACAGCTTCCCTGGGCAACCTGTTCCAGTGCCTCCCCACTGAACTCAGTTCCTCTCCTGCAGGACTTTTCGCTAGGAAAGAGGCATTCACACTGCTTTTTCTGCTTTCTTATCTTCTGTGCTGTTTGCTCATCTAGAAGGGGATCATATCCTCAAACTGGAACTGAGAGGGAAGGAGAAAGGACAAGGATATAATTTGCCAGTACCAGACATCACAATATTTGCAATATTCACATTTATTCACAAGTTGGTTTATAGTCCTTAACCAGTTCTATGTTAGCAATTTGACTGACCTTTAGAAAGGTTTCTGCTCAGAGCAGTGAGTAGGAGCCTCTGCTTCACATTATGGAAATGCTTTGGATGACAAATGCTGTGCAGAGAAGGGTGTTTGTAGCGATGGCAGATTAAAGAACTTCCAGTTAAAAGTGTGGTTGTTTTGCAGACTGAAGGGTGGATTAAATTTATTCTCTTAAAAGTGCTTCTTGCAGCTTCTCACATCTTAGTAACACGAAAATGCCTTAAAGACGGAGGGTAGCTTGCATTTAGAAATCCTGGGGCAGAGTTTGTCCCTTGAAGTGTGCGTTTGCTAATCCCTGCTGAGTGAGATCCATCTCTGCAGCATTATCTGTTGAGAGGTGCTGACTGTACTGCTACAGCATGCAACTCAAAGGTGGCTGGAAAATAGGTTTGGGAGTCTACAGATCATTACAATGCTGAAACGTGTCCTCAATTAGTGTCCGAGGATTTCTGTTCCTGTGGAAACCCTGCTTTGTTCAGCTGGTTTAGGTCAAAGCCGTCTGGATTGAAACATGCGACTCTAACCAAAGTATGTTTATGGAGAGTGGAGCTGACAGGAGCAAGCGGGTGTACGTAGCCTCGACAAGAAGCCAGCTATTTTCCATTACAAATTTGAAGGAAATAGTTCATATCAATAGACTCTTCATATCTGCAAATACGGATGAGTTTCCTCCCACCCTCAAATGACAATTTGTTTTGAAAGACGCTGCGCTTCCACTGGCTGTTCTGTCAGTGGAACCACTGGTGTCTGGTGCCCTTGGAAAGCAGAGCACTTAACCCTTTTCTAAATTCAAGAAGCTGCATACCCTTGTTTTGAAACATTTTAGAATGCACCGAGTTCAGGTACTCGTGTGGGAAGTTACAAAGTAGTGCAGCTTGAATAGAATAGTTAGCTCCATATTCCTAATTGTTTACTGAATCGTGCTGTGAATGGGTGGTTTCCTTGTCCCAGCAGTACAGATCCAGTGGGCGAGAGCCGTCTCCCAGTAAAGCCCAGACAAGAGAGCAGCCCTGTCCCTATGCAGGCAGTGGGCTGTGCCAGGGAGCTGAACTGCTGTCACCATTGCCAGTCAGAGGCCATACTGTGTATCCCCCCTCTCATTCTGGAGCCTTAGTTTGTCCTTGTCCTAACAAATGTCCTTCCCCCCTGGAATCCTGCTCAGTTGCACAGGAGGGCCTTGAGTTGCACAGGGTTTCAGGCATCAGTGGTAGCTGTTTGACGATCGCAGGCCATTGCAGACGATGCAGAAGCCGAAGCTGGGTTCTGTTGCACTCTGTATCTGTACAGATCTGTGGACTCCACTAGTTCCAAAGTGTCATTCGATGAGGCTGCTGATTTGACATTTAGCAGTAGCCATATGTGGACAGTGCTATAAATAATGTGCTTCTTGAAGCTGAATGGTGTAGCATTACTATTTGGCTTTTCTCTCTAGTCTTCATTGTGTCATCTGTAGTGAGCTGTAGGTTTTGTTTTGGGAATCTTTTCAACCTCTCGTTTGCATGGGTTCACCCAGTAGCATCCGATCCTTGCTTATAGATTCCTGGATACACAGTCAGCACAGCTTACAATCCACTCAAGAGACGCATGGTTCCCGCTGATGCAGAGATGAGCGATGTGAGCATGATACATGGGGTGGGGAATCCTATGGAAAACCTATGTTAGGCAAAACCTAGTGCTTTGGTTTACCTGTAATGCCGTGCAATCCACCAGCTGCAGATTGTATCCCACATACAACATCACCAAAACCTTTCCGTTCTCCTACACATTCACTGTATGCATTTTTTTCCTATTGGCCAGGGTTTTATTCAGAAATTTGGGCTGGGAAATCACAGATGCACGTGTAAAGTGAGCAGGGGCGTCTTGTCAGGGCCCAACTGGGGGAACTGGGGAGGCCAATTTGAAGAGGGTTGCTTAGATTGAGATGTTCCAGTGTAGCTTACCCAACGCCTGTGGTGGTTTGGTGAAGTCAGGACCTTTACATTTCCAACACGTTGTTGGAAGTGTTCACCTTGATCTGTAACACCAAATTCCCCATCTGTACACTGCTGCACAGCTCTATAGCGGCAGGAGGTGTTAATTGCTCCATCGAGAGCCTGCTCAACTACTCTGTCCTGCCCTGAGCATCCAGCAGTCGAGTGTCCAGTGCTGTCTCCATGACCATTTGCCCAGGCAGACGTGCTGCTCTTGTGAGTGGTTTGGACTGGAAATGAGAGCTCACTTGATCATGCCTTTGGATCACTGATTTTGGCTGCCTCAGTAATTTTTATCATGGCTGGAACACAAGGAGCTCCAAAAAAGCTGGTGTAAGAAAGCAAGGAGGCTTGTGCCAGCTCTCCTCTAGAAACAGGGGCATTTCCCTGTGGGGCTGCTGGAGGTCTTGTAGGTGGCTGCAACCCTTCCAGTGGGGGAAGCTGCTACAGCATGAGGATAGTTTAGTCAAAAGGAATGATAATTCTGGACACTGAGGTGTTTAGTGTAAAAAAGGATATCTTTTCTATTTGAGAGAGCCCACATTCCTACAGAACTTTCACTTCAAAATAAAGTTTTAAAAAAGCTGCCGGCCGTGCAGCTTTTGCTGCCTCACAGCAAATGTTGGTCCTGATATTCCCAGCCTCTCCCCAGGCTGCCAGGCTGTGCAGAGTGTCTCTCTCTTGGGAGCCTTGCAATCCTTGCTTTTGTAATCTAATTTTTAGGACAGCATTTCCACTGAAATCCTGCCACTCTGCTTCTGAGAGAGGCTGCAGTGGGGTGGTGAAGTAGAAGGGGGAGGCTGGGAAAGGGCAGGCTAGTAACGAGGTCCCAACTCAGAACTTAATATCCATAGAACCACAGAATGGTTTGGGTTGGAAGGGACCTCAAAGCCCATCCAGTTCCACCCCCTGCCATGGGCAGGGACACCTCCCACTGGATCCAGTTGCTCCAAGCCCCATCCAACCTGGCTTTGAACATCCCCAGGGTCGGGGCAGCCACAACCTCTCTGGGCAACCTGGGCCAGGGCCTCCCCACCCTCGCAGGAAAACGTTTCTTCCTAAGATCTCATCTCCATCTCCCCTCTTTCAACTCAAAACTATTCCCCCTTATCCTATCCCTGCACTCCCTGACAAAGAGCCCCTCCCCAGCTTTCCTGCATGTCAACTCCTGGTGTTGTTCTCCCGTTCAGCAACACGGAAGATGCTCCATTTTGATTCAGTAAACAATTAAAATTAGGAAGTAGTTTCACTGCTTAAGCAAATTGAAGCAGTTTAGGGGGGGGGCAGGAAACCCTGCCTTCCTGGGAACCGAGACAGGACACTGTTCAGGCGCGATTCTAGTTTATGTCAAACTTGCGACCATCCTCTTGAGTGGCTTTGTAAAAGTGGTGCTAATGTGTATAACCCGCCTAAATTTTTTTCTTTTTCCCTTTAACATTTGTTCCCCTCACTGTGTCAGTCACAACACACCGCTCTTGAATCTCCCAGCTGGTCTTGACTTGTTGAATTTATTTTATGCTTTCACTCTTCTTTAATAAATACATTACTTGCAAGCAGTGAATTGAAAACAAAGCAAAAGAAAAAAAAAAACTACCATTAGTGATTGGACAGTTTCTTACTTTGTGTTACATTTAACTGTTCTTTTGACAGCCCAGTTTTTAAAGCCAGGTTCGTATGGAAATGCTTTCACTCCACTTGCACTGCTTTTGGAAATAGCATACCGCTTCATCTGTCTGTTTATTTTAGTGCATCCATAACACAGCACAGTCAGCACAATGTCTCATCTCCGCGCCACCAAGGAGTGCAAAGTCCCCCTCCACCTTTTTTTTTTTCTTAGTGAAAATGCAGCCATTTTTGTCAGCCCTGGCTTTGAAAATCAGATTCAATGATCCTTTGTCAGAGTCGCAGTGCTGTGGTAAAACAATTGTTGCGTTATCCTCAAAGCCTGGGGACGCGGGGCCCCTTCTGTGCTGGGTCTGCTGGGGAATGGCCTGCAGCAGCTGGCTTGGCAGGTAAGTCTTCCTCAGCTCCTGGCCGATAGCTCTCTCAGTCCTCTTTGGAGCTGGAACCAAGATGGTTCATTTCCCCCTTTTCTGCACGTACTGATTTTTATAACCAGACATTTCCCTTCTCCTTTTTAAATTTAAAAGTACATCCCGGGAGGGAAACGGGGAGTGTGGGAGAACTGTTTGGAAAACACAGCAAGACAATATGTCATATATATAAATGTGATATATCAGAAAAAAAAATTATACTTGATAGAATCCTTTTTTGAGGAAAAATTTGTCCATGCTGTCCATACCTTTTGGAAGACTGTCTTTCAAGGCGATTCACCAGACTTTGGCCATTTCGTGCAATGCGGAGTCAGTGAAAAACCTACTGCTGTTCCCTTTCTTTTAACTTGGTTCAGTCATAGAATCATGGAATGGTTTGGGTTGGAAGGAATCTCAAACCCCATCCAGTTCCACCCTCCTCCACGGGCAGGGACACCTCCCACTGGATCCGGTTGCTCCAAACGCCATCCAGTCTGGCCTTGAACCCCTCCAGGGATGGGGCAGCCACCTCTGCTCTGGGCAACCTGGGCCAGGGCCTCCCCACCCTCGCAGGAAAATATTTATTCCTAAGATCTCATCTCCGTCTCCTCTTTCAGCTTAAAACTGTTCCTCCTCATCCTGTCCCTGCACTCCCTGATCTCTATATCAAGATTCCCTGTATCATTCCATGTTACGAATTCACAACCCGTTACAATTCAGGATATGTCTGCGATATCTTGAGTTGTGGTTTGCGTTGTGATAATTAATCAACAAATCCGCATCTGACTTTTTAATGTTATTTTGGAAAGTGACCACAGTCCTGACCAAGATCCCTTTGTGAAGTTGCCAGTTGGTCACTGCTCGTAAACAGCTCGGGACGCGATAACTGCCAGCTGTAGGTGGTTACAGGGACGCCCTTAGCGCTCTTGTTCTTTGTTTGGGGTATGAAATCTTGTGCAAACCCAGGACGAACCCTGCGCAGAGCCCTGCTCTCAGAAGCTGACATTGAATTGCTGCATCAGTATTTTCTTACCTATTCCAAAACCGCTTTTTTCCCCGGAAGATGAGACATTATGCTTATTGTTTCCCCTACATGCACTAATGGTTCCTTGCTGTTAACTTATTGCTAGGCCTGTTTCATTCTAACATTTTAGTATTTTTGTTAGTTTACATGTGAAATGCATCACCCAGTCTGTGCTTGAGCTCATTTTATTTAATCGATTATTTTTTTTGTTTTTGTTTTACTAACCTCACTGTTTTTTCAGTTTAATATTGGCTGCATGCTAGTTTATATATATATATATACATATATAAAAAAACCAATCAAGTCTAGCCTGGATTTTGCTATGATTGTGTTTTGGTTTCTAGTGGTGGGGCAGTCTTGCACTTACAACTTACTCAGTATTATAAAAGCCTGACACACAAACAAAATGACTAAACACATCGTAGATTTTCTTTACAAAAAAAAAAAACTTAAGTGGTGCTGTCTAGGTGATGGATATGATTGTATAAATAGCTTGATTTTCTGCTTTTTACTGTCAATTTTTATTGGTACACTTTATTTTCTCCCACATTGCTTTTATTTTTCTTTTGTTATTTGAAATGTGATGCACAAAGTTGCCCAGCACACCATCAGAAAGTGACCCTCCCCGATACCCTTCCCTTCCCTCCCCTCCCCCCCCCCCCCAACAATTGTAGCCAGCAATTTTTGACATCTGTCTTTCCCTTTTATCAGGCATTTATTGCCTTTTCAGTAGCATTTTTTTGCATGCATATATATGTAGAAAATCTCTTGCTCATCACATGTTTAAATGTCAGCGGGAAGGGAAGAATATATTATTGGAATATTTTTGGTTTGTTTTCTCTGTTCTGTCTGTCAGGATAATATTGGACACCGCTTACTCCAGAAACATGGGTGGAAGCTGGGCCAGGGATTGGGGAAGTCACTGCAGGGTAAGTCCAGCAGCTCGTGCCTGCAACGTTCTACACCGGCTCCAGTCTGTAACGTGGTTATTTCTTTTGTTCCTAGATTAGATTTCTTTCCGTTATTAATATACCCAAACAATTGCACTGTTGAGTTTCATATTTAGCAGTTTGCAAGCGGAATCTGCCGCCTCACGTACGGGGACAGGTCAGACCTGATGTGTGTGTGTCGTCTCCATGTAAAATCACTGTTTGGCCTTTCTGGAGGGAGGTGGATTAACTGCCTGCTTACTAAGAGGTAGTTGTGTAGCTTCTAAACCTGTAAAAATGATATTCGTCTGGCTGGATGCTTTGATACCAAACTGATTAAAAACACGGGCTGGTTACAATGATCTGTTGTGTCAGAAGCCATTGGAATGTGAACAACAGGGCCCACTGAAGGTGGCAGCAGAGGTTCTTGTGGATGGGAGAGGTTAACCCCTGTGTTCTCTAGAAGGTTTTCGTCAGTCTGATTTCCTTCTGTTCCCCCCACAGCAGTCTGTTTGCCAGGGATTTAGTGCACCTTGAGATTCTGTAGCGCTAGTTGAACCAAGGCACCCAGTCCTCAAACTGTCTTGAGCCTGAACACTTCCTGTGACGTTAATCCTGTGATTTAAACTGAGCCAGCGTTGCCTAGTTCCTGCGGGCGGCTGTAGGCGTTCCCCTGGCCAGCAGTCCCTGCTCTGCAGAGCTCCTGGCTGAGGTGGGAGCACACAACCACAATCTGTTGAGGAAAACCGAAGGCAGTGCTTGCTATCAGTTACTCCTTAGGAACTGCTTGAGGGTACGGTGTCTGCCTATGATACTGGGAGCGAGAGGTGCAGGATTTACAGCCAGCACGGGACCGTGTGCCTGGGCAACTGCTGTGGAAACCCCTTGAAGTGTTTGGAACTCTAGTGCACCCTGACTTCCCATAACTTACTCGTGTTCCCATACCCTCAGTCTGAAGACCGGGGAGCTTGTAATTGGACTTCCTGCCCCTACAGTGAACCTGTTAGAGATGAGTGTTTCTGTGCTGAGGAGACTGTCGAGAGGTAACAAGTTCTCCAAACTCTGGGAATGCGCTTTAATCTCTCTGACTAAGTCACTCTTAACTCCTCAGGCAGGACTGCCTCGGTTATTAATGCTTCTTGCTTCCTCTAACATGGTTTCATTGGAAATCCTCTGGTTCATGCATGGCACTCTTACGGCCCTCTTGTGTCTGTGCTGGTGCCAGCGCGTAGGTCGGGGTTGGAATTGCCACCTTTGGGGCTTCTGCTTTGGCATGGCCTTCACTGGATGTCTGATTTGGGCTAATTTCTCTTTTGGGTGCCCCAATGTTGCTCTGTGCATCACCAATGTGGAAACATGGAGACTTGAAAGATGCTAAAGCCCTCTCCTGGCTGCAGCAGAATTGAAAGGCCTGGCCCCAAGGGGCCCTGAGCCGTGTGGTGCTGCGGGCACGGACGTGACGGAGCAGATAGCGGGTGACTGCACAGCCTTGAGCTTGGGGGAAGAGAACCAGGGCTGTCTGCAGGGCTGATCAGGCATTTGCATTCTGATACTTGTCCAAATTTAGATGTCCCCCTCTGCAGCTGGAATCGTGGAATCAGTGTAGTATCTTTTACTCACGGATTATTGACGCTCTGGTGATTTGAACTGTCTGGAAGCTACAGACAGATTGAGGGTTTCGGCTCAGGGGGGTTTGCTGCACCTCTTGCATTTTAATAGAAATGCAGGAGTAAATTAGTCTGTCTGGTTTAACCCAGGGAGGTACTGAAACCTTCCAAATGTAGGCTTTACGTAACGTGCGGGAATTTTAATTGCCTTTTGCCTTCTGGAAGGAAAGCAGCACCCCATCCATCTGACCGACAGACTGACAGCCTCTCCAGCTGAGGTGCTGGGGAGGCAGGGATGCTGGGGAGAGCTGTTACTGCCGTTCTGATTGACACAAATTTATCTGAGGTGCAGGGATGCCGGAGAGGGCTGCTGCTCCTGTTCTCCTCAACAAGAAGCCATCACGCAGCTCCCTCTCAGCTGCAAGCAGCTACAGCCTTTGCCTGCGGCATGGATAAGTATCATTTTGGCAGTGTTTAATTCATTATCCAGTGACCTTTTTATGTGAACCTTAGATTGTCTCAAAATCCAAATATAAACTGCCAGGAAGGGAAAACTTTGCATCCAGTTTTAATCTTATTCTAGGAGTTTGAAGAGCAAAGTCAATTGATGTGCGTTGGAAATGGAAGAGTGAAACAAAAAGTACTCCTTTTCTGCACTCCCTTCTTGCTCAGAAAGGACCAAGAGAGGTTTCTAAAGAGATGTAGGAGTAGAAAATGCAGAGCATCTCTGTTATCTCAGCTTGCTTTGTGCTGGGCTTGAACCTAAAATGTTGAGCATCCTATGGTCAAGTGGTCCAGCAGAAGCACTTCAGGCAGCTTTTACATGTGGATGTGGCGCCTGACCCCTAGCCTCTGCCTGCAGGAGGCCTTGCAATAAACCTTTAAAACCTAGGTTTTGGGTTATATATCTTTTTTTCCCTTGCAGTTGGCTTTGAATAGGAGGTTAGGAGTTCAGGGTGCTTATTATTGTTGTTATGGAGCTTTTAATCCCAGTTGTTCATCTGAACCAGGGCTCCTTTTTTAGTGTCAGTGAATCTGAAAGTTATGCAACATTGTTCTGCCAGTCATAAATCTCTATTTCTTCTAGTCAGGCCGTTGATCAATGAGGACTTTGTGCTGCAGGACGGCTTCCTTCATGGTAACTGGCCACTACGGATATAATCCAACAGCGAGTCCTGGACTGTGTCTCTGGATAGTAGCTGGAATAGCCTAAAACTCACACTTGGTAATTGATGGTGGTAAAACCCTGGTGTTGCAGTACAGAGGTACCTGTCAGATTGGCTCATTCTCTGCACAGGTTCTGAAGTGGAGCAGTTTTGTGCCATTCTGTGATTCCATGAAGACGTTCTTCCCGATGTGGGTTGGGAGGCCCTGGCCCAGATTGGCTGGGGAAGTTGTGGCTGCCCCGTCCCCGTGTTTAAGGCCAGGTTGGCTGGAACTTGGAGCCCCTGGTTCAGTGGGAGGTGTCCCTGCCCGTGGGTTGGAACTGGATGGGCTTTAAGTTCCCTTCCAAAACGCCGTTCCATGATCCTGTGATTTTATGATTCTGTGATTCTGTGTACCAGCCGGGGTTGCTGCCCTGTGGGATAACTGCTGTTAACCGTTGGAGCTGGTGGAAATGCTGAGACACTTGGATAAGAAAGGAAGTAGTCCCTGCCCTTAGTGCCTTAGCTGTCCTAAGAGAGGCCGTGTTCCAACCACAATGCAGCTGCAGCTCACGTTTTAGTTTGGGCGCATATTGAGTCGGGTGTCAGACCCGGGTAGTGCTGGTGTCTTGACTGTGCTGTACAGGTTCAGAGAAGCTCATAATGAATTCAGATTCCTTCCTCTGCTTATCTCTTGTCCCGATGGTTTTCACATTTTTTTTTCCCCACAAACAGTTTGTGTTATACTTGGAAATGATGTTTCAAGTTGCTAACAGCCCGTGAATGTGAACAAGTAGGAGAGAGGGTTGATGGGGACCTTTTTTTTTTTTTAATCTGGAAAGTATGGCTTGGGGAATCCTCTGTGGAGATTGTGTGGTGGCAGTGCTCTAAGAAATGAGAAAATGGTGGTTGTAGAGGGGTTTCTCTTTGGGGGTAACGTGTAATTGATAATCCAGAATTCTGTGGTGTAATGAAAAAATATCATAGAATCACAGAATTCCATGTTGGAGGGCACCTCAGGGATCGTCTGATCCAACCTTTTAAGTGATCAATAGTTTAATTGAGATGGCCCAGAACCCTGCTGAGTGGAGCCTTAGTGTCCAGTGTAGAGAAATGCAGTCCCTTATCTTTTCCATGTGACTCATAAAAAGGGAGTCTCCATCCTCTTGCCCTTTATGTACCAGTATCTGGTAATAAATAAAGCCAGCAAAAGACGTGGTTAAAAACACGGGCTGACCTTCCTGCTCGGTCCTGTACTAACAGAGACTGAGGGTTGTGAACAGATCTGAGTTGGAGAGGAACAAGATGGCTGAGTGAAGCCTTGGATTTGGATACTCTTAATGATTTCTTGTTGAGTAAGTATTTCAAATTAGGAGAAGTGTTGAAAGGCTGCCACACACAAGTGATATACTTTTAATCGCACATTTGAAAATGTTTTTCTAAACTCTTCGCATTTTCCTTGTGTTTCCTTCGCATTTCTCTTGTGTTTTCACATTTTTGGACAAGTCTTGTTTAAAAAAATAATGCTGTGCTGAGAGCTTGTGTTTTCACTTTTGGTCCTTGTGTTTAATGTGGGGGTGAGAGCACTCCTAGAGGTCAGGGTGCAAGTCAAACACCAGCAGTTCAGCCTCTTTTCATTAGGCCAAAGAGAGCTGAACGGAGTAGGTCAACGCTATCCCTAGGGAAGGTGGAGGATGTTAGTTGGCTTTGCCAGAAAACACGGGATTATGTGACTTCATTTGATATACACAGAAAGAGGATAACTTGTAGGTGACACAGTGAAGCTACCTGGCTGATGGTTTGGTCTGGCGCTCTCTATCAGTTGTCTCGCTCCTGTGAGGAGTCACACCAAGGAATTTGATAACTCTGGGGTGAGATTAGGACTGTATATAGAACTCTATATACAATGTCCTGAGCGGGAAGGGATCCGCAAGGATCTCTGAGTCCAACTCCTGTCCCTGCACTGGGCAACCCCAGCATTCATACCATGGGGCTGAGGGTGTTGGCCAAAGGCTTCTGGAATATATTGTCAGACTCGGTACTGTGACTGCTTCCCTGGGGAGCTTTTCCAGTGCTCCACTACCTTCTGTGTGAAGAACTTTGTCCTAATGTCCAACCTAACCCTGCCCTGGCACATCTTTCTGCCATTGCCTTGGGTCCAGAGAGAAGAGCTCAGTGCCTGCTCCTCCTCTTCTCCTTGTGACCATGATGAGGTCTCCCCTGAATGCAGAGGAAGCAGGCAGGCTGTAAAGGTGAATTAATGCCCCCATTGTGAGCGTTTCTGAGCTCATTCACATCCACCCTCCCGTTCTGGTTCTCCTGCTGCTTCCTCTGTTGTGGTGGGAGCTGTGGAGCGGAGGAGGGCGAACAGCTCCAAAGGGATGGTTTGGAGAGCGCAGACCAGCCAATGGGGAAGATTTATCTGATGGTTTCTGGCCCTGTGGAAAAGACCCTTGGGAAGGACTACTCAGCTGTGGTGGCCAAATGTAGCTCACAGGCAGCCGGTCGCCACGTGGGTGAGTGCTGGGTAGTAACTGTAATTGTTCAACATGCGTCTGGATTTGCGTCTCCTAAGTCCTCTCGTGAGTAAATGTGTTTGACTGCAGCCTTGGCGCTTTAAACCCTGCTCCAACACCTGTATAGAGCAGCTCTTTCCCAGTGCCACCAGCCATCTCCCTGCGCATGCAGTGTGTAATGAACTTGATAAGTTTAAAAGCATTGATTTAATTCATGTTCCCGCAGCATTCCCAAGGCTAGGATTATGCTGGTCTTTTGTTGCACCTCTGGGAGGTGAACCAGAATAGAGTATTTTACTATGGCAATGGGTAACGTATGTTGTTGTTGTAGCGTAGCTACTCTTGTGTGTATGTTGTTGAATTGAACAGTTTAGGTAACGGGGTTTTCATGTAGAACCAGAATTGAGCCTCGAGCACAGTGTGGGTTTGCCCTTTGGCTGTCTGTAGAGGCTGGGTGCTGCTCCCTTGTCACTTGGTTATTGTGGTGATGAACATGGTACTTGGTGTGAAACCATATTATGTTTCAAGGTGGGTTTTGTAGAACGCTGTGTTATACTACCATGTGGGTTATCTCAGGTTTCAGAAGAGAGAAGCAGTGGGTGCTGTGTTTGGAGGTCTCTGAGGGCAGTTGGTTGAAGTACCTTTACCTGTAGCCTTTGGTCTAAAAGCAATGCCCTCTTTCCCCTGACTTCTGTTGCTGTTTAGCAGTACCTTCCTTTTTAGCGGCTTATGTCTTTAGCAAAGTTCTGGCATCGTTTTTGCATGACTTCTGAAAGGTTGATTGAATCCTGGGCAGCAGTGGAACCAATGTAATGGTGCCACGGAGGAGACGGCTGCTGCGGTCAGAGCCGTGGGCCATGTCACAGGACCTCTCAGCAGCACTGTAGAAATCTAGAAATTCTAGAATCTAGAAGCATGCTGCTTCTCCTCCACCCAGGCTCAAAAGAAGAAACCCTTCACTGATTATCACAACAGAGCTGTTACTGTTGATTGAGGCATGCTGTGAACTTAGGGTATAAACTGTACCAGGGATACAGATAGCGACACTTACAGTTGGTGTATAACAGAACCTTGGGTGTATTTTGTCCTTTCATGAGCATCTGTCTTCCCGTACAAGAAGGGGCTGAGAGAGCTGGAGTTGTTCAGCTTGGAGAAGAGAAGGCTCCAGGGAGACCTTAGAGTAGCTTCCAGTACTGAAAGGGGCTCCAGGAAAGCTGGGGAGGGGCTCTTGATCAGGGAGTGCAGGGAGAGGATGAGGAGGAACAGTTTTAAGCTGAAAGAGGAGAGATTGATATGAGACCTTGGGAAGAAATGTTTTCTTGTGAGGGTGGGAAGGCCCTGGCCCAGGCTGCTCAGAGCCGTGGTGGCTGCCCCATCCCTGGAGATGTTCAAAGCCAGGTTGGATGGGGCTTGGAGTAACCGGATCCAGTGGGAGGTGTCCTTGCCCATGGCAAGTGGTGGAACTGGATGGGCTCCGAGATCCCTTCCAACCCAACCCATTCTGTGATTCTGTATAAATTATTGAACAAGGTAGCAAAGTGAGGTGTATCACATTTATCAGGAAGTGCTGGAGTGCAGTTCCTCCATCTCACTGTAGTTTTGGTGCATGATTTTCTATCACAAGTGAATTTTTGCTCTGCCTTGCAAATTCTGGGATGATGCGCACAGCCATCCCTCCTCCCCCCGGTTATCTTACGGTGCAGTTCTAGTTTGGCACGCTCTTCACTAAATCTGTTCAGACAAGCTCTTTTTTTTCCCCCTTGGTAGAGAGAGAGGATGAGGGGAATTAAAAATCAGTCTGAAAGAAACATGAGAAAGGGTGTGGAGAGTAGAGCCCGCAGGTGAAGAGGTGACCCTGTTGCTAAGGCAAGAGGTACGCGTTCTCTGACAGCCTCTGGGTCAGTTCTGGTGCTCAGACTTGGTCAGAATCACTGTTCTCAGGCTGTGTCCAGCGGCCATGGGTTCTGCTAGAAGTGTCAGGGGAGTAACAAGCAGAGCTTTGCCCAATCGAGCAACTGAGATCAGTCACAAGTGCAATAGCTTAGCAGCTGTGTCTTGGAGAAATAAGCCTAGAGTTTGAATTCCAGAGGTCTTGAATCCTGGCTCTATCACCAGTTCCCCAAATGGCTTACAGCTAACATAGGAACATGGTTTTCCATTTGTTAAAGCCTCTGACCTCATGCAGGCAGACAGAGTAGATGTTTGTGAGGCCTTGAAAGCTTGGAACAATGAGCATCCGAGAGAAACATGATCAGGAAATGAGGAATGTTTTATTTCTTTGTGGGGTTTGAAGCTTTGTAAGAAATACAAGAAAACATGGATGAGAAAGATAAAAACGTTGAACAGTGCCTTTATTCATTCGGTAAGGAATGGTTTGGCACTCTTACTGAGAAATACGTGTGAACACAACCTTATCTTCTTGTATCTTAACATGTGAACGTGAATTCTGGCACAGACCAACCTTTCCACGCCTGTGTTTGCAGCATAAATCATTGCAGTAGTTTTAAGACTGATATTTTCATGTGAAGATAGCTTTGAACAACCTGATGAACGTGGCTTTGCAAGCTGCTGTCATCACACCAGCCTTCCTTACCCTCTCGAAATCCACAAGACTGCAGACCTAGGAGAAGGTTTATTCAGCGCCTCTGTCTCCTCTTGGGGAAGCAGTTGCCCCCTTGTTGGCTTTTGAATGTCCAAGATCCTTTGTTCAATTGTGGTGATAAGTTTATGGCTTATGGTGTGTGTAGTCACTGGAACTGTTATTCTTTCAGTGATACATGCTTGTTGTGGCAATCATGCTTCTCAGGCTTTGGTGCCCTTTATGTCTGTTTAATGTTGAAGCAGTTTTGTTAAAATGCAAGATGGGCATGTGGGAAGTGAGTAGTCAGGTCACGCACAACCTGCCTGTGCTCTTGCAGTGTAGACTTAAATCCAGTGGGGTTCTTCAGCCCTCTCTGCTTACTGAGGTGTAGTTAAGCAGTGACTCTTACATCTTGTTTCCATTCTAGGTCAACCAAGATTTGTGTCCTTGCTCTAATATCTTCCATGTTGATCATCAATGGACAACGGAGCTGGGGAAGGGGCAGGAGCACAAGGGTTCTGGGAGTGGCTGAGGGACCTGGGGCTGTTCAGTCTGGAGAAGAGGAGGCTGAGGGGAGACCTCATCGCTCTCTGCAGCTCGCAGAAAAGGAGGGGAGAAGGGTACTGGTCTCTTCTTCCAAGTAACAAGTGATGGGATGAGAGGAAATGACCTCAAGCTGCACTAGGGGAGGCTTACGTTGGATATCAGGAAAAATGTCTTTACTGGAGGAATGGTGAAGCCCTGGTAGAGGGTGCCCAGGGCAGAGTCTCCATCCCTGGAGGGGCTCAGGAACATGCAGACGTCACACTTAAGGACATGACTTAGCAAGCATGGTGGGGTTGGGCTGACAGTTGACTGGATGAGCCAAGAGGTCTTTTCCAACTTTAATAATACCATTATTTGGGTTAGGGGCGGTGTTTGATCTAGACTCCTCTGTGTGCATTCCCTTGCAGAAGTCCAGGGAGCTCTTCTGAGTTCTCTGCACTTGTCACCCTTGTGGGCTGAAGTTTAGAGCTCCTGTTTAAAGTTTTCCATATAATTGGGGTGTTTGCAACTTGTCTTTTGCTTGTCACTGCTCTCCTGCTTCCTAAAAATTTAAGTTCCTTGTGCAGGTTTTGTGTGCTTGGGAAGCACTTCCTCCCCGCTGAGTGCACGTTGCTGGGGCTGACAGACGTTCCCCACTTCATTTGAATTTCTTGATTGTTTGTGACCCCTTCTAGAAAACTGACATAAACAGGATGAGCTTGCAAATCAGATTCCCAAAGGAGACCAGGGTAAAAGGTTGCTCTTGTTTGTTTGCTTCTTGCAGCAGTTGGAAAAAAATTAATAACGTGGCTTTGTTTTTAGCCAGCAAGGAGCAGCACAGAGGTTGTTCGCCAGCAAAACATACTGGATTTCCTATTCTCTTCCTTTTCGTGTACTGAATGAGGAGTCTGAATGTCCAGTGGGACAAATATTGGGCTATTGAAGGCTCCAACCCTGGAGGTGTTCCAGGCCAGGTTGGATGGGGCTTGGGGCAACCAGCTCCAGTGGGAGGTGTCCCTGCCCATGGTAGGGGGTTGGAATTGGATGAGCTTTGAGGTCTCTTCCAACCCAAACTGTTCCATGGTTGTAGTGGAACATGCAGTGACCCAGAAAAGTTCTGAGACCTTGCAAAATCCTCTTCTTTGACAATGCAGCTCCTCCAGGAGCGCAGTGACTCAACCCTGTCTCACACCTGCGCAGGCACCATGCAGCTGAGCAGTGATCACATCCTGTGGCTGTGGATGCGTTACTGTCGGTGTCTGTACCTGCCTCCAGGCTTCTTTTGCCTTTCACAGCCTGCAGTGGGGTTTGCGCTGCTGGTGGCCGTCAGCCACCAAAGCAAACCCAGTGACGTGATCGTCAGACTGTCAGTGCTGCCTTCTCACAGCCAGATTTCTAATCTCAATCCCTTTCTGAGAGCAATTAAAGCCTCCTGGAAGGTTGCCTCTTACCTTGGCCTTGGTTTTTGCTGAAGCATAATGATAGTGAATAAGTAAAAAACTTTTGTGCTCAACAAGATTGCATCCCATTATTTGTACCCTCCTGAGATGCTTAGTTCATGAAATTCTTTGATAAGTCACCCCTCTGGGATTATATTGCACAAAGCTTGTACCTGGGAGAAATTTCTATTAAGACCTCAGCGTATTAAGCAGGATTAGGGCTGTTCTCTTACCTCCCTGATGCCTAGATGTGTTGCACAAGCGAAATAGAATTGATTGAATTACGATAATGCATCATTTTGGGGGCCCCTCTTTTCTTCAGTGGGAGGATTCTGCTTCTTCTGTTGTTAAATCAACCTTCAGAAATATCTGGTGTCTGTTGCAGTGCATGATGGTGCTGAACAGGGGGGAAGTTCTGAATCTGCACATTGTCGCTGAAAACTGGTTTTTGTTGTGACTGTTTATGGGGATAAAAGATGCAGTGGCACTGACAACGGCCGCGTTTCGCGGCAGGCTCAGATGGCAGGTCCATCTGGTGCAGCCGCCTCTTTCCAAGAGCAGAGCAGCATCTCTGCGTCCGGAGACGGAGCACACACCCTGCAGCCAACAACCCGTAATCCTCCCTGCACAGCATGACTGCCTGACTGCCCCCAAAGCCCCGAAGTGTTGGAATTAACTCTTTTCCCAAGATTTGTTAATTTATAGCACTGCTGGCAAAGTATTTGCTCATACCCAGTACCTTTATGCAATTAGGAGGGGATTTGGTGAAGCTTGTCCAGCAAGGTGCTGCCCACTGGATGCTCTGGGTCTCTGGGCACAGTGTGCTGGGAACGGGGTGGCTATCAGGGCATATTTGCATATATGCATGAGAGCAGCCCTGCAGAGAAGGACTTGGGGGTGCAGGTTGATGAGAAGCTCAACATGAGCTGGCAATGTGTGCTTGCGGCCCAGAAGGCCAACCATATCCTGGGCTGCATCAAGAGGAGCATGGCCAGCAGGGTGAGGGAGGGGATTCTGCCCCTCTATTCCTCTCTTGTGAGACCTCATCTGGAGTTTTGTGTCCAGTTCTGGAGTCCTCAACATAAGAAGGATGTGGAGCTGCTGGAACGGGTCCAGAGGAGGCTACAAAGGTGATCCCAGGGCTGGAGCACCTCTCATCCGAGAACAGGCTGAGAGAGTTGGGCTTGTTCAGCCTGGAGAAGAGAAGGCTCGAGGAGGTCTATAGCTACAAGAAAGCTGGGGAGAGACTATTCACAAAGGCTTGTAGTGACAGGATGGACGAGGGGCAGTGGATATAAATTGGAGAGGGGCATATTTAGACTGGACATAAGGAGGAATTTCTTCACAATGAGAGTGATGAGGCCCTGGCCCAGGTTGCCCAGGGAAGCTGTGGCTGCTCCATCCCTCGAGGTGTTCAGGGCCATGTTGGATGGGCCTTGGGCAGCCTGATCCAGTGGGAGGTGTCCCTGCCCATAGCAGGAGGGTTGGGACTAGGTGGGCTTTGAGGTTCCTTCCAACCCACACCATTCTATGATTCTGTGATACTTGGGGGTGAGCAATTCCTCATAAGCTGGGAGAAGCATTTCCACATTTCTTTAGGAAAAGGGAAGTAAAATGAGTATATCTGGTCAGTATTGAAATCTCATTTCATTTCTGAATGAAGGAATTTGTTACATACTTAATTTACCTTAAGGGATTGGATTTTCTAAGGTGCCACTTGTGTGTTTGTTTCTCCCACCTCTCCAGAGTCTGTACTTCATCCCCTTGGTGGAGGTTTTCCCCTCACATGGAAGTGTTTTGTGCAGTATCCCTCTCTGTTGTGGGGTTTGTGGCCTGTGCAGTGTGACTGGGCTGTAAAGGAAAGAGTTTTTGACTTGGTTCCAAAAGAGCATGAATTCCTGGGGGTGCAGGGGCTGGGACACCGTCGCATCAGTGTGAGCTGCATGGTTTACTGAGGCGGTATTATCAGCACTTGCAGCCCTGTGTAGTGGCCCAGGAGTTGGGAATTGCCCTTTATTGTAGTTTTTCCCTCCCAAGTGTGTGTCCATGTACCTGGAAAGGGTCAGCAGGAACCCTAAACTGCAGCATCCGAGGGCTTTGGTTACGTGCTGCTAAAGATCCCGTTGTCACGCACAGTAGCTCTGGAATAAATTTTCCTGAGGGAGTCCTTTAAAAGGACAGCTTAAGAGCTTAACTTCACAAGTCCCATTTTCCCTTTGGCTGTTCTCCATCTCCTACCCAGCCCGTTGGCAGTCAGTGGGGTGATCGCCGGCCCCTGGGCAGCACTGGCTTCCCAAGGACGTGAACCAAGGCTTCCACCACCCGCTGCTTTGCCCAACGCCGTGTCCCGCTGCCTGGAGCTGTGGTTGCAGTGGTGGAGACGGACGCTGCTGCCCAGAGCCGTGTTACCTGCTCAGAGGGCTGAGGCTGGGCGGCTGGACATGGCATGGAACGGCTGTTGCCGTATTGCACTTGTAATGAAACAGTGATTAAATTTAAAGCAAAGGCATCACCTTTTGCATTGAATATCCTACTGCCTGGGAGGGAGCTGTGGCTTTGGTGGTGGGGACGGGTGCTGCTGCCTGCAGCTCAGCATGCTGGGGCTGGGATGTGGTGCTGTGCGGCTGGATGTGGCGCTGGGTAGCTGAACGTGGCGTTGGATATGCTGGGCGGCTGGATGTGGTGCGGGACGTGGCTCTGGGCAGCTACTGCTGTATTGGAGTTGTAATGAAGTAGTAGTTAAGTTTAAAACAAAGGCATTGCTTTTCACATTGAATATCCTCCTCCTACCTGAAAACAGAACTCCTGTTGACCCCAAATGCTTGTAATTGCCTCAAGAGCCTGGTTTGTTCCCTTATCAAACTGCCTGCTTTACATGCCGCGGGGACTCTGGGCACTTGGGCTGCCACCGAGAGCTCAGCCTCTTCCAACTCCCCAATGTTTCAGGTCTGATAACAAATACCTGCTCCAAGTCTGCCCACTCCCTGATTCCAAGCACGGTGCTGGGGTGGAAGGGTGTGGAAGAAGCCTCCTAGTGCTTTTTGGGTTTTTTTTTTTTCCTTTATCCCATCCTACCTGCCTCCTCCCATCGGCCTATTTTCTGCCCCTAATGGTTTCTGCCTAACAAATGGTGTTTCTTTTTTACAGCGTTATGATCCTGGACTTGTTGTGGTGATGGTAAACTTAGCAGTGGTAATTTTTTATTTTCAGACTGAATTACTCCTTTTGTCATCAGTGCACCAATATGTTAGGCTTTACTTTCTCTGTTGTAGCCATCATCCTTCTGCTTGGTCTTTCATTTTCCTTTCCTTTCCTTTCTTTATGCACACTTGTCTGATCCTTGTTCATTGAAGGGTTATTGCTAAGAAGGGATGTTTCTGTTTGTGTTAGAACTTCCAAAAATCAGTTTAAACATTAATTTCTAATACTGTCCAAACGTGATTTTCCCCCGCCACGATGGGCACTAGCACTTGCTACTGCAATTTCCAAATAGATCTTGAGAACCTAAAACCAAAAAACTTTGACTGCCTTAGAAGGCAAAAGTACTGATGCCTTGTTTGTATGCAGGGGTTTATGAGGCCACATCAAAAGATCTCGATTGCTGGAGAAACCAAAACCAAAAAAATGAAAAACAAAAAGAAAAAAGCTTGGAGAAAAAAAAGAAAAAAAAAACCAAGAAAAAAGCATACAAATTGGCGCTTGCTGCCAGCCCTTCCATTTGGGTTCGTTGCTTTCCAGTAAATCCGTGGCTGAGATGTTATGAAAGTGATATTGCACTTAGGAAGTCATTTTTATAACCTGTCTTTGATTTGGTCCTTTTGCTAAAAATTGCAGTCACTGCTTATGTTATTATACCATTGGGCATAAGAGAAGCGTGGTCAAACAGAGGGCACCCAAAATGCCCCAAGGAAAGCTTGATTCCAAATATCCTTTTTGGATCAGTGCAACAAATATTGGTGGATATCTGCCTGTCAGATGTATGGGCGTGTAAACCAGAAAGCAATTGATTCAGTGGACTTACTTCTAAAGAAAACCACGTGCCTCTGCCCTTCCAAGAGTTAAAGCCACAAGGCTGACCTGAGCTGGTTCCCTCCGCGGAGGCTTTTGCAGGAGCTGGACCAAAGCGGCTGTCGGACCAGAGGGACGTTGATGCCTGGATGGGTTTTCTGAGGCAGTTTTAAACACTTCAGCCTTTCCGCGATGGATTATTTTTGGCACGATTGAAAGCTGTTGATCTTTTAGCCCAAAGGTATAATAGATGTGTATGTGTGTATAACAAACCAATTGTTTACACCAAACTGAGAGCAATGATGAGGGAAGTAAACACTCTGTTTTTTCACTCAAGGTATGCACCGGGAAAGGTAAGTACTCTGTCAGTGGGCTTACATCACAACCAACAGCACGAGTTGTGATGTAAAATACAAATAATAATAATAAACCAAAAAGCTGTGGTAGTAAAGTGCTTGTCTGCCCCATTTTGCTTTGTTTGGCTGGTTATGAGTGGATTAAAGAGATGTTTTTTTAAAAAAATTACAAATCTCCAGCATAGTTTGATTAGTTCAAAGTCAATTTTCTTCGCAACTAAGTCATTTTCACAGCTTACAGCGACCAGGCGAGTCCTAGAGCCGTGCTCCGCGGGAGCTGAGTGCCTGGCCTGGACCGGGCAAGTGTTGGGGATGGAGGAAGTTTGGCTGCCGTACCACACTTCTCGGTCAGCTTTCCTTCCCCCTGGGAGGGGATGGGAGCTGGTGGGAGAGGAGGCTTCCACATCTCTTACAGAAAAGTCCTCATGAATTATTGATGCGGTAAGGCAGTAAAATGTATTCAATAGCTTTTTCACTCTCATTAGAGGATGAGGAGTAGGAATTGCTTGATGGGGATGCGTTGGGAAGGTTCATTTCTCAAGTCCTGTTAACAGCCCTGCCCTGGGACTTGTCATGATGGAACATTAACGGCAGGAATATTTTATGTGACCAGTTAATGTTCAGAAAATACCATTTATCAACGTTCAGCGTGCATTTATCTGTGACCGGTTTGGAGCCGAGCAGCAGGGTTGGCTGTAAGCTGTGAGAATGGCTCATGTTTGGTTCACTGTAGCTTTCTGGTCTCTGCACTCCAAGGCAAGATCTCTAACCACCCAAACCCAATGTGTACAACAAGCTGTGGCAAAGGAGTGGCCGCTGACCACCTCTCTCTGTGTTCCTCTTCCAGGGAGGACAGATCCCATCCCTATCGTCGTCAAGTATGATGTCATGGGCATGGGACGGATGGAGATGGAGGTAAGCTTGCCCCGCTCAGGATCCTGCCCTGCACCCGCTCACTTCTTGCATGGCTCTGAGGGAGTTGATAGGGGAGAAATGTAAGAATTTGCACATCAAAAGTAAAGAAAAACCTGCTCTTAAATTTAGCCTGGAGAAAAGGAGTTTGAGAGGAGACTTCATCACTGTCTACAACTCCCCAAAAGGAGGTTGTAGAGAGGCGGTTGTTGGTTTTGTCTCCCAAGTGACAGATGATAGGACTGAGAGGGAATGGCCTCAAGTTGTACCAGGGCAGGCTTAGATTGGGTATCAGGAAAAGGGTTCTCAGGCACTGAAACCTCTGTCCCGGGAGGTGGTTGGGTCCCCATCCCTCAAGGTGTTTAAAAGCCAAGCAGATGAGGGTCTCAGGGATGGTTTAGTAGTGGACAGGTACGGTCAGACTTGATGATCCTGAAGGCCTTTTCCAACCAAACGATTCTATGAAATCAATGCAGTACAAAACCACTTCTCAAATACGTGTTCTGTCTGCCCCTTGGTACCTCAGTTCTGAAGTCTGGATGCTGTCTGAAATTCCTGGGCTTTACCATTTCCCTCCCACAAAGCTGAGTCCACTGCCAGCAGTGGCTGAGCCTGCCAGGAGCCTCCACCTTGGAAGGGCTAAGAAACCGTTTTGTATGTGGGTTATACTGTGGGATGACAAAACATGGAGAGCGAAGTGCAGTGTGCAAAGGTTCTGTTTCAAACCTCATCTTTTTAACATCACACATTCTGGCAGTCTCAGGGATGCAGATTTATGGGATGAACTGCATCGCTTTCTTTTTCTTAAAAAAGCTCGACTACGCCGAAGATGCCACTGAGCGGAGGCGAGTACTGGAGGTGGAGAAAGAAGACACCGAGGAGCTGAGGCAGAAATACAAGGTATGGGAACAGGGGCATCAACATTAAAGTTCCCGTAGGCTGAATGGAGGGAGTTTGTTCTGAAAGGACACAACTCTTCTTGTTGGGCTGCAGTAACGGGAGGGGGAACTGGATGCTCTTGGGGTTTTGTCATTGTTGAGGCTTTTTATATCAAAAGAAGTGTGGCCGTCAGGGCGAGGGAGGGGATTCTCCCCATCTGCTCTGCTGTCTTGAGACCGCACCTGGAGTCCTGTGTCTAATTCTGGAATCCCTAATATAAGAAGGAGATGGAACTGTTGGAATGGATCCAGAGGAGGCCACAGAGATGGTCTGAGGGCTGGAGAACCTCTGCTGTGAGGGCAAGTTGAGGCAGTTGGGCTTGTTCAGCCTGGAGAAGAGAAGGCTCTGGGAAGACGTTAGAGCAGCTTCCAGTACTGAAGGGGGCTCCAGGAAAGCTGGGGGACGGGACTCCCCAGCTAGGGGGGCATGGACTAATAGGATAAGTGAAAATGGCTTTAAATAGGAAGGGGGAGGATTTAGTTTGGACATTAGGAAGGTATTCTTCCCCATGAGGGTAGGAAGGCCCTGGCCCAGGTTGCCCAGAGAAGTGGTGGCTGCCCCAGCCCTGGAGGTGTTGAAGCCTCTGCAGAGTCTGTGCTGACAACGTACAAGGGCCCTAGAAAACTATGGCAGCCCTGACCCTCAGGAAGGAAATGTTCTGCTTACTCTGGGACTTCTTTCTAGAACAGGAGCAGATCACGCAGGGAAAGTCCTGCCGCTCTTATTCAGTTCTTCAGCAGCTGAACAAACACCAAGGTTAATTCCAGGAAGTGAATAACCAGTTCATTAAAATATAATCATAGAATCATGGGATGGGTTGGAAGGGACCTCCAAGCCCATCCAGTTCCAACTGCCTGCCATGGGCAGGGGCGCCTCCCACTGGATCAGGTTTCTGAAGGCCCCATCCAGTGTGGCCTTGAACACCTCCAGGCAACGGGAAGTGGAGTAGAGTAGTTTGCGGTGATATTCTTGTGTAAATCCTGTGTTCTTTGCGAAGGTTGAACACGGCCCCAGATTTGAGAAATCCGCGGGCTGAATTTCCTTGGAAGAATTTCTCAGGCAACATTAGAAAACCTGTATTCTCTGTTTCCACAGGGTTTACAAAACAAGGGGGAAGTTTGTAAGCCTCAGCCTTTTACTGTTAAAAGTGGGCCATGGTGTTGGCATTGAGCTTGACACGTTGGAGCATACATGGATTAGCTGTAGTGGAGTTCTCTGTGAAGGCAAGGTCTTTGCTTCTCCTTTAATCCACTCTTACCAGCCTGCAAAGTACATCACGGTGTAGGCGAACCTGCTTGGTTAATTGTCCTGAGATTTGAGAAGTGCCGGAGTTGCAGAGCTGCCTTAGACATTAGAATAAAGAGCCAGTTTTGCATAAATTTTAATTCTTTGAGGAATAATGGAGAAGTAGTTTCAATTCCATTAAAATTAAGCATAACCATGGCAAATCTAAAATTCCATTTCACTGGTTCACAGTTAATGCTGCAGGCAGCTTGTTAAGCTACAGAAAATGATAGCCTCCTCTCTGCATTTTTTTTCACCTTAAGTTGAGAGCCTTGACTTGCTTGGTAAGTGAGTTGCTGGTATATTTGTGCAATTAAAAATAAAAGCCATTGCAGTTACAGGGTATCTGGCTGGGCTGGATCAATGGCCGAGGCCAACAGGATGAAGTTCAACAAGACCAAGTGCCAGGTCCTGCACTTGAGACACAACCCTGTACAGCTCCAGGCTTGGGGAAGAGCGGCTAGAAAGCTGCCTGGCAGAGAAAGAGAAGGAGCTGGAGGGGATAATGTTGACAGTGGCTGAACATGAGCCAGCAGTGGCCCAGATGGCCAAGAAGGGCACCAGCATCCTGGCTTGGATCAGCCATGGGGTGGCCAGCAGGAGCGGGGCAGGGATCGTCCCCTTGTGCAGCCTCACCAGTGCCAAGCACCTCAAATCTAGGGTTCAATTTTGCCCCCTCACTGCAAGAAGGACATTGAGGGGCTGGAGTGCGTCCAGAGAAGGGAACGGAGCTGCGGAAGGGTTCATAGCACAAGCATGATGAGGAGAGGCTGAGGGAGCTGGGGTTGTTTAGTCTGAAGAAAAGGAGACTGAGGGGAGACCTCATTGCTTTCTATAACTGCCTGAAAGGAGGTTGTAGCGAGGTAGGGGTTGATTGCTTCTCCCAAGTGATAGGCATTGATAGGACAAGGTGAAATGGCCTCAAGTTGCACTAGGGCAGGCTTAGATTGGATAATAGGAAACATTTTTTTCATGAAGAGGGTTCTGAGGCACTGGCAGAGGTTGACTGGGAAGGCGGTGGAGTCTCCATCCCTGGAGGTGTCTAAAAGATGGTTGGATGAGGTGCTCAGGGATGGTGTGATAGTGGACACATATGGTTGGACTTGATGATCTTAAAGGTCTTTTCCAACCCAAGGGTTCTATGATAATTGCTTTTAAAGATAATTATTACTATGGAGGTGAAGGCAGTTAGTGATCTCTTTTTGGCACACTTAAAAAGTACAAATGAGCTCTTAAATGGTGTCACACAGCTGGTGCTGAACAGTTCCTCTACATCTAGGTGCATGCTCTCCTTGATGATGGTTCCGCTTTTGTTTTGTCGCAGCTGCTCACATGCTGCAGAGGGGAGGGTGGGCCATGACGTTGGTTGGGCTGGGGCAGCACATGGCCAAGAGCCTGGATCTCTCGTGAGCTTCAACAGCAACAAATGCCAAGTCCTACACCTTGGTTGGGGCAATCCACGGTTTCAATACAGCCTGAGGGATGGGGTGGTTGAGAGCAGCCCTGTGGAGAAGTTCTTGTGCTGGTTGATGGCAAGCTTGACATGAGCCAGCAATGTGTGCTCACAGTCCAGAAGGCCAGCTGTGTCCTGGGCTGCATCCAAAGAAGCGTGGCCAGCAGGACAAGGGAGAGGATTCTCAGCTTCTACTCTGCTCTCTTGAGACCCCACCTAGAGTCCTGTGTCCAGATCTGGAATCCGCAGCTTAAGAGCGAGACGGAACTGTTGGAATGGGTCCAGAGGAAGCCATGGAGATGATCTGAGGGCTAGAGCAACTCTGCTATGAGGACAGGCTGAGAGAGTTGGAGTTGTTCAGCCTGGAGAAGAGAAGACAGTGGTTAGACCTTAGAGCGGTTTGCAGTATGAAAAGGGGCTCCAGGGAAACTGTGGAGAGGCTCTTGATCCAGAGATTCAGGGATAGGACAAGGGGAATGGTTTTCAGCTGAAAGAGGGGAGATTGAGATGAAATCTTAAGCAGAAATGTTTTGCTGTGAGGGTGGGGAGGCCCTGGCCCAGGTTACTCAGAGAAGTGGTGGCTGCCCCATCCCTGGAGATGTTCAAGGACAAGTTGGATGGGGCTTGGAGCAACCAGATCTAGTGGGAAGTATCCCTGCCCATGGCTGAAGGTGGAACTGGATGGGCTTTAAGATCCTTTTCAACCCAAACTATGCTATGGTTTTATTGTTCCTCTCTGCCACAAATCCTGGGCATCTTCAGACTGAGCAGCTGTTGAGTTCAAAGCATTTTTGTCGTATCAGAGTGGCTGGTGGAGCTCTCGTACGAGTGCCCTGCAAGGCTGTTTTATCTCAGGTCTGCAGTGTGATTTATGGGGAGGATTTGGGAGTTTACAGTTGTCTCTTTAAATGCGGGTGAAGATGCATTGCTCCCCAAGGCTGTTCTATATTCCTGCCAGCGTCCAGCACAGAGCTTTTCCAGGAGCTCTGTGGAGCTGCAGCAGCCTTCTCCAACTTGGATGTTTTTATTAGCCTGCTGCATCGTTGGGCTCTCGCGTTTCTATATCAATCTGTGAAAAATCTCTGCGAGCGTCACTTCTCCATTGCTCCACAGGAGTCCATTATGTAACTGCCAGTGGTGGCCACATCCTGATTAGCCACTCAGTGAGCCTCAGAGGGATTCTGGATAACTCTGCAAGCAAGCAATGTTCTTTAGTTTCCTTTTCTGTAGAGATTCTGGTTGTTCAGCTGGCTCTGTTTTCATTGTTTAGCCACAGGATGCTCTCTGAAATGCACCCGCCATGCGGCGCAGGAAGCTTGTGCAGGGCTCCCAAGGAACTTTAAACATCTTTGTTCCATTGATGTCATGCTGCTCTGTTTGCCTTTCTTTCCTTCCTGGGGACCTGCTTCAGGCTCAGACCTCTAGATAGCGGTGTTGACTTTTATCTTCTCAACAAGGGCCTCTGGTGACAGATGGAAGCAGAAACTTGACACAGATTTTTCATTTAGAAGGTGAACAGTGCTTTGAATTGGAAAAAAAACCCCACCTTTTAGCTTTGGAAATTTTCCTCCTACTGCTGTTGAAATTATTTTCCATGGATTTTGCATTATAGAAAACATGTTCAGTAATATTATTTTCATGTAATTTTGATGTGGTAACTTGGAAATAAACCGTACTGGGAGGCAGAAACCGTTTCCCTTGAACGAAATCTTATATGAAAAGGGAAAAAAAAAAAAGCTTTCATAGTATAACTTTTCTAAACATTTGCTGGCTCCTCTTGCTAATAAAAGGAGATTTCCCATAAGAAGTTTATATTGAAAACAGAAACTCTGCAAGTGCTTTTTCTCAAATGTTAGGCTATTTTTTCCTCATTTAATTTCTCTTTATTCCAGTTGAAATGCACATGGTAAATATGGGCCGTGCTGATGGCAGTGCCGTATGCCTTGGGATCCAGCACTCATGACTTGTTTTACAGTATGCATCATCATAAGCACTTCCACCTTGTTGAAGCGGCTTTCCTGTAAAGGGTTCCAATGTTTTATTAATTGCAACTGAACCGACCTTGCTGGAGGAGGAGGTTGTGGAGCCCTGGGGTTGTTCTGTCTCAGCATCGGGTGTGTAAGTGAGCCCCCAGGTCAGCCGCGGTTGTGCCGGGGGCCAGGGCTTGCGCAGCTGCACGGGTTTGTATCCAGGCACTGGGGCTTCAGCCCCTGCAGCCGCCTGGGAACTGGGATTCCCACAGAGTCCCGGAGCTGTGTGGCTCTGCCAAGCCAAAAGCTGCTGCTTTTCTGTACGGCAGCAGAGAGGAGGACATGAGTGTTGCCAGTTTAGACACCTCACCTTTGTTTTGCCACTACATGAATGTTGAATTATATAAGACAATACTGCCTGCAGCCCCCCAGGTGATCTCCTTCCCCTGTTCTATGAAATTCAGCTGCCTGTGCCCATTTTTAATCATCCTCCTTGTACCCATTCCTGTGCTGATGACACAATTTTCTTCTTTGTTAGGAAACTGAGTCAAGGCTGGGTTGTCAGTGTTGTAAAGTTACCCTTCATAGCTTTCAATTTGCAAAGACTGGTCAGCTTAGTGAATGTAATTGTCGCTGGATGCTCAGGCTTTCTTAAGCACAGTTTTCCTTGTTGAAGGACCAATCGATCATCTTCCAATTCGTTTGACAAAGTTTAACAGAAGCGTTTCTTTGTGGATTTTGCAGGATTATGTCGATAAGGAGAAGGCGATTGCCAAGGCTTTGGAAGACCTCCGAGCCAACTTCTACTGTGAACTCTGCGACAAGCAGTACCAGAAGCATCAAGAGTTTGACAACCACATCAACTCCTATGATCATGCTCACAAGCAGGTAAACGATGTTGATAGCACGGATTTTAAGTTCATTGCAGCGGTCTCGTTTGTGGTTAATACTTCAGATTTCCCCAGTGTCTCTGTTTTCCTTATAGAGCCAGGAATAGTGTTTTATGTCCTGGGTTAAGATTCTTATTCCCACCATGCATTAAAAAAAAAAAACCCAAAACAACAAACAAAAACCCCAGCTGGCTGTTGGCATCAAGGAGCCCAGTTTGGAATGATCCATGGGCAGGAATGGGCAGTTGCTAAACTGGGAAGAGTACAGATGGGTGTGGATGGCTCCTGATCTGCATCAGCTTTTAATGCAGTGCAGCTTTGCAGACTGGTGATGTGCCACGTGTGTGCGTTTTGATGCTTTAGTCTGTGTTCTGTCAAGTTGCTGAAAACGGACTAGGAAATAAAGGGTTGCGGCAAAGGAATCATAAAAAATGAGTGCTTTCCAAGTTCTGTAATCTTCAGAAGAAGGAAGATTTGGGATCTATGTGGAATGGCTTTGGTCCCAAGGTAGGGATGTGCTGTAGTATCTACAAGGTCCTTCCTGCTGCGCAGTAAATAGTATAAACTCATGTTAGCCTGATCTGTTTGAAGCTGCAACATGAGATCGAAATGTACAGCAGATAGCAGTGCTGTGCTCATCTAATGATGAAATTGCTCAGAGGAGGATTTTTTATATTTCTAGTCATAAATTCTAACAGTACATCATTAAAGTGCTGATAAATTCTGGAGGATCGAGAGGTGGTGATTGCCCCATCCCTGGGAACATTCTAGGCCAGGTTGGACAGGGCACTGAGCAAACTGATTTGGTTGAAGATGGCCCTGCTCATGGCTCACTGGATGGCTTCCAGCCCAAACCATTCTGTGATGTCTATAATCTTGCAAAACAGCAGTGAAGCAACAGCTTAAAACCAAGGGTATGGCATTGGATTGTGTGAAAGTATGGGGTATGGCAGGTCAAAGGAAACTCACTAAGGGAGTCAACAGGAAATCTCACGGCAGGGTAGTTTCTGTTTGCATACTGAGTTGTGGTTTGATGGAATTAAGAGCAGAAATTCATTCTTTATATTGGGAAACTGGGCTGCTTTGAGTGAGCTGGTGGCACAGTCGAGATATCTGATAGCAATGTGCTTCAGCCAAAGTTTTCTGTCAGCTTGAGTGAAACCTGAGTGCAGTTACACATATCTGTTCAGGAGGTGGAAGGGCCTGTTTGTGTCACGTTCTTGCGGTGTGGTGACACCGTACGGTTACGTCAACTTCTGTTCAAAACCCTTGGGTGATTGCCGGGGGCTGGCATGAGGTGGGCAAGGCCAAGAGATTTTTCTAGCATCTAGAGATGCTGTGGAAGGAGAAAAGCTGTGGAAAGTGACCACCCTTCCCTGGTATGAAAGGAGTTGTGAGTAGGGGTGCAGAAAGAGTGACAGATGTCTTGGGGACACAGGGTGGCGTGATCTCCTCATCAGTAGGCAGGATTTGGGAATTGCTTGGGTGCTGCTGCTGGTTTTTAAAGGAACTGCTGTTCTTGGATCATTTGCATACATTGCAGCAATTCCAGACAGGCTCTGGAGAAAATGAGCGTTCAGACTCCAGCTACGTCACCCAGCATTAATTTCTGGTTACGAGGGGATTTAAACAAAGAAGCAATCATGCTTTGCTTAGGGAAAAAATTGCTTGTCCAGCTTTGCGTCGTGCTGCAATGTGTGTCACCCTGTTGGGTCAGCGTTCAGTGAGGGAACTTGAAACTGCCTGATAAAAAAGAAGAGAGATTTGCATAAGGAACACTATCTCACTTGTGCTTTTTGTTACCTCTCGGGACAGGCTCATTTCAAACAGCCTCTTCTAAAGTAGAGGGTAGTTTGAAAGAAAGCCGTGCTTTTTGTAGTAAGGTGCACACTGATGTTTTACATTTTCCCTCTTTGGACAAGAAGGCAAGGCTGCGTGAGGGCTGACGGAGATTGTTTTGAGGAAAACAGAAGGTTTCCTTAAAAATAAGCTAATCAGTGGGCTTCTTCAGGAAGATGTGTTGTTAAGGTATCCTAGACAATTAGAGCAAACCGACTTGGTGTATATAATATGCAACATTTTGTCTTCTCAATGGTAATTCTCAAAGCAACAGTGCTTTGGTTTTGCCCTTTTTGTAGTTTGCTGAAGAGATTTCCAGGGATCAGTTTTGCTTTTTAAGTATTTTTAGTTACATATCCCCATGACATTGAAGTGTTTGCTTATTCCTTCTGCGGCTCAGCGAGCATTAGGCTGTCCCTGTAAATAGATGTTCCACCCACAGATCCCTTTCTGCTCCCAAGTTACAAAGCCACTGTCTTGTATTCCAGGAAGGAACTCAGGATTATTGCGAAACAGGGACGATAGGTAAGTGTATTGATCCCTACCGGATACATTTTAGACCCACCAACTTAACACCAAACAATTAAAGGGGAGGTTTTATTGTTACTTCCTGACTGTACTGGTTTCATACAGCGTTTGGGTGCATCTGAGGTGACTCAGCACCAAGTTTCTATCCAACAGGCAGCATTTCTAGTATTTCTATCCATTTCAATTGAGACCTCACCTAGAGTCCTGCATTCAGTTCTGGAGTGTCCCCAGCACAGGAAGGATGTTGATCTCTTGGAGTGAGTCCAGAGGAGGCTGTGGAGATGATCTGAGGGCTGGAGCACCTCCTGTATAGAAGACAGGTTGAGAGAGTTGGGGTTGTTCAGCCTAGAGAAGAGTAGGCTCTGGGGAGACCTTAGAGCAGCTTTTCCAGTATGGAAAGGGGCTCCTGGAAAGCTGGGGAGGGACTCCTTGTCAGGCAGTGCAGGGATAGGACGAGGGGGAATGGTTTTCAGCTGGAAGAGGGGAGATTGAGGTGACACCTGGGGAAGAAATGTTTTCCTGTGAGGATGGGGAGGCCCTGGCCCGAGTTGCCCAGAGCAGGGGTGGCTGCCCCATCCCTGGAGGTGTTCAAGGCCAGAGTGGTTGGGGCTTGGAACAACCGGATCCAGTGGGAGGTGTCCCTGCCCGTGGCAGGGAGTTGGAATTGCATGGGCCTTGAGGTCCATTCCAACCCAACCCAACCCATTCCATTATTCTATGATTTATTATCACAAACTACTGTCCTATTTCAGCCATTGCATTTTAAATGCCTTGTTGGAAGTGTGCAGTATTGGTCTCTAGACCGTTTTAATTAGGTTAATACTTGAAACGAGAAGTACAGATGTGTTAGAGAACTGTGACCTGTTCAGTCTCTCTCAGGGGAAGCTGGGGGACTAATAGCAACTTGAGTTCACAGAGATAGCACTGCAAGAGGAAGAATAAACCCGGTTCCCTTACAGATTCTTCAGAGAGTAGCTGAAAAAGGCTGTAACCGGGTGTGTGATGTCCAGGTGCTTCATGTCCACAGTCACAGGATGTTCAGGACTTAGTGGGAATGTATCCTAGGACATTGCATCCAAGTGGGCCCTGAATTTGGTTTTGAGATTTGACGTCAAGGTAGACTTCTTCCTGTTAGATTTGCATGAAGGTGAACGTGCATCACCTTATCTGGAGTTGTACCTGGTTTGTGTTTTCATAACCAAACAAACCTAATCCGTATTCCCATCACTTAGAGCAGCTTGCAGAAATTCCAGTTACAGCTGGAATTGTCGTGTCTGTCAGCTTTTGATGTTTTTTCTACTTCATCCAAGACCACCTTCCCTGCCAGGGTGCCCTGAGGGGCTGAGCTCTTCTCTGAGTCACTGACCAAAGAATAAAAACATTCAGCTTCTGAATCCCATGTGAATCCAAACGTGTTCCTGGGTGCACTTTTGCCAGGTGAACTGTGGGAATACCAAGCTGTACCAAAACGGTTCTTTATGTAGCTTTCCTTTTGTTTTTTTGCTAAATGTGTGGTGTTTTGGTGGTGTAGATAATTAATTCTGGATCGATTCTCTTCATAAACTGGAGAGGGGCATATTTAGACTGGATATAAGGAGGAATTTCTTCACGATGAGAGTGGTGAGGCCCTGGCCCAGGCTGCCTAGGGAAGTTGTGGCTGTCCCATCCCTGAAGTGTTCAAGGCCAGGCTGGATGGGGCTTGGGCACCTGATCCAGTGGGATGTCCCTGACTGTGGCAGGAGGGTTGGAACTGGATGATTTTGAAGGTCCCTTCCAGCCCAAACTATTCTATGACTATATGATTCTATAAAAGGACAAAAGGAATAGATTTCCAGAGAAGCTCTTTGGGGAAGAGGATGGAGCTAAGATCTGAAACTCTAGATCTGCACTTCTCTTCACGCCCAACTGGCCTGGCTCTGTGCTGTTAATGCTGAGGGGAGGGATCTGTTGAAACACAATAACGTTACCCACATAGTCGCTGCTGGGGTAAATGAGTGCTCCAACTCCCAACCCTGAACTCTCCAGTTTGGAGCCATTTGGGCTTGTGCTTTCCCAAAACTTATATCATCAAACACCGTTTGGGTGCAGAAGGCAAAGGGAGAGTCACCAAGGTGCTCAGTATTACCTGGGGGCTTTTGTACTCTGGAAATGTTTTACCCTCAAAAAACATGGTATTTTTCCTAACCCAATTCAGCTGCTTGTTTCTGGAAGGCAAACATGTTTGGGGAAGAGCACTTGTACATTGACAGAGTTCAATAAATAAGCTCAGGGTGCAAAGGGAGTGTGATGAGGAGCAGTGCGAGCTGCCCCGGGGGCTGGCAGTCCTGTGGCACTGGGTTATCCGTGGTGCGTTAACACGTGGTGTATTTTCCTACACTGAAATTGAGGAGTCAGAGAGAAATTAAGGTGAAATAAAACTGCAATTTGTGCTGTTTCCCCTCTGCTCTTTTCCCTTCATTTATGAACGTGCAAAGAATGTTGATTTCCAAAAATAAGCAGGGCTTGCGTTCTCGGTTCTATCAAATGATAAAGGTTGCCATCCTTTGAGCGCATATTTAGCTAATGGTGTAGTTCACTCGCAGAATCTTTTGTGTCAGAGAGCCAAGCATATATCGAAAGTTCAGAAAGGCAGAAATCTGCTGGCATGTAATGAAAAGTACATTATTATTTTATTTAATAGGGGTTGGCAGAGAGACTTGAGAACAATGGCAGGGGAGGAGTAGCTCCAATGGGATTGTGCTGTCACGTGAGCTGCTTCCTGCCAGTGCAGAAATCTCCCTGTATGTGGATCCAGTCCATCCCTCTCTCCTGACTCTAAGGTTTGTTGTGGAAGTCTCACAGCTTCAGGCCTAATAAAGCCAGGTAGTGAAGTGCCTTTTTTGTTGTGGGAATAACGTGATCTTCTGTTTTGCAGTTACAGGCAAAGAATGGGCCTCCATCTGCAAAATTGCATGGCTTTGTCCACTTAAGTTGAGAAAATCCATTTACCCCTGGCTGTGAACCTGAAAAGCGATGCCCTCCACTTCGGTATTGGGGAGGTCTTCCCTCCATACCGAGTCACCAGCTAAATCTCACACGTGATTGCCACAGCGTGCTGGTTTTTTTTCTGTTATGGCAGTTTCTGAATCCTAATTATCCCCCTTTTATTTAACCACTGTCACGTCTCTGTGATGGACTTTATAGCTTTTAAATAACACAGGAGTGCAGCTTCTTTAAGCCGATTTGCAGAGAGTGGTAAGGTAGGGGTGCTGTGTGCCAATTTGGTCCCTCCCAAGCTCTGCATGATCAGGAGATAATCCATTGCTGTAGCTCTTTGTGCTGGAGTCCTGATGTAGCTGCAGATTTCATAGAAAGCCTGTTCTTTAAGAGCTCAATTTGCACTTCCAGTGAAATATAGTTCTTAGAAATACAATACTACTCTTTGCAAAGCTGAGGTGGGTGGCAGCTATTAATAAATCACAATATCAAGCTGACGGAAGGATTGAGGTAGGGAAGAACCGCTTCTAGTGTGCAGAAATTCGGGCAGACTTCACTTGCGTGCCTGTGATTTGTGTCCCTGTCTGTTGGTCACTGGACTTCTCAACAAGACCCTCCTTACAGCTGAAGTCATAAATCAGGAGAATAACATTTCTTGGCTTCATCCTCTAGTTTGTAAATGTGTTGCTTGCTAGAAAAGCATTCTGTTCCCTCAGCAAACGCATTGCCTAGCAAGATAAAATGCTTCCTAATTTTTAAATCTTGTAGCAGCATGAAGCTTTGCTTGATTTCATCCAGGTTGGTGTCCCCAAGCCTATTATAGTCTTGCTGAGCACTGTGAGAAGGCTTCAGAAGACTGATTTCACCCCAGGAAGATGGGTTCCCAGGGCTCCTTTCCTTACTTGGTGGCGCAAAGCTCCCTGAGGATGATGAAGTGGCGATGTGGAATTCTTGTTTGGTGTTCTTTGAGCTGTGAGAAGGAGCAGCCTTGCGGCTTGCCTCCCGTGGCCGTGCAGCTTTGGAACACCCACACATATGGTGCAGTCCAAAAAGTAATTTAGGGCTTTTGAGGCATTAGAATAATGAACGTTTGCTGAAGGATTAGATGGAAATTTCTGTAGTATAAGCCTAGCTTAAATATCGATTTAGTTCTAATGGCTTTTTGGGAAGGCTAAGACCTGAAGCGTGCTGAAAAGCATCTCGTTGCTTCCATGACTCCTTTCAGACTGTGGAATTGCGCTTCAGACTTTTAATTGCTTCACCACATTTAGATTTTGGGGTGGGCATGTGTAGCTCCTGATTCTCCGCTGTTCTTTGTGTGGCTCAGTTACTGGGATCGCTTACACTCTTGGAACAACTAACGAAGTAAGTAGTGCTCTGATAGGGTATTCGGCACAGGAAGGGCATGGATCTGTTGGAGTGAGTCCAGAGGAGGCCACAGAGATGATCTGAGGGCCGGAGCACCTCCCATATGAGAACAGGCTGAGAGAGTTGGGGTTGTTCAGCCTGGAGAAGAGAAGACACTGGAGAGACCTTAAAGCAGCTTCCAGTATGGAAAGGGGCTCCAGGAAAGCTGGGGAGGGGCTCTTGATCAGAGAGTGCAGGGATGGGACAAGGGGCAAGAGTTTTTTAGCTGAAAGAAGGGAGATTGAGATGAGTTGTTAGGAAGAAATGTTCTGCTGTGAGGGTGTGGAGACCCTGGCCCAGGCTGCCCAGAGCAGTGGTGGCTGCTCCTTCCCTGGAGGTGTTCAAGGCCAGGTTGGATGGGGCTTGGAGCAACCGGATCCAGTGGCGTGAGAGGTATGGAACTGGATGGGCTTTGAGTTTCCTTCCAACCCAAACCACTCTGTGATTCTGTCATTTAAAAAAATTCTTGCCATTTCAAAGCTCAGTGCTCACCAACTACCTGAGTGTCCCCTGCCTCTGTCCTGCAGCAATAGGTTTTTACGGATGAGCAGTCTGGTGTCCTGTTGTCCCTCCTTCCCTTACCCCTGTTTGCATTTATGTAAGGGGATGCTGTCCAGCCAGATTTCTTGGAACTTAGCTCCTTGCAACCTGAGAGATCATTTCTGATGATAGAGGCACTGTTTGAGGTCAGTCGAAGGTGCTAATCTCTTACGTTCCTTATTTTATATTGCCAAGGAGGTGGCCTGGTGCAGTTGTGGAGCTGTTATCCTAAACTTACCCAGCCAGACCCTTCGTCCTTCTGGCCCCTGTCCTATGAAAGGAAACTTGGTCTGGAGATCTCTTAGTCCTTTGTAAAGTCAGACCAAATTTTCCACAATTTGGGGAGTAAGAAATTCTCTGGAGTGTTGTAACCACGGTTCCTGGTTTGTCACATACCACTGTAGCTAGATGTTGCCTGCCCTGGAGTTGCTGGATCAGGATAGTTCACTTGCTTCTCTTTTACGAGAGTTGCACAGTAGGAGGGCAGGAGGTTTTGGGGAACAGAAATGCACAAAGGTCAGCATTGAAGGAAATGGACGTTTAATTCTGTTTTCATTTAAGTTGTCCACTGTAACAAAGGCAGGATTGTGTTGGGGGCAGCTGCGGAGTCCTTGCACACCATGGGGAGCGGTTTCAGGCCCGTCTCAGGAGGAGATGGGTTTCTGCATGCAGCCTCCTCCTTAAAAAAAAAGGTCACAGGTCAGTCCTGTTGGAAATAGCCGGGTCATATGTTTTTCCAAAGGGATGAGTGACCTAAAGATTTGGCATCGAATGCCAGCTGAACAGTTTTGCCAGCTGGTGGTGACTTAAAATTCCTGCAGCATTTTAGATGTGCTTTTAAATCACCATGCAGGGTCAGATACTATTGCTTACCCCTGTTTTTTTCCCCCTTCCCTCTTGGAAAAAAAAAATTACTGTTGCTGAGGTGGCCAAGAGATCCAACAGCATCCTGGCCTGCGTCAGGAATGGGGTGGCCAGCAGGAGTCGGGGAAGGGATCATCCCTGTGTACTTGGTGCTGGTGAGGCCACACCTTGAATCCTGGGTTCAGTTTTGGCCCCTCGCAGCAAGAAGGGCATTGAGGGGCTGGAGTGTGTCCAGAGAAGGGAACGGAGCTGGGGAAGGGGCTGGAGCACAAACTTTATGAGGAACGGCTGAGAGAGCTGGGGTTGTGTAGTTCAGAGAAAAGGAGCCTGAGGGGGAGACATTATTGCTCTACAGCTGCCTGAAAGGAGGTTGTAGTGAGGTGGGGTTTGGTCTCTTCTCCTTGGTAGCTGGTGACAGGACAAGAGGAAATGGCCTCAAGATGTGTTGGCAGAGATTTAGGTTGGATACTGGGAGGAATTTCTTCACTAAAAGGGTTCTTGGGCACTGACAGAGGCTGGCCAGGGGCATGATGAGTCCCCATCTCTGGAGGGGTTTAAAAGACAAGTAGATGTACTTGGGGACATGGTCTGGTGGTGGGCCTAGCAGGGCTGGATTGACAGTTGGACTCGATCTTAAAGATCTTTTGGTTTTTCCAACCAAAAGCATTCTATAATTCAACATTTCACATACACCACAAAACCTTTGAGCCCTTTACTTGTCCTGGTGAAAGTAGCTCTGTTGTTCCAGGTGGGATCATTGCCGTGTCTGTGCGTGTCTGTGTCTGTGCGTTCCCCGCTCCTGCTCCGAACTCCCCAAGCTTGGTCCCGTAGCCTTCCTGGCTCAGCTCCTTCTCTGTAGAGTAGCTCGTGAACACCCAGAGCCTGTGTAATAGTGCTTGCTTTTTATTTCTTTTCCTCTCTTCCACTCTCGTTATATTTTTACTTTCTTTTTTCTTTGTCCCGTGACGGTTTCAGCTGATGTGTTGAAAGCAAACCCTTCTAATTTTGGAGGCCAGATCACAAGAGTGAGTTTCTTTCTACCAGTGTCTGTAGCTGTATTCTTTGTGTGTCCTCCCCTCTGGTTTTGGTAACACTCAACCACATTTAGTAAATACAATTTAGGTAAGAGAATCCTCTGCCTTGTCCAGTCTTCCCTTTCTTCACAAAGCAATGTTCTCTTTACATTGGGCCAACCTAATTCCTCTGGTTGAACTTGAGGTTAACTCTGGAATCCACTGTTTGTGTGTGTCCTGGTCTGATGCTGCTCCAGTAAAGAGGCAGCTAACCAGCCAGAAGGGATATTTGGAATTCACTGATGGTTTGTACGTCTCAAATGAGGGCTTTTCTAAAGGACCACTGCTTTGGGTACCATTAGTCCTTAAGGCTTTTGTGAAATGCCTGAAAAACACACTTTTCAAAGCTGGGTACCATGCTTTCTGCAGTTGGGGCTCCCTTTCAAAACCCCTTCAAGGGTCCCCAACTGGAGAAAGCATCATACCCATTATGCACCGAGAAAGGAAAATTACTCCATCTGGATGGTATTGGTCTGTCTTTAAACTTCTTTACAGCGCTCTCAAATAATGCCCTCTGGATATTCACTGCAGCCCCTTTTCCTAGCACTTGGGGACAAGGACTGCCAAAAATTTCCTCAAGTCTCAGCCGTTCCAATTCTGTTAGAACTGGCAATCTGGATTTCCTCTGTGACATAACAATGTTTGAAATCCCTCGCGCTTGGGTTTGCTTCCTCACAAGATAAGACTTTGGCGGAACTTAGTGTCTCTGCCCTCCTAAAGTGTTGAAACCCCCAAAAGACCCTAGTACCTTTCAGAACATTTTGTTACCTGAGAGGCCGCCTCAGAGCTACTGTCAGGAATGCAAGGAGCTGTTTGTGGTGTATGTTGTACTATTTATGTGCTTACCAGAACCATTTGCATGGGGTTTTTATCACCTCCTCCAATGTAATTTGTACATTGCTTTCGTAAGATACGATACCTGGGTGACTGCACCAGCCAATCCCTCTCCGTTCTTTAGCCCATGCTATTAAGACTCTGTTGTGTACTGTTTGTTGAGAACATTTGCACCCCGCAACAGCAGCAAAGTAAACAGTCTTTTCTTCGTTTTCCTTTTCCTTCCAGAATTTGCTTGTTGCTTTGAAATCAGCTTTATTGTACGTGCTAAAGAAAACCAGTAATGTTGATTGGAAATGTAGACACGGGCTTGAAGTTGCAGCCAAAAGCGATGAACAGTTGTCTTTGCCGTCCTCCTCTTTGCTAACTCAAATGTGCTCCATTTGGTTTGTTGAGCTACGATGTTGTTGCTCCATCCTAGCTCAGCAAACACTGGGAGAGGCTTTACAGCTCGCTTTCCAGGGCTGCAGCGAGTGACGCTTTTGGATTCTTAACCACAAACCCCTTTCATCTAATCCCTTCCTGGTTTCTTTTGCTTCAGAGGTTGAAAGATCTCAAGCAAAGAGAATTTGCTCGCAATGTCTCTTCAAGATCCCGTAAAGATGAAAGGAAGCAGGAGAGAGCCCTCCGGCGTCTACACGAGCTGGCTGAACAGAGGAGACAGCCTGAATGGTGAGTACAGGTGATCCCCAAGCACGTGTGGAGCATTCAAGTGAGAGTCCTGCCTGGCGCATCAGCCCTTTGCACTGGCAGTCTCACTCCTGTAATCCTGCGCGGGGTTTGAGGGCAAAGCTTAAGTTTGGCCTCATGCTGTGGTTCTTGTAGGAGTAAGTTCACTAAAGACGTAATCCAGAGCTTTCCCAGGCTGCTTTATCCAGCAATTCAGTTTTTCTCTCGTTGTTTAATATTATTAAAATCTGAAACGACTGCATAATGCTGTTTTAATGCAATTTTCTGGATGCAAGAGTACTTGAAATGTGTACAAGATTGGTTTAGAAAAGGCATAAAACCAACTGCAGGAGGAAATATGTGGCAGTCAGCTGTTTTTTTTTTTTTGTTGTTCACACAGTGCTCCTGGAAGCGGACCCATGTTCAGAACCACCACGGTGGCTGTGGATGAGGAAGGTGGAGATGATGACGATTCTACGGCCAACAGCAGCTCTTTCATCCAGACAACTTCTGGCCAAGCTACAGAGATGGACAGAGCGTTTTTAAACATCGGGCAAGCTAGCAGTGCTGTTACGCCAGGCCAAATGCACACTCAGAACACGCAGGCAATCAGCTTTGGCGTCAAGAGCACTTTGGGAACTCCACTGCAGAAGATCGGTGTATCCTTCTCATTTGCTAAGAAGACTCCGGTGAAGCTTGAGACCATAGCTTCTGTTTTCAAGGACCATGTAGAAGAATCGAGTTCCACAGATGGAGCAAAAGCTGATGAGAAAGGCTCCTCAGATGCAGGGAGCCTGCAGAAATCTGGCGAGGGCGAAAGCACAGGTAATTCTGATAGCAAGGCGGAGGAGGATGACCAACATGACAAAGACAGCGGGTCTCTAGCCACGACATTATCTAAACTAAAGAAGATGAGGCGAGAAGACGGGGCGATGGCAGTTGAACCAGAGTACTATCACTATATTCCCCCAGCCCATTGTAAAGTGAAGCCTAATTTTCAATTCCTGCTTTTCATGAAATCTACAGAACAAATGGAAGCCGAAAATGTGAACAGAAAAACCACACATGAAGTTAAAAAGGGCACTTCTCCAAAACCCAAACCTGGCAAGCACATGGAGAAGGCTGCCGAGAGCACAGCGCAGCAGAAGGAGCAGAGCATTACTGAAACTGCAGCTCAGCAGAGCAAAACGGAGTTAAAAGAGGACCCAGAAAATATGACTGTACAGGAGAGCAAGCACCTTACGGAGAGCAACCCCCCAGAGCCAGACCCTGCTAAAGAAGTCGCTCAGCCTGCCCCAAGCTGTAAAGATGTTGCTGAAGGACCAAAGCATCTGACAGGACCCTTTTTTCCTGTTCTGAGTAAAGACGAGAGCACGACTCTCCAGTGGCCTTCAGAGCTCCTCATATTTACCAAAGCAGAACCATCAGTTTCGTACAGTTGTAACCCCTTGTATTTTGATTTCAAGCTCTCTCGCAACAAGGATGCTAAAGGTAAAGGGACAGAGAAATCGAAGGATCCAGGGAGTCTTTGTAAAGAAAACGTTCAGGGCACAGACTCCGGTGAGGTGAGCAAAGCCAAGGAGGCAGAAAGCGTAGCCAACAGTTCTGCACTGAAAACAGAAAGCAAATCTCTGTCCAGCTGTGGCTCCCAGAGCAAGCAGGAATCCAATTTGACAAGCCTTGGTAAGGGTGAGGGAGAGGACAGCAGTAAAAGCACAACCGGCAAGAGTAAATCTGGGAGATCCCATAAACACAAAAAGAAAAAGAAGCACAAAAAGTCCAGCAAACGCAAACGGAAACACAAGGAGGAAGCTGAGGAGAAGGGCAGGAAAACTGACCTGGGGGAAGAGAAACCCAAGAAACGGAAAAGACGCAGACACAAAAAAGGCAAATCCTGTCTTTTGAATGAATCGGAACGAGTGCTAAAACCTGAGCTGTCTGAAGATTGTAGCCACTTCCAGAAAAAGAAGCGGTTCTCCCAGGAGTCCCAGAGGAAGTCTCTGTCTGCTGAAGAGGGAAGCAGCGGTAAGAAAGAGGATGGCAGTAACTCCTGCCAAGAGCATGGTAGCAAAAGGCACAAGGCTGACATGCAGCAGGGACCTGCCTCGAGGAGACAGTGTTTGACTGCCTCCCTGGGCAAGCCTGGCAGCAGGAGCCGGCAGAGCAGTGGAGACTACGACAGTGACGAGGGCTCTCACAGGAAGCACTGCCAGCAGAAATCCCCGTCGCAGTACAGCGACGACTATGACTCCAGCAGCGACCACTCCAGGAGCCGCTCCAGGTCGGGGCGGACGCATTCCTCTCGCAGGTCCTATTCGACGACCTCTGATGCCTCTTCGGAGCACAGCCGGTACAGCCGTCGGAGAAGTTACTCGGATGACAGCTACAGCGATTACAGTGACCGATCTAGGTGCCATTCAAAGCGATCCCATGACTCAGAGGATGACTCTGACTACAACAGCTCCAATCGCAGATCAAAGCGGCGCAAGTACTCCTCTTCAGAAGATGACTACAGCTCGAGTCGGAGCAGGTCGAGGAGTCGGAGCAGGAGCCGAACGCACCCTCGAGGTAGGTCAAGATCAAGGAGCCGGGGCAGAACTCGAAGCAGCAGCTGTAGCCGCAGTCGAAGCAAGAGGAGAAGCCGAAGCGTAACAGGTCACAGCTGGAAACGGAGCCGCAGCTACAGCAGGGATCGCAGCCGCAGTACGAGGAGCCACTCGCAGAGGTCTCTCTCACGAAAGGGCTCTCGAGGCCACGAGAGCCCCGAAGAGAGGAGGTCTGGGAGAAGAGACTTCATCAGGTCCAAAATCTATCGTTCACAATCTCCTCACTATTTCCGGACGGGACGAGGTGAAGGATTGTCTCTGAAGAAAGAGGACAGCAAAGGAGAGGATCTGAAAGGATCTGGCTCGCTCTCCCAAAACAGCAGCAGCTCTGGCACGGGGAGGGCCTCGGAAGGCGACTGCAGCCCAGAGGAGAGAAACTCCGTCACCGCAAAGCTTCTCCTGGAAAAGGTTCAATCCAGGAAGGTTGAGAAAAAGCCCTGCGTCACTGATGAGATGCTGGCAGGGGCAAACAAGGTGGGCATAAAGCTCAAAGATCCTCCCCAGGGCTACTTTGGCCCCAAACTTCCCCCTTCCTTAGGCAACAAACCAGTTCTCCCCTTAATTGGGAAGTTGCCAACTGTTCGAAAACCAAATGCCAAAAGATATGAAGAGTCTGGCTTGGAGAGGGGTGAGGAGCAAGAGCTGTCGGATTCTGAGGATGCTTCCCAAGGCATTGAGGAGGCCCAGTTGGCTGACCAGTCTCTCCTGGAAGACGTGGTGATGGCAATGCAGGACAAACCTCTGGATGAGCAAAAACGTGATGAGCCTTCTGTTGAAATGCCATCCATTCCCCTTGAAGCACCAGCACTCCCCGAGTGCTTCAGTTCCGGAGATCTGGTCATGCCACACAACTTCCTCTCTGATACAAGCGATGGTGATGGGCTAGAACCTATGGATGGGGGCAACCAACCGGTCCCAGTAGAAACTAGTATGATGCCCTTAGTTCCAGATGTCGAGCACTTTCCTGGCTACGTGCCTCAGAGCGGGGAGCCGAGCATCGAAGGGGATCGGGAGGGAGAAGACTCCTCTCTAGCGCCGCTGGAGAGCCAGCCGATCACTTTTACACCCGAAGAGATGGAGAAGTACAGCAAGCTGCAGCAGGCTGCTCAGCAGCACATCCAGCAGCAGCTTCTGGCAAAGCAAGTCAAGGCTTTTCCCACCTCAGCGGCCCTGGCGCCAGCAGCGCCAGCCCTGCAGCCCATCCACATTCAGCAGCCAGCAGCGGCCTCCGCCACCTCCATCACCACGGTGCAGCACGCCATCCTGCAGCACCACGCTGCCGCAGCTGCCGCGGCTATTGGCATCCACCCTCACCCACATCCCCAGCCCCTCGCTCAGGTTCATCACATACCCCAGCCCCACTTGACGCCCATCTCCTTATCCCACTTGACCCACTCGATTATTCCAGGGCACCCTGCCACCTTCCTAGCCAGCCACCCCATCCACATCATTCCGGCATCTGCGATCCATCCGGGCCCCTTCACTTTCCACCCGGTTCCTCATGCTCTTTATCCGACCCTCCTCGCTCCTCGCCCTGCTGCCGCTGCAGCTGCCACGGCGTTGCATCTTCACCCTTTGCTGCACCCCATTTTCTCAGGACAGGACTTGCAGCATCCGCCCAGTCACGGCACATGAAGGACACAATAAAGAAACCTTTGGAGGGAAGAGGATATTTTGCATTTTGGGAAGGGATTGAATTCGATCCAGCCGGGAGGTGAGGCTTGGGAATTTCCTTTCACTCTTCAGCAGCCAGAAAAGCTGAAGGCTGGAGGGCTGGGTCGATTTCTAAGCATCATGTATATCCGCTTCAGGCACTCCCGCGTCCTGGCTCCTCCATGCACATGGCAGCACTCTGTCCTTCCAGAACCATTTCACCTGTAGAGCAGTGAGACACTCGGAGAAGCTGCTTTTCCATGGATTCTCACGCTTGGTCATCTTCCTTCTGTCGCCTTGTATATGATAAATGAAATTTCATACACACTAATAGGTTGCTAAAATTCCTATTAATGGGGTCATCTAATTAAAATAGTCAGCATGATTGAATCCAGCTTGTAATCAGCGATGAAACATTCAGTAACTGGCAGCTGTGGATCCTGGCAGGAGAAGGATGAAAGGGCCAGTACCAGTTTTCAGGCGTTACAGGAGATCTCTGGCTCCCTGTTGCTGCACACTTGAGGGTTTTTCTTGCTGTGAGCAGCAAGCGTGGAAGATCTTACCGAGAAGCCGTGCGTGTCCCAGAGCTCCAACCCTTCATCCTGCGTTAGCATTCTCCTGCACCTTCCAGATGTCCTGGAATGGGGAGAGATTCTTGGTTTGGGGTCAGTGATTTCAGTCTGGGCTTTGACCACTCTTCTGGAAAGGGGGAGTAATATCACTCTGACTTCCATCTCCTGCGGTGTTGGGAGAGAGGCATTCGGATGAGCGAGAGAGGGAAAATCCCTTTAGGAATTGAAGCAATACAGAGGAGTGGGAGCGTCTGGGTATGTAAAGCATCTTCTTTCCTCTGTGATACTGATGGTTTCCTTATTAATTTATAGGTTTCGGGGTTGTTTTTTTTAAATGTAAAGAATTGCACTGAACTCTGTAAACAAAGATGCTGCTTTTTGTAGCTCAGATACAAAGGTTACATTTGTAGTATACCGCAATAATATTTTTTACAGCCGGTTCTCTCCGTGGTACTCGTCCTGGTGGCTTCTGTGTAAATATGTTTGCTGTAGGTGAGACAAAACACTTGTAAAGGTTCAACTTTATAGTTTCAGCTAGATGCAAAATGACTTGGCATGTATATTTTATCAAGCTCATGTATTTTTGAAGTTTTTATGTACTATAAAGTGTAAAAAAGAAAAGAGAAGAATTTTCATTTTGCAGAAGAGAAAACCACGTGCGGCTCGGGCTTGGTGACACTGGGGCTCTGCTGGTGACGGAAAGGCATCACGCTGGAGCGCAGGGTGGCTGTTGGCTCTCACCTTTGCGAAGGAGCTGCCTCTGTGAATCGGCACTGGAGGCAGGAATTCAGGATGCCTCCCAGAGTATAAAATCCCCTTTTTGTTTTCTTTTCCCACCCTGGGTTCAAAGCAGTGATTTGGAGGTGCGCACCCAGCTGTGAGCTCCGTACAGTCTCCTGTGAAGGAAGAGCCTTTCAGCAGTAACTTTTTGCCATTGTGTCAGGGAGAGGTGGCTCAGGACTGATCCCTTGAGGCTGTGCCTGCCCGTGATGCTCCGTGAGAGCAGTCTCTGCGAGAGCAGTCTCTGCCCATCCTGTTCCGTAAAGGATGTCTGTTCTTTCTGCTGGCTTCAGATAACACTAACCCGGGGAGGCTGCTCCATCCGTGAGCTCTTCCCTTCGCTCCAGGACGAGTCGCTGCTGTCCTCACTGGCCTGGGTGTTCCAGCTTCAGGTCCTCTGCTTAGAGCAGTTCAGGAGCACCTTAGGGTGCTGTCAGACCCGCTGCTGCCTCCCGCACCAGGCAGGATTGGCCCCGAGGGGATGTGGAGCCTGGGCTGGCAGCTTAGCCTTTCCCATCCTCTCCTGAGACCCTGTGGGGCAGAGACTCAATGGATCAAAAACTTGAGCTTCCTCACTCCTTAATGAGCAACTTCACGTTTGAGCAGGTCAGACTGAAACACGACGGTCAAAAAAGGGACTCAATTCCTCTGTAAATAACGAATGGAATACAGTATTAATGTCTCAGTGCTGAGCTTCATTAGCTTCTAGATCCGATAACGCGTGTTCTGGCACCCTTCACACTGCAGTCAGGGGGAGTTGACTTCCAGAATAATGCTACAAATAACCTGTCATTACTTAATGAGCATAAACAGACTGTATTTAACTTTGTCACATAAGATATATATATAAATATATATATATGCTGTAAAATGAGGGGAAAGAACCTTTCTAATAAACCAATGATTTGTGGAAGGACGTGTAGTGGTGTGAGATGATGTGGAGCTGCTGCATCCCATCACGATGTGGCTGAGGGCCCTCTTTTCCCTGAAATAACAGCATTAGGTGCTCAGTTCGAGTAAAATAACTTTTTGTTGGAATACTTTGCTTGGAGGATACTGAGATGGATACAGATGATGTTAGTTTGGGTGGGAGCCCTCAATGCAATGAGCAGGTGCTGCCAGCTCTCTCATCGAGTGGGTTTGGGTTGGAAGGGGCCTCAAAGCCCACCCAGTTCCACCCCTGCCATGGGCAGGGACACCTCCCACTGGATCCGGTTGCTCCAAGCCCCATCCAACCTGGCCTGGAACCCTCCAGGGATGGGGCAGCCACCACCTATCTGGGCCAGGGCCTCCCCACCCTCATGGTGAAGAATTCCTTCCTAATGTCTAATCTAACTCTTCCCCCTTCCAGTTTAAAGCCATTCCCTCTCTCCTGGCAGGACCAAACCATTATGGAAAGTGAAACCGTGTGGGAGACCGCGACTGTGAGTCCCTCGGTGGCTGATGGGCAGTGTGTGCCCGTGCAGAGCGTCCCCATCACTCTTTCTGCTCCATGTGCACCCTTGAGCCATTCCTGCAGTTCAAAGTTTTACCACCGCTGTGGTCATCTCCGATGCCGAGGGCGATTGCTCTCTGGGCCTGTCTCCATCCCCAGCGCTCGCTGCCACCTTCTCAAGCCTGAATGAGTGGCAGAGGCACCGAGTGCTCGGGGTGAGGAGCACCAACTTCTGGTTTCTCAACTAAAGATGTGGATTTGGTTAAACGGAGGGAGAAAATCCAAAGCCCTGCATGCAGCCAGGGGTGGGACACAGGATGCTGTCCCCTTGCGTGGCCCTGGACCTGGTTGGGTGGGGAATGATGGTGTGGAACTGCTGCAAGGGAGAGGAAATTCAATAATTGGCTGGGGGAAAGAAATAAGTCTGCCTTAGATTGTTCTGGGTTGGATTTTGGCTGGGTTTTGATGCTCTGCTCTCTCCAGCAGCGGAGCAGCTGCCCCCCGATGCGGATCCTGTTCCTTTGCCACAGACGCGGAGCTGAGCCGTGCTTGGCTCAGCCCTTTGCACTCTTCAGAGCCCGACAGCCTTGGCTCAGCCCCAGCTTTGAGCTAGTCCCACTGGTTTCTGATTGCAGCTACTCCTCGACTGCCAAGAAGCTCCAGCCGCCTTCCAGCTGCTCCAAGGAGCAGCCCTGGCACAGGGGGCTGTGTCCTCCCTCGGGGACCACCCTGAGCCCCCTGGGGACCTAGCACCCTCATCCCCACCTCGCATCCCACCCGTGGCCTTTGTTCCTGGGACCGATCCTGTTTCTGTATTGATTACAAAGATGAAAACCCCATTTCCATACTCAGCAAGATGCTCCAGTGCCTCTCCCTGCCACCGGCTCCGAGTGGGTAAGAGGAGCCCCCGACAGTATGAGTGGCCTTAATTGAGTGAGTTTAAATTAACTTTGCAAGTGGGTTAAGCTGAAGGGGCCACGGGTTTGGCCAAGTGTCTCTCACAGCCGGGCTGGGTCCCAGCGGCCACCGAGGCCCAACTTGGCATTCTGGGGAGCTTTCTTCTCCGCTGAGGACAAGGAGCTCCCTTGTTTGCTTGGCCGTGGGCTGTCTGTGCCCTGGCACCCATCCCCTGCCCTGGCACCGCTCCCCTCGCTGCAGCCGTTTCCCCACACAGCCCCAGAGCTGCTGGGCTGCCCCGGCCCAGGGAGGGTTTTGGGGTGTCCCTGCCTGAGGGAAGCGGAGATGGTTTGGTGGCTGTGCCAAGTGCCAGGTGTCCCCCACCCTTTGTCCACTCCATCCTGCTGCAGAGGGGCCCTCGGGGGAGACGGATGGTTCCCCTGCGCCCCGTTCCATCTCCCTTCCCGCTGTGTTTCCGCTGGCTGGACCACAGCTGCCTGCACCCCGAGATAAGCGTCCTGTGGTGCAGGCAGAGGGATGGCTTTGGCTTCGGCCTCCCCTGGAAGGTGGGTGGGGAGTGCAGGTGGTTTTGCCACTTCCCTCTGTGGCCGTGTCCCCAACACCCCTGGCCGTGTCCCCAGTGTCACTGCCACCCCCTGCCCCCCGCTTGGGCTCCTCCATCCTGACCAGCAGCATCCCTGCCTCCCTGCATCCCTTTTGCCAGGAGCGGTTGTGCAGGCAGGAGGATCCCTCGTCGGGGGGGGTTCTTCCTGTGCCCCCCGTCCCCAGCTGCATCCCCTGCGATAAGCGGGGGACACGCCGGGACGGCTGTGCCGGGGCTGCCACCAGCGTTTCGGGATGGTGCCGGGAGCTGCTGCCACCCTGCTCTGGGCGCTGCTGCTGGGGGGGCTCCGCTCAGCCCCCACTCTGGGGCTCCTCCAGGACCCCCCGGCTGTGTATGAGGGACCCCCCGCCAGCTATTTCGGCTTTGCCCTGGATTTCTACAAAACCGACGGCAGGTAGGGAGTCCCGGAGGGGCTGGGGAGGCACCCAGACCCCCCCCGAAACCCGTCGTGCCTCCCCAGACCCAGCGTGGCCGTGGGGGCCCCTCGCGCCAACACCTCCCAGCCGCACGTGGCTCAGCCTGGCGCCGTCTTCCTCTGCGCGTGGCCCCCGGACGACACCCCCTGCCGCCCCCTCCCCATCGATGCTGCGGGTGCGTGGGGGCCGGGGGGCGCTGGGTGGGGGCCGGGGGGGCTGCTGCCCGGCACGGTCCCCATCTCGTGCTCCCCCAGGAGACGAGGCCGAGACCCAGGGCACCTTGGAGCTCCACACCTACAAGTCGCACCAGTGGCTGGGGGCGTCCGTCACCACCTGGGAGGGCAAACTGGTGGTGGGTGCACCCGGAGGGTGACCTTAGGTGACGGTGGGGAGGGCTCCCGTCCCCTTCTGCATCCCCACTCCCATCCTGTGTCACCATCCACACTCCCATCCCTATTCCTGTCCTGTCCCCGTCCTCACCCCGACTCCCATGCCTGTCCCCATCCCCACGTCCATCCCATCCCATCACTGTCCCCATTTCCATCCTATTCCATCCCCATCCTCACCCTGTCCTCATCCTATCTCTCTCCTCATCCCTATCCCATTCCATCCCATCTCTCTCTTCCCATCCCATCCCCATCCGTGTCCCATCCCAACCTCACCCTGTCCTCATCCTATCTCCCTCCCCATCCCATCCCATCCCATCCCTCCCCATCCCATCCCATCCCATCCCATCCCATCCCATCCCATCCCATCCCATCCCATCATCCCATCCCATCCCCATCCATGTCCCACCCCACCCCTGCCCCCCTCCCACTCCCGTTCCTGTCCCCACCCGTGTCCCCTGTCCCCAGGCCTGTGCCCCGCTGCAGCACTGGAACGCAATGGAGGGGCAGCAGGAAGCTTTCCGCACCCCGACGGGCGCCTGCTTCGTGGCTGCCCCCGAGCTGCGCCGCGTGGCCTGGTACTCGCCGTGCCGCGACCAGCTCATGGCCAACACCTACCGGCAGAGCAGCTACGGTGAGGGGGGCGCTGGGGGCGCGGGGTCCCCCCATCCTGCTCACTCTGACCCTGCCCGCTGCCCGCAGCCTACGACCGGCGCTACTGCGAGTTGGGCTTCAGCGCCGCCGTCACCGCGGTGAGAGGGGGTCGGGGTGCCGGGTGCTCCCTGGGTGCCATTAATGGCTTTAGGGGGGAAGATTTAGATTGGAGTTAGGAAGCAATTCTGCCCCAAGAGGGTGGGGAGGCCCTGGCCCAGGCTGCCCAGAGCAGTGGTGGCTGCCCCATCCCTGGAGGGGTTCAAGGCCAGGCTGGATGGGGCTTGGAGGCCCTGATCCAGTGGGAGGTGTCCCTGCCCGTGGCAGGGGTGGAACTGGATGGGCTTTGAGGTACCTTCCAACCCATCCCATGGTTCCACACAGAGGCTGTGGCCAGGGTTGTATCCGGGTGCTGGGGTGGGGACAGCAGGGTGGGGGTGCTGGGATGAGGACATTCGGGTGGGGGTGCTGGGGTGGGGGAATTGGGGTTGAGGTGCTGGGATGTGGTGCCGAGGTGAGGAGCACTTGGGTGGGCATGCGAGAATGGGGACACCAGAATGGGGGTGCTCCCGTGTGGGTGCCCGAGAAGGGGATACTGGGGTGAGGGTGTTGCTGGGATGAGGGTGTCGGGGTGCTGGCATGAGATGCCAAGGTGGGAGATTCTTGGGTGGGAGATGCCAGGAGAAGAGATTCCAGGATGGGAGATGCTGGGAAGGGGGATGCTAGCGTGAGGATGCCAGAGTGGAGGCTGCTGGGGTGGAAGATCCCAGGGAGGGGGATCCTGGGGCGAGGGGGTCAGAGTGGGGATGCCGGGGCGTGGGGGGGAGATGCCAGGGTGGGAGATGCTGGATATGAGATGCCAGGGGGAGGGATGCTGTCATGGGGGTTGCCAGGGAGGAGGGTGCTGGGGAGGGGGTGTCCCAAGGTGGGCACTGACCCCAGCTTGTCCCGCAGGATGGCCGGCTGGTGCTGGGGGCCCCCGGCGGGTACTACTTCATGGGTGAGTCCTGCCTGGGCCAGCAGGTCACCTTTGGGTGGGCACGGTTGGAGGAGGGAGCACCCATGGGTGCTGCAGCCTGGGGCGGTGCCAGGGCGTGCCCGGCGCTGTCACCCCTCTGTGTCCCCAGGGCTCCTGTACACGGTGGAGGTCGATGCCATCCTCACCCGCTTCCACGGGCGTTCCCTGCTGTGGCCCGAGCGCCCGGGGCGCCCCACGGAGGAGCAGATGTCCATGGAATACGAGGATGGGTACCGGGGTGAGCTGGGGGGGGCAGCCTGGCCCCGCAACCGGCTTGGCCGGGAACGGCAGGGTCACCGGTGCCCGTCTCCCCGCAGGGTACTCGGTGGCCGTGGGCGAGTTCGATGATGATCCCAAAACCAAAGGTACAGCTGGGTGGGTGCAGGAGACATGGATGGGGACACGGGTCCTGGGCACCCCTGGGCTCTGGGGTGCCCTCCTTTCCCAGGGACGGGAGCTCTGTCCGTCCCCGTGCCCCCATGCCCACCCCAGTGCCGGGGCACTCAGGGCTCTCATCCCCCGCAGAATTCGTGGTGGGGGTCCCCAACAAGAGCAACACAAGGGGCGAGGTGAGTGGTGTGGGGGTGCCCCGTGGCAGGGACGGGGCTGCAGTCGGTCCCCCCAGGGTGGCACCTGGAGATGGGGACAGTGCCAGGCCTGACACCGGTCCTGCAGGTGGAGATCTTCAGCTTGGGGGTGACCCTGCGCCAGCTGCAGAGCATCGCCAGCGAGCAGGTACCCCGCCTCACTGCCCTGCGCCCCCCAACACCTCCAGCCACATTGTCCTGTGCCCCCTAACACCCCCCCACCCTGCTGCCCTGCCACCCCCAACACCCGCAGCTGCACCGCTCTGCGCCCCCTGCCCCACTTCCCTGCCACCCCCTGGTCCCGCTGCCCTGCGCCCCCTGCCCATGCCGGCCCCCAACCTCCTGCCTTCCTGCCCCAGCACCCCCAGAGCCTTTCCCAACATCCCCAGTTCCCCCCTACCCCCCCGAGCCCACTGCCCCCCCGCCCACTGCCCCGTCAAGCCCCAACACCCAACTGCCCCCCCACTGCTGCCCCCAATGTCACCCCCATCACCCAGCCGCTTCCTCCCCACCCCGTCACCTCCATCACCCAGTGCCCCCATCACGAACCCCCACTGTCCCCCCATCGCTGTTCTCTCTTCACTCCCCCCCATCACCCCGTGCACCCCGCGATGCCCCCACCATGACCCATTGTCCCCCGGGCGTCACCCTTCCCAGGTGGCATCGTACTTCGGGCACGCGTGGCTGTGGCCGATGTCAACGGGGACGGGTGAGAGCCAGGGCCGCGTGTCCCCCCAGCGTCTCCCCTCGGGGGCACCCACCGCCCCCTGCGCCCCCCGGGTGCCCCGGTCCTGGGGCACTGACGCCGTGGCGGGTGCAGGCGGGACGACGTGCTGGTGGGAGCCCCCCTGTACCTGGCGCGTCAAGCGGACGGGCAGCGCAGCGAGGTGGGGCGCCTCTACCTCTACCTGCGGAGGGGGCGGCGGGTCCTCACCCGGCCCCCCCCAGACCCTGACGGGCACCCACCCCTACGGGCGCTTCGCTGCTGCCATCACCAGCCTTGGTGACCTGGACAAGGACGGCTACGATGGTAACGCCGGCCTGGCCCGGGGACGGTGGCTGTGCCGGGGGACACGCCACCCCGGGGCCCGGGCTGAGCCACCGGGGAAACTGAGGCAGGCGGTGGTGGCGGGAGCAGGCTGGGGATGCTGGGATGGGGATGCTGGGATGAGGATGCTGGGATGGGTATGCTGGGACTGGGACAATGGGATGGGGATGCCAGGCAGAGGATACTGGGAGGGGGAAGCTGCGATGGACATGCCAGGGTGGAGGATGCTGGGATGGGGATGGAAGGGTGGGGATCCAAGGATGGGAATGCCAGGAGAGAGGATGCCAGGACGTGGATGCACCTGGTGGCTGCTCTGATCCCCTGTGTCCCTAGATGTGGCTGTGGGTGCCCCGTTTGGGGGTGACGGTGGCAGTGGGCAGGTCTTCATCTTCCGTGGGCAGAGTGAGGGTTTGATGCCGGTTCCCACCCAGCGCCTCAACAGCCCCTTCCCCGGCCCGGCCGCCTTTGGCTTCGCCCTGCGTGGGGCCACCGACCTGGATGGCAATGGCTACCCTGGTAGGGCACTGCTCTGTGGCCACCACCATGTCACCCCAGTGCCACCCACCCCGTCACCGACCCCTGCTTGTCCCCGCAGATCTGCTGGTGGGGGCATATGGGGCAGACAAGGTGGCCGTGTACCGGTGAGTGCCTGTCCCACCGGCTGTGGTGGCAGCAGAGCCCGAGGGTCCCTGGCCAGGGCCCCCACACCTCAGCTCTGTCCCCAGGGGACAGGCTGTGGTGGTGGCCAGGACCCAGCTGAGCGTTCCCGATGGGCTGAACCCCAAGATCCAGGCGTGTGTCGTGCCCAGCTCCGGTGCCCACGTCAGCTGGTGAGCTGGGGAGCACCGCCGTGGGGCCACCAATGCTGTGCAGCCACCACGGCACGGGGCCACCACCGGGCTTGGGACATCACCCCGGGGGCAGCAGTGGGTCCCTGAGCATCCCTGGGTGCTGTCCCCCTTGCAGCTTCCCCGTGATGCTGTGCGTCAGTGTGACGGGCCAGCGCATCCCTCAGAATATCAGTGAGTGCCAGCATCACCCGGAGTCACCACGGGGGTGTCACCAGGGGTGACACCAGTGCCATGTCCCCTCCCGCCCACCAGACCTCGAGGCGGAGCTGCAGCTGGACCGGCTGAAGCCCAAGCTGTTCCGGAGGGTCCTGCTGTTGCAGGGCCACCAGTCGTCCTGGCACAGGGAGCTGACGCTGTCCCCAGGGTCACCACCCCAGTGCCACAACCTCACCGCCTACCTGCGGGTATGGGGACAGTGCCAGGTGGCACTGGTGGGGACAGTGGGGAACCAAGCCCCAGGAGGGTGGGGGACACGGATGGAGACAGTGGCATCTCTAGCTGGAATGGGGACAGGGATGGGGACAGTGGCATCTCCAGCCCCAGAAGGCTGGGGAACAGGGATGAGGACAGGGCTGGGGACAGCAGTGTCTGCAGCCCGAGTGAGTAGGGGACAGTGGGGTGCTCAGCCCAAGGAGGGTGGGGACAGTGATAGGGACAGTAGCATCCTCAGCCCCCGAAGGGTGGGGTACAAGGGCTGGGGACAGTGGCATCCCCAGCAGAGTCGGGACAGGGATGGGGATGGGGACAGTGGCATCTCCAGCTAGGATGGAGACAGGGATGGGGACAGCATTGTCCCCAGCCTGAGAGGGTGGATGACCAAGATGGGGACAGGGATGGGGACACTGGGATGGATACCCAGCTGGGCTGGGGCCAGGGCTGGGGCCAGCGGTGTCCCTGCTGTGGCGGGGTGGCACAAGGTGCCGGCGGGTGCTGTGTCCATGGTGTCCCCAGGACGAGGCCGACTTCAAGGACAAGCTGAGCCCGGTGGTGCTGAGCGCGGCGCTGGTGCTGCCCACGGGGACCCGGGGGCTTCTTCTCTACGGGGACACCCAGGTGCAGGCGCAGGTAGGAGGACACGGCTGAGCGTTCCCAGTGTCCACAGCCCCTCCGGGACACTGCCCTTCCTTCCCACTGTCCCCAGTCCCGCCATGGAATGTCCCCCAGTTCCCCCAGTGTCCCCAGTCCCTCCCGGGAATATCCCCTCTGTACGGACTGTTCCTCCCAGTGACTCCCCATCCCGCTCTTCCCCGTGCCCCCTGGTCCCCCCTGACCTCCATGCCCCCCATGTCCCCCGTGTTCCCCCAGACCCACCTCATCCTGGAGGACTGCGGTGAGGACAACGTCTGCATCCCCGACCTCGTCCTGGCCGCACACACGTGAGCTCACGCCAGGGTGTGGGGGGTGCTCACTGTCCCCACCCCGGTGCTGACCCCGTGTCTCCGTGTCCCCCCAGGCCCAGCCGACGGCTACTCATCGGGGCCGAGGCCGTGCTGCGCCTGAGTGCCGTGGCCACCAACGCAGGCGAAGGAGCCTTCGAGGCTGAGCTGCGGGTGCAGCTGCCGCCCGGCACCCACTACCAGGCAGCCAGGAGCACCATCCCGGTGGGTGCTGCAGTGGGGTTGCACCCTGCCCTTGGTGGCCACCACCCTCCGTGTAGGTGCCCAACGGTGACGGGTGCCAGGGTCAGTGGCGAGATTGTGCCCTGCCCATGGTGGCCATTGCCCACCATGTGGTCGCCTAATGGCCATGGGAGCCCAGCGGTGACGGTGACCAGCGGTGACGGGTGCCAAGGTTGCCCTGGTTGGTGGGGAGCTCATAGCCTGCACTTGGTAGCCGTCACCCTTCACGTGGGTGCCCAGAGGTGATGTGTGCCTCCTGGTTGGAGGAGGGGGTCATGCCCTGTCCTTGGTGGTCATCACCCTCCCTGTGGTTGCCTGGTGGTGACGGTTGCCCATCAGTGAGAGGTGCAAGGGGTTGCCCAAGGCGGGGGCTCATCCCCTGCCCTTGTTGGCCATCACCTTTCGTGTAGGTGCCCAAAGGTGATGGGTGCCAGGGGTGCCCAAAGTGGGGGCTCACATCCTGCCCTTGGTGGCCACCACCCACCGTGTGTGTGCCCAGGGTTGCTCAGGGTGTGGGGGCCTCATGTTCTGCCCTTGGACCATATGTGCTACCAGGGTGGTTGGTGCATGAAGTGGGGGTCCATGATGTGTCCCCTCCCTGTGTCCCCACCCTGCAGGGACAGGAGAAGATGAGCTGCAACCCCAGGAAGGAGAATGGGACCCATGTGGTGCTCTGCGAGTTGGGCAACCCCATGAAAGCAGGTGCCCGGGTAAGGGGCTGTGGGATCCCATCTTCCTGGCATCAGGGCTGGGCACGGCTGGCGGTGGGAAGTCACCCACCCTCCCTCCTGCCACCCCCCCAGATCACCGTGGACATGGAGCTGAGCGTGTCTGGGCTGGAGGACATGGATGATGCCATCACTTTCCAGCTCCAGCTGCGGAGGTGACACAGTGCCAACCCCCTGTCCTCTGCTGGGACCTGGTCCCCAGGACTTGGTGGCCTCAGCGTGTCCCCAAACTCATCGCACCGTGCCCCCACAGCAAGAACAGCCCTAGCCCTGCCAATGTGTCGGTGACGGTGCCTGTGGAGGCACAGGCAGAGATGGAGCTGCGAGGGTGAGGGTCTGGGGGTCACGGGGGACTCAGGGAGGACAGACGGGGACACTGACCTCCCTTTCCCACCAGCAACTCCCTGCCCGCCACCACGGTGCTGCCCACGAGCTGGCACAGGGTGGAGGGCAGCCGGCAGCTTGAGGACCTCGGCATCAGGGTGGAGCACGTCTACCAGGTAGATTGTGAACCCATGGGTGTTGGGGGCCCATCCCTGGTGTCACCTCTCTGGTGCCACCTTGTTGTCCTCCCTCAGCTCCACAACAAGGGTCCCAGCACCGTCAGAGGGGTCACCCTGCGCCTCGCCGTCCCCAGCCAGCTTGGTGGCCACATGCTGCTCTACCTGCTGGAGCTGAGCACCGAGGGTGGCATGAGCTGCACCAACCCACCCAACCTCGACGCCGAGCAGGTGAGGGTGCTGCTCCCTGGGGACAGGCACCCACCCACTGGGGGCTGCGAGTGTGACAAGGTGACATGTGTGTCCCCCTTTATCTTCTTCCAGCTGGAGATGCCCCGGCCCACGGGCGCAGCCCCCCGAAACAGCACCCACCGGCGAGAGCGCAGGGAGGTGGAGGAGCCCGTGGGTGCTGGGCTGGAGGAGCCCATCCTCGTGGTGAGTGGATGGTCCATGGGGACCTGCGGGCCACGGTGGGTGGGGGAGTACCTGGAGGAACCCATCCCCATGATGAGCGAGTGCTCCTGGTGTGTGCTGGGGATTGAGGGTGCCTGGAGGAACCCATCCTCTTAGTGGGTGAGTGCACCTGATGGGTGCAGGGGCTTGGAGGTTCCTGGAGGAGCCTATCCCCATGTTGAGTGGGTGCTCCTGGGGACCTGCAGACCACGATGGGTGCAGGGCTTTGGGGGTGCCTGGAGGAGCCCATCCTTGTGGTGGGTGGGTGCCCCCGGGCAATGGGGTGGAGGTCAGGGTGACACCCACCGTGTCCCACAGGACTGCAGCAATGCCACGTGCGTGGACATCATCTGCCGTGTGCCCAGCCTGGCCAAGGACCAGCGGGCACTGGTGAGCATCCAGGCCCTGCTCTGGATGGACACCCTGCAGCAGGTATTGTCCCTTCTTTGGGACAGGGTGGCACTGTGTCCCCAGGGTGTCCTCGCCATGTCCCCTCCTGGGTGGTGGTTCACAGGGAGCAGCAGAGAGCATCTCTGGGGACACCGGGTGTGAGGCCATGGGTGTCCCATTGGCTGCCAGCAGCCTTGATGCCATGTCCCATGTGTCCCCATGTCTGTCCCCAGCGGGAGCACCTCCTGAAGCAGTTCCTCATCCAGTCACAAGCCTGGTTCAACACCTCAGCCATGCCCTACCGTGTCCAGCCCCGCGTCCTGCCCACTGGAGAGGCCATGGTAGGGCTGGCCCAGGCCAGGGGGACACAGGGACAGGCTGTGGTGGCCCCAGTGTCACCCAGCTGTCCCTCCGCAGGCTGTCACTGAGGTGATGCGCACCAGCCCCGCTGGCGAGGGGGCTGTGCCTGTGTGGTGGGTGGTGCTGGGGGTCCTGGCTGGGTTCCTGCTCCTCACCCTCTTCATCCTCCTCATGTGGAAGGTGAGTTAAAGGAAGGACACTGGGGGCACTGGTGACACCTTGTTGTGGTGGGACCATGATGACACTGGGGGGGACCCATGAAATGGGAGACCCAGCACCTGGGGTGATGTTGTGAGGTCCTCCAGGGGTGATGTGAGGTCCACTATAGAATCATAGAATCACAGAATCACCACGTTGGAAAAGACCCATCAGATCATCGAGTCCAACCATTCCCATCAATCACTAAACCACGTCCCTCAGCACCTCATCCACCCGTCCCTTAAACACCTCCAGGGAAGGTGACTCAACCCCCTCCCTGGGCAGCCTCTGCCAGGGACCAATGACCCTTTCTGGGAAAAATTTTTTCCTGATGTCCAGCCTAAACCTCCCCTGGTGGAGCTTGAGGCCATTCCCTCTCGTCCTGTCCCCTGTCACTTGGGAGAAGAGCCCAGCTCCCTCCTCTCCACAACCTCCTTTCAGGTAGTTGGAGAGAGCAATGAGGTCTCCCCTCAGCCTCCTCTTCTCCAGGCTAAACACCCCCAGCTCTCTCAGTCGCTCCTCATAAGGCCTGTTCTCCAGCCCCTTCACCAGCTTCATTGCTCTTCTCTGGACTCGCTCCAGGGACTCTCCAGGGGTGATGCCACCGGGTCCCCCAGCTCCAGGCTGTCACCATATCCCTCTTCCAGGCGGGTTTCTTCAAGAGGACGCGGCCACCCATGGAGGACACGGAGGAGCTGGCACCGAGCCAGGCCCAGGAGCTGGAGGGCGCCCAGGGCTAGCAGTGAACCCTGGGGTCCCCCCGCACCCTGACCCCACGGCGTGTTCCCTGCCCCAGCCCCCACGTCCAGGACGGGTCCCACCACCGTGCTGGGATGGTGTCCGTGACCCACTGGGACGGGTCTCACCGTTCTGCTCCGTTGGGTTCCACCACCTGCTGGGGCAGTGTCTGAGACCCTCCAGGATGGTGTCTGAGACCCTCCAGGACACTGTTTGAGACCCTCCAGCACGGTGGCCCCCATGCTGTCCCAGCGCCCCGGGTGCCCGCAGAGTCCAACCACCCCGGAGGCCCCTGGACAATAAACCCTCTGCCCGGCCCCCTGGTGCTTCCTGCGGGGTGGGGGGCGCGGTGCCGGTACCGAGTCACCCCGAGTCCCGGCAATGCTCGTACCCGGTGCCGGTACGGGGGTCGGTGCTGGCACTGAGGCTGCTCTTGGGTGCTGGTGCGGGGGTGACTCCCGGGATGCTGATCATAGAATCACAGAATCATAGAATAACCAGGTTGGAAGAGACCCACCGGATCATCGAGTCCAACCATTCCCATCAATCACTAACCCATGTCCCTCAGCACCTCGTCCACCCGTCCCTTAAACTCCTCCAGGGAAGGGGACTCAACCCCCTCCCTGGGCAGCCTCTGCCAGTGCCCAGTGACCCTTTCTGGGAAGAATTTTTTCCTAATGTCCAGCCTAACCCTCCCCTGGCGGAGCTTGAGGCCATTCTTTCTCGTCCTGTCCCCTGTCACTTGGGCGAAGAGCCCAGCTCCCTCCTCTCCACAACCTCCTCTCAGGTAGTTGCAGAGAGCAATGAGGTCTCCCCTCAGCCTCCTCTTCTCCAGGCTAAACACCCCCAGCTCTCTCAGACGCTCCTCTTGTTCTCCAGCCCCTTCCCCAGCTTCGTTGCTCTTCTCTGGACTCGCTCCAGAGCCTCAACATCCTTCTTGTGGTGAGGGGCCCAGAACTGACCCCAGGATTCGAGGAGCGGTCTCACCAGGGCCGAGTCCAGAGGGAGAAGAACCTCCCTGGACCTGCTGGTCACACCATTTCTGATCCAAGCCAAGATGCCATTGGCCTTCTTGGCCACCTGGGCCACTGCTGGTTCATGTTCAGTCGCTGTCAACCAACATCCCCAGGTCCTTCTCCTCCAGGCAGCTCCTAGTCTGGAGCTGCTCAGGGTTGTTGTGCCCCAAGTGCAGGACCCGCCATTTGGCCTTGTTAAACCTCCTGCCATTGGTCTCAGCCCATGGGTCCAGCCTGTTCAGATCCCTTTGGAGCCTCCCGACCCTCCAGCAGATCCAGCTTCCACCCAGCTTAGTGCCGTCTGGTGCCCAGCCCCGGTCCCGGGGGGTGGTTGTGTCCTAGGGGCGGTCCCGGGGCGGTCGGGGCGGTGCCGGGGGGGGCGGTGCCGGCTCGGGGGGCGGTGCCGGGGGGCGGTCGGGGCGGTGCCGGGCGCTGCGGGTCCCGGCGGCCCCGGCAGGTGGAGCCCGGAGCCCGGTCGGGCCGGGCCATGGCGCGGTAGCGGCGCGGAGCGACCATGCGGCCCCCCCGCCTCCCGCCGCCGCCGCCGCCGCTGCCGCTGCTGGCGCTGCTCGTGCTGCTGGGCGGGCGGGCGCGGGGCGCGGCCGAGGCGGCGCACGGTGAGAGCGGCTTTGTCTGCGGGGACCGGGACCGAGCCCCGAGCGGCCCCCCCCGCCGGCGCGTCCGTCCGTCCCTCCATCCATCCATCCGCCCATCCCTCCCTCCCTGCCTCTGCCCCCCCCCCCACCCCGGGCGATAAATCCATCCGTCCGTCTGTCTGTAACCCCCCCAGGCTGTCTGTCCGTCCCTCCACCCCCGCGGCTGTCTGTCTTTCCCCCCTCTCCCGGACTGTCCACCCGTCCTTCTGCCCCTCCGTCTGTCTGTCTCCCGCCCCGAGCTGCCCATTCATCTGCCCGTTCCCTCCGGCTGGCTGGCTGGCTGTCCGTCCCTCCCTGTGTCTGTCCACCTTTCCCCCCCGGCCTGTCCATCTGTGCATCTACACACCCTCCTCCCCCCAGTCTGTCCCTCTCCCGGGCTGTCCGTCCCTCCATCCATCCACCCATCCATCCATCCCTCCATCCATCCCTCCCTCCATCCCTCCCTCCACCCATCCCTCCATCCCTCCATCCCTCCATCCCTCCATCCATCCCTCCACCCATCCCTCCATCCCTCCATCCCTCCATCCCTCCATCCATCCCTCCATCCCTCCATCCATCCATCCATCCATCCATCCATCCATCCATCCATCCTCCCCCCTTCCCCACCCCACTCCCCCATCTGTCTTCCCCTGCACTCCGGTCTGTCCATCCATCCCTCCGTCCCATCCCCCATCTGTCTGTCTGTCTGTCTGTCCCCCCAGGCAGTTCATCTATCCCTCCATTACCTCTGGGTGTCTGTTCACTTGCCACCCCCCCGCTCCGGGCTGTCCATCCATCTGTCCATCTGTGTCCCCCCCGGCTGTCTGTCCATCCATACGCACCCCACAGCTGGCTGGCTGTCCCTGCTACCCCCAGACTGTCCGTCCGTCCGTCCATCCATCCATCCATCCATCCATCCATCCATCCATCCATCCATCCATCTGTCCATCCAATCCCCCCCCAAGTTGTCTGTCTGTCTGCCCCCACTCCCCGTCTGTCCATCCCTCTCTCCCCTCCCTGGGTTGTTGGGGCGTAGGGTGCTGGGTGGGTGGCCTGGGGGAGCGCCTAGGGGGGCAGGAGGGTGGGTGGGGGGTCCCAGGCCATGGGGGTCCTGGGCAGGGTTTGGGGTGCAGGAGGGTGGGTGGGGGTCCTGAGCAGCCCCCTGGGGTGCAGGATGGCGCTCGGGGGGGTCCTAGGTATGGTGGGGGGTCATCCTGGGTGTGGAGTCACCTGCATGTAGCAAGACGGGGCCTTGGGGTGCCACCTTGGGGTCACTGTGGCTCCTGGGTCCCCACCGTGCACCCCAACCACCCATCAGCCTGGGGGGAGGGGGCCTGGGGGGACGAGATGGGGTGGGGGTCCCTGACCTTGGCATGGCCACAGCCCCTCTGCGTCACCCGTCCCTGTGGGTGGCAGCGGTGACAAGGAGCGGGGTTGGGTGCTTGGGTTCTGCTTCCCCCCCCCAACCCTGGCCCCAGCGCCCGGCGCCTCCACCCACCAGTCATGGGTCATACTGGGAGCACTGGGAAGCCGGCGGGATGCCAGCAGTCCTGGCGGTGGCCGTGCCACCAGCTGGGGACACCTTGATGGTGGTGGGGCTTGTGCCCATGGGGACAGGGGGTGGGGAGGGAGGTGCTGGGCGGTGGCACCTTGTCCCCACATCTCCAGGGGACACTGGGGTGGCCATTGGTGCCACCTGTGCCCTGGTGACCAGCAGGTGTCTGTGGGGACATTCCTGCCCCCTCAGTGTCCCCAGAGTGTGTGTGGATGCCCCCCCGCCTGGTATCTTGGGGGTCACCCAGTAGGGGGAGGGACACCCAGTACGTGGGGCATCACCCGGTATGTGGAGGGGCACCCAGTGTGTGTGTGGGGTCACCCAGTATGTTGGGGATCACCCAGTACATGAGGGGACACCCAGTACATGGGGGTCACCCAATATGTGGGGGTCACTCAGTATGTGGGGGTCACCCAGTATGTGTGTGGGGGTCACCCAGTATGTGGGAGGATGTCTCCAGCCCCCCATGCCCCCCCCTCCCAGCACGTCCCCAGAGCAGCTGCTGCCCATCCTGGCCCCCCACTTGCCAAATATGGGCAACATCTTGGGGGGCCCTGGGGGGCAGGAGGTGGCTGGGGGTGGGGGGGACACAGGGCCCCAAAAGCGCCTGGGGATGCGGGATGAAGGAGGTCGTTGCCACGGTGACGGCACCGTAGCTGGCCCGCTGCCAAGGATGAGGGGGGCAGAGCGGGCGCGGGGTCCCCCCCAGCTCCCAGCCATGCCCATCCCTGCCCCTCATTGGGCTCCGGGGGACACACACCATCCCTGAGGCCCACTGGGGTGGAGACCCCCAACTCATCACATGTGAGATTAGCACCCGGGGCGGGGGCAGCACTGGACACCCCTCATGGGGATTTTGGTGGGGACACAAGTATGTGCACCCACCCACACGGATACGGCGCCCTGGAGAAGGACTGGGACCTGCTGGGGTGGTGGCCATGATCCTCCATGATGGTGGCCATGACCTGCTGGGGTGGTGCCTGTGACCCCCCAGGATCAGGGCCATGATCCACCAGGATGGGTCCCACCAGGGCCAGGATGGTGCCCATTACCCACTGGAATGGGTCCCACCATTCTGCTGAGATGGTTCCCACCACCTGCTCGTATTGTGGCCATGACCTGCTGGGATGATGCCCATGACCCACTAGAATGATGGCCATGGACTGCTGGGATGATGCCCATGATCCTCCAGGATGTGGCCATGATCCTTGAGGATGGTGGCCATGACCTGCTGGGATCAAGGGCAGGTGGCCGTGCCCTCTAGGATGGCTCCCACCACCCTGCTGGGCTGGTGCCCCCACCCACAAGTCACAGTGGGTGTACTGGTTGTCACAGGGGGTGCCCCATGACCTCATCCTGGTGTCCCCTGTGTCTCCGCAGAGGTCCTGCTGAAGGTGCAGGTGTATGAGAGTGGGACGCTGGCCCCACTGGCCCAGGCCACCTTGGAGGTCTTTGGCAACCGCAGCTCGCTGGCAACCACCGTCACGGACCACGAGGGCACAGGGGTCCTGCCCATCCCCTACCGCCTGGGCACCTGGGTCCTCGTCACCGCCACCCGCCGCGGCTACGTCACCGCCTCTGTGCCCTGGCGAGTCAACAAGCTGCCACGTGAGTGGGACCCGGCTGGGGGGGACCCCAACCCCTTCTCGGGGGGTACTGGGCCCTTACTGGGGTCCCAGTCCCTTACTGGGAGACCCTGAGCCCTTGTGGGAGACTCTGACCCCTTACCCGGGGACTCTTGAGTCCTTGCTGGGATCCCCAGTCCTTTACTGGAAGAGCCTGAGCCCTTACTGGGGGACACAATCCCTTACTGGGGCTCCAGTCCCCTTACTGGGACTGTATGGGGGCCTCAGTCCCTTACAGGGAGACCCTGAGTCCATATGGGGGGACCCTGACCCCCACTAGGGGCTCTGTGCCCTTATTGGGAGCCCACCCCCTTACTGGGGAGCTCTGAGTCCATATGGGGGGACCCCAGTCTCTCACTGGGGGCTCTGAGTCTTGCTGGGTGACCCCAGTCCCTTACTCGGGGCCTCAGACCTTAACTGGGGAACCGTAATCCCTTAGAAGGGCCCTCAATCCCTTACTGAGGAACCCCAATTCCTTCCTGGGTCCCCCAGTCTCATACTGGGGGCCTCAATCCCTTACTAGGGAGCCCAAATCCTTTTCTGGGCCCCCAATCCCTTACTGGGGAATCCCAGTCTTTACTGGGCCCCCAGTCCCTTCCTGGGGACCACAAAGAGCTTTTGGGGTGGGGGGTCCCTCAGCGAGGTATCTGGGAGGGTCCGGTGGGGTGGCCTTACCCGGTGACCCCCGAGTCCTCCTGTGCTGGGGGGGCACCAGCCCTTGGCCCTGGGGCCAGCGAGGGGCAGGGGGGTCGCAGGCACCGTTAATGGGGTCACCTTGGACAAAGAGGGGAGAGGGAGGAGGGATGGGGGAGTGAGGAATGGGGAGCAGGGATGGGGGTGCAGGGATGGGGGTTCAGGGATGGGGGTGCAGGGATCGGGGCTGCAAGGATTGTGGGGTGGGGGTGTGCAAGGTTGGGGTGCGTAAGGACGGGGGACGTGCCACGCGTGCCAGGGCTGGGCTGTGTGCGGGGATGGGGGGGCTCAGGGGGTGCCCCCCACTCCCCAGCTGCCTGCCATCACCTCCCCCTCCCTGTCCCCATGTCCATCTCAACGCCCTCCGGCTGCTTTCCACCTTACCCCCCCCCCAAAGCTGTCCCTGACACCGAGCTCTGCTGGGCCCGTCGCCCCCTCCCCATCCACACTCACCCCTCCCACAACTCGGGGGCCTCAGGAGGTGGGTGCCTATTTTTGGGGTACCCCCATCACGCCTCCCCTTGCAGTCTACGCCTCCATCAGCCTCTACCTGCTCCCGGAGCACCCTGCCACCCTCATCCTGTACGAGGACCTGGTGCAGATCCTCCTGGGATCCCCAGGTGAGCGATCGAGATGGGAGAGGAGGAGGAGGATGGGGGGTGACACCACCCACTCTAGGTGCTGCCACCCTCTTTGTCCCCCTCTCTAGGTTCCCGGGGACAACCGTGGGCACAGTTCCCGCGGCGGGCAGCCCGCTTGCCCCGCAGCTCCACATACAGCCAACTCGCCGCTTCCCTCACCGCTGCCACTGGCCCCAGCTTGGCTCGCGCCTTCCCCGCCTTCGTCGGGGCCGAGCAGGACGGCAGCGGTACGGGGACAGCAGGGGGACACCATGGGGACACCCCTTGAGCCAACCCATATCTACGTCCCCATTGCTTGTCCCCACAGCCAATGCCTCCTGGCTGGAGCTGGTGCCCGTGGCAGCTCTCAGCATCCATCTCTTCACTGGCAATGGGACCGAGGTGCCGCTGGCCGGCCCCATCCATCTCTCCATTCCTTTGGCCACTGATGCTGGGCCTGTGGTGGCCACCAGCGTGCCAGCCTGGAGATTTGACCCCAAGAGTGGTAAGCGTTGGTTGAAGGGGGTGGCAGAGGGGTGGTGCCGCTCCTGCTGGTCACGGTGGCCGTGGAGGGGATGAGTCTGGGGAGTCTCAGCCTGGAGGTGGACGTGTCTGTTGACAGGGCTGTGGGTGCGCAACGGCACTGGGCTGATCCGCAAGGAAGGCCAGCAGCTCTACTGGACCTTTGTCTCCTCCCAGCTGGGATACTGGGCAGCAGCTCTGCCCTCTCCCAGTACAGGTAGGTGACACCCATGGGTCCTTCTGTCCTGGTGGCCCTGGGGATGGGCTGTCCTGGGGTGGCAGCATCTCACGGTGAAGACACCCATGAGTCCTCCTTGTCGCAGTGGCCCTAAGGACAGGCTGTTCTGGGGTGGCAGCGCCCCAGGGTGAAGTAGGGGTGAAGGACACCCATCCCTTGGGGTGCAGCCCCTGGAGTGCTCTCGTGGTTGCGGGCTGCCCGTGCCATGTGCAGATGGTGTCCCCCCAGGGCTGGTGGCGATGTCAGCGGGCGTGACAGACATCACCACCTACCACACCATCTTCCTGCTCACCATCCTGGGCGCTCTGGCCTTGCTCGTCCTCATCCTCCTCTGCCTTCTCATCTACTACTGCAGGTTAGCATCCCGGCTCAGCGCTCTGGGGTCCCGACCACGGCTTGGGATAGGGTGGGACACACGCACCCCCCCTGGCACCCTGGGCACCCCATAGGTGGGATCGGGGCGGGGAGGGCAGCATCCCCTGGCATCCTATAGCTGGTTATGGGGGGCCACCACCCCTGGCACTCCTAGAAGCCCTGTAGCTAGCTTAGGGGTGGACCAACCCCACCCCAGTTACCCTAGAGCTGCTCTAGGGGATCTCTCCACCCCGAACCTTGAAAGTCCTATAGCTGCCTTGAGTGGGTTCACCACCCCGTAACCCCCATCCCAGGTGCCCCATAGCTACTTTGGGGAACACCAGCCTCCCATCCCACATGGGTGCCCCATTGCTGCCTTGAGGGGGTCCACCACCCCCTGGCACCCTCAGAAGCCCTGTCACTGGCTTGAGAGACCACTTCCCACCTCAGAGTGCACCTCTAGTGCCCTAGAGCTGCTTTGGGGGGACACTACCTTCCTACTGAACCCCAGAAGACCTATAAGTGCCTTGGAGTGTCTACCACCCCAGCCCTCAGGAGGCCTATAGTTGCTTTGGGGTCCACCACTCCACCCTGGAACCCCTCTAGCTGGCTTGGGTAGACCACTCCTCATCCTGGATGCCCTATAGCTGCCTTGGGGGTGGGGGCCCACCACCCCTGCCCCCCACTCGGGGTCCCCTATAGCTGCTTTGGAGAACCCTCCCCGCCCCCGCCAAGAAGTTCTGTAGCTGCTTGGACCCCTCTAGCTGGAGCCCTTTCCTCGAGCTCCCCTAGCAGGCGATGGAGGCTGGTGGGGTGTGGGACCCCTGTTGTGGTGACCCCCCCCATCTCCCCGCAGGCGTCGATGCCTGAAGCCACGGGCGCAGCACCGCAAGCTGCCGCTGCCAGGGCCCCTGGATGCCGCACGACGAGACCAGGCCACCTCGGTGTCCCAACTGGACCTCCTGTGCGGCGGCAGCCACCTGGAGACGGCGTCCTCGGGGGGCGACACCGATCTCCCCACCCCCAATTTACCCCCAGCCGCCCGCGAGCTCCCCCAACCCCGGGCGGACTTTTTCCAGCCCCCAGCCGCTCTCCAGGCCCGCGCTGTCCCGCGTCCCCCTGCTGCCACCCTGGCCCCCCGCCGCCGCCAGCCCCCGACCCCCGAGGACTATGGCCGCCCCAGCGAAGCCTTCGGCCTCAGGGCCGCGCGTTCGGTGGACGGGCTGCAGCCCCCAGACGAGCCCCCCCGCGGGACCCCTGCTTTCCGTCCTCCCTCGCCCACCGTCTTCTCGCGTTTCGGGGCGCAGCCCAGTGAGCACCCCCTCCCCGAGCCCCCTCCTCGCCCTCCCTCGCTGGCCCCCCCCGGTCCCCTCCTCCTCTGCGGCACTGGGGGGGCTGAGGATGTTTATCGGGGGGTGATGCCCACCCTCCTCATCCCTGCTCGCTACATGCGTTTGGCCCCCGGCGAACCCGAGGGCCCCCCTGAAAATGATGGGGGACAAGGGTTGGCGACGACAAGCGCCCCCCCTCCCGCTCCGTCTTCGGAGGAAGGGGAGAACTGGGGGGGTCCTCGCGCCCCTCAAGCAGTGAGTGGCTCGGTGGCCATCCCGGTGCTGCTGGACGGGTCGGCGGTGGCGCAGCTGAACGGGGAGCTGCAGGCGCTGGCGGGGCAGCCGCTGTTGGAGTTGGGGGCCCCCCCACCTCCCAGAGCCTGGTTCGTCTCCTTGGACGGACGTTCCTCCCAGGTCCGTCATTCCTACATTGACCTGCAGGGTGGCGAAAGGGGGGGGTCCTGCCCCGCACCCCCTCCTCGCATTCCCCGCGGAGGTGGGGGGGACGACGGTGGGACACGGCCCCCCCTGGCCGTAGCGTCCCCTGAGGACAACTCGCTCGCCCCCTTGCTGGAAGCGGGGAGCGGGGGTCGGCGAGGCGGGGGCAGCGGGCGCAGCAGCGCAAGCGAAGCCCCCCGAGATTCCCTCACCAGCCCCGAAGAGGAGGTGTTGGCCGAGGTGGGAGATGGCGGCGAGGACGGGGGCGACCGGAAAAGCCCTTGGCAGAAACGGGAGGAGCGGCCGTTGATGGTCTTCAATGTCAAGTGAGTGGGGGCTCCCCAGGCCCTGGAGGTGGTGGGATCACACCCCACCACTGTCCCATTCCAGCATGTACCACACCATGTGGCCACCACCCTGCCTTGTCACTGTCCTATCCCAATATAATCCCAGCCACAATCTCATCCCACCACTGCCGTCTCATTCTGCCAGTGTCATCCTTGTCCTGCCACCATCCGAGCCCACCACCATGCTCTCCCATCCCACTGCCGTGCTATCCACAACACCATCCTGCCACCCCCCATGTCTTGTCATTGTCCCAATCCCATCCCACCACCACCCCATCCCCCCATCCACCACGCCATCCTGCCACCATCCATATCTTGTCATTGCTCCTTCCCACCACAATCCTATCCTACCATCCTCCTGACACCATCCTTCATTACTCTCCTATCCCACAATTCCATCCAGACACCATCTCATCCTGCCGCTGCCGTCCATTCCTACCCCCATCCCATCCCACCCCATCCCCAATCCCATCCAGCCACCATCTCGACCTGCTATCATTGTCTCTTCCTACCACTGTCCCATCCCCTACCTTCATCCCATACCTTCATCCCATCCAGCCACCATCCTGTCCCACCACCCTCATCCCACCCCACCCATTCCTTGTCCCCTTCCCCCCCTCCGTTCCTTTCCGGGGGGGGGGGGGGACAGAGGGACAAGCCCCGGTCCCCTTGGGTGTTGTGTCCTCACCCTGTGCCACCAGACTGCCCCATGAGCTCCTGCTTCCCCATCCTCTCATGTCCCCCCACTGCCGTTCACCTCCCTGTCACTGACATGTCCCCTCTTGTGTCCCTGCAGGACAGGGGGGGCGGGCACTGCCCCCCGCGCCACTGGTGCCTCCAAGCTGCCATAGGAGCTGGGGCGGCCCCGTTCCCCCCTACCCCATCCCCCCCACCCTTGGCTGTGGATTTTACTCGTGTTTCTAAACATTTTCTACGTGGCGAGGACCAAGAGGGGCTGGGGGGTGACATGGGGACCCCCCAGCACTGCCTACCCTGGCCGGGCTGGGCGTGACACCGCCTGTCCCGAGAAGGCATTAATATAATAAACAAAAACCCCCATGGACTCTGCTTCTGCCTCAGTTTCCCCCATTCCCCTCAGTTTCTGCCACTTTCCCCTCTACTGCCTCAGTTTCTGCCTCTGTTTCCCACTTTCTCCCTGAGTTTCCCTCCTTCTGCCTCAGTTTCCCCCCTCCTGCCCCAGTCTCCCCTCATTGTGCCCGTTTCCCCTTGTGCCTCAGTTTCTTCCCTTTCATAGAATCACTAGGTCGGAAAGGACCCACTGGATCATCGAGTCCGACCGTTTCCCTTCAGTTTCTGCCTGTTTCCTCCCTTCTGCCTCTTTGCCACCCTCCTGCCTTAGTCCCCCACCTCCTGCCTCAGTTTCCCCCATCACCCTTCAGATCCCCCCCTTCCCCCTTAGTTACTGCCTCAGTTTCCCCCATTCCCCCTCCTGCTTCACTTTTCCCCCTTCGGTTTCCCCCCTCCCCTCTCAGTTTCTGCTTCACTTCTCCCTTCCTGCCTCAGTTTCCCCACCAGGCAATAAGGGTTTATCCTAGAAACCCTTTATTGGGGGGGTCACCCCTGCTTTGGGGTCTGCAGGGCCCTCACAGCAGCTCCCTGGGGGGCACGGGGGGGTTCCAGTGCAGGGGGCTGCACCCCCAGCCCCCCCCAGCGCAGTGGGACCCCGCGGGGCAGCAGTGGCGGCCGTCGGGGCAGCAGGAGCCCTGCGGAAAGTGAGGAGACAATTTAGGGAGGGGGGAAGCCCCCTAGACACCCCCCGCCCCGGTGCTTCCCAACTGACCTGGGCAAATGGGCAGCACCCCCAGGAGCCCCCCCGGCTCCGGCAGCATCGCTGGTGGCTGCGGCACGCGTGGGTGGCATCACAGGTGATGGTGTCACCCGCGGGGGTGTTGGTGGCTCGCAGCGGGGTTGGGGCATGGAGGGAGGGTTTGGGGACCCCACGGGGGGCGTTGGTGGCCAGCAGAAGGGGTGTGGGGGCCACCAGCTTCTCGCAGCTCTCGGTGGCCACGTTGCAGGTGAAGCCCCGTGGGCAGCAGTGCTGGTGGTCCCCACAGCACACGGCCTGGAAGCGAGGGGAGGTGGCATCAGAGAGGGGGACAGACAGGGGGCTGGGTGCCACCCTGACCCCCCCAATGTCATAGACACCCCCCAGCAAGAGAGAGAACCTGGTGCCCAAGGCACCCACAGTCCCCCCCCCCGGAGGGTAATGGAGGTGGGGGTCAGGTGTCCCTGGCCCTGCCTGTCATGGGCCCTCCTCAGGGACAGGGGACATCAGCCACGCAGGCCACAGGGGACATCAGCTCTGGTCCCTCCTAGAGGACAGGGACCCAGTTTCACCCCATCCTCATGGGACATGGATGGGCTGGGGGCCTTGGGCTGGCCACATCACTCCAGGGGTGCAGGGGAAATCAGCCCTGGTCCCTTCTAGGGCACAAGGGACACAAGCCATGGTCCCTCCTAGGGGACAGGGACCCAGTGTCACCCCAGCCCTGTGGGATGTTGCAGAGGAACAGCATGTCCTTGTCCCCACATGGGGAACCATTGACTCTCCAAGGTCCCCCAGATCTGCTCCACTTGGGATCCCTCAAGTCCTGTTGTCCCCTCCCCACCACAATGACACCCAGGTGCCCCCACCCTCAGCCCAGCCAAGGGTCCCCCAAACCCGTGGGACCACCAGCATGTCCCTGTCCCCGCATCGTCCCCCTGCCAAGACCTGCTCCAGCGGGCAGCACCCCCAGGCTCCCGAGGCGAGGCGGCAGCACGTGTTCCCGTCGGGACAGCTCGTCTCCTCATCACACCTCACGTCCCCCACCCGGGCCAGCGCCGGGGTCTTGCGCAGCCAGGGCAGGCGGCTGCCCCCCTCCTGCAGGCAGGTGCCCCCCTCCGGGTCGCAGGTGGAGCCCTGCGGGCAGCAGTGGATGTGGTCCTCGCAGCACACGGCCTGCGGGACAGACAGGGCGTCAGCCTGGCCCAGGAACCCCCGAGATCCTCCGCGAGCACGTCCAGGACCACCCAGCACGTCCCCAGCCCAGCCTGGCTCCGTCCCTCCTCGGGGTGCTATGGGGACCCCTCCAGCCCTCCTGCCCCCTCCAGAGGGACAAGCCCAGGTTCCCCACCATCCTGGTGGTGTCGAGGCCCTGCATTGCCATCTCTCACTGGAGCCCCAAATGGGTCCCAGTCAGCTGGGTCTGGCCGAGCCCCAGGGTTACCCCCATCCCCGTGGGACACGCAGGGAGGCTCTGCTGGGGCCTCGTCTCCCGGGGGGACAGGGGACGTGTGTGCTCATCCCACCCAGGGGACAGGGGACAGCCGACTTTCTCCTGCAAGGACACCCCCACCAGCCATGGTCACACCAGGCCACAGAGTGGGTCTGTGCCAAGGGACAGGAGGTGGCTGTGTCCTGTTGAATGTCCCCATGCCCTTTGCCTCAGCTACCTGGGGTCCCTTGAGCTGTGTCTGTCCCATGCTCCCCAGAGACACCCAGGCCCCCCCACATCCCAGCCCAGCCCAGGCCCCCCCGCTCCACTGGGGACCCCAGCAGGTCCTTGTCTCCACATGGGGACCCTTCTCTCTCCAGACCTGCTCCCTTTGGGGTCCCTCAAGCCATGTCCCCCACAACAATGGCATCCAGGTTCCGCCCAGTCAGCCCAGTCCAGGACCCCCAACCCATATGGGACATCAGCATCTCCTTGTCCCCACATAGGGACTCCTCACTCCTCCAAGATCCCCCCCACCAAGACCTACTCCATTCCAGGTCCCTCAAGCCCTGTGCCCCCCGCAACAATGATGCCTAGATCCCCCCACGCTCAGCCCAGCCCAGGGTCTCCCACTCCCTTGAGCCCCCACCCCACTGGAGATCCCAGTGTGTCCGTCTCCCCACAGGGGAACCCCTCTCCCCTCCAAAGGCCCTCACAGACCTGCTCCATTTGGGGTCCCTAAAACCCTGCCCCCCAAACAATGACACCCAGGGTCAACCACTCCCCTGAGCCCCCAGCCCACTGGGGACATGAACATCTCCTTGTCCCCGCACAGGGACCCCTCTCTCCTCCAAACGCCCTCCCAAGCCTGCAGCATTCACGGTTCCTCAAGCCATGTCCACCCAAGAACATCCAGGTCCCCCAGTCAGCCCAGACCAGGACCCCACCCCACTGGGGACCTCAGTGTGTCCTTGTCCCCTCCTGGGGATCCCAGTGTGTCCTCGTCTGCCCTGTCCCCCCAGACCGACTGCGTTCAGGGCTCCTCATGTCCCCCCAACAATGACACTCAGGTCCCTCAACCCCATGGAACCACCAGCATGTCCCTGTCCCCCCATCATCCCCCCGCCAAGACCTGCTCCAGCGGGCAGCACCCCCAGGCTCCCGAGGCGAGGCGGCAGCACGTGTTCCCGTCGGGACAGCTCGTCTCCTCATCACACCTCACGTCCCCCACCCGGGCCAGCGCCGGGGTCTTGCGCAGCCAGGGCAGGCGGCTGCCCCCCTCCTGCAGGCAGGTGCCCCGCTCCGGGTCGCAGGTGGAGCCCTGCGGGCAGCAGTGGATGTGGTCCTCGCAGCACACGGCCTGCGGGACAGACAGGGCGTCAGCCTGGCCCAGGAACCCCCGAGATCCTCCCTGAGCACGTCCAGGACCACCCAGCACGTCTCCAGCCCAGCCCGGCTCCATCCCTCCTCGGGGTGCTATGGGGACCCCTCCAGCCCTCCTGCCCGGGGGGACAGGGGACGTGTGTGCTCATCCCACCCAGGGGACAGGGGACAGCCGACTTCATCCTGCAAGGAGCAAAGGGACACCAGCCATGGTCCCACCAGGCCACAGAGCGGGTCTGTGCCAAGGGACAGGAGGTGGCTGTGTCCTGTTGAAGGTCCCCATGTCCTTTGCCTCAGCTACTTGGGGTGCCTTGAGCCGTGTCTGTCCCATGCTCCCCAGAGACACCCAGACCCCCCCACATCCCAGTCCAGCCAAGGCGCCCTCCTCCTTGGAGCCCCCCACCCATTGGGGACCCCAGCATGTCCTTGTTCTACATGGGGACCCCTCTCTCCCCAGACCTGCTCCCTTTGGGGTCCCTCAAGCCATGTCCCCCACAACGATGGCATCCAGGTTCCCCCCAGTCAGCCCAGTTCAGGACCCCCAACCCATATGGGACATCAGCATCTCCTTGTCCCCACATAGGGACTCCTCACTCCTCCAAGATCCACCCCCAGGACCTACGCCATTCCAGGTCCCTCAAGCCCTGTGCCCCCCGCAACAATGACACCTAGATCCCCCCACGCTCAGCCCAGCCCAGGGTCTCCCACTCCCCTGAGCCCCCACCCCACTGGGGATCCCAGTGTGTCCGTCTCCCCACAGGGGGACCCCCCTCCCCTCCAAAGGCCCTCACAGACCTGCTCCATTTGGGGTCCCTAAAACCCTGCCCCCCAAACAATGACACCCAGGGTCAACCACTCCCCTGAGCCCCCAGCCCACTGGGGACATGAACATCTCCTTGTCCCCGCACAGGGACCCCTCTCTCCTCCAAACGCCCTCCCAAGCCTGCAGCATTCACGGTTCCTCAAGCCATGTCCACCCAAGAACATCCAGGTCCCCCAGTCAGCCCAGACCAGGACCCCACCCCACTGGGGACCTCAGTGTGTCCTTGTCCCCTCCTGGGGATCCCAGTGTGCACTCGTGTCGCCTGTCCCCCCAGACCGGCTGCGTTCAGGGCTCCTCATGTCCCCCCAACAATGACACTCAGGTCCCTCAACCCCATGGAACCACCAGCATGTCCCTGTCCCCCCATCATCCCCCCGCCAAGACCTGCTCCAGCGGGCAGCACCCCCAGGCTCCCGAGGCGAGGCGGCAGCACGTGTTCCCGTCGGGACAGCTCGTCTCCTCATCACACCTCACGTCCCCCACCCAGGCCAGCGCCGGGGTCTTGCGCAGCCAGGGCAGGCGGCTGCCCCCCTCCTGCAGGCAGGTGCCCCCCTCCGGGTCGCAGGTGGAGCCCTGCGGGCAGCAGTGGATGTGGTCCTCGCAGCACACGGCCTGCGGGACAGACAGGGCGTCAGCCTGGCCCAGGAACCCCCGAGATCCTCCCTGAGCACGTCCAGGACCACCCAGCACGTCCCCAGCCCAGCCCGGCTCCATCCCTCCTCGGGGTGCTATGGGGACCCCTCCAGCCCTCCTGCCCGGGGGGACAGGGGACGTGTGTGCTCATCCCACCCAGGGGACAGGGGACAGCCGACTTCATCCTGCAAGGAGCAAAGGGACACCAGCCATGGTCCCACCAGGCCACAGAGCGGGTCTGTGCCAAGGGACAGGAGGTGGCTGTGTCCTGTTGAAGGTCCCCATGTCCTTTGCCTCAGCTACTTGGGGTGCCTTGAGCCGTGTCTGTCCCATGCTCCCCAGAGACACCCAGGCCCCGCAACGTCCCAGCCCAGCCCAAGTGCCCCTGCTCCACTGGGGACCCCAGCGTGTCCTTGTCCCCTCATGGGGACCCCTCTCCCCTCCAAAGGCCCCCCCAGACCTGCTTCATTCATGGAATCATAGAATCACCAGGTTGGAAATGACCCATTGGATCACTGAGTCCAACCATTCCTATCAATCACTAAACCATACCCCTCAGCGGCTCATCCACCCGTCCCTTATACCCCTCCAGGGAAGGGGACTCAACAACTTCCCTGGGCAGCCTGTTCCAGTGCCCAACAACCCTTTCCGTGAAATATTTTCTTCCTAATGTTCAGCCTGAACCTCCCCTGGTGGGAGTCCTTCAAGCTGTGTCCCCCCAGCAATGTCACCAAGGTCCTCCATCTCAGCCCAGCCCAGGTTCCTCTGCTACCCTGGGTCCTCCAGCACGTCCCTGTGTCCCCCCAGACCTGCTCCAGCGGGCAGCACCCCCAGGCTCCCGAGGCGAGGCGGCAGCACGTGTTCCCATCAGGACAGCTCGTCACCTCGTCACACTTCACATCCTGAGCTGGGGACAAGGGGACAGTCAGATACGGCATGTACCCCCCATCTCCGGGCTGGGGCAGGGGGTTGGCACTGCCAGGGGGGTCCTCACCTTGGGGCAGGGCTGCCCGGGGCGGTGCAGAGGTGCAGGTGGAGCGCTCCAGGTCGCAGGAGGTGCCCTGCGGGCAGCAGTGCTGCCCATCGCTGCAGCACACGGCCTGCAGAGAGCGGGGGACTGCGGCGGGGCGGGGGGCATAACGGGGGGCTGCGGGGAACGGGGATGGCATGCATGGGGTGGGGGTGGGTACACGGTGCAGCACGGGGTACAGGGTGCTCAAGGCGGGCTGCAGTTCTGGGGTGGGGTACGGGGTGGCCTGTATGGGGTGGGATACGGGGTGCTCAGTGCGGGTTGTGGGTGCCGGGTGTGTGGTATGGGGTGCCCAGTAAGGGCTGCCATGGGGTGCTCAGGATGAGCTGCGGGTTTGGGGTGCCTGGCATGGGATGCCCAGCGTAGGATGTGGGTACAAGGCGCCCAGTGTAAGGTGCTCAGTGTGGATGTGGGTATAGGGCGCCTGGTGTGGGGTGTTCAGTGCGGGGTGCCTGGTTTGGGGTGCCCGGCACGGGGCAGCACTCACGTTCTGCAAGGGGCAGCAGCCGTACTCGGTCAGGGACAGCTGGCAGCAGGTTGTGCCATCGGGACATGCCGAGCGCCCGTCGGGACACAGCACCTGGAGCAGCGCAACTGCCAGGGGATACACAGAGCGTCACCATGTTCCCTGCATAGGGACAGCAAGGACCATCTGGAGGGGAACCCCCCCTTACCTGGCGGTGGGGGCTGGCGCTTCCAGGCGGGGAACGCAGTGCCCCAGGGGACGTCACCAGCGGGCGACAGGCAGCGCCCGTGGGCCAGGTCGCAGATGGTGGCGTGGGGACAGCAGTGAACCTTGTCTGCGCAGCATGAGGCCTGCGGGAGCCAGGGCCGTTCATCACAGCGGTGGCCGTGTGATGTCTCCCCTCAATGTCCCTGTGTCCCTCACCCCTGAGTACCTCGGGCATTGGGCAGCATCCCCAGGCGCCACTGGCTGTCACGCAGCAGGTGGCATTGTCGGGACACTCGGACTCTCCGTCGGGACAGGGGACAGCACGAGGGGCTGTGGAGACCAAGGAAAGGGTGAGGGACCACCATGTCCCCTCCACCCCCACCCAGTCATGTTCCTTCATAGAATCATTTGGTTGGCAAAGACTTTTGAGATCATCGAGTCCAACCACACCTGTCCACTGCTGAACCACCCCCGAGCCCCTCATCTGCCCAGGTTTTTAACTCCTCCATGGATGGAGACTCCACCACCTCCCTGGGCAGCCTCTGCCAGGGCCCTAGAACCCTTTCTGTGAAGAAATTTTTCTGGACATCCACCTTAAACCTGCCCTGGGGCAACTTGAGGCCATTCCCTCTCATCCTATCCCCTGTCACTTGGGGAAGAGACCAGCACCCACATCACCACAACCTTCTTTCTAGAAGCTGCAGAGACCTAGGAGGTCTCCCCTCAGCCTCTTCTTCTCCATACCAAACATGCCCAGGTCCCTCAGCTGCTCCCAGAACCCCTGGGATCCTTCCCCAGCTCCGAACCCTTCTCAGGACGCGCTCCAGCTCCTTGATGTCCTCCTTGCCCAAAACTGAACCCAGGTTTTGAGGTGCAGCTTCACCAGTGCTGAGCACATGGGGACAATCCCTGCCCTGCTGGCCACCCCACGGCTGATCCAAGCCAGGGTGCTGTTGGCCTTCTTGGCCACCTGGGCCACAGCCGCCTCATGTTCAGCTGCTGTCAACCAACACCCCCAAGTCCTTCTCTGCCAGGCAGCTTTCCAGCTGCTCCTCCCCAAGCCTGGAGCTGCACAGGGTTGTTGTGTCCCAAGTGCAGGACTCAGCACTTGGCCTGGTTGAACCTCATACAATTGACCTTTGGCCCACGGATCCAGACTGGCCAGGTCCTCTGCAGAACCTCCCTACCCTCTAGCAGATCAACGCTCCCATCCAGCTGGTGTCATCCATGAACTTATTTACTGAGGGTGCCCTGACTCACAGAATGGTTTAGGTTGGAAGGAACTTCAAAACCCATCCAGTCCCACCCCCTGCCACGGGCAGGGACACCTCCCACTGGATCGGGTTGCTCAAAGCCACATCCAACCTGACCTTGAACACCTCCAGGGATGGGGCAACCACGACTTCTCTGGGCAACCTGGGCCTCCTCACCCTTATGGTGACTCCCTTCATGATCCCCCTCATCCTGATCCTCGATGAAGACCAGAACTGGTCCCAGCCCTGAGCTCTGGTGACACCACCAGGTGTGACCGTCCCGTACCTGGTGACGCGATGCAGGATTCCCCATCCGCACTGCAGCGAGACCCTCGGGGACAGCAGTGGTGGCCGCCAGCGCAGGGCACTCCCTGGGGGGAGACATGGGGAGGTGGGAGGGCTTTTAACCCCCTCAAAACAATGAAGGAGAGAAGTGGGAAAACTGAGGCGTGGTGGCAGCCTCACCTCCAGCAGCGGGCAGCTGGCTCCAGCAGGGCAGGACAAGTCCCGGCACAGCGCTGCGCTGCTGGCAGGCAGGACCTGGAGGGAGGGGGTGCAGGGGGGGTTACCCAGGGATGGGGGCACCCCCTGCACCCCCCTTTCCCCCTCATGCCAGGTACTCACCGGGGTAGTGGAGTACGGTTGTGCATCGGAGCATGGTAGCCAAGCACTGGCCAGGACTAGCCACAGCGGCACAAGGGTCATCGTGGCACCGCAGGCACCTGCAGGCAGTGACACCCCCCCACCCCGGCACCGCTGTGCCTCAGTTTCCTCACTCACCCAGGTGTGAGGGGGCAGGTCTCGGCCTTGGCTCCCCTCCTCCTTCTGGCTCTCAGTTCTGCTTTCGGTCAGGCGGAGGGGGAAACCCAGCACCCCCCCAGCCCAGGGCAGCCCACACCGGGGGGGGAAGGGGGGGACACAGGTCCTGGGGGCAGGGGGTGAACCCACATGTGCTAGGGGTGGAAGGGGCACCCAGACATGTTGAGGGGTGAAGGGGGCACCCACACATACTGGAGGGGGGGGGGGCACCCACATGTACTGGGGTGGCATGGAGCACCCACGCATACTGGGGGGGGCACCCACACATACTGGGGGGGGCACCCACATGTACTGGGGTGGCATGGAGCACCCAAACACGCTGGGGGGGGGGCACCCATACGTACTGGGGTGGCATGGGGCACCCAAACATGCTGGGAGCAGGGGGGGAGCACCCGTATGTGTTGGGGGCAGCCAGATGTGTTGGGGGGCAGGGGGAATACTGACACGTTGGGTGAGGCTGGTGGGAAAACCACGTGTGGGGGGGCAAGCACGCATTCGGGGTGGGACAGAGGGCACCCCCCCACACACTGGGGGCTTTGGGGTGGTATTGCCATGCACTAGGGGGGCAGGTGGGGCACTCGAGACGTTCGGGGGGGCTGCTGTGGTGTCTGTCGCCCCGACCGCCGCCCGCAGCACCCCGATAGCATCGCCCTGCGGTGCGGGAAGCCAGCGGCGCTGCCGGGGGTGGGAGGGCAGCCCCCACCCCCCACCTCCAGCACCCAGGGTTGCTGCCCCCCCACTTCCACAATCACTTTCACTTCCCTCCCCACACACGGTGTGGCCCCCCCCATAGGCAGTGGGGGTGCAGTTCTGTCCCACGGGCGCCTGCGCCCCACAGCAGGGCTGTGCTGCCACGATCCCACTGTCCCCAGTGCCCCCCAGTACCTCCCAGTGCTCCCAGGGAATTCCCGTATGCCCAGCGCCTACTTGGACTCCCAGCAACTCCCAGCGCCCCCAGGACCTCCCAGTGATCCCAGGGAATTCCAGGATGCCCAGTGCCTGCAGGGAATACCAGCACCTCCCAGTGCCTACAGGGACTCCCAGTGCCTCCCAGTGCCCCCCAGTACCTCCCAGCGCCCCCCAGACACCCCAGTACCCCCAGTATTCCCAGTACCTCCCAGGGAGCTCCAGTGCCCCCCCCAGCCCCGCCCCCCGCCCCCCATTGGCCGCCGCCCCGCCCGCCCCGCGCCCATTGGCCGCCCCGAGCCAGGGGGCGGGGCCACCGCCCGCGTCACGTGATACGGGGCACGTGACCTCCCCGGCGGCTCGGGGCCAGGAGGGGCACGGGGCTCTGAGGGTTTGCGCCCCCGCCCCCCCCCAACCCCCCCAGTGCCCCCCCAACTCCCAGAACTCCTCACAGTGCCCCCCAACTCCCCCCAGTGCCCCCCAACTCCTAGAACTCCTCACAGTGCCCCCCAACTCCCCCCCAGTGCCCCCCCAACTCCTAGAACTCCTCACAGTGCCCCCCAACTCCCTCCAGTGCCCCCCCAACTCCTAGAACTCCTCACAGTGCCCCCCAACTCCCTCCAGTGCCCCCCAACTCCTAGAACTCCTCACAGTGCTCCCCCCAGTGCCCCCCAACTCCTAGAACTCCTCACAGTGCTCCCCAACTCCCACCAGTGCCCCCCAACTCCTAGAACTCCTCACAGTGCCCCCCAACTCCCCCCAGTGCCCCCCCAACTCCTAGAACTCCTCACAGTGCCCCCCAACTCCCCCCAGTGCCCCCCCAACTCCTAGAACTCCTCACAGTGCGCCCCAACTCCCCCCCAGTGCCCCCCCAACTCCTAGAACTCCTCACAGTGCCCCCCAACTCCCCCCAGTGCCCCCCAACTCCTAGAACTCCTCACAGTGCTCCCCCCAGTGCTCCCCAACTCCTAGAACTCCTCACAGTGCCCCCCAACTCCCCCCAGTGCCCCCCAACTCCTAGAACTCCTCACAGCGCTCCCCAACTCCCCCCAGTGCCCCCAACAGCCAGTGCTCGCAAACCCCCCACTGCTACCCAACCCCCCCCAGTGCCCCTCCAACTCCCCTAACTCCCCCCACTGCCCCCCAACTCCCCCCAGTGCCCCCTCAACTCCTCCCAGTGCCCCTCCAACCCACCCAGTCCCCCTCCAGCTCCCCGAACTCCCCCCAACTCCTCCCAGTGCCCCTCAACTCCTCCCAGTGCCCCCAATCCCCCCAGTGCTCCTCCAGCTCCCCAAACTCCCCTCAATGCCCCCCAACTCCCTCCAGTGCCCCCCAGCTCTCCGAACTCCCTTCAGTGCCCCGCCAACTCCCCCCAGTGCTCCCAACAGCTGGTGCTCCCAATCCCCCCATTGCAACCCAATCCCCCCATTGCTACCCAATCCCCCCAGTACCCCCCAACCCCCCACAGGGCACCCCAACCTCCCAGTGCCTCCCACCCCAGTGCTCCCCATTCCCTCCAGTGCCCCTGAATCCCCCCATAGTGCACCCCAACAACCCCCAGTGCCTCCCAACACAGCCCCCAACAGGCAGTGCTCCCAAGTCCCTCTGTGCTCCCCAACTGCACCCCGTGCCCCCCAATCCCCCACATTGCACCCCAACACCGCCCAGTGCTCCTAAACCCCGCCAGTGGCCCCCAAACACTCCAGTGCTCCCCAAACCCCTCGACACCCCCAAACCCCCCTCAATGTCTCTCAAATCCACCCGACTTCCCCACGTCCCCCCTATACTCTCTGCCAACCCCTACAATCCTCTCCAAATCCATTTCCACCCCCCAAATATTTCCCAAACTCCCCAAGCCCCTCCAGACCCCCTCAATCCCCCCATAAAACCTCCCAAGCAACCCAAAATCCTCCCTGAACCCATCTTCACCTCCCACAAAACCCACTCAATGCCTCCCAAATCCTGACTTCCCCCCAACCCCCCTGCAAACCCCACCAAACGCACTCTCGACACCCTCAAACCCTTCCTAAACAACCCCCAATTCCCCCAAGCTCCCCCTACCCCCCCAAGCTCTGCCGACCCCCAATCCTCTCCAAACCCATCTCCAATCCCCCCAAATCCTCTCAAACCCACCTCCAAGCCCCCAAACTCCCCACCTCCCCCAAGTCCCTGAAGACCCTCTCAATGTCCCCCAAATGCCCAACTTTCCCCCAAACCCTTCCTAAACTCCCCAAATCTTCTCCAAACCCACCTCCGCCTCCCCGACTCCCCTCCAGACTTTCCCGATGTCCCCCAAATCCACCCAACTTCCCCAAAGTCCCCAATAAATCCCCTGCCAACCCTCCAAATCCTCTCAAAACTCACCTCAAAACACCCCCAAACACTTCCCAATATCCCCACATCCCCTCCAGACCCCTCAACATCCCAACTCCCCAACCTCAATAGCCGAAGCAATCCCAAATTCTCTCTAAACCGACATCCATCCCCCTAAACCCTCCAAATCCTCTGCAAATCCACATCCAAGACTCCCAAACCCTTCCTAAACTCCCCAGCCACCTCCAGACCCCCTCAACATCATCCCCCAAACTACCCTAAGCAAGCCCCAATCCTCTCCAAACCCACCTCCAGCCTCCCTCTCCCCCTCAATGTCCCCCAACTTCCTCCAAGTCTGCCCTAAACCCTCTGCCAACCCCCCCAATCCTCTCCAAATCCATCTCCCGGCAACCCTAAACCCTTCCCAAACTCCCCAAGCACCCCCAGACCACCTCAATCTCCCCCAAGTCCTCTCCAAACCCACCTCCCCAATCTCTTCGTAAACTCCTCTCCCCTCCAAGGCCTTCCAGAACCCCTCATCCCCCCAACTTGCCCTGAATCCTCTCCGAACCCATCTCCAAGACCTCCTAAACCCTTCCTAACCCCCAAATCCTCTCCAACCCCGCCTCCAACACCCCCAAAACTCTTTCCTAAATCCCCAAAATCTCCTCCAAACCCATCTCCACCTCCTCCAAATCCTTCCTAAACCCCACAAGCCACTCCAGACCCCCACATTCCCCCCAAATTCCCCTACCCAGACCCCCCAAGTCCCTCCTTGGGGCCAGAAACCACAGAGCCGCAAGAGACCCAGAGGCCCCCCATGATGGGGGGAATACACAGCAGGGGTTTATTGTCAGCGCAGGGTGGCAGGGGGTCTCAGATGGCTGATTGCTCCTGCCGGAAGGCGTCAGTGGCCGGTGGCCGCTCGGTCTCAGTGGCCATGGCGGCCTGGCGCAGCACAGCCATGTGCTCCTCGGCGGCAGCCAGCGAGCGCTCAACCCAGTGGCGGGCGGCAGGCTGGCGACAGGCGCTGCGGGTCACCAGCACCAGGTGACTGACCGAGAGCAGCAGCGCCGCTGCCCTGCAGGGACACAGGGTTCCTTGTCACCTCCCTCTCTGGGAGGGTGGCTCCATAAAACCATGGAATCGTTGGGTTGGAAAAGACCTTAAGAGATCATTGAGTCCAACCGTACCTGTTCACTACTGAACCATCCCTGAGCACCTCATGTGCCCAGCTTTTAAACCCCTCCAGGGATGGGGGCTCCACCACCTCCCTGGGCAGCTTCTGCCAGTGCTCGAGAACCCTTTCAGCAAAGACATTTTCCCTGATGTCCAACCTGAACATCCCCTGGGGTAACTTGAGGCAATTCCCTCGCATCCTATCACTTGTCACCTGGGAGAAGAGCCCAGCACCCACCTCACCACAACCTCCTTTCAGGGTGTTACAGACGGTGATGAAGTCTCCCCTCAGCCTCCTCTTCACCCATGTAAACAACTCAATTTTCCTCAGCTGCCTCTCATAACCCTTTTTCTCCAGCCCCTTCCCCAGCCCCATTCCCTCCTCTGGACGTGCTCCAGCCCACTGATGTCACCTTGCATCCAGCAGTTTGGGGTCCAGCGGTGGGTACATGGATCGCACCACATCGTCCACCCTGCCGGTGGGATGGCGTTAGCCACAGGGGACACTGTGGTGACACCTGCCAGCACAGTCCCCCAGAGCCCTAGGACACCCCCATCACCTGGGGCTGATGCGTTTGGCCACCACGATGATGTCACCCAGGCTGGCAGGGGACTTCACACGGGCACCTGAGCCCATGGTCATGGCCACCAGCTTCTCAGTCAGCGTGTGGCAGATCTGCAGGTGGTGGGATGACAGCAGAAGCCAGGCTGGGGTGGGCACTTGGTGCCATCATCACCACCAGGGCCACCATTGCCATCAGTGACATCACTGCCACCAGTGCCAGCCCCTGGACTCACCTTCAGGATGGCAATGCAGTGGGAGACCAAACCCCTGTGGAGATGGAGGAGGACGTGAATCCAAGAAGACACTCTTGCCCTCACCCCCATGGCACCCTGACCTGTCTGCCCACAGCCCACGTCCCCCAGACCCTTGGGGACATTCCCAACTGGAGACCAGCTTGAGGACCACCCCTTCTTTGGACCAGCCATGGCTTGGTGACTCCCAAATCTTGACCACTGGCACCCCATGCTGGGGGGGCTGGCACTGCATGGGGGTCCCCAGCAGTGGTGCAGGGGACATGGGACACACCAGAGGGGACACAGAGCATGCTGAGGGGTGTAAAGGCTTACGAGGCATCCTCGATCCAGTCCTCATTCTCCAGGATGGCCTCAATGTGAGGGTTGGTGATGACCACGTCATCCAGCTCCAGCTCCGAAGGCTCTGATGGTGTCTCAGTGGTGCCCATCAGGTCCACGATGGGTCTGTTGGGGACATGGGGACATCCTTGGGGACAGGGCCAACTCTTTGGGTTCCCCAGGAAGGCCCTGATGATGCTGGACACATCTCCAGCACTGTCCCCTGGATGGCGGTGGACGTGTCCCTGGTGGGAGTACTCACTTGGTGTCATAGTGGTGTCGGAGGTCTTTGGGGTGGCAGTACCGCTGCCGGCAGACCACCACCAGCGCCACAAAGGATGCCAAGAAGATGGTGGCCAGCACCCCAATGGCCACAATGACGACCGTCTCCATGACTGGTCCCGGATGGAGCAGTGGCTCAGGCGTCTGGTGCCATCCCAGCACGATGGGGTCTGTTGTGATGGGGGCATCAGGGAGGGGTTGGAAACCTTCCTCCACCCCAAAATGCCCAGCCATGACTCAGTGTGACCCATGGATGGATCCCTGGCACAAGGGGCCCTTCCAGAGGCAGTATCACCTGGGCAGACTCAGGGGACAGGGGCAATGCTATCACCCCAGCCATGGTGACATGGGGCAGGAGCTGGGATCAGGAGAGTGAGGTGTGGGCCACAGGGGACCATGAAGACCACCCCCCCATTTCTTCACGGGGCTCTGGGGACCCTCAGAACCAGCCTTCATGGGGCTGTAGGGACCCCCGAGCCTGGTGCCTATAGGGTCCCCCAAAACTGCATCCCTGTGGGGTGGTGGGGGCCCCCAGAACCCAGTCCCTGTGGGACCACGAGGACCCCCAAAGCCTGATACCTATGGGACCCTCAGAGCCCGGTCCCTGTGGGACCATGGAGACCCCCAGAGCCCCATTCCTGTGGGGCCACAGGGATCCCCACAGCTCCATCCATCCTTGATGTCTACAGGGACCCTCAAAGCCTCATCCCTATGGGGACTCCTAGAGCTCCATCCCTAATGGACCACAGGGATCCCCAAAAGCCTCATCTCTGTGGGACTATGGAAACCCCCAGAGTCTGATCCCTATGGGATCAGGAGGACCCCCAAAGCCTCACGCCTATGGGGACCTCCACAGCCCAGTCCTTATGGGACCATGGGGACTCCAAGAAACTGATCCCTGTGGGGACCCCCAGAGCCTGAGCCCTATGGGGCCCCAAGAGCCCATTCCTTATGGAACTAAGGGGACTCCTAGAGACCCATCTAACCCTATGGGACCATGGGGACCCCCAGATCCTGATCCCTATGGGACCATGGAGACTCCCAAACCCTGATCCCTGTGGGACCATGGGGCCCCCAGCGCCGTGCCCGCCACAGCCGTAGTGCTGGAGCCCCACGGGGTGCTGCACACCAGCCGTGCCAGGCGCAGGGAACATCAGCGTGGGGTCAGAGCTGGTGGGACCCCCGTGCCACTGCATGGGACAGCCAGCAGGTGCCCACCTTGAGGCTGGGGACACACCCACCCCATCCTGTCGCAGGGCGGCCCCCATCCTGCCTTCCCTACCTGCTGCCAGAGCCAGGGACGCAGGGACGGTGCCACTTCCGCACCACGCGTGCAAACACCGCCGGCACCCGACCTTTACACCCTGACTAATGCCTGGGGCCCCCCTTTTTTTTTGTGTGTGGGGGAGGCCTACCAGACGTGCCCCCCCTGAAACCTCACTTCCCCAGCAGATCACCCCTCTCACCTTATTTCCCTAAATCCCACTGGATTTGAAGCCAGGTTTGGGGATCTGGCTTAAATTCCCAAGGCGGGTGCACTTGTTCCCCTCCCCACCCTGACACGGGGGTGGGGACAGCAAGCGGGGGCACAGGGTGGCCCCAGCCCCTCCCCTTTCCCTCTTTCCCACCGAGCTTAAAGCTTAAAGAGGGATTTTGACCGCCAAAGCCCATTCTGTGCCATAACCCCTTGGTGCCTGGCTCTGGGGGGGACTGTCTTGGGAGGTCACAGAACCAGGGTTGGGGCATCACCTCCCTGGTCCTGGGGGAGTGGGGGTGGCAGCCCTGGGAGGGCACCCCGTGGTCCTGGGGGGGGGGTCCCCGACAACCTGGTTGGGTTGGGGTCACATCCTGCATGCACAGGGCTGAGCACTGGGGGGAGGGGGGCTGTGGCAGCAGTGGGAAGTAGGGGAGGTCTGGGGGGGCCCTGCAAGGGGTTGGGGGAGAGTCGCTGCTGGGAGGGTCTGTGGGGCCCTGAGAAGGTTTAGGGGCAGGAATTTGCTGCTGGAGGGGTTGGAGGGTGTTTGGGAGGGTATTGTTGCTGGGGGGGGTGTCTGAGAGGGGGAGTCACTGCTGGGGGAGTTCGGGGAGGGGGGGGAGACACTGCTGGAGGGGCCCAGCAAGGGGGTGTGTGTCGGGGGGAGTCACTGCTGGGAGGGTCTAGGGGTGCTTGTGAGGTTTTAAGGGGTGTTTTGGGGGATCCCGAAGAGGAGGGGGGGGGTTCGTTCCCAGAGGTCCAGCACAGCTCCGAGGAGCTCACTGTGGGGGGTGATGGATCCTGGGGTTCCTGCAGAACCCCAGTGTGTGTGTGTGTGTCTCTCCCAGGGGTCCAACACGGCTCGGGGGGCGATTCATTCGGGGGGTCCCAAGGCAGGGGTGGATCCTGGGGCTCTTGCAGAATCGAGGCGGGGGGGTGCGTGATCGCTTTTAAAGGTCCAGGTGGGGTCTTTCTAGGGGTCCCGAGGGAGCATTGCTCGGTGATCATTTGGGGGGTCCCGGGGGGGAAGAGGGGGTCGCTCCCAGGGGTGCCGCATGGCCCTGAGGCTGGGGGGGAACCACTCGGGGGGACTCCCAGGGTCTCACTCTGGGGTCTCGAAGTGGGGGGGGGAGTCGCTCCCGGGGGTCCCCAGGGCTCCGCGGTGTTTCTGGGGAGCCCCCAGGGGGATGTGGCGGATCCCGGGGTTCTCGCACGAGTCCGGGGGAAACACGGATCACTCTGAGGGTCCCGGGAGGGGGTTCGGGGGGTCATTCAGGGGGTCCCGAAGTTTTGGGGGGCGGGGGGGGGTGTCCCATGCAGCCCCGAGGGTCTCAGTCGGGGGGGTCGCTCCCGTGGGTCCCGCAAACCCCCCCCGGGGAGGGGGCGGGTGGCAAATCGCTCCTGAAGGTCTAAGGTGGGGCAGCTTCTGGGGGTCCCGGGGAGGGGGGATGCACCGCAACGGGGTCCTGCTCAGCCCCCCGAGGGCGGGGGGGGGGGGGATATGTCCTTCCGGGGGTCCCACACGGTTTCGAGGGAGGGGGCTCATTCCAGGGGTCCCGTGCAGCCCCGGAGCGGGGGTCCCGGAGGAGGGGGGGTCACCCCGGGGTCCCCTGCCCGCCCCCCAACCCCGCGGTCCCAGCCGCCCCCCCCCCCCCCCCGCCCCGCACCTGGAGCCGCGGCGGCCGCGCACAAGATGGAGGCGGCGGGGGGCGCGGGGGGCGCGGGGGGCGCGGGCTCGGCCTCCGCCCCGCCCCGGCCCGGCCCTGCGGCCGGAGGGCCCCCCTCCTGCCAGAAAATGTCCCCCTCGTGCTCCCCCCGCGGCCCCGAAGAGCCTCTTTAGGCCCAGAACTGCCCTGCCCCGCGGCACAAAGTGCCCCGAAGTTTCCCCTCCAGTCCAAAGTGCCCCCCCCCCGCATCCCAAATTGTCCCTTTGTGGCCTGAAGTGCCCCCCTGCGCCCTAAAGTGCCCCCCCTTCATTCCAAAGTGTCCCCTTGTGCCCTAAAGTGCCCCCCCACATCCCAAAGTGTCCCCTCGTGCCCTAAAGTGCACCTCCACATCCCAAAGTGTCCCCTTGTGCCCCAAAGTGCCCTCCTGTATCCCAAAGTGCCCCCCCGCATCCCAAAGTGTCCCCTTGTGCCCTAAAGTGACCCTTTGTGACCCAAAGTTTCCCCTCCAGTCCCAAAGTGCCCCCCCTTCATTCCAAAGTGTCCCCTTGTGCCCCGAAGTGCCCTCCTGTATCCCAAAGTGTCCTCTTGTGCCCCAAAGTGCCCCCCTGTATCCCAAAGTGTCCCCCCCACATCCCAAAGTGTCCCCTTGTGCCCCGAAGTGCCCTCCTGTATCCCAAAGTGCCCCCCCTGCATCCCAAAGTGTCCCCTTGTGCCCCAAAGTGCCCCCCTGTATCCCAAAGTGTCCCCCCCGCATCCTAAAGTGTCCCCTTGTGCCCTAAAGTGCCCCCCACATCCCAAAGTGTCCCCTTGTGCCCCAAAGTGCCCTCCTGTATCCCAAAGTGCCCCCCCTGCATCCCAAAGTGTCCCCTTGTGCCCCAAAGTGCCCCCTCTGCATCCCAAACTGTCCCTTTGTGCCCCGAAGTGTTCTCTCCTGTCACAAAGTGCCTTCCCTGCATCCCAAAGTGTCCCCTTGTGCCCCAAAGTGCCCCCTCTGCATCCCAAAGGGTCCCTTTGTGTCCCAAAGTGCCCCCCATCCCAAAGTGTCCTCTCGTGCCCCAAAGTGCCACCCGTCCCCTCATCCTTCTGTGGTACAAGGGGCACATCTTGGAGGGCCACCAGGACCACGTGAGGGGACACCCAAAAGCCACAAGGTGATAAGAGGCACCGAGTCCCCACTGGTGTCCCCAGGGACGTCATCATGCCCCTGTCATCAACATCTTGTTCTCGTAGCTGAACGGGCTCTTTATGCGGGAATACGTTGGCGGGCTCATGCCAGATGCCAGCTCCAGTTGTGGCAGAGAGGGCTTCTCCCTGCCCACTCCATCGGTGGCCTGGTCTCCATGGTCACCCTCCATCCCATTATGTGGGATGCCAGGTCTGTGCCACCAGTAAGCTGGGAGCCACAGGACTCCACCATTCCCTCTTGACTGATAGGGAAACCTCCAAACCCCACGGAAAGCACATGGCAGAGGAGGCTGGGTTCCTCAGGGTGCTCCCTGCTCCAGCAGGGCACATCCCTTGTGCCACACCCCGAGCGAGCCAGGCCATCACACTGTCCTTCATGGAGCTCACAGTTGCCACCACCCATCATATGAGGTGACACATGGCCGAGTCCTTCCCCTGAGACACTGCTCCTTCACATCCACCACTGCTGGGCTTGTCCCCGCTTGGTTTTTAGCCGTCGGGGAAGATGTAGCTGTACTGGTTGAGGATGTGTTCCACCACCTGGTTCTGGAAGACCATGTGCATGGCCATGTTACCCTCCTCACTCGCCGGCCGCAGCAGCGTGGGGCCAAAGACAATGGCAATGCTCTGCACTGACATGCGATTCTCCTCCTTGTACTCGATCACCCTGTGGGGATGAGGGATGGTGTCACTTGGCATGTCCCCAAACCCAGGTCCTATCCCCCTTCCTGCCACTGGGGTGGGGTTAGGGGGAGTGTGATGAGTGGCACCTGCAGAGGTGGCGGAAAAGAACTTTCATGGTGTCGTGGTGGGCAGGTGGGAGAGAGAACACCAGGTCCCGGATGCACCGGCCCCGTCTGGTGGGGTCCTGCATCTCTGCAAGGGGAGGGAAGACATGGTGGGGTGCTGGCTTGGGCAGCATTGGCCCCTGCTCCCATCCCTGTCTCCATCCCCATCCCCATCCCCATCCCCATCCCCATCACTGTCCCCATCCCCATCCCCATCCCCATCCCCATCACTGTCCCCATCCCCATCCCCATCCCCATCCCCATCCCCATCCCCATCCCCATCCCCATCCCCATCCCCATCACTGTCCCCGTTCCCTTCCCTTCCCTTCCCTTCCCTTCCCTTCCCTTCCCTTCCCTTCCCTTCCCTTCCCTTCCCTTCCCTTCCCTTCCCTTCCCTTCCCTTCCCTTCCCTTCCCTTCCCTTCCCTTCCCTTCCCTTCCCTTCCCTTCCCTTCCCTTCCCTTCCCTTCCCTTCCCTTCCCTTCCCTTCCCTTCCCTTCCCTTCCCTTCCCTTCCCTTCCCTTCCCATCCCATCCCATCCCATCCCATCCCATCCATATCCCTGATCCTCACTGATGGCAGCGATGAACTTGTCAAAGTGGCTGAAGGGAACGAGTGGCTCCAGCAGCTCCCTGAAGAAGAGCTTCAGCGCTCCAGTGACAACATGGATGTCTTCCCAGCGCCCGTCATCCAGGTCCAGGTGCTCATCTGCAGGGCCAGACAACACTTCAGGCAGGTCCCAGAGCCTCAGGGACAGGCGAGTGTCCCCATCTCTCTTTTCCTCCCTCCCTCCCTCCCTTTCATTCATATCCCATTTGTCCCCCATTGTCACCATGGGTGACCTTACCATGCTCCACTTTGTAGCGCAGCTTCTGGATGGTGGCCAGGTTGCCACTGATCCGGTACAGCCCATCGATGTCCAGACCTTGCAGAGGTGGAGGTGGAGATGGGGGAAGAGCTCTCAGCTAACCACAACCCATCCCGGGATGAGATACTAGCCACCATCAAGAGAACTCCAGGCACACACATGTCCCCACTGTCCCCTGGGAGATGCCTACAGCTGGGTGGCATATGGGGACCAGTACGGCTGTGCTAGTGCCCACAGCCACCAGCCCTGGGCTTCTGTGGAAAACCCAACCATCAAATCTAGGCTTTACGCAAAGCTGTCCCCATCCTTGTGACCCCTGCGTTGTCCCTGTCCTCACTCTGGGGCCATACCTCTCCTCTCCACAGTCTGGATGCACTGCAGGACGAAGCGGGGCACTGTCCCCCGCTCCCGTTCACACAGCGCTTGCAGGGAGCAGCCAAAAACCGGATCTAGAAAGAACAACAGAGGCTTGAGCATGGCTGGTGACACTGAGACTATGCCCAGTGCTGGATCCAAGGTGGAGGACAGGGATGGGGACATGGCAGGAGGACCTGTTCCCATAAGGGGTTGCTGGAGGTGATTGGACATCCCCAACCCCATCACCATACTGGGACAAGGTTGGGCTTGGTCTCCCAGCCCTCTTTCCCAGCTCCATCCTCAACTCTCCTATCCACCTCCCATCCTAGGGACACCTCAAAGGGGCTCAGTCCATCCCACTCTTTAAGCAGCTCCACTCCAGAACCTACCCTTGATGTAGCCCCATCCCAGCACCCACCCTACGCCAACACCCACCCTTGCTGTAACCCCATCCTAGCATCTACCCTTGCTGTAGTCCCACCCCAGCACCCACCCTTGATGTAGCCCCGCTCGCGCAGGGACTGCAGCGTCGGTCGCCTCTGCAGGAACTTGCGGAGTTTGTTCCGTACTTTGCTGGAGTCGCTCTCACTGCCGGCACTGCCTGTCACCTGCCCAGTGGCTGACGGGGACATGGCACAGGTCAGCATCATCCCAAGGGACTGGGGTGCTCCTGGCACCACTGCAGGGGACACTGCAGTGTGCCCACCCCCCCTCCATGATGGGTGGCTGTTCCGGTGCCACTGCCGTGCCCAGCCTTGTGCCAGGGTACCCAAGCTCACCTGCCCTCTTCTCCTCGCCTCCCCCCAGCTTCTCTCGGGATCCGAATTCAGCCCTGCTCTCAGCATCCTCCTTGCTGGCGAGGTCAGCGCCCTGGGGAAGGGGCAGCGTGAGACCCCCGTGCCCATCCCCGGAGTGGCGGGGCAGGGGGCAGCGAGTGCCTGCTTACCAGCCTCCCAATGCTGTCGGTGATCGCCTTCTGCCAGGTGGTGATGATCTGCTCTGAGTCGTGCTGGATTAGGAACTCTGAGCCCTCCCGTGTCTTCAGCTGCGGGAAAAGTGGGCAGCGGTCAGGGCAGGGCCACAGGGCTGCCCACGGCTGACCTCTGCCTCCCAGCTTTGGGGCCCAGGTTGGGGCTGAGAATGGCACCCTACTGCACTGATGACCCCAATTGTTGCTGTTTTCCAGGGAGTCAGGGTAGCTTGAACCCTCCTTGTGCAAAGCTTGAGTGGAAAAGAAACTCTGGGAGCCAGGACATCATGGAATCATGGAATGGCTTGGGTTGGAAGGGACCTCAAAGCTCATCCAGTTCCAAATCCCTGCCACGGACAGGGACACCTCCCACTGCATCAGGTTGCTTCAAGCCCCATCCAACCTGGCCTTGGACACCTCCAGGGATGGGGCAGCCACAACTTCTCTGGGCAACCTGGGCCACCTTCATCGTGAAGAATTTCTTCCTAATGTTTGATCTAAATCTTTCCCCTTTCAATTTAAAACCATTCCCCCCTCATCCTATCCCTGCCCTCCCTGATCAAGAGCCCCTCCCCAGCTTTCTTGGAGCCCCTTTCAAGTGATGGAAGCTGCTCTAAGGTCTCCCCAGAGTCTTCTCCAGGCTGAACAACCCCAACTCTCTCAGCCTGTCCTCATAGATGTCATCCCTTGGTGACATCTCCATGCCCGTAGGAAAGGGACGATACCCAGTAGCCAGCGTGTCCTTCTGCTCCCAGTCCAGGGATGTCCCCCAGTATCCCTAAAACCACCAACCCTAGAACATCCCCTTCAGCGCTGGTAGGAGGAACTGGGCAGCTGGAAGCATTGCCACTGCTCCATGGGCCATGCGCGGACCCCGATGAATGCCCGATGTCCCCCTGTCACCCGGCTCACCTCCAGGACATGCTTCTTGCTGGACTTGTCCTTGCTGGCCCAGGTGAGGGTGGCCCCGCGCAGCTCCACTGTGTGCTCGGGGGTGGTCAGGGTGCTGGGGTGCCGCTGCAGGAGCAAAGAGAACAGGGTGGCACCACTGGCATCCGCCCAGAGGGGACAGGGACATCGGGGTCCCATGCTGCAGGGTGACCGTGGGCTTTCCTTCTCGTGAAAGGCAGGAGGGGCCAACGTCCCTGTGGGACAACCCTTTCCCCTGGAATCACGGTTTCTCTGCAAGACCAGGACACGGTGCTGCTGATGTGGGGTAAGTGTTGTGGCCACCAGCCTGGGGACGGCCACTGTCACCTCATGGACACAAGCCCTGCCTGGGGAGCCCAGGGGTCTTCAGCTTTGGGTCCCTCTTGGTGACAGCACCGCCCCAGCGCAGCGTTTCATGAGGAGAGGAGTTCGGGTGGCTGTCCCCAAGGAGGGGATGGTCCCCATGGTTTTTCTCAGGGATAGAGCATCCCTGGGTTTCCGTGTGCCTTGGACACTCCTCCCCCCCTCCATCCAGCCTCTCTCCACCCTTGTTAAAGGATTTTCCAGAAGGGTCCCCACAGACGGAGCCCTGTACCTCCATCCCAGTGGTGGGGACAGCACCGCGTGGGTCTGTCCCTTCTCCTTCCTTTGTCACCACCGCCACTGCAGGGTGTTGCAAGACCCATGAGCAGCTTCTGCATCCGGGCAGCGGATGCTGGGTGCCAGCGGGTGCTGGGGGGGCTGGGATTCCTTCCATCTCAGCTCGCCCTGATGAGCTCCACACACTCAGGAGGACACCTCAACACTGGCGTTGGGAGCATGGGTGGGCGAGGGAACACGTGCCAGCATGTGGAGAACCAGCCTGGAGCTGGGAGAGGCACTGATGGGGGGATGGGTCTGTCCTGCGGGTGCTGGGTTTGCTCAATGGGTGCTGGGTCCTTCCAATGGATGCTGGGTCTGCTCAATGGCTGCTGGGTCTGTTCAATGGGTGCTAGGCTTACCCTGTGGGTGCTGACCCTATTCCATGGGTGCTGGCCTCATTCTGTGGGTCTTGGCCTCATCCCATGGATGCTGGCCCCCTCCCTTAGGTGTGAGCCCTATCTCATGAGTCCTGGGCTAGTTCCATGGCTGCTGGTCTTATCGCATGGGTGCTGGTCCTGACTCATGAGTGCTAGCCTTGTCCTGTGGAGCCTGGCACTGTCCCATGGGTGTTTGGCTTGTCTTGTGGGTGCTGAACCCAACTTGCAGTTGCTGGCCCTGACTCATGGGTGCTGGCCTCATCCTATGGGTGCTAACCCTGTCGCATGAGTACTGGCCCTGTTGCACAAAGTACTAGCCCTATACTGCTCGTGCTGGCTCTGTCCTGTGGGCACTAGCCCCATCCCATGGGTACTAGTCCCATCCCATGGGTGCCAGCCCCATCCTGTAGGTGCTGCTCCCATGCCATATGTCCTGGTCCCATCCCATAGGTGCTGGCCCCAAGCCACAAATGCCGGTCCCATCCTGTGGGTGCTGGCCCCAGTGAGGCCGTTTGGGCTCTTACCAAGGCACCAGCAGCTGAGTGCTTGGAGTCCTTGAAGAAGGTGAGGATCCCCCCCTCCAGCACTGTCCAGGAGGAGCTCCAGTTCTTCCTGGGGAGCAGAGCGGGGGTCATACAGGGGGACAGCACAACCCCTGGCCTCTCTGCCCCCCTGGACTCCCTTCTCTGCTGGCAGATGATGCCGGGATACGCTTACCGCAGCCGCTTCCCTCTGTCCACTGTCTTGGTCCGGTTGAGCACTCCAGCTTTTTCGAGGCTCTTAAACTGAAAGGCAAAGCACAGGGGGGATCAGGTTTGACCCTGCCCTCCCTGGTGCTAAGGTGGGGAAGGGCTGGGTGCCCACCTTCTCTTCCTTGAGCTCTGGGGCAGGTGGCACGGTGCTGTGCCAGGCAAAGAGACCGCTGTCCTGGCTGGAGCCGCTGCTGGCCCGGTGGTGGCGGCCACCTGGGGGCACCTGGGGAGGGAGTGGGTGATGCCTCAGGTGCCACTTGCACCCACTGCACCCCAGGACCCCTGCCACTGTTTTTGTGGCCTATGGGGATGCTCGGCTCCTGCCAGACATCCCTGTCCTCACCTTTGTCCCTATCCATGTCCTTGTCCCCATCCTCCTCCCTGTTGCCTTCCCCATCCCCATCCTCATCTCTAACCCCATCCTTGTCCCCATCCCTGTCCATATTCCCATCCTCATCACTGTCGCCGTCCCTGCTGCCATCCTTGTCCGCATTGCCATCTCCATCCCTGTCCCCATCCCCATCCCCATCCCTGTTCCCATGCCCGTACCATGTCAGAAGTGAAGTGCTCAGGGTAGAATACAGCCCCTTCGGGGTAGCCATGGCTGTACCAGCCTGGGGAGGAGCCCAGCTCCTCAGAGCTCCTCGGGGACAGACCAAGAGCAGCCCCCTGATCATAGGAGCCCACGGGTGAGTAGTCCTCCTCAGGATAACCCTCCAGCTCATCTGGAGACAGGCTGGGATAGTCTGTTTCTGGAGTAGGTGGCTGGAGAGAAGAGTCAAGTCAACATTTTGTGCCTCACCAAAAGCATCCACGTCCCCAGACCACGACCAGACCAGGCGAAGGCTGTCCCCATCTCCATCTCAATTACCTCCACCTCCAACCCCATCCCCTTCTCCATCTTCGACTCTGTCTCCATCTCCATCCCCATCCTCTTCTCCATTTTCATCTCCATCTCCATCCCTATCTCATCTTCACCCCTGTCTCCCTCTCCAACTCCATTTCCATCCTTGTCTCCATCTCCATCTTCTTCTATATCCTCATCTCCACCTCCGTCTCCATCTCAGTCTCTGTCTCCACCTCCATCTCCATCTGCCTCCCTATCTCCATCTCCATTCCCAACTCCATCTCCATCTCCATCTCACCTCGTCTCTGTCTCTGTCTCTGTCTCTGTCTCTGTCTCTGTCTCTGTCTCTGTCTCTGTCTCTGTCTTTTGTCTCCATCCCTTTCTCCATCATATCCATCTCATCTTGTCTCGTCTCTGTCTCTGTCTGTCTCTGTCTCCGTCTCCATCTCCGTCTCATCTCGTCTCTGTCTCTGTCTCTCTCTGTCTCTGTCTCCATCTCCGTCTCTGCCTCCGTCTCTGTCTCCGTCTCGTCTCTGTCTCCGACTCCATCTCCGTCTCCGTCTCCGTCTCCGTCTCGTCTCTGTCTCCGACTCCATCTCCGTCTCCGTCTCCGTCTCCGTCTCGTCTCTGTCTCTGTCTCCATCTCCGTCTCCGTCTCCATCTCCGTCTCGTCTCTGTCTCCATCTCCATCTCCGTCTCCGTCTCTGTCTCTGTCTCTGTCTCCGTCTCCGTCTCGTCTCTGTCTCTGACTCCATCTCCGTCTCCGTCTCTGTCTCCGTCTCCTTCTCCATCTCCGTCTCCGTCTCCGTCTCTGTCTCTGTCTCTGTCTCTGTCTCTGTCTCATCTGTTATCTCCATCTCCATTCCTGTTCCCACTCCTCTTTCCATCCCTGTCTTCATCTCCATATCCATCTCCATTCTCATCTCCATCTCTGCCTCTAGCCCAATCTCCATCCCCACCCCCGTGGTCCCCACTGGGTGCTCACCCTCTGCTCCATGGGGCTGTACTGCATCACCCCAGGGTACATCTCCTGGGATCTCCCTCTGTCTCCCGCATTAGGGGGGTCCCACGACGTCTCACCTGTTACCGAATTATAGAAAAAAGCCTGTCCGCTGGCTTCGTCCGTGTGCTGCTCCCACTCAGGACCCTGTGGGCTGTGGGCGAGTGAGGAGGCAGTAGAGGCGACGGGACTCACTCCATCTTCTGCCTGCCCAAAGGGACAATCCCACGTGGTCTCGCCCGTCACCGGGTTATAATAAAACAAATGTCCACTGTCTGTGTCCGTGTGGGTTTCCCAGTCTGAGGTGGAGCTGTTGGGCTCCTCCAGGGTTGAGCTGGCAGCTGCGGCTTCTTCCTGCAGCTCCTGGATGTTGAGGTAGATGGGAACAGGTGGCTCCTCCTGCTCCTTGTGTGCCTGGAGAGGAGGTGGATGGATCACTTGGGTGCTGTGGGTGGCGGTGGGTGCAGCGAGCTGTAGGACAGGGCTGCTGGGGATGGCATTCCTGAGGGGAGACCTCATCACTGCCTACAACTGCTGACAGGAGCTTGTGGCGAGGTGGGTGCTGGACTCTTCTCCCAAGTGACAGGGGACAGGAGGAGAGGGAATGGCCTCAAGTTGCCCCAGGGGAGGTTCAGATTGGACATCAGGAAAAATGTCTTCACTAAAAGGGTTCTCAGGCCGTGGCAGAGGCTGCCCAGGGAGGCAGTAGAATCCCCATGCTCAGAGGTGTTTAAAAGCTGGGCAGATGTGGTGCTCAGGAATGGTTCAGTACTGGACAGGTGCGGTTGGGCCTGATGATTTCAAAGGTCTTTCTCAGCCAAGTGATGCCACGATTCCACAATATCCCTGCCAGGGTACCCTGCTGGTGGGTGGGTGAGGGGACCAAGGAGCTGGATCCTGCCCTGCCCCAGCTGCTGGGACATCCCTTCTGCCAAGAACCCAGCAGGCGCAGCCCCAAGACACCCTCTTGCATGGGGCAGAAGTGATGGGATGTAGATGGCCTGGTGGTGGAATAGGCCACCCACAGTGGGGCAGGGAGCATCCAGCTGGCAGTGAGGATGGGAGTGTGGCCTGAGCACGTGGAGAGAGTTTAGGCTTGGGGCACCATGGTCACCGGTATCAGCACCCACTGTGCCTGCATCCCTGGGATCTGCACCCAGGGCATCGGCATCAGCACCTCAACACTTGTGTCTGCACCGTCTGCACCTGCATCATCTGCACCTGCACCGTTGGCATCAGCCCCCCAGCACTTATACCCACACCATCTGCATCCGCATCAACTGTGCCCACATCATCAACAACCACGTGATCGGCACCCAACACATGAGCCCCCCAACATTTGCAGCCTGACGCCCATCACCTGCACCTCCAGCCTCCACACTCACCTCACCAGCATCAGCATCCAATGCTCGCATCTGCGCTACCTGCACCTGCACATCAACACCCTGGGACATCTCCAGCACCGACATCTCCAACACCCACTCCAGCCTCCCCCCCCCGCCACCCTGGGACGTCTCCAACACCCACATCACCTGCATCTCCAGCCTCTGTCCTCACGTGGCCAGCACCCAGACCACCAGCAGCCACACTGCCAGCCCCCACAGCCCCCACCACCCCACCCAGCACCCTGACCCTGCTGGAGAGCAAAGCTGGACACTGAGGCCAACAGCTCCACCACCACGTCCCCCAAAAAGGCCCTGAGCACCCTTGGTGTAGGTGCCACCCACTGTGGGATTGCTCAGGGTGCGCATGGACTCATCCTTGGGCCCAGGTGGCCACGGGTGGGTGGCTGTGGCTGGGAGTCCCCTCCTGACACCCTTTGATCTCCCCAGCTTTACAGCCCCTGAACCTCCCTCCAACGGCCGCGGGGACAAAGTTTCCCAGCCCCAGCCCTTCCCATCACCCTGGGGTGGGGGAGGGCAGTGGATCGTGACCTTGGGGACACCTTGGAGCATAGAGGGGACAGCAAACTGAGTGTCCACAGGACACCCCATCACCCTTCCTCCTACCACCTTACGACCCACCCAGCCACAGAAGAGGGGCTGGAAACAGCATGAGAGGCCAGCATCGTTTTGGGGACAAGGGGCATGGGGGTGATGATGGGGAACCCTGGCATGGAGCCCCCCAGCACCTCCCTCCATCCCACGGGTACATCCCCAGGGGTTCTCTCCTAATGTGAGGGGTCTTGGTGCCCTTCACCACTTTGAGATGGGTATCTTGACACCCAAGGGTGCCACCTCCACAACGTAAGCACCCAGGGAAAATTGGGAGGGAGCTTGCAGTGGGGAAGTGACCCTACGACATCCCCCCACCCACCTTGGCCGCGTGCACCTGGGGGTACTGCCTACCTTCCCACGGTGCAGCAGCCGCGACACCCGGCTCCGGGACCGCTGCAGAGCGCCCGACAGCCGGTCCCCCATCGCGGGCGGCACTGGTGGGGTGGGTGCCGGGGCAGGCACCGAGAGGCTCCGGTAATGCCAATGGCGCCCAGAGCCAAGCCCCGCGCCGGCACCGCTTCCTGTTGGGGTTCGGGGAGCGGAAGAGCCGCCTCCGAGCCCAGCGCTTGGCCCTGGGGCGGAATTGGCTTTTTTTGGGGATGTTGTCACCCCATCAACCACCGTCCATCACCCATCACCCACGCGGGCAAAGCCAAGGCCGACGGAGCAAGAATCACACCGTGATGACATCGTGGTGTGGATGCACCCGGAAAACTCCCCCAAAATCTAGGTTGGACCATCTGGTATCATGCTGCTCAACCACAACGGTGCTGGGATGAGCTGAGTGGGGTTCCTGTGTCCCCCACAACACCAGGATAGCCCAGTCCCCACAGCCAACATGGCAGATGCCCGTGGTGGCCTGGTCAAGGCCCTGGGGTTGCTGACCCTGTCTGGCTTTGGCATCGCTTGGGCTTAGGCAGGGGAAGGGGAAGCTCTGACGGTTGCTTTGGGGTTGGGGACCACACTGGGTGCTTCTCTAGGGGTGATCGGTGGCTTTTGGGGTGCAAAGAGCACTGGGGGGTTCATCCATAGAATGGTTTGGGTTGGAAGGTTTGAGGTTCCACCCCCTGCCGTGGGCAGGGACACCCTCCATTGGCTGCATGGGGGGGTGGCAGGGCATAAAGTGGGGTAAAAACCTCAGCCCCCCAACACCAACACCCCCTTTCCTCCAGCAACCCACCCCCCTCCCAGCAGCGTAGCCCCTCGAGCCCTCTCAGAGTCGGGGACACAGGGGCTCAGGGAGCTGGGATTACCTCAAAAAGAGATGCTGGTGTGGGGAGACAGGGGAGCACCCTCGGCTGCCCCCACGGAGGGTTTCAGTGGGGAGCCTCAGGTAGGGGGCACGAAGGGCCCCTTGCTACTTACTGGCATGGGGTGAGGGTGCGTTTCGGCGTGTGGTTCACCCAGCACCCACCTCCGGCCCTGGGTGCTGTGCCCAGGTGAGACACCTGCCTGGCAGGGAGGAGCTGCTGCACTTCCCTGTTAACCCCTTTCTGCCTTCTCTTGCCCCAGGGACGCCAACAGGATGGGGTGCAGGACCAACGAAAGATCTCTGGGCGGCATTGACCATCCCTGGGGGCCTTAAGCATTGGTGGCACGAGATCTTTGTGCCCCACGGGGCCCTGATGTGGGAGCAGAGGGCGACTAGGTGAGCCCAGCGCACACGAGTGCCTGCGAGGGTGGGGAAAATGAAGCACGGAGCAGGGGGGCTGAGCTCGGAAGATTCTTGGGCTTCGCTTACATCCCCAAGGTGGCAATTGTTGGCAAACCAGGATTGGGTGTGTGTGGGGGTAAACCCACAGGTCTGCCCAGGGGTCCAGCTCGGTGGGGGGACATGGGGGGTCCCACAGTGGCAGTGGTGCCAGGGAGCCCCTGGGTGCCACCCTGCCCTGTGCCAGGGGGTGTGGGGTTGTGCTGGGGGGACTGAACCTGTTGGGGGACCCAAGTGCCCTGCCTTCCCCCCCTCCCCCTCCCCCGTGCTGCCTTTGTGGGGTGTCACCAGGGGTGTCACTGTACCTGAGCTGCATGGCCAGACCCTGGCCACCTCCTGCCTGTGTCCCTGTCCTTGCCAGGGTTGTAGAGGGTCTCGGAGCGGCTCTTGCCGAGTGGACGAGCATGTCCTGGGGCGTCCCCATGCGACCCTGTAGCGGTGGCACCACGTGGTGCTGTCATCACCTGTGCCAGGTCATCCAGGGAGTGCGAGGGTCGTACAGGCTCGGTGGGGTGTGGGCTCAGCCCGGGGGGGCCCCGAAAAGAGCTGAGCACTGGCAGCAAGTCCCTTGTAGACCCTGAGTCCCTCCTGGACCCCAGGTCCCTTGTGGGCACCAAGTCCCTCCTGGACCCCAGTTTCCTTGTGGGTACCGAGTCCCTCCTGAACCCCAACTCCTTCATGATCACCAAGTCCTTCCTGGGCACCAAGTCCCTCCTGGGCACCGTGCATCCTCCAGCCGGCTCCTTGGTCTCAGTGGTGCCAATGAACCGATACTCATAGCCCAGCGGCTGCTGTGGGGTGAGTGGGGCTGGATCTGTCCTGGTGTGTCCTGGTGTTGGGGGCTCAAGCGTAGCCGGGGTGGCAATGGGGGGCAGCTCCTTCACGTACTGGGCAGGGATGTAGAAGGGCCGGGTGTCCCCGCTCCTCTTGACATGCCACCAGTGGTGGTTGGTTCGTTTGAGCAGGACATAACGCTCGTTGGGTTTGATGGAGACCAAGGTGCCGTCCTTGGCTCGGTACTCAAAGCCGTACTCCACCAGCACCAACGCCTCCTCTGCCGGCACCGCTGCCTCCATGGCCGTCCCAGCGCCTCTGCCTGCGGGAGACAGAGCAGGGAATGGGTGGCAGCAGCTCTCCACCCTCTTGGGGTGCCTGAGGATCCCAGGGGAGACGAACTGAGGATCCCTGCTGAGCTCCAACCATAAACATTCCCCAAACTGCCCAAACCTGCTTGAAACAGCTCCAAGATCGCCTCCACCGTGCTCACCCACAGTCTCTGTGCTCACCCACCATCCCCAACCTCCCAAAGGCCCCAAGTCCCTGAGCCCCCCAGGCAATTAAGCCCCCCCAGTCTCACCTCCGGACGGCGTTGGGGTGCGGGCACAGGCGCACGGCAGCTCCCGCTCGTGCCTGCGTTGGGCTGGTCCCAACTCGCTCTGGTTTCCTGCTAGCGCCTTGTAGAAAGACAGGGTTGGGCTTCACACTGGTGTTGGGTGCCCGGCCCCTCGGCTGGAGGAGAGGGGTGGTGGGGATCCGGCCGGCTTCCTCCCCTTGGGGTGGAAGGGAAGGGGCAACGGTAGAGGGGACCCGCAGTTGCCCGGCTGAGGAAACGGCTCCTCGGGAGGTTCCTGCTGCAGGAAAGGCCCTGCCCCACAGCTGAGCTGGGATCTGTGCCGCTGCCGGATCCGGCACAGCCTCCCTGGGCAGGCGGATGGGACCCCCTGTCCTGTGGGAACTGCTCTGGATTTGTCCCCCATCCCGTGAGGCCCACTGATGTCCCAGTGCTGGTGGGTGTGACTCAAACCCTCCCGGGAACTGGGGTGGTGGGGAAAGGGGAGAAAGAACAGCTGGAGATGCTAACAGTGGTGGGGAGGAGATGGGAAGGAAAACGGGGCAGGGTCCTCCAAGCACCCTGTAAAAGCCTGAAGGATGGGCAGGGAGGATAGATAGGAAAAACAGCCAGGGAGTATGGACAGGGAGGACAGAGGACGGGAAGAGAGAATCACAGAATCACAGAATAACCAGGTTGGAAGAGACCCACCGGATCATCGAGTCCAACCGTTCCTATCAAAATGGATGGATAAGGAGATGCAGGACAGCATCCCTGTCCCCAACCTTCCTCCTGCAGAGACGCAGCGTTGGGCCGGACCTGGGATGCAGAGAAGCAAACCCCACAGACGGCGTCACTCGTTGTTAAATAAACTTTAATAACTTTTGCATGGGAAAGGGTGAAAGGAAAATAAAATTTCTTTTGAGGATTCACAGCAGCAGGCGGGGAGGAGCCTGTCTCTTCTCTCCCCTCTCTTCCTGGAGGCCAAGGTGAAGAGTGAGCTCTCCTCGGCTGGCCGTGGCGCCCATGGTTACCCCAGGGGCTGGCGAGGTCCCTAAAGGCACAAGTGTCACTTTGTCCCCTCTCCACACAGCTGCATCATTCCTCAGAGCAGGCCAGCTTGTGCAAAATACCCACATAAAAAAATACTGGTTTTTTCAGTACCGAACATCCTAAAAAACTAGAGCTTTAATCAGTGTCAGTTATCCACACCCTTGATTGGAAATCCGGATTCTTGCCCCTGGAAAGCTGCTGGGTTTCCACTGGGAGAGGATAAACCAGTTTGGCACCAGAAGGGTGACCGGGAGCATCCCCGAGTCGGTTTGAGTCGGGGGACAGACCTTGCCAGCACTCCTTGCTCAACTCTGGGTGGGCAGGGGTCCCTGTATGGGGCAGGAGCACCCACAACACGTCACCCAGCATCGCTCCCTGTCCCCTGCGGAAGGCGGGATCAGGAGCTGCAGGATCAGCTCCCGAGCAGAGGGGTCTCTTCTCTGCACCTCCCACCGGCCCCTTCCCCTTGGCACTATTCCGGCTGGATGAGAAGCCCAGAGCAGCATCGTGGTCAGTCCCTGGGTGCTACAGGCTTGGCTCCACGCTGGCCTCTGCCTCCAGCTTCCGCTGGTACCTCTGCCGGCGCTCGCAGCGGGGACATGACTTGGCACTGGCTTGGCAGTCCCGGTGGAAGACGGTTTTGCATTCGTTGCACCTGGGAGAAACCAAGAGGGAAAAGAAAATACGCCACCCTGTTGGTAAGATTAGAACAAAGACTCAAATTCTCCCCACCAAACTGTCCTGAGGACACTTCCTTGTCCCGGTTTCCTCCAAGCACTTGCTGAGCAAATAGCCGAGGCCCCAGCGAGAAGCAGCTCCAGCTTGAGATGAACCTTGTGAGCAGGAACTGCTACTCCACCAAGACATCCACCTCCAGCGAGCTCAGAGCAAACACAGCAGCTCGCCCGGAAAGAGAGTTGTAGGCAGCTGCCAGCATGCTGCTGGCGTTTTGCAGATGCAAGAGGGAGGTGTTGAGTGAGGTTTTGCAGTGGTGTGACAGGACAAGAGTGAAGTTTCAAGACTGAGACACCAAACCCTGTGCTACTGCAGGGTGGTGAGAACCCAGCCATCGCTGCTGGGGATGGGATGCAGCTCAGTGCCCAAGCATGGACAATCTGGGGTGCCGCAAGGTACCCCCTGACCCTGATGTGGGACCTGCATGTGGCAGAGACGCTGCCTGGGGACATTGGAGCTGCAGGGAAGATCCTCAAATTGTCTTTGAGCTTGCTGGCTCTAGAGAAGCCTCCCCAGCACTCGCCTGGAACCTCCCTGCTCTGGCTCAGTGCCGCAGCAGGAATGTAAACAGCCAGAAATGATACCTTGTGCAGGGCTGGTGGGGAGGAGACACCCAGCTCCACGAGGGGCGTTCACAACTTACCTAGAGTCAACACAAGAAAAGGCTGCTCTATAGAGGCTGAGCTTACTTTCCACCCCCCCACCCCAGTCGTGAACCCTCACCTCACCAACAGCAGCAAAATGCAGCCCATCTGCATGCCAGCCGATGGCAAAATTGCTTTTTAAATGCCCTCCAGTGCAAATAGATGGTGCACAATTGGTGTGTAAACACGGCTGAATACCTTAACTTCCCAAAGGATGAGCAGAAAAGGGGAGTGGAGAAACACCCAGAAGCACGCCAGAGGCAAGGGACCATGAAATACAGCAGCCTGGGTCAAATCCTGCTCCTGACAGGCCGCTGCAAACCCTGAGCTACCAGGAAAAGGCTTGTACGTGGCTGGATGGGATGGGGGTGCTGCCTGGCGCCGTGTATTCTCCCAGCGGAATACTTCTCCAGGTGTCTCCTCTGGATTAGCAGCAGCGGCGTTAGCTTCTCCTCCCTGAATGCGGGGGGAATTGCAAAGCTGGGGGTGGTTTTGATGCTGCGCGTTTCTGAGCGAGCAGCAGGCGAAAGGCTGCATCTCCTGCCTCCGCCTGCCAGAGCGACTGCCGCAGGAAGCAGCCACCACTGCTGCAAAAAAGAGAACGGCAAGCGCCCGGCTGGGTTTATTGTCTGGAGGCGTTTCAGACGCATCCTGTGGCAAGGGACGGAGGGGACGGTGTGACCCCAGGCGGGCAGAGGGGCAGGAAGCTGGGCTGAGTTTGGTGAGGATGTTGCTCGAGCTGCTTTCCTGCTGCACAACCTCCTCCACCAGGAGGAAAACAAGAGGTCAACAAACTTCAGAGCTCGGCTCTACAAGACATGAGGCCTCCGGCTGGCTGCCAGCACAGCTCAGCTCCACGTGCCTGCTCTTTCCAGAGCCCATACTCTCCTTTTCTAGGGAAAATCAGTTCCCTGGGGATGTTGTCCTCAATAATAAGCATGATGCTGGCCCTGTGGCAAGGAGGAAGAGTGAACAATCCTGCTCAGCCGCCCTGGAAATATTTGCAATCACATCATGCAAAGGGTTCCCAAGGACCGTGGTCCTGTTGGTGTTGGCCTATAGCTTCTGGATGCTGCTGCTCGCTGGTAGGGACCACCAGGCAAAGCAAGACCATGCAGACCACCAGCCTGCTAAACATCCCCACCACGGTTATAACCAACTCCAAGATGACCAGTGATGCTCATCCTGGCTGGAAATGATGGTCAAGCATCCTGAGAAGGTTCAGGTCAGAAGAGAGATCAGACCTCTGCGCTGTGCATCCCATAACCCACTGTTGTGACATCGAGTCCCAACATACAGCCTGGCACCCAAACATAAGTAAGAAAAGGGTGCGCCCTTAACTGTTTGGGGACAATGCCCAGCGAAGTCATGGTTGCCTCGTCCCTGGAGGTGTTCAAGGCCAGGCTGGATGGGACTTGGAGCAACTGGATGCAGAGGGAGGTGTCCCTGCCCATGGCAGAGGCTTGGAACTGGATGGGCTTTGAGGTCCTTTCTAACCCAAACCATTCTTTGATTTATGTTAATAACTACTGTTAATTGTGGCTCAACCTTGTTCTTCATGTTCTCCTCCCTCTCCTTGCCCAGTTTAGGCTAGGACTACCTATGTTAATTCATGGATTAAGTCACACTGTAGAGAAAGCTATTATTTTACATTGCTTTCTTTAGAAAATATGGATGGTGAGGATTTATGCCCCTCCCAACACACCCATCCAATTTCCATGGCTGCTTAGGTGCAGAACACTGAGCAGTAGTTGACCCCAGCATAGGCAAGGACCGTGCCTGTAAAGGATGCGAGCATTGCAGGCAGGAGAAACTCCCCTGATGAGAGTCAGTGTCCCCCCTTGTCCTGCTGAAAGTGTCCCCAGCCTCTCTCCAGCGAACCTCACAGGGCTGCCCCCCACCTATCTCCACATCCATGTCCGCATATCCTTCCCCATCATCTTGGTTGTAGAAGAGTGTATGCTTTCCCTTCCCTCCTGCAACCCCTGGGAAGGGGCTGGGTGGAATTTGAAGGGGAGATGTGTCAGCCAGGTGAACACCTTCAATCTCCTCCTCCTGCCCCAGCCCCTCTGCTGCCCTGGGAGCCAGCATGCAGGGAGGCTTTTGTCAGCTGACAGCAAAGGTGCTGGGTAGCTCTGCATGTTCAATCTACAAAGCCGCCTTGCTTGGTGGCATCTTGGCTCTGCAAGGATGGTTCTCACCTGCCCCAAACAGCCCAGGCTTGGTTCAGATCACCTTGGAGCTGATGGGTACCACAAGGACATGGGTACCACAAGGACATGGGTACCATGAGGATGCACAGCCAGCTCAGAGCTACTTCCAGGCCACCTTGGGGCTACACGTCTAGAAAGCTGTGCTCTGAGTCCCCAGGAGGGACCCAGGGATGGTCCAAGCTCCTGGAAAAATCCAGGCCATAGGCTTGGGTGACCTCGCAGCAGTAGGATGGGATGGAGATGTTGCTCACCTGGTGGTAGTGTCAAACTCGAAGGGAAAAATGATCTCACTGCTGTTGCAGATCTGGCAGATGAAGCCACGCTGGGTGCACAGGTCGCAGTTGTAGACGTGATGGGAAGCAAACTGGATCAGAGACTGCAGGAAGGTCTCAAAGATGCCATCTGCTATCTGTGGACAGAGATATGTCAGGCACTCAAGGAGCCCATTTGCTGTTGGGTTTGCGCTGGGCAAAATCCATGTTACATCCAGTCTTTGTGCTGCAACATGAAGACAAAGCTGTCCCTCCACAAAGCCACTCCACACCCCATGTGCCTGGGTCGCAATGGGATCCCAGATCCACCCCCATCCTGCTAGGATGGGGGTCCAGGCTTTAGAATCAGTGCAAAATCCAACCACCCATCACCTGCAACCTGATTTGCAATAGATACCAGTTAGTATGGAGATGTGCTAGCAACAATGCTGGCTTAAACAGAGGTGAAACAACTTATCTCACCTGATTTCCATTGATCTTTGAGGATACAGGCTTGTGCCAATTATGGCAAATTAAAATAAAGGGAATTATGTGCCTTTAAGGTGATGCCCAAGCTCGCAGAGTGTATGTGATGGATGAGAGCAAGGCAAAAGGAAAACAAAGCTTTTTGAAACCCTCTGAAGAAGTGCCACGCTTGACATGGTGCCTCCACAGGCAGAACCTGGGATGTTTCCACCAGCAAAACTCCTGTCACCGTGCAAAAAGCTCTCACCTGCCTCAGATCAGTGATGCTGTACTTGTGGGGACACTCCAAGAGGTAGTGCCTGTGGTCAAGCCTGCAAAGAAGCACAGAGGGGAAGGTGAGATATGGTTTCCCACCACATCCCCAACAGCTCTGGAGCAAGGAGGAGCCTGGATGATGCAGACTCTTGAAAAAAAACACTGCAAGCTTGATTTTCACATTGTGCCCCACATCCCAAATCCTGCCAGTGGAAATAGTGTGAGAGAATTTTAAAGGGGGAAGGAAAAGTAATCTCATCTATTTTCTCAGGTGTTTCCTGTCCAGCCAGAAGCTCCTCAGTAAGGAAGGCGTTTCCTGAGTCACATCTCAATGCGCCGACACAGTCAATAGATGGGTAATTCCTTAACGGAGATGACATGCAGCTAAACCCCAGCCCACGCCTTAGCAGCACCACTCCCTTCTCCAACAGCAAGTGACTGGGAAGACCAGGAGACCACTGGAGTGCAAAGAGGGGGACACAGGGGTAACATCACCCAGAGAGGGACCTCACCGCTTGCTCAGCTCCTTCAGGGCCCCGCTGCGGCACATGATGAGATAATCTCCCAGCAGCTTCAGCTGTTCCCTGCTCTGCCGAATCCGTCTCATCCTCTCCACGTGATCATAGAGGCTCTCATTGACCAGCTTCAGGTCGATCAGAGGCTGATTACGGATCTGCGTGAGGAACTTCAAAGCCTGCCGGCAAACCTGGAACAGAAAGAGGCAAGAGATGGGCACCAAGTTGCAGCCCAGGAGGCTCGGAGAGGTGTAGAGTGGACATGTCCACCACTGCTCATGGTAGGAACTGGTAGGAACGTCTGAAGATGGACGTCCAGGAAGTACAGGCAGATGCTCCCTGCACCAACTGAACCCAGACTTACCCCTCGTTTTGCGACATCCCAGTTGTGGATGAGGCGCGAGGGAATCACTGTCTCCTCATCCCGGTGGCAGCTGTCGCAGTAATAGAGACCAGAGAAGGCACAGAGCTTGGGCTTCGTGAAGGAGAAACCGATTTGCCTGGAGCAGCCTGTGGGAAGCAGAAAGGTGGTGATAAGATGGGACTCCAGGAGCTGTTCCCATCACTGTCAGGACCTGGGGAGAAACTTCATGGATGGGGGGAAATGGGGAAAGAAAGGTTTTGGAAGAGTTGGAGATCAGCTAAAGCACACACAGGATGGTGAGAGGTCCTCAGCCCTTCCCTACAGGTGAGGGGCCATGATTTAAGACCAAAGATCCAAAGGAGTCAGGACTGTCCCTAAAAACACTTTCATCCATTGAGTGGTTCAATTGTTTTGTTGGGTTTTTCTTGGGAAAAGTGAATTCTGGAAATATCCCAATGATTTAAGGCTGAAAGAGGGAAGATTGAGATGGGATCTTAGGAAGAAATGTTTTCCTCTGAAGGCCCTGGCCCAGTTTGCCCAGAGAGGCTGTGGCTGCCCCCTCCCTGGGGGTGTTCAAGGCCAGGTTGGACGGGGCTTGGAGAAACGGATCCAGTGGGAGGTGTCCCTGCCCATAGCAGTGGGGTGGGACTGGATGGGCTTCAAGGTTCCTTCCTATTCAAACCATACAATGATTCTATGATTTATGGAAGAACCTAAATCCCACCTGCCTACCTCAACACCTCCACCAGTAAATCTGCCCCATTTTGTCTTCACTCAGCTCTTCTCATTCCTGCTGCTACCACAGGGCACCAAATCCACGCCTGCAAGAGGTGAGGCTGGGATGGATTAAGCCACAAAAACTTTCTATTATAGCAGTAAGGAAACCCCTTACATCTACCCTTGGGAGGTGGGTGGAAGTGGGGCAGGCAGTACCCTCGGAAAACCGACACATAGACACTGGTAATTTGTCTTTTTGGCTCGCAGCTTCCACCTGGAAGCTGCACAACACAGACTGGAGAGGAAGATAGAACCCTAATATAATAAAAAGGAAAACACATATTGATATAAAAAAGAGATTAAAAGCACAGAAAACAAACCTGCTGGAGGTTACAAGAAACATAATTGAAGTGGAAGAGAAATCTGAAGTTTAATTAACTTAAACAAGGTAAAAAGCAAATTACAGCTCCCGTGAAGGTCAGTGAGTGTTGTCTCGTGTGATGAGTGGTGTCAGTGGAAGGGTAAATGGATGCTTTGCAAAATCAGCTCGTCACACCCACTGCAATGTTTGCTCCCATGCTGCATTACCGGTAAAACAGCATTTGCCCTTGACCACACTTTCCCTACAGGCTGGGGCACGGAATGACCAGGAGGAGAAGCCTGGGCCTCCTGGTTCATCTAAAGCAGCTGTCAAGCCAAGAGCCACCACCATCTATACTATAAGCATCTTAAACTGAAGCCCAGCTGGAGCTGGCATTGGGATTCAGTGTCATGGGACTCATCATGAGCACACAGACCATCAATGGGCCACTGCTTTGGGATGGAGACCCAAGGGCCTTTGGGTGAGGAAAACAGCAGTTGGCCTCCTCAGAGCTTTTCTTTAGTCTGATGTCACCCCATTAACCTGAACAAATGCAACATCATCCTCCAAGATGGAGCTGGGTTTTTGGACCATGAAGATGATCTGAGGGCTGGAGCACCTCTGCTATGAGGACAGGCTGAAAGAGCTGCGGTTGTTCAGCCTGGAGAAGAGAAGGCTCCAGGGAGACCTTATAGGGACCTTCTAGCACCTGAAAGGGGCCTACAAGAAAGCTGGGGCCATGGAATGGCCAAGGAATGACAGGACGAAGGGGAATGGCTTTGAATTGGAAGGGGGAAGATTTAGATTAGATGTTAGGAAGAAATTCTTCATGATGACAGTGGTGAAGCACTTGCCCAGGTTGCCCAGAGAAGTGGTGACTGCTCCATCATCAAGGCCAGGCTGGATGGGGCTTTAAGCAGCCTGATCGAGTGGAGGTGCCTATGGCAGTGGGTGGGCTTTAGGGTCCCTTCCAACCCAAACCATTCCGTGATCCCATGAATGTGTACCTGCACAGATGTAGCTCTGCGAGTCCAGGCCCTTCTCCACAGGGATGGCCACCAGATATTGCAACAAGAAGCCATTCTCCTTCACAATGTTCTTCAGGACAACCTGGGAGTGCCCATCCAAGCTGCCACCCAGCGTCAGTGCCTCCTCAGCACTCTCTAAGTAGGACATGAGCACCTCTCGGACCAGCTCCCTCCACGAGGCCGCTTCATCTGCATTCTCAGCCTGCAGCTTCAGGACAGCTTTGGAGGTGATCACCTTGAAAAACGCAGGTCCCCCAAGGCTTGTGTCTGGAAGGATGTCCTGGATGGTCTCAATACCATAACTGTTGCTTAAAATTTTGTCATTGTTCCGGACTTTAAAGCACTTTAAAGTTTCTAGAGACAGGGAAAAAATAAAAGGGACCCAGGTTTTGTCCATGTCCATGTACAAAACAGCCTCTTTGATGGCATCCAGCTCCGGTTCGTGAGCTAGAGTCCAGTCAAAGCTGTTCCCAGGCATATCATTGTACTGGAGAAGAGCAGAGGAGTCACTCTGGATGGGCTGGCCTTCACCACCACCTTCTGGATACTCCAGTGTCTCCCACTCCTCCTCCTCCTCCAGCTGAGGCCGGCACTTGTGCAGCGCTTCGCGGATCCTGTCCAACCAGTCCTCGGCCTCATCTCGAGAAGGAGCTCGTAGGTAAAGCTTTTTCCCCAGGAAAACCAGCTCGAAACGGCCATCTGAGTGTGTCAGTGCCAGCGACTCGCAGCGCAGCAGGGAATAACTCTCGACGCAAATGCGGTCCTCGTGGTCCAGGAAGAGTCGGAGCTCCAGTGGAGACAGCTCACAGGAAAACTCCTTCCATATCCCCATGACTCCTCTCCGCTCTAGGGTGCCCAGCTTCAGGAGCCCTCGGAAAGGGTTGGAAAGACCTAGGGTAAAGTAGATATCTTAGTTTAACTGAAAACAGAGGGATCGGGACAGGCTGGATCCATGGGCTGAGACCTATGGGATGAGGTTCAACAAGGCCATGTGCTGGGTCCTGCACTTGGGGCACAACAACCCCGTGCAGCTCCAGGCACGAGGAAGAGTGGCTGGAAATCTGCCCGGTGGAAAAGGACTTGGGGGTGTTGGTTGACAGTGGCTGAACATGAGCCAGCAGTGGCCCAGGTGGCCAAGAAGGTCAATGGCATCTTGGATATCAGAAACACTGTGGCCAGCAAGAGCAGGGAAGTGAATGTGCTCGGTGCTGGTGAGGTCACACCTCGAATCCTGGGTTCAGTTTTGGACCCATCACTGTAAGAGGACATTGAGGGGCTGGAGTGTGTCTGGAGAAGGGGAATGGAGCTGGAGAAAAAGGGTTATGAGAAGCAGCTGAGGGACCTGGGGTTGTTTAGCCTGGAGAAGAGGAGGCTGAGGAGAGATCTCATCGCTCGCTGCAGCTCCTGGAAAGGAGGTTGTGGTGAGGTGGGTGCTGGGCTCTACTCCCAAGTAACAAGGGATGGGAGGAGAGGAAACAGCCTCAAACTGCACCAGGGCAGGTTTAGGTTGGAGATCAGGAAATTTTTCTCCATGGAAAGGGTTCTCAGTCCCTGGCAGAGGCTGCCCAGGGAGGTGGTAGAGACCTCATCCCTGAAGGTTTCTAAGAGACAGACAGAAGAGGTGCTCAGGTTTGGTTTACCAGTGGACAGATATGGTTGAACCTGATGGTCTCAAAGGTCCTTTCCAACCGAACAACTGCATGATTCTATGAAAAATGGGAAGCTGGTGGAGAGAGAAATGCCAATGGGCAGCTCAAACTGATCAGAGGCACCACACCTTTGAGAGCCAGACCTGGTAGGGTGGGTCAGGAGTTTCCAGGACCTTGGTCTCCACAATCTGTCTGCATGCATTTGGGTTTTGAGGCTGAGGAGTGGGACCACATAAAGGAAATGTGTCCCACAAAGTGGACAAAGAGACAGAGACACTCATCTCCTCCTAAAACGCTTCCCTCCGTGGGCTCAGCAACATCAAGGGAAGCTGCTCCACTGCCTCCTGGAGCTACCAGTACTGCTGTCAACTCTGCAATGTCAAATGGCTGCCTCCCAATGCACCCACCACCCGAAACACCCCTCCAGACTCTGAGTACTGCCCAGCACAGATGAAAGGAGGAGAGGGGTGCGCAGCACGTACCCATCTGCCTGCGATGCACAACACTGAAGCCCTTTTGCTCATGTTCAGGTGACATTTTGGGATTTCCACTCTCTGTGGATGGCACCGACAACCGTTCCAAGTCCAGAGCGCTAATGAGCCCTGGGGCTGGAGCCCCACCAGCCCCTTCTGGCCCAAAGCCATTGGTGTTGGCCATGCTTTCGCTGTTCTCTCCTGAAGGAGGTCTGTAGAAATCATCTTCTGAGATCCAGCTCTTTCTTTTCTGTTTAAACAGATTAAAAAATATATGTATTATTGAATTGATCAAACCCAGGCACTGTGTCCCTCCAAACACACATGACCCCTCCCACACCCACTGAATTCCATGCGGGGATGCTGGCCATCCCCATGTGTATGGCTCTCCTGCTCCCTCCAAGCAAGGAATGCTCCATGGGACTGTGCTGGCAGCCAGAAGATATTTGGAACATATATAGCTGGGATTCTGAAGTCCAAAAGGTGCAGCAGGACAGCACATTCCTGCAGGAACCACAAGATCTTTGGTTCTGGAAATATTTTCTGATAAAGAAACCAGATCTTCCGTGGAAGGGTATGAGGTCACCTGAAGCAGTGGAACATCAAATCCTGGGTTCAGTTTTGGGCCCTTCACTCCAAGAAGGACACTGAGGTGCATCCAGAGAAGGGAAGCTGGGGAATGGTCTGGAGAATGAGTCTTATGAGGAGGGGCTGAGGGGCCTGGGGTTGTTAAGCCTGAAGAAAACAAGGCTGAGGGGAGATCTTATCACTGTTTACAACTGCCTGAAAGGAGGTTGTGGTTAGGTGGGTGCTGGTCTCTTTTCCTCAAGTGAGGGGTGATAGGACAAGAGGGAACAGCCTCAAGTTGCCCCAGGGCAGGTTCAGATTGGACATTAGAAAGGCTTCTCAGGCACTGGCAGAGACTGCCCAGGGCAGTGGTTGTGTCACCATCTCTGGAAGGGATTGAAAGATGGGTGGATGAAGTGCTTAGGAACACAGTTTAGTAGTGGACAGGTATGGTTGGACTTAATCTTAGAGGCCCTTTCCAACTTAGGGATTTGATGATGCTATCCTTGTTCCAGCAAGAGCAGAGACAGGGCAAGACACAATGATGTCTAGGATTAAAGAGAAATCTAAGGTCTACATGCAGATGCTACAAACACCAGGTCCGACCTATACAGGCAAAAAGTAAAGCAGGAAAGCTGAGGAAACCTTTCTCTGTGTATGCTGGGAGGGGATGAGATACACAAGCAGAAGAAAGCTGTTAAGAAAACAAGGCTGTTAACTTCTCCAGGAGCTTTTCTGGCTACAAGAACAGGATCTGGGACAAGATCTCCAAACAAACAGCAGGAGCAAAACACAACCAAGTGATTTAGTAGTGGACAGGTATGGCTAGACTCGATCTTTTTCAACCAAGCAATTCTATGATTCTGTGAAAAGGGAGCAGCTTCCCTGGACTCAGAGCATCCCTTCCAGGGCTGCATCCCACCAGGACTGCCCTACTCTGCTGTCCAAGAGCCTTTTATTCTGTACAATAAATTAAATGCCAGCAGGAGAGCCATCACCAGAGGACCACAGGTGGCTTGCAGCACAGATCCCACCATACAGACAGGCTCCGCTTACTCCTGGATCAGGAATCCAGGTTGTTCTGTGAGTCATGTGAAAGCAGGGGGGAATTTCCTGTTGACACCATATGTTATACATAGATTAGGTCAAACTGGCCAGGGCGACGAGGAAGCAGCGGAAATGGGATAACTGAGAGGGAGCAGAGAGGAGCAGGGACCAAAAAGAGAAACCATTTATAGGGGGTATGAAGAGTTTCCAGGATGGAAACAATGGGAATCAGGACGGAGACGACAGAAACCAGCATGAAAATGATGAGCATTAGGATGGAAATGACAGGACCTAGGATGGAAATGGTGGACTCAGAGAGCCAGGAAGAAAAGGATAGGAGCCAGGATGGAAATTATGGGAATTAGGATGGAAACAATGGGAATTAGGATGAAAATGATGGGACTCAGGATGGAAATTATGGAATCAAGAGAGCCAGGAGGGAAAGGATAGGAGCTAAGAAAGAAATGATGGGAGCCAGCATGGAAACAATGGGAATCAGGACGGAAATGATGGGAGCCAGCATGGAAACAATGGGAATCAGGACGGAAATGATGGGAGCCAGGATGGAAACAATGGGAATCAAGACAGAAAATTTAGTAACAAATTAGATACAGGACAGGGCTGTTTGAAGAGTTTCCTATAAGCAAAAGGAAGTGGATCACCTCCTCGGGGCAGCAGGGGAAATCCGACGCTGTTTCAGCTATCCTAGGCACAAGGGAATGTCTTCCTACTCCAGGAACGTGTGTTGTGTGAATATTTTTCCACAAGAAAACTGCTATTTGTTTCCCATCCAGTCAACCCTTTTTCCTCCTCTGACGTGGACCGTGAAGGAAGAAAAGTCCCCATGAGAAATGCGACTCCTGGGATGTTTTATTGACTTGCACACAGCCTGTGGCCAGATCTGTGCAAGAGCTCATGGTTCTCCAGATATCGTTAACAAAACTGAAACCTTCCTGTGGCAGCTGCTTGTGGCAAAGGACAACTGAGGAGCCAAGAAGGGTTTCAAAAGGTTTGGTGCCTCTTTTAAAAGGGAATATCGACTTGAACCCAGTTTCTCCCAGGGCAGCTGCATGGACACAGCTCCATAGGGTCCCGGAAGGTGTGCATGAAGCATTGCTTACACCCAAAGCTCTAGGGAGATCTTAGAGCAGCTTCCAGTATGAAAGGGGGCTCCAGGAAAAATAGGGGGGGGCTTTTTACAAGGGCTTGGAGTGACAGGATGAGGGACAATGGCTTTAAATTGGAAGGGGAAAGATTTAGATCAGACATTAGGAAGGAACTCTTCATGATGAAGGTGAGGAGGTCCTGGCCCAGGCTGCCCAGTGAAGTGGTGGCTGCCCCATCCCTGGAGGTGTTCAAGGCCAGGCTGGATGGGGCTTGGAGCAGCCTGGTCCAGTGGGAGGTGTCCCTGCCCATGGCAGGTGGTTGGAACTGGATGGGCTCAGAGGTCCCTTCCAAATAAAACCATTTCAAGTTTCTAAGTTGCTGTCAGGAGGCTGGAAGCAGCAGAGAAGATGAGAGTTTGGGGAAAATGGTGCCTATCCAGAAGCTATCACCAGTTTTATTTCCATTTCCCATTTTCCTGCTGGTCAGGAAGCATAAAACCAAGGAGGCTGACATCAAGAGAGTGGTAACACCTACCGGACAACCCAGCAGCGGAGAAAGGAGGTACTCGGCTGTCGGACTACAGACAGTCTGGCTTGCCTTGCTGCTGCCTGTGCTGCCTCTGCCTGTCTCTCCTCTGTTGGGACCACCATGCCGCATGGCTGAAACAACGGCCACGCCGTTGGCTTGTGGTGCTGCATCTCCATCCCCATCACTGGTGGTTGCTGCATCACCTGTTTGAGCAGAATCTGGACTGTTGGTGTCAGGAGGTGCCTCCTGGCAAGTTCTGTGGGATAGTGATGTGGTGTCGGGCGATGTGGATGGGGGGCAGGCAGGATGCCGTGGGGAGCAGCCCAGCACGCTGGGGACCAGCCCCTGCTCCGGGGCATCCAGGCTTCGCTTGGCTTTGCTGAACTCGGACAACACCCTGGAAACAGAAGAATGACCAGTTTGAACACAGCTATGTTAGGCAGAACCTATAAAAAACCCCAGTTATCGCAAATTATAACCACTAAAAAAAGGGCTCAGCATCTCTACACATCTCCTGTGGGCTGGCAGTGCTGTACAGCTGCAAAAAAACCAGTGGCATCAGTGCTGCTAAGAGGAAAATGTGTGATAAGGAAACTGTCACCTCTGGCCTGGAGAGGCGCACGCTCTCCTGGGTGGAAAACTCGTTGGATGGAGGGCCCAGAGAGTGGTGGGAAATGGAGTTAACTCCAGCTGGAGGCCAGTGACAAGTGGTGTCCCCAGGGCTCAGTGCTGGGTCCAGCCCTGTTCAATGCCCTTATCAATGACCTGGATGAAGGCATCGAGGGCACCCTTAGCAAGTTTGCGGATGACACTAAGCTGAGTGGAAGCTGGATCTGCTGGAGGGTAGGGAGGCTCCAAAGGGATCTGAACAGGCTGGACCCGTGGGCTGAGACCAATGGGATGAGGTTTAACAAGGCCAAATGCCGGGTCCTGCACTTGGGGCACAACAACCCTGGGCAGCTCCAGACTAGGAGAAGCCTGGCTGGAAACTGCCTGGAGGAGAAGGACCTGGGGGTGTTGGTTGGCAGCGACTGAACATGAGCCAGCAGTGGCCCAGGTGGCCAAGAAGGCCAATGGCATCTCGGCTTGGATCAGACACAGCGTGGCCAGCAGGTCCAGGGAGGTTCTTCTCCCTCTGGACTTGGCCCTGGTGAGACCGCTCCTCGAATCCTGTGTTCAGTTCTGGGCCCCTCACCACAAGAAGGATGTTGAGGCTCTGGAGCGAGTCCAGAGAAGAGCAACGAAGCTGGTGAGGGGGCTGGAGAACAGGCCTTATGAGGAGCGGCTGAGAAAGCTGGGGGTGTTTAGCCTGGAGAAGAGGAGTCTGAGGGGAGACCTCATTGCTCTCTACAACTGCCTGAAAGGAGGTTGTGGAGAGGAGGGAGCTGGGCTCTTCTCCCAAGGGACAGGGGACAGGACAAGAGGGAATGGCGTCAAGCTCCACCAGGGGAGGTTCAGGCTGAACATCAGAAAGAAATTTTTCGCAGAAAAGGTCACTGGGCACTGGCAGAGGCTACCCACGGAGGTGGTTGAGTCACCACTCCTGGAGGTGGGTGGATGAGGTGCTGAGGGGATAGGAATGGCTGTACTTGATGATCCTGGGTGTCTTTTCCAACCTGGTGATTCTGTGATTTGTGTCCTATGGAGCAGTGGGCCACCCCACTGAAGGCACAGACTCTGCCTGCAAAGGCTGCGTTTCTCAAAACACACCTTAATGGGGTTTAAGTTCCTCCTGATGGGCACCTTGTAAGGGAGGGAGAGTTCTGGGTGCTCCCACAGCCCCACATATGCACGCCTCCTGGACATTCATCCAGTCACAGGCCACGTGCCAAATTTCAAATATTCTTATAATAGTTAACAAGCAATTAACAGTGGAGCCCGGCCAGATGAGATGCTGTTCCCATGACCTTGCTTTGCCACCATCTTGGGTGAATTAAACCAGCCCAAGATTAAAATCCAGGCCAATGCCTTTCCATCATGGGTTTAATCCAATCAAGGCAATTTCTTCCAGCATCATCAGAAGAATCAAAATCCTAGAAGCAGGTAACAACGCCATTAACAATGGGGAAGAACAGGTCACAGCCCTAAACCCTCTTGAAGACCCTTATTGAGAAGATGGTGCCTTTGTCAACCAGCACTCCAAGGCAAAGCTCCTTCAGAGCCAGGTTTCGAAGGTGGCAGGGAAAATATTCACTGATTACTCAGTGCTTATATAACCCACTGGAAATCTTTGTGCTGGGTGTTTGGCAGAAATAAATCATCAAGATGACAAACTAACAACCTCCCTCTTCTAAATTATTTGCCCAAGCTGCAAATTATAACCCTTTCCTGTAACCAGACTCATATTTTTCCCTTCTGCAAAGCCCTGAAGCATCCCTCAGTGTACACCAGGGAGATGTGACATTCCTGAAGCCGGGAAGCAGCACTTTTCTGATGTTTCTAACCTGGTAAAGAGGACAAACACACACTTCAGAGGCCAGAACCTCACTTGCTGTGGCAGAAGTGCACCAGCAAGCCATGCTGACTGTTTCCTTTTACCTTTCAGCCTCTCTCCAGGAGGATAAAAATACCTTGTTTAAGAAAAACAGGGGAGAAAATCTTCCTGTTTATAGCGAGAAAATAATTGAGAGTGCAGGAGAGGGGTAAAAATCCCTTTGAGGAGGAGATCTGGGAAAAGACTCACTCTTGCAGCGACCTGTCCAGGTCCTCGGTAGTGGCCGTTCCCAAGTCGGAGTCACAGGAGAGCGGCTCCTCGCCCCGCTCAGGACTGCGGGCACAGTGAGCGGGGAGGATGCTGTCGGAGCCGAGGCTGGAGGAGAGCTGGGATGAGCTGGTGGTGTTAAGGCTCAATGAGGATGATGTAAGCTTGATTTTGCTGCTGGCTTTGCTGATGGGTAGGACAGAGGGTTGAATCTCGATCTCATCTGACCCCGAGGACTGGGAGATCGAACCCAGTGATGCTTTTCGGTGGGATTCAGATGTTGCGGATGTGAGGGGCTCCAACAACTCCGAAACAGGACACAACCCAGACAAACACAGAGGGGTGATAGTCCACTCGTTCAGAACTGCTGACTTATAGGAGAGCTCGAAAGTTAAGGATGATAAACCTTGCAAGTAGCTAAGGAGAAACTCACACTCTTCAGCATCTAAGAGCAGAGCGGATGCCTGGTAGTATTCCGGCAGCCGGGACCTCTCCCGCAGCAGCAGCTTCAAGTAACACTCCATGAGGCCATCATTCAAAGCCAGCCTCAGCCAGGCTCGGCAGCGGCCGACATCTGTGTTGATAAAGATGAGTTGTTCCAGCTCTGAGACAATATTGCTGGGGAAAGGGAAGAAGAGAATAGGATGTGAGCAGCAGCATTTTCAGTCCATCATGGGGTGCAGGAGGAGCAGATCCTCCCCCAGGAACCGCCCAGCCTGCTCTGCTGCAGGGAGTTTAGGAGTTCAGTCAAAAACGGCTGTGGAAAATCTCTTTCTTCCATGGAAAATGTGGTTTCCCATAGAGAAAAAACAGTTCTTGAATGCCTCAAAGCTAAATGCATTGGTGACAACCCCTGTGGTGCCTTTGGGTGCTACTCCTCTCTTTGGCTGCTACTCTTCTCTTTGGCTGGAGGCATCTCCCACACATCACTTGCACTGGGCTAAGGATGCAGAGAGGGGAATTCCTGCTGTCCCTGCGTGTCAGTTGGACTTGCTTTGGTTGAATACCCCTTGGTGACATGTGTGTGTCTAAATCCTAGCTTCCTATCTAAAATCAGCCAAAACACAGTGAAAACTGCTGCATCAGCCCCAAAACCCCACAGGGCCAGGTTGAGCTCCTCAATCAATCTCAGCTTCCTGACTTCAACCACCCTCCCTCAAAACCCAACAGCGACATTGTTTCCCAATACTCTCTGGTCCCGTCAACACTGTAGAAAACCAGAGCAAAAAAACCCCCACACTGCTACAAAAAACAGAGCAAAAGCTTTGTTAAGTAATTTGTTTTTAATCTGTCTCTCAAGAAAGAACGAAAAAACTTCAAAGGGCACAAAAATATCCCTTGTAGCATGTGAGAGAGTTATTTCCATCTGCTCGTTTATAATTTAAGAGCCAGAGATGGAGTTGGATGAGGGTTTCAAAACTACTTGCACGTGGGCTGTTATTTAGTGTGGGAGGACTCAGTGTAGGGTGTGGTTCAGAACAAACCCAGGAGGCAACAGGAGTCACCCTGATCTCCTCAAAGCTCAGACACCAGGTCAGTGGTGCTCATCCTGGCTGGGACATGGGGAAATGATGGTCAAGCATCCCGAGAAGGTCCAGGTCAGAAGAGAGATCAGACCCCTGCGCTATGCATCCCATAACCCATTGTCGTGACATCGAGTCCCAACATGCAGCCTGGCACCCAAGCATAAATAAGAAAAGGGTGTGCCCTTGACAGTTTGAGGACAGTGCCCAGAGAAGTCATGGCTGCCCCATCCCTGGAGGTGTTCAAGGCCAGGCTCCCAAGGACCCCAGGTCCTGTTGGCATTGGTCTGCAGCTTCTGGATGATACAATCATAGATTCATGGAATTGTTTTGGTTGGAAGAGACTTCAAAGCCCCATCCAACCCGGCCTTGAAACACCTCTATGGAGGGGGAATGGATGCTGCTGCTCATTTGTAGGGACTGTCAGGCAAAGCAAGGCCACACAGCCAGGTAAGATCTCCACCAAGGTCATAACCAACTCCAAGCTGACCATTGCCACATCAAGGTGTGTATCCCTCTCCATCTACAGGGAAGCAGGCTCTTGGGCAGGAACGGTTTGATACTGATTTCCCAAGTGTGTGGGGAGATTGAGCTGAGATCTTAAGAAGAAATGTTTTCCTGTAAGGTGGGGAGACCTTGGCCCAGATTGCCCAGAAAAGTGGTGGCTGCCCCATCCCTGGAGGTGTTCAAGGCCAGGTTGGATGGGGCCTGGAGCAACTGGATCCAGTGGGAGGTGTCCCTGCCCATGGTGGGGGGCAGGTGGAACTAGATGGGATTTAAGGTCACAGAATCGCTAGGCTGGAAAAGACCCCCAGGATCATCGAGTCCAACTATTCCTGTCAACCACTAAACCATGTCCATGAGCAAAACAGGTCCCTTCCAACACAAACCATTCCATGATTCTATGACTGGCAGATGCCTAAATGGCATGTCATGCCTTGCATATGCTGAAAGGGGCCATGCTGGGTGCCCAGCCCTGTATTGCTTGGCATTACAGGGGTTTTGCTGTCCTCCATCCATCTCCCAGCAGCTCCTCCAAGACATCCGGAAAGAGCGCCTCTCCCTCCAGCTGAAGCACATAGGATGGGATTGAGACTGACCCATCAACTGACTCATCTTACTGTACATCATTCCCTGAATTTTCATAGAATCATAGAATCACAGAATGTCCTGAGTTGGAATGGACCCACAAAGATCATCAAGTCCAACTCCTTTCCCTGCACAGGACAACCCCAACATTCACACTGTGGATCTGAGGGTGTTGGCCAAATGTTTCTGGAATATTGTCAGGCTCGGTGCCATGACTGCTTCCCTGGGAGCTGTTCCAGTGCTCCACCACCCTCTGGGTGAAGAAGCTTCTCCTAATGTCCAACTTAACTCGCTGCTGGCACAAGGGGAGGCTTTTGTCCCCAAAAGAGTGGATTAACCTGAGTGCAAACACCTTTGGGCAGAGAGGGGCACTCACCGATGGGTGATGCTCTTCAGCAGCCCCCAGAAGACTGGCTGGGGAAGCGGTCCCCGACCCCCTGCTTTCTTCCCTTTCCCCCCACTCTCTGTCCTTATATGCTTTGCCTTCAGCCCGTGCACGAAGACAGCTTCCAGGGCGCTGCAGAGGGTGTTGGCGTTCCCATCATCACTGGTTACAATGGCATCTGAGGTCACGTACTGCTTCTGCAACGCCTTGATGGCATTCACCAGCTGCTTCTTGATCAGCTGCAAGACAGGAGGCACAGGCTTGCATTATAAAAAAAGAAGTATTTGTAAAGATTTTTGCATAACTGGCTCAAAAATGCAAGGTCTGTGCAGAGCGAGCACCACGCGACTCCTGCTTCATCCATGTGCTTTGTGGCAGCGGTTAGGGAGCACCACAGCTGAACCGGTCAAGCTGGGGATTCATCCTCTTGGCATCACAGCTCATTTGTTTGTGTTTTTTTTAAAGAAAATGAGTAATTTATACAATTTTAACTGGCATTTTGGTGCCTACTGGGTTGGTGATGTTGCCTTAATGGCATGTGGTGCTTCTTCTGCAGAAAAACTGCTTAAGAGGACATGGTAAAAAAAAAAATCGGCTTTTTTTCAGGCACTTGCTTGCGGGAAATAAAGGGAATTAATAACCATGGGTGATAAACGAGAAGCTTGAAGGAGATAATCCATAAAAAGGGCTGCAAAACCACTCATGCAGAGCAGCATGTGATGTAGCAACGAGTCCTGCCAGCAGGAATCAAAGCCATTGATCTCACTTCCAGCAGCTCATCTCTATTGATTAACCCATGGGCACTGCTGGGGATCAGGTCCCCCCAAAAAGACGCTTTTGGAAGGATGGATGGGGTTTAGCCTCTGCCTTCAGAGAGCCTTGGTAGGCTTGGAAATGGAAACATGGGGATTTTACCTTCCAGCAGCTCTATTTCCCTCAATCTCCCACCAGAGTTAAAATCAAGCAAGTTTGGTGAATTTAACAATTTTATGCTGGTGGACAGAATTTTTATCCAATGCAGATGAGCCCAGATGTCTCAATCAACCGTATTTAACATGAAAGTTGCTCCTGCCTAGCAGGCGTTAGGCAAACACTGCAAATTCAGCCAGGATCCTATAGAACAATTCAGATTTGAGCTCTCATGAGACCCAACTTGGACTCCTGTGTCCAGGTCTGGAATCCCCAACATAAGACGCAGATGGAACTATTGGAACAGGTCCAGAGGAGGCTACGGAGATGATTCGAGGGCTGGAGAACCTCTGCTATGAGGGCAAGCTGAGACAGTTGGGGTTGTTCAGCCTGGAGAAGAGAAGGCTCTGGGGAGACGTTAGAGCAGCTTCCAGTACTGAAAAGGGCTACAGGATAGCCGAGGAGGGGCTTTCTACAAGGGCACAGAGGGAAAGGATGAGGGGGAATGGCTTTAAATTGGAAGGGGGAAGATGTAAATTAGACATTGGGAAGAAATCCTTCAAGATGAGGGTGGGGAGACCCTGGCCCAGGTTGCCCAGAGCAGTGGTGGCTCCCCCACCCCTGGAGGTGTTCAAGGCCAGGTTGGATGGGGCTTGGAGCGCTCAAATCGAGTTGGAGGTGTCCCTGCCCATGGCAAGGAGTGGAACCTGATGGGCTTTGAGGTCCCTTCCAAGCCAAACCATTCCATGATTCCACGATCAATCAGGCAGCACTCCAGCGAACATTGCACAGCACCAGCTGCTGCAACTGGGGTGGTGCAGAATTTGAATCAAGCCTGGGTTGGCTGCACAAACCCCAGCTAAATTCCCAGCCCAGGGTATTTTTGCAGCATCTAAATAAGATTCCCAGCAGCTTTACTTCAAGAACAGCCAGGGGAACACACACCTTGTCCCTGCCTGTGTCAGGAGCTGCTTTCCAGCTGCCCCATGGATCTGCTTGCACAAGTAACCTGCCTGCAAGCGGCAGCCGTGGGCAAGCAGGATTAGAGAATGTAAATGATTTTATCTATCATGCATGTAATCATTCTGCTGGGGGATGAATTGAACACCCAGTTTGAACCACTGGGTTTGAACTTGGCTTGTTAAATGTGTTTAGACTCTCATAACTGGGTGAAGAAACCCCAGACATACAGAGAGGAACAATTCCTTCACCCAGGTATGACAGCTGAGCACCTTCCCTGCCCGATGTGGGGCAAAACCCTTGTAGAATCACAGAATGTTTTGGATTGGAAAGGAATTTAAAGCCCATCCAGTTGCAAGCCCTTGCCATGGGCAGGGACACCTCCCACTGGATATGGTTGCTCCAAGCCCCATCCAACCTGGCCTTGAACACCTCCAGGGATGGGGCAGCCACAACTTTTCTGGGCAACCTGAGCCAGGGTCTCCACACCTCACATGAAAACATTTCTTCCTAAGATCTCATCTCAGTCTTCCCTTTCTCAACTGAAAACCATTCCCCCTCATCCTGTCCCTGCACTCCCTGATCAAGAGCCCCTCCCCAGCTTTCCTGTAGCCCCTTTCAGTACTGGAGGCTACTCTAAGGTTTTCCTGGAGCTTTTTCTTCTCCAGGCTGAACAACCCAAACCCTCTCAGCCATAGGAGAGGTGTCCTACCCCTCTGGCAGGGGTATGATTTAACTCATCCCGTTTGCTTTAACCCCTTCACACCAGCCAAACCATCAGGGATCCTCTCTGTTGGAAAGCATGAGCCACCCTTCACCTGTATAAACCATCCCAATGCCAGCAGGCAGCACCAACAAGTCCTACCACATCCCTGCCAGTAACTGGAGTTGCACTGGGAAGTAACTGGAGGTACCTGAGAAGGTTCAGGGTGTCTCACTCACCTGTATGGCTTCCTTGGGGTCATCACTGTGACTCGAATGCATCTCAGTTGCTGCTGCTCCCTGTGCCGGGCGCTGCCTTCACATCTCACCTTTGGGACAAGGAGGAGGAGCACGTCTGAGCACTCATTTGCTTTACACTTCACTCATCTGCCACATCACTGGCAGCTGCCATTGTGCAAGAGCCACGGATCCTGCACTGAGGCATTTTGCAAGTGCTCACAGACAGACTGATGCCAGATTCAAGCTGGGATTAACCTACAACACCATCAAAACATACCACGCTTCCCAAAGACCAGGAAAGTTTCAGGCAAAACAGAGCATGGCCAAGAAACCAGGTAATTAACCCTTGCAAGAGGGAGTAATTAACACTTGCAAGCTGCACACAGGCCACCCTAAACCTGGGTGAGTTGCTGAGCTGGTCGCACCAGCAGTGATGTACACAGGATTAGGGATTGCTTCCCTTCTCTTTCTACATCTCCTGTAATGCCCAAGCACCAACAAGGGCATCAAACCAGGCATTTAGGCGGTGAGCCTGAAGGATGGCACCCAAACCCTACACGAATGACACCCAAGTGGCCCAAACAGAGGGGTGTCACCCCCCCAGCAGACCCTGGGTGAGCTGACAACAGCCTGTCTCTCTGGTCATTGCTGGAGGAGCGAAGCCACTGCCCAACCCAGTGGGACAGATGTGTTTGGAGATGCCTGGGTGCTTGCCATGACGGCACAGAGCTCTCTGGGAAGAAAGGATAGAGGGTGTCCACCAGGTTTCCAGTTACTTCATTCAGTGGCAGCTAAGCCCCAGCATTTCCTTGCTCATGGGGTGGCTGCTCTGCTGCAGCTGCTTTTGGTAAGAGCAGAAAATCAGTGCCTTCATGCTACCGAAAATCCTGGTGACACCAGAGGTGAACAGGCAGTTGCAGCCTCAGTGGGGTCATCTGCAACTGCAGGCTGCCTGCAGGCAACAAGGGACCTTCGACTTCTGACTTTTGGCCTCCTGCCCTGTTCTTCGGAGCTGTCTGCTGAAACCAAGCTGTGCCTTGAGGCTCTGTGAGCAAAGTGTGCGGCTGTCAGCAAAGACGCCCATCGCACGGCTGCATCCCAGCTTAAACACTGGCGCTGGAAAGGGTCTGAGAGCCACTCCAGCACCAGCCACCACCATAAGGCTTTCTAAGGATGCAAGAGATTGGACAAGGAGCTTATTTCCTTGCTGTTCATGTGGAGGACAGAGCCCGGCAGTTGACAGCAGGGTTTGGGCAGCAGACAACAGGCTCCATCCGACATTGATACTTCAAGTTTTATTTCCAAGCCAACACAAAGAACCCAGAGCTTTTCCCCCAGCAGAGCTGATGCCTCAACCGGCACCGTGAGCTATCAGACCAAGGCAGAACCATGGTTTGCAGACCAGCTCTTACATGGCCATGGCAAGCCCTGAAGGCAGCGATGGCCTAAATCCAGAGCAGCCCAAATCTGGTACAGCCTGAATCTGGAGCAGCCCAGACCCAGAACAGGCCAAATCCAGAGCACTGAAGACACAGAGCAGCCTGAAACTGCAACAGCCCAAATCCAGAGCATCCCAGCCCCAGAGCAGCCCAAATCCAGATCATCCCAGCCTCACAGCAGCCTGAATCCAGAGCACTCCAGACCTGGAGCAGCTCGTGCACACACCACACCAGACAGTCCTGCTTGGAGCAGCAGGTCAAGAGCATTTTGGGGACAGATCCTGGATCAATCCTCAGTGTTTCCTAAGTTCACAGACAGTTTCATAGAAAAGGAAACTGTTTTCGCCATGACTTGTCATAAGATTTCCTCTCTTCGGGTTGCAACACAGACATGGGGGAGCACAGTGATTACGGCAACATTAACCTTTGGCTCAGAGGCTCGAGGTGCAGCGGGAGGGTTTGAGGGGAACGATGAGACACCTAAGTGACAGCAGTGGTTGATAAGGACCACATGGAGCCATCCTCACCTCTGCATGGGAGTTTGGGCTCCTTGGGGCTGGGCAGCCTCTGTCCCCCACCCCCTGCCTCCTGCTTATGTCCTGCAACCAAACAACACATCCCCCAACCAAGACAAATTCAATTCAGGGTCCAAAACTGGGTGTGGGAGACACGAGAATGGGAGACGCAAGGGTGGCACTTGCCATGTCCGAAGCGGCAATGTGGATGTTTTGGCTCCAGGATGGCACCTGGTGTCCATGCTCTCAGCGTTGGCCGTCCTAGCTGGTTGCAGCAGAGGGGGTGACAAGGGTGGTTTTCTAAAGACCTCATCCGGATCTCACTAGGGGAGTTATATTCCCCCCAAAACACATGCTCCTTTGCCAGCATCATCTCTCCCAGTGTCGGCAGGAGGTGAGATGCTGAGGAGGACACCCACTGCCTTCCACCACAGGACTCTTCACTCCCACCCCAACCAGTCCAACCAGTTTGTTCCAGCATCATGAATCCACATGGCTTCTGCTGGGACAGCATTTTCCTGAATAATGAGTGCGATGAACCAACTCTGGGGTGGAGCTCACCTAATACCAGCGTTGGGTGAACCACAGAATCAGATCGGCAACCCTGACACTTGGCTAGGTGGCTCTAATAGGAACAGGAGGGCACCAGAGCCCTTCCAGGCAGATCCTGGAAAGCCATGGCTGTTCCTTGTGATCTTGAATGGATAACAATCACTGAATCATCTGGTTAGAAAAGACCTTTGAGATCATCAAGACCAATCATACCCATCCAAGGGATGGGTGTGCAAATGCAGAGAGAAGCAGAGAAACCCCCACATGGTTTTCTAGTACTGAGGCTATGCAGGCAAAGACCAACAGCTCGAGTGAAACAAAGAAAATAAACCAAGTGAGGACTAAAACCAGCCAGGAAGCTGGTGTTCAACCTACCGAGGCAGAGAGTCACCGATGCGAGAGCAGGGCTGTTTTTTTACCAAACTGCTGCAAATCAGCCAAATTCTTCTTGTTGGAAGCAAGCCTTGTGCCAGGAGAAGTTAAGATCCTGTCCCAGGGCTCAGATCGTCCGTCTCCCAAAGACTGTTGCTCTCCAAGTTATAAATAAACAACTCGTGGATGGAAAACAACAGCCCAGGAGGACGGTGCGCACTGGTGACTCAAGGCCTAGACGTGGAGGCAGTCATTTTCCAAGCACGAGTGCTGCCGCAGTTACCCAGTGCCCTGGGGATATGAAGGCTCTGGTGGGGCCAAGGGGACAGCCTTCTCCTCCTCCACAGCTTCTGCTTCCACCCACAGCCCGTGCACACCCCACTGCACTCAAAACACAACCCATCCCAAGGAGAAGCAAAGCCAGCTGTCCCAGGTGGGACACAGGCTGGTGGCAGGATAGAATGCCTTGGAAATAATTTGGCAAGGGTTAGAGCACAGCCCTGGCTTCTGATGGTGGCTGGACCCTCCACAGTCTAACTTCAGCTCCAACTTCTGATGGTGCCTGGATCCAGACTCTTAGGGTCTGACTTCAGCTCTGGTTTCTGATGGTGGCCGGATCCTCAAAGTCTGACTTTGGCTCCAGTTTCTGATAGCGGCTGGACTTTCACAGTCCGACTCTCGCCCCAGGTTCTGATGGTGGCCAGAACCTCATGGTCTGACTTCAGCTCCAGCTTCTGATGGTGGCTGGACCCTCATGGTCCAACTTCAGCTCTTTCCCTGCGTCCAGCCTGGTGCCACGCAGCACCATCACAATTCCTGTTACAGGTACACAGGCACCACATATGGGATGGGGACCAACCCTCCACCCTCTTCCCATGGAAATGTCCTCCTTGCAGGTGACAAACCTGACAGGGGATGGAAATTACTTGCTCCTGCTGAAACCCTCCAGCTTCTGCTCCCATGGCCCTGGGAGCAGCCAGGGAAGGCAAAGTGGCTGCAGGACTCCCAGCACTGCCCTCGACTCTGTTTCTCCAACACTCAAGAAGAACAATTTCTCACAGCCCATTGCCCACTCTGGCACCAGGACATGACACAATGGAGCCAGCAGAGGTGGCTATGAAAGCCCCAGCGTGTTGTGACAAGATGTTACCATGTTTATGCTCCCAATTACTGCATTATTTTGGATCCCAACACTGGAGTTTCCCCAATGGATTGGTCGAACAGGGCAGCTGGTGGGACGAGGTACTGGAATGAAGGAGGGTGACACAAAGCAGGCATTGCATCTCACCTTCTGCTGGACACCAGACCCGGAGCTTGCTTGCAGCCACAGGTTTTAAGGCGGAAAATGGTATTTATGGGGCACGGAACACAGAGAGGGCTGGTCGGGGGCAGCAAAGCCAGGATGGGGTGAGCAGATCAAGCTTTGGGCCCCTCTGTGATGGGGGCAGTGGGGCCTTCCTGGTCACCAGGGTGCGGGGCATCCACACAGTGCCCCTTATGGCCCCCCCCACCCCATCGCCCTGCACCCCCATCTGCCCCTCATCACCCCCCCATGACACCCCACGGCTCTGAGCCCCTGTCTGCCAACCCATCACCCCCTACCCCCTCCCATGACCCCACACTCCCATCTCCCCCCCACTGCCCCCCACCCCCCACCTGCCCTCATCACCTTGTGCCCTCACGTGCCCCCAATCGCCCCACACTCCTCTCTGCTCCCCCACTGACCTGCACCCCCCGTCTGCCCCTCATCGCCCCCAACCCCCCATCCGCCCCCTCACCATCTGCCCCCTCACTGCCTCGCACCCCCCGTCTGCCCCTCATCGCCCCCCACTGCCCCCACCTCCCATTCCATCTGCCCCCCAACACCAACCCCCTCTCCCACCTGCCCCCATCATCGCCTCCACACCTCCTCTTCCCCCCATCATCCCCAAATCCGACACCCCCCCCCCCCACCCCACCCCCGCTCACCGGCTACGCGCGAACCCGGAAGCGCCGGCCCCGCCGGGTGCGCGCACGCGCCGCTCCGGTGACGTCAGCGCGCAGGAGCGGGGGCGGGGCCAGGGGCGCGGGGGGCGGGGCCAGGGGCGCGGGGGGCGGGGCCAGGGGCGCGGGGGGCGGGGCCAGGGGGGCGGGGGGCGGGGCCGAGGGCGGGTGTGTGCGCGCACGGGCGGTCGGGCCCTCGGCTGCCCCCAGGCGCGGGCACGCGCACACGCGGGCGGGCGAGCAGGCGCGTGCACACGTGGGGGAAGCTGGATCTGCTGGAGGGCAGGGAGGCTCCAAAGGGATCTGAACAGGCTGGACCCGTGGGCTGAGTCCAGTGGCATGAGGCTTAACAAGGCCAAATGCCGGGTCCTGCACTTGGGGCACAACAACCCTGAGCAGCTACAGACTAGGAGAAGTCTGGCTGGAAACTGCCTGGAGGAGAGGGACCTGGGGGTGTTGGTTGACAGCGACTGACCATGAGCCAGCAGTGGCCCAGGTGGCCAAGAAGGCCAATGGCATCTTGGCTTGGATCAGACACGGCGTGGCCAGCAGGTCCAGGGAGGTTCTTCTCCCTCTGGACTTGGCCTTGGTGAGACCGCTCCTCGAATCCTGGGTTCAGTTCTGGGCCCCTCGCCACAAGAAGGATGTTGAGGCTCTGGAACGAGTCCAGAGAAGGGCAACAAAGCTGGGGAAGGGGCTGGAGAGCAGGTCTTATGAGGAGCGTCTGAGAGAGCTGGGGGTGTTTAGCCTGGAGAAGAGGAGGCTGAGGGGAGACCTCATTGCTCTCTCCAACTACCTGAGAGGAGGTTGTGGAGAGGAGGGAGCTGGGCTCTTCTCCCAAGTGACAGGGGACAGGACAAGAGGGAATGGCCTCAAGCTCCACCAGGGGAGGGTTAGGCTGGACATCAGGAAAAAAAATTTTCATGGAAAGGGTCATCAGGCGCTGGCAGAGGCTGCCCAGGGAGACAGTTGAGTCACCACACCTGGAGGTGTTTAAAAGATGGGTGGATGAGGTGCTGAGGGACATGGTTTAGTGGTTGATAGGAATGGCTGTACTCGATGATCCTGTGGGTCTTTTCCAACCTGGTGATTCTGTGATTCTGTGATATGCACACACCACGCACACACGTGCATAGATGCACACACCATGCACACAGGCACACACAAACACACCTGCACGCATACACACACATGCACACACAGTCATGCACACACGCATGCACTGCATAGATATGCACAAATGTTCACATACATGCAAACGCATGCAGACACATTTACACACATGCAAATATGCACATGCAGTCTTGCACACAGACACACATACGCACATGCACACAGACATGCACACATGCACACAGACACACATGTACATGCACGCATACGCACACATACACTGATGCACATACCTACAAAGTCATGGCAGTCAGGAGAAGTCCCTGGTGACTGGAAGAATGTTAACATTATGCCCATTCTTAAAAAGGGTAGCAAAGACGACCCTGGGAACCACTGACCTGTGAGCCTCACCGCTGTGCCTGGGAAAATCATGGAGCAGATCCTCCTAGCAGCTCTGCTAGAGCACATGGAGGGTGGGCAGGTGATTGCTGGCAGCCAGCACGGCTTCACCAGGGGCAAGTCCTGTCTGACCAGCTTAGTGGCTTTCTGTGATGGGGTGACCGCAGCGATGGACATGGGTAAACCAACGGGATGTGATCTATCTGGACTTCGGTAAAGCCTTTGACACGGTCCCCCACAATATCCTTCTCTCTAAATCTGAGAGATACAGATTTAATGGGTGGATGGTTTGGTGGAGAAGAAACTGGTTGGATGGTGATATTCAAAGAGTAGAGGTCAATGGCTCAAAGTCCAGATGGAGATCCTTGACAAGTGGTGTCCCTCAGGGGTCTGTACTGGGACCAGTGCTGTTTAACATCTTCATCAATGATATAGAGAGCGAGATTGAAGGCACCCTCAGCAAGCCTGCAGAGGACACCAAGCTGAGCGGTGCAGTTGCCACATCAGAAGGACAGGATGTCATCCAGAGAGACCTGGACAGGCTGGAGAAGTGGGGCTGTGTGAACATCATGAGGTTCAACAGGGCCAAGGGCAAGGTCCTACACCTCGGTCGAGGCAACCAGTTTCAGTACACGATGGGGGATGATGTGGTTGAGAGCAGCCCAGAGGAGAAGGACTTGGGGTGCTGGTTCATGAGAAGCTTGACATGAGCCAACAATGCGCACCTGCAGCCCAGAAGGCAACTGTATCCTGGGCTGCATCAAAAGAAGCGTGGCCAGCAGGGTGAGGGAGGGGATTCTGCCCCTCTATTCCTCTCTTGTGAGACCTCACCTGGAGTCCTGTGTCCAATTCTGGCGTCCTCAACGTAAGAAGGAGATGGAGCTGTTGGAACGGGTCCAGAGGAGGCTACAAGGATGATCTGAGGGCTGGAGCACCACCCATACGAGGACAGGCTGAAAGAGTTGGGGTTGTTCAGCCTGGAGAAGAGAAGGCTCCAGGGAGATCTTATAGCAACCTTCCAGTACCTGAAAGGGGCTACAAGAAAGCCGGAGAGGGACTGTTTACAAAATCTTGTGGTGATAGGACAATGGGGGATGAGTATAAACTGGAGAGGGGCATATTTAGACTAGACATTAGGAAGAATTTCTTCATGATGAGAGTGGTGAGGCACTGGAACAGGTTGCCAAGGGAAGTTGTGGCTGCCCCATCCCTGGAGGTGTTCAAGGCCAGGCTGGCTGGGGCCTTGGGTATCCTGATCTAGTGGGATGTTCCTGCCTATGGCAGGGGGGTTGGAACTAGAAGATCTTTAAGGTCCCTTCCAACCCTAACTGTTCTGTGATTCTATGATACATGGACACATACATTCACACATACACGCACACATGTGGAACATACACAGTCATGGATGTGCATACGCACATCTACACACATGCACACACATGTACACACATGCTCACACACATGTAAACACATGTACACCCACATGCAGGCATACAAGCACATACATGGCAGGCACATGTGCACAGACACACACACACGGGCGCACGTGTGCACACACATGGGGTGGACACACACAGACACATAGGCAGGATCACCCTACACACATGTACTCACACGCATGCACACACGTGCTCTCACAGCCATGGAAGCAAGGATCGCTGCTCACCCCTCCAGATGAGTGTCCTCCCCATCATCCACTCGTGACCCTCCTGTTGCAGCAACATGCACACACATGTGCACACTTGCAGGCAGCTCTGGATGAAATCCCTGCCTATTTTAAAGCTAATTTCGTAAGAACTTCACAGCCATTACACAAAAACAACAACTTTATCCAACTGCAGGGTGCACAGGGCACTGTTGTCAGCCCCTCACTCCCTTCCTGCAGGAAAGAGCTGCTCCCAGTTGCGAGCTGGGGGCACAGGGATGTCGCCTCCTGGTAGCAGTGCACTCCACACATGGATAGAGGCTGCACAGCTGCTGCACTCAGCATCCACTGCTGCTCCAAGCCCTACAAGAGCTCCCCATCCCTTGTAGCCCCCCTGTTCCCATCCCGCAGGGATGAGCTTTGGGGTAGCCTGAGCACGTGGTCTCCTATCACATCAACATCCAGGCAAGTGGGACCATGGCTCCATCTCTTGGGGTGCTCCAGACCAACAAGGCAGAGGCATCGGATCTCTTGGTAGCTGGATTTTCCACTGATCACAGCTTTTCTGGAGCACTGTGGGCATCCAGCTGGAATAACAACAAGGAAATAACAGCAAGGGAAGAGCATCCAAGGCCATAGGATGAGAGGGAATGGCCTCAAGTTTCACCAGGGCAGGTTCAGATTGGACATCAGGAAAAACTTCTTAAATGAAAGGATTCTCAGTGCTGGTAGAGGCTGCTCGGGGCGGTGGTTGAGTCACCATCTCTGGAGGGGATTAAATGATGGGTGGATAAGATATTTAGGGATATGATTTAGTAGTGGATAGGTACAGCTGGACTTGATCTCCAAGGTCTTTTCCAACTTAGGGATTCTATGATTCTGTGAAATAACGACATTGACAGTTCCTACATCAGAACAAAAGGATGGGGGATGATGTGACTGAGACAAGGAGTTGGGGTGCTGGGGGGGTGAGAAGTTCAACAGGAGCTGGGAATGTGTGCTTGCAGCCTGAAAGTCAAACGTGTCCTGGGCTGCATCCAAAGAAGCGTGGACAGCAGGGTGAGGGAGGGGATTCTGCCCCCCTGCTCCTCTCTCATGAGGCTCCACCTGCAGTCCTCTGCCCAGTTCTGGTATCCCCAACATAAGAAGGAGATGGAACTGTTGGAACAGGGTCCAGAGAAGGCCTAAAAAAATGATCCCAGGGCTGAAGCACCACCCATACAAGGACAGGCTGAGAGAGTTGGGGTTGTTCAGCCTGGAGAAGAGAAGGCACCAGGGAGACCTTGGAGCAGCTTCCAGCACTGAAAGGGGCTCCAGAAAAGCTGAGGAGGGGCTCTTGATCAGGGAGTGCAGGGATAGGATGAGAGGAAGGGTTTTCAGCTGAAAAAGGGGAGATTGAGATGAGGTCTTAGGAAGAAATGTTTTCCTGTGAGGGTGGGGACGCTCTGGCCCAGGTTGCTCAGAGCAGTGGTGGCTGCCCCATCCCTGGAGGGGTTCAAGGCCAGGTTGGATGGGGCTTTGAACAACCGCATCCAGTGGGAGGTGTCCCTGCCCACGGCAGAGGGGTGGAACTGGATGGGATTTGAGTTCCCTTCCAACCCAAACTATTCCATGATTCTATGATTCTAAGAGTGGAAAAACAAGCACATGCATCACCACACTACTTACATTAGGTTGAACTTGTTGAAAATCTCCACCTCCTCCTCCGAAGACTCCTCATCATATATCTCTGCTATGGATTTTGTATGCTGGGAATCAAGGGGTTGATACACGTCTCTAAGCCAATGCAGTCTGGCGTTGCTCACATCTGAGAGGTCCCAGCCCTGGAAAGTACCAGTGAAGTGAAGGATTGGGAAAGGAAGAGCTGGCAATGAGATTTGGATGCAGAGAGTGGACCTGGCGGGTGCTCCCTGCCCTTACCTGCTCCCTAATGTTAATCTTGTCCTTGCACCATCCCTGGGGCATGAGATTCTGAAAGAAGCTGGAAAAGAAAGAGAAAAGAAGGATAAAAAGTGGATGGAGGTGGTGATGGGAGGGAGGCTGCCTGCACCCTGTGTGCTGGGGAAGCAGCTGCTGTGGGACTGAGGCATGTGGCTTTGTGAGCACTGCAAAACTTCTGGGTTTAGAATCATAGAATGGTTTGGGCTGGAAAGGACCTCAAAATCCATCCCACAACATCCCACTGGATGCGGTTGCTCCAAGCCCCATCCAACCTGGCCTTGAACACCTCCAGGGATGGGGCAGCCACCACTGCTCTGAGCAACCTGGGCCAGAGCGTCCCCACCCTCACAGGAAAACATTTCTTCCTAAGATCTCATCTCAATCTCCCCTTTTTCAGCTGAAACCCCTTCCCCTCATCCTATCCCTGCACTCTCTGATCAAGAGCCCCTCCTCAGCTTTTCTGGAGCCCCTTTCAGTACTGGAAGCTGCTGCTCTAATGTCTCCCTGGAGCCTTCTCTTCTTCAGGCTGAACAACCCCAACTCTCTCAGCCTGTCCTTGTATGGGTGGTGCTTCAGCCCTGGGATCATTTTTTTAGGCCTTCTCTGGACCCGTTCCAACAGTTCGATCTCCTTCTTATGTCGGGGATACCAGAACTGGGCAGAGGACTGCAGGTGGAGCCTCATGAGAGAGGAGCAGGGGGGCAGAATCCCCTCCCTCACCCTGCTGTCCACACTTCTTTGGATGCAACCCAGGACCCACTTGACTTCTGGGCTGTGAGCATGCTTTGCATATTGCCAGCTTATGTTGAGGTTCTCATCCATCATTTAGCAGCGTAAAGGCAAGGAAAAAGGCTTTGATGCATCCTGCCCCCAGAATTCCCCAGAATAGTTCCCAGTGCCTAAGCAGAGCGGCGTGGCCAGGGCACCTGGGGATTCGGTGCTGTTCAGACTGCTTGTGGCACAGTGCAGGGCATAATTACCATCTCCGGTGGGATTTTCTGGAGCTTCGGGCTCGGGAATTGGCTGCAGTTTTTTTGGAGCAAACCTGAGGATGGAGAGGGAGAGTCATAACAGTATTTTCTTGTCATACTCTGCAAAGCAAGGGAAGCCAATAGGTTCTCCCTCCAGCCCAGCCCTTTCTCTACAGGTGCAAACTTGTGCCAGCAGTTGTGTTTTTAGAAAGATCCCAAACTCCCTGTTTTCCCTGCCTCCCGAATGACCTGAACTCCCAGAGCTCTCTTAATCTCAGCACTGTTTATGTCTGCCTTCGTTATCTGCACAGGGTACTTCCCTCCTGTTTAACCCTGGTTTGAAACATGATGGGAGGCTTTGAAAGAAATATTTTTATTTTTTTTTCCCAAGGAGAAGGGCCTCAAAGGGAGTTTGAAACTCCATGGGCAGGCTGGGTCCTCTCCCCTGCCTGTCTCTGCCCTGACCCACGTGGAGCTGTGGCACCTTGCACAAGGACTTGATTTTGGCAAGAGGGAAGGGAGCAGGGGAATTGCTGCATGGCTGGAAGTAGTCGGTGTAGGCAGGAAAGTGGGAGAAGGTCAAGAGAAGAACCTGGGAGGTGACACTACAGGGACAGGGACTGCAGGACTAAACTCAGAGAGGCTGGGATGAGTGGGAGCCCCAGCCCCACTCAAGGAAGCTGCCAGGGAAGCTGAAAGCAGAGCTGTGGACAGGTCATGAGAGATACCCCCTCACAAGTAGGCTTGAACCCGCGCTGAGCTGTATGAAGGCTGTGACAAGGTCCAAGGCTGGAAAAACATCTCCTGTGCTAAACCATGGACATTCACATCAGCACTTCAGAGCTCATAAACTGTGTGGGGAGGCATCGCCCCATCCTGCTGCGCTCTATCTACAAGACTTGACTGGCAGCTGTCTGTCAAAGGGGTTATTGGCTTACCTTGAGGAGATAAATGGCCACAAAGTTAATTGGGATGATGACAGAGATGAGTATCACCAGCAGGAGCCTGTTGCCGGAGATCCACTCTGGTTTCCACTGGGAGAAAAAGAGAGTAAATCAGGAGGGCAGAGAAGGTTGCTCCTTCCATTCCTTGTTCAGAAGGATGCATCCAGCAACGACCACCATCTATAATCTGGGGGTTGGAACTGGATGACCTTTAAGGTCCCTTTCAACTCAAACCATTCTACGATTACATGATTCTCCTACCTTTTCTCCATGTTTCCTGCCTGCCTTCTTGGCCTGGGCCACACCATTGGGAATATTCCCTTCCAGGGGACACTGGTCCGCTAGAGCAGAGGCTCCCTGGTCGTCTTGCCTCTTGCTGAGCAGCTTTATGAGCAGCTCCGTCTTCGAGACTAGCTTTGTGCAGGCTGGCCAGAGCTCAGACAAGCTGCAGTCCAGCCTCAGGGCTCGCCTCACGTGGGCAATGAACATCGGCAAGGCTTTGTCTGGGATAACCAAGTATAGGTGATGATTTGCTTTGGTTTCAAAGAGGTCTCCTTGAACCAGCGCACTGTCTGGGCTGTTGGAGCTCCCTGGTTTATTGAGGAAACTGGATCCTTCCTCTTGTTGCCTCCAGTGTGTTTCTGCCATCCAAGGAACTGCTTGTAGATGCCCACCTAGAGAGGGGTCCTTGTCTCCACCTGTGTTCTCCAGTGTGCTTCTTGCAGCAGAGGGGATGTTGTTAACCAGCAGGTTAAAGAAAAAATGCCCTTTTGTGTTTAGCCTCTGCTCTGCTTTACTTTGTGTTGGTGTGGGCTCTTCCCCTGGATTCCCATTGCCAAGCATCTTGTGGAAGATGCTTTTACTCAGATGCGGGCTATTGCCCTCCTTGGGCTTTCTGTGAGTCCAGACATGGTCCTTCCTTGGAGATGGTGCTCCCTCTACTCCTACATCCTCCACATCCTCCAGCCCATATGTTTTCTTCCGCTGATCCACAGCATCAGAGTAACTTTGAATCTTAAAATGAGAGGCCTCTGCTGGGGAGTGTGAAAGGGAGTGTTTTGAAGGAGATGTGGATATCTTGTGATGGCTGAAGATGAAGACGTTGTCAGTGGGGTTTGACCTGCCAGCTGCTGCCCGGGAGTTTGATGCTGCCTGGTTCAAACCTGGCTTTTGCACCCGGCCCTGGATTGTCTCTCCCTGCATTGCTGGGATCTCATGCACCTTGTGCCTCTCTGTGGGAGGTGCTTGCAGGGGTGAGATAGTGTTTTTCACAGTCATGATGCTTTTAGTCTTGTGCAGCTTCTTCTTGAGGTCAGCTACTAGAGCCTTTGCTAGAAAATAGAGTTTTCTTATCTCACTTTCACTGGTCCAGCTTATGTGCTGGATGCTGTGCAGCTTCAGCATCAGCTCCTTGTTGGTTTTGCCTTCCTGCCTGGAGAGGTGCTGAGGGGAAGAGGAATGTGTTCTGGAAACAGAATAATTTGGATTACTGAGACCACTATCAGTCAGGCTTAGGGCAACCACAAGTGTTATGGTTTCATGGTCTCCAGGTGAAGGATTCTTGGGTTTAAGGTTCACTATCATCCTGGCATTCAGTTCTCTGGACTGTACCGCTTCCATTATTTCTCCTCGTGTCTCTGCTAGCGGATCTGTGCAAGCTGTAAAACACCAAGAGAACAGATCAGTGACTCAGCATCATGAGAGGGTTTCTGCCAAAATACATCAAAGGTTTACCCCGAGCAGCAGGCGCTCGTCTTCAAGACAAGGAAGTATGCAAATCCACTGAATGGTGAATGTGCTACAGATGGGGAAAGTCTTGTTAAATCAATCAGATTATCTCATTGGGGCAGAACAGACAGAGTTTACAGTTCTGGTGTCTCCTGGGGCTCTGTTTGGATTGGTGGGAAACATCCCGGGGGAGCGGGCTTGCTGTTGGAGAATCCCTCCTGGCTCAATATGAAGCCAGTTTTGAGTTGCAAAAATCACCAAAAGGCCTTTAAACACAGAGTGACTGTGGAAAGCAGAATATCTTGATTGGCTGCATTGAAAGAAGCACAGCCAGCAGGTCAAGGGAAGTGATTCTGCCCCTCTATTCCTCTCTTGTGAGACCTCATCTGGAGTATGGTGTCCAATTTTGGAATCCTCAATGGAAGAAGGAGATGGAGCTGTTGGAACGGGTCCAGAGGAGGCTACAAGGATGATTCGAGGGCTGGAGCACCTTCCATACGAGGACAGGCTGAGAGAGTTGGGGTTGTTCAGCCTAGAGAAGAGAAGGCTCTGAGGAGAAGTTATAGTGATCTTCCAGTACCTGAAGAGGGCTACAAGAAAGCTGGGGAGGAACTATTTACAAACACCTGGAGTGACAGGACTAGGGGCAATGGCTTTAAATTGTAGAGGGCAGATTTAGGCTAGACGGATGAATTTCTTCATGATGAGAGTGGTGAGGCACTGGAACAGGTTCCCAAGGGAAGTTGTGGCTGCCCCATCCCTGGAGGTGTTCAAGGCCAAGTTGGATGGGGCCTTGGGCAGCCTGATCTAGTGGGACGTATCCCTGCCCATGGCGGGGGGGTGGAACTAGAAGATCTTTAAGGCCCCTTCCAACTCAAACCATTCTGTGATTCCATGATTCTCTGCTGGTGGATGTAGCTCCCATTTCCCAGGCTTAGGAGAAGTGGAAGATGTGGGGATATGGAACACAAACAGCCCAGGAGAGCTCCTGGCCTGGCATGCAAAGAGCACGTGCTGAGTCTGTAGAACTTGGATAAGTCTTGAAGAGTTCTACACTAAGGCTATCAATACTATCTTATCTCTAATTCTGCTTTGCAGATAGCTTCATGCCAGAGGCAGGGTGACATGGTCAAGAGTATTTAGAAATTGCAAGAGTATTTAGGCCTTTTTTTCCCCTGCTAAAATGGTAGGAAATTGGATACATAAAGACCTTTGAGTCTCTAGCCCTAAATGGCTTAGCAGCTTGTCTTCCCTGGGCTTGTGACAGGATTAGGCTCACTTGTCCACATCGAATTTGAAAACAAGTTACTTGAGGACCTTGGAAACCTTACTGTACCTATTTGCAGAAATCCAGCTTGTCTCTCCTTTGAGTGGGATGATGTTTACCCTGTGCAAAGATTGAGCAGGACAGCTCATTGCTCACGCTGCAAAGGCTAACAAGATAGTAACCATGCTTGGTGTTCACCTGATGCTCTGTGAAGGAGATTGAGGTTACTGTCCTCTCTCCTACATGTGGAGAGTGAGGTTGCAGAGAGACCAGGCAATTTTCTGAGGTCATCCAGGCAGTTTTTGGAGCCTGCATGTCTCAAGTCTCCACCAACACACTGTGTTACAGGAGGTTTCTGCAGAGCCTGCGTGGATGCCTCCATTCTTGGTGACAGCTCCTGGGGTTTCCATCATGGGTGGCAGGTTTGAGGAGCAGCTTAGCATTTGCCACCTTGCTAGAAGTTCCAGCAAACACTGCTGGAACCTTTGGCTATGCCTGTGCTGGACCCCTCTCACCACTGAGCCGAGGTATGGCGGCACTGGAATGGCTCAGGAGGTTGTCAGGGGAAATCTGGGGTCTTATGAGTAGATGATGCCTTCCAGCACTTGGGAACACTACTGGGCATGCATGATTTCCTTGGCTGGATGCACTGTGTGGATTGGAAGCACGTGTGTTTGTTCAGCTCAATGAGCTATTTCTTCTCAAGATAGTATTTGACACAGAAGATAGGTGTAATCACAGAAGATAGGTGTAATGCTGGTAACATTTCAACCCTTGTTTTTCCCAAGTCATGTGCTTAAAGGGGAACTTCTTGTGCCTGTGGCTCAAAGAGCACAATCTGAGGCTCAGGTCTCACCTGAGCTGCCTGCAGTGGCCTTTGGACTGATTTAAAGCCCTCACAGGGATGAAGCTCCTCTAGGGTCTGCCCAGATTTAGTGTCTAAGAATGGTGAGGAGACCCAAGGATGGGCTGATGATGGGCTTGATACCATCAAGGTGGCCAACACTGCCTGGGAACCCACACAAAATGGGGCTATGCTACAGCATCTTCTAAAGCTAGAGGAAACCAAGCAGGTTTGACGTGTACATTGACATTGCGGGGAAGCCTACCATACTGGGGAGCACTGGCAGTGCACAGGTTCTTGCAGTGGAACTCGATGGTCCTGCATGGGGCTTCAGTGGTGAGTTTCTTCTGGCAGAGGCAGCAAGCCGTATCACTGGGCAGTTCACTAAAAATAAGAGGTTACTGGAGAAAAACTCAGCACCTCAATCCATGTTTCTGAGTCAAACTTGGCTAACACACAGATAATGCATCACGGTTTTGCTCCTATTTCTTCTACAGCTCTGGAAAACTTCCCCCCACCCTCAGTCCTGATAGACAAATATGTTCTTTTAATAGAATAACATGTTCTTCTGGCCAGAGGAGTCATGGATGCCCCACCCCGGAACCATTCAAGGTCAGGTTGGATGAGGCTTTGAGCAACCTGATGGAGTTGAAGATGATCCAGGGGTTGGACAGGATGGGCTTTAAAGGTCCCCTCCAACCCAAACCATTCTGTGATTCTATGATTCTAATTTCTAAGAGAGGTTTTGAGTAGAAGATGGGATTCTCCATCGGCATCAAAATATTGATTTGACCTTTGAAAATGGAACTGGCCCCAAAATACAATTTGAAACAGAAATGCACCCCAACTTGATTTAAGATTTTCCATTGAAAAACTTGGAACATGTGATCTAAAAGGTGAAATTCTGTTTCTTAGCAGGAGAGTTGGGGGGCTCAGAAGCAAATAGCAATCCTTAAGCTTCCTGGGGTTATTCTGATTTAGTGGCAGGTGGATTTATTTCCCAAGCAGACCCCTTGTTTCAGCAATTATGATGTGCTGGTGGCTGGGACCCAGCCCCCACGTACTCACAGTGTTTCCAAGCTGACTGTTGTCTGGAGGAGCATGAGCAATGCCTGTTGAGTCACTTGTGTTGCACCCAGGTCTCTGAAAGGATTTGAAAACCACGTTAAACTTTCAGTCAGTGTTACCAGAACTCTGCTCTGAGAACAAGCCCAGATCCCCAATTATGGTGGTGTTCACAGAGGGATCTACTTACACTTAATTGAATTGATTACCTACACTTAACAGAATTGATTCAAACCCCTATTGTCTTTCTGCTTTGATCTTCTCCTGACTATGGGGTCTGAATCAGGAGGGGATCCTGCGGATGTTGTGGAGGGACATGTCTGAGGGCAGGAGCACCTCCTGTACAAGGACAGCCTGAGAGGAGTTGGGGTTGTTCAGCCTGGAGAAGAGAAGGCTTCGGGGAGACCTTAGAGTAGCTTCCAGTACTAAAAGAGGCTGCAGGAAAGCTGGAAAGGGACTCTTGATCAGGGAGTGCAGGGACAGGATGAGGGGGAACAGTTTTCAGCTGAAAGAGGGGGACTGAGATGAGATCTGTTTTCCTGAGAGGGTGGCCCAGGTTGCTCAGAGAAGTGGTGGCTGCCTTATCCTTGGAGGTGTTCAAGGCCAGGTTGGATGGAAAGCAACTGGATTCAGTGGGAGTTGTCCCTGCCCATGGCAGGAGGGTGGAACTGGATGGGTTTTGAGGTCCTTTCCAACCCAAAGCATTCTGTGATTGTGTGAAACGGAAAGGATTCACTGGCTCAAAGCCCTCCTCCTGCTCTCCCATGAGTGCAGCTCAGTCCTTCTAAGCCCAAGAGAACTTCTCATCCAAGGAAGCAAATCCACTGTGACCTCAAAAGGAGAATTTACAACAGTGAAAAGAGTAAATTTGCTGAGCAGAACTCAAAGGGTATCTGGGGGACAGCAGAGTTTGGAGCAGGAAGGGTCTCTGCAAAAAGCCCAGACGTCTTCCTCCCTGAGGAGACACACAGTTGTGAACAGGAACCATAGGATGCTGCGAATCAACATGGAACATCTCCTGCCTGGAGCTGTGTCAAGATAGCAGGATGGGGATGCAGAGTGGGCAGGAGCCCCAGAGTGCTGGCATGAGCGCCCCATGGAGCTGCTGGATCCCACCTACTCAGACCTCAAGCGGATTAGAGGCATTCCCAACCCTTCAGGCCACTCCATGGCCCCAGACCTGCATGGCCTCCAGTTCTTTAAAGTTTGTGACCCATCTCTTTGGTTGCTTTGCAGCTGGGGACTCACTAGAACTGCTTGGCTTTTGCCTCACTGGGGTTAATTGTGCCTCTGGCAGAAGGTGTGGAGAATAGTGAGATTGGCTATGGGATTTCTGCTTTTCTGACAACAAGGTGCTTGAGAGAAACAAAGACTTGTATTAATCTGGTAAAAATGAGTCAATACTTACAGATATTTGATTGAAGGCAGCTTGAAGAATGATGTATCGTCAATAATGGACAGGGGGTTATGACTCAGGATCCTGAAAAAAAATAAGACAAGACAAGGCTGTGAGTAGGTGATGGGAAGGATGTGAGCCGTGTGGGCAGGGGGACAAGGGGACAGCATGCCCATACATCCTCATACATACGAAGTCCCATGAGACTAGAAAGCCAAGCTGAACGGGCCCTGTGCAGCAGGCACTGGAGAAATGGGAGGTGGTTGAAAAAACTTACTGCAGAGTGAAACCCCGCAGTGGTTCCTGAACTGTATAAACACAGTTAAATCAAAACGGATTTCCACTAGATCATGGCATAGTACTTCTGTGAATGACTTCTCCCTCTTTGCCAGGCTTCACATTTCTACCCTCAGAATAGCAGAGAGGCCCAGAGAGAGTTGTGCCTGTTGGATCTGACATGGAATTACACTGATTTCCCCTATCCAGGCTGTTTGAGTGGGGTAAAGAGATTTATGGTGGGTAAGGATCCAGCCCATTTTTTATGGATGGCAGATGTGGATTTGGCTGAGTGATTTTTACTTGGACCTCCCCAAAGAATTTCCTTTCAAGTGGAGAACAAACAGAGGAAATTTCAGCCCGAAGATAAAAACTTGGCTCAGTGCTATGTGCCTGAGGAAGGGCCTGGGATGAAGGCTGGAGGCAGGAACAGATGCTGATGGGCTGGTTCACACAATACATCTGGCACTGATTATCTCCAGCTCAAAAGAGCAAAAGCCCAGAAGTGCTTCTTCTGGAAAACACACCACCTCTTTCTTTCCTCCTCAGCTCACATCATCTCTGTCAGGGCTTCACCACTCTGTCAGTAAAAAAATTTTCCGTAATTTCCAATCTAAGCCCCCCACCCAGGGGCAACTTGAGGCCATTTCCTCTCATCCTATCACTTGTTACTTGGGAGGAGAGACCAGCACCCACATGGCTTCAGCCTCCTTTCCAGAAGCTGGACAGAGCGATGAGATCTCCCTTCAGCCTCCTCTTCACCAGGTTAAACAGCCCCAGGTCCCTCAGCTGCTCCCAGAACCCCTGGGCTCCAGCCCCCTCCCCCAGCTCTGTTCCCTTCTCTGGGTGCACTCCAGCCCCTCAATGTCTTCTCTGGAGTGAGGGGCCCAAAACTGAACCCAGGATTCAAGGTGTGACCTTACCAATGTTAAGCACAGAGGAAGGATTCCTTCCCTGCTCCTGCTGGCCACACCATGGCTGATTCAAGCCAGGTTGCTGTTGGCTGCCTTGGCCATCTGGACCATTGCTGGCTCACATCCTTTTTCACCAGGCAGCTTTCCAGCTGCACTTCCCCAATCCTGGAGAGTTTCTTACCTATCCCGTCAAGCTCCCACTGCTGCTGTGTAAACCTGATGCTGGTTCAAGGAAGCCACAGAGAAGATGGGCTAGGAGTAAGTGGCTTCATGCTGCAGGTTCTTAGTGAATCCTGGCTGATATCTATAGTGGGATTCAGTACCTAACAGAGAGCAAATGTGCTCTTCCTCACTGTCCTGGTGGAGACCTGCTCTGAGCTGCCTTTAGACTCCATTACACTTACAGCTTCTGCAAAAACTGCATCCCATGCCATGCCTGGAAAGTGCTGTTCCGGATCTGCGTGATGAGATTTCGTCCAAGATTTCTGAGGAAAAAGATCACAGAGATGAGTTGAGTCTGCCCCACAGGAAGTGGTAGAGAAGCAGCATTGATTTGTAGGAAAAATGCAAATCCAAGTTAGAACAGGGAGGAAACTCCCACTTTCTCATTTCTTTTAACCTGTCAAGGAGAGGAAATGAAGTGCACATGTGCTCAATCTATTTCTGGTCCAGGATACAGCAAGCCTTCAAGACTTGGCTTCTGTTATGGCTGCATTTGGACAACCAGGCTCTGATCTCTCATCCTGTTGTGGGTCACCCAGCCATCCATGTTGCTCTCTCCTGCTCAATCTTTTAGCAGGAGAAATGTAGTCATTGTTCTAAAAATAACAGGCACATTTTCTAGCACAAAAAAAAAGGTTATAAAGGCAAGTAAATACACTAGAAAGAAACTTTTTAAACTCACATAAGCTGCACAAAAGGAAGTGACTCAAATGCGTGTTCCTCAACTGACAGGATTTTATTGTAAGATAAATCCCTGTTAAAATTAGAACACAAAATGTTAATTCCATTTGCACTGACATGTTTATTTTCATTTGCTTTGACACTGGCAGCACATGTGTTACACGGCTCTGATTTCACGCTGTGTTTCTATTTGATATGAGCTCGCAGTGGTGTGTAACCTCTGATAACCCTCCTGACCGGAGGTGGCTTTCAGCTCAGTGATTTTTTTTTTCCTAGTTCTGATCGCATCAGAATTATTTTAGACCCTTATCTTCCTCTTTGATAATGGAAAAGATTCTTTATGCAGGTGCAGTTCCGCAGCTGAGGATGCATTTGCATGGACCACATTGAGAAGAGAAGGCTGTGGAGAGACCTTAGAGCAGCCTCCCCATATTGAAAGGGGCTGCAGGAAAGCTGGGCAGGGGCTCTTGATCAGGGAGGATGAGTGGGGAGTTTTAAGCTGAAAGAGGGGAGATTAAGATGAGACCTTGGGAAATGTTTTCCTGTGAGGGTGAGGAGGCCCTGGCCCAGGCTGCCCAGAGAAATGGTGGCTGCTCCACCCCTGGAGGGGTTCAAGGCCAGGTTGGATGGGGCTTGGAGCAACTGGATCCAGTGGGAGGTGTCCCTGCCCGTGGCGGGGTGGGGGTAGTGGTACTGGGTGGTCTTTAAGGTCCCTTCCAACCCAAACCATTCTATGATCCGTCCCAAACTGACTCATTTAGCCTGCAATCCACATCCCTTTCTGCTTTTAAGCTCCCAGATCCTTCTTTTCTATGATGTAGGACACACTTACCTGCTAGAATAATCCAAAGAAGGGGACCTAGTGTGGGCTGTGGACCCCAGCACCAGCACTACCTTGTTTTCCATCATTCCCCAGCACTGAGATTAGGCTGAAATGCAGCCCTGAAGCTGGGGCCCCATGGGAGCAGCTACAGAAGGGCCAAGACCACCCTGGACTTGGTTCCTTTCAGGTCAACGCAAGTACTAGAAAATACAACCCCACCCTTTTTGTGGGAAATATGTGAGCAAGTAAGGACCACATTTAATAAATGACTAGAAATGAAAGCAGTGATGGAGATACTTAAGTGATCTAGAGACATGAGCAACAGAGGGGATTTAGGGACACCTCTCCCTGTCCTCATTTCAGCTTCTCTCATAATAGGGAAGTGGATCCCAAAACATAACCTTCATGAGCCAACTCCAAGCCAGGGCTTCCCTTGCTGTCAGCTTTTTCACACCATAATGTTTTTATCTTTGACATGAGGTCTGTGTTGAGACATAAGGGTACCCATGTCTCCTCTGAGGCTCAGGTAATCTGGGCTCTGACCATTAATGCTCTGAGCCTCTGTGTTGGGATTTATTTCTACTTCTTAGCCTTTAGGATAAGAAAAAAAAGCACGACAGCGACCAAGCAGAGGACAGCAACCAGAGCAAGATTTTGCTGTTCTTGTTTCACACTTCCTTTGCCTGCACCATGCAGGAAACCCCAAAATAAGTGAAGAACTGAACATCAAGGACAAAAATACCCCTAATGCTCTTCTGCCCCCTTCCACAGTGTTAGAAAGAGACCACTTGTTGCAATTTCATGTGACATGTGGATGTAGATGCACATTTCTTTCTCCTCTGAGAATGGGGACTCCGCTGGGTACGGCCCTGAGGAACCTCATTGACTTTTAATAGTAAAAAACCCCTGCTAGCTTTGAGGTTCACCTTGCTCGGAGCTGGAAGCTGAAGCAAAGACCTCCCAAGCCCAGGGATTCCAGCAGAAAAAGGGACAGTGCAGGCTTCTGGCAGCAGGGGCCCAGGTGTCCAAGAAGGCCAGTGGTATCTGGCTTGTAACAGAAAGAGTGTGGCCAGAAGGAGCAGAGAAGCGATAGTACCCCTGTGCTGGTGAGGCTGCACCTCAAATTCTGGGTCCAGTTTTGGGCTCCTCACACCAAGAAGGACATTGAGGGGCTGAAGCAGGTCCAGAGAAAGGAATGGAGTTGGGGAAGGGACTATAGAACAAGGGTTATAAGGAGCAGCTGAGGGAACTGGAGTTGTTTAGCCTAGAGAAGAGGAGGTTGAGGGGAAATCTCATCCCTCTCTACAGATGCCTGAAAGGAGGTGGTAGCAAGGGGGATGCTGGTCTCTTCTCCCAGGCAACAAGTGATAGGATTAGAGGAAATGACCTCATGTTCCCCCTGGGCAGGATTAGATTGGATATCAGGAAAAATTTCTTTGCAGAAAGGGTTCTCAGGTCCTGGCAGCAGCTGCCCAGGGCACTGCTGGAGTCTCCATCCTTGGAGGTATTTAAGAGACAGGCAGATGAGGTGCTCTGGGATGGTTTAGTACTGGCCAGTATGGTTGGACTCAATGATCTCAAAGGTCTTTTCCAACTGAACAGTTCTATGATTTTATGATTCTTCTATTTCCATCTGGGACAGCCACCATAGAGGCTATCCCAGGATCATCAAGAGCAAGGCTCTCTGCCTTCACCACAGCAGAGATCTTTCCACCTAGCAGAAGTAAAGCATACATGGGTTTTGCCTTGTTTAGGTGGTTCTCACCCCAAAAGTGTTGGTCCTCAGATAAGCAGAGCAGGAGGTCACTGTTAGCTTGGGTTTGATTAGAAGTCATCCAATATCTGTAGGAAAGGGCAGAAGCCCCCTCCTCTTGGTTGGATTTGGGGAAATTAAAGTTGCAGCATGCCCTTAAGGAATCCTCCCACCAGGCACTATTGCAGCACCAAGACACCCTGCTTTGCTCTGGTCATGGCCTGAAACTGAGGAGGAATAAAGCACACCAGCACGGGGGTGGGTTGAGCAGCCAGGTCCCAAGGGAGGGTGAGGTATAAGCCCACCACCGTGGGCAGGAGGCAGTACCTACAGGTGCTTCAGCAGGAGCAGACCTTCCAGTGAATGCCTCTTCACTGCCTGCAGATCATTGTCCTGGAGGATTCTGAAATGAGACAAATGGACATTTACTGTCACATTAGGTGTTCTCCAGGAGGAGATGGAAAAGGGGAAAATTTCCTGCAGTAGCTTTACTAAAACATCTCTTCAATGCGCTACAGGGATCATCATTGCAGGAGCAGGTACTCGCTCCTGGGCTGCGGAAGTAAACTATAGCCTGATCATGCATTAAGCAGGCAGAGGGATGGTCCAGTAGGATGGAAGGGACACAGCTTAGCATTCATTTTTTCCTGTCACGGTGGGGAGGCCCTGGCCCAGGGTGCCCAGAGAATCCATGGCTGCCCCATCCCTGGAAGGGTTCAAGGCCAGGTTGGATGGGGCTTTGAGCAACCTGATCAAGTGGGAGGTGTCCCTGCCCATGGCAGGGGTGGGACTGGATGGATTTTAAGGTCCCTTCCAACCCAAATCATTCTATGATTCTATAATTCCTTGTGATCTCAGGAAGCCCTGGGGATTCACCCCCTTCCTTGCTGAGCAGCTCAGCTTTGAATTCAGATGGAAATGCTTTGTGTCAGTGTTCTCAAAATTAGAGAATCATTAGGTTGGAAATGACCTCTGAGATCATCAACTCCAACTGTACCTGTCCCCTACTAAACCGTGTCCTCAAGCACCTCATCTGCCCATCTTTTAAACACCTCCAGGGATGAGGGCTCAACCACCTCCCTGGGCAGCCTCTGTCAGTGCTTGTGAACCCTTCATGCCCTTGGCTCAAAAACCAGACCAAAAGGATTAGGGATGTGATTTAGTAGAGGACAGGTACATTTGGACTAGATGATCTCAAAGGTCTTTTCTGACCTAGGGATTCTATGATGATTCTATGATGAAAATACCTGAACTCCTCAGATTTAAAATGCTGGTAGATACTCACAAGTACTCAGTCCATGGGTGTTCTCTCCACACTTGTTTCTCGATGGAAGAAATTGCATTGCCGGTGAAATCTCTGCAAGGAAACAGTTGATGCAGTCACCCCTTGGGAACCTCTTTCCCTGCAAATTTGGCTGCTGAGGCCGAAACTGAGTTTGCCCAGTGAGGCAACATTGTGGCCAGGAGCAGCATCACGAGCCCCCTGACACCAAGATGTCCCAGGAGGGATGATTGGGACCAAGAAACTGAGCAGGGCAAGATGCAGGGGGCCCTCCTGTACTCACAGGATGGAGAGTGCCCGGTGATGGGCAGCCAGGGCCACGGTGTCCAGGGCAGCATGGCTGCAATCCAGCAGCTGCTGGTGGCAGCGGCAGGGTTGTGGGCAAAGAACCCTGGACTGCCCTGGCTGCAGAGTTGCTACCAGCAGCAGCAGCAGCAGGACTGGGCAGCCAGGCTGGGACGGGGCCATGGTGGAGTGTGTCTGGTTGGCGTTGCCGGGCAACGTAGCCCTGGATACTGCAGCCCCTTGCAGCCCCTCGCCTGTGATCACAGAGTGGGCTTGGGGTCTCTCCACCATCGAAGAATGACACAGAGCTGTGACAAATGGAGTTAAATCCAGTTGGAGGCTGGTCACAAGTGGTGTCCCCACGGCTCAGTTTTGGGTCCAGTCCTGTTCAACGTCTTCATCCATGATCTGGATTGAGGGAATCGAGTGCATCCTCAGTAAGTTCATGGATGACATGAAGCTGGGCAGGAGTATCAATCTACCTGAGGGTAAGCAAGCTCTGCAGAGGGATCCGCGCAGGCTGGATCCATGGGCTGAGACCAATGGGATGAGTTTCAACCACAGAGGGACACTCCTTTCCTTCAGCATCCCCTGTGTGAAACACTGTTTCTTGCTTCTCATTTGGATTTCTTCAAATCCAGCCTTCAGCCACCAGACCTCATTTCACCTTGGTCTTCCCAGTTAAGAAGCTCACTCAGTATCAAATCTCTTCTGGATCAAATGACTACTTTCCCCTCTTTTCTGTTAAATCAAGCAGGCCATGCTCTTCTCTTTTCCAGGAGGATCTCAAAGTGGTCCTGTGGTTCTTCCCTGAGCTCTCCTATTTTTCAATCATCTTTTTTCCAACAACAGAGGACAAAGTCCCAAGTAGGCATTTGTTATCAAAAAAGCATTCCCCAGCCACTGCACAACCTTAGGGTTTGGGGAGCCTGATGCCCCATCCCACTGCTTGTTGAGTCATCACAGTTACAAAATTTTACTTAATTTAATAAAAAAACTATTAAAAAGAATCTTTGCTTTACATAGTGACAATGGCCCAACTACTTGCAGTTGGGGCTCAGCCCATGTGGCTCAACCCATTATGGAGTCATAGGAAGGGCATGAAGCAAGTCCAGAGGAGGCCATGGAGATGATCCCAGGGCTGGAGCTCCTCCCATATGAGGACAGTCTGGGAGAGTTGGGGTTGTTCAGCCTGGAAAAGGCTCCAGGGAGACCTTACAGCAGTTTCCAGTACAGGAAAGGGGCTCCAGGAAAGCTGGGGAGTGGCAGGGATAGGACAAGGGGGAACAGTTTTCAGCTGAAAGAGGGGAGATTGAGATGAGATCTTGGGAAGAAATGTTTTGCTGTGAGGGTAGGGAGGCCCTGGCCCAGGTTGCCCAGAACTGTGGCGGCCCCATTCCTGAAGGTGTTCAAGGCCAGGTTGGATGGGGCTTGGAACAACCACATCCAGTGGGAGGTGTCCCTGCACGTGGCAGGGGGTTGAAACTGGATTGGCTTTAAGGTCCCTTCCAACCCAAACCATTCTATGGCTTTATGATTATTACAAGACTTAGATTTACTACTTTAAGAGACATTTCTCTTTGAGAAATTCCCTTTTCCTGTGCTCGTGCAGGTATGTGCAAGCACCACAGCTACTCCTGCTGGTAACCTATCTCCTTCTGCTGTCTCCGGCTTTCTACTGTAGAACCTGTGCAGGCTCTTGCAGGGAGGTCTTCCTGCTTTTCTGTTTCTATAAGTGCTATGCACATCTGTTATGCTGTCTAAATAATAATAGTGCAGCTAAACTGGCTTCCATTTATAGCTGACCTGGATAAGTTGACAGGAAAACACTTCCTCTCCAAAACCAGCATATATTTTTGGCTTAATTTTAGTAACACTGAGTTTATTGCCCATTTATTTCACTGTTACGTACCTGGGGAAACAGAAAACATTGGCTATGACGCACATGCCATGTCACAGCGTTAGGCTGCCCTTCCTAATCAAACACTGCAGAACACTTTTCAAACAAAGAGTGCAGCACTAATTAGATGGCATCTTCCAGCTAGGGAGCTCCTCATCAAAAGTGAGATCAGACAACACTTCTTCTTCGAAGTCAGGCTGTTCCAAGGACAATTCATTGACCTGGGAAGACAAATTAAGAGTAAACTTCATTCTATACAACATATTTTAGCTTCATCCCTCTGCACCTGGAAACAATATATTTTTATCACATTCAAGAGAGCCTCCTTGTAATTTACCAACTCAGGAACATTTCTGATTTGGAAAGGCTTACCAAGACCACAAGTCAATGAACCAAAAAGAACAGTTCTCCTCCAAAGCAAGTCCTTCCAAATTCCTGCCTGTCCCTCTTCCTATCAGGCTGGAAGGTGCGGAGAGTGCACCAAATCACCTCTCCCAGATCTCACAGGGAAGTGAGAGGGGAGGAGAGGGATGACTTCTGATAAAATATAGATTGGAGAAGCAGCAGGCTTTCTGTTTCAATTCACTGCTCAGTGCTCTTATGGTCACTGCATGTTAGGTCTGTTCTCTGCAGGTTTTAGAGAGGTCAAACAGAAGGGGCTGTACAGAGGAAAAGGCAGAGAGAGAACAAACCAGCAGAAATTTCAGCTTCTCAACTGATAAAACAAAAATCTGATGGACATTTGTTACTTCCTGCACGCTAAAACGCTCCTGTTTTACTGCTGCTCTTCAGTAAGACCGTTCTGCTGGTAGACAGCAGGTGACTCAGTGTCATCAAATGGAATAACATGTCACAACGCTCCTGAGACACTTCCTCCATGCAACTGCAGGAAGTTTGATGCTGCTGATGCATCATGTGAGAGTGACGATTGCAAGGAATGTTCTATCAGCGATCTCCCCTGGTAAGCAGCAGTGTTTTCAAACTAAGTGAGATGGAAATCCTCTGCTCAGGACATGCTGTGTGCAAAAGCAGGTATGTAGAACTCACCTCACTAAGCACGATGATTCCAGTTTTACTGTTGTACCTGGGTATTTTTGTTCAGTTCATGCTAACAGATCCCACAATTTCCTGCAGGGATTTCACCAAAGCTTTTAACAATCATTCCTTTTAGGGTAATTATAAATTTAGGAAGTGCATTTTTAGATGAGGAGGTTGATTTATTTAAGAGGTCATGAAAAAAAGATTAATTTAACTTATTGTGACTTTATCAGGGTTTTCACTCTTGTAGATTCTATGGGGAGAGCAGCCCTGGGCGCTGTGAGGTGTCAGAGTTGTTGATCTGCACCATAACAGTCCTCTAGCTTTCCTGTGCTAAAATATTCATGCATTTAGACTAGACATAAATAGGAATTTCTTTACAATGAGAGTGGTGAGGCACTGGAACAGATTGCCAAAGGAAGCTGTGGCTGCCCCATCCCTGGAGGTGTTCAAGACCAGGTTAATGGGCCTTGGGCAGCCTGATCCAGTGGGAGGTGTCCCTGCCCATGGCAGGAGGGTTGGAAGCAGATGATCTTTAGGGTCCCTTCCAACTGAACTCTTCTATTAGTCTATGATTCTATGATGATTTCTGCACAAAGATACCCCCAAAAGTACACATTTTAAAACCTTAGCATTCCGTACAACTCCAAGATGTAATTGCTTCCTGGGATTTAAGTCGAGGTAATTGCTGCATAAAAGGAGGATGGCAGAGGCTGTAACAGCTAACAGCTTATCTTCAGTCCCTAGATGTAATCTGCAGGCCCCGTGCAAAAGCTAAATATCCACTAGTTTTACCTGAACAAGCCCCTTCAATTCCTCTTCTGTTAAGGAGTCTGTGGGCTCCTCTTGGGTGGAATTGTACTCCACAGCCACTTTCCCATTCTCTGGAAAAAGCACACAGAATAATCAGCCAGAGGCACTGTTAATGACTGCTGTCTGTACCAACAATAAGCCTACTCTGAACTCCAGATGGAACTACTCTGCTTCACAAGGGCTTCCAGAGCGAGTGGCTGGTTGGCCTGAAGGAGTTTGTTTCTTTCTCTGGTTTACTTCCTTCTCTGCTCTGCAGAAAACCAAATGATTTTACAAAACGGATCCAGAGACCCACCTTTTGAAAGAACACCTTAAAGAATCCAGAGGGGGAATCTGGCAGAGGGAAGGCCCTTCTCTGTAAAATGAGGACAGAGGCACTGACTGATCCCATTGAGGTCTGTCCTGACAAGCGTAAGAGATTAATGTACTCAGACACCACAAAAACAGGCATCACCTGAAAGTTCAGAGAGCTGGAACCCAGAGAAAGCAGATCTAGCAGTTCCTGGATAGGCATGGAGCCAGCTTCAATGATTAAAAACTCAAAGGAGACAGTAGCCCCGAAGAAGCAACACTGAATGCAACAGTGGGGCAGGGTTTGATGGCACCTGGCTGACTTGGAACCAGGACAGGAACGTGCGAATTGCTGAGATTCAGTTCATACTCCCCCTGGAGCCAGAACATCTGCACATCCCTATTTGGCATGCATGCGTAGTGTTAAAAAGCTTGCTCTGCCAGCAGTTTCACTCTTGGAATTGGAATTTCAGTGACTCATTTATCATAAAAAAAGCTGACCTCCTGCTGCATTTTCCTTTCACTCACATAGCCCATAGGGTGGAATCACTCTGTTAAATCATTACAGGCCACAAAACAATTTTAATTTTGCCTGAGACCCGAAAAGCCTCCATGATTGCCAAGAAAGGTTCACAGAAAAAGAATTCATCTCAATTATCACGGGAATTATAATACCATTATCTCAAATATCCCAATGTTTAATACAAAACCAGGCCTTACCTAAGACTACAAGAAATATCTTCTGAAATGCGCTGGACAAAGCCTTCCCGACTGCAAGTTTCTGAACTCTTCTTGAGGCTTCAAGAAGCTCGAGAGGATCTGAACACAACAAGCAGTGTGTCATTGATATTACGATGACACTCTGCCTGCAAAGCACACCAACTGCAACTAAGACATATAACCAAATAGCCTTATGGATCTCATAAGAAACCTGCTTATGTTTTGGGAGTCGCCAGCAGCTCAGCAGCACCCTCACAGAGGCTTTGTGTGCCAACCCAGAGCAGACCATCCTCAGCCCTGTGCCAGGACACTGCCTGGAGCAGCAGGCAGTGCACAGCACTGCTGGCACCTGAACTGTGACACAGACACAGATGAATCAAACAGCATGTTCACACCAGCAGTGGCTGTGATAGGGAATGATAATGCTTCAGGCAAGAGGGAGAGGAGAGAGGGCAGCAAAGTGATACAAGTGTGAAGCAGGGAGGGAAGAGCATGCTCAGGATCCCTTGCTGCATAGCGGAGCAGCTCACAAGGCTCTACATAGATCCTTGCCTCCAGCTACATTCAGATATTTTGTCAGACCCACGATAGATGGACCTGCGCCTGTGACAGCTGCTGAGACTCCCAGCTAAACGTACCTTCACTGTTTCCTAGGTCTTCCTCACTGAGGGCAACTCCCCTAGTGCGTACTCCGTGGTTGCGCAGCGTCACCTCTACAGCACACAGATATTTCACTGATCGCTTCTGTAATGTCTCTCCCAGTTCCTCATTCTCACCATCAAAGCCAGATACGTTCTGCAGCTGTTGGGAAGAGCAAAGATAATTCATTTTTATTAAATAGGAAAGGGATGTTATGAACACTTCAGCCTACACCTGCACACACCAGACCTTCTCTGCACAGTGCAGGGTTCCAAGGCAGAAGCACATAGTGGAGGCAGAACACGTATGTTCACTGGATCGACTCTATTTCAGAAATACCTCACAGTCTCCATCCCTTGGGAGTCTGCCACCTCAGTCACTTCCAGCACACGAAGACATCAGGCCCTGGCACTGCTTTAATTGTAGCTGTCCCCATTTTTATTAACAGAAGCTGAGCCAATACTCTCACTCATAAAAATCTTCTCTCCCCAGGCTTTCAAAACACATCATTTGTGGCCCAAAGCACAGCTCATGGAGCTATCTATTATTTACTGATTTGAGGACAATTCTAATTGCTGCAACAACTCTAATAATAAAAGGATAAAAAGAAGGATGATGGATAGGTGAATATAAAGCATCTCTTACTGTGATGATGCGACTGGACCAGCCACTGAAGCCAAGGTAGTGGTTGGCCAACTCCTGGCACTTGTTGCTGTTGAGAGCAAAGACTCGTTGCTGAAACCCCTTCTGCTTGATGCAAACACAAACCTGTCCAGGAAAGAAGTAGTGGGGTTAGGCAGGCTTTGATTGCAAGGTTCTCACTGCAGACACAACGCTGATTGCTCCAGCAGAGCCATCTGAAAGTAACACCTATTCCCTGAACGCATACGTGCTCCTGAGGTGTGTTAAAATATGCTTTTTACCAAGGAATGACCCCTGCAAATTTTTCCACAGGAGGGATGTTTCCATTTTACTGCCTAAATGCCACCTGGGTGCCAGTGGAGCAGGATGTCACCGTGGTGGCAGCACCAAGCCACAAGTTAGTAAACAGTTTCCCTACTATCCAATCTAAACCTCCCCTGGTGTGTGATTTCACGTAATTCTATCCTACCACTGCTGAGCCCTGCGAGTTTCACGCCTGGAGCCGTTCTGCTTACCTTCAAGGGAGATTTCTGAAACAGACGTTGCCCGTTGCATGCACGCTGGGCTCTGCTGGCATCTCCAGCTGAATAAAACTTAATGATGGCGTAATAGCCAGGCCCTGCCACGGCAGCATTTCTGTGTGTTCGCACTGAATAGAGTGGCCCAAATTTGCGGAACGCTAAAAACAGGCAATGCTGAGGAAAAACAAGAGGAAAATAGTGTTTTGAAATATCTATGGGTGTTCCAGGGGCTGAGCAACAGCGACAGAGAGGACTATTGAAAAGACATAATTATCTAGAAAATGAAGGAAGCTTTTAGTACTGTTTAATGGCAATAAGCCTTGGGATAAACAGCGAGGCTGAAGATGACTATTGCTTCATAAAAATAAGCTCAGCCTGTTTGGACTGCTGACCCTGACATCTCACCTCTGTTATCATCCAGCTGCTGCATCAGGAGGAGAGCAGACAGATGGGATTTTCTGTCGCTCTCTGTCCTCCTTATCCCAGACTCTCGGCCACCCAGCTCCTTGAGGGTGCACTTTTTTACCACAGCTTGCAGAGAAACATCGGCACAGTGCTTTGCAGGTGGACTAACAGGGTTATTCCCTGTACTCCGTAGCATTTTTGTGCAGAGAATCAGTGCACAGAACAGTGCTCGACTTGGCACTGGGGCAGAATCACCCCGGGCGTGGCCCAACACCCCCTCAGGGCTGCCCTGCACCCATCACACCTCAGGGAGACAAGGAAACTGAAAAAGGATTGAAAACAACAAAAAAAAGGGAGGGATTCTACAATATATTGTTAGCACACAGGTGAAAGCATCAGTACAGATGGGGGAACTGCGGCCATAGATCCAGAAAAGGGAGAAGGATGGGGGGGGGTGTCCTGGTCTCTGCTCCTCAGCCCCAGGGGCATCCAGGACCCTTTCTTCAGCCCTTGCAGGGTCCGGGACCCTGGTCCTCAGCCCTGGGGTGTTCCAAGGACCCTTTCTTCAACCCAGGCTGGGGGCAGAGGTCCAAGACCCTCTCTTCAACCCCCTGGGGATAATCCTGGGTTCCCCTCTCCAGCCCTGGGGGGCCTCCAGGGTCCCCTTTCTTCAGTCCAGGGTAGGGGGTCTAGGGACCCCTTTTACAGTCCTGGGGGGGGGATTTCAGGGTCCTCTTCTTCAGCCCTGGGGTGGGGGTCGGGGGGGAAATCAAGGATCCCTTTCTGTGGCCCTCAGGGAGGGAGGGTCCAGGGTCCCCTTCTTCAGACCGGGGGGTTGGGGTGTGTGTGGGTTCCACGCACCCTCTATTCACTCCTGGGGGTCCCTGCTCTTCCCCCACGCCCCTCACCTCCAGCCCCGGCTGCGGCTCCAGCCCCCACACCAGCAGGGTCTGAGCGCTGCCCGTAGGCATCCGGAACTCCAGCACCTCCGCCATATCCCGCCTCCCCGTCCCCTCCCCTTCCCGCCCCGCCATGCCCCGCTCTCCCGCCTCTTCCCGCCATCGCCCGCCCCCTCAGCCGCCCCGGGGGGCTCCAGGGAGAAGGAATGGCGGCCCAGGAGCCTCTAATCGATCCCAACAGCCCAACGTCCACCCCACCAGCTCCTCATTCAACCCGCAGGAGCCCCGCGTCCGCCCCAAAGGTCCCAAGTCCATCCCAACAGAACCAAATCCACAACAGTCCCCCAAACACGCCCCCAGCAGTCCCCAATCCATCCCCCAACAGCCCCAATCCATCCCAAAGGTCTCAAGTCCATCCCAACACACCCGAATCCATCCCAACAGTCCCAAACCCCCTCCCCAACAGCCCCAAATTCACACTCCAAGCAGCCCTGCACCCACCCCAGTTCCCAAGTCCATCCCAAAAGACTCAAGTCCACCCCCCAACATTCCCGAGTCTATCCCAGCAGTCCCAAACCCATGCCCCCAGAAATCCTAAATCCACCCCTCAACAGTCCCGACTCCATGCTAACAGACCCAAATTCACCACAGCAGTCTATAAAAAGCAGGCTATTCAGCGTTTTGGCTTGAATAAAGGAGCGTGGGGGAGGGTCAAGGGGGGCAGAGGTCCAAATGTATTGGTCCTGATCGCTGTACCTGAGTTTAGGACAAATCACAGAATCACAGAATCACAGAATCACAGAATAACCAGGTTGGAAGAGACCCACCGGATCACCGAGTCCAACCGTTCCTACCAAACACTAAACCATATCCCTCAGCACCTCGTCCACCCGTGCCTTAAACACCTCCAGGGAAGGTGACTCAACCACCTCCCTGGGCAGCCTGTTCCAGTGCCCAATGACCCTTTCTGTAAAGAATTTTTTCCTAACGTCTAGCCTAAACCTCCCCTGTCGGAGCTTGAGGCCATTCCCTCTTGTCCTGTCCCCTGTCACTTGGGAGAAGAGGCCAGCACCCTCCTCTCTACAACGTCCTTTCAGGTAGTTGTAGAGAGCAATGAGGTCACCCCTCAGCCTCCTCTTCTCCAGGCTAAACAACCCCAGCTCTCTCAGCCGCTCCTCATAAGGCCTGTTCTCCAGCCCTTTCACCAGCTTTGTTGCTCTTCTCTGGACTCTCTCCAGAGCCTCAACATCCTTCTTGTGGTGAGGGGCCCAGAACTGAACACAGTATTCGAGGAGCGGTCTCACCAGTGCCGAGTACAGAGGGAGGATAACCTCCCTGGACCTGCTGGTCACGCCGTTTCTGATACAAGCCAAGATGCCATTGGCCTTCTTGGCCACCTGGGCACACTGCTGGCTCATATTCAGTCGGCTGTCAACCAACACCCCCAGGTCCCTCTCCTCCAGGCAGCTTTCTAGACAGACTTCTCCCAGTCTGTAGCACTGCATAGGGTTGTTGTGCCCCAAGTGCAGGACCCGGCATTTGGCCTTGTTAAACCTCATGCCATTGGACTCTGCCCAGCGGTCCAGCCTGTTCAGATCCCTTTGCAGAGCCTCCCGACCCTCCAGCAGATCGACACTTCCACCCAGCTTAGTGTCATCCGCAAACTTGCTAAGGGTGCATTCGATGCCTTCATCCAGGTCATTGATGAAGACATTGAACAGGGCTGGACCCAGCACTGAGCCCTGGGGAACCCCACTTGTCACTGGCCTCCAGCTGGATTTCACACCATTTACCACCACTCTCTGGGCCCGGCCATCCAACCAGTTTTCCACCCAGGAGAGTGTGCGCCTGTCCAGCCCAGAGGCTGACAGTTTCTCAAGCAGAATGCTGTGAGAAACTGTGTCAAAGGCTTTGCTGAAGTCCAGGAAGACCACATCCACAGCCTTTCCCTCATCCAGTAGCCGGGTCACTTTGTCATAGAAGGCGATCAGGTTAGTCTGGCAAGACCTGCCTTTTGTGAACCCATGTTGACTGGGCCTGATCACCCGGTTCTCTTGCATGTGCTTCATGATAGCACTCAAGATCACCTGTTCCATGACTTTCCCTGGCACTGAGGTCAGACTGACAGGCCTGTAGTTTCCTGGGTCCTCCCTGCGGCCCTTTTTGTAGATGGGCACAACATCAGCCAGCCTCCAGTCCAGTGGGACTTCCCCAGTCTTCCAGGACTGTTGGAAGATGATGGAAAGGGGTTTGGCCAGCACATCCGCCAGCTCCTTCAGTACCCTAGGGTGAATCCCGTCCGGCCCCATAGACTTGTGACTGTCCAGTCGGGCTAGCAAGGCTCTGACCACCTCCTCTTGGATCATGGGAGCCTCATTTTGCTCCTCTAGCTCCTGGGTTTGTACACAGGCGGAACGACCCTCCTTACGACTAAAGACTGAGGCAAAGAAGGCATTAAGTACCTCAGCCTTTTCCTCATCCCCTGTTACTGTTGTCCCTTCTGTGTCCAATAGGGACTGTATGGTCTCCCTAGTCCGCCTTTTATTATTTATATATTTGTAGAAAGATTTTTTGTTATCTTTCACTGACTTGGCCAATCCAATTTCTAGCTGAGCCTTAGCCCTTCTGATTTTTTCCCTACACAATCTCACTTCCCTCCTGTAGTCCACCCAAGAGGCCTGTCCCTTCTTCCAGAGGCCATAAACATTTCTTTTCTTCTTGATATCCCTCAAGATCTCTCTATTCAACCAAGCTGGCTTTCTCCCCTGCCGGCTTTTTTTCCGGACCACGGGGATGGCTTTCTCCTGAGCTGCTAGGACCACCCCTTTGAAGAGCTCCCAGCCCTCCTGGGCTCCCTTGCCCTTGAGTACTGTCTCCCATGAGACTTCACCAACCAGCCTGCTGAAGAGATCAAAGTCTGCCCTCTGGAAATTTAATGTTACCGTCTTGCTAACCACCCTCTTCACTTCACCTAGAACAGAAAATTTTATAATCTCATGGTCGCTTAGTCCTAGGCGTCCACCTACCGCCACATCCCCTACAAGGCCTTCTCTGTTCACCAACAGGAGGTCCAGGAGGGCACCTTCCCTGGTTGGTTCATTCACCAACTGTGCAAGGAAGTTATCTCCCACGCACTCCAGGAACCTCCTAGACTGCTTCCTTTCTGCTGTGTTGTACACCCAGCAGATATCAGGCAGATTGAAGTCTCCCACCAGAACGAGAGGCATCGATCTAGAGATTAACCCCAGCTGTTTATAGAAGAGCTCATCAGCTGCTTCTCCTTGGTTGGGTGGTCTGTAACAGACTCCCATCACAAAATCTACCTTCTGGTGGGCTCCTCTGATTTTGACCCACAGGCACTCAACCTCCTCATCTCCACAATCCATCTCAGTGATGTCCAAGTCCTCCCTTACAAAGAGGGCTACCCCACCTCCTCTCCTACCCTTCCTGTCCCGCCTGAAAAGCTTATACCCCACCATAGTCGTACTCCAGTTATATGAGTCGTCCCACCACGTTTCCGTGATGGCAACAACATCATAGGCCCCTTGCCCTACGACAGCTTCCAGCTCTTCCTTCTTATTTCCCATGCTGCGTGCATTGGTGTAAATGCACTTCAGCTGAGCTGCCGAGCCTTCAGCCCTCCTAGAGGGAACAGGGTTCGTTCCCAACTGCCTGGTAACTGGATCAGTTGACACCAGAGTGCCTGCATCTCCCAAATGCTTAGGTCATGGTCTCAAAGCCATCCCAACAATCTCAAATCCAGGCCCCAGCCCCAAATTCAGCCCCAAAGGTCCCAAATCCACCCCATAACGGCCCCACCTCTCCTCCCAACAGTCCCAAATCCTTCACAACAGTCCTGCATCCATCTCCCAGCAGCCCCACATCCACACCTTAGCCCCAAATTGCCCCCCAGCCCCACATCCATCTCCCAGCAGTCCCAAATCCATCTCCAACAGTCCAACATACATCCCTCAGCCTCACATCCACCCCAACAATCCAAAAACCACCTTCTCAGCAGCCCTGCATCCACATCCTGGTAGCCCTGCATTCACCTCAGTGGTCCCATATCCACGCCCCGGCCCATCATCCACCCCAACGGTCCCAAACCCACACCCCATGGTCCCAAATCCACCCTCAATGTTCCCACATCCATCCCTAACAGCCCCGCATCCATCCCTCAGCCCTGCAATCAAATGAATAGTCCCAAACCCACCCCCACAATGGCCCCACATCGACCCAAATGGTCCCAAATCCATCCCCAACAGCCCCAAATCTATCCCCTAGTCCTGCAGCCATCCAAATGGTCCTGCACCCATCTCCCAACCCCACATCCACCCCAACAGCCCCACACGCACCCTGCCTAGGCAACAGATCATCCTTCCTAACCCGCCATGACTGCCTGTCCCCACAGCCCCCCGCAAATGGCAGAGACAAGGCGGCAGGTAGCAGATTTATTCTCCCATTTTCTTTACAAGGAGCAGGGCAGCAGTGGCCAGCGAGGGCCTGGGGCAGCTGAGGAGCCATCCCCAGCCTCAAACGGTGCAGTTTCCTTCTCCATAGCGCCGGCATTTCATCACCTTCAGGTAGGTCTCCACCTTGTGCAGGTCCTTCTTGAAGCAAGAGAGCAAGCCATAGTTCTTCAGCAGGGAATCCTCATTGCGGAGGTGGATGTCGAATTTGTCATAGGTTGGTTTGAGGATCTGGAGACCCCGTGGGCTCCGGTCCTCCAGCTCCTGCAAGAGGATGGAGAGGTGCTGAAGGCCTGGGGATGAGCATCCTCCAAGGGGCCATGGCCATGGCTCCCATCTAATTTTAGGGGTGGTTGGTTTTTTTCCCTCCCCTTAATTGTATTTCCAATGTACTTTTGTGTTTATGTGCCTACAGGAAGGGTAATTATGCAGGGATGATGCTACGCAAATCGCTGCCAGCAAGATGGGAACTGGGCACAAGGTTGCAGGAGGGAGGAATGTGTCTTGAGGTCTTACAAGAAAGGCAAAGGTTGCCATGTCTCTCTGTAGCTACTATAGCCAAGGAGAGGAGGAACCAGGCAACTAATCCTCTCTTTTGTCCCTCTTTCTTAGTGAGCAAAGGTCCAACCTAGAGCCAAGCTGTGTGCATCTGGAACAGAGAGATCCATAAGGTGCTGCTCATCCTGCTTTGCTGGCCAGTTAACACAGTAGATAGGACAGTTTCGATTAAGTAATCAGTGTTGTAAATGGATGAAATGTGATTATTTGTCCAGTTTCTGTGTCGTGCTTCCCAATGCTCGAGCACATATCAAAGGGAGAACACAATCTGGCAGTGGTACTGATCCATGTACCTACTTACTGCTGAAGTGTCAGGACAGAAGATCTCTGTTTACTCTCAGTGCCCGAATTCCAGAGTTATTTAGATGGTGGAGGATGTAAATAATTGTCCAGACACATTTATCTCAGAAACAGCTCTCGGAGCTTTACCTATGTGATGATGCTGGCTGATAAGCGTTGTTACAGTTTAAGCATAGCTGAAAAGGGATCCTGGCAGACAATAAGCAATTTCATTTAAAATAACAAAGCAAAAATTAAGGGTAGCCTTATCACAAAGATCTCGCTCCAGCTCTCAGTTGTCTGGGTGCTGTATTAACGTAAGAGAGGGACATTGGGGTATTGGCTTTCATCTGTACACAGACTTACAGGCATTGCTTTTGTAAAACTTTGTAAGTCCTTAAAGCCAGGTTGCAAACTTCATAAAATTGACTCCACATGGAAGTATTTTGCATGGAAATGTAGCAAATATCCTTACAGTGCTGTTTGGACAGATTTCACTGAATAGTCTTTGGTGCTGGGTTTGGGAAGACTTCAGGTCTGGACTGTTGTGATTTTCCTGCTCTGTGCTGCTATCTGAGTGGTTATGACAGTGCTTTTAACGTGCGTTATGTGTTTTCTTAAACTCCCCAGTGATGCAACGTGTGCAGTGAGGTGTCACAATCTCATTATTAATTTCTATTATTAAGCTGGAAGAGGGGAGATGGAGATAAGAACTTAGGAAGAAATGTTTTGCTGTGAGGGTGGGGAGGCCCTGGCCCAGGCTGCCCAGGGAATCCATGGCTGCCCCATCCCTGGAGGGCTTCAAGGCCAGGTTGGATAGGGCCTGGAACAACCTTATCTAGTGGGAAGTGTCCGTGCCCGTGGCAGGGAGTTGGAACTGGATGGGCTTTAAGCTTCCTTCCAACCCTTATCTCAAGGTAAACCAGGTCCAAACAATGCCACTGGTCATCAGAGTAGAAGATGGAAAGATTTTGCTTGGTATTTGGATCCTGTGGAAGCTCCTGAAAGCTCAGTGCCCTGCATTGACAACTCTCTTATTCTGTAATCATGCTACATGCCACAACTTACCCTCATCAGAGCTTGGATCCCTTCTTCCAGGTCCTTTAGTTTCTCATACACTCTGTCTGATGTGCCGAAAACCAGGTTGTTTGTGAACACCTTGCTTAGGTATTGTACAGGGGTCAACCAGGACTGGATGAGAACCAGGGAAAACCGAAGCAGCTCCATATCCTGAAATTAAAGAAAGAAAGGGCCAAAGATGTGCAAGTGAGGTATTTGGTAGAGTTATCTGTGTGTCCTGCTCCCTCTGAAACAGCTTAGAGGTGACCCTGGGATGTGCCACTGCTCTTGCAGCTGCAGCAGCTGCAGACATGATTGGAAGCTGAGGAGCACCACCCACACATGTCCTGCACAGACAATGGTTTGTCTCCTCTTTGGGGTGGGAAATCTGAGAAAAGCCTGTCTTTCTTCATGTGGGGTTTAAATAGCAAGAAAGGGAGAAAAGGAATGACACCTTGGAAAGCACTGAAAGGCTTGCAGATGGAAACCCTCCGTGACTGCAATGAAGCACAACTGCACTTTTCAAACATGTCTATGCTTGGCCAAGGGGAAAGAACTTACCGATTTCTGCTGCGCGTCATCCTTCCCCGTAGGAGCAGGAATGGCTTCTGAGTAACAGAATGCCTGAGGATTTTTGTTGGCATGTCTCTGGTCCTCTGGAATATAGGTGCGTTCCTGTGGAGATATCCCAAATATACTCAGATCTGTTGCCCGTGTGCTAAGAGAAGACCACAGACACTTGTGATGGATGCATTCCACCCATCCTTTAACCAAACTGCTGCTGGTTTTGCTCAGGCTTCAGGGGAGGTAAAGGCCTGCCCACAGCTGGGCCAAGAACTTCTCTGAGAAACCCACAAGGAGCAGAGCGATACAGCAAACACTGATAAAGAGCCTATTTTATGCAATTTGGCTGTGAGTCAATCCTTTTTATCCCATAAATATGACAACCTAATGGAGCCTGCTTTGAGCTCCTGCTGCTGGGCACCATGACTGCGTGGTGATGACCTCCCCTTGTGCCAGGACACTTCTCAAGAGTGCTTCTCAATGCAATGAGATTTTTTACTGACAACAAATCAGTGGTGAGCCCCATTTGAATCATCCCCGTGTGGCAGCTGGGCTGCATGACTGGGGAATTCTCCTCTTTAACAGCTTGTTTAGCCAAAATAGAATTGTATTTTATGTAGAATAAATCATTTAGAGTTATACTATTGTGTGACTTAGCATGCTGTTTGCTTAGTTGTCCTAGCAGGAGTAGCCAGACTGGCTCTGAAGCACCAAGCCACAAGCTGGGAATTTCCACTGAAGAACTTTCCCAGTGCATACAAGCTGTTCAGTCAACACATGGCTCCTGAGTCAAGAAGAAACAGAAAAATACAGAGGTTCGAGGATCATCAACATCAAGATAATGACCTCTCTGAAAATAAAGGAATCCAATGAGGACAAGAAGACCCCGGACGCCAAATTACTGTTGGATGGAGTCATTTTATGAGGGTTGGGTAAAGAGTCTGTGAGAGTGGAATTGCCCAGGGATTTCTTGGTTCATGGCTGGCGCCTCTCTGTGGAGTTGGTCTCTCTCCTCATAGCTGTCCATGTTGCCGTATCTGTCTATTAAATTATTTACCTTCTAAAATCTGATACCTGAGAGTCTGCTTAGTGAATCCTCAGATCTGAACTCTGGAGTGAACTCATGCTGGACACCCAGGCAGGAATGCTGATAAATTGAGGATAAGCACTAGGAAACTTTGAAATCTGAGCTAAGTGACACAAAGAGCTGTGTGTGCACATAAAATCTTTTACCTAAAAGTACACATAACCTGATTTTGCCTCATATCTTTCCTTCATGCAGTAAGTAATAGCGCGACCTTAGCATCGTACCCTATTAAGTTGCACTTTTATTTAAATACAAGTTTTGTCTAAAAACTCACTTGAGACAAAATTTTCCTAAGCTGTTCTAAATGGTTATTCTTTGCAAGAAATAAATGTGAGATGTGTACTTCCAGTACAAAAAGGCACTCTAGGAAAGCTGGGGAGGGGTTCTTGATCATGGAGTGCGGAAATAGGATGAGGGGGAATGGTTTTTATCTGAAACAGGGGAGATTGAGATGAGATCTTAGGGAGAAATGTTTTGCTGTGAGAGTGGGGAGGCCCTGGCCCAGGTTGCCCAGAGAAGCAGTGGCTGCCCCATCCCTGGAGGCATTCAAAGCCAGGTTGGATGGGGCTTTGAGCAACCGGATCCAGTGGGAGGTGTCCCTGCCCATTTCAGGGCTTTTAACTGGGTGGGGTTTGAGATCCCTTCCAACCCAAACCATTCTGTGATTTTTTGATTCTATGAGGCGGCTCTGTACAGGGTTGGCAGGGAGGAACAAGAGTTTCCATGCTGATGCAGTAGTTTCTGGACCTAAAGGTCTTCCTCTTACTAAGGCAAGGTGCTAAAATGAACACAAAATACACTTAAACTGAGTTCTCCCAAGGAGTAGATGACCCCCAAGGACAGCTCTTACCAAAGCGACAGCTCATTCCAGCCCCTGGCAACAGCAGAAACTGGATCATAGAATCAGAGAATAGAATCAGAGAATTGTTTGGAGGGAAAAGACCTTTAGGATCATCAAGTTCAATTATACCTGTCCACTACTAAACCACTCCCAAGCACCTTATCTACCCATCTTTTAAATACCTTCAAGGATAGTGACTCCACCACTGCCCTGGGCAGTCTCTGCAAGGCCTGAGAACCCTTTTGTTGAAGAAGTGTTTCCTAATATCCAATCTGAACCTGCCCTGGTGCAACTTGAGTCTATTTCCTCTTGTCCTATCACTTGCTACGTGTGAGAAGAGACCAATCCCCACCTCACTACAACCTCCTTTCAGATGTAGATAGTGATGAAGTCTGCCCTCAGCCTCCTCTTCTCCAGGCTAAACAACTCCAGTTCCTTCAGCCAGTCCCATGATCCCTGTGCTCCAGTCCCCTCCCCAGCTTTGTTGCCCTTCTCTGGACACACAAGACAGTTCAAAGCACTTGGAATCAGCCAGGGCTGTAAGTGACCATCACAGGAGAAACTTTTAAAATACCTGTGCCATATCCCTCTGCTTTCAGAACCAGGGTTCTCTTTGAGACAGCTTGTCCTGTGCAGTAGGTTTGGATGTGAGCAGCAATGGCCCTGAGGAAGGGACTGTGGAAGATCAGAGGTCGAGGCAGAGAGCTGTGAGGAGGAGACAGAGTTCTGGCTGATAGGACATAACCTGTCCAGTCCTATTAAGACTTTCACCTCATCAAGAGCTGTCAGAGAATATACTAATAGTTGAAAAGTCTGTTTCTAGTCTGTTTCCCACACCAGGTGGGAAGCCGTGTGATGGTCCTGAATGTGTCAAGCTAATGCAGAGGAGATGCGAGGACGTCACAACACTTACGAATTCTTTGTAGTTCTCAGCAGCCAGGAGGTGAAGGTGTTGAGCCCTCAGCACGGCGTTGGCAAACAGGTTGGAAAGGGGCATGGCCGGGAAGGTGGCAGCTTCCTGTGGCCACTGAAGTCCCAGAGTGACCACAGCAATGAAGAGAGGAGAAAACCAGGACCCTGCAGCAAAGTGTAGAGGAAAGGCATTAGCAGCCCTATAGTGGCCGCACTGAGAAGGCAGGAGGCACCTGAGAATTCATAACCAGCCTCTTCTCTCCATGCTGGCTGAGGGGTCACCTTCCTGAACATCTTGTTTGACTCCATGGCTGAGTTTAACCCTCCTAAAATCAAATGAAAACATGTCCCCTCTCACTAGAGGTGCCCTCAAGTCTTGTACTGCTCCCAGTGTTACAAGCAGTATCTTCCTGGCTGAAGAGTCATTGTTCCTCCATGAAAACTGAAATGTATCCCTGTTTTTTCTTAACATGCTCGTGCTTTTCCATAGGCATTGCTCTCTTGAGGAGAGCACAGTGCACCCATCATTGTGTGAGCAAGCAGGGGTGGTGACTTCCAGGTGAGGACCTGGGAGTACCTTGGTTTAGCCTGACTTAATGCCGTGCTGCTGATGTGACACCAGCTGCCTGCCTTCCCTGGGATGAGAGCTGGTGACTTTACCTATGCTGTGACCACCTTCTTTCTCCCTCTGGGACATAATATGTAGAATCTGATGGCCTTGCTGAAACCTAAAGGTGATGACATCTAACTCACACGTTAATCTCAACAAATACCTTTCAGTGGAGGAATGCCCTGGAGCCTGTAGGACTTGGACATGTGCATTAGACACCATCCTAATCCCTTTCTTAATCTTTAAATGTGAGTTTTAATATCTCTGCCAACAAGTTGTGGCTGCCCCATCCCTGGAGGTGTTCAAGGCCAGGTTGGATGGGGCTTTGAGCAGCCACATCCAGTGGGAAGTGTCCCTGTCCATGGCAGGGTGTTGGAACTGGAAGGGCTTTGAGGTCCCTTCCAACCCAAACCATTCTGTGATTTATGTTAAGAATAACTACTGTTACTGTGGCTTGACCCTGTTCTTCCTGTTCTTCACCCTCTCCTCGCCCAATTTAGGCTAGGACTACCTAAATTAATTCATAGATTAAGTCACACTGTAAGGAAAGTTATTCTTTTACATTGATTTGTAAGTTAGTGACCACATTTTCATTTCAGGCTGGCACTGAGTATATATAACCTGTCACAGCACCACCCCATCATCATCTCCCACCAGCTTAAGTGCGCAGCAGCACTGGCCATCCTTTAAAAGTGAAATAAATAGAAGTACCTGGAGCCATTTCTGCCCAGTGAGTTGCTCAGGTGTTGCTTGAGAGGTGATGTTTCCTCCTTTCATCTAGGCCGGTGAAGGTAACTGTTGAGCCACCCCTTATATAGCAGGGGGTCTGTTTAAAATGTATATGCGTGTTCATGATCACAACAACATCTCTGTATCTTCTATGTGCATAAATGCACAAGTGTTCGCAATGGTGCTACCTGATCGTAGTCATTTATACATAGATGTAAAGGATGGGGTAGAGGGGGGAGGGTGGTGTTTGCCTAGGGATGAAATCAGAACTGAATGATTTCACCATGTTCTGCTGTTTTTTGCAAATAAAGATGAGAATCATGGAATTGTTAAGGTTGGAAAAGATCTCTAAGATCATCCAGCCCCAGCGTCAGCCCAACCCCACCGTGGCTGCTAAGCCCCAAGAGCCCTGGCCACAGGTTTTTTTGAACCTCTCCAGAGATCAGGACTCCATCACTGCCTTGGTCAGCCTCTGCCAGGGCTTTGCCACTCTTTCACGAAGGAAATGTTCCCTAATATCCAATCTAAACCTCCCGTGGCATGACTTGAGGATATTTCCTCTCCTCCTATCACTTGTTACTTGGGAGAAAAGACCAGCACCCAACCCACCACAACCCCCTTTCCGGGAGCTGTTGAGAGCGATGAGGTCTCCCCTCAGCCTCCTCTTCTCCAGTCTAAACAACCCCAGGTCCCTCAGCTGCCTCTCATAACCCTTGGTCTTCAGCCCCTTCCCCAGCTCCGTTCACCTTCTCTGGACACGTTCCAGTCCCTCAAATGTCTTTCTTGTACTGAGGGGCCCCAAACTGAACCCAGTATTCAAGGGTTAGGGTTAAGGTTACTTGATCATTGGGAGACCCCTCTCAAATGCTTTTACATGGTGGAATTTGCCCTGTCTACCTGATTTTTCTGCCTGGCTTTGGAGCCTTAAACAGGGCTGGCCAGCTGGGGAGACTTCAGACTTGAAGCAAGTGGGATGTTTTCCCCTTTATTGCTAGCAGGCATAGAGCTGTTTGGATGTTGTCAGGTGAATCCTATCTTTGCCAAGTAATTTCGTTCAATTTCTACCACGATTTTGAAAGTTCAACAAATGGGTTTGGTGAGCTGGTTTGCCATAGGTGTGACGAGGAGCTGTCATCCCCAGGTGCTTGCTTGGGTACCAGCCTGACAACTGCAAATCCAGATGCCAGAGCTCTGGTAGGTTTCTCCTTAGTCCTGGATGGGACTATGAGAACATCTGTTTATGAGTGTCTTCCTGCTTTTACCTGTGGTACAAAAATAGTGAAATATAGTATCATTGATTCATGAAATGATTTGAGTTGGAAGGGACCTGAAAACACATCGAGTTCCACCCCCCTGCCATGGGCAGGGACACCTGACACTGGATGCAGTTGCTCCAAGCCCTGTCCAACCTGGCCTTGAACCCCTCCAGGGATGAGGCAGCCACCATTTCTCTGGGCAACCTGGGCCAGGGCCTCCCTACCCTTCTACCTCTGGATTAAGCAGTGGGCTGTTGTGGAAAGGGGGAGGTGGAGAGGTCACAGTGTGTCTATTCCCTTCCTTTGAGCAAAACAAGATGGAACCTGGGATGGGCAACTTCAAGGGGATCTTAAAGGACTTTTAGCATCAAACCAATTGCCCCTAACCAACCTGGTTTGGCCCTTTTTTTTGGCTCAGGGACTGATCCCAGGTCAGGGGTGGTGATTTGGCTCCCATGGGTCCTGGATTTGCCGTGCCCGCCTTGTCATGTCTCCTGTTTTCCCAGAGGCAGCATCATCCCTGGGGCTGTGGGAGCAGAGGGTGCAAGAACTGGTTAATAAACATGCTGGGGAGAGCGTGGTCTGTTCCAAGAAGCCCACGGGTGTTTGCTCACTGGAGATGTGGTGGTGTTGCCGAGTAAATGTCAGTCTCTAGAGAAGAGGGAACAGTGGGTCCTGCAGCTATCAGGTGTCACCCAACAGCCAGCAACATCTGGGGGTGTTTTTCTACCCCAGATCGTGTTTAAATATGTCAATATTTGTCAGCAATGAGCAGAGCAGCAGGGACTCAAGCCCTGCACTGGTTCTGCTGCTGCTGATGTCCTTTTGCAGGTAGATCAGTACAGCACTTTGCACCCTCATCCTGTCCATCACTTGCTGCCCTGCTGCCTCTCTAGCTCGGTTTGTAAAAACACGGTGCTAAAATCAACATTTTATATGTTGCAGCCAAACACAGAGATGATGCCAGGATGATCCAGGCTGCATGGTGCCCCTGAGGGTTTGTTTGTCCCCAATCATCTCTAGCCCATTAAATGAGGCAGAAGCTTTGTGGAGAAGGCAGTGCGTGACAGTGAACTCCTGGGCTGTGTGAGCACACGCCACTGGCAGAATTACAGTTGCATAAGCACCTCCCAAATGTCAGCTTGGCATCCTTGTGACCCAAAGCAGCATCTCATAAAGCAGCGTGACACTCGAATTTCCACGTTCCTTTTCTCTTTTGAAAACAAAAGTCCCCACTCTGTTCCCTTCAGGGTGGTCCCATGTCCACCCACCTTACCCAGAGCATCATCATCAGCTTCTCAACAAGTGAAGCAATGTGCTTTTCTATGCTCCCTGGGTCCTCCTGACCACTGGGGTGGCTGGGTGGACAGGACCTGCCTGGGTTCATGGGTGTGCTGCAACCAGGGAATCCTGACTGAGGACCCCGGTGATGGCCCACAGCCTAGGCTCTGCACTTCACTGAGCAGCGGCACAGTTGGCAGAGATTGTATGTCATGGTTGACTTGGTATGCTAGCTGACTACTCAGAAGGTAATTCATACAATTATAGAATCATGGAATGGTTTGGGTTGGAAGGGCTGTCAAAGCCCATCCAGTTCCACCCCCTGCCATGGGCAGGGACACCTCCCACTAGATTAGGCTGCTCCAAGCCCCATCCAACCTGGCCTTGAACACCTCCAGGGATGGGGCAGCCACCCCTGCTCTGGGCAACCTGGGTCAGGGCCTCTCCACCCTCATTGGGGAAAATTTCTCCCTAATGTCCAATCTAAATCTTCCTCCTTCCAATTTAAAGCCATCCCCCTGCATCCAATCACTCCAGGCCCTTGTGAAAAGCCCCTCCCCAGCTTTCCTGGAGCCCCTTTCAGTACTGAAAGCTGCTCTAAGGTCTCCCTGGAGCCTCCTTTTCTTCAGGCTGAGCAACCCCAACTCCCTCAGTGTGTCCTCATAGCAGAGGTTCTCCAGCCATAGGATTATCTTCATGGCCTCCTCTGGACTTGCTTTTTTTCAAATGTGCTTTTTCAGGTTGAATTGATGGGGTTTATTTATTTATGGGAGCTAGAACTGTTCAGCTTCACTTATCCTGCTTCTAAAGATAAGACTGAAGAATTATAGAATCATGGAATCACAGAATCACTGGGATTGGTAAAGCCCTCTTAAGGTCATCTAGTCCAAGCATCAGCCCAGCCCCATCGTGGCTGCTAAACCATGTCCCCAGGTACCACATCTACTTGTATTTTGAACCCCTCCAGGCATGGAGACTCCACCACTACCCTGGGCAGCCTGATTCACTGATTGACCAAAGAGGACCAGGGCTGCAACCCAATCTCTCTGCCTGACCATCCATACTGCTGACGGCAGGGCTACAAATCAGGACAAAATACAGAGCCTGGACTTTATATACTGAAATATATTTATTTACATTAAATGCATTTTAAATACAAACACATCTTAATATAAAACTAAACCAAACCCTCCTTCTCAGCTCCGTAGAAATTAATCTAAGCATTTAAAATAAAGCACTAACATTCTAGAAATATTTACTTGCTTCTGGTGTTTGAAAGAAATTCAAAGCCCTGGGCTAAAAGGGTGGCCAAGCGGCAGAGCGGAACTGGGGTTGCTGAAACTCCTTTTAACATCAGTGGCTTCCTCTCCAGGTGCAACCAGCAGGTCCTCCTGATCTTCATATTATTAAGTCAGTTGAGCAAATTGTTTATGCAGAGCTGAGAAAGTGGTTGGGAACTGGGAAGGGCTGGAAAACTTCCCTTCCTCTTCTATTTCTTAAGTATAAACAAGGGATGAAGGGATGAGTTCTGCTAGCTGTAAAATCTTGGTGAATGTGGAAACCAGGAAGAACCAGTTCACTTCTCCCATTGTGAGCTCTCCTTTCTTTAATGAATCAGTTCTATAAGTAAACTGTGTTTAAGTAACTTTTATATACATATGCATGTAACTAATTTGGGGTAGTGAACTAGTGAAAATCAACCATAAAATGTTGGTTTTGTGCTATTTAGGTTGAATTCCAGTTTTCTGTGAAGGTGTTTTGGTGGTAAACAAGAGCCATTCCATGCTGAAAAGGAGACTCAGGATTTTACTCTTAAATTTGGAGCCAACCTGTCTTCCTCTCCATGGAGCCCAGTGTCGTGAGCTGCAGGGGCTCTGGGCTCTCTAAGAGGGATGGCCTTCCAGCCCCACAGTCCTTGTCCCAACCTGGTCCTGCCTCGTCCAACCAAGCCCTCTGTGCTGTGCCAGCCATGCCTCTCCAGGCCGTCTGAGCCCTGATGGTGCCCGACCAACCCTGAGCACCAGCACCCACTCAGCTGTTGCTGCCATGCTGAGATAGTTTTTACTAACAAAACCAATTAGCAGTGTTCAGTTCCTCTCCAGATGGCTTTTGCTTGCAAGACCAGATGCAGCTGGGACCGGAGTTCCTGGCCCTGAGCCTGGTTCTCCTGCTTTGGTCCTAGGAAGAATCTGTCTCATCTCAAGCTGATGTCTTGGGACCATGGAGGTCCTCCAGTGCACGCTTGGCGAGAGCTTCCAGGAAAGCCCTGCAGATGCTTTCAGCTTTATATCCCTGATGAAGAGAAGTTTGTTTTTTAGCTAAGCTGGACCTATGAGCAGCTCCTCATTCACAAGGGCATCCCACCAACACTGGCACCAGGGTTATGGGACATCCTTGGACTGGCAACAGCAGGATGGAGCAGGATGTGAATTTGCCCATTACTTTTATTAGGACATGAAAAAGCAAGTGAACATTTGTGTTCCACAATTTACATCTTTTCTATAGTTTCTGAGGTCTTATGTGTCCCTCACCATGGGAACGTCTTCGTGACATGGGCCAGCTCTTGCCTGGAGAGGAGCAAGCCTTGTGCAAGACCCTCTGGGCAAGAGTTATCTCCCCAACTTCCCTGAAGACTTCGGGGAGGAAGAGATTGTTTTGGAGGATCCTCCATCCTCCAACTTCCAGCTTGGCCTGCTGGACATGTCCATGGCTTGAGAGCTAAATGGTGGCCCTAAATTCACTTCTCATAATATGCACATGGTGCTGCTCACCTCAGCTTCTCTGCCAGGGCTGCAGTGGTTTCATTGCCTAGGAGGGTCCTTGCAGGATGGAGAGTGATTGTGCCTGGTCCTCTCCTTCCCAGTGGTGGTGGGACTGGAGGAGACTCACCACCCACCCTGGTACTTCCATTGCATCAACCATGCAGGAGGTCAGCACTGTAGTACGGGTCTGTCCCAGGACTGGGGACCAGTTTGCTACTGGGAGGGTTTCAGGTGTCTCCTAGTTTCTACATGGGCTTTAGGGATTCATCAGCAGGGCGGTGAGAGCGACAGCTGGGGCAGGGCAGCCTTGGTGGTCACAGTCTGGACGCGGCAAAGCGAGCACCCAAGGGCAGCAGGACACGAGCTCCATGCAGAGCTGCTGGAGGTGGCTTGCAGCCCAGGATCGTAGCCCGGGATCCAGGCACCTGTCAGAACCGTGGTCCAGGGCAGGAGCCAGGGGCCCATCCCTGCGGGTGCCAGCAGGGAACCACGCTATCGGTGCCAGCCTGGTGGTGGGTGCAGGACCTCTCACTCCTCTCCCGGGTGCTCCCCAACTGTCCACTTGGCCTTCACATCCCGGAAAGGCGTGATGTCCTCATAGGTGGCCATCTGGTCCACCTCAAGGCCCTGCAGCAAGACGAAGGAGACTGAGACACAGAAGGGGCACCATGGCTTGGCCACAACACACCTGCCATTGGGACCCTCAGGTGGGAACCCATCTCCAAGCTATTCGACCAGGGGTAGGGGCAGCTTCTGAGAGGAGAAAAGATGGAAATAGATGGTTGAATGTGCTTAGAGCTTGATTTTATGGTTGACGTGCAACAGGTACTTGGGAGGAAGATGCCCTGATGAGAGGACTGGCGGTGCCTGGCAGCCACCCAGCAAGGGCATGACCCACTGTTCCAAGGCTCAGGTCGATATTACAAAGGTATTTCAATAATGAATGCAGTATTACCTCATAGGTGTGGTCCTCCTCGGGGCTTTCCTTGCTTTCACCCTGTGAAGAGGAGAATCACAGATTGGATGTCACCGGGATCCCACATCCCCAGCCTTGTCCCCCCAGCCCAGGTCCCTCTGCTTCCACAGGAGAATCCGTGCAGTCCCTCATCCTTCATTTGAGAAGTTTATTTTCCCATACCACAACCCCAAACTTGGTGCCTGCCTGTAGCCACCTCTGCAGTGTTCTGCCCCATGGGACGTCTCCTTTGCTGGAAACACCGTCACTTACTTTATCTAGGAAGAGGAGCATGGGGATGCTGATGAAGACAACCAGCAGGATGGACTGGATGATGATGATGGCATCTTTCAGAGTGTTCCTGTTCTGTATCTGTTGGATGTTGCTGTGACCTGGGAGCAGCAACACAGGGAGAATCCTAAGTCCCAGCTCTGTGCCAGGCTTCTGGGGGAACAGGGATGACCTTGGCATGGCCACAGGTTTGTGTGTCAGCAAAACAGATCAGGGGGAAATAGATCACATGTTCTCCACCTTGGGAGAGACTAGAGCATTGTAAATTGCCCTTGGGACACCCTCTGCGATGAAGCACCTTGGGAAGGACCTACCATTGGCCAGAACCAGAAGTCTGGTTTATTAGGGCAATGCAGTCCCTGGGATGGTTGTATGGGTACGGATGTCTCAGGGCAAACTGGAGGGGATTTATTCTGCTACTTGGTGGGTGACAACAAGCAAAGAAACGTCTGCAGTGCTATGGGGTGTCTACAGTTGTCTCTGAAGGGGTTCCATCAGCATGGGGAGGGATAGGAGTACAGGAGCATGAGGAGTTCATGTGGCATGGAAAAGGCTGAGAGAAGGAGAAGGAGCATCTCCTGGGATGCACGGAGGCTGGGGATCTCCTACTCACCCATGACTCTGAGCTCTGTCCCACACAAGTGTGGCTGCTTCTTCTCTGCTGTGAGGTTCTTGCTGTCACACACATAGATGCCATTGTCCTTGTAGGTGATCTTGAAGATGGTGAAGTTGATGAGTTTGTCTTTCCTCACGATGCTGTAGTGGGAGCTGTTGTGATCCAGCTCATAGAGATCATCACTGTCCTCCACCAATTTGTACCACTGCATCCTATGGGGCTCCTGGGTGTAGCAGATGAAGTGGACAGGCATGTTCTTCTTGGCTGCAATGTAGCGTGGGTGCTGCTGCACCATGGAGCACCTACCATCTGCCAGGGGCAAGGGTGGTCACAGTGGGTAAGGACCTGGGCAGTGTCAGAAAAAAGCCTCTCCTAAAAGAACTAACAACCTGTCCCAAATCAAGGGCTTTCTCTTTTCATGGATTAAACTACTTTGAGTGTTCAGCTTTGTTTTGGTGAATCATCATCACCTTTGGGTAGAGATCAGATACTTTCGGTGAAAACATGCTTTTAATGGAAACTCCAGTTTTCTGTGTGAATGGCTTCTCTGGGATGCTTTCTGCTGCTCCTACCCCTCTCTACCTTCTTAACCAGAGAAGTGGTGGCTGACCCATCCCTAGAGGTGTTCAAGGCCAGGCTGGATGGGGTTTTGAGCAACCAGATCCAGTGGGAGGTGTCCTTGCCCATGGCAGGGTTGAGGGTGGAACTGGACAGGCTTTGAGGTCTCCTCCAACACAAAGCCTTTGCTAGGACAGCCCCATCTCCTCAGCTGGCTTCTCTCACGCATCTATACTTTTTGTGTTTTGCTCTATTTTGTATTTTCACCTGTGTATTGGTTCCAGAGCTGGTGAGTTTGAGGGCTCGTTTGAGTTGCAGAGTTCATGCTTAATGTCCCGTGGGTGGGAATGGCACAAGCTTGATGTGTGTGAGCCCAGTGCCTGGTCTCAAGCCACATCTTACTCATGCAGGGCACTCTTCAAACACAGAGGAAAATCATGTGTGTTCTTAGGAAAGACAAAATGGATCCAGAGGGAGAGCTAGGTTTGAGGCAGGGGAAATGCCACAGAAGATGTCACAGCTAGAGATGGGTGGCAGGTGATGGGACATTTTCAGCTCTGCAGTGGACAGGCACCTTCACGGCAGAGCCAGGAGGGATTGAAGGGACCCTGGGGACACAAGTAGGGAAAGAGCCCAGTGGGCGTGAGAGGTTACCTGTGCTGTTCCTGGTGCTGTTATTGTCTGCTGAGATCCCACCTGGAAGACAGGAGAAGGTCCATGAGAAAGTGACAAATAACTCATGTAGAATAATACAATAATGGAATGGTGTGGAATGGAAGGGATCTCAAAGCCCATACAGTTCCACCCCCCTGCCACAGGCAGGGGCACCTCCCACTGGATCCGGTTGCTCAAAGCCCCATCCAACCTGGACTTGAACACCTCCAGGGATGGGGCAGTCACAACTTATCTCAGCCACCTGGGCCAGAGCCTCCTCACCCTTATCATGAAGAATTTCTTCCTAAAGTCTAATCCAAATCTTCCCCCTTCCCTTTAAAGCCATTCCCCCTCATCCTATCATTCCAGGCTCTTGCAAAAGGTCCCTCCCCAGCTTTCCTAGAGCCCCTTTCAGTAATGGAAGCTGTTCTAAAGTCTCTCTGGAGCCTCCTTTTCTCCAGACTGAACAACCCCAACTCTCTCAGTGTGTTCTTATAGCAGAGGTTCTCCAGGCATTGTATTATCTTTGTGGCCTCCTCTGGACTTACTCCAACAGATCCATGTCCTTCCTATGCTGAGGACTCCAGAGCTGAACACAGGGCTCGAGGTAGGTCAAGTTCACATAGGATGTCCCATATGGGATGCCATGTAGCATATGGGATGGAATGCTTGGGAGCATCAGCCAGAACTCTACTCACAGGATTCAGAGCACTGGAGATTTGGCTGTAAACCCTTCTATTTCCAACCCATCTCCTGAATGTTTTCTAAGCTGCTTCTGGGGTGATGTCCCAGTGAGACCTGCCTTTGATATTAATGTCCCCCCAGGCTGGCACCTTTCCGAAAGGGGTCAGACAGACTCACACCTCTTTGTTTACACTCTCCATTCTCAGAACCGATCAGGAACACTTGCCTTGCTGGGACTTCTCTGGGCCTGGAGACCCACGATGGCCGGATCAGGTTCCCAGACTTGGGGACCACACAGCCCCCCTGATCTAAGGGAGCCATGGGACCTGTGATACAGTGCAGGAAGTGGGAAGAGGTGGGGACCCTCCCAACACCCCTGTGTGCCCACAGCTTCGGTGCCCCTGTGCCTCAGTTCCTCTTGCTGCAGCTGGGCAGGAAGCGCTGGCCCTGTTTACAGAACCGCTTCACTGCCCAGCTCCATCCGTGTGATCGATGTTTGCCAAGCCTCGCTGCAGGAAGCTGGCATGGAGGCGGGGGGTGCACCACCTCCTGACACATCAGGGCGCCTGCAAATCTAACCTCTAGAAGAATGAGGAAGGTTCAGTTCCTCAGCCTGAGCTTTACTCTGAGCCTTGCTACCCTGCTGCAGACCTTCCTGCCCCAAACAGCAACCCAGCAGTGACCTCCTGGCTCAGCCATGGGCTCCCCTCCAGGCCTCAGAATCTCTTCCAGATACGTGCTACCCTGTTCATCTTCAACACTACATCTCTGTAGACAAACTTTCTCCCCTGGCCTCATTTCATGTTCTTCTGAGCTGGAGATGCGTGTGGAGTACGTGTCCCTGACACCTGCAGTCCTGCTGGCCAGCCGGGACATAGCTTTGCTCTCCATGTTTTGTTGATGTTTCCAAATGAAGACCAGGCTGGTCCCTCACCCTGAAAGCCCTCACACTCCTCAAAGCCGAGATTTCCATTGCAGCCACAGGTGGACTGAGATCCCCCTTCCTCCCTCGGAGCCACAGTGAGAGCCAGGATGAAATCCTTCAACCCTGAATCTGTGCTGCACTTGGGTGGCCACCCAACAGAAACCCTTTAAATGCTTTTTCTCCTGATGGCATGAGGTTCCCCGGCTAAGTGTGGGATCTGCTGCACCAGAGGGTTTGGAAGGGATCAGGAGCTGTGTTCTGGGTTTGGCTGCTGCTCCTCTGTGGGGATGCAAAGAACAGCACAGAGGTATTCATGCAGAGCCCCCAGATCACCCCAAAACCCTTTTTCCACCTATTTGTCTTCTGCTCCTGGATGCTGAACCCCATGGAGCAAGGGGATGTGGCTTGACCATGGCCTCAGCAATGTGCCAGCCTCATCCTCAGGCCTCTGAGAGCAATAAGTGGTAAAAAAACCCAACCCAACCCTTCTTTTCTGTCACCTGTAACCACAGCCAAGCAGGCTGTGTACCCACTCGGCACCAGAATCCTCCTGCCATCTGCTCCAGAAAGCTCCTGTGCTGCAGGGCAGCATGGGGACATTCCATCTCCACAGCCCAATGAGAAGCAAAACTCAAAACCAACCCAAACCCCAAGGCAGACATCAAGGCCCGATGCCTGGTGGGTCCTCCCTGACTCTCCTGCACCCAGGGCTGGTTTCCTGCACAAAGCAGAACGAGGAGCGATTGCAAAGGTGAAAACCAATGCATTTGAAGCCAGAGCTGGGTGAAGTCTCGGGTTGCAAGGAGTAACCTGCATCGCCTGGATGCATGTCCCCTTGCTCTGAAATGCAAAGCCCGTGTTTCAGTGAAGCATGGAATGGTTTGTGTTGGAAGGGATCTGAAAACCCATCCAGTCCCACCCCCTGCCATGGGCAGGGACAACTCCCACTGGATCAGGTTGCTCTAAGCCCCATCCAACCTGGCCTTGAACACCTCCAGGGATGGGGCAGCCACCACTGCTCTGGGCACCCTGGGCCAGGGCCTCCCCACCCTCATTGGGAAGAATCCCTTCTTAATGTCTGATCTAAATCTTCCCCCTTCCAATTTAAAGCCACCCCCGCTCATTCTATCACTCCATGCCCTTGTAAAAAGCCCCTCCCCAGCTTTCCTGGAGCCCCTTTCAGTATTGGAAGCTGCTCTAAGGTCTCCCTGGAGCCTCCTTTTCTCCAGGCTGAACAACCCCCGCTCTCAGACTATGACATGATGCCTACCTGTGACCAAGGCCATCAGCCAGAGGTTTGCCTGCAGCACCCAGAGCCTCGTGCTAAGACCAGCCATCCTCCAGTGCAAATGGCAGAGAACCATCCAGTCACCAGCCCTCAGTTCTGCAAAACACAGCGGATGCTCCAGTCAGGTTGTCCTCTGTACCTAAAAATGGCAAAGCTGCTGCTATGAGACAGCCCCTTTCCTGCTCATGTAAATCCTCCTTGATGGGGACTTTCCCCCTGGGGCAGGTTTTGAATGCAGTGCAGACACTGGGGCAGCCAGTACCTGTGCTCTGGGCACCATCCAGCCTTGTGTCCTTGCGCTGTGCTCGTTGTGGTGATGTTATCCGATGGAGGTGGCCACTACTGGTGTAGGTCTACACCAGAACTGGAGATGAACCCATCTACAAAGCACTCAGTGGTGCAAAACCTGGGCTGAGCACAGGGGATGCGCCCAGCAAGTGGGATGCAACCTCCAACACCTCAACATTCAACCTCCAATGCAGCATTCCTGGGCGGATAAGGGGTGGGGGCTACCTCCAGAGTGGTACCCCAGCTCCACAGCAGTGTAGGCAGGGCAGATCCCCCACAGCTTAGCCCTGCAGCTGATGGGCAGGGGTTGATGCTGGCTGGCCCAGTTGCAAGAGCTGGAGCAGGAACAGGGTGGGACAAGAGGGTCCTGTACCTCCACATCCCTTCTGCTGGGCTGTGCTGGCTCCTCAGGCTGCCAAGTATGGTAGGACATGACATGCCATGACCTGTGGGCAGAACAGAGCTGCTGCTAGGCAGCTGCTGCCTTTCCCAGCCCATTCCTATTCATCAGGGCTTGGATTTCACCTCTGTGCTTTCATGGGAGGACAGGGATGGTGGGTCGTGCCACCTCCTCCTTCCAACCCCCTGCTTGCGTGGGTACCCTGATGCTCAACTTGAATTACGCCAGCCTGGGACAACCTGTTCCAGGCAGAGCAAAAGCACAGCGGTGAGGCCATGCTGTGGCCCTTGGGGATGTCAGCGGGCCCCAGAGGTGGCTCCTCCTCCAGATAAACATTGATGCAGAAACCTCCTACCACCTCACATTGACGCAGAAACCTCCTCACCCAACACCGCTTTCTCCCTGTGATGCTGAACTGCTCCTGCGCTGCTAGTGGGGCAGGTTTGGCCCCACAGAGCCTGGCATAGGAAAGCTCAGGGGGTCTACACCTTCTCCAAGCCCACCTGTCTCCTTGGCTGAATCTGCAGCAGCATCTCCTATGGCTCCTAGAGTTGGGACTCATTGCTCCTAGGCACCAAGGGCTTCAGGGGCCAAACAGAGCAGAAGTTTTGGGGTCATGCCTGAGTTTGGAGGTGCTGGGGGAGGAAGTCCTGGTGCAGGATGGGACCACCAGGGCCTGCTGAGGATGCCAGGTCCAACTAAGACCATGCAAAAGGTCCCTCATATCTTCCCTGGAGCAAAGGGAGGGGGCAGGGTAAACATTTCTCCCTCTAACACACACCAGGAAGCTCAGTATTGTAATAATAGACCATTTACAGTTGTTTATTTTAAGAAATGTACAAAGAAAAATAGCTTTAGCTCACACAAATCCTGCTCTTTGGCATTTTTTTCCATCACTAACAACACGTACGTACAAGCAGTATTGACTGTGAACCACAGCCTGGGATGGAAACTACTGGGACATGGATGCTTCCCACACAAGTGCCCCTTGAAAACAGCTCAGGCTCCTGTTCCAGGGAGTGTCGCCTTACACAACATGGAAATGAAAGCACAACGCTACGGGATAAGCAGAGCGACCCTGGCTGACAGCACATGGATGCAAGCGAGCTCAGCACTGCTCCTTGAGTATGGGGCATCTGTAACGGCTCGACACCAAATTCAGCCCAAGAAAATAAAGGTATAAGAGTAAAAAAAAAGACAGACTCTTGAAGAAGAAGCCCTTGTTTTAACTGGAAGAGGTTTTGGTTCATGTTTGTTTTCATCCCAAGAGGGTGTTTTACCTTTTGTTCAGAGATGAACGCTGGGGGTTTTGCACATTTTCTCAATTTCCTTTCCTTTTATCCATCTCTAAAACCCTCCCTGTCAGTAAAATCCTCCTCTGCTGGGAGGTTTCCTGGTGAGCACTTGCCTGAGCCCACCAGGCTCTGCAGACAGGTGTCATCTCCAGAGCCCAGCCAAGGGAAGGATGCTCTGCGCAAGTTTTTTGGGATTTACACCCCAGTGGAAGCATTCATTGCTTTACGATCCCCCAGTGCTGGATCACTGATGGGACTCACTTGAAGAAGCTTCGTTGTAAGGACTATTCAAAGACCTGCTCCGATCCCCAGGGATGCATCTTGTTATTTAGTGCTAACAAAGAGCACCCCAGTGGGACACTCCCACTTGAAAAAGCCCTAGAAGTGGTTTTGTTACAGGGACTGGGGGCATCTCGTCTCGCTATGAGGTTTAAAAAACCTTAGAAGTGGTTTTATTACAGGGACTGGGGATCCTCAGAGAAGATTCTCCAAACCCTATCTTCATCCATTGCTTTCCTGCCACAAAATCTGGATGAAATGGGAAAACGGGGAAGCGTGACTCTAAATACTATTTACAGCTGTACCTTAGAAACCTGAACAATTTATGATTTCGATGACTATTCAGAGACCTTTAAACCTGATATTTAACCCTGAGAACATATCTGCAGATGCTTTGTTTTGGCGATGCAACCAAATCTTTAAGACATAATTGCACTTTTCTCTGTGTGTAACAAAAAAATAACCCATAAAGCTTATTCAAATATTCCAAAGAAAGGTGCTACTTTAAGACATCAGAGATTTTTGTTCACAAAACCTTGTCTTTTCTGTAATTATCCTTAGTATTATTTCACTTGGCTCATCTTTCACCAGCTACTTGGAAGACTAATATACAAGAAAAATTTCTTAATTGTGAAATACATTAATAAATAATTACTTTAAGTAAAAGGACATCTGGACTCAGTTGTTAATGTCTGAAAAACATCGTTTCTGTGATGAGATCATTTCAAAACTAAGATGTTTCTCTTTCACGGACAACAGAGATTTCACATTTAAGTCTCATAAGAAAAATATTAAACCCTTTGTGACTGCAGTGAGCTGTAAAAACCAGATTCAGGAAGAGATCCTGCTTCGAAAGTGAAGCTGTCTACTTGAAACAGCTGAGAGTAGCTCAATATCTATGATCTACTGATCTCGATGTGGAAGAGCTCTTCAAAATGAGATACAAATGAAATCTTTCTGGGCTGGGCAAGAGATGGAAGCCTCTTTCTGTTATACCAGTGACTCTTTCACAACATGTTCCTTATCCCATGCCTTTGCTTCTCCAGGAGAATCTCGAGTCTCTGAGCTGGGAACAGGTGTGAGATCAAAGGCAGGGGTTGTCTCCCCATCTGTCCCACTGTTCCCATACATCTCCTGCATTTTGGTGGCGATTAGACCTTCCTTCTCAGGCGCATCCTCTCTCAGGTCATCCTCATCCTTACTGTGTCTGTACATGTAGGATGCCTGCTTCACCGAGCGCCTCAGGATGTACCTCCGGAAAGCCCTCTGGATTTTTGTAGCGCAGACTTCCTCATGTTTCCTTTTCAGAGTGGTGGTGATGGGTTCATAGGAAACCTTTGAGGGGTTTGCAGCCATGAACTTCTCCTCCATGGTGGCCTTCAAGGCATCCATCTCTCCCGAGTCTCCCAGCACTTCTTTAGTCAGGGCAAAGAGGATATCGAGACAGTGGATTTTGTCCCCAGCAACCATTGGTAGATCCATGGTAATTAGCTTGATCTTGTTCGGCTTGGGAATTTTAAGTGGCTCCTGTAAGGTGTCTACAAAATCAGACAAGGTGCTGTATGCAATGAACTGGGTGGCATCTGGGTCAAACTTCTCCCAGGTTTCATAAAACATTTCAAAATCATCTTCACAGAGGGGTTCGCTGCTCTCCTCCGTGGCCACATTGAAGTTCTCCAGGATGATGGCAATGTACATGTTCACCACAATGAGAAAGGAAATGATGATGTAGCTGCAGAAGAAGAAGATGCCGATGGATGGATTGCCACAGTTCCCTTTTACTGAACTGCCAGGGTTTTCCAGGTCAGGGTCACAGTCAGGGGGACCGCTGTTCAGGATCGGGCTGAGGAGACCATCCCATCCAGCTGATGTGGTGATCTGGAAGAGGCAGATGATGCTGTTCCCAAAAGTTTCAAAGTTGAAGATGTCATCAATTCCTGCCTCCTTCTTTACATAGGCAAAGTTGGACATCCCAAAGATGGAGTAGATGAACATGACAAGGAAAAGCAGGAGACCGATGTTGAAGAGGGCAGGCAGGGACATCATCAGAGCAAAGAGAAGAGTCCGGATGCCTTTTGCCCCTCGAATCAGCCGGAGGACACGGCCAATCCTTGCCAGCCTGATGACCCTGAAGAGGGTGGGTGATACAAAGTACTTCTCTATGATGTCTGAGAGGACGATACCTGGGAAGGGATGAAGAAGTGGTGAGTTTACTGTGCTCTCCAGTCAACACAGGTACGTGAGGTGGAGCTACTCTGCTCCATCTGCCAGGGTCAGCAGATGCAGGGAGATGAGGCCACCCCGATGGCTCACAGCTCACTCTACTCCTCCAGTGGTGAAAGGAACATATTAAAGAACCATTTCTGAGCAAACTCAAAGATGAAATACTGGTTACTCTGTTTCAGCAGTGCAACCATGCAACATGGAGACCAGGGGAATCCAACATACAGGAATGGAACAGAATCCCAGCCCCCACCCTGCCTGGTGACTTCGGGTGGCCTCGCATTTCATGGAATCATAGAATGGTTTGGCTTGGAAGGGATCTCAAAGGCCATCCAGTTCCAAAGCCCCCTGCCATGGGCAGGAACACCTCCCACTGGATCCAGTTACTCAAAACCCAATCCAACCTGGCCTTGAACACCTCCAGGGATGGGGCAGTGGGCAGGGCCTCTCCACCCTCACAGCAAAACATTTCTCCCTAAGATCTCATCTCAATCTCCCCTCTTTCAGCTTAAAATCGTTCCCATCATCCTATCCCTGCACTCCCTGATCAAGACCCCTCACCAGCTTTCATGTAGGCCCCACTTGTCTCATCCTGTTGGCTTGGCCCAGCTCAAAGGTGGTTGTAAGGTTGTGGCCAGCGACATCTTGCTGTCTGTGAGCTGGCCAGACCATTTCCACTCTTCATTATACAGTGGGACCTCTCAGGAACCACTGGAATTAGGAAGACTCACCTAAGATGGAGAGGATGACCACCACAAAGTCAAAGATGTTCCAGCCAATAGTGAAGTAGTAGTAGCGCAAGGCGAACATTTTGAGAACACACTCTCCAGTGAAGATGACAATAAAGACCAGGTTGATCTTGTAGAGGATAGATGTTTTGAGTTCACTTTGATCATCTGTTTCGACCATCATGGTCACCATGTTAAGACAAATCAGGATCATGATGGTTATGTCAAACACTTGCTTGGTAACAAAGTCGAACACCATCCCTTGAAACTTGTTCTGCCATAAAAGCCATAAGGATGATGGTGGAGAACCAGATGTGAGGTGGGAATCCATGACAGACACACACAAAGACACAACAAAAAGAGAAGAAGGAACAGTAATTAAAACAGTGCAGGATCTCAGGGTTGTGGCCAGTATGCAGGTGTCTCAGCCCACAAAGCTATGGGAAGGGGATACCCATCACCTCGCAGGGTGAAGCACAGCTGATAAAACCATGGCCTGGAAGTGTGGACAAAGTGGGCAGTTGCTTTCTAATCACATCCACGACTGATGAAAGTGTTCGAGGCCAGGCTGGATGGGGACTTGGGTGGCCTGATCCAGTGGGAGGTGTCCCTGCCCATGGTGGGGGGTTGGAAATGGATGATCTTTAAGGTCCCTTCCAAACCAAACCATTCTATGATTCTAATGAATCAGGGCAAAAATAAACACATTGGAAAAAAGTCTTGCTTGAGTGGGGCTATGAAACCCAAACCCATATTGGCAACGTCCCTCTCTAGGAGTACTGACTTGGGTCCATCTTCCCTTGGACAGAGGAGCTGGGAGCTGAGCTAGGAGAACACCTTAATGCCTCAAAAGGTATTCCTCACTTTTTTGTGCTAGCATGATCCAGGGCTGAAGAGCAGACCCAAAGGAGGTTGCCTGATGTTTTCTGGAGCCTCAGCCCTTAGCAAGGGCTAAGAGTAAAAATAGGGAGCCAGGATTTGGATTTCTTGCCCTGGCAAATGGTCTTCTGAGATGTTTTGGTGGCTTGAAGTGCTCCCTTCCCACTGTGCTCCAGGGTGATTAACCCAACCTACCGATGGCCTGGGGATGGGCTTCTGGGGTTTCTTGGAGCCGAGCTTTTTCATGGCATTATAGTATTTCTTCTGCTCTTCTGTCATGAAGATGTCTTTGCCTCCAAAGTATAAAGGGAATCAGCACTGTTAGTCTTGGCAGCTCCTCTCTTCCTACCAAGCACCTCTGGCCATGCTCCTTCCCACAGGCATCTCCAGCCAAGCTCTGACCAGGCATTGCTCGCTGCACTGACTCTGCTTCCTCCCTGCTTGCCCCTTTCTGCTTCCCCCAGTTCACAGCACCCATAGGTGCTCACCCCAGCACTGCCATTTCCTCCTGCAGAGGTGAGATGCTGCCTCCCAGACTGCTCTTGTGGGTGGGGAACCACGTTGAACTCTTTCTCTCCTTTCTGGCCTGATCTTGTCTGGAGTGGGGCAGCATCTCGGTGAGCTTCAGAGCTTGCTCAGCACAAACAACATGCTCCGAGTTATCCAGCTGCCACCCGCTACACCCTCCGGTAACCCAGGGGGTCTCATCTAATGGATAATGGCAATTCACATTGCAGAAGGATGTTGGGCAGAGTGGTCCTGGTTCACTTGCTCTACAACTGTGCTTGTCCTCTCCATCCTGGATCAGCACCCCAGGAGGCAACAGTGGCTGCAAGACCCAAAAAATACTTATCTTTTTCTTCTGCTGATTGAAGTTGTCGATGATGACGCCGATGAAGAGATTCAGGGTGAAGAAAGCACCGAAGATGATGAAGATAACAAAGTAGATGTACATGTAGAGGTTGATCTCATATACTGGCTGCTCTTCAATCTGACCAGGAGAGATAGGAAATGTGAGGCTAAATCTGTCCAGAAAAGTGCCTCCAAGCCCTCAGATAATGGCTGCTGTATCTGGACAAAGCTCTGAGGTGGCTGCTCCAAAACCACTGGCAGATCCATGTGGGAGCAGTCATGGGAAGGGACATCCATGTGACACTGGCTGGGGGACAAGGATGTACTGACCCTTTATCCCAAGGCATGGGCTGGAGAACAGGAGAGGATGCCCAGATGCAGCTATATCAATGAGCAAACTCAAGTTTCTTAGTAATCGGCTTTCCAAAGGCTGAAACACAGCCAAGAGGGGAAAGGAAGAGTGGGAATTGTTTTAAGGCAAAAGAGGGGAGGTTTAGGTGAGAGCTTAGGAAGAAATGTTTTGCTATGAGAGTGGGAAGGACCTGGCCCAGGTTGTCCAGAGAAGTCATGGCTGTCCCATCCCTGGAGGTGTTCAAGGCTGGGTTGGATGGGGCTTGGAGCACTCAGATCCAGTGGGAGGTGTCCCTGCCTGTGGCAGGGGATGGAACTGGATGGGCTTTGAGGTCTCCCAACCCAAACCATCCCATAATTCTATGATTATATGGCTGAGCCACAGTGGTCGCTCAGCCTGGCAGCCGCAGAAAATCCTCCTCATCTCAAGAGGCAGCACTTGATTCTGCTCTATACTGGAGACATCCCAAGTGTCACAATGGGCTTTCCTCATTTGAGGGAAGCTCTTGGCAGAAGAGAGCACATTTCCTCTCAAGGCAGCTTTGCCCCAGGTGTTTGGGGAGGCAGGAGCCCAAGCCGTTTTCAGAGGGAGCTGGAAGAAGTTCCTCCTCTGAGCACCAGCAGCTGCAGCCAGGGCGAGCATAGTGGTTGTTTCTGATTCTAAAAAAAGGCAATGAAAACATTCCGTTCAAGCCTGTGGGTGTGCGGGGCTGACCGCACAGCACAGCATGAGTGAGGGTGCTCGGTTAGAGAAAGGTAGGAAGTTCCTCCTGCTGCAATGGCTCATGGCAGCGTGCACACACGGGCTGGTGTGGGGACACGTTTTGGGATGGATCATGTTAGAAACTGCACGAAACCCTTCAAAACATTCTTTTAAACCCTTTTAACCTGTAGGTTAAGTAGTGGCTGCTTTGTTTTAATGATTCATTGACTGCTCTAGGCAAGCTAGGTGCTTTCTGCAGGACCAGATAAGCTCTCTGAGCTGGAGGGACACACATGGAGGGACACACAGAGGGCAGAGTGTCAGAGCAGCGTGAAGGATGGGTTCTCCAGGGTGGAGTGGTGGAGGCAGAGAGGGGATTTCAGACCACAAAGCTGAAGCTCAGAGGAGCAGGCTTGTCTCCAGCTGGATCCTGGGTGGGAGGGAAGCGCAGTGTGGGGACATACTGCAGCTAGGACACAGGTAACAATGATATGGGTGGCAGAAGGCAGCAGAAGGGACAAAAATTGCTGCCCATTTTGAAGCAGCAGAGGGGATGCTTGGGGGATTTCTCCACTATTTAACTTATGGGTGGGATGCAGGCAGTGCTCTCCGCACCAATGGACAGAGCCAAAGGAGATGCTTCAGTTGAGAGGTCCATCTCTACGCTGAACTGCACCTCAGCCCCAGGACTGCCAGGAGGAACCAAGCTTGGGGGATGAGTGATGCTTTGTGCTAGTTGCGAGATGTCCCTGCTTGTCTTCTTACCTCGCGCGAGTCCACAGCAGCATACATGATGTCCATCCAGCCTTTGAAGGTTGCCTGTGGGGACAGTGGAGAAGAACAGACTTGCTGGGAGGTCTTTGAAGCTAGGGGGAAGGGGAGGGCTGTGGGTGTGCGTTTGAGGTTTATCTCTGAGCATGCTTCCTTCCTCCCACTTAAAGGGTCTACAGGGAAGCTGGGGAGAGGCTCTGGATCAGGGAGCGCAGGGATAGGATGAGGGGAACGTTTTGGAGCTGAAAGAGGGGAGATTGAGATGAGACCTCAGGAAGAAATGTTTTCCTGTGAGGGTGGGGAGGCCCTGGCCCTGGTTGCCCAGAGAAGTGGTGGCTGCCCCATCCCTGGAGTGGTTCAAGGCCAGGTTGGATGGAGCTTGGAGCAACTGCATCCAGTGGGAGGTGTCCCTGCCCATGGCAGGGGTTGGAACAGGATGGACTTTAAGGTCCCTTCCAAGCCACTCCATTCCACAATTGTATCATTCTACTTGAGTTATTGGCCACTATCTCATGGACATTCTCCTGTCTTCCAGGTGGGATCTCAGCAGACAATAACAGCACCAGGAACAGCACAGGTGACCTCTCAGACCCATTGGGCTTTGAGGTTCCTGCCAACCCAAACCTTTCCTATGATTCTCTGATTTGTTAAACAAAAAGCATGAACACCCTGTTTCCTGTATCTGATGGAATGGCAAAACTGAAGAGGAAGCTGAATGTAAAGCTGGTTAGTGAACTTGGGTTCTGCTCCGATTCTGCAGCAGCCAGTTCCCCTGGATCCCATGGGAGTAACCCTGGCCAACTCCATAAGGGAGACTGCACAGATATTCCTTATGAAAATTGCGGTGAGCAGTTCCTCTTCTGCTTGCCAGGCTCAGCTGTGGTGGCTTCTGTGGAAACATGGCTGTGTTTGCCCACTGCCCTGCAGCAGACACACACACACACTCTTTCCAGTTGTCATCTTCCCCATGCAATACCTTTGCAGCCTATGGCAAGAGTAGATTGAACTCTTCAAATTGGTAAGGAGGAAACTCCTCCCCTCCTCCTTGCTCCTGTGTCCTGTGTGTGCAGAGGACTTCTTGCCGCCCCAGGCTTGGTACTACTTACACTCACTTGTAATGGTTCCTTGTGAGACATTTCTTCCCCTCCCATCTACCCTATCCATGTCCTCCTTGCATTTGCAGATATGTTTTGGTTTTGTTTTGTTTTTTTTTAAATACTAATTTTGGAGCTAAGAAGCCGCTAAAAGTCCCTGTCCTGGCATCAGAGCAGCAACCCCTAGAGCAAGACCTGAGGAGGCCATGGAGATGACCCAAAGGCTAGAACACCTCCCACGTGGGACAGGCTGAGAGAGTTGGGGTTGTTCAGCCTGGGGAAGAGAAGGCTTCAAGGAAACATTAGAGCAGCTTCCAGTACTGAAAGGGGCTCCAAGAAAGCGGGGAGGGGCTCTTAATCAGGGAGTGCAGGGACAGGATGAGGGGGAATGGTTTTCAGCTGAAGATGAGATCTTAGGAAGAAATGTTTTGCTGTGAGGATGGGGAGGCCCTGGCCCAGGTTGCCCAGAGCAGTGGTGGCTGCCCCATCCCTGGAGGGGTTCAAGGCCAGGCTGGATTGGGCTTGGAGCAACCAGATCCAGTGGGAGATGTCCCTGCCATGGCAGTGGTGTTGGAGCTGTATGGGCTTTGAAATCCCTTCCAACCCAAACCATTCAATGATTTTCTGATCTTATTTCAGCCCCAATGCTATTCATGCCGCCCTGTATGTCAATGCACCTCTTGGAGCGATGGTTGCTGCTTTTATTACATACCACCTGCAGCAAGGAGAGGTATCCCAAGCCCACGTTGTCAAAATTGACCTTGACGTTGACCCATCTGACTTCATTGGTGTGAAGGAGGGCCATGCAGTCACTCTTGTTGTTCACCTCGCTGATGTCGAAGAGGTCCCCCGTGGTGGTGTTGACACATCGGTAGAACTTGCCCGCAAAGAGGTTCACCCCCATAATGCTGAATATTAGCCAGAAGATGAGGCAGACCAGCAGGACATTCATGATGGAGGGGATGGCACCCAGCAAGGCATTCACAACCACCTGCAAGGGGAGAAAACACCTTGGAGGACCTGGCTAGGGAACCAGATTAGCAAGTATGGACTTTCATATCCCTGTGACCTCCTCAGCAGCACTGGGTGGTCTCAGACTGGACCAAACATACCTTAGCATGAAACCACTGATCTGGAGCCCCTAAAAGCCAACTGGGATGGGGCCCTGATGTAGGTGACTGCTGAATGGTGCTGTTTGCACAGCCATGTCAGAGCCAGGAGCACAGGGGAGAGACACCTACCCTCATGCCCTCAAATCTGGACAAGGCACGCAGCGGTCTCAGAGCCCTCAGTGTCCGCAGGGATTTGATGGCTCCCAGCTCGGAGTATCCCAGCCAGTTTGCTGTCAGGCTGACGATGGAAACCTGGAAGGAGTAGTCCAAGGGATTAGCAGCTTCTCAGATGGGAACAATGGAGAGGAACTGAGCCATGGCCCTGCAGACCCTGCCTGTCCCTGTCTCCCCAGCACTACTCAGGCCAGCAGTCACCATCTTGGGACACAGAGATTGGCCTCGAGGCCTTTGGATCCTGGTGACCAGCCACCCGGAGGTTGTCCCTGCCTCTTGGGTATGAGGGTGAAAGTGACGAGGGATGCAGAAGAGAGAACTTATTTGGGAGACCTTATGTCCCATTGCATCTCTTCTGGGGTCTGATAGAACAGCAAGGGCTTGTTCTTGGCTTAAGCATAAAATAGAAAGGGTTTGAAAGGGTTTCTGCAGCCAGGGAAAGAAGTGGCCCTGCCTGTGGAGGACCATTATTTTTAAGCAGTGGTCTAAGCCCTCATTCCACCACATTGTCCTTCAAACTACTCTATAGGTTTATTTCCAACAACCTGCTACCAGACCCTAATTCCCCCTATGTCCTCTGTGAACTATGGCCCTAGAGGCACCCCTCAGACAACACTTACATCGACGATGAGGAAATCCAGCCAGCACCATGCGTTGGTGAAATACACCTTGAAGCCATAGGCCACCCACTTGAGCAACATCTCAATGACGAAGATGTAGGAGAAGACCTTGTCGGCATACTCCAGGATGGTGCGTATCACCTTTCGTTGTTCGATGTAGATGTCCTCAAAAGCCTGAAAGATCAGTGGAGCTACGTGACAGTCATTCTTCCATTAGACCAGCTACATGGCTCACTGAAGCCACATCAATGCCTGCATTTTCCCTGCTTTCCTAGAGCTTGGGGCAGCTTGAAAAGTTGAGAACCTACTTACAGAGCCTACCTACTGATGCACCTGATCAACATGGGGGTCTGACTCTTGTCTGCAAGTTCTTATTGGCTGTGAAGAGCAGTGTTTGTCCTAAAGCAAAGCATCATTGAAACAAATGGGTTCCACCTGGCTGGAGAGCAGCTCTGTGGAGAAGGACGTGGGGGTCGTGGTGGACAACAGACTTAACATGAGTGAGCAGCGTGCTGCAGCAGCAAAGAAGGTGAGCAGGGGTGCTTCAAGGAGGGCATCACCAGCAGAGATAAAGAAGTCATTATCCCACTCATCTCAGCACTTGTCAGGCCACACCTGGAGTGCTGCATTCAGTTTTGGTCCCTGCTGTACAGAAAAGGAGTGGCCATGCTGGAGAGGGTCCAGAAAAAGGTCACTGAGATGATCAGAAGACTGGGAAACCTTCCATACGAAGTAAGGCTGACGGAGCTGGGTTTGTTCAGCCTTTAGAGGAGGCTTAGGGGAGACTTTATCACCAGGTACCAATACATAAAGGGCGTCTGCTGAGTGGATGGAGGCTCCCTTTTTACAAGGAGTCATGTGGATACATTGCTCCTCATTGGATTCCAGAAGAAAACGTGTCATGAGACAGTGAAACATTGGAACGATCTCCCCAGGGAAGTGGTGGATTACTCTACATTAGACACTTTTAAGTGTCAGCTTGACAAGGTTCTGGACCATGTCATTTAAACTATGGATCACCTAAAATGTGGGACCAGATGATCCCTGAGGTCCCTTCCTACCTGGCAGCCTGTGAAATGTCCAGCTGCATCAAATTCCTACCAGACTGAGCACAAGTCAAAAGCTAGGACACCAACTTATAGAATCATAAAATCATAGAATCACCAGGTTGGAAAAGACCCATCAGATCGTTGAGTCCAACCACTCCTATTAAATGCTAAACTTGAACTTGCCTTGGTAGTTTCAAACATGCTCATAGGAGTCTGGGTTACTGCTGTGTGTGCAGGAGTGCTCTTTGTGTTGTGGTGTGTCTTCAGAAGTCCTCACCACGTACAGAAGAAATTGTACTTCTCCATTTCTTACTTACAGCTTTAAAACAACCAGTAGGCTATCAAGGTATTTGGATTTCTTAGGTGTTGGGCTTGTGTCTTGTTGATGACTCTGGACTGCCATGCTAGCTCTGATTTCTTGTAGTGGCCCATGAGAAGCAGGGAAGATCACGAGGGACTCCCTGGGCTCCCTCTTATGGGACTTGGTGAAATAGAACACAAAACCACTGCTGGCAGGTTGGAAAGGAATTGTCCGAAGGCTCAGAAGAACATCTGAGGCTGGATTTCACGTTAGCCGAGGGGCTTTAGAGAGAGACTTGTGGGAATTCAAGCTTGGTGTCCACATTTTTACTTGGTTTATAAACTCTTAGTGCTAGGAACATGGTTTAGGTTGACTTGGCAGTGGTAGGTTTATGGTTGGACTTGATGATCTTAAAGTTCTTTTCCAACCTCAATGATTCCGTGATTCAATCAGAAGTCGGGGCATAGTGACCAGGTCTTATACAGCTGGTTAGGCCAGCTTTCAATTCCAGCAGTAGCTGCAACCTCAGACATCCCCAAACTGCACTTCCAAAATATAAAGTGTGACTGAAAACCAGTTCATTCCCTCTGTTCTCCTTCCTTCTCTCTTTATCGTCAACCTTGCAGAGAAGTTGGTATCCCCACAAGCTCTGAGTATTTCCAGGTGCAGCTGAGCACCTCAGAGAAATCCTCAGAGAGGACCGGCAGGCTGACACCCAGCTTTTTAATGAGGATGCCAAGGTTCTGGGAAGGTGCCCAAGTCAACAGCTGGAAGTGCTGAAGAGCCACATGACAACCCTGAACTGTTTGTAAAGCACCACCTAACAGTCAGTTACAGAGGCAGTGGAATGAGGAACCATCCATATAAAGCTTAAGAGATGGTGCAGATTGTTCATTGCTGACATTAAGAGCAGGAGGGGAAGCTGTAGGTGGTTGAAGCCCCTTGAGCCCATGGACCACAGCTCATGATAGATGCTGGGGGGGTTATAAAGGGTGACTGTACTGATGCAGGGCTCTTGGAGGGCAAGTGGAGGATGTTTAGATCCCTTTGCGAGACTCTACATTGGGCAGACCTGAGCCAAAAGGGGTTTTAAATCAAACATCTGTGTTACTTTGCACAGGAGACAAACAGGAGATGCCCAGATTCTGCCCACATTGCTGGGCTCCCACTGAGTGGGGAGGTGCTGCAGAAGAAATAGGATGGGGTGAAATATGGGACCTACCAGCGCCCCGCTGCTGAGGAGGATCATGAAGACAATGAAGGTCTCGAACCAGTCGTGTTCCACAATACGGAAGCAGGTTTTCCGGATGTTCCACCAGACCTTCCCTCTGTCGCTGGTGATGTCCACATAGAGGCAGGGAAACCTCTTCACACAGCCTGGGATGGGACAAAGAGCTGTGAGTTACCTCGTGGCCAGGGTGTTTCCACCAACATGACACTATTCATGATTTTATTGTCTTTTCAAACCCTCCTCAGTGAAGGCTGGAGCAAGATCCTGCTGGCTTTAAGAGTGTGCACACAAGAAGGGACCCCCATGAGCAACATCTCCCTGGTAGTACAGGAGGGTTTGGAGTCTGGGCTGAGCTAAGTGAGCCTGGGAGCTGTATTGCTGCAAGAGTTGGTTGGCAATACCCTATCCACCCCCACTCCTCCTCCCCCTGGGGTCCCTTGCCCTGCTCCGTCCCTCACTTTCTGTGAAGCATTCCTCTGGCTCATTGCTCTCCTCAGCTTCTTCTGCTACCTCCTCCTCCAGTGGCGGTGGGGGCTTGTAATCCACGGTGCTGCACAGAGATGATGCGTTGTCACTGCTGAGGGGATTCTGCAAAGGAAGAAGAGGAGTCAGGCTGGGCTGCCCTGCAGAAGGGATGCTCTGGGGGTGCCAGCCATCCTCTGGCTCCTCCTGCCCCCTCTGAGGGAGCCAGCTGGTGTGACACCCTTGCTTGAAGGCTACTCTGAGTCCCTTTCCTATGACACAGCCCAGAGTAAAGCTGTTGAATTGGCCATCTTAGGGGATTGTTGGTACATGAGCTTGCACAAGCTTTGCTTTCCATTCAAGTTCAGAGGAGAAAAACGTCCGCTGACCCTAGCCTCCCTCCCAGCACTGCAAGCCCATCTCCCATCCACTTGTACCATCATCTCAGGATGATTTTTCTCACCTCCTCCTCCCTCATCCCAGAAAACCTCTGCCAAACCCCCTTTGGTACAATTATATCTGCAGAAACCTTGGTGGCCACCATGGCATTTCTCTCAAATCCCGGTGGCTTGGCTTATGCTGAAGGGCTTTTAGGATGAGGTTCACCCAAGTTCACAGCTTGCACCCCAAATATCCGTCTCTGGCTCCATTTTGCACCACAGTTCAGCTTGGCTGGCTTCCCAGACACCACACAGCAAGGCCCAGAGGGGCTGATAATGAGAGGGAAACCTTGGCAAGTCCCTGGGATTTTTTCCTCATTTCTTTTTTTTCTGGCTTTCTGAGAAAACCTTTTGCAGCACTTGAGGAAGAAGATCCCCAGACCTACCTGTCCCACCTGGGAGTAGATGATATTATGTGTATGATGTATACATGCCCCTCTACTCTGCTCTTGTGAGGCTCCACTGGAGTCCTGTGTCCAGTTTTGAAATCCGCAACATAAGAAGGAGATGGATCTATTGGGACATTTCCAGAGGAGTCCACAAAAGTGATCCAAGGGCTGGAGAACCTCTGCTATGAGGACAGGCCGAGAGAGCTGAGATTTTTCAGCCTGGAGAAGAGAAGGCTCTGGGGAGACCTTAGAGCAGCTTCCAGTACTGAAAGGGGCTCCAGGAAAGCTGGGGAGGAGCTTTTTACAAGGGCCTGGAGTGATAGGACAAGGAGGAATGGCTTTAAATTGGAAGGGGGAAGATTTAGATCCGACATTAAGAAGGGATTCTTCCCAATGAGGGTGGGGAGGCCCTGGCCCAGGTTGCCCAGAGCAGTGCTGGCTGCCCCATCCCTGGAGGAGTTCAAGGCCAGGTTGCATGGGGCTTTGAGCAACTGAATTCAGTGGGAGTTATCCCTGCCCATGGCAGGGGGGTGGAACTAGATGATACCTAAGGTCCCTTCCAATGCAAACCATTCTATGCTTCTATAGTGGATGGGCATCTCCGGTGCAGGATGGTGTTGGCTTGCATGTGAGGGAGATAATCCTCCCCTAAGGCTGTTGTGTTTTCAGTTGTAATGAAGTAGCTGCTCCATCCTCCAACAAGCCAGGGAAGATTCCCTCGGGTAATTTGAGGTATCATCATCTACAGTTTCAGGGTCCACAACCACAGTAGCAGGAGAAGATATTGCTTTGGGGGATCCTCGCAACTTGGCTACTGTGTGCTGGGTCACTGCCCTGAGGAGCAGGACACAGCAGTAGCAGTGGCACGAGCTCTCAGCTGGTGGCTCTACAGGAGCAGCAGGACTACCCTCTGCTAAGGCTGGGGGGGGACAGGAGGAGTTGGGGGATTAGGAGGCTTCAGCATGGAGCCAGGCAAGCTGTGACCCCGGGAAAGGACACATGGAAACCAGCTGCCTGCAGGACAAGTCTTGCAGAGGCACAAGTGGGGATGAACGAGCTCAGCCGTGCAGGTCCTGTTGGTGGAGGGACAGGGATAACCATGCTGGTCCCATTGCATGGTCCCCAAACCGCCATCCATGGAGGATCTTGAGCCCCCACATGCAAGCCACCAGCAAGTTTGCAAAACAATTTCCATAGTACCTGGTACGGCAGGTACAGCCTCTTTGGGTGTTTCCACGCAAATCCAGGGCATTCTCCCTTCTTGTTAGCACCAAGCACTGGCTTTCAGGTGCTGCACACCTGTACTCATCCTATGACCTCCCAGTTGTTTACAGCATTTAATAATCAAGGGCCAATGGTTTTAAACTAAGAGAGGGTAGATTTAAACTGGATGCAAGGAAGAAATCTTTTACAGTGGGAGCGGGGAGGCCCTGGCACAGGTTTCCCAGGGAGGTGGTGGAGGTCCCAACCCTGGAAACATTCCAGGTCAGGTTGGATGGGACTCTGGGCAACCTGATTGAGTGAAAGATGTCCCTTCTCCTGCAGGCTGGTTGGACTTAGGTGACCTACGAAGGTCCCTCCCAACCCAAAGTGTTCTGCGATACTCCTGTGATGTACACAGCCCAGAGCATCTCAGAAGACATTGCTTCACCTGACAGGATGGGGATCTGAGGCAAAAAGCCCCCAAGAAGAGCCCTGAGCCACAACATGAACTCTGCACACCATAGCCCACTGACATTGCTGTTCCTGTTACCTCCTCGCTGCTTCACAATACAAAAGACAAATCAACTCTAAGACACAAAAGTGCTCGAGGAGAGCCACCACGCTGCTGCCATCACCCTGCAATGTCTTTGTCTTGGAAAGGACTCCGGAAGGTGGAGAACATTTATCAGTGTTTTTGAGCAGAACATCCAGAGAAAACATCTCTATTTGCAATCTTCACTCATGGCCCATGTCCTCGGCGGTGTGTTGGGCTTTGGCTCCATCTGGAGCTAACTGACTGCATGTGAACATATTGAGCTGGCAGCAATCTTCCTTGAGGATCAGCTCAGGGCTCTCACCAATTAGCACCCGACTTCTAATTACTAAATTGTCATTTCAGGTCATGATCTCCAGCCTCTTGCCTAGCCTGGGCAGGGGCTTGGTTGTTAATGCACCCCTTTGGTTTGCACCTTGGTCAGTGTTTGAATGAATTTAGCCAGAAAAAACATCAGTGATGATGGGGCAAATGGGTATTTAGCAGCTGAGAGATGCTGTTTGCCCCCTGCACAAGCCGAGCAGCCAGGGATGGCTCTCAAAATGCAATCTCTGTGCAGGGTGTTGGGGCAGGTGAACACAGACCCAAAACACTGAGCCATACCAAGACGTGTCCATAATAGCACATCGAGGTTTTCTCCCAGACATTGGGAAACATGTCTTGGTGGTGGGGAGCTGAGGTCCATGGAGACCCCATGGATCAGGCTGGATGCGTCCCACCATGAGGGCCAGGTATGCCTGATGTGCCATGACATGGCCTGGGGGCCCTGGGAGGTTTGTGCTACTGGATTGGGGTTGCAGGAGATAAAATTTGAGGGGAAATGCCAAATCTCAGCCATCCTGCTGGCAGCACAAAGAGCAACAACAACAGCAACACTCCTCACCCCTTCCTTTGACCTAGGTGCTCCAGGTACGTTTATCCCTTCTGAGCCTGGCAAGCAGCATGTTTGCAGAGGGTCACAGCCCTCACAACCTCTCCTGTCCACTTCTCCCCTCAGCCCCAGCTGCTAAAAAAACCCTGGTTTTCCCAGCTAAATAAATAAAAAATAAATAACCAGGGGTACCCCACTTCTTGCACCACACTCTGAGAGAAGCCCAGTCCCTGTCACTGCACAGAGGAGCAAGAAGCCTCCAGATGGGGTGGGAGGAGGATGGCTCTAGGGTTTGAGGCATTCTTGTTCATTTTCCAGTCCTGCATTGAGTTCCCTGTGCAATCACAGCCAGGCACTCGGAAGCAAGTTGTGGTTGCACCCAACCTGTACCACTATTTCTAGCCCATCACACCACCCTGAGCAGGATCAGCTTGGACAGTGCTTCCCTGAGGCTGCTCAGCTTCTAAGCAGACACCTTTGCCATCAATAGTCATAGAATGGTTTGGGTTGGAAAGGACCTCAAAGCCCATCCAGTTCCACCCCTGCCATGGGCAGGGACACTTTCCAACCTGGCCTTGAACATCTCCAGGGATGGGGCAGCCACCACTGCTCTGAGCAACCTGGGGCAGGGCCTCCCCACCATCATTGTGAAGAATTTCTTTGTAATGTATAATCTAAATCTTCTCCCTTCCAATTTAAAGCCCTTCTCTCTCATCCCATTACTCCATGACCTTGTAAAAGCTCCTCCACAGCTTTCCTGGAGCCCCTTTCAGCACTGGAAGCTGCTCTATGGTCTCCCCAGGGCCTTCTCTTCTCCAGGCTGAACAACCCCAACTGTATCAGCCTGTTCCCATAGCAGAGGTCCTCCAGCCATCGGATTATCTTTGTGGCCTCCTGTGGACCTGTTCCAACAATTCCATATCATTCTTATGTTGCGTATTCCAGAACTGGACAGAATGCTCCATAATAAACCTTATAAATATACATATTCACTCACACTCAACCCCCAGGACAGAGCCGTGCTATTATTCATACAAAGCCCCTTTCCAGACTGATGCAGGGGCTCCTCTCCACCACAGCATCCCCACCTGTCCTGGATTTCCCCAGGGCATTGGTGCAACTGCATTGCAAGAAGTGTTTTCCCACCAGGCCATCACCCTCCTTTTTGTGTCCACTCAGATTTTCCTGAGTTTCTTGTCTCTCATCTCCCTGTCTTCTTCCCAGAGCACCAGGATGATTAGCGTCCTGCAGGCCCTGACAGTCCTCTCTGCACCTCAACGTAGCCCACATTAGCTGTCTTGTTAGCTTTGGATCCAAAATGAATTCACTTCATATTCATTTGTGCTAAGCTCCTCCATCTGGTTTCGTGCCCTCCCCATGATGCTTTCTGAGGCATTAGCAGTGGATCCAATGTTAGTGCCATCAGCAGATTTCCTGGCATCAAATTCCTCTTGAACATCTTTAACCCAAAACTGAGCGCTTTGACCCTTGCACCAGCCCTGTGGAGCACTGGAACCCTCTAGCGTTAGCAATAACTCCATAGGCTGACCCAAAACAGGACAAACCCCTGCTTAGACCCCCACACCTCCAGCTTACACTGGGAAATGCCAGGAAACAAAGCACATTTGGCCCGTGCCACACGTTGTAGAAAAGCTAAAAGTAACCAAACCCAGCATCATTCTTTGGGCAGCGTGGCAAGAATGGGTCAATCCCAGTTTTTGTGTTCAAACCCTTCCATGCGCCTTTTCTACCTTGGCGTCTTCAGTGTCAGATTGGGTGCTCGTCTCCTCATAGAGGTCGGACTCCTCTGAGGCGATGGGGACTTGCACCGTCAAATGGGGGTTGTTAATGAAATTCAGGTGGTCCAGTTCATCCATTAAAAAGTGCTCTTTGCCTGTGACTCCATCCAGGTACTCTGACTTGGACTCTTGGCCAGTGTCCACATGGTTTAGCACAGAGTTGTCCCTCTTACTGGGCTCTTGCTCTTCCTCCGGGGCCACTTTCTTTCCTTTCCACAGCCTGTGTAGCAGTGTAAGGACAGATGTCTTTACAAAGTCGAGTCCCCTGGTGATCCTGTTGATAGCGATCTGCAAATTGTTCATTTCTCCATCATCATCTGATGCCGCCAGGCTATCGGCACTGAAGGAGCTCAGCAGCAAAGCTAAGAACAGGTTCAGCACCTGGAGGGGACAAAAGCAAATATCAGTGCTGATATCCAAAACCACCATCATCCCTGTGGGCTCGAGCAGCAGGGACCAGTCATGGCTGTGGAGAAGTTACCTTCGTCAAGTGTGCCATGGGACTCCTTCCTCCCACTGCCCAGGTCTGGGGGCTGCAGAGATGCCAGTCCCATTGCTGGAGGATATGGACGTGATCCTCCTCAATCCTCCTTAGGCTCCGATACCTTCAGTTGTCACCTCCAGTTACTTCAGCCCTGATTTATTTGCAAGTGATGCCAGTCACCGCTTTAGCCCCACTCAAGCCACTTACCCTGTGAGTCAATCAATATGTCCCTCCCTTTGCTCTCTTGGAGCTCTTGGCCTGGCTGGTCTCCACATGGGACTTCCCAAGCCTGTGGTGCTCCTCCCCACCACCCACAGGGATGCAATCCAGCTTTGTCTCTTCTCTTCCCAGGGATAAACCTCCAGCCTATTGTCCTCCCAGCTGCAAGTCTTCCTCTCCTCTTCCCTTGTGTTGGTGGCTCAGGCAGCCAGCAGGCTCCTGAGGGTCTCCAACACCTTGGAGCCACATAGGAGCCTTAGTTATAGCTGTAACCTTATCCCTTTCTGCCAGAGACCACTCTGCTCCATGCACAGAGACATTTCATCTCAGCACGAGTCAGCTCATAGGATACAAATCATAGAATTCCTAGATTAGAAAAGACCTTTAAGATCATCAAGCCTAACCTACCCGTCCACTACTAAATTATATCCCTAAGCACTTCATTAACTTGTCTTTTAAACACCTCCAGGGATGGCAACTCCACCTCCTCTCTGGGCAGCCTCTGCCAGTGCCCAAGAATCCTTTTGTTGAAGAAATGGTTCCTGATATCCAATCTGAACCTGCTCTGGAGCAACTTGAGACCATTTCTTCTTGTCCTATTGCATATACTTGGGGGAATAGACCAGCACCCACCTCACTACAACCTCCTATCACAGAGTTGTAGACAGTGAAAAGGTCTCCCCTCAGCCTCCTTTTCCCCAGGCTAAACAGCCCCAGCTCCCTCAGCCTCCTCTTGTAAGCCTTGTTCTCCAGCTCCTTCCCCAGCTCTGTTCACATTCTCCAGACGTGCTGCAGCCCCTCAATGTCTTTCTTATAATGAGGGGCCCAAACTGAACGCAGGAAACCAACATTGAGTCCAGGGGCACAATCCCTTCCCTGCTTCTGTTGGCCGTGCTGTTTCTGATACAGGCCAGGATGCCATTGGCCCTCTTGGCCACCTGGACCACTGCCAACAATGGTCTATATAGCTCCAAGCACAGGATCTCTTCTGCTTCCCCCAGATCTCTCCTACTTCACCATGTCCAACACGTGACTGGATCCCATCACAGCCTCGCCCAGCACAGGTGGACTCATTGCATGCGAGAAACTCAGAGCAGCTCACGATTAGAGGAGCGGGACGGGCTCTCCCTGGGGTATGGGAACATTGCAGAACACAGCCATGTTCTTGTTGTGCAGAGTGGCCGACAGGCCGAGCCCTCAGCTGTTGATGTTTGTGCTTTTTTGTGCCAGCAGTGTATCTGAGAAGGGAATTAGCTGCTATCCAAGGTCACTGCTGTTTTCACATGGCTCATACCATCTGACTTCAACCGCATCTTTAAATAAATCCCTACTACCCCATCGGTTTAATACTTAACGTTAAGTACCAATTACAGCTAATCACTGCTATCTGCCCTGGGTTTTTTGGGCAGGAGTCCGTTCCCTCGTCACTCGACTGACTTCCTCCCTCTTCCCTTAATAACTGCAAAGGAAATGCTCAAGGTGTCACTAGCAGTGAAGGATGACTGGCGGTTTCCTTGTTCCTCTGCAGGGGAAGTGGGGAGAAACACATACTTCCCTGCAGCAGGGATGCTCAGGGGGCTGCGCAGGACAAGCTCCAGGACTTGGAAATACCAGAGACACGGCTAGGAGAGCCTGGCAGAGAGCACGAAGAGGGCAGAGGTGGCTCTGTAGGTGGTTGTGCACCACGTTTCTCTACTTAGCTTTAAAGGAACCCCACGCAGCAGCACAGAGCACAGCAGGAGGTGCAAAGCCTGCCTGCAAAGCTGGGGTGCAATCTCAGGGAGGGCTCCACCTCTGAGAGAGCTGCTTCTGCCCTTACCAGCTGAAAATCATGCTGCCCCCAAGCCTTCTCCAGAAGAGTCTCCTGGAGAGGTAGTTGATTGCCCTACTCAAAAAACTGCCTCCAGAAGAGGAAAGATTTCTAGATTACCTTTCGGGGAGAGTCTACAGGGGCCCCAGCTGTGATGGTTCATCATTGCAATTCAAATGAACACCCTCCCCCTTGAAAGGCGGCTTTACAACTTATTGCCAACAGCTGGTTGATGGGCAGTCTGGGGGAACATCAAACTGCTCCCCACCATGAGGTGACGCGTGCACGTCTGCCCAGCATCACCCAAGGACACCCCAGGATGAGCTCTGCCACCAGCAAGGTTCTTTATGCTGCTATGGGGGGCGGTTCAGAGCCCCAAATACCTGTCACGAACCAGGGAAGCCAAGCAGCACTCAAATACCAACTTTCTTCCCTCTAGTGGTCCCCTTCAAGCTGCCCCACCCCTGACCTGAACCATGGGGTGGTCTGGGTTTCCCCCTGGGGCTGCTTTCACCCCTCTGGAGGGTTGTGCCAACTCAGGGCTGGAGCAGCTACCCGAGAGACTTCAGCAGCTCTCTTGGCAGATAAGTTTTCAAAGCAAATTCCAAAGGGCTTACACAACCTCGACAAGGAATAGGAGCAATTCGGCAAGCCGCAGCGCTTCCCTACCCTGCCTTGCACCTTAAGAAGGGAGAGCAGGGCCCACGGAGGCTGGAAAACAAGCTTCAAAGCCGCCAGTGAGCGGGTTACCAAGTTTAGAAAGAATTTCACGCTTGCTTGGAACTTGCAGACCTGCAGTGCAGGCAGCAAGCAGCTCGGGTTAATGGGGAAGGCAACGGGTAGGGAGGGAGGGTGGTGATGACCAGGGTGTTCACCAGGACATGGGGGAAGGAGCTGTGAGCTGCAGAGGGGCCATGCATCCCTGGGATGACAACTGGACCGTGGTGAGGGTGAGGATGCTGGGGATCTGCAAAAGCCTTCTGGGTGGATCTGCTCCCCAAAGTGCCTGGTAGCAAAGCACCTGGGGTGAGCTGGGTATGATGTTGTCTCTATTTCTTCTTGCAGGAGGGTGGAAAATGGGGAAGGAAAGCCTGAAAAGCCATGTGGACAAGGACAACTTGAATCATAGAACAGTTTGTGTTGGGAGGGATCTTCAAGCCCATCCAGCTTCACACCCCCTGCCATGGACAGGGATACCTCCTACTAGATCAATCTGCTCAAAGCCCCATCCAACCTGGTCTTAAACATCACAAGATGAGAGGTGATCTCACCTTGAAGATGAGCTGTCTTTTGTCTGAGAGTTGCTCCTGCATCTGCCTAAGACCTGTTGTTCAGTTTCCCATGCCTCTGTCCCTGATCTAGTTTCAGCTGAAAGCCCCTCAGAACTTATATCTTGCCCTGCTTTATGCAGAGCTGAGCCCACAGAACATCCCCCACTGGGCACACACAGGAGGGAAGTCAAGCCGTTTTTCTGTGCTCCTGTACAACTCCAACAAGACCATGCCTACAGCCCTGTAGATGAGCTGGACAACACCATCCAGAAATTGAGGGGCAGAGGTATCTTCACACCATGACACCCTTTCATCCTTTCTCCCACCCCTCCACTGAAGGTCCATCCAAGCTCCAAGACTCACCACAAGATTCCCAATGACCATAACCATCATGAAGACGATGAGGCACATGGTCTGGCCAGCCACCTCCATGCAGTCCCACATGGTCTCAATCCACTCCCCACAGAGGATGCGGAAGACGATGAGGAAAGAGTGGAAGAAATCGTTCATGTGCCAGCGGGGCAGTGTGCAGTCAAGGGAGATCTTGCACACGCACTCTATGTAGCTCTTCCCGAAGAGTTGCATCCCCACCACGGCGAAGATGAAGACAATGATGGCCAGCACCAGTGTGAGGTTCCCCAGGGCACCCACTGAGTTGCCGATGATCTTGATGAGCATGTTGAGGGTGGGCCAGGACTTGGCGAGTTTGAAAACCCTCAGCTATGAGGAGCAAGGAGAAAAGGTGTTGATTTGCCTGGGGCTTTCATTGCCACAAGGTGTCAGCAAGGCCATGAGGCTAGGATTAAACCTTCATGCTGCAGTTTTATTAAGGCAGGAGAGATTAAACACCCAACTGCTTTGTAAAGACCTCAGACTCCTGCATTCCTAAATATTCATATTGGTTTTCGTATCTCACCTCAATCTCCCCTCTTCCAGCTTCAAGCTATCCCTCCTTGTCCTCTCCTTGCACTCCCTGATCCAGAGCCCCTCCCCAGCTTCCCTGAAGCCCCTTTCAGTATTGGAAGCTGCCTTAAGGTCTCCCTGGAGCCTTCTTTTCTCCAGATCGAACAATCCCAACTCTCTCAACCTGTCCTTGTATGGAAGGGGTTCCAGCCCTTGGATCATCTCTGTGGCCTCCTCTGGATTCACTCCAAGAGATCCACATCCTTCCTCTGCTGAGGAGACCAGAACTGTATGCAGGGCTCCAGGTGGGGTCTCATCAGAGTGGAGTAGAGGAGGAGAATTCTCTCCCTCACCGTGCTGTTGCTACTGCTTTGGATGCAGCCCAGGATATGGTTGGCAGGAGCTGAAGATGCTATTCTCCACCCCACTGGCAATTACATCCTAGGCTCACCTCGTCCCCACCTCACGTACCAAGCGGAAGGAGCGGAGCACAGAGAGACCTTGAACGTTGGCCAGTCCCAGCTCCACCAGGCTCAAGGTGACAATGATGCTGTCAAAGATGTTCCAGCCCTGCTGGAAATACTCATAGGGATCCAGAGCGATGAGCTTCAGGACCATCTCTGCCGTGAAGATTCCTGTAAAGACCTGTGGGAAACAACACCCTGTTATTCTTCTTGAAAGTCAGTGCTGAGCTTTGGTGTGGTGTGGGTTTCACCTCTCTTATTTCATAGAATAATAAAATGTCCTGAGTTGGAACAGAACCACAAGGATCATCAAGTCCAACTCCTGTCCCTGCACGGGACAACCCCAGCATTAAAACTGTGGGGCTGAGGGTGTTTGCTAAAGGCTTCTGGACTACTGTCAGGCTTGGTGCCGTGACTACTTCCCTGGGGAGCTGTTCCAGTGCTCCACCACCCTCTAGGGGAAGAACTCTGTCCTAACGTCCAATCTAACCCTCCCTTGGTGCATCTTCTTGCCATTCCCTTGGGTCCAGAGGGGAGAGCTCAGTGCCTACTCCTCCTCCTCTTGTGAGGAAGCTGCAGACTGTGATGAGGTCTCCTCCAGTCTCCTCTCCTCCAGGACTGACCTGACCAAGAGACTTTATCCGCTCCTCACACACATCCTCTCTAAACCCTTCACCAACTCTATGTCCTCTTCTGAACACCCTCCAGTAGCTTTAGACCCTTTTTATCCTGTGGTACTCAAAACTGCACCCAGTGCTCAAGGTGAAGTTGCACCAGTGTGGAGAAGAGCAGGACAATCCCCTCGCTCCACTGGCCAGGTCCAGTCCCAGTTGAAATTAAGCTCCCCAGCTACTGCCTAGCATGCCTTGTGAAACCATGCTGGGAGTACTGGTGACCGATGGCTTCTGGAGAGACACAAAAGTGCATGTTGGTAGGTGGAAATGAAAAATGAAAGTTTCATTAGCGCAGGGAGACAATGAACGACCACTGAATCTCTGAGATTCCCCCCACCAGGAACTGGGCCGCTACTGGGATGTTCCTGCCTCTTCTGAGCCCTGTGAAAGTTGATCCAGCTTTTACACATTGCTGTAGTCCTGGGACTACAACGGCGCTGTGCATTATCACATTACTGCAGAGTGAGAGCAGCAATGTGACAATTAACATCCCTGATGCTATCAGAGGACATGACATGTGCTGAGGGGCCCTTCGACTAGTTTCACCCTGGAAGTGGATCCTGTTGGAGTGCACAGGTCCAGGCCTCCACTTTGCAGGGAGACTTCTGCACCATCAGCCCAGGGGGTGCTCCCTGACATGCCTGGAGAAGAGAAGGCTGCAGGGAGGTCTTAGAGCAATTTCCAGCACTGAAAGGGGCTCCAGGAAAGCTGATGAGGGGCTCTTGATGAGGGACTGCAGGGACAGGACAAGGAGGAACAGTTTTCAGCTGAAAGAGGGGAGATGGAGGTTGCCCAGAGCAGTGGTAGCTGCCCCATCCCTGGAGGGGTTCAAGGCCAGGTTGGATGGGGCTTTGAGCAACGGGATCCAGTGGGAGGTGTCCCTGCCCATGGGAAGGAGGTGGAACTGGATGGACTTTGAGGTCCCTTCCAACCTGAAACATTCCATGATTCTATGCCCCCTTGCATGCCAGTACACAAACGTCTCCTTCTCTGCTCCTGCCAACCTATCCCTCAGCTCTTCACATACAGCCTGGCCACCTGTCTCCCTGCAGCGAGGCAGGCAGCAGGAACTGCTGCTTTTATCTTGAGCACAGGCAGGTGATGTCAGGGGAAAAACATGTCTCAATGGGAGCTGCTTCTCCTGCTCCCATCTCAATCACCCCTAGCCCTGCTAGTGTTGGGGTGTTCACGCAGCCAGAAGCTGCTGCTGGCCCGAAAGAGAAGCTGGCACTATCTTTGCAGTGTGACCATACTTCGAGCAATGGCAATTAATCCCCTTGTATTTCCTGAATGAAACCAGAGACAAAGTAGCTATCAGCACTGGGCTCCGGCACCAGCATGTGTCACTCCAGTGCATGTGCAGAGAGGTCCAAGCAGGTGCTGGAGCCAAGCAAGGTGGCAGAAGAGGAGATTGCAAGCTTTCTCATCCCTTAGCTGCATTTTCCAGATCTATCAGGGTCCTCCTAGACTTGTCCCACCAGCAGTATGCATCCAGCTGAAAGCCTTTTACCCTGAGGTCTAAGAAGAAGCACCCACAGCTGCCTATGAAATCAGGACAGGCCAGATTTCAGCAGGAAAAGTCCTTATTATTATTATTTTTAATGGTCCTAGCATGGTTGCCTCCTGCTTCACGGGGACCTGTTTGCTCTGAGCATCCAAATGGCCCCTGCTCTGCCACTAACACCCAGCACAGCAAGGATTCTGTGGTGTCAGCCAGGGCTGGCAGCTGCCTGTGCCTAACACTGGATTACAATATAGGAACTGGTTCAGGACATTCTGAAAGGCCATGGCCATTTTTGCATCACTGAGATGCACCAAGGAAGACTGAAATGCACTAAGCAAGGCAGAAACTGCAGGAGAAGGGCAGCAAGGGATGATGGATCCCACTAGCCTGCCACTTCTCTTGATCTTGGGAGCATGATCCACCACAGGGATGCTGTGATCAGACCCACCACCCCACTTGGAGCACTTTCTCAGCAGCTGGGAAGTGTTTCCAGGCAGGAATGCATGCTCTCCAGGTAACACAATGGAGGCAGAGGGGATCTGCCGACCAGGGTGAATGGGGTGGATCTGGACAAGGAAGGACAGGACATCTCTAGCTGCCTACCAGGTTCCCCACGGTCAGCACATTCTCAAACTCCTCTGTCATGGGGTAATGCTCCATGGCCATGAAGACTGTGTTGAGCACGATGCAGATGGTGATGCCCAGGTCCACAAAGGGGTCCATCACCACCACCTTGACAAATTCCTTCAGCTTCACCCACAGTGGACAGCAGTTCCAGACCAGGAATGTGTGGGCAAATTTGTACCACCAGGATGGGCACTTCTGGTGAGCTTCCTCCAGCTCTGAGGGCAGGAAGGAAACATGACATCAGTGTAGGCTTTTCCTGTCCTCCTCCAGGTAAGCTAAGTGCTAACCCCCTTGAAGACACCTCTCTTGAGGTCCTGAACCAGCCCTAAGACATCTATGAGTTTAACATGGGGACTAAAAGGAGGAGCCTTCACATGCCCAAACACAATGATGTTACGCACTTATCCCTCATACCAGAGAGGGATGGGAAGGCAGATAAGTCAGGGAACTGTGGGTCCAATCCTGCTCTCAGCACCTGGGCAGGATTTGAGATGTCCCCACCATGCTAAGACTGCACGGATACCCATGGGAACTGCTCTGGTGTGGCTGCAGGGCTTGGTACTCATTCCCAGGGAGGGCATGGCTGAGAAACCTGTTATTGCTACGGTTGAGACAGGAGCTCTTGAGAAGCCACTCAGCAGCTCTCAGTTAACAATTAATTGCAATCCCTTGCATTTGCAAGCATCATTCTAGTAAGTTGGGATGAAAAACCTTGCTTGAACCCCACTGCAGTGCAGTGAGCTTCTGTGAAGACCCCAGGTCAAGAGTCATCCATCCCATGGGGCTGGAGATGCGGGACAGCTGCTCTCCTTGGTGTATGATGAGCACCCCAAGCCCACCAATGTGCAACAGCAGGGCTAAAACTGGCATGCCCAGGCCTCACACAGACGGGGGAGGACATACCTTCCACAGTATTGGAGATGACACTGATGGCACTCCCTGTCCTCTTCTCAAGGCCTGGCCCATCTTGGTTGCCTACAGTGAGGTGGTTATGATCCGATTTCTCTGGCTCACTGGCTGGGTTGAACTAGAAGGAGAGGAAGTGAGAGGGGATAAATGCAGAGCACTGCAGGCTGTTTAATACACTTAAAGATAGAGTGGGTAGAAAAAAGGGCATGTTCTGGAGAGACCTTGTAGTGCAACATGGGAACTACAGGTAGGCTGCAGCTCCATCCCTGGAGGTGTTCAAGGCCAGGTTGGATGGGGCTTGGAGCAATGGGATCCAGTGGGAAGTGTCCCTGCCCATGGCAGGGGTTGGAACTGGATGGGCTTTGAGGCCTCTTCCAACCCAAACCATTCTGTGATTCTGTGACGCAACCCACAAGAAGCTGGGAACAAGCTCCCACTCTCCACCAGGGTTTATTGCATGGGCAACTTCAAGGAGTAGTAGAGACAGAGCAGAACACGTACATCAATCACCGTTGCAGATCGCTGCAGCACAACCTTGGGGACCACTTGCCCATTGCAGTCCTTTGCCTTGTTCTGGTCGCTGTTCAGGTCTGAGTTGTGCTCCTTCTCGGCCAGGCTGCTGGGCATGGAACTGCTGCTGGATCGCCGCTCCTGCAACTGCACAAACCCCCATCCCCATCATGTGTGTGTCAGCAGGCATTTGGACCTTCCTGTAATCACTGCAGAGCACCAGGCTAAGGAGGAGAATCCAATGTACACCCTGTGCCCCTGTACTCGGCACTGGTGAGTCCGCTGTGTTCAGTTCTGAGCCCCTCACCACAAGAAGGATGTTGAGGCTCTGGAGTGAGTCCAGAGAAGAGCAACGAAGCTGGTGAAGGGGCTGGAGAACAAGAGGAGCGTCTGAGAGAGCTGGGGGTGTTTATCCTGGAGAAGAGGAGGCTGAGGGGAGACCTCATTGCTCTCTGCAACTCCCTGAAAGGAGGTTGTGGAGAGGAGGGTGCTGGGCTCTTCTCCCAAGGGACAGAGGACAGGACGAGAGGGAATGGTCTCAAGCTGCACCAAGAGAGGTTAAGACTGGATATCAGGAAAAATTTTTCACAGAAAGGGTCATCAGGCACTGGCAGAGGCTGCCCAGGGAGGTGGTTGAGTCACCATCCCGAGCGGTACTTAAAAGACGGTGCTCAGGGACATGGTTTAGGGGCAGATAGGAATGTTTGGACTATATGATCCAAGAGGTCTTATCTAACCTGGTGATTCTATGATTCTATGTTTGCTGCTGCAGAACTTGGGCAGCAAACTTGTATCCTCATGAGCACTGGCCCAGGTTGCCCTGCAAAGTGGTGGCTGCTCCATACCTGGAGGTGTTCAAGGTCAGGTTGGATGGGGCTTTGAGCAACCAGATCCAGTGGGGGATGTCCCTGCCCATGGCAGGGGGTGGAAGTGGATGGGCTTTGAGGTCCTCTACAAATCCAACCATTCTATGATTGATTGTATGATTCAGAAAGCCGTTGGGCAATTCACTGGTTAATTTGCTCAGGGAAAGCTGGACATAGCATCCACTTCATTCTCAGCCCTTGAGTCCCCATCCCTTGTGCAGGGCAGGGCTTGCATGGACCCAAACTGCAAACAGCAGCAGCCAGATAAGGGCAAGCAACTTCCGCTGAGATTGCTGTGGGTTGGTGCAGATAAGCACCAAGAGATAGAGGTTCAAGAGAGAGGAAAACACTGTTTTGCATCTCTACACACTGTTCTGTATCTCTGTGTGCGAGGAATCTGGTATTTGCCCAGACTAACAGACTTGCAGGGATGTTTCCTGTGGATGTTGCTGGCATAGATCAAAATTAGAGATGGAAAACAACAGGGCAGCAGTATCAGACATCATAGAAGCTCTTGCCCACAATTTTATAGGCATATTGTGCTGAGAAGAGGCTCCCAAGGACAACAAAGGAGCTATGGTAGCACCCAAGGACTGCAATGGAGCAGATGGGTGGAAATGAGGCAGGTTCAGACACCATCTTGTTCGATGCCAGCTCAGAGAAACATCACTGCCACCCCTCTGCATGAGGGTTCTGCTCATGTGAGTAAGTATCAAGTGTGGGTATCTGCTCATGTGTTGGGGGACAGTAGAGAAGCCAGACCCCAGGAGCTGTGCCTCCACTCCTTCAAGGACACTGGGACCTCCTTGGGTTGGACACAGGGTCTCTCAAGCACTTTCTGCTCTTTCCAGTCTTGGCCAAACACAAATAGTTCGCAAATTCATTTAGTTTTGCAATTGCCCTCTCTTCCTTGAGTGTTTCTTCCATTCCCTGATCATGCCTGTGCCTGCCCTTGACGTGCTGCAGGAAGATAAATTGTCAGGTCTGGAGCCTTTTATGCCTTGTTTCTCACCTCCTCCTTTCAAGCAATGCTGCACCTCCCTGATTCACCTCTTTGCTGCCTCCCAGTGCTCCGTGTGCTGGTGTTTGGATGTGAGAATTACAACTTTTCAGCCTTTTTTCCCCTCTACCCAGGACAGGATCTCAACTTTTGGATTCAGCTGTGATCCTCAAAATAGTTAATTAATACCTTCACTTAATATGGACCAAATGGGCCTATTCTTCAATTTTACATAAATAGAGCCACCACCATGCTTGTCACTGTCCCCCCTTTTCTCTCCTCTCTTCCCATGGTCTCTCATTTTGGTCTCTACACTTTCCACCAACCATCTTCTCTTGCTCCTCTTGATGCTTCTTCAGCTGCTCCATGAGCTGCTGGAATTCCTCCTCCTTCTGCTGCTCCTCAAGCATGGTGGCATCATTTTGTTCTGCATAAGCCATGGCAACTACTGCGAGGATGAGGTTGATGAGGTAGAAGGAACCAAGAAATATAACCACCACAAAGAAGATCATGTACGTTTTCCCTGCTGCGCGCAGTGTCTGTGGAAAGAGGAGGCACAGATTGTCACATCACCTCAGCTTGGTTTGGTGGTGCTTCCAACAAAAGGTCTTGCAATAGGGCACCCTCCAACCCACCTCCAGTTGCCCAGAGAAGTGGTGGCTGCCCCATCCCTGGAGGGGTTCAAGGCCAGGTTGGATGGGGCTTGGAGCAACTAGATCCAGTGGGAGGTGTCCCTGCCCATGGCAGGGGGCTGTAACTGAATGAGGTTTAAGGTCCCTTCCAATCCAAACCAGTCTATGATTCTATGATTTGCACAAGGATAAATATTCGGTGCCTACCAGCTGGAAGAGGTTCTCCCAGTAGTCCTGTGTCATGAGACGGAAGAGGGCCAGGAAAGCCCAGCTGAAGGTGTCGTAGCTGGTGTAGCCATAGTTCGGGTTCCTCCCCGCCTTCATGCACTCGTATCCTTCAGGGCACTTCCTACCAAAGGAGCCACGGGGGCAGCTGGTGTGAGGCCGTGGCACTGTCCCTCCTGCACCCCCACTGAAAAGCTCCATCCCTGGAAGAGCTGAGATGTTTCAGCAGAACCCCCCAAGTCGACAGAGTTGGGATGCCTGGACTGATACCTCCCAACCAGAACCTGATACCGTTGGGATGCTTGGACTGATAACCCCCAAACTGATACAGTTGGGATTCTCATACAATTCATCTGCAGCCAGGACAATTTACAAGTTTCCAGCCCTGTTCTTGTCCCATTGCAAGCACCAGTGGTCCCAGCGGCTGCACTGGCTGCCTCATACCCTCCCAGAGAACCAGGGGGACATTGGCCGCCAGCACAAGCTGCACTCACCCAGCATCACTGCTGTTCCCACAGAGCAGGGCATCAAGTGCTCCCTCCAGAAAGTAGTGATTGACTTTGCAGTTGGGGAAAGAGCAAAACATGAAAAAAAGAAAGTAAACACATTGATTTTCAAGTTCTTGGCAGCTCCTCACTATCAGGGAAAGCCAATGCTGGACACTGGGTCATCTCTTTGGCACCAGCTCAAAGAGCTCATGACATTGTTTCACGGACCCAACAAGATGCCTCCCAAACTCATAAAGAGCTCTGGAAACAGCCAGGTTGGCCAGGATCAGGCATCCAGAGAAGGTGGGTTCACAGGTGGTCAGAGGATCAGGGCTTGAAGTCAGTCTGTATGATCTTAGAGGTCTTTTCCAACCTTAATGATTCCATGGCTTCTGCTGAGTAAAGTTCAAAAGGACCACCAAGTATGGGGGACTGCAGGGGTCCCAAAAAGCCTGGAGACTGTCTGCTGCTGCTCCATGGCTATCGACTTCCTCCTGCAGCTCCCATTCCAACCAGCCCTTAGCTGGTGGGGAAACCCACCATTGCTCTGAGACCAAGGGTCCATAAACTCTTCTTTAAAGCTTGGTGGCAGACCCAGAACCACAGGAACTGTCACCAAAGGTGATCTACCCGCAGGAACATGTAGATGGGCACCAAGAGACCCCCCATGCTAGGACAAGGCAGGGGACAGTTTGACCCCATCATCTAGCACAGCCCTTCCAGGAGCCACACAGCGATTTCTAGAGCTTCCTGAAAGCAGCCCCAGCTGTGACTGGTCTCTTGCCACCAGGCTTTTATTTAACATACATGTGCTCATCAAGGAGATGCCTTGCTTGTGAAACACCAGGCAAAATGGTTTTGGCTGGTTCCCAAGAGCCGTTAACCTGAACGCACGACTGCAGGGCGCTTCTATTTGCACTGCACTCATCACATCCTATAGATTGAATTTGCATCCCTATCAAGAAGCCTTCCTGTAATTAATGCCAGAGTGACTTGTACAGTTGGGCAAAGCAGCTCAGCCAAGACGTAACCCAACCTTCTGCTGAGCTCTGCTGAGTGCCCAAAAAGAGACACAAAACATCCCTGTGGAGCATCTGCCACTGTGCAGCTCTGCCAGGCAGGTTTCCTGAGATTCTTACATTTTCTCGGAGTTTAAAAACCCAAACCTAAAGAAAAACTAAAAAAACCCACTGTACTTTTTTTGGTGAAAGTTGTTTCAGAGAAGTGGTAGGAAAGACTCGGTTAATTGCCCAAGGACCTATGCTCGATCCTCTCTCCCCCTCCTTCCTATCCTTCTGGTCCCTCACTGTAAGAAAGGCATTGAAGGGCTGGAGCACATCTAGAGAAAGGGAACAGAGCCAGGGAAAGGCTGGAGCCCGGGGGTTCTGGGAGTGGCTGAGGGCCCTGGGGCTGCTTATTCTGGAAAAGAGGAGGCTGAGGAGAGACCACATCACTCTCTGCAGCTCCTGGAAAGGAGGAAGATCAAGGAAACTGAGGAGCAAACCAGGTTGATGGGTCAATGGAGAAGGGAATACATGAATGTTTACCTTCATTGTTGATGTAGGCCTCAAAATCAAAGGTGTTGTTGGTTGTGAAGTTGCTGGTGAAGTTGCCAATGAAGTTGTTGGTGAAGTTGCTGTAGAGCGTTGCATTGACCAACGTGTCATTGTCCAGCCACAAGTCTCCCAGCAAGGTGTCATTAGAGGGGGGCCACCGCACACACTTCTGCCGGAGGTTCCCCATGAAGAGCTGGAGGCCAACAAGGGCAAACACGCTCAGGCAGAAGACGGTGAGGATCATGACATCCGAGAGTTTCTTCACTGACTGGATCAGAGCCCCAACAATCGTCTTCAGCCCTGGGGGGAGGCATCACTGGTGAGCTAATTATTTGCTAATCATGGAGAACGTCCCATGGTGTTCCCAAAAGATGCTGGATTCAGTTGGATTTATGGTACCACCAAGTTCTCCCATATGCTCAGACCCTCTTCTCTGCCCCACGTTGCACCCCAGATGCCCCTCTGTGCCCACATATTTCTGGCTGGCAAACATCCTTCCCCAAAAACTGTGCCCCTCTGACAAGTGCTATTCGAGCCTCCTCAGGTCGGTTTAACCTAAGTATCACAAGGCAAAGCCCACCTCTGCTTGGCAGCCAGCGATTCCTTTTGGCTTTATTTTTTTCCCCAAACACCAAAATCTGGCCTTTTTTGGCTCAGTCTGCCAGAACAGACCTCTTTGCTGTGACACATGGGAAAGCTATTTGCCACCCCAGCTTGAAGATGCTGAGCACCACTCTCAGCTCCAGAAAAGCTTCCATTGTCCAACCACCCCCATGTACTGCATTCTCATGGGTGGTTAGGAGCCCAGTCAGATGCCTCAGTCTGATCCTTTCAAGCTGGAGAAACCTCAGTGTGTCCAAACAAAGGTGATGAAACATCTGCATTAAGCAGCAGGACTAACTCATCTCTATCCCTCAGCATCACTGTTTCCTTCACAGAGAAGGCTTGCCTAGAGATCTTTGATGAGCTTTTGACACGGAAGATGTTGTTCCCATTACCTAAGGTCTACATAGATGATGGGTGATGCTGGGACAACCTGACATTGATCTTAAAGGCAGCTCTAAACACAGAACGTTCTCACGTGAAGGCAGTTCTCCAAAGACGCATGATTTTGAGCCCTGTCATCATGCCAGGTCCCCCCCTTCCCAAAACTATTTAGGTAAAACCATGTTCTCCAAGGACTTCTCTATGTTGGGAAGCTGCTGAGGACAGCCAACATAAAAGAGCTTATTTTTGCAACTGCTATTTCTGCAAAGCCTCTTGGGGGGCTGTCATTCCAGAAAGAAGCAGCAGATTATGTTTTACTGGATGCAATTTTTAGCCTGTTTGATGAACGCAAAAAAATATGAACCCTAAAGATCTAGAAACTGCAGGGACACAAGAATTTATTCACCATAAGAAATTACCATTTTTGGATCAACCCTGTGCAGCTCCAGGCTTGGGAAAGATTGGCTGAACAGCTGCTTGGTGGAAAGGGACCTAGGGGTGTTGGTTGACAGTGGCTGAACATCAACCAGCAGTGGCCTAGATGGCCAAGGAAGCCAACGGCATCTTGGCTTGGATCAGCCATGGGGTGGCCAGCAAGAGCAGGGTTGTGCTCAGCAATGGTGCAGCCGCACCTCGAATCCTGGGTTTGGTTTTGAGCCCCTTGCTCCAAGAAAGACCTTCAGGGGCTGGAGTGCATCCAGAGAAGGGAATGGAGCTGGGGAAGGAGCTGGAGCCCAGGGGTTTTGGGAGAGACTGAGGGCCTGGAGAAGAGGAGGCTGAGGGGAGACCTCATAGCTCTCTGCTGTTCCCAGAAAGGAGCCTGGAGTGAGGTGGGTGCTGGACTCTTCTCCAAAAGGGACAAAAGACAGGATGAGAGGAAGTGGCTTCCAGTTGCACCAGAGCAGGTTTAGATTGGATATTGGGAAAATTTCTTTACTGACAGAGTGCTGAAGCCCTGTCAGAGGCTGCCCAGAGTCTTCATCCCTGGAAGGGTTAAAAAACTGTGTGGCCATGACACTTCAGGACATGGTTCAGTCAGCATGGTGGGGTTGGGCTGATACTTGGACTGGATGATCTTAGAGGTCTTTTCTAACCACAATGACTCCATAGTTCTATGATCTATGCCTCTTCAAGGGGTCTGACCTATAATTTACGTGGTATCAAAGCTGGGTATGGAAATGGTATCAAAGCTGGGAGAAAAGCCACCAGAGGTATTTGATAACATGCTCCTGACAAGGCCAGCTGGATGTCTGGGGGGATACCAAACACTCACCACATGGCTCTTGCATGCATACCCATTAAATATCTCAGCCCCAACACCAGAGCAGTCAGCTGTGGGGACAAACGTGAATTTATGGCTCCAACGAACAAGCAAAGCGTACTGGTTAATTAGACACATAAACATGACGTGAGCACCAGCCCAGTTGATGCCATCTCCAAGGAGCTGTAAAAACATCATGTCTAGCTTTTCTGTGACAACCAAGTAAGCACAGCTAATTTAAAGATGTAAAAATCAGCAGAATCTAACCCAAAATGTCAATTATAATGTGGAAAATCAGTTACAAGTGTTGAATATCTTATTTCTCCTCTTTTCTTTTAGAGCTGCCAAAAGAACCAAAAGGAATTGCTTTGAACTATGTGGAAACCTCTCAAGGAAGGGGAAAACAGGGAGAGGAGATCCCTTATTTAAGTCCTACCTGGTATCACAGTGATGGTTTTCAAGGCACGGAGGACGCGGAAGGTCCTGAGAGCTGAGATGTTGCCCAGGTCCACAAACTCAGTGATGTAGCTGCAGGACAGGAGAGGAGAGGGCTTCAAGGGCTTTGCCAGCCACCCACTCCCCTGTTTCTGAGCCCTCCTCCCCAGGGTCTCCTCCACCCAAGGTAGAGTGGCCAGAACTTCTGTCCTCCTCTAATCCCTTCAAACTCACGCCATGGAGATGACCATGAAGTCCAGCCAATTCCACGGGTCACGCAGGAATGTGAAGTCATCGATGCAGAAGCCTCTTGACAGTATCTTGATGAGGGATTCGAAGGTGTATATCCCAGTGAAGGTATATCTGAAATGGGAATGGTGACTCGAGATGCCCACCTGCGTTCAAGGGCCAGCTCAGGAGGAGCTTCTGTCCACCTCTACCTGTGGTAGCATCCTGAGGAGCTGAGTTTAGGGGCTCATGGTCACAGACTGCTGGATTCTCAGAATGTTTCAGCACTGGGGGACGTTTTTGCCTAACACCATAAGACAAAATGGGACTTCTTGAGGTACCATACCCTTTGGTGACTGTTCTGCAACACCTCTGATTCCTGCAGATGTCCCACCCACCGCACTCTGTCAAACCCTGCTGAGACCAGGCTTCGCAAAATCGCAGCAGAAAATGCTGGATTTTCCCCTTCCCACTTGGGGGCTGGCTGTCCATGCTCCTTGGACTCATGGATCTGTTCAGCCTCTCCAGAACATCACTACTGACTCAACCCAACTTGCTCAGAGGTGGTCTCCCATCACAGGGACTCCACCAGGTTTTGAGCAGGTCTGAAACACTCCCATTCTTTCCAATGCTTAATGAAGAGTGCAGGTGTCCTTTCTGAGATCAAGAGGGTCACCAGCATCTCCCAATGACACCTCTCCTTGTCTGAAGTGTCTGGAACCCAACATCCCTCTCTCATCCTTGGTCCTGTCCCTCCTGAGGATCATCAGGGGAGGACTGCAGCAAGCAGGGACTTACTCCACGTTCTTGGACCACGCCGGGGGGTTGCTCAGCGTCATAAACACACAGTTGGTTAAAATGGTGATCATGATGAACATGCTGAATAATTTAAAACCCAGTCAAGGAGAAATGCTGCGGCTGTCGCCTGGATTCCCCTCTTCACAGAGTTATGAAACCAGCCATCCCTGCTCCTCTTGTCCTGGTTCTCACCTTGTTCCCATGCCCTGACTTACTCCTCCTGCAGTTCTCTCCCAGCTCAGCCCCTTGATCACATTTTGTGCTTGGTCTCCCTGTTCACATCCATGGTCCCTGCCCTCCTTTCCTGGTCCTCTTCCCATCTTCATGACACTGGATCTTCTTCCCTTCTTGTAACCTGCGCTCCTTCCTCTCCATCACTCCAGGATACAGCTTCCTCCATTTGTCTGATCCTTCTGCTACAGTCACCCCCTCTTTCTCCTCCTACGTCCTGGCCACCAACCCCTGCTGCCAGCAGAGCTCTGCTGGGGTCACTTCCCACCCATCCTGTGCCCCTCTTGCTCTTGGGGATCTCTCCTATCTTTCCACCTTTGCTTGTCTTAAACCAGAAGCCTCAGTGCTGCCTAAGTTACCTCCCTCCCTGTACTCTAATGTCCTAGTTCTTCTGCTTCCCCTCTCCTAAAGCATCCTTTGAGCTCCCCAATTCACCCACCTCCCAGACAGGACAGGATCTCCTGACCCGTAAACATATTCCTTCCTTTCCAAGACCCTGAATGTCTTCCTAGGAAGCTCCACCACTTAAGTTTTTTTCCCTTCTCCAACCAATACCAAATTCTTGTTGCCACTAAGATGCCCAGAGCCTTTGGGAACCCACTCCTTGGGAAGGGACCAAAGCACTGGGATGTCTGGGCAGTGGGTCTTGGCCATGGTAGGGGCCAGCCCAGGAGATTCGCTCACCACACAATTACAAAACACTTCTCTCAGTCCTGTCCCAGGGCTGTTTGCACTCTGAGCATCAGTGTTTTAACTTGGCAATGGAGCAGCATCACAGAGGACAAGGATATGAATGGATAAGCACTTTGATGGCTCCTCTGCGGATAGGATGGAAGGGCCCCAGCATGTAGAGGGAAGGAGTTGCTGAAAAGCGGAAGATGGACTTCCCTTTGTTGAGGACTATGAACGTCTGTGGAGAAAAGAGAGGAAGGAGATGGGTTAGCTCTTCTGCATCCCTCCAAGCAACCCACAGCTCAAGAGCTGCCACTAGAAGTGAGATGTCAGTGTATGTTCTGCCTTTCCAAAGGCTTGAGACTTTGCCAGGGAACAGATGATCTGCTTTGGAGGAGAAACAACCACAACAATATGAGAAAGGGGATCACCAAGATGGGCTCTGATCATACCCTGGGACATGGGGGAAAGAAGGAGAGGTCGATGCTTTGGCCTTTTCATTTGGGCTTACATCAAATGCCAGGTCTACCCATCAGCTAAGCTCTCCTCACCTTCTTATCTCTGTAGAAAGGGTCCAGGTCCTCCAGAGGTGTTCCGATGAGTTCCAATGGTGGGTCACCATAGATGAGGGGCAAGTTCTTCCCAGCTTCCAGGTCACTGCTGGGCTTGAGCTCCTCTTCCTCGGGCATCTCCACATGCTGCCGCTTTATCTTGAGTGCCTCTGCCTCAGCAATGCGCTGCTCGATGGCAGCAAGCGAGGCAGGTGTGAAGGGGCGAAGGTTCTCAGGGCCTGGGATGTACGGCAGGCCGGCCATCCTCTCATTCTGCTTCCAGAATGCCTGCGCCCAGCCTGTTGGGGAGAGGGTGGCTGAGAAAACAATGCCAGTTGACGTCAATTGGGGGCATTTTTACTCAGCCTTCAAAGCAAGGTGGCGGCAGGATCTCAGTAAGGCTTCGCAAACAGCTTTATTGCAGAAATATTGAATCATAGAATGGTTTGGGTTGGAAAAGATATCAAAGCCCGTCCATTTCAACCCCCCTGCCATGGGCAGGGACACCTTCCGCTGGATCAGGATGCACAAAGCCCCATCCAACCTGACCTTGAACAACTCCAGGGATGGGGCAGCCACCACTGCTCCAGGCAACCTGGGCCAGGGCCTCCCCACCCTCATGGCAAAACGTTTCTTCCTAAGATGTCATCTCAATCTCCCCTCTTTCAGCTGAAAACCACTCCCATTGTCCTATCCCTGCACTCCCTGATCAAGAGCCACTCCTCTGAATTTGCAAGAGAGATTACCATGCATGGATCACTTGCAGATGAAGCACTACATGTAATCCTTCTCCTCCTAGATCCTCATTCAGCCTCCTCTCAAATATTATCATCATCTTGGACATTCCCTAGGGCACCACAAGAGCTGTGTGGCCAGTGTCCCTGTCACAAGCTGGCTGTTGTTAGACATGCAATTTCACCCTGTTGAGGTTGTTCAACAAAATAAAACACCTTTGACATGACCAGCACTGCTTCAGCTGTTTCCCCTTTGTAATACACAGGAAGGGACTGGAGGCTTTCCTCCTGCACACGTGGTGCTCAAAGCAAGAGGTTCCTCAGCCAGAAGAGGTTGGTCCTACAAAGTCAGTGGCCATTTCACAGCAACAGTCTGTAGGAAACATGAATAACCTGTGGTACTGGATGACTCTGCTTGCAAAAGGAAGGGCTTAAAAGGATCATCTTGAGTCAAAAATGAATGATTGAATGGTTGGACTCGATGATCCGGTGTGTCTCTTCCAACCTGGTTATTCTATGATTCTATGAAAAAGCAAGGCAATAATGGGACTTTCTACTGTTACAGACACCACGATGTCTCCTCAGACAGGAATAGGATGGCCCATTGCAGAAAGAGAAGGGTGGCTACGCTGAGCAGCAGAACTGGGGGAGTGGCGGATTTCACCCAGAGGAACATGTCTGAGCATGGGCTAGAAACCTCGGGATGAGGTTGTGACATCATCACACTCTGCAAGGTGGGGAGGAGGGGCAGGTGCTGAGCTATTCTCTCTGGACTGGAGGGAATGGCAGGACTACATGCCAAGGGAGGGTTAGGCTGGACATTAGGAGCAGGTTCTTCCCATAGAGGGTGATGGAGCACTGGAACAACTCCCCAGGGAAGCAGTGATGGCTCCAAGTCAGACAATATTCCAGAAGCCTTTGGTCAATGCCCTCAGGCACATGGTGTGAATGTTCAGGTTGTCCTGTGCAGGGACAGGAGTTTGACTTGATGATCCTTGTAGGTCCCTTCCAACTCAGGACATTCTATGATTCTATGAAACCCCTTCCAAAGCCTTCCTACATATCAGAAAGGCTCTTGCTTTGAGTCCCCCTTCCTCGGTATCGCCCCAATATCTATTCAATTATTAAACACCAGCTTGTTTCAATGATGAGCCCAATATACCACAACACTTGGTTTCACTTCACAGGGATACTGGCACGAATGCACCTCTACCCCTCCCCAAACTGAGCATCCCAGGGAGAAGCAGCAACTCCTCCATGCACCGAAATTTCACAAGATACTCCTGAGCACCTGCTCCTGAAAAAGCTTTAGGATCAGTACTCCTCACAGCACCAGCCCTGCCACACTGAGAGCTGGAAACCTTCAACCTTTTGTAATTTAGGAGACCTGGACATTTATAGCTTTGATAGGAAGAGAGACTCTGAGTGAATAACGGTATCAACACATTCCTATGGTGATTATAAAAACAAGAGACAAAAGCAGTGGCAAAGGAAGGTATTGATTTTGACAAACTGCATTTTAGAAACCATCCCATTCCCTTGTTGTTGCTGCTGGATTGAATCTTACTGTGCACCAACGATTTGCTTCCGCTGGGGTGGTCGATCTCCACAGCAGCATAGTGTTGGGGGGGAGGGTATTACTGCTCACCCTCCATCACATCCAGCCTCAGGGATGAATAAGGGACCAGCCCCCAGCTACGTTTCTTGGGCTGAGACCATCATTGCAGTGCCAAAATAGCCCCTACTTGACTCCAGCACCAGGGCTTTGATGCATGTTCAAAATGCAGCTGGCAGAGGCATGGGAAAAACTTGCTGGCTTTTTGGAACTGGGCAAAATATAGAAAAATCAAGTGGAAAAGGATCTATTTTCATATTTAAACCTGTTTTAGAAGATGAAGACTTCGTCCTTGCTGAACAGGTTGCCCAGAGGGTGGCTGCCCCATCCCTGGAGGTGTTCAAGGCCAGGCTGGATGGGGCTTGGAGCAACCGGATCCAGTGGGAAGCATCCCTTACCATGGCAGGGGGTGGGACCGGGTGGATTTTAAGGTCCCTTCCACCCAAAGCATTTTACAATTTAAAATTCTAAACAAGGTTATATAGGATAAATGGAATTATTGCAATATGGAGTCCAGCACTGCCCACAACCCTGCTTGTAGCCCCAGTTGCTGTAAAACAGAGAGTCTAGAGCAGCAACTGCAGGGGAAGCAGGGCCCCATCTCACCCCAGACCCACTGGACTTCAAAGGTGAGTCCTCACCAAAGCAAGAAAAGGGGATTTCTTGCCACTACGTGTCTCTGAGGGGCAGTGCCCACGTCAGTGGGTCAGCAGGGCACCATCATTGCTGCTTCTTATCCAGGGTTATTCTGGATTCACACCCATTTCACACTTTACTTGAACAGCTCTGTAAGCCTGCCCTTTGCATTCCCTTGCTACCAGTGGCCTTGAAGTTCAAGGGTGGGGGAGGGGGTTCTGCCCCTCTGCTCTGCGATGATTCTTTTTGTAGAATCATAGAATGTTGGCTTGGTTTGGTTTTTTTATGATTCTATGAAAGGCCTCAGCTCAGGTGCCACAGTAACAAAAGTGTTACCTAGCTTAGCTGGGAGTCCAAAATTTCATAGAATGGTTTGGGTTGGAAGGGACCTCAAAGCTCATCCAGTTCCAACACCCCACCATGGACAGGGACACTTCCCACTGGATCAGGTTGCTCCAAGCCCTATCCAACCTGGCCTTGATCACCTCCAGGGAGGACATCCATAACAAATTTGAGAAGGCAGCTGAGTAAATCACAGATCAGAGCTTCCGAGAAACATTTAGAGTGGCTCATTTCTTAGCAGGAAAGCCAATGGGGTAAGAGTCTACCCTTAAGAAGGGATTCTGGTGGTACTCAGGTCCTGAGAAGATCTGGAGCAGAGCCCCATGGGACCACGGGGGTGATTTGTGCCCAAGGCAGCACCTGTTGCTATTACCTATTGGAGGTGCAAAAAGTTTGATGTCCGTTATTTACAGCAGCTGCTACAAATGTGCCAGGATGTGCCAGGCTGGGAGCAGAGGGGCTGTTCACCCCCTCCTGGCGGGTTGTCCCACTGTGAGCTGCTTCACTTGGTGGTGGGACCCCACTGTTTGCCCCACACTGGTGTAGGAATTGGGCGTACTGGGGGAAGGAGAGCTTAACCCAGCCTCCGCAGAGCCTGCATTTGGCTCATTGGTTGCTTCTCTTTCAGGAAGCAGCGATCAGCCAAAGATGCTGATGGAACCCCAGGGCTGTGGTGTGTGGGAGCTTCATGTAGGCTTAAGCCCTGATCCTGCTCCCTGGGGTCATCCCAGCATCTCTGGGTGGCCACAAAGGAGTCAGAGCAGGATCAGTTGCTGCAAAAGATGCCAAAAAAGCCAGAAAGCATTTCCATGCCTGGGGCAACATCCCCTTTGAGTATCCCCTGCTTAGGCTTGGGTGATGCTGTGGGCTGTCAGCATTTCCTCCTGCAGCTACAAACTCCATCCATGCTTAGTGCGGCTGGAGCTGCTCCATCAGCAGCTGGACTTGCGCAACGTAGCATGATGGGTTCAGCCGAGCAAGCAGAAGAGGAGATGTGGGCCAAACACAAAGCTGGTGTTTCTCACTCCCGATCCTCTCCAGCATTCACTCCTGCTGGGGGAGGAATGAGCAGAGTCATGGGGCTGCAGAAACCTGACTCCTGCAGTGATCCATGGTGGCAGCTGGAGGCACGGCCACCCGGCTAGGACCAAGGGCTGGGTGTAGGGAGTGCGAACAGGGAATTGCTGGGGGTTTTGAGGGGCAGCATCCACTGGGAGGCTCTGGGGAAGATGTGGGCCATGCAGCACTCTGTGAGTCCAAACCTTGGAGAGCAGTGTGCAGCTAAAGGGGCTGGAGCCCTGTGGAGCAATCACACGGCCTGTGCTACAGGCTTACCCTACCAGCTCTGCAAAAAACACTTTGCAGGGATATTGAGGCTGGCCAGACCACAAAGCTGCTCTGAGTCCTCGGGAGATGAATCATAGAATGGTTTGGATTGGAAAGGACCTCAAAGCCCAACCAGTTCCAGCCCCCTGCCATGGGTAGGGACACCTCCCCCTGGATCTGATTTCTCAAAGCCCCATCCAACCTGACCTTGAACCCCTCCAGGGATGGGGCAGCCACCACTGCTCTGGGCAACTTGGACCAGGGCCTCCCAACCCACACAGGAAAACATTTCTTCCGAAGAACTCATCTCAACCTCCCCTCTTTTGGTTTAAAACCATTCCCCCTCATCCTGTCCCTGCACTCCCTGATCAAGAGCCCCTTCCCAGCTCTCCTGGAGCCTCTTTCCATACTGGAAGCTGCTCTAAGGTCTCCCTGAAGCCTTCTCTTCTCCAGGCTGAACAACCTCAACCCTCAGCCTGCCCTCAAATGCGAGGTTCTCCGGCCCTTGCATCATCTCCGTAACCTCCTTTGGACTTGCTCCAACAGCTCCATGTCCTTCCTGTGCTGAGGACTCCAGAACTGGACACAGGGCTCCAGGTGAGGTCTCACTAGAGAGGAGCAGAGGGGCAGAATCCCCTCCCTCGCCCTGCTGGTCCCACTGCTTTGGATGCAGCCCAGGATATGTTGGGATTTCTGGGCTGTTAGCACATTGCCAGCTCATGTTGAACTTGCTGCCCATGTCCAACACCTTGGCAAGCCATCGATGAGCAACTCACCCTCCAGTTTAGCACCATCAGCTACCAGCAAGCAACTGGAAGCAGCTCCCTGCTCTTGGGCGATTGGCCTTGACTTTGTTAGAAATTCAGTTTCCTCAGATATTTTTACTACTTTGAGGCCAGACCAATGAATCAGCCTCCAAAATAACAGGAGTGGTTTGGAAGTTAACAGAGATGCTGTGTAATACGTTCTGTACAATCAGGAGGCCCATCCCGTCTAGTTCTGGCACTTCATTCCTGCACAGAAAATAACCTCCCGTGGGCTGAGGAAGAGGGGGGCAGGACTTTCTTGGCTGCTGTGTGCAGACATGTGGCTGTGGGGGACACACAGTGGCTGTGGGCTTCCCCCAGCCTGCTGGCCTCAGCCCATCACCCATGTTCTAGGGCTCTGCTCCTGCCTGGGAGAACTTCTGCAAAACCGGAGTTTGCCAAGCTCTCAGTTACCTCTAGCCTGGTAAATTCAGAGAGATGCACTTGTTCCCTCACTGTACTCAGGGCTGGGTTAACAAAGACAGGTGTGATGTGGGTGTCTCAAGTGCAGACATGCTGCTCCTGAGAGATCTCAGCTCTACAGATGTCCAGAATATGGAAGAGAGCAGTGGGACCCTCTGAGTATCTGCAGTGTTGCACCAAGACCATCAAACACACCTTGAGGACCTGCTCTCACCCATCCATCTGTAAACCTGCCCTCAAGATTCATCCTCTTAACAGGAGATTCTCTGGAAAGATCCCAGAAGATACTGATGTGGACACAAGTCCAAGACAAAAAACAACCTGAATGGCCATCAGCAACTGTAAAGCAGCTTCACACACCAAGAACCAGCAGAGCTAGGTGATGCTTAGTCAAGCGTTCACAGTGAGACACTCAGAGGAGGACACTCTGCAGCAGGGATTAGTGTGGAAGCAAGGGGCTTGTGCTCCAAAGCCAGCAAGCAGCAAGCTGGCCCACACACTCACAGCTACAAGAAGTAGCTGGGGAGATAAGCCAGCACCCAGCAATTCAGGAGCTCTAGAAACCAGATCCCGTTGTGCACACAACCTGGACCCAATCACAGCGCAGAGGAAACACAGCAGCACCGCAGAACCTCCTGGGCCACATGAGATCCAACCAAACCAGCACCTGGGGGCTGACTGCACACAGCACAATCCATCCCTTGCTTATTTATCCCCATGAGAACACTCAGGGTGGGGCAGGATGGTGCAACAGGGACCAGCTGGGACTGCAGGATTTGGTGATGAGTCACAACTCAGTGATGGGTTCTCAGTCACGTGCATCCCAAGCGCTGCTGCAAACACCATTCAGACTCTGCCTGCCCACCCCTGTCTCTCACTCGCACAGGAGGTCCCCCAGGGCCATGCCACGGGTCTCACTCTCCCAGCTCTTCTGCATGCCCCATGAAGCCTGCCCCTTCAGCAGGTCCCCTTTCTACCCCTGCATGCATTACATAGGTTTTAAAAAACCAAACCCACATGGGATAGGAGATCTGCTGTCAGGAGAAAAAGTGTGTGGTTCAAACACAGCCCAAGGGCACAAGTACTCAGTGGGGTCAGGACAGCATATATACATCCAAAGAGCTCAAGGAGCTTTATGGGTGGAGTGATTAAATACTGGAATCTTTCATCCCCCTGCATTTCCCACGTATGTGGAAAGCTGGGGGTTGTTTAGCCTGGAGAAGAGGAGGCTGGGGAGAGACCTCATTGCTCTCTACAACTACCTGAGAGGAGGTTGTAGAGAGGAGGGTGCTGGCCTCTTCTCCCAAGTGACAGGGGACAGGACAAGAGGGAATGGCCTCAAGCTCCACCAAGGGAGGTTTAGGCTGGACATTAGGAAAAATTCTTCACAGAAAGGGTCATTGGTCCCTGGCAGAGGCTGCCCAGGGAGGTGGTTGAGTCACCTTCCCTGGAGGTGTTTAAGGGATGGGTGGACGAGGTGCTGAGGGGCATGGGTTAGTGCTTGATAGGAATGGTTGGACTCGATGATCCGGTGGGTCTCTTCCAACCTGGTGATTCTATGATTCTATGATTCTATGATTCTATGTACACCAGCCATCCAGCCCCAGTGACGGGACCATGGGGGAAAGGAGAAGCAGGGCCAAATCCTGGCATCACACCTGGCACTCAGAGGGACCCCAAACAGCTCCAAACTTGACTGGGTCTGGGTTGTGTCAAAGGAGGTGATGTCAGCCCTGTGCTGCGGCAGCGGTGCCATCCACTGCCACGGGATTTGTTTGAGTTTCAGGGTATCTGTGCTTTCTTTGTGATGCTTGAGTGTATGGGGTGACACAGTGCTTTGTTGTAAAGTCTGATGTCTGCAGAAATAAAACCTTCTGGCATGGCCCCAGGGATGTCACAGCTTGATTTCCTACTGTATTTTCATCATAGAATCATGGAATGGTTTAGGTCAGAAGTAACCTCAAAGAACATCCAGTTCCACTCCGTGCCATGGGCAGGGACACCTCCCACCTCCAGGATTGGGGCAGCCACCACTTCTCTGGGCAACCTGGGCCAGGGCCTCCTCACACTCACAAAAAAACATTTCTTCCTAAGGTCTCATCTCAATCTCCCCTCTCTCAGCTCAAAACTGTTCCCCTCATCCTATCCCTGCTCTCCCTGATCAAGAGCCCCTCCCTAGCTTCCTGCAGCCCCTTTCAGTACTGGAAGTTACTCCAAGTTCTTCCTGAAGCATTTTCTTCTCCAGGCTGAATAAATAAACTTCGTTATTAACCATAAACCCACTCCACCTTCAGGCTGCCCTTGTCTAATGGCAGCTGCTGTGAAGTTTTCAGGAAAAAAAAATAACACCAATAAAAAAGCTTAAGAAGGTTACATCAATCCATCTCCTCCTCAACTTTCTGATACTGGCGGCCTCAGAAGACTTAGAGAGTGAGAAGAAAAGTAATTCTTCGTTTTACAGCGTTATCCTCTGAATTTCTGAGTTGCTTAAGTGTTTGTCTAGGAAGTCCCACAGGCTGTGCAGTTCAAACACGAGCCTCTCCTGTGCCAGCCTGGTGAGCATCACTGGCTCCCCTCAGCCACACGTCCCCCCATGCCGGCTCCTGTCACCACCATGGTTTTTTACCCTCCTCTCTGTCTTTTACTCCTTTGCCTGAAGTGTGGCCCAAGCCAACTGCACTGGCAGGAATTCTGGATGCTTCCAAGCAGCACCTGTCTTTCTGGGGAGCTGGGTGAAATGATGATGCCTCCAATCTCCTCGATGCTGAGCAAAAGGGATGGCCTGTTGAAAGCCCTTGGAAAACAGAGCTGGAGCAAGTCCAGCCCTGGTGGATGCCTTTCCCCAGGCAGATCCAGGAGACTGAGGCCCTGCATCGAGTTCACGCTCTTCAGGTGCCATTATGGTCATAGAATCACTAAGGTTGGAAAAGACCTCTAAGATCATCCAGTCCAGCCCCACTGTGCCTACTAAACCATGTCCTGAAGTGCCATGTCTACACGTGCTTTGAATTCTTCCAGGGATGGAGACTCCACCACAGCCCTGGACAGCCAAGCAAGATGATGCTGAGATGCAGCCGAACCTGTGCCATTACTGGCTTCCCTTGGAGAAGCAAATCCTTCATGTTGGAGATCGTAGAATCATGTCCATTACTGAACCAGATCTCTGAGACAGGGCACTAGCCTCCCTCTGGGACATAAACCACTGACACAAGTGCCCTATGGAGGTGCCTCCACTCCTGCTGTTGGCATCATCAGCAGTACAGAATTGAACAATCCGCTAATTGTTCTTGACCTTAATTTACTCCAATGCCAGCACTTCAATGCACATTTGCCCACAGCCCTATCAAGGGTACCTCGATGTGCTTGAAGGTGGGGGTGTCAAACATATGCTGGAATCTGTGAAGTCCTCAGATGCTCTCCTGGGCCACAGATGGAACTAGGAGGCTGCAACATCCTGCAGCAACATGCTAACCCCCCGCCTGGAGGAGGGGGATGCAGCAGAGAATACCACCCCATCCCCACTGCCTTCCTATCCTGCAATCCCTACTGACCCCTGAGAGGGGATTGCTGGAAAGGGGACACCAGGGCGGGTGATTGCTTGGGTTTATTTTGGCTGCTGTGAAGGCTCAGGCAGGTGGGGAAGAGTTAAAGCAGAGACCCTGTGCTTGCACACTGCCCACTGCCTGCACTCTGGTGTCATCCAACTCCTCCCTGCCAGCGGCTCTCATGTCAGGCTTGGAAAGGATCTGAGCAGTGCTGTGAAATCAGTGAGGGGATGGTGTCGGGGAAGGGAGGATGGCGTGGGGCCATAATGACCTGGTGATCCCCCAGAATTGGGGGGCATGGGGTGCAGTGATGCAGTCACCTCCAAGGGAGGCCCCACCATCTGCCATAGGGATCACTAATGAGTGGTGCTGGGAACAGGTCCCAGACCTGATGCTCCTACAGGATTTGCAATAATGAGGACCCTGCAGGATCCCAGGGCTGGAGGATGCCCATTTTATTGGGATGAGTATCCTAATACCCTGTAGCAGATATCATGCAACCAGGACCAACGTGGGGCACCTGGAGCCATCACAGCCCTTCCCAAGCCCAGCTCCAGGTGCTGAGTCCCACACCTCCACTCTTTCCCTCCAGCTCCTGAGGAACTTCATTCAGATCCACTTGGATATGGATACAGGGGACCTGGAGATCAGATATTCCCCAGGGATGTAGAGATAACCAAGAAGGGAGGCAGCAGGACAGACAGACACACAGGCTGAGCACCCTGCCCAGCACCTCCAGAGCTATGACTGTGATCTTTGCACTTGTAACACCCCAGAGGATCCACCACATTCTCCCCTCCACGTAAATTACCTCATTAGTCCAACCTGTTGAACACCAGTGATGTTGGACAGCTCGTCATTACCTGCTACCGCTTGCTTTCCTACCCCCAAATCTGATGAACTTCTGTGAGCGGAGACGTAGCCCATGTGGCCCCACAGGGCCCTGGATAATGCACCAGACCCTCAAGCACACACAGCAAATAGAAAACACTATTGAAATATTAGGAAAGCCAAGCCAAGGAAGGACTGATTCTGTGTTTTTTGATGAATTCCTGTAAATATGCCCTTCCCCCCCTGGAATTGTTGTAAGCAAGGACTGGAGGACAGAGCCCCAGTGTTCACAGCATCAATCCATCAGCTATGTGTGCAGGATCTCCCCTGTATAAGAGGAGGATTGGGGTGTCCCACTGTGGCCAGGGTTTTATGGAATTGTTGCCTCATTGATATCCGCTGTTAAATCTTTCGCGTGTCCAGGCTGATCTCTCACGTCTCTACCAGCAGCAGCGTGGGCAGGGGAGGAAATACTTATGCTTAACCACAAACCTCTCTGCAGCTCAGCACCAGCAGGATCTGGTTAGTATTGCAAAAAATGGGGTGACCAGAGAGGCTGATTGCCTCCGGACAGACCCCAAAATAGCCCTGGCGTTCACAGCAGTCCTTGCATGAGCAGCGAGTGGTAGGAGCTTTGTACAGTCCCAGGCACCCACCACCTGGCCAGGTCAGAGGTGTCTGGGGGCACTCAGCACCCCAAACCCAAGCAGAATCCCCACCTTGGCACTGTCTGTGTCTCCACTGCCCATGCGGGGTTCCAAGCCCTGAACCCCACACTGAGCTCACCCTGTCCTCCCAGCACCCTAAAGCTGTTGGCTGGGAGTGCGCACCCCACATCCCCTGGGGGCAGATGGGGGAACAATGGCTCACACCTCCTTGTGTGTACCCCCCCTCCCCTCCCCCCCCCCCCAAGCTGTTTTGGCACAACACAGGGGTCCTACCTTCTCCCTCCTCCCCATGAGGTCCCTCCCTACTCCCCCATGGGGGACAGGGACTCTGCGGAGACAGGCGCCTTCCTGAAAGGAGACACTGCGAAGCACTCCACAGACCTTTCCTGCAACCTTGGTTTGGCCAAGCTGATATTTATATTTAGATCTCCAGAAGAAGAAGCCAGGAGAAAGAAAGGCGACTTGTGACTTAAGCCCTGCCTGAAACTCCCTTCCTCCCGCTGGGAAGGTGGCTCAGAAACAGGTTGACCGTCACATCCCCCGCCTTCCCCTCCCATCCCAGCAGCAGGTCCAGGGCCACTGAGAGCCCAGTGGCTACAGACACCTGCGGCCCCACGTCCCGCTTGTGCCTTTGCAGAGACTTTCTCCCCCTGTCCCAGGCTGTTTTCCAAGCAGGGGGGGTCTGGTGGGTGCCTACAGCCCTAAACACCACCCCAGGGACCGCGGGGACTCTTCTGCTGCCATCTACCTCCAGCACAAGGATGGCAAAGCCCCTGTTGTTGCTTGTTCTGCTCTGGGTAGGCACTGCAAGAATGACAAACCCAGGGACATCCAGGTCCCCATAGACCCTGCCCGGCGGCTTGGCATCCTCCCAGGGCTGAACTCTGTACTTACTGTTGTGTAGAGAGAGTGAATTCCCAAGGAGAGACCTTTTAGGGCCAGAATTTCCCTCTCCTTCGACTCCTGGAGGCTTTGGCTCAGCGAATGCCTGTTGGCAGAGCAGCTGCTGCTGCTGTCAGATGGTCATGAGTGAAACCTGAGGACATGCAGGGTCCTTCAGGTAGCCTTGGCCGTGTCTCAGCTGTGGCATTCGTCCCCCGCTGCGCCAATCATGAGGCTGGCGGCGTCTGCAACCCCCGCGGCCACATCGCCCAGCGCTCCCGGGGTCTTGTGCGCATGGACCCCTCTTGCAGTATGTTGACCCTGGCCATGCCCTGAGTCAGGGATTCTGCCCACCCAAGGCATCACGGTGGCGGAGCAGGGTGTCCCAGATGTTGAGGTGGCTTCAGGCTGGCTTTGGCACCAAATGGGATGTGGGGAGATGGGAAGGGACCCCAGCCAGCACCTCCCCCTCTCTCTCTCCCAGAAGTGACATGCAGTTGGAAAGAGCAGCAGGACAACTGCAAGGGCGGTGAGGGGAGCTGGTGCCAACCCTGCTGCCAACATCGTCTCTTTGGGAATGTTATTCCCATTGTGCAGCACTCAGCATCGGCCACAACTCCTCTTCTTGCTTGCAAGGGAGGGGCATTTGCCATTTTTCCTTCATTCCTCCTTGCCTGCCCTCCACTTCTGCCTAAGTTTGCATCAGCCAGGAGCATCTGATGGCCAGGACGGCCACCTTGCAGGGTCACCTTGCTTTCACACTGGAATGTCTCTCCCTCTTTCCCTTGCCACATGTCCTGACCGAGGGGAACCCCATGTGTCTGAACCAGACCAGGTGGCATTGGATGGTGAAACAAAGAGGCTTGCTGTGTCTTTCCTCTTCTCCTTCCTTTGGTTGCTCTTTGCATGCTCTCAGGGCATGCTGGGTCCTCAGTGAACACCCAGGGTGTAGGAAGGGTGCCCAGCTTGCAGTATTTACCCCTTTTGGGGTACACAGGGCTGTGCTGGGAGTGGGCCAACCACCCCAGCCCCCAGCCTGGTCAGAAGGGACTCGTCATTTCTGCAGCACTGCCAGCTCTGTGCAACTCTTCTGATGCTTGTCCAGTCCCAAAATACACTGTAGCGACTTCCCCAGGCTGGCATAGGCTTTACTGGAGCTGAAGCCCCTGCCCTCCCCAGCCAGGCATCTCTCACTGGCTCATTCCCATGGCATTTTGCCTTTCCCTGCCTCCAGACCCTTACCCGTGGGGCTCCTTGTGCTCACAGGCATGCCACGCAGTCAATAAAAATCGAGCCAAGACAGCAAATTTGAGCACCCAGAGAGCTGGGAACTGAAGTTCCTTGGCTCAGTTCTGCTTTTCACTAAATATTTTTCCTTTTTATGTTCAAATCTATGTAAATACAGCAGTCCAGGAGATTGGGTTTAGCTCTTGGGGGGAGGTTGTGCAGTATGGGACATAGGAGATGCTGAAGGTGTGCTTTGGGAAGCATAACTTAGATTTCTTCAATTAAGAACCATCCCCAGGGGTCTTTTAAGTGACTTGGAGCCCAAGCCGAGCTCAGAGTGGCTAATTTCAAGGGAAGGAGGGAGTGAAAAGCCCTATGTTAGCTCCCAGGGGGTTGCTACAACCAGCGCAGAGAGCAGTGGGAGCTCAGCAGCAAAGCAACAGCCCATACCTGTGGTCAAAAAGCATCTCCAGTGTGTCTGGCAGTTGGTGGTTTCAGCTGGCAAGGAGCTCATGGACAGGGATGTCCTCCCATTGTGGCTGTGGGGACTTTCCACTTGCTCCATTGTCACAGCAGGAAATTCAGGGGATGCTCAGCGGGTCCTATCAGCTGCCAAACCCAGCCTTGTCTCCACTGAGAAGTCTGTGCAGGCTGCACTGATCTTTATTTTGCTTTGCCTACAGCTTAGAGCAAACCTGGGGTGAAGCACATGAGGTTGGAAACCCCAGGATATGGCTTCTGCACTTCTGGAAGCCCTAGCTGGGCACTGGGCAGCTGTGAAGGCACAGCTCTGCTGACAAAACCAGCCACATCCCAACTGGAATGAGAGCTGGGGGCACCCAGGGGGAATGAAAACATTAATTTGGGAGGAAAAGCAGCCATGCCTTGGGATGACAGAGTGGGATAAGGACAATGCCAGGCACAGCCTGTGGGACCCTGGAGGGTTTGCACCTTCCCCTGAAAACTGCTGGTGCTGGGTACACCCTGAGCCTTCCTGCTGGGGGGGGGGGGGGGGTGGTGGTGCATCCATGGGGGCTCTGTGGGGCTGAGCTCTGGCCCATCTGGACAGCAGCTGGGCAGAGGCAGAGCTGCCTGCACAGGGCAGGGTGGCAACAAGTGACAAGCCAAGATGTGGGGAAGGGGCATTTGCAGGGTGAACACTCTGAGCTGCAGAGCCAGGATGAAGGAGGAGGAAAGAAGGAGTGAGTGCAGACACAGGCATTGAGGCACCGTTGACCCCCAGGCAGGGTGGCCTGGCAGCCACCTGTCCTCTTAAACAGGTGAGATTCTGACAAGTGGCTAAGGAGGCCCTCCTGTTGAGTCATGAGGTATGAGTAAGAACCCCTTGCTTTCTAAATGCCTCCTGGAGAGGATGTCTAGGTGCAGCTGTAGCAGTTCTCTAGTCCTAGACTTGGTTGACAGTTAATGACGAAGAATGTTGAGTGCTTGTAAGTGTTTTGTGGCAAGTCAGAATCTGGTTGCCAGTGAGACTTAGAGACTGGTTCTCACAGGGTTAATAAGTGTGGCTGGCAGCAGCAGTTTCTTGCAGCAAAGCTCATGAGAGACAATTTTGCAATTCTGAGTTGATAAGTAATTTAATTAGAGCAACAGATAAAAACAAATGCAGGATTAAATGTGTTTAAATTGGAAAAGGGAAGACTTAGTTTGGATGTTAGGAAGAAATTCTCCATGAGTGTATGGAGACCCTGGCCCAGGTTGCCCAGAGCAGTGGTGGCTGCCCCGTCCCTGGAGCTGTTCAAGGCCAGGTTGGATGGGGCTTGGAGCAACCAGATCCTGTGGGAGGTGGAACTGGATGAGCTTTGAGGTCCCTTCCAACCAAAACCATTCTGCGATTGCCATGATAAATTCACTGCTGTCTCTAGAGCTTAAAAACTTACGACTGGCTAACACTTAGAAAATAGATATATAAAACCAAGTAATAATAAAAGAAAACTCGAGTTAGAAATTTTCCTGGGAGAACATCTGACAAGAGTCAGAAAAGCACAATTCTTACTAACAAGGTGTCCCATTTTGGGGAAAGAAAGAGAGATGTTGACCCATCTGTCAGGTAAGGTAGTTGTGTGACTCTTCCTCTCCAATTAAAAAAGGCCTCAGGTGCCAGTTTTATATCTTTTGAAAACTTTTTGGGTGCCTCTTGGTGTGGTGGGGCTAAGTTAGGATATATTGATTGTCTCTTGTGTTGTCAGAAGAGGGGATTCAGTGTTTTGCGATGCCTGTGGGGTGGGGAGCTCTGTCCATGATTTTGGGGGTAGTTCTGCTTTTATGTGAAGTGCACCAGGTTGATGAGCCTTTGGGCCACCTCAGGTGTCACTCAGTTGCTATGAATGGCAAGCCACCACCCAGTCAATCTGTTCTCACAGAATCGTTTGGCTGGAAAAGACCTTTGTGATCACTGAGTCCAACCATACCCGGCCAGTCCTGAACCATCCTGAACACCTCATCTGCCCAGCTTTTGAATCCCTCCAGGGACTGGGAGTCCACCTCCCCAGGCAGCCTCTGCCACTGCCCCAGAACCCTTGCTGTGAACAAATTGTTTCTGATGACCGATCTGAACCTGCCCCGGGCCTGTCGGCCTCTCCCTTTACTAACCACTCTCCTCTGCAAAAATCAAGCCTATTTTGCAGAACAAGTTTGCCTTTGTCAACTCAAAACGCCACAGGGCTCGGCCATTCCACACTATATCCCCAGAGGAGCAGCAGTGGGGTGCGGGTGGGGTGTGTGTTTAAAATTTAGACAGAGTGTTCTTCTGATTGCATGGATTCTTTTAGACTGCGTTTTGCCAGCCGCTATTCAGTACGATTGTGCTGAGCAGATGTGTATTCTGCAATCCCCTCTGTTTGCAGTCCCTCCCTATCTCAAACACAAGAAGGCCAAGCTCCAAACGAGCAGGAGTTTTGACTGCCGTGAAGTTGCTAATAACACTAAAATTAGTCCTTGGAAATGAATAGAAGATGTGTAAAATTTCTGAATTTACCCATGTAAGTGGGAAATATTTTCTGTCCCAGCTCTTGTCTCTCTGCACACAATTGATGGAGGTCACTCCCTCCTGTTGCCCAGGCCTGATTAAAGGAGTCTTGCTTTCTAAAACTCCAAAATGAGTCTTGGAGTTTATTTATCAGCATTTTCACCAGCCTTGAGCCTTGCTCCCACCCCTGTCGCTGCTTAACCAGGCCAGGGCTACAGAGGGGGACCTTGAGGAGATCCCAGCTCTTTCTGAAGCCATGGGACATGCACGGGGCTGGGTGACACTCCCCGATGTGGTGTGGCCCCTTACCTTACTCCCTGGGTGCTCTTAGAAGCCTGGGCAGAGTCACTGGGTGCCGGCACCCAAGGCCACCAGCTGGCAGCCCCAGGGTCCCTCCACGCCGGCTGAGCCTGTGTCCAGGGGGATCTGTGTGGACAGTGTGTGCTCCAGGGCTGACACCCTGGATCCAATGTCAGTGCCCAGAGTGGTGTGGTGTGGCCGCAGTGCCACCCAATGGCTCCAGCCAAGACACCCACTTTCTCCAGGACACCCCTCTGCTCCAGAGCAGGACAAGGCAGGGCAGGATACGGTGGGGCCAGGCTACCCCGGGTAACCCCGGGTCAGGAGATAGGGAAAACTTGACCCCTCTGCCCAGGCTCAGCTACCCCAGCTGCAGGGCACGGTCCATGCTAGAGATGCAGCAAACTCTTCTGAACCCCTTTCCTCCAGACTGAAAGTGATGCTCGGTCCCCGTGGTGGTGGCACAGCAGCCCTCCCACACCCACTGCTGCCTCTGCAGGCTCTGCTGTGCACCGTGGAGGCCATGGGATCAGGGTCCAGCAAACCCCAACAGGTCTATTGTGACACAGTTTTAATACTCAGAAAGGCCCATTTCCAGTTTTTAATAAATGCAAAATGTGATGCTTTTCAAAGCTTTATGGCAACTATGCCATACGCCCCATTCCTGGAGGTGTCCCTGCCCTTGGAACTGGATGGGCTTTGAGGTCCCTTCGAACCCAAATGATTCCATGATTCTATGAACGATGACATTCCTACTGAGAATCCCCAGCCCTGGTGCAATCCGCTGTGCTGTCTGCCTCACATCCCTACCTCAGATCCCTACCTCTTCCTCACTAATGATGGAGAGAGATGTTTATTCACTTGTGACTTCTTTGTGGCCAGAGGCAAGCATTTCTTTGACAGCTACCATGCTCCTCGGGAGGTCTCCTGGCCAGAAACACAGGCTCTTGTTTAACAAAGCACCTTCCATCCTACCTCAGATCAAGTCTGGGGCTCTGTTTCTCTCTCAACACCTCTTTGTGAGACCTCCTGCTATCTGGCATAGCAAGGGTGATGGACCATCTTCCTGGCAGTGGAATCAATAGACACAGGAGAAAGGGAAAGGGAATGGGCAATCAGGTGGATGTGAGTCATGAGACCATTGGGGGTCTCCCGTAGAGAGCTGTCAGGTTTTGTCTGTCTCTGTCTTTGCTTCTCCCACCCTGGCATGGCTACAGGGCGTATTCCAGTAACGGAAATGGGCTTGTAAACAAAGGAAAAAGGAAAAAAAACCTCTCAACATTGAGGCCACTTAAGTTTTCATTCCAATCCCAAACAAAAAATGCCAGATGTCCTTTGTGAAATGAGATTTGTGTTTCCTACCCAGTCCTGGACCAGAAAAGGTGGAGGAATTCTCTTTCTTCTGATGAAAACACTGACCAAACAATGAAGGGAGCTTTGGGCAGGTGAGACACCATCATGGATCCACAAGAGCTGTCACCACCCAGAGCCTTTCCCAACAGCCACTCACACCATTATCTGAGGATGCCAGACCCAGAACCTATAACAGCCTTTCTGTTGTGCTTTGGGGACTGTAGCCATGGAGCTGCACCACCACCATGGTCCTTGGGGTGGTATTTCCCCCTGCACAACTTCCTCATCACGCTGTGAAGTCTTGGGTTGCCAGGTTGAAGATGTTGCTCTCCCTGGATGACTGCCACTTTCTCCAGTTCCTCTTGATCTCAAACTGGACCTGAACCGACACCACAGACTGCCACCCTGGGGCACCCAGCAACACCCAGCAGAGTGGCAGGAGCTGCACTCTGGCCTTGACAAGGGATTTGGAGTGCAAGAGGGTGGGGAACCCCATCCATGTCTGCATGCTCAAGGGTTCACACACACATGCTTGTGTGCATGCAACACTCATCAGTAGGTGCTCTTTAGGGTGTCTCCATGGCCAGGGCTGCACACACGCATGGTTGTGTGTGTGGTGCACATTGCAGTGCGCCCTCAAGGGTCTCTGCATGCCCAGGGATGCACACATGCATGGTTGCGTGCATGCAGCACTCATCAGGGCATACACTTGAGGGTGTCTGCATGCCCAGAGGTGCACACATGCATGGTTGTGCGTGGAGCACATCGGGGTGCACACTTGGGGGTGTCTGTGCCCATCTGTGTGGCTGTGATGGCCAGGGGTTGGTTTGGGGACACACAAACACACCTCTCCATTCAGGAAGCAGTAGAGCAGGGCCACCAGGAACCCCTGAAAAGAATGGAAAGAGCAAATGTCACTTGAGGAAATAGTCTGGATGCCTCTGTGTTCACCTTCTGCTTGCATTTGGGATCCTTCCGCCACTTACCCCAAACCATGGGCCGTAGGAGTATGAGATCAGTGCAAGTTGTTCACCCGACCACAACCCTTGTGCTTTGTCCCTGATGTCTGAAGCATGCCTGGGACACAGTCCTCTCCCAAAAGAGTGCAGAGCCCCGGCAGCATGTCCCAGTATCTCTTGGGATGGGACAGGATGGGTACATGTGGTGTAGATGCCCACCCATCTCCCCCAGTCTGTACCTGATAGGAACCGAGGACCAGCTCGAAGTAAAGCCGGGCGTCCACACCGATGTGCTCAGGGAAGAGTGCAAACACCACGTAGTGGACCCCGAAGAGAGGGATAAGGAGCAGTGTGGACTTTGTCAGCCTCCTGCAGAGAGTCGTGGTGTGAGTCGGGGCTGGGGTGCGGACAATGCTGCCTTGGAGACAAGCCTTCCCAAGAGCTTGGTCTTAACCCAAAACATATTTTCTGTGAAAGGTGGATCTTGGAGGCTGCAAGCATTTCCTCTACCAGGAAAGGGTCACTGCTGCTCTGGGGCTGAAAGGAGGTCCCCTTTGCCCAAGGTTGCCCTTACATGTATTGCTGCTTGTAGTTTTTGCTGATGTCTGGGGACCGGATCTTCTGTGCTAACATCCTGGTGACATTGAGAAAGATGAGGAAGTTCACCTGCCATGGGAAGCTGTGTCTTAGGCTCTTCACAGACCCCTGGTTGGGTTCCCCTGTCCATATGAGACTCCCGGCCCTGGGGCTGGGATGCTGAGGGAACATACTCACAAATATGGCCAGGAGGATGGGAGCCTTGATTATCCACCAGTACGAGCTGGTGTAGTCATCCCAGCACCTATGGTAGAGGAGAAATGGCTCTACCTCCTACTTGTACCCTTTTAGCTTGGGTCTCACCCTGCCACCCTTGCCACCCCCAGTGTCCCAGTTGCACAGCACTTGTGACGATGGGCCCTGCCTTAGCATGGGCTCCACCAGAAAACAGAAATAGTATTGAAATAAAGCTGCCCCCCTTCTCCCCTCCTGAGCCTCCTGAGCAAGAGGTCCATCCCCTGGATGTGCTTGGGGCACAAGTGGCTGAGCTGGCCTAGAGAAAGACAAGGGATGGCTGTTCTTACCCATAGTTGTCGTGCTGCAGCCTGGTGACCACCCACACGCAGACTGTCAGCATGGGGACACCTGCAAGGACAGGACAGGGTAGGGATGCAAAGTCACCCATGTCTCTGTGGAGCCCCTGTGCCTCCCCTCCATACCTTCTCCCCAAAGACATGTGCCTGAATCAGGTGTGGGGCTCTGGAGGTCACAGGAAGGTGACAGCCTTTCCCCCTTATCCAGGTTTCTAAAGGAGGTGGTGCCCGCTGAAGTGAGGTGTCTGTCTTTGTGTCACCTCCTGCCCACCTTCCTGCCCCTCTCCGTGCTCTTACATCCAACCTAGGCATCCTAGATGGTTGTTTCCAGCCCCGGATGGATGTGGGAAGAAGGAAGGACCTGTCTCTGTTCTACTCTGACCATGTTCAGGATGGTTTCCACCTCAACCACATTTAGGATGGGTCAGCAGCAGATGCCAAGGAGGTTCTTTGGTCAGTGTTAGTGAGAATTCTCCCCTTTGGTGATTTTTCACACATGCCATGAGGGCAAAGATCAGGCCATGCTGCCCAGTCAGCTCCAGGGCCTGGCAGGAGCTGCTGGGTGACCCACCAAGTAAAAGACCATGCAGAGAGAAGCTGGGGTAGAGGGACACGCTGAGAGCAGCCATGAAAGTACCATGTATACAGACCTTTGGCCAGGAAGATCTTGGAGAAGCAAGCCCAGGCAACACCCAAAAGTGGTGCCTACCCCCAGACTGTGTCAATGTAGCCCACTGGAGGGGAGATGATGTGCTGGGAGGCCCCACACTCACCCCAGCCAATGAGGATGTACCACCAGATGTACTTCTTGTCAGAGGTGAAGGTGAGCAGCAGCAGGGTCTGCAGGTACATGCCCTCCACCAGCAGCCAGTAGAAGTTGGCCAGGACTGAGTACTGGAAGAAGGCGATGGCTGCTTTGCAGTTCACCTGTGAGGATCAGGAAGGGGAAAGGCTCAGCAGTGCTGGTTGGTGTCAACTGTGTCCTGGGGCACAGGGGGTGATCCATCTCCCCTTCCAGCCACTAGAGGAGACCTGTGATGCTCTGGGATGCACTGGTCCCACCAGCCACCTGCAGCATTTTCTGCTCTGCTGGCACAACACAGGCAGATGACTGCAGGTTGTTATTGTAGGACCTTCAGAACCTTGTGTCTGCGGGTGTCCACTGTGCTCTATCTGGGCTGCACACAGGGGTTTCTATTCTTATTGACAACCCTAAATCTGTGCCTTCAGCAGCACAAGGGCTGTTCGCTTTTTCTGCTGGGGTTGGGCAGAGCTTTACTGCTACTGTGAGACTCTCAGGGACCACAGAGAGCTTTGAGGGCAGAACATGCTCCCTGCAGATAGTTACCATGCAGAGATGCTCTCATGAACTTTCTGAAGTCCACGCGAGCCAGCCTTCCCTCCCCATGCTCTCAGGCTTTCTCTCCTTCCTCTTTGCAGTGTTAAATCTGCTGCAAATGCAGCTTGGCACGTGGTGCTTGCTCCTGCACCATGCCGGGGCTCAGCACCTCACCGTTGACATTGTGCAGTGGTCAATGGACTCATCTGAGAAGAGGACAGCATCTTTGATGAACACAGCAGCCCCCCGCAGTATGAAGGAGCAGAAGAAGTGGATGTGGATGGAGTTCCGGGTGCAGTGCAGCTTCCTATGGGAGGAAGACAACTGTGGCCAGGAAGAAGGAGAGGGAGCAGGTGGGCAGAGAAGATCCTCCTTCAGTACCCACTTTGGTCAAGCATTGGAACAATCTGCCCAGGGAAGTGGTGGAGTTTCCTTCCCCAGAGGGGTTCAAAACGCATGTACAAGTGGCCCTTTGGGACATGACTTAGCAGGCACAGTGGTGTTGGTCTGGTGGTGAGACTGATGAGCCAAGTAGTTGGCTGGTCTTTTCCAACATTAATGATTTGATGATTCTGTGATTCACTGTGTGGACCCCAGCCTAGGGGACCATGTGTTGGGGATGGTCAAGCAGGAAGCCCTGGAGAAGGATTTCCTGCTCTGAAATCATGAAGGGCAGCGTTGGGCTGTGCTGTGCTCAAAGCTGCTACCTGGGGGATAAGGTGCACAGGGGAACATCCTCCAGCCACCTCCAGAGAGCATCCTTCTGCAGCACAGCAAGGACTGCAGAAACAGAGATGGAAAGGGCAACCTGGGTGTTTAAAGTCCTTGTGTCAGCTGAAAAGAACAATGCTGCAGTTTATCTCCTACCTGCCTGGTTATCCGTGTTGGCAGGGATGGAACCTGGCTGCTCTGGGAGGTGATTTACCCTGCTCATGATTTACCCTGCTTTCCTCCAGCTCCAGCCCATGGAGCAGCCAGCACCAAGCCCTACCTGAAGCAGGAGAAGATGACGATGGCCAGGAACAGGGCTGCCAAGGATGTGGAGTAGCCGCAAGTGTAAAGCATCTTTATGGTAACAAAATAGCCTTTCTGGAAGGGAAAGCATCAGTAAAGTGAAGCAGGGTGGGCTGGGAGGTGCTGGTCTGTGGTGGGCAGGGAGATGACAAGGTGATGCCATAACCCTTGCCCAGGCTGGACTTGTGCCCAGCCAAGCTCAGACCCCTCCAGGCAGCCCAGCAATGAGGGCGAGGCCTACGAGAGATCCCCAAAACATCTTTGTTTTTCATTTCCCAATGGCATAGGCTAACATGGGGCAGGGTGATGCTAGGAGGTTGCCCACACCCCCAAGGGACCCACTTGCCTTGGCCTCAGAGTCGTTAGTGCTGCCAATGGCCTCCAGCTCACAGGCATTGTAGTAGGGGGGGCTGGGGAAGCTCCATCCTGACTCAGTGCAGTTCCTCCAGATCAGTGCTGCCACAAGAAGAAAGAACCTCTTGAGAGCCACGAGCATTGCCTCTGCAACAACATCCTCAAACAGCCAGCCCGGGGACAGCATCTTGCTCTCTGGGACAGTGTCTAAATACCAGCACCAGCATCTTAACTGTGACAGCAGCATGGTACCCGCATGGTCTAGCTGCCCTTTCCCTCCCATCCTTGGACATCAGGGTAAGTGTCTTCATGGAAAGGGTTCTGGGGCCCTCCAGAGGCTGCTCAGGGAGGTGGTGGAGTCCCCATCTCTGGAAGTGTTTAAAAGTCAGGTAGATGAGGTGCTCAGGGGTGGTTTAGTAGTGGACAGGGATGCTTTGACTTGATGAACTCAAAGGTATTTTCTGACCTAGTGATTCTATGATTCTATGATTGGGTTGGTGGGGGAAGGAAGGCACTGAGCAGGTAGGGAACTGTCCTGGTGCCACCCCGCTGGAAGATGGCATCTCCAAGGGCTCTGCCCACAGAGGATGCATGGTACTGGGTGATGGAAGGGTCTGTGGGCTTTCCTGCCATGGCAGCAACCTGCATTTCTGCTTTTTCCTGCTTGGATTACAACATGTGCCAAGTTTTAGGCAAGGCAGCAGCTGGGGGACCAGAGGGGAACGTCTGGGGTGGCACAAGGGTCCCAGACAGGCAGGGATGAGTTCATCTCAGGGGATAAGCAGTCCGTGTTGGATTCAGAACACTGCACCTTTGGACTTCTTGAAGATGTGGAGGATGTCAGGGCAGCTGACAGCTCGGGACTCACCAACAGGCACAGCTGACCAGCAGCTCACTCCATCCCACTCGGTCAGGCAGCCTGAGGAGGGACAGGATGGTTAGTGCTGCTGGGAAGGGACGTACTGGAGACACACACAGCCCCCCGTCCCCAGGCACAGCCCACAGCTGTAACAGGAGAGCAGAGAGTGCCCAGTCATCCCCTGATCTATGGAGCCATGACATACCCCCACAGGAATTAAGAGAATCCCCGCTCCAGTTCTGGGAACAAGCTCCCCCAGTGCTGAGCTCTCCTTTTGGCCCCACACTGAGACAGGACCTGGTATTTCCTGGATCTACATCAATCAGACCTAGAGTTCCTAGGGTTTGTGGGGGGAGGGGGGTAAGGTGCAGGAAGGACTTTCATGGTGGTATCTAAAATAATGCAGGTTTGCACAGTATTTCTGCAGCCAGCAGCCGTGGTAGCTCAGCTTAGGATGTCTCTCCAGCCCAGAGGAGAAGAAGAGGAGAAAGCACTGTGAAACTTGCTGGACAGCAATCAGTTAAACATGTTTTACTTCTCTCTTAGATGAGACCTTAGGAAGAAATATTTTCCTGTGAAGGTGGGGAGGCCCTGGCCCAGGTTGCCCAGAGCAGTGGTGGCTGCCCCATCCCTGGAGGGGTTCAAGGCCAGGTTGGATGGGGCTTGGAGCAACCGGATCCAGTGGGAGGTGTCTCTGCCCATGGCAGGGGGTGGGACTGGATGGGTTTTGATGTCCCTTCCAACCAAAACCTTGCTATGATTCTACAATTCTCTCTTTAGCACTAAGTTTATCTTTAAGTGACTCTTCAATCATCTTGGAAACAAGCACAACTGAGCAGACTTGGTGCCTTGAAGAATTAGCAGCACACCAGGATGAGAAATAGCCACTGCACTTCAGGCCAGCTCTCCTCAGTGCACATATGCATTATTAACCTTGTAGATATGCGTTTTTAACCTGGAAGCACATCTATTCCCATCCAGGGAATGTGGACTCAGACAAGTCTAATTAGTTTTCTCTGCTTTTAGTGGAATGATCTGTAGGTACCAGGCCAGGCTTTTCAGGAGGGATTTTCAGGGCTGTCATTGCAATGTCAAGGTATGTCTTAATTTCTGCTCTGGAGGTTAAGTGAACTGAGCACAGCTGTTGGGACCATTGCTGAGAGTAGTTGCTCTTCCAGTACCTTCCAGTATGGAAAAGGGCTCCAGGCAAGCTGAAGAGGGGCTCTTGATCAGAGAGTGCAGGGATAGGATGAGAGGGAATGGTTTGAATCTGAAAGAGGGGAGACTGAGGTGAGATTAGGGAGAAATGTTTTCCTGTGAGGGTGGGGAGGCCCCGGCCCAGGTTGCCCAGAGCAGTGGTGGCTGCCCCATCCCTGGAGGGGTTCAAGGCCAGGTTGGATGGGGCTTGGAGCAACCGGATCCAGTGGGAGGTGTCCCCGCCCCTGGGAAGGGGATGGAACTGGATGGACTTTGAGGCCCCTTCCAACCTGAAACATTCCACGATTCTATGATTCATTTCTTGGGGTCTAAGCAAAATATCTGGATGTTTCTACAGCAGAGCTGTTCTGCTCTGTAAATGCATCTCTTGCCATATGATCAAGCTTGTCCAGCACGATGAGTGCTGTGGGACCACCCAGTTGAGAGCCAGAGGAGCAGCTCCGGGCACAGATTTTGAGCTGGGAGTCATGGAGCTCTGCAGCGCATTACCAGGAATTAAAGTCACCCATCCATTACAAATGGGACAAGAAGGTTTAAATCCCCCTATCCACTCTGTTTCCCCCCTCCAGGGCTGCTGTAGCATCCCCCCAAAAAATCACATTTCTTAGAGTTCTGCAAAACTGGAACTTCTCTCCCATGGACAAGAGGCGATGGAGGCAATTTCTGGGTGAACAGGAAAAAAAAAAACCACGAGCAAGGGAACTAACAAGGTGGGTCATTGCAGACTTCACAGGCAGGAGCCGTGCTGTCAGTGTCCACATACTGCTGGTCCCCAGAGACCACCACATCCTCACATTGTCCACTGCCCTCAGGCTCCCAGCCAGCCTGAGGTGTTTGGTTTGGATTGAGCCAGAGCTACCTGCTTTATTCCAATTTTCCCAGCAGAGGGCTCATCCCAACATCAACATTATCTTTGTGATCTTCTTAACATGGCCAAAAAGAGTATTTTGTTCCCTCAAAATAAACTTTGATGGGGAGTTCCTGCTTATCATTTCTACTGATTAATTCCACACAGACCTGCCAGGGCTGCCACCCTGTTCCTTGAAGCTCTTGCTGATCTCTGATGATCTCCAAAAGAGATAATTTGCAGCTCATCAGCAGGTATTTCTTCCCAGCTGCTCCAGAGCAGTAAATGCTGCGAGCACCACAGCAGACCTTTAAGCAAGAGCACTACAAACCCAATCTTTAGCCAGTATTAGGGCCTCACTGTGGGTTCCCTAGCGGGATGCTGGAGCCTGATGTCCCCCTATTCCTTCACACTATGTTGCCACCATCTCCAGGGCACCTGAGCCTTCTCCTCCATTGTCACTTCATGTCACACTCTCAGCAGGACCCTCCCCACACTGGCACAAGAAGGCAAGGGGAAAGGGACAAATGGAGTTTGGGTGGGCAGCGGAGGCAGCAGCCAAACAGGAGACTTGGGATTAAACACTGACTTTAATTACCCATTTGTGCTTCTTGGTTATTTCCCTACAGTGAGATTCCTTCTCTCTGGCTGCCACAAGTTGAGCTGAAAAATGCACCTTCTCCACTCAACTTGTCTTTTCAGTGCAAAGCTGGATCATACAGTAGCTCTCTGCAGTAAACTTAACCAATTAATCACCTTCATGTGCATTTATTGAGAGGCTTCATTTTCATATTTGTGTTTGTTGAACCCCCTTGAATGATGCATTTCTGATTCACTAGGTGATAAATTTCACCCAGAATTTGTGCCAAGCTGCTTTTGGATGGAAATTGAAATGCAATTTAAACAAAAAAGTGTACAAAAGCAGCACTTTAAAACTGGTTTTCAATTAGTAAATTGGATTAAAAGTCCCAGATGCATAAAAATTAACTTGCTCAAAACATGTTTAGCATTAAAACCAAGTGAATTAGGAGGGGAAGGAGGCATGAAGTGGTGACACGCCCTGTGTACATGTCAGCTGATGGTCAGAGCTCTGCATCGTGTGTGCCCGCAGCCCTGCCCGACCCCACAGTATCAGTGCAGGGGGTATGGGAGAGGGGCAGGAGGCTCCGCTTGGGCATGGACCATTCTGTCATTATCGTGTGCCATAAGTCATGGGGACTCAGCCCTTGCGATTGTTTGCATCCATCAGCACACCCCTACCCCTGGCTGCAATCTCAGCCCCGCTCTGTCCCTGCAGCAGCATCTTTTGTGGCTCTCTGAGGATACTTCTTAGCCTTCACCTTGGTGCTGCTCTCCATTTTGCTCAAAACACACCCTTTTCTGCACCCATGTGTGCTCTGCAACCCCAAATCATGGATTAGCCTCCAAAGACCCCGTTAGCAAATCCTTCCCCTCCTCCCGAGGGAGATTAGTCCCATGCCCACTGGGCTTCTCACACCCACCTTGCTGCCCGGGGTGCCTCGAGGGGGCTGGCATTTGGCTTTCACTCCGCAGAATCTCCAGACATTCAGCTTCTTGCTCTTGGAAATAGAGGACGATGGAGCAGTCAGGATGTGTTGCTTGCACCTTGGGAAGGTAGAAAAGGCAGACAATAGGAAGCTGGGCATTAAAAGACCTGAGGGTACCAGCCAATATTCACTATTGCTGTGGCAGCCAGCCACAGGAGAGCCCATCTATGTAACAGTGCTGTTGGGCCTTGACATTTCCTTCACTTTCTACTGTTTGCCTGGTAAACACCATCAAAAACCATTGCAATTATTCCTAATTCCCTCTGAAAGCATGTGATGCTTAAGGGCACCGCTCCACCAAGATGCAACCTGCATGCGGAGCAGGGTTTGATCATGAAGAGGCTGACCCCATCAGCAGAGCAAAGATGAGCATGTTCAAAGCCTTAGCAAACAAAATCACAGAATTAGAGTTTTAAAAAGCACGTATCTATTCAGACATGTCTAATCCTTCCCTTGCCAGCTGGGTTTTGCTCACATGAGTTTTGCTCATGTTCAGGCTGGTGTGTTTTAATTACAGGCATCAGCAACAGCTCTTGGAGTTGACCTTTCTGTTCCCTGGCTTTCTGGGCAGATGCTGCACCCTGGCCATGTTGAGCTCCTTAAAGCTTTTGGGTTTGCTGGCGGAAGTGCTGAGACACCAGAGAGCACACCATGACCCCACAGCTCCCAAGAATGCAAGGGACGTGGTGGTTCAGAGGGAGAGGTGCTGCTTGGAAGTTCCCCGTTTGGAAGTTTGCCCTGTTGGCTTTCAACTGGAGAGCCGGGAGATCGAGGCTGAACTGACTGCAGACCATGAATTCTGGATGCCCATTCCCAAGCATCCATGCCCATAGCGGATTGTGGCTGCAGCATCCAGATACAGGACCTGTCCAGCGGTGCTTTTGAGCCAGGATACAATATTGGGCTGCTGAAGGGTTTAGATGTGTGAACAGAAATATAAAAGCTGGAGCAATAGAGGGATGAGGGTGGGTAAGCGGACCCAAGGACTAGAGGGACGTTGAGGGTGTTAAAGCATCACTGGGCTGAGTACTGTCCTTCCCTGCCCTGTCCTGGCCACCACACAGCTGCTCCTGTGAACTCCCTTCACCTCCCCTGGGAGATTTCATTCCCTTTTCCTCATGAACACAAGACCTACAAGGAAATTCCCGGTCTCAAAAATGCATTTTCATAGAATCATGGAATCATGGAATCAGCAAGTTGGAAAATACCTCTTAGATCATCGAGTCCAACCATTCCCATCAATCACTAAACCATGTCCCTGAGCACGTCATCTAACAGTCTTTTAAATACCTCCAGGGATGGTGACTCAACTGCCTCCCTGGGCAGCCTCTGTCAGTGCCTGGTGACCCCTTCTGCAAAAATCTTTTTCCTGATATCCAGACTTAGCCCCCCCCGGTGCAGCTCGAGGCCATTCCCCCTTGTCCTGTCCCCTGTCACTTGGGAGAAGAGGCTGACACCCACATCTCTGCAACCTCCTTTCAGGTAGTTATAGAGAGCATTGAGGTCTCCCCTCAGACTCCTCTTCTCCAGGCTAAACAATGCCAGATCCCTCAGCCGTTCCTCATAAGGCCTGTTCTCCAGCCCCCTCACCAGCTTTGTTGCTCTTCTCTGGACTCGCTCCAGAGCCTCAACATCCTTCTTGTGGTGAGGGGCCCAGAACTGAACACAGGATTCGAGGAGCGGTCTCACCAGTGCCGAGTCCAGAGGGAGAAGAACCTCCCTGGACCTGCTGGCCACACCATTTCTGATCCAAGCCAAGATGCCATTGGCCTTCTGGGCCAACTGGGCACACTGCTGGCTCATGGTCAGTCGCTGTCAACCAACACCCCCAGGTCCTTCTCCTCCAGGCAGCTTTCCAGCCAGACTTCTCCTAGTCTGGAGCTGCTCAGGGTTGTTGTGCCCCAAGTGCAGGACCCAGCATTTGGCCTTGTTAAACCTCATGCCATTGGTCTCAGCCCATGGATCCAGCCTGTTCAGATCCCTTTGGAGCCTCCCGACCCTCCCGCAGATCCACACTTCCACCCAGCTTAGTGTCATCCACAAAGTTGCTAAGGGTGCCCTCGATGCCTTCGTCCAGGTCATTGATAAAGACATTGAACAGGGCTGGACCCAGCACTGAGCCCTGGGGACACCACTTGTCACTGGCCTCCAGCTGGAGTTAACTCCATTTCCCACCACTCTCTGGGCCCTCCATCCAACCAGTTTTCCACCCAGGAGAGTGTGCACCTGTCCAGGCCAGAGGTGACAGTTTCTCAAGCAGAATGCTGTGAGAAACTGTGTCAAAGGCTTTACTGAAGTCCAGGAAGACCACATCCACAGCCTTTCCCTCATCCAGCAGCCGAGTCACTTTGTCATAGAAGGCGATCAGGTTAGTTTGGCAAGACCTGCCTTTTGTGAACCCATGTTGACTGGGCCTGATCACCCGGTTCTCTTGCATGAGCTTCATGATCGCACTCAAGATCACCTGCTCCATGACTTTCCCTGGCACTGAGGTCAGACTGACAGGCCTGGAGTTCCCTGGATCCTCCCTGTGACCCTTCTTGTAAATGAGCACAACATCAGCCTCCAGTCCAGTGGGACTTCCCCAGTCAGCCAGATCTGCTGGTAGATGGTGGAAAGGGGTTTGGTCAGCACATCTGCCAGCTCCTTCAATACCCTTGGATAGATCCCATCCGGCCCCATAGACTTGTGAATGTCTAATCGGCCAAGCAAGTCTCTAACCACTTTGTCCTGCTCCTCTAGCTCATGAGGATGTATACCCAGGGAAAAATTTTCCTTACAATTAAAGACTGAGGCAAAGAAGGCATTAAGTACCTCAGCCTTGTCCTCATCCTTTCTCGCAGTTGTTCCCTTTGCACACGATAAAGACTGGATATTCTTCATGGTCTTCCTTTTACTGTTGATGTATTTGTAGAAAGATTTTTTATTATCTTTCACAGAATTGGCCAGTCTGAGTTCTAGTTGGGCTTTAGCCCTCCTAATTCTTTATCTGCATGATTTCACTTCATCCCTCTAGTCCTCCCAAGATGCCTGCCCCTTCTTTCAAAGCTCATAGACGTTCCTCTTCTTTTTGATATCCACCCAGATCTCTCTCCTCAACCAAGCTGTGTTTTTCCCCGCTGGCTCATTTTCCAGCACATGGGGACAGTTTGCTCTCGTGCTGCCAGGGTTTCCTTTTTGAAGAGCTCCCAGCCCTTGTGGGCTCCCTTCCCCTTAAGGACTGTGTCCCATGGGACTTCATCAACCAGCCTTCTGAACAGTCCAAAGTCTGCCCTCTGGAAGTTTAAGGTGGCTGTTCTGCTATCCCTCCTCATTTCACCTAGAACTGAGAATTCTACCATCTCATGACCACTTTGCCCCAGGCCTCCTCCAGCCGTCACATCCCCCACCGCCTTCTCTGTTCACAAACAGCAGATCCAGGGGGGCACCTTCCCTTGTCAGCTCACTCACCAGTTGTGTGAGGAAGGTGTCTCCCACGCACTCCAGGAACCTCCTAGACTGCTTCCTCTCTGCTGTATTGTACTTCCAGCAGACATCTGGTAGGTTAAAGTCTCCCACAAGGACAACAACTAGCTATCTTGGGACTTCTCCCAGTTGTTTGTAAAAATGTTGTCAGCCTCTTCTTCCTGGCTAGGTGATCTATAATAGACTCCCATCACAATATCTGCCTTTTTGTGGGTTCCTCTGATTTTTACCCACAGAAACTCAATCCTATCATCATTATTATCAAGCCCAAGGGTGTCAAAGCATTCTCTAAAATAGAGGGCTACCCCACCACCTCTCCTACCTTTCCTATCCGCCCTGAAGAGTTTATATCCCACCATAGCAGCACTCCAGTTATACGAGTCATCCCACCACATTTCCATAATGGCAACTATGTCATAGCCTCGTTGTCCTACAATAGCTTCCAGTTCCTCCTGTTTATTGCCCATGCTGCATGCATTGGTGTAGACGCACTTCAGTTGGGCTGTAAATCCAACAGTACTCATAAAGGGAATAGTCTTCCTTCCCAAATGACTAGTCCTTAAATTATCTAACCCATCAGTGCTGTTTACACCTTTTCTGTCGCTAGATGTACTCGCCCACACTCGCTCTGAGGTGATTTACTGGAGGTCCTCACCAGTACACCATCTCTCAGGCACTGGAGTGCCATTTCCCGGCTCTTTTCTGTCAAGCCTGGTTTTATCCTCCACCCGCTCCACATCTAGTTTAAAGCTCTATTAATGAGCCTTGCTATATTTTGGACAGCCTTCTTACACCCGTAGGGAACAAGTGTGCCCCATCCCTGGAAAAGAATTCTAGAGGTGTGTAGGCCAGTCTATGGTCACTGAACCCAAAGTTTTACTCCTCACACCAGGTCTGGAGCCAGGTATTAATGTTTTTTAAATTAAAGGTTTTTCTTGTTTTCTCCCTCTTCATTCCTTATAATTGGAATAGCAGAGCTAAACACTAATTGTGCCCTGGAGCTCTTTACCATTCTTCCCAGGGCCCTGAAGTCTCTCTTAATTGCCCTCAGTTTCTTCCTCGGGATATCATTATTGCCTGTGTGGAATATTAAGAGAGGGTAATAACCTATAGGCTTTACCAGGGCTGGAAGTTTTCTTATGATTTTGGTGAACGGGCATAATGCTGAGAAAGCAACCTACTTCATCGTAGGAGAAAAGACCTGGAGCAGACAGGGGTGCTGCAGTCCTTTTTAACAGCAAAGCTGCCGGCTTTTATCATTTATGGCAACGTGGCACAGCTATTGGAGCACCAGAGCAGGTGATGTGTGCGGCTCCCCTCAGAGCTCGCTTCAGGACAGACAACTCTTTCCTGTCCTTTGGTTTCCCCATATGGGAAGGGACCTGATGCTATCCCCTCCCCTCCCCTCTCCTTTTCCATCCCCTTTCTTTTCCCTGTCTTTTTCCTCTTCTATCCTCTTTTCCTTTCCTTTCCATTCTTTTTAATTTTCTTTTCCATTCCATTATTCAAAGCTTCCATGTCAACAAAGACCTTGCAGAGCGAAGCAGCACCGAGACAAATCCCGAAGGTTTGCTGATGTATGTCAACTTGAAACTCCTCTTTTGCACACCCAAGTCGTCCACCCCCTAGCATTTGCTGCCAGAGCTATTTGGCAAGTTGAGGCTGGGTTTGCCAGGCTGCATTGCTCCAGCAGCAGAACCATTCCATGTGCCCCTCCTTTCAGCTGTGGCTCTGTACCAGGTGTCCCCATGGGTCCGCCCAGCCACGGGAGCTGTTCCTGGATGGGGAACACCGTGACTCCTACCCCTTCACCTGCCCCGATCTTCACACCTGCAGATGCTCCTCCAGGCCCTTGGAGTTTGTTTTTGAGGCATGGAGAGTGATGTGAATGAAGCCCTCTCCCCAACAAACACACGAGGATGGACAGAACCATCCCTGGGGCAAGGCAAAGTGGGGTCACACTCCCTGGGGAATGCCCCGGAGCAGGACCTCAACCCAGCGGGAGCTTTGGTGGCTGCCCTCGAGCACTGTCCCAGCCCCAGTGAGGGCAGTGGGGTCCCAGCATCACCCACCTCCCTCCCTGCCCTGCCTGTCAGCAAATCCTCCCCCAGAAGCTGCTGTGAAAGCACCCAGGTGGGTGCAGCAGTGCTCCAGCTCACAGGGCTGTGGTTTGGCATCACCCCTGGGGCGGGCAGCATGAGGGATGAGGACAGAGATTGGGACGGGATGGGACGGGATGGGATGGGATGGGATGGGATGGGATGGGATGGGATGGGATGGGATGGGATGGGACGGGACGGGAAGACCAGACCCCTGACCAGGACCACAGGGATGCTGCTCCCCAGGGCTGCCTGGACGCCAAAGTGGTTGTCCCACACCCATTGCCCACCCTCTCCTTACCACAATCCTGTCCTCCCTGGGAACACTTACCTGAAGCATCAGGAGTGGGAGTAGCAGGGCCAGCAGCATCCAGGTGCTGAGACAATGCCATGGGCCCCCCATATATGTAACCAACCCTGTCCACAGGCGTCCCCCCTCAGTTCCAAAGGGGCTAGGGACAACCCACCTCCTCCTGCACGGCCTTGCAGGTGTGGGGCCCTCAGTCAGGACCCTGGCTCCAAAGGGTGACCCAGAACCCTGCTCTCTCAACCCTGCTTTGCTACTCCCTCCCAGCCCTATACTGCTCCTGGCTCCCTCCAGGACCTTTGTCCACAGCAGATGCCTGGTCCTGCTCAAGTGTCCCTGATCCTCTTCCCGTGCCCACCTGGCTCTGGCTGTCCTCTCACTCTTATCCCTGCCTCCCCATTCCTGCCCAGCACTGTTGTGATCCGTCTTTCTGCGAAACTGAATGTCACAGCTCCTGGATTCTGTAATATTGCTGGCTCCACCCCCCGCTCCCCCTCCCCAGCCAGAGGGCTGGATGCAAAAAGCAGCACAGGGTGGGGGTAACCCCAGCCTGGCACTGCCCAGCCTGACCCCCATTGGGCTCCCAGAAACCCCTTTTCTGCTCCCATCAGGACTCCAGCAGCCACAGAGGGATGTGGAACTCTCTTGCCTGCTCCTTGGATGCTGCTGAGCTGGAAAACTGCTGGCTATAGTCTGTGGAAGTGGGGGTGCAGCCAGGATGGGGTGCAGGTGGCAAGCCAAGGGTTATGCTGCTCTCTAGCCTGCTGCATGTGGGACATGGGATTAGAGGAAGGTAGAGAGCTCACAAGATGCTGTGGCACCAGGATTGCATGCAAACATGCCCTGACACGTGTGTGCCTGCCTGGACACACGCGTGCACATGGAGGAGGGTAGTGATGCTCCTTCAAGCCCTGCTGGCACAGGAGGCTCTGCCCCCCACAGCACCACAAGCAGCACTGCCCGTTCCCATACCCAGGTCCATCCTGCCTCTCTTGCACCCCAGACCCCATCTGCAAAACCCACCTCCTGCCCAGAAAGGTCCAGGATGAGCACTGGGTCTTAGAGGCAGCAAAATCACTGTAATTCTGCAAGCTTAGATGTGTGAAATAACCATAACTCTACCTCAGCCAAGGGTTTTGGGCACAGCTGAGCTTCTGATGCTGGTGGGTTGGTGCTACCAGGACACTTGGTGCTGTGACATCTGTACCAAACCAGAGAAAAGTGGACCCCAGTACCAGGAGAAACTTCCAGCATGGAAAGGGGCTCCAGGAGAGCTGGGAAGGAGCTCTTGATCAGGGAGTGCAGGGATAGGATGAAGGGAATGGTTTTCATCTGAAAGAAGGGAGATTGAGACAAGATTTTAGGATTAAATGTTTTTCTGTGAGGGTGGGGAGGCCCTGGCCCAGGTTGCCCAGAGCAGTGGTGGCTGCCCCATCCCTGGAGGTGTTCAAGGCCAGGTTGGATGGGGCTTGGAGCAACCAGATCTAGTGGGAGGTGTCCTTGCCCGTAGCGGGGGGGGGGGTGGGACTGAATGGGTGTTGAGGTCCCTTCCAACCCAAACCACTCTATGATTCTAAGGTGTATGTAATTATCCATGATAGAAATCTCCAGTCCCTTTAGCAAGGGGAATTCTGATTCAAACTTCACCATTTTAATACTTCTAGTGATGAAGCCGAGAAGGCAGCAGAGAAGAAGGAAGGAGGAAGAAACCTGCGAGCACAAAGAAAGCATCCCTGATCACCTTTTTGGATTACAGGCTCAGTCTTGCACTCCTGGGCCACCCAAAATCCTCCTCACCAAAGCAACTCAGATGTGGGCAATGCTGAGAGGAGGGACTGACAATGGCCCCGAGGGCACTTGCTGAGGGGCAGAGGCTGGTGGGGGGGGCACTCTGCACTTTATACTGGGATGGGAGGAGGGTGAACCATTTATGGTGCTAATATTAGCAATCCAAGATCATTACCATTTCTTAACAAGGCGGCAGATCTCTTTAGCTGCCCCTTCCATAACTTCTCTATATGATACCTCGATAACTTCAAAGCCAACAAATGAACCACTGGTCTTCTACTTCAACAAGAATTGTAATGTAAGTTAAATAACCCTAAATTAATGCAAATAAAAGAACCATTTTTTAAAATGTTTGAAAGCACTTGGTTGACGTTATTAGCAGTGACCAATGCCACTCTCGGAGGTGCAGACAGGTGAAGGCTGAGCCCATGGTTATTTTGACACAAAAGGCTGCCAAGATCCAGCCAGACTATTACAGTTTAATAGCTTCCACTGAAATGCAAATATCCAATCTTAATAATTTAATTTGCTGACATGCAGCAGTAGGGTGTATTATCAGATGCTGCTAAAATCAAATAAAACAATACCCGATGCAAATAACCCTGTGCCCAAGCTGGCTGCATCGCCCCATGGGTGAAATTCCAACTGCTACTGGCTGAGGTGGGGGCAGAGGTGTTGAACAGGGTCTGGTTTGGGGGTAGCAGTGGCCACAAACCACCCAATGTGTCCCTGCAAGGCTGGTTTTGATGGCAAATTGACCAAAGGGTCCCATGCCCAGCTGGTCTCTGGAGGAGTGCAGCTCAGTTTTGGAGGTGGCCAGGTCTGGTGCCTGCAGTGGGAAGTGCCAGGTGAGGTTGGCAAAGCTGGAGGATGGGCTTTGACCTTCTCTTGCCCAGCCCATCACCTCAGATGATGCCCAACCACTTCTGCCTTCATGAGCTGGTCCTGCCCCTCCTCCAGTGAAGATGAGCTGGTACAGATGATGGTGGCTTGACCATCCTCCCTGGCACTGGGTGACCTGCTGACATTAGGATCATTGCTCTCTTTTGCAGCAGTGAGTGGAAAATAAATGAGGTCAAACTTGCATTGCAAGTCCTGGCCAGCCCAGGACCATCCAGCCCCCTCTGGGATCCCCACCTGGACCAGCATATGGGTACGCAATGGTGCCAGCAATGGGGACAGTAGTGGCTGGAGGGGACAGACCAGGAAGATCTGCCCTAGAGATATTGCTTGGTGTGACACACACGGCCGTGGGAATTGGAAAACGGTGACTGTGAATCTGTGTCCCTGCCAAAGCCCCAGGGAAGCTCCTGGAGGCTGCCCTCCAGCCACAGGCACTCCCATTAATCCAGGGCCAGCACTGCAATTGCTGCTGGTGCCTGTGGGTAATCACAAATGACTCAGCCATCTCCAAAGCAAATGAAGTCACTCACAGTAATCTTCTTGCAAGTGGTAAATGCCCATTTACTGAGGGCTAATTGTGTCACCTCCATCCTACCTTGCAGCAAAGTAGTGGGGTGTCCCCAGCCCTTGTCAACAGCCTCTTGCTTAATTTTAGACTCTGTGGAAGGAAACTGTGAAGGGTGACGCATAGAATCATAGAATGGTTTGGGCTGGGAGGGACCTCAAAGCCCAGCCAGTTCCACCCCCTGTCGTGGGCAGGGACACCTCCCACTGGATCAGGGTGCGCAAAGCTCCATCCAACCTGGCCTCGAACACCTCCAGGGATGGGGCAGCCACCCCTGCTCTGGGTAACCTGGGCCAGGGCCTGCCTGCCCAGCCTCACAGGAAAACATTTCATCCTAAGATCTCATCTCAATCTCCCCTCTTCCAGCTGAAAGCCATTCCCTTCATCCTATCCCTGCGATCCTGGATCAAGAGCCCCTCCCCAGTTTTCCTGGAGCCCCTTTCTGTGCTGGAAGAGTTTCTCCTGGTACTGGGGTCATCACCATGAGATCTCCTGGAAGGGGAAAGTGGTAGTTTTTCATAACTAGCTTTCAAAGTGAGATGCTTCCATCTCCTCATCCTCTTGGACCCACAGAGCCTCCCTGAGAGATGTGAACCTGAGTGGCTGTTTGTGGCAATGTGACACGGAGCAGAAGGCACAGGAGTTGCTGAGCTGCCACTCCATATCTGGGGTTTGTCTTCATGTGCAAGGTGAAACTGGTTTCTGGACTGGTTTTTTAAACCCCTTAAGAGCCAGCAGCAATTATGGGGGGATGTATTGCCTCAGTTGTGCTTACTTCATCTTCTATGAGTCTTGGGCAAGGTTGTTGCCTCCTGCCTGTTTCTCCACAGTTTGGGAATTTCCCTGGCTCCAATTTATCTCCAAGGAAGGATGATGGCAGGAGGGATGTGCTGTCACCTTGCTGCCCTTCCTCAGTTATTAAAGGGCAGCTCACTGAGTCATTGCTGCCAGGCCATATCAAAGCACTGCTCATCCGGACTTGATGCATCACCAGCCCAGTGTTCCCAGTCTGACGGCCAGCTGTCACAATCTGGGTGCCCCTCCTCTGCTCCTTGGCTAATTTGCCAAAGCTTGTTGATGCTCAGCTTTCTTTGATTGCATTGCAAGAGGTCTCCTGTGCAGGGAGAGCAACACATGCCTTCAAAGGGCAGGATCACATTGTTCCTGCTCCAGATGCCCAGTGCAGCATCATTCCCTGCTCCCGGCTTGTGCTATGGCACCTGCCTGTACCTACAGGGTACAGATGTTGGGTTCACACCCAAGGAGGTGGTGGCGGAATGTGCCTCCCAGTCCCTAGAGGATTGATCGTATCCCAGGACCAGTGCCTTGGTCCTGACGATGGTGCAAAACAATGCTGCGGGTGGAGCCAACGCTCTGCTGAACCAGGGAATGGGGCTGGCTTCCTGGCCTTGGGTTTGGTGTAAGGTGGAGATCTGGGTGAGGGTTTACAGAACAAGAAATTCCAGACTTACACAAAGAGAGGGGCTCAAGAGCTTCCAAAGCGAGGGATGGCAGTAAAATTATCTGCTGAGCACCCTCAGGCTGCCATGGGGGACATGAGGACATTCACAGCAGGTCCCCTGCCTCCCCTTTTTGTCCCACCACTGGCATAAGACTTCCCCATGCTGCTCAGCCCGTAGACCCAGCGCCTGAATCTTTCCTGCATTCAAGAACAGCATTGGCACCAGCGAGACACACACCCGCTCTCTGTTCAGAGCAAGCCAGGCTCTGCTAGAGGTAGGGGGTAATCAGCACAAGTAATTAAATGTGCAAATAATGGGAATTTGGGAGTTATAACAAAAGGCAGAGAAATAATTTGGAGGGGCTTGGAGAAATTAGGAACACAGAGCAAAATCTAATCAAGCGGAAAATAACACAACTAGAGCCAAGGGCTGCGGGTGGAGCAGCCAGCATTGGAACACTCCTCCCATCGGGTGTCTCCACGGCTGGCTTGGGCAGAAAAAGCGGTTTTGCAGAGATCTGTTCCTGCTTCGTGAGCAGGGCTGGCTGCAGGCTTGGTTTCTGGGAGAAGTTCCCAGATCTCTATTGGTGGATGGCAGATTTTGGATGTGATATTGAGGGAAATAATAACCCAGAAGAGCAGTTGGGGGAAATGCAGCTGATGGAGGTGGAGGAAAGGTATGAGGCTAGCAGAAAGTTGGACTGTTTTGGAGGAGAAAGTGGGTTTTCGTGGCATTATGTTTTCCGGGGCTTAAATGTTTTGTGCAGGGTTTCCTTGAGATGAGATGAAACACGCAGAGTGCCCTGGCCAGGATGAGATAAAGGGAAAACAGGAGCTGGTTTTGATCTGCTAGACACCAATCCCTGTATGAGCATCCTGGGAGGATTCGTACTAGGGGAGAGGTTAAGGTTTCAGGTGGCAACTGAGGCAGCAAAGCTGCTCTTTGCAAAGCGCCTCCTTGATCTCTGCAGATCTCACGGCACCAAAAAAGGCCACTTCTGCACAGGGACACATCTCCAGAGGCTGGAACTTGCCAGGCATACAATTTATCCAGATTTGCAGGGCTGCACACCTGGTATGAGCGGCATCAGTGCAAGCCACTGCCTCTACCGTGAGTCTCATCCCTGCTCCCCCTGGGGCCAGCGTTGCTCTCCTCCCCGCCCCTCTCCACTCCCCATCTGCTGCACTAATAGGGCACTAATAGGGCACTAAATTAGGCTAAGAATGGGTGATCCCTGGGGTTTTCCTTCCCTTCCTGCCTTTCAGGTCTGAGCCAAGCAACCTCCCCATGGGGCTATCTTGGTGTCCCAGCAGCTGGTGATGGTTCTCCAGCAGCTTCCTGGGGCCCTGACCTCCACCGACTGACCCTCACATGTCCAGGAAGGTGCATGATGGCAAACATCAACCAGTTTAAGCATTAAAATCAGCTTAACTTCACACTCCTCTTTATTTCTCCAGCCTTTCCAGAGTGAAGGAAAGGCAAGGGGGCTGTTCCACCTTCCGCAGCCTCACTGGGCTGTGTACACAATTTCACCAGCTGCTTTGCTCCACAGGATGCAATTTTGGGTGGGTTTACTAACCTGAAAGGCTTGGCTGGCTTTGGCCACACAAGGATGCTCCCAGGAAATAGTTTGGGGCTATTTTTGAAATCCACCCTTCTTTGTCCTCCAAAATTCCATTTCATGTGGTGTAGGGAGGATCACCAAGGAAAGCCAAGGTGATAGACTCCTTGGCCATGGTGGGACTGGAATGGAACACATGCCAGAACCAGAGCCCGTGCAAGCAGGAAGACAGCCTGACTGTCTATGGGGGACTTCAGCCAAACTTGTGCATCCCGAGGTGCAGCAATCTGGGCTGGGAGAGCAGACAGGAGAGGTGAGGGGGCTTTTGGTCCATGGGTGGAGCTGTACAGTGTTGTGGGGAGTGGAGGGGAAGGTTGGGGTGTCTTTAAAAACACACAGAGGAAAGGGCATGCTGAAAATTGGTCTGAAGACCCCAGCCTAGCCCCTCTGAGCCCTGCAGTGGGGGCTGGCTGTGTTTCCAGGTGGGATGGATGGGATTCATTAAGAGCTGTGAGCCCTTCGTGTGCTTCCTCCTCCCAGATCAAAGCTTGGCTGCTGGCCCGTTTACTCCTTGCCACTCCACCTTCATCCACCTCCCAGACTGGGCTGTCACGTTCTTTTCTGGAGGGCTGGCTGCCTCATGGGTGCCCCTGAAGTCCATCCCTGCAGCTGTGAACACGTTGTGATGTGGCACATGGGGCACAGGGATGCCCAAATCCTTTTTAGCCCAGGCTTCAGCTAACGGGGAATCACAAGTCTCATGCACAAGGCTGGCAGGATCTCAGAGGCAGCCTCTCTGGCAGGTTTACAAGCATTTTGCAGTGGAATTTCACGCCTGCAGCAGATGGGGATGTTTTGATGCAGATGCAGAGCCAGATGTTGTGCTTCCTCTGCAGCTGGATTGCCCTCAACAGCCACCCTGCAGCTTGGGCATCCAGCCAAGGGGACTGGGACATTAATCTGTACATACACATTTGCTCTGGGTCCCAGCTCCTCATGCGGAGCCAGGCAGGGACTGAGGAGGCACCGAGCATCCCAGACTTCTCTTCTGGACCCAGCTCCGTAGGTGCATGCCCCTGGGAATGGAAATGGGACCAGCCCCAGGTCATGCCTCCTTGGTGGAAGTCTGAGCTGCCCCGTGCATGATATGGCATGATGTAGAGCTGACCTTGGTGTGTTCCCCGTGTTGTTGTGCCACCCCCAGGACACCAGCTCTGCCTCCTGGTGCCAAGGCAAAAGGCTTGCCAAGCTGCCGAGTGCTGCCAGGACCACAGCAATTCTCCTCCAAATGGGTGGGAAGTCTGATGCTTCCAGCACCACTAATCACCTTTTGTGATTGCCTTCAGCAAGCCGGACCAGATGTTTAATTACATTTGCAAATAAGAAAAGGCTGAAATATGGTTATTTTTAAGCTTTAGCCAAGCAAAATAATTTTTAAGTGCCACGTGCGCCTTCCAAATGAGAGTGGGGACTGCTTGGCTTAGGTCCCACCACTGGGCCACAGGGACAAGCCTTCTTGCCTCCCCATCCCATTCACTCATCCCATAGCTGCATTACTCATGCCCTTGCTCTGATCTCTTTTAGATGCAGAACCCCTTGCTCTCTGGCAGATTTAATCTAGTTGATGATGATTCAGAACTCCCAAATGCACCAGGTGGTGATGAACAGCCTGGCTGTGTTGGCGCTGATGTCCTTCAGGTTCAGGCCATCCCCAGCTCATGCACAGGTAAGTGTCAGGGATGTCGGATGGGCATAGGACCAAAAGGATGGGCAAAGGGACCTATCTGGATCGGCTCAAGAGAGTGGGATGTCCGTATCTTGCTTTGACATAGTGTGGCACCCTCTGGGCACAGAAGCTGAGTGGTCTCAACCAATCTCGCTCCAGGATCTGCAGACCCCTGGGGTTTTAGAATCACAGAATCATGGAATGGTTTGGGTTGGAAGGAAGCTTAATGATCATCCAGTTCCAACACCCCTGCCACAGGTGAGGGTGCGGAGGCCCTGACCCAGGTTGTCCAGAGAATTAGTGGCTGCTCCATTCCTGGAGGTGTTCAAGGCCAGGTTGGATGGGGTTTGGAGCAACCTGATCCAGTAGGAGATGTCTCTGCTCATAGCAGGGTGTTGAAACTGGATGGGCTTTGAGGTCTTTTCCAACCCAAACCATTCTGTGATTCTGTCCTGGTTGAGCAATGTGTCTCTGACAAAACATGAGGATACTGTGGCTGTAAGCTGTGCTGTGTCCCTGTGGGTGGGTGGGGATAGTGATAGTAGCCCAGGTGATCCTGGTCTTCATTAGTCCTCAGAACAGCACATTGCCTGTAATTAATTTGCTTTGTTAAGAAAGCTTCCTGCTGTCACTAATTAAGCATCTGCAATTACCCAGCCTGCTGGCTATGTGCCTAAGCACAGGGCTCCCTCCAAGCTGTGGGGATGACAGGGAACATGAGCTTCTTGCATCTCATGAGGGGGTTTATTGTGGCCTGAGATAGGTGCTAGGGCAATGTGGGGGGCTGTTAGTGCTCGGTGCTGGGAGTGGAATGCTCCTGGCTGAGCACAGGGTGGGGAGAGATGGATCTGGCAGCTCCACAGAGCACAGCATGGTTGGCACGATTTGGTTTGCAGCTCATTTCTGGTGGGGATGTGGTTGGGGCAGCAGTCTGAAATAGGGAGGCATGGGGTTCCCCAGGACTCAGTGTTCCCTCTGCTCACCATGAAGATGAAGGAAGTACGGGAAGATGCATTTTGGGTGTTGGAAGGTGTCCCCTGCCTCTGTTACCCCCTCAGCCCCGCTTAGGGGTGACAGCCTTGGTCTGACACTAGCAGGGTTATAGGCCAGTTGTCTAGAGGCTTTGCCTTAAGAGCAGAGCTCCTTGCAGGATGCTTCAGGGCTGGTGGTCTTCTGGAGCTTAGAGCATGTAGAAAGATGGTGCCCAGGCAGTTGCACCTTAAATCCCCTCCTTCTGCCTTCACTGGGAACAAGGACTCCCCTGCCTGTCTTCTGGGGTCCCTATGGAAAGGAGAGCTCATCCTCCCTGAGCTCAGGGGAGATGGCACAGGCAGATCTTTTCCTGCAGCAAAGCTGAGCCTGGCTCCTGCTGAAGCTGGAGAAGAAGCCTCCCAATGTGGAGCAGAAGAGCCACGTTGTGTACTGGCATGAAGGTTCCTCCAGCTGAGAGCACTTTGAGAGGCTGTGAGGCTGGCTGAGCAGAGCAGTGAGGGAAGAAGTGAAGAACAATTGAAAGCAAAGCTGAATTTGATGGGAAACCAGGCTGGTGCACGAAGGTTTCCATAGACTGAAAGAGGAGGGGAATTGCCTAGGGATAGGATGGGCGGGAAGGGTGGGCTCAAGATATGACACAATCTTAGCGTGAATATGAGATTAATGAGAGGAACAGAAGGAGGTTGAAGCAATGGGGATGACAACACCAATGGTAGAAGTATACCCTGGAGCTCTCTCTGAGTCACGCTGGAGGAACCAGGGTACCCTTCAGCTGACAACGTGGAGAGCATTTCACAGCCAGGAGCCCAAAGGCATCTGCTTGCACCCACATCTGCAGAGACAGGAAGAAGGTGTGGGTGGAAAAAGCAGCCATGGGGATGGAGGAGAATGGAGCAGGTGAGATGCAGAGTGGTTTTGCTGAAGGTAGGATGTGTCAGGTGAGGGGCAGTGCTGCTTGGTTTGACCTGGTGATGTGACGCCTCTCCCCAGCGTGGTACGGTGGGGCTGTTTGTCCCACAGCCCTGGTGGGGTTGTTATGGAGACAGCATGAGCAGAGGGCTCTACTCATAGGCTCCTGCCCTGAGGGTTGGAAACGAATTGATGGGTCTGGGCAGCAGCACGTGGATGTCCCTGGCAGGCCTGGGGACATTGAGAAGCCATTCCCCTCAGATGGGAGATGCTGCTGGTGGCTGAGACCATGCCAGAGTGATTTTTGCAATGACAAACACTTGCTTTTTAAAAGCAAGACCAGAGGGTCTGCATGGTAACCCAGAGTTGGCCTGGTTCCCATCTTCACAATGAGGGTGGGGAGGCCCTGGCCCAGGTTGCCCAGAGAAGTGGTGGCTGCCCCATCCCTGGAGGGGTTCAAGGCCAGGTTGGATGGGGCTTGGACCCCCTGATCCAGTGGGAGGTGTCCCTGCCCATGGCAGGGGGTTGGAACTGGATGGGCTTTAAGGTCCCTTCCAACCCAAACCTTTCTATGATCCTGTCTGCCCAGCGGATAAGCAGCAGAGCGGAAGGAGAGGCAAATTACAGCCCTGTGCTTGCTAATTGTACCATGTAAACACCTCATGCATGCCAACTGGGGCAAGGGCTGGCATCTCCTTCAACTCAGGGTGGGAGCAGGGGGTTGAGAGGACTTGAACCCCTCTGGAATTGCTTAGACCTTGGTGATAGATGCTGGGCATTGGGAAGGCAGAGGGGCTCCTGCAGCCCAAACTGGGGGAGCAGGGAGATGGGGACCCTTGGCACTATGTGTCTGCTGCAGATGCTGGCAGGAAGCAGCAGGGAGAGATTGTCCAATCATCTGATTCCCTGCAGAGTGAGGTTTGGGGATCAGCCACAATGCCAATAAGGAACTGTGGTAATCCTTGCCATGGTGATAGGCATGGACAAGAGCTAAGCTTCTGAGGTCCCCACTTCCAAAGGCTGGAGGTCACTGTGGCCAGGAGATGTGCCCAGAACATGGATGCTTGCGGGCAACAGAGCTGATTGCATCAAGTTGGAGACACTGCAATGGCTTTTAACAGCTCAGTAGTGCACCTATAATGAGCCCTTGGGTGACCAAGGGTCTCCAATACTGACATGCCACCACTCTCCACCTTTGGCCAGGGAGCCTGCTTCCTGCCTGAACCTCTGCACAGGGTGTGAACCACACAATACCTTCCCCTGGACCAGCCCCAGACACCCACACACTGCTTTTCTGATACAGCTGATTCACCTCGGCATCCCCTGCTCCACTCTCCCTGCTCCACTTGCTCAGTTCCTGGGGATGCAGGCTGAGCTCCTCAGCATCATCCTACTGGGGTAGCAAGATGGAAATGGTCATGCTCCATGGGCTGCTGCTCTTCCTCCCCTTGGCGGCCCTGGTGCTTTACTGGTACAATGCCACCTTCCACTACTTCTGCAAGGTAGCCTTCTTCAACTGCTGGATTGTGGCCGTGGCTACCCTCTTGGCTCCTTTTGTGGCTCTTCGTGGACGCTCTGTGGAGAACATGAAGTGAGTATGTGATGGGGTTGTGGTTCTAGCATGGAGATGGTGATGGTTGGCTCTTGGCTGTGATGGAGAAGCTCATGTAGTCTTGTGGACACATGCTCTATTCTGCCCTAGGCAAACCCACAGCTGCATTGTGGCCAGTGGTTGAGCCCTGTGGCCACAGTGAGTGCTGTTGTCAGGTCCGTGTGGCAATGTAGGGTGCGTCTGCACCGTGTGGTGGTGAAGAGGTGCTTGCCGTGCCTAGAGAGGGTTATACCTTGATGGAGGTAGCCAGCTATATGGTGGAATAATGGTCCCTGGAGGATGAACTACTGTAACAGGGGATCATTCTTGGCCACTGCAATGTTGGGGTCATGAGCTGTGTGGGTAATGGGGGCCATTGGTCAAGGTTAGGTGTAAAATCATTAGGAGTATGCAAATGCATACTCTTTGCAGCCAGGTCTTGCTCAGTGGGAGCCCAGGGACTGTGCTTTGACAGAGAGACCTGGGGATGTCTCGATGCCATCAGCCAACTGTGTCCTGGTGAGTCATGTGCTGTTGCTGTCAGCTGTGCTTGGGGGTGGTGGCAAATGAGATAACATTGCTGTGCAACACGAGATGAAGGTCTGGTTGCTCTCCAGGGTGTTGCAATCTTGTTACTGGATTCCTGGACATGACAGCATAACTGAAGGGATGTAATTATGTCAGAGTGAAAAATGTCTGAGCCTGTGGTATCTGCTGAGCTCGAGCCACCATGTATTTGTGCTGATGGACCTCAGGCCCTTGATGGGGTCAGAAGTTTGATGTTCTCAGTCCATTGTGCAGCCTCTGTTTCTTGTCCTTTCTGTGCAGAAATGTTGTGCACACATGCACTCATCCAGAAGTGCTCCAAGCCCTGGCATAAATGCTTCCACTTCTGGCGTAGTGGAAACACCGGGTGTGATGTAACAGTGATTCACACTGCCTTATCTTGTCCTACCGACACCTCACAGCCGTCCTGTGCCAGAGCAGCATGCCCTTCTTTGTCTTCTCCTTAGCCTCCGGCTTGGATCATGTGCCTGCCATCACTCCTACCTCTGGAGCTTTGCCACAAGTGTTTGGCTTCTCTGCAGACATGGGGATCTCTGAGCCTGCACCTCCCAAATGATGGGTGGTGCCCTGAAACCACAAGCCCTCTAAGCATCATGCACTTACCCTGCATCCTTCTCCCTCTGCACCTGCATCTGCTCTCTCCTCCCCAACAACTTCTCAGCCCTACCTCGTGCTGAGCTCTCTCTGACAGCCCCGTCCAATTGCTGCCAGATGTGTGCACCCCGTTATGGGTGTTTCTCATGTTCTGGTTTGGAAAGTGCCTCATTTCAACACCAAAAGCGTATCAGGTTTGCATCTCCACTGTGGGTGCTGCAATCCCTGTTGCTCCATCCTTCCTCCATTCCTCTCATTATTTGCATACTGAACATCATTCCACATCAGCACTGCCACCCTGAGGTCACCGTTCCTGTCCAACCCTACCTGCATGGTGACACCACTCTTCTTCTTCCCTCTTCCAAATGAGCAGATGAAAAACCTCCACCTCTTTCCAACACTGTGGGTCCAGCGAAGCTGGAAAAAATCAAGCAGTCCCCCTCAGCGTCAATTTGCTCCCACACTTGTTCCTCTGCCCTAGGGTCCTGCGTGCTGTGATCCTGCCCCTCAAACACTTCTATGGCATCAAGATGCAAGTGTGGGGCTCTGAGCATCTGAACATCAAGGGCCCCTACGTGATAGTTTGCAACCACCAAGCTTCCCTCGACCTCATGGGTATGTGCAAGGGAGATGGGGGGTGGGGGTGGTGCCGTCACTGCATAGGCAACATTTGGGGTGCTGCAGACTGGATTAGGCTCACTCTGGGACCATCCCAATGAGGCCAGCATGAGGATTTGCACAGGGTAGTGTTGTAGTCATAGAGCGGAAGAGCTGGTGGGACAGGAGCTCATGGATGTGCTCTGGAGAGATGGCTGGGACAATGGAAGATGACTCCAGGTCACTACATCCACAGGGCTAGTTGGTCCTGGTTGCCATCAGGCAGAGACTGATCCTTTCCCATCCATCCTTCAGGCATGGTGGAGGTCATTCCTGACCGTTGTGTGCCCATTGCCAAGAAGGAGCTCATGTACCTGGGCACTGTGGGGTGGAGCTGCTGGCTCAGCGGCATAATCTTCATTGACCGCCACAAAAGAGAAGATGCAATTGATGTCATCTCCCAGACAGCCAGGACCATGCAGCGTGAAAATGTGAGGAGGACTGGCCACAGGGGAAGTCGGGGAGCAAACACTGATGCTGTACTCGGTGGTACAGCGAGGGCTGACACGGTGGGTCCCAGGGTGCTCTGGTCAGGGTCCACGTTCATGACTCTTCCTGTTCTGTGCAGCTCCGAGTGTGGATTTTCCCTGAAGGCACCAGGAACCAGGACAAATCCATGCTGCCCTTCAAGCGTGGGGCTTTCCACTTGGCTGTGCAAGCTCAGGTAAGTCCTTCTCCTCCTGTCCCTGAGGGTGTTCAAGGCCAGGTTGGATGGGGTCTTGAGCAACCGTATCCAGTGCAACGTGTCCCTGGCCATGGCAGGGGGTTAGAACTGGATGGGCTCTAAAGTCCCTTCCAACCCAAACCATTCTATGATCTTTTCCCCCTACTTGCCCTTGTTGGAGTGAAGTGGGTGGGCATCCTGTGGTAGGGGGATATGAAGGTCTTTTAGAGGTTTGCAGACCCCAGGGACAGGCACCATGCTGCACAAGACCCAGGGAAGGGATGGACACCCACTGGAATCTAGGACATGGCAGAAGCTGGAGTCTCACCTGGTCTGTATGGACCTCCTGTATGGAGGACACCCCTGACCCTCCATCTCCTACAGGTTCCCATTTTGCCTGTGGTTATTGCCCCATACCGGGACTTCTTCAGCTCAAAGGATAAGAAATTCACCTCTGGTAAGTGATAGACAAGAAACCCTGTTGCTGGAAGGCAGGGCTGTCAGTGGGGATGGGGCACTTGTGGCCTGGATATCTCTTTGTAATACATTAAGGTGTGGGGAGGAAGCTGGTGGTGGAGGATGCTGATGCGAAGACCCGGCTCCTGGTGGCTTTGGCTAACAGCCTCCTCAGTCTCTCCCTTCTCTCTCCAGGGACGTGCACCATCCAAATCCTCCCCAAGGTAGAAACTGGGGGCCTGAGCTCAAAGGATGTCCCCAAACTGACGGAAACTATCCGCCAGGCCATGGCTGATGTCCTCGCTGAGATGTCCTCAAATCACTGTGGTGACCAGCACACTGAACAGCCTCCAGCCCCACGTTGTACTGGGACCAGTGCTGTCGGGAGGTCCAGCAGCCTGCTGCAGGAGGAAGACACAACTGTGACCAGCAACCAGGCAGAGGGACAGAGGCCCTCAGGGATGTAAGGCAGGTAGCACAGCCAGAGGCTGGGCTAAGCTGTCCCCTTGTTCCCTGTGGATGTGTCCACCAGACCTGTCACTGCCCTGGCAGCCTGCAAGAGCAGGACAGTGCCCTGGTGCAAGGGGAAGCAGAGCAGTGCAGGATAGGGACTGGGCAGCACTCTGAAAAGAATCATGGAATGGTTTGGGTTGGAAGGGACCTTAAAGTCCAGTTCAACCCCCTTGCTATGGGCAGGGACGCCTCCCACTGGATCAGGTTGCTCAAGGATCCAACCAACCTGACCTTGAACACCTCCAGGGATGGGAGGAGAAGGGCAGCCACAACTTCAAGCAACCTGGGCCAGGGCCTCCTCACCTTCATTGGGAAGAATTCCTTCCTAAAGTCTCGTTTAAATCTTCCCCCTTCCAATTTCAAGCCATTCTCCCTCATCCTATCATTCCAGGCCCTTGGAAAAAGCCCCTCCTCAGCTTTCCTGGCACTCCTTCAGTACTGGAAGTTGCTCTAAGGTCTCCCTGGAGCCTTCTCTTCTCCAGGCTGAACAACCCCAACTCTCTCAGCCTGTCCTCATAGCAGAGGTACTCCAGCCCTCTGATCACTTTCGTGGCCTCCTCTGTTGAGGCATTTTTAGATCAAAATGGGCAGGGATATTTAGACGTGCACAACCCAGCTTTTGCACCTGAATAAAGTTAGCCTTGCAAAAGAATTAGTCACTGTAGAGGACACGTTGCCTTTAAGGTTTCTCTCTGTATTATTAGAAAGTTGCTCTGTCTTGTACTCCTCTCACTTCTCACGGGAAGCTTCCCTCGGTAGTCCTTGACTTGTTATTTTTTAGACCAGAGTGCTCACATAGCCGCTTCTCATGGGAAAGCATAATACTGTAGGTAAACAATGATTGTTTACTGCTAAAGGAGAACTGATGAATCAGCTTGTAACACCATGGCTCGCCCCTGCTGAAGAGGGGTATAAATGTGTTGTGAACGCTGAATAAAACGGCTTCACTAGATCATAGTGGTCGTGTGATGTCCATATCCTCTGCAATTGGTGACCCCGACGTGATACCACGACAGATTAATTTGTAGCGAATTGGAGACTGGAGTGGCTGAACGGACGGGACGCAGAGAGGCTGGGTGAAACCATCCTCGCTGCCCCGGCGAGAAGGCCAGAGACAGCATAGTTTTAGATTACTTTAGAGCGGAGCGCTCTGCTGGTGTGAAATTGGATCTCGCTGTAAAAAGGTGAGCGGTCGGGGAGGAGATGGGGTTGGACGATTACGAGAAAGAAGGTGTCCTAAAACTCCTCCAACATATCCTAAGAGAGGGAAAAAATATGATGCCTTTGTTATTAAAGCATTTTTGAACTGGGTCTGGCGCCATAAATTAATCCCAGGAGCACAAGTCACGTTCGAAATTCCTACCTGGGAAGCAATAGGTCATGTATTATGGGATGCAGTGGCTGAAGGAGGCAAGGAGGCAAAAGAAGCAGCCAAATTCGGACTGGTGTGGAGGGAAATAGTGGAGGTGCTGCAGACAATGAAAGGAGAGAGATCAGCAGCTGCAGCGGCTACAGCGGTACTCGGAGCGTCCGGGGCTCCCGTATCGCTTGGCACAGCTCCACAGGCTTTCCCAGCAGCCTCACTCTTCTCCCACATGCTAAACATCCCACAACGGGCCCCACTGGTATCTAGCCCATCTAATGCACCTGGTGCTGTCGGCAGAGTGCTCACTGCCCCTGCGGCTGCATCTAACAAAATTTTAGTAAAAGAGATGCCAAAAGCGTTACCTCCCCAGACGGAAACAGATGAAAAACCGTCTGATAAACCCCAAGAGACTGTGTTAGTGATGGAAGATGCAGAGCAAGGAGGGGCTGCCTGCCATCCTTCTGTGCCTTCCGAAGAATTAACTCCCTATAACCCAGATGTGGTAACAACAGAAGATGATGCTGCTGGAGCGGCTGCAATGCCCTCGCTTGAAGGGGAGTTGAAAGAGTTAGTGAAAGCGTTGCAACAATTGGCTATTCAACAGAAGCCAGAGCTGCTATCAGCTCCGGAACCCCCTGCACATAAAAATTATACCTTTACGGATGGATCTGGTCCAACTCTCACAATTGCCACAAAACGATTATCAGCGCAACCCTCGTTTGTTGAGCCAGACCCTGAGATAGAAGAATCCCATAGCCAAAAATGGAAAGGCATAATCATGAATGCAATTTTAGAAGGGGACTTCATAACTGCACCAGAAGCATTTCCAGTAATGCATGGTGCAGGAGGTCGATACTGGGAACCGATCAACTGGAAACTGTTGGAGAAACTCAAAGCTGCCATAATCCAGTATGGCCTTAAATCACAAGTCACGACATCACTAGTACAGTACATCTCTAAATAGCATACCCTCATTCTGGCAGACATTTGTACCCTAGCAAAATTGATTCTTGCAGCAGCAATCTCAGCACTGCGCTCAGATAATCCCCCACAGAAAAGACAAAAAAAACTGGCTACCTTTTTCAGAGTAAGACAGGCTAATCCAGTACATGGAATGTCTGCGTCCACATGCAGGACCGCACAGAACTTAGTCAAAACTGTGCTACGTAGTCAACCATCAGCACCTGCCCATAATCCCTTTGATCTAGGGCCAGCAGCCTCTGAGAGAACCTCAAATGTCCACTAAGCCGGCAAACAGGTAGATTTACCTGGGAATCTTTGGAATGAAAGGCTTCAGAAGGAGAAGTTTTAAAATACCTAGCAAAACATGCAGCTGTAGGTGTGTGAGTGTAATTAGCTGTCTATTGTGTCCCACCAACATTGCATATATTTTCTTATTTTCTAGGGCTGCAATCAGCTTGTACTGTAAAAGTTTTAATATTTTATCTTTTTCTTTAATTATTTATAAGCCTTGTACATAACTTGTGATTCATTTCAACGCCCAAAGAGATATACAAGTGAGAGTTAAAAAAAAATAGATTATATATGAAGAAAGATGTAACAAAAAGTCAAATAAAGGGTGAATGAAAAGATATAAGACCACTTTTTCAAAAAATGTGCTTGAGTTTCCTTAAAAGATTCATAACAAACATTCTTGTCTATCTGTTCGCCACCCTATAAACCTTGGCCCATTTTCTACAATAAGGACTATATAATTTATATTGCTCTTTTTTCCCCTGATTCTTCATAATGTTTTTGCCATCTACAACTAAAAATATCTGAAAACAGTTTCCAGACATGTAGCAGAATTGAATTTCTTGCCTGAAAATGTGATGCTGAAGCCTTCATGAGAAATTGAAAAATCAGGTATAAATCAAAGCTGTGCAGTAAAATTTGCATTTTCAGTAATGAGCAAATAATCATGAGAGCTCTCAAGGTGAAAGGTGTGAAAAAACAACTTTAAAAAACACCTTTAAAAATATTAAAAAGGGGAAAAGACAAGCATTAAAAGGGAAGTTTTTTTCTCTTCCTTTATAAAGAGGTGACACAGAAAGCAAAACTTACAGTATATGGAAAGAGTTTTAGAAAAAGTCACACACGGAATCCAAACATGACACACAGAAAATAAAACATGCAGAAAATAAAACTTGAAGAAAGAACTTGGGCTTAACCAATCCAAATGTGCAGTGTGGACATTTGTTTAGCTTGCTGTAAATCAATCCATCCCCTCAGAGAACAGATGGAATTCAGAGCTATTTGTATACAGCACCCTGAAAATCAAAATTTGTATGGTACAGATTTTATTCAAGTTCCTCTGTGTCTCCTTCATTTATAACCTCTGTCATAGTCTTACTGTTAAACTAGGAGATGTACATTAATAATTGGCTAAAACTTTGTATTCGGGTTTTATTTTTTGCATTTTTGTCCAACAGAATTCTATCTTTTATTCTAACCTTCGAGGAAGTGCCCACAGATACAACATTTGTGAACAGTCTTCCATATATACAGATTCATATTTTCTGGGACCAATATTTTACTCAAGTCATGCCTGTTTTTTCAATTTTGAATTTCCATTAGGTTTTCAAATACAATTATTTACTGTAGGCAATAACATTCTTCATGGAAAGGCTTCTCGTATGATTTACATTTAAAATGCCATATAAATTTTAAACAAAAACCCAGTCTGTAAGATTTTAAACAGCAGAAACTTCCAATATAGTTATATATTATATATATAATATATCGTTTTATATATATAGTTATATATATAGATAGATAGGAATGGTTGGACTCGATGATCCGGTGGGTCTCTTCCAACCTGGTTATTCTATGATTCTATGATTATATTTTATATAGTTATATATATATATATCACACATAATAGCATCCAAATGCTACTTTACTGTATGTATTGCCTAAATATATGTAATTTAAATTCAGATTTAAATCTGAAATCTAAGGTTACTAATCAACAGATCAAATCTGCTTCTTCATGCTTAATAATGTAGAAGAGCAACCAACAAGAACCCGAAAACTTTCACCAAATCTTTTGTGCTATTTAATAAGTAACTACTATTTTAATGTATTTTACCTCTTCTACTTTTTCCCCCCCTTTTTTCTAAAAGAGACTAAAACACATTTCTTCTGGTAATAATTTAAAGAATGTTTCTGTTGCAGAATAAACACAAAATTTTAACGCCACATTCAAAGATATTTATTTTGCAAAATCATTCTTCCTCAGAAGAACGGCAGAAAGCACTAATTTAACTCCATACATAAATGGGATTTTATTGTGTTTGTGTGTTTCAATTTTTTAAACACAGACATTATGTAGACAGATGCAATTCCCATTAGATTCTTACCCTTGCCAGGTGACACCTCAATTGTCCAAGTGCAGTTAAAAAGTTTGGATAAAAAATCAGGAAAACCCGGAGAGAGAACAAGCAAGAGGAAAAAAGTGAGGGAGAAAACCACACAAGTCATACAGAAGTCCTGTTTATTATTGAAAATATGTAAAAAGAAATCAGTTAGCTTTTTAAACTATCCTTAAAATTAAAACCAGGGTCAATTATTAAAATAAGATGTTAATTCATCCAAAGCCATGACAATCACCTTTGACAACGATCCATTTCTTCTTCCATTAGTCCTTGAAAAAGAGTTTATTTTTCATCTACAGCCTCTCCTGTTAGTTAATAGGATACAAAAATAGGTAAAACTTTGTTCCAGAGCTCTGCAAGCATTAATTGCTATTGTACCATTACTTAAGAAGTAAGATTTTTTTTTTGTGTGAACTAATTAAAAAACAAGTATCTTGCATCTAATTTTCTTGCACTATGTATTTAGAAAGGCTTATGTTTAATTCCATTTTTATCAACCAAAATTATTAAAAAGAAAAATGCCCTTTTTCAAATAAAGAAAAGTCCGTCTATTTTATTTCTTCTGTGATGTGTGGGGAAAAAAAAAAGTGTATTTGCCTCTTTCAGAGATTCAGATTGTCCCATAATAACTCATTTATGTGGAACTGAGTATTTTGAAAGGAAAAAAACCCTATCCTAGAACCCATTTTATTGTCCAGGTTTTTCATAGTTTGTTTTCTTTTTTAATAAATTAAGTATTTAACTGTAAAACCACACAGCATTATATATATATATAATATATATATTTCAGTCTTCTTGCTCACATAGAGAGATACTTTGGCATCAATTAGATGGTAAATATACATGACATGAGATATATATATATATGAGACATATATATTACATATTTTATATATATATAAGCATGGTGGCATTATAGCTAAAGTTATATTTTTTTAATCTCATTAGATCAAGGTGTTTGTTAAAGTTTTCAAGTTTTTTTGAGTTTATGTATTATTTATATTATAAATAGAAGGAAAAGCAATGTTTCTAGCCTGTTTTTCCTGCATATAGGTATTTCTGCACATACGCGTGAATGAGAATATGCAGTAAATACAGGATTGATAACATTACTTAATAATAAATAACATAATTACAGACATTGGGTTCATAATGCTGTAAATGAACAGTAGTTTGTATTGTGAGAATTAATATTATAATATATATTTCCTTTGAGCAGAAAGTCAGCAAATAGTAAATGGCTTCATCATTCAGTTGGTGTGATCAGTAGTTTTAACTGATCACTTAAATGAAGATCATTACATTTTAAAATTAAACAGACAAAACTATATAAGAAATTACAATGTATTCAATGTTTGTTTTTTCCTTTTTTTGTTTTTAGTTATCCCTTTTCACTAAGCCAAATAACAAACAGCCTCCATTATAGGTGATTCAATGCGTCATTTATATTTAAATACCATTTTCAAATTAATGATTTGCAATTAATAACAAACAGAATGACAAAGTTGAAACAAAGAAAAAAAGTTTTGCTATGTGCCTATTAGATTTCTCAATATAAAAAATGTAAATAGTTAGAACTTAAAGTCAACGCACACATTTGGACTAATAACATAACATTCTCGAACACTTTTCTATATCTAATTATTACTTGGAGATAAAACCAGATTATTAGTTTATAATGCAATTTGATATTCTATGAATTTTGGTGTGAGGCAATTACCCCCCTTGACCCCCCTCAGACCCCAATTACCCCCTGTGACCCCAATTACCCCCCCTGACCTCCTTCAAACCCCAATTACCCCCCGTGACCCCAATTACCCCCAATGACAACCCTTTGACCCTCCATGGGGACCTCAATTACCACCCTTGACCTCCTTCAAGCCCCAATTACACCCCGTGACCCCAATTACCCCCAATGACGACCCCTTGACCCTCCATGGGGACCTCAATTACCCCCCTTGACCTCCTTCAAGCCCCAATTACACCCCGTGACCCCAATTACCCCCACAGACCCCCCCTTGACCTCCCATGGGGACCTCAATAACCCCCCTTGACCCACGTCAAACCCCAATAACCCCCCCCGACCCCAACCATCCCCATTGAACCCCTCAACACCCCCATGGGGAACGCAATTAGCCCCCTTGACCCCAATTACCCACCCTGGATCCCCCACAGACTCCAATTAACCGCTTTGACTCCCCCCGACCACACTTACCCCCCTTGGCCCCCTCCAGACCCCAATTACCCCTCCCTGACCACCCCAAACCTCCCCTTGGAGACCACAATTATCCCCCTTGACCCCCCAGTGGGCTCCCAATAACCACCCTTGACCCACCCCAGACCCCAATTTTCCCCATATGACCCCCACCGTGGGACCCCAATCCCCCCCCCACAGCCCCCCTTACGTCGAGCAGGAGGACGAGGCGCCCCCCCCTCAGCACCCCCAGCAGGTGGATCAGCACCCCGAAGGTGGGGGGGACACCAGGCTCCCCCCCAGTGGGTCCCCCCACCCCACATCGAACCCTGCCGACAACAGGACCAGAAAACTGGGGAGAGGGGGATGTCCCCCAGCCCCGTTACTTCCCCCCCGACCCCATTTCCCCCTCCTTTTGCCCCCCAGCTCCCACTTTTTGCCCCCCCGGACCCATTTTCCCCCTAAACCCCCCCATTTACCCCCCCGATTCATTTTGCCCCCCACTGTCCCCCATCTTCCCCCCTTGCTGCACCCCAACACCCCATTTCCCCCCACTGCCCCCCATTTCCTCCCTGTTTTGCCCCCCAAACCCCCTAGGACCCATTCTCCTCCCCAATCCCCCTTTCCCCTGTTTCATCTCCCCCTTCCCCCCCCGGAACAATTTCCCCCCCCATTACCCCTGAACACTCCCCCATTACCCCCCCGTTTCCTGCCCCAGAACCCATCTCTCCCCCCATTACCTCCTAACTCCCCCATTACCCCTCCATTTCTCCCCCCAGGACCCAATTTTCCCCCCCATTGCCCCTCATCTCCCCTGCTGTTGCCCTCCAACCCCCTCATTTCCCCACCAAGACCCCACTCCCCTGCCTCCACCTTTTGCTCCCCAATTCCCCCCTTTTCCCCCCTCAGGACCCATTCCCCCACCCCCCAGTACCCTCCTGGACCCACTTTCCCCTCATTCCACCCCCTTTTGCCCCCTAACCCCCCCAGTTCACCCCCCTTTTTACCCCCCTCCCCGCCATTTCCCCCTAGGGCCCGTTGCCCACCTGCACAAATCCCCCTTCCCCCCTGCCTTTTGCCCCAACTCCCCCCCATTCCCCTCCTTGGGCCCCATTTTCCCCCACATTACTCCCCCTTTTAACCCCTAATCCCTCCATTTTCCCCACATTAACTCCCCCAGGACCCATTTTGCCCCTTATTTCCCCCCTCTTTCCCCCCCCAACATCCCCATTACTCCCCCGGACCCATTTTACACCCACTCTCCAACATTCCCCCCCTTTTTGCCCCCCAACCCCCCAATTTCCCCTCCCAGGACCCCATCTCTCCCCCCTCTTTGCCCCTCAATCCCCTAATTTCCCCCTCCCCCCGACCCATTTCCTCCCCCATTTCCCCTCCCTTTTGGCCCCAACACTCCAATCCTCCCCCCAGGACCCCATTTCCCCCCCTCTTTTGCCCCCCAGACCCCCAAATGCCCTTGTCCCCTCCCCCCCCTATTGCCCACCTCACCCCCCAAATCGTCCCCAGGAACCCGAATTCCCCCTCCCCAAATCCCTTCAGGAAATCCAACTCCCCCACTCAAATTCCCAGCCTCCCAAATCGCCTTTTCCTCCCCCTAAATCGCCCCCTCACTCACCAGTTGCCCCCCAGGAACCACAACTGCCCCCCCCTTGTCCCACAATTGCACCTCAAGTACCCCAACTGCCCTCCCAATTCCCCCCCACGGACCCCGAACTCCCCCCCTAATTGACCCCCAGCCCCCCCAAACACCCTTGTTCCCCCCAAAATTGCCCCCTCACCTTCCAGTTGCCCCTCAAGAACCCAAACTACCCCCCAGAACCCCTTCAGGAACTCAAATTGCCTCCCAGGTACCCCAATTACCCCAGCAATTGGCCCCAGCCCCCCCGTATGCCCCTGTTCACCCCCCAATTGCGCCCCTCACTGCCCAATTGCCCCCCAGGAACCTCAAATCCTGCCTCCTGCCTCCCACTTACCCCCAGGAACCCCAATTGCCCCCCCCCCAGATTCCCTCCAGGAACACCAATTTCCTCCCAGTTGCCCCCCAGCATCTCCCAAACACCCTTGTCCCCGCCAGTTGTCTGCAATTGCCCCCCAATTGCCTCTCAAGAACCCCAGTTATCCCCCTTTCCCCCCCAAGTCCCCCCCCAGGAACCCCAGTTGCTCCCCAATTGCCTTCCAGTTGCCCCTCAAGAATCCCAATTCCCCCCCAGATCCCACCCAGGAACCCCAATTCCTCCACTAATTGCCCCCTAGCCCCCCAAATGCTCCCCTAACCCACCAATTGCGCCTCAGGAACCCCAATTCCCCCCCAGTTGCCTCCCAGTTGAGATCTTGCCCAGAGATTCCCTCAGTGGGGATGGGAGATGACATTGGACTCGATGATCCGGTGGGTCTCTTCCAACCTGGTTATTCTGTGATTATTCTGTGATCCTGTAATTTATTACTGTTGTAATAAAAGTTAATTAGCAAACTCACGTCACCAAAACCAGGGAGATGCAAGAACAAACCTTCAAAAGGGCTCAGGATATTTGCCATTTTCCAGCAGTGACCAACAGGAGGAAAATGTAGGAGTTTTCATTCTCCTTTAGGTGTTCGCTGGGACAGAGCATCTTCAAGTCTGCCCAGGGAAAGGGAGGAGTGAAAGTCGAGTCTTCAATAAGCCAATTAAATTTATTTTTAAATCACAGTTGTGCATCAGAGACACTGAAGATGCTCATGATGGAAAGCAGCCAAAGTGAAGCAGCAGATGGGATCAGCCGGAGCCACAAAAGACCAAAAGGGATGGTTTGGCCATTTTGCTCATGAGAAAATCAAGTAGTAAGATGATGCAGGTTGGAGAAGATAAATTAAAGCATTTACTCTCTATACATACTCAGAAAAGGATAAATGACAACAAGGGGTGGAGGAACAAGGTCAAAAGCTGCTGCACTCTCTCCTGTTGATGTTCTTACAGGAGTTTTTTCAGTCCAAAGCCAACTTTAGGGGAGAAAATTAAAATGACAATATGACACTTTTTCAGCTCTCTCTGCCTCTGAGTGAGGTGCCCAGGATCCAGTCGCATGTTATTCCGTAGGGTATCTCCAAGAAACTTTTGTTGATTTTGGCTCTTACACTCAAAATGCAGACACAGATGAATCCAAAAGAAAAACTTGGGTCTGAAAGCCATAGCAAACCAATTTCTGTGTGAGAAATGAAGCAAATTAACCCCAAACCAAGAAGAAGCCAAAGCAGCCACACAATTATCACAACATTTTAAACTCATAAACGACTGAGAAGGATTGAGAAGAGGAGCAAACACACCCTAGAACAGCTCCTGCAATAGCAGCTGGTAACCCAGGTGCCTGTTTCCAGTAGGAACTCGAGGTGAGCATGAAATGATCCTCAGGAGGTAGTTGTACACCTGTAACTTAGATCCTGTTAAAAATTTCCAACAGTATCAGCTTTAAATAATGATAATATAAAAATATCAAAATTCAGATAAGATAAACAGATAATTTGCTTGTAGCCAAAATTTAAAAATACCAATAGGAACAACTTGAGTAATTCTTGATATAAATCACTTTGATGAAAGTTCACAGCGCGCATTGCAGCTAAATGAAAAGAACATGAAGAAGCTCTGTAACCTCACTTTTATTAATAGTCTTGCACTATAAGTCTACGGGATCAAAGTAGAGTAAATATATTAAGCTGTCCTCTTTCAGATATGTGAAAAATGTTTATTCATTAGGAAAAAAGGATGAACTGAGCCAGGAGACACACGGTGACATTTTTGGAGGCTGGATCAACAGCAAAGAGAGTAAAGAAATTACCTGTGAAGCTTAACTGCCCCCTTGTGATTGAACATTGTAATTCAGGTAGGAGTTAGGGGTACAAAAGCGTTTATATTAAGTCTCCCACTCCCAAAGCTTCTTCAACCTTTGCAGAAAAGATTTGAAGGCAAAGAATGATTTTCCTTGGACCTTCATGAAACCCAAATGAAACCAAGAACCCCATAAACATTTCTGGTCCTTAAGAACCTTCCGTTTGATCCAATTTCTGAACAAGGACTGCACTTTCTACTTCATTATTCGCACTTCACTGTTCTGTTATTCACCAACCAACCATGAATTACCATAACTAATTTTTTTATTCCAGAATATTCCTCTCCCTAAGGAATTTCTCTCATTGTCCACAAATACGACACGGTTCTGTGTAGGAGCGAACAGTCCTTCTCCTCACAAATAAAAGCACTAAGAGGATAATGTTTAATGGGTTCAAATACAGAATTTATAAACTATTATATTCCTAGCACACATTATGAAAAATGTTACTAAAAGTTTAGGGAAATCTCTGTCTGTTACTGTGCATTTTAATGGAAATTCTCTTTTCACGGGAAGACAGTGAAACCCCAGAGACACATTAAATTCTTGTGAACGAAGTCCTGGAGGATTTCTAATTTAAACACCCTTTCTGCTAAATCCTCCTGTGAGAATATGACCGGGACACCTGGATTTCACACTGTTGGGGCACACGGAGCCGGCGGCTCTGGGGCCAAACTGCAAGCACCCGGGGACAATTGATCGACACAAACACCTGCCCCCCGAGGGCCCACGAGGCCCCAGAATGGCCGCTCGGGGTCCCCCCTGAGGCGCTCACGAGGCCCCAAAATGGCCGCTCGGGGTCCCCCCCGAGGCGCAGCTGCCCCGTTCCCAGCCCCGGCGGGTCCCGGGCGCGGGGGGGGGGGCGGTTCCAGCGGCCGCGGCCGGTCGGGCGCTCGTCGGGCTGCGGGAGCGGAGGCGCCGGGCAGCGCTCGGTGAGCGCCGGGAGCGGGGAGGGCGGGGAGCGGCGGCGCCGGGGAGCGGGGGGAGCGGCCCCCGGGGGAGCTCGGACCCGCCCGGCTCCTGCCCGCAGCCCCCTCTGCGTCCCGGGGCTCCCGGGGCCGGGGAGGAGGAGGGAGAAGAGCCGGCGGCGCGGGGGCCGGGGCAGCGACCGGGGCTGGAGCGGGAGGGAGGGGGCGGGGGCGGTGGCCGCAGGCGGGGGAGGAGGGGGCGGGGTCTCCGTGGCCTCATCCCCTTCTCCTGTAGGTAAAATGGCTGAGGGATGGGAGTGGCTGTGGCCATATATGGGGATGGGGGCGTGGCCTCTGGGGAGGGGGCGTGGCTAAGGGATGTGCTGCTTCATTCTTGTCTTGTTTTACATCTCAAGCTTACTCTTTATGTTATAGATCATGAATTTCTACATGAACCTTGTGATGGAAAGAAGTAAGAAGGAAGGATATCCAGCAGTTCATGCTTTTCCTGCTTTCTTCTATCAAATACTAACTTCTTGGGGTTACGCAGCAGTGAGGAGTTGGACCACAGGTGAGGATCCCTTCAAGCGGGATGTTGTCTTTGTCCCTGTCCACCTGACAAACCGTTGGACTCTGGTGGTGAGTCAAACTGGCTTTTCGTTTGGAATTGGATGGAGAGAGGAAACTGGTGAGAAAAACCGTGTTGATTTTGGTGTGTGTGCAGCAGAAGTTTGTGCTTTGTCTGACAGTCCCCTTGTAATCACACGTCACCAACATGAGAAATTTTGTTGACCTACGTTCTTGAGGCAAAGAGTGATTTTGCTTTGTTTTCAACAGCAAATACCTGCAAGAAAAAAGCAACTGGAGCTGGCTTGTTCAGAGTGGACACTTCACAGCATGAGGACGCATGTACGTGAGCACTACTGGGATGCGAAATGTGAACTCTCAACTCCTTCTCTTTAGAGGTCTTGACACTCTCTAAGTCCAAGCTTTTAGAAAAGAGCCGTAAGCATCTCATGTTCTTTCGGTGCTGCAGCTGACCCAGGAAACCATGGAATCGCAGAGTGGTTTGGGTCAGGAGGGACCTTAAATCCCATCCAGTTCCAGCCCCTGCCAGGGGCAGGGACACCTTCCCCACCAGCTTACTCAAAGCACCATCCAACCTGGTCTTAACCATGCTGGGATGAAATCTTTCAGCATGACCTCTCCTTGCTGGCTGCAGGCTTCATTTTTTTGAATTAGTCTGCCGTGTTCAGGTGAATCTGACTTTGCCCCCACTTCCCAAGACAAACTTAATCTGTTTAGCTCTTGTTGGAGAACACAGGCTTTGGAAATGGGTTTGGAATTTGGGATGATTATTCTTGTTGGGAGCGCAAGTCCTGGTGTGTGACAAAGCAGAGGGTTGAGCAGGTGTTTCCCTGAGTTGGGCTCCAGGAAAGCTGGGGAGGGGCTTACCAAGGGCATGGAGTGATAGGGAAAGGGGGGGTGGCTTTAAATTGGAAGGGGGAGGATTTTTGTCCTAATGTCCAATCCAAATTCCTCACAATGAGGACAGTGAGGCCCTAGCCCAGGTTGCCCAGAGCAGGGGTGGCTGCCCCGTCCCTGGAGATGTTCAAGGCCAGGCTGGATGGGGCTTGGAGCCCCTGGTCCAGTGGGAGGTGTCCCTGCCCATGGCAGGGGTGGCACTGGATGGGCTTTGAGACCCCTTCCAACCCAAACTCTTTGATGATTACGAGTTAGTAGCAAAGAGCACTGCCTAAAGACTCAATTTAATAGCCACAGCCCCAAGTTACCCTCACAGGGAAGGCATTTTTCTTAGGAGGCTGCTCTCCCTCCCTAAGCCTAAAACTAACCCTAACCCAAACCCTCCCCCTAGCTCTAACTCTAATCATAACCCCACTGGCACCCTAACCCTAACCTTTACCCTAACGGTAACTGAGGAGAACTATTAAACATTCTGTCTGGCCTGAAAGGGTCAGGAACAGAATATCATGCCAACATCAAAAGCCGCTCCTCCTGAAAGGGAGGACGTGGACCATAAGGGCTCTTGGCAACATGCTTAGTTTCTCATCATTCCAGGGCCCAAGATAATAAATATATTTCAAGAACACCTGCAGGTCTAAGATAAGACCAGCACAAACAGAACAATGTGTGAATCCTTGGACAGACACGTAGTCCCTTGCTTGTAGAACTCGCAGAACTTGTATTCTCACGGTAAGAATAGCAGTAATGTAAACAGTGCACTCAAGCTTGGTAGGAACTGATAACTTCTCACAGGAGAGTATAAAAACTCTGGTTGAGAAATAAAGAATTGCTACTTGCCACCAGAGCAGTAGTCCGTCTGTCTCTCTAAGACATCCCTGTGAGCTGGTATCCGTCAGGTAACCCTAATCCTAAATCTTAATGCTAAGCCTAAACCTACCCCTAATCCTAACCCTAACCTTACAAAAATGGCACCGTACCCCTAACCCTGAGACAAATGGCGCCCTAACGCTAACCATAACCCTAAATCTAATGGCGCCTTGGGTAAGGGGTTAGGGGTTAATGGTTAGGGGTTAATGGTGGGGGGTGGGGTTAATGGGGGGGTATGGGGGGGAAGGGGGGTGGGGTTAATGGTGGGGGGGAAGGGGGAGGGTATGGGGGGTTATGGGGCAGGTATGGCGGGGGGGTATGGTTGGGGGGGGTATGGTTGGGGGGGGTATGGTTAGTGTTAGGGTTCGGCTTTGGGGTAGAGGTCAGGGTGGCTGTTAGGGTTAGGTGTTAGGGCTTAAGATTAGAGTTAGGGTTAGACTTAGTATTAGGGTCATTAGGGTTAGGTTGTAAGTTTAGGGTTGGGGTCAGGGTTATTGTTAGGGTTAGGGGTCAGGGTTTGGTTTAGGCTTGTGGACATTAGGGTTAGGCTTAGGGGTTAGGGTTGTGGTTAAGGATTAGAGTTAGGTTTAGGTGTAGGGTTAAGGGTTGTGGTTAGGGTAGGGGTAAGGGGCTATAATTAGCGTTAAGGTTAGGAGTTTTAGGGTTAGGGTCATAAGGCGAAGGTTTAGTATTAGGGTTAGAATATAAGTTTAGATTTAGGGGTTAGGGTAAGCATTTGGGGTTTTAGGGTTAGTGTTAGGGTTTGGTTTATGGTTATGTTTAGGGTTAAGGTGACTGTTAGGGTTATGGTTTAGGGTTAGTGTTAGTGTTAGGGGTTAAGGTTAGGGGTTAGGTGTTAGGGTTAGATTTATGATTAGGAGTCGGGGTTAGGTGTTAGGGTTAGATTTATGATTAGGAGTCAGAGTTAGGGTTAGGTTTAAGCTTAGGGTTATGGTAATTAGGGTTAGGGTTAGATTTTGGGTTACGATTTAGGGTTAGGTGTTAGGGTATGGGTTAGATGTAGGATTAGGAGTTAGAGTTAGGTTTAGTATTAGGGTTAGGATTTGGGATTAGTATTTGTGTTAGGGCTAGGATTAGGGTCAGGGTAGGGGATTAGGATTAGGGTTAGGTTTAGGGTAGGGTTAGGGTTTATGTTTAGGGTTTGGGGGTTAGGGGTTTAGGGTTAGGTTTAGCAGGCTAGGATTAGGGTTAGGGGGTTGGGGCTAGGATTAGGGTTAGGTTTAGGGGGTTGGGGCTAGGATTAGGGTTAGGTTTAGGGTTGGGGGGTTGGGTTAGGGTTAGGGGGTTGGGGGATTGGGGTGGGTATGGGGGGGAATTTGGGTTAGGATCATTAGGTTATGGTTAGGGTTCGGTTTAGGGTTAGGGTTAGATAACTTGTCCAGTGCACGTTACTTTTGTGCTTCACTCAACCTACACGCTTCCTGCTCTTGAAGTATCTTGTTCACCATCTCTGTTCCCAGTACCGAGAACTCTTCTTGGGGTCATCAGGAATGGCCTGAGACTTTGCTGACATTCAAGGAGGTCGAGCTGAACTGAGCAAAGTTCTCAAATTAAACCTCTTCAAACCTCTGTGTGGCTCCTATTCAGCAACGCTGCTGCCCCAGGGGTTTGAAACCTCCATGTGCTCGAACCAGCATTCTTGGATTAAATAATTTTGTCTGAAAAAATGGATCAGCAAAATCTTTCTGGCTTTCCTTCTTCAATCTGAAGAGTTTCTTTGAAAAGTGAACCAGTGGGAAGCGTGGCCTGCTGGGAGGTACACTTAATGGGTAAATGCCTGACAAGGGTGCAATGGATTATAGCACTTCTCCTGGAAAAGGCAAAAATACCCCCAAAACCAAATTACTTTCCAAATTAAAATGCGACTCAATACTCTTCTCTTAGACTTCCCTTCAATGATTTCCTCACACGGAGACCCATGCGATAGTCACTGCTTTAAGTTAAAATTTAAGCTGTTTCTTCTCAGTGTGGGAAAGATGAAAGAGTGTTTCCATTTTTTAAATATTTGTGGAGAACTTGTAGAATTTTTATTGCTGAATTTATATTTTGAATCAAAATGGGCTTTAGAGAGTGAAAATAAAGAGAGGGTTTTGGTGGAAAATTTTCATTATTTTTAAAGTTTCAGGCTCTTTTTTATACAAAAATAAAGAATTCAAGTGTAAAAATTTGTTTTCCTGATGGTTTATTTTTGTTAATAATATTTTTTCATTTAAAAATGTGAGTAGTTTTTTTTTTTTAAACTGAAAATAGTGATTTAAAACCAAGGCATTTTCCCTTCTGTTATCTGTTAAAAATAATAAGAAAAGAAACTTTCAAGAAAACCCCAAACCAACCCCTACCCCTCAACCCCCAAAATCCAACCTACTTATTAATGCTTATATGGAAATTTATTTTTTTTATAGAAATACACCATTTTCACTTAAAAACAGATTGCATTTCTCCCTCCACTTGACTTGAGACATTTCCCAGTGGCTCCTACTACTTTTATGCATTCAAATATTTTAAGCTTCCGTAGGGACTGCTTAGAGTATTCAGGTATGCCTAATGCTCCTGTGTGCTGCCTTTTCAGCATCATAAACATTTCATAAACAACATCAATAGCAGTAGATGGTTTTTCCTCTCAAGATTAATTTTTTGAATCGTCTTCAAGACGGCACTTAGTGAGAAAGACAAAAGCGAGTCGCGGTTGGGGCTTTGCTTACCTAAGCCAGAGGCGGGTGGCATTCCAGGGACAGGGAAGCACTGTCAGAATAACTGCCTTGTACAGCATTCATCACTCAGATAATTATTCCTTTGAGCTGTACTGCACTTCCAGGACTATGGGATGCCCTACACTAAGCTTCCAGAAGAGGACTTCTGGCCTAAGCCCTTTAATGCCTGCAATTTAAGCCAAACTGACAAATGCTCAAAGAGTAAAAAGCTGCACCGATAAAAGGGATATTGAGAAATGTTATGAAACGCACAGAGCCTTTATGCACTTTGAGTGGAAAAGGAGTTTGAAACATGCCTAGGTCATGCAGATGCATATATCTGGTCAGACAGAGGGCTCCTTCCCCTCCCACCTGTTTGTATGGATTCCAGAAGCTTTGCCTTAAAGTTCAATGAAGAAAAAAAAGACACACTTGATATTAACACAGCCACTGAATTCCAGACTTGACAATTTGTCATCATTACAGAGAAAACATTCTTCTTCCTATGGACTAGCAAGTAGGAATTTTTGGATTGGCATTTCCTCAGTGACTAAAGACATAAGACATGCGCAGGTGATCAATACCTGGTCTTAATTATCATTCTTGCTTCTGCAGACAGTCACTTTCTGATCTTATGATCATCTCCGGCCTCACATCAATAAAGGAGTCAGGCACAGCAGCAAGGCCTCCCCGCTATGGGGGGGAGGAAAACAGAGCCTGGTTAACAGAGGGAGTTCCCTAGCTCCATGGGAAGGCGCTTGCATTATCCCTTCCCTCCAGTTATACAATTGTTTCAGTTACTCCCTGTGTGAAATTTTACGTGAGGATGTACTGCAGAAGCCAGAACCAAACAGAGGGCATTTTCCAAGCAATACACAGCAACTCCAGCTAAGAGAGACACTACGTGGACAGGGCTGGCAGTGCCCTCTGCGCTAACTTGCATAAACCTCACTGCATCCCACTGTGAAAACCAGTTCACCCAGCACAGTGGCTCCATTAAGTACCTTTACGGAACGGAGATTGCCAATTGTATTTAACTGTGCCAAGCCACGTGGTGGTTTTGGAACAGCTTCTAGAAAAAGCAGAGACCAAGTTAGGGCTGAGCTATATTTACAGTAAAATCGCAGCAGTTTTGTTCGGCACTGCAGTCTGAAATGTCATGTAATAAAATACATAAAATATGAAAAAAAAAAACCCCTTGCAATTGTTATCCCAAGAGTACTATCAGAAAAGCAGCGCAGCAAAGTATTTTGATCAAAGCGTAAACCAAATTATCTGTTTTCCTAAAGTGAAAACACACAACAGGAAATTCCATGATGGCACAGCCGCACACAGCTTGGCAAGGAAGAGCATCGTTCAGCTTCTGTTTTACTCAGTTGACCAAAAAGCAGTGTTTCTGGACCACATTCATCTACCCTGTCTGAACAGCCTTAACTCCCCTGCAAGAGCTCACTATTCATTGCTTTTTAAACAAGGCTTTCTACATAAAACTACTTGGAACAGTCACCACATAAACGAAAACCTTTTCTAAAAACACGATAACAGTACAATTCTTGTGTAAGTAGGCACTACATCTAAAACCTCTTACGTTCTCTCTACTCAAAACATTTTCAATTCTGAGCAGGAGTTAAGCAACAACAGAAAAGCACAAAAGAGGGCAGAAATTCAACACCCCCCCCCAATACTCTCATTCAGTAAGTCAACAGAACTCAGCAGTTCTATCTGCTGGCAAAAAAAAATCCATATGTACTTTTAGCTAGTGCACAGGAACAGCTCTTTCTTCCTGCTCTTGAGAAAACATCATCTAAACAGTAGACAAAGCAGCATCAACCAAATCATCCTTATTTACATGACTGCAGTTTTCCTCAAAAAACTCCGACAGGTGCATGCGGTAGGATAACCCCAAACACCACACTTAGCCATACCCTCTAATTCCGTTCTTAGTTACCGTTTCCAATAACTTGCCTGGCACAGTTGTCACAGCCTTACTGGTGAATAGTTTACTAACTCTCCCCTAGAAAGTGTTTCTAATTCTGCTCTCGTATTTACCTCCTTTGAGTCCTCTGGTACAGATGCAGATTTAGAGAAAAAAAACCCTGGCAATATAGGCAAGCTAACAGTTTTCTTGGGCATTTCATCAAGAAGTTCTGGGCAAATGTAATTTTCAACTGCTTATGACACAAACCCCAAATTAAACAAACCACCTCTGGGAAAAAAAGGAACAGCTATCTAAGACTAAAAAGCAAATCCACAAGCAAAATCATTACCTGAAACTCACAGAAGAAACGATGACAGGAGGCTCAAAGGCCCCACGAAGAAAACCACACGACTGCTCAAAACCCAGCAAAGAAAGGAAGAAAGGCAGGCTTCTGTAGCCCCTTCCTTCACTGAATGCTCGAGCTGCAGGTGAGGGGCAGCTCTCAATCAAGAGGCCTTTTAAGGGGCAAACTCTTCACCTGTACCTAGTTGCTGACCACAGGTGTGGCACAGACTTAACCAACCCAACTATGACCTTCAGAGGTTTCTGAACAAGACCCACCCTTTTAACAGCAAAACTACAGCATCCCACTTAGGATGGGTAATAAGAAATTACTCCTAAGTATAAAATGTTGGGGCTTTACTGAAATTTCAAGGTATGACAGCCAGGCTGGCTTGAAATGATATAAAATTATAGATGTTATTAAGACCCTAAATGTCAATTATCATTGTTAAAAAACTGTACAGATTAGAAGATTCCTTCCATGTTCTAGCTGCTGAGATACAGTGCTTTGAAGCGTATGGGTTACAGTTACATACAATATGCTTTACATAAGCATAGTCCCATCTACCATTTAGATAGAACTGAACTTTTATTAAACGTCTTTAATCTGTCTCACGCAGTAGCAAATTCAGAGACATTCTCATTTCTCAGCAGTGGGACGAGCAGCAAACTCTAAGGGGCGTGTTCCACTGTTTCTTGTCGATCCTCTTCTTGCCATTTCCCCAGCAGTCTTCCCGTCACATTCAGCCACGTCTTACGCACAGTCATGAGGCTAAAACCCAAGTCCAATAAAGCTGTCATAGAGAAACTAAACAAGTGAGCAGCCATAAGAGGAAAGGCCCTCCCCCTGGCCTCGCGCGGCACCCCGGGCAGGGACAGGAGGGTTTTGGGGAGACAGGAGGGACACGGGGCGCTGTCCCTCTCCCAGTCCCAGCCTGCATCCCATTGGCCGCAGCCGGCGGGAGGGCAGCGTGCTGCCGTGTCTGTGCTGTGTATCAGCATGTGTGTCAGCAGAAACATAACAAGCACATGGCGTGTGTGACATGTTGCTTGTGTGTGCAAGGCGTGTGTGTGTCATGTGGATGGCGTGTTTGTGGCACGAGCCTGGCATGTGCACAGCGTGTGCATGGGCACAGTGGCGTATGCATGGCATGTGCCTGGTGTGCGCATGGCTGGTGCGTCATCTTCATGGCGTGTGCTAGCGTGTGCAAGGCATGTGGATGGTGTGTACACAGCATGTACATAACATGAACACGGTGTGGCATGTTGCTTCTGTGTCCAAGGCACGAGTGTGGCACGTTGCTTCTGTGTGCAAGGCTTGTGCATGGCGTATGCATGGTGTGTACGTGGCATTTACGTAACATAGACATGGTGTGTGACATGTCTAGGACAAAGTGACCATGAGATGATGGGGTTTTCTGTTCTAGGTGAAGCGAAGAGGGTGGTTAGTAGGACAGTAGCATTAAATTTCCAGAGGGCAGACTCTGATCTCTTCAGAAGGCTGGTTGGCAAAGTCTCATGGGAGACAGTCCTTAAGGGCAAGGGAGCCCATGAGGGCTGGGAGCTCTTCAAAAAGGAAATCCTAGCAGCTCAGGAGAAAGCCATCCCCGTGTTCCGGAAAAAAAGCCGGCAGGGGAGAAAGCCAGCTTGGTTGAACAGAGCGATCTTGAGTGATATCAAGAAGAAGAGAAATGTTTATGGGCTCTGGAAGAGGGGACAGGCCTCTTGGGTGGACTACAGGAGGGAAGTGAGACTGTGTAGAGAAAAAATCAGAAGGGCTAAGGCTCAGCTAGAAATCAGATTGGCAAAGTCTGTGAAAGATATCAAAAAATCCTTCTATAAATATATAAATAATAAAAGGAGGACTAGGGAGACCATGCAGTCCCTATTGGATGCAGAAGGAACAACAGTGACGGGGATGAGGAAAAGGCTGAGGTACTTAATGCCTTCTTTGCCTCAGTCTTTAATTGTAAAGAAAGTCGTTCCATCTGTGTACAAACCCAGGAGCTAGAGGAGCCAAATGAGGCTCCTGTGATCCAAGAGGAGGTGGTCAGAGCCTTGCTAGCCTGACTAGACACCCACAAGTCTATGGGGCCAGACGGGATTCATCCAAGGGTATTGAAGGAGCTGGCAGATGTGCTGGCCAAACCCCTTTCCATCATCTTCCAACTGTCCTGGCTGACTGGGGAAGTTCCAATGGACTGGAGGCTGATGTTGTGCCCATTTACAAGAAGGGTCGCAGGGAGGACCCAGGAAACTCCAGGCCTGTCAGTCTGACCTCAGTGCCAGGGAAAGTCATGGAGCAGGTGATCTTGAGTGCCATCATGGAGCTCATGCAAGAGAACTGGGTGATCAGACCCAGTCAACACGGGTTCACGAAAGGCAGGTCTTGCCAGACCAACCTGATCACCTTCTACGGCAAAGTGACTTGTCTGCTGGATGAGGGAAAGGCTGTGGATGGATCTTCCTGGACTTCAGTAAAGCCTTTGACACAGTTTCTCACAGCATTCTGCCTCAGAATCTGTCACCTCTGGCCTGGACAGGCGCACACTCTCCTGGGTGGACAGGACAAGAGGGAATGGCCTCAAGCTCCACCAGGGGTGATTTAGGCTGGACATTAGGAAAAAATTTTTCACAGAAAGGGTCATTGGGCCCTGGAACAGGCTGCCCAGGGAGGGGGTTGAGTGACCTTCCCTGAGGGGTTTAAGGGACGGGTGGACGAGGTGCTGAGGGACATGGGTTAGTGATTGATGGGAATGGTTGGACTCGATGACCCGGTGGGTCTCTTCCAACCTGGTTATTCTATGATTCTATGAAATTGAAAATGTTATTAGGACACACAAAAAAGTCCCTGCACCGTATTAAAAGTCAGGACAGTGCCACTGGGCTCAATTTCACGCCCTGTTGATTCGCAAGCTTCATCAAGAAGTCTTGGACCAACTTTTCTTCTGTGGATACCGCGATTCCCATGGCTGCTCACCTCAAGCGCGTGCACCACTGGCCCTTCGATCTCGCTGGCCCGCCTCTTCCTCTTCTTCTTTTTACTAAACACTACAGCAACCCTTCCACCTGCCTTGTTGATCTCCCACTTGGACAGTGTAGCTCCACACTGTCGACCTACCACGGCGCTCCTATCACGTCGCTGGTCACCATTTGTGGGAGACTGAACCCGTGCACCTAACCCGGACAAGATCACAGACAATGAATATGACTGGAAATCAAGTCATTTATTAGCAAGCGAGCAAGCCTTTTGTACTTTGCTGTCATCTTGTCTAAAGCCCAAAGTTTCCCCTAGTAGATTTTGTAGAAATAATCTTGCATGTAGACGGCCTTCTTGTTGTCACGCTGCAGCTGCTTCTTGACCTTGATGTATTCCATACTTCTCCCTAGAAACCTGGTAAGGCCACATCGTTAGACCAGCAGACATTCCCACAAAAGCCTCTTCCAGAAAGTCAGAGGGAGCCCCGCTGGCCTCTCAGAAGGCTCAGTAAGCCCTTTCTGCCCAAGTCACTGCAAAGCCCGGCCTTGGGTAAGGGAATTGGCTGTGAGGATGGAGGCTCAGTCACCCTCAGCCTTAAAGGGCAAGATTTTCCTTTTGTCCTTCCAAGTGTCCTCCCCGAGCCTCCCCCCACTGGTGGACTTGGAAGTAACTGGAACCTCTGAGCATTTCAAGAGAGGAATTTAGGGTCAGGGCACCTCTCTATCAAAGCAGTAAGTTCAGGTCTGATCAGCAGAAGGTCTGGCTACCGGAACCTGTGGATGAGGCTTACCTGGGAGACAGGACTCAGCAAACAGGGTATAGGGAATGCCATGGGGATTGTCCGTGGGGGCTCTGCCTTGGATATCGATGGAGAGCTGCCCCTTGCATTTCCCCAGCATCCCTGCATAGCACTCGACCGTGATTGTCTTCTGGCCCCCAGGAGGGATGGATCCAAAGCCAGGGTACACAGTGAACATGCCGACAGTGACGCGAGTCTGCAGAAAGAGTCCCAGGAGAGACTGATGTCCAACAGCCTTACCTTGAGCATCCTCAGCAAGAAGCATGCTGCTCCTGGCCCTCCGGCTGGGCCCAAGCCCAGTTCCAGGGCAGGGACAGATGACTCCATAGCCCAGTGGCAGCCCCAGAACAGGAAGAACAAGCCAGGAGGAGCTCCAGGCCTGTTCTGAGTGGCACAGAGGAAAGACTTTGGGTGTAAAGGGTGAAGGTGGTAGCTAGGATCCTTCAGACTCTATGGGTAATACAGGAGAGCGGAAAGAGCTGTCAGAAACGATGGGAGAGGAGAGAGGGGATTGGAAATAAGAAAAAGCCAAGTCTCCTGATACCTATGGACTGGGAGTTCAAACAGGGACATTCTCATCTGTGGTATTCACAGACCTATTTTGGCTAGCAGCTACCAAACACAGGACCTGCTCCCTTCCCTTGACCCCACAACTCCAGGTCCGAGCCAGAGCACATCTGTCATGCAGACGTCGTCCCACCCCATGGTCATGAGCCCCCAGCCTGGGCACAGCAGAGTCCTCTCACACCACCTGCAGCAGCACACGCCGGGGAGCAGGAGCCACCTACCTCCATGACAGGGCCTGCATCCTGCTTCAGCAAGGGCTTGCTTCTCTTGCCAAAGACAGTCCTTGTGTCTTTACTCTTGCAGGGGTGGGCAGGTTTCAACTGATGTGCACTGAGAGGAGAAAGCAGGAAACATCCATCATGCTGAGTTTGCCCTGCCCTTCTCTGAGGACAAAGCTGGCCTTCCTCCCCACAGAGGAAAGCCTTCCTGCTCCTGACGGCTCCCAGACTGCCTGCAGCACCCATTGCTGTAGCTTACGGAGAGGTCAGCAGTATCGCCAGCTCTGTCCTTCACATGTGAGGTGTTCTGCTCACAAGCCAGTGACACGAGGGGACAATAACCTAGGTCTCCTGGCTGCCTCTCCCATGCAGCCATGCTACAGGGCCTCCTCAGCAGGAAGGGGGGTGCAGGTATTCTCTCACCTCGGCTTTGGCGGCACTCGGCAGATCTGGAATTTAAAGGCCTGGACGCCTTTGTTCTCCAGGGTGAAGGTGCAGGTTTTCTTGGTGCCCCTCAGCATGGAACCAAAGTTGATGGAGGAGGCGGGGGAAATTCTGTACTCGCTGCATGCAGGTTTTGCTGATTCTTGGATCGGGACAACAGAGGTGATCTTGTCTCCTTCAGAGATGCTGTGATCAATCACCTGTAGCCGGGGGAAGGGTTGTTAAATACTGCAAAGAGGCCAACCTCTGTCTCTGTCCCCTGCCCCCATCCCAGGTCCCCACCAGCCTCCTCCAGAGCCAGTTTCCAGCTGTACTTTGGAAGCAGTGCCCAGGAGTTTTTCTGCATCTGAAACCTGGGGCAGGGAGAAACAAACACTACTTAGACCATTCTCCTAAACCCTTTTGGCAGACAACACATGAGTTCTTGTCTCTGCCAGCTGTTTGCACCATGGCCTCCCCTGCTTGGCAAGCGTTTGTGGATTCCCAAGCTTTCCTACCCTGTTTATCTCATGGGTTGCTGTTATCCTGCAGTGAGAGTCCCTTGTTGCTAAGGGCCTGGGCATGGCAATGCAGGTAGAAAGGCCTCTCATGAAGGCTCACAGCTTTCCAGTGTGCAGAGCACTCCTGTGGGGGGCTGGTTCTTTGGGAAGTCTGGTTGCCAATGAGTACCTAAGGCCTGGCGGTATCTCACTAGTGGGAGACCAGACCAGACCTGCAGGCCAGCAGTGCCAGGGGACAGCTCTGGGGGTCACATTCCTTGGCCATCACGGACACAAGCTTGTAAGCACCTGGTGCAGCATCCTGCAGCCACGCTAGCCAGGACTGCACTGTGTCAACAACCTGTAAGGCCCAGGAGAGCTCTGCTGGAGCACGGGGTTTTGTGTGTTTTGCACGCTGAGGGTGGTGAAACACTGGAACAGGTTGCCCGGGGATGAGGTAGATGCCCCATCCCTGGTCAAAGCCAGAGACAAGATGTTTACATCTCTGCCAGCAGTTAAAACATCCCTGGCACTGCTCCAAGACACGGAAACACTTGTGTCCACACTGTTCCATGCTGCCACTTTCCAAGTCATTGTGGCCACATGCAAAGTGCCTTTGGGAACACTTGCTCTATCATTTCTGCTGACTCCCAAACTGCCTGGGAGTGTGCAGGTGGGCTGGGCCATCGCCACAGGGGCTGCTGGCAGCGCACCACTGCGGGTGACTCTTCTGCCATGCCCAGAACAGTGTCTGGTGGCCGTTGTGTCTGTGGGTACCAGCAGCAGGATTAGCCGAGCACAGCCCTCCCGAGGTTACCATCCCCTGGGAGCACACCAACTGAGGCACCGTGGGTATGGGGCTTGCAGAAAGCTCCACGGGGCAGCAGACCTCTTCTTCTGCTCCCCAGACTGGGCTCTCACTACCACCCTGCCCTGCCAGACCTCCCAAAATGACAACTGCCAATCTCACCTCTTCTGTGGGTGAAAAGCCGACTTGCACGTTGCATCGCTGTCCTGGCGAGAGGGCTCCAGCCAAGGGCAGCGCAGTGAAAACACGGAGCTTGCTAGTCAAGTCCTGGAGCAGCTTCTCTTCCACGTTCCTTGTCACACGTTTGTCCACCTGAGCAGAAAAACCAACGGTGTCAGGTCTCCTTGGTCTGGGAGGACAGACCCTCATTCCTGCGTCACTCTGAAATGCTGTCACGGTGCCAAGAGCATCCATATTCAAAGCAGCCATGGACACCACTGGCCTGGAACCGGACAGCAAACACGTATGCAGGGCGAGCAGCTGGGAAGGCACAGCTCTCAGAAGACGAGCAACAGGGGAAGGTGGCAGAGAAGCAAAGGATCACCTCATGAACAGGTCCAGGTGAACCAGCCTTGCTCTGGACCCTCAAAAGCATCCTTGAACAAGCTATAGGCCAAGTGCTCAAGCAATCACAGGGGCACAAAAGGCAAAAGAGCCACAGAAAATGCAACCAAGAAGTTACACATTACACGTTGTCTGTGCTTTACCTTCTCCACAGGCTCACTGATGGGAACCTGCAGCTGACTGTGCAACTGGACAGTTTCTTCCTGGCACTGCCCAATTTGGACAGCAGAGGATTCTCTCTGCTGCAAAATTTGCCTTTAAAGACACCCTTTGCTGCCTCTAGAGAAACACCAGACCTGGAGGTGAAAGCCCTTGGAGCCACAGGGTGGCTGGAAAACAAGGACCGTGGGCTGCAGCAAGCAGCTGGCTGGTCTGGGCAAGACTGCTCTGCTGCAGGTGCCATCACCTCATCAAGCCAGGAAGAGATAAGATGGGACCTGGGTGCAATTCAAGCAGGGGTCTGTCTGCACCTTCAGCTGAGTGTGGGTCCAAGCCCACCCACAGATGAGCCGCAGGGGCCGTCTGCACTTCCTATTCTCAAGCTTCCCAGGCAACTTGGATGCACCCAGCACTCAGTCCCGGCAGAGATCTCAAGGACATTTTGCACCCTCATACCAGCCTGGCTTCACACACCCCTACCCAAGGAACATGCTAGAAACCTGATGCCAGGAGAGGTTCGGTTCTCCGTGACAAAAAGAGAAATGTAGCTGCAAGGGAAATGTATTAAAACCAGGCAAGTAAGGTCTTTGAAGGCGCTTGAGATGACCCTTCCATTTCAGATGGTGGTGAGGCTTCATCTCACGCACCCAGCTGTGCAGGACAGCTGAGGGTCTCTGCTTGGGCATTCCTCTCAAAAGGCACATGCCTGATGAAGGCAGCTGAGATATTTTTTCTGTCTTGCAGCAGCTGAGTACACATGTTTAACCTCAGAGGTGCCACCTTTCAAAAGGAAGCTTGTCCCTAAGCTTCGTGTTCCGCCCCTGCAGAAGCCCCATGTCCAGTCGCTGGCCCTGCTGCCTAGCACGCTTGTGGCTATAGAAGAAAATCTACCTTTGTTTCCAGAGAAGCATCTGCATCTGCTGGCTTTTGGAGACGATCTCCTGCTGCTCCAAGGCCTTTGGCTGGCTCCTCCACAGCCTCCTCCTCCCTGGGGCTGCTCTCTGCAGATGCTGAGTGTTGTGACTGGGCTGTGACCTCCTGTGGTGCTTGGGGTGTGATGAAACGCTGACTTCCAGGAGGGCTGAACCTGCAAAATAGCTTAACTTTGACTTTGATCACAGACCTGCAGTGGGAAGGAGAGAAGCTTGCACGAGCTGCTCCTCAGCAGGACGTGGCTCCTGGGTGGGCACTGGAGCTCAGCAGTGGGTGTGAGCCAGCAGCTCCAAAACCAGGATGGAGCAGGTCAACGCCTGGGGCTCCTGCCCAAGGACAATGCTGCTATAGTGGTGGTGCAGGAATCTGGCAACTGATTGCAACCAGAAATAGAAGAGGACAGAGGTGAACACCATGTGGGGAGGTCAAAAGTGCAGCAGGAAAGGAAAAGAGACACAGCTTGTGCAAGATAGTGAGACTGAGACATCCAGGGCAGATCCAGACAGATGAGCTAGTACAGACCCACCTGTAAGTATCCTCCTGAAAACACCCACATCCGTGGAACTTCCCTTCCCTCACCCAGACGGCCAAAGGAAGTAATTCTGAAGCTGTGCTGGATATTTATCCCAAATGTTTCCCTTGACAGTTCCCTGCACCTGCAGGTCAGCACAAGCAAGTGGCAGTGATGGTGGCTTTCTCCAAGGGTGATCAGGCAGGAGCCACCATGGACTCCCAGACGGCTGTGCCCTGGCCAGAGAGAGCCCAGCACCACTCAAGGGCACCCGCAGAGCCCAACATGGGACACCCTCGCACATGCAAGGCCACCAGCAACACAGAAAGACACGTCAAGCAGCTCCAGGCAGAGACTCACAATTAAGCAGCCCCTCAAGCCCTGGTAGGTGCCAAAGCAGCAGTCACGCATACTCTGGGGAAGGAAGCTTTGGCCGCTTTTAACCAATACACTGCAGATCACGATAAGATCCAGCTCCCTGCTGTGCTACAGATATTCCCTGGCTGCAAAACAACAGCTCCAACAGCACTTCATGCTAAAAGGGCAGCAGCTTTGCTGGAGCAAGGTTCTAACTGATGTGGCACTTACTGATGGCATGATCACCTCCCCAGATGTCTCCAAATCCAAACTGTCTGAAGACCAGTTTGGCAAATGATTCAGGAGAGCAGCTCAGCAGCTCGTTTTGCCAAGGAGAGCTGAGTTTCTAGTTTGACCAACATCTATCAGTAAAAAGCATGGAGCTTAACATCTACAAACATCCCCAGGTGACTCCGATTACATTCCAGGCTTTAAACTTCAGACGTGCTCACAGTAAGTCTGTTGGTGTTTCTAAAGCCACATGGAAGACACACTCAAACCACACCTGCTGTCACTGTCCCCACTTACAAGGCTTCCCCCAGAGTCAAACAAGGCAGGCTTGTTAGAGCAACCCGGATGCCTCATTCCCAGCTGGGAACTTTGCCTTTAAGGATATGATCCTAAATTAATATTTATCTTTAGCTTTGTAGCTTTTTACTTAAGGCGGGTTTTCATTTCTGGATTTAGAGGCTCTACTCTGCCCCCCAAGAGGTCACACGTGACTTGTCCTTCCTGCAGCCACGTGCAGGAACAAGGTTTTGCCCGGGTGACCTTCCCTGCACCGGGATGGATGAACAGCGATGCAGTTTCACAGGTAGAAACTCCCCTCAGCAGGGTGGTGTTTACCTCAGGCTACAAAGGTCTGAGAAAGTAGCTTTCCCCACCAGCTTTCCTTCCCACGGGAACCAGTACTGAGGCTACAGCAAAACAGCAGCAAGAAGCCGAGACAGCAGCAAATCATTCCGGTGGCAGTGCCTGAGTAGGCTCTTAGGATGAGATGACAACAAACTGGGTTGGCAGGGAAGGAGAAGAAGTCACTATAGATCTGCCTTCCAGGTGCCTAAAAGTGGCTTTAAAGCTCCAGAGCTCCTCCTTCCTAGCATCAAACTGGTGGAGATCACCTGCTCCCTAAGCATCTACACTGACCATAGATGGGAGGCAATCTTTCCACAAGCAAAAGTTGAAAGCAGTTTGTCAGATCCCAGGAAAAGAGACTAAGCCTTTCCAAAGAAAAAACTACATCAGGAAGAGGAGCTTCAAGGAAAGGGCAAAGGTGCACATACCTCATCTGGCTCGCCGGGCTCTCTGTCAGGAACCAGCGGTGCTGCACAGGAATTGGGCTGCAGTTGGTTATCTCAATGGAACGCGCAGCTTCAGTGCCATTCAAGAGGCAGCCAAAGTCCAGGGCCGTGGTCTGGATATGGAGGTTCGGAAAGTAGACTTCTCCCCGAACAGTGACCTGTTCCTTATGAGGGTGCTCAAGAAAGTGTATCTTCAGAACCTTCTCCACCTCCCTGCTAGTCAAACCCTCTTCATAAGCAGGATTAAACCTGATGGAGAGATGACGTTCCTCCCCTGCCTCCAGCTTCACAGGCTGCAAGGAGATGGAAGGGTATTAACCACTGTGTGATGAAGCCCCAAGGTCTGATGGCACAAAATATCTTAATGCTCAAAGCTGGCCCTCCATGTGGGCTTCTCAGTTCATCCTTCACATCCTTTACAGTGTGTGCCTGCCCGCAAGCACCACAAGACTAGTGTCTGACACCATCTTAGGCTAATACCTCTGTGCTCTTCATCAGTACAAGAGGGAAATAAATCTTGTTCTACTGAATTCTGGACCTACAAAAGCTGTGTGCTAGATACAGAACCAAATTGGCACCCTGGCAAGCCAGGGCCTTTTGCCCTGACTCCAGAGGAACTCCTTTACCCTCATGCTCAACACAAGCCACGTGGCATTGCATCCCCACTCTTGCTGGGGCCAATTACAGGCACAGCACAGAAGCGGTGGCTGTGCCGACAACAACACGTTTAGCAGAGACGGTGTCCAACCCCTTCCACTAGCAATAGAGCAGGTGCCAGGCTCCTCAGCCTTCTTGAAGGAAGGCCTGTCCTCAAAGAGACCAAGCAGCTCTTGCGGTTATCTGACGATGGCTGCTGGAGCACTAGGACTGCTTCCAAGAGACACCTTTACCACATGGCTTGCCCAGACCCAGCAGCCTGCTCCTTTCTCTTCATGTCTTAGAGCCAAGATGTGTTTCCCCAGTTCAGAGGACCTTCAGCAGCTTCAAATCTAGCGTCCAAGACCAGGTTGTATGAGGCTCTACACAACCTGATCCACAGGAAGGTGGCCCTGCCATGGCAGAGGGGTGGAACTGGATGGGACTTAAGGCCCCTTCTGACCCAAACCATTCTATGATTCAGTCATTTAGTCCAGGCCAGTCTCCTGCTGACTCCAAAGAGAAAAATTCTCTCCTGGAGGGCCTCCCAACAGAAACACACCACCACGCGTCTCCTCTTCAGTCCCCACCAGCAGGAAGCTCCAGAGCTGCTCACCTCAGTATCTGCCGGGAAGGGCTGCCGGTCCGCATGGCAGATTGAGAAGGGTTCCTCTAAGGCCAAGAACATGCTGAATGGCAGGAGGCAGGTGTTTTTTAAAGAAAAGGGCTTATACTGAAGAGTCAAGACGTCACTCGGTTGCTACAGAAACAGAAAATGAGAGAAAACAGCCTGAACCGGCCATGGACCTTGTTCCCTTTCTGATGTATTTTGAATTTTCATCTCTATTTACTATTTCTATTAGTTTGTACGCTTCTAAAAGTCTAAATATATCAGATGCTTTTCATGATTAGAAACTACAGCATCCCTTGGGGGAACAGGAAAACAGTTTCCTGCACAGATCAGAGAAAGGGACCCTGAGTAGAGGCAGCTGCTGGAACAATATCAAACCCAGAAAGTGAACCCAGATCATCTGTCTGCAGTTTTTATCTTCTCTTGGGTAGAATGGCACAAGATGTTTTTCACTCCCATACAACAATTTCTTGCAACCTCATTATCTTTCGTAGCCTCATCAAAAGCAGTGAAGCTGGTCAGAGGAGACAGGAGAGCCTGTAGTAGCTGAAGGTTAGTTTTGAACTTCTACATGCATGTACAGCCAGCTAGAAACCTCGGCAGTCCAGCTGCAACATGACTCCTGATGCCCCTGCTGCAATGACAGCACGTCTGTGGCTTCAAAGCCAAGCAAAGCATAAGCTGTTTCTTCTTGGTTATGCGCTGCTCTGGGCTTCCTGCATGGTTTCTATAAATTAGAGAGTGCTTGCAAAACTAGTTCTGCATGTATTGGTATCAAACAGCTGCAGTGTTATAGTACTCAATAAATCAGAGTGCACAACACCAAAGAGACCACAGGCAGACATCAGGGATAGCTGAAAACCTTCTAATTCAACCTGAACTGCCTGCTCATGGCATTTTGTGCTTCTCTGGATGCCTAAGATCTAAAGGAGAGACCTGAAAACACAGAAACTAAACAATGAAGTAGCCTCTCTTCTTTTAGACACCTCGAGGAAGAGGGTGATAATGCAGGAGTCAGGATCCACAGACTGAAGGGCTTCTGCGTTGGTGTTCCCACTGCTGCAGAAGGACTCCTGCAGGTCCTTTGAAGAAAGCAAGGCTGAGGGAAATGCAAAGAGCTTGCATCCACATTAATGCAGAGAAGGCAAAGAGAGACAAGAGATGGCAGGTTTTCCTCATCAGCCTGGGGAGCTGACAGGAATCCAGAGCTGACTGGTTTTTCTCAGCTGCCCTGCGTGACTGGTGTTCAGACTTCACTGGGCCTTGAAGCATCCTTGCAAATGTCCCTCTATGAGTGTGTCTCTCTAGAGGTGGCCATGATCCCCTTTGACAGATCAGCTGTCACCGAAATAAAACCAAGATGAAGTTAAAAAGCAGTCGCATCTCCAAAAACAAGCTCAATGAGTTTACAAAGCACCTCAGGATGGGTTTAGTGTCGCTCAGCTGCAGCAATCTGCTCTCCTGCCCACAGTCACTGCCTGTGCAAAGCCCCCAATGTTCTTGGGGGTCCCACACATCTCACCTCATGCCCTTGGCTCAGCAGCTCAATTCTGTCTCCGCATCAAGAAAAGTAGAACAGACCTGGCAAGACTGTCCCCAGCCTCATCTCTGTGCTAATGGCAAAAGCTTGGTCCCACTCAAATCAATCAGCAAAGCCCCAGAGACTGGCAGAAGCTGTTTAGCTTCCTCCTTTGAACACAATCTCACACACCCCCCAGAGGCTTTCAGTCATCAGCCACACAATTAACTGCCAGCATGCAATCCAGAGCCTTACCTTCTCGACCCGGAAAATGAGTTCCGTGGAGGACAGTTGCAGAACAGGAGCAATGAACTCGCACGTGACATCCACCTGCATCACCTGCACCTTTTCTTCCTTGCTCCCCACAACGGCGTGCCACAGCAGCCGCTCCTTCACCACCTGCGTGCGAAAGCTGCACGTTACCCAGCAGGTGTGACCAGGGCACCCAGAAAACACACGGCATGTGCTCACCACCTGACTGGAGGCATAACGGATTCCGATAGCCTGCATGAAATTGTGTCATGGGAACTTGGCCATCAACCACCAGCAGGTAGTACTGCCCTAAAGTTATGGCCATTGCTTTCCTCAGCAGCCCTGCTTCCTTTTATACCGCATCCTATTTATTTTGCACTCAAATGCCCACACCGCTACACCCTAACAGCCACAAATTCACTTGTGAGCCAGGTGCTGTCTACAGCTCTAATAACTACTGCCCCAAATGACTAATGCTTTGATGTACCCCGCTGCTAACATAATGCTTACAGAAAGCTGCAGGAACCAATTTAAAAATATGTAACCATATTAAAGGACATAGGTGGCAGAAGGACCAATGCCAGCAAACCCTCTCTTGGAAGCTTAGTGGAAAAGGTACATGGGAAAACTCCAAACAGCCAGCCTGCCTTCCAGTAAAGTGGCCGCACTCATTCCAAGGGTGAATTGTGCCCTCCTGGAGATGCTTTTAAGAGAGATCTCCCTAGGAAAAGGTTGTCTTGCACTTCAGAGGGAAAGTCTCTGCTTAAGCTGGAGGCTCTTCTATTCAACACCTTTTCCCAATTTCTCATGGTTTTACTTCCCCAAATTCCTCCCTTCATTTCTCACTCTTCCTTCTGGTACAGTGCCACAACCCAGCTCCTCATCAGAGCCTACAGTCTTCCAAGTCATCTGTGTTGCACGTGCAGTGCAGGGAGCTGGGCTTCTGACCAGCCTGAAGAGCATGAAGTCCTCCAGATTTTCACTGCGGGAGCCAGCTGTACTCACAGACACCCTTTTGGCTTTCCAGGCAAGACACCCTCACCAGAGCCCAGACCATTTTATTTCCTTTCTGGAATCTTTTTCTCCTCTTCAGCAAACCCTTGGAGCTCAGAAATGCACAGGGACAGTCCCATCACAGTCAAGTCTTCCTCAAACTACCACTGAGGCAACCCTTTAAAACACCTTCCAAAACACTCCTATCAGCAGGAGCTTAATGCATGCCTATCTTACATTCGCTTAAACATCTGTGCCCAGTGATTCCAGAGACAGGGAATGCCCACCAGCCTTAGCTGGCAGCTTCTCCACAGCATTGCGTTTCCCCTGGGAAGAAGGGTCCAGGGAGGAGGACACCCAGTGACCGTGCTGAAATCTCCCCCTCTGAGCTGCCACCCAGGGGCGTTGCGAGACCTGGCTGCCCTTAGGACAGCAGGGCTGGTTGAGAGGCTGGGGGGAGCTGTCAAGCTGTCAATTATAATGATCCTTGGCAACGGTTTCCCACAGGGAGAACATCACATTGATCATTAAAGCTGACGCACTGTGCTGGATTCTCCTCCAGGACTCAGTGCTAGACAAGCCCGCTGCTTGTCTTTGTCTACAGAGGAAAATCAATGCTGCTCCCGTACACTCCCCTTCCTTCCCAAGGGATTTTGGTCCACTCACTGCTTCCCCCAGATAATTACCTTGCTTTTGTTAATTCATTTCTGCCTGCGCTCCTAGTCTAAGTGTAACTCTCTGCCCTTCATTTCTGCCTCAGCACATGACACCTCGTAACCCATTGTCTGCCCCTGAAGCACTGATGCTTCCCTCAGATCAAATTTGGGTATCAACAAGTTGGGTTTACAGTAGCTACAGAAACATGGAAAAGCCTTAGCAATTGATGGTGGCCAGCAAGGAAAGCAACTGGTGCTGCCGTGGTAACTTCTGGCACTAAAACAGTTTGTTGAAAGCACTTGCCTCTCAGGCAAATATCAAGGGGCTGCTGAAAAAGTCCCAGCAGAGGTGATCCAATGGGAAGGACTCAGCCCTCATGGGGGACCTCACCTGTGGAGTGCTGGAGAAGCCTTCCACCACCATCTCCATACTCTTGCCCGGCATCAGCTCCATGCTCAGCGGTCGAAGCTTAAACATGGGGCAGGCAGATTTGGGGTTCTGGGAGGAATCCTCACCCTCGGTGGTACTGAGGGCATCGAGACAATGATGCTGCTGAAATGTGGAAACCCCTTTGGTTGTCCAATAAAGCAAATGGGTCTTTCTTCCTTTGTTCGTTACCTTGAAGCGGTAACAGAATGGAATTTGGCTAGAAGAGAAGCACAGATCGAAAATGTCATGGGACCTGCTATTTCACAGCAGTCACCCAGCTTCAATGCCCCAAAGCCATTGTCTGACTGTGCATTTGGCAAGAAAGCCACCTCCCAAAAGGCTGACCTAGCAACCTAGCACCAACCCGCAGCAAGAGCCAGACCTTGGCTGCCCCTAAGCTTATCCCCGTCCAGCAGCTGGTCTGTGTGTGGACAGCAAGGAAAAGCTTTTTGAAGAACATCATCTCAGTCACAGTGGACAGAGCATTAAAATTAAGGGTAACTGAGAGATGATTTAGCAACTGGTTTCCATTTTGGTGTCTTTTGAGGATCTCAACCCACATTCACGTGGCCATAAAATGTTTCTAAAAGAATTCCTGTAGTGTCAATGAAATGGCGCTGGGACCCTGAGTGCAGAAGGAGAATGAGCTGAAGGACTATGGCAAAACACCTCCTTGCTGAGCCCACGGGAGGAGCAGGAGCTGAGACATACTCTACCTGAAGCGGGGCCCCAAGTTGAGCTCCGGAACAATGGGTTTGTCGGTGACAATGGTGATGCCGATGCCAACAGCCTGGACGGGGATGACGTAGCTAGAGCTGTTCTCAATGAACACCTTCACTTCGTCATTAAATAGTTCAGTGTCATCCAAGTTTGCTGTGACAGCCACAGACAGCTCGGCGTTGGGGGGGATCACTCCTTTACTGGGTTCAATCCTCCAGCATGAGCATTTGCCAGCCTGTAAGATAAGCCAGACACTAGCTGAGGAGGGAAACCAGGACAGACTAGCATTGGGAATAAGAGCTACCACAGTTTGCTTACAATAGACACCAGCAGCATCTGAGAGATGGACGGATGCTGACCTAAGGGACGTCTGACAAGCCACCACGTTCCATTTTCTTGAAATTACTTAGGGTTGGTTAATTAAAGTGATTGGGTCATTCTGGCCTTGCACAAGTGAAAGAGGAGGCAGAACTCAGCATTAAAAGTGCAGCTGTACTTTGCCAAGCCATACCTCTCCTCAGAGAGCATCCACACCCTGGTCTCTGTCATTAACAGGAATGTGACACAAAGCAAAAGCAGACAGAACAGGGAAACCAGAGGGGAACCCATGCCCTCTCAGCAGCAATGGGCTACAGGGTTCTCTTGAGCTCCTGGAACTCCAAAAGCATGATTGTCAGAGCTAAGCCCTTTCCACAAAATAAAGGAAGAACTTGTCAAAATGATCCAGGCTCATTTCTGCTCAAACAGCCATGCAAACTCCCTATTTTATTGAGGACGGCTCCAGGTAAAATTGCCCCAGAGCCAGGCTCCTCTTGCTGCACTGTGGTGGAACAGCTTGCTTTCTCTCTCACAGAAAATGTTGTATATAAAAATTAATTCACAGGCTGCTACGGACCAGTCACTTTTGTTGGAAATTAGCCCCACAGATACCTACCATCTCTGCCCAGAAGGATGCAGGGGTGGGAGACTGGTTGGACAGGTGGAGAGTTTGGGAGACATCTTGTAGGACCTGGATACTGCCAAAATCTATCTTGCTTGGATGCACGCAGACAACTGGTCCTTCTCCAAAGCTCACCAGATGGATTTCCTGCTCCAGGAAGCAGGTAGGAAAGATCAAAAAAAAAACCAGGGAAAGTTTAAAAAGGTCAGACAGCTCTGAGTGCTCCAAGCCTGAGGGATAATTACAGCTCTTTGAAGCTTGCAGTGTTGACAGACCGAAAAAGAAAGCCTGGAGCAAGTGTGGGACCTAGAGTGAATCCGTCTGAAAGCCACAGGCTCCCATCAGCAGCAGATGAACAAGCCCGGTTTCTCACGCTTGCTTTTCCACCGCTCCGGGCCCGTGGCCTTGGCTGGGGCATTGACAGAGAGATGTGATGGATATTTCTCAGATGTGATGGGCCTGACTATCAGCACAGTTTCTTACACAGTGCTTGCTTTAGCAGGCTTCAGGGATTTCCCTGTGTGCTCCTCAACCAAAGTCCCAAGGAAGCAGCAGTTGCTCTATCGAATAATGCAGCAGAGTGTGAGACCCAGGGACTCTGCTAATTTTCAGACTGGGCTTGCTATCCCTTCTCACAGATCCATCATTAAATGCTGTGTCAGACACTCAGTTCATCATCTAAAAGGATGCCACCTTTCCTCTTCTCGAGGTACTGGCTGTTGCTCATGCTGTGAATCCTCTTGGTCCCTGTCCACACCAGCCATGTGTTACAAGTCCTTGTTTCCTCAGGAAGAATCTCTGTACCCTTTAGGCCCCCCCAGCACAAGTGCCCATGCATCTCCCCTAGCACTCACCAGTGGGGATCCTTCCCTCCCAATCGTCATGACACGAGCAACAGTGTCCTGCTCTCCCATCACCCGCGTTTGCAGTGTAAATGGGATTGGCACCCAGCTGTGTGGCTGGATGATCCCACATGGCACGAGGCTGGAGTACTGTACAGCAGCAGCATCCTTGCATTCCTGTAAGGGACAGAATCAAACTCAGCTTCAGAGGAAACTAAACGTCTTGACAACTACCACAGCAGCAATTAACACATTTTAAAAAACCTCTAGGACAAAGCAGAAAGGCACAAAAGCAAATACAAAACCAGCATGGGCTTAGCACCTTGAAGGGTTCCAGAAGCTGCTGTATCCACACCCAAACCTGTGCTGGTAGCCTCCTTGCAGTACCTTTTCACAATCCTCTAAGTTCTCCTTCATGAAAGTATCCTAAGGATTAGGAGCTAATCTGCTTCCTAAAGAGTTTATATTCAGGTAGGAATATGAACACAGGAACCAACCTGAATATAATTCACCAGTCTTACGGGAACCCTTCTTTTTTTTTCTCTAATAATCCCCTCGGTAGCATTAGAGGGCAGGAGGCGGATGCAATGCCAAACCTGAGGAAGAATCCTGTAGCAGCCCGGCAGATCGCTGTCGTTCACAAGGGTCAGCATCTGCTGATAGGGGACTTCTAGGAAGCATTGTCCAAAGGTCACAACAGGGTTGAGCGCTCGCAGCAGAGGAACTACACATCTAGGCAGAGAGATGACCAAAAAGGAATTAGAGATGCTGAGAGAATGCAGAATTTGTTTACTCCCTGAACAGCAAAAAATGAAGCACAACATGTTTGTCACTGCCAAACAGACATTTAGTACCCCTACAGCAAGAAACTGCCTTTAACTCCTTACTCAACAACCTCCTGCAAAGGAGGGGAAAACCCTGAGATTCAGCATCACAGAGGCTGCCAGGTGCCCAGGCAAAGCAACCTGCCCTGTGCTGACGGCTGCCTTCACTGCAGGAGGTTTGCAAGGACCCTTCCAATGGCCCCAGAAAGGCAGGAGTTCAGGGGGAGCCTTCCCAATGGGGCCCAGTGATTGCCAAGGCTCAGGGAACACAAGACCCCAGGATCTCAGCAAAGGTGACTCCCTCCCCTCCCACAGCACTGTTGCCCTGCCTGAAAACTCAGCCACTTTGTCCCAGCGGTGGAGGGCACCTGCCACCACCTGCCTTTATGCAGTGGGTGATCGCCGTCTCCTAATTCCACCCCCATGGGTCCATACACCGTCTCTTCCCATCCGCACTACTTTTACAAAATTGCAGCCCAGATACTGACTGAATGGCTATGTCTGGGACAGGAAAACTAACCCGTCTTGTAATCAAAAAGATAATCACTGCAGCACAACAGGACTGAACCTGGCTGCAGGTTCAGCTTAAGTCCGAGTGTGGGAATGCTCAAAAGAACCAGAGGGAAGCAGAAAAACCTGAGCTCACTTTCCACAACAAGGACTACTTCCCCCTTCATGAGATCTTACCTCGATTTTTCCCTCACCAGCCCTGCCACAAGCCCCTTCCCCACCTGCACGCACCTTCATTAACTGAACCAGACAGAAGCTTTCAGCAGGCTCACTGCATCCCAAACAATATTTGCATTTCGATTGCAACCCAGCACAACTCTAGCACTTGCACAAAGGAGGAGAGGTGGCCCTTGGGAAATTTCTTACACCTCAAGCACCAAAATCCAGGCCAATAATGACTATAATTACTGTTCCATTTAGGAGAAGGCTCAGGGCCCTGCCTGCCCACTGGAGCCCAGGTGCTTCACAACATGGGCTGCTTTCAAAGCACTGATGCTCTCACGTCTGGCTGGGCAGAGCTGGCTAGCTAGGCAGTGCTGCTTCTTGGAAGCTGCAGTCAGCAAAGCTTGTGCAAGGCAGCGTGCTGGTGGTGAACACACAAAGAGAGACAATGAGCTGCAAAGAAAGTAAAGATACCTGGCAGTGATGAGCAATGATGACACCTTCCTGCCAAAGCCCTCCACGTCCACCATCAGTGCCAGTTTGTAACTCTTCACAGTGTTGGAACACAGAGTGACCTGGTAGAAGAGAAGAGCAGCAAATGCTTCATCACTCCCAAAAGCCATTGGCTATGCATGGTGTCCTCCAGTTCTCCTTCCATGGTAAGGAAAGGGAGGATTTTGCCCTAATTCTTCTACTGGTCCTCGTGTAGAGCACAGTCTAAAGGAGTGATAACAGTCTTCTGACAATAGCTACTTCATTAAATATACCGTGCAGTTATCAGAGCACATATGAGCTAAATCAAAACACAGTTGGGCTACTGCTCTACTCAATACTGCATTAAAATTAAGGGACCAATTTTTAATCTCACCTACAATAACGTAAAACCAGAGGAAAACTGTTGACATCACCAAAATGAGCTCAGTTTTACAGTGGGAAGCTGAGGGCAAAATGTGGCCCAGCTACACTGTGCAGTTCACAGGTCCCAGAGCTTTTTCAGCCTGCTCTGGAGATCTCTGCAGTGAATACAGCTCCTTCTGCTCAACAGGAGATGCAAAATCAGACCAAGCAGAAAAACAAACTGTTTCATGCAATGACATCTCTCTTTTTATAACAGCCACCTTCTGTCCTCATCTTTCCTCTGCCCACAGTAAATCAAAGAAACTGCTCTAAGCAGTTCTCAAAACACGAATGGCTTCTCTCCTTGACAATACAGTACAAGACCTTCAGCTTATGATTTTGGAGAGAAAATGGTGCTCCTGCAGAAATGCCCCAGAGTAACCCAGCCAAGAAAAGCCTAACATTAGTGCACGTATCTGACTTGTGTATGCTAGCAGCACCAAAACCCTCTCATACAACAGCAAAGCTTCAGCTCCACCTGCTCCAGCACGTACGGCTAGACTGTTCCCATACCTGGATATCCAAGAATTCCTGGGGATGGATGGTCCCTCTGCAGGGAGTTATGGTAAATTCAGTTGGCCTCATATTCACTTGAGCTCCACTTCTCCAGGACAGGCAAGTGTCGTCTGACATCAGAGCATAACTGGTGACACTGGGCGCTCCGTAGCCGTCCCCAGGAATGCGAAGGTTGAAGGTCGTGGGCCTCAAGGTGGTGTTAATGAGGCGACAGGACAATGTGCAAGGGAAGCCTAGGAAAACAACCCAAGTATGAATTTATGTACCTAACTATCCAAGGAATCCTAGTGTGAATACCCTGTTATGATAAAACTGTGCTTGGAGTTCAGCTCTTTTCTATCTGAATTACAGCCAATTTGAGAAACTAGGCAAGTAATTAATTGTCCCTGACGTTCCCTTTGATACTGATCACAGAGCTTGCTTCCTTGGTAATGCTTGCTCTTAGCAATGCTGAACACAAGAAGTTTCTTTCTCTTTAACTGAGGAGCTCTCTCACCCCCCCACCCAAACCAGCATGAATTATATTTCCCTTATGAGTGCGCACCCAGACAGACCACTTATTCTGAGCATTGAATCCATAAAATCCCCTCTTAACTCTGTGAACAAGTAGCGTATTGGCATTGAGGAGAAGCTACAGGAAGACAAAGGATGGAGGAGCTTGGGAACTACAGCATGATGAAAAGCATTCCAATGCAGTTTCCTTAGGCAGGATCCTTAAGGCATCTCATGTTTTTGTCAAGCAGACCGAGCACGGGACAACTTGCAGGCCACTCCACAAGAAGCCACTTGACCCTCAATTTGTTAAATGGTCCATGAACAGAAGCACCCTGGGCACAGAATGATAACGGCCCTTCAATCAATGCACAAGTGATTTTGCACCTAAACTGGAGATCATCTCAGTAAAAAGCCTTTTCTGAGACTGAGATGCAAAACCAGAATCTGCGTTTCAGTGGAGATGCTCTGGTTGCTCAGCCACCGGCTCTGTCAGCAGGGAAGGAACCCACATCTCCAAGGACATCAGTGCCTGATGAAGAGCCATCGTTTGGGCATATTTGCTGGCTGGTGATAACAAGGTGCCCTTGCAGTGCTGCATAACATCTCACGCTGAAGGTCAGGTGGGAAATTGTGGCCTTGCTTTACATCAGGAACATTCACCCAGAGCAGCTACAGGCTCGTATGTGGCATAAATTCCTTTCTCCCGCAGTCCCACGCCCTGGGCCCTTCTGGGACATGGACTTGCACAGTCATTCTCCCACCAAGGATCACGAGGTTGGGGCTGGACAGATACGAGGGATCTCAGGACACACTGACTTTCTACTCCTTTGGTCCCCTTTGATCTCATGGCGGCTGAATACTGCCTAAGCAACCAGCAGCCCTGGTTTAACACCCCAAAGGCCGCTGAGGAGGAACACAAGTGATGGATGTTCTCGTGCTGCAGTGCTCCATGTTGGCCACACACCGACCTCTCAACTCAAGGTCCCAGCCCGGGGTGCACTCACCAAAGGGGACATCACCAAAATCGAGGCAAGGTACAGCAAAATGAACAGCTGGTGCAAAGACACAGCCCCTGTGAGGAGAAAGACAAGTGTTAGCTTGGTTAGAGACGTGCTAAGCTTTCAGCTTGCATTACCATTCAGATCAGCAAAATCTGGTCTCAGGACCACGGTGAGTTTCAAATCAACCAGTCACCGTCATGCTCAGCATGACATCCACGTGGACAGGAGGCAGCCCAGGCAAAGCATCTGAGAGCCACCGATGCGACTCAGAGCTCTGTGCTAGGCAGGGTTGGCCCTCGGGTCGCTGCTGGCCCCATGAAGGACCCTGAACAAATGATGGCTCTGTGCCTTATGAGGAACGGCTGAGTGAGCTGGGGTTGTTTAGCCTGGAGAAGAAGAGGCTGATGGGAGACCTCATTGCTCTCTACAACTACCTAAAAGGAAGTTGTGGAGAGGAGGATGCTGACCTGTTCTCCAGCCCCCTCACCAGCTTTGTCACTCTTCTCTGGACTCGCTCCAGAGCCTCAACATCCTTCTTGTGGTGAGGGACCCAGAACTGAACACAGGATTCGAGGAGCGGTCTCACCAGTGCTGAGTCCAGAGGGAGAATAACCTCCCTGGACCTGCTGGTCATGCTGTTTCTGATACAAGCCAGGATGCCATTGGCCTTCTTGGCCACCTGGGCCACTGCTGGCTCATGTTCAGTCGGCTGTCAAGCAACACCCCCTGGTCTTTCTCCTCCAGGCAGCTCTCAAGCCACACTTCTCCTAGCCTGTAGCACTGCATAGGTCTATAGCACTGCATATCAACCATGGAGTCCCTTAATTTCTTTACTGTTTTGATCTAGTGCCTCCCAACAGCAGCAGCCCAGCAGCCTGGATGCTGAAGAGGCGCAGGCAGCCCCAGAGCATCCAGCACCAGCTTTCCTGCCAACATCACATTGTCCCCCAGCCCATGCTTAAGACTGACTGCGACAAGCTCGCAGGCTGCCTGGATCCCGAGAAAGGAGCTTTGCCACTCCTATCATCAGTTGTTCTTTTCCCCTTCTCCCCCTTGCTTGGTGAGGGTTTTCTTTTGCAATGGCACCAGCCCATGGGATGATACCCAAGTCCTTGGGACAGCATTTGCTGCTGGGCTTCCCAACTCCCACATCAGCACTTTTCTGTCTGCAGAAAGGAGGCACCGGAGCTCTCGCTGCACAAGCGCTGGGAAGACAGCTTATAGCATGAGAGACGAAGCCGAGGCTGCTGCTTCCCATTTTGTATGGATTTTTAACAGAGGATTTTAAAAACACTGCTTCTGGCTGCAGAATCGCCCCAGGCTGGCCCAGCCTTCAGCCACCTCCCAGGCCCTGCTGGCCTTGCTGTGTGTTCAGGTGGGACGTCTCTGACCAGCGCTGCCCAGAGCTGATAGCATCCCACTGTCTGCCAGGGCCCCCGGGGGAATGAGCTCCCTGTAGGAAGGAATCACTCCAGGTCCTTGGAGCCCGGGCTGGGCAGCAGGCAACTCCACACCTTTCCCCTGCAGCCTTCAGGCAAACTCTTTCCCATCACGGAAATCACTTCAAGCCCTGGGGGTCTCACACAGGGGTAGCAAAGGGTCACAGAAAGAACCCACTGCTGCCAAATTCCATGCACACAGCATCTCGGAAAATTGCAGAACAACCCACCAGGAAGGCAAAGTTGCTTCCCACAGGGACTCATGGCTTTCAGAGCTACACCGGGTATTGAGAGCATCAGAGGCACAGTCACTTCCCCTTGTAAAGAACCATGCTTCATTTGCTGCTGGAATTGCAGGATTCAAACTAGAGTGAAGGTTAAAAAGCCCTGGCTCTTCGTCTTCGTCTTGATCCTAGACACCCCACACTAAGACCTTAGACAACACCTCTGCTTCATCACAAAATGAGGTTGGTGGGAGATTATCCAGAGGTGGCTACAGATGTGCCCGAAGAGCTCCTACACCCCTCCTTACCCAATAGTCAAAGTCAGAGGCTCAGCAGATCCGTTCACCCTGAACCTGAGCTCTTCCGTGAACTTCCCCAGGATGGTGGAACTGAAGGAGATCTTGATGACTCGGAACCCATGCGGTGAAACAATGCCCTTCTGGGGACGAAAGGTGAAGCAGGAGCCCAGAGCTGTACTTGGAGGTATCAGGCTGAAGGCACCATCGATGTCTCCTTCGTTAAAAAGGAACACCTGCAGCAGTAAGAATGCAAAACAGAAATACATTAAGAAATCTTCCATTTCTCAGAAGGCTGATGGGCTGTGCTTCGCTGAAGCCAAAGAAAATACAAACAAGACAAGTTCTGACTTTGTTTTTTCTCAAGCAAAGCAGTGATAACTTCACATGAACAGAATCACTCTGGGTTTAGCCCACTGACACAGAGCAGTCTGCTTCGGCTTGCAGTGCAGAGGAGGTGCACAGCATCACCCCGTCAATGCAGCCCTGTCCCTAAGAACCCTGAAGGCCAACTGCAGCCTCATGTGTGACTCACTCACAACAGCTTCTGCCCCAGGTGAGTCTGGTCCTGCCAAAGGCAGAATACGTCCAGCTTCCACTGCAGCCGACAAGGTCACTGCCTGCAGCAGATACCTTGGGGCTGCACTCAAACCAACCTCAGGAAAGCTCTCCAGCTCTGCTACAGGACATCAGTCAGGGTTTTTTTTTAATTTTAACTTCAATGTGACAGTTTCTCCATCCTTGTTTAGACTGATACATCAGGAAAGGAGGAGCGGGAGGTGCAGAGCTGCTCCATCTACTCCAAAGAATTTCTCTTCCCTAAATACAGCCACCACAAGTGAATTTACCATTGCGAGAATAACTGCAAATTCAGAACCACGCCTATTTTCTTGAACACTCAGTAGATCAGCTGCCTTGAATGACTGACACAATCCCACAGCATTTGCTAAGATGAACTTCTTTCCATGTCAGGGAAGGAGGGCCCACATCTGCCTGCATGCTGTCACCAAGAAGCCCACCCAGAACCGAGCTGGAATGCTCCTAATTGCTTCAGGGGCAAGCCCTGCCACTTGCTGCTCAGTGTGGCACTAACAACATCACCTACTTACTCATATTTTCTCAGGTAATGATACTGATAAATTGATACAGAGAGAGTCAATAAAGTACCAGCATTAAAAATGCAGAGAGCACAATGTTTTGGTAAGAAAACACCTTAATGTGTCCTCACCTGCCAGAGTCCATCTTTTGAAAGCATCTGGCATGCTCTATCACCTCATTTTCTAGCTCTTTTCTTTCCTCTATCTTGGTTTTTTTTTGCAAAAGTCTTGACAGTGGGGGGAGGAGGGGCAAATTTGAAAATATGTAGACAGTTCTCTACTTCTTTCCAGAAATGTTTTGCTCTCTTTAGAGCCAGACATGTCCCAAGACTCAAGTGGCTTTTTGATCCACTGTTGCTTTTGTGTCAAGGTGCTGGGTTTATTTTTGCATGAAGCCTCCCAGCTGACTTCAAAGGGAGGTTGCCCAAAGGCAGGGATTAGGGCTTCATGAACAACACATGCACATTTTGGTCTCCATCAAAAAGCATCCACATTCTCTGACACCACCACCACCACCCCCCCCCACCATTTGACTGTTATGTCAATATTCCCTGCCCACAACTGCCTGTGTTGCCAGAAATCCCGTGGGTCCACAAGGCTCACAGTTGCCCAGAAAGCCATCAGGATCCACCCCAATTCCTGTGTACCCCTACTGCTCACCTCACAGCTGCAGGCCGATCCAACAGAAACGTCCCCAATGTCCAGTTGCTCGTAGCTGAACCAGAGCTGGGGCCCAATGCCCTCAGCTTTGATGTGGAGCGGCAGCCTGGCTTCACGGCCTGGGGAGAGATTTCTGTTTCAGTACAATATTTCCCTCTGTCATCCTGGATTTTCCAGGCTGCCTCCATGCTAGTCCCTGACTCCAGGCTGGAAGGGACCAGCTCTAGATGCTCCTGGAGAAGATACAGGACCCACAGGAGGTACGCCCTTGGGCTGCTGCCTAATTTTTAACCAATCAGTTAAAAGTTTAACCAATTGCAGTTCTGTGTACAGACGAACACAAAAATGAATTTTCAGAAGCTGAGCCCCACATCGCCTGCTGCCTCCCAGCGCCCAAGAGCCACGGCTTTATTTGCATGAATAATTAAGAAAGTTCATTTTAAGCTTAAATATTTTACAAGAGCAAATTTCAGACCACTGCCTAACTGCCAGTTTTGCCAAGTGACCAGTGCTGATCAGTTCTGTAAAGAACCAATCCAGAAGCATCTGCTAAGCCATTAGCGCAGGACCTGCAAAAAAAGCTGAGGCCAGCAAAGTCCCTTTCCAGTGAGGCAGGAGATCCAGCTGCAAAATTCACAGTACTGCAACTGCAGCAAAGCTGCCAGATACTCCCAGCAAGAGGCATGCATGCCACCCGCACATCATGCTCCAAAGGGATTTGTGACCGGCACCCAAATGCATGAACAAGGCAGTGAGAGAAGCCAAGAAGCAGAAATAATTGATCCTCTAGTTAAAGATCATCATTTTCTTCTTTCAACTCTTTGTACCAGGCACCTCGGCTCTGGCACAGTTTCCATCCTGACAATCGAGTGGATCAGCTCTATTTTGTAAGGGATAGGGGCAGGCACGTCGTTTAAATGACCAGCTAGAGGTCCTCTTCCAAGGAGCCAGTGGAAGAGTTCACCTCTCCCCAGGGCTCATCAGGGTTTCTCAAGAACAGGCTCCTCTTGCTAAACACACATCAGTTACCCAGCTGTTTCTTATGACTCCCAGACCAATTATAAGCTTGCACACAAGTAGTTTTCCTGTTTCTCTGCAACAAAAAAGCTTTCCTGCCACAACCCCTAGAAAGCCCTGCAGCAACGTGAGGGACACCCCTATCACCAGTACAAGATCCTCAGAGCCAGGAGCACAGCACTGAGTGAGGAACGCCTGGGAGCATCTTTTCAAATCAACCCTTTCCTTCCACAGCCCCAACAACTGCAGCTGGTGGGCAGGAAGACTTCTTGTTGACACAAGCCCTGTGTAATTACCACAGGGAGCTTTTGCCCAGTAAACCCTGCACAGTTACTGTTTAAAGCTGCTCCATCACATTTGTATCTGTCAGCTTGGAGCAGTCAGGAAAGAAACAAAGCAGCTGGGTCAGTCATTTCTTCACCTTCCAGAATGGGAGCTGGGGATCATGGGCCTCTCGCCTCTTCCTCTCAGATGGGGAAAACCACCACGGTCCCTGGATGGAAGTTAGACAGCCATGCCCCGCTCTTGAAAACCACCCATAGGAGCACCATGCAGAGATGCAGGGGAAGGACAAAGTAACCTGAATCACACAGCTTGCTGTGAGGGGCAAAGCTGGGTAGGGCAATGACAACTGCTCCCAGAAAAAGACTTGACAGCACTTCTGAAAGATGGGATGAACATAAAGCTTGTCTACCAGACTACCTGAACTCTGATTTCCAGGAAGGGTGCTCACCCTGCTGCTCACAGCCAGCCCTGGGCAATGCTACCCATACGCACCATGGACTCAGAGCTACAAGGTGACAACGCCCACACAGGGAGAGAAGCATGTGCTGGCCAGAGGAGGCCCTTTCACAGAGACCCTGTGCTCAGCAGGGCTCAGACACCTTAGGTCTGGCAGCGTCTGGGCAGTGGGAGGTGATCTGGGCCCTGGGAGCACAGTGGTAACTCAGCTCCAACCACCTCAGTAGTCTGATGATGCATCTGCGTAATAAAGACTCATTGTGGAAGGAAATGGGCTACAGGAGCATCGTACTTGTCCATTAAAGCTCTTCTGCTCTGCAGTTCTTTGGCCTTCACAGACACCTCACAGGAGAGCAAATGCTGGCAAAGCCCTGGCAAATTCATGCTTTGATGGTTCTGGGATCAGTGATCCAAGCTTAGAGCCAGGCATCCTGAGGGCTGGTCTTGGACAGAAGGCTACCTGGAAACCACAGGGACAGTGGGCACATGCCAGCACAACCCTGCTGGTCGCTGACCCTTCCTAGCAATTACACAAGAGCAGAGGGAGCTGGAAGACTGTGCCTCACCTTCCCTGTGCCTGACAGAAGACGAAGGAGCCATACCTGAGATGTCGCAGTAGACTGTTTGTTCATAGACTCTGGCTTCTTGGGGTTTAAAGATCACGTTAATTTCAACCGAAGAATTTGGCAAGACATCTCCCTCCTAAAACACAAGACAAATCATGCATCTTCAAATATTACATTTCTTGTTTTCAGCTCCGCACCTGGAGCACTTACTCAGAGCATCAGTGCAGAGAAAGTAGCCAACAACACCTGTCACCAAAATTTTTTAAGAGCATTTGGAATCAGCTGCAAAATAAACTTTCTAAGTCCCCCACCCTTACCAGCACCTGGGAGAAGCATTTGGTTAAATTCAGGCTATAGAGAAGGAACCAAAGTGACTCATACTCCAGCAAATCAGGCAGGATTTCTTCAGAAGTACCAGGCAGTCTAAGGGACCTCTCTCCTCCAAATCTTCCACTGTATCCCTGTGCCACTATGGCTACACAAACGCTTTGACTTAGATCAGAAAAGATTGAGCAAATCAAATGTATTTTTCCATTCTAGGTTGCAAAGGTGCTGCACTGACACCCTGCCCCTGCACAGATACCTAGAAGTACATAATGCACCCTGATACCTCTGAAGGCTGTAAGGACACTTAAGTGCCCTCAATTTATAGCCCTCGCAACAGAGATCAGCTTTAGGCAGCTCTGACCGCCTGCCAGATGCCCGCAGTTCAGAAATGGCTTTTGCAATAAGTTCTCCCAGCCCCATGAGAGAAACCCCGAGTCTTCTTTCTCACCACATCCAACCAGCTGATGTGGGATCTGCCAAGCGACCTTGTCTGGGAGAAGGGGGAGGAGGAGAAGGAGAAGGAAGGGAGCTTCTCATCTATCACTTACCACTGGGTCAATGGTGAAAACATCATTGGAGAAAAGCAGGGAGTCTCCTTGCACTTTCTCCCTCTGCTTCTGGAAGCCGCGGCACAGCCTGCAGGGAGAGACAAACCAAGCAGATCATTTAATAAGCAACATCTTTGCAGTGACCATCAGGTAAGCACAAGGGCAGTGACGCACTCGAGGAGGAACAGCAGCAGCTCAGCAAGGGGCTGACCCTGTGCCATGGGGTCCCAAGGGATCCAACTGCCACTTGCTGCCCTCCGGCACGGCAGGCAGTTTTACTCCACACTTACAAGTTCTGCCTTCCAGCACAGGATCCCAGAACACTCGAAAAGCAGATGAATGTATTCAGCTATCGCAACAACTTGGTGAAATTTAATGGGGTTATATGCATGAAAACAGAGGCCCTGAGAAAGGAAGGGGCATCACCTCTGAATTCAAACACTTCAATCTAGCCTTAAACCACCTTTTCTTTTTCCTTTTTGGCCTTCAACGCAGAGCTTTGATGCAGACGATCTCTCCCACACTTGCTAGTTGTAGCAGAAATCATTCACAACCAAGAGAAGAGAAGAGAAGGGACCACTGCTGCAGCGCAGCTGGCATACTGCTCTCCTCCCTTCCCACGCCTGTCCCCTGGCCGTGACTAACCAGCAGGAGACATCTCTGAGGGAGAACTGGAAGGCTGCATGTGCAGCAGATGGAGGCGCAGCAGTAAGAACCGGATAGCGATCGCTACCCAGCTGAATTCAAACACAGATAGAAAGGAACCGCAGCCATGGAGCTGCACACAGAGCCACGGGCAAATGCTGTCACCAACACCAAAACCCCTCACTTCGGCTCACTCCCAGGCAGTGCAATGGGAAATGTTTCTCCAGGGCTGACAGATGATGCTGTGCATGGGGAGGGCTTCCAGTCACTGAGATGGACAATGCTCAACTCAACCCATCCACAGACAATAATTCCACCTTTACATCCCAGAAAGTCCTGCAGGAGGGAGACAGAGCAAATCCCTGGACAGACCTCATAACAATCCAGGTCATTTTGGGTCACATCCTAGTGCAGAGTCCCACACTGCCTCCTCCCTGCTGCAAGACCTCAAAAGTTTCTCTTAGAGCAGGACAGTCACCCTGGAGCTATGGACATCCCTAAGATTGCAAGTAAGGAAGAACAAAACCTCCTGGTCAGCGTTGAGGACACAAACTGGTGCAAGATCAAATGTAACTAGAAAAAAAACAACAAGGGTCAATGTTGACTGTGGGGAAACCTGGTTGCTCTTGAGGGGAAAGAGGATCACTCAGGGTCCACTCTGAGACATAGGCAGGTAGGAAGAGATGGAAAAGGAATGGCCCGGGGAGGTATCAAGAGAAGTTGAAGAGGTTTTCTTTTAACACACTGAGATTCCACGGAAGCCATGCACTGGGTAATTAAAAATAGAGAGCAGTGGAAAACTCGTTTTGGCCTTCAAGGCATTTCTGACCTAATTACACTGAACGTTATTTGCTCAGAAGCCCTAAAAAAATCATGCAAGTTTAGGACAGTTTCCTAACCATGATGGGTTCAGACTAACTCCTAGAGACCTAAATCCACCCAAGGCTGAGAAGTCACACAAGAATTTCACAAGTTACCCAAGCTTTTGTGTGTAATTTCTAACTCACTCACCCAGCTCTAAGTGTTTCTCTGTGCTGACCTAAATGGCAACTGCAAAGCTTCACCAATGATGCCCTTTGAAGAACCTGCCCCATCTCCCACTACCATGAAGACACGGGCAGCTGAAGCCCAAATGCGCTTCTCAGTTCTGTGCTGTCCTACCTTCCCTACAGAACCCTCCACCTCCAAACTCTCACCAGACTCTAAGGAAGGGCAGAAACACTTCATTCTGCTGGAAACCAGGACCAAAGCACTCTGTCCTGCACCCTGCTGGGAAACCAGTTGCCGCAGTATCAAAGCTGGAGCAGAAGCAACTGCAGTGACTGTCACAATAGTTCTGCTCCCTGAAGCTACATTCCTCAGCCTCATGGACCCTCTGGAGCTCAGGGATCTCCGCACCTCAGTGGTCTCTGCTCCCACAAAACACCAACTTGCTGTCTAGTCATTGCAAACTTTTCTCCCCAAAATATAATCCTTAGCTGGAGCATGGGTGGAACTGGAATGGGAAGTGCTGAGCTCTGTTATCTCGGAGCTCAGTGGCATCCCCTGACACTGTGAATGGTTTACTCGTCCTAAACCTTTCCAAAGCACCGACATCACTCTGAGGCCATACGTCAGTTTTACCCCTGTGCAGAGCATCCAGCTGAAAGGAGTTTTTCAAACAAACCTCAGCTTTTGCTGATCCTCCTGTTCCCGAGGAACAGCAGCCTTCCACTGGAAGTGGGCCGTAATTTCACTTTGATTGCGGAGGACCACAGAGCCGCGGCTTGCCAGAGTAAGGGAAGTCTTCTCAAGCGTCAAGGAGCCCTTCTCCAGCTCAATGCTGGCATCTACAGCCGATCCATAAAGCCTTGTGTGGATATCTTCACCTGGAACAAAGCACAGTGGAGTCTTTGCTCACCTCACTTGCTGATACTAGAACAGAGCAAACCACCAGTAGCAGAAGGAAGTGTTATGGCTCTTTGCAGTATTGACAGTTTCACAGACCAGAACATTTACCACATCCTGATAGCTGCATGTGGACTGCCAGAGGATGTCCTGGACACCACACTAAGCACCCTTTTTCTGGGTAGTTGTAGACATCTAGCCCCAAGGTGACGCTGTGACACTACTGACAGTGAGATTTTTCAGATGTGCCCAGGTGGCCTTTGGGTTGCCATCCCACTCAGGTCACAAGGAATTCTGGATTGAGGTCATTCAGGTGACTGAGGAGTCCCACTTCAGCCAGGCCTCACGTAGAGCCTCATGCAGACCTGCCACTAGGGCTGTGTTTCTCCTGACGCCTTGGTGCTGACAAGCAAAGGTATCTGGGGGCACATGGGCAAACAAGGGAGGTTCAGAGGAACAAGAGAAGCAGCAGCACACGGCAAAAATTAAACCAATATAATGTGCACCTGATCCTGCCTAAGTCACACTGACAGCAGCATGAGGTATTGGGATATGCTGCCACTGGTGAGCCAAGCAAGTCAGCACAGCAAAGCACAGAAAATGCATCCGAACCTCCCAGATTGTGGGCTTGTCCTTAGAGCTTCTGTTTTGTAATAAACAGTCTGCTGTTGGTGTTTCTGACAGAGCCACATGGCTGCTTTTTGTATGCGAATCACAGGGAGTCTGACTTAGTGCAGGACAAAGCAGCCAGGGCTTGCCAGGTGAGGCTGGGTGACATTGCCTGGTGCCCTGCTCTATGCCTGCAATAAGCAGCTTTTAAGAGTGAGTGATTAAATATTTCCATTTCACTTTAGCAATTCATCTCAACAGCATTTAGCTTCTTTGCATGGTTTGAAGCTAGAGAGACAATCCCTCAAGTAATCATTTGCTCTCCGTCTTCAAGTTTATTTCAAAATAACTGCATCATAACTGTTTTGAAGGAAGCTGAGAGTGTGCAGCATGCAGCGCTTACCGGTGTCATAGTGAACAACCAGGGACCTGGAATGATTCCCGGTTTTCCATGGGTGAAACTCCACTGTTACTTGTGTGGCCTCACCAATCCCAAGGTTCCCAATGGAGGGATTGACAGAGAAAGGGCTGCAACACAAACAGAGATATCAGCACTATTGTGGGAGACTTGAGGACTCTATTCCTTTTGCAGTCTAGTTCACTTCAGCTCACTTAGGCAAGCAAGGAACAATCAAACCACAGGCAGCAGAAGCAAACCCCAACATCCAGGATCAGCAACAGAGCTGCTGACTCTCCTTTCTGAAGGGATCTAGCACTTCAGAAGATCCTATGGTATAAAACAACCTCATCTCCTCCATACTCTCCACCCAGCTCTCTGCAGTGAGACTCAGGAGTCTGGCTGCGAGCAATATAGTCAGAGAATGGTTTTTGAAGAGCACAGAGGTGGTGAGAACTGTTTGCACACACAACTTGACCCTGACTGCCTCAGGAACTCTGCCACCTGTAAACCACACCTCAAGAGATGCAAATGTCAAGGCAATACCTGTTCCAATGACATCACAGGCTATAAATCAGACAGGGAGAATGAAAGTGTTTCTTAACGACCAGAGAATAATTATGGTTTAATTTTCAGCATTCATTTTTTACCTTCAAAAAACAGCCTGGCTGAGGCTAGGAAAGGTTCAATTTTATCAGCATTGCAATCAAAGCTGCTCTGAGCAAAGGAAACACCACACAAATCTCAATGAATGCAAACATACACTAGATACTACCCCGTGGAAACAAAAGGAGCAACGCAGGCTGCCCACAACACAGCCCACGCCAGGCATTTGATGAGGGGACCGTGGGAAAACCGTGTGCATGTGACCCCAGAGAATGGGCATGTTTGGCTGGCAGAGGTTTGTAAGCATTTCTGGAGGTACTTATGGCCAGGAGGTTGTAAGCCAGCTACTGGCATATTCCAGCACTCTCCAGGAAATCTGGGAGAGACAAAGCTCTGGAAGAAAAGGACATCAACCTGTGCACAAGGCATTTGCTGCATCTTCTGTAGAGAGGAGGGTGCTGGCCTCTTCTCCCAAGTGACAGGGGACAGGACAAGAGGGAATGGCCTCAAGCTCCACCAGGGGAGATTTAGGCTGGACATTAGGAAAAAATTTTTCACGGAAAGGGTCATTGGGCACTGGAACAGGCTGCCCAGGGAGGTGGTTGATTCACCTTCCCTGGAGGTGTTTAAGGCACGGGTGGATGAGGTGCTAAGGGTCATGGTTTAGTGTTTGATAGGAATGGTTGGACTCGGTGATCCGGTGGGTCTCTTCCAACCTGGTTATTCTATGATTCTGCCTGCGTCCACGTTAGCCCTCTGCTCTCAGGCTGCAGTGCAGTTTTGAAGCCAGTGCCCGCTCAGCTCCACTTTCGAGCTCATTCTGCTTAAGAATATTTGGTCCCAGGGGCCAGACCAACTGTCACACCCTGGGCCCCGGAGCCACACTCTCACATCCAGGCCTGACTCGGGGTGGGGGAAGTGGATTCCTTTAGCCGTGTGGCAATCCAGAGGCTAATAAGATCACTCCCAGGGTAAAAATGAAAAGCACTATTTATTCTGTTTGCAAAACAAAGTTCCTGGACCGCTAAGCGTTATTGTCAGGGCCTCAATGCCAATTACTTTGATTGCCCATCTCCGGTTGCACTTGCTTACACAGACATAGCTGATGACACCGTCTTAAATGTCTCTTTCAGTAGCTCGGAGCTTACCTGCTTCTGAACACGGCATTTGGTCTGCCTGAGCCGAGCTCCCAGAGCTGCTGCTGCCATGCAGCATCTCAGACAGCCCAAAGGCAGCCGAGGTGCCTTCCTATGTTTTCCCTTTCAATCTAACAGAATCAGTCTTGCTGCATGCTGTGTTGGAGACACCACTGCAGCTTGCAGAGTTTTGTCAGGAGGTGCATCATGCTTCAAACACTGTAAGGAACTGCAGAACCCCCATCCTGCCCACTTCCAGCTATGGCAACAGAGCAGCTCCCACGCTCTGGTTCCTTTTGGTTTCTGTTTACTGTTTATCACACAACAGTAGTTTGCACAGAAGAAACAAGCTCTGTTACCTCCGAGTGCTGAGGCGGTAGCGGGCCTCCCGACTACCAACATTGCGAATCAGCAGTGTCTTCCGAGTGCTGTAGTTGACTGGACAGACGGAAAAGTCCAGGTGGGCAGGGAAGTCCAGGATAGCTCGAGCACCAATAGCTCGAATTGGCACAATAAACTCTCCCCTTTCTGTGATGCAGATGAGCTCGTGCAAATAAACCTGCAGGGAAAGAAACAGTCTCAGCACTTGGCATTTGGTACCATTCGCGTAGCGCAGTGGTACTTTCTACCTTAATGACGTTTCATTCCAGCAGCAGGACTTGCACAGGGCTGTGAGCTCACAAGGAAGAAACAACCCCTTCCATCCACCTGCTCTGGAAGCAAGCTGACAGAACCAGACAAAACCGATACTTCGATTCTGAGGCACCAAACCAGAGTCATTTCATGTGGGAGATTACAGCAGTAACAAAACCAGCTTCAATCCCCACTGCAGACTATCAGAGGCACCATTAAGAACCTAGCTGTGCACAGCACTGGATCCTATCCCAGAAATGCAGCAACATCACTGAAGCTTGGCAGGGGATGCTCAGGCTCATTTTCAAAAAGACTTTCTCACGTGCACAATCAACACTCAGGCCCTGGTAATACTGAAAAAGCTGCACGCGGTAACTGTTTTAATGTCAGCAGAGTGTCAGGCACACGCGTATTTCCCACAGCATTACAGGGACAAGGCTCCTCTTCTCTTATTCACATCTGATAAGCAGTCACTTATGAGCTCTGGCTTTCCAAGTGACACCACTGACATTTGAATGAGCACCCACTGAAAAAACATGTCATTTCAGGCTCTTTGCAAACACAGGCTAACAATAATAATTGTCACAGCCACAACAACCTTAACTGCTGTGAGAAAGCCAGATTAAAACATCATTGCCTCAAGGATTGCTGCTGTTGCTAAGCTGAAGCAGACTTGAGCTGGAGACACTGCGTGACAATGCCCAGGCCCAGATGGGTGAAGCTGTGGAGACACAACAACTTGGACTGACAAAGCTATAAAAGCATCCAAAAAACTCGCACGCTCGGCTCTGCCTACCACTAACTCTTTGTGGGAGCCCTGACTTTTCACCAGGCTGCTGAGACACGGACCCTTGAAGACCCATGGTGGTAACTATTTTTGCAATCCTATTCTGAACTCTTGCTTGGGTTTCTATCTTTGTTCCTCACTTTCCTACCACTGCTCATGTTACCTTGCCTTTCATCTTCCACCTTTTTTGCCATAAAGGAAACCCTTTTGATTTACAGCAATTGACCTCGTTTTTATATCGTCTGGGGGATTCCAAACAAAACCCTCCGGGCTTCGGCTTGGGACCCTTACAGCTGCCCAGTACACCAGCAAACTGCCATCCTTTTTGCTACATAACCAGTCCTAAATACTTCTCTCAAGCCCTTGCAGCCGGCAGCTGAAGTCAGATTTACCCGAGGGAAGCACAAACTCAAAGCACGAGAATTCTGTAAATCAACCCCACAGCAGGAGGACTCCAGCCATGATGGAGGAGTTTGTACCTTCATCCCAGTTCATGGGGATAGCCACAGTCCCTGGGGATGATACAACAGCAGAGAGGCAGAGAAAGCTCAAAGGCAGCACTCCTACACCTCCCACAAAGAAAAGCAGGTATTCTGCACACAGGCAACTGCATGCACAGCACAGGAGGCTTTGCAGGCGCTGTGCCCCTCCTGACCGCGCTGCTGATGCACTTCCAGCCGAGCTGCAGCACCCTGGTACTGCAGTGACTCACACTCCACCAAGAACAAGACAAAACTGTATTCAATTTATCCAACATTTCTATTCCACTGTCAGTTCCCCCATGTTCCTCAGCAGAAACCGCCTAGTGTGGCGGAAGCTGTGCAGAGGAGCTCTCACTGGCAGAGCTCCCTACTCCACACACTCACCCGCTCAAGGGTAAGATAAGGGACAAAGTATTGGACATCAGGGCTCTCTGGGGTTGCCTCGCCCTGCTTCTGTTTGTGGCAATGTTCATATGTTGCTCTGCTACCTCTCTAAGCTTGAAGAGCGGCACTTTGCCTTTCCTGGACACCGATTTCTCTCTTCCACCTCAAAAATGAACACTATTTGTTACTAATATATCATATTTTAAAGGCACCAGTGTATTTGGCAAAGCTTGTCTCAGTGAGATGAAGCTCGTGTCACTTGGTTGCTTGCAGAACTCCCTTAAGCCAGCATAATTTTTACCCTAAATATTAATGATGTTCAATCATTTCTCAGTCTCTCCAAAGAAACAGATAATTCCATAAGCATGGGGAGCTAGAGATCACAGGGTACTTTCTCTTTAGTTTACCATATCCACGCTGTTTGAGGGTAGCACAAGTTGCAAAACTAAATCTAAACACCAAATGAAAGATGAGAAAACAGGTATGCCCAAAGAGATCTTGCCCCTGTGGCCTGGTGCAGAAACATCTGCTGGCTCAAAGTTATCCAACAGAGCCATGCTAAGAGGTAGCAGGATGTTGCCTGGTTTTGTTCCCCTGCAATGCTTCCTCCCTTCCACGCCCTGTACTAAATCCTCCTCTGTTAACTGGCCAAGAGAACAGCACTGACCCCTCACGTCACAGCACTGAGATTCAGACACGCAAGGTCCACAGCACTGACAGTCAAACCTCTGAGCAAAAGCAATGCGCATTTGGCATGGAATAGGGGCCTGTAGGCAGAGCAACCCCAATTACGTGCATGAAGACACAGGCACAGCAAGACAGCTGCCCTCAGGCTCTGGGGTGATGTGTCTGCCTACTTATTCCTATACATGCTCTTCCAGGCAGGCATCTCAAAGCCATCAGCAGCACAGCAACCTCCTTGGAGCTAAGGACATGGCCCAGCACTGAGGGATAAAAGCAATCTGAAACATTGAAGAGCCTTCAGACTGCGAGAGCATCATCTTCACAACATGGACAGAGGTTCCCCCAGTTCTGCATCCAGTACCACCCCACTAAAACCAGCGCAGTTCCTCAAAACCAGATGCTCTGTTCCAAAGCCAGCCCTGTAGGTTCATCTTCCACTGAAGGCACAACCCTCCTGGGGCCTCCACTCTCACCTTGTTCTCCTCAGGGATGAAAAGGATGTGGAAAGTTGCAGTCCTGCCAGGTGGTACCTTGTGCCAGGCAAGATCGTGACTGACCAACTTGAAATATGGTGAGATCTCCGTGGTGACCTTCACCAGCCGAGGAACCTGAAGGAAAGACAGGAAACTATAATTTTGCCACTCATGGAAACACAAGAAGAGACCTGGACACACCCTGGCAAAATCCTTCCTCAGCCTCCCTGCCAGAGCACCTTTCACTCCAGAGGTTAGTGTGCAGACCACACAAGGGTGGGCTCAAATCCCTTCTGCCTGGGCAAACAGCTCTAGGGCACAGGCAGACGGGCAACACCTCTCTGGGAAGGAAGCGCCAAGCAGGGAAGACACCAGCCGTACGGAGTTACAGTCACACCATCAACCAGCCCAAAGACCCTGCTTGCTTCTGCCTACACACATCCATGCAGTCACACCTCCAAAGGGGGAATGCGTTCTCTGAAGGTCAAACAGCATCTGTTATCCTGGAGGAAGGAAAAAAGTCCCTTGTAACAGATCGGGCGTGAGTGAGGCAGTCAAGCCGCGGTGCCACACAGCCACGCAGGCGGAGCAGCAAGAGAAGGAGACCACAGACACCATGGCCTTACTGGGAATGAAAGCAAGCTTAAGAAGAGAAAAAGGAAGAACACAGGAAAACAGAGACACGAGTAGATGTCGTACTTGGGGACACGGTCTACTGTCAGACTTAGCAGGGCTAGATCGATGATTGGACTCAATGATCTTAAAGGTCTTTTCCAAGCAAAACCATTCTGGGATGCTGTGATCAAACCTTCATGTCCCAGCACTTACCTTGTCATTGTTTCTCAGAACCACCGCCTTTTCATAGACCTCAGGGGCGACAAAGTTCTGAAATACCAACTCCGCCGGGAAAGGCTGGAAGAAGCTCTTTTGCCGGTCAGCTGCTGAGAACTGGAGACACAAGACAGACAGTGGTGAGTGGTTCAGCTGCTGGGAGGAAGATTCATGAATGAGAATCCAAGACTGGTCTCCATAGAAGTATAGTGTCCTTTGGGAAGCACATTTGCCTGGCTCACTCTGGGGAAACAGGAGCTTCCCCATCCATGTTCTGAGGTGATCAATAATTTCTGGACCACTTTAAGCAGGCTCAGACTAAGAATCTCCTTAGTAGGCATTTCTCCAAGAGGCTTCCTTCTCAAAAAGGCAAAGCAGAGCCTACCTCCAGCTGAGCCCTCTACTGATGTGGTCACACAGCTCCAGAGCACTTCCTGAAACAGCCACAAGCACTCATGGAGCAACTGAAAGTTGCTCCACGGCAGACAACTTTGGGATGATCTTTACTGTGAGACCGAGGCACCAAGCCCCACATGGCCCTCAGTATTTCTTTTGATACAGAGCCTAGAAACCAGCACCCCAGGAAGTAACACTCACGGCAGGGAAAAGAGAGGTGAGGTGAATGCTGGACGGTGGTAAGATTCAGCTCTTTGCACCTAAGCTACGAGTAAGAGTGGGCTTGGCATCTCCTTTTCCATAAACTTTAAATGGATGCTTTATTTTTATTCTATGACCGCTGTTTTCTTTAATGCCACTGCAGAAGCATGCCTGAAGACATACACTAACACCAAGTGTTGACAGAGGCATTCATCAGAAAATTCCTCCCTGCTTTTTCTCCCCACTTGCAGCTGCATTGTTTCCACTCTAAAGGCACAGGTGGGTGCCCTGCTCCTCCACAGAGACCCTGGTCATGCTGAAGCCAGTGGCTGCAGCATGTTGCTAGTTACTTGTGTGCTTGTCTGATGTGTTCCCGAGCTCCTGTGCAGTCCAGGGCAATCCTTAACCAATTGTAACAGGTCTTTCGCTGGCAATTTTCTGCTCAAGAGCCCACCTCAGTCATCGACACGTTTGGACACTGAGCAGTCATGTGAGAAAAGCAGATTTAAACAGATATCTGAGAAACCAGTGATCAGGATAAAGCACATCCACTCCGCTCTGCCCAGGGCGATTCCCCCATAGAGCTGGCAGCATCCCGCAGGCTGCAAACATAACACCCTTCTAAGGCTCCCACACCTTGTTCCAACCCAAAACATTCATGCAATTGGTTTTGTTAAATCTTAAGCAATTATCACAGGGCCTACAGCCTTCAGAGGCTGTGGAGGTTTTTGCAGGCCAAAGGACACAGGGAAATGGAGGCTGTCCTTGAAAAGACTTTGGCTGGGAGAAGGAGAAGCAAAGTAGCAAGAAGAAATACCACAGTGCATTAACAGTTAATCTTAGCCAATAATATTCCTGACCTAGGTGGGGGAACAAGTAGCAAAACCCAATCACTGTAAAGAATACATCGCCTGTTCTCACCAGTTAACATATATAAAGGAGCCATTAAGCTTAAATAAAGGTCTTCTGCTCATCAGGCAGTAGTCCCTGCAGCAATCCCCTCAAGAGGCCAGTGCTACTACCCCTGAGGGAGTCCTGACTCCAGGCATTTCACAGTTTCAGCAGGAGGATGGAAACTAACAGGGTCCTCATGCCCTTGTGTTCTGCCCCCGTCTTCCCCCAGCACTGCGCTTTACCCACTGTAACTGGGATGGGAGCTGACTCCAGCAAGATCCACCACCTTCAGCAAAGGTTATTTCTATCAGCCTAGTGCAGATCAGGACTGCAATGTCCCACTGGCAAAATATGCTTTCTTCTTCCCCTAGCAGAAGGAAACCACTGCCTGCCAGCAGTTTGAAAGGACAACAGAGCCCAGTCACCAAGGTGTCTGGAGGAGCTGGAGGCAAGCCTGTTACAAGCATGCACCTTCTGCAAATGTCACATCAAAAAGCAAAGAGAAGGGCAGGAAAAGTCTACCTTGTGATAAGAGGCTTCACTCATGCCTCGAAGCTGGGTAATCCGGGGCAGCTTCGCCTCCTGAGTACGGGCCGGCCTCTGCTTGGTGGTGAGAGACTTCTCCTTCATGACGGCAGAAGGAGTGGGCTGAAACACAAAACAGCAGCTCAGCAAGAGCTACAGAAATTGGTCCAGAAAGGCTTTACTTGTTCAAATGCCACCGATAGATAAGTTTGGAACCTCTTCTATCTGGGACCAGTCATGTCTCCAAGTCTTCAGCCAGAGTTGGAGCAGCCCACCACACGCCCAGCTCCTGGAGGTCTGGTACAGCTGGAGCAGCACTGGCCAGTGTGCCAGCAGGGCAGCAGATATCACTCACCACCCACAGAGGATGGAAAGAAGTACACTCTCACGCTCCAGCTGGTTCAGCTGAACACCCAGGAAAATTGTCTAACTCGGCTCCAGTGGCACATTCAGGCAAGACTCTGGACTTGCCCTGAAGCAGCTCACAACCCAAACCTCACTGCACCACGAGAGCCACCTCCGACAAGCACAGTGGCACAGATACGGGAGCCCGCGTCCAGCTTCCCAGTGCTGCTGGACAACAGGAGAAGTGGGCAGAGGAGGGACACAGGGGAACTTCGCAGCCCAAACACAGCTCTTACCTGGTCTGTACTGACAGTCAGAGGCTTCTCTGCCCCTCTGCCCCGCTTCCCATCACGAGATGTTGCCACTTCGCTCTGGAATCCATCAGCCCTCTTGGGAAGCCCCACAGGCTCGTGGCTCCTGCCAGTGGCCATGACTCAGTCACCTGGAAAAAGCAACAACAGGACTTTGAAAATCTAGAATCTCATTTGTGGCAGATAGGATACCCCTGTGCCTCCAGGCTTTGGCATCCTTCCTATGTGAACAGGGGGCCTCCCCACCCTGTTTCATGAGCAGACCACGTTAAAGCTGCAGAGCTGAGATTCATAGAAGTAAAACCCTGAGTTATTTCCCCACTTCAGCCAAGCAGCAAGGCTGGACAACCTGTGACAAGTGATCTGTGCGCTCCTGAAGCAGTCTGAGATGTTCCCACTCCGCACGGGACACGGTTTGGGACACACAAAGCAGCTCCACCGTCAGTGGGCTACTGCCCTCGTCCCCTGGCGACGGGGACTCCTAGCCTGCCCCGACCCACCCGGCATCGTGAGGTCACAGAGAGGGAAGCAGCCTGTGCAATGTGATGTCAGACACGGAGGGGTGCTCAGCGCCCACCAGGTCCCCGCAGAGGGGTGGTGCCTGCCCGCAGCCCCCCTGATCCAGAGCAGTGTCTGTCAGCTCAGGGGAGGGGAGGGAGACTGCAAACATGTCCCGAGAGCCCAGGCCTCCCAAAAGGCTGCTAATGCCCACACAGCTCCGGCAGGGAGTTCCCATCCACCTACTGCAAATTGTGAAATAACTCTCTCCAAGAAGATGACATCTGTTCATCTTCCCCACACCTCCCTTAGGTCAGAACCGCTCATGAGTCAAATAGGTAAACTGAGGCACACATCTTACGAAGCACCATTATTTCTTCATTTATTCGTGATTGCAATTGCAGGAGCAGCTCCCTCTGGGAAGCAGGAAAGTCCTCAACCTTTATGGAAAACTGAAGAAGTTTATAGACCGTATCTTTTCAGGGCAACACCACCCTCTCCCCAAATTTACAGCCTATCACAAAGCTATTACAAGGCAGTTACTCGGCTGCTTTTAATATATTAGATTTCTCTACCCAATCTGTTCTATATAATTTCTTAAATTCCTAAGCATATCTTGTACTGTGCCAGAAAGGTACCAGGAGATAACATTTCTCTTCTCCAAAATACTTTCTCAGCCACTTCTTGGTGAAAAACAGCTCATGCAATCATATTTTGCAGGAATATTACAAGTTCAGTTCAGCAAGGCCCTCCATCTTAATGCTAAAACTTCCATTTTGTAAAAACACAAGTAGCCGAACTCTCGCACGTACCAAGGCCCTGAAGTCTCTTTTTGATTGCCCTTGGGCTGTGCGTTGCAGCTCCGTGAGATCCCACATGGACGAGCAGGAATGGGCAATAGCACAGGGCTGTACGAGGCTAGGAACATCCTAGGGATGCCCCTAACCTGGGACCCAGGGCGGCAGCAGACTTCCCGAAGGGGAGGGTCTGTCTGCCATATCAGACCCTCTGTTCCGCTCGGAATGGAGTCCTCTGCAACTATAACCTGTCTTTTCTTCCCCACAGAGGTGGCTATAATATGGAGGTAGGGGCTGTCTGACCGTGGCCACATCTCTGGGGTAGATGAGCTGCCATCCACATCTATTGCCTGACCTTCCATCTCCAGAGCCTCCCAGCTGCTGTGCAGAGGCAGCTGGGAAAGCGAGGCGGGCAAGGAGGGGCTCGCCCTGCCCCCCTGACTGGGCACTGGCCCCCACTCACTCCTTAGTGAGGGGGAGGGTGTAGGATCCTCTTCATCCTGGCTTTGTGTTGGGGGCTGCTCCTCTTGGTGTCCTGGGGAGGGCAGAGCAGGGCTCCATGGCCCGTCCCTCAGATTCCCTGGTTCTAAAACTATCTCCTTCCTCAGGCTGCTCTGCCACCAGCACCTCATCCTGTTGCCATCTCTCTCCCAGCCGCTCTGTCTGCTGCTGTCACTTCTCAGGGACAGGCTCTGGCATTCCCTGCAGCCTGGGACCTGGGTGGCTGCACTCAGTGTGGTGAGCACAGAGGATGCAGCTCTCTGCCGGGTGGATGCTCCAGCCCAGCTCCTTCTGAGTGGGCGACGATTCCCCCTAGACTCACTCCCTGGCTGTACGGTGAAGCCACCCACCCTGCACCTCCTCTCCTGGCTGAGCCAACACCACAGGGTTGTAGCCAGCACTAATGATCTGCACCCTGAGCGTCCAAAGGGCCTCTTGAGCACAAACACAGGCTTATGGTCCTCTACAACCAAGAGTCACCAGTGGAAGGGCTGTGTTTATACACACAGGCTCAGCTTCTGAAGATGCACACTGACTTTGTTTCTCTTCTGCCTGGAGCAAAGCGAGTCACGTTCCAGTTGAAATCAAATAATCCCAGAAAATCTGTGAAACTTTAGACTTTCTGGAAGAGTTCTGGAATATCCACAAAGGCAAATAAAGAGATTTTGAGAAGCATTTCAGTACTCATATGAAAATGATTTGGGGGAAATACACACAATGCAAACCACTCTAGGGAATATGAGTCTTCCAGCAAATAATTCTTTCAGTTTTGCATTTCTTGGATAAAAGACTACAAAAATAGGAAAGTATTATAATGCCATTTGAAGGTTATTCGTTCTGACTGAGAGGGGTCGCAATGCACTGACAGGTTAGGTAAGTGCTATGTGGTCTGTTCACAAGCAGAGAACGGAGCAGAGGCTTCTACATTTCTGTTATGTACATTCATGCCTCTTTCTTTTCCCTCCATGTGTTACTATTCAGCTACCTAACCAGCAACCCACTTGGTTCTCCCCTCAAAAATAGCAATATAAATAGGGAATAATCATAGTGAAATCACTAACTTAAGCCAGTTTAAGCAGAGAATCAGGCCTCAAAAAATATTAGTGAGTTTTGAATTTGCTTTTCCAGTCACAAGGCAAATTCAAAGGTCATGCAATGTACTGTTGGATCAGAGGAGTCTGAAAGCCTCTTTTCATTGCAAGTAAGTAATATGCAGAAAAATCAGACCCCAGCATCCTCACAAAAAGGAAGAGTGTCTTGATGTGGCCTTATAAGAATCTTCCTGTCCAGCTACAGAGCTCTCACACACATTAAACCAGAAGTGTTAACAAAATGGGGTGTGTTCATAGTGAATTTGTTGCAAGCAAACAACATCCGAACGTGAAAGTGAGCCAAGAATTCTTTGGTGGCCCATGTGAAATGAGCTCTTAGTTTCATTCTGTTTTCTAAGTTGATACGTGTCCACATTAATGACATGCAACATATTCATGCAGAAAGGGGTGTAGGCTCACAGTTGCAGGATTTTTCTTTTTCTTTTGGTTACAATTTTGAAAACCAGTTCAGTTTGGCAAAAAACAATCCATTCTGTATAAAAATCTGTTTAGCAGAAGTGGATTTCTTTCACAGAAAAACCTGTGACTCTCACATAGACCAACTATGTATCACAAAGCGACCTTCATCACTAGGCTAACTGGTCTTTAATCCTAATTTACTAGGAAGCTAGAAGTTTTAAACAGTATTTGGGAGATAACTGAAGCTAAATAATGACATGCTTCCTAGATTAGACCATGCATGGTCTTTCTGCCAAGTGCCTTATCTAAAATAATGATTCTTTTGGAGGGAAAGACAATACATCACGGTTTTTAGTTTCTAATTTGCTGTTTGTCTCATTCCTTCCTGTGCACTAAATAATGGAGACTTCATCTCTTCTGTACTGAAAGGAGAAAACCTTGCAACTTTAAATCTCACTTCTGTTCCCAAATTTCATTTTTAAGCAGTCTGAACATCAGAGCTTTCACTTCTGGTGACACTGCCTGAAAAAGGAGGCTATTCCACAATAGAGGGGCAAGGAACTTTTACTGTGATTCTGCTTGAATCTGTTCCACCTTGCAGACAACATTTACAGTTCTTCAGTTACACAAATGAGTGGGTGAGGATGACCTGTTGCCTTGTGACTAGAGAAGGAAATCAGATCTTGATGGCTCTGCCTACTAGAGAAGATGACAAAATAGAGCAACAGCTCATATAGAAAAGACCCTTTATCCAAGGTTTTGAAGAGAGTGAGTTGTAAAACACAGCCTGTCCCCAGCATTTCCTGACTTATTGGAGGTGATAGTTTCCTGCACAGAGCTTCCCTGCCCTCTTCTCTATTCTGGACAACCAAAGTCTTTCCCTGCAGTGTACATACATCACTTAATTCTGCATTCTCAACCCTTCTGGAATTTGGGTCATGATACCTATTGACAGAAAGGACTTTAGAGGACACAGCTGGGAGAAAGATTGCAAGAAGCAGAGGTAAGCTGCCTTTCAAGTGTAACCAGAGTTCTTACGACGTAACTAAAAGTCTGCTCTGGCTCCCAAAACTCATGAAACACTTCATCCTCACAGTGTTGAGACATGACACACATTAGCCAAGGTCTCATTTAATCAGCTTAGGGACCTGAATAATGCTGACAGTAAAAACAGCTCATGGCAGTCTGCTCTCCAGAGTTTTAGCTTTCTAAGCAAACCAGAAAAGTTCTTCCCCAAAACCTCATAATCTGGCAGGAAGGATTGATCAAACACACAATTTTAAAACTGTACTTCTCAGTGGTAAGTGCAGCAGTTTTAGTCCCTTCATTTCAATGGACACCTCTTCAGGATATTCTAGGTCATTCAGAATTTACCTTCAATGCCTCTAGGGCCAGCAGAGCAGGAGCCTCACCAGCCACTGAGTAAGGTAAGCAGGATAGGAGAGGTTCAACCAAGAGTCCTAGTCACCAGTAAGCTCCTAGTGATGAATCAGGTTTAAGGAGAAGCCAGGAGCAAGTACAACCTAGAATTAATTTTTCTGGTGGCAAACATGGTCAGACATAGCCCAGTGACGGCAGATGGGTCCATAGTGACAATGCAGAATTGAGGCCAACCCAGGCAGTCAGTGGATGGTTCAGGGTCCACATCAGAGAGATCCACGGCTGAGCTACAAACCACTGATGCTACAGCAGAGCTTGAACTAGAAGCAAGGTCTCAAGACTGAGTTTAAATCCCACAGACAGGGTGGAGGCCTCAGGTGAGGCTGGTCAGGGCCATTAAGGCTATTAGTGCTCTCTGGCCTCTCACACCCTCCCAACTCACACTCATATTTCTTCCTTTTTATTTCTCTGGTTTTCTTCTTTTTCTTTGCGAGGGGAGTGTACAGTGCTTATGGAGGGACATTGTTCTGGTAAGACCTTCTCAAACAGGTGCGTGGATCTTGCATTGAGAAATGAAAGGGGCCAAAATTAGACACTAGCTGATCTCCACAGGGAATAGTCTCAGTGGTGGTGGCCTGACACCATCACACTTTGCTCCTGGGGCTCAAGGGCTGGAGTCAGAGCTAGTCAGTGGAGTAGAACAGAGCCTTTGAGGAAATCCAGGCCCAGGCTTTTGGATATCTTGGTTCAAGAACAGAACAGAGTCTTCTGAGCATCAGCTGTGGCATTGCTGAGTTACTCTGTTCAGTAAGCAGGCTACAGTCTGCTTCATCAACAACAGTTCCCCAGGGTCAATCTGTCCAAGGCAGCCTGCTTGGTTTTGCTGCAGCATCACTGTCGTGTGGGGTGGTGGAAGGAAGCAAGTGAGGTTCAATGGTGCGAAAGGAGCACCACAGCAAAGCCCTTCTCAGCTTGTGTGAGAAACACCTTAAAATTTTGTGGGGTTAGCATATTGATCACACGTTACTATGCAATTTGTACGCTAAATGCAACACAACAAGCTTTCACACTGTGCCAGAGCAGAAGTCAAGTATGCACATCTGCACAAGCTCGTGTTTCTTCAGCAGTGACAAGTAGGGGCTGTGCGTATGTGCTGAAGAGCAAAGGTGACTGTAGTAGGGTTTGTTTACCAAACAGGCCATGGAAGTAGCATAACCAAGACCCAGTGAATCCTCATGGAATTAGGGCCCTAATTCCTTTATGCTTTTTTGAGGACACCAAATATTAACAAATTATGCGAGATGACAGCAGCACCATTCTTAATCAGTGAGTATTCCCACTGTGTTTTTCTATTCTTGCAGATAAATTTTGTCTAGGATGTTACCCGTGCCTTAATTGACTCATGTATTTCCCTCTGGAACAAAATACTTCATTAACATTCTGCATTCTTAAAAACTCCAAAATGAACATCTAGGTGTTTTAAAGCTGATCCCTAAACCAAAACAGACAGACCACAAAGGCAGGACATTTGTAACCAGGGTTTTCCTACACAGTGCAATCCATCCTTCCCAAGGAAAGCTCGCTGGCTGGCTTAGTACAGCTGTGCCAGCCAGCCCTGGGGAAGGAACACAAGTAGAATCATACTAGCGTGGCAACCTCTTACTAAGCTCTTTGCATACCTCTGCAGGATGCCGTTTAGATAGCCAGCATTTGTCTTTAGCTCATAAACTTAGATCTTGGGAAGAAATGCTTTCCTGTGAGGGTGGGGAGACACTGGCCCAGGTTGCCCAGAGCAGTGGTGGCTGCCCCATCCCTGGAGGGGTTCAAGGCCAGGTTGGATGGGGCTTTGAGCCCCCTGATCCAGTGGGAGGTGTCCCTCACCATAGCAGGGGGTTGCTACTGGATGAGCTTTAATGTCCTTTACAACACAATCCATTTTATGATAGTTCTGTGATAAAGGTACAACTCCAGCCTCAGGAGATTCCTCTGTAGTCACACAGGCTGTGGTTATAGTACCAAATGGAACAGGGTGAGTCAAAGGGTTCGAGCTCTGGTGGTTACGGTCAATACCATGCCAGTCTTTGCTGTCTCCCATGCACAGTTGTGGTCTATGCTCCCTAGCAGTCTTCAGAGCAACATCTAGACCCAGTTCTGGGATAAACAAGTTCCAGGGCTTATGGGTAAGATAGGAAAGAGGGCACCAGCGTGGTTTCTTTACCTTACACTGTCCAGGAGACTTTACATCCTCAGAAATTCCCAGTACACATTCATGGTACGTCCCAAGGCATGCAGCATCTTTGTACTCATAACATGAAACCACCATTTTGATGGGCTACAATACAGTTCTTGCGCTATTTCCAGCATCTTGAACTGAGAAAAAACAAGAATGAGAAAACTAATAACTGTGTGTTAAGAGTCACACAAACAGTGCAGAAAACACAGCTACGTGAATGTAGCCAGCCTGCATCCTTTGGCATCTGGATGAGAAAGCTGTCCACGATTTATTTAGCAAGGAAGAACAGGCCCAAAATCCAGGAGTTTACACTCATACATATACTGAACCTACAGCCTGGTACTATAGCAAGGTATTCAGGACCCCAAATCAACAGATAAGATTCTGTCCACATGTCCAGCCCCTGTGTTGCTATCCCATGGCTTAGGGAAACAGGCTTAGTCAAACAGTAAATATAAATATATATATGTGTGTGTGTATTTACACTGACGGCATATGTTCGTATCTAAAAATGCACTCAGACTATCCAACCTGTAGTTGTCAACATTCTTACTACAAATGTATGACTAACAAATCCCCACGCAGACATCCCAGACTCATATGATGATACTGAAATCGCATTAGGAGCAGCTTAACACATTGACAAGAACCACAAGGAGAGCAATGTTCTTTGCACATGTAAAACCAGAATGTATGTGGGATGAAAGAAGGGGAGGGGAATAAAAGAACTTTTTGAATGCATATGAACCCACTAATAATAGTAGTATTACTTCACAGGAAAGAATACTTATGATATCAGAAACCACCAAGACATCTGTTTATTTTAATCTTAAAGAAGATCTTCCCTAAAGGACATGCAATTGTGTTGCAAGGACTCCCAGACCAACTTCAGTGGCAGCAAGATACGGTTACTCAACCACAGATCGCCTGCAGACAGTGAATCAGACTGCAGAGATTCCCAGTCAGCAATCCAAAGAGCGATGAGCATCAGATCCACTGGCTACAGTCAAACCGTGCATATGGGAAACATTCTGGGTCTCCGAGGACTCGATATGTCTGGGCTGTGACCTAGACAGAGTGCGGAGCCGTGCATACTAATTCTGATGCCAGAATCTTTGTTGCTAATGCTAAATGAGGATAAATGCATGGTAATTGTAGATTATATGGCTGCAAGCTGGTGATAACTGCCACCCGCACAGATCTATGCTCTGCTGTAGTCTGAAGTGCTCAGATACATTTAGAGTGATCAGAGGGGATCCAGCAGGGCATAGTCCCACTCAATCTTATGGTACATTAATATCCACATGTCTCTAATCTGTTCATTCATCTAGCAAAAGGCAAAAATAGGACAGTTTATTCCTAGTATGACTTGAATTCAGTCCGGTCATTCCATGAATGAATTTAGCCCTGACCTGCAACAGACACTGGTGCAAACACTCCCTTCAGATACTTAGACAGAACTTCCGTTAAAGCCCTCACATCACTGGTATTTAATAAAACAGCTGGTAACAGAAAGATTTTAAATCCTTGTCTTTTAGGCAGAAAGTCAGTCCTTAAACTATAAATCTGCCTGTGCTGGCAGTGAATAGTTTTCATGGCCACATGGCCAGGTTAAGTGAAAACTGTGCAGCTCTGAATGTGCAAAACTTGTATGGCACTTGTAGGACAACGACTTAGTGCTTCACACACACAGTGATGACAAGCTGTAGCCAGAAGGCACTTTCTCTGTACAGGATGTTACAAAAACATCTTTCTTGTGATCCTAAACAAGAGAATAGTTTAAAAAGAGAGATGCTACTAGCAGCATCAATTATTGTTCCTCCTTCACTCCCTGGACATTTAGAAATAACTGTGGTCAAGCCTGTGCTCCGAGGCAGACTGATAGAACGCAGTCAGACTCCCGCTCTGGTGCCTAGCACAGCTCCACTGGCAGCTGTGGATAGAAAAGGAAGAAAATCTTAAGAAAGTTTTGCTGATTTATGCACGAACTGGAATAGGAAGTAAATATTTAATGGGTAAAGATAGAGAAGAGATGCAATGCTTTGGTCACTGCTGTTCTGTTCTGCTGTTATTGCACTTTCATTTTACAAAACAGTTATTTAAAATAAAACCCACTGAAAGGATTATAATTTGGGGTTTGTTCTTTGAAAATTGTGAAAATTTACTTTGGAAAGAAGAGACAAAACAGATGAAAGAACACACCACAGATATTAGTCACATTGGTTAATACTATGGCTATGAGCATGACACAGGAGAGTCTGTGATCTCCAGGCTAAGTTCATTAGCTTTGATGTCTCCCGAGGGCAAATAAGCAGAACAAGGCCCACCGTTGATATAACTTGAATTCAGGATGTTAATCTGTTGGATTCTGGAAATACATATATTTTTGCATGAGACGATGCACGCACCACAGTCAGCTGTGGTGCCATGTGCAAGATTAAAGTTTGCAAAAAAGTACTTTTTAATTAAAAATGTATTGCCAATATCCTCAGAATTTCCCAGTGGAGAACACTAGACAAATACAGTCATAGGTTTCTGGCAAATGCCTGAGAATTTACATATCCCTTTTGAATTAGCCAGCATCCAGGATTCACATTATTTTACACAGAGGATTTTTTTTGTCCAATATTTCTTATATTTACAGCACTTCAAAACACCCTGTACTGTGCACAGAGAGAGCAAGGCCACACAAACAGCAGGTGTTCTCTTGGCCCCTTCATATACCTTCAGTTTCCTCTTGTGCAGGAGGAATCCAGCCAGGTTTATGCTTTCTATAGGCCACGGTTTTTCCATTTGGTCAGCTTAAATATGCAGCTGAGGTGTTTGTTTCTTTGACTGTTTTTCAGAAGCATGCAGAACCTGAGCTCAAAAGATGGACAGTTGCATGGTTTTGAATACTAAAGTCTTATTAATCTATACCTGTCAGGTAGCTGTTGACTCCCTACAATCTCTTTTTGTACTCTAAGATCTCCACTTCATTCTTGTAGCTTGGTGTTTTAAGTTAACAGATTAAGTTAACAGATATGAGATGCTACTGTGATGAAGGCAACCAACCCAAGGAACCATGAGTGGTTATAAACTGGAGAGGAGCAGATTTAGACTAGACATAAGGAGGAGTTTCTTCATGATGAGAGTGGTGAGGTCCTGGAAGAGGTTGCCCCAGGAAGCTGTGGCAGGAGTGAAAAGACTACACACTGGGCTGAGAGTGTTCTGTGTTTTTCTATTTCATCAAAGATGTAGTAACATTTTCGTTTGCTGAAATAATCTAGAAGATCAAAACCCTCACTGAATTCACAGATCTATGACAGATGAGCTGCTGGGACAGCACTGAACTCTGACACCAAAGACTTGCAATCACATCATTAAAACTGAAGAAGAAGCTGTTATGGGGCAAACCAGTCCATTGCATAATATCCTAAGAAAGAGCTATTCATTATCTTGGAATTTAGAATCACCTGAAATAAAGGTATTTGTGCTGAAAACATTCAGACATGTAACTATGTTACAGCATTTTTTAGAAGCAACATCAGCTCATTGATCCTATCCTTATTTTCATTGATAAAACCCGTCAAATTTACTATGAAAGCCAAAAAGCCTTGTGTTGTAAGGACAAGAGTCATGGTACATGCAGTGAAAGCTTGGGAATGAGGGGGATTTGGACTTAGTGGGGAAAAATGTCAAGAGACAAAAACTGACAATGAAGTGTTGGATAAGAAATGGCACGAGAAGAAGATAGCGGGGGACAAGGGGAGGAAACTGTAAGGAAATATCTCCACATAAACTTTATAGAAGGTTTTAACTCGCAGAAAATGTGAAGCATAAATGAGCACAGCTCCTCTGACTTCAGGGACCTCCTGACACACTACCTGGATTTCATAAATGAAAATGAGGTAAAATGACATGAAATCCTGGCTTCACTCACATCAGTAGAAGTTTTTACATTATCTTCTCCTTGGAGCAGGACTTTTAAGTTTCTTGGTTTTGCATTCACCAGGAGAAAGGGAAATCTGGCAGCAGAATGAACGGCCTGAGTACCCCATAGCCAGATAAATCATCTACGTCCTTTAAAGAATTGACAGATAAGCTTATTCCCAGTGGAGAGGACATGTTGGAATAGAGTTAATAAGCACAAGATTTTAGTCGTTGCTTAAGCAGGTAATAAACCCTCTGGGACTTGTTGAAGATGTTGCCATCATCTGCAGAGGCTGTTCAGGATGTTGCTTTGTGAAGAAACATGGTCTGTTCTGAGGGTTATATCTACCAAGTGTGAAAACAAGCAGAGGCATACTGTAAAGAAAATGTGGTTGTTGAATGTATATCCAGCGTAGCAGGTAAGTTGTTATGGCTGTCACTGTTACTGCTTTTTAGTTTGGATTCCACTAACTAATTGGATTATAGCTAGATGAATCGTGTTTCTTTGTTCATGTTGCAGTTGAATCTCCCAGGTGCCACGTCCTACAGCCAAGCTCGTTTGGCATGTCAAGATTTGTTACCAAATCTTATAATCATTCTAGGCTGGTAAATAGTTTCCTTTCCAATCTATATTCGGGAATTACTGCAGAGAATTCAAAGACAATGGAGAGATGGGGTAAGGAAAGCAGATGGCAGTTAGTTTTGTGTTAAATAAGAATGTGTTTTGAATGGTATAAGAATAGATGGTCTTCAGATGCAGCTTTAGAAATTGCAATATCAGTAGAAAAATAACCTCTTAAATGTTATTTTCCCTCCAGAAAAGTGAGCATTCATGCTGGCTCCTTCATTTCATTCCTTCTCCTGACTTCCAAGCTGAAATGTCAGCTCAAACTCTGTTTACAGTCCCTCACTTTAGACTTTGCTATGTCACTGTTGAAGTAACATTTGATTTTCCATTTCAACAGCTCAAAGAGAAACAACTCCAAACTTTGGATATACAAGATACAGGGATTAAAACTGTAGACTGCTTACATGTCTCCCAGTTGTTTTGTCTGAAACAAAAGGGTTGGTTGGGTCCATAATTCTGTTGTGTGTAATATCTAAGCTATAAAGTAACACTGAGACTGGACCATACTCAGAAAAGTTAATCAAGGATGTTTCCCTGTAGGATATTTACCTGAAATCATGTCACTGCCCTTCCCTGCTCTACTTCTTTCTGACTATGGTATAAGTCACTTAGTGAGGCTACAGCATCAAAAGAAACATTTTGTAGCTTCTCTGCACAAAAACTCTAGGTGTATACATTCATCTTCTACCGCAATATTTTTAAAAGTTTACAACCTCCTCCTAGTTTTTGTGCTGGCAGCCGTGCTCTAAAGCAAATAAAAGAAATCATCTGGGTTAAAGAGCATCTTTGATAGCTTTTATCTAAAGTCTGGTCACTTCCCCGATCCACTTCCCTCATAACCTGCAGCAAAGGCACATCTGAGAGGTGGAGTTAGTCTGGTGGTCCTAAGATATTAGGACGTATGCGGAGCAACTCTCAGCTTATAGTGAGATGGAGTTAGTCTTGTCCTGTGACTCTCAGTGTACTTGTCTAAGTCGGGATGGCATCAAGAAAACTGTAAAACATCTGTATCAACTGGTAAGCCAATGGCTTTTAATTTAGACTCCAGGCTGTACTGATAATGCTGAACAGGGAGGACCAGGAACTAATACCTAGTTCTAACACCAGATTTTACTTACCAGCTCACACCCGCACTCCCTGCAGCTGGCCTTTTGTAGAGCAAACTTATCTTAGAGCCTGTTGAAGTGGTTGAAATGAGAGTCCAAAAGAAACTGAACACAAAAGCATTATGGACAACCAGGAGTCCTACTTGAATTTTTCTCCCTTATTTCCTGGACCTCTTTTATTTGTCAGGACAGACCTGCTGACAGTGTACTCATGATACTCGTATGATTTCAGGTGTTACTGAAACAAATCAGTAGCCAGCTCTTCTTAGTGAATCATTAGACACCATACCTTGTCACATTCGTAGCAACAGTACCTAAACTAACATTTCCTGTAATCAGAATGGCTCTCATTACACTTTCTGGAAAGTATGGCACTAAAGGTCGACCTTTACTTGTCAAGCCATTCCCAAAGAAACACATGAAGGTGTTTATTGGAGCTGAGGTCAATTAAAGGGAAGCTCAAGCTTCTAAAACAGCTAAAGCATTAGGACCGAGTCTCTGAAATATGCCAGTGCAGAGTAGTTTAAAAATAAACAAGTACTCAAAAAAATTAAAATACCCATGTTTCTCATAGCAACACTAAATTACAGCAATGACTATGCACTAACGAGAACCGCTAAAGCAGCATTTCATCATTCTTGTAGATTTTACCACAAAGGATGGCCACTACACAATCAAGACCATTTTGTTTTCCACTAAGGGCCACACTCTTGACTCTTTGGATTGTGTCTTGGGAGCAAGCATTCCACTGGCAAGAATTAAAGCATCCTTCCTGAGTTTCGTTTGCCTGCTAGTAAGGTGGCGGTGAAAGCCCTGCAGGGTTGGGATGTAAAGGCACTTAAGGGGTTAGCCCCTGAATTTGGACTCGAGATTTGAGTCCCCAGCTTTGGCATATTATGAGGATTTTGGGGTCACAGTCTCCAGTTTCAGCATATAATCATGATTTTGTTTCAGTTTGCCTGTGATTCATAACTGTCTGTGTGATTGTGTGAGCAGTCAAGAGTTCCAATTTGTTTAAGTTTGGGAAACTGACTTTGGCATCATTTGTTTTGTCTAATGTCTTGACACTGCAGGGGTAATTGCAATTTATTTTGGTTGGTCTGTCCATAATTGACTGCTTATAATATGGGTGTGGCATCATTGCAGAGAAATCCCTTTTGGTGTGTGTTTTAATGCATTGGAGACAACTCAGCGGACCTCCAAATCAGGTGGTAGCTAGAGAAAATCTTATTCAGTATTTCAATACGACTTTAGATTCTAATACTTTGCTGTAGATGATGGTCTTGTGAAGGGAACAGAAGTGGCATGAGGCAATATATGCTGATACGGTTTTCACTTTGCAGAATCGCCCAGAGCGGCCAAAAGAATGGGATCTTAGCACCTGGTAATCCCTTTCTCTTAGCCTTGGAAAAAGATAAGGGAAAGACTTTGAAAAGATATTGCTCTGCTTGTAGTATTGGACAAAGATGTTTGGAAGATTATGAACAACAAAAAAGGTGGTGGACCTGAGGACAAAACTGATTTATTGATCGTTTCTGGACACCACTTTAGAGGGTCTCACAATGAGGGATGAGAAGTAGATGAATGAGAGAATGACGCTCAGGGTGGCTGATCATTAATGGGAGCAGAAGGCTTCAGTCCGACAGCGGGACGACTGAGAGGTAAACAAGGAGAAGTTATACAAACTCCCTTATATCAGGCTGTGGGAAATGAAGAACAAGTGATTAGAAAAGTCCCTTTTCTTATTACTGACGTGAACAATTGGAAGTTAACAGTGGGAAATTATAGAAATAATCCAGATCGGACAGTTAGCGCTTTTGAGATAATGATTAAAATGCAAGACCCTGACTGGGAAGACATTATGGTGATTAAGCAAGTAATGTTTGATGGTACAGAGAAGGAGTGGATTCATAAAGCAGGCATTGGGAGTTTTATGGGGAATAGTGGCTCCGTTGTTTTACAAGGAGCTGAGCATGAGACTCAGGAAAATTACTGGATGTTGCTTGAGTGGCATAGAGAAATAGGGAGAGAAAGAGATTATTAGCAGTGCTGGAAGGGAATGCTTGTGGAAAAGGAGGATATAGGGGAGGATACAGGAGAAGAGGCCAAGGCTCAAATAAGATTTGGGCAACAGGAAACCGAGGTCTATATATCAGAATCCAAATATATCAAACGACAGCTTTGTTATTACAGGATGTCAGCTTTCAAGGAAAAGTAATCCCTTGAGAGGCTGAAGATGCTGTGGTCCTGGCAGTGCGGGCTAGAGAGACAGCTGGAAGGTCCAAGTAAACAGAAACTGTAAGGAGGCGATTTGAGACCAGGATTGGTCCCAATAAGAATTAAAAAATATCCTACAAAACTGGAAGCTAGCTTGGGTTAGCATCAGTAATTCAGAAATTCTTGAAATAGAAGTTGTTAGTGGAATGCGAATCACAATAGAATACTCTGATTGTACCAGTTAAAAGGCAAATGGTAAGGGTTACCATTTAGTATAGGATACATCCAATGGTTGTGAATCCATACACTCTTTTAACAGGTTTAACTGAAACACAGGGTTGGTTTACACTGCTAGACTTCTAAGATGCCTTTTTCTGCACTTCCCTTGAAAAGGGAAGCAAAGAGCTTTTTGCTTTTGAATGGGAAATCCCCGAAACTGGCAGAAAACCTCAGTATACATGGACTGTTCTACTCCAAGGCTTTAAAAACAGTACAATTTTGGGGAATCAATTAGCTGAAAAACTAGAAACATGGAAAAAAATAAAAAGATGGAGGAACAGTATTACAATATGTGGATGATATCCTCATTGCCTCAACTGCTAGAGAGGATTGTTGCAACTGATCATAAGTCTTAAACTTTTTGGGTCTAAGTGGATACAGAGTTCCTAGAGAGAAAGCTCTGCTGCACGATCAACTGTGACTTAGCTTGGATCTGAGAACAAGAACAGTGGCAATTGGGAACAGAAAGAAAGGAAGCTATTTATCAACTCCCAAAGCCCCGTACATTCCACGAGTTGAGAGCCTTTCTTGGGACAGTGGACAGTGTTGGCTTTGGATTTCAAATTATAGACTGTTAGTAAAGCCTTGGTACAAGGCATTAAAGATATCTCCCCCTGAGCATTTGGACTGGACTGATAACAGCAGAGCAGCCTACAAATATTTAAAATTGCCTCTAATTAAAGTACCAGCACTCAGGCTACTGGACTTAATAAAGCCTTTTGAGCTTTCTCACGCATAAAAGACGTGGGGCGGCCCTGGGAGTACTATCTCAGTTTCTGGGAGAAGAGTGACACGTAATGTCCTGTGTCTCAAAAGAACTGGATAACGTCAGCCAAGGATGGCTGGGCTGCCTAAAAGCAGTTGCCACTACAGTTATGTCGATCCAGGAAGCTCGCAGATTTACAACCCCCAGAAAATGTCAGTGTATGTACCACACACGGTTATCGCTGTCCGGGAACAAAAAGGACGACATTGGCTCTCTCCTAGTTGAATGATAAAGTACCAGGTGGTATTTTTGGAGCAGGGTGATGTCCTGCTTAAGATCACTTCAGCTGTTAACTCAGCAGTGTTTCTTTCTACTGACGGGGTAGAAGGGACTCCTGAGCACGATTGTTGGCAGACGACTGAAGAAGTATATTCCAGCCAGCTGGACCTTAAAGATCAACCACTTCAGAGTGCAAATTAGGGATTATTTACAGACAGGAGCAGCTCTGTGCAAGGAGGAAAGAGGTTGTCAGGGTATGCAGCTACCACAAGAAGCTCAGTAGTGGAAGCTTGTGCTTTGCCATCAACCACCTCTGCTCAGAAAACCAAATTAGTGGCCCTAACCAGGGCCTTGGATTTAAGTCGAGACAAGAAAGTAGATATCTGAACAGACTCCAAACATGGGAGTTGTGCACACCCCTGGAGCCACATGGAAGGAGAGGGAGCTTAACAGAACAAGGGACTGGAATCAAGTATACAGAACAAATGAAAAAATTACCAGCCAGCATTCAGCAACCTACAGAAGTGGGTACTATGCATGGCAAGGCACATCAGCTGGAGAAATCTAATACCATATTGTGAAATCAATTAGCTGATAAAGCTGCAAAAGAGGTTGCAGAAACAGGCATCGTGGCCCTAGCACCAGATAAGGGCATAAAATTGCCAGAAACAGTTCCTAGATATGATGCTTGAATTGATTAGGACACAACAAGCGAAGGAGCAGGCGAAGGAGTTTGTCATACCCCTGGTGGTAATGCCTCCTATTCCTTTAAGGGAATTGGCCAAGTAGAGCATTACAAAGTACACCGAGGAACTGAAAATCTTTTAGAACACTTAAAGAAAGTAGTTGCAGGAAAAGCCATGACAAAAGTTGTTCCTTCTGTGTGGAAAAGTGTGGGGTATGCCAAAGAAACAATCCCAATCTCAATAATCGAGTAATACTTGGGAATGTTAAGGCAGGAAATTCCCCTGGAAACTGGCAAATAGTCTTTACTAAGTTAGTCCAAAAATAAGGATATAGACACGTTCTAGTTTATAGTAGAAACCTTTTTGGGCCAGGCAGAGGCTTTCCCATCTCGCAGCGCTAAGGCAAGAGAAATGGTAAAAATTTTACTTAAATAAATTATTGCAGGGTTTGGGGTGCCTTAAGAGAGATCTTCAGACAGAAGTCCTCATTTTGTGGCAGAAGTAATCAAACAAATAAGCAGTGTCCTAGGAATATCTTGGGATTTGCATATGCCTTACAGGCCTCAGTTTAGTGAGAAAGCAGAGAGAATGAATTATACTTGGAAGTTGCAGTTGGGTAAAACATGTCAGGAGACTTCTATGACCTGAGTAGAAGCTCTACCTTTAACATTATTAAGAATTTTAATTGAACCTTGGATTGGATAAGGAGGCCTTATCCCATGAGTTATTTTACCTGCTACATGGAGATGCCACATATCCCAGGAGATATCACCATTTAAGGGAACTTGGACATTAATAACTATTTGCTGTCTTTAGGAAGGACTCTCTAGGAGTTGCAGAAATTAGTGACTGCTAACAAATTCCAGGCCTTGGTACACCAGCACATCCATTCCAGCTTGGAGACTGGGTGTATATCAAGTCCTGGGCCTCCGAACCCAGGTGGAAAGGACCGTACAAAGTACTTTTGACTATATACAGAGCTGTGAAGTAAGCTGGAAAAGGACCTCGGATTCATTATTCACCGACTAAGAAGGTTGCTGCTACATGGACTGCAGAACAGCAGTCCCCAACTGCTCACCACATGGGAATCAAGGGGGTACAGAGGCCTGAGGGGAAAGCCCAGCTGGGCTAACAATGTTAGTGTCATTCTGCCTTGCTTGTTATCTTGTGCGGAGAAAGGTGTGGACCTTTAGATGAGAATCAACGGGTCCAAAAAAAAAGGAGGGATATGATGCAAGAAGTAGCAACTATTGCAAAACTGGGATATTATGGTTTCAGCTAAAGTAGAATCAGTTTTCTAACTTCATTTAAGACTCATGCAAGTAACTATTTTGTTGAAAGCCAGCTGCTGCTTTTCAGACAGCGTGTCTCCCAGCATGTTTGTCAGACACTGTTTTCGCTAGGAATAACACCTTGTGTTAGGTATATTACGTGCTGGACAGATGTGTCTTATGTTATCATTTCCATTTGTTTATAGGTTCTCCTTACCTAAAGAATGCACAGTTGAACAGACAAGGGAACTGGTACAAATTAGGGGAGATTTGCCTTTTGTGAAGTTCATAATGATATTAAAATTAGTTCTTGGAAGTAACAGAATATGCATGAGATTACTGGGAAATGTTATACATATGCAGGCAGATGGGAAATCAATTCTGCAACAAGCTTGCGTCGTTACGCATAATTGATGGAATTATTCCTCCATACATCCAACACTGTCATAAAGGATGCTTGCTTTGTAAAACTCCATAATGAGTCTTAGAGAGTTGATTAGTCAGCATTTTCAGTATCATTCCTAGTAAGAAATAACAAATGTAGCTTGAAGCACTCACAGTGGATAACAGAGGAGGTTGAGAGCTACTAAGACAGCAAAAGGGCACTCCAGGAGAGAAATACAAAGGAGTAATGACCAAGAACCCCTCCTCCTGGAACTAAAGTGGGGTGGTTGTTTCCCAGTAACAAACCCAGAGTGATGGTCACATAAAAGAACAGCCACCCTCTTCCAACAATTGCATGGAAACCTACAGCAGCACATAAGCCTCCAGCTTATCAAGGTTCTCAAAGGTTCCATTCTGCAACGTCATTAGGTTTATAGTCAGTAACCTCTCATAAAGGCAAGTTATAAAGGCTCCCCAGAGCTGTTTCACTGCCTGTGAACCCATTACAGAACAGCTGTGCCTCAGCTGGCACTTCAGATCCACTCTTGTGTCAGAAATACCTAGATAATTTTACCTGAAAAGTGCCAGTTCCACATGGATAGGAGTCCCTCCACTGGTAACATCCTGCTACATCCAAGTCTGCCAGGTCACACGCAAACTAATATACAAGAGCCCTCCTTCCATTTGCCCTTTGAAAGCCTTTACAAGAGATACATTAGAATCATAGAATCATCAGGTTGGAAGAGACCCACCAGATCATCAAGTCCGATAGGATCCTCATTCCTATCAAACACTAAACCACGTCCCTCAGCACCTCGTCCACCCGTCCCTTAAACCCCTCCAGGGAAGGTGACTCAACCCCCTCCCTGGGCAGCCTCTGCCAGTGCCCAATGACCCTTTCTGTGAAAAATTTTTTCCTGATGTCCAGCCTGAACCTCCCCTGGGGGAGCTTGAGGCCATTCCCTCTTGTCCTGTCCCCTGTCCCTTGGGAGAAGAGGCCAGCTCCCTCCTCTCCACAACCTCCTTTCAGGTAGTTGTAGAGAGCAATGAGGTCTCCCCTCAGCCTCCTCTTCTCCAGGCTAAACAACCTGTTGTGGTTGATACTTATATCTTACCTTTACTTTCAGGTTTTTATTTTCTTCCAACACAGCTTCATATTTTAATTGCATCTCTGCCACTTCCAAGCAAAGCGTCTCTATTTCTGGATTCTCAGGAACTGAAGCTCCCAGATGATGCTTCAGAAAGCTGATGTTCAGATGTTAAGTATTTCTTCAGTTGGACAGCAGAACTGCATTTTAGTTTTCACACTTACAATGAAGTCAGTGCTGCAATATGCATGACCAAAATTGCATTAAACTGCTGAATATTATTACAATTTTTTTATTCTCCAGGAAGAAGTTACAAAAATAAGAAAGCTTTTCAAGTTCATTGGTACAGTCCCTAAGGAAAAAAAAGAACTAAACCAAGACATCAGTTGACACAGCAGAAATTCTCATGTTTCACTACACCCTCCTCCTCTCTTCCTCACTTAAATGTAGAAGTTTTGAAGTTACAAGGAATAAACAAGAAATAGAAGCGAGAGCCAAAAGGGGATGCTGCTTAAAACCAGCAAGAAACAAAAGATGTTCCTTTCTTCTCCCTCTTGTATCATTAAAGACTTCAGAAGCCACAGATACTGTAAATACTCAAATCTAATGCTACAAGTCATTCTGTAACGGCCTATAACTTGACATTGTAATTGCTGGCACACACACAGTTCTCTTGCATTCTGTCAAACTTTGTTAGCTTGTAAGAATGCAACTACTGGCTAAAAGGCATCCATAAAAGCCATATTCTCAGCATACGTCTTCTAAATCAGCCTCTTCAGCTCTTCTACGAGTCAGTAGCGGTATTGCTGTTTGGCGTGAGATCTCTATGAACCATTCACAAGGATAAAAAGGATACTCCGGGGCACTACTTGGTTCCTCTGGTTCTTCATATAATGCTACCAACCCTACAAACAGAAAATATTCAACAGTTGCAAGAAGTTCATGCAACTCCAAAGTTTTTACAACATTTACCAGCAGTCAAAAGGCATACATGTTGCATGTCACATTTGTAGCACAGTTTTCTGTTTTACAAGATTCTCCTGTCTACTTTAGCAGGATAAAAAGAGGTCTGGAACAGAGCATCCCAGCCAGTAACAGGCAGACAAAAGCTTTGTTCCCTCCTAACCACACCCTCTGGCTATTCTAGCACAGAACACCAAACAACCGGGATAATTTTCACATAGTCCACATGCAACCCTAGTCCTGCCTTTTGTCAGAAAAATTGAAATGCAACTATTTTGGATTCTCCCTTCATAAACTATTACTTCCACTTACGCTCCATCTTTAACTGCAGCACTTCCATAACTTTCAGCATAAAAGCAAACCTCCTTCGAGCACTCATCTTTATGGATGGGCTCCAGTGGCCAACAGAGAGCCAGAGAGGTCAGGCACAAGCAACAACACCCTGAGAGCTTAAATGAAATGAGCTGTACACACCCCAACTCTAGATCTGGAGAACTCAGCCACATGAATAGTCAGAAAGCTCCCCAACTTCACCACTACCTGCTCCCCCCAGGGGCACACACATGACTATAGAAGACATCTGCTTCCACAAATACTCAGATGGCCTTCTCCCACTTTCAGATGTTCAAACTGCACAGAGGAATTGGTTTCAAGCTGAACACCTCAGTCCAATTTGCTCACAGGGGTTACAACCACACAGGTGTAAAAATTCCAATCAATCCGCAGGCTTTCTGGTGGATGAAGTCATTCAGGGGATGAAGGCCTCCAGGTGAGCTGTTGGAGAAGTGGGAAGGTTCAGTTAAACATTTTACTTTCCATAAGGCTAGGAAACCCCAGGCAGCTCCTGGTGGAGCTCCAGGAATAGCTGCGTCTGCATGAGCTACATTACATCTAGTGGTCCTCCTGCAGTTCTGCATCCTCTGGTTTTACAGTCCCATTTTAGTCAGTTCCCATTCTGCAAGCTTTGCACTTCACTTAGATTACAGATTTAATCTTTAACTCTGGTGCTGCTAGCCATCAAGGAAAATCACATCCAAATTTCATCCATTTCTGTTGTAAATTCCTGTAATGTTAGGCCAAGTCTTAATTAACTTGGAAACTTAAATAATACTGTCAGGGCACTCCAGAAAGATAAATATTTTGCTGTGTGTAAGAATCAAATCCAAAGAAATTGAAATAAAATCCTTCTTGGAGAAGAAGAGAGACTGAACTTGAGGAGGCTAGAAAACTTGAGGGAAACTACTTTTGCTCAGGAGTCCTGAATTAATTCCTCATCCTCCAGCTGGTTATGTCCCACTCACAGTTTTGTTCGAATACCTCTTTTTCTCCAGGGATGCTCAAACGCCTGGAATTCAGTAGAAAACTACCACCAGATGGCAGTGGAGAATGAGAGACGCTGAGGTCACACTGGAGGTCAATTCAAGGCAAGCATCCACAATTAGGAGACCTGGAAGTGAGAAAGGTAAAGGGTGAAGATCCTGCCTCCTGGGCACAGGCTGAGGACAGAGACTCGGTGTGTGGAGGCTCATTTCTTCCCTTTGGTTGCACCACAAAGCCCTCTCCTCTTACTCACAGTTTTCCCAAAGCTTATAGAAAGCAAAACAAGGTAATTCTTGCAGTAACCTTTTAAATGCAACAAATAACTGAGTGAAGACTTAAATATTTCATTTAGTGGCAAAACAATGCATTCTGTATATTTATGAACACTTTTACACAAGCTCAGTGTAATTTCCACAATGTTTTGATCCAGTAGCTTACCATTTGTAGGACTTTGCTCTCTTTAGATCTCATGGGACCATTTCACAGAAGGAACATACCAGAATTTGCCTACACAGCAACTATGTTTTAGAGGAAAACTTGTTTTGTGACTGCAACATTCAATAGTTCACGTTTTATGTCCCTGCTAACACCATCTATCTAGAACCACATTTTGTTTTGTGCTATCTTCACAATGAATGAATGAAACCAAGAGAGAAATCTTGGGTCAAGTTGAGTTTGTTGTCCATACAGCATACCTAATCCCACCAAAACAGTTTTCATAGAACCCTCTTTAAATTAGTCAAAAGAACAGGTTATTAATAAAAATGACAGCACTGAACAAAGACCTTTCAAAAGGCAATGAAGACTTTACTACCTCACATACCTTAGGCTGAACATTAGGAAGGAAAAAATGTTTCATGGGTCATTGGGCACAGGCAGAGGCTGCCCAGGGAGGGGGTTGAGTCACCTTCCCTGGAGGGGTTTAAGGGACAGGTGGACAAGGCACTGAGGGACATGGTTCAGTGCTTGATAGGAATGGTTGGACTTGATGATCCAGCGGGTATTTTCCAACCTGGTGATTCTATGATTCTATGATACTTTCTAAAAACTTTTGTTTAAACTGATCATATCTACCACTGCACTTTCTAGCCTCCCTGACCACATAAACACCCATACCTCTTAAAAGGCATATTGTGAGACAATAAGTATACGAACAGAAACTGTGCAACCAAGAGTGATTTTTGAGGTACATGAGAACACGGTAATAAGCATAGTAGAAAAAATCCAGTCGCCAGGTGGTTTGCTGAGTAATTAAGAGCCATCCAATTATTCAGACACAAATTGTATAAAAATGGGACTAACAGGTTTTTTCTCTTTTACAAGAGAATATAAATATATGTTGGAATATAAATAAATTGCTTATGAGGTGCTCCTACAGTACAGTAAGGAGAGGGGGGAAAGTATTAAAAATAGGAAGCTGAGAGAGAAACACTTTTAGCAGTGGTGCCAATCTTTTGGCACTTGTGAAAGTATAACAAGCAAAGTCCTTTTTTTAATCAGTAGGAAGGTTTATGGTTTCTGCAATTCAAAGAATAAAAAGCCTCACAGCTCATTTGCAATAGCAGTTTCATATTTTTTAATTTCTCTTAAAAGGAGTACTATGCAGCATTTTAATTTTGATGCTACTGTGAAAAATGCTGTGAAAAATACTGTGAAAAGTTCTAGGTTTTCTAGACTTCAAATACAGAAGCACACTTCTGGTTCTAACCACGTGGTTTGTATTTTTTGAGTATGTCACTGCAGCTGAGGACAGCCTTAGCCCCGGCAAAGTGACAGGGGACAGGACAAGAGGAAATGGCCTCAAGCTCCGCCAGGGGAGGCATCCTAAATACCACTCCTGCGTACACCCAATCTATGACACAGAGGGGAGCAAACCGTGTGAATGCAGTGGACGTCATGCCTACACTAACCGTGGGCAGCTGTGCTACAGCCCAGTCCCTCTCCCACTGTCTGGGCACCCTCTGCCATGCTCCCTGTGAAGGTATGTTTGCTAATGTAGGATGGCTGTCACAGAATCACTGGGTTGGAAAAGACCTCCAGGATCATCGAGTTGTGGGGGAAGATGGGTAGGCAGAAGAAGGATCAAATCAAATCTCATCTTCTTTAACACAGTGAGAATGTGTTAAAAAGGAAGGTGATCAGAGCATCATTTAAATGTCTTCATGGCTGCTGTGTTTGCAATGAACCATTTCTGAAGGAAAAGCAGAAAAAGACCAGAAGGGAGAGGGGAATTTGGGAAAAAAAGCGAAAAATAAACCAAAAAATACCAACTCAAAACCCCCACCACCTGCTCTTCTGGTTGGCAAAATAAAGTATTTTCTTTCTTAGGTAGCAGCTACCACAGACAGCAAGAATAAACAAAAGTAACATACAATCCAACAAACACTTCTGACTAACAATAGAGGTGGCAGATCAGCAAATCTCTTCTGCATTCAAAATCGTTCCACTGCTTCAGGGATCTTTTCCCACTTTGCCCTGAATCCCTTATTCTATTGCTTTGCAATCTAGTCAGGCCATAAAGCCGCACACACAACTCCTTTCTTAAATCTCAAAAAGGGATGTATGCACTAGTTCTTAACAGACAGACGAGTATGCTCTATTACTTTGTTCTCACAAATGCTGGCTTATATTTATCCAGCTACTTTGTATACTTTTACAAGCATTTAATATTGCTGATACATAATTAAATGGCAATTACCAAATATATTGTGGAATTGCCTTCTAAAGAACATCATAGGCATCAATGGGGGTTTTTTGCATTACTCAGTTTTTGTATAATTTTTTTACCTTAAAAGAGATTTAAATACATTCTATATAAGACCAGATTAAAAAAAAATTCACTCTAAAAATAATAATAAAAAAAAGGGGCTAGGGGTGCAACCGTGACTTTCTGTGCCATTGTCCTCACAGGTTGATATCTCTCACATCTGCGGGAGTGCTGGCCTGGTCCAGTTCATCCTTTGTCTTAGGAGGAGTGCTTTGCTGTTCCTGCTGCCCACCTTGTCTGTGGCACCTCAGTCTGTTCTTGACAAGCTGTAAGGTGGTCCTAGAAGACAGAAAGCAAATTGAACTATTAGTGGAGATCCTAGAATCATAGACTCATAGAATCACTAGGTTGGAAAGGACCCACTGAATCATCCAGTCCAACCATTCCTATCAATCACTAAACCATGTCCCTCAGCACCTCATCCCCGATGATAGGGTTTCTTCCTTACTGAACTAGTAGAACTAAGAACATCATTCTGGTATTCCCAAGGAGTGTCTGCTGTGACAGAAAATTACCTTGAATTCTCACAGGTAATCCTTCTTCTCTTCTTCTTGCATGTTCATTCTGATTACTGCGATACATCACCACTGTTTCTCCTCATTTATAACACAGACGCAAAAGAGCAATTACGTGTGTCAAATTTTAATTTACACTGAAATAAATGTATGTTAAATTACTGCATCTAGTTGATTTACATTATAAGCACTCAGAATGAGAGATGTTCTTTTTTCTGTGCAAAACCCAACTCCTGTCAAAGAAATGTGAAGCCCCAGAGCTGCACTTGCAAATTAAGGTCAATTTGATTAAAAGAAAAAAACAGAAATAGCAGAATTCTTCCCTTTTTGTTAAACTGGACTATATTCCTTTTTAACCGAAACACAGAATATTTGTTGGAAAAAACAAACCTTCTCTTGGCAATGTTATCACAGATCTAATAATTGTACTGTGTATTTACTCTGCAAAATAAAAGTAATAAAAAGCTTTATAGATAGCATATGTTAAGAATGACACATTGGAAACTGATACTCCTACATTAAAAAAAAAAAAAAAAAGCATTATCTTATTAGCGACCCGCATTTCAGAAAGCCTCATGCATTTTCTTTCCATTTGGGTGAATTTCATCACAGCAAAACCTAGCCTGGAGAAGAGGAGGCTGAAGGGAGACCTCATTGCTCTATGCAACTACCTGAAAGGAGGTTGTAGAGAGGAGGGAGCTGGCCTCTTCTCCCTAGTGACAGGGGACAGGACAAGAGGGAATGGCCTCAAGCTCCACCAGGGGAGGTTCAGGCTGGACATCAGGAAAAAATTTTTCACAGAAAGGGTCACTGGGCACTGGCAGAGGCGTCCCAGGGAGGGGGTTGAGTCACCTTCCCTGGAGGGGTTTAAGGGACAGATGGACGATGTGCTGAGGGGCGTGGTTTAGTGTTTGATAGGAACGGTTGGACTGGATGATCCGGTGGGTCTCTTCCAACCTGGTTATTCTATGATTCTATGATTTTATGAAGATGCCACTGCTCTCATCGAGACTCCAGCTCGGTGCACAGCACTTGGATCCACCCCACTGCTGCCTCTCAGCTAAGCAACCTCAGCCCTCTCTTGCTCTCTTCCAGCTCCAGAGATCAAGGGCACAACCAGGATCTTCTGCCCTGCTGAAAGGCAAATGCTGGAACCCAACCACCGTGCAGGGAGGGAAACCAACCTCTTACCCCAGATGCACCTACCACAGGGCACTCAGCCTTTAGTTACCAAATAGGGACTGAGTAATTCTATTAACTATTCATCCAAGAACATCAGGGTGATTCAGTAAGTCCAAAAGCATTGCAGAGTTGGGGTCCAGACCATTTCCCATCCCTCCAAGTGTTAATCAATAACATGGATACACATGTCCCATGTGTCCACCCTCTCACGAAGCTCTGAGTCTCTCCTGCACTTGCTCAGTGGGTGTAAAGAGCATTTTCTCCATTTTATAGGGTTTTATGCCCTGAGGCTTAAGAAAAGTCAGATGATTAGAGGAACTTTGTGCCTGTATACATGATATTATCATAATAGATGACAGATGGCCAATTTAGCTAACAGAAATCGAACTCCTGTAATTTCATTTAAAGTTCTGAATGCCAGTCTGAAGCAGTGTGTATTTACTATGGGCATGTAGGAAATTACCTATTTAAATGTTCCTTGTGAGCAACCCACAGGAGGCAAGCTGGAGGATATGCCTCCAGGAGCACAAAGGTTCACTGCAAGAATGAGAATCATTTCTAAAGAGTAAACTTATCCTAAATTAGAAATCAAGCTCATGACCATTGCACAAGCTGGACTAGAATATTTTTCAAACTATTTCTTAGAGAGTGTAATATTACAACAGAACTTTTTATGAGAATGGAAAGAGGATCATGTTGTAGGAATAATGACCTTACCAGAACAAGGAAAGAAACGAGGAACATTTCAAAACTCATAGAATCAAATGTAAATTAAGTTCTGTAACACTGATGATAGCAGAATATTTAGAAGTTAACATTATAAATATAGAATCATGGAATCACAGAATGGTTTGGATTGCAAAGGACCTCAAAGCCCACCCAGTTCCACCCCTGCCATGGGCAGGAACACCTCCCACTGCATCAGGGGCTCCAAGACCCATCCAACCTGGCCCTGAACTCCTCCAGGGATGGGGCAGCCACCACTGCTCTGGGCAGCCTGGACCAGGGCCTCCCCACCCTTAGAGCAAAACATTTCTAAGATCTCATCTCAGTCTCCCCTCTTTCAGCATAAAACCATTCACCTCATCCTATTTCTGCACTCCCTGAGCAAGAGCCCCTCCCCAGCTTTCCTGGAGCCCCTTTCAGCTCTGGAAGCTGCTCTATGTTCTCCCCACAGCCTTCTCTTCTCCAGGCTGAACAACCCTGCCTCTCTCACGCTGTCCTGGTATGGGTGGTGCTTCAGCCCTTGGATCATCTCCGTGGCCTCCTCTGGACTCGCTCCAACAGCTCCATGTCCTTCCTGGGCTGAGGACTCCAGAACTAGACACAGGGCTCCAGGTGGGCTCTCCCCAAAGCAGAGCAGAGGGCAAGAATCCCCTCCCTCCCCTGTTGGCCACATTGCTTTGGATGCAGTTGGTTTTCTGGGCTGCAAGTACACATTGTCGGCTCATGTTGAGCTTCTCATCCACCAACACCCCCAATTTCACATGAGTATCATTTATATCCAAATTAATAAAAAGTGCATTATAAAATGTTTTCCTAGAAATCCACTTGCAAAAATTCCCCAGTTTTACTGACACCAGGTGTTTTGTGGTAACTTCAAGTCTCTACTTATTAAATGGAAAGTACAGCTGGAGAGTACAGAGAGAGAGATAAACATCATTCGGTTCATTTCCAACTACACCATTAGCATAGCAAAAAAAGATTCCTTCATCTGGCTTTTGATGATTAGGGAAATTTCTCTTTTGAAGGGAACAGATTTACGTGGTTGGTGAGAATCTGGTTTCCTCACCTCATCTAAGGCTCACCAGCAGTTCATTAAACACTATAACAACACCTGGTCAATTTTGTGCTCCCCACACATTAAGTATAATAATTCTCCAAAGAGGGACTACTACAGGATAAGCCAATGTTCTCATGCCAGCTTGCGATATTGAATTATGCTGTTTCTGTACCCAAGCATTGATTCATGACATCTCAGTCCAAACACGCAGCAGTAGGGAAAGTTTATGCACTCTTTGTTACCTGTACATTCCTGAAGAAATTCAAAACACCATGAACAACATCATCCATTTTCACATGTTGCAAACAACAGAGCAGTATAGCCAGAAACTTAGCTTTTACGCTCAAAAATAGCTGCTGTTGGACAACACTTGGGTTCATATTCTTCACAGTAACACAGGTTCTCCATGCACCTCTGCTCTGCTACACTTTATCGCTGCCAAGATGCAGAAGTTTAGGACACCACATAACACACACAGTGCTGGAAGAGCCAATATTGAGGAAAGAGCTCCTCAAAGCTAAGCAAGACCAAGAAACACATAAGCCAAGATCATAGAATCGTAGAACAGTTTTGGTTCAAAAGGACCCTCACTGCCCAATTGCCCCCCCAAATCCTGCCTCTTGCCCCCCAGTTACCCCCCAGGAATCCCAATTGCCCCTCCAAATTCCCTCCAGGAACACCAATTTCCCCCCCAGTTGCCCCCCAGCATCTCCCAAACGCTCTTGCTCCCCCCAGTTGTCTGCAATTGTCCCCCAGTTGCCCCTCAAGAACCCCAGTTTGCCCCCCGAAGTCCCCCCCCCCGGGAACCCCAGTTGCTCCCCAATTGCCTCCCAGTTGCCCCTCAAAAATCTCAATTCCCCCCCAGACCCCACCCAGGAACCCAAATTCCTCCACTAATTGCCCCCTAGCCCCCCCAAATGCTCCTCTAATCCACCAATTGCGCCTCAGGAACCCCAACTCTCCCCCAGTTGCCCCTCAAGGATCCCATTTGTCTCCCCAGATCCCACCCAGGAACCTGAATTCCCCCCAGGTTGCCCCCCAGCTACCCCAATCCCCCTCCCGAATTGCCCTCAGCCCCCCCAAATGCCCTTGCCCTGCCCCAATTGCCCCCCTCATACCCCAATTGCCCCCCCTTGCCCCCAAATTGCCCCTCAGGTACCCCAATTGTCCCCCCAAATCCCCTCCAGGAACTTTAATTCCCCCCCACTTGTACGCCAGCCCCTCCTAAATGCTCTTGCCCCCCCCCAGTCACCCCGCTAATTGCCCCCCAGGAACCCTAATGACCCCCCAATTGCCCCTCTCATTCCCCAATTGCCCCCCAAGAACCCCAACTGCCTTCCAGTTGCCCCTGAGGCCCCCTCCAATTGCCTTCCTCACCCCTCAATTGCCCCCCAATTTCAAGGGGACCATGAAAATGAAAACAGATCAATAAGTTTTCCAGACAACAGACTAGAAAAATAAAAGTCCCCTTAATAATCTAATGCAATTTCCAAATAACCAGGAACGTGTTGCTGGTTATTTGTCCTTATGGGTCGAGATCTGTGACTTAAACGAGGTAACAGTAAAGGTAGAGAGAGATTTGGATAAAACCTTTCCATAACAGCAAGAGGTTTTTGAGGAAATAAAGAAATCTTTGTCCAATCCTAAATTAGCAACAAAAAAATAAGAAAATCTATGAAAACCAAATAATCTAAAATTCTATGGAAGTTGGTGCAGGCAGCCTGGTTGAAAAATCTGGTTTTTTGTATATGAATGAGGGCAGTTAATATTTCCCCGAAGTTTCAAGAATGTGAAAGCCTGAAAAGAGGAAAACGGGAATCCTGTTACAGGCTTGTTGGCATTTTCAGAGGCACCGGAGATCACTAACAATCATTCTGCTTCTGTTTTCGCAGTTTGTATCTTTCTATGCCAACACTCAATTTCATAAGTAAATTGTGCACACAGAATAGTTATTCAAATAATGAGATAGACATAACAAAACACACAGTTAATATTCAAATACTAGGATAGAGGTACCAGAGGTTCAAAATGAAAGGTAAAAAAAGAATCCCCAAATGTATCAAAGCACTGAAATTTTGCAATTCATTTTTTCAAAAGCAAAGAGCAGATGAAAAGAAGATTTAAAGAAAATCTCACTTCAATTGGGATGAAATATTTCATTCTACTGAAGTGGTTTGGAGCCGTTTAGGTCCGGATCCCCACTTGGATACTGCATTCTCACCAAAATCAATTTGGATACTTTAATAATGCTCAATTGAGGTAATAATAACAATGAAAAGATTTATTCCCATCAGAAACAATTTCTGGAGCTGCTAGGATGTACATTTCCCCACGAAGTCACTCATGAGCTGTTCCAGAAGAACAGGTACCGTCCAGCATCCTATTGAGATGACACAAAGGTAATAATCTATTTATTGGCACAGATTATTTATCTTTAACACAAGGCTGTGAGGCACAGACATGGGGACCACTCAGAAAAATCCCTGAGAAAGATTTTTAGACAGAGAAGGTAACTAAGAAATAAAGAGTTCCAGTCCTCTCTGAGCATCCCAGCTAGACACTATTCAGACTACTTGCCAACCTACGTGTAGCATCCTTTTATCCTACCAGCTCTACAGCAAGGGATTTCTGGTTTCCATAGCTCAGGAGAGCAGAAGTGCTGATTCTGACCAGCATTAAAAAATAAACTAAGAAAAAAATGGAAGAAGAGATTCACACACAGAATAAGAAACACGCAAAGAATTTACTTTAGGAAATTACTACAGTGAAATGCTAATCTGTATACAGTGCTACAGTAAGATAAAATTATACATCGTGGGCTTTTTTAGGTAAATAATTGTTTTGAAAATTGTCCCCTGTCACTTGGGAGAAGAGACCAGTACCCTCCTCTCTACAACCTCCTTTCAGGGAGTTGGAGAGAGCAATGAGACCTCCCCTCAGCCTCCTCTTCTCCAGGCTAAACAACCCCAGCTCTCTCAGATGCTCCTCGTAAGACCTGCTCTCCAGCCCCCTCACCAGCTTTGTTGCTCTTCTCTGGACTCTCTCCAGAGCCTCAACATCCTTCTTGTGGTGAGGGGCCCAGAACTGAACACAGGATTCGAGGAGCGGTCTCACCAGTGCCGAGTACAGAGGGAGAAGAACCTCCCTGGACCTGCTGGTCACGCCGTTTCTGATACAAGCCAAGATGCCATTGGCCTTCTTGGCCACCTGGGCACACTGCTGGCTCATATTCAGTTGGATGTCAACCAACACCCCCAGGTCCCTCTCCTCTAGGCAGCTTTCTAGACAGACTTCTCCTAGTCTGTAGCACTGCATAGGGTTGTTGTGCCCCAAGTGCAGGACCCGGCACTTGGCCTTGTTAAACCTCATGCCATTGGACTCTGCCCAGTGGTCCAGCCTGTTTAGATCCCTTTGCAGAGCCTCCCGACCCTCCAGCAGATCCACGCTTCCACCCAGCTTAGTGTCATCCGCAAACTTGCTAAGGGTGCACTCGATACCTTCATCCAGGTCATTGATAAAGACATCGAACAGGGCTGGACCCAGCACTGAGCCCTGGGGAACCCCACTTGTCACCGGCCTCCAGCTGGATTTCACACCATTTACCACCACTCTCTGGGCCCGGCCATCCAACCAGTTTTGCACCCAGAAGAGTGTGAGCCTGTCCAGGCCAGAGGCTGACAGTTTCTCAAGCAGAACGCTGTGAGAAACTGTGTCAAAGGCTTTGCTGATGTCCAGGAAGACCACATCCACAGCCTTTCCCTCGTCCAGCAGCCGAGTGACTTTGTCATAGAAGGCAATCAGGTTAGTTTGGCAAGACCTGCCTTTTGTGAACCCATGTTGACTGGGCCTGATCACCCGGTTCTCTTGCATGAGCTCCATGATGGCACTCAAGATCACCTGCTCCATGACTTTCCCTGGTACTGAGGTCAGACTGACAGGCCTGGAGTTCCCTGGGTCCTCCCTGCGACCCTTCTTGTAGATGGGCACAACATCAGCCAGCCTCCAGTCCAGTGGGACTTCCCCAGTCAGCCAGGACTGTTGGAAGATGATGGAAAGGGGTTTGGCCAGCACATCTGCCAGCTCCTTCAATACCCTTGGGTGAATCCCGTCTGGCTCCATAGACCTGTGGGTGTCTAGTCGGGCTAGCAAGGCTCTGACCACCTCCTCTTGGATCACGGGAGCCTCATTATGCTCCTCTAGCTCCTGGGTTTGTACACAGACGGATCGACCCTCCTTACAAATAAAGACTGAGGCAAAGAAGGCATTAAGTACCTCAGCCTTTTCCTCATCCCCAGTCACTGTTGTTCCTTCTGTGTCCAATAGGGACTGTATGGTCTCCCTAGTCCTCCTTTTATTATGTATATGTTTGTAGAAAGATATTTTGTTCTCTTTCACAGACTTGGCCAATCTGATTTCTAGCTGAGCCTTAGCCCTTCTGATCTTTTCCCTACACAATATGTCACAATAGACACAGACGACACAGATTTTATAAATTAAAATGATATCAAAATAGACACAGACGACAAAGACATTATAAATGAAAAAGATGTCTCAATAGACACAGAAGACACAGACATTATAAATGACAATAACGTCACAATAGACATAGACACAGACGACAGACACTATAAACTACAATGATGTCACAATAGACAAAGACTAGACAGACGACACAGACAACAGATATTATAAACGACAATGATGTCACAATCAACACAGATGACACAGACGACCCAAAGGACACAGATATTATAAATGAAAATGATGTCACAATATTCATAGACGACACATAAGATGCAGACATTATAAATGAAAATGACGTCACAATAGACAAAGACGACAGAGATGACACAGACAAAAGAGACATTATAAATGACAAAGATTTCACAATAGACACAGACAATACAGACGATAGAGACGACACAGACGACAGTCATTCTAAATAAAAATGAGGTCACAGAAGACACAGACAACAAAGATGACAGAGACATTATAAATGACAATGATATCATAACAGAAACAGATGACAGACATTATAAATGACAATGATGTTACAATAGATACAGATGACAGAGACGACACAGATTTTATAAATGAAAATGATTTCACAATAGACAAAGACGACACAGACGACAGAGGCAAAAAGGACAACACAGACATTGTAAATGAAAATAATTTCACCATAGACACAGATGACGCATACGACACAGACATTATAAATGACAATGATATCACAACAGACACAGACGACAGACATAATAAACGACAAAGACATCAGAATAGACAGACAACCCAGACTACACAGACATTATAAATGACAATTATGTCAGAAATGACACCAACGACACAGAGATTAAAAATTACGATATCTAAATATTCACAGAGGACACAGACATTATAAATGACAACAATATCTTAATAGATACCGAAGACACCGACATTATAAATGACAAAGATGTCATAATAGACACCGAAGACACAGACATTATAAAAGACAATGATATCACAATAGACACAGACGACCCAGACAACACAGAAACAAGGTCATTATAAATGGCAATGATGTCACAATAGACAAAGATGACACAGACTTTATAAATGACAATGATGTCACAATAGACATAGACAACACAGAAGACAGAATTTGTAAATGACAATGATGTCACAATAGACAAAGATGACAGAGACAACAGAGATGACGCAGATGACAAAGCCACTATAAATGAAAATGATGTCAAAATAGACACAGACGACACAGACATTATAAACTACAATGATGTCACAATAGACACAGACGACAAAGACATTATAAATGACAACGATGTCACAATAGACACAGACAACAAAGACGACACAAATGACACAGATATTATAAATGACAACGATGTCACAATAGACACAGATGACAAAGACTTTATAAATGACAATGATGTCATAACAGACACAGATGACAAAGACATAATAAATGACAATTATGTTAAAAAACATACAGAAGATACAGAAGACTCAGACATGATACATGAAAATAACGTCAAAATAGAGAAGACAGATATTATAAATTAAAATTGTGTCAAAATAGACACAGACAACGCAGACGACAGTCATTCTAAATGAAAAAGATGTCACAATAGACACAGCTGACATAGACGACACAGACTTTATAAATGAGAGCGATGTCACAATAGTCAAAGATGACACATATGACAGACATTGTAAATGAAAATTATGTAAAAATACATAAAAAAGATACAGACGACTCAAACATTATACATGAAAATGATGTCAAAATAGACATAGACGACACAGACATTATAAATTACAATGATGCAAAAATAGACACTGATGACATAGACGACAGTCATTCTAAGTGAAAAAGATGTCACAATAGACACAGATGACACAGAAGACAAAGATGACACAGACATTATAATTGAAAATGATGTCACAACAAAGAAGACACAGACATTATAAATGACAATGATGTCACAATAGAAAAAGACGACAAAAATGACACAGACAACACAGACATTATAAATAACAATGATGTCAAAATAGACACAGACGACACAGACATTAGAAATGACAGTGATGACAAAATATATACAGATGACACAGACGAAAATGTCATTATAGATGACAATGATATCACAATAGACACAAACGTCTCAGACAACACCAACGACACAGACAGCATAAATAACAATGATGTCACAATAGACACAGATGATACAGACTTTATAAATGACGGTGATGTCACAATACACAGATGACACAGACAGCATAAATAACAATGATGTAACAATAGACAAAGACGAAACAGATATTATAAATGACAATGACATCAAAATAGAAACAGACGACAGAGACAACACAAACGTTATAAATGACAATGATGTTACAAAAGACAAACGATACAGACGATACAGACATTATAAATGAAAATGATGTCTCAATAGACACAGACGACAGACAACACAGACGTCACATCATTATAAATGAAAATGTTTTCACAATAGACACAGACAACACAGACATTATAAATGACAATGATATCACAATAGACACAGACGACACAGATGACTCAGATGACACAGACATTATAAATGACAATGATGTCACAATAGACACAGATAACACACATGACTCAGACGACACAGACATTATAAATGACAATGATGTCACAGACAGAGGACACAGACATCATAAGTGACAACGATATCACAACAGACACAGACGAGAAACGAGATAGATGACACAGAAGACAAAGACATTATAAATGACAATGATGTCACAATATACACAGACGACACAGACATTATAAGTGACAAAGATGTCACAACAGACACAGATGACACAGACGACACACATATTATAAATGAAAAATATGTAACAATAGACACAGACCACACAGACGAGAAAGACAACACAGACATTATAAATTAAAATGATGTCACAAAAGACACAGACGAAACAGACAGTATAAATGATAATGATGTCACAATAGACACAGACGACACAGACCACAAAGACATTATAAATGACGATGTCACAATAGACAGAAGACACAGACATTATAAATGAGAATGATGTCACAATAGACACAGACGACAACGATGACACTGACTACACAGATTGTGTAAATGACGATGTCACAATAGACAGAGACGACACAGACATTATAAATTACAGTGACGACACAGACGACACAAACATTATAAATGACAAAGATGTCTAAATAGACACAGATGACACAGAGGACACAGGCATTATAATTGACATTGTTGTCGCAGTAGACACAGACTACACAGACATTAAAAATCCCAATGATGTCACAATAGAAACATACAATACAGACGACATAGACATTATAAATGACAAAGATGTCACAATAGACTCAGAAGACACAGACGACAAAGACTACACAGACAACAAAGACATTATAAACGTCAATGTCAGAATAGAAACAGACAACACAGACATTTTAAATAACAATGATGTCAAAACAGACCCAGACGACACACATAATAAATGACAACGATGTCACAGTAGACACAGACGACAAAGAAGACACAGACGACAAAGAAGACACAGACATTATAAAAGAAAATTATGTCACAACAGACACAGATGACACAAAGAACGGACATTACAAATGACAATGATGTCACAATAGACACAGACAACAGAGACAGCAAAGACATTCTAAATGACAATTATGTAACAATAGACACAGAAGATACAGACGACACAGACATTTTTAATGACAATGGTGTCACAATATGTACAGACAACACAGACGACACAAACGACAGACAACACAGATAACTCAGATGACACAGACGTTATAAATGAAAATGGTGTCACAATAGACACAGAAGACACAAACGATACAGACAACAGAGACATGAATGACAATGATGTCACCATAGACACAGACAACACAGAGGACACAGATATTAAAAATTAAAATAATGTCACTATAGACACAGATGACACAGACATCTTAAATGACAATGCTGTCACCACAGACAATCATGACACAGACACCACAGACGCCACAGACATTACTAATGACAATGATGTCACAATAGACACAGAATACACAGACAACAAAGATGTTATAAATGACTATGATGTCGCAATAGAAAAAGACCACACAGATGACACAGTCATTATACATAACATAGATGTCACAATAGACACAGACGACACAGAAGACAAACACATTATAAATGAAAATGATGTCACAATAGACACAGATGAAATAGCCGACACAGACAACACAGATGACACAGACATTTAAACGACAATGATGTCAAAATAGAGACAGACGACACAGGTGACACAGACACTACAAATGACAATGATGTCGCAATAGACACAGACGACACAGTGGACAGAGACAACAAAGACATTATAAATGAAAAAGATGTCACAATAGACATAGATGACACAGATATAATATATGACAAGGATGTCACAATAGACAAAGACAGCACAGACGACACAGTTGTAAAAGACAAGAGAGACATTATAAATGACAATGATTTCATAATAGACTCCGACGATACAAACTACACAGATATTATAAATTACAATTATGTCATAATAGACAGCGACGACACAGACGGCAGAGTTGTTATAAATGACAATGATGTCCCAATACACACAGACGATACATATGACAAAAACATTATAAATGACGATGTCACAATAGACAGACGACACCGAAGACACTGACATTATAAATGACAATGATGTCACGATAGACACAGACGACACCCACACTTTTAAATATCGATGTCACAACGGACACAGATGACACAGATATTATAAATGAAAATGATATCTCAGTAGACACAGACGATACAGAAGACACAGACATTATAAATGACAATTTTGTCAAAATAGACGCAAACAATACAGACATTATAAATGACAATGATGTCACAATAGACATAGACAACACGGAAAACAGACATAAATGACAATGATATCACAATAGACACAGACTACACAGGCAACACAGACATTATAAAAGAAAATGATGTCACAATATACACAGACGATACAGACTACGCAGAAGACAGTCATTCTAAACGAAAATGGTGTCAAAATAGACACAGAAGACACAGACAACACAGGCATAACAAATGACAATGATGTCACAACAGACAGACGACACAGATATAGTAAAAAAAATTATGTCACAACAGACAGACATAAATGACAATGCCGTCTGAATAGACACAGACAACACGGATGACACATACGACACAGACATTATAAATGAATATGATGTCAAAATAGACACAGACAACACAGACAACTCAGACATTATAAATGACAATGATATCACAACAGACACAGATAACACAGACGACAGACGACAGACATTATAAATGACAATGATGTCACAATAGACACAGATGACACAGACATAAATGACAGTGATACCACGATATTCACAGACAACTCATACAACACAGACATTATAAAAGAAAAAGATGTCAGAATAGACACTGACAACACAGACATTATAAATGAAAATGATATCACAATAGACAGATGACAGAGACGACACAGACATTATAAATGACAATGAAGTCACAATAGACAGACTATACAGATGACAGGGATGACACAGACAACAAAGTCATTATAAATGAAAATGATTTCACAATAGACAAAGACAACACAGATGACTGAGACTTTATAAGTGACAATGATTTCACAATATACAAAGGCAACACAAACGACACAGACGTTATAAATGAAAATGATGTCACTATAGACGTAGACAACAAGCGACACAGTTGACAAAACCATTATAAATGAAAATGATGTCACAGTAGACACAGACGAAACACAGGACACAGACATTACATATGACAATGATGTCTCAATAGACACACATGACAGACCACACAGACGAGACAGACATTATAAAAGACAATGATGTCACAACAGACACAGACCACACAGACAACACAAATGACACAGACATTATAAAGAACAATTATGGCACAATAAACACAGACAACACAGATGTTATAAATGACAATGATGTCACACTAGACACAGACTACTCTGATATTTTAAATGACAATTATTTCATAATAACCACAGACGACAGAAACAACAGAGGTGACAGAGACTACACAGACCACAGAGACGACACAGACAACAGACATAATATATGACAATGATGTCAAAATATACATAGGCACCCAGATGACACAGACATTATAAATGACAGTGGTTTCACAACAGACACAGACCACACAGACATTATAAATGACATTGATGTCACAATAGATTCAGACGACACAGACATTATAAAAGACATTGATGTCACAACAGACAGACAACACAGACATTATAAATGACAATGATGTCACAATAGACACAGACGACAGACATTATAAATGACAATGTTTTCACAACAGACACAGACATTATAAATGACAATGATGTCACAATAGACTCAGATGACACAGACATTATAAATGACAATGGTTTCACAGTACACACAGAATACACAGACATTATAAATGACATTGATGTCACAATAGACAGACAACACAGATATTATAAATGACAAGACCTCACAACAGACAAAGACGACACCGACATTATAAAAGACAATGACTTCACAATAGACACCGACGACACAGACATTATAAATTACAATGATGTCACAATAGACAGAGATGACACAGACATTAAAAATTAGCATGATGTCACAACAGGCACAGACAACAGAGACCACACAGATATTATATATGACGATGTCACAGTAGACACAGACAACACAGACACTATAAATGAAAATGATGTCACAATAGGCACAGACAACTCAGAAAACAGAATTTATAAATGACAATGAAGTCACAATAGACAAATATGATACAAACGACAGAGATGACACAGACATTATATATTAAAATTACGTCACAGTAGAATCAGACGACACAGACCATACAGACATTATTTGTGACGATGATGTCACAATAGACACAAACGACACAGACTGCACAGACAACACAGACATTTTAAATGACAGCGATGACACAATAGACACAGATGACACAGGTGACAACGACATTATAAATGACAAAGATGTCACAATAGACAAAAGACAGGGACAACAAGGACGACAGACATCAATGAAAATGATGTCAAAGTACACACAGACGACTCAGACGACACAGACCACACAGACATCATAAATGACAACGATGTCACAATAGACACAGACCACACTGACAACTCAGATGACACAGACATTATAGGTGACAATGATGTCACAATAAACCGACAACACAGACATTATAAGTGACAGTGGTGTCACAACATACACAGACACAAACATTATAAGTGACAATGATGTCACAATATACACAGACGACACAGACATTATAAGAAACGATGTCACAATTGACAAACAACACAGTCATAATAAATGACGATGAGGTCACTATGGACACAGACGACAGACAACACAGACTTTGTAAATGACAATGATGTCACTATAGACACAGACGACACAGACTTCCTAAATGACAATGATGTCACTATAGACACAGACGACACAGACTTCCTAAATGACAATGATGTCACTATAGACACAGATGACAGACACGAAAATGACGACACAGACATTATAAATGACAATGATTTCACAACAGAGAAATACGACACAGACGACACTCACTATATATGAGAATGATGTCACAATAGACACAGACACGAAAATGATGACTCATACAACACAGACATTATAAATGACAGTGATTTCACAATAGAGACAGACGACACAGACACGAGAATGATGACAGAGACGACACAGACATTAAAAATGACAATGATGTCAAAATAGACACACGACACACTATATATAAAAAATGATGTCACAATAGACACAGGCAACACAAACATCATAAATGACAACGATGCTCATTGCATCTTGAAAGACAAAAAATAAAACCCAAACAAAATTACTAGCTGGCGTTTGTAGGTAATGTAGGTACAAGTCATATCTAACTGTTGACTCGGCAGCCAACCCACCTGGCTATGGGAATCTGCCCCCAGTTCAATTGTCACCCCTTGCTGCCAGACCCGATGCCTCTGCACCTGTAGAACTCAACATTCAATAACTTACCCCCAGACTCGATAGTAACTAAACAATTCCACACACTGTTTTGATTCAGGAATACCAACCCTTCTTCACACAACAGCCAGGCAGAAAAAAAAAGATAAAATCAAATCTTAACAACCATACACACCAGATTTATTGCCCCAAGAATTTAAACTGCTCTACCGACACTCCAACGTTATATCTGAGATGGCTTTGGTCATTCCCTCTGTGGCTGCATAACCGACCAAAAATGATTCTCCTCACCCCATGTATCTATGGCTACTTGCTCTGGAATGCACCGTATCACCTCGCCCTTCAAAGCCTAACTAGACAGGTATATCTAAAGATAGAATTTCACTGCTATTCTTCTGCTAACTACCGTTTCTTTAGCTCAGGCAGAGCAGCTCTAGCCAGATTCAAACGTGCACAGACTGACTCTGCACAGAAAACCAATGACAGGATGCAGAAACAAAAAGGAAACTTGGTAAGAATGACTCTCAAAAGAGGGCTGGCATTGGGCAACAAGATGTAGGGAGCTGCAAGAAAGATTATGTCAGCCCTTGAAAAATGGAAGACTATGGCCCCTTTAAGAGCCACAGCCACAACTAGAAGGATGCAAGGGTGAGCCCTTCTTAAAGGCCTCAAAACAGAGTATGTATGGAGGAAGTGCCAGAACAAGGATTTAAGAAAATGGAACAATAAGGGCTGAGGATGCTAATGTGTCCTGCGATGCCTACGCAATAGGCAACTGACCAGAAATTGCCGAAATGCAAGACCTATCTGTACATGAAGATCACAATGCAAGAAAAGCAGTGCCCGATCAGCACCTTACTAAGAACAGACATCCAAGAGTCTAGAGATGACACGTGGATCAAATGCAAAGATGACATCAAGACCTGCAGAAGATTTAAGACACAGCAGAGTCTACACAATCTAAACAACAAGACAGATACAGGCTGGAACTGCCCTGCATGGTACACGCTAGCTTGGGGCTGAAAATTAAACCCCTCTCCAAACGTGTAACAAGGTGCACTCTTCCTGCACAACCCTCTACCCTAGGCTAAATCCCTTCCCTGCCATTCTCAACATTCTGCCCTCTTCCCGGCCCAAAACCACAGCCCCCTTAACTTTCTGAGGACCGAGGGCCTGAAGATATCCTTGGCAGAAAAAACCCAAACTGCATCAACTATCTGGAAAAATCCTGCACTCTCACATTGTCCTGGACAATCATCTGCAAAAAAAAAAAAAACCACATACAGAAAACACAGTGCCAAGTCAGCATCACACTGCTCACTGCCAACATCTTGTACTACACTCACTGTAAAACTGCCAAGGCATTCTGCTCACCTATTTGATGCCAATTCAAACATTGGATGCTGCAGTCATCATCACCTGGGGCACTTCAGGTAGACAGACGGAAAATTTACCATTGCGCTTCTGAGAAATCAGTCCCGTGCTCCATCTCTCTACTCCCCTGTTCACCTCAACTGCTCTTCGCATTCTAAAAGTGGACCACACAGCATCTACAAAACCAAAAGGCCAATGCTCAATGGATTTGCTGCGTACTACAGGGCTCTAACACACCTATTTGAACAACAACCTCCTCACCTCTCAGACCACACATCAGCAAGAAGCTTCACCCCTCTGAGGCTGCATTTAGCACCTGCCACAGAAAAAGCATGCTTTTGTACTACACTAAAGCACAGGCTGCCCCAAGCAACACCTATCTCCACTGCATTACCTTGACTGCTCAGATGCCCGGCTTGCCTCATCTTCTGTGGTTGTGTTGAGGCTTGAGCTCCACCTGGAATATATAAACAGCAAGGATGATTGTAACTTCATTGAACAAAACCAACACACTGTAACTGATCATACAGCCACGGTTACATTTCCCTACCAACACCACAGCCAACTCACCTCACTATGGCACACTAACTGCACACAACTCCATCCGTGCCCCTCGGCACACAGGTCAGCCCGCTACGTCTGAAAAACACAACAGCAAAGAAGTCACCCTGACGCTCAGCAATGCCCTAAGAATTCCAAGACTCTCCTGCACATTACAGCCAAGCAAAGCTAGTCCACAACCAAACCCAAACATTAATTGCTGCTCCCTTGACATTCAAACCCCTTCGTTACCGCTCCACTGGCTGCTCCCATGCAGTTTTGGTCACCCCCTCTGTGGCTCCAGAGACAAGCAGAAACTACCCTCCTCACCCGCCACACCTAGGGCTGCTAGTTCTGCAAATAAGGGATGCCCCTAGACCGCAATGTCTAGGCACGTCAAAACATTAAGCACACAATCGGGCCACTATACCCCTGCTGATGCTTATCGCCTCCTCTACGCACCTGGCAGAGCAGCTCCAACCAGACACAAACACACACAGAACACCAATACACAAGACCGACGTCAGGAACCTGGAACAAAAGAAAAGTCGCGGCAACAAGGAGGACTCCTGGACCACGCATGCCAATGGGCAAGGCAATGGACAGGGCTCCAAGGAACAACTTTCGGTAGCCCTGGAAAAGCGAAGAACCGTGCATGGTTCCAAAGAGATGGTGCCACAACTGACAAGATGAACGGGCAAGAAGCCCCTTTTAAAGACCTAAAGATGCAGAGGATGGATGGAACAAGTCCCAGAACAGGGATCCAGGAAAACAGAAGACTAACTATCCCGGATGGCGAGGCAGGCTGTAAGGCTGCAGCAGAAGATGACTGACCAGATGCTTCCAAAACACAAGAGCGATCCACACTTTAGAAATGTGAAGAAAGAAAAGCAGTGCTCCGTTGACACTGCCTTGATCAGTACAAGCATTTGGGACCCTAGACATGGCGCCCAAGGCATGCCTGCGATGCCCTGAGCACAAAAGATGACATCAAGACCTGCAGAAAATTTCAGACATGGCACGGTGACTACACAAACTAGACAACAACAGATACAGGCTGGAACTGCTCTGCCCATACAGGGTTTGGGCTGAGAAGTAGACCCCTCTGCCTTCACCTGCCCAAAGAGGACTCCCTGCACAGCCTAGGCTACCTTCCAAACCCCTCCCTGCTAGCCCCATCCCACCTCCCGCTTCCCAACTCCCGTCTCTCAACTTAGCTTTCAGAGGGCCACGAATGAAGCTGTCCTTGGACAAAGCAGCTCAAATCACATCAGCTAACAGAAATAATCCTGCAGTCACTGCGTTCCTCTTCAGCATCTGCAAGAAAAATTAACAGAAAAACACAGTGCCAAAACACGAGACCAATCCAGGCTTTAGGAGCACGATGCAAGAAAAGCAGTGCCCAATCAACAGTGCATTGATGAGTACGAGCATTCAGGACCCTAGATATGGTGCTCGAGGCATGTCCGGCATGCTGTAAAGGATCCCTCATTACAACGGGATGTGGCCAAAACCAGGAGGATGTACGTGAAAGGATCACCTTTTAAATGACTAAAGGCACAAGATGCATGGAAGAAGTCTCAGGTCAACAGGGATCCTTGAAAACATATGACTAACGATTGTGGCCAGCAACACAGGCTGCAAGGCCATGGGAAAAGATGGCTGACTAGAAACTTTGAAAACATGAAGCCAATCCACACTTAGGTTATGATGCAAGAAGAACAGTGCCTAATTGGTATTGTACCCATGAGTACAGGCATTCAAGACCCTCGAGATGCTGCTCAAGTCATATGCTGCATTCCTTTAAAGCAAAGTGGACATCAAGGCTTAAGAAATGTAAAAGAGAAACAGAATATAAAGCACACAGCACAGACAAGCTGGAACGGCCCTGCCTGGAACATGCTAGCTTTGGGCTGAGAAGTAACACCCTCCAGCTCTCCCTGCCCAAAGGGGACACTTCCCGCACAGCCCTCTCCCCTAGGCTACTTTTAAAACCCCTCCCTGCCATCCCCAGCCTTCTCCCCTCTGTCATACCCCACCCCTGCCCCCGTCCCTCAACTTAGCTTTCAGACCACCAGGAGGCTTCCTCAGCAGAAAAAAAACTCCAAGAGCATCAGCTTCCTGGAATGCTCCTACAGTTGCCAGGATCCACTTTGCAATCTACAAGAAAACTAAAATAGCCCCAACAGCCAGCATTGCACTGATCAATGTCAGCACCTTACATGACAACTTGTTCTGCCTAACTGCCATGTTCTTCCACTCACTTGCTCCACAGCAGTTCTTAGGTCAGATGCTGCAGCTGTTATCACTCAGGGTAATTAAATTAAGAGAATTACTCACACCTGTGAGAAGTCTGCCCCATGCTCCTTCTCCCTACTACCCAGCTCATCTCAAATGCTCTTCCCATTCCCAAGGTGGCCCACACAGTGCCTGCCAAACCAAAAGTAAATACAATGTTGCCAAAGAACACTTTGCTCTTCTAGACATACTCAACTTCCTCCTCACCAACAGCCCCACAATGATGAGAATAAGCCTGACTACCTCACCAGCACCCCAAAATTCTCTGCTATCTGCTTACCTCTCCTCCTCACCACTTAAGTTGTAGGACCAGTAGTGGTGATACCCAGGACAAAAGAAAGATGAGCCACGGAAATCCACATTTTAGGAAGTAACCAAACTTTAGTCGTAGGAGTGAACAAGAAGAACTTGAAAAAAATATTCTTATCAAAACCCAGTAAAGATTATTAACACAGAAGACCTAAAAACACAGGACACTCACCACACAGCAATGGAGACTGGAATTACAGAGGCAGTCAGCCAATGAAAAACTCGCAACAGTGGGATTGACTACTCTAAGACCTAAATTGGAAACTCAATGACCGTAAAAAAACACAATGGATTAACAGGGACAAGGTAACAACCGCTGTAAGCAATAATAGAGCAAACCTCACTGGTAAGTTCAGGAAAAATCTAAAACTCTACTAAATAAGGGAGGCTTGTGTGCCCACAGACCAGATGAAGAAGAGTTGCTCAGCTGCTAACTGTTACGAGCCAAAACAATATCCAATCTCTTCCCTGAGAAATTTAAGGGAAACAAGTGGCAGAACCCTGCACTGTAGATAGGCAGCGAGTCCATACCTTTAAGTAGCAAGGTCTCTGATATTCATAGGATCACCAGGTTGGAAAAGACCCATTGGATCATTGAGTCCAACCATTCCTATCAATCACTAAACAATGCCCCTCACCATCTCATCCACCCATCCTTTAAACACCTCCAGGGAAGGTGACTCTACCACCTCCTCGGGCAGCCTTTGCCCATCCCCAATAACCCTTTCAGTGAAATATTTTTTCCTGATGTACAGCCTGAAGCTTCCTTGGCAGAGCTTGAGGCTATTCCCTCTTGTCCTGTCCCCTGTCCCTTGGGAGAGGTGACCAGCTCCCTCCTCTCCACAACCTCCTTTCAGGTAGCTGCAGAGAGCAATGAGGTCTCCCCTCAGCCTCTTCTTCTCCAGGCTAAACACCCCCAAGCTCTCTCAGCCACGCCTCATAAGGCTTGTTCACCAGCCCCCTCACCAGCTACATTACTCTTCTCTGGACATTCAGATGGATGGAGACAGGATGGATGCAAAGAAGTTAGTTGAGGAAGACAATAAGTAAAAGGTATAAGGGAGCAGAGATCTCCAAGCCCTAGAGATTACATTTCTTAGGATAACTAATAATTTTCAACTTGTGTCTCAACCTCATCATTACCTCATTGGCTACAGAGAGACTAGAACAACAGACACCTGAACGGCACTTGCATCTGACCACCAAACTGACCCAAGAAAGACTGATGAACCCATCTCCCTTTCCCCAAACCATTAAAGCCCTTTTCTACCCCTGAAGTATCAGAGAAGGAACCCGGCTCCTTCTTAACAGCACCTGCCCTATATTTTAACCCCCCTGACCCTTCTGTGTTGCTATTCCCTGGGAGCTGTGCTCCTGAGCCCTTCCCAGGGCTCCCCTGGCCCCTTCTATCTTCCACCAACCCACAGACTCTACTTCCTACCCTAGGCCAACAAACTTCATTCCTGATTATTATCACCCACGAGGTGCCCATTATAAACTGCAGAGCCCCTAGGACCAATACATCATGCCACACAGAATGAGGAACAACAACAAATCATCCCATAACCAAAAACTCGAGGCAAAGCACCCAGAAAAAAATACAAAGAAGGATACCAAAAACATCTTGCCCCCTCCAACACCCAATCAAAAATTACTGACAAAAAAGCCCCATAGTTACACCTGTATGTGCTGCTTCGCCTGGACTCTTCCAAAGCTCATACCTCCAACAGACACCTCTGCTTCTTTAGAAGAACAGAAAGAAAAAAAAAAACTAAAAAAGCCAAAAACCACCACTTACCCAACTAGCTTAATCTGCCTAAAAGCTACAATGAATGGAAACAGCAGCAAAACTCTAATCTCAAGGATAAACCACAACCTAAATGACCTCCAGAGGCAAGGCCTGTGGCTTATATACCCCCTGGGCCTTCCCGCCCACCACCTGTGACTGGGGTGTGGTGAAGCCCTCACAGGTATAAATAGTGCCTGAGGAGCAGCTGTGTTTTATTAACTCTGCCTTGCATTCTCAGCTAGAACAAAACTACTAGATGTCTGAAAGTATCCTTACAAGAAATAACAGTATGCGTGCTGTCACTGCAACATTGCTAGTTGTGACAGTGATGGGACTAGGTAACAAACATTTTAGAGCTGGACTTTTTGATTCCTTTCATTTATCGTGCTGCTACAATTCCTGTTCCCTGGTATCGCTATACCCCTACTCTTCAATTTTTCTGTGCTCTTTTCTCTCTTTTTTTTTCCCCCCCTAGTCTTCAGTATCTGTTCTCTGTCTATACTATTTTTTTCCTTTTCCATCTTTATCCCAATCTGCGTTCCTCATTCTGTTCCCCCACAATTTCACTGGCTTGATCCTTGTAGCTTGTTCTTTCTCTGCACCTGCAAATGCCTTGCTTTTCTTTCTCTTTCTTTCTTTCTCTATTCCTTTGTATTGCTTACTGTTGCTGTTCCAGCTTTTCCATTCACTCTGAATCTTGACACTCCCCTTTACTTCTCTTGCTGTTTCTGAATTTTTGTGCTAGTCCCTGCTCATTTTTATAATCCTCTGTCTGTAGGGCTCCTAGTTCCTCTCAAACAAGTCAGCTCTTTTTTATGTACACACATGGCCTTATAAGAAATGGCTCAGAAAGCTGGGGTTGTTTAACCTGGAGAAGTGGAGGCTGAGGGGAGACCTTATTGCTCTCTACAACTACAAGGTCTACAAAGAAGGGCAAAGAAGGTGGGAGAAGGGCAAAGAAGGTGGGAGAAGGGCAAAGAAGGTGGGAGAAGGGCAAAGAAGGTCGGATTAGGTTGGAGAAGGTCCGAAAATGTCAAAGAAGGTTGGAGAAGTTCAAAGAAGGTCGGAAAAGGTCAAAGGTGGTTGGAGAATTTCAAAGAAGCTCGTAGAATTTCAGAGAAGGTCAAAGAAGTTCAGAGAATTTCGGAGAAGGTCAAAGAAGCTCAGAGAAGGTCAAAGAAGGTTGGAGAAAGATAAAGACGGTTGGAGAAGTTCGGAGAAGGTTGAAGAAGGTAAAAGATGGTCGGAGAAGGTCAAAGAAATTTGAAGAAGGTTGGAGAATTTCGGAGAAGTTAGGAGAAGGTCAGATAAGGTCAAAAAAGCATGGAGAAGGTCGGAGAAAGTAAAAGAAGCTTGGAGAAGGTCGCAGAAGGTCAAAGAAGCTTGGAGAAGGCCTAAGAAGGTTGGAGAAAGATAAAGACAGTTGGAGAAGTTCAGAGAAGGTCGGAGAAGGTCAGAGTAGTTCGGAGAAGTTCAAAGGTGGTCGGAGAAGGTCAAAGAGGGTCGGAGAAAGATAAAGAAGCTTGGAAAAGGTCGGAGAAGGTCAAAGAAGGTTGGAGAAAGATAAAGACGGTTGGAGAAAATGGGAGAAGGTCGGAAAATGTCAAAGAAGGTCGGAAAGGTCAGACAAGGTCGGAGAAGGTGGGAGAACGTCGGAGAAGGTCAGATAAGTTAAAAGAAGGTCGGAGAAGGTTGGAGAAGGTCAGAGAAGATCAGAGAGGATCGGAGAAGGTCGAAGAAGGTCAGAGAGGGTCAAAGAAGGTCAGAGAGGGTCAAAGAATGTCAGAGAGGGTCGGAGAAGGTCGCAGAAGGACAAAGGATTAGGAGAAGTTTGGGGAAGGTCAAAGAAGCCAGGAGAAAGTCAAAGAAAGTTGGAGAAGTATAAAGAGGGTCAGAGAAGATCAGAGAAGTTCAGAGAAGGTCAAAGATGGTCGGGGAAGTCAGAGCGTGTCTACAGCGACCTCATTGTTGTTTAGAAAGTCTGTGTCACCTGTGTCTACAGCAACCTCATTGTCGTTTAGAAAGTCTGTGTTGCCTGTGTCTATAGCGACCTCACTGTCGTCTGGGTCGTCTGTGTCTATAGTGACCTCATTGATGTTTAGAAAGTCTGTGTCGTCTGTGTTCACAGCGACCTCATTGAGGTTTAGAAAGTCTGTGTCGCCTGTGTCTACAGCGACCTCACTGTCGTTTAGAAAGTCTGTGTCGTCTGTGTCTATAGCGACCTCATTGAGGTTTAGAAAGTCTGGGTCGTCTGTGTCTATAACGATCTCATTGAGGTTTAGAAAGTCTGGGTCGTCTGTGTCTACAGCGACCTCATTGAGGTTTAGAAAGTCTGGGTCGTCTGTGTCTACAGCGACCTCATTGAGGTTTTGAAAGTCTGGGTTGTCTGTGTCTACAGCGACCTCACTGAGGTTTTGAAAGTCTGGGTTGTCTGTGTCTACAGCGACCTCATTGAGGTTTTGAAAGTCTGTGTCGTCTGTGTCTACAGCGACCTCATTGAGCAATTCGGAGAAGGTCAGAGAAGGTTGGAATAGGTCGGAAAAGTTTGGAGAAGGTCGGAAAAGTTCGGAGAAGGTCAGAGAGGGTCGGAGAAGGTCAGAGAGGGTCGGAGAAGTTTGGAGAAGGTCGTAGAAGGACAAAGGATTATGAGAAGTTTGGAGAAGGTCAAAGAAGCCAGGAGAAGGTCAAAGAAAGTTGGAGAAGTATAAAGAGGGTCAGAGAAGATCAGAGAAGTTCAGAGAAGGTCAAAGATGGTCGGGGAAGTCAGAGCGTGTCTACAGCGACCTCATTGTCGTTTAGAAAGTCTGTGTCGCCTGTGTCTACAGCGACCTCATTGTCGTTTAGAAAGTCTGTGTCGCCTGTGTCTACAGCGACCTCATTGAGGTTTTGAAAGTCTGGGTTGTCTGTGTCTACAGCGACCTCATTGAGGTTTTGAAAGTCTGGGTTGTCTGTGTCTATAGCGACCTCACTGTCGTCTGGGTCGTCTGTGTCTATAGTGACCTCATTGATGTTTAGAAAGTCTGTGTCGTCTGTGTTCACAGCGACCTCATTGAGGTTTAGAAAGTCTGTGTCGTCTGTGTCTATAGCGACCTCATTGAGGTTTAGAAAGTCTGGGTCGTCTGTGTCTATAACGATCTCATTGAGGTTTAGAAAGTCTGGGTCGTCTGTGTCTACAGCGACCTCATTGAGGTTTTGAAAGTCTGGGTCGTCTGTGTCTACAGCGACCTCATTGAGGTTTTGAAAGTCTGGGTTGTCTGTGTCTACAGCGACCTCACTGAGGTTTTGAAAGTCTGGGTTGTCTGTGTCTACAGCGACCTCATTGAGGTTTTGAAAGTCTGTGTCGTCTGTGTCTACAGCGACCTCATTGAGCAATTCGGAGAAGGTCAGAGAAGGTTGGAATAGGTCGGAAAAGTTCGGAGAAGGTCAGAGAGGGTCGGAGAAGGTCAGAGAGGGTCGGAGAAGGTCAGAGAGGGTCGCAGAAGGACAAAGGATTATGAGAAGTTTGGAGAAGGTCAAAGAAGCCAGGAGAAGGTCAAAGAAAGTTGGAGAAGTATAAAGAGGGTCAGAGAAGATCAGAGAAGTTCAGAGAAGGTCAAAGATGGTCGGGGAAGTCAGAGCGTGTCTACAGCGACCTCATTGTCGTTTAGAAAGTCTGTGTCGCCTGTGTCTACAGCGACCTCATTGTCGTTTAGAAAGTCTGTGTCGCCTGTGTCTACAGCGACCTCATTGAGGTTTTGAAAGTCTGGGTTGTCTGTGTCTACAGCGACCTCATTGAGGTTTTGAAAGTCTGGGTTGTCTGTGTCTACAGCGACCTCATTGAGGTTTTGAAAGTCTGTGTCGTCTGTGTCTACAGCGACCTCATTGAGCAATTCGGAGAAGGTCAGAGAGGGTCGGAGAGGGTCGGAGAAGGTCAGAGAGGGTTGGAGAAGGTCAGAGAGAGTTGGAGAAGTTTGGAGAAGGTCGGAGAAGTTTGGAGAAGGTCGCAGAAGGACAAAGGATTATGAGAAGTTTGGAGAAGGTCAAAGAAGCCAGGAGAAGGTCAAAGAAAGTTGGAGAAGTATAAAGAGGGTCAGAGAAGATCAGAGAAGTTCAGAGAAGGTCAAAGATGGTCGGGGAAGTCAGAGCGTGTCTACAGCGACCTCATTGTCGTTTAGAAAGTCTGTGTTGCATGTGTCTATAGCGACCTCACTGTCATCTGTGTCTATAGTGACCTCATTGATGTTTAGGAAATCTGTGTCGTCTGTGTTCACAGCGACCTCACTGAGGTTTAGAAAGTCTGTGTCGCCTGTGTCTACAGCGACCTCACTGTCGTTTAGAAAGTCTGTGTGGTCTGTGTCTACAGCGACCTCATTGAGGTTTAGAAAGTCTATGTCATCTGTGTCACCATTGTCTATAACGACCTCACTGACGTTTAAAAAGTCTGTGTTGTCACTGTCTATAGAGACCTCATTGATATTTAAAACGTCTGTGTCGTCATTAAATTTAGTGACCTCATTGAGGTTTAGAAAGTCTGTGTCATCTGTGTCTATAGCGACCTCATTGAGCAATTCGGAGAAGGTCAAGGAAGGTCGGAGAAGGTCAAGGAAGGTCGGAGAAGGTCAAGGAAGGTCGGAGAAGGTCAAGGAAGGTCGGAGAAGGTCAAGGAAGGTCGGAGAAGGTCAAGGAAGTTCGGAGAAGGTCAAGGAAGGTCGGAGAAGGTCAAGGAAGGTTGGAGAAGGTCGGAAAAGATCAAAGAGGTTCAGAGAAGGTCAAAGAAGTTTGGAGAAAATCAAAGAAGTTCTAAGAAGGTCAGAGAAGGAAGGAGATATTTGGAGAAAGTCAAAGAATATTGGAAAAGGTCAGAGAAGTTTGGAGAAGGTCAAAGAACATCAGAGAAGATCTGAGAAGGTCAAAGAATGTCGGAGAAGGTAAAAGAAGGTCGGAAAATGTCAAAGAAGTTCAGAGAATGTCAAAGAAGTCGGAGAAGTTCAGAGAAGGTCGGAGAAGTTCGTAGAAGGACAGAGAAGGTCGGAGAAGCCAAAGGAAGTTCAGAGAAGGTAGTAGAATTCAGAGAAGTTCGAAATAGATCAGATAATTTTGGAGAAGTTCAGAGAAAGTCAAAGAAGGTGGGAGAAGGGCAAAGACTGGTGGAGAAAGGAGGAGAATATCAGAGAAGGGCAAAGACGGGCGGAGAAGGGCAAAGATGGGCAGAGAAGTGTGGAGAATATACGAGAAGTGCAAAGATGGGCGGAGAAGGGCAATAATGGGTGGAGAAGGGTGGAGAATATTGGAGAAGTGCGAAGAAGGGCAAAGACGAGCAGAGAAGGGCAAAGACGGGTGGAGAGGGACGGAGAATATTGGAGAAGTGCAAAGAAGGGCAAAGATGGGAGGAGAAGGACAAAGACGGGCTGAGAAGAGCAAAGATGGTAGGAGAAGGACGGAGTATATCGGAGAAGGGCAAAGATGGGCGGAGAAGGGCAAAGGGGCAGAGAAGGGCAGAGATTATCGGAGAATTTCAAAGGAGGCAAAGAGGGGCGAAGAAGGGCAAAGATAGGCGGAGAAGGGCAGAGAATATCAGAGAAGTGCAAAGATGGGAAAAGACGTACAGAGAAGGGATAAGACGTGCAGAGAAGGGCGGAAAATAATGGAGAAATGCAAAGATGGGCAAAGAGTTTAGGAGAAGGGCAAAGATGGGCGGAGAAGTGTGTACAATATTGGAGAAGTTCAAAGAAAAGCAGAGACGGGCGTAGAAGGGCAGAGACGGGCGGAGAATATCGGAGAAGTGCAAAGCAGTGCAAAGATGGGAGGAAAAGGGGAAAGGCGGGCTGAGAAGGGCAAAGATGGGAGGAGAAGGACGGAGAATATCGAAGAAGGGCAAAGAGAGGAGGAGAAGGGCAAGGACGGGCGGAGAAGGGCAAGGACGGGCGGAGAAGGGCGGAGATTATTGGAAAAGTTCAAAAGAAGCAAAGAGGGGCGGAGAAGGGCAAAGAGGGGCAGAGAAGGGCAAAGAGGGGCGAAGAAGGGCAAAGAGGGGCGAAGAAGGGCAGAGAATATCGGAGAAGTGCAAAGAAGGGCAAAGACGGGCGGAGAAGGGCAAAGACGGGCGGAGAAGGGCAAAGAGGGTCAGATAAGTTAAAAGAAAGTCAGAGAAGTTCAGAGAAGGTCAAATAAGTACGGAGTAGGTCGGAGAAGGTCAGAGAAGTTCAAAGAATGTTGGAGAAGGTCAGAGAAGGACAGAGAAGCTCAAAGAAATTGAGAGAATTTCAAAAGTTGTTGAAGAAGTTTGGAGAAGGTCGGAGAAGATCAAGGAAGGTCAGAGAATTTCAAAGGCATTTGGAGAAAGTCGGAGGAGTTCATAGAAGGTTGGAGAATGTCAAAGAATTTTGGAGAAGGTCAAATAAGTCGGAGAAAGTCCAAGAAGGTCAGAGAAGTTTGGAGAAGGTCAAAGAAGGTCTGACAAGGTCAAAGAAGGTCAGAGAAGATGAAAGAAATTCGAAGAAAGTGGTAGGAGGTCAAAGAAGTTCAGAGAATATCAAAGAAGGTCGGAGAAATTTGTAGAAGGTCAAAGAACATCGGAAAAGGTCAGAGAAGTTTGGAGAAGGTCAAAGAACATCAGAGAAGATCCAAGAAGGTCAAAGAATGTCGGAGAAGGTAAAAGAAGTTTGGAAAATGTCAAAGACGTTCAGAGAATGTCAAAAAAGTCGGAGAAGTTCGAAGAAGGTCGGAGAAGTTTGTAGAAGGACAGAGAAGGTCGGAGAAGGCAAAGGAAGTTCAGAGAAGGCTGTAGAATTCAGAGAAGTTCAAAAAAGATCAGATAATTTCAGAGAAGTTCAGAGAAAGTCAAAGAAGGTGGGAGCAGGGCAAAAATGAGAGAAGGGCAAAGGGGTGCGGAGAAGGGCAAAGGGGTGCGGAGAAGGGCAAAGGGGTGCGGAGAAGGGCGGAGAATATCAGAGAAGTGCAAAGATGTGCAAAGACGGGCAGAGAAAGGCAAAGACGGGCTGAGAAGTGTGGAGAACAACGGAGAAAGGCAAGGACAGGCGGAGAACAGCAAAAACGGGTGGAGAACGGCAAAGAAGGGTGAAGAAATGAGGAGAATACTGGAGAAGGGCAAAGAGGGGCGGAGAAGGGCAAAGAGGGGCGGAGAAGGGCAAAGAGGGGCGGAGAAGGGCAAAGAGGGGCGGAGAAGGGCAAAGAGGGGCGGAGAAGGGCAAAGAGGGGCGGAGAAGGGCAAAGAGGGGCGGAGAAGGGCAAAGAGGGGCGGAGAAGGGCAAAGAGGGGCGGAGAAGGGCAAAGAGGGGCGGAGAAGGGCAAAGAGGGGCGGAGAAGGGCAAAGAGGGGCGGAGAAGGGCAAAGAGGGGCGGAGAAGGGCAAAGAGGGGCGGAGAAGGGCAAAGAGGGGCGGAGAAGGGCAAAGACGGGCGGAGAAGGGCAAAGACGGGCGGAGAAGGGCAAAGACGGGCGGAGAAGGGCAAAGACGGGCGGAGAAGGGCAAAGACGGGCGGAGAAGGGCAAAGACGGGCGGAGAAGGGTGTAGAATATTGGAGAAGTGCAAAGAAGGGCAAGGACGGGCGGAGAAGGGCAAGGACGGGCGGAGAAGGGAAAACATAAGGGGATAAGGGCAAAAACGGGCAGAGAAGGGTGGAGAATATCGGAGAAGTGCAAAGATGGGCAAAGACGGGCGGAGAATGGCAAAGACGGACGGAGAATTGCAAAAACAGCGGGAGAAGGGCAAAAAAGGGATGGAGAAGGGCAAAGAGATGTGGAGAAGGGCAAAGTGGGGCTAAGAAGGGCGGAGAAGGGCAAAGACGGGTGGAGAAGTGCAGAGAATATCGGAGAAGTGCAAAGATGTGCAAAGACAAGGGGAGAAGGGCAAAGACGTGCAGAGAAGGGCAAAGATTGGCGGAGAAGTGCAGAAAAGATCAAAGAAGGGCAAAGACGGGCGGAGAAGGGCAAAGACGGGCGGAGAAGGGCAAAGAAGGGGGGAGAAGGGCAGAGAATATTTGAGAAGTGGAAAGAGGGGCAAAGACAGGTGGAAAAAAACAAAGACGGGTGGAGAAGGGTAAAGAAGGGGGGAGAAGTGCAAAGACAGGCGGAGAAGGGTGGAGAATATCAGAGAAGTGGAAAGACGGGCGGAGAAGGGCGGAGAAGGGCGGAGAAGGGCGAAGACGGGCGGAGAAGGGCAGAGAATATTGGAGAAGGGCAAAGATGGGCAAAGAAAAGGGTAGAAGGGCAAAGACGGGCGAAGAATTGTGGAGAGTATCGGAGAAGAGGAAAGATGGAAAAAGACGGGTGAGAAGGGCAAAGATGGACAGAGAAGGGCAAAGTCAGGCGAAGAATTGTGGAGAATATAGGAGAAGGGCAAAGACGCCTGGAGAAGGGCAAAGATGGCTGGAGAAGGGCAGGGAATATTAGAGAAGGACAAAGATAAGCAAAGAAAAGGGTAGAAGGGCAAAGACGGGCGGAGAAGTGTGGAGAATATCGAAGCAGTGAAAAGATGGGCAAAGACTAGCGGAGAAGGGCAAGGACGGGCGGAGAAAGGCAAAGACGGGCGGAGAAGAGAAAACATAAGGGGAGAAGTGCAAAGACGGGCGGAGAAGGGTGGAGGAAATCGGAGAAGCGCAAAGATGGGCAGAGACGGGCGGAGAAGGGCAGAGACGGGCGGAGAAGGGCAAAGTAGGATGGAGAAGGGCAAAGAAGGGAAGAGAAGGGCAAAAGCAGGCGGAGAAATGTGGAGAATATCGGAGAAGGGCAAAGACAGGCGGAGGAGGGCGAAGACGGGCAGAGATGGGAAAGCATAAGGGGAGAAGGGCAAAGACGGGCAGAGAAGGGTGGAGAATATCAGAGAAGTACAAAGATGGGCAAAGACGGGCGGAGAAGGGCAAAGACGGGCGGAGAAGGGCAAAGACGGGCGGAGAAGGGCAAAAACAGTGGGAGAAGGGCATAGACGGGCGGAGAAGGGCAAAGACGGGCGGAGCAGAGAATACATGAGGGGAGAAGGGCAAAGACGGGTGGAGAAGGGTGGAGGAAATCGGAGAAGCGCAAAGAAGGGCAAAGACGGGCGGAGAAGGGCAAAGACGGGCGGAGAAGGGCAAAGACGGGCGGAGAAGGGCAAAGACGGGCGGAGAAGGGCAAAGACGGGCGGAGAAGGGAAAACATGAGGGGAGAAGGGCAAAGACGGGCAGAGAAGTGTGGAGAATATCGGAAAAGTACAAAGATGGTCAAAGACGGGTGGAGAAGGGCAAAGAAAGGCAGAGAGTGGCAAAGATGGGTGGAGAAGGGCAAAGACTGGTGGAGAAGGGCAGAGAATATTGGAGAAGGACAAAGTTGGGCAAAGAAAAGGGTAGAAGGGCAAAGATGTGCAGAGAAGTGTGGAGAATATCGGAGAAGAGCAAAGATGGGAAAAAAGACGGGCGGAGAAGGGCAAAGACGGGCGGAGAAGGGCAAAGACGGGCGGAGAAGGGCAAAGACGGGCGGAGAAGGGCAAAGACGGGCGGACAAGGGCAAAGAATGTCGGAGAGGGACAAAGACGGGCAGAGAAGGGCACAGACGGGCGGAGAAGTGCAAACAAGTGCGGAGAATGCAAAGACGGGCAGAGAAGTGCAAAGACGAGCAATGACGGGTGGAGAAGCACAAAGTCAGTCAGAGAACAGCGAAGACATGCGGAGAAGGGCAAAGACAGCCGTAGAAGGGCAAACAAATGCGGAGAATGCAAGGACGGGCAGAGAAGTGCAAAGATGTGCCAAGAAGAGCAAAGACAGGCACAGAAGGGCAAAGACGGGCTCACAAGTGCAAAGACGGGGGAAGAAGGACAAAGACGGGAGGAGAATGGCAAAGACGGGCGGAGAAGTGCAAAGACGGGAGGAGAAGTGCTGAGAACAACGGAGAAGGGCAAAGACGGGCGAAGAAGGACGGAGAATACCGAAGATTGGCACAGACAGACGGAGAAGGGCAAACATGGGCGGAGAAGGCAAATACGGGCAGACGAGGGAATAGACGGGCAAAGGAAGGCAAAGACGGGCGGAGAAGGGCAAAGACGGGCGGAGAAGGGCAAAGACGGGCGGAGAAGGGCAAAGACGGGCGGAGAAGGGCAAAGACGGGCGGAGAAGGGCAAAGACGGGCGGAGAATTGTGGAGAGTACCAGTGAATGGCAAAGACGGGCGGAGAAGGGCAAAGACGGGCGGAGAAGGGCCAAAAGGGGTGGAGAGGGGCAAAGACGGGCAAAAAAGCGCAAAGACAGTCGGAGAAGGGCAAAGACGGGCGGAGAGGAGTAAAGACAGGCGGACAATTGCAAAGGAAGGCGGACAAAGGCAAAGACGGGCGCACAAGTGCAAAGATGGGCGGAGAAGGGCAAAGACGGACGGACAAGGGCAAAAAGAGGCGGACAAGAACAAAGACGGTGGTAGAAGGGCAAAGACAGACAGAGAAGGGCAAAGACAGACAGAGAAGGGCAAAGACGGGTGGACAAGAACAAAGACGGGGGGAGAAGGGCAAAGACGGACAGAGAATTGCAAAGACGGACAGAGAAGGGCAAAGAGGCTTAGACAAGAGCAAGGACAGTCAGAGAAATCCCGAGAATACCGGAGAAGATCAAAGACGGGCGTAGAAGTGCAAAGAAAGCGGACAATTGACAAGACGGTTGGACAAAGACAAAGATGGTTGCACAAGAGATAAGACGGGCGCACAACGGCTAAGAAGGGCTGACAAGTGCAAAGATAAGCGGAGAAGGGCAAAGACGGTCGGACAAGTGCAAAAACATGCGGACAAGAACAAAGATGGGGGGAGAAGGGCAAAGACGAGCGGAGAAGGGCAAACAAGTGCGGAGAATGCAAGAACGGGCAGAGAAGTGCAAAGACGTGCCAAGAAGAGCAAAGACGGGTGCAGAAGGGCAAAGAAGGGCTCACAAGTGAAAGACGGGCGGAAAAGGGCAAAGAAGTGCAGAGAGTGGCAAAGAAGTGCGGATAGTGGCAAGGAAGTGAGGAGAGTTGCAAAGATGTCTGGAGAGTGGCAAAGGCGGGCAGAGAAGGGGAAAGAAGGGCGGACAAAGGCAAAGAAGGTTGCACAAGGGCAAAGACAGGCGGAGAAGAGCAAAGACGGTCGCAGAATTGCGGAGAGTACCGAAGAAGGGCAAAGATGGGCGGAGAAGGGCAAAGACGGGCGGACAAGGGCAAAGACGGGCTGAGAAGGGCAAAATAAGGCGGAGAAGGACTAAGACGGGTGGAGAATTGTAAAGATGGGAGGACAAGTGCAAAGACGGTCGGACAAGTGCAAAGACGGTCGGACAAGTGCAAAGACGGTCGGACAAGTGCAAAGAATGTTGGAGAAGGACAAAGACGGGCAGAGAACGGCACAGAAGGGGGGAGAAGGGCACAGTTGGGCAGAGAAGAGCAAACAAGTGCGGAGAAGGGCAAAGACGGGCGGAGAAGGGCAAAGACGGGCGGAGAAGGGCAAAGACGGGCAAAGAATTGCAAAGACAATCGGTGAAGTTAAAAGACAGTCAGAGAAGTGCGGAGAGTACTTGAGAAGGGCAAAGACGGGCGGAAAAGGGAAAAGACGGGCGGAGAAGGGCAAATAGGGGTGGAGAAGGGCAAAGACGGGCGGGGAAGTGCATAGATAGTGGGACAAGTGCAAAGACGGGCGGAGACATGCAAAGATGGACGAAGAAATGCCAAGATGGGCGGAGAGGAGCAAAGACGGGCAAAAAAGCGCAAAGACGGGCAGAGAAGTGCAAAGACGGGCAGAGAATGGCAAAGACTGGAGGAGAAGATCAAAGACAGGCGCAGAAGTGCAAAGAAAGGTGGACAATTGCCAAGATGGGTGGACAAAGGCAAAGACGGGTGCACAAGTGATAAGACGGGCGGACAACGTCTAAGAAGGGCTGACAAGTGCAAAGATAGGTGGAGAAGGGCAAAGACGGGTGGAGAATTGCGGAGAGTACCGGAGAATGGCAAAGATGGTTGGAGAAAGGCAAAGTCGGTCAGAGAAAGGCAAAGAAGTGCTGAGAGTGGCAAAGACGGGCGGAGAAGGGCAAAGACAGGTGGAGAAGGGTAAAGACGGGCGAAGAAGGGCAAAGACAGGCTGACAAAGGCAAAGACGGGCGGAGAATTGTGGAGAGCATTGGAGAAGGGCAAAGACGGGCGGAGAATGGCAAAGTCGGGCAAAGAAAGGCAGATGAGACAGACGACACAGATGTTATAAATGACAATGAGGTCAAAAAAGAAACAGAAGAAACAGAGGATGTTGACGACACATACAACAAGACATTATAAATGAAAATGATGTGACAATATACACAGACGACACAAACGACACAGACAAAACAGACAACAAAGACAACACAGGCATTATTTATGACAATGATGTCACAATATACACTGCTGACGCAGACGACAAAGACAATATAAATGACAATGATGTCACAATAGACACAGAAAACACAGATGACAAGGACGACACAGATGACACGGACATTATAAATGTCAATGATGTCACAATTGACACAGGCAACACAGATATTATAAATTACAATGATGTCACAAAAGAAACTGAAGACACAGACATTATAAATGACAATGATGTCACAATAGACACAGACGACAGACTACATAGACGACACATAGGACACAGACTACAAAGACATGATAAACACAATGATGTCACAATAGAAACAGACGACAGATATAAATGACAATGATGTCACAATAGACACAGATGACAGAATACACAGACGACAGACATAATTTATGACAAAGATTTCACAATAGGAACTAACGACACAGACGACACAGACATTATAAATGAAAATGATGTCACAATAGACACAGACGAGAGATGAAACAGATGACACAGACGACAAAGACATTATAAATTACAATGATGTCACAATAGACACAGATGAAAGAGATGACAGAGACTTTATAAATGACAATGATGCCACATTAGACACAGATGACACAGACGACAGAGATGACATATGCAAAAAAGACATTATTAAAGAAAATGATGTCACAATAGACACAGACGACACATACATTATAAACGACAATGATGTCACAATAGACACAGACGACACAGACATTACAAATGGTAATGATGTAACAATAGACACAGACAAAAAAAATTTATAAATGACAATTATGTCACAATAGACACAGAGGATACAGTCCTTATAAATGACAATGGTGTCAGAATAGACACATATGACACAGACATTATATATGACAATGATGTCACAATAGATACAGACGACACAGACATTATAAAGGACAACTGTGCCAAAATAGGCACAGACGTCACTGACTACACAGACACTAAAATTGACAATTAAGTCACAATAGCCACAGATGACACAGACGACACAGACATTATAAATGACAATTTTTTAACAATGAAACAGACGACATAGACATTATACATGACAATGATATCACAATAGACATAGATGACACAGACATTATAAATGCAAATGATTTCACAGTAGACACAGACGACACAGAAATTATAATTGACACTGCTGTCACCATAGACACAGATGACACAGACGACACAGAAAATAAATATTGAAATGCTGTCACAATAGACACCGACAACACAGACACAGAAGTCACAGACATTATAAATGACATTGATGTCACAATGGACACAGAAGACAGACAACACAGACATTATAAATGACAATGATGTCACAATAGACACAGACGACACAGAAGAAAGAGACGACACAAACATTATAAATGGTAATGATGTCGCAATAAACACAGAAGACAAAGAAGACAGAGAGGACACAGACATCTTAAATGACAATGATGTCACAATAGACACAGACGACAGCGTCATTATAAGTGATAATGATGACATAATATACTTAGTTTACACAGACGACACAGACATTATAAATGACAAGTATGACACACTAGACAAAGATGACAAAGACGACACATACATTATAAATGACAATGATGTCAAAAGAGAGACAGACCACAGAGACCACACAGATATTTTAAATGACGATGTCACAATAGACACAGATGACACAGTATATATGACAATGATGTCACAATAGACACAGACCACAAAGACATTATAAATTACAATGATGTCACAATAGACACAAATGACACAGACATTATAAATGACAATGATTTCACAATACACACAGATGACAAAGATGTGATAAATGACAATGATTTCACAATAGACACAGACGACACAGATGACAAAGACATTATAAAAGACAATGATGTCACAATCGACACAGACAACGCAGCTGACACATACATTATAAATGTCAATGTTGTCAAAATAGACACAGACCACACAGACCACACAGAAGACACAGATACTATAAATGACAATGGTATCACAATAGTCACAGATGACACAGACGACACAGACTTTATAAATGACAATGATGAAACAATAGACACAGACGACATACGACACAGATATAATAAATGAAAATTATGTCACAATAGACACAGATGACACAGATAGCAAAGACAACACAGACATTATAAATAACAGTGATGTCACAATAAACCCTGTCAACACAGACGAAACAGATATTTTTAATGACAATTATGTCACAATAGACACAGACGACTCAGAAGACAGACTTTATAAATGACAATGATGTCACAATTGACACAGACGTCACAGAGGATACAGACCACACAGAAGACAGAAGACACAGATATTATAAATGACAATGATGTTTACAATATACAGAGATGACACAGGCATTATAAATTACAAAGATGTCACAATACAAACGGATGACAAAAAACGACACAGACATAAGTGACAATGATGTCACAATAGACACAGACATTATAAATGACAATGATTACACAGACGACACAGACATTATAAATCAAAATGATGTCACAATATACACAGATGACACAGACATTAAAATGACAATGATGTCACGATTGACACAGACGTCACAGAGGATACAGAGCACACAGAAAACAGACGACAGATATTGTAAATGACAATGATGTTCAAAATATACATAGATGACACAGGCGACACAGGCATTATAAATTACAAAATGTCACAATAGACACAGACGACACAAACGACACAGACATAAATGACAATGATGTCACAATAGACACAGACATTATAAATGACAATGATGTCACAATAGACACAGATGACACAGACTACACAGACACTGAAATGACAATGATGTCACAAAAGCCACAGATGACAGAGACCTTATAAATTAAAATTATGTCACAATAAACACAGACAACATAGACGAAAAAGACATTATAAAAGACAATGATGTCACAAAACACAGACAACAAAGACTTTATAAATGAAAATGATTACACAGACGACACAGACAATATAAATGACAATGATGTCACAATAGACACAGATGACACAGACGAAACAGTCATTACAAATGACAATGATGTCAAAATAGACACAGACAACAACGACTACACAGACTTTATAAATGAAAATTATGTCACAATAGACACAGACGACATAGAAGACACAGATATTATAAATGACAATGATGTCAAAATAGACACAGACGACAACGACTACACAGATTTTATAAATGAAAATTATGTCACAATACACACAGACGACATAGATGACACAGATATTATAAATGACAATGATGTCACAATAGACACAGACGACCCAGACATTATAAATGACAATGATGTTACAATAGACACAGACAACACAGAGAATACCAATGACAATGATTTCACAATAGACACAGAGGTCACAGACGACCCAGACTTTACAGAGGACACAGGAGACACCAACATTATAATTGAAAATGACATCAAAATAGAAAAAGACGACACAGACGACCCAGAATACACAGACTTTATAAATGAATATGATGTCAAAATAGACACAGATGACACACACGTTATGAATGAAAATGTTTTCACAATAGACACAGATGACTCAGACGACACAGACATTATTAATGGCAATGATATCACAATAGACAAAGATGACACAGATGAAAAAATACATTATAAATGTCAATGATATCACAAAAGATACAGACGACACAGACATTATAAATGATAATGTTGACACAATAGACACAGACCACACGGATAATATAAAAGAAAATGATGTCACAAGAGACACAGACGACACAGATGACACAGATATTATTAATGACATCCATGTCACAATAGACACAGATGACTCAGACAACACAGACATTATGAATGAAAATGACATCACAATAGACACAGACGACAAAGACATTATAAATGACAATGATGTGACAATATACACAGATGTCACAGACAAGACAGACTTTGTAAATGACAGTGATTTCACAATAGGCACAGAAATAACAGACGACACAGATGTTAAATGGCAATGATGTCACAATAAACAGAGATGACAGATGACACAGTAATTGAAAATGATATCACAGATGACACAGACGATACAGACATTATAAATAACATTGATGTCACAATAGACAAAGACGACACAGACCACACAGACATTATAAATGAAAATGATGTCACAATAGACACAAACGACACAGACGACAAGGTATTATACATGACAGTTATATCACAATAGGCACAGATGACACAGACTACCCAGACATGATAAATTACAATCATTTCATAAAAGACACAGACGACACAGAACACACAGACATTAAAAATGACAATGATGTCACAGTAGACAAAGATGACACTGACATTATACATGAAAATTATTTCAAAATACAAACAGACGACACAGAAGACACACATTATAAATGAAAATGTTGTCACAATATAAAGAGACGACACAGACATAAATGACAATGATATAAAAATAGACACAGACGACAGAGATGACTTAGACATTATATATGAAAATTATGTTACCATAGACACAGACGACTAAGAAATTATAAATATCAATGATGTCAAACTAGACACAGACGACACTGAAGACAGACATTATAAATGACAATGAATTCACAATAGACAGAGAGGACACAGACAACAGAGACGACAGAGAAAATATAAATTACAATGGTTCCACAATAGACACAGACGACACATCCATTATAAATGATAATTATGTCACAATAGAAAAGACGACACAGACGACACTAATATTATAAAGGACAATGATGTCAAAACACACACAGATGAAAGAGACGACATAGACGACACAGACTTTATAAATGATAATGATGTCACAAGAGACTCAGACGACACAGACATTATAACTGACAATGATTTCACAATAGACACAGACAACACAGACATTATAAATGACAATGATGTCACAATAGACAGACGACAAAGACAATATAAATGACAAAGATGTCACAATACACACAGATGACACGGAAGACACAGATATTATAAATGACTATGAGGTCAAAATAGACACAAATGACAGACGACACAGACATTATAAAAAACAATGATGACAGAAGAGACACAGACAACACTGTCGACAGAAATTATAAACGAAAATGACATCACAATAGACACAATAGACACAGACGACACTGACATTATAAATGACACTGATTTTACAATAGACACAGACAACACAGACAACACAGGCATTATAAATGACAATGATGTCACAATGGAAATAGACGACACAGACGACACTATTATAAATTACAATATCGCAGTTGACACAGACGACACAGGCGACAGACGTTAAAAATGACAATCATATCACAATAGACACAGATGACACAGAAATAATAAATGAAAATTATGTCACTATAGAACAGACAACACAGATGACACAGATGAAACAGATATTATTAAAGACAATGATAACACAAAAGATATAGATGACACAGAAAATACAGACAACACAGACATTATAAAAGTCAATGAAGTCACTATAGAAATAGACGGCACAGACGACACAGACATTATAAATAATAATGAAGTCAAAATAGACTCAGAAGACACAGACGACGTAGAATACACAGATATTATAAATGAAAATGATGTCACAACAGACACAGACGACACAGATGACACAGACGACAGAGACATTATAAATAACAGTCATGTCACAAAAGACACAGACGAGACAGATGAAACAGACACCATAAAAGACAATGATGTCACAATAAACAAAGACGACACAGACGACACAGACATTATAAATGAAAATGGTGTCAAAATAAACTCAGACGACACAGACATTATAAATGACAATGATGTCAAAATAGACACAGACGACAGACAACACAGACATAAATGAAATTGATGTCGCAAGAGACAAAGACAACAGAGACGGCACTGTTATTATAAATGAATATGATGTCAAAATAGACACAGACGACACAGATGACACAGACATTATAAATGACACTGATGTCACCATAGACACAGACGACAGAGACAACACAGATGACACACATGTTAATTAAGAGTGATACCACAATAGATGCAGATGACAGATGACACAGAAGACATAGAGGAAACAGACGACACAGACATTATAAATGAAAATGATGTCACGATAGACATAGACGACTAAGACGACAGAGACGACACAGACATTATAAGTGAAAGTGATTTCACAATTGACACAGATGACACAGACATTACAAATGACATTGATGTCACAATAATCACAGATGACACAGACTTTATAAATACAACGATGTCACAATAGACACAGACGACACATGACACAGACGACTGAGACGACAGAGACGTTATAAATGACACTGAAGTCACCAGAGACACAGACGACAGAGACGACAGAGACATGTTAATAAACAGTGATACCACAAAAGATACAGACAATAGATGACACAGAAGACATAGAGGAAAGAGACGACACAGAAGACATAGAGGAAACAGACGACACAGACGACACAGATGTTATAAATGAAAATGATGTCACGATAGACATAGACGACTAAGACGACAGAGATGACACAGACATTATAAGTGAAAGTGATGTCACAATTGACACAGAAAACACAGAGGACAAAGAGGATACAGACGACACAGATAGTATAAATGACAATGGTATCACAATAGACACAGATGACACAGATTACACAGTCATTATATATTACACTTAAGTCAAAACAGACAGATGACAAAAATATTTAAAAAGACAATAATGTCACAATATACACAGACGACACGGATATTGTAAATGTCAAAGATGTCATAATAGACACCGACGACACAGACGACAGAGATATTATTATTGACAATGATGCCACAATAGACACAGACGACGCAGATGACACAGGCATTATAAATGTCTATGATGTCATAACAGACACAGAAACACAGACGACACAGACATTATAAATAACGAAGATGTCACAATAGACACAGACAACAGAGACTTTTTAAATGACAATAATGCCTCAATGTACACAGACGACAGAGAAGAAAAAGACATTATAAATGACAATGATGTCACAATAGACACAACAGACACAGACGACACAGACATTATAAATGAAAATTATGTCACAATAGACACAGACGATACAGTTGACATAGACTTTATAAATGAAAATGATGTTCTAATAGACACAAACGACACAGACATTATAAATGACAATGATGTCACAATAAACATAGACGACATAGACGACACATCGTTAACAACAATGATGTCACGAGACACAGATGATACATATACTATAAATGACAATGATGTCACAGGAGAAACAGATGACACAGACTTTATAAATTACAATGATGTTACAATAGACACCGATGAGAGTCATAAAGGAAAATGATGTCACAATAGATAGAGATGACACAGAATACAATGACGACAGAGACTTTATTAACGACAATGATGTCACAATAAACAGACGACAGAGACCTCAGACACTATAAATGGCAATGATGTCACAATAGACACAGACTACACAGACTTTAGAAATTACAATGATGTCATAATAGACGCAGATGACACAGACCACACAGACATTATAAATGACAATGATGTTACATTAGAAACAGATGACACAGACATTAAAAATGACAATCATATCAGAATAGACACAGACGACACAGACATTATAAAAGAGAATGATTCCAAAAAAGACAATGACACAGACTACACAGACGACACAGACATTAAAAATGACAATGATGTCACAATAGACACAGAAAACACAGATGACACAGACGACAAAGACATTATAAAAGACAGTGATGTCAAAATAGACACAGACGACACAGACATTATAAATGACAATGATGTCACAATGGACACAGACGACACAGACCACACAGGTATAATAAATGACAATGAAGTTCAGAATATACACAGACGACACAGATGACACAGACATTATAAATGACACTGATGTCACTATAGACACAGATGACACAAACATAAATGACAATGATATCAAAAAAGACACAGACGACACATACGACAACGACGATAGAGACGACACAAAAGACACAGACAATGTAAATGACAATGATGTCTCAAAACACAAGGACGACACAGGCGACAAAGACATTATAAATGACAAGGATTTCACAAAAGACACATACAACACAGTCATTATAAATGACAATGATGTCACAATATAAATAGATGACACAAACGACACAGATATTATAAATGACAATAATGCCAAAACAGACAGAGACAACACAGAAGACATAGCCATCATAAAATAAAAAAAGTCACAATAGACACTGACGATACAGACATTAAAATAGACAATGATGTCACAATTGACACAGAAGACACCGACATTATATACGACAATGATGTCATGCTAGACACAGACGAAACAGACATTAAAAATGACAATGATGACACAATATACAGAGATGACACAGATGACAAAGACATTAAAAAAGATAAAGTTGTCACATTACACAGAAGACACAGATGACAGATATTATATGACAATGATGTCACAATATACACAGACAACACAGACGACACAGACATTATAAATGATATCGATGTCACAATAGATGCAGACAAGAGACAAGACAGAAGACACTGACATTATTATGACAATGATGTCACAATAGACGCAGACAACACAGATGACAAAGATGACACAGACAATATAATTGACAATGATGTCACCATAGACACAGAAGAAAATGACGACACAGACGACACAGACATTAAAAATAACATTGATGTCACAACTGACACAGATGAAACAGATATTATAGCTGACAAATATGTCACAATATACAAAGGTGACACAGACGACACAGAAGACACAAATTATCAATGAGAAGGATTGAACAATAGACACAGAAACACAGACGACACAGACATTATAAATGACAAAGATGTCACAATAGACACAGATGAAACGACGACACAAGCATTATAAACGACAATGGTGTAACAATAGACACAGACAACACAGACGACATAGAGGACACAGACATATAATACAATGATGTTGCAATAATCACAGATGACACAGACAACACAGACATTACTAATAAAATTAATTCCAATAGACATAGACGATAGAGATGACACGGATATTATAAATTAAAATGATGTCATTATAGATACAAATGACACAGACGACACAGACATTATAAATTACAATGATATCAAAATAGACTCAGACGACACAGACATCACAGACGACACAGACAGTATAAATTACAAAGATGTCACAGTAGACACAACCAACACAGACAACAACAACTATAGAGATGACACAGATGAAACAGACATAAAAAATCAAAATGAAGTCACAACAGACACAGACGACACAGACATTATAAATGACAATGATGTCACAATTGACACAGACGTCACAGAGGATACAGACCACACAGAAGACAGACGACACAGATATTATAAATGACAATGATGTTCACAATATACACAGATGACACAGACAACACAGGCATTATAAATTACAAAGATGTCACAATACACACGGACGACACAAACGACACAGACATAAGTGACAATGATGTCACAATAGACAAAGACGACAAAGATGACACAGACATTATAAATGACAATGATTACACAGACGACACAGATATTATAAATCAAAATGATGTCACAATATACACAGATGACACAGACGACACAGGCATTATAAATTACAAAGATGTCACAATACACACAGACGACACAAACGACACAGACATTATAAATGACAGTGATTACACAGACGACACAGACATTATAAATGACAATGATGTCACAACATACACAGATGACACAGACTACACAGACATTGAAATGTCAGTGATGTCACAAAAGCCACAGACGACAGAGACTTTATAAATTAAAATTATGTCACAATAAACACAGACGACATAGACGACAAAGACATTATAAATGACAATGATGTCACAAAACACAGACAAAACAGACTTTATAAATGAAAATGATTACACAGACAACACAGACAATATAAATGACAATGATGTCACATTAGACACAGATGACACAGATGACACAGTCATTACAAATGACAATGATGTCAAAATAGACACAGACGACAACGACTACACAGATTTATAAATGAAAATTATGTCACAATAGACACAGACGACATAGAAGACACAGATATTATAAATGACAATGATGTCACAATAGACACTGACGACACAGATATTAAAAATGAAAATGATGTCACAATACAAACAGACGATACAGACAACAGACATTATATATTACAGTGATGTCACAACAGACAGATACAAAAAAACCGACACAGACATTATAAATGACAATGATTTCACAATAGACAGAGACGACAGAGATATTTTAAACGACAACGATGTCACAATAGACAAAAACGACACATACGACTCAGACATTATAAATGACAATGATGTCACAACAGACAATGACGACACAGAAACTATACATGACTATGATGTCACTATAGACACAGACATTATAAATGAGAATGATGTTACAATATACACAGACGACAAAGACATTAATAATGAAAATGATGTCACAATAGACACCGACGACACAGGCATTATAAGTGACAATGATGTCACAATAGACTCAGACGACGCAGACATTATAAACGACAATGATGTCACAATAGACACAGGGGACACAGACGACACAGACATTATAAATGACAATGATGTCACAATAGACGCAGATGCCACAGACGACACAGACATAATAAATGACAATGATGTAAAAATAGAAACTGATGACAGACATTATAAATTAAAATGATGTCAAAATAGACACAGAAGACACAGACATTATAAATGACAATGATGTCACAATAGAAAAAGACGACAAAAATGACACAGACATTATAATTGTCAATAATGTTACTATTGACACAGATGACAAAGACTTTATAAATAGCTATGATGTTACAATAGACACAGGCGAAACAGACATTATAAATGAAAACGATGTTACAGTTGACACAGACGACAAAGATGACACAGACTATATAAATGACAACGATATCACCATAAACACAAATTCCAGAGATGACACAGAAGTTCAAAGATGACACAGACGACACAGACATAAAAAATGACAATTATATAAAATAGACCAGACGACACAGACATTATAAATGACAATGATGTCACAATAGACTCAGACGACACAGATATTATAAATGACAAAGATGTCACAATAGACACAGACATTATAAGTGACATTTATGTAACAACACACACAGACGATACAGATGACACAGGCGTTATAAGTGACAATGATCATAGAATCATAGAATAACCAGGTTGGAAGAGACCCACCGGATCATCGAGTCCAACCATTCCTATCAAACACTATACCATGCCTCTCAGCACCTCGTCCACCCGTGCCCTAAACACCTCCAGGGAAGGTGACTCAACCACCTCCCTGGGCAGCCTCTGCCAGGGACCAATGACCCTTTCTGTGAAGAACTTTTTCCTAATGCCCAGCTTAAATCTCCCCTGGCTGAGCTTGAGGCCATTCCCTCTTGTCCTGTCCCCTGTCACTTGGAAGAAGAGACCAGCACCCTCCTCTCTACAACCTCCTTTCAGGGAGTTGGAGAGAGCAATGCGGCCTCCCCTCAGCGTCCTCTTCTCCAGGCTAAACAACCCCTGCTCTTTCAGCCGCTCCTCGTAAGACCTGCTCTTCAGCCCCCTCACCAGCTTTGTTGCTTTTCTCTGGACTTGCTCCAGAGCCTCAACATCCTTCTTGTGGTGAGGGGCCCAGAACTGAACACAGGATTCGAGGAGCGGTCTCACCAGTGCCGAGTCCAGAGGGAGAAAAACCTCCCTGGACCTGCTGGTTATGCTGTTTCTGATACAAGCCAAGATGCCATTGGCCTTCTTGGCCACCTGGGCACACTGCTGACTCATGTTCAGTCGCTGTCAACCAACACTCCCAGGTCCCTCTCCTCTCGGCAGCTTTCTAGACAGACTTCTCCTAGTCTGTAGCACTGCATAGGGTTGTTGTGCCCCAAGTGCAGGACCCGGCACTTGGCCTTGTTAAACCTCATGCCATTGGACTCTGCCCGGCGGTCCAGCCTGTTTAGATCCCTTTGCAGAGCCTCCCGACCCTCCAGCAGATCGACACTTCCACCCAGCTTAGTGTCGTCCGCAAACTTGCTGAGGGTGCACTCGATTCCTCCATCCAGGTTATTGATAAAGACATCGAACAGGGCTGGACCCAGCACTGAGCCCTGGGGAACCCCACTTGTCACTGGCCTCCAGCTGGATTTCACACCATTTACCACCACTCTCTGGGCCCGGCCATCCAACCAGTTTTCCATCCAGGAGAGTGTGCGCCTGTCCAGCCCAGAGGCTGACAGTTTCTCAAGCAGAATGCTGTGAGAAACTGTGTCAAAGGCTTTACTGAAGTCCAGGAAGACCACATCCACAGCCTTTCCCTCATCCAGTAGCCGAGTCACTTTGTCATAGAAGGCAATCAGGTTAGTTTGGCAAGACCTGCCTTTTGTGAACCCATGTTGACTGGACCTGATCACCCAGTTCTCTTGCATGTGCTTCATGATGGCACTCAAGATCACCTGCTCCATGACTTTCCCTGGCACTGAGGTCAGACTGACAGGCCTGGAGTTCCCTGGGTCCTCCCTGCGACCCTTCTTGTAGATGGGCACAGCATCAGCCAGCCTCCAGTCCAGTGGGACTTCCCCAGTCTTCCAGGACTGTTGGAAGATGATGGAAAGGGGTTTGGCCAGCACATCTGCCAGCTCCTTCAATACCCTTGGGTGAATCCCGTCTGGCTCCATAGACCTGTGGGTGTCTAGTCGGGCTAGCAAGGCTCTGACCAGCTCCTCTTGTATCACGGGAGCCTCATTATGCTCCTCCAGCTCCTGGGTTTGTACACAGATGGAATGACCCTCCTTACAAATAAAGACTGAGGCAAAGAAGGCATTAGGTACCTCAGCCTTTTCCTCATCCCCAGACACTGTTGTTCCTTCTGTGTCCAATAGGGACTGTATGGTCTCCCTAGTCCTCCTTTTATTATGTATATGTTTGTAGAAAGATATTTTGTTCTCTTTCACAGACTTGGCCAATCTGATTTCTAGCTGAGCCTTAGCCCTTCTGACTTTTTCCCTACACAATATGTCACAATAGACACGGATGACACAGATTTTATAAATTAAAATGATATCAAAATAGACACAGACGACAAAGACATTATAAATGAAAAAGATGTCTCAATAGACACAGAAGACACAGACATTATAAATGACAATAACGTCACAATAGACATAGACTCAGACGACACAGACACTATAAACTACAATGATGTCACAATAGACAAAGACTAGACAGACGACACAGACAACAGATATTATAAATTACAATGATGTCACAATAGACACAGACGACACAGACGACCCAAAGGACACAGATATTATAAATGAAAATGATGTCACAATATTCATAGACGACACATACGATGCAGACATTATAAATAAAAATAACGTCACAACAGACAAAAACGACAGAGATGACACAGACAAAAGAGACATTATAAATGACAAAGATGCCACAATAGACACAGACGATACAGACGATAGAGACGACAGAGACGACAGTAATTCTAAATAAAAATTAGGTCACAGAAGACACAGAAACATTATAAATGACAATGATATCACAACAGAAACAGATGACAGACATTATAAATGACAATGATGTTACAATAGATACAGACGACAGAGACGACATAGACTTTATAAATGGAAATGATTTCACAATAGACAAAGACGACACAGATGACACAAATGACACAAAAGACACAGATATTATAAATGACAATGATGTCACAATAGACACAGATGACAGAGTTTATAAATGCCAGTGATGTCACAACAGAAACAGATGACAAAGACATAATAAATAACAATTATGTTAAAAAAACATACAGAAGATACAGAAGACTCAGACATTATACATGAAAATTATGTCAAAATCTAGAAGACACAGATATTATAAATTACAGTGATGTCAAAATAGACAGAGACGACACAGACGACAGACATTCTAAATGAAAATGATGTCACAATAGACACAGCTGACAGATGACACAGACATTATAAATGACTATAATGTCACAATATACACAGACGACACAGACCACAGAGATATTATAAATGACAATGATGTCACAATAGACACAGATGACACAGAAGACACAGACATTATAAATGACAATGATGCATAAATAGACAAAGATTACACAGACGACAAAGACGACACAGATATTATAATTGAAAATGATGTCACAACAAAGAGGACACAGACATTATAAATGACAATGACGTCACAACAGAAAAAGACGACAAAAACGACACAGACAACACAGACATTATAAATAACAATGATTTCAAAATAGACAAAGACGACACAGACATTATAAATGACAATGATGTCACAATAGACACAGACGACACAGAAATTAAAAAAGAGAATTAGGTCAAAATTGACACAGACGACACAGATGAAAATGTCATTATAAATGACAATGATGTCACAATAGACACAAGCGTCTCAGATGACAACAACGACACAGATATTAATGACAATGATGTCACAATACAGAGACGACACAGACAGTATAAATGACAATGTCACAATAGACACAGACGACAGAGACGACACATGACACAGACATTATAAATGATAATGATGTCACAATAGACAAAGACGAAACAGATATTATAAATGACAATGACATCAAAATAGAAACAGACGACAGAGACAACACAAACATTATAAATGACAGTGATGTTACAAAAGACACAAACGATACAGACGATACAGACATTATAAATGAAAATGATGTCTCAATAGACACAGACGAGACAGACAACACAGACGTCACATCATTATAAATGAAATTGTTTTCACAATAGACACAGACGACACAAACATTATAAACGACTATGATGTCACAATAGACACAGAAGACACAGACCACAGAGATATTATATATGAAAATGATGTCAAAATAGACACAGACGACACAGACATTAAAAATGACAATGATGCCCAAATAGACAAAGATTACACAGACGACAAAGACAACATAGACATTATAATTGAAAATGATGTCACAACAAAGAAGACACAGACATTATATATGACAATGATGTCACAATAGAAAAAGACGACAAAAACGACACAGACGACACTGACATTATAAATAACAATGATGTCAAAACAGACACAGAAGACAAGACGACATAGACATTAGAAATGAAAATGATGTCACAATAGAAACAGACATTATAAATGACAGTGATGACAAAATACATACAGATGACAGAAAAAACTGTCATTATAAATGACAATGATATCACAATAGATACAAACAACTCAGACGACACAGACATTAGAAATGACAGTGATATCAAAATAGACATAGACGACACAGATGACACTGATATTATAAATGACAATGATGTCAAAATAGACACCGACGACACAGACATTATAAATGGCAATGATGTGACAAGACACACAGATGACACACATGACACAGACATTAAAAATGACAACGATATCACAATAGACACAGACGATACAGACGACAGAGATGACACAAACAACACAAACACTATAAAAGACAATGATGTCGCAATAGACACTGACAGTACAGATGACAAAGTCATTATAAATTAAAATGATGTCACAATAGACATGGACGACAAAGACATTTTAAATGACAACGATGTCACCATAGACAAAGATGACACAGACGACACAGACATTACAAATGACAATGATGTCACAAGAGACACAGATGACACAGAAGTTATACATGACAACCATGCCAAAATACACACAGACGACACAGACATTATAAATGACAATGATGTCACAATAGACACAGACGACACGGACCACACAGACATTATAAATGAAATAGATTTCACAATAGACACAGACGACACAGATGACAGAGACAGTATAAATGACAATGATGTCAAAAAAGACACAGACATTATAAATGACAATGATGTCACAACAGACACAGACGTCAGACGACAGAGACTACAGAGATGACACAGATATTGTAAATTAATATTATGTCACAATAGAAACAGAGAACACAGAAGACACAGACACGATAAATGACAGAGATATCACAATAGAAACAGATGACGCAGACGAGAGAGGCATTAAAATTGACTATGATGTCACTATAGACACAGACATTATAAATAACAATGATGTCACAATAGACACAGATGACAAAGACATTTTAAATGACAACGATGTCACCATAGACAAAGATGACACAGACGACACAGACATTACAAATGACAATGATGTCACAATAGACACAGAAGACACAGACGACAAAGACATAAATGACAATGATGTCAAAATATACACAGACGACACAGACACTATAAATGAGATTGATGTCACAATAGACACAGACAGCACAGATGACACAGTTTTAAAAGACAAGAGAGACATTATAAATGACAATGATTTCAAAATAGAAACAGACGCCACAGACCACACAAAGGACACAGACAACACAGATAATACAGACGTATAAAGGACACAGACAATATAAATGACAATTATGGCAAAATAAACACAGACGACACAGACATTATATATGACACTGATGTCACAATAAACAGAGACGACACAGATGACACAGGAATTATAAATGACAATGATGTCACAATAGACAGAGACAACAGATGACACAGATGACAGACAACACAGACATTATAATTGATAACGATGTCACTATAGACACAGACGACAGACGACACAGACTTTATAAATGATAATTATGTAACAAAACACTCAGATGATAAAGATGACACAGACAATATAAATGACAATGATGTCACAATAGACACAGATGACAAACATTATAAATGACAATGCTGTAACAATAGACACAGACGACAGACGACACAGGAATTATAAATGACAATTATGTAAAAATACACACTGACGAAACAGAAGACACAGATGACACAGTCATTTTTAATGAAAATGACGTCACAATAGACACAGAAGACACAGATATTTTAAATTAAAATGATGTCAAAATAGACACAGAGACAAAGACATTGCAAATGACAAAGATGTCACAATATACAGAGAAAACAGAGACGACTGTGACGACACAGACATTATAAATGACAATGATGTCATAATATTCACATACGACACAGACATAAATGACAATGATGTCACAATATTCACAGACGACACAGACATTATAAATGACAATGATGTCATAATATTCACATACGACACAGACATACATGACAATGATGTCACAATATTCACAGAGGACACAGACATTATAAATGACAATGATACCACAATACACACATACAACACAGAAAACACAGACATAAATAACAATGATATCACAATAGACACAGATGACACAAACTACACAGGCAACACAGACATTATAAAAGAAAAAGATGTCACAATAGACACAGAGGATACAGACGATAGAGATGATACAGACCACACAGACGACAGTCATTCTAAATGAAAATGATGTCAAAATAGACACAGAAGAAACAGAAGACACAGACATAATAAATGACAATCATGTCACAACAGACAGAGACGACACAGACGACACAGGTATTGTAAGAAAAACTATGTCACAACAGACGCAGACATTATAAATGACAATGACGTCTGAATAGACAAAGACAACAGAGACAACGCATACGACACAGACATTATAAACGAAAATGATGTCAAAATAGACACAGACAACACAGACGACTCAGACATTATAAATGACAATGATATCAGAATAGACACCGACGACACAGACATTATAAATTACAATTATGTCAAAATAGACACAGATGACACAGACATTATAAATTAAAATGATATCACAATAGACACAGACGACAGAGACGACACAGACATTATAGATGACAATAATGTCACAATAGACACAGACTATACAGATGATGGATGACAAAGACAGCACAGACAACAAAGTCATTATAAATGAAAATGATTTCACAACAGACAAAGACGACACAGACGACACAGACTACACAGACAACACAGACTTTATAAGTGACAATGATTTCACAATATGCAAAGGCGACACAAACGACACAGACATTATTAATGAAAATGATGTCACTACAGACACAAATGACACAGACATTATAAATGAAAATGATGTCACTATAGACGTAGACGACAGAAACGACACAGACGACAAAACCGTTATAAATGAAAATGATGTCACAGTAGACACAGACGAAACACAGGACACAGACATTATAAATGACAGTGATGTCACACTAGACACAGACAACACAGACATTATACATGACAATGATGTCACAATAAACACAGAAGACACAGACGATAGAGACCACACAGATGAAAAAGCCATTATAAATGAAAAAGATGTCACAATTGACACAGATGACACAGACCTCACTGACATGACAGACATCACATATAACAATGACGTCTCAATAAACACACATGACAAAGACCACACAGACGAGACAGACATTATAAATGACAATGATGTCACAACAGTCATAGACGACAGAGACATTATAAATGATAATGATGTCACAATAGACACAGACAACAGAGATGTCATTGACATTATATATAAAAACGATGTCAGAATAGACACAGATGACACTGACGACTCAGACGACACAGACTACAGACATTATATATGACAATTATGTCACAAGAGATACAGATGAAACAGATGACAGAGTTGACAAAGATGACAAAGACATTATAAATTACAAAGTTGTCACAATATCACAGACAACTCAAACATGATAAATGACAATGATGTCAGAATAGACCAGACAGCACAGAGGACACAGACATTATAAATGACAATGACGTCACAATAGACTCAGAATACACAGACATTATAAATGACAATAGTTTCACAGAAGACACAGAATACACGGACATTATAAATAACAATGATGTCGCAATAGACAGACGACAGATATTATAAATGACAAGATGTCACAACAGACAAAGACAACACCGACGACACTGAAATAATCAATGAAAATAATGTCACAATAGACACAGACGACACCAACGACACAGACATTATAAATTACAATGATGTCACAATAGACACAGATGACACAGACATTAAAAATTAGCACGATGTCACAATAGGCACAGACAACAGAGACCACACCGATATTATATATGACGATGTCACAGTAGACACAGACAACACAGACACTATAAATGAACATGATGTCACAATAGGCACAGACAACTCAGAAAACAGAATTTAGAAATGACAATGAAGTCATAATAGACAAATACGATACAAACGACAGAGATGACACAGATATTATATATTAGAATTATTTCACAATAGAATCAGACAACACAGACAATACAGACATAATTAATGACAATGATGTCACAATAGAAAAAACCGACACAGACTGCATAGACGACACAGACATTTTAAATGACAGTGATGACACAATAGACACAGGCGACACAGGTGACAACGACATTAAAAATTACAATGATGTCACAACAGACAAAAACGACAGGGGCGACAAGGACGACACAGACATTATAAATGAAAATGATGTCAAAGTACACACAGACAACTCAGATGACACACACCACACAGACATTATAAATTACAATGATGTCACAATAAACACAGAAAACACAGAATACACAGACATAATAAATGATAATTATATCACAATAGACACAGAAGACAGACGACATCGATGAATCAGAAGACACAGACGACACAGATATTATAAATGAAAATGATGTCACAATAAATAAAGATGACACAGACGACATAGACATTATAAATTACAATGATGTCAAAATAGACAGAGATGACAAAGACATTATAAATGACAATGGTGTCTCAATAGACACAGACGACACAGAAGACACATAAAAAATGATAATGATGTCACAATACACAGAGACAACAGAGACAGCAAAGACATTATAAATGACAATTATGTAACAATAGACACAGAAGATACAGACGACACAGATGACACAGACATTTTTAATGACAATGATGTCAAAATATACACAGACAACACAGACGACACAGACATTATGAATGAAAATGATGTCACAATAGACACAGAAGACACAGACGATACAGACATGAATGAAAAATGATGTCACCATAGACACAGATGACACAGAGGAAACAGATATAATAAATTACAATGATGTCAGAACAGACAGAGATGACACAAACGACAAAGACTGTAGAAATGAAAATGATGTCAAAATAGACACAGATGACACATACATTATAAATCACAATGATGTCACCATAGACAAAGATGGCACCGATGACAGAGACATTACAAATTACAATGATGTCACAATAGACACAGACGAAAAAGACATAAATGACAATGACATCAAAATAAACAGAGACGACACAGACATTACAAATTATAAAGATGTCACAATAGTCATGGATAACACAGACGACATAGACATTATAAATGACTATGATGTCGTAATAGACACAGGCGACACAAATGACACATGACACAGACATTGTAAATGTTAATGATGTCACGAGAGACACAGACAACACAGAAGACAGACATTATAAATGACAACGATGTCACAATAGACACAGACGACAGAAAATATAAATGGCAATGTCATAACAATAGACACAGCTGACACAGACGACACAGGCAACACATGCGACACAATTGCCACAGTTATTATAAATAAAAATGATGTCAAAATAGACAAAGACGACACAGACGAACCAGACATTATAAATGACAATGATGTCACAATAGACAGATAAGTCACAGAAGACACAGACATTATAAATGACAATGATGTCACAATAGACACTGACGACACTGCATTATAAACGACAATGATATCACAATAGACACAAACGACTCAGAAGACACAGATATTATAATCAACAATGATGTCAAAATAGAAACAGATGACACAGACAATATATTATACAATGATGTCACATAAGACACAGATGACACAGACATAATAAATGACAGTGATGTCACAATAGACAGATGACAGGGATGACATAGATGACACAGATGGCACAGACATTATTAATGAAAAAGATGTCACATTAACACAAACAACACAGACGAAATTGACGACACCGATGCCACAGACATTATAAATGACAATGATATCACAATAAACAAAAACGACACAGACATAAATGACAGCGATGTCACAATAGACACAAACGACATAGACGACACAGACATTATAAATGACAGTGATGTCCCAATAGACACAGACAACACTAACAACACGGACATTACTAGTGACAATGATGGCAAAATAGACAAAGACGAGAAAGATGACACAGACAATATATTTCACAATGATGTCACAATAGACAGACATTATAAATGAGAGTCATGTCACAATACACACAGACGACGTACAAGACACAGACGACAAAGTCATTATAAATGAAAATGATGACACAATAGACACAGACGACACAGACATTATAAATGACAATGATGTCAAAATAGACACAGACGACAGAGACATAATAAATGACAATGACATAATAAATGACTATAGACACAGACACACAGACAATATAAATGAAAATGTGGTCACAATAGACACCCACGACAGAGACGACACAGACATTATAACTGACCATGATGTCATAATAGACACAGACGACACAGAGGACACAGACATTATAAATGACATAGATTTCAAAATAGACAGAGACGCGACAGACGACACAGACAACACAGATGAATTCGATAACACAGACGTTGAAAATGTTGTCACAATAAACACAGACAAAAAAGACAACACAGACGACAAAGACTTTATAAATGAAAATGATGTCACAATAGACACAGAAGACATAGACGACAGAGACATGAATGACAATGATGTCACCATAGACACAGACGACACAGAGGACACAGATATTATAAATTACAATGATGTCACAATAGACACAGATGACAAAGAAATTATAAATCGTAACGATTTCACAGTAGACACAGACGACACACACGACACAGACATTATAAATGACAATGATGTCACAGAAGACACAGACGACAGACTACACAGACATTATAAATGAGAATGATGTCACAATAGACACAGACATTATATATGACAAGGATGTCACAATAGACACAGACAGCACAGACGACAGAGATTACAAAGACGAGATACATTATAAATGACAAGGATTTCACAATAGACACAGACATTATAAATGACAATGATGTCACAGAAGACAGACGACACAGAGGGCAGAGTTATTATAAAAGACAATGATGTCACAATAGACAACTATGACAGAGATGATACAGATGACAAAGAAATTATAAATGACGATTTCACAATAGACACACCATATCGAAGACACAGACATTATAAATGACAATGATGTCACGACACACACAGACGACACAGAAGACACACATAAAAAATCACAACGATGTCACAATATACACAGACGACAGAGTCGGTAAAGACATTATAAATGACAATTGTGTAACAATAGACACAGAAGATACAGACGACAGACATTTTTAATGACAATGACGTCGCAATATACACAGACAACACAGATGACACAAAGGACACAGACAAAACAGATAACTCAGATGACACAGATATTATAAATGAAAAGGATGTCACAATAGACACAGAAGACACAGACATTTTAAATGATAATGCTGTCACTATAGACAATCATGACACAGACGCCACCGACATTACTAATGACAATGATGTCACAATAGCCACAGAATACACAGACGACAAAGATATTATAAATGACTATGATGTCGCAATAGAGAAAGACCACACAGATGATAGTCATTATAAATAACATAGATGTCACAATAGACAAAGATGACACAGAAGACAATCACATTATAAATGAAAATTATGTCACAGACGACACAGCCGACACAGACAACACAGATGACACAGACATTATTAACGACAATGATGTCAAAATAGAGACAGACGACACAGATGAAACAGACATTATAAATGACAATGATGTCACTATAGACATAGACGACACAGACACTCTAAACTACAGTGATGTCACAATAGACAGACTAGACAGACAACACATACGACACAGACATTATAAATGACAATGATAAGAAAATAGACACAGACTACAAAGGCAACACAGACATTATAAAAGAAAATGATGTCCCAATAAAACAGAGGATATAGACGATAGAGACGATACAGACCACACAGACGACAGTCATTCTAAATGAAAATGATGTCAAAACAGACACAGAAGACACAGACGACACAGACATAATAAATGACAATGATGTCACAACAGACAGAGATGAGACAGGCGACACAGATATTGTAAAAAAATTATGTCACAACAGACACAGACATAAATGACAATGCTGTCTGAATAGACACAGACAACACAGACGACACAGACATTATAAATGACAAAGATGTCAAAATAGACACAGACAACTCAGACATTATAAAAGACAATGACTTTACAATAGACACAGACGACACAGACATTATAAATTACAATGATATCACAATAGACACAGATGACACAGACATTAAAAATTAGCATGATGTCACAATAGGCACAGACAACAGAGACCACACAGATATTATATATGACGATGTCACAGTAGACACAGACAACACAGACACTATAAATGAACATGTCACAATAGGCACAGACAACTCAGAAAACAGAATTTAGAAATGACAATGAAGTCACAATAGACAAATACGATACAAACGACAGAGACGACACAGGCATTATATATTAAAATTATGTCACAATAGAATCAGACGACACAGACCGTACAGACATTATTAATGACAACGATGTCACAGTAGACAAAAACGACACAGACTGCACAGACGACACAGAAATTTTAAATGACAGTGATGACACAATAGACACAGGCGACACAGGCGACAACGACATTATAAATGACAATGATGTCACAATAGACAAAAAAAACAGGGACGACAAGGACGACACAGACATTATAAATGAAAATGATGTCAAAGTATACACAGACGACTCAGACGACACACACAACACAGACATTATACATTACAATGATGTCACAATAGACACAGATGACACAGACTTTATAAATGAAAACGATGTCACAATGATTGGTGAAGTCTCATGGGAGACAGTACTCAAGGGCAAGGGAGCCCAGGAGGGCTGGGAGCTCTTCAAAGGGGTGGTCCTAGCAGCTCAGGAGAAAGCCATCCCCGTGGTCCGGAAAAAAAGCCGGCAGGGGAGAAAGCCAGCTTGGTTGAATAGAGAGATCTTGAGGAATATCAAGAAGAAGAGAAATGTTTATGGCCTCTGGAAGAAGGGACAGGCCTCTTGGGTGGACTACAGGAGGGAAGTGAGATTGTGTAGGGAAAAAATCAGAAGGGCTAAGGCTCAGCTAGAAATCAGATTGGCCAAGTCTGTGAAAGATAACAAAAAATCTTTCTACAAATATATAAATAATAAAAGGCGGACTAGGGAGACCATACAGTCCCTATTGGACACAGAAGGGACAACAGTAACAGGGGATGAGGAAAAGGCTGAGGTACTTAATGCCTTCTTTGCCTCAGTCTTTAGTCGTAAGGAGGGTCGTTCCGCCTGTGTACAAACCCAGGAGCTAGAGGAGCATAATGAGACTCCCATGATCCAAGAGGAGGTGGTCAGAGACTTGCTAGCCCGACTGGACAGTCACAAGTCTATGGGGCCGGACGGGATTCACCCTAGGGTACTGAAGGAGCTGGCAGATGTGCTGGCCAAACCCCTTTCCATCATCTTCCAACAGTCCTGGAAGACTGGGGAAGTCCCACTGGACTGGAGGCTGGCTGATGCTGTGCCCATCTACAAAAAGGGTCGCAGGGAGGACCCAGGAATCTGCAGGCCTGTCAGTCTGACCTCAGTGCCAGGGAAAGTCATGGAACAGGTGATCTTGAGTGCTATCATGAAGCACATGCAAGAGAACCGGGTGATAAGGCCCAGTCAACATGGGTTCACAAAAGGCAGGTCTTGCCAGACTAACCTGATCGCCTTCTATGACAAAGTGACCCGGCTACTGGATGAGGGAAAGGCTGTGGATGTGGTTTTCCTGGACTTCAGCAAAGCCTTTGACACAGTTTCTCACAGCGTTCTGCTTGAGAAACTGTCAGCCTCTGGCTTGGACAGGCGCACACTCTCCTGGATGGAAAACTGGTTGGATGGCCGGGCCCAGAGAGTGGTGGTAAATGGTGTGAAATCCAGCTGGAGGCCAGTGACAAGTGGGGTTCCCCAGGGCTCAGTGCTGGGTCCAGCCCTGTTCAATGTCTTCATCAATGACCTGGATGAAGGCATCGAATGCACCCTTAGCAAGTTTGCGGACGACACTAAGCTGGGTGGAAGTGTGGATCTGCTGGAGGGTCGGGAGGCTCTGCAAAGGGATCTGAACAGGCTGGACCGCTGGGCAGAGTCCAATGGCATGAGGTTTAACAAGGCCAAATGCCGGGTCCTTCACTTGGGGCACAACAACCCTATGCAGTGCTACAGACTGGGAGAAGTCTGTCTAGAAAGCTGCCTGGAGGAGAGGGACCTGGGGGTGTTGGTTGACAGCCGACTGAATATGAGCCAGCAGTGTGCCCAGGTGGCCAAGAAGGCCAATGGCATCTTGGCTTGTATCAGAAACGGCGTGACCAGCAGGTCCAGGGAGGTTCTTCTCCCTCTGTACTCGGCACTGGTGAGACCGCTCCTCGAATCCTGTGTTCAGTTCTGGGCCCCTCACCACAAGAAGGATGTTGAGGCTCTAGAGAGAGTCCAGAGAAGAGCAACAAAGCTGGTGAAAGGGCTGGAGAACAGGCCTTATGAGGAGCGGCTGAGAGAGCTGAGGTTGTTTAGCCTGGAGAAGAGGAGGCTGAGGGGTGACCTCATTGCTCTCTACAACTACCTGAAAGGACGTTGTAGAGAGGAGGGTGCTCGCCTCTTCTCCCAAGTGACAGGGGACAGGACAAGAGGGAATGGCCTCAAGCTCCGCCAGGGGAGGTTTAGGCTAGACGTTAGGAAAAAATTCTTTACAGAAAGGGTCATTGGGCACTGGCAGAGGCTGCCCAGGGAGGTGGTTGAGTCACCTTCCCTGGAGGGGTTTAAGGCACGGGTGGACGAGGTGCTGAGGGATATGGTTTAGTGTTTGGTAGGAACGGTTGGACTCGGTGATCCGGTGGGTCTCTTCCAACCTGGTTATTCTGTGATTCTGTGAATAGACACAGAGGACACAGAGAACACAGACATAATAAATGACAACTATATCACAATAGACACAGAAGACAGATGACACCGATGAATCAGACGACACAGATATTATAAATTACAATGATGTCAAAATAGACAGAGATGACACAGACATTATAAATGACAACGATGTCACAATATACACAGACGACAGAGACGGCAAAGACATTATAAATTAAAATTATGTAACAATAGACACAGAAGATACAGACAACGCAGACATTTTTAATAACAATGATGTCACAATATACACAGAAAACACAGACGACACAGACATTATAAATGACAGTGATTTCAAAGTAGACACAGACGCCACAGACCACACAAAGGACACAAACAACACAGATAACACAGACGTTATAAATGAAAATGATGTCACCATAGACACAGAAGACACAAACGATACAGACGACAGGGACATGAATGACAATGAGGGCACCATAGACACAGACGACACAGAGGACAGATATTGAAAATTACAATGATGTCACAATAGACACAGACGCCACAGACATTACTAATGACAATGATGTCACAATAGCCACAGAATACACAGATGACAAAGATATTATAAATCACTATGATGTCACAATAGAGAAAGACCGCACAGATGATACAGTCATTATAAATAACAATGATGTCACAATAGACACAGATGACACAGAAGAGAAACACTTTATAAATAAAAATGATGTCACAATAGACACAGACGCAACAGCCGACACAGACAACACAGATGACACAGACATTATTAACGACAATGATGTCAAAAGAGAGACAGACGACACAGATGACACAGACACTACAAATGAAAATGATGTCACAATAGACACAGACGACACAGATATTATATATGACAAGGAAGTCACAATAGACAAAGACAGCACAGACGACACAGCTGTAAAAGACAAGTGAGACATTATAAATGACAATGATTTCACAAAAGACTCCGACGATACAAAAGACACAGATATTATAAATTACAATTATGTCATAATAGACAGCGACGACACAGTCGACAGAGTTGTTATAAATGACAATGAAGTCCCAATACACACAGACGACACAGATGACAAAAACATGATAAATGACGATGTCACAATAGACAGATGACACCGAAGACACTGACATTATAAATGACAATGATGTCACAGTAGACACAGACGACACAGACACTTTTAAATATCGATGTCACAATGGACACAGATGACAAAGATATTATAAATGAAAATGATATCTCAGTAGACACAGACGATACAGAAGACACAGACATTATAAATGACAACATTGTCAAAATAGACACAAACAATACAGACATTATTTATGACAATGATGTCACAATATACAAAGACCATACAAACGACACAGACATTATTAATGAAAATGATGTCACTATAGACACAGACGACAGAAACGACACAGAAGACAAAACCATTATAAATGAAAATGGTTTCACAGTAGACAGAGACGACACACACGACACAGACATTATAAATGACAATGATGTCACAGTAGACACAGACGACACAGACATTATACATGACACTGATGTCACAATAAACAGAGACGACACAGATTACACAGACATTATAAATGACAGTGATGTCATATCAGACATAGACGACACAGACAACACAGACACTATAGACTACAATGATGTCACAATAGACACAGACTAGACAGACGACACAGACGACAGACATTATAAATGACAATGATGTCGCAATCGACACAGACGACACAGATGACAGACATTATAAATGACAATAATGTCACAATATTCACAGACGACACAGACATTATAAATGACAATGATATCACAATACACACAGACGGCACAGACAACATAGACATTGGCCAAGAAGGCCAATGTATCAGAAATGTATGTGACCAGGAGGTCCAGGGAGGTTATCCTCCCTCTGTACTCGGCACTGGTGAGACCGCTCCTTGAATCCTGTGTTCAGTTCTGGGCCCCTCAGCACAAGAATAGTGTTGAGGCTCTGGAACGGGTCCAGAGAAGAGCAACAAAGCTGGTGAAGGGGCTGGAGAACAGGCCTTATGAGGAGCGGCTAAGAGAGCTAGGGTTGTTTAGCCTGGAGAAGAGGAGGCTGAGGGGTGACCTCATTGCTCTCTGCAACTACCTGAAAGGAGGTTATGGAGAGGAGGGTGCTGGCCTCTTCTTCCATGTGACAGGGGACAGGACAAGAGGGAATGGCCTCAAGCTCCACCAGGGGAGGTTTAGGCTAGACGTTAGGAAAAAATTCTTGGGTCATTGGGCACTGGAACAGGCTGCCCAGGGAGGTGGTTGAGTCACCTTCCCTGGAGGTGTTTAAGGTAAGGGTGGATGAGGTGCTGAGGGATATGGTTTAGTGTTTGATAGGAATGGTTGGACTTGATGATCCGGTGGGTCTCTTCCAACCTGGTGATTCTGTGATTCTGTGACATTATAAATGACAATGATATCACAATAGACACAGACGACATAGACAACACAGACATTATAAATGAAAATGCCGTCTGAATAGACGTAGACAACACAGACGACTCAGACATTATAAATGACAAGGATGCCACAACAGACAGAGATTACACAGACTACACAGAAAACACAGACATTATAAATGACAATGATGTCACAATAGACACAGGCGACACAGAAAACAGAGACGACACAGACACTGTAAATTAAAATTATGTCATAACAGACACAGAGGACACAGACATAATAAATGAAAATGCCGTCTGAATACACAGACAACACAGACAGCACGGACTACACAGAGATTTTAAATGACAATGATGTCACAATAGACACAGACGACACCGACGACAGACTACACAGAAAACACAGACATTATAAATGACAACGATGTCACAATAGACACAGACGATACAGATGACACAGACATTGTAAATGAATACGATATCACAATAGACACAGACGTCACAGACATTGTAAATGAAAATAATGTCACAATAGACAAAGACAACACAGACATTATAGATGACAATGATCTCACAATAAACACAGACGACACAAAAATTATAAATGAGAATGAGGTCAAAATTGACACAGACGACACGGACATTATAAATGACAATGATGTCACAATAAACACAGACGACACACCAGTTACAGACATTATAAATGACAATGATGTCACAATAGACTCTGATGACAGAGACAACACAGACATTATAAATGAAAAAGTTGGCACAATAGACATAGACGACAAAGACGACACAGAAGAAACAGACGTTTTATAAGGCAATGATGTCACAATAGACACAGACGACAAAGACATTATAAATGACAATAGATTCTCAATAGGAACAGACGACACAGACATGATAAATAACAATGATGTCACAATAGACACAGACAACACTGACGACAGACATTATACATGATAATTATGTTCACAATATACACAGACGACACTGTCATTTTAAAAGACAATATGTCACAATAGACACAGACGACACATACAACAAGACATTATAAATGAAAATATGTGACAATATACACAGACGACACAAACGACACAGATGACAAAAAGACACAGGCATTATAAATGACAACGATGTCACAATAGACACACACGACAGACATTATAAATGACAATGATGTCACAATAGATACAGATGTCACAGACAACACAGATGACAGATATTTTATATGACAATGATGTCTCAATAGACAGAGACGACACAGGCAACACAGACATTATAAATTACACTGATGTAACAATAGACACAGATGTCAAAGACAACACAGACGATAAAGATGACAACGAGGAAACAGACATTATAAATAAAAATGATGTCACAATAGACAAAGATGGCACAGAAGACACAGACTTTATAAATGACAAAGATGTCACAACAGACACAGATGACACAGAAGACACAGACGTCAAAACATTATAAATGACAGTGATGTCACTGTAGACAGACGACAGAGAATACACAGAAGACTGACGCATTATTTATGACAATGATGTCACAATAGACACTGATGACGCAGACGACATAGACGACACAGAAATTATAATGACAATGTCACAATAGACACAGACAACACAGACATTATAAGTGACAATGATATCACAATAGACACAGACGAGAAACGAGATAGACGACACAGAAGACAGAGACATTATAAATGACAATGATGTCACAATATACGCAGATGAAACAGGTGACACAGACGACACAAAAGACAAAGACATTATAAATGACAATGATGTCACAATAGACAAAAATGACAGAGATAACACAGAGGACGGAGACGACAGATGCAACAAAGACATTATAAATGAAAACGATGTCACAATAAACACAAACTACACAGATAACACATGACATGGACATAATAAATGAAAATGAGGTCACAATAGACACAGATGACACAGACGGCACAGACACTAGAAATGAAAATGATGTCACAATAGACACAGACGACACAGACGTTAGAAATGACAAAGATGTCAAAATAGACTGAGACGACAGACTACATAGACATTATAAATGAAAATGAAGTCACAATAAACACATATGAGAGATGACATTAATGACAAAGACGACAGTGACGACACAGACATTAGAAATGAAAATGATGTCACAATACACATAGACGACACAGATGTTATATATGAAAATGATATTAATATAGACACAGACAAGAGACCACAGAGACGACACAGACGTTATAAATCATAGAATCATAGAATAACCTGGTTGGAAGAGGACCACCGGGTCATCGAGCCCAACCTTTAAAGTTGGCAGTTAAGGAACGCAGAGTGTGTTTAAATATTTTCATTTATTCGTTTCCTTTTCTTTCCCCCTTTTTTCTCTCAACAACTGAGAAAAATATATCTGATACATAAATGCGCAAGATCAGATAAATAATTATGGCACTTTCACAGGGCATGTGGAGGCCATCAAACAGACAAAAATATCTACTATAAAATCAAAGGCATAGGACTTACATGCATCTTGCTTCCCTTACTTAAAAGACAATGATGTCACAACAGACACAGATGACACAGAGCACACAGACGACACAGATGACGAAGACATAATAAACTACAATGATGTAACAATAGACACAGAAGACACAGACATTATAAATGAAAATTATCTCACAATAGACACAGATGACATATACGACACAGACGACTAAGACATTAGAAATTACAATGATGTCACAATATACACAGACGACACAGACTACATAGACGACAAGAGGACACAGACGACAAAGACATTATAAAGACAATGATGTCACAATAGAAACAGACGACACAGATATTATAAATGACAATGATGTCAAAATAGACACTGATGACATAGAATACACAGACGACAGAGACATAATTTACGACAATGATGTCACAATGGGAACTGACGACACAGACAACAAAGACATTATAAATGAAAATGATGTCACAATAGACACAGACGAGAGACGAAACAGACGACACCATCCACACAGAAATTATTATGACAGTGATGTCACAATAGACACAGACAACACAGATGACAGACGAAAAAGACATTATAAATTACAATGATGTCACAATAGACACAGACATCACAGATGACACAGACAACACAAACGACACAGACATTATAAATGACAATGATGTCACAATAGACACAGACAACACAGATGACACATGTGACACTCCTATTATAAATGACCATGATGTCACAATAGACACAGACTTAACAGACAATATAAATGACAATTATGTCAAAATAGACACAGACGACAAAGACGACAAATACCTTATAAATGACCATGATGTCACAATAGACAGAGACAACACAGACGACACAGACATTAGAAATGACAAATATGTCACAATAGACACAGACGACACATACACACATTTATTATTAATGACATTGATGTCACAATAGACACAGACGTCAGAGACAACACAGACGACAGACATTATAAATGAAAATGATGTCAAAATACACACAGACGACAAAGACGAAACAGATGTTATAAATGAAATCCATGTCACATAAGACACAGATGTCACAGATGACACAGACGACACAGATATTATAAATGAAAATGATGTCAAAATAAACACACACGAGAGACCACACAGAAGACACAGACTTTATAAATCATAGAATCATAGAATAACCAGGTCTGAAGAGACCCACCGGGTCATCAAGCCCAACCTTTAAAGTTGGCAGTTAAGGCACCCAGAGTGTGTTTAAATATTTTCATTTATTCGTTTCCTTTTCTTTCCCTCTTTTTTGTCTCAAAACCTGAGAAAAATATATCTGATATATAAATGCGTAAGATCAGAAAAATAATCATGGCATGTTCCTAGGGCATGTGGAGGCCATCAATTAAAAAAAAAAAATAAACTATAAAACCAATGGTATAGGACTTACATGCATCCTGCTTCCCTTACTTAAATGACAATGATGTCACAACACACACAAATGACACGGACATTATAAATGACAATGATGTCACAATAGAAACAGAGGACACAGACATTATAAAAGACAATGATGTCACACTAGACACAGACGACAAAGACATTATAAATGAAAACTATATCACAATAGACGATTCAGATGACACAGACGACAGAGGTATTATAAATTTCAATTATGTCACAATAGACAGAGACGACGCAGATGATTTCACAATAGACACAGACGACACAGACATTAAAAATGAAAAAGATGTCACAATAAACACAGATAAGAGAGTCTGTATAAATGACAATGTCATCACAATAGACACAGATGACATAGACATTATAAATGACAATGATGTCACAATAGACACAGACGACACGGAAGACACATATATTATAAATGACAAGGATGTCACAATAGACTCAGACGACAGAGACAATAGAGGGGAAACAGACGACACAGATATTATAAATGGCAGTGATATCACAATAGACCCAGACAAGACAGACGAAACAGACAATATAAATGATAATGATGTCACAATACACACAGACGACACAGGCGACACAGATGACACAGACCACACAGACATTATAAATGACAATGATGTCACAATAAATGCAGACGACACACAAGATAAAGACATTATAAATGACAATGATGTCAAAAGAGACACAGACGACACAGACATTATAAATGACAAGAATGTCACAATAGACTTGGACGACAGAGACAATACAGAGGAAACAGACAACACAGATATTATGAATGGCAGTGATGTCACAATAGACCCAGACAAGACAGACGACACAGACAATATAAATTACAATGATGTCACCATAGAGAGAGACGACCCAGACATTATAAATGACAATTGTGTCACGATACAGACAACACAGATGACACAGATGTTATAACGTAAAATTTTATCAAGGTAGACACAGACGACACAGAAGACACAGACATTATAAATGGCAATGATGTCACAATAGACACAGATGACACAGAGGACACAGACCCTACAAATGAATATGATGTCACAATAGACATAGACGACAGATGTTATAAATGAAAATTATGTCAAAATAGACAAAGACGAAACAGACGACACAGTCATTATAAATGACGATGATTTCACAATAGACACAGACAACAGAGACGACACAGAAAATACAGACGGCAGATGACAGAAACATTATAAATGACACTGATATCACAATAGACACAGACTACACAGATGAAAAACATGACACAGATGAAAAAGACATCATAAATGACAAAGACTTCACAATAGACGGAGATGACACAGATGACAGAGACATTATAAATAACAATGATGTCCCAATATACACAGACGACACAGGCATTATAAATTACAAAGATGTCACAATAGACAAAGACGACACAGACATTATAATTGACAATTATGTCACAATATACACAGATGACAAAGACGACACAGTCATTTATAATGTCTGTCTTCTATGATATAATAGACTCTGATGACACAGACACACATATTATAAATGAAATATATGTAGCAATAGACACAGACCACACAGACGAGAAAGACGACACAGACATTATAAATTAAAATGATGTCACAAAAGACACAGATGAAACAGACAGTAAAAATGATAATGATGACACAATACACACAGACGACACATACTACACAATCTTCATTAATGACAATGACATCACAAGAGAGACAGATGACACAGACTACACAGACGACATAGACATAATAAATGAAAATAATGTCACAATAGCCTCAGACAACACAGACTACACAGACATTATAAATGATAATGATGTCACAATAGAGACAGACCACACAGACCACAAAGACATTATAAATGACGATGTCAAAATAGACAGAAGACACAGACATCATAAATGAGAATGATGTCACAATAGACACAGACGACAACGACTACGCAGATTGTGTAAATTACGATGTCACAATAGACATATACGTCAGAGACGATACAGACGTTATAAATGACAATGATTTTACAATAGACATAGACGACACAGAAGACAAAGACATTATAAATGACAATGTTGTCACAATAGACACAGATGACACAGACAAGACAGACTTTGTAAATGACAGTGATTTCACAATAGGCACAAAAGTAAGAGACGACACAGACGACACAGATGTTATAAATGGCAATGATGTCACAATAAACAGAGATGACACAGATGACACAGTATAAATGAAAATGATATCACAGATGACACAGATGACCCTGATGACACAAACGACACAGACATTATAAATAACATTGATGTCACAATAGACAAATATGACACAGACCACACAGACAATATAAATGAAAATGATGTCACAATAGACACAAACGACACAGATGACAAGATATTATACATGACAATGATATCACAATAGACACAGATGACACAGAACACACAGACATTAAAAATGACAATGATGTCAAAGTAGGCAAAGATGACACAGACATTATACATGAAAATTGTTTCAAAATACACACAGATGACACAGAAGACACATTATAAATGAAAATGATGTCACAATATAAAGAGACGACACAGACATAAATGACAAGGATGTCAAAACATACACAGATGACACAGACATTATAAATGACAATGATGTCACGATAGACACAGACGACAAAGAAGACACAGACATTATAAAAGAAAATTATGTCACAACAGACACAGACGACACAAAGGATGGACATTATAAATGACAAAGATGTCACAATAGACACAGACGACACAGACTATAAATTAAAATTATGTCACAATTGACACAGACAACATAGACGACAAAGACATTATAAATGACAACGATGTCACAAAACACAGACGACACAGATATTATAAATGACAACGATGTCAAAATAGACAGAGATGACACAGACTTTATAAATGACAATGATGTTACAATAGATACAGACAACAGAGACAACACAGATATTATTAATGACAATAATGTCACAATAGACAGACAACACAGACGACAGAGACATTACAAATGATAATGATGTCACAATAGAAACAGAGGTCACAGACGACCCACACTATACAGACGACAAAGAAGACGCCCATATTATAAATGAAAAAGATGCCAAAATAGATACAGAAGACACAGACAACACAGATGACACAGACGACATAAATGACAATGTTTTCACAATAGACACAGATGACTCAGACCATACCGACGACACAGATATTATTAATGACAATGATACCACAACAGACACAGACGACACAGAAAAAAAGACATTATAAATGACAATGATGTCACAAAAGACACAGACAACACAGACAATATAAATGACAATGATGTCACAATTGACACAGATGACACAGACAAAACAGACTACTTAGACATTATATATAAAAAATATGTCAAAGAAAATCCAGACCACACAGACGAGACAGACGACACAGACAATATAAATTAAAATGATGTCACAATAGACACAGACAACACAGACTGTATAAATGACAATGATGTCACAAAAGACAGAGGACACAGACTACACAGACACTATAAATGACAATGATGTCACAGTAGACACAGATGACACCAACAACACAGACATTTTTAATGACAATGAAATCACAATAGACACCGACAAAACAAAAGACACGGATATTATAAATGACAATTATTTCAAAATAGACACAGAAGCAACAGACGCCTCAGATAACACAGATGACTCAGATAACACAGATGACTCAGACAACACAGACTTTATAAATTACAACGATGTCACAATAAACACAGACAAAAAAGACGACACAATCGACACAGAAAAAAAGAAGACATAGAGATTATGAATGACAATGAAGTCACAATAGACACAGATGACAGACACAGAAGACAGAAACGACACAGACATGATAAATGACAATGATGTCACAATAGACACAGACAACACAGAAGACACATTAAAACTGACAATGATGTCACAATATACTAAGACGACAGAGACGGCAAAGACATTATAAATGACAATTATGTAACAATAGACACAGACAACAGACATTATAAGTGACATGGATGTCACAATAGACACAGAAGTCACAGAGGACACAGACAGTATAAATGACATGGATTTCAAAATAAACACAGACAACACAGAGGCCACAGAGGACATAGATGTTATAAATGAAAATGATACCACAATAAAAAGAGATGAAAAAGACGACACAGACGACAAAGACTTTATAAACGAAAATGATGTCACAATAAACACAGATATTATAAATGAAAATGATGTCACAATAAACAAAGATGACACAGACGACCCAGACATTATAAATTGCAATGATGTCAAAATAGAGATGAAACAGACATTATAAATGACAATGATGTCAAAATAGACACAGAGGAAACAGACAATATAAATAAAAATTATGTCACAATATACACAGACGACAGACACGGCACAGACATTATAAATGACAATTATGTAACAATAGACACAGAAGATACAGATGACACAGACATTTTTAATGACAATGATGTCACAAATATACAGAGAAAACACAGACGACACAGACATTATAAATGACAAGGATTTCAAAATAGACACAGATGCCAGAGACGACACAAAGGACACAGACAACACAGATAACTCAGATGAAACAGACGTTATAAATGAAAATGATGTCACCATAGACACAGAAGACACAAACGATACAGACGACAGAGACATGAATGACAATGATGGCACGATAGACACAGATGACACAGAGGACACAGATATTAAAAATTACAGTGATGTCACAATAGAGACAGATGACAAAGACATTTTAAATGAGAATGATGTCACCATAGATTACCATGACACAGACGCCACAGACATTACTAATGACAATGATGTCACAATAGCCACAGAATACACAGATGACAAAGATATTATAAATGACTATGATGTCGCAATAGAGAAAGACCACACAGATGATACAGTCATTATAAATAACATAGATGTCACAATAGACAAAGACGACACAGCCGACACAGACGACAAAGACATTATTAATGAAAATGATGTCAAAATAGAGACAGACGACACAGATGACACAGACACTACAAAAGAAAATGATGTCACAATAGACACAGATGACACAGTCAACAGATACAACACAGACTTTATAAATGATAATGATGTCACAATAGACACAGCAGAGACAACACAGTTTTAAAAGACAAGAGAGACATTATAAATGACAAGGATTTCACAATAGACTCCGACGATACAAACGACACAGACATAATCAATGAAAATGATGTCACAGTAGACACAGACGACACCGACATTATAAATTACAATGATGTCACAATAGACACAGATCACACAGACATTAAAAATTAGCATGATGTCACAATAGGCACAGACAACAGAGACCACACATATTATATATGACGATGTCACAGTAGACACAGACAACACAGACACTATAAATGAAAATGATGTCACAATAGGCACAGACAACTCAGAAGAAAGAATTTAGAAATGACAATGAAGTCACAATAGACAAATATGATACAAACGACAGAGATGACACAGACATTATATATTAGAATTATGTCACAATAGAATCAGACGACACAGACAATACAGACATAATTAATGACAATGATGTCACAATAGACACAGAAGACAAAGACATTTTAAATGACAGTGATGTCACAATAGAAACAGACGACACAGAGGACAGATACAATAAATGACAATTATATCACAATAGACACAGAAGACAGACGACACCGATGAATCAGACGACACAGATATGATAAATGAAAATGATGTCACAATAAACAAAGATGACACAGACAACACAGACATTATAAATGAAAATGATGTCAAAATAGACACAGAGGAAACAGACATTATAAATGAAAATGATGTCACAATATACACAGATGACAGAGATGGCAAAGACATTATTAATGAAAATTATGTAACAATAGACACAGAAGATACAGACACGACAGACATTTTTAGTGACAATGATGTCATAATATACACAGAAAACAGACATTATAAATGAAAATGATGTCACAATAGACACAGAAGACACAAACGATACAGACGACACAGACAACACAGATGACAATGATGTCACAATAGACACAGGTGACAGAGTTGACAGAGACAACAATGACATTAAAAATGAAAATGATGTCATAATAGACACAGACGACACAGATATATATGACAAGGATGTCACAATAGACACAGACAGCACAGATGACACAATTGTAAAAGACAAGAGAGACATTATACATGACAATGATTTCACAATAGACTCTGACGATACAAACGACAGATATATTATAAATAACACTTATGTCAAAATACACAGCCACGACACAGACGGCAGAGTTGTTATAAAAGACAATGATGTCCCAATACAAACAGACGACACAGACGAGACAGATGACACAAACATGATAAATGACAATGTCACAATAGACACAAACGACACAGATGACAAGATATTATACATGACAATGATATCACAATAGACACAGACGACACAGAACACACAGACTTTAAAAATGACAATGATGTCAAAGTAGGCAAAGATGACACAGACATTATACATGAAAATTGTTTCAAAATACACACAGATGACACAGAAGACACACATTATAAATGAAAATGATGTCACAATATAAAGAGACGACACAGACATAAATGACAAGGATGTCAAAACATACAAAGATGACACAGACATTATAAATGACAATGATGTCACGATAGACACAGACGACAAAGAAGACACAGACATTATAAAAGAAAATTATGTCACAACAGACACAGACGACACAAAGGATGGACATTATAAATGACAAAGATGTCACAATAGACAGACGTCACAGACTTTATAAATTAAAATTATGTCACAATTGACACAGACAACATAGACGACAAAGACATTATAAATGACAACGATGTCACAAAACACAGACGACACAGATATTATAAATGACAACGATGTCAAAATAGACAGAGATGACACAGACTTTATAAATGACAATGATGTTACAATAGATACAGACGACAGAGACAACACAGATATTATTAATGACAATAATGTCACAATAGACAGACAACACAGACGACAGAGACATTACAAATGATAATGATGTCACAATAGAAACAGAGGTCACAGACGACCCACACTATACAGACGACAAAGAAGACGCCCATATTATAAATGAAAAAGATGCCAAAATAGATACAGAAGACACAGACAACACAGATGACACAGACGACATAAATGACAATGTTTTCACAATAGACACAGATGACTCAGACCATACCGACGACACAGATATTATTAATGACAATGATACCACAACAGACACAGACGACACAGAAAAAAAGACATTATAAATGACAATGATGTCACAAAAGACACAGACAACACAGACAATATAAATGACAATGATGTCACAATTGACACAGATGACACAGACAAAACAGACTACTTAGACATTATATATAAAAAATATGTCAAAGAAAATCCAGACCACACAGACGAGACAGACGACACAGACAATATAAATTAAAATGATGTCACAATAGACACAGACAACACAGACTGTATAAATGACAATGATGTCACAAAAGACAGAGGACACAGACTACACAGACACTATAAATGACAATGATGTCACAGTAGACACAGATGACACCAACAACACAGACATTTTTAATGACAATGAAATCACAATAGACACCGACAAAACAAAAGACACGGATATTATAAATGACAATTATTTCAAAATAGACACAGAAGCAACAGACGCCTCAGATAACACAGATGACTCAGACAACACAGACTTTATAAATTACAACGATGTCACAATAAACACAGACAAAAAAGACGACACAATCGACACAGAAAAAAAGAAGACATAGAGATTATGAATGACAATGAAGTCACAATAGACACAGATGACAGACACAGAAGACAGAAACGACACAGACATGATAAATGACAATGATGTCACAATAGACACAGACAACACAGAAGACACACATTAAAACTGACAATGATGTCACAATATACTAAGACGACAGAGACGGCAAAGACATTATAAATGACAATTATGTAACAATAGACACAGACAACAGACATTATAAGTGACATGGATGTCACAATAGACACAGAAGTCACAGAGGACACAGACAGTATAAATGACATGGATTTCAAAATAAACACAGACAACACAGAGGCCACAGAGGACATAGATGTTATAAATGAAAATGATACCACAATAAAAAGAGATGAAAAAGACGACACAGACGACAAAGACTTTATAAACGAAAATGATGTCACAATAAACACAGATATTATAAATGAAAATGATGTCACAATAAACAAAGATGACACAGACGACCCAGACATTATAAATTGCAATGATGTCAAAATAGAGATGAAACAGACATTATAAATGACAATGATGTCAAAATAGACACAGAGGAAACAGACAATATAAATAAAAATTATGTCACAATATACACAGACGACAGACACGGCACAGACATTATAAATGACAATTATGTAACAATAGACACAGAAGATACAGATGACACAGACATTTTTAATGACAATGATGTCACAAATATACAGAGAAAACACAGACGACACAGACATTATAAATGACAAGGATTTCAAAATAGACACAGATGCCAGAGACGACACAAAGGACACAGACAACACAGATAACTCAGATGAAACAGACGTTATAAATGAAAATGATGTCACCATAGACACAGAAGACACAAACGATACAGACGACAGAGACATGAATGACAATGATGGCACGATAGACACAGATGACACAGAGGACACAGATATTAAAAATTACAGTGATGTCACAATAGAGACAGATGACAAAGACATTTTAAATGAGAATGATGTCACCATAGATTACCATGACACAGACGCCACAGACATTACTAATGACAATGATGTCACAATAGCCACAGAATACACAGATGACAAAGATATTATAAATGACTATGATGTCGCAATAGAGAAAGACCACACAGATGATACAGTCATTATAAATAACATAGATGTCACAATAGACAAAGACGACACAGCCGACACAGACGACAAAGACATTATTAATGAAAATGATGTCAAAATAGAGACAGACGACACAGATGACACAGACACTACAAAAGAAAATGATGTCACAATAGACACAGATGACACAGTCGACAGATACAACACAGACTTTATAAATGATAATGATGTCACAATAGACACAGCAGAGACAACACAGTTTTAAAAGACAAGAGAGACATTATAAATGACAAGGATTTCACAATAGACTCCGACGATACAAACGACACAGACATAATCAATGAAAATGATGTCACAGTAGACACAGACGACACCGACATTATAAATTACAATGATGTCACAATAGACACAGATCACACAGACATTAAAAATTAGCATGATGTCACAATAGGCACAGACAACAGAGACCACACATATTATATATGACGATGTCACAGTAGACACAGACAACACAGACACTATAAATGAAAATGATGTCACAATAGGCACAGACAACTCAGAAGAAAGAATTTAGAAATGACAATGAAGTCACAATAGACAAATATGATACAAACGACAGAGATGACACAGACATTATATATTAGAATTATGTCACAATAGAATCAGACGACACAGACAATACAGACATAATTAATGACAATGATGTCACAATAGACACAGAAGACAAAGACATTTTAAATGACAGTGATGTCACAATAGAAACAGACGACACAGAGGACAGATACAATAAATGACAATTATATCACAATAGACACAGAAGACAGACGACACCGATGAATCAGACGACACAGATATGATAAATGAAAATGATGTCACAATAAACAAAGATGACACAGACAACACAGACATTATAAATGAAAATGATGTCAAAATAGACACAGAGGAAACAGACATTATAAATGAAAATGATGTCACAATATACACAGATGACAGAGATGGCAAAGACATTATTAATGAAAATTATGTAACAATAGACACAGAAGATACAGACACGACAGACATTTTTAGTGACAATGATGTCATAATATACACAGAAAACAGACATTATAAATGAAAATGATGTCACAATAGACACAGAAGACACAAACGATACAGACGACACAGACAACACAGATGACAATGATGTCACAATAGACACAGGTGACAGAGTTGACAGAGACAACAATGACATTAAAAATGAAAATGATGTCATAATAGACACAGACGACACAGATATATATGACAAGGATGTCACAATAGACACAGACAGCACAGATGACACAATTGTAAAAGACAAGAGAGACATTATACATGACAATGATTTCACAATAGACTCTGACGATACAAACGACAGATATATTATAAATTACACTTATGTCAAAATACACAGCCACGACACAGACGGCAGAGTTGTTATAAAAGACAATGATGTCCCAATACAAACAGACGACACAGACGAGACAGATGACACAAACATGATAAATGACAATGTCACAATAGACACAAACGACACAGATGACAAGATATTATACATGACAATGATATCACAATAGACACAGACGACACAGAACACACAGACTTTAAAAATGACAATGATGTCAAAGTAGGCAAAGATGACACAGACATTATACATGAAAATTGTTTCAAAATACACACAGATGACACAGAAGACACATTATAAATGAAAATGATGTCACAATATAAAGAGACGACACAGACATAAATGACAAGGATGTCAAAACATACAAAGATGACACAGACATTATAAATGACAATGATGTCACAAAAGACACAGACAACACAGACAATATAAATGACAATGATGTCACAATTGACACAGATGACACAGACAAAACAGACTACTTAGACATTATGACACAATAGACAGACGACACTGAAGACACTGACATTATAAATGACAATGATGTCACGATAGACACAGACGACAGACACTTTTAAACATCGATGTCACAATGGACACAGATGACACAGATATTATAAATGAAAATGATATCTCAGTAGACCAAGACGATACAGAAGACACAGACATTATAAATGACAACCTTGTCAAAATAGACACAAAGAATACAGACATTATTTATGACAATGATGTCACAATATACAAAGACGACACAAACGACACAGACATTATTAATGAAAATGATGTTACTACAGACACAGACATTATAAACGAAAATAATGTCACTATAGACACAGACGACAGAAACGACACACACGACACAGACGTTATAAATGACAATGATGTCACAGTAGACAAAGACGACAAACACGACACAGACGTTATAAATGACAATGATGTCACAGTAGACACAGACGACACAGAGTTTATAAATGACAATGATGTCACAAGAGAGACAGACGGCACACACATCAGAGACAACACAGACAGTATAAATGACAATGATGTCCCAATAGACACAGACAACACAGATGACACAAATGACACAAAAGACACAGACATTATAAATGACAATTATGGCAAAATAAACACAGACGACACAGACATTATATACGACACTGGTGTCAATATAAACAGAGATGACACAGACATTATAAATGATAATGATGTTACTATAGACACAGAGGACACAGACTTTATAAATGATAATTATGTAACCATACACTCAGACGATACAGACGACACAGACATTATAAATGACAATGATGTAACTATAGACACAGATGACAGACATTATAAATAACAAAGCTGTGACAATAGACTCAGACGACAGAAGACACAGGAATTATAAATGTCAATTATGTTAAAATACACACTGACGATACAGACAACACAGTCATTTTTAATGAAAATTATTTCACAGTAGACACAGATGACGCAGATATTTTAAATTAAAATGATGTCAAAATTGACACAGGAGACAAAGACATTATAAATGACAAAGATGTCACAATAGACACAGAAAACAGACAACTATGACGACACAGATGTTATAAATGACAAAGATATCACAATAGACAAAGACGACAGTGACGACACAGACATTATAAACGACAATGATGTCACAATAGACAAAGACGTTGTAAATGACAACGATGTCACAATAGACAAAGACATTGTAAATGACAACGATGTCACAATAGACATAGATGACACAGACACTCTAAACTACAATGATGTCACAATAGACAGACTAGAAAGACAACACATACGACACAGACATTATAAAAGAAAATGATGTCAAAATAGACACAGAGTATACAGACGATAGAGACGATACAGACCACACAGACGACAGTCATTCTAAATGAAAACGATGTCAAAATAGACACAGAAGACACAGATGACACAGACATTATAAATGACAACCATGTCACAACAGACAGAGACGACACAGACGACAAAAATATAATAAAAAAAATTATGTCACAACAGACACAGACTTTATAAACGACAATGCCGTGTGAATAGACAAAGACAACACAGACGACACATATGACAGAGACATTATAAATGAAAATGAGGTCAAAATAGACGGAGACGACACAGACATTATAAATTACAATGATGTCAAAACAGACACAGGCGACAGGGACATTATAAGTGACAAGGATATAAGAACAGACACCGACAACACAGACGTTACAAATTACAATGATATCACAACAGACACATACAGAGACAACACAGACATAAATTATAATGATGTCACAATAGACACAGACGACACAGACATTATAAATGACAATTATGTCACAATAGACACAGATGACACAAACATTATAAATGACAGTGATATCACGATATTCACAGATGACTCATATGACACAGACATTATAAAAGAAAATGATGTCAGAATAGACACCGACGACACAGACATTATAAATGAAAATTATATGACAACAGACACAGACGACAGAAACGACACAGACATTACAAATTACAACAATATCACAATAGACACAGACTATACAGAGGACAGGGATGACACAGACAACACAGACAACAAAGTCATTATAAATGAAAATGATTTCACAATAGACACAGACGACACAGACATTATTGAAAATGATGTCACTACAGACACAAACAACACTGACATTATAAATGAAAGTGTTGTCACTATAGACAGAGACGAGAGAAACGACACAGACAACAAAACCGTTATAAATGAAAATGATGTCACATTAGACACAGACATTATAAATGACAGTGATGTCACAATAGACACAGACAACACAGACATTATACATGACAGTGATGTCACAATAAACACAGAGGACACAGACGATAGAGACCACACAGACAAAGCCATTATAAATGAAAATGTCACAATTGACACAGAAGACACAGACGTCACTGATATCACAGACATTACATATGACAATGATGTCTCAAAAGACACACATTACACAGACCACACAGATGAGACAGGCATTATAAATGACAATGATGTCAAAACAGACACAGACGACACAGACATTATAAATGACAATGATGTCAAAATAGACACAGACGATACAGAATACACAGGCATTAAAAATGACAACGATGTCACAACAGACACAGACGATACAGACGACACAAATGACAAACGACACAGACATTATGAATGACAACTATGTCACAATAAACATAGACGACACAGACATTATAAGTGACAATGATATCACACTAGATACAGACTACTCTGATATTTTAAAACACAATGATTTCATAATAACCACAGACGACAGAGGCGACAGAGACTACACAGACCACAGAGATGACACAGAAAACAGACAATGTTGTCACAATATACACAGGCACACAGATGACACAGACATTAGAATTGACAGTGGTTTCACCATAGACACAGACCACACAGACATTATAAATGACATTGATGTCACAACAGACAGACGACACAGACATTATCAATGATAATGATGTCACAATAGATACAAACACAGATGTCATAGATATTATATATGACAACAATGTCAGAATAGACACAGATGACACTGAAGACTCAGACGACACAGACTACAGACATTATATATGACAATTAAGTCACAAGAGATACATACGAAACAGACGACACAGACAAAACAGACGATACAGACATTATAAATTACAAAGTTGTCACAATATCACAGACAACTCAAACATGATAAATGACAATGATGTCACAATAGACTAGACAACACAAACGACACAGACATTATAAATGACAATAACGTCACAATAGACACAGATGACACAGACATTATAAATGACAATGATGTCACAATAGACTCAGAATACACAGACATTATAAATGACAGTAGTTTCACAGTAGACACAGACTACACAGATATTATAAATGACAAGATATCACAATATACAAAGACGACACCGACGACACAGACATTATAAATGACAACGATGTCACAATAGACACAGACGACACCGACATTATAAAAGACAATGATATCAGAATAGACACAGACGACACAGACATTATAAATTACAATGATATCACAATAGACGCAGATGACACAGACATTAAAAATTAGCATGATGTCACAATAGGCACAGACAACAGAGACCACACAGATATTATATATGACGATGTCACAATAGGCACAGACAACTCAGAAAACAGAATTTAGAAATGACAATGAAGTCACAATAGACAAATGTGATACAAACAACAGAGATGACACAGACATTATATATTAGTATTATGTCACAATAGAATCAGACGACACAGACCATACAGACATTATTAATGACAATGATGTCACAATAGACAAAAACGACAGGGGCGACAAGGACGACACAGACATTAGAAATGAAAATGATGTCAAAGTACACACAGACGACTCAGATGACACAGACCACACAGACACAAATTACAATGATGTCACAATATACAAAGATGACACAGACATTATAAATGACAACGATGTCACAATAGACACAGACCACACAGAAAACTCAGATGACACAGACGACACAGATATTATAGGTGACAATGATGTCACAATAAACCGAGGACACAGACATTATAAGTGACAATGGTGTCACAATATACACAGACGACACAGACATTATAAGAAACGATGTCACAATTGACAGACAACACAGACATAATAAATGACAATGAGGTCACTATGTACACAGACGACACAGATGACAGACGACACAGACTTTCTAAATGACAATGATGTCACTATAGACACAGACGACAGACACGAAAATGGCAACACACATTATAAATGACAATGATTTCACAAAAGATAGAGACGACACAGACACGAAAATGACGACACAGACATTATAAATGACGATGTCAAAATAGACACACGACACTCACGACACTCACTATATATGAGAATGATGTCACAATAGGCACAGACAGACACGAAAATGACGACTCATACAACACCGACATTATAAATGACAGTGATTTCACAATAGAAACAGACGACACAGACAGACACAAGAATGATGACAGAGACGACACAGACATTAAAAATGACAATGATGTCAAAATAGACACACACGACACACACCATATATAACAATGATGTCACAATAGACACAGACGACACAAACATCATAAGTGACAACGATGCTCATTGCATCTTGAAAGACAAAAAATAAAACCCAAACAAAATTACTAGCTGGCGTTTGTAGGTAATGTAGGTACAAGTCATATCTAACTGTTGACTCGGCAGCCAACCCACCTGGCTATGGGAATCTACCCCCAGTTCAATTGTCACCCCTTGCTGCCAGACCCGATGCCTCTGCACCTGTAGAACTCAACATTCAATAACTTACCCCCAGACTCGATAGTAACTAAACAATTCCACACACTGTTTTGATTCAGGAATACCAACCCTTCTTCACACAACAGCCAGGCAGAAAAAAAAAAGATAAAATCAAATCTTAACAACCATACACACCAGATTTATTGCCCCAAGAATTTAAACTGCTCTACCGACACTCCAACGTCAGATCTGAGATGGCTTTGGTCATTCCCTCTGTGGCTGCATAACCGACCAAAAATGATTCTCCTCACCCCATGTATCTATGGCTACTTGCTCTGGAATGCACCGTATCACCTCGCCCTTCAAAGCCTAACTAGACAGGTATATCTAAAGATAGAATTTCACTGCTATTCTTCTGCTAACTACCGTTTCTTTAGCTCAGGCAGAGCAGCTCTAGCCAGATTCAAACGTGCACAGACTGACTCTGCACAGAAAACCAATGACAGGATGCAGAAACAAAAAGGAAACTTGGTAAGAATGACTCTCAAAAGAGGGCTGGCATTGGGCAACAAGATGTAGGGAGCTGCAAGAAAGATTATGTCAGCCCTTGAAAAATGGAAGACTATGGCCCCTTTAAGAGCCACAGCCACAACTAGAAGGATGCAAGGGTGAGCCCTTCTTAAAGACCTCAAAACAGAGTATGTATGGAGGAAGTGCCAGAACAGGGATTTAAGAAAATGGAACAATAAGGGCTGAGGATGCTAACGTGTCCTGTGATGCCTACGCAATAGGCAACTGACCAGAAATTGCCAAAATGCAAGACCTATCTGTACATGAAGATCACAATGCAAGAAAAGCAGCGCCTGATCAGCACCTTACTAAGAACAGACATCCAAGAGTCTAGAGATGACACGTGGATCAAATGCAAAGATGGCATCAAGACCTGCAGAAGATTTAAGACACAGCAGAGTCTACACAACCTAAACAACAAGACAGATACAGGCTGGAACTGCCCTGCCTGGTACACGCTAGCTTGGGGCTGAAAATTAAACCCCTCTCCAAACGTGTAACAAGGTGCACTCTTCCTGCACAACCCTCTACCCTAGGCTAAATCCCTTCCCTGCCATTCTCAACATTCTGCCCTCTTCCCGGACCAAAACCACAGCCCCCTTAACTTTCTGAGGACCGAGGGCCTGAAGATATCCTTGGCAGAAAAAACCCAAACTGCATCAACTATCTGGAAAAATCCTGCACTCTCACATTGTCCTGGACAATCATCTGCAAAAAAAACCAAACCAAAAACATACAGAAAACACAGTGCCAAGTCAGCATCACACTGCTCACTGCCAACATCTTGTACTACACCCACTGCAAAACTGCCAAGGCATTCTGCTCACCTATTTGATGCCAATTCAAACATTGGATGCTGCAGTCATCATCACCTGGGGCACTTCAGGTAGACAGATGGAAAATTTATTATTGCGCTTCTGAGAAATCAGTCCCGTGCTCCATCTCTCTACTCCCCTGTTCACCTCAACTGCTCTTTGCATTCTAAAAGTGGACCACACAGCATCTACAAAACCAAAGGCCAATGCTCAATGGATTTGCTGCGTACTACAGGGCTCTAACACACCTATTTGAACAACAACCTCCTCACCTCTCAGACCACACATCAGCAAGAAGCTTCACCCCCCTGAGGCTGTATTTGGCACCTGCCACAGAAAAAGCATGCTTTTGTACTACACTAAAGCACAGGCTGCCCCAAGCAACACCTATCTCCACTGCATTACCTTGACTGCTCAGATGCCCAGCTTGCCTCATCTTCTGTGGTTGTGTTGAGGCTTGAGCTCCACCTGGAATATACAAACAGCAAGGATGATTGTAACTTCATTGAACAAAACCAACACACGGTAACTGATCATACAGCCACGGTTACATTTCCCTACCAACACCACAGCCAGCTCACCTCACTATGGCACACTAACTGCACACAACTCCATCCGTGCCCCCGGCACACAGGTCAGCCCGCTACGTCTGAAAAACACAACAGCAAAGAAGTCACCCTGACGCTCAGCAATGCCCTAAGAATTCCAAGACTCTCCTGCACATTACAGCCAAGCAAAGCTAGTCCACAACCAAACCCAAACATTAATTGCTGCTCCCTTGACATTCAAACCCCTTCGTTACCGCTCCACTGGCTGCTCCCATGCAGTTTTGGTCACCCCCTCTGTGGCTCCAGAGACAAGCAGAAACTACCCTCCTCACCCGCCACACCTAGGGCTGCTAGTTCTGCAAATAAGGGATGCCCCTAGACCGCAATGTCTAGGCACGTCAAAACATTAAGCACACAATCGGGCCACTATACCCCTGCTGATGCTTATCGCCTCCTCTACGCACCTGGCAGAGCAGCTCCAACCAGACACAAACACACACAGAACACCAATACACAAGACCGACGTCAGGAACCTGGAACAAAAGAAAAGTCGCGGCAACAAGGAGGACTCCTGGACCACGCATGCCAATGGGCAAGGCAATGGACAGGGCTCCAAGGAACAACTTTCGGTAGCCCTGGAAAAGCGAAGAACCGTGCATGGTTCCAAAGAGATGGTGCCACAACTGGCAAGATGAACGGGCAAGAAACCCTTTTAAAGTCCTAAACATGCAGAGGATGGACGGAACAAGTACCAGAAAAGGGATCCAGGAAAACAGAAGACTAACTATCCCGGATGGCGAGGCAGGCTGCAAGGCTGCAGCAGAAGACAGCTGACCGGATGCTTCCAAAACACAAGAGCGATCCACACTTTAGAAATGCAAAGAAAGAAAAGCAGTGCCCCATCGACACTGCCTTGATGAGTACGAGCATTTGGGACCCTAGACATGGCACCCAAGGCACGCCCACCATGCCCTGAGCACAAAACACAACATCAAGACCTGCAGAAAATTTCAGACATGGCACGGTGACTACACAAACCAGACAACAACAGATACAGGCTGGAACTGCCCTGCCCATGCAGGGTTTGAGCTGAGAAGTGGGCCCCTCTGCCTTCACCTGCCCAAAGAGGACTCTCCCTGCACAGTCTAGGCTACCTTCCAAACCCCTCCCTGCTAGCCCCATCCCACCTCCCGCTTCCCAACTCCGGTCTCTCAATTTAGCTTTCAGAGGGCCACGAATGAAGCTGTCCTTGGCCAAAGCAGCTCAAATCACATCAGCTAACAGAAATAATCCTGCAGTCACTGCGTTCCTCTTCAGCATCTGCAAGAAAAATGAACAGAAAAACACAGTGCCAAAACACGAGAACGATCCCGGCTTCAGGAGCACGATGCAAGAAAAGCAGTGCCCAATCAACAGTGCATTGATGAGTACGAGCATTCAGGACCCTAGATATGGTGCTCGAGGCATGTCCGGCATGCTGTAAAGGATCCCTCATTACAACGGGATGTGGCCAAAACCAGGAGGATGTACGTGAAAGGATCACCTTTTAAATGACTAAAGGCACAAGATGCATGGAAGAAGTCTCAGGTCAACAGGGATCCTTGAAAATATATGACTAGCGATTGTGGCCACCAACACAGGCTGCGAGGCCATGGGAAAAGATGGCTGACTAGAAACTTGGAAAATGTGAAGCCAATCCACACTTAGGTTATGATGCAAGAAGAACAGTGCCTAATTGGTATTGTACCCATAAGTACAGGCATTCAAGACCCTCGAGATGCTGCTCAAGTCATATGCTGCATTCCTTTAAAGCAAAGGGGACATCAAGGCTTAAGAAACGTAAAAGAGAAACAGAATATAAAGCACACGGCACAGACAAGCTGGAACGGCCCTGCCAGGAATGTGCTAGCTTTGGGCTGAGAAGTAACACCCTCCAGCTCTCCCTGCCCAAAGGGGACACTTCCCGCACAGCCCTCTCCCCTAGGCTACTTTTAAAACTCCTCCCTGCCATCCCCAGCCTTCTCCCCTCTGTCATACCCCACCCCTGCCCCCGTCCCTCAACTTAGCTTTCAGACCACCAGGAGGCTTCCTCAGCAGAAAAAAAACTCCAAGAGCATCAGCTTCCTGGAATGATCCTACAGTTGCCAGGATCCACTTTGCAATCTACAAGAAAACTAAAATAGCCCCAACAGCCAGCATTGCACAGGTCAATGTCAGCACCTTACATGACAACTTGTTCTGCCTAACTGCCATGTCCTTCCACTCACTCGCTCCACAGCAGTTCTTCTGTCAGATGCTGCAGCTGTTATCACTCAGGGTAATTAAATTCAGAGAATTACTCTCACACCTGTGAGAAGTCTGCCCCATGCTCCTTCTCCCTACTACCCAGCTCATCTCAAATGCTCTTCCCATTCCCAAGGTGGCCCACACAGTGCCTGCCAAACCAAAAGTAAATACTATGTTGCCAAAGAACACTTTGCTCTTCTAGACATACTCAACTTCCTCCTCACCATCAGCCCCACAATGATGAGAATAAACCTGACTACCTCACCGGCACCCCAAAATTCTGTGCCCTCTGCTTACCTCTCCTCTCCTCCTCACCACTTAAGTTGTAGGACCAGTAGTGGTGATACCCAGGACAAAAGAAAGATGAGCCACGGAAATCCACATTTTAGGAAGTAACCAAACTTTAGTCGTAGGAGTGAACAAGAAGAACTTGAAAAAATTATTCTTATCAAAACCCAGTAAAGATTATTAACACAGAAGACCTAAAAACACAGGACACTCACCACACAGCAATGGAGACTGGAATTACAGAGGCAGTCAGCCAATGAAAAACTCGCAACAGTGGGATTGACTACTCTAAGACCTAAATTGGAAACTCAATGACTGTAAAAAAACACAATGGATAACAGGGACAAGGTAACAACCGCTGTAAGCAATAACAGAGCAAACCTCACTGGCAAGTTCAGGAAAAATCTAAAACTCTACTAAATAAGGGAGGCTTGTGTGCCCACAGACCAGATGAAGAAGAGTTGCTCAGCTGCTAACTGTTACGAGCCAAAACAATATCCAATCTCTTCCCTGAGAAATGCAAAGGAAACAAGTGGCAGAATCCTGCACTGTAGATAGGCAGCGAGTCCATACCTTGAAGTAGCAAGGTCTCTGATATTCATAGGATCACCAGGTTGGAAAAGACCCATTGGATCATTGAGTCCAACCATTCCTATCAATCACTAAACAATGCCCCTCACCATCTCATCCACCCATCCTTTAAACACCTCCAGGGAAGGTGACTCTACCACCTCCTTGGGCAGCCTTTGCCCATCCCCAATAACCCTTTCAGTGAAATATTTTTTCCTGATGTACTGCCTGAAGCTTCCCTGGCAGAGCTTGAGGCTATTCCCTCTTGTCCTGTCCCCTGTCCCTTGGGAGAAGAGGCCAGCTCCCTCCCCTCCACAACCTCCTTTCAGGTAGTTGCAGAGAGCAATGAGGTCTCCCCTCAGCCTCTTCTTCTCCAGGCTAAACACCCCCAGCTCTCTCAGCCGCTCCTCATAAGGCTTGTTCACCAGCCCCCTCACCAGCTACATTACTCTTCTCTGGACATTCAGATGGATGGAGACAGGATGGATGCAAAGAAGTTAGTTGAGGAACACAATAAGTAGAAGGTATAAGGGAGCAGAGATCTCCAAGCCCTAGAGATGACATTTCTTAGGGTAACTAATAATTTTCAACTTGTGTCTCAACCTCATCATTACCTCATTGGCTACAGAGAGACTAGAACAACAGACACCTGAACGGCACTTGCATCTGACCACCAAACTGACCCAAGAAAGACTGACGAACCCATCTCCCTTTCCCCAAACCATTAAAGCCCTTTTCTACCCCTGAAGTATCAGAGAAGGAACCCGGCTCCTTCTTAACAGCACCTGCCCTATATTTTAACCCCCCTGACCCTTCTGTGTTGCTATTCCCTGGGAGCTGTGCTCCTGAGCCCTTCCCAGGGCTCCCCTGGCCCCTTCTATCTTCCACCAACCCACAGACTCTACTTCCTACCCTAGGCCAACAAACTTCATTCCAGATTATTATCACCCACGAGGTGCCCATTACAAACTGCAGAGCCCCTAGGACCAATACATCATGCCACACAGAATGAGGAACAACAACAAATCATCCCATAACCAAAAACTCGAGGCAAAGCACCCAGAAAAAAATACAAAGAAGGATACCAAAAACATCTTGCCCCCTCCAACACCCAATCAAAAATTACTGAAAAAAAGCCCCATAGTTACACCTGTATGTGCTGCTTCGCCTGGACTCTTCCAAAGCTCATACCTCCAACAGACACCTCTGCTTCTTTAGAAGAACAAAAAGAAAAAAAAAAACTAAAAAAGCCAAAAACCACCACTTACCCAACTAGCTTAATCTGCCTAAAAAGCTACAATGAATGGAAACAGCAGCAAAACTCTAATCTCAAGGATAAACCACAACCTAAATGACCTCCAGAGGCAAGGCCTGTGGCTTATATACCCCCTGGGCCTTCCCGCCCACCACCTGTGACTGGGGTGTGGTGAAGCCCTCACAGGTATAAATAGTGCCTGAGGAGCAGCTGTGTTTTATTAACTCTGCCTTACATTCTCAGCTAGAACAACACTACTACATGTCTGAAAGTATCCTTACAAGAAATAACAGTATGCGTGCTGTCACTGCAACATTGCTAGTTGTGACAGTGATGGAACTAGGTAACAAACATTTTAGAGCTGGACTTTTTGATTCCTTTCATTTATCGTGCTGCTACAATTCCTGTTCCCAGGTATCGCTGTACCCCTACTCTTTAATTTTTCTGTGCTATTTTCTCTCTCTTTTCCCCCCCCCCCAGTCTTCAGTATCTGTTCTCTGCCTATACTTTGTTTTTCCTTTTCCATCTTTATCCCAATCTGCGTTCCTCATTCTGTTCCCCCACAATTTCACTGGCTTGATCCTTGTAGTTTGTTCTTTCTCTGCACCTGCAAATGCCTTGCTTGTCTTTCTCTTTCTATCTCTCTTTCTTTCTCTATCCCTTTGTATTGCTCACTGTTGCTGTTCTATTTTTTCCATTCACTCTGTATCTTGACACTCCCCTTTTCATCTCTTGCTATTTCTGAATTTTTGTGCTAGTCCTTGCTCTTTTGAATAATCCTCTGTCTGTCTGTAGGGCTCCTAGTTCCTCTAAAACAAGTCAGCTCTTTTTTATGTACACACATGGCCTTATGAGAAATGGCTCAGAGAGCTGGGCTTGTTTAGCCTGGAGAAGTGGAGGCTGAGGGGAGACCTCATTGCTCTCTACAACTACAAGGTCTACAAAGAAGGTCGGACAAGGGAAATGAAGGGCGAAGAAAGTGGGACAAGGGCAAAGAAGGTGGGAGAAGGGCAAAGAATTTTGGAGAAGGTTGGAGAAGTTCAAAGAAGTTTGGAGAAGTTAAAAGAAGTTCAAAGAATTTCGGAGAAGGTCGGAGAAGTTAAGAGTAGGTCAGAGAAGGTCAGATTAGGTCGGAGAAGGTCAGAGAATGTCAAAAAAGGTTGGAGAAGTTCAAAGAAGGTCAGAGAAGGTCAAAGGTGGTTGGAGAATTTCAAAATAGTTCAGAGAAGGTCGGAGAATTTCGGAGAAGGTCAAAGAAGCTCAGAGAAGGTCAAAGAAGGTTGGAGAAAAATAAAGACGGTTGGAGAAGTTCGGAGAAGGTCAAAGAATTTTGAAGAAGGTTGGAGAATGTCAGAGAAGTTAGGAGAAGGTTGAAGAAGGTCAAAAAAGCGTGGAGAAGGTCGGAGAAAGTAAAAGAAGTTTGGAGAAAGTCGCAGAAGGTTGGAGAAGGTCTAAGAAGGTTGGAGAAAGATAAAGACAGTTGGAGAAGATCGGAGAAGGTCAGAGAAGGTCAAAGAAGGTTGGAGAAGTTCAAAGAATGTCGGAGAAGGTCAGAGAAGTTCAGTGAAGTTCAGAGAAGTTCAAAGGTGGTCGGAGAAGGTCAAAGAGGGTCGGAGAAAGATAAAGATGGTTGGAGAAGATTGGAGAAGGTCGAAGAAGGTAAAAGATGGTCGGAGAAGGTAAAAGAATTTTGAAGAAGGTCAGAGAATGTCAAAAAAGTGTGGAGAAGGTCAGAGAAAGTAAAAGAAGTTTGGAGAAGGTTGGAGAAGCTCGGAGAAGGTCAAAGAAGCTCGGAGAAAGATAAAGACGGTTGGAGAAGTTTGGAGAAGGTCAAAGAAAGTCAGAGAAGTTCAGAGAAGTTCAAAGGTTGTCGGAGAAGGTCAAAGAAGGTGGGAGAAGTCAAAGAAGGTCGGAGAAGGTCAGATAAGTTAAAAGAAGGCCGGAGAAGGTCAAGGAAGGCCGGAGAAAGTAAAAGAAGGTCAGAGAAGGTCGGAGAAGGTCGGAGAAGTTTGGAGAAGGTCGCAGAAGGACAAAGGATTAGGAGAAGTTTGGAGAAGGTCAAAGATGGTCAGAGAAAGTCAGAGAAGGTCAAAGAAAGTTGGAGAAGTATAAAGATGGTCAGAGAAGATTGGAGAAGTTTGGAAAAGGTCAAAGATGGTCGGAGAAAGTCAGAGAAGGTCAAAGAAGGTCGGAGAAGATCAGAGAAGGTTGGAAAAGGTGAAAGCAAGTTGGAGAAGGCCAGAGAAATTCCAGGAAGGTCAGAGAAGGTCGAAGAAGGTCAGAGAAGGTCAAAGAAGGGTGGAGAAGGTTGGAATAGGTCAGAGAAGATCAAAGAAGGTCGGAAAAGTTTGGAGAAGGTTGGAGAAGGTTGGAGAAGGTCAGAAAAGGTCGAAGAGTGTCAGAGAAGGTGAAAGAAGGTCAGAGAAGGTCGGAGAAGATCAAATAAGTCTGGAGTAGGTCAGAGAAGGTCAAAGAGGGTCGGAGAATGTCAAAGAAAGACAAAGAAATTCGGAGAAGGGAAAGGAAGATTGGAAAAGGTCAAAGAAGGTAGGAGAAGGTTGGAGAAGTTTGGAGTGGGTCAAAGAAGGTCAGAGAAGCTCAAAGAAAGTCAGAGAAGTTCAAAAGTGGTCGGAGAAGTTCATAGATGGGCGGAGAAGTTCAAAGAAGTTCAGAGAAAGTAAAAGAAGTTTGGAGAAGGTCGGATAAGGTTGGAGAAGTTTAAAGAAGTTTAGAGAAGGTCGGAGAATGTCAATGAAGGTCAGAGATAGGCATAGAAGGTGGGAGAAGGGCAAAGAACTTGGGAGAATGTCGGAGAAGGTCAATGAAGGTCGGAGAAGTCAATGAAGGTCGGAGAAGGTCAGAGAAGTTTGGAGAAGGGAAAAGAAGTTTGGAGAAGTTCAGAGAAGGTCAGAGACAGTCAAAGAAGGTCGGAGAAGGTCAGAGAAGTTTGGAGAAGTATAAAGACAGTCAGACAATTTCGGAGAAGTTCAGAGAAGGTCGAAGAAGTTCGGAGAAGGTCGGAGAAGTTCATAGAAAGTCGGAGAAGTTCAAAGAAGGTCGGAGAAGTTCATAGAAAGTCGGAGAAGTTCATAGAAAGTCGGAGAAGTTCAAAGAAGTTCGGAGAAGTTCAAAGAAGTTGGGAGAAAGTCAAAAAAGATCGGAGAAGGTCAAAGAACATCTGACAAGATCAAAGAAGCTCAGAGAAGGTCAAGGAAGGTCGGAGAAGGTCAGAGAAGTTCAAAGAAGTTCGGAGTAGGTCAAAGAAGTTCAGGGAAGGTCAAAGAAGTTCAGAGAAGTTCAGAGAAGTACACAGAAGGTCAGAGAAGGTCAGAGAATGTCAAAGAAGGTCGGAGAAGGTCAAAGAAGGTTGGAAAAGTTCAAAGAGGGTCAGATAAGGTAAAAGAAGGTCAGAGAAGGTCAAACAATTCCGGAGTAGGTCGAAGAAAGTCAGAGAATTTCAAAAGTGGTCAGAGAAGGTCAGAAAAGGTCGGAGAAGATCAAGGAAGGCCGGTGAAATTCGGAGAAGATTATGGAAGGTCAAAGAAGTTTAAAGGTGGTCGGAGAAGTTCATACAAGCTTGGAGAATGTCAAAGAAGTTTGGAGAACGTCAAAGAAGTTTGGAGAAAGGCAAAGAAGGTTGGAGAGGTCGGAGAATTTTGGAGAAGGTCAAAGAAGGTCTGACAAGATCAAAGAAGATTGGAGAAGGTCAAAGAACATCGGAGAATGTCGGAGAAGTTCAAAGAAGGTTGGAGAATGTCAAAAGAGGTTGGAGAAGGGCGGAGAATTTCGCAGAATTACGGAAAAGGTCGAAGAAGTTCAGAGGTGTTCAAAGAATGTCGGAGAATGTGAAAGAAGTTCGAAGAAGAGGTCAGAGGTCAGGGTAAAGGTTCAGAGGTCAGAGGTAAGGGTAAGGGTTCAGAGGTCAGAGGTCAGAGGTCATGGGTCAGGGGTCGGGGGTCATGGGTAAGGGGTCAGGGTCAGAGGTCGGGGGTCAGGGGGTCAGGGTCAGGAGGCAGGGGTCAGAGGTCAGGGTCAGGGGTCAGAGGTCAGAGGTAAGAGCTCAGGCTCAGAGGTCAGATATCAGGGGACAGGGTCAGAGGTCAGGGGTCAGGTGTCAGGGGGTCAGGGTTCAGGGTCAGGAGTCAGGGGTCAGAGGTCTGGGTCAGGGGTCAGGGTCAGGGGTCAGAGTCAATGGTCAGGGGTCAGGGGTCAGGGGTTAGGGGTCAGGGTCAGGGTTCAGGGTCAGGGTCAGGGGTTACGGGTCAGGGTGAGGGGTCAGGGGTCAGGGGACAGGGTCAGCGGTCAGGGGTCAGGGTAAGGGGTCAGGGTGTGGGGTTAGGGGTCAGAGCTCAGGGTCAGAGGTCAGGGGACAGGGTCAAGGGTCAGGGCCAGGGGTCAGAGGTCAGGGGTCAGTGTGATGTTCAGGGGTCAGGGGTCGGGGTCAGGGTGAGGTGTCAGGGTGAGGGGTCAGGGGTCAGAGGTCAGGGTAAGGGTTCAGAGGTCAGAAGTCATGGGTCAGGGGTCGGGGGTCATGGGTAAGGGGTCAGGGGTCATGGGTCAAGGTCAGAGCTCAGAGTCAAGGGTCAGGGGTCAGAGCTCAGGGTCAGAGGTCGGGGACAGGGTGAGAGGTCAGGGGTCAGGGGTCAGGAGTCAGAGATCAGGGGTCAGTGGTCAGAGGTCAGGGTCAGGGGTCAGAGCTCAGGGACAGAGGTCAGCGGTCTGGGGACAGGGTCGGACGTCGGGGTCAGGGGTCAGAGTCAGGGGTCAGGGGTCAGGGTGATGTTCAGGGGTTAGGGGTCAGGGTCGGGTTCAGGGTGAAGGGTCAGGGGTCAGGGGTTGGGGTCATGGGTCATAGGTCAGGGTTCAGTGCACAGGGTAAGGGTTCAGGGGTCGGGGGTCAGAGTTCATAGGTCAGGGGTCATTGGTCATAAGTCAGGGTTCAGAGAGCAGGGTAAGGGTTCAGAGGTCAGAAGTCAGGGTAAGGGTTCAGAGGTCAGAGGTCAGAGGTCAGAGGTAAGGGGTCAAGGCTCGGGGTCATGGGTAAGGGGTCAGTGTCAGGGGTCAGGGATCAGAGTCAAGCATCAGGGGTCAGGGGTCATGGGTCAGGTGTCAGAGGTCAGGGGTCAGAAGACAGAAGTCAGGGGTCAGGTGTAAGGGGTAAGGGGATCAGGGGTCAGGGTCATAGGTCAGGGTCAGGGGTCAGAGGTCTGGTGTCAGGGGTCAGGGTCAGGGTTAGAGGTCAGAGGTCGGGGTCAGGGGTCGGGGGTAAGGGTCAGGGTCAGGGGTTGGGGGTCATGGGTAAGGGGTCAGGGGTCAGGGTGATGTTCAGGGGTTAAGGGTCAGGGTCAGGGGTTGGGGGTCATGGGTAAGGGGTCAGAGTCAGAGGTCAGGGTAAGGGTTCAGATGTCAGAGGTCAGGGGTCGGGGTCGGGGGTTAGGGTTCAGATTCAGGAGTCAGAGTTCAGGGGTCATAGGGAAGAGGTCAGAGGTCAGGGGTCGTGGGTCAGAGGTCATAGGTCAGGGGTCATGGGTCATGGGTCCGGGTTCAGAGGTCATGGGTCAGGGGTCGGTGTAAGGGTTCAGAGGTCAGAGGTCAGGGTAACGGTTCAGAGGTCAGAGGTCAGGGGTTAGGGTTCGGGGGTCATGGGTAAGGGGTCAGGGGTCGTGGGTCAGGGGTCAGTGGTCAGTGTTTAGAGGTCAGAGGTCAGGGATGAGGGGGTCAGGGTTCAGGGTCATAGGTCAGGGTTCAGAGGTCAGGGGTCAGGGGTCGGAGGTCAAGGGTCAGGGGTCATAGGTCAGAGGGTCAGAGGTCAGGGGTCAGGGCCAGGGGTCAGGGGTCATGGGTCGGGGTCAGAGGTCAGGGGTAAGGGCCAGGGGTCAGGGGTCAGGGCATGGTGTCAGAGGTCAGGGGTCTAGGGTCATGGGTCAGGGGTCAGGGGGTAAGGGTCAGGGTCAGGGGTTGGGGGTCATGTGTAAGGGGTCAGGGGTCTGGGTGATGTTCAGGGGTTAGGGGTCAGGGTCGGGGTCAGGGTGAGGGGTCAGGGGTCAGTGGTCAGGGTAAGGGTTCAGAGGTCAGAGGTCAGGGGAAGGGTTCAGTGGTCAGGGGTCAGGGGTCGGGGTCATGGGTAAGGGGTCAGGTTCAGGGGTCAGGTGTCAGAGTCAAGGGTCAGGGGTCATGGGTCATGGGTCAGGGGTCAGAGGTCAGGGTTCAGAGGTCAGGGGTCAGAGGTCAGGGGTCAGAGTTCAGAGGTCAGGGTCAGGGGTCAGAGCTCAGGGTCAGAGGTCAGGGCTCAGAGGTCAGAGGTCAGGTGTCAGGGGTCAGAGGTCAGGGTCAGAGGTCAGAGGTCAGGGGTTAGAGGTCATAGGTCAGGGGTCACAGATCAGGGAGTAAGGGTCAGGGTCAGGGGTTAGGGGTCATGGGTAAGGGGTCAGAGTCAAGGGTCAGAGGTCAGAGGTCAGGGTCATGGGTCAGAGCTCAGGGTCAGAGGACAGGGTCAGAGGTCAGGGGTCAGAGGTCATAGGTCAGGGGTCATGGGTCATAGGTCAGGGTTCAAAGGTCAGAGGTCAGGTGTCAGGGGTCAGGGGTCAGAGATCGGGGTCAGGGTTTAGAGGTCAGAGGTCAGGTGTCAGGGGTCAGGGGTCAGATTCAAGGGTCAGAATTCAGGGGTCAGGGGTCAGGGTAATGTTCAGGGGTTAGGGGTCAGCGTCGGGGTCAGGGTGAGGGTTCAGAGGTCAGAGGTCAGTGTAAGGGTTCAGAGGTCAGAGGTCAGGGATAAGGGTCGGGGGTCAGGGGTCAGGGGTCAGGGTCAGGGGTCAGGGGTCAGAGTCAAGGGTCAGAGGTCAGGGGTCAGAGGTCAGGGTTCAGATGTCAGGGGTCAGGGGCCAGATTCAAGGGTCAGAGGTCAGGGGTCAGCTGTCAGGGTCAGGGTCAGGGGTCAGAGCCCAGGGTCAGAGGTCAGGGGTCAGGGGTCAGAGTTCAGGGTTCAGAGGTCAAGTGTCAGGGATCATGAATCAGAGTTCAGGGTTAGGGTTCAGAGGTCAGAGGTCAGGTGTCAGGGATCAGAGGTCAGGGTCAGAGGTCAGAGGTCAGGGGTCATAGGTCAGGGGTCATAGGTCAGGGAGTAAGGTTTATGGTCAGGGGTCAGGGGTTGTGGTCATGGGTAAGGGGTCAGGTACAGGAGTCAGAGGTCAGGGGTCATGGGTCAGGGGTCAGTGGTCGGAGTCAAGGGTCAGAGGACAGGGGTCAGGGGTCATGGGTCAGGGGTCAGTGTCAGGGTTCAGGGTCAGGAGTCAGTGGTCAGAGGTCAGGGTAAGGGGTAAGAGGTCAGGGGTCAGGGGTCAGCGTCAGGTGTCAGGTGTCATGGTTATGTTCAGGTGTTAGGGGTTGGGGTCGGGGTCAGGGTGAGGGGTCAGGGGTCAGGGGTCAGGGGTAAGGGTTCAGAGGTCAGAGGTCAGGGGTCAGGGGTCGAGGGTCATGGGTAAGTGTTCAGGGTCAGGGGTCAGGGGTCAGAGTCAAGGGTCAGGGGTCAGTGGTCAGGGTAAGGGTTCAGAGGTCAGAGGTCAGGGGAAGGGTTCTGTGGTCAGGGGTCAGGGGTCGGGGTCATGGGTAAGGGGTCAGGTTCAGGGGTCAGGTGTCAGAGTCAAGGGTCAGGGGTCATGGGTCAGGGGTCAGAGGTCAGGGTTCAGAGGTCAGGGGTCAGGGGGTCAGGGATCAGGGTCATAGGTCAGGGTCAGGGGCCAGAGGTCAGGTGTCAGGGGTCGGAGGTCAGGGTTCAGGGGTCAGGGGTCAGAGGTCAGGGTTCAGAATCAAGGGTCAGAGGTCAGGGGTCAGGGGTCATGGGTCAGGGTCAGAGATCAGGGTTCAGAGGTCATAGGTCAGGGGTCAGGGTCATAGGTCAGGGTAAGGGGTCAGGGGTCAGAGGTCATGTGTCAGGGGTCAGGGGTCATGGGTCAGGGGTCAGAGGTCAGGGGTCAGCGTCAAGATTCAGTTAAGTTAAGTTAAGGTAAGGTAAGGTAAAACAAGGTAAGTGAAGGTAAGTTAAGTTAACGTAACTTAAGGTAAGTTAAGTAAAGGTAAGTTAAGTTAAGGTAAGTTAAGTAAAGTTAAGGTAAGAGAAGTTAAGGTAAGGTAAGTTAAGGTAAGTTAAGTTATGTAAGGCAAGGTAAGTAAAGTTAGGTTAAGTTAAGGTAAATTTAGTTAAGGCAAGGTAAGTTAAGGGAAGTTAAGGGAAGTTAAGGGAAGTCAAGGGAAGTTAAGGTATGTTTAGTTAAGGCAAGATAAGTTAAGGTAAGTTAAGTTACGGTAAGTAAAACTAAGGTAAGTTAATATTAGTTAACGTTAATTAAGTTAAGTTAAGGAAAGGTAAGATAAGTTAAGTAAAGGTAAGATAAGTTATGTTAAGTTAAGTTAAGGTAAGGTAAGGTAAGGTAAGGTAAGGTAAGGTAAGACAAGGTAAGTGAAGGTAGGTTAAGTTAATGTAAGTTAAGGTAAGTTAAGTAAAGGTAAGTTCAGTTAAGGTAAGTTAAGTTAAGGTAAGAGAAGTTAAGGTAAGGCAAGTTAAGGTAAGTTAAGTTATGTAAGGTAAGGTAAGTTATGGTAAATTTTGCTAAGGCAAGGTAAGTTAAGGTAAGTTAAGGGAAGGCAAGGTAAGTTAAGGTATGTTTAGTTAAGGCAAGATAAGTTAAGGTAAGTTAAGTTAAGTAAAACTAAGGTAAGTTAAGATTAGTTAACGTTAATTAAGTTAAGTTAAGGAAAGGTAAGTTAAGATAAGTTATATTAAGTTATGTTAAGTTAAGTTAAGTTAAGGTAAGGTAAGGTAAGGTAAGACAAGGTAAGTGAAGGTAAGTTAAGTTAACGTAAGTTAAGGTAAGTTAAGTAAAGGTAAGTTAAGTTAAGGTAAGTTAAGTAAAGTTAAGGTAAGAGAAGTTAAGGAAAGGTAAGTTAAGTTCAGGTAAGTTAAGGCAAGGTAAGTTAAGGTAACTTAAGATAAGGTAAATTAAGGTGAGTTAGTTTAAGTTAAGTAAAGGTAAGTTAAGTTAAGGTAAGGTAAGTGAAGTTAAGGTAAGTGAAGTAAAGTTAAGGTAAGTTAAGTTAAGGTAAGTTAAGTTAAGTGAAGGTAAGTTAAGGTAAGTTAAGGCAAGGCAATGTAAGTTAAAGAAAGTTTAGTTAAGGTAAGGTGAGTTAAGGTAAGTTAAGGTAAGATAAGTTAAGGTAATGTAAGGTAAGAGAAGTTAAGGTAAGATAAGTTAAGTTCAGGTAAGTTAAGGCAAGGTAAGTTAAGTTAAGTTAAATTAAGTTAAGTTAAGGTAAGTTAAGTTTAAGTTAAGGGAAGTTAAGGTGAGGTAAGTTAAGTTAAGGTAAATCAAGATAAGTAAGTTAAGGTTAGATAAGTTATGTTAAGTTAAGGAAAGTTAAGGTAAGTTAAGGAAAGGTAAGTTAAGGTAAGTTTAGTTAAGGTAAGTTATGGTAAGTTAAGGAAAGTTAATATAAGTTAAGTTAAGGTAAGTTACGGTAAGTTAAGGTAATTTAGGTTAAGGTAAAATAAGTTAAGGTAAGGTAAGTTAAGTTAAGTTAAGGTAAGTTTAGGTAAGTTAAGGTAAGAGAAGTTAATGTTAGTAAGGGTAAGATAAATTTAGTTAAGGTAAGTAAAGTTAAGGTAAGGTTAGTTAAGTTAAGTTTACTTAAGTTGAGGTAAGTGAAGTTAAGGTAAGTTAAGTTAAGGTAAGTCTAAGTAAGTTAGGTCAAGGTAAGGTAAATTAAGGTAAGTTTAGTTAAGGCAAGGTAAGGCAAGGCAAGGTAAGGTAAGGTAAGGTAAGGTAAGGTAAGGTAAGGTAAGGTAAGGTAAGTTTAGTTAAGGTAAGGTAAATTAAGTTAAGGAAATTTAAGGTAAGTTAAATTAAGGTAAGTGAAGTTAAGTTAAGGTAAGGTAAGTGAAGGTAAGGTAAATTAAGGCAAGGCAAGGTAAGTTAAGGTAAGGTAAGTTTAGTTAGGGCAAGGTAAGTTAAGGTAAGTTAAGTTAAAGTAAGGTAAATTAAGATAAGGTAAGAAAAGTTAAGGTAGTTTAAGTTAAGTTAAGTTAAGTTAAGTTAAGTTAAGTTAAAGTAAGTTATGGCATGGCAAGTTAACTTAAGGAAAGTTAAAGCAAGAAAAGGCAAGTTAAAGCAAGTTAAGTCAAGTTAAGGCAAGTTAAGGCAAGTTAAGGTAGTTAAGGCAGGTAAAGGCAAGTTAAGTTAAGGAAAGCTAAGGCAAATTAAGTTAAGGCAAGTCAAGTTAAGGCAAGTTAAGGTAAGTAAAGTTAAGTTAAGGCAAGTTATGGCAAGTTAAGGCAAGTTAAGGCAAGTTAAGGCAAGTTAAGTAAAGGCAAGTTAAGTTAAGGCAAGACAAGGAAAGTTAAGTTAAAACAAGTTAAGGTAGTTAAGGTGGGTAAAGGCAATTTAAGTTAATGCAAGTTAAAGCAAGTTCCATTAAGGCAAGTGAAGGCAAGTTAAGTCAAGTTAAGTCATATTAAGTTAAGGCAAATTTAAGTTAAGGCAAGTTAAGTTAAGTTATGACAAGTTAAGTTATGTTAGGTTAAGGCAAGGCAAGTTCAGTCAAGTGAAGGGAAGTTAAGTCAAGTTAAGTCAAGTGAAGGCAAGGTAAGTCATGTTAAGTCAAGTTAAGGCAAGTTTGGTCAAGTTAAGTCAAGTTAAGCAAAGTTATTTGAAGTTAAAGCAAGTGAAGTTCAGTTAAGGCAAGTTAAGTTAAGTTAAGGCAAATTAAGTTAAGGCAAGTTAAGTAAAGTTAAGACAAGTTAAGGTAATTTAACTTAAGACAAGTTAAGTTAAGTTAGGTTAAAACAGGTTAAGGCAAGTAAAGGCAAGTTAAGGCAAGTTAAGTTAAGTTTAGTTAAGGCAAGTTAAGGCAACTAAAGGCAATTTAAGGCTACTTAAGGTAAGGCAACTTATGTCAAGTTAAGTCAAGTTATGTCAAGTCAAGTTAAGTCACAGAATCACAGAATAACCAGGTTGGAAGAGACCCACCGGATCACCGAGTCCAACCGTTCCTACCAAACACTAAACCATATCCCTCAACACCTCGTCCACCCGTGCCTTAAACACCTCCAGGGAAGGTGAATCAAAGTTAACGCAAGTTAAGGCAAGGCAAATCAAGGCAAGTCAAGGTCAAGGTCAAGCTCATGGTCAGGCAATGGTCAGTGTAAGATAAGGTCAGGATAGGTGAGGTCCAGTAATGTATGTCAGGGTAAGTTCAAGTCAGGTCAGGTCAGGTGAGGTTCGGGCATGGTCAGGTCGGGTCAGGTCAGGTCAAGGTCAATTTCAATCCAAGGTCAGGGTAATTTAAGTTCAGGGTAGGTAAGGTCAGGAAAGGTAAGGTCAGGGTAATGAAAGTTCAGGTCAAGTTCAGGGTAATGTAAGGTCAGGTAAGGTCAGGGAAACTTCAGGTTCGGTCAGGTCAGAGTAAGGTCAGGTCAGGTCAGGATAAGGTCAGGTCAAGGTAAGGTAAGGTAAGGTAAGGTAAAGTAAGGGTAAGATAAGTGTAATGTAAGGTAACCTAAGGTAAGGTAAGGTACGGTAAGGTCATGCAAAGTAAGGTTACGGTAAGGTCAGGTCAGGTCAGGTCAGGTAAGTTAAGGTAAGGTAAGGGTAATATAAGTGTAATGTAAGGTAACTTAAGGTAAGGTAAGGTACGGTAAGGTCATGCAAAGTAAGGTTAGGGTAAGGTCAGTCAGGTCAGGTCAGGTCAGGTAAGGTAAGGTAAGGAAAAGTAAGGTAAGATAAGGTAAGGTAAGGGTAAGATAAGTGTAACGTAACCTAAGGTTAGGGTAAGGTACGGTAAGGTCATGTAAAGTAAGGTTAGGGTAAGGTTAGGGTAAGGTTAGGGTAAGGTACGGTAAGGTCATGTAAAGTAAGGTTAGGATAAGGTTAGGGTAAGGTTAGGGTAAGGTACGGTAAGGTCATGTAAAGTAAGGTTAGGGTAATGATAGGGTAAGGTTAGGGTAAGGTACGGTAAGGTCATGTAAAGTATGGTTAGGGTAAGGTTAGGGTAAGGTTAGGGTAAGGTTAGGGTAAGGTCAGGGAAAGGACAGGACAGGACAGGACAGGACAGGACAGGACAGGACAGGAAGGAAAGGAAAGGAAAGGAAAGGAAAGGAAAGGAAAGGAAAGGAAAGGAAAGGAAAGGAAAGGAAAGGAAAGGAAAGGAAAGGAAAGGAAAGGAAAGGAAAGGAAAGGAAAGGAAAGGAAAGGAAAGTGTAATGTCATTACATTACTTTACCTTACCTTACCATGACCTGAATATACCCTGACCTAATCTGATCTGAAATTACCCTGACCTGACCTAACCTGAACTTTCCCTGACCTTACCTTACCTGACCTTTCTTTATCCTAACCTTGACCTAACCTTGACTTTACCTTACCTTACCTTATCTTTCTTTGACCTTACCCTGACCTTACCTTACCTAAATTTACCTTACCTTACCTTACCTTACGTTACCCAGACCTGACCTTACCCTGACCTGACCTTACCCTAACCTGACCTGACCTGAACTAACCTTACTCTGACCTTGAGAGGGAGACAGCATCTCACCTCCCTCTGCACCTTACCCTGACTTTACCTTACCTGACCTTAGCTTGCCTTACGTTACCTTACCTTACCTTACCTTACCTCACCTTACGTAATCTTATCTTATCGTTATGTTAACTTACCTTAAGTTAACTTAACCTCACTTAACTTACCTTAAATTAACTCCCCTTAACTTAGCTAAACTTAACTTGCCTTTACTGAACTTGCCTTAACTTAACTTATATTGTGTTAACTTAACTTGCCTTAACTTGACTTGCCTTAATTTAACTTGCCTTTACTTTACATAACTTGGCTTACCTTGCCTTAACTTTACTTAACTTGACTTAACTTTACTTAATTTGTCTTGCCTTGACTTACCTTGACTTGCCTTTACTTAACTAGACTTAGCTTGACTTAACTTGACTTAACTTGACTTACCTTAACTTAACTTTTTTTTACTTGACATAACTTGGCATAACTTGACTTTACTTGCTGCAAATTGACTTAACTTGTCGCAACTTGACTTAACTTGTCTTAACTTTACTTATCATGATTAAACTTGTCTTGCATTGCTTTACCTTGACTTGCCTTCCCTTGCCTCGCCTTAACTTAACTTGCCTTAACCAAACTTGCCTGAACTTAACTTGTCTTTACTTAACTTGCCTTGCCTTACCTTACCTTGCCTTGACTTGCCTTACCTTGCCTTGCCTTGCCTTGCCTTACCTTTCCTTACCTTTCCTTACCTTTCCTTACCTTATCATTACCTTACCTTAACCGAACTTACCTTACCTTACCTTGACCTGACCTAACCCTGACCTAACCCTGACCTGACCTTACATTACCTGACCGTAACTTACCTGACCTTACCTTACGCTCAAATTAACTTAACATAACCACTTAATTAAACTTATCTTACCTTTAAATAACTTGCCTTAACTTAACTTAACTTGCCTTAACTTGACTTAACTTGTCTTAACATGCCTTAACTTAATATAACTTAACTTAACATAGCTTGACATGCCTTACCTTAACTTAACTTGCCTTAATTTGCCTTAAGTTGCATTATCTTGCCTTAACTTACCTTGCCTTAACCAACCTTTATTTGCCTTAACTTGCCTTGACATGCCTTCACTTGCCTTAACTTGCCTTAACATGTCTTTACTTAACTTACCTTAACTTTACTTGCCTTCACTTGACTTGCCTTAAATTAACTTGCCTTTACTTGCCTTAACTTAACTTGCCTTTACTTGCCTTAACTTAACTTGCCTTAACAAAACTTGCCATAACTTAACTAAACTTAACTTGCCTTAACTTAGCTTGCCTCAACTTCCTCAAACTGCGTCAACTTGCCTTAACTTGCCTTAACTTCCCTTAACTTGCCTTGGTTAAACTTGCCTTAAATTGCCAAAACTTTATTTAACTTGACTTGACTTAACTATACTTAACTTACCTTAACTTCACTTCACTTACCTTACCTTACCTTAACTTACCTTAAGTGAACTTAACTTACCTTAATTTAACTTACCTTACCTTTAACTTAACTTACCTTACCTTAACTTAAATTAAACTTAACTTAACTTCCCTTATCTTAACTTAACTGAACTTATCTTACCTTTACTTAACAGAACTTAACTTACCTTACCTTAATTTATCTTACATTAACTTACCTTAATTTACCTTAACTTAACTTAACTTGACTTACCATAATTTGACTTACTTTAAGTTAACTTAACTTACTTTACCTTACCTTAATTTACATTGCCTTGCATTTACTTACCTTAACGTACCTTAACTTAACTTCCCTTAACTTAACTTACCTTACCTTAACTTAACTTAACTTTTCTTACCTTACCTTACCTTACCTTAACTTAACTTAAATTACCTTAACATAACTTACCTTAACTTACATTAACTTAACGTAACTTAACTTACCTTTACTTAACTTACCTTACCTTAACTTTAACTTATCTTGCCTTAACTAAACTTACCTAAAATTACCTTACCTTGCCTTAACTTACCTTAAATTACCTTGCCTTTCCTTAATTTTCCGTAACTTTCCTTAAATTAACCTACCTTTATCTTAATTACCTTAACTTTCCTAAGCTTAAGAAACCTTAACTTACCTTACATTATCTTAACTTACCTTAACTTAACTTATCTTAACTCACCTTAACTTACCTTGCCTTAACTAAACTTACCCTAAATTACCTTGCCTTGCCTTAAAGTACCTTAACTTAACTTAACTTTACTTAACTTAACTTACTATAATTTACCTTAACTTGCATTAACTTAACTTATTTGCCTTGCCTTGCCTTGCCTTGCGTCGCCTCGCCTCGCCTCGCCTCGTTTACATTGCTTTACGTTGCCTTGCTTTACGTTGCCTTGCCTTGCCTTGCTTTACATTGCTTTTCATTGCTTTAGGTTGCGTTACTTTACGTTGCCTTGCCTTGCCTTGCTTTTCGTTGCCTTGTTTACATAGCTTTAGGTTGCCTTGCTTTACGTTGCCTTGCCTTGCCTTGCTTTACGTTGCTTTTCGTTGCTTTAGGTTGCCTTGCTTTACGTTGCCTTGCCTTACCTTGCTTTTCGTTGCCTTGTTTACATTGCTTTAGGTTGCCTTGCTTTACGTTGCCTTGCCTTGCCTTGCTTTACGTTGCTTTTCGTTGCTTTAGGTTGCCTTGCTTTACGTTGCCTTGCCTTGCCTTGCTTTACGTTGCCTTGCTTTACGTTGCCTTGCCTTGCTTTACGTTGCTTTACGTTGCCTTGCTTTACGTTGCTTTACGTTGCCTTGCTTTACGTTGCCTTGCCTTGCCTTGCTTTATGTTGCTTTACGTTGCCTCGCTTTATGTTGTTTACGTTGCCTTGCTTTACGTTGCTTTACGTTGCCTTGCTTTATGTTGCCTTTACTTTCCTTGCTTTAAGTTGCTGTACGTTGCCTTGCCTTACATTGCTTTACGTTGCCTTGCTTTACCTTGCCTTACTTTAGGTTGCCTTGATTTACGTTGCTTTACGTTGCCTGCCTTTACGTTGCCTTGCTTTACGTTGCCTTGCTTTACGTTGCCTTGCTTTACATTGCTTTACTTTGCCTTACGTTGCCTTGCTTTAAGTTTGCCTTGCTTTACCTTGCTTTACGTTGCCTTGCTTTACGTTGGTTTACGTTGCCTTGCTTTACGTTGCCTTGCTTTACGTTGCTTTACGTTGCTTTACGTTGCTTTGCATTACGTTGCCTTGCTTTACGTTGCTTTACGTTGCCTTACTTTACGTTGCCTTGCTTTACGTTACTTTAAGTTGCCTATTTTACGTTGCCTTGCTTTATTTTGCCTTACGTTGCCTTGCTTTACGTTGCCTTGCTTTACGTTTCCTTGCTTTACGTTGCTTTACGTTGCCTTGCTTTACGTTGCCTTGCTTTACGTTGCTTTACGTTGCCTTGCTTCACGTTGCCTTACGTTGCCTTGCTTTACTTTGCCTTGCCTTGCCTTGCTTTACGTTGCCTTGCTTTACGTTGCCTTTCCTTGCCTGGCTTTCCGTTGCTTTACGTTGCCTTGCTTTATGTTGCTTTACGTTGCCATGCATTAGGTTGCCTTGCCTTAGCTTGCTTTACGTTGCCTTGCCTTGCCTTGATTTACGTTGCTTTTCGTTGCTTTAGGTTGCCTTACTTTACGTTGCCTTGCCTTGCCTTGCTTTTCGTTGCCTTGTTTACATTGCTTTAGGTTGCCTTGCTTTACGTTGCCTTGCCTTGCTTTACGTTGCTTTTCGTTGCTTTAGGTTGCCTTGATTTACGTTGCCTTGCCTTGCCTTGCTTTTCGTTGCCTTGTTTACATTGCTTTAGGTTGCCTTGCTTTACGTTGCCTTGCCTTGCCTTGCTTTACGTTGCTTTTCGTTGCTTTAGGTTGCCTTGCTTTACGTTGCCTTGCCTTGCCTTGCTTTACGTTGCTTTACGTTGCCTTGGTTTACGTTGCTTTACGTTGCCTTGCTTTACGTTGCCTTGCCTTGCCTTGCTTTACGTTGCTTTACGTTGCCTTGCTTTACGTTGCTTTACGTTGCCTTGCTTTACGTTGCCTTGCCTTGCCTTGCTTTATGTTGCTTTACGATGCCTTGCTTTACGTTGCTTTACGTTGCCTTGCTTTATGTTGCCTTTCCTTTCCTTGCTTTAAGTTGCTGTACGTTGCCTTGCCTTACGTTGCTTTACGTTGCCTTGCTTTAACTTGCCTTACTTTAGGTTGCCTTGCTTTACGTTGCTTTACGTTGCCTTGCTTTACGTTGCTTTACGTTGCCTTACTTTACGTTGCCTTACGTTGCCTTGCCTTGCTTTACGTTGCTTTACGTTGCCTTGCTTTATGTTGCTTTACGTTGCCTTCCTTTACGTTGCCTTGCTTTACGTTGCCTTGCTTTACGTTGCCTTGCTTTACATTGCTTTACTTTGCCTTACGTTGCCTTGCTTTAAGTTGCCTTGCTTTACCTTGCTTTACGTTGCCTTGATTTACGTTGCCTTGCTTTACGTTGGTTTATGTTGCCTTGCTTTACGTTGCCTTGCTTTACGTTGCTTTACGTTGCCTTACGTTGCTTTGCATTACGTTGCCTTGCTTTACGTTGCTTTACGTTGCCTTGCTTTACGTTACTTTAAGTTGCCTACTTTACGTTGCCTTGCTTTACTTTGCCTTACGTTGCCTTGCTTTACGTTGCCTTGCTTTACGTTTCCTTGCTTTACGTTGCTTTAAGTGGCCTTCTGTTGCCTTGCTTTGCGTTGCCTTGCTTTACGTTGCTTTACGTTGCCTTGCTTTACGTTGCTTTACGTTGCCTTGCTTTACGTTGCCTTGCTTTACGTTGATTTACGTTGCCTTGCTTTATGTTGCTTTACCTTGCTTTACCTTTCTTTACCTTGTTTTACGTTGCCTTGCTTTACGTTGCCTTGTTTTACGTTGCTTTACCTTGCTTTAACTTGCTTTACCTTGCTTTACGTTGCCTTGATTTACGTTGCTTTACGTTGCCTCGCTTTAAGTTACCTTGCCTTGCCTTGCTTTACGTTGCTTTACGTTGCCTTGCTTTACGTTGCTTTACGTTGTCTTGCTTTACGTTGCCTTGCCTTGCCTTGATTTAGGTTGCTTTACGTTGCCTTGCTTTACATTGCTTTACGTTGCCATTGTTTTACGTTGCCTTGCCTTGCCTTGCTTTACGTTGCTTTACGTTGCCTTGCTTTACGTTGCCTTGCTTTATGTTGCCTTGCCTTGCCTTCCTTTACGTTGTTTTACGTTGCCTTGCTTTACGTTGCCTTGCCTTGCCTTGCTTTAAGTTGCTTTACGTTGTCTTGCTTTACGTTGCCTTACGTTGCCTTGCTTTACGTTGCTTTACGTTGCCTTGCTTTACGTTGCATTTCCTTGCCTTGCTTTACGTTGCTTTACGTTGCCTTGCTTTACGTTGCCTTGCCTTGCATTGCTTTACGTTTCTTTACGTTGCCTCGCTTTACGTTTCTTTACCTTGCCTTGCTTTACGTTGCTTTACGTTGCCTTGCCTTGCCTTGCTTTATGTTGCTTTACCTTGCCTTGCTCTACGTTCCTTTACATTGCCTTGCTTTACGTTGCCTTACTTTAGGTTGCCTTGCTTTACGTTGCTTTACGTTGCCTTGCTTTACGATGCTTTATGTTGCCTTGATTTACATTGCCTTGCTTTACGTTGCCTTGCTTTACGTTGCTTTACGTTCCCTTACGTTGCCTTGCCTTGCTCTACGTTGCTTTACGTTGCCTTGCTTTACGTTGATTTACGTTGCCTTGCTTTACGTTGCCTTGCTTTACGTTGCTTTACGTTGCCTTACTTTGCCTTGCTTTACGTTGCTTTACGTTGCCTTGATTTACGTTGCCTTGCTTTACGTTGCTTTACGTTGCCTTACGTTTCTTTGCTTTACGTTGCCTTGCTTTACGTTTCTTTACATTGCCTTGCTTTACGTTGCCTTGCTTTACGTTTCTTTACGTTGCCTTGCTTTACGTTGCCTTGCTTTACGTTGCTTTACGTTGCCTTACGTTGCCTTCCTTTACGTTTCTTTACGTTGCCTTACTTTACGTTGCCTTGCTTTACTTGGCCTTACGTTGCCGTGCTTTACGTTGCCTTGCTTTACGTATCTTTACGTTGCCTTGCTTTACGTTGCCTTACGTTGCCTTACTTTACGTTGCCTTGCTTTACGTTGCTTTACGTTGCCTTGCTTTACGTTGCCTTATTTTACGTTGCCTTGCTTTACGTTGCTTTACGTTGCATTGCTTTACGTTGCTTTACGTTGCCTTGCTTTACATTGCCTTGTTTATGTTGCTTTACGTTGCCTTGACTTGCTTTACGTTGCATTACGTTGCCTTGCTTTACGTTGCCTTCCTTTAAGTTGCTTTACGTTGCCTTGCTTTCGTTGCCTTGCTTTACATTGCTTTACGTTGCCTTACGTTGCCTTGCTTTACGTTGCCTTATGTTGCCTTGCTTTACTTTGCCTTGCCTTGCTTTACGTTGCCTTGCTTTACGTTGCCTTGCCTTGCCTTGCTTTACGTTGCTTTACGTTGCCTTGCTTTACGTTGCTTTACGTTGATTTACGTTGGCTTGATTTACGTTGCCTTTCCTTGCCTGGCTTTCCATTGCTTTACGTTGCCTTGCTTTATGTTGCTTTAAGTTTCCTTGCTTTACGTTGCCTTGCCTTGCTTTACGTTGCTTTACATTGCCTTTCTTTACGTTGCCTTGCCTTGCTTTACATTGCTTTACGTTGCCTTGCTTTACGTTGCTTTACATTGCCTTTCTTTACGTTGCCTTGCCTTGCTTTACGTTGCTTTACGTTGCCTTGCTTTACGTTGCTTTACTTTGCCTTGCTTTACATTGCTTTACATTGCCTTCCTTTACGTTGCTTTACGTTGCCTTACTTTACGTTGCCTTGTTTTACGTTGCTTTACGTTGCCTTACATTGCCTTGCTTTACGTTGCCTTGCTTTACGTTGCTTTACGTTGCCTTGCTTTACGTTGCCTGGCTTTACTTAGCTTTACGTTGCCTTATGTTGCCTTGCTTTACATTGTCTTGCTTTACATTGTCTTGCTTTAATTTTCTTTACGTTGCCTTGCTTTACGTTGCTTTACGTTGCCTTGCTTTACGTTGCCTTGCTTTACGTTGCTTTACGTTGCCTTGCTTTACGTTGTTTTATCTTGCTTTACCTTGCTTTACCTTGATATACGTTGCCTTGCTTAACGTTGCTTTACGTTGACTTGTTTTACGTTGCTTTACCTTGGTTTACCTTGCTTTACCTTGTTTTACTTCCCTTGCTTTACGTTGCTTTACATTTCTTTACCTTGTTTTAAGTTGCCTTGCTTTACGTTGTTTTACGCTGCCTTGCTTTACGTTGCTTTACGTTGCTTTACCTTGCTTTACCTTGGTTTACGTTGCCTTGCTTTACGTTGCCTTGCTTTACGTTGCTTTACCTTGCATTACCTTGTTGTAAGTTGCCTTGCTTTACGTTGCTTTACCTTGCATTACCTTCTTTTACGTTGCCTTGCTTTATGTTGCTTTACCTTGCTTTACCTTGTTTTACGTTGCCTTGCTTTACGTTGCTTTCCGTTGCCTTGCTTTACGTTGCTTTACCTTGCTTTACCTTGCCTTACTGTAGGTTGCCTTGCTTTCCGTTGCTTTACGTTACCTTGCTTTACGTTGCTTTATGTTGCTTTACGTTGCCTTGCTTTACGTTGCTTTACCTTGCATTACCTTGTTTTACGTTACCTTGCTTTACGTTGCTTTACCTTGCTTTACCTTGTTTTACGTTGCCTTGCTTTACGTTGCTTTACGTTGCTTTGCTTTACGTTGCTTTACGTTGTATTGCTTTACGTTGCTTTACGTTGCCTTGCTTTACGTTGCTTTACGTTGCCTTGCTTTACGTTTCCTTATGTTGCCTTGCTTTACGTTGCCTTGCTTTACGTTGCTTTACGTTGCCTTGCTTTACGTTGCCTTGCTTCACGTTGCCTTACGTTGCCTTGCCTTGCTTTACGTTGCCTTGCCTTGCTATACGTTGCCTTGCTTTATGTTGCTTTACGTTGCCATGCTTTACGTTGCTTTACGTTGCCTTGCCTTGCCTTGCTTTACGTTGCTTTACGTTGCCTTGCTTTACGTTGCTTTACGTTGCCTTACTTTACTTTGCCTTACGTTGCTTTGCTTTACGTTGCCTTGCCTTGCCTTGCTTTACGTTGCCTTGCTTTACGTTGCTTTATGTTGCCTTGCTTTACGTTGCCTTGCCTTGCCTTGCTTTACATTGCTTTACGTTGCCTTGCTTTACGTTGCCTTGCCTTGCTTTACGTTGCTTTACGTTGCCTTGCTTTATGTTGCTTTACTTTTCCTTGCTTTACGTTGCCTTGCTTTACGTTGCTTTACGTTGCCTTGCTTTATGTTGCCTTGCCTTGCCTTGCTTTACGTTGCCTTGCTTTACGTTGCTTTACGTTACCTTGCTTTATGTTGCCTTGCCTTGCCTTGCTTTACGTTGAATTACGTTGCCTTGCTTTACGTTGCCTTATTTTACGTTGCCTTGCTTTACGTTGCTTTACGATGCCTTGCTTTACATTGCCTTGCTTTACGTTGCCTTGCTTTACGTTGCTTTACGTTGCCTTGCCTTGCTTTACGTTGCTTTACGTTGCCTTGATTTACGTTGCCTTGCTTTACTTAGCTTTACGTTGCCTTGCATTGCCTTGCTTTACGTTGCTTTACGTTGCCTTGCTTTACGTTGCCTTGCCTTGCCTTGCTTTACGTTGCTTTACGTTGCCTTGCTTTACGTTGCTTTACGTTGCCTTGCTTTACGTTGCTTTACGTTGCCTTGCTTTATGTTGCCTTACGTTGCCTTGCTTTACGTTGCCTTGACTTGCCTTGCTTTAAGTTGCCTTGACTTGCCTTGCTTTACCTTGCCTTGCTTTACGTTGCTTTACGTTGCCTTGCTTTACGTTTCTTTACGTTGCCTTGCTTTACGTTGCCTTATTTTACGTTGCCTTGCTTTACGTTGCTTTATGTTGCCTTACGTTGCCTTGCTTTACGTTGCCTTGCTTTAGGTTGCTTTACGTTGCCTTGCTTTACGTTGCCTGGCTTTACTTAGCTTTACTTTGCCTTACGTTGCCTTGCTTTACATTGCCTTGCTTTACTTTGCTTTACGTTGCCTTGCTTTACGTTGCTTTACATTGCCTTGCTTTACGTTGCCTTGCTTTACGTTGCTTTACGTTGCCTTGCTTTACGTTGCTTTACCTTGCATTACCTTTTTTTACGTTGCCTTGTTTTACGTTGCTTTACCTTGCTTTACCTTGTTTTACGTTGCCTTGCTTTACGTTGCCTTGCTTTACGTTGCTTTACGATGCCTTGCTCTACGTTGCCTTGACTTGCCTTGCTTTACGTTGCTTTACTTTGCCTTGCTTTATGTTGCTTTACTTTGCCTTGCTTTACGTTGCCTTGATTTACGTTGCTTTACCTTGCTTTACCTTGCTTTACCTTGTTTTACTTTGCCTTGCTTTACGTTGCTTTACGTTGCCTTGCTTTACTTTGCTTTACCTTGCATTACCTTTTTTTACGTTGCCTTGCTTTACGTTGCTTTACCTTGCATTACCTTGTTTTACGTTGCCTTGCTTTACGTTACTTTACCTTGCTTTACGTTGCCTTGATTTAGGTTGCCTTGCTTTCCCTTGCTTTACGTTGCCTTGATTTATGTTGCTTTACGTTGCCTTGCTTTACCTTGCTTTACCTTGTGTTACGTTGCCTTGCTTTACGTTACTTTACGTTTCCTTGCTTTAAGTTGCTTTACCTTGCTTTACCTTGTTTTAACTTGCTTTACCTTGCTTTACCTTGCTTTACCTTGTTTTACGTTGCCTTGCTTTACGTTGCTTTACGTTGCCTTGCTTTACGTTGCTTTACCTTGCTTTACCTTGCTTTACATTGCCTTGCTTTACGTTGCTTTACGTTGCTTTACGTTGCTTTACGTTGCTTTACGTTGCTTTACGTTGTCTTGCTTTTCGTTGCATCACCTTGCCTTGCTTTTCGTTGCCTTGCTTTACATTGCCTTGCCTTGCCTTGCTTTACGTTGCCTTGCTTTAGGTTGCTTTACGTTGCCTTGCTTTACGTTGCTTTACGTTTCCTTGCTTTACATTTCTTTACGTTGCCTTGCTTTACGTTACCTTGCTTTACGTTGCCTTACGTTGCCTTGCTTTACGTTGCCTTGCTTTACGTTGCTTTACGTTGCCTTGCTTTACGTTGCCTTGCTTCACGTTGCCTTACGTTGCCTTGCTTTACTTTGCCTTGCCTTGCCTTGCTTTACGTTGCCTTGCCTTGCCTTGCTTTACGTTGCTTTACGTTGCCTTGCTTAACGTTGCATTACGTTGCTTTACGTTGCCTTGATTTATGTTGCTTTACGTTGCCTTACTTTACGTTGCCTTACCTTGACTTGCTTTACGTTGCTTTACGTTGCCTTGCTTTACGTTGCCTTGCCTTGCCTTGCTTTACGTTGCTTTACGTTGCCTTGCTTTACGTTGCTTTACGTTGCCTTGCTTTACGTTGCCTTGCCTTGCCTTGCTTTATGTTGCTTTACGATGCCTTGCTTTACGTTGCTTTACGTTGCCTTGCTTTATGTTGCCTTTCCTTTCCTTGCTTTAAGTTGCTGTACGTTGCCTTGCCTTACGTTGCTTTACGTTGCCTTGCTTTAACTTGCCTTACTTTAGGTTGCCTTGCTTTACGTTGCTTTACGTTGCCTTGCTTTACGTTGCTTTACGTTGCCTTACTTTACGTTGCCTTACGTTGCCTTGCCTTGCTTTACGTTGCTTTACGTTGCCTTGCTTTATGTTGCTTTACGTTGCCTTCCTTTACGTTGCCTTGCTTTACGTTGCCTTGCTTTACGTTGCCTTGCTTTACATTGCTTTACTTTGCCTTACGTTGCCTTGCTTTAAGTTGCCTTGCTTTACCTTGCTTTACGTTGCCTTGATTTACGTTGCCTTGCTTTACGTTGGTTTATGTTGCCTTGCTTTACGTTGCCTTGCTTTACGTTGCTTTACGTTGCCTTACGTTGCTTTGCATTACGTTGCCTTGCTTTACGTTGCTTTACGTTGCCTTGCTTTACGTTACTTTAAGTTGCCTACTTTACGTTGCCTTGCTTTACTTTGCCTTACGTTGCCTTGCTTTACGTTGCCTTGCTTTACGTTTCCTTGCTTTACGTTGCTTTAAGTGGCCTTCTGTTGCCTTGCTTTGCGTTGCCTTGCTTTACGTTGCTTTACGTTGCCTTGCTTTACGTTGCTTTACGTTGCCTTGCTTTACGTTGCCTTGCTTTACGTTGATTTACGTTGCCTTGCTTTATGTTGCTTTACCTTGCTTTACCTTTCTTTACCTTGTTTTACGTTGCCTTGCTTTACGTTGCCTTGTTTTACGTTGCTTTACCTTGCTTTAACTTGCTTTACCTTGCTTTACGTTGCCTTGATTTACGTTGCTTTACGTTGCCTTGCTTTAAGTTACCTTGCCTTGCCTTGCTTTACGTTGCTTTACGTTGCCTTGCTTTACGTTGCTTTACATTGTCTTGCTTTACGTTGCCTTGCCTTGCCTTGATTTAGGTTGCTTTACGTTGCCTTGCTTTACATTGCTTTACGTTGCCATTGTTTTACGTTGCCTTGCCTTGCCTTGCTTTACGTTGCTTTACGTTGCCTTGCTTTACGTTGCCTTGCTTTATGTTGCCTTGCCTTGCCTTCCTTTACGTTGTTTTACGTTGCCTTGCTTTACGTTGCCTTGCCTTGCCTTGCTTTAAGTTGCTTTACGTTGTCTTGCTTTACGTTGCCTTACGTTGCCTTGCTTTACGTTGCTTTACGTTGCCTTGCTTTACGTTGCATTTCCTTGCCTTGCTTTACGTTGCTTTACGTTGCCTTGCTTTACGTTGCCTTGCCTTGCATTGCTTTACGTTTCTTTACGTTGCCTCGCTTTACGTTTCTTTACCTTGCCTTGCTTTACGTTGCTTTACGTTGCCTTGCCTTGCCTTGCTTTATGTTGCTTTACCTTGCCTTGCTCTACGTTCCTTTACATTGCCTTGCTTTACGTTGCCTTACTTTAGGTTGCCTTGCTTTACGTTGCTTTACGTTGCCTTGCTTTACGATGCTTTATGTTGCCTTGATTTACATTGCCTTGCTTTACGTTGCCTTGCTTTACGTTGCTTTACGTTCCCTTACGTTGCCTTGCCTTGCTCTACGTTGCTTTACGTTGCCTTGCTTTACGTTGATTTACGTTGCCTTGCTTTACGTTGCCTTGCTTTACGTTGCTTTACGTTGCCTTACTTTGCCTTGCTTTACGTTGCTTTACGTTGCCTTGATTTACGTTGCCTTGCTTTACGTTGCTTTACGTTGCCTTACGTTTCTTTGCTTTACGTTGCCTTGCTTTACGTTTCTTTACATTGCCTTGCTTTACGTTGCCTTGCTTTACGTTTCTTTACGTTGCCTTGCTTTACGTTGCCTTGCTTTACGTTGCTTTACGTTGCCTTACGTTGCCTTCCTTTACGTTTCTTTACGTTGCCTTACTTTACGTTGCCTTGCTTTACTTGGCCTTACGTTGCCGTGCTTTACGTTGCCTTGCTTTACGTATCTTTACGTTGCCTTGCTTTACGTTGCCTTACGTTGCCTTACTTTACGTTGCCTTGCTTTACGTTGCTTTACGTTGCCTTGCTTTACGTTGCCTTATTTTACGTTGCCTTGCTTTACGTTGCTTTACGTTGCATTGCTTTACGATGCTTTACGTTGCCTTGCTTTACATTGCCTTGTTTATGTTGCTTTACGTTGCCTTGACTTGCTTTACGTTGCATTACGTTGCCTTGCTTTACGTTGCCTTCCTTTAAGTTGCTTTACGTTGCCTTGCTTTCGTTGCCTTGCTTTACATTGCTTTACGTTGCCTTACGTTGCCTTGCTTTACGTTGCCTTATGTTGCCTTGCTTTACTTTGCCTTGCCTTGCTTTACGTTGCCTTGCTTTACGTTGCCTTGCCTTGCCTTGCTTTACGTTGCTTTACGTTGCCTTGCTTTACGTTGCTTTACGTTGATTTACGTTGGCTTGATTTACGTTGCCTTTCCTTGCCTGGCTTTCCATTGCTTTACGTTGCCTTGCTTTATGTTGCTTTAAGTTTCCTTGCTTTACGTTGCCTTGCCTTGCTTTACGTTGCTTTACATTGCCTTTCTTTACGTTGCCTTGCCTTGCTTTACATTGCTTTACGTTGCCTTGCTTTATGTTGATTTACGTTGCCTTGCTTTACGTTGCCTTATTTTACGTTGCCTTGCTTTACGTTGCTTTACGTTGCCTTGCTTTACGTTGCTTTACTTTGCCTTGCTTTACATTGCTTTACATTGCCTTCCTTTACGTTGCTTTACGTTGCCTTACTTTACGTTGCCTTGTTTTACGTTGCTTTACGTTGCCTTACATTGCCTTGCTTTACGTTGCCTTGCTTTACGTTGCTTTACGTTGCCTTGCTTTACGTTGCCTGGCTTTACTTAGCTTTACGTTGCCTTATGTTGCCTTGCTTTACATTGTCTTGCTTTACATTGTCTTGCTTTAATTTTCTTTACGTTGCCTTGCTTTACGTTGCTTTACGTTGCCTTGCTTTACGTTGCCTTGCTTTACGTTGCTTTACGTTGCCTTGCTTTACGTTGTTTTATCTTGCTTTACCTTGCTTTACCTTGATATACGTTGCCTTGCTTAACGTTGCTTTACGTTGACTTGTTTTACGTTGCTTTACCTTGGTTTACCTTGCTTTACCTTGTTTTACTTCCCTTGCTTTACGTTGCTTTACATTTCTTTACCTTGTTTTAAGTTGCCTTGCTTTACGTTGTTTTACGCTGCCTTGCTTTACGTTGCTTTACGTTGCTTTACCTTGCTTTACCTTGGTTTACGTTGCCTTGCTTTACGTTGCCTTGCTTTACGTTGCTTTACCTTGCATTACCTTGTTGTAAGTTGCCTTGCTTTACGTTGCTTTACCTTGCATTACCTTCTTTTACGTTGCCTTGCTTTATGTTGCTTTACCTTGCTTTACCTTGTTTTACGTTGCCTTGCTTTACGTTGCTTTCCGTTGCCTTGCTTTACGTTGCTTTACCTTGCTTTACCTTGCCTTACTGTAGGTTGCCTTGCTTTCCGTTGCTTTACGTTACCTTGCTTTACGTTGCTTTATGTTGCTTTACGTTGCCTTGCTTTACGTTGCTTTACCTTGCATTACCTTGTTTTACGTTACCTTGCTTTACGTTGCTTTACCTTGCTTTACCTTGTTTTACGTTGCCTTGCTTTACGTTGCTTTACGTTGCTTTGCTTTACGTTGCTTTACGTTGTATTGCTTTACGTTGCTTTACGTTGCCTTGCTTTACGTTGCTTTACGTTGCCTTGCTTTACGTTTCCTTATGTTGCCTTGCTTTACGTTGCCTTGCTTTACGTTGCTTTACGTTGCCTTGCTTTACGTTGCCTTGCTTCACGTTGCCTTACGTTGCCTTGCCTTGCTTTACGTTGCCTTGCCTTGCTATACGTTGCCTTGCTTTATGTTGCTTTACGTTGCCATGCTTTACGTTGCTTTACGTTGCCTTGCCTTGCCTTGCTTTACGTTGCTTTACGTTGCCTTGCTTTACGTTGCTTTACGTTGCCTTACTTTACGTTGCCTTACGTTGCTTTGCTTTACGTTGCCTTGCCTTGCCTTGCTTTACGTTGCCTTGCTTTACGTTGCTTTATGTTGCCTTGCTTTACGTTGCCTTGCCTTGCCTTGCTTTACATTGCTTTACGTTGCCTTGCTTTACGTTGCCTTGCCTTGCTTTACGTTGCTTTACGTTGCCTTGCTTTATGTTGCTTTACTTTTCCTTGCTTTACGTTGCCTTGCTTTACGTTGCTTTACGTTGCCTTGCTTTATGTTGCCTTGCCTTGCCTTGCTTTACGTTGCCTTGCTTTACGTTGCTTTACGTTACCTTGCTTTATGTTGCCTTGCCATGCCTTGCTTTACGTTGAATTACGTTGCCTTGCTTTACGTTGCCTTATTTTACGTTGCCTTGCTTTACGTTGATTTACGATGCCTTGCTTTACATTGCCTTGCTTTACGTTGCCTTGCTTTACGTTGCTTTACGTTGCCTTGCCTTGCTTTACGTTGCTTTACGTTGCCTTGATTTACGTTGCCTTGCTTTACTTAGCTTTACGTTGCCTTGCATTGCCTTGCTTTACGTTGCTTTACGTTGCCTTGCTTTACGTTGCCTTGCCTTGCCTTGCTTTACGTTGCTTTACGTTGCCTTGCTTTACGTTGCTTTACGTTGCCTTGCTTTACGTTGCTTTACGTTGCCTTGCTTTATGTTGCCTTACGTTGCCTTGCTTTACGTTGCCTTGACTTGCCTTGCTTTAAGTTGCCTTGACTTGCCTTGCTTTACCTTGCCTTGCTTTACGTTGCTTTACGTTGCCTTGCTTTACGTTTCTTTACGTTGCCTTGCTTTACGTTGCCTTATTTTACGTTGCCTTGCTTTACGTTGCTTTATGTTGCCTTACGTTGCCTTGCTTTACGTTGCCTTGCTTTAGGTTGCTTTACGTTGCCTTGCTTTACGTTGCCTGGCTTTACTTAGCTTTACTTTGCCTTACGTTGCCTTGCTTTACATTGCCTTGCTTTACTTTGCTTTACGTTGCCTTGCTTTACGTTGCTTTACATTGCCTTGCTTTACGTTGCCTTGCTTTACGTTGCTTTACGTTGCCTTGCTTTACGTTGCTTTACCTTGCATTACCTTTTTTTACGTTGCCTTGTTTTACGTTGCTTTACCTTGCTTTACCTTGTTTTACGTTGCCTTGCTTTACGTTGCCTTGCTTTACGTTGCTTTACGATGCCTTGCTCTACGTTGCCTTGACTTGCCTTGCTTTACGTTGCTTTACTTTGCCTTGCTTTATGTTGCTTTACTTTGCCTTGCTTTACGTTGCCTTGATTTACGTTGCTTTACCTTGCTTTACCTTGCTTTACCTTGTTTTACTTTGCCTTGCTTTACGTTGCTTTACGTTGCCTTGCTTTACTTTGCTTTACCTTGCATTACCTTTTTTTACGTTGCCTTGCTTTACGTTGCTTTACCTTGCATTACCTTGTTTTACGTTGCCTTGCTTTACGTTACTTTACCTTGCTTTACGTTGCCTTGATTTAGGTTGCCTTGCTTTCCCTTGCTTTACGTTGCCTTGATTTATGTTGCTTTACGTTGCCTTGCTTTACCTTGCTTTACCTTGTGTTACGTTGCCTTGCTTTACGTTACTTTACGTTTCCTTGCTTTAAGTTGCTTTACCTTGCTTTACCTTGTTTTAACTTGCTTTACCTTGCTTTACCTTGCTTTACCTTGTTTTACGTTGCCTTGCTTTACGTTGCTTTACGTTGCCTTGCTTTACGTTGCTTTACCTTGCTTTACCTTGCTTTACATTGCCTTGCTTTACGTTGCTTTACGTTGCTTTACGTTGCTTTACGTTGCTTTACGTTGTCTTGCTTTTCGTTGCTTTACCTTGCCTTGCTTTTCGTTGCCTTGCTTTACATTGCCTTGCCTTGCCTTGCTTTACGTTGCCTTGCTTTAGGTTGCTTTACGTTGCCTTGCTTTACGTTGCTTTACGTTTCCTTGCTTTACATTTCTTTACGTTGCCTTGCTTTACGTTACCTTGCTTTACGTTGCCTTACGTTGCCTTGCTTTAGGTTGCCTTGCTTTACGTTGCCTTGCTTTACGTTGCTTTACGTTGCCTTGCTTTACGTTGCCTTGCTTCACGTTGCCTTACGTTGCCTTGCTTTACTTTGCCTTGCCTTGCCTTGCTTTACGTTGCCTTGCCTTGCCTTGCTTTACGTTGCTTTACGTTGCCTTGCTTAACGTTGCATTACGTTGCTTTACGTTGCCTTGATTTATGTTGCTTTACGTTGCCTTACTTTACGTTGCCTTACCTTGACTTGCTTTACGTTGCTTTACGTTGCCTTGCTTTACGTTCCCTTGCCTTGCCTTGCTTTACGTTGCTTTACGTTGCCTTGCTTTACGTTGCCTTGCCTTGCCTTGCTTTACGTTGCTTTACGTGGCCTTGCTTTATGTTGCTTTACGTTGCCTTGCTTTACGTTGCTTTACTTTTCCTTGCTTTAAGTTGCTTTGCTTTACGTTGCTTTACCTTGCCTTTCTTTACGTTGCCTTGCCTTGCTTTACATTGCTTTACGTTGCCTTGCTTCACGTTGCTTTACGTTGCCTTGCTTTACGTTGCCTTTCCTTGCCTTGCTTTATGTTGCTTTACGTTGCCTTGCTTTACCTTGCCTTGCCTTGCCTTGCTTTACGTTGCCTTGACTTGCCTTGCTTTAAGTTGCCTTGACTTGCCTTGATTTAAGTTGCCTTGATTACGTTGCCTTGCCTTGCCTTGCTTTACGTTGCTTTACGTGGCCTTGCTTTACGTTGCTTTACGTTGCCTTGCTTTACGTTGCTTTACTTTTCCTTGCTTTAAGTTGCCTTGCTTTACGTTTCTTTACGTTGCCTTGCTTTACGTTTCTTTACGTTGCCTTGCTTTACGTTGCCTTGCCTCGCCTTGCTTTACGTTGCCTTGCTTTACGTTGCCTTGCTTTACGTAGCTTTACGTTGCCTTGCTTTACGTTGATTTACGTTGCCTTGCTTTACGTTGCCTTATTTTACGTTGCCTTGTTTTACGTTGCTTTACGTTGCCTTGCTTTACGTTGCCTTCTTTACGTTGCTTTACGTTGCCTTGCCTTGCTTTAAGTTGCTTTACTTTGCCTTGCTTTACGTTGCTTTACGTTGCCTTCCTTTACGTTGCTTTAGGTTGCCTTACTTTTCGTTGCCTTGTTTTACGTTGCTTTACTTTGCCTTACGTTGCCTTGCTTTACGTTGCCTTGCTTTACGTTGCTTTACGTTGCCTTGCTTTACGTTGCCTTGCTTTACTTAGCTTTACGTTGCCTTACGTTGCCTTGCTTTACATTGCCTTGCTTTACTTTGCTTTACGTTGCCTTGCTTTACGTTGCTTTACGTTGCCTTGCTTTACGTTGCCTTGCTTTATGTTGCCTTGCTTTACGTTGCTTTAAGTTGTCTTGCTTTACGTTGCCTTGATTTACGTTGCCTTGCCTTGCCTTGTTTTCCGTTCCCTTACGTTGCCTTGCTTTACGTTGCTTTACGTAGCCTTGCTTTACGTTGCCTTGCTTTACGTTGCCTTGCTTTACGTTGTTTTACGTTGCTTGCTTTACGTTGACTTACGTTGCCTTACTTTACGTTGCCTTGCTTTACGTTGCTTTACGTTGCCTTGCTTTACGTTGCCTTGCTTTACGTTGCTTTACATTGCCTTACGTTTCCTTGCTTTAAGTTGCCTTTCTTTAAGTTGCTTTACGTTGCCTTGATTTACGTTGCCTTGCTTTCCGTTGCTTTACGTTGCCTTGCTTTACGTTTCCTTGCTTTACGTTGCTTTACGTTGCCTTACGTTGCCTTGATTTACGTGGCCTTGCTTTACCTTGCTTTACGTAGCCTTGCTTTGCGTTGATTTACGTTGCCTTGCTTTACGTTGCTTTACCTTGCTTTACCTTGTTTTACATTGCCTTGCTTTACGTTGCTTTACGTTGCTTTACGTTGCTTTACGTTGTCTTGCTTTTCGTTGATTTACCTTGCCTTGCTTTTCGTTGCCTTGCTTTACATTGCCTTGCCTTGCCTTGCTTTACATTGCCTTGCTTTACGTTGCGTTACGTTGCCTTGCTTTACGTTGCCTTGCTTTACGTTGGTTTACGTTGCCTTGCTTTACGTTGCCTTGCTTCACGTTGCCTTACGTTGCCTTGCTTTACTTTGCCTTGCCTTGCCTTGCTTTACGTTGCCTTGCCTTGCCTTGCTTTACGTTGCTTTACGTTGCCTTGCTTTACGTTGCATTACGTTGCTTTACGTTGCCTTGATTTATGTTGCTTTACGTTGCTTTGCTTTACGTTGCCTTGCCTTGACTTGCTTTCCGTTGCTTTAAGTTGCCTTGCTTTACGTTGCCTTGCCTTGCCTTGCTTTACGTTGCTTTACGTTGCCTTGCTTTACGTTGCCTTGCCTTGCCTTGCTTTACGTTGCTTTACGTTGCCTTGCTTTACGTTGCCTTGCCTTGCCTTGCTTTACGTTGCCTTGACTTGCCTTGATTTAAGTTGCCTTGACTTGCCTTGCTTTAAGTTGCCTTGCTTTACGTTGCCTTGCCTTGCCTTGCTTTACGTTGCTTTACGTGGCCTTGCTTTACGTTGCTTTACGTTGCCTTGCTTTACGTTGCTTTACTTTTCCTTGCTTTAAGTTGCCTTGATTTACGTTGCTTTACGTTGCCTTGCTTTACGTTGCTTTACGTTGCCTTGCTTTACGTTGCCTTGCCTCGCCTTGCTTTACGTTGCCTTGCCTTGCCTTGCTTTATGTTGCTTTACGTGGCCTTGCTTTACCTTGCTTTACGTAGCCTTGCTTTGCGTTGCTTTACGTTGCCTTTCTTTACGTTGCCTTGCTTTACGTTGCCTTGCTTTACGTTGCCTTGCTTTACGTTGTTTTACGTTGCTTGCTTTACGTTGACTTACGTTGCCTTACTTTACGTTGCCTTGCTTTACGTTGCTTTACGTTGCCTTGCTTTACGTTGCCTTGCTTTACGTTGCCTTGCTTTACGTTGTTTTACGTTGCTTGCTTTACGTTGACTTACGTTGCCTTACTTTACGTTGCCTTGCTTTACGTTGCTTTACGTTGCCTTGCTTTACGTTGCCTTGTTTTACGTTGCTTTACATTGCCTTACGTTTCCTTGCTTTAAGTTGCCTTTCTTTAAGTTGCTTTACGTTGCCTTGATTTACGTTGCCTTGCTTTCCGTTGCTTTACGTTGCCTTGCTTTACGTTTCCTTGCTTTACGTTGCTTTACGTTGCCTTACGTTGCCTTGATTTACGTGGCCTTGCTTTACCTTGCTTTACGTAGCCTTGCTTTGCGTGATTTACGTTGCCTTGCTTGACGTTGCCTTACGTTGCCTTGCTTTACGTTGCCTTGCTTTACATTGCTTTACGTTGCCTTGCTTTACGTTGCTTTATGTTGCCTTACTTTACGTTGCCTTGCTTTGCGTTGATTTACGTTGCCTTGCTTTACGTTGCCTTACGTTGCCTTGCTTTACGTTGCTTTACGTTGCCTTGCTTTACGTTGCCTTGCTTTACGTTACCTTACTTTACGTTGCTTTACGTTGCCTTACTTTACGTTGCCTTACTTTACGTTGCCTTACGTTGCCTTGCTTTACGTTGCCTTGCTTTACCTTGCTTTACGTTGCCTTTCTTTACGTTGCTTTACGTTGCCTTGCTTTACGTTGCCTTGCTTTACGTTGCCTTGCTTTACGTTGCTTTACGTTGCCTTGCTTTAAGTTGCCTTAATTTACGTTGCTTTACGTTGCCTTGCTTTACGTTGCCTTGCTTTACGTTGCCTCCTTTACGTTGCCTTGGTTTACATTGCTTTACGTTGCCTTACGTTGCCTGGCTTTAAGTTGCCTTTCTTTACGTTGCCTTACGTTGCCTTGCTTTACGTTGCCTTGCTTTACGTTGCCTTGCTTTACGTTGCTTTACGTTGCCTTGCTTTACGTTGCTTTACGTTGCCTTGCTTTAAGTTACCTTGCCTTGCCTTGCTTTAAGTTGCTTTACTTTGCCTTGCTTTATGTTGCTTTACGTTGCCTTGCTTTACATTGCCTTGCTTTGCCTTGCTTTACGTTGTTTTACATTGCCTTAATTTACGTTGAATTTCCTTGCCTTGCTTTACGTTGCTTTACCTTGCCTTGATTTACGTTACTTTACGTTGCCTTGCTTTACGTTGCCTTACTTTACGTTGCCTTGCTTTACGTTGCTTTACGTTGCCTTGCTTTACGATGCTTTATGTTGCCTTGTTTTACGATGCCTTGCTTTACGTTTCCTTGCTTTACGATGCTTTACGTTCCCTTATGTTGCCTTGCTTTGATTTACGTTGCTTTAAGTAGCCTTGCTTTACGTTGATTTACGTTGCCTTGCTTTACGTTGCCTTGCTTTACGTTGCTTTACGTTGCCTTGCTTTAATTAGCCTTGCTTTACGTTGCTTTACCTTGCCTTGCTTTACGTTTCCTTGCTTTACGTTGCTTTACGTTGCCTTGCTTTACGTTGCATTGCCTTACGTTGCTTGACGTTGCCTTGCTTTACGTTGCCTTGCTTTACGTTGCTTTAGGTTGCCTTTCTTTACGTTGCCTTACGTTGCTATGCTTTACGTTGCCTTGCTTTACGTTGCTTTACGTTGCCTTGCTTCACGTTGCCTTACGTTGCCTTACTTTACGTTGCCTTGCTTTCCGTTGCTTTCCGTTGCCTTGCTTTACGTTGCCTTACGTTGCCTTGCTTACGTTGCCTTGCTTTAATTTGCTTTACGTTGCCTTGCTTTATGTTGCCTTGTGTTACGTTGCTTTACGTTGACTTGCTTTACATTGCCTTGCTTTACGTTGCTTTACGTTGCCTTGCTTTACGTTTCCTTGCTTTACGTTGCTTTACGTTTCCTTGCTTTACGTTGCCTTACGTTGCTTTGCTTTACGTTGCCTTGACTTGCCTTGCTTTAAGTTGCCTTGACTTGCCTTGCTTTACGTTGCCTTGCTTTACGTTGCTTTACGTTGCCTTGCTTTACGTTGCCTTGCCTTGCCTTGCTTTACGTTGCTTTACGTTGCCTTGCTTTACGTTGCCTTGCCTTGCTTTACGTTGCTTTACGTTGCCTTGCTTTATGTTGCTTTACTTTTCCTTGCTTTACGTTGCCTTGCTTTACGTTGCTTTACGTTGCCTTGCTTTACGTTGCCTTGCCTTACGTTGCCTTGCCTTGCCTTGCTTTACGTTGCCTTGCTTTACGTTGCTTTACGTTGCCTTGCTTTACGTTGCCTTGCCTTGCCTTGCTTTACGTTGATTTACGTTGCCTTGCTTTACGTTGATTTACGTTGCCTTGCTTTACGTTGCCTTATTTTACGTTGCCTTGCTTTACGTTGCTTTACGTTGCCTTGCTTTACGTTGCCTTGCTTTACGTTGCTTTACGTTGCCTTGCCTTGCTTTACGTTGCTTTACTTTGCCTTGATTTACGTTGCTTTACATTGCCTTCATATACGTTGCTTTACGTTGCCTTACTTAACGTTGCCTTGTTTTACTTTGCTTTACGTTGCCTTACATTGCCTTGCTTTACGTTGCCTTGCTTTACGTTGCTTTACGTTGCCTTGATTTACGTTGCCTTGCTTTACTTAGCTTTACGTTGCCTTGCCTTGCCTTGCTTTACGTTGCTTTACGTTGCCTTGCTTTACGTTGCCTTGCCTTGCCTTGCTTTACGTTGCTTTACGTTGCCTTGCTTTACGTTGCTTTACGTTGCCTTGCTTTATGTTGCCTTACGTTGCCTTGCTTTACGTTGCTTTGACTTGCCTTGCTTTAAGTTGCCTTGACTTGCGTTGCTTTACCTTGCCTTGCTTTACGTTGCTTTACGTTGCCTTGCTTTACGTTGCTTTACGTTGCCTTGCTTTACGTCGATTTACATTGCCTTGCTTTACGTTGCCTTATTTTACGTTGCCTTGCTTTACGTTGCTTTACGTTGCCTTGCCTTGCTTTACGTTGCTTTACTTTGCCTTGCTTTACGTTGCTTTACATTGCCTTCCTTTGCGTTTCTTTACTTTGCCTTACTTTACGTTGCCTTGTTTTACGTTGCTTTACGTTGCCTTCCTTTACGTTGCCTTGCTTTACGTTGCCTTGCTTTACGTTGCCTTGCTTTACATTGCTTTACTTTGCCTTACGTTGCCTTGCTTTAAGTTGCCTTGCTTTACCTTGCTTTACGTTGCCTTGCTTTACGTTGCCTTGCTTTACGTTGGTTTACGTTGCCTTGCTTTACGTTGCCTTACGTTGCCTTGCTTTACGTTGCCTTGCTTTACGTTGCTTTACGTTGCCTTACGTTGATTTGCATTACGTTGCCTTGCTTTACGTTGCTTTACGTTGCCTTACTTTACGTTGCCTTGCTTTACGTTACTTTAAGTTGCCTACTTTACGTTGCCTTGCTTTACTTTGCCTTACGTTGCCTTGCTTTACGTTGCCTTACGGTGCCTTGCTTTACGTTGCCTTGCTTTACTTTTCTTTGCTTTACGTTGCTTTAAGTGGCCTTCTGTTGCCTTGCTTTGCGTTGCCTTGCTTTACGTTGCTTTACATTGCCTTGCTTTACGTTGCTTTACGTTGCCTTGCTTTACGTTGCCTTGCTTTACGTTGCTTTACGTTGCCTTACGTTGCCTTGCTTTACGTTGCCTTGCTTTACGGTGATTTACGTTGCTTTACGTTGCCTTGTTTTACGTTGCTTTACCTTGCTTTAACTTGCTTTACCTTGCTTTACGTTGCCTTGCTTTACGTTGCTTTACGTTGCCTTGCTTTAAGTTACCTTGCCTTGCCTTGCTTTACGTTGCTTTACGTTGCCTTGCTTTACGTTGCTTTACGTTGTCTTGATTTACGTTGCCTTGCCTTGATTTACGTTGCTTTACGTTGCCTTGCTTTACATTGCTTTACGTTGCCATTGTTTTACGTTGCCTTGCCTTGCCTTGCTTTACGTTGCTTTACGTTGCCTTGCTTTACGTTGCCTTGCTTTATGTTGCCTTGCCTTGCCTTCCTTTACGTTGTTTTACGTTGCCTTGCTTTACGTTGCCTTGCCTTGCCTTGCTTTAAGTTGCTTTACGTTGTCTTGCTTTACGTTGTCTTACGTTGCCTTGATTTACGTTGCTTTACGTTGCCTTGCTTTACGTTGCCTTTCCTTGCCTTGCTTTACGTTGCTTTACGTTGCCTTGCTTTACGTTGCCTTGCCTTGCCTTGCTTTACGTTTCTTTACGTTGCCTCGCTTTACGTTGCTTTACGTTGCCTTGCTTTACGTTGCCTTGCCTTGCCTTGCTTTATGTTCCTTTACCTTGCCTTGCTCTACGTTCCTTTACATTGCCTTGCTTTACGTTGCCTTACTTTAGGTTGCCTTGCTTTACGTTGCTTTACGTTGCCTTGCTTTACGTTGTTTTACGTTGCCTTGCTTTACGTTGCCTTGCCTTACGTTGCTTTACGTTGCCTTACTTTGCCTTGCTTTACGTTGCTTTACGTTGCCTTGCTTTACGTTGCCTGGCTTTACGTTGCCTTGCTTTACGTTGCTTTACGTTGCCTTGCTTTACGTTGCCTTGCTTTACGTTGCTTTACATGTCCTTACGTTGCTTTGCTTTACGTTGCCTTGCTTTACGTTTCTTTACGTTGCCTTGCTTTACGTTGCCTTGCTTTACGTTTCTTTACGTTGCCTTGCTTTACGTTGCCTTACGTTGCTTTGCTTTACGTTGCCTTGACTTGCCTTGCTTTAAGTTGCCTTGACTTGCCTTGCTTTACGTTGCCTTGCTTTACGTTGCTTTACGTTGCCTTGCTTTATGTTGCTTTACTTTTCCTTGCTTTACGTTGCCTTGCTTTACGTTGCCTTGCTTTATGTTGCCTTGCCTTGCCTTGCTTTACGTTGCCTTGCTTTACGTTGCTTTACGTTGCCTTGCTTTACGTTGCCTTGCCTTGCCTTGCTTTACGTTGATTTACGTTGCCTTGCTTTACGTTGATTTACGTTGCCTTGCTTTACGTTGCCTTATTTTACGTTGCCTTGCTTTACGTTGCTTTACGTTGCCTTGCTTTACGTTGCCTTGCTTTACGTTTCTTTACGTTGCCTTGCCTTGCTTTACGTTGCTTTACTTTGCCTTGCTTTACGTTGCTTTACATTGTCTTCATATACGTTGCTTTACGTTGCCTTACTTAACGTTGCCTTGTTTTACTTTGCTTTACGTTGCCTTACGTTGCATTGCTTTACGTTGCCTTGCTTTACGTTGCTTTACGTTGCCTTGATTTACGTTGCCTTGCTTTACTTAGCTTTACGTTGCCTTGCCTTGCCTTGCTTTACGTTGCTTTACGTTGCCTTGCTTTACGTTGCCTTGCCTTGCCTTGCTTTACGTTGCTTTACGTTGCCTTGCTTTACGTTGCTTTACGTTGCCTTGCTTTATGTTGCCTTACGTTGCCTTGCTTTACGTTGCCATGACTTGCCTTGCTTTAAGTTGCCTTGACTTGCCTTGCTTTACCTTGCCTTGCTTTACGTTGCTTTACGTTGCCTTGCTTTACGTTGCTTTACGTTGCCTTGCTTTACGTTGATTTACATTGCCTTGCTTTACGTTGCCTTATTTTACGTTGCCTTGCTTTACGTTGCTTTACGTTGCCTTGCTTACGTTGCCTTGCTTTACGTTGCTTTACGTTGCCTTGCCTTGCTTTACGTTGCTTTACATTGCCGTCTTTGCGTTGATTTACGTTGCCTTACTTTACGTTGCCTTGTTTTACGTTGCTTTACGTTGCCTTACTTTACGTTGCCTTAAGTTGCCTTGCCTTGTTTTACGTTGCTTTACGTTGCCTTGCTTTACGTTGCTTTACGTTGCCTTCCTTTACGTTGCCTTGCTTTACGTTGCCTTGCTTTACGTTGCCTTGCTTTACGTTGCTTTACGTTGCCTTGCTTTACGTTGATTTACACTGCCTTGCTTTACGTTGCCTTATTTTACGTTGCCTTGCTTTACGTTGCTTTACGTTGCCTTTCTTACGTTGCCTTGCTTTACGTTGCTTTACGTTGCCTTGTCTTGCTTTACGTTGCTTTACTTTGCCTTGCTTTACGTTGCTTTACATTGCCTTCCTTTGCGTTGCTTTACGTTGCCTTACTTTACGTTGCCTTGTTTTACGTTGCTTTACGTTGCCTTACTTTACGTTGCCTTACGTTGCCTTGCCTTGCTTTACGTTGCTTTACGTTGCCTTGGTTTATGTTTCTTTACGTTGCCTTCCTTTACGTTGCCTTGCTTTACGTTGCCTTGCTTTACATTGCTTTACTTTGCCTTACGTTGCCTTGCTTTAAGTTGCCTTGCTTTACCTTGCTTTACGTTGCCTTGCTTTACGTTGCCTTGCTTTACGTTGGTTTACGTTGCCTTGCTTTACGTTGTCTTGCTTTACGTTGCTTTATGTTGCCTTACGTTGATTTGCATTACGTTGCCTTGCTTTACGTTGCTTTACGTTGCCTTACTTTACGTTGCCTTGCTTTACGTTACTTTAAGTTGCCTACTTTACGTTGCCTTGCTTTACTTTGCCTTACGTTGCCTTGCTTTACGTTGCCTTACGTTGCCTTGCTTTACGTTGCCTTGCTTTACCTTTCCTTGCTTTACGTTGCTTTAAAGTGGCCTTCTGTTGCCTTGCTTTGCGTTGCCTTTCTTTACGTTGCTTTACATTGCCTTGCTTTACGTTGCTTTACGTTGCCTTGCTTTACGTTGCCTTGCTTTACGTTGCTTTACGTTGCCTTGCTTTATGTTGCTTTACCTTGCTTTACCTTTCTTTACCTTGTTTTACGTTGCCTTGCTTTACGTTGCTTTACGTTGCCTTGTTTTACGTTACTTTACCTTGCTTTAACTTGCTTTACCTTGCTTTACGTTGCCTTGCTTTACGTTGCTTTACGTTGCCTTGCTTTAAGTTACCTTGCCTTGCCTTGCTTTACGTTGCTTTACGTTGCCTTGCTTTACGTTGCTTTACGTTGTCTTGCTTTACGTTGCCTTGCCTTGCCTTGATTTACGTTGCTTTACGTTGCCTTGCTTTACGTTGCCTTGATTTATGTTGCCTTGCCTTGCCTTCCTTTACGTTGTTTTACGTTGCCTTGCTTTACGCTGCCTTGCCTTGCCTTGCTTTAAGTTGCTTTACGTTGTCTTGCTTTACGTTGCCTTACGTTGCCTTGATTTACGTTGCTTTACGTTGCCTTGCTTTACGTTGCCTTTCCTTGCCTTGCTTTACGTTGCTTTACGTTGCCTTGCTTTACGTTGCCTTGCCTTGCCTTGCTTTACGTTTCTTTACGTTGCCTCGCTTTACGTTGCTTTACGTTGCCTTGCTTTACGTTGCCTTGCCTTGCCTTGCTTTATGTTGCTTTACCTTGCCTTGCTCTACGTTACTTTACATTGCCTTGCTTTACGTTGCCTTACTTTAGGTTGCCTTGCTTTACGTTGCTTTACGTTGCCTTGCTTTACGATGCTTTATGTTGCCTTGATTTACATTGCCTTGCTTTACGTTGCCTTGCTTTACGTTGCTTTACGTTCCCTTACTTCGCCTTGCCTTGCTCTACGTTGCTTTACGTTGCCTTGCTTTACGTTGATTTACGTTGCCTTGCTTTACGTTGCCTTGCTTTACGTTGCTTTACGTTGCCTTACTTTGCCTTGCTTTACGTTGCTTTACGTTGCCTTGCTTTACGTTGCCTGGCTTTACGTTGCCTTGCTTTACGTTGCTTTACGTTGCCTTGCTTTACGTTGCCTTGCTTTACGTTGCTTTACGTTGCCTTACGTTGCTTTGCTTTACGTTGCCTTGCTTTACGTTTCTTTACGTTGCCTTGCTTTACGTTGCCTTGCTTTACGTTTCTTTACGTTGCCTTGCTTTACGTTGCCTTACGTTGCTTTGCTTTACGTTGCCTTGACTTGCCTTGCTTTAAGTTGCCTTGACTTGCCTTGCTTTACGTTGCCTTGCTTTACGTTGCTTTACGTTGCCTTGCTTTACGTTGCCTTGCCTTGCCTTGCTTTACGTTGCTTTACGTTGCCTTGCTTTACGTTGCTTTACGTTGCCTTGCTTTATGTTGCTTTACTTTTCCTTGCTTTACGTTGCCTTGCTTTACGTTTCTTTACGTTGCCTTGCTTTACGTTGCCGTGCCTTGCCTTGCTTTACGTTGCCTTGCTTTACGTTGCTTTACGTTGCCTTGCTTTACGTTGCCTTGCCTTGCCTTGCTTTACGTTGATTTACGTTGCCTTGCTTTACGTTGATTTACGTTGCCTTGCTTTACGTTGCCTTATTTTACGTTGCCTTGCTTTACGTTGCTTTACGTTGCCTTGCTTTACGTTGCCTTGCTTTACATTGCTTTACTTTGCCTTACGTTGCCTTGCTTTAAGTTGCCTTGCTTTACCTTGCTTTACGTTGCCTTGCTTTATGTTGCCTTGCTTTACGTTGGTTTACGTTGCCTTGCTTTACGTTGCCTTGCTTTACGTTGCTTTACGTTGCCTTACGTTGCTTTGCATTACGTTGCCTTGCTTTACGTTGCTTTACGTTGCCTTACTTTACGTTGCCTTGCTTTACGTTACTTTAATTTGCCTACTTTACGTTGCCTTGCTTTACTTTGCCTTACGTTGCCTTGCTTTACGTTGCCTTACGTTGCCTTGCTTTACGTTGCCTTGCTTTACGTTTCCTTGCTTTACGTTGCTTTAAGTGGCCTTCTGTTGCCTTGCTTTGCGTTGCCTTGCTTTAAGTTGCTTTACATTGCCTTGCTTTACGTTGCTTTACGTTGCCTTGCTTTACGTTGCTTTACGTTGCTTTACGTTGCCTTGCTTTACGTTGCCTCGCTTTAGGTTGCTTTACGTTGCCTTGCTTTACGTTGCTTTACGTTGCCTTGCTTTACGTTGCCTTGCCTTGCCTTGCTTTATGTTGCTTTACCTTTCCTTGCTCTACGTTCCTTTACATTGCCTTGCTTTACGTTGCCTTACTTTAGGTTGCCTTGCTTTACGTTGCTTTACGTTGCCTTGCTTTACGATGCTTTATGTTGCCTTGATTTACATTGCCTTGCTTTACGTTGCCTTGCTTTACGTTGCTTTACGTTTCTTTACGTTGCCTTGCCTTGCTCTACGTTGCTTTACGTTGCCTTGCTTTACTTTGATTTACGTTGCCTTGCTTTACGTTGCCTTGCTTTACGTTGCTTTACGTTGCCTTACTTTACGTTGCTTTCCGTTGCCTTGCTTTACGTTGCCTGGCTTTACGTTGCTTTACGTTGCCTTACGTTGCCTTGCTTTACGTTGCCTTGCTTTACGTTTCTTTACGTTGCCTTGCTTTACGTTGCCTTGCTTTACGTTTCTTTACGTTGCCTTGCTTTACGTTGCCTTGCTTTACGTTGCTTTACGTTGCCTTACGTTGCCTTGCTTTACGTTTCTTTACGTTGCCTTACTTTACGTTGCCTTGCCTTACTTGGCCGTACGTTGCCGTGCTTTACGTTGCCTTGCTTTACGTTTCTTTACGTTGCCTTGCTTTACGTTGCCTTACGTTGCCTTACTTTACGTTGCCTTGCTTTACGTTGCTTTACGTTGCCTTGATTTACGTTGCCTTATTTTACGTTGCCTTGCTTTACGTTGCTTTACGTTGCATTGCTTTACTTTGCTTTACGTTGCCTTGCTTTACATTGCCTTGTTTACGTTGCTTTACGTTGCCTTGACTTGCTTTACGTTACATTACGTTGCCTTGCTTTACGTTCCTTTACGTTGCCTTGCTTTACGTTGCCTTCCTTTAAGTTGCTTTACGTTGTCTTGCTTTCGTTGCCTTGCTTTACATTGCTTTACGTTGCCTTACGTTGCCTTGCTTTACGTTGCCTTACGTTGCCTTGCTTTACGTTGCCTTGCCTTGCCTTGCTTTACGTTGCTTTACGTTGATTTACGTTGCCTTGATTTACGTTGCCTTTCCTTGCCTGGCTTTCCGTTGCTTTACGTTGCCTTGCTTTATGTTGCTTTACGTTGCCTTGCTTTACGTTGCCTTGCCTTGCTTTACGTTGCTTTACATTGCCTTTCTTTACGTTGCCTTGTCTCGCCTTGCTTTACGTTGCTTTACGTTGCCTTGCTTTACGTTGCTTTACGTTTTCTTGCTTTACGTTGCCTTGCTTTACGTTACTTTAAGTTGCCTTGACTTGCCTTGCTTTACGTTTCCTTTCTTTACGTTGCTTTACGTAGCCTTGCTTTACATTGCGTTGCCTTGCCTTGCTTTACGTTGCTTTACGTTGCCTTGCTTTACGTTGCCTTGCCTTGCTTTACGTTGCTTTACGTTGCCTTGCTTTACGTTGCTTTACGTTGCATTGCTTTACGTTGCCTTGCCTTGCCTTGCTTTACGTTGCTTTATGTTGCCTTGGTTTACGTTTATTTACGTTGCCTTGCTTTACGTTGCCTTATTTTACGTTGCCTAGCTTTACGTTGCTTTACTTTGCCTTGCTTTACGTTGCTTTACGTTGCCTTACTTTACGTTTCCTTCTTTTACGTTGCTTTATGTTGCCTTACGTTGCCTTGCTTTACGTTGCCTTGCTTTACGTTTCTTTACGTTGCCTTGCTTTACGTTGCCTTGCTTTACGTTTCTTTATGTTGCATTGCTTTACGTTGCCTTGCTTTACGTTGCTTTACGTTGCCTTACTTTGCCTTGCTTTATGTTTCTTTACGTTGCCTTACTTTACGTTGCCTTGCTTTACTTGGCCGTACGTTGCCGTGCTTTACGTTGCCTAGCTTTACGTTGCTTTACGTTGCCTTGCTTTACGTTGCCTTGTTTACGTTGGTTTACGTTGCCTTGACTTGCTCTACGTTGCATTATGTTGCCTTGCTTTACGTTACTTTACGTTGCCTTGCTTTACGTTGCCTTCCTTTAAGTTGCTTTACGTTGCATTGCTTTACGTTGCCTTGCTTTACGTTGCTTTACGTTGCCTTACGTTGCTTGCTTTACGTTGCCTTGCTTTACGTTGCTTTACGTTGCCTTGCTTTACGATGCTTTACGTTGCCTTGCTTTACGTTGCCTTGCTTTACGTTGCTTTAAGTGGCCTTCTGTTTCCTTGATTTACGTTGCCTTGCTTTAAGTTGCTTTACCTTGCCTTGCTTTACGTTGCTTTACGTTGCCTTGCTTTAGGTTGCTTTACGTTGCCTTGCTTTATGTTTCCTTGCTTTACTTTGCCTTGCCTTGCCTTGCTTTACGTTGCTTTACGTTGCCTTGCTTTACGTTGCCTTACGTTGCCTTGCTTTACGTTGCCTTGACTTGCCTTGCTTTAAGTAGCCTTGACTTGCCTTGCTTTACGTTGCCTTGCTTTACGTTGCTTTACGTTGCATTGCTTTACGTTGCCTTGCCTTGCCTTGCTTTACGTTGCTTTACGTTGCCTTGCTTTACGTTGCCTTGCCTTGCTTTACGTTGCTTTACGTTTTCTTGCTTTACGTTGCTTTACTTTTCCTTGCTTTACGTTGCCTTGCTTTACGTTGCTTTACGTTGCCTTGCTTTACGTTGCCTTGTCTTGCCTTGCTTTACGTTGCCTTGCTTTTCGTTGCTTTACGTTGCCTTGCTTTACGTTGCCTTGCCTTGCCTTGCTTTACGTTGCTTTATGTTGCCTTGCTTTACGTTGATTTACGTTGATTTGCTTTACGTTGCCTTACGTTGCCTTGCTTTACGTTGCCTTGACTTGCCTTGCTTTAAGTTGCCTTAACTTGCCTTACTTTACGTTGCCTTGCTTTACGTTGCTTTACGTTGCATTGCTTTAGGTTGCCTTGCCTTGCCTTGCTTTACGTTGCTTTACGTTGCCTTGCCTTGCTTTACGTTGGTTTACGTTTTCTTGCTTTACGTTGCTTTACTTTTCCTTGTTTTACGTTGCCTTGCTTTACGTTGCTTTACGTTGCCTTGCTTTACGTTGCCTTGTCTTGCCTTGCTTTACGTTGCCTTGCTTTTCGTTGCTTTACGTTGCCTTGCTTTACGTTGCCTTGCCTTGCCTTGATTTACGTTGCTTTACGTTGCCTTACGTTGCCTTGCTTTACGTTGCTTTACGTTGCCTTGCTTTTCGTTGCTTTACGTTGCCTTGTTTACGTTGTTTACCTTGCTTTACCTTGTTTTGCGTTGCCTTGCTTTACGTTGCTTTACGTTGCTTTACGTTGCTTTGCTTTACGTGGCTTTATGTTGTCTTGCTTTTCGTTGCTTTACGTTGCCTTGCTTTTCGTTGCCTTGCTTTACATTGCCTTGCCTTGCCTTGCTTTAGGTTGCCTTGCTTTCCGTTGCTTTACGTTCCCTTGCTTTAAGTTGCCTTGCTTTACGTTGCCTTATGTTGCCTTGCTTTACGTTGCCTTGCTTTACGTTGCTTTACGTTGCCTTGCTTCACGTTGCCTTACGTTGCCTTGCTTTACTTTGCCTTGCCTTGCCTTGCTTTACGTTGCCTTGCTTTACGTTGCCTTGCCTTGCCTTGCTTTACGTTGCCTTGCTTTATGTTGCTTTACGTTGCCTTGCTTTACGTTTCCTTGCCTTGCCTTGCTTTACGTTGCTTTACATTGCCTTGCTTTACGTTGCCTTGCCTTGCCTTGCTTTACGTTGCTTTACTTTGCCTTGCTTTACGTTGCTTTACGTTGCCTTGCTTTACGTTGCCTTACGTTGCTTTGCTTTACGTTGCCTTGACTTGCCTTGCTTTAAGTTGCCTTGTCTTGACTTGCTTTACGTTGCCTTGCTTTACGTTGCTTTACGTTGCCTTGCTTTACGTTGCCTTGCCTTGCCTTGCTTTACGTTGCTTTACGTTGCTTTACTTTTCCTTGCTTTACGTTGCCTTGCTTTACGTTGCTTTACGTTGCCTTGCTTTACGTTGCCTTGCCTTTCCTTGCTTTACGTTGCCTTGCTTTACGTTGCTTTACGTTGCCTTGCTTTACGTTGCCTTGCCTTGCCTTGCTTTACGTTGCTTTACGTTGCCTTGCTTTACGTTGCTTTACCTTGCCTTGCTTTACGTTGCCTTATTTTACGTTGCCTTGCTTTACGTTGCTTTACGTTGCCTTGCTTTACGTTGCCTTGCTTTACGTTGCTTTACTTTGCCTTGCCTTGCTTTAAGTTGCTTTACGTTGCCTTACTTTACGTTGCCTTGTTTTACGTTGCTTTATGTTGCCTTACGTTGCCTTGCCTTACGTTGCCCTGCTTTACGTTGCTTTACGTTGCCTTGATTTACGTTGCCTTGCTTTACTTAGATTTACGTTGCCTTGCCTTGCCTTGCTTTACTTAGCTTTACGTTGCCTTGCCTTGCCTTGCTTTACGTTGATTTACGTTGCCTTGCTTTACGTTGCTTTACGTTGACTTGATTTACATTGCCTTTCCTTGCCTGGCTTTCCGTTGCTTTACGTTGCCTTGCTTTATGTTGCTTTAGGTTGCCTTGCTTTACGTTGCCTTGCCTTGCCTTGCTTTACGTTGCTTTACGTTGCCTTGCTTTACGTTGCTTTACGTTGCCTTGCTTTACGTTGCCTTTCTTTACGTTGCCTTGACTTGCCTTGCTTTAAGTTGCCTTGACTTGACTTGCTTTACGTTACCTTGTTTTACGTTGCTTTACGTTGCCTTGCTTTACGTTGCCTTGCCTTGCCTTGCTTTATGTTTCTTTATGTTGCCTTGCTTTACGTTGCTGTACGTTGCCTTGCTTTACGTTGCATTACGTTGCCTTGCTTTACGTTGCCTTGACTTTCCTTGCTTTAAGTTGCCTTGACTTGCCTTGCTTTTCGTTGCCTTGCTTTACGTTGCTTTACGTTGCCTTGCTTTACGTTGCTTTACGTTGCCTTGCTTTACGTTGCCTTGCCTTGCCTTGCTTTACGTTGCTTTACGTTGCCTTGATTTACGTTGCTTTACGTTGCCTTGCTTTACGTTGCCTTGCCTTGCCTTGCTTTACGTTGCTTTACCTTGCTTTGCATTATGTTGATTTACGTTGCCTTGCATTACGTTGCCTTATTTTACGTTGCCTTGCTTTACGTTGATTTACGTTGCCTTGCTTTACGTTGCTTTACGTTGCCTTGCTTTACGTTTCCTTGCTTTACGTTGCCTTGCCTTGCTTTACGTTGCTTTACTTTGCCTTGCTTTACATTGCTTTACATTGCCTTCCTTTACGTTGCTTTACGTTACCTTACTTTACGTTGCCTTGTTTTACGTTGATTTACGTTGCCTTGCTTTACGTTGCTTTACGTTGCCTTGCTTTACGTTGCCTTGCTTTACGTTGCTTTACGTTGCCTTGCCTTGCTTTACGTTGCTTTACTTTGCCTTGCATTACATTGCTTTACATTGCCTTCCTTTACGTTGCTTTACGTTGCCTTACTTTACGTTGCCTTGTTTTACGTTGCTTTATGTTGCCTTACGTTGCCTTGCTTTACGTTGCCTTGCTTTACGTTGCTTTAATTTGCCTTGCTTTACGTTGCCTGGCTTTACTTAGCTTTACGTTGCCTTATGTTGCCTTGCTTTACATTGCCTTGCTTTACTTTGCTTTACGTTGCCTTGCTTTACGTTGCTTTACGTTGCCTTGCTTTACGTTGCTTTACGTTGCCTTGCTTTAGGTTGCTTTACGTTGCTTTACCTTGCTTTACCTTGATATACGTTGCCTTGCTTAACGTTGCTTTACGTTGACTTGTTTTACGTTGCTTTACCTTGGTTTACCTTGCTTTACCTTGTTTTACTTCCCTTGCTTTACGTTGCTTTACGTTGCCTTGCTTTACGTTGCTTTACGTTGCCTTGCTTTAGGTTGCTTTACGTTGCTTTACCTTGCTTTACCTTGATATACGTTGCCTTGCTTAACGTTGCTTTACGTTGACTTGTTTTACGTTGCTTTACCTTGGTTTACCTTGCTTTACCTTGTTTTACTTCCCTTGCTTTACTTTGCCTTACTTTGCCTTGCTTTAAGTTGCCTTGCTTTACCTTGCTTTACATTGCCTTGCTTTACTTTGCTTTACGTTTCCTTGCTTTACGTTGCCTTGCTTTACGTTGCTTTACCTTGCATTACCTTGTTTTACGTTGCCTTGCTTTACGTTGCTTTACCTTGCATTACCTTGTTTTACGTTGCCTTGCTTTATGTTGCTTTACCTTGCTTTACCTTGTCTTACTGTAGGTTGCCTTGCTTTCCGTTGCTTTACGTTGCCTTGATTTACGTTGCTTTACGTTGCCTTGCTTTACCTTGCTTTACCTTGTGTTACGTTGCCTTGCTTTACGTTACTTTACGTTTCCTTGCTTTAAGTTGCTTTACATTGCATTACCTTGCTTTAACTTGCTTTACCTTGCTTTACCTTGTTTTACGTAGCCTTGCTTTACGTTGCTTTACGTTGCCCTGCTTTACGTTGCTTTACCTTGCTTTACCTTGTTTTACTTTGCCTTGCTTTACGTTGCCTTACGTTGCTTTACGTTGCTTTACGTTGCTTTACGTTGTCTTGCTTTTCGTTGCTTTACCTTGCCTTGCTTTTCTTTGCCTTGCTTTACATTGCCTTGCCTTGGCTTGCTTTACGTTGCCTTGCTTTAGGTTGCTTTACGTTGCCTTGCTTTACGTTGCTTTACGTTGCCTTGCTTTACGTTGCTTTACGTTGCCTTGCTTTACGTTACCTTGCTTTACGTTGCGTTACGTTGCCTTGCTTTACGTTGCCTTGCTTTACGTTGGTTTACGTTGCCTTGCTTTACGTTGCCTTGCTTCACGTTGCCTTACGTTGCCTTGCTTTACGTTGCCTTGCCTTGCTTTACGTTGCCTTGCCTTGCCTTGCTTTACGTTGCTTTACGTTGCCTTGCTTTACGTTGCATTACGTTGCTTTACGTTGCCTTGATTTATGTTGCTTTACGTTGCCTTGCTTTACGTTGCCTTGCCTTGACTTGCTTTACGTTGCTTTACGTTGCCTTGCTTTACGTTGCCTTGCCTTGCCTTGCTTTACGTTGCTTTACGTTGCCTTGCTTTACGTTGCCTTGCCTTGCCTTGCTTTACGTTGCCTTGACTTGCCTTGCTTTAAGTTGCCTTGACTTGCCTTGCTTTAAGTTGCCTTGCTTTATGTTGCCTTGCCTTGCCTTGCTTTACGTTGCTTTACGTGGCCTTGCTTTACGTTGCTTTACGTTGCCTTGCTTTACGTTGCTTTACTTTTCCTTGTTTAAGTTGCCTTGCTTTACGTTGCTTTACCTTGCCTTGCTTTACGTTGCCTTGCCTTGCTTTACTTTGCTTTACGTTGCCTGCTTTACGTTGCTTTACGTTGCCTTGCTTTACGTGGCCTTGCCTTGCCTTGCTTTACGTTGCCTTGACTTGCCTTGCTTTAAGTTGCCTTGACTTGCCTTGCTTTAAGTTGCCTTGCTTTACGTTGCCTTGCCTTGCCTTGCTTTACGTTGCTTTACGTTGCCTTGCTTTACGTTGCCTTGCCTTGCCTTGCTTTACGTTGCTTTACGTTGCCTTGCTTTACGTTGATTTACGTTGCCTTGCTTTACTTTGCCGTATTTTACGTTGCCTTGTTTTACGTTGCTTTACGTTGCCTTGCTTTACGTTGCCTTCTTTACGTTGCTTTACGTTGCCTTGCCTTGCTTTAAGTTGCTTTACTTTGCCTTGCTTTACGTTGCTTTACGTTGCCTTCCTTTACGTTGCTTTACGTTGCCTTACATTAAGTTGCCTTGTTTTACGTTGCTTTACTTTGCCTTACGTTGCCTTGCTTTAGGTTGCCTAGCTTTACGTTGCCTAGCTTTACGTTGGTTTACGTTGCCTTGCTTTACGTTGCCTTGCTTTACGTTGCCTTGCTTTACTTAGCTTTACGTTGCCTTACGTTGCCTTGCTTTACATTGCCTTGCTTTACTTTGCTTTACGTTGCCTTGCTTTACGTTGCTTTACGTTGCCTTGCTTTACGTTGCCTTGTTTATGTTGCCTTGCTCTACGTTGCTTTAAATTGTCTTGCTTTACGTTGCCTTGCTTTACGTTGCCTTGCCTTGCCTTGCTTTACGTTATTTTACCTTGCCTTGCTTTACGTTGCCTTGCCTTGCCTGGCTTTACTTTGCTTTACGTTGCCTTGCTTTACGTTGCTTTACGTACCTTGATTTACGTTGCTTTACGTTGCCTTGCTTTACGTTTATTTACGTTGCCTTGCTTTAAGTTACCTTGCCTTGCCTTGATTTCCGTTGCTTTACGTTGACTTGCTTTATGTTGCTTTACGTTGCCTTGGTTTTCGTTGCCTTGCCTTGCCTTGCTTTACGTTGCTTTACGTTGCCTTGCTTTACGTTGCTTTACGTTGCCTTGCTTTACGTTACCTTGCCTTGCCTTCCTTTAATTTGCTTTACGTTGCCTTCCTTTACGTTGCTTTACGTTGTCTTGCTTTACTTTGTCTTGCCTTGCCTTGATTTACTTTGCTTTACGTTGCCTAGCTTTACTTTGCTTTTCATTGCTTTACGTTGCCATTGTTTAACGTTGCCTTACCTTGCCTTGCTTTACGTTGCTTTTCGTTGACTTGCTTTACGTTGCTTTATGTTGCCTTGCTTTACGTTGCCTTTCCTTGCCTTGCTTTACATTGCTTTACGTTGCCTTGGTTTAAGTTGCTTTACGTTGCCTTGCTTTACGTTGCCTTGCCTTGCCTTGCTTTTCGTTGCTTTACGTTGCCTCGCTTTACGTTGCTTTACGTTACCTTGCTTTACGTTGCCTTGCTTTACATTGCCTTGCCTTTCCTTGATTTAAGTTGCTGTACGTTGCCTTGCTTTACCTTGCCTTACTTTTGGTTGCCTTGCTTTACGTTGCCTTGCTTTACGTTGCTTTACGTTGCCTTGCTTTACGTTACCTTATTTTACGTTGCCTTACGTTGCCTTGCTTTACGTTGCCTTCCTTTAAGTTGCTTTACGTTGCATTGCTTTACGTTGCCTTGCTTTACGTTGCTTTACGTTGCCTTACGTTGCTTGCTTTACGTTGCCTTGCTTTACGTTGCTTTACGTTGCCTTGCTTTACGTTGCCTTGCTTTACGTTGCTTTAAGTGGCCTTCTGTTTCCTTGATTTACGTTGCCTTGCTTTAAGTTGCTTTACCTTGCCTTTCTTTACGTTGCCTTGCTTTACGTTGCCTTGCTTTAGGTTGCTTTACGTTGCCTTGCTTTATGTTTCCTTGCTTTACTTTGCCTTGCCTTGCCTTGCTTTACGTTGCCTTGCTTTACGTTGCCTTGCCTTGCCTTGCTTTACGTTGCTTTACGTTTCCTTGCTTTACGTTGCCTTTCCTTGCCTGGCTTTCCGTTGCTTTACGTTGCCTTGCTTTATGTTGCTTTACGTTGCCTTGCTTTACGTTGCCTTGCCTTGCCTTGCTTTACGTTGCTTTACGTTGCCTTGCTTTACGTTGCCTTAAGTTGCCTTGCTTTACCTTGCCTTGACTTGCCTTGCTTTAAGTTGCCTTGACTTGCCTTGCTTTACGTTGCCTTGCTTTACGTTGTTTTACGTTGCATTGCTTTACGTTGCCTTGCCTTGCCTTGCTTTACGTTGCCTTGCTTTACGTTGCCTTGCCTTGCTTTACGTTGCTTTATGTTTTCTTGCTTTACGTTGCTTTACTTTTCCTTGCTTTACGTTGCCTTGCTTTACGTTGCTTTACGTTGCCTTGCTTTACGTTGCCTTGTCTTGCCTTGCTTCACGTTGCCTTGCTTTTCGTTGCTTTACGTTGCCTTGCTTTACGTTGCCTTGCCTTGCCTTGCTTTACGTTGCTTTATGTTGCCTTGCTTTACGTTGATTTACGTTGATTTGCTTTACGTTGCCTTACGTTGCCTTGCTTTACGTTGCCTTGACTTGCCTTGCTTTAAGTTGCCTTGACTTGCCTTGCTTTACGTTGCCTTGCTTTACGTTGCTTTACGTTGCATTGCTTTACGTTGCCTTGCCTTGCCTTGCTTTACGTTGCTTTACGTTGCCTTGCTTAACGTTGCCTTGCCTTGCTTTACGTTGCTTTACGTTTTCTTGCTTTACGTTGCTTTACTTTTCCTTGCTTTACGTTGCCTTGCTTTACGTTGCTTTACGTTGCCTTGCTTTACGTTGCCTTGTCTTGACTTGCTTTACGTTGCCTTGCTTTTCGTTGCTTTACGTTGCCTTGCTTTACGTTGCCTTGCCTTGCCTTGCTTTACGTTGCTTTATGTTGCCTTGCTTTACGTTGATTTACGTTGCCTTGCTTTACTTTGCCTTATTTTACGTTTCCTTGCTTTACTTTGCTTTACTTTGCCTTGCTTTACGTTGCCTTGCTTTACGTTGCTTTAGGTTGCCTTGCTTTACGTTGCCTTGCTTTACTTAGCTTTACGTTGCCTTACGTTGCCTTGCTTTACGTTGCTTTACGTTGCCTTGCTTTACGTTGCCTTGCTTTTCGTTGCTTTACGTTGCCTTGTTTACATTGTTTACCTTGCTTTACCTTGTTTTGCGTTGCCTTGCTTTACATTGCTTTACGTTGCTTTACGTTGCTTTGCTTTACGTGGCTTTACGTTGTCTTGCTTTTCGTTGCTTTACGTTGCCTTGCTTTTCGTTGCCTTGCTTTACATTGCCTTGCCTTGCCTTGCTTTAGGTTGCCTTGCTTTCCGTTGCTTTACGTTCCCTTGCTTTACGTTGCCTTGCTTTACGTTGCCTTATGTTGCCTTGCTTTACGTTGCCTTGCTTTACGTTGCTTTACGTTGCCTTGCTTCACGTTGCCTTACGTTGCCTTGCTTTACTTTGCCTTGCCTTGCCTTGCTTTACGTTGCCTTGCTTTACGTTGCCTTGCCTTGCCTTGCTTTACGTTGCCTTGCTTTATGTTGCTTTACGTTGCCTTGCTTTACGTTTCCTTGCCTTGCCTTGCTTTACGTTGCCTTACGTTGCTTTGCTTTACGTTGCCTTGACTTGCCTTGCTTTAAGTTGCCTTGTCTTGACTTGCTTTACGTTGCCTTGCATTACGTTGCTTTACGTTGCCTTGCTTTACGTTGCCTTGCCTTGCTTTACGTTGCTTTACGTTGCCTTGCCTTGCTTTACGTTGCTTTACGTTGCTTTACTTTTCCTTGCTTTACGTTGCCTTGCTTTACGTTGCTTTACGTTGCCTTGCTTTACGTTGCCTTGCCTTGCCTTGCTTTACGTTGCCTTGCTTTACGTTGCTTTACGTTGCCTTGCTTTACGTTGCCTTGCCTTGCCTTGCTTTACGTTGCTATACGTTGCCTTGCTTTACGTTGCTTTACCTTGCCTTGCTTTACGTTGCCTTATTTTACGTTGCCTTGCTTTACGTTGCTTTACGTTGCCTTGCTTTACGTTGCTTTACTTTGCCTTGCCTTGCTTTAAGTTGCTTTACGTTGCCTTACTTTACGTTGCCTTGTTTTACGTTGCTTTACGTTGCCTTACGTTGCCTTGCCTTACGTTGCCCTGCTTTACGTTGCTTTACGTTGCCTTGATTTACGTTGCCTTGCTTTACTATAGATTTACGTTGCCTTGCCTTGCCTTGCTTTACGTTGCTTTACGTTGCCTTGCTTTACGTTGCCGTGCTTTACTTAGCTTTACGTTGCCTTGCCTTGCCTTGCTTTACGTTGCTTTACGTTGCCTTGCTTTACGTTGCTTTACGTTGCCTTGCTTTACGTTGCCTTACGTTGCCTGGCTTTCCGTTGCTTTACGTTGCCTTGCTTTAAGTTGCCTTGACTTGCCTTGCTTTACGTTGCCTTGTTTTACGTTGCTTTACGTTGCCTTGCTTTACGTTGCCTTGCCTTGCCTTGCTTTATGTTGCTTTACGTTGCCTTGCTTTACATTGCTTTACGTTGCCTTGCTTTACGTTGCATTACATTGCCTTTCTTTACGTTGCCTTGACTTGCCTTGCTTTAAGTTGCCTTGACTTGCCTTGCTTTACGTTGCCTTGCTTTACGTTGCTTTACGTTGCCTTTCTTTACGTTGCTTTACGTTGCCTTGCTTTACGTTGCCTTGCCTTGCCTTGCTTTACGTTGCTTTACGTTGCCTTGATTTACGTTGCTTTACGTTGCCTTGCTTTACGTTGCCTTGCCTTGCCTTGCTTTACGTTGCTTTACTTTGCCTTGCTTTATGTTGATTTACGTTGCCTTGCTTTACGTTGCCTTATTTTACGTTGCCTTGCTTTACGTTGATTTACGTTGCCTTGCTTTACGTTGCTTTACGTTGCCTTGATTTACGTTGCCTTGCTTTACGTTGCCTTGCTTTACGTTGCCTTGCCTTGCTTTACGTTGCTTTACTTTGCCTTGCTTTACATTGCTTTACATTGCCTTCCTTTACGTTGCTTTACGTTACCTTACTTTACGTTGCCTTGTTTTACGTTGATTTACGTTGCCTTGCTTTATGTTGCTTTACGTTGCCTTGCTTTACGTTGCTTTACGTTGCCTAGCCTTGCTTTACGTTGCTTTACTTTGCCTTGCATTACATTGCTTTACATTGCCTTCCTTTACGTTGCTTTACGTTGCCTTACTTTACGTTGCCTTGTTTTACGTTGCTTTACGTTGCCTTACGTTGCCTTGCTTTACGTTGCCTTGCTTTACGTTGCTTTAATTTGCCTTGCTTTACGTTGCCTGGCTTTACTTAGCTTTACGTTGCCTTATGTTGCCTTCCTTTACATTGCCTTGCTTTACTTTGCTTTACGTTGCCTTGCTTTACGTTGCTTTACGTTGCCTTGCTTTAGGTTGCTTTACGTTGCTTTACCTTGCTTTACCTTGATATACGTTGCCTTGCTTAACGTTGCTTTACGTTGACTTGTTTTACGTTGCTTTACCTTGGTTTACCTTGCTTTACCTTGTTTTACTTCCCTTGCTTTACGTTGCTTTACGTTGCCTTGCTTTACTTTGCTTTACATTGCTTTACCTTGCTTTACATTGTTTTACTGTGCCTTGCTTTACTTTGCTTTATATTTCTTTACCTTGTTTTAAGTTTCCTTGCTTTACGTTGCTTTACGCTGCCTTGCTTTACGTTGCTTTACGTTGCTTTACCTTGCTTTACATTGTTTTACGTTGCCTTGCTTTACGTTGCCTTGCTTTACGTTGCTTTACCTTGCATTACCTTGTTTTTCGTTGCCTTGCTTTACGTTGCTTTACCTTGCATTACCTTGATTTACGTTGCCTTGCTTTATGTTGCTTTACCTTGCATTACCTTGTTTTACGTTGCCTTGCTTTACATTGCTTTACGTTGCCTTGCTTTACGTTGCTTTACCTTGCTTTACCTTGCCTTACTGTAGGTTGCCTTGCTTTCCGTTGCTTTACCTTGCCTTGATTTATGTTGCTTTACGTTGCCTTGCTTTACCTTGCTTTACCTTGTGTTACGTTGCCTTGCTTTACGTTACTTTACGTTTCCTTGCTTTAAGTTGCTTTACATTGCTTTACCTTGCTTTAACTTGCTTTACCTTGCTTTACCTTGCTTTACCTTGTTTTACGTAGCCTTGCTTTACGTTGCTTTACGTTGCCTTGCTTTACGTTGCTTTACCTTGCTTTACCTTGTTTTACTTTGCCTTGCTTTACGTTGCCTTACGTTGTTTTACGTTGCTTTACGTTGCTTTACGTTGTCTTGCTTTTCGTTGCTTTACCTTGCCTTGCTTTTCGTTGCCTTGCTTTACATTGCCTTGCCTTGCCTTGCTTTACGTTGCCTTGCTTTACGTTGCTTTACGTTGCCTTGCTTTACGTTACCTTGCTTTACGTTGCGTTACGTTGCCTTGCTTTAGGTTGCCTTGATTTACGTTGGTTTACGTTGCCTTGCTTTACGTTGCCTTGCTTCACGTTGCCTTACGTTGCCTTGCTTTACTTTGCCTTGCCTTGCCTTGCTTTACGTTGCCTTGCCTTGCCTTGATTTACGTTGCTTTACGTTGCCTTGCTTTACGTTGCTTTACGTTGCCTTGCTTTACATTACCTTGCTTTACGTTGCGTTACGTTGCCTTGCTTTACGTTGCCTTGCTTTACGTTGGTTTACGTTGCCTTGCTTTACGTTGCCTTGCTTCACGTTGCCTTACGTTGCCTTGCTTTACGTTGCCTTGCCTTGCCTTGCTTTACGTTGCCTTGCCTTGCTTTACGTTGCTTTACGTTGCCTTGCTTTACGTTGCATTACGTTGTTTACGTTGCCTTGATTTACGTTGCCTTTCCTTGACTTGCTTTACGTTGCTTTACGTTGCCTTGCTTTACGTTGCCTTGCCTTGCCTTGCTTTACGTTGCTTTACGTTGCCTTGCTTTACGTTGCCTTGCCTTGCCTTGCTTTACGTTGCCTTGACTTGCCTTGCTTTAAGTTGCCTTGACTTGCCTTGCTTTAAGTTGCCTTGCTTTATGTTGCCTTGCCTTGCCTTGCTTTACGTTGCTTTACGTGGCCTTGCTTTACGTTGCTTTACGTTGCCTTGCTTTACGTTGCTTTACTTTTTCTTGTTTAAGTTGCCTTGCTTTACGTTGCTTTACCTTGCCTTGCTTTACGTTGCCTTGCCTTGCTTTACTTTGCTTTACGTTGCCTTGCTTTACGTTGCTTTACGTTGCCTTGCTTTACGTTGCCTTGCCTTGCCTTGCTTTACGTTGCCTTGACTTGCCTTGCTTTAAGTTGCCTTGACTTGCCTTGCTTTAAGTTGCCTTGCTTTACGTTGCCTTGCCTTGATTTACGTTGCTTTACGTGGCCTTGCTTTACATTGCTTTACGTTGCTTTACTTTTCCTTGCTTTAAGTTGCCTTGCTTTACGTTGCTTTACGTTGCCTTGCTTTACGTTGCTTTACGTTGCCTTGCTTTACGTTGCCTTGCCTCGCCTTGCTTTACGTTGCCTTGCTTTACGTTGCCTTGCTTTACGTTGCTTTACGTTGCCTTGCTTTACGTTGCCTTGCCTTGCCTTGCTTTACGTTGCTTTACGTTGCCTTGCTTTACGTTGGTTTACGTTGCCTTGCTTTACGTTGCCGTATTTTACGTTGCCTTGTTTTACGTTGCTTTACGTTGCCTTGCTTTACGTTGCCTTCTTTACGTTGCTTTACGTTGCCTTGCCTTGCTTTAAGTTGCTTTACTTTGCCTTGCTTTACGTTGCTTTACGTTGCCTTCCTTTACGTTGCTTTACGTTGCCTTACTTTACGTTGCCTTGTTTTACGTTGCTTTACTTTGCCTTACGTTGCCTTGCTTTACGTTGCCTAGCTTTACGTTGGTTTACGTTGCCTTGCTTTACGTTGCCTTGCTTTACTTAGCTTTACGTTGCCTTACGTTGCCTTGCTTTACATTGCCTTGCTTTACTTTGCTTTACGTTGCCTTGCTTTACGTTGCTTTACGTTGCTTTGCTTTACGTGGCTTTACGTTGTCTTGCTTTTCGTTGCTTTACGTTGCCTTGCTTTTCGTTGCCTTGCTTTACATTGCCTTATGTTGCCTTGCTTTACGTTGCCTTGCTTTACGTTGCTTTACGTTGCCTTGCTTCACGTTGCCTTACGTTGCCTTGCTTTACTTTGCCTTGCCTTGCCTTGCTTTACGTTGCCTTGCTTTACGTTGCCTTGCCTTGCCTTGCTTTACGTTGCCTTGCTTTATGTTGCTTTACGTTGCCTTGCTTTACGTTTCCTTGCCTTGCCTTGCTTTACGTTGCTTTACGTTGCTTTACCTTGCTTTAACTTGCTTTCCTTGCTTTACCTTGCTTTACCTTGTTTTACGTAGCCTTGCTTTACGTTGCTTTACGTTGCCTTGCTTTACGTTGCTTTACCTTGCTTTACCTTGTATTACTTTGCCTTGCTTTACGTTGCCTTACGTTGCTTTACGTTGCTTTACGTTGCTTTACGTTGTCTTGCTTTTCGTTGCTTTACCTTGCCTTGCTTTTCGTTGCCTTGCTTTACATTGCCTTGCCTTGCCTTGCTTTACGTTGCCTTGCTTTAGGTTGCTTTACGTTGCCTTGCTTTACGTTGCTTTACGTTGCCTTGCTTTACGTTGCTTTACGTTGCCTTGCTTTACGTTACCTTGCTTTACGTTGCGTTACGTTGCCTTGCTTTACGTTGGTTTACGTTTCCTTGCTTTACGTTGCCTTGCTTCACGTTGCCTTACGTTGCCTTGCTTTACTTTGCCTTGCCTTGCCTTGCTTTACGTTGCCTTGCCTTGCCTTGCTTTACGTTGCCTTGACTTGCCTTGCTTTAAGTTGCCTTGACTTGCCTTGCTTTAAGTTGCCTTGCTTTACGTTGCCTTGCCTTGCTTTACGTTGCTTTACGTGGCCTTGCTTTACATTGCTTTACGTTGCTTTACTTTTCCTTGCTTTAAGTTGCCTTGCTTTACGTTGCTTTACGTTGCCTTGCTTTACGTTGCTTTACGTTGCCTTGCTTTACGTTGCCTTGCCTCGCCTTGCTTTACGTTGCCTTGCTTTACGTTGCCTTGCTTTACGTTGCTTTACGTTGCCTTGCTTTACGTTGCCTTGCCTTGCCTTGCTTTACGTTGCTTTACGTTGCCTTGCTTTACGTTGGTTTACGTTGCCTTGCTTTACGTTGCCGTATTTTACGTTGCCTTGTTTTACGTTGCTTTACGTTGCCTTGCTTTACGTTGCCTTCTTTACGTTGCTTTACGTTGCCTTGCCTTGCTTTAAGTTGCTTTACTTTGCCTTGCTTTACGTTGCTTTACGTTGCCTTCCTTTACGTTGCTTTACGTTGCCTTACTTTACGTTGCCTTGTTTTACGTTGCTTTACTTTGCCTTACGTTGCCTTGCTTTACGTTGCCTAGCTTTACGTTGGTTTACGTTGCCTTGCTTTACGTTGCCTTGCTTTACTTAGCTTTACGTTGCCTTACGTTGCCTTGCTTTACATTGCCTTGCTTTACTTTGCTTTACGTTGCCTTGCTTTACGTTGCTTTACGTTGCTTTGCTTTACGTGGCTTTACGTTGTCTTGCTTTTCGTTGCTTTACGTTGCCTTGCTTTTCGTTGCCTTGCTTTACATTGCCTTATGTTGCCTTGCTTTACGTTGCCTTGCTTTACGTTGCTTTACGTTGCCTTGCTTCACGTTGCCTTACGTTGCCTTGCTTTACTTTGCCTTGCCTTGCCTTGCTTTACGTTGCCTTGCTTTACGTTGCCTTGCCTTGCCTTGCTTTACGTTGCCTTGCTTTATGTTGCTTTACGTTGCCTTGCTTTACGTTTCCTTGCCTTGCCTTGCTTTACGTTGCTTTACGTTGCTTTACCTTGCTTTAACTTGCTTTACCTTGCTTTACCTTGCTTTACCTTGTTTTACGTAGCCTTGCTTTACGTTGCTTTACGTTGCCTTGCTTTACGTTGCTTTACCTTGCTTTACCTTGTATTACTTTGCCTTGCTTTACGTTGCCTTACGTTGCTTTACGTTGCTTTACGTTGCTTTACGTTGTCTTGCTTTTCGTTGCTTTACCTTGCCTTGCTTTTCGTTGCCTTGCTTTACATTGCCTTGCCTTGCCTTGCTTTACGTTGCCTTGCTTTAGGTTGCTTTACGTTGCCTTGCTTTACGTTGCTTTACGTTGCCTTGCTTTACGTTGCTTTACGTTGCCTTGCTTTACGTTTCCTTGCTTTACGTTGCGTTACGTTGCCTTGCTTTACGTTGCCTTGCTTTACGTTGGTTTACGTTTCCTTGCTTTACGTTGCCTTGCTTCACGTTGCCTTACGTTGCCTTGCTTTACTTTGCCTTGCCTTGCCTTGCTTTACGTTGCCTTGCCTTGCCTTGATTTACGTTGCTTTACGTTGCCTTGCTTTACGTTGCTTTACGTTGCCTTGCTTTACGTTACCTTGCTTTACGTTGCGTTACGTTGCCTTGCTTTACGTTGCCTTGCTTTACGTTGGTTTACGTTGCCTTGCTTTACGTTGCCTTGCTTCACGTTGCCTTACGTTGCCTTGCTTTACTTTGCCTTGCCTTGCCTTGCTTTACGTTGCCTTGCCTTGCCTTGCTTTACGTTGCTTTACGTTGCCTTGCTTTACGTTGCATTACGTTGTTTACGTTGCCTTGATTTACGTTGCCTTTCCTTGACTTGCTTTACGTTGCTTTACGTTGCCTTGCATTGCCTTGCTTTACGTTGCTTTACGTTGCCTTGCTTTACGTTGCCTTGCCTTGCCTTGCTTTACGTTGCCTTGACTTGCCTTGCTTTAAGTTGCCTTGACTTGCCTTGCTTTAAGTTGCCTTGCTTTATGTTGCCTTGCCTTGCCTTGCTTTACGTTGCTTTACGTGGCCTTGCTTTACGTTGCTTTACGTTGCCTTGCTTTACGTTGCTTTACTTTTTCTTGTTTAAGTTGCCTTGCTTTACGTTGCTTTACCTTGCCTTGCTTTACGTTGCCTTGCCTTGCTTTACTTTGCTTTACGTTGCCTTGCTTTACGTTGCTTTACGTTGCCTTGCTTTACGTTGCCTTGCCTTGCCTTGCTTTACGTTGCCTTGACTTGCCTTGCTTTAAGTTGCCTTGACTTGCCTTGCTTTAGGTTGCCTTGCTTTACGTTGCCTTGCCTTGCCTTGCTTTACGTTGCTTTACGTGGCCTTGCTTTACATTGCTTTACGTTGCTTTACTTTTCCTTGCTTTAAGTTGCCTTGCTTTACGTTGCTTTACGTTGCCTTGCTTTACGTTGCTTTACGTTGCCTTGCTTTACGTTGCCTTGCCTCGCCTTGCTTTACGTTGCCTTGCTTTACGTTGCCTTGCTTTACGTTGCTTTACGTTGCCTTGCTTTACGTTGCCTTGCCTTGCCTTGCTTTACGTTGCTTTACGTTGCCTTGCTTTACGTTGGTTTACGTTGCCTTGCTTTACGTTGCCGTATTTTACGTTGCCTTGTTTTACGTTGCTTTACGTTGCCTTGCTTTACGTTGCCTTCTTTACGTTGCTTTACGTTGCCTTGCCTTGCTTTAAGTTGCTTTACTTTGCCTTGCTTTACGTTGCTTTACGTTGCCTTCCTTTACGTTGCTTTACGTTGCCTTACTTTACGTTGCCTTGTTTTACGTTGCTTTACTTTGCCTTACGTTGCCTTGCTTTACGTTGCCTAGCTTTACGTTGGTTTACGTTGCCTTGCTTTACGTTGCCTTGCTTTACTTAGCTTTACGTTGCCTTACGTTGCCTTGCTTTACATTGCCTTGCTTTACTTTGCTTTACGTTGCCTTGCTTTACGTTGCTTTACGTTGCTTTGCTTTACGTGGCTTTACGTTGTCTTGCTTTTCGTTGCTTTACGTTGCCTTGCTTTTCGTTGCCTTGCTTTACATTGCCTTATGTTGCCTTGCTTTACGTTGCATTGCTTTACGTTGCTTTACGTTGCCTTGCTTCACGTTGCCTTACGTTGCCTTGCTTTACTTTGCCTTGCCTTGCCTTGCTTTACGTTGCCTTGCTTTACGTTGCCTTGCCTTGCCTTGCTTTACGTTGCCTTGCTTTATGTTGCTTTACGTTGCCTTGCTTTACGTTTCCTTGCCTTGCCTTGCTTTACGTTGCTTTACGTTGCCTTGCTTTACGTTGCCTTGCCTTGGCTTGCTTTACGTTGCTTTACTTTGCCTTGCTTTACGTTGCTTTACGTTGCCTTGCTTTACGTTGCCTTGCTTTACGTTGCTTTACGTTGTCTTGATTTACATTGCCTTTCCTTGCCTGGCTTTCCGTTGCTTTACGTTGCCTTGCTTTATGTTGCTTTAGGTTGCCTTGCTTTACGTTGCCTTGCCTTGCCTTGCTTTACGTTGCTTTACGTTGCCTTGCTTTACGTTGCTTTACGTTGCCTTGCTTTACGTTGCCTTACGTTGCCTTGCTTTACGTTGCCTTGACTTGCCTTGCTTTAAGTTACCTTGACTTGCCTTGCTTTACGTTGCCTTGTTTTACGTTGCTTTACGTTGCCTTGCTTTACGTTTCCTTTCCTTGCCTTGCTTTATGTTGGTTTACGTTGCCTTGCTTTACGTTGCTTTACGTTGCCTTGCTTTACGTTGCCTTACGTTGCCTTGCTTTACGTTGCCTTGACTTGCCTTGCTTTAAGTTGCCTTGACTTGCCTTGCTTTACGTTGCCTTGCTTTACGTTGCTTTACGTTGCCTTGCTTTACGTTGCTTTACGTTGCCTTGCTTTACGTTGCCTTGCCTTGCCTTGCTTTACGTTGCTTTACGTTGCCTTGATTTACGTTGCTTTACGTTGCCTTGCTTTACGTTGCCTTGCCTTGCCTTGCTTTACGTTGCTTTACCTTGCTTTGCATTATGTTGATTTACGTTGCCTTGCATTACGTTGCCTTATTTTACGTTGCCTTGCTTTACGTTGATTTACGTTGCCTTGCTTTACGTTGCTTTACGTTGCCTTGCTTTACGTTTCCTTGCTTTACGTTGCCTTGCCTTGCTTTACGTTGCTTTACTTTGCCTTGCTTTACATTGCTTTACATTGCCTTCCTTTACGTTGCTTTACGTTACCTTACTTTACGTTGCCTTGTTTTACGTTGATTTACGTTGCCTTGCTTTACGTTGCTTTACGTTGCCTTGCTTTACGTTGCCTTGCTTTACGTTGCTTTACGTTGCCTTGCCTTGCTTTACGTTGCTTTACTTTGCCTTGCATTACATTGCTTTACATTTCCTTCCTTTACGTTGCTTTACGTTGCCTTACTTTACGTTGCCTTGTTTTACGTTGCTTTATGTTGCCTTACGTTGCCTTGCTTTACGTTGCCTTGCTTTACGTTGCTTTAATTTGCCTTGCTTTACGTTGCCTGGCTTTACTTAGCTTTACGTTGCCTTATGTTGCCTTGCTTTACATTGCCTTGCTTTACTTTGCTTTACGTTGCCTTGCTTTACGTTGCTTTACGTTGCCTTGCTTTACGTTGCTTTACGTTGCCTTGCTTTAGGTTGCTTTACGTTGCTTTACCTTGCTTTACCTTGATATACGTTGCCTTGCTTAACGTTGCTTTACGTTGACTTGTTTTACGTTGCTTTACCTTGGTTTACCTTGCTTTACCTTGTTTTACTTCCCTTGCTTTACGTTGCTTTACGTTGCCTTGCTTTACGTTGCTTTACGTTGCCTTGCTTTAGGTTGCTTTACGTTGCTTTACCTTGCTTTACCTTGATATACGTTGCCTTGCTTAACGTTGCTTTACGTTGACTTGTTTTACGTTGCTTTACCTTGGTTTACCTTGCTTTACCTTGTTTTACTTCCCTTGCTTTACTTTGCCTTACTTTGCCTTGCTTTAAGTTGCCTTGCTTTACCTTGCTTTACATTGCCTTGCTTTACTTTGCTTTACGTTTCCTTGCTTTACGTTGCCTTGCTTTACGTTGCTTTAGCTTGCATTACCTTGTTTTACGTTGCCTTGCTTTACGTTGCTTTACCTTGCATTACCTTGTTTTACGTTGACTTGCTTTATGTTGCTTTACCTTGCTTTACCTTGTTTTACGTTGCCTTGCTTTACATTGCTTTACGTTGCCTTGCTTTACGTTGCTTTACCTTTCTTTACCTTGTCTTACTGTAGGTTGCCTTGCTTTCCGTTGCTTTACGTTGCCTTGATTTATGTTGCTTTACGTTGCCTTGCTTTACCTTGCTTTACCTTGTTTTACGTAGCCTTGCTTTACGTTGCTTTACGTTGCCCTGCTTTACGTTGCTTTACCTTGCTTTACCTTGTTTTACTTTGCCTTGCTTTACGTTGCCTTACGTTGCTTTACGTTGCATTACGTTGCTTTACGTTGCCTTGATTTATGTTGCTTTACGTTGCCTTGCTTTACGTTGCCTTGCCTTGACTTGCTTTACGTTGCTTTACGTTGCCTTGCTTTACGTTGCCTTGCCTTGCCTTGCTTTACGTTGCTTTACGTTGCCTTGCTTTACGTTGCCTTGCCTTGCCTTGCTTTACGTTGCCTTGACTTGCCTTGCTTTAAGTTGTCTTGACTTGCCTTGCTTTAAGTTGCCTTGCTTTATGTTGCCTTGCCTTGCCTTGCTTTACGTTGCTTTACGTGGCCTTGCTTTACGTTGCTTTACGTTGCCTTGCTTTACGTTGCTTTACTTTTCCTTGTTTAAGTTGCCTTGCTTTACGTTGCTTTACCTTGCCTTGCTTTACGTTGCCTTGCCTTGCTTTACTTTGCTTTACGTTGCCTGCTTTACGTTGCTTTACGTTGCCTTGCTTTACGTGGCCTTGCCTTGCCTTGCTTTACGTTGCCTTGACTTGCCTTGCTTTAAGTTGCCTTGACTTGCCTTGCTTTAAGTTGCCTTGCTTTACGTTGCCTTGCCTTGCCTTGCTTTACGTTGCTTTACGTTGCCTTGCTTTACGTTGCCTTGCCTTGCCTTGCTTTACGTTGCTTTACGTTGCCTTGCTTTACGTTGATTTACGTTGCCTTGCTTTACTTTGCCGTATTTTACGTTGCCTTGTTTTACGTTGCTTTACGTTGCCTTGCTTTACGTTGCCTTCTTTACGTTGCTTTACGTTGCCTTGCCTTGCTTTAAGTTGCTTTACTTTGCCTTGCTTTATGTTGCTTTACGTTGCCTTCCTTTACGTTGCTTTACGTTGCCTTACATTAAGTTGCCTTGTTTTACATTGCTTTACTTTGCCTTACGTTGCCTTGCTTTACGTTGCCTAGCTTTACGTTGGTTTACGTTGCCTTGCTTTACGTTGCCTTGCTTTACGTTGCCTTGCTTTACTTAGCTTTACGTTGCCTTACGTTGCCTTGCTTTACATTGCCTTGCTTTACTTTGCTTTACGTTGCCTTGCTTTACGTTGCTTTACATTGCCTTGCTTTACGTTGCCTTGTTTATGTTGCCTTGCTCTACGTTGCTTTAAATTGTCTTGCTTTACGTTGCCTTGCTTTACGTTGCCTTGCCTTGCCTTGCTTTACGTTATTTTACCTTGCCTTGCTTTACGTTGCCTTGCCTTGCCTGGCTTTACTTTGCTTTACGTTGCCTTGCTTTACGTTGCTTTACGTACCTTGATTTACGTTGCTTTACGTTGCCTTGCTTTACGTTTATTTACGTTGCCTTGCTTTAAGTTACCTTGCCTTGCCTTGATTTCCGTTGCTTTACGTTGACTTGCTTTATGTTGCTTTACGTTGCCTTGGTTTTCGTTGCCTTGCCTTGCCTTGCTTTACGTTGCTTTACGTTGCCTTGCTTTACGTTGCTTTACGTTGCCTTGTTTTACGTTACCTTGCCTTGCCTTCCTTTAATTTGCTTTACGTTGCCTTCCTTTACGTTGCTTTACGTTGTCTTGCTTTACTTTGTCTTGCCTTGCCTTGATTTACTTTGCTTTAGGTTGCCTAGCTTTACTTTGCTTTACATTGCTTTACGTTGCCATTGTTTAACGTTGCCTTACCTTGCCTTGCTTTACGTTGCTTTTCGTTGCCTTGCTTTACGTTGCTTTATGTTGCCTTGCTTTACGTTGCCTTTCCTTGCCTTGCTTTACATTGCTTTACGTTGCCTTGGTTTAAGTTGCTTTACGTTGCCTTGCTTTACGTTGCCTTGCCTTGCCTTGCTTTTCGTTGCTTTACGTTGCCTCGCTTTACGTTGCTTTACGTTACCTTGCTTTACGTTGCTTTACGTTGCCTTGCTTTACGTTGCCTTGCCTTTCCTTGATTTAAGTTGCTGTACGTTGCCTTGCTTTACCTTGCCTTACTTTTGGTTGCCTTGCTTTACGTTGCCTTGCTTTACGTTGCTTTACGTTGCCTTGCTTTACGTTACCTTATTTTATGTTGCCTTACGTTGCCTTGCTTTACGTTGCCTTCCTTTAAGTTGCTTTACGTTGCATTGCTTTACGTTGCCTTGCTTTATGTTGCTTTACGTTGCCTTACGTTGCTTGCTTTACGTTGCCTTGCTTTACGTTGCTTTACGTTGCCTTGCTTTACGTTGCCTTGCTTTACGTTGCTTTAAGTGGCCTTCTGTTTCCTTGATTTACGTTGCCTTGCTTTAAGTTGCTTTACCTTGCCTTTCTTTACGTTGCTTTACGTTGCCTTGCTTTAGGTTGCTTTACGTTGCCTTGCTTTATGTTTCCTTGCTTTACTTTGCCTTGCCTTGCCTTGCTTTACGTTGCCTTGCTTTACGTTGCCTTGCCTTGCCTTGCTTTACGTTGCTTTACGTTTCCTTGCTTTACGTTGCCTTTCCTTGCCTGGCTTTCCGTTGCTTTACGTTGCCTTGCTTTATGTTGCTTTACGTTGCCTTGCTTTACGTTGCCTTGCCTTGCCTTGCTTTACGTTGCTTTACGTTGCCTTGCTTTACGTTGCTTTACGTTGCCTTGCTTTACGTTACCTTGCCTTGCCTTCCTTTAATTTGCTTTACGTTGCCTTCCTTTACGTTGCTTTACGTTGTCTTGCTTTACTTTGTCTTGCCTTGCCTTGATTTACTTTGCTTTACGTTGCCTAGCTTTACTTTGCTTTACATTGCTTTACGTTGCCATTGTTTAACGTTGCCTTACCTTGCCTTGCATTACGTTGCTTTTCGTTGCCTTGCTTTACGTTGCTTTATGTTGCCTTGCTTTACGTTGCCTTTCCTTGCCTTGCTTTACATTGCTTTACGTTGCCTTGGTTTAAGTTGCTTTACGTTGCCTTGCTTTACGTTGCCTTGCCTTGCCTTGCTTTTCGTTGCTTTACGTTGCCTCGCTTTACGTTGCTTTACGTTACCTTGCTTTACGTTGCTTTACGTTGCCTTGCTTTACGTTGCCTTGCCTTTCCTTGATTTAAGTTGCTGTACGTTGCCTTGCTTTACCTTGCCTTACTTTTGGTTGCCTTGCTTTACGTTGCCTTGCTTTACGTTGCTTTACGTTGCCTTGCTTTACGTTACCTTATTTTATGTTGCCTTACGTTGCCTTGCTTTACGTTGCCTTCCTTTAAGTTGCTTTACGTTGCATTGCTTTACGTTGCCTTGCTTTATGTTGCTTTACGTTGCCTTACGTTGCTTGCTTTACGTTGCCTTGCTTTACGTTGCTTTACGTTGCCTTGCTTTACGTTGCCTTGCTTTACGTTGCTTTAAGTGGCCTTCTGTTTCCTTGATTTACGTTGCCTTGCTTTAAGTTGCTTTACCTTGCCTTTCTTTACGTTGCTTTACGTTGCCTTGCTTTAGGTTACTTTACGTTGCCTTGCTTTATGTTTCCTTGCTTTACTTTGCCTTGCCTTGCCTTGCTTTACGTTGCCTTGCTTTACGTTGCCTTGCCTTGCCTTGCTTTACGTTGCTTTACGTTTCCTTGCTTTACGTTGCCTTTCCTTGCCTGGCTTTCCGTTGCTTTACGTTGCCTTGCTTTATGTTGCTTTACGTTGCCTTGCTTTACGTTGCCTTGCCTTGCCTTGCTTTACGTTGCTTTACGTTGCCTTGCTTTACGTTGCCTTAAGTTGCCTTGCTTTACCTTGCCTTGACTTGCCTTGCTTTAAGTTGCCTTGACTTGCCTTGCTTTACGTTGCCTTGCTTTACGTTGTTGTACGTTGCATTGCTTTACGTTGCCTTGCCTTGCCTTGCTTTACGTTGCTTTACGTTGCCTTGCTTTACGTTGCCTTGCCTTGCTTTACGTTGCTTTATGTTTTCTTGCTTTACGTTGCTTTACTTTTCCTTGCTTTACGTTGCCTTGCTTTACGTTGCTTTACGTTGCCTTGCTTTACGTTGCCTTGTCTTGCCTTGCTTCACGTTGCCTTGCTTTTCGTTGCTTTACGTTGCCTTGCTTTACGTTGCCTTGCCTTGCCTTGCTTTACGTTGCTTTATGTTGCCTTGCTTTACGTTGATTTACGTTGATTTGCTTTACGTTGCCTTACGTTGCCTTGCTTTACGTTGCCTTGACTTGCCTTGCTTTAAGTTGCCTTGACTTGCCTTGCTTTACGTTGCCTTGCTTTACGTTGCTTTACGTTGCATTGCTTTACGTTGCCTTGCCTTGCCTTGCTTTACGTTGCTTTACGTTGCCTTGCTTTACGTTGCCTTGCCTTGCTTTACGTTGCTTTACGTTTTCTTGCTTTACGTTGCTTTACTTTTCCTTGCTTTACGTTGCCTTGCTTTACGTTGCTTTACGTTGCCTTGCTTTACGTTGCCTTGTCTTGACTTGCTTTACGTTGCCTTGCTTTTCGTTGCTTTACGTTGCCTTGCTTTACGTTGCCTTGCCTTGCCTTGCTTTACGTTGCTTTATGTTGCCTTGCTTTACGTTGATTTACGTTGCCTTGCTTTACGTTGCCTTATTTTACGTTTCCTTGCTTTACTTTGCTTTACTTTGCCTTGCTTTACGTTGCCTTGCTTTACGTTGCTTTAGGTTGCCTTGCTTTACGTTGCCTTGCTTTACTTAGATTTACGTTGCCTTACGTTGCCTTGCTTTACGTTGCTTTACGTTGCCTTGCTTTACGTTGCTTTGCTTTACGTTGCTTTATGCTGCCTTACGTTGCCTTGCTTTACGTTGCCTTGCTTTTCGTTGCTTTACGTTGCCTTGTTTACGTTGTTTACCTTGCTTTACCTTGTTTTGCGTTGCCTTGCTTTACGTTGCTTTACGTTGCTTTACGTTGCTTTGCGTTACGTGGCTTTACGTTGTCTTGCTTTTCGTTGCTTTACGTTGCCTTGCTTTTCGTTGCCTTGCTTTACATTGCCTTGCCTTGCCTTGCTTTAGGTTGCCTTGCTTTCCGTTGCTTTACGTTCCCTTGCTTTATGTTGCCTTGCTTTACGTTGCCTTATGTTGCCTTGCTTTACGTTGCCTTGCTTTACGTTGCTTTACGTTGCCTTGCTTCACGTTGCCTTACGTTGCCTTGCTTTACTTTGCCTTGCCTTGCCTTGCTTTACGTTGCCTTGCTTTACGTTGCCTTGCCTTGCCTTGCTTTACGTTGCCTTGCTTTATGTTGCTTTACGTTGCCTTGCTTTACGTTTCCTTGCCTTGCCTTGCTTTACGTTGCCTTACGTTGCTTTGCTTTAGGTTGCCTTGACTTGCCTTGCTTTAAGTTGCCTTGTCTTGACTTGCTTTACGTTGCCTTGCTTTACGTTGCTTTACGTTTCCTTGCTTTACGTTGCCTTGCCTTGCTTTACGTTGCTTTACGTTGCCTTGCCTTGCTTTACGTTGCTTTACGTTGCTTTACTTTTCCTTGCTTTACGTTGCCTTGCTTTACGTTGCTTTACGTTGCCTTGCTTTACGTTGCCTTGCCTTGCCTTGCTTTACGTTGCCTTGCTTTACGTTGCTTTACGTTGCCTTGCTTTACGTTGCCTTGCCTTGCCTTGCTTTACGTTGCTATACGTTGCCTTGCTTTACGTTGCTTTACCTTGCCTTGCTTTACGTTGCCTTATTTTACGTTGCCTTGCTTTACGTTGCTTTACGTTGCCTTGCTTTACGTTGCTTTACTTTGCCTTGCCTTGCTTTAAGTTGCTTTACGTTGCCTTACTTTACGTTGCCTTGTTTTACGTTGCTTTACGTTGCCTTACGTTGCCTTGCCTTACGTTGCCCTGCTTTACGTTGCTTTACGTTGCCTTGATTTACGTTGCCTTGCTTTACTTAGATTTACGTTGCCTTGCCTTGCCTTGCTTTACGTTGCTTTACGTTGCCTTGCTTTACGTTGCCGTGCTTTACTTAGCTTTACGTTGCCTTGCCTTGCCTTGCTTTACGTTGCTTTACGTTGCCTTGCTTTACGTTGCTTTACGTTGCCTTGCTTTACGTTGCCTTACGTTGCCTGGCTTTCCGTTGCTTTACGTTGCCTTGCTTTAAGTTGCCTTGACTTGCCTTGCTTTACGTTGCCTTGTTTTACGTTGCTTTACGTTGCCTTGCTTTACGTTGCCTTGCCTTGCCTTGCTTTATGTTGCTTTACGTTGCCTTGCTTTACGTTGCATTACGTTGCCTTGCTTTACGTTGCCTTGACTTGCCTTGCTTTAAGTTGCCTTGACTTGCCTTGCTTTACGTTGCCTTGCTTTACGTTGCTTTACGTTGCCTTGCTTTACGTTGCTTTACGTTGCCTTGCTTTACGTTGCCTTGCCTTGCCTTGCTTTACGTTGCTTTACGTTGCCTTGATTTACGTTGCTTTACGTTGCCTTGCTTTACGTTGCCTTGCCTTGCCTTGCTTTACGTTGCTTTACTTTGCCTTGCTTTATGTTGATTTACGTTGCCTTGCTTTACGTTGCCTTATTTTACGTTGCCTTGCTTTACGTTGATTTACGTTGCCTTGCTTTACGTTGCTTTACGTTGCCTTGATTTACGTTGCCTTGCTTTACGTTGCCTTGCTTTACGTTGCCTTGCCTTGCTTTACGTTGCTTTACTTTGCCTTGCTTTACATTGCTTTACATTGCCTTCCTTTACGTTGCTTTACGTTACCTTACTTTACGTTGCCTTGTTTTACGTTGATTTACGTTGCCTTGCTTTACGTTGCTTTACGTTGCCTTGCTTTACGTTGCCTTGCTTTACGTTGCTTTACGTTGCCTAGCCTTGCTTTACGTTGCTTTACTTTGCCTTGCATTACATTGCTTTACATTGCCTTCCTTTACGTTGCTTTACGTTGCCTTACTTTACGTTGCCTTTTTTTACATTGCTATACGTTGCCTTACGTTGCCTTGCTTTACGTTGCCTTGCTTTACGTTGCTTTAATTTGCCTTGCTTTACGTTGCCTGGCTTTACTTAGCTTTACGTTGCCTTATGTTGCCTTCCTTTACATTGCCTTGCTTTACTTTGCTTTACGTTGCCTTGCTTTACGTTGCTTTACGTTGCCTTGCTTTACGTTGCTTTACGTTGCCTTGCTTTAGGTTGCTTTACGTTGCTTTACCTTGCTTTACCTTGATATACGTTGCCTTGCTTAACGTTGCTTTACGTTGACTTGTTTTACGTTGCTTTACCTTGGTTTACCTTGCTTTACCTTGTTTTACTTCCCTTGCTTTACGTTGCTTTACGTTGCCTTGCTTTACTTTGCTTTACATTGCTTTACCTTGCTTTACATTGTTTTACTGTGCCTTGCTTTACTTTGCTTTATATTTCTTTACCTTGTTTTAAGTTTCCTTGCTTTACGTTGCTTTACGCTGCCTTGCTTTACGTTGCTTTACGTTGCTTTACCTTGCTTTACATTGTTTTACGTAGCCTTGCTTTACGTTGCCTTGCTTTACGTTGCTTTACCTTGCATTACCTTGTTTTACGTTGCCTTGCTTTACGTTGCTTTACCTTGCATTACCTTGATTTACGTTGCCTTGCTTTATGTTGCTTTACCTTGCATTACCTTGTTTTACGTTGCCTTGCTTTACATTGCTTTACGTTGCCTTGCTTTACGTTGCTTTACCTTGCTTTACCTTGTCTTACTGTAGGTTGCCTTGCTTTCCGTTGCTTTACGTTGCCTTGATTTATGTTGCTTTACATTGCTTTACCTTGCTTTAACTTGCTTTACCTTGCTTTACCTTGCTTTACCTTGTTTTACGTAGCCTTGCTTTACGTTGCTTTACGTTGACTTGCTTTACGTTGCTTTACCTTGCTTTACCTTGTTTTACTTTGCCTTGCTTTACGTTGCCTTACGTTGCTTTACGTTGCCTTACGTTGCTTTACGTTGCTTTACGTTGCTTTACGTTGCCTTGCTTTACGTTGCCGTGCTTTACTTAGCTTTACGTTGCCTTGCCTTGCCTTGCTTTACGTTGCTTTACGTTGCCTTGCTTTACGTTGCTTTACGTTGACTTGATTTACATTGCCTTTCCTTGCCTGGCTTTCCGTTGCTTTACGTTGCCTTGCTTTATGTTGCTTTAGGTTGCCTTGCTTTACTTTGCCTTGCCTTGCCTTGCTTTACGTTGCTTTACGTTGCCTTGCTTTACGTTGCTTTACGTTGCCTTGCTTTACGTTGCCTTACGTTGCCTTGCTTTACGTTGCCTTGACTTGCCTTGCTTTAAGTTGCCTTGACTTGCCTTGCTTTACGTTGCCTTGTTTTACGTTGCTTTACGTTGCCTTGCTTTACGTTGCTTTACGTTGCCTTGCTTTACGTTGCTTTACCTTGCTTTACCTTGTATTACTTTGCCTTGCTTTACGTTGCCTTACGTTGCTTTACGTTGCTTTACGTTGCTTTACTTTGTCTTGCTTTTCGTTGCTTTACCTTGCCTTGCTTTTCGTTGCCTTGCTTTACATTGCCTTGCCTTGCCTTGCTTTACGTTGCCTTGCTTTAGGTTGCTTTACGTTGCCTTGCTTTACGTTGCTTTACGTTGCCTTGCTTTACGTTGCTTTACGTTGCCTTGCTTTACGTTACCTTGCTTTACGTTGCGTTACGTTTCCTTGCTTTACGTTGCCTTGCTTCACGTTGCCTTACGTTGCCTTGCTTTACTTTGCCTTGCCTTGCCTTGCTTTACGTTGCCTTGCCTTGCCTTGATTTACGTTGCTTTACGTTGCCTTGCTTTACGTTGCTTTACGTTGCCTTGCTTTACGTTACCTTGCTTTACGTTGCGTTACGTTGCCTTGCTTTACGTTGCCTTGCTTTACGTTGGTTTACGTTGCCTTGCTTTACGTTGCCTTGCTTCACGTTGCCTTACGTTGCCTTGCTTTACTTTGCCTTGCCTTGCCTTGCTTTACGTTGCCTTGCCTTGCCTTGCTTTACGTTGCTTTACGTTGCCTTGCTTTACGTTGCATTACGTTGTTTACGTTGCCTTGATTTACGTTGCCTTTCCTTGACTTGCTTTACGTTGGTTTACGTTGCCTTGCCTTGCCTTGCTTTACGTTGCTTTACGTTGCCTTGCTTTACGTTGCCTTGCCTTGCCTTGCTTTACGTTGCCTTGACTTGCCTTGCTTTAAGTTGCCTTGACTTGCCTTGCTTTAAGTTGCCTTGCTTTATGTTGCCTTGCCTTGCCTTGCTTTACGTTGCTTTACGTGGCCTTGCTTTACGTTGCTTTACGTTGCCTTGCTTTACGTTGCTTTACTTTTTCTTGTTTAAGTTGCCTTGCTTTACGTTGCTTTACCTTGCCTTGCTTTACGTTGCCTTGCCTTGCTTTACTTTGCTTTACGTTGCCTTGCTTTACGTTGCTTTACGTTGCCTTGCTTTACGTTGCCTTGCCTTGCCTTGCTTTACGTTGCCTTGACTTGCCTTGCTTTAAGTTGCCTTGACTTGCCTTGCATTAAGTTGCCTTGCTTTACGTTGCCTTGCCTTGCCTTGCTTTACGTTGCTTTACGTGGCCTTGCTTTACATTGCTTTACGTTGCTTTACTTTTCCTTGCTTTAAGTTGCCTTGCTTTACGTTGCTTTACGTTGCCTTGCTTTACGTTGCTTTACGTTGCCTTGCTTTACGTTGCCTTGCCTCGCCTTGCTTTACGTTGCCTTGCTTTACGTTGCCTTGCTTTACGTTGCTTTACGTTGCCTTGCTTTACGTTGCCTTGCCTTGCCTTGCTTTACGTTGCTTTACGTTGCCTTGCTTTACGTTGGTTTACGTTGCCTTGCTTTACGTTGCCGTATTTTACGTTGCCTTGTTTTACGTTGCTTTACGTTGCCTTGCTTTACGTTGCCTTCTTTACGTTGCTTTACGTTGCCTTGCCTTGCTTTAAGTTGCTTTACTTTGCCTTGCTTTACGTTGCTTTACGTTGCCTTCCTTTACGTTGCTTTACGTTGCCTTACTTTACGTTGCCTTGTTTTACGTTGCTTTACTTTGCCTTACGTTGCCTTGCTTTACGTTGCCTAGCTTTACGTTGGTTTACGTTGCCTTGCTTTACGTTGCCTTGCTTTACTTAGCTTTACGTTGCCTTACGTTGCCTTGCTTTACATTGCCTTGCTTTACTTTGCTTTACGTTGCCTTGCTTTACGTTGCTTTACGTTGCTTTGCTTTACGTGGCTTTACGTTGTCTTGCTTTTCGTTGCTTTACGTTGCCTTGCTTTTCGTTGCCTTGCTTTACATTGCCTTATGTTGCCTTGCTTTACGTTGCCTTGCTTTACGTTGCTTTACGTTGCCTTGCTTCACGTTGCCTTACGTTGCCTTGCTTTACTTTGCCTTGCCTTGCCTTGCTTTACGTTGCCTTGCTTTACGTTGCCTTGCCTTGCCTTGCTTTACGTTGCCTTGCTTTATGTTGCTTTACGTTGCCTTGCTTTACGTTTCCTTGCCTTGCCTTGCTTTACGTTGCTTTACGTTGCTTTACCTTGCTTTAACTTGCTTTACCTTGCTTTACCTTGCTTTACCTTGTTTTACGTAGCCTTGCTTTACGTTGCTTTACGTTGCCTTGCTTTACGTTGCTTTACCTTGCTTTACCTTGTATTACTTTGCCTTGCTTTACGTTGCCTTACGTTGCTTTACGTTGCTTTACGTTGCTTTACGTTGTCTTGCTTTTCGTTGCTTTACCTTGCCTTGCTTTTCGTTGCCTTGCTTTACATTGCCTTGCCTTGCCTTGCTTGACGTTGCCTTGCTTTAGGTTGCTTTACGTTGCCTTGCTTTACGTTGCTTTACGTTGCATTGCTTTACGTTGCTTTAAGTTGCCTTGCTTTACGTTACCTTGCTTTACGTTACCTTGCTTTACGTTGCGTTACGTTGCCTTGCTTTACGTTGCCTTGCTTTACGTTGGTTTACGTTGCCTTGCTTTACGTTGCCTTGCTTCACGTTGCCTTACGTTGCCTTGCTTTACTTTGCCTTGCCTTGCCTTGCTTTACGTTGCCTTGCCTTGCCTTGATTTACGTTGCTTTACGTTGCCTTGCTTTACGTTGCTTTACGTTGCCTTGCTTTACGTTACCTTGCTTTACGTTGCGTTACGTTGCCTTGCTTTACGTTGCCTTGCTTTACGTTGGTTTACGTTGCCTTGCTTTACGTTGCCTTGCTTCACGTTGCCTTACGTTGCCTTGCTTTACTTTGCCTTGCCTTGCCTTGCTTTACGTTGCCTTGCCTTGCCTTGCTTTACGTTGCTTTACGTTGCCTTGCTTTACGTTGCATTACGTTGTTTACGTTGCCTTGATTTACGTTGCCTTTCCTTGACTTGCTTTACGTTGCTTTACGTTGCCTTGCCTTGCCTTGCTTTACGTTGCTTTACGTTGCCTTGCTTTACGTTGCCTTGCCTTGCCTTGCTTTACGTTGCCTTGACTTGCCTTGCTTTAAGTTGCCTTGACTTGCCTTGCTTTAAGTTGCCTTGCTTTATGTTGCCTTGCCTTGCCTTGCTTTACGTTGCTTTACGTGGCCTTGCTTTACGTTGCTTTACGTTGCCTTGCTTTACGTTGCTTTACTTTTTCTTGTTTAAGTTGCCTTGCTTTACGTTGCTTTACCTTGCCTTGCTTTACGTTGCCTTGCCTTGCTTTACTTTGCTTTACGTTGCCTTGCTTTACGTTGCCTTGCTTTACGTTGCCTTGCCTTGCCTTGCTTTACGTTGCCTTGACTTGCCTTGCTTTAAGTTGCCTTGACTTGCCTTGCTTTAAGTTGCCTTGCTTTACGTTGCCTTGCCTTGCCTTGCTTTACGTTGCTTTACGTGGCCTTGCTTTACATTGCTTTACGTTGCTTTACTTTTCCTTGCTTTAAGTTGCCTTGCTTTACGTTGCTTTACGTTGCCTTGCTTTACGTTGCTTTACGTTGCCTTGCTTTACGTTGCCTTGCCTCGCCTTGCTTTACGTTGCCTTGCTTTACGTTGCCTTGCTTTACGTTGCTTTACGTTGCCTTGCTTTACGTTGCCTTGCCTTGCCTTGCTTTACGTTGCTTTACGTTGCCTTGCTTTACGTTGGTTTACGTTGCCTTGCTTTACGTTGCCGTATTTTACGTTGCCTTGTTTTACGTTGCTTTACGTTGCCTTGCTTTACGTTGCCTTCTTTACGTTGCTTTACGTTGCCTTGCCTTGCTTTAAGTTGCTTTACTTTGCCTTGCTTTACGTTGCTTTACGTTGCCTTCCTTTACGTTGCTTTACGTTGCCTTACTTTACGTTGCCTTGTTTTACGTTGCTTTACTTTGCCTTACGTTGCCTTGCTTTACGTTGCCTAGCTTTACGTTGGTTTACGTTGCCTTGCTTTACGTTGCCTTGCTTTACTTAGCTTTACGTTGCCTTACGTTGCCTTGCTTTACATTGCCTTGCTTTACTTTGCTTTACGTTGCCTTGCTTTACGTTGCTTTACGTTGCTTTGCTTTATGTGGCTTTACGTTGTCTTGCTTTTCGTTGCTTTACGTTGCCTTGCTTTTCGTTGCCTTGCTTTACATTGCCTTATGTTGCCTTGCTTTACGTTGCATTGCTTTACGTTGCCTTGCTTCACGTTGCCTTACGTTGCCTTGCTTTACTTTGCCTTGCCTTGCCTTGCTTTACGTTGCCTTGCTTTACGTTGCCTTGCCTTGCCTTGCTTTACGTTGCCTTGCTTTATGTTGCTTTACGTTGCCTTGCTTTACGTTTCCTTGCCTTGCCTTGCTTTACGTTGCTTTACGTTGCCTTGCTTTACGTTGCCTTGCCTTGGCTTGCTTTACGTTGCTTTACTTTGCCTTGCTTTACGTTGCTTTACGTTGCCTTGCTTTACGTTGCCTTACGTTGCTTAGCTTTACGTTGCCTTAACTTGCCTTGATTTAAGTTGCCTTGTCTTGACTTGCTTTACGTGGCCTTGTTTTACGTTGCTTTACGTTGCCTTGCTTTACGTTGCCTTGCCTTGCTTTACGTTGCTTTACGTTGCCTTGCCTTGTTTACGTTGCTTTACGTTGCTTTACTTTTCCTTGCTTTACGTTGCCTTGTTTTACGTTGCTTTACGTTGCCTTGCTTTACGTTGCCTTGCCTTGCCTTGCTTTACGTTTCCTTGCTTTACGTTGCTTTACGTTGACTTGCTTTACGTTGCCTTGCCTTGCCTTGCTTTACGTTGCTTTACGTTGCCTTGCTTTACGTTGCTTTACCTTGCCTTGCTTTACGTTGCCTTATTTTACGTTGCCTTGCTTTACGTTGCTTTACGTTGCCTTGCTTTACGTTGCCTTGCTTTACGTTACTTTACTTTGCCTTGCCTTGCTTTAAGTTGCTTTACTTTGCCTTGCTTTACGTTGCCTTGTTTTACGTTGCTTTACGTTGCCTTACGTTGCCTTGCCTTACGTTGCCCTGCTTTACGTTGCTTTACGTTGCCTTGATTTACGTTGCCTTGCTTTACTTAGATTTACGTTGCCTTGCCTTGCCTTGCTTTACGTTGCTTTACGTTCCCTTGCTTTACGTTGCCGTGCTTTACTTAGCTTTACGTTGCCTTGCCTTGCCTTGCTTTACATTGCTTTACGTTGCCTTGCTTTACGTTGCTTTACGTTGTCTTGATTTACATTGCCTTTCCTTGCCTGGCTTTCCGTTGCTTTACGTTGCCTTGCTTTATGTTGCTTTAGGTTGCCTTGCTTTACGTTGCCTTGCCTTGCCTTGCTTTACGTTGCTTTACGTTGCCTTGCTTTACGTTGCTTTACGTTGCCTTGCTTTACGTTGCCTTACGTTTCCTTGCTTTACGTTGCCTTGCCTTGCCTTGCTTTACGTTGCTTTACGTTGCCTTGCTTTACGTTGCTTTACGTTGCCTTGCTTTACGTTGCCTTACGTTTCCTTGCTTTACGTTGCCTTGACTTGCCTTGCTTTAAGTTGCCTTGACTTGCCTTGCTTTACGTTGCCTTGTTTTACGTTGCTTTACGTTGCCTTGCTTTACGTTGCCTTGCCTTGCCTTGCTTTATGTTGCTTTACGTTGCCTTGCTTTACGTTGCTTTACGTTGCCTTGCTTTACGTTGCATTACGTTGCCTTGCTTTACGTTGCCTTGACTTGCCTTGCTTTACGTTGCATTGCTTTACGTTGCTTTACATTGCCTTGCTTTACGTTGCTTTACGTTGCCTTGCTTTACGTTGCCTTGCCTTGCCTTGCTTTACGTTGCTTTACGTTGCCTTGATTTACGTTGCTTTACGTTGCCTTGCTTTACGTTGCATTGCCTTGCCTTGCTTTACGTTGCTTTACTTTGCCTTACTTTATGTTGATTTACGTTGTCTTGCTTTACGTTGCCTTATTTTACGTTGATTTACGTTGCCTTGCTTTACGTTGCTTTACGTTGCCTTGCTTTACGTTGCCTTGCTTTACGTTGCCTTGCCTTGCTTTACGTTGCTTTACTTTGCCTTGCTTTACATTGCTTTACATTGCCTTCCTTTACGTTGCTTTACGTTACCTTACTTTACGTTGCCTTGTTTTACGTTGATTTACGTTGCCTTGCTTTACGTTGCTTTACGTTGCCTTGCTTTACGTTGCCTTGCTTTACGTTGCTTTACGTTGCCTTGCCTTGCTTTACGTTGCTTTACTTTGCCTTGCATTACATTGCTTTACATTGCCTTCCTTTACGTTGCTTTACGTTGCCTTACTTTACGTTGCCTTGTTTTACGTTGCTTTACGTTGCCTTACGTTGCCTTGCTTTACGTTGCCTTGCTTTACGTTGCTTTAATTTGCCTTGCTTTACGTTGCCTGGCTTTACTTAGCTTTACGTTGCCTTATGTTGCCTTGCTTTACATTGCCTTGCTTTACTTTGCTTTACGTTGCCTTGCTTTACATTGCTTTATGTTGCCTTGCTTTACGTTGCTTTACGTTGCCTTGCTTTAGGTTGCTTTACGTTGCTTTACCTTGCTTTACCTTGATATACGTTGCCTTGCTTAACGTTGCTTTACTTTGACTTGTTTTACGTTGCTTTACCTTGGTTTACCTTGCTTTACCTTGTTTTACTTCCCTTGCTTTACGTTGCTTTACGTTGCCTTGCTTTACTTTGCTTTACATTGCTTTACCTTGCTTTACATTGTTTTACTGTGCCTTGCTTTACTTTGCTTTACATTTCTTTACCTTGTTTTAAGTTTCCTTGCTTTACGTTGCTTTACGTTGCTTTACCTTGCTTTACATTGTTTTACGTTGCCTTGATTTACGTTGCCTTGCTTTACGTTGCTTTACCTTGCATTACCTTGTTTTACGTTGCCTTCATTTACGTTGCTTTACCTTGCATTACCTTGTTTTACGTTGCCTTGCTTTATGTTGCTTTACCTTGCTTTACCTTGTTTTACGTTGCCTTGCTTTACATTGCTTTACGTTGCCTTGCTTTACGTTGCTTTACCTTGCTTTACCTTGCCTTACTGTAGGTTGCCTTGCTTTCCGTTGCTTTACGTTGCCTTGATTTATGTTGCTTTACGTTGCCTTGCTTTACCTTGCTTTACCTTGTGTTACGTTGCCTTGCTTTACGTTACTTTACGTTTCCTTGCTTTAAGTTGCTTTACATTGCTTTACCTTGCTTTAACTTGCTTTACCTTGCTTTACCTTGCTTTACCTTGTTTTACGTAGCCTTGCTTTACGTTGCTTTACGTTGCCTTGCTTTACGTTGCTTTACCTTGCTTTACCTTGTTTTACTTTGCCTTGCTTTACGTTGCCTTACGTTGCTTTACGTTGCTTTACGTTGTCTTGCTTTTCGTTGCTTTACCTTGCCTTGCTTTTCGTTGCCTTGCTTTACATTGCCTTGCCTTGCCTTGCTTTACGTTGCCTTGCTTTAGGTTGCTTTACGTTGCCTTGCTTTACGTTGCTTTACGTTGCCTTGCTTTACGTTGCTTTACGTTGCCTTGCTTTACGTTACCTTGCTTTACGTTGCGTTACGTTGCCTTGCTTTACGTTGCCTTGCTTTACGTTGGTTTACGTTGCCTTGCTTCACGTTGCCTTACGTTGCCTTGCTTTACTTTGCCTTGCCTTGCCTTGCTTTACGTTGCCTTGACTTGCCTTGCTTTACGTTGCTTTACGTTGCCTTGATTTACGTTGCCTTGCTTTACTTAGATTTACGTTGCCTTGCCTTGCCTTGCTTTACGTTGCTTTACGTTGCCTTGCTTTACGTTGCCGTGCTTTACTTAGCTTTACGTTGCCTTGCCTTGCCTTGCTTTACATTGCTTTACGTTGCCTTGCTTTACGTTGCTTTACGTTGTCTTGATTTACATTGCCTTTCCTTGCCTGGCTTTCCGTTGCTTTACGTTGCCTTGCTTTATGTTGCTTTAGGTTTCCTTGCTTTACGTTGCCTTGCCTTGCCTTGCTTTACGTTGCTTTACGTTGCCTTGCTTTACGTTGCTTTACGTTGCCTTGCTTTACGTTGCCTTACGTTGCCTTGCTTTACGTTGCCTTGACTTGCCTTGCTTTAAGTTACCTTGACTTGCCTTGCTTTACGTTGCCTTGTTTTACGTTGCTTTACGTTGCCTTGCTTTACGTTTCCTTGCCTTGCCTTGCTTTATGTTGGTTTACGTTGCCTTGCTTTACGTTGCTTTACGTTGCCTTGCTTTACGTTGCCTTACGTTGCCTTGCTTTACGTTGCCTTGACTTGCCTTGCTTTAAGTTGCCTTGACTTGCCTTGCTTTACGTTGCCTTGCTTTACGTTGCTTTACGTTGCCTTGCTTTACGTTGCTTTACGTTGCCTTGCTTTACGTTGCCTTGCCTTGCCTTGCTTTACGTTGCTTTACGTTGCCTTGATTTACGTTGCTTTACGTTGCCTTGCTTTACGTTGCCTTGCTTTATGTTGCTTTACCTTGCTTTACCTTGTTTTACGTTGCCTTGCTTTACATTGCTTTACGTTGCCTTGCTTTACGTTGCTTTACCTTGCTTTACCTTGCCTTACTGTAGGTTGCCTTGCTTTCCGTTGCTTTACGTTGCCTTGATTTATGTTGCTTTACGTTGCCTTGCTTTACCTTGCTTTACCTTGTGTTACGTTGCCTTGCTTTACGTTACTTTACGTTTCCTTGCTTTAAGTTGCTTTACATTGCTTTACCTTGCTTTAACTTGCTTTACCTTGCTTTACCTTGCTTTACCTTGTTTTACGTAGCCTTGCTTTACGTTGCTTTACGTTGCCTTGCTTTACGTTGCTTTACCTTGCTTTACCTTGTTTTACTTTGCCTTGCTTTACGTTGCCTTACGTTGCTTTACGTTGCTTTACGTTGTCTTGCTTTTCGTTGCTTTACCTTGCCTTGCTTTTCGTTGCCTTGCTTTACATTGCCTTGCCTTGCCTTGCTTTACGTTGCCTTGCTTTAGGTTGCTTTACGTTGCCTTGCTTTACGTTGCTTTACGTTGCCTTGCTTTACGTTGCTTTACATTGCCTTGCTTTACGTTACCTTGCTTTACGTTGCGTTACGTTGCCTTGCTTTACGTTGCCTTGCTTTACGTTGGTTTACGTTGCCTTGCTTTACGTTGCCTTGCTTCACGTTGCCTTACGTTGCCTTGCTTTACTTTGCCTTGCCTTGCCTTGCTTTACGTTGCCTTGACTTGCCTTGCTTTACGTTGCTTTACGTTGCCTTGATTTACGTTGCCTTGCTTTACTTAGATTTACGTTGCCTTGCCTTGCCTTGCTTTACGTTGCTTTACGTTGCCTTGCTTTACGTTGCCGTGCTTTACTTAGCTTTACGTTGCCTTGCCTTGCCTTGCTTTACATTGCTTTACGTTGCCTTGCTTTACGTTGCTTTACGTTGTCTTGATTTACATTGCCTTTCCTTGCCTGGCTTTCCGTTGCTTTACGTTGCCTTGCTTTATGTTGCTTTAGGTTTCCTTGCTTTACGTTGCCTTGCCTTGCCTTGCTTTACGTTGCTTTACGTTGCCTTGCTTTACGTTGCTTTACGTTGCCTTGCTTTACGTTGCCTTACGTTGCCTTGCTTTACGTTGCCTTGACTTGCCTTGCTTTAAGTTACCTTGACTTGCCTTGCTTTACGTTGCCTTGTTTTACGTTGCTTTACGTTGCCTTGCTTTACGTTTCCTTGCCTTGCCTTGCTTTATGTTGGTTTACGTTGCCTTGCTTTACGTTGCTTTACGTTGCCTTGCTTTACGTTGCCTTACGTTGCCTTGCTTTACGTTGCCTTGACTTGCCTTGCTTTAAGTTGCCTTGACTTGCCTTGCTTTACGTTGCCTTGCTTTACGTTGCTTTACGTTGCCTTGCTTTACGTTGCTTTACGTTGCCTTGCTTTACGTTGCCTTGCCTTGCCTTGCTTTACGTTGCTTTACGTTGCCTTGATTTACGTTGCTTTACGTTGCCTTGCTTTACGTTGCCTTGCCTTGCCTTGCTTTACGTTGCTTTACTTTGCCTTGCTTTATGTTGATTTACGTTGCCTTGCTTTACGTTGCCTTTTTTTACGTTGCCTTGCTTTACGTTGATTTACTTTGCCTTGCTTTACGTTGCTTTACGTTGCCTTGCTTTACGTTGCCTTGGTTTACGTTGCCTTGCCTTGCTTTACGTTGCTTTACTTTGCCTTGCTTTACATTGCTTTACATTGCCTTCCTTTACGTTGCTTTACGTTACCTTACTTTACGTTGCCTTGCTTTACGTTGCTTTACGTTGCCTTGCCTTGCTTTACGTTGCTTTACTTTGCCTTGCATTACATTGCTTTACATTGCCTTCCTTTACGTTGCTTTACGTTGCCTTACTTTACGTTGCCTTGTTTTACGTTGCTTTACGTTGCCTTACGTTGCCTTGCTTTACGTTTCCTTGCTTTACGTTGCTTTAATTTGCCTTGCTTTACGTTGCCTGGCTTTACTTAGCTTTACGTTGCCTTATGTTGCCTTGCTTTACATTGCCTTGCTTTACTTTGCTTTACGTTGCCTTGCTTTACGTTGCTTTACGTTGCCTTGCTTTAGGTTGCTTTAGGTTGCTTTACCTTGCTTTACCTTGATTTACGTTGCCTTGCTTAACGTTGCTTTACGTTGACTTGTTTTACGTTGCTTTACCTTGGTTTACCTTGCTTTACCTTGTTTTACTTCCCTTACTTTACGTTGCTTTACGTTGCCTTGCTTTACTTTGCTTTACATTGCTTTACCTTGCTTTACATTGTTTTACTGTGCCTTGCTTTACTTTGCTTTATATTTCTTTACCTTGTTTTAAGTTTCCTTGCTTTACGTTGCTTTACGCTGCCTTGCTTTACGTTGCTTTACGTTGCTTTACCTTGCTTTAAATTGTTTTACGTTGCCTTGCTTTACGTTGCCTTACTTTACGTTGCTTTACCTTGCATTACCTTGTTTTACGTTGCCTTGCTTTACGTTGCTTTACCTTGCATTACCTTGTTTTACGTTGCCTTGCTTTATGTTGCTTTACCTTGCTTTACCTTGTTTTACGTTGCCTTGCTTTACATTGCTTTACGTTGCCTTGCTTTACGTTGCTTTACCTTGCTTTACCTTGCCTTACTGTAGGTTGCCTTGCTTTACGTTGCTTTACGTTGCCTTGATTTATGTTGCTTTACGTTGCCTTGCTTTACCTTGCTTTACCTTGTGTTACGTTGCCTTGCTTTACGTTACTTTACGTTTCCTTGCTTTAAGTTGCTTTACATTGCTTTACCTTTCTTTAACTTGCTTTACCTTGCTTTACCTTGCTTTACCTTGTTTTACGTAGCCTTGCTTTACGTTGCTTTACGTTGCCTTGCTTTACGTTGCTTTACCTTGCTTTACCTTGTTTTACTTTGCCTTGCTTTACGTTGCCTTACGTTGCTTTACGTTGCTTTACGTTGCTTTACGTTGCTTTACGTTGCCTTGCTTTACGTTGCCGTGCTTTACTTAGCTTTACGTTGCCTTGCCTTGCCTTGCTTTACGTTGCTTTACGTTGCCTTGCTTTACGTTGCTTTACGTTGCCTTGCTTTATGTTGCTTTAGGTTGCCTTGCTTTACGTTGCCTTGCCTTGCCTTGCTTTACGTTGCTTTACGTTGCCTTGCTTTACGTTGCTTTACGTTGCCTTGCTTTACGTTGCCTTACGTTTCCTTGCTTTACGTTGCCTTGACTTGCCTTGCTTTAAGTTGCCTTGACTTGCCTTGCTTTACGTTGCCTTGTTTTACGTTGCTTTACGTTGCCTTGCTTTACGTTGCCTTGCCTTGCCTTGCTTTATGTTGCTTTACGTTGCCTTGCTTTACGTTGCTTTACGTTGCCTTGCTTTACGTTGCATTACGTTGCCTTGCTTTACGTTGCCTTGACTTGCCTTGCTTTACGTTGCCTTGCTTTACGTTGCTTTACGTTGCCTTGCTTTACGTTGCTTTACGTTGCCTTGCTTTACGTTGCCTTGCCTTGCCTTGCTTTACGTTGCTTTACGTTGCCTTGATTTACGTTGCTTTACGTTGCCTTGCTTTACGTTGCATTGCCTTGCCTTGCTTTACGTTGCTTTACTTTGCCTTGCTTTATGTTGATTTACGTAGTCTTGCTTTACGTTGCCTTATTTTACGTTGATTTACGTTGCCTTGCTTTACGTTGCTTTACGTTGCCTTGCTTTACGTTGCCTTGCTTTACGTTGCCTTGCCTTGCTTTACGTTGCTTTACTTTGCCTTGCTTTACATTGCTTTACATTGCCTTCCTTTACGTTGCTTTACGTTACCTTACTTTACGTTGCCTTGTTTTACGTTGATTTACGTTGCCTTGCTTTACGTTGCTTTACGTTGCCTTGCTTTACGTTGCCTTGCTTTACGTTGCTTTACGTTGCCTTGCCTTGCTTTACGTTGCTTTACTTTGCCTTGCATTACATTGCTTTACATTGCCTTCCTTTACGTTGCTTTACGTTGCCTTACTTTACGTTGCCTTGTTTTACGTTGCTTTACGTTGCCTTACGTTGCCTTGCTTTACGTTGCCTTGCTTTACGTTGCTTTAATTTGCCTTGCTTTACATTGCCTGGCTTTACTTAGCTTTACGTTGCCTTATGTTGCCTTGCTTTACATTGCCTTGCTTTACTTTGCTTTACGTTGCCTTGCTTTACATTGCTTTATGTTGCCTTGCTTTACGTTGCTTTACGTTGCCTTGCTTTAGGTTGCTTTACGTTGCTTTACCTTGCTTTACCTTGATATACGTTGCCTTGCTTAACGTTGCTTTACTTTGACTTGTTTTACGTTGCTTTACCTTGGTTTACCTTGCTTTACCTTGTTTTACTTCCCTTGCTTTACGTTGCTTTACGTTGCCTTGCTTTACTTTGCTTTACATTGCTTTACCTTGCTTTACATTGTTTTACTGTGCCTTGCTTTACTTTGCTTTACATTTCTTTACCTTGTTTTAAGTTTCCTTGCTTTACGTTGCTTTACGTTGCTTTACCTTGCTTTACATTGTTTTACGTTGCCTTGATTTACGTTGCCTTGCTTTACGTTGCTTTACCTTGCATTACCTTGTTTTACGTTGCCTTGATTTACGTTGCTTTACCTTGCATTACCTTGTTTTACGTTGCCTTGCTTTACGTTGCTTTACCTTGCATTACCTTGTTTTACGTTGCCTTGCTTTATGTTGCTTTACCTTGCTTTACCTTGTTTTACGTTGCCTTGCTTTACATTGCTTTACGTTGCCTTGCTTTACGTTGCTTTACCTTGCTTTAACTTGCCTTACTGTAGGTTGCCTTGCTTTCCGTTGCTTTACGTTGCCTTGATTTATGTTGCTTTACGTTGCCTTGCTTTACCTTGCTTTACCTTGTGTTACGTTGCCTTGCTTTACGTTACTTTACGTTTCCTTGCTTTAAGTTGCTTTACATTGCTTTACCTTGCTTTAACTTGCTTTACCTTGCTTTACCTTGCTTTACCTTGTTTTACGTAGCCTTGCTTTACGTTGCTTTACGTTGCCTTGCTTTACGTTGCTTTACCTTGCTTTACCTTGTTTTACTTTGCCTTGCTTTACGTTGCCTTACGTTGCTTTACGTTGCCTTGCTTTACGTTTCCTACCTTGCCTTGCTTTATGTTGGTTTACGTTGCCTTGCTTTACGTTGCTTTACGTTGCCTTGCTTTACGTTGCCTTACGTTGCCTTGCTTTACGTTGCCTTGCCTTGCCTTGCTTTATGTTGCTTTACGTTGCCTTGCTTCACGTTGCTTTACGTTGCCTTGCTTTACGTTGCATTACGTTGCCTTGCTTTACGTTGCCTTGACTTGCCTTGCTTTACGTTGCCTTGCTTTACGTTGCTTTACGTTGCCTTGCTTTACGTTGCTTTACGTTGCCTTGCTTTACGTTGCCTTGCCTTGCCTTGCTTTACGTTGCTTTACGTTGCCTTGATTTACGTTGCTTTACGTTGCCTTGCTTTACGTTGCATTGCCTTGCCTTGCTTTACGTTGCTTTACTTTGCCTTGCTTTATGTTGATTTACGTAGTCTTGCTTTACGTTGCCTTATTTTACGTTGATTTACGTTGCCTTGCTTTACGTTGCTTTACGTTGCCTTGCTTTACGTTGCCTTGCTTTACGTTGCCTTGCCTTGCTTTACGTTGCTTTACTTTGCCTTGCTTTACATTGCTTTACATTGCCTTCCTTTACGTTGCTTTACGTTACCTTACTTTACGTTGCCTTGTTTTACGTTGATTTACGTTGCCTTGCTGTACGTTGCTTTACGTTGCCTTGCTTTACGTTGCCTTGCTTTACGTTGCTTTACGTTGCCTTGCCTTGCTTTACGTTGCTTTACTTTGCCTTGCATTACATTGCTTTACATTGCCTTCCTTTACGTTGCTTTACGTTGCCTTACTTTACGTTGCCTTGTTTTACGTTGCTTTACGTTGCCTTACGTTGCCTTGCTTTACGTTGCCTTGCTTTACGTTGCTTTAATTTGCCTTGCTTTACATTGCCTGGCTTTACTTAGCTTTACGTTGCCTTATGTTGCCTTGCTTTACATTGCCTTGCTTTACTTTGCTTTACGTTGCCTTGCTTTACATTGCTTTATGTTGCCTTGCTTTACGTTGCTTTACGTTGCCTTGCTTTAGGTTGCTTTACGTTGCTTTACCTTGCTTTACCTTGATATACGTTGCCTTGCTTAACGTTGCTTTACTTTGACTTGTTTTACGTTGCTTTACCTTGGTTTACCTTGCTTTACCTTGTTTTACTTCCCTTGCTTTACGTTGCTTTACGTTGCCTTGCTTTACTTTGCTTTACATTGCTTTACCTTGCTTTACATTGTTTTACTGTGCCTTGCTTTACTTTGCTTTACATTTCTTTACCTTGTTTTAAGTTTCCTTGCTTTACGTTGCTTTACGTTGCTTTACCTTGCTTTACATTGTTTTACGTTGCCTTGATTTACGTTGCCTTGCTTTACGTTGCTTTACCTTGCATTACCTTGTTTTACGTTGCCTTGATTTACGTTGCTTTACCTTGCATTACCTTGTTTTACGTTGCCTTGCTTTACGTTGCTTTACCTTGCATTACCTTGTTTTACGTTGCCTTGCTTTATGTTGCTTTACCTTGCTTTACCTTGTTTTACGTTGCCTTGCTTTACATTGCTTTACGTTGCCTTGCTTTACGTTGCTTTACCTTGCTTTAACTTGCCTTACTGTAGGTTGCCTTGCTTTCCGTTGCTTTACGTTGCCTTGCTTTACCTTGCTTTACCTTGTGTTACGTTGCCTTGCTTTACGTTACTTTACGTTTCCTTGCTTTAAGTTGCTTTACATTGCTTTACCTTGCTTTAACTTGCTTTACCTTGCTTTACCTTGCTTTACCTTGTTTTACGTAGCCTTGCTTTACGTTGCTTTACGTTGCCTTGCTTTACGTTGCTTTACCTTGCTTTACCTTGTTTTACTTTGCCTTGCTTTACGTTGCCTTACGTTGCTTTACGTTGCTTTACGTTGTCTTGCTTTTCGTTGCTTTACCTTGCCTTGCTTTTCGTTGCCTTGCTTTACATTGCCTTGCCTTGCCTTGCTTTACGTTGCCTTGCTTTAGGTTGCTTTACGTTGCCTTGCTTTACGTTGCTTTACGTTGCCTTGCTTTACGTTGCTTTACGTTGCCTTGCTTTACGTTACCTTGCTTTACGTTGCGTTACGTTGCCTTGCTTTACGTTGCCTTGCTTTACGTTGGTTTACGTTGCCTTGCTTTACGTTGCCTTGCTTCACGTTGCCTTACGTTGCCTTGCTTTACTTTGCCTTGCCTTGCCTTGCTTTACGTTGCCTTGCCTTGCCTTGCTTTACGTTGCTTTACGTTGCCTTGGTTTACGTTGCATTACGTTGCTTTACGTTGCCTTGATTTACGTTGCCTTTCCTTGACTTGCTTTACGTTGCTTTACGTTGCCTTGCTTTACGTTGCCTTTCCTTTCCTTGCTTTACGTTGCTTTACGTTGCCTTGCCTTGCCTTGCTTTACGTTGCCTTGACTTGCCTTGCTTTAAGTTGCCTTGACTTGCCTTGCTTTACGTTGCTTTACGTGGCCTTGCTTTACGTTGCTTTACGTTGCCTTGCTTTACGTTGCTTTACTTTTCCTTGTTTAAGTTGCCTTGCTTTACGTTGCTTTACCTTGCCTTGCTTTACGTTGCCTTGCCGTGCTTTACTTTGCTTTACGTTGCCTTGCTTTACGTTGCTTTACGTTGCCTTGCTTTACGTTGCCTTGCCTTGCCTTGCTTTACGTTGCCTTGACTTGCCTTGCTTTAAGTTGCCTTGACTTGCCTTGCTTTAAGTTGCCTTGCTTTACGTTGCCTTGCCTTGCCTTGCTTTACGTTGCTTTACGTGGCCTTGCTTTACATTGCTTTACGTTGCTTTACTTTTCCTTGCTTTAAGTTGCCTTGCTTTACGTTGCTTTACGTTGCCTTGCTTTACGTTGCTTTACGTTGCCTTGCTTTACGTTGCCTTGCCTCGCCTTGCTTTACGTTGCCTTGCTTTACGTTGCCTTGCTTTACGTTGCTTTACGTTGCCTTGCTTTACGTTGCCTTGCCTTGCCTTGGTTTACGTTGCTTTACGTTGCCTTGCTTTACGTTGATTTACGTTGCCTTGCTTTACGTTGCCGTATTTTACGTTGCCTTGTTTTACGTTGCTTTACGTTGCCTTGCTTTACGTTGCCTTCTTTACGTTGCTTTACGTTGCCTTCCTTTACGTTGCTTTACGTTGCCTTACTTTACGTTTCCTTGTTTTACGTTGCTTTACTTTGCCTTACGTTGCCTTGCTTTACGTTGCCTAGCTTTATGTTGGTTTACGTTGCCTTGCTTTACGTTGCCTTGCTTTACGTTGCCTTGCTTTACTTAGCTTTACGTTGCCTTACGTTGCCTTGCTTTACATTGCCTTGCTTTACTTTGCTTTACGTTGCCTTGCTTTACGTTGCTTTACGTTGCCTTGCTTTACGTTGCCTTGTTTATGTTGCCTTGCTTTACGTTGCTTTAAATTGTCTTGCTTTACGTTGCCTTGCTTTACGTTGCCTTGCCTTGCCTTGCTTTACGTTATTTTACTTTGCCTTGCTTTACGTTGCCTTGCCTTTCCTGGCTTTACTTTGCTTTACGTTGCCTTGCTTTACGTTGCTTTACGTACCTTGATTTACGTTGCTTTACATTGCCTTGCTTTACGTTTATTTACGTTGCCTTGCTTTAAGTTACCTTGCCTTGCCTTGATTTCCGTTGCTTTACGTTGACTTGCTTTATGTTGCTTTACGTTGCCTTGGTTTACGTTGCCTTGCCTTGCCTTGCTTTACGTTGCTTTACGTTGCCTTGCTTTACGTTGCTTTACGTTGCCTTGCTTTACGTTACCTTGCCTTGCCTTCCTTTAATTTGCTTTACGTTGCATTCCTTTACGTTGCTTTACGTTGTCTTGCTTTACTTTGTCTTGCCTTGCCTTGATTTACTTTGCTTTACGTTGCCTTGCTTTACTTTGCTTTACATTGCTTTACGTTGCCATTGTTTAACGTTGCCTTACCTTGCCTTGCTTTACGATGCTTTTCGTTGCCTTGCTTTACGTTGCTTTATGTTGCCTTGCTTTACGTTGCCTTTCCTTGCCTTGCTTTACATTGCTTTACGTTGCCTTGGTTTATGTTGCTTTACGTTGCCTTGCTTTACGTTGCCTTGCCTTGCCTTGCTTTTCGTTGCTTTACGTTGCCTCGCTTTACGTTGCTTTACGTTACCTTGCTTTACGTTGCTTTACGTTGCCTTGCTTTACGTTGCCTTGCCTTTCCTTGCTTTTCGTTGCTTTACGTTGCCTCGCTTTACGTTGCTTTACGTTACCTTGCTTTATGTTGCCTTACGTTGCCTTGCTTTACGTTGCCTTGCTTTACGTTGCTTTACGTTGCCTTGCTTCACGTTGCCTTACGTTGCCTTACTTTAATTTGCCTTGCCTTGCCTTGCTTTACGTTGCCTTGCCTTGCCTTGCTTTACGTTGCTTTACGTTGCCTTGCTTTACGTTGCATTACGTTGCTTTACGTTGCCTTGATTTATGTTGCTTTTCGTTGCCTTGCTTTACGTTGCCTTGCCTTGACTTGCTTTACGTTGCTTTACATTGCCTTGCTTTACGTTTCCTTGCCTTGCCTTGCTTTACGTTGCTTTACGTTGCCTGGCTTTACGTTGCCTTGCATTGCCTTGCTTTACGTTTCCTTGACTTGCCTTGCTTTAAGTTGCCTTAACTTGCCTTGCTTTAAGTTGCCTTGCTTTACGTTGCCTTGCCTTGCCTTGCTTTACGTTGCTTTACGTGGCCTTGCTTTACGTTTCTTTACGTTGTCTTGCTTTACGTTGCTTTACTTTTCCTTGCTTTAAGATGCCTTGCTTTACGTTGCTTTACCTTGCCTTGCTTTACGTTGCCTTGCCTTGCTTTACTTTGCTTTACGTTGCCTTGCTTTACGTTGCTTTACGTTGTCTTGATTTACGTTGCCTTGCCTTGCCTTGATTTACGTTGCTTTACGTTGCCTTGCTTTACTTTGCCTTGCCTTTCCTTGCTTTACGTTGCCTTGACTTCCCTTGCTTTAAGTTGCCTTGACTTGCCTTGCTTTAAGTTGCCTTGCTTTACGTTGCCTTGCCTTGCCTTGCTTTACGTTGCGTTACGTGGCCTTGCTTTACGTTGCTTTACGTTGCCTTGCTTTACGTTGCTTTACTTTTCCTTGCTTTAAGTTGCCTTGCTTTACGTTGCTTTTCGTTGCCTTGCTTTACGTTGCTTTACGTTGCCTTGCTTTACGTTGCCTTGCTTTACGTTGCTTTACGTTGCCTTGCTTTACGTTGCCTTGCCTTGCCTTGCTTTACGTTGCTTTACGTTGCCTTGCTTTACGTTGATTTACGTTGCCTTGCTTTACGTTGCCTTATTTTACATTGCCTTGTTTTATGTTGCTTTACGTTGCCTTCCTTTACGTTGCTTTACGTTGCCTTACTTTACGTTGCCTTGTTTTACGTTGCTTTACTTTGCCTTACGTTGCCTTGCTTTACGTTGCCTTGCTTTACGTTGCCTTGCTTTACGTTGCCTTGCTTTACTTAGCTTTACGTTGCCTTACGTTGCCTTGCTTTACATTGCCTTGCTTTACTTTGCTTTACGTTGTTTTGCTTTACGTTGCTTTACGTTGCCTTGCTTTACGTTGCCTTGTTTATGTTGCCTTGCTTTACGTTGCTTTAAGTTGTCTTGCTTTACGTTGCCTTGCCTTGCCTTGCTTTACGTTATTTTACTTTGCCTTGCTTTACGTTGCCTTGCCTTGCCTTGTTTTCCGTTCCCTTACGTTGCCTTCCTTTATGTTGCTTTACATTGCCTTGTTTTACGTTGCCTTGCCTTACGTTGCCTTGCCTTGCCTTGCTTTACGTTATTTTACTTTGCCTTGCTTTACGTTGCCTTGCCTTGCCTGGCTTTACTTTGCTTTACGTTGCCTTGCTTTACGTTGCTTTACGTACCTTGATTTACGTTGCTTTACGTACCTTGCTTTACATTGCTTTACGTTGCCTTGCTTTACGTTGATTTACGTTGCCTTGCTTTACGTTGCCTTGCCTTGCCTTGCTTTCCGTTGCTTTACGTTGCCTTGGTTTACGTTGCCTTGCCTTGCCTGGCTTTACGTTGCTTTACGTTGCGTTGCTTTACGTTGCCTTGCTTTACGTTACCTTGCCTTGCTTTAATTTGCTTTACGTTGCCTTCCTTTACGTTGCTTTACATTGCTTTACGTTGCCATTTTTTAACGTTGCCTTACCTTGCCTTGCTTTACGTTGCTTTTCGTTGCCTTGCTTTACGTTGCTTTATGTTGCCTTGGTTTATGTTGCTTTACGTCGCCTTGCTTTACGTTGCCTTGCCTTGCCTTGCTTTTCGTTGCTTTACGTTGCCTCGCTTTACGTTGCTTTACGTTACCTTGCTTTACGTTGCTTTACGTTGCCTTGCTTTACGTTGCCTTCCCTTGCCTTGATTTAAGTTGCTGTACGTTGCCTTGCTTTACCTTGCCTTACTTTTGGTTGCCTTGCTTTACGTTGCCTTGCTTTACGTTGGCTTGCTTTACGTTGCTTTATCTTGCCTTGCTTTACGGTGCCTTGCTTTACGTTGCTTTACGTTGCCTTACGTTGCCTTTCTTTACGTTGCCTTGCTTTACGCTGCTTTATGTTGCCTTGCTTTACGTTGCCTTTCCTTGCCTTGCTTTACGTTGCTTTACGTTGCATTGCTTTACGTTGCTTTACGACGCCTTGCTCTACGTTGCCTTGGCTTGCCTTGCTTTACGTTGCCTTGTCTTGCTTTATGTTGCTTTACGTTGCCTAGGTTTACGTTGCTTTATGTTGCCTTGCTTTACGTTTCCTTGCCTTGCCTTCCTTTACGTTGCTTTACGTTGCCTTGCTTTACGTTGCTTTACGTTGCCTTACTTTATGTTGCCTTATTTTACGTTGCTTTACGTTGTCTTCCTTTACGATGCTTTATGTTGCCTTGCTTTACGATGCCTTGCTTTACGTTTCCTTGCTTTACGTTGCTTTACTTTCCCTTACGTTGCCTTGCCTTTCTTTATGTTGCTTTAAGTAGCCTTGCTTTACGTTGATTTACGTTGCCTTGCTTTACGTTGCCTTGCTTTACGTTGCCTTGCTTTACGTTGCCTTGCTTTACCTTGCTTTACGTTGCCTTGCATTACGTTACTTTAAGTTGCCTTGCTTTACCTTGCCTTGTTTACTTTGCCTTACATTGCCTTGCTTTACGTTGCCTTGCTTTACGTTGCCTTGCTTTACGTTGTTTTACGTTGCTTGCTTTACGTTGACTTACGTTGCCTTACTTTACGTTGCATTTCTTTACGTTGCTTTACGTTGCCTTGCTTTACGTTGCTTTACATTGCCTTACGTTTCCTTGCTTTAAGTTGCCTTTCTTTACGTTGCTTTACGTTGCCTTGATTTGCGTTGCCTTGCTTTCCGTTGCTTTACGTTGCCTTGCTTTACGTTGCCTTGCTTTACGTTGCTTTACGTTGCCTTACGTTGCCTTGCTTGACGTTGCCTTGCTTTACGTTGCTTTACGTTTCCTTGCTTTACGTTATTTTAAGTTGCCTTGCTTTACGTTGCTTTACGTTTCCTTGCTTTACGTTGCCTTGCTTTACGTTACTTTAAGTTGCCTTGCTTTACCTTGCCTTGCTTTACTTTGCCTTACATTTCCTTGCTTTACGTGGCCTTGCTTTACCTTGCTTTACGTAGCCTTGCTTTGCGTTGTTTTACGTTGCCTTGCTTTACGTTGCCTTACGTTGCCTTGCTTTACGTTGCCTTGCTTTACATTGCTTTACGTTGCCTTTCTTTACGTTGCTTGACGTTGCCTAACGTTGCCTTACTTTACGTTGCCTTGCTTTGCGTTGATTTACGTTGCCTTGCTTTACGTTGCCTTACGTTGCCTTGCTTTACGTTGCTTTACTTTGCCTTGCTTTACGTTTCCTTGCTTTACGTTACCTTACTTTACGTTGCTTTACGTTTCCTTTCTTTATGTTGCCTTACTTTACGTTGCCTTACGTTTCCTTGCTTTACGTTGCCTTGCTTTAACTTGCTTTACGTTGCCTCTCTTTACGTTGCTTTACGTTGCCTTGCTTTACGTTGCCTTGCTTTACGTTGCCCTGCTTTACGTTGCCTTGCTTTACGTTGCTTTACGTTGCCTTGCTTTAAGTTGCCTTACTTTACGTTGCTTTACGTTGCCTCCTTTACGTTGCCTTGGTTTACATTGCTTTACGTTGCCTTACGTTGCCTGGCTTTAAGTTGCCTTGCTTTACGTTGCCTTATGTTGCCTTGCTTTACGTTGCCTTGCTTTACGTTACCTTGCTTTACGTTGCTTTACGTTGCCTTGCTTTACGTTGCTTTACGTTGCCTTGCTTTAAGTTACCTTTCCTTGCCTTGCTTTAAGTTGCTTTACTTTGCCTTGCTTTATGTTGCTTTACGTTGCCTTGCTTTACGTTGCCTTGCCTTGCCTTGCTTTACGTTGTTTTACGTTGCCTTGATTTACGTTGACTTTCCTTGCCTTGCTTTACGTTGCTTTACGTTGCCTTGCTTTACGTTGCTTTACGTTGCCTTGCTTTACGTTGCTTTACCTTGCCTTGCTTTACATTGCTTTACGTTGCCTTGGTTTATGTTGCTTTACGTTGCCTTGCTTTACGTTGCCTTGCCTTGCCTTGCTTTTCGTTGCTTTACGTTGCCTCTCTTTACGTTGCTTTACGTTACCTTGCTTTACGTTGCTTTACGTTGCCTTGCATTAAGTTGCCTTGCCTTTCCTTGATTTAAGTTGCTGTACGTTTCCTTGCTTTACCTTGCCTTACTTTTGGTTGCCTTGCTTTACGTTGCCTTGCTTTACGTTGCCTTGCTTTACGTTGCCTTGCTTTACGTTGCCTTACGTTGCCTTGCTTTACGTTGCCTTGCTTTAAGCTGTTTTATGTTGCCTTGCTTTACGCTGCTTTATGTTGCCTTGCTTTACGTTGCCTTTCCTTGCCTTGCTTTATGTTGCTTTACGTTGCCTTACTTTACGTTGCCTTGCTTTGCGTTGATTTACGTTGCCTTGCTTTACGTTGCCTTACGTTGCCTTGCTTTACGTTGCTTTACGTTGCCTTGCTTTACGTTGCCTTGCTTTACGTTACCTTACTTTACGTTGCTTTACGTTTCCTTACTTTACGTTGCCTTACTTTACGTTGCCTTACGTTGCCTTGCTTTACGTTGCCTTGCTTTACCTTGCTTTACGTTGCTTTACGTTGCCTTGCTTTAAGTTACCTTTCGTTGCCTTGCTTTAAGTTGCTTTACTTTGCCTTGCTTTATGTTGCTTTACGTTGCCTCGCTTTACGTTGCTTTACGTTGCATTGCTTTACGTTGCTTTACCTTGCCTTGCTTTCCGTTTCCTTGCCTTGCCTTCCTTTACGTTGCTTTACCTTGCCTTGCTTTACGTTACTTTACGTTGCCTTGCTTTACGTCGCCTTAATTTATGTTGCCTTTCTTTACGTTGCTTTACGTTGCCTTGCTTTACGATGCTTTATGTTGCCTTGCTTTACGATGCCTTGCTTTACGTTTCCTTGCTTTACGTTGCTTTATGTTCCCTTACGTTGTCTTGCTTTGATTTACGTTGCTTTAAGTAGCCTTGCTTTACGTTGATTTACGTTGCCTTGCTTTACGTTGCCTTGCTTTACGTTGCTTTACGTTGCCTTGCTTTAATTTGCCTTGCTTTACGTTGCTTTACCTTGCCTTGCTTTACGTTTCCTTGCTTTACGTTGCTTTACGTTGCCTTACGTTGCCTTGCTTTACGTTGCCTTGCTTTACGTTGCCTTGCTTTACGTTGCTTTACGTTGCCTTGCTTTACGTTGCCTTGCTTTACGTTGCCTTACGTTGCCTTGCTTTACGTTGCCTTGCTTTCCTTTGCTTTACGTTGCCTTGCTTTACGTTGCCTTACGTTGCCTTGCTTTACGTTGCCTTGCTTTACGTTGCTGTACGTTGCTTTGCTTTATGTTGCCTTTCGTTACGTTGCATTACGTTGACTTGCTTTACATTGCCTTGCTTTACGTTGCTTTACGTTGCCTTGCTTTACGTTTCCTTGCTTTACGTTGCCTTGCTTTACGTTGCTTTACGTTTCCTTGCTTTACGTTGCCTTACGTTGCTTTGCTTTACGTTGCCTTGACTTGCCTTGCTTTAAGTTGCCTTGACTTGCCTTGCTTTACGTTTCCTTGCTTTACGTTGCTTTACGTTGCCTTGCTTTACGTTGCCTTGCTTTACGTTGCTTTACGTTGCCTTGCTTTACGTTGCCTTGCTTTACCTTGCTTTATGTTGCCTTACGTTGCCTTGCTTTACGTTGCCTTGCTTTACGTTGCTTTACGTTTCCTTGCTTTACGTTGCTTTACGTATCCTTGCTTTACGTTGCCTTGCCTTTCCTTGCTTTACGTTGCCTTGCTTTACGTTGCCTTGCCTTGCCTTGCTTTACGTTGCCTTGCTTTACGTTGTTTTACGTTGCCTTGCTTTACGTTGCCTTGCCTTGCCTTGCTTTACGTTGATTTACGTTGCCTTGCTTTACGTTGATTTACGTTGCCTTGATTTATGTTGCTTTACGTTGCCTTGCTTTACGTTGCCTTGCTTTACGTTGCTTTACGTTGCCTTGCCTTGCCTTGCTTTACGTTGCTTTACTTTGCCTTGCTTTACGTTGCTTTACATTGCCTTCATATACGTTGCTTTACGTTGCCTTGCTTTACGTTGCCTTGTTTTACGTTGCTTTACGTTGCCTTACGTTTCCTAGCTTTACGTTGCTTTACGTTGCCTTGATTTACGTTGCCTTGCTTTACTTAGCTTTACGTTGCCTTGCCTTGCCTTGATTTACGTTTCTTTACGTTGCCTTGCTTTACGTTGCCTTGCCTTGCCTTGCTTTGCGTTGCTTTACGTTGCCTTGCTTTACGTTGCTTAACGTTGCCTTGCTTTATGTTGCCTTATGTTGCCTTGCTTTACGTTGTCTTACGTTGCCTTGCTTTACGTTGCCTTGACTTGCCTTGCTTTAATTTGCCTTGTCTTGCCTTGCTTTACCTTGCCTTGCTTTACGTTGCTTTACGTTGCCTTGCTTTACGTTGCTTTACGTTGCCTTGCTTTACGTTGATTTACAATGCCTTGCTTTACGTTGCCTTATTTTACGTTGCCTTGCTTTACGTTGCTTTACGTTGCCTTGCTTTACGTTGCTTTACGTTGCCTTGCCTTGCTTTACGTTGCTTTATTTTGCCTTGCTTTACGTTGCCTTGTTTTAGGTTGCTTTGCGTTGCCTTACTTTGCCTTGCTTTACGTTGCCTTGCTTTAGGTTGCTTTACCTTGCCTTGCTTTACGTTGCTTTACTTTGCCTTGCTTTACGTTGCCTTGCTTTACGTTGCTTTACCTTGCTTTACCTTGCTTTACCTTGTTTTACGTTGCCTTGCTTTACGTTGCTTTACGTTGCCTTGATTTACGTTGCTTTACCTTGCTTTACCTTGTTTTACGTTGCCTTGCTTTACGTTGCTTTACGTTGCCTTGCGTTACGTTTCTTTACCTTGCTTTACCTTGCCTTACTGTAGGTTGCCTTGCTTTCCATTGCTTGACGTTGCCTTGATTTATGTTGCTTTACGTTGCCTTGCTTTACCTTGCTTTACCTTGTGTTACGTTGCCTTGCTTTACGTTACTTTACATTTCCTTGCTTTAAGTTGCTTTACCTTGCTTTACCTTGCTTTAACTTGCTTTAACTTGCTTTACCTTGCTTTACCTTGTTTTACGTTGCCTTGCTTTACGTTGCTTTACGTTGCCTTGCTTTACGTTGCTTTACCTTGCTTTACCTTGTTTTACGTTGCCTTGCTTTACGTTGCTTTACGTTGCTTTACGTTGTCTTGCTTTTCGTTGCTTTACCTTGCCTTGCTTTACGTTGCCTTGCTTTAGGTTGCTTTACGTTGCCTTGCTTTACGTTGCTTTCCGTTGCCTTGCTTTACGTTGCTTTACGTTGCCTTGCTTTACGTTACCTTGCTTTACGTTGCCTTACGTTGCCTTGCTTTACGTTGCCTTGCTTCACGTTGCCTTACGTTGCCTTGCTTTACTTTGCCTTGCCTTGCCTTGCTTTACGTTGCCTTGCCTTGCCTTGCTTTACGTTGCTTTACGTTGCCTTGCTTTACGTTGCTTTACGTTGCTTTACGTTGCCTTGATTTATGTTGCTTTACGTTGCCTCGCTTTACGTTGCCTTGCCTTGACTTGCTTTACGTTGCTTTACGTTGCCTTGCTTTACGTTGCCTTGCCTTGCCTTGCTTTACGTTGCTTTACGTTGCCTTGCTTTAAGTTGCTTTACGTTGCCTTGCTTTACATTTCCTTGCCTTGCCTTCCTTTACGGTGCTTTACCTTGCCTTGCTTTACGTTGCTTTATTTTGCCTTGCTTTACGTTGCCTTACTTTATGTTGCCTTGCTTTACGTTGCTTTACGTTGCCTTGCTTTACGTTGCCTTACTTTATTTTGCTTTACGTTGCCTTACTTTACCTTGCCTTGCTTTACGTTACCTTACTTTACGTTGCTTTATGTTGCCTTGCCTTGCCTTACTTTACGTTGCTTTACGTTGCCTTGCTTTACATTGCCTTACGTTGCCTTACGTTGCCTTGCTTTAAGTTGCCTTGCTTTACGTTGCTTTACATTGCCTTGCTTTACGTTGCCTTGCTTTACGTTGCTTTATGTTGCCTTGCTTTAAGTTACCTTGCCTTGCCTTGTTTTAAGATGCTTTACGTTGCCTTGCTTTATGTTGCTTTACGTTGCCTTGCTTTACGTTGCCTTGCCTTGCCTTGATTTACGTTGTTTTACGTTGCCTTGCTTTACGTTGCTTTACGTTGCTTTACCTTTCCTTGCTTTACGTTGCTTTACGTTGCCTTGCTTTACGTTGCCTTGCTCTACGTTGCCTTGACTTGCCTTGCTTTATATTGCCTTGCCTTGCCTTGCTTTATGTTGCTTTACGTTGCCTTGCTTTAAGTTGCTTTACGTTGCCTTGCTTTACATTTCCTTGCCTTGCCTTCCTTTACGTTGCTTTACCTTGCCTTCCTTTACGTTGCTTTACGTTTCCTTGCTTTACGTTGCCTTACTTTACGTTGCCTTGCTTTACGTTGCCTTGCTTTACGTTGCTTTACGTTGCCTTGCTTTACGATGCTTTATGTTGCCTTGGTGTACGATGCCTTGCTTTACGTTTCCTTGCTTTACGTTGCTTTACGTTCCCTTACGTTGCCTTGCCTTGCTTTACATTGCTTTAAGTAGCCTTGCTTTACGTTGATTTACGTTGCCTTGCTTTACGTTGCCTTGCTTTACGTTGCTTTACGTTGCCTTGCTTTACGTTGCTTTACGTTGCCTTACGTTGCCTTGCTTTACGTTGCCTTGCTTTACGTTGCTTTACGTTGCCTTGCTTTACGTTGCCTTGCTTTACGTTGCTTTACGTTGCCTTGCTTTACGTTGCCTTGCTTTACCTTGCTTTATGTTGCCTTACGTTGCCTTGCTTTACGTTGCCTTGCTTTACGTTGCTTTACGTTTCCTTGCTTTACGTTGCTTTACGTTTCCTTGCTTTACGTTGCCTTGCTTTACGTTGCTTTACGTTGCCTTGCTTTAGGTTGCTTTACGTTGCTTTACCTTGCTTTACCTTGATATACGTTGCCTTGCTTAACGTTGCTTTACGTTGACTTGTTTTACGTTGCTTTACCTTGGTTTACCTTGCTTTACCTTGTTTTACTTCCCTTGCTTTACGTTGCTTTACGTTGCCTTGCTTTACGTTGCTTTACGTTGCCTTGCTTTAGGTTGCTTTACGTTGCTTTACCTTGCTTTACCTTGATATACGTTGCCTTGCTTAACGTTGCTTTACGTTGACTTGTTTTACGTTGCTTTACCTTGGTTTACCTTGCTTTACCTTGTTTTACTTCCCTTGCTTTACTTTGCCTTACTTTGCCTTGCTTTAAGTTGCCTTGCTTTACCTTGCTTTACATTGCCTTGCTTTACTTTGCTTTACGTTTCCTTGCTTTACGTTGCCTTGCTTTACGTTGCTTTACCTTGCATTACCTTGTTTTACGTTGCCTTGCTTTACGTTGCTTTACCTTGCATTACCTTGTTTTACGTTGCCTTGCTTTATGTTGCTTTACCTTGCTTTACCTTGTTTTACGTTGCCTTGCTTTACATTGCTTTACGTTGCCTTGCTTTACGTTGCTTTACCTTTCTTTACCTTGTCTTACTGTAGGTTGCCTTGCTTTCCGTTGCTTTACGTTGCCTTGATTTACGTTGCTTTACGTTGCCTTGCTTTACCTTGCTTTACCTTGTGTTACGTTGCCTTGCTTTACGTTACTTTACGTTTCCTTGCTTTAAGTTGCTTTACATTGCATTACCTTGCTTTAACTTGCTTTACCTTGCTTTACCTTGTTTTACGTAGCCTTGCTTTACGTTGCTTTACGTTGCCCTGCTTTACGTTGCTTTACCTTGCTTTACCTTGTTTTACTTTGCCTTGCTTTACGTTGCCTTACGTTGCTTTACCTTGCTTTACGTTGCTTTACGTTGTCTTGCTTTTCGTTGCTTTACCTTGCCTTGCTTTTCTTTGCCTTGCTTTACATTGCCTTGCCTTGGCTTGCTTTACGTTGCCTTGCTTTAGGTTGCTTTACGTTGCCTTGCTTTACGTTGCTTTACGTTGCCTTGCTTTACGTTGCTTTACGTTGCCTTGCTTTACGTTACCTTGCTTTACGTTGCGTTACGTTGCCTTGCTTTACGTTGCCTTGCTTTACGTTGGTTTACGTTGCCTTGCTTTACGTTGCCTTGCTTCACGTTGCCTTACGTTGCCTTGCTTTACGTTGCCTTGCCTTGCTTTACGTTGCCTTGCCTTGCCTTGCTTTACGTTGCTTTACGTTGCCTTGCTTTACGTTGCATTACGTTGCTTTACGTTGCCTTGATTTATGTTGCTTTACGTTGCCTTGCTTTACGTTGCCTTGCCTTGACTTGCTTTACGTTGCTTTACGTTGCCTTGCTTTACGTTGCCTTGCCTTGCCTTGCTTTACGTTGCTTTACGTTGCCTTGCTTTACGTTGCCTTGCCTTGCCTTGCTTTACGTTGCCTTGACTTGCCTTGCTTTAAGTTGCCTTGACTTGCCTTGCTTTAAGTTGCCTTGCTTTATGTTGCCTTGCCTTGCCTTGCTTTACGTTGCTTTACGTGGCCTTGCTTTACGTTGCTTTACGTTGCCTTGCTTTACGTTGCTTTACTTTTCCTTGTTTAAGTTGCCTTGCTTTACGTTGCTTTACCTTGCCTTGCTTTACGTTGCCTTGCCTTGCTTTACTTTGCTTTACGTTGCCTGCTTTACGTTGCTTTACGTTGCCTTGCTTTACGTGGCCTTGCCTTGCCTTGCTTTACGTTGCCTTGACTTGCCTTGCTTTAAGTTGCCTTGACTTGCCTTGCTTTAAGTTGCCTTGCTTTACGTTGCCTTGCCTTGCCTTGCTTTACGTTGCTTTACGTTGCCTTGCTTTACGTTGCCTTGCCTTGCCTTGCTTTACGTTGCTTTACGTTGCCTTGCTTTACGTTGATTTACGTTGCCTTGCTTTACTTTGCCGTATTTTACGTTGCCTTGTTTTACGTTGCTTTACGTTGCCTTGCTTTACGTTGCCTTCTTTACGTTGCTTTACGTTGCCTTGCCTTGCTTTAAGTTGCTTTACATTGCCTTGCTTTACGTTGCTTTACGTTGCCTTCCTTTACGTTGCTTTACGTTGCCTTACATTAAGTTGCCTTGTTTTACGTTGCTTTACTTTGCCTTACGTTGCCTTGCTTTAGGTTGCCTAGCTTTACGTTGCCTAGCTTTACGTTGGTTTACGTTGCCTTGCTTTACGTTGCCTTGCTTTACGTTGCCTTGCTTTACTTAGCTTTACGTTGCCTTACGTTGCCTTGCTTTACATTGCCTTGCTTTACTTTGCTTTACGTTGCCTTGCTTTACGTTGCTTTACGTTGACTTGCTTTACGTTGCCTTGTTTATGTTGCCTTGCTCTACGTTGCTTTAAATTGTCTTGCTTTACGTTGCCTTGCTTTACGTTGCCTTGCCTTGCCTTGCTTTACGTTATTTTACCTTGCCTTGCTTTACGTTGCCTTGCCTTGCCTGGCTTTACTTTGCTTTACGTTGCCTTGCTTTACGTTGCTTTACGTACCTTGATTTACGTTGCTTTACGTTGCCTTGCTTTACGTTTATTTACGTTGCCTTGCTTTAAGTTACCTTGCCTTGCCTTGATTTCCGTTGCTTTACGTTGACTTGCTTTATGTTGCTTTACGTTGCCTTGGTTTACGTTGCCTTGCCTTGCCTTGCTTTACGTTGCTTTACGTTGCCTTGCTTTACGTTGCTTTACGTTGCCTTGCTTTACGTTACCTTGCCTTGCCTTCCTTTAATTTGCTTTACGTTGCCTTCCTTTACGTTGCTTTACGTTGTCTTGCTTTACTTTGTCTTGCCTTGCCTTGATTTACTTTGCTTTACGTTGCCTAGCTTTACTTTGCTTTTCATTGCTTTACGTTGCCATTGTTTAACGTTGCCTTACCTTGCCTTGCTTTACGTTGCTTTTCGTTGACTTGCTTTACGTTGCTTTATGTTGCCTTGCTTTACGTTGCCTTTCCTTGCCTTGCTTTACATTGCTTTACGTTGCCTTGGTTTAAGTTGCTTTACGTTGCCTTGCTTTACGTTGCCTTGCCTTGCCTTGCTTTTCGTTGCTTTACGTTGCCTCGCTTTACGTTGCTTTACGTTACCTTGCTTTATGTTGCCTTGCTTTACATTGCCTTGCCTTTCCTTGATTTAAGTTGCTGTACGTTGCCTTGCTTTACCTTGCCTTACTTTTGGTTGCCTTGCTTTACGTTGCCTTGCTTTACGTTGCTTTACGTTGCCTTGCTTTACGTTACCTTATTTTACGTTGCCTTACGTTGCCTTGCTTTACGTTGCCTTCCTTTAAGTTGCTTTACGTTGCATTGCTTTACGTTGCCTTGCTTTACGTTGCTTTACGTTGCCTTACGTTGCTTGCTTTACGTTGCCTTGCTTTACGTTGCTTTACGTTGCCTTGCTTTACGTTGCCTTGCTTTACGTTGCTTTAAGTGGCCTTCTGTTTCCTTGATTTACGTTGCCTTGCTTTAAGTTGCTTTACCTTGCCTTTCTTTACGTTGCCTTGCTTTACGTTGCCTTGCTTTAGGTTGCTTTACGTTGCCTTGCTTTATGTTTCCTTGCTTTACTTTGCCTTGCCTTGCCTTGCTTTACGTTGCCTTGCTTTACGTTGCCTTGCCTTGCCTTGCTTTACGTTGCTTTACGTTTCCTTGCTTTACGTTGCCTTTCCTTGCCTGGCTTTCCGTTGCTTTACGTTGCCTTGCTTTATGTTGCTTTACGTTGCCTTGCTTTACGTTGCCTTGCCTTGCCTTGCTTTACGTTGCTTTACGTTGCCTTGCTTTACGTTGCCTTAAGTTGCCTTGCTTTACCTTGCCTTGACTTGCCTTGCTTTAAGTTGCCTTGACTTGCCTTGCTTTACGTTGCCTTGCTTTACGTTGTTTTACGTTGCATTGCTTTACGTTGCCTTGCCTTGCCTTGCTTTACGTTGCCTTGCTTTACGTTGCCTTGCCTTGCTTTACGTTGCTTTATGTTTTCTTGCTTTACGTTGCTTTACTTTTCCTTGCTTTACGTTGCCTTGCTTTACGTTGCTTTACGTTGCCTTGTCTTGCCTTGCTTCACGTTGCCTTGCTTTTCGTTGCTTTACGTTGCCTTGCTTTACGTTGCCTTGCCTTGCCTTGCTTTACGTTGCTTTATGTTGCCTTGCTTTACGTTGGTTTACGTTGCCTTGCTTTACGTTGCCTTGCTTCACGTTGCCTTACGTTGCCTTGCTTTACGTTGCCTTGCCTTGCCTTGCTTTACGTTGCCTTGACTTGCCTTGCTTTACGTTGCTTTACGTTGCCTTGATTTACGTTGCCTTGCTTTACTTAGATTTACGTTGCCTTGCCTTGCCTTGCTTTACGTTGCTTTACGTTGCCTTGCTTTACGTTGCCGTGCTTTACTTAGCTTTACGTTGCCTTGCCTTGCCTTGCTTTACATTGCTTTACGTTGCCTTGCTTTACGTTGCTTTACGTTGTCTTGATTTACATTGCCTTTCCTTGCCTGGCTTTCCGTTGCTTTACGTTGCCTTGCTTTATGTTGCTTTAGGTTTCCTTGCTTTACGTTGCCTTGCCTTGCCTTGCTTTACGTTGCTTTACGTTGCCTTGCTTTACGTTGCTTTACGTTGCCTTGCTTTACGTTGCCTTACGTTGCCTTGCTTTACGTTGCCTTGACTTGCCTTGCTTTAAGTTACCTTGACTTGCCTTGCTTTACGTTGCCTTGTTTTACGTTGCTTTACGTTGCCTTGCTTTACGTTTCCTTGCCTTGCCTTGCTTTATGTTGGTTTACGTTGCCTTGCTTTACGTTGCTTTACGTTGCCTTGCTTTACGTTGCCTTACGTTGCCTTGCTTTACGTTGCCTTGACTTGCCTTGCTTTAAGTTGCCTTGACTTGCCTTGCTTTACGTTGCCTTGCTTTACGTTGCTTTACGTTGCCTTGCTTTACGTTGCTTTACGTTGCCTTGCTTTACGTTGCCTTGCCTTGCCTTGCTTTACGTTGCTTTACGTTGCCTTGATTTACGTTGCTTTACGTTGCCTTGCTTTACGTTGCCTTGCTTTATGTTGCTTTACCTTGCTTTACCTTGTTTTACGTTGCCTTGCTTTACATTGCTTTACGTTGCCTTGCTTTACGTTGCTTTACCTTGCTTTACCTTGCCTTACTGTAGGTTGCCTTGCTTTCCGTTGCTTTACGTTGCCTTGATTTATGTTGCTTTACGTTGCCTTGCTTTACCTTGCTTTACCTTGTGTTACGTTGCCTTGCTTTACGTTACTTTACGTTTCCTTGCTTTAAGTTGCTTTACATTGCTTTACCTTGCTTTAACTTGCTTTACCTTGCTTTACCTTGCTTTACCTTGTTTTACGTAGCCTTGCTTTACGTTGCTTTACGTTGCCTTGCTTTACGTTGCTTTACCTTGCTTTACCTTGTTTTACTTTGCCTTGCTTTACGTTGCCTTACGTTGCTTTACGTTGCTTTACGTTGTCTTGCTTTTCGTTGCTTTACCTTGCCTTGCTTTTCGTTGCCTTGCTTTACATTGCCTTGCCTTGCCTTGCTTTACGTTGCCTTGCTTTAGGTTGCTTTACGTTGCCTTGCTTTACGTTGCTTTACGTTGCCTTGCTTTACGTTGCTTTACATTGCCTTGCTTTACGTTACCTTGCTTTACGTTGCGTTACGTTGCCTTGCTTTACGTTGCCTTGCTTTACGTTGGTTTACGTTGCCTTGCTTTACGTTGCCTTGCTTCACGTTGCCTTACGTTGCCTTGCTTTACTTTGCCTTGCCTTGCCTTGCTTTACGTTGCCTTGACTTGCCTTGCTTTACGTTGCTTTACGTTGCCTTGATTTACGTTGCCTTGCTTTACTTAGATTTACGTTGCCTTGCCTTGCCTTGCTTTACGTTGCTTTACGTTGCCTTGCTTTACGTTGCCGTGCTTTACTTAGCTGTACGTTGCCTTGCCTTGCCTTGCTTTACATTGCTTTACGTTGCCTTGCTTTACGTTGCTTTACGTTGTCTTGATTTACATTGCCTTTCCTTGCCTGGCTTTCCGTTGCTTTACGTTGCCTTGCTTTATGTTGCTTTAGGTTTCCTTGCTTTACGTTGCCTTGCCTTGCCTTGCTTTACGTTGCTTTACGTTGCCTTGCTTTACGTTGCTTTACGTTGCCTTGCTTTACGTTGCCTTACGTTGCCTTGCTTTACGTTGCCTTGACTTGCCTTGCTTTAAGTTACCTTGACTTGCCTTGCTTTACGTTGCCTTGTTTTACGTTGCTTTACGTTGCCTTGCTTTACGTTTCCTTGCCTTGCCTTGCTTTATGTTGGTTTACGTTGCCTTGCTTTACGTTGCTTTACGTTGCCTTGCTTTACGTTGCCTTACGTTGCCTTGCTTTACGTTGCCTTGACTTGCCTTGCTTTAAGTTGCCTTGACTTGCCTTGCTTTACGTTGCCTTGCTTTACGTTGCTTTACGTTGCCTTGCTTTACGTTGCTTTACGTTGCCTTGCTTTACGTTGCCTTGCCTTGCCTTGCTTTACGTTGCTTTACGTTGCCTTGATTTACGTTGCTTTACGTTGCCTTGCTTTACGTTGCCTTGCCTTGCCTTGCTTTACGTTGCTTTACTTTGCCTTGCTTTATGTTGATTTACGTTGCCTTGCTTTACGTTGCCTTTTTTTACGTTGCCTTGCTTTACGTTGATTTACTTTGCCTTGCTTTACGTTGCTTTACGTTGCCTTGCTTTACGTTGCCTTGGTTTACGTTGCCTTGCCTTGCTTTACGTTGCTTTACTTTGCCTTGCTTTACATTGCTTTACATTGCCTTCCTTTACGTTGCTTTACGTTACCTTACTTTACGTTGCCTTGCTTTACGTTGCTTTACGTTGCCTTGCCTTGCTTTACGTTGCTTTACTTTGCCTTGCATTACATTGCTTTACATTGCCTTCCTTTACGTTGCTTTACGTTGCCTTACTTTACGTTGCCTTGTTTTACGTTGCTTTACGTTGCCTTACGTTGCCTTGCTTTACGTTTCCTTGCTTTACGTTGCTTTAATTTGCCTTGCTTTACGTTGCCTGGCTTTACTTAGCTTTACGTTGCCTTATGTTGCCTTGCTTTACATTGCCTTGCTTTACTTTGCTTTACGTTGCCTTGCTTTACGTTGCTTTACGTTGCCTTGCTTTAGGTTGCTTTAGGTTGCTTTACCTTGCTTTACCTTGATTTACGTTGCCTTGCTTAACGTTGCTTTACGTTGACTTGTTTTACGTTGCTTTACCTTGGTTTACCTTGCTTTACCTTGTTTTACTTCCCTTACTTTACGTTGCTTTACGTTGCCTTGCTTTACTTTGCTTTACATTGCTTTACCTTGCTTTACATTGTTTTACTGTGCCTTGCTTTACTTTGCTTTATATTTCTTTACCTTGTTTTAAGTTTCCTTGCTTTACGTTGCTTTACGCTGCCTTGCTTTACGTTGCTTTACGTTGCTTTACCTTGCTTTAAATTGTTTTACGTTGCCTTGCTTTACGTTGCCTTACTTTACGTTGCTTTACCTTGCATTACCTTGTTTTACGTTGCCTTGCTTTACGTTGCTTTACCTTGCATTACCTTGTTTTACGTTGCCTTGCTTTATGTTGCTTTACCTTGCTTTACCTTGTTTTACGTTGCCTTGCTTTACATTGCTTTACGTTGCCTTGCTTTACGTTGCTTTACCTTGCTTTACCTTGCCTTACTGTAGGTTGCCTTGCTTTACGTTGCTTTACGTTGCCTTGATTTATGTTGCTTTACGTTGCCTTGCTTTACCTTGCTTTACCTTGTGTTACGTTGCCTTGCTTTACGTTACTTTACGTTTCCTTGCTTTAAGTTGCTTTACATTGCTTTACCTTTCTTTAACTTGCTTTACCTTGCTTTACCTTGCTTTACCTTGTTTTACGTAGCCTTGCTTTACGTTGCTTTACGTTGCCTTGCTTTACGTTGCTTTACCTTGCTTTACCTTGTTTTACTTTGCCTTGCTTTACGTTGCCTTACGTTGCTTTACGTTGCTTTACGTTGCTTTACGTTGCTTTACGTTGCCTTGCTTTACGTTGCCGTGCTTTACTTAGCTTTACGTTGCCTTGCCTTGCCTTGCTTTACGTTGCTTTACGTTGCCTTGCTTTACGTTGCTTTACGTTGCCTTGCTTTATGTTGCTTTAGGTTGCCTTGCTTTACGTTGCCTTGCCTTGCCTTGCTTTACGTTGCTTTACGTTGCCTTGCTTTACGTTGCTTTACGTTGCCTTGCTTTACGTTGCCTTACGTTTCCTTGCTTTACGTTGCCTTGACTTGCCTTGCTTTAAGTTGCCTTGACTTGCCTTGCTTTACGTTGCCTTGTTTTACGTTGCTTTACGTTGCCTTGCTTTACGTTGCCTTGCCTTGCCTTGCTTTATGTTGCTTTACGTTGCCTTGCTTTACGTTGCTTTACGTTGCCTTGCTTTACGTTGCATTACGTTGCCTTGCTTTACGTTGCCTTGACTTGCCTTGCTTTACGTTGCCTTGCTTTACGTTGCTTTACGTTGCCTTGCTTTACGTTGCTTTACGTTGCCTTGCTTTACGTTGCCTTGCCTTGCCTTGCTTTACGTTGCTTTACGTTGCCTTGATTTACGTTGCTTTACGTTGCCTTGCTTTACGTTGCATTGCCTTGCCTTGCTTTACGTTGCTTTACTTTGCCTTGCTTTATGTTGATTTACGTAGTCTTGCTTTACGTTGCCTTATTTTACGTTGATTTACGTTGCCTTGCTTTACGTTGCTTTACGTTGCCTTGCTTTACGTTGCCTTGCTTTACGTTGCCTTGCCTTGCTTTACGTTGCTTTACTTTGCCTTGCTTTACATTGCTTTACATTGCCTTCCTTTACGTTGCTTTACGTTACCTTACTTTACGTTGCCTTGTTTTACGTTGATTTACGTTGCCTTGCTTTACGTTGCTTTACGTTGCCTTGCTTTACGTTGCCTTGCTTTACGTTGCTTTACGTTGCCTTGCCTTGCTTTACGTTGCTTTACTTTGCCTTGCATTACATTGCTTTACATTGCCTTCCTTTACGTTGCTTTACGTTGCCTTACTTTACGTTGCCTTGTTTTACGTTGCTTTACGTTGCCTTACGTTGCCTTGCTTTACGTTGCCTTGCTTTACGTTGCTTTAATTTGCCTTGCTTTACATTGCCTGGCTTTACTTAGCTTTACGTTGCCTTATGTTGCCTTGCTTTACATTGCCTTGCTTTACTTTGCTTTACGTTGCCTTGCTTTACATTGCTTTATGTTGCCTTGCTTTACGTTGCTTTACGTTGCCTTGCTTTAGGTTGCTTTACGTTGCTTTACCTTGCTTTACCTTGATATACGTTGCCTTGCTTAACGTTGCTTTACTTTGACTTGTTTTACGTTGCTTTACCTTGGTTTACCTTGCTTTACCTTGTTTTACTTCCCTTGCTTTACGTTGCTTTACGTTGCCTTGCTTTACTTTGCTTTACATTGCTTTACCTTGCTTTACATTGTTTTACTGTGCCTTGCTTTACTTTGCTTTACATTTCTTTACCTTGTTTTAAGTTTCCTTGCTTTACGTTGCTTTACGTTGCTTTACCTTGCTTTACATTGTTTTACGTTGCCTTGATTTACGTTGCCTTGCTTTACGTTGCTTTACCTTGCATTACCTTGTTTTACGTTGCCTTGATTTACGTTGCTTTACCTTGCATTACCTTGTTTTACGTTGCCTTGCTTTACGTTGCTTTACCTTGCATTACCTTGTTTTACGTTGCCTTGCTTTATGTTGCTTTACCTTGCTTTACCTTGTTTTACGTTGCCTTGCTTTACATTGCTTTACGTTGCCTTGCTTTACGTTGCTTTACCTTGCTTTAACTTGCCTTACTGTAGGTTGCCTTGCTTTCCGTTGCTTTACGTTGCCTTGATTTATGTTGCTTTACGTTGCCTTGCTTTACCTTGCTTTACCTTGTGTTACGTTGCCTTGCTTTACGTTACTTTACGTTTCCTTGCTTTAAGTTGCTTTACATTGCTTTACCTTGCTTTAACTTGCTTTACCTTGATTTACCTTGCTTTACCTTGTTTTACGTAGCCTTGCTTTACGTTGCTTTACGTTGCCTTGCTTTACGTTGCTTTACCTTGCTTTACCTTGTTTTACTTTGCCTTGCTTTACGTTGCCTTACGTTGCTTTACGTTGCCTTGCTTTACGTTTCCTACCTTGCCTTGCTTTATGTTGGTTTACGTTGCCTTGCTTTACGTTGCTTTACGTTGCCTTGCTTTACGTTGCCTTACGTTGCCTTGCTTTACGTTGCCTTGCCTTGCCTTGCTTTATGTTGCTTTACGTTGCCTTGCTTCACGTTGCTTTACGTTGCCTTGCTTTACGTTGCATTACGTTGCCTTGCTTTACGTTGCCTTGACTTGCCTTGCTTTACGTTGCCTTGCTTTACGTTGCTTTACGTTGCCTTGCTTTACGTTGCTTTACGTTGCCTTGCTTTACGTTGCTTTACGTTGCCTTGATTTACGTTGCTTTACGTTGCCTTGCTTTACGTTGCATTGCCTTGCCTTGCTTTACGTTGCTTTACTTTGCCTTGCTTTATGTTGATTTACGTAGTCTTGCTTTACGTTGCCTTATTTTACGTTGATTTACGTTGCCTTGCTTTACGTTGCTTTACGTTGCCTTGCTTTACGTTGCCTTGCTTTACGTTGCCTTGCCTTGCTTTACGTTGCTTTACTTTGCCTTGCTTTACATTGCTTTACATTGCCTTCCTTTACGTTGCTTTACGTTACCTTACTTTACGTTGCCTTGTTTTACGTTGATTTACGTTGCCTTGCTGTACGTTGCTTTACGTTGCCTTGCTTTACGTTGCCTTGCTTTACGTTGCTTTACGTTGCCTTGCCTTGCTTTACGTTGCTTTACTTTGCCTTGCATTACATTGCTTTACATTGCCTTCCTTTACGTTGCTTTACGTTGCCTTACTTTACGTTGCCTTGTTTTACGTTGCTTTACGTTGCCTTACGTTGCCTTGCTTTACGTTGCCTTGCTTTACGTTGCTTTAATTTGCCTTGCTTTACATTGCCTGGCTTTACTTAGCTTTACGTTGCCTTATGTTGCCTTGCTTTACATTGCCTTGCTTTACTTTGCTTTACGTTGCCTTGCTTTACATTGCTTTATGTTGCCTTGCTTTACGTTGCTTTACGTTGCCTTGCTTTAGGTTGCTTTACGTTGCTTTACCTTGCTTTACCTTGATATACGTTGCCTTGCTTAACGTTGCTTTACTTTGACTTGTTTTACGTTGCTTTACCTTGGTTTACCTTGCTTTACCTTGTTTTACTTCCCTTGCTTTACGTTGCTTTACGTTGCCTTGCTTTACTTTGCTTTACATTGCTTTACCTTGCTTTACATTGTTTTACTGTGCCTTGCTTTACTTTGCTTTACATTTCTTTACCTTGTTTTAAGTTTCCTTGCTTTACGTTGCTTTACGTTGCTTTACCTTGCTTTACATTGTTTTACGTTGCCTTGATTTACGTTGCCTTGCTTTACGTTGCTTTACCTTGCATTACCTTGTTTTACGTTGCCTTGATTTACGTTGCTTTACCTTGCATTACCTTGTTTTACGTTGCCTTGCTTTACGTTGCTTTACCTTGCATTACCTTGTTTTACGTTGCCTTGCTTTATGTTGCTTTACCTTGCTTTACCTTGTTTTACGTTGCCTTGCTTTACATTGCTTTACGTTGCCTTGCTTTACGTTGCTTTACCTTGCTTTAACTTGCCTTACTGTAGGTTGCCTTGCTTTCCGTTGCTTTACGTTGCCTTGCTTTACCTTGCTTTACCTTGTGTTACGTTGCCTTGCTTTACGTTACTTTACGTTTCCTTGCTTTAAGTTGCTTTACATTGCTTTACCTTGCTTTAACTTGCTTTACCTTGCTTTACCTTGCTTTACCTTGTTTTACGTAGCCTTGCTTTACGTTGCTTTACGTTGCCTTGCTTTACGTTGCTTTACCTTGCTTTACCTTGTTTTACTTTGCCTTGCTTTACGTTGCCTTACGTTGCTTTACGTTGCTTTACGTTGTCTTGCTTTTCGTTGCTTTACCTTGCCTTGCTTTTCGTTGCCTTGCTTTACATTGCCTTGCCTTGCCTTGCTTTACGTTGCCTTGCTTTAGGTTGCTTTACGTTGCCTTGCTTTACGTTGCTTTACGTTGCCTTGCTTTACGTTGCTTTACGTTGCCTTGCTTTACGTTACCTTGCTTTACGTTGCGTTACGTTGCCTTGCTTTACGTTGCCTTGCTTTACGTTGGTTTACGTTGCCTTGCTTTACGTTGCCTTGCTTCACGTTGCCTTACGTTGCCTTGCTTTACTTTGCCTTGCCTTGCCTTGCTTTACGTTGCCTTGCCTTGCCTTGCTTTACGTTGCTTTACGTTGCCTTGGTTTACGTTGCATTACGTTGCTTTACGTTGCCTTGATTTACGTTGCCTTTCCTTGACTTGCTTTACGTTGCTTTACGTTGCCTTGCTTTACGTTGCCTTTCCTTTCCTTGCTTTACGTTGCTTTACGTTGCCTTGCCTTGCCTTGCTTTACGTTGCCTTGACTTGCCTTGCTTTAAGTTGCCTTGACTTGCCTTGCTTTACGTTGCTTTACGTGGCCTTGCTTTACGTTGCTTTACGTTGCCTTGCTTTACGTTGCTTTACTTTTCCTTGTTTAAGTTGCCTTGCTTTACGTTGCTTTACCTTGCCTTGCTTTACGTTGCCTTGCCGTGCTTTACTTTGCTTTACGTTGCCTTGCTTTACGTTGCTTTACGTTGCCTTGCTTTACGTTGCCTTGCCTTGCCTTGCTTTACGTTGCCTTGACTTGCCTTGCTTTAAGTTGCCTTGACTTGCCTTGCTTTAAGTTGCCTTGCTTTACGTTGCCTTGCCTTGCCTTGCTTTACGTTGCTTTACGTGGCCTTGCTTTACATTGCTTTACGTTGCTTTACTTTTCCTTGCTTTAAGTTGCCTTGCTTTACGTTGCTTTACGTTGCCTTGCTTTACGTTGCTTTACGTTGCCTTGCTTTACGTTGCCTTGCCTCGCCTTGCTTTACGTTGCCTTGCTTTACGTTGCCTTGCTTTACGTTGCTTTACGTTGCCTTGCTTTACGTTGCCTTGCCTTGCCTTGGTTTACGTTGCTTTACGTTGCCTTGCTTTACGTTGATTTACGTTGCCTTGCTTTACGTTGCCGTATTTTACGTTGCCTTGTTTTACGTTGCTTTACGTTGCCTTGCTTTACGTTGCCTTCTTTACGTTGCTTTACGTTGCCTTCCTTTACGTTGCTTTACGTTGCCTTACTTTACGTTTCCTTGTTTTACGTTGCTTTACTTTGCCTTACGTTGCCTTGCTTTACGTTGCCTAGCTTTATGTTGGTTTACGTTGCCTTGCTTTACGTTGCCTTGCTTTACGTTGCCTTGCTTTACTTAGCTTTACGTTGCCTTACGTTGCCTTGCTTTACATTGCCTTGCTTTACTTTGCTTTACGTTGCCTTGCTTTACGTTGCTTTACGTTGCCTTGCTTTACGTTGCCTTGTTTATGTTGCCTTGCTTTACGTTGCTTTAAATTGTCTTGCTTTACGTTGCCTTGCTTTACGTTGCCTTGCCTTGCCTTGCTTTACGTTATTTTACTTTGCCTTGCTTTACGTTGCCTTGCCTTTCCTGGCTTTACTTTGCTTTACGTTGCCTTGCTTTACGTTGCTTTACGTACCTTGATTTACGTTGCTTTACATTGCCTTGCTTTACGTTTATTTACGTTGCCTTGCTTTAAGTTACCTTGCCTTGCCTTGATTTCCGTTGCTTTACGTTGACTTGCTTTATGTTGCTTTACGTTGCCTTGGTTTACGTTGCCTTGCCTTGCCTTGCTTTACGTTGCTTTACGTTGCCTTGCTTTACGTTGCTTTACGTTGCCTTGCTTTACGTTACCTTGCCTTGCCTTCCTTTAATTTGCTTTACGTTGCATTCCTTTACGTTGCTTTACGTTGTCTTGCTTTACTTTGTCTTGCCTTGCCTTGATTTACTTTGCTTTACGTTGCCTTGCTTTACTTTGCTTTACATTGCTTTACGTTGCCATTGTTTAACGTTGCCTTACCTTGCCTTGCTTTACGATGCTTTTCGTTGCCTTGCTTTACGTTGCTTTATGTTGCCTTGCTTTACGTTGCCTTTCCTTGCCTTGCTTTACATTGCTTTACGTTGCCTTGGTTTATGTTGCTTTACGTTGCCTTGCTTTACGTTGCCTTGCCTTGCCTTGCTTTTCGTTGCTTTACGTTGCCTCGCTTTACGTTGCTTTACGTTACCTTGCTTTACGTTGCTTTACGTTGCCTTGCTTTACGTTGCCTTGCCTTTCCTTGCTTTTCGTTGCTTTACGTTGCCTCGCTTTACGTTGCTTTACGTTACCTTGCTTTATGTTGCCTTACGTTGCCTTGCTTTACGTTGCCTTGCTTTACGTTGCTTTACGTTGCCTTGCTTCACGTTGCCTTACGTTGCCTTACTTTAATTTGCCTTGCCTTGCCTTGCTTTACGTTGCCTTGCCTTGCCTTGCTTTACGTTGCTTTACGTTGCCTTGCTTTACGTTGCATTACGTTGCTTTACGTTGCCTTGATTTATGTTGCTTTTCGTTGCCTTGCTTTACGTTGCCTTGCCTTGACTTGCTTTACGTTGCTTTACATTGCCTTGCTTTACGTTTCCTTGCCTTGCCTTGCTTTACGTTGCTTTACGTTGCCTGGCTTTACGTTGCCTTGCATTGCCTTGCTTTACGTTTCCTTGACTTGCCTTGCTTTAAGTTGCCTTAACTTGCCTTGCTTTAAGTTGCCTTGCTTTACGTTGCCTTGCCTTGCCTTGCTTTACGTTGCTTTACGTGGCCTTGCTTTACGTTTCTTTACGTTGTCTTGCTTTACGTTGCTTTACTTTTCCTTGCTTTAAGATGCCTTGCTTTACGTTGCTTTACCTTGCCTTGCTTTACGTTGCCTTGCCTTGCTTTACTTTGCTTTACGTTGCCTTGCTTTACGTTGCTTTACGTTGTCTTGATTTACGTTGCCTTGCCTTGCCTTGATTTACGTTGCTTTACGTTGCCTTGCTTTACGTTGCCTTGCCTTTCCTTGCTTTACGTTGCCTTGACTTCCCTTGCTTTAAGTTGCCTTGACTTGCCTTGCTTTAAGTTGCCTTGCTTTACGTTGCCTTGCCTTGCCTTGCTTTACGTTGCGTTACGTGGCCTTGCTTTACGTTGCTTTACGTTGCCTTGCTTTACGTTGCTTTACTTTTCCTTGCTTTAAGTTGCCTTGCTTTACGTTGCTTTTCGTTGCCTTGCTTTACGTTGCTTTACGTTGCCTTGCTTTACGTTGCCTTGCTTTACGTTGCTTTACGTTGCCTTGCTTTACGTTGCCTTGCCTTGCCTTGCTTTACGTTGCTTTACGTTGATTTACGTTGCCTTGCTTTACGTTGCCTTATTTTACGTTGCCTTGTTTTATGTTGCTTTACGTTGCCTTCCTTTACGTTGCTTTACGTTGCCTTACTTTACGTTGCCTTGTTTTACGTTGCTTTACTTTGCCTTACGTTGCCTTGCTTTACGTTGCCTTGCTTTACGTTGCCTTGCTTTACGTTGCCTTGCTTTACTTAGCTTTACGTTGCCTTACGTTGCCTTGCTTTACATTGCCTTGCTTTACTTTGCTTTACGTTGTTTTGCTTTACGTTGCTTTACGTTGCCTTGCTTTACGTTGCCTTGTTTATGTTGCCTTGCTTTACGTTGCTTTAAGTTGTCTTGCTTTACGTTGCCTTGCCTTGCCTTGCTTTACGTTATTTTACTTTGCCTTGCTTTACGTTGCCTTGCCTTGCCTTGTTTTCCGTTCCCTTACGTTGCCTTCCTTTATGTTGCTTTACATTGCCTTGTTTTACGTTGCCTTGCCTTACGTTGCCTTGCCTTGCCTTGCTTTACGTTATTTTACTTTGCCTTGCTTTACGTTGCCTTGCCTTGCCTGGCTTTACTTTGCTTTACGTTGCCTTGCTTTACGTTGCTTTACGTACCTTGATTTACGTTGCTTTACGTACCTTGCTTTACATTGCTTTACGTTGCCTTGCTTTACGTTGATTTACGTTGCCTTGCTTTACGTTGCCTTGCCTTGCCTTGCTTTCCGTTGCTTTACGTTGCCTTGGTTTACGTTGCCTTGCCTTGCCTGGCTTTACGTTGCTTTACGTTGCGTTGCTTTACGTTGCCTTGCTTTACGTTACCTTGCCTTGCTTTAATTTGCTTTACGTTGCCTTCCTTTACGTTGCTTTACATTGCTTTACGTTGCCATTTTTTAACGTTGCCTTACCTTGCCTTGCTTTACGTTGCTTTTCGTTGCCTTGCTTTACGTTGCTTTATGTTGCCTTGGTTTATGTTGCTTTACGTCGCCTTGCTTTACGTTGCCTTGCCTTGCCTTGCTTTTCGTTGCTTTACGTTGCCTCGCTTTACGTTGCTTTACGTTACCTTGCTTTACGTTGCTTTACGTTGCCTTGCTTTACGTTGCCTTCCCTTGCCTTGATTTAAGTTGCTGTACGTTGCCTTGCTTTACCTTGCCTTACTTTTGGTTGCCTTGCTTTACGTTGCCTTGCTTTACGTTGGCTTGCTTTACGTTGCTTTATCTTGCCTTGCTTTACGGTGCCTTGCTTTACGTTGCTTTACGTTGCCTTACGTTGCCTTTCTTTACGTTGCCTTGCTTTACGCTGCTTTATGTTGCCTTGCTTTACGTTGCCTTTCCTTGCCTTGCTTTACGTTGCTTTACGTTGCATTGCTTTACGTTGCTTTACGACGCCTTGCTCTACGTTGCCTTGGCTTGCCTTGCTTTACGTTGCCTTGTCTTGCTTTATGTTGCTTTACGTTGCCTAGGTTTACGTTGCTTTATGTTGCCTTGCTTTACGTTTCCTTGCCTTGCCTTCCTTTACGTTGCTTTACGTTGCCTTGCTTTACGTTGCTTTACGTTGCCTTGCTTTACGTTGCCTTACTTTATGTTGCCTTATTTTACGTTGCTTTACGTTGTCTTCCTTTACGATGCTTTATGTTGCCTTGCTTTACGATGCCTTGCTTTACGTTTCCTTGCTTTACGTTGCTTTACTTTCCCTTACGTTGCCTTGCCTTTCTTTATGTTGCTTTAAGTAGCCTTGCTTTACGTTGATTTACGTTGCCTTGCTTTACGTTGCCTTGCTTTACGTTGCCTTGCTTTACGTTGCCTTGCTTTACCTTGCTTTACGTTGCCTTGCATTACGTTACTTTAAGTTGCCTTGCTTTACCTTGCCTTGTTTACTTTGCCTTACATTGCCTTGCTTTACGTTGCCTTGCTTTACGTTGCCTTGCTTTACGTTGTTTTACGTTGCTTGCTTTACGTTGACTTACGTTGCCTTACTTTACGTTGCATTTCTTTACGTTGCTTTACGTTGCCTTGCTTTACGTTGCTTTACATTGCCTTACGTTTCCTTGCTTTAAGTTGCCTTTCTTTACGTTGCTTTACGTTGCCTTGATTTGCGTTGCCTTGCTTTCCGTTGCTTTACGTTGCCTTGCTTTACGTTGCCTTGCTTTACGTTGCTTTACGTTGCCTTACGTTGCCTTGCTTGACGTTGCCTTGCTTTACGTTGCTTTACGTTTCCTTGCTTTACGTTATTTTAAGTTGCCTTGCTTTACGTTGCTTTACGTTTCCTTGCTTTACGTTGCCTTGCTTTACGTTACTTTAAGTTGCCTTGCTTTACCTTGCCTTGCTTTACTTTGCCTTACATTTCCTTGCTTTACGTGGCCTTGCTTTACCTTGCTTTACGTAGCCTTGCTTTGCGTTGTTTTACGTTGCCTTGCTTTACGTTGCCTTACGTTGCCTTGCTTTACGTTGCCTTGCTTTACATTGCTTTACGTTGCCTTTCTTTACGTTGCTTGACGTTGCCTAACGTTGCCTTACTTTACGTTGCCTTGCTTTGCGTTGATTTACGTTGCCTTGCTTTACGTTGCCTTACGTTGCCTTGCTTTACGTTGCTTTACTTTGCCTTGCTTTACGTTTCCTTGCTTTACGTTACCTTACTTTACGTTGCTTTACGTTTCCTTTCTTTATGTTGCCTTACTTTACGTTGCCTTACGTTTCCTTGCTTTACGTTGCCTTGCTTTAACTTGCTTTACGTTGCCTCTCTTTACGTTGCTTTACGTTGCCTTGCTTTACGTTGCCTTGCTTTACGTTGCCCTGCTTTACGTTGCCTTGCTTTACGTTGCTTTACGTTGCCTTGCTTTAAGTTGCCTTACTTTACGTTGCTTTACGTTGCCTCCTTTACGTTGCCTTGGTTTACATTGCTTTACGTTGCCTTACGTTGCCTGGCTTTAAGTTGCCTTGCTTTACGTTGCCTTATGTTGCCTTGCTTTACGTTGCCTTGCTTTACGTTACCTTGCTTTACGTTGCTTTACGTTGCCTTGCTTTACGTTGCTTTACGTTGCCTTGCTTTAAGTTACCTTTCCTTGCCTTGCTTTAAGTTGCTTTACTTTGCCTTGCTTTATGTTGCTTTACGTTGCCTTGCTTTACGTTGCCTTGCCTTGCCTTGCTTTACGTTGTTTTACGTTGCCTTGATTTACGTTGACTTTCCTTGCCTTGCTTTACGTTGCTTTACGTTGCCTTGCTTTACGTTGCTTTACGTTGCCTTGCTTTACGTTGCTTTACCTTGCCTTGCTTTACATTGCTTTACGTTGCCTTGGTTTATGTTGCTTTACGTTGCCTTGCTTTACGTTGCCTTGCCTTGCCTTGCTTTTCGTTGCTTTACGTTGCCTCTCTTTACGTTGCTTTACGTTACCTTGCTTTACGTTGCTTTACGTTGCCTTGCATTAAGTTGCCTTGCCTTTCCTTGATTTAAGTTGCTGTACGTTTCCTTGCTTTACCTTGCCTTACTTTTGGTTGCCTTGCTTTACGTTGCCTTGCTTTACGTTGCCTTGCTTTACGTTGCCTTACGTTGCCTTGCTTTACGTTGCCTTGCTTTAAGCTGTTTTATGTTGCCTTGCTTTACGCTGCTTTATGTTGCCTTGCTTTACGTTGCCTTTCCTTGCCTTGCTTTATGTTGCTTTACGTTGCCTTACTTTACGTTGCCTTGCTTTGCGTTGATTTACATTGCCTTGCTTTACGTTGCCTTACGTTGCCTTGCTTTACGTTGCTTTACGTTGCCTTGCTTTACGTTGCCTTGCTTTACGTTACCTTACTTTACGTTGCTTTACGTTTCCTTACTTTACGTTGCCTTACTTTACGTTGCCTTACGTTGCCTTGCTTTACGTTGCCTTGCTTTACCTTGCTTTACGTTGCCTTGCTTTACGTTGCTTTACGTTGCCTTGCTTTAAGTTACCTTTCGTTGCCTTGCTTTAAGTTGCTTTACTTTGCCTTGCTTTATGTTGCTTTACGTTGCCTCGCTTTACGTTGCTTTACGTTGCATTGCTTTACGTTGCTTTACCTTGCCTTGCTTTCCGTTTCCTTGCCTTGCCTTCCTTTACGTTGCTTTACCTTGCCTTGCTTTACGTTACTTTACGTTGCCTTGCTTTACGTCGCCTTAATTTATGTTGCCTTTCTTTACGTTGCTTTACGTTGCCTTGCTTTACGATGCTTTATGTTGCCTTGCTTTACGATGCCTTGCTTTACGTTTCCTTGCTTTACGTTGCTTTATGTTCCCTTACGTTGTCTTGCTTTGATTTACGTTGCTTTAAGTAGCCTTGCTTTACGTTGATTTACGTTGCCTTGCTTTACGTTGCCTTGCTTTACGTTGCTTTACGTTGCCTTGCTTTAATTTGCCTTGCTTTACGTTGCTTTACCTTGCCTTGCTTTACGTTTCCTTGCTTTACGTTGCTTTACGTTGCCTTACGTTGCCTTGCTTTACGTTGCCTTGCTTTACGTTGCCTTGCTTTACGTTGCTTTACGTTGCCTTGCTTTACGTTGCCTTGCTTTACGTTGCCTTACGTTGCCTTGCTTTACGTTGCCTTGCTTTCCTTTGCTTTACGTTGCCTTGCTTTACGTTGCCTTACGTTGCCTTGCTTTACGTTGCCTTGCTTTACGTTGCTGTACGTTGCTTTGCTTTATGTTGCCTTTCGTTACGTTGCATTACGTTGACTTGCTTTACATTGCCTTGCTTTACGTTGCTTTACGTTGCCTTGCTTTACGTTTCCTTGCTTTACGTTGCCTTGCTTTACGTTGCTTTACGTTTCCTTGCTTTACGTTGCCTTACGTTGCTTTGCTTTACGTTGCCTTGACTTGCCTTGCTTTAAGTTGCCTTGACTTGCCTTGCTTTACGTTTCCTTGCTTTACGTTGCTTTACGTTGCCTTGCTTTACGTTGCCTTGCTTTACGTTGCTTTACGTTGCCTTGCTTTACGTTGCCTTGCTTTACCTTGCTTTATGTTGCCTTACGTTGCCTTGCTTTACGTTGCCTTGCTTTACGTTGCTTTACGTTTCCTTGCTTTACGTTGCTTTACGTATCCTTGCTTTACGTTGCCTTGCCTTTCCTTGCTTTACGTTGCCTTGCTTTACGTTGCCTTGCCTTGCCTTGCTTTACGTTGCCTTGCTTTACGTTGTTTTACGTTGCCTTGCTTTACGTTGCCTTGCCTTGCCTTGCTTTACGTTGATTTACGTTGCCTTGCTTTACGTTGATTTACGTTGCCTTGATTTATGTTGCTTTACGTTGCCTTGCTTTACGTTGCCTTGCTTTACGTTGCTTTACGTTGCCTTGCCTTGCCTTGCTTTACGTTGCTTTACTTTGCCTTGCTTTACGTTGCTTTACATTGCCTTCATATACGTTGCTTTACGTTGCCTTGCTTTACGTTGCCTTGTTTTACGTTGCTTTACGTTGCCTTACGTTTCCTAGCTTTACGTTGCTTTACGTTGCCTTGATTTACGTTGCCTTGCTTTACTTAGCTTTACGTTGCCTTGCCTTGCCTTGATTTACGTTTCTTTACGTTGCCTTGCTTTACGTTGCCTTGCCTTGCCTTGCTTTGCGTTGCTTTACGTTGCCTTGCTTTACGTTGCTTAACGTTGCCTTGCTTTATGTTGCCTTATGTTGCCTTGCTTTACGTTGTCTTACGTTGCCTTGCTTTACGTTGCCTTGACTTGCCTTGCTTTAATTTGCCTTGTCTTGCCTTGCTTTACCTTGCCTTGCTTTACGTTGCTTTACGTTGCCTTGCTTTACGTTGCTTTACGTTGCCTTGCTTTACGTTGATTTACAATGCCTTGCTTTACGTTGCCTTATTTTACGTTGCCTTGCTTTACGTTGCTTTACGTTGCCTTGCTTTACGTTGCTTTACGTTGCCTTGCCTTGCTTTACGTTGCTTTATTTTGCCTTGCTTTACGTTGCCTTGTTTTAGGTTGCTTTGCGTTGCCTTACTTTGCCTTGCTTTACGTTGCCTTGCTTTAGGTTGCTTTACCTTGCCTTGCTTTACGTTGCTTTACTTTGCCTTGCTTTACGTTGCCTTGCTTTACGTTGCTTTACCTTGCTTTACCTTGCTTTACCTTGTTTTACGTTGCCTTGCTTTACGTTGCTTTACGTTGCCTTGATTTACGTTGCTTTACCTTGCTTTACCTTGTTTTACGTTGCCTTGCTTTACGTTGCTTTACGTTGCCTTGCGTTACGTTTCTTTACCTTGCTTTACCTTGCCTTACTGTAGGTTGCCTTGCTTTCCATTGCTTGACGTTGCCTTGATTTATGTTGCTTTACGTTGCCTTGCTTTACCTTGCTTTACCTTGTGTTACGTTGCCTTGCTTTACGTTACTTTACATTTCCTTGCTTTAAGTTGCTTTACCTTGCTTTACCTTGCTTTAACTTGCTTTAACTTGCTTTACCTTGCTTTACCTTGTTTTACGTTGCCTTGCTTTACGTTGCTTTACGTTGCCTTGCTTTACGTTGCTTTACCTTGCTTTACCTTGTTTTACGTTGCCTTGCTTTACGTTGCTTTACGTTGCTTTACGTTGTCTTGCTTTTCGTTGCTTTACCTTGCCTTGCTTTACGTTGCCTTGCTTTAGGTTGCTTTACGTTGCCTTGCTTTACGTTGCTTTCCGTTGCCTTGCTTTACGTTGCTTTACGTTGCCTTGCTTTACGTTACCTTGCTTTACGTTGCCTTACGTTGCCTTGCTTTACGTTGCCTTGCTTCACGTTGCCTTACGTTGCCTTGCTTTACTTTGCCTTGCCTTGCCTTGCTTTACGTTGCCTTGCCTTGCCTTGCTTTACGTTGCTTTACGTTGCCTTGCTTTACGTTGCTTTACGTTGCTTTACGTTGCCTTGATTTATGTTGCTTTACGTTGCCTCGCTTTACGTTGCCTTGCCTTGACTTGCTTTACGTTGCTTTACGTTGCCTTGCTTTACGTTGCCTTGCCTTGCCTTGCTTTACGTTGCTTTACGTTGCCTTGCTTTAAGTTGCTTTACGTTGCCTTGCTTTACATTTCCTTGCCTTGCCTTCCTTTACGGTGCTTTACCTTGCCTTGCTTTACGTTGCTTTATTTTGCCTTGCTTTACGTTGCCTTACTTTATGTTGCCTTGCTTTACGTTGCTTTACGTTGCCTTGCTTTACGTTGCCTTACTTTATTTTGCTTTACGTTGCCTTACTTTACCTTGCCTTGCTTTACGTTACCTTACTTTACGTTGCTTTATGTTGCCTTGCCTTGCCTTACTTTACGTTGCTTTACGTTGCCTTGCTTTACATTGCCTTACGTTGCCTTACGTTGCCTTGCTTTAAGTTGCCTTGCTTTACGTTGCTTTACATTGCCTTGCTTTACGTTGCCTTGCTTTACGTTGCTTTATGTTGCCTTGCTTTAAGTTACCTTGCCTTGCCTTGTTTTAAGATGCTTTACGTTGCCTTGCTTTATGTTGCTTTACGTTGCCTTGCTTTACGTTGCCTTGCCTTGCCTTGATTTACGTTGTTTTACGTTGCCTTGCTTTACGTTGCTTTACGTTGCCTTGCTTTACGTTGCTTTACCTTTCCTTGCTTTACGTTGCTTTACGTTGCCTTGCTTTACGTTGCCTTGCTCTACGTTGCCTTGACTTGCCTTGCTTTATATTGCCTTGCCTTGCCTTGCTTTATGTTGCTTTACGTTGCCTTGCTTTAAGTTGCTTTACGTTGCCTTGCTTTACATTTCCTTGCCTTGCCTTCCTTTACGTTGCTTTACCTTGCCTTCCTTTACGTTGCTTTACGTTTCCTTGCTTTACGTTGCCTTACTTTACGTTGCCTTGCTTTACGTTGCCTTGCTTTACGTTGCTTTACGTTGCCTTGCTTTACGATGCTTTATGTTGCCTTGGTGTACGATGCCTTGCTTTACGTTTCCTTGCTTTACGTTGCTTTACGTTCCCTTACGTTGCCTTGCCTTGCTTTACATTGCTTTAAGTAGCCTTGCTTTACGTTGATTTACGTTGCCTTGCTTTACGTTGCCTTGCTTTACGTTGCTTTACGTTGCCTTGCTTTACGTTGCTTTACGTTGCCTTACGTTGCCTTGCTTTACGTTGCCTTGCTTTACGTTGCTTTACGTTGCCTTGCTTTACGTTGCCTTGCTTTACGTTGCTTTACGTTGCCTTGCTTTACGTTGCCTTGCTTTACCTTGCTTTATGTTGCCTTACGTTGCCTTGCTTTACGTTGCCTTGCTTTACGTTGCTTTACGTTTCCTTGCTTTACGTTGCTTTACGTTTCCTTGCTTTACGTTGCCTTGCTTTACGTTGCTTTACGTTGCCTTGCTTTAGGTTGCTTTACGTTGCTTTACCTTGCTTTACCTTGATATACGTTGCCTTGCTTAACGTTGCTTTACGTTGACTTGTTTTACGTTGCTTTACCTTGGTTTACCTTGCTTTACCTTGTTTTACTTCCCTTGCTTTACGTTGCTTTACGTTGCCTTGCTTTACGTTGCTTTACGTTGCCTTGCTTTAGGTTGCTTTACGTTGCTTTACCTTGCTTTACCTTGATATACGTTGCCTTGCTTAACGTTGCTTTACGTTGACTTGTTTTACGTTGCTTTACCTTGGTTTACCTTGCTTTACCTTGTTTTACTTCCCTTGCTTTACTTTGCCTTACTTTGCCTTGCTTTAAGTTGCCTTGCTTTACCTTGCTTTACATTGCCTTGCTTTACTTTGCTTTACGTTTCCTTGCTTTACGTTGCCTTGCTTTACGTTGCTTTACCTTGCATTACCTTGTTTTACGTTGCCTTGCTTTACGTTGCTTTACCTTGCATTACCTTGTTTTACGTTGCCTTGCTTTATGTTGCTTTACCTTGCTTTACCTTGTTTTACGTTGCCTTGCTTTACATTGCTTTACGTTGCCTTGCTTTACGTTGCTTTACCTTTCTTTACCTTGTCTTACTGTAGGTTGCCTTGCTTTCCGTTGCTTTACGTTGCCTTGATTTACGTTGCTTTACGTTGCCTTGCTTTACCTTGCTTTACCTTGTGTTACGTTGCCTTGCTTTACGTTACTTTACGTTTCCTTGCTTTAAGTTGCTTTACATTGCATTACCTTGCTTTAACTTGCTTTACCTTGCTTTACCTTGTTTTACGTAGCCTTGCTTTACGTTGCTTTACGTTGCCCTGCTTTACGTTGCTTTACCTTGCTTTACCTTGTTTTACTTTGCCTTGCTTTACGTTGCCTTACGTTGCTTTACCTTGCTTTACGTTGCTTTACGTTGTCTTGCTTTTCGTTGCTTTACCTTGCCTTGCTTTTCTTTGCCTTGCTTTACATTGCCTTGCCTTGGCTTGCTTTACGTTGCCTTGCTTTAGGTTGCTTTACGTTGCCTTGCTTTACGTTGCTTTACGTTGCCTTGCTTTACGTTGCTTTACGTTGCCTTGCTTTACGTTACCTTGCTTTACGTTGCGTTACGTTGCCTTGCTTTACGTTGCCTTGCTTTACGTTGGTTTACGTTGCCTTGCTTTACGTTGCCTTGCTTCACGTTGCCTTACGTTGCCTTGCTTTACGTTGCCTTGCCTTGCTTTACGTTGCCTTGCCTTGCCTTGCTTTACGTTGCTTTACGTTGCCTTGCTTTACGTTGCATTACGTTGCTTTACGTTGCCTTGATTTATGTTGCTTTACGTTGCCTTGCTTTACGTTGCCTTGCCTTGACTTGCTTTACGTTGCTTTACGTTGCCTTGCTTTACGTTGCCTTGCCTTGCCTTGCTTTACGTTGCTTTACGTTGCCTTGCTTTACGTTGCCTTGCCTTGCCTTGCTTTACGTTGCCTTGACTTGCCTTGCTTTAAGTTGCCTTGACTTGCCTTGCTTTAAGTTGCCTTGCTTTATGTTGCCTTGCCTTGCCTTGCTTTATGTTGCTTTACGTGGCCTTGCTTTACGTTGCTTTACGTTGCCTTGCTTTACGTTGCTTTACTTTTCCTTGTTTAAGTTGCCTTGCTTTACGTTGCTTTACCTTGCCTTGCTTTACGTTGCCTTGCCTTGCTTTACTTTGCTTTACGTTGCCTGCTTTACGTTGCTTTACGTTGCCTTGCTTTACGTGGCCTTGCCTTGCCTTGCTTTACGTTGCCTTGACTTGCCTTGCTTTAAGTTGCCTTGACTTGCCTTGCTTTAAGTTGCCTTGCTTTACGTTGCCTTGCCTTGCCTTGCTTTACGTTGCTTTACGTTGCCTTGCTTTACGTTGCCTTGCCTTGCCTTGCTTTACGTTGCTTTACGTTGCCTTGCTTTACGTTGATTTACGTTGCCTTGCTTTACTTTGCCGTATTTTACGTTGCCTTGTTTTACGTTGCTTTACGTTGCCTTGCTTTACGTTGCCTTGCCTTGCCTTGCTTTACATTGCTTTACGTTGCCTTGCTTTACGTTGCTTTACGTTGTCTTGATTTACATTGCCTTTCCTTGCCTGGCTTTCCGTTGCTTTACGTTGCCTTGCTTTATGTTGCTTTAGGTTTCCTTGCTTTACGTTGCCTTGCCTTGCCTTGCTTTACGTTGCTTTACGTTGCCTTGCTTTACGTTGCTTTACGTTGCCTTGCTTTACGTTGCCTTACGTTGCCTTGCTTTACGTTGCCTTGACTTGCCTTGCTTTAAGTTACCTTGACTTGCCTTGCTTTACGTTGCCTTGTTTTACGTTGCTTTACGTTGCCTTGCTTTACGTTTCCTTGCCTTGCCTTGCTTTATGTTGGTTTACGTTGCCTTGCTTTACGTTGCTTTACGTTGCCTTGCTTTACGTTGCCTTACGTTGCCTTGCTTTACGTTGCCTTGACTTGCCTTGCTTTAAGTTGCCTTGACTTGCCTTGCTTTACGTTGCCTTGCTTTACGTTGCTTTACGTTGCCTTGCTTTACGTTGCTTTACGTTGCCTTGCTTTACGTTGCCTTGCCTTGCCTTGCTTTACGTTGCTTTACGTTGCCTTGATTTACGTTGCTTTACGTTGCCTTGCTTTACGTTGCCTTGCTTTATGTTGCTTTACCTTGCTTTACCTTGTTTTACGTTGCCTTGCTTTACATTGCTTTACGTTGCCTTGCTTTACGTTGCTTTACCTTGCTTTACCTTGCCTTACTGTAGGTTGCCTTGCTTTCCGTTGCTTTACGTTGCCTTGATTTATGTTGCTTTACGTTGCCTTGCTTTACCTTGCTTTACCTTGTGTTACGTTGCCTTGCTTTACGTTACTTTACGTTTCCTTGCTTTAAGTTGCTTTACATTGCTTTACCTTGCTTTAACTTGCTTTACCTTGCTTTACCTTGCTTTACCTTGTTTTACGTAGCCTTGCTTTACGTTGCTTTACGTTGCCTTGCTTTACGTTGCTTTACCTTGCTTTACCTTGTTTTACTTTGCCTTGCTTTACGTTGCCTTACGTTGCTTTACGTTGCTTTACGTTGTCTTGCTTTTCGTTGCTTTACCTTGCCTTGCTTTTCGTTGCCTTGCTTTACATTGCCTTGCCTTGCCTTGCTTTACGTTGCCTTGCTTTAGGTTGCTTTACGTTGCCTTGCTTTACGTTGCTTTACGTTGCCTTGCTTTACGTTGCTTTACGTTGCCTTGCTTTACGTTACCTTGCTTTACGTTGCGTTACGTTGCCTTGCTTTACGTTGCCTTGCTTTACGTTGGTTTACGTTGCCTTGCTTTACGTTGCCTTGCTTCACGTTGCCTTACGTTGCCTTGCTTTACTTTGCCTTGCCTTGCCTTGCTTTACGTTGCCTTGACTTGCCTTGCTTTACGTTGCTTTACGTTGCCTTGATTTACGTTGCCTTGCTTTACTTAGATTTACGTTGCCTTGCCTTGCCTTGCTTTACGTTGCTTTACGTTGCCTTGCTTTACGTTGCCGTGCTTTACTTAGCTTTACGTTGCCTTGCCTTGCCTTGCTTTACATTGCTTTACGTTGCCTTGCTTTACGTTGCTTTACGTTGTCTTGATTTACATTGCCTTTCCTTGCCTGGCTTTCCGTTGCTTTACGTTGCCTTGCTTTATGTTGCTTTAGGTTTCCTTGCTTTACGTTGCCTTGCCTTGCCTTGCTTTACGTTGCTTTACGTTGCCTTGCTTTACGTTGCTTTACGTTGCCTTGCTTTACGTTGCCTTACGTTGCCTTGCTTTACGTTGCCTTGACTTGCCTTGCTTTAAGTTACCTTGACTTGCCTTGCTTTACGTTGCCTTGTTTTACGTTGCTTTACGTTGCCTTGCTTTACGTTTCCTTGCCTTGCCTTGCTTTATGTTGGTTTACGTTGCCTTGCTTTACGTTGCTTTACGTTGCCTTGCTTTACGTTGCCTTACGTTGCCTTGCTTTACGTTGCCTTGACTTGCCTTGCTTTAAGTTGCCTTGACTTGCCTTGCTTTACGTTGCCTTGCTTTACGTTGCTTTACGTTGCCTTGCTTTACGTTGCTTTACGTTGCCTTGCTTTACGTTGCCTTGCCTTGCCTTGCTTTACGTTGCTTTACGTTGCCTTGATTTACGTTGCTTTACGTTGCCTTGCTTTACGTTGCCTTGCCTTGCTTTACGTTGCTTTACTTTGCCTTGCTTTATGTTGATTTACGTTGCCTTGCTTTACGTTGCCTTTTTTTACGTTGCCTTGCTTTACGTTGATTTACTTTGCCTTGCTTTACGTTGCTTTACGTTGCCTTGCTTTACGTTGCCTTGGTTTACGTTGCCTTGCCTTGCTTTACGTTGCTTTACTTTGCCTTGCTTTACATTGCTTTACATTGCCTTCCTTTACGTTGCTTTACGTTACCTTACTTTACGTTGCCTTGCTTTACGTTGCTTTACGTTGCCTTGCCTTGCTTTACGTTGCTTTACTTTGCCTTGCATTACATTGCTTTACATTGCCTTCCTTTACGTTGCTTTACGTTGCCTTACTTTACGTTGCCTTGTTTTACGTTGCTTTACGTTGCCTTACGTTGCCTTGCTTTACGTTTCCTTGCTTTACGTTGCTTTAATTTGCCTTGCTTTACGTTGCCTGGCTTTACTTAGCTTTACGTTGCCTTATGTTGCCTTGCTTTACATTGCCTTGCTTTACTTTGCTTTACGTTGCCTTGCTTTACGTTGCTTTACGTTGCCTTGCTTTAGGTTGCTTTAGGTTGCTTTACCTTGCTTTACCTTGATTTACGTTGCCTTGCTTAACGTTGCTTTACGTTGACTTGTTTTACGTTGCTTTACCTTGGTTTACCTTGCTTTACCTTGTTTTACTTCCCTTACTTTACGTTGCTTTACGTTGCCTTGCTTTACTTTGCTTTACATTGCTTTACCTTGCTTTACATTGTTTTACTGTGCCTTGCTTTACTTTGCTTTATATTTCTTTACCTTGTTTTAAGTTTCCTTGCTTTACGTTGCTTTACGCTGCCTTGCTTTACGTTGCTTTACGTTGCTTTACCTTGCTTTAAATTCTTTTACGTTGCCTTGCTTTACGTTGCCTTACTTTACGTTGCTTTACCTTGCATTACCTTGTTTTACGTTGCCTTGCTTTACGTTGCTTTACCTTGCATTACCTTGTTTTACGTTGCCTTGCTTTATGTTGCTTTACCTTGCTTTACCTTGTTTTACGTTGCCTTGCTTTACATTGCTTTACGTTGCCTTGCTTTACGTTGCTTTACCTTGCTTTACCTTGCCTTACTGTAGGTTGCCTTGCTTTACGTTGCTTTACGTTGCCTTGATTTATGTTGCTTTACGTTGCCTTGCTTTACCTTGCTTTACCTTGTGTTACGTTGCCTTGCTTTACGTTACTTTACGTTTCCTTGCTTTAAGTTGCTTTACATTGCTTTACCTTTCTTTAACTTGCTTTACCTTGCTTTACCTTGCTTTACCTTGTTTTACGTAGCCTTGCTTTACGTTGCTTTACGTTGCCTTGCTTTACGTTGCTTTACCTTGCTTTACCTTGTTTTACTTTGCCTTGCTTTACGTTGCCTTACGTTGCTTTACGTTGCTTTACGTTGCTTTACGTTGCTTTACGTTGCCTTGCTTTACGTTGCCGTGCTTTACTTAGCTTTACGTTGCCTTGCCTTGCCTTGCTTTACGTTGCTTTACGTTGCCTTGCTTTACGTTGCTTTACGTTGCCTTGCTTTATGTTGCTTTAGGTTGCCTTGCTTTACGTTGCCTTGCCTTGCCTTGCTTTACGTTGCTTTACGTTGCCTTGCTTTACGTTGCTTTACGTTGCCTTGCTTTACGTTGCCTTACGTTTCCTTGCTTTACGTTGCCTTGACTTGCCTTGCTTTAAGTTGCCTTGACTTGCCTTGCTTTACGTTGCCTTGTTTTACGTTGCTTTACGTTGCCTTGCTTTACGTTGCCTTGCCTTGCCTTGCTTTATGTTGCTTTACGTTGCCTTGCTTTACGTTGCTTTACGTTGCCTTGCTTTACGTTGCATTACGTTGCCTTGCTTTACGTTGCCTTGACTTGCCTTGCTTTACGTTGCCTTGCTTTACGTTGCTTTACGTTGCCTTGCTTTACGTTGCTTTACGTTGCCTTGCTTTACGTTGCCTTGCCTTGCCTTGCTTTACGTTGCTTTACGTTGCCTTGATTTACGTTGCTTTACGTTGCCTTGCTTTACGTTGCATTGCCTTGCCTTGCTTTACGTTGCTTTACTTTGCCTTGCTTTATGTTGATTTACGTAGTCTTGCTTTACGTTGCCTTATTTTACGTTGATTTACGTTGCCTTGCTTTACGTTGCTTTACGTTGCCTTGCTTTACGTTGCCTTGCTTTACGTTGCCTTGCCTTGCTTTACGTTGCTTTACTTTGCCTTGCTTTACATTGCTTTACATTGCCTTCCTTTACGTTGCTTTACGTTACCTTACTTTACGTTGCCTTGTTTTACGTTGATTTACGTTGCCTTGCTTTACGTTGCTTTACGTTGCCTTGCTTTACGTTGCCTTGCTTTACGTTGCTTTACGTTGCCTTGCCTTGCTTTACGTTGCTTTACTTTGCCTTGCATTACATTGCTTTACATTGCCTTCCTTTACGTTGCTTTACGTTGCCTTACTTTACGTTGCCTTGTTTTACGTTGCTTTACGTTGCCTTACGTTGCCTTGCTTTACGTTGCCTTGCTTTACGTTGCTTTAATTTGCCTTGCTTTACATTGCCTGGCTTTACTTAGCTTTACGTTGCCTTATGTTGCCTTGCTTTACATTGCCTTGCTTTACTTTGCTTTACGTTGCCTTGCTTTACATTGCTTTATGTTGCCTTGCTTTACGTTGCTTTACGTTGCCTTGCTTTAGGTTGCTTTACGTTGCTTTACCTTGCTTTACCTTGATATACGTTGCCTTGCTTAACGTTGCTTTACTTTGACTTGTTTTACGTTGCTTTACCTTGGTTTACCTTGCTTTACCTTGTTTTACTTCCCTTGCTTTACGTTGCTTTACGTTGCCTTGCTTTACTTTGCTTTACATTGCTTTACCTTGCTTTACATTGTTTTACTGTGCCTTGCTTTACTTTGCTTTACATTTCTTTACCTTGTTTTAAGTTTCCTTGCTTTACGTTGCTTTACGTTGCTTTACCTTGCTTTACATTGTTTTACGTTGCCTTGATTTACGTTGCCTTGCTTTACGTTGCTTTACCTTGCATTACCTTGTTTTACGTTGCCTTGATTTACGTTGCTTTACCTTGCATTACCTTGTTTTACGTTGCCTTGCTTTACGTTGCTTTACCTTGCATTACCTTGTTTTACGTTGCCTTGCTTTATGTTGCTTTACCTTGCTTTACCTTGTTTTACGTTGCCTTGCTTTACATTGCTTTACGTTGCCTTGCTTTACGTTGCTTTACCTTGCTTTAACTTGCCTTACTGTAGGTTGCCTTGCTTTCCGTTGCTTTACGTTGCCTTGATTTATGTTGCTTTACGTTGCCTTGCTTTACCTTGCTTTACCTTGTGTTACGTTGCCTTGCTTTACGTTACTTTACGTTTCCTTGCTTTAAGTTGCTTTACATTGCTTTACCTTGCTTTAACTTGCTTTACCTTGCTTTACCTTGTTTTACGTAGCCTTGCTTTACGTTGCTTTACGTTGCCTTGCTTTACGTTGCTTTACCTTGCTTTACCTTGTTTTACTTTGCCTTGCTTTACGTTGCCTTACGTTGCTTTACGTTGCCTTGCTTTACGTTTCCTACCTTGCCTTGCTTTATGTTGGTTTACGTTGCCTTGCTTTACGTTGCTTTACGTTGCCTTGCTTTACGTTGCCTTACGTTGCCTTGCTTTACGTTGCCTTGCCTTGCCTTGCTTTATGTTGCTTTACGTTGCCTTGCTTTACGTTGCTTTACGTTGCCTTGCTTTACGTTGCATTACGTTGCCTTGCTTTACGTTGCCTTGACTTGCCTTGCTTTACGTTGCCTTGCTTTACGTTGCTTTACGTTGCCTTGCTTTACGTTGCTTTACGTTGCCTTGCTTTACGTTGCCTTGCCTTGCCTTGCTTTACGTTGCTTTACGTTGCCTTGATTTACGTTGCTTTACGTTGCCTTGCTTTACGTTGCATTGCCTTGCCTTGCTTTACGTTGCTTTACTTTGCCTTGCTTTATGTTGATTTACGTAGTCTTGCTTTACGTTGCCTTATTTTACGTTGATTTACGTTGCCTTGCTTTACGTTGCTTTACGTTGCCTTGCTTTACGTTGCCTTGCTTTACGTTGCCTTGCCTTGCTTTACGTTGCTTTACTTTGCCTTGCTTTACATTGCTTTACATTGCCTTCCTTTACGTTGCTTTACGTTACCTTACTTTACGTTGCCTTGTTTTACGTTGATTTACGTTGCCTTGCTTTACGTTGCTTTACGTTGCCTTGCTTTACGTTGCCTTGCTTTACGTTGCTTTACGTTGCCTTGCCTTGCTTTACGTTGCTTTACTTTGCCTTGCATTACATTGCTTTACATTGCCTTCCTTTACGTTGCTTTACGTTGCCTTACTTTACGTTGCCTTGTTTTACGTTGCTTTACGTTGCCTTACGTTGCCTTGCTTTACGTTGCCTTGCTTTACGTTGCTTTAATTTGCCTTGCTTTACATTGCCTGGCTTTACTTAGCTTTACGTTGCCTTATGTTGCCTTGCTTTACATTGCCTTGCTTTACTTTGCTTTACGTTGCCTTGCTTTACATTGCTTTATGTTGCCTTGCTTTACGTTGCTTTACGTTGCCTTGCTTTAGGTTGCTTTACGTTGCTTTACCTTGCTTTACCTTGATATACGTTGCCTTGCTTAACGTTGCTTTACTTTGACTTGTTTTACGTTGCTTTACCTTGGTTTACCTTGCTTTACCTTGTTTTACTTCCCTTGCTTTACGTTGCTTTACGTTGCCTTGCTTTACTTTGCTTTACATTGCTTTACCTTGCTTTACATTGTTTTACTGTGCCTTGCTTTACTTTGCTTTACATTTCTTTACCTTGTTTTAAGTTTCCTTGCTTTACGTTGCTTTACGTTGCTTTACCTTGCTTTACATTGTTTTACGTTGCCTTGATTTACGTTGCCTTGCTTTACGTTGCTTTACCTTGCATTACCTTGTTTTACGTTGCCTTGATTTACGTTGCTTTACCTTGCATTACCTTGTTTTACGTTGCCTTGCTTTACGTTGCTTTACCTTGCATTACCTTGTTTTACGTTGCCTTGCTTTATGTTGCTTTACCTTGCTTTACCTTGTTTTACGTTGCCTTGCTTTACATTGCTTTACGTTGCCTTGCTTTACGTTGCTTTACCTTGCTTTAACTTGCCTTACTGTAGGTTGCCTTGCTTTCCGTTGCTTTACGTTGCCTTGCTTTACCTTGCTTTACCTTGTGTTACGTTGCCTTGCTTTACGTTACTTTACGTTTCCTTGCTTTAAGTTGCTTTACATTGCTTTACCTTGCTTTAACTTGCTTTACCTTGCTTTACCTTGCTTTACCTTGTTTTACGTAGCCTTGCTTTACGTTGCTTTACGTTGCCTTGCTTTACGTTGGTTTACCTTGCTTTACCTTGTTTTACTTTGCCTTGCTTTACGTTGCCATACGTTGCTTTACGTTGCTTTACGTTGTCTTGCTTTTCGTTGCTTTACCTTGCCTTGCTTTTCGTTGCCTTGCTTTACATTGCCTTGCCTTGCCTTGCTTTACGTTGCCTTGCTTTAGGTTGCTTTACGTTGCCTTGCTTTACGTTGCTTTACGTTGCCTTGCTTTACGTTGCTTTACGTTGCCTTGCTTTACGTTACCTTGCTTTACGTTGCGTTACGTTGCCTTGCTTTACGTTGCCTTGCTTTACGTTGGTTTACGTTGCCTTGCTTTACGTTGCCTTGCTTCACGTTGCCTTACGTTGCCTTGCTTTACTTTGCCTTGCCTTGCCTTGCTTTACGTTGCCTTGCCTTGCCTTGCTTTACGTTGCTTTACGTTGCCTTGGTTTACGTTGCATTACGTTGCTTTACGTTGCCTTGATTTACGTTGCCTTTCCTTGACTTGCTTTACGTTGCTTTACGTTGCCTTTCTTTACGTTGCCTTTCCTTTCCTTGCTTTACGTTGCTTTACGTTGCCTTGCCTTGCCTTGCTTTACGTTGCCTTGACTTGCCTTGCTTTAAGTTGCCTTGACTTGCCTTGCTTTACGTTGCTTTACGTGGCCTTGCTTTACGTTGCTTTACGTTGCCTTGCTTTACGTTGCTTTACTTTTCCTTGTTTAAGTTGCCTTGCTTTACGTTGCTTTACCTTGCCTTGCTTTACGTTGCCTTGCCGTGCTTTACTTTGCTTTACGTTGCCTTGCTTTACGTTGCTTTACGTTGCCTTGCTTTACGTTGCCTTGCCTTGCCTTGCTTTACGTTGCCTTGACTTGCCTTGCTTTAAGTTGCCTTGACTTGCCTTGCTTTAAGTTGCCTTGCTTTACGTTGCCTTGCCTTGCCTTGCTTTACGTTGCTTTACGTGGCCTTGCTTTACATTGCTTTACGTTGCTTTACTTTTCCTTGCTTTAAGTTGCCTTGCTTTACGTTGCTTTACGTTGCCTTGCTTTACGTTGCTTTACGTTGCCTTGCTTTACGTTGCCTTGCCTCGCCTTGCTTTACGTTGCCTTGCTTTACGTTGCCTTGCTTTACGTTGCTTTACGTTGCCTTGCTTTACGTTGCCTTGCCTTGCCTTGGTTTACGTTGCTTTACGTTGCCTTGCTTTACGTTGATTTACGTTGCCTTGCTTTACGTTGCCGTATTTTACGTTGCCTTGTTTTACGTTGCTTTACGTTGTCTTGCTTTACGTTGCCTTCTTTACGTTGCTTTACGTTGCCTTCCTTTACGTTGCTTTACGTTGCCTTACTTTACGTTTCCTTGTTTTACGTTGCTTTACTTTGCCTTACGTTGCCTTGCTTTACGTTGCCTAGCTTTATGTTGGTTTACGTTGCCTTGCTTTACGTTGCCTTGCTTTACGTTGCCTTGCTTTACTTAGCTTTACGTTGCCTTACGTTGCCTTGCTTTACATTGCCTTGCTTTACTTTGCTTTACGTTGCCTTGCTTTACGTTGCTTTACGTTGCCTTGCTTTACGTTGCCTTGTTTATGTTGCCTTGCTTTACGTTGCTTTAAATTGTCTTGCTTTACGTTGCCTTGCTTTACGTTGCCTTGCCTTGCCTTGCTTTACGTTATTTTACTTTGCCTTGCTTTACGTTGCCTTGCCTTTCCTGGCTTTACTTTGCTTTACGTTGCCTTGCTTTACGTTGCTTTACGTACCTTGATTTACGTTGCTTTACATTGCCTTGCTTTACGTTTATTTACGTTGCCTTGCTTTAAGTTACCTTGCCTTGCCTTGATTTCCGTTGCTTTACGTTGACTTGCTTTATGTTGCTTTACGTTGCCTTGGTTTACGTTGCCTTGCCTTGCCTTGCTTTACGTTGCTTTACGTTGCCTTGCTTTACGTTGCTTTACGTTGCCTTGCTTTACGTTACCTTGCCTTGCCTTCCTTTAATTTGCTTTACGTTGCATTCCTTTACGTTGCTTTACGTTGTCTTGCTTTACTTTGTCTTGCCTTGCCTTGATTTACTTTGCTTTACGTTGCCTTGCTTTACTTTGCTTTACATTGCTTTACGTTGCCATTGTTTAACGTTGCCTTACCTTGCCTTGCTTTACGATGCTTTTCGTTGCCTTGCTTTACGTTGCTTTATGTTGCCTTGCTTTACGTTGCCTTTCCTTGCCTTGCTTTACATTGCTTTACGTTGCCTTGGTTTATGTTGCTTTACGTTGCCTTGCTTTACGTTGCCTTGCCTTGCCTTGCTTTTCGTTGCTTTACGTTGCCTCGCTTTACGTTGCTTTACGTTACCTTGCTTTACGTTGCTTTACGTTGCCTTGCTTTACGTTGCCTTGCCTTTCCTTGCTTTTCGTTGCTTTACGTTGCCTCGCTTTACGTTGCTTTACGTTGCCTTGCTTTATGTTGCCTTACGTTGCCTTGCTTTACGTTGCCTTGCTTTACGTTGCTTTACGTTGCCTTGCTTCACGTTGCCTTACGTTGCCTTACTTTAATTTGCCTTGCCTTGCCTTGCTTTACGTTGCCTTGCCTTGCCTTGCTTTACGTTGCTTTACGTTGCCTTGCTTTACGTTGCATTACGTTGCTTTACGTTGCCTTGATTTATGTTGCTTTTCGTTGCCTTGCTTTACGTTGCCTTGCCTTGACTTGCTTTACGTTGCTTTACATTGCCTTGCTTTACGTTTCCTTGCCTTGCCTTGCTTTACGTTGCTTTACGTTGCCTGGCTTTACGTTGCCTTGCATTGCCTTGCTTTACGTTTCCTTGACTTGCCTTGCTTTAAGTTGCCTTAACTTGCCTTGCTTTAAGTTGCCTTGCTTTACGTTGCCTTGCCTTGCCTTGCTTTACGTTGCTTTACGTGGCCTTGCTTTACGTTTCTTTACGTTGTCTTGCTTTACGTTGCTTTACTTTTCCTTGCTTTAAGATGCCTTGCTTTACGTTGCTTTACCTTGCCTTGCTTTACGTTGCCTTGCCTTGCTTTACTTTGCTTTACGTTGCCTTGCTTTACGTTGCTTTACGTTGTCTTGATTTACGTTGCCTTGCCTTGCCTTGATTTACGTTGCTTTACGTTGCCTTGCTTTACGTTGCCTTGCCTTTCCTTGCTTTACGTTGCCTTGACTTCCCTTGCTTTAAGTTGCCTTGACTTGCCTTGCTTTAAGTTGCCTTGCTTTACGTTGCCTTGCCTTGCCTTGCTTTACGTTGCGTTACGTGGCCTTGCTTTACGTTGCTTTACGTTGCCTTGCTTTACGTTGCTTTACTTTTCCTTGCTTTAAGTTGCCTTGCTTTACGTTGCTTTTCGTTGCCTTGCTTTACGTTGCTTTACGTTGCCTTGCTTTACGTTGCCTTGCTTTACGTTGCTTTACGTTGCCTTGCTTTACGTTGCCTTGCCTTGCCTTGCTTTACGTTGCTTTACGTTGCCTTGCTTTACGTTGATTTACGTTGCCTTGCTTTACGTTGCCTTATTTTACGTTGCCTTGTTTTATGTTGCTTTACGTTGCCTTCCTTTACGTTGCTTTACGTTGCCTTACTTTACGTTGCCTTGTTTTACGTTGCTTTACTTTGCCTTACGTTGCCTTGCTTTACGTTGCCTTGCTTTACGTTGGTTTACGTTGCCTTGCTTTACGTTGCCTTGCTTTACGTTGCCTTGCTTTACTTAGCTTTACGTTGCCTTACGTTGCCTTGCTTTACATTGCCTTGCTTTACTTTGCTTTACGTTGTTTTGCTTTACGTTGCTTTACGTTGCCTTGCTTTACGTTGCCTTGTTTATGTTGCCTTGCTTTACGTTGCTTTAAGTTGTCTTGCTTTACGTTGCCTTGCCTTGCCTTGCTTTACGTTATTTTACTTTGCCTTGCTTTACGTTGCCTTGCCTTGCCTTGTTTTCCGTTCCCTTACGTTGCCTTCCTTTATGTTGCTTTACATTGCCTTGTTTTACGTTGTCTTGCCTTACGTTGCCTTGCCTTGCCTTGCTTTACGTTCTTTTACTTTGCCTTGCTTTACGTTGCCTTGCCTTGCCTGGCTTTACTTTGCTTTACGTTGCCTTGCTTTACGTTGCTTTACGTACCTTGATTTACGTTGCTTTACGTACCTTGCTTTACATTGCTTTACGTTGCCTTGCTTTACGTTGATTTACGTTGCCTTGCTTTACGTTGCCTTGCCTTGCCTTGCTTTCCGTTGCTTTACGTTGCCTTGGTTTACGTTGCCTTGCCTTGCCTGGCTTTACGTTGCTTTACGTTGCGTTGCTTTACGTTGCCTTGCTTTACGTTACCTTGCCTTGCTTTAATTTGCTTTACGTTGCCTTCCTTTACGTTGCTTTACATTGCTTTACGTTGCCATTTTTTAACGTTGCCTTACCTTGCCTTGCTTTACGTTGCTTTTCGTTGCCTTGCTTTACGTTGCTTTATGTTGCCTTGGTTTATGTTGCTTTACGTCGCCTTGCTTTACGTTGCCTTGCCTTGCCTTGCTTTTCGTTGCTTTACGTTGCCTCGCTTTACGTTGCTTTACGTTACCTTGCTTTACGTTGCTTTACGTTGCCTTGCTTTACGTTGCCTTCCCTTGCCTTGATTTAAGTTGCTGTACGTTGCCTTGCTTTACCTTGCCTTACTTTTGGTTGCCTTGCTTTACGTTGCCTTGCTTTACGTTGGCTTGCTTTACGTTGCTTTATCTTGCCTTGCTTTACGGTGCCTTGCTTTACGTTGCTTTACGTTGCCTTACGTTGCCTTTCTTTACGTTGCCTTGCTTTACGCTGCTTTATGTTGCCTTGCTTTACGTTGCCTTTCCTTGCCTTGCTTTACGTTGCTTTACGTTGCATTGCTTTACGTTGCTTTACGACGCCTTGCTCTACGTTGCCTTGGCTTGCCTTGCTTTACGTTGCCTTGTCTTGCTTTATGTTGCTTTACGTTGCCTAGGTTTACGTTGCTTTATGTTGCCTTGCTTTACGTTTCCTTGCCTTGCCTTCCTTTACGTTGCTTTACGTTGCCTTGCTTTACGTTGCTTTACGTTGCCTTGCTTTACGTTGCCTTACTTTATGTTGCCTTATTTTACGTTGCTTTACGTTGTCTTCCTTTACGATGCTTTATGTTGCCTTGCTTTACGATGCCTTGCTTTACGTTTCCTTGCTTTACGTTGCTTTACTTTCCCTTACGTTGCCTTGCCTTTCTTTATGTTGCTTTAAGTAGCCTTGCTTTACGTTGATTTACGTTGCCTTGCTTTACGTTGCCTTGCTTTACGTTGCCTTGCTTTACGTTGCCTTGCTTTACCTTGCTTTACGTTGCCTTGCATTACGTTACTTTAAGTTGCCTTGCTTTACCTTGCCTTGTTTACTTTGCCTTACATTGCCTTGCTTTACGTTGCCTTGCTTTACGTTGTTTTACGTTGCTTGCTTTACGTTGACTTACGTTGCCTTACTTTACGTTGCATTTCTTTACGTTGCTTTACGTTGCCTTGCTTTACGTTGCTTTACATTGCCTTACGTTTCCTTGCTTTAAGTTGCCTTTCTTTACGTTGCTTTACGTTGCCTTGATTTGCGTTGCCTTGCTTTCCGTTGCTTTACGTTGCCTTGCTTTACGTTGCCTTGCTTTACGTTGCTTTACGTTGCCTTACGTTGCCTTGCTTGACGTTGCCTTGCTTTACGTTGCTTTACGTTTCCTTGCTTTACGTTATTTTAAGTTGCCTTGCTTTACGTTGCTTTACGTTTCCTTGCTTTACGTTGCCTTGCTTTACGTTACTTTAAGTTGCCTTGCTTTACCTTGCCTTGCTTTACTTTGCCTTACATTTCCTTGCTTTACGTGGCCTTGCTTTACCTTGCTTTACGTAGCCTTGCTTTGCGTTGTTTTACGTTGCCTTGCTTTACGTTGCCTTACGTTGCCTTGCTTTACGTTGCCTTGCTTTACATTGCTTTACGTTGCCTTTCTTTACGTTGCTTGACGTTGCCTAACGTTGCCTTACTTTACGTTGCCTTGCTTTGCGTTGATTTACGTTGCCTTGCTTTACGTTGCCTTACGTTGCCTTGCTTTACGTTGCTTTACTTTGCCTTGCTTTACGTTTCCTTGCTTTACGTTACCTTACTTTACGTTGCTTTACGTTTCCTTTCTTTATGTTGCCTTACTTTACGTTGCCTTACGTTTCCTTGCTTTACGTTGCCTTGCTTTAACTTGCTTTACGTTGCCTCTCTTTACGTTGCTTTACGTTGCCTTGCTTTACGTTGCCTTGCTTTACGTTGCCCTGCTTTACGTTGCCTTGCTTTACGTTGCTTTACGTTGCCTTGCTTTAAGTTGCCTTACTTTACGTTGCTTTACGTTGCCTCCTTTACGTTGCCTTGGTTTACATTGCTTTACGTTGCCTTACGTTGCCTGGCTTTAAGTTGCCTTGCTTTACGTTGCCTTATGTTGCCTTGCTTTACGTTGCCTTGCTTTACGTTACCTTGCTTTACGTTGCTTTACGTTGCCTTGCTTTACGTTGCTTTACGTTGCCTTGCTTTAAGTTACCTTTCCTTGCCTTGCTTTAAGTTGCTTTACTTTGCCTTGCTTTATGTTGCTTTACGTTGCCTTGCTTTACGTTGCCTTGCCTTGCCTTGCTTTACGTTGTTTTACGTTGCCTTGATTTACGTTGACTTTCCTTGCCTTGCTTTACGTTGCTTTACGTTGCCTTGCTTTACGTTGCTTTACGTTGCCTTGCTTTACGTTGCTTTACCTTGCCTTGCTTTACATTGCTTTACGTTGCCTTGGTTTATGTTGCTTTACGTTGCCTTGCTTTACGTTGCCTTGCCTTGCCTTGCTTTTCGTTGCTTTACGTTGCCTCTCTTTACGTTGCTTTACGTTACCTTGCTTTACGTTGCTTTACGTTGCCTTGCATTAAGTTGCCTTGCCTTTCCTTGATTTAAGTTGCTGTACGTTTCCTTGCTTTACCTTGCCTTACTTTTGGTTGCCTTGCTTTACGTTGCCTTGCTTTACGTTGCCTTGCTTTACGTTGCCTTACGTTGCCTTGCTTTACGTTGCCTTGCTTTAAGCTGTTTTATGTTGCCTTGCTTTACGCTGCTTTATGTTGCCTTGCTTTACGTTGCCTTTCCTTGCCTTGCTTTATGTTGCTTTACGTTGCCTTACTTTACGTTGCCTTGCTTTGCGTTGATTTACGTTGCCTTGCTTTACGTTGCCTTACGTTGCCTTGCTTTACGTTGCTTTACGTTGCCTTGCTTTACGTTGCCTTGCTTTACGTTACCTTACTTTACGTTGCTTTACGTTTCCTTACTTTACGTTGCCTTACTTTACGTTGCCTTACGTTGCCTTGCTTTACGTTGCCTTGCTTTACCTTGCTTTACGTTGCCTTGCTTTACGTTGCTTTACGTTGCCTTGCTTTAAGTTACCTTTCGTTGCCTTGCTTTAAGTTGCTTTACTTTGCCTTGCTTTATGTTGCTTTACGTTGCCTCGCTTTACGTTGCTTTACGTTGCATTGCTTTATGTTGCTTTACCTTGCCTTGCTTTCCGTTTCCTTGCCTTGCCTTCCTTTACGTTGCTTTACCTTGCCTTGCTTTACGTTACTTTACGTTGCCTTGCTTTACGTCGCCTTAATTTATGTTGCCTTTCTTTACGTTGCTTTACGTTGCCTTGCTTTACGATGCTTTATGTTGCCTTGCTTTACGATGCCTTGCTTTACGTTTCCTTGCTTTACGTTGCTTTATGTTCCCTTACGTTGTCTTGCTTTGATTTACGTTGCTTTAAGTAGCCTTGCTTTACGTTGATTTACGTTGCCTTGCTTTACGTTGCCTTGCTTTACGTTGCTTTACGTTGCCTTGCTTTAATTTGCCTTGCTTTACGTTGCTTTACCTTGCCTTGCTTTACGTTTCCTTGCTTTACGTTGCTTTACGTTGCCTTACGTTGCCTTGCTTTACGTTGCCTTGCTTTACGTTGCCTTGCTTTACGTTGCTTTACGTTGCCTTGCTTTACGTTGCCTTGCTTTACGTTGCCTTGCTTTCCTTTGCTTTACGTTGCCTTGCTTTACGTTGCCTTACGTTGCCTTGCTTTACGTTGCCTTGCTTTACGTTGCTGTACGTTGCTTTGCTTTATGTTGCCTTTCGTTACGTTGCTTTACGTTGACTTGCTTTACATTGCCTTGCTTTACGTTGCTTTACGTTGCCTTGCTTTACGTTTCCTTGCTTTACGTTGCCTTGCTTTACGTTGCTTTACGTTTCCTTGCTTTACGTTGCCTTACGTTGCTTTGCTTTACGTTGCCTTGACTTGCCTTGCTTTAAGTTGCCTTGACTTGCCTTGCTTTACGTTTCCTTGCTTTACGTTGCTTTACGTTGCCTTGCTTTACGTTGCCTTGCTTTACGTTGCTTTACGTTGCCTTGCTTTACGTTGCCTTGCTTTACCTTGCTTTATGTTGCCTTACGTTGCCTTGCTTTACGTTGCCTTGCTTTACGTTGCTTTACGTTTCCTTGCTTTACGTTGCTTTACGTATCCTTGCTTTACGTTGCCTTGCCTTGCCTTGCTTTACGTTGCCTTGCTTTACGTTGCCTTGCCTTGCCTTGCTTTACGTTGCCTTGCTTTACGTTGTTTTACGTTGCCTTGCTTTACGTTGCCTTGCCTTGCCTTGCTTTACGTTGATTTACGTTGCCTTGCTTTACGTTGATTTACGTTGCCTTGATTTATGTTGCTTTACGTTGCCTTGCTTTACGTTGCCTTGCTTTACGTTGCTTTACGTTGCCTTGCCTTGCCTTGCTTTACGTTGCTTTACTTTGCCTTGCTTTACGTTGCTTTACATTGCCTTCATATACGTTGCTTTACGTTGCCTTGCTTTACGTTGCCTTGTTTTACGTTGCTTTACGTTGCCTTACGTTTCCTAGCTTTACGTTGCTTTACGTTGCCTTGATTTACGTTGCCTTGCTTTACTTAGCTTTACGTTGCCTTGCCTTGCCTTGATTTACGTTTCTTTACGTTGCCTTGCTTTACGTTGCCTTGCCTTGCCTTGCTTTGCGTTGCTTTACGTTGCCTTGCTTTACGTTGCTTAACGTTGCCTTGCTTTATGTTGCCTTATGTTGCCTTGCTTTACGTTGTCTTACGTTGCCTTGCTTTACGTTGCCTTGACTTGCCTTGCTTTAATTTGCCTTGTCTTGCCTTGCTTTACCTTGCCTTGCTTTACGTTGCTTTACGTTGCCTTGCTTTACGTTGCCTTGCTTTACGTTGATTTACAATGCCTTGCTTTACGTTGCCTTATTTTACGTTGCCTTGCTTTACGTTGCTTTACGTTGCCTTGCTTTACGTTGCTTTACGTTGCCTTGCCTTGCTTTACGTTGCTTTATTTTGCCTTGCTTTACGTTGCCTTGTTTTAGGTTGCTTTGCGTTGCCTTACTTTGCCTTGCTTTACGTTGCCTTGCTTTAGGTTGCTTTACCTTGCCTTGCTTTACGTTGCTTTACTTTGCCTTGCTTTACGTTGCCTTGCTTTACGTTGCTTTACCTTGCTTTACCTTGCTTTACCTTGTTTTACGTTGCCTTGCTTTACGTTGCTTTACGTTGCCTTGATTTACGTTGCTTTACCTTGCTTTACCTTGTTTTACGTTGCCTTGCTTTACGTTGCTTTACGTTGCCTTGCGTTACGTTTCTTTACCTTGCTTTACCTTGCCTTACTGTAGGTTGCCTTGCTTTCCATTGCTTGACGTTGCCTTGATTTATGTTGCTTTACGTTGCCTTGCTTTACCTTGCTTTACCTTGTGTTACGTTGCCTTGCTTTACGTTACTTTACATTTCCTTGCTTTAAGTTGCTTTACCTTGCTTTACCTTGCTTTAACTTGCTTTAACTTGCTTTACCTTGCTTTACCTTGTTTTACGTTGCCTTGCTTTACGTTGCTTTACGTTGCCTTGCTTTACGTTGCTTTACCTTGCTTTACCTTGTTTTACGTTGCCTTGCTTTACGTTGCTTTACGTTGCTTTACGTTGTCTTGCTTTTCGTTGCTTTACCTTGCCTTGCTTTACGTTGCCTTGCTTTAGGTTGCTTTACGTTGCCTTGCTTTACGTTGCTTTACGTTGCCTTGCTTTACGTTGCTTTACGTTGCCTTGCTTTACGTTACCTTGCTTTACGTTGCCTTACGTTGCCTTGCTTTACGTTGCCTTGCTTCACGTTGCCTTACGTTGCCTTGCTTTACTTTGCCTTGCCTTGCCTTGCTTTACGTTGCCTTGCCTTGCCTTGCTTTACGTTGCTTTACGTTGCCTTGCTTTACGTTGCTTTACGTTGCTTTACGTTGCCTTGATTTATGTTGCTTTACGTTGCCTCGCTTTACGTTGCCTTGCCTTGACTTGCTTTACGTTGCTTTACGTTGCCTTGCTTTACGTTGCCTTGCCTTGCCTTGCTTTACGTTGCTTTACGTTGCCTTGCTTTACGTTGCCTTGCCTTGCTTTGCTTTACTTTGCCTTGCTTTGCCTTGCTTTACGTTGCTTTACGTTGCCTTGCTTTACGTTGCTTTACGTTTCCTTGCTTTACGTTGCCTTATGTTGCCTTGCTTTACGTTGCCTTGCTTTACCTTGGTTTACGTTGCCTTGCTTTATGTTGCCTTGCTTTACGTTGCTTTACGTTGCCTTGCTTTACGTTGCCTTGCTTTACGTTGCTTTACGTTGCCTTGCTTTACGTTGCCTTACTTTACGTTGCTTTACGTTGCCTTACTTTACGTTGCCTTACGTTGCCTTCCTTTACGTTGCCTTGCTTTAAGTTTCCTTGCTTTACGTTGATTTGCTTTACATTGCTTTACGTTGCCTTACGTTGTCTTGCTTTATGTTGCCTTGCTTTACGTTGTTTTACGTTGCCTTGGTTTACGTTACCTTGCTTTACTTTGCCTTACGTTGCCTTGCTTTACTTTGCCTTGCTTTACGTTGCCTTGCTTTTATTTGCCTTTCCTTGCCTTGCTTTACGTTGCCTTGCTTTACGTTTCTTTGCCTTGCTTTACGTTGCCTTGCTTTACGTTGCCTTGCCTTGGCTTGCTTTACGTTGCCTTGCTTTTCCTTGCCTTGATTTACCTTTCTTTACGTTGCTTTACGATGCCTTGCTTTACGTTGCTTTACGTTGCCTTGCTTTACGTTGCCTTGCCTTGCCTTGCTTTAGGTTGCCTTGCTTTGCCTTGCTTTACGTTGCTTTACGTTGCCTTGCTTTACGTTGTTTTACGTTGCCTTTCTTTATGTTGCTTTACGTTGCCTTGCTTTACGTTGCCTTGCTTTATATATCGTTTCCTTGCCTTGCTTTACGTTGCTTTACTTTGCCTTGCTTTACGTTGCTTTACGTTGCATTGATTTACGTTGCTTTACGTTGCCTTGCTTTATGTTGCCTTGCGTTGCCTTGCTTTACGTTGCCTTACGTTGCCTAGCTTTACGTTGCTTTACGTTGCCTTGATTTACGTTGCCTTGCTTTACTTAGCTTTACGTTGCCTTGCCTTGCCTTGATTTACGTTTCTTTACGTTGCCTTGCTTTACGTTGCCTTGCCTTGCCTTGCTTTGCGTTGCTTTACGTTGCCTTGCTTTACGTTGCTTTACGTTGCCTTGCTTTATGTTGCCTTATGTTGCCTTGCTTTACGTTGTCTTACGTTGCCTTGCTTTACGTTGCCTTGACTTGCCTTGCTTTAATTTGCCTTGTCTTGCCTTGCTTTACCTTGCCTTGCTTTACGTTGCTTTACGTTGCCTTGCTTTACGTTGCTTTACGTTGCCTTGCTTTACGTTTCTTTATGTTGCCTTGCTTTAAGTTACCTTGCCTTGCCTTGCTTTAAGTTGCTTTATGTTGCCTTGAGTTATGTTGCCTTGCCTTGCCTTGATTTACGTTGTTTTAGGTTGCCTTGCTTTACGTTGCCTTGCCTTGATTTACGTTGCTTTACGTTGCCTTGCTTTACGTTGCTTTACGTTGCCTTGCTTTACGTTGCTTTACGATTCCTTGCTCTACGTTGCCTTTACTTGCCTTGCTTTACGTTGCCTTGCCTTGCCTTGCTTTATGTTGTTTTACATTGCCTAGCTTTATGTTGCTTTACGTTGCCTTGCTTTACGTTTCCTTGCCTTGCCTTCCTTTACGTTGCTTTACCTTGCCTTGCTTTAAGTTGCTTTACATTGCCTTGCTTTACGTTGCCTTGCCTTGCCTTCCTTTACGTTGCTTTACCTTGCCTTGCTTTACGTTGCTTTACGTTGCCTTGCTTTACGTTGCCTTGCCTTGCCTTGCTTTACATTTCTTTACGTTGCCTCGCTTTACGTTGCTTTACGTTGCCTTGCTTTATGTTGCTTTACGTTGTCTTGCTTTACGTTGCCTTGCCTTGCCTTGCTTTACGTTTCTTTACCTTGCCTTGCTTTACGTTGCCTTGCCTTTCCTTGCTTTACGTTGCCCTGATTTACGTTGCTTTACGTTGCCTTGCTTTACGTTGTCTTTCCTTGCCTTGCTTTACATTGCTTTCCGTTGCCTTGATTTACGTTGCCTTGCCTTGCCTTTCTTTACGTTTCTTTACGTTGCCTCGCTTTACGTTGCTTTACGTTGCCTTGCTTTACGTTGCTTTGCCTTGCCTTGCTTTACTTTCCTTTACATTGCCTTGTTTTACGTTGCCTTACTTTAGATTGCCTTGCTTTACATTGCTTGACGTTGCCTTGCTTTACGATGCTTTATGTTGCCTTGATTTCCATTGCCTTGCTTTACGTTGCCTTGCTTTACGTTGCTTTACCTTGACTTACATTGCCTTGCTTTAAGTTGCCTTGCTTTACGTTGCTTTATGTTGCCTTGCTTTACGTTGCCTTGCTTTACGTTGCCTTGCTTTACGTTGCTTTACGTTCCCTTACGTTGCCTTGCCTTGCTTTACGTTGCTTTAAGTAGCCTTGCTTTACGTTGCTTTACGTTGCCTTGCTTTACGTTGCCTTGCTTGACGTTGCTTTACGTTGCCTTACATTGCCTTGCTTTACGTTGCCTTGCTTTACGTAGCTTTACGTTTCCTTGCTTTACGTTGCCTTGCTTTAATTTGCCTTACGTTGCCTTGCTTTACGTTGCCTTACGTTGCCTTACTTTACGTTGCCTTGCTTTACGTTGCTTTACGTTTCCTTGCTTTACCTTGCCTTGCTTTAATTTGCCTTACGTTGCCTTGCTTTACGTTGCCTTACGTTGCCTTACTTTACGTTGCCTTGCTTTACGTTGCTTTACGTTGCCTTGCTTTACGTTGCCCTACGTTGCCTTACTTTACGTTGCCTTGCTTTACGTTACTTTAAGTTGCCTTGCTTTAGGTTGCCTTGCTTTACTTGGCCTTACTTTGCCGTGCTTTGCGTTGCCTTGCTTTACGTTGCTTTACTTTGCCTTGCTTTATGTTGCCTTACGTTGCCTTACTTTACGTTGCCTTGCTTTACTTTGCTTTACGTTGCCTTGCTTTACGTTGCTTTACTTTACGTTGCCTTTCTTTACGTTGCTTTACGTTGCCTTGCTTTACTTTGCTTTACATTGCCTTTCTTTATGTTGCCTTGCTTTACGTTGCTTTACATTGCCTTGATTACGTTGCCTTGCTTTACGTTGCTTTACGTTGCCTTGCATTACGTTGCCTTGCTTTACGTTGCCTTACTTTACGTTGCTTTACTTTGCCTTACTTTACGTTGCCTTGATTTACGTTGCCTCGCTTTACGTTGGTTTTTGTTGCCTTGCTTTACGTTGATTTACGTTGCCTCGCTTTACGTTGCCTTGCTTTACGTTGCTTTACCTTGCCTTTCGTTGCCTTGCTTTACGTTGCCTTGCTTTACGTTGCTTTACGTTGCCTTGCTTTACGTTGCCTTACGTTGCCTTAATTTACTTTGCCTTGCTTGATGTTGCCTTACGTTGCCTTGCTTTACGTTGCCTTGCTTTACGTTGCTTTACGTTGCCTTGCTTTACGTTGCCTTGCTTTTCGTTGCTTTACGTTACCTTGCTTTATGTTGCCTTGCTTTACGTTGCTTTACGTTGCCTTGCTTTACGTTGCCTTATGTTGCCTTACGTTGCCTTGCTTTACGTTGCCTTGCTTTACGTTACTTTAAGTTGCCTTGCTGTACGTTGCTTTACGTTGCCTTGATTTACGTTGCCTTACTTTACGTTGCTTTACGTTGCTTTGCTTTACGTGGCTTTAGGTTGCCTTGCTTTATGTTGCCTTGCTTTACGTTGCCTTACTTTATGTTGCTTTACTTTGCCTTGCATTGCCTTACTTTACGTTGCCTTGCTTTACGTAGCATTGCTTTACGTTGCCTTGCTTTACATTGCTTTACGTTGCCTTACGTTGCCTTGCTTTAAGTTGCCTTGCTTTATGTTGCTTTACGTTGCCTTGCTTTACGTTGCGTTGCTTTACGTTGCTTTATGTTGCCTTGCTTTACGTTGCCTTGCTTTACGTTGCCTTACGTTGCCTTACGTTGCCTTGCTTTACGTTGCCTTGCTTTACGTTGCTTTAAGTTGCCTTATTTACATTGCTTTGCTTTACATTAAATTAAGTTGCCTTGCTTTACGTTGCCTTGCTTTACGTTGCCTTTTCTTGCCTTGCTTTACGTTGCCTTGCTTTATATTACATTGCTATACTTTGCCTTGTCTTGCCTTGCTTTACGTTGCCTTGCTTTACTTTCCCTTGTCTTGCCTTGCTTTACGTTGCCTTGCTTTACGTTGCCTTGTCTTGCCTTGCTTTATGTTGCCTTGCTTTACGTTACCTTGCTATACTTTGCCTTGTCTTGCCTTGCTTTACGTTGCCTTGCTTTACATTGCCTTGGTTTACTTTGCTTTACGTTGCTTTACGATGCCTTGCTTTACTTGCTTTACGTTGCCTTGCTTTACGTTGCTTTACGTTGCGTTGCTTTACGTTGCCTTTCCTTGCCTTGATTTACGTTGATTTAAGTTGCCTTGCTTTATTTTGCCTTGCCTTGCCTTGCTTTACGTTTCTTTACGTTGCCTCGCTTTATGTTGCTTTACGTTGCCTCGCTTTATGTTGCTTTACGTTGCCTTACTTTACGTTGCTTTACGTTGCCTTGCTTTACGTTGCCTTGCTTTTCGTTGCTTTATGTTGCCTTGCTTTACGTTGCTTTACGTTGCCTTGCTTTACGTTGCCTTGACTTGCCTTGCTTTACGTTGCCTTGCTTTTCGTTGCCTTGCTTACCTTGCTTTACGTTGCTTTACGATTCCTTGCTTTACGTTGCTTTACGTTGCCTTGCTTTACGTTACCTTGCCATGCCTTGCTTTACGTTGCCTTGCCTTGCCTTGCTTTACGTTGCTTTACGTTGCCTTGATTTACGTTACTTTATGTTGGTTTACGTTGCCTTGCTTTATGTTGCTTTATGTTGCCTTGCTTTACGTTGCCTTGCCTTGCCTTGATTTACGTTGTTTTACGTTGCCTTGCTTTACGTTGCCTTGCCTTCCCTTGCTTTACGTTGCTTTACGTTGCCTTGCTCTACGTTGCCTTGACTTGCCTTGCTTTACGTTGCCTTGCCTTGCTTTATGTTTCTTTAAGTAGACTTGCTTTACGTTGCTTTAAGTAGCCTTGTTTTACGTTGATTTACGTTGCCTTTCTTTACGTTGCCTTTCTTTACGTTGCTTTACGTTGCCTTACGTTGCGTTGCCTTGCTTTACGTTGCTTTACGTTGCCTTGCTTTTCGTTGCCTTAATTTATGTTGCCTTGCTTTACGTTGCTTTACATTGCCTTGCTTTACGTTGCCTTGCTTTACGTTGCTTTACGTTGCCTTACGTTGCCTTGCTTTACGTTGCCTTGCTTTATGTTGTCTTGCTTTACGTTGCTTTACGTTGCCTTGCTTTAAGTTGCCTTGCTTTACGTTGCTTTACATTGCCTTGCTTTACGTTGCTTTACTTTACGTTGCTTTAGGTTGCCTTAATTTACGTTGCCTTGCTTTACGTTGCCTTGCTTTACGTTGCTTTACGTTGCCTTGCTTTACGTTGCTTTGCTTTATGTGGCTTTATGTTGCCTTGCTTTATGTTGCCTAGCTTTACATAGCTTTACGTTGCCTTGCTTTACGTTGCCTTGCTTTACGTTGCCTTACTTTACGTTGCTTTACTTTGCCTTGCCTTGCCTTACTTTACGTTGCTTTACGTTGCCTTGCTTTACGTTGCCTTGCTTTACGTTGCCTTGCTTTACGTTGCTTTACATTGCCTTACGTTGCCTTGCTTTACGTTGCCTTGCTTTACGTTGCTTTACGTTATCTTACTTTACGTTGCCTTAATTTGCCTTGATTTACGTTGCTTTATGTTGCCTTGCCTTGCTTTACGTTGCTTTAGGTTGCCTTGGTTTACGTTGCTTTACGTTGCCTTTCCTTGCCTTGCTTTACGTTGCTTTAAGTTACTTTACGTTGCCTTGCCTTGCCTTGCTTTACGTTTCTTTACGTTGCCTCGCTTTACGTTGCTTTACGTTGCCTTGCTTTATGTTGCTTTACGTTGCCTTGCTTTACGTTGCCTTGCCTTGCCTTGCTTTATGTTTCTTTACCTTGCCTTGCTTTAATGTTCCTTTACATTGCCTTGCTTTACGTTGCCTTATTTTAGGTTGCCTTGCTTTACGTTGCTTTACGTTGCCTTGCTTTACGATGCTTTATGTTGCCTTGATTTACATTGCCTTGCTTTACGTTGCCTTGATTTACGTTAATTTAAGTTGCCTTGCTTTATGTTGCCTTGCTTTACTTGGCCTCACGTTGCCATGCTTTACGTTGCCTTGCTTTACGTTGCTTTACATTGCCTTGCTTTACGTTGCCTTACGTTGCCTTTACTTTACGTTGCCTTGCTTTACGTTGCTTTACGTTGCCTTGCTTTACGTTGCTTTACGTTGCCTTGCTTTACGTTGCTTTACGTTCCCTTACGTTGCCTTGCCTTGCTCTACGTTGCTTTTTGTTGCCTTGCTTTACGTTGATTTACGTTGCCTTGCTTTACGTTGCCTTGCTTTACGTTGCTTTACCTTGCCTTGCTTTACGTTGCTTTATGTCACCTTGCTTTACGTTGCCTTGCTTTACGTTGCCTTACGTTGCCTTGCTTTACGTTGCCTTGCTTTATGTTGCTTTACGTTGCCTTACGTTGCCTTGCTTAAAAGTTGCTTTGCTTTACGTTGCTTTACGTTGCCTTACTTTACGTTGCCTTGCTTTACGTTACTTTAAGTTGCCTTGCTTTACGTTACTTTAAGTTGCCTTGCTTTTCGTTGCCTTGCTTTACTTGGCCTTACGTTGCCGTGCTTTACGTTGCCTTGCTTTACGTTGCTTTTGGTTGCCTTGCTTTACGTTGCCTTACGTTGCCTTTACTTTACGTTGCCTTGCTTTATGTTGCTTTACGTTGCCTTGCTTTACGTTGCCTTGCCTTGCATTATGTTGCCTTGCCTTGCCTTGCTTTACGTTGCCTTGCTTTTTGTTGCCTTGCTTACCTTGATTTATGTTGCTTTACGATGCCTTGCTTTACGTTGCTTTACGTTGCCTTGTCTTGCCTTCCTTTACGTTGCTTTACGTTGCCTTGATTTACGTTACATTATGTTGCCTTGCTTTACATTGCCTTGCCTTGCCTTGCTTTATGTTGCTTTACGTTGCCTTGCTTTATGTTGCTTTACGTTGCCTTGCTTTACGTTGCATTGCCTTGCCTTGCTTTTCGTTGTTTTACGTTGCCTTGCTTTACGTTGCCTTCCCTTGCCTTGCTTTACGTTGCTTTACGTTGACTTGCTTGACGTTGCTTTACGTTGCCTTGCTTTACGTTGCTTTACGATGCCTTGCTTTACGTTTCCTTGACTTGCTTTGCTTTACGTTGCCATGCTTTATGTTGCCTTGCTTTACGTTGCTTTACGTTGCCTTGCTTCACGTTGCGTTGCTTTACGTTGCTTCACGTTGCCTTGCATTACGTTGCCTTGCTTTACGTTGCCTTACTTAACGTTGCTTTACGTTGCCTTACTTTACGTTGCCTTCCTTTACGTTGCTATACGTTGCCTTGCTTTACGTTCCCTTACTTTACGTTGCTTTATGTTGCCTTACTTTAAGTTGCCTTGCTTTACGATGCCTTTCGTTGCCTTGCTTTACGTTGCCTTGCTTTACGTTGCTTTACGTTGCCTTGCTTTACGTTGCCTTGCTTTACGTGGCTTTACGTTGCCTTGCTTTATGTTGCCTTGCTTTACGTTGCTTTACGTTGCCTTGCTTTACGTTGCCTTGCTTTACGTTGCTTTACGTTGCCTTGCCTTGCCTTACTTTACGTTGCTTTACGTTGCCTTGCTTTACGTTGCCTTGCTTTACGTTGCCTTGCTTTACGTTGCTTTACGTTGCGTTACGTTGCCTTGCTTTACGTTGCCTTGATTTACGTCGCTTTAGGTTGCCTTATATACGTTGCCTTGCTTTACGTTACTTTAAGTTGCCTTGCTTTACGTTGCCTTGCTTTACTTTCCCTTGTCTTGCCTTGCTTTACGTTGCCTTTCTTTACGTTGCCTTTTCTTGCCTTGCTTTACGTTGCCTTGCTTTACGTTGCCTTGCCTTGCTTTACGTTACCTTGCTTTACGTTGACTTGCTTTTCGTTTCCTTGCTTTACTTTGCTTTACGTTGCTTTACGATGCCTTGCTTTACGTTGCTTTACGTTGCCTTGCTTTACGTTGCTTTACGTTGCTTTGCTTTACGTTGCCTTTCCTTGCCTTGATTTACGTTGCTTTACGTTGCCTTGCTTTATGTTGCCTTGCCTTGCCTTTTTTACGTTTCTTTACGTTGCCTCGCTTTATGTTGCTTTACGTTGCCTTGCTTTACGTTGCTTTACGTTGCCTTGCATTACGTTGCCTTGCTTTACGTTGCCTTACTTTACGTTGCTTTACTTTGCCTTACTTTACGTTGCCTTGATTTACGTTGCCTCGCTTTACGTTGGTTTTTGTTGCCTTGCTTTACGTTGATTTACGTTGCCTCGCTTTACGTTGCCTTGCTTTACGTTGCTTTACCTTGCCTTTCGTTGCCTTGCTTTACGTTGCCTTGCTTTACGTTGCTTTACGTTGCCTTGCTTTACGTTGCCTTACGTTGCCTTAATTTACTTTGCCTTGCTTGATGTTGCCTTACGTTGCCTTGCTTTACGTTGCCTTGCTTTACGTTGCTTTACGTTGCCTTGCTTTACGTTGCCTTGCTTTTCGTTGCTTTACGTTACCTTGCTTTATGTTGCCTTGCTTTACGTTGCTTTACGTTGCCTTGCTTTACGTTGCCTTATGTTGCCTTACGTTGCCTTGCTTTACGTTGCCTTGCTTTACGTTACTTTAAGTTGCCTTGCTGTACGTTGCTTTACGTTGCCTTGATTTACGTTGCCTTACTTTACGTTGCTTTACGTTGCCTTGCTATACGTTGCTTTAGGTTGCCTTGCTTTACGTTGCTTTGCTTTACGTGGCTTTATGTTGCCTTGCTTTATGTTGCCTTGCTTTACGTTGCCTTACTTTATGTTGCTTTACTTTGCCTTGCATTGCCTTACTTTACGTTGCCTTGCTTTACGTAGCATTGCTTTACGTTGCCTTGCTTTACATTGCTTTACGTTGCCTTACGTTGCCTTGCTTTAAGTTGCCTTGCTTTATGTTGCTTTACGTTGCCTTGCTTTACGTTGCGTTGCTTTACGTTGCTTTATGTTGCCTTGCTTTACGTTGCCTTGCTTTACGTTGCCTTACATTGCCTTACGTTGCCTTGCTTTACGTTGCCTTGCTTTACGTTGCTTTAAGTTGCCTTATTTACATTGCTTTGCTTTACATTAAATTAAGTTGCCTTGCTTTACGTTGCCTTGCTTTACGTTGCCTTTTCTTGCCTTGCTTTACGTTGCCTTGCTTTATATTACATTGCTATACTTTGCCTTGTCTTGCCTTGCTTTACGTTGCCTTGCTTTACTTTCCCTTGTCTTGCCTTGCTTTACGTTGCCTTGCTTTACGTTGCCTTGTCTTGCCTTGCTTTATGTTGCCTTGCTTTACGTTACCTTGCTATACTTTGCCTTGTCTTGCCTTGCTTTACGTTGCCTTGCTTTACATTGCCTTGGTTTACTTTGCTTTACGTTGCTTTACGATGCCTTGCTTTACGTTGCTTTACGTTGCCTTGCTTTACGTTGCTTTACGTTGCGTTGCTTTACGTTGCCTTTCCTTGCCTTGATTTACGTTGATTTAAGTTGCCTTGCTTTATTTTGCCTTGCCTTGCCTTGCTTTACGTTTCTTTACGTTGCCTCGCTTTATGTTGCTTTACGTTGCCTCGCTTTATGTTGCTTTACGTTGCCTTACTTTACGTTGCTTTACGTTGCCTTGCTTTTCGTTGCTTTATGTTGCCTTGCTTTACGTTGCTTTTCGTTGCCTTGCTTTACGTTGCCTTGCTTTACGTTGCCTTGACTTGCCTTGCTTTACGTTGCCTTGCTTTTCGTTGCCTTGCTTACCTTGCTTTACGTTGCTTTATGATTCCTTGCTTTACGTTGCTTTACGTTGCCTTGCTTTACGTTACCTTGCCATGCCTTGCTTTACGTTGCCTTGCCTTGCCTTGCTTTACGTTGCTTTACGTTGCCTTGATTTACGTTACTTTATGTTGGTTTACGTTGCCTTGCTTTATGTTGCTTTATGTTGCCTTGCTTTACGTTGCCTTGCCTTGCCTTGATTTACGTTGTTTTACGTTGCCTTGCTTTACGTTGCCTTGCCTTCCCTTGCTTTACGTTGCTTTACGTTGCCTTTCTCGACGTTGCCTTGACTTGCCTTGCTTTACGTTGCCTTGCCTTGCTTTATGTTTCTTTAAGTAGACTTGCTTTACGTTGCTTTAAGTAGCCTTGTTTTACGTTGATTTACGTTGCCTTTCTTTACGTTGCTTTACGTTGCCTTACGTTGCGTTGCCTTGCTTTACGTTGCTTTACGTTGCCTTGCTTTTCGTTTCCTTAATTTATGTTGCCTTGCTTTACGTTGCTTTACATTGCCTTGCTTTACGTTGCCTTGCTTTACGTTGCTTTACGTTGCCTTACGTTGCCTTGCTTTACGTTGCCTTGCTTTATGTTGTCTTGCTTTACGTTGCTTTACGTTGCCTTGCTTTAAGTTGCCTTGCTTTACGTTGCTTTACATTGCCTTGCTTTACGTGGCTTTACTTTACGTTGCTTTAGGTTGCCTTAATTTACGTTGCCTTGCTTTACGTTGCCTTGCTTTACGTTGCTTTACGTTGCCTTGCTTTACGTTGCTTTGCTTTATGTGGCTTTATGTTGCCTTGCTTTATGTTGCCTAGCTTTACATAGCTTTACGTTGCCTTGCTTTACGTTGCCTTGCTTTACGTTGCCTTGCTTTACGTTGCCTTACTTTACGTTGCTTTACGTTGCCTTGCTTTACGTTGCCTTGCTTTACGTTGCCTTGCTTTACGTTGCCTTACGTTATCTTACTTTACGTTGCCTTAATTTGCCTTGATTTACGTTGCTTTATGTTGCCTTGCCTTGCTTTACGTTGCTTTAGGTTGCCTTGGTTTACGTTGCTTTACGTTGCCTTTCCTTGCCTTGCTTTACGTTGCTTTAAGTTACTTTACGTTGCCTTGCCTTGCCTTGCTTTAAGTTTCTTTACGTTGCCTCGCTTTACGTTGCTTTACGTTGCCTTGCTTTATGTTGCTTTACGTTGCCTTGCTTTACGTTGCCTTGCCTTGCCTTGCTTTATGTTTCTTTACCTTGCCTTGCTTTAATGTTCCTTTACATTGCCTTGCTTTACGTTGCCTTATTTTAGGTTGCCTTGCTTTACGTTGCTTTACGTTGCCTTGCTTTACGATGCTTTATGTTGCCTTGATTTACATTGCCTTGCTTTACGTTGCCTTGATTTACGTTAATTTAAGTTGCCTTGCTTTATGTTGCCTTGCTTTACTTGGCCTCACGTTGCCATGCTTTACGTTGCCTTGCTTTACGTTGCTTTACATTGCCTTGCTTTACGTTGCCTTACGTTGCCTTTACTTTACGTTGCCTTGCTTTACGTTGCTTTACGTTGCCTTGCTTTACGTTGCTTTACGTTCCCTTACGTTGCCTTGCCTTGCTCTACGTTGCTTTTTGTTGCCTTGCTTTACGTTGATTTACGTTGCCTTGCTTTACGTTGCCTTGCTTTACGTTGCTTTACCTTGCCTTGCTTTACGTTGCTTTATGTCACCTTGCTTTACGTTGCCTTGCTTTACGTTGCCTTACGTTGCCTTGCTTTACGTTGCCTTGCTTTATGTTGCTTTACGTTGCCTTACGTTGCCTTGCTTAAAAGTTGCTTTGCTTTACGTTGCTTTACGTTGCCTTACTTTAGGTTGCCTTGCTTTACGTTACTTTAAGTAGCCTTGCTTTACGTTACTTTAAGTTGCCTTGCTTTTCGTTGCCTTGCTTTACTTGGCCTTACGTTGCCGTGCTTTACGTTGCCTTGCTTTACGTTGCTTTTGGTTGCCTTGCTTTACGTTGCCTTACGTTGCCTTTACTTTACGTTGCCTTGCTTTATGTTGCTTTACGTTGCCTTGCTTTACGTTGCCTTGCCTTGCATTATGTTGCCTTGCCTTGCCTTGCTTTACGTTGCCTTGCTTTTTGTTGCCTTGCTTACCTTGATTTATGTTGCTTTACGATGCCTTGCTTTACGTTGCTTTACGTTGCCTTGTCTTGCCTTCCTTTATGTTGCTTTACGTTGCCTTGATTTACGTTACATTATGTTGCCTTGCTTTACGTTGCCTTGCCTTGCCTTGCTTTATGTTGCTTTACGTTGCCTTGCTTTATGTTGCTTTACGTTGCCTTGCTTTACGTTGCATTGCCTTGCCTTGCTTTTCGTTGTTTTACGTTGCCTTGCTTTACGTTGCCTTCCCTTGCCTTGCTTTACGTTGCTTTACGTTGACTTGCTTGACGTTGCTTTACGTTGCCTTGCTTTACGTTGCTTTACGATGCCTTGCTTTACGTTTCCTTGACTTGCTTTGCTTTACGTTGCCATGCTTTATGTTGCCTTGCTTTACGTTGCTTTACGTTGCCTTGCTTCACGTTGCCTTACTTAACGTTGCTTTACGTTGCCTTACTTTACGTTGCCTTCCTTTACGTTGCTATACGTTGCCTTGCTTTACGTTCCCTTACTTTACGTTGCTTTATGTTGCCTTACTTTAAGTTGCCTTGCTTTACGATGCCTTTCGTTGCCTTGCTTTACGTTGCCTTGCTTTACGTTGCTTTACGTTGCCTTGCTTTACGTTGCCTTGCTTTACGTGGCTTTACGTTGCCTTGCTTTATGTTGCCTTGCTTTACGTTGCTTTACGTTGCCTTGCTTTACGTTGCTTTACGTTGCCTTGCCTTGCCTTACTTTACGTTGCTTTACGTTGCCTTGCTTTACGTTGCCTTGCTTTACGTTGCCTTGCTTTACGTTGCTTTACGTTGCGTTACGTTGCCTTGCTTTACGTTGCCTTGATTTACGTCGCTTTAGGTTGCCTTATATACGTTGCCTTGCTTTACGTTACTTTAAGTTGCCTTGCTTTACGTTGCCTTGCTTTACTTTCCCTTGTCTTGCCTTGCTTTACGTTGCCTTTCTTTACGTTGCCTTTTCTTGCCTTGCTTTACGTTGCCTTGCTTTACGTTGCCTTGCCTTGCTTTACGTTACCTTGCTTTACGTTGACTTGCTTTTCGTTTCCTTGCTTTACTTTGCTTTACGTTGCTTTACGATGCCTTGCTTTACGTTGCTTTACGTTGCCTTGCTTTACGTTGCTTTACGTTGCTTTGCTTTACGTTGCCTTTCCTTGCCTTGATTTACGTTGCTTTACGTTGCCTTGCTTTATGTTGCCTTGCCTTGCCTTTTTTACGTTTCTTTACGTTGCCTCGCTTTATGTTGCTTTACGTTGCCTTGCTTTATGTTGCTTTACGTTGCCTTGCTTTACGTTGCCTTGCCTTGCCTTGCTTTACGTTTCTTTACCTTGCCTTGCATTACGTTCCTTTACATTGCCTTGTTTTACATTGCCTTACTTTAGGTTGCCTTGCTTTACGTTGCTTTACATTGCCTTGATTTACGATGCTTTACATTGCCTTGCTTTACGATGCTTTATGTTGCCTTGATTTACGTTTTCTTGCTTTACGTTGCCTTGCTTTACGTTGCTTTACGTTCCCTTACGTTGCTTTACCTTGCCTTACTTTGCCTTGCTTTAAGTTGCCTTGCTATACGTTGCTTTACGTTGCCTTGCTTTACGTTGCCTTGCTTTACGTTGCTTTACGTTGCCTTGCTTTACGTTGCCTTGATTTACGTTGCCTTGCTTTACGTTGCCTTACGTTGCCTTGCTTTACGTTGCTTTACGTTGCCTTACTTTACGTTGCCTTGCTTTACGTTACTTTAAGTTGCCTTGCTTTACGTTGCATTGCTTTACTTGGCCTTACGTTGCCGTGCTTTACGTTGCCTTGCTTTACGTTGCTTTACGTTGCCTTGCTTTACGTTGCCTTACGTTGCCTTTACTCTACGTTGCCTTGCTTTACGTTGCTTTACGTTGCCTTGCTTTACGTAGCCTTACGTTGCCTTGCTTTACGTTGCCTTGCTTTAATTTACCTTGCTTTACTTTGCCTTACGTTGCCATGCTTTACGTTGCCTTGCTTTACGTTGCTTTACGTAGCCTTGCTTTGCGTTTCCTTTCCTTGCCTTGCTTTACGTTGCTTTACCTTGCCTTGCTTTACTTTACTTTACATTGCCTTGCTTTACGTTGCCTTACTTTAGGTTGCCTTGCTTTACGTTGCTTTACGTTGCCTTGCTTTACGATGCTTTATGTTGCCTTGATTTACGTTGCCTTGCTTTACGTTGCCTTGCTTTACGTTGCTTTACATTCGCTTATGTTGCCTTGCCTTGCTCTACGTTGCTTTTGGTTGTCTTGCTTTACGTTGCTTTACGTTGCCTTGCTTTACGTTGCTTTACCTTGCCTTACGTTTCCTTGCTTTACGTTGCCTTGCTTTACATTGCCTTACTTTACGTTGCCTTGCTTTACGTTACTTTAAGTTGCCTTGCTTTAGGTTGCCTTGCTTTACTTGGCCTTACTTTGCCGTGCTTTGCGTTGCCTTGCTTTACGTTGCTTTACGTTGCCTTGCTTTACGTTGCCTTATGTTGCCTTACTTTACGTTGCCTTGCTTTACTTTGCTTTACGTTGCCTTGCTTTACGTTGCCTTACGTTGCCTTACTTTACGTTGCCTTGCTTTACGTTGCTTTACGTTGCCTTGCTTTACGTTGCCTTACGTTGCCTTGCTTTACGTTGCCTTGCTTTACTTTGCTTTACGTTGCCTTGCTTTATGTTGCCTTGCTTTACCTTGCTTTACGTTGCCTTGATTACGTTGCCTTGCTTTACGTTGCCTTAATTTACGTTGCTTTACGTTGCCTTACTTTACGTTGCCTTGCTTTACGTTGCCTTACGTTGCCTTGCTTTACGTTGCCTTGCTTTACGTTGCTTTACGTTGCCTTGCTTTACGTTGCCTTGCTTTACGTGGCTTTACGTTGCCTTGCTTTATGTTGCCTTGCTTTACGTTGCTTTAAGTTGCCTTGCTTTACGTTGCCTTGCTTTACGTTGCCTTGCTTTATGTTGCCTTGCTTTACGTTGCTTTACGTTGCCTTGTTTTACGTTGCCTTGCTTTACGTTGCCTTGCTTTACGTTGCCTTGCTTTACGATGCTTTACGTTGCCTTGCTTTACGTTGCCTTGCTTTACGTTGCCTTGCTTTATGTTGCCTTGCTTTACGTTGCCTTGCTTTTCGTTGCCTTGCTTTACGTTGCTTTACGTTGCCTTACGTTACCTTGCTTTAAGTTGCATTGCTTTACGTTGCTTTACGTTGCCTTGCTTTAGGTTGCTTTACGTTGCCTTACGTTGCCTTGCTTTACGTTGCCTTGCTTTACGTTGCCTTGCTTTACGTTGCCTTGCCTTGCCTTGCTTTACGTTGTTTTAAGTTGCCTTGCTTTACGTTGCTTTACGTTGCCTTGCTTTAAGTTGCTTTACGTTATCTTACTTTACGTTGCCTTAAGTTGCCTTGATTTACGTTGCTTTACGTTGCCTTGCTTTACGTTGCCTTGCCTTGCCTTGCTTTACGTTGCTTTACGTTGCCTTGCTTTACGTTGCTTTACGTTGCCTTGCTTTACGTTGCCTTTCCTTGCCTTGCTTTATGTTGCTTTACGTTGCCTTGCTTTACGTTGCCTTTCCTTCCCTTGCTTTACGTTGCTTTACATTGCCTCGCTTTACGTTGCTTTACGTTGCCTTGCTTTAAGTTGCTTTACGTTGTCTTGCTTTACGTTGCTTTCCGTTGCCTTGCTTTACGTTGCCTTGCCTTGCCTTGCTTTACGTTTCTTTATGTTGCCTCGCTTTACGTTGCTTTACGTTGCCTTGCTTTACGTTGCCTTGCTTTACGTTGCCTTGCCTTGCCTTGCTTTACGTTGCTTTACCTTGCCTTGCTTTACGTTCCTTTACATTGCCTTGCTTTACGTTGCCTTACTTTAGGTTGCCTTGCTTTACGTTGCTTTACGTTGCCTTGCTTTACGATGCTTTATGTTGCCTTGATTTACGTTGCCTTGCTTTACGTTGCCTTGCTTTACGTTGCTTTACGTTCCCTTATGTTGCCTTGCCTTGCTCTACGTTGCTTTTTGTTGCCTTGCTTTACGTTGATTTACGTTGACTTGCTTTACGTTGCCTTGCTTTACTTTGCTTTACGTTGCCTTGCTTTATGTTGCTTTACCTTGCCTTTCGTTGCCTTGCTTTACGTAGCATTGCTTTACGGTGCTTTACGTTGCCTTGCTATACGTTGCCTTACGTTGCCTTACTTTACGTTGCCTTGATTACGTTGCTTTACGTTGCCTTGATTTACATTGCCTTACGTTGCCTTACTTTACGTTGCCTTGCTTTACTTGGCCTTACTTTGCCGTGCTTTGCGTTGCCTTCTTTTACGTTGCTTTACATTGCCTTGGTTTACATTTCCTTGCTTTACGTTTCTTTATGTTGCCTTATTTACGTTGCCTTGCTTTACATTACTTAAAGTTGCCTTGCTTTACGTTGCCTTACTTTACTTTGCCTTATGTTGCCTTGCTTTACGTTGCCTTGCTTTACGTTCCCTTGGTTTACTTTGCCTTGCCTTGCCTTGCTTTACGTTGCCTTGCTTTTCGTTGCCTTGCTTTACCTTGCTTTACGTTGCTTTAGGATGCCTTGCTTTACGTTGCTTTACGTTGCCTTGCTTTACGTTGCCTTTCTTTATGTTGCCTTGCCTTACCTTGCTTTACGTTGTTTTACATTGCCTTGCTTTACGTTGCTTTACGTTGCCTTGCTTTACGTTGCCTTACTTTAGGTTGCCTTGCTTTACGTTGCTTTATGTTGCCTTGCTTTACGATGCTTTATGTTGCCTTGATTTACGTTGCCTTGCTTTACGTTGCCTTGCATTAGGTTACTTAAATTTGCCTTCCTTTACATTGCCTTGCTTTACTTGGCCTTACGTTGCCGTGCTTTACGTTGCCTTGATTTACGTTGCTTTACTTTGCCTTGCTTTACGTTGCCTTACGTTGCCTTTACTTTACGTTGCCTTGCTTTACATTGCTTTACGTTGCCTTTACTTTACGTTACCTTGCTTTATGTTGCTTTATGTTGCCTTGCTTTACGTTGCTTTACGTTACCTTGCTTTACGTTGCCTTGCCTTGCCTTGCTTGACGTTGCCTTGCTTTTTGTTGCCTTGCTTACCTTGATTTATGTGGCTTTACGTTGACTTGCTTGACGTTGCTTTACGTTGCCTTGCTTTACGTTGCTTTACGTTGCGTTGCTTTACGTTTCCTTGCCTTGCTTTGCTTTACGTTGCCTTGCTTTATGTTGCCTTGCTTTACGTTGCCTTGCATTACGTTGCCTTGCTTTACGTTGCATTACTTAACGTTGCTTTACGTTGCCTTACTTTTCGTTGCCTTCCTTTACGTTGCTATACGTTGCCTTGCTTTACGTTCCCTTACTTTACGTTGCTTTACGTTGCCTTACTTTACGTTGCCTTGCTTTACGATGCCTTACGTTGCCTTGCTTTACGTTGCCTTGCTTTACGTTGCTTTACGTTGCCTTGCTTTACGTTGCCTTGCTTTACGTGGCTTTACGTTGCCTTGCTTTATGTTGCCTTGCTTTACGTTGCTTTACGTTGCCTTGCTTTACGTTGCCTTGCTTTACGTTGCCTTACATTACGTTGCTTTACGTTGCCTTGCCTTGCCTTACTTTACGTTGCTTTACGTTGCCTTGCTTTACGTTGCCTTGCTTTACGTTGCCTTGCTTTACGTTGCTTTACGTTGCTTTACGTTGCGTTACGTTGCCTTGCTTTACGTTGCCTTGATTTACGTTGCTTTACGTTGCCTTATTTACGTTGCCTTGCTTTACGTTGCCTTGCATTACGTTGCCTTGCTTTACGTTGCATTACTTAACGTTGCTTTACGTTGCCTTACTTTACGTTGCCTTCCTTTACGTTGCTATACGTTGCCTTGCTTTACGTTCCCTTACTTTACGTTGCTTTACGTTGCCTTACTTTACGTTGCCTTGCTTTACGATGCCTTACGTTGCCTTGCTTTACGTTGCCTTGCTTTACGTTGCTTTACGTTGCCTTGCTTTACGTTGCCTTGCTTTACGTGGCTTTACGTTGCCTTGCTTTATGTTGCCTTGCTTTACGTTGCTTTACGTTGCCTTGCTTTACGTTGCCTTGCTTTACGTTGCCTTACATTACGTTGCTTTACGTTGCCTTGCCTTGCCTTACTTTACGTTGCTTTACGTTGCCTTGCTTTACGTTGCCTTGCTTTACGTTGCCTTGCTTTACGTTGCTTTACGTTGCTTTACGTTGCGTTACGTTGCCTTGCTTTACGTTGCCTTGATTTACGTTGCTTTACGTTGCCTTATTTACGTTGCCTTGCTTTACGTTGCCTTGCTTTACTTTCCCTTGTCTTGCCTTGCTTTACGTTGCCTTTCTTTACGTTGCCTTGCCTTGCTTTACGTTACCTTGCTTTACGTTGACTTGCCTTGGCTTGCTTTACGCTGCCTTGCTTTTCGTTGCCTTGCTTTACTTTGCTTTACGTTGCTTTACGATGCCTTGCTTTACGTTGCTTTACGTTGCCTTGCTTTACGTTGCTTTACGTTGCCTTGCCTTGGCTTGCTTTACGCTGCCTTGCTTTTCGTTGCCTTGCTTTACTTTGCTTTACGTTGCTTTACGATGCCTTGCTTTACATTGCTTTACGTTGCCTTGCTTTACGTTGATTTACGTTGCCTTGCTTTACGTTGCCTTTCCTTGCCTTGATTTACGTTGCTTTACGTTGCCTTGCTTTATGTTGCCTTGCCTTGCCTTGCCTTGCTTTACGTTTCTTTACGTTGCCTCGCTTTATGTTGCGTTACGTTGCCTTGCTTTATGTTGATTTACGTTGCCTTGCTTTACGTTGCCTTGCCTTGCCTTGCTTTACGTTTCTTTACCTTGCCTTGCATTACGTTCCTTTACATTGCCTTGCTTTACGTTGCCTTACTTTAGGTTGCCTTGCTTTACGTTGCTTTACATTGCCTTGCTTTACGATGCTTTATGTTGCCTTGATTTACGTTGTCTTGCTTTACGTTGCCTTGCTTTACGTTGCTTTACGTTCCCTTACAGAATCACAGAATCACAGAATAACCAGGTTGGAAGAGACCCACCGGATCACCGAGTCCAACCGTTCCTACCAAACACTAAACCATATCCCTCAGCACCTCGTCCACCCGTGCCTTAAACACCTCCAGGGAAGGTGACTCAACCACCTCCCTGGGCAGCCTCTGCCAGTGCCCAATGACCCTTTCTGTAAAGAATTTTTTCCTAACGTCTAGCCTAAACCTCCCCTGGCGGAGCTTGAGGCCATTCCCTCTTGTCCTGTCCCCTGTCACTTGGGAGAAGAGGCCAGCACCCTCCTCTCTACAACGTCCTTTCAGGTAGTTGTAGAGAGCAATGAGGTCACCCCTCAGCCTCCTCTTCTCCAGGCTAAACAACCCCAGCTCTCTCAGCCGCTCCTCATAAGGCCTGTTCTCCAGCCCTTTCACCAGCTTTGTTGCTCTTCTCTGGACTCTCTCCAGAGCCTCAACATCCTTCTTACGTTGCTTTACCTTGCCTTACTTTGCCTTGCTTTAAGTTGCCTTGCTTTACGTTGCCTTGCTTTACGTTGCTTTACGTTGCCTTGCTTTACGTTGCTTTACGTTGCCTTACGTTGCCTTGCTTTACGTTGATTTACGTTGCCTTACTTTACGTTGCCTTGCTTTACGTTACTTTAAGTTGCCTTGCTTTACGTTGCCTTGCTTTACGTTGCTTTACGTTGCCTTGCTTTACGTTGCCTTACGTTGCCTTTACTTTAAGTTGCCTTGCTTTAGGTTGCTTTACGTTGCCTTCCTTTACTTTGCTTTACGTTGCCTTAGGTTGCCTTGCTTTATGTTGCCTTGCTTTACGTTGCCTTGCCTTGCATTACGTTGCCTTGCTTTACGTTGCTTTACGTTGCCTTGCTTTACGTTGCTTTACGTTGCCTTACGTTGCCTTGCTTTAAGTTGCCTTGCTTTACGTAGCTTTACGTTGCCTTGCTTTTTGTTGCCTTGCTTACCTTGATTTACGTTGCTTTACGATGCCTTGCTTTACGTTGCTTTACGTTTGCTTGCTTTACGTTGCCTTGCTTTACGTTGCTTTACATTGCCTTGCTTTACGTTGCCTTGATTTACGTTGCTTTACGTTGCCTTCTTTTACGTTGCCTTGATTTACGTTGCTTTACGTTGCCTTAGTTTACGTTTCCTTGCTTTACGTTGCTTTACGTTGCCTTACTTTACGTTGCCTTGCTTTACGTTGTTTTTCTTTACGTTGCTTTACGTTGCCGTGCCTTACCTTGCCTTGCTTTACGTTGCTTTACGTTGCCTTGCTTTACGTTGCCTTACTTTACGTTGCTTTACGTTGCCTTACTTTACGTTGCCTTATTTTACGTTGCTTTACGTTGCCTTGCTTTACATTGCCTTGCTTTACGTTGCCTTGCGTTACGTTGCTTTAGGTTGCCATACTTTACGTTGCCTTACTTTACGTTGCCTTTTTTTACGTTGCCTTATTTTACGTTGCTTTACGTTGCCTTAATTTACGTTGCCTTACGTAGCCTTACTTCACGTTGCCTTACTTTACGCTGCCTTACGTCACCTCGCTTTAAGTTCCCTTGCTTTACGTTGCTTTACGTTGCCTTGCTTTACGTTGCCTTGCTTTACGTTGCCTTTGTTTTCGTTGCTTTACGTTGCCTTACTTTACGTTGCTTTATGCTGCCTTGCTTTACGTTTCCTTGCTTTACATTGCTTAACGTTGCCTTACTTTTCGTTGCCTTAAGTTATGTTGCTTTACGTTGCGTTAATTTACATTGCCTTAAATTACGTTGCCTTGCTTTACGTTGCCTTACTTTACGTTGTCTTACTTTACGTTGCTTTATGTTGCCTTACTTTACGTTGCTTTACGTTGCCTTACTTTACATTGCTTTTCGTTGCTTTACTTTACGTTGCTTTACGTTGCCTTGCTTTACGTTGCCTTACTTTACGTTGCTTTACGTTGCCTGACTTTACATTGTCTTGCTTTACGTTGCTTTACATTGCCTTACTTTACGTTGCCTTTTTTTACGTTGCCTTACTTTACCTTGCTTTATGTTGCCTTAATTTAAGTTGACTTACGTAGCCTTACTTTACGTTGCCTTACTTTACGCTGCCTTACGTCACCTTGCTTTAAGTTCCCTTGCTTTACGTTGCTTTACGTTGCCTTGCTTTACGTTGCCTTGCTTTACGTTGCCTTGCTTTACGTTGCTTTACGTTTCCTTGCTTTACGTTGCCTTACTTCACGTTGCTTTACGTTGCTTTACGTTGCCTTACTTTACGTATCCTTGCTGTACGTTGTTTACGTTGCCTTACTTTACGTTGCCTTTATCTACGTTGCTTTACGTTGCCTTGCTTAACCTTGCCTTGCTTTACGTTGCTTTACGTTGCCTTGCTTTACGTTTCCATGCTTTACGTTGCCTTACTTTACGTTGCTTTACGTAGCCTTACTTTACGTTGCATTATTTTACGGTGCTTTACGTTGCCTTGCTTTACGTTGCCTTGATTTACGTTGCCTTGCGTTACGTTGCTTTACGTTGCCATACGTTACGTTGCCTTGCTTTACGTTGCCTTGCTTTACGTTGCCTTCCTTTACGTTGCCTTACTTTACTTTGCCTTACGTTTCCTTTCTTTACGTTGCCTTACTTTACGTTGCTTTACGTTGCCTTGCTTTACGTTGCCTTGCTTTTCGTTGCTTTACGTTGCCTTGCTTTACGTTGCCTTGCTTTACGTTGCCTTGGTTTACGTTGCTTTACGTTGCCTTTATTTAATTTGCCTTGCTTTACGTTGCTTTACGTTGCCTTGCTTAACATTGCTTTACGTTTCCTTTTTTTACGTTGCCTTGCTTTACGTTTCTTTACGTTGCCTTGATTTACGTTGCCTCGATTTACGTTGCCTTGCCTTACGTTGCCTTGCTTTACGTTTCCTTGCTTTACGTTGCTTTACGTTGCCTTACTTTACGTTGCTTAACGTTGCCTTGCTTTACGTTGCCTTGCTTTACGTTGCTTTACGCTGCCTTGCTTTACGTTGCCTTGCTTTACGTTGCTTAACGTTGCCTTAATTTACATTGCCATAATTTACGTTGCCTTGCTTTACGTTGCTTTACGTTGCCTTACTTTACGTTGTCTTACTTTACATTGCTTTACTCTGCCTTTCTTTACGTTGTCTTGCTTTACGTTGCCTTGCTTTACATTGCTTTTCTTTGCCTTACTTTACGTTGCATTACTTTACGTTGCTTTACGTTGCCTTGCTTTATGTTGCTTTACGTTGCCTTGCTTTACGTTGCCTTACTTTACGTTGATTTACGTTGCCTTACTTTAGGTTGCCTTGCTTTACGTTGCCTTGCTTTACGTTGCCTTACGTTGCCTTAATTTAAGTTGCCTTACTTTACGTTGCCTTACTTTACGTTGCTTTACGTTGACTTACTTTACATTGCCTTGCTTTACGTTGCTTTAGATTGCCTTAATTTACGTTGCGTTGTTTTACGTTGCCTTGCTTTACGTTGCCTTACTTTACGTTGCTTTACTTTTCCTTACTTTACGTTGTCTTACTTTACGTTGCTTTACGTTACCTTGCTTTACATTGCATCGCTTTACGTTGCCTTGCTTTACGTTGCCTTACTGTACGTTGCTTTACGTTACCTTACTTTATGTTGCTTTACATTGCCTTACTTTACGTTGCCTTACTTTACGTTGCTTTACTTTTCCTTACTTTACTTTGCCTTACATTATGTCGCTTTACGTTGCCTTACTTTACGTTGCCTTACTTTACGTTGCTTTACTTTTCCTTACTTTACGTTGCCTTACTTTACGTTGCTTTACGTTGCCTTGCTTTACGTTGCCTTGCTTTACGTTGCTTTACGTTGTTTTACTTTACGTTGTCGAACGTTACGTTGCTTTATGTTGCCTTGCTTTAATTTGCCTTGCTTTACGTTGCTTAACGTTGCCTTGATTTACGTTGCCTTGCTTTACGTTGCCTTGCTTTCGTTGCCTTACTTTACATTGCTTTACGTTGCCTTACATTACGTTGCCTTACTTTACGTTGCCTTACTTTAGGTTGCTTTACGTTGCCTGGCTTAACATTGCCTTGCTTTACGTTGCTTTACGTTGCCTTGCTTTACGTTGCCTTGCTTTACGTTGCTTTGCTTTACGTTGCTTTACGTTGCCTTGCTTTATGTTGCCTTACTTTACGTTGCTTTACGTTGCCTTGTTTTACGTTGCCTTGCTTTACGTTTCCTTGCTTTACGTTGCTTTACTGTGCCTTGCTTTACGTTGCCTTGCTTTACGTTGCCTTGCTTTACGTTGCTTTACGTTGCCTTACTTTACGTTGCCTTGCTTTACGTTGCATTACGTTGCCTTACTTTATGTTGCCTTACTTTATGTTGCCTTAATTTACGTTGCTTTAATTTGCCTTACTTTACGATGCCTTACTTTACGTTGTTTTACGTTACCGTACTTTACGTTGCCTTGCTTTACGTTGCCTTGCTTTACGTTGCCTTTCTTTACGTTGCCTTACTTTACGTTGCTTTACGTTGCCTTACTTTACGTTGCCTTACTTTACGTTGCCTTGCTTTACGTTGATTTACGTTGCCTTACTTTACGTTGCTTTACGTTGCCTTACTTTACGTTGCCTTACTTTACGTTTCCTTGCCTTACGTTGCTTTACGTTGCCGTACTTTACGTTGCCTTAATTTATGTTGCTTTACGTTGCCTTACTTTACGTTGTCTTTCCTTACGTTGCCTTGCCTTACGTTGCTTTACTTTGCCTTACTTCACGTTGCCTTACTTCACGTTGCCTTGCCTTACGTTGCCTTACTTTATGTTGCCTTACGTTTCTTTACGTTGCCTTACTTTACGTTGCCTTACGTTGCTTTACGTCGCCTTACTTTACGTTGCCTTTACTTTACGTTGCCTTGCCTTACGTTGCCTTGCCTTGCCTTGCCTTACGTTGCCTTACTTTACGTTGCCTTACGTTGCTTTACATTGCCTTACTTTACGTTGCCTTACTTTACGTTGCCTTGCCTTACGTTGCTTTTCGTTGCCTTACTTTACGTTGTCTAACTTTACGTTGCCTTTCCTTATGTTGCCTTACTTTACGTTGCCTTACTTTACGTTGCTTTACGTTGCCTTACTTTACGTTGCTTTACGTTGACTTACTTTACGTTGCCTTAATTTACGTTGCCTCACTTTACGTTGCCTCCATACGTTGCTTTACGTTGCATTACTTTACGTTGCCTTGAATTACGTTGCCTTACTTTATGTTGCATTACGTTTCTTAACGTTGCCTTGATTTGCGTTGCTTTACGTTGCCTTGCTTTACGTTGCTTTACGTTGCCTTACTTTACGTTGCCTTTACTTTACGTTGCTTTACGTTGCCTTACTTTATGTCGCCATGCTTTACGTTGTCTTACTTTACGTTTCTTTACGTTGCCTTGCTTTACGTTGCCTTGCTTTACGTTGCCTTACTTTACGTTGCTTTTTGTTGCCTTACTTTACGTTGCCTTACTTTACATTGCTTTGCGTTGCCTTACTTTACGTTGCCTTACTTCACGTTGCCTTGCCTAACGTTGCCTTACTTTACGTTGCCTTACTTTACGTTGCCTTACTTTACGTTTCCTTGCCTTACGTTGCTTTACGTTGCCTTGCCTTACGTTGCCTTACTTTACGTTGCCTTACGTTGCCTTACATTGCCTTACTTTACATTGCCTTACTTTACGTTGCCTTTACTTTACGTTGCCTGAATGTATTTTGCTTTACTTTGCCTTACTTTACGTTACCTTTCCTTACGTTGCCTTGCCTTACGTTGCTTTACGTTGCCTTACTTCACGTTGCCTTGCCTTACGTTGCTTTACGTTTCTTTACGTTGCCTTACTTTACGTTGCCTTACTTTACGTTGCCTTGAATTACGTTGCCTTACTTTACGTTGCCTTACGTTGCTTTACATTGCCTTACTTTACGTTGCCTTACTTTACGTTGCCTTACTTTACGTTGCCTTACTTTACGTTGCCTTACGTTGTTTTACGTTGTTTTACTTTACGTTGCCTTTATTGACGTTGCCTTGCCTTATGTTCCCTTGCCTTGCCTTGCCTTGCCTTAAGTTGCCTTGCCTTGCCTTGCCTTACGTTCCCTTACTTTACGTTGCTTTACGTTGCCTTACTTTACGTTGCCTTACTTTACGTTACCTTGCCTTGCCTTGCCTTACGTTGCCTTACTTTACGTCGCATTACGTTGCTTTACGTTGCCTTATTTTACGTTGCCTTACTTTACGTTTCTTTACGTTGCCGTACTCTACGTTGCCTTACTTTACGTTGCCTTGCTTTACGTTGCCTTGCTTTACGTTGCTTTACGTTGCCTTGCTTTACGTTGCTTTACGTTGCCTTGCTTTACGTTGCTTTACGTTGCCTTACTTTACGTTGCCTTCCTTTACGTTGCCTTGCTTTACGTTGCCTTGCCTTACGTTGCTTTAGGTTGCCTTACTTTACGTTGCCTTACTTTACGTTGCCTTGAATTACGTTGCCTTACTTTACGTTGCCTTACTTTATGTTGATTTACGTTGCCTTACTTTACGTTGCCTTTCCTTATGTTGCCTTGCCTTACGTTGCTTTACGTTGCCTTACTTTACGTTGCCTTGCCTTGCCTTGCTTTACGTTGCCTTACGTTGCCTTACTTTACGTTGCCTTACTTTACGTTGCCTTACTTTACGTTGCTTTACGTTGCCTTACTTTACGTTGCCTTGATTTAAGTTGCCTTGCTTTACGTTGCTTTACGTTGCTTTACGTTGCCTTACTTTACGTTGCCTTACTCTACGTTGCTTTACGTTGCCTTGCTTTACGTTGCCTTGCTTTACGTTGCCTTACTTTACGTTGCCTTACTTTACGTTGCTTTACGTTGCCTTGCTTTACGTTGCCTTGCTTTGCGTTTCTTTACGTTGCCTTACTTTACGTTGCCCTGCTTTACGTTTCCTTGCTTTATGTTGCCTTACTTTACGTTGCCTTACGTTGCCTTACTTTACGTTGCCTTACTTTACGTTGCTTTACGTTGCCTTACTTTACGTTGCCTTACTTTACGTTGCTTTACGTTGCCTTGCATTACGTAGCCTTACTTTACGTTTCTTTACGTTGCCTTGCATTACGTAGCCTTGCTTTACCTTGCTTTGCATTGCCTTGCTTTACGTTGCTTTACATTGCCTTGCTTTACGTTGCTTTACGTTGCCTTGCTTTACGTTGCCTTGCTTTACATTGCTTTACGTTGCCTTGCTTTACATTGCCTTGCTTTACGTTGCTTTTCGTTGCCTTGCTTTACGTTGCTTTACGTTGCCTTGCTTTACGTTGCCTTGCTTTACATTGCTTTACGTTGCCTTGATTTACGTTGCCTTGATTTACGTTGCCTTACTTTACGTTGCCTTACGTTGCCTTACTTTACGTTGACTTGCTATACGTTGCCTTACTTTACGTTGCCTTGCCTTACGTTGCTTTACGTTGCCTTACTTTACGTTGCCTTGCCTTACGTTGCCTTGCCTTATGTTGCCTTACTTTACGTTGCCTTGCCTTGCTTTACGTTGCCTTGACTTTACTTTACGTTGCCTTGCCTTATTTTACGTTGCCTTGCCTTACTTATGTTGCCTTGCCTTACTTTAGGTTGCCTTGCCTTACTTTACTTTGCCTTGCCTTACTTTACGTTGCCTTGCCTTACTTTACTTTGCCTCGACTTGCCTTACGTTGCCTTGCCTTGCCTTGACTTACGTTTCCTTACTTTACGTTGCCTTGCCTTACTTTACGTTACCTTGCCTTAATTTACGTTGCCTTGCCTTACTTTACGTTCCCTTGCCTTACTTTACGTTGCCTTGCCTTGCCTTATGTTGCCTTACTTTACGTTGCCTTACTTTACATTGCTTTACGTTGCCTTACTTTACGTTGCATTACTTTACGTTAACTTGCCTTACGTTGATTTACGTTGCCTTACTTTACGTTGCCTTACTTTACGTTGCCTTACTTTACGTTGCCTTGCTTTACGTTGAATTACTTTACGTTGCCTTACTTTACGTTGCTTTACGTTGCCTTAGTTTACGTTGCCTTACTTTACGTTGCTTTGCCTTACGTTGCTTTACGTTGCCTTGCTTTACGTTCCCTTACTTTACGTTGCCTTACTTTACGTTGCCTTACTTTACGTTGCCTTACTTTATGTTGCTTTACGTTTCCTTACTTTACGTTGCCTTTCCTTACGTTGCCTTACCTTACGTACTTTACGTTTCCTTACTTTACGTTACCTTACTTTACGTTGCCTTGCCTTACGTTGCTTTAAGTTTCTTTACGTTGCCTTACTTTACGTTGCCTTACTTTATGTTGCCTTTCCTTACATCGCCTTGCCTTGCCTTACGTTGCCTTGCCTTGCCTTGCCTAACGTTGCCTTACTTTACGTTGCCTTACATTGCTTTACGTTGCCTTACTTTACGTTGCCTTAATTTACGTTGCCTTACGGTGCTTTACGTTGCCTTACTTTATGTTGATTTACTTTACGTTTCCTTGCCCTACGTTGCCTTACTTTACGTTGCCTTACCTTTCGTTGCTTTACGTTGCCTTACTTTACGTTGCCTTACTTTACGTTGCCTTACTTTACGTTGCCTTACTTTACATTGCTTTACGTTGCCTTACTTTACGTTGCATTACTTTACGTTAACTTGCCTTACGTTGATTTACGTTGCCTTACTTAACGTTGCCTTACTTTACGTTGCCTTGCCTTACGTTGCTTTACGTTGCCTTACTTTATGTTGCCTTACTTTACGTTGCCTTGCCTTATGTTGCCTTGCCTTACGTTGCCTTACTTTACGTTGCCTTGCCTTGCTTTACGTTGCCTTGCCTTTACTTTACGTTTCATTGCCTTATTTTACGTTGCCTTGCCTTACTTTACGTTGCCTTGCCTTACTTTAGGTTGCCTTGCCTTACTTTACTTTGCCTTGCCTTACTTTACGTTGCCTTGCCTTAATTTACGTTGCCTCGCCTTGCCTTACGTTGCCTTGCCTTGCCTTGCCTTACGTTTCCTTACTTTACGTTGCCTTGCCTTACTTTACGTTACCTTGCCTTAATTTACGTTGCCTTGCCTTACTTTACGTTCCCTTGCCTTACTTTACGTTGCCTTGCCTTGCCTTATGTTGCCTTGCCTTGCCTTGCCTTACGTTGCCTTGCCTTACGTTGCCTTGCCTTACTTTACGTTGCCTTGCCTTACTTTACGTTGCCTTGCCTTGCCTTGCCTTACGTTGCCTTAGTTTACATTGCCTTGCCTTACTTTACGTTGCCTTGCCTTGCCTTACTTTGCCTTACTTTACGTTGCCTTGCCTTGCCTTATGTTGCCTTGCGTTGCCTTGCCTTACGTTGCCTTATTTACGTTGCCTTGCCTTGCCTTACGTTGCCTTACTTTACGTTGCCTTGCCTTGCCTTGCGTTGCCTTACTTTACGATGCCTTACCTTACGTTGCCTTACGTTGCCTTACCTTAGGTTGCCTTACTTTACGTTGCTTTACCTTACGTTTCCTTACGTTGCCTTACCTTACGTTGCCTTACGTTGCCTTACCTTACGTTGCCTTACATTTCCTTGCCTTACGTTGCCTTCCCTTACATAGCCTTACCTTACGTTCCTTTACGTTGCCTTACCTTACGTTGCCTTATGTACCTTACCTGACGTTGCCTTACCTCACGTTGCCTTACGTTGCCTTAACTTACGTTGCCTTAACTTACGTTGCCTTACCTGGCGTTGCCATACGTAGCCTTGCCTTACGTTGCCTTTCGTTGCCTCACCTTATGTTGCCTTACCTTACTTTGCCTTACGTTGCCTTACCTTATTTTGCCTTACGTTGCCTTACGTTTCCGTACATTAAGTTGCCTTACCTTACGTTGCCTTACCTTACGTTGCCTTAACTTACTTTGCCTTACGTTGCCTTGCCTTACTTTGCCTTACGTTGCCTTGCCTTACTTTGCCTTACATTGCCTTACCTTACGTTGCCTTACCTTACGTTGCCTTACGTTGCTTTACCTTACGTTGCCTTACCTTACGTTGCTTTACATTACGCTGCCTTACGTTGCCTTACCTTAAGTTGCCTTACCTTACGTTGCTTTACCTTACGTTGCCTTACTTTACGTTGCCTTACCTTACATTGCCTTATATTGCCTTACCTTAAGTTGCCTTATCTTACGTTGACTTACCTTAAGTTGCCTTACGTTGCCTTACCTTACGTTGCCTTACTTTACGTTGTCTTACCTTACGTTGCCTTATTTACGTTGCCGTACGTTGCCTTACTTTACGTTGCCTTACTTAACCTTACCTTACGCTGCCTTACTTTACGTTGCCTTACGTTGCCTTACCTTACGTTGCCCTACCTTACGCTGCCTTACCTTACGTTGCCTTACTTTACGTTGCCTTACTTTACGTAGCCTTACCTTACGTTGCCTTAAGTTGCCTTAACTTACGTTGCCTTACGTTGCCTTACCTTACGTTACCTAACTTTGCCTTAACTTACGTTGCATTTACCTTACGTTGCCCTATGTTGCCTTAACTTATGTTGCCTTACTTTACGTTGCCTTACGCTGCCTAACCTTACGTTGCATTAATTTACGTTGCCTTAACTTACGTTGCCTTACCTTATGTTTCCTTACTTTACGTTGCCTTACGTTGCCTTAACTTAAGTATCCTTACTTTACTTTGCCTTACCTTACGTTCCCTTACGTTGCCTTACCTTACCTTGCCTTAAGTTGCCTTACCTTAAGTTGCCTTACGTTGCCTTGCCTTACATGGCCTTACCTTGTGTTGCCTTACCTTACGTTGCCTTATCTTGCCTTACCTTACGTTGCTTTACCTTACGTTGCTTTACCTTACGTTGCCTTACCTTACGTTGCCTTAACTTACGTTGCCTTACATTAGATTGCATTACCTTACGTTGCCTTACGTTGTCTTACGTTGGCTTATGTTGCCTTACCTTAAGTTGGTTTTCCTTACATTGCTTTACCTTACGTTGCCTTACCTTACGTTGCCTCACCTTACGTTGCCTTACGTTGCCTTACCTTACGTTGCCTTACCTTACGTTGCCTTACCTTACGTTGCCTTACGTTGACTTACCTTACGTTGACTTACCTTATGTTGCTTTACCTTACGTTGCGTTACCTTACGTTGCGTTACCTTACGTTGCCTTACATTGCCTTACCTTACGTTGCTTTACCTTACGTTGCTTTACCTAGCGTTGCCTTACCTTACGTTGCCTTACGTTGCCTTACCTTACGTTGCCTAACGTTGCCTTACCTTACGTTGCCTTACCTTACGCTGCCTTACTTTACGTTGCCTTACATTACGTTGCCTTACGTTGCCTTATCTTACGTTGCCTTACTTTACTTTGCCTTACGTTGCCTTACTTTGTGTTGCCTTACTTCACGTTGCCTTACCTTACGTTGCCTTACTTTACGTTGCCTTACGTTGCCTTACCTTACTTTGCATTACTTTACGCTGCCTTACTTTACGTTGCCTTACCTTACGTTGCCTTACGTTGCCTTACGTAGCCTTACCTTACGTTGCCTTACATTAAGTTGCCTTAAGTTGCCTTAACTTACGTTGCCTTTACTTTACGTTGCCTTACCTTACTTTGCCTTACCTTACATTGCCTTACATTGCCTTGCCTTACGTTGCCTTACCTTACGTTTCCTTACCTTACGTTGCCTTACGTTGCCTTACATTAAGTTGCCTTACCTTACGTTGCCTTACGTTGCCTTACGTTGCCTTACCTTACGTTGCTTTACCTTACGTTGCCTTACCTTACGTTGCCTTACCTTACGTTGCCTTACCTTACGTTGCCTTACATCTCCTTACCTTACGTTGCTTTACCTTACATTGCATAACGTTGCCTTGCCTTACGTTGCCTTACCTTACATTACCTTTCCTTACGTTGCCTTGCCTTACGTTGCCTTAATTTACTTTGCCTTACATTGCCTTACCTTACGTTGCCTTACGTTGCCTTAACTTATGTTGTCTTACCTTACGTTGCCTTAACTTACGTTGCCTTAGTTTGCCTTCCCTTACGCTGCCTTACGTTGCCTTACATTACGTTGCATTACGTTGCCTTACCTTTCGTTGTCTTACCTTACGTTGCCTTGCCTTACGTTGCCTTACATTGCCTTACATTACGTTGCCTTACATTGCCTTACCTTACGTTGCCTGACCTTACGTTGTCTTACATTGCGTTACCTTACGTGCTTTACGTTGCCTTACCTTACGTTTCCTTGCCTTACGTTGCCTTACGTTGCCTTACGTTGCCTTACCTTACGTTGCCTTACATTGCGTTACCTTACGTTGCCTTACCTTACGTTGCCTTGCCTTACGTTGCCTTACGTTGCCTTTCCTTACTTTGCTTTACGTTGCCTTACGTTGCCGTACCTTAAGTTGCCTTACCTTACGTTGCCTTACCTTACGTTCCCTTTCCTTACTTTGCTTTACGTTGCCTTACGTTGCCGTACCTTAAGTTGCCTTACCTTACGTTGCCTTACCTTACGTTGCCTTAACTTATGTTGCCTTACTTTACATTGCCTTACTTTACGTTGCCTTACGATGCCTTCCCTTACGTTGCCTTACTTTACGTTGCCTTACCTTACGTTGCCTTACCTTACGTTGCCTTAACTTACGTTGCTTTAACTTAAGTTGCCTTACTTAAAGTTGCCTTAATTTGCCTTAACTTACGTTGCCTTTACTTTACGTTGCCTTAGGTTACGTTGCTTTACCTTACGTTGCGTTACCTTACGTTGCTTTACCTTACTTTGCCTTACCTTACGTTGCCTTACCTTACGTTACCTTACTTTGCCTTAACTTACTTTGCCTTTACCTTACGTTGCCCTACGTTGCCTTACCTTTGGTTGCCTTACTTTACTTTGCCTTACGCTGCCTAAACTTACGTTGCATTACTTTACGTTGCCTTACCTTTTGTTGCCTTACTTTACGTTGCCTTACGTTGCCTTACCTTTTGTTGCCTTACTTTACGTTGCCTTACGTTGCCTTACCTTAAGTTTCCTTACTTTGCTTTGCCTTACCTTACGTTCCCTTACGTTGCCTTACCTTACCTTGCCTTACGTTGCCTTACCTTACGTTGCCTTACGTTTCCTTGCCTTATGTGGCCTTACCTTGTGTTGCCTTACCTTACGTTGCCTTATCTTGCCTTACCTTACGTTGCTTTACATTACGTTCCTTTACCTTACGTTGCTTTACCTTACGTTGCTTTACCTTGCGTTGCCTTACCTTACGTTGCCTTACATTGCCTTACCTTACGTTGCCTTACGTTGCCTTACCTTAGGTTGTCTTACCTTACGTTGCCTTGCCTTACGTTGCCTTACGTTGCCTTACCTTACGTTGCCTTACGTTGCCTTACCTTACGTTGCCTTGCCTTACGTTGCCTTACGTAGCCTTACGTTGCCTTACCTTACGTTGCCTTTCCTTACGTGGCCTTACGTTGCCTTACCTTACGTTGCCTTACGTTGCCTTACGTTGCCTTAACTTGTTTTGCCTTACGTTGCCTTAACTTGTTTTGCCTTACGTTGCCTTACGTTGCCGTACCTTAAGTTGCCTTGCCTTACGTTGCCTTGCCTTAAATTGCCTTACATTACGTTGCCTTAAGTTGACTTGCCTTACGTTGCCTTGCCTTACGTTGCCTTACTTTGCCTTACCTTACGTTGCTTTACCTTACGTTGCCTTACTTTATGTTGCCTTACCTTACGTTGCCTTACGTTGCCTTACCTTACGTTGCTTTACCTTACGTTGCCTTACCTTACTTTGACTTACCTTAAGTTGCCTTACCTTCCTTTGCCTTGCCTTACGTTGCCTTACGTTGCCTTACCTTACGTTGCTTACGTTGCCTTACATTACGTTGCCTTAGGTTGCCTTACCTTAAGTTGCCTTCCCTTACATGGCCTTACGTTGCCTTACGTTGCCTTACCTTACGTTGCCTTACGTTGCCTTACCTTATTTTGCCTTACGTTGCCTTAACTTACGTTGCTTTAACTTACGTTGCTGTACCTTAAGTTGCCTTACCTTACGTTGCCTTACTTTACGTTGCTTTAACTTACGTTGCTTTACCTTACGTTGCCTTACGTTGCCTTACCTTACGTTGCCTTACTTTACGTTGCCTTAACTTACTTTGCCTTTCATTGCCTTACTTTACATTGCCTTAATAAGCCTTATCTTACGTTGCCTTACTTTACGTTGCCTTACCTTACGTTGCCTTAACTTACGTTTCCTTACATTGCCTTACCTTACGTTGCCTTACTTTACGTTGCCTTACTTTACGTTGCCTTACCTTACGTTGCCTTAACTTACGTTTCCTTACATTGCCTTACCTTACGTTGCCTTACTTTACGTTGCCTTACTTTGCCTTAACTTACGTTGCCTTACTTTACATTGCCTTACTTTACGTTGCCTTACCTTACGTTGCCTTAACTTACGTTGCCTTTATTTTACGTTGCCTTACGTTGCCATACATTGCCTTACGTTGCCTTACCTTAAGTTGCTTTACCTTGCGTTGCTTTACCTTACGTTGCCTTACCTTACTTTGCCTTACCTTACGTTGCCTTACGTTGCTTTACCTTACGTTGCCTTACCTTACGTTGCCTTACCTTAAGATTCCTTACTTTACGTTGCTTTACCTTACGTTGCCTTACTTTACGCTGCCTTACCTTACATTGCCTTACGTTGCCTTACCATACGATGCCTTATTTACGTTGCCTTATGGTGCCGTTACCTTACGTTGCCTTACTTTACGTTGCCTTACTTTACGTTGCCTTACCTTACGTTGCTTTAACTTAGGTTGCCTTACGTTGCCTTAACTTATGTTGGCTTACCTTACGTTGCCTTACTTTTCTTTGCCTTACGATGCCTTCCCTTACGTTGCCTTACCTTACGTTGCCTTACGTTTCCTTACCTTAAGTCGCCTTACCTTACGTTGCCTTACTTTACGTTGCTTTAACTTACGTTGCTTTATCTTACGTTGCCTTACCTTACGTTGCCTTACTTTACGTTGTTTTAACTTACGTTGCTTTATCTTTCTTTGCCTTACGTTGCCTTACCTTACATTGCCTTACTTTACATTGCCTTACATAGCCTTACATTACGTTGCCTTACTTTACGTTGCCTTACCTTACGTTGCCTTACCTTATGTTTCCTTACGTTGCCTTACCTTACGTTGCCTTACTTTACGTTGCCTTACGTTGCCTTAACTTACGTTGCCTTACTTTACGTTGCCTTACTTTACGTTGTCTTAATTTACGTAGCCTTACCTTACGTTGCCTTACCTTACGTTGCCTTACCTTACGTTGCCTTACGTTGCCTTAACTTACGTTGCCTTTATTTTACGTTGCCTTACGTTGCCTTACGTTGCCTTACGTTGCCTTACCTTAAGTTGCTTTACCTTGCGTTGCTTTACCTTACGTTGCCTTACCTTACGTTGCCTTACCTTACGTTGCCTTACGTTGTCTTACATTGCGTTGCCTTACATTACGTTGCCTTACGTTTCCTTACCTTACGTTGCCTTACCTTACGTTCCCTTACGTTTCCTTACCTTACGTTGCCTTACCTTACGTTCCCTTATGTTGCCTTACCTTACGTTGCTTTACTTTACGTTGCCTTACGTTGCCTTACCTTACGTTTCCTTACGTTGACTAGCCTTACGTTGCCTTACGTTGCCTTACCTTACGTTCCTTTACCTTACTTTGCCTTACCTTACGTTGCCTTACGTTGCCTTATTTTACGTTGCCTTACTTTACGTTGCCTTACCTTACGTTGCCTTAATTTACTTCGCCTTACGTTGCCTTACCTTAAGTTGTCTTATCTTACGTTGCCTTACGTTGCCTTACCTTATATTGCTTTGCCTTAAGTTTCCATACCTTACGTTGCTTTATCTTACGTTGCCTTACGTTGCCTTACCTTACGTTGCCTTAACTTTCGTTGCCTTAATTTGCCTTACGTTGCCTTACCTTACGTTGCGTTACGTTTCCTTACATTGCCTTACCTTACTTTGCCTTACCTTACGTTGCCTTACCTTACATTGCCTTGCCTTACGTTGTTTTACCTTACGTTGCCTCGCCTTACGTTGCCTTACGTTGCCTTAAATTACGTTGCCTTACGTTGCATTACCTTACGTTGCATTACCTTACGTTGCCTTACCTTACGTTGCCTTACATTGCCTTACCTTACTTTGCCTTAACTTACGTTGCCTTACGTTGCCTTACATTAAGTTGCCTTACCTTACGTTGCCTTACGTTGCCTTACGTTGCCTTACCTTACTTTGCCTTAACTTACGTTGCCTTACGTTGCCTTACATTAAGTTGCCTTACCTTACGTTGCCTTACGTTGCCTTACGTTGCCTTACCTTACGTTGCTTTACCTTACGTTGCCTTACGTTGCCTTACCTTACGTTTCCTTACCTTACGTTGCCTTACATCTCCTTACCTTACGTTGCTTTACCTTACATTGCATAACGTTGCCTTGCCTTACGTTGCCTTACCTTACATTACCTTGCCTTACGTTGCCTTGCCTTACGTTGCCTTGCCTTACGTTGCCTTAATTTACTTTGCCTTACATTGCCTTACCTTACGTTGCCTTACGTTGCCTTAACTTATGTTGTCTTACCTTACGTTGCCTTAACTTACGTTGCCTTAGGTTGCCTTCCCTTACGTTGCCTTACGTTGCCTTACATTACGTTGCATTACGTTGCCTTACCTTACGTTGTCTTACCTTACGTTGCCTTGCCTTACGTTGCCTTACATTGCCTTACATTACCTTGCCTTACGTTGCCTTACGTTGCCTTACCTTACGTTGCCTTACATTGCGTTACCTTACGTTGCCTTACCTTACGTTGCCTTGCCTTACGTTGCCTTACGTTGCCTTTCCTTACTTTGCTTTACGTTGCCTTACGTTGCCGTACCTTAAGTTGCCTTACCTTACGTTGCCTTACCTTACGTTGCCTTACCTTACGTTCCCTTTCCTTACTTTGCATTACGTTGCCTTACATTGCCTTGCCTTAGGTTGCCTTACCTTACGTTGCCTTAACTTACGTTGCCTTACCTTACGTTGCTTTAACTTAGGTTGCCTTACGTTGCCTTAACTTATGTTGCCTTACTTTACATTGCCTTACTTTAAGTTGCCTTACGATGCCTTCCCTTACGTTGCCTTACTTTACGTTGCCTTACCTTACGTTGCCTTACCTTACGTTGCCCTACGTTTCCTTACCTTACGTTGGCTTACTTTACGTTTCCTTACGTTGCCTTACCTTACGATGCCTTACTTTACGTTGCCTTACCTTACGTTGCCTTAACTTACGTTGCTTTAACTTAAGTTGCCTTACTTAAAGTTGCCTTAATTTGCCTTAACTTACGTTGCCTTTACTTTACGTTGCCTTAGGTTATGTTGCTTTACCTTACGTTGCGTTACCTTACGTTGCTTTACCTTACTTTGCCTTACCTTACGTTGCCTTACCTTACGTTACCTTACTTTGCCTTAACTTACTTTGCCTTTACCTTACGTTGCCCTACGTTGCCTTACCTTTGGTTGCCTTACTTTACATTGCCTTACGCTGCCTAACCTTACGTTGCATTACTTTACGTTGCCTTACCTTACGTTGCCTTACCTTTTGTTGCCTTACTTTACGTTGCCTTACGTTGCCTTACCTTAAGTTTCCTTAATTTACTTTGCCTTTCCTTACCTTCCCTTACGTTGCCTTACCATACGTTGCCTTACGTTGCCTTGCCTTACGTGTCCTTACGTTGTGTTGCCTTACCTTACGTTGCTTTACCTTACGTTGCCTTACCTTACGTTGCCTTACGTTGCCTTACGTTGGCTTACGTTGCCTTACCTTAAGTTGCTTTACCTTACGTTGCCTTACCTTACGTTGCCTTACCTTACGTTGCCTTACCTTACGTTGCTTTACCTTACGTTGCTTTACCTTACGCCGCCTTACTTTACGTTGCCTTACCTACGTTGCGTTATGTTACATTACCTTACGTTGCCTTGCCTTACATTGCCTTACGTTGCCTTACCTTGCGTTTCCTTACCTTACGTTGCCTTACGTTGCCTTACCTTACGTTGCCTTACCTTACGCTGCCTTACCTTATGTTGCTTTACCTTACGTTACCTTACGTTGCCTTAACTTACGTTGCTTTACTTTACGTTGCCTTATGTTGCCTTACCTTACGTTGACTTACGTTGCCTTACCTTACGTTTCCTTACGTTGCCTTACCTTACGTTGCCTTTACGTTGCCTTGCCTTACGTTGCCTTACGTTGCCTTTACCTTACGTTGCCTTACCTTACTTAGCCTTACGTTGCCTTACGTTGCCTTTCCTTACTTTGCATTACGTTGCCTTACGTTGCCGTACCTTAAGTTGCCTTACCTTACGTTGCCTTACCTTACGTTGCCTTTCCTTACTTTGCATTACTTTGCCTTACGTTGCTTTATCTTAAGTTGCCTTACATTACGTTGCCTTACGTTGCCTTGCCTTACGTTGCCTTACTTTACGTTGCCTTACGTTTCCTTACCTTACGATGCCTTACTTTACGTTGCCTTACCTTACGTTGCCTTAACTTACGTTGCTTTAACTTAAGTTGCCTTACCTAAAGTTGACTTAAGTTGCCTTAACTTACGTTGCCTTTACTTTACGTTGCCTTACATTACGTTGCCTTACGTTGCCTTAGGTTACGTCGCTTTACCTTACGTTGTGTTACCTTACGTTGCTTTACCTTACTTTGCCTTAACTTACGTTGCCTTTACCTTACCTTGCCCTACGTTGCCTTTACCTTAGGTTGCCTTACTTTACTTTGCCTTACGCTGCCTAACCTTACGTTGCATTACTTTACGTTGCCTTACCTTTTGTTGCCTTACTTTACGTTGCCTTACGTTTCCTTACCTTAAGTTTCCTTACTTTGCTTTGCCTTACCTTACGTTCCCTTACGTTGCCTTACCTTACCTTGCCTTACGTTGCCTTACCTTACGTTGCCTTACGTTGCCTTGCCTTACGTGGCCTTACCTTGTGTTGCCTTACCTTACGTTGCCTTATCTTGCCTTACCTTACGTTGCTTTACCTTACGTTCCTTTACCTTACGTTGCTTTACCTTACGTTGCTTTACCTTGCGTTGCCTTACCTTACGTTGCCTTACATTGCCTTACCTTACGTTGTCTTACCTTACGTTGCCTTGCCTTACGTTGCCTTGCCTTACGTTGCCTTACCTTACGTTGCCTTAAGTTGCCTTACCTTACGTTGCCTTGCCTTACGTTGCCTTGCCTTACGTTGCCTTACGTAGCCTTACGTTGCCTTACCTTACGTTGCCTTTCCTTACGTGGCCTTACGTTGCCTTACCTTACGTTGCCTTACGTTGCCTTACGTTGCCTTAACTTGTTTTGCCTTACGTAGCCTTACGTTGCCTTACCTTACGTTGCCTTGCCTTACGTTGCCTTGCCTTAAATTGCCTTACATTACGTTGCCTTAAGTTGACTTGCCTTACGTTGCCTTGCCTTACATTGCCTTGCCTTACGTTGCCTTACGTTGCCTTACCTTACGTTGCTTTACCTTACGTTGCCTTACCTTCCTTTGCCTTGCCTTACGTTGCCTTACGTTGCCTTACCTTACGTTGCTTACGTTGCCTTACATTACGTTGCCTTAGGTTGCCTTACCTTAAGTTGCCTTCCCTTACGTGGCCTTACGTTGCCTTACGTTGCCTTACCTTACGTTGCCTTATGTTGCCTTACCTTATTTTGCCTTACGTTGCCTTAACTTACGTTGCTTTAACTTACGTTGCCTTACCTTAAGTTGCCTTACTTTACGGTGCTTTAACTTACGTTGCTTTACCTTACGTTGCCTTACGTTGCCTTACCTTACGTTGCCTTACTTTACGTTGCCTTAACTTACTTTGCCTTACATTGCCTTACTTTACATTGCCTTAATTAGCCTTATCTTACGTTGCCTTACTTTACGTTGCCTTACCTTACGTTGCCTTAACTTACGTTTCCTTACGTTGCCTTACCTTACGTTGCCTTAACTTACGTTGCCTTACTTTGCCTTAACTTACGTTGCCTTACTTTACATTGCCTTACTTTACGTTGCCTTACCTTACGTTGCCTTACCTTACGTTGCCTTAACTTACGTTGCCTTTATTTTACGTTGCCTTACGTTGCCATACGTTGCCTTACGTTGCCTTACCTTAAGTTGCTTTACCTTGCGTTGCTTTACCTTACGTTGCCTTACCTTACTTTGCCTTACCTTACGTTGCCTTACGTTGCCTTACGTTACGTTGCTTTACCTTACGTTGCCTTACCTTACGTTGCCTTACTTTACGTTGCCTTACCTTACGTTGCTTTGCCTTAAGATTCCTTACTTTACGTTGCTTTACCTTACGTTGCCTTACTTTACGCTGCCTTACCTTACATTGCCTTACGTTGCCTTACCATACGATGCCTTATTTACGTTGCCTTATGCTGCCGTTACCTTACGTTGCCTTACTTTACGTTGCCTTACTTTACGTTGCCTTACCTTACGTTGCCTTACTTTACGTTGCCTTACCTTACGTTGCTTTAACTTAGGTTGCCTTACGTTGCCTTAACTTATGTTGGCTTACCTTACGTTGCCTTACTTTACTTTGCCTTACGATGCCTTCACTTACGTTGCCTTACCTTACGTTGCCTTACGTTTCCTTACCTTAAGTCGCCTTACCTTACGTTGCCTTACTTTACGTTGCTTTAACTTACGTTGCTTTATCTTACGTTGCCTTACGTTGCCTTACCTTACATTGCCTTACTTTACATTGCCTTACATAGCCTTACATTACGTTGCCTTACTTTACGTTGCCTTACCTTACGTTGCCTTACCTTATGTTTCCTTACGTTGCCTTACCTTACGTTGCCTTACTTTACGTTGCCTTACTTTACGTTGTCTTAATTTACGTAGCCTTACCTTACGTTGCCTTACCTTACGTTGCCTTACCTTACGTTGCCTTACGTTGCCTTAACTTACGTTGCCTTTATTTTACGTTGCCTTACGTTGCCTTACCTTAAGTTGCTTTACCTTGCGTTGCTTTACCTTACGTTGCCTTACCTTACGTTGCCTTACCTTACGTTGCCTTACGTTGTCTTACATTACGTTGCCTTACATTACGTTGCCTTACGTTTCCTTACCTTACGTTGCCTTACCTTACGTTCCCTTACGTTTCCTTACCTTACGTTGCCTTACCTTACGTTCCCTTATGTTGCCTTACCTTACGTTGCTTTACTTTACGTTGCCTTACGTTGCCTTACCTTACGTTTCCTTACGTTGACTAGCCTTACGTTGCCTTACCTTACGTTCCTTTACCTTACTTTGCCTTACCTTACGTTGCCTTACGTTGCCTTATTTTACGTTGCCTTACTTTACGTTGCCTTACCTTACGTTGCCTTAATTTACTTCGCCTTACGTTGCCTTACCTTAAGTTGTCTTACCTTACGTTGCCTTACGTTGCCTTACCTTATATTGCTTTACCTTAAGTTTCCTTACCTTACGTTGCTTTATCTTACGTTGCCTTACGTTGCCTTAACTTTCGTTGCCTTAATTTGCCTTACGTTGCCTTACCTTACGTTGCGTTACGTTTCCTTACATTGCCTTACCTTACTTTGCCTTACCTTACGTTGCCTTACCTTACATTGCCTTGCCTTACGTTGTTTAACCTTACGTTGCCTTACCTTACATAGCCTTACCTTACGTTGCCTTGCCTTACGTTGCCTTAATTTAAGTTGCCTTTACTTACGTTGCCTTACGTTGCCTTACCTTACGTTGCCTTGCCTTACGTTGCTCACGTTGATTTACATTACGTTGCCTTACGTTGCCTTACCTTAAGTTGCCTTGCCTTACGTTGCCTTACGTTGCTTTACCTTACGTAGCTTTACGTTGCCTTACCTTACGTTGCCTTGACTTACGTTGCCTTACGTTGCCTTACGTTGTCTTACCTTACGTTGCCTTACGTTGCCTTACCTTACGTTGCCTTGCCTTACGTTTCCTTACCTTGCCTTACCTTACGTTACCTTACCTTAATTTGCCTTACGTTGCCTTACGTTGCCTTAGCTTATTTTGCCTTATATTGCCTTAATTACGTTGCCTTAAGTTGCCTTACCTTACGTTGCCTTACCTTACGTTGCCTTACTTTGCCTTACGTTACGTTGCCTTACGTTGCCTTACAATACGATGCCTTACCTTACGTTGCCTTACGTTGCCTTACCTTACGTTGCCCTACTTTACGTTGCCTTACGTTGCCTTACCTTACGTTGCCTTTCCTTATGTTGCCTTACCTTACGTTGCCTTACGTTGCCTTACCTTACATTGCCTTACTTTACGTTGCCTTACTTTACGTTGCCTTACGTTGACTTACCTTACGTTGCCTTAGTTTACCTTGCCTTACCTTGTCTTACCTTACGTTGCCTTACTTTACGTTACCTTACTTTACATTGCCTTATCTTACGTTGCCTTCCGTTGCCTTACCTTACGTTGCCTTACTTTACGTTGCCTTACTTTACGTTGCCTTATGTTGCCTTAACTTACGTTGCCTTCCTTTACGTTGCCTTACGTTCCCTTACCTTAAGTTGCCTTACTTTACGTTGCCTTACCTTGCCTTAACTTATGTTGCTTTGCTTTACGTTGCCTTGCTTTACGTTGCTTTACGTTGCCTTGCAGTACTTTGCCTTGCGTTACGTTGGTTTACGTTGCCCTGCCTTACCTTGCTTTACGTTGCTTTACGTTGATTTGCTTTACGTTGCTTAACGTTGTCTTGCTTTACGTTGACTTGACTTGCTTTACGTTACTTTACGTTGTCTTGCTTTACGTTGCCTTTCCTTGCCTTGCTTTATGTTGCTTTACGTTGCCTTGCTTTACGTTGCCTTGCCTTGCTTTACGTAGCTTTACGTTGCCTTGCTTTACGTTGCTTTACGTTGTCTTGCTTTACGTTGCCTTGCCTTGCCTTGCTTTATGTTGCTTTACGTTGCCTTGCTTTATGTTGCCTTGCCTTGCCTTACGTTGCCTTGCCTTGCTTTACGTTGCCTTGCCTTGCTTTACTTTGCTTTACGTTGCCTTGCTTTACGTTGCTTTACGTTGCCTTGTTTTACGTTGCCTTACATTGCCTTGCTTTACGTTGCCTTTCTTTACGTTGCTTTACGTTGCCTTGCTTTATGTTGCCTTGCCTTGCCTTGTTTACGTTGATTTAGGTTGCCTTGCTTTATGTTGCTTTACGTTGCCTTGCTTTAGGTTGCCTTACTTTACGTTGCCTTGCTTTACGTTGCCTTACTTTACGTTGCCTTGCTTTACATTGCCTTGCTTTACCTTGCTTTATGTTGCCTTACCTTGCATTAGGTTTCTTTACGTTGCCTTTCTTTACGTTCCTTTACGTTGCCTTGCTTTATGTTGCCTTGCTTTACGTTGCTTTACGTTGCCTTACGTTGCTTTACGTTGCCTTACGTTGCCTTTCTTTACGTTGCTTTACATTGCCTTACTTTATTTTGCCTTGCTTTACGTTGCCTTGCTTTACGTTTCTTTACCTTGCCTTGCTTTACGTTTCCTTGCTTTACGTTCCATGCTTTACGTTGCCTTGCTTTACGTTGCTTTACGTTGCCTTGCTTTACGATGCCTTGCTTTACGTTGCCTGAGGTTGCCTTGCTTTAAGGTGCCTTGCCTTGCCTTGCTTTACCTTGCCTTTCCTTGCATTGCTTTACGTTGCCTTGCTTTAGTTGCCTTACGTTGCCATACCTTACGTTGCTTTACGTTGCCTTACCTTACTTTGCCTTAATTTGCCTTCCCTTACGTTGCCTTGTCTTACGTAGCCTTACCTTACGTTCCTTTACGTTGCCTTACCTTACATTGCCTTACCTTGCGTTGCCTTACCTTATGTTGCCTTACGTTGCCTCACCTTACGTTGCCTTGCCTTCTTTGCCTTACGTTTCCTTACCTTACGTTGACTTACCTTACGTTGCCTTGCCATACGTTGCCTTACGTTGCCTTACCTTACGTTGCCTTACGTTGCATTAACTTATGTTGCCTTGCCTTATGTTGCCTTACGTTGCCTTACGTTGCCTTACCTTAAGTTGCCTTGCCTTACGTTGCCTTACGTTTCCTTACGTTGCCTTGCCATACATTGCCTTACGTTGCCTTACCTTACGTTGCCTTACGTTGCCTTAACTTATTTTGCCTTGCCTTATGTTGCTTTACGTTGTCTTACGTTGTCTTACGTTGCCTTACCTTAAGTTGCCTTGACTTACGTTGCCTTACGTTGCCTTACGTAGCCTTACGTTGCCTTACCTTACTTTGCTTTACGTTGCCTTACCTTATGTTGCCTTACCTTACGTTGCTTTAACTTACGTTGCCTTACCTTATGTTGCTTTACCTTACGTTGCCTTACCTTATGTTGCTTTACCTTACGTTGCCTTAAGTTGCCTTACCCTACCTTGCCTTAACTTACGTTGCCTTACCTTACGTTGCCTCACTTTACGTTGCTTTACCTTACGTTTCCTTACCTCAACTTACCTTACGTTGCCTTACCTTACGTTGCCTTGCCTTGCATTGCCTTGCCTTCCGTTGCCTTACCTTACGTTCCTTTACGTTGCATTGCCTTACGTTGCCTTACGTTGCCTTGCCTTAAGTTGCCTTACGTTGCCTTGCTTTACTTTGCTTTACGTTGCCTTGCTTTACGTTGCCTTGCCTTGCTTTACGTTTCCTTGCCTTGCTTTACGTAGATTTACGTTGCCTTGCTTTACGTTGCTTCACGTTGCTTTACGTTGCCTTGCTTTACGTTGCCTTGCCTTGCTTTATGTTGCTTTACGTTGCCTTGGTTTTGTTGCTTTACATTGCCTTGCTTTACGTTGCCTTGTCTTGCCTTGCTTTCACTTGCTTTTCATTGCCTTGCTTTACGTTGCTTTACGTTGCCTTGCTTTACGTTGCCTTGCCTTGATTTACGTTGCTTTACATTGCATTGCTTTACGTTGCTTTACTTTGTCTTGCTTTACGTTGCCTTGCCTTGCCTTGCTTTACTTTGCCTTGCATTGCCTTACTTTATGTTGCTTTATTTTGCCTTGCTTTACGTTGCCTTGCCTTGCCTTGCTTTACGTTGCCTTGCTTTACGTTGCTTTACGTTGTCTTGCTTCACGTTGCCTTGCCTTGCCGTGCTTTACGTTGCTTTCGTTGCCTTGCTTTACGTAGCTTTACGTTGCCTTGCTTTACGTTGCATTGCCTTGCCTTGCTTTATATTGCTTTCCATTGCCTTGCTTTACGTTGCTTTACGTTGCCTTGCCTTGCTTTACGTTGCCTTGCTTTACGTTGCTTTACGTTGCCTTGCCTTGCTTTACGTTGCCTTGCTTTACGTTGCTTTACGTTTCCTTGCTTTACCTTGCCTTGCCTTGCCTTGGTTTACGTTGCTTTACGTTGCCTTGCTTTACGTTGCTTTACGTTGCCTTGCTTTACGTTGCCTTACTTTACGTTTCCTTGCTTTACGTTGCCTTACTTTACGTTGCCTTACTTTACGTTTCCTTACTTTACATTGCCTTGCTTTACGTTGCTTTACGTTGCCTTGCTTTACATTGCCTTGCTTTACGTTTCCTTACTTTACGTTGCTTTAATTTGCCTTACCTTGCTTTACGTTTCTTTACGTTGCCTTGCTTTATGTTGCCTTGCTTTACGTTGCCTTGCTTTACGTTGCCTTGCTTTACGTTGTCTTGCTTTACGTTGTTTTACGTTGCCTTGCTTTACGTTGCTTTAAGTTGCCTTGCTTTACGTTGCTTTACGTTGTCTTGCTTTACGTTTCCTTGCTTTACGTTTCCTTGATTTATGTTGCTTTACGTTGCTTTACTTTACGTTGCCTTACTTTACGTTGCCTTGCTTTACGTTGCCTAGCTTTACGTTGCTTTAGGTTGCCATTCTTTACGTTGCATTACTTTACGTTACCCTGTTTATGTTGCCTTATTTTATGTTGCTTTACGTTGCCTTGCTTTACGTTGCTTTACGTTGCCTTGATTTACGTTGCCTTGCCTTTCCTTACTTTACGTTGCCTTGCCTTGCTTTGCTTTACGTTGCTTTACGTTTCCTTGGTTTACATTGCCTTGCTTTATGTTGCCTTGCCTTACCTTGCTTTACGCTGCTTTACGTTGCCTTGCTTTACGTTGCCTTGCCTTGCCTTGATTTAGGTTGCTTTACGTTGCCTTGCTTTACGTTGCTTTACGTTGCCTTGCTTTGCCTTGCCTTGCCTTGCTTTACGTTGCTTTACGTTGCCTTGTTTCACATTGCTTTATGTTGCCTTGCTTTACGTTGCCTTGCTTTACGTTGCCTTGCGTTGCCTTGCTTTATGTTGCTTTACGTTGCCTTGGTTTACGTTGCTTTACGTTGCCTTTCTTTACGTTGCCTTGCCTTGCCTTGCTTTACGTTGCTTTACGTTGCCTTGCTTTACTATGCTTTACGTTGCCTTGCTTTACCTTGCCATACCTTGCCTTGCTTTACATTGCTTTACGTTGCCTTGCTTTACGTTGCCTTGCTTTACATTGCCTTAATTTACGTTACCTTACTTTACGTTGCTTTACGTAGCCTTACTTTACGTTGCCTTACTTTACGTTGCCTTGCTTTACGTTGCTTTACGTTGTCTTGCTTATACCTTGCCTTGCTTTACATTGCTTTACGTTGCCTTGCCTTACGTTGCCTTGCTTTAGGTTGCTTTACGTTGCCTTGCTTTATGTTGCCTTGCTTTACGTTGCCTTGCTTTACGTTGCCTTACTTTACGTTGCCTTACTTTACGTTGCTTTATTTTACGTTGCTTTACGTTGCCTTGCGTTGCCTTGCTTTATGTTGCTTTACGTTGCCTTGCTTTACGTTGCTTTACGTTGCTTTACGTTGCCTTGGTTTACATTGCTTTACGTTGCCTTGCTTTACGTTGCCTTGCTTTACATTACAGAATCACAGAATCACAGAATAACCAGGTTGGAAGAGACCCACCGGATCACCGAGTCCAACCGTTCCTACCAAACACTAAACCATGTCCCTCAGCACCTCATTCACACATCCCTTAAACACCTCCAGGGAAGGTGACTCAACCACCTCCCTGGGCAGCCTGTTCCAGTGCCCAATGACCCTTTCTGTAAAGAATTTTTTCCTAACGTCTAGCCTAAACCTCCCCTGTCGGAGCTTGAGGCCATTCCCTCTTGTCCTGTCCCCTGTCACTTGGGAGAAGAGACCAGCACCCTCCTCTCTACAACGTCCTTTCAGGGAGTTGGAGAGAGCAATGAGGTCACCCCTCAGCCTCCTCTTCTCCAGGCTAAACAACCCCAGCTCTCTCAGCCGCTCCTCATAAGGCCTGTTCTCCAGCCCTTTCACCAGCTTTGTTGCTCTTCTCTGGACTCTCTCCAGAGCCTCAACATCCTTCTTGTGGTGAGGGGCCCAGAACTGAACACAGTATTCGAGGAGCGGTCTCACCAGTGCCGAGTACAGAGGGAGGATAACCTCCCTGGACCTGCTGGTCACGCCATTTCTGATACAAGCCAAGATGCCATTGGCCTTCTTGGCCACCTGGGCACACTGCTGGCTCATATTCAGTCGGCTGTCAACCAACACCCCCAGGTCCCTCTCCTCCAGGCAGCTTTCTAGACAGACTTCTCCCAGTCTGTAGCACTGCATAGGGTTGTTGTGCCCCAAGTGCAGGACCCGGCATTTGGCCTTGTTAAACCTCATGCCATTGGACTCTGCCCAGCGGTCCAGCCTGTTCAGATCCCTTTGCAGAGCCTCCCGACCCTCCAGCAGATCGACACTTCCACCCAGCTTAGTGTCATCCGCAAACTTGCTAAGGGTGCATTCGATGCCTTCATCCAGGTCATTGATGAAGACATTGAACAGGGCTGGACCCAGCACTGAGCCCTGGGGAACCCCACTTGTCACTGGCCTCCAGCTGGATTTCACACCATTTACCACCACTCTCTGGGCCCGGCCATCCAACCAGTTTTCCACCCAGGAGAGTGTGCGCCTGTCCAGCCCAGAGGCTGACAGTTTCTCAAGCAGAACGCTGTGAGAAACTGTGTCAAAGGCTTTGCTGAAGTCCAGGAAGACCACATCAACAGCCTTTCCCTCATCCAGTAGCCGGGTCACTTTGTCATAGAAGGCGATCAGGTTAGTTACCTTACGTTGCCTTGCTTTACGTTGGTTTACGTTGCCTTGCTTTACGTTTCCTTACTTTACTTTGCTTTATGTTGCCTTGTTTCACGTTGCCTTGCTTTACGTTGCTTAACATTGCCTTGCTTTACGTTGCCTTGACTTACGTTGCTTTACATTGCCTTACTTTACGTTGCCTTGCTATACGTTGCTTTACATTGCCTTACTTTAGGTTGCCTTACGTAGCCTTACTTTACTTTGCCTTAATTTACGTTGCTTTACGTTGCCTTGCTTTACGTTCCTTTACGTTGCCTTATTTACGTTGCTTTACGTTGCCTTGCTTTACGTTGCTTTACGTTGCCTTACTTTACGTTGCCTTGCTTTACGTTGTCTTACTTTACGTTGCCTCACGTTGCCTTACTTTATGTTGCCTTGCTTTACGTTGCTTTACGTTGCCTTGCTTTACGTTGCTTTACGTTGCCTTGCTTTACGTTGCCTTACATTACGTTGCTTTACGTTGTCTTGCCTTACGTTGCCTTGCTTTACGTTGCTTTACGTTGCCTTGTTTACGTTGCCTTGCCTTGCCTTACTTTACGTTGCCTTGCCTTGCCTTCCTTTACGTTGCTTTACCTTGCCTTGCTTTACGTTGCCTTGCTTTACGTTGCCTTGATTTACGTTGCTTTACGTTGCCTTGCTTTACGTTGCCTTGCCTTGCCTTGCTTTACGCAGCTTTACGATGCCTTGTTTTACGTTTCCTTGCCTTGCCTTGCTTTACGTTGCTTTACGTTGCCTTGCTTTACGTTGCTTTTCGTTGCCTTGCTTTACATTGCTTTACGTTGCCTTGCTTTACTTTGCCTTGCCTTGCCTTGCTTTACGTTGCCTTGCTTTACGTTGCCTTGCCTTGCCTTGCTTTACGTTGCTTTACGTTTCCTTGCTTCACTTTGCTTTACGTTGCCTTGCTTTACGTTGCCTTGCCTTGCCTTGCTTTATGTTGCTTTACGTTGCCTTGCCTTGCCTTGCTTTACGTTGCGTTACGTTGCCTTGGTTTACGTTGCTTTACGTTGCCTTGCTTTACGTTGCCTTTCCTTGCCTTGCTTTATGTTGCTTTACGTTGCCTTGCTTTACGTTGCCTTGCCTTGCCTTGCTTTACGTTTCTTTACGTTGCCTCGCTTTACGTTCCTTTACGTTGCCTTGCTTTACCTTGCCTTGCTTTAACTTACTTTACGTTGCCTTGTCTTGCCTTGCTTTACTTTGCTTTAGGTTGCCTTGCTTTACTTAGCTTTACGTTGCCTTGTTTTACGTTGCCATGCCTTGCCTTTCTTTACATTGCTTTACGTTGCCTTGCTTTACGTTGCTTTACGTTGCATTGCTTTACGTTTCCTTGCTTTACGTTGCCTTACATTACGTTGCCTAGCTTTACATTGCTTTACGTTGCCTTACTTTGCGTTGCTTTACGTTGCCTTGCTTTACGTTGCCTTACGTTGCCTTGCCTTGCTTTATGTTGCTTTACGTTGCCTTGCTTTACGTTGCTTTACGTTGCCTTGCTTTACGTTGCTTTACGTTGCCTTACATTGCCTTGCCTTGCTTTATGTTGCTTTACGTTGCCTTGCTTTACGTTGCCTTGCTTTACGTTGCTTTACGTTGCCTTGCTTTACGTTGCCTTGCTTTACGTTGCTTTACGCTGCCTTACGTTGCCTTGCTTTACGTTGCCTTACGTTGCCTTGCTTTACGTTGCCTTCTTTACGTTGCCTTGCTTTACGTTGCTTTACGTTGCCTTGCTTTACGTTGCCTTAAGTTGCCTTGCTTTATGTGTCCTTGCTTTACGTTGCTTTACGTTGCCTAGCTTTACGTTGCTTTACGTTGCCTTGCTTTACGTTGCCTTACGTTGCCTTACGTTGCCTTTCTTTACGTTGCTTTACGTTGCCTTGCTTTACGTTGCCTTACGTTGCCTTGCTTTACGTTGCCTTAAGTTGCTTTACTTTATGTTGCCTTGCTTTACGTTGCCTTACGTTGCCTTACTTTACGTTGCCTTACTTTAGGTTGCGTTACGTTGCCTTGCTTTACGTTGCTTTAGGTTGCCTTAATTTAAGTTGCCTTGCTTTCCGTTTCCTTACTTTACGTTGCTTTACGTTGTCTTGCTTTACGTTGCCTTGCTTTACGTTTCCTTACGTTGCCTTGCTTTACGTTGCCTTGCTTTATGTTGATTTACGTTGCCTTACTTTACGTTGACTTACGTTGCCTTGCTTTACGTTGCCTTGCTTTACGTTGCTTTACGTTGCCTTACTTTACGTTGCCTTGCTTTACGTTGCTTTATGTTTCCTTGCTTTACGTTGCTTTACATTACCTTACTTTACGTTGCCTTGCTTTATATTGGTTTACTTTACTTTGCTTTACATTGCCATACTTTACGTTGCCTTACGTAGCCTTACTTTACGTTGCCTTACTTGACGTTGCTTTACGTTGCCTTGCTTTACGTTGCTTTACGTTGCCTTGTTTTACATTGCCTTGCTTTACTTTTCTTTACGTTGCCTTGCTTTACGTTGCTTTACGTTGCCTTGATTTACGTTGCCTTACGTTGCCTTGATTTATATTGCCTTACGTTGCCTTGCTTTACGTTGCCTTGCATTACATTGCCTTGCTTTACGTTGCTTTACGTTGCCTTACTTTACGTTGCCTTGCTTTACGTTGCCTTACTTTACGTTGCTTTACGTTGCCTTACTTTACGTTGGCTTGCTTTACGTTGCTTTACGTTGTCTTGCTCTACGTTGCCTTGCTTTACGTTGCTTTACATTGCCTTGCTTTACTTTGCCTTGCTTTACGTTGCTTTGCTTTACGTTGCCTTGCTTTACGTTGCCTTACCTTACGTTGCCTTAATGTACCTTACCTGACGTTGCCTTAACTCACGTTGCCTTACGTTGCCATACCTTACGTTGCCTTACCTTACGTTGCCTTACATTGCCTTACCTTACGTTGCCTTGCCTTACGTTGCCTTACATTACGTTGCCTTACATTACGTTGCCTTACGTTTCCTTTACCTTACGTTCCCTTGCTTTACGTTGCCTTACGTTGCCTTACGTTGCCTTACCTTACGTTGCCTTACATTGCCTTGCCTTACGTTGCCTTACATTGCCTTACCTTACGTTGACTTACTTTACGTTTCCTTACCTTACGTTGCCTTACGTTGCCTTAACTTACGTTGCCTTACCTTAGGTTGCCTTAACTTACGTGACGTTACGTTGCCTTACCTTACGTTTCCTTACGTTGCCTTACCTTATGTTGCCTTTCCTTACATTGCCTTTCCTTACGTTGCTTTACCTTACGTTGCCTTACGTTCCCTTACCTTACGTTGCCTTACTTTACGTTGCCTAACCTTACGTTGCCTTACGTTGCCTTATTTTACGTTGCCTTACGTTGCCTTGCCTTAGGTTGCCTTACGTTGCCTTGCCTTACGTAGCCTTACCTTACGTAGCCTTACCTTACGTAGCCTTACCTTACGTTCCTTTACGTTGCCTTACATTACGTTGCCTTATGTACGTTACCTGACGTTGCCTTACCTCACGTTACCTTACGTTGCCTTACCTTACGTTGCCTTAACTTGCGTTGCCTTACGTTGCCTTATCTTACGTTCCCTTACCTTACATTGCCTTACCTTACGTTGCCTTACCTTACGTTGCCTTACCTTACATTGCCTTACGTTGCCTTACCTTACGTTGCCTTACCTTACGTTGCCTTACATTTACGTTGCCTTATCTTACGTAGCCTTAACTTACGTTCCCTTACATTGCCTTACCTTACGTTGCCTTACGTTTCCTTACCTTAGCTTAAGTTGCCTTACCTTACGTTGCCTTACCTTACGATGCCTTACGTTGCCTTACTTTGCCTTACCTTACGATGCCTTACGTAGCCTTTCCTTACGTTGCCTTTACCTTAAGTTGCCTTACGTTGCCTTACCATACGTTTCCATGCCTTCGTTGGCTTACCTTACGTTGCCTTACGTCCCCTTACGTTGCCTTACCTTACCATACGTGGCCTTTACTTACGTTGCCTTACGTTACGTTGCCTTACGTTGCCTTACCTTACGTTGCCTTGCCTTACGTTGCCTTGCCTTACGTTGCCTTGCCTTACGTTGCCTTGCCTTATGTTGCCTTGCCTTACATTTCCTTACATTGCCTTACCTTACTTTGCCTTACATTGCCTTGCCTTACGTTGCCTTGCCTTATGTTTCCTTGCCTTACGTTGCCTTACGTTGCCTTACCTTACGTTGCCTTACGTTGCCTTACATTACGTTGCATTACCTTACGTTGTCTTTCTTTGCCTTACCTTACGTTGCCTTACGTTGGCTTAACTTACGTTGCCTTACGTTGCCTTTCCTTATATTGCCTTACTTTGCCTTAAATTACGTTGCCTTGCTTTACGTTGCCTTGCCTTACGTTTCCTTGCCTTTCGTTGCCTTACGTTGCCTTACCTTACGTTGCCTTACCTTACGTTGCCTTACATTTACGTCGCCTTATCTTACGTAGCCTTACCTTACGCTGCCTTACATTGCCTTACCTTACGTTGCCTTACGTTGCCTTACCTTAGCTTAATTTGCCTTACCTTAAGTTGCCTTACCTTACGTTCCCTTGCCTTGCCCTGCCGTAAGTTGTCTTACGATGCTTTACCTTGCCTTACCTTTCCTTGCCCTGCCGTGCCTTACGTTGCCTTACGTTGCCTTACCTTACCTTACTTTGCCTTACGTTGCCATACCTTACCTTACGTTGCCTTGCCTTACGTTGCCTTTCCTTACCTTACGTTACCTTACCTGTCTTTGCCTAACCTTACGTTGCCTTACGTTGCCTTACCTTTTCGTTGCCTTACGTTGCCTTACCTCACCTTACGTTGCCTTACGTTGCCTTAACTTACGTTGCCTTGCGTTACCTTACCTTACGTTACATTGCCTTACCTTACGTTGCCTTAAATTACGTTGCCTTAAATTACGTTACCTTACGTTGCCTTAGCCAACGTTGCCTTACGTTGCCTTGCCTTACGTTGCCTTATCCAACGTTGCCTTACGTTGCCTTTCCTTACGTTGCCTTATGTTGCCTTACCTTACGTTGCCTTACCTTACCATACGTTGCCTTACCTTACGTTGCCTTACCTTACGTTGCCTTACGTTGACTTACATTACGTTGCCTTGCCTTACGTTGCCTTGCCTTATGTTGCCTTGCCTTACGTTGCCTTACGTTGCTTTACCTTACGTTGCCTTACCTTACGTTGCCTTATGTGGCCTTAGTTTGCCTTACCTTAAGTTGCTTTACCTTACGTTGCCTTCCCTTACGTTGCCTTACCTTACGTTTCCTTACCTTACGTTGCCTTACGCTGCCTTACCTTTACGTTGCCTTACCTTACGTTGCCTTAAGTTGCCTTGCCTTACGTTACCTTGCCTTACGTTGCCTTACGTTACGTTGTCTTACGTTGCCTTACCTTACGTTGCCTTACGTTGCCTTACGTTTCCTTGCCTTACGTTGCCTTACGTTGCCTTGCCTTACATGGCCTTAACTTACGTTGCCTTACGTTGCCTTACCTTACGTTCCCTTAACTTACGTTGCCTTTCCTTACGTTGCCTTACCTTACATTGCTTTACCTTACGTTGCCTTACGTTGCGTTGCCTTACGTTGCCTTGCCTTACGTTGCCTTGCCTTACGTTGCTTTGCCTTACGTTTCCTTACCTTACGTTGCCTTACCTTACGTTGCCTTAAGTTGCCTTTCCTTACGTTGCCTTACGTTGCCTTCCTTACGTTGCCTTACGTTGCCTTGCCTTACCTTCCCTTGCCCTGCCTTGCCTTGCCCTACGTTGCCTTACCTTACCTTACGTTGCCTTGCCTTACGTTGCCTTACCTTACGTTGCCTTACGTTGCCTTGCCTTACGTTGCCTTACGTTGCTTTACCTTACGTTGCCTTACCTTACGTTGCCTTACATTGCCTTACATTACGTTGCCTTACGTGGCCTTACTTTGCCTTACCTTATGTTGTTTTACCTTACGTTGCCTTCCCTTACGTTGCCTTACCTTACGTTTCCTTACCTTACGTTGCCTTACGCTGCCTTACCTTTACGTTCCCTTACCTTACGTTGCCTTACCTTACGTTGCCTTTCCTTATGTTCCCTTACGTTGCCTTAGCTTACGTTGCCTTGCCTTACGTTTCCTTACGTTACGTTGTCTTACGTTGCCTTACCTTACGTTGCCTTACATTGCCTTATGTTGCCTTGCCTTACGTTGCCTTGCCTTACATGGCCTTAACTTACGTTGCCTTACGTTGCCTTACCTTACGTTGCCTTAACTTATGTTGCCTTTCCTTACGTTGCCTTACGTTGCCTTACCTTACATTGCTTTACCTTACGTTGCCTTACCTTACGTTTCCTTACCTTACGTTGCCTTACATCTCCTTACCTTACGTTGCTTTACCTTACATTGCATAACGTTGCCTTGCCTTACGTTGCCTTGCATTACGTTGCCTTGCCTTACGTTGCCTTAATTTACTTTGCCTTACATTGCCTTACCTTACGTTGCCTTACGTTGCCTTAACTTATGTTGTCTTACCTTACGTTGCCTTAACTTACGTTGCCTTAGGTTGCCTTCCCTTACGTTGCCTTACGTTGCCTTACATTACGTTGCATTACGTTGCCTTACCTTACGTTGTCTTACCTTACGTTGCCTGGCCTTAAGTTACCTTACATTGCGTTACCTTACGTGCCTTACGTTGCCTTACCTTATGTTTCCTTACGTTGCCTTACCTTACGTTCCCTTACGTTGCCTTACCTTACCTTGCCTTACGTTGCCTTACCTTACGTTGCCTTACGTTGCCTTTCCTTACTTTGCTTTACGTTGCCTTACGTTGCCGTACCTTAAGTTGCCTTACCTTACGTTGCCTTACCTTACGTTCCCTTTCCTTACTTTGCATTACGTTGCCTTACATTGCCTTACCTTAAGTTGCCTTACATTACGTGGCCTTACGTTGCTTTACCTTACGTTGCCTTACCTTACGTTGCCTTAACTTACGTTGTCTTACTTTACATTGCCTTACTTTACGTTGCCTTACGATGCCTTCCCTTACGTTGCCTTACTTTACGTTGCCTTACCTTACGTTGCCTTACGTTTCCTTACCTTACGTTGCCTTACCTTACGTTGCCCTACGTTTCCTTACCTTACGTTGCTTTACCTTACGTTGCGTTACCTTACGTCGCTTTACCTTACTTTGCCTTACCTTACGTTACCTTACTTTGCCTTAACTTACTTTGCCTTTACCTTACGTTGCCCTACGTTGCCTTACCTTTGGTTGCCTTACTTTACGTTGCCTTACGCTGCCTAACCTTACGTTGCATTACTTTACGTTGCCTTACCTTACGTTGCCTTACCTTTTTTTGCCTTACTTTACGTTGCCTTATGTTGCCTTACCTTAAGTTTCCTTACTTTACTTTGCCTTTCCTTACGTTCCCTTACGTTGCCTTACCTTACCTTGACTTACCTTACCTTGCCTTACGTTGCCTTACCATACGTTGCCTTACGTTGCCTTGCCTTACGTGGCCTTACCTTGTGATGCCTTACCTTACGTTGCTTTACCTTACGTTGCTTTACCTTACGTTGCCTTACCTTACGTTGCCTTACGTTGCCTTACGTTGGCTTACGTTGCCTTACCTTAATTTGCTTTACCTTTCGTTGCCTTACCTTACGTTGCCTTACGTTGCCTTACCTTACGTCGCTTTACCTTACGTTGCCTTACCTTACGTTGCCTTACGTTGCCTTACCTTACGTTGCTTTACCTTACGCTGCCTTACTTTACGTTGCCTTACCTACGTTGCGTTATGTTAGATTACCTTACGATGCCTTGACTTACATTGCCTTACGTTGCCTTACCTTACGTTTCCTTAACTTACTTTGCCTTACCTTACGTTGCCTTACCTTACGCTGCCTTACCTTACGTTACCTTACGTTGCCTTAACTTACGTTGCTTTACTTTACGTTGCCTTATGTTGCCTTACCTTACGTTGCCTTACGTTGCCTTACCTTACGTTTCCTTACGTTGCCTTACCTTACGTTGCCTTGACTTACGTTGCCTTGCCTTACGTTGCCTTTACGTTGCCTTGCCTTACGTTGCCTTACGTTGCCTTTACCTTACGTTGCCTTACCTTACTTAGCCTTACGTTGCCTTACGTTGCCTTTCCTTACTTTGCATTACTTTGCCTTACGTTGCTTTATCTTAAGTTGCCTTACATTACGTTGCCTTACGTTGCCTTGCCTTACGTTGCTTTACCTTACGTTGCTTTAACTTAGGTTGCCTTACGTTGCCTTAACTTATGTTTCCTTACTTTACGTTGCCTTACTTTACGTTGCCTTACGATGCCTTCCCTTACGTTGCCTTACTTTACGTTGCCTTACGTTTCCTTACCTTACGTTGCCTTACCTTACGTTTCCCTACGTTTCCTTACCTTACGTTGCCTTACTTTACGTTTCCTTACGTTGCCTTACCTTACGATGCCTTACTTTACGTTGCCTTACCTTACGTTGCCTTACCTTACGTTGCTTTAACTTAAGCTGCCTTACCTAAAGTTGACTTAAGTTGCCTTAACTTACGTTGCCTTTACTTTACGTTGCCTTACCTTACGTTGCCTTACGTTGCCTTAGGTTACGTCGCTTTACCTTACGTTGTGTTACCTTACGTTGCTTTACCTTACTTTGCCTTACCTTACGTTGCCTTACCTTACGTTACATTACTTTGCCTTAACTTACGTTGCCTTTACCTTACGTTGCCCTACGTTGCCTTACCTTAGGTTGCCTTACTTTACTTTGCCTTACGCTGCCTAACCTTACGTTGCATTACTTTACGTTGCCTTACGTTGCCTTACCTTAATTTTCCTTACTTTACTTTGCCTTACCTTACGTTCCCTTACGTTGCCTTACCTTACCTTGCCTTACGTTGCCTTACCTTACGTTGCCTTACGTTGCCTTGCCTTACGTGGCCTTACCATGCGTTTCCTTACCTTACGTTGCCTTATCTTGCCTTTCCTTACGTTGCTTTACCTTGCGTTGCTTTACCTTACGTTGCCTTACATTGCCTTACCTTACGTTGTCTTACCTTACGTTGCCTTGCCTTACTTTGCCTTACGTTGCCTTACCTTACGTTGCCTTACGTTGCCTTACCTTACGTTGCCTTACCTTACGTTGCCTTACCTTACGTGGCCTTACCTTACGTGGCCTTACCTTACGTTGCCTTCCGTTGCCTTAACTTGTTTTGCCTTACGTTGCCTTACGTTGCCGTACCTTAAGTTGCCTTACCTTACGTTGCCTTACCTTACGTTGCCTTGCCTTACGTTGCCTTGCCTTACGTTGCCTTGCCTTACGTTGCCTTGCCTTACGTTGCCTTGCCTTACGTTGCCTTGCCTTACGTTGCCTTACCTTACGTTGCTTTACCTTACGTTGCCTTACCTTACTTTGACTTACCTTAAGTTTCCTTACCTTCCTTTGCCTTGCCTTACGTTGCCATACCTTACGTTGCTTACGTTGCCTTAGGTTACGTCGCTTTACCTTACGTTGTGTTACCTTACGTTGCTTTACCTTACTTTGCCTTACCTTACGTTGCCTTACCTTACGTTACCTTACTTTGCCTTAACTTACGTTGCCTTTACCTTACGTTGCCCTACGTTGCCTTACCTTAGGTTGCCTTACTTTACTTTGCCTTACGCTGCCTACCCTTACGTTGCATTACTTTACGTTGCCTTACCTTTTGTTGCCTTACTTTACGTTGCCTTACATTGCCTTACCTTAAGTTTCCTTACTTTACTTTGCCTTACCTTACGTTCCCTTACGTTGCCTTACCTTACCTTGACTTACCTTACCTTGCCTTACGTTGCCTTACCTTACGTTGCCTTACGTTGCCTTGCCTTACGTGGCCTTACCTTGTGTTGCCTTACCTTACGTTGCCTTATCTTGCCTTACCTTACGTTGCTTTACCTTACGTTCCCTTACCTTACGTTGCTTTACCTTACGTTGCTTTACCTTGCGTTGCCTTGCCTTACGTTGCCTTACGTTGCCTTACCTTACATTGCCTTACGTTGCCTTACCTTACGTTGCCTTACATTGCCTTAACTTGTTTTGCCTTACGTTGCCGTACCTTAAGTTGCCTTGCCTTACGTTGCCTTGCCTTACGTTGCCTTGCCTTACGTTGCCTTGCCTTAAATTGCCTTACATTACGTTGCCTTAAGTTGACTTGCTTTACGTTGCCTTGCCTTACATTGCCTTGCCTTACGTTGCCTTAAGTTGCCTTACCTTACGTTCCTTTACCTTACGTTGCCTTACCTTACTTTGACTTACCTTAAGTTGCCTTACCTTCCTTTGCCTTGCCTTACGTTGCCTTACGTTGCCTTACATTACGTTGCCTTAGGTTGCCTTACCTTAAGTTGCCTTCCCTTACGTGGCCTTACGTTGCCTTACGTTGCCTTACCTTACGTTGACTTACGTTGCCTTAACTTACGTTGCTTTAACTTACGTTGCCTTACCTTAAGTTGCCTTACCTTACGTTGCCTTACTTTACGTTGCTTTACCTTACGTTGCTTTACGTTGCCTTACCTTACGTTGCCTTATTTTACGTTGCCTTAACTTACGTTGCCTTAACTTCCTTTGCCTTACATTGCCTTACTTTACATTGCCTTAATTAGCCTTATCTTACGTTGCCTTACTTTACGTTGCCTTACCTTAAGTTGCCTTACCTTACATTGCCTTACGTTGCCTTACCTTACGTTGCCTTAACTTACGTTGCCTTACTTTGCCTTAACTTACGTTGCCTTACTTTACGTTGCCTTACCTTACGTTGCCTTACCTTACGTTGCCTTAACTTACGTTGCCTTTATTTTACGTTGCCTTTATTTTACGTTGCCTTACGTTGCCTTACCTTAAGTTGCTTTACCTTGCGTTGCCTTACCTTACTTTGCCTTACCTTACGTTGCCTTACGTTGCCTTACGTTACGTTGCTTTACCTTACGTTGCCTTAACTTACGTTGCCTTACCTTACGTTGCCTTACCTTACGTTGCTTTGCCTTAAGATTCCTTACTTTACGCTGCCTTACCTTACATTGCCTTACGTTGCCTTACCATACGATGCCTTATTTACGTTGCCTTATGGTGCCGTTACCTTACGTTGCCTTACTTTACGTTGCCTTACTTTACGTTGCCTTACCTTACGTTGCCTTACTTTACGTTGCCTTACCTTACGTTGCTTTAACTTAGGTTGCCTTACGTTGCCTTAACATATGTTGGCTTACCTTACGTTGCCTTACTTTACTTTGCCTTACGATGCCTTCCCTTACGTTGCCTTACCTTACGTTGCCTTACGTTTCCTTACCTTAAGTCGCCTTACCTTACGTTGCCTTACTTTACGTTGCTTTAACTTACGTTGCTTTATCTTACGTTGCCTTACTTTACGTTGCCTTAACTTACTTTGCCTTACGTTGCCTTACCTTACATTGCCTTACTTTACATTGCCTTACATAGCCTTACATTACGTTGCCTTACTTTACGTTGCCTTACCTTACGTTGCCTTACCTTACGTTGCCTTACTTTACGTTGCCTTACTTTACGTAGCCTTACCTTACGTTGCCTTACCTTACGTTGCCTTACGTTGTCTTACATTACGTTGCCTTACTTTACGTTGCCTTACTTTACGTTGCCTTACGTTACCTTACCTTACGTTGCCTTACCTTACGTTCCCTTATGTTGCCTTACCTTACGTTGCTTTACTTTACGTTGCCTTACATTGCCTTACCTTACGTTTCCTTACGTTGACTTGCCTTACGTTGCCTTACCTTACGTTCCTTTACCTTACTTTGCCTTACCTTACGTTGCCTTACGTTGCCTTATTTTACGTTGCCTTACTTTACGTTGCCTTACCTTACGTTGCCTTACTTTACTTCGCCTTACGTTGCCTTACCTTAAGTTGTCTTACCTTACGTTGCCTTACGTTGCCTTGCCTTATATTGCTTTGCCTTAAGTTTCCATACCTTACGTTGCTTTATCTTACGTTGCCTTACGTTGCCTTACGTTACGTTGCCTTACCTTACGTTGCCTTATCTTACGTTGCCTTACGTTACGTTGCCTTACATTACGTTGCCTTGCCTTACGTTGCCTTACCTCACGTTGCCTTACGTTGCCTTAACTTACGTTGCCTTACCTTTCGTTGCCTTAATTTGCCTTACGTTGCCTTACCTTACGTTGCATTACGTTTCCTTACATTGCCTTACCTTCCTTTGCCTTACCTTACGTTGCCTTACCTTACGTTGCCTTACCTTACGTTGCCTTGCCTTACGTTGTTTTACCTTACGTTGCCTCGCCTTACGTTGCCTTACGTTGCCTTAAATTACGTTGCCTTACGTTGCATTACCTTACGTTGCATTACCTTACGTTGCCTTACCTTACGTTGCCTTACATTGCCTTACCTTACGTTGCCTTACGTTGCCTTACCTTACATTGCCTTATGTTGCCTTACCTTACGTTGCCTTGCCTTACGTTGCCTTACCTTACATTGCTTTACGTTGCCTTACCTTACGTAGCTTTACTTTACGTTGCCTTACGTTTCCTTACCTTACGTTGCCTTACGTTGCCTTATCTTACATTGTCTTACCTTACGTTTCCTTACTTTACGTTGCCTTACGTTGCCTTACCTTAAATTGCCTTACCTTACGTTGCGTTACGCAGCCTTACCTTACGTTGCCTTAATTATACGTTGCCTTATGTTGCCTTACCTTACGTTGCCTTAACTTCTGATGCCCTACGTTGCCTTACCTTACGTTGCTTTACTTAACTTTGCTTAACTTACGTTGCCTTACGTTGCCTTAAATTACGTTGCCTTACCTTACGTTGCCTAACGTTGCTTTACCTTACGTTGCCTTACATTGCCTTATCTTACTTTGCCTTACCTTACGTTGCTTTACGTTGCCTTGCCTTACGTTCCCTTTCCTTGCCTTACCTTACGTTGCCTTACGTTGCCTTACCTTACGTTACGTTGCCTTACGTTGCCTTACCTTACGTTGCATTACTTTACGTTGCCTTACCTTACGTTGCCTTAATTACGTTGCCTTAGTTTACGTTGCCTTACCTTACGTTGCTTTACGTTGCCTTAACTTACGTTGCCTTACCTTAGGTTGCCTTAACTTACGTTGCCTTACCTTACTTGGCCTTATGTTGCCTTACCTTACGTTTCCTTACGTTGCCTTATCTTACGTTGCCTTGCCTTACGTTGCCTTACATTGCCTTTACATTACGTTGCCTTACGTTGCCTTACTTCACGTTGCCTTTACTTACGTTGCATTACGTTGCCTTACTTTACGTTGCCTAACCTTACGTTGTCTTACCTTACGTTGCCTTACTTTACGTTGATTTACCTTACGTTGCCTTACATTGCCTTACCTAACTTTGCCTTACATTACGTTGCCTTACTTTACGTTGCTTTACCTTACGTTGCCTTACGTTGACTTACCTTACGTTGCCTTACTTTACGTTGCTTTAACTTACGTTGCCTTACGTTGCCTTACTTTACGTTGCCTTACATTGCCTTACCTAACTTTGCCTTACATTTCGTTGCCTTACCTTACGTTGCCTTACTTTACGTTGCCTTAACTAACGTTGCCTTAATTACTTTGCCTTATTTTACGTTGCCTTACCTTACGTTGCCTTAACTTACGTTGCCTTAAATTAGGTTGCCTTAACTGACGTTACCTTACGTTGCCTTACATTACGTTGCCTTACGTTACGTTGCCTTACCTTAGGTTGCCTTAACTTACGTTGCCTTACGTTGCCTTAACTTACGTTGCCTTAACTTACGTTGCCTTAAGTTGCCTTACCTTACGTTGCCTTACGTTGCCTTACTTTACGTTGCTTTAACTTACGTTGCCTTACGTTGCCTTACCTTACGTTGCCTTACTTTACGTTGCTTTAACTTACGTTGCCTTACCTTACGTTGCCTTACTTTACGTTGCCTTACGTTGCCTTACCTTACGTTGCCTTACCTTACTTTGCCTTACCTCACGTTGCCTTACGTTGCCTTACCTTACGTTGCCTTGCCTTACGTTGCCTTACGTTTCCTTGCCTTACGTTTCCTTGCCTTGCGTTGCCTTACCTCACGTTGCCTTACGTTGCCTTACCTTACGTTGCCTTACGTTGCCTTACCTTAGGTTGCCTAATGTTGCCTTACCTTACGTTTCCTTACGTTGACTTACCTTACGTTGCCTTACGTTGCCTTACCTTACGTTGCCTTACAGTACGTTGCCTTGCCTTACGTTGCCTTACCTTACGTTGCCTTACTTTACGTTGCCTTACCTTACGTTGCCTTACCTTACGTTGCCTTATGTTGCCTTACCTTACGTTGCCTTACTTTACGTTGCTTTACCTTACGTTGCCTTACCTTACGTTGCCTTATGTTGCCTTACCTTACGTTGCCTTACGTTGCCTTGCCTTACGTTGCCTTACGTTGCGTTGCCTTACCTCACGTTGCCTTACGTTGCCTTAACTTACGTTGCCTTACGTTGCCTTACCTTACGTTTCCTTACCTTACCTTACGTTGCCTTACATTACGTTGCCTTACATTACGTTGCCTTGCCTTACGTTGCCTTACGTTTCCTTAATTTAAGTTGCCTCGCATTACGTTGCCTTACGTTTCCTTACCTTACGTGGCCTTACCTTAGGTTGCCTTAACTTATGTTGCCTTACGTTGCCTTAACTTACATTGCCTTACATTTCCTTACCTTACTTTGCCTTACGTTGCCTTACCTTACGTTGCTTAACCTTACGTTGCCTTACCTTACATTGCCTTACCTTACGTTGCCTTGCCTTACGTTGCCTTAATTTAAGTTGCCTTTACTTACGTTGCCTTACGTTGCCTTACCTTACGTTGCCTTGCCTTACGTTGCTTACGTTGATTTACATTACGTTGCCTTACGTTGCCTTACCTTACGTAGCCTTACGTTGCCTTGACTTACGTTGCCTTACTTTGCGTTGCCTTACCTTACGTTGCCTTACGTTGCCTTACCTAACGTTGCCTTACGTTGCCTTACTTTAGGTTGCCTTACTTTAGGTTGCCTTACGTTACGTTGCCTTACCTTACGTTGCCTTACCTTACGTTGCCTTACATTACGTTGCCTTGCCTTACGTTGCCTTACCTCACGTTGCCGTACGTTGCCTTAACTTACGTTGCCTTACCTTTCGTTGCCTTAATTTGCCTTACGTTGCCTTACCTTACGTTGCGTTAAGTTTCCTTACATTGCCTTACCTTACTTTGCCTTACCTTACGTTGCCTTACCTTACGTTGCCTTGCCTTACGTTGTTTTACCTTACGTTGCCTCGCCTTACGTTGCCTTACGTTGCCTTAAATTACGTTGCCTTACGTTGCATTACCTTACGTTGCCTTACCTTACGTTGCCTTACATTGCCTTACCTTACGTTGCCTTACGTTGCCTTACGTTGCCTTACTTTACGTTGCTTTAACTTACGTTGCCTTACGTTGCCTTACCTTACGTTGCCTTGCTTTACGTTGCTTTAACTTACGTTGCCTTACCTTACGTTGCCTTACTTTACGTTGCCTTACGTTGCCTTACCTTACGTTGCCTTACCTTACTTTGCCTTACCTCACGTTGCCTTACGTTGCCTTACCTTACGTTGCCTTGCCTTACGTTGCCTTACGTTTCCTTGCCTTACGTTTCCTTGCCTTGCGTTGCCTTACCTCACGTTGCCTTACGTTGCCTTACCTTACGTTGCCTTACGTTGCCTTACCTTAGGTTGCCTAATGTTGCCTTACCTTACGTTGCCTTACGTTGACTTACCTTACGTTGCCTTACGTTGCCTTACCTTACGTTGCCTTACTTTACGTTGCCTTGCCTTACGTTGCCTTACCTTACGTTGCCTTACTTTACGTTGCCTTACCTTACGTTGCCTTACCTTACGTTGCCTTATGTTGCCTTACCTTACGTTGCCTTACTTTACGTTGCTTTACCTTACGTTGCCTTACCTTACGTTGCCTTATGTTGCCTTACCTTATGTTGCCTTACGTTGCCTTGCCTTACGTTGCCTTACGTTGCGTTGCCTTACCTCACGTTGCCTTATGTTGCCTTAACTTACGTTGCCTTACGTTGCCTTACCTTACGTTTCCTTACCTTACCTTACGTTGCCTTACATTACGTTGCCTTACATTACGTTGCCTTGCCTTACGTTGCCTTACGTTTCCTTAATTTAAGTTGCCTCGCATTACGTTGCCTTACGTTTCCTTACCTTACGTTGCCTTACCTTACGTTGCCTTACCTTAGGTTGCCTTAACTTATGTTGCCTTACGTTGCCTTAACTTACATTGCCTTACATTTCCTTACCTTACTTTGCCTTACGTTGCCTTACCTTACGTTGCTTAACCTTACGTTGCCTTACCTTACATTGCCTTACCTTACGTTGCCTTGCCTTACGTTGCCTTGCCTTACGTTGCCTTAATTTAAGTTGCCTTTACTTACGTTGCCTTACGTTGTCTTACCTTACGTTGCCTTGCCTTACGTTGCTTACGTTGATTTACATTACGTTGCCTTACGTTGCCTTACCTTAAGTTGCCTTGCCTTACGTTGCCTTACGTTGCCTTACCTTACGTAGCCTTACGTTGCCTTGACTTACGTTTCCTTACTTTGCGTTGCCTTACCTTACGTTGCCTTACGTTGCCTTACTTTAGGTTGCCTTACTTTAGGTTGCCTTACGTTACGTTGCCTTACCTTACGTTGCCTTACCTTACGTTGCCTTACATTACGTTGCCTTGCCTTACGTTGCCTTACCTCACGTTGCCGTACGTTGCCTTAACTTACGTTGCCTTACCTTTCGTTGCCTTAATTTGCCTTACGTTGCCTTTCCTTACGTTGCGTTAAGTTTCCTTACATTGCCTTACCTTACTTTGCCTTACCTTACGTTGCCTTACCTTACGTTGCCTTGCCTTACGTTGTTTTACCTTACGTTGCCTCGCCTTACGTTGCCTTACGTTGCCTTAAATTACGTTGCCTTACGTTGCATTACCTTACGTTGCCTTACCTTACGTTGCCTTACATTGCCTTACCTTACGTTGCCTTACGTTGCCTTACCTTACATTGCCTTACGTTGCCTTACCTTACGTTGCCTTGCCTTACGTTGCCTTGCCTTACGTTGCCTTGCCTTACGTTGCCTTACCTTACATTGCTTTACGTTGCATTACCTTATGTTGCCTTAACTTACGTTGCCTTACGTTGCCTTACCTTACGTTTCCTTACCTTACCTTACGTTGCCTTACATTACGTTGCCTTACATTACGTTGCCTTGCCTTACGTTGCCTTACGTTTCCTTAATTTAAGTTGCCTCGCATTACGTTGCCTTACGTTTCCTTACCTTACGTTGCCTTACCTTACGTTGCCTTACCTTACGTTGCCTTACTTTACGTTGCCTTACCTTACGTAGCTTTACTTTACTTTGCCTTACGTTGCCTTACCTTACGTTGCCTTACGTTGCCTTACTTTACGATGCCTTACTTTACGTCGCCTTACGTTTCCTTACCTTACGTTGCCTTACGTTGCCTTATCTTACATTGTCTTACCTTACGTTTCCTTACTTTACGTTGCCTTACCTTACGTTGCCTTACGTTGCCTTACCTTAAATTGCCTTACCTTACGTTGCGTTACGCAGCCTTACCTTACGTTGCCTTAATTATACGTTGCCTTATGTTGCCTTACCTTACGTTGCCTTAACTTCTGATGCCCTACGTTGCCTTACCTTACGTTGCCTTTCTTTACGTTGCCTTACGTTGCCTTACCTTACGTTGCTTTACTTAACTTTGCTTACCTTACGTTGCCTTACCTTACGTTGCCTAACGTTGCTTTACCTTACGTTGCCTTACGTTGCCTTATCTTACATTGCCTTATCTTACTTTGCCTTACCTTACGTTGCTTTACGTTGCCTTGCATTACGTTCCCTTTCCTTGCCTTACCTTACGTTGCCTTACGTTGCCTTACCTTACGTTACGTTGCCTTACGTTGCCTTACCTTACGTTGCATTACTTTACGTTGCCTTACCTTACGTTGCCTTAATTACGTTGCCTTAGTTTACGTTGCCTTACCTTACGTTGCCTTAATTACGTTGCCTTAGTTTACGTTGCCTTACCTTACGTTGCCTTACGTTGCCTTAACTTACGTTGCCTTACCTTAGGTTGCCTTAAGTTACGTTGCCTTACCTTACTTGGCCTTATGTTGCCTTACCTTACGTTGCCTTAACTTACGTTGCCTTGCCTTAAGTTGCCTTACGTAGCCTTACATTGCCTTATCTTACGTTGCCTTGCCTTACGTTGCCTTACATTGCCTTTACATTACGTTGCCTTACGTTGCCTTACTTCACGTTGCCTTAACTTACGTTGCATTACGGTGCCTTACTTTACGTTGCCTAACCTTACGTTGTCTTACCTTACGTTGCCTTACTTTACGTTGCTTTACCTTACGTTGCCTTACGTTGCCTTACCTTACGTTGCCTTCCCTTACGTTGCCTTACCTTACGTTGCCTTACTTTACGTTGCCTTACATTGCCTTACCTAACTTTGCCTTACATTACGTTGCCTTAGCTTACGTTGCCTTACTTTACGTTGCCTTAACTAACGTTGCATTATTACTTTGCCTTATTTTACGTTGCCTTACCTTACGTTGCCTTAACTTAAGTTGCCTTACCTTAGGTTGCCTTAACTGACGTTAACTTACGTTGCCTTACATTAGGTTGCCTTACGTTACGTTGCCTTACCTTAGGTTGCCTTAACTTACGTTGCCTTACGTTGCCTTAACTTACGTTGACTTAACTTACGTTGCCTTAACTTACGTTGCCTTAACTTGACTTACCTTACGTTGCCTTACGTTGCCTTACGTTGCCTTACCTTACGTTGCCTTGCCTTACGTTGCCTTGCCTTACGTTGCCTTACCTTATGTTGCCTTACCTTACGTTGCCTTACTTTGCCTTACTTTACGTTGCCTAACCATACGTTGCCTTACCTTACGTTGCCTTACTTTACGTTGCTTTAACGTACGTTGCCTTACGTTGCCTTACCTTACGTTGCCTTACTTTACGTTGCTTTAACTTACGTTGCCTTACGTTGCCTTACCTTACGTTGCCTTACTTTACGTTGCCTTACGTTGCCTTACCTTACGTTGCCTTACCTTACTTTGCCTTACCTCACGTTGCCTTACGTTGCCTTACCTTACGTTGCCTTACGTTGCCTTGCCTTACGTTTCCTTGCCTTGCGTTGCCTTACCTCACGTTGCCTTACGTTGCCTTACCTTACGTTGCCTTACGTTGCCTTACCTTAGGTTGCCTAATGTTGCCTTACCTTACGTTGCCTTACGTTGCCTTACCTTACGTTGCCTTACGTTGCCTTACCTTACGTTGCCTTACCTTACGTTGCCTTACTTTAGGTTGCCTTGCCTTACGTTGCCTTACGTTGCGTTGCCTTACCTCACGTTGCCTTACGTTGCCTTAACTTACGTTGCCTTATGTTGCCTTAATTTAAGTTGCCTCGCATTACGTTGCCTTACGTTTCCTTACCTTACGTTGCCTTACCTTACGTTGCCTTACCTTACGTTGCCTTAACTTATGTTGCCTTACGTTGCCTTACCTTACATTGCCTTACATTTCCATACCTTACTTTGCCTTACGTTGCCTTACCTTACGTTGCTTAACCTTACGTTGCCTTACCTTACGTTGCCTTGCCTTACGTTGCTTACGTTGATTTACATTACGTTGCCTTACGTTGCCTTACCTTAAGTTGCCTTGCCTTACGTTGCCTTACGTTGCCTTACCTTACGTTGCCTTAACTTACGTTGCCTTACGTTGCCTTACGTTGCCTTACCTTACGTTGCCTTAACTTACGTTTCCTTACCTTACCTTACCTTACGTTCCCTTACCTCACGTTGCCTTACGTTGCCTTACCTTACGTTGCGTTACCTTACGTTGCCTTACGTTGCCTTACTTTAGGTTGCCTTACTTTACGTTGCCTTACGTTACGTTGCCTTACGTTACGTTGCCTTACCTTACGTTGCCTTACCTAACGTTGCCTTACCTAACGTTGCCTTAACTTACGTTGCCTTACGTTGCCTTACCTTACGTTTCCTTACTTTACCTTGCCTTACTTTGCCTTACCTTACGTTGCCTTATATTACGTTGCCTTGCCTTACGTTGCCTTACGTTGCCTTAATTTAAGTTGCCTCGCATTACGTTGCCTTACATTTCCTTACCTTACTTTGCCTTACGTTGCCTTACCTTACGTTGCTTAACCTTACGTTGCCTTACCTTACATTGCCTTACCTTACGTTGCCTTAATTTAAGTTGCCTTTACTTACGTTGCCTTACGTTGCCTTACCTTACGTTGCCTTGCCTTACGTTGCTTACGTTGATTTACATTACGTTGCCTTACGTTGCCTTACCTTACGTAGCTTTACGTTGCCTTACCTTACGTTGCCTTGACTTACGTTGCCTTAAGTCGCCTTACGTTGTCTTACCTTACGTTGCCTTACCTTACGTTGCCTTGCCTTACGTTTCCTTACCTTGGCTTACCTTACGTTGCCTTACCTTAATTTGCCTTACGTTGCCTTACGTTGCCTTAGCTTATTTTGCCTTATATTGCCTTAATTACGTTGCCTTAAGTTGCCTTACCTTACGTTGCCTTACCTTACGTTGCCTTACTTTACGTTGCCTTGCCTTAAGTTGCCTTGCCTTACGTTGCCTTACGTTGCCTTACCTTACGTTGCCTTACCTTACGTAGCCTTACGTTGCCTTACCTCACGTTGCCTTACGTTGCCTTAACTTACGTTGCCTTAAGTTGCCTTACCTTACGTTGCCTTACGTTGCCTTACGTTGCCTTACCTTACGTTGCCTTGCCTTACGTTGCCTTGCCTTACGTTGCCTTACGTTGCCTTACCTTATGTTGCCTTACCTTACGTTGCCTTACTTTGCCTTACTTTACGTTGCCTAACCTTACGTTGCCTTACCTTAAGTTGCCTTACTTTACGTTGCTTTACCTTACGTTGCCTTATATTGCTTTACCTAACTTTGCCTTACATTACGTTGCCTTACCTTACGTTGCCTTACTTTACGTTGCTTTAACGTACGTTGCCTTACCTTACGTTGCCTTATTTTACGTTGCTTTAACTTACGTTGCCTTACGTTGCCTTACCTTACGTTGCCTTACTTTACGTTGCCTTACGTTGCCTTACCTTACGTTGCCTTACCTTACTTTGCCTTACCTCACGTTTCCTTACGTTGCCTTACCTTACGTTGCCTTGCCTTACGTTGCCTTGCCTTACGTTTCCTTGCCTTGCGTTGCCTTACCTCACGTTGCCTTACGTTGCCTTACCTTACGTTGCCTTACGTTGCCTTACCTTAGGTTGCCTAATGTTGCCTTACCTTACGTTGCCTTACGTTGCCTTACCTTACGTTGCCTTACGTTGCCTTACCTTACGTTGCCTTACCTTACGTTGCCTTACTTTGCCTTACGTTACGTTGCCTTACGTTGCCTTACAATACGATGCCTTACCTTATGTTGCCTTACGTTGCCTTTCCTTACGTTGCCTCACTTTAAGTTGCCTTACGTTGCCTTACCATACATTGCCCTACTTTACGTTGCCTTACGTTGCCTTACCTTACGTTGCCTTACCTTATCTTGCCTTACGTTGCTTACGTTGCCTTACCTTACGTTGCCTTGCTTTACGTTGCCTTGCCTTGCCTTGCTTTTCGTTGCCTTGCTTTAAGTTGCTTTACGTTGCCTTGCTTTACGTTCCCTTGCTTTACGTTGCCTTGCCTTTCTTTACGTTGCCTTTCCTTGCTTTACGTTGATTTACGTTTCCTTGCTTTACGCTGCTTTACGTTGCCTTGCTTTACGTTGCCTTACGTTGCCTTTCCTTACGTTGCCTTACCTTACGTTGCCTTACGTTGCCTTACCTTACATTGCCTTACTTTACGTTGCCTTACGTTGACTTACCTTACGTTGCCTTAGTTTACGTTGCCTTACCTTGCCTTACCTTACGTTGCCTTACTTTACGTTGCCTTACTTTACATTGCCTTATCTTACGTTGCCTTCCGTTGCCTTACCTTACTTTGCCTTAGTTTACGTTGCCTTACTTTGCCTTACCTTACGTTGCCTTACTTTACGTTGCCCTACGTTACCTTACGTTATGTTGTCTTACCTTAGGTTGCCTAACGTTGCCTTACCTTACGTTGCCTTACGTTGCCTTAAGTTACGTTGCCTTCCTTTACGTTGCCTTACGTTCCCTTACCTTAAGTTGCCTTACTTTACGTTGCCTTACCTTGCCTTAACTTATGTTGCTTTGCTTTACGTTGCCTTGCTTTACGTTGCTTTACGTTGCCTTGCTTTACGTAGCTTTACGTTGTCTTGCTTTACGTTTCCTTGCCTTGCCTTGCTTTATGTTGCTTTACGTTGCCTTGCTTTACGTTGCTTTACGTTGCCTTCCTTTACGTTGCCTTGCCTTGCCTTGTTTACGTTGCATTACGTTGCCTTCCTTTACGTTGCCTTGCCTTGCTTTACGTTGCCTTGCCTTGCCTTGCTTTACGTTGCCTTGCTTTACGTTGCTTTACGTTGCCTTGTTTTACGTTGCCTTACATTGCCTTGCTTTACGTTGCTTTACGTTGCCTTTCTTTACGTTGCTTTACGTTGCCTTGCTTTATGTTGCCTTGCCTTGCCTTGTTTACGTTGATTTAGGTTGCCTTGCTTTATGTTGCTTTACGTTGCCTTGCTTTAGGTTGCCTTACTTTACGTTGCCTTGCTTTACGTTGCCTTACTTTACGTTGCCTTGCTTTACGTTGCTTTACGTTGCCTTGCTTATACCTTGCCTTGCTTTACATTGCTTTACGTTGCCTTGCCTTACGTTGCCTTGCTTTAGGTTGCTTTACGTTGCCTTGCTTTATGTTGCCTTGCTTTACGTTGTCTTGCTTTACGTTTCTTTACGTTGCCTTGCTTTACGTTGCCTTACTTTACGTTGCTTTACTTTACGTTGCTTTATTTTACGTTGCTTTACGTTGCCTTGCGTTGCCTTGCTTTATGTTGCTTTACGTTGCCTTCCTTTACGTTGCTTTACGTTGCCTTGGTTTACATTGCTTTACGTTGCCTTGCTTTACGTTGCCTTGCTTTACATTACCTTACGTTGCCTTGCTTTACGTTGGTTCACGTTGCCTTGCTTTACGTTTCCTTACTTTACTTTGCTTTACGTTGCCTTGTTTCACGTTGCCTTGCTTTACGTTGCTTAACATTGCCTTGCTTTACGTTGCCTTGACTTACGTTGCCTTACTTTACGTTGCTTTACGTTGCCTTACTTTACGTTGCCTTGCTATACGTTGCTTTACATTGCCTTACTTTACGTTGCCTTGCCTTACGTTGCTTTACATTGCCTTACTTTATGTTGCCTTACGTAGCCTTACTTTACTTTGCCTTAATTTACTTTGCTTTACGTTGCCTTGCTATACGTTGCCTTGCTTTATGTTGCTTTACGTTGCCTTACTTTACGTTGCTTTACGTTGCCTTGCTTTACGTTGCTTTACGTTGTTTTACGTTGCCTTGCTTTACATTGCTTTACGTTGCCTTACATTACGTTGCTTTACGTTGTCTTGCCTTACGTTGCCTTGCTTTACGTTGCTTTACGTTGCCTTGCTTTATGTTGCCTTGGTTTACGTTGCCTAGCTTTACGTTGCTTTAGGTTGCCTTTCTTTACGTTGCATTACTTTACGTTGCCTTGTTTATGTTGCCTTATTTTACGTTGCTTTACTTTGCCTTGCATTACGTTGCTTTACGTTGCCTTGCTTTACGTTGCCTTGCCTTGCCTTGCTTTACGCAGCTTTACGATGCCTTGTTTTACGTTTCCTTGCCTTGCCTTGCTTTACGTTGCTTTACGTTGCCTTGCTTTACGTTGCTTTTCGTTGCCTTGCTTTACGTTGCTTTACGTTGCCTTGCTTTACGTTGCCTTGCCTTGCCTTGCTTTACGTTGCCTTGCTTTACGTTGCCTTGCCTTGCCTTGCTTTACGTTGCTTTACGTTTCCTTGCTTCACGTTGCTTTACGTTGCCTTGCTTTACGTTGCCTTGCCTTGCCTTGCTTTATGTTGCTTTATGTTGCCTTGCCTTGCCTTGCTTTACGTTGCGTTACGTTGCCTTGCTTTACGTTGCCTTTCCTTGCCTTGCTTTATGTTGCTTTACGTTGCCTTGCTTTACGTTGCCTTGCCTTGCCTTGCTTTACGTTTCTTTACGTTGCCTCGCTTTACGTTGCTTTACGTTGCCTTGCTTTACCTTGCCTTGCTTTACCTTCCTTTACGTTGCCTTGTCTTGCCTTGCTTTACTTTGCTTTAGGTTGCCTTGCTTTACTTAGCTTTACGTTGCCTTGTTTTACGTTGCCATGCCTTGCCTTTCTTTAAATTGCTTTACGTTGCCTTGCTTTACGTTGCTTTACGTTGCATTGCTTTACGTTTCCTTGCTTTACGTTGCCTTACATTATGTTGCCTAGCTTTACGTTGCTTTACGTTGCCTTACGTTGCCTTACATTGCTTTGCCTTGCTTTATGTTGCTTTACGTTGCCTTGCTTTACGTTGCCTTGCTTTACGCTGCCTTACGTTGCCTTGCTTTACGTTGCCTTACGTTGCCTTGCTTTACGTTGCCTTCTTTACGTTGCCTTGCTTTACGTTGCTTTACGTTGCCTTGCTTTACGTTGCCTTAAGTTGCCTTGCTTTATGTGTCCTTGCTTTACGTTGACTTGCTTTACGTTGCTTTACGTTGTCTTGCTTTACGTTGCCTTACGTTGCCTTGCTTTACGTTGCCTTACGTTGCCTTTCTTTACGTTGCCTTGCTTTACGTTGCTTTACGTTGCCTTGCTTTACGTTGCCTTAAGTTGCTTTACTTTATGTTGCCTTGCTTTACGTTGCCTTAAGTTGCTTTACTTTATGTTGCCTTGCTTTACGTTGCCTTACGTTGCCTTACTTTACGTTGCGTTACGTTGCCTTGCTTTACGTTGCTTTAGGTTGCCTTAATTTAAGTTGCCTTGCTTTCCGTTTCCTTACTTTACGTTGCTTTACGTTGCCTTGCTTTACGTTGCCTTGCTTTACGTTGCCTTGCTTTATGTTGATTTACGTTGCCTTAGTTTACGTTGACTTACGTTGCCTTGCTTTACGTTGCTTTACGTTGCCTTACTTTACGTTGCTTTACGTTGCCTTACTTTACGTTGCCTTGCTTTACGTTGCTTTACGTTACCTTACTTTACGTTGCCTTGCTTTATATTGCTTTACTTTACTTTGCTTTACATTGCCATACTTTACGTTGCCTTACGTAGCCTTACTTTACGTTGCCTTACTTGACGTTGCTTTACGTTGCCTTGCTTTACGTTGCCTTGTTTTAAATTGCCTTGCTTTACTTTTCTTTACGTTGCCTTGCTTTATGTTGATTTACGTTGCCTTACTTTACGTTGCCTTTATTTACGTTGCCTTACGTTGCCATACCTTACGTTGCCTTACCTTACGTTGCCTTACATTGCCTTACCTTACGTTTTCTTGCCTTATGTTGCTTTGCCTTACATTGCCTTACGTTGCCTTACCTTACGTTGCCTTGCCTTACGTTGCCTTGCCTTACGTTGCCTTACGTTACCTTACATTACGTTGCCTTACGTTTCCTTTACCTTACGTTCCCTTGCTTTACGTTGCCTTACGTTGCCTTACCTTACGTTGCAATGCTTTACGTTGCCTTACCTTACGTTGCCTTACCTTACGTTGCCTTACTTTACGGTACTTTACCTTACGTTGCCTTAACTTACGTTTCCTTACGTTGCCTTAACTTTCGTTGCCTTAACTTACGTTTCCTTACCTTACGTTGCCTTACGTTACGTTGCCTTACGTTGCCTTACCTTACGTTGCCTCACGTTGCCTTACCTTACGTTGCCTCACTTTACGTTTCCTTGTCTTACCTTACGTTGCCTTACGTTTACTTACCTTACGTTGCCTTGCCTTACGATGCCTTACGTTGCCTTACCTTACGTTGCCTTACGTTGCCTTTCCTTACGTTGCCTTAACTTATGTTGCAATACGTTGCCTTACCTTACGTTGCCTTACCTTACCTTACATTGCCTTACCTTACGTTGCCTTACCTTACGTTGCCTTACCTTACGTTGCCTTACCTTACGTTGCCTTACGTTGCCTTACCTTAACATACGTTGCTTAACTTACGTTGCCTTACGTTGCCTTACATTACGCTGCCTTACTTTCCCTTACCTTACGTTGCCTTACATTGCCTTACCTTACGTTCCCTTTCCTTACGTTGCCTAACTTTACGTTGCTTTACCTTTCGTTGCCTTACGTTGCATTACCTTACTTTGCCTCACGTTGCCTTACGTTACGTTGCCTTACTTTACGTTGCCTAACCTTACGTTGCCTAACCTTACGTTGCCTTACCTTACATTGCCTTCCTTTTCGTTGCCTTACTTACGTTGTCTTAATTTACGTTGCCTTACGTTGCCTTACGTTGCCTTACCTTACGTTGCCTTACGTTGCCTTACATTGCCTTACCTTACGTTGACTTACTTTACGTTTCCTTACCTTACGTTGCCTTATGTTGCCTTAACTTACGTTGCCTTACCTTAGGTTGCCTTAACTTACGTGACCTTACGTTGCCTTACCTTACGTTGCCTTACGTTCCCTTACCTTACGTTGCCTTACTTTACGTTGCCTAACCTTACGTTGCCTTACGATGCCTTACCTTACCTTACTTACGTTGCTTACTTTACGTTGCCTTACATAACGTTGCCTTACGTTGCCTTACCTTACGTTGCCTTACGTTGCCTTATTTTACGTTGCCTTACGTTGCCTTGCCTTAGGTTACCTTACGTTGCCTTGCCTTACGTAGCCTTACCTTACGTTCCTTTACGTTGCCTTACCTTACGTTGCCTTATGTACGTTACCTGACGTTGCCTTACCTTACGTTGCCTTAACTTGCGTTGCCTTACGTTGTCTTACCTTACGTTGCCTTACCTTACGTTGCCTTACCTTACGTTGCCTTATCTTACGTTCCCTTACCTTACGTTGCCTTACCTTACGTTGCCTTACCTTACATTGCCTTACGTTGCCTTAAATTACGTTGCCTTGCCTTACGTTGCCTTACGTTGCCTTACCTTACGTTGCCTTACATTTACGTTGCCTTACCTTATGTTCCCTTACATTGCCTTACCTTACGTTGCCTTACGTTTCCTTACCTTAGCTTAAGTTGCCTTACCTTACGTTGCCTTACGTTGCGTTACCTTACGATGCCTTACGTTGCGTTACCTTACGATGCCTTACGTTGCCTTACCTTACGTTGCATTACGTTGCCTTACTTTGCCTTACCTTACGTTGCCATACCTTACGTTGCCTTTCCTTACGTTGCCTTTACCTTACGTTGCCTTACGTTGCCTTACCATACGTTTCCTTGCCTTACGTTGGCTTACCTTACGTTGCCTTACCTTACCATACGTGGCCTTTACTTACGTTGCCTTACCTTACGTTGCCTTGCCTTACGTTGCCTTGTCTTACATTTCCTTACGTTGCCTTAACTTACATTGCCTTACCTTACATTGCCTTACGTTGCCTTGCCTTATGTTTCCTTGCCTTACGTTGCCTTAACTTACGTTTCCTTACCTTACGTTGCCTTACGTTGCCTTACCTTACGTTGCCTTACATTACGTTGCATTACCTTACGACGTCTTTCTTTGCCTTACCTTACGTTGCCTTGCCTTACGTTGCCTTACCTTACATTGCCTTACGTTGCCTTACCTTACGTTGCCTTACGTTGCCTTACATTACGTTGCATTACCTTACGTTGTCTTTCTTTGCCTTTCCTTACGTTGCCTTACCTTACGTTGCCTTACGTTGGCTTAACTTACGTTGCCTTACGTTGCCTTTCCTTACGTTGCCTTACGTTGCCTTTCCTTATATTGCCTTACTTTTCCTTAAATTACGTTGCCTTGCCTTACGTTGCCTTGCCTTACTTTTCCTTGCCTTTCGTTGCCTTACCTTACGTTGCCTTACCTTACGTTGCCTTACATTTACGTCGCCTTATCTTACGTAGCCTTACCTTACGCTGCCTTACATTGCCTTACCTTACGTTGCCTTACGTTGACTTACCTTAGCTTAATTTTCCTTACCTTAAGTTGCCTTACCTTACGTTGCCTTACTTTACGTTGCCTTACCTTACGTTGCCTTGCCTTACGTTGCCTTGCCTTACGTTGCCTTGCCTTATATTACGTTGCCTTACCTTACGTTCCCTTGCCTTGCCCTGCCGTAAGTTTTCTTACGATGCTTTACCTTGCCTTACCTTTCCTTGCCCTGCCTTGCCTTACGTTGCCTTACGTTGCCTTACCTTACCTTACTTTGCCTTACGTTGCCATACCTTACCTTACGTTGCCTTGCCTTACGTTGCCTTTTCTTACCTTACGTTGCCTTACCTGTCTTTGCCTAACCTTACGTTGCCTTACGTTGCCTTACGTTACGTTGCCTTACGTTGCCTTACCTTACGTTGCCTTGCCTTAAGTTACGTTGCCTTACCTTACGTTGCCATGCCTTACCTTACGTTTCCTTACTTTACGTTGCCTTGCCTTACGTTACGTTGCCTTAGGTTGCCTTACTTACGTTGCCTTGCGTTACCTTACCTTACGTTACATTGCCTTACCTTACGTTGCCTTAAATTACGTTGCCTTACGTTGCCTTAGCCAACGTTGCCTTACGTTGCCTTGCCTTACGTTGCCTTATCCAACGTTGCCTTACGTTGCCTTGCCTTACGTTGCCTTATGTTGCCTTACCTTACGTTGCCTTACCTTACCATACGTTGCCTTACCTTACGTTGCCTTACCTTACGTTGTCTTACGTTGCCTTATCTTACGTTGCTTTACCTTACGTTTCCTTACCTTACGTTGTCTTACCTTACATTGCCTTACGTTGCCTTGCCTTACGTTGCCTTGCCTTACGTTGCCTTACCTTTCGTTGCCTTACCTTATGTTGCCTTACATTGCCTTACCTTACGTTGCCTTACCTTACGTTGCCTTACGTGGCCTTAGTTTGCCTTACCTTACGTTGCTTTACCTTACGTTGCCTTCCCTTACGTTGCCTTACCTTACGTTTCCTTACCTTACGTTGCCTTACGCTGCCTTACCTTTTCGTTGCCTTACCTTACGTTGCCTTACGTTGCCTTTCCTTATGTTCCCTTACGTTGCCTTGCCTTACGTTGCCTTACGTTGCCTTACGTTGCCTTGCCTTACGTTGCCTTACGTTGCCTTACCTTACGTTTCCTTACGTTGCCTTACCTTACATTGCCTTACCTTACGTTGCCTTACGTTGCGTTGCCTTACGTTGCGTTGCCTTATGTTGCCTTGTCTTATGTTGTCTTACGTTGCCTTACCTTACGTTGCCTTGCCTTACGTTTCCTTACCTTACGTTGCCTTACGTTGCCTTGCCTTACCTTCCCTTGCCCTGCCTTGCCTTGCCCTACGTTGCCTTACCTTACCTTACGTTGCCTTACCTTACCTTACGTTGCCTTACCTTACGTTGCCTTACCTTACCTTACGTTGCCTTACCTTACGTTGCCTTTCATTGCCTTACCTTACGTTGCCTTACGTGGCCTTACTTTGCCTTACCTTACGTTGCTTTACCTTACGTTGCCTTCCCTTACATTGCCTTACCTTACGTTTCCTTACCTTACGTTGCCTTACGCTGCCTTACCTTTACGTTGCCTTACCTTACGTTGCCTTTCCTTATGTTCCCTTACGTTGCCTTACCTTACGTTGCCTTGCCTTACGTTGCCTTACGTTACGTTGTCTTACGTTGCCTTACTTTACGTTGCCTTGCCTTACCTTACGTTACCTTACCTTAACTTACCTTACCTTGCCTTACCTTACCTTACTTTGCCTTGCCTTGCCTTACCTTACTTTACCTTAACTTGCCTTACCTTACCTTACTTTACCTTAACTTGCCTTACCTTACCTTCCTTTACCTTACCGTACCTTACTTTAACTTACCTTGCCTTACCTTAACTTACTTTACCTTACCTTACCTGACTTTACCTTACCTTGCCTTACCTTACCTTACCTACTCTTCCCTTCCTTATCTTTTCTTTCCTTACCTTACCTTGCCTTACCTTACCTTACCTACTCTTCCCTTCCTTATCTTTTCTTTCCTTACCTTACCTTGCCTTACCTTATTTACCTTAACTTGCCTTTCCTTACTTTACCTTACCTTGCCTTACCTTACCTTGCCTTACCTTACTTTACCTTACTTTACCTTACCTTGCCTTGCCTTACTTTACCTAACCTTGCCTTGCCTTACTTTACCTTACCTTGCCTTACCTTACCTTGCCTTACTTTACCTTACCTTACCTTAACTTACCTTCCCTTACCTTGCCTTACCTTATTTTACCTTACCTTGCCTTGCCTTTCTTTACCTTACCTTGCCTTACCTTACTTTACCTTAATTTAACTTACCTTCCCTTACCTTACGTTACCTTATCTTGCCTTACCTTTCCTGACCTAATATTACCTTACCTTGCCTTACCTTAATTGACCGTACCTTGCTTACCTTACCTTACTTTGCCTTACTTTAACTTACCTTGCCTTACCTTACTTTACCTTACCTTGCCATACCTTACCTTACCTTATTTTACCTTACTTTAACTTACCTTGCCTTACCTTGCCTTAGTTTACCTTAGCTTGCCTTGCCTTAACTTAGTTTGCCTTACCTTACCTTGCCTTAACTTACCTTACTTTACCTTACCTTACCTTACTTTACCTTACCTTGCCTTACTTTACCTTACCTTGCCTTACCTTACTTTAACTTACTTTACCTTACCTTGCCTTGCCTTACTTTACCTTACCTTGCCTTTCCTTACCTTACTTTACCTTACCTTGCCTTGCCTTACTTTACCTTACTTTACCTTACCTTGCCTTGCCTTACTTTACCTTACCTTGCCTTACCTTGCCTTGCCTTACTTTACCTTACCATGCCTTGCCTTACGTTACCTTACATTGCCTTACCTTACCTTACCTTGCCTTGCCTTACTTTACCTTACCTTACTTTTTCTTACCTTGTCTTACCTTACTTTACCTTACCTTGCCTTACCTTCCCTTCCCTCCCTTCCTTAACTTTTCTTACCTTACCTTGCCTTACCTTCCCTTCCCTCCCTTCCTTAACTTTTCTTACCTTACCTTGCCTTACCTTACTTTACCTTACCTTGCCTTACCTTACCTTGCCTTACCTTACCTTGCCTTACCTTACTTTAACTTACCTTGCCTTACCTTACCTTACTTTACCTTACCTTGCCTTACCTTACCTTACTTTACCTTACCTTGCCTTATTTATCTTACTTTACCTTACCTTGCCTTACCTTACCTTGCCTTACCTTACCTTGCCTTACCTTACTTTACCTTACCTTACTTTACCTTACCTTGCCTTACCTTACTTTAAATTACCTTACCTTATTTACCTTACCTTGCCTTACCTTACCTTTCCTTACCATACTTTACCTTAACTTGCCTTACCTTACCTTGCTTTACGTTACCTTGCCTACCTTACCTTGCCTTGCCTTCCCTTCCATTACCTTCCCTTCCCTTCCTTAACTTTTCTTACCTTACCTTACCTTTTCTTACCTTACCTTGCCTTACCTTACTTTACCTTACCTTGCCTTACCTTACCTTACTTCACATTACCTTGCCTTACCTTACCTTACTTTACCTTCCCTTCCCTTTCCTTCCTTAAATTTCTTACCTTACCCTGCCTTGCCTTACTTTACCTTATCTTGCCTTGCCTTACGTTACCTTACATTGCCTTACCTTACCTTACTTTACCTTACCTTGCCTAACTTTACCTTATGTTACCTTACCTTGTCTAACCTTGCCTTACCTTACTTTACCTTACCTTGCCTTACCTTAAGTTACCTTACCTTGCCTTACCTTCTCTTACCTTACTTTACCTTACCTTGCCTTATCTTGCCTTACCTTACTTTACCATACCTTGCCTTACCTTCTCTTCCCTCCCTTTCTTAACTTTTCTTACCTTGCCTTGCCTTACCTTACTTTACCTTACCTTAATTTACCTTGCCTTCCCTTCCCTTCCCTTCCCTTCCCTTCCCTTCCCTTCCCTTCCCTTCCCTTCCCTTCCCTTCCCTTCCCTTCCCTTCCCTTCCCTTCCCTTCCCTTCCCTTCCCTTCCCTTCCCTTCCCTTCCCTTCCCTTCCTTAACTTTTCTTCCCTTACCTTCCCTTACCTTACCTTATTTTACCTTACCTTTCCTTACCTTACCTTACTTTACCTTACCTTGCCTTCCCTTCCCTTCCCTTACCTTACTTTACCTTACCTTGCCTTCCCTTCCTTAACTTTTCTTACCTTCCCTTCCCTTCCCTTACCTTGCCTTACCTTACTTTACCTTACCTTACTTTACCTTACTTTGCCTTACCTTACCTTGCCTTACCTTCCCTTACTTTACCTTACCTTACCTTCCTTTACCTTACTTTGCCTTACCTTACCTTACTTTACCTTACCTTGCCTTACCTTACCTTCCCTTCCTTAACTTTTCTTACCTTACCTTCCCTTCCCTTACTTTCCCTTACCTTGCCTTACCTTACGTTACCTTAATTTACCTTACCTTGCCTTACTTTACTGCCGCGATTGAGAGACGGGACAATACTTGATACAAGCAAAAAGTGTCAATTTTATTGTGTTTTTAAGACATATATATACTAGTTACAAGAAGCGTGTTTCAAACTGATTGGTCCTTACACTAAACTAGGCGATCACAGATTGGTTAATACAAAAAAGCTTTTTTCAAACATGTACTTCCTTCAGTAACAACAATAGTTCCTCTTATCAAGGTGACTGTCTCGCAACCACAGACACCTGTGCTCATCCTCACGTAGCCAGTACTCTTTTGTTCCTTCTAAACAAAGGCCTTATCTCGCTCTTCCCAAGGCCTGCGGCCGACTAATTCCAGCACGTCCTCCTTTATCAACTGTTCTCTTCTGGGGGTCTTCCTGAAGCTAACCAAATCCTGTCCTACACTTTACCTTACTTTACCTTACCTTGCCTTACTTTACCTTACCTTGCCTTACTTTACCTTATTTTTCCTTACCTTGCTTTACTTTACCTTTCCTTGCCTTACCTTGCCTTACCTTCCCTTCCTTAACTTTTCTTACCTTACCTTACTTTACCTTAACTTGCCTTACTTTACCTTACCTTGTCTTACCGTACCTTGCCTTACCTTACCTTATCTTGCCTTACTTTACCTTACCTTGCCTTACCTTGCCTTCCCTTCCCTTCCTTAACTTTTCCTACCTTCCCTTCCCTTCCCTTCCCTTACTTTACCTTACCTTGCCTTACCTTGCCTTACTTTACCTTACCTTGCCTTACTTTACCTTACCTTGCCTTACTTTACCTTACCTTGCCTTACCTTGCCTTCCCTTCCCTACCTTAACTTTTCTTATCTTACCTTCCCTTCCCTTACCTTACTTTACATTACCTTGCCTTACCTTACTTTACCTTACCTTGCCTTACCTTGCCTTCCCTTCCCTGCCTTAACTTTTCTTACCTTACCTTACATTACCTTACCCTGCCTTGCCTTACCTTACCTTACCTTGCCTTACTTTACCTTACCTTGCCTTACTTTACCTTATTTTACCTTACCTTTCCTTACTTTAACTTACTTTACCTTACTTTACCTTACATTGCCTTACTTTACCTTACCTTGCCTTACCTTGCCTTCCCTTCCCTTCCTTAACTTTCCTTCCCTTACCTTTCCTTACTTTACCTTACTTTACCTTACCTTGCCTTACCTTGCCTTCCCTTCCTTAACTTTTCTTACCTTACCTTCCCTTACCTTACCTTACTTTACCTTAACTTGCCTTCCCTTACCTTACATTACTTTACCTTACCTTGCCTTACTTTACCTTACCTTGCCTTACCTTGCCTTCCCTTCCCTTCCTTAAATTTTCTTACCTTACGTTCCCTTACCTTACCTTACTTTACCTTAAGTTGCCTTACCTTGCCTTACTTTACCTTACCTTGCCTTCCCTTCCTTAACTTTTCTTACCTTACCTTCCCTTACCTTACCTTAATTTACCTTACCTTACCTTACTTTACCTTACCTTACCTTGCCTTACCTTGCCTTGTCTTAACTTACCTTTCCATACCTTACCTTACCTTAACTTACCTTTCCGTACCTTACCTTACCTTGCCTTGCCGTACATTGCCTTACATTACCTTGCCTTACCTTATCTTACCTTACCTTGACTTGCCTTCCCTTCCCTTTCTTAACTTTTCTTACCTTACCTTACCTTCCTTTACCTTCCCTTGCCTTGCCTTACCTTGCCTTTCCTTACCTTACCTTACCTTGCCTTACGTTACCTTGCCTTACTTTGTCTAACCTTGCCTTACCTTACCTTGCGTTACCTTACCTTACCTTGCCTTACCTTATCTCACCTCACCTTACCTTACCCTTCCTTGCCTTACCTTACCTTTCCTTCCCTTACCTTACTTTAACTTACCTCCCTTACCTTACCTTACTTTACCTTACCTTGCCTTTCCTTACCTTACTTTACCTTACCTTAATTTACCTTACCTTGCCTTACCTTAATTTACCTTACCTTGCCTTACCTTACTTTACCTTACCTTGCCTTACCTTGCCTTCCCTTCCCTACCTTAACTTTTCTTATCTTACCTTCCCTTCCCTTACCTTACTTTACATTACCTTGCCTTACCTTGCCTTACCTTTCTTTACCTTACCTTGCCTTACCTTTCTTTACCTTGCCTTACCTTATTTTACCTTACCTTGCCTTACCTTACTTTACCTTCCCTTCCCTCCCCTTCCCTCCCCTCCCCTTCCTTAACTTTTCTTACCTTAACTTCCCTTTCCTTACCTTATTTTACCTTACCTTTCCTTTACTTTACCTTACCTTACTTTACCTTACCTTGTCGTCCCTTCCCTTCCCTTCCTTAACTTTTCTTACCTTACCTTCCCTTCACTTACCTTACCTTGCCTTCCCTTGCCTTACCTTACTTTACCTTACCTTGCCTTACCTTACCTTACTTTGCCTTACCTTATTTTACCTTACCTTGCCTTACCTTCCTTAACTTTTCTTCCCTTCCCTTCCCTTCCCTCCCCTTCCTTCCCCTCCCCTTCCTTAACTTTTCTTACCTTAACTTCCCTTTCCTTACCTTATTTTACCTTACCTTTCCTTTACTTTACCTTACCTTGCCTTACTTTACCTTACCTTGCCATCCCTTCCCTTCCTTAACTTTTCTTACCTTACCTTCCCTTACCTTACTTTACCTTACCTTGCCTTACCTTACTTTACCTTACCTTTCCTTACTTTAACTTACTTTACCTTACTTTACCTTACCTTGCCTTACTTTACCTTACCTTGCCTTCCCTTCCCTTCCTTAACTTTTCTTACCTTACCTTACCTTCCCTTCCCTTAATTTACCTTACCTTACCTTACTTTAACTTACCTTGCCTTACCTTGCCTTCCCTTGCCTTGCCTTACCTTACTTTTCCATACCTTACCTTACCTTGCCTTGCCTTACCTTGCCTTACATTACCTTGCCTTACCTTATCTTACCTTACCTTGCCTTGCCTTCCCTTTCTTAACTTTTCTTACCTTACCTTACCTTCCTTTACCTTCCCTTGCCTTGCCTTCCCTTGCCTTACCTTACCTTGCGTTACCTTGCCTTGCCTTACCTTGCGTTACCTTACCTTTCCTTGCCTTACCTTATTTTACCTCACCTTACCTTACCCTTCCTTGCCTTACCTTACCTTGCCTTGCCTTACCTTGCCTTACCCTACCCAACCCCATCTTACCCGACCTTAACCTAAACAGACCTTACCCTGACCTGTCCTGACCTGTCCTGACCTTACCTGGTAATTTAAGATTAGGTGAGGTTATGTAATGTCAAGTTAAAGGTCAAGGTCAGGCCAAGGTGAGGGCAAGGTAAGGTCGTTGTAGGTAAGCTCAGGTAAGGTTATGGTAAGGTCAGTTCGGGTCAGGTTTGAGTAAGGTCAGGTCAGGTCAGGGTAAGGTCAGGTCTGGGTCAGTTAATGTAAGATAGGGTAAGGTAAGGTACGGTATGTTAAGGAAAAGTTAAGGTAACGTAAGGTAAGGTAAGGTCAGGTAAAGGCAAGGTCATGGTCAGGTCACGGTCAGGCCAAGGTGAGGACAAGGTGTCAAGCTCAGGTCAATGTCAAAGTCAGGGAAATGTATGTTCGGGGCAGGTAAAGCCAGGAAAGTAAATTTCAGGTTAAGATCAGGTCAGGAGAGGTAAGGACAAGTTAGCTTCGGGTAAGGTCAGGTCAGGTCCGGTCTCGTCAAGGTAAGGTCAGGTCACTGTAAGTTAAGGTAAGGAAGGGTAAGGTCGGGTCAGGGTAAGTTAAGGTGACATCAGGGAAAGTGAAGTTCAGGTCAGGGCAAGTTAAGGTCAAGTCCTCTTAAGTTAAGGATAAGTTAAGGATAAGTTAAGGGTATGGGAGGGTATGGGAAAGGAAGGGGAAGGGAAGGTCTGTACCTTAAACATACATTACCCTAAATTACCTTACAATACCTTACTATACCTTACCCTTACCTGAACTTAACCTGACCTGAACTTAGCCTGACCTGACCTTACCCTGAAATTACCTTACCTTACCTAACCTTAAGTTACCTTATCTTAGCCTACCTTACCGTACCCTTACCTTACACTTATCTTACCCTTATCTTACCTTACATTACCTTACCTAAACTTACCCTACCTGACCTTATCTTACCTTACATCACCTTACCCTATCTTACCTTACATTACCTTACCCATACCAGACCTTACCCTGATCTGACGTCACCTTGACCTGACCTGTCCTGACCTGATCTTAATTTCCCATAACCTTAAATTGCCTGACCTTACCTTACCAGTCCTGACGTTACCATAGATCACCTTACCTTACCCTAATGTATATTACCTTACCTTAACTTCCCTTACATTACCTTGCCTTGCCGTGCCTTGTCTTACTTTGCCTTGCCTTACCTTACACTAACTATCCTTACTATACCTTACCTTAGCTTACCTTACCTTGCCTTTCGTTACCTTGCCTTACCTTGCCCCGTTTTGCCTTGCCTTGCCCTGCCTTGCCCCGCCTCACCTTGCCTTGCCTTCCCGCGACTCGCCTTGCCTCGCCTTCCCCCGCCTTGCATTGCCCCACCTTGCCCTGCCTTGACTTGCCCCGACTCGCCCCGCCTTGCCTTGCCCCGACATGTCCTGCGTTGCCCCGTCTTGCCCCGCCCCACCTTTCCCTGCCTTGCCTTGCCCCACCCCTCCTTGCCCCGCCTGGCCTTGCCCCATCTTGCCTTGCCTTGCACAGCATTGCCTTTCCCCAACTTGCCCCGCCTTGCCCCGCCTCGCCCCACATTGCCTTGCCTTGCCTTGGCCCGACTTGCCTTGCCTTGGCCCGCCTTGCCTTGCCTCGCCTCGCCTTGCCTTGACCCTCCTTGCCTTGCATTGCCTCACCTTGCCCCGCCTTGCACCGCCGTGCCCCGCCTTGCCTTGCCCCTTACATTACAAATTACAATGATGTCTCAATTGACACAGAAGACACAGATATTATAAATGACAACGATATCACAAAATACACAGACAACACAGATGACAGGTGACACAAACGACAGAGACATTATAAATGACAAAGATGTCACAATAGACACAGACGACACAGACTACAGTGCGTATTCTGACAACACAGACATTATAAATGATAATGATGTCACAATATACACAGAAGACACAGACATTATAAATGACAAGGATATCAAATTAGACACAGATGACACAGATAACACAGACGACACAGCCATTATAAACGAAAATGATGTCACAATACACACAGCCGACACAGACAATATAAATGTCAATAATGTCACAATAGACACAGACGACACAGACATTATAAATGACCATGATGCAAAAATAGACAGAGACGACACAGAAGACACAGAAACTATAAATGACAATGATGTCACAATAGACACAGATGACACAGATATTATAAATAACAATGAATTCACAATAGACACAGACGACACAGACATTATAAATTACAATGCTGTCACAATAGACACAGAAGACACAGACATTATTAATGACGATGATGTCACAGTAGACATAGACGACAAAGACATCATAATTGAAAATGATATCTAAATAGACACAGGTGATACAGACTTTATAAATTAAAACTATGTCACAATAGACACAGATGACACAGACGACACAGACATTATAAATTACAATGATGTCAAAATAGGCACAGAGAACAAAAAGACAGACAACATAGACGACTCAGACATTGTAAATGACAATGATGTCACAATAGACACAGACGACCCAGACGACCCAGACATTATAAATGACAATGATGCAACAATAGACACAGATGACACAGACGACACAGACATTATGAAGGAAAACGATGCCACAATAGACAGAGATGAAACAGATGACACAGAAATAATAAATGACAATTATATCACCATCAACACAGCTGACACAGACGATAAAGACATTATAAATGACAATGATGTCACAATAGACACAGATGACACAGAAGACACAGACATTATAAATGACTATGATGTCACAATAGACACAGATGACACAGACGACACTAACGACACAGACATTGTAAATAACAATGATGTGAAAATTTACACAGATGACACAGACTTTATAAATTACAATGATGAAACAATAGAAACAGACGACACAGACTTTAAAAATGGCAATGATGTCACAATAGACACAGACGACCCAGACATAATACATGACCATGATTTCACAATAGACCCAGATGACAAAGACAAGACAGACATTAAAATGACAATGATGTCACAACAGACAGACGACAGAGGCGACACAATCTTTATAATTGACAATGATGTCACAATAGACACAGACGACAGAGACAACACAGACCACACAGAAAACACAGACATTATAAATGAAAATGATGACACAATATACACAGACAACACAGATTACAGAGACATTATAAATGACAATGATGTCACATTACACAGGCTACAGAGACATTATAAATGACAATGATATCACAATAGACACAAACGACACAGATGATACAGACGACACAGACATTATACACGAAAATGATGTCAAAATAGACACAGACGACAGACGACACAGAAGACAGAGACATTACAAATGAAAATGATATCACAATACACACAGTTGACACAGACGTAACATAAGACAAAGACGTTATAAATGAACATGATGTCAAAATTAAGACAGATGACACAGACGACACAGTCATTATAAATGAAAATGCTGTCACCATAGACACAGACGACTCAGACGACATAGAAGACACAGACTTGAGAGACAACACAGACAGCAAAGACATTATAAATGAAAATGAAGACACAATAGAAACAGAAGAAATAGAAATTATAAATGACATGATGTCACAATAGACACATGCGACACAGACATTGTAAATTACAATGATGTCACAATAGACAAAGACAACAAAGACAACACAGACATTATAAATGACAATGATGTCACAGTAGTAATAGATGACACAAATGACACAGACATTATAAATGACAATGATCTCACAATAGACACAGACGACAGAGTCAACAAAGATGACACAGATATTATAAATGATAATGATGTCACAATAGACACAGCCGACACAGGCATTATAGATGACAATGATGACACAATAAACACAGACAACACAGCCGACACAACCGACACAGATATTATTAATGACAATGATGTCACAATAGACACAGAGGACACAGACGAAAAAGACTACATAGATAGCATAAACACCAATGCTGTCAGATTAGACACAGACGATACAGACTACACAGACAACTCAGAGGACACAGACATTATAAATGGCAATGATGTTAAAATATTCTCAGACGACACAGACAACACAGATATAAATGAAAATTGTTTCAAAATACACACAGATGACACAGACGACATAGTCTTATAAATGAAAATGATGTCAGAATACACACAGACAACACAGACATTATAAATGACAATGACACCACAATAGACACAGACGACACAGACATTATAAATGACAATAATATCACAATAGACACAGATGACACAGAGGACACAGAAAACACAGACATTATAAATGACAATGATGTCACAATAGACAAAGGCAACACAGATGACAGAGGCGACGCAGAGGACACAGACAACAGACACATTATAAATGACTATTATCTCACAAGATATACAGAATACACAGACATTATAAATAACAATGATGTTACAACAGACATTGATGACACAGACGTGACAGACGACACAGACATTATAAACGAAAATGATGTCACAATACACACAGCCAACACAGACAAAATAAATGATATTCATATCACAATAGACACAGACGACACAGACATTATATAGGAAATGATGTCACAATAGACACAGACGACACAAACGACACATACAATATAAGTAACAGTGATGTCACAATAGAAACAGATGACAGACGCAACTGACCACGCAGTCGACAGACATTATAAAGGACAAAGATGTCAAAATAGACACAGACGACACAGTCAACACAGACAATATAAACGAAAATGATGTCACAATAGACGCAAACGACACAGACATAAATGACAATGATGTCACAACAGAGGCAGACGACACAGACGGCACAGACATTATAAATGAAAACGATGTTACAATATACAAAGAAGAAAGAGACTACACAGACGACACAGACATAATAAAAAAAATATGCCACAATAGACACAGACGACACATATATTATAGAAGACAATGATGTCACATTAAACACAGACGACACAGATTACAAAGACAACACAGATTATAAATGACAATGATGTCACAGTAGACGCAGACGCCACAAACGACACAGACATTATAAATGACAATGATGTCACAATAGACAAAGCCAAATCAGACTACACAGACGACACAGACATTATAAAGGAAAATGATGTCACAATAGACACAGATGAAAAAGATGACAGATGATAGAAATGACAACGGTGTCACAATAGACACAGACAACACAAACGACAGATATTATAAATGAAAATGATGTCAAAATAGACACATACAACACAGACCTTATAAATAACAATGATATCACAATAGACACAGATGACGCAGACGACACAGACTTTATAAATGACAATGATGTCACAATAGACACAGATGACACAGAAGACAGACATAAATGACAATGATGTTACAATAGAAAAGACGACACAGATGACAAGACACTATAAATGACAACGATGCCACAAAAGACACAGATGACACAGAAGACACAGATATTATAGATGATCATGATGTCACAATAGACCCAGACGACAAAGACGACACAGACTACACAGACATTATAAATGACAATGCCGTCAAAATAGACAGAGAATGTACAGTGACATAATATATGACAATCATATCACAATAGACAAAGACGACACAGACGACAAAGACATTATAAATGACAATAATGTCACAATAGACCCAGACAAAACAGACAAGACAGACATAAATGGCAATCATATAACAATAAACAGAGACGACAAAGAGGAAACAGGCATTATAAATGAAAATGATGTCAAAATACACAAAGACGACAGACCACACAGACTTTACAAATGACTATGCTGTCACAATAGAGACAGACGACAGAGATATTATAAATGCCGATTATGTCACATTAGACATAGTCGACACAGACGAAACAGACGACACAGATGACACAGACATTATAAATGAACATGATGTCACAATAAACACAGACGACACAGACAACAAAGACATTACAAATGACAATGATATCACAATAGACACAGACAACACAGACATTATAAATGACAATAATGTCACAATGTACACAGACAACACAGTTGACACAGAAATTATATATGTCAATGATGTCAAAATAGACAAAGATGACACAGACGACAGTGACATTATAAATGACAATGATGTCACAATAGACACAGAGGAAACAGATAACAGACATTATAAATGACAATGATGTCACAATAGACACAGAAGACAGACATTATAAAACACAATGATTTCACAATAGACATAGACGACACACACGACAACGAGATTATAAATGACATTGATGTCAAAATATACACACACGACACAGACATTATAAATGACAATGATGTCACAGTAGACACAGACGACAGACGACACAGATGACAGAGACGACACAGACATGATAATTAACAGTGGTACCACAATAGACAGAGACAACACATGACACAGACAACACAGACGACAGATATCAGAGACGAAACAGACTACACAGGCGAAACAAACGGCACAAATATATTAAATGAAAATTATGTCCAGTAGACAGAGAAGACATAGACGAAACATACGACATAGACGTTATAAATGAAAATGATGTCATAATAGACATAGACGACAAAGGCGACACAGACATTATAAATGACAATGATGTTCACAAAAGACACAAACGACACAGAGGACAAAGAGGATACAGACGACACAGACATTATAAATGACAATGATATCACAATAGACACAGATGAGACAGACGACACATATATTGTAAATGAAAATGATATCACAATAGACACAGACGACACAGACATTATAAATGACAATGATGTCAAAATAGACATTGATAACACAGACATTGTAAATGACAATGATGTCACAATAGACACCGACGACACAGATGACACAGACATTATAAATGTCAATGAAATAAAAACAGACACAGATGACACAGAAAACACATACATAATTAATGAAAATTATTTCGCAAAAGACACAGACTACACTAATATTATAAATGAAAATTATGTCACAAAATACAAAGGCGACACAGACGACACAGACATTATAAATGACAGTGAAGTCAAAATAGACACAGATGACAGAGAAGACACAGACATTTTAAATGACAATGATGTCACAATAGACATAATCGACACAGACGAAACAGACGACAGAGAAGACACAGACATTATAAATGAACATGATATCACAATAAACACAGACACAGACAACAAAGACATTATAAATCACAATGATGTCACAATAGACACAGATGACAAAACAACACAGACGACAGATATTATTAATGAAAATAATGTCACAACAGACACAGATGACACAGACGACAGACATTATATTTGACAATGATGTCACAATAGACACAGATGACACAGTGGACGCAGGCTTTATAAATGAAAATGTTGTAACAATAGGCACAGACGACTAAGACGACAGAGTCGACACAGACATTAAAAATGACAATGATGTCACCATAGACACAGACGACAGAGACAACACAGTAGTTCAAAGATGACACAGACAACACAGACATAAAAAATGACAATGATATCAAAATAGACACAGATGACACAGCCATTATAAATGACAACGATGTCATAATAGACTCAGACGACACAGACATTATAAATGACAATAATATCACAATAGACAAAGACGACTCAGCCGACACCGATATTTTATGACAATGTTGTCGCAATAGACACAGATGAAACAGACGACACAAACTTTATACATGAAAATGACGTCACAATAGACACAGACGACACAGAAATGATAAATTACAATGACGTCACAATAGACACAGATGACTCAGCAGACACAGATATTATAAATGACAATGATGTCACAATAGACACAGACGACAGATATTATAAATGAAAATTATTTCACAATAGACACAGACAACAGAGACGACACAGATATTAAAAATGGCAATTATGTCACAATAGACAGACGACACACTACAAAGGCGACACAGACTTCATAAATGATAATGATGTCACAATAGATACATAATACATAGACATTTTGAATGACAATGATGTCACAAAAGTCACAGACAACACAGATGACACAGACGACACAGACATTAAAAATGACACTGATTTCACAAGACACACAGAGGACATGGACATTAAAAATGACAATGATGTCACAGAGACATTATAGATAACAATTATTTCACAATAGACACAGACGACACAGATTTTATATATGAAAATGATATCAAAATAAACAAAGATGGCACACACGACACAGACATTATAAGCGACAATAATATCACAATAGACACAGACGACAGACAACACAGACAGTATAAATGACAATGGTGTCACAACACGAACAGATGACAGAGACAACACAGAAGACAGACATTATAAACGAAAGAAAAGTCACAGTAGACACAGACGACTGAAAAGACACAAACATAACAGACATTATATTTGAAAATGATGTCACAATAGACATAGATTACACAGACATTATAAATTACAACGATGTCACAATAAACACAGATGACAGACGACACAGACATTACAAATGAAAATGATGTCAAAGTAGACACAGACGACGCAGACAACAAAAACGACACAGAAATTAAAAGTTAAAATGAAGTCACAATAGACAGATGACACAGATGATTCAGACATTATAAATGACAATGATGTCACAATAGACAGAGATAACAGAGATATTATAAATGAAAATGATGTCAGAATAGACACAGAAGACACAGACTTTATAAATGACAATGATGTCACAATAGATGCATTCGACACAGACGACACAGGCATTTTATATGACAATGATATCACAATAGACACAGACGACACAGACATAAATGTCAATGATATAAAAATAGACAAAGACGACACACACGACAGACATTATAATTGACAATTATATAACAATGGACACAGACGACAAAGACGACAGAGATGACACAGACGACACAGACATTATAAATGACAACGATGTCACCATAGACACAAACGACACAGACATTATAAATGACAATGATGTCACAGTAGTCACAGACGACATAAAAGACACAAACTACAGAGAAATTATAAATGAAACTGATGTCACAATAGATACAAACGACACAGACATTATAAATGACAATGATGTCACAATAGACACAGACGACACACCAGACACATTAAATATGACAATGATGTCACAACATAGACTACAGAGAAGGCAAAAACATTATAAATGACAATTATGTAACAATAGACACAGAAGACACAGACATTTATAATAACAATGATGTCACAATAGACACAGACAACACAGACGACAGACATTATAAGTGACATGGATGTCACAATAGACACAGAAGTCACAGAGGACACAGACATTATAAACTACATGGATTTCAAAGTAGACACAGATGCCACAGACGACACAGAGAACACAGACAACACACATGACTCAGACGACACAGACATTATAAATGACAATGATGTCACAATAAACACAGATGAAAAAAAGGACACTGACGACACACATGACAAAGATAATATAAATGCAAATGATGTCACAATAGACACAGATGACCCAGACGACGCAGACATGAATGACAATGATGGCACCGTACACACAGACGACACAGAGGTCACAGATATTATAAATTACAATGACATCACAATAGACGCAGACGACACAGACATTATAAATGCCAATGATGTCATAATACACACAGACGACAAAGACATTATAAATGACAATGATGTCACAGTAGACACAGACGACACAGACAATACAAACGACACAGACATTATCAATGAAAACGATGTCACAATAGACACCCATGACACAGACGACACAGACATTATAAATTATAATGATGTCACAATAGACAAAGATGACACAGACATTATATATGACAATGATGTGACAATAGACACAGACAACACAAACAACAGACATTATAAATAACGATGATGTCACAATAGACAGAGATGACACAGAATACAGAGATATTATAAATGAAAATGACGTCAGAAATGACACAGAAGACACAGACTTTATAAATGACAATGATGTCACAATAGACACAGACGACACAGAAATTATAAGTGAAAATGTCATGAGAGACACAGACGACAAAGACGACAGAGTCGACAGAGATGACACAGACATTAAAAATGAAAATTATGTCAAAATAAACACACACGACTCAGACATTATAAATGACAATAATATCACAATAGACACAGACGACAGACAGTATAAATGACAATGGTGTCACAATATAAACAGACGACAGAGACGACACAGACATTATAAACGACAATATAGTCACAGTAGACACAGATGACAGAAAAGGCACAAACGACACAGACATTAAAATTGAAAACGGTGTCAAGACAAACACAGACAACACAGATATTATAAATAACAACGATGTCAAAATAGACAAAGACGACACAGACATTGTAAATGACAATGATGACACAATACACAGAGACGACACAGACATTATAAATGACAATGATGCCATAGTAGACACAGACGACACAGACAACACAAACGACAGATATTATAAATGACAATGACGTCAAAATAGACACAGACAACACAGCTAACACAGATATTATAAATGAAAAAGATATCACAAGAGACACAGATGACACAGACGATGCAGACATTATAAATGACAATGATATCAAAATAGACACAGATGACACAGACATTATAAATTACAATAATATGACAACAGACACAGACGACAGAAAAAATTTAAAAAAATTATGTCACAATAGACAAAGACGACAATGGTGACACAGACGACACAGGTATTAAAAGCGATAATGATGACAAAATAGACACAGACGACACAGACATTATATATGACAACGATATCAAAAGAGACAAAGACGACACACACAACACAGACATTATAAATGACAATAATATCACGATAGACAAAGATGACACAGACAACACAGACAGTATAAATGACATCGATGTCACAATACAAACAGACGACAGAGACGACACAGGCAACACAGACATTATAAATGACAATGAATTAGCAGTAGATACAGACAACAGAAAAGACACAAAAGACACAGACATTATAATTCAAAATGATGTCAAAATAGACACAGACAACAAAGACATTATAAATAACAATGGTGTCACAATAGACACAGACGACACATACAACACAGACCTTATAAATAACAATGATATCACAATAGACACAGATGACGCAGACGACAGACTTTATAAATGACAATGATGTCACAATAGACACAGATGACACAGAAGACAGACATTATAAATGACAATGATGTTACAATAGAAAAGACGACACAGATGACAAGACACTATAAATGACAACGATGTCACAAAAGACACAGATGACACGGAAGACACAGATATTATAGATGATCATGATGTCACAATAGACCCAGACGACAAAGACGACACAGACTACACAGACATTATAAATGACAATGCCGTCACAATAGACACAGAATGTACAGTGACATAATATATGACAATCATATCACAATAGACAAAGACAACACAGAAGACAAAGACGTTATAAATGACAATAATGTCACAATAGACCCAGACAAAACAGACAAGACAGACATAATATATGGCAATCATATAACAATAAACAGAGACGACAAAGAGGAAACAGGCATTATAAATGAAAATGATGTCAAAATACACAAAGACGACAGACCACACAGACTTTACAAATGACTATGCTGTCACAATAGACACAGAAGACAGAGATATTATAAATGCCGATTATGTCACATTAGACATAGTCGACACAGACGAAACAGACGACACAGATGACACAGACATTATAAATGAACATGATGTCACAATAAACACAGACGACACAGACAACAAAGACATTATAAATGACAATGATATAACAATATACACAGACGACACAACAACACAGACGACACAGATACTATAAATGAAAATGATGCCACAATACACAAAGATGACACAGAAGACAAATACATTATAATTGAGATTGATGTCACAATAGACACAGACGACACAGTCGACACAGGCATTTTAAATTAAAAATATGTCACAATAGGCACAGACGACTAAGATGAAAAATATGACAGAGATGACACAGATATTAAAAATGACAATGATGTCACAATAGACACAGACAACAGAGACAACACAGAAGTTCAAAGATGACACAGACAAAAAATGACAATTATATTAAATAGACAAAGACGTTATAAATGACAATGTTGTCACAATACACACAGACGACCCAGATGAAACAGGTATTATAAATGACAATGATGTCAAAATAGACACAGATGACACAGACATTGTAAATGACAATGATGTCAAAATAGACACAGATGACACAGATGACACAGACATTATAAATGACAATGATGTCACAATAGAAACAGACGTCACAGACATGATAAATTACCATGATGTCACAATAGACATAAACAACAGAGACGACACTGACCTTATAAATGACAATAATTTCACAACAGACATAAACGACAGATACGACACAGACGACACGGACTTTATAAATGACAATGATGTCACAATAGACACAGACGACACAGACAACACAGACATTATAAATGACAATAATGTCACAATGTACACAGACAACACAGTTGACACAGAAATTATATATGTCAATGATGTCAAAATAGACAAAGATGACACAGACGACAGAGACATTATAAATGACAATGATGTCACAATAGACACAGAAGACACAGACATTATAAAACACAATGATTTCACAATAGACATAGACGACACACACGACAACGAGATTATAAATGATATTGATGTCAAAATATACACACACGACACAGACATTATAAATGACAATGATGTCACAGTAGACACAGACGACACAGATGACAGAGACGACACAGACATGATAATTAACAGTGGTACCACAATAGACAGAGACAACAAATGACACAGACAACACAGACGACAGATATCAGAGACGAAACAGACTACACAGACGACACAGGCGAAACAAACGGCACAAATATATTAAATGAAAATTATGTCCAGTAGACACAGAAGACATAGACGAAACATACGACATAGACGTTATAAATGAAAATGATGTCATAATAGACATAGACGACAAAGGCGACACAGACATTATAAATGACAATGATGTTCACAAAAGACACAAACGACACAGAGGACAAAGAGGATACAGACGACACAGACATTATAAATGACAATGATATCACAATAGACACAGATGAGACAGACGACACATATATTGTAAATGAAAATGATATCACAATAGACACAGACGACACAGACATTATAAATGACAATGATGTCAAAATAGACATTGATAACACAGACATTGTAAATGACAATGATGTCACAATAGACACCGACGACACAGATGACACAGACATTATAAATGTCAATGAAATAAAAACAGACACAGATGACACAGAAAACACATACATAATTAATGAAAATTATTTCACAAAAGGCAGACTACTCAGACTACACTAACATTATAAATGAAAATTATGTCACAAAATACAAAAGCGACACAGACGACAGACATTATAAATGACAGTGAAGTCAAAATAGACACAGACGACAGAGAAGACACAGACATTTTAAATGACAATGATGTCACAATAGACATAATCGACACAGACGAAACAGACGACAGAGAAGACACAGACATTATAAATGAACATGATATCACAATAAACACAGACACAGACAACAAAGACATTATAAATCACAATGATGTCACAATAGACACAGATGACAAAACAACACAGACGACAGATATTATTAATGAAAATAATGTCACAACAGACACAGATGACACAGACGACAGACATTATATTTGACAATGATGTCACAATAGACACAGATGACACAGTGGACACAGGCTTTATAAATGAAAATGTTGTAACAATAGGCACAGATGACTAAGACGACAGAGTCGACACAGACATTAAAAATGACAATGATGTCACCATAGACACAGACGACAGAGACAACACAGTAGTTCAAAGACGACACAGACAACACAGACATAAAAAATGACAATGATATCAAAATAGACACAGATGACACAGCCATTATAAATGACAACGATGTCATAATAGACTCAGACGACACAGACATTATAAATGACAATAATATCACAATAGACAAAGACGACTCAGCCGACACCGATATTTTATGACAATGTTGTCGCAATAGACACAGATGAAACAGACGACACAAACTTTATACATGAAAATGACGTCACAATAGACACAGACGACACAGAAATGATAAATTACAATGACGTCACAATAGACACAGATGACTCAGCAGACACAGATATTATAAATGACAATGATGTCACAATAGACACAGACGACAGATATTATAAATGAAAATTATTTCACAATAGACACAGACAACAGAGACGACACAGATATTAAAAATGGCAATTATGTCACAATAGACAGACGACACACTACAAAGGCGACACAGACTTCATAAATGATAATGATGTCACAATAGATACATAATACATAGACATTTTGAATGACAATGATGTCACAAAAGTCACAGACAACACAGATGACACAGACGACACAGACATTAAAAATGACACTGATTTCACAAGACACACAGAGGACATGGACATTAAAAATGACAATGATGTCACAGAGACATTATAGATAACAATTATTTCACAATAGACACAGACGACACAGACTTTATATATGAAAATGATATCAAAATAAACAAAGATGGCACACACGACACAGACATTATAAGCGACAATAATATCACAATAGACACAGACGACAGACAACACAGACAGTATAAATGACAATGGTGTCACAATATGAACAGATGACAGAGACAACACAGAAGACAGACATTATAAATGAAAGAAAAGTCACAGTAGACACAGACGACTGAAAAGACACAAAAGTAACAGACATTATAATTGAAAATGATGTCACAATAGACATAGATTACACAGACATTACAAATGACAACGATGTCAAAGTAGACACAGACGACGCAGACAACCAAAACGACACAGAAATTAAAAATTAAAATGAAGTCACAATAGACAGATGACACAGACGATTCAGACATTATAAATGACAATGATCTCACAATAGTCAGAGATAACAGAGATATTATAAATGAAAATGATGTCAGAATAGACACAGAAGACACAGACTTTATAAATGACAATGATGTCACAATAGACGCATTCAACACAAACGACAGGCATTTTATATGACAATGATATCAAAATAGACAAAGATGACACACACGACTCAGACATTATAAATGACAATAATATCACAATAGACACAGACGACACAGTATAAATGACAATGGTGTCACAATATAAACAGACGACAGAGACGACACAGACATTATAAACGACAATAAAGTCACAGTAGACACAGATGACAGAAAAGGCACAAACGACACAGACATTAAAATTGAAAACGGTGTCAAGATAAACACAGACAACACAGATATTATAAATAACAACGATGTCAAAATAGACAAAGACGACACAGACATTGTAAATGACAATGATGACAAAATACACAGAGACGACACAGACGACAAAGACATTATAAATGACAATGATGTCATAGTAGACACAGATGACACAGACAACACAAACGACAGATATTATAAATGAAAACGATGTCAAAATAGACACAGACGACAGACGTTATAAATGACAATGACGTCAAAATAGACACAGACAACACAGATGACAGATATTATAAATGAAAAAGATTTCACAATAGACACAGATGACACAGACGATGCAGACATTATAAATGACAATGATATCAAAATAGACACAGATGACACAGACATTATAAATTACAATAATATGACAACAGACACAGACGACAGAAAAAATTTAAAAAAATTATGTCACAATAGACACAGACGACAATGGTGACACAGACGACACAAGTATTAAAAGCGATAATGATGACAAAATAGACACAGACGACACAGACATTATATATGACAACGATATCAAAAGAGACAAAGATGACACACACAACACAGACATTATAAATGACAATAATATCGCGATAGACAAAGATGACACAGACAACACAGACAGTATAAATGACAACGATGTCACAATATAAACAGACGACAGAGACGACACAGGCAACACAGACATTATAAATGACAATGAATTAGCAGTAGATACAGACAACAGAAAAGACACAAAAGACACAGACATTATAATTCAAAATAATGTCAAAATAGACACAGACAACAAAGACATTATAAATAACAATGATGTCACAATAGACACAGACGACACAGACATTATAAATGCCAATGATGTCATAATACACACAGACATTACAAATGACAATGATGTCACTGTAGACACAGAAAACACAAATGACACAGACATTATCAATGAAAATGATGTCACAATAGACACAGATGACAGATATTATACATGAAAATGATGTCACCATAGACAAAGACGACAAAGACATTATAAATGACAATAATATCACAATAGACACAGATGATACAGACATTATAAATTACAATGATGTGACAATAGACACAGACAACACAAACGACAGACATTATAAATAAAGATGATAACAAAATAGACAGAGACGACACAGAAGACAGATATTATAATTGAAATTGATGTCAGAATAGACACAGAAGACACAGGCATTATATATGACAACGATATCACAATAGACACAGACGACACAGACATTATAAATGAAAACGTCATGATAGACACAGACGACAAAGACGACACAGTCGACAGAGATGACACAGACATTAAAAATGACAATTATGCCAAAATAGACACAGACGTTATAAATGCCAACGATGTCACAATAGACACGGATTACACAGAAGACACAGACATTATAAATGCCAATGATGTCACAATAGAATCGGACTCCAGAGACGACTGAGACAAAATAGACGACACAGACATTGTAAATGACAATGATGTCGCAATAGACAAAGATGACAAAAACAAAAGAGATGACACAGACATTATAAATAACAATGATGCCACAACAGACACAAATGACTCAGAAGGCACAGACATTTTAAATGACAATGATGTCACAATAGACACAGATGAAACAGACGACATAGACGACACAGACAAAACAAACATTATAAATGAAAATGATGTCTTAATAGACACAGACGATAGAGACGACAGACCAGAAATTCATTATAAATTAAAATGTTGTCACGATTGAAACAGAAGGCACAGAGGACACAGATGACACAGACATTATAAATGACAAAGATGTCACAACAGACACTAACGACACAGACATTATAAAACACAATGACGTCACATTAGACAAAGACGAATGAGATGACACAGATGACGCAGTCATTATAAAGGACAATGATGTAACTATAGACAGAGACGACATTGACATTATAAATCACAATGCTTTCACAATAGACACAGACTACACAGACAACACAATATAAATGACAATGGTGTCACAATATAAACAGACGACAGAGACGACACAGACATTATAAATGACAATAAAGTCACAGTAGACAGACGACAGAAAAGGCACAAACGACACAGACATTATAATTGAAAATGACGTCAAAATAGACACAGACAACACAGACATTATAAATAACAATGATGTCAAAATAGACACAGACGACACAGACATTAAAAATGACAATGATTTCACAATACACAGAGACGACACAGACAACAAAGACACTATAAATGACAATGATGTCACAGTACACACAGACGACACAGACAAAACAAACGACACAGACATTATAATTGAAATTGATGTCAAAATAGACACAGACGACACAGACATTATAAAATACAATGATGTCAGAATAGACACAGACGACACAGATGGCAGATATTATAAATGAATATGATGTCACAATAGACACAGACGATACAGACATTATAAATTACAACGATATCAAAATAGACACAGATGACACAGACATAAATGACAACGATGTGGCAATAGACACAGACGACACAGATAACAGACATAAATAACGATGATGTCACAATAGACAGAGATGACACAGAAGACAGAGATATTATAAATGAAAATGATGTCAGAATAGACAAAGAAGACAGACTTTATGATGTGATGGTAGACACAGACGACTGAGACAACATAAAAGACACAATCAACAGAGACATTATAATTGAAAATTACGTCACAATAGACACAGAATACACAGACATTATAAATGACAATGATGTCAAAATAGACATAGACAACACAGACGTATATGACAACTTTGTCAAAATAGACACAGACAACAGAGACATTTTAAATGGCAGTGATGTCACTATAGAAATAGATGACACAGACGACAGACATTAGATACGAAAAAGATGCCACAATACACGGAGACGACACAGACATTATAAATGACAATGATGTCACAATAGACAAAAGCGACACAGACAATATAAATAACACAGACGACACAGACATTATAAACGACTATTTTGTCACTATTAACACAGACAACACAGACGACACACATGACAGACATTATAAATGACAATGATGTCATAATAGACAGAGACGACACAGATGACACTGACATTATAAATGAGAATGATGTTACAATAGACACAGATGACAAATGCAACCAGACTTTATAAATAATAACGATGTCAAAATAGAAAATGACAACACAGAAAACACAGACATTATAAATGACAATGAAGTCACAATAGCCACCGACGACACAGACAGTATAAATGGCTATTATGTGGCAATACACACAGAAGACACATATGACACAGACTTAAAAAGGACAATGATATCACAATAGACACAGACGACAGAGATGACACAAACAACACAGACATTACAAAAGACAATGATGTCGCAATAGACACTGAAGATACAGATGACAAAGATGACAAAGTCTTTATAAATGAAAATGATATCACAAAAGACACAAATGACACAGACAACAAAGATGACACAGGTTTTAAAAGTGATAATGATGCCAAAATATACACAGACATTATATATGATAATCATGTCACAAGAGAGTCGACACAGATAATATAAATGACAATGATGTCACAATAGACAGAGACGACACAGAAGACACAGACAACACAGACATAATAAATGAAAATGATGTCACAATTGACACAGACGAAACAGACATTATGAATGACAATGATTTCAAAATAGACAAAGACTACACAGACGACACCAACGATACAGACATTATAAAAGACAATGGTGTCACAATAAACACAGACGACACAGACATTATAAATGACAGTGATGTCACAATAGACATAGAAGGCACAGGCGACACAGACATTATAAATGAAAATGATTTAACAATAGACACCCACGACAAAGACGACACAGACATTATAATTCACAATGATGTCTCAATAGACACAGACGACAGACGTTATAAATTACTATGATGTTAAAATAGACACAGTTGACACAGATGACACAGGCATTATGTATGACAAAGATATCAAAATAGATACAGACGACACAGACATTATAAATGACAATGATGTCACGATAGACACCGACGACAGAGACGACACAGACGACAGAGATGACACAGACATAAAAAATAACAATTATGTCACAACAGCCACAGACGACACAGACATTATAAATGACAATGATGTCACAATAGACACCGACGACAGAGACATTATAAACAACAATTATTTCACAATAGGCACAGATGATAGAGACATTATAAATGACAGTGATGTGACAATAGACACATATGACACAGACATTATAAATGACAATGATGTCACGATAGAAAAATACGACAAAAACGACACAGACGACAGATATTATAAATGAAAATGATGGCACAATAGACACAGATGAAACAGACGACACAGACGAAACAGACTTTATAAATGACAATGATGTCACTATAGACACAGACGACATAAAAGAAACAAACTACAGAGACATTATAATTGAAAATTTTGTCACAATAGACACAGACATTGTAAATGAAAATTATGTCACAGTAGACACAGACGACACATACGACACAGGTATTTTTAATGTCAATTAAATCAAAATAGACACCGACAACACAAACGACAGAGACATAATAAATGACAATTATTTCAAAATAGACACAGACACCAGAGACAAAACAGATGACTCAGACAACACAGACTTTATAAATGACAACGATGTAACAATAAACACAGAAAATATGACACAAACAACACAGACGAAAAAGACGACATAGACATTAATGACAAGGATGCCAGAATATACACAGATGACAGAGACGGCAAAGACATTATAATTGACAGTTTGTAACAATAGACACAGACGATACAGACGACGGTGACATTTTTAACGACAATGATGTCACATTAGACACAGACAACACAGACGACACAGACATTATAAGTGACATGGATCTCAAAATAGACAAAGAATTCACAGAGGACACAGACTTTATAAATGACATGGATTTAAAAATAGACACAGACGCCTCAGACGACACAGAGAACACAGACAACACAGATGACTCAGACGACACAGACGTCATAAATGAAAATGATGTCACAATACACACAGACGACAAAGCCATTACAAATGAAAATGATGTCACAATAGTCACAGAAGACAGACAATTCAGACGACACAGACATGAATGACAATTATGTCACCATAGACTCAGACAACACAGAGGACACAGATATGTGTTACAAAGAGGTCACAATAGACAAAGACATTATTAATGACAACGATGTCACCACAGACAGAGACGAGACAGACGACAAAGACATTATAAATGAAAATGATGTCACAATGGACACAGACGAAACATGCATTATAAAAAACAAGGATGTCACCAAAGACATAGATGACACAGACGACACAGACATTACAAATGACAATGATGTCACAAGAGACACAGACGACACAGTCAACAAAGACATAAATGACAATGATATCACAATAGACACACATGACACAGACATCACAGACATTATAAATGACAATGATGTCAAAATAGACACAGACGATACAGACATTATTAATGACAATGATGTCAAAATAGAAACAGACGACACAGAAGAAACAGACATTAAAAATGAAAATTATTTCACAATAGACACAGACGACACAGATATTGTAAATGAAAGAGATATTAAATTAGACTAAGAGGACACTCGACACAGACATTATAAATAAGAATGATACCACAATAGACACAGACATTATAAATGACAATGATGACACAGTAGACAGACAACACAAACAACATAAAAGACACAATCGACAGAGACATTATAATTGAAAATTGCGTCATAATAGGCACAGACAACACAGATATTATATAAAAAAGTTAAGTCACAATAGACAGACGACAGAGACATTTTAAATGACAGTGATGTCTGTATAGAAATAGATGACAGACGACACAGACCTTATATACATAATTTATGCCACAACACACAAAGAAAACACAGACATTATAAATCACAATGATTTTACAATAGACAAAGGCAACACAGAATTATAAATGACACAGACAACAAAGACATTATAAATGACAGTGATGTCAAAATAGACATAGATGACACAGATGACACAGACATTATAATTGAGAATGATGGCACAATAGACACAGACGACACACGAGACTCAGACATTATAAATAAAAATGATGTCAAAATAGAAAATGACGACACAGACTTTATAAATGACAATATGGCAGAATAGACACCGACGACACAGACAGTATAAATGGCAATTATGTGACAATACACACATAAGACACATATGACACAGACATTAAAATGACAAAGATATCACAACAGACACAGACGACAGAGACGACAGCGACTACAAAGTCATTATAAATGAAAATTATGTCACAATAGACAGAGACGACACAGGCGACACAGACGACATAAATGACAATGATGTCACAAGAGACACAGATGTCATAGATGACACAGACGACAAATCCACTGTAAATGAAAATGTCACAATAGACATAGATGACACTGACCACACAGACGTTATATATGACAATGATGTCACAACAGACACAGACAACACAGACATTATAAAGGACAAAGATGTCACAATAGACAGAGATCACATAGATTACACAGACATTATAAATGACAATGATGCCACAATAGACACAAATGACACAGACATTAAAAATGACAATGATGACACAATAGACAACGACGAGAGAGACAAGGGAGACGACACACACATGGTTAATGACAAAGATATCACAATAGGGAAAGACGACACAAACCACACAGATGACAAAGACATTATAAAAGACAATGATATCACAATAGACACAAACGACTCAGACATTATATTTGAAAATGATGTCACAAAAGACACAGAAGACACAGACACTATAAATGAAAATGATATAACAGTAGACACAGAAGACAGACGAAAAAAACGACACAGATATTTCTAATGAGTATTAAATCAAAATAGACACCGACAACACAAACAACACAGACATCATACATGACAATGATTTCAAAAAAGACAAAGACGACACACACGACACATATATTATAAATGAAAATGATACCAAAATAGACACAGAGGCCACAGACGACACAGACATTATAAATGAAAATGATGTCACAATAGACACAGAAGACACAGACATTATAAATGACAATGATGTCACAAAAGACACAGATGACACAGACAACACAGACATTTTAAATGACAATGATGTCACAACATACACGACACAGACATAAATTACAATGATGTTACATTTGATAAAGACGAAAGACGACAAAGACGACAGTCATTATAAATGAAAATGTTGTTAAAATAGACACAGAAGATACAGACATTATAAATTACAATGACGTCACAACAGACGCAGACGACAGAAGATACAGATAGATGACAATTATTTCACAATAGACACAGACGACACAGACATTATATATGAAGAGCATATATTAGAAGAGCAACAAAGCTGGTGAAGGGGCTGGAGAACAGGCCTTATGAGGAGCGGCTGAGAGAGCTGGGATTGTTTAGCCTGGAGAAGAGGAGGCTGAGGGGTGACCTCATTGCTCTCTACAACTACCTGAAAGGAGGTTGTAGAGAGGAAGGTGCTGGCCTCTTCTTCCAAGTGACAGGGGACAGGACAAGAGGGAATGGCCTCAAGCTCCGCCAGGGGAGATTTAGGCTGGACATTAGGAAAAAATTTTTTACAGAAAAGGTCATTGGGCGCTGGAACAGGCTGCCCAGGGAGGTGGTTGAGTCACCTTCCCTGGAGATGTTTAAGGCACGGGTGGACGAGGTGCTAAGGGGCATGGTTTAGTGTTTGATAGGAACAGTTGGATGATCCGGTGGGTCTCTTCCAACCTGGTTATTCTGTGATTCTGTGAAAATTATATCAAAATAGACAAAAACGACACACACGATAAAGACATTATAAATGACAATAATATCACAATAGACACAGACAACACAGATGACAAAGACATTATAAATGAATATGATGTCATTATAGACACAGACGTCAGAGACAACAGAGTGACACAGACATTATATATTACAATAAAGACACAGAAGACACAGACGAATCAGACCACAGAAAATACACATACGACAGACAGTTTAATCGATAATGATGTCACAATAGACACAGACAACACAGACGACACAGACATTATAAAGGTAAATGATATCACAATATACACCCACGACAGAGATGACACAGACATTATAAATTACTATGATACCACAATATTCACAGACGACTTAGATGACACAGACATTATAAACGATAATGATGTCAGAATAGACACAGACGACACAAACATTATAAATTACAATGATGTCACAATATTCACAGACGACACATATATTATAAATGTCAATGGTGTCAGAGTAGACACAGACATTATAAATGACAAGGATGTCACAATGGACACAGACGATTCAGACGACAGAGATGACACAGACTAGACAGATGACAAAGTCATTACAAGTGAAAATGATGTCACAATATACAAAGCCAACACAGACAACACAGACCACACAGATATTATAAATGACAATGATACCAAAATCAACACAGACCAAACAGACGACACAGACATTATAAATATCAATGATGTAACAAAACACACAGACAACACAGACATTATAAATTACAATGATGTCACAATAGACACAGACGACACAGACATTATAAATAACAATGTATTCACAATAGACATAGAAGAAACAGACATTAAAAACTATAATGATGTTACAGTAGACATGGACTACACAGAAAAAAAACCGACAGGCATTATAAATGACAGTGATGTCACATTCGACACACACAACACCGACGACACAGAGGACAAAGACATTATAAATGACAATGATGTTATAATAGACACAGATGACACGGATGACAGACGACAAAGACATTAAAAATAAAAATGATGTCACAAAACACATCGAAGAAATAGACATAAATAAAAATGAATTCAAAATACACAAAGACAACAGCGATGACACAGACATTATAAATGCAAACAATATCACAATAGACACAGAAGACAGAGATGACATAGACAACACAGACAACAAAAATATTATAAATGACAATGATGTCATAATAAAAACAGATGACAGATATTATAAATGACAATGATGCCACAATATACAAAGATGACACAGACGACACAGACATTATAAATGAAAACAATGTCACATTAAACACAGATGACACAGACGACAGACATTACAAATGACAACGATGTCACAATAGACACAGACGACAGAGATGACACAAATGGCACAAACGACACACACAATATAAATGACAATGATGTCACAATAGACACAGACATCACAGACATTATAAATGAAAAAGAAGTCACAATAGACACAGACGACAGACAACACAGGCATTACAAATGACAACTGTGTAAGAATACACAGTTGAGGATACAGACGAAACAGAGGACACAGTCATTTTTAATGACAATGTTGTCACAATAGACACAGACTACACAAACATAAAATGAAGTCACAACAGACGCAGAAGACACAGAAGACACAGACATTATAAATCACAATGGTGTCACAATAGACATAGACGACAGAAGAAACAGACATTATAAACTACAATGATGACACAATAGACAGACTACACAGACATTATAAGTGACAGTGATGTCAAAATAGACAAAGATGACACAGACGACACAGACTTTATAAATTAAAATGATGTCACAATAGACACAGACAGACATAAATGACAATGATGTCACAATAGAAATGTACAACGCACGACACAGACTATAAACTACAATGATGTCACAGTAGACACAGACTGGACAGACGACAGATATTATAAATGACAATAATATCACAAAAGCCACTGACGACAAAAATATTATAAATGACAATGATGTCACAATAGACACAGGCGACACAGATTTTATAAATGACAATTATGTCTCAATAGACAGAGACGACACAGCCATTATAAATGACAAAGATGTCACAATATTCACAGATGACAGAGACACTATAAATGACAGTGCTGTCACATTAGACATAGACGACAGATTTTATAAATGACAATTATGTCTCAATAGACACAGACTAGACAGACGAGACAGACGAAAGACAATATAAATGACAATGATGTCGCAATCGGCACAGATGACACAGATGACAGACATTATAAAAACAATAATGTCACAATAGACACAGACGATGCAGACATGAAAAATGAAAATGATGTCACAACATTCACAGACGACACAGAACTTAAAAATGAAAATGATGTCACAATAGACTCAGACGACACAGATAATATAAATTACAATGATGTAACAATAGACACAGGAGTCACAATAGACAGTTCTCACAGATATTATAAATTACAATGATGTAACAATAGGCACAGGAAGCACAGATGACACATACGACAAAGACAATAAAGACTTTATAAATGACAACGATGTCACAATAGACACAGACGACACAGACATTATAAATTACAATGATGTCACAATATTCTCAGATTACATATACGACGATACAGAGATTATAAAAAACAATGTTGTCAAAATAGACAAAGATGACACAGACGACACAGACTTTATAAATGACAATGATGTCACAATAGACACAGACATTATAAATGACAAATATATCAAAATAGACAAAGAAAACACAGAATACACAGACATTATAAACGAAATGATGTCAAAAAATACACAGAAGACACAGACATTATACATGACAATGATGTCACAATAGACACAGACGACAAACATTTTAAATAATAATGATATCACAAAAGGCACAGAAAACAGAGACATTATATATGACAATGATATCACAATAGACACTGACGACACAGACAACATAAATGACAAAGATATCACAATAGACACAGACAACACAGACATTATAAATGACAAAAATGTCAAAACATAGACGACACAGACATTATAAACAAATGATATCTAAATATACACAGATGACAGAGACATTATAAATGACAAGGATGTCACAATAGACAAAGAAGACACAGACGACAGAGATGACACAGACTTAGTAAATGAATACTATGTCACAATAGAAACAGACGACACAGACATTAAAAACTGCTATGGAGTCACATTAGAAACAGATGACACAGACGACAGACTACACAGAAGACACAGACATTATAAATGACAATGATGTCACAATAGACACAGACGACACAGACATTGTAAATCAAAATTATAACAAAATAGAAACAAATGACACAGACACTATAAATTAAAACGATATCACAATAGAAACAGATGACACAGACTACACTGACATTATAAATGACAGTGATTTCAATACAGACAAAGATGACACCAACTACACAGACATTAAAAATGATGACAATAATGTCACATTACACACAGATGACAGACACAATAAATGAAATTGATGTCAAAATAAACACAGACGACACAGACGACACAGACATTATAAATGAAAATGATGTCAAAATAGACACAGAGGACAGAGACATTTTAAATGACAATGATTTCAGAATAGACACAGACCACACAGAACGTAGAAATGACAGTGATGTCACAACAAAGACGACACAGATATTATAAAGGGCAATGACGTCACAACAGACACTGAAAACACAGATGACATATTATAAATAAAAATGATGTCACAATAGACACAAACACCAGAGACGACACAGGTAAAATGAAAGACACAGGTATTAAAAGTGATAATGATGCCACAATAGACACAGACGACACAGACATTATACAGGACAACGATGACACAATAGAAACAGACGACACAGACATTATAAATGACAATGATGTCACAAGACACACAGACGAAACATACGACACAGACATTATTAGCGACAAGGGTGTCACAATAGACAAAGACGACACAGACAATATATTTTACAATGATGTCACATTAGACACAGAGGACAGAGACAACATAGATGACACAGATGGCACAGATATTATTAATAAAAATGATGTCACAATATACACAAACAACACAGACGACATTGACGACATCGATGACAGTGACATTATAAATGACAATGATGTCACATTAGACACAGTAGACACAGACATTGTAATTGACAAAGATGTCACAATAGACAGACGACAGAGACGACACAGACTTTATAAACGACAGTGAGGTTGCTATAGACGCAGACGACACAGACTTTCTAAACATCAATGAGGTCACTACAGACACAGGCGACACAGACTTTCTAAATGACAGTGAGGTCGCTAGAGACGCAGACGACACAGACTTTATGAATGACAGTGAGGTCGCTAGAGACGCAGATGACACAAACTTTATGAACAACAGTGAGGTCGCTAGAGACGCAGGCGACACAGACCTTATGAACGACAGTGAGGTCGCTGTAGACACAGGCGACACAGACTTTCTGAATGACAGTGAGGTCGCTGTAGACACTGGCAACACAGACCTTCTGAACGACAGTGAGGTCGCTGTAGACACAGGCGACACAGACCTTCTGAACGACAGTGAGGTCGCCGTAGACACAGGCGACACAGACCTTCTGAACGACAGTGAGGTCGCCGTAGACACAGGCGACACAGACCTTCTGAACGACAGTGAGGTCGCTGTAGACACTGGCGGCACAGACATTCTGAACGACATTGAGGTCCCTGTAGACACTGGCGGCACAGACCTTCTGAATGACAGTGAGGTCGCGGTAGACACAGACATTATGAACGACAGTGAGGTCGCGGTAGACACAGACGACACAGACATTATGAACGACAGTGAGGTCGCTGTAGACAAAGGCGACACAGACCTTCTGAACAACAGTGAGGTCGCTGTAGACACAGGCGACACAGACCTTATGAATGACAGTGAGGTCGCCGTAGACACAGGCGACACAGACCTTATGAACGACAGTGAGGTCGCCGTAGACACAGGCGACACAGACCTTCTGAACGACAGTGAGGTCGCTGTACACACAGACGACACAGAATTTCTAAACCTCAATGAGGTCGCTATAGACACAGACGACACATATGTTCTAAACGTCAATGAGGTCACTAGAGACAAGGACGACATAGACTTCCTAAATGACAGTGAGGTCGCTAGAGACACAGACGACACAGACTTTCTAAACCTCAATGAAGTCGCTATAGACACAGACGACCCAGACGACACAGACTCCCTAAAACTCATTGAGGTCACTCTAGACAGAGACGACACAGACTTTCTAAACCTCAATGAAGTCGCTATAGACACAGACGACACAGGCTTTCTAAACGTCAATGAGGTCGCTATAGACAAAGACGACACAGAATTTCTAAACCTCAATGAGGTCACTATAGACAGAGACGACACAGACGTTCTAAACGTCAATGAGGTCACTAGAGACAAGGACGACCCAGACTTTCTAAATGACAGTGAGGTCACTAGAGACACAGATAACACAGTCTTTCTAAACGACAATGAGGTCACTATAGACACAGGCGACACAGACTTCCTAAACCACAATGAGGTCACTATAGACACAGGCGACACAGACTTTCTAAACCTCAATGAGGTCGCTACAGACACAGACGACATTTTTCTAAACGTCAATGAGGTCACTATAGACACAGACGACAGTTTTCTAAACGTCATTGAGGTCACTATAGACACAGATGACACAGATTTTATAAATGACAGTGAGGTCTCTAGAGACACAGACTTTCTAAACGTCAATGAGGTCGCTATAGACACAGGCGACACAGACTTTCTAAACCTCAATGAGGTCTCTATAGACACAGACGACACAGCACAGACTTTCTAAATGCAATGAGGTTGCTGTAGACACAGACGACAGAATTTCTAAACCTCAATGAGGTCACTAAATGTAATGACGACACAGACAACACAGACTTTCTAAACGTCAATGAGGTCACTATAGACAATGACGACACAGACAATACAGACTTTCTAAACATCAATGAGGTCGCTGTAGACACAGGCGACACAGACTTTCTAAACGTCAATGAGGTCGCTGCGGACACAGACGACACAGACTTTCTAAACGTCAATGAGGTCGCTGTGGACACAGGTGACACAGACTTTCTAAACTTCAATGAGGTCACTACAGACACAGCCGACACAGACGTTCTAAACGTCAATGAGGTCACTATAGACACAGGCGACACAGACTTTCTAAACGTCAATGAGGTCACTATAGACACAGACGACACAGAATTTCTAAACCTCAATGAGGTCGCTATAGGCACAGACGACACAGACTTTCTAAACCTCAATGAGGTCGCTATAGACACTGATGACACAGAATTTCTAAACGACAATGAGGTCGCTGTAGACACAGACGACACAGGCTTTCTAAACGTCAGGGAGGTCGCTGCGGACACAGGCGACACAGGCTTTCTAAACCTCAATGAGGTCGCTATAGACACAGACGACACAGACAACACAGACGTTCTAAATGTCAGGGAGGTCTTTATAGACACAGACGACACAGACTTTCTAAACCTCAATGAGGTCGCCATAGACACAGACGACACAGAAATTCCAATCGACAATGAGGTCGCTGTAGACAAAGGCGACACAGACCTTCTGAACGACAGTGAGGTCGCTGTAGACACAGGCGACACAGACCTTCTGAACGACAGTGAGGTCGCCGTAGACACAGGCGACACAGACCTTCTGAACGACAGTGAGGTCGCCGTAGACACAGGCGACACAGACCTTCTGAACGACAGTGAGGTCGCCGTAGACACAGGCGACAAAGACCTTATGAATGACAGTGAGGTCACTGTAGACACTGGCGACACACGCTTTCTAAACGTCAGGGAGGTCTTTATAGACACAGGCTTTCTAAACGTCAGGTAGGTCGCTGCGGACACAGGCGACACAGGCTTTCTAAACGTCAGGGAGGTCGCTGCGGACACAGGCGACACAGGCTTTCTAAACGTCAGGGAGGTCGCTGCGGACACAGGCGACACAGGCTTTCTAAACGTCAGGGAGGTCGCTGCGGACACAGGCGACACAGGCTTTCTAAACGTCAGGGAGGTCGCTGCGGACACAGGCGACACAGGCTTTCTAAACGTCAGGGAGGTCGCTGCGGACACAGGCGACACAGGCTTTCTAAACGTCAGGGAGGTCGCTGCGGACACAGGCGACACAGGCTTTCTAAACGTCAGGGAGGTCGCTGCGGACACAGGCGACACAGGCTTTCTAAACGTCAGGGAGGTCGCTGCGGACACAGGCGACACAGGCGACACAGGCGACACAGGCATTATAATGGACAATGATTTCACAACAGAGACAGATGACAGACACGAAAATGATGACACAGACATTATAAATGAGAATGATGTCACAACAGAAACAGACGACAGAAAAATGACAACACAGATGACACTGACATTATAAATGACAACGATTTCACAATAGAGACAGACAACAGAAACATTAAAAATGACAGTGATGTTCAAAATAGACACACACTATATATAACAATGACGTCACAATAGACACAGACGACACAGACATCATAAATGACAACGATGCTCATTGCATCTTGAAAGACAAAAAATAAAACCAAAACAAAATTACTAGCTGGTATTTGTAGGTAACGTAGGTACAAGTCATATCTAACTGTTGACTCGGCAGCCAACCCACCTGGCTATGGGAATCTACCCCCAGTTCAGTTGTCACCCCTTGCTGCCAGACCCGATGCCTCTGCACCTGTAGAACTCAACATTCAATAACTTACCCCCAGACTCGATAGTAACTAAACAATTCCACACACTGTTTTGATTCAGGAATGCCAACCCTTCTTCACACAACAGCCAGGCAGAAAAAAAAAAGATAAAATCAAATCTTAACAACCATACACACCAGATTTATTGCCCCAAGAATTTAAACTGCTCTACCGACACTCCAACGTTATATCTGAGATGGCTTTGGTCATTCCCTCTGTGGCTGCATAACCGACCAAAAATGATTCTCCTCACCCCATGTATCTATGGCTACTTGCTCTGGAATGCACCGTATCACCTCGCCCTTCAAAGCCTAACTAGACGGGTATATCTAAAGATCGAATTTCACTGCTGTTCTTCTGCTAACTACTGATTCTTTAGCTCAGGCAGAGCAGCTCCAGCCAGATTCAAACGTGCACAGACTGACTCTGCACAGAAAACCAATGACAGGATGCAGAAACAAAAAGGAAACTTGGTAAGAATGACTCTCAAAAGAGGGCTGGCATTGGGCAACAAGATGTAGGGAGCTGCAAGAAAGATTATGTCAGCCCTTGAAAAATGGAAGACTATGGCCCCTTTAAGAGCCACAGCCACAACTAGAAGGATGCAAGGGTGAGCCCTTCTTAAAGACCTCAAAACAGAGTATGTATGGAGGAAGTGCCACAACAGGGATTTAAGAAAATGGAACAATAAGGGCTGAGGATGCTAATGTGTCCTGCGATGCCTACACAATAGGCAACTGACCAGAAATTTCCAAAACACAAGACCTATCTGTACATGAAGATCACAATGCAAGAAAAGCAGTGCCCGATCAGCACCTTACTAAGAACAGACATCCAAGAGTCTAGAGATGACACGTGGACCAAATGCAAAGATGACATCAAGACCTGCAGAAGATTTAAGACACAGCAGAGTCTACACAGTCTAAACAACAAGACAGATATAGGCTGGAACTGCCCTGCCTGGTACACGCTAGCTTGGGGCTGAAAATTAAACCCCTCTCCAAACGTGTAACAAGGTGCACTCTTCCTGCACAACCCTCTACCCTAGGCTAAATCCCTTCCCTGCCATTCTCAACATTCTGCCCTCTTCCCGGACCAAAACCACAGCCCCCTTAACTTTCTGAGGACCGAGGGCCTGAAGATATCCTTGGCAGAAAAAACACAAACTGCATCAACTAACTGGAAAAATCCTGCACTCTCACATTGTCGTGGACTATAATCTGAAAAAAAAAAAACAAAAAAAAAAACATACAGAAAACACAGTGCCAAGTCATCACACTGCTCACTGCCAACATCTTGTACTACACCCACTGCAAAACTGCCAAGGCATTCTGCTCACCTATTTGATGCCAACTCAAACATTGGATGTTGCAGTCATCATCACCTGGGGCACTTCAGGTAGACAGACAGAAAATTTACTATTGTGCTTCTGAGAAATCAGTCCCGTGCTCCATCTCTCTGCTCCCCTGTTCACCTCAACTGCTCTTTGCATTCTAAAAGCGGACCACACAGCATCTACAAAACCAAAAGCCAATGCTCAATGGAGTTGCTGCGTAGTACGGGGCTCCAACACACCTATTTGAACAACAACCTCCTCACCTCTCAGACCACACATCAGCAAGAAGCTTCACCCCTCTGAGGCTGCATTTGGCACCTGCCACAGAAAAAGCATGCTTTTGTACTACACTAAAGCACAGGCTGCCCCAAGCAACACCTATCTCCACTGCATTACCTTGACTGCTCAGATGCCCGGCTTGCCTCATCTTCTGTGGTTTTGTTTAGGCTTGAGCTCCACCTGGAATATACAAACAGCAAGGATGATTGTAACTTCATTGAACAAAACCAACACACTGTAACTGATCATACAGCCACGGTTACATTTCCCTACCAACACCACAGCCAACTCACCTCACTATGGCACACTAACTGCACACAACTCCATCCGTGCCCCTCGGCACACAGGTCAGCCCGCTACGTCTGAAAAACACAACAGCAAAGAAGTCACCCTGACGCTCAGCAACGCCCTAAGAATTCCAAGACTCTACTGCACATTACAGCCAAGCAAAGCTAGTCCACAACCAAACCCAAACATTAATTGCTGCTCCCTTGACATTCAAACCCCTTCGTTACCGCTCCACTGGCTGCTCCCATGGAGTTTTGGTCACCCCCTCTGTGGCTCCAGAGACAAGCAGAAACTACCCTCCTCACCCACCACACCTAGGGCTGCTAGATCTGCAAATAAGGGATGCCCCTAGACCGCAATGTCTAGGCACGTCAAAACGTTAAGCACACAATCGGGCCACTATACCCCTGCTGATGCTTATCGCCTCCTCTACACACCTGGCAGAGCAGCTCCAACCAGACACAAACACACACAGAACACCAATACACAAGACCGACGTCAGGAACCTGGAACAAAAGAAAAGTCGCGGCAACAAGGAGGACTCCTGGACCACGCATGCCAATGGGCAAGGCAATGGACAGGGCTCCAAGGAACAACTTTCGGTAGCCCTGGAAAAGCAAGAACCGTGCATGGTTCCAAAGAGATGGTGCCACAACTGGCAAGATGAACGGGCAAGAAGCCCCTTTTAAAGATCTAAAGATGCAGAGGATGGATGGAACAAGTCCCAGAACAGGGATCCAGGAAAACAGAAGACTAACTATCCCGGATGGCGAGGCAGGCTGTAAGGCTGCAGCAGAAGACGACTGACCAGATGCTTCCAGAACACAAGAGCGATCCACACTTTAGAAATGTGAAGAAAGAAAAGCAGTGCTCCGTTGACACTGCCTTGATCAGTACAAACATTTGGGACCCTAGACATGACGCCCAAGGCATGCCTGCGATGCCCTGAGCACAAAAGATGACATCAAGACCTGCAGAAAATTTCAGACATGGCACGGTGACTACACAAACTAGACAACAACAGATACAGGCTGGAACTGCCCTGCCCATACAGGGTTTGGGCTGAGAAGTAGACCCCTCTGCCTTCACCTGCCCAAAGAGGACTCCCTGCACAGCCTAGGCTACCTTCTAAACACCTCCCTGCTAGCCCCATCCCACCTCCCTCTTCCCAACTCCCGTCTCTCAACTTAGCTTTCAGAGGGCCACGAATGAAGCTGTCCTTGGCCAAAGCAGCTCAAATCACATCAGCTAACAGAAATAATCCTGCAGTCACTGGGTTCCTCTTCAGCATCTGCAAGAAAAATGAACAGAAAAACACAGTGCCAAAACACGAGACCAATCCAGGCTTTAGGAACACAATGCAAGAAAAGCAGTGCCCAGTCGACAGTGCATTGATGAGTACGAGCATTCAGGACCCTAGATATGGTGCTCGAGGCATGTCCGGCATGCCGTAAAGGATCCCTCATTACAACGGGATGTGGCCAAGACTGGGAGGATGTATGTGAAAGGATCACCTTTTAAATGACTAAAGGCACAAGATGCATGGAAGAAGTCTCAGGTCAACAGGGATCCTTGAAAACATATGACTAACGATTGTGGCCGCCAACACAGGCTGCGAGGCCATGGGAAAAGATGGCTGACTAGAAACTTGGAAAACACGAAGCCAATCCACGCTTAGGTTATGATGCAAGAAGAACAGTGCCTAATTGGTATTGTACCCATGAGTACAGGCATTCAAGACCCTCGAGATGCTGCTCAAGTCATATGCTGCATTCCTTTAAAGCAAAGGGGACATCAAGGCTTAAGAAATGTAAAAGAGAAACAGAATATAAAGCACACGGCACAGACAAGCTGGAACGGCCCTGCCTGGAACATGCTAGCTTTGGGCTGAGAAGTAACACCCTCCAGCTCTCCCTGCCCAAAGGGGACACTTCCCGCACAGCCCTCTCCCCTAGGCTACTTTTAAAACTCCTCCCTGCCATCCCCAGCCTTCTCCCCTCTGTCATACCCCACCCCTGCCCCCGTCCCTCAACTTAGCTTTCAGACCACCAGGAGGCTTCCTCAGCAGAAAAAAAACTCCAAGAGCATCAGCTTCCTGGAATGATCCTACAGTTGCCAGGATCCACTTTGCAATCTACAAGAAAACTAAAATAGCCCCAACAGCCAGCATTGCACTGATCAATGTCAGCACCTTACATGACAACTTGTTCTGCCTAACTGCCATGTCCTTCCACTCACTTGCTCCACAGCAGTTCTTCTGTCAGATGCTGCAGCTGTTATCACTCAGGGTAATTAAATTAAGAGAATTACTCACACCTGTGAGAAGTCTGCCCCATGCTCCTTCTCCCTACTACCCAGCTCATCTCAAATGCTCTTCCCATTCCCAAGGTGGCCCACACAGTGCCTGCCAAACCAAAAGTAAATACTATGTTGCCAAAGAACACTTTGCTCTTCTAGACATACTCAACTTCCTCCTCACCAACAGCCCCACAATGATGAGAATAAGCCTGACTACCTCACCAGCACCCCAAAATTCTCTGCTATCTGCTTACCTCTCCTCCTCACCACTTAAGTTGTAGGACCAGTAGTGGTGATACCCAGGACAAAAGAAAGATGAGCCACGGAAATCCACATTTTAGGAAGTAACCAAACTTTAGTCGTAGGAGTGAACAAGAAGAACTTGAAAAAAATATTCTTATCAAAACCCAGTAAAGATTATTAACACAGAAGACCTAAAAACACAGGACACTCACCACACAGCAATGGAGACTGGAATTACAGAGGCAGTCAGCCAATGAAAAACTCGCAACAGTGGGATTGACTACTCTAAGACCTAAATTGGAAACTCAATGACCGTAAAAAAACACAATGGATTAACAGGGACAAGGTAACAACCGCTGTAAGCAATAATAGAGCAAACCTCACTGGTAAGTTCAGGAAAAATCTAAAACTCTACTAAATAAGGGAGGCTTGTGTGCCCACAGACCAGATGAAGAAGAGTTGCTCAGCTGCTAACTGTTACGAGCCAAAACAATATCCAATCTCTTCCCTGAGAAATTAAAGGGAAACAAGCGGCAGAACCCTGCACTGTAGATAGGCAGAGAGTCCACACCTTTAAGTAGCAAGGTCTCTGATATTCATAGGATCACCAGGTTGGAAAAGACCCATTGGATCATTGAGTCCAAACATTCCTATCAATCACTAAACAATGCCCCTCACCATCTCATCCACCCATCCTTTAAACACCTCCAGGGAAGGTGACTCTACCACCTCCTTGGGCAGCCTTTGCCCATCCCCAATAACCCTTTCAGTGAAATATTTTTTCCTGATGTACAGCCTGAAGCTTCCTTGGCAGAGCTTGAGGCTATTCCCTCTTGTCCTATCCCCTGTCCCTTGGGAGAGGTGACCAGCTCCCTCCTCTCCACAACCTCCTTTCAGGTAGCTGCAGAGAGCAATGAGGTCTCCCCTCAGCCTCTTCTTCTCCAGGCTAAACACCCCCAGCTCTCTCAGCCACGCCTCATAAGGCTTGTTCACCAGCCCCCTCACCAGCTACATTACTCTTCTCTGGACATTCAGATGGATGGAGACAGGATGCATGCAAAGAAGTTAGTTGAGGAACACAATAAGTAAAAGGTATAAGGGAGCAGAGATCTCCAAGCCCTAGAGATTACATTTCTTAGGATAACTAATAATTTTCAACTTGTGTCTCAACCTCATCATTACCTCATTGGCTACAGAGAGACTAGAACAACAGACACCTGAATGGCACTAGCATCTGACCACCAAACTGACCCAAGAAAGACTGACGAACCCATCTCCCTTTCCCCAAACCATTAAAGCCCTTTTCTACCCCTGAAGTATCAGAGAAGGAACCTGGCTCCTTCTTAACAGCACCTGCCCTATATTTTAACCCCCCTGACCCTTCTGTGTTGCTATTCCCTGGGAGCTGTGCTCCTGAGCCCTTCCCAGGGCTCCCCTGGCCCCTTCTATCTTCCACCAACCCACAGACTCTACTTCCTACCCTAGGCCAACAAACTTCATTCCTGATTATTATCACCCACGAGGTGCCCATTACAAACTGCAGAGCCCCTAGGACCAATACATCATGCCACACAGAATGAGGAACAACAACAAATCATCCCATAACCAAAAACTCGAGGCAAAGCACCCAGAAAAAAATACAAAGAAGGATACCAAAAACATCTTGCCCCCTCCAACACCCAATCAAAAATTACTGACAAAAAAGCCCCATAGTTACACCTGTATGTGCTGCTTCGCCTGGACTCTTCCAAAGCTCATACCTCCAACAGACGCCTCTGCTTCTTTAGAAGAACAAAAAGAAAAAAAAAAACTAAAAAAGCCAAAAACCACCACTTACCCAACTAGCTTAATCTGCCTAAAAGCTACAATGAATGGAAACAGCAGCAAAACTCTAATCTCAAGGATAAACCACAACCTAAATGACCTCCAGAGGCAAGGCCTGTGGCTTATATACCCCCTGGGCCTTCCCGCCCACCACCTGTGACTGGGGTGTGGTGAAGCCCTCACAGGTATAAATAGTGCCTGAGGAGCAGCTGTGTTTTATTAACTCTGCCTTGCATTCTCAGCTAGAACAACACTACTACATGTCTGAAAGTATCCTTACAAGAAATAACAGTATGCGTGCTGTCACTGCAACATTGCTAGTTGTGACAGTGATGGGACTAGGTAACAAACATTTTAGAGCTGGACTTTTTGGTTCCTTTCATTTATCGTGCTGCTACAATTCCTGTTCCCAGGTATCCCTATACCCCTACTCTTTAATTTTTCTGTGCTCTTTTCTCTCTTTTTTTTTCCCCCTTAGTCTTCAGTATCTGTTCTCTGCCTATACTATTTTTTTCCTTTTCCATCTTTATCCCAATCTGCGTTCCTCATTCTGTTCCCCCACAATTTCACTGGCTTGATCCTTGTAGCTTGTTCTTTCTCTGCACCTGCAAATGCCTTGCTTTTCTTTCTCTTTCTTTCTTTCTCTATTCCTTTGTATTGCTTACTGTTGCTGTTCCAGCTTTTCCATTCACTCTGACTCTTGACACTCCCCTTTACTTCTCTTGCTGTTTCTGAATTTTTGTGCTAGTCCCTGCTCTTTTTTATAATCCTCTGTCTGTAGGGCTCCTAGTTCCTCTCAAACAAGTCAGCTCTTTTTTATGTACACACATGGCCTTATAAGAAATGGCTCAGAAACCTGGGGTTGTTTAACCTGGAGAAGTGGAGGCTGAGGGGAGACCTCATTGCTCTCTACAACTACAAGGTCTACAAAGAAGGTCGAACAAGGGAAATGAAGGGCAAAGAAGGTGGGAGAAGGGCAAAGAAGGTGGGAGAAGGGCAAAGAAGGTGGGAGAAGGGCAAAGAAGGTGGGAGAAGGGCAAAGAAGGTGGGAGAAGGGCAAAGAAGGTGGGAGAAGGGCAAAGAAGGTGGGAGAAGGGCAAAGAAGGTGGGAGAAGGTTGGAGAAGTTCAAAGAAGTTTGAAGAATATCGGAGAAGGTCAGAGAAGTTAAGAGTAGGTCAGAGAAGGTCGGATTAGGTCAGAGAAGGTCAGAAAATGTCAAAGAAGGTTGGAGAAGTTCAAAGAAGGTCAGAAAAGGTCAAAGGTGGTTGGAGAATTTCAAAGAAGTTCGTAGAATTTCAGAGAAGGTCAAAGAAGGTCAGAGAATTTCGGAGAAGGTCAAAGAAGCTCAGAGAAGGTCAAAGAAGGTTGGAGAAAGATAAAGAAGGTTGGAGAAGATTGGAGAAGGTCGAAGAAGGTAAAAGATGGTCGGAGAAGTTCAAAGAAATTTGAAGAAGGTTGGAGAATTTCGGAGAAGTTAGGAGAAGGTCAGATAAGGTCAAAAAAGCATGGAGAAGGTCGGAGAAAGTAAAAGAAGCTTGGAGAAGGTCGCAGAAGGTCAAAGAAGCTTGGAGAAGGCCTAAGAAGGTTGGAGAAAGATAAAGACAGTTGGAGAAGTTCAGAGAAGGTCGGAGAAGGTCAGAGTACTTCAGAGAAGTTCAAAGGTGGTCGGAGAAGGTCAAAGAGGGTCGGAGAAAGATAAAGAAGCTCAGAAAAGGTCGGAGAAGCTTGGAGAAGGTCAAAGAAGGTTGGAGAAAGATAAAGACGGTTGGAGAAAATGGGAGAAGGTCGGAAAATGTCAAAGAAGGTCGGAAAGGTCAGACAAGGTCGGAGAAGGTGGGAGAACGTCGGAGAAGGTCAGATAAGTTAAAAGAAGGTCGGAGAAGGTCAGAGAAGGTCAGAGAGGATCGGAGAAGGTCAGAGAAGATCAGAGAGGATCGGAGAAGGTCAAAGAAGGTCAGAGAGGGTCAAAGAAGGTCAGAGAGGGTCAAAGAAGGTCAGAGAGGGTCAAAGAAGTTTGGAGAAGGTCGGAGAAGGTCGCAGAAGGACAAAGGATTAGGAGAAGTTTGGGGAAGGTCAAAGAAGCCAGGAGAAAGTCAAAGAAAGTTGGAGAAGTATAAAGAGGGTCAGAGAAGATCAGAGAAGTTCAGAGAAGGTCAAAGATGGTTGGGGAAGTCAGAGCGTGTCTACAGCGACCTCATTGTCGTTTAGAAAGTCTGTGTCGCCTGTGTCTACAGCAAACTCATTGTCGTTTAGAAAGTTTGTGTTGCCTGTGTCTATAGCGACCTCACTGTCGTTTGGGTCGTCTGTGTCTATAGTGACCTCACTGACATTTAAAAAGTCTGTGTCATCTGTGTCTATAGTGACCTCATTGATGTTTAGAAAGTCTGTGTCGTCATTAAATTTAGTGACCTCATTGAGGTTTAGAAAGTCTGTGTCATCTGTGTCTATAGCGACCTCTTTGAGGTTTAGAAAGTCTGTGTTGTCTGTGTCTACGGCGACCTCATTGAGCAATTCGGAGAAGGTGGGAGAAGGTGGGAGAAGGTGGGAGAAGGTGGGAGAAGGTGGGAGAAGGTGGGAGAAGGTGGGAGAAGGTGGGAGAAGGTGGGAGAAGGTGGGAGAAGGTCAAGGAAGGTGGGAGAAGGTCAAGGAAGGTGGGAGAAGGTGGGAGAAGGTGGGAGAAGGTCAAGGAAGGTGGGAGAAGGTCAAGGAAGGTGGGAGAAGGTCAAGGAAGGTGGGAGAAGGTCAAGGAAGGTGGGAGAAGGTGGAAGAAGGTCAAGGAAGGTGGGAGAAGGTGGGAGAAGGTCAAGGAAGGTGGGAGAAGGTGGGAGAAGGTCAAGGAAGGTCAAGGAAGGTGGGAGAAGGTCAAGGAAGGTGGGAGAAGGTGGGAGAAGGTCAAGGAAGGTGGGAGAAGGTCAAGGAAGGTGGGAGAAGGTCAAGGAAGGTGGGAGAAGGTGGGAGAAGGTCAAGGAAGGTGGGAGAAGGTGGGAGAAGGTCAAGGAAGGTGGGAGAAGGTGGGAGAAGGTCAAGGAAGGTGGGAGAAGGTCGGAGAAGGTCAAGGAAGGTCGGAGAAGGTCAAGGAAGGTCGGAGAAGGTCAAGGAAGGTCGGAGAAGGTCAAGGAAGGTCGGAGAAGGTCAGAAAAGATCAAAGAGGTTCAGAGAAGGTCAAAGAAGCTTGGAGAAAATCAAAGAAGTTCTAAGAAGGTCAGAGAAGGAAGGTGATATTTGGAGAAAGTCAAAGAATATCGGAAAAGGTCAGAGAAGTTTGGAGAAGGTCAAAGAACATCAGAGAAGATCTGAGAAGGTCAAAGAAGTTGGAGAAGTTCAGAGAAGGTCGGAGAAGCCAAATGAAGTCCAGAGAAGGTAGTAGAATTCAGAGAAGTTCGAAATAGATCAGATAAGTTTGGAGAAGTTTGGAGAAAGTCAAAGAAGGTGGGAGAAGGGCAAAGACTGGTGGAGAAAGGAGGAGACTATCAGAAAAGGGCAAAGACGGGCGGAGAAGGGCAAAGACGGGTGGAGAAGGGCAAAGACGGGCAGAGAAGTGTGGAGAATATACGAGAAGTGCAAAGATGGGCGGAGAAGGGCAATAATGGGCGGAGAAGGGTAACCATGGGCAGAGAAGGTCAAAAACAGGTGGAGGAGGGTGGAGAATATTGGAGAAGTTCAAAGAAGGGCAAAGACGAGCAGAGAAGGGCAAAGACGGGCGGAGAGGGACGGAGAATATTGGAGAAGTTCAAAGAAGGGCAAAGATGGGAGGAGAAGGACAAAGACGGGCTGAGAAGAGCAAAGATGGTAGGAGAAAGACGGAGAATATTGGAGAAGGGCAAAGATGGGCGGAGAAGGGCAAAGGGGCAGAGAAGGGCCGAGATTATCGGAGAATTTCAAGGGAGGCAAAGAGGAGTGGAGAAGGGCAAAGAGGGGCGAAGAAGGGCAAAGATAAGCGGAGAAGGGCAGAGAATATCAGAGAAGTGCAAAGATGGGAAAAGACGTACAGAGAAGGGATAAGACGTGCAGAGAAGGGTGGAAAATAATGGAGAAATGCAAAGATGGGCAAAGAGTTTAGGAGAAGGGCAAAGACGGGCAGAGAAGTGTATACAATATTGGAGAAGTTCAAAGAAAAGCAGAGACGGGCGTAGAAGGGCAGAGACGGGCGTAGAAGGGCAGAGACGGGCGTAGAAGGGCAGAGACGGGCGTAGAAGGGCGAAGACGGGCGTAGAAGGGCGAAGACGGGCGGAGAAGGGCGAAGACGGGCGGAGAAGGGCGAAGACGGGCGGAGAATATCGGAGAAGTGCAAAGAAAGACAAGGACGGGTGGAGAAGGCCTAAGACGGGCAGAGAAGGGCAAAGAAGTGTAGAGAAAGGCAAAGTTGGGCAGAGAAGTTAAGAAAAGCGCAAAGAAGGGCAAAGACAGGTGGAGAAGGGAGGAGAACATCGGACAAGTGCAAAGAAGGGCAAGGACGGGCGGAGAAGGGCAAAGACGGGCGGAGAAGGGCAAAGACGGGCGGATAATATCGGAGAAGTGCAAAGCAGTGCAAAGATGGGAGGAAAAGGGGAAAGGAGGGCTGAGAAGGGCAAAGATGGGAGGAGAAGGACGGAGAATATCGAAGAAAGGCAAAGAGAGGAGGAGAAGGGCAAGGACGGGCAGAGAAGGGCAAAGACGGGCGGAGAAGGGCGGAGATTATTGGAAAAGTTCAAAAGAAGCAAAGAGGGGCGGAGAAGGGCAAAGAGGGGCGGAGAAGGGCAAAGAGGGTCAGATAAGTTAAAAGAAAGTCAGAGAAGGTCAGAGAAGGTCAAATAAGTACGGAGTAGGTCGGAGAAGGTCAGAGAAGTTCAAAGAATGTTGGAGAAGTTCGGAGAAGGACAGAGATGCTCAAAGAAATTCAGAGAATTTCAAAAGTTGTTGAAGAAGTTTGGAGAAGGTCGGAGAAGATCAAGGAAGGTCAGAGAATTTCAAAGGCATTCGGAGAAGGTCAGAGGAAATCATAGAAGGTTGGAGAATGTCAAAAAATTTTGGAGAAGGTCAAAGAAGTTCGGAGGAAGTCCAAGAAGGTCAGAGAATTTTGGAGAAGTTCGGAGAAGGTCAAAGAAGGTCTGACAAGGTCAAAGAAGGTCAGAGAAGATGAAAGAAATTCGAAGAAAGCGGTAGGAAGTCAAAGAAGTTCAGAGAATATCAAAGAAGGTCGGAGAAGGTCGGAGAAATTTGTAGAAGGTCAAAGAACATCGGAAAAGGTCAGAGAAGTTTGGAGAAGGTCAAAGAATATCAGAGAAGATCCGAGAAGGTCAAAGAATGTCAGAGAAGGTAAAAGAAGTTTGGAAAAGGTGAAAGAAGTTCAGAGCATGTCAAAAAAGTCGGAGAAGTTCGAAGAAGATCGGAGAAGTTCGTAGAAGGACGGAGAAGGTCGGAGAAGGCAAAGGAAGTTCAGAGAAGGCTGTAGAATTCAGAGAAGTTCAAAATAGATCAGATAATTTCAGAGAAGTTCAGAGAAAGTCAAAGAAGGTGGGAGCAGGGCAAAAACGGGAGGAGAAGGGCAAAGATTGGTGGAGAAAGGAGGAGAATATTGGAGAAGGGCACAGGGGTGCGGAGAAGGGCAAAGAGGTGCGGAGAAGAGCAAAGACGGGTGGAGAAGGGTGGAGAATATCAGAGAAGTGCAAAGATGTGCAAAGACGGGCAGAGAAAGGCAAAGACGGGCTGAGAAGTGTGGAAAACACTGGAGAAGGGCAAGGACAGGCGGAGAACAGCAAAAACGGGTGGAGAACGGCAAAGACGGGTGAAGAAATGAGGAGAATACTGGAGAAGGGCAAAGACGGGCGGAGAAGGGCAAAGACGGGCGGAGAAGGGCAAAGTAGGATGGAGGAGGGCAAATACAGGCAGAGAAGTTCAAAAGCGGGCGGAGAAGTGTGGAGAATATTGGAGAAGGGCAAAGATGGGCGGAGAAGGGCAATAACGGGCAGAGACGGGCAGAGAATATTTGAGAAGTGGAAAGATGGGCAAAGACGGGGGCAGAAGGGCGGAGACGGGCAAAGAGGGGCAGAGACGGGCAAAGACGGGCGGAGAAGTGCAGAGAATATTAGAGAAGAGCAAAGATGGGCAAAGAAAAGGGTAGAAGGGCAAAGATGGGCAAAGATTGGTGAGTAGGGCAAAGATGGACGGAGAAAGGCAAAGTCGGGTGGAGAACTGTGGAGAATATAGGAGAAGGGCAAAGAGGGGCGGAGAAGGGCAGAGAGGGGCGGAGAAGGGCAAAGAGGGGCGGAGAAGGGCAAAAAGAGGGGCGGAGAAGGGCAAAAGCGGGCGAAGAAGTCGGGAGAATATCGGAGAAGGGCAAAGATGGGCGGAGAAGGGTAATAACAGGCGGAGAAGGGCAGAGAATATTTGAGAATTGGAAAGAGGGGTAAAGACGGGTGAAAAAAACAAAGACTGGTGGACAAGGGTAAAGAAGGGCAGAGAAGTGCAAAGAAAGGTGGAGAAGGGTGGAGAATATCAGGGAAGTGGAAAGATGGGCAAAGACGGGCGGAGAAGGGCAAAGACGGGCGGAGAAGGGCAAAGACGGGCGGAGAAGGGCAAAGACGGGCGGAGAAGGGCAAAGACGGGTGGAGAAGGGAGGAGAATATCAGAGAAGTGCAAAGAACAGCAAAGACGGGTGGAGAAGGGCGGAGAATATCAGAGAAGTGCAAAGATGTGCAAAGACAGGCAGAGAAAGGCAAAGACGGGCTGAGAAGTGGGGAGAACACCGGAGAAGGGCAAGGAAAGGCGGAGAACAGCAAAAACGGGCGGAGAAGGGCAAAGACGGGTGAAGAAATGAGGAGAATACTGGAGAAGGGCAAAGGGGGGCGGAGAAGGGCAAAGACAGGTGAAGAAATGAGGAGAATACTGGAGAAGGGCAAAGGGGGGCGGAGAAGGGCAAAGACGGGTGAAGAAATGAGGAGAATACTGGAGAAGGGCAAAGACGGGTGAAGAAATGAGGAGAATACTGGAGAAGGGCAAAGGCGGGCGGAGAAGTGCAAAGGCGGGCGGAGAAGTGCAAAGGCGGGCGGAGAAGTGCAAAGGCGGGCGGAGAAGGGTGGATAATATCGGAGAAGGGCAAGGACGGGCAGAGAAGGGCAAAGACGGGCGGAGAAGGGAAAACATAAGGGGATTAGGGCAAAAACGGGCAGAGAAGGTTGGAGAATATCGGAGAAGTGCAAAGATGGGCAAAGATTGGCGGAGAAGGGCAAAGATGGGCAGAGAAGTTAAAAGAAAGTCAGAGAAGGTCAAATAAGTACGGAGTAGGTCGGAGAAGGTCAGAGAAGTTCAAAGAATGTTGGAGAAGGTCGGAGAAGGACAGAGATGCTCAAAGAAATTCAGAGAATTTCAAAAGTTGTTGAAGAAGTTCGGAGAAGGTCGGAGAAGATCAAGGAAGGTCAGAGAATTTCAAAGGCATTCGGAGAAGGTCAGAGGAGTTCATAGAAGTTTGGAGAATGTCAAAGAATTTTGGAGAAGGTCAAAGAAGTTCAGAGAAAGTCCAAGAAGGTCAGAGAAGTTCGGAGATGTTCGGAGAAGGTCAAAGAAGGTCTGACAAGGTCAAAGAAGGTCAGAGAAGATGAAAGAAATTCGAAGAAAGCGGTAGGAAGTCAAAGAAGTTCAGAGAATATCAAAGAAGGTCGGAGAAGGTCGGAGAAATTTGGAGAAGGTCAAAGAACATCGGAAAAGGTCAGAGAAGTTTGGAGAAGGTCAAAGAATATCAGAGAAGATCCGAGAAGGTCAATGAAAGTCAGAGAAGGTAAAAGAAGGTCGGAAAATGTCAAAGAAGTTCAGAGAAGGTCGGAGAAGCCAAAGGAAGTCCAGAGAAGGCTGTAGAATTCAGAGAAGTTCAAAATAGATCAGATAATTTCAGAGAAGTTCAGAGAAAGTCAAAGAAGGTGGGAGCAGGGCAAAAACGGGAGGAGAAGGGCAAAGATTGGTGGAGAAAGGAGGAGAATATTGGAGAAGGGCAAAGGGGTGCGGAGAAGGGCAAAGACGGGTGGAGAAGGGTGGAGAATATCAGAGAAGTGCAAAGATGTGCAAAGAATCACAGAATCACAGAATCACAGAATAACCAGGTTGGAAGAGACCCACCGGATCACCGAGTCCAACCGTTAAGACGAGCAGAGAAAGGCAAAGACGGGCTGAGAAGTGTGGAAAACACCGGAGAAGGGCAAGGACAGGCGGAGAACAGCAAAAACGGGTGGAGAACGGAAAAGACGGGTGAAGAAATGAGGAGAATACTGGAGAAGGGCAAAGACGGGCGGAGAAGGGCAAAGACGGGCGGAGAAGGGCAAAGACGGGCGGAGAAGGGCAAAGACGGGCGGAGAAGGGCAAAGGGGTGCGGAGAAGGGCGGAGAATAACAGAGAAGTGCAAAGATGTGCAAAGACAGGCAGAGAAAGGCAAAGACGGGCTGAGAAGTGTGCAGAACAACGGAGAAGGGCAAGGACAGGCGGAGAACAGGAAAAACGGGCGGAGAAGGGTAAGGACGGGTGAAGAAATGAGGAGAATACTGGAGAAGGGCAAAGGGGGGCGGAGAAGGGCAAAGACGGGTGAAGAAATGAGGAGAATACTGGAGAAGGGCAAAGGGGGGCGGAGAAGGGCAAAGACGGGTGAAGAAATGAGGAGAATACTGGAGAAGGGCAAAGGGGGGCGGAGAAGGTCAAAGACGGGCAAAGACGGTCGGAGATTGACAAAGACGGGCAGAGATTGGCAAAGACGGACGGAGAAGGGTGGAGAATATTTGAGAAGTGCAAAGATGAGCAAAGACAGGCGGAGAAGTGCAAAGACGGGCAGAGAAGTGCAAAGACGGGAGGAGAAGTGCAAAGACGGGAGGAGAAGGGAAAGACGGGCGGAGAAGGGCAGAGAATATTGGAGAAGGGTAAAGATGGGCAAAGAAAAGGGCAGAAGGGCAAAGACGGGCGAAAAAGTGTGGAGAGTATTGGAGAAGAGGAAAGATGGAAAAAGACGGGCGGAGAAGGGCAAAGAGGGGCGGAGAAGGGCAAAGATGGGCGGAGAAGGGCAAAGACGGGTGGAGAAGGGCAAAGACGGGTGGAGAAGTGCAGAGAATATTGGAGAAGGGCAAAGATGGGCAAAGAAAAGGGTAGAAGGGCAAAGACGGGCGAAGAAGTGTAGAGAGTATCGGAGAAGAGGAAGGATGGAAAAAGACGGGTGAGAAGGGCAAAGATGGATGAAGAAGGGCAAAGTCGGGCAAAAAAATGTGGAGAATATAGGAGAAGGGCAAAGACGCCTGGAGAAGGGCAAAGACGCCTGGAGAAGGGCAGAGAATATTACAGAAGAGCAAAGATAGCAAAGAAAAGGGTAGAAGAACAAAGACGGGCGGAGAACTGTGGAGAACATCGAAGAAGTGCAAAGAAGGGCAAGGACGGGCGGAGAAGGGCAAGGACGGGCAGAGAAGGGAAAAGACGGGTGGAGAAGGGTGGAGAATATTGGAGAAGTGCAAAGAAGGGCAAAGACGGGCGGAGAAGGGCAAAGACGGGCGGAGAAGGGCAAAGACGGGCGGAGAAGGGCAAAGACGGGCGGAGAAGGGTGGATAATATTGGAGAAGGGCAAGGACGGGCGGAGAAGGGCAAGGACGGGCGGAGAAGGGCAAGGACGGGCGGAGAAGGGCAAGGACGGGCGGAGAAGGGCAAGGATGGGCGGAGAAGGGCAAGGACGGGCGGAGAAGGGAAAACATAAGGGGATAAGGGCAAAAAAGTGCAGAGAAGGTTGAAGAATATCGGAGAAGTGCAAAGATGGGCAAAGATTGGCGGAGAAGGGCAAAGATTGGTGGAGAAGGGAGGAGAATATCAGAGAAGTGCAAAGAATGGCAAAGAGGGGCGGAGAAGGGCAAAGAGGGGCGGAGAAGGGCAAAGAGGGGCGGAGAAGGGCAAAGAGGGGCGGAGAAGGGCAAAGAGGGGCGGAGAAGGGCAAAGAGGGGCTGAGAAGGGCAAAGACGGGTGGAGAAGTGCAGAGAATATCGGAGAAGTGCAAAGATGTGCAAAGACAAGGGGAGAAGGGCAAAGGTGGGCGGAGAATAGCGGAAAAGATCAAAGAAGGGCAAAGACGGGCGGAGAAGGGCAAAGACGGGCGGAGAAGGGCAAAGACGGGCGGAGAAGGGCAAAGACGGGCGGAGAAGTGCAAAGACGCGGGGAGAAGGGCAAAGAAGGGGGAGAAGGGCAAAAACAGTGGGAGAAGGGCATAGACGGGCGGAGAAGGGCAAAGACGGTCAGAGAAGGGAAAACATGAGAGGAGAAGGGCAAAGACGTGTGGAGAAGGGTGGAGGAAATCGGAGAAGCGCAAAGATGGGAAAAGACGGGTGGAGAAGGGCAAAGTAGGATGGAGAAGGGCAAAGAAAGGCAGAGAAGGGCAAAAGCGGGCGGAGAAATGTGGAGAATATCGGAGAAGCACAAAGACGGGCGGAGAAGGGCAAAGACGGGTGGAGAAGGGTGTAGAATATCGGAGAAGTACAAAGATGGGCAAAGACGGGCGGAGAAGGGCAAAGACGGGCGGAGAAGGGCAAAGACGGGCGGACAATTCCAAGACGGTCGGACAAAGGCAAAGATGGTTGCACAAGTGATAAGTCGGACGGAGAACGGCTAAGAAGGGCTGACAAGTGCAAAGATAAGCGGAGAAGGGCAAAGACGGTCGGACAAGGGCAAAAACATGCGGACATGAACAAAGATGGGGGGAGAAGGGCAAAGACGAGCGGAGAAGTGCAAAGACGGGTGCAGAAGGGCAAAGATGGGCTCACAAATGAAAGACGGGCAGAAAAGGGCAAAGAAGTGAGGAGAGTGGCAAAGACGTGAGGAGAGTGGCAAAGACGTCCGGAGAGTGGCAAAGAAGGGCGGAGAAGGGGAAAGAAGGGCGGAGAAGGGGAAAGAAGGGCGGAGAAGGGCAAAGACGGGCGGAGAAGTAGAAAGACGGGCGGAGAAGGAGAAAGATGGGCGGAGAAGGGGAAAGACGGGCGGAGAAAAGCAAAGGCGGGCGGAAAAGGGCAAAGGCGGGCGGACAAGGGCAAGGACGGGCGGACAAGGGCAAGGACGGGCGGACAAGGGCAAGGACGGGCGGACAAGGGCAAAGAATGTCGGAGAGGGACAAAGACGGGCAGAGAAGGGGACAGACGGGCGGAGAAGTGCAAACAAGTGCGGAGAATGCAAAGACGGGCAGAGAAGTGCAAAGACGAGCAATGACGGCGGAGAAGAGCAAAGTCGGTCAGAGAAGGGCAAAGACGGGCGGAGAAGGGCAAAGACGGGCGGAGAAGGGCAAAGACGGGCGGAGAAGGGCAAAGACGGGCGGAGAAGGGCAAAGATGGACGGAGAAGGGCAAAGTCGGGCAAAAAAATGTGGAGAATATAGGAGAAGGGCAAAGACGCCTGGAGAAGGGCAAAGACGCCTGGAGAAGGGCAAAGACGCCTGGAGAAGGGCAGAGAATATTACGGAAGAGCAAAGAAAGCAAAGAAAAGGGTAGAAGAACAAAGACGGGCGGAGAACTGTGGAGAACATCGAAGAAGTGCAAAGAAGGGCAAGGACGGGCGGAGAAGGGCAAGGACGGGCAGAGAAGGGAAAAGACGGGCGGAGAAGGGTGGAGAATATTGGAGAAGTGCAAAGATGGGCAAAGACTGGCGGAGAAGGGCAAAGACGGGCGGAGAAGGGCAAAGACAGGCGGAGAAGGGTGGATAATATCGAAGAAGGGCAAGGACGGGCGGAGAAGGGCAAGGAAGGGCGGAGAAGGGAAAAAATAAGGGGATAAGGGTAAAAAAGTGCAGAGAAGGTTGAAGAATATCGGAGAAGTGCAAAGATGGGCAAAGATTGGCGGAGAAGGGAGGAGAATATCAGAGAAGTGCAAAGAATGGCAAAGAGGGGCGGAGAAGGGCAAAGAGGGGCGGAGAAGGGCAAAGAGGGGCGGAGAAGGGCAAAGAGGGGCGGAGAAGGGCAAAGAGGGGCGGAGAAGGGCAGAGAATATCGGAGAAGTGCAAAGATGTGCAAAGACAAGGGGAGAAGGGCAAAGGTGGGCGGAGAATAGCGGAAAAGATCAAAGAAGGGCAAAGACGGGCGGAGAAGGGCAAAGACGGGCGGAGAAGGGTAAAGACGGGCGGAGAAGGGTAATAACGGGCGGAGAAGGGCAGAGAATATTTGAGAAGTGGAAAGAAGGGTAAAGACGGGTGGAAAATAAAAAGACGGGCGGAGAAGGGCAAAGACGGGCGGAGAAGGGCAAAGACGGGGGAGAAGGGCAAAAACAGTGGGAGAAGGGCATAGACGGGCGGAGAAGGGCAAAGACGGTCAGAGAAGGGAAAACATGAGAGGAGAAGGGCAAAGACGTGTGGAGAAGGGTGGAGGAAATCGGAATAGCGCAAAGATGGGAAAAGACGGGTGGAGAAGGGCAAAGTAGGATGGAGAAGGGCAAAGAAAGGCAGAGAAGGGCAAAAGCGGGCGGAGAAATGTGGAGAATATCGGAGAAGCGCAAAGACGGGCGGAGAAGGGCAAAGACGGGTGGAGAAGGGTGTAGAATATCGGAGAAGTACAAAGATGGGCCAAGACGGGCGGAGAAGGGCAAAGACGGGCGGAGAAGGGAAAACATGAGAGGAGAAGGGCAAAGACGTGTGGAGAAGGGTGGAGGAAATCGGAATAGCGCAAAGATGGGAAAAGACGGGTGGAGAAGGGCAAAGTAGGATGGAGAAGGGCAAAGAAAGGCAGAGAAGGGCAAAAGCGGGCGGAGAAATGTGGAGAATATCGGAGAAGCGCAAAGACGGGCGGAGAAGGGCAAAGACGGGTGGAGAAGGGTGTAGAATATCGGAGAAGTACAAAGATGGGCCAAGACGGGCGGAGAAGGGCAAAGACGGGCGGAGAAGGGCAAAGACGGGCGGAGAAGGGCAAAGACGGGCGGAGAAGGGCAAAGACGGGCGGACAATTCCAAGACGGTCGGACAAAGGCAAAGATGGTTACACAAGTGATAAGTCGGACGGAGAACGGCTAAGAAGGGCTGACAAGTGCAAAGATAAGCGGAGAAGGGCAAAGACGGTCGGACAAGGGCAAAAACATGCGGACATGAACAAAGATGGGGGGAGAAGGGCAAAGACGAGCGGAGAAGTGCAAAGACGGGTGCAGAAGGGCAAAGATGGGCTCACAAATGAAAGACGGGCAGAAAAGGGCAAAGAAGTGAGGAGAGTGGCAAGGACGTGAGGAGAGTGGCAAAGACGTCCGGAGAGTGGCAAAGACGTCCGGAGAGTGGCAAAGACGGGCGGAGAAGGGGAAAGACGGGCGGAGAAGGGGAAAGACGGGCGGAGAAGGGGAAAGACGGGCGGAGAAGGAGAAAGACGGGCGGAGAAGGAGAAAGACGGGCGGAGAAAAGCACAGGCGGGCGGACAAGGGCAAAGACGGGCGGACAAGGGCAAAGACGGGCGGACAAGGGCAAAGACGGGCGGAGAAGGGCAAGGACGGGCGGACAAGGGCAAAGAATGTCGGAGAGGGACAAAGACGGGCAGAGAAGGGGACAGACGGGCGGAGAAGTGCAAACAAGTGCGGAGAATGCAAAGACGGGCAGAGAAGTGCAAAGACGAGCAATGACGGCGGAGAAGCACAAAGTCGGTCGGAGAAGGGCAAAGAGGGGCAGAGAAGGGCAGAGAAGGGCAAAGAGGGGCGGAGAAGGGCAAAGAGGGGCGGAGAAGGGCAAAGAGGGGCCGAGAAGGGCAAAGTGGGGCCGAGAAGGGCAAAGTGGGGCGGAGAAGGGCAAAGTGGGGCGGAGAAGGGCAAAGTGGGGCGGAGAAGGGCAAAGTGGGGCGGAGTAGGGCAAAGATGGGCAGAGAAGTTAAGAAAAGGGCAAAGAAGGGAAAAGACGGGTGGAGAAGGGCAAAGACGGGCGGAGAAGGGCAAAGAGGGGCGGATCATATCAGAGAAGTGCAAAGCAGTGCAAAGATGGGATGAAAAGGGGAAAGGCGGGCTGAGAAGGGCAAAAATGGGAGGAGAAGGATGGAGAATATCGAAAAAGGGCAAAGAGAGGAGGAGAAGGACAAGGACGGGCGGAGAAGGGCAAAGAGGTGTGGAGAAGGGCAAAGACGGGCGGAGAAGGGCAAAGCCGGGCGGAGAAGGGCAAAGACGGGCGGAGAAGAGAGGGGAATATCGGAGAAGTGCAAAGATGAACAAAGATGGGCGGAGAAGGGCAAAGACGGGCGGAGAAGGGCAAAGACGCGGGGAGAAGGGCAAAGAAGGGGGAGAAGGGCAAAAACAGTGGGAGAAGGGCAAAGATGGGCGGAGAAGGGCAAAGATGGGCAGAGAAGGGAAGACATGAGGGGAGAAGGGCAAAGACGGGTGGAGAAGGGTGGAGGAAATCGGAGAAGCGCAAAGATGGGAAAAGATGGGCGGAGAAGGGCAAAGATGGGCGGAGAAGGGCAAAGATGGGCGGAGAAGGGCAAAGACGGGCGGAGAAAGGCAAAGACGGGCTGAGAAGTGTGGAGAACAACGGAAAAGGGCAAGGACAGGCGGAGAACAGCAAAAACGGGCGGAGAAGGGTAAGGACGGGTGAACAAATGAGGAGAATACTGGAGAAGGGCAAAGGGGGGCGGAGAAGGGCAAAGACGGGCAAAGATGGTCGGAGATTGACAAAGACGGGCAGAGATTGGCAAAGACGGGCGGAGAAGGGTGGAGAATATTTGAGAAGTGCAAAGATGAGCAAAGACGGGCAGAGAAGTGCAAAGACGGGCGGAGAAGTGCAAAGACGGGCGGAGAAGGGAAAGACGGGCGGAGAAGGGCAGAGAATATTGGAGAAGGGCAAAGATGGGCAAAGAAAAGTGTAGAAGGGCAAAGACGGGCGAAGAAGTGTGGAGAGTATTGGAGAAGAGGAAAGATGGAATAAGACGGGTGAGAAGGGCAAAGACGGGCGGAGAAGGGCAAAGACGGGCGGAGAAGGGTGTATAATATCGGAGAAGGGCAAGGACGGGCGGAGAAGGGCAAGGACGGGCGGAGAAGGGAAAACATAAGGGGAGAAGAGCAAAAAAGTGCAGAGAAGGTTGAAGAATATCGGAGAAGTGCAAAGATGGGCAAAGATTGGCGGAGAAGGGCAAAGATGGGCGGAGAAGGGAGGAGAATATCAGAGAAGTGCAAAGAATGGCAAAGACGGGCGGAGAAGGGTAAAGACGGGGGAGAAGGGCAAAGAGGGGCGGAGAAGGGCAAAGAGGGGCGGAGAAGGGCAAAGAGGGGCGGAGAAGGGCAAAGAGGGGCGGAGAAGGGCAGAGAATATCGGAGAAGTGCAAAGATGTGCAAAGACAAGGGGAGAAGGGCAAAGGTGGGCGGAGAATAGCAGAAAAGATCAAAGAAGGGCAAAGACGGGCGGAGAAGGGTAAAGACGGGTGGAGAAGTGTAATAACGGGCGGAGAAGGGCAGAGAATATTTGAGAAGTGGAAAGAAGGGTAAAAATGGGTGGAAAAAAAAAAGACGGGTGGAGAAGGGCAAAGACGGGCGGAGAAGGGCAAAGACGGGCGGAGAAGGGCAAAGACGGGCGGAGAAGGGCAAAGACGGGCGGAGAAGGGCAAAGACGGGCGGAGAAGGGCAAAGACGCGGGAAGAAGGGGGAGAAGGGCAAAAACAGTGGGAGAAGGGCATAGACGGGTGGAGAAGGGCAAAGACGGGAAGAGAAGGGAAAACATGAGGGGAGAAGGGCAAAGACAGGTGGAGAAGGGTGGAGGAAATCGGAGAAGCGCAAAGATGGGAAAAGACGGGTGGAGAAGGGCAAAGTAGGATGGAGAAGAGCAAAGAAAGGCAGAGAAGGTCAAAAGCGGGCGGAGAAATGTGGAGAATATCGGAGAAGTGCAAAGACGGGCGGAGAAGGGCAAAGACGGGCGGAGAAGGGCAAAGACGGGCGGAGAAGGGCAAAGAAAGGCGGACAATTCCAAGACGGTCGGACAAAGGCAAAGATGGTTGCACAAGTGATAAGACGGACGGACAACGGCTAAGAAGGGCTGACAAGTGCAAAGATAAGCGGAGAAGGGCAAAGACGGTCGGACAAGGGCAAAAACATGCGGACAAGAACAAAGATAGGGGGAGAAGGGCAAAGACGAGCGGAGAAGTGCAAAGACGGGTGCAGAAGGGCAAAGATGGGCTCACAAATGAAAGACGGGCAGAAAAGGGCAAAGAAGTGCAGAGAGTGGCAAAGAAGGGCGGATAGTGGCAAGGAAGTGAGGAGAGTGGCAAAGACGTCCAGAGAGTATCAAAGAAGGTCGGAGAAGGGGAAAGACGGGCGGAGAAGGGGAAAGACGGGCGGAGAAGGGGAAAGACGGGCGGAGAAGGGGAAAGACGGGCGGAGAAGGGGAAAGACGGGCGGAGAAGGGGAAAGACGGGCGGAGAAGGGCAAAGATGAGCGGAGAAGGGCAAAGACGGGCGGAGAAGGGCAAAGACGGGCGGAGAAGGGTAAGGACGGGCGGAGAAGGGTAAGGACGGGCGGACAAGGGCAAGGACGGGCGGACAAGGGCAAAGACGGGCGGACAAGGGCAAAGAATGTCGGAGAGGGACAAAGACGGGCAGAGAAGGGCACAGACGGGCGGAGAAGTGCAAACAAGTGCGGAGAATGCAAAGACGGGCAGAGAAGTGCAAAGACGAGCAATGACGGTGGAGAAGCACAAAGTCAGTCAGAGAAGAGCGAAGACATGCGGAGAAGGGCAAAGACAGCCGGAGAAGGACAAACAAGTGCGGAGAATGCAAGGACGGGCAGAGAAGTGCAAAGACGTGCCAAGAAGAGCAAAGACAGGCACAGAAGGGCAAAGACGGGCTCACAAGTGCAAAGACGGGGGGAGAAGGACAAAGACGGGAGGAGAATGGCAAAGACGGGCGGAGAAGTGCAAAGACGGGAGGAGAAGTGCTGAGAACAACGGAGAAGTGCAAAGACGGGCGAAGAAGGATGGAGAAAACCGAAGATTGGCACAAACAGACGGAGAAGGGCAAACATGGGCGGAGAAGGCAAATACGGGCAGACGAGGGAAAAGATGGGCAAAGGAAGGAAAAGACATGAGCTAGGAGGGCAAAGATGGGCGGACGAGGGCAAAGACTGGCAGAGAATGGCAAAGACGGGCGGAGAATGGCAAAGACGGGCGGAGAATGGCAAAGACGGGCGGAGAATGGCAAAGACGGGCAGAGAAGGGCAAAGACGGGCAGAGAAAGGCAAAGACGGGCAGAGAAAGGAAAGACGGGCAGAGAAAGGCAAAGACGGGCAGAGAAAGGCAAAGACGGGCAGAGAAAGGCAAAGACGGGCAGAGAAAGGCAAAGACAGACGAAGAAGGGCCAAGAGGGGTGGAGAGGGGCAAAGACGGGCAAAAAAGCGCAAAGACAGTCGGAGAAGGGCAAAGATGGGCGGAGAGGAGTAAAGACAGGCGGACAATTGCAAAGGAAGGCGGACAAAGGCAAAGACGGGTGCACAAGTGCAAACATGGGCGGAGAAGGGCAAAGACGGACGGAGAAGGGCAAAAAGATGTGGACAAGAACAAAGACGGCAGTAGAAGGGCAAAGACAGACAGAGAAGGGCAAAGACGGGTGGACAAGAACAAAGACGGGGGAAGAAGTGCAAAGACGGACTGAGAAGGGCAAAGACGGACAGAGAAGGGCAAGGACAGTCAGAGAAATCCCGAGAATACCGGAGAAGGGCAAAGTCTGGTGGAGAAGAGCAAAGACGGGAGGAGAAGGGCAAGGACGGGCGGAGAAGGGAAAAGACGGCAGAGAAGGGCAAAGACGGGCGGAGAAGGGCAAAGACGGGCGGAGAATGGCAAAAACAGGGGGAGAAGGGCAAAAAAGGGATGGAGAAGGGCAAAGAGGGGCGGAGAAGTGTGGAGAATATCGGAGAAGAGCAAAGATGGGAAAAAAGACAGTCAGAAGCGCAAAGACTGGAGGAGAAACTCTAAGTCAGGCGAAGAAGAGCATTGACGTACGGAAAAGGGTAAAGATGGGCAGAGAAGGGCAAAGACGAGCGGAGAAGGGCTAAAACGGGCAGAGAAGTGTGGTGAATAACGGAGAAGGGCAAAGACGGGCGGAGAAGGGCAAAGACGGGCGGAGAAGGGCAAAGACGGGCGGAGAAGGGCAAAGAAAGGCGGACAATTGCCAAGACGGTCGGACAAAGGCAAAGACGGTTGCACAAGTGATAAGACGGACGGACAACGGCTAAGAAGGGCTGACAAGTGCAAAGATAGGCGGAGAAGGGCAAAGACGGTCGGACAAGGGCAAAAACATGCGGACATGAACAAAGATGGGGGGAGAAGGGCAAAGACGAGCGGAAAAGTGCAAAGACGGGTGCAGAAGGGCAAAGATGGGCTCACAAATGAAAGACGGGCGGAAAAGGGCAAAGAAGTGCAGAGAGTGGCAAAGAAGGGAGGATAGTGGCAAGGAAGTGAGGAGAGTGGCAAAGACGGGCGGACAAGGGCAAAGGCGGGCGGACAAGGGCAAAGGCGGGCGGACAAGGGCAAAGGCGGGCGGACAAGGGCAAAGAATGTCGGAGAGGGACAAAGACAGGCAGAGAAGGGCACAGACGGGCGGAGAAGTGCAAGCAAGTGCGGAGAATGCAAAGATGGGCAGAGAAGTGCAAAGACGCGCAATGACGTGTGGAGAAGCACAAAGTCAGTCAGAGAAGAGCGAAGACATGCGGAGAAGGGCAAAGACAGCCGGAGAAGGGCAAACAAGTGCGGAGACTGCAAGGACGGGCAGAGAAGTGCAAAGACGTGCCAAGAAGAGCAAAGACAGGCACAGAAGGGCAAAGACGGGCTCACAAGTGCAAAGACGGGGGGAGAAGGACAAAGACGGGAGGAGAATGGCAAAGACGGGCGGAGAAGGCAAATACGGGCAGACGAGGGAATAGATGGGCAAAGGAAGGCAAAGACGTGAGCTAGGAGGGCAAAGACGTGCGGAGAATGGCAAAGACGTGCAGAGAATGGCAAAGACGTGCAGAGAATGGCAAAGACGTGCAGAGAATGGCAAAGACTGGCAGAGAATGGCAAAGACGTGCAGAGAATGGCAAAGACATGCGGAGAAGAGCAAAGACGGGCAGAGAAGGGCAAAGACGGGCAGAGAAGGGCAAAGACGGGCAGAGAAGGGCAAAGACGGGCAGAGAAGGGCAAAGACGGTCGGAGAATTGTGGAGAGTACCAGTGAATGGCAAAGAGGGGCGGAGAAGAGCAAAGACGGGCGGAGAAGGGCAAAGACGGGCGGAGAAGGGCCAAAAGGGATGGAAAGGGGCCAAGACGGGCAAAAAAGCGCAAAGACAGTCGGAGAAGGGCAAAGACGGGCGGAGAGGAGTAAAGACAGGCGGACAATTGCAAAGGAAGGCGGACAAAGGCAAAGACGGGCGCACAAGTGCAAAGATGGGCAGAGAAGGGCAAAGACGGACGGACAAGGGCAAAAAGAGGCAGACAAGAACAAAGACGGTGGTAGAAGGGCAAAAACAGACAGAGAAGGGCAAAGACGGGTGGACAAGAACAAAGACGGGAGGAGAAGGGCAAAGACGGACAGAGAAGTGCAAAGACGGACAGAGAAGGGAAAAGAGGCTTAGACAAGAGCAAGGACAGTCAGAGAAATCCCGAGAATACCAGAGAAGTGCAAAGAGAGGCGGAGAAGGGCAAAGACGGGCGGAGAAGGGCAAAGACGGGTGGAGAAGGGCAAAGACGGGCGGAGGATGGCAAAGACGGGCAGAGAAGATCAAAGACGGGCGCAGAAGTGCAAAGAAAGCTGACAATTGACAAGACGGTTGGACAAATACAAAGATGGTTGCACAAGTGATAAGACGGGCGGACAACGGCTAAGAAGGGCTGACAAGTGCAAAGATAAGCGGAGAAGGGCAAAGACGGTCGGACAAGGGCAAAAACATGCGGACAAGAACAAAGATGGGGGGAGAAGGGCAAAGACGAGCGGAGAAGGGCAAACAAGTGCGGAGAATGCAAGAACGGGCAGAGAAGTGCAAAGACGTGCCAAGAAGAGCAAAGACGGGTGCAGAAGGGCAAAGAAGGGCTCACAAGTGAAAGATGGGCGGAAAAGGGCAAAGAAGTGCAGAGAGTGGCAAAGAAGTGCGGATAGTGGCAAGGAGGTGAGGAGAGTTGCAAAGACGTCTGGAGAGTGGCAAAGGCGGGCAGAGAAGGGGAAAGAAGGGCGGAGAAGTGGAAAGCCGGGTGGAGAAGGGCAAAGACGGGAGGAGAAGGGAAAAGACAGGTGGACAAAGGCAAAGAAGGTTGCACAAGGGCAAAGACAGGCGGAGAAGAGCAAAGACGGTCGCAGAATTGCAGAGAGTACCGAAGAAGGGCAAAGACGGGCGGACAAGGGCAAAGACGGGCGGACAAGGGCAAAGACAAACGGACAAGTGCAAAGAATGTTGGAGAAGGACAAAGACGGGCAGAGAACGGCACAGACGGGGGGAGAAGGGCACAGTTGGGCAGCGAAGAGCAAACAAGTGCGGAGAATGCAAAGACGAGCAAAGACGGGCGGAGAAGCACAAAGTCGGTCGGAGAAGCACAAAGTCGGTCGGAGAAGCGCAAAGACGGGCGGAGAAGCGCAGAGACGGGCGGAGAAGCGCAGAGACGGGCGGAGAAGCGCAGAGACGGGCGGAGAAGAGCAAAGACGGGCGGAGAAGGGCAAATAGGGGTGGAAAAGGGCAAAGAGGGGCGGGGAAGTGCATAGACAGTGGGACAAGTGCAAAGATGGGCGGAGATATGCAAAGATGGACGAAGAAATGCCAAGATGGGCGGAGAGGAGCAAAGACGGGCAAAAAAGCGCAAAGACGGGCAGAGAAGTGCAAAGACGGGCGGAGAATGACAAAGACGGGAGGAGAAGATCAAAGACGGGCGCAGAAGTGCAAAGAAAGGCGGACAATTGCCAAGATGGGCGGACAAAGGCAAAGACGGGTGCACAAGTGATAAGACGGGCGGACAACATCTAAGAAGGGCTGACAAGGGCAAAGATAGGTGGAGAAGGGCAAAGATGGGTGGAGAATTGCGGAGAGTACCGGAGAATGGCAAAGATGGGTGGAGAAAGGCAAAGTTGGTCAGAGAAAGGCAAAGAAGTGCTGAGAGTGGCAAAGACGGGCGGAGAAGGGCAAAGATAGGTGGAGAAGGGTAAAGACGGGCGGAGAAGGGCAAAGACAGGCTGACAAGGGCAAAGACGGGCGGAGAATTGTGGAGAGCATTGGAGAAGGACAAAGACGGGCGGAGAACGGCAAAGTCGGGCAAAGAAAGGCAGACAAGACAGACGACACAGATGTTATAAATGACAATGAGGTCAAAAAAGAAACAGAAGAAACAGAGGATGTTGACGACACATACAACAAGACATTATAAATGAAAATGATGTGACAATATACACAGATGACACAAACGACACAGACAACACAGACAACAAAGACAACACAGGCATTGTTTATGACAATGATGTCACAATATACACTGCTGACGAAGACGACACAGACGACAAAGACATTATATATGACAATGATGTCACAATAGACACAGAAAACACAGATGACACAGACGACACAGATGACACAGACATTATAAATGACAATGATGTCACAATTGACACAGGCAACACAGACTACATAGACGACACATAGGACACAGACGACAAAGACATGATAAAGACAATGATGTCACAATAGAAACAGACGACAGATATAAATGACAATGATGTCAAAATAGACACTGATGACACAATACACAGACAAAGACTTTATAAATGACAATGATGTCACAATAGACAAAGATGACAGAATACACAGACGACAGAGACATAATTTATGACAAAGATTTCACAATAGGCACTAACGACACAGACGACACAGACATTATAAATGAAAATGATGTCACAATAGAAGTGACGAGAGATGAAACAGATGACACAGACAACAAAGACATTATAAATTACAATGATGTCACAATAGACACAGATGAAAGAGATGACAGAGACTTTATAAATGACAATGATGCCACACTAGACACAGATGACACAGACAACACAGAGGACAGAGATGACATATGAAAAAAAGACATTATTAAAGAAAATGATGTCACAATAGACACAGACGACACATACATTATAAACGACAATGATGTCAAAATAGACAGAGACGAAAGAGATGACAGAGATGACACATACATTACAAATGGTAATGATGTAACAATAGACACAGACAAAAAAAATTTATAAATGACAATTATGTCACAATAGACACAGAGGATACAGTCCTTATAAATGACAATGGTGTCAGAATAGACACATATGACACAGACATTATATATGACAATGATGTCACAATAGATACAGACGACACAGACGGCACATACATTATAAATGACAATGATGTCAAGATAGACACAGACGACAGAAAACACAGACATTATAAATGAAAATTACGTCACTATAGACAGAGACGACACAGACATTATAAATGAAAATTACGTCACTATAGACACAGACGACACAGACATTATAAATTACATGATGTCATAATAGACATAGACAACACAGACTACACAGATATTATAAATGACAATGATGGCACAAAAGACACAGACGATACAGACATTATAAAGGACAACGGTGCCAAAATAGGCACAGACGTCACTGACTACACAGACACTAAAATTGACAATTAAGTCACAATAGCCACAGATGACACAGACGACACAGATATTATAAATGACAATTTTTTAACAATGAAACAGACGACATAGACATTATACATGACAATGATATCACAATAGACATAGATGACACAGACATTATAAATGCAAATGATTTCACAGTAGACACAGACGACACAGAAATTATAATTGACACTGCTGTCACCATAGACACAGACCACACAGACCACACAGAAGACACAGATACTGTAAATGACAAAGGTATCACTATAGTCACAGATGACACAGACGACACAGACTTTATAAATGACAATGATGAAACAATAGACACAGACGACATACGACACAGATATAATAAATGAAAATTATGTCACAATAGACACAAATGACACAGATAGCAAAGACAACACAGACATTATAAATAACAGTGATGTCACAATAAACACTGTCAACACAGACGAAACAGATATTTTTAATGACAATTATGTCACAATAGACACAGACGACTCAGAAGACAGACTTTATAAATGACAATTATGTCACAACAGACACAGACAACACAGACATTATAAATGACAATGATGTCACAATTGACACAGACGTCACAGAGGATACAGACCACATAGAAGACAGACGACACAGATATTATAAATGACAATGATGTTCACAATATACACAGATAACACAGGCATTATAATTTACAAAGATGTAACAATACAAACGGACGACAAAAAACGACACAGACATAAGTGACAATGATGTCACAATAGACACAGACGACAAAGATGACACAGACATTATAAATGACAATGATTACACAGACGACACAGACATTATAAATCAAAATGATGTCACAATATACACAGATGACACAGACATTAAAATGACAATGATGTCACAATTGACACAGATGTCACAGAGGATACAGAGCACACAGAAAACAGACGACAGATATTATAAATGACAATGATGTTCAAAATATACATAGATGACACAGGCATCACAGGCATTATAAATTACAAAATGTCACAATACACACAGACGACACAAACGACACAGACATAGATGACAATGATGTCACAATAGACACAGACATTATAAATGACAATGATGTCACAATAGACATAGATGACACAGACTACACAGACACTGAAATGACAATGATGTCACAAAAGCCACAGATGACAGAGACCTTATAAATTAAAATTATGTCACAATAAACACAGACGACATAGACGAAAAAGACATTATAAGAGACAATGATGTCACAAAACACAGACAACAAAGACTTTATAAATGAAAATGATTACACAGACGACACAGACAATATAAATGACAATGATGTCACAATAGACACAGATGACACAGATGAACCAGTCATTACAAAGGACAATGTTGTCAAAATAGACACAGACAACAACGACTACACAGACTTTATAAATGAAAATTATGTCACAATAGACACAGACGACATAGAAGACACAGATATTATAAATGACAATGATGTCACAATTGACACAGACGACAACGACTACACAGATTTTATAAATGAAAATTAAGTCACAATAGACAGACGACATAGATGAAACAGATATTATAAATGACAATGATGTTACAATAGACACAGACAACACAGAGAATACCAATGACAATGATTTCACAATAGACACAGATGACACAGACATTATCAATGACAATAATGTCACAATAGACACAGACAACACAGAGAATACCAATGACAATGATTTCACAATAGACACAGAGGTCACAGACGACCCAGACTTTACAGAGGACACAGGAGACACCAACATTATAATTGAAAATGACATCACAATAGAAAAAGACTACACAGATGACCCAGAAGACACAGACTTTATAAATGATTATGATGTCAAAATAAACACAGATGACACACACATTATGAATGAAAATGTTTTCACAATAGACACAGATGACTCAGAAGACACAGACATTATTAATGGCAATGATATCACAATAGACAAAGATGACACAGACGACACAGATGAAAAAATACATTATAAATGTCAATGATATCACAAAAGATACAGACGACACAGACATTATAAATGACAATGTTGACACAATAGACGCAGACCACACGGATATTATAAAAGAAAATGATGTCACAAGAGACACAGACGACACAGATGACACAGATATTATTAATGACATCGATGTCACAATAGACACAGATGACTCAGACAACACAGACATTATGAATGAAAATGACATCACAATAGACACAGACGACAAAGACATTATAAATGACAATGATGTGACAATATACACAGATGACACAGACAAGACAGACTTTGTAAATGACAGTGATTTCACAATAGGCACAGAAATAACAGACGACACAGATGTTAAATGGCAAAGATGTCACAATAAACAGAGATGACAGATGACACAGTAATTGAAAAAGATATCACAGATGACACAGACTATACAGACATTATAAATAACATTGATGTCACAATAGACAAAGACGACACAGACCACACAGACATTATAAATGAAAACGATGTCACAATAGACACAAACGACACAGACGACAAGGTATTATACATGACAATTATATCACAATAGGCACAGACGACACAGACTACCCAGACATGATAAATTACAATCATTTCATAAAAGACACAGATGACACAGAACACACAGACATTAAAAATGACAATGATGTCACAGTAGACAAAGATGACACTGACATTATACATGAAAATTATTTCAAAATACAAACAGACGACACAGAAGACACACATTATAAATGAAAATGTTGTCACAATATAAAGAGACGACACAGACATAAATGACAATGCTATAAAAATAGACACAGACGACAGAGATGACGTAGACATTATATATGACAATTATGTTACCATAGACACTGACGACACAGATGACAGAAATGACACAGACGACTAAGACATTATAAATATCAATGATGTCAAACTAGACACAGACGACACTGAAGACAGACATTATAAATGACAATGAATTCACAATAGACAGAGAGGACACAGACAACAGAGACGACAGAGAAAATATAAATTACAATGGTTCCACAATAGACACAGATAACACATCCATTATAAATGATAATTATGTCACAATAGAAAAGACGACACAGACGACACTAATATTATAAAGGACAATGATGTCAAAATACACACAGATGACAGAGACGACATAGACGACACAGACGACGCAGACTTTATAAATGATAATGATGTCACAAGAGACTCAGACGACACAGACATTATAACTGACAATGATTTCACAATAGACACAGACAACACAGACATTATAAATGACAATGATGTCACAATAGACACAGACGACAAAGACAATATAAATGACAAAGATGTCACAATACACACAGATGACACAGAAGACAGATATTATAAATGACTATGAGGTTAAAATAGACACAAATGACAGACGACACAGACATTATAAAAAACAATGATGACAGAAGAGACACAGACAACACTGTCGACAGAAATTATAAACGAAAATGACATCACAATAGACACAATAGACACAGACGACACTGACATTATAAATGACACTGATTTTACAATAGACACAGACAACACAGACAACACAGACATTATAAATGACAATGATGTCACAATAGAAATAGACGACACAGACGACACTATTATAAATGACAATATCGCAGTTGACACAGACGACACAGGCGACAGACGTTAAAAATGACAATCATATCACAATAGACACAGACGACACAGAAATAATAAATGAAAATTATGTCACTATAGAACAGACAACCCAGATGACACAGACGACACAGATATTATTAAAGACAATGATAACACAGAAGATATAGATGACACAGACAATACAGACAACACAGACATTATAAAAGTCAAAGAAGTCACTATAGAAATAGACGGCACAGACATTATAAATAATAATGAAGTCAAAATAGACTCAGAAGACAAAGACGACGTAGAATACACAGATATTATAAATGAAAATGATGTCACAACAGACACAGACGACACAGATGACACAGACGACAGAGACATTATAAATAACAGTCATGTCACAAAAGACACAGACGAGACAGATGAAACAGACATCATAAAAGACAATGATGTCACAATAAACAAAGACGACACAGACGACACAGACATTATAAATGACAATGGTGTCAAAATAAACTCAGACGACACAGACATTATAAATGACAATGATGTCAAAATAGACACAGACGACACAGACAACACAGACATTAGAAATGAAATTGATGTCGCAAGAGACAAAGACAACAGAGACGGCACTGTTATTATAAATGAAAATGATGTCAAAATAGACACAGACGACACAGATGACACAGACATTATAAATGACACTGATGTCACCATAGACACAGACGACAGAGACAACACAGATGACACACATGTTAATTAAGAGTGATACCACAATAGATGCAGATGACAGATGACACAGAAGACATAGAGGAAACAGACGACACAGACATTATAAATGAAAATGATGTCACGATAGACATAGACGACTAAGACGACAGAGACGACACAGACATTATAGGTGAAAGTGATTTCACAATTGACACAGATGACACAGACATTACAAATGACATTGATGTCACAATAATCACAGATGACACAAATGACACAGACTTTATAAATACAACGATGTCACAATAGACACAGACGACACATGACACAGACGACTGAGACGACAGAGACGTTATAAATGACACTGAAGTCACCAGAGACACAGACGACAGAGACATGTTAATAAACAGTGATACCACAAAAGATACAGAGAAGAGATGACACAGAAGACATAGAGGAAACAGACGACACAGACGACACAGATGTTATAAATGAAAATGATGTCACGATAGACATAGACGACTAAAACGACACAGATGACACAGACATTATAAGTGAAAGTGATGTCACAATTGACACAGAAAACACAGAGGACAAAGAGGATACAGACGACACAGATAGTATAAATGACAATGGTATCACAATAGACACAGATGACACAGATTAAACAGTCATTATATATTACACTTAAGTCAAAAAAGACAGACGACAAAAATATTTAAAAAGACAATAATGTCAAAATATACACAGACGACACGGATATTGTAAATGTCAAAGATGTCATAATAGACATCGACGACACAGACGACAGAGATATTATTATTGACAATGATGCCACAATAGACACAGACGACGCAGATGACACAGGCATTATAAATGTCTATGATGTCATAACAGACACAGAAACACAGACGACACAGACATTATAAATAACGAAGATGTCACAATAGACACAGACAACAGAGACTTTTTAAATGACAATAATGTCTCAATGTACACAGACGACAGAGAAGAAAAAGACATTATAAATGACAATGATGTCACAATAGACACAACAGACACAGACGACACAGACATTATAAATGAAAATTATGTCACAATAGACACAGACGATACAGTTGACATAGACTTTATAAATGAAAATGATGTTCTAATAGACACAGACACAGACATTATAAATGACAATGATGTCACAATAAACATAGACGATATAGATGACACATCGTTAACGACAATGATGTCACATGAGACACAGATGATACATACACTATAAATGACAATGATGTCACAGGAGAAACAGATGACACAGACTTTATAAATTACAATGATGTTAAAATAGACACCGATGAGAGTCATAAAGGAAAATGATGTCACCATAGATAGAGATGACACAGAATACAAAGACGACAGAGACTTTATTAACGACAATGATGTCACAATAAACAGACGACAGAGACCTCAGACACTATAAATGGCAATGATGTCACAATAGACACAGACTACACAGACTTTAGAAATTACAATGATGTCATAATAGACGCAGACGACACAGACCACACAGACATTATAAATGACAATGATGTTACATTAGAAACAGATGACACAGACATTAAAAATGACAATAATATCAGAATAGACACAGACGACACAGACATTATAAAAGAGAATGATTCCAAAAAAGACAACGACACAGACTACACAGACGACACAGACATTATAAATTAAAATGATGTCACAATAGACACAGACGACACAGACATTATAAATGACAATGATGTCACAATGGACACAGACGACACAGACCACACAGATATAATAAATGACAATGAAGTTCAGAATATACACAGACGACACAGATGACACAGACATTATAAATGACACTGATGTCACTATAGACACAGATGACACAAACATAAATGACAATGATATCAAAAAAGACACAGACGACACATACGACAACAACGATAGAGACGACACAAAAGACACAGACAATGTAAATGACAATGATGTCTCAAAACACAAGGACGACACAGGCGACAAAGACATTATAAATGACAAGGATTTCACAAAAGACACATACAACACAGTCATTATAAATGACAATGATGTCACAATATAAATAGATGACACAAACGACACAGATATTATAAATGACAATAATGCCAAAATAGACACAGACAACACAGAAGACATAGTCATCATAAAATAAAAAAAGTCACAATAGACACTGACGACACAGACATTAAAATTGACAATGATGTCACAATTGACACAGAAGACACCGACATTATATACAACAATGATGTCACGCTAGACACAGACGAAACAGACATTAAAAATGACAATGATGACACAATATACAGAGATGACACAGATGACAAAGACATTAAAAAAGACAAAGTTGTCACATTACACAGAAGACACAGATGACAGATATTATATATGACAATGATGTCACAATATACACAGACAACACAGACGACACAGACATTATAAATGATATCGATGTCACAATAGATGCAGACAAGAGACAAGACAGAAGACACTGACATTATTATGACAATGATGTCACAATAGACGCAGACAACACAGATGACAAAGACGACACAGACAATATAATTGACAATGATGTCACCATAGACACAGAAGAAAAAGACTACACAGACGACACAGACATTAAAAATGACATTGATGTCACAACTGACACAGATGAAACAGATATTATAGCTGACAAATATGTCACAATATACAAAGATGACACAGACGACACAGAAGACACAAATTATCAATGAGAAGGATTGAACAATAGACCCAGAAACACAGGCGACACAGACATTATAAATGACAAAGATGTCACAATAGACACAGATGAAACGACGACACAAGCATTATAAACGAAAATGGTGTAACAATAGACACAGACAACACAGACAACATAGAGGACACACATGTATAATACAATGATGTTGCAATAATCACAGATGACACAGACAACACAGACATTACTAATACAATTAATTCCAATAGACATAGACGATAGAGACGACACGGATGACACAGACATTATAAATTAAAATGATGTCATTATAGATACTGATGACACAGACGACACAGACATTATAAATTACAATGATGTCAAAATAGACTCAGATGACACAGACATCAGACGACACAGACAGTATAAATTACAAAGATGTCACAGTAGACACAAACAACACAGACAACAACACCGATAGAGATGACACAGATGAAACAGACATAAAAAATCACAATGAAGTCACAACAGACACAGACGACACAGACATTATAAATGACAATGATGTCAAAATTGACACAGACATCACAGAGGATACAGACCACACAGAAGACAGACGACACAGATATTATAAATGACAATGATGTTCACAATATACACAGATGACACAGACGACACAGGCATTATAAATTACAAAGATGTCACAATACACACGGATGACACAAATGACACAGACATAAGTGACAATGATGTCACAATAGACACATACGACAAAGATGACACAGACATTATAAATGACAATGATTACACAGACGACACAGACATTATAAATCAAAATGATGTCACAATATACACAGATGACACAGACGACACAGACATTAAAATGACAATGATGTCACAATTGACACAGACGTCACAGAGGATACAGAGCACACAGAAAACAGACGACACAGATATTGTAAATGACAATGATGTTCACAATATACAAAGATGACACAGGTGACACGGACATTATAAATGACAATCATGTCACAATAGACACAGATGACACAGACGACACAGGCATTATAAATTACAAAGATGTCACAATACACACAGACGACACAAACGACACAGACATTATAGATGACAATGATTACACAGACGACACAGACATTATAAATGACAATGATGTCACAACATACACAGATGACACAGACTACACAGACATTGAAATGACAGTGATGTCACAAAAGCCACAGACGACAGAGACTTTATAAATTAAAATTATGTCACAATAATCACAGACAACATAGACGAAAAAGACATTATAAATGACAATGATCTCACAAAACACAGACAAAACAGGCTTTATAAATGAAAATGATTACACAGACAACACAGACAATATAAATGACAATGATGTCACATTAGACACAGATGACACAGATGACACAGTCATTACAAATGACAATGATGTCAAAATAGACACAGACGACAACGACTACACAGATTTATAAATGAAAATTATGTCACAATAGACACAGACGACATAGAAGACACAGATATTATAAATGACAAAGATGTCACAATAGACACAGACAATATAAGTGACATTTATTTAACAACACACTCAGACGATACAGATAACACAGGCGTTATAAGTGACAATGATCATAGAATCATAGAATAATCAGGTTGGAAGAGACCCACCGGATCATCGAGTCCAACCATTCCTATCAAACACTATACCATGCCTCTTAGCACCTCGTCCACCCGTGCCCTAAACACCTCCAGGGAAGGTGACTCAACCACCTCCCTGGGCAGCCTCTGCCAGGGACCAATGACCCTTTCTTTGAAGAACTTTTTCCTAATGCCCAGCTTAAATCTCCCCTGGCTGAGCTTGAGGCCGTTCCCTCTTGTCCTGTCCCCTGTCAATTGGAAGAAGAGACCAGCACCCTCCTCTCTACAACCTCCTTTCAGGGAGTTGGAGAGAGCAATGCGGCCTCCCCTCAGCGTCCTCTTCTCCAGGTTAAACAACCCCTCCTCTTTCAGCCGCTCCTCGTAAGACCTGCTCTCCAGCCCCCTCACCAGCTTTGTTGCTTTTCTCTGGACTCGCTCCAGAGCCTCAACATCCTTCTTGTGCTGAGGGGCCCAGAACTGAACACAGGATTCGAGGAGCGGTCTCACCAGTGCCGAGTCCAGAGGGAGAAAAACCTCCCTGGACCTGCTGGTTATGCTGTTTCTGATACAAGCCAAGATGCCATTGGCCTTCTTGGCCACCTGGGCACACTGCTGACTCATGTTCAGTCGCTGTCAACCAACACTCCCAGGTCCCTCTCCTCTCGGCAGCTTTCTAGACAGACTTCTCCTAGTCTGTAGCACTGCATAGGGTTGTTGTGCCCCAAGTGCAGGACCCGGCACTTGGCCTTGTTAAACCTCATGCCATTGGACTCTGCCCAGCGGTCCAGCCTGTTTAGATCCCTTTGCAGAGCCTCCCGACCCTCCAGCAGATCGACACTTCCACCTAGCTTAGTGTCGTCCGCAGACTTGCTGAGGGTGCACTCGATTCCTCCATCCAGGTTATTGATAAAGACATCGAACAGGGCTGGACCCAGCACTGAGCCCTGGGGAACCCCACTTGTCACTGGCCTCCAGCTGGATTTCACACCATTTACCACCACTCTCTGGGCCCAGCCAGCCAACCAGTTTTCCATCCAGGAGAGTGTGTGCCTGTCCAGGCCAGAGGCTGACAGTTTCTCAAGCAGAATGCTGTGAGAAACTGTGTCAAAGGCTTTACTGAAGTCCAGGAAGACCACATCCACAGCCTTTCCCTCATCCAGCAGCCGAGTCACTTTGTCATAGAAGGCAATCAGGTTAGTTTGGCAAGACTTACCTTTTGTGAACCCATGTTGACTGGACCTGATCACCCAGTTCTCTTGCATGTGCTTCATGATGGCACTCAAGATCACCTGCTCCATGACTTTCCCTGGCACTGAGGTCAGACTGACAGGCCTGGAGTTTCCTGGGTCCTCCCTGCGACCCTTCTTGTCGATGGGCACAGCATCAGCCAGCCTCCAGTCCAGTGGGACTTCCCCAGTCAGCCAGGACTGTTGGAAGATGATGGAAAGGCCAGCACATCTGCCAGATCCTTCAATACCCTAGGGTGAATCCCGTCCGGCTCCATAGACTTGTGGGTGTCTAGTCAGGCTAGCAAGGCTCTGACCACCTCCTCTTGGATCACGGGAGCCTCATTCTGCTCCTCCAGCTCCTGGGTTTGTACACAGACGGAATGACCCTCCTTACAAATAAAGACTGAGGCAAAGAAGGCATTAAGTACCTCAGCCTTTTCCTCATCCCCAGTCACTGTTGTTCCTTCTGTGTCCAATAGGGACTGTATGGTCTCCCTAGTCCTCCTTTTATTATGTATATGTTTGTAGAAAGATATTTTGTTCTCTTTCACAGACTTGGCCAATCTGATTTCTAGCTGAGCCTTAGCCCTTCTGATTTTTTCCCTACACAATATGTCACAATAGACACAGATGACACAGATTTTATAAATTAAAATGATATCAAAATAGACACAGACGACAAAGACATTATAAATGAAAAAGATGTCTCAATAGACACAGAAGACACAGACATTATAAATGACAATAACGTCACAATAGACATAGACTCAGACGACACAGACACTATAAACTACAATGATGTCACAATAGACAAAGACTAGACAGACGACACAGACAACAGATATTATAAATGACAATGATGTCACAATAGACACAGACGACACAGACGACCCAAAGGACACAGATATTATAAATGAAAATGATGTCACAATATTCATAGACGACACATACAATGCAGACATTATAAATAAAAATGACGTCACAATAGACAAAGACGACAGAGATGACACAGACAAAAGAGACATTATAAATGACAAAGATTCCACAATAGACACAGACGATACAGACGATAGAGACGACAGAGACGACAGTAATTCTAAATAAAAATTAGGTCACAGAAGACACAGAAACATTATAAATGAAAATGATATCACAACAGAAACAGTTGACAGACATTATAAATTACAATGATGTTACAATAGATACAGACGACAGAGACGACATAGACTTTATAAATGGAAATGATTTCACAATAGACAAAGACGACACAGATGACACAAATGACACAAAAGACACAGATATTATAAATGACAATGATGTCACAATAGACACAGGTGACAGACTTTATAAATGCCAATGATGTCACAACAGAAACAGATGACAAAGACATAATAAATGACAATTATGTTAAAAAAACATACAGAAGATACAGAAGACTCAGACATTATACATGAAAATTATGTCAAAATCTAGAAGACACAGATATTATAAATTACAGTGATGTCAATATAGACACAGACGACACAGACGACACAGACGACAGACATACTAAATGAAAAAGATGTCACAATAGACACAGCTGACATAGACGACACAGACTTTATAAATGACAGTGATGTCACAATAGTCAAAGACGACACATATGACACAGACATTGTAAATGAAAATTATAAAAAAAACCATAAAAATGATACAGACGACTCAGACATTATACATGAAAATGATGTCACAATAGACACAGACAACACAGACATTATAAATGACAATGAGGTCACAATAGAAAAAGACGACACAGATGACCCAGACGACAAAGACATTATTAATTAAAACGATGTCATAAAGTACACAGACGACAGAGACATTATAAATGACAATGATGTCACAATAGACAGTCGACACAGACGTTATAAATGACAACGATGTCACAATAGACCAGATGACACAGACGACACAGACATTATAAATGACTATAATGTCACAATATACAGAGACGACACAGACCACAGAGATATTATAAATGACAATGATGTCACAATAGACACAGACGACACAGAAGACACAGACATTATAAATGACAATGATGCATAAATAGACAAAGATTACACAGACGACAAAGACGACACAGATATTATAATTGAAAATGATGTCACAACAAAGAGGACACAGACATTATAAATGACAATGACGTCACAACAGAAAAAGACGACAAAAACGACACAGACAACACAGACATTATAAATAACAATGATTTCAAAATAGACAAAGACGACACAGACATTATAAATGACAATGATGTCACAATAAACACAGACGACACAGAAATTAAAAAAGAGAATTAGGTCAAAATTGACACAGACGACACAGACGAAAATGTCATTATAAATGACAATGATGTCACAATAGACACAGACGACAGAGACGACACATACGACACAGACATTATAAATGACAATGATGTCACAATAGAAAAAGACGAAACAGATATTATAAATGACAATGACGTCAAAATAGAAACAGAAGACAGAGACAACACAAATATTATAAATGACAATGATGTTACAAAAGACACAAACGATACCGACGATACAGACATTATAAATGAAAATGATGTCTCAATTAGCACAGACGAGACAGACAACACAGACGTCACATCATTATAAATGAAATTGTTTTCACAATAGACACAGACGACACAGACATTATAAATGACAAAAATGTCACAATAGACACAGACGACACAGACATTATAAACGACTATGATGTCACAATAGACACAGAAGACACAGACCACAGAGATATTATATATGAAAATGATGTCAAAATAGACACAGACGACACAGACATTAAAAACGACAATGATGCCAAAATAGACAAAGATTACACAGACGACAAATACAACATAGATATTATAATTGAAAATGATGTCACAACAAAGAAGACACAGACATTATAAATGAAAATGATGTTACAATAGAAAAAGATGACAAAAACAACACAGACGACACTGACATTATAAATAACAATTATGTCAAAATAGACACAGACGACAAGACGACATAGACATTAGAAATGAAAATGATGTCACAATAGACACAGACATTATAAATGACAGTGATGACAAAATACATACAGATGACAGACAAAACTGTCATTATAAATGACAATGATATCACAATAGATACAAACAACTCAGACGACACAGACATTATAAATGACAGTGATATCGAAATAGACATAGGCGACACAGATGACACTGATATTATAAATGACAATGATGTCAAAATAGACACCGACGACACAGACATTATAAATTGCAATGATGTGACAAGACACACAGATGACACACATGACACAGACTTTATAAATGAAAAGGATGTCACAACAGACACAGACATCAGACGACAGAGACTACAGAGATGACACAGATATTGTAAATTAATATTATGTCACAATAGAAACAGAGAACACAGATGACACAGACACTATAAATGACAGAGATATCACAATAGACACAGATGACGCAGACGAGAGAGGCATTATAATTGACTATGATGTCACTATAGACACAGACATTATAAATAACAATGATGTCACAATAGACACAGACGACAAAGACATTTTAAATGACAACGATGTCACCATAGACAAAGATGACACAGACGACACAGACATTACAAACGACAATGATGTCACCATAGACACAGAAGACACATATGACAAAGACATAAATGACAATGATGTCAAAATATACACAGACGACAAAGAAATTATAAATGATAATGATGTCACAACAGACACAAACGACACAGACAACAGAGATGACACAGACATTATTAACAACAATGATGTCAAAATACACACAGACGACACAGATTACAAAGACATTAAAAATTATAATGATTTCATAATAGACACAGACGACACAGACACTATAATTGAGATTGATGTCACAATAGACACAGACAGCACAGATGACACAGTTTTAAAAGACAAGAGAGACATTATAAATGACAAAGATTTCAAAATAGAAACAGACACCACAGACCACACAAAGGACACAGACAACACAGATAATACAGACGTATAAAGGACACAGACAATATAAATGACAATTATGGCAAAATAAACACAGACGACACAGACATTATATATGACACTGATGTCACAATAAACAGAGACGACACAGATGACACAGGCATTATAAATGACAATGATGTCACAATAGACAGAGACAACAGATGACACAGATGACACAGACGACAGACATTATAAGTGATAATGATGTCACTACAGACACAGACGAAAGACGACACAGACTTTATAAACGATAATTATGTAACAAAACACTCAGATGATACAGATGACACAGACAATATAAATGACTATGATGTCACAATAGACACAGATGACAAACATTATAAATGACAATGCTGTAACAATAGACACAGACGACAGAAGACACAGGAAGTATAAATAAAAATTATGTAAAAATACACACTGACGATACAGACGACACAGATGACACAGTCATTTTTAATGAAAATGACGTCACAATAGACACAGAAGACACAGATATTTTAAATTAAAATGAGGTCAAAATAGACACAGAGAAAAAGACATTGCAAATGACAAAGATGTCACTATATACACAGAAAACAGAGACGACTGTGACGACACAGACGTTATAAATGACAATGATGTCATAATATTCACATACGACACAGACATAAATGACAATGATGTCACAATATTCACAGACGACACAGACATTATAAATAACAATGATATCACAATACACACCTACAACACAGAAAACACAGACATAAATAACAATGATATCACAATACACACAGACGACACAAACTACACAGGCAACACAGACATTATAAAAGAAAAAGATGTCACAATAGACACAGAGGATACAGACGATAGAGATGATACAGACCACACAGACGACAGTCATTCTAAATGAAAAAGATGTCAAAATAGACACAGAAGAAACAGAAGACACAGACATAATAAATGACAATCATGTCACAACAGACAGAGACGACACAGACGACACAGATATTGTAAGAAAAACTATGTCACAACAGACGCAGACATTATAAATGACAATGACGTCTGAATAGACAAAGACAACAGAGACGACGCATACGACACAGACATTATAAACGAAAATGATGTCAAAATAGACACAGACAACACAGACGACTCTGACATAATAAATACAATGATATCAGAATAGACACCGACGACACAGACATTATAAATGAAAATTATGTCAAAATAGACACAGATGACACAGACATTATAAATTAAAATGATATCACAATAGACACAGACGACAGAGACGACACAGACATTATAGATGACAATAATGTCACAATAGACACAGACTATACAGATGATGGATGACAAAGACAGCACAGACAACAAAGTCATTATAAATGAAAATGATTTCACAATAGACAAAGACGACACAGACGACACAGACTGCACAGAAAACACAGACTTTATAAGTGACAATGATTTCACAATATGCAAAGGCGACACAAACGACACAGACATTATTAATGAAAATGATGTCACTACAGACATAAATGACACAGACATTATAAATGAAAATTATGTCACTATAGACGTAGACGACAGAAACGACACAGACGACAAAACTGTTATAAATGAAAATGATGTCACAGTAGACACAGACGTAACACAGGACACAGACATTATAAATGACAGTGATGTCACAATAGACACAGACAACACAGACATTATACATGACAATGATTTCACAATAAACACAGAGGACACAGACGATAGAGACCACACAGATGAAAAAGCCATTATAAATGAAAAAGATGTCACAATTGACACAGATGACACAGACCTCACTGACATGACAGTCATTACGTATAACAATGATGTCTCAATAGACACACATGACACAGACCACACAGACGAGACAGACATTATAAATGACAATGATGTCACAACAGTCATAGACGACAGAGACATTATAAATGACAATGATGTCACAACAGACACAGATGATACAGACTACACAGACATTATAAATGACAATGATGTCACAACAGACACAGACCACACAGACATTATAAATGACATTGATGTCAAAATAGACACAGACGATACAGACTACAAAGACATTAAAAATGACGATGTCACAATAGACACAGACAACACAGACGACACAAATGACACTGACATTATAAATGACAATTATGTCACAACAAAAACAGACGACACAGACATTATAAGTGACAATGATGTCACACTAGACACAGACTACTCTGATATTTTAAATGACAATGATTTCATAATAACCACAGACGAAAGAAACGACAGAGGCGACAGAGACTACACAGACCACAGAGACGACACAGACAACAGACATTATATATGACAATGATATCACAATATACACAGGCACCCAGATGACACAGACATTAGAAATGACAGTGGTTTCACAATAGACACAGACGACACAAACATTATAAATGACATTGATGTCACAACAGACAGACGACACAGACATTATAAATGATAATGATGTCACAATAGACACAGACAACAGAGATGTCAATGACATTATATATAAAAACGATGTCAGAATAGACACAGATGACACTGACGACATAGACGACACAGACTACAGACATTATATATGACAATTAGGTCACAAGAGATACAGATGAAACAGATGACAGAGTTGACACAGATGACAAAGACATTATAAATTACAAAGTTGTCACAATATCACAGACAACTCAAACATGATAAATGACAATGATGTCAGAATAGACCAGACAACACAGATGGCACAGACATTATAAATGACAATGATGTCACAATAGACTCAGAATACACAGACATTATAAATGACAATAGTTTCACAGTAGACACAGAATACACGGACATTACAAATGACAATGATGTCGCAATAGACAGATGACACAGATATTATAAATGACAAGATGTCACAACAGACAAAGACAACACCGATGACACAGAAATTACCAATGAAAATAATGTCACAATAGACACAGACGACACCAATGACACAGACATCATAAATTACAATGATGTCACAATAGACAGAGATGACACAGACATTAAAAATTAGCATGATGTCACAGTAGACACAGAAAACACAGACACTATAAATGAACATGATGTCACAATAGGCACAGACAACTCAGAAAACAGAATTTAGAAATGACAATGAAGTCACAATAGACAAATACGATACAAACGATAGAGATGACACAGGCATTATATATTAAAATTATGTCACAATAGAATGAGATGACACAGACAATACAGACATAATTAATGACAATGATGTCACAATAGAAAAAACCGACACAGACAGCATAGACGACACAGACATTTTAAATGACAGTGATGACTCAATAGACACAGGCGACAGAGGTGACAATGACATTAAAAATGACAATGATGTCACAACAGACAAAAACGACAGGGACGACAAGGACGACACAGACATTATAAATGAAAATGATGTCAAAGTACACACAGACAACTCAGATGACACACACCACACAGACATTATAAATTACAATGATGTCACAATAAACACAGAAAACACAGAATACACAGACATAATAAATGACAATTATATCACAATAGACACAGAAGACAGACGACATCGATGAATCAGAAGACACAGACGACACAGATATTATAAATGAAAATGATGTCACAATAAATAAAGATGACACAGACGACATAGACATTATAAATTACAATGATGTCAAAATAGAGATGACAAAGACATTATAAATGACAATGGTGTCTCAATAGACACAGACGACACAGAAGACACACACATAAAAAATGACAATGATGTCACAATACACACAGACGACAGAGACGGCAAAGACATTATAAATGACAATTATGTAACAATAGACACAGAAGATACAGACGACACAGATGACACAGACATTTTTAATGACAATGATGTCAAAATATACACAGACAACACAGAAGACAGATATTATAATTGACAATGATGTCAAAATAGAAACAGATGACACAGACAATATATTATACAATGATGTCACATAAGACACAGATGACACAGACATAATAAATGACAGTGATGTCACAATAGACAGATGACAGGGATGACATAGATGACACAGATGGCACAGACATTATTAATGAAAAAGATGTCACATTAACACAAACAACACAGACGAAATTGACGACACCGATGCCACAGACATTATAAATGAAAATGATATCACAACAGATAAAAACGACACAGACATAAATGACAGCGATGTCACAATAGACACAGACATTATAAATGACAGTGATGTCCCAATAGACATAGACGACACCAACAACACAGACATTATTAGTGACAATGATGGCAAAATAGACAAAGACGAGAAAGATGACACAGACAATATATTTGACAATGATGTCAAAAAAGACACAGACGACAGAGACATAATAAATGACAATGACATAATAAATAACTATAGACACAAACACACAGACAATATAAATGAAAATGAGGTCACAATAGACACAGACACACAGAAAATATAAATGAAAATGAGGTCACAATAGACACCCACGACAGAGACGACACAGACATTATAACTGACCATGATGTCATAATAGACACAGACGACACAGAGGACACAGACATTATAAATGACATAGATTTCAAAATAGACACAGACGCGACAGACGACACAGACAACACAGATGAATTCGATAACACAGACGTTGAAAATGTTGTCACATTAAACACAGACAAAAAAATCAACAGAGACGACACAGACGACAAAGACTTTATAAATGAAAATGATGTCACAATAGACACAGAAGACACAGACGACATAGACGACAGAGACATGAATGAAAATGATGTCACCATAGACACAGATGACACAGAGGACACAGATATTATAAATTACAATGATGTCACAATAGACACAGATGACAAAGAAATTATAAATGGTATCAATTTCACAGTAGACACAGACGACACACACGACACAGACATTATAAATGACAATGATGTCACAGAAGACACAGACGACAGACTATACAGACATTATAAATGAGAATGATGTCACAATAGACACAGACGACACAGACATTATATATGACAAGGATGTCACAATAGACACAGACAGCACAGACGACAGAGATTACAAAGACGAGATACATTATAAATGACAAGGATTTCACAATAGACACAGACATTATAAATGACAATGATGTCACAGAAGACAGAGACGACACAGAGGGCAGAGTTATTATACAAGACAATGATGTCACAAGAGACAACTACGACAGAGATGATACAGATGACAAAGAAATTATAAATGACGATTTCACAATAGACAGACCATATCGAAGACACAGACATTATAATTGACAATGATGTCACGACAGACACAGACGACACAGAAGACACACATAAAAAATCACAACGATATCACAATATACACAGACGACAGAGTCGGCAAAGACATTATAAATGACAATTATGTAACAATAGACACAGAAGATACAGACGACACAGACATTTTTAATGACAATGACGTCGCAATATACACAGACAACACAGATGACACAAAGGACACAGACAAAACCGATAACTCAGATGACACAGATATTATAAATGAAAACGATGTCACAATAGACACAGAAGACACAGACATTTGAAATGACAATGCTGTCACTATAGACAATCATGACACAGACGCCACCGACATTACTAATGACAATGATGTCACAATAGCCACAGAATACAGAGACGACAAAGATATTATAAATGACTATGATGTCGCAATAGAGAAAGACCACACAGATGATACAGTCATTATAAATAACACAGATGTCACAATAGACAAAGACGACACAGAAGACAATCACATTATAAATGAAAATTATGTCACAGACGACACAGCCGACACAGACAACACAGATGACACAGACATTATTAACGACAATGATGTCAAAATAGAGACAGACGACACAGACATTATAAATGACAATGATGTCACTATAGACATAGACGACACAGACACTCTAAACTACAATGATGTCACAAAAGACAGACTAGACAGACAACACATACGACACAGACATTATAAATGACAATGATGTCACAATACACGCAAACAACACAGAAAACACAGACATTATAAATGACAATGATAAGAAAATAGACACAGACTACAAAGGCAACACAGATATTATAAAAGAAAACGATGTCACAATAAAACAGAGGATACAGACGATAGAGACGATACAGACCACACAGACGACAGTCATTCTAAATGAAAATGATGTCCAAATAGACACAGAAGACACAGACGACACAGACATTATAAATGACAGTGATTTCAAAATAGACACAGATGCCACAGACCACACAAAGGACACAAACAACACAGATAACTCAGATGACACAGACGTTATAAATGAAAATGATGTCACAATAGACACAGAAGACACAAACGAGACAGACGACAGGGACATGAATGACAATGGTGGCACCATAGACACAGACGACACAGAGGACACTGATATTGAAAATTACAATGATATCACAATAGACACAGACGCCACAGACATTACTAATGACAATGATGTCACCATAGACACAGAATACACAGACGACAAAGATATTATAAATGACTATGATGTCGCAATAGAGAAAGACCGCACAGATGATACAGTCATTATAAATAACAATGATGTCACAATAGACACAGATGACACAGAAGAGAAACACATTATAAATGAAAATGATGTCACAATAGACACAGACGCAACAGCCGACACAGACAACACAGATGACACAGACATTATTAACAACAATGACGTCAAAAGAGAGAGACGACACAGATGACACAGACACTACAAATGACAATGATGTCACAATAGACACAGACAACACAGTCGACAGAGACAACACAGACATTATAAATGAAAATGATGTCACAATAGACACAGACGACACAGATATTATATATGACAAGGAAGTCACAATAGACAAAGACAGCACAGACGACACAGTTGTAAAAGACAAGTGAGACATTATAAATGACAATGATTTCACAATAGACTCCGATGATACAAAAGACACAGATATTATAAATTACAATTATGTCATAATAGACAGCGACGACACAGTCGACAGTGTTGTTATAAATGACAATGAAGTCCCAATACACACAGACGACACAGACGAGACAGATGACAAAAACATGATAAATGACGATGTCACAATAGACAGACGACACCGAAGACACTGACATTATAAATGAAAATGATGTCACGATAGACACAGACGACAGACACTTTTAAATATCGATGTCACAATGGACACAGATGACACAGATATTATAAATGAAAATGATATCTCAGTAGACACAGACGATACAGAAGACACAGACATTATAAAAGACAACGTTGTCAAAATAGACACAAACAATACAGACATTATAAATGACAAAGATGTCACAATATACAAAGACCATACAAACGACACAGACATTATTAATGAAAATGATGTCACTATAGACACAGACGACAGAAACGACACAGAAGACAAAACCATTATAAATGAAAATGTTTTCACAGTAGACAGAGACGACACACACGACACAGACATTATAAATGACAATGATGTCACAGTAGACACAGACGACACAGACATTATACATGACACTGATGTCACAATAAACAGAGACGACACAGATTACACAGACATTATAAATGACAATGATGTCACAGTAGACACAGACGACTGAGACGACAGAGTCGACACAGACTACAAAGATATTATAAATGAAAATTAAGTCACACTAGACACAGATAACACAGACGACACTCATGTAATAAATGACAATGATGTCACAATAAACACAGACGACACATATGTCAAAGACATTATAAATGACAATGATGTCACAAAAGACACAAACGACACAAACATTAAAAATTACAATATTTTCACAACAGACAGACGACAAAGACATTATAAATGACAATAATGTCACAATAGACAGACGACACAGACATTATAAATGACAAAGATGTCACAATAGACACTGACGACACAGATGACACAGACATGGTAAATGAAAATAATGTCACAACAGACAGACGATACACACATTATAAGTGACAAGGATGTCACAATAGAGACAGATTACACAGACGTCACAGACATTATAAATGACAACGATGCCAAAATAGACACACACAACACATTTTATAAATGATAATTATGTAACAATAGACACATACGATACAGACGACAGAGACTACAGAGACACTATAAATGGATATGATGTCAAACTAGACACAGTCGACAGAGACAACACAGACATTATAAATGACAATGATGTCACAATAGACACAGATGACACAGAAAACAGAGATGACACAGACAACAAAGACATAATTAATGAAAATGATGTCACAATAGACACAGACGACACAGATTTTATTAATTACAATGATGTGGAAATAGACATTGAAGACACAGACATTGTAAACGAATATGATGTCACAATAGACACAGACGTCACAGACATTGTAAATGAAAATAATGTCACAACAGACAAAGACGACACAGAGATTATAAATGACAATGATGTCACAATAGACACAGGCGACACAGAAAACAGAGACGACACAGACACTGTGAATTAAAATTATGTCATAACAGACACAGAGGACACAGACATAATAAATGAAAATGCCGTCTGAATACACAGACAACACAGACAGCACGGACTACACAGAGATTTTAAATGACAATGATGTCACAATAGACACAGACGACACAGACATTATAAATGACAACGATGTTTCGATACACACAGACGACACATACAACTCAGACATTATAAATGACAATGATATCAAAATAGACACAGACGACACCGACGACAGACTATACAGAAAACACAGACATTATAAATGACAAGGATGTCACAATAGACACAGACGATACAGATGACACAGACATTGTAAATGAATGTGATGTCACAATAGACACAGACGTCACAGACATTGTAAATGAAAATAATGTCACAATAGACAAAGACAACACAGACATTATAGATGACAATGATCTCACAATAAACACAGACGACACAAAAATTATAAATGAGAATGTTGTCACAATAAACACAGACGACACACCAGTTACAGACATTATAAATGACAATGATGTCACAATAGACTCTGACGACAGAGACAACACAGACATTATAAATGAAAAAGTTGGCACAATAGACATAGACGACAAAGACGACACAGAAGAAACAGACATTATATAAGGCAATGATGTCACAATAGACACAGACGACAAAGACATTATAAATGACAATAGATTCTCAATAGGAACAGACGACACAGACATGATAAATAACAATGATGTCACAATAGACACAGACAACACTGACGACAGACATTATACATGATAATTTTGTCACAATATACACAGACGACACTGTCATTTTAAAAGACAATATGTCACAATAGACACAGACGACACATACAACAAGACATTATAAATGAAAATATGTGACAATATACACAGACGACACAAACGACACAGACAACACAGATGACAAAAAGACAGGCATTATAAATGACAACGATGTCACAATAGACACACACGACAGACATTATAAATGACAATGGTGTCACAATAAATACAGATGTCACAGACAACACAGACGACACAGATATTTTATATGACAATGATGTCTCAATAGACAGAGATGACACAGACAACACAGACATTATAAATTACACTGATGTAACAATAGACACAGATGTCAAAGACAACACAGACGATAAAGATGACAACGAGGAAACAGACATTATAAATAAAAATGATTTCACAATAGACACAGATGGCACAGAAGACACAGACTTTATAAATGACAAAGATGTCACAACAGACACTGATGACACAGAAGATACAGACGTCAAAACATTATAAATGACAGTGATGTCAGAGTAGACAGAAGACAGAATACACAGAAGACTGACGCATTATTTATGACAATAATGTCACAATAGACACTGATGACGCAGACGACATAGACGACAAAGAATTATTAATGAAAATGATGTCACAATAGACACAGACGAGAGATGAAGCAGAAGACAAAGACGACACAGAAATTATAATGACAATGATGTCACAATAGACACAGACGACATACATCACAGAGACTTTATAAATGACAATGATGTCACAACAGACACAGAGGACACAGACATTATAAGTGACAATGATATCACAATAGACACAGACGAGAAACAAGATAGACGACACAGAAGACAAAGACATTATAAATGACAATGATGTCACAATAGACAAAAATGACAGAGACAACACAGAGGACAGAGACGACAGATGCAACAAAGACATTATAAATGAAAACGATGTCACAATAAACACAAACAACACAGATAACACATGACATGGACATAATAAATGAAAATGAGGTCACAATAGACACAGATGACACAGATGGCACAGACAATAGAAATGAAAATGATGTCACAATAGACACAGACGACACAGACGTTATAAACGACAAAGATGTCAAAATAGACAGAGACGACACAGACTACATAGACATTATAAATGAAAATGAAGTCACAATAAACACATATGAGAGATGACATTAATGACAAAGACGACAGTGACGACACAGACATTAGGAATGAAAATGATGTCACAATACACATAGACGACACAGATGACACAGATGTTATAAATGAAAATGATATTAATATAGACACAGACAAGAGACCACAGAGACGACACAGACGTTATAAATCATAGAATCATAGAATAACCTGGTTGGAAGAGGACCACCGGGTCATCGAGCCCAACCTTTAAAGTTGGCAGTTAAGGAACGCAGAGTGTGTTTAAATATTTTCATTTATTCATTTCCTTTTCTTTCCCCCTTTTTCTCTCAACAACTGAGAAAAATATATCTGATACATAAATGCGCAAGATCAGATAAATAATTATGGCACTTTCACAGGGCATGTGGAGGCCATCAAACAGACAAAAATATCTACTATAAAATCAAAGGTATAGGACTTACATGCATCCTGCTTCCCTTACTTAAAAGACAATGATGTCACAACAGACACAGATGACACAGACATTATAAATGACAATGATGTCACAATAGACACAGATAACACAGACAACACAGACAATATAAATGACAATGATGTCACCACAGACGCAGACGACACAGAGCACACAGACGACACAGATGACGAAGACATAATAAACTACAGTGATGTAACAATAGACACAGAAGACACAGACATTATAAATGAAAATTATCTCACAATAGACACAGATGACATATACAACACAGATGAATAAGACATTAGAAATTACAATGATGTCACAATGTACACAGATGACACAGACAAAACAGAGGACAGACGACAGATGCAACAAAGGCATTATAAACGATAATGATGTCACAATAGACACAGACGACACAGACTACATAGACGACAAGAGGACACAGACGACAAAGACATTATAAAGACAATAATGTCACAATAGAAACAGACGACAGATATTATAAATGACAATGATGTCAAAATAAACACTGATGACAGAATACACAGACGACAGAGACATAATTTACGACAATGATGTAACAATGGAAACTGACGACACAGACAACAAAGACATTATAAATGAAAATGATGTCGCAATAGACACAGACGAGAGACGAAACAGACGACACCGTCCACACAGAAATTATTATGACAGTGATGTCACAATAGACACAGACAACACAGATGACACAGACGACAAAGACATTATAAATTACAATGATGTCACAATAGACACAGACATCACAGACGACACAGACAACACAAACGACACAGACATTATAAATGACAATGATGTCACTATACACAGACGTGAGACGACATAGACGACACAGTGGACAAAGACATTATAAATGAAAATGATGTCACAATAGAAACAGACGACAGAGTCGACACAGACTACAAAGACATTATAAATGAAAATGATGTCACAATAGACACAGACAACACAGATGACACATATGACACTCCTATTATAAATGACCATGATGTCACAATAGACAAAGATGACTCACACAACACAGACTCTAAAAATGAAAATGATGTCACAATAGACACAGACTTAACAGACAATATAAATGACAATGTTGTCAAAATAGACACAGACGACAAAGACGACAAATACCTTATAAACGACAATGTTGTCACAATAGACACAAACGACAGACGACACAGAGGTCAGTGACGAGACATGCAACATAGACATTATAAATGACCATGATGTCACAATAGACAGAGACAACACAGACGACACAGACATTAGAAATGACAAAGATGTCACAATAGACACAGACGACACATACACACATTTATTATTAATGACATGGATGTCACAATAGACACAGACGTCAGAGGCAACACAGACGACACAGACATTATAAATGAAAATGATGTCAAAATACACACAGACGACAAAGACGAAACAGATGTTATAAATGAAATCCATGTCACATAAGACACAGATGTCACAGACGATACAGATGACACAGACGACACAGATATTATAAATGAAAATGATGTCAAAATAAACACACACGAGAGACCACACAGAAGACACAGACTTTATAAATCATAGAATCATAGAATAACCAGGTCTGAAGAGACCCACCGGGTCATCAAGCCCAACCTTTAAAGTTGGCAGTTAAGGCACCCAGAGTGTGTTTAAATATTTTCATTTATTCGTTTCCTTTTCTTTCCCTCTTTTTTGTCTCAAAACCTGAGAAAAATATATCTGATATATAAATGCGTAAGATCAGAAAAATAATCATGGCATGTTCATAGGGCATGTGGAGGCCATCAATTGAAAAAAAAATATAAACTATAAAACCAATGGTATAGGACTTACATGCATCCTGCTTCCCTTATTAAATGACAATGATGTCACAATAGAAACAGAGGACACAGACATTATAAAAGACAATGATGTCACACTAGACACAGACGACACAGAGGACAGAGACGAGATATGCAAGAAAGACATTGTTAAAGAATAATTTATCAAAATAGAAACAGACGTCACAGACGACACATACATTACAAATGAAAATGATGTCACAATAGACACAAACGACAAAGACATTATAAATGAAAACTATATCACAATAGACAGACGATTCAGATGACACAGACGACAGAGATATTATAAATTTCAATTATGTCACAATAGACAGAGACGACGCAGATGATTTCACAATAGACACAGACAACAGAGACATTAAAAATGAAAAAGATGTCACAATAGACACAGATTAGAGAGTCAGTATAAATGACAATGTCATCACAATAGACACAGATGACATAGACATTATAAATGACAATGATGTCACAATAGACACAGACGACACAGAAGACACATATATTATAAATGATAAGGATGTCACAATAGACTCAGACGACAGAGACAATAGAGGGGAAACAGACGAAACAGATATTATAAATGGCAGTGATATCACAATAGACCCAGACAAGACAGACAAAACAGACAATATAAATGACAATGATGTGACAATACACACAGACGACACAGGCGACAGATGACACAGACCACACAGACATTATAAATGACAATGATGTCACAATAAACGCAGACGACACACAAGATAAAGACATTATAAATGACTATGATGTCAAAAGGGACACAGACGACACAGACAGTATAAATGACAAGAATGTCACAATAGACTCGGACGACAGAGACAATACAGAGGAAACAGACAACACAGATATTATAAATGGCAGTGATGTCACAATAGACCCAGACAAGACAGACGACACAGACAATATAAATTACAATGATGTCACAATAGAGAGAGACGACACAGACATTATAAATGACAATTGTGTCACAATAGATACAGACAACACAGATGACACGGATGTTATAACATAAAATTTTATCAAGGTAGACACAGACGACACAGAAGACACAGACGTTATAAATGGCAATGATGTCACAATAAACAGAGATGACACAGATGACACAGTATAAATAAAATGATATCACAGATGACACAGATGACCCTGATGACACAAACGACACAGACATTATAAATAACATTGATGTCACAATAGACAAATATGACACAGACCACACAGACAATAAAAATGAAAATGATGTCACAATAGACACAAACGACACAGATGACAAGATATTATACATGACAATGATATCACAGTAGACACAGACGACACAGAACACACAGACATTAAAAATGACAATGATGTCAAAGTAGGCAAAGATGACACAGACATTATACATGAAAATTGTTTCAAAATACACACAGATGACACAGAAGACACATTATAAATGAAAATGATGTCACAATATAGAGACGACACAGACATAAATGACAATGATGTCAAAACATACACAGACGACACAGACATTATAAATGACAATGGTGTCACAATAGACACAGACGACAAAGAAGACACAGACATTATAGAAGAAAATTATGTCACAACAGACACAGACGACACAAAGGATGGACATTATAAATGACAAAGATGTCATAATAGACACAGACGACACAGACTTTATAAATTAAAATTATGTCACAATTGACACAGACAACATAGACGACAAAGACATTATAAATGACAACCATGTCAAAATAGACAGAGATGACACAGACTTTATAAATGACAATGATGTTACAATAGATACAGACGACAGAGACAACACAGATATTATTAATGACAATAATGTCACAATAGACAGACAACACAGACGACAGAGACATTACAAATGACAATGATGTCAGAATAGAAACAGAGGTCACAGACGACCCACACTATACAGACGACAAAGAAGACACCCACATTATAAATGAAAAAGATGCCAAAATAGATACAGAAGACACAGACAACACAGATGACACAGATGACATAAATGACAATGTTTTCACAATAGACACCGATGACTCAGACCATACCGATGACACAGATATTATTAATGAAAATGATACCACAACAGACACAGACGACACAGAAAAAAAAGACATTATAAATGACAATGATGTCACAAAAGACACAGACGACACAGACAATATAAATGACAATGATGTCACAATTGACACAGATGACACAGACAAAACATACTACTTAGGCATTATATTTTTCATATATGTCAAAGTAAACACAGACCACACAGACGAGACAGACGACACAGACATTATAAATTAAAATGATGTCACAATAGACACAGACAACACAGACTGTATAAATGACAATGATGTCACAAAAGACAGAGGACACAGACTACACAGACACTATAAATGACAATGATGTCACAGTAGACACAGATGACACCAACAACACTGATATTTTTAATGACAATGAAATCACAATAGACACCGACAAAACAAACGACACAGATATTATAAATGACAATTATTTCAAAATAGACACAGAAGCAACAGATGCCTCAGATGCCACAGACGCCTCATATAACACAGATGACTCAGACAACACAGACTTTATAAATTACAACGATGTCACAATAAACACAGACAAAAAAGACGACACAATCGACACAGAAAAAAAGAAGACATAGAGATTATGAATGACAATGAAGTCACAATAGACACAGATGACAGACACAGAAGACAGAAAAGACACAGACATGACAAATGAAAATGATGTCACAATAGACACAGACGAAACAGATATGATAAATGACAATGATGTCACAATAGACACAGACAACACAGAAGACACACATTAAAACTGACAATGATGTCACAATATACAAAGACGACAGAGACGGCAAAGACATTATAAATGACAATTATGTAACAATAGACACAGACAACAGACATTATAAGTGACATGGATGTCACAATAGACACAGAAGTCACAGAGGACACAGACATTATAAATGACATGGATTTCAAAATAAACACAGACAACACAGAGGCCACAGAGGCCATAGATGTTATAAATGAAAATGATACCACAATAAAAACGGATGAAAAAGACGACACAGAGGACGAAGACTTTATAAACGAAAATGATGTCACAATAAACACAGACGACACAGATATTATAAATGAAAATGATGTCACAATAAACAAAGATGACACAGACGACCCAGACATTATAAATTGCAATGATGTCAAAATAGACAGAGTTGAAACAGACATTATAAATGACAATGATGTCAAAATAGACACAGAGGAAACAGACGTTATAAATAAAAATGATGTCACAATAGACACAGACGACAATGAAGACACACATAAAAAATGACAATGATGTCACAATATACACAGACGACAGAGACGGCATAGACATTATAAATGACAATTATGTAACAATAGACACAGAAGATACAGACGAGACAGACATTTTTAATGACAATGATGTCACAAATATACAGAGAAAACACAGACGACACAGATATTATAAATGACAAGGATTTCAAAATAGACGCACATGCCAGAGAAGACACAAAGGACACAGACAACACAGATAACTCAGATGAAACAGACGTTATAAATGAATATGATGTCACCATAGACACAGAAGACACAAACGATACAGACGACAGAGACATGAATGACAATGATGGCACGATAGACACAGATGACACAGAGGACACAGATATTAAAAATTACAGTGATGTCACAATAGACACAGACAACACAGACATTTTAAATGACAATGATGTCACCATAGACTATCATGACACAGACGCCACAGACATTACTAATGACAATGATGTCACAATAGACACAGAATACACAGATGACAAAGATATTATAAATGACTATGATGTCGCAATAGAGAAAGACCACACAGATGATACAGTCATTATAAATAACATAGATGTCACAACAGACAAAGACGACACAGCCGACACAGACAACACAGATGACACAGACATGATTAATGAAAATGATGTCAAAATAGAGACAGACGACACAGATGACACAGACATTACAAATGAAAATGATGTCACAATAGACACAGACGACACAGTCGACAGATACAACACAGACTTTATAAATGATAATGATGTCACAATAGACACAGCAGAGACAACACAGTTTTAAAAGACAAGAGAGACATTATAAATGACAAGGATTTCACAATAGACTCCGACGATACAAAAGACACAGATATAATCAATGAAAATGATGTCACAATAGACACAGACGACACCGACATTATAAAAGACAATGACTTCACAATAGACACAGACGACAACGACATTATAAATTACAATGATGTCACAATAGACACAGATCACACAGACATTAAAAATTAGCATGATGTCACAATAGGCACAGACAACAGAGACCACACAGATATTATATATGACGATGTCACAGTAGACACAGACAACTCAGAAAAAAGAATTTAGAAATGACAATGAAGTCACAATAGACAAATATGATACAAATGACAGAGATGACACAGACATTATATATTAGAATTATGTCACAATAGAATCAGACGACACAGACAATACAGACATAATTAATGACAATGATGTCACAATAGACACAGAAGACAGAGACATTTTAAATGACAGTGATGTCACAATAGAAACAGATGACACAGAGGACAGACATAATAAATGACAATTATATCACAATAGACACAGAAGACAGAGGACACCGATGAATCAGATGACACATATTATAAATGAAAATGATGTCACAATAAACAAAGATGACACAGACAACACAGACATTATAAATGACAATGATGTCAAAATAGACACAGAGGAAACAGACATTATAAATGAAAATGATGTCACAATAGGCACAGAAGTCACAAACGATACAGACAACACAGATGACAATGATGTCACAATAGACACAGGCGACACACACGACACATACAGTGTAAATGATAATGATGTCACAATAGACACAGGTGAGAGAGTCAACAGAGACAACAAAGACATTATAAATGAAAATGATGTCATAATAGACACAGACGACACAGATATTATATATGACAAGGATGTCACAATAGACACAGACAGCACAGATGACACAGTTGTAAAACACAAGAGAGACATTATAAATGACAATGATTTCACAATAGACTCTGACGATACAAACGACAGATATTATAAATGACACTTATGTCATAATAGACAGCGATGACACAGACGGCAGAGTTGTTATAAAAGACAATGATGTCCCAATACAAACAGAAGACACAGACGAGACAGATGACAAAAACATGATAAATGACAATGTCACAATAGACAGACGACACCGAAGACACTGACATTATAAATGACAATGATGTCAAGATACACACAGACAACACAGACACTTTTAAATATCGATGTCACAATGGACACAGATGACACAGATATTATAAACGAAAATGATATCTCAGTAGACACAGACGATACAGAAGACACAGACATTATAAATGACAACGTTGTCAAAATAGACACAAACAATACAGACATTATTTATGACAATGACGTCACAATATACAAAGACGACACAAATGACACAGATATTATTAATGAAAATGATGTTACTACAGAGACATACATTAAAACCGAAAATAATGTCACTGTAGACACAGACGACAGAAACGACACAGAAGACTAAAACATTATAAATGACAATGATTTCACAGTAGACAAAGACGACAAACACGACACAGACATTATAAATGACAATGATGTCACAGTAGACACAGACGACACAGACTTTATAAATGACAATGATGTCACAAGAGACACAGACGGCACAGACATCAGAGAAAACACAGACAGTATAAATGACAATGATGTCCCAATAGACACAGACAACACAGATGACACAAATGACACAAAAGACACAGACATTATAAATGAAAATTATGGCAAAATAAACACAGACAACACAGACATTATATATGACACTGGTGTCACAATAAACAGAGACGACACAGGCATTATAAATGATAATGATGTTACTATAGACACAGACGACACAGACTTTATAAATGACAATGATGTCACAAGAGACACAGACGATACAGAGGACACAGACGTAATAAATGACAATGATGTAACTATAGACACAGATGACACATTATTGTCATTTATAATATCTGTAACTATAGACACAGATGACAGACATTATAAATAACAATGCTGTGACAATAGACTCAGACGACAGAAGACACAGGAAATATAAATGACAATTATGTAAATATACACACTGACGATATTGACGACAGTCATTTTTAATGAAAATGATTTCACAATAGACACAGATGACGCAGATATTTTAAATTAAAATGATGTCAAAATTGACACAGGAGACAAAGACTTTATAAATGACAAAGACGTCACAATAGACACAGAAAATAGACAACTATGACGACACAGATGTTATAAATGACAAAGATATCACAATAGACAAAGACGACAGTGACGACACAGACATTATAAACGACAACGATGTCACAATAGACAAAGACGTTGTAAATGACAACGATGTCACAATAGACAAAGACATTGTAAATGACAACGATGTCACAATAGAAATAGACGACACAGACACTCTAAACTACAATGATGTCACTATAGACAGACTAGAAAGACAAAACATACGACACAGACATTATAAAAGAAAATGATGTCAAAATAGACACAGAGGATACAGACGATAGAGACGATACAGACCACACAGACGACAGTCATTCTAAATGAAAACGATGTCAAAATAGACACAGAAGACACAGATGAAACAGACATAATAAATAACAATGATGTCACAACAGACAGAGAGGACAAAGACAACACAAATATAATAAAAAAATTATGTCACAACAGACACAGACAACAGAGACCACACAGATATTATATATGACGATGTCACAGTAGACACAGACAACACAGACACTATAAATGAACATGATGTCACAATAGGCACAGACAACTCAGAAAACAGAATTTAGAAATGACAATGAAGTCAGAATAGACAAATATGATACAAACGACAGCGATGACACAGACATTATATATTAGTATTAAGTCACAATAGAATCAGACGACACAGACCATACAGACATTATTAATGACAATGATGTCACAATAGACAAAAACGACACAGACATTTTAAATGACAGTGATGACACTATAGACACAGGCGACACAGGCGACAACGACATTAAAAATGACAATGATGTCACAATAGACAAAAACGACAGGGGCGACAAGGACGACACAGACATTATAAATGAAAATGATGTCAAAGTACACACAGACGACTCAGACGACACAGACCACACAGACATAAATTACAATGATGTCACAATATACAAAGATGACACAGACATTATAAATGACAACGATGTCACAATAGACACAGACCACACAGAAGACTCAGATGACACAGACGACACAGATATTATAGGTGACAATGATGTCACAATAAACCGACGACACAGACATTATAAGTGACAATGGTGTCACAATTAACCAGTGACACCGATATTATAAGTGACAATGATGTCACAATATACACAGAAAACACAGACATTATAAGAAACGATGTCACAATTGACAGACAACACAGACATAATAAATGACAATGAGGTCACTATGGACACAGACGACACAGATGACAGACGACACAGACTTTCTAAACGACGATGATGTCACTATAGACAGACGACAGACACGAAAATGGCAACACAGACATTAAAAATGACAATGATGTCAAAATAGACACACACGACACACACCATATATAACAATGATGTCACAATAGACACAGACGACACAAACATCATAAATGACAACGATGCTCATTGCATCTTGAAAGACAAAAAATAAAACCAAAACAAAATTACTTGCTGGCGTTTGTAGGTAATGTAGGTACAAGTCATATCTAACTGTTGACTCGGCAGCCAACCCACCTGGCTATGGGAATCTACCCCCAGTTCAATTGTCACCCCTTGCTGCCAGACCCGATGCCTCTGCACCTGTAGAACTCAACATTCAATAACTTACCCCCAGACTCGATAGTAACTAAACAATTCCACACACTGTTTTGATTCAGGAATGCCAACCCTTCTTCACACAACAGCCAGGCAGAAAAAAAAAAGATAAAATCAAATCTTAACAACCATACACACCAGATTTATTGCCCCAAGAATTTAAACTGCTCTACCGACACTCCAACGTTATATCTGAGATGGCTTTGGTCATTCCCTCTGTGGCTGCATAACCGACCAAAAATGATTCTCCTCACCCCATGTATCTATGGCTACTTGCTCTGGAATGCACCGTATCACTTCGCCCTTCAAAGCCTAACTAGACGGGTATATCTAAAGATAGAATTTCACTGCTATTCTTCTGCTAACTACCGTTTCCTTAGCTCAGGCAGAGCAGCTCCAGCCAGATTCAAACGTGCACAGACTGACTCTGCACAGAAAACCAATGACAGGATGCAGAAACAAAAAGGAAACTTGGTAAGAATGACTCTCAAAAGAGGGCTGGCATTGGGCAAGAAGATGTAGGGAGCTGCAAGAAAGATTATGTCAGCCCTTGAAAAATGGAAGACTATGGCCCCTTTAAGAGCCATAGCCACAACTAGAAGGATGCAAGGGTGAGCCCTTCTTAAAGACCTCAAAACAGAGTATGTATGGAGGAAGTGTCAGAACAGGGATTTAAGAAAATGGAACAATAAGGGCTGAGGATGCTAACGTGTCCTGTGATGCCTACGCAATAGGCAACTGACCAGAAATTGCCAAAATGCAAGACCTATCTGTACATGAAGATCACAATGCAAAAAAAGCAGCGCCCGATCAGCACCTTACTAAGAACAGACATCCAAGAGTCTAGAGATGACACGTGGATCAAATGCAAAGATGACATCAAGACCTGCAGAAGATTTAAGACACAGCAGAGTCTACACAGTCTAAACAACAAGACAGATATAGGCTGGAACTGCCCTGCCTGGTACACGCTAGCTTGGGGCTGAAAATTAAACCCCTCTCCAAACGTGTAACAAGGTGCACTCTTCCTGCACAACCCTCTACCCTAGGCTAAATCCCTTCCCTGCCATTCTCAACATTCTGCCCTCTTCCCGGACCAAAACCACAGCCCCCTTAACTTTCTGAGGACCGAGGGCCTGAAGATATCCTTGGCAGAAAAAACCCAAACTGCATCAACTATCTGGAAAAATCCTGCACTCTCACATTGTCGTGGACTATAATCTGAAAAAAAAAAAAAAAACAAAAACATACAGAAAACAGTGCCAAGTCAGCATCACACTGCTCACTGCCAACATCTTGTACTACACCCACTGCAAAACTGCCAAGGCATTCTGCTCACCTATTTGATGCCAATTCAAACATTGGATGCTGCAGTCATCATCACCTGGGGCACTTCAGGTAGACAGACGGAAAATATTACTATTGCGCTTCTGAGAAATCAGTCCCGTGCTCCATCTCTCTACTCCCCTGTTCACCTCAACTGCTCTTTGCATTCTAAAAGCGGACCACACAGCATCTACAAAACCAAAGGCCAATGCTCAATGGATTTGCTGCGTACTACAGGGCTCTAACACACCTATTTGAACAACAACCTCCTCACCTCTCAGACCACACATCAGCAAGAAGCTTCACCCCTCTGAGGCTGCATTTGGCACCTGCCACAGAAAAAGCATGCTTTTGTACTACACTAAAGCACAGGCTGCCCCAAGCAACACCTATCTCCACTGCATTACCTTGACTGCTCAGATGCCCGGCTTGCCTCATCTTCTGTGGTTGTGTTGAGGCTTGAGCTCCACCTGGAATATACAAACAGCAAGGATGATTGTAACTTCATTGAAGAAAACCAACACACGGTAACTGATCATACAGCCACGGTTACATTTCCCTACCAACACCACAGCCAACTCACCTCATTATGGCACACTAACTGCACGCAACTCCATCCGTGCCCCTCGGCACACAGGTCAGCCCGCTACGTCTGAAAAACACAACAGCAAAGAAGTCACCCTGACGCTCAGCAACACCCTAAGAATTCCAAGACTCTACTGCACATTACAGCCAAGCAAAGCTAGTCCACAACCAAACCCAAACATTAATTGCCGCTCCCTTGACATTCAAACCCCTTTGCTACTGCTCCACTGGCTGCTCCCATGCAGTTTTGGTCACCCACTCTGTGGCTCCAGAGACAAGCAGAAACTACCCTCCTCACCCGCCACACCGAGGGCTGCTAGATCTGCAAATAAGGGATGCCCCTAGACCGCAATGTCTAGGCACGTCAAAACGTTAAGCACACAATCGGGCCACTATACCCCTGCTGACGCTTATCGCCTCCTCTACACACCTGGCAGAGCAGCTCCAACCAGACACAAATACACGCAGAACATCAACACATAAGACCAACGTCGTGAACCGGGAACAAAAGAAAAGTCGCGGCAACAAGGAGGACTCCTGGACCACGCATGCCAATGGGCAAGGCCATGGACAGGGCTCCGAGGAACAACCTATGGTAGCCCTGGAAAAGCGAAGAACCGTGCATGGTTCCAAAGAGATGGTGCCACAACTGGCAAGATGAACGGGCAAGAAGCCCCTTTTAAAGTCCTAAACATGCAGAGGATGGATGGAACAAGTCCCAGAACAGGGATCCAGGAAAACAGAAGACTAACTATCCCGGATGGCGAGGCAGGCTGCAAGGCTGCAGCAGAAGACAGCTGACTGGATGCTTCCAAAACACAAGAGCGATCCACACTTTAGAAATGCAAAGAAAGAAAAGCAGTGCCCCATCGACACTGCCTTGATGAGTACAAGCATTTGGGACCCTAGACATGGCACCCAAGGCACGCCCGCCATGCCCTGAGCACAAAAGACAACATCAAGACCTGCAGAAAATTTCAGACATGGCACGGTGGCTACACAAACTAGACAACAACAGATACAGGCTGGAACTGCCCTGCCCATGCAGGGTTTGGGCTGAGAAGTAGACCCCTCTGCCTTCACCTGCCCAAAGAGCACTCTCCCTGCACAGCCTAGGCTACCTTCCAAACCCCTCCCTGCTAGCCCCATCCCACCTCCCGCTTCCCAACTCCCGTCTCTCAATTTAGCTTTCAGAGGGCCACGAATGAAGCTGTCCTTGGCCAAAGCAGCTCAAATCACATCAGCTAACAGAAATAATCCTGCAGTCACTGCATTCCTCTTCAGCATCTGCAATAAAAATGAACAGAAAAACACAGTGCCAAAACACGAGAACGATCCCGGCTTCAGGAGCACGATGCAAGAAAAGCAGTGCCCAATCAACAGTGCATTGATGAGTATGAGCATTCAGGACCCTAGATATGGTGCTCGAGGCATGTCCGGCATCCTGTAAAGGATCCCTCATTACAACGGGATGTGGCCAAAACCAGGAGGATGTACGTGAAAGGATCACCTTTTAAATGACTAAAGGCACAAGATGCATGGAAGAAGTCTCAGGTCAACAGGGATCCTTGAAAATATATGACTAGCGATTGTGGCCACCAACACAGGCTGCAAGGCCACGGGAAAAGATGGCTGACTAGAAACTTGGAAAATGTGAAGCCAATCCACACTTAGGTTATGATGCAAGAAGAACAGTGCCTAATTGGTATTGTACCCATGAGTACAGGCATTCAAGACCCTCGAGATGCTGCTCAAGTCATACGCTGCATTCCTTTAAAGCAAAGTGGACATCAAGGCTTAAGAAACGTAAAAGAGAAACAGAATATAAAGCACACGGCACAGACAAGCTGGAACGGCCCTGCCAGGAATGTGCTAGCTTTGGGCTGAGAAGTAACACCCTCCAGCTCTCCCTGCCCAAAGGGGACACTTCCCGCACAGCCCTCTCCCCTAGGCTACTTTTAAAACCCCTCCCTGCCATCCCCAGCCTTCTCCCCTCTGTCATACCCCACCCCTGCCCCCGTCCCTCAACTTAGCTTTCAGACCACCAGAAGGCTTCCTCAGCAGAAAAAAAACTCCAAGAGCATCAGCTTCCTGGAATGATCCTACAGTTGCCAGGATCCACTTTGCAATCTACAAGAAAACTAAAATAGCCCCAACAGCCAGCATTGCACAGGTCAATGTCAGCACCTTACATGACAACTTGTTCTGCCTAACTGCCATGTTCTTCCACTCACTTGCTCCACAGCAGTTCTTCTGTCAGATGCTGCAGCTGTTATCACTCAGGGTAATTAAATTCAGAGAATTACTCTCACACCTGTGAGAAGTCTGCCCCATGCTTCTTCTCCCTACTACCCAGCTCATCTCAAATGCTCTTCCCATTCCCAAGGTGGCCCGCACAGTGCCTGCCAAGCCAAAAGTAAATACTATGTTGCCAAAGAACACTTTGCTCTTCTAGACATACTCAACTTCCTCCTCACCATCAGCCCCACAATGATGAGAATAAACCTGACTACCTCACCAGCACCCCAAAATTCTTTGCCCTCTGCTTACCTCTCCTCTCCTCCTCACCACTTAAGTTGTAGGACCAGTAGTGGTGATACCCAGGACAAAAGAAAGATGAGCCACGGAAATCCACATTTTAGGAAGTAACCAAACTTTAGTCGTAGGAGTGAACAGCAAGAACTTGAAAAAAATATTCTTATCAAAACCCAGTAATGATTATTAACACAGAAGACATAAAAACACAGGACACTCACCACACAGCAATGGCGACTGGAATTACAGAGGCAGTCAGCCAATGAAAAACTCGCAACAGTGGGATTGACTACTCTAAGACCTAAATTGGAAACTCAATGACCGTAAAAAAACACAATGGATTAACAGGGACAAGGTAACAACCGCTGTAAGCAATAATAGAGCAAACCTCACTGGTAAGTTCAGGAAAAATCTAAAACTCTACTAAATAAGGGAGGCTTGTGTGCCCACAGACCAGATGAAGAAGAGTTGCTCAGCTGCTAACTGTTACGAGCCAAAACAATATCCAATCTCTTCCCTGAGAAATGCAAGGGAAACAAGCGGCAGAATCCTGCACTGTAGATAGGCAGCGAGTCCATACCTTTAAGTAGCAAGGTCTCTGATATTCATAGGATCACCAGGTTGGAAAAGACCCATTGGATCATTGAGTCCAACCATTCCTATTAATCGCTAAACAATGCCCCTCACCACCTCGTCCACCCATCCTTTAAACACCTCCAGGGAAGGTGACTCTACCACCTCCTTGGGCAGCCTTTGCCCATCCCCAATAACCCTTTCAGTGAAATATTTTTTCCTGATGTACAGCCTGAAGCTTCCCTGGCAGAGCTTGAGGCTATTCCCTCTTGTCCTGTCCCCTGTCCCTTGGGAGAAGAGGCCAGCTCCCTCCCCTCCACAACCTCCTTTCAGGTAGTTGCAGAGAGCAATGAGGTCTCCCCTCAGCCTCCTCTTCTCCAGGCTAAACACCCCCAGCTCTCTCAGCCACTCCTCATAAGGCTTGTTCACCAGCCCCTTCACCAGCTACATTACTCTTCTCTGGACATTCAGATGGATGGAGACAGGATGCATGCAAAGAAGTTAGTTGAGGAACACAATAAGTAAAAGGTATAAGGGAGCAGAGATCTCACAGCCCTAGAGATGACATTTCTTAGAGTAACTAATAATTTTCAACTTGTGTCTCAACCTCATCATTACCTCATTGTCTACAGAGAGACTAGAACAACAGACACCTGAACGGCACTTGCATCTGACCACCAAACTGACCCAAGAAAGACTGATGAACCCATCTCCCTTTCCCCAAACCATTAAAGCCCTTTTCTACCCCTGAAGTATCAGAGAAGGAACCCTGCTCCTTCTTAACAGCACCTGCCCTATATTTTAACCCCCCTGACCCTTCTGTGTTGCTGTTCCTTGGGAGCTGTGCTCCTGAGCCCTTCCCAGGGCTCCCCTGGTCATTTTGATAGGAATGGTTGGACTCGATGATCCGGTGGGTCTTTTCCAACCTGGTGATTCTATGATTCTATCTTCCACCAACCCACAGACTCTACTTCCTACCCTAGGCCAACAAACTTCATTCCAGATTATTATCACCCACAAGGTGCCCATTACAAACTGCAGAGCCCCTAGGGCCAATACATTATGCCACACAGAATGAGGAACAACAACAAATCATCCCATAACCAAAAACTTGAGGCAAAGCACCCAAAAAAAAAAAAAGAAGAAGGAAATCAAAAACATCTTGCCCCCTCCAACACCCAATCAAAAATTACTGACAAAAAAGCCCCATAGTTACACCTGTATGTGCTGCTTCGCCTGGACTCTTCCAAAGCTCATACCTCCAACAGACGCCTCTGCTTCTTTAGAAGAACAAAAAGAAAAAAAAAAACTAAAAAAGCCAAAACCCACCACTTACCCAACTAGCTTAATCTGCCTAAAAAGCTACAATGAATGGAAACAGCAGCAAAACTCTAATTTCAAGGATAAACCACAACCTAAATGACCTCCAGAGGCAAGGCCTGTGGCTTATATACCCCCTGGTCCTTCCCGCCCACCACCTGTGACTGGGGTGTGGTGAAGCCCTCACAGGTATAAATAGTGCCTGAGGAGCAGCTGTGTTTTATTAACTCTGCCTTACATTCTCAGCTAGAACAACACTACTACATGTCTGAAAGTATCCTTACAAGAAATAACAGTATGCGTGCTGTCACTGCAACATTGCTAGTTGTGACAGTGATGGGACTAGGTAACAAACATTTTAGAGCTGGACTTTTTGGTTCCTTTCATTTATCGTGCTGCTACAATTACTGTTCCCTGGTATCGCTATACCCCTACTCTTTAATTTTTCTGTGCTCTTTTCTCTCTCTTTTTCCCACCCCCCTAGTCTTCAGTATCTGTTCTCTGCCCATACTTTTTTTTTCCTTTTCCATCTTTGTCCCAATCTGCGTTCCTCGTTCTGTTCCCCCACAATTTCACTGGCTTGATCCTTGTAGTTTGTTCTTTCTCTGCACCTGCAAATGCCTTGCTTGTCTTTCTCTTTCTATCTCTCTTTCTTTCTCTATCCCTTTGTATTGCTCACTGTTGCTGTTCTATTTTTTCCATTCACTCTGTATCTTGACACTCCCCTTTTCATCTCTTGCTATTTCTGAATTTTTGTGCTAGTCCTTGCTCTTTTGAATAATCCTCTGTCTGTCTGTAGGGCTCCTAGTTCCTCTCAAACAAGTCAGCTCTTTTTTATGTACACACATGGCCTTATGAGAAATGGCTCAGAGAGCTGGGCTTGTTTAGCCTGGAGAAGTGGAGGCTGAGGGGAGACCTCATTGCTCTCTACAACTACAAGGTCTACAAAGAAGGTCGGACAAGGGAAATGAAGGGCAAAGAAGGTCGGAGAAGGGCAAAGAATTTCGGAGAAGTTTGGAGAAGTTCAAAGAAGTTCAAAGAATATCGGAGAAGTTCGGAGAAGGTCGGAGAAGTTAAGAGTAGGTCAGAGAAGGTCAGATTAGGTCGGAGAAGGTCAGAGAATGTCAAAGAAGTTTGGAGAAGTTCAAAGAAGGTCAGAGAAGGTCAAAGGAGGTTGGAGAATTTCAAAGTAGTTCAGAGAAGGTCAGAGAATTTCGAAGAAGGTCAAAGAAGCTCAGAGAAGGTCAAAGAACGTTGGAGAAAGATAAAGACGGTTGGAGAAGTTCGGAGAGGGTCAAAGAATTTTGAAGAAGGTTGGAGAATGTCAGAGAAGTTAGGAGAAGGTTGGAGAAGGTCAAAAAAGCGTGGAGAATGTCGGAGAAAGTAAAAGAAGTTTGGAGAAAATCGCAGAAGGTTGGAGAAGGTCTAAGAAGGTCTAAGAAGGTTGGAGAAAGATAAAGACGGTTGGAGAAGATCGGAGAAGGTCAGAGAAGGTCAAAGAAGGGTGGAGAAGTTCGGAGAAGTTTGGAGAAGGTCGCAGAAGGACAAAGGATTAGGAGAAGTTTGGAGAAGGTCAAAGATGGTCAGAGAAAGTCAGAGAAGGTCAAAGAAAGTTGGAGAAGTATAAAGATGGTCAGAGAAGATTGGAGAAGTTCGGAAAAGGTCAAAGATGGTCGGAGAAAGTCAGAGAAGGTCAAAGAAGGTCGGAGAAGGTCAGAGAAGGTAGGAAAATTTGGGAGAAGGTCAAAAAATATCAAAGAAGTTCGGAGAAGGTCGGAAAAGGTGAAAGCAAGTTGGAGAAGGCCAGAGAAATTCCAGGAAGGTCAGAGAAGGTCGAAGAAGGTCAGAGAAGGTCAAAGAAGTTCGGAAAAGTTCAGAGAAGGTTGGAGATGGTCAAAGAAGGTCAGAAAAGGTCGAAGAGTGTCAGAGAAGGTGAAAGAAGGTCAAAGAAGGTCGGAGAAGATCAAATAAGTCTGGAGTAGGTCGGAGAAGGTCAATGAAGGTCAAAGAGGGTCAGAGAATGTCAAAGAAGGACAAAGAAATTCAGAGAAGGGAAAGGAAGATCGGAAAATGTCAAAGAAGGTAGGAGAAGGTTGGAGAAGTTTGGAGTGGGTCAAAGAAGGTCAGAGAAGCTCAAAGAAATTCAGAGAAGTTCAAAAGTGGTCGGAGAAGTTCATAGAAGGGCAGAGAAGATCAGAGAAAGTAAAAGAAGGTCGGAGAAGTTTGGAGAATTTCAAAGAAGGTCTGCAAGACCGGAGAAGGTTGGAGAAGTTCAAAGAAGGTCGGAGAAGGTCAGAGAAGTTCAGGGAAGGTCAAAGAAGGTCGGAGAAGTTGAAAGGATTTCGGAAAAGGTCGGAGAAGGTCAGACAAGGTCAGAGATAGGCAAAGAAGGTGGGAGAAGGGCAAAGAACTTGGGAGAAGGTCGGAGAAGTTCAGAGAAGGTCAGAGACAGTCAAAGAAGGTTGGAGAAGGTCAAAGAAGGTTGGAGAAGTATAAAGACGGTCAGAGAAGATCGGAGAAGGTCAAAGATGGTCAGACAAAGTCGGAGAAGGTCAAAGAATTTTTGAGAAGGTCAAAGAAGTTTGGAGAAGGTCGGAGAAGATCGGAGAAGGTAGGAGAAGATCGGAGAAGGTCAAAAAAAGTCAAAGAAGTTCAGAGAAGGTCAAAGAAGGTTGGAAAAGGTGAAAGCAGGTTGGAGAAGGCAAGAGAAATTCAAGGAAGGTCAGAGAAGGTCGAGGAAGTTCAGAGAAGGTGAAAGCAGGTGGGAGAAGGCCAGAGAAATTCAAGGAAGGTCAGAGAAGGTCAAAGAAGGACAGAGAAGATCAAAGAAGGTCGGAAAAGTTTGGAGAATATCGGAGAAGGTCAAAGAAGGTCAGAAAAGGTCAAAGAGTGTCAGAGAAGGTCAAAGAAGGTCAGAGAAGGTCAAAGAGGGTCGGAGAATGTCAAAGAAGGACAAAGAATTTCAGAGAAGGGAAAGGAAGATCGGAGAAGGTCAAAAGGTCGGAGAAGTTTGGAGAGGGTCAAAGAAGGTCAGAGAAGCTCAAAGAAAGTCAGAGAAGTTCAAAAGTGGTCGGAGAAGGTCGGAGAAGCTCATAGAAGGGCAGAGAAGTTCAAAGAAGTTTGGAGAAGGTCAAAGAAGTTCAGGGAAAGTCAAAGAAGGTCAAAGAAGCTCGGAGAAGGTCAAAGAAGGTTGGAGAAAGATAAAGACAGTTGGAGAAGATGGGAGAAGTTCAGAGAAGTTCAAAGGTGGTTGGAGAAGGTCGGAGAACGTCAAAGAAGGTCGGAGAAGTTCGGAGAAGGTCAGATAAAGGAAAAGAAGATCGGAGAAGGTCAAAGAAGTTCAGAGAAGGTCAAAGAAGGTCGGGGAATGTCAAAGCAGGTCGGAGAAGATCAGAGAAGGTCGGAGAAGGTCAAAGAAGGTCAGAGAAAGTCAAAGAAAGTCGGAGAATGTCAAAGAAAGTCGGAGAATGTCAAAGAAAGTCAGAGAAAGTAAAAGGTCAGAGAAGGTCAAAGAAGGTCAGAGAAGGTCAAAGAAAGGCGGAGAAGGGCGGAGAAGGTCGCAGAAGGACAAAGCATTAGGAGAAATTTGGAGAAGGTCAAAGAAAGTTGGAGAAGTATAAAGACGGTCAGAGAAGATTGGAGAAGTTCAGAGAAGGTCAAAGATGGTCGGAGAAGGTCAGAGAAGGTCAAAGAAGGTTGGAGAAGGTTGGAGAAGGTCAGAGAAGGTAGGAAAATTTGGGAGAAGGTCAAAAAATGTCAAAGAATTTTGGAGAAGGTCGGAAAAGGTGAAAGCAAGTTGGGGAAGGCCAGAGAAATTCCAGGAAGGTCAGAGAAGGTCGAAGAAGGTCAGAGAAGGTTAAAGAAGGGCAGAGAAGGTCGGAATAGGTCAGAGAAGATCAAAGAAGGTTGGAAAAGTTTGGAGAAGGTTGGAGAAGGTCAAAGAAGGTCAGAAAAGGTCAAAGAGAGTCAGAGAAGGTAAAAGAAGTTCAGAGAAGGTCAGAGAAGATCAAATAAGTCTGGAGTAGGTCGTAGAAGGTAAAAGAAGGTCAGAGAAGGTAAAAGAAGGTCAGAGAATATCAGAGAAGATCAAATAAGTTTGGAGTAGGTTGAAGTGGTCAAAGAAGGTCAGAGAAGGTCAAAGAGGGTTGGAGAATGTCAAAGAAGGACAAAGAAATTCGGAGAAGGGTAAGGAAGTTCAGAGAAGGTCAAAGAAGGTAGGAGAAGGTGGGAGAATTTGGAGAGGGTCAAAGAAGGTCAGAGAAGCTCAAAGAAAGTCAGAGAAGTTCAAAAGTGGTCAGAGAAGGTCAGAGAAGTTCATAGAAGTGTGGAGAAGTTCAAAGTATTTTGGAGAAGGTCAAAGAAGGTCAGAGAAAGTCAAAGAAGATCAGAGAAGGTCGGAGAAGTTCAGAGAAGGTCAAAGAAGGTCTGACAAGATCAAAGAAGTTCAAAGAAGGTCGGAGAAGTTCAAAGAAGTTGGGAGAAATTCAAAAAGGATCGGAGAAGGTCACAGAAGATCGGAGAAGGTCAAAGAAGATCTGACAAGATCAAAGAAGGTCAGAGAAGGTCAAGGAAGGTCGGAGAAGGTCGGAGAAGGTCAAGGAAGGTCGGAGAAGGTCAGAGAAGGTCAGGAAATGTCAAAGAAGTTCAGAGAAGTACGCAGAAGTTCAGAGAAGGTCAGAGAATGTCAAAGAAGGTCGGAGAAGGTCAAAGAAGTTCTGAGAAGTTCGGAGAAGTTTGGAGAAGTGAAAAGAAGGTTGGAGAAGTTCAGAGAAGGTCAGAGACAGTCAAAGAAGGTCAGAGAAAGTCAGAGAAGGTTGGAGAAGTATTAAGATGGTCAGAGAAGATCAGAAAAATTTGGAGAAGGTCAAAGATGTTGGAGAAGTTCGGAGAAGGTCAAAGAAGGTCAGAGAATGTCGAAGAAGGTCAGAGAAGATCAAAGAAGGTCGGAGAAGGTCGGAGAAGCTCAAAGAAGATTGGAGAAGGTCGTAGAAATTCTAAGAAGGTCAGAGAACGTCAAAGATAGTCAGAGAAGTTCAAAGAGGGTCGGAAAATGTCAGAGAAGGTAGGAGAACATCAGAGAATGTCAGAGAATGTCAGAGAAGGTCGGAGAAGGTTGGAGAAGATCAAAGAAGGTCGGAAAAGTTCGGAGAAGGTCAAAGAAGGTTGGAAAAGTTCAAAGAGGGTCAGATAAGGTAAAAGAAGGTCAGAGAAGGTCAGAGAAGGTCAAATAAGTCCGGAGTAGGTCGGAGAAAGTCATAGAATTTCAAAAGTGGTGGGAGAAGGTCGGAGAAGGACAGAGAAGTTCAAAGAAAGTCAGAGAATTTCAAAAGTGGTCGGAGAAGGTCGGAAAAGGTCGGAGAAGATCAAGGAAGGTCGGAGAAGTTCGGAGAAGATTATGGAAGGTCAGAGAAGTTTAAAGGAGGTCGGATAAGTTCATAGAAGGTTGGAGAATGTCAAAGAAGTTTGGAGAAGGTCAAAGAAGTTTGGAGAAGGTCAAAGAAGGTTGGAGAGGTCGGAGAAGTTTGGAGAAGGTCAAAGAAGGTCTGACAAGATCAAAGAAGATCAGAGAAGGTCAAAGAACATCAGAGAATGTCGGAGAAGTTCGAAGAAGGTTGGAGAATGTCAAAAGAGGTTGGAGAAGGGCGGAGAATTTCGCAGAAGTACGGAAAAGGTCGAAGAAGTTCAGAGGTGTTCAAAGAATGTCGGAGAATGGGAAAGAAGTTCGAAGAAGGTGGTAGGAAGTCAAAGACGTTCAGAGAATATCAAACAAAGTCGGAGAAGGTCAAAGAAGTTTGGAGAAGGTCAAAGAAGTTTGGAGAAGGTCGGAGAAGGAAGGAGAAATTTGGAGAAGGTCAAAGAACATCAGAAAAGGTTAGAGAAGTTTGGAGAAGGTCAAAGAAGGTCGGAGAAGATCTGAGAAGGTCAAAGAATGTGGGAGAAGGTAAAGGAAGGTTGGAAAAGGTCAAAGAAGTTCAGAGAATGTCAAAGAAGTCGGAGAAGATCAGAGAAGGTCGGAGAAGATCGTAGAAGGACAGAGAAGGTCGTAGAAGGTAAAAGAATCTCAGAGAAGGTTGTAGAATTCAGAGGAGTTCAAAATAGATCAGATAATATCGGAGAAGCTCGGAGAAAGTCAAAGAAGGTCGGAGAAGGGCAAAAACGGGAGGAGAAGGGCAAAGACCAGTGAAAAAAGGAGGAGAATATCGGAGAAGGGCAAAGGAGGGTGGAGAAGGACAAAGAAAGGCGGAGAAGGGCAAAGACCGGGGAGAAGTACAATGACTGCTGGAGCAGAGCAAAGAACTGCGGAGAACGGCAAAGACAGGTGGAGAAGGACGGAGAATATCAGAGAAGGGCAAAGACGGGCAAAGACAAGGGGAGAAGGGAAAAGAAGTTTGGAGAAGAGCAAATAAGGTTGGAGAAAGGACAAAGACAGGTGGAGAATTGCAAAGATGGGAGGAGAAGGATGGAGAATATCAAAGAAGGGGAAAGACGGGCGGAGAAGGGCAAAGACGGGCGGAGAAGGGTGGAGAATATTGGAGAAGGGCAAAGACAGGCGGAGAAAAGCAAAGACTGCCAGAGAAGGCAAAGACAGGCAGAGAAGGGCAAAGATGGGGGAGAAGTGCAATGACTGGTGGAGAAGAGAAAAGAACTTTGGAGAACGGCAAAGACAGGTGGAGAAGGGTGGAGAATATCGGAGAAGTGCAAAGAAGGGCAAAGAAGGTTGGAGAAGGGCAAAGAAGGTTGGAGAAAGGCAAAGAAGGTTGGAGAAGGGCAAAGAAAGGTGGAGAAGGGCGGAGAATATCAGAGAAGTGCAAAGAAGGGCAAAGAAGGTTGGAGAAGGGCAAAGAAGGTTGGAGAAGGGCAGAGAATATCAGAGAAGTGCAAAGAAGGGCAAAGAAAGGTGGAGAAGGGCAAAGATGGCAGGAGAAGGATGGAGAATATCTAAGAAGGGCAAAGACGGGCAGGGAAGGGCAAAGACGGGCGGGGAAAGGCAAAGACGGGCGGGGAAAGGCAAAGACGGGCGGGGAAAGGCAAAGACGGGCGGGGAAGGGCAAAGACGGGCGGGGAAGGGCAAAGACGGGCGGGGAAGGGCAAAGACGGGCGGGGAAAGGCAAAGACGGGCGGGGAAAGGCAAAGACAGGCGGGGAAGGGCAAAGACGGGCGGGGAAGGGCAAAAAAGTTTGGAGAAGTGCGGAGAATATCGGAGAAGGGCAAAGACAGGCAGAGAAGGACAAAGACAGGCGGAGAATTGCGGAGAATATCGGAGAAGTGCAAAGAAGGGCAAAGACCAGGGAGAAGTACAATGACTGCTGGAGAAGATCAAAGAACTGTGGAGAACGGCAATTACAGGTGGAGACGGGTGGAGAAGGGCAAAGATGGGTGGAGAAGAGCAAAGACGGGTGGACAAGGGCAAACACGGGCGGAGAAGTGCAAAGACGGGTGGAGAAGTGCAGAGAATATCCGAGAAGTGCAAAGATGGGCAAAGACAAGGGGAGAAGGGCAAAGACGGGTGGAGAAAGGCAAAGATGGGTGGAGAAGGGCAAAGATGGGAGGAGAAGGATGGAGAATATCAAAGAAGGGCAAAGACGGGCGGAGAAGGGCAAAGACGGGCGGAGAAGGGCAAAGACGGGCGGAGAAGGGCAAAGACGGGCGGAGAAGGGCAAAGACGGGCGGAGAAGGGCAAAGACGGGCGGAGAAGGGCAAAGACGGGTGGAGAAGGGCAAAGATGGTTGGAGAATGGCAATGATGAGCGGAGAAGGGCAGAGAATATCGCACAAGTACAAAGAAGGGCAAAGACGGGCGGAGATTGGCAAAGACGGGTGGAGATGGGCAAAGACGGACGGAGAAGGAAAAAGATGGGTGGAGAAGGGTGGAGAATATCGGAGAAGAGCAAAGAAGGGCTAAGACAAGGGGAGAAACTCAAAGTCGGGTGGAGAACCTCGAAGTCGGGTGAAGAACCTCAAAGTTGGGTGGAGAAGATCATAAATGGGCGGAGAAGGGCAGAGAATATTGGAGAAGGGCAAAGACGGGCGGAGAAGGGCAAAGAGAGGGGAGAAGGGCAATGAGTGGTGGAGAAGAGCAAAGAACTGTGGAGAACGGCAAAGACAGGTGGAGAAGGGCAGAGAATATTGGAGAAGTGCAAAGAAGGGTAAAGAAGGGCGGCGAAGGGTAAAGACGGGAGGAGAAGGGCTAAGACGGGTGGAGAAGAGCAAAGTCGGGCGGAGATAATCAAAAATGGGCGGATAAGGGCAGAGAATATCAGAGAAGGGCAAAGACGGGTGGAGAAGGGCAAAGATGGGCAGAGAAGGGCAAAGACAGACGGAGAAGAGAAAAGACGGGGGAGAAGGGCAATGACTGGTGGAGAAGAGCAAAGGACTGCAAAGAACGGCAAATACAGGTGGAGAAGGACAGAGAATATCGGAGAAGTGCAAAGAAGGGCAAAGATGGGCGGAGAATATCGGAGAAATGCAAAGAAGGGCAAGGACGGGCGGCGAAGGGCAAGGACGGGCGGCGAAGGGCAAGGACGGGCAAAGACAAGGGGAGATGGGCAAAGACGGGCAGAGAAGGGTGGAGAATATCGGAGAAGTGCAAAAAAGGGCAAAGACGGGCGGAGAAGGGCAAAGACAGGCGGAGAAGGGCAAAGACCGGGGAGAAGTACAATGACTGCTGGAGAAGAGCAAAGAACTGCGGAGAACGGCAAAGACAGGTGGAGAAGGACGGAGAATATCGGAGAAGGGCAAAGAAGGGCAAAGACAGTCGGAGAAGGGCAAAGACGGTCGGAGAAGGGCAAAGACGGTCGGAGAAGGGCAAAGACGGTCGGAGAAGGGCAAAGACGGGTGGAGAAGTGCAGAGAATATCGGAGAAGTGCAAAAATGGGCAAAGACAAGGGGAGAAGGGCAAAGAAGTTTGGAGAAGAGCAAAGAAGTTTTGAGAAAGGGTAAAGACGGGTGGAGAATTGCAAAGATGGGAGGAGAAGGATGGAGAATATCGGAGATTGGCAAATACAAGGGAAGAAGGGCAAAGACGGGCGGAGAAGGGCAAAGACGGGCGGAGACAAAGACGGGTGGACAATTGCAACAAAGGGCGGAAAAAGGCTAAGACGGGTGCACAACTTCAAAGACGGTTGGACAAAGACAAAGAAGTGCGGACAAGGGTAAAGATGGGCTGAGAAGGGCAAAGACGGGTGAAGAATGGCAAAGAGGAACGGAGAAAGGCAAAGACGGGCAGACAAAGGCAAAGACGGGAGCACAAGTGCAAAGAAGGTGTGACAAGTGCAAAGAAGGTGTGACAAGGGCAAAGATGTGCGGAGAAGGGCAAAGACGGGCACACAAGGGCAAAAACAGGCGGACAAGAACAAAGACGGCCGGAGAAGGGCAAAGACGGCCGGAGAAGGGCAAAGACGGGTGGAAAAAGGCAAAGACGGGTGGACAAAGGCAAAGTAGGGCGGACAAGGGCAAAGATGGGTGGAGAAGGTCAAAGAGAGTTGGACAAGTGCAAAAACAAGTGGACAATAACAAGGACGGCCGGAGAAGGGCAAGGACGGCCGGAGAAGGGCAAGGACGGCCGGAGAAGGGCAAGGACGGCCGGAGAAATGCAAAGACGGGTGGAGAAATGCAAAGACGGGCGGAGAAATGCAAAGACGGGCGGACAATTGCAACAAAGGATGAAAAAAGGCAAAGACGGGCGGACAATTGCAAAAAAGGGCGGAAAAAGGCAAAGACGGGTGCACAAGTTCAAAGACGGTTGGACAAAGGCAAAGAAGTGCGGACAAGGGTAAAGACGGGCGGAGAAGGGCAAAGATGGGTGAAGAATGGCAAAGAGGAACGGAGAAAGGCAAAGACGGGCAGACAAAGGCAAAGACGGGCAGACAAAGGCAAAGACGGGCGGACAAGGGAAAGACGACTGCAGAAGTGCGAAGACGGGAAGACAAGGGCAAAGACGGGCGGAGAGTGGCAAAGACAGGCGGAGAAGGGAAAAGAAGGGTGGAGGAGGGCAAAGACGGGAAAAGGAAGGCATAGACGGGCGGACGAGGGCAAAGACGGGCGGACGAGGGCAAAGACGGGCGGACGAGGGCAAAGACGGGCGGACGAGGGCAAAGACGGGCGGTGAAGTGTTGAGAATACCGGAGAAGTGCAAAGACGGGCAGAGAAGAACAAAGATGAGTGCAAAACTTCAAAGACGAGCGGACAACGGCAAAGATAGGTGGAGAAGGGCAAAGACGTGCGGAGAAGGGCAAAAACAGGTCGACAAGAACAAAGAAGTGGGAGAAGGTCAAAGACGGACAGAGAAGCGCAAAGACGGGCGGACAAGTGCAAAAAGGTTTAGACAAGGGCAAAGACAGTCTGAGAAGTCCGGAGAATACCGGAGAAGTGTAAAGACGGGCGGAGAAAGGCAAAGACAGGTGGACAATTGCAAAAAAGGGCGGAAAAAGGCAAAGACGGGTGCACAAGTTCAAAGACGGTTGGACAAAGGCAAAGAAGTGCAGACAAGGGCAAAGACGGGCGGACAAGGGCAAAGACGGGCGGAGAAGGGCAAAGACGGGCGGAGAAGGGCAAAGACGGGCGGAGAAGGGCAAAGACGGGCGGAGAAGGGCAAAGACGGGCGGAGAAGGGCAAAGACGGGCGGAGAATGGCAAAGACGGGCAGAGAATGGCAAAGACGGAGGGACAATTGCAAAGACGGGCGGACAAGTTCAAAGACGGTTGGACAACGGCAAAGAAGTGCGGACAAGGGCAAAGACGGGCGGAGAAGGGCAAAAAAGTGTGGAGAAATGCAAAGACGGGCAGAGAAGTGCAAAGACCGGAGGACAATTGCAAAGGCGGGCGGAAAACGGCAAAGATGGGTGGAGAACGGCAAAAACGGTTGGACAAGGGCAAAAAAGCGCGGACAAGAACAAAGACGGGGTGAGAAGGGCAAAGTCGGGTGGACACGTGCAAAGAGGTTTAGACATAGGCAAAGACAGTCTGAGAAGTCCAGAGAATACCAGAGAAGGGCAAAGACGGGCGGAGAAGGGCAAAGACGGGCGGAGAAGGGCAAAGAAAGGCAGAGAAGAGCAAACACGGGCGGAGAAGAGCAAACACAGGCAGAGAAGGGCAAAGACAGGCGGAGAAAGGCAAAGACGGGCGGAGAAGTGCGGAGAATAATGGAGAAGGGCAAAGACAGGAAGAGGAAGGCAAAGTCGGGTGGAGAAGAGCAAAGACAGGTGGAAGAAGGCAGAGAAAACCGGAGAAGAGCAAAGAAGTGCGGACAGTGTCAAAGAAGTTCAGATATTTGCAAAGAAGTGCAGAGAGTGGCAAAGACGGGCGAAGAAGGGCAAAGACGGGCGCAGAAGCGCAAAGACAGGCGGAAAAGAACAAAGACGGGGGGAGAAGGGCAAAGACGGACAGAGAAGGGCAAAGACGGGCGGAGAAGTGCAAAAAGGTTTAGACAAGGGCAAAGACAGTCTGAGAAGTCCGGAGAATACTGGAGAAGTGCAATAACGGGCAGAGAAGGGCAAAGACAGGTGGTGAATTGAAAAGACTGTCGGAGAAGGGCAAAGACGGGCGGAGAAGGGCAAAGACGGGTGGAGAAGGGCAAAGACGGTCGGAGAAGAGCAAAGACGGGCGGAGAAGGGGAAAGACGGGCGTAGAAGGGGAAAGACGGGCGGTGAATTGAAAAGACGGGCGGAGAAGGGCAAAGACGGGCGGAGAAGGGCAAAGACGGGTGGACAAGGGCAAAGACGGGCGGACAAGGGCAAAGACGGGCGGAGAATTGCGGAGAGTACTGGAGAATTGCGAAGACAGGCGGAGAATTGCAAAGACAGGCGGAGAATTGCAAAGACAGGCGGAGAATTGCAAAGACAGGTGGAGAAGGGCAAAGACGGGCGGAGAAGGGCAAAGACGGGCGGAGAAGGGCAAAGACGGGCGGAGAAGGGCAAAGACGGGCGGAGAAGGGCAAAGACGGGCGGAGAAGGGCAAAGACGGTCGGAGAAGGGCAAAGACGGTCGGACAAGGGCAAAGACGACAGAAAAGGGCAAAGACGGGCGGACAAGAACAAAGACGAGGGGAGAAGTGCAAACATGGACAGAGAAGGGCAAAAACAGGCGGACAAGGGCAAAAAGGTTTAGACAAGGGCAAAGACAGTCTGAGAAGTCCAGAGAATACCGGAGAAGTGCAAAGATGGGTGGAGAAGGGCAAAGACGGGCGGAGAAGGGCAAAGATGGGAGGAGGAGGGCAAAGACGGGCGGAGAATGGCAATGACAATCAGAGAAGGCCAAAGAGGGGCAGACAAGGGCAAAGACAGGCGGAGAAGAGCAAACACGGGCGGAGAAGCGCAAAGACAGGCAGAAAAGAACAAAGACGCGGGGAGAAGGGCAAAGACGGACAGAGAAGTGCAAAGACGGGCGGAAGAAGGCAGAGAGAACCGGAGAAGGGCAAGAAGTGCGGAGAGTGTCAAAGAAGTTCAGATATTGGCAAAGAAGTGCGGAGAGTGACAAAGACAGGCGGAGAAGCGCAAAGATAGGCAGAAAAGAACAAAGACGGGGGGAGAAGGGCAAAGAAGGACAGAGAAGGGCAAAGACGGGCGGACAAGTGCAAAAAGGTTTAGACAAGGGCAAAGACAGTCTGAGAAGTCCGGAGAAAACTGGAGAAGGGCAAAGACGGGCGGAGAGGCGCAAAGAAGGGTGGAGAAGCACAAAGTAGGGCGGTAAATAGCAAAGACGTGCGGAGAAATGTAAAGACAGGCGGAGAAGTTCGAAGACAGGCGGAGAAGGGCAAAGACGGGTTGACCAGGGCAAAGACAGGTGGAGAAGGGCAAAGACAGGTGGAGAAGGGCAAAGACAGGTGGAGAAGGGCAAAGACGGCGGAGAAGGGCAAAGACGGGCAGAGAAGGGCAAAGACGGGCAGAGAAGGACAAAGACGGTTGGAGAATTGCAAAGAGTTCGGGGGAAGGGCAAAGACGGGCGCAGAAGGGCAAAGACGTGCGGAGAAGGGCAAAGACGGGGGGAAAAGGGCAAAGACGGGCGGAGAAGGGCAAAGACGGGCGGAGAAGGGCAAACAAGTGCGGAGAATGCAACGACGGGCAGAGAAGTGCAAAGACGTGCCAAGAAGAGCAAAGAAAGGCGCAGAAGGGCAAAGACGGGCTCACAAGTGCAAAGACGGGGGAGAAGGGCAAAGACGGGAGGAGAAGTGCAAAGACGGGAGGAGAAGTGCTGAGAATAACAGAGAAGGGCAAAGACGGGTGAAGAAGGACGGAGAATACCGAAAAATGGCACAGACAGACAGAGAAGGGCAAACATAGGCGGAGAAGGCAAGTACGGGCAGACGAGGGCAAAGATGGGCAAAGGAAGGCAAAGACGGGCTCTAGGAGGGCAAAGACAGGCAGACGAGGGCAAAGAGGTGCGGAGAAGAGCAAAGACGGGCAGAGAAAGGCAAAGACAGGCAGAGAAAGGCAAAGACGGTCGGAGAATTGTGGAGAGTACCAGTGAATGGCAAAGAGGGGCGGAGAAGAGCAAAGACGGGCGGAGAAGGGCAAAGACGGGCAGAGATATGCAAAGATGGATGAAGAAGGGCCAAGATGGGCGGAGAGGGGCAAAGACGGGCAAAAAAGCACAAAGACGGGCGGAGAAGGGCAAAGACGGGCGGAGAAGAGTAAAGACAGGCGGAAAATTGCAAAGAAGGGCTGACAAAAGCAAACACAGGCGCACAAGTGCAAAGATGGGGGCAGAAGGGCAAAGACGGACGGACAATGGCAAAAACAGGCGGACAAGAACAAAGACGGAGGTAGAAGGGCAAAGACGGACAGAGAAGGGCAAAGACAGGCGGACAAGAACAAAGACGGGGGGAGAAGGGTAAAGACGTACAGAAAAGGGCAAAGATGGACAGAGAAGGGCAAAGAGGTTTAGACAAGAGCAAGGACAGTCAGAGAAATCCCGAGAATACCGGAGAAGTGCAAAGAGAGGTGGAGAAGGGCAAAGTCGGGTGGAGAAGAGCAAAGAAGGGTGGAGAAGGGCAAAGACGGGTGCAGAAGGGCAAAGACGGGAGGAGAAGGGCAAAGACGGGCGGAGAATGGCAAAGACGGGGGGAGAAGAGCAAAGAAGGGCAGACAAGGGCAAAGACTGGGGGAGAAGGGCAAAGATGGGGGAAAAGGGCGAAGACGGGAGGAGAAGATCAAAGACGGGCACAGAAGTGCAAAGAAAGGCGGACAATTGCCAAGACGGTTGGACAAAGACAAAGACGGTTGCACAAGTGATAAGACGGGTGGACAATGGCTAAGAAGGGTTGACAAATGCAAAGACGGGTGGAGAAGGGCAAAGACGGGTGGAGAAGGGCAAAGACGGGTGGAGAAGTGCAAAGAAGTGCGGAGAATGCAGGGATGGGCAGAGAAGTGCAAAGATGTTCCAAGAAGAGCAAAGACAGGCGCAGAAGGGCAAAGACGGGCTCACAAGTGCAAAGACGGGGGGAGAAGGGCAAAGACGGGAGGAGAATGGCACAGACGGGAGGAGAATGGCAAAGATGGGAGAAGTGCTGAGAATACCAGAGAAGGGCAAAGACGGGCGAAGAAGGACGGAGAATACCGAAGAATCGCACAGACAGACGGAGAAGGGCAAACATGGGCGGAGAAGGCAAATACGGGCAGACGAGGGCAAAGATGGGTAAAGGAAGGCAAAGACGGGCGCTAGGAGGGCAAAGATGGGCGGACGAGGGCAAAGAGGGGCGGAGAAGGGCAAAGACTGGTGGAGAAAGGCAAAGAGGGGCGGAGAATGGCAAAGACGTGTGGAGAAGAGCAAAGACGGGCAGAGAAGGGCAAAGACGGTCGGAGAATTGTGGAGAGTACCGGTGAATGGCAAAGAGGGGCGGAGAAGAGCAAAGATGGGCGGAGAAGGGCAAAGACGGTTGGACAAGGGCAAAAACAGGCGGACAAGAACAAAGACGGCGGTAGAAGGGCAAAGACGGACAGAGAAGGGGAAAGATGGGCGGACAAGAACAAAGATGGGGGCAGAAGGGCAAAGACGGACAAAGAAGGGGAAAGACGGGCGGACAAGAACAAAGATGGGGGCAGAAGGGCAAAGACGGACAGAGAAGGGCAAAGACGGGCAGACAAGTGCAAAGAGGTTTAGACAAGGGCAAAGACAGTCTGAGAAATCCGGAGAATACTGGAGAAGGGCAAAGACAGGCGGAGAAGGGCAAAGACAGGCGGAGAAGGGCAAAGACAGATGGAGTAGAGCAAAGACGGGCGGAGAAGGGCAAAGACGGTCAGAGAAGTGCGGAGAGTACCGGAGAAGGGCAAAGACGGGCGGAGAAGGGAAAAGACGTGCGGAGAAGCGCAAAGACGGGCGGAGAAGCGCAAAGACGGGCGGAGAAGGGCAAAGACGGGCGGAGAAGGGCAAAGACGGGCGGAGAAGGGCAAAGACGGGCGGAGAAGGGCAAAGACGGGCGGAGAAGGGCAAAGAGGAGCGGACAAGAGCAAACAAGGGTGGACAAGGGCAAAGTGGGCCGGACAAGGGCAAAGACGGGCGGAGAAGTGCCAAGACGGGCAGAGAAGGGCAAAGACGGGCAGAGAAGGGCAAAGACAATCGGTGAAGTTAAAAGACGGTCAGAGAAGTGCAGAGAATACTTGAGAAGGGCAAAGACGGGCGGAAAAGGGAAAAGACAGGCGGAGAAGGACAAATACAGGTGGAGAAGGGCAAAGATGGGCGGGGAAGTGCATAGACAGTGGGACAAGTGCAAAGACGGGCGGAGATATGCAAAGATGTACGAAGAAAGGCCAAGACGGGCAGAGAGCACCAAAGACGGGCAAAAAAGCGCAAAGACGTGCGGAGAAGAGTAAAGACAGGCGGACAATTGCAAAGGAGGGCGGACAAAGGCAAAGACAGGCGGAGAATGGCAAAGACGGGCGGAGAATTATGGAGAGTACTGGAGAAGGGCAAAGACGGGCAGACAAAGGGAAAGATGGGCGGAGAAGGGCAAAAACGGGCGGACAAGGGCAAAAACGTGCAGAGAAGACCAAAGACAACCGGAGAAGAGCAAAGACGGGCGGACAATTACAAAGGCGGGCGGACAACGGCAAAGAAGTGCGGACAAGGGCAAAGATGGGCGGAGAAGGGCTAAAAGGGTCAGACAAGGGCAAAAACGGGCGGACAAGAACAAAGATGGGGAGAAGGGCAAAGTCGGGCAGAGAAGAGCAAAGAGGGGCGGACAAGGGCAAAGAGGGGCGGACAAGGGCAAAGAGGGGCGGACAAGGGCAAAGAGGGGCGGACAAGGGCATAGATGGGTGGAGAAGAGCAAAGACGGGCAGAGAAGGGCAAGGACGGGCAGAGAAGGGCAAAGACAGGCAGAAAGTGGCAAAGAAGTGCGGAGAGTGGCAAAGACGGGCGGAGAAGTGCAAAGATGGGCGGAGAAATGCAAAGAGGGGCGGAGAAAGGCAAATACAATTGGAGAAGAGCAAAGACGGTTGGAGAAGGGCAAAGATGGTTGGAGAATGGCAAAGACGGTTGGAGAAGGGCAAAGACGGTTGGAGAAGGGCAAAGACGGTTGGAGAAGGGCAAAGAAAGGCGGACAATGGCAAAGGCGGGCGGAGTAGGGCAAAGACGGGCAGAGAAGGGCAAAGACGAGCAGAGAATTGCAAAGACAGTGGGAGAAGTGAAAAGACGGTCAGAGAAGTGCAGAGAGTACCAGTGAAGTGCAAAGATGGGCGGACAAGGGCAAAGACAAGTTGAGAAGGGCAAAGACGGGCAGAGAAGTGCAGAGAATACCAGAGAAGTGCAAAATCAGGTGAAGAAGAGCAAAGACTGGTGGAGAAACGCTAAGTCAGGCGGAGAAGAGCAAAGACGTACGGAAAAGGGTAAAGACGGGCGGAGAAGGCCAAAGACGAGCGGAGAAGGGCTAAAACGGTCGGAGAAGTGTGGAGAATAACGGAGAAGGGCAAAGAGAGGTGGAGAAGGGCAAAGTCGGGTGGAGAAGAGCAAAGAAGGGCGCAGAAGCGCAAAGACCGGCGCAGAAGTGCAAAGACGGGCGCAGAAGCGCAAAGACGGGCAGAGAAGGGCAAAGACGGGCGGAGAATGGCAAAGACGGAGGGAAAAGAGCGAAGACGGGGGGAGAAGTGCAAAGACGGGGGGAGAAGTGCAAAGACGGGGGAAAAGGGCAAAGACGGGCGGAGAAGGGCAAAGACGGGCGGAGAAGGGCAAAGACAGGCGGAGAAGGGCAAAGAAAGGTGGACAATTGCCAAGGCGGGTGGACAAAGGCAAAGATGGGTGCACAAGTGATAAGACGGGCGGACAATGGCTAAGAAGGGCTGACAAGTGCAAAGATAGGCGGAGAAGGGCAAAGACGGTCGGACAAGGGCAAAAACAGGCGGACAAGAACAAAGACGGAGGTAGAAGGGCAAAAACGGGTGGAGAAGCGCAAAGTCGAGTGGAGAAGTGCAAAGACATGCGGAGAAGGGTAAAGACGGGCGGAAATGGCAAAGACGGGCGGAAAAGGGCAAAGACGGGTGGAGAATTGCGGAGAGTACCGGAGAAGGGCAAAGATGGGTGGAGAAAGGCAAAGTCGGTCAGAGAACGGCAAAGAAGTGCTGAGAGTGGCAAAGATGGGCGGAGAAGGGCAAAGACAGGCTGACAAGGGCAAAGACAGGCGGAGAATTGTGGAAAGCATTGGAGAAGGACAAAGATGGGCGGAGAATGGCAAAGGTGGGCAAAGAAAGGCAGATGACACAGACGACACAGATGTTATAAATGACAATGAGGTCAAAATAGAAACAGAAGACACAGAGAACGTTGACGACACATAAAAAAAGACATTATAAATGAAAATGATGTGACAATATACACAGACGACACAAACGACACAGAACACAGACAACAAGGACGACACAGGCATTATTTATGACAATGATGTCACAATAGACACTGCTGACGCAGACGACACAGACGACAAGGACATTATAAATGAAAATGATGTCACAATAGACACAGACAAGAGACAAAGCAGAAGACAAAGACGACACAGAAATTATGACAATGATGTCAAAATAGACACAGAAAACACAGATGACACAGACGACACAGATGACACAGACATTATAAATGTCAATGATGTCACAATAGACACAGACGAGACACACATTATAAATGACAATGATGTCAGAATAGACACAGACGACACAGATGACACAGACTTTATAAATGACAAAGATGTCACAACAGACAGAGAAGACACAGACATTATAAGTGACAATATCACAATAGACACAGACGAGAGACTACATAGACGACACAGAAGACAGAGATACAAATGACAGTGATGTCACAATAGACACAGATGACACAGACAACACACACAATATAAATGACAATGATCTCACCGCAGACGACACAGACGACAAAGACATAAAAACTACAATGATGTAATAATAGACACAGAAGACACAGACATTATAAATGAAAATTATCTCACAATAGACATAGATGACACAGACGACAGATGCGACACAAACGAATGACATTAGAAAATACATTGATGCCACAATAGACACAGACGACACAGACAACACAGAGGACAGACGACACATGCAACAAAGGCATTATAAATGATAATGATGTCACAATAGACACAGACGACACAGACGATACAGAAGACACAAACATTATAAATGACAGTGATGTCACAATAAAAACAGACGACACAGACATTATAAATGGCAATGATTTAACAATAGAAACAGAAGACACAGATGCCACAGGCTTTATAAATAAAAATGATGTCAAAATAGACACAGACGACAAAGACAAAACAGAGGATACAGACTTTATAAAAGAAAATGATATCACAATACACAGAGACGACACAGACAACACAAACTTTATAAATGACAATGTTGTCATAATAAACACAGATGACACAGACATTATAAATTACAATGAAGTCACAATAGACACAGAAGACAAAGACTTTATAAATGACAGTGATGTCAAAATTGACACAAGCCACTCAGACGAGACAGACTTTATAAAAGACAATGATGCCACAATTGACACAGGCAACACAGACATTATAAATGACAATGATGTCACAAAAGAAACTGAAGACACAGATATTATAAATGACAATGATGTCACAACAGACACAGATGACACAGACTACATAGACGACACATATGACAGAGACGACAAAGACATGATAAAGACAATGATTTCACAATAGACACAGACGACAGATATTATAAATGACAATGATGTCAAAATAGACACTGATGACACAATACACAGACAAAGACATTATAAATGACAATGATGTCACAATAGACACAGATGACAGAGAATACACAGACGACAGAGACATAATTTATGACAAAGACTTCACAATAGGAATTAACGACACACACGACACAGACATTATAAATGAAAAAGTTGTCAAAATAGACACAGACGAGAGACGAAACAGATGACACAGACCACACAGAAATCATTATGAAAATGATGTCACAATAGACACAGACAACACAGATGACACAGACGACAAAGACATTATAAATTACAATGACGTCACAATAGACACAGACGAAAGAGATGACAGAGACTTTATAAATGACAATGATGCCACAATAGACACAGATGACACAGACAACTCAGAGGACAGAGACGACATATGCAAAAAAGATAATATTAAAGAAAATGATGTCACAATACACACAGATGAAACATACATTATAAATGACAATGATGTCACAATAGACACAGACAAAAGAGATGACAGAGACGACACAGACATTACAAATGGTAATGATGTAACAATAGACAGACAAAAAAAATTTATAAATGAAAATTATGTCACAATAGACACAGAAGATACAGTCTTTATAAATGACAATGGTGTCAGAACAGACACATACGACACAGACATTATATATGACAATGATGTCACAATAGATACAGACGACACAGACGGCACATACATTATAAATGACAATGATGTCAAGATAGACAAAGACGACAGAAAACACAGACATTATAAATGAAAATTACGTCACTATAGAAACAGACGGCACAGACATTATAAATTACATGATGTCATAATAGACAGAGACGACACAGACTACACAGATATTATAAATGACAATGATGGCACAAAAGACACAGACGACACAGACGTTATAAATGCAAATGATTTCACAGTAGACACAGACGACACAGAAATTATAATAGACACTGCTGTCACCATAGACACAGATGACACAGACGACACAGACGACACAGATAATATAAATTGAAATGCTGTCACAATAGACACCTATGACACAGATACAGAAGTCACAGACATTATAAATGACATTGATGTCACAATGGACACAGACGACATACACAACACAGACATTATAAATGACAATGATGTCACAATAGACACAAACGACACAGAAGAGAGAGGCGACACAAACATTATAAATGATAACGATGTCACAATAAACACAGAAGACAAATAAGACAGAGAGGACACAGACATTTTAAATGACAATGATGTCACAATAGACACAGACGACACCATCATTATAAGTGATAATGATGTCACAATAGACACAGATGACAAAGACGACAGACGACACATATGACACAGACATTATAAGTGAAAATTATGTCATAATATACGCAGTTTACACAGACGACACAGACATTATAAATGACAAGTATGACACACTAGACAAAGATGACAAAGACGACATATACATTATAAATGACTATGATGTAAAAAGAGAGACAGACCACAGAGACCACACAGATATTTTAAATGACAATATCACAATAGACACAGATGACACAGACGACACAGACAGTATATAAGACAATGATGTCCCAATAGACACAGAACACACAGACATAATAACTTACAATGATGTCACAATAGACACAGACGACACAGACATTATAAATGACAATGATTTCACAATAGACACAGACGACACAGAAGGCAAAGACATTATAAATGACAATAATGTTACAATCGACACAGACAACGCAGCTGATGCATGCATTATAAATGACAATGTTGTCAAAATAGACACAGACCACACAGACCACACAGAAGACACAGATACTGTAAATGACAATGGTATCACAATAGTCACAGATGACACTGACGACACAGACATTATAAATGACAATGATGAAACAATAGACACAGACGACATACGACACAGATATTATAAATAAAAATTATGTCACAATAGACACAGATGACACAGATGGCACAGACAACACAGACATTATAAATAACAGTGATGTCACAATAAACACTGTCAACACAGACGAAACAGATATTTTTAATGAAAATTATGTCACAATAGACACAGACGACTCAGAAGACAGACTTTAGAAATGACAATTATGTCACAATAGACACAGACAACACAGACATTAAAAATGACAATGATGTCACAATTGACACAGACGTCACAGAGGATACAGACCACACAGAAGACAGACGACACAGATATTATAAATGACAATGATGTTCACAATATACACAGATGACACAGGCATTATAAATTACAAAGATGTCACAATACACACGGACGACACAAACGACACAGACATAAGTGACAATGATGTCACAATTGACACAGATGTCACAGAGGATACAGAGCACACAGAATACAGACGACACAGATATTATAAATGACAATGATGTTCAAAATATACATAGATGACACAGCGATACAGACATTAAAAATGACAATGATGTCACTATAGACACAGATGTCGCAGACGACACAGGCATTATAAATTACAAAATGTCACAATACCCACAGATGACACAAACGACACAGACATTATAAATGACAATGATGTCGCAATATACACAGATGAAACAGACTACACAGACATTGAAATGACAATGATGTCACAAAAGCCACAGACGACAGAGCCTTTATAAATTAAAATGATAACACAGACAACGCAGTCATTACAAATGACAATGATGTCAAAATAGACACAGAACACAAAGACTAAACAGACTTTATAAATGAAAATTATGTCACAATAGACACAGACGACATAGATGACACAGACTGTATAAATGACAATGATGTTACAATAGACACAGACGACACACACGACACAGACGACACAGGCATTATAAATAAAAATGTTTTCACAACAGACACAGATGACTCAGACGACACGGACGACACAGACATTATTAATGGCAATGATATCACAATAGACAAAGATGATACAGATGACACAGACGAAAAGATACATTATAAATATCAATGATATCACAAAAGATACAGACGACACAGACATTATAAATGACAATGTTGACACAATAGACACAGACCACACGGATATTATAAAAGAAAATGATGTCACAAGAGACACAGACGACACAGATGACACAGATATTATTAATGACATCGATGTCACAATAGACACAGATGACTCAGACAACACAGACATTATGAATGAAAATGACATCACAACAGGCACAGACGACAAAGATGATATAGATGACAATGATGTGACAATATACACAGATGACACAGACAAGACAAACTTTGTAAATTACAGTCATTTCACAATAGGCACAGAAATAACAGACGACACAGACAACACAGATGTTAAATGGCAATGATGTCACAATAAACAGAGATGACACGGATGACACAGTATAAATGAAAATGATATCACAGATGACACAGACGACACAGACATTATAAATAACATTGATGTCACAATAGACAAAGACGACACAGACCACACAGACATTATAAATGAAAACGATGTCACAATAGACACAAACGACACAGACGACAAGGTATTAGACATGACAATGATATGACAATAGGCACAGACGACACAGACTACCCAGACATGATAAATTACAATCATTTCATAAAAGACACAGACGACACAGAACACACAGACATTAAAAATGACAATGATGTCACAGTAGACAAAGATGACACAGTTATTATACACGAAAATTATTTAAAAATACACACAGACGACACAGAAGACACACATTATAAATGAAAATGTTGTCACAATATAAAGAGACGACACAGACATGAATGACAATGCTATAAAAATAGACACAGACGACAGAGAGGACATAGACACTATATATGACAATTATGTTACCATAGACACTGACGACACAGATGACAGAAATGACACAGACGACTAAGACATTATAAATATCAATGATGTCAAACTAGACACAGACGACACTGAAGACAGACATTATAAATGACAATGAATTCACAATAGACAGAGACGACACAGACGACAGAGACAACAAAGAAAATATAAATTACAATGGTTTCACAATAGACACAGACGACACATCCATTAGAAATGATAATTATGTCACAATAGAAAAGACGACACAGACGACACTAATATTATAAAGGACAATGATGTCAAAATACACACAGATGACAGAGACGACATAGACGACACAGAAGACGCAGGCTTTATAAATGATAATGATGTCACAAGAGACTCAGACGACACAGACATTATAACTGACAATGATTTCACAATAGACACAGACAACACAGACATTATAAATGACAATGGTGTCACAATAGACACAGACGACAAAGACAATATAAATGACAAAGATGTCACAATAGACACAGATGACACAGACATTATAAATGACAATGATGTCAAATAGAAATAGACGACACAGACGACACTATTATAAATGACAATATCACAGACGACACAGGCGACAGACGTTAAAAATGACAATCATATCACAATAGACACAGATGACATACACGACACAGACATTATAAATCACAATGATGTCGCAGTCGACACAGACGACACAGCTGACACAGACATTATAAATGGCATTATTGTCAATCTAGACACTGACAACACAGAAGACGCAGACACTATAAATGAAAATGATGTTACAATAGACAAAGACGACACAGAGGACAGAGACGAAACAGACAATATAAATGACAACGACGTAACAATAGACACGGATGACACAGACGACACAGAGATTATAAATGATGATCATGTAACAATAGACACAGAAGACACAGACGACACAGACTTTATGAATGACAATGATGTCATAATATAAAAAGACGACACAGAAGTCATCGACATTATAAATTACAATGATGTCACAATAGACACTGAAGACAGAGACATTATAAATGACAGTGATGTTACAATAGACACAGGCGACACAGACATTATAAATGAAATTGATGACAAAATAGACTTAGACGACACACACGGCACAGACTTTATAAATGACAGAGATGTCACCATAGATAGAGATGACACAGAAGACACATACGACACAGACATTATTAATGACAATGATGTCATAATAAACACAGACGACACAGAAGACAGACATTATAAATGAAAATGATGTCACAGTAGACACAGACAACACAGACGAGAGAGACGACGCAGACGACACAGAAATTATAAATGAGCATTATGTCACAACAGACACAGAAGACCGAGACGACACAGTGGACACGGACATTATACTGACAATGATGTCACAATAGACAGAAGACACAGACACAATAAATGAATATCATATCACAATAGATACAGACGACACAGAAATAATAAATGAAAATATGTCACTATAGAACAGACAACACAGATGACACAGACGACACAGATATTATTAAAGACAATGATAACACAAAATATATATATGACACAGACAATACAGACAACACAGACATTATAAAAGTTAATGAAGTCACTATAGAAATAGACGGCACAGACGACAGACATTATAAATAATAATGAAGTCAAAATAGACTCAGAAGACACAGATGACGTAGAACACACAGACATTATTAATGACAATGATGTCACAATAAACACAGACGACACAGATATCATAAATGAAAATGACGTCACAATAGACACAGACGACACGGATGACACAGACGACAGAGACATTATAAATGAAAATGATGTCAAAATAAACTCAGACGACACAGACATTATAAATGACAATGATGTCAAAATAGAGAGACAACACAGACGACACAGACAACACAGACATTATAAATGAAATTGATGTCACAAGAGACAAAGACAACGGAGACGGCACTGTTGTTATAAATGAAAATGATCTCAAAATAGACACAGACAAGTCAGATGACACAGACTTCATAAATGATAATGATGTCAAAATAGACAGAGACGACAGAGATGACACAGACATTATAAATGACACTGATGTCACCATAGACACAGACGACAGAGACAACACAGATGACACAGACATGTTAATTTAGAGTGATACCACAATAGATACAGATGACAGATGACACAGAAGACATAGAGGAAACAGACGACACAGACGTTATAAATGAAAATGATGTCACGATAGACATAGACGACTAAGACGACAGAGACGACACAGACTTATAGGTGAAAGTGATTTCACAATTGACACAGATGACACAGACATTACAAATGACATGGATGTCACAATAATCACAGATGACACAGACTTCATAAATACAACGATGTCACAATAGACACAGACGACACATGACACAAACGACTGAGACGACAGAGACGTTATAAATGACACTGAAGTCACCAGAGACACAGACGACAGAGACGACACAGACATGTTAATAAACAGTGATACCACAAAAGATACAGACAACAGATGACACAGAAGACATAGAGGAAACAGACGACAGAGACGTTATAAATGAAAATGATGTCACGATAGACATAGACGACTAAGACGACACAGATGACACAGACATTATAAGTGAAAGCGATGTCACAATTGACACAGAAAACACAGAGGACAAAGAGGATACAGACAACACAGACAGTATAAATGACAATGGTATCACAATAGACACAGATGACACAGATTACACAGTCATTATATATTACACTTAAGACAAATAGACGACAAAGATATTTAAAAGGACAATGATGTCACAATATACACAGACGACACGGATATTATAAATGTCAATGATGTCATAATAGACACCGACGACACAGATGACAGAGATATTGACAATGATGCCACAATAGACACAGACAATGCAGATGAAACAGGCATTATAAATGTCTATGATGTCATAACAGACACAGAAACACAGACGACACATACATTATAAATAACGAAGATGTCACAATAGACAAAGACAACAGAGACTATTTAAATGACAATAAGGTCTCAATGTACACAGATGACACAGAAGAAAAGGACATTATAAATGACAATGATGTCACAATAGACACAACAGACACAGACGACACAGACATTATAAATGAAAATTATGTCACAATAGACACAGACGATAGAGTTGACACAGACATTATAAATGAAAATGATGTTATAATAGACACAGACGACACAGACATTATAAATGACAATGATGTCACAATAGACATAGACGACATAGACGACAAATCGTTAATGACAATGATGTCACATGAGACACAGACGATACATATACTATAAAAGACAATGATGTCACAGGAGAAACAGATGACACAGACTTTATAAATTACAATGATGTTACAATAGACACCGATGAGAGTCATTATAAAAGAAAATCATGTCACAATAGATAGAGATGACACAGAATACAAAGACGACATAGACTTTATTAACGACAATGATGTCACAATAAACACAGACGACAGAGACCTCAGACACTTTAAATGGCAATGATGTCACAATAGACACAGACTACACAGACTTTATAAATTAAAATGATGTCATAATAGACGCAGAAGACACAGACCACACAGACATTATAAATGACAATGATGTTACATTAGAAACAGATGACACAGACATTAAAAATGACAATCATATCAGAATAGACACAGACGACACAGACATTATAAATGACAATGATGTCACAATAGAAAAAGATGACACAGACAACACAGACATTATAAATGACAATGATGTCACAATAGACACAGACGACACAGACCACACAGATATAATGAATGACAATGAAGTTCAGAATATACACAGACGACACAGGTGACACAGACATTATAAATGGCACTGATGTCACTATAGACACAGATGACGCAAACATTATAAATGACAATGATATCACAAAAGACACAGACGACACATACGACAACGACGATAGAGACGACACAGAAGACACAGATAATGTAAATGACAATGATGTCTCAAAAGACAAGGACAACACAGGCGACAAACACATTATAAATGACAATCATTTCACAAAAGACACATACAACACAGTCATTATAAATGACAAAGATGTCACAATATAAATAGGTGACACAAACGACACAGATATTATAAATGACAATAATGCCACACAGACAACACAGAAGACATAGGCATCAAAAATAAAAAATGTCACAATAGACACAGAAGACACAGACATTAAAAATGACAATGATGTCACAATTGACACAGAAGACACCGACATTATATACGACAATGATGTCACGCTAGACACAGACGAAACAGACATTAAAAATGACAATGATGACACAATATACAGAGATGACACAGATGACAAAGACATTAAAAAAGACAAAGTTGTCACATTACACCGAAGACACAGATGACAGATATTATATATGACAATGATGTCACAATATACACAGAAAACACAGATGACACAGACATTATAAATGATATCGATGTCACAATAGATGCAGACAAGAGACAAGACAGAAGACACTGATATTATTATGACAATGATGTCACAATAGACACAGACAACACAGATGACATAGAAGACACAGACAATATAATTGACAATGATGTCACCATAGACACAGAAGAAAAAGACGACACAGACGACAGACTCTACAGACATTAAAAATGACATTGATGTCACAACTGACACAGACGAAAAGGATATTATAGATGACAATTATGTCACAATAAACAAAGGTGACAAAGACGACACAGAAGACACTAATTATTAATGAGAAGGATTGAACAATAAACACAGAAACACAGACGACACAGACATTATAAATGACAAAGATGTCACAATAGACACAGATGAACTGACGACACAAGCATTATAAACGACAAGGGTGTAACAATAGACACAGACAACACAGACGATATAGAGGACACAGACATATAATAAAATGATGTTGCAATAATCACAGATGACACAGACAACACAGACATTACTAATACAATTAATTCCAATAGACATAGACGATGGAGACGACACAGATGACACAGACATTATAAATTAAAATGATGTCACAAAAGAAACAGATGACACAGACGACACAGACATTATAAATTACAATGATGTCGAAATAGACTCAGACGACACAGACATCACAGACAACACAGACAGTATAAATTACAAAGATGTCACAATAGACACAAACAACACAGACAACAACAACGATAGAGATGAAACAGACATAAAAAATCACAATGAAGTCACAGAAGACACAGACGACACAGACATTATAAATGACAATGATGTCACAATTGACACAGACGTCACAGAGGATACAGACCACACAGAAAACAGACGACACAGATATTATAAATGACAATGATGTTCACAATATACACAGACGACACAGACGACACAGGCATTATAAATTACAAAGATGTCACAATACACACGGACAACACAAACGACACAGACATAAGTGACAATGATGTCACAATAGACACATACGACAAAGACGACACAGACATTATAAATGACAAGGATTACACAGACGACACAGACATTATAAATCAAAATGATCTCAAAATATACACAGATGACAGACGACACAGACATTAAAATGACAATGATGTCACAATTGACACAGATGTTACAGAGGATACAGAGCACACAGAATTCAGACGACACAGATATAATAAATGACAATGATTTTGACAATATACACAGATGACACAGGCAACACAGACATTATAAATGACAATAATGTCACAATAGACACAGATGACACAGACGACACAGGCATTATAAATTACAAAGATGTCACAATACACACAGATGACACAAACGACACAGACATTATAAATGACAATGATTACACAGACTACACAGACATTGAAATGACAATGATGTCACAAAAGCCACAGACGACAGAGACTTTATAAATTAAAATTTTGTCACAATAAACACAGACGACATAGACGACAAAGACATTATAAATGACAACGATGTCACAAAACACAGACAACACAGACTTTATAAATGAAAATGATTACACAGACGACACAGAAAATATAAATGACAATGATGTCACAATAGACACAGATGACACAGACGACACAGTCATTACAAATGACAATGATATCAAAATAGACACAGACGACAACGACTACACAGACTTTATAAATGAAACTTATGCCACAATAGACACAGACGACATAGAACACAGATAGTATAAATGACAATGATGTCACAATAGACACAGATGACAAAGATATTAAAAATGACAATGATGTCACAATACAAACAGACGATACAGACGACAGACATTATATATTACAGAGATGTCACAATAGACAGATACAAAAAAGACGACACAGACATTATAAATGACAATGATGTCACAATAGACAGAGACGACACATACGACTCAGACATTATAAATGACAATGATGTCACAACAGACAATGACGACACAGAAACTATAAATGACTATGATGTCACAATAGACACAGACATTATAAATGAGAATGATGTTAAAATATACACAGACGACAAAGACATTAATAATGACAATGATGTCACAATAGACACCGACGACACAGGCATTATAAGTGACAATGATGTCACAATAGACTCAGACGACACAGACATTATAAATGACAATGATTACACAGACTACACAGACATTGAAATGACAATGATGTCACAAAAGCCACAGACGACAGAGACTTTATAAATTAAAATTTTGTCACAATAAACACAGACGACATAGACGACAAAGACATTATAAATGACAACGATGTCACAAAACACAGACAACACAGACTTTATAAATGAAAATGATTACACAGACGACACAGAAAATATAAATGACAATGATGTCACAATAGACACAGATGACACAGACGACACAGTCATTACAAATGACAATGATATCAAAATAGACACAGACGACAACGACTACACAGACTTTATAAATGAAACTTATGCCACAATAGACACAGACGACATAGAACACAGATATTATAAATGACAATGATGTCACAATAGACACAGATGACAAAGATATTAAAAATGACAATGATGTCACAATACAAACAGACGATACAGACGACAGACATTATATATTACAGAGATGTCACAATAGACAGATACAAAAAAGACGACACAGACATTATAAATGACAATGATGTCACAATAGACAGAGACGACACATACGACTCAGACATTATAAATGACAATGATGTCACAACAGACAATGACGACACAGAAACTATAAATGACTATGATGTCACAATAGACACAGACATTATAAATGAGAATGATGTTAAAATATACACAGACGACAAAGACATTAATAATGACAATGATGTCACAATAGACACCGACGACACAGGCATTATAAGTGACAATGATGTCACAATAGACTCAGACGACACAGACATTATAAACGACAATGATGTCACAATAGACACAGAGGACACAGACGACCCAGATATTATAAATGACAATGATGTCACAATAGATGCAGATGACACAGATGACACTGACATTGTAAATGAAAATAATGTCACAATAGATGCAGACGCCACAGACAACACAGACATAATATATGACAATGATGTCACAATAGACAGAGACGACACATACGACACAGGCATTATAATTGTCAATGATTTTACAATTGACACAGATGACAAAGACTTTATAAATAGCAATGATGTTACAATAGACACAGACGAAACAGACATTATAAATGAAAATGATGTTACATTTGACACAGATGACAAAGACGACTCAGACTTTATAAATGACAATGATATCACCATAAACACAGATGCCAGAGATGACACAGAAGTTCAAAGATGACACAGACGACACAGACATAAAAAAATGACAATTCTATCAATATAGACCAGATGACACAGACATTATAAATGACAATGATGGCAAAATAGACACAGACGACACAGACATTATAAATTACAGTTATATCACAATAGACACAGAAGACACAGATTACATAGATGACACAGACAACACAGATATTATAAATGACAAAGATGTCACAATTGACAGAGACGACACAGACATTATAAGTGACATTTATGTAACAATACACACAGACGATACAGATGACACAGGCATTATAAATGACAATGATCATAGGATCATAGAATAACCAGGTTGGAAGAGACCCACCGGATCATCGAGTCCAACCATTCCTATCAAACACTACAACATGCCTCTTAGCACCTCGTCCACCCGTGCTCTAAACACCTCCAGGGAAGGTGACTCAACCACCTCCCTGGGCAGCCTGTTCCAGTGCCCAATGACCCTTTCTGTGAAGAACTTTTTCCTAATGCCCAGCTTAAATCTCCCCTGGCTGAGCTTGAGGCCATTCCCTCTTGTCCTGTCCCCTGTCACTTGGAAGAAGAGACCAGCACCCTCCTCTCTACAACCTCCTTTCAGGTAGTTGGAGAGAGCAATGAGGCCTCCCCTCAGCCTCCTCTTCTCTAGGCTAAACAACGCCTGCTCTTTCAGCCGCTCCTCGTAAGACCTGCTCTCCAGCCCCCTCACCAGCTTTGTTGCTTTTCTCTGGACTCGCTCCAGAGCCTCAACATCCTTCTTGTGGTGAGGGGCCCAGAACGGAACACAAGGTTCGAGGAGCGGTCTCACCAGTGCCGAGTCCAGAGGGAGAAGAACCTCCCTGGACCTGCTGGTTACACTGTTTCTGATACAAGCCAAGATGCCATTGGCCTTCTTGGCCACCTGGGCACACTGCTGGCTCATGTTCAGTCGCTGTCAACAAACACGCCCAGGTCCCTCTCCTCTAGGCAGCTTTCTAGACAGACTTCTCCTAGTCTGTAGCACTGCATAGGGTTGTTGTGCCCCAAGTGCAGGACCTGGCACTTGGCCTTGTTAAACCTCATGCCATTGGACTCTGCCCAGTGGTCCAGCCTGTTCAGATCCCTTTGCAGAGCCTCCCGACCCTCCAGCAGATCGACACTTCCACCCAGCTTAGTGTCGTCCGCAAACTTGCTAAGGGTGCACTCGATTCCTCCATCCAGGTTATTGATAAAGACATCGAACAGGGCTGGACCCAGCACTGAGCCCTAGGGAACCCCAATTGTCACCGGCCTCCAGCTGGATTTCACACCATTTACCACCACTCTCTGGGCCCGACCATCCAACCAGTTTTCCACCCAGGAGAGTGTGCGCCTGTCCAGCCCAGAGGCTGACATTTTCTCAAGCAGAATGCTGTGAGAAAATGTGTCAAAGGCTTTACTGAAGTCCAGGAAGACCACATCCACAGCCTTTCCCTCATCCAGCAGCCGAGTCACTTTGTCATAGAAGGCAATCAGGTTAGTTTGCCAAGACCTACCTTTTGTGAACCCATGTTGACTGGACCTGATCACCCAGTTCTCTTGCATGTGCTTCGCGATCGCACTCAAGATCACCTGCTCCATGACTTTCCCTGGCACTGAGGTCAGACTGACAGGAATGGAGTTTCCTGGGTCCTCCCTGCGACCCTTCTTGTAGATGGGCACAGCATCAGCCAGCCTCCAGTCCAGTGGGACTTCCCCAGTCAGCCAGGACTGTTGGAAGATGATGGAAAGAGATTTGGCCAGCACATCTGCCAGATCCTTCAATACCCTAGGGTGAATCCCGTCCGGCCCCATAGACTTGTGGGTGTCTAGTCGGGCTAGCAAGGCTCTGACTACCTCCTCTTGGATCACGGGAGCCTCATTATGCTCCTCCAGCCCCTGGGTTTGTACACAGACGGAATGACCCTCCTTACAAATAAAGACTGAGGCAAAGAAGGCATTAAGTACCTCAGCCTTTTCCTCATCCCCAGTCACTGTTGTTCCTTCTGTGTCCAATAAGGACTGTATGGTCTCCCTAGTCCTCCTTTTATTATGTATATGTTTGTAGAAAGATATTTTGTTCTCTTTCACAGACTTGGCCAATCTGATTTCTAGCTGAGCCTTAGCCCTTCTGATTTTTTCCCTACACAATATGTCACAATAGACACAGATGACACAGATTTTATAAATTAAACTGATATCAAAATAGACACAGACGACAAAGACATTATAAATGAAAAAGATGTCTCAATAGACACAGAAGACACAGACATTATAAATGACAATAATGTCACAATAGACATAGACTCAGACGACACAGACACTATAAACTACAATGATGTCACAATAGACACAGACGACACAGACGACCCAAAGGACACAGATATTATAAATGAAAATGATGTCACAATATTCATAGACGACACATACGATGCAGACATTATAAATAAAAATAACGTCACAACAGACAAAGACGACAGAGATGACACAGACAAAAGAGACACTATAAATGACAAAGTTTCCACAATAGACACAGACGATACAGACGATAGAGACGACACAGACGACAGTAATTCTAAATAAAAATGAGGTCACAGAAGACACAGAAACATTATAAATGACAATGATATCACAACAGAAACAGATGACAGACATTATAAATGACAATGATGTTACAATAGATACTGACGACAGAGACGACATAGACTTTATAAATGGAAATGATTTCACAATAGACAAAGACGACACAGATGACACAAATGACACAAAGGAGATATTATAAATGACAATGATGTCACAATAGACACAGATGACAGACTTTATAAATGACAATGACGTCACAACAGAAACAGATGACAAAGACATAATAAATGACAATTATTTTAAAAATACATACAGAAGATACAGAAGACTCAGACATTGTACATGAAAATTATGTCAAAATCTAGAAGACACAGATATTATAAATTATAGTGATGTCAAAATAGACACAGACGACACAGACGACAGACATACTAAATGAAAAAGATGTCACAATAGACACAGCTGACATAGACGACACAGACTTTATAAATGACAGTGATGTCACAATAGTCAAAGACGACACATATGACAAAGACATTGTAAATGAAAATTATATAAAAAAACATAAAAATGATACAGACCATTCAGACATTATACATGAAAATAATGTCAAAATGTACATAGACAATACAGACATTATAAATTACAATGATGTCAAAATAGACAAAGATGACACAGACGACAGTCATTCCAAGTGAAAAAGATGTCACAATAGACAGAGACAAGACAGACAACAAAGATGACACATGCCACAGACATTATAAATGACAATGATGTCAAAATAGACACACAACACAGATGACAATATACATTATAAATAAAAATGATTTCAAAACAGACACAGAGAACACAGAAATTTGAAATGACAATGATGTCACAATAGTCAAAGAAGACACAGAAGACACAGACTTTATAAATGAAAATGATGTCACAGTAGACACAGACGACACAGACATTATAAATGAAAAGGATGTCAAAATTTATACAGACGACACAGATGACAGACATTATAAAAGAAAATGATGTTACAATAGACAAAGACAACACAGATATTATAAATGAAAATGATGACAAACTAGAAACAGATGACAGAGACAACACAAACAATGACAACGATGTTACAAAAGACAAAAACGATACAGACGACACAGACAGCACAGACATTATAGATGAAAATAATGTCACAATAGACACAGACGACACAGACATTAAAAATGACAATGAGGTCACAATAGACACAGACAACACAGATGACCCAGACGACAAAGACATTATTAATTAAAACGATGTCATAAAGTACACAGACGACACAGACATTATAAATGACAATGATGTCACAATAGACAGTCGACACAGACGTTGTAAATGACAACGATGTCACAATAGACCAGACGGCACAGATGACACAGACATTATAAATGACTATAATGTCACAATAGACAAAAACGACACAGACCACAGAGATATTATAAATGACAATGAAGTCACAATAGACACAGACGACACAGATATTATAAATGACAATGATGCCAAAATAGACAAAGATTACACAGACGACAAAGACGACACAGACATTATAATTGAAAATGATGTCACAACAAAGAAGACACAGACATTGTAAATGACGATGATGTCACAAAAGAAAAAGACGACAAAAACGACACAGACAAAACAGACATTATAAATAAAAACGATTTCAAAATAGACAAAGATGACACAGACATTATAAATGACAATGATGTCACAATAGACACAGATGACACAGAAATTAAAAAAGAGATTTACGTCAAAATTGACACAGACAAGACATACGAAAATGTCATTATAAATGACAACGATATCACAATAGACACAAGCGTCTCAGATAACACTAACGACAGAGATGTTATTAATGACAATGATGTCAAAATAGACAAAGACGAAATAGTTATTACAAATGACAATGACGTCAAAATAGAAACAGACGACAGAGACAACACAAATATTATAAATGAAAAAGATGTTACAAAAGACACAAACGATACAGACGATACAGACATTATAAATGAAAATGATGTCTCAATAGACACAGACGACACAGACAACACAGACGACACATCATTATAAATGGAATTGTTTTCACAATAGACAGAGAAGACACAGACATTTTAAATGACAATGATGTCACAATAGACACAGATAACACAGATGACCCAGAAGACAAAGACATTATAAATTAAAACGATGTCACAATAGACACAGACCTTATAAATGACAATGATGTCACAATAGACACAGAAGACACAGACCACAGAGATATTATATATGAAAATGATGTCAAAACAGACACAGACGACGCAGACATTAAAAATGACAATGATGTCAAAATAGACAAAGATTACACAGACGACAAAGACGACATAGACATTATAATTGAAAATGATGTCACAACAAAGAAGACACAGACATTATAAATGACAATGACGTCACAGTAGAAAAAGACGACAAAAACGACACAGACGACACAGACATTATAAATAACAATGATGTCACAATAGACACAGACGACAAGAAGACATAGACATTAGAAATGAAAATGATGTCACAATAGACACAGACGACACTGACATTATAAATGACAGTGATGACAAAATACATACAGATGACAGACAAAACTGTCATTATAAATGACAATGATATCACAATAGATACAAACAACTCAGACGACACAGACATTATAAATGACAGTGATATCAAAATAGACATAGACGACACAGATGACACTGATATTATAAATGACAATGATGTCAAAATAGACACCGACGACACAGACATTATAAATGGCAATGATGTGACAAGACACACAGATGACACACATGACACAGACATTGAAAATGACAACGATATCACAATAGACACAGACGATACAGACGACAGAGATGACACAAACAACACAAAAAAGACAATGATGTCGCAATAGACACAGACGATACAGATGACAAAGTCATTATAAATTAAAATGATGTCACAATAGACATGGACGACACAGACGACACAGACATTATAAATGACAATGATGTCACAAGAGACACAGATGACACAGATGTTATACATGACAATGATGCCAAAACAGACACAGACACAGACATTATAAATGACAATGATGTCACAATACACACAGACGACACGGAACACAGACATTATAAATGAAATAGATTTCACAATAGACACAGACGACACAGACAGTATAAATGACAATGATGTCAAAAAAGACACAGACATTATAAATGATAAAGATGTCACAATAGAGTCAGACGACACAGACATTAAACATGACAATGAGGTCACAATAGACAGAGACTTCACAGACATTATAAATGACAAAAATTTCAAAAAAGACACAGACGACAGACGACACAGACCTTATAAAGACAATCGTGTCAAATTATACACAGAAGACAAAGACGACAGAGACGACACAGAAGAAAGAGACATTATAAATGACAAGGATGTCACAATAGACACAGACGTCAGACGACAGAGACTACAGAGATGACACAGATATTGTAAATTAATATTATGTTACAATAGAAACAGAGGACACAGATGACACAGACTTTATATATGACAGAGATATCACAATTGACACAGACGACGCAGACGAGAGAGACATTATAATTGACTATGATGTCACTATAGACACAGACATTAAAATAACAATGATGTCACAATAGACACAGACGACACAGACGACAAAGACATAAATGACAATGATGTCAAAATATACACAGACGACAAAGAAATTATAAATGATAATGATGTCACAATAGAAACAGACGCCACACACAAGAGAGATGACACAGACATTAGTAACAATAATGATGTCAAAATACACACAGACGACACAGATTACACAGACATTCAAAAAATGATAATGATTTCATAATAGACACAGACGACACAGACATTATAAATGAGAATGATGTCACAATAGACACAGACATCAGAGATGACAAAGTTATAAAAGACAAGAGAGACATTATAAATGACAATGATTTCAAAATAGAAACAGACGCCACAGACCACACAAAGGACACAGACAACACAGGTAACACAGACGTTATAAATGAAAATGATGTCACAATAGACACAGAAGACACAGAAGACACAAATGATAATGACGACAGAGACATGAATTACAATGATGGCACCATAGACACAGACGACACAGAGGACACAGATATTAAAAATTACAATGATGTCACAATAGACACAGATGACACAGACATTTTAAATGACAATACTGTCACCATAGACTATCATGACACAGACGCCACAGGCATTATTAATGACAATGATGTCACAATAGACACAGAATACACAGATGACAAAGATATTATAAATGACTATGATGTTGCAATAGAGAAAGACCACACACATGATACAGTCATTATAAATAACATAGATGTCACAATAGACACAGATGACACAGAAGATAAACACATAATAAATGACGATGATGTCATGATAGACACAGACGACACAGACACTTTTAAATATCGATGTCACAATGGACACAGATGACACAGATATTATAAATGAAAATGATATCGCAGTAGACGATACAGAAGACAGATATTATATGTGACAGTTTCCAAAATAGACACAAACAATTATGTCACCGTATACAAAGACGACACAAACGACACAGACATTATTAATGAAGATGACGTTACAACAGACACAGACGACACGGGCATTATAAATGAAAATGATGTCACTATAGACACAGTCGACAGAAACGACACAGAAGACAAAACCATTATAAAAGACAACGATTTCACAGTAGACACAGACGACACACACGACACAGACATTATAAAAGACAATGATTTCACAGTAGACACAGACGGCACAGAGATCAGAGACAACACAGACAGTATAAATGACAATGATGTCCCAATAGACACAGACAACACAGATAACACAAATGACACAAAAGACACAGACATTATAAATGACAATTATGGCAAAATAAACACAGATGACACAGACGACACAGACATTATAAATGATAATGATGTCACTACAGACACAGATGACAGACGACACAGAATTTATAACTGAAAATTATGTAACAATACAATCAGACGATACAGATGACACAGACATTATAAATGACAATGATATCACTATAGACATAGACGACACAGACACTCTAAACTACAATGATGTCACAATAGACAGACTAGACAGACAACACATACGACACAGACATTATAAATGACAGTGATGTCACAATATTCACAGACAATATAGACATTATACATGACAAATATGTCACAATACACACAGACAACACAGAAAACACAAACATTATAAATGACAATGATAACACAAAAAACACAGACGACACAGACTACACAGGCAACATAGACATTATAATAGAAAATGATTTCACAATAAACACAGAGGATACAGACGATAGAGACGATACAGACCACACAGACGACAGTCATTCTAAATGAAAATGATGTCAAAATAGACACAGAAGACACAGACGACAGAGACATAATAAATGACAATGATGTCACAACAGACAGAGATGAGACAGGCGACACAGATATTGTAAAAAAAATATGTCACAATAGAGAGACATAAATGACAGTGCCATCTGAATAGACACAGACAACACAGACGACACAGACGACACAGATATTATAAATGAAAATGATGTCAAAATAGACACAGACGACTCAGACATTATAAATGAAAATGATATCAGAATAGACACAGACGTTATAAATAACAATGATATCACAATATTCACAGATGACAGAGACAACACAGACATTATAAATTACAATGATATCACAATAGACACAGACAATACAGATGACACAGACCTTATAAATGACAATTATGTCACAATAGACACAGATGACACAGACATTATAAATGACAGTGATATCACGATATTCACAGATGAATACGACATAGACATTATAAAGGAAATGATGTCGGAATAGACACAGACAAAACAGACATTATAAATGAAATTATATCACAATAGACACAGACGACAGAGATGACACAGACGACACAGACATAATAAATGACAATGTCGCAACAGAAACAGACGACACAGACTACGGAGACATTATAAATGACAATGATATCACAAAACACAAACGACACAGACATTATTAGTGACATGAATGTCACAATAGACACAGAATTCACAGAGGACACAGACATTATATATGACATAGATTTACAAATAGACACAGACGCGACAGACGACACAGAAAACACAGATGAATTCGATGACACAGACGTTGAAAATGTTGTCACAATAAACACAGACGAAAAAGACGACACAGACGACACAGACGATAAGACTTTATAAATGTAAATGATGTCACAATAGACACAGAAGACACAGAGGACACAGACATTACAAATTAAAATGTTGACACAATAGACACAGACGACACAGGCATCATAAATAACAATGATGTCACCATACACAAAGTTGACACAGACGACACAGACATCAATGACAATGATGTCACAATAGACAAAAACGACATAGACATAAATGACAGCGATGTCCCAATAGACACAGACGACACAGAGGACACAGACATTATAAATGACATAGATTTCAAAATAGACACAGACGCGACAGACGACACAGACAACACAGATGAATTCGATAACACAGACGACACAGACGACAAAGACTTTATAAATGAAAATGATGTCACAATAGACATAGAAGACACAGACGATATAGACGACAGAGACATGAATGACCATGATGTCACCATAGACACAGACGCCACAGAGGACACAGATATTATAAATTACAATGATGTCACAATATACACAGACAACACAGACGACACAAAGGACACAGACAGAATAGATAACTCAGATGACACAGATATTATAAATGAAAACGATGTCACAATAGACACAGAAGACACAGACATTTGAAATTACAACGCTGTCACCATAGACAATCATGACACAGACACCACATACATTACTAATGACAATGATGTCACAATAGACACAGACGGCAGAGAAGACAAATATGACACAAAAGACACAGACATTATAAATGACAACTATGGCAAAATAAACACAGACGACACAGACATTATACATGACACTGATGAAAAATAAACAGGGACGACACAGATTACACAGACATTATAAATGAAAATGATGTCACAATAGACACAGACGACTGAGACGACAGAGTCGACACAGACTACAAAGATATTATAAATGAAAATTAAGTCACACTAGACACAGACAACACAGACGACACAGAGGACACTCATGTAATAAATGACAATGATGTCACAGTAAACACAGATGACGCAGACGTCACAGACATTATACATGACAATGATGTCACAATAGACACAGACCACACATCATTATAAATGACAATGACGTCACAAAAGACACAAATGACACAGACAATATAAATGACAATGATTACACAACAGGCACAGACGACACAGACATTATAAACAACAATAATGTCACAATAGTCATAGACGACACAGACATGGTAAATTAAAATAATGTCACAACAGACACAGACGATACAGACAGTATAAATGACAAGGATGTCACAATAGAGACAGACGACACAGACGTCACAGACAATATAAATGACTATGATGTCACAATAAACACACTCATCACATATTATAAATAATAATTAAGTAACAATAGACACATACGATACAGACGACAGAGACTACAAAGACATTATAAATGACAACGATGTCAAACTAGACAGAGATGACACAGACAACACAGACATTATAAATGACAGTGATGTCAAAATTGACACAGACGACACAGATGACAGAGATGACATACGACAAAGACATTATAAATGACAAAGGTGTCACAATAGAAACATGACCCAGATGACGCAGATGACTCAGACTTTATAAATAACGATGATGTCACAATAGACACAGACGACAAAGACGACACAGATGACACAGAAGAAAAAGTCATTATAAATGACAATGAAGTCATAATAGACAAAGACAACACAGACAACACAAACATTATATATGATAAAGATGTCAAAATAGACACAGACGACAGAGACGACAAAGATGACAAAGACATTATTAATGAAAATGTTGTCACAATAGATACAGACGACACAGACTATAAATTACAATGATGTGGAAATAGACACTGAAGACACAGACATTATAAATGACAACGATGTCACAATAGACACAGACAACAAAGACATTATAAATGACAATGATGTCACAATAGACACAGATGACACAGACAACAAAGACATTATAAACGACAATGATGTCACAATAGACAGAGACGACACAGACGACACAGACAATAGAAATGACAATGATGTCACAATAGACACAGACACACATATATTATTAATGACATCGACGTCACAATAGACAGAGACCTCAGAGACAACACAGACGACACAGACATTATAAATGAAAATGATGTCAAAATACACACAGACGAAAGACGACATTAACGACAAAGATGACAGAGACGACACAGACATTACAAATTAAAATGTTGACACAATAGACACAGACGACACAGACGTTATAAATCATAGAATCATAGAATAACCAGGTCTGAAGAGACCCACCGGGTCATCAAGCCCAACCTTGAAAGTTGGCAGTTAAGGCACCCAGAGTGTGTTTAAATATTTTCATTTATTCGTTTCCTTTTCTTTCCCCCTTTTTTGTGTCAAGAACAGAGAAAATTATATCTGATATATAAATGCGCAAGAAAAGAAAAATAATCATGGCACGTTCACAGGGCATGTGGAGACCATCAATCCGAAAAATAAATATAAACTATAAAACCAATGGTATAGGACATACATGCATCCTGCTTCCCTTACTTAAATGACAATGATGTCACAACACACACAAACGACACAGACATTATAAATGACAATGATGTCAAGATGGACTCAGACAGCACAGACGACACCGACATTATAAATGACAATGATGTCACCGCAGACGGAGACGACAGAGACGACATAGAGCACACAGACGACACAGACGACAAAGACATAATAAATTAAAATGATGTTACGATAGACACAGAAGACACAGATATTATAAATGACAATGTCACAACAGACACAGAAGAGACAGACATTATAAATGACAATGGTGTCACAATAGACATAGACGACTCAGACGAGACAGACATTATAAATGACAATGAAGTCATCATAGACACAGACTACACAAATGACACAGATGACAAACATGATAAATGACAGTGATGTCACAATAGAAACAGATGACAAAGACATTACAAATGGCAGTTTTTTCACAATAGGCACAGACGACAGAGACAACACAGACGACACACATTATAATGTACAATGATGTCACAATAGACACAGAAGACACAGACTACAAAGGCAGCATATATGAAAATGATGTCACTTTAGACACAGACAACACAGACGACTCTGACGTTATGACAATGATGTCACAATAAACACAGACGACACAGAAGACACAGACATTAGAAATGAAAAGGATGTCACAACAAAGACAGACAATAGAGATGAAAAAGATATTATACATGACGATGTCACAATAAGCACAGACGAGACATACCATAGAGACATTATAAATGAAAATGACGTCACCATAGACAATGACGAGACAGATGACAGAAACAACAGAGACGTTGAAGACACTATAAATGTCAACGATATCAAAACAGACACAGAGGACATAGACATTATAAATGACAATGAATTCAAAATAGACACATACGACACAGACATGATAAATGAAAATGACGTCACAATAGACACACACGACACAGAAGAAACAGACAATACTGACGACACAGATATTATAAATAACAATGATGTCACAATTGACACAAAGGACACAGATGACAGGGATATTAGAAATGAAAATGATATCACAGTAGACACAGACGACACAGACATTAAAAATGACAAAGATGTCACAATAGACACAGACGACACATACAACAAGACATTATAAATGAAAATGATGTGACAATATACACAGACGACACAAACGACACAGACGACAGATGACAAAACGACACAGGCATTATAAATGACAACAATGTCACAATAGACACACACGACAGACATTATAAATGACAATGGTGTCACAATAGATACAGATGTCACAGACAACACAGACGACACAGATGTTTTATATGACAATGATGTCTCAGTAGACAGAGAAGACACAGACAAAACCGACATTATAAATTACACTGATGTAACAATAGACACAGAGTTCAAAGACAACACAGACGATGCAGATGACACCGAGGAGACAGACATTATAAACAAATATGATGTCACAATAGACACAGATGGCACAGAAGACACAGACTTCATAAATGATAATTATGTAACCATACATTCAGACGATACAGACGACACAGACGTTATAAATGACAATGATGTAACTATAGACACAGATGACAGACATTATAAATAACAATGCTGTGACAATAGACACAGACGACAGAAGACACAGGAATTATAAACGACAATTATGTAAATATACACACTGACGATACAGACGACACAGTCATTTTTAATGAAAATGATTTCACAATAGACACAGATGACGCAGATATTTTAAATTAAAATGATGTCAAAATTGACACAGGAGACAAAGATGTTATAAATGACAAAGATATCACAATAGACACAGAACACAGACAACTATGACAACACAGATGTTATAAATGACAAAGATATCACAATAGACAAAGACGACAGTGACGACACAGACATTATAAATTACAATGACGTCACAATAGACAAAGACGACACAGACACTCTAAACTACAATGATGTCACAACAGACAGACAAGAAAGACAACACATACGACACAGACATTATAAAAGAAAATGATGTCAAAATAGACACAGAGGATACAGACGATAGAGACGATACAGACCACACAGACGACAGTCATTCTAAATGAAAACGATGTCAAAATAGACACAGAAGACACAGATGACACAGACATAATAAATGACAATGATGTCACAACAGACAGAGATGACAAAGACAACACAAATATAGTAAAAAAAATTATGTCACAACAGACACAGACTTTATAAACGACAATGCCGTCTGAATAGACACAGACAACACAGACGACACATATGACAGAGACATTATAAATGAAAATGATGTCAAAACAGAGACGACACAGACATTATAAATGACAATGATGTGAAAACAGACATAGGCGACACAGACATTATAAGTGACAATGATATAAGAACAGACACCGACAACACAGACGTTACAAATTACAAAGATGTCACAACAGACACAGACAACAGAGACAACACAGACATTATAAATTACAATGATGTCACAATAGACACAGACGACACAGACATCATAAATGACAATTATGTCACAATAGACACAGATGACACAAACATTATAAATGACAGTGATATCACGATATTCACAGATGACTCATACGACACTGACATTATAAAAGAAAATGATGTCAGAATAGACACCGACGACACAGACATTATAAATGAAAATGATATGACAACAGACACAGGTGACAGAGACGACACAGACATTACAAATGACACCAAAATCACGATAGACACAGACAACACAGACAACAAAGTCATTATAAATGAAAATGATTTCACAAAAGACACAGACGACACAGACATTATTATTGAAAATGATGTCACTAAAGACACAAACAACACAGACATTATACATGAAAATGATGTCACAGTAGACACAGACGAAACACAGGACACAGACGTTATAAATGACAGTGATGTCACAATAGACACAGACAACACAGACATTATACATGACAATGATGTCACAATAAACACAGAGGACACAGACGATAGAGACCACACAGACAACAAAGCCATTATAAATGAAAATGTCACAATTGACACAGAAGACCCAGACGTCACTGACGTCACAGACATTACATATGACAATGATGTCTCAATAGACACACATGACAGAGACCACACAGATGAGACAGGCATTATAAACGACAATGATGTCAAAATAGACACAGACGACACAGACATTATAAACGACAATGATGTCAAAATAGACACAGACGACACAGACATTATAAACGACAATGATGTCACAATAGACAAAGACGATACAGACTACACAGACATTAAAAATGACAATGATGTCACAACAGACACAGATGATACAGACGACACAAATGACAAACGACACAGACATTATAAATGACAATTATGTCACAATAAACACAGACGACACAGACATTATAAGTGACAATGATGTCACACTAGACACAGACTACTCTGATATTTTAAAAGACAATGATTTCATAATAACCACAGACGACAGAAATGGCAGAGGCGACAGAGACTACACAGACGACACAGAAAACAGACAATGATGTCACAATATACACAGGCACACAGATGACACAGACATTAGAAATGACAGTGGTTTCACCATAGACACAGACCACACAGACATTATAAATGACATTGATGTCACAACAGACAGACGACAGACATTATAAATGATAATGATGTCACAATAGATACAGACAACACAGATGTCATAGATATTATATATGACAACAATGTCAGAAAAGACACAGATGACACTGAAGACTCAGACGACACAGACATTATATATGACAATTAAGTCAAAAGAGATACAGACGACACAGACAACACATATGATACAGACATTATAAATTACAAAGTTGTCACAATATCACAGACAACGCAAACATGATAAATGACAATGATGTCACAATAGACCAGACAACACAAACGACACAGACATTATAAATGACAATGACGTCACAATAGACACAGAATACACAGACATAATAAATGACAATAGTTTCACAGTAGACAAAGAATACACTGATATTATAAATGACAAGATGTCAAAATAGACAAAGACGACACCGACGACACAGACATAATCAATGAAAATGATGTCACAATAGACACAGACGACACCGACTTTATAAAATACAATGACTTCACAATAGACACCAACGACACAGACATTATAAACTACAATGATGTCACAATAAACACAGATGACACAGACATTAAAAATTAGCATGATGTCACAATAGGCACAGACAACAGAGACCACACAGATATTACATATGACGATGTCACAGTAGACACAGACAACACAGACACTATAAATGAACATGATGTCACAATAGGCACAGACAACTCTGAAAAGAGAATTTATAAATGACAATGAAGTCACAAAAGACAAATATGATACAAACGACAGAGACGACACAGATATTATATATAAAAATTATGTCACAATAGAATCAGACGACACAGACCATACAGACATTATTAATGACAATGATGTCACAATAGACAAAAACGACACAGAAATTTTAAATACAGTGATGACAGAATAGACACAGGCGACAACGACATTATAAATGACAATGATGTCACAATAGACAAAAACGACAGGGGCGACAATGATGACACAGACATTATAAATAAAACTGATGCCAAAGTACACACAGACAACTCAGATGACAAGACCACACAGACATGATAAATGACAACGATGTCAAATTGACAAAGGCGACACAGAGGAAACAGACATAATAAATGACAATTGTATCAGAATAGACACAGAAGAAAGAAGAAACCGATGAATCAGACGACACAGACATTATAAATGAAAATGATGTCACAATAAAAAAAGATGACACAGACGACACAGACATTATAAATTACAATGATGTCAAAATAGACAGAGATGACACAGACATTATAAATTACAGTGATGTCACAATAGACACAGAGGAAACAGACATTATAAATAAAAATGATGGCACAATAGACACAGACGACAGAGAAGACACACAAAAAATGACAATGATGTCATATTATACACAGCCGTCTCTGTCGTCTAAAACGTTATAAATGACAATTATGTAACAATAGACACAGAAGATACAGACGACACAGACATTATTAATGACAATGATGTCACAACATACACAGAAATCACAGACGACACAGACATTATAAATGACAATGATATCAAAATAGACACAGACACCAGAGATGACACAAAGGACACAGATAACTCAGATGACACAGATGTTATAAATGAAAATGATGTCACAATAGACACAGAAGACACAAACGATACAGACGACAGAGACATTTTAAATGACAATGATGACACAATAGACAGAGGCAACAATGACATTATAAATGACAATGATGTCAAAAAAGACAAAAACGACAGGGGCGACAAGGACGACACAGACATTATAAATGAAAATGATGTCAAAGTACACACAGACGACTCAGACGACACAGACCACACAGACATCATAAATTACAATCACGTCACAATAGACACAGATGACACAGACATTATAAATGAAAATGGTGTCAAAATAAACTCAGACGACACAGACATTATAATTGACAATGATGTCAAAATAGACACAGACGACACAGACAACACAGACATTATAAATGAAATTTATGTCGCAAGAGACAAAGACAACAGAGACGGCACTGTTATTATAAATGAAAATGATGTCAAAATAGACACAGACGACACAGATGACACAGACTTCATAAATGATAATGATGTCACAATAGACACAGACGACAGAGATGACACAGACATTATAAATGACATTGATGTCACAATAATCACAGATGACACAGACTTTATAAATACAACGATGTCACAATAGACACAGACGACACATGACACAGATGACTGAGACGACAGAGACGTTATAAATGACACTGAAGTCACCAGAGACACAGACGACAGAGACGACACAGACATATTAATAAACAGTGATACCACAAAAGATACAGACAACAGATGACACAGAAGACATAAAGGAAACAGATGACACAGACTTTATAAATGAAAATGATGTCACGATAGACATAGACGACTAAGACGACACAGATGACACAGACATTATAAGTGAAAGTGATGTCACAATTGACACAGAAAACACAGAGGACAAAGAGGATACAGACGACACAGTATAAATGACAATGGTATCACAATAGACACAGAAGACACAGATTACACAGTCATTATATATTACACTTAAGTCAAAACAGACAGACGACAAAGATATTTAAAAAGACAATAATGTCACAATATACACAGACGACACGGATATAATAAATGTCAAAGATGTCATAATAGACACCGACGACACAGACGACAGAGATATTATTATTGACAATGATGCCACAATAGACACAGACGACGCAGATGACACAGGCATTATCAATGTCTATGATGTCATAACAGACACAGAAACACAGACGACACAGACATTATAAATAACGAAGATGTCACAATAGACACAGACAACAGAGACTTTTTAAATGACAATAATGTCTCAATGTACACAGACGACACAGAAGAAAAAGACATTATAAATGACAATGATGTCACAATAGACACAACAGACACAGACGACACAGACATTATAAATGAAAATTATGTCACAATAGACACAGACGATACAGTTGACACAGATATTATAAATGAAAATGATGTTCTAATAGACACAGACGACACAGATATAAATGACAATGATATCACAATAGACATAGGCGACATAGATGACACATCGTTAATGACAATGATGTCACATGAGACACAGATGATATATATACAATAAATGACAATGATGTCACAGGAGAAACAGATGACACAGACTTTATAAATTACAATGATGTTATAATAGACACCGATGAGAGTCATTATGAAAGAAAATGATGTCACAGTAGATAGAGATGACACAGAATACAAAGACGACATAGACTTTATTAACGACAATGATGTCACAATAAACAGACGACAGAGACCTCAGACACTATAAATGGCAATGATGTCACAATAGACACAGACTACACAGACTTTATAAATTACAATGATGTCATAATAGACGCAGAAGACACAGACCACACAGACATTATAAAGGACAATGAGGTTACATTAGAAACAGATGACACAGACATTAAAAATGACAATCATATCAGAATAGACACAGACGACACAGACATTATAAAAGAGAATGATTCCAAAAAAGACAACGACACAGACTACACAGACGACACAGACATTATAAATGACAATGATGTCACAATAGAAAAAGATGACACATACGACAAAGACATTATAAATGACAGTGATGTCACAATTGACACAGACGTCACAGAGGATACAGACCACACAGAAGACAGACGACACAGATATTATAAATGACAATGATGTTCACAATACACACGGACGACACAAACGACACAGACATAAGTGACAATGATGTCACAATAGACACAGACGACAAAGATGACACAGACATTATAAATGACAATGATTACACAGACGACACAGACATTATAAATCAAAATGATGTCACAATATACACAGATGACACAGACGACACAGACATTAAAATGACAATGATGTCACAATTGACACAGACGTCGCAGAGGATACAGAGCACACAGAAAACAGACGACACAGATATTATAAATGACAATGATGTTCACAATATACAAAGATGACACAGGTATCACAGACATTATAAATGACAATGATGTCACAATAGACACAGATGACACAGGCATTATAAATTACAAAGAGGTCACAATACACACAGACGACACAAACGACACAGACATCATAAATGACAATGATGTCACAACATAGACAGATGACAGACTACACAGACATTGAAATGACAGTGATGTCACAAAAGCCACAGACGACAGAGACTTTATAAATTAAAATTTTGTCACAATAAACACAGACGACATAGACGACAAAGACATTATAAATGACAATGATGTCACAATAGACACTGATGACAAAGATATTAAAAATGACAATGATGTCACAATACAAACAGACGATACAGACGACAGACATTATATATTACAGTGATGTCACAACAGACAGATACAAAAAAGACGACACAGACATTATAAATGAAAATGATTTCACAATAGACAGAGACGACACAGATATTTTAAATGACATCGATGTCACAATAGACAAAAACGACACATACGACTCAGACATTATAAATGACAATGATGTCACAACAGATAATGACGACACAGAAACTATACATGACTATGATGTCACTATAGACACAGACATTATAAATGAGAATGATGTTACAATATACACAGACGACAAAGACATTAATAATGACAATGATGTCACAATAGACACCGACGACACAGGCATTATAAGTGACAATGATGTCACAACAGACTCAGATGACACAGACATTATAAACGACAATGATGTCACAATAGACACAGGGGACACAGAAGACACAGACATTATAAATGACAATGATGTCACAATAGATGCAGATGACACAGATGACACTGACATTGTGAATGAAAATAATGTCACAATAGACGCAGACCACACAGACGACACAGACATAATAAATGACAATGATTTAAAAACAGAAACTGATGACACAGACATTATAAATTAAAATGATGTCAAAATAGACACAGAAGACACAGACATTATAAATGACAATGATGTCACAATAGACAGAGACGACACATACGACAGACACATTATAATTGTCAATGATGTTACTATTGACACAGATGACAAAGACTTTATAAATAGCGATGATGTTACAATAGACACAGACGAAACAGACATTATAAATGAAAATGATGTTACAGTTGACACAGACGACAAAAATGACACAGACTATATAAATGACCATGATATCACCATAAACACAGATGCCAGAGATGACACAGAAGTTCAAAGATGACACAGACAACACAGACATTATAAATGACAACGAGGTCACAATAGAAAAAGACGACACAGATGACCCAGACGACAAAGACATTATTAATTAAAATGATGTCATAAAGTACACAGACGACAGAGATATTAAAAATGACAAAGATGTCACAATAGACAGTCGACACAGACGTTATAAATGACAACGATATCACAATAGACCAGATGACACAGACGACACAGACATTATAAATGACAACGATGCCAAAATAAACAAAGATTACACAGACGACAAAGACGACACAGACATTATAATTGAAAATGATGTCACAACAAAGAGGACACAGACATTATAAATGACAATGACGTCAAAACAGAAAAAGATGACAAAAACGACACAGACAACACAGATATTATAAACAACAATGATTTCAAAATAGACAAAGACGACACAGACATTATAAATGACAATGATGTCACAATAGACACAGACGACACAGAAATTAAAAAAGAGAATTAGGTCAAAATTGACACAGACGAAAATGTCATTATAAATGACAACGATATCACAATAGACACAAGCGTCTCAGATGACAACAACGACACAGATATTCATGACAATGACGTCACAATACAGAGACGACACAGACAGTATAAACGACAATGATGTCACAATAGACACAGATGACAGAGATGACACATACGACACAGACATTATAAATGACAATGATGTCACAGCAGGCAAAGACGAAACAGATATTATAAATGAAAATGACGTCAAAATAGAAACAGACGTCAGAGACAACACAAACATTATAAATGACAATGATGTTACAAAAGACACAAACGATACAGACGATACAGACATAAATGAAAATGATGTCTCAATAGACACAGATGACACAGACATCACAGATGTCACATCATTATAAATGAAATTGTTTTCACAATAGACACAGACGACACAGACATTATAAATGACAATGATGTCACAATAGACACAGACGATAGAGACATTATAAACGACTATGATGTCACAATAGACACAGAAGACACAGACCACAGAGATATTATATATGAAAATGATGTCAAAGTAGACACAGACGACACAGACATTAAAAATGACAATGACGCCAAAATAGACAAAGATTACACAGACGACAAAGACAACATAGACATTATAATTGAAAATGATGTCACAACAAAGAAGACACAGGCATTATAAATGACAATGATGTCACAATAGAAAAAGACGACAAAAACGACACAGACGACACTGACATTATAAATGACAATGATGACAAAATACATACAGATGACAGACAAAACTGTCATAATAAATGACAATGATATCACAATAGATACAAACAACTCAGACGACACAGACATTATAAATGACAGTGATATAAAAATAGACATAGACGACACAGATGACACTGGTAATATAAATGACAATGATGTCAAAATAGACACCGACGACACAGACATTATAAATGGCAATGATGTGACAAGACACACAGATGACACACATGACACAGACATTGAAAATGACAACGATATCACAATAGACACAGACGATACAGACGACAGAGATGACACAAACAACACAAACACTATAAAAGACAATGATGTCGCAATAGACACTGACAGTACAGATGACAAAGACATTATAAATTAAAATGATGTCACAATAGACATGGACGACACAGACATTATAAATGACAATGATGTCACAAGAGACACAGATGACACAGATGTTATACATGACAACCATGCCAAAATACACACAGACATTATAAATGACAATGATGTCACAATACACACAGACGACACGGACCACACAGACATTATAAATGAAATAGATTTCACAATAGACACAGACAGTATAAATGACAATGATGTCACAATAGACACAGACATTATAAACGACAATGATGTCACAATAGACACAGACATTAAACATGACAATGATGTCACAATAGACAGAGACGTCACAGACATTATAAATGACAAAAATTTCAAAACAGACACAGACAACAGACGACACAGACATTATAAAGACAATCGTGTCAAATTATACACAGAAGACAAAGATGACAGAGACGACACAGAAGAAAGAGACATTATAAATGACAAGGATGTAACAACAGACACAGACGTCAGACGACAGAGACTACAGAGATGACACAGATATTGTAAATTAATATTATGTCACAATAGAATCAGAGAACACAGATGACACAGACACTATAAATGACAGAGATATCGCAATAGACACAGACGACGCAGACGAGAGAGGCATTATAATTGACTATGATGTCACTATAGACACAGACATTATAAATAACAATGATGTCACAATAGACACAGATGACAAAGTCATTTTAAATGACAACGATGTCACCATAGACAAAGATGACACAGACGACACAGACATTACAAACGACAATGATGTCACCATAGACACAGAAGACACAGAAGACAAAGACATAAATGACAATGATGTCAAAATGTACACAGACGACAAAGAAATTGTAAATGATAATGATGTCACAATAGACACAAACGACACAGACAACAGAGATGACACAGACATTATTAACAACAATGATGTCAAAATACACACAGACGACACAGATTACACAGACATTAAAAATTATAATGATTTCATAATGGACACAGACGACACAGACACTATAAATGAGATTGATGTCACAATAGACACAGACAGCACAGATGACACAGTTTTAAAAGACAAGAGAGACATTATAAATGACAATGATTTCAAAATAGAAACAGACGCCACAGACCACACAAAAGACACAGACTACACAGATAATACAGACGTATAAAGGACACAGACAATATAAATGACAATTATGGCAAAATAAACACAGACGACACAGACATTATATATGACACTGATGTCACAATAAACAGAGACGACACAGATGACACAGGCATTATAAATGACAATGATGTCACAATAGACAGAGACAACCGATAACACAGATGACACAGACGACACAGACATAATAAGTGATAATGATGTCACTATAGACACAGACGACACAGACTTTATAAATGATAATTATGTAACAAAACACTCAGATGATAAAGATGACACAGACAATATAAATGACAATGATGTCACAATAGACACAGATGACAAAAATTATAAATGAAAATGCTGTAACTATAGACACAGACGACAGACGACACAGGAATTATAAATAAAAATTATGTAAAAATACACACTGACGATACAGACGACACAGATGACACAGTCATTTTTAATGAAAATGACGTCACAATAGACACAGAAGACACAGATATTTTAAATTAAAATAATGTCAAAATAGACACAGAGACATAAACATTGCAAATGACAAAGATGTCACAATATACACAGAAAACAGAGACGACTGTGATGACACAGACGTTATAAATGACAATGATGTCACAATATTCACAGACGACACAGACATTATAAATGACAATGATATCACAATACACACATACAACACAGAAAACACAGACATAAATAACAACGATATCACAATAGACACAGAGAACACAAACTACACAGGCAACACAGACATTATAAAAGAAAATGATGTCACAATAGACACAGAGGATACAGACGATAGAGATGATACAGACCACACAGACCACAGTCATTCTAAATGAAAAAGATGTCAAAATAGACACAGAAGAAACAGAAGACACAGACATAATAAATGACAACCATGTCACAACAGACAGAGACGACACAGATATTGTAAGAAAAACTATGTCACAACAGACACAGACATGATAAATGACAATGACGTCTGAATAGACAAAGACAACAGAGACGACGCATACGACACAGACATTATAAATGAAAATGATGTCAAAATAGACACAGACAACACAGACGACTCAGACATTATAAATGACAATGATATCAGTATAGACACCGACGACACAGACATTATAAATGACAATTATGTCAAAACAGACACAGATGACACAGACATTATAAATTAAAATGATATCAGAATAGACACAGACGACAGAGACGACACAGACATTATAGATGACAATAATGTCACAATAGACACAGACTATACAGATGATGGATGACAAAGACAGCACAGACAACAAAGTCATTATAAATGAAAATGATTTCACAATAGACAAAGACGACACAGACGACACAGACTACACAGACAACACAGACTTTATAAGTGACAATGATTTCACAATATGCAAAGGCGACACAAAAGACACAGACATTATTAATGAAAATGATGTCACTACAGACACAAATGACACAGACATTATAAATGAAAATGATGTCACTATAGACGAAGACGACAGAAACGACACAGACATCAAAACCGTTATAAATGAAAATGATGTCACAGTAGACACAGACGAAACACAGGACACAGACATTATAAATGACAGTGATGTCACAATAGACACTGACGACACAGACATTATACATGACAATGATGTCACAATAAACACAGAGGACACAGACGATAGAGACCACACAGATGAAAAAGCCATTATAAATGAAAAAGATGTCACAATTGACACAGATGACACAGACCTCGCTGACATGACAGACATTACGTATAACAATGACGTCTCAATAGACACACATGACACAGACCACACAGACGAGACAGACATTATAAATGACAATGATGTCACAACAGTCATAGACGACAGAGACATTATAAATGACAATGATGTCACAACAGACACAGATGATACAGACTACACAGACATTATAAATGACAATGATGTCACAACAGACACAGACCACACAGACATTATAAATGACATTGATGTCAAAATAGACACAGACGATACAGACTACAAAGACATTGAAAATGACGATGTCACAATAGACACAGACAATACAGACGACACAAATGACAAATGACACTGACATTATAACTGACAATTATGTCACAACAAAAACAGACGACACAGACATTATAAGTGACAATGATGTCACACTAGACACAGACTACTCTGATATTTTAAATGACAATGATTTCATAATAACCACAGACGAAAGAAACGACAGAGGCGACAGAGACTACACAGACCACAGAGACGACACAGACAACAGACATTATATATGACAATGATATCACAATATACACAGGCACACAGACGACACAGACATTAGAAATGACAGTGGTTTCACAATAGACACAGACGACACAGACATTATAAATGATAATGATGTCACAATAGACACAGACAACAGAGATGTCATTGACATTATATATAAAAACGATGTCAGAATAGACACAGATGACACTGACGACTCAGAAGACACAGACTACAGACATTATATATGACAATTATGTCACAAGAGATACAGATGAAACAGATGACAGAGTTGACACAGACGATACAGACATTATAAATTACAAAGTTGTCACAATATCACAGACAACTCAAACATGATAAATGACAATGATGTCAGAATAGACCAGACAACACAGACGACACAGACATTATAAATGACAATGACGTCACAATAGACACAGACGGCACAGACATTATAAATGACAATGATGTCACAATAGACTCAGAATACACAGACATTAAAAATTAGCATGATATCACAATAGGCACAGACAACACAGACACTATAAATGAACATGATGTCACAATAGGCACAGACAACTCAGAAAACAGAATTTAGAAATGACAATGAAGTCACAATAGACAAATATGATACAAACGACAGAGATGACACAGACATTATATATTAGAATTATGTCACAATTGAATCAGACGACACAGACAATACAGACATAATTAATGACAATGATGTCACAATAGAAAAAACCGACACAGACTGCATAGACGACACAGACATTTTAAATGACAGTGATGACACAATAGACACAGGCGACACAGGTGACAACGACATTAAAAATGACAATGATGTCACAACAGAAAAAAACGACAGGGGAGACAAGGACGACACAGACATTATAAATGAAAATGATATCAAAGTACACACAGACGACTCAGATGACACACACCAAACAGACATTATAAATTACAATGATGTCACAATAAAAACAGAAAACACAGAATACACAGACATAATAAATGACAATTATATCACAATAGACACAGAAGACAGACGACATCGATAAATCAGAAGACACAGACGACACAGATATTATAAATGAAAATGATGTCACAAAAAATAAAGATGACACAGACGACACAGACATTATAAATTACAATGATGTCAAAATAGACAGAGATGACAAAGACATTATAAATGACAATGGTGTCTCAATAGACACAGACGACACAGGAGACACACATAAAAAATGAAAATGATGTCACAATACACACAGACGACAGAGACGGCAAAGACATTATAAATGACAATTATGTAACAATAGACACAGAAGATACAGATGACACAGATGACACAGATGACACAGACATTTTTAATGACAATGATGTCAAAATATACAAAGACAACACAGACGACACAGACATTATAAATGGCATAGATTTCAAAATAGACACAGACGCGACAGACGACACAGACAACACAGATGAATTCGATAACACAGACGTTGAAAATGTCGTCACATTAAACACAGACAAAAAAGACAACACAGACAACACAGACTTTATAAATGAAAATGATGTCACAATAGACACAGAAGACACAGACGACATAGACGACAGAGACATGAATGACAATGATGTCACCATAGACACAGACGACACAGAGGACACAGATATTATAAATTACAATAATGTCACAATAGACACAGATGACAAAGAAATTATAAATGGTAACGATTTCACAGTAGACACAGACGACACACACGACACAGACGTTATAAATGACAATGATGTCACAGAAGACACAGACGACAGACTACACAGACATTATAAATGAGAATGATGTCACAATAGACACAGACGACACAGACATTATATATGACAAGGATCTCACAATAGACACAGACAGCACAGACGACACAGATTACAAAGGCGAGATACATTATAAATGACAAGGATTTCACAATAGACACAGACATTATAAATGAAACTGATGTCACAGAAGACAGAGATGAGACAGGCGACACAGATATTGTAAAAAAAATATGTCACAACAGACAGAGACATAAACCACAATGCCGTCTGAATAGACACAGACAACACAGACGACACAGACATTATAAATGACAAAGATGTCAAAACAGACACAGACGACTCAGACATTATAAAAGACAATGACTTTACAATAGACACAGACGACACAGACATTATAAATTACAATGATGTCACAATAGACACAGATCACACAGACATTAAAAATTAGCATGATATCACAATAGGCACAGACAACAGAGACCACACAGATATTATATATGAAGATGTCACAGTAGACACAGACAACACAGACACTATAAATGAACATGATGTCACAATAGGCACAGACAACTCAGAAAACAAAATTTAGAAATGACAATGAAGTCACAATAGACAAATACAATACAAACGACAGAGACGACACAGACATTATATATTAAAAATATGTCACAATAGAATCAGACGACATAGACCATACAGACATTATTAACGACAAAGATATCACAGAAGACAAAACCGACACAGACTGCACAGACGACACAGAAATTTTAAATGACAGTGATGACACAATAGACACAGGCGACACAGGCGACGACGACATTATAAATGACAATGATGTCACAATAGACAAAAAAACCGGGGACGACAAGGACGACACAGACATTATAAATGAAAATGACGTCAAAGTATACACAGACGACTCAGACGACACACACAACACAGACATTATACATTACAATGATGTCACAATAGACACAGATGACACAGACATTATAAATGAAAGCGATGTCACAATAGACACAGAGGACACAGACATAATAAATGACAACTATATCACAACAGACACAGAAGAGAGACGACACCGATGAATCAGACGACACAGACGACACAGATATTATAAATTACAATGAGATCAAAATAGAGATGACACAGGCATTATAATTGACAACGATATCACAATATACACAGACGACAGAGACGGCAAAGACATTATAAATAAAAATTATGTAACAATAGACACAGAAGATACAGACAACACAGAAGACAGACATTTTTAATGACAATGATGTCACAATATACACAGAAAACACAGATGACACAGACATTATACATGACAGTGATTTCAAAATAGACACAGACGCCACAGACCACACAAAGGACACAAACAACACAGATAACTCAGATGACACAGACGTTATAAATGAAAATGATGTCACAATAGACACAGAAGACACAAACGATACAGACGACAGGGACATGAATGACAATGACCATAGACACAGACGCCACAGACATTACTAATGACAATGATGTCACCATAGACTATCATGACACAGACGCCACAGACATTATTAATGACAACGATGTCACAATAGACACAGAACACACAGACGACAAAGATATTATAAATCGTTATGATGTCGCAATAGAGAAAGACCGCACAGATGATACAGTCATTATAAATAACAATGATGTCACAATAGACACAGACGCAACAGCCGACACAGACAACACAGATGACACAGACATCATTAACAACAATGACGTCAAAAGAGAGAGACGACACAGATGACACAGACACTACAAATGACAATGATGTCAAAATAGACACAGACAACACAGTCGACAGAGACAACACAGACATTATAAATGAAAATGATGTCACAATAGACACAGACGACACAGATATTATATATGACAAGGAAGTCACAATAGACAAAGACAGCACAGACGACATAGTTGTAAAAGACAAGTGAGACATTATAAATGACAATGATTTCACAAGAGACTCCGACGATACAAAAGACACAGATATTATAAAATACAATTATGTCATAATAGACAGCGACGACACAGTCGACAGTGTTGTTATAAATGACAATGAAGTCCCAATACACACAGACGAGACAGATGACAAAAACATGATAAATGACGATGTCACAACAGACAGACGACACCGAAGACACTGACATTATAAATGAGAGTAATGTCACGATAGACACAGACGACACAGACACTTTTAAATATCGATGTCACAATGGACACAGATGACACAGATATTATAAATGAAAATGATATCTCAGTAGACACAGACGATACAGAAGACACAGACATTATAAAAGACAACGTTGTCAAAATAGACACAAACAATACAGACATTATAAATGACAATGATGTCACAATACACAAAGACCATACAAACGACACAGAAATTATTAATGAAAATGATGTCACTATAGACACAGACGACAGAAACGACACAGAAGACAAAACCATTATAAATGAAAATGGTTTCACAGTAGACAGAGACGACACACACGACACAGACATTATAAATGACAATGATGTCACAATAGACATAGATGACACAGACATTATAAATGACAAAGATGTAACAATAGACACTGACGACACAGATGACACAGACATGGTAAATGAAAATAATGTCACAAAAAACAGACGATACACACATTATAAGTGACAAGGATGTCACAATAGAGACAGATGACACAGACGTCACAGACATTATAAATGACAACGATGCCACAATAGACACACACAAAACATTTTATAAATGATAATTATGTGACAATAGACTCATACAATACAGACGACAGAGACTACAAAGACACTATAAATGGATATCATGTCAAACTAGACACAGTCGACAGAGACAACACAGACATTATAAATGACAATGATGTCACAATAGACACAGATGACACAGAAGACAGAGATGACACAGACAACAAAGACATTATAAATGACAATGATGTCACAATAGACACAGACGACAGACTTTATTAATTACAACGATGTGGAAATAGACATTTAAGACACAGACTTTATAAATGACAATGATGTCACAATAGACACAGACGACACAGAAATTGTAAATGAGAATGAGGTCAAAATTGACACAGACGACACAGACATTATTAATGACAGTGATATCAAAATAGACATAGACGACACAGACAACACAGACACTATAAACTACAATGATGTCACAATAGACACAGACTAGACAGATGACACAGACGACAGACATTATAATGACAATGATGTCGCATTCGACACAGACGACACAGATGACAGACATTATAAATGACAATAATGTCACAATATTCACAGACGTCACAGACATTATAAATGACAATGATATCACAATACACACAGACGGCACAGACAACATAGACATTGGCCAAGAAGGTCAATGGCATCTTGGCTTGTATCAGAAATGGTGTGACCAGCAGGTCCAGGGAGGTTATCCTCCCTCTGTACTCGGCACTGGTGAGACCGCTCCTTGAATCCTGTGTTCAGTTCTGGGCCCCTCACCACAAGAAGGGTGTTGAGGCTCTGGAACGGGTCCAGAGAAGAGCAACAAAGCTGGTGAAGGGGCTGGAGAACAGGCCTTATGAGGAGCGGCTAAGAGAGCTGGGGTTGTTTAGTCTGGAGAAGAGGAGAGTGAGGGGTGACCTCATTGCTCTCTGCAACTACCTGAAAGGAGGTTGTGGAGAGGAGGGTGCTGGCCTCTTCTTCCATGTGACAGGGGACAGGACAAGAGGGAATGGCCTAAAGCTCCGCCAGGGGAGGTTTAGGCTAGACGTTAGGAAAAAATTCTTCACAGAAAGGGTCATTGGGCACTGGCAGAGGCTGCCCAGGGAGGTGGTTGAGTCACCTTCCCTGGAGGTGTTTAAGGTAAGGGTGGATGAGGTGCTGAGGGATATGGTTTAGTGTTCGATAGGAATGGTTGGACTTGATGATCCAGTGGGTCTCTTCCAACCTTGTGATTCTGTGATTCTGTGACATTATAAATGACAATGATATCACAATAGACACAGACGACATAGACAACACAGACATTATAAATGAAAATGCCGTCTGAATAGATGTAGACAACACAGACGACTCAGACATTATAAATGACAACGATGTTTCGATACACACAGACGACACATACAACTCAGACATTATAAATGACAATGATATCAAAATAGACACAGATGACACCGACGACAGACTACACAGAAAACACTGACATTATAAATGACAATGATGTCACAATAGACACAGATGATACAGATGACACAGACATTGTAAATGAATACGATGTCACAATAGACGCAGACGTCACAGACATTGTAAATGAAAATAATGTAACAATAGACAAAGACAACACAGACATTATAGATGATAATGATCTCACAATAAACACAGACGACACAGAAATTATAAATGAGAATGAGGTCAAAATTGACACAGACGACACGGACATTATAAATGACAATGATGTCACAATAAACACAGACGACACACCAGTTACAGACATTATAAATGACAATGATGTCACAATAGACTCTTACGACAGAGACAACACAGACATTATAAATGAAAAAGTTGGCACAATAGACATAGACGACAAAGACGACACAGAAGAAACAGATGTTTTATAAGGCAATGATGTCACAATAGACACAGACGACAAAGACATTATAAATGACAATAGATTCTCAATAGGAACAGACGACACAGGCATGATAAATAACAATGATATCACAATAGACACAGACAACACATACAACAAGACATTATAAATGAAAATATGTGACAATATACACAGACGACACAAACGACACAGACGACACAGATGACAAAAAGACACAGGCATTATAAACGACAACGATGTCACAATAGACACACACGACAGACATTATAAATGAAAATGATGTCACAATAGATACAGATGTCACAGACAACACAGATGACACAGATATTTTATATGACAATGATGTCTCAATAGACAGAGACGACACAGACAACACAGACATTATAAATTACACTGATGTAACAATAGACACAGATGTCAACGACAACACAGACGATACAGATGACACCGAGGAAACAGACATTATAAATAAAAATGGTGTCACAATAGACACAGATGGCACAGAAGACACAGACGTCAAAACATTATAAATGACAGTGATGTCACAGTAGACAGACGACAGAGAATACACAGAAGACTGAAGCATTATTTATGGCAATGATGTCACAATAGACACTGATGACGCAGACGACATAAACGACAAAGAATTATTAATGAAAATGATGTCACAATAGACACAGACGAGAGATGAAGCAGAAGACAAAGACGACACAGAAATTATAATGACAATGATGTCACAATAGATACAGACAACACAGACATTATAAATGACAACGATGTCACAATAGACACAGACGACACACATCACACTGACTTTATAAATGACAATGATGTCACAACAGACAGAGGACACAGACATTATAAGTGACAATGATATCACAATAGACACAGTCGAGAAACGAGATAGACGACACAGAAGACAGACATTATAAATGACAATGATGTCACAATATACGCAGATGAAACAGGTGACACAGACGACACAAAAGACAAAGACATTATAAATGAAAATGATGTCACAATAGACAAAAATGACAGAGACAACACAGAGGACAGAGACGACAGATGCAACAAAGACATTATAAATGAAAACGATGTCACAATAAACACAAACGACACAGATAACACATGACATGGACATAATAAATGAAAATGAGGTCACAATAGACACAGATGACACAGACGGCACAGACACTAGAAATGAAAATGATGTCACAATAGACACAGACGGCACAGACGTTATAAACTACAAAGATGTAAAAATAGACAGAGACGACACAGACTACATAGACATTATAAATGAAAATGAAGTCACAATAAACACATATGAGAGATGACATTAATGACAAAGACGAAAGTGACGACACAGACATTAGAAATGAAAATGATGTCACAATACACATAGATGACACAGACGACACAGATGTTATATATGAAAATGATATTAATATAGACACAGACAAGAGACCACAGAGACGACACAGACGTTATAAATCATAGAATCATAGAATAACCTGGTTGGAAGAGGACCACCGGGTCATCGAGCCCAACCTTTAAAGTTGGCAGTTAAGGAACGCAGAGTGTGTTTAAATATTTTCATTTATTCATTTCCTTTTCTTTCCCCCTTTTTTCTCTCAACAACTGAGAAAAATGTATCTGATACATAAATGCGCAAGATCAGATAAATAATTATGGCACTTTCACAGGGCATGTGGAGGCCATCAAACAGACAAAAATATCTACTATAAAATCAAAGGCATAGGACTTACATGCATCCTGCTTCCCTTACTTAAAAACAATGATGTCACAACAGACAGATGACACAGACATTATAAATGACAATGATGTCACAATAGACACAGATAACACAGACAACACAGACAATATAAATGACAATGATGTCATCACAGACGCAGACGACACAGAGCACACAGACGACACAGATGACGAAGAAATAATAAACTACAATGATGTAACAATAGACACAGAAGACACAGACATTATAAATGAAAATTATCTCACAATAGACACAGATGACATATACGACACAGACGAATAAGACATTAGAAATTACAATGATATCACAATATACACAGATGACACAGACAACACAGAGGACAGACGACAGATGCAACAAAGGCATTATAAACGATAATGATGTCACAATAGACACAGACAACACAGACAACATAGACGACAAGAGGACAGACGACAAAGATATTATAAAGACAATGATGTCACAATAGAAACAGACGACACAGATATTATGAATGACAATGATGTCAAAATAGACACTGATGACATAGAATACACAGACGACAGAGACATAATTTACGACAATGATGTCACAATGGGAACTGACGACACAGACAACAAAGACATTATAAATGAAAATGATGCAACAATAGACACAGACGAGAGACGAAACAGACGACACCGTCCACACAGAAATTATTATGACAGTGATGTCACAATAGACACAGACAACACAGATGACACAGACAACACAAACGACACAGACATTATAAATGACAATGATGTCACTATACACAGACGTGAGACGACATAGACGACACAGTGGACAAAGACATTATAAATGAAAATGATGTCACAATAGACACACACAACACAGACTCTAAAAATGAAAATGATGTCACAATAGGCACAGACTTAACTGACAATATAAATGACAATTATGTCAAAATAGACACAGACGACAAAGACGACAAATAGCTTATAAATGACAATGTTGTCACAATAGACACAAACGACACAGACGACACAGAGGTCAGTGACGAGACATGCAACATAGACATTATAAATGACCATGATGTCACAATAGACAGAGACAACACAGACGACACAGACATTAGAAATGACAAAGATGTCACAATAGACACAGACGACACATACACACATTTATTATTAATGACATTGATGTCACAATAGACACAGATGTCAGAGACAACACAGACGACACAGACATTATAAATGAAAATGATGTCAAAATACACACAGACGACAAAGACGAAACAGATGTTATAAATGAAATCCATGTCACATAAGACACAGATGTCACAGACGATACAGATGACACAGATATTATAAATGAAAATGATGTCAAAATAAACACACACGAGAGACCACAGAGAAGACACAGACTTTATAAATCATAGAATCATAGAATAACCAGGTCTGAAGAGACCCACCGGGTCATCAAGCCCAACCTTGAAAGTTGGCAGTTAAGGCACCCAGAGTGTGTTTAAATATTTTCATTTATTCGTTTCCTTTTCTTTCCCTCTTTTTTGTCTCAAAACCTGAGAAAAATATATCTGATATATAAATGCGTAAGATCAGAAAAATAATCATGGCATGTTCATAGGGCATGTGGAGGCCATCAATTCAAAAAAAAATATAAACTATAAAACCAATGGTATAGGACCTACATGCATCCTGCTTCCCTTACTTAAATGACAATGATGTCACAACACACACAAACGACACGGACATTAAAAATGACAATGATGTCACAAGAGAAGCAGAGGACACAGACATTATAAAAGACAACGATGTCACACTAGACACAGACGACACAGAGGACAGAGATGAGATATGCAAGAAAGATATTGTTAAAGAATAATTTATCACAATAGAAACAGACGTCACAGACGACACATACATTACAAATGACAATGATGTCACAATAGACACAGACGACAAAGACATTATAAATGAAAAATATATCACAATAGACAGACGATTCAGATGACACAGACGATCGAGATATTATAAATTTCAATTATGTCACAATAGACAGAGACGACGCAGATGATTTCACAATAGACACAGATGACACAGACATTAAAAATGAAAAAGATGTCACAATAGACACAGATTAGAGAGTCAGTATAAATGACAATGTCATCACAATAGACACAGATGACATAAACATTATAAATGACAATGATGTCACAATAGACACAGACGACACAGAAGACACATATATTATAAATGTCAAGGATGTCACAATAGACTCAGACGACAGAGACAATAGAGGGAAAACAGACGACACAGATATTATAAATGGCAGTGATATCACAATAGACCCAGACAAGACAGACGAAACAGACAATATAAATGACAATGATGTCACAATAAACACAGACGACACAGGCCACACAGATGACACAGACCACACAGACATTATAAATGACAATAATGTCACAATAAACGCAGACGACACACAAGATAAAGACATTATAAATGACAATGATGTCAAAAGATACACAGACGACACAGACAATATAAATGACAAGTATGTCACAATAGACTCAGACGACAGAGACAATACAGAGGAAACAGACAACACAGATACTATGAATGGCAGTGATGTCACAATAGACCCAGACAAGACAGAGGACACAGACAATATAAATTACAATGATGTCACAATAGAGAGAGATGACACAGACATTATAAATGACAATTGTGTCACAATAGATACAGACAACACAGATGTTATAACAAAAAATTTTATCAAGGTAGACACAGACGACACAGACATTATAAATGGCAATGATTTCACAATAGACACAGATGACACAGAGGACACAGACCCTGCAAATGAATATGATGTCACAATAGACAGACAACAGATGTTATAAATGAAAATTATGTCAAAATAGACAAAGACGAAACAGACGAAACAGTCATTATAAATGACGATGATTTCACAATAGACACAGACAACAGAGACGACACAGAAAATACAGACGGCAGATGACAGAGACATTATAAGTGACACTGATATCACAATAGACACACTACACAGATGAAAAAGACATCATAAATGACAAAGATTTCACAATAGACGGAGATGACACAGATGACAAAGACATTATAAATGACAATGATGTCACAATAGACACAGACGACACAGGCATTATAAATTACAAAGATGTCACAATAGACACAGACGACACAGACATTATAATTGACAATTATGTCACAATATACACAGATGACAAAGATGACACAGTCATTTATAATGTCTGTCTTCTATGATATCATAATAGACTCTGATGACACAGACACACATATTATAAATGAAAAATATGTAGCAATAGACACAGACCACACAGACGAGGAAGACGACACAGACATTATAAATTAAAATGATGTCACAAAAGACACAGATGAAACAGAGAGTATAAATGATAATGATGTCACAATACACACAGATGACACATACTACACAATCATCATTAATGAAAATGACATCACAAGAGACACAGACGACACAGATGACACAGACTACACAGACGACATAGACATAATAAATGAAAATAATATCACAATAGCCTCAGACGACACAGACTACACAGACATTATAAATGATAATGATGTCACAATAGAGACAGACCACAGACCACAAAGACATTATAAATGACGATGTAACAATAGACAGAAGACACAGACATTATAAATGAGAATGATGTCACAATAGACACAGACGACAACGACTACACAGATTGTGTAAATTACGATGTCACAATAGACACATACGACAGAGACGATACAGACGTTATAAATGACAATGATTTTACAATAGACATAGACGACACAGAAGACAAAGACATTATAAATGACAATGTTGTCACAATAGACACAGACGACACAGACAAGACAGACTTTGTAAATGACAGTGATTTCACAATAGGCACAGAAGTAAGAGACGACACAGACGACACAGATGTGATAAATGGCAATGATGTCACAATAAACAGAGATGACACAGATGACAGTATAAATGAAAATGATATCACAGATGACACAGCTGACCCTGATGACACAAACGACACACACATTATAAATATCATTGATGTCACAATAGACAAATATGACACAGACCACACAGACAATATAAATGAGAATGATGTCACAATAGACACAAACGACACAGATGACAAGATATTATACATGACAATGATATCACAATAGACACAGACGACACAGAACACACAGACATTAAAATGACAATGATGTCAAAGTAGGCAAAGATGACACAGACATTATACATGAAAATTGTTTCAAAATACACACAGACGACACGGAACACACACATTATAAATGAAAATGATGTCACAATATAAAGAGATGACACAGACATAAATAACAATGATGTCAAATCATACACAGATGACACAGACTTTATAAATGACAATGATGTTACAATAGATACAGACGACAGAGGCAACACAGGTATTATTAATGACAATAATGTCACAATAGACAGACAACACAGACGACAGAGACATTACAAATGACAATGATGTCACAATAGAAACAGAGGTCACAGACGACCCAGACTATACAGACGACAAAGAAGACGCCCACATTATAAATGAAAAAGATGCCAAAATAGATACAGAAGACACAGACAACACAGATGACACAGACGACATAAATGACAATGTTTTCACAATAGACACAGATGACTCAGACCATACCGACGACACAGATATTATTAATGACAATGATATCACAACAGACACAGACGACACAGAAAAAAAAGATATTATAAATGACAATGATGTCACAAAAGACACAGACGACACAGACAATATAAATGACAATGATGTCACAATTGACACAGATGACACAGACAAAACAGACATTTTTAATGACAATGAAATCACAATAGACATTATATATGAAAAATATGTCAAAGTAAACACAGACCACACAGACGAGACAGACGACACAGACATTATAAATTAAAATGATGTCACAATAGACACAGACAACACAGACTGTATAAATGACAAGGATGTCACAGTAGACAGAGATGACACCAACAACACAGACATTTTTAATGACAATGAAATCACAATAGACACCGACAAAACAAACGACACAGATATTATAAATGACAATTATTTCAAAATAGACACAGAAGCAACAGACCCCTCAGATGCCACAGACGCCTCAGATAACACAGATGACTCAGACAACACAGACTTTATAAATTACAACGATGTCACAATAAACACAGACAAAAATACGACACAATCGACACAGAAAAAAAGAAGACATAGAGATTATGAATGACAATGAAGTCAGAATAGACACAGATGACAGACACAGAAGACAGAAAAGACAGAGACATGATAAATTAAAATGATGTCACGATAGACAGAGACGAAACAGACATGATAAATGACAATGATGTCACAATAGACACAGACAACAAAGAAGACACACATTAAAACTGACAATGATGTCACAATATACAAAGACGACAGAGACGGCAAAGACATTATAAATGACAATTATGTACCAATAGACACAGACAACAGACATTATAAGTGACATGGATGTCACAATAGACACAGAAGTCACAGAGTACACAGACATTATAAATGACATGGATTTCAAAATAAACACAGACAACACAGAGGCCACAGAGGCCATAGATGTTATAAATGAAAATGATACCACAATAAAAATAGAGAAAAAGACGACACAGACGACGAAGACTTTATAAATGAAAATGATGTCACAATAAACAAAGATGACACAGACGACCCAGACATTATAAATTGCAATTATGTCAAAATAGACACAGAGGAAACAGACATTATAAATAAAAATGATGTCACAATAGACACAGACAACAATGAAGACACACATAAAATATGACAATGATGTCACAATATACACAGATGACAGAGACGGCAAAGACATTATTAATGAAAATTATGTAACAATAGACACAGAAGATACAGACACGACAGACATTTTTAGTGACAATGATGTCACAATATACACAGAAAAAACAGACATTATAAATGACAATGATTTCAAAATAGACACAGACGCCACAGACGACACAAAGGACACAGACAACACAGATAACTCAGAAGACACAGACGTTATAAATGAAAATGATGTCACAATAGACACAGGCGACACACACGACACATACAGTGTAAATGATAATGATGTCACAAAAGACACAGGTGACAGAGTCAACAGAGACAACAAAGACATTATAAATGAAAATGATGTCATAATAGACACAGACGACACGGATATTATATATGACAAGGATGTCACAATAGACACAGACAGCACAGATGACACAGTTGTAAAAGACAAGAGAGACATTATAAATGACAATGATTTCACAATAGACTCCGACGATACAAACGACACAGATATTATAAATTACACTTATGTCATAATAGACAGCGACGACACAGACGGCAGAGTTGTTATAAAAGACAATGAAGTCCCAATACAAACAGACGACACAGACGAGACAGATGACGATGTCACAATAGACAGACGACACCGAAGACACTGACATTATAAATGACAATGATGTCACGACAGACACAGACGACACAGACACTTTTAAATATCGATGTCACAATGGACACAGATGACACAGATATTATAAATGAAAATGATATCTCAGTAGACCAAGATGATACAGAAGACACAGACATTATAAATGACAATGTTGTCAAAATAGACACAAACAATACAGACATTATTTATGACAATGATGTCACAATATACAAAGACCATACAAACGACACAGACATTATTAATGAAAATGATGTTACTACAGAGACATACATTATGAACGAAAATAATGTCACTATAGACACAGACGACAGAAACGACACAGAAGACAAAAACATTATAAATGACAATGATTTCACAGTAGACAAAGACGACAAACACGACACAGACATTATAAATGACAATGATGTCACAGTAGACAAAGACAACACAGACTTTATAAATGACAATTATGTCACAAGAGACACAGACGGCACAGACATCAGAGACAACACAGACAGTATAAATGACAATGATGTCCCAATAGACACAGACAACACAGATGACACAAATGACACAAAAGACACAGACATTATAAATGACAATCATGGCAAAATAAACACAGACGACACAGACATTATATATGACACTGGTGTCACAATAAACAGAGATGACAAAGACATAATAAATGATAATGATGTTACTATAGACACAGATGACACAGACTTTATAAATGATAATTATGTAACCATACACTCAGACGATACAGACGACACAGACGTTATAAATGACAATGATGTAAATATAGACACAAATGACACAGACATTATAAATAACAATGCTGTGACAATAGACTCAGACGACAGAAGACACAGGAATTATAAATGTCAATTATGTTAAAATACACACTGACGATACAGACAACACAGTCATTTTTAATGAAAATGATTTCACAATAGACACAGAAGACGCAGATATTTTAAATTAAAATGATGTCAAAATTGACACAGGAGACAAAGACGTTATAAATGACAAAGATGTCACAATAGACACAGAAAACAGACAACTATGACGACACAGATGTTATAAATGACAAAGATATCACAATAGACAAAGACGACAGTGACAACAGACATTATAAACGACAATGATGTCACAATAGACAAAGACGTTGTAAATGACAACGATGTCACAATAGACAAAGACGTTGTAAATGACAACGATGTCACAATAGACAAAGACATTGTAAATGACAACGATGTCACAATAGACATAGATGACACAGACACTCTAAACTACAATGATGTCACAATAGACAGACTAGAAAGACAACACATACGACACAGACATTATAAAAGAAAATGATGTCAAAATAGACACAGAGGATACAGACGATAGAGACGATACAGACCACACAGACGACAGTCATTCTAAATGAAAACGATGTCAAAATAGACACAGAAGACACAGAAGACACAGACATTATAAATGACAACCATGTCACAACAGACAGAGACGACAGAGACGACAAAAATATAATAAAAAAAATTGTGTCACAACAGACACAGACTTTATAAACAACAATGCCGTCTGAATAGACAAAGACAACACAGATGACACATAAGACAGAGACATTATAAATGAAAATGATGTCAAAATAGACAGAGACGACACAGACATTATAAATGACAATGATGTGAAAACAGACACAGGCGACACGGACATTATATGTGACAAGGATATAAGAACAGACACCAACAACACAGACGTTACAAATTACAACGATGTCACAACAGACACAGACAACAGAGACAACACAGACATTATAAATTACAATGATGTCACAATAGACACAGACGACACAGACATCATAAATGACAATTATGTCACAATAGACACAGATGACAAAAACATTATAAATGACAGTGATATCACGATATTCACAGATGACTCATACGAGACAGACATTATAAAAGAAAATGATGTCAGAATAGACACCGACGACACAGACATTATAAATGAAAATGATATGACAACAGACACAGACGACAGAAACGACACAGACATTACAAATTACAATAATATCACGATAGACACAGACTATAGAGAGGACAGGGATGACACAGACAACACAGACAACAAAGTCATTATAAATGAAAACGATTTCACAATAGACACAGATGACACAGATATTATTATTGAAAATGATGTCACTACAGACACAAACAACACAGACATTATAAATGAAAATGTTATCACTATAGACATAGACGAGAGAAAAGACACAGACAACAAAACCATTGTAAATGAAAATGATGTCACATTAAACACAGACATTATAAATGACAGTGATGTCACAATAGACACAGACAACACAGACATTATACATGACAATGATGTCACAATAAACACAGAGGACACAGACGATAGAGACCACACAGACAACAAAGCCATTATAAATGAAAATGTCACAATTGACACAGAAGACACAGATGTCACTGACGTCACAGACATTACATATGACAATGATGTCTCAAAAGACACACATTACACAGACCACACAGATGAGACAGGCATTATAAATGACAATGATGTGAAAACAGACACAAATGACACAGACATTATAAACGGCAATGATGTCACAAAAGACACAGACGATACAGACTACACAGACATTAAAAATGACAATGATGTCACAACAGACACAGACGATACTGACGACACAAATGACAAATGACACAGACATTATGAATGAAAATTATGTCACAATAAACACAGACGACACAGACATTATAAGTGACAATGATGTCACAATAGACACAGATGACACAGACATTAAAAATTAGCATGATGTCACAATAGGCACAGACAACAGAGACCACACAGATATTATATATGACGATGTCACAGGAGACACAGACAACACAGACACTATAAATGAACATGATGTCACAATAGGCACAGACAATTCAGAAAACAGAATTTAGAAATGACAATGAAGTCACAATAGACAAATATGATACAAACGACAGAGATGACACAGACATTACATATTATTATTATGTCACAATAGAATCAGACGACACAGATCATACAGACATTATTAATGACAATGATGTCACAATAGACAAAAACGACACAGACATTTTAAACGACAGTGATGACACTATAGACACAGGTGACACAGGCGACAACGACATTAAAAATGACAATGATGTCACAATAGACAAAAACGACAGGGGCGACAAGGACGACACAGACATTATAAATGAAAATGATGTCAAAGTACACACAGACGACTCAGACGACACAGACCACACAGACATAAATTACAATGATGTCACAATATACAAAGATGACACAGACATTATAAATGACAACGATGTCACAATAGACACAGACCACACAGAAGACTCAGATGACACAGACGACACAGACATTATAGGTGAGAATGATGTCACAATAAACCGACTACACAGACATTATAAGTGACAATGGTGTCACAATTAACCGATGACACCGATATTATAAGTGACAATGATGTCACAATATACACAGATGACACAGACATTATAAGAAACGATGTCACAATTGACAGACAACACAGACATAGTAAATGACAATGAGGTCACTATGGACACAGACGACACAGATGACAGACGACACAGACTTTCTAAATGACAATGATGTCACTATAGACACAGACGACAGACACGAAAATGGCAACACAGACATTATAAATGACAATGATTTCACAAAAGATACAGACGACACAGACACAAAAATGACGACACAGACATTATAAATGACGATGTCAAAATAGACACACACGACACTCACGACACTCACTATATATGAGAATGATGTCACAATAGGCACAGCCAGACACGAAAATGACGACTCATACAACACAGACATTATAAATGACAGTGATTTCACAATAGAGACAGACGACACAGACAGACGCGAGAATGATGACAGAGACGACACAGACATTAAAAATGACAATGATGTCAAAATAGACACACACGACACACACCATATATATAACAATGATGTCACAATAGACACAGATGACACAAACATCATAAATGACAACGATGCTCATTGCATCTTGAAAGACAAAAAGTAAAACCCAAACAAAATTACTTGCTGGCGTTTGTAGGTAATGTAGGTACAAGTCATATCTAACTGTTGACTCGGCAGCCAACCCACCTGGCTATGGGAATCTACCCCCAGTTCAATTGTCACCCCTTGCTGCCAGACCCGATGCCTCTGCACCTGTAGAACTCAACATTCAATAACTTACCCCCAGACTCGATAGTAACTAAACAATTCCACACACTGTTTTGATTCAGGAATACCAACCCTTCTTCACACAACAGCCAGGCAGAAAAAAAAAGATAAAATCAAATCTTAACAACCATACACACCAGATTTATTGCCCCAAGAATTTAAACTGCTCTACCGACACTCCAACGTCAGATCTGAGATGGCTTTGGTCATTCCCTCTGTGGCTGCATAACTGACCAAAAATGATTCTCCTCACCCCATGTATCTATGGCTACTTGCTCTGGAATGCACCGTATCACCTCGCCCTTCAAAGCCTAACTAGACGGGTATATGTAAAGATAGAATTTCACTGCTATTCTTCTGCTAACTACCGTTTCCTTAGCTCAGGCAGAGCAGCTCTAGCCAGATTCAAACGTGCACAGACTGACTCTGCACAGAAAACCAATGACAGGATGCAGAAACAAAAAGGAAACTTGGTAAGAATGACTCTCAAAAGAGGGCTGGCATTGGGCAAGAAGATGTAGGGAGCTGCAAGAAAGATTATGTCAGCCCTTGAAAAATGGAAGACTATGGCCCCTTTAAGAGCCACAGCCACAACTAGAAGGATGCAAGGGTGAGCCCTTCTTAAAGACCTCAAAACAGAGTATGTATGGAGGAAGTGCCAGAACAGGGATTTAAGAAAATGGAACAATAAGGGCTGAGGATGCTAACGTGTCCTGTGATGCCTACGCAATAGGCAACTGACCAGAAATTGCCAAAATGCAAGACCTATCTGTACATGAAGATCACAATGCAAGAAAAGCAGCGCCTGATCAGCACCTTACTAAGAACAGACATCCAAGAGTCTAGAGATGACACGTGGATCAAATGCAAAGATGACATCAAGACCTGCAGAAGATTTAAGACACAGCAGAATCTACACAATCTAAACAACAAGACAGATATAGGCTGAAACTGCCCTGCCTGGTACACGCTAGCTTGGGGCTGAAAATTAAACCCCTCTCCAAACGTGTAACAAGGTGCACTCTTCCTGCACAACCCTCTACCCTATGCTAAATCCCTTCCCTGCCATTCTCAACATTCTGCCCTCTTCCCGGACCAAAACCACAGCCCCCTTAACTTTCTGAGGACCGAGGGCCTGAAGATATCCTTGGCAGAAAAAACCCAAACTGCATCAACTAACTGGAAAAATCCTGCACTCTCACATTGTCCTGGACAATAATCTGCAAAAAAAAAAAAAAAAATAAAACATACAGAAAACACAGCGCCAAGTCAGCATCACACTGCTCACTGCCAACATCTTGTACTACACCCACTGCAAAACTGCCAAGGCATTCTGCTCACCTATTTGATGCCAATTCAAACATTGGATGCTGCAGTCATCATCACCTGGGGCACTTCAGGTAGACAGACAGAAAATTTACTATTGCGCTTCTGAGAAATCAGTCCCGTGCTCCATCTCTCTACTCCCCTGTTCACCTCAACTGCTCTTTGCATTCTAAAAGTGGACCACACAGCATCTACAAAACCAAAGGCCAATGCTCAATGGATTTGCTGCGTACTACAGGGCTCTAACACACCTATTTGAACAACAACCTCCTCACCTCTCAGACCACACATCAGCAAGAAGCTTCACCCCTCTGAGGCTGCATTTGGCACCTGCCACAGAAAAAGCATGCTTTTGTACTACACTAAAGCACAGGCTGCCCCAAGCAACACCTATCTCCACTGCATTACCTTGACTGCTCAGATGCCCAGCTTGCCTCATCTTCTGTGGTTGTGTTGAGGCTTGAGCTCCACCTGGAATATACAAACAGCAAGGATGATTGTAACTTCATTGAACAAAACCAACACACGGTAACTGATCATACAGCCACGGTTACATTTCCCTACCAACACCACAGCCAACTCACCTCACTATGGCACACTAACTGCACGCAACTCCATCCGTGCCCCTCGGCACACAGGTCAGCCCGCTACGTCTGAAAAACACAACAGCAAAGAAGTCACCCTGACGCTCAGCAATGCCCTAAGAATTCCAAGACTCTACTGCACATTACAGCCAAGCAAAGCTAGTCCACAACCAAACCCAAACATTAATTGCCGCTCCCTTGACATTCAAACCCCTTCGCTACTGCTCCACTGGCTGCTCCCATGCAGTTTTGGTCACCCCCTCTGTGGCTCCAGAGACAAGCAGAAACTACCCTCCTCACCCGCCACACCTAGGGCTGCTAGATCTGCAAATAAGGGATGCCCCTAGACCGCAATGTCTAGGCACGTCAAAACGTTAAGCACACAATCGGGCCACTATACCCCTGCTGACGCTTATCGCCTCCTCTACACACCTGGCAGAGCAGCTCCAACCAGACACAAACACACACAGAACATCAACACGTAAGACCAATGTCGTGAACCGGGAACAAAAGAAAAGTCGCGGCAGCAAGGAGGACTCCTGGACCACGCATGCCAATGGGCAAGGCAATGGACAGGGCTCCGAGGAACAACCTACGGTAGCCCTGGAAAAGCGAAGAACCGTGCATGGTTCCAAAGAGATGGTGCCACAACTGGCAAGATGAACGGGCAAGAAACCCTTTTAAAGACCTAAAGATGCAGAGGATGGACGGAACAAGTCCCAGAACAGGGATCCAGGAAAACAGAAGACTAACTATCCCGGATGGCGAGGCAGGCTGCAAGGCTGCAGCAGAAGACTGCTGACCGGATGCTTCCAAAACACAAGAGCAATCCACACTTTAGAAATGCAAAGAAAGAAAAGCCGTGCCCCGTCGACACTGCCTTGATGAGTACAAGCATTTGGGACCCTAGACATGGCACCCAAGGCACGCCCGCCATGCCCTGAACACAAAAGACAACATCAAGACCTGCAGAAAATTTCAGACATGGCACGGTGACTACACAAACTAGACAAAAACAGATACAGGCTGGAACTGCGCTGCCCATGCAGGGTTTGAGCTGAGAAGTGGGCCCCTCTGCCTTCACCTGCCCAAAGAGGACTCTCCCTGCACAGCCTAGGCTACCTTCCAAACCCCTCCCTGCTAGCCCCATCCCACCTCCCGCTTCCCAACTCCGGTCTCTCAATTTAGCTTTCAGAGGGCCACGAATGAAGCTGTCCTTGGACAAAGCAGCTCAAATCACATCAGCTAACAGAAATAATCCTGCAGTCACTGCGTTCCTCTTCAGCATCTGCAAGAAAAATGAACAGAAAAACACAGTGCCAAAACACGAGAACGATCCCGGCTTCAGGAGCACGATGCAAGAAAAGCAGTGCCCAATCAACAGTGCATTGATGAGTACGAGCATTCAGGACCCTAGATATGGTGCTCGAGGCATGTCCGGCATGCTGTAAAGGATCCCTCATTACAACGGGATGTGGCCAAAACCAGGAGGATGTACGTGAAAGGATCACCTTTTAAATGCCTAAAGGCACCAGATGCATGGAAGAAGTCTCAGGTCAACAGGGATCCTTGAAAATATATGACTAGCGATTGTGGCCACCAACACAGGCTGCAAGGCCACGGGAAAAGATGGCTAACTAGAAACTTGGAAAATGTGAAGCCAATCCACACTTAGGTTATGATGCAAGAAGAACAGTGCCTAATTGGTATTGTACCCATGAGTACAGGCATTCAAGACCCTTGAGATGCTGCTCAAGTCATATGCTGCATTCCTTTAAAGCAAAGGGGACATCAAGGCTTAAGAAACGTAAAAGAGAAACAGAATATAAAGCACACGGCACAGACAAGCTGGAACGGCCCTGCCTGGAATGTGCCAGCTTTGGGCTGAGAAGTAACACCCTCCAGCTCTCCCTGCCCAAAGGGGACACTTCCCACACAGCCCTCTCCCCTAGGCTACTTTTAAAACTCCTCCCTGCCATCCCCAGCCTTCTCCCCTCTGTCATACCCCACCCCGGTCCCTCAACTTAGCTTACAGACCACCAGGAGGCTTCCTCAGGAGAAAAAAACTCTAAGAACATCAGCTTCCTGGAATGATCCTACAGTTGCCAGGATCCACTTTGCAATCTACAAGAAAACTAAAATAGTGCCAACAGCCAGCATTGCACAGGTCAATGTCAGCACCTTACATGACAACTTGTTCTGCCTAACTGCCATGTTCTTCCACTCACTTGCTCCACAGCAGTTCTTCTGTCAGATGCTGCAGCTGTTATCACTCAGGGTAATTAAATTCAGAGAATTACTCTCACACCTGTGAGAAGTCTACCCCATGCTCCTTCTCCCTACTACCCAGCTCATCTCAAATGCTCTTCCCATTCCCAAGGTGGCCCACACAGTGCCTGCCAAACCAAAAGTAAATACTATGTTGCCAAAGAACACTTTGCTCTTCTAGACATACTCAACTTCCTCCTCACCATCAGCCCCACAATGATGAGAATAAACCTGACTACCTCACCGGCACCCCAAAATTCTGTGCCCTCTGCTTACCTCTCCTCTCCTCCTCACTACTTAAGTTGTAGGACCAGTAGTGGTGATACCCAGGACAAAAGAAAGATGAGCCACGGAAATCCACATTTTAGGAAGGAACCAAACTTTAGTCGTAGGAGTGAACAAGAAGAACTTGAAAAAAATATTCTTATCAAAACCCAGTAATGATTATTAACACAGAAGACATAAAAACACAGGACACTCACCACACAGCAATGGCGACTGGAATTACAGAGGCAGTCAGCCAATGAAAAACTCGCAACAGTGGGATTGACTACTCTAAGACCTAAATTGGAAACTCAATGACCGTAAAAAAACACAATGGATAACAGGGACAAGGTGACAACCGCTGTAAGCAATAACAGAGCAAACCTCACTGGCAAGTTCAGGAAAAATCCAAAACTCTACTAAATAAGGGAGGCTTGCGTGCCCACACACCAGATGAAAAAGAGTTGCTCAGCTGCTAACTGTTACGAGCCAAAACAATATCCAATCTCTTCCCTGAGAAATGCAAGGGAAACAAGCGGCAGAATCCTGCACTGTAGATAGGCAGCAAGTCCATACCTTTAAGTAGCAAGGTCTCTGATATTCATAGGATCACCAGGTTGGAAAAGACCCATTGGATCATTGAGTCCACCCATTCCTATCAATCACTAAACAATGCCCCTCACCATCTCATCCACCCATCCTTTAAACACCTCCAGGGAAGGTGACTCTACCACCTCCTTGGGCAGCCTTTGCCCATCCCCAATAACCCTTTCAGTGAAATATTTTTTCCTGATGTACTGCCTGAAGCTTCCCTGGCAGAGCTTGAGGCTATTCCCTCTTGTCCTGTCCCCTGTCCCTTGGGAGAAGAGGCCAGCTCCCTCCCCTCCACAACCTCCTTTCAGGTAGTTGCAGAGAGCAACGAGGTCTCCCCTCAGCCTCCTCTTCTCCAGGCTAAACACCCCCAGCTCTCTCAGCCACTCCTCATAAGGCTTGTTCACCAGCCCCCTCACCAGCTACATTACTCTTCTCTGGACATTCAGATGGATGGAGACAGGATGCACGCAAAGAAGTTAGTTGAGGAACACAATAAGTAGAAGGTATAAGGGAGCAGAGATCTCAAAGCCCTAGAGATGACATTTCTTAGGGTAACTAATAATTTTCAACTTGTGTCTCAACCTCATCATTACCTCATTGGCTACAGAGAGACTAGAACAACAGACACCTGAACGGCACTTGCATCTGACCACCAAACTGACCCAAGAAAGACTGATGAACCCATCTCCCTTTCCCCAAACCATTAAAGCCCTTTTCTACCCCTGAAGTATCAGAGAAGGAACCCGGCTCCTTCTTAACAGGACCTGCCCTATATTTTAACCCCCCGACCCTTCTGTGTTGCTGTTCCTTGGGAGCTGTGCTCCTGAGCCCTTCCCAGGGCTCCCCTGGCCCCTTCTATCTTCCACCAACCCACAGACTCTACTTCCTACCCTAGGCCAACAAACTTCATTCCTGATTATTATCACCCACAAGGTGCCCATTACAAACTGCAGAGCCCCTAGGACCAATACATCATGCCACACAGAATGAGGAACAACAACAAATCATCCCATAACCAAAAACTTGAGGCAAAGCACCCAGAAAAAAAAAAAAGAAGGAAATCAAAAACATCTTGCCCCCTCCAACACCCAATCAAAAATTACTGACAAAAAAGCCCCATAGTTACACCTGTATGTGCTGCTTCGCCTGGACTCTTCCAAAGCTCATACCTCCAACAGACGCCTCTGCTTCTTTAGAAGAACAAAAAGAAAAAAAAAACTAAAAAAGCCAAAAACCACCACTTACCCAACTAGCTTAATCTGCCTAAAAAGCTACAATGAATGGAAACAGCAGCAAAACTCTAATCTCAAGGATAAACCACAACCTAAATGACCTCCAGAGGCAAGGCCTGTGGCTTATATACCCCCTGGGCCTTCCCGCCCACCACCTGTGACTGGGGTGTGGTGAAGCCCTCACAGGTATAAATAGTGCCTGAGGAGGAGCTGTGTTTTATTAACTCTGCCTTGCATTCTCAGCTAGAACAACACTACTACATGTCTGAAAGCATCCTTACAAGAAATAACAGTATGCGTGCTGTCACTGCAACATTGCTAGTTGTGACAGTGATGGAGCTAGGTAACAAACATTTCAGAGCTGGACTTTTTGGTTCCTTTCATTTATCGTGCTGCTACAATTACTGTTCCCTGGTATCGCTATACCCCTACTCTTTAATTTTTCTGTGCTCTTTTCTCTCTCTTTTTCCCACCCCCCAGTCTTCAGTATCTGTTCTCTGCCCATACTTTGTTTTTCCTTTTCCATCTTTGTCCCAATCTGCGTTCCTCATTCTGTTCCCCCACAATTTCACTGGCTTGATCCTTGTAGTTTGTTCTTTCTCTGCACCTGCAAATGCCTTGCTTGTCTTTCTCTTTCTATCTCTCTTTCTTTCTCTATCCCTTTGTATTGCTCACTGTTGCTGTTCTATTTTTTCCATTCACTCTGTATCTTGACACTCCCCTTTTCATCTCTTGCTATTTCTGAATTTTTGTGCTAGTCCTTGCTCTTTTGAATAATCCTCTGTCTGTCTGTAGGGCTCCTAGTTCCTCTAAAACAAGTCAGCTCTTTTTTTATGTACACACATGGCCTTATGAGAAATGGCTCAGAGAGCTGGGCTTGTTTAGCCTGGAGAAGTGGAGGCTGAGGGGAGACCTCATTGCTCTCTACAACTACAAGGTCTACAAAGAAGGTCGGACAAGGGAAATGAAGGGTGAAGAAGGTGGGAGAAGGGCAAAGAAGGTGGGAGAAGGGCAAAGAAGGTGGGAGAAGGGCAAAGAATTTCGGAGAAGGTCGGAGAAGTTAAGAGTAGGTCAGAGAAGGTCAGAGAATGTCAAAGAAGGTTGGAGAAGTTCAAAGAAGGTCAGAGAAGGTCAAAGGTGGTTGGAGAATTTCAAAATAGTTCAGAGAAGGTCGGAGAATTTCGGAGAAGGTCAAAGAAGCTCAGAGAAGGTCAAAGAAGGTTGGAGAAAGATAAAGACGGTTGGAGAAGTTCGGAGAAGGTCAAAGAATTTTGAAGAAGGTTGGAGAATGTCAGAGAAGTTAGGAGAAGGTTGGAGAAGGTCAAAAAAGCGTGGAGAAGGTCGGAGAAAGTAAAAGAAGTTTGGAGGAAGTTGCAGAAGTTTGGAGAAGGTCTAAGAAGGTCTAAGAAGGTTGGAGAAAGATAAAGACAGTTGGAGAAGATCGGAGAAGGTCAGAGAAGGTCAAAGAATGTTGGAGAAGTTCAGTGAAGTTCGGAGAAATTCAAAGGTGGTCGGAGAATGTCAAAGAGGTTCGGAGAAAGATAAAGATGGTTGGAGAAGATTGGAGAAGGTCGGAGAAGGTAAAAGAATTTTGAAGAAGGTCAGAGAATGTCAAAAAAAGTGTGGAGAAGGTCGGAGAAAGTAAAAGAAGTTTGGAGAAGGTTGGAGAAGGTAAAAAAAGCATGGAGAAGCTCGGAGAAGCTCGGAGAAGGTCGGAGAAGGTCGGAGAAGTCAAAGAAGGTTGGAGAAGGTCAGATAAGTTAAAAGAAGGCCGGAGAAGGTCAAGGAAGGCCGGAGAAGGTCAAAGAAGGCCGGAGAAGGTCTGAGAAGTTTGGAGAAGGTCGCAGAAGGACAAAGGATTAGGAGAAGTTTGGAGAAGGTCAAAGATGGTCAGAGAAAGTCAGAGAAGGTCAAAGAAAGTTGGAGAAGTATAAAGATGGTCAGAGAAGATTGGAGAAGTTCGGAAAAGGTCAAAGATGGTCGGAGAAAGTCAGAGAAGGTCAAAGAAGGTCGGAGAAGGTCAGAGAAGGTAGGAAAATTTGGGAGAAGGTCAAAAAATGTCAAAGAAGTTCGGAGAAGGTCGGAAAAGGTGAAAGCAAGTTGGAGAAGGCCAGAGAAATTCCAGGAAGGTCAGAGAAGTTCGAAGAAGGTCAGAGAAGGTCAAAGAAGTTCGGAAAAGTTCAGAGAAGGTTGGAGATGGTCAAAGAAGGTCAGAAAAGGTCGAAGAGTGTCAGAGAAGGTGAAAGAAGGTCAAAGAAGGTCGGAGAAGATCAAATAAGTCTGGAGTAGGTCGGAGAAGGTCAATGAAGGTCAAAGAGGGTCGGAGAATGTCAAAGAAGGACAAAGAAATTCAGAGAAGGGAAAGGAAGATCGGAAAATGTCAAAGAAGGTAGGAGAAGGTTGGAGAAGTTTGGAGTGGGTCAAAGAAGGTCAGAGAAGCTCAAAGAAAGTCAGAGAAGTTCAAAAGGGATTCACCCTAGGGTACTGAAGGAGCTGGCGGATGTGCTGGCCAAACCCCTTTCCATCATCTTCCAACAGTCCTGGCTGACTGGGGAAGTCCCACTGGACTGGAGGCTGGCTGATGTTGTGCCCATCTACAAAAAGGGCCGCAGGGAGGACCCAGGAAACTCCAGGCCTGTCAGTCTGAACTCAGTGCCAGGGAAAGTCATGGAGCAGGTGATCTTGAGTGCTATCATGAAGCACATGCAAGAGAACTGGGTGATCAGGCCCAGTCAACATGGGTTCACAAAAGGCAGGTCTTGCCAGACTAACCTGATCGCCTTCTATGACAAAGTGACTCGGCTACTGGATGAGGGAAAGGCTGTGGATGTGGTCTTCCTGGACTTCGGCAAAGCCTTTGACACAGTTTCTCACAGCATTCTGCTTGAGAAACTGTCAGCCTCTGGCCTGGACAGGCGCACACTCTCCTGGGTGGAAAACTGGTTGGATGGCCGGGCCCAGAGAGTGGTGGGAAATGGTGTGAAATCCAGCTGGAGGCCAGTGACAAGTGGGGTTCCCTAGGGCTCAGTGCTGGGTCCAGCCCTGTTCAATGTCTTCATCAATGATCTGGATGAAGGCATCGAGTGCACCCTGAGCAAGTTTGCGGACGACACTAAGCTGGGTGGAAGTGTCGATCAGCTGGAGGGTCGGGAGGCTCTGCAAAGGGATCTGAACAGGCTGGACCGCTGGGCAGAGTCCAATGGCATGAGGTTTAACAAGGCCAAGTGCCAGGTCCTGCACTTGGGGCACAACAACCCTATGCAGTGCTACAGACTGGGAGAAGTCTGTCTAGAAAGCTGCCTGGAGGAGAGGGACCTGGGGGTGTTGGTTGACAACCGACTGAATATGAGCCAGCAGTGTGCCCAGGTGGCCAAGAAGGCCAATGGCATTTTGGCTTGTATCAGAAACGGTGTGACCAGCAGGTCCAGGGAGGTTATCCTCCCTCTGAACTCGGCACTGGTGAGACCGCTCCTCGAATACTGTGTTCAGTTCTGGGCCCCTCACCACAAGAAGGATGTTGAGGCTCTGGAGAGAGTCCAGAGAAGAGCAACAAGGCTGGTGAAAGGGCTGGAGAACAGGCCTTATGGGGAGCGGCTGAGAGAGCTGGGGTTGTTTAGCCTGGAGAAGAGGAGGCTGAGGGGAGACCTCATTGCTCTCTCCAACTACCTGAAAGGAGGTTGTAGAGAGGAGGGTGCTAGCCTCTTCTCCGAAGTGACAGGGGACAGGACAAGAGGGAATGGCCTCAAGCTCCGCCAGGGGAGGTTTAGTCTAGACATTAGGAAAAAGTTCTTCACAGAAAGGGTCATTGGGCACTGGAACAGGCTGCCCAGGGAGGTGGTTGAGTCACCTTCCCTGGAGGTGTTTAAGGCACGGGTGGATGAGGTGCTGAGGGATATGGTTTAGTGTTTGATAGGAACGGTTGGACTCGATGATCCGGTGGGTCTCTTCCAACCTGGTTATTCTGTGATTCTGTGAAAAGTGATCGGAGAAGTTCATAGAAGGGCAGAGAAGATCAGAGAAAGTAAAAGAAGGTCGGAGAAGTTTGGAGAATTTCAAAGAAGGTCTGCAAGACCGGAGAAGGTTGGAGAAGTTCAAAGAAAGTCGGAGAAGGTCAAAGAAGTTCAGGGAAGGTCAAAGAAGGTCAAAGAAGCTCGGAGAAGGTCAAAGAAGGTTGGAGAAAGATAAAGACAGTTGGAGAAGATCGGAGAAGTTCAGAGAAGTTCAAAGGTGGTTGGAGAAGGTCGGAGAATGTCAAAGAAGGTCGGAGAAGTTCGGAGAAGGTCAGATAAAGGAAAAGAAGATCGGAGAAGGTCAAAGAAGTTCAGAGAAGGTCAAATAAGGTCGGGGAATGTCAAAGCAGGTCGGAGAAGATCAGAGAAGGTCGGAGAAGGTCAAAGAAGGTCAGAGAAAGTCAAAGAAAGTCAGAGAAAGTAAAAGGTCAGAGAAGGTCAAAGAAGGTCAGAGAAAGTCAAAGAAAGTCGGAGAAAGTAAAAGGTCAGAGAAGGTCAAAGAAGGTCAGAGAAGGTCAAAGAAAGGCGGAGAAGGGCGGAGAAGTTTGGAGAAGGTCGCAGAAGGACAAAGCATTAGGAGAAATTTGGAGAAGGTCAAAGAAAGTTGGAGAAGTATAAAGACGGTCAGAGAAGATTGGAGAAGTTCAGAGAAGGTCAAAGATGGTCGGAGAAGGTCAGAGAAGTTCAAAGAAGGTTGGAGAAGGTTGGAGAAGGTCAGAGAAGGTAGGAAAATTTGGGAGAAGGTCAAAAAATGTCAAAGAATTTTGGAGAAGGTCGGAAAAGGTGAAAGCAAGTTGGGGAAGGCCAGAGAAATTCCAGGAAGGTCAGAGAAGGTCGAAGAAGGTCAGAGAAGGTTAAAGAAGGGCAGAGAAGGTCGGAATAAGTCAGAGAAGATCAAAGAAGGTCTGAAAAGTTTGGAGAAGGTTGGAGAAGGTCAAAGAAGGTCAGAAAAGGTCAAAGAGAGTCAGAGAAGGTAAAAGAAGTTCAGAGAAGGTCAGAGAAGATCAAATAAGTCTGGAGTAGGTCGTAGAAGGTAAAAGAAGATCAGAGAAGGTAAAAGAAGGTCAGAGAATATCAGAGAAGATCAAATAAGTTTGGAGTAGGTTGGAGTGGGTCAAAGAAGGTCAGAGAAGGTCAAAGAGGGTCGGAGAATGTCAAAGAAGGACAAAGAAATTCGGAGAAGGGAAAGGAAGTTCAGAGAGGGTCAAAGAAGGTAGGAGAAGGTCGGAGAAGATTGGACAGGGTCAAAGAAGGTCAGAGAAGCTCAAAAGTGGTCAGAGAAGGTCGGAGAAGTTCATAGAAGGGCGGAAAAGTTCAAAGAAGTTCAGAGAAAGTCAAAGAAGTTCGGAGAAGGTCGGAGAATGTTGGAGAAGTTCAAAGAAGTTCAGAGAAGGTCGGAGAATGTCAATGAAGGTCAGAGATAGGCATAGAAGGTGGGAGAAGGGCAAAGAACTTGGGAGAATGTCGGAGAAGTTTGGAGAAGGTCAATGAAGGTCAGAGAAGGTCAATGAAGGTCAGAGAAGTTTGGAGAAGTTTAGAGAAGGGAAAATAAGGTTGGAGAAGTTTAGAGAAGGGAAAATAAGGTTGGAGAAGTTCAGAGAAGGTCTGAGACAGTCAAAGAAAGTCGGAGAAGCTCAGAGAAGTTTGGAGAAGTATAAAGACATTCAGACAATTTCTGAGAAGGTCGGAGAAGGTCAAAGAAGGTCGGAGAAGGTCAAAGAAGGTCGGAGAACGTCAAAGGTGGTTGGAGAGGTCAGAGATGTTCGGAGAAGGTCAAAGAAGGTCTGACAAGATCAAAGAAGATCAGAGAAGGTCAAAGAACATCAGAGAATGTCGGAGAAGTTCAAAGAACGTTGGAGAATGTCAAAAGAGGTTGGAGAAGGGCGGAGAATTTCGCAGAATTACGGAAAAGGTCGAAGACGTTCAGAGGTGTTCAAAGAACGTCGGAGACTGTGAAAGAAGTTCGAAGAAGGTGGTAGGAAGTCAAAGACGTTCAGAGAATATCAAACAAAGTCGGAGAAGGTCAAAGAAGTTTGGAGAAGGTCAAAGAAGTTCGGAGAAGGTCAAAGAAGGAAGGAGAAATTTGGAGAAGGAAGGAGAAATTTGGAGAAGGTCAAAGAACATCAGAAAAGGTTAGAGAAGTTTGGAGAAGGTCAAAGAAGGTCGGAGAAGATCTGAGAAGGTCAAAGAATGTGGGAGAAGGTAAAGGAAGGTTGGAAAAGGTCAAAGAAGTTCAGAGAATGTCAAAGAAGTCAGAGAAGATCAGATAAGGTCGGAGAAGATTGTAGAAGGACAGAGAAGGTCGGAGAAGGTAAAAGAATCTCAGAGAAGGTTGTAGAATTCAGAGAAGTTCAAAATAGATCAGATAATATCGGAGAAGCTCGGAGAAAGTCAAAGAAGGTCAGAGAAGGGCAAAAACGGGAGGAGAAGGGCAAAGACCAGTGGAAAAAGGAGGAGAATATCGGAGAAGGGCAAAGGGGGGCGGAGAAGGACAAAAAAAGGCGGAGAAGGGCAGAGAAGGGCAGAGAAGGGCAGAGAAGGGCAGAGAAGGGCAGAGAAGGGCAGAGAAGGGCAGAGAAGGGCAGAGAAGGGCAGAGAAGGGCAGAGAAGGGCAGAGAAGGGCAGAGAAGGGCAGAGAAGGGCAAAGACGGTTGGAGAAGGGCAAAGATGAGCGAAGAAGGGTGGAGAATATCGGAGAAGGGCAAAGATGGATGGAGAAGCGTGGAGAATATCGGACAAGTGCAAAGATGGGTACAGACGGGCGGAGATGGGTAAAGATGAGTGGAGAAGGGTGGAGAATATTGGAGAAGGGCAAAGAAGTTCAAAGTCGGGCGGAGAAGTTCAAAGTCGGGTGGAGAAGATTAAAAATGAGCGGAGAAGGGCGGAGAATATCGGAGAAGGGCAAAGACAGGCGGAGAAGAGCAAAGACGGGGGAGAAGGGCAATGACTGGTGGAGAAGAGAAAAGAAATGTGGAGAACGGCAAAGACAGGTGGAGAAGGGCGGATAATATCAGAGAAGTGCAAAGAAGGGCAAGGACGGGCAGTGAAGGGCAAGGACGGTCGGAGAAGGGCAGGGAATACCAGAGAAGAGCAAAGATGGGCAAAGATAAGGGGAGAAGGGCAAAGACGAGTGGAAAAGGGCATAGAATATCGGAAAAGTGCAAAGATCGGTAAAGAGAAGGGGAGAAGGGAAAAGATGGGTGGAGAAGGGCAGAGAATATCGGAGAAGTGCAAAGATGGGCAAAGAAGGGCGGGGAAAGGCAAAGACGGGCGGAGAAGGGCAAAGAAGGGCGGAGAAGGGCAAAGAAGGGCGGAGAAGGGCAAAGAAGAGCGGAGAAGGGCAAAGAAGAGCGGAGAAGGGCAAAGAAGGGTGGAGAAGGGCAAAGTAAGGTGGAGAAGGGCAAAAACGGGTGGAGAAGGGCAAAAACGGGTGGAGAAGTGTGGAGAATATCGGAGAAGGGCAAAGACGGGCGGAGAAGGGCAAAGACGGGGGAAAAGGACAGAGAATATTGGAGAAGTTCAAAGATGGGCAAAGACAAAGGGAGAAGGGCAAAGACGGGCAGAGAAGGGCGGAGAATATCGGAGGAGTGCAAAGAAGAGCAAAGATAGGCGGCGAAGGGCAAAGACGGGCGGAGAAGGGCAAAGATGGGCGGAGAAGGGCAAAGATGGGCGGAGAAGGGCAAAGATGGGCGGAGAAGGGCAAAGATGGGCGGAGAAGGGCAAAGATGGGCGGAGAAGGGCAAAGACGGGTGCAGAAGGGCAGAGAATATCGTAGAAGTGCAAAGATGGGCAAAGACAAAGGGAGAAGGGAAAAAACGGGTAGAGCAGGGCAGAGAATATCGGAGAAGTGCAAAGAAGGGCAAAGACGGGCGGCGAAGGGCAAAGACGGGCGGCGAAGGGCAAAGACGGGCGGCGAAGGGCAAAGACGGGCGGAGAAGGGCAAAGACGGGCGGAGAAGGGCAAAGACGGGCGGAGAAGGGCAAAGACGGGCGGGGAAGGGCAAAGACGGGCGGGGAAGGGCAAAGACGGGCGGGGAAGGGCAAAGACGGGCGGGGAAGGGCAAAGACGGGCGGGGAAGGGCAAAGACGGGCGGGGAAGGGCAAAGACGGGCGGGGAAGGGCAAAGACGGGCGGGGAAGGGCAAAGACGGGCGGGGAAGGGCAAAGAAGGTGGAGAAGGGCAAAGACGGACGGAGATTATCGGAGAAGTTCAAAGATGGGCAAAGACGGGCGGGGAAAGTCAAAGACGGGTGGAAAAGGGCAAAGACGGGTGGAGAAGGGCAAAGACAGGAAGAGAAGGGCAAAGACAGGCGGAGAAGTGCCGAGAATATCGGAGAAGTGCAAAGATGGGCAAAGGCAAAGGGAGAAGGGCAAAAAAGTTTGGAGAAGGGCAAAGAAGGTTAGAGAAGGGCAAAGGCGGGTGGAGAAGGGCAAAGGCGGGTGGAGAAGGGAAAAGATGGGAGGAGAAGGGAAAAGATGGGAGGAGAAGGGCGGAGAATATCAGAGAAGTGCAAAGAAGGGCAAAGACGGGCGGAGAAGGGCAAAGACGGGCGGAGAAGGGCAAAGACGGGCGGAGAAATGTGGAGAGTATGGGAGAAGGGCAAAGATGGGCGGAGAGGGAACAGTCAGGCGGAGAAGTGCAAACAACTGCGGAGAATGCAAAGACAAGCAGAGAAGCGCAAAGTCAGTTGGAGGAGACACAAGAGATGCGTAGAGGTTTTGACAAGGGCAAAGACAGTCTGAGAACCGCAGAAATACAAGAGAAGGGCAAAGACAGGCGGGCAAAGACGGGCGGACAAGGGCAAGGACGGGCGGACAAGGGCAAGGACGGGTGGAGAAGCGCTAAGACTGTCGGAGAATTGCGGAGTATTGGAGAAGGGCAAAGACGGGCTGAGAAGGGCAAAGAAGGGCGGAGAAGGGCAAAGACGGGCGGACAAGGGCAAAGACGGGCGGACAAGGGCAAAGACGAGCGGACAAGGGCAAAGACGGGCGGACAAAGGCAAAGAAGGTTGCACAAGGGCAAAGGCGGGCGGAGAAGGGCAAAGGCGGGCGGAGAAGGGCAAAGGCGGGCGGAGAAGGGCAAAGGCGGGCGGAGAAGGGCAAAGGCGGGCGGAGAAGGGCAAAGACGGGCGGAGAAGGGCAAAGGCGGGCGGAAAAGGGCAAAGGCGGGCGGGGAAGGGCAAAGACGGGCGGAGAAGGGCAAAGACGGGCGGAGAAGGGCAAAGACGGGCGGAGAAGGGCAAAGACGGGCGGAGAAGGGCAAAGACGGGCGGAGAAATGTGGAGAGTATGGGAGAAGGGCAAAGACGGGCGGAGAGGTAACAGTCAGGCGGAGAAGTGCAAACAACTGCGGAGAATGCAAAGACAAGCAGAGAAGCGCAAAGTCAGTTGGAGGAGACACAAGAGATGCGTAGAGGTTTTGACAAGGGCAAAGACAGTCTGAGAACCGCAGAAATACAAGAGAAGGGCAAAGACAGGCGGGCAAAGACGGGCGGACAAGGGCAAGGACGGGCGGACAAGGGCAAGGACGGGTGGAGAAGCGCTAAGACTGTCGGAGAATTGCGGAGTATTGGAGAAGGGCAAAGACGGGCGGAGAAGGGCAAAGACGGGCGGAGAAGGGCAAAGACGGGCGGAGAAGGGCAAAGACGGGCGGAGAAATGTGGAGAGTATGGGAGAAGGGCAAAGACGGGCAGAGAAGGGCAAAGACGGGCGGAGAAGGGCAAAGACGGGCGGAGAAGGGCAAAGACGGGCGGAGAAGGGCAAAGACGGGCTGAGAAGGGCAAAGACGGGCGGAGAAGGGCAAAGACGGGCGGACAATTGCCAAGACGGTTGCACAAGTGATAAGATGGGCGGACAATGGCTAAGAAGGGCTGACAAGTGCAAAGACGGGTGGAGAAGGGCAAACAAGTGCGGAGAATGCAAAGACAGGCAGAGAAATGCAAAGACATGCCAAGAAGAGCAAAGATGGGCGCAGAAGGGCAAAGACGGGTGGAAAAAGGCAAAGAAGTGCAGAGAGTGGCAACGAAGTGTGGATAGTGGCAAGAAAGATAGGAGAGTTGCAAAGACGTCCGGAGAGTTGCAAAGACGGGCGGAGAAGGGAAAAGACGGGCGGAGAAGGGAAAAGACGGGCGGACAAAGGCAAAGAAGGTTGCACAAGGGCAAAGACAGGCGGAGAAGAGCAAAGACGATCGCAGAATTTCGGAGAGTACCGGAGAAGGGCAAAGACGGGCGGAGAAGGGCAAAGACGGGCGGAGAAGGGCAAAGACGGGCGGAGAAGGGCAAAGACGGGCGGAGAAGGGCAAAGACGGGCGGAGAAGGGCAAAGACGGGCGGAGAAGGGCAAAGACGGGCGGAGAAGGGCAAAGACGGGCGGAGAAGGGCAGAGAATATCATAGAAGGGCAAAGATGGGCAAAGACAAAGGGAGAAGGGAAAAAACGGGTAGAGCAGGGCAGAGAATATCGGAGAAGTGCAAGGAAGGGCAAAGACGGGCGGCGAAGGGCAAAGACAGGTGGCGAAGGGCAAAGTCGAGCGGAGAAGGGCAAAAATGGGCGGAGAAGTGCAATGACTGGTGGAGAAGAGAAAAGAACTTTGGAGAACGGTGAAGACAGGTGGAGAAGGGCGGAGAATATCGGAGAAGCGCAAAGAAGGGCAAAGAAGGTTGGAGAAGGGCAAAGAAGGTTGGAGAAGGGCAAAGAAGGTTGGAGAAGGGCAAAGAAGGTTGGAGAAGGGCAAAGAAGGTTGGAGAAGGGCAAAGAAGGTTGGAGAAGGGCAAAGAAGGTTGGAGAAGGGCAAAGAAGGTTGGAGAAGGGCAAAGAAGGTTGGAGAAGGGCAAAGAAGGTTGGAGAAGGGCAAAGAAGGTTGGAGAAGGGCAAAGAAAGGTGGAGAAGGACAAAGAAGGTTGGAGAACGGCAAAGAAAGGTGGAGAAGGGCAAAGATGGCAGGAGAAAGACGGAGAATATCAAAGAAGGGCAAAGAAGGGCAGGGAAAGGCAAAGACGGGCGGGGAAGGGCAAAGACGGGCGGGGAAGGGCAAAGACGGGCGGGGAAGCGCAAAGACGGGCGGGGAAGCGCAAAGACGGGCGGGGAAGCGCAAAGATGGGCGGGGAAGCGCAAAGATGGGCGGGGAAGCGCAAAGACGGGTGGGGAAGGGCAAAGACGGGCGGGGAAGCGCAAAGACAGGCGGGGAAGCGCAAAGATGGGCGGGGAAGCGCAAAGACAGGCGGGGAAGGGCAAAGACGGGCGGGGAAGGGCAAAGACGGGCAGGGAAGGGCAAAGACAGGCAGAGAAGGGCAAAGACAGGCAGAGAAGTGCCGAGAATATCGGAGAAGTGCAAAGATGGGCAAAGACAAGGGGAGAAGGGCAAAAAAGTTTGGAGAAGGGCAAAGAAGGTTAGAGAAGGGCAAAGGCGGGTGGAGAAGGGCAAAGATGGGAGGAGAAGGGCAAAGACGGGCGGAGAAGGGCAAAGACGGGCGGAGAAGGGCAAAGACGGGCGGAGAAGGGCAAAGGCCGGGGAGAAATACAATGACTGCTGGAGAAGAGCAAAGAACTGCGAAGAACGGCAAAGACAGGTGGAGACGGGTGGAGAAGGGCTAAGACGGGTGGAGAAGGGCAAAGACGGGTGGAGAAGGGCAAAGACGGGTGGAGAAGGGCAAAGACGGGTGGAGAAGGGCAAAGACGGGCGGACAAGGGCAAAGACGGGCGGACAAGGGCAAAGACGGGCGGACAAGGGCAAAGACGGGCGGACAAGGGCAAAGACGGGCGGACAAGGGCAAAGACGGGCGGAGAAGTGCAGAGAATACCAGAGAAGTGCAAAGACTGGCGGAGAATCGCTAAGTCAGGCGGAGAAGAGCATAGACGTACAGAAAAGGGTAAAGACGGGCAGAGAAGGGCAAAGACGAGTGGAGAAGGGCTAAAACGGGTGGAGAAGTGTGGTGAATAACGGAGAAGGGCAAAGAGAGGTGGAGAAGGGCAAAGTCGGGTGGAGAAGAGCAAAAAAGGGCGGAGAAGGGCAAAGAAGGGCGCAGAAGCGAAAGACGGGCAGAGAAGGGCAAAGACGGGAGGAGAAGGGCAAAGACGGGAGGAGAAGGGCAAAGACGGGCGGAGAAGGGCAAAGAAAGGCGGACAATTGCCAAGACAGTCGGACAAAGGCAAAGACGGTTGCACAAGTGATAAGACGGGCGGACAACGGCTAAGAAGGGCTGACAAGTGCAAAGATAGGCGGAGAAGGGCAAAGACGGTCGGACAAGGGCAGAAACATGCGGACAAGAACAAAGACGGGGGGAGAAGGGCAAAGACGAGCGGAGAAGGGCAAAGATGGGTGGAGAAGGGTAAACAAGTGCGGAGAATGCAAAGACGGGCAGAGAAGAGCAAAGACGTACCAAGAAGAGCAAAGACGGGCGCAGAAGGACAGAGACGGGCTCACAAGTGAAAGATGGGCGGGAAAGGGCAAAGAACTGCAGAGAGTGGCAAAGAAGTGCGGATAGTGGTAAGGAAGTGAGGAGTGTTGCAAAGACGTCCGGAGAGTGGCAAAGACGGGCGGAGAAGGGAAAAGACGGGCAGACAAAGGCAAAGAAGGTTGTACAAGGGCAAAGACAGGCGGAGAAGAGCAAAGACGATCGCAGAAGTGCGGAGAGTACCGAAGAATGGCAAAGACGGGCGGACAAGGGCAAAGACGGGCGGACAAGGGCAAAGACGGGCGGACAAGGGCAAAGACGGGCGGAGAAGGGCAAAGACGGGCGGACAAGGGCAAAGACGGGCGGACAAGGGCAAAGACGGGCGGAGAGTTGCAAAGACGGGCGGAGAAGGGCAAAGACGGGCGGAGAAGGGCAAAGACGGGCGGAGAAGGGCTACGAGGGGTGGAGAAGTCTAAAGATGAGCGCAGAATTGAAAAGACGGTCGGACAAGTGCAAAGACGGGCGGACAAATGTAAAGAATGTCGGAGAAGGACAAAGACAGGCATAGAAGGGCACAGTCGGGCAGAGAAGAGCATAGACGTACAGAAAGGTTAAAGACGGGCAGGGAAGGGCAAAGACGAGCGGAGAAGGGCTAAAACGGGCAGAGAGGTGTGGTGAATAACGGAGAAGGGCAAAGAGAGGTGGAGAAGGGCAAAGTCGAGCGGAGAAGGGCAAAGACGGGAGGAGAAGGGCAAAGACGGGAGGAGAATGCAAAGACAGGCAGTGAAGTGCAAAGACATGCCAAGAAGAGCAAACACGGGTGTGAAGGGCAAAGACGGGCGGAAAAAGGCAAAGAAGTGCAGAGAGTGGCAAAGAAGTGCGGATAGTGGCAAGGATGATAGGAGAGTTGCAAAGACGTCCGGAGAGTGGCAAAGACGGGCAGAGAAGGGGAAAGAAGAGCGGAGAATCGGAAAGACGGGCGGAGAAGGGAAAAGACGGGCGGACAAAGGCAAAGAAGGTTGCACAAGGGCAAAGACGGGCGGACAAGGGCAAAGAATGTCGGAGAAGAACAAAGACGGGCAGAGAAGGGCACAGTCAGGCGGAGAAGGGCACAGTTGGGCGGAGAAGTGCAAAGAATTGCGGAGAATGCAAAGACGGGAAGAGAAGGGCAAAGACGGGCAAAGACGGGCGGAGAAGCACAAAGTCGGTCGGAGAAGAGCAAAGACGGGCGGAGAGGTTCAAACAAGTGCGGAGAATGCAAGGACGGGCAGAGAAGTGCAAAGACATGCCAAGAAGAGCAAAGACAGGCGCAGAAGTGCAAAGACGGGCTCACAAGTGCAAAGACCAGGGGAGAAAGGCGAAGATGGGCGGAGAATGGCAAAGACGGGGGAAGAAGTACAAAGACGGGAGGAGAAGTGCTGAGAACAACGAAGAAGGGCAAAGAATGGCGGAGAAGGACGGAGAATACCGAAGAATGGCACAGACAGACGGAGAAGGGCAAACATGGGTGGAGAAGGCAAATACGGGCAGACGAGGGCAAAGATGGGCAAAGGAAGGCAAAGACGGGTGCGTGGAGGGCAAAGAGGGGCGGACGAGGGCAAAGAGGGGCGGAGAAGGGCAAAGACGGGTGGAGAAGGGCAAAGACGGGCGGAGAAGGGCAAAGACGGGCGGAGAATTGTGGATAGTACCGGTGAATGGCAAAGAAGGGCAGAGAAGAGCAAAGACGTGTGGAGAAGAGCAAAGATGGGCGGAGAAGGGCAAAGACAGGCGAAGAGTAAAGACAGGCGGACAATTGCAAAGGAAGGCGGACAAGAACAAAGACGGCGGTAGAAGGGCAAAGACGGACAGAGAAGGGCAAAGACGGGCGGACAAGTGCAAAGAGGTTTAGACAAGGGCAAAGACAGTCTGAGAAATCCGGAGAATACTGGAGAAGTGCAAAGACAGGCGGAGAAGGGCAAAGACAGATGGAGTAGAGCAAAGACGGGCGGAGAAGGGCAAAGACGATCAGAGAAGTGCGGAGAGTACCGGAGAAAGGCAAAGACTGGCGGACAAGAGCAAAGACAGGTTGAGAAGGAAAAAGACAGGCAGAGAAGTGCGGAGAATACCAGAGAAGGGCAAAGCCGGGCGGAGAAGGGCAAAGCCGGGCGGAGAAGGGCAAAGCCGGGCGGACAAGGGCAAAGCCGGGCGGACAAGGGCAAAGCGGGCGGAGAAGGGCAAAGCGGGCGGAGAAGGGCAAAGCCGGGCGGAGAAGGGCAAAGCCGGGCGGAGAAGGGCAAAGCCGGGCGGAGAAGGGCAAAGCCGGGCGGAGAAGGGCAAAGCCGGGCGGAGAAGGGCAAAGACGGGCGGAGAAGCGCAAAGACGGGCGGAGAAGCGCAAAGACGGGCGGAGAAGCGCAAAGACGGGCGGAGAAGCGCAAAGACGGGCGGAGAAGCGCAAAGACGGGGGAGAAGGGCAAAGATGGGCGGACAAGGGCAAAGATGGGTGGAGAAGCGCTAAGACTGTCGGAGAATTGCGGAGTATTGGAGAAGGGCAAAGACGGGCGGAGAAGGGCAAAGACGGGCGGAGAAGGGCAAAGACGGGCGGAGAAGGGCAAATACGGGCGGAGAAGGGCAAATACGGGCGGAGAAGGGCAAAGACGGGCGGAGAAGGGCAAAGACGGGCGGAGAAGGGCAAAGACGGGCGGAGAAGTGCAGAGAATACCAGAGAAGTGCAAAGACTGGCGGAGAAACGCTAAGTCAGGCGGAGAAGAGCATAGACATACAGAAAAGGGTAAAGACGGGAAGAGAAGGGCAAAGACGGGACGAGAAGGGCTAAAACGGGCAGAGAAGTGTGGTGAATAACGGAGAAGGGCAAAGACGGGCGGAGAAGGGCAAAGACGGGCGGAGAAGGGCAAAGACGGGCGGAGAAGGGCAAAGACGGGCGGAGAAGGGCAAAGACGGGCGGGGAAGGGCAAAGACGGGCGGGGAAGGGCAAAGACGGGCGGGGAAGGGCAAAGACGGGCGGGGAAGGGCAAAGACGGGCGGGGAAGGGCAAAGACGGGCGGGGAAGGGCAAAGACGGGCGGAGAAGGGCAAAGACGGGCAGAGAAGGGCAAAGACAGTGGGAGAAGGTAAAAGACGGTCAGAGAAGTGCAAAGACGCACGGACAAGGGCAAAGACAAGTTGAGAAGGGCAAAGATGGGCAGAGAAGTTCAGAGAATACCAGAGAACTGCAAAGACAGGTGGAGAAGCGCAAAGACTTGCGGAGAAATGCTAAGTCGGGCGGAGAAGAGCAAAGACCTACGGAAAAGGGTAAAGATGGGCAAAGAAGGCCAAAGACAAGCGGAGAAGGGCTAGAACGGTCAGAGAAGTGTGGAGAATAACAAAGAAGGGCAAAGACGGGAGGAGAAGGGCAAAGACGGGCGGAGAAGGGCAAAGACGGGCGGAGAAGGGCAAAGACGGGCGGAGAAGGGCAAAGACGGGCGGAGAAGGGCAAAGACGGGCGGAGAAGGGCAAAGACGGGCGGAGAATTGCGGAGAGTACCGGAGAATGGCAAAGATGGGTGGAGAAAGGCAAAGTCGGTCAGAGAAAGGCAAAGTAGTGCATAGACTGGCAAAGACGGGCGGAGAAGGGCAAAGAGAGGTGGAGAAGGGTAAAGACGGGCGGAGAAGGGCAAAGACAGGCTGACAAGGGCAAAGAAAGTCTGAGAATTGTGGAGAGCATTGGAGAAGGGCAAAGACGGGCGGAGAATGGCAATGTCGGGCAAAGAAAGACAGACGACACAGGCGACACAGATGTTATAAAGGACAATGAGGTCAAAATAGAAAAAGAAGACACAGAGGACGTTGACAACACATACAACAAGACATTATAAATGAAAATGATGTGACAATATACACAGACGACACAAACGACAGACAACACAGACAACAAAGATGACACAGGCATTATTTATGACAATGATGTCACAATAGACACTGCTGACGCAGACGACACAGACGACAAGGACATTATAAATGAAAATGATGTCACAATAGACACAGAAAACACAGATGACACAGACGACACAGGTGACACAGACATTATAAATGTCAATGATGTCACAATAGACACAGACGAGACACACATTATAAATGACAATGATGTCAGAATAGACACAGACGACACAGATGACACAGACTTTATAAATGACAATGATGTCACAACAGACAGAGAAGACAAAGACATTATAAGTGACAATATCACAATAGACACAGACGAGAGACTACATAGACGACACAGAAGACAGAGACACTATAAATGACAGTGATGTCACAATAGACACAGATGACACAGACAACACACATATTATAAATGACAATGTCACCGCAGACGACAGAGACGACAAAGACATAAAAACTACAATGATGTAACCATAGACACAGAAGACACAGACATTATAAATGACAATGATTTCACAATAGACACAGATGACACAGATGTGATAAATGACAATGATTTCACAACAGACACAGACGACACAGATGACAAAGACATTATAAAAGACAATGATGTCACAATCGACACAGACAACGCAGCTGACACATACGTTATAAATTACAATGTTGTCAAAATAGACACAGCCCACACAGCCCACACAGATGACACAGATACTATAAATGACAATGGTATCAAAATAGTCACAGATGTCACAGACGACACAGACATTAAAATGACAATGATGTTCAAAATATACATAGATGACACAGGCGACACAGATATTATAAATGACAATGATGTCACAATAGACAAAGATGACACAGACGACACAGGCATTATAAATTACAAAATGTCACAATACACAAAGACGTCACAAATGACAGAGATATTAAAAATGACAATGATGTCACAATAGACACAGATGACAAAGACGACACAGACCTTATAAATCACAATATACAGAGATGACACAGACTACACAGACATTGAAATGACAATGACGTCACAAAAGCCACAGACGACAGAGACTTTATAAATCGAAATTATGTCACAATAAACACAGACAACATAGACATTATAAATGACAAGGATGTCACAATATACAGAGACGACACAGACTACACAGACATTGAAATGACAACGATGTCACAAAAGCCACAGACGACAGAGACTTTATAAATTGAAATTATGTCACAATAAACACAGACAACATAGACATTATAAATGACAAGGATGTCACAAAACACAGACAACACAGACTTTATAAATGAAAATGATTACACAGACGACACAGACAATATAAATGACAATGATGTCAGAATATACACAGATGACACAGACGACAGAGTCATTACAAATGACAATGATGTCAAAATAGACACAGACGAAAACGACTACACAGACTTTATAAATGAAAATAATGTCACAATAGACACAGACGACATAGATGACACAGATATTATAAATGACAATGATGTTACAATAGACACAGACGACACACACGACACAGACGACAAAAGCATTATAAATGACAATGATAGCAAAATAGACACAGATGACACAGACATTATCAATGACAATAATGTCACAATAGACACAGACAACACAGAGAATACCAATGACAATGATTTCACAATACACACAGAGGTCACAGACGACCAAGACTTTACAGAGGACACAGGAGACACCAACATTTTAATTGAAAATGACATCACAATAGAAAAAGATGACACAGACGACCCAGAATACACAGACTTTATAAATGATTATGATGTCAAAATAGACACAGATGACACAGACATTATGAATGAAAATGTTTTCACAATAGACACAGATGACTCAGACAACACAGACATTATGAATGAAAATGACATCACAATAGACACAGACGACAAAGACATTATAAATGACAATGATGTGACAATATACACAGATGACACAGACAAGACAGACTTTTTAAATGACAGTGATTTCACAATAGGCACAGAAATTACAAACGACACAGACAACACAGATGTTAAATGGCAATGATGTCACAATAAACAGAGATGACATGGATGACACAGTATAAATGAAAATGATATCACAGATGACACAGACGACACAGACATTATAAATAACATTGATGTCACAATAGACACAAACGACACAGACGACAAGGTATTAGACATGACAATGATATGACAATAGGCACAGATGACAGACTACCCAGACATGATAAATTACTATCATTTCATAAAAGACACAGACGACACAGAACACACAGACATTAAAAATTACAATGATGTCACAGTAGACAAAGATGACACAGACATACATGAAAATTATTTCAAAATACAAACAGACGACACAGAAGACACACATTATAAATGAAAATGTTGTCACAATATAAAGAGACGACACAGACATAAACGACAATGCTATAAAAATTGACACAGACGACAGAGACGACATAGACAATATATATGACAATTATGTTACCATAAACACTGACGACACAGATGACAGAAATGACACAGACGACTAAGACATTATAAATATCAATGATGTCAAACTAGACACAGACGACACTGAAGACAGACATTATAAAAGACAATGCATTCACAATAGACAGAGAGGACACAGACGACAGAAACGACACAGAAAATGTAAATTACAATGGTTTCACAATAGACACAGACGACACATCCATTATAAATGATAATTATGTCACAATAGAAAAGACGACACAGACGACACTAATATTATAAAGGACAATGATGTCAAAATACACACAGATGACAGAGACGACATAGACGACACAGACTTTATAAATGATAATGATGTCACAAGAGACTCAGACGACACAGACATTATAACTGACAATGATTTCACAATAGACACAGACAACACATCCATTATAAATGACACTGATGTCACAATAGACACAGACGACAAAGACAATATAAATGACAAAGATGTCACAATAGACACAGATGACACAGACGACACAGACATTATAAATGACTATGATGACAAAATAGAAACAGACGACAGACGACACAGACATTATAAAAAACAATGATGACAGAAGAGAAACAGACAACACTGTCGACAGAAATTATAAACGAAAATGACGTCACAATAGACACAATAGACACAGACGACACTGACATTATAAATGACACTGATTTTAAAATAGACACAGAAAACACAGACGACACAGAAATTATAAATGACAATGATGTCACAACAGAAATAGAAGACACAGACGACACTATTATAAATGACAATATCGCAGTCGACACAGGTGACAGACGTTAAAAATGACAATCATATCACAATAGACACAGATGACACAGACATTATAAATAGCAATGTTGCCAATCTAGACACTGACGACACAGAAGACGCAGACACTATAAATGAAAATGATGTTACAATAGACAAAGACGACACAGAGGACAGAGAAGAAACAGACAATATAAATGACAACGACGTAACAATAGACACGGAGGACACAGACATTATAAATGATGATCATGTAACAATAGACACAGAAGACACAGATGACACAGACTTTATGAATGACAATGATGTCATAATATACAAAGACGACACACAAGACATCGACATTATAAATTGCAATGATGTAACAATAGATACAGAAGACAGAGACATTATAAATGAGAGTGATGTTACAATAGACACAGGCGACACAGACATTATAAACAAAAATGATGACAAAATAGACATAGACGACACACACGGCACAGACTTTATGAATAACAAAGATCACACCATAGATAGAGATGACACAGAAGACACAGACGACACAGACATTATTAATGACAATGATGTCATAATAAACACAGACGACACAGACGAGAGAGACGACGCAGACGACACAGAAATTATAAATGAGCATTATGTCACAACAGAAACAGAAGACCGAGACGACACAGTGGACACGGACATTATACTGACAATGATGTCACAATAGACAGACGACACAGACACAATAAATGACAATCATATCACAATAGACACAGATGACACAGAAATAATAAATGAAAATTATGTCACTATAGAACAGACAACACAGATGACACAGACGACACAGATATTATTAAAGACAATGATAACACAAAAGATATAGATGACACAGACAATACAGACAACACAGACATTATAAAAGTCAATGAAGTCACTATAGAAATAGACAGCACAGACGACACAGACATTATAAATAATAATGAAGTCAAAATAGACTCAGAAGACACAGACGACATAGAATACACAGACATTATTAATGACAATGATGTCACAATAAACACAGATGACACAGATATTATAAATGAAAATGATATCACAATAGACACAGACGACACAGATGACACAGACGACAGAGACATTATAAATAACAGTCATGTCACAAAAGACACAGACTAGATAGATGAAACAGATACCATAAAAGACAATGATGTCACAATAAACAAAGACGACACAGATGACACAGACTTTATAAATGACAATGATGTAATAATAGCCACAGACGACACAGATGACACAGACATTATAAATGAAAATGATGTCAAAATAAACTCAGACGACACAGACATTATAAATGACAATGATGTCAAAATAGACGCAGACGACACAGACAACACAGACATTATAAATGAAATTGATGTCACAAGAGACAAAGACAACAGAGACGGCACTGCTATTATAAATGAAAATGATGTCAAAATAGGCACAGACGACACAGATGACACAGACTTCATAAATGATAATGATGTCACAATAGACACAGATGACAGAGATGACACAGACATTATAAATGACACTGATGTCACCAGAGACACAGACAACAGACGACAGACGACACAGACATGTTAATAAACAGTGATACCACAAAAGATACAGACAACAGATGACACAGAAGACATAGAGGAAGCAGATGACAGAGACGTTATAAATGAAAATGATGTCACGATAGACATAGACGACTAAGACGACACAGATGACACAGACGTTATAAGTGAAAGTGATGTCACAATTGACACAGAAAACACAGAGGACAAAGAGGATACAGACGACACAGATAGTATAAATGACAATGGTATCACAATAGACACAGATGACACAGATTACACAGTCATTATATATTACACTTAAGTCAAAACAGACAGAGAAGACAAAGATATTTAAAAAGACAATAATGTCACAATATACACAGATGACACGGATATTATAAATGTCAATGATGTCATAACAGACACCGACGACACAGACGACAGAGATTTTATTATTGACAATGATGTCACAATAAACATAGACGACGCAGATGACACAGGCATTATAAATGTCTATGATGTCATAACAGACACAGAAACACAGACGACACAGACATTATAAATAACGAAGATGACACAGACAACAGAGACTTTTTAAAAGAAAATAATATCTCAATGTACACAGATGACACAGAAGAAAAAGACATTATAAATGACAGTGATGTCACAATAGACACAACAGACACAGACGACACAGTCATTATAAATGACAGTGATGCCAAAATAGACATAGACGACATACACGACACATCGTTAATGACAATGATGTCACATGAGACACAGATGACACAGACTTTATAAATTACAATGATGTTACAATAGACACAAATGACAGTCATTATAAAAGAAAATGATGTCACAATAGATAGAGATGACACAGAATACAAAGACGACAGAGACGTCAGACACTATAAATGGCAATGATGTCACAATAAACACAGACGACAGAGACATCAGACACTATAAATGGCAATGATGTCACAATAGACACAGACTACACAGACCACACAGACATTATAAATGACAATGATGATACATTAGAAACAGATGACACAGACATTAAAAATGACAATCATATCAGAATAGACACAGACGACAAAGACATTATAAAAGAGAATGATTCCAAAAAAGACAACGACACAGACTACACAGACGACACAGACATAAAAAATGACAATGATGTCACAATTGACACAGAAGACACCGACATTATATACGACAATGATGTCACGCTAGACACAGACGAAACAGACATTAAAAATGACAATGATGACACAATATACAGAGATGACACAGATGAAAAAGACATTAAAAAAGACAAAGTTTTCACATTACAATGAAGACACAGATGACACAGATATTATATATGACAATGATGTCACAATATACACAGAAAACACAGACGACACAGACATTATAAATGATATCGATGTCACAATAGATGCAGACAAGAGACAAGACAGAAGACACTGACATTATTATGACAATGATGTCACAATAGACACAGACAACACAGACGACACAGACAATATAATTGACAATGATGTCACCATAGACGCAGAAGAAAAAGACAACACAGACGACACAGACTCCACAGACATTAAAAATGACATTGATGTCACAATTGACACAGATGAAACAGACATTATAGATGACAATTATGTCACAATAAACAAAGGTGACACAGACGACACAGAAGACACAAATTATAAATGAGAAGGATTGAACAATAGACACAGAAACACAGACGACAGACATTATAAATGACAAAGATGTCACAATAGACACAGATGAAACAACGACACAAGCATCATGAACGACAATGGTGTAACAATAGACACAGACAACACAGACGACATAGAGGACACAGACATATAATACAATGATGTTGCAATAATCACAGATGACACAGACAACACAGACATTACTAATAAAATTAATTCGAATAGACATAGACGATAGAGACGACACGGATGACACAGACAATAAAAACTAAAATGATGTCACAATAGATACAGATGACACAGACAACACAGACAGTATAAATTACAAAGATGTCACAGTAGACACAAGCAACACAGAAAACAACAACAACAATAGAGATGACACAGATGAAACAGACATAAAAAATCACAATGAAGTCACAACAGACACAGATGACACAGACATTATAAATGACAATGATGTCACAATTTACACAGACGTCACAGAGGATACAGACCACACAGAAGACAGAAGACACAGATATTATAAATGACAATGATGTTCAAAATATACACAGATAACACAGACGACACAGGCATTATAAATTACAAAGATATCACAATACACACGGACGACACAAACGACACAGACATAAATGACAATGATGTCACAATAGACACAGATGACAAAGATGACACAGACATTATAAATGACAATGATTACACAGACGACACAGACATTATAAATGACAATGATGTCACAATTGACACAGACGTCACAGAGGATACAGAGCACACAGAAAACAGACGACACAGATATTATAAATGACAATGATGTTCACAATATACAAAGATGACACAGGCGACACAGACATTATAAATGACCATGATGTCACAATAGACACAGATGACACAGACGACACAGGCATTATAAATTACAAAGATGTCACAATACACACAGACAACACAAACGACACAGACATTATAAATGACAATGATTACACAGAAGACACAGACATTATAAATGACAATGATGTCACAACATACACAGATGACACAGACTACACAGACATTGAAATGACAGTGATGTCACAAAAGCCACAGACGACAGAGACTTTATAAATTAAAATTTTGTCACAATAAACACAGACGACATAGACGACGAAGACATTATAAATAACAATGATGTCAAAAAACACAGACAAAACAGATATATAAATGAAAATGATTACACAGACAACACAGACAATATAAATGACAATGATTTCACATTAGACACAGATGACAGTCATTACAAATGACAATGATGTCAAAATAGACACAGACAACAACAACTACACAGATTTATAAATGAAAATTATGTCGCAATAGACACAGACGACATAGAAGACACAGATATTATAAATGAGAATGATGTCACAATAGACACTGATGACACAGATATTAAAAATGAAAATGATGTCACAAAACAAACAGACGATACAGACATTATGTTATTATGTATAACAGTAATGTCACAATAGACAGATACAAAAAAGATGACACAGACATTATAAATGAAAATGATTTCACAATAGACAGAGACGACAGAGATATTTTAAATGACGATGTCACAATAGACAAAAACGACACATACGACTCAGACATTATAAATTACAATGATGTCACAACAGACAATGATGACACAGAAACTATACATGATTATGATGTCACTATAGACACAGACATTATAAATGAGAATGATGTTACAATATACACAGACGACAAAGACATTAATAATGACAATGATGTCACAATAGACACCGACGACACAGGCATTATAAGCGACAATGGTGTCACAATAGACTCAGACAACACAGACATTATAAACGACAATGATGTCACAATAGACACAGGGGACACAGATGACACAGACATTATAAATTACAATGATGTCACAATAGATGCAGATGACACAGATGACACTGACATTGTGAATGAAAATAATGTCACAATAGACGCAGACCACAGACAACACAGACAAAATAAATGAAAATGATGTAAAAATAGAAACTGATGACACAGACATTATAAATTAAAATGATGTCAAAATAGACACAGAAGACACAGACTTTATAAATGACAATGATGTCACAATAGACAGAGACGACACATACGACAGAGACATTATAATTGTCAATGATGTTACTATTGACACAGAACAAAGACTTTATAAATAGCGATGATGTTACAATAGACACAGACGAAACAGACATTATAAATGAAAATGATGTTACAGTTGACACAGACAACAAAGATGACACAGACTATATAAATGACAACGATATCACCATAAACACAGATGCCAGAGATGACACAGAAGTTCAAAGATGACACAGACGACACAGACATAAAAAATGACAATTATATCAAAATAGACCAGACGACACAGGCAGTATAAATGACAATGATGTCACAATAGACTCAGATGACACAGATATTATAAATGACAAAGATGTCACAATAGACACAGACGACACAGACATTATAAATGACATTTATGTAACAACACACACAGACGATACAGATGACACAGGCATTATAAGTGACAATGATCATAGAATCATAGAATAACCAGGTTGGAAGAGACCCACTGGATCATCGAGTCCAACCATTCCTATCAAACACTATACCACGCCTCTTAGCATCTCGTCCACCCGTGCCCTAAACACCTCCAGGGAAGGTGACTCAACCCCCTCCCTGGGCAGCCTGTTCCAGTGCCCAATGACCCTTTCTGTGAAGAACTTTTTCCTAATGCCCAGCTTAAATCTCCCCTGGCTGAGCTTGAGGCCATTCCCTCTTGTCCTGTCCCCTGTCACTTGGAAGAAGAGACCAGCACCCTCCTCTCTACAACCTCCTTTCAGGGAGTTGGAGAGAGCAATGAGGCCTCCCCTCAGCCTCCTCTTCTCCAGGCTAAACAACGCCTGCTCTTTCAGCCGCTCGTCCTAAGACCTGCTCTCCAGCCCCCTCACCAGCTTTGTTGCTTTTCTCTGGACTCGCTCCAGAGCCTCAACATCCTTCTTGTGGTGAGGGGCCCAGAACTGAACACAGGATTCGAGGAGCGGTCTCACCAGTGCCGAGTACAGAGGGAGGATAACCTCCCTGGACCTGCTGGTTACACTGTTTCTGATACAAGCCAAGATGCCATTGGCCTTCTTGGCCACCTGGGCACACTGCTGACTCATGTTCAGTCGCTGTCAACAAACACGCCCAGGTCCCTCTCCTCTAGGCAGCTTTCTAGACAGACTTCTCCTAGTCTGTAGCACTGCATAGGGTTGTTGTGCCCCAAGTGCAGGACCTGGCACTTGGCCTTGTTAAACCTCATGCCATTGGACTCTGCCCAGCGGTCCAGCCTGTTCAGATCCCTTTGCAGAGCCTCCCGACCCTCCAGCAGATCGACACTTCCACCCAGCTTAGTGTCGTCCGCAGACTTGCTGAGGGTGCACTCGATTCCTCCATCCAGGTTATTGATAAAGACATCGAACAGGGCTGGACCCAGCACTGAGCCCTAGGGAACCCCACTTGTCACTGGCCTCCAGCTGGATTTCACACCATTTACCACCACTCTCTGGGCCCGGCCATCCAACCAGTTTTCCATCCAGGAGAGTGTGCGCCTGTCCAGGCCAGAGGCTGACAGTTTCTCAAGCAGAATGCTGTGAGAAACTGTGTCAAAGGCTTTACTGAAGTCCAGGAAGACCACATCCACAGCCTTTCCCTCATCCAGCAGCCGAGTCACTTTGTCATAGAAGGCAATCAGGTTAGTTTGGCAAGACCTACCTTTTGTGAACCCACGTTGACTGGGCCTGATCACCCAGTTCTCTTGCATGTGCTTCATGATAGCACTCAAAATCACCTGCTCCATGACTTTCCCTGGCACTGAGGTCAGACTGACAGGAATGGAGTTTCCTGGGTCCTTCCTGCGACCCTTCTTGTAGATGGGCACAGCATCAGCCAGCCTCCAGTCCAGTGGGACTTCCCCAGTCAGCCAGGACTGTTGGAAGATGATGGAAAGAGGTTTGGCCAGCACATCCGCCAGCTCCTTCAATACCCTTGGGTGAATCCCGTCCGGCCCCATAGACTTGTGGGTGTCTAGTCGGGCTAGCAAGGCTCTGACCACCTCCTCTTGGATCACGGGAGCCTCATTATGCTCCTCCAGCTCCTGGGTTTGTACACAGATGGAATGACCCTCCTTACAAATAAAGACTGAGGCAAAGAAGGCATTAAGTACCTCAGCCTTTTCCTCATCCCCAGTCACTGTTGTTCCTTCTGTGTCCAATAAGGACTGTATGGTCTCCCTAGTCCTCCTTTTATTATGTATATGTTTGTAGAAAGATATTTTGTTCTCTTTCACAGACTTGGCCAATCTGATTTCTAGCTGAGCCTTAGCCCTTCTGATCTTTTCCCTACACAATATGTCACAATAGACACAGATGACACAGATTTTATAAATTAAAATGATATCAAAATAGACACAGACGACAAAGACATTATAAATGAAAAAGATGTCTCAATAGACACAGAAGACACAGACATTATAAATGACAATAACGTCACAATAGACATAGACTCAGACGACACAGACACTATAAACTACAATGATGTCACAATAGACAAAGACTAGACAGACGACACAGACAACAGATATTATAAACAACAATGGTGTCAAAATAGACACAGACGACACAGACGACCCAAAGGACACAGATATTATAAATGAAAATAATGTCACAATATTCATAGACGACACATAAGATGCAGACAATATAAATAAAAATGACGTCACAATAGAAAAAAACGACAGAGATGACACAGACAAAAGAGACATTATAAATGACAAAGATGCCACAATAGACACAGACGATAGAGACGACACAGACGACAGTAATTCTAAATAAAAATGAGGTCACAGAACACACAGAAACAATATAAATGACAATGACATCACAACAGAAACAGTTGACAGACATTATAAATTACAATGATGTAACAATAGATACAGACGACAGAGACGACATAGACTTTATAAATGGAAAGGATTTCACAATAGACAAAGACGACACAGATGACACAAAAGACAGATATTATAAATGACAATGATGTCACAATAGACACAGATGACAGACTTTATAAATGACAATGATGTCACAACAGAAACAGATGACAAAGACATAATAAATGACAATTATGTTAAAAAAAATACAGAAGATACAGAAGACTCAGACATTATACATGAAAATTATGTCAAAATCTAGAAGACAGATATTATAAATTACAGTGATGTCAAAATAGACACAGACAGACATTCTAAATGAAAAAGATGTCACAATAGACACAGCTGACATAGACGACACAGAATTTATAAATGACAGTGATGTCACAATAGTCAAAGACGACACATATGACACAGACATTGTAAATGAAAAGTATAAAAAAAACCATAAAAATGATACAGATGACTCAGACATTATACATGAAAATGGTGTCACAAAAGACACAGACAACACAGACATTATAAATGACAATGAGGTCACAATATAAAAGACGACACAGATGACCCAGACGACAAAGACATTATTAATTAAAACGATGTCATAAAGTACACAGACGACAGAGACATTAAAAATGACAATGATGTCACAATAGACAGTCAACATAGACGTTATAAATGACAACGATGTCACAATAGACCAGATGACACAGACGACACAGACATTATAAATGACTATAATGTCACAATATACAGAGACGACACAGACCACAGAGATATTATAAATGACAATGATGTCACAATAGACACAGACGACACAGAAGACACAGACATTATAAATGACAATGATGTATAAATAGACAAAGATTACACAGACGACAAAGACAACACAGATATTATAAGTGAAAATGATGTCACAACAAAGAGGACACAGACATTATAAATGACAATGACGTCACAACAGAAAAAGACGACAAAAACGACAGAGACGACACTGACATTATAAATAACAATGATGTCAAAATAGACACAGACGACAAGACGACATAGACATTAGAAATGAAAATGATGTCACAATAGACACAGACATTATAAATGACAGTGATGACAAAATACATACAGATGACAGACAAAACTGTCATTATAAATGACAATGATATCACAATAGATACAAACAACTCAGACGACACAGACATTATAAATGACAGTGATATCAAAATAGACATAGGCGACACAGATGACACTGATATTATAAATGACAATGATGTCAAAATAGACACCGACGACACAGACATTATAAATGGCAATGATGTGACAAGACACACAGATGACACACATGACAAAGACATAAATGAAAATGATGTCACAACAGACACAGACATCAGACGACAGAGACTACAGAGATGACACAGATATGGTAAATTAATATTATGTCACAATAGAAACAGAACACAGACACAATAAATGAAAGAGATATCACAATAGACACAGATGACGCAGACGAGAGAGGCATTATAATTGACTATGATGTCACTATAGACACAGACATTATAAATAACAATGATGTCACATTAGACACAGACAACAAAGACATTTTAAATGACAACGATGTCACCATAGAAAAAGATGACACAGACGACACAGACATTACAAATGACAATGATGTCACCATAGACACAGAAGATACAGACGACAAAGACATAAATGACAATGATGTCAAAATATACACAGACGACAAAGAAATTATAAATGATAATGATGTCACAATAGACAAACGACACAGACAACAGAGATGACACAGACATTATTAACAACAATGATGTCAAATTACACACAGACGACACAGATTACAAAGACATTAAAAATCATAAGGATTTCATAATAGACACAGACGACACAGACACTATAAATGAGATTGATGTCACAATAGACACAGACAGCACAGATGACACAGTTTTAAAAGACAAGAGAGACATTATAAATGACAATGATTTCAAAATAGAAACAGACGCCACAGACCACACAAAGGACACAGACAACACAGATAATACAGACGTATAAAGGACACAGACAATATAAATGACAATTATGGCAAAATAAACACAGACGACACAGACATTATATATGACACTGATGTCACAATAAACAGAGACGACACAGATGACACAGGCATTATAAATGACAATGATGTCACAATAGACAGAGACAACAGATGAAACAGATGACACAGACGACAGACATTATAAGTGATAATGATGTCACTAAAGACACAGACGACAGACGACACAGAATTTATAAACGATAATTATGTAACAAAACACTCAGATGATAAAGATGACACAGACAATATAAATGACAATGATGTCACAATAGACACAGATGACAAACATTATAAATGACAATGCTGTAACAATAGACACAGACGACAGACGACACAGGAAGTATAAATAAAAATTATGTAAAAATACACACTGACGATACAGACGACACAGATGACACAGTCATTTTTAATGGAAATGACGTCACAATAGACACAGAAGACATATTTTAAATTAAAATGATGTCAAAATAGACACAGAGACAAAGACATTGCAAATTACAAAGATGTCACAATATACACAGAAAACAGAGACGACTGTGACGTCACAGACATTATAAATGACAATGATATCACAATACACACATACAACACAGAAAACACAGACATAAATAACAATGATATCACAATAGACACAGACGACACAAACTACACAGGAAACACAGACATTATAAAAGAAAAAGATGTCACAATAGACACAGAGGATACAGACGATAGAGATGATACAGACCACACAGACGACAGTCATTCTAAATGAAAAAGATGTCAAAATAGACACAGAAGAAACAGAAGACACAGACATAATAAATGACAATCATGTCACAACAGAGACGACACAGACGATACAGATATTGTAAGAAAAAATATGTCGCAACAGACACAGACATTATAAATGACAATGACGTCTGAATAGACAAAGACAACAGAGACGACGCATACGACACAGACATTATAAATGAAAATGATGTCAAAATAGACACAGACGACTCAGACATTATAAATGACAATGATATCAGAATAGACACCGACGACACAGACATTATAAATGACAATTATGTCAAAACAGACACAGATGACACAGACATTATAAATTAAAATGATATCAGAATAGACACAGACGACAGAGACGACACAGACATTATAGATGACAATAATGTCACAATAGACACAGACTATACAGATGATGGATGACAAAGACAGCACAGACAACAAAGTCATTATAAATGAAAATGATTTCACAATAGACAAAGACGACACAGACGACACAGACTACACAGACAACACAGACTTTATAAGTGACAATGATTTCACAATATGCAAAGGTGACACAAACGACACAGACATTATTAATGAAAATGATGTCACTACAGACACAAATGACAGACATTATAAATGAAAATGATGTCACTATAGACGTAGACGACAGAAACGACACAGACGACAAAACCGTTATAAATGAAAATGATGTCACAGTAGACATAGACGTAACACAGGACACAGACATTATAAATGACAGTGATGTCACAATAGACACAGACAACACAGACATTATACATGACAATGATTTCACAATAAACACAGAGGACACAGACGATAGAGACCACACAGATGAAAAAGCCATTATAAATGAAAAAGATGTCACAATTGACACAGACCTCACTGACATGACAGACATTACGTATAACAATGTCTCAATAGACACACATGACACAGACCACACAGACGAGACAGACATTATAAATGACAATGATGTCACAACAGTCATAGACGACAGAGACATTATAAATGACAATGATGTCACAACAGACAGACCACACAGACATTATAAATGACATTGATGTCAAAATAGACACAGACGATACAGACTACAAAGACATTAAAAATGACGATGTCACAATAGACACAGACAACACAGACGACACAAATGACAAATGACACTGACATTATAAATGACAATTATGTCACAACAAAAACAGATGACACAGACATTATAAGTGACAATGATGTCACACTAGACACAGACTACTCTGATATTTTAAATGACAATGATTTCATAATAAGCACAGACGACAGAAACGACAGAGACTACACAGACCACAGAGACGACACAGACAACAGACATTATATATGACAATGATATCACAATATACACAGGCACACAGACGACACAGACATTAGAAATGACAGTGGTTTCACAATAGACACAGACGACACAGACATTATAAATGACATTGATGTCACAACAGACAGACGACACAGACATTATAAATGATAATGATGTCACAATAGACACAGACAACAGAGATATCAATGACATTATATATAAAAACGATGTCAGAATAGACACAGATGACACTGACGACACAGACGACACAGACTACAGACATTATATATGACAATTATGTCACAAGAGATACAGATGAAACAGATGACAGAGTTGACACAGATGACAAAGACATTATAAATTACAAAGTTGTCACAATATCACAGACAACTCAAACATGATAAATGACAATGATGTCAGAATAGACCAGACAACGCAGACGACACAGACATTATAAATGACAATGACGTCACAATAGACACAGATGGCACAGACATTATAAATGACAATGATGTCACAATAGACTCAGAATACACAGACATTATAAATGACAATAGTTTCACAGTAGACACAGAATACATGGAAATTACAAATGACAATGATGTCACAATAGACAGATGACACAGATATTATAAATGACAAGATGTCACAACAGACAAAGACAACACCGACGACACAGAAATTATCAATGAAAATAATGTCACAATAGACACAGACGACACCAACGACACAGACTTTATAAATTACAATGATATCACAATAGACAGAGATGACACAGACATTAAAAATTAGCATGATGTCACAATAGGCACAGACAACACAGACACTATAAATGAACATGATGTCACAATAGGCACAGACAACTCAGAAAACAGAATTTAGAAATGACAATGAAGTCACAATAGACAAATACGATACAAACGATAGAGATGACACAGGCATTATATATTAAAATTATGTCACAATAGAATGAGATGACACAGACAATACAGACATAATTAATGACAATGATGTCACAATAGAAAAAACCGACACAGACTGCATAGACGACACAGACATTTTAAATGACAGTGATGACACAATAGACACAGGCGACACAGGCGACAACGACATTATAAATGACAATGATGTCACAACAGACAAAAACGACAGGGACGACAAGGACGACACAGACATTATAAATGAAAATGATGTCAAAGTACACACAGACAACTCAGATGACACACACCACACAGACATTATAAATTACAATTATGTCAAAATAGACAGAGATGACAAAGACATTATAAATGACAACGGTGTCTCAATAGACACAGACGACACAGAAGACACACACAAAAAATGACAATGATGTCACAATACACACAGACGACAGAGAGGGCAAAGACATTATAAATGACAATTATGTAACAATAGACACAGAAGATACAGACGACACAGATGACAGACATTTTTAATGACAATGATGTCAAAATATACACAGACAACACAGAAGACAGATATTATAATTGACAATGATGTCAAAATAGAAACAGATGAAACAGACAATATATTATACAATGATGTCACATAAGACACAGATGACACAGACATAATAAATGACAGTGATGTCACAATAGACAGATGACAGGGATGACATAGATGACACAGATGACACAGACATTAGTAATGAAAAAGATGTCACATTAACACAAACAAAACAGACGAAATTGATGACACCGATGCCACAGACATTATAAATGACAATGATATCACAATAGACAAAAACGACACAGACATAAATGACAGCGATGTCACAATAGAAACAGACGACATAGACGACCCAGACATTATAAATGACAGTGATGTCCCAATAGACACAGACGACACCAACAACACAGACATTATTAGTGACATTATGGCAAAATAGAAAAAGACGAGAAAGATGACACAGACAATATATTTGACAATGATGTCACATTCGACACAGACATTATAAATGAGAGTCATGTCACAATACACACAGACGACGTACAAGACACAGACGACAAAGTCATTATAAATGAAAACGATGACACAATAGACACAGATGACACAGACAGTCTAAATGACAATGATGTCAAAATAGACACAGACGACAGAGACATAATAAATGACAATGACATAATAAATGACTATAGACACAGACACACAGACAATATAAATGAAAATGAGGTCACAATAGACACAGACAATATAAATGAAAATGTGGTCACAATAGACACCCACGACAGACGACACAGACATTATAACTGACCATGACGTCATAATAGACACAGACGACACAGAGGACACAGACATTATAAATGACATAGATTTCAAAATAGACACAGACGCGACAGACGACACAGACAACACAGATGAATTCGATAACACAGACGTTGAAAATGTTGTCACAATAAACACAGACATAAAAGACAACACAGACGACACAGACGACAAAGACTTTATAAATGAAAATGATGTCACAATAGACACAGAAGACACAGACGACATAGACGACAGAGACATGAATGAAAATGATGTCACCATAGACACAGACGACACAGAGGACACAGATATTATAAATTACAATGATGTCACAATAGACACAGATGACAAAGAAATTATAAATGGTAACGATTTCACAGTAGACACAGACGACACACACGACACAGACATTATAAATGACAATGATGTCACAGAAGACACAGACAGACTACACAGACATTATAAATGAGAATGATGTCACAATAGACACAGACGACACAGACATTATATATGACAAGGATGTCACAATAGACACAGCACAGACGACAGAGATTACAAAGACGAGATACATTATAAATGACAAGGATTTCACAATAGACACAGACATTATAAATGACAATGATGTCACAGAAGACAGAGACGACACAGAGGACAGAGTTATTATACAAGACAATGATGTCACAATAGACAACTACGACAGAGATGATACAGATGACAAAGAAATTATAAATGACGATTTCACAATAGACAGACCATATCGAAGACACAGACATTATAAATGACAATGATGTCACGACAGACACAGACGACACAGAAAACACACATAAAAAATCACAACGATGTCACAATATATACAAACGACAGAGTCGGCAAAGACATTATAAATGACAATTATGTAACAATAGACACACAAGATACAGACGACACAGACATTTTTAATGACAATGATGTCACAATATACACAGACAACACAGACGTCACAAAGGACACAGACAAAAGAGATAACTCAGATGACACAGATATTATAAATGAAAACGATGTCACAATAGACACAGAAGACACAGACATTTTAAATGATAATGCTGTCACCATAGACAATCATGACACAGACGCCACAGACATTACTAATGACAATGATGTCACAATAGCCACAGAATACAGAGACGACAAAGATATTATAAATGACTATGATGTCGCAATAGAGAAAGACCACACAGATGATATAGTCATTATAAATAACATAGATGTCACAATAGACAAAGACGACACAGAAGACAAACACATTATAAATGAAAATTATGTCACAGATGACACAGCCGACACAGACAACACAGCTGACACAGACATTATTAACGACAATGATGTCAAAATAGAGACAGACGACACAGATGAAACAGACATTATAAATGACAATGATGTCACAATAGACACAGACGCCACAGACATTATAAATGACAATGATGTCACTATAGACATAGACAACACAGACACTGTAAACTACAATGATGTCACAATAGACAGACTAGACAGACAACACATACGACACAGACATTATAAATGACAATGATGTCACAATACACGCCGACAACACAGAAAACACAGACATTATAAATGACAATGATAAGAAAATAGACACAGACTACAAAGGCAACACAGACATTATAAAAGAAAATGATGTCACAATAAAACAGAGGATGCAGACGATAGAGACAATACAGACCACACAGACGACAGTCATTCTAAATGAAAATGATGTCAAAATAGACACAGAAGACACAGACGACACAGACATAATAAATGACAATGATGTCACAACAGACAGAGATGAGACAGGTGACACAGATATTGTAAAAAAAATATGTCACAACAGACAGAGACATAAATGACAATGCCGTCTGAATAGACACAGACAACACAGACGACACAGACATTATAAATGACAAAGATGTCAAAATAGACACAGACGACTCAGACATTATAAAAGACAATGACTTTACAATAGACACAGACGACACAGACATTATAAATTACAATGATATCACAATAGACACAGATGACATAGACATTAAAAATTAGCATGATGTCACAATAGGCACAGACAACAGAGACCACACAGATATTATATATGACGATGTCACAGTAGACACAGACAACACAGACACTATAAATGAACATGATGTCACAATAGGCACAGACAACTCAGAAAACAGAATTTAGAAATGACAATGAAGTCACAATAGACAAATACGATACAAACGAAAGAGACGACACAGACATTATATATTAAAATTATGTCAGAGTAGAATCAGACGACACAGACCATACAGACATTATTAATGACAACGATGTCACAGTAGACAAAAACGACACAGACTGCAGAGACGACACAGAAATTTTAAATGACAGTGATGACACAATAGACACAGGCGACACAGACGACAACGACATTGTAAATGACAATGATGTCACAATAGACAAAAAAACAGGGACGACAAGGACGACACAGACATTATAAATGAAAATGATGTCAAAGTATACACAGACGACTCAGACGACACACACAACACAGACATTATACATTACAATGATGTCACAATAGACACAGATGACACAGACATTATAAATGAAAACAATGTCACAATAGACACAGAGGACACAGAGGACACAGACAAAATAAATGACAACTATATCACAATAGACACAGAAGACAGACGACACCGATGAATCAGACGACACAGACGACACAGATATTATAAATTACAATGATGTCAAAATAGACAGAGATGACACAGGCATTATAATTGACAACGATGTCACAATATACACAGACGACAGAGACGGCAAAGACATTATAAATGAAAATTATGTAACAAAAGACACAGAAGATACAGACAACACAGACGACACAGACATTTTTATAGACAATGATGTCACAATATACACAGAAAACACAGACGACACAGACATTATAAATGACAGTGATTTCAAAATAGACACAGACGCCACAGACCACACAAAGGACACAAACAACACAGATAACTCAGATGACACAGACGTTATAAATGAAAATGATGTCACAATAGACACAGAAGACACAAACGATACAGACGACAGGGACATGAATGACAAAATTGGCACCATAGACACAGACGACACAGAGGACAGATATTGAAAATTACAATGATGTCACAATAGACACAGACGCCACAGACATTACTAATGACAATGATGTCACCATAGACACAGAATACACAGACGACAAAGATATTATAAATCGCTATGATGTCTCAATAGAGAAAGACCGCACAGATGATACAGTCATTATAAATAACAATGATGTCACAATAGACACAGATGACACAGAAGAGAAACACATTATAAATGAAAATGATGTCACAATAGACACAGACGCAACAGCCGACACAGACAACACAGATGACACAGACATTATTAACAACAATGATGTCAAAAGAGAGACAGACGACAAAGATGACACAGACACTACAAATGACAATGATGTCACAATAGACACAGACAACACAGTCGACAGAGACAACACAGACATTATAAATGAAAATGTTGTCACAATAGACACAGACGACAGACAACACAGACATTATAAATGAAAATGCCGTCTGAATAGACGTAGACAACACAGACGACTCAGACATTATAAATGACAAGGATGCCACAACAGACAGAGATTACACAGACTACACAGAAAACACAGACATTATAAATGAAAATGGTGTCACAATAGACACAGGCGACACAGAAAACAGAGACAACACAGACACTGTAAATTAAAATTATGTCATAACAGACACAGAGGACACAGACATAATAAATGAAAATGCCGTCTGAATACACAGACAACACAGACAGTACGGACTACACAGAGATTTTAAATGACAATTATGTCACAATAGACACAGACGACACAGACATTATAAATGACAACGATGTTTCCATACACACAGACGACACATACAACTCAGACATTATAAATGACAATGATATCAAAATAGACACAGACGACACCGACGACAGACTACACAGAAAACACTGACATTATAAATGATAACAATGTCACAATAGACACAGACGATACAGATGACACAGACATTGTAAATGAATATGATGTCACGATAGACACAGACGTCACAGACATTGTAAAGGAAAATAATGTCACAATAGACAAAGACAACACAGACATTATAGATGACAATGATCTCACAATAAACACAGACGACACAGAAATTATAAATGAGAATGAGGTCAAAATTGACACAGACGACATGGACATTATAAATGACAATGATGTCACAATAGACTCTGACGACAGAGACAACACAGACATTATAAATGAAAAAGTTGGCACAATAGACATAGACGACAAAGACGACACAGAAGAAAGAGACATTATATAAGGCAATGATGTCACAATATACACAGACGACAAAGACATTATAAATGACAATAGATTCTCAATAGGAACAGACGACACAGACATGATAAATAACAATGATGTCACAATAGATACAGATGTCACAGACAACACAGATGACACAGATATTTTATATGACAATGATGTCTCAATAGACAGAGACGACACAGACAACACAGACATTATAAATTACACTGATGTAACAATAGACACAGATGTCAAAGACAACACAGACGATACAGATGACACCGAGGAAACAGACATTATAAATAAAAATGATGTCAAAATAGACACAGACGACACAGACAACACAGACATTATAAATTACACTGATGTAACAATAGACACAGATGTCAAAGACAACACAGACGATACAGATGACACCGAGGAAACAGACATTATAAATAAAAATGATGTCACAATAGACACAGATGGCACAGAAGACACAGACTTTATAAATGACAAAGATGTCACAACAGACACAGATGACACAGAAGACACAGACGTCAAAACATTATAAATGACAGTGATGTCACAGTAGACAGACGACAGAGAATACACAGAAGACTGACGCATTATTTATGACAATGATGTCACAATAGACACTGATGACACAGACGACATAGACGACAAAGAATTATTAATGAAAATGATGTCACAATAGACACAGACGAGAGATGAAGCAGAAGACAAAGACGACAGACATTATAATGACAATGATGTCAAAATAGACACAGACGACACACATCACACAGACTTTATACATGACAATGATGTCACAACAGACACAGAGGACACAGACATTATAAGTGACAATGATATCACAATAGACACAGACGAGAAACGAGATAGACGACACAGAAGACAAAGACATTATAAATGACAATGATGTCACAATAGACAAAAATGACAGAGACAACACAGAGGACAGAGACGACAGATGCAACAAAGACATTATAAATGAAAACGATGTCACAATAAACACAAACGACACAGATAACACATGACATGGACATAAATGAAAATGAGGTCACAATAGACACAGATGACACAGACGGCACAGACACTAGAAATGAAAATGATGTCACAATAGACACAGACGACACAGACGTTAGAAATGACAAAGATGTCAAAATAGACTGAGACGACACAGACTACATAGACACTATAAATGAAAATGAAGTCACAATAAACACATATGAGAGATGACATTAATGACAAAGACGACAGTGACGACACAGACATTAGAAATGAAAATGATGTCACAATACACATAGACGACACAGACGACACAGATGTTATAAATGAAAATGATATTAATATAGACACAGACAAGAGACCACAGAGATGACACAGACATTATAAATCATAGAATCATAGAATAACCTGGTTGGAAGAGGACCACCGGGTCATCGAGCCCAACCTTTAAAGTTGGCAGTTAAGGAACGCAGAGTGTGTTTAAATATTTTCATTTATTCATTTCCTTTTCTTTCCCCCTTTTTTCTCTCAACAACTGAGAAAAATGTATCTGATACATAAATGCGCAAGATCAGATAAATAATTATGGCACTTTCACAGGGCATGTGGAGGCCATCAAACAGACAAAAATATCTACTATAAAATCAAAGGTATAGGACTTACATGCATCTTGCTTCCCTTACTTAAAAGACAATGATGTCACAACAGACACAGATGACACAGACATTATAAATGACAATGATGTCACAATAGACACAGATACCACAGACAACACAGACAATATAAATGACAATGATGTCACCACAGACGCAGACAACACAGAGCACACAGACGACACAGATGACGAAGAAATAATAAACTACAGTGATGTAACAATAGGCACAGAAGACACAGACATTATAAATGAAAATTATCTCACAATAGACACAGATGACATATACAACACAGACGAATAAGACATTAGAAATTACAATGATGTCACAATATACACAGATGACACAGACGACACAGAGGACAGACGACAGATGCAACAAAGGCATTATAAATGATAATGATGTCACAATATACACAGAAGACACAGACAACATAGACGACAAGAGGACACAGACGACAGACATTATAAAGACAATGATGTCACAATAGAAACAGACGACACAGATATTATAAATGACAATGATGTCAAAATAGACAGTGATGACATAGAACACACAGACGACAGAGACATAATTTACGACAATGATGTCACAATGGGAACTGACGACACAGACAACAAAGACATTATAAATGAAAATGATGTCACAACAGACACAGACGAGAGACGAAACAGACGACACCATCCACACAGAAATTATTATGACAGTGATGTCACAATAGACACAGACAACACAGATGACACAGACGACGAAGACATTATAAATTACAATGATGTCACAATAGACACAGACATCACAGATGACACAGACAACACAAACGACACAGACATTATAAATGACAATGATGTCACTATACACAGACGTGAGACAACATAGACGACACAGTGGACAAAGACATTATAAATGAAAATGATGTCACAATAGACACAGACGACAGAGTCGACACAGACTGCAAAGACATTATAAATGAAAATGATGTCACACTAGACAGACAACACAGATGACACATGTGACACTCCTATTATAAATGACCTTGATGTCACAATAGACAAAGACGACACACACAACACAGACTCTAAAAATGAAAATGATGTCACAATAGACACAGACTTAACAGACAATATAAATGACAATTATGTCAAAATAGACACAGACGACAAAGACGACAAATACCTTATAAATGACAATGTTGTCACAATAGACACAAACGACACAGACAACACAGAGGTCATTGATGAGACATGCAACATAGACATTATAAATGACCATGATGTCACAATAGCAGAGACAACACAGACGACACAGACATTAGAAATGACAAAGATGTCACAATAGACACAGACGACACATACACACATTATTAATGACATTGATGTCACAATCGACACAGACGTCAGAGACAACACAGACATTATAAATGAAAATGATGTCAAAATACACACAGACGACAAAGACGAAACAGATGTTATAAATGAAATCCATGTCACATAAGACACAGTAACATACGGTAACTGATAACACACGGTAACTGATCATACAGCCAGGTTACATTTCCCTACCAACACCACAGCCAACTCACCTCACTATGGCACACTAACTGCACACAACTCCATCCGTGCCCCTCGGCACACAGGTCAGCCCGCTACGTCTGAAAAACACAACAGCAAAGAAGTCACCCTGACGCTCAGCAATGCCCTAAGAATTCCAAGACTCTACTGCACATTACAGCCAAGCAAAGCTAGTCCACAACCAAACCCAAACATAAATTGCCGCTCCCTTGACATTCAAACCCCTTCGTTACTGCTCCACTGGCTGCTCCCATGCAGTTTTGGTCACCCACTCTGTGGCTCCAGAGACAAGCAGAAACTACCCTCCTCACCCGCCACACCGAGGGCTGCTAGATCTGCAAATAAGGGATGCCCCTAGACCGCAATGTCTAGGCACGTCAAAACATTAAGCACACAATCGGGCCACTATACCCCTGCTGACGCTTATCGCCTCCTCTACACACCTGGCAGAGCAGCTCCAACCAGACACAAACACACGCAGAACATCAACACATAAGACCAACGTCGTGAACCGGGAACAAAAGAAAAGTCACGGCAACAAGGAGGACTCCTGGACCACGCATGCCAATGGGCAAGGCAATGGACAGGGCTCCGAGGAACAACCTACGGTAGCCCTGGAAAAGCGAAGAACCGTGCATGGTTCCAAAGAGATGGTGCCACAACTGGCAAGATGAATGGGCAAGAAACCCTTTTAAAGTCCTAAACATGCAGAGGATGGATGGAACAAGTCCCAGAACAGGGATCCAGGAAAACAGAAGACTAACTATCCCGGATGGTGAGGCAGGCTGCAAGGCTGCAGCAGAAGACAGCTGACGGGATGCCTCCAAAACACAAGAGCGATCCACACATTAGAAATGCAAAGAAAGAAAAGCAGTGCCCCATCGACACTGCCTTGATGAGTACGAGCATTTGGGACCCTAGACATGGCACCCAAGGCACGCCCGCCATGCCCTGAGCACAAAAGACAACATCAAGACCTGCAGAAAATTTCGGAGATGGCACGGTGACTACACAAACTAGACAACAACAGATACAGGCTGGAACTGCCCTGCCCATGCAGGGTTTGGGCTGAGAAGTAGACCCCTCTGCCTTCACCTGCCCAAAGAGGACTCTCCCTGCACAGCCTAGGCTACCTTCCAAACACCTCCCTGCTAGCCCCATCCCACCTCCCGCTTCCCAACTCCAGTCTCTCAATTTAGCTTTCAGAGGGCCACGAATGAAGCTGTCCTTGGCCAAAGCAGCTCAAATCACATCAGCTAACAGAAATAATCCTGCAGTCACTGCGTTCCTTTTCAGCATCTGCAAGAAAAATGAACAGAAAAACACAGTGCCAAAACACGAGAACGATCCCGGCTTCAGGAGCACGATGCAAGAAAAGCAGTGCCCAATCAACAGTGCATTGATGAGTACGAGCATTCAGGACCCTAGATATGGTGCTCGAGGCATGTCCGGCATGCTGTAAAGGATCCCTCATTACAACGGGATGTGGCCAAAACCAGGAGGATGTACGTGAAAGGATCACCATTTAAATGACTAAAGGCACAAGATGCATGGAAGAAGTCTCAGGTCAACAGGGATCCTTGAAAATATATGACTAGCGATTGTGGCCACCAACACAGGCTGCGAGGCCATGGGAAAAGATGGCTGACTAGAAACTTGGAAAATGTGAAGCCAATCCACACTTAGGTTATGATGCAAGAAGAACAGTGCCTAATTGGTATTGTACCCATGAGTACAGGCATTCAAGACCCTCGAGATGCTGCTCAAGTCATATGCTGCATTCCTTTAAAGCAAAGTGGACATCAAGGCTTAAGAAACGTAAAAGAGAAACAGAATATAAAGCACATGGCACAGACAAGCTGGAATGGCCCTCCCAGGAACGTGCTAGCTTTGGGCTGAGAAGTAACACCCTCCAGCTCTCCCTGCCCAAAGGGGACACTTCCCGCACAGCCCTCTCCCCTAGGCTACTTTTAAAACCCCTCCCTGCCATCCCCAGCCTTCTCCCCTCTGTCATACCCCACCCCTGCCCCTGTCCCTCAACTTAGCTATCAGACCACCAGGAGGCTTCCTCAGGAGAAAAAAACTCCAAGAACATCAGCTTCCTGGAATGATCCTACAGTTGCCAGGATCCACTTTGCAATCTACAAGAAAACTAAAATAGCTCCAACAGCCAGCATTGCACTGATCAATGTCAGCACCTTACATGACAACTTGTTCTGCCTAACTGCCATGTTCTTCCACTCACTTGCTCCACAGCAGTTCTTCTGTCAGATGCTGCAGCTGTTATCACCCAGGGTAATTAAATTCAGAGAATTACTCTCACACCTGTGAGAAGTCTGCCCCATGCTCCTTCTCCCTACTACCCAGCTCATCTCAAATGCTCTTCCCATTCCCAAGGTGGCCCACACAGTGCCTGCCAAACCAAAAGTAAATACTATGTTGCCAAAGAACACTTTGCTCTTCTAGACATACTCAACTTCCTCCTCACCATCAGCCCCACAATGATGAGAATAAGCCTGACTACCTCACCAGCACCCCAAAATTCTCTGCCCTCTGCTTAACTCTCCTCTCCTCCTCACCACTTATGTTGTAGGACCAGTAGTGGTGATACCCAGGACAAAAGAAAGATGAGCCACGGAAATCCGCATTTTAGGAAGTAACCAAACTTTAGTCGTAGGAGTGAACAAGAAGAACTTGAAAAAAATATTCTTATCAAAACCCAGTAAAGATTATTAACACAGAAGACCTAAAAACACAGGACACTCACCACACAGCAATGGAGACTGGAATTACAGAGGCAGTCAGCCAATGAAAAACTCGCAACAGTGGGATTGACTACTCTAAGACCTAAATTGGAAACTCAATGACCGTAAAAAAACACAATGGATTAACAGGGGCAAGGTAACAACTGCTGTAAGCAATAACAGAGCAAACCTCACTGGTAAGTTCAGGAAAAATCTAAAACTCTACTAAATAAGGGAGGCTTGTGTGCCCACAGACCAGATGAAGAAGAGTTGCTCAGCTGCTAACTGTTACGAGCCAAAACAATATCCAATCTCTTCCCTGAGAAATTAAAGGGAAACAAGCGGCAGAATCCTGCACTGTAGATAGGCAGCAAGTCCATACCTTTAAGTAGCAAGGTCTCTGATATTCATAGGATCACCAGGTTGGAAAAGACCCATTGGATCATTGAGTCCAACTATTCTTATCAATCACTAAACAATGCCCCTCATCATCTCATCCACCCATCCTTTAAACACCTCCAGGGAAGGTGACTCTACCACCTCCTCGGGCAGCCTTTGCCCATCCCCAATAACCCTTTCAGTGAAATATTTTTTCCTGATGTACTGCCTGAAGCTTCCCTGGCAGAGCTTGAGGCTATTCCCTCTTGTCCTGTCCCCTGTCCCTTGGGAGAGGTGACCAGCTCCCTCCTCTCCACAACCTCCTTTCAGGTAGTTGCAGAGAGCAATGAGGTCTCCCCTCAGCCTCTTCTTCTCCAGACTAAACACCCCCAGCTCTCTCAGCCACTCCTCATAAGGCTTGTTCACCAGCCCCCTCACCAGCTACATTACTCTTCTCTGGACATTCAGATGGATGGAGACAGGATGCACGCAAAGAAGTTAGTTGAGGAACACAATAAGTAGAAGGTATAAGGGAGCAGAGATCTCAAAGCCCTAGAGATGACATTTCTTAGGGTAACTAATAATTTTCAACTTGTGTCTCAACCTCATCATTACCTCATTGGCTACAGAGAGACTAGAACAACAGACACCTGAACGACACTTGCATCTGACCACCAAACTGACCCAAGAAAGACTGACGAACCCATCTCCCTTTCCCCAAACCATTAAAGCCCTTTTCTACCCCTGAAGTATCAGAGAAGGAACCCGGCTCCTTCTTAACAGGACCTGCCCTATATTTTAACCCCCCTGACCCTTCTGTGTTGCTATTCCCTGGGAGCTGTGCTCCTGAGCCCTTCCCAGGGCTCCCCTGGCCCCTTCTATCTTCCACCAACCCACAGACTCTACTTCCTACCCTAGGCCAACAAACTTCATTCCAGATTATTATCACCCACAAGGTGCTCATTACAAACTGCAGAGCCCCTAGGACCAATACATCATGCCACACAGAATGAGGAACAACAACTAATCATCCCATAACCAAAAGCTCGAGGCAAAGCACCCAGAAAAAAATACAAAGAAAGATACCAAAAACATCTTGCCCCCTCCAACACCCAATCAAAAATTACTGACAAAAAAGCCCCATAGTTACACCTGTATGTGCTGCTTCGCCTGGACTCTTCCAAAGCTCATACCTCCAACAGACACCTCTGCTTCTTTAGAAGAACAAAAAGAAAAAAAAAACTAAAAAAGCCAAAAACCACCACTTACCCAACTACCTTAATCTGCCTAAAAGCTACAATGAATGGAAACAGCAGCAAAACTCTAATCTCAAGGATAAACCACAACCTAAATGACCTCCAGAGGCAAGGCCTGTGGCTTATATACCCCCTGGGCCTTCCCGCCCACCACCTGTGACTGGGGTGTGGTGAAGCCCTCACAGGTATAAATAGTGCCTGAGGAGGAGCTGTGTTTTATTAACTCTGCCTTGCATTCTCAGCTAGAACAACACTACTACATGTCTGAAAGTATCCTTACAAGAAATAACAGTATGCGTGCTGTCACTGCAACATTGCTAGTTGTGACAGTGATGGAACTAGGTAACAAACATTTTAGAGCTGGACTTTTTGGTTCCTTTCATTTATCGTGCTGCTACAATTCCTGTTCCCAGGTATCCCTATACCCCTACTCTTTAATTTTTCTGTGCTCTTTTCTCTCTTTTTTTTTCCCCCCCTAGTCTTCAGTATCTGTTCTCTGCCTGTACTATTTTTTTCCTTTTCCATCTTTATCCCAATCTGCGTTCCTCATTCTGTTCCCCCACAATTTCACTGGCTTGATCCTTGTAGTTTGTTCTTTTTCTGCACCTGCAAATGCCTTGCTTGTCTTTCTCTTTCTTTCTTTCTCTATCCCTTTGTATTGCTCACTGTTGCTGTTCCAGCTTTTCCATTCACTCTGAATCTTGACACTCCCCTTTACATCTCTTGCTGTTTCTGAATTTTTGTGCTAGTCCCTGCTCTTTTTTATAATCCTCTGTCTGTAGGGCTCCTAGTTCCTCTCAAACAAGTCAGCTCTTTTTTATGTACACACATGGCCTTATGAGAAATGGCTCAGAAAGCTGGGGTTGTTTAACCTGGAGAAGTGGAGGCTGAGGGGAGACCTCATTGCTCTCTACAACTACAAGGTCTACAAAGAAGGTCGGACAAGGGAAATGAAGGGCAAAGAAGCTGGGAGAAGGGCAAAGAAGCTGGGAGAAGGGCAAAGAAGCTGGGAGAAGGGCAAAGAAGCTGGGAGAAGGGCAAAGAAGCTGGGAGAAGGGCAAAGAAGGTGGGAGAAGGGCAAAGAAGGTGGGAGAAGGGCAAAGAAGGTGGGAGAAGGGCAAAGAAGGTGGGAGAAGGTTGGAGAAGTTCAAAGAAGTTCGAAGAATATCGGAGAAGGTCAGAGAAGTTAAGAGTAAGTCAGAGAAGGTCGGATTAGGTCGGAGAAGATCAGAGAATGTCAAAGAAGGTCAGAGAGGGTCGGAGAAGGTCAGAGAGTGTCGGAGAAGTTTGGAGAAGGTCGGAGAAGTTTGGAGAAGGTCAAAGAAGCCAGGAGAAGGTCAAAGAAAGTTGGAGAAGTATAAAGAGGGTCAGAGAAGATCAGAGAAGTTCAGAGAAGGTCAAAGATGGTCAGGGAAGTCAGAGCGTGCCTACAGCGACCTCATTGTGGTTTAGAAAGTCTGTGTTGCCTGTGTCTACAGCGACCTCATTGTGGTTTAGAAAGTCTGTGTTGCCTGTGTCTACAGTGACCTCACTGTCGTTTAGAAAGTCTGTGTCGCCTTTGTCTACAGCGACCTCATTGTCGTTTAGAAAGTCTGTGTTGCATGTGTCTATAGCGACCTCACTGTCATCTGTGTCTATAGTGACCTCATTGATGTTTAGAAAGTCTGTGTCATCTGTGTCTACAGCCACCTCATTGAGCAATTCGGAGAAGGTCAGAGAAGGTCGGAGAGGGTCAGAGAAGGTCGGAGAGGGTCAAAGAAGGTCGGAGAAGGTCGGAAAAGATCAAAGAGGTTCAGAGAAGGTCAAAGAAGTTTGGAGAAAATCAAAGAAGTTCTAAGAAGGTCAGAGAAGGAAGGAGATATTTGGAGAAAGTCAAAGAATATCGGAAAAGGTCAGAGAAGTTTGGAGAAGGTCAAAGAACATCGGAGAAGATCTGAGAAGGTCAAAGAATGTCGGAGAAGGTAAAAGAAGGTCGGAAAATGTCAAAGAAGTTCAGAGAATGTCAAAGAAGTCGGAGAAGGTCAGAGAAGGTCGGAGAAGCCAAAGGAAGTTCAGAGAAGGTAGTAGAATTCAGAGAAGTTCGAAAGAGATCAGATAATTTTGGAGAAGTTCGGAGAAAGTCAAAGAAGGTGGGAGGAGGGCAAAGATTGGTGGAGAAAGGAGGAGAATATCAGAGAAGGGCAAAGACGGGCGGAGAAGGGCAAAGACGGGGGGAGAAGGACGGAGAATATCGGAGAAGTGCAAAGAAGGGCAAAGACGGGTGGAGAAGGGCAAATACGGGCGGAGAAGTGTGGAGAATATACGAGAAGTGCAAAGATGGGCGGACAAGGGCAATAATGGGTGGAGAATGGTAACCATGGGCAGAGAAGGTCAAAAACAGGTGGAGAAGGGTGGAGAATATTGGAGAAGTGCAAAGAAGGGCAAAAACGAGCAGAGAAGGGCAAAGACGAGCAGAGAAGGGCAAAGACGGGCGGAGATGGACGGAGAATATTGGAGAAGTGCAAAGAAGGGCAAAGATGGGAGAAGGACAAAGACGGGCTGAGAAGAGCAAAGATGGTAGGAGAAGGACGGAGAATATCGGAGAAGGGCAAAGAGGGGCGAAGAAGGGCAAAGATAGGCGGAGAAGGGCAGAGAATATCAGAGAAGTGCAAAGATGGGAAAAGACGTACAGAGAAGGGATAAGACGTGCAGAGAAGGGCGGAAAATAATGGAGAAATGCAAAGATGGGCAAAGAGTTTAGGAGAAGGGCAAAGACGGGCGGAGAGGCGTGTACAATATTGGAGAAGTTCAAAGAAAAGCAGAGACGGGCGTAGAAGGGCAGAGACGGGCGTAGAAGGGCAGAGACGGGCGGAGAAGGGCGAAGAATATTGGAGAAGGGCGAAGATGGGCGGAGAAGGGCGAAGACGGGCGGAGAATATCGGAGAAGTGCAAAGAAAGACAACGATGGGCGGAGAAGGCCTAAGACGGGCAGAGAATGGCCAAGAAGTGTGGAGAAGGGCAAAGTTGGGCAGAGAAGTTAAGAAAAGGGCAAAGAAGGGCAAAGACAGGTTGAGAAGGGAGGAGAACATCGGACAAGTGCAAAGAAGGGCAAAGACGGGCGGAGAAGGGCAAAGACGGGCGGATAATATCGGAGAAGTGCAAAGCAGTGCAAAGATGGGAGGAAAAGGGGAAAGGCGGGCTGAGAAGGGCAAAGATGGGAGGAGAAGGACGGAGAATATTTAAGAAGGGCAAAGAGAGGAGGAGAAGGGCAAGGATGGGTGGAGAAGGGCAAAGATGGGAGGAGAAGGATGGAGATTATTGGAAAAGTTCAAAAGAAGCGAAGAGGGGCGGAGAAGGGCAAAGAGGGGCGGAGAAGGGCAAAGAGGGGCGGAGAAGGGCAAAGAGGGGCGGAGAAGGGCAAAGAGGGGCGGAGAAGGGCAAAGATGTGCAAAGAGGGGCGGAGAAGGGCAAAGAGGGGCGGAGAAGGGGAAAGAGGGTCAGATAAGTTAAAAGAAAGTCAGAGAAGATCAGAGAAGGTCAAATAAGTACGGAGTAGGTTGGAGAAGGTCAGAGAAGTTCAAAGAATTTTGGAGAAGGTCGGAGAAGGACAGAGAAGCTCAAAGAAATTGAGAGAATTTCAAAAGTTGGAGAATGTCAGAGAAGTTAGGAGAAGGTTGGAGAAGGTCAAAATAGCGTGGAGAAAGTCGGAGAAAGTAAAAGAAGTTTGGAGAAAGTCGCAGAAGGTTGGAGAAGGTCTAAGAAGGTCTAAGAAGGTTGGAGAAAGCTAAAGATGGTTGGAGAAGATTGGAGAAGGTCAAAGAAAGTCAGAGAAGTTCAGAGAAGTTCAAAGGTTGTCAGAGAAGGTCAAAGAAGGTTGGAGAAGTTCAAAGAATGTCGGAGAAGGTCAGAGAAGTTCAGTGAAGTTCGGAGAATTTCAAAGGTGGTCGGAGAAGGTCAAAGAGAGTTGGAGAAAAATAAAGATGGTTGGAGAAGATTGGAGAAGGTCAAAGAAGGTAAAAGATGATCGGAGAAGGTAAAAGAATTTTGAAGAAGGTCTGAGAATGTCAAAAAAGTGTGGAGAAGGTCAGAGAAAGTAAAAGAAGTTTGGAGAAGGTTGGAGAAGTTAAAAAAAGCATGGAGAAGCTCAGAGAAGGTCGGAGAAGCTCGGAGAAGGTCAAAGAAGCTTGGAGAAAGATAAAGATGGTTGGAGAAGATTGGAGAAGGTCAAAGAAAGTCAGAGAAGTTCAGAGAAGTTCAAAGGTTGTCAGAGAAGTTCGAAGAAGGTCAAAGAAGGTGGGAGAAGTCAAAGAAGGTCGGAGAAGGCTGGAGAAGCTGAAAGAAGGCCGGAGAAGCTGAAAGAAGGCCGGAGAAGCTGAAAGAAGGCCGGAGAAGCTGAAAGAAGGCCGGAGAAGCTGAAAGAAGGCCGGAGAAGCTGAAAGAAGGCCGGAGAAGCTGAAAGAAGGCCGGAGAAGCTGAAAGAAGGCCGGAGAAGCTGAAAGAAGGCCGGAGAAGCTGAAAGAAGGCCGGAGAAGCTGAAAGAAGGCCGGAGAAGGTCAAGGAAGGCCGGAGAAGGTCAAGGAAGGCCGGAGAAGGTCAAGGAAGGCCGGAGAAGGTCAAGGAAGGCCGGAGAAAGTAAAAGAAGTTCAGAGAAGGTCGCAGAAGGACAAAGGATTAGGAGAAGTTTTGAGAAGGTCAAAGATGGTCAGAGAAAGTCAGAGAAGGTCAAAGAAAGTTGGAGAAGTATAAAGATGGTCAGAGAAGATTGGAGAAGTTCGGAAAATGTCAAAGATTGTCGGAGAAATCAGAGAAGGTCAAAGAAGGTCGGAGAAGGTCAGAGAAGGTAGGAAAATTTGGGAGAAGGTCAAAAAATGTCAAAGAAGTTCGGAGAAGGTCGGAAAAGGTGAAAGCAAGTTGGAGAAGGCCAGAGAAATTCCAGGAAGGTCAGAGAAGGTCGAAGAAGGTCAGAGAAGGTCAAAGAAGGGTGGAGAAGGTCAGAATAGGTCAGAGAAGATCAAAGAAGGTCGGAAAAGTTTGGAGAAGGTTGGAGAAGGTCAAAGAAGGTCAGAAAAGGTTGAAGAGTGTCAGAGAAGGTGAAAGAAGGTCAGAGAAGGTCGGAGAAGATCAAATAAGTCTGGAGTAGGTCGGAGAATGTCAAAGAAGGACAAAGAAATTCGGAGAAGGGAAAGCAAGATCGGAAAAGGTCAAAGAAGGTAGGAGAAGGTTGGAGAAGTTTGGAGTGGGTCAAAGAAGGTCAGAGAAGCTCAAAGAAAGTCAGAGAAGTTCAAAAGTGGTCGGAGAAGTTCATAGAAGGGCGGAGAAGTTCAAAGAAATTCAGAGAAAGTCAAAGAAGTTTGGAGAAGGTCGGAGAAGGTTGGAGAAGTTCCAAGAAGTTTAGAGAAGGTTGGAGAATGTCAATGAAGGTCAGAGATAGGCATAGAAGGTGGGAGAAGGGCAAAGAACTTGGGAGAATGTCGGAGAAGGTCAATGAAGGTCAGAGAAGGTCAATGAAGGTCGGAGAAGGTCAGAGAAGTTTGGAGAAGGGAAAAGAAGGTTGGAGAAGTTCAGAGAAGGTCTGAGACAGTCAACGAAGGTCGGAGAAGGTCAGAGAAGTTTGGAGAAGTATAAAGACATTCAGAGAAGGTCGAAGAAGTTCAGAGAAGTTCCAAGAAGTTCCAAGAAGTTCAGAGAAGTTCAAAGAAGGTCAGAGAAGTTCAAAGAAGGTCAGAGAAGTTCAAAGAAGGTCAGAGAAGTTCAAAGAAGGTCAGAGAAGTTCATAGAAAGTCGGAGAAGTTCATAGAAAGTCGGAGAAGTTCATAGAAAGTCGGAGAAGTTCATAGAAAGTCGGAGAAGTTCAAAGAAGTTTGGAGAAGTTCAAAGAAGTTTGGAGAAGTTCAAAGAAGTTTGGAGAAGTTCAAAGAAGTTGGGAGAAAGTCAAAAAAGATCGGAGAAGGTCAAAAAAGATCGGAGAAGGTCAAAGAAGGTCTGACAAGATCAAAGAAGCTCAGAGAAGGTCAAGGAAGGTCGGAGAAGGTCAGAGAAGTTCAAAGAAGGTCGGAGTAGGTCAAAGAAGTTCAGGGAAGGTCAAAGAAGTTCAGAGAAGTTCAGAGAAGTACGCAGAAGGTCAGAGAAGGTCAGAGAATGTCAAAGAAGGTCGGAGAAGGTCAAAGAAGGTCAAAGAAGGTTGGAAAAGTTCAAAGAGGGTCAGATAAGGTAAAAGAAGGTCAGAGAAGGTCAAATAATTCCGGAGTAGGTCGAAGAAAGTCAGAGAATTTCAAAAGTGGTCGGAGAAGTTCGGAAAAGGTCGGAGAAGATCAAGGAAGGTCGGTGAAGTTCGGAGAAGATTATGGAAGGTCAAAGAACTTTAAAGGTGGTCAGAGAAGTTCATAGAAGGTTGGAGAATGTCAAAGAAGTTTGGAGAAGGTCAAAGAAGTTCAGAGAAAGTCAAAGAAGGTTGGAGAGGTCGGAGAATTTCGGAGAAGGTCAAAGAAGGTCTGACAAGATCAAAGAAGATTGGAGAAGGTCAAAGAACATCAGAGAATGTCGGAGAAGTTCAAAGAAGGTTGGAGAATGTCAAAAGAGGTTGGAGAAGGGCGGAGAATTTCGCAGAATTACGGAAAAGGTCGAAGAAGTTCAGAGGTGTTCAAATAATGTCGGAGAATGTGAAAGAAGTTCGAAGAAGAGGTCAGAGGTCAGGGTAAGGGTACAGAGGTCAGGGGTAAGGGTTCAGAGCTCAGAGGTCAGGGTAAGGGTTCAGAGGTCAGAGGTCATGGGTCAGGGGTCGGGGGTCATGGGTAAGGGGTCAGGGGTCATGGGTCAGGGTCAGGGGTCAGAGTCAAGGGTCAGGGGTCGGGGGTCAGGGTCAGGAGTCAGAGGTCAGGGTCAGGGGTCAGAGGTCAGAGGTAAGAGCTCAGGCTCAGAGGTCAGCTATCAGGGGACAGGGTCAGAGGTCAGGGGTCAGGTGTCAGGGTCAGGGGGTCAGGGGTCAGGGGTCAGAGGTCTGGGTCAGGGGTCAGGGTCAGAGTCAAGGGTCAGGGGTCAGAGTTCAGGGGGCCAGGGTCAGGGGCCAGGGTCAGGGTTCAGGGTCAGGGGTCAGGGTCAGGGGTCAGGGTCAGTGTGAGGGGTCAGGTTCAGGGGTAAGGGGTCAGGGTCAACGGTCAGGGGTCAGGGTCAGGGGTCAGGGTGAGGGGTCAGGGTTCAGGGTCAGGGGAAAGGGTCAGGGGTCAGGGTGAGGGGTCATGGGTCAGAGCTCAGGGTCAGATGTCAGAGGTCAGGGGACAGGGTCAAGGGTCAGGAGTCAGGGGTCAGAGGTCAGGGGTCAGTGTGATGTTCAGGGGTCAGGGTCGGGGTCAGGGTGAGGGATCAGAGGTCAGGGTAAGGGTTCAGAGGTCAGAGGTCATGGGTCAGGGGTCATGGGTAAGGGGGCAGGGTCAGAGGTCAGGGGTCATGGGTCAAGGTCAGGGGTCAGAAGTCAGGGTCAGGGGTCAGAGCTCAGGGTCAGAGGTCAAAGGTCAGAGCTCAGGGTCAGAGGTCAGGGGTCAGGGGTCAGGGTCAGGGGTCAGAGCTCAGGGTCAGGAGTCAGTGGTCAGGGGACAGGATCAGAGGTCGGGGTCATGGGTCAGGGTCAGGGGTCAGGGTGATGTTCAGGGGTTAGGGGTCAGGGTCGGGGTCAGGGTGAGGGGTCAGGGGTAGGGGTCATGGGTAAGGGGTCAGTGTCAGGGGTCAGGGGTCAGAGTCAAGCATCAGAGGTCAGGGGGCAGGGGTCTTGGGTCATGGGTCAGAGGTCAGGGGTCAGAAGACAGAAGTCAGGTGTCAGGGGTAAGGGGGTAAGGGGGTCAGGGTCATAGGTCAGGGTCAGGGGTCATGTGTCAGGGGTCAGAGGTCAGGGTCAGGGGTCGAAGCTCAGTGTCAGAGGTCAGGGGTCAGAGGTCAAGTGTCAGGGTTTAGAGGTCCAGGTCAGTGGTCAGAGTTCAGGGATCTTGGGTCAGAGGTCGAGGTCAGGGTTCAGAGGTCAGAGGTCAGGTGTCAGGGGTCAGGAGTCATATTCAAGGGTCAGCGGTCAGGGGTCAGGGGTCAGTGTCAAAAGTCAGTGTCAGGGTCGGGGGTCATGGGTAAGCGGACAGGGTCAGGGGTCAGAGGTCAGGGGTAAGAGCTCACAGTCAGAGGTCAGGGGTCAGGGTCAGAGGTCAGGGTCAAGGGTCAGGGGTCAGGGGTCAGGGGTAAGGGTCAGGGGTCAGGGTGATGTTCAGGGGTTAGGGGTCAGGGTCGGGGTCAGAGTGAGGGGTCAGAGTTCAGGGGTCAGAGGTCAGGGTAAGGGTTCAGAGGTCAGGGGTCAGGGGTCGGGGGTCATGGGTAAGCAGTCAGGGTCAGGGGTAAGGGTCAGGGGTCAGGGGGTCAGGGGTCAGGTGTCAGGTTCAGGAGTCAGGGGTCAGAGGTCATGGTCAGGGGTCAGGGTCAGGGTAAGGGTTCAGAGGTCAGAGGTCAGGGGTCAGGGGTCGGGGGTCATCAGTAAGGGGTCAGTGTCAGGGGTCAGGGTGAGGGGTCAGGGTGAGGGGTCAGGGACCAGAGGTCAGGGTAAGGGTTCAGAGGTCAGAGGTCAGGGGTCAGGGTTCGGGGGTTAGGGTTCAGATTCAAGAGTCAGAGCTCAGGGGTCATGGGGAAGAGGTCAGGGGTCGGGGGTCAGAGTTCATAGGTCAGGGTAATGATTCAGAGGTCAGAGGTCAGGGGTCAGGGGTTGGGGGTCATGAGTAATGTGTCAGGGTCAGGGGTCAGGGGTCAGGGTTCAGAGTGAGGGGTCAGAGGTCAGGGGTCAGGGTTAAGAGGTCAGGGGTCAGGGGTTGGGGTCAGGGGGTCAGGGATCAGAGTCATAGTTCAGAATCAGAGGCCAGATGTCAGGTGTCAGGGGTCGGAGGTCAGGGGTCATGGGTCAGAGGTCAGGGGTCATGTGTTATGGGTCGGGGTAAGGGTTCAGAGGGCAGAGGTCAGGGTAATTGTTCAGAGGTCAGAGGTCAGAGGTCAGGGGTTAGGGTTCGTGGGTCATGAGTAAGGGGTCAGGGTCAGGGGTCGGGGGTCAGGGGTCAGAGGTCAGTGTTTAGAGGTCAGATTTCAGGGATCGGGGTCAGGGTTCAGGGTCATAGGTCAGGGTCAGGGGTCAGAGGTAAGGTGTCAGGGGTCGGAGGTCAGGGGTCAGGGGTCAGGGGTCAGAGGTAAGGGTTCAGGTGTCAGGGCCAGGGGTCAGGGGTCATGGGTCAGGGGTCAGAGGTCAGGGTTCAGGGTCAGGGGTCAGGGGTCAGGGCCAGGTGTCAGATGTCAGGGGTCAAGGGTCACGGGTTAGGGGTCAGGGTTAGAGGTCAGAGGTCAGTGGTCAGGGGTCAGGGGGTAAGGGTCAGGGTCAGGGGTTGGGGGTCATGGGTAAGGGGTCAGGGGTCAGGGTGATGTTCAGGGGTTAGGGGTCAGGGTCGGGGTCAGGGTGAGGCGTCAGGGGTCAGAGGTCAGGGTAAGGGTTCAGAGGTCAGAGGTCAGGGTAAGGGTTCAGTGGTTAGAGGTCAGGGGTCGGGGGTCATGGGTCAGGGGTCAGAGGTCGGGGTTCAGGGTCAGGGGTCAGGGGTCAGGGCCAGGTGTCAGATGTCAGGGGTCAAGGGTCACGGGTTAGGGGTCAGGGTTAGAGGTCAGAGGTCAGTGGTCAGGGGTCAGGGGGTAAGGGTCAGGGTCAGGGGTTGGGGGTCATGGGTAAGGGGTCAGGGTGATGTTCAGGGGTTAGGGGTCAGGGTCGGGGTCAGGGTGAGGCGTCAGGGGTCAGAGGTCAGGTTAAGGGTTCAGAGGTCAGAGGTCAGGGTAAGGGTTCAGTGGTTAGAGGTCAGGGGTCAGGGGTCGGGGGTCATGGGTAAGGGGTCAGGTTCAGGGGTCAGGGGTCAGAGTCAAGGGTCAGAGGTCAGGGGTCGGGGTTAGAGTTCAGGGTTTAGAGGTCAGGGGTCAGGGGGTCAGGGATCAGGGTCATAGGTCAGGGTCAGGGGCCAGCGGTCAGGTGTCAGGGGTCGGAGGTCAGGGGTCGGGGTCAGAGGTCAGGGGTCAGGGGTTAGAGTTCAGGGTTTAGAGGTCAGGGGTCGGGGGTCAGGGATCAGGGTCATAGGTCAGGGTCAGGGGCCAAAGGTCAGGTGTCAGGGGTCAGAGGTCAGGGGTCGGGGTCAGAGGTCAGGGTTTAGATGTAAGAGGTCAGGGGTCAGAGGTCAGAGGTCAGGTGTCGGGGTCATAGGACAGCGTCAGGGGTCAGGGGTTGGGGGTAATTTGTAAGGGGTCAGGGTCAGGGGTCAGAGGTCAGGGGTCATGGGTAAGGGGTCAGGGTTTGGGGTTCATGGCTAAGGGGTCAGGGTCAGGGGTCAGGGGTCAGGGGTCAGGGGTCAGAGTCAAGGGTCAAAGGTCAGGGGTCATGGGTCAGGGGTCAGGGGTCAGTGTCAAGGGTCAAAGGTCAGGGGTCATGTGTCATGGGTCAGGGGTCAGTGTCAAGGGTCAGGTTCAGGGTCAGGAGTCAGTGGTCAGAGGTCAGTGTAAGGGGTCAGAGGTCAGGGGTCAGAGCTCACGTCAGGGGTCAGGGTGATGTTCAGGGGTTAGGGGTCAGGGTCGGGGTCAGGGTGAGGGGTCAGGGGTCAGGGGTCAGAACAAAGGGTCAGAGGTCAGGGGTCAGAGGTCATGGGTCATGGGTCAGGGTCAGAGGTCAGGGTTCAGAGGTCATAGGTCGGGGTCAGGGGTCAGGGTCATAGGTCAGGTTCAGGGGTCAGAGGTCAGGAGCCAGGGGTCAGGGGTCAGGGGTCATGGGTAGTGGGTCAGGGGTCAGATGTCAGGGGTCAGGGCCAGGGGTCAGAGGTCAGGGGTCAGGGCCAGGTGTCAGAGGTAAGGGGTCGGGTCATGGGTTAGGGTCAGGGGTCAGGGTAAGAGGTCAGGGTCAGGGGTCAGAGGTCAGGGTCAGGGGTCAGAGGTCATAGGTCAGAGGTCATGGGTCATAGGTCAGGGTTCAGAGGTCAGGGTCAGAGGTCAGGGTCAGAGGTCAGGGGTCAGGGGTCAGAGGTCAAGTGTCAGGTTTCAGAGGTCAGGGGTCAGAGGTCAGGGATCTTGGGTCAGAGGTCATTGTCAGTTTTCAGAGGTCAGAGGTCAGGTGAGAGGGTTCAGGGGTCAGGGGTCAGGGGCCAGAGGTCAGGTATCAGGGGTCGGAAGTCAGAAGTCAGGGGTCAGGGGTCAGAGGTCAGGGTTCAAATATCAGGGGTCAGGGGTCAGAGTTCAGAGGTCAGTGTCAGGGGTCAGGGGTCAGAGCTCAGGGTCACAGGTCAGGGGTCAGAGGTCAGCAGTCAGAGGTCAAGTGTCAGGGATCATTACTCAGAGGTCGGGGTCAGGGTTCAGAGGTCAGAGGTCAGGGATCAAAGGTCAGAGGTCAGGGTCATAGGTCAGGGAGTAAGGGTCGGAGGTGAGGGGTCAGGGGTCAGTGTCAAGGGTCAGGGTCAGGAGACAGTGGTCAGAGGTCAGGGGTCAGGGGTCGGGGGTCATCAGTAAGGGGTCAGTGTCAGGGGTCAGGGTGAGGGGTCAGGGTGAGGGGTCAGGGACCAGAGGTAAGGGTAAGGGTTCAGAGGTCAGAGGTCAGGGGTCAGGGTTCGGGGGTTAGGGTTCAGATTCAAGAGTCAGAGCTCAGGGGTCATGGGGAAGAGGTCAGGGGTCGGGGGTCAGAGTTCATAGGTCAGGGTAATGATTCAGAGGTCAGAGGTCAGGGGTCAGGGGTTGGGGGTCATGAGTAATGTGTCAGGGTCAGGGGTCAGGGGTCAGGGTTCAGAGTGAGGGGTCAGAGGTCAGGGGTCAGGGTTAAGAGGTCAGGGGTCAGGGGTTGGGGTCAGGGGGTCAGGGATCAGAGTCATAGTTCAGAATCAGAGGCCAGATGTCAGGTGTCAGGGGTCGGAGGTCAGGGGTCAGGGGTCATGGGTCAGAGGTCAGGGGTCATGTGTTATGGGTCGGGGTAAGGGTTCAGAGGGCAGAGGTCAGGGTAATTGTTCAGAGGTCAGAGGTCAGAGGTCAGGGGTTAGGGTTCGTGGGTCATGAGTAAGGGGTCAGGGTCAGGGGTCGGGGGTCAGGGGTCAGAGGTCAGTGTTTAGGGGTCAGAGTTCAGGGATCGGGGTCAGGGTTCAGGGTCATAGGTCAGGGTCAGGGGTCAGAGGTAAGGTGTCAGGGGTCGGAGGTCAGGGGTCAGGGGTCAGGGGTCAGAGGTAAGGGTTCAGGTGTCAGGGCCAGGGGTCAGGGGTCATGGGTCAGGGGTCAGAGGTCGGGGTTCAGGGTCAGGGGTCAGGGGTCAGGGCCAGGTGTCAGATGTCAGGGGTCAAGGGTCACGGGTTAGGGGTCAGGGTTAGAGGTCAGAGGTCAGTGGTCAGGGGTCAGGGGGTAAGGGTCAGGGTCAGGGGTTGGGGGTCATGGGTAAGGGGTCAGGGGTCAGGGTGATGTTCAGGGGTTAGGGGTCAGGGTCGGGGTCAGGGTGAGGCGTCAGGGGTCAGAGGTCAGGGTAAGGGTTCAGAGGTCAGAGGTCAGGGTAATGGTTCAGTGGTTAGAGGTCAGGGGTCAGGGGTCGGGGGTCATGGGTAAGGGGTCAGCTTCAGGGGTCAGGGGTCAGAGTCAAGGGTCAGAGGTCAGGGGTCAGGGGTTAGAGTTCAGGGTTTAGAGGTCAGGGGTCAGGGGGTCAGGGATCAGGGTCATAGGTCAGGGTCAGGGGCCAGAGGTCAGGTGTCAGGGGTCGGAGGTCAGGGGTCGGGGTCAGAGGTCAGGGTTTAGATGTCAGAGGTCAGGGGTCAGAGGTCAGGTGTCGGGGTCATAGGACAGCGTCAGGGGTCAGGGGTTGGGGTAATTGGTAAGGGGTCAGGGTCAGGGGTCAGAGGTCAGGGGTCATGGGTAAGGGGTCAGGGTTTGGGGTTCATGGCTAAGGGGTCAGGGTCAGGGGTCAGAGATCAGGGGTCAGGGGTCAGAGTCAAGGGTCAAAGGTCAGGGGTCATGGGTCAGGGGTCAGTGTCAAGGGTCAAAGGTCAGGGGTCATGGGTAAGGGGTCAGGGGTCAGTGTCAAGGGTCAGGTTCAGGGTCAGGAGTCAGTGGTCAGAGGTCAGTGTAAGGGGTCAGAGGTCAGGGGTCAGAGCTCACGTCAGGGGTCAGGGGACAGGGTCAGAGGTCAGGGGTCAGGGTCAGGGGTCAGTGGTCAGGGTGATGTTCAGGGGTTAGGGGTCAGGGTCGGGGTCAGGGTGAGGGGTCAGGGGTCAGAGGTCAGGGTAAGGATTCAGAGGTCAGAGGTCAGGGGTCAGGGATCGGGGGTCATGTGTAAGCGGTCAGGGTCAGGGGTCAGGGGTCAGAACAAAGGGTCAGAGGTCATGGGTCAGAGGTCATGGGTCATGGGTCAGGGTCAGAGGTCAGGGTTCAGAGGTCATAGGTCTGGGTCAGGGGTCAGGGTCATAGGTCAGGGTCAGGGGTCAGAGGTCAGGAGTCAGGGGTCAGGGGTCATGGGTAGTGGGTCAGGGGTCAGATGTCAGGGGTCAGGGCCAGGGGTCAGATGTCAGGGGTCAGGGCCAGGTGTCAGAGGTAAGGGGTCGGGTCATGGGTTAGGGTCAGGGGTCAGGGTAAGAGGTCAGGGTCAGGGGTCAGGGGTCAGAGGTCAGGGTCAGGGGTCAGAGGTCAGAGGTCATGGGTCATAGGTCAGGGTTCAGAGGTCAGGGTCAGGGTTCAGAGGTCAGGGTTCAGAGGTCAGAATCAGAGGTCAGGGTCAGAGGTCAGGGGTCAGGGGTCAGAGGTCAAGTGTCAGGGTTCAGAGGTCAGGGGTCAGAGGTCAGGGATCTTGGGTCAGAGGTCATTGTCTGTTTTCAGAGGTCAGAGGTCAGGTGACAGGGTTCAGGGGTCAGATTCAAGGGTCAGAGATCAGGGGTCAGGGGTCAGGGGTCGAGTCAGAGGCCAGGGGTAAAAGGTCAAGGCCAGGTGTCAGAGGTCAGGGGTCGAGGGTCAGGGGTCAGGGGTAAGGGTTCAGAGGTCGGGGTCGGGGGTCGGGGGTCATGGGTAAGGGGTCAGGTTCAGGGTTCAGAGGTCAGGGGTCAGGGGCCAGAGGTCAGGTATCAGGGGTCGGAAGTCAGAAGTCAGGGGTCAGGGGTCAGAGGTCAGGGTTCAAATATCAGGGGTCAGGGATCAGAGTTCAGAGGTCAGGGTCAGGGGTCAGAGCTCAGGGTCAGAGGTCAGGGGTCAGAGGTCAGCAGTCAGAGGTCAAGCGTCAGGGATCATTACTCAGAGGTCGGGGTCAGGGTTCAGAGGTCAGAGGTCAGGGATCAAAGGTCAGAGGTCAGGGTCATAGGTCAGGGAGTAAGGGTCAGAGGTCAGGGGTCAGGGGTCAGTGTCAAGGGTCAGGGTCAGGAGACAGTGGTCAGAGGTCAGGGTCAGGGTCAGAGTTCAGGTGTCAGAGCTCACGGTCAGAGGCCAGGGGTCAGTGGTCGGGGGTCATTGGTAAGCGGTCAGGGTCAGGGGTCAGGGGTCAGAGTCAAGGGTCAGAAGTCAGGGGTCAGGGGTCATGGTTCAGGGGTCAGAGTCAAGGGTCAGAGGTCAGGGTTCAGGTGTCATGGGTCAGGGGTCAGTGTCAAGGGTCAGGGTCAGGAGTCAGTGGTCAGAGGTCAGGGTTCAGAGCTCACGGTCAGAGGTCAGGGTAAGGGTTCAGAGGTCAGAGGTCAGGGTTCAGGGGTCGGGGGTCATGTTTAAGGGGTCAGGGTCAGGGGTCAGGGGTCAGGGGTCAGAGTCAAGGGTCAGAGGTCAGAGGTCAGGGTTCAGAGGTCAGAGGTCAGGGGTCAGAGCTCAGTGTCAGGGGTCAGAGCTCAGGGTCAGAGGTCATGGGTCGGGGTCAGAGATCAGGGGTCAGAGGTCATAGGTCAGGAGTCATAGTTCAGGGAGTAAGGGTCAGGCGTCAGAGGTTGGGGGTCATGGGTAAGGGGTAATAGTCAAGGGTCAGAGGTTAGGGGTAGGGGGTCATGGGTCAGGGGTCAGTGTCAAGGGTCAGGGTCAGGAGTCAGTGGTCAGAGGTCAGGGTCAGGGGTCAGAGGTCAGGGTTCAGAGCTCACGGTCAGAGGTCAGGGTAAGGGGTCAGAGGTCAGGGGTCAGGGGTTGGGGGTCATGTGTAAGGGGTAAGGGGTCAGAGTCAAGGGTCAGAGGTCAGGGGTCAGGGTTCAGAGGTCAGGGGTCGGGGTCAGGGGTTCAGGGATCAGAGTCATAGGTCAGAATCGGGGGCCAGAGGTCAGGTGTCAGGGGTCGGAGGTCAGAGGTCAGGGGTCATGGGTCATGGGTCAGGGGTCAGGGGTCAGAGGTTAGGGTTCAGTTGTCAGAGGTCAGAGGTCAGGGTCAGGGGTCAGAGCTCAGGGTCAGAGGTCGGGATCAGGGGTCAGAGTTCAGGGGTCAGAGGTCAAGTGTCAGGGATCATGAATCAGAGGTCGGGGTCAGGGTTCAGAGGTCAGAGGTCAGGTGTCATGGGTCAGTGATCAGGGTCAGAGGTCAGAGGTCAGGGGTGAGAGGTCATAGGTCAGGGGTCATAGGTCAAGGATTAAGGGTCAGGGTCAGGGTTCAGGGGTTGGGGTAATGGGTAAGGGGTCAAGGTCAGGGGTCAGAAGTCAGGGGTCAGGGGTCAGAGGTCAGGTGTCGGGGTCATAGGACAGCGTCAGGGGTCAGGGGTTGGGGGTAATTGGTAAGGGGTCAGGGTCAGGGGTCAGAGGTCAGGGGTCATGGGTAAGGGGTCAGGGTTTGGGGTTCATGGCTAAGGGGTCAGGGTCAGGGGTCAGAGATCAGGGGTCAGGGGTCAGAGTCAAGGGTCAAAGGTCAGGGGTCATGGGTCAGGGGTCAGTGTCAAGGGTCAAAGGTCAGGGGTCATGGGTAAGGGGTCAGGGGTCAGTGTCAAGGGTCAGGTTCAGGGTCAGGAGTCAGTGGTCAGAGGTCAGTGTAAGGGGTCAGAGGTCAGGGGTCAGAGCTCACGTCAGGGGTCAGGGGACAGGGTCAGAGGTCAGGGGTCAGGGGTCAGGGTCAGGGGTCAGTGGTCAGGGTGATGTTCAGGGGTTAGGGGTCAGGGTCGGGGTCAGGGTGAGGGGTCAGGGGTCAGAGGTCAGGGTAAGGATTCAGAGGTCAGATGTCAGGGGTCATGTGTCGGGGTCATGGGTAAGCGTTCAGGGTCAGGGGTCAAGGGTCAGAGTCAAGGGTCAGAGGTCAGGGGTCATAGTTCAGGTGTCATGGGTCAGAAGTCAGGGGTCAGGGGTCAGGGGTCAGAGGTCAGGGGCCAGAGGTCATAGGTCAGGGGTCAAAAGTCAGGGTTCAGAGGTCAGTGGTCAGGGTCAGGGTTAAGAGGTCAGGTGTCAGGGTTAAGAGGTCAGGTGTCAGGGTTCAGAGGTCAGAGGTCAGGGTCAGGGGTCAGGGGTCAGAGGTCAAGTGTCAGGGTTCAGAGGTCAGGGGTCAGAGGTCAGGGGTCAGAGGTCAGGGGTCAGGGATCATGACTCAGAGGTCGGGGTCAGGGTTCAGAGTTCAGAGGACAGGTGTCAGGGGTCAGAGGTCAGGGGTCATAGGTCAGGGTCAGGCGTCAGGGGTTGGGGGCATGGGTAAGGGGTCAGGGTCAGGGGTCAGAGGTCAGGGGTCAGGGGTCAGGGGTTGGGGTCATGGGTAAGGGGTCAGGGTCGGGGTCAGAGGTCAGGGGTCGGGGTCAGAGGTCAAGGGTCAGAGGTCAGGGGTCATAGGTCAGGGTCAGGGGTCAGGGGTTGGGGTCATGGGTAAGGGGTCAGGGTCAGGGGTCAGAGGTCAGGGGTCATGGGTCAGGGGTCAGGGGTTGGGGGTCATGGGTAAGGGGTCAGGGATCAGGGTCAGGGGTCAGAAGTCAGGGGTCAGAGCTCACGTCAGAGGTCAGGGGTCAGGGGACAGGGTCAGGGGTCAGGGGTCAGTGGTTAGGGTGATGTTCAGGGGTTAGGGGTAAGGGTCGGGGTCACGGTGAGGGGTCAGGGTCAGGGGTCAGGGGTCAGAGTCAAGGGTCAGAGGTCAGGGGTCGGGGTCATATGTCAGGTGTCATGGGTCGGAGGTCAGGGGTCAGGGGTCATGGGTCAGGGGTCAGAGGTCAGAGGTCAGGGGTCAGTGCAAGGTGTCAGAGGTCGGGGGTCGGGAGTCATGGGTCAGGGGTTGGATATCAGGGGTCAGGGCTCAGGTGTCATGGGTCGGAGGTCAGTGTTCAGAGGTCAGAGGTCAGGTGTCAGGGGTCAGATTCAAGGGTCAGAGGTCAGTGGTCAGGGGTCATGGGTCATGGGTAAGGGGTCAGAGGTCAGGTGTCAGGGGTCGGAGGTCAGGGGTCAGGAGTCATTGGTCAGATGTCAAGTGTCAGGCGTCAGGGGTCGGTGTTAGAGGTCATAGGTCAGTGGTCATGGGTAATAGGTCAGGGGTAAGAGCTCAGGGTCAGAGGTCAGAGGTCAGGGGTAAGGGTCAGGGTCAGGGGTCAGGGGTTGTGGGTCATAGGTAAGGGGTAAGGGTCAGGGGTCAGGGTGATGTTCAGGGGTTGGGGGTCAGGGTCAGGGTCAGGTGAGGGGTCAGGGGTCAGGCGTCAGAGGTCTAGGGTACGGGTTCAGAGGTCAGAGGTAAGGGTAATGGTTAAGAGGTCAGAGGCAAGGGGTCAGGGTTCGGGGGTCATGGGTAAGGGGTCAGGGTCAGGGGTCAGAGGTCAGAGTCAACGGTAAGAGGTCAGAGGTCAGGGGTCATGGGTCATGGGTCAGGGGTCATAGGTCAGGGGTCAGAGGTCAGGGGTCAGGGGTCAGGGCCAGGGGTAAGAGGTCAGGGGTCGGGGGACATGGGTCAGGGTCAGGGGTCAGTGTTAGAGGTCAGAGGTCAGGGGTCAGAAGTCAGAGGTCGGGGGTCAGAGGTCATATGTCAGGGCTCATTGGTCATAGGTCAGGGGGCAGGGGTCATGGGTCGGGGTCAGAGGTCAGGGTTCAGAGGTCAGGGGTCAGGGATCAGGGTCAGGGGCCAGAGGTCAGCTGTCAGGGGTCGGAGGTCAGAGGTCAGGGGTCAGAGGTCAGGGGTCAGAGGTCAGGGTCAGATTTCGGGGTCAGGGGTCAGAGGTCAGGGGTCAGAGATCAAGTGTCAGGGATCATGAATCAGAGGTCGGGGTCAGGGTTCAGAGGTCAGAGGTCAGGTGTCATGGGTCCGTGGTCAGGGTCAGAGGTCCGAGGTCAGGGGTCAGAGGTCATAGGTCAGGGGTCATAGGTCATGGAGTAAGGGTTAGGGGTCAGAGGTTGGGGGTCATGGGTAAGGGGTCAGAGTCAAGGGTCAGAGGTCAGGTGTCTGGAGTCATGGGTAAGGGGTCAGTGTCAAGGGTCAGGTTCAGGAGTCAGTGGTCAGAGGTCAGGGTCAGGGGTCAGAGTTCAGGGTTCAGAGCTCACGGTCAGAGGTCAGGGTAAGTGTTCAGAGGTCAGAGGTCAGGGGTCAGGGGTCGGGGGTCATGAGTAAGGGGGTCAGGGTCAGGGGTCAGGGGTCAGAGTCAGGGGTCAGAGGTCAGGGGTCAGGGTTCAGAGGTCAGGGGTCAGGGGTTGGGGTCAGGGGTTCAGGGATCAGAGTCATAGGTCAGAATCAGGGGCCAGAGGTCAGGTGTCAGGGGTCAGATGTCAGAGGTCAGGGGTCAGAGGTCAGGGCTCAGATGTCAGAGGTCAGGGGTCAGAGGTCAGAGGTAAGAGGTAAGGGTCAGGGGTCAGAACTCAGGGTTAGAGGTCGGGGTCAGGGGTCAGAGGTCATGTGTCAGGGATCATGAATCAGAGGTCGGGGTCAGAGTTCATAGGTCAGGGGTCATAGGTCAGGGAGTAAGGGTCAGAGTCAGGGGTCAGGGGTTGGGGTCATGGGTAAGGGGTCAGGGTCAGGGGTCAGAGATCAGGGGTTGGGGTCATGGGTAAGGGGTCAGAGTCAAGGGTCAGAGGTCAGGGGTCAGCGGTCATGGGTCAGGGGTCAGTGTCAAGGGTCAGGGTCAGGAGTCAGTGGTCAGAGGTCACGGTCAGAGGTCAGGGTTCAGAGCTCACGGTCAGAGGTCAGGGTAATGATTCAGAGGTCAGAGGTCAGGGGTCAGGGGTTGGGGGTCATGAGTAATGTGTCAGGGTCAGGGGTCAGGGGTCAGGGTTCAGAGTGAGGGGTCAGAGGTCAGGGGTCAGGGTTAAGAGGTCAGGGGTCAGGGGTTGGGGTCAGGGGGTCAGGGATCAGAGTCATAGTTCAGAATCAGAGGCCAGATGTCAGGTGTCAGGGGTCGGAGGTCAGGGGTCAGGGGTCATGGGTCAGAGGTCAGGGGTCATGTGTTATGGGTCGGGGTAAGGGTTCAGAGGGCAGAGGTCAGGGTAATTGTTCAGAGGTCAGAGGTCAGAGGTCAGGGGTTAGGGTTCGTGGGTCATGAGTAAGGGGTCAGGGTCAGGGGTCAGAGGTCAGTGTTTAGAGGTCAGATTTCAGGGATCGGGGTCAGGGTTCAGGGTCATAGGTCAGGGTCAGGGGTCAGAGGTAAGGTGTCAGGGGTCGGAGGTCAGGGGTCAGGGGTCAGGGGTCAGAGGTAAGGGTTCAGGTGTCAGGGCCAGGGGTCAGGGGTCATGGGTCAGGGGTCAGAGGTCGGGGTTCAGGGTCAGGGGTCAGGGGTCAGGGCCAGGTGTCAGATGTCAGGGGTCAAGGGTCACGGGTTAGGGGTCAGGGTTAGAGGTCAGAGGTCAGTGGTCAGGGGTCAGGGGGTAAGGGTCAGGGTCAGGGGTTGGGGGTCATGGGTAAGGGGTCAGGGGTCAGGGTGATGTTCAGGGGTTAGGGGTCAGGGTCGGGGTCAGGGTGAGGCGTCAGGGGTCAGAGGTCAGGGTAAGGGTTCAGAGGTCAGAGGTCAGGGTAATGGTTCAGTGGTTAGAGGTCAGGGGTCAGGGGTCGGGGGTCATGGGTAAGGGGTCAGCTTCAGGGGTCAGGGGTCAGAGTCAAGGGTCAGAGGTCAGGGGTCAGGGGTTAGAGTTCAGGGTTTAGAGGTCAGGGGTCAGGGGGTCAGGGATCAGGGTCATAGGTCAGGGTCAGGGGCCAGAGGTCAGGTGTCAGGGTTTAGATGTCAGGGGTCGGGGTCAGAGGTCAGGGTTTAGGGGTCAGAGGTCAGGGGTCAGAGGTCAGAGGTCAGGTGTCGGGGTCATAGGACAGAGTCAGGGGTCAGGGGTTGGGGTAATTGGTAAGGGGTCAGGGTCAGGGGTCAGAGGTCAGGGGTCATGGGTAAGGGGTCAGGGTTTGGGGTTCATGGCTAAGGGGTCAGGGTCAGGGGTCAGAGATCAGGGGTCGGGGTCAGAGTCAAGGGTCAAAGGTCAGGGGTCATGGGTCAGGGGTCAGTGTCAAGGGTCAAAGGTCAGGGGTCATGGGTCATGGGTCAGGGGTCAGTGTCAAGGGTCAGGTTCAGGGTCAGGAGTCAGTGGTCAGAGGTCAGTGTAAGGGGTCAGAGGTCAGGGGTCAGAGCTCACGTCAGGGGTCAGGGGACAGGGTCAGAAGTCAGGGGTCAGGGTCAGGGGTCAGGGTGATGTTCAGGGGTTAGGGGTCAGGGTCGGGGTCAGGGTGAGGGGTCAGGGGTCAGGGGTCAGAGGTCAGGGTAATGGTTCAGAGGTCAGAGGTCAGGGGTCAGGGGTTGGGGGTCATGAGTAATGTGTCAGGGTCAGGGGTCAGGGGTCAGGGTTCAGAGTGAGGGGTCAGAGGTCAGGGGTCAGGGTTAAGAGGTCAGGGGTCAGGGTGATGTTGAGGGGTTAGGGGTCAGGGTCGGGGTCAGGGTGAGGGGTCAGAGGTCAGGGGTCAGAGGTCAGGGTAATGGTTCAGAGGTCAGAGGTCAGGGGTCAGGGATCGGGGGTCATGTGTAAGCGGTCAGGGTCAGGGGTCAGGGGTCAGAACAAAGGGTCAGAGGTCAGGGTTCAGAGGTCATAGGTCGGGGTCAGGGGTCAGGGTCATAGGTCAGGGTCAGGGGTCAGAGGTCAGGAGTCAGGGGTCAGGGGTCATGGGTAGTGGGTCAGGGGTCAGATGTCAGGGGTCAGGGCCAGGGGTCAGATGTCAGGGGTCAGGGCCAGGTGTCAGAGGTAAGGGGTCGGGTCATGGGTTAGGGTCAGGGGTCAGGGTAAGAGGTCAGGGTCAGGGGTCAGGGGTCAGAGGTCAGGGTCAGGGGTCAGAGGTCATAGGTCAGAGGTCATGGGTCATAGGTCAGGGTTCAGAGGTCAGGGTCAGGGTTAAGAGGTCAGGGTTCAGAGGTCAGAATCAGAGGTCAGGGTCAGAGGTCAGGGGTCAGGGGTCAGAGGTCAAGTGTCAGGGTTCAGAGGTCAGGGGTCAGAGGTCAGGGATCTTGGGTCAGAGGTCATTGTCTGTTTTCAGAGGTCAGAGGTCAGGTGACAGGGTTCAGGGGTCAGATTCAAGGGTCAGAGATCAGGGGTCAGGGGTCAGGGGTCGAGTCAGAGGCCAGGGGTAAAAGGTCAAGGCCAGGTGTCAGAGGTCAGGGGTCGAGGGTCAGGGGTCAGGGGTAAGGGTTCAGAGGTCGGGGTCGGGGGTCGGGGGTCATGGGTAAGGGGTCAGGTTCAGGGTTCAGAGGTCAGGGGTCAGGGGCCAGAGGTCAGGTATCAGGGGTCGGAAGTCAGAAGTCAGGGGTCAGGGGTCAGAGGTCAGGGTTCAAATATCAGGGGTCAGGGATCAGAGTTCAGAGGTCAGGGTCAGGGGTCAGAGCTCAGCAGTCAGAGGTCAAGTGTCAGGGATCATTACTCAGAGGCCGGGGTCAGGGTTCAGAGGTCAGAGGTCAGGGATCAAAGGTCAGAGGTCAGAGTCATAGGTCAGGGAGTAAGGGTCAGAGGTCAGGGGTCAGGGGTCAGTGTCAAGGGTCAGGGTCAGGAGACAGTGGTCAGAGGTCAGGGTCAGGGTCAGAGTTCAGGTGTCAGAGCTCACGGTCAGAGGCCAGGGGTCAGTGGTCGGGGGTCATTGGTAAGCGGTCAGGGTCAGGGGTCAGGGGTCAGAGTCAAGGGTCAGAAGTCAGGGGTCAGGGGTCATGGTTCAGGGGTCAGAGTCAAGGGTCAGAGGTCAGGGTTCAGGTGTCATGGGTCAGGGGTCAGTGTCAAGGGTCAGGGTCAGGAGTCAGTGGTCAGAGGTCAGGGTTCAGAGCTCACGGTCAGAGGTCAGGGTAAGGGTTCAGAGGTCAGAGGTCAGGGTTCAGGGGTCGGGGGTCATGTTTAAGGGGTCAGGGTCAGGGGTCAGGGGTCAGGGGTCAGAGTCAAGGGTCAGAGGTCAGAGGTCAGGGTTCAGAGGTCAGAGGTCAGGGGTCAGAGCTCAGTGTCAGGGGTCAGAGCTCAGGGTCAGAGGTCATGGGTCGGGGTCAGAGATCAGGGGTCAGAGGTCATAGGTCAGGAGTCATAGTTCAGGGAGTAAGGGTCAGGCGTCAGAGGTTGGGGGTCATGGGTAAGGGGTAATAGTCAAGGGTCAGAGGTTAGGGGTAGGGGGTCATGGGTCAGGGGTCAGTGTCAAGGGTCAGGGTCAGGAGTCAGTGGTCAGAGGTCAGGGTCAGGGGTCAGAGGTCAGGGTTCAGAGCTCACGGTCAGAGGTCAGGGTAAGGGGTCAGAGGTCAGGGGTCAGGGGTCGGGGGTCATGTGTAAGGGGTAAGGGGTCAGAGTCAAGGGTCAGAGGTCAGGGGTCAGGGTTCAGAGGTCAGGGGTCGGGGTCAGGGGTTCAGGGATCAGAGTCATAGGTCAGAATCGGGGGCCAGAGGTCAGGTGTCAGGGGTCGGAGGTCAGAGGTCAGGGGTCATGGGTCATGGGTCAGGGGTCAGGGGTCAGAGGTTAGGGTTCAGTTGTCAGAGGTCAGAGGTCAGGGTCAGGGGTCAGAGCTCAGGGTCAGAGGTCGGGATCAGGGGTCAGAGTTCAGGGGTCAGAGGTCAAGTGTCAGGGATCATGAATCAGAGGTCGGGGTCAGGGTTCAGAGGTCAGAGGTCAGGTGTCATGGGTCAGTGATCAGGGTCAGAGGTCAGAGGTCAGGGGTGAGAGGTCATAGGTCAGGGGTCATAGGTCAAGGATTAAGGGTCAGGGTCAGGGTTCAGGGGTTGGGGTAATGGGTAAGGGGTCAAGGTCAGGGGTCAGAAGTCAGGGGTCAGGGGTCAGAGGTCAGGTGTCGGGGTCATAGGACAGCGTCAGGGGTCAGGGGTTGGGGGTAATTGGTAAGGGGTCAGGGTCAGGGGTCAGAGGTCAGGGGTCATGGGTAAGGGGTCAGGGTTTGGGGTTCATGGCTAAGGGGTCAGGGTCAGGGGTCAGAGATCAGGGGTCAGGGGTCAGAGTCAAGGGTCAAAGGTCAGGGGTCATGGGTCAGGGGTCAGTGTCAAGGGTCAAAGGTCAGGGGTCATGGGTAAGGGGTCAGGGGTCAGTGTCAAGGGTCAGGTTCAGGGTCAGGAGTCAGTGGTCAGAGGTCAGTGTAAGGGGTCAGAGGTCAGGGGTCAGAGCTCACGTCAGGGGTCAGGGGACAGGGTCAGAGGTCAGGGTTCAGGGTCAGGGGTCAGTGGTCAGGGTGATGTTCAGGGGTTAGGGGTCAGGGTCGGGGTCAGGGTGAGGGGTCAGGGGTCAGAGGTCAGGGTAAGGATTCAGAGGTCAGATGTCAGGGGTCATGTGTCGGGGTCATGGGTAAGCGTTCAGGGTCAGGGGTCAAGGGTCAGAGTCAAGGGTCAGAGGTCAGGGGTCAGGGGTCATAGTTCAGGTGTCATGGGTCAGAAGTCAGGGGTCAGGGGTCAGGGGTCAGAGGTCAGGGCCAGAGGTCATAGGTCAGGGGTCAAAAGTCAGGGTTCAGAGGTCAGTGGTCAGGGTCAGGGTTAAGAGGTCAGGTGTCAGGGTTAAGAGGTCAGGTGTCAGGGTTCAGAGGTCAGAGGTCAGGGTCAGGGGTCAGGGGTCAGAGGTCAGGGATCATGACTCAGAGGTCGGGGTCAGGGTTCAGAGTTCAGAGGACAGGTGTCAGGGGTCAGAGGTCAGGGGTCATAGGTCAGGGTCAGGGGTCAGGGGTTGGGGGCATGGGTAAGGGGTCAGGGTCAGGGGTCAGAGGTCAGGGGTCAGGGGTCAGGGGTCAGGGGTTGGGGTCATGGGTAAGGGGTCAGGGTCGGGGTCAGAGGTCAGGGGTCGGGGTCAGAGGTCAAGGGTCAGAGGTCAGGGGTCATAGGTCAGGGTCAGGGGTCAGGGGTTGGGGTCATGGGTAAGGGGTCAGGGTCAGGGGTCAGAGGTCAGGGGTCATGGGTCAGGGGTCAGGGGTTGGGGGTCATGGGTAAGGGGTCAGGGATCAGGGTCAGGGGTCAGAAGTCAGGGGTCAGATCTCACGTCAGAGGTCAGGGGTCAGGGGACAGGGTCAGGGGTCAGGGGTCAGTGGTTAGGGTGATGTTCAGGGGTTAGGGGTAAGGGTCGGGGTCACGGTGAGGGGTCAGGGTCAGGGGTCAGGGGTCAGAGTCAAGGGTCAGAGGTCAGGGGTCGGGGTCATATGTCAGGTGTCATGGGTCGGAGGTCAGGGGTCAGGGGTCATGGGTCAGGGGTCAGAGGTCAGAGGTCAGGGGTCAGTGCAAGGTGTCAGAGGTCGGGGGTCGGGAGTCATGGGTCAGGGGTTGGATATCAGGGGTCAGGGCTCAGGTGTCATGGGTCGGAGGTCAGTGTTCAGAGGTCAGAGGTCAGGTGTCAGGGGTCAGATTCAAGGGTCAGAGGTCAGGGGTCAGGGGTCATGGGTAAGGGGTCAGAGGTCAGGTGTCAGGGGTCGGAGGTCAGGGGTCAGGAGTCATTGGTCAGATGTCAAGTGTCAGGCGTCAGGGGTCGGTGTTAGAGGTCATAGGTCAGTGGTCATGGGTAATAGGTCAGGGGTAAGAGCTCAGGGTCAGAGGTCAGAGGTCAGGGGTAAGGGTCAGGGTCAGGGGTCAGGGGTTGTGGGTCATAGGTAAGGGGTAAGGGTCAGGGGTCAGGGTGTTGTTCAGGGGTTGGGGGTCAGGGTCGGGGTCAGGGTCGGGGTCAGGGGTCAGGCGTCAGAGGTCTAGGGTACGGGTTCAGAGGTCAGAGGTAAGGGTAATGGTTAAGAGGTCAGAGGCAAGGGGTCAGGGTTCGGGGGTCATGGGTAAGGGGTCAGGGTCAGGGGTCAGAGGTCAGAGTCAACGGTAAGAGGTCAGAGGTCAGGGGTCATGGGTCATGGGTCAGGGGTCATAGGTCAGGGGTCAGGGGTCAGGGGTCAGGGCCAGGGGTAAGAGGTCAGGGGTCGGGGGACATGGGTCAGGGTCAGGGGTCAGTGTTAGAGGTCAGAGGTCAGGGGTCAGAAGTCAGAGGTCGGGGGTCAGAGGTCATATGTCAGGGCTCATTGGTCATAGGTCAGGGGGCAGGGGTCATGGGTCGGGGTCAGAGGTCAGGGTTCAGAGGTCAGGGGTCAGGGATCAGGGTCAGGGGCCAGAGGTCAGCTGTCAGGGGTCGGAGGTCAGAGGTCAGGGGTCAGAGGTCAGGGGTCAGAGGTCAGGGTCAGATTTCGGGGTCAGGGGTCAGAGGTCAGGGGTCAGAGATCAAGTGTCAGGGATCATGAATCAGAGGTCGGGGTCAGGGTTCAGAGGTCAGAGGTCAGGTGTCATGGGTCCGTGGTCAGGGTCAGAGGTCCGAGGTCAGGGGTCAGAGGTCATAGGTCAGGGGTCATAGGTCATGGAGTAAGGGTTAGGGGTCAGAGGTTGGGGGTCATGGGTAAGGGGTCAGAGTCAAGGGTCAGAGGTCAGGTGTCTGGAGTCATGGGTAAGGGGTCAGTGTCAAGGGTCAGGTTCAGGAGTCAGTGGTCAGAGGTCAGGGTCAGGGGTCAGAGTTCAGGGTTCAGAGCTCACGGTCAGAGGTCAGGGTAAGTGTTCAGAGGTCAGGGGTCAGGGGTCAGGGGTCGGGGGTCATGAGTAAGGGGGTCAGGGTCAGGGGTCAGGGGTCAGAGTCAGGGGTCAGAGGTCAGGGGTCAGGGTTCAGAGGTCAGAGGTCAGGGGTCAGGGCTCAGATGTCAGAGGTCAGGGGTCAGAGGTCAGAGGTAAGAGGTAAGGGTCAGGGGTCAGAACTCAGGGTTAGAGGTCGGGGTCAGGGGTCAGAGGTCATGTGTCAGGGATCATGAATCAGAGGTCGGGGTCAGAGTTCATAGGTCAGGGGTCATAGGTCAGGGAGTAAGGGTCAGAGTCAGGGGTCAGGGGTTGGGGTCATGGGTAAGGGGTCAGGGTCAGGGGTCAGAGATCAGGGGTTGGGGGTCATGGGTAAGGGGTCAGAGTCAAGGGTCAGAGGTCAGGGGTCAGCGGTCATGGGTCAGGGGTCAGTGTCAAGGGTCAGGGTCAGGAGTCAGTGGTCAGAGGTCACGGTCAGAGGTCAGGGTTCAGAGCTCACGGTCAGAGGTCAGGGTAATGATTCAGAGGTCAGAGGTCAGGGGTCAGGGGTTGGGGGTCATGAGTAATAGGTCAGGGTCAGGGGTCAGGGGTCAGGGTTCAGAGTGAGGGGTCAGAGGTCAGGGGTCAGGGTTAAGAGGTCAGGGGTCAGGGGTTGGGGTCAGGGGGTCAGGGATCAGAGTCATAGTTCAGAATCAGAGGCCAGATGTCAGGTGTCAGGGGTCGGAGGTCAGGGGTCAGGGGTCATGGGTCAGAGGTCAGGGGTCATGTGTTATGGGTCGGGGTAAGGGTTCAGAGGGCAGAGGTCAGGGTAATTGTTCAGAGGTCAGAGGTCAGAGGTCAGGGGTTAGGGTTCGTGGGTCATGAGTAAGGGGTCAGGGTCAGGGGTCAGAGGTCAGTGTTTAGAGGTCAGATTTCAGGGATCGGGGTCAGGGTTCAGGGTCATAGGTCAGGGTCAGGGGTCAGAGGTAAGGTGTCAGGGGTCGGAGGTCAGGGGTCAGGGGTCAGGGGTCAGAGGTAAGGGTTCAGGTGTCAGGGCCAGGGGTCAGGGGTCATGGGTCAGGGGTCAGAGGTCGGGGTTCAGGGTCAGGGGTCAGGGGTCAGGGCCAGGTGTCAGATGTCAGGGGTCAAGGGTCACGGGTTAGGGGTCAGGGTTAGAGGTCAGAGGTCAGTGGTCAGGGGTCAGGGGGTAAGGGTCAGGGTCAGGGGTTGGGGGTCATGGGTAAGGGGTCAGGGGTCAGGGTGATGTTCAGGGGTTAGGGGTCAGGGTCAGGGTCAGGGTGAGGCGTCAGGGGTCAGAGGTCAGGGTAAGGGTTCAGAGGTCAGAGGTCAGGGTAATGGTTCAGTGGTTAGAGGTCAGGGGTCAGGGGTCGGGGGTCATGGGTAAGGGGTCAGCTTCAGGGGTCAGGGGTCAGAGTCAAGGGTCAGAGGTCAGGGGTCAGGGGTTAGAGTTCAGGGTTTAGAGGTCAGGGGTCAGGGGGTCAGGGATCAGGGTCATAGGTCAGGGTCAGGGGCCAGAGGTCAGGTGTCAGGGTTTAGATGTCAGGGGTCGGGGTCAGAGGTCAGGGTTTAGGGGTCAGAGGTCAGGGGTCAGAGGTCAGAGGTCAGGTGTCGGGGTCATAGGACAGAGTCAGGGGTCAGGGGTTGGGGTAATTGGTAAGGGGTCAGGGTCAGGGGTCAGAGGTCAGGGGTCATGGGTAAGGGGTCAGGGTTTGGGGTTCATGGCTAAGGGGTCAGGGTCAGGGGTCAGAGATCAGGGGTCAGGGGTCAGAGTCAAGGGTCAAAGGTCAGGGGTCATGGGTCAGGGGTCAGTGTCAAGGGTCAAAGGTCAGGGGTCATGGGTAAGGGGTCAGGGGTCAGTGTCAAGGGTCAGGTTCAGGGTCAGGAGTCAGTGGTCAGAGGTCAGTGTAAGGGGTCAGAGGTCAGGGGTCAGAGCTCACGTCAGGGGTCAGGGGACAGGGTCCTAGGTCAGGGGTCAGGGTCGGGGTCAGGTGTCAGTGGTCAGGGTGATGTTCAGGGGTTAGGGGTCAGGGTCGGGGTCAGGGTGAGGGGTCAGGGGTCAGAGGTCAGGGTAAGGATTCAGAGGTCAGATGTCAGGGGTCATGTGTCGGGGTCATGGGTAAGCGTTCAGGGTCAGGGGTCAAGGGTCAGAGTCAAGGGTCAGAGGTCAGGGGTCAGGGGTCATAGTTCAGGTGTCATGGGTCAGAAGTCAGGGGTCAGGGGTCAGGGGTCAGAGGTCAGGGGCCAGAGGTCATAGGTCAGGGGTCAAAAGTCAGGGTTCAGAGGTCAGTGGTCAGGGTCAGGGTTAAGAGGTCAGGTGTCAGGGTTAAGAGGTCAGGTGTCAGGGTTCAGAGGTCAGAGGTCAGGGTCAGGGGTCAGGGGTCAGAGGTCAAGTGTCAGGGTTCAGAGGTCAGGGGTCAGAGGTCAGGGGTCAGAGGTCAGGGGTCAGGGATCATGACTCAGAGGTCGGGGTCAGGGTTCAGAGTTCAGAGGACAGGTGTCAGGGGTCAGAGGTCAGGGGTCATAGGTCAGGGTCAGGGGTCAGGGGTTGGGGGCATGGGTAAGGGGTCAGGGTCAGGGGTCAGTGGTCAGGGGTCAGGGGTCAGGGGTTGGGGGTCATGGGTAAGGGGTCAGGGTCGGGGTCAGAGGTCAGGGGTCGGGGTCAGAGGTCAAGGGTCAGAGGTCAGGGGTCATAGGTCAGGGTCAGGGGTCAGGGGTTGGGGTCATGGGTAAGGGGTCAGGGTCAGGGGTCAGAGGTCAGGGGTCATGGGTCAGGGGTCAGGGGTTGGGGGTCATGGGTAAGGGGTCAGGGATCAGGGTCAGGGGTCAGAAGTCAGGGGTCAGAGCTCACGTCAGAGGTCAGGGGTCAGGGGACAGGGTCAGGGGTCAGGGGTCAGTGGTTAGGGTGATGTTCAGGGGTTAGGGGTAAGGGTCGGGGTCACGGTGAGGGGTCAGGGTCAGGGGTCAGGGGTCAGAGTCAAGGGTCAGAGGTCAGGGGTCGGGGTCATATGTCAGGTGTCATGGGTCGGAGGTCAGGGGTCAGGGGTCATGGGTCAGGGGTCAGAGGTCAGAGGTCAGGGGTCAGTGCAAGGTGTCAGAGGTCGGGGGTCGGGAGTCATGGGTCAGGGGTTGGATATCAGGGGTCAGGGCTCAGGTGTCATGGGTCGGAGGTCAGTGTTCAGAGGTCAGAGGTCAGGTGTCAGGGGTCAGATTCAAGGGTCAGAGGTCAGGGGTCAGGGGTCATGGGTAAGGGGTCAGAGGTCAGGTGTCAGGGGTCGGAGGTCAGGGGTCAGGAGTCATTGGTCAGATGTCAAGTGTCAGGCGTCAGGGGTCGGTGTTAGAGGTCATAGGTCAGTGGTCATGGGTAATAGGTCAGGGGTAAGAGCTCAGGGTCAGAGGTCAGAGGTCAGGGGTAAGGGTCAGGGTCAGGGGTCAGGGGTTGTGGGTCATAGGTAAGGGGTAAGGGTCAGGGGTCAGGGTGATGTTCAGGGGTTGGGGGTCAGGGTCGGGGTCAGGTGAGGGGTCAGGGGTCAGGCGTCAGAGGTCTAGGGTACGGGTTCAGAGGTCAGAGGTAAGGGTAATGGTTAAGAGGTCAGAGGCAAGGGGTCAGGGTTCGGGGGTCATGGGTAAGGGGTCAGGGTCAGGGGTCAGAGGTCAGAGTCAACGGTAAGAGGTCAGAGGTCAGGGGTCATGGGTCATGGGTCAGGGGTCATAGGTCAGGGGTCAGAGGTCAGGGGTCAGGGGTCAGGGCCAGGGGTAAGAGGTCAGGGGTCGGGGGACATGGGTCAGGGTCAGGGGTCAGTGTTAGAGGTCAGAGGTCAGGGGTCAGAAGTCAGAGGTCGGGGGTCAGAGGTCATATGTCAGGGCTCATTGGTCATAGGTCAGGGGGCAGGGGTCATGGGTCGGGGTAAGAGGTCAGGGTTCAGAGGTCAGGGGTCAGGGATCAGGGTCAGGGGCCAGAGGTCAGCTGTCAGGGGTCGGAGGTCAGAGGTCAGGGGTCAGAGGTCAGGGGTCAGAGGTCAGGGTCAGATTTCGGGGTCAGGGGTCAGAGGTCAGGGGTCAGAGATCAAGTGTCAGGGATCATGAATCAGAGGTCGGGGTCAGGGTTCAGAGGTCAGAGGTCAGGTGTCATGGGTCCGTGGTCAGGGTCAGAGGTCCGAGGTCAGGGGTCAGAGGTCATAGGTCAGGGGTCATAGGTCATGGAGTAAGGGTTAGGGGTCAGAGGTTGGGGGTCATGGGTAAGGGGTCAGAGTCAAGGGTCAGAGGTCAGGTGTCTGGAGTCATGGGTAAGGGGTCAGTGTCAAGGGTCAGGTTCAGGAGTCAGTGGTCAGAGGTCAGGGTCAGGGGTCAGAGTTCAGGGTTCAGAGCTCACGGTCAGAGGTCAGGGTAAGTGTTCAGAGGTCAGGGGTCAGGGGTCAGGGGTCGGGGGTCATGAGTAAGGGGGTCAGGGTCAGGGGTCAGGGGTCAGAGTCAGGGGTCAGAGGTCAGGGGTCAGGGTTCAGAGGTCAGAGGTCAGGGGTCAGGGCTCAGATGTCAGAGGTCAGGGGTCAGAGGTCAGAGGTAAGAGGTAAGGGTCAGGGGTCAGAACTCAGGGTTAGAGGTCGGGGTCAGGGGTCAGAGGTCATGTGTCAGGGATCATGAATCAGAGGTCGGGGTCAGAGTTCATAGGTCAGGGGTCATAGGTCAGGGAGTAAGGGTCAGAGTCAGGGGTCAGGGGTTGGGGTCATGGGTAAGGGGTCAGGGTCAGGGGTCAGAGATCAGGGGTTGGGGGTCATGGGTAAGGGGTCAGAGTCAAGGGTCAGAGGTCAGGGGTCAGCGGTCATGGGTCAGGGGTCAGTGTCAAGGGTCAGGGTCAGGAGTCAGTGGTCAGAGGTCACGGTCAGAGGTCAGGGTTCAGAGCTCACGGTCAGAGGTCAGGGTAATGATTCAGAGGTCAGAGGTCAGGGGTCAGGGGTTGGGGGTCATGAGTAATAGGTCAGGGTCAGGGGTCAGGGGTCAGGGTTCAGAGTGAGGGGTCAGAGGTCAGGGGTCAGGGTTAAGAGGTCAGGGGTCAGGGGTTGGGGTCAGGGGGTCAGGGATCAGAGTCATAGTTCAGAATCAGAGGCCAGATGTCAGGTGTCAGGGGTCGGAGGTCAGGGGTCAGGGGTCATGGGTCAGAGGTCAGGGGTCATGTGTTATGGGTCGGGGTAAGGGTTCAGAGGGCAGAGGTCAGGGTAATTGTTCAGAGGTCAGAGGTCAGAGGTCAGGGGTTAGGGTTCGTGGGTCATGAGTAAGGGGTCAGGGTCAGGGGTCAGAGGTCAGTGTTTAGAGGTCAGATTTCAGGGATCGGGGTCAGGGTTCAGGGTCATAGGTCAGGGTCAGGGGTCAGAGGTAAGGTGTCAGGGGTCGGAGGTCAGGGGTCAGGGGTCAGGGGTCAGAGGTAAGGGTTCAGGTGTCAGGGCCAGGGGTCAGGGGTCATGGGTCAGGGGTCAGAGGTCGGGGTTCAGGGTCAGGGGTCAGGGGTCAGGGCCAGGTGTCAGATGTCAGGGGTCAAGGGTCACGGGTTAGGGGTCAGGGTTAGAGGTCAGAGGTCAGTGGTCAGGGGTCAGGGGGTAAGGGTCAGGGTCAGGGGTTGGGGGTCATGGGTAAGGGGTCAGGGGTCAGGGTGATGTTCAGGGGTTAGGGGTCAGGGTCGGGGTCAGGGTGAGGCGTCAGGGGTCAGAGGTCAGGGTAAGGGTTCAGAGGTCAGAGGTCAGGGTAATGGTTCAGTGGTTAGAGGTCAGGGGTCAGGGGTCGGGGGTCATGGGTAAGGGGTCAGCTTCAGGGGTCAGGGGTCAGAGTCAAGGGTCAGAGGTCAGGGGTCAGGGGTTAGAGTTCAGGGTTTAGAGGTCAGGGGTCAGGGGGTCAGGGATCAGGGTCATAGGTCAGGGTCAGGGGCCAGAGGTCAGGTGTCAGGGGTCGGAGGTCAGGGGTCGGGGTCAGAGGTCAGGGTTTAGATGTCAGAGGTCAGGGGTCAGAGGTCAGGTGTCGGGGTCATAGGACAGCGTCAGGGGTCAGGGGTTGGGGTAATTGGTAAGGGGTCAGGGTCAGGGGTCAGAGGTCAGGGGTCATGGGTAAGGGGTCAGGGTTTGGGGTTCATGGCTAAGGGGTCAGGGTCAGGGGTCAGAGATCAGGGGTCAGGGGTCAGAGTCAAGGGTCAAAGGTCAGGGGTCATGGGTCAGGGGTCAGTGTCAAGGGTCAAAGGTCAGGGGTCATGGGTAAGGGGTCAGGGGTCAGTGTCAAGGGTCAGGTTCAGGGTCAGGAGTCAGTGGTCAGAGGTCAGTGTAAGGGGTCAGAGGTCAGGGGTCAGAGCTCACGTCAGGGGTCAGGGGACAGGGTCAGAGGTCAGGGGTCAGGGTCAGGGGTCAGTGGTCAGGGTGATGTTCAGGGGTTAGGGGTCAGGGTCGGGGTCAGGGTGAGGGGTCAGGGGTCAGAGGTCAGGGTAAGGATTCAGAGGTCAGAGGTCAGGGGTCAGGGATCAGAACAAAGGGTCAGAGGTCAGGGGTCAGAGGTCATGGGTCATGGGTCAGGGTCAGAGGTCAGGGTTCAGAGGTCATAGGTCTGGGTCAGGGGTCAGGGTCATAGGTCAGGGTCAGGGGTCAGAGGTCAGGAGTCAGGGGTCAGGGGTCATGGGTAGTGGGTCAGGGGTCAGATGTCAGGGGTCAGGGCCAGGGGTCAGATGTCAGGGGTCAGGGCCAGGTGTCAGAGGTAAGGGGTCGGGTCATGGGTTAGGGTCAGGGGTCAGGGTAAGAGGTCAGGGTCAGGGGTCAGGGGTCAGAGGTCAGGGTCAGGGGTCAGAGGTCAGAGGTCATGGGTCATAGGTCAGGGTTCAGAGGTCAGGGTCAGGGTTCAGAGGTCAGGGTTCAGAGGTCAGAATCAGAGGTCAGGGTCAGAGGTCAGGGGTCAGGGGTCAGAGGTCAAGTGTCAGGGTTCAGAGGTCAGGGGTCAGAGGTCAGGGATCTTGGGTCAGAGGTCATTGTCTGTTTTCAGAGGTCAGAGGTCAGGTGACAGGGTTCAGGGGTCAGATTCAAGGGTCAGAGATCAGGGGTCAGGGGTCAGGGGTCGAGTCAGAGGCCAGGGGTAAAAGGTCAAGGCCAGGTGTCAGAGGTCAGGGGTCGAGGGTCAGGGGTCAGGGGTAAGGGTTCAGAGGTCGGGGTCGGGGGTCATGGGTAAGGGGTCAGGTTCAGGGTTCAGAGGTCAGGGGTCAGGGGCCAGAGGTCAGGTATCAGGGGTCGGAAGTCAGAAGTCAGGGGTCAGGGGTCAGAGGTCAGGGTTCAAATATCAGGGGTCAGGGATCAGAGTTCAGAGGTCAGGGTCAGGGGTCAGAGCTCAGGGTCAGAGGTCAGGGGTCAGAGGTCAGCAGTCAGAGGTCAAGCGTCAGGGATCATTACTCAGAGGTCGGGGTCAGGGTTCAGAGGTCAGAGGTCAGGGATCAAAGGTCAGAGGTCAGGGTCATAGGTCAGGGAGTAAGGGTCAGAGGTCAGGGGTCAGGGGTCAGTGTCAAGGGTCAGGGTCAGGAGACAGTGGTCAGAGGTCAGGGTCAGGGTCAGAGTTCAGGTGTCAGAGCTCACGGTCAGAGGCCAGGGGTCAGTGGTCGGGGGTCATTGGTAAGCGGTCAGGGTCAGGGGTCAGGGGTCAGAGTCAAGGGTCAGAAGTCAGGGGTCAGGGGTCATGGTTCAGGGGTCAGAGTCAAGGGTCAGAGGTCAGGGTTCAGGTGTCATGGGTCAGGGGTCAGTGTCAAGGGTCAGGGTCAGGAGTCAGTGGTCAGAGGTCAGGGTTCAGAGCTCACGGTCAGAGGTCAGGGTAAGGGTTCAGAGGTCAGAGGTCAGGGTTCAGGGGTCGGGGGTCATGTTTAAGGGGTCAGGGTCAGGGGTCAGGGGTCAGGGGTCAGAGTCAAGGGTCAGAGGTCAGAGGTCAGGGTTCAGAGGTCAGAGGTCAGGGGTCAGAGCTCAGTGTCAGGGGTCAGAGCTCAGGGTCAGAGGTCATGGGTCGGGGTCAGAGATCAGGGGTCAGAGGTCATAGGTCAGGAGTCATAGTTCAGGGAGTAAGGGTCAGGCGTCAGAGGTTGGGGGTCATGGGTAAGGGGTAATAGTCAAGGGTCAGAGGTTAGGGGTAGGGGGTCATGGGTCAGGGGTCAGTGTCAAGGGTCAGGGTCAGGAGTCAGTGGTCAGAGGTCAGGGTCAGGGGTCAGAGGTCAGGGTTCAGAGCTCACGGTCAGAGGTCAGGGTAAGGGGTCAGAGGTCAGGGGTCAGGGGTTGGGGGTCATGTGTAAGGGGTAAGGGGTCAGAGTCAAGGGTCAGAGGTCAGGGGTCAGGGTTCAGAGGTCAGGGGTCGGGGTCAGGGGTTCAGGGATCAGAGTCATAGGTCAGAATCGGGGGCCAGAGGTCAGGTGTCAGGGGTCGGAGGTCAGAGGTCAGGGGTCATGGGTCATGGGTCAGGGGTCAGGGGTCAGAGGTTAGGGTTCAGTTGTCAGAGGTCAGAGCTCAGGGTCAGGGGTCAGAGCTCAGGGTCAGAGGTCGGGATCAGGGGTCAGAGTTCAGGGGTCAGAGGTCAAGTGTCAGGGATCATGAATCAGAGGTCGGGGTCAGGGTTCAGAGGTCAGAGGTCAGGTGTCATGGGTCAGTGATCAGGGTCAGAGGTCAGAGGTCAGGGGTGAGAGGTCATAGGTCAGGGGTCATAGGTCAAGGATTAAGGGTCAGGGTCAGGGTTCAGGGGTTGGGGTAATGGGTAAGGGGTCAAGGTCAGGGGTCAGAAGTCAGGGGTCAGGGGTCAGAGGTCAGGTGTCGGGGTCATAGGACAGCGTCAGGGGTCAGGGGTTGGGGGTAATTGGTAAGGGGTCAGGGTCAGGGGTCAGAGGTCAGGGGTCATGGGTAAGGGGTCAGGGTTTGGGGTTCATGGCTAAGGGGTCAGGGTCAGGGGTCAGAGATCAGGGGTCAGGGGTCAGAGTCAAGGGTCAAAGGTCAGGGGTCATGGGTCAGGGGTCAGTGTCAAGGGTCAAAGGTCAGGGGTCATGGGTAAGGGGTCAGGGGTCAGTGTCAAGGGTCAGGTTCAAGGTCAGGAGTCAGTGGTCAGAGGTCAGTGTAAGGGGTCAGAGGTCAGGGGTCAGAGCTCACGTCAGGGGTCAGGGGACAGGGTCCTAGGTCAGGGGTCAGGGTCGGGGTCAGGTGTCAGTGGTCAGGGTGATGTTCAGGGGTTAGGGGTCAGGGTCGGGGTCAGGGTGAGGGGTCAGGGGTCAGAGGTCAGGGTAAGGATTCAGAGGTCAGATGTCAGGGGTCATGTGTCGGGGTCATGGGTAAGCGTTCAGGGTCAGGGGTCAAGGGTCAGAGTCAAGGGTCAGAGGTCAGGGGTCAGGGGTCATAGTTCAGGTGTCATGGGTCAGAAGTCAGGGGTCAGGGGTCAGGGGTCAGAGGTCAGGGGCCAGAGGTCATAGGTCAGGGGTCAAAAGTCAGGGTTCAGAGGTCAGTGGTCAGGGTCAGGGTTAAGAGGTCAGGTGTCAGGGTTAAGAGGTCAGGTGTCAGGGTTCAGAGGTCAGAGGTCAGGGTCAGGGGTCAGGGGTCAGAGGTCAAGTGTCAGGGTTCAGAGGTCAGGGGTCAGAGGTCAGGGGTCAGAGGTCAGGGGTCAGGGATCATGACTCAGAGGTCGGGGTCAGGGTTCAGAGTTCAGAGGACAGGTGTCAGGGGTCAGAGGTCAGGGGTCATAGGTCAGGGTCAGGGGTCAGGGGTTGGGGGCATGGGTAAGGGGTCAGGGTCAGGGGTCAGAGGTCAGGGGTCAGGGGTCAGGGGTCAGGGGTTGGGGTCATGGGTAAGGGGTCAGGGTCGGGGTCAGAGGTCAGGGGTCGGGGTCAGAGGTCAAGGGTCAGAGGTCAGGGGTCATAGGTCAGGGTCAGGGGTCAGGGGTTGGGGTCATGGGTAAGGGGTCAGGGTCAGGGGTCAGAGGTCAGGGGTCATGGGTCAGGGGTCAGGGGTTGGGGGTCATGGGTAAGGGGTCAGGGATCAGGGTCAGGGGTCAGAAGTCAGGGGTCAGAGCTCACGTCAGAGGTCAGGGGTCAGGGGACAGGGTCAGGGGTCAGGGGTCAGTGGTTAGGGTGATGTTCAGGGGTTAGGGGTAAGGGTCGGGGTCACGGTGAGGGGTCAGGGTCAGGGGTCAGGGGTCAGAGTCAAGGGTCAGAGGTCAGGGGTCGGGGTCATATGTCAGGTGTCATGGGTCGGAGGTCAGGGGTCAGGGGTCATGGGTCAGGGGTCAGAGGTCAGAGGTCAGGGGTCAGTGCAAGGTGTCAGAGGTCGGGGGTCGGGAGTCATGGGTCAGGGGTTGGATATCAGGGGTCAGGGCTCAGGTGTCATGGGTCGGAGGTCAGTGTTCAGAGGTCAGAGGTCAGGTGTCAGGGGTCAGATTCAAGGGTCAGAGGTCAGTGGTCAGGGGTCATGGGTAAGGGGTCAGAGGTCAGGTGTCAGGGGTCGGAGGTCAGGGGTCAGGAGTCATTGGTCAGATGTCAAGTGTCAGGCGTCAGGGGTCGGTGTTAGAGGTCATAGGTCAGTGGTCATGGGTAATAGGTCAGGGGTAAGAGCTCAGGGTCAGAGGTCAGAGGTCAGGGGTAAGGGTCAGGGTCAGGGGTCAGGGGTTGTGGGTCATAGGTAAGGGGTAAGGGTCAGGGGTCAGGGTGTTGTTCAGGGGTTGGGGGTCAGGGTCGGGGTCAGGTGAGGGGTCAGGGGTCAGGCGTCAGAGGTCTAGGGTACGGGTTCAGAGGTCAGAGGTAAGGGTAATGGTTAAGAGGTCAGAGGCAAGGGGTCAGGGTTCGGGGGTCATGGGTAAGGGGTCAGGGTCAGGGGTCAGAGGTCAGAGTCAACGGTAAGAGGTCAGAGGTCAGGGGTCATGGGTCATGGGTCAGGGGTCATAGGTCAGGGGTCAGAGGTCAGGGGTCAGGGGTCAGGGCCAGGGGTAAGAGGTCAGGGGTCGGGGGACATGGGTCAGGGTCAGGGGTCAGTGTTAGAGGTCAGAGGTCAGGGGTCAGAAGTCAGAGGTCGGGGGTCAGAGGTCATATGTCAGGGCTCATTGGTCATAGGTCAGGGGGCAGGGGTCATGGGTCGGGGTCAGAGGTCAGGGTTCAGAGGTCAGGGGTCAGGGATCAGGGTCAGGGGCCAGAGGTCAGCTGTCAGGGGTCGGAGGTCAGAGGTCAGGGGTCAGAGGTCAGGGGTCAGAGGTCAGGGTCAGATTTCGGGGTCAGGGGTCAGAGGTCAGGGGTCAGAGATCAAGTGTCAGGGATCATGAATCAGAGGTCGGGGTCAGGGTTCAGAGGTCAGAGGTCAGGTGTCATGGGTCCGTGGTCAGGGTCAGAGGTCCGAGGTCAGGGGTCAGAGGTCATAGGTCAGGGGTCATAGGTCATGGAGTAAGGGTTAGGGGTCAGAGGTTGGGGGTCATGGGTAAGGGGTCAGAGTCAAGGGTCAGAGGTCAGGTGTCTGGAGTCATGGGTAAGGGGTCAGTGTCAAGGGTCAGGTTCAGGAGTCAGTGGTCAGAGGTCAGGGTCAGGGGTCAGAGTTCAGGGTTCAGAGCTCACGGTCAGAGGTCAGGGTAAGTGTTCAGAGGTCAGGGGTCAGGGGTCAGGGGTCGGGGGTCATGAGTAAGGGGGTCAGGGTCAGGGGTCAGGGGTCAGAGTCAGGGGTCAGAGGTCAGGGGTCAGGGTTCAGAGGTCAGAGGTCAGGGGTCAGGGCTCAGATGTCAGAGGTCAGGGGTCAGAGGTCAGAGGTAAGAGGTAAGGGTCAGGGGTCAGAACTCAGGGTTAGAGGTCGGGGTCAGGGGTCAGAGGTCATGTGTCAGGGATCATGAATCAGAGGTCGGGGTCAGAGTTCATAGGTCAGGGGTCATAGGTCAGGGAGTAAGGGTCAGAGTCAGGGGTCAGGGGTTGGGGTCATGGGTAAGGGGTCAGGGTCAGGGGTCAGAGATCAGGGGTTGGGGGTCATGGGTAAGGGGTCAGAGTCAAGGGTCAGAGGTCAGGGGTCAGCGGTCATGGGTCAGGGGTCAGTGTCAAGGGTCAGGGTCAGGAGTCAGTGGTCAGAGGTCACGGTCAGAGGTCAGGGTTCAGAGCTCACGGTCAGAGGTCAGGGTAATGATTCAGAGGTCAGAGGTCAGGGGTCAGGGGTTGGGGGTCATGAGTATTGTGTCAGGGTCAGGGGTCAGGGGTCAGGGTTCAGAGTGAGGGGTCAGAGGTCAGGGGTCAGGGTTAAGAGGTCAGGGGTCAGGGGTTGGGGTCAGGGGGTCAGGGATCAGAGTCATAGTTCAGAATCAGAGGCCAGATGTCAGGTGTCAGGGGTCGGAGGTCAGGGGTCAGGGGTCACGGGTCAGAGGTCAGGGGTCATGTGTTATGGGTCGGGGTAAGGGTTCAGAGGGCAGAGGTCAGGGTAATTGTTCAGAGGTCAGAGGTCAGAGGTCAGGGGTTAGGGTTCGTGGGTCATGAGTAAGGGGTCAGGGTCAGGGGTCAGAGGTCAGTGTTTAGAGGTCAGATTTCAGGGATCGGGGTCAGGGTTCAGGGTCATAGGTCAGGGTCAGGGGTCAGAGGTAAGGTGTCAGGGGTCGGAGGTCAGGGGTCAGGGGTCAGGGGTCAGAGGTAAGGGTTCAGGTGTCAGGGCCAGGGGTCAGGGGTCATGGGTCAGGGGTCAGAGGTCGGGGTTCAGGGTCAGGGGTCAGGGGTCAGGGCCAGGTGTCAGATGTCAGGGGTCAAGGGTCACGGGTTAGGGGTCAGGGTTAGAGGTCAGAGGTCAGTGGTCAGGGGTCAGGGGGTAAGGGTCAGGGTCAGGGGTTGGGGGTCATGGGTAAGGGGTCAGGGGTCAGGGTGATGTTCAGGGGTTAGGGGTCAGGGTCGGGGTCAGGGTGAGGCGTCAGGGGTCAGAGGTCAGGGTAAGGGTTCAGAGGTCAGAGGTCAGGGTAATGGTTCAGTGGTTAGAGGTCAGGGGTCAGGGGTCGGGGGTCATGGGTAAGGGGTCAGCTTCAGGGGTCAGGGGTCAGAGTCAAGGGTCAGAGGTCAGGGGTCAGGGGTTAGAGTTCAGGGTTTAGAGGTCAGGGGTCAGGGGGTCAGGGATCAGGGTCATAGGTCAGGGTCAGGGGCCAGAGGTCAGGTGTCAGGGTTTAGATGTCAGGGGTCGGGGTCAGAGGTCAGGGTTTAGGGGTCAGAGGTCAGGGGTCAGAGGTCAGAGGTCAGGTGTCGGGGTCATAGGACAGAGTCAGGGGTCAGGGGTTGGGGTAATTGGTAAGGGGTCAGGGTCAGGGGTCAGAGGTCAGGGGTCATGGGTAAGGGGTCAGGGTTTGGGGTTCATGGCTAAGGGGTCAGGGTCAGGGGTCAGAGATCAGGGGTCAGGGGTCAGAGTCAAGGGTCAAAGGTCAGGGGTCATGGGTCAGGGGTCAGTGTCAAGGGTCAAAGGTCAGGGGTCATGGGTAAGGGGTCAGGGGTCAGTGTCAAGGGTCAGGTTCAGGGTCAGGAGTCAGTGGTCAGAGGTCAGTGTAAGGGGTCAGAGGTCAGGGGTCAGAGCTCACGTCAGGGGTCAGGGGACAGGGTCCTAGGTCAGGGGTCAGGGTCGGGGTCAGGTGTCAGTGGTCAGGGTGATGTTCAGGGGTTAGGGGTCAGGGTCGGGGTCAGGGTGAGGGGTCAGGGGTCAGAGGTCAGGGTAAGGATTCAGAGGTCAGATGTCAGGGGTCATGTGTCGGGGTCATGGGTAAGCGTTCAGGGTCAGGGGTCAAGGGTCAGAGTCAAGGGTCAGAGGTCAGGGGTCAGGGGTCATAGTTCAGGTGTCATGGGTCAGAAGTCAGGGGTCAGGGGTCAGGGGTCAGAGGTCAGGGGCCAGAGGTCATAGGTCAGGGGTCAAAAGTCAGGGTTCAGAGGTCAGTGGTCAGGGTCAGGGTTAAGAGGTCAGGTGTCAGGGTTAAGAGGTCAGGTGTCAGGGTTCAGAGGTCAGAGGTCAGGGTCAGGGGTCAGAGGTCAAGTGTCAGGGTTCAGAGGTCAGGGGTCAGAGGTCAGGGGTCAGAGGTCAGGGGTCAGGGATCATGACTCAGAGGTCGGGGTCAGGGTTCAGAGTTCAGAGGACAGGTGTCAGGGGTCAGAGGTCAGGGGTCATAGGTCAGGGTCAGGGGTCAGGGGTTGGGGGCATGGGTAAGGGGTCAGGGTCAGGGGTCAGTGGTCAGGGGTCAGGGGTCAGGGGTTGGGGGTCATGGGTAAGGGGTCAGGGTCGGGGTCAGAGGTCAGGGGTCGGGGTCAGAGGTCAAGGGTCAGAGGTCAGGGGTCATAGGTCAGGGTCAGGGGTCAGGGGTTGGGGTCATGGGTAAGGGGTCAGGGTCAGGGGTCAGAGGTCAGGGGTCATGGGTCAGGGGTCAGGGGTTGGGGGTCATGGGTAAGGGGTCAGGGATCAGGGTCAGGGGTCAGAAGTCAGGGGTCAGAGCTCACGTCAGAGGTCAGGGGTCAGGGGACAGGGTCAGGGGTCAGGGGTCAGTGGTTAGGGTGATGTTCAGGGGTTAGGGGTAAGGGTCGGGGTCACGGTGAGGGGTCAGGGTCAGGGGTCAGGGGTCAGAGTCAAGGGTCAGAGGTCAGGGGTCGGGGTCATATGTCAGGTGTCATGGGTCGGAGGTCAGGGGTCAGGGGTCATGGGTCAGGGGTCAGAGGTCAGAGGTCAGGGGTCAGTGCAAGGTGTCAGAGGTCGGGGGTCGGGAGTCATGGGTCAGGGGTTGGATATCAGGGGTCAGGGCTCAGGTGTCATGGGTCGGAGGTCAGTGTTCAGAGGTCAGAGGTCAGGTGTCAGGGGTCAGATTCAAGGGTCAGAGGTCAGGGGTCAGGGGTCATGGGTAAGGGGTCAGAGGTCAGGTGTCAGGGGTCGGAGGTCAGGGGTCAGGAGTCATTGGTCAGATGTCAAGTGTCAGGCGTCAGGGGTCGGTGTTAGAGGTCATAGGTCAGTGGTCATGGGTAATAGGTCAGGGGTAAGAGCTCAGGGTCAGAGGTCAGAGGTCAGGGGTAAGGGTCAGGGTCAGGGGTCAGGGGTTGTGGGTCATAGGTAAGGGGTAAGGGTCAGGGGTCAGGGTGATGTTCAGGGGTTGGGGGTCAGGGTCGGGGTCAGGTGAGGGGTCAGGGGTCAGGCGTCAGAGGTCTAGGGTACGGGTTCAGAGGTCAGAGGTAAGGGTAATGGTTAAGAGGTCAGAGGCAAGGGGTCAGGGTTCGGGGGTCATGGGTAAGGGGTCAGGGTCAGGGGTCAGAGGTCAGAGTCAACGGTAAGAGGTCAGAGGTCAGGGGTCATGGGTCATGGGTCAGGGGTCATAGGTCAGGGGTCAGAGGTCAGGGGTCAGGGGTCAGGGCCAGGGGTAAGAGGTCAGGGGTCGGGGGACATGGGTCAGGGTCAGGGGTCAGTGTTAGAGGTCAGAGGTCAGGGGTCAGAAGTCAGAGGTCGGGGGTCAGAGGTCATATGTCAGGGCTCATTGGTCATAGGTCAGGGGGCAGGGGTCATGGGTCGGGGTAAGAGGTCAGGGTTCAGAGGTCAGGGGTCAGGGATCAGGGTCAGGGGCCAGAGGTCAGCTGTCAGGGGTCGGAGGTCAGAGGTCAGGGGTCAGAGGTCAGGGGTCAGAGGTCAGGGTCAGATTTCGGGGTCAGGGGTCAGAGGTCAGGGGTCAGAGATCAAGTGTCAGGGATCATGAATCAGAGGTCGGGGTCAGGGTTCAGAGGTCAGAGGTCAGGTGTCATGGGTCCGTGGTCAGGGTCAGAGGTCCGAGGTCAGGGGTCAGAGGTCATAGGTCAGGGGTCATAGGTCATGGAGTAAGGGTTAGGGGTCAGAGGTTGGGGGTCATGGGTAAGGGGTCAGAGTCAAGGGTCAGAGGTCAGGTGTCTGGAGTCATGGGTAAGGGGTCAGTGTCAAGGGTCAGGTTCAGGAGTCAGTGGTCAGAGGTCAGGGTCAGGGGTCAGAGTTCAGGGTTCAGAGCTCACGGTCAGAGGTCAGGGTAAGTGTTCAGAGGTCAGGGGTCAGGGGTCAGGGGTCGGGGGTCATGAGTAAGGGGGTCAGGGTCAGGGGTCAGGGGTCAGAGTCAGGGGTCAGAGGTCAGGGGTCAGGGTTCAGAGGTCAGAGGTCAGGGGTCAGGGCTCAGATGTCAGAGGTCAGGGGTCAGAGGTCAGAGGTAAGAGGTAAGGGTCAGGGGTCAGAACTCAGGGTTAGAGGTCGGGGTCAGGGGTCAGAGGTCATGTGTCAGGGATCATGAATCAGAGGTCGGGGTCAGAGTTCATAGGTCAGGGGTCATAGGTCAGGGAGTAAGGGTCAGAGTCAGGGGTCAGGGGTTGGGGTCATGGGTAAGGGGTCAGGGTCAGGGGTCAGAGATCAGGGGTTGGGGGTCATGGGTAAGGGGTCAGAGTCAAGGGTCAGAGGTCAGGGGTCAGCGGTCATGGGTCAGGGGTCAGTGTCAAGGGTCAGGGTCAGGAGTCAGTGGTCAGAGGTCACGGTCAGAGGTCAGGGTTCAGAGCTCACGGTCAGAGGTCAGGGTAATGATTCAGAGGTCAGAGGTCAGGGGTCAGGGGTTGGGGGTCATGAGTAATGTGTCAGGGTCAGGGGTCAGGGGTCAGGGTTCAGAGTGAGGGGTCAGAGGTCAGGGGTCAGGGTTAAGAGGTCAGGGGTCAGGGGTTGGGGTCAGGGGTCAGGGATCAGAGTCATAGTTCAGAATCAGAGGCCAGATGTCAGGTGTCAGGGGTCGGAGGTCAGGGGTCAGGGGTCATGGGTCAGAGGTCAGGGGTCATGTGTTATGGGTCGGGGTAAGGGTTCAGAGGGCAGAGGTCAGGGTAATTGTTCAGAGGTCAGAGGTCAGAGGTCAGGGGTTAGGGTTCGTGGGTCATGAGTAAGGGGTCAGGGTCAGGGGTCAGAGGTCAGTGTTTAGAGGTCAGATTTCAGGGATCGGGGTCAGGGTTCAGGGTCATAGGTCAGGGTCAGGGGTCAGAGGTAAGGTGTCAGGGGTCGGAGGTCAGGGGTCAGGGGTCAGGGGTCAGAGGTAAGGGTTCAGGTGTCAGGGCCAGGGGTCAGGGGTCATGGGTCAGGGGTCAGAGGTCGGGGTTCAGGGTCAGGGGTCAGGGGTCAGGGCCAGGTGTCAGATGTCAGGGGTCAAGGGTCACGGGTTAGGGGTCAGGGTTAGAGGTCAGAGGTCAGTGGTCAGGGGTCAGGGGGTAAGGGTCAGGGTCAGGGGTTGGGGGTCATGGGTAAGGGGTCAGGGGTCAGGGTGATGTTCAGGGGTTAGGGGTCAGGGTCGGGGTCAGGGTGAGGCGTCAGGGGTCAGAGGTCAGGGTAAGGGTTCAGAGGTCAGAGGTCAGGGTAATGGTTCAGTGGTTAGAGGTCAGGGGTCAGGGGTCGGGGGTCATGGGTAAGGGGTCAGCTTCAGGGGTCAGGGGTCAGAGTCAAGGGTCAGAGGTCAGGGGTCAGGGGTTAGAGTTCAGGGTTTAGAGGTCAGGGGTCAGGGGGTCAGGGATCAGGGTCATAGGTCAGGGTCAGGGGCCAGAGGTCAGGTGTCAGGGTTTAGATGTCAGGGGTCGGGGTCAGAGGTCAGGGTTTAGGGGTCAGAGGTCAGGGGTCAGAGGTCAGAGGTCAGGTGTCGGGGTCATAGGACAGAGTCAGGGGTCAGGGGTTGGGGTAATTGGTAAGGGGTCAGGGTCAGGGGTCAGAGGTCAGGGGTCATGGGTAAGGGGTCAGGGTTTGGGGTTCATGGCTAAGGGGTCAGGGTCAGGGGTCAGAGATCAGGGGTCGGGGTCAGAGTCAAGGGTCAAAGGTCAGGGGTCATGGGTCAGGGGTCAGTGTCAAGGGTCAAAGGTCAGGGGTCATGGGTCATGGGTCAGGGGTCAGTGTCAAGGGTCAGGTTCAGGGTCAGGAGTCAGTGGTCAGAGGTCAGTGTAAGGGGTCAGAGGTCAGGGGTCAGAGCTCACGTCAGGGGTCAGGGGACAGGGTCAGAGGTCAGGGGTCAGGGTCAGGGGTCAGTGGTCAGGGTGATGTTCAGGGGTTAGGGGTCAGGGTCGGGGTCAGGGTGAGGGGTCAGGGGTCAGGGGTCAGAGGTCAGGGTAATGGTTCAGAGGTCAGAGGTCAGGGGTCAGGGGTTGGGGGTCATGAGTAATGTGTCAGGGTCAGGGGTCAGGGGTCAGGGTTCAGAGTGAGGGGTCAGAGGTCAGGGGTCAGGGTTAAGAGGTCAGGGTCAGGGGTTGGGGTCAGGGGGTCAGGGATCAGAGTCATAGTTCAGAATCAGAGGCCAGATGTCAGGTGTCAGGGGTCGGAGGTCAGGGGTCAGGGGTCATGGGTCAGAGGTCAGGGGTCATGTGTTATGGGTCGGGGTAAGGGTTCAGAGGGCAGAGGTCAGGGTAATTGTTCAGAGGTCAGAGGTCAGGGGTTAGGGTTCGTGGGTCATGAGTAAGGGGTCAGGGTCAGGGGTCGGGGGTCAGGGGTCAGAGGTCAGTGTTTAGAGGTCAGAGTTCAGGGATCGGGGTCAGGGTTCAGGGTCATAGGTCAGGGTCAGGGGTCAGAGGTAAGGTGTCAGGGGTCGGAGGTCAGGGGTCAGGGGTCAGGGGTCAGAGGTAAGGGTTCAGGTGTCAGGGCCAGGGGTCGGGGTCATGGGTCAGGGGTCAGAGGTCGGGGTTCAGGGTCAGGGGTCAGGGGTCAGGGCCAGGTGTCAGATGTCAGGGGTCAAGGGTCACGGGTTAGGGGTCAGGGTTAGAGGTCAGAGGTCAGTGGTCAGGGGTCAGGGGGTAAGGGTCAGGGTCAGGGGTTGGGGGTCATGGGTAAGGGGTCAGGGGTCAGGGTGATGTTCAGGGGTTAGGGGTCAGGGTCGGGATCAGGGTGAGGCGTCAGGGGTCAGAGGTCAGGGTAAGGGTTCAGTGGTTAGAGGTCAGTGGTCAGGGGTCGGGGGTCATGGGTAAGGGGTCAGCTTCAGGGGTCAGGGGTCAGAGTCAAGGGTCAGAGGTCAGGGGTCAGGGGTTAGAGTTCAGGGTTTAGAGGTCAGGGGTCAGGGGGTCAGGGATCAGGGTCATAGGTCAGGGATCATTACTCAGAGGTCAGGTGTCAGGGTTTAGATGTCAGGGGTCGGGGTCAGAGGTCAGGGTTTAGGGGTCAGAGGTCAGGGGTCAGAGGTCAGAGGTCAGGTGTCGGGGTCATAGGACAGCGTCAGGGGTCAGGGGTTGGGGGTAATTCGTAAGGGGTCAGGATCAGGGGTCAGAGGTCAGGGGTCATGGGTAAGGGGTCTGGGTTTGGGGTTCATGGCTAAGGGGTCAGGGTCAGGGGTCAGAGTTCAGGGGTCGGGGTCAGAGTCAAGGGTCAAAGGTCAGGGGTCAGGGGTCAGTGTCAAGGGTCAAAGGTCAGGGGTCATGTGTCATGGGTCAGGGGTCAGTGTCAAGGGTCAGGTTCAGGGTCAGGAGTCAGTGGTCAGAGGTCAGTGTAAGGGGTCAGAGGTCAGGGGTCAGAGCTCACGTCAGGGGTCAGGGGACAGGGTCAGAGGTCAGGGGTCAGGGTCAGGGGTCAGTGGTCAGGGTGATGTTCAGGGGTTAGGGGTCAGGGTCGGGGTCAGGGTGAGGGGTCAGGGGTCAGGGGTCAGAGGTCAGGGTAATGGTTCAGAGGTCAGGGGTCAGGGATCGGGGGTCATGTGTAAGCGGTCAGGGGTCAGGGGTCAGAATAAAGGGTCAGAGGTCAGGGGTCAGAGGTCATGGGTCATGGGTCAGGGTCAGAGGTCAGGGTTCAGAGGTCATAGGTAGGGGTCAGGGGTCAGGGTGTCAGCGGTCAGGGTCATAGGTAAGGGTCAGGGGTCAGAGGTCAGGAGTCAGGGGTCAGAGGTCATGGGTAGTGGGTCAGGGGTCAGATGTCAGGGGTCAGGGCCAGGGGTCAGAGGTCAGGGGTCAGGGCCAGGGGTCAGAGGTAAGGGGTCGGGTCATGGGTTAGGGTCAGGGGTCAGGGTAAGAGGTCAAGGGTCTGGGGTCAGGGGTCAGAGTTCATAGGTCAGGCGTCATGGGTCATAGTTCAGGGGTCAGAGGTCAGGGTCAGGGGTCAGGGGTCAGAGGTCAGGGGTCAGAGGTCGGGGTCAGGGGTCAGAGGTCATAGGTCAGAGGTCATGGGTCATAGGTCAGGGTTCAGAGGTCAGGGTCAGGGTTCAGAGGTCAGGGTTCAGAGGTCAGAATCAGAGGTCAGGGTCAGAGGTCAGGGGTCAGGGGTCAGAGGTCAAGTGTCAGGGTTCAGAGGTCAGGGGTCAGAAGTCAGGGATCTTGGGTCAGAGGTCATTGTCAGTTTTCAGAGGTCAGAGGTCAGGTGACAGGGTTCAGGGGTCAGATTCAAGGGTCAGAGATCAGGGGTCAGGGGTCAGGGGTCGGGTCAGAGGCCAGGGGTAAAAGGTCAAGGCCAGGTGTCAGAGGTCAGGGGTCGAGGGTCAGGGGTAAGGGTTCAGAGGTCGGGGTCGGGGGTCATGGGTAAGGGGTCAGGTTCAGGGTTCAGAGGTCAGGGGTCAGGGCATCAGGGATCAGGGTCATAGGTCAGGGTCAGGGGCCAGAGCTCAGGTATCAGGGGTCGGGGGTCGGGTCAGAGGCCAGGGGTAAAATGTCAAGGCCAGGTGTCAGAGGTCAGGGGTCGAGGGTCAGGGGTCAGGGGGTAAGGGTTCAGAGGTCGGGGTCGGGGGTCGGGGGTCATGGGTAAGGGGTCAGGTTCAGGGTTCAGAAGTCAGGGGTCAGGGGCCAGAGGTCAGGTATCAGGGGTCGGAAGTCAGAAGTCAGGGGTCAGGGGTCAGAGGTCAGGGTTCAAATATCAGGGGTCAGGGATCAGAGTTCAGAGGTCAGGGTCAGGGGTCAGAGCTCAGGGTCAGAGGTCAGGGGTCAGAGGTCAGCAGTCAGAGGTCAAGTGTCAGGGATCATTACTCAGAGGTCGGGGTCAGGGTTCAGAGGTCAGAGGTCAGGGATCAAAGGTCAGAGGTCAGGGTCATAGGTCAGGGAGTAAGGGTCAGAGGTCAGGGGTCAGGGGTCAGTGTCAAGGGTCAGGGTCAGGAGACAGTGGTCAGAGGTCAGGGTCAGAGTTCAGGTGTCAGAGCTCACGGTCAGAGGCCAGGGGTCAGTGGTCGGGGGTCATTGGTAAGCGGTCAGGGTCAGAGGTCAGGGGTCAGAGTCAAGGGTCAGAAGTCAGGGGTCAGGGGTCATGGTTCAGGGGTCAGAGTCAAGGGTCAGAGGTCAGGGTTCAGGTGTCATGGGTCAGGGGTCAGTGTCAAGGGTCAGGGTCAGGAGTCAGTGGTCAGAGGTCAGGGTCAGAAGTCAGGGTTCAGAGCTCACGGTCAGAGGTCAGGGGTCAGGGTTCAGAGGTCAGAGGTCAGGGTTCAGGGGTCGGGGGTCATGTTTAAGGGGTCAGGGTCAGGGTTCAGGGGTCAGAGTCAAGGGTCAGAGGTCAGAGGTCAGGGTTCAGAGGTCAGGGGTCAGGGGTCAGAGCTCAGTGTCAGGGGTCAGAGCTCAGGGTCAGAGGTCATGGGTCGGGGTCAGAGATCAGGGGTCAGAGGTCATAGGTCAGGAGTCATAGTTCAGGGAGTAAGGGTCAGGCGTCAGAGGTTGGGGGTCATGGGTAAGGGGTAATAGTCAAGGGTCAGAGGTTAGGGGTAGGGGGTCATGGGTCAGGGGTCAGTGTCAAGGGTCAGGGTCAGGAGTCAGTGGTCAGAGGTCAGGGTCAGGGGTCAGAGGTCAGGGTTCAGAGCTCACGGTCAGAGGTCAGGGTAAGGGGTCAGAGGTCAGGGGTCAGGGGTCGGGGGTCATGTGTAAGGGGTAAGGGGTCAGAGTCAAGGGTCAGAGGTCAGGGGTCAGGGGTTGGGGTCAGGGTTCAGAGGTCAGGGGTCGGGGTCAGGGGTTCAGGGATCAGAGTCATAGGTCAGAATCAGGGGCCAGAGGTCAGGTGTCAGGGGTCGGAGGTCAGAGGTCAGGGGTCATGGGTCAGGGGTCAGGGGTCAGAGGTTAGGGTTCAGTTGTCAGAGGTCAGAGGTCAGGGTCAGGGGTCAGAGCTCAGGGTCAGAGGTCGGGATCAGGGGTCAGAGGTCAGGGGTCAGAGGTCAAGTGTCAGGGATCACGAATCAGAGGTCGGGGTCAGAGTTCAGAGGTCAGAGGTCAGGTGTCATGGGTCAGTGATCAGGGTCAGAGGTCAGAGGTCAGGGGTGAGAGGTCATAGGTCAGGGGGTCATAGGTCAAGGATTAAGGGTCAGGGTCAGGGTTCAGGGGTTGGGGGTAATGGGTAAGGGGTCAAGGTCAGGGGTCAGAAGTCAGGGGTCAGGGGTCATGGGTCAGGGGTCAGAGTCAAGGGTCAAAGGTCGGGGTCATGGGTCAGGGGTCAGTGTCAAGGGTCAGGGTCAGGGTTAGGAGTCAGTGTTCAGAGGTCAGGGTCAGAGATCAGGGTTCAGATTTCATGGTCAGAGGTCAGGGTAAGGGTTCAGAGGTCAGAGGTCAGGGGTCAGGGTCGGGGTCATGAGTAAGGGGTCAGGGTCAGGGGTCAGGGGTCAGAGTCAAGGGTCAGAGGTCAGGGGTCAGGGTTCAGAGGTCAGGGGTCAGGGGTCGGTGTCAGGGGGTCAGGGATCAGTGTCATATGTCAGAATCAGGGGCCAGAGTTCAGGTGTCAGGGGTCGGAGGTCAGAGGTCAGAGGTCATGGGTCAGGGTCATAGGTCTGGGTTCAGATGTCAGAGGTCAGGGTCAGGGGTCAGAGCTCAGGGTCAGAGGTCGGGATCAGGGGTCAGAGGTCAGGGGTGAGAGGTCAAGTGTCAGGGATCATGAATCAGAGGTCAGGTGTCAGGGGTCAGAGGTCAGGGTCAGAGTTCAGGGGTCAGAGTTCATAGGTCAGGGGTCATAGGTCTGGGAGTAAGAGTCAGGGTCAGGGGTCAGGGGTTGGGGGTCATGGGTAAGGGGTCAAGGTCAGGGGTCAGAGGTTAGGGGTCAGGGGTCATGGATCAGGGGTCAGAGTCAGGGGTCAGAGGTCAGGGGTCATAGGTCAGGGTCAGGGGTCAGGGGTTGGTGGTCATGGGTAAGGGGTCAGGGTCAGGGGTCAGAGTTCAGGGGTCAGGGGTCAGAGTCAAGGGTCAGAGGTCAGGGGTAAGGGGTCATGGGTCAAGGGTCAGTGTCAAGGGTCAGGTTCAGTGTCAGGAGTCAGTGCTCAGAGGTCAGGGTCAGGGGTCAGAGCTCACGTCAGAGGCCAGGGGTCAGGGGTCAGGGTCGGGGTCAGGTGTCAGTGGTCAGGGTGATGTTCAGGGGTTAGGGGTCAGGGTCGGGGTCAGGGTGAGGGGTCAGGGGTCAGAGGTCAGGGTAAGGATTCAGAGGTCAGAGGTCAGGGGTCATGTTTCGGGGTCATGGGTAAGCGTTCAGGGTCAGGGGTCAAGGGTCAGAGTCAAGGGTCAGAGGTCAGGGGTCAGGGGTCATAGTTCAGGTGTCATGGGTCAGAAGTCGGGGGTCAGGGGTCATGGGTCAGGGGTCAGAGGTCGGAGGTCAGGGGCCAGAGGTCATAGGTCAGGGGTCATAAGTCAGGGTTCAGAGGTCAGTGGTCAGGGTCAGGGTTAAGAGGTCAGGTGTCAGGGTTAAGAGGTCAGGTGTCAGGGTTCAGAGGTCAGAGGTCAGGGTCAGGGGTCAGAGGTCAGAGGTCAAGTGTCAGGGTTCAGAGGTCAGGGTCAGGGTTCAGAGGTCAGGGGTCAGAGGTCAGGGGTCAGGGATCATGACTCAGAGGTCAGGGTCAGGGTTCAGAGTTCAGAGGACAGGTGTCAGGGGTCAGTGATCAGGGTCAGAGGTCAGAGGTCAGGGGTGAGAGGTCATAGGTCAGGGGGTCATAGGTCAAGGATTAAGGGTCAGTGTCAGGGTTCAGGGGTTGGGGGTAATGGGTAAGGGGTCAAGGTCAGGGGTCAGAAGTCAGGGGTCAGGGGTCATGGGTCAGGGGTCAGAGTCAAGGGTCAAAGGTCGGGGTCATGGGTCAGGGGTCAGTGTCAAGGGTCAGGGTCAGGGTTAGGAGTCAGTGTTCAGAGGTCAGGGTCAGAGATCAGGGTTCAGATTTCATGGTCAGAGGTCAGGGTAAGGGTTCAGAGGTCAGAGGTCAGGGGTCAGGGTCGGGGTCATGAGTAAGGGGTCAGGGTCAGGGGTCAGGGGTCAGAGTCAAGGGTCAGAGGTCAGGGGTCAGGATTCAGAGGTCAGGGGTCAGGGGTCGGTGTCAGGGGGTCAGGGATCAGTGTCATATGTCAGAATCAGGGGCCAGAGTTCAGGTGTCAGGGGTCGGAGGTCAGAGGTCAGAGGTCATGGGTCAGGGTCATAGGTCTGGGTTCAGATGTCAGAGGTCAGGGTCAGGGGTCAGAGCTCAGGGTCAGAGGTCGGGATCAGGGGTCAGAGGTCAGGGGTGAGAGGTCAAGTGTCAGGGATCATGAATCAGAGGTCAGGTGTCAGGGGTCAGAGGTCAGGGTCAGAGTTCAGGGGTCAGAGTTCATAGGTCAGGGGTCATAGGTCTGGGAGTAAGAGTCAGGGTCAGGGGTCAGGGGTTGGGGGTCATGGGTAAGGGGTCAAGGTCAGGGGTCAGAGGTTAGGGGTCAGGGGTCATGGATCAGGGGTCAGAGTCAGGGGTCAGAGGTCAGGGGTCATAGGTCAGGGTCAGGGGTCAGGGGTTGGTGGTCATGGGTAAGGGGTCAGGGTCAGGGGTCAGAGTTCAGGGGTCAGGGGTCAGAGTCAAGGGTCAGAGGTCAGGGGTAAGGGGTCATGGGTCAAGGGTCAGTGTCAAGGGTCAGGTTCAGTGTCAGGAGTCAGTGCTCAGAGGTCAGGGTCAGGGGTCAGAGCTCACGTCAGAGGCCAGGGGTCAGGGGTCAGGGTCGGGGTCAGGTGTCAGTGGTCAGGGTGATGTTCAGGGGTTAGGGGTCAGGGTCGGGGTCAGGGTGAGGGGTCAGGGGTCAGAGGTCAGGGTAAGGATTCAGAGGTCAGAGGTCTGGGGTCATGTTTCGGGGTCATGGGTAAGCGTTCAGGGTCAGGGGTCAAGGGTCAGAGTCAAGGGTCAGAGGTCAGGGGTCAGGGGTCATAGTTCAGGTGTCATGGGTCAGAAGTCGGGGGTCAGGGGTCATGGGTCAGGGGTCAGAGGTCGGAGGTCAGGGGCCAGAGGTCATAGGTCAGGGGTCATAAGTCAGGGTTCAGAGGTCAGTGGTCAGGGTCAGGGTTAAGAGGTCAGGTGTCAGGGTTAAGAGGTCAGGTGTCAGGGTTCAGAGGTCAGAGGTCAGGGTCAGGGGTCAGAGGTCAGAGGTCAAGTGTCAGGGTTCAGAGGTCAGGGTCAGGGGTCAGAGGTCAGGGGTCAGAGGTCAGGGTCAGGGGTCAGGGGTTTGGGGGCATGGGTAAGGGGTCAGGGTCGGGGTCAGAGGTCAGGGGTCGGGGTCAGAGGTCAAGGGTCAGAGGTCAGGGGTCATAGGTCAGGGTCAGGGGTCAGGGGTTGGGGTCATGGGTAAGGGGTCAGGGTCAGGGGTCAGAGGTCAGGGGTCATGGGTCAGGGGTCAGGGGTTGGGGTCATGGGTAAGGGGTCAGGGATCAGGGTCAGGGGTCAGAAGTCAGGGGTCAGAGCTCACGTCAGAGGTCAGGGGTCAGGGGACAGGGTCAGGGGTCAGGGGTCAGTGGTCAGGGTGATGTTCAGGGGTTAGGGGTAAGGGTCGGGGTCACGGTGAGGGGTCAGGGGTCAGGGGTCAGAGGTCAGGGTAAGGGTTCAGAGGTCAGAGGTCAGGGGTCATGTGTCGGGGTCATGGGTAAGCGGTCAGGGTCAGGGGTCAGAGTCAACGGTCAGAGGTCAGGGGTCGGGGTCATATGTCAGGTGTCATGGGTCGGAGGTCAGGGGTCAGGGGTCATGGGTCAGGGGTCAGAGGTCAGAGGTCAGGGGTCAGTGCAAGGTGTCAGAGGTCGGGGGTCGGGAGTCATGGGTCAGGGGTTGGATATCAGGGGTCAGGGCTCAGGTGTCATGGGTCGGAGGTCAGTGTTCAGAGGTCAGAGGTCAGGTGTCAGGGGTCAGATTCAAGGGTCAGAGGTCAGGGGTCAGGGGTCATGGGTAAGGGGTCAGAGGTCAGGTGTCAGGGGTCGGAGGTCAGGGGTCAGGAGTCATTGGTCAGATGTCAAGTGTCAGGCGTCAGGGGTCGGTGTTAGAGGTCATAGGTCAGTGGTCATGGGTAATAGGTCAGGGGTAAGAGCTCAGGGTCAGAGGTCAGAGGTCAGGGGTAAGGGTCAGGGTCAGGGGTCAGGGGTTGTGGGTCATAGGTAAGGGGTAAGGGTCAGGGGTCAGGGTGATGTTCAGGGGTTGGGGGTCAGGGTCGGGGTCAGGTGAGGGGTCAGGGGTCAGGCGTCAGAGGTCTAGGGTACGGGTTCAGAGGTCAGAGGCAAGGGGTCAGGGTTCGGGGGTCATGGGTGAGGGGTCAGGGGTCAGGGGTCAGAGTCAACGGTAAGAGGTCAGAGGTCAGGGGTCATGGGTCATGGGTCAGGGGTCATAGGTCAGGGGTCAGAGGTCGGGGTCAGGGGTCAGGGCCAGGTGTAAGAGGTCAGGGGTCGGGGGACATGGGTCAGGGTCAGGGGTCAGTGTTAGAGGTCAGAGGTCAGGGGTCAGAAGTCAGAGGTCGGGGGTCAGAGGTCATATGTCAGGGCTCATTGGTCATAGGTCAGGGGGCAGGGGTCATGGGTCGGGGTCAGAGGTCAGGGTTCAGAGGTCAGGGGTCAGGGATCAGGGTCAGGGGCCAGAGGTCAGGTCAGGGGTCGGAGGTCAGAGGTCAGGGGTCAGAGGTCAGGGGTCAGGGGTCAGAGGTCAGGGTCAGATTTCGGGGTCAGGGGTCAGAGGTCAGAGGTCAGGTGTCATGGGTCCGTGGTCAGGGTCAGAGGTCAGGGGTCAGAGGTCATAGGTCAGGGGTCATAGGTCATGGAGTAAGGGTTAGGGGTCAGAGGTTGGGGGTCATGGGTAAGGGGTCAGAGTCAAGGGTCAGAGGTCAGGTGTCTGGAGTCATGGGTAAGGGGTCAGTGTCAAGGGTCAGGTTCAGGAGTCAGTGGTCAGAGGTCAGGGTCAGGGGTCAGAGTTCAGGGTTCAGAGCTCACGGTCAGAGGTCAGGGTAAGGGTTCAGAGGTCAGGGGTCAGGGGTCAAGGGTCGGGGGTCATGAGTAAGGGGGTCAGGGTCAGGGGTCAGGGGTCAGAGTCAAGGGTCAGAGGTCAGGGGTCAGGGTTCAGAGGTCAGGGTTCAGGGGTTGGGGTCAGGGGTTCAGGGATCAGAGTCATAGGTCAGAATCAGGGGCCAGAGGTCAGGTGTCAGGGGTCAGATGTCAGAGGTCAGGGGTCAGAGGTCAGGGCTCAGATGTCAGAGGTCAGGGGTCAGAGGTCAGTGGTAAGAGGTAAGGGTCAGGGGTCAGAACTCAGGGTTAGAGGTCGGGGTCAGGGGTCAGAGGTCAAGTGTCAGGGATCATGAATCAGAGGTCGGGGTCAGAGTTCATAGGTCAGGGGTCATAGGTCAGGGAGTAAGGGTCAGAGTCAGGGGTCAGGGGTTGGGGTCATGGGTAAGGGGTCAGGGTCAGGGGTCAGAGATCAGGGGTTGGGGGTCATGGGTAAGGGGTCAGAGTCAAGGGTCAGAGGTCAGGGGTCAGCGGTCATGGGTCAGGGGTCAGAGGTCAGGGGTCATGGGTCAGGGATCAGAGGTCAGGGTTCAGAGGTCAGCGGTCAGGGGTTCAGGGGTCAGAGGTCAGGGGTCACAGGTCAGAAGTCAGGGTTCAGAGGTCATAGGTCAGGGTCAGGGGTCAGAGCTCAGGGTCAGAGGTCAGGGGTCGGGGTCAGAGATCAGGGGATTGCTGACCCCTGACCCTGACCCCTTACCCATGACCCCCAAGCCCTGACCCCTGACTCTGAGACTTACTCCCTGACCTATGACCTCTGACGCTTGACCTCTGACCCTGAACATTGACCCTGACCTCTGACCTTTGATACCTGACCTCTGAACCCTGACCCCGACCTCTGATTCATGATCCCTGACACTTGACCTCTGACCCCGCACCCCGACCCATGACCCCTGACCTCTGACCCTGAGCTCTGACCCCTGACCCTGACCTCTGAACTCTGACCCCTGACCTCTGACATATGAACCATGACCTGTGACCCCTGACTCCTGACCCATTACCCTGACCCCTGGCCTCTGACCTCTGACCCCTGACAACTGACCTCTGGCCCCTGACCCATGACCCTGGACCCTGACCCCCTGACCCCTGACCTCTGACCCCTGACCTCTGACCCCTGACCCCTGACCTCTGACCCCTGACCCCTGACCCCTGACCCTGACCCCTTACCCATGACCCCCGAGCCCTGACCCCTGATCTCTGACCTCTGAACCCTTAGCTTGACCTCTGACCTCTGAACCCTTACCCTGACCTCTGACCCCTGACCCCTCACCCTGACCCCGACCCTGACCCCTAACCCCTGAACATCACCCTGACCCATGTCCTCTGACCCTGACCCCTGACCCCTTACCCATGACCACCAACGCCTGACCCCTCACCCTGACACTTACCCCCTGACCTATGACCTGACATATGACCTCTGACCCCGACCTCTGACTTCTGACCCCCGACCTCTGACCTCTAACCCTGACCCTGACCCATGACCCCCGACCCCCAACCTCTGACCCCTGGCCCTGATCCCTGACCTCTGACCCCTGACCCATGACCCCGACCCATGACATCTGACCTCCGACCCCAGACACCTGACCTCTGACCCATGACCCTGACCTATGACTCTGACCCCTGACCCCTGGTCTCTGAACCCTTACCCTGATCTCTGATCTCTGAACCCTTACCCTGACCTCTAAACCCTGACCTATGACCCATGAACCCTTACCCTGACCTCTGAACCCTGACCTATGACCCATGATCCCTTACCCAAACCTCTGAACCCTGACCTATGACCCATGACCCCTGACCCCTGAACTCTGACCACCGACCCCTGACCCCTGACCTCTGATCTCTGACCCATGACCCCTGACCCCTGACCTCCGACTCCTGACACCTGACCTCTGACCCCTGACCTCTGAACCCTGACCCCTAACCTCTGGCCCCTGACCCCTGAGCCCTGAACTCTGACCCTTGATTCTGACCCCTGACCCTGACCGCTTACACATGAGCCCTGACAGCTGACACCTGACCTCTGACCACTGACCCCTGACCCATGACTTCTGACCTCTGACCCTGAACTCTGACCCCGACCCAGACCCCTAACCCCTGAACATCACCCTGACCCCTGAACCCTGACCCTGACCCTGGAACAGGCTGCCCAGGGAGGTGGTTGAGTCACCTTCCCTGGAAGTGTTTAAGGCATGGGTGGACGAGGTGCTGAGGGATATGGTTTAGTGTTTGGTAGGAACGGTTGGACTCGGTGATCCGGTGGGTCTCTTTCAACCTGGTTATTCTGTGTGTGATTCTGTGTGTCTGACCCCTGACCCTGACGCCTTACCCATGACCCCAAACCCCTGACCCTTCACCCTGACACTTACCCCCTGACCTATGACCTGACATATGACCTCTGACCCCGACCTCTGACTTCTGACCCCCGACCTCTGACCTCTAACCCTGACCCCTGACCCTGACCCATGACCCCCGAACCCTGAACTCTGACCCCTGGCCCTGACCCCTGACCTCTGACCCCTGACCCCTGACCCCGACCCTGACCTATGACCCTGACTCCTGACCCCCTGACCTCTGACCTCTGAACCCTGACCTCTGAATCCTGAACCATGACCGCTGACCCCTCACCCTGACCGCTTACCCATGACCCCTGAACCCTGACCCCGTCCTCTGACATCTGAACCCCGACCCCGCCCTGTGACCCATGATCACTGACCACTGACCCCTGACCTCTGAACGCTGACACTTGACCTCTGACCTCTGACCCCTGACCTCTGACCCCTGACACCTGACCTCTGAATCCTGACCCCGACTTCTGAACCCTGACTTATGACCCATGACCCCTGACCTATGACCCCTGACCTCTGACACATTAACCCTTACCTCTGAACTCTAACACTGACCCCTGACCCTGACCCATGACCCCCGACCCCTGACCTCTAATCCCTGGCCCTGACCCCTGACCTCTGACATATGAACCCTGACCCCTGACCCATGACACCGACCCCTGACCTCTGACCTCTGACCCCTGACACCTGACCTCTGGCCCCTGACACCTGACCTATGACCTTGATCCCTGAACCCCTGACCCCTGACCTCTGAACCCTGACCTCTGACCCTTGACTCTGACCCCTGACCCCTGACCCTGACCCCTTACCCATGACCCCCGAGCCCTGACCCCTGACCTCTGACATCTGAACCCTTACCCTGACCTCTGACCTCTGAACCCTGACCTCTGAAACCTGAACCATGACCCCTGACCCCTGACCCTGACCCCTTACCCATGACCCCCGACCCATGATACCTGTCCTCTGACCTCTGAACCCTGACCCCGACCTGTGACCCATGATACCTGACCTCTGACTCCTGACCCTGACCTCTGAACACTGACCCCGACCTCTGAACACTGACCTATGACCCATGACCCCTGACATATGACCTCTGACCCCCGACCTCTGACTTCTGACCCCCGACATCTGACCTCTAACCCTGACCACTGACCCTGACCCATGACCCCCGAAACCTGATCTCTGACCCCTGGCCCTGACCCCTGACCTCTGACCACTGACCCATGACCCCTGACCCCTGACCCCTGACCTCTGACCTCTGACCCCTGACCCTGACCTATGAAACCTGACCCCTGAAGCCCTTACCTCTGACCTCTGAACCCTGACCCATGACCCTGACCTCTGACCCCTGGCCCTGACCCCTGACCTCTGACCACTGACCCATGACCGTTGACCCCTGACCCCTGAACCCTGACCTCTGACCCTGACCTATGAAACCTGACCCCTGACCCCCTTAACTCTGACCTCTGAACCCTGACATCTGAACCCTGACCCCTGACCCCTCACACTGACCCCTCACCCTGACCCCTGACCCTGACCCCTTACCCATGACCCGCGACCCCTGACCCCTTTCCTCTGACATCTGAAACCCGACCCCGGCCTGTGACCCATGATCCCTGACCTCTGACCCCTGACCCTGAACTCTTAACCCTGACACATGACCTCTGACCCCTGACCCCTGACCTCTGACCTCTGACCCCTGACACCTGACCTCTGAACCCTGACCCCGACCTCTGAACACTGACCTATGACCCCTGACCCCTGACCTATGACCTCTGACCCCTTACCTCTGACCTCTATCCCTGACCCCGACCCTGACCCATGACCCCCGACCCATGACCTCTGACCCCTGGCCCTGACCCCTGACCTCTGACCCCTAACCCATGACCACAGACACCTGACCTCTGACCCATGAACCTGACCTATGACGCTGACACCTGACCTATGACCTCTGAACACTTACCCTGACCTCTGACCTCTGAACCCTTAACCTGACCTCTGAACCCTGACCTATGACCCATGATCCCTTACCCTGACCTCTGAATCCTGACCTCTGAATCCTGACACCTGACCTCTGACCCCTGACCTCTGAACCCTGACCCCTAACCTCTGGCCCCTGACCCCTGACCTCTGACCCTTGACTCTGACCCCTGACCCTGACCGCTTACCCATGAACCCTGACCCATGACCTCTGACCTCTGACCCCTGAAAACTGATCTCGGACCACTGACCCTGAGCTCTGACCCCAACCCTGACCCCTAACCCCTGAACATTACCCTGACCACTGATCACTGACCCTGACCTCTGACCACTGACTCTTGACCCTGACCCTGACCCTTGACACTGACCCCTGACCCTTGACTCTGACCCCTGACCACTGAGCCATGACCCCTGACCCCTGACCCTGACCCCCTACCCATGACCCCCAACCCCTAAACCCTGACCCTGACCCTTACTCCCTGACCTATAACCCCTGACCTATGACCTCTGACCCCTGACCTCTGACCCTGAACTCTGACCCCGACCTCTGACCCCTGACACCTGACCTCTGACCTCTGAACCCAAACCCCGACCTCTGATTCATGATCCCTGACACTTGACCTCTGACCCCGCACCTCTGACCCCTGACCCTTGACCTCTGACCCTGAGCTCTGACCCCTGACCCTGACCTCTGACCTCCGACCACTGACCTCTGACATATGAACCCTGACCTGTGACCCCTGACCCCTGACCCATGACCCCGACCCCTGACCTCTGACCTCCAACCCCTGACACCTGACCTCTGGCCCCTGACCCTGACCTATGACCTCGATCCCTGACCCCCTGACCCCTGACCCTGACCCCTTACACATGACCCCCGAGCCCTGACCTCTGACCTCTGAACCCTAACATCTAAACCCTTACCCTGACCTCTGACACCTGACCCCTCACCCTGACCCCGACCCTGACACCTAACCCCTGACCATCACCCTGACCCCTAACCCCTAACCCTGACCCCTGACCCTGACCCCTTACCCATGACCCCAACCCCTGACCCCTCACCCTGACCCTGACCCCCCGACCTCTGACTTCTGACCCCCGACCTCTGACCTCTAACCCTGACCACTGACCCTGACCCATGACCCCCGAACCCTGACCTCTGACCCCTGGCCCTGACCCCTGACCTCTGACCCCTGACCCCTGACCTCTGACCCCGACCCTGACCTATGACCCTGACCCCTTACTCCCTGACCTCTGACCTCTGAACCCTGACCTCTGAACCCTGACCCATGACCCCTGACCCCTGACCCTGACCACTTACCCATGACCCCCGACCCCTGACCCATGATCCCTGACCTCTGAACCCTGACCCTGACCTCTGAACCCTGACACTTGACCTCTGACCCCTGACCCCAGACCTCTGACCCCTGACACCTGACCTCTGAACCCTGACCCCGACCTCTGAACCGTGACCTATGACCCATGACCCCTGACATATGATCTCTGACACCTGACACCTGACCCCTTACCTTTGACCTCTAACCCTGAACCCTGACCGTGACCCATGACCCCCGACCCCCGACCCCTGACCCCCGACCCCTGGCCCTGACCCCTGACCTCTGACCCCTGACACATGACCCCTGACCTCTGACCTCCGTCCCCAGACACCTGACCTCTGACCCATGACCCTGACCTATGACCCTTACCCCTGACCTATGAGCTCTGAAACCTGACCTCTGCCCCTGACCCTTGACCCCTGACCCCTGACCTCTGACCCTTGACTCTGACCCCTGACCTCTGACCTCTGAACCCTTTCCCTGACCTCTGACCCCTGACCCCTCACCCCTCACCCTGACCCCTGACCTCTGACCCTGTCCCCTGACCATGTCCCCTGACCCCTGACCTCTGACCGTGAGCTCTTACCCCTGACCCCTGACCCTTACTCCCTGACCTCTGACACCTGACCTCTGACCCTGAGCTCTGAACCCTGACCCTTACCTCTGACCTCTGACCTCTGAACCCTGACCTCTGACCCCTGACCCCTGACCTCCAACCCCTGACACCTGATCTCTGGCCACAGACCCTGACCTATGACCCTGACACCTGAGCCCCTGACCCATGACCCTGACCCCTGAGCCCCTGACCCCTCACCTCTGACCTCTGAACCCTGACCTCTGACACCTTACCCATGAACCCTGACCCCTGACCCTTACCCCTTACCCATGACCCGAACCTCTGACCCCTGACCTCTGACCTCTGAACCCTTACCCTGACTTCTGACCTCTGAACCCTTACCCTGCTCTCTGAAACCTGACTTATGACCAATGACCCCTGACCTATGACCTCTGACCCCCGACCCCTGACCCCGACCTCTGAACCCTGAACCCTTACCCTGTGCACTGAACCCTGACCTATGACCCATGACCCCAACCCCTGACCCCTGACCCCTGTCCCTGACCCTTACTCCCCGACCTCTGACCCCTGACCCCTTACCCTGACCTCTGACCCCTGACCCTGACCTCTGACATATGAACCCTGACCTGTGACCCCTGACACCTGACCTCTGACCTCTGACACCTGATCTCTGGCCCTTGAACCTGACCTATGACCCTGACCCCTGAACCCCTGACCCCTCACTTCTGACCTCTGAATCCTGACCTCTGACCCCTGACCCATGACCCCTGACCCTTACCCCTTACCCATGACCCCGACCTCTGACCCCTGACCTCTGACCTCTGAACCCTTACCCTGACTTCTGACCTCTGTACCTTTACCCTGATCTCTGAACCCTGACCTATGACCTCTGACCCCGACCCCTGACCCCTGACCTCTGAAACCTTGCCCTGACATCTGAACCCTGACCTATGACCCATGACCCCTGACCTATGACCTACGCCCCCCGTCCCCTGACCTCTGACCCCTGGCCCTGACCCCTGTCCTCTGACCCCTGACCCATGACCCCTGACCCTAGCCGTGAACCCTGACTTCTGACCCTGACCCATGACCGCTGAACCCTGACCCCTGACCCCGACCTCTGACCCCTGTCCTCTGACCCCTGGCCCTGACCTGTGACCTCTGACCCCTGACCCGTGACCTCTGACCCCTGACCCATGACCCCTGACCACAGATCTCTGACCTCCGACCCCTCACACCTGACCTCTGACCCTGACCTATGACCCTGACCCCTGACCCCTGACCTCTTACCTCTGAACCTTGACCTCTGACCCCTTACCCATGACCCCTGACCCCTTACCCATGACATCTGATCTCTGAACCCTTACTCTGACCTCTGACCTCTGAACTCTTACCTTGACCTCTGAACCCTGACCTATGTCCCCCTGACCCCTGACCTATGACCTCTGACCCCTGACCTCTGACCTCTAACCCTGAACCCTGACAATGACCCATGACCCCCGACCCCTGACCTCTGACCCCGGCCCTGACCCCTGACCTCTGACCACTGACATCGGACCTCTGAACTCTTGCCCCTGACCTCTGACCTCTGAACCCTGACCTCTTACTCCGACCCATGACCCGTGACCCGTGACCCCTGACCTCTGACCATTGACTCTGACCCCTGACCCCTTACCCATGACCCCCGACCCCTGACCCCTGACCTCTGACCTCTGAACCCTTACCCTGACCTCTGCGCTCTGAACCCTTACCCTAGACCTCTGACCCCTGACCCCTGACCCCGACCCTGACACCTAACCCCTGAACATCACCCTGAACCCTGACCCTGAACCCTTACCCATGACCCCCAAACCCTGACCCCTGACACCGACCCTTACTCCCTGACCTCTGACCTCTGACCCTGAGCTCTGACCCTTGACCTATGACCCATGACCCCTGACCTATGACCTCTAACCCCGACCCCTGACTCTGACCCATGACCCATGACGACTGACCCCTGACCTCTGATCCCTGACACCTGACCTCTGACCCCGACCCATGACCCCTGACCCCTGACCTCTGACCTCAGAAACCTGACCACGACCTCTGAACTCTGACACTTGACTTCTGACCCGTGACCTCTGACCCTGAGCTCTGACCCCTGACCCTGACCTCTGTCCTCTGACCCCTGACACCTGACCTCTGAACCCTGACCCCGACCTCTGAACCCTGACCTATGACCCATTACCCCTGACCTATGACCTCTGATCCCTGACACCTGACCCCTGACCTCTGACCTCTGACCTCTAACCTAGACCCCTGACACTGACCCATGACCCCCGACCCCGACCTCTAACCCCTGGCCATGACCCCTTAACTCTGACATATGAACCCTGACCCCTGACCAATGACCCCGACCCCTGACCTCTGACCCCTGGCCCTGACCCCTGACCTCTTACTCCTGACCCATGACCCCTGACCCCGACCTCTGACCTTTGACTCTGACCTCTGACCCCTGACCCATGACCCCTGAAATCTGACCCCTGACCTCTGACCCCTGGCCCTGACCCCTGAAACATGACCCATGACCCCTGACCCCTGACCTCTGACCCTTGACGCTGACCCCGAACCCTGACCCTGACCCCTTAACCATGACCCCCGACCCCTGACCCCTGACCTCTGACCTCTGACCTCTGAACCCTTTCCCTGACCTCTGACCCCTGACCCCTCACCCTGACCCCGACCCTGACCCCTAACACCTGAACATCACTCTGACCCCTGACCCTGAACCCTTACCCATGACCACCAAACGCTGAACCCTGACCGTGACCCTTACCCCTGACCTCTGAGCCCTGACACCTGACCTCTGATGGCTGACCTCTGACCTCTAACCCTGACCCCTTACCCTGACCCATGACCCCCGACCCCGACCTCTGACCCCTGGCCCTGACCCCTGACCTCTGACCTCTGACCCCTGAACCTGACCTCTGACAACTGACTCCTGACGCAGACCCTTGACACTGAACCCTGACACATGACCCCTGACCCCTGACCGCTGACCCTTGACCCTGACCTCTGACCCCTGACCCATGACCTCTGACCCCTGACCCTTACCCCTTACCCATGACCCGAACCTCTGACCCCTGACCTCTGACCTCTGAACCCTTACCCTGACTTCTGACCTCTGAACCCTTACCCTGCTCTCTGAAACCTGACTTATGACCCATGACCCCTGACCTATGACCTACGACCCCCGTCCCCTGACCTCTGACCCCTGGCCCTGACCCCTGTCCTCTGACCCCTGACCCATGACCCCTGACCCTAGCCGTGAACCCTGACTTCTGACCCTGACCCATGACCGCTGAACCCTGACCCCTGACCCCGACCTCTGACCCCTGACCTCTGACCCCTGGCCCTGACCTGTGACCTCTGACCCCTGACCCGTGACCTCTGACCCCTGACCCATGACCCCTGACCACAGATCTCTGACCTCCGACCCCTCACACCTGACCTCTGACCCTGACCTATGACCCTGACCCCTGACCCCTGACCTCTTACCTCTGAACCTTGACCTCTGACCCCTTACCCATGACCCCTGACCCCTTACCCATGACATCTGATCTCTGAACCCTTACTCTGACCTCTGACCTCTGAACTCTTACCTTGACCTCTGAACCCTGACCTATGTCCCCCTGACCCCTGACCTATGACCTCTGACCCCTGACCTCTGACCTCTAACCCTGAACCCTGACAATGACCCATGACCCCCGACCCCTGACCTCTGACCCCGGCCCTGACCCCTGACCTCTGACCACTGACATCGGACCTCTGAACTCTTGCCCCTGACCTCTGACCTCTGAACCCTGACCTCTTACTCCGACCCATGACCCATGACCCGTGACCCCTGACCTCTGACCATTGACTCTGACCCCGACCCCTTACCCATGACCCCCGACCCCTGACCCCTGACCTCTGACCTCTGAACCCTTACCCTGACCTCTGCGCTCTGAACCCTTACCCTAGACCTCTGACCCCTGACCCCTGACCCCGACCCTGACACCTAACCCCTGAACATCACCCTGAACCCTGACCCTGAACCCTTACCCATGACCCCCAAACCCTGACCCCTGACACCGACCCTTACTCCCTGACCTCTGACCTCTGACCCTGAGCTCTGACCCTTGACCTATGACCCATGACCCCTGACCTATGACCTCTAACCCCGACCCCTGACTCTGACCCATGACCCATGACGACTGACCCCTGACCTCTGATCCCTGACACCTGACCTCTGACCCCTGACCCATGACCCCTGACCCCTGACCTCTGACCTCAGAAACCTGACCACGACCTCTGAACTCTGACACTTGACTTCTGACCCGTGACCTCTGACCCTGAGCTCTGACCCCTGACCCTGACCTCTGTCCTCTGACCCCTGACACCTGACCTCTGAACCCTGACCCCGACCTCTGAACCCTGACCTATGACCCATTACCCCTGACCTATGACCTCTGATCCCTGACACCTGACCCCTGACCTCTGACCTCTGACCTCTAACCTAGACCCCTGACCCTGACCCATGACCCCCGACCCCTGACCTCTAACCCCTGGCCATGACCCCTTAACTCTGACATATGAACCCTGACCCCTGACCAATGACCCCGACCCCTGACCTCTGACCCCTGGCCCTGACCCCTGACCTCTTACTCCTGACCCATGACCCCTGACCCCGACCTCTGACCTTTGACTCTGACCTCTGACCCCTGACCCATGACCCCTGAAATCTGACCCCTGACCTCTGACCCCTGGCCCTGACCCCTGAAACATGACCCATGACCCCTGACCCCTGACCTCTGACCCTTGACGCTGACCCCGAACCCTGACCCTGACCCCTTAACCATGACCCCCGACCCCTGACCCCTGACCTCTGACCTCTGACCTCTGAACCCTTTCCCTGACCTCTGACCCCTGACCCCTCACCCTGACCCCGACCCTGACCCCTAACACCTGAACATCACTCTGACCCCTGACCCTGAACCCTTACCCATGACCACCAAACGCTGAACCCTGACCGTGACCCTTACCCCTGACCTCTGAGCCCTGACACCTGACCTCTGATGGCTGACCTCTGACCTCTAACCCTGACCCCTTACCCTGACCCATGACCCCCGACCCCGACCTCTGACCCCTGGCCCTGACCCCTGACCTCTGACCTCTGACCCCTGAACCTGACCTCTGACAACTGACTCCTGACGCAGACCCTTGACACTGAACCCTGACACATGACCCCTGACCCCTGACCGCTGACCCTTGACCCTGACCTCTGACCCCTGACCCATGACCTCTGACCCCTGACCCTTACCCCTTACCCATGACCCTAACCTCTGACCCCTGACCTCTGACCTCTGAACCCTTACCCTGACTTCTGACCTCTGAACCCTTACCCTGCTCTCTGAAACCTGACTTATGACCCATGACCCCTGACCTATGACCTCTGACCCCCGACCCCTGACCCCTGACCTCTGAACCCTGAACCCTTACCCTGTGCACTGAACCCTGACCTATGACCCATGACCCCAACCCCTGACCCCTGACCCTTGACCCTGACCTCTGACCCCTGACCCATGACCTCTGACCCCTGACACCTGACCTCTGAACCCTGACCCCGATCTCTGAACCCTGACCTATGACCCATGACCCATGACCCCTGACCTCTTACCCCTGACCCATGACCCCTGACCCCTGACCTCTGACCTCCGACCCCTGACACCTGACCTCTGACCCCTTACCCATGACCCCTGAACCCTGACCCCTGTCCTCTGACATCTGAACCCCGACCCCGCCCTGTGACCCATGATCCCTGACCTCTGACCCCTGACCTCTGAAACCTGACACTTGACCTCTGACCTCTGACCTCTGACCCCTGACCTCTGACCTCTGACCCCTGACCTCTGACCTCTGACCCCTGACCCCGACTTCTGAACCCTGACTTATGACCCATGACCCCTGACCTATGACCTCTGACCCCTGACACCTGAACCCTTACCTCTGACATCTAACACTGACCCCTGACCCTGACCCATGACCCCCGACCCCTGACCTCTAACCCCTGGCCATGACCCCTTAACTCTGACATATGAACCCTGACCCCTGACCCATGACACCGACCCCTGACCTCTGACCTCCGAGCCCTGACACCTGACCTCTGGCCCCTGACACCTGACCTATGACCTTGATCCCTCAACCCCTGACCCCGACCTCTGAACCCTGACCTCTGACCCTTGACTCTGACCCCTGACCCTTACCCTGACCCCTTACCCATGACCCCCGAGCCTTGACCCCTGACCTCTGACGTCTGAACCCTTACCCTGACCTCTGACCTCTGAACCCTGACCTCTGAAACCTGAAGCATGACGCCCTGACCCCTGACCCTGACCCCTTACCCATGACCCCCGACCCATGACCCCTGTCCTCTGACCTCTGTACCCTGACCCCGACCTGTGACCCATGATACCTGACCTCTGACCCCTGACCCTGACATCTGAACACTGACCCCGACCTCTGAACACCGACCTATGTCACATGACCCCTGACATATGACCTCTGACCCCCGACCTCTGACTTCTGACCCCCGACCTCTGACCTCTAACCCTGACCACTGACCCTGACCCATGACCCCCGAACCCTGACCTCTGACCCCTGGCCCTGACCCCTGACCTCTGACCCCTGACCCCTGACCTCTGACCCCGACCCTGACCTATGACCCTGACCCCTTACTCCCTGACCTCTGACCTCTGAACCCTGACCTCTGAACCCTGACCCATGACCCCTGACCCCTGACCCCTGACCCTGACCACTTACCCATGACCCCCGACCCCTGACCCATGATCCCTGACCTCTGAACCCTGACCCTGACCTCTGAACCCTGACACTTGACCTCTGACCCCTGACCCCAGACCTCTGACCCCTGACACCTGACCTCTGAACCCTGACCCCGACCTCTGAACCGTGACCTATGACCCATGACCCCTGACATATGATCTCTGACACCTGACACCTGACCCCTTACCTTTGACCTCTAACCCTGAACCCTGACCGTGACCCATGACCCCCGACCCCTGACCCCTGACCCCCGACCCCTGGCCCTGACCCCTGACCTCTGACTCCTGACACATGACCCCTGACCTCTGACCTCCGTCCCCAGACACCTGACCTCTGACCCATGACCCTGACCTATGACCCTTACCCCTGACCTATGAGCTCTGAAACCTGACCTCTGCCCCTGACCCTTGACCCCTGACCCCTGACCTCTGACCCTTGACTCTGACCCCTGACCTCTGACCTCTGAACCCTTTCCCTGACCTCTGACCCCTGACCCCTCACCCCTCACCCTGACCCCTGACCTCTGACCCTGTCCCCTGACCATGTCCCCTGACCCCTGACCTCTGACCGTGAGCTCTTACCCCTGACCCCTGACCCTTACTCCCTGACCTCTGACACCTGACCTCTGACCCTGAGCTCTGAACCCTGACCCTTACCTCTGACCTCTGACCTCTGAACCCTGACCTCTGACCCCTGACCCCTGACCTCCAACCCCTGACACCTGATCTCTGGCCACAGACCCTGACCTATGACCCTGACACCTGAGCCCCTGACCCATGACCCTGACCCCTGAGCCCCTGACCCCTCACCTCTGACCTCTGAACCCTGACCTCTGACACCTTACCCATGAACCCTGACCCCTGACCCTTACCCCTTACCCATGACCCAAACCTCTGACCCCTGACCTCTGACCTCTGAACCCTTACCCTGACTTCTGACCTCTGAACCCTTACCCTGCTCTCTGAAACCTGACTTATGACCAATGACCCCTGACCTATGACCTCTGACCCCGACCCCTGACCCCGACCTCTGAACCCTGAACCCTTACCCTGTGCACTGAACCCTGACCTATGACCCATGACCCCAACCCCTGACCCCTGACCCCTGTCCCTGACCCTTACTCCCCGACCTCTGACCCCTGACCCCTTACCCTGACCTCTGACCCCTGACCCTGACCTCTGACATATGAACCCTGACCTGTGACCCCTGACACCTGACCTCTGACCTCTGACACCTGATCTCTGGCCCTTGAACCTGACCTATGACCCTGACCCCTGAACCCCTGACCCCTCACTTCTGACCTCTGAATCCTGACCTCTGACCCCTGACCCATGACCCCTGACCCTTACCCCTTACCCATGACCCCGACCTCTGACCCCTGACCTCTGAACCCTTACCCTGACTTCTGACCTCTGTACCTTTACCCTGATCTCTGAACCCTGACCTATGACCTCTGACCCCGACCCCTGACCCCTGACCTCTGAAACCTTGCCCTGACATCTGAACCCTGACCTATGACCCATGACCCCTGACCTATGACCTACGACCCCCGTCCCCTGACCTCTGACCCCTGGCCCTGACCCCTGTCCTCTGACCCCTGACCCATGACCCCTGACCCTAGCCGTGAACCCTGACTTCTGACCCTGACCCATGACCGCTGAACCCTGACCCCTGACCCCGACCTCTGACCCCTGACCTCTGACCCCTGGCCCTGACCTGTGACCTCTGACCCCTGACCCGTGACCTCTGACCCCTGACCCATGACCCCTGACCACAGATCTCTGACCTCCGACCCCTCACACCTGACCTCTGACCCTGACCTATGACCCTGACCCCTGACCCCTGACCTCTTACCTCTGAACCTTGACCTCTGACCCCTTACCCATGACCCCTGACCCCTTACCCATGACATCTGATCTCTGAACCCTTACTCTGACCTCTGACCTCTGAACTCTTACCTTGACCTCTGAACCCTGACCTATGTCCCCCTGACCCCTGACCTATGACCTCTGACCTCTAACCCTGAACCCTGACAATGACCCATGACCCCCGACCCCTGACCTCTGACCCCGGCCCTGACCCCTGACCTCTGACCACTGACATCGGACCTCTGAACTCTTGCCCCTGACCTCTGACCTCTGAACCCTGACCTCTTACTCCGACCCATGACCCGTGACCCGTGACCCCTGACCTCTGACCATTGACTCTGACCCCTGACCCCTTACCCATGACCCCCGACCCCTGACCCCTGACCTCTGACCTCTGAACCCTTACCCTGACCTCTGCGCTCTGAACCCTTACCCTAGACCTCTGACCCCTGACCCCTGACCCCGACCCTGACACCTAACCCCTGAACATCACCCTGAACCCTGACCCTGAACCCTTACCCATGACCCCCAAACCCTGACCCCTGACACCGACCCTTACTCCCTGACCTCTGACCTCTGACCCTGAGCTCTGACCCTTGACCTATGACCCATGACCCCTGACCTATGACCTCTAACCCCGACCCCTGACTCTGACCCATGACCCATGACGACTGACCCCTGACCTCTGATCCCTGACACCTGACCTCTGACCCCGACCCATGACCCCTGACCCCTGACCTCTGACCTCAGAAACCTGACCACGACCTCTGAACTCTGACACTTGACTTCTGACCCGTGACCTCTGACCCTGAGCTCTGACCCCTGACCCTGACCTCTGTCCTCTGACCCCTGACACCTGACCTCTGAACCCTGACCCCGACCTCTGAACCCTGACCTATGACCCATTACCCCTGACCTATGACCTCTGATCCCTGACACCTGACCCCTGACCTCTGACCTCTGACCTCTAACCTAGACCCCTGACACTGACCCATGACCCCCGACCCCGACCTCTAACCCCTGGCCATGACCCCTTAACTCTGACATATGAACCCTGACCCCTGACCAATGACCCCGACCCCTGACCTCTGACCCCTGGCCCTGACCCCTGACCTCTTACTCCTGACCCATGACCCCTGACCCCGACCTCTGACCTTTGACTCTGACCTCTGACCCCTGACCCATGACCCCTGAAATCTGACCCCTGACCTCTGACCCCTGGCCCTGACCCCTGAAACATGACCCATGACCCCTGACCCCTGACCTCTGACCCTTGACGCTGACCCCGAACCCTGACCCTGACCCCTTAACCATGACCCCCGACCCCTGACCCCTGACCTCTGACCTCTGACCTCTGAACCCTTTCCCTGACCTCTGACCCCTGACCCCTCACCCTGACCCCGACCCTGACCCCTAACACCTGAACATCACTCTGACCCCTGACCCTGAACCCTTACCCATGACCACCAAACGCTGAACCCTGACCGTGACCCTTACCCCTGACCTCTGAGCCCTGACACCTGACCTCTGATGGCTGACCTCTGACCTCTAACCCTGACCCCTTACCCTGACCCATGACCCCCGACCCCGACCTCTGACCCCTGGCCCTGACCCCTGACCTCTGACCTCTGACCCCTGAACCTGACCTCTGACAACTGACTCCTGACGCAGACCCTTGACACTGAACCCTGACACATGACCCCTGACCCCTGACCGCTGACCCTTGACCCTGACCTCTGACCCCTGACCCATGACCTCTGACCCCTGACCCTTACCCCTTACCCATGACCCTAACCTCTGACCCCTGACCTCTGACCTCTGAACCCTTACCCTGACTTCTGACCTCTGAACCCTTACCCTGCTCTCTGAAACCTGACTTATGACCCATGACCCCTGACCTATGACCTACGACCCCCGTCCCCTGACCTCTGACCCCTGGCCCTGACCCCTGTCCTCTGACCCCTGACCCATGACCCCTGACCCTAGCCGTGAACCCTGACTTCTGACCCTGACCCATGACCGCTGAACCCTGACCCCTGACCCCGACCTCTGACCCCTGACCTCTGACCCCTGGCCCTGACCTGTGACCTCTGACCCCTGACCCGTGACCTCTGACCCCTGACCCATGACCCCTGACCACAGATCTCTGACCTCCGACCCCTCACACCTGACCTCTGACCCTGACCTATGACCCTGACCCCTGACCCCTGACCTCTTACCTCTGAACCTTGACCTCTGACCCCTTACCCATGACCCCTGACCCCTTACCCATGACATCTGATCTCTGAACCCTTACTCTGACCTCTGACCTCTGAACTCTTACCTTGACCTCTGAACCCTGACCTATGTCCCCCTGACCCCTGACCTATGACCTCTGACCCCTGACCTCTGACCTCTAACCCTGAACCCTGACAATGACCCATGACCCCCGACCCCTGACCTCTGACCCCGGCCCTGACCCCTGACCTCTGACCACTGACATCGGACCTCTGAACTCTTGCCCCTGACCTCTGACCTCTGAACCCTGACCTCTTACTCCGACCCATGACCCATGACCCGTGACCCCTGACCTCTGACCATTGACTCTGACCCCGACCCCTTACCCATGACCCCCGACCCCTGACCCCTGACCTCTGACCTCTGAACCCTTACCCTGACCTCTGCGCTCTGAACCCTTACCCTAGACCTCTGACCCCTGACCCCTGACCCCGACCCTGACACCTAACCCCTGAACATCACCCTGAACCCTGACCCTGAACCCTTACCCATGACCCCCAAACCCTGACCCCTGACACCGACCCTTACTCCCTGACCTCTGACCTCTGACCCTGAGCTCTGACCCTTGACCTATGACCCATGACCCCTGACCTATGACCTCTAACCCCGACCCCTGACTCTGACCCATGACCCATGACGACTGACCCCTGACCTCTGATCCCTGACACCTGACCTCTGACCCCTGACCCATGACCCCTGACCCCTGACCTCTGACCTCAGAAACCTGACCACGACCTCTGAACTCTGACACTTGACTTCTGACCCGTGACCTCTGACCCTGAGCTCTGACCCCTGACCCTGACCTCTGTCCTCTGACCCCTGACACCTGACCTCTGAACCCTGACCCCGACCTCTGAACCCTGACCTATGACCCATTACCCCTGACCTATGACCTCTGATCCCTGACACCTGACCCCTGACCTCTGACCTCTGACCTCTAACCTAGACCCCTGACCCTGACCCATGACCCCCGACCCCTGACCTCTAACCCCTGGCCATGACCCCTTAACTCTGACATATGAACCCTGACCCCTGACCAATGACCCCGACCCCTGACCTCTGACCCCTGGCCCTGACCCCTGACCTCTTACTCCTGACCCATGACCCCTGACCCCGACCTCTGACCTTTGACTCTGACCTCTGACCCCTGACCCATGACCCCTGAAATCTGACCCCTGACCTCTGACCCCTGGCCCTGACCCCTGAAACATGACCCATGACCCCTGACCCCTGACCTCTGACCCTTGACGCTGACCCCGAACCCTGACCCTGACCCCTTAACCATGACCCCCGACCCCTGACCCCTGACCTCTGACCTCTGACCTCTGAACCCTTTCCCTGACCTCTGACCCCTGACCCCTCACCCTGACCCCGACCCTGACCCCTAACACCTGAACATCACTCTGACCCCTGACCCTGAACCCTTACCCATGACCACCAAACGCTGAACCCTGACCGTGACCCTTACCCCTGACCTCTGAGCCCTGACACCTGACCTCTGATGGCTGACCTCTGACCTCTAACCCTGACCCCTTACCCTGACCCATGACCCCCGACCCCGACCTCTGACCCCTGGCCCTGACCCCTGACCTCTGACCTCTGACCCCTGAACCTGACCTCTGACAACTGACTCCTGACGCAGACCCTTGACACTGAACCCTGACACATGACCCCTGACCCCTGACCGCTGACCCTTGACCCTGACCTCTGACCCCTGACCCATGACCTCTGACCCCTGACCCTTACCCCTTACCCATGACCCTAACCTCTGACCCCTGACCTCTGACCTCTGAACCCTTACCCTGACTTCTGACCTCTGAACCCTTACCCTGCTCTCTGAAACCTGACTTATGACCCATGACCCCTGACCTATGACCTCTGACCCCCGACCCCTGACCCCTGACCTCTGAACCCTGAACCCTTACCCTGTGCACTGAACCCTGACCTATGACCCATGACCCCAACCCCTGACCCCTGACCCTTGACCCTGACCTCTGACCCCTGACCCATGACCTCTGACCCCTGACACCTGACCTCTGAACCCTGACCCCGATCTCTGAACCCTGACCTATGACCCATGACCCATGACCCCTGACCTCTTACCCCTGACCCATGACCCCTGACCCCTGACCTCTGACCTCCGACCCCTGACACCTGACCTCTGACCCCTTACCCATGACCCCTGAACCCTGACCCCTGTCCTCTGACATCTGAACCCCGACCCCGCCCTGTGACCCATGATCCCTGACCTCTGACCCCTGACCTCTGAAACCTGACACTTGACCTCTGACCTCTGACCTCTGACCCCTGACCTCTGACCTCTGACCCCTGACACCTGACCTCTGAACCCTGACCCCGACTTCTGAACCCTGACTTATGACCCATGACCCCTGACCTATGACCTCTGACCCCTGACACCTGAACCCTTACCTCTGACATCTAACACTGACCCCTGACCCTGACCCATGACCCCCGACCCCTGACCTCTAACCCCTGGCCATGACCCCTTAACTCTGACATATGAACCCTGACCCCTGACCCATGACACCGACCCCTGACCTCTGACCTCCGAGCCCTGACACCTGACCTCTGGCCCCTGACACCTGACCTATGACCTTGATCCCTCAACCCCTGACCCCGACCTCTGAACCCTGACCTCTGACCCTTGACTCTGACCCCTGACCCTTACCCTGACCCCTTACCCATGACCCCCGAGCCTTGACCCCTGACCTCTGACGTCTGAACCCTTACCCTGACCTCTGACCTCTGAACCCTGACCTCTGAAACCTGAAGCATGACGCCCTGACCCCTGACCCTGACCCCTTACCCATGACCCCCGACCCATGACCCCTGTCCTCTGACCTCTGTACCCTGACCCCGACCTGTGACCCATGATACCTGACCTCTGACCCCTGACCCTGACATCTGAACACTGACCCCGACCTCTGAACACCGACCTATGTCACATGACCCCTGACATATGACCTCTGACCCCCGACCTCTGACTTCTGACCCCCGACCTCTGACCTCTAACCCTGACCACTGACCCTGACCCATGACCCCCGAACCCTGACCTCTGACCCCTGGCCCTGACCCCTGACCTCTGACCCCTGACCCCTGACCTCTGACCCCGACCCTGACCTATGACCCTGACCCCTTACTCCCTGACCTCTGACCTCTGAACCCTGACCTCTGAACCCTGACCCATGACCCCTGACCCCTGACCCCTGACCCTGACCACTTACCCATGACCCCCGACCCCTGACCCATGATCCCTGACCTCTGAACCCTGACCCTGACCTCTGAACCCTGACACTTGACCTCTGACCCCTGACCCCAGACCTCTGACCCCTGACACCTGACCTCTGAACCCTGACCCCGACCTCTGAACCGTGACCTATGACCCATGACCCCTGACATATGATCTCTGACACCTGACACCTGACCCCTTACCTTTGACCTCTAACCCTGAACCCTGACCGTGACCCATGACCCCCGACCCCTGACCCCTGACCCCCGACCCCTGGCCCTGACCCCTGACCTCTGACTCCTGACACATGACCCCTGACCTCTGACCTCCGTCCCCAGACACCTGACCTCTGACCCATGACCCTGACCTATGACCCTTACCCCTGACCTATGAGCTCTGAAACCTGACCTCTGCCCCTGACCCTTGACCCCTGACCCCTGACCTCTGACCCTTGACTCTGACCCCTGACCTCTGACCTCTGAACCCTTTCCCTGACCTCTGACCCCTGACCCCTCACCCCTCACCCTGACCCCTGACCTCTGACCCTGTCCCCTGACCATGTCCCCTGACCCCTGACCTCTGACCGTGAGCTCTTACCCCTGACCCCTGACCCTTACTCCCTGACCTCTGACACCTGACCTCTGACCCTGAGCTCTGAACCCTGACCCTTACCTCTGACCTCTGACCTCTGAACCCTGACCTCTGACCCCTGACCCCTGACCTCCAACCCCTGACACCTGATCTCTGGCCACAGACCCTGACCTATGACCCTGACACCTGAGCCCCTGACCCCTCACCTCTGACCTCTGAACCCTGACCTCTGACACCTTACCCATGAACCCTGACCCCTGACCCTTACCCCTTACCCATGACCCGAACCTCTGACCCCTGACCTCTGACCTCTGAACCCTTACCCTGACTTCTGACCTCTGAACCCTTACCCTGCTCTCTGAAACCTGACTTATGACCAATGACCCCTGACCTATGACCTCTGACCCCGACCCCTGACCCCGACCTCTGAACCCTGAACCCTTACCCTGTGCACTGAACCCTGACCTATGACCCATGACCCCAACCCCTGACCCCTGACCCCTGTCCCTGACCCTTACTCCCCGACCTCTGACCCCTGACCCCTTACCCTGACCTCTGACCCCTGACCCTGACCTCTGACATATGAACCCTGACCTGTGACCCCTGACACCTGACCTCTGACCTCTGACACCTGATCTCTGGCCCTTGAACCTGACCTATGACCCTGACCCCTGAACCCCTGACCCCTCACTTCTGACCTCTGAATCCTGACCTCTGACCCCTGACCCATGACCCCTGACCCTTACCCCTTACCCATGACCCCGACCTCTGACCCCTGACCTCTGAACCCTTACCCTGACTTCTGACCTCTGTACCTTTACCCTGATCTCTGAACCCTGACCTATGACCTCTGACCCCGACCCCTGACCCCTGACCTCTGAAACCTTGCCCTGACATCTGAACCCTGACCTATGACCCATGACCCCTGACCTATGACCTACGACCCCCGTCCCCTGACCTCTGACCCCTGGCCCTGACCCCTGTCCTCTGACCCCTGACCCATGACCCCTGACCCTAGCCGTGAACCCTGACTTCTGACCCTGACCCATGACCGCTGAACCCTGACCCCTGACCCCGACCTCTGACCCCTGACCTCTGACCCCTGGCCCTGACCTGTGACCTCTGACCCCTGACCCGTGACCTCTGACCCCTGACCCATGACCCCTGACCACAGATCTCTGACCTCCGACCCCTCACACCTGACCTCTGACCCTGACCTATGACCCTGACCCCTGACCCCTGACCTCTTACCTCTGAACCTTGACCTCTGACCCCTTACCCATGACCCCTGACCCCTTACCCATGACATCTGATCTCTGAACCCTTACTCTGACCTCTGACCTCTGAACTCTTACCTTGACCTCTGAACCCTGACCTATGTCCCCCTGACCCCTGACCTATGACCTCTGACCCCTGACCTCTGACCTCTAACCCTGAACCCTGACAATGACCCATGACCCCCGACCCCTGACCTCTGACCCCGGCCCTGACCCCTGACCTCTGACCACTGACATCGGACCTCTGAACTCTTGCCCCTGACCTCTGACCTCTGAACCCTGACCTCTTACTCCGACCCATGACCCGTGACCCGTGACCCCTGACCTCTGACCATTGACTCTGACCCCTGACCCCTTACCCATGACCCCCGACCCCTGACCCCTGACCTCTGACCTCTGAACCCTTACCCTGACCTCTGCGCTCTGAACCCTTACCCTAGACCTCTGACCCCTGACCCCTGACCCCGACCCTGACACCTAACCCCTGAACATCACCCTGAACCCTGACCCTGAACCCTTACCCATGACCCCCAAACCCTGACCCCTGACACCGACCCTTACTCCCTGACCTCTGACCTCTGACCCTGAGCTCTGACCCTTGACCTATGACCCATGACCCCTGACCTATGACCTCTAACCCCGACCCCTGACTCTGACCCATGACCCATGACGACTGACCCCTGACCTCTGATCCCTGACACCTGACCTCTGACCCCTGACCCATGACCCCTGACCCCTGACCTCTGACCTCAGAAACCTGACCACGACCTCTGAACTCTGACACTTGACTTCTGACCCGTGACCTCTGACCCTGAGCTCTGACCCCTGACCCTGACCTCTGTCCTCTGACCCCTGACACCTGACCTCTGAACCCTGACCCCGACCTCTGAACCCTGACCTATGACCCATTACCCCTGACCTATGACCTCTGATCCCTGACACCTGACCCCTGACCTCTGACCTCTGACCTCTAACCTAGACCCCTGACCCTGAACCATGACCCCCGACCCCTGACCCCTGACCTCTGACCTCTGACCTCTGAACCCTTTCCCTGACCTCTGACCCCTGACCCCTCACCCTGACCCCGACCCTGACCCCTAACACCTGAACATCACTCTGACCCCTGACCCTGAACCCTTACCCATGACCACCAAACGCTGAACCCTGACCGTGACCCTTACCCCTGACCTCTGAGCCCTGACACCTGACCTCTGATGGCTGACCTCTGACCTCTAACCCTGACCCCTTACCCTGACCCATGACCCCCGACCCCGACCTCTGACCCCTGGCCCTGACCCCTGACCTCTGACCTCTGACCCCTGAACCTGACCTCTGACAACTGACTCCTGACGCAGACCCTTGACACTGAACCCTGACACATGACCCCTGACCCCTGACCGCTGACCCTTGACCCTGACCTCTGACCCCTGACCCATGACCTCTGACCCCTGACCCTTACCCCTTACCCATGACCCTAACCTCTGACCCCTGACCTCTGACCTCTGAACCCTTACCCTGACTTCTGACCTCTGAACCCTTACCCTGCTCTCTGAAACCTGACTTATGACCCATGACCCCTGACCTATGACCTCTGACCCCCGACCCCTGACCCCTGACCTCTGAACCCTGAACCCTTACCCTGTGCACTGAACCCTGACCTATGACCCATGACCCCAACCCCTGACCCCTGACCCTTGACCCTGACCTCTGACCCCTGACCCATGACCTCTGACCCCTGACACCTGACCTCTGAACCCTGACCCCGATCTCTGAACCCTGACCTATGACCCATGACCCATGACCCCTGACCTCTTACCCCTGACCCATGACCCCTGACCCCTGACCTCTGACCTCCGACCCCTGACACCTGACCTCTGACCCCTTACCCATGACCCCTGAACCCTGACCCCTGTCCTCTGACATCTGAACCCCGACCCCGCCCTGTGACCCATGATCCCTGACCTCTGACCCCTGACCTCTGAAACCTGACACTTGACCTCTGACCCCTGACCTCTGACCTCTGACCCCTGACCTCTGACCTCTGACCCCTGACCCCGACTTCTGAACCCTGACTTATGACCCATGACCCCTGACCTATGACCTCTGACCCCTGACACCTGAACCCTTACCTCTGACATCTAACACTGACCCCTGACCCTGACCCATGACCCCCGACCCCTGACCTCTAACCCCTGGCCATGACCCCTTAACTCTGACATATGAACCCTGACCCCTGACCCATGACACCGACCCCTGACCTCTGACCTCCGAGCCCTGACACCTGACCTCTGGCCCCTGACACCTGACCTATGACCTTGATCCCTCAACCCCTGACCCCGACCTCTGAACCCTGACCTCTGACCCTTGACTCTGACCCCTGACCCTTACCCTGACCCCTTACCCATGACCCCCGAGCCTTGACCCCTGACCTCTGACGTCTGAACCCTTACCCTGACCTCTGACCTCTGAACCCTGACCTCTGAAACCTGAAGCATGACGCCCTGACCCCTGACCCTGACCCCTTACCCATGACCCCCGACCCATGACCCCTGTCCTCTGACCTCTGTACCCTGACCCCGACCTGTGACCCATGATACCTGACCTCTGACCCCTGACCCTGACATCTGAACACTGACCCCGACCTCTGAACACCGACCTATGTCACATGACCCCTGACATATGACCTCTGACCCCCGACCTCTGACTTCTGACCCCCGACCTCTGACCTCTAACCCTGACCACTGACCCTGACCCATGACCCCCGAACCCTGACCTCTGACCCCTGGCCCTGACCCCTGACCTCTGACCCCTGACCCCTGACCTCTGACCCCGACCCTGACCTATGACCCTGACCCCTTACTCCCTGACCTCTGACCTCTGAACCCTGACCTCTGAACCCTGACCCATGACCCCTGACCCCTGACCCCTGACCCTGACCACTTACCCATGACCCCCGACCCCTGACCCATGATCCCTGACCTCTGAACCCTGACCCTGACCTCTGAACCCTGACACTTGACCTCTGACCCCTGACCCCAGACCTCTGACCCCTGACACCTGACCTCTGAACCCTGACCCCGACCTCTGAACCGTGACCTATGACCCATGACCCCTGACATATGATCTCTGACACCTGACACCTGACCCCTTACCTTTGACCTCTAACCCTGAACCCTGACCGTGACCCATGACCCCCGACCCCTGACCCCTGACCCCCGACCCCTGGCCCTGACCCCTGACCTCTGACTCCTGACACATGACCCCTGACCTCTGACCTCCGTCCCCAGACACCTGACCTCTGACCCATGACCCTGACCTATGACCCTTACCCCTGACCTATGAGCTCTGAAACCTGACCTCTGCCCCTGACCCTTGACCCCTGACCCCTGACCTCTGACCCTTGACTCTGACCCCTGACCTCTGACCTCTGAACCCTTTCCCTGACCTCTGACCCCTGACCCCTCACCCCTCACCCTGACCCCTGACCTCTGACCCTGTCCCCTGACCATGTCCCCTGACCCCTGACCTCTGACCGTGAGCTCTTACCCCTGACCCCTGACCCTTACTCCCTGACCTCTGACACCTGACCTCTGACCCTGAGCTCTGAACCCTGACCCTTACCTCTGACCTCTGACCTCTGAACCCTGACCTCTGACCCCTGACCCCTGACCTCCAACCCCTGACACCTGATCTCTGGCCACAGACCCTGACCTATGACCCTGACACCTGAGCCCCTGACCCATGACCCTGACCCCTGAGCCCCTGACCCCTCACCTCTGACCTCTGAACCCTGACCTCTGACACCTTACCCATGAACCCTGACCCCTGACCCTTACCCCTTACCCATGACCCGAACCTCTGACCCCTGACCTCTGACCTCTGAACCCTTACCCTGACTTCTGACCTCTGAACCCTTACCCTGCTCTCTGAAACCTGACTTATGACCAATGACCCCTGACCTATGACCTCTGACCCCGACCCCTGACCCCGACCTCTGAACCCTGAACCCTTACCCTGTGCACTGAACCCTGACCTATGACCCATGACCCCAACCCCTGACCCCTGACCCCTGTCCCTGACCCTTACTCCCCGACCTCTGACCCCTGACCCCTTACCCTGACCTCTGACCCCTGACCCTGACCTCTGACATATGAACCCTGACCTGTGACCCCTGACACCTGACCTCTGACCTCTGACACCTGATCTCTGGCCCTTGAACCTGACCTATGACCCTGACCCCTGAACCCCTGACCCCTCACTTCTGACCTCTGAATCCTGACCTCTGACCCCTGACCCATGACCCCTGACCCTTACCCCTTACCCATGACCCCGACCTCTGACCCCTGACCTCTGAACCCTTACCCTGACTTCTGACCTCTGTACCTTTACCCTGATCTCTGAACCCTGACCTATGACCTCTGACCCCGACCCCTGACCCCTGACCTCTGAAACCTTGCCCTGACATCTGAACCCTGACCTATGACCCATGACCCCTGACCTATGACCTACGACCCCCGTCCCCTGACCTCTGACCCCTGGCCCTGACCCCTGTCCTCTGACCCCTGACCCATGACCCCTGACCCTAGCCGTGAACCCTGACTTCTGACCCTGACCCATGACCGCTGAACCCTGACCCCTGACCCCGACCTCTGACCCCTGACCTCTGACCCCTGGCCCTGACCTGTGACCTCTGACCCCTGACCCGTGACCTCTGACCCCTGACCCATGACCCCTGACCACAGATCTCTGACCTCCGACCCCTCACACCTGACCTCTGACCCTGACCTATGACCCTGACCCCTGACCCCTGACCTCTTACCTCTGAACCTTGACCTCTGACCCCTTACCCATGACCCCTGACCCCTTACCCATGACATCTGATCTCTGAACCCTTACTCTGACCTCTGACCTCTGAACTCTTACCTTGACCTCTGAACCCTGACCTATGTCCCCCTGACCCCTGACCTATGACCTCTGACCCCTGACCTCTGACCTCTAACCCTGAACCCTGACAATGACCCATGACCCCCGACCCCTGACCTCTGACCCCGGCCCTGACCCCTGACCTCTGACCACTGACATCGGACCTCTGAACTCTTGCCCCTGACCTCTGACCTCTGAACCCTGACCTCTTACTCCGACCCATGACCCGTGACCCGTGACCCCTGACCTCTGACCATTGACTCTGACCCCTGACCCCTTACCCATGACCCCCGACCCCTGACCCCTGACCTCTGACCTCTGAACCCTTACCCTGACCTCTGCGCTCTGAACCCTTACCCTAGACCTCTGACCCCTGACCCCTGACCCCGACCCTGACACCTAACCCCTGAACATCACCCTGAACCCTGACCCTGAACCCTTACCCATGACCCCCAAACCCTGACCCCTGACACCGACCCTTACTCCCTGACCTCTGACCTCTGACCCTGAGCTCTGACCCTTGACCTATGACCCATGACCCCTGACCTATGACCTCTAACCCCGACCCCTGACTCTGACCCATGACCCATGACGACTGACCCCTGACCTCTGATCCCTGACACCTGACCTCTGACCCCTGACCCATGACCCCTGACCCCTGACCTCTGACCTCAGAAACCTGACCACGACCTCTGAACTCTGACACTTGACTTCTGACCCGTGACCTCTGACCCTGAGCTCTGACCCCTGACCCTGACCTCTGTCCTCTGACCCCTGACACCTGACCTCTGAACCCTGACCCCGACCTCTGAACCCTGACCTATGACCCATTACCCCTGACCTATGACCTCTGATCCCTGACACCTGACCCCTGACCTCTGACCTCTGACCTCTAACCTAGACCCCTGACCCTGACCCATGACCCCCGACCCCTGACCTCTAACCCCTGGCCATGACCCCTTAACTCTGACATATGAACCCTGACCCCTGACCAATGACCCCGACCCCTGACCTCTGACCCCTGGCCCTGACCCCTGACCTCTTACTCCTGACCCATGACCCCTGACCCCGACCTCTGACCTTTGACTCTGACCTCTGACCCCTGACCCATGACCCCTGAAATCTGACCCCTGACCTCTGACCCCTGGCCCTGACCCCTGAAACATGACCCATGACCCCTGACCCCTGACCTCTGACCCTTGACGCTGACCCCGAACCCTGACCCTGACCCCTTAACCATGACCCCCGACCCCTGACCCCTGACCTCTGACCTCTGACCTCTGAACCCTTTCCCTGACCTCTGACCCCTGACCCCTCACCCTGACCCCGACCCTGACCCCTAACACCTGAACATCACTCTGACCCCTGACCCTGAACCCTTACCCATGACCACCAAACGCTGAACCCTGACCGTGACCCTTACCCCTGACCTCTGAGCCCTGACACCTGACCTCTGATGGCTGACCTCTGACCTCTAACCCTGACCCCTTACCCTGACCCATGACCCCCGACCCCGACCTCTGACCCCTGGCCCTGACCCCTGACCTCTGACCTCTGACCCCTGAACCTGACCTCTGACAACTGACTCCTGACGCAGACCCTTGACACTGAACCCTGACACATGACCCCTGACCCCTGACCGCTGACCCTTGACCCTGACCTCTGACCCCTGACCCATGACCTCTGACCCCTGACCCTTACCCCTTACCCATGACCCTAACCTCTGACCCCTGACCTCTGACCTCTGAACCCTTACCCTGACTTCTGACCTCTGAACCCTTACCCTGCTCTCTGAAACCTGACTTATGACCCATGACCCCTGACCTATGACCTCTGACCCCCGACCCCTGACCCCTGACCTCTGAACCCTGAACCCTTACCCTGTGCACTGAACCCTGACCTATGACCCATGACCCCAACCCCTGACCCCTGACCCTTGGCCCTGACCTCTGACCCCTGACCCATGACCTCTGACCCCTGACACCTGACCTCTGAACCCTGACCCCGATCTCTGAACCCTGACCTATGACCCATGACCCATGACCCCTGACCTCTTACCCCTGACCCATGACCCCTGACCCCTGACCTCTGACCTCCGACCCCTGACACCTGACCTCTGACCCCTTACCCATGACCCCTGAACCCTGACCCCTGTCCTCTGACATCTGAACCCCGACCCCGCCCTGTGACCCATGATCCCTGACCTCTGACCCCTGACCTCTGAAACCTGACACTTGACCTCTGACCTCTGACCTCTGACCCCTGACCTCTGACCTCTGACCCCTGACACCTGACCTCTGAACCCTGACCCCGACTTCTGAACCCTGACTTATGACCCATGACCCCTGACCTATGACCTCTGACCCCTGACACCTGAACCCTTACCTCTGACATCTAACACTGACCCCTGACCCTGACCCATGACCCCCGACCCCTGACCTCTAACCCCTGGCCATGACCCCTTAACTCTGACATATGAACCCTGACCCCTGACCCATGACACCGACCCCTGACCTCTGACCTCCGAGCCCTGACACCTGACCTCTGGCCCCTGACACCTGACCTATGACCTTGATCCCTCAACCCCTGACCCCGACCTCTGAACCCTGACCTCTGACCCTTGACTCTGACCCCTGACCCTTACCCTGACCCCTTACCCATGACCCCCGAGCCTTGACCCCTGACCTCTGACGTCTGAACCCTTACCCTGACCTCTGACCTCTGAACCCTGACCTCTGAAACCTGAAGCATGACGCCCTGACCCCTGACCCTGACCCCTTACCCATGACCCCGACCCATGACCCCTGTCCTCTGACCTCTGTACCCTGACCCCGACCTGTGACCCATGATACCTGACCTCTGACCCCTGACCCTGACATCTGAACACTGACCCCGACCTCTGAACACCGACCTATGTCACATGACCCCTGACATATGACCTCTGACCCCCGACCTCTGACTTCTGACCCCCGACCTCTGACCTCTAACCCTGACCACTGACCCTGACCCATGACCCCCGAAACCTGATCTCTGACCCCTGGCCCTGACCCCGATCTCTGACCCCTGACCCCTGACCTCTGACCCCGACCCTGACTTATAAAACCTGACCCCTGACCCCCTTACCTCTGACCTCTGAACCCTGACCCATGACCCTGACCTCTGACCCCTGGCCCTGACCCCTGACCACTGACCCATGACCCCTGACCCCTGACCCCTGACCTCTGACCCCTGACCCTGACCTATGAAACCTGACCCCTGACCCCCTTAACTCTGACCTCTGAACCCTGACCTCTGAACCCTGACCCATGACCCCGACCCCTGACCCCTGACCCTGACCCCTTACCCATGACCCCTGACCCCTGTCCTCTGACATCTGAACCCCGACCCCGGCCTGTGACCCATGATCCCTGACCTCTGACCCCTGACCCTGAACTCTTAACCCTGACACTTGACCTCTGACCCCTGACCTCTGACCTCTGACCCCTGACACCTGACCTCTGAACCCTGACCTATGACCCATGACCCCTGACCTATGAACTATGACCCCTGACCCATGAACTCTGACCCCTGGCCCTGACCTCTGACCCCTTTCCCTGACCTCTGAACCCTAGCCCTGGCCCCTGACATCTGACCCTGACCCATGACCGCTGACACCTGACACTTGACCCCGACCTCTGACCCCCGACCCCTGACCTCTGACCACTGGCCCTGACCCGTGACCTCTGACCCCTGTCCCATGACCCCTCACCACTGATCTCTGACCTCCGAACCCTCACACCTGACCTCTAACCCCTGACCCTGACCTATGACCCTAACCCCTGACGCCTGACCTCTGACCTGTGAACCTTGACCTCTGACCCCTGACCCATGACCACTGACCCCTGACCCTGACCCCTTAAACATGACCCCTTACCTCTGACCTCTGAACCCTTACCCTGACCTCTGACCTTTGACCTCTTACCTTGACCTCTGAACCCTGACCTATGACCCATGACCCCTGACCTATGACCTCTGACCCCTGACCCTAACCCCTTAACTATGACCTCCGACCCCTGACCTCTGAACCCTTACCCTGACCCCTGACCCCGACCCTTACCCCTAACCCCTGAACATCACCCTGACCCCTTACCTCTGACCCTTTTCCCTGACCTCTGACCCTGAGCTCTGACCCCTGACCTCTGATACTGACCCCTTACCCATGACCCCCTACACTGACCCCTGACCCCTGACCTCTGACCTCTGAACCCTTACCCTTACCCTGACCTCTGACCCCTGACCCCTGATCCCTCACCCTGACCCCTGACCCCGACACTGACCCCTAACCCCTGAACATCACCCTGACCCCTTACCTCTGACCCTTTTCTCTGACCTCTGACCCTGAGCTCTGACCCCTGACCTCTGACCCCAGACCCCCGACCACTGACCCCTGACCCCCTGACACCTGACCCCGTACCTCTGACCCTGATCTGTGACCCCTGAACTCTGACCCCTGACCTCTGACCCTGACCCCTTACCCATGACCCCGACCCCTGACCCATGACCTCTGACCTCTGAACCTTTACCCTGACCTATGACCCCTGACCCCTTACCCCTCACCCTGACCCCGACCCTGACCCCTAACCCCTAACCCCTAACCCCTAACCCCTGAACATCACCCTGAACCCTGACCTCTGACCCCTGACTCCTGACCCTGACCCTGACCCTTGATAATGGCCCCTGACCCCTCACCCTGACACCTGACCCTGACCCGTAACCCCTGACCGTGACCCTGGCCCCTGACCCCTGAACCTGACCCCTCACACTGACCCTGACCCCTGACCCTGATCCCTGACACTGACCCTAACCCCTGACCCCTGACCCGCTGACCCCTGACCTCTGACCCCTGACCTCTGACCCCTGACCCATGACCCCTGAGACCTGACCCCTGAACCTTGACTCTGACCTCTGACCCCTGACCCTGACCCCTGACCCAGACCTCTGACCCCTGACTCCTGACCCTGACCCCTGACCCTGACACCTGACCCCTGACATCTGACCCTGTCCCCTGACCTCTGACCTCTGAGCCTGAGTTCTTACCCCTGACCTCTGACCCCTGACCCTGACCTCTGACCCCTGACTCCTGACCCTGACCCCCTGACCTCTGACCTCTGACCCTTGACTCTGACACCTGACCCATGACCCCTGACCTCTGACCCCTGACCCTGACCCCTTACCCATGAACCCCAACCCCTGACCCCTGACCCTGACCCTTACTCCCTGACCTATGACCCCTGACCTATGACCTCTGACCCCTTACCTCTGAACCCTGACCCTGACTTCTGACTCATGATCCCTGACACTTGACCTCTTACCTCTGACCTCTGACCCTGAGCTCTGAACCCTGACCCTGACCTCTGACCTCTGACACCTGACCTCTGAATCGTGACCCCGACCTCTGAACCCTGACCTATGACCCATGACCCCTGACATATGACTTCTGACCCCTGACCCCCGACCTCTGACCTCTAACCCTTACCTCTGACCCTGACCGATGACCCCCGACCCCTGACCTCTGACCTTTGGCCCTGACCCCTCACCCCTGACCCCTGACACCTGACCTCTGACCCCTGACCCCTGACCTATGACTCTGACCCCTGACCCCCTGACCCCTGACCCCTTATCCATGAACCCCGACCCCTGACCCCTGACCTCTGAACCGTTACCCTGACCTCTGACCACTGACCCCTCACCCTGACCCCGACCCTGACCCCAACCCCTGAATATCACCCTGACCCCTGACCCCTGACACTGACCCCTGACCCTGACCCTTACCCCCTGACCTCTGATCTCTGACCCTGAGCTCTGACCCCTGACCTATGACATATGACCCCGACCCCTGACCTCTGACCCCTGACCACTGACATCTGAAGCATGACCAATGATCCCTGACCTCTGACCCCTGACACCTGACCTCTGTCCCCGACCTCTGAACCCTTACCCCAACCTCTGACCCCTGACCTCTGACCCTTGAATCTGACCCTTGACCCCTGACCCTTTACCGCTTACCCATGTCCCCCAAACCTGACCCCTGACCTCTGACCTCTGAACCCTTACACTGACCTCTGACCCCTGACCCCTCATCCTTACCCCGACCCTGACCCCTAACCCCTGAACATCACCTTGACCACTGACCCCTGACCCCTGACCCTAAGCCCTGACCCCCTGACCCCTGACCTCTGACCCCTGACCCCTGAACTCTGACCCATGACCCCTGACCCTTGACTCTGACTCCTGACCCTGACCCCTGACACAGACCTCTGACCCCTTACTCCTGACCCTGACCCCTGACCCCCTGACCCCTGACCTCTGACCCTGTCCCCTGACCTCTGACCTCTGAGCCTTAGCTCTTACCTCTGACCCCTGACCCTGACCTCTGACCCCTGACTCCTGACCCTGACCCCTGACTCCTGACCCTGACCCATGGCCCCTGACCCCTTACCCATGACCCCCGACCCCTGACCCCTGACCCTAAGCCCTGACCCCCTGACCCCTGACCTCTGACCCCTGACCCCTGAACTCTGACCCATGACCCCTGACCCTTGACTCTGACTCCTGACCCTGACCCCTGACACAGACCTCTGACCCCTTACTCCTGACCCTGACCCCTGACCCCCTGACCCCTGACCCTGTCCCCTGACCTCTGACCTCTGAGCCTTAGCTCTTACCTCTGACCCCTGACCCTGACCTCTGACCCCTGACTCCTGACCCTGACCCCTGACTCCTGACCCTGACCCATGGCCCCTGACCCCTTACCCATGACCCCCGACCCCTGACCCATGACCTCTGACCTCTGAACCCTTACCCTGACCTCTGAACCCTTACCCCGACCTCTGACCTCTGAACCCTTACCCTGACCTCTGACCTCTTCTTCGAACTTCTTTCACATTTTCCGACAATCTTTGAACACCTCTGAACTTCTTCGACCTTTTCCGTAATTCTGCGAAATTCTCCGCCTTTCTCCAACCTCTTTTGACATTCTCCAACCTTCTTTGAACTTCTCCGACATTCTCCGATGTTCTTTGACCTTCTCCGATCTTCTTTGATCTTGTCAGACCTTCTTTGACCTTCTCCAAACTTCTCCGACCTCTCCAACCTTCTTTGACTTTCTCCGAACTTCTTTGACCTTCTCCAAACTTCTTTGACATTCTCCAACCTTCTATGAACTTCTTTGATCTTCTCTGACCTATTCTGACCTTCTCCACCCTTCTTTGACCTTCTCTGACCTTCTTCGAACTTCTCTGACCTTCCTGGAATTTCTCCGGCCTTCTCCAACTTGCTTTCACCTTTTCCGACCTTCTCCGACCTTCTTTGACCTTCTCTGATTTTCTCCGACCATCTTTGACCTTCTCCGAACTTCTCCAATCTTCTCTGACCATCTTTATACTTCTCCAACTTTCATTGACCTTCTATGACTTTCTCTGACCATCTTTGACCTTCTCCAAACTTCTCCTAATCCTTCGTCCTTCTGCGACCTTCTCCAAACCTCTCCAACCTTCTCCACCCTTCTTTGACATTCTCTGAACTTCTCTGACCTTCTTTTACTTTCTCCAGCCTTCTTTGACCTTCTCCGGCCTTCTTTCAGCTTCTCCGGCCTTCTTTTAACTTATCTGAACTTCTCCGACCTTCTTTGACTTCTCCCACCTTCTTTGACCTTCTTCGAACTTCTCTGAACTTCTTCAACCTTCTTTGACCTTCTCTGAACTTCTCTGACTTTCTTTGACCTTCTCCGATCTTCTCCAACCATCTTTATCTTTCTCCGAGCTTCTCCGACCTTCTCCATGCTTTTTTTACCTTCTCCAACCTTCTCCAAACTTCTTTTACTTTCTCCAACCTTCTCCACACTTTTTTGACATTCTCTGACCTTCTTCAAAATTCTTTTACCTTCTCCGACCATCTTTTACCTTCTTCGACCTTCTCCGATCTTCTCCAAACATCTTTATGTTTCTCCGACCCTCTTTGACCTTCTCTGACCACCTTTGAACTTCTCCGAACTTCACTGAACTTCTCCGACCTTCTCCACCCTTCTTTGACCTTCTCCAACCTTCTTTGACCTTCTCTGACCTTCTCCGATCTTCTCTAACCGTCTTTATCTTTCTCCAACCTTCTTAGACCTTCTTAGAACTTCTCCAACCAACTGCGACTTTCTCCAAACTTCTTTTACTTTCTCCGACCTTCTCCACGCTTTTTTGACCTTCTCCAACCTTCTCCCAACTTCTCTGACATTCTCCAACCTTCTTCAAAATTCTTTGACCTTCTCCGAACTTCTCCAACCGTCTTTATTTTTCTCCAACCTTTTTTGACTTTCTCTGAGCTTCTTTGAACTTCTCCGAAATTCTCTGACCTTCTCTGAACTACTTTGAAATTCTCCAACCACCTTTGACCTTCTCTGACCTTCTTTGAACTTCTCCAAGCTTCTTTGACATTCTCTGACCTTCTCCGACCTAATCTGACCTTCTCTGACCTACTCTTAACTTCTCCGACCTTCTCCGAAATTCTTTGAACTTCTTTTAACTTCTCCAACCTTCTCTGAAATTCTTTGCCCTTCTCCGAAATTCTTTGCCCTTCTCCAAAATTCTTTGCCCTTCTCCAAAATTCTTTGCCCTTCTCCAAAATTCTTTGCCCTTCTCCGACCTTCTTCGCCCTTCATTTCCCTTGTCCGACCTTCTTTGTTGACCTTGTAGTTGTAGAGAGCAATGAGATCTCCCCTCAGCCTCTACTTCTCCAGGCTAAACAACCCCAGCTCTCTGAGCCATTTCTCATAAGGTCATGTGTGTACATAAAAAAGAGCTGACTTGTTTTAGAGGATCTAGGAGCCCTACAGACAGACAGAGGATTATTCAAAAGAGCAAGGACTAGCACAAAAATTCAGAAATAGCAAGAGATGAAAAGGGGAGTGTCAAGATACAGAGTGAATGGAAAAAATAGAACAGCAACAGTGAGCAATACAAAGGGATAGAGAAAGAAAGAGAGATAGAAAGAGAAAGACAAGCAAGGCATTTGCAGGTGCAGAGAAAGAACAAACTACAAGGATCAAGCCAGTGAAATTGTGGGGGAACAGAATGAGGAACGCAGATTGGGACAAAGATGGAAAAGGAAAAAAAAAGTATGGGCAGAGAACAGATACTGAAGACTGGGGAGTGGGGGGAAGAGAGAGAAAAGAGCACAGAAAAATTAAAGAGTAGGGGTATAGGGATACCTGGGAACAGGAATTGTAGCAGCACGATAAATGAAAGGAACCAAAAAGTCCAGCTCTAAAATGTTTGTTACCTAGTCCCATCACTGTCACAACTAGCAATGTTGCAGTGACAGCACGCATACTGTTATTTCTTGTAAGGATGCTTTCAGACATGTAGTAGTGTTATTCTAGCTGAGAATGTAAGGCAGAGTTAATAAAACACAGCTCCTCCTCAGGCACTCTTTATACCTGTGAGGGCTTCACCACACCCCAGTCACAGGTGGTGGGCGGGAAGGCCCAGGGGGTATATAAGCCACAGGCCTTGCCTCTGGAGGTCATTTAGGTTGTGGTTTATCCTTGAGATTAGAGTTTTGCTGCTGTTTCCATTCATTGTAGCTTTTTAGGCAGATTAAGCTAGTTGGGTAAGTGGTGGTTTTTGGCTTTTTTAGTTTTTTTTTTTCTTTTTGTTCTTCTAAAGAAGCAGAGGCATCTGTTGGAGGTATGAGCTTTGGAAGAGTCCAGGCGAAGCAGCACATACAGGTGTAACTATGGGGCTTTTTCGTCAGTTATTTTTGATTGGGTGTTGGAGGGGGCAAGATGTTTTTGATTTCCTTCTTTTTTTTTTTTTTCTGGGTGCTTTGCCTCAAGTTTTTGGTTATGGGATGATTTGTTGTTGTTCCTCATTCTGTGTGGCATAATGTGTTGGCCCTAGGGGCTCTGCAGTTTGTAATGGGCACCTCGTGGGTGATAATAATCTGGAATGAAGTTTGTTGGCCTAGGGTAGGAAGTAGAGTCTGTGGGTTGGTGGAAGATAGAAGGGGCCAGGGGAGCCCTGGGAAGGGCTCAGGAGCACAGCTCCCAAGGAACAGCAACACAGAAGGGTCAGGGGGGTTAAAATATAGGGCAGGTGCTGTTAAGAAGGAGCAGGGTTCCTTCTCTGATACTTCAGGGGTAGAAAAGGGCTTTAATGGTTTGGGGAAAGGGAGATGGGTTCGTCAGTCTTTCTTGGGTCAGTTTGGTGGTCAGATGCAAGTGCCGTTCAGGTGTCTGTTGTTCTAGTCTCTCTGTAGCCAATGAGGTAATGATGAGGTTGAGACACAAGTTGAAAATTATTAGTTACCCTAAGTAATGTCATCTCTAGGGCTTAGAGATCTCTGCTCCCTTATACCTTTTACTTATTGTGTTCCTCAACTAACTTCTTTGCGTGCATCCTGTCTCCATCCATCTGAATGTCCAGAGAAGAGTAATGTAGCTGGTGAGGGGGCTGGTGAACAAGCCTTATGAGGCGTGGCTGAGAGAGCTGGGGGTGTTTAGCCTGGAGAAGAGGAGGGTGAGGGGAGACCTCATTGCTCTCTGCAACTACCTGAAAGGAGGTTGTGGAGGGGAGGGAGCTGGCCTCTTCTCCTAAGAGACAGGGGACAGGACAAGAGGGAATAGCCTCAAGCTCTGCCAGGGAAGCTTCAGGCAGTACATCAGGAAAAAATATTTCACTGGAAGGGTTATTGGGAATGGGCAAAGGCTGCCCAAGGAGGTGGTAGAGTCACCTTCCCTGGAGATGTTTAAAGGATGGGTGGATGAGATGGTGAGGGGCATTGTTTAGTGATTGATAGGAATGTTTGGACTCAATGATCCAATGGGTCTTTTCCAACCTGGTGATCCTATGAATATCAGAGACCTTGCTACTTAAAGTTATGGACTCACTGCTTATCTACAGTGCAGGATTCTGCCGCTTGTTTCCCTTGCATTTCTCAGGGAAGAGATTGGACATTGTTTTGGCTCGTAACAGTTAGCAGCTGAGCAACTCTTTTTCATCTGGTCTGTGGGCACACAAGCTTCCCTTATTTAGTAGAGTTTTGGATTTTTCCTGAACTTGCCAGTGAGGTTTGCCCTGTTATTGCTTACAGCGGTTGTTACCTTGTCCCTGTTATCCATTGTGGTTTTTTACGGTCATTGAGTTTCCAATTTAGGTCTTAGAGTAGTCAATCCCACTGTTGCGAGTTTTTCATTGGCTGACTGCCTCTGTAATTCCAGTCTCCATTGCTGTGTGGTGAGTGTCCTGTGTTTTTAGGTCTTCTGTGTTAATAATCTTTACTGGGTTTTGATAAGAATATTTTTTTCAAGTTCTTCTTGTTCACTCCTACGACTAAAGTTTGGTTCCTTCCTAAAATGTGGATTTCCGTGGCTCATCTTTCTTTTGTCCTGGGTATCACCACTACTGGTCCTACAACTTAAGTGGTGAGGAGGAGAGGAGAGGTAAGCAGAGGGCACAGAATATTGGGGTGCTGGTGAGGTAGTCAGGCTTATTCTCATCATTGTGGGGCTGATGGTGAGGAGGAAGTTGAGTATGTCTAGAAGAGCAAAGTGTTCTTTGGCAACATAGTATTTACTTTTGGTTTGGCAGGCACTGTGTGGGCCACCTTGGGAATGGGAAGAGCATTTGAGATGAGCTGGGTAGTAGGGAGAAGGAGCATGGGGCAGACTTCTCACAGGTGTGAGAGTAATTCTCTGAATTTAATTACCCTGAGTGATAACAGCTGCAGCATCTGACAGAAGAACTGCTGTGGAGCAAGTGAGTGGAAGAACATGGCAGTTAGGCAGAACAAGTTGTCATGTAAGGTGCTGACATTGATCAGTGCAATGCTGGCTGTTGGAGCTATTTTAGTTTTCTTGTAGATTGCAAAGTGGATCCTGGCAACTGTAGGATCATTCCAGGAAGCTGATGTTCTTGGAGTTTTTTTCTCCTGAGGAAGCCTTCTGGTGGTCTGAAAGCTAAGTTGAGGGATGGGGGCAGGGGTGGTGTATGACAGAGGGGAGAAGGCTGGGGATGGCAGGGAGGGGTTTTAAAAGTAGCCTAGGGGAGAGGGCTGTGCGGGAAGTGTCCCCTTTGGGCAGGAAGAGCTGGAGGGTGTTACTTCTCAGCCCAAAGCTAGCACATTCCAGGCAGGGCTGTTCCAGCTTGTCTGTGCCGTGTGCTTTATATTCTGTTTCTCTTTTACGTTTCTTAAGCCTTGATGTCCCCTTTGCTTTAAAGGAATGCAGCATATGACTTGAGCAGCATCTCGAGGGTCTTGAATGCCTGTACTCATGGGTACAATACCAATTAGGCACTGTTCTTCTTGCATCATAACCTAAGCATGGATTGGCTTCATGTTTTCAAAGTTTCTAGTCAGCCATCTTTTCCCATGGCCTCGCAGCCTGTGTTGGTGGCCACAATCGTTAGTCATATGTTTTCAAGGATCCCTGTTGACCTGAGACTTCTTCCATGCCTTTAGTGCCTTTAGTCATTTAAAAGGTGATCCTTTCACGTACATCCTCCTGGTTTTGGCCACATCCCGTTGTAATGAGGGATCCTTTACAGCATGCCGGACATGCCTCGAGCACCATATCTAGGGTCCTGAATGCTCGTACTCATCAATGCACTGTTGATTGGGCACTGCTTTTCTTGCATCGTGCTCCTGAAGCCGGGATCGTTCTCGTGTTTTGGCACTGTGTTTTTCTGTTCATTTTTCTTGCAGATGCTGAAGAGGAACGCAGTGACTTCAGGATTATTTCTGTTAGCTGATGTGATTTGAGCTGCTTTGTCCAAGGACAGCTTCATTCGTGGCCCTCTGAAAGCTAAGTTGAGAGACCGGAGTTGGGAAGCGGGAGGTGGGATGGGGCTAGTAGGGAGGGGTTTGGAAGGTAGCCTAGGCTGTGCAGGGAGAGTCCTCTTTGGGCAGGTGAAGGCAGAGGGGTCTACTTCTCAGCCCAAACCCTGTATGGGCAGGGCAGTTCCAGCCTGTATCTGTTGTTGTCTAGTTTGTGTAGTCACCGTGCCATGTCTGAAATTTTCTGCAGGTCTTGATGTCATCTTTTGTGCTCAGGGCATCGCAGGCATGCCTTGGGCGCCATGTCTAGGGTCCCAAATGCTTGTACTCATCAAGGCAGTGTCAACGGAGCACTGCTTTTCTTTCTTCACATTTCTAAAGTGTGGATCGCTCTTGTGTTTTGGAAGCATCTGGTCAGTCGTCTTCTGCTGCAGCCTTACAGCCTGCCTCGCCATCCGGGATAGTTAGTCTTCTGTTTTGCTGGATCCCTGTTCTGGGACTTGTTCCATCCATCCTCTGCATCTTTAGGTCTTTAAAAGGGTTTCTTGCCCGTTCATCTTGCCAGTTGTGGCACCATCTCTTTGGAACCATGCACGGTTCTTCGCTTTTCCAGGGCTACTGTAGGTTGTTCCTTGGAGCCCTGTCCATTGCCTTGCCCATTGGCATGCGTGGTCCAGGAGTCCTCCTTGTTGCCGCGACTTTTCTTTTGTTCCAGGTTCCTGACGTCGGTCTTGTGTATTGGTGTTCTGTGTGTGTTTGTGTCTGGTTGGAGCTGCTCTGCCAGGTGCGTAGAGGAGGCGATAAGCATCAGCAGGGGTATAGTGGACCGATTGTGTGCTTAATGTTTTGACGTGCCTAGACATTGCGGTCTAGGGGCATCTCTTATTTGCAGAACTAGCAGCCCTAGGTGTGGCGGGTGAGGAGGGTAGTTTCTGCTTGTCTCTGGAGCCACAGAGGGGGTGACCAAAACTGCATGGGAGCAGCCAGTGGAGCAGTAGCGAAGGGGTTTGAATGTCAAGGGAGCGGCAATTTATGTTTGGGTTTGGTTGTGGACTAGCTTTGCTTGGCTGTAATGTGCAGGAGAGTCTTGGAATTCTTAGGGCGTTGCTGAGCGTCAGGGTGACTTCTTTGCTGTTGTGTTTTTCAGACGTAGCGGGCTGACCTGTGTGCCGAGGGGCACGGATGGAGTTGTGTGCAGTTAGTGTGCCATAGTGAGGTGAGTTGGCTGTGGTGTTGGTAGGGAAATGTAACCGTGGCTGTATGATCAGTTACCGTGTGTTGGTTTTGTTCAATGAAGTTACAATCATCCTTGCTGTTTGTATATTCCAGGTGGAGCTCAAGCCTCAACACAACCACAGAAGATGAGGCAAGCCGGGCATCTGAGCAGTCAAGGTAATGCAGTGGAGATAGGTGTTGCTTGGGGCAGCCTGTGCTTTAGTGTAGTACAAAAGCATGCTTTTTCTGTGGCAGGTGCCAAATGCAGCCTCAGAGGGGTGAAGCTTCTTGCTGATGTGTGGTCTGAGAGGTGAGGAGGTTGTTGTTCAAATAGGTGTGTTAGAGCCCTGTAGTACGCAGCAACTCCATTGAGCATTGGCCTTTGGTTTTGTAGATGCTGTGTGGTCCGCTTTTAGAATGCAAAGAGCAGTTGAGGTGAACAGGGGAGTAGAGAGATGGAGCACGGGACTGATTTCTCAGAAGCACAATAGTAAATTTTCCGTCTGTCTACCTGAAGTGCCCCAGGTGATGATGACTGCAGCATCCAATGTTTGAATTGGCATCAAATAGGTGAGCAGAATGCCTTGGCAGTTTTGCAGTGGGTGTAGTACAAGATGTTGGCAGTGAGCAGTGTGATGATGACTTGGCACTGTGTTTTCTGTATGTTTTTGTTTTGGTTTTTTATGCAGATTATTGTCCAGGACAATGTGAGAGTGCAGGATTTTTCCAGTTAGTTGATGCAGTTTGGGTTTTTTCTGCCAAGGATATCTTCAGGCCCTCGGTCCTCAGAAAGTTAAGGGGGCTGTGGTTTTGGTCCGGGAAGAGGGCAGAATGTTGAGAATGGCAGGGAAGGGATTTAGCCTAGGGTAGAGGGTTGTGCAGGAAGAGTGCACCTTGTTACACGTTTGGAGAGGGGTTTAATTTTCAGCCCCAAGCTAGCGTGTACCAGGCAGGGCAGTTCCAGCCTATATCTGTCTTGTTGTTTAGATTGTGTAGACTCTGCTGTGTCTTAAATCTTCTGCAGGTCTTGATGCCATCTTTGCATTTGGTCCACGTGTCATCTCTAGACTCTTGGATGTCTGTTCTTAGTAAGGTGCTGATCAGGCGCTGCTTTTCTTGCATTCTGATCTTCATGTACAGATCGGTCTTGCATTTTGGCAATTTCTGGTCAGTTGCCTATTGCGTAGGCATCACAGGACACGTTAGCATCCTCAGCCCTTATTGTTCCATTTTCTTAAATCCCTGTTCTGGCACTTCCTCCATACATACTGTTTTGAGGTCTTTAAGAAGGGCTCACCCTTGCATCCTTCTAGTTGTGGCTGTGGCTCTTAAAGGGGCCATAGTCTTCCATTTTTCAAGGGCTGACATAATCTTTCTTGCAGCTCCCTACATCTTGTTGCCCAATGCCAGCCCTCTTTTGAGAGTCATTCTTACCAAGTTTCCTTTTTGTTTCTGCATCCTGTCATTGGTTTTCTGTGCAGAGTCAGTCTGTGCACGTTTGAATCTGGCTGGAGCTGCTCTGCCTGAGCTAAAGAAACGGTAGTTAGCAGAAGAATAGCAGTGAAATTCGATCTTTAGATATACCCGTCTAGTTAGGCTTTGAAGGGCGAGGTGATACGGTGCATTCCAGAGCAAGTAGCCATAGATACATGGGGTGAGGAGAATCATTTTTGGTCAGTTATGCAGCCACAGAGGGAATGACCAAAGCCATCTCAGATCTGACGTTGGAGTGTCGGTAGAGCAGTTTAAATTCTTGGGGCAATAAATCTGGTGTGTATGGTTGTTAAGATTTGATTTTATCTTTTTTTTTCTGCCTGGCTGTTGTGTGAAGAAGGGTTGGTATTCCTGAATCAAAACAGTGTGTGGAATTGTTTAGTTACTATCGAGTCTGGGGGTAAGTTATTGAATGTTGAGTTCTACAGGTGCAGAGGCATCGGGTCTGGCAGCAAGGGGTGACAATTGAACTGGGGGTAGATTCCCATAGCCAGGTGGGTTGGCTGCCGAGTCAACAGTTAGATATGACTTGTACCTACATTACCTACAAACGCCAGCTAGTAATTTTGTTTGGGTTTTATTTTTTGTCTTTCAAGATGCAATGAGCATCGTTGTCATTTATGATGTTTTTGTCATCTGTGTCTATTGTGACATCATTGTTATATATGGTGTGTGTCGTGTGTGTCTATTTTGACATCATTGTCATTTTTAATGTCTGTGTCGTCTCTGTCATCATTCTCGTGTCTGTCTGTGTCGTCTGTCTCTATTGTGAAATCACTGTCATTTATAATGTCTGTGTTGTATGAGTTGTCATTTTCGTGTCTGTCTGTGCCTATTGTGACATCATTCTCATATATAGTGAGTGTCGTGAGTGTCGTGTGTGTCTATTTTGACATCGTCATTTATAATGTCTGTGTCGTCATTTTCGTGTCTGTCGTCTGTGTCGTCTGCATCTTTTGTGAAATCATTGTCATTTATAATGTCTGTGTGGCCATTTTCGTGTCTGTCGTCTGTCTATAGTGACATCATTGTCATTTATTATGTCTGTTTTGTCTGTCAATTGTGACATAGTTTCTTATAAAGTCTGTGTTGTCTGTGTATATTGTGACATCATTGTCACTTATAATGTCGGTGTCATCTGTTAATTGTGACACCATTGTCACTTATAATGTCTGTGTCGTCAGTTTATTGTGACATCATTGTCACCTATAATGTCTGTGTCGTCTGTGTCATCTGAGTCGTCAGTGTGGTCTGTGCCTATTGTGACATCATTTTCATTTATAATGTCTGTGTCGTGTGTGTCGTCTTTGACTACTGTGAAATCATTGTCATTTATAATGGTTTTGTCTTCTGTGTCGTTTCTGTCGTCTGTGTCTATAGTGACAATATTTTCGTTTATAATGTCTGTCTCTGTAGTAACATCATTTTCATTAATGTCTGTGTCGTTTGTGTCGTCTTTGTATATTGTGACATCATTGTCATTTATAATGTCTGTATTGTTTGTGTCTATTTTGACAACATTGTCATTTATAATGTCTGTGTTTTCTGTATTGTCTGTATCTACTTAGATACCATTTTCATTTATAATATCTGTGTCATCTGTGTCCATTGTGACATCGATATTTAAAAGTGTCTGTGTCGTCGGTGTCTATCGTGATATCATTTTCATTTATAATGTCAGTGTCTTCGGTGTCGTCTGTCTATTCTGACATCGTCATTTATCATGTTTTTGTCATCTGTCTCGTCTGTGTCGTCTGTGTGTATTGGGACATCATTGTCATTTATAATAACTCTGCCATCTGTGTCGTCACTGTCTATTAAGACATAATTGTAATTTATAATATCTGTGTCGTTTGTATTGTCGGAGTCTATTGTGAAATCATTGTCATTGATAATGTCTCTCTTGTCTTTTACAACTGTGTCGTCTGTGCTGTCTGTGTGTATTGTGACAGCCTTGTCATATATAATATCTTTTTCCTCTGTGTCTATTTTGACATCATTGTCATTTATAATGTCTGTGTTGTCTGTGTCATCTTTGTTTATTGTGACATCATTTTCATTTATAATATCTGTGTCGTCTGATTCATCGGTGTCGTCTGTCTTCTGTGTCTATTGTGACATCATTGTCATTAATAATGTCTGTATGGTCTGTGTCATCTGATTCTATTTTTACATAATTCTAATATATAATGTCTGTGTCATCTCTGTCGTTTGTATCATATTTGTCTATTGTGACTTCATTGTCATTTCTAAATTCTGTTTTCTGAGTTGTCTGTGACTATTGTGACATCATTTTCATTTATAGTGTCTGTGTTTTCTGTGTCTACTGTGACATCGTCATATATAATATCTGTGTGGTCTCTGTTGTCTGTGCCTATTGTGATATCATGGTAATTTTTAATGTCTGTGTCATCTGTGTCTATTGTGACATCACTGTAATTTATAATGGCTGTGTCGTCGGTGTCGTCTGTGTCTATTGTGAAGTCATTGTCTTTCATAATTTCGGTGTCGTCTGTGTCTATTGTGACATCATTTTCATTGATTATGTCTGTGTCGTCTTTGTCTATTGTGACATCTTATCATTTATAATATCTGTGTCGTTTGTATCGTCGGAATCTATTGTGAAATCCGTGTCATTTGTAATGTCTCTCTTGTCTTTTAAAACTGTGTTGTCTCTGCTGTGTCTATTGTGACATCATTATCATTTATAAAGTCTGTGTTGTATCTTTCGACTGTGTCGTCTGTGTCTATTGTGACATCATTGTCATTTGTAGTGTCTGTGTCATCTGTGTCGTCTGTCTCTATTTTCACATCATTTTCATTAATAATGTCTGTGTCATCTGTGTTGTCTGTGTCGGCTGTGTCGTCTTTGTCTATTGTGACATCTATGTTATTTATAATGACTGTATCATCTGTGTGTTCTTTCTCTATTGCGACATCATAGTCATTTATAATGTCTTTGTCATCTGTGCATTCTGTGTCTATTGTGACATCATTGTCATTAGGAATGTCTGTGGCGTCTTTGTCATGATAGTCTATGGTGACATCGTTGTCATTTAAAATGTCTGTGTCTATTGTGACATCATTTTCATTTTTAATATCTGTGTCCTCTGTGTTGTATGTGTCTGTTTTGACATCACTGTCATTCATGTCTCTGTCGTCTGTATTGTTTGTGTCTTCTGTGTCTATTGTGACATCATTTTCATTTATAACGTCTGTGTCATCTGAGTTATCTGTGTTGTCTGTGTCCTTTGTGTCGTCTCTGGCGTCCGTGTCTATTTTGAAATCCTTGTCATTTATAATGTCTGTGTCGTCTGTGTTTTCTCTGTATATTGTGACATCATTGTCATTAAAAATGTCTGTGTCGTCTGTATCATCTGTGTTTATTGTTACGTAATTGTCATCTATAATGTCTATGCCGTTTCTGTCGTCTGTGTATATTGTGACATCATTGTCCATTTTATGTGTGTCTTCATTGTCGTCTGTGTCTATTGTGACATAATATTTATTTATGTTGTCTGTTTCCTCTGTGTCTATTTTAACATCACTGTCATTTATAATGTCTGTGTCATCTCTGTCTATTTTGACATCATTGTAATTTATAATGTCTGGGTCGTCTGTGTCATCTTTGTTTATTGTGACATCTTTTTCATTTATAACATCTGTGTCGTCTGTGTATATTTTGACATCATTTTCGTTTATAAAATCTTTGTCGTCTGTGTTGTCATTTTCATCTGCTTTTATCGTGGTATCATTTTCATTTGTAACATCTATGTCCTCTGTGTCCTGTGTGTTGTCTGTGTTTATTTTGAAATCCATGTCATTTATAATGTCTGCGTCCTCTGTGACTTCTGTGTCTACTGTGACATCCATGTCACTTATAATGTCTGTGTTGTCTGTGTCTATTGTTACATAATTGTCATTCATAAGGTCTTTGCCGTCTCTGTCGTCTTTTTATATTGTGACATCATTGTCAGTTTTTACTGTGTCTTCTGTGTTGTCTGTGTCTATTGTGACATCATTGTCATTTATCATGTCTGTTTCGTCTGTGTCTGTTGTGACATCATTTTCATTTATAATGTCTGTGTCGTTTGTGTCTTATGTGTCGTGTCTGTCATCTGTGTCTATTGTGACTTCATTGTCATTAATTATCTCTATGTCTTCTTTTTTTCTGTGTCGATTGTGTCGTCTTTTTTGTCTGTGTTTATTGTGACATCATTCTAATTTATAAAGTCTGTGTTGTCTGAGTCATCTGTGTTATCTGAGGCGTTTGTGGCATCTGAGGCGTCTGTTGCTTCTGTGTCTATTTTGAAATAATTGTCATTTATAATATCTATTTTGTCGGTGTCTATTGTGATTTCATTGTCATTAAAAATGTCTGTATTGTTGGTGTCATCTGTGTCTACTGTGACATCATTGTCATTTATAGTGTCTGTGTAGTCTGTGTCCTCTGTCTTTTGTGACATCCTTGTCATTTATACAGTCTGTGTTGTCTGTGTCTATTGTGACATCATTTTCAATTATAATGTCTCGGTCGTTTCTGTCTTTCCCGTGTTCTGTGTTGTCTGTGTCTATTGTGACATCATTGTAATTTGTAATGTCTGTCGTCTGTGTGTATCGTGACATACTTGTAATTTATAATATCTGTGTCGTCTGTGTAGTCTGTGTCTATTGTGATATCATTTTCATTTATAATGTTTGTGTTGTCTCTGTCTATAGTAACATCATTTTCGTTAATTATGTCTGTCTTTTGTGTCATCTTTGTATATTGTGACCTCATTGTCATTTATAATGTCTGTGTCGTCTGTGTAGTCTGTGTAATCTGTGTCGTCTGTGTCTCTTGTGATATCATTGTCATTAATGATGATTGTGTAGTGTGTGTTGTCTCTGTCTATTGTGACATCATTTTAATTTATAATGTCTGTGTCGTCTGTCTCGTCTGTTTGGTCTGTTTTTACTTTGACATATTCTTCATATATAATGCCTGAGTAGTCTGTTTTGTCTGTGTCATCTGTGTCTTTTGTGACATCATTGTCCTTTATAATGTCTTTTTTTTCTGTGTCGTCTGTGTCTGTTGTGATATCATTGTCATTAATAATATCTGTGTCGTCGGTATGGCTGAGTCATCTGTGTCTATTGTGAAAACATTGTCATTTATAACGTCTGTGTCGTCTGGGTCTTCTGTAACTATTTTGGCATCTTTTTCATTTATATTGTGGGCGTCTTCTTTGTCATCTGTATAGTCTGGGTCGTCTGTGACCTCTGTTTCTATTGTGACGTCATTGTCATTTGTAATGTCTCTGTCGTCTGTGTTGTCTCTCTATTGTGACATTGCTTTCATTAATAATATCTGTATTGTCTCTGTCGTCTGTATCTATTGTAACATCATTGTCATTTATGAAGTCTGTGTCGTCTGTGTCTATTTTGACATCGTTGTCATTTATAATATCTGTGTCGTCTGTGTTTTGTGACATCGTTGTCATTTATAATGTCTTAGTCGTCTATGTTGTCTGTGTCAATTGTGACATAATTTTAATTTATAAAGTCTGTGTCGTCTGTGTCTATTGTGACATCTTTGTCATTTATAATGTCCGTCCTTTGTTTCGTCTGTGTCTGTTGTGACATAAAAGAAAATTATAATGTCTGTGTCTTCTTTCTCGTCTGTGTCTTCTTTGTCGTCTGTGTCTATCGTGACATCATTGTCATTTATAGTGTCTGTGTCATCTGTGTATGTTTTGACATCATTGTCATTTATGTCTGTGTTGTCTCTTTATATTGTGACATCATTTTCATTTATAATGTGTGTCTTCTGTCTCGTCTGTGTGTATTTTGAAACAATTTTCATGTATAATGTCTGTGTCATCTTTGCCTACTTTGACATCATTGTCATTTTTAATGTCTGTGTGTTCTGGGTCGTCTGTGTCTATTGTGATATCATTGTCAGGTATAATATCTTGTCATCTGTGTCGTTTGTGTCTATTGTGACATCATTTTCATTTATACTGTCTGTGTGGTCTGTGTCATATTTGTCTATTGTGACATCAATGTTATTTATAATGTCTGTGTCGTTTGTGTCATCAGGGTCATCTGTGTCATCTGTGATATTTTCATTTATACTGTGTCATCTGTGTCATCTCTCTTTATTGTGACATCATTGCCATTTATAACATCTGTGTCGTCTCTGTCGTCTCTTACTTCTGTGCCTGTTGTGAAATCACTGTCATTAACAAAGTCTGTCTTGTCTGTGTCGTCTGTGTCTATTGTGACAACATTGTCATTTTATTGTCTTTGTCTTCTGTGTCATCTGTGTCTATTGTAAAATCGTTGTCATTTATAACGTGTGTATCGTCTCTGTTGTATGTGTCTATTGTGACATCGTAATTTACACAATCTGTGTAGTCGTCGTCTGTGTCTATTGTGACATCATTCTCATTTATAATGTCTGTGTCTTCTGTCTATTGTGACATCGTCATTTATAATGTCTTTGTGGTCTGTGTGGTCTGTCTCTATTGTGACATCATTATCATTTATAATGTATGTGTAGTCTGTGTCATCTGAGGCTATTGTGACATTATTTTCATTTATTATGTCTATGTCGTCTGTGTCATCTGTGTCGTCTGTGTCTCTTGTGATGTCATTGTCATTAATGATGATTGTGTAGTATGTGTCATCTGTGTCTATTGTGACATCATTATCATTTGTACTGTCTGTTTCATCTGTGTCTTTTGTGACATCATTTTAATTTATAATGTCTGTGTCGTCTTTCTCGTCTGTGTGGTCTGTGTCTATTGCTACATATTTTTCATTTATAATATGTGTGTCTGTGTCATCAGAGTCTATTATGGTATCATAGAAGACAGACATTATAAATGACTGTGTCGTCTTTGTCATCTGTGTATATTGTGACATAATTGTCAATTATAATGCCTGTGTCTATTGTGACATCTTTGTAATTTATAATGCCTGTGTCGTCTGTGTCTATTGTGACATCATTGTCATTTATAATGTCTCTGTCATCTGTGTCATCTCCGTCTATTGTGAAATCTTTGTCATTTATAATGTCTTTTTCATCTGTGTCGTGTTTTTCATCTGTGTAGTCTGTCTTTTGTGATATCAGTGTCATTTATAATGTCTCTGTCATCTGCCGTCTGTATTTTCTGTGTCGTCTCTGTTGTCTGTGTCTATTGTGAAATCATCGTCATTTATAATGACTGTGTCGTCTGTTTCGTCTTTGTCTATTTTGACATAATTTTCATTTATAACATCTGTCGTCTATGTCTATTGTGACATCATATTCATTTGTAGGGTCTGTGTCCTCTGTGTCATCTGTGTCTATTGTGACATCATTGCCATTTATAATGTCTGTGTCTTCTGTGTCTACCTTGATAGGATTTTATGTTATAACATCTGTGTCATCTGTGTTGTCTGTATCTATTGTGATAAAATTGTCATTTATAATGTCTGTGTCGTCTCTCTCTATTGTGACATCATTGTAATTTCTATTGTCTGTGTCGTCTGTCTTGTCTGGGTCTATTGTGACATCACTGCCATTTATAATATCTGTGTTGTCTGTTTCCTCTGTATTGTCTCTGTCGTCTGAGTCTATTGTGACATCATTGTCATTTATAATGTCTGTGTCGTCTGTGTCTCTTTTGACATCATGGTCATTTATAATGTCTTTATCTTGTGTTTCGTCTCTGTTTATTGTGACATCATTGTCATTTATAATGTCTGTTTCTTCTGTCTTGTCTGGGTCTATTGTGATATCAATGCCATTTATAATATCTGTGTCGTCTGTTTCCTCTGTATTGTCTCTGTCGTCTGAGTCTATTGTGACATCCTTGTCATTTATAATATCTATGTCATCTGTGTCTATTTTGATGACATTGTCATTTATACTGACTCTCTAATCTGTGTCTATTTTGACGTCTTTTTCATTTTTAATGTCTGTGTCTGTTGTGACATAATCTGTGTCATCTCTGTCTATTGTGACATAATTGAAATTTATAATATCTCTGTCGTCTGTGTCATCTGAATCGTCTGTCTATTGTGATATAGTTTTCATTTATTATGTCTTTGTCGTCTGTGTCTATTGTGACATCATTGTCATTTGTAATGTATGTGTCGTCTGTGACGTCTGTTTCTATTGTGATAAATTATTCTTTAGCAATGTCTTTCTTGCATATCTCGTCTCTGTCCTCTGTGTCGTCTGTGTCTATTGTGACATCATTGTCATATATAATGTGTGTTGTATGTGTCGTCTGTGTTTATTGTGACATCATTGTCATTTTTAACATGAGCGTTGTCTGTGTTGTCTGTGTCTAGTGTCACATCATTGTCTTTTATAATGTCTGTGTCCTCTGTGTCTATTGTGACATCATTGTCATTTATAATATTCCTGTCATCTGTGTCCACTGTGTCAATTGTGACAACATTGTCATTTATAATATCTGTGTCGTCAGTATTGTCTCTTTCGTCTGTGTCGTGTGTGTCTATTGTGAAGTCATTTTCATTTATAATGTCTGTGTCGTCTGTGTCTATTGTGACATCACTTTCATTTATGATGTCTGTGTCGTCTGTGTTGTCTGTGTATATTTTGAATTCATTATCATTTATAATGTCTCAGTTGTCTTTGTCGTCTATATCAATTGTGACATAATTTTCATTTATAAATTTTTCTTAGATCTGTCTATTGTGACATCATTTTCATTTATAATGTATGTGTCGTCTGTGTCTATTATGACATAATTTTCTTTAATCATGTCTTTTTTGCATATTTTGTATCTGTCCTCTGTGTTGTCTGTGTTATCTGTGTCTATTGTGGCATCATTGTCATTTATAATGTCTTTGTCGTCTGTGTCTTCTGGTCTATTATGACATCATTGTCATTTATAGTGTCTGTGTCTTCTCTTTCATCTATGTCTATTGTGACATCATTTTCTTTAATAATGTCTTTGTTGCATATGTCATCTCTGTCCACTGCGTCATCTGTGTCGTCTGTGTCTCTTGTGACATCATTGTCATTTATAATGTCCGTGTCGTCTCTGTCTTGTGTGTGTATTTTGACATCATTGTCATTTATAATGTCTGTGTCATTTGTGTGTGTTGTGGCATCATTGTCATTTAAGTAAGGGAAGCAGGATGCATGTAAGTCCTATACCATTGGTTTTATAGTTGTTTTTTTTTTAATTGATGGCCTCCACATGCCCTGTGAACATTCCATGATTATTTTTCTGATCTTACACATTTATATATCAGATATATTTTTCTCTGTTCTTGACACAAAAAAGGGGGAAAAAAAAGGAAACGAATAAATGAAAATATTTAAACACACTCTGGGTGCCTTAACTGCCAACTTTCAAGGTTGGGCTTGATGACCCGGTGGGTCTCTTCAGACCTGGTTATTCTATGATTCTATGATTTATAACGTCTGTGTGTTCTGTGTGGTCTCTCGTGTGTGTTTATTTTGACATCATTTTCATTTATAATATCTGTATCGTCTGTGACATCTGTGTCTTATGTGACATGGATTTCATTTATAACATCTGTTTCGTCTTTGTTGTCTGTGTCTATTGTGTCAACATTTTAATTTGTAATGTCTGTGTCGTCTCTGTCATCTTTGTCAGTAATGTCGTCTGTGTGTATTTTGACATCATTTTCATTTATAATGTCTGTGTCGTCTGTATTGTCTCTGACGTCTGTGTCTATTGTGACATCGATGTCATTAATAATAAATGTATGTGTGTGTCGTCTGTGTCTATTGTGACATCATAGTCATTTATAATGTCTATGTTGCATGTCTCGTCACTGACCTCTGTGTCATCTGTGTCGTTTGTGTCTATTGTGACAACATTGTCATTTATAAAGTATTTGTCGTCTGTGTCTCCTGTGTCTATTTTGACATAATTGTCATTTATAATGTCTGTTAAGTCTGTGTCTATTGTGACATCATTTTCATTTTTAAAGTCTGTGTTGTGTGTGTCGTCTTTGTCTATTGTGACATCATGGTCATTTATAATAGGAGTGTCACATGTGTCATCTGTGTTGTCTGCATCTAGTGTGACATAATTTTCATTTATAATGTCTTTGTAGTCTGTGTCGACTCTGTCGTCTGTCTATTGTGACATCATTTTCAATTATAATGTTTTTGTAAACTCTGTCGTATATGTCGTCTCACGTCTGTGTGTATATTGACATCATTGTCATTTATGATGTCTGTGTCTATTGTGACATCGTAATTTATAATGTCTTTGTCGTCTGTGTCATCTGTGTTGTCTGTGTCTATTGTGACATCATTGTCATAATAATTTCTGTGTGGACGGTGTCGTCAGTGTCGTCTGTGATGTCTGTGTCTATTGTGACATCATTTTCATTTATAATGTCTTTGTTGTCTGTGTCGTCAGTTCCTATTGTGACATCATTGTCGTAAATTATGTCTCTGTCGTCTGTGTATTCTATGTCATCAGTGTCTATTTTGACATCATTGTCATTTATATTGTCTGTGTCATCTCTGTCTGTTGTGACATCATTGTCTTTTAAGTAAGGGAAGCAGGATGCATGTAAGTCCTATACCTTTGATTTTATAGTAGATATTTTTGTCTGTTTGATGGCCTCCACATGCCCTGTGAAAGTGCCATAATTATTAATCTGATCTTGCGCATTTATGTATCAGATATATTTTTCTCAGTTGTTGAGAGAAAAAAGGGGGAAAGAAAAGGAAACGAATAAATGAAAATATTTAAACACACTCTGGGTTCCTTAACTGCCAACTTTAAAGGTTGGGCTCGATGACCCGGTGGTCCTCTTCCAACCAGGTTATTCTATGATTCTATGATTTATAACATCTGTGTCGTCTCTGTGGTCTCTTGTCTGTGTCTATATTAATATCATTTTCATTTATAACATCTGTGTCGTCTGTGTCATCTATGTGTATTGTGACATCATTTTCATTCCTAATGTCTGTGTCGTCACTGTCGTCTTTGTCATTAATGTCATCTCTCGTATCTGTTTATTGTGACTTCATTTGCATTTATAATGTCTATGTAGTCTGTGTCGGCTCAGTCTATTGTGAAATCATTTTTATTTCTAGTGTCTGTGCCGTCTGTGTCATCTGTGTCTATTGTGACCTCATTTTCATTTATTATGTCCATGTCATGTGTTATCTGTGTCGTTTGTGTTTATTGTGACATCGTTTTCATTTATAATGTCTTTGTTGCATCTGTCGTCTCTGTCCTCTGTGTTGTCTCTGTCATTTTTGTCTATTGTGACATCATTGTCATTTTTAATGTATGTGTCGTCTGTGAAGTCTGTTCCTATTGTGATTACTTTTTCTTTAACAATGTCTTTCTTGCATATCTCATCTCTGTCCTCTGTCATCTGTGTCGTCTGTGTCTATTGTGACATCATTGTCCTATATAATGTCTGTGTTGTATGTGTCGTCTGTGTTTATTGTGACCTCATTGTCATTTTTAACATGAGTGTCGTCTGTGTTGTCTGTGTCTAGTGTGACGTCATTTTCATTTATAATGTCTGTGCCGTCTGTGTCTATTGTGACATCATTGTCTTTTATAATGTCTTTGTTGTCTGTGTCGTCTGTGTCTGTTGTGAAATTATTGTCATTTATAATATCTTTGTTGTCTGTGTCGTCTGTGTCTATTGTGACATCGTTGTCATTTATAATGTCTGTGTCTTCAGTGTCTATTTCCACATCATTGTAATTTATAGTCTGTGTCATCTGTGTCTATTGTGACAACATTTTCATTAATAATGTCTTTGTCATCTGTGTCGTCTCTGTCGTCTGTGTCTATTTTGACATCTTTATCATATATAATGTTTGTGTCGTCAGTGTTGTCTTTGTCTATTATGACTTCATTGTCATTTATAATGATTTTTTCTTCTGTGTCATCTGTGTCGTCTTTGTCGTCTCTGTCTATTGTGACATCATCGTTATTTATAAAGTCTGAGTCATCTGCGTCATCTGGGTCATGTTTCTATTGTGACAGCTTTGTCATTTATAATGTCTTTGTCGTATGTCGTCTCTGTCGTCTGTGTCAATTTTGACATCACTGTCATTTATAATGTCTGTGTTGTCTGTGTCGTCTCTGTCTAGTTTGACATCATTGTCATTTAGAATGTCGTTGGAGTCTCTGTCATCTGTCGTCTGTATCGTATGTGTCTATTGTTACTTAATTATCATTTATAATACGTGTTGAGTGTGTCTATTGTGACATCATAGTCATTTATAATGTCTGTGACGTCTGTGTCGTCTGTCTCTATTGTGACATCCTTGTCATTTATACTGTCTGTATCGTCTGTTTCTATTGTGACATAATTTTCATTTATTATATCACTGTCTGTGTCACCTCTGTCTATTGTGTCATCATTTTCATTTATGATGTCTGTGTCATCCGAGTTATCTGTGTTGTCTGTGTCCTTTGTGTGGTCTGTGGCGTCTGTGTCTATTTTGAAATCATTGTCATTTATAATGTCTCTCTTGTCTTTTAAAACTGTGTCATCTGTGCTGTCTGTGTCTATAGTGACATCATTCTCATTTATAATGTCTGTGTCATCTGTGTCTATTATGACATCATTATCATTTGTAATGTCTGTGTAATCTGTGTCGTCTGTGTGTATTTTGACATCATTGTTGTTAATAATGTCTGTGTCATCTCTGTTGTCTGTGTCGTCTGTGTCTATTGTGACATCATTATCATTTATAATTTCTTTGTCGTCTGTGTATATATTGACATCATTGTCATTTATGTCTTTGTCGTCTGTGTCTTCTGTGTCTATTGTTACATCATTGTCGTTTGTAATGTCTGTGTCATCTGTGTCATCTTTGTCTATGGTGACATCGTTGTCATTTATAATGTCTGTGTCTATAGCGACATCATAGTCAATTATAATCTCTCTCTCGTCTGTGTCGTCTGTGTCTATTGTGATATCTCTGTCATTTATAGTGTTTGTGTCATCTGTGTCCTCTGTTTCTGTTGTGACATAATATTAATTTACAATGTCTGTGTCATCTCTGTAGTCTCTGTCATCTCTGTCGTCTGTGTGTATTGTGACATCCTTGTCTTTTATAATATCTCTTTCTTTTGTGTCATCTCTGTGCTCTTTGTCTTCTATGTATAATTTGACACGATTGTCATTATAATGTCGGTGTCGTCTGTGTCTGTTTCGAAATTTTTGTCATTTATAATGTCTGTGATGTCTGTGTCTTCTGTGACATCATTGTTATTTATAATGTCTGTGTCTGGTTTGACATTATTGTCATTTATACTGTCTCTGTCTATTTTGAAATCATTGTCATTTATAATGCCTGTGTCATATGATTCGTTTGTGTCTATTGTGACGTCATTTTCATGTATAATGTCTGTGTAGTCTGTGTCCATTGTGACATCATTTTCATTTATACTGTCTGAGTCGTCTGTGATGTCTGTGTCTATGTTTACATCATTGTCATTTATAATGTCTGTGGTGTATGTGTTGTCTGTGTCCTCTTTGTTGTCGGTGTCTATTCAGGCGGCGTTTTCATTTATAATGTCTGTGTCTGTTGTGACATATTTTTTTTACAATATCTGTGTCGCCTGTCTCGTCTCTGTCTGTTGTGACATCATTGTCATTTATTATGTCTGTGTCGTCTGTTTCTTCTGTGTCTATTTTAACATCATTTTCATTTAGAATGACTGTCGTCTGTGTGGTCTGTATCGTCTCTATCGTCTGTATCCTCTGTGTTTATTGTGACATCATTTTCTTTTATAATGTCTGTGTTGCCTTTGTAGTCTGTGTCGTCTGTGTTTATTGTATTATCATTGTCATTTATAATGTCTGTGTTTTCTGTGTTGTCTGTGTGTATTGTGACATCATTGTCATTTATAATGTCTGTATCGTCTGTGAATATTGTGACATCACTGTCATTTATTATGTCTGTGTCGTATGTGTTGTCTGTCTAGTCTGTCTATTGTGACATAATCGTAGTTTAGAGTGTTTGTGTCGTCTATGTTTATAGGGACATCATTGTCATTTATAATGTCTGTGTCATCTGTATCGTCTGAGTGTATTGATACATAATTTCCAGTTATAAATTCTGTGTCGTCTGTCATCTATGTCTGTAGTGACATCATTATCATTTATAATGTCTGTGTCGTCTCTGTCATCTGTTGTCTGTGTCTATTGTGACATCAGTGTCATGTATAATGTCTGTGTTGTCTGTGTTTATTTTGCCATAATTATCATTTATAATGTCTGTGTCTTTTGTGTCATTTTTGTCATCTGTGTTGTCTGTGTCTATTGGGACATCATTGTCATTTATACTGTCTGTGTGGTCTCTGATGTGTGTGCCGTCTGTGTCTCTTGTGAAATCATTGTCTTTTATAATGTCTGTGTCGTCTGTCGTCTGTGTCTACTGTGATATCATTTTCATTTATTTTATCTGTTTCATCTGTGTCCATTGTGACATCGATATTTAAAAGTGTCTGTGTCGTCGGTGTCGTCTGTGTATCGTGACATCATTGTCATTTATTATGTCAGTGTCTTCAGTGTCGTCTGTCTATTGTGACATCGTCATTTATCATGTTTTTGTCATCTGTCTCGTCTGTGTCGTCTGTGTGTATTGGGACTTCATTGTCATTTATAATAACTCTGCTGTGTCATCGCAGTCTCTTATGACATAATTGTAATTTATTATATCTGTGTAGTTTGTATCGTCGGAGTCTATTGTGAAATCACTGTCATTTATAATGTTTGTCTCGTCGTGTGTCTATTTTGATATCATTGTAATTTATACTGTCTGTGTCATTTGTGTCTATTGTGACATCATTGTCATATATACTGTCTGTGTCGTCTGTGTCATCTGTGTCTATTGTGACATCGTCATTTAAAGTATCTGTGTGGTCTCTGTGGTCTGTCTCTCTTTTGACATCATTGTCATTTATAATGTATGTGTCGTCTTTATCATCTTTGTCTAGTGTGTCATATTTGTCATTTATAATGTCTGTGTCGTCTGTGTAAACTGAGTATATTATGACATAATTTTCACTTATAATTTCTGTGTCATATGTGTCGTCTGTCATCTGTGTCTATTGTGACATCATTATCACTTATAATGACGGTGTCGTCTGGGTCTATTGTGACATCATTGTCATTTAAGATGTCTGTGTCCTCTCTGTCTTCTGTGTCATCTGTGTTTATTGTGACATCATTATCATTTATAACGTTTGTGTCGTCTCTGTCTTCTGTGTCGTCTGTGTCTATTGTGACATCATTGTCATTTATAATGTCTGTGTTGTCTATGTCTTCTGTGTCCATTGTGACATCAATGTCATTTATAATGTCTGTGACTTCTGTGTCTGTGTCGTCGGTGTCTATTGTGACAGCATTTCAATTTATATTATCTGTGTCGTCTGTGTCGTCTGTGTCTATGGTGACAGCAGTGTCAATTATAATTTCTGTGTCGTTTTTGTCTACTGTGAAATCATTTGCATTTATGATGTCTGTGTCGTCTATGTCTATTGTGATATCATTGTCATTTATAATGTCTATGTCTTCTGTTTCATTGTTAAAAAATTGTCATTTATAATATCAGTGTCGTCTGTGTCATCTGTGTCTATTGTGACTTAAATGTCATTGTAGTCAGTGACGTCTGTGCCTATTTTGACACCGTTGTCCTTTGTAATGTCTGTGTCATGTGTGTCTTTTGTTCCATCATTGTCATTTATAATATCTGTGTAGTCTGTGTTGTCTCTGTCTATTATGACATCATGTAATTTATAATGTCTGTGTCGTCTGTGTGTATACTGACGTAATTTTCATTAATAATGTCTATGTTTTCTGTCGTCTGTGTCTATCTTGACATCATTGTCATTTATAATGTATGTGCCGTCTCTGTCGTCTGTATCTATTGTGATATCATTTTCATATATAATGTCTATGTCTGTGTTTATTCTTACACAATTGTGATTTATGAAGACTGTATCGTCTGTGTCTATAGTGACATAATTGTCATTTATAAATTTTTTTTGTCTGTGTCTATTATTACATCATTACCATTTGTAATGTCTGTGTCGTCTCTGTCATCTCTTTCGTCTGTGTCTATTGTGACATCATTGTCATTTATAATGTATGTGTCGTCTGTGTCTATTGTGACATTATTTTCTTTAATAATGTCTTTTTTGCATATGTCGTATCTGTCCTCTGTGTTGTCTGTGTCATCTGTGTCTAGTGTGGCATCATTGTCATTTATAAAGTCTCTGTCATCTCTTTCATCTGTGTCTATTGTGACATCATTGTAATTTATGTCTTTGTCGTCTGTGTCATCTGTTTCGTCTCTCGTCTGTGTCTACTGTGACATCATTTTCATTTATAATGTCTGTCGCCTGTGTCGTTAGTTGCTATTGTGAAATCATTGTCATAAGTTATGTCTCTGTCGTCTGTGTATTCTGTCATCTGTGTCGATTGTGACATCATTGTCTTTATCATGTCTTTGTCGTCTGTGTCCTATATGTCGTCTATGTAGTCTGTCGTCTGTGTCTATTGTCACATCATTGTCATTTATAATGTCTTCAGTATCTTTTGTGTCATCATTGTAATTTATAATATCTGTGTTGCCTGTGTCAATTGTGACATCATTGACATTTATAATGTCTGTGTCATCTGTGTTTTCTGTGTCTATTGTGACATCATTGTCATTTATAATGTCTTTGTCGTCTGTGTCGTCTGCGTCAGCAGTGTCTATTGTGACATCATTGTCATAAATAATGCCTGTGTCGTCTTTGTTGTCTGTTTTGTCTGTGTCGTTTTTGTCGTCTGTGTATATTATCACATCATTTTTATTTATAATGTCTTGTTGTATGTGTCGTCAACGTCCTCTGTTTCTTCTGTTTCTATTTTGACCTCATTGTCATTTATAACATCTGTCGTCTGTGTTGTCTGCCTTTCTTTGCCCGACTTTGCCATTCTCCACCCGTCTTTGCCCTTCTCCAGTGCTCTCCACAATTCTCCGCCCGTCTTTGCCCTTGTCAGCCTGTCTTTGCCCTTCTCCGCCCGTCTTTACCCTTCTCCACCTGTCTTTGCCCTTCTCTGCCCGTCTTTGCCAGTCTAAGCACTTCTTTGCCTTTCTCTGACCGACTTTGCCTTTCTCCACCCATCTTTGCCATTCTCCGGTACTCTCCGCAATTCTCCACCCGTCTTTGCCCTTCTCCGCCTATCTTTGCACTTGTCCGCCCTTCTTAGCCGTTGTCCGCCCGTCTTATCACTTGTGCACCCGTCTTGGCAATTGTCCGCCCGTCTTTGCCCTTCTCCGCCCGTCTATGCCCTTCTCCGCCCGTCTATGCCCTTCTCCGCCCGTCTATGCCCTTCTCCGCCCGTCTATGCCCATCTTTCCACTTCTCTGATATTCTCCACCCTTCTCCGCCTGTCTTTGCCCTTCTCCCCCCTTCTTTACACTTCTCCACCCGTCTTTGTTTTTTTCCACCTGTCTTTACCCCTCTTTCCACTTCTCAAATATTCTCTGCCCTTCTCCACCCGTTATTACCCTTCTCCGCCTGTCTTTGCCCTTCTTTGATCTTTTCCGCCCTTCTCCGCCCGTCTTTGCACTTCTACGCACGTCTTTGCACTTCTACGCACGTCTTTGCACTTCTACGCACGTCTTTGCACTTCTACGCACGTCTTTGCACATCTTTGCAGTTCTCCAATATTCTCTTCCCTTCTCCGCCCCTCTTTGCCCTTCTCCGCCCCTCTTTGCCCTTCTCCGCCCCTCTTTGCCCTTCTCCGCCCCTCTTTGCCCTTCTCCGCCCCTCTTTGCCCTTCTCCGCCCCTCTTTGCCCTTCTCCGCCCCTCTTTGCCCTTCTCCGCCCGTCTCCGTCCATCTTTTCCCTTCTCACCCCTCTTTTTCCATCATTCCTCTTCTCCGATACTTTCCACTCTTCTTCATCCGTCTTTGCCCTTCTACCCTTTTCTTTGCCCATCTTTGACCTTCTCCAATATTCTCTGCCCTTCTCCGCCCCCCTTTGCCCTTCTCCAGTGTTCTCCTCATTTCTTCACCCGTCTTTGCCGTTCTCCACCCGTTTTTGCTGTTCTCCGCCTGTCCTTGCCCTTCTCCGGTGTTCTCCACATTTCTCAGCCCGTCTTTGCCTTTCTCTGCCCGTCTTTGCACATCTTTGCACTTCTCTGATATTCTCCACCTTTCTCCACCCGTCTTTGCCCTTCTCCGCACCCCTTTGCCCTTCTCCAATATTCTCCTCCTTTCTCCACCAATCTTTGTCCTTCTCCTCCCGTTTTTGCCCTGCTCCCACCTTCTTTGACTTTCTCTGAACTTCTCTGAAATTATCTGATCTATTTTGAACTTCTCTGAATTCTACAGCCTTCTCTGAACTTCCTTTGCCTTCTCCGACCTTCTCTGTCCTTCTACGAACTTCTCCGACCTTCTTCGAACTTCTCCGCCCGTCTATGCCCTTCTCCGCCCGTCTATGCCCTTCTCCGCCCGTCTATGCCCTTCTCCGCCCTTCTATGCCCTTCTCCGCCCTTCTATGCACATCTTTGCCCTTCTCCGCCCGTCTTTGCCCTTCTCCGCCCGTCTTTGCCCTTCTCCGCCCGTCTTTGCCCTTCTCCGCCCGTCTTTGCCCTTCTCCGCCCGTCTTTGCCCTTCTCCGCCCGTCTTTGCCCTTCTCCGCCCGTCTTTTTCCATCATTCCTCTTCTCCGATACTTTCCACACTTCTTCATCCGTCTTTGCCCTTCTACCCTTTTCTTTGCCCATCTTTGCCCTTCTCCAATATTCTCTGCCCTTCTCCGCCCGTCTTTGCCCTTCTCCGCCCGTCTTTGCCCTTCTCCAGTATTCTCCTCATTTCTTCACCCGTCTTTGCCGTTCTCCACCCGTTTTTGCTGTTCTCTGCCTGTCCTTGCCCTTCTCCGGTGTTCTCCACATTTCTCAGCCTGTCTTTGCCTTTCTCTGCCCGTCTTTGCACATCTTTGCACTTCTCTGATATTCTCCACCTTTCTCCACCCGTCTTTGCCCTTCTCCGCACCCCTTTGCCCTTCTCCAATATTCTCCTCCTTTCTCCACCAATCTTTGTCCTTCTCCTCCCGTTTTTGCCCTGCTCCCACCTTCTTTGACTTTCTCTGAACTTCTCTGAAATTATCTGATCTTTTTTGAACTTCTCTGAATTCTACAGCCTTCTCTGAACTTCCTTTGCCTTCTCCGAACTTCCTTTGCCTTCTCCGAACTTCCTTTGCCTTCTCCGAACTTCTCCGACTTTTTTGACATTCTCTGAACGTCTTTGACATTTTCCGACCTTCTTTAACCTTCTCTGACATTCTTTGACCTTCTCGGATCTTCTCTGATGTTCTTTGACCTTCTCCAAACTTCTCTGACCTTTTCCGATGTTCTTTGACCTTATACAAATTTCTCCGACCTTCTCCGACCTTCTTTGATATTCTCTGAACTTCTTTGACTTCCTACCGCTTTCTTCGAATTTCTTTCACCTTCTCTGAATTTCTTTGACCTTGTCAGACCTTCTTTGACCTTCTCTGAACTTCTCTGACCTTCTTGGACTTTCTCCAAACTTCTTTGACCTTCTCGAAAATTCTTTGACATTCTCCAAACTTCTATGAACTCCTCCGACCTTCTCCAAATGCCTTTGAAATTCTCTGACCTTCCTTGATCTTCTCCGACCTTCTCCAAACTTCTTCAACAACTTTTGAAATTCTCTCAATTTCTTTGAGCTTCTCTGTCCTTCTCTGACCTTCTCCAACATTCTTTGAACTTCTCTGACCTTCTCCGACCTACTCCGTACTTGTTTGACCTTCTCTGACCTTCTCTGACTTTCTTTTATCTTATCTGACCCTCTTCGCCCTTCTCCGCCCGTCTATGCCCTTCTCCGCCCGTCTATGCACATCTTTGCCCTTCTCCGCCCCTCTTTGCCCTTCTCCGCCCCTCTTTGCCCTTGTCCGCCCCTCTTTGCCCTTGTCCGCCCCTCTTTGCCCTTGTCCGCCCCTCTTTGCCCTTGTCCGCCCCTCTTTGCCCTTGTCCGCCCCTCTTTGCCCTTCTCCGCCCCTCTTTGCCCTTCTCCGCCCCTCTTTGCCCTTCTCCGCCCCTCTTTGCCCTTCTCCGCCCCTCTTTGCCCTTCTCCGCCCCTCTTTGCTTCTTTTGAACTTTTCCAATAATCTCCGCCCTTCTCCGCCCCTCTTTGCCCTTCTCCACCCATACTTGCCCTTCTCCTCCTCTCTTTGCCCTTCTTTGATATTCTCCGTCCTTCTCCTCCCATCTTTGCCCTTCTCAGCCCGCCTTTCCCCTTTTCCTCCCATCTTTGCACTGCTTTGCACTTCTCCGCTATTATCCGCCCGTCTTTGCCCTTCTCCGCCTGTCTTTGCCCTTCTTGCACTTGTCCGATGTTCTCCTCCCTTCTCCACCCGTCTTTGCCCTTCTTTGCCCTTTTCTTAACTTCTCTGCCCAACTTTGCCCTTCTCCACACTTCTTGGCCATTCTCTGCCCGTCTTAGGCCTTCTCCGCCCGTTGTTGTCTTTCTTTGCACTTCTCCGATATTCTCCGCCCGTCTTTGCCCTTCTCCGCCCGTCTTTGCCCTTCTCCAATATTCTCCGCCCTTCTCCGCCCATCTCTGCCCTTCTGTGCCCGTCTCTGCTTTTCTTTGAAATTCTCCAATATTGTACACGCTTCTCCGCCCGTCTTTGCCCTTCTCCTAAACTCTTTGCCCATCTTTGCATTTCTCCATTATTTTCCGCCCTTCTCTGCACGTCTTATCCCTTCTCTGTACGTCTTTTCCCATCTTTGCACTTCTCTGATATTCTCTGCCGTTCTCCGCCCCTCTTTGCCCTTCTCCGCTCCTCTTTGCCTCCTTTGAAATTCTCCGATAATCTCTGCTTTTCTCCGCCCCTTTGCCCTTCTCTGCCCATCTTTGCCCTTCTCCGATATTCTCCGTCCTTCTCCTACCATCTTTGCTCTTCTCAGCCCGTCTTTGTCCTTCTCCTCCCATCTTTGCCCTTCTTTGCACTTCTCCAATATTCTCCGTCCCTCTCCGCCCGACTTTGCCCTTCTCTGCTCATCTTTGCCCTTCTCTGCTCATCTTTGCCCTTCTCTGCTCGTCTTTGCCCTTCTCTGCTCGTCTTTGCCCTTCTCTGCTCGTCTTTGCCCTTCTCTGCTCGTCTTTGCCCTTCTTTGCACTTCTCCAATATTCTCCACCCTTCTCCACCTGTTTTTGATCTTCTCTGCCCATGGTTACCATTCTCCACCCATTATTGCCCTTGTCCGCCCATCTTTGCACTTCTCGTATATTCTCCACACTTCTCTGCCCGTCTTTGCCCTTCTTTGCACTTCTCCGATATTCTCCGCCCTTCTCCGCCCGTCTTTGCCCTTCTCCGCCCGTCTTTGCCCTTCTCTGATATTCTCCTGCTTTCTCCAACAATCTTTGCCCTTCTCCCACCTTCTTTGACTTTCTCCGAACTTCTCCAAAATTATCTGATCTCTTTCGAACTTCTCTGAATTCTACTACCTTCTCTGAACTTCCTTTGGCTTCTCCGACCTTCTCTGTCCTTCTACGAACTTCTCCGACCTTCTCTGACTTCTTTGACATTCTCTGAACTTCTTTGACATTTTCCAACCTTCTTTTACCTTCTCCGACATTCTTTGACCTTCTCAGATCTTCTCCGATGTTCTTTGACCTTCTCCAAACTTCTCTGACCTTTTCCGATATTCTTTGACTTTCTCCAAATATCTCCTTCCTTCTCTGAACTTCTTAGAACTTCTTTGATTTTCTCCAAACTTCTTTGACCTTCTCTGAGCCTCTTTGATCTTTTCCGACCTTCTCCGACCTTCTTTGACACTCTACGACCTCCTTTGACCCTCTCCGACCTTCTTCCATCTTCTCCACTCTTCTTCGACCTTCTCTGACCTTCTTCGACCTTCTCTGACTTTCTTCGACCTTCTCTGACCTTCTCCGAATTGCTCAATGAGGTGGCTGTAGACACAGATGACACAGACTTTCTAAACATCAATGAGGTCACTATAGACACAGATGACAGTGAGGTCGCTGTAGACAAAGGCGACACAGACTTTCTAAACGACAGTGAGGTCACTGTAGACACAGGCAACACAGACTTTCTAAACCACAATGAGGTCGCTGTAGACACAGGCAACACAGACTTTCTAAACCACAATGAGGTCGCTGTAGACACGCTCTGACTTCCCTGACCATCTTTGACCTTCTCTGAACTTCTCTGACCTTCTCTGACCCTCTTTATACTTCTCCAAATTTCTTTGACCTTCTCCTGGCTTCTTTGAACTTCTCCAAACTTCTCCGACCTTCTCCAAACTTCTCCGACCCTCTCTGACCTTCTCCGACCTAATCCAACTTTCTCTGACTTACTCTTAACTTCTCTGACCTTCTCCGATATTCTTCGAACTTCTCCCACCTTCTTTGCCCTTCTCCCATCTTCTTTGCCCTTCTCCCACCTTCTTTGCCCTTCATTTCCCTTGTCCGACCTTCTTTGTAGACCTTGTAGTTGTAGAGAGCAATGAGGTCTCCCCTCAGCCTCCACTTCTCCAGGTTAAACAACCCCAGCTTTCTGAGCCATTTCTCATAAGGCCATGTGTGTACATAAAAAAGAGCTGACTTGTTTGAGAGGAACTAGGAGCCCTACAGACAGAGGATTATAAAAAAGAGCAGGGACTAGCACAAAAATTCAGAAACAGCAAGAGATGTAAAGGGGAGTGTCAAGATTCAGAGTGAATGGAAAAGCTGGAACAGCAACAGTGAGCAATACAAAGGGATAGAGAAAGAAAGAAAGAGAAAGACAAGCAAGGCATTTGCAGGTGCAGAAAAAGAACAAACTACAAGGATCAAGCCAGTGAAATTGTGGGGGAACAGAATGAGGAACGCAGATTGGGATAAAGATGGAAAAGGAAAAAAATAGTACAGGCAGAGAACAGATACTGAAGACTAGGGGGGGAAAAAAAAGAGAGAAAAGAGCACAGAAAAATTAAAGAGTAGGGGTATAGGGATACCTGGGAACAGGAATTGTAGCAGCACGATAAATGAAAGGAACCAAAAAGTCCAGCTCTAAAATGTTTGTTACCTAGTTCCATCACTGTCACAACTAGCAATGTTGCAGTGACAGCACGCATACTGTTATTTCTTGTAAGGATACTTTCAGACATGTAGTAGTGTTGTTCTAGCTGAGAATGCAAGGCAGAGTTAATAAAACACAGCTCCTCCTCAGGCACTATTTATACTTGTGAGGGCTTCACCACACCCCAGTCACAGGTGGTGGGCGGGAAGGCCCAGGGGGTATATAAGCCACAGGCCTTGCCTCTGGAGGTCATTTAGGTTGTGGTTTATCCTTGAGATTAGAGTTTTGCTGCTGTTTCCATTCATTGTAGCTTTTAGGCAGATTAAGGTAGTTGGGTAAGTGGTGGTTTTTGGCTTTTTTAGTTTTTTTTTTCTTTTTGTTCTTCTAAAGAAGCAGAGGTGTCTGTTGGAGGTATGAGCTTTGGAAGAGTCCAGGCGAAGCAGCACATACAGGTGTAACTATGGGGCTTTTTTGTCAGTAATTTTTGATTGGGTGTTGGAGGGGGCAAGATGTTTTTGGTATCTTTCTTTGTATTTTTTTCTGGGTGCTTTGCCTCGAGCTTTTGGTTATGGGATGATTTGTTGTTGTTCCTCATTCTGTGTGGCATGATGTATTGGTCCTAGGGGCTCTGCAGTTTGTAATGGGCACCTCGTGGGTGATAATAATCTGGAATGAAGTTTGTTGGCCTAGGGTAGGAAGTAGAGTCTGTGGGTTGGTGGAAGATAGAAGGGGCCAGGGGAGCCCTGGGAAGGGCTCAGGAGCACAGCTCCCAGGGAATAGCAACACAGAAGGGTCAGGGGGGTTAAAATATAGGGCAGGTCCTGTTAAGAAGGAGCCGGGTTCCTTCTCTGATACTTCAGGGGTAGAAAAGGGCTTTAATGGTTTGGGGAAAGGGAGATGGGTTCGTCAGTCTTTCTTGGGTCAGTTTGGTGGTCAGATGCAAGTGCCATTCAGGTGTCTGTTGTTCTAGTCTCTCTGTAGCCAATGAGGTAATGATGAGGTTGAGACACAAGTTGAAAATTATTAGTTACCCTAAGAAATGTCATCTCTAGGGCTTTGAGATCTCTGCTCCTTTATACCTTTTACTTATTGTGTTCCTCAACTAACTTCTTTGCGTGCATCCTGTCTCCATCCATCTGAATGTCCAGAGAAGAGTAATGTAGCTGGTGAGGGGGCTGGTGAACAAGCCTTATGAGGAGTGGCTGAGAGAGCTGGGGGTGTTTAGTCTGGAGAAGAAGAGGCTGAGGGGAGACTTCATTGCTCTCTGCAGCTACCTGAAAGGAGGTTGTGGAGAGGAGGGAGCTGGTCACCTCTCCCAAGGGACAGGGGACAGGACAAGAGGGAATAGCCTCAAGCTCTGCCAGGGAAGCTTCAGGCTGTACATCAGGAAAAAATATTTCACTGAAAGGGTTATTGGGGATGGGCAAAGGCTGCCCGAGGAGGTGGTAGAGTCACCTTCCCTGGAGGTGTTTAAAGGATGGGTGGATGAGATGGTGAGGGGCATTGTTTAGTGATTGATAAGAATAGTTGGACTCAATGATCCAATGGGTCTTTTCCAACCTGGTGATCCTATGAATATCAGAGACCTTGCTACTTAAAGGTATGGACTCTTTGCCTATCTACAGTGCAGGATTCTGCCGCTTGTTTCCCTTTAATTTCTCAGGGAAGAGATTGGATATTGTTTTGGCTCGTAACAGTTAGCAGCTGAGCAACTCTTCTTCATCTGGTCTGTGGGCACACAAGCCTCCCTTATTTAGTAGAGTTTTAGATTTTTCCTGAACTTACCAGTGAGGTTTGCTCTGTTATTGCTTACAGCAGTTGTTACCTTGCCCCTGTTAATCCATTGTGTTTTTTTACGGTCATTGAGTTTCCAATTTAGGTCTTAGAGTAGTCAATCCCACTGTTGCGAGTTTTTCATTGGCTGACTGCCTCTGTAATTCCAGTCTCCATTGCTGTGTGGTGAGTGTCCTGTGTTTTTAGGTCTTCTGTGTTAATAATCTTTACTGGGTTTTGATAAGAATATTTTTTTCAAGTTCTTCTTGTTCACTCCTACGACTAAAGTTTGGTTACTTCCTAAAATGCGGATTTCCGTGGCTCATCTTTCTTTTGTCCTGGGTATCACCACTACTGGTCCTACAACTTAAGTGGTGAGGAGGAGAGGAGAGGTAAGCAGAGGGCACAGAATATTGGGGTGCTGGTGAGGTAGTCAGGCTTATTCTCATCATTGTGGGGCTGATGGTGAGGAGGAAGTTGAGTATGTCTAGAAGAGCAAAGTGTTCTTTGGCAACATAGTATTTACTTTTGGTTTGGCAGGCACTGTGTGGGCCACCTTGGGAATGGGAAGAGCATTTGAGATGAGCTGGGTAGTAGGGAGAAGGAGCATGGGGCAGACTTCTCACAGGTGTGAGAGTAATTCTCTGAATTTAATTACCCTGAGTGATAACAGCTGCAGCATCTGACAGAAGAACTGCTGTGGAGCAAGTGAGTGGAAGAACATGGCAGTTAGGCAGAACAAGTTGTCATGTAAGGTGCTGACATTGATCAGTGCAATGCTGGCTGTTGGAGCTATTTTAGTTTTCTTGTAGATTGCAAAGTGGATCCTGGCAACTGTAGGATCATTCCAGGAAGCTGATGTTCTTGGAGTTTTTTTCTCCTGAGGAAGCCTCCTGGTGGTATGATAGCTAAGTTGAGGGACGGGGGCAGGGGTGGGGTATGACAGAGGGGAGAAGGCTGGGGATGGCAGGGAGGGGTTTTAAAAGTAGCCTAGGGGAGAGGGCTGTGCGGGAAGTGTCCCCTTTGGGCAGGGAGAGCTGGAGGGTGTTACTTCTCAGCCCAAAGCTAGCACGTTCCTGGCAGGGCCATTCCAGCTTGTCTGTGCCGTGTGCTTTATATTCTGTTTCTCTTTTACGTTTCTTAAGCCTTGATGTCCACTTTGCTTTAAAGGAATGCAGCATATGACTTGAGCAGCATCTCGAGGGTCTTGAATGCCTGTACTCATGGGTACAATACCAATTAGGCACTGTTCTTCTTGCATCATAACATAAGTGTGGATTGGCTTCATGTTTTCAAAGTTTCTAGTCAGCCATCTTTTCCCATGGCCTCGCAGCCTGTGTTGGTGGCCACAATCGCTAGTCATATATTTTCAAGGATCCCTGTTGACCTGAGACTTCTTCCATGCATCTTGTGCCTTTAGTCATTTAAAAGGTGATCCTTTCACGTACATCCTCCTGGTTTTGGCCACATCCCGTTGTAATGAGGGATCCTTTACGGCATGCCGGACATGCCTCGAGCACCATATCTAGGGTCCTGAATGCTCGTACTCATCAATGCACTGTTGATTGGGCACTGCTTTTCTTGCATCGTGCTCCTGAAGCCGGGATCGTTCTTGTGTTTTGGCACTGTGTTTTTCTGTTCATTTTTCTTGCAGATGCTGAAGAGGAACGCAGTGACTGCAGGATTATTTCTGTTAGCTGATGTGATTTGAGCTGCTTTGTCCAAGGACAGCTTCATTCGTGGCCCTCTGAAAGCTAAATTGAGAGACCGGAGTTGGGAAGCGGGAGGTGGGATGGGGCTAGCAGGGAGGGGTTTGGAAGGTAGCCTAGGCTGTGCAGGGAGAGTCCTCTTTGGGCAGGTGAAGGCAGAGGGGTCTACTTCTCAGCCCAAACCCTGCATGGGCAGGGCAGTTCCAGCCTGTATCTGTTGTTGTCTAGTTTGTGTAGTCACCGTGCCATGTCTGAAATTTTCTGCAGGTCTTGATGTTGTGTTTTGTGCTCAGGGCATGGCGGGCGTGCCTTGGGTGCCATGTCTAGGGTCCCAAATGCTCGTACTCATCAAGGCAGTGTCGATGGGGCACTGCTTTTCTTTCTTTGCATTTCTAAAGTGTGGATCACTCTTGTGTTTTAGAAGCATCCCGTCAGCTGTCTTCTGCTGCAGCCTTGCAGCCTGCCTCGCCATGCGGGATAGTTAGTCTTCTGTTTTGCTGGATCCCTGTTCTGGGACTTGTTCCGTCCATCCTCTGCATGTTTAGGACTTTAAAAGGGTTTCTTGCCCGTTCATCTTGCCAGTTGTGGCACCATCTCTTTGGAACCATGCACGGTTCTTCGCTTTTCCAGGGCTACCGTAGGTTGTTCCTCAGAGCCCTGTCCATTGCCTTGCCCATTGGCATGCGTGGTCCAGGTGTCCTCCTTGTTGCCGCGACTTTTCTTTTGTTCCCGGTTCACGACGTTGGTCTTATGTGTTGATGTTCTGCGTGTATTTGTGTCTGGTTGGAGCTGCTCTGCCAGGTGTGTAGAGGAGGCGATAAGCGTCAGCAGGGGTATAGTGGCCCGATTGTGTGCTTAACGTTTTGACGTGCCTAGACATTGCAGTCTAGGGGCATCCCTTATTTGCAGAACTAGCAGCCCTCGGTGTGGCGGGTGAGGAGGGTAGTTTCTGCTTGTCTCTGGAGCCACAGAGTGGGTCACCAAAACTGCATGGGAGCAGCCAGTGGAGCAGTAACGAAGGGGTTTGTATGTTGAGGGAGCGGCAATTAAAGCCTGTGCTTTAGTGTAGTACAAAAGCATGCTTTTTCTGTGGCAGGTGCCAAATGCAGCCTCAGAGGGGTGAAGCTTCTTGCTGATGTGTGGTCTGAGAGGTGAGGAGGTTGTTGTTCAAATAGGTGTGTTAGAGCCCCATAGTACGCAGCAAATCCATTGAGCATTGGCCTTTGGTTTTGTAGATGCTGTGTGGTCCGCTTTTAGAATGCAAAGAGCAGTTGAGGTGAACAGGGGAGTAGAGAGATGGAGCACGGGACTGATTTCTCAGAAGCACAATAGTAAATTTTCCATCTGTCTACCTGAAGTGCCCCTGGTGATGATGACTGCAGCATCCAATGTTTGAATTGGCATCAAATAGGTGAGCAGAATGCCTTGGCAGTTTTGCAGTGAGTGTAATACAAGATGTTGGCAGAGAGCAGTGTGATGATGACTTGGCACTGTGTTTTCTGTATGTTTTTGTTTTGGTTTTTTTTGCAGATTATTGTCCAAGACAATGTGAGAGTGCAGGATTTTTCCAGATAGTTGATGCAGTTTGGGTTTTTTCTGCCAAGGATATCTTCAGGCCCTCAGTCCTCAGAAAGTTAAGGGGGCTGTGGTTTTGGTCTGGGAAGAGAGCAGAATGTTGAGAATGGCAGGGAAGGGATTTAGCCTAGGGTAGAGGGTTGTGCAGGAAGAGTGCACCTTGTTACACGTTTGGAGAGGGGTTTAATTTTCAGCCCCAAGCTAGCGTGTACCAGGCAGGGCAGTTCCAGCCTATATCTGTCTTGTTGTTTAGATTGCGTAGACTCTGCTGTGTCTTAAATCTTCTGCAGGTCTTGATGTCATCTTTGCATTTGGTCCACATGTCATCTCTAGACTCTTGGATGTCTGTTCTTAGTAAGGTGCTGATCGGGCACTGCTTTTCTTGCTTTCTGATCTTCATGTACAGATAGGTCTTGCATTTTGGCAATTTCTGGTCAGTTGCCTATTGCGTAGGCATCACAGGACACATTAGCATCCTCAGCCCTTACTGTTCCATGTTCTTAAATAATGTCTGTGTTGTCTGTGTCATCTTTGTTTATTGTGACATCATTTTCATTTATAGTATCTGTGTCGTCTGATTCATCGGTGTCGTCTGTCTTCTGTGTCTATTGTGATATAATTGTCATTAATAATGTCTGTATGGTCTGTGTCACCTGATTCTATTGTGACATAATTCTAATATATATAATGTCTGTGTCGTCTCTGTCGTTTGTATCATATTTGTCTATTGTGACTTCATTGTCATTTCTAAATTCTGTTTTCTGAGTTGTCTGTGCCTATTGTGACATCATTTTCATTTGTAGTGTCTGTGTTTTCTGTGTCTAGTGTGACATCGTCATATATAATATCTGTGTGGTCTCTGTTGTCTGTGCCTATTGTGACATCATGCTAATTTTTAATGTCTGTCATCTGTGTCTATTGTGACATCATTGTAATTAATAATGTCTGTGTCGTCGGTGTCGTCTGTGTCTATTGTGACATCATTTTCATTGATTATGTCTGTGTTGTCTTTGTCTATTGTGACATCTTATCATTTATAATATCTGTGTCGTTTGTATCATCAGAGTCTATTGTGAAATCCGTGTCATTTATAATGTCTCTCTTCTTTTAAAACTGTGTTGTCTCTGCTGTGTCTATTGTGACATCATTATCTTTTAGAAAGTCTTTGTTGTATCTGTCGACTGTGTCGTCTGTGTCTATTGTGACATCATTTTCATTTGTAGTGTCTGTGTCATCTGTGTCGTCTGTCTCTATTTTGACATCATTTTCATTAATAATGTCTGTGTCATCTGTGTTGTCTGTCGGCTGTGTCGTCTTTGTCTATTGTGACATCTATGTTATTTATAATGACTGTATCATCTGTGTGTTCTTTCTCTATTGCGACATCATAGTCATTTATAATGTCTTTGTCATCTGTGTATTCTGTGTCTATTGTGACATCATTGTCATTAAAAATGTCTGTGTCGTCTGTATCTTCTGTGTCTATTGTTACATAATTGTCATTTATAATGTCTATGCCGTCTCTGTCGTCTGTGTGTATTGTGACATCGTTGTCATTTTTTATGTGTCTTCATTGTCGTCTGTGTCTATTGTGACATCATTTTTATTTATATTGTCTGTTTCCTCTGTGTCTATTTTGACATCATTGTCATTTATAATGTCTGTGTCATCTCTGTCTATTTTGACATCATTGTAATTTATAATGTCTGGGTCGTCTGTGTCATCTTTGTTTATTGTGACATCATTTTCATTTGTAATATCTGTGTCGTCTGTGTTTATTGTGACATCATTTTTGTTTATAAAGTCTTTGTCGTCTGTGTCGTCTTTTTCATCTGTTTTTATCGTGGTATCATTTTCATTTGTAATATCTATGTCCTCTGTGTCCTGTGTGTTGTCTGTGTTTATTTTGAAATCCATGTCATGTATAATGTCCGTGTCCTCTGTGACCTCTGTGTCTATTGTGACATCCATGTCACTTATAATGTCTGTGTTGTCTGTGTCTATTTTTACATAATTGTCATTCATAAGGTCTTTGCCGTCTCTGTCGTCTTTGTATATTGTGACATCATTGTCAGTTTTAATGTGTGTCTTCTGTGTTGTCTGTGTCTATTGTGACATCATTTTCATTTATGTCTGTGTCGTTTGTGTCTTCTGTGTTGTGTCTGTCGTCTGTGTCTATTGTGACTTCATTGTCATTAATAATCTCTATGTCTTCTTTTTTTCTGTGTCGATTGTGTCGTCTTTTTTGTCTGTGTTTATTATGACATCATTGTAATTTATAAAGTCTGTGTTGTCTGAGGCGTCTGTGGCATCTGAGGCGTCTGTTGCTTCTGTGTCTATTTTGAAATAATTGTCATTTATAATATCTATTTTGTCGGTGTCTATTGTGATTTCATTGTCATTAAAAATGTCTGTGTTGTTGGTGTCATCTGTGTCTACTGTGACATCATTGTCATTTATAGTGTCTGTGTAGTCTGTGTCCTCTGTCTTTTGTGACATCCTTGTCATTTATACAGTCTGTGTTGTCTGTGTCTATTGTGACATCATTTTCAATTATTATGTCTCGGTCGTTTCTGTCTTTCCCGTGTTCTGTGTTGTCTGTGTCTATTGTGACATCATTGTAATTTATAATGTCTGTGTCGTCTGTGTGTATCGTGACATACTTGTAATTTATAATATCTGTGTCGTCTGTGTAGTCTGTGTCTATTGTGATATCATTTTCATTTATAATGTTTGTGTTGTCTCTGTCTATAGTAACATCATTTTCGTTAATTATGTCTGTCTTTTGTGTCGTCTTTGTATATTGTGACCTCATTGTCATTTATAATGTCTGTGTAGTCTGTGTAATCTGTGTCGTCTGTGTCTCTTGTGATATCATTGTCATTAATGATGATTGTGTAGTGTGTGTTGTCTCTGTCTATTGTGACATCATTTTAATTTATAATGTCTGTGTCGTCTGTCTTGTCTGTGTGGTCTGTGTTTACTTTGACATATTTCTCATATATAATGCCTGAGTAGTCTGTTTTGTCTGTGTCATCTGTGTCAATTGTGACATCATTGTCATTTATTTTGTCTGTGTCATCTGTGTCTGTTGTGATATCATTGTCATAAATAATATGTGTCTATTGTGAAAACATTGTCATTTATAACGTCTGTGTCGTCTGTGTTGTCTGGGTCTTCTGTAACTATTTTGGCATCTTTTTCATTTATATTGTGGGCGTCTTCTTTGTCATCTGTATAGTCTGGGTCGTCTGTGACCTCTGTTTCTATTGTGACATCATTGTCATTTGTAATGTCTCTGTCGTCTGTGTTGTCTCTCTATTGTGACATTACTTTCATTAATAATATCTGTGTTGTCTCTGTCGTCTGTATCTATTGTAACATCATTGTCATTTATAAAGTCTGTGTCGTCTGTGTCTATTTTGACATTGTTGTCATTTATAATATCTGTGTCGTCTGTGTTTTGTGACATCGTTGTCATTTATAATGTCTTAGTCGTCTATGTTGTCTGTGTCAATTGTGACATAATTTTAATTTATAAAGTCTGTGTCGTCTGTGTCTATTGTGACATCTTTGTCATTTATAATGTCCGTCCTTTGTTTCGTCTGTGTCTGTTGTGACATAAAAGAAAATTATAATGTCTGTGTCTTCTTTCTCGTCTGTGTCTTCTTTGTCGTCTGTGTCTATCGTGACATCATTGTCATTTATAATGTCTGTGTCATCTGTGTATGTTTTGACATCATTGTCATTTATGTCTGTGTTGTCTCTTTATATTGTGACATCATTTTCATTTATAATGTGTGTCTTCTGTCTCGTCTGTGTGTATTTTGAAACAATTTTCATGTATAATGTCTGTGTCATCTTTGCCTACTTTGACATCATTGTCATTTTTAATGTCTGTGTGTTCTGGGTCGTCTGTGTCTATTGTGATATTGTCATGTATAATATCTTGTCATCTGTGTCGTTTGTGTCTATTGTGACATCATTTTCATTTATACTGTCTGTGTGGTCTGTGTCATATTTGTCTATTGTGACATCAATGTTATTTATAATGTCTGTGTCGTTTGTGTCATCAGGGTCATCTGTGTCATCTGTTATATCATTTTCATTTATACTGTGTCATCTCTCTTTATTGTGACATCATTGCCATTTATAACATCTGTGTCGTCTCTTTACTTCTGTGCCTATTGTGAAATCACTGTCATTTACAAAATCTCTCTTGTCTGTGTCATCTGTGTCTATTGTGACAACATTGTCATTTATAATGTCTTTGTCTTCTGTGTCATCTGTGTCTATTGTGAAATCGTTGTTGTTTATAACGTGTGTATCGTCTCTGTTGTATGTGTCTATTGTGACATCGTAATTTACACAATCTGTGTAGTCGTCGTCTGTGTCTATTGTGACATCATTCTCATTTATAATGTCTGTGTCTTCTGTCTATTGTGACATCGTCATTTATAATGTCTTTGTGGTCTGTGTGGTCTGTCTCTATTGTGACATCATTATCATTTATAATGTATGTGTAGTCTGTGTCATCTGAGGCTATTGTGACATTATTTTCATTTATTATGTCTATGTCGTCTGTGTCATCTGTGTCTCTTGTGATGTCATTGTCATTAATGATGATTGTGTAGTATGTGTCATCTGTGTCTATTGTGACATCATTATCATTTGTACTGTCTGTTTCACCTGTGTCTTTTGTGACATCATTTTAATTTATAATGTCTGTGTCGTCTTTCTCGTCTGTGTGGTCTGTGTCTATTGCTACATATTTTTCATTTATAATATGTGTGTCTGTGTCATCAGAGTCTATTATGGTATCATAGAAGACAGACATTATAAATGACTGTGTCGTCTTTGTCATCTGTGTATATTGTGACATAATTGTCAATTATAATGTCTGTGTCGTCTGTCTATTGTGACATCTTTGTAATTTATAATGCCTGTGTCGTCTGTGTCTATTGTGACATCATTGTCATTTATAATGTCTCTGTCATCTGTGTCATCTCCGTCTATTGTGAAATCTTTGTCATTTATAATGTCTTTTTCATCTGTGTCGTGTTTTTCATCTGTGTAGTCTGTGTCTTTTGTGATATCAGTGTCATTTATAATGTCTCTGTCATCTGCCGTCTGTATTTTCTGTGTCGTCTCTGTTGTCTGTGTCTATTGTGAAATCATCGTCATTTATAATGACTGTGTCGTCTGTTTCGTCTTTGTCTATTTTGACATAATTTTCATTTATAACATCTGTCGTCTATGTCTATTGTGACATCATATTCATTTGTAGGGTCTGTGTCCTCTGTGTCATCTGTGTCTATTGTGACATCATTGCCATTTATAATGTCTGTGTCTTCTGTGTCTACCTTGATAGGATTTTATGTTATAACATCTGTGTCATCTGTGTTGTCTCTATCTATTGTGACACAATTGTCATTTATAATGTCTGGGTCGTCTCTCTCTATGGTGACATCATTGTAATTTATGTTGTCTGTGTCGTCTGTCTTGTCTGGGTCTATTGTGACATCACTGCCATTTATAATATCTGTGTTGTCTGTTTCCTCTGTATTGTCTCTGTCGTCTGAGTCTATTGTGACATCATTGTCATTTATAATGTCTGTGTCTTCTGTGTCATCTGTGTTGTCTGTGTCGTCTGTGTGTATTGTGACATTATTTTCATTTATATTGTCTTTTTCGTCTGTCTTGTCTGGGTCTATTGTGATATCACTGCCATTTATAATATCTGTGTCATCTGTTTCCCCTCTATTGTCTCTGTCGTCTGAGTCTATTGTGACATCCTTGTCATTTATAATGTATTTGTCTTCTGTGTCGTCTGTGTCTATTGTTACATCATTGTCATTTATAATGTCTATGTCATCTGTGTCTATTGTGATGACATTGTCATTTATACTGACTCTCTAATCTGTGTCTATTGTGACATCTTTTTCATTTTTAATGTTTGTGTCGTCTGTGTCTATTGTGACATCATCTGCGTCGTCTCTGTTTATTGTGACGTAATTGAAATTTATAATATCTCTGTCGTCTGTGTCATCTGAATCGTCTGTCTGTCTATCGTGATATAGTTTTCATTTATAATGTCTTTGTCGTCTGTGTCTATTGTGACGTCATTGTCATTTGTAATGTATGTGTCGTCTGTGACGTCTGTTTCTATTGTGATAAATTATTCTTTAACAATGTCTTTCTTGCATATCTCGTCTCTGTCCTCTGTGTCTATTGTGACATCATTGTCATTTATAATATCTGTGTCGTCAGTATTGTCTCTTTCGTCTGTGTCGTGTGTGTCTATTGTGAAGTCACTTTCATTTATAATGTCTGTGTTGTCTATGTCTATTTTGAATTCATTTTCATTTATAATGTCTCAGTCGTCTCTGTCGTCTGTATCAATTGTGACATAATATTCATTTATAAATTTTTCTTAGTCTCTGTCTATTGTGACATCATTGTCATTTATAATGTATGTGTCGTCTATGTCTATTATGACATAATTTTCTTTAATCATGTCTTTTTTGCATATTTTGTCTCTGTCCTCTCTGTTGTCTCTGTCATCTGTGTCTATTGTGGCATCATTGTCATTTATAATGTCTTTGTCGTCTGTGTCTTCTGGTCTATTACGACATCATTGTCATTTATAGTGTCTGTGTCATCTCTTTCATCTATGTCTATTGTGACATCATTTTCTTTAATAATGTCTTTGTTGCATATGTCATCTCTATCCACTGCGTCATCTGTGTCGTCTGTGTCTCTTGTGACATCATTGTCATTTATAATGTCTGTCTTGTCTGAGTCGTCTGTGTCTATGGTGACATCATTGTCATTTATAATTTCTGTGTGGTATGTGTCTACTGTGTCGTCTATGTCTATGGTGACATCATTGTCATTTATGATGTCTGTCTCGTCTTTGTCTTTTGTGACATCTTTGACATTTATAATGTCTGTGTCTTATGTGTTTATCGTAACATCATTTTAATTTTTATGTCTTTGTCGTCTGTGTCGTCTCCGTCTGCGGTGACATCATTGTCATTTATCATGTTGGTGTCGTCTGTGCTGTCTGAGTCTATCTTGACATCATTGTCACTTATAATGTCTTTGTTGTCTGTGTCGTCTGTGTCTATTGTGACATCATAGTCATTTATCATGTCTGTGTCACTTGTGTGTGTTGTGACATCATTGTCATTTAAGTAAGGGAAGCAGGATGCATGTAAGTCCTATACCATTGGTTTTATAGTTTATAATTTTTTTCGGATTGATGGCCTCCACATGCCCTGTGAACATGCCATGATTATTTTTCTGATCTTACGCATTTATATATCAGATATATTTTTCTCAGGTTTTGAGACAAAAAAGGGGGAAAGAAAAGGAAACGAATAAATGAAAATATTTAAACACACTCTGGGTGCCTTAACTGCCAACTTTCAAGGTTGGGCATGATGACCCGGTGGGTCTCTTCAGACCTGGTTATTCTATGATTCCATGATTTATAACGTCTGTGTCTATTGTGTCAACATTTTAATTTGTAATGTCTGTGTCGTCTCTGTCATCATTGTCATTAATGTCGTCTGTCATCTGTGTGTATTTTGACATCATTTTCATTTATAATGTCTGTGTGGTCTGTGTTGTCTCTGAGGTCTGTGTCTATTGTGACGTCGATGTCATTAATAATATATGTGTGTCTGTGTCTATTGTGACATCATTGTCATTTCTATTGTCTGTGTGGTCTGTGTCGTCTCTGTCTATTGTGACATCATTGTCGTTTATAATGTCTTTGTTGTCTGTGTCTTCTGTATCTATTGTGACAACATTTTCATTAATAATGTCTTTGTCATCTTTGTCGTCTCTGTTGTCTGTGTCTATTTTGACATCTTTATCATACATAATGTTTGTGTCGTCTGTGTTGTCTTTGTCTATTATGACTTCATTGTCATTTATAATGACTTTTTCTTCTGTGTCATCTGTGTTGTCTTTGTCGTCTGTGTCTATTGTGACATCATCATTATTTATAAAGTCTGAGTCATCTGCGTCATCTGGGTCATGTTTCTATTGTGACACCTTTGTCATTTATAATGTCTTTGTCGTATGTCATCTCTGTCATCTGTGTCGTCTGTGTCAATTTTGACATCACTGTCATTTATAACTCTCTTTTGTCTGTGTCGTCTCTGTCTAGTTTGACATCATTGTCATTTATAATGTCTTTGTAGTCTCTGTCGTCTGTATCGTATGTGTCTATTGTTACTTAATTATCACTTATAATATGTGTTGAGTGTGTCTATTGTGACATCATAGCCATTTATAATGTCTGTGACGTCTGTGTCGTCTGTCTCTATTGTGAAATCCTTGTCATTTATACTGTCTGTATCGTCTGTGTCTGTTGTGACATTATTTTAATTTACCATGTCTGTGTCGTCTATGACTATTGTGACGTTATTGTTGTTTATAATGTCTGTGTCGTCTGTGCCTGTTGTGAAATCGTTGTCATTTATAATGTCTGTGTCATTTGTGTCTTTTGTGACATCATTGTCATTTATAGTGTCTGTGAAGTCTGCGTCATCTGTGTGTATTGTGACAACATTGTCATTTATTACATGAGTGTCCTCTGTGTCATCTGTGTTGTCTGTGTCTAGTGTGACTTAGTTTTTATTTATAATATCTTTGTAGTCTGTGTCGACTCTGTCGTCTCAGTCGTCTGTGTCTATTGTGACATCATTGTCATTTATAATGTCTGTGTAATCTGTGTCGTCTCTGTTTGTTTCATCAGTGTCATGTATAATGTCTGTGTCGTCTGTGTTTATTTTGCCATAATTTTCATTTATAATGTCTGTGTCTTTTGTGTCATGTTTGTCTTCTGTGCCGTCTATGTCTATTTTGACATCATTTTCATTTATAATGTCTGTGTCGTCTGTGTCTACTCTGACATCATTGTCATTTATAATGTCTGTGTCGTGTGTGTCGTCTGTGTCTACTGTGAAATCATTTTCATTTATAATGGTTTTGTCTTCTGTGTCGTTTCTGTTGTCTGTGTCTATAGTGACATCATTTTCATTAATAATGTCTGTGTCGTTTGTGTGGTCTTTGTCTATTGTGACATCATTGTCATTTATAATGTCTGTATTGTTTGTGTCTATTTTGACAACTTTGTTTTTTATAATGTCTGTGTCTTCTGTATCATCTGTGTCTACTGAGATATCATTTTCATTTATAATATCTGTGTCATCTGTTTCCATTGTGACATCGATATTTAAAAGTGTCTGTGTTGTCTGTGTCTATTGTGACATCATTGTCATTTGTAGCGTCTGTGTCCTCTGTGTCGTCTGTCTCTTTTGACATCATTGTCGTTAATAATGTCTGTGTCATCTGTGTTCTCTATGTCGGCTGTTGCGTCTGTGTCTATTGTGACATCATTGTTATTTATAATGACTATCATCTGTGCGGTCTTTCTCTATTGCGACATCATAGTCATTTATAATATCTTTGTCGTCTGTGTATTCTGTGTCTATTGTGACATCATTGTCATTAGTAATGTCTGTGGTATCTGTGTCATGATAGTCTATAGTGACATCATTGTCATTTAAAATGTCTGTGTCGTCTGTGTCTATTGTGACATCATTTTGATTTGTAGTGTCTTTGTCATCTGTGTCGGCTGTGTCTTCTGTGTCTATTGTGTCATCATTTTCATTTATAATGTGATTGTCTTCTGTATCGTCTTTGTCTTTTGTGACATCTATGTTATTTACAATGACTGTATCATCTGTGTGGTCTTTCTCTATTGCGACATCATAGTCATTTATAATATCTTTGTCGTCTGTGTATTCTGTGTCTATTTTGACATCATTGTCATTAGTAATGTCTGTGGTATCTGTGTCATGATAGTCTATAGTGACATCATTGTCATTAAAAATGTCTGTGTCGTCTGTATCTTCTGTGTCTATTGTTACATAATTGTCATTTATAATTGTCTTTGCTGTCTCTGTCGTCTGTGTATATTGTGACATCATTGTCATTTTTTATGTGTGTCTTCTGTGTCGTCTGTGTCTGTCGTGACATCATTGTCAATTATAATGTCTGTGTCTTCGATATGGTCTGTCTATTGTGAAATCGTCATTTATAATTTCTTTGTCATCAGTATCATCTCTGTCATATTTGTCTATTGTGACATCATTGCCTTTTATAATAACTCTGCCCTCTGTGCTGTCTCTGTCTTCTGTGACATCATTGTCATTTATAATATCTGTGTCTTTAATGTCGTCTGTTTCTATTGTGAAATCCTTGTCATTTATAATGTATCTCGTCTTTGTATTCTGTGTCGTCTGTGCTGTCTGTGTCTATTGTGACATCCTTGTCATATATAATGTCTGTGTCATCTGTGTCTATTGTGACATATTTCTCATTTATAATGTCTGTGTAGTCTGTCGTCTGTGTCTTCTGTGACATCATTTTCATTTATAATGTCTGTGTCGTGTGTGTCGTCTGTGTCTACTGTGAAATCGTTACCATTTATATTATCTTTGTCTGTGTCTATTGTGACATCATTGTAATTTATATTATCTGTGTCCTCTGTGTCGTCTGTGTCTATGGTGACATCATTGTCATTCATGTCTCTGTCATCTATATCGTCTGTGTCTTCTGTGTCTATTGTGACATCATTTTCACTTATAAAGTCTTTGTCGTCTCTGTCTTCTGTGTTGTCTTTTTCGTCTGTCTTTATTGTGAAAACATTTTCGACATCTGTGTTGTCTGTGTCGTCTGTCGCGTCTGTGTCTATTTTGAAATCTATGTCATTTATAATGTCTGTGTCCTCTGTGTCGTCTGTGTCTATTATGACATCATGGTCAGTTATAATGTCTGTGTCGTCTCTGTCGTGGGTGTCTATTGTGACCTCATTTTCATTTATATTGTCTGTGTCTATTGTGACATCATTGTCATTTACTATGTCTCTGTCGTCTGTGTCTATTTTGACATCATTGTTATTTATAATGTCTGTGTCGTCTGTGTCTATTGTGTCATCATTTTCATTTATAATGACTGTCGTCTGTGTCTTGTGCGTCGTCTGTGTCGTCTCTGTGTATTGTGACATGACTCTCATTTATAATGTCTGTGTCTATTGTGACATCCTTGTCAAATATATTGTCTGTGTCATCTTTCTCGTCTTTGTCTATTTTGCCATCATTGTCACTAACAATGTCTGTGTTGTTGGTGTCGTCTGTGTCTATTGTGACATTGTTGTCATTTATAATGTCTGTGTCTTCTGTGTTGTCTGTGTCTCTCGTGACATCATTAACATTTACAATGTCTGTGTCATATGTGTCGTTTGTGTCGCCTGTGTCTATTATGACATCATAGTCATTTATAATGTCTGTCGTCTGTGTTATCCATGACTATTGTTACATCTTTATAATTTATAATGTCTGTGTCGTCTCTGTTTATTTTGATGTCATTGTCCTTTACGTCTTTTTCCTCTGTGTTGTCTGTGTCTATTGTGACATCATTGTAATTTGTAATGTCTCTGTCATCGGTGCCATCTTTGTCTATGGTGATATCATTGTGATTTATAATGTATGTGTTATCTGTGTCGTATCATCATAATGTATGTGTCATCTTTGTCTGTGTCGTATGTGAATATTGTGACATCATTGTCATTTATAATGTCTGTGGCGTCTTTGTCTATTGTGACATCTTTGTCATTTATAACGTCTGTGTCGTCACAGTCGTCTCTGTTTTCTGTGTCTATTTTGACATCATTTTAATTTAAAATATCTGTGTCTTCTGTGTCTATTTTGATGTCATTTTCATTAAAAATGTCTGTGTCTTCTGTGTCGTCTGTATCTTCAGTGTGTAGTTTTACATAATTGTCATTTGTAATTCCTGTGTCTTCTGTCGTCTGCGTCTATTGTTACAGCATTGCCATTTATGATGTTTGTCATCTGTGTCTATTGTGACATCATTGTCATTTATAATGTCTGTGTCATCTGTATCGTCTGAGTGTATTGTTACGTAATTATCATTTATAAAGTCTGTTTCGTCTGTCGTCTGTGTCTATAGTGACATCATTATTACTTATAATGTCTGTCGTCTGTGTCATCTGTTGTCTCTGTCTATTGTGACATTGTCATTTATAATGCCTGTGTCATCTGTGTCGTCTCTGTTTATTGTGACATCAGTGTCATATATAATGTCTGTGTTGTCTGTGTTTATTTTGCCATAATTGTCATTTATAATGTCTGTGTCTTTTGTGTCATTTGTGTCATCTGTGTTGTCTGTGTCTATTGTGACATCATTGTCATTTATACTGTCTGTGTTGTCTCTGATGTCTGTGCCGTCTGTGTCTACTGTGAAATAATTGTCATTTATAATGGTTTTGTCTTCTGTGTCGTTTCTGTCGTCTGTGTCTATAGTGACATCATTGTCATTTACAATGTCTGTGTCGTCTATGTCTATTGTGATATCATTTTCATTAATAATGTCTGTGTCTTTTGTGTCGTCTTTGTCTATTGTGATATAATTGTCATTTATAATGTCTGTATTGTTTGTGTTTATTTTGACAACATTGTCATTTATAATGTCTGTGTCTTCTGTATCGTCTGTGTCTATGTTGAACATAATTGTCATTCATGTCTCTGTCGTCTATCGTTTGTGTCTTCTGTGTCTATTGAGACATCATTTTCATTTATAACATCTGTGTTATCTGTGTTGTCTGTGTCCTTTGTGTGGTCTGTGGCGTCTGTTTCTATTTTGAAATCATTGTCATTTATAATGTCTCTCTTGTCTTTTAAAACTGTGTCATCTCTGCTGTCTGTGTCTATTGTGACATCATTCTCATTTATAATGTCTGTGTCGTCTGTGTCTATTATGAAATCATTATCATTTTTAATGTCTGTGTAATCTGTGTCGTCTGTGTGTATTTTGACATCATTGTCATTTATGTCTTTGTCGTCTGTGTCTTCTGTGTCTATTGTGACATTATTGTCGTTTGTAATGTCTGTGTCATCTTTTTCTATGGTGACATCGTTGTCATTTAAAATGTCTTTGTCGTCTGTGTCTATTGTGACATCATTGTTATTTATAATGTCTGTGTCTATAGTGACATCATAGTCAATTATAATGTCTCTCTCGTCTGCGTCGTCTGTTTCAATTGTGATATCTCTGTCATTTATAGTGTCTGTGTCATCTGTGTCCTCTGTTTCTATTCTGACATAATATTAATTTACAATATCTGTGTCATCTCTGTAGTCTCTGTTGTCTGAAGTCTGTGTCTATTGTGACATCCTTGTCATTTATAATGTCTCTTTCTTCTGTGTCATCTCTGTCGTCTTTGTCTTCTGTGTATAATTTGACACGATTGTCATTATAATGTCTGTGTCGTCTGTTGTCTGTGTCCGTTTTGAAATTTTTGTCATTTATAATGTCTGTGACGTCTCTGTTTATTGTGACATCATTGTCATGTTTAAAGTCTGTGTCTATTGTGAAATCTATTTCATTTATAATGTCTGTGTGGTCCGTGTCATCTGTGTCTATTGTGACATCAGTGTCATTTATACTGTCTGTGTCTGTATCGTCTGTGTCTATTTTGGCATCATTGTCATGTATAACATCTGTTATCTGCGTCTCTTGTGACATCATTGTCATTTATAATGTCTGTGTCGTCCATGTCTATTGTGACATCAATTTAATTTATAATGACTTTGTCATCTGTACTGTCAATGTCTATTGCGACATCATTTTCTTTTATAGTGTTTGTGTTGTTTGTGTCATCTCTGTCGTCTTTATCGTCTGTGTCTATTGTGATATTGTTGTCATTTTTAAAGTCTGTGTCATATGTGTCATCTGTGTGTCTTGTCACATCATTGCCATTTATAATGTCTGTGTCGTCGGTGTCTATTTTTACATCATTGTCATTTATAATATCAGTGTCATCTGTGTCGTCTATGTCTATTTTGATATCATTGTCATTTATAATGTCTGTGTTGTCTGTGTCTATTGTGACATCATTTTCATTTCTAATGTCTATGTTGTCTTGTCGTCTGTGTCTATTTTGACATCATTGTTATTTATAATGTCTGTGTCGTCTGTGTCGTTTTTGTCATCTTTTTCTATTGTGACGTCATTGTCATTTATAATGTCTGTGTCTTCTTTGTTGTGACATCATTTTCAATTATAATGTCTATGTCGCCTTTGTCGTCTGTGTAATCTTTGTCTATTTTGGCATCATTGTCATTTTTAATGTCTGTGTCGTCTGTGTCTATTTTGACATCATTTTCATATATAATATCTCTGTGGTCTGTTTCTTCTGTGTCTATTGTGACATCATAGTTGTTTATAATTTCTGTGTCGTCCGTATCTATTGTGACATCATTGTCATTTATAAGGTCTGTGTCTATTGTGACATCGTTTTACTTTATAATATCTGTGTCTTCTGGGTCATCTGTGTTATCTGTGTCTATTGTGACATCATTGTCATTTATAATGTCTGTGTCGTCTCTGTCTATTGTGAAAACAATTTCATTTATAATGATTTGACGTCAGTGTTGTCTGTGTCGTCTGTGTCTGTTGAGACATCATTTTCATTTACAATGTCTGTATCGTCTGTATAGTTTGTGTCTTTTGTAACATCATTTTCATTTATAATGTTTGTGTTGTCTCTGTCGTCTGTTTCTATTTTAACATCATTGTCAATTATAATATCTGTTTCGTCTTTGTCTATTTTGACATCATTGCCATTTATACTGTCTGTGTAGTCTGTGTATTGTGACATCATTGTCGTTAATAATATCTGTGTCGTTGGTGTCATCTGAGACTCTTGTGTCTATTGTGATATCGTTGTCATTTATAATGACATTTTTGTCTGTGTCGTCTGTGTCAATTTTGACCTAATTCTTTTTTTTAATTTCTGTGTCTTCTGTGTCTTTTGTGACATCATTGTCATTTATAATGTCTGTGTCGTCTTTGTCTATTTTGAAATCATTTTTATTTATAATGTTTGTGTTGTCTTTGTCGTTTTTGTCGTCTTTTTCTGTTGTGACGTCATTGTCATTTATAATGTCTGTGTCTTCTTTGTTGTGACATCATTTTCAATTATAGTGTCTGTGTCGTCTTTGTCGTCTGTGTAATCTTTGTCTTTTTTGGCATCACTGTCATTTATAATGTCTGTGTCTTCTGCGTCGTCTGTGTCTATTGTGACATCATTTTCATTTATAATATCTCTGTGGTCTGTGTCGTCTGTGTATATTGTGACATTATAGTCATTTATAATATCTGTGTCTTTTGTGTCATCTGTGTCGTCTTTGTCTATTGTGAAATCATTTCCATTTATAAAGTCTATGTCGTCTCTGTCGTCTGTATCTATTGTAACATCATTGTCATTTATAATGTCTGTCATCTGTTTCTGTTGGGATATCATTGTCATTTATAATGTTTCTGTGTCTTCTGTGGCCTCATTTTTATTTAGAATTACTGTCGTCTGTGTCGTCTCTATCGTCTGTATCGTCTGTGTCTATTGTGGAATCTTTGTCATTTATAATGTCTCTTTTGTCTGTGTCATCTCTGTCGTTTTTGTATATTGTGACGTCATTTTTATTTATAATGTCTGCATCGTGTGTGTCGTCTATGAATATTGTGACATCATTTTCATTTATAATATCTGTGTCCTTTGGGTCGTCTGTGTCGTCTGTGTCTATTGTGACATCATTGTCATTTATAATATCTGTTGTCTGTGTCGTCTGTCTAGTCTTTGTCTATTGTGACATCATTGTAGTTTATAGTGTCTGTGTCATCTGAGTCTATGTCTATTGTGACGTTATTGTCATTTATAATTTCTGCATCTTCTGTGTCTATTGAGACATCTTTTTCATTTATAATGTCTTTGTCGTCTGTGTCTATTTTGATATCATTTTAATTTATAAAATCTGTGTCGTCTGTGTCTATTGTGACATATTGTGTAGGGAAAAAATCAGAAGGGCTAAGGCTCAGCTAGAAATCAGATTGGCCAAGTCTGTGAAAGAGAACAAAATATCTTTCTACAAACATATACATAATAAAAGGAGGACTAGGGAGACCATACAGTCCCTATTGGACACAGAAGGAACAACAGTGACTGGGGATGAGGAAAAGGCTGAGGTACTTAATGCCTTCTTTGCCTCAGTCTTTATTTGTAAGGAGGGTCATTCCGTCTGTGTACAAACCCAGGAGCTGGAGGAGCAGAATGAGGCTCCCGTGATCCAAGAGGAGGTGGTCAGAGCCTTGCTAGCCCGACTAGACACCCACAAGTCTATGGGGCCGGACGGGATTCACCCAAGGGTATTGAAGGAGCTGGCGGATGTGCTGGCCAAACCTCTTTCCATCATCTTCCAACAGTCCTGGCTGACTGGGGAAGTCCCACTGGACTGGAGGCTGGCTGATGCTGTGCCCATCTACAAGAAGGGTCGCAGGAAGGACCCAGGAAACTCCAGGCCTGTCAGTCTGAACTCAGTGCAAGGGAAAGTCATGGAGCAGGTGATCTTGAGTGCTATCATGAAGCACATGCAAGAGAACTGGGTGATCAGGTCCAGTCAACATGGGTTCACAAAAGGTAGGTCTTGCCAAACTAACCTGATTGCCTTCTATGACAAAGTGACTCGGCTGCTGGATGAGGGAAAGGCTGTGGATGTGGTCTTCCTGGACTTTAGTAAAGCCTTTGACACAGTTTCTCACAGCATTCTGCTTGAGAAACTGTCAGCCTCTGGCCTGGACAGGCACACACTCTCCTGGGTGGAAAACTGGTTGGATGGCCGGGCCCAGAGTGTGGTGGTAAATGGTGTGAAATCCAGCTGGAGGCCAGTGACATCTTGGCTTGTATCAGAAACAGCGTAACCAGCAGGTCCAGGGAGGTTATCCTCCCTCTGTAGTCAGCACTGGTGAGACCGCTCCTCGAATCCTGTGTTCTGTTCTGGGCCCCTCACCACAAGAAGGATGTTGAGGCTCTGGAGCGAGTCCAGAGAAAAGCAACAAAGCTGGTGAGGGGGCTGGAGAGCAGGTCTTACGAGGAGCGGCTGAAAGAGCAGGGGTTGTTTAACCTGGAGAAGAGGAGGCTGAGGGGAGGCCTCATTGCTCTCTCCAACTCCCTGAAAGGAGGTTGTAGAGAGGAGGGTGCTGGTCTCTTCTTCCAAGTGACAGGGGACAGGACAAGAGGGAATGGCCTCAAGCTCAGCCAGGGGAGATTTAAGCTGGGCATTAGGAAAAAGTTCTTCACAGAAAGGGTCATTGGTCCCTGGCAGAGGCTGCCCAGGGAGGTGGTTGAGTCACATTCCCTGGAGGTGTTTAGGGCACGGGTGGACGAGGTGCTAAGAGGCATGGTATAGTGTTTGATAGGAATGGTTGGACTCGATGATCCGGTGGGTCTCTTCCAACCTGGTTATTCTATGATTTTATGATCATTGTCATTTATAATGCCTGTGTCATCTGTATCGTCTGTGTGTATTTTTACATAAATGTCACTTATAATGTCTGAGTCGTCTGTGTCTATTGTGACATCTTTGTCATTTATAATATCTGTGTTGACTGTGTCATCTATGTCATCTGTGTCTTCTGTGTCTATTGAGATATAACTGTAATTTATAATGTCTGTGTCGTCTGTGTCTATTTTGCCATCATTGTCATTTATAATGTCTGTGTCGTCTGTGTCATCTTTTAACTTCTGTGTCATCTCTGGCATCTGTGTTTATGGTGATATCACTGTCATTTATAAAGTCTGTGTCGTCTTTGTCGTCTGTGTCAACTGTAACATCATTTTCAATTATAATGTCTGTTTCGTCTGTGTCTATTGTAACATCATTGCTATTTATAATGTCTTTGTCATCTGTGTCAATTGTAAAATCATTGACAATTATAATGTCTGTGTCGTATGTGTCGTCTCTGTCTATTGTGACATCATTGTCATTTATAATGTCTGTGTCTTCTGTGTCTATTTTGACATCATTTTAATTTATAATGTCTGTGTCATCAGTTTCTATTTTTACATCATTGTCATTTATTATGTCTGTGTCGTCTGTGGCTTCTGCGTCTATTGTGACATTATTTTCATTTACAATGTCAGTGTCATCTGTGTCATCTGCATCTATTGTGACATCATTGTCATTTATAATGTCTATGTCGACTGTGTCCTCTGTGTCTATTGTGACATCATTGTCGTTTATAATGTCTGTGTCGTCTGAGTCTATTGTGACATCATTGTCACTTATAATGCCTGTGTCGTCGGTGTCTATTGTGACATCATTGTCATTATTAATGTCTTTGTCTTCTGTGTATATTGTAACATCATTCTCATTTATAATGTCTGTGTCTATAGTGACATCATAGTCATTTATAGTTTCAGTGTCGTCATTGTCTGTTGTGACATCATTGTCTTTTAAAATGTCTGTGTCGTCTCTGTCTATTGTGAAATCATTTTCATTTATAATGTCTGTGTCGGTTTTTTTGTATCTGTCTGTTGTGACATCTCTGTAATATATAATGTCTGTTGTCTGTATCGTCTGTGTGTATTGTGACATCATTGTCATTTATAAAGTCTGTGTAGTCGTTGTCGTCTGTGTCTATTTTGACATCATTGTCATTTGTAATGTCTGTGTCGTCTGTGTCATCTGTGTCTATTGTGACATCATTGTCATTTATATTGTCTGTGTTGTCTGTGTAATCATTTTCATTTATAAAGTCTGTGTTGTCTGTGTTTTGTTACATCATTGTAATGTATAATGTCTTTGTCGTCTGTCGTCTGTGTTTATTGTGACATAATTTTAATTCATAAAGTCTCTGTCGTCTGTGGCTTTTGTGACATCATTGTCATTTCAATGTCTGTGTAGTCTGTGTCATCTATGTATGTTGTGACATCATTGTCATTTATAATGTCTGTGTCTTCTGTGTAATCATTGTCATTTATAAAGTCTGTGTCGTTTGTGTCATCTGTGTGTATTGTGACATCTTTCTATTTTATAATGTGTGTCGTCTGTGTCATCTGTGTATATTGTAAACATCATTGACATTTATAATATCTGTGTCGTCTGTTTTCTGTGTGCTCTGTATCCTCTGTGACGTCTGTGTCAATTTTGACATCATTGTCATTTAAATATCTGTGTCGTCTGTGTCATCTGTGTATATTGTGACTTCATTTTGATTTATAATGTCTGTCGTCTGTGTAATCATTGTCATTTATAATGTCTGTGTCGTCTTTGTCGTCTGTGTCTATTGTGACATCATTGTCACTTATGTCTGTGTCGTTTGTGTCGTCCGTGTGTATTGTGACATCTTTGTAATTTATAATGCCTGTGTCATCTGTGTATATTGTGAACATCATTGTCATTTATAATATCTGTGTCGTCTGTCTTCTGTGTGGTCTCTATCCTCTGTGACGTCTGTGTCAATTGTGACATCATCGTCATTTATAATGTCTGTCGTCTGTGTCTACTGTGACTTCATTGTGATTTTTAATGGCTGTTTCATCTGTGTCATCTCTATCGTTGCTGTTGTCTGTGTTGTTTGTGTCTATTGTGACATCTTTGTAATTTATACTGTCTGTGTTGTCTGTGACGTCTGTGTCGTCTATTTTGACATCATTGTAATTTATGTCTCTGTCTTCTGTGTCATCTCTATCTATTGTGACATCATTTTAATTTATAATGTCTGTGTCATCCGTGTCGTCTCTATCGTCTATGTCTATTGGAATTAATTTTATTAGTAATGTCTGTGTTGTCTGTGTCATCTGTGATTATTGCAACATCATTTTATTATATGTCTGTGTCTTCTATGTCGTCTGTGTTGTCTGTTTCTATAGTTACACCATTGTCGTTTATAATGCTTGTGTCGTCATTTCATCTGTGTCTATTGTGACATCTTTATCATTTATAATGTCTGTGTCGTCTGTGTTTCTGTGTCTATTGTTCAATCCTTCTCATTTATAATTTGTGTCTTCTGTGTCGTCTGTGTCACCTTTGTTTATTTTGACGTAATTATCATCTATAATATCTGTTTAATCTGTGTCAACTGTGACATCAATATCATTTTTAATGTCTGTAGAGTCTGTGTCGTCTTATTTTTCTGTGTCTATGGTGACATCATTATCAATTATATTGTCTGTGTCGTCTGTGTTGTCTGTGTCTATTGTGACATCATTGTCATATATAATATCTGTGTCATCTGTGTCTTCGTTGTAATGTGACAACTTTGTCTTTTTTAATGTCTTTGTCATCTGTGTCATCTCTGTATATTGTGTCATCATTGTCATTTTTAATGTCTGTTTCTTCTGTGTCTAGCGTGACATCATTCTCATTTTTAATGTCTGTCTCGTCTGTGTCTATTTTGACAATTTTTTGTTTTATGATGCCTATGTCTTCTGTGTTGTCTGTGTCTATTTTGGCATTATTGTCATTTATAATATCTGTCGTTTGTGTCATCTATTTATATTGTGACATCATTGTCATTTATAATGACTGTGTTGTATGTGTCTTTTGTGAAATCATTGTCATTTATAATGTCTTTGTCGCCTGTGTCGTCCTTGTCTTTTGAGACATCATTGTCATTTACATTGTCTGTGTCTTCTGTGTTCTCTCTATTGTCATTGTCGTATGTGTCGTCTGTGTCTTTTGTGATATCATTGTCATTTATGTTTGCGTCATCTGTGTCTATAGTGACATAAGTGTCATTTATAATGTCTGTGTCACCTGTGTCGTCTGTGTATATTCTGAAATTCATTGTCATTTATTATATCTGTGTGGTCTGTGTCGTCTGTGTCTTGTGACATCATTGTCATTTATAACGTCTGTGTCGTCTGTGTAGTCTGTGTCGTATTTTTTGGAATCATTCTCTTTTATAATGTCTGTGTCGTCTGTGTCTATTCTGATATTGTCATTTTTAATGTCTGTGTCATCTGTTTCTAATGTAACATCATTGTCATTTATAATGTCTGTGTGGTCTGTGTCGTCTGCGTCTATTATGACATCATTGTAATTTATAAAGTCTGTGTAGTCTGTGTCTATTGTGACATCATTGCCATTTATAGTGTCTGAGGTCTCTGTCGTCTTTGTATTCTGTGTCATCTCTATATATTGTGACATCATTTTCTTTTATAATGACTGTCATCTGTGTCTATTGTAACATCATTGTAATTTAAAAAGTCTGTGTCATCTGTTTCTCCTGTGACATCATTGTCATTAACGATGTGTCGTCTATGTCGTCTATGTCTATTGTGACATCATTGTCATTTATAATGTCTGTGTCGTCTGTGTGTATTATAACATGATTTTCATTTATAATGTCTGTGTCAACTGTATCGTCTGTGTCTATTGTGACATAGTTGTCATTTATAAATTTTTTTTGTCTGTGTATATTGTTACATCATTACCATTTGTAATGTCTATGTCGTCTCTGTCATCTCTTTTGTCTGTGTCTATTGTGACATCATTGTCATTTATAATGTATGTGTCTTCTGTGTCTATTGTGACATCATTTTCTTTAATAATGTCTTTTTTGCATATGTCGTCTCTGTCCTCTGTGTTGTCTGTGTCATCTCTGTCTATTGTGGCATCATTGTCATTTATAAAGTCTCTGTCATCTCTTTCATCTGTGTCTATTGTGACGTCATTGTAATTTATAATGTCTTTGTCGTCTGTGTCATCTGTGTTGTCTGTGTCTATTGTGACATCATTGTCATAATGATTTCTGTGTGGTCTGTGTCATCTGTTTCGTCTCTCGTCTGTGTCTATTGTGACATCATTTTCATTTATAATGTCTGTGTCGTCTGTGTCGTTAGTTCCTATTGTGAAATCTTTGTCATAAATTATGTCTCTGTCGTCTGTGTATTCTGTGTCATCTGTGTCTATTGTGACATCATTGTCATTTATACTGTCTTTGTCTGTGTATTGTGTCACCAGTGTCTATTTTGACATCATTGTCATTTATAATATCTGTCGTCTGTGTCTATTGTGACATCATTGTCTTTATCATGTCTTTGTCGTCTGTGTCCTATGTGTCATCTATGTAGTCTGTCGTCTGTGTCTATTGTGACATCATTGTCATTTATAATGTCTGTGTCTTCTGTGTCTATTGTGACTTCATTTTAATTTATAATGTCTGTGTCGTCTGTGTTTATTATGACAACATTGTCATTTATAAAGTGTGTGTCGTCTCTGTGTATTTTGATATCATTTTCTTTTATAAAGTCTGTATCCTCTGTGTTGTCTTTGTCGTCTGTGTCTATTTTGACATCATTTTTATTTATAAAACCTGTGGCATCTGTGTCTTCTGTTTCTATTGTTAAATCATTGCCATTTATAATGTCTGTGTCATCTGTGTCGTCTGTGTCTATAGTGACATCACTGTCATTTATAATGTTTGTGTCTTCTGTATCCTCTGTGTCGTCTGTGTCTATTGTGACATCTTTGTAGTTTATAATGTCTGTGTGGTCTGTGTTGTCTGTGTCTATTTTGACATCATTATCATTTATAATGCTTTTTTTGCATAAGTCGTCTTTCCTCCGTGTTGTCTGTGTCATCTGTGTCTATTGTGAGATAATATTCATTTATAATGTCTGTGACTTCTGTGTCTATTGTTACATCATTGTAGTTTTTATGTCTTTGTCGTCTGTGTCATCTGCGGTGACATTGTCATTTATAATGTGTTTGTTGTCTGTGTCATCTGTGTCTATTGTGACATCACTGTCATTTATAATGTCTCTGTCTTCTGTGTCGTCTATGTAGTCTCTCATCTGTGTCTATTGTGATATTGTCAGTTATAATGTCTGTGTCTTCTCTGTCTGTTGTGACATCATTGTCATTTATAATGTCTGTGTCATCTGTGTTTTCTGTGTCTATTGTGACATCATTGTCATTATAATTTCTGTGTCGTCTTTGTCTTCTGCTTTGTCTCTCGTCTGTGTCTATTGTGACATCATTTTCATTTATAATGTCTGTGTCGTCTGCGTCTGCAGTGTCTATTGTGACATCATTGTCATAAATAATGCCTGTGTCGTCTTTGTTGTCTGTGTTGTCTGTGTCGTTTGTGTCGTCTGTGTATATTGTCACATCATTTTCATTTATAATGTCTTGTTGTATGTGTCGTCAACCTCCTCTGTGTCTTCTGTTTCTATTTTGACTTCATTGTCATTTATAACGTCTGCGTCGTCTACCATTCTTTGCCCGACATTGCCATTTTCCGCCCGTCTTTGTCCTTCTCCAATGCTCTCCACAATTCTCCGCCCGTCTTTGCCCTTCTCCGCCCGTCTTTGCCCTTCTCCGCCCGTCTTTGCCCTTCTCCGCCCGTCTTTGCCCTTCTCCGCCCGTCTTTGCCCTTCTCCGCCCGTCTTTGCCCTTCTCCGCCCGTCTTTGCCCTTCTCCGCCCGTCTTTGCCCTTCTCCAATGCTCTCCACAATTCTCCGCCCGTCTTTGCCCTTCTCCGCCCGTCTTTGCCCTTCTCCGCCCATCTTTGCCCTTCTCCGCCCGTCTTTGCCAGCCTGTCTTTGCCCTTCTCTCGCCTTTCTGCACTTCCAGACTGTCTTTGCCCTTGTCAAAACCTCTTTGCACTTGTCTGCCCGACTTTGCCCTTCTCCTCCGTCTATGTTCTTGTCTGCCCATTTTTGCCCTTCTCCAACCCTTTTTGCCCTTCTCCACCTGTCTTTGCTCTTCTCCACCCGTCTTTGCCATTCTCCGGTACTCTCCACAATTCTCCGACCTTCTTTGCCCTTCTCCGCCCGTCTTAGCCCTTCTCCGCCCGTCTTAGCCCTTCTCCGCCCGTCTTAGCCCTTCTCCGCCCGTCTTAGCCCTTCTCCGCCCGTCTTTGCCCTTCTCCGCCCGTCTTTGCCCTTCTCCGCCCGTCTTTGCCCTTCTCCGCCCGTCTTTGCCCTTCTCCGCCCGTCTTTGCCCTTCTCCGCCCGTCTTTGCCCTTCTCCGCCCGTCTTTGTTCTCATCCTCCCTTCTTTGCCGTCCTAGCGCCCGTCTTTGACTTCCTTTGCCCGTCTTTGCCCTCGTCTGCCCATATTTGCCTTCTCCGGCCAGGTTTCCCTTTCTCCGTCTGTCTGTGCCATTCTTCGGTATTCTCCGTCCTTCTCCGCCCGTCTTTGCCCTTCTCCGCCCGTCTTTGCCCTTCTCCGCCCGACTGTGCCCTTCTCCGCCCGTCTTTGCCCTTCTCCGCCCGTCTTTGCCCTTCTCTGCCCGTCTTTGCCCTTCTCTGCCCGTCTTTGCCCTTCTCCGCCCGTCTTTGCCCTTCTCCGCCCGTCTTTGCCCTTCTCCGCCCGTCTTTGCCCTTCTCCGCCCGTCTTTGCCCTTCTCCGCCCGTCTTTGCCCTTCTTTGCACTTCTCCGATATTCTTTGCCCTTCTCCACCTTTCTTTGCCGTTCTCCGCAGTTCTTTGCTCTTCTCCACCACTCATTGCCCTTCTCCCCTGTCTTTGCCCTTCTCCGATATTCTCTGGTCTTCTCCGCCCATTTCTGATCTTCTCTGCCCGACTTTGAGGTTCTTCGCCCGACTTTGAGGTTCTCCCCTTTTCTTAGCACTTCTTTGCTCTTCTCCGCTATTCTCCACCCATCTCCGCCCGTCTTTGCCCTTTTTTGCACTTGTGCGATATTCTCCGCCCTTCTCCGCCCGTCTTTGCCCTTGTCCGCTCGTCTTTGCCCATCTTTGCACTTGTCCGATATACTCTACACTTCTCCGCCCGTCTTTGCCCTTCTCCGATATTCTCCGCCCTTCTCCTCTTGTCATTGCCATTCTCCAACCATTTTGCCCTTCTCCGCCCGTCTTTGCCTTTCTCCGCCCGTCTTTGCCCTTCTTTGATATTCTCCATCTTTCTCCACCCGTCCTTGCCCTTCTCCACCCGTCCTTGCCCTTCTCCACCCGTCCTTGCCCTTCTCCACCCGTCCTTGCCCTTCTCCACCCGTCCTTGCCCTTCTCCACCCGTCCTTGCCCTTCTCCACCCGTCCTTGCCCTTCTCCACCCGTCCTTGCCCTTCTCCCCTTGTCTTTGCCCATCTTTGCACTTCTCTGATATTCTCTGCACTTCTCCGCCTGTCTTTGCTCTTCTCCGCCCGTGTTTGCCCTTCTCCAACCGTCTTTGCCCTTCTCCACCCGTCTCCACCTGTCTTTGCCGTTCTTCGCAGTTCTTTGCTCTTCTCCAGCAGTCATTGTACTTCTCCCCGGTCTTTGCCCTTCTCCGCCCGTTTTTGCCCTTCTTTGCACTTCTCCGATATTCTCCGCCCTTCTCCGCCCGTCTTTGCCCTTCTCCGCCCGTCTTTGCCCTTCTCCGCCCGTCTTTGCCCTTCTCCGCCCGTCTTTGCCCTTCTCCGCCCGTCTTTGCCCTTCTCTGGTATTCTCCGCACTTCTCTGCCCGTCTTTGCACTTCTCTGCCCGTCTTTGCCCTTCTCTGCCCGTCTTTGCCCTTCTCTGCCCGTCTTTGCCCTTCTCCGCCCGTCTTTGCCCTTCTCCGCCCGTCTTTGCCCTTCTCCGCCCGTCTTTGCCCTTCTCCGCCCGTCTTTGCCCTTCTCCGCCCGTCTTTGCCCTTCTCCGCCCGTCTTTGCCCTTCTCCGCCCGTCTTTGCCCTTCTCCGCCCGTCTTTCCCTTCTCCCCCCGTCTTTACCCTTTGCCGCCCGTCTTTACCCTTCTTTGCACTTCTCCGATATTCTCTGCCCTTCTCCACCTGTCTTTGCCGTTCTCCGCAGTTCTTTGCTCTTCTCCACCACTCATTGCCCTTCTCCCCTGTTTTTGCCCTTCTCCGATATTCTCTGCTCTTCTCCGCCCATTTCTGATCTTCTCCGCCCTACTTTGAGGTTCTTCGCCCGACTTTGAGGTTCTTCGCCCGACTTTGAGGTTCTCCCCTTTTCTTAGCACTTCTTTGCTCTTCTCCACTATTCTCCACCCTTCTCCGCCCGTCTTTGCCCATCTCCGCCCGTCTTTGCCCATCTCCGCCCGTCTTTGCCCTTCTTTGATATTCTCCATCCTTCTCCACCCATCTTTGCCCTTCTTTGATATTCTCCATCCTTCTCCACCCGTCCTTGCCCTTCTCCACCCGTCCTTGCCCTTCTCCACCCGTCCTTGCCCTTCTCCACCCGTCCTTGCCCTTCTCCACCCGTCCTTGCCCTTCTCCCCTTGTCTTTGCCCATCTTTGCACTTCTCCGATATTTTCGGCACTTCTCCGCCTGTCTTTGCCCTTCTCCGATATTCTCCGCACTTCTCCAAACTTTTTTGCCCTTCCCCGCCCGTCTTTGCCCTTCCCCGCCCGTCTTTGCCCTTCCCCGCCCGTCTTTGCCCTTCTTTGATATTCTCCGTCCTTCTCCTGCCATCTTTGCCCTTCTCCTGCCATCTTTGCCCTTCTCCTGCCATCTTTGTCCTTCTTTGCACTTCTCCGATATTCTCCGCCCTTCTCCACCTGTCTTCGCCGTTCTCCAAAGTTCTTTTCTCTTCTCCACCAGTCATTGCACTTCTCCCCCGTCTTTGCCCTTCTCTGCCTGTCTTTGCCTTCTCTGGAAGTCTTTGCTTTTCTCCGCCCATCTTTGCCCTTCTACGATATTCTCCGCCCTTCCCCGCCCATCTTTGCCCTTCCCCGCCCATCTTTGCCCTTCCCCGCCCATCTTTGCCCTTCCCCGCCCATCTTTGCCCTTCCCCGCCCATCTTTGCCCTTCCCCGCCCATCTTTGCCCTTCCCCGCCCATCTTTGCCCTTCCCCGCCCATCTTTGCCCTTCTCCGATATTCTCCGTCCTTCTCCTCCCGTTTTTTACCTTCGCCGCCTATCTTTGCCCTTCGCCGCCTATCTTTGCACTTCGCCGCCTATCTTTGCTCTTCTTTGCACTCCTCCGATATTCTCCGCCCTTCTTTGCCCGTCTTTGCCCTTCTCCCCTTGTCTTTGTCCATCTTTGAACTTCTCCAATATTCTCTGCCCTTCTCCGCCCGTCTTTGCCCTTCTCCGCCCGTCTTTGCCCTTCTCCGCCCGTCTTTGCCCTTCTCCGCCCGTCTTTGCCCTTCTCCGATATTCTCCACTGTTCTCCACCCGTTTTTGCCCTTCTCCGCCCTTCTTTGCCCTTCTCCGCCCTTCTTTGCCTTTCCCCGCCCTTCTTTGCCCATCTTTGCACTTTTCCGATATTCTATGCCCTTCTCCACTCGTCTTTGCCCTTCTCCCCTTATCTTTGCCCTTCTTTGCTCTTCTCTGGTATTCCCTGCCCTTCTCAACCCGTCTTTGCGCTTCTCCGCCCGTCCTTGCCCTTCACTGCCCGTCCTTGCCCTTCTTTGCACTTCTCCGATATTCTCTGCCCATCTTTGCCCTTCTTTGCACTTCTCTGATATTCTCCGCCCTTCTCCACCTGTCTTTGCCGTTCTCCACATTTCTTTTCTCTTCTCCACCAGTCATTGCCCTTCTCCCCCGTCTTTGCCCTTCTCCGATATTCTCCGCCCTTCTCCGCCCAACTTTGAACTTCTCCGCCCAACTTTGAACTTCTCCGCCCAACTTTGAACTTCTCCGCCCAACTTTGAACTTCTTTGACCTTCTCCGATATTCTCCACCCATCTCCGCCCGTCTTTACCCATCTCCGCCCGTCTTTACCCATCTCCGCCCGTCTTTACCCATCTTTTTACTTGTCCGATATTCTCCACACTTCTCCGTCCATCTTTGCCCTTCTCCGATATTCTCCGCCCTTCTTTGCTCATCTTTGCCCTTCTCCAACCGTCTTTGCCCTTCTCCGCCTTTCTTTGTCCTTCTCCGCCCCCCTTTGCCATTCTCCGCCCCCCCTTGCCTTTCTCCGATATTCTCCTCCTTTTTCCACTGGTCTTTGCCCTTCTCCTCCCGTTTTTGCCCTTCTCTGACCTTCTTTGACTTTCTCCGAGCTTCTCCGATATTTTCTGATCTATTTTGAACTTCTCTGAATTCTACTACCTTCTCTGAGATTCTTTTACCTTCTCCGACCTTCTCTGTCCTTCTACGATCTTCTCCGACCTTATCTGATCTTCTCCGACTTCTTTGACATTCTCTGAACTTCTTTGATCTTTTCCAACCTTCCTTTACCTTCTCCGACATTCTTTGACCTTCTCAGATCTTCTCTGACCTTCTTTGACCTTCTCCAAACTTCTCTGACCTTTTCTGATGTTCTTTGACCTTCTCCAAATTTCTCCTTCCTTCTCCAAATTTCTCCGAACTTCTTTGACCTTCTCCGAACTTCTTTGACCTTCTCCGACTTTGTTTGATATTCTCTGAACGTCTTTGACTTCCTACCGCCTTCTTCGAACTTCTTTCCCATTCTCCGACATTCTTTGAACACCTCTGAACTTCTTCGACCTTTTCCGTACTTCTGCGAAATTCTCCACCTTTCTCCAACCTCTTTTTACATTCTCCAAGCTTCTTTGAACTTCTCCGACATTCTCCGATGTTCTTTGACCTTCTCTGATCTTCTTTGATCTTGTCAGACATTCTTTGACTTTCTCCGAACTTCTCCAACCTCTCCAACCACCTTTGACCTTCTCCTACCTTCTTTGACATTCTCCGACCTTCTTTGACATTCTCCGACCTTCTCCGACCTTCTCAGAAATTGTCTGAATGTCTTTATACTTCTCCAAACTTCTCTGACCTTCTCTGACCTTCTTTGACTGTCTCAGACCTTCTCTGAACTTCTCCAACCCTCTTTTCCCTTCTCTAAACTTCTCCAATCTTCTCTGACCTTCTTTGACCTTCTCCGACCTTCATTGACCTTCTCTGACCTTGTCTGACCTTCTCCGACCTTCTCTAAACTTCTTGGAACTTCTCCAACATTCTCTGACCTTCTCCGAACTTCTTTGACTTTCTCTGAACTTCTTTGAACTTCTCCGCCCTTCTATGAACTTCTCCGACCTTCTCCGACCACTTTTGAACTTCTCTGACTTTCTTTGAGCTTCTCTGACCTTCTTTGACCCTCTCCAAACTTCTCCCACCTTCTCCTACCTTCTTTGACCTTCTCTGAACTTCCTTTCCCTTCTCCGAAGTTCTTTGTCCTTCTTTGACGTTCTCCGACCCTCTTTGACCTTCTCTGACCTTCTTTGACCCACTCCAACCTACTCCAAACTTATTTGATCTTCTCTGATATTCTCTGACCTTCTTTTACCTTCTCTGACCTTCTCTGACCTTCTACGACCTACTCCAGACTTCTTTGATCATCTCTGACCTTCTCTGACCTTCTTTAACCTTCTCTGACCTTCTTCGACCTTCTCTGACCTTCCTGGAATTTCTCTGGCCTTCCCCAACTTGCTTTCACCTTTTCTGACCTTCTCCAAAATTCTTTGACATTTTTTGACCTTCTCCCAAATTTTCCTACCTTCTCCAACCTTCTTTGACCTTCTCTGACTTTCTCCAACCATCTTTGACATTTTCCGAACTTCTCCAATCTTCTCTGACCATCTTTATACTTCTCCAACTTTCTTTGACCTTCTCCAAATTTCTCCTAATGCTTTGTCCTTCTGTGACCTTCTCCAAACTTCTCCGCCCTTCTCTGCCTTTCTTTGACCTTCTCTGACCTTCTTTGACCTTCTCTGACCTTCTTTGACCTTCTCTGACCTTTTACTTTCTCTGACTTTCTTTGACTTTCTCTGACCTTCTTTGACCTTCTCCGACCTTCTCTGATCTTCTCCGACCTACTTTGACATTCCCCAACCTTCTTTGACCTTCTCTGAACTTCTTTGACCTTCTCCGATCTTCTTTTCCTTTATCTGACCTTCTCCGAACTTCTCCGACCTTCTTTGACATTCTCCGACCTTCTCCAACCACCTTTGAACTTCTCTGAACTTCTCCGATCTTCTCCAACTGTCTTTATCTTTCTCCAACCTTCTTTGACCTTCTCCGAGCTTCTTTGACCTTCTTTGACTTTCCCTGAACTTCTTTGACCTTCTCCAAACTTCTTTGAACTTCTCTGCCCTTCTATGAGCTTCTCCGACCTTCTCCGACCACTTTTGAACTTCTCTGACTTTCTTTGAGCTTCTCTGACCTTCTTTGACCCTCTCCAAACTTCTCCGACCTTTTGACCTTCTCCGATCTTCCTTTCCCTTCTCCGAATTTCTTTGTCCTTCTTTGATATTCTCTGACCCTCTTTGACCTTCTCTGACCTACTCTGGACTTATTTGATCTTCTCCAACCTTCTCTGACTTTCTTTTACCTTCTCTGACACTCTTTGACCTTTTCTGACCTTCTTTGACCTTCTCCGATCTTTTCCAAACTTTTCCGACCTTCTTTGATCTTCTCTGTCCTTCTTCAACCTTCTCTGACCTTCTTTGACCTTCTCTGACCTTCCTTGAATTTCTCTGGCCTTCTCCCACCTGCTTTCACCTTCTCTGAACTTCCTCGACCTTCTCTGACCTTCCTTGAATTTCTCTTGCCTTCTCCGACCTGCTTTCACCTTTTCCAACCTTCTTTGACCTTCTCTGAACTTCTTTGACTTTTTTTGACCTTCTCCGATATTTTCCTAACTTCTCCGATCTTCTCCGACCTTCTACAAAATTCTTTGACCTTCTCTGACTTTGTCTGACCATCTTTGACCTTCTCTGATCTTCTCTGACCATCTTTATACTTCTCCAACATTCTCTGACCGTCTTTATACTTCTCCAACATTCTCTGACCTTCTCTGACCGTCTTTATACTTCTCCAACCTTCTCTGACCTTCTCCGACCTTCTTTGACTGTCTCTGACCTTCTCTGAACTTCTCCGACCTTCTCCCAAGTTCTTTGCCCTTCTCCCACCTTCTTTGCCTATCTCTGATCTTGTCTGACCTTCTCCGACCTTTTCCGAAATCCTTTCAACTTCTCCGACCTTCTTTGACCTTCCCTGAATTTCTTTGACCTTCTCCGACCTTCTTTGAACTTCTCCAACCTTCTCCGGTCTTGCAGACCTTCTTTGAAATTCTCCAAACTTCTCCGACCTTCTTTTACTTTCTCTGATCTTCTCTGCCCTTCTATGAACTTCTCCGACCACTTTTGAACTTCTCTGACTTTCTTTGAGCTTCTCTGACCTTCTTTGACCCACTCCAAATTTCTCCAACCTTCTCCTACCTTCTTTGACCTTTTCCGATCTTCCTTTCCCTTCTCTGAATTTCTTTGCCCTTCTTTGACATTCTCTGACCCTCTTTGACCTTCTCTGACCCTCTTTGACCTTCTCTGACCTTCTTTGAACTTCTCTGACCTTCTCCGACCTAATCTGACCTTCTCTGACCTACTCTTAACTTCTCCGACCTTCTCCGAAATTCTTTGCCCTTTTCCGACCTTCTTTGCCCTTCTCCCACCTTCTTCGCCCTTCATTTCCCTTGTCCGACCTTCTTTGTAGACCTTGTAGTTGTAGAGAGCAATGAGGTCTCCCCTCAGCCTCCACTTCTCCAGGCTAAACAAGCCCAGCTCTCTGAGCCATTTCTCACAAGGCCATGTGTGTACATAAAAAAGAGCTGACTTGTTTGAGAGGAACTAGGAGCCCTACAGACAGACAGAGGATTATTCAAAAGAGCAAGGACTAGCACAAAAATTCAGAAATAGCAAGAGATGAAAAGGGGAGTGTCAAGATACAGAGTGAATGGAAAAAATAGAACAGCAACAGTGAGCAATACAAAGGGATAGAGAAAGAAAGAGAGATAGAAAGAGAAAGAAAAGCAAGGCATTTGCAGGTGCAGAGAAAGAACAAACTACAAGGATCAAGCCAGTGAAATTGTGGGGGAACAGAATGAGGAACGCAGATTGGGACAAAGATGGAAAAGGAAAAAAAAAGTATGGGCAGAGAACAGATACTGAAGACTGGGGTGGGGGGGAAGAGAGAGAAAAGAGCACAGAAAAATTAAAGAGTAGGGGTATAGCGATACCTGGGAACAGGAATTGTAGCAGCACGATAAATGAAAGGAACCAAAAAGTCCAGCTCTAAAATGTTTGTTACCTAGTTCCATCACTGTCACAACTAGCAATGTTGCAGTGACAGCACGCATACTGTTATTTCTTGTAAGGATACTTTCAGACATGTAGTAGTGTTGTTCTAGCTGAGAATGTAAGGCAGAGTTAATAAAACACAGCTCCTCCTCAGGCACTCTTTATACCTGTGAGGGCTTCACCACACCCCAGTCACAGGTGGTGGGCGGGAAGGCCCAGGGGGTATATAAGCCACAGGCCTTGCCTCTGGAGGTCATTTAGGTTGTGGTTTATCCTTGAGATTAGAGTTTTGCTGCTGTTTCCATTCATTGTAGCTTTTTAGGCAGATTAAGCTAGTTGGGTAAGTGGTGGTTTTTGGCTTTTTTAGTTTTTTTTTTCTTTTTGTTCTTCTAAAGAAGCAGAGGCATCTGTTGGAGGTATGAGCTTTGGAAGAGTCCAGGCGAAGCAGCACATCCAGGTGTAACTATGGGGCTTTTTTGTCAGTTATTTTTGATTGGGTGTTGGAGGGGGCAAGATGTTTTTGATTTCCTTCTTTTTTTTTTTCTGGGTGCTTTGCCTCAAGTTTTTGGTTATGGGATGATTAGTTGTTGTTCCTCATTCTGTGTGGCATGATGTATTGGCCCTAGGGGCTCTGCAGTTTGTAATGGGCACCTTGTGGGTGATAATAATCTGGAATGAAGTTTGTTGGCCTAGGGTAGGAAGTAGAGTCTGTGGGTTGGTGGAAGATAGAAGGGGCCAGGGGAGCCCTGGGAAGGGCTCAGGAGCACAGCTCCCAAGGAACAGCAACACAGAAGGGTCAGGGGGGTTAAAATATACGGCAGGTCCTGTTAAGAAGGAGCAGGGTTCCTTCTCTGATACTTCAGGGGTAGAAAAGGGCTTTAATGGTTTGGGGAAAGGGAGATGGGTTCATCAGTCTTTCTTGGGTCAGTTTGGTGGTCAGATGCTAGTGCCATTCAGGTGTCTGTTGTTCTAGTCTCTCTGTAGCCAATGAGGTAATGATGAGGTTGAGACACAAGTTGAAAATTATTAGTTACCCTAAGAAATGTCATCTCTAGGGCTTTGAGATCTCTGCTCCCTTATACCTTTTACTTATTGTGTTCCTCAACTAACTTCTTTGCGTGCATCCTGTCTCCATCCATCTGAATGTCCAGAGAAGAGTAATGTAGCTGGTGAGGGGGCTGGTGAACAAGCCTTATGAGGAGCGGCTGAGAGAGCTGGGGGTGTTTAGCCTGGAGAAGAGGAGGGTGAGGGGAGACCTCATTGCTCTCTGCAGCTACCTGAAAGGAGGTTGTGGAGAGGAGGGAGCTAGCCTCTTCTCCCAAGGGACAGGGGACAGGACAAGAGGGAATAGCCTCAAGCTCTGCCAGGGAAGCTTCAGGCAGTACATCAGGAAAAAATATTTCACTGAAAGGGTTATTGGGGATGGGCAAAGGCTGCCCAAGGAGGTAGTAGAGTCACCTTCCCTGGAGGTGTTTAAAGGATGGGTGGATGAGATGGTGAGGGGCATTGTTTAGTGATTGATAAGAATAGTTGGACTCAATGATCCAATGGGTCTTTTCCAACCTGGTGATCCTATGAATATCAGAGACCTTGCTACTTAAAGGTATGGACTTGCTGCCTATCTACAGTGCAGGATTCTGCCGCTTGTTTCCCTTTAATTTCTCAGGGAAGAGATTGGATATTGTTTTGGCTCGTAACAGTTAGCAGCTGAGCAACTCTTCTTCATCTGGTCTGTGGGCACGCAAGCCTCCCTTATTTAGTAGAGTTTTGGATTTTTCCTGAACTTGCCAGTGAGGTTTGCCCTGTTATTGCTTACAGCGGTTGTTACCTTGTCCCTGTTATCCATTGTGGTTTTTTACGGTCATTGAGTTTCCAATTTAGGTCTTAGAGTAGTCAATCCCACTGTTGCGAGTTTTTCATTGGCTGACTGCCTCTGTAATTCCAGTCTCCATTGCTGTGTGGTGAGTGTCCTGTGTTTTTAGGTCTTCTGTGTTAATAATCTTTACTGGGTTTTGATAAGAATATTTTTTTCAAGTTCTTCTTGTTCACTCCTACGACTAAAGTTTGGTTACTTCCTAAAATGTGGATTTCCGTGGCTCATCTTTCTTTTGTCCTTGGTATCACCACTACTGGTCCTACATCTTAAGTGGTGAGGAGGAGAGGAGAGGTAAGCAGAGGGCAAAGAATTTTGGGGTGCTGGTGAGGTAGTCAGGTTTATTCTCATCATTGTGGGGCTGATGGTGAGGAGGAAGTTGAGTATGTCTAGAAGAGCAAAGTGTTCTTTGGCAACATAGTATTTACTTTTGGTTTGGCAGGCACCTTGGGAATGGGAAGAGCATTTGAGATGAGCTGGGTAGTAGGGAGAAGGAGCATGGGGCAGACTTCTCACAGGTGTGAGAGTAATTCTCTGAATTTAATTACCCTGAGTGATAACAGCTGCAGCATCTGACAGAAGAACTGCTGTGGAGCAAGTGAGTGGAAGAACATGGCAGTTAGGCAGAACAAGTTGTCATGTAAGGTGCTGACATTGATCAGTGCAATGCTGGCTGTTGGGGCTATTTTAGTTTTCTTGTAGATTGCAAAGTGGATCCTGGCAACTGTAGGATCATTCCAGGAAGCTGATGCTCTTAGAGTTTTTTTTCTGCTGAGGAAGCCTTCTGGTGGTCTGAAAGCTAAGTTGAGGGACGGGGGCAGGGGTGGGGTATGACAGAGGGTAGAAGGCTGGGGATGGCAGGGAGGAGTTTTAAAAGTAGCCTAGAGGAGAGGGCTGTGCGGGAAGTGTCCCCTTTGGGCAGGGAGAGCTGGAGGGTGTTACTTCTCAGCCCAAAGCTAGCACATTCCTGGCAGGGCCGTTCCAGCTTGTCTGTGCCGTGTGCTTTATATTCTGTTTCTCTTTTACGTTTCTTAAGCCTTGATGTCCACTTTGCTTTAAAGGAATGCAGCATATGACTTGAGCAGCATCTCGAGGGTCTTGAATGCCTGTACTCATGGGTACAATACCAATTAGGCACTGTTCTTCTTGCATCATAACCTAAGCGTGGATTGGCTTCACATTTTCAAAGTTTCTAGTCAGCCATCTTTTCCCGTGGCCTTGCAGCCTGTGTTGGTGGCCACAATCGTTAGTCATATATTTTCAAGGATCCCTGTTGACCTGAGACTTCTTCCATGCATCTTGTGCCTTTAGTCATTTAAAAGGTGATCCTTTCACGTACATCCTCCTGGTTTTGGCCACATCCCGTTGTAATGAGGGATCCTTTACGGCATGCCGGACATGCCTCAAGCACCATATCTAGGGTCCTGAATGCTCGTACTCATCAATGCACTGTCGACTGGGCACTGCTTTTCTTGCATCGTGCTCCTGAAGCCGGGATCGTTCTCGTGTTTTGGCACTGTGTTTTTCTGTTCATTTTTCTTGCAGATGCTGAAGAGGAACGCAGTGACTGCAGGATTATTTCTGTTAGCTGATGTGATTTGAGCTGCTTTGTCCAAGGACAGCTTCATTCGTGGCCCTCTGAAAGCTAAATTGAGAGACCGGAGTTGGGAAGCGGGAGGTGGGATGGGGCTAGCAGGGAGGGGTTTGGAAGGTAGCCTAGGCTGTGAAGGGAGAGTCCTCTTTGGGCAGGCGAAGGCAGAGGGGCCCACTTCTCAGCTCAAACCCTGCATGGGCAGGGCAGTTCCAGCCTGTATCTGTTGTTGTCTAGTTTGTGTAGTCACCGTGCCATCTCTGAAATTTTCTGCAGGTCTTGATGTTGTGTTTTGTGCTCAGGGCATGGCGGGCGTGCCTTGGGTGCCATGTCTAGGGTCCCAAATGCTCGTACTCATCAAGGCAGTGTCTATGGGGCACTGCTTTTCTTTCTTTGCATTTCTAAAGTGTGGATCGCTCTTGTGTTTTAGAAGCATCCGGTCAGCTGTCTTCTGCTGCAGCCTTGCAGCCTGCCTCGCCATGCGGGATAGTTAGTCTTCTGTTTTGCTGGATCCCTGTTCTGGGACTTGTTCCGTCCATCCTCTGCATGTTTAGGACTTTAAAAGGGTTTCTTGCCCGTTCATCTTGCCAGTTGTGGCACCATCTCTTTGGAACCATGCACGGTTCTTCGCTTTTCCAGGGCTACCGTAGGTTGTTCCTCGGAGCCCTGTCCATTGCCTTGCCCATTGGCATGCGTGGTCCAGGTGTCCTCCTTGTTGCCGCGACTTTTCTTGTGTTCCCGGTTCACGACGTTGGTCTTATGTGTTGATGTTCTGCGTGTATTTGTGTCTGGTTGGAGCTGCTCTGCCAGGTGTGTAGAGGAGGCGATAAGCGTCAGCAGGGGTATAGTGGCCCGATTGTGTGCTTAACGTTTTGACGTGCCTAGACATTGCAGTCTAGGGGCATCCCTTATTTGCAGATCTAGCAGCCCTCGGTGTGGCGGGTGAGGAGGGTAGTTTCTGCTTGTCTCTGGAGCCACAGAGTGGGTGACCAAAACTGCATGGGAGCAGCCAGTGGAGCAGTAGCGAAGGGGTTTGAATGTCAAGGGAGCGGCAATTAATGTTTGGGTTTGGTTGTGGACTAGCTTTGCTTGGCTGTAATGTGCAGTAGAGTCTTGGAATTCTTAGGGCGTTGCTGAGCGTCAGGGTGACTTCTTTGCTGTTGTGTTTTTCAGACGTAGCGGGCTGACCTGTGTGCCGAGGGGCACGGATGGAGTTGTGTGCAGTTAGTGTGCCATAGTGAGGTGAGTTGGCTGTGGTCTTGGTAGGGAAATGTAACCGTGGCTGTATGATCAGTTACCGTGTGTTGGTTTTGTTCAATGAAGTTACAATCATCCTTGCTGTTTGTATATTCCAGGTGGAGCTGAAGCCTCAACACAACCACAGAAGATGAGGCAAGCCGGGCATCTGAGCAGTCAAGGTAATACAGTGGAGATAGGTGTTGCTTGGGGAAGCCTGTGCTTTAGTGTAGTACAAAAGCATGCTTTTTCTGTGGCAGGTGCCAAATGCAGCCTCAGAGGGGTGAAGCTTCTTGCTGATGTGTGGTCTGAGAGGTGAGGAGGTTGTTGTTCAAATAGGTGTGTTAGAGCCCTGTAGTACGCAGCAACTCCATTGAGCATTGGCCTTTGGTTTTGTAGATGCTGTGTGGTCCACTTTTAGAATGCAAAGAGCAGTTGAGGTGAACAGGGGAGTAGAGAGATGGAGCACGGGACTGATTTCTCTGAAGCGCAATAGTAAATTTTCCGTCTGTCTACCTGAAGTGCCCCAGGTGATGATGACTGCAGCATCCAATGTTTGAATTGGCATCAAATAGGTGAGCAGAATGCCTTGGCAGTTTTGCAGTGGGTGTAGTACAAGATGTTGGTAGTGAGCAGTGTGATGATGACTTGGCACTGTTTTCTGTATGGTTTTTTTTTTTTTTTTTTTTTGCAGATTATTGTCCAGGACAATGTGAGAGTGCAGGATTTTTCCAGTTAGTTGATGCAGTTTGGGTTTTTTCTGCCAAGGATATCTTCAGGCCCTCGGTCCTCAGAAAGTTAAGGGGGCTTTGGTTTTGGTCCGGGAAGAGGGCAGAATGTTGAGAATGGCAGGGAAGGGATTTAGCCTAGGGTAGAGGGTTGTGCAGGAAGAGTGCACCTTGTTACACGTTTGGAGAGGGGTTTAATTTTCAGCCCCAAGCTAGCGTGTACCAGGCAGGGCAGTTCCAGCCTATATCTGTCTTGTTGTTTAGATTGTGTAGATTCTGCTGTGTCTTAAATCTTCTGCAGGTCTTGATGTCATCTTTGCATTTGATCCACGTGTCATCTCTAGACTCTTGGATGTCTGTTCTTAGTAAGGTGCTGATCAGGCGCTGCTTTTCTTGCTTTCTGATCTTCATGTACAGGTAGGTCTTGCATTTTGGCAATTTCTGGTCAGTTGCCTATTGCGTAGGCATCACAGGACACGTTAGCATCCTCAGCCCTTATTGTTCCATTTTCTTAAATCCCTGTTCTGACACTTCCTCCATACATACTCTGTTTTGAGGTCTTTAAGAAGGGCTCACCCTTGCATCCTTCTAGTTGTGGCTATGGCTCTTAAAGGGGCCATAGTCTTCCATTTTTCAAGGGCTGACATAATCTTTCTTGCAGCTCCCTACATCTTGTTGCCCAATGCCAGCCCTCTTTTGAGAGTCATTCTTACCAAGTTTCCTTTTTGTTTCTCCATCCTGTCATTGCTTTTCTGTGCAGAGTCAGTCTGGGCACGTTTGAATCTGGCTGGAGCTGCTCTGCCTGAGCTAAGGAAACGGTAGTTAGCAGAAGAATAGCAGTGAAATTCTATCTTTACATATACCCGTCTAGTTAGGCTTTGAAGGGCGAGGTGATACGGTGCATTCCAGAGCAAGTAGCCATAGATACATGGGGTGAGGAGAATCATTTTTGGTCGGTTATGCAGCCACAGAGGGAATGACCAAAGCCATCTCAGATCTGACGTTGGAGTGTCGGTAGAGCAGTTTAAATTCTTGGGGCAATAAATCTGGTGTGTATGGTTGTTAAGATTTGATTTTATCTTTTTTTTTTCTGCCTGGCTGTTGTGTGAAGAAGGGTTGGTATTCCTGAATCAAAACAGTGTGTGGAATTGTTTAGTTACTATCGAGTCTGGGGGTAAGTTATTGAATGTTGAGTTCTACAGGTGCAGAGGCATCGGGTCTGGCAGCAAGGGGTGACAATTGAACTGGGGGTAGATTCCCATAGCCAGGTGGGTTGGCTGCCGAGTCAACAGTTAGATATGACTTGTACCTACATTACCTACAAACGCCAGCTAGTAATTTTGTTTGGGTTTTATTTTTTGTCTTTCAAGATGCAATGAGCATCGTTGTCATTTATGGTGTTTTTGTCATCTGTGTCTATTGTGACATCATTGTTATATATGGTGTGTGTCGTGTGTGTCTATTTTGACATCTTTGTCATTTTTAATGTCTGTGTAGTCTCTGTCATCATTCTCGTATCTGTCTGTGTCGTCTGTTTCTATTGTGAAATCACTGTCATTTATAATGTCTGTGTTGTATGAGTCGTCATTTTCGTGTCTGTCTGTGCCTATTGTGACATCATTCTCATATATAGTGAGTGTCGTGAGTGTCGTGTGTGTCTATTTTGACATCGTCATTTATAATGTCTGTGTCGTCATTTTCGTGTCTGTCGTCTGTGTCTATAGTGACATCATCGTCGTTTAGTGACGGAGACCAGCTCACAGGGACGTCTAAGAGAGACTAGACGGACTACTGCTCTGGTGGCAAGTAGCAAATCTTTATTCCTCAACCAGAGTTTTTATACTCTCCTGGGAGAGCTTGTCATTTTCTACCAAGCTTGAGTGCACTGTTTACATTACGGCTATTTTTACCGTGAGAATACAAGTTATGTAAGTTCTACAAGTGAGGGACTACGTGTCTGTTCAAGGATTCACACATTATTCTGTTTGTGCTGGTCTTATCTTAGACCTGCAGGTGTTCTTGAAATATATTTAACTCGGGCCCTGGAATGATGAGAAACTAAGCATGTTGCCAAGAGCCCTGATAGTCCACAACCTCCCTTTCAGGAGGAGCAGCTTTGTTGTTGGCATGATATTCTGTTCCTGACCCTTTCAGGCCAGACAGAATATTGCTCTCCAGGCTCTTGGCTTTCATTATTCTGTCTTTGACCCTTTCAGGCCCCCAGAATGTCTAATAGTTCTCCTCATTCCACCCTTTCTTATTTGTTAAATTGAAAGTGGTATTGGCTTGTCTCTAATATGTTCCAATTTAATTTTTCTCAAATCTATTATTAATTGTCGGAATTGTTTTATGATAAGTCTTAGTACATATGGACAGACAAGTAGTCCCAACAAGATTACAACAGCAATTATTATCAGGCCATAAATCCCTTGTTTGAAAGATTCAAAAGACGGAAAACAGATTTTAAAGCATTGACAGAAGTTTCTGTCTGTTCAGCTACAGATAGATCTATCTTATGAGAATTTAACATATCTTGAATATGTTGCCTCAATTCGTCCAGGTCCAAGGAAGTATTGGCATTATCCCAAATGCCTTGTAAGTGACTTTGGATTTTCTGCCATGAGAATACAGTGCAATTATATTTCACTGGAGTTACACAAATAGTACGATACTTTGCATGGCACAAAAGGGATTCTCGAGTTGCTAAGATCTGCAATTGTCTCCCCATAATATCAACAGTATCTTTAAGCGAATTCAAACATAGTTCAATTTTCTCATCCCAATTGATTTGATTTTGGAATGCCTTTGATATGTTTATTGATACCTCATTGACATACGTGGCTGTTTGAATACTTGTGGTCAAAGAAATGGAGGCTACTGTTGTTACAGTAATAGCAGTAATTAAGGCTGTAATTCCTGCTATTATTAGTCCAATCATTCTCTTATGCCGGTGCATGAGTTGCTGGGTTGCCTTTTCCAATATTTCTGATCCTCTATCTGCATACCAGTTTTGCGATAGATTGACAGGTAAATATACATAATCAGGCTGTTTTACCAATAAAAAAGAATCACTAGTGCTGTTTATGCAATTGGAAATTTGACAATTGGTACAATTAATCGTATTATTAATAATGGTCAACATTCCACTTAGGAACGCATAAGGTTCTGGAACACAAGCCCGCATATAAAACTCAATGACATTTTGTGTCTCTCCCATTGCCCATACTGATCCTATTTGAGTCCATGTAATATTTAGGGGTTTTTTGCCTTAACTTTTCCCATGGCGGCAACAGCCTTCCATAGATTAGAATAGAATGTACGATTATTTTTTGTCCATATTCCAGAAACTAAATTTATTGGCCGCAATTGCTTATTAATTATATTCCAGTCACATAGAGATGTATTTGAACATGTTGTTTCATTAGCGTGACACACTCTCCAAGATGGTGCAAAATCCATCTGTGGAGGAGATAAATTTCGACATGGGGGAATATGCGGAGGGGGTACTCCAGAACCTTTACTTCCATTCGTAAGATTTGGATAATAAAAATCTAAAGCCCAATGAATCCTTGCCGACACATCAGTATCCCAATCATGCTGAACAATCACTTCTTCACACAATAATTCAGTATGATTAGTTTGAAAACACATTGGATTTCCATCTATTTTTCCAGAAAAGTTAAAGTTTGCTGAAAAGGCCATAATATGTTTATCAGAATATTGTCCCATAAATATAGTCTGATTATTGTATACAGGTATGTCCACTGGTTCTTCCCATGTGACTGGATGGATAACAGGAGGATTGGGGACAAAAGCCCAATAGGTTTCTGCCTTACATCCGTGTTGTATCAGCCATAGGGTGCTCAGCAGCATTGCTACCAACCGGATCCTCGTCTCCCAGTCTCTGCTCAACGACAGTCTTTTCATTCGTCTCCACAGCTTTCCCATTTTTGTTTTTGGCATGTCGGATGCACCGTTCTGGAATCCACCGGGGTGAGGTTTCATCTGTTGGAAAAACACAAACATACCCTCTGCCCCAGATTAGTACCAGATCAGGACCACGTATTTTTCCATCCATTGGATCTTTCCAATATATCTCAGGCTTATTGTTATTTTTATAATCCCAATGTCTGTCAGCAGCAGACTGACCATCTTCATCCAATGTTAAAAAATTCAGAACAAATAAGGCATGTGATAATAAGGAAAATGGGGTATCCTTTATTCCCCATGTCCCCCTTTTTAGTTTATTAATTTGAGTTTTTAGAAGGTGATTGTATTTCTCAACTATACCTTGTCCTTGCGGGTTATACGGAATGCCTGTCTTGTGTTGAATAGAAAATTGTTGACAAAAGGTTTTGAATCCTTGACTAATGTAGGCAGGGCCGTTGTCAGTTTTTATCGTTTTCGGAATCCCCATAACACTAAAGCAATGAAGTAAATGTGTACATACATGCGATAATTTCTCCCCTGACAGAGCAGATGCAACGGAAAAATGTGAGAAAGTGTCTATGGTGACATGAACATACGCAAGTTTCCCAAAAGCTGGAATATGAGTAACGTCCATTTGCCATAAATCATTAGGCAACAAGCCTCTAGGGTTAACGCCGTAGTGAGGGGCAGGCAGTAATGGAGCACAAGAGGAGCAATCTTTAATGATCAATCGTGCTTGTTCTCGTGTAATATTACACATTTTTCTTAAGGTACGGGCAGATAAGTGATGTAATTCATGGAGTTGTTTAGCCTTACATATATTATATACTTGCGGTTTTGTCAGATCATCAGCTAATTGATTGCCTTGTGCCATAGGACCAGGCAGGTTAGAATGACTACGAATGTGCCCCACAAAAACCGGGCAGTCCCTTTGTAGCAACAGGGACTGTATAAGACTTAAGTGCTGTTGAATGAAAGTTAGTTTAGAATGTATCATCGGTACTGTTTCAAGCATACACAGAGCCTGTACAATATACAAACTATCAGTAATAATGTTCAAAGGTTGTGCATATTTCAGTAATGCCTGGTAAACATCATATAGTTCAGCCATTTGTGCAGAAACATCCTGTAAAATCCAAACAAAATGATCAGGTGGTGATAATAGTACAGCACGACCGTTTGAAGATCCGTCAGTATATACAGTCAAAGCATCCTGTAAAGGTGCTTGTTTTACAATTTTGGGAAAAACAATAAAGTGATATGTTGCAAAACTGAGTAATTTGTTTAATGGGTACTTGTTAGATATTTCTCCTGGAAAATTTGCAAGGGATAAGGCAAAGTCATCCATCATATTGAGCAACCATGTAATTTGATCAGGTTTATAAGGCAAGATTATTTTTACTGGCTCTTTTCCAAGATAAGTTATACTTAATTTTCGACCTTGTTGCACACACTCTGCAACTTTATGGGGGTATGATTTTAAGACAACATTCTGACCATGATGGCCATGAATCCAACAGAGGATTCCATCCTGATACAATACTCCTGTAGGGGATAATTTAGTGGGAAGAATAATTAATTCCCAAGGCTTATTTATGTCAGCGTAATTTAATCTCGCATCTGTCATGGCCTTTTCTACTTTTGTCAAGGCTTGAGAGGCTTCCTCAGTCAGGCCACGAGGGGAATTAGGGTCAGGGTTTCCTTCCAATATCTTAAATAAAGGGCTGAGGTCTGAAGTGGTGAGTTTCAGAAACGGCCGTATCCAATTGATGTCACCTAAAAGTTTTTGGAAATCATTCAAGGTTGTTAATTGTCGTACTGAAAGAGCAATTTTCTGTGGTGCAAAATACTTAGGATACAATTGAAATCCTAGGTATTTAAAAGGAAAAGTTCGCTGTATTTTATCTTGGGCTATCTTCAGCCCATTTCGCTCTAATTGTTGTTCCATATGAGAATAGGCTGCTGTCAGTAATTCCACAGATTCAGCAAGCAGCCAACAAAATATCATCCATATAGTGAATGCAAATTAATGTTGGAAAACACAATCTAGTTTGTTCAAGACTTTTGTTTACAAATTTCTGACATAAAGTGGGACTATTAGCCATACCTTGAGGTAAAACTTTCCATTGATATCGGTCCATAGGTTCACTGTAATTGACAGAAGGAACGCTGAAAGCAAATCTCTGGCAATCATCGGGATCTAACAATATTGTATAAAAACAGTCCTTTAAATAAATTATTATTTTCTGATAATTTGGTGGTATTGCCATAAGGCTAGGTAGCCCAGGTTGCAGAGCACCCATAGGATGCATGGTCTTATTTACTGCCTGAAGATCTTGCAATAATCTCCATTTACCTGTTTTCTTTTTCACTACAAATATAGGAGAATTCCATGGAGAAGTAGATGGTTCAATAACGCCATGACTGGGTAAATGGATGTCAATACTTTCTGGATAATCTATTAGATCTACTTATAAATTCAAAATATTTGCTATGTCTGAGTCTATTGTGACATCCTTGTCATTTATAATATATGTCTTCTGTGTGGTCTGTGTCTATTGTGACATCATTGTCATTTATAATGTCTATGTCATCTGTGTCTATTGTGATGACATTGTCATTTATACTGACTCTCTAATCTGTGTCTATTGTGACATCTTTTTCATTTTTAATGTCTGTGTCATCTGTGTCTATTGTGAAATCATCTGCGTCGTCTCTGTCTATTGTGACATAATTGAAATTTATAATATCTCTGTCGTCTGTGTCATCTGAATCGTCTGTCTATTGTGATATAGTTTTCATTTATAATGTCTTTGTCGTCTGTGTCTATTGTGACATCATTTTCATTTGTAATGTATGTGTCGTCTGTGACGTCTGTTTCTATTGTGATAAATTATTCTTTAACAATGTCTTTCTTGCATATCTCGTCTCTGTCCTCTGTGTCGTCTGTGTCTAGTGTGACATCATTGTCTTTTATAATGTCTGTGTCCTCTGTTTCTATTGTGACATCATTGTCATTTATAATGTCTGTGTCGTTTGTGTGTGTTGTGACATCATTGTCATTTAATAAGGGAAGCAGGATGCATGTAAGTCCTATACCATTGGTTTTATAGTTTATATTTTTTTTTGAATTGACGGCCTCCACATGCCCTATGAACATGCCATGATTATTTTTCTGATCTTACGCATTTATATATCAGATATATTTTTCTCAGGTTTTGAGACAAAAAAGAGGGAAAGAAAAGGAAACGAATAAATGAAAATATTTAAACACACTCTGGGTGCCTTAACTGCCAACTTTAAAGGTTGGGCTTGATGACCCGGTGGGTCTCTTCAGACCTGGTTATTCTATGAGTCTATGATTTATAACGTCTGTGTCGTCTCTGTGGTCTCTTGTCTGTGTCTATATTAATATCATTTTCATTTATAACATCTGTGTCATCTGTGTCGTCTATGTGTATTGTGACATCATTTTCATTCCTAATGTCTGTGTCGTCACTGTCGTCTTTGTCATTAATGTCATCTCTCATATGTGTTTATTGTGACTTCATTTTCATTTATAATGTCTATGTAGTCTGTGTCGTCTCTGTCTATTTTGACATCTTTGTCGTTTATAACGTCTGTGTCGTCTGTGTCTATTGTGACATCATTTTCATTTCTAGTGTCTGTGCCGTCTGTGTCATCTGTGTCTATTGTGACCTCGTTTTCATTTATTATGTCCATGTCATGTGTTATTTGTGTTGTTTGTGTTTATTGTGACATCGTTTTCATTTATAATGTCTTTGTTGCATCTGTCGTCTGTCCTCTGTGTTGTCTCTGTCATTTTTGTCTATTGTGACATCATTGTAATTTATAATGTCTCTGTCTTCTGTGTCGTCTATCTCGTTTCTCGTCTGTGTCTATTGTGATATCATTGTCACTTATAATGTCTGTGTCCTCTGTGTCTGTTGTGACATCATTGTCATTTATAAAGTCTCTGTGATGTGTGTCGTCTGTGTCTATTGTGACATCATTGTCATTATAATTTCTGTGTCGTCTTTGTCTTCTGCTTCATCTCTCGTCTGTGTCTATTGTGACATCATTTTCATTAATAATTCTTTGTCGTCTATGTCGTCTGCGTCATCAGTGTCTATTGTGACATCATTGTCATAAATAATGCGTCAGTCTTCTGTGTATTCTCTGTCTTCTGTCTACTGTGACATCACTGTCATTTATAATGTTTTGACATCTGTATCTTCTGTCATCAGTGTCTGTTGTGACATCTTTGTCATTTATAAAGTCTGTGTCTTCTGTGCCATCTGTGTCTATTGTGAAATCATTTTTATTTATAATGTCTGTTTCCTCGGTGTCATCTTTATCATCTGTGTTGTCTTTGACATCTGTGTCTATTGTTACATCAGTGTAATTTATAATGTCTGTGTTGTCTGTGTCATCTCTGTCTATTGAGACATCATTGTCATATAAAATATCTGTGTCGTCTGTGTTGTCTGTGACATCTGTATTTATTGTGACATCATTGTCATTTATAATGTCTGTCGTGTGTGTCTATTGTGACATCGTTGTCATTTATAATGCCTGTGTCTTTTTGTCATCTGTGTCGTCTGTGTCGTTTGTTGTCTGTGTATATTGTCACATATTTTCATTTATAATGTCTTGTTGTATGTCGTCTGTGTCTATTGTGACACATTGTCTTTTAAAATGACAGTGTCGTCTGTGTATATTGTGACAAAATTATCATGTATAATGTCTGTCGTCAGTGTTGTCTGTGTCTATTGTGACATCATTGTTATTTATCATGTCTGTGTCGTCTGTTCCTATTGAGAATCTATTGTCATTTATAATGTCTTTGTCGTCTGTGTCTATTGTGACATCATTGCCTTATATAATGTCTGTTTCTTCTGTGTCGTCTTTGTCGTCTATGTCTATTGTGCCAACTTTTTCATTTATAATGTCTGTGTTGTCTCTGTCGTCAGAGTCTATTGTGACATCATTGTCATTTACAATGTCTGTAACTGGTGTGTCGTCTGTGTTTATTGTGACATCATTGTCATTTATAATGTCCGTGTCGTCTGTGTCAATTTTGACCTCATTCTCATTTATAATTTTTGTGTCGTCTGTGTTTATTGTGAGATCATTGTCATCTATAATGTCTGTGTTTTCTTTGTCTATTGTGACATTATTTTCATTTACAATGTCTGTGACGTCTGTGTCTATTGTGACATCATATTCATTTACAATGTCTGTGTCATCTGTATCGTCTGTGTCTATTGTGACATCGTTGTCATTTATAATGTCAGTGTTTTCTGTGTAGTCTGTCGTCGGTGTCGTCTGTGTCTATTTTGATATCATTGTCATTTATAATGTCTGAGTTGTATGTGTCGTCTGTGTGTATCGAAACATCGTTGTCATTTATAATGTCTGTGTCGTCTATGTCTATTGTGACATCATTGTCATTTAAAATCTCTGTGTAGTCTGTGCTGTCTGTGTTGTCTGTGTATTCAGACGGCATTTTCATTTATTATGTCTGTGTCCCCTGTGTCTGTTATGACATAATTTTAATTCACAGTGTCTGTGTCGTCTCTGTTTTCTGTGTTGCCTGTGTCTATTGTGACATCATTGTCATTTATAATGTGTGTGTTGTCTTTGTCGTCTGTGTAATCTGTGTCTGTTGTGGCATCCTTGTAATTTATAATGTCTGAGTCGTCTGTGTTTTCTACGTCTATTCAGACGGCATTTTCATTTATAATGTCTGTGTTGTCTATGTCGTCTGTGTCTATTGTGATATCATTGTCATTTATAATGTCACAGAATCACAGAATCACCAGGTTGGAAGAGACCCACTGGATCATCAAGTCCAACCATTCCTGTCAAACACTAAACCATATCCCTCAGCACCTCATCCACCCGTGCCTTAAACACCTCCAGGGAAGGTGACTCAACCACCTCCCTGGGCAGCCTGTTCCAGTGCCCAATGACCCTTTCTGTAAAGAATTTTTTCCTAACGTCTAGCCTAAACCTCCCCTGGCGGAGCTTTAGGCCATTCCCTCTTGTCCTGTCCCCTGTCACATGGAAGAAGAGGCCAGCACCCTCCTCTCCACAACCTCCTTTCAGGTAGTTGCAGAGAGCAATGAGGTCACCCCTCACCCTCCTCTTCTCCAGGCTAAACAACCCCAGCTCTCTTAGCCGCTCCTCATAAGGCCTGTTCTCCAGCTTTGTTGCTCTTCTCTGGATCCGTTCTAGAGCCTCAACACCCTTCTTGTGGTGAGGGGCCCAGAACTGAACACAGGATTCAAGGAGCGGTCCCACCAGTGCCGAGTACAGAGGGAGGATAACCTCCCTGGACCTGCTGGTCACACCATTTCTGATACAAGCCAAGATGCCATTGACCTTCTTGGCCAATGTCTATGTTGTCTGTGCCGTCTGTGTGTATTGTGACATTATTGTCATTTATAATGTCTGTCATCTGTGTCGTCTGTGTCGAATGCGACATCATTGTCATTTATAACGTCTGTCGTCTGTGTCGTCTGTCTAGTCTGTGTCTATTGTGACATCATTGTAGTCTATAGTGTCTGTGTTGTCTGTGTCGTCTATGTCTATTTTGATATCACTGTCATTAATAATGTCTGTGTCGTCTGTGTCAATTTTGACCTCATTCTCATTTATAATTTCTGTGTCGTCTGTGTCTATTGTGACATCATTTTCATTTATAATGTCTGTGTCGTCTTTGTCTGTTGTGACATTATTTTCATTTACAATGTCTGTGACGTCTGTGTCTATTGTGACATCATATTCGTTTACAATGTCTGTGTCTTCAATGTCTATTTCCACATTATTGTAATTAATAAAATCTGTGTCGTCTGTGTCTATTGTGACATCATTTTCATTAATAATGTCTTTGTTGTCTGTGTCATCTCTGTCTTCTGTGTCATCTGTGTCTGTTGTGACATCATTGTCATTTATAATGTCTGTGTTGTCTCTGTCGACTGTGTCTAGTTTGACATCATATCCATTTATAGTGTCTTTGTAGTCTCTGTCGTCTGTATTGTATTGTTACATAATTATTTATTGTTACATAATTATCATTTATAAAATGTGTTGTGTGTGTCTATTTTGGCATCGTTGTCATTTATAATGTCTGTGACGTCTGTGTAATCTGTCTCTATTGTGACATCCTTGTCACTTATAATGTGTGTATCGTCTGTCTGTTGTGACATTATTTTCATTTACCATGTCTGTGTCATCTGTGTCGTCAGTGTCTATTGTGACATCTTTGTCATTTATAATGTCTGTGTCGTCTATGTCTATTGTGACATTATTGTCATTTATAATGTCTTTGTCGTCTGTCTGTTGTGAAAATATTGTAATTTTTAATGTTTGTGTCGTTTGTGTCTTTTGTGACATCATTGTCATTTATAATGTCTTTGACATATGTGTCGTCTGTGTTTATTGTGACATCATTGTCATTTATTACATGAGTGTCGTCTGTGTTATCTGTCTAGTATGACTTAATTTTCATTTATAATATCTTTGTAGTCTGTGTCGACTCTGTCGTCTCAGTCGTCTGTGTCTACTGTGACATCATTGTCATTTATAATGTCTGTGTAATCTGTGTCGTCTCTGTTTATTGTGACATCAGTGTCATGTATAATGTCTGTGTCGTCTGTGTCTACTGTGACATCATTGTCATTTATAATGTCTGTGTCGTGTGTGTCGTCTCTGTCTACTGTGAAAACATTTTCATTTATAATGGTTTTGTCTTCTGTGTCGTTTCTGTCGTCTGTGTCTATAGTGACATCATTTTCATTAATAATGTCTGTGTCGTTTGTATGGTCTTTGTATATTGTGACATCTTTGTCATTTATAATGTCTGTATTGTTTGTGTCTATTTTGACAACGTTGTCTTTTATAATGTCTGTGTCTTCTGTATCGTCTGTGTCTACTGAGATATCATTTTCATTTATAATATCTGTGTCATCTGTGTCCATTGTGACATCGATATTTAAAAGTGTCTGTGTCGTCTGTATCTATCGTGACATCATTTTCATTTATAATGTCAGTGTCTTCGGTGTCGTCTGTCTATTGTGACATCGTCATTTATCATGTTTTTGTCGTCTGTGTCGTCTGTGTGTATTGGGACTTCATTGTCATTTATAACAACACTGTCGACTGTGTCGTCGCTGTCTATTATGACATAATTGTAATTTATAATATCTGTGTCTTTTGTATCATCGGAGTCTATTGTGAAATCATTGTCATTTATAATGTCTCACTTGTCTTTTACAACTGTGTCGTCTGTGCTGTCTTTGTCTATTGTGACATCCTTGTCATATATAATATCTGTGTCGTCTGTGTCTATTGTGACATCATTTTCATTTATAATGTCTGTGTTGTCTCTTTCGACTGTGTCGTCTGTGTCTATTGTGACATCATTGTCATTTGTAGTGTCTGTGTCATCTGTGTCGTCTCTCTCTTTTGACGTCATTGTTGTTAATAATGTCTGTGTCATCTGTGTTGTCTGTGTCGGCTGTTGCGTCTGTGTCTATTGTGACATCATTTTCATTTATAATGTGTTTCTCTTCTGTGTCATCTGTGTCTATTGTGACATCATTGTTATTTATAATGACTGTATCATCTGTGCGGTCTTTCTCTATTGCGACATCATAGCGATTTATAATATCTTTGTCGTCTCTGTATTCTGTGTCTATGGTGACATCATTGTCATTAGTAATGTCTGTGGCGTCTGTGTCTATTGTGACATCATTGTAATTTTCAATATCTGTGTCCTCTGTGTCGTCTGTGTCTATGGTGCCACCATTGTCATTCATGTCCCTGTCGTCTGTATCGTTTGTGTCTTCTGTGTCTATTGTGACATCATTTTCATTTATAACGTCTGTGTCATCTGAGTTATCTGTGTTGTTTGTGTCCTTTGTGTGGTCTGTGGCGTCTGTGTCTATTTTGAAATCACTGTCATTTATAATGTCTGTGTCGTCTGTGTTTTCTGTGTATATTGTGACATCATTGTCATTAAAAATGTCTGTGTCGTCTGTGTTGTGTGTATCTTCTTTGTCTATTGTTACATAATTTTCATTTATGTCTTTGCCATCTCTGTTGTCTGTGTATATTGTGACATCGATGTCATTTATAATGTCTGTTTCCTCTGTGTCTATTTTGACATCATTGTAATTTATAATGTCTGTGTCGTCTGATTCATCGGTGTCGTCTCTCTTCTGTGTCTATTGTGATATAGTTGTCATTTATTTTGTCTGTGTCCTCTGTGTCTATTGTGACATCGTTTTCATTTATAAAGTCTGTGTCATCTGTGTCTATTGTGACATCATTGTAATGTATAATGTCTGTGTTGTGTGTGTCGTCTGAGTCGTCTGTGTATACTTTGACATCATTTTCATTTATAATGTCTGTGTCGTCCTTGTCGTCCCTGTTTTTTTGTCTATTGTGACATCATTGTCATTTATAATGTCGTTGTCGCCTGTGTCGCCTGTGTCTATTGTGTCATCACTGTAATTTAAAATTTCTGTGTCGTCTGTGCAGTCTGTGTCGTTTTTGTCTACTGTGACATCGTTGTCATTAGTAATGTCTGTATGGTCTGTGTCGTCTGATTCTATTGTGACATAATTTTAATATATAATTCCTGTGTCGTCTCTGTCGTTTCTATCGTATTTGTCTATTGTGACTTCATTGTCATTTCTAAATTCTGTTTTCTGAGTTGTCTGTGCCTATTGTGACATCATGTTCATTTATAGTGTCTGTGTTTTCTGTGTCTACTGTGACATCATGCTAATTTTTAATGTCTGTGTCATCTCTGTCTATTGTGACATCATTGTAAATTATAATGTCTGTGTCGTTGGTGTCGTCTGTGTCTATTGTGACATTATTTTCATTGATAATTTCTGTGTCGTCGGTGTTGTCTTTGTCTGTTGTGACATCTTGTCATTTATAATATCAGTGTCATCTGTCTATTGCGACATCATTGTCATTAGTAATGTCCGTGTATTCTTTGTCTACTGTGAAACTATTGTCATTTATAATGTCTGTGTATTCTGAGTCTATTGTGACATCATTGTCATTTATAATGTCTGTGCCATCTGTGTCTATTGTGACGTCATTGTCATTTATAATGTCTGTGTCGTCTGTGTTGTCTGGTCTATTCTGACATCATTGTCATTTATCATGTTTGAGTTGTCTGTGATATTGTGACAACTTTGTAATTTATAATGTCTTTGTCATCTGTGTCAACTCTGTCATCTGTTTCATCTGTATCTCTTGTGACCTAATTGTCATATATAATGTCTGTAGTCAGTGTCATCTGTGTCTATTCTGACATCGTTTTTATATATAATGTCATTGACATCTCTGTTGTCTGTGTCTATTGTGACATCATTATCGTTTATAATGTCTGTCGTCTGTCTGTTGTGACATCAATGTCATTTATAATGTTTGTGTCGTCTGTGTCTATTGTGAAACCACTGTCATTTCTAATGTCTGTGTCGTCTGTGTGCCTGTGTATATTGTGATATCATTGTCATATATAATGTCTGTTGTCTGTGTCGTCTCTGTGGTCTGTGTAGTCTCTGTCGCCTCTGTCGTTTCTGTCGTCTGTGGCTATTATGAAATCATTGTCATTTAAAATATCAGAGTAGTCTGTGTCTAGTGTGACATCATTGTCACTTATAATGTCTGTGTCGTCTGTTTTTGTTGTGACATAATTGTCATTTATAATGTCAATGTCATTTGTCATTTGTGTCGTCTGTGTTGTCTGTGTCTATTGTGACATCGTCATTTTTAATGTCTTTGTAGTCTGTATCGTCTGTGTCTATTTTGACATCAATGTCATTTATAATGTCTGTGTGGTCTGCGTCTGTTGTGACATCATTGTCATTTATAATGTCTGTGTAGTCTGTATCATCTGTGTCTGTTGTGACATTGTCATTTATAATGTCTCTGTCGTCTATGACTGTTGTGACATCATTGTCATTTATAATGTCTGTCTCGTCTGTGTGGTCTGTGTCATGTGTGTCTATTGAGACATCATTGTTATACGTAATGTCTGTCATGTCAGTGAGGTCTGTGTCATCTGTGTCAATTGTGACATCTTTTTCATTTATAATGGCTTTTTCATCTGTGTGGTCTCTATCGTCTGTGTCCTCTGTGTTTATTGTGAAATCATTGTCATGTATAATGTCTGTGTTGTCTGTGTCTATTGTGACATCACTGTCATTTATTATGTCTGTGTCCTGTGTTACGTCTGTGTCTACTGTGACATCATTTTCATTTATAACGGTTTTGTCGTCTGTGTCGTTTCTGTCGTCTACGTCTATAGTGACATCATTTTCATTTATAATGTCTGTGTCATTTGTGTCTGTAGTGACATCATTTTCATTAATAATGTCTGTGTCGTTTGTGTCGCCTTTGCATATTGTGAAATCATTGTCACTTATAAAGTCTGTGTTGTCTGTGCAGTCTGTGTCATCTGTGTCGTCTTTGTCTATTGTTAAATCATTTTCATTTATAATGACTTTGTTGTCTGTGCTGTCTTTGTCATCCATCATCTGTATAGTCTGTGTCTATTGTGACATTATTGTCATCTATAATGTCTGTGTCGTCTCTGTTTTCTGTGTCTATTGTGATATCATTTTAATTTATAATGTCTGTGTCATCTGTGTCTATTTTGACATAATTTTCATTTATAATGTCTTTGTCGTCGGTGTCTATTCTGATATCATTGTCATTTATTATGTCAGTCGTCTGTGTTGTCTGTGTCTATTTTGACATCATTTTCGTTTATAATGTCTGTGTCGTATGCGTCGTGTCTGTTGTCTTTGTCTATTCAGACGTCGTTGTCATTTATAATGTCTGTGTCTGCTGCGACATAGTTTTTCTTACAATATCTGTGTCGTCTGTGTCTTCTCTGTCTGTTGTGACATGATTGTCATTTATTATGTCTGTGTCTTCTGTTTCTTCTGTGTCTATTTTGACATCATTTTCATTTAGAATGACTGTCGTCTGTGGTCTGTATCATCTCTATCGTCTGTATCCTCTGTGTCTATTGTGACACCTTTTTCTTTTATAATGTCTGTGTTGCCTGTGTAGTTTGTGTTGTCTGTGTCTATTGTGATATCATTGTTATTTATGTCTGTGTTTTCTGTGTTGTATGTGTGTATTGTGATATCATTGTCATTTATAATGTCTGTGTCGTCTGTGAATATTGTGACATCATTGTCATTTATGTCTGTGTCGTATGTGAATATTATGACATCATTGTCATTTATAACGTCTGTGTCGTCACAGTCGTCTCTGTTTTCTGTGTATATTGTGACATCTTTGTCATTTGCAATGTCTTTTTCTCTGTGTCTATTTTGACATCATTTTAATTTAAAATATCTGTGTCTTCTGTGTCTATTGTGACGTCATTTTCATTAAAAATGACTGTGTCATCTGTGTCGTCTGTATCGTCAGTGTGTATTTTTACATAATTTTTATTTATACTTCCTGTGTCTTCTGTCGTCTGCGTCTATTGTTACAGCATTGTCATTTATAATGTTTGTCATCTGTGTCTATTGTGACATCATAGTCATTTATATTGTCTGTGTCATCTGTATCATCTGAGTGTTTTGTTACATAATTATCGTTTATAAAGTCTGTGTCGTCTTTCGTCTGTGTCTGTAGTGACATCATTATCACTTATAATGTCTGTCGTCTGTGTCATATGTGTCATCTGTTGTCTCTGTCTATTGTGACATCATTGTCATTTATAATGCCTGTGTCATCTGTGTCGTCTCTGTTTGTTGTGACATCAGTGTCATATATAATGTCTGTGTCGTCTGTGTTTATTTTGCCATAATTGTCATTAATATTGTCTGTGTCCTTTATACGTCTGTATTATCTGTGTTGTCTGTGTCCTTTGTGTGGTCTGTGGCGTCTGTTTCTATTTTGAAATCTTTGTCATTTATAATGTCTCTCTTGTCTTTTAAAACTGTGTCATCTGTGCTGTCTGTGTCTATTGTGACATCAATCTCATTTATAGTGTCTGTGTCGTCTGTGTCTATTATGAAATCATTATAATTTTTAATGTCTTTGTAATCTGTGTCGTGTGTATTTTGACATCATTGTTGTTAATAATGTCTGTGTCATCTCTGTTGTCTGTGTCGTTTGTGTCTATTGTGACATCATTATCATTTATAATTTCTTTGTCGTCTGTGTATATTTTGACATCATTGTCATTTATGTCTTTGTCGTCTGTGTCTTCTGTGTCTATGGTGACATCATTGTCGTTTGTAATGTCTGTGTCGTCTGTGTCATCTTTGTCTATGGTGACATCGTTGTCATTTAAAATGTCTTTGTCGTCTGTGTCTATTGTGACATCATTGTTATTTATAATGTCTGTGTCTATAGTGACATCATAGTCAATTATAACGCCTCTCTCGTCTGCGTCATCTGTGTCTATTGTGATATCTCTCATTTATAGTGTCTGTGTCATGTGTTCTCTGTTTCTATTGTGACATAATATTAATTTACAATATCTGTGTCATCTCTGTAGTCTCTGTCGTCTGACGTCTGTGTCTGTTGTGACATCATTTTCATTTATAATGTCTGTGTCATGTGTGTCATCTGTGTGTCTTGTCACATCATTGCCATTTATAATGTCTGTGTCGTCGGTGTCTATTTTGACATCATTGTTATTTATAATGTCAGTGTCGTCTGTGTTGTTTTTGTCGTCTTTTTCTATTGTGACATCATTTTCATTTATAATGTCTGTGTCTTCTTTGTTGTGACATCATTTTCAATTATAATATCTATGTTGTATTTGTCGTCTGTGTAATCTTTGTCTATTTTGGCATCATTGTCTTTTTTAATGTCTCTGTCGTCTGTCTATTTTGACATCATTTTCATATATAATATCTCTGTGGTCTGTGTCTTCTGTGTCTATTGTGACATCATAGTCGTTTATAATGTCTGTGTCGTCTGTGTCATCTGGTCTATTGTGACATCGTTGTCATTTATAACGTCTGTGTCGACTGTCTATTGTGACATCATTGTCATTTATAATGTCTCTGTCGTCTGTGTACTTTATGACATCGTTTTAATTAATAATGTCTTTGTCGTCTGGGTCATCTGTGTCGTCTTTTTCTATTGTGACCTCATTGTCATTTATAATGTCTGTGTTGTCTGTGTCTATTGTGACATCATTTTCAGGTATAATGTCTGAGTTGTCTGTATCATTTTTATGGTTTTTTTTATAATTTTCATTTACAATGTCTGTGTCATATGTGTCGTCTTTGACTATTGTGACATCACTGTCATTTATAAAGTCTGTGTCGTCTATGTCAGCTGTGTCTATTGTGACATCTTTTTAATTTAGTATGTCTGTCGTCTGTGTCTATATTGACATCACTGTAATTTATAATATCTATGTCTTCTAGATTTTGACATAATTTTCATGTATAATGTCTGAGTCTTCTGTATCTTCTGTATGTTTTTTTAACATAATTGTCATTTATTATGTCTTTGTCATCTGTTTCTGTTGTGACATCATTGGCATTTATAAAGTCTGTCACCTGTGTCTATTGTGACATCATTGTCATTTATAATATCTGTTTCTTTTGTGTCATTTGTGTCATCTGTGTCGTCTTTGTCTATTGTGAAATCATTTCCATTTATAAAGTCTATGTCGTCTCTGTCGTCTGTATCTATTGTAACATCATTGTAATTTATAATGTCTGTCAACTGTTTCTGTTGTGATATCATTGTCATTTATAATGTTTCTGTGTCTTCTGTGACCTAATTTTTATTTAGAATTACTGTCGTCTCTGTCGTCTCTATCGTCTGTATCGTCTGTGTCTATTGTGGAATCTTTGTCATTTATAATGTCTCTTTTGTCTGTGTCATCTCTGTCGTCTTTGTCTATTGTGACGTCATTTTTATTTATAATATCTGCATCGTATGTGTCGTCTATGAATATTGTGACATCATTTTCATTTATAATATCTGTGTCCTTTGGGTCATCTGTGTCATCTGTGTCTATTGTGACATCATTGTCATTTATAATATCTGTTGTCTGTGTCGTCTGTCTAGTCTTTGTCTATTGTGACATCATTGTAGTTTATAGTGTCTGTGTCGTCTGAGTCTATGTCTATTGTGACGTTATTGTCATTTATAATGTCTGCGTCTTCTGTGTCTATTGAGACATCTTTTTCATTTATAATGTCTTTGTCGTCTGTGTCTATTTTGATATCATTTTAATTTATAAAATCTGTGTCATCTGTGTCTATTGTGACATATTGTGTAGGGAAAAAATCAGAAGGGCTAAGGCTCAGCTAGAAATCAGATTGGCCAAGTCTGTGAAAGAGAACAAAATATCTTTCTACAAACATATACATAATAAAAGGAGGACTAGGGGAGACCATACAGTCCCTATTGGACACAGAAGGAACAACAGTGACTGGGGATGAGGAAAAGGCTGAGGTACTTAATGCCTTCTTTGCCTCAGTCTTTATTTGTAAGGAGGGTCATTCCGTCTGTGTACAAACCCAGGAGCTGGAGGAGCAGAATGAGGCTCCCGTGATCCAAGAGGAGGTGGTCAGAGCCTTGCTAGCCCGACTAGACACCCACAAGTCTATGGGGCCGGACGGGATTCACCCTAGGGTATTGAAGGATCTGGCAGATGTGCTGGCCTTTCCATCATCTTCCAACAGTCCTGGCTGACTGGGGAAGTCCCACTGGACTGGAGGCTGGCTGATGCTGTGCCCATCTACAAGAAGGGTCGCAGGAAGGACCCAGGAAACTCCAGGCCTGTCAGTCTGACCTCAGTGCCAGGGAAAGTCATGGAGCAGGTGATCTTGAGTGCGATCATGAAGCACATGCAAGAGAACTGGGTGATCAGGTCCAGTCAACATGGGTTCACAAAAGGTAGGTCTTGGCAAACTAACCTGATTGCCTTCTATGACAAAGTGACTCGGCTGCTGGATGAGGGAAAGGCTGTGGATGTGGTCTTCCTGGACTTTAGTAAAGCCTTTGACACAGTTTCTCACAGCATTCTGCTTGAGAAACTGTCAGCCTCTGGCCTGGACAGGCGCACACTCTCCTGGATGGAAAACTGGTTGGCTGGCTGGGCCCAGAGAGTGGTGGTAAATGGTGTGAAATCCAGCTGGAGGCCAGTGACAAGTGGGGTTCCCCAGGGCTCAGTGCTGGGTCCAGCCCTGTTCGATGTCTTTATCAATAACCTGGATGGAGGAATCGAGTGCACCCTCAGCAAGTCTGCGGACGACACTAAGCTGGGTGGAAGTGTCGATCTGCTGGAGGGTCGGGAGGCTCTGCAAAGAGATCTAAACAGGCTGGACCGCTGGGATGAGTCCAATGGCATGAGGTTTAACAAGGCCAAGTGCCGGGTCCTGCACTTGGGGCACAACAACCCTATGCAGTGCTACAGACTAGGAGAAGTCTGTCTAGAAAGCTGCCTAGAGGAGAGGGACCTGGGAGTGTTGGTTGACAGCGACTGAACATGAGTCAGCAGTGTGCCCAGGTGGCCAAGAAGGCCAATGGCATCTTGGCTTGTATCAGAAACAGCATAACCAGCAGGTCCAGGGAGGTTTTTCTCCCTCTGGACTCGGCACTGGTGAGACCGCTCCTCGAATACTGTGTTCAGTTCTGGGCCCCTCACCACAAGAAGGATGTTGAGGCTCTGGAGCGAGTCCAGAGAAAAGCAACAAAGCTGGTGAAGGGGCTGGAGAGCAGGTCTTACGAGGAGCGGCTGAAAGAGCAGGGGTTGTTTAAGCTGGAGAAGAGGACGCTGAGGGGAGGCCGCATTGCTCTCTCCAACTCCCTGAAAGGAGGTTGTAGAGAGGAGGGTGCTGGTCTCTTCTTCCAAGTGACAGGGGACAGGACAAGAGGGAACGGCCTCAAGCTCAGCCAGGGGAGATTTAAGCTGGGCATTAGGAAAAAGTTCTTCACAGAAAGGGTCATTGGTCCCTGGCAGAGGCTGCCCAGGGAGGTGGTTGAGTCACCTTCCCTGGAGGTGTTTAGGGCACGGGTGGACGAGGTGCTAAGAGGCATGGTATAGTGTTTGATAGGAATGGTTGGACTCGATGATCCGGTGGGTCTCTTCCAACCTGGTTATTCTATGATTCTATGATCATTGTCACTTATAACGCCTGTGTCATCTGTATCGTCTGAGTGTGTTGTTAAATAAATGTCACTTATAATGTCTGTGTCTATTGTGACATCTTTGTCATTTTTAATATCTCTGTCGTCTGAGTCTATTGTGACATCATTGTCATTTATAATGTCTGTGTCGTCTGGTCTATTTTGATATAATTGTCATTTTTTATGTCTGTGTCGTCTGTGTCATCTTTGAACTTCTGTGTCATCTCTGGAATCTGTGTTTATGGTGATATCATTGTCATTTATATAGCCTGTGTCATCTTTGTCGTCTGTGTCAACTGTAACATCATTTTCATTTATAATGTCTGTTTCGCCTGTGTCTATTGTAACATCATAGCTATTTATAAAGTCTTTGTCATCTGTGTCAATAGTAACATCATTGACAATTATAATGTCTGTGTCGTATGTGTCGTCTCTGTCTATTGTGACATCATTGTCATTTATAATGTCTGTGTCTTCTGTGTCTATTTTGACATCATTTTAAATTATAATGTCTGTCATCAGTTTCTGTTTTTACATCATTGTCATTTATTATGTCTGTGTCGTCTGTGGCATCTGCGTCTATTGTGACATTATTTTCATTCACAATGTCAGTGTCATCTGTGTCATCTGCATCTATGGTGACATCATTGTCATTTATAATGTCTGTGTCGTCTGTGTCCCCTGTGTCTATTGTGACATCAATGTCGTTTATAATGCCTGTGTCGTCGGTGTCTATTGTGACATCATTTTCATTATTAATGTCTTTGTCGTCTGTGTATATTGTAACATCCTTCTCATTTATAATGTCTGTGTCTATAGTGACATCATAGTCATGTATAGTTTCTGTGTCGTCATTGTCTGTTGTGACATCATTGTCATTTATAATGTCTGAGTCGTATGTGTCGTTTTTGTCTATTGTGACATTGTTGTCATTTAAAATATCTCTGTCGTCTCTGTCTATTGTGAAATCATTGTCATTTATAATGTCTGTGTCGTCTTTTTTGTATGTCTGTTGTGACATCACTGTAATATATAATGTCTGTCGTCTGTATCGTCTGTTTGTATTGTGACATCATTTTCATTTTTAATATCTGTGTCGTCAGTGTATATTGTGACATCTTTGTCATTTATAATATCTGTGTCTTCTGTGTCGTCCGTGTCTATTGTGACATCTTTGTCATTTATAATATCTGTGTCTTCTATGTCGTCTGTGTCTATTGTGACATAATTTTCATTTATAAATCTGTGTAGTCGTTGTCGTCTGTGTCTATTTTGACATCATTGTCATTTGTAATGACTGTGTCATCTGTGTCATCTGTGTCTAATGTGACATCATTGTCATTTATATTGTCTGTGTTGTCTGTGTAATCATTTTCATTTATAAAGTCTGTTTTGTCTGTGTTTTGTGACATCATTGTCATTTATAATGTCTGTGTCGTCTGTGTAATCATTGTCATTTATAATGTCTGTGTCGTTTGTGTCATCTGTGTGTATTGTGACATCTTTGTAATTTATAATGCCTGTGTCGTCTGTGTCATCTGTGTCTATTGTGACATGATTGTCATTTATAATGTCCGTGTCGCCTGTGTCATCTTTGTATATTGTGGACATCATTGACATTTACAATATCTGTGTCGTCTGTTTTCTGTGTGCTCTGTATCCTCTGTGACGTCTGTGTCAATTGTGACATCATTGTCATTTTAATGTCTGTGTTGTCTGTGTCATCTGTGTATATTGTTACATCATTTTGATTTATAATGTCTGTGTCGTCTGTGTAATCATTGTCATTTATAATGTCTGTGTCATCTTTGTCGTCTTTGTCTATTGTGACATCATTGTCACTTATGTCTGTGTCGTTTTTTGTCGTCCGTGTGTATTGTGACATCTTTGTAATTTATAATGCCTGTGTCGTCTGTGTCATCTGTGTATATTGTGAACATCATTGTCATTTATAATATCTGTGTCGTCTGTCTTCTGTGTGGTCTGTATCCTCTGTGACGTCTGTGTCAATTGTGACATCATTGTCATTTATAATGTCTGTGTCGTCTGTGGCTGTTGTGACTTCATTGTGATTTTTTATGTCTGTTTCATCTGTGTCATCTCTATCGGCGTTGTTGTCTGTGTTGCTTGTGTCTACTGTGACATCTTTGCAATTTATACTGTCTGTCGTCTGTGATGTCTGTGTCGTCTGAGTCTATTTTGACATCATTGTAATTTATAATGTCTGTGTCGTCTGTGTCATCTGTATCTATAATGACATCATTTTAATTTATAATGTCTGTGTCATCTGTGTCGTCTCTATCGTCTATGTCTATTGGAATTAATTTTATTAGTAATGTCTGTGTTGTCTGTGTCATCTGTGATTATTGCAACATCATTGTATTATACATGTGTGTCCTCTATGTTGTCTGTGTTGTCTGTGTCTATTGTTACACCATTGTCGTTTATAATGCTTGTGTCGTCGTTTCATCTGTGTCTATTGTGACATCTTTGTCATTTATAATGTCTGTGTCGTCTGTGTTTCTGGGTCTATTGTTTAATCCTTCTCATTGATAATTTGTGTCTTCTGTGTCGTCTGTGTCATCTTTGTATATTGTGACAAAATTGTCAGCTATAATATCTGTTTCATCTGTGTCAGTTGTGACATCAATGTCATTTTTAATGTCTGTGTCGTCTGTGTAGTCTTTTTCTTCTGTGTCTATGGTGACATCATTGTCAATTATATTGTCTGTGTCGTCTTTGTCATCTGTGTTGTCTGCGTCTATTGTGACATCATTGTCATAATAATGTCAGTGTCTTCTGTCTTGTCTCTTGTCTGCATCTATTGTGACATCGATATCATTTATAATGTCTGTGTCGTCTGTGTTGTCTGTGTATATTGTGACATCATTGTCATATATAATATCTGTCATCTGTGTCTTCTGTGTAATGTGACAACTTTGTCTTTTTTAATGTCTTTGTCATCTGTGTCATCTCTGTATATTGTGTCATCATTGTCATTTTTAATGTCTGTTTCGTCTGTGTCTAGCGTGACATCATTGTTGTATATAATGTCGGTGTCTTCTGTGTCAATTGTGACATCATTGTCAATTTTAATGTCTGTGTCGTCAGTGTCTATTGTGACTTTTTTTATTTTATGATGACTATGTCTTCTGTGTTGTCTGTGTCTATTTTGGCATTATTGTCATTTATAATATCTGTGTCGTTTGTGTCATCTATTTATATTGTGACATCATTGTCATTTATAATGACTGTGTTGTATGTGTCTTTTGTGAAATCCTTGTCATTTATAATGTCTTTGTCGCCTGTGTCGTCCTTGTCTTTTGAGACATCATTGTCATTTACATTGTCTGTGTCTTTTGTGTCGTCTCTATCGTCGTTGTCGTATGTGTCGTCTGTGTCTTTTGTGATATCATTGTCATTTGTAATATTTGCGTCATCTGTGTCTATAGTGACATAAGTGTCATTTATAATGTCTGTGTCATCTGTGTCGTCTGTGTATATTCTGAACTTCCTTGTCATTTATTATATCTGTGTGGTCTGTGTCGTCTGTGTCCATTGTGACATCATTGTCATTTATAATGTCTGTGTCGTCTGTGTCTATTGTGACATCACTGTCTTTTATAATGTCTTTGTCGTCTGTGTCATCTGTGTTTTCTGTGTCTATTGTGACATCATTTTAATTTATAATGTCTGTGTCGTCTGTGTAGTCTGTGACGTTGTATTTTTTGGAATCATTCTCTTTTATAATGTCTGTGTCGTCTGTGTCTATTCTGATATTGTCATTTTTAATGTCTGTGTCATCTGTTTCTAATGTAACATCATTGTCATTTATAATGTCTGTGTGGTCTGTGTCGTCTGCGTCTATTATGACGTCATTGTAATTTCTAAAGTCTGTGTAGTCTGTGTCTATTGTGACATCATTGCCATTTATAGTGTCTGAGGTCTCTGTCGTCTGTGTTTATTGTGACATCATTGTCGTTAATAAAGTCTCTGTCGTCTTTGTATTCTGTGTCATCTCTATCTATTGTGACATCATTTTCCTTTATGACTCTCATCGGTGTCTATTGTAACATCATTGTAATTTATAAAGTCTGTGTCATCTGTTTCTCCTGTGACATCATTGTCATTTATAGTATATGTATCATCTGTGTCTCATGTGACATCATTGTCGTTAACGATGTGTCGTCTATGTCGTCTATGTTTATTGTGACATCATTGTCATTTATAATGTCTGTGTCGTCTGTGTCTATTAGAACATCATTTTCATTTATAAAGTCTATGTCAACTGTATCGTCTGTGTCTATTGTGACATAATTTTCATTTATAATGTCTGTGTCGTCTGTGTCTGTTGTGTCTATTGTGACATCATTGTCATTTATATTGTCTTTTTCTTCTCTGTCGTCTGTGTACATTGAGGCATTATTGTCATTTAAAAAGTCTCTGTTGTCTGTGTCTATTGTGACATCTTCGTTATTTATAATGTCTGTGTCATCTGTGTTGCTGTCTGTTATGACATCATAGATATTTATAATGCCTGTGTCATCTGCGTCGTCTGTGTCTATTGTGGCATCATTGTCAATAATAATATCTCTGTCGTCTGTGTCGTCGATGTCTATTATGACATCTTTGACATTTACAATATCCGTGTCGTCTGTGTATATTGTGACATTATTGTCTTTTTAAATATTTTTGTCGTCTGTCTGTTTTGACTTAAGTGTAATATATAATGACTGTTTAATCTGTGTCATCTGTGTCTATTGTGATACCATTGTCATTTATACTATCTGTGTCGTCTGTATCCTCTTTGTCCTCTGTGTTTTCTGTGTCAATTGTGACATCACTTTCACTTATAATGTCTGTGTCATCTGTGTCGTCTTAGTCGTCTATGTCTATCGTGACATCATTTTCATTTATAACATCTGTGTTGTCTGTGTCGTCTGTTTCCTCTATGTCTTCTGTGTCATCTCTTGTCTGTATCTTTTGTGGTATCACTGTTTATTAACATGTCTCTGTCGTCTCTGTCGTCTGTGTCTCTGGTGACTTGAGTGTCATTTATAACGTCTCTGTCGTCTCAGTCGTCTGTGTCATGTGTCGTCTGTGTCTATTGTGACATCGTTGTATTTATAAAGTCTGTGTCATCTGTGTCATCTGTGATTATTTTGACATCAATGTCATTTGTAATGTCTGTGTCATCTGTGTCAATTGTGAAATCACTTTCACCTATAATGTCTGTGTCGTCTCTGTCGTCTTAGTCGTCTATGTCTATCGTGACATCATTTTCATTTATAATGTCTGTGTCGTCTGTTTCCTCTATGTCTACTGTGTCATCTGTCATCTGCATCTATTGTGGTATCACTCTTAATTAACATGTGTGTCATCTGTGTTGTCTCTGTCGTCTGTGTCTATGGTGACATCAGTGTCATTTATAATGTCTGTGTCATCTGTGTCGTCTGTGTCTATTTTGACATCATTTTCATTTATAATAACAGTGCTGTCTCTGTTGTCTTTGTCTCTTGCGACATCAATTTCATTTATAATGTCTGTGTTGTCTGTGTCGTCTGTGTCTATTTTGACATCATTGTCATTTATAATGTCTGTGTTGTCTGAGTTTATTTTGACACCTTTGTCATTTATAATGTCTGTGTCGTCTGTGTCGTCTTTGTTTATTGTGACATCATTGTCTTTTATGGTGTCTGTTTAATCTGTCTCGTCTGTGTCTTTTGTGACATAACTGTTATTTATAATGTCTCTGTCGTCTGTGTCATCTGTGTCGTCTGTGTCTGTTGTGACATCATTTTCATTTATAATATCTGTGTATTCTACGTCGTCTGTGTCTTCTGAGTCTATTTTGACTTCATTATTATTCATAATGTCTGTTTCGTCTGTGCCGTCTATTTCTATAGTGACTTCTTTGACTTTTATAATGTCTGTGTTGTCTGTATTGTCTGTGTCATCTATATCTTTTGTGTTATCATTGTCTTTAATAATATCTGTGTCGTCTGTGTCATCTGGGTTGTCTGTTCTATAGTGACATAATTTTCATTTATTATTTCTGTGTCGTCTGTGTCTATTGTGATATGATTGTCATTTTTAACATCTGTCGCCTGTGTCGTCTGTGTCAACTGCGATATTGTCATTTATAATAGTGTCGTCTGTGTCGTCTATTTCTATTGTGACATCATTGTCATTTATAATGTCTGTGTTGTCTGTGTCTATTGTAAAATCAGTGTCATTTATAATGTCAGTGTCGTCTGTGTCTATTGTGTCTATTGTGATGTCATTTTCGTTTATAATTTCTGTCGACAGTGTTGTCTGTGTCTCTTCTGTCATCATTGTTTTTTATAATGTCTGTGTCGTCTGTCATTTGTGTCTATTTTAACCTCATAGTCATTTATAATATCTGTGTCTTCTGTGTCATCTGTGTGTATTGTGACATCTTTGTCATTTATATTGTCTTTGTCGTCTGTGTCTATTGTGACATCATTGTCATTTATAATGTCTGTGTTGTCTGTGTCTATTGTGAAATCATTGTCAGTTATAATGTCTGTGTCGTCTGAGTCTCTTGTGACATCATTATCATTTATAAAGTCTGCGTCGTCTATGTCGTCTCTGTCATCTGTGTGTATTTTGACATCATTGTCCTTTATAATATTGGTGTCGTCTGTGTCGTCTGTGTCTATTGTGAAACCACTGTAATTTATATTTTGTGTGTCGTCTCTGTCATCTCTGTGTGTGTCGTCTCTGTCTATTGTGAATTCATTGTCATTTATAATGTCTGTCTTCAGTGTCGTCTGTGTCTAGTTTGACATCATTGTCATTAAAAATATCTGTTTCTTCTGTGTTGAAAGTGTTTATTGTGACCTCACTGTTATTTATAATGTCTGTGTTTTCTTTGCTATCTGTGTCATCTGTGTCTATTTTGACATAATTTTCATTTATTATATCTGTGTCGTATGTCGTCTGTGTCTGTTGTTTCATCATTGTCATTTATAAAGTCTGTGTCGTCTGTGTCATCTGTGACTATAGTGATACCATTGTTATTTACAGTATCTGTGTCTTCTGTGTGGTCTGTGTGGTCTGTGTCTATGGTGACAGCAGTGTCATTTATAATTTCTGTGTCGTCTGTGTCTACTGTGAATTCATTTGCATTTATAATGTCTGTGTCATCTATGTCTATTGTGATATCATTGTCATGAATAATGTCCATGTCGTCTGTTTCATTGTTAAAAAATTGTCATTTATAATATCTGTGTCGTCTGTGTCATCTGTGGCTATTGTGACTTAATTGTCAATTTTAGTGTCTCTGTAGTCAGTGACGTCTGTGCCTATTTTGGCACCGTTGTCCTTTATAATGTCTGTGTCGTCTGTGTCTATAGTGACGTAATTTTCATTTATAATGTCTGTGTTTTCTGTCGTCTGTGTCTATCTTGACATCATTCTCATTTATAATGTATGTGCTGTCTGTGTCGTCTGTATCTATTGTGACATCATTGTCATATATAACGTCTGTGTCATATGTGTCTATTCTGACACCATTGTGATTTATAAAGACTGTATCCTCTGTGTCTATTGTGACATAATTGTCATTTATAAATTTTTTTTGTCTGTGTCTATTGTTACATCATTACCATTTGTAATGTCTGTGTCATCTCTTTCGTCTGTGTCTATTGTGACATCATTGTCGTTTATAATGTATGTGTCGTCTGTGTCTATTGTGACATCATTTTCTTTAATAATGTCTTTTTTGCATATGTCATCTCTGTCCTCTGTGTTGTCTGTGTCATCTGTGTCTAGTGTGGCATCATTGTCATTTATAAAGTCTCTGTCATCTCTTTCATCTGTGTCTATTGTGACATCATTGTAATTTATAATGTCTTTGTCTTCTGTGTCATCTGTTTCATCTCTCGTCTGTTTCTATTGTGACATCATTTTCATTTATAATGTCTGTGTCGTCTGTGTCGTTAGTGCCTATTGTGAAATCTTTGTCAAAAATTATGTCTCTGTCGTCTGTGTATTCTGTCATCTTTGTCTATTGTGACATCATTGTCATTTATAATGTCTTTGTCTGTGTATTATGTCATCAGTGTCTATTTTGACATCATTGTCATTTATATCTGTCGTCTGTTTCTATTGTGACATCATTGTCTTTATCATGTCTTTGTCGTCTGTGTCCTATGTGTCGTCTATGTAGTCTGTGTTGCCTGTGTCAATTGTGACATCATTGACATTTATGATGTCTGTGTCATCTGTGTCGTCTGTGTCATCTGTGTTTTCTGTGTCTATTGTGACATCATTGTCATATATAATGTCTTTGTCGTCTGTGTCGTCTGCGTCAGCAGTGTATATTGTGACATCATTGTCATAAATAATGCCTGTGTTGTCTTTGTTGTCTGTGTTGTCTGTGTCGTTTGTGTCATCTGTGTATATTGTCACATCATTTTCATTTATAATGTCTTGTTGTATGTGTCGTCAACATCCTCTGTTTCTTCTGTTTCTTTTTTGACCTCATTGTCATTTATAACATCTGTGTCGTCTGTCTTGTCTGCCTTTCTTTGCCCGACTTTGCCATTCTCCGCCCGTCTTTGTCCTTCTCCAATGCTCTCCACAATTCTCCGCCCGTCTTTGCCCTTGTCAGCCTGTCTTTGCCCTTCTCTGCCCGTCTTTACCCTTCTCCACCTATCTTTGCCCTTCTCCGCCCGTCTTTGCCACTCTCAGCACTTCTTTGCCTTTCTCTGACCGACTTTGCCTTTCTCCACCCATCTTTGCCATTCTCCGGTACTCTCCGCAATTCTCCACCCGTCTTTGCCCTTCTCCACCTATCTTTGCCCTTGTCAGCCCATCTTAGATGTTGTCCGCCCGTCTTATCACTTGTGCACCCGTCTTTGCCTTTGTCCGCCCATCTTGGCAATTGTCCGCCTTTCTTTGCACTTCTGCGCCCGTCTTTGCCCTTCTCCTCCCGTCTTTGTCATTCTCCGCCCGTCTTTGCACTTCTCTGCCCGTCTTTGCGCTTTTTTGCCCGTCTTTGCTCCTCTCCGCCCATCTTGGCATTTCTTCGTCCATCTTTGCATATCTCCGCCCGTCTTTGCACTTGTCCCACTGTCTATGCCCTTCTCCGCCCGTCTTTGCCCTTCTCCGCTCCTCTTTGCCTTTGTCCGCTCCTCTTTGCGCTTCTCCGCCCGTCTTTGCGCTTCTCCGCCCGTCTTTGCGCTTCTCCGCCCGTCTTTGCGCTTCTCCGCCCGTCTTTGCTCGTCTTTGCTCGTCTTTGCATTCTCCGCACTTGTTTGCTCTTCTCTGCCCAACTGTGCCCTTCTCCCCCCGTCTGTGCCGTTCTCTGCCCGTCTTTGTCCTTCTCCAACATTCTTTGCACTTGTCCGTTTGTCTTTGCCCTTGTCCGCCCGTCTTTGCCCTTGTCCGCCCGTCTTTGCCCTTGTCCGCCCGTCTTTGCCCTTCTTCGGTACTGTCCGCAATTCTGCGACCGTCTTTGCTCTTCTCCGCCTGTCTTTGCCCTTGTGCAACCTTCTTTGCCTTTGTCCATCTGTCTTTTCCCTTCTCCTCCCGTCTTTGCCCTTCTCCACCCGGTTTTCCACTTCTCCGCCCTTCTTTCCCCTTCTCTGCCCGCCTTTGCCACTCTCCAGACGTCTTTGCAACTCTCCTCACCTCCTTGCCACTATCCACACTTCTTTGCCACTCTCTGCACTTCTTTGCCCTTTTCCGCCCGTCTTTCACTTGTGAGCCCTTCTTTGACCTTCTGCACCCATCTTTGCTCTTCTTGGCACGTCTTTGCACTTCTCTGCCGGTTCTTGCATTCTCCGCACTTGTTTGCCCTTCTCCGCTCGTCTTTGCCCTTCTCCCCCCATCTTTGTTCTTGTCCGCATGTTTTTGCCCTTGTCCGACCGTCTTTGCCCTTCTCCGCTTATCTTTGCACTTGTCAGCCCTTCTTAGCCATTGTCTGCCCGTCTTATCACTTGTGCAACCATCTTTGTCTTTGTCCAACCGTCTTGTCAATTGTCCGCTTTCTTTTCACTTCTGCGCCTGTCTTTGATCTTCTCTGCCCGTCTTTGCCATCCTCCGCCCATCTTTGCCCTTCTCCGCCCATCTTTGCCCTTCTCCGCCCATCTTTGCCCTTCTCCGCCTCTCTTTGCACTTCTCCGGTATTCTCAGGATTTCTCTGACTGTCCTTGCTCTTGTCTAAGCCTCTTTGCCCTTCTCTGTCCGTCTTTGCACTTCTGTGTCCGTCTTTGCCCTTCTCCTCCCGTCTTTGTTCTTGTCCACCCGTCTTTGCACTTCTCTGTCTGTCTTTGCCCTTCTACCACTGTCTTTGTTCTTGTCTGCCTCTTTTTGCCCTTGTCCGTCCGTCTTTGCCCTTCTCTGCCCATCTTTGCACTTGTGCGCCCGTCTTTGCCTTTGTTCGCCTTCCTTTGCAATTGTCCGCCTGTCTTTACTCCTCTCCGCCCGTCTTTGCCCTTCTCCGACTGTCTTTGTGCTTTTTTGCCCGTCTTTGCCCCTCTCCACCCCTTTTGGCTCTTCTTCGTCCGTCTTTGCCCTTCTCCGCCCGTCTTTGCTCTTCTCCGCCCCTCTTTGCCATTCACTGGTACTCTCCACAATTCTCCGACCGTCTTTGCCCTTCTCTGCCCGTCTTTGCCCTTCTCTGCCCGTCTTTGCCCTTCTCTGCCCGTCTTTGCCCTTCTCTGCCCGTCTTTGCCCTTCTCTGCCCGTCTTTGCCCTTCTCCGCCCGTCTTTGCCCTTCTCCGCCCGTCTTTGCCCTTCTCCGCCCGTCTTTGCCCTTCTCCGCCCGTCTTTGCCCTTCTCCGCCCGTCTTTGCCTTCCTTTGCCCATCTATTCCCTCGTCTGCCCCTATTTGCCTTCTCCGCCCATGTTTGCCCTTCTCCGTCTGTCTGTGCCAATCTTCGGTATTCTCCGTCCTTCTTCGCCCGTCTTTGCTCTTCTCCGTTGTTCTCAGCACTTCTCCTCCCGTCTTTGCACTTCTCCGCCCGTCTTTGCCATTCTCCTCCCGTCTTTGTCCTTCTCCCCCCGTCTTTGCACTTGTGAGCCCGTCTTTGCCCTTCTGTGCCTCTCTTTGCTCTTCTTGGCACGTCTTTGCACTTCTCTGCCCGTCCTTGCAGTCTCCGCACTTGTTTGCCCTTCTCCGCCTGTCTTTGCCCTTCTCCGCATGTCTTCGCTCTTCTCTGACTGACTTTGTGCTTCTCCACACCTCATTGCTCGTCTTTACACTTCTCTGCACATCTTTGCATTCTCCGCACTTGTTTGCACTTCTCCGCCCGTCTGTGCACTTCTCTGCCCGTCTTTGTCCCTCTCCGCCCGTCTTTGTCCCTCTCCGCCCGTCTATGCACTTGTCCCCCCGCCTTTGCCCTTGTCCGCCCGCCTTTGCCCTTGTCCGCCCGCCTTTGCCCTTGTCCGCCCGCCTTTGCCACTCTCCTCACTTCCTTGCCACTATCCTCCCTTCTTTGCCACTCTCTGCACTTCTTTGCCCTTTTCCGCCCGTCTTTCATTTGTGAGCCAGTCTTTGCCCTTCTGCACCCGTCTTTGCCCTTCTCCGCTCGTCTTTGCCCTTCTCCCCCCATCTTTGTTCTTGTCCGCATGTTTTTGCCCTTGTCCGACCGTCTTTGCCCTTCTCCGCCTATCTTTGCACTTGTCAGCCCTTCTTAGCCGTTGTCCGTCCGTCTTATCACTTGTGCAACCGTCTTTGCCTTTGTCCGACCGTCTTGGCAATTGTCCGCCCGTCTTTGCCCTTCTCCGCCCGTCTTTGCCCTTCTCCGCCCGTCCTTGCCCTTCTCCGCCAGTCTTTGCCCATCTTTGCACTTCTCCAATATTCTCCACCCTTCTCCGCCCATCTTTGACCTTCTCCGCCCATCTTTGACCTTCTCCGCCCGTCTTTGCCCTTCTCCGCCCGTCTTTGCCCTTCTCCGCCCGTCTTTGCCCTTCTCTGCCCGTCCTTGCCCTTCTCCGCCCGTCCTTGCCCTTCTTTGCACTTCTTCGATGTTCTCCACACTTCTCCGCCCGTCTTTGCCCTTCTACCATTTTCTTTGCTTATCTTTGCCCTTCTCTAATATTCCCTGCCCTTCTCCAGGCGTCTTTGCCCTTCTCCTATATTCTCCACAATTCTTTGCCCGACTTTGCCCTTCTCCGTCCATCTTTGCCCTTCTCACCTGTCTTTTTCCGTCTTTCCTCTTCTCTGATAGTCTCCACACTTCTTCACCCTTCTACCCTTTTCTTTGCCCATCTTTGCCCTTCTCCAATATTCTCTGCCCTTCTCCGCCTGTCTTTGCCCTTCTCCTCCCGTCTTCGCCCTTCTCCGCCCGTCTTCGCCCTTCTCTGCCCATCTTTGCCCATGTTTCCACTTCTCTGATATTCTCCACCCTTCTCCTCCTGTCTTTGCACTTCTCCCCCCTTCTTTACCCTTCTCCAACCGTCTTTGATTTTTTCCACCCGTCTTTACCCCTCTTTCCACTTCTCAAATATTCTCTGCCCTTCTCCGCCCGTTATTACCCTTCTCCGCACATCTTTGCCCTTCTTTGATCTTTTCCGCTCTTCTCCGCCAATCTTTGCCCTTCTCTGCACGTCTTTGCCCTTCTCCCCTTGTCTTTGCACATCTTTGCACTTCTCCGATATTCTCTGCACTTCTCCACCCGTCTTTGCCCTTCTCAGCCCATCTTTGCCCTTCTTAGCCCCACTTTGTTCTTCTCTGCCCCTCTTTGCCCTTCTCCCCCTGTTTTTGTCATTCTCCGCACGTCTTTGTCATTCTCCGCCCGTCTTTGCCATTCTCTGCACTTCTCCGATATTCTCCTCCCTTCTCCGCCAATCTTTGCCCATCTTTGCACTTCTCCAATATTCTCCACCCTTCTCTGCCCGTTTTTGCCCTTATCCCCTTATGTTTTCCCTTCTCCGCCCGTCCTTGCTCTTCTCCGCCCGTCCTTGCCCTTCTCCGATATTATCCACCCTTCTCTGCCCGTCTTTGCACTTCTCCGCCCGTCTTTGCACTTCTCCGCCCGTCTTTGCCCATCATTGCACTTCTCCAATATTCTACACACTTCTCCGCCCGTCTTTTCCAATCTCTGCCCTTCTTTGCCCTTCTCCGCCCCTCTTTGCCCTTCTCCGCCCCTCTTTGCCCTTCTCCGCCCCTCTTTGCCCTTCTCCGCCCCTCTTTGCCCTTCTCCGCCCCTCTTTGCCCTTCTCCGCCCCTCTTTGCCCTTCTCCGCCCCTCTTTGCCCTTCTCCGCCCCTCTTTGCCCTTCTCCGCCCCTCTTTGCCCTTCTCCGCCCCCTTTGCCCTTCTCCGCCCCTCTTTGCCCTTCTCCGCCCCTCTTTGCCCTTCTCCGCCCCTCTTTGCCCTTCTCCGCCCCTCTTTGCCCTTCTCCGCCCGTCTTTGCCCATCTTTGCACTTCTCCGATATTCTCTGCCCTTCTCCGCCCTTCTTTGCCCTTCTCCACCCCTCTTTGCTTCTTTTGAACTTTTCCAATAATCTCCGCCCTTCTCCGCCCGTCCTTGCCCTTCTCCGCCCGTCCTTGCCCTTCTCCGCCCGTCCTTGCCCTTCTCCGCCCGTCCTTGCCCTTCTCCGCCCGTCCTTGCCCTTCTTTGATATTCTCCGTCCTTCTCCTCCCATCTTTGCCCTTCTCAGCCCGCCTTTCCCCTTTTCCTCCCATCTTGGCACTGCTTTGCACTTCTCCGATATTATCCGCCCGTCTTTGCCCTTCTCCGCCCGTCTTTGCCCTTCTTTGCACTTGTCCGATGTTCTCCTCCCTTCTCCACCCGTCTTTGCCCTTCTTTGCCCTTTTCTTAACTTCTCTGCCCAACTTTGCCCTTCTCCACACTTCTTTGCCAGTCTTTGCCCTTCTCCGACCGTCTCCACCCTTCTCCGCCCGCCTCTGCTTTTCTTTGAACTTCTCCAATATTGTACACACTTCTCCGCCCATCTTTGCCCTTCTCCTAAACTCTTTGCCCATCTTTGCATTTCTCCATTATTTTCCACCCTTCTCTGCACGTCTTATCCCTTCTCTGTACGTCTTTTCCTATCTTTGCACTTCTCTGATATTCTCTGCCCTTCTCCGCCTATCTTTGCACTTCTTCGCCCCTCTTTGCCCTTCTCCGCTCCTCTTTGCCTCCTTTGAAATTCTCCGATAATCTCTGCCCTTCTCCGCCCCTTTGCCCTTCTCCGATATACTCCGTCCTTCTCCTACCATCTTTGCTCTTCTCAGCCCGTCTTTGTCCTTCTCCTCCCATCTTTACCCTTCTTTGAACTTCTCCAATATTCTCCGTCCCTCTCCGCCCGTCTTTGCCCTTCTCTGCTCGTCTTTGCCCTTCTTTGCACTTCTCCAATATTCTCCACCCTTCTCCACCTGTTTTTGACCTTCTCTGCCCATGGTTACCCTTCTCCACCCATTATTGCCCTTCTCCGCCCATCTTTGCACTTCTCATATATTCTCCACAATTCTTTGCCTGTCTTTGCCCTTCTTCGCCCGTCCTTGCCCTTCTCTGATATTCTCCTCCTTTCTCCACCAGTCTTTGCCCTTCTCCCACCTTCTTTGACTTTCTCTGAACTTCTCCAAAATTATCTGATCTATTTCGAACTTCTCTGAATTCTACAGCCTTCTCTGAACTTCCTTTGCCTTCTCCGACCTTCTCTGTCCTTCTACGAACTTCTCCGACCTTCTCTGAACTTCTCCGACTTCTTTGACATTCTCTGAACTTCTTTGACATTTTCCGACCTTCTTTTACCTTCTCTGACATTCTTTGACCTTCTCGGATCTTCTCTGATGTTCTTTGACCTTCTCCAAACTTCTCTGATCTTTTCCGATATTCTTTGACTTTCTCCAAATATCTCCTTCCTTCTCTGACCTTCTTAGAACTTCTTTGATTTTCTCCAAACTTCTTTGACCTTCTCTGAACCTCTTTGATATTTTCCGACCTTCTCCGACCTTCCTAGACCTTCTCCGACCTTCCTAGACCTTCTCCGACCTTCCTTGACCTTCTCCGACCTTCCTTGACCTTCTCCGACCTTCCTTGACCTTCTCCGACCTTCCTTGACCTTCTCCGAATTGCTCAATGAGGTCGCTGTAGACACAGATGACACAGACTTTCTAAACCTCAATGAGGTCGCTATAGACACAGATGACACAGACTTTCTAAACCTCAATGAGGTCACTAAATTTAATGACGACACAGACGTTCTAAATATCAATGAGGTCTTTATAGACAGTGACGACACAGACTTTCTAAACTTCAGTGAGGTCGCTATAGACAATGATGACACAGACGACATAGACTTTCTAAACCTCAATGAGGTCGCTGTAGACACAGACAACACAGAATTTCTAAACGACAGTGAGGTCGCTGTAGACACAGGCGACACAGACTTTCTAAACCTCAGTGAGGTCGCTGTGAACACAGATGACACAGACTTTCTAAACGACAATGAGGTCGCTGTAGACACAGGCGACAGACTTTCTAAACGACAATGAGGTCGCTGTAGACACGCTCTGACTTCCCCGACCATCTTTGACCTTCTCTGAACTTCTCTGATCTTCTCTGACCCTCTTTATACTTCTCCAACTCTCTTTGAACTTCTCCTGGCTTCTTTGACCTTCTCCAAACTTCTCATAATCCTTTGTCCTTCTGCGAACTTCTCCTGACTTCTCCGACCCTCTCTGACCTTCTCCGACCCTCTCTGACCCTCTCCGACCCTCTCCGACCTTCTTTGACCTTTTCCGACCTTCTTTGACCTTTTCCGACCTATTCCAACCTTCTCTGACCTTCTCTGAATTGCTCAATGAGGTCGCTGTAGACACAGACGACACAGACTTTCTAAACCTCAATGAGGTCGCTATAGACACAGACGACCCAGACTTTCTAAACCTCAATGAGGTCGCTATAGACACAGACGACCCAGACTTTCTAAACCTCAATGAGGTCGCTGTAGACACAGACGACCCAGACTTTCTAAACCTCAATGAGGTCGCTGTAGACACAGACGACACAGACTTTCTAAACCTCAATGAGATCGCTGTGAACACAGACGACACAGACTTTCTAAACATCAATGAGGTCACTATAGACACAGATGACACAGACTTTCTAAATGTCAGTGAGGTCACTATAGACACAGACGACCCAGACGACAGTGAGGTCGCTATAGACACAGGCAACACAGACTTTCTAAACGACAATGAGGTTGCTGTAGACACAGGCGACACAGACTTTCTAAACGACAATGAGGTCGCTGTAGACACGCTCTGACTTCCCCGACCATCTTTGACCTTCTCTGAACTTCTCTGATCTTCTCTGACCCTCTTTATACTTCTCCAACTTTCTTTGACTTTCTCCTGGCTTCTTTGACCTTCCCCAAACTTCTCCTAATCCTTTGTCCTTCTGCGACCTTCTGCGACCCTCTCTGACCTTCTCCGACCCTCTCTGACCTTCTCCGACCCTCTCTGACCTTCTCCGACCTTCTCCGATCCTCTCTGATCTTCTCTGGCCTTCTCCGATCCTCTCTGACCTTCTCCGACCTTCTTTTAACTTATCTGACCTTCTCCGACGTTCTCCCACCTTCTCCGACCTTGTCTGACCTTTCCGACCTTCATTGACATTTTCCGACCTTCTCCCATTTTCTCCAACCGTCTTTATCTTTCTCCAACCTTCTTTGACCTTCTCCGAGCTTCTCCGACCTTTTCCGAGCTTCTTTATCTTTCTCCGACACTCTTTGACCTTCTCCGACCACATTTGAACTTCTCCGAACTACTCTGACCTTCTCCGACCTTCTCTGAACTTCTCCAACTGTCTTTATCTTTCTCCAACCTTCTTAGGCCTTCTCCAAGCTTCTTTGACCTTCTGCGACCTTCTCCAAGCTTCTTTTACTTTCTCCGACCTTCTCCATGCTTTTTTGACCTTATCTGACCTTCTCCTAACTTCTCCGAAATTCTCCAACCTTCTTCAAATTTCTTTGACCTTCTCCGACCATCTTTTACCTTCTTCGACCTTCTCCAATCTTCTCCAACCTTCTTTATCTTTCTCCAACCTTCTTTGACCTTCTCTGAGCTTCTTTGACCTTCTCCGAAATTCTCTGAACTTCTTTGACCTTCTCTGAAATTCTACGAACTTCTTTGAAATTCTCCAACCACCTTTGAACTTTTCCGAACTTCTTTGAACTTCTCCAAACTTCTTTGACATTTTCTGACCTTCTCCGACCTAATCCGACCTTCTCTGACCTACTCTTAACTTCTCTGACCTTCTCCGATATTCTTCGAACTTCTTTGAATTTCTCCAACCTTCTCCCACCTTCTTTGCCCTTCTCCCACCTTCTTTGCCCTTCTCCCACCTTCTTTGCCCTTCTCCCACCTTCTTTGCCCTTCTCCCACCTTCTTTGCCCTTCTCCCACCTTCTTTGCCCTTCTCCCACCTTCTTTGCCCTTCTCCCACCTTCTTTGCCCTTCTCCCACCTTCTTTGCCCTTCATTTCCCTTGTTCGACCTTCTTTGTAGATCTTGTAGTTGTAGAGAGCAATGAGGTCTCCCCTCAGCCTCCACTTCTCCAGGTTAAACAACCCCAGGTTTCTGAGCCATTTCTTATAAGGCCATGTGTGTACATAAAAAAGAGCTGACTTGTTTGAGAGGAACTAGGAGCCCTACAGACAGAGGATTATAAAAAAGAGCAGGGACTAGCACAAAAATTCAGAAACAGCAAGAGAAGTAAAGGGGAGTGTCAAGATTCAGAGTGAATGGAAAAGCTGGAACAGCAACAGTAAGCAATACAAAGGAATAGAGAAAGAAAGAAAGAGAAAGAAAAGCAAGGCATTTGCAGGTGCAGAGAAAGAACAAGCTACAATGATCAAGCCAGTGAAATTGTGGGGGAACAGAATGAGGAACGCAGATTGGGATAAAGATGGAAAAGGAAAAAAATAGTATAGGCAGAGAACAGATACTGAAGACTTGGGGGGGGAAAAAAAAAGAGAGAAAAGAGCACAGAAAAATTAAAGAGTAGGGGTATAGGGATACCTGGGAACAGGAATTGTAGCAGCATGATAAATGAAAGGAACCAAAAAGTCCAGCTCTAAAATGTTCGTTACCTAGTCCCATCATTGTCACAACTAGCAATATTGCAGTGAGAGCACGCATACTGTTATTTCTTGTAAGGATACTTTCAGACATGTAGTAGTGTTGTTCTAGCTGAGAATGCAAGACAGAGTTAATAAAACACAGCTCCTCCTCAGGCACTATTTATACCTGTGAGGGCTTCACCACACCCCAGTCACAGGTGGTGGGCGGGAAGGCCCAGGGGGTATATAAGCCACAGGCCTTGCCTCTGGAGGTCATTTAGGTTGTGGTTTATCCTTGAGATTAGAGTTTTGCTGCTGTTTCCATTCATTGTAGATTTTAGGCAGATTAAGGTAGTTGGGTAAGTGGTGGTTTTTGGCTTTTTTAGTTTTTTTTTTCTTTTTGTTCTTCTAAAGAAGCAGAGGTGTCTGTTGGAGGTATGAGCTTTGGAAGAGTCCAGGCGAAGCAGCACATACAGGTGTAACTATGGGGCTTTTTTGTCAGTTATTTTTGATTGGGTGTTGGAGGGGGCAAGATGTTTTTGGTATCCTTCTTTGTATTTTTTTCTGGGTGCTTTGCCTCGAGTTTTTGGTTATGGGATGATTTGTTGTTGTTCCTCATTCTGTGTGGCATGATGTATTGGTCCTAGGGGCTCTGCAGTTTGTAATGGGCACCTCGTGGGTGATAATAATCTGGAATGAAGTTTGTTGGCCTAGGGTAGGAAGTAGAGTCTGTGGGTTGGTGGAAGATAGAAGGGGCCAGGGGAGCCCTGGGAAGGGCTCAGGAGCACAGCTCCCAGGGAATAGCAACACAGAAGGGTCAGGGGGGTTAAAATATAGGGCAGGTCCTGTAAAGAAGGAGCAGGGTTCCTTCTCTGATACTTCAGGGGTAGAAAAGGGCTTTAATGGTTTGGGGAAAGGGAGATGGGTTCATCAGTCTTTCTTGGGTCAGTTTGGTGGTCAGATGCTAGTGCCATTCAGGTGTCTGTTGTTCTAGTCTCTCTGTAGCCAATGAGGTAATGATGAGGTTGAGACACAAGTTGAAAATTATTAGTTACCCTAAGAAATGTCATCTCTAGGGCTTGGAGATCTCTGCTCCCTTATACCTTTTACTTATTGTGTTCCTCAACTAACTTCTTTGCGTGCATCCTGTCTCCATCCATCTGAATGTCCAGAGAAGAGTAATGTAGCTGGTGAGGGGGCTGGTGAACAAGCCTTATGAGGAGTGGCTGAGAGAGCTGGGGGTGTTTAGCCTGGAGAAGAAGAGGGTGAGGGGAGACCTCATTGCTCTCTGCAACTACCTGAAAGGAGGTTGTGGAGAGGAGGGAGCTGGTCACCTCTCCCAAGGGACAGGGGACAGGACAAGAGGGAATAGCCTTAAGCTCTGCCAAGGAAGCTTTAGGCTGTACATCAGGAAAAAATATTTCACTGAAAGGGTTATTGGGGATGGGCAAAGGCTGCCCGAGGAGGTGGTAGAGTCACCTTCCCTGGAGGTGTTTAAAGGATGGGTGGATGAGATGGTGAGGGGCATTGTTTAGTGATTGATAAGAATAGTTGGACTCAATGATCCAATGGGTCTTTTCCAACCTGGTGATCCTATGAATATCAGAGACCTTGCTACTTAAAGGTATGGACTCTCTGCCTATCTACAGTGCAGGATTCTGCCGCTTGTTTCCCTTTAATTTCTTAGGGAAGAGATTGGATATTGTTTTGGCTCGTAACAGTTAGCAGCTGAGCAACTCTTCTTCATCTGGTCTGTGGGCACACAAGCCTCCCTTATTTAGTAGAGTTTTAGATTTTTCCTGAACTTACCAGTGAGGTTTGCTCTATTATTGCTTACAGCAGTTGTTACCTTGTCCCTGTTAATCCATTGTGTTTTTTTACAGTCATTGAGTTTCCAATTTAGGTCTTAGAGTAGTCAATCCCACTGTTGCGAGTTTTTCATTGGCTGACTGCCTCTGTAATTCCAGTCTCCATTGCTGTGTGGTGAGTGTCCTGTGTTTTTAGGTCTTCTGTGTTAATAATCTTTACTGGGTTTTGATAAGAATATTTTTTTCAAGTTCTTCTTGTTCACTCCTACGACTAAAGTTTGGTTCCTTCCTAAAATGTGGATTTCCGTGGCTCATCTTTCTTTTGTCCTGGGTATCACCACTACTGGTCCTACAACTTAAGTGGTGAGGAGGAGAGGTAAGCAGATAGCAGAGAAATTTGGGGTGCTGGTGAGGTAGTCAGGCTTATTCTCATCATTGTGGGGCTCATGGTGAGGAGGAAGTTGAGTATGTCTAGAAGAGCAAAGTGTTCTTTGGCAACATAGTATTTACTTTTGGTTTGGCAGGCACTGTGTGGGCCACCTTGGGAATGGGAAGAGCATTTGAGATGAGTTGGGTAGTAGGGAGAAGGAGCATGGGGCAGACTTCTCACAGGTGTGAGAGTAATTCTCTGAATTTAATTACCCTGAGTGATAACAGCTGCAGCATCTGACATTAGAACTGCTGTGGAGCAAGTGAGTGGAAGGACATGGCAGTTAGGCAGAACAAGTTGTCATGTAAGGTGCTGACATTGATCAGTGCAATGCTGGCTGTTGGGGCTATTTTAGTTTTCTTGTAGATTGCAAAGTGGATCCTGGCAACTGTAGGATCATTCCAGGAAGCTGATGCTCTTGGAGTTTTTTTTCTGCTGAGGAAGCCTCCTGGTGGTCTGAAAGCTAAGTTGAGGGACGGGGGCAGGGGTGGGGTATGACAGAGGGGAGAAGGCTGGGGATAGCAGGGAGGAGTTTTAAAAGTAGCCTAGGGGAGAGGGCTGTGCGGGAAGTGTCCCCTTTGGGCAGGGAGAGCTGGAGGGTGTTACTTCTCAGCCCAAAGCTAGCATGTTCCAGGCAGGGCCGTTCCAGCTTGTCTGTGCTGTGTGCTTTATATTCTGTTTCTCTTTTACGTTTCTTAAGCCTTGATGTCCACTTTGCTTTAAAGGAATGCAGCATATGACTTGAGCAGCATCTCGAGGGTCTTGAATGCCTGTACTCATGGGTACAATACCAATTAGGCACTGTTCTTCTTGCATCATAACCTAAGTGTGGATTGGCTTCACATTTTCCAAGTTTCTAGTCAGCCATCTTTTCCCATGGCCTTGCAGCCTGTGTTGGCGGCCACAATAGTTAGTCATATGTTTTCAAGGATCCCTGTTGACCTGAGACTTCTTCCATGCATCTTGTGCCTTTAGTCATTTAAAAGGTGATCCTTTCACGTACATCCTCCTGGTTTTGGCCACATCCCGTTGTAATGAGGGATCCTTTACAGCATGCCGGACATGCCTCGAGCACCATATCTAGGGTCCTGAATGCTCGTACTCATCAATGCACTGTCGACTGGGCATTGCTTTTCTTGCATTGTGTTCCTAAAGCCTGGATTGGTCTCGTGTTTTGGCACTGTGTTTTTCTGTTAATTTTTCTTGCAGATGCTGAAGAGGAACGCAGTGACTGCAGGATTATTTCTGTTAGCTGATGTGATTTGAGCTGCTTTGTCCAAGGACAGCTTCATTCGTGGCCCTCTGAAAGCTAAATTGAGAGACTGGAGTTGGGAAGCGGGAGGTGGGATGGGGCTAGCAGGGAGGTGTTTGGAAGGTAGCCTAGGCCGTGCAGGGAGAGTCCTCATTGGGCAGGTGAAGGCAGAGGGGTCTACTTCTCAGCCCAAACCCTGTATGGGCAGGGCAGTTCCAGCCTGTATCTGTTGTTGTCTAGTTTGTGTAGTCACCGTGCCATGTCTGAAATTTTCTGCAGGTCTTGATGTCATCTTTTGTGCTCAGGGCATCGCAGGCATGCCTTGGGCGCCATGTCTAGGGTCCCAAGTGCTTGTACTGATCAAGGCAGTGTCAACGGAGCACTGCTTTTCTTTCTTCACATTTCTAAAGTGTGGATCGCTCTTGTGTTTTGGAAGCATCTGGTCAGTTGTCTTCTGCTGCAGCCTTACAGCCTGCCTCGCCATGCGGGATAGTTAGTCTTCTGTTTTGCTGGATCCCTGTTCTGGGACTTGTTCCGTCCATCCTCTGCATCTTTAGGTCTTTAAAAGGGTTTCTTGCCCGTTCATCTTGCCAGTTGTGGCACCATCTCTTTGGAACCATGCACGGTTCTTCGCTTTTCCAGGGCTACCGAAAGTTATTCCTTGGAGCCCTGTCCATTGCCTTGCCCATTGGCACCCGTGGTCCAGGAGTCCTCCTTGTTGCCGCGACTTTTCTTTTGTTCCAGGTTCCTGACGTCGGTCTTGTGTATTGGTGTTCTGTGTGTGTTTGTGTCTGGTTGGAGCTGCCCTGCCAGGTGCGTAGAGGAGGCGATAAGCATCAGCAGGGGTATAGTGGCCCGATTGTGTGCTTAATGTTTTGACGTGCCTAGACATTGCGGTCTAGGGGCATCCCTTATTTGCAGAACTAGCAGCCCTAGGTGCGGCGGGTGAGGAGGGTAGTTTCTGCTTGTCTCTGGAGCCACAGAGGGGGTGACCAAAACTGCATGGGAGCAGCCAGTGGAGCAGTAGCGAAGGGGTTTGAATGTCAAGGGAGCGGCAATTTATGTTTGGGTTTGGTTGTGGACTAGCTTTGCTTGGCTGTAATGTGCAGTAGAGTCTTGGAATTCTTAGGGCGTTGCTGAGCGTCAGGGTGACTTCTTTGCTGTTGTGTTTTTCAGACGTAGCGGGCTGACCTGTGTGCCGAGGGGCACGGATGGAGTTGTGTGCAGTTAGTGTGCCATAGTGAGGTGAGTTGGCTGTGGTGTTGGTAGGGAAATGTAACCGTGGCTGTATGATCAGTTACCGTGTGTTGGTTTTCTTCAATGAAGTTATAATCATCCTTGCTGTTTGTATATTCCAGGTGGAGCTCAAGCCTCAACACAACCACAGAAGATGAGGCAAGCTGGGCATCTGAGCAGTCAAGGTAATGCAGTGGAGATAGGTGTTGCTTGGGGCAGCCTGTGCTTTAGTGTAGTACAAAAGCATGCTTTTTCTGTGGCAGGTGCCAAATGCAGCCTCAGGGGGGTGAAGCTTCTTGGTGATGTGTGATCTGAGAGGTGAGGAGGTTGTTGTTCAAATAGGTGTGTTAGAGCCCTGTAGTACGCAGCAACTCCATTGAGCCTTGGCCTTTGGTTTTGTAGATGCTGTGTGGTCCGCTTTTAGAATGCAAAGAGCAGTTGAGGTGAACAGGGGAGTAGAGAGATGGAGCACGGGACTGATTTCTCAGATGCACAATAGTAAATTTTCTGTCTGTCTACCTGAAGTGCCCCAGGTGATGATGACTGCAACATCCAATGTTTGAGTTGGCATCAAATAGGTGAGCAGAATGCCTTGGCAGTTTTGCAGTGGGTGTAGTACAAGATGTTGGCAGTGAGCAGTGTGATGACTTGGCACTGTGTTTTCTGTATGTTTGGTTTTTTTTTTGCAGATTATTGTCCAGGACAATGTGAGAGTGCAGGATTTTTCCAGTTAGTTGATGCAGTTTGGGTTTTTTCTGCCAAGGATATCTTCAGGCCCTCGGTCCTCAGAAAGTTAAGGGGGCTGTGGTTTTGGTCCGGGAAGAGGGCAGAATGTTGAGAATGGCAGGGAAGGGATTTAGCCTAGGGTAGAGGGTTGTGCAGGAAGAGTGCACCTTGTTACACGTTTGGAGAGGGGTTTAATTTTCAGCCCCAAGCTAGCGTGTACCAGGCAGGGCAGTTCCAGCCTATATCTGTCTTGTTGTTTAGACTGTGTAGACTCTGCTGTGTCTTAAATCTTCTGCAGGTCTTGATGTCATCTTTGCATTTGGTCCACGTGTCATCTATAGACTCTTGGATGTCTGTTCTTAGTAAGGTGCTGATCAGGCGCTGCTTTTCTTGCATTGTGATCTTCATGTACAGATAGGTCTTGTATTTTGGAAATTTCTGGTCAGTTGCCTATTGTGTAGGCATCGCAGGACACATTAGCATCCTCAGCCCTTATTGTTCCATTTTCTTAAATCCCTGTTCTGGCACTTCCTCCATACATACTCTGTTTTGAGGTCTTTAAGAAGGGCTCACCCTTGCATCCTTCTAGTTGTGGCTGTGGCTCTTAAAGGGGCCATAGTCTTCCATTTTTCAAGGGCTGACATAATCTTTCTTGCAGCTCCCTACATCTTGTTGCCCAATGCCAGCCCTCTTTTGAGAGTCATTCTTACCAAGTTTCCTTTTTGTTTCTCCATCCTGTCATTGCTTTTCTGTGCAGAGTCAGTCTGGGCACGTTTGAATCTGGCTGGAGCTGCTCTGCCTGAGCTAAAGAATCGGTAGTTAGCAGAAGAATAGCAGTGAAATTCGATCTTTAGATATACCCGTCTAGTTAGGCTTTGAAGGGCGAGGTGATACGGTGCATTCCAGAGCAAGTAGCCATAGATACATGGGGTGAGGAGAATCATTTTTGGTCGGTTAAACAGCCACAGAGGGAATGACCAAAGCCATCTCAGATATAACGTTGGAGTGTCGGTAGAGCAGTTTAAATTCTTGGGGCAATAAATCTGGTGTGTATGGTTGTTAAGATTTGATTTTATCTTTTTTTTTTCTGCCTGGCTGTTGTGTGAAGAAGGGTTGGTATTCCTGAATCAAAACAGTGTGTGGAATTGTTTAGTTACTATCGAGTCTGGGGGTAAGTTATTGAATGTTGAGTTCTACAGGTGCAGAGGCATCGGGTCTGGCAGCAAGGGGTGACAATTAAACTGGGGGTAGATTCCCATAGCCAGGTGGGTTGGCTGCCGAGTCAACAGTTAGATATGACTTGTACCTACATTACCTACAAACGCCAGCTAGTAATTTTGTTTTGGTTTTATTTTTTGTCTTTCAAGATGCAATGAGCATCGTTGTCATATATGATGTCTGTGTCGTCTGTGTCTATTGTGACGTCATTGTCATTTATAATGTCTGTGTTGTCTATGTCGTCTGTGTCCATTGTGACATCAATGTCATTTATAATGTCTGTGACTTCCGTGTCTGTGTCGTCGGTGTCTATTGTGACAGCATTTCAATTTGTATTTTCTGTGTCGTCTGTGTCATCTGTGTCTATGGTGACAGCAGTGTCAATTATAATTTCTGTGTCGTCTGTGTCTACTGTGAATTCATTTGCATTTATAATGTCTGTGTCATCTATGTCTGTTGTGATATCATTGTCATGTATAATGTCTATGTCTTCTGTTTCATTGTTAAAAAATTGTCATTTATCATATCTGTGTCGTCTGTGTCATCTGTGGCTATTGTGACTTAATTGTCAATTTTAGTGTCTGTGTAGTCAGTGACGTCTGTGCCTATTTTGGCACCGTTGTCCTTTATAATGTCTGTGTCGTCTGTGTCTTTTGTGCCATCATTGTCATTTATTATATCTGTGTAGTCTGTGTCATCTCTGTCTATTATGACATCATGTAGTTTATAATGTCTGTGTCGTCTGTGTCTATAGTGACGTAATTTTCATTAATAATGTCTGTGTTTTCTGTCGTCTGTGTCTATCTTGACATCATTGTCATTTATAATGTATGTGCCGTCTGTGTCGTCTGTATCTATTGTGACATCATTGTCATATATAATGTCTGTGTCTATTCTGACACCATTGTGATTTATAAAGACTGTATCGTCTGTGTCTATTGTGACATAATTTTCATTTATAAATTTTTTTGTCTGTGTCTATTGTTACATCATTACCATTTGTAATGTCTGTGTTGTCTCTGTCATCTCTTTCGTCTGTGTCTATTTAGACATCATTGTCATTTATAATGTATGTGTCGTCTGTGTCTATTGTGACATCATTTTCTTTAATAATGTGTTTTTTCCATATGTCGTCTCTGTCCTTTGTGTTGTCTGTGTCATCTGTGTTTATTGTGGCATCATTGTCATTTATAAAGTCTCTGTCATCTCTTTCATCTGTGTCTATTGTGACATCATTGTAATTTATAATGTCTTTGTCGTCTGTGTCATCTGTTTCGTCTCTCGTCTGTGTCTATTGTGACATCGTTTTCATATGTAATGTCTGTCTTCTGTGTCGTTAGTTCCTGTTGTGAAATCTTTGTCATAAATTATGTCTCTGTCGTCTGTGTATTCTGTCATCTTTGTCTATTGTGACATCATTGTCATTTATAATGTCTTTGTCTGTGTATTGTCATCAGTGACTATTTTGACATCATTGTCATTTATAATATCTATCGTCTGTTTCTATTGTGACATCATTGTCTTTATCATGTCTTTGTCATCTGTGTCCTATGTGTCGTCTATGTAGTCTGTGTCGTCTGTGTCTATTGTGACATCATTGTCATTTATAATGTCTGTGTCTTCAGTTTCTTTTGTGACATCATTTTAATTTATAATATCTGTGTTGCCTGTGTCAATCGTGACGTCATTGACATTTATAATGTCTGTGTCATCTGTGTCGTCTGTGTCATCTGTGTTTTCTGTGTCTATTGTGACATCATTGTAATTTATAATGCCTTTGTCGTCTGTGTCTTCTGCGTCAGCAGTGTCTAATGTGACATTGTCATAAATAATGCCTGTGTCATCTTTGTTGTCTGTTTTGTCTGTGTCGTTTGTGTCGTCTGTGTATATTGTAACATCATTTTCATTTATAATATCTTGTTGTATGTGTCGTCAACGTTTCTTCTGTTTCTATTTTGACCTCATTGTCATTTATCTGTGTCGTCTGCCTTTCTTTACCCGACTTTGCCATTCTCCGCCCATCTTTGCCCTTCTCCAATGCTCTCCACAATTCTCTGCCTGTCTTTGCCCTTCTCCGCCTGTCTTTGCCCTTCTCCGCCTGTCTTTGCCCTTCTCCGCCCGTCTTTGCCACTCACAGCACTCCTTTGCCTTTCTCTGACCGACTTTGCCTTTCTCCACCCATCTTTGCCATTCTTCGGTACTCTCCGCAATTCTCCACCCGTCTTTGCCCTTCTCCGCCTATCTTTTCACTTGTCAGCCCTTCTTAGCTGTTGTCCGCCGGTCTTATAACTTGTGCACCCGTCTTGGCAATTGTCCAACTTTCTTTGCCCTTCTCCGCCCGTCCTTGCCCTTCTCCGCCCGTCCTTGCCCTTCTCCGCCCGTCCTTGACCTTGTCTGACCCTTTTAGCACTTCTCCGCCCATCTTTGCCCTTGTCCGCACATCTTTGCTGTTGTCCGCCCGCCTTTGTACTTGTCTGCCCATCTTTCCCTTTGTCTGCCCGTCTTTGCCCTTCTCCAGTACTCTCCGTAATTCTCCGTCCATTTTCGCGATTCTCTGCCCGTCTTTGCCCTTCCCCGCCCGTCTTTGCCCTTCCCCGCCCGTCTTTGCCCTTCCCCGCCCGTCTTTGCCCTTCCCCGCCCGTCTTTGCCCTTCCCCGCCCGTCTTTGCCCTTCCCCGCCCGTCTTTGCCCTTCCCCGCCCGTCTTTGCCCTTCCCCGCCCGTCTTTGCCCTTCCCCGCCCGTCTTTGCCCTTCCCCGCCCGTCTTTGCCCTTCCCCGCCCGTCTTTGCCCTTCCCCGGCCGTCTTTGCCCTTCCCCGCCCGTCTTTGCCCTTCCCCGCCCGTCTTTGCCCTTCCCCGCCCGTCTTTGCCCTTCTCCAGTATTCTCCTCATTTCTTCACCCGTCTTTGCACTTCTCCACCCCCCTTTGCCCTTCTCCAGTATTCTCCTCATTTTTCACCTGTCTTTGCCGTTCTCCACCCGTTTTTGCTGTTCTCCACCTGTCCTTGTCCTTCTCTGGTGTTCTCCACACTTCTCAGCCCGTCTTTGCCTTTCTCTGCCCGTCTTTGCACATCTTTGCACTTCTCTGATATTCTCCGCCCTTCTCCACCCGTCTTTGCCCTTCTCCGCACCCCTTTGCCCTTCTCCACGCCCCTTTGCCCTTCTCCTATATTCTCCACAGTTCTCCACCCGACTTTGCCTTTCTTTGTCCATCTTTGCCCTTCTCAATCATCTTTGCCCATCTTTGCCCTTCTCCAATATTCTCTGCCCGTCTCCGGCCGTCTCTGCCCTTCTTTCCACTTCTCAAATATTCTCTGCCCTTTTCTGCCCGTTATTGCCCTTCTCCGCCCATCTTTGCCCTTCTCCGATATTCTCCACACTTCTCCGCCCGTCTTTGCCCTTCTCCGCCCGTCTTTGCCCTTCTCCGCCCGTCTTTGCCCTTCTCCGCCCGTCTTTGCCCTTCTCCGCCCGTCTTTGCCCTTCTCCGCCCGTCTTTGCCCTTCTCCGCCCGTCTTTGCCCTTCTCCGCCCGTCTTTGCCCTTCTCCGCCCGTCTTTGCCCTTCTCCGCCTGTCTTTGCCCTTCTCCGCCCGTCTTTGCCCTTCTCCGCCCGTCTTTGCCCTTCTCCGCCCGTCTTTGCCCTTCTCCGCCCGTCTTTGCCCTTCTCCGCCCGTCTTTGCCCATCTTTGCACTTCTTCGATATTCTCCATACTTCTCCGCCCGTCTTTGCCCTTCTACCCTTTTCTTTGCTTATCTTTGCCCTTCTCCAATATTCTCTGCCCTTCTCCAGCTGTCTTTTCCCTTCTCCTATATTCTCCACAATTCTCCGCACGTCTTTGCCCTTCTCCGCCCGTCTTTGCCCTTCTCCGCCTGTCTTTGTCCTTCTCCGCCCGTCTTTGCCCTTCTCCAGTAGTCTCCTCATTTCTTCACCCGTCTTTGCCGTTCTCCACCCGTTTTTGCTGTTCTCCGCCTGTCCTTGCCCTTCTCCGGTGTTTTCCACACTTCTCAGCCCGTCTTGGCCTTTCTCTGCCCGTCTTGACGGTTGGACTCGGTGATCCGGTGGGTCTCTTCCAACCTGGTTATTCTGTGATTCTGTGATTCTTTGCACATCTTTGCACTTCTCTGATATTCTCCACCCTTCTCCACCCGTCTTTCCCCTTCTCCGCACCCCTTTGCCCTTCTCCGCACCCCTTTGCCCTTCTCCGCACCCCTTTGCCCTTCTCCAATATTCTCCTCCTTTCTCCACCAATCTTTGCCCTTCTCCTCCCGTTTTTGCCCTGCTACCACCTTCTTTGACTTTCTCTGAACTTCTCTGAAATTATCTGATCTATTTTGAACTTCTCTGAATTCTACAGCCTTCTCTGGACTTCCTTCGAACTTCTCCGACCTTCTCTGTCCTTCTTCGAACTTCTCCGACCTTCTCTGTCCTTCTTCGAACTTCTCCGACCTTCTCTGAACTTCTTTGACATTTTCCGACCTTCTTTTACCTTCTCTGAATTTCTTTGACCTTCTCGGATCTTCTCTGATATTCTTTGACCTTCTCCAAACTCCTCTCACCTTTTCCGATGTTCTTTGACCTTCTACAAATTTCTCCGACCTTCTCCCACCTTCTTTGATATTCTCTGAACTTCTTTGACTTCCTACCGCTTTCTTCGAATTTCTTTCATCTTCTCTGACCTTCTTTGACCTTGTCAGACCTTCTTTGACCTTCTCTGAACTTCTCCGAAATTCTCTGACCTTCTTGGACTTTCTCTGAACTTCTTTGACATTCTCCAAAATTCTTTGACATTCTCCAAACTTCTATGAACTCCTCTGACCTTCTCCGAATGTCTTTGAAATTCTCTGACCTTCCTTGATCTTCTCCGACCTTCTCCAAACTTCTTCAACAACTTTTGAAATTCTCTGAATTTCTTTGAGCATCTCTGTCCTTCTCCGACCTTCTCCAACATTCTTTGAACTTCTCTGACCTTCTCCGACATACTCCGTACTTATTTGCCCTTCTCCGCCCGTCTTTGCCCTTCTCCGCCCGTCTTTGCCCTTCTCCGCCCGTCTTTGCCCTTCTCCGCCCGTCTTTGCCCTTCTCCGCCCGTCTTTGCCCTTCTCCGCCCGTCTTTGCCGTTGTCCGCCGGCCTTTGTAATTGTCCGCCCATCTTTCCCTTTGTCTGCCCGTCTTTGCCCTTCTCCAGTACTCTCCATAATTCTCTGCCCGTCTTTGCCCTTCTCTGTTATTCTCAGCACTTCTCCCGTCTTTGCCCTTCTCCCCCCGTCTTTGCTCTTCTGCCTCCGTCTTTGCACTTGTGAACCCGTCTTTGCCCTTCTGCGCCCGTCTTTGCCCTTCTGCGCCCGTCTTTGCCCTTCTGCGCCCGTCTTTGCCCTTCTGCGCCCGTCTTTGCCCTTCTCCGCCCGTCTTTGCCCTTCTCCGCCCGTCTTTGCCCTTCTCCGCCCGTCTTTGCCCTTCTCCGCCCGTCTTTGCCCTTCTCCGCCCGTCTTTGCCCTTCTCCGCCCGTCTTTGCCCTTCTCCGCCCGTCTTTGCCCTTCTCCGCCCGTCTTTGCCCTTCTCCGCCCGTCTTTGCCCTTCTCCGCCCGTCTTTGCCCTTCTCCGCCCGTCTTTGCCCTTCTCCGGTACTGTCCGCAATTCTGCGACCGTCTTTGCTCTTCTCCGCCTGTCTTTGCCTTTGTCCACCCGTCTTTCCCCTTCTCCGCCCGTCTTTCCCCTTCTCCGCCCGTCTTTCCCCTTCTCCGCCCGTCTTTCCCCTTCTCCGCCCGTCTTTCCCCTTCTCCGCCCGTCTTTCCCCTTCTCCGCCCGTCTTTCCCCTTCTCCGCCCGTCTTTCCCCTTCTCCGCCCGTCTTTCCCCTTCTCCGCCCGTCTTTCCCCTTCTCCGCCCGTCTTTCCCCTTCTCCGCCCGTCTTTCCCCTTCTCCGCCCGTCTTTCCCCTTCTCCGCCCTTCTTTCCCCTTCTCCGCCCGCCTTTGCCACTCTCCAGACATCTTTGCAACCCTCCTCACTTCCTTGCCACTATCCGCACTTCTTTGCCACTCTCTGCACTTCTTTGCCCTTCTCCGCCCGTCTTTGCCCTTCTCCGCCCGTCTTTGCCCTTCTCCGCCCGTCTTTGCCCTTCTCCGCCCGTCTTTGCCCTTCTCCGCCCGTCTTTGCCCTTCTCCGCCCGTCTTTGCCCTTCTCCGCCCGTCTTTGCCCTTCTCCGCCCGTCTTTGCCCTTCTCCGCCCGTCTTTGCCCTTCTCCGCCCGTCTTTGCCCTTCTCCGCCCGTCTTTGCCCTTCTCCGCCCGTCTTTGCCCTTCTCCGCCCGTCTTTGCCCTTCTCCGCCCGTCTTTGCCCTTCTCCGCCCGTCTTTGCCCTTCTCCGCCCGTCTTTGCCCTTCTCCCCCCGTCTTTGCCCTTCTCCCCCCGTCTTTGCCCTTCTCCCCCCGTCTTTGCCCTTCTCCCCCCGTCTTTGCCCTTCTCCCCCCGTCTTTGCCCTTCTCCCCCCGTCTTTGCCCTTCTCCCCCCGTCTTTGCCCTTCTCCCCCCGTCTTTGCCCTTCTCCCCCCGTCTTTGTTCTTTTCCGCATGTTTTTGCCCTTGTCCGACCGTCTTTGCCCTTCTCTGCCTATCTTTGCCCTTCTCTGCCTATCTTTGCACTTGTCAGCCCTTCTTAGCCGTTGTCCGCCCGTCTTATCACTTGTGCAACCGTCTTTGTCTAACCGTCTTGTCAATTGTCCGCTTTCTTTGCCCTTCTCGGCCCGTCTTTGCCCTTCTCGGCCCGTCTTTGCCCTTCTCGGCCCGTCTTTGCCCTTCTCGGCCCGTCTTTGCCCTTCTCGGCCCGTCTTTGCCCTTCTCGGCCCGTCTTTGCCCTTCTCGGCCCGTCTTTGCCCTTCTCGGCCCGTCTTTGCCCTTCTCGGCCCGTCTTTGCCCTTCTCGGCCCGTCTTTGCCCTTCTCGGCCCGTCTTTGCCCTTCTCGGCCCGTCTTTGCCCTTCTCGGCCCGTCTTTGCCCTTCTCGGCCCGTCTTTGCCCTTCTCGGCCCGTCTTTGCCCTTCTCGGCCCGTCTTTGCCCTTCTCGGCCCGTCTTTGCCCTTCTTCCCCCGTCTTTGTTCTTGTCCACCCGTCTTTGCCCTTCTACTGCCGTCTTTGTTCTTGTCCACATCTTTTTGCCCTTCTCCAACCCTCTTTGCCCTTCTCCAACCCTCTTTGCCCTTCTCCGCCCGTCTTTGCCCTTCTCCGCCCGTCTTTGCCCTTCTCCGCCCGTCTTTGCCCTTCTCCGCCCGTCTTGCCCTTCTCCTCCCGTCTTTGCCCTTCTCCGCCCGTCTTTGCCCTTCTCCGCCCGTCTTTGCCCTTCTCCGCCCGTCTTTGCCCTTCTCCGCCCGTCTTTGCCCTTCTCCGCCCGTCTTTGCCCTTCTCCGCCCGTCTTTGCCCTTCTCCGCCCGTCTTTGCCCTTCTCCGCCCGTCTTTGCCCTTCTCCGCCCGTCTTTGCCCTTCTCCGCCCGTCTTTGCCCTTCTCCGCCCGTCTTTGCCCTTCTCCGCCCGTCTTTGCCCTTCTCCGCCCGTCTTTGCCCTTCTCCGCCCGTCTTTGCCCTTCTCCGCCCGTCTTTGCCCTTCTCCGCCCGTCTTTGCCCTTCTCCGCCCGTCTTTGCCCTTCTCCGCCCGTCTTTGCCCTTCTCCGCCCGTCTTTACTCCTCTCCGCCCATCTTTGCCCTTCTCTGACTGTCTTTGCGCTTTTTTGCCCGTCTTTGCCCCTCTCCACCCCTCTTGGCCCTTCTTCGTCCGTCTTTGCCCTTCTCCGCCTGTCTTTACTCTTCTACGCCGCTCTTTGCAATTCACTGGTACTCTCCACAATTCTCCCCCCGTCTTTGCCCTCTTCCGCCCGTCTTTGCCCTCTTCCGCCCGTCTTTGCCCTCTTCCGCCCGTCTTTGCCCTCTTCCGCCCGTCTTTGCCCTCTTCCGCCCGTCTTTGCCCTCCTAGCTCATGTCTTCGCCTTCCTTTGCCCATCTTTTCCCTCGTCTGCCCGTATTTGCCTTCTCCGCCCATGTTTGCCCTTCTCCGTCTGTTTGTGCCAATCTTCGGTTTTCTCCGTCCTTCTTCGCCCGTCTTTGCCCTTCTCCGTTGTTCTCAGCACTTCTCCTCCCGTCTTTGCCATTCTCCTCCCGTCTTTGCCATTCTCCTCCCGTCTTTGCCATTCTCCTCCCGTCTTTGTCCTTCTCCCCCCGTCTTTGCACTTGTGAGCCCGTCTTTGCCCTTCTGTGCCTGTCTTTGCTCTTCTTGGCACGTCTTTGCATTTCTCTGCCCGTCCTTGCAGTCTCCGCACTTGTTTCCCCTTCTACGCCTGTCTTTGCCCTTCTCCGCTTGTCTTCGCTCTTCTCTGACCGACTTTGTGCTTCTCCGCCGTCATTGCTCGTCTTTGCACTTCTCTGCCCGTCTTTGCATTCTCCGCACTTGTTTGCACTTCTCCGCCCGTCTGTGCCCTTCTCTACCCGTCTTTGTCCCTCTCCGAAATTCCTTGCCCTTGTCCGCCCGTCCTTGCCCTTGTCCGCCCGTCCTTGCCCTTGTCCGCCCGCCTTTCCCCTTGTCCGCCCGCCTTTCCCCTTGTCCGCCCGCCTTTCCCCTTGTCCGCCCGCCTTTCCCCTTCTCCGCCCGTCTTTCCCCTTCTCCGCCCGTCTTTCCCACTCTCCGGACGTCTTTGCCACTCTCCTCACTTCTTTGCCACTATCGCCCTTCTTTGCCACTCTCTGCACTTCTTTGCCCTTTTCTGCCTGTCTTTCATTTGTGAGCCCATCTTTGCCCTTCTGCACCCGTCTTTGCACTTCTCCGCTCGTCTTTGCCCTTCTCCCCCCGTCTTTGTTCTTGTCCGCATGTTTTTGCCCTTGTCCGACCGTCTTTGCCCTTCTCCGCTTATCTTTGCACTTGTCAGCCCTTCTTAGCCGTTGTCCGTCCGTCGTATCACTTGTGCAACCATCTTTGCCCTTCTCCGCCCGTCTTTGCCCTTCTCCGCCCGTCTTTGCCCTTCTCCGCCCGTCTTTGCCCTTCTCCGCCCGTCTTTGCCCTTCTCCGCCCGTCTTTGCCCTTCTCCGCCCGTCTTTGCCCTTCTCCGCCCGTCTTTGCCCTTCTCCGCCTGTCTTTGCCCTTCTCCGCCCGTCTTTGCCCTTCTCCGCCCGTCTTTGCCCATCTTTGTACTTCTCCGATATTCTACACCCTTCTCCACCCGTCTTTGCCCTTCTCCGCCCGTCTTTGCGCTTCTCCGATATTCTCCACATTTCTCCGCCCGCTTTTGCCTTTCTCTGCCTTTCTTTGCCCTTCTCCATCCTACTTTGCCCTTCTCCACCCGTCTTTTCCCATCTTTGCGCTTCTCCGATTTCCTCCACCCTTCTCCGCCCGTCTTTGCCCTTCTCCGCCCGTCTTTGCCCTTCTCCGCCCGTCTTTGCCCTTCTCCGCCCGTCTTTGCCCTTCTCCGCCCGTCTTTGCCCTTCTCCACCCGTCTTTGCACTTCTCCGCCCGTCTTTACTCCTCTCCGCCCATCTTTGCCCTTCTCCGACTGTCTTTGCACTTTTTTGCCCGTCTTTGCCCCTCTCCACCCCTCTTGGCCCTTCTTCGTCCGTCTTTGCCCTTCTCCGCCTGTCTTTACTCTTCTCCGCCGCTCTTTGCCATTCACTGGTACTATCCACAATTCTCCCCCCGTCTTTGCCTTTCTCCCCCCGTCTTTGCCTTTCTCCCCCCGTCTTTGCCCTCTTCCGCCCGTCTTTGCCCTCTTCCGCCCGTCTTTGCCCTCTTCCGCCCGTCTTTGCCCTCTTCCGCCCGTCTTTGCCCTCTTCCGCCCGTCTTTGCCCTCTTCCGCCCGTCTTTGCCCTCCTAGCTCATGTCTTCGCCTTCCTTTGCCCATCTTTTCCCTCGTCTGCCCGTATTTGCCTTCTCCGCCCATGTTTGCCCTTCTCCGTCTGTTTGTGCCAATCTTCGGTTTTCTCCGTCCTTCTTCACCCGTCTTTGCCCTTCTCCGTTGTTCTCAGCACTTCTCCTCCCGTCTTTGCCATTCTCCTCCCGTCTTTGCCATTCTCCTCCCGTCTTTGCCATTCTCCTCCCGTCTTTGCCATTCTCCTCCCGTCTTTGCCATTCTCCTCCCGTCTTTGTCCTTCTCCCCCCGTCTTTGTCCTTCTCCCCCCGTCTTTGTCCTTCTCCCCCCGTCTTTGCACTTGTGAGCCTGTCTTTGCCCTTCTGTGCCTGTCTTTGCTCTTCTTGGCACGTCTTTGCACTTCTCTGCCCGCCCTTGCAGTCTCCGCACTTGTTTGCCTTTCTACGCCTGTCTTTGCCCTTCTCCGCATGTCTTCGCTCTTCTCTGACCGACTTTGTGCTTCTCCGCCGTCATTGCTCGTCTTTGCACTTCTCTGCCCGTCTTTGCATTCTCCGCACTTGTTTGCACTTCTCCGCCCGTCTGTGCCCTTCTCTACCCGTCTTTGTCCCTCTCCGAAATTCTTTGCCCTTGTCCGCCCGTCCTTGCCCTTGTCCGCCCGTCCTTGCCCTTGTCCGCCCGTCCTTGCCCTTGTCCGCCCGTCCTTGCCCTTGTCCGCCCGTCCTTGCCCTTGTCCGCCCGTCCTTGCCCTTGTCCGCCCGTCCTTGCCCTTGTCCGCCCGCCTTTGCCCTTCTCCGCCCGCCTTTGCCCTTCTCCGCCCGCCTTTGCTCTTCTCCGCCCGCCTTTGCCCTTCTCCGCCCGCCTTTGCCCTTCTCCGCCCGCCTTTGCCCTTCTCCGCCCGCCTTTGCCCTTCTCCGCCCGCCTTTGCCCTTCTCCGCCCGCCTTTGCCCTTCTCCGCCCGCCTTTGCCCTTCTCCGCCCGCCTTTGCCCTTCTCCGCCCGCCTTTGCCCTTCTCCGCCCGCCTTTGCCCTTCTCCGCCCGCCTTTGCCCTTCTCCGCCCGCCTTTGCCCTTCTCCGCCCGCCTTTGCCCTTCTCCGCCCGCCTTTGCCCTTCTCCGCCCGCCTTTGCCCTTCTCCGCCCGTCTTTGCCCTTCTCCGCCCGTCTTTGCCCTTCTCCGACCTTCTTTGCCACTCTCCGGACGTCTTTGCCACTCTCCTCACTTCTTTGCCACTATCCGCCCTTATTTGCCACTCTCTGCACTTCTTTGCCTTTTTCTGCCCGTCTTTCATTTGTGAGCCCATCTTTGCCCTTCTGCACCCGTCTTTGCACTTCTCCGCTCGTCTTTGCCCTTCTCCCCCCATCTTTGTTCTTGTACGCATGTTTTTGCCCTTCTCCGCCCGTCTTTGCCCATCTTTGTACTTCTCCGATATTCTACACCCTTCTCCAACCGTCTTTGCCCTTCTCCGCCCGTCTTTCCGCTTCTCCGATATTCTCCACATTTCTCCGCCCGCTTTTGCCCTTCTCTGCCTTTCTTTGCCCTTCTCCATCCTACTTTGCCCTTCTCACCCGTCTTTTCCCATCTTTGCGCTTCTCCGATTTCCTCCACCCTTCTCCGCCCGTCTCTGCCCTACTCCGCCCGTCTCTGCCCTTCTCCGCCCGTCTCTGCCCTTCTCCGCCCGTCTTTGCCCTTCTCCGCCCGTCTTTGCCCTTCTCCGCCCGTCTTTGCCCTTCTCCGCCCGTCTTTGCCCTTCTCCGCCCGTCTTTGCCCTTCTCCGCCCGTCTTTGCCCTTCTTTCCACTTCTCAAATATTCTCTGCCCTTCTCCGCCCGTTATTACCCTTCTCCGCCCGTTATTACCGTTCTCCGCCTGTCTTTACCCTTCTCCGCCCGTCTTTGCCCTTCTCCCCTTGTCTTTGCACATCTTTGAACTTCTCCGATATTCTCTGCCCTTCTCCGCCCCTCTTTGCCCTTCTCCGCCCCTCTTTGCCCTTCTCCGCCCCTCTTTGCCCTTCTCCGCCCCTCTTTGCCCTTCTCCGCCCGTCTTTGCCATTCTTTGCACTTCTCTGATATTCTCCTCCCTTCTCCGCCCATCTTTGCCCTTCTCCGCCAATCTTTGCCCATCTTTGCACTTCTCCGATATTCTTCAGCCTTCTCTGCACTTTTTTGCCCTTATCCCCTTATGTTTTCCCTTCTCCGCCCGTCCTTGCCCTTCTCCGCCCGTCCTTGCCCTTCTCCGATATTATCCGCCCTTCTCCGCCCGTCTTTGCCCTTCTCCGCCCGTCTTTGCCCTTCTCCGCCCGTCTTTGCCCTTCTCCGCCCGTCTTTGCCCTTCTTTGCACTTCTCCAATATTCTCCACCCTTCTCCGCCCGTCTTTGCCCTTCTCTGCCCATCCTTGCCGATCTTTTCACTTCTTCGATGTTCTCCACACTACTCCGCCCGTCTTTGTTCTTCTACCCTTTTCTTTGCTTATCTTTGCTCTTCTGTAATATTCTCTGCCCTTCTCCAGGCGTCTTTGCCCTTCTCCAGGCGTCTTTGCCCTTCTCCTATATTCTCCACATTTTTTTGCCCGACTTTGCCCTTCTCCGTCCATCTTTGCCCTTCTCACTCGTCTTTTTCCATCTTTCCTCTTCTCCGATACTCTCTACACTTCTTCGCCCGTCTTTGCCCTTCTAACCTTTTCTTTGCCCATCTTTGAACTTCTCCAATATTCTCTGCCCTTCTCCGCCCGTCCTTGCCCTTCTCCGCCCGTCCTTGCCCTTCTCCGCCCGTCCTTGCCCTTCTCCGCCCGTCCTTGCCCTTCTCCGCCCGTCCTTGCCCTTCTCCGCCCGTCCTTGCCCTTCTCCGCCCGTCCTTGCCCTTCTCCGCCCGTCCTTGCCCTTCTCCGCCCGTCCTTGCCCTTCTCCGCCCGTCCTTGCGCTTCTCCGCCCGTCTTTGCGCTTCTCCGATATTCTCCACATTTCTCCGCCCGCTTTTGCCCTTCTCTGCCTTTCTTTGCCCTTCTCCATCCTACTTTGCCCTTCTCACCCGTCTTTTCCCATCTTTGCGCTTCTCCGATTTCCTCCACCCTTCTCCGCCCGTCTTTGCCCTTCTCCGCCCGTCTTTGCCCTTCTCCGCCCGTCTTTGCCCTTCTCCGCCCGTCTTTGCCCTTCTCCGCCCGTCTTTGCCCTTCTCCGCCCGTCTTTGCCCTTCTCCGCCCGTCTTTGCCCTTCTCCGCCCGTCTTTGCCCTTCTCCGCCCGTCTTTGCCCTTCTCCGCCCGTCTTTGCCCTTCTTTCCACTTCTCAAATATTCTCTGCCCTTCTCCGCCCGTTATTACCCTTCTCCGCCCGTTATTACCCTTCTCTGCCCGTCTTTACCCTTCTCCGCCCGTCTTTACCCTTCTCCGCCCGTCTTTGCCCTTCTCCCCTTGTCTTTGCACATCTTTGAACTTCTCCGATATTCTCTGCCCTTCTCCGCCCCTCTTTGCCCTTCTCCGCCCCTCTTTGCCCTTCTCCGCCCCTCTTTGCCCTTCTCCGCCCCTCTTTGCCCTTCTCCGCCCGTTATTACCCTTCTCCGCCCCTCTTTGCCCTTCTCCGCCCCTCTTTGCCCTTCTCCGCCCGTCTTTGCCATTCTTTGCACTTCTCTGATATTCTCCTCCCTTCTCCGCCCATCTTTGCCCTTCTCCGCCAATCTTTGCCCATCTTTGCACTTCTCCGATATTCTTCAGCCTTCTCTGCACTTTTTTGCCCTTATCCCCTTATGTTTTCCCTTCTCCGCCCGTCCTTGGCCTTCTCCGCCCGTCCTTGGCCTTCTCCGCCCGTCCTTGCCCTTCTCCGCCCGTCCTTGCCCTTCTCCGCCCGTCCTTGCCCTTCTCCGCCCGTCCTTGCCCTTCTCCGATATTATCCACCCTTCTCCGCCCGTCTTTGCCCTTCTCCGCCCGTCTTTGCCCTTCTCCGCCCGTCTTTGCCCTTCTCCGCCCGTCTTTGCCCTTCTCCGCCCGTCTTTGCCCTTCTCCGCCCGTCTTTGCCCTTCTTTGCACTTCTCCAATATTCTCCACCCTTCTCCGCCCGTCTTTGCCCTTCTCTGCCCATCCTTGCCCATCTTTTCACTTCTTCGATGTTCTCCACACTACTCCGCCCGTCTTTGTTCTTCTACCCTTTTCTTTGCTTATCTTTGCTCTTCTGTAATATTCTCTGCCCTTCTCCAGGCGTCTTTGCCCTTCTCCAGGCGTCTTTGCCCTTCTCCTATATTCTCCACATTTTTTTGCCCGACTTTGCCCTTCTCCGTCCATCTTTGCCCTTCTCACTCGTCTTTTTCCATCTTTCCTCTTCTCCGATACTCTCTACACTTCTTCGCCCGTCTTTGCCCTTCTAACCTTTTATTTGCCCATCTTTGAACTTCTCCAATATTCTCTGCCCTTCTCCGCCCGTCCTTGCCCTTCTCCGCCCGTCCTTGCCCTTCTCCGCCCGTCCTTGCCCTTCTCCGCCCGTCCTTGCCCTTCTCCGCCCGTCCTTGCCCTTCTCCGCCCGTCCTTGCCCTTCTCCGCCCGTCCTTGCCCTTCTCCGATATTATCCACCCTTCTCCGCCCGTCTTTGCCTTTCTCCGCCCGTCTTTGCCCTTCTCCGCCCGTCTTTGCCCTTCTTTGCACTTCTCCAATATTCTCCACCCTTCTCCGCCCGTCTTTGCCCTTCTCTGCCCATCCTTGCCCATCTTTTCACTACTTCGATGTTCTCCACACTTCTCCGCCCGTCTTTGTTCTTCTACCCTTTTCTTTGCTTATCTTTGCTCTTCTGTAATATTCTCTGCCCTTCTCCAGGCGTCTTTGCCCTTCTCGAGGCGTCTTTGCCCTTCTCCAGGCGTCTTTGCCCTTCTCCTATATTCTCCACATTTTTTTGCCCGACTTTGCCCTTCTCCGTCCATCTTTGCCCTTCTCCGTCCATCTTTGCCCTTCTCACCCGTCTTTCTCCATCTTTCCTCTTCTCCAATACTCTCCACACTTCTTCGCCCGTCTTTGCCCTTCTACCCTTTTCTTTGCCCATCTTTGCCCTTCTCCAATATTCTCTGCACTTCTCCGCCCGTCTTTGCACTTCTCCGCCCGTCTTTGCTCATCTTTGCACTTCTCAAATATTCATCACCCTTCTCCGCCCGTCTTTGTCAATCTCCGCCCGTCTTTGCCCTTCTCCGCCCCCCTTTGCCCTTCTCCAGTATTCTCCTCATTTCTTCACCCGTCCTTACCCTTCTCCGCCCGTTTTTGCTGTTCTCCGCCTGTCCTTGCCCTTCTCTGTTGTTCTCCACACTTCTCAGCCCGTCTTTGCCTTTCTCTGCCTGTCTTTGCACATCTTAGCACTTCTCTGATATTCTCCGTCCTTCTCCGCACCCCTTTGCCCTTCTCCCCCTGTTTTTGCCCTTCTCCCCCTGTTTTTGCCCTTCTCCCCCTGTTTTTGCCCTTCTCCCCCTGTTTTTGCCCTTCTCCCCCTGTTTTTGCCCTTCTCCGCCCGTCTTTGCCCTTCTCCGCCCGTCTTTGCCCTTCTCCGCCCGTCTTTGCCCTTCTCCGCCCGTCTTTGCCCTTCTCCGCCCGTCTTTGCCCTTCTCCGCCCGTCTTTGCCCTTCTCCGCCCGTCTTTGCCCTTCTCCGCCCGTCTTTGCCCTTCTCCGCCCGTCTTTGCCCTTCTCCGCCCGTCTTTGCCCTTCTCCGCCCGTCTTTGCCCTTCTCCGCCCGTCTTTGCCCTTCTCCGCCCGTCTTTGCCCTTCTCCGCCCGTCTTTGCCCTTCTCCGCCCGTCTTTGCCCTTCTCCGCCCGTCTTTGCCCTTCTCCGCCCGTCTTTGCCCTTCTCCGCCCGTCTTTGCCCTTCTCCGCCCGTCTTTGCCCTTCTCCGCCCGTCTTTGCCCTTCTCCGCCCGTCTTTGCTGTTCCTTGCACTTCTCTGATATTCTCCTCCCTTCTCCGCCCGTCTTTGCCCATCTTTCCACTTCCCTGATATTCTCCACCCTTCTCCGCCTTTCTTTGCACTTCTCCGCCCTTCTTTACCCTTCTCCACCAGTCTTTGTTTTTTTCACCCCTCTTTACCCCTCTTTCCAATTCTCAAATATTCTCTGCCCTTCTCCGCCCGTTATTACCCTTCTCCGCCCATCTTTGCCCTTCTCCGATATTCTCCACACTTCTCCGCCCGTCTTTGCCCTTCTCCGCCCGTCTTTGCCCTTCTCCGCCCGTCTTTGCCCTTCTCCGCCCGTCTTTGCCCTTCTCCGCCCGTCTTTGCCCTTCTCCGCCCGTCTTTGCCCTTCTCCGCCCGTCTTTGCCCTTCTCCGCCCGTCTTTGCCCTTCTCCGCCCGTCTTTGCCCTTCTCCGCCCGTCTTTGCCCTTCTCCGCCCGTCTTTGCCCTTCTCCGCCCGTCTTTGCCCTTCTCCGCCCGTCTTTGCCCTTCTCCGCCCCTCTTTGCCCTTCTCCGCCCCTCTTTGCCCTTCTCCGCCCCTCTTTGCCCTTCTCCGCCCCTCTTTGCCCTTCTCCGCCCCTCTTTGCCCTTCTCCGCCCCTCTTTGCCCTTCTCCGCCCCTCTTTGCCCTTCTCCGCCCCTCTTTCCCCTTCTCCGCCCGCCTTTCCCCTTCTCCGCCCGTCTTTGCCACTCTCCGGACATCTTTGCCACTCTCCTCACTTCCTTGCCACTATCAGCCCTTCTTTGCCACTCTCTGCACTTCTTTGCCCTTTTCCGCCCGTCTTTCAGTTGTGAGCCCATCTTTGCCCTTCTGCACCCATCTTTGCTCTTCTCTGCTCGTCTTTGCCCTTCTCCCCCCGTCTTTGTTCTTGTCCGCATGTTTTTGCCCTTGTCCGACCGTCTTGGCCCTTCTCCGCCTATCTTTGCACTTGTCAGCCCTTCTTAGCCGTTGTCCGTCCGTCTTATCACTTGTGCAACCATCTATGCCTTTGTCCGTCCGTCTTGGCAATTGTCCGCCTTTCTTTGCCCTTCTCGGCCCGGCTTTGCCCTTCTCGGCCCGGCTTTGCCCTTCTCGGCCCGGCTTTGCCCTTCTCGGCCCGGCTTTGCCCTTCTCGGCCCGGCTTTGCCCTTCTCGGCCCGGCTTTGCCCTTCTCGGCCCGGCTTTGCCCTTCTCGGCCCGGCTTTGCCCTTCTCGGCCCGGCTTTGCCCTTCTCCGTTATTCACCACACTTCTCTGCCCGTTTTAGCCCTTCTCCGCTCGTCTTTGCCCTTCTCTGCCCATCTTTACACTTTTCCGTACATCAATGCTCTTCTCCGCCCGACTTAGAGTTTCTCCGCCAGTCTTTGCGCTTCTGACCGTCTTTTTTCTCATCTTTGCTCTTCTCCGATATTCTCCACACTTCTCTGCCCGTCTTTGCCCTTCTACCCTTTTCTTTGCCCAACTTTGTCCTTCTCCAATATTCTCTGCGCTTCTCCACCCGTCTTCGCCCTTCTCCGCCCGTCTTCGCCCTTCTCCGCCCGTCTTCGCCCTTCTCCGCCCGTCTTCGCCCTTCTCCGCCCGTCTTCGCCCTTCTCCGCCCGTCTTCGCCCTTCTCCGCCCGTCTTTCCCATCTTTCCACTTCTCTGATATTCTCCACACTTCTCCGCCTGTCTTTGCAATTCTCCCCCCTTCTTTACACTTCTCCACCCGTCTTTGATTTTTTTCCACCCGTCTTTACTCCTCTTTCCACTTCTCAATTATTATCTGCCCTTCTCCGCCCGTTATTACTCTCCTCCGCCCATCTTTGCCTTTCTCTGCCCATCTTTGCACTTCTCCGCCCGTCTTTGACCTTCTTTGATATTTTCCGCCCTTCTCCGCCCATCTTTGCCCTTCTCCACACGTCTTTGCCCTTCTCCCATTGTCTTTGCACATCTTTGCCCTTCTCCGCCCCTCTTTGCCCTTCTCCGCCCCTCTTTGCCCTTCTCCGCCCCTCTTTGCCCTTCTCCGCCCCTCTTTGCCCTTCTCCGCCCCTCTTTGCCCTTCTCCGCCCCTCTTTGCCCTTCTTTGCACTTCTTCGATGTTCTCCACAGTTCTCCGCCCGTCTTTGTCCTTCTACCCTTTTCTTTGCTTATCTTTGCCCTTCTGTAATATTCTCTGCCCTTCTCCAGGCGTCTTTGCCCTTCTCCAGGCGTCTTTGCCCTTCTCCTATATTCTCCACAAGTCTTTGCCCGACTTCGCCCTTCTCCGTCCATCTTTGCCCTTCTCACCCGTCTTTTTCCATCTTTCCTCTTCTCCGATAATCTCCACACTTCTTTGCCCATCTTTGCCCTTCTCCAATATTCTCTGCCCTTCTCCGCCCGTCTTTGCCCTTCTCCGCCCGTCTTTGCCCTTCTCCGCCCGTCTTTGCCCTTCTCCGCCCGTCTTTGCCCTTCTCCGCCCGTCTTTGCCCTTCTCCGCCCGTCTTTGCCCTTCTCCGCCCGTCTTTGCCCTTCTCCGCCCGTCTTTGCCCATCTTTCCTCTTCTCTGATATTCTCCACCCTTCTCTGCCTGTCTTTGCAATTCTCCCCCCTTCTTTACCCTTCTCCACCCATCTTTGGTTTTTTCCACCCGTCTTTACACCTTTTTCCACTTCTCAAATATTCTCTGCCCTTCTCCACCTGTTATTACCCTTATCCGCCCATCTTTGCCCTTATCCGCCCATCTTGCCCTTCTCCGCCCATCTTTGCACTTCTCCACCCATCTTTGCCCTTCTCCACACGTCTTTGCCCTTCTCCCCTTGTCTTTGCACATCTTTGTACTTCTCCGATATTCTCTGCACTTCTCCTCCCGTCTTTGCCCTTCTCCTCCCGTCTTTGCCCTTCTCCTCCCGTCTTTGCCCTTCTCCTCCCGTCTTTGCCCTTCTCCTCCCGTCTTTGCCCTTCTCCTCCCGTCTTTGCCCTTCTCCTCCCGTCTTTGCCCTTCTCCTCCCGTCTTAGCCCTTCTCCTCCCGTCTCCACCTGTCTTTGCTATTCTTCGCAGTTCTTTGCTCTTCTCCAGCAGTCATTGTATTTCTCCCCGGCCTTTGCCCTTCTCCGCCCGTCTTTGCCCTTCTCCGCCCGTCTTTGCCCTTCTCCGCCCGTCTTTGCCCTTCTCCGCCCGTCTTTGCCCTTCTCCGCCCGTCTTTGCCCTTCTCCGCCCGTCTTTGCCCTTCTCCGCCCGTCTTTGCCCTTCTCCGCCCGCCTTTGCCCTTCTCCGCCCGCCTTTGCCCTTCTCCAATATTCTCCACCCTTCTCCACCCGTCTTTGCCAATCTCTGCCCGTCTTTGTCAATCTCCGCCCGTCTTTGCCCGTATTTGCCCTTCTCCGCCCCCCTTTGCCCTTCTCCAGTATTCTCCTCATTTCTTCACCCGTCTTTGCCCTTCTCCGCCCCCTTTGCCCTTCTCCAGTATTCTCCTCATTTCTTCACCCGTCTTTGCCCTTCTCCGCCCGTTTTTGCTGTTCTCCACCTGTCCTTGCCCTTCTCCGTTGTTCTCCACACTTCTCAGCCCGTCTTTGCCTTTCTCTGCCCGTCTTTGCACATCTTTGCACTTCTCTGATATTCTCCGCCCTTCTCCACCCGTCTTTGCCCTTCTCCGCACCCCTTTGCCCTTCTCCCCCTGTTTTTGCCCTTCTCCCCCTTCTTTGCCCATCTTTCCACTTCTTAAATATTCTCTGCACTTCTCCGCCCACCTTTGCCCTTCTCCGATATTCTCCACACTTCTCCGCCCGCTTTTGAACTTCTCTGCCCGTCTTTGCCCTTCCCCGCCCGTCTTTGCCCTTCCCCGCCCGTCTTTGCCCTTCCCCGCCCGTCTTTGCCCTTCCCCGCCCGTCTTTGCCCTTCCCCGCCCGTCTTTGCCCTTCCCCGCCCGTCTTTGCCCTTCCCCGCCCGTCTTTGCCCTTCCCCGCCCCCCTTTGCCCTTCTCCAGTATTCTCCTCATTTCTTCACCTGTCTTTGTCGTTCTCCACCCGTTTTTGCTGTTCTCCACCTGTCCTTGCCCTTCTCCGTTTTTCTCCACACTTCTCAGCCCGTGTTTGCCTTTCTCTGCCTGTCTTTGCACATCTTTGCACTTCTCTGATATTCTCCGCCCTTCTCCACACCCCTTTGCCCTTCTCCACACCCCTTTGCCCTTCTCCACACCCCTTTGCCCTTCTCCTATATTCTCCACAGTTCTCCACCCGACTTTGCCTTTCTTTGTCCATCTTTGCCCTTCTCAACCATCTTTGCCCATCTTTGCCCTTCTCCAATATTCTCCGCCCGTCTCCGCCCATCTCCGCCCATCTTTCCACTTCTCAAATATTCTCTGCCCTTTTCCGCCCGTTATTGCCCTTCTCCGCCCATCTTTGCCCTTCTCCGCCCATCTTTGCCCTTCTCCGCCCATCTTTGCCCTTCTCCGCCCATCTTTGCCCTTCTCCGATATTCTCCACACTTCTCTGCCCGCTTTTGAACTTCTTCGCCCGTCTTTGCCCTTATCTGCCCGTATTTGCCCTTCTCCGCCCGTCTTAGCCATCTTTGCACTTCTTCGATATTCTCCATACTTCTCCGCCCGTCTTTGCCCTTCTCCCCTTTTCTTTGCTTATCTTTGCCCTTCTCCAATATTCTCTGCCCTTCTCCAGCTGTCTTTTCCCTTCTCCTATATTCTGCACAATTCTCCGCCCGTCTTTGCCCTTCTCCGCCCGTCTTTGCCCTTCTCCGCCCGTCTTTGCCCTTCTCCGCCCGTCTTTGCCCTTCTCCGCCCGTCTTTGCCCTTCTCCGCCCGTCTTTGCCCTTCTCCGCCCGTCTTTGCCCTTCTCCGCCCGTCTTTGCCCTTCTCCGCCCGTCTTTGCCCTTCTCCAGTAGTCTCCTCATTTCTTCACCCGTCTTTGCCGTTCTTCACCCGTTTTTGCTGTTCTCCGCCTGTCCTTGCCCTTCTCCGGTGTTTTCCACACTTCTCAGCCCGTCTTGGCCTTTCTCTGCCCATCTTAACGGTTGGACTCGGTGATCCGGTGGGTCTCTTCCAACCTGGTTATTCTGTGATTCTGTGATTCTTTGCACATCTTTGCACTTCTCTGATATTCTCCACCCTTCTCCACCCGTCTTTGCCCTTCTCCGCACTCCTTTGCCCTTCTCCAATATTCTCCTCCTTTCTCCACCAATCTTAACCCTTCTCCTCCCGTTTTTGCCCTGCTCCCACCTTCTTTGACTTTCTCTGAACTTCTCTGAAATTATCTGATCTATTTTGAACTTCTCTGAATTCTACAGCCTTCTCTGGACTTTCTTTGGCTTCTCCGACCTTCTCTGTCCTTCTACGAACTTCTCCGACCTTCTCTGAACTTCTTTGACATTTTCCGACCTTCTTTTACCTTCTCTGACATTCTTTGACCTTCTCGGATCTTCTCTGATATTCTTTGACCTTCTCCAAACTTCTCTCACCTTTTCCGATGTTCTTTGACCTTCTACAAATTTCTCCGACCTTCTCCGACCTTCTTTGATATTCTCTGAACTTCTTTGACTTCCTACCGCTTTCTTCGAATTTCTTTCATCTTCTCTGACCTTCTTTGACCTTGTCAGACCTTCTTTGACCTTCTCTGAACTTCTCCGAAATTCTCTGACCTTCTTGGACTTTCTCTGAACTTCTTTGACATTCTCCAAAATTCTTTGACATTCTCCAAACTTCTATGAACTCCTCTGACCTTCTCCGAATGCCTTTGAAATTCTCTGACCTTCCTTGATCTTCTCCGACCTTCTCCAAACTTCTTCAACAACTTTTGAAATTCTCTGAATTTCTTTGAGCATCTCTGTCCTTCTCCGACCTTCTCCAACATTCTTTGAACTTCTCTGACCTTCTCCGACCTACTCCATACTTATTTGACCTTCTCTGACTTTCTTTTAACTTCTCTGCCCGTCTTTGCCCTTCTCCGCCCGTCTTTGCCCTTCTCCCCTTGTCTTTGCACATCTTTGCGCTTCTCCAATATTCTCTGCCCTTCTCCGCCCCTCTTTGCCCTTGTCCGCCCCTCTTTGCCCTTGTCCGCCCCTCTTTGCCCTTGTCCGCCCCTCTTTGCCCTTCTCCGCCCCTCTTTGCCCTTCTCCGCCCCTCTTTGCCCTTCTCCGCCCCTCTTTGCCCTTCTCCGCCCCTCTTTGCCCTTCTCCGCCCCTCTTTGCCCTTCTCCGCCCCTCTTTGCCCTTCTCCGCCCCTCTTTGCCCTTCTCCGCCCCTCTTTGCCCTTCTCCGCCCCTCTTTGCCCTTCTCCGCCCCTCTTTGCCCTTCTCCGCCCCTCTTTGCCCTTCTCCGCCCCCTTTGCCCATCTTTTCCCTTCTACCCTTTTCTTTGCCCATCTTTGCGCTTCTCTAATATTCTCTGCACTTCTCCGCCCGTCTTTGCCCGTCTCTGTCCTTTTTGCCCGTCTCCGCCCTTCTGCCCCCGTCTTTGCCCATCTTTCCACTTCTCAAATATTCTCTGCCCGTCTCTGCCCGTTATTGCCCTTCTCCGCCCATCTTTGCCCTTCTCCAATATTCTCCACACTTCTCCGCCCGCTTTTGAACTTCTCTGCCTGTCTTTGCCCTCCTCCATCCTACTTTGCCCTTCTCTGCCCATCTTTGCCCTTGTCCACCCGTCTTTGCCCTTGTCCGCCCGTCTTTGCCCTTCTCCAGTGTTCTCCTCATTTCTTCACCCGTCTTTGCCGTTCTCCACCCGTTTTTGCTGTTCTCCGCCTGTCCTTGCCCTTCTCCAGTGTTTTCCACACTTCTCAGCCGGTCTTTGCCTTTCTCTGCCCGTCTTTGCACATCTTTGCACTTCTCTGATATTCTCCACCCTTCTCCACCCGTCTTTGCCCTTCTCCGCACCTCTTTGCCCTTCTCTGCACCCCTGTGCCCTTCTCCAATATTCTCCTCCTTTCTCCACCAATCTTTGCCCTTCTCCTCCCGTTTTTGCCCTGCTCCCACCTTCTTTGACTTTCTCTGAACTTCTCTGAAATTATCTGATCTATTTTGAACTTCTCTGAATTCTACAGCCTTCTCTGAACTTCCTTTGCCTTCTCCGACTTTCTCTGTCCTTCTACGAACTTCTCCGACCTTCTTCGAACTTCTCCGACTTTTTTGACATTCTCTGAACTTCTTTGACATTTTCCGACCTTCTTTTACCTTCTCTGACATTCTTTGACCTTCTCGGATCTTCTCTGATATTCTTTGACCTTCTCCAAACTTCTCTCACCTTTTCCGATGTTCTTTGACCTTCTACAAATTTCTCCGACCTTCTCCGAACTTCTTTGATATTCTCTGAACTTCTTTGACTTCCTACCGCTTTCTTTGAATTTCTTTCATCTTCTCTGACCTTCTTTGACCTTGTCAGACCTTCTTTGACCTTCTCTGAACTTCTCCGAAATTCTCTGACCTTCTTGGACTTCCTCTGAACTTCTTTGACCTTCTCCAAAATTCTTTGACATTCTCCAAACTTCTATGAACTCCTCTGACCTTCTCCGAATGCCTTTGAAATTCTCTGACCTTCCTTGATCTTCTCCGACCTTCTCCAAACTTCTTCAACAACTTTTGAAATTCTCTGAATTTCTTTGAGCATCTCTGTCCTTCTCCGACCTTCTCCAACATTCTTTGAACTTCTCTGACCTTCTCCGACCTACTCCGTACTTATTTGACCTTCTCTGACTTTCTTTTAACTTCTCTGCCCGTCTTTGCCCTTCTCCGCCCGTCTTTGCCCTTCTCCCCTTGTCTTTGCACATCTTTGCGCTTCTCCAATATTCTCTGCCCTTCTCCGTCCGTCCTTGCCCTTCTCCGCCCCTCTTTGCCCTTCTCCGCCCCTCTTTGCCCTTCTCCGCCCCTCTTTGCCCTTCTCCGCCCCTCTTTGCCCTTCTCCGCCCCTCTTTGCCCTTCTCCGCCCCTCTTTGCCCTTCTCCGCCCCTCTTTGCCCTTCTCCGCCCCTCTTTGCCCTTCTCCGCCCCTCTTTGCCCTTCTCCGCCCCTCTTTGCCCTTCTCCGCCCCTCTTTGCCCATCTTTGCGCTTCTCTAATATTCTCTGCACTTCTCCGCCCGTCTTTGCCCGTCTCTGTCCTTTTTGCCCGTCTCCGCCCTTCTGCCCCCGTCTTTGCCCATCTTTCCACTTCTCAAATATTCTCTGCCCGTCTCTGCCCGTTATTGCCCTTCTCCGCCCATCTTTGCCCTTCTCCAATATTCTCCACACTTCTCCGCCCGCTTTTGAACTTCTCTGCCTGTCTTTGCCCTCCTCCATCCTACTTTGCCCTTCTCTGCCCATCTTTGCCCTTGTCCACCCGTCTTTGCCCTTGTCCACCCGTCTTTGCCCTTGTCCACCCGTCTTTGCCCTTCTCCAGTGTTCTCCTCATTTCTTCACCCGTCTTTGCCGTTCTCCACCCGTTTTTGCTGTTCTCCGCCTGTCCTTGCCCTTCTCCAGTGTTTTCCACACTTCTCAGCTGGTCTTTGCCTTTCTCTGCCCGTCTTTGCACATCTTTGCACTTCTCTGATATTCTCCACCCTTCTCCACCCGTCTTTGCCCTTCTCCGCACCTCTTTGCCCTTCTCTGCACCCCTGTGCCCTTCTCCAATATTCTCCTCCTTTCTCCACCAATCTTTGCCCTTCTCCTCCTGTTTTTGCCCTGCTCCCACCTTCTTTGACTTTCTCTGAACTTCTCTGAAATTATCTGATCTATTTTGAACTTCTCTGAATTCTACAGCCTTCTCTGAACTTCCTTTGCCTTCTCCGACTTTCTCTGTCCTTCTACGAACTTCTCCGACCTTCTTCGAACTTCTCCGACTTTTTTGACATTCTCTGAACTTCTTTGACATTTTCCGACCTTCTTTTACCTTCTCTGATATTCTTTGACCTTCTCCAAACTTCTCTCACCTTTTCCGATGTTCTTTGACCTTCTACAAATTTCTCCGACCTTCTCCGAACTTCTTTGATATTCTCTGAACTTCTTTGACTTCCTACCGCTTTCTTCGAATTTCTTTCATCTTCTCTGACCTTCTTTGACCTTGTCAGACCTTCTTTGACCTTCTCTGAACTTCTCCGAAATTCTCTGACCTTCTTGGACTTCCTCTGAACTTCTTTGACCTTCTCCAAAATTCTTTGACATTCTCCAACCTTCTATGATTTCCTCTGACCTTCTCCGAATGCCTTTGAAATTCTCTGACCTTCCTTGATCTTCTCCGACCTTCTCCAAACTTCTTCAACAACTTTTGAAATTCTCTGAATTTCTTTGAGCATCTCTGTCCTTCTCCGACCTTCTCCAACATTCTTTGAACTTCTCTGACCTTCTCCGACCTACTCTGTACTTATTTGACCTTCTCTGACCTTCTCTGACTTTCTTTTAACTTATCTGACCCTCTTTGCTCTTCTCCGCCCATCTTTGCCCTTCTCCGCCCATCTTTGCACTTCTGCGATATTCTCTGCCCTTCTCCGCCCCTCTTTGCCCTTCTCCGCCCGTCTTTGCCCTTCTCCGCCCGTCTTTGCCCTTCTCCGCCCGTCTTTGCCCTTCTCCGCCCGTCTTTGCCCTTCTCCGCCCGTCTTTGCCCTTCTCCGCCCTTCTCCGCCCTTCTCCGCCCTTCTCCGCCCTTCTCCGCCCTTCTCCGCCCTTCTCCGCCCTTCTCCGCCCTTCTCCGCCCTTCTCCGCCCTTCTCCGCCCTTCTCCGCCCTTCTCCGCCCTTCTCCGCCCTTCTCCGCCCGTCTCTGCTTTTCTTTGAACTTCTCCAATATTGTATACACTTCTCCGCCCGTCTTTGCCCTTCTCCTAAACTCTTTGCCCATCTTTGCATTTCTCCATTATTTTCCACCCTTCTCTGCACGTCTTATCCCTTCTCTGTACGTCTTTTCCCATCTTTGCACTTCTCTGATATTCTCTGCCCTTCTCCGCTTATCTTTGCCCTTCTTCGCCCCTCTTTGCCCTTCTCCGCTCCTCTTTGCCTCCTTTGAAATTCTCCGATAATCTCTGCCCTTCTCCGCCCCTTTGCCCTTCTCCGCCCATCTTTGCCTTTCTCCGATATTCTCCGTCCTTCTCCTACCATCGTTGCTCTTCTCAGCCCGTCTTTGTCCTTCTCCTCCCATCTTTGCACTTCTTTGAACTTCTCCAATATTCTCCGTCCCTCTCTGCCCGTCTTTGCCCTTCTCTGCTCGTCTTTGCCCTTCTTTGAACTTCTCCAATATTCTCCACACTCCTCCACCTGTTTTTGACCTTCTCTGCCCATGGTTACCCTTCTCAGCCCATTATTGCCCTTCTCCGCCCATCTTTGCACTTCTCGTATATTCTCCACACTTCTCCGCCCGTCTTTGCCCTTCTCCGCCCGTCTTTGCCCTTCTCCACCCGTCTTTGCCCTTCTCCGCCCGTCTTTGCCCTTTTCTGATAGTCTCCTCCTTTCTCCACCAGTCTTTGCCCTTCTCCCACCTTCTTTGACTTTCTCCGAACTTCTCCAAAATTATCTGATCTATTTCGAACTTCTCTGAATTCTACTACCTTCTCTGGACTTCCTTTGGCTTCTCTGACCTTCTCTGAACTTCTCCGACTTCTTTGACATTCTCTGAACTTCTCTGATGTTCTTTGACCTTCTCCAAACTTCTCTGACCTTTTCCGATATTCTTTGACTTTCTCCAAATATCACCTTCCTTCTCTGACCTTCTTAGAACTTCTTTGATTTTCTCCAAACTTCTTTGACCTTCTCTGAACCTCTTTGATCTTTTCCGACCTTCCCCCACCTTCCTTGACCTTCCCCCACCTTCCTTGACCTTCCCCCACCTTCCTTGACCTTCCCCCACCTTCCTTGACCTTCCCCCACCTTCCTTGACCTTCCCCCACCTTCCTTGACCTTCTCCCGCCTTCTCCCGCCTTCTCCCGCCTTCTCCCGCCTTCTCCCGCCTTCTCCCGCCTTCTCCCGCCTTCTCCCGCCTTCCCCCGCCTTCCCCCGCCTTCCCCCGCCTTCCCCCGCCTTCCCCCGCCTTCCCCCGCCTTCCCCCGCCTTCCCCCGCCTTCCCCCGCCTTCCCCCGCCTTCTCTGAATTGCTCAATGAGGTCGCCGTAGACACAGACAACACAGACTTTCTAAACCTCAATGAGGTCACTAAATTTAATGACGACACAGACGTTCTAAATATCAATGAGGTCCCTATAGACAGTGATGATACAGACTTTCTAAACATCAGTGAGGTCGCTATAGACAATGATGACACAGACGACATAGACTTTCTAAACCTCAATGAGGTCGCTGTGGACACAGACGACACAGACTTTCTAAACCTCAGTGAGGTCGCTGTGAACACAGACGACACAGACTTTCTAAACATCAATAAGGTCACTAAATGTAATGACGACACAGACTTTCTAAACCTCAAAGAGGTCGCTGTAGACAGAGACGACAAAGACTTTCTAAACGACAGTGAGGTCGCTGTAGACACAGGCGACACAGACTTTCTAAACCTCAATGAGGTCGCTGTAGACACAGGCGACACAGACTTTCTAAACGACAATGAGGTCGCTGTAGACACGCTCTGACTTCCCCGACCATCTTTGACCTTCTCTGAACTTCTCTGATCTTCTCTGACCCTCTTTATACTTCTCCAACTCTCTTTGACCTTCTCCTGGCTTCTTTGACCTTCTCCAAACTTCTCCTAATCCTTTGTCCTTCTGCGACCTTCTCCGACCCTCTCCGACCCTCTCCGACCCTCTCTGACCTTCTCTGACCTTTTCCGACCTTCTTTGACCTTTTCCGACCTATTCCAACCTTCTCTGACCTTCTCTGAATTGCTCAATGAGGTCGCTGTAGACACAGACGACACAGACTTTCTAAACCTCAATGAGGTCGCTATAGACACAGACGACACAGACTTTCTAAACCTCAATGAGGTCGCTATAGACACAGACGACACAGACTTTCTAAACCTCAATGAGGTCGCTGTAGACACAGATGACACAGACTTTCTAAACATCAATGAGGTCGCTGTAGACACAGACGACACAGACTTTCTAAACCTCAATGAGGTCGCTGTAGACACAGACGACACAGACTTTCTAAACCTCAATAAGGTCGCTGTAGACACAGACGAAGCAGACTTTCTAAACCTCAATGAGGTCGCTATAGACACAGACGACACAGACGACACAGACTTTCTAAACCTCAATGAGGTCGTTATAGACACAGACGACACAGACTTTCTAAACGTCAGTGAGGTCGCTATAGATACAGATGACTCAGACTTTCTAAATCACAGTGAGATCGCTATAGACACCAACGACACAGACTTTCTAAGCCTCAATGAGGTCACTAAATGTAATGACGACACAGACTTTCTAAACCTCAAAGAGGTCGCTGTAGACAGAGACGACAAAGACTTTCTAAACGACAGTGAGGTCGCTGTAGACACAGGCGACACAGACTTTCTAAACCTCAATGAGGTCGCTGTGAACACAGACGACACAGACTTTCTAAACATCAATGAGGTCACTATAGACACAGATGACACAGACTTTCTAAATGTCAGTGAGGTCACTATAGACACAGACGACCCAGGCGACAGTGAGGTCGCTATAGACACAGGCAACACAAACTTTCTAAACGACAATGAGGTTGCTGTAGACACAGGCGACACAGACTTTCTAAACGACAATGAGGTCGCTGTAGACACGCTCTGACTTCCCCGACCATCTTTGACCTTCTCTGAACTTCCCTGATCTTCTCTGACCCTCTTTATACTTCTCCAACTTTCTTTGACTTTCTCCTGGCTTCTTTGACCTTCCCCAAACTTCTCCTAATCCTTTGTCATTCTGCGACCTTCTCCGACCTTCTCCAAACTTCCTTGACCCTCTCTGACCTTCTTTGACCCTCTCTGACCTTCTTCAACCTTCTCCGACCTTCTTTGACCTTCTCCGATCCTCTCTGATCTTCTCTGACCTTCTCCGATCCTCTCTGACCTTCTCTGACCTTCTCCGACCTTCTTTTAACTTATCTGACCTTCTCCGACGTTCTCCCACCTTCTCCGACCTTGTCTGACCTTTCCGACCTTCATTGACATTTTCCAACCTTCTCCCATTTTCTCCAACCGTCTTTATCTTTCTCCAACCTTCTTTGACCTTCTCCGAGCTTCTCCGACCTTTTCCGAGCTTCTTTATCTTTCTCCGACCCTCTTTGACCTTCTCCGACCACATTTGAACTTCTCCGAACTACTCTGACCTTCTCCGACCTTCTCTGAACTTCTCCAACTGTCTTTATCTTTCTCCAACCTTCTTAGGCCTTCTCCAAGCTTCTTTGACCTTCTGCGACCTTCTCCAAGCTTCTTTTACTTTCTCCGACCTTCTCCATGCTTTTTTGACCTTATCTGACCTTCTCCTAACTTCTCCGAAATTCTCCAACCTTCTTCAAATTTCTTTGACCTTCTCCGACCATCTTTTACCTTCTTCGACCTTCTCCAATCTTCTCCAACCTTCTTTATCTTTCTCCAACCTTCTTTGACCTTCTCTGAGCTTCTTTGACCTTCTCCAAAATTCTCTGACCTTCTTTGACCTTCTCTGAAATTCTACGAACTTCTTTGAAATTCTCCAACCACCTTTGACCTTTTCCGACCTTCTTTGAACTTCTCCAACCTTCTTTGACATTTTCTGACCTTCTCCGACCTAATCCGACCTTCTCTGACCTACTCTTAACTTCTCTGACCTTCTCCGATATTCTTCGAACTTCTTTGAACTTCTCCAACCTTCTCCCACCTTCTTTGCCCTTCTCCCACCTTCTTTGCCCTTCTCCCACCTTCTTTGCCCTTCTCCCACCTTCTTTGCCCTTCTCCCACCTTCTTTGCCCTTCTCCCACCTTCTTTGCCCTTCTCCCACCTTCTTTGCCCTTCTCCCACCTTCTTTGCCCTTCTCCCACCTTCTTTGCCCTTCTCCCACCTTCTTTGCCCTTCTCCCACCTTCTTTGCCCTTCTCCCACCTTCTTTGCCCTTCTCCCACCTTCTTTGCCCTTCTCCCACCTTCTTTGCCCTTCTCCCACCTTCTTTGCCCTTCATTTCCCTTGTTCGACCTTCTTTGTAGATCTTGTAGTTGTAGAGAGCAATGAGGTCTCCCCTCAGCCTCCACTTCTCCAGGTTAAACAACCCCAGGTTTCTGAGCCATTTCTTATAAGGCCATGTGTGTACATAAAAAAGAGCTGACTTGTTTGAGAGGAACTAGGAGCCCTACAGACAGAGGATTATAAAAAAGAGCAGGGACTAGCACAAAAATTCAGAAACAGCAAGAGAAGTAAAGGGGAGTGTCAAGAGTCAGAGTGAATGGAAAAGCTGGAACAGCAACAGTAAGCAATACAAAGGAATAGAGAAAGAAAGAAAGAAAAGCAAGGCATTTGCAGGTGCAGAGAAAGAACAAGCTACAAGGATCAAGCCAGTGAAATTGTGGGGGAACAGAATGAGGAACGCAGATTGGGATAAAGATGGAAAAGGAAAAAAATAGTATAGGCAGAGAACAGATACTGAAGACTAGGGGGGGGGAAAAAAAGAGAGAAAAGAGCACAGAAAAATTAAAGAGTAGGGGTATAGGGATACCTGGGAACAGGAATTGTAGCAGCACGATAAATGAAAGGAACCAAAAAGTCCAGCTCTAAAATGTTCGTTACCTAGTCCCATCACTGTCACAACTAGCAATGTTGCAGTGACAGCACGCATACTGTTATTTCTTGTAAGGATACTTTCAGACATGTAGTAGTGTTGTTCTAGCTGAGAATGCAAGGCAGAGTTAATAAAACACAGCTGCTCCTCAGGCACTATTTATACTTGTGAGGGCTTCACCACACCCCAGTCGCAGGTGGTGGGCGGGAAGGCCCAGGGGGTATATAAGCCACAGGCCTTGCCTCTGGAGGTCATTTAGGTTGTGGTTTATCCTTGAGATTAGAGTTTTGCTGCTGTTTCCATTCATTGTAGCTTTTAGGCAGATTAAGGTAGTTGGGTAAGTGGTGGTTTTTGGCTTTTTTAGTTTTTTTTTTCTTTTTGTTCTTCTAAAGAAGCAGAGGCGTCTGTTGGAGGTATGAGCTTTGGAAGAGTCCAGGCGAAGCAGCACATACAGGTGTAACTATGGGGCTTTTTTGTCAGTAATTTTTGATTGGGTGTTGGAGGGGGCAAGATGTTTTTGGTATCCTTCTTTGTATTTTTTTCTGGGTGCTTTGCCTCGAGTTTTTGGTTATGGGATGATTTGTTGTTGTTCCTCATTCTGTGTGGCATGATGTATTGGTCCTAGGGGCTCTGCAGTTTGTAATGGGCACCTCGTGGGTGATAATAATCTGGAATGAAGTTTGTTGGCCTAGGGTAGGAAGTAGAGTCTGTGGGTTGGTGAAAGATAGAAGGGGCCAGGGGAGCCCTAGGAAGGGCTCAGGAGCACAGCTCCCAGGGAATAGCAACACAGAAGGGTCAGGGGGGTTAAAATATAGGGCAGGTCCTGTTAAGAAGGAGCCGGGTTCCTTCTCTGATACTTCAGGGGTAGAAAAGGGCTTTAATGGTTTGGGGAAAGGGAGATGGGTTCATCAGTCTTTCTTGGGTCAGTTTGGTGGTCAGATGCAAGTGCCGTTCAGGTGTCTGTTGTTCTAGTCTCTCTGTAGCCAATGAGGTAATGATGAGGTTGAGACACAAGTTTAAAAGTATTAGTTATCCTAAGAAATGTAATCTCTAGGGCTTGGAGATCTCTGCTCCCTTATACCTTTTACTTATTGTGTTCCTCAACTAACTTCTTTGCGTGCATCCTGTCTCCATCCATCTGAATGTCCAGAGAAGAGTAATGTAGCTGGTGAGGGGGCTGGTGAACAAGCCTTATGAGGCGTGGCTGAGAGAGCTGAGGGTGTTTAGCCTGGAGAAGAGGAGGCTGAGGGGAGACCTCATTGCTCTCTGCAGCTACCTGAAAGGAGGTTGTGGAGAGGAGGGAGCTGGTCACCTCTCCCAAGGGACAGGGGACAGGACAAGAGGGAATAGCCTCAAGCTCTGCCAGGGAAGCTTCAGGCAGTACATCAGGAAAAAATATTTCACTGAAAGGGTTATTGGGGATGGGCAAAGGCTGCCCAAGGAGGTGGTTGAGTCACCTTCCCTGGAGGTGTTTAAAGGATGGGTGGATGAGATGGTGAGGGGCATTGTTTAGTGATTGATAGGAATGGGTGGACTCAATGATCCAATGGGTCTTTTCCAACCTGGTGATCCTATGAATATCAGAGACCTTGCTACTTAAAGGTGTGGACTCTCTGCCTATCTACAGTGCAGGGTTCTGCCGCTTGTTTCCCTTTAATTTCTCAGGGAAGAGATTGGATATTGTTTTGGCTCGTAACAGTTAGCAGCTGAGCAACTCTTCTTCATCTGGTCTGTGGGCACACAAGCCTCCCTTATTTAGTAGAGTTTTAGATTTTTCCTGAACTTACCAGTGAGGTTTGCTCTATTATTGCTTACAGCGGTTGTTACCTTGTCCCTGTTAATCCATTGTGGTTTTTTACGGTCATTGAGTTTCCAATTTAGGTCTTAGAGTAGTCAATCCCACTGTTGCGAGTTTTTCATTGGCTGACTGCCTCTGTAATTCCAGTCTCCATTGCTGTGTGGTGAGTGTCCTGTGTTTTTAGGTCTTCTGTGTTAATAATCTTTACTGGGTTTTGATAAGAATATTTTTTTCAAGTTCTTCTTGTTCACTCCTACGACTAAAGTTTGGTTCCTTCCTAAAATGTGGATTTCCGTGGCTCATCTTTCTTTTGTCCTGGGTATCACCACTACTGGTCCTACAACTTAAGTGGTGAGGAGGAGAGGTAAGCAGATAGCAGAGAAATTTGGGGTGCTGGTGAGGTAGTCAGGCTTATTCTCATCATTGTGGGGCTGATGGTGAGGAGGAAGTTGAGTATGTCTAGAAGAGCAAAGTGTTCTTTGGCAACATAGTATTTACTTTTGGTTTGGCAGGCACTGTGTGGGCCACCTTGGGAATGGGAAGAGCATTTGAGATGAGCTGGGTAGTAGGGAGAAGGAGCATGGGGCAGACTTCTCACAGGTGTGAGAGTAATTCTCTGAATTTAATTACCCTGGGTGATAACAGCTGCAGCATCTGACAGAAGAACTGCTGTGGAGCAAGTGAGTGGAAGGACATGGCAGTTAGGCAGAGCAAGTTGTCATGTAAGGTGCTGACATTGATCAGTGCAATGCTGGCTGTTGGGGCTATTTTAGTTTTCTTGTAGATTGCAAAGTGGATCCTGGCAACTGTAGGATCATTCCAGGAAGCTGATGCTCTTGGAGTTTTTTTTCTGCTGAGGAAGCCTCCTGGTGGTCTGAAAGCTAAGTTGAGGGACGGGGGCAGGGGTGGGGTATGACAGAGGGGAGAAGGCTGGGGATGGCAGGGAGGAGTTTTAAAAGTAGCCTAGGGGAGAGGGCTGTGCGGGAAGTGTCCCCTTTGGGCAGGGAGAGCTGGAGGGTGTTACTTCTCAGCCCAAAGCTAGCATGTTCCAGGCAGGGCCGTTCCAGCTTGTCTGTGCTGTGTGCTTTATATTCTGTTTCTCTTTTACGTTTCTTAAGCCTTGATGTCCCCTTTGCTTTAAAGGAATGCAGCATATGACTTGAGCAGCATCTCGAGGGTCTTGAATGCCTGTACTCATGGGTACAATACCAATTAGGCACTGTTCTTCTTGCATCATAACCTAAGCGTGGATTGGCTTCATGTTTTCAAAGTTTCTAGTCAGCCATCTTTTCCCATGGCCTTGCAGCCTGTGTTGGCGGCCACAATAGTTAGTTATATGTTTTCAAGGATCCCTGTTGACCTGAGACTTCTTCCATGCATCTTGTGCCTTTAGTCATTTAAAAGGTGATCCTTTCACATACATCCTCCCAGTCTTGGCCACATCCCGTTGTAATGAGGGATCCTTTACGGCATGCCGGACATGCCTCGAGCACCATATCTAGGGTCCTGAATGCTCGTACTCATCAATGCACTGTCGACTGGGCACTGCTTTTCTTGCATTGTGTTCCTAAAGCCTGGATTGGTCTCGTGTTTTGGCACTGTGTTTTTCTGTTAATTTTTCTTGCAGATGCTGAAGAGGAACGCAGTGACTGCAGGATTATTTCTGTTAGCTGATGTGATTTGAGCTGCTTTGTCCAAGGACAGCTTCATTCGTGGCCCTCTGAAAGCTAAGTTGAGAGACGGGAGTTGGGAAGCGGGAGGTGGGATGGGGCTAGCAGGGAGGTGTTTGGAAGGTAGCCTAGGCTGTGCAGGGAGTCCTCATTGGGCAGGTGAAGGCAGAGGGGTCTACTTCTCAGCCCAAACCCTGTATGGGCAGGGCAGTTCCAGCCTGTATCTGTTGTTGTCTAGTTTGTGTAGTCACCGTGCCATGTCTGAAATTTTCTGCAGGTCTTGATGTCATCTTTTGTGCTCAGGGCATCGCAGGCGTGCCTTGGGCGCCATGTCTAGGGTCCCAAATGTTTGTATTGATCAAGTCAGTGTCAACGGAGCACTGCTTTTCTTTCTTCACATTTCTAAAGTGTGGATCGCTCTTGTGTTTTGGAAGCATCTGGTCAGTCGTCTTCTGCTGCAGCCTTACAGCCTGCCTCGCCATCCGGGATAGTTAGTCTTCTGTTTTGCTGGATCCCTGTTCTGGGACTTGTTCCATCCATCCTCTGCATCTTTAGGTCTTTAAAAGGGGTTTCTTGCCCGTTCATCTTGCCAGTTGTGGCACCATCTCTTTGGAACCATGCACGGTTCTTCGCTTTTCCAGGGCTACCGAAAGTTGTTCCTTGGAGCCCTGTCCATTGCCTTGCCCATTGGCACGCGTGGTCCAGGAGTCCTCCTTGTTGCCACGACTTTTCTTTTGTTCCAGGTTCCTGACGTCGGTCTTGTGTATTGGTGTTCTGTGTGTGTTTGTGTCTGGTTGGAGCTGCTCTGCCAGGTGCGTAGAGGAGGCGATAAGCATCAGCAGGGGTATAGTGGCCCGATTGTGTGCTTAACGTTTTGACGTGCCTAGACATTGCGGTCTAGGGGCATCCCTTATTTGCAGAACTAGCAGCCCTAGGTGTGGCGGGTGAGGAGGGTAGTTTCTGCTTGTCTCTGGAGCCACAGAGGTGGTGACCAAAACTGCATGGGAGCAGCCAGTGGAGCGGTAACGAAGGGGTTTGTATGTCAAGGGAGCAGCTATTAATGTTTGGGTTTGGTTGTGGACTAGCTTTGCTTGGCTGTAATGTGCAGTAGAGTCTTGGAATTCTTAGGGCGTTGCTGAGCGTCAGGGTGACTTCTTTGCTGTTGTGTTTTTCAGACGTAGCGGGCTGACCTGTGTGCCGAGGGGCACGGATGGAGTTGTGTGCAGTTAGTGTGCCATAGTGAGGTGAGTTGGCTGTGGTGTTGGTAGGGAAATGTAACCGTGGCTGTATGATCAGTTACCGTGTGTTGGTTTTCTTCAATGAAGTTATAATCATCCTTGCTGTTTGTATATTCCAGGTGGAGCTCAAGCCTCAACACAACCACAGAAGATGAGGCAAGCTGGGCATCTGAGCAGTCAAGGTAATGCAGTGGGAGATAGGTGTTGCTTGGGGCAGCCTGTGCTTTAGTGTAGTACAAAAGCATGCTTTTTCTGTGGCAGGTGCCAAATGCAGCCTCAGAGGGGTGAAGCTTCTTGGTGATGTGTGGTCTGAGAGGTGAGGAGGTTGTTGTTAAAACAGGTGTGTTAGAGCCCTGTAGTACGCAGCAACTCCATTGAGCATTGGCCTTTGGTTTTGTAGATGCTGTGTGGTCCACTTTTAGAATGCAAAGAGCAGTTGAGGTGAACAGGGGAGTAGAGAGATGGAGCACGGGACTGATTTCTCAGATGCACAATAGTAAATTTTCTGTCTGTCTACCTGAAGTGCCCCAGGTGATGATGACTGCAACATCCAATGTTTGAGTTGGCATCAAATAGGTGAGCAGAATGCCTTGGCAGTTTTGCAGTGGGTGTAGTACAAGATGTTGGCAGTGAGCAGTGTGATGACTTGGCACTGTGTTTTCTGTATGTTTTTCTTTTTGTTTTTTTGCAGATTGTAGTCCAGGACAATGTGAGAGTGCAGGATTTTTCCAGTTAGTTGATGCAGTTTGGGTTTTTTCTGCCAAGGATATCTTCAGGCCCTCGGTCCTCAGAAAGTTAAGGGGGCTGTGGTTTTGGTCCGGGAAGAGGGCAGAATGTTGAGAATGGCAGGGAGGGGATTTAGCCTAGGGTAGAGGGTTGTGCAGGAAGAGTGCACCTTGTTACACGTTTGGAGAGGGGTTTAATTTTCAGCCCCAAGCTAGCGTGTACCAGGCAGGGCAGTTCCAGCCTATATCTGTCTTGTTGTTTAGACTGTGTAGACTCTGCTGTGTCTTAAATCTTCTGCAGGTCTTGATGTCATCTTTGCATTTGATCCACGTGTCATCTCTAGACTCTTGGATGTCTGTTCTTAGTAAGGTGCTGATCGGGCACTGCTTTTCTTGCATTGTGATCTTCATGTACAGATAGGTCTTGTATTTTGGAAATTTCCGGTCAGTTGCCTATTGTGTAGGCATCACAGGACACATTAGTATCCTCAGCCCTTATTGTTCCATTTTCTTAAATCCCTGTTGTGGCACTTCCTCCATACATACTCTGTTTTGAGGTCTTTAAGAAGGGCTCACCCTTGCATCCTTCTAGTTGTGGCTGTGGCTCTTAAAGGGGCCATAGTCTTCCATTTTTCAAGGGCTGACATAATCTTTCTTGCAGCTCCCTACATCTTGTTGCCCAATGCCAGCCCTCTTTTGAGAGTCATTCTTACCAAGTTTCCTTTTTGTTTCTGCATCCTGTCATTGCTTTTCTGTGCAGAGTCAGTCTGTGCACGTTTGAATCTGGCTGGAGCTGCTCTGCCTGAGCTAAAGAATCAGTAGTTAGCAGAAGAATAGCAGTGAAATTCGATCTTTAGATATACCCGTCTAGTTAGGCTTTGAAGGGCGAGGTGATACGGTGCATTCCAGAGCAAGTAGCCATAGATACATGGGGTGAGGAGAATCATTTTTGGTCGGTTATGCAGCCACAGAGGGAATGACCAAAGCCATCTCAGATATAACGTTGGAGTGTCGGTAGAGCAGTTTAAATTCTTGGGGCAATAAATCTGGTGTGTATGGTTGTTAAGATTTGATTTTATCTTTTTTTTTTCTGCCTGGCTGTTGTGTGAAGAAGGGTTGGCATTCCTGAATCAAAACAGTGTGTGGAATTGTTTAGTTACTATCGAGTCTGGGGGTAAGTTATTGAATGTTGAGTTCTACAGGTGCAGAGGCATCGGGTCTGGCAGCAAGGGGTGACAATTAAACTGGGGGTAGATTCCCATAGCCAGGTGGGTTGGCTGCCGAGTCAACAGTTAGATATGACTTGTACCTACATTACCTACAACTACCAGCTAGTAATTTTGTTTTGGTTTTATTTTTTGTCTTTCAAGATGCAATGAGCATCGTTGTCATATATGATGTCTGTGTCGTCTGTGTCTATTGTGACGTCATTGTTATATATAGTGTGTGTCTATTTTGAACATCATTGTCATTTTTAATGTTTCTGTTGTCTGTCTCTATTGTGAAATCGTTGTCATTTATAATGTCAGTGTCATCTGTGTTGTCATTTTTGTCTGTCGTCTGTTTCTATAGTGACATCATTCTCATTTATTATGTCTGTGTCATCATTTTCGTGTCTGTCATCTGTCTCTGTTGTGAAATCATTGTCCATTATAATGCCTGTGTCGCCTGTGTCCGCAGCGACCTCCCTGACGTTTAGAAAGCCTGTCGCCTGTGTCCGCAGCGACCTCCCTGACGTTTAGAAAGCCTGTGTCGCCTGTGTCCGCAGCGACCTCCCTGACGTTTAGAAAGCCTGTGTTGCCTTTGTCTATAAAGGCCTCCCTGACGTTTAGAAAGCCTGTGTCGCCTTTGTCTATAAAGACCTCCCTGACGTTTAGAAAGCCTGTGTCGCCTTTGTCTATAAAGACCTCCCTGACGTTTAGAAAGCCTGTGTCGCCTTTGTCTATTAAGACCTCCCTGACGTTTAGAATGCATGTGTCGCCTGTGTCTATAAAGACCTCCCTGAAGTTTAGAATGCCTGTGTCGCCTGTGTCTATAAAGACCTCCCTGACGTTTAGAAAGCCTGTGTCTCTAGCGACCTCACTGTCATTTATAAAATCTGTGTCTCTAGCGACCTCACTGTCGTTTATAAAATCTGTGTCTCTAGCGACCTCACTGTCGTTTAAAGAATCTGTGTCTATAGCGACCTCATGGAGGTTTAGAAAGCCTGTGTCGCCTGTGTCCGCAGCGACCTCCCTGACGTTTAGAAAGCCTGTGTCGCCTGTGTCTATAAAGACCTCCCTGACGTTTAGAAAGCGTGTGTCGCCAGTGTCTACAGTGACCTCACTGTCGTTCATAAGGTCTTTGTCGCCTGTGTCTACAGTGACCTCACTGTCGTTCATAAGGTCTTTGTCGCCTGTGTCTACAGCGACCTCACTGTCGTTAAGAAGGTCTTTGTCGCCTGTGTCTACAGCGACCTCACTGTCGTTCAGAAGGTCTGTGTCGCCTGTGTCTACAGCGACCTCACTGTCGTTCAGAAGGTCTGTGTCGCCTTTGTCTACAGCGACCTCATTGTCGATTGGAATTTCTGTGTCGTCTGTGTCTATGGCGACCTCGTTGAGGTTTAGAAAGTCTGTGTCGTCTGTGTCTATAAAGACCTCCCTGACGTTTAGAACATCTGTGTTGTCTGTGTCGTCTGTGTCTATAGCGACCTCATTGAGGTTTAGAAAGTCTGTGTCGTCTGTGTATACAGCGACCTCATTGAGGTTTAGAAAGTCTGTGTCGTCTGTGTCTACAGCGAACTCATTGTCGTTTAGAAATTCTGTGTCATCAGTGTCTATAGCGACCTCATTGAGGTTTAGAAAGTCTTTGTCGTCTGTGCCTATAACGACCTCAATGAGGTTTAGAAATTCTGTGTCGTCTCTGTCTATAGCGACCTCATTGAGGTTTAGAAATTCTGTGTCGTCTGTGTCTATAGTGACCTCATTGACGTTTAGAAAGTCTGTGTCGCCTGTGTCTATAGTGACCTCATTGACGTTTAGAACGTCTGTGTCGCCTGTGTCGCCTGTGTCTGTAGTGACCTCATTGAAGTTTAGAACGTCTGTGTCGTCTGTGTCCGCAGCGACCTCATTGACGTTTAGAAAGTCTGTGTCGCCTGTGTCTACAGCGACCTCATTGATGTTTAGAAAGTCTGTATTGTCTGTGTCGTCATTGTCTATAGTGACCTCATTGACGTTTAGAAAGTCTGTGTTGTCTGTGTCGTCATTACATTTAGTGACCTCCTTGAGGTTTAGAAATTCTGTCGTCTGTGTCTACAGCAACCTCATTGTCATTTAGAAAGTCTGTGCTGTGTCGTCTGTGTCTATAGAGACCTCATTGAGGTTTAGAATGTCTGTGTCTCCTGTGTCTATAGCGACCTCATTGACGTTTAGAAAGTCTGTCGCCTGTGTCTATAGTGACCTCATTGACGTTTAGAAAGTCTGTGTCTCTAGAGACCTCACTGTCATTTATAAAATCTGTGTCATCTGTGTCTATAGTGACCTCAATGACGTTTAGAAAACTGTCGTCTGTGTCTATAGTGACCTCATTGACGTTTAGAAAAATGTCGTCTGTGTCTGTAGCGACCTCATTGAGGTTTAGAAAGTCTGTGTCGCCTGTGTCTATAGTGACCTCATTGTGGTTTAGGAAGACTGTGTCGCCTGTGTCTATAGTGACCTCATTGAGGTTTAGAACGTCTGTGTCGTCTCTGTCTATAGCGACCTCATTGAGGTTTAGAAATTCTGTGTCGTCTTTGTCTATAGCGACCTCATTGACGTTTAGAAAGCCTGTGTCGTCTGTGTCTATAGCGACTTCATTGAGGTTTAGAAAGTCTGTGTCGTCTCTGTCTATAGCGACCTCAATGAGTTTTAGGAAGTCTGTGTCGTCTGGGTCGTCTGTGTCTATAGCGACTTCATTGAGGTTTAGAAAGTCTGGGTCGTCTGTGTCTCTAGCGACCTCACTGTCATTTAGGAAGTCTATGTCGTCCTTGTCTCTAGTGACCTCATTGACGTTTAGAACGTCTGTGTCATCTGTGTCTATAGTGACCTCATTGAGGTTTAGAAATTCTGTGTCGTCTGTGTGTACAGCGACCTCACTGTCGTTCAGAAGGTCTGTGTCGCCTGTGTCTACGGCGACCTCACTGTCGTTCATAAGGTCTGTGTCGCCTGTGTCTACCGCGACCTCACTGTCATTCATAAGGTCTGTGTCTCCTGTGTCTACAGCGACCTCACTGTCGTTCAGAAGGTCTGTGTTGCCAGTGTCTACAGCGACCTCACTGTCGTTCAGAAAGTCTGTCTCGCCTGTGTCTACAGCGACCTCTCTGTCGTTCATAAGGTCTGAGTCGCCTGCGTCTCTAGTGACCTCGCTGTGGTTTAGAAAGTCTGTGTCGCCTGCGTCTCTAGCGACCTCACTGTTGTTCATAATGTTTGTGTCGTCTGCGTCTCTAGCGACCTCACTGTCATTTAGAAAGTCTGTGTCGCCTGTGTCTGTAGTGACCTCATTGATGTTTAGAAAGTCTGTGTCGTCTGCGTCTATAGCAACCTCACTGTCGTTTATAAAGTCTGTGTCGTCTCTGTCGTCTGTCTATTGTGACATCTTTGTCAATTACAATGTCTGTCTACTGTGTCTGATGTGACATCATTGTCATTTATAATGTCACTGTCATCGATGTCGTCAATGTCGTCTGTGTTGTTTGTGTATATTGTGACATCATTTTTATTAATAATATCTGTGCCATCTGTGTCATCTATGTTGTCTGTGTCGTCTGTGTCTAATGTGACATCATTGTAAAATACATTGTCTGTGTCGTCTTTGTCTATTGTGACACCCTTGTCGCTAATAATGTCTGTGTCGTATGTTTCATCTGTGTCTCTTGTGACATCATTGTCATTTATAATGTCTGTGTCGTCTGTTTCTATTGTGTCATCGTTGTCATGTATAATGTCTGTGTCGTCTGTGTCTATTGTGGCATCATTATCACTTTTAATACCTGTGTCTTTCATTTCACCTGTGTCGTCTCTGGTGTTTGTGTCTATTGTGACATCATTTTTATTTATAATATGTCATCTGTGTTTTCAGTGTCTATTGTGACGTCATTGCCCTTTATAATATCTGTGTCGTCTTTGTTGTGACATCACTGTCATTTCTACGTTCTGTGTGGTCTGTGTCTATTCTGAAATCATTGTCATTTAAAATGTCTCTGTCTTCTGTGTCTATTTTGACATCATTTTCATTTATAATGTCTATGTCATCTGTGTCTATTTTGACATCAATTTCATTTATTATGTCTGTCATCTGTGTGTAATGTGACATTATTGTCATCATTTTTAATGTCTGTGTAGTTGGTGTCATCTTTGTCTATATTGAAATCACTGTCATTTATAATGTCAGTGTAGTCTGTGTCATCTGTTTCTATTGTGATATCGTTTTAATTTATAGTGTCTGTGTCATTTGTTTCTATTTTGTTATAATTTTGATTTACAATGTCTGTGTCGTCTGTGTCTATTGTGACATCATTGTCATTTATAATGTCTGTGTCTTCTGTGTAGTCTGTCGTCTGTGTCATCTGTTTCTAATGTGACTCCATAGCAGTTTTTAATGTCTGTGTCGTCTGTTTCTGTTGTGACATAGTATTCATTTACTAAGTCTGTGTCATCTCTGTCGTCTGTGTCTTCTTTGTCTATTGTGACATCCTTGTCATTTATAATGTCTCTGTCATCTGTGTATATTTAGATATCATTTTTTATAATGCCTGTGTCGTCTGTCTATGTTTTGACATTTTTGTCATTTATAATGTCTGTGTTGTCTGTGTCTATTGTGATATTTTTCTCATTTATGTTGTCTGTGTCGTCAGTGTCTATTGTGATATCATTGTCATATATAATGTCTCTGTTTTCTGTCTTTTGTGATATCATTGTTATTTAAAATGTCTGTCGTCTGTGTCTATTGTGACATCATTGTCATGTATAATGTCTGTGTCTTCTGTGTATATTTTGACATCATTTCGTTTATAATGTCTGTGTATTCTGTGTTTTCTTTGTCTATTTTGATATATTTGTCATTTATAATGTCTGAGTCTATTGTGACATCATTTTCATTTATCATGTCTGCATCGTCTGTGTCTATTGTGACATTATTGTTTTTATAATGTCTGTCATCTGTGTCGATTGCGACATCATTGTCATTTATAATGTCTTTCGTCTGTGTCGTCTGTCTAGTCTGTGTCTATTGAGACATAATTGTCATTTATAAAATCTGTCGTCTATGTCTAATGTGACAGCACTGTCATTTATAGTGTCTCTGTCATCTGTGAATATTGTGACATCTTTGTCATTTATAATGGCTGTGTCGTCTCTGTATATTGAGACATAATTGTCATTTATAAAATCTGTGTCGCCTGTGTCTATTGTGACATCATTGTCATTTATAATATTTTTGTCGTCAGTGGCTATTGTGATATTATTGTCATTTATAATATCTGTCGTCTGTCCAGTCTGTGTCTACTGTGACATCATTGTAGTTTATAGTCTGTGTCGTGTGTTGTACATGTCTATTGTGACATCATTGTCATTTATGTCTGTGTCGTCTGTGTCTATTGTGACATCATTTTAATTTATAAAGTCTGTGTCGTCTGTGTCATCTTTGTCTATTTTGACATCACTGTCACTTATAATGTCTGTGTCGTCTGTGTAGTCTGTCTATTGTGTCATCATTGTAGTTTATAATGTCTGTTTCTTCTGTCGTCTATGTCTATTGTGACACCATTGTGATTTATAATGTCTGTGTCTTCTGTGTCTTCTGCGTCTGTTATGACTTCATTTTATATTATGTTTGTGTAGTCTGTGTCTATTGTGACAACATTGTCATTAAAAATGACTGTGTCCTCTGTTTCGTCTGTATCCTCAACTGTGTATTCTTACACAGTTGTCATTTGTAATGCCTGTGTTGTCTGTCGTCTGTGTCTATTGTGACTTCTTTTTCATTTATAATGTCTGTGATGTCTGTGTCTATTGTGACATCATTGTCATTTATATTGTGTGTGTCGTTTGTGCCATTTGTGTCATCTCTGTCGTCTGTGTCTATTGTGACATCGTTGTCATTTGTCATGTCTGTCGTCTGTGTCATCTGTGTTTAATGTGACATTGTTTTCATTTATAATGTCTGTCATCTGTTTTTATTATGACATCATTGTCATTTATAATATCTTTGTTTTCTGTGTCGTCTATGTCATCTCTGTCTTCTGTGTCTATTGTGATATTGTTTGCATTTATAATGTCTGTGTCATCGCTGTTGTCTTTGTGTATTTTGAATTCATTTTTATTTATGTCTATTTCTTCGATGTGTTTTGTGACATCATTTTTATTTTTAATGTCTTTGTCGTCTGTCATCCGTGTCATCTGTGTCTATTATAACATCATTGTCATTTATAATGTCTTTGTCCTCTGTGTCGTCGGTGTTGTGTGTGTCGAATGTGACATCACTGTCATTTATAATGCCTGTCGGTTTTTTTTCTGTGTAGTCCATGTCTACTGTAACATCATTATAGTTTTTAATGTCTGTGTCTTCTATGTCTATTGTGAATACATTGTAATTTATAATGTCTGTGTCGTCTGTGTCTATTGTGACATCATTGTAATTTATAATGTCTGTGTTGTCTGTGTGTTTTGTTACATCATTGACATTTATAATGTCTGTGTCGTCTGTTTGGTCTGTGTTGATTTTGGTGTCATTGTCATTTATAATATCTGTGTGGTCTGTGTTGTCTGTGTTGGCTTTGTATATTGTGACATCATTTTCACTTGCAATGACTTTGTCATCTGTGTAGTCTGTGTCATCTCTGTCGTCTGAATCGTCTGTGTCCATTGTGACATCATTGTCATTTATAATGTCTGTGTCTACTCTGACACCATTGACATTTATAATATATGTGTCGTCTGTGAATATTGTGACATCATTGTAATTTATAATGTTTGTGTCGTCTGTGTCTATTCTGACATCATTATAATTTATAATGTCTGTGTCGTCTAAGTCGTCTGTGAATATTGTGGTATCATTGTAATTTATGATGTCTGTGTCATCTCTGTCGTGGGTGTATATTGTGATATCATTTACCTTTATAATGTCTGTGTCGTCTGTGTTGTCTGTGTCTATTGTGACATCATTATCGATTAAACTGTCTGTCGTATGTGTATTTTCTGTCGTCTGATTCGTCTGTGTCTTCTGTGTCTTTATTGTAATATATAATGTCTGTGTCACTCTGTTGTCTCTGACGTCTGTGTCTATAGTGACATCATTTTCATTTATAATGTCTTTGTCATCTGTGTTGTCTGTGTCTATTGTGATATTATTGTCATTTATAATGTCTTTATCGTGTGTGTCGTTTTTGTCTATTTTGATATAATTTTCACAGAATCACAGAATAACCAGGTTGGAAGAGACCCACCGGATCATCCAACTGTTCCTATCAAACACTAAACCATGCCCCTTAGCACCTCGTCCACCCGTGCCTTAAACATCTCCAGGGAAGGTGACTCAACCACCTCCCTGGGCAGCCTGTTCCAGCGCCCAATGACCTTTTCTGTAAAAAATTTTTTCCTAATGTCCAGCCTAAATCTCCCCTGGCGGAGCTTGAGGCCATTCCCTCTTGTCCTGTTCCCTGTCACTTGGAAGAAGAGGCCAGCACCTTCCTCTCTACAACCTCCTTTCAGGTAGTTGTAGAGAGCAATGAGGTCACCCCTCAGCCTCCTCTTCTCCAGGCTAAACAACCCCAGCTCTCTTAGCCACTCCTCATAAGGCCTGTTCTCCAGCCCCTTCACCAGCTTTGTTGCTCTTCTAATATATGCTCTTCATATATAATGTCTGTGTCTATTGTGAAATAATTGTCATCTATCTGTATCTTCTGTCGTCTGCGTCTGTTGTGACGTCATTGTAATTTATAATGTCTGTATCTTCTGTGTCTATTTTAACAACATTTTCATTTATAATGACTGTCGTCTTTGTCGTCTTTCGTCTTTATCAAATGTAACATCATTGTAATTTATGTCTGTGTCGTGTATGTTGTGACATCATTGTCATTTAAAATGTCTGTGTTGTCTGTGTCATCTGTGTCTTTTGTGACATCATTGTCATTTATAATGTCTGTGTCCTCTGTGGCCTCTGTGTCTATTTTGGTATCATTGTCATTTATAATATATGTGTCGGGTGTGTCGTCTTTGTCTTTTTTGAAATAATTGTCATGTATGATGTCTGTGTTGTTTGTGTTGTCGGTGTCTATTTTGATTTAATACTCATTAGAAATATCTGTGTCGTTTTTGTCGTCTGTCTTCTGTGTCTACTGTTATATCATTGTCATTTATAATGTCTGTGTCTTCTGTGTCTTTTGTGACATCATTTTCAAATATAATGTCTGAGTCGTTTGTGTCTATTGTGATATCATTGTCTTTTATAATGTCTTTGTCGTCTGTGTGGTTTGTGTCGTCTTTCCCTATTGTGATATCTTTGTCATTAACCATGTGTGTGTCGTCTCCCTTGTCTCTCTCGTCGTTGTCTATTGTGTCATCACTGTCATTTTTAATGTCTGTGTCATTTGTGTCTATTGTGGCATCATTGTCATTTATAATGTCTGTGTAATCTATGTGATCTCTGTCTATTGTGACATCTTTGTCCTTTATAACGTCTGTGTGGTCAGTGTCATCTATGTCTATTGTGACATTTTCATTTACAGTGGATTTGTCGTCTGTGTCATCTATGACATCTGTGTCTCTTGTGACATCATTGTCATTTATGTCGTCTGTGTCGCCTGTGTCGTCTCTGTCTATTGTGACATAATTTTCATTTATAATGACTTTGTAGTCGCTGTCGTCTTTGTCGTCTGTGTCTATTGTGATATCTTTGTCGTTTTAATGTCTGTGTCATATGTGTCTTATGTGTGTATTGTCACATAATTGCCATTTATACTGTCTGTGTCGTCGGTGTCTATTGTGCCATATTGTCATTTAGAAAGTCTGTGTCGTCATTTTCTATTTTGACATCATTTTAATTTATAATGTCTGAGTCTCGTGTGTCGTCTGTGTCTATTGTGCCATCATTCTCAATTATAATGTCTGTGTCATCTGTGTCGTCTATGTCTATTTTGACATCACTGTCATTTATAATGTCTTTGTTGTCTGTGTCATTTATAATTCTGTGTTGCCTTTGTCTATTGTAAAATCATTGTGATTTATAATGTCTGTGTTTTCTTTGTGTGTTGTGGCATAAATTATGTATATAAGGTCTGTGTCGTCTGTGTCATCTATTTCTATACAGACATCACTGTCATTTAAAATGTCTCTGTCGTCTGTCTATTGTGACTTAACTTTTTTATATAATATCTGTGTTGTCTGTGCCTATTATGACGCAATTTTCAATTATAACGTCTCTGTCGATTGTGCCTTTTATGTTGTTTGTGTTGTCTGTCTACTGTGTCATCATTGTCATTTATAATGTCTGTGTCTATTGTGGTATCATTCTTATTTATAATGTCTGTGTCGAGTGTCCTCTTAGTCTAATTTAATATCTCTTTCGTTTACAATATCTGTGTCGTCTGTGTGTATTGTGAAATAATTTTCATTTTTACTGTCTGTTTCTTCTGTGTCGTCTGTTTCTATTTTGACATCATTGTCACTAATAATGACTGTATCATCTGTGTCGTCTGTGTCTATTTTGACATCATTGTCATTTATAATGTCTGTGACGTCTGTGTCATGTGTGTCTATTGTGATATCATTATCATTTATAATGTCTGTGTCTCTTGTGACATCATTGTCATTTGTAATGTCTGTGTCGTCTGTGTCATCTATGTCTTTGGTGACATCCTTGTTTTTTATAATGCATGTTTCGTCTGTGTCCATTGTGACATCATTTTCATTTATAATGTCTTTGTCGTCTGTCTCGTCTCTGTCTGTGGTGACATCGTTGTCATTAATAATGTCTGTGTCTATTGTGACCTCATTGTAACACATAATATCTGTGTCCTCTGTGTTGTCTGAGTCTATGGTGACATAATTGTCATTCATGTCTGTGTCGTCTGAATCGTCTGCCTTCTGTGACTATTGTGACATCATTTTCATTTGTAATGGCTTTGTCGTCTGTGTGTATTGTGACATCATTTTCATTTATGACGTCTGTGTCGTCTGAGTCATCTGTGTTGTCTGTGTTCTCTGTGTCGTCTGAGGCGTCTGTGTCTATTTTTAAATCCATGTCATTTATAAAGTCTGTGTCCTCTGTGAATTCTTTGTCTATTTTGAGATCCATGTCACTTATAATGTCTGTGTCATCTGTGTTGTCTGTGTCTAATGTGACATCATTGTCGTTAAAATGTCACCGTCGTCTGTATCGTCTGTGTCTATTGTTACAAACTGTCAATTATAATGTCTTTGCCGTCTCTGTCATCTGTGTATATTCTGGCATCCTTGTCATTAATGTCTATGTCGTCTTTTTCGTCTGTGTTGTTTGTGTCATATTTTCTGTGTTTATTGTTACATCGTTGTCATTTATAAAGTCTGTGTTGTCTGAGTCATCTGTTTTGTCTCTGGTGTCTGTGTCTATTTTGAAATAATTGTCATTTATTATGTCTCTGTCGTTTGTGTTGTCGGTGTCTATTTTGAAATAATTGACATTAAAAATATCTGTGTCGTATGTGTCGTCTGTGTCTACTGTGACATAATTTTCATTTACTATGTCTGTGTCTATTGTGACAAAATTTTCAATTATAATGTCTCTGTAGTTTGTGTCTTTTATGTCGTCTGTGTCTATAGTGACATCATTGTCATTTATAAAGTCTGTTTCGTCTGTGTCGTCTGTTTCATCTGTGTCTATTGTGCCATCATTTTCATTTATAATATCTGTCGTCTGTGTCGTTTTTGTCGTATTTGTCTATCGTGACATCATTGTCATTTATAATGTCTGTGTCATATGTGTCTATTGTCACATCACTGTCATTTATAATGTCTCTATCATCTGTGCCTATTGTGAAATAATTGTTGTTTATAATGTCTCTGTCGTCGGTGTCTATTGTGACATCATTGTCATTTATAATGTCTGTGTCGTCTGTATCTATTTTGATATCTTTGTCATACATAATGCCTGTGTCATCTCTGTCAACTGTGTCTATTTTGACATCATAGTAATTTATAACGTCTGTCGTCTGTGTCTATTGAGACATCATTGTCAATTATAATGTCTGTGTCGTCTTTGTCGTGGGTGTCTATTGTTAAATCATTTTCATTTATAATGTCTGTGTCGCCTGTGCCTTCTATGTCTATTGTGACATCACTGTCATTTATAATGTCTGTGTCGTCTGTGTTTATTGTGACACCATTGTCATTTATAATGTCTGTATCGTTGGTGTCGTCTGTGTAGTCTTTGTCTATTTTGAAATCATTGTCATTCATAATGTCTGTTTCGTCTGTGTCAATTGTGACATCATTTTCATTTATTATGTCTGTGTTGTCTGTGTCTTCTGTGTCGTCTCTGTCTATTGTGACATCATTGTCATTTATATTATCTGTGTCGACTCTCTTGTGACATGATTATCATATATAATGTCTGTGTATATTTTGGCATCATTATCACTTTTAAAACCTGTGTCATCTTTGTTGTCTGTGTCATTTGTGTCTTTTGTGATATCATTTTCATTTATAAAGACTTTGTCATCTTTGTCATCTGTATCTTCAGTGTCTATTGCGACATCATTGTCTTTTGTAATGTCTGTGTTGTTTGTGTCATCTCTGTCGTCTTTTTCTATTGTGATATCATTGTCCTTTTTAAGTCTGTGTCATATGTGTCTTCTGTGTGTATTGCCACATAATAGCCATTTATACTGTCTGTGTCGTCGGTGGCTATTGTGACTTCATTGTCATTTATAATGTCTGTGTTTTCTGTGTTGTCATTTTATATTTTGACATCGTTATTCTTTATAAAGTCTGGTTGCATTTGTCATCTGTGTCTATTGTAACATCATTCTCATTTATAATGTCAGTGTCATCTGTGTCGTCTCTGTCTATTATGGCATCATTTTCATTTATAATGTCTGTCGTGTGTGTCGTCTGTGTTGTCTGTGTTAATAGTGACAAAATAGTCGTTTATAATGTCTGTGTCGTCTGTGTTATTTATATTGTCTGTGTCGCTTTTGTCTATTGTGACATCATTATCATTTATAATGTCTGTGTTGTCTCCGTGTATTTTGGCATCTTTTTCGTATCTAATGTCTGTCGTCTGTGTCATCTATTTCTATAGTGACATCACTGCCATTTAAAATGTCTCTGTTGTCTGTGTCTATTTTGACAAAGTTGTCATATATGTCTGTGTTGTCTATGTCTATTTTGACATCATTGTCATTTATAATGTCTGTGTATTCTGTGTCTATTGTGACGTAATTTTCAATTATAATGTCTCTGTTGATTGTGTCTTTTATGTTGTCTCAGTCGTCTGTGTCTACCATCACATCATAAAGTCTGTCTTCTTTGTCTATTCTGACATCATTTTCATTTATAATATCTCTGTCTTCTGTGTCATCTCTGTCTATTGTGACATCATCGTTATTTATGTCTGTTATCTGTGTCGTCTGTGTCTATTGCCACATCGTTGTCATTTATGTCTGTGTCATCTGTCTATTTTGATATCGTTGTAATTTATAATGTCTGTATCGTCTGTGTCTATTGTGACATCATATTCATTTATAATATCTGCCATCTGTGTCGTCTGTGTCTATTCTGACATCATTGTATTTTATAATGTCTGTGTCGTCTGTGTCTATTTTGACATCAATTTCAATTATAATGTCTGTGTCGTTTGTTTTGTCTGTGTCGTCTGTGTGTACTGTGACATCATTGTCATTTATAGTGTCTTTGTTGTCTGTGTCGTCTCTGTGTATTGTGAAATCATTGTCATTTTTAATGTCTGTGTCGTCTGTGTCTATTTTGACATCGTTGTTATTTATAATGTCTGTGTTGTCTGTGTCTACTTTGACGTCATTTTCAATTATAATGTCTGTGTCGTTTGTGCCTTTTCTGTCGTCTGTCTACTGTGACTTTATTGTCGTTTATAATGTCTGTGTCTTCTGTGTAATCAGTGTCTATTGTGACATCGTTGGCATTTATAACATCTGTGTCTATTTTGGCATAATTGTCATTTTTAATGTCTGTGTCATCTCTGTCGACTGTGTCGTCTTTGTCGTCTGTGTCTATCATGACGTTTTCATTTATAATGTCTGTGTCGTCTGTGTCTATTGTGATATCGTTGTCATATATAATGCCTGTGTCTTCTGTGTCTATTCTGACATCAATTTCAATTATAATATCTGTCTTCTGTGTCGTCTCTGTCTATTCTGTTATCATCTTTATTTATAATGTCTGTCGTTTGTGTTGTCTGTGTCTATTGTCACATCATTGTAATTTATAATGTCTGTATCATCTGTGTCTATTGTGATATTATTGTCATTTATAATGTCTTTGTCGTCTTTGTCTATGGTGACATCATTTTCATGTATAATATCTGTGTCATCTGTGTCTATTGTGACATCATTTTCATTGATAATGTCTGTGTCATTTGTGTTTTCTGTGTCTACAGTGACATCATTGTCATTTGTAATGTCTGTGTGTATTATGACATCATTGTTATTTATAATGTCTTCGTTGTCTGTGTCTATTTTGACATTATTTTGAATTATAATGTCTGTGTCTTTTGTGTCTTTTCTGTTGTCTGTATCTACTGCTAATTCATTGTCATTTATAATGTCTGTGTTGCCTGTGTCGTCTCTGTCGTCTGTTTATATTGTGACATCGTTGTTATTTATACTGTCTGTGTTGTCTGTGTCATCTTTGTCTATCACGATATTATTGTCATTTATAATGTCTGTGTTGTGTGTGTCATCTTTGTCTCTTTTGATATCGTTGTCATATATAATGTCTGTGTCGTCTGTGTCTATTTTGTCATCATTATCGCTTTTAATACTTGTGTCGTCTGTGTCACCATTGTCGTCTGTGTCTATTGTGACATAATTTTTTTAAATTTTTTCTGTCGTCTGTGTCTGTTGTCATATTATTGTAATTTATGTCTGTGTCATCTGTGTCTATTTTGATATCATTGTCATTTATAATGTCTGCATCGTCTGTGTCATCTGTGTCTATTGTGATATCTTTTTCATTTATAATATCTGTGTCATCTGTGTTGTCTGTGTCTATTTTGACATCATTTTCATTTATAATATCTGTCGTTTGTGTTGTCTGTCATCTGTGTCTACTATGACATCATTGTCATTTATAATGTCTTTGTCGTCTGTGTCGTCTCTGTGTATTGTGTCATCATTGTCATTTACAATGTCTGTGTCGTCTTTGTCTATTTTGACATCGTTGTTATTTATAATATCTGTGTTGTCTGTGTTTATCTTGACACCGTTTTCAATTTTAATGTCTGTCGTTTGTGCCTTTTCTGTCATCTGTGTCTACTGTGACTTTATTGTCGTTTATAATGTCTGTGTCGTCTCTGTCGTCTGTTTATATTGTGACACCATTGTCATTTATACTGTCGTCTGTGTCTATTGTGATATTATTGTCATTTATAATGTCTGAGTCGTGTGTGTCCTCTTTGTCTATTTTGATATCATTGTCATATAAAATGCCTGTGTCGTCTGTGTCGAATGCGTCTATTGTGACATCATTGTCATTTATAATATCTCTGTTATCTCTGTCTGTTGTGACATCATTGTCATTTATAATGTCTGAATCGTCTGTGTCATCTGTCTATTGTGACTTCATTTTAATTTTTAATTTCTGTGTCGTTTTGGTTGTCTGCGTCGTCTGTGTCTACTTTGACATCATTGTCATTTGTAATGTCTGTGTCGTCTGTCATCTGTGTTTATTGTGACATCATTGTCATTTATACTGTGTTGTCTGTCGTCTGTGTCTATTGTGATATTATTGTCGCTTATAATGTCTGTCGTGTGTGCCATCTTTGTATATTTTGATATCATTTTCATATATAAAATCTGTGTCATCTGTGTCTATTGTGAAATAATTGTTATCTATAATGTCTCTGTGACGTCATTTTCATTTTTAATGTCCATGTCCTCTGTATGTCTTGTGAAATCAGTGTCATTTTTAATGTCTGTGTCGTCTGTGTCATCTGTGTTGTCTGTGACTTTTGTGACATCATTGTCATTCAAAATGTCTATGTATTATGTATCTATTGTGACATCATTATCATTTATGAAGTCTGTGTCGCCTTTGTAGTGTGTCGTCTGTCTATTGTGACATAATTGCCATTTTTAATATCTGTGTCGTCTCTGTTGTCTGTGTCTATTGTGAAATAATTTTCATTTATAATATCTGTCGTCTGTGTCTATTGTGACATCATTGTCATTTATAATATCTGTGTCTGCTGAGTCATCTGTGTCTATTGTGACGTCATTGTAATTTATCATTTCTGTGTCGTCTGTGTCTATTGTGACGTCATTTTCATGTATAAAGTTTGTGTCGTCTGTTTCATCTGTGTCTATTGCGACAACATTGTCATAAAATACCGGTGTCGGCTGAGTCGTCTTTGTCTATTGTGATATTATTGTCATTTATAATGTCTGTGTCGTCTGAGTCTATTATGACATCGTTGTCATTTATAATGGCTGTGTCGTCTGTGTCTGTTTTGATATCATTGTCATTTTTTATGTCTGTGTTGTCTGTGTCATCTTTGAACTACTGTGTTGTCTCTGTCGTCTGTGTCTATGGTGACATCATTGTCACTTTTAATGTCTGTGTCGACTCTGTCGTCTTAGTCGTCTGTGCCTATTGTTACAACATTTTCATTTATAAAGCCTGTGTCCACTGTGTCATCTGTGTCTATTGTGACATCATTGTCAAATATAATGTCTGTCGTCTGTGTCATCTGTGTCTGTTGTGACATTATTTTCATTAATAATATCTGTCGTCTGTGTTGTTTTGTCATCTGTGTCTATTGTGACATCATTGTGATTTATAATGTCTTTGTTGTCTGTGTCTGTGTTTATTGTGATATCATGTTCATTTATAATGTCTGTGTCTTCTCTGTCGTCTGTTTCGTCTGTGTCGATTATGTCTATTGTGACATCATTGTCATTTATAATGTCTGAATCGTCTGTGTCATCTGTCTATTGTGACTTCATTTTAATTTTTAATTTCTGTGTCGTTTTGGTTGTCTGCGTCGTCTGTGTCTACTTTGACATCATTGTCATTTGTAATGTCTGTGTCGTCTGTCATCTGTGTTTATTGTGACATCATTGTCATTTATACTGTCTGTGTTGTCTGTCGTCTGTGTCTATTGTGATATTATTGTCGCTTATAATGTCTGTGTCGTGTGTGCCATCTTTGTATATTTTGATATCATTTTCATATATAAAATCTGTGTCATCTGTGTCTATTGTGAAATAATTGTTATCTATAATGTCTCTGTGACGTCATTTTCATTTTTAATGTCCATGTCCTCTGTATGTCTTGTGAAATCAGTGTCATTTTTAATGTCTGTGTCGTCTGTGTCATCTGTGTTGTCTGTGACTTTTGTGACATCATTGTCATTCAAAATGTCTATGTATTATGTATCTATTGTGACATCATTATCATTTATGAAGTCTGTGTCGCCTTTGTAGTGTGTCGTCTGTCTATTGTGACATAATTGCCATTTTTAATATCTGTGTCGTCTCTGTTGTCTGTGTCTATTGTGAAATAATTTTCATTTATAATATCTGTCGTCTGTGTCTATTGTGACATCATTGTCATTTATAATATCTGTGTCTGCTGAGTCATCTGTGTCTATTGTGACGTCATTTTCATGTATAAAGTTTGTGTCGTCTGTTTCATCTGTGTCTATTGCGACAACATTGTCATAAAATACCGGTGTCGGCTGAGTCGTCTTTGTCTATTGTGATATTATTGTCATTTATAATGTCTGTGTCGTCTGAGTCTATTATGACACCGTTGTCATTTATAATGGCTGTGTCGTCTGTGTCTGTTTTGATATCATTGTCATTTTTTATGTCTGTGTTGTCTGTGTCGTCTTTGAACTACTGTGTTGTCTCTGTCGTCTGTGTCTATGGTGACATCATTGTCACTTTTAATGTCTGTGTCGACTCTGTCGTCTTAGTCGTCTGTGCCTATTGTTACAACATTTTCATTTATAAAGCCTGTGTCCACTGTGTCATCTGTGTCTATTGTGACATCATTGTCAAATATAATGTCTGTCGTCTGTGTCATCTGTGTCTGTTGTGACATTATTTTCATTAATAATATCTGTCGTCTGTGTTGTTTTGTCATCTGTGTCTATTGTGACATCATTGTGATTTATAATGTCTTTGTTGTCTGTGTCTGTGTTTATTGTGATATCATGTTCATTTATAATGTCTGTGTCTTCTCTGTCGTCTGTTTCGTCTGTGTCGATTATGTCTATTGTGACATCATTGTCATTTAAAATGTCTGTCTTCTCTGTCGTCTGTGTCTATTTTGACTTCACTGTCATTTATAATGTCTGTCGTCTGTGTCGCCTTTGTATTTTGTGACATAATTTTCATTTATAATGTTAGTGTAGTCTGAGTAGTCTGCCTTTTGTGAAATAATTTTCATTAATTATGTATGTGTTTTCTGTGTCATCTGTGTCTGTTTTTATTTCATTGACATTTATAATGTCTGTGTCATCTGTGTCGTCGGTGTCTATTGTGACATCATTGTCATTTACAATGTCTGTGTCGTCTGTGTCTATTGTGATATCATTTTCATTTACAATATATGTGTCGTCTGTCTCATCTGTGTCTATTGTGATATCATTGTCATTTATAATGTCTGTGTCGTCTGTATCCTCTTTGTCCTCTGTGTCGTTTGTGTCTTTTGTGAACATCATTGTCATTTATAATGTCTGTGTCGCCTTTGTCGTCTATGTCTATTATGACATCATTTTCATTTATAACGTCTATGTCGTATGTTTCGTCTATGTCTTCTGTGTCTACTGGACATAATTTTCATTTAATATATTTGTGCCATTTGTTTCGCCTGTGTCGTCTGTGTAGTCTGTTTCGTCTCTGATATCTGTCGTCTGTGTTGTCTGTGTCATGTGTTGTCTCTGTCTATTGTGGTACCACTGTTAATTATCATGTCTGTGTCGTCTCTGTCATCTGTGTCGTCTGTCGTCTGTGTCTACTGTGACATCATTGTCATTTATAATGTCTGTGTCGTGTGTGTATATTTTGACATCAATGTCATTTATAATCTCGTTGTCATGTGTGTTGTCTATGTCTATTGTGAAATCATTGTGTTTTATAATGTCTGTGTCTTCTGTGTCTATTGTGACATCATTGTCATTTATAATGTCACTGTCGTCTGTGTCATCTTTGTCTATTTTGACATCATTGACATATATAATTTCTGTGTCAACTGTGTTGTCTGTGTACATTGTGACATTATTGTCATTTATAATGTCTGTGTTGTCTGTGTCTATTGTGATATCATTGTCATTTATAATGTCTTTATTGTCTGTGTCGTCTGTGTTTATTGTGACATCATGTTCATTTATAATGTCTGTGTCATCTGTGTCGTCTGTTTCGTCTGTGTCGACTATGTCTAATGTGACATAATCGGCATTTATAATATCTTTGTCGTCTGTGTCTATTGTGACAGCATAGTCATTTGTAAAGTCTGTGTGGTCTGTCGTCTTTGTGTATTTTTACATCATTGTCATTTATAATGTCTGTTTCCTCTTTGTCGTCTCTGTTTATTGTTATATGATTGCCATTTATGTCTGTCTTGTCTGTTTTTCTGGGTCTATTGTGACATTATTGTCATTTATAACGTCTTTGTCTTCTGTGTTGTCTTTGTCTATTGTGATATGATTGTCATATATTATGTCACTGTACATTCTGTGTCTATTGTGACGGCATTGTCATTTATAATGTCGGTGTAGTCTGTGTCGTCTTTGTCGTCTGGGTCTATTGTGACATCATTATCATCTATAATATCTGTGTCTTCTGTGTCATCTGTGTCTTTTGTGGCATCGTTGTCATTTATAGTGTCTTGTCATCTGTGTCATCTTTTCTATTGTAACATCATTGTCATTTATGTCTGTCGTCTGCGTCATCTGTGTCTATTGTGATATCATTGTTATTTATAAGGTCTGTGTTGTATGTGTCTATTTGGACATCATTTTCATTTATAATATCTGTCGTTTGTGTTGTCTGTGTCTATTGTGACACCGTTGTCATTTCTATCATCTGTCATCTTTTTCATCTGTGTCTATTGTGACATCATTTTCCTTTATAAAGTCTGTGTCGTCTGTGTAGTCTGATTTGGCTTTGTCTATTGTGACATCATTGTCATTTATAATGTCTGTGTCGTTTGTGGCGTCTGTGGCGTCTGCGTCTACTGTGACATAATTGTCATTTATAATCTGTGTTGTCTTTGTAATCTGTGTCATCTGTGTTTAATGTGATATCATTGTCTTCTATAATATATGTGTCGTCTGTGTCTATTGTGGCATATTTTTTTATTATGTCTGTGTCGTCTGTGCAGTCTCTTTCGTCTTTGTATATTGTAACATCGTTGTCATTTATAATGTCTGTGCCGTCTGTGTCGTCTGCCTCTGTTGTGACATCATTGTCATTTATGTCTGTGTCGTTTGCATCTATTGTGACATCATTTTCGTTTATATTGTCTGTGTTGACTGTGTCGTCTGTGTCTATTTTGACATCTTTGTCCTTTATAATGTCTGTCGACTGCGTGGTCAGATTCGTCTGTCATCTGTTTCTATTGTGACATCACTGTTACTTATATTGTATGTGTCGTTTGTGTCATCTGTGTCTATTGTGACATCATTTCCTATATAATGTCTGTATCGTCTGTGTCTATTGTGATATGAATATCATTTATTTTGTCTGTGTTGGCTGTGTGTATTGTGACATCATTTTCGTTTATAATGTCTGTGTCGTCTGTCACGTCTGTGTCATCAATGTCTGTTGTAACATCATTGTTATTTATAATGTCTGTGTATTCTGTATATCTTGTGAGATAATAGTCATTTATAATGTGTCTGTTGTCTGTGTCCTCTGCGTCGCCTCTGTCATCTGTGTTGCCTTTGTCTATTGTGACATCATTGTCATTTATAATGTCTGTGTTTTCTGTGTCCTCTGTGTCATCTGTGTCTATTGTGATATTATTGTCATTTATAATGTCTGTGTCGTCTGTGTCTATTGTGGTGTCATTGTCATTTATAATGTCTGTGTTGTCTGTGTGTATTCTGACATCATTTTCATTTATAAAGTCTATGTCGTCTGTGTCATCTGTGTGTATTTTGAAACAATTTTCATTTATATCTGTGTTGTCTGTGTCGTCTGAGAATATTTTAACATCATTGCCATTTATAATGTCTGTGTCCTCTGAGTTGTCTGTGTAGTCTGTATCGTCTGTGTCTAATCTGACAGCATTGGTGTTTATGCTATCTATGTAGTCTTTTTTGTCTGTGTCTTCTGTGTCTATTGTGACGTAGTTGTCATTAATAATGTCAGTGTCCTCTGTGTCTATTGTGACATCATTGTCATTAATAATATCTGTGTCGGTTGTGTCGGCTGTGTTGTCTGTGTTTATTGTGTCATCATTGTAATCTATAATGCCTGTGTCGGCTGTGTCTATTGTGACATCATTATCATTTATAATATCTGTGTCATCTTTGTTGACTCTGTCGTCTGTGTCTATTGTGAGATCATTGTCATTTATAAGGTCTGTGTCATGTGTGTCTTCTGTGTCTGTTGTGATATCATTGTCATTTATAATGTCTGTTTCGTCTGTGTCGTATGTGTCTATTTTGTCATCCTTGTCATTTATAATGTCTGTGTTGTCTTTGTTGTCTTTGTCTATTGTGACATCATTGTAATTTACAATGTCTGTGTCGCATGTGTCTATTGTGACATCATGTCATTTATAATTTCTATTTCTTCTGTTTCTATTGTGTCTTCATTTTCATTTATAATGTCTTTGCTGTCTGTGTTGTCTCTCAAGTCTGTGTCTTCTATGTCGTCTGAGTCGTCTGTGTCTATGGTGACATCATTTTCATTTATAATGACTGTGTCATCTGTGTCATCTGTCTTAATTTTGACATCATGTTCATTTATAACGTCTTTGTCTTATGTTACGTCTGTGTCAACTGTGTGTATTGTGATATCATTTTCATTTGTAATGTCTCTGTCTTCTGTGTCATCTGTCGTCTGTGTCTATTTTGACATCATTTTCGTGTATAATGTCTTTGTCGTCTGTATCATCTGTGTCGTTTGTGTCTATTGTGATATCATTGTCATTTATAATGTCTCTGTAGCCTGTGTAATGTGACATCATTGTCATTTATAATGTCTCTGTAATCTGTGTTGTCTGTGTATATTGTGTCATCATTTTCATTTATAATGTCTGTGTTTTCTGTGTGGTCTGTGTTGTCTCTGTCGTCTGTGTCTATTGTGACATCATTGTCAATTATAAAGATTGTGTCGCCTCTGTCATCTGTGTCTGTTTTGACATCGTTGTCATTTTAATGTCTGTCTCGTCTTTGTCATCTGGGTCTATTGTGACATCATGGTCATGTATTATGTCTGGGTCGTCTGTGTCTATTGTGACATCATTGCCATTTATAAAGTCTGTGTCGTCTGTGTCTATTGTTTCATCATTGTAATTTATAAAGTCTGTGTCATCTGTGTAAATTTTCACATCATTGTTATTTACAATGTCTGTGTCTTCTGTGTCATCTGTGTCTATTGTGACATCACTGTCATTTATAATGTCTTTGTCGTCTGTGTCAGCTGTGTTGATGGTGATATAATTGTCATTTATTATTTCTGTGTCATCTGTTTCGTCTCTGTCTATTGTGGCATCGTTTTCCTTCATAATGTCTGTGTCGTCTGTGTCATCTGTGTCTATTGTTGCATCATTGTCATTTATAATGTCTGGGTCGTCTGGGTCGTCTGTGTCTATTGTGACATCATTGTCATTTACAATGTCTGAGTCGTCTGTGTTGTCTGTCTTTTTGTTCTCTGTGCCTATTTTGACATCATTGTAATTTATAATGTCTGTGTCGTCTGTGTCATCTGTGTCTATTGTGACATAGTTTTAATTTATAAAGTCTGTATCACCTGTGTCTATTTAGATATCATTTTCAATTATGATGTCTTTTTCGTCTGTGTCTACTGTGACATCATCGTCATTAATAATGTCTGTGTCTTCTGTGTCTATTGTGACAGCATTGTAATTTATAATGTCTGTGTCGTCTGTGTCTATTGTGAATTCATTGTTATTTATAATATCTGTGTCATCTGTGTCTATTGTGACATCATTGTCATTTATAGTTTCTGTGTCTTCTGTGTCGTCTCTGTCTATTTTTGCATCATGGTCATTTATAATGTCTGTGTCGTCTGTGTCTATTGTGACATTATTGACATTTAAAATATGTGTGTCGTCTCTGTTGTGAAATCATTGTCATTTGTCATGTCTGTGTCGTCTGTGTCAATTTTGACATCATTGTCATTTATATTGTCTTTGTCGGCTGTGTGTATTGTGACATCATTTTCGTTTATAATGGGTGTGTCGTCTGTGTCATCTGTGTCTAAATTGAAATCATTGTCATTTATAATGTCTGTGTTATCTGTGTCATCTGTGTCTAATTTGATATCCTTGTCATTTATAATGTCTGTGTCTTCTGTGTATATTGTGACATCATTATCATTTATAATGTCTGTGTTGTCAGAATACGCACTGTAGTCTGTGTCGTCTGTGTCTATTGTGACATCTTTGTCATTTATAATGTCTCTGTCGTTTGTGTCACCTGTCATCTGTGTCGTCTGTGTATTTTGTGATATCGTTGTCATTTATAATATCTGTGTCTTCTGTGTCAATTGAGACATCATTTTAATTTGTAATGTAAGGGGCAAGGCAAGGCGGGGCAAGGTGAGGCAATGCAAGGCAAGGAGGGTCAAGGCAAGGCAAGGCGGGCCAAGGCAAGGCAAGGCAATGTGGAGCAAGGCGGGGCAAGGCGGGGCAAGTTGGGGAAAGGCAATGCTGTGCAAGGCAAGGCAAGATGGGGCAAGGCCAGGCGGGGCAAGGAGGGGTGGGGCAAGGCGAGGCGGGGAAAGGTGGGGCGGGGCAAGACGGGGCAATGCAGGACAAGGCGGGGCGAGTCGGGGCAAGTCAAGGCAGGGCAAGGTGGGCAAGGCGGGGCAATGCAAGGCGAGGCAAGGCGGGGGAAGGCAAGGTGAGGCAAGGCGGGGCAAGGCAAGGTAAGGCAGGGCAAGGCAAGGCAAGGTGGGGCAAGGCAAGGTGAGGCGGGGCAAGGCAGGGCAAGGCAAGGCAAGGCGGGGCAAGGCAAGGTGAGGCGGGGCAAGGCAAGGTGAGGCGGGGCAAGGCAGGGCAAGGCAAGGCAAAACGGGGCAAGGTAAGGCAAGCTAAGGTAAGGTAAGGTATAGTAAGGATAGTTAGTGTAAGGTAAGGCAAGGCAAAGTAATGTAAGGGAAGTTAAGGTAAGGTAATATACATTAGGGTAAGGTAAGGTGATCTATGGTAACGTCAGGACAGGTAAGGTAAGGTCAGGCAATTTAAGTTTATGGGAAATTAAGATCAGGTCTGCTCAGGACAGGTCAGGTCAAGGTGACGTCAGATCAGGGTAAGGTCTGGTATGGGTAAGGTAAGGTAATGTAAGGTAAGATAGGGTAAGGTGATGTAAGGTAAGATAAGTTCAGGTAGGGTAAGTTAACATAAGGTAAGTTTAGGTAAGGTAATGTAAGGTAATTTAAGCTAAGGTAAGATAAGGTTAAGATAAGTGTAAGGTAAGGGTACGGTAAGGTAGGCTAAGATAAGGTAACTTAAGGTTAGGTAAGGTAAGGTAATTTCAGGGTAAGGTCAGGTCAGGCTAAGTTCAGGTCAGGTCAGGTTAAGTTCAGGTAAGGGTAAGGTATTGTAAGGTAATTTAGGGTAATGTATGTTTAAGGTACAGACCTTCCCTTCCCCTTCCTTTCCCATACCCTCCCATACCCTTAACTTATCCTTAACTTACCCTTAACTTAAGAGGACTTGACCTTAACTTGCCCTGACCTGAACTTCACTTTCCCTGATGTCACCTTAACTTACCCTGACCCGACCTTACCCTTCCTTACCTTAACTTACAGTGACCTGACCTTACCTTGACGAGACCGGACCTGACCTGACCTTACCCGAAGCTAACTTGTCCTTACCTCTCCTGACCTGATCTTAACCTGAAATTTACTTTCCTGGCTTTACCTGCCCCGAACATACATTTCCCTGACTTTGACATTGACCTGAGCTTGACACCTTGTCCTCACCTTGGCCTGACCTTGACCTTGGCCTGACCGTGACCTGACCATGACCTTGCCTTTACCTGACCTTACCTTACCTTACGTTACCTTAACTTTTCCTTAACATACCGTACCTTACCTTACCCTATCTTACATTAACTGACCCAGACCTGACCTTACCCTGACCTGACCTGACCTTACTCAAACCTGACCCGGACTGACCTTACCATAACCTTACCTGAGCTTACCTACAACGACCTTACCTTGCCCTCACCTTGGCCTGACCTTGGCCTGACCTTGACCTTTACCTTGACATTACATAACCTTACCTAATCTTAAATTACCAGGTAAGGTCAGGACAGGTCAGGGTAAGGTCTGTTTAGGTTAAGGTCGGGTAAGATGGGGTTGGGTAGGGTAAGGCAAGGTAAGGTAAGGTAAGGTAAGGAAGGGTAAGGTAAGGTGAGGTAAAATAAGGTAAGGCAAGGAAAGGTAAGGTAACGCAAGGTAAGGCAAGGTAAGGTAAGGCAAGGCAAGGGAAGGTAAAGGAAGGTAAGGTAAGGTAAGAAAAGTTAAGAAAGGGAAGGCAAGGCAAGTTAAGGTAAGATAAGGTAAGGCAAGGCAAGGTAAGGTAAGGTATGGAAAGGTAAGGTAAGGCAAGGCAAGGTAAGGCAAGGTAAGGTAAAGTAAGGTAAGGTAAATTAAGGTAAGGTAAGGGAAGGGAAGGGAAGAAAAGTTAAGGAAGGGAAGGCAAGGTAAGGCAAGGTAAGCTAAGGCAAGGTAAGGTAAACTAAGGCAAGGTAAGGTAAAGTAAGGTAAAGTAAGGCAAGGTAAGGTAAAGTAAGGTAAGGCAAGGTAAGGTAAGGTAAGGTAAGGGAATGTAAGGTAAGAAAATTTAAGGAAGGGAAGGGAAGGCAAGGTAAGGCAAGGTAAGGTAAAGTAAGGCAAGGTAAGGCAAGGTAAGGTAAAGTAATGTAAGGTAAGGTAAGGCAAGTTAAGGTAAAGTAAGGTAAGGGAAGGTAAGGTAAGAAAAGTTAAGGAACGGAAGGGAAGGGAAGGTAAGGTAAGGCAAGGTAAGGTAAAGTAAGGTAAAGTAAGGTAAAGTAAGGAAAGTTAAGATAAGGAAAGTTAAGGAAGGGAAGGGAAGGAAAGGTAAGGCAAGGTAAGATAAAGTAAGGCAAGGTAAGGTAAAGTAAGGTAAAGTAAGTTAAAGTGAGGAAAGGTAAGGTAAAGTAAGTTAAAGTAAGTTAAAGTAAGGAAAGGTAAGGTAAAGTAAGGTAAGGGAAGGCAAGGTAAGGTAAAGTAAGGTAAGGGAAGGTAAGGTAAGAAAAGTTAAGGAAGGGAAGGGATGGCAAGGTAAGGTAAAGTAAGGCAAGGTAAGGTAAAGTAAGGCAAGGTAAGGTAATGTAAGGTAAGGCAAGGCAGGGTAAGGTAATGTAAGGTAAGGCAAGGCAAGGCAAGGGAAGGCAAGGGAAAGTAAAGTAAGGTAAGGGAAGGTAAGGTAAGAATAGTTAAGGAAGGGAAGGGAAGGCAAGGTAAGGCAAGGTAAGGTAAAGTAAGGCAAGGTAAGGTAAAGTAAGGCAAGGTAAGGTAAAGTAAGGTAAAGTGTAGGACAGGATTTGGTTAGCTTCAGGAAGACCCCCAGCAGAGAACAGTTGATAAAGGAGGACGTGCTGGACGTGCTGGAATTAGTCGGCCGCAGGCCTTAGGAAGAGCGAGATAAGGCCTTTGTTTAGAAGGAACAAAAGAGTACTGGCTACGTGAGGATGAGCACAGGTGTCTGTGGTTGCGAGACAGTCACCTTGATAAGAGGAACTATTGTTGTTACTGAAGGAAGTACATGTTTGAAAAAAGCTTTTTTGTATTAACCAATCTGTGATCGCTTAGTTTAGTGTAAGGACCAATCAGTTTGAAACACGCTTCTTGTAACTAGTATATATATGTCTTGAAAACACAATAAAATTGACACTTTTTGCTTGTATCAAGTATTGTCCCGTCTCTCAATCGCGGCAAATTGGTGACCCCGACGTGATACCGACGTGATTGCCAAGGGTCAGAGAACCACCTATCTGGTGACATGCCACGAGTTCCACAGAACGTTGAATGAGCTGCTGAAAGGAAGCAGGAACCGGCCGGTAAATAATCCCTCTGGAGCATAGAGGTGAGCTGTGGGAAACGGGAAAATGGGGAACCAGGCTTCTTCCCCTGAAAGAGACGTATATGAACTTATGAAAGCCCTTCTTCAAAAGCATGGGAAAAATATCTCTGGGCATGATCTTAAAGTAATACTTAAATGGGTACAGGCGAAAATACCCACCGTAACTGCATCCACTATCTTTACACGGGAACTCTGGGATGATGTGGGGGTGAAACTGTGGGATGCAGCAACTATAGGGAATGCCGAAGCGCAGCGCATGCTCCCGTGGTGGAGAAGTATTTTTGAGACTTTGAAAGCGCAAGAAAAAAGTCAGCAAGACAAGGCAGAAAGAGAGGAGGACACTCCTGCCATGTCCTCACTTTTGCCAGAGGATGGGAAACCTGCTGCGCCGTTGGAGGTGTGTGCTGCTAGCTATCCTCCTGAGGAGGATCCCTTTGATCCAGGACCGGTGGACCCTGAAAAGGGACCAGACCTCTACCCCCCCGATCCACATGATGTGTGGATTAATATAAGGCGTCAAGCCTTAAAGAAGGGAGAGTTTGAAATCGCAAAAACCATAGTAGCCCCCGTTATTTATCAAGGTCGGGGGGCCAAGTGGGAGGCTCTTTCTTTCCCAGTTATTAAGGAATTGCGCCGTACGGTAACTGAACATGGACTCTCCTCTCCGTATTTTGTAAGTCTATTGTCCTCTGTCTTTGATACCTATGTCATGACTCCACATGATTTAAAATCTTTAGCACAATTGTTACTGACGCCTACACAATATTCTTTATGGGAAGCTCACTGGAGGGGGGGACTACAGGCACTTCTTTTGACTTATGTGGGTCATGGTAATACTGATATAGCCGCGCTAACCATAGAACATCTTACAGGGACAGGACGACATACCAACCCTGTGGACCAGGTTCGAATCCCACAGGAGGCCCTTGAGGCGACCCGTGAAGAGGCCAAAAAGGCTTTTTTGAAAGTCCCTGATTCTCAAAAACCACAAAAAGTGTTTACTACTATTACCCAGGAACCCCAAGAGCCTTATATGCAGTTTATAGACAGATTAAAACAGGCCTTGGAACGACAAATAGATAATGCAGAGGCCCGGGAAATTTTATTGCTGAAATTAGCTATCGAGAACGCTAATGCGGATTGTAAGAAACTGTTAAAATCTCTCCCGAACCAGAATCCTACGTTGATTGAAATGGTGGAGGCTTGTAACAGAATTGGTACTATGGATCATAAATTTGAAACTATGGCTGCAGCTTTTGCAGCCATGCGCACCCCGATAAGTCCAACAGGACCGGGGAATTGTTATGGTTGCGGCAAGCCCGGCCATCTGAGAAAAAATTGTTTAAGTACTAATGCTGGAACTCGGCCCCAAGCACCTGGAATTTGTCCCAGATGCCGAAAAGGGCGCCATTATGCTAATCAGTGTCGCGCCAAGTATGATTTTCAGGGACAACTGATACAGGGAAACCGACCACAGAGCGCGGGGCAGCGACGCGTGCAGACACAAATACCGCAGCCAACCTTTCAACACCCCTGGAGGGAAAGAGCGCCGCCTCAAGTCTTCGCCCAGCAACAGCAGGTAGTGCCGGACTGGACCTGGCAACCACACACACAGTAACACTATTAGATTCTTCGGTTCACTTATTATTGACAAATGTTTTGGGACCTTTACCCCCTAGGACACAAGTGTTATTGTTAGGAAGGTCATCTACTACCTTGTCGGGACTTTTTGTATTACCGGGGGTCATTGACTCGGACAGTGTTAATGAAATTAAAATCATGGCATGGACCCCATTTCCCCCCTGTACAGTACCGAAAGGTAGCTGTATAGCACAATTGGTGCTGATTCCCATGGGAACGGATTCCCCTGATTCTCGCCAACCCTATCAAAGGAGGGGAGGGTTCGGGTCTACAGGGGACCCACAAATTTTGTGGGTGCAGTCTATCTCTCAAAAACGACCCCTATGTCAATGTACCCTCATTCGTGGGAAACAACAAATAGTGCTCAGTGGGATTATCGACACTGGAGCTGATGTTACTGTAATATCACAGGCCAAATGGCCACCACAATGGCCTTTAACCAATGTTTCCCAAACATTAGCTGGAATTGGTGGGACTGGTAGCAGTCACCAGAGTCTGGAATTGATCCAAATTCAAGGTCCAGAGGGACACATAGCCTCCATTAAGCCTTTTGTATTGCCAGTTCCCATGATTTTGTGGGGGCGTGATGTGTTGTCCCAGTGGGGAATGTCTATTCGGACCCATTTTTAGATGGGGCCATTGAAGTGCGCGACACCCTGAAAATAACCTGGAAAACTGATACCCCAATTTGGGTGGATCAATGGCCCCTTCCACTGGAAAAGCTTCACCCCCTTCAAGAATTAGTTGCTGAACAATTGCTGAAAGGACATATTGTGCCTTCTACCAGTCCTTGGAATTCACCTATTTTTGTTATCAAAAAACAGTCTGGCAAATGGCGCTTGCTCCATGATCTTAGAAAAATTAATGATGCTATGGAAGACATGGGGGCCCTACAACCCGGCCTTCCGTCCCCTACTATGATCCCTCGAGATTGGCATTTGACTGTTATCGATCTCAAAGATTGTTTTTTCAATATCCCCCTGCATCCAAATGATGCTCCTAAATTCGCTTTTTCCGTTCCAAGCGTTAACATGCAAGCTCCGTTGCAAAGATACCAGTGGGTTGTGCTGCCACAAGGAATGAAGAATAGCCCTACAATCTGTCAGTGGTATGTGGCTAAAGTGCTTAGCCCTGTCAGGACCGTTGCGCCCAGTGCTTTACTATATCATTACATGGATGATATTTTAGTGGCTGCACAACGCCACGAGGTCATGGAGGAAGCCATAGCCCTTGTCATGACCGCCGTCGATTCGGCAGGCCTTTGTATTGCGCCGGAAAAAATTCAAAAAACATCACCATGGAAATATTTGGGCTGGCGTATAAGGGGTCAATCCGTAATTCCGCAACCTTTACAGATACGAACAGACGTAAAAAATTTACATGATGTACAGAGACTATTAGGTACAATCAATTGGGTCCGGACGCTGTTGGGAATTTCTAACACGGACTTAGGCCCCTTGTTCAGGCTGCTCAAGGGAGACAATGACTTGCGTTCCCACCGCAGTCTTGGCCCTGAGGCCATTGACTCCTTACAAAAGGTTGCTACGGCAATCAGCTTTAAACAAGCACATCGGTGGGCTCCCGAATTACCTTTTTACCTGATTATTTTAAATCCCGCTCGACAGCCTCATGCCCTGATATTTCAATGGGATTTTGAAAAATCAGACCCACTGTTAATTATTGAATGGATTTTTTTGCCGAATCAATCTTCAAAAACTATTTTGACTCAGCATGAAATGTTTGCCTGTTTGATAATTAAGGCCAGGCAACGTTTGCTGGCATTATCAGGAGTAGATTTTACTTGTATTTGCTTACCTGTAACGAATATGTATTTACAGTGGCTTTATCAACAATCAGATGCCTTTACTATGGCACTAACTGACTATGCGGGTCAACTCACATCCCATCCACCTTCACATAAGTTACTTAATGCTGATTTTCGTTTAATGCCTAAGCCGAAAAGGAGTGATCAGCCATTGCAGGCCTTTACTGTATTTACAGATGGGTCTGGAAAAACACATAAGTCAGTTATTCTATGGTGGGATGACCAACATGAACGATGGAACTCGGACATAGACACCGTTCTTGGATCCCCCCAAATAGTGGAACTGACTGCAGTAGTTCGAGTTTTCCGAAGGTGGACCACACCACTTAATCTTGTTACTGATTCTGCTTATGTTGCAGGGATTGTAGAGAGAGCCGAAGCATCTTTATTGCGTGACCTTTCACATCCTAACTTATTTGCCTTGTTACAGGAGCTTATTTTTCTTTTGGACTCTCGCCCTCACCCCTATTTTGTTATGCATGTTAGGTCACACACTTCTCTACCTGGCTTTATTGCAGAAGGAAATAGACAGGCCGATTTATTGACATTACCAGTGCAGGTATTGCCCGATCGCAAAGCACAGGCTAAACTTAGCCATTCCTTTTTTCACCAGAATGCTGGAGGTCTCAAACGGCAGTTTGGCCTCACCTCTCAGCAAGCATCTAATATCGTTGCTGTATGTCCTGACTGCCAAAGACATTCTTTTCCATCGATAGCAGGAGGAGTTAATCCCAGAGGACTACAAAGTTTACAGCTATGGCAAACAGATGTAACTCGCTTTCCGGAGTTTGGCAAACTGAAGAATATTCACTCTTCTATAGAAACCTTTTCCGGCGCCTTGTTCGCTTCTTGTCACACAGGAGAAAAAGCACGTGACGTCCATAAACATTTGATGCGTGCCTTTGCCACTTTGGCTATACCCTCTCCAATAAAAACGGATAATGGCCCTGCATATATCTCAACCGCAACAAAAGTATTCTTTGACTCTTGGGGTATAACCCATATTACTGGTATTCCTCATTCCCCCACAGGTCAATCTTTGATTGAGCGTTCTCACCAATCACTGAAACGCCTGATGCAACAACAAAAAGGGGGAATAGGAACCGTCACTCCTGAGGAGCGTTTGCAGAAAGCCTTGTATGTTTTTAATTTTTTAAATTGTTCTTTGATAGATAACAACCCTCCAATTGTTCGACATTTTAATACAGCTGTGTCACTCGAGGTGCGAGTCAAAGCCCCAGTACTGGTTCGCGACCCAGAAACAGGTAAGGTCATGGGACCATATCCTCTTGTTACATGGGGCAGAGGTTATGCTTGTGTCTCCACAGAGAAAGGTCCACGATGGATCCCGGCAAAGAATGTGCGACCCTTCCGTGAATCCTTACAACAATCATCTGGTGAAAACCTCAGTCACCCTCAGGACCAGTCTCCCGGACAACAATTTGATGAATTTCCTGAAGAAGATCGGGACAACAGGGACTGAACGCTGGAAACGTGAAAAAACTGTATGAACCAGGGCAGAGAAACACTCATTGTTGGAATCATTTGTGCCTTATGTAAATCTTGTGACCCTTGGGTCTTGTGTATATGTTACACGTGTGAGAAGGAGTGGTTGCACCGAGCAACTCTCGCCAGGTGATGGTGTGAAGACTGTTTAGAAAAGGAGATTGTTGTAGTTAAACTTTTGCTTGTTATAGGGCATTAATCATTAGGGAATGACCGATACTTATGTGAATATATAAATTGGGGTAATTTAGTGGGAAAAAGGGCACGAGAGGTTGTAATCTGTAATTTAGAGTGTAGCAGGACAAACCTAGTACCCCGCCATATAGGCCGTCCTTAAACAGGACTGGAATCAAACAAAAGAAAGATGCAAAAGACGGTTTGCTTGGAAGCTAGAAAGGGGCAAAAAGTTGTTCCTCAGCTAGTAGTTTTTATCATGATTATGTTGGGGAGCACGCAGAGTTACCCATTCCTGCCTGCACTACCCAAGGTCAATATATGGGTGACACTAGCAAATCTCACAGGACAAGATACGTTGTGCCTTGCCACTGCCTCTCCTAATAATCCATTTTCTACGTGTCTTGTGGGATTGCCACTAGAGGAGTGGCCAATACCTAAGTTTCTCCTGGAAACCCTCTTTCAAAAGGGCATATCCAGGAATGTCACCAACTGCTGGGATGCGTGGACCCCATATCTTCCACTTGCCACCCTAGAGCCACAGGAGATTGAACTCCTTGGATCAGTAAAAATGGATTTTTGTGTCAGGTTTAACTATACAGGGAAAAATCAGTCCAAGGCATGGGATGTTTCCCCCGTCCACCACATCTTTAAAAACGCTGCTATTTGGTGTAATTATACAGCAATGAAATTGTCCAAGTCTAGCAATGTTCCCCTTTTATTACCACCAGGAATATTTTTTATTTGCGGAGACAGGGCATGGCCCATGATCCCCTCTCATATAAAAGGAGGACCATGTAGTCTTGGACGTCTATCTGTTCTAACTCCCAATACATCCACGATTTTGCAACATCGCCTTTCCCACAGGGCAAGACGAAGTGTCCATACATATACCTCTGAGTGTGATGACAATGTGGAGTTTTGGTCTTTTGGCCCACGCTTTGCCACTTCTCTTTTGTTACCCGGGAGTGCAGCTGCAAAAGCACTGGCAACCCTAGATAAACTCGGCTGTTGGCTGGCAAAACAAACAAACGCTACTAGCAGTGCTCTTTCTGGACTTTTATTAGATGTAGACAGTGTGCGACATGCTACCCTGCAAAATAGAGCTGCAATAGATTTTTTGCTTTTGGCACAGGGACATGGTTGTGAAGATTTTGAAGGTATGTGTTGTATGAATCTCTCCGATCACTCGGAATCTATTCATATGAGCACCCAACAGCTCAAGGTGGGAGTCTCCAGACTTCAACAAAGTGACAGTTGGGATTGGTTAGATAAGCTCTTTGAAGGATGGGGACTGTCGGGGTGGTTAAGGAGTCTTGTAAAAATGATTGTGTATGTTTTGGTGGTCTTTATTCTTTTACTACTCTTTTTGCCATGCCTATTACAATGCCTGCAAGGACTAATGGCGCGTTCTATGAAGAAGATTCTTGTTGTGCAACAGGAAGGGGGAGATGTAGGACAGGATTTGGCTAGCTTCAGGAAGACCCCCAGCAGAGAACAGTTGATAAAGGAGGACGTGCTGGACGTGCTGGAATTAGTCGGCCGCAGGCCTTGGGAAGAGCGAGATAAGGCCTTTGTTTAGAAGGAACAAAAGAGTACTGGCTACGTGAGGATGAGCACAGGTGTCTGTGGTTGCGAGACAGTCACCTTGATAAGAGGAACTATTGTTGTTACTGAAGGAAGTACATGTTTGAAAAAAGCTTTTTTGTATTAACCAATCTGTGATCGCTTAGATTAGTGTAAGGACCAATCAGTTTGAAACACGCTTCTTGTAACTAGTATATATATGTCTTAAAAACACAATAAAATTGACACTTTTTGCTTGTATCAAGTATTGTCCCGTCTCTCAATTGCGGCAGTAAAGTAAGGCAAGGTAAGGTAAATTAAGGTAACGTAAGGTAAGGCAAGGTAAGGTAAGGCAAAGTAAGGGAAAGTAAGGTAAGGGAAGGGAAGGTAAGGTAAGAAAAGTTAAGGAAGGGAAGGTAAGGTAAGGCAAGGTAAGGTAAGGTAAGGCAAAGTAAGGTAAAGTAAGGTAAGGTAAAGTAAGGTAAGGCAAGGTAAGGTAAAGTAAGGTAAGGGAAGGTAAGGCAAGGTAAGGTAAGGCAAGGTAAGGTAAAGTAAGGTAAGGTAAGGTAAAGTAAGGCAAGGTAAGATAAAGTAAGGTAAGGTAAGGGAAGGCAAGGTAAGGGAAGGGAAGGTAAGGTAAGAAAAGTTAAGGAAGGGAAGGGAAGGGAAGGCAAGGTAAGGTAAAGTAAAGTAAGGTAAGGTAAGGAAAGGTAAGGTAAAATAAGGTAAGGGAAGGGAAGGGAAGGGAAGGTAAGAAAAGTTAAGGAAGGGGTGGGAAGGGGTGGGAAGGGCAGGGAAGGGCAGGGAAGGGAAGGGAAGGGAAAGGAAGGGAAGGGAAGGCAAGGTAAGGTAAAGTAAGATAAGGTAAGGCAAGGTAAGGTAAAGAAAGGTAAGATAAGGTAAGGCAAGGTAAGGTAAATTAAGGTAAGGTAAAGTAAGGTAAGGCAAGGCAAGGTAAGGTAAAGTAAGGTAAGGCAAGGTAAGGTAAGAAAAGTTAAGAAAGGGAGGGAAGAGAAGGTAAGTCAAGGTATGGTAAAGTAAGGTAAGGCAAGGTAAGGCAAGATAAGGCAAGGTAAGGTAAATTAAGGTAAGGCAAGATAAGGCAAGATAAGGTAAAGTAAGGTAAGAGAAGGTAAGGCAAGGTAAGGTAACTTAAGGTAAGGCAAGGTAAGGCAAGGTAAGGTAAGGTAAAGTTAGGCAAGGCAAGGTAAGGCAAGGTAAGGTAAAGTAAGGTAAGGTAAGGCAATGTAAGGTAACGTAAGGCAAGGCAAGGTAAGGTAAAGTAAGGCAAGGCAGGGTAAGGTAAGAAATTTAAGGAAGGAAAGGGAAGGGAAGGTAAAGTAAGGTAAGGTAAGGCAAGGTAAGGTAAAGTAAGGTAAGGCAAGGCAAGGTAAGAAAAGGTAAGGTAAGGTAAGAAAAGTTAAGGAAGGGAAGGGAACGTAATGGAAGGGAAGGCAAGGTAAGGTAAGGTAGGCAAGGTAAGGTAAAGTATGGTAAGGAAAGGTAAGGTAAGGCAAGGTAAGGTAAATAAGGTAAGGTAATTTAAAGTAAGGTAAGGCAAGGTAAGGTAAAGTAAGGTAAGGCAAGGCAAGGTAAGGTAAGGCAAGGTAAGGTAATGTAAGATAATTAAGGCAAGGTAAGGTAAAGTAAGGTAAGGTAAGGCAAGGTAAGGTAAGGCAAGGTAAGTTAAAGTAAGGTAAGGCAAGGTAAGGTGAGGTAAGAAAAGTTAAGGAAGGGAGGGAAGGGAAGGTAAGGCAAGGTAAGGTAAAGTAAGGTAAGACAAGATAAGGTAACTTAAGGTAAGGCAAGGTAAGGTAAAGTAAGGTAAGACAAGGTAAGAAAAAGTAAGGTAAGGTAAAGTAAGGCAAGGCAAGGTAAGGCAAGGTAAGGTAAGGTAAGACAATGTAAGGTAACGTAAGGCAAGGCATGGTAAGGTAAAGTAAGGCAAGGCAAGGTAAGGCAAGGTACGGTAAAGTAAGGCAAGGCAAGGTTAGGTAAAGTAAGGCAAGGCAAGGTAAGGTAAAGTAAGGTAAGGAAAGGCAAGTTAAGGTAAAGTAAGGCAAGGCAAGGTAAGGTAAAGTAAGTTAAAGTAAGGTAAGGCAAGGTAAGGTAAAGTAAGGCAAGGTAAGGTAAAGTAAGGCAAGGTAAGGTAAAGTAAGGAAAGGTAAGGTAAAGTAAGGTAGGGTAAGGTAAGGAAAGGTAAGGTAAAGTAAGGTAAGGGAAGGTAATGTAAGGAAAGAAAATTTATGGAAGGGAAGGGAAGGTAAGGCAAGGTAAGGTAAAGTAAGGTAAGGTAAGGTAAATTAAGGTAAGTTAAGGCAAGGTAAGGTAAGGTAAAGTAAGATAAGGCAAGGAAAAGTAAGGTAAGGCAAACTAAGTTAAGGCAAGGCAAGGTAAGGTAAAGTAAGGCAAGGTAAGTTAAAGTAAGGTAAAATAAGGTAAGGCAAGGTAAGGTAAGGCAAGGTAAGGTAAGGTATGGCAAGGTAAGGTAAAGTAAGGTAAGGCAAGGTAAGTTAAAGTAAGGCAAAGTAAGGTAAGGTAAGGTAAGGTAAGCAAGGTACGGTAAATTAAGGTAAGGCAAGGTAAGGTAATATTAGGTCAGGAAAGGTAAGGCAAGATAAGGTAACGTAAGGTAAGGGAAGGTAAGTTAAATTAAGGTAAAGTAAGGTAAGGCAAGGTAAGGTAAAGAAAGGCAAGGCAAGGTAAGGTAAAGTAAGGTAAGGCAAGGTAAGGTAAAATAAGGTAAGGCAAGGTAAGGGAAGGTAAGTTAAGGTAAGGTAAGGTAAAGTAAGGCAAGGTAAGGTAAGGTAAGGTAAGGTAAAGTGAGGCAAGGTAAGGTAACGTAAGGCAAGGCAAGGTAAGGTAAAGTAAGGCAAGGCAAGTTAAGGCAAGGTAAGGTAAAGTAAGGTAAGGCAAGGCAAGGTAAGGTAAAGTAAGGCAAGGCAAGGTTAGGTAAAGTAAGGCAAGGCAAGGCAAGGTAAGGTAAAATAAGGTAAGGCAAGGCAAGGTAAGGTAAAGTAAGGAAAGGCAAGGTAAGGTAAATAAGGTAAGGCAAGGTAAGGTAAGGTAAGAAAAGTTAAGGAAGGGAAGGGTAGGTAAGGTAAGGCAAGGTAAGGTAAAGTAAGGTAAGGTAAGGTAAAGTAAGTTAGGGTAAGGCAAGGTAAGTTAAAGTAAGGTAAGGTACGGTAAGGTAAAGGAAGGTAAGGTAAGGCAAGGTAAGGTAAAGAAAGGTAAGGAAAGGCAAGTTAAGGTAAAGTAAGGTAAGGCAAGGTAAGGTAAGGCAAGGTAAGGCAAAGTAAGGTAAGGCAAGGTAAGGTAAGTTAAGGCAAGGTAAGGTAACGTAAGGTAATAGAAGGCAACGTAAGGTAAGGCAACGTAAGGCAAAGTAAGGCAACGTAAGGTAAGGCAACGTAAGGTAAGGCAACGTAAGGAAAGGTAAGGCAACGTAAGGTAAGGTAAGGCAACGTAAGGTAAGGCAACGTAAGGTAAGGTAAGGCAACGTAAGGTAAGGTAAGGCAACGTAAGTTAAGGCAACGTAAGGTAAGGCAACGTAAGGTAAGGTAAGGCAACGTAAGGTAAGGTAAGGCAACGTAAGTTAAGGCAACGTAAGGTAAGGCAACGTAAGGTAAGGTAAGGCAACGTAAGGCAACGTAAGGTAAGGCAACGTAAGGTAAGGCAACGTAAGGCAACGTAAGGTAAGGCAACGTAAGGTAAGGCAACTTAAGGCAAGGAAACTTAAGGCAAGGCAACGTAAGGTAAGGCAACGTAAAGTAAGGCAAGGAAACGTAAGGCAACGTAAGGCAAGGCAACGTAAGGCAAGGCAACGTAAGGAAAAGTAAGGCAACGTAAGGTAAGGTAATGTAAGGCAACGTAAGGTAAGGCAACGTAAGGTAAGGCAACGTAAGGCAACTTAAGGTAAGGGAAATTAAGGCAACGTAGGGTAAGGCTACGTAAGGTAAGGCAACGTAAGTTAAGGCAAGGTAAGATAAGGCAAAGTAAGGCAACGTGAGGTAAGGCAACGTAAGGCAATATAAGGTAAGGCTATGTAAGGCAACGTATGGTAAGGCAACGTAAGTTAAGGCAACGTAAGGTAAGGTAAGGCAACGTAAGGTAAAGGCAACATAAGGCAACGTTGGCTAAGGCAACGTAAGGCAACGTAATTTAAGGCAACGTAAGGTAAGGCAATGTAAGGTAAGGTAAGGCAACGTAAGGCAACGTAAGGTAAGGCAACGTAAGGAAACGTAATTAAGGCAACGTAAGGTAAGGCAACGTAAGTTAAGGCAACGTAAAGCAACGTAAGGTAAGGCAAGGCAACGTAAGTAAGGCAACCTAAGGCAACGTAAGGTAAGGCACCGTAAGGTAAGGCAAGGCAACGTAAGGTAAGGCAATGTAAGTTAAGACAACGTAAGGCAAGGAAACGTAAGGTAAGGCAACGTAAGGCAAGGCAACGTAAGGTAAGGCAACGTAAGGCTACGTAACGTAAGTTAAGGCAACGTAAGGCAACGTAAGTTAAGGCAACGTAAGGCAACGTAAGTTAAGGCAACGTAAGGCAACGTAAGTTAAGGCAACGTAAGACAACGTAAGGTAAGGTAAGGCAAAGTAAGGTAAGATAAGGCAACGTAAGGCAAGGCAACGTAAGGTAAGGTAAGGCAAAGTAAGGCAACGTAAGGTAAGGCAAGGCAGGGCAAGGGAAGGTAAGGCAAGGTAAAGCATCGTAAGACAACTTACAGCAGGGCAAGGCAAGGGAACGTAAGGTAAGGAAACGTAAGGCAATGTGAGGTAAGGCAATGCAACGTAAGGTAAGGCAACGCAAGGAAACGTAAGTTAAGGCAAGGCAACGTAAGGTAAGGCAACGTAAGGTAAGGCAAGGCAACGTAAGTTAAGGCAAGGCAACGTAAGGTAAGGCAACGTAAGGCAACGTAAGGTAAGGCAAGGCAACGTAAGTCAAGGAAACGTAAGGCTACGTAAGATAAGGCAACGTAAAGGTAAGGCAACGTAAGGTAAGGCAACGTAAGGCAAGGCAACGTAAGGCAAGGCAACGTAAGGTAAGGCAACGTAAGGTAAGGCAACGTAAGGCAACGTAAGGTAAGGCAACGTAAGGTAAGGAAACGTAAGGCAACGTAAGGTAAGGAAACGTAAGGTAAGGCAACGTAAGGTAACGTAAGGTAAGGAAACATAAGGCAAGGCAACGTAAGGCAAGGCAACATAAGGCAACGTAAGGCAAGGCAACGTAAGGTAAGGTAATGTAAGGCCACGTAAGGCAAGGCAACGTAAGGCAACGTAAGGAAAGGCAACTTAAGGCAACGTAACGTAAGGCAACGTAAATAAGGCAACGTAAGGCAACGTAAGGTAAGGCAACGTAAGGTAAGGAAACGTAAGGCAACGTAAGGTAAGGAAACGTAAGGTAAGGCAACGTAAGGTAACGTAAGGTAAGGAAACATAAGGCAAGGCAACGTAAGGCAAGGCAACATAAGGCAACGTAAGGCAAGGCAACGTAAGGTAAGGTAATGTAAGGCCACGTAAGGCAAGGCAACGTAAGGCAACGTAAGGTAAGGCAACGTAAGGAAACGTGAGGTAAGGCAACGTCAGGTAAGGCAACGTAAGGTAAGGCAACGTAAGGCAACGTAAGGTAAGGAAACATAAGGCAAGGCAACGTAAAGGCAAGGCAACATAAGGCAACGTAAGGCAAGGCAACATAAGGTAAGGTAACGTAAGGCCACGTAAGGCAAGGCAACGTAAGGCAACGTAAGGTAAGGCAACGTAAGGCAACGTGAGGTAAGGCAACGTCAGGTAAGGTACATAAGGCAAAGTAAGGTAAGGCAACGTAAGGCAACGTAAGGTTAGGCAACGTAAAGTAAGGCAAAGTAAGGTAAGGAAAAATAAGGCAACGTAAAGTAAGGCAACGTAAGGTAAGGCAAAGTAAAGTAAGGCAAAGTAAGGTAAGGCAACGTAATGCAACGTAATGTAAGGCAACGAAAGGTAAGGCAACGTAAGGTAAGGCAACGTAAGGTAAGGCAACGTAAAGTAAGTCAACGTAAGCTAAGGCAACGTAAGGCAACGTAAGTTAAGGCAACCTAAGGCAACGAAAGGTAAGGCAACGTAAGGCAAGGCAACGTAAGGCAAGGCAACGTAAGGAAAAGTAAGATAAGGCAACATAAGGCAACGTAAATTAAGACAACGTCAGTAAGGCAACGTAAGGCAACGTAAACTAAGGCAATGTAAGGTAAGGCAACGTAAGGCAACGTAAGGTTAGGCAACGTAAAGTAAGGCAACGTAACGTAAGGCAACGTTGGCTAAGGTAACGTAAGGCAACATAAGGTAAAGCAACGTAAAGTCAGGCAACGTAAGGAAAGGGAACGTAAGGTAAGGCAACGTAAGGCAACGTAAAGTAAGGCAACGTAATATAAGGCAACGTAAAGTACGGCAAATTTAGGTAAGGCAACGTAAGGCAACGTAAGGTAAAGCAACGTAAGGTAAGGCAACGTAAGGTAAGGCAAAGTATGGCAACGTAAGGCAACGTAAGGCAACGTAAGTTAAGGAAACGTAAGGCAACGTAAGGTAAGGCAACCTAAGGTAAGGCAACGTAAGTTAAGGCAATGTAAGGCAACGTAATGTAAGGCAACGTAAAGAAAGGCAACGTAAAGCAATGTAAAGTAAGGCAACGTAATGCAAGGCAACGTAAAGCAAGGCAACGTAAGGCAACGTAAATCAAGGCAACGTAAAGCAAGGAAACGTAAAGCAACGTAAAGTAAGGCAAAGTAAGGCAACGTAAAGTAAGGCAACGTAAAGCAACGTCAAGTAAGGCAACGTAAAGTAAGGCTACGTAAGGCAACGTAAAGTATGGCAATGTAAAGCAACGTAAAGTAAAGCAACGTAAAGCAAGGCAACGTAAAGTAAGGTAATGTAAAGCAACGTAAAGCACGGCAACGTAAAGTAAGGCAACGTAAAGCAACGTAAAGTAAGGCAACGTAAAGCAAGGCAACGTAAAGTAAGGCAACGTAAAGCAACGTAAAGCAAGGAAACGTAAAGCAAGGCAACGTAAGTCAACATAAAGTAAAGGCAACGTAAATCAACGTAAAGCAGGGCAATGTAAAGCAAGGCAACCTAAGGCAACTTAAAGCAAGGCAACGTAAAGCAAGGCAACGTAAGGCAACGTAAAGCAAGGCAACGTAAAGCAAGGCAACGTAAAGCAAGGCAATGTAAATCAAGGCAATGTAAAACAACCTAAAGCAAGGCAACGTAAAGTAAGGCAACGTAAGGGAACGTAAAGCAAGGCAACGTAAGGTAAGGCAACGTAAGGCAACGTAAAGTAAGGCAACGTAAAGCAACGTAAAGCAAGGCAACATAAAGCAACGTAAAGCAAGGCAACGTAAAGAAAGGCAACTTAAGGAAACGTAAAGCAAGGCAACGTAAAGCAACGTAAACCAAGGCAACGTAAAGCTAGGCAACGTAAAGAAACATAAAGCAAGGCAACGTAAAGCAAGGCAACGTAAAGCAACGTAAAGTAAGGTAACGTAAAGTAAGGCAATGTAAAGCAAGGCAACGTAAAGCAACGTAAAGCAAGGTAAGGCAACGTAAAGCAAGGCAACGTGAAGCAACGTAAACCAAGGCAACGTAAAGCAACATAAAGCAAGGCAAGGCAAGGCAACGTAAATCAAGGCAACGTAAAGCAACGTGAAGCAAGGCAACGTAAAGCAACATAAAGCAAGGCAAGGCAAGGCAACGCAAAGCAAGGCAACGTAAAGCAATGTAAAGCAAGGCAACGTAAAGCAACGTAAAGAAAGGCAAGGCAAGGAATCGTAAAGCAAGGCAACGTAAAGCAACGTAAAGCAAGGCAAGGCAAGGCAACGTAAATTAAGGCAACGTAAAGCAAGGCAACGTAAAGCAACGTGAAGCAAGGCAACGTAAAGAAACGTAAAGCAAGGCAAGGAAAGGCAACGCAAAGCAAGGCAACGTAAAGCAACGTAAAGCAATGCAACGTAAAGCAACGTAAAGCAAGGCAAGGCAACGTAAAACAACGCAAAGCAAGGCAATGTAAAGCAACGTAAACCAAGGCAAGGCAAGGCAACGTAAAGCAAGGCAACGTAAAGCAACGTAAAGCAAGGCAAGGAAAGGCAACGTAAAGCAAGGCTACGTAAAGCAACGTAAAGCAAGGCAAAGTAAAGCAACGTAAAGCAAGGCAACGTAAAGCAACGTAAAATAAAGCAATGTAAAGCAAGGCAATGTAAAGTAAGGCAACGTAAAGAAAGGCAACGTAAAGCAACGTAAAGCAAGGCAACGTAAAGCAAGGCAACATAAAGCAAGGCAACGTAAAGCAACCTAAAGCAAGGCAACGTAAGGCAAGGCAACGTAAAGCAATGTAAAGCAAGGCAACGTAAAGTAAGGCAACGTAAAGCAACGTAAAGCAAGGCAACGTAAAGTAAGGCAACGTAAGGCAACGTAAGGTAAGGCAACGTAAAGCAAGGCAACGTAAAGCAAGGCAACGTAATGTAAGGCAACGTAAAGCAAAATAAATTAAGGCAACGTAAAGCAAAGCAACATAAAGTAAGGCAATGTAAAGGAACGTAAAGCAAGGCAACGTAAAGCAAGGCAACGGAAAGTAAGGCAACATAAGGCAACGTAATGTAAGGCAACGTAAAGCAAGGCAACCTAAAGTAAGGCAACGTAAAGAAACGTAAAGCAAGGCAACGTAAAGCAATGTAAAGCAAGGCAACGTAAAGCAAGGCAACGAAAAGCAACGTAAAGCAAGGCAAGGTAAAGCAAGGCAACGTAAAGCAACCTAAAGTAAGGTAACGTAAAGTAAGTCAATGTAAAGCAAGGCAACGTAAAGCAACGTAAAGCAAGGCAACGTAAAGCAATGTAAAGCAAGGCAAGGTATGGCAACGTAAAGCAAGGCAATGTAAAGCAAAGTAAAGCAAGTCAACGTAAAGCAACGTAAAGCAAGGCAAGGCAAGACAACGTAAAGCAAGGCAACGTAAAGCAACGTAAACCAAGGCAACGTAAAGCACCATAAAGCAAGGCAAGGCAAGGCAACGTAAAGCAAGGCATCGTAAAGCAACGTGAAGCAAGGCAACGTAAAGCAACATAAAGCAAGGCAAGGCAAGGCAACGCAAAGCAAGGCAAGGTAAGGTAACGTAAAGCAAGGCAACGTAAAGCAACGTAAAGCAAGGCAACATAAAGCAACGTAAAGCAAGGCAACGTAAAGCAACGTAAAGCAAGGCAACGTAAAACAAGGCAACGTAAAGCAACGTAAAGCAAGGAAACGTAAAGCAAGGCAACGTAAAGCAACTTATATCAAGGCAACGTAAATAAGGTAATGTAAGGCAACGTAAATTAAGACAACGTAAAGAAAGGCAACGTAAAGTAAGGCAACGTAAAGAAACTTAAAACAATACAACGTAAAGCAACGTAAAGCAAGGATACGTAAAGCAACGTAAAGCAAAGCAAGGTAAAGCAAGGCAACGTAAAGCAGTGTAAAGTAAGGTAACGTAAAGTAAGGCAATGTAAGGCAACGTAAAGTAAGGCAATGTAAGGCAATGTAAAGTAAGGCAATGTAAAGCAACATAAAATAAGGCAACGTAAAGCAAGGCAACGTAAAGTAAGGCAACGTAAAGCAATGTAAATCAAGGCAACGTAAAGAAAGGCAACGTAATGCAACTTAAAGCAAGGCAACGTAAAGCAAGGCAACGTAAAGCAACGTAAAGTAAGGCAACGTAAAGTAAGTGTACGTAAGGCAACGTAAAGTAGAGCAATGTAAAGCAACGTAAAGCAAGGCAACCTAAAGTAAGGCAATGTAAAGCAACGTAAAGCAAGGCAACGTAAAGTAAGGCAACGTAAAGCAACGTAAAGCAACTTAAAGCAAGGCAACGTAAGTCAAGAGAACGTAAAGCAAGGCAATGTTAAGCAACGTAAATGAAGGCAACATAAAGCAAGGCAACGTAAATCAACGTAAAGAAAGGAAACGTAAAGCAAGGCAACGTAAACCAACGTAAAGTAAGGCAACGTAAGGTAACGTAAAGCAAGGCAACGTAAAGCAACGTAAATCAAGGCAACGTAAACCAAAGCAACGTAAAGCAACGTAAAGCAAGGCAACGTAAAGTAAGGCAACGTAAAGTAAGGCAACGTAAATCAAGGCAACGTAAACAATGCAACATAAATTAAGGCAACGTAAAGCAAAGTAAAGCAAGGCAACGTAAAGCAACGTAGATTAAGGCAACGTAAAGTAAGGCAACGTAAGGCAACGTAAACCAAGGGAACATAAGTAAGGCACTGTAAGGCAACGTAAAACAAGGCAACGTAAAGCAACGTAAAGCAAGGCAACGTAAAGTAAGGCAACGTAAGGCAACGTAAAGTCAGGCAACGTAAAGCAACATAAATCAAGGAAACGTAAAGCAAGGAAACGTAAAGCAAGACAACGTAAAGCAACGTAAAGCAAGGCAACGTAAAGCAACGTAAAGCAAGGCAACGTGAAATAAGGCAACTAAAAGCAACGTAAAGCAAGGCAACGTAAAGCAACGTCAAGCAAGGCAACATAAAGCAAGGCAACATAAGGCAAAGTAAAGCAAGGCAACCTAAAGCAAGGCAACGTAAACCAAGGCAACGTAAAGCAACGTAAACCAAGGCAACGTAAAGCAACGTAAAGCAAGGCAACGTAAAGCAATGTAAAGCAAGGCAATGTAAAGGAAGGCAACGTAAGGCAATGTAAAGCAAGGCAACGTAAAGCAAGGCAACGTAAAGCAACGTAAAGCAATGTAAAGCAAGGCAACGTAAAGCTACGAAAAGCAAGGCAAGGGAACGTAAAGCAAGGCAAGGCAAGGCAACGTAAAGCAACGTAAAGGCAGGCAACGTAAAGCAAGGCAACGTAAAGCAACGTAAAGCAAGGCAACGTAAAGCAACGTAAATTAAGGCAAGGTAAAGTAAGGCTACGTAAGGCAACGTAAAGTAAGGCAATGTAAAGCAACGTAAAGCAAGGCAACGTAAAGTAAGGCAATGTAAAGCAACGTAAAGCAAGGCAACGTAAAGTAAGGCAATGTAAAGCAACGTAAAGCAAGGCAACGTAAAGTAAGGCAACGTAAAGCAACGTAAAGCAAGGCAACGTAATTCAAGGGAACGTAAAGCAAGGCAATGTTAAGCAACGTAAAGCAAGGCAACGTAAAGCAAGGCAACGTAAACCTACGTAAAGAAAGGCAGCGTAAGGTAACGTAAAGCAAGGCAACGTATAAGCAATGCAACGTAAATCAACGTAAAGCAAGGCAACGTAATGCAAGGCAACGTAAAGCAAGGCAACGTAAAGCAACGTAAATCAAGGCAACGTAAAACAAAGCAACGTAAAGCAACGTAAAGCAAGGCAACTTAAAGTAAGGCAACGTAAGGCAACGTAAATCAAGGCAACGTAAAGCAACGTAAAGCAAGGCAACTTAAAGTAAGGCAACGTAAGGCAACGTAAACCAAGGCAACATAAAGTAAGGCACCGTAAGGCAACGTAAAGCAAGGCAACGTAAAGCAACGTAAAGCAAGGCAACGTAAAGTAAGGCAACGTAAGGCAACGTAAAGTAAGGCAACTTAAAGCAACATAAATCAAGGAAACGTAAAGCATGGAAACGTAAAGCAAGACAACGTAAAGCAACGTAAAGCAAGGCAACGTAAAGCAACTAAAGCAAGGCAACCTAAAGCAAGGCAACATAAGGCAAAGTAAAGCAAGGCAACCTAAAGCAAGGCAACGTAAACCAAGGCAACGTAAAGCAAAGTAAAGCAAGGCAACGTAAAGCAACGTAAAGCAAGGCAACGTAAAGCAACGTAAAGCAAGGCAATGTAAAGGAAGGCAACGTAACTCAATGTAAAGCAAGGCAACGTAAAGCAAGGCAACGTAAAGCAATGTAAAGCAAGGCAACGTAAAGCTACGTAAAGCAAGGCAAGGAAACGTAAACAAGGCAAGGCAAGGCAACGTAAAGCAAGGCAACGTAAAGCAACGTAAAGCAAGGCAACGTAAAGCAAAGCAACATAAAGCAACGTAAAGCAAGGCAACGTAAAGCAACGTAAATTAAGGCAAGGGAAAGTAAGGCTACGTAAGGCAACGTAAAGTAAGGCAATGTAAAGCAACGTAAAGCAAGGCAACGTAAAGTAAGGCAATGTAAAGCAACGTAAAGCAAGGCAACGTAAAGTAAGGCAACGTAAAGCAACGTAAAGTAAGGCAACGTAAGTCAAGGCAACGTAAAGCAAGGCAATGTTAAGCAACGTAAAGCAAGGCAACGTAAAGCAAGGCAACGTAAAGCAACGTAAAGCAAGGAAACGTAAAGCAAGGCAACGTAAACCAACGTAAAGCAAGGTAAGGTAAGGTAACGTAAAGCAAGGCAACGTAAAGCAAAGCAACGTAAAGCAATGTAAAGCAAGGAAACGTAAAGCAAGGCAACGTAAAGCAAGGCAAATTAAAGCAAGGCAAACTAAGGCAACGTAATTCAAGGCAACGTAAAGCAAGGCAACGTAAAGCAACGTAAAGCAAGGCAACGTAAAGCAATGTAAAGCAAGGCAAGGTATGGTAACGTAAAGCAAGGCAACGTAAAGCAAAGTAAAGCAAGGCGACGTAAAGCAACGTAAAGGAAGGTAAGGCAACGTAAAGGAAGGCAACGTAAAGCAATGTAAACCAAGGCAACGTAAAGCAACATAAAGCAAGGCAAGGCAAGGCAACGTAAATCAAGGCAACGTAAAGCAACCTGAAGCAAGGCAACGTAAAGCAACATAAAGCAAGGCAAGGCAAGGCAACGCAAAGCAAGGCAACGTAAAGCAACGTAAAGCAAGGCAAGGCAAGGAATCGTAAAGCAAGGCAACGTAAAGCAACGTAAAGCAAGGCAACGTAAAGCAACGTAAAGCAAGGCAAGGCAAGGCAACGCAAAGCAAGGCAACGTAAAGCAACGTAAAGCAAGGCAACGTAAAGCAACGTAAAGCAAGGCAAGGCAAGGCAACGTAAAGCAAGGCAACGTAAAGCAACGTAAAGCAACGCAAGGCAAGGCAACGTAAAGCAACGTAAAGCAAGGCAAGGCAAGGCAACGTAAATTAAGGCAACGTAAAGCAACGTGAAGCAAGGCAACGTAAAGAAACGTAAAGCAAGGCAAGGAAAGGCAACGCAAAGCAAGGCAACGTAAAGCAACGTAAAGCAATGCAACGTAAAGCAACGTAAAGCAAAGCAAGGCAACGTAAAACAAGGCAAAGCAAGGCAATGTAAAGCAACGTAAACCAAGGCAAGGCAAGGCAACGTAAAGCAAGGCAACGTAAAGCAACGTAAAGCAAGGCAAGGAAAGGCAACGTAAAGCAACGCAACGTAAAGCAACGTTAAGCAAGGCAACGTAAAGCAAAGTAAAGCAAGGCAAAGTAAAGCAACGTAAAGCAAGGCAACGTAAAGCAACGTAAAATAAAGCAATGTAAATTAAGGCAACGTAAAGTAAGGCAACGTAAAGAAAGGCAACGTAAAGCAACGTAAAGCAAGGCAACGTAAAGCAAGGCAACATAAAGCAAGGCAACGTAAAGCAACCTAAAGCAAGGCAACGTAAGGCAAGGCAACGTAAAGCAATGTAAAGCAAGGCAACGTAAAGCAAGGCAATGTAAAGCAACGTAAAGCAAGGCAACGCAACGCAACGTAAAGCAACATAAAGCAAGGCAACGTAAAGCAAGGCAACGTAAAGCAATGTAACGCAAGGCAACGTAAAGCAACGTAAAGCAAGGCAAGGTAAAGCAAGCAACGTAAAGCAACGTAAAGTAAGGTAACGTAAAGTAAGGCAATGTAAAGCAAGGCAACGTAAAGCAACGTAAAGCAAGGCAACGTAAAGCAATGTAAAGCAAGGCAAGGAATGGCAACGTAAAGCAAGGCAACGTAAAGAGAAGGAAAGCAAGGCAACGTAAAGCGAAGGAAATCAAGGCAACGTAAAGCAACGTAAAGCAAGGCAAGGCAACGTAAAGCAAGGCAACGTAAAGCAACGTAAACCAAGGCAACGTAAAGCAACATAAAGCAAGGCAAGGCAAGGCAACGTAAAGCAAGGCATTGTAAAACAACGTGAAGCAAGGCAACGTAAAGCAACATAAAGCAAGGCAAGGCAAGGCAACGCAAAGCAAGGCAACGTAAAGCAACGTAAAGCAAGGCAACGTAAAGCAACGTAAACCAAGGCAACGTAAAGCAACATAAAGCAAGGCAAGGCAAGGCAACGTAAAGCAAGGCATTGTAAAACAACGTGAAGCAAGGCAACGTAAAGCAACGTAAAGCAAGGCAAGGCAAGGCAACGTAAAGCAAGGCAACGTAAAGCAACGTAAAGCAACGCAAGGCAAGGCAACGTAAAGCAACGTAAAGCAAGGCAAGTCAAGGCAACGTAAAGCAAGGCAATGTAAAGCAACGTAAAGCAAGGCAACGTAAAGCAACGTAAAGCAAGGCAAGGCAAGGCAACATAAAGCAAGGCAACGTAAAGAAACGTAAAGCAAGGCAATGTAAAGCAACGTAAAGGAAGGCAAGGCAAGGCAACGTAAAGCAAGGCAAGGCAAGGCAACGTAAAGCAAGGCAACGTAAAACAAGGCAACGTAAAGCAACATAAAGCAAGGAAACATAAAGCAACTTAAAGCAAGGCAACGTAAATAATATAATGTAAGGCAACGTAAATTTAGACAACGTAAAGCAAGGCAACGTAAAGTAAGGCAACGTAAAGAAACGTAAAACAAGACAACGTAAAGCAACGTAAAGCAAGGCAACGTAAAGCAAGGCAACGTAAAGCAACGTAAAGCAAAGCAAGGTAAAGCAAGGAAACGTAAAGACCGTAAAGTAAGGTAACGTAAAGTAAGGCAATGTAAGGCAACGTAAAGTAATGCAATGTAAGGCAATGTGAAGTAAGGCAATGTAAAGCAACATAAAGTAAGGCAACGTAAAGCAAGGCAACGTAAAGTAAGGCAACGTAAAGCAACGTAAAGCAAGGCAACGTAAAGCAACGTAAAGCAAGGAAACGTAAAGCAACGTAAAGTAAGGCAACGTAAAGTAAGTGTACGTAAGGCAACGTAAAGTAAGGCAATGTAAAGCAACGTAAAGCAAGGCAACGTAAAGTAAGGCAATGTAAAGTAACGTAAAGCAAGGCAACGTAAAGTAAGGCAACGTAAAGCAATGTAAAGCAAGGCAACGTACGTCAAGAGAACGTAAAGCAAGGCAATGTTAAGTAACGTAAATCAAGGCAACGTAAAGCAAGGCAACGTAAATCAACGTAAAGCAAGGAAACGTAAAGCAAGGCAACGTAAACCAACGTAAAGTAAGGCAACGAAAGGTAACGTAAAGCAAGGCAACGTAAACCAAAGCAACGTAAAGCAACGTAAAACAAGGCAACGTAATGCAAGGCAACGTAAAGCAAGGCAACGTAAAGCAACGTAAATAAAGGAAACGTAAACCAAAGCAACGTAAAGCAACGTAAAGCAAAGCAAAGTAAAGTAAGGCAACGTAAGGCAACGTAAAGTAAGGCAACGTAAGTCAAGGCAACGTAAAAAAGGCAACGTAAATTAAGGCAACGTAAAACAACGTAAAGCAAGGCAACTTAAAGCAACATAAACCAAGGCAACGTAAAGCTAGGCAACGTAAAGAAACGTAAAGCAAGGCAACGTAAAGCAACCTAAAGTAAGGTAACGTAAAGTAAGGCAATGTAAAGCAAGACAACATAAAGCAACGTAAAGCAAGGCAACGTAAAGCAATGTAAAGCAAGGCAAGGATTGGCAACGTAAAGCAAGGCAACGTAAAGCAAAGTAAAGCAAGGCAACGTAAAGCAACGTAAAGCAAGGTAAGGGAACGTAAAGCAAGGCAACGTGAAGGAACGTAAACCAAGGCAACGTAAAGCAACATAAAGCAAGGCAAGGCAAGGCAACGTAAATCAAGGCAACGTAAAGCAAAGTGAAGCAAGGCAACGTAAAGCAACATAAAGCAAGACAAGGCAAGGCAACGCAAAGCAAGGCAACGTAAAGCAACGTAAAGCAAGGCAAGGCAAGGAATCGTAAAGCAAGGCAACGTAAAGCAACGTAAAGCAAGGCAACGTAAAGCAACGTAAAGCAAGGCAAGGCAAGGCAACGTAAATTAAGGCAACGTAAAGCAAGGCAACGTAAAGCAACGTGAAGCAAGGCAACGTAAAGAAACGTAAAGCAAGGCAAGGAAAGGCAACGCAAAGCAAGGCAACGTAAAGCAACGTAAAGCAATGCAACGTAAAGCAAGGCAACGTAAAGCAACTTAAAGCAATGCAACGTAAAACAACGCAAAGCAAGGCAATGTAAAGCAACGTAAACCAAGGCAAGGCAAGGCAACGTAAAGCAAGGCAACGTAAAGCAACGTAAAGCAAGGCAAAGTAAAGCAACGTAAAGCAAGGCAACGTAAAGCAACGTAAAATAAAGCAATGTAAAGCAAGGCAACGTAAAGTAAGGCAACGTAAAGAAAGGCAACGTAAAGCAACGTAAAGCAAGGCAACGTAAATTAAGGCAACATAAAGCAAGGCAACGTAAAGCAACTTAAAGCAAGGCAACGTAAGGCAAGGCATGGTAAAGCAATGTAAAGCAAGGCAACGTAAAGCAAGGCAACGTAAAGCAACGTAAAGCAAGGCAACGTAAAGGAAGGCAACGTAAAGCAACGTAAAGTAAGGCAACGTAAAGCAACGTAAAGCAAGGCAACGTAAAGTAAGGCAACGTAAGGCAACGTAAGGTAAGGCAAAGTAAAGCAAGGCAACGTAAAGCAAGGCAACGTAATGTAAGGCAACGTAAAGCAAGGCAACATAAAGTAAGGCAACGTAAAGCAACGTAAAGCAAGGCAACGTAAAGCAAGGCAACGTAAAGCAAGGCAACGGAAAGTAAGGCAACATAAGGCAACGTAAGGTAAGGCAACGAAAATCAAGGCAACGTAAAGCAAGGCAACGTAAACTAAGGCAACGTAAAGCAACGTAAAGTAAGGCAACGTAAAGCAAGGCAACCTAAAGTAAGGCAAAGTAAAGCAACGTAAAGCAAGGCAACGTAAAGCAAGGCAACGTAAAGCAATGTAACGCAAGGCAACGTAAAGCAAGGCAACGTAAAGGAACGTAAAGCAAGGCAAGGTAAAGCAAGGCAACTTAAAGCAACGTAAAGTAAGGTAACGTAAAGTAAGGCAATGTAAGGCAACGTAAAGTAATGCAATGTAAGGCAATGTAAAGTAAGGCAATGTAAAGCAACATAAAGTAAGGCATCGTAAAGCAAGGTAACGTAAAATAAGGCAACGTAAAGCAACGTAAAGCAAGGCAACGTAAAGCAACGTAAAGCAACGTAAATTAAGGCAACGTAAAGTAAGTGTACGTAAGGCAACGTAAAGCAAGGCAATGTAAAGCAACGTAAAGCAAGGCAACGTAAAGTAAGGCAATGTAAAGTAACGTAAAGCAAGGCAACGTAAAGTAAGGCAACGTAAAGCAACGTAAAGAAAGGCAACGTAAGACAAGAGAACGTAAAGCAAGGCAATGTTAAGTAACGTAAATCAAGGCAACGTAAAGCAAGGCAACGTAAATCAACGTAAAGCAAGGAAACGTAAAGCAAGGCAACGTAAACCAACGTAAAGTAAGGCAACGTAAGGTAACGTAAAGCAAGGCAACGTAAAGCAAAGCAACGTAAAGCAACGTAAAGCAAGGCAACGTAATGCAAGGCAACGTGAAGCAAGGCAACGTAAAGCAACGTAAATCAAGGCAACGTAAACCAAAGCAACGTAAAGCAATGTAAAGCAAGGCAACGTAAAGTAAGGCAACGTAAGGCAACGTAAAGTAAGGCAACGTAAATCAAGGCAACGTAAACAAGGCAACGTAAATTAAGGCAACGTAAAGCAACGTAAAGCAAGGCAACTTAAAGCAAGGCAACGTAAAGCAACGTAGATTAATGCAACGTAAAGCAAGGCAAGGCAAGGCAACGTAAAGCAAGGCAACGTAAAGCAACGTAAAGCAAGGCAAGGAAATCCAACGTAAAGCAAGGCAACGTAAGGCAACGTAAAGCAAGGCAACTTAAAGCAAGGCAACGTAAAGCAACGTAGAATAATGCAACGTAAAGCAAGGCAAGGCAAGGCAACGTAAAGCTAGGCAACGTAAAGAAACGTAAAGGAAGGCAACGTAAAGCATCCTAACGTAAGGTAACGTAAAGTAAGGCAATGTAAAGCAAGGCAACGTAAAGCAACGTAAAGCAACGCAACGTAATGCAATGTAAAGCAAGGCAAGGTATGGCAACGTAAAGCAAGGCAACGTAAAGCAAAGTAAAGCAAGGCAACGTAAAGCAACGTAAAGCAAAGTAAGGGAACGTAAAGCAAGGCAACGTGAAGCAACGTAAACCAAGGCAACGTAAAGCAACATAAAGCAAGGCAAGGCAAGGCAACGTTAATCAAGGCAACGTAAAGCAAAGTGAAGCAAGGCAACGTAAAGCAACATAAAGCAAGGCAAGGCAAGGAATCGTAAAGCAAGGCAACGTAAAGCAACGTAAAGCAAGGCAACGTAAAGCAACGTAAAGCAAGGCAAGGCAAGGCAACGTAAATTAAGGCAACGTAAAGCAAGGCAACGTAAAGCAACGTGAAGCAAGGCAACGTAAAGAAACGTAAAGCAAGGCAAGGAAAGGCAACGCAAAGCAAGGCAACGTAAAGCAACGTAAAGCAATGCAACGTAAAGCAACGTAAAGCAAGGCAACGTAAAGCAACGTAAAGCAATGCAACGTAAAACAACGCAAAGCAAGGCAATGTAAAGCAACGTAAACCAAGGCAAGGCAAGGCAACGTAAAGCAAGGCAACGTAAAGCAAGGCAAGGCAAGGCAACGTAAAGCAAGGCAACATAAAGCAATGTAAAGCACGGCAACGTAAAGCAACGTAAAGCAAGGCAAAGTAAAGCAACGTAAAGCAAGGCAACGTAAAGCAACGTAAAATAAAGCAATGTAAAGCAAGGCAACGTAAAGTAAGGCAACGTAAAGAAAGGCAACGTAAAGCAAGGCAACGTAAAGCAAGGCAACGTAAAGTAAGGCAACATAAAGCAAGGCAACGTAAAGCAACCTAAAGCAAGGCAACATAAGGCAAGGCAACGTAAAGCAATGTAAAGCAATGCAACGTAAAGCAAGGCAACGTAAAGCAACGTAAAGCAAGGCAACGTAAAGCAAGGCAACGTAAAGCAACGTAAAGTAAGGCAAGGTAAAGCAACGTAAAGCAAGGCAACGTAAAGTAAGGCAACGTAAGGCAACGTAAGGTAAGGCAAAGTAAAGCAAGGCAACGTAAAGCAAGGCAACGTAATGTAAGGCAACGTAAAGCAACATAAATTAAGGCAACGTAAAGCAAGGCAACATGAAGTAAGGCAACGTAAAGCAGCATAAAGCAAGGCAACGTAAAGCAAGGCAACGTAAAGCAACGGAAAGCAAGGCAACGGAAAGTAAGGCAACATAAGGCAACGTAAGGTAAGGCAAGGTAAATCAAGGCAACCTAAAGCAAGGCAAAGTATATTAAGGCAACGTAAATCAACGTAAAGTAAGGCAACGTAAAGCAAGGCAACCTAAAGTAAGGCAACGTAAAGCAACGTAAAGCAAGGCAACGTAAAGCAAGGCAACGTAAAGCAACGTAAAGCAAGGCAACGTAAAGCAACGTAAAGCAAGGCAACGTAAAGCAACGTAAAGTAAGGCAACGAAAGTAATTGTACGTAAGGTAACGTAAAGTAAGGCAATGTAAAGCAACGTAAAGCAAGGCAACGTAAAGTAAGGCAATGTAAAGTAACGTAAAGCAAGGCAACGTAAAGTAAGGCAACGTAAAGCAACGTAAAGCAAGGCAACGTAAGTCAATAGAACGTAAAGCAAGGCAATGTTAAGTAACGTAAATCAAGGCAACGTAAAGCAAGGCAACGTAAATCAACGTAAAGCAAGGAAACGTAAAGCAAGGCAACGTAAACCAACGTAAAGTAAGGCAACGTAAGGTAACGTAAAGCAAGGCAACGTAAAGCAAAGCAACGTAAAGCAACGTAAAGCAAGGCAACGTAATGCAAGGCAACGTGAAGCAAGGCAACGTAAAGCAACGTAAATCAAGGCAACGTAAACCAAAGCAACGTAAAGCAATGTAAAGCAAGGCAACGTAAAGTAAGGCAACGTAAGGCAACGTAAAGTAAGGCAACGTAAGGCAACGTAAACCAAGGCAACATAAAGTAAGGCACTGTAAGGCAACGTAAAACAAGGCAACGTAAAGCAACGTAAAGCAAGGCAACGTAAAGTAAGGCAACGTAAGGCAACGTAAAGTCAGGCAACGTAAAGCAACATAAATCAAGGAAACGTAAAGCAAGGAAACGTAAAGCAGACAACGTAAAGCAACGTAAAGCAAGGCAACGTAAAGCAACGTAAAGCAAGGCAACGTGAAATAAGGCAACTAAAAGCAACGTAAAGCAAGGCAACGTAAAGCAACGTCAAGCAAGGCAACATAAAGCAAGGCAACATAAGGCAAAGTAAAGCAAGGCAACCTAAAGCAAGGCAACGTAAACCAAGGCAACGTAAAGCAACGTCAAGCAAGGCAACGTAAAGCAACGCAACGTAAAGGAATGTAAAGCAAGGCAATGTAAAGGAAGGCAACGTAAGGCAATGTAAAGCAAGGCAACGTAAAGCAAGGCAACGTAAAGCAACGTAAAGCAATGTAAAGCAAGGCAACGTAAAGCTACGTAAAGCAAGGCAAGGGAACGTAAAGCAAGGCAAGGCAAGGCAACGTAAAGCAAGGCAACGTAAAGCAACGTAAAGGAAGGCAACGTAAAGCAAGGCAACGTAAAGCAACGTAAAGCAAGGCAACGTAAAGCAACGTAAATTAAGGCAAGGTAAAGTAAGGCTACGTAAGGCAACGTAAAGTAAGGCAATGTAAAGCAACGTAAAGCAAGGCAACGTAAAGTAAGGCAATGTAAAGCAACGTAAAGCAAGGCAACGTAAAGTAAGGCAATGTAAAGCAACGTAAAGCAAGGCAACGTAAAGTAAGGCAACGTAAAGCAACGTAAAGCAAGGCAACGTAAGTCAAGAGAACGTAAAGCAAGGCAATGTTAAGCAACGTAAAGCAAGGCAACGTAAATCAACGTAAAGCAAGGAAACGTAAAGCAAGGCAACGTAAACCTACGTAAAGAAAGGCAGCGTAAGGTAACATAAAGCAAGGCAACGTATAAGCAATGCAACGTAAAGCAACGTAAAGCAAGGCAACGTAATGCAAGGCAACGTGAAGCAAGGCAACGTAAAGCAACGTAAATCAAGGCAACGTAAACCAAAGCAACGTAAAGCAACGTAAAGCAAGGCAACTTAAAGTAAGGCAACGTAAGGCAACGTAAATCAAGGCAACGTAAAGCAACGTAAAGCAAGGCAACTTAAAGTAAGGCAACGTAAGGCAACTTAAACCATGGCAACATAAAGTAAGGCACCGTAAGGCAACGTAAAGCAAGGCAACGTAAAGCAACGTAAAGCAAGGCAACGTAAAGTAAGGCAACGTAAGGCAACGTAAAGTAAGGCAAATTAAAGCAACATAAATGAAGGAAACGTAAAGCATGGAAACGTAAAGCAAGACAACGTAAAGCAACGTAAAGCAAGGCAACGTAAAGCAACGTAAAGCAAGGCAACATAAAGCAAGGCAACATAAGGCAAAGTAAAGCAAGGCAACCTAAAGCAAGGCAACGTAAACCAAGGCAACGTAAAGCAAAGTAAAGCAAGGCAACGTAAAGCAACGTAAAGCAAGGCAACGTAAAGCAACGTAAAGCAAGGCAATGTAAAGGAAGGCAACGTAACTCAATGTAAAGCAAGGCAACGTAAAGCAAGGCAACGTAAAGCAATGTAAAGCAAGGCAACGTAAAGCTACGTAAAGCAAGGCAAGGAAACGTAAAGCAAGGCAAGGCAAGGCAACGTAAAGCAAGGCAACGTAAAGCAACGTAAAGCAAGGCAACGTAAAGCAACGTAAATTAAGGCAAGGTAAAGTAAGGCTACGTAAGGCAACGTAAAGTAAGGCAATGTAAAGCAACGTAAAGCAAGGCAACGTAAAGTAAGGCAATGTAAAGCAACGTAAAGCAAGGCAACGTAAAGTAAGGCAACGTAAAGCAACGTAAAGTAAGGCAACGTCAGTCAAGGCAACGTAAAGCAAGGCAATGTTAAGAAACGTAAAGCAAGGCAACGTAAAGCAAGGCAACGTAAAGCAACGTAAAGCAAGGAAACGTAAAGCAAGGCAACGTAAACCAACGTAAAGCAAGGTAAGGTAAGGTAACGTAAAGCAAGGCAACGTAAAGCAAAGCAACGTAAAGCAATGTAAAGCAAGGTAACGTAAAGCAAGGCAACGTAAAGCAACGTAAAGCAAGGCAACGTAAAGCAATGGAAAGCAAGGCAAGGTATGGCAACGTAAAGCAAGGCAACGTAAAGCAAAGTAAAGCAAGGCGACGTAAAGCAACGTAAAGCAAGGTAAGGCAACGTAAAGGAAGGCAACGTAAAGCAATGTAAACCAAGGCAACGTAAAGCAACATAAAGCAAGGCAAGGCAAGGCAACGTAAATCAAGGCAACGTAAAGCAACCTGAAGCAAGGCAACGTAAAGCAACATAAAGCAAGGCAAGGCAAGGTAACGCAAAGCAAGGCAACGTAAAGCAACGTAAAGCAAGGCAAGGCAAGGAATCGTAAAGCAAGGCAACGTAAAGCAACGTAAAGCAAGGCAACGTAAAGCAACGTAAAGCAAGGCAAGGGAAGGCAACGTAAATTAAGGCAACGTAAAGCAACGTGAAGCAAGGCAACGTAAAGAAACGTAAAGCAAGGCAAGGAAAGGCAACGCAAAGCAAGGCAACGTAAAGCAACGTAAAGCAATGCAACGTAAAGCAACGTAAAGCAAGGCAAGGCAACGTAAAACATGGCAAAGCAAGGCAATGTAAAACAATGTAAACCAAGGCAAGGCAAGGCAACGTAAAGCAAGGCAACGTAAAGCAACGTAAAGCAAGGCAAGGAAAGGCAACGTAAAGCAACGCAACGTAAAGCAACGTTAAGCAAGGCAACGTAAAGCAACGTAAAGCAAGGCAAAGTAAAGCAACGTAAAGCAAGGCAACGTAAAGCAACGTAAAATAAAGCAATGTAAATTAAGGCAACGTAAAGTAAGGCAACGTAAAGAAAGGCAACGTAAAGCAACGTAAAGCAAGGCAACGTAAAGCAAGGCAACATAAAGCAAGGCAACGTAAAGCAACGTAAAGCAAGGCAACGTAAGGCAAGGCAACGTAAAGCAATGTAAAGCAAGGCAACGTAAAGCAAGGCAATGTAAAGCAACGTAAAGCAAGGCAACGCAACGCAACGTAAAGCAACATAAAGTAAGGCAACGTAAAGAAACGTAAAGCAAGGCAACGTAAAGTAAGGCAACGTAAGGCAACGTAAGGTAAGGCAAAGTAAAGCAAGGCAACGTAAATCAAGGCAACGTAATGTAAGGCAACGTAAAGCAACATAAATTAAGGCAACGTAAAGCAAGGCAAAGTAAAGCAACGTAAAGCAAGGCAACGGAAAGTAAGGCAACATAAGGCAACGTAAGATAAGGCAACGTAAATCAAGGCAAAGTAAAGCAAGGCAACGTAAAGCAAGGCAACGTAAAGTAAGGCAACATAAAGCAACGTAAAGTAAGGCAACGTAAAGCAAGGCAACCTAACGTAAGGCAACGTAAAGCAACGTAAAGCAAGGCAACGTAAAGCAAGGCAACGTAAAGCAATGTAACGCAAGGCAACGTAAAGCAAGGCAACGTAAAGCAACGTAAAGCAAGGCAAGGTAAAGCAAGCAACGTAAAGCAACGTAAAGTAAGGTAACGTAAAGTAAGGCAATGTAAAGCAAGGCAACGTAAAGCAACGTAAAGCAAGGCAACGTAAAGCAATGTAAAGCAAGGCAAGGAATGGAAACGTAAAGCAAGGCAACGTAAAGAGAAGGAAAGCAAGGCAACGTAAAGCGAAGGAAAGCAAGGCAACGTAAAGCAACGTAAAGCAAAGCAAGGCAAGGCAAAGTAAAGCAAGGCAACGTAAAGCAACGTAAACCAAGGCAACGTAAAGCAACATAAAGCAAGGCAAGGCAAGGCAACGTAAAGCAAGGCATCGTAAAACAACGTGAAGCAAGGCAACGTAAAGCAACATAAAGCAAGGCAAGGCAACGCAAAGCAAGGCAACGTAAAGCAACGTAAAGCAAGGCAACGTAAAGCAACGTAAAGCAAGGCAAGGCAAGGCAACGTAAAGAAAGGCAACGTAAAGCAACGTAAAGCAACGCAAGGCAAGGCAACGTAAAGCAACGTAAAGCAAGGCAAGTCAAGGCAACGTAAAGCAAGGCAATGTAAAGCAACGTAAAGCAAGGCAACGTAAAGCAACGTAAAGCAAGGCAAGGCAAGGCAACATAAAGCAAGGCAACGTAAAGAAATGTAAAGCAAGGCAATGTAAAGCAACGTAAAGGAAGGCAAGGCAAGGCAACATAAAGCAAGGCAAGGCAAGGCAACGTAAAGCAAGGCAACGTAAAGCAACGTAAAGCAAGGCAACGTAAAACAAGGCAACGTAAAGCAACATAAAGCAAGGAAACATAAAGCAACTTAAAGCAAGGCAACGTAAATAATATAATGTAAGGCAACGTAAATTTAGACAACGTAAAGCAAGGCAACGTAAAGTAAGGCAACGTAAGGAAACGTAAAACAAGACAACGTAAAGCAAAGTAAATCAAGGCAACGTAAAGCTAGGCAACGTAAAGCAACGTAAAGCAAAGCAAGGTAAAGCAAGGAAACGTAAAGCAGCGTAAAGTAAGGTAACGTAAAGTAAGGCAATGTAAGGCAACGTAAAGAAATGCAATGTAAGGCAATGTAAAGTAAGGCAATGTAAAGCAACATAAAGTAAGACAACGTAAAACAAGGCAACGTAAAGTAAGGCAACGTAAAGCAACGTAAAGCAAGGCAACGTAAAGCAACGTAAAGCAAGGCAACGTAAAGCAACGTAAAGTAAGGCAACGTAAAGTAAGTGTACGTAAGGCAACGTAAAGTAATTGTACGTAAGGCAACGTAAAGTAAGGCAATGTAAAGCAACGTAAAGCAAGGCAACGTAAAGTAAGGCAATGTAAAGTAACGTAAAGCAAGGCAACGTAAAGTAAGGCAACGTAAAGTAACGTAAAGCAAGGCAACGTACGTCAAGAGAACGTAAAGCAAGGCAATGTTAAGTAACGTAAATCAAGGCAACGTAAAGCAAGGCAACGTAAATCAACGTAAAGCAAGGAAACGTAAAGCAAGGCAACGTAAACCAACGTAAAGTAAGGCAACGAAAGGTAACGTAAAGCAAGGCAACGTAAACCAAAGCAACGTAAAGCAACGTAAAGCAAGGCAACGTAATGCAAGGCAACGTAAAGCAAGGCAACGTAAAGCAACGTAAATCAAGGAAACGTAAACCAAAGCAACGTAAAGCAACGTAAAGCAAGGCAAAGTAAAGTAAGGCAACGTAAGGCAACGTAAAGTAAGGCAACGTAAATCAAGGAAACGTAAAAAAGGCAACGTAAATTAAGGCAACGTAAAGCAACGTAAAGCAAGGCAACTTAAAGCAAGGCAACGTAAAGCAACGTAGATTAATGCAACGTAAAGCAAGGCAAGGCAAGGCAACGTAAAGCAATGCAACGTAAAGCAACGTAAAGCAAGGCAAGGAAAGCCAACGTAAAGCAAGGCAACGTAAGGCAACGTAAAGCAAGGCAACGTAAAGCAACATTAACCAAGGCAACGTAAAGCAAGGCAACGTAAAGAAACGTAAAGCAAGGCAACGTAAAGCAACCTAAAGTAAGGTAACGTAAAGTAAGGCAATGTAAAGCAAGGCAACATAAAGCAACGTAAAGCAAGGCAACGTAAAGCAATGTAAAGCAAGGCAAGGTATGGCAACGTAAAGCAAGGCAACGTAAAGCAAAGTAAAGCAAGGCAACGTAAAGCAACGTAAAGCAAGGTAAGGGAACGTAAAGCAAGGCAACGTGAAGCAACGTAAACCAAGGCAACGTAAAGCAACATAAAGCAAGGCAAGGCAAGGCAACGTAATGCAAGGCAACGTAAAGCAACGTAAAGCAAAGCAAGGTAAAGCAAGGAAACGTAAAGCAGCGTAAAGTAAGGTAACGTAAAGTAAGGCAATGTAAGGCAACGTAAAGTAATGCAATGTAAGGCAATGTAAAGTAAGGCAATGTAAAGCAACATAAAGTAAGACAACGTAAAACAAGGCAACGTAAAGTAAGGCAACGTAAAGCAACGTAAAGCAAGGCAACGTAAAGCAACGTAAAGCAAGGCAACGTAAAGCAACGTAAAGTAAGGCAACGTAAAGCAACGTAAAGCAAGGCAACGTAAAGTAAGGCAATGTAAAGCAACGTAAAGCAAGGCAACGTAAAGTAAGGCAATGTAAAGTAACGTAAAGCAAGGCAACGTAAAGTAAGGCAACGTAAAGCAACGTAAAGCAAGGCAACGTACGTCAAGAGAACGTAAAGCAAGGCAATGTTAAGTAACGTAAATCAAGGCAACGTAAAGCAAGGCAACGTAAATCAACGTAAAGCAAGGAAACGTAAAGCAAGGCAACGTAAACCAACGTAAAGTAAGGCAACGAAAGGTAACGTAAAGCAAGGCAACGTAAACCAAAGCAACGTAAAGCAACGTAAAGCAAGGCAACGTAATGCAAGGCAACGTAAAGCAAGGCAACGTAAAGCAACGTAAATCAAGGAAACGTAAACCAAAGCAACGTAAAGCAACGTAAAGCAAGGCAAAGTAAAGTAAGGCAACGTAAGGCAACGTAAAGTAAGGCAACGTAAATCAAGGAAACGTAAAAAAGGCAACGTAAATTAAGGCAACGTAAAGCAACGTAAAGCAAGGCAACTTAAAGCAAGGCAACGTAAAGCAACGTAGATTAATGCAACGTAAAGCAAGGCAAGGCAAGGCAACGTAAAGCAATGCAACGTAAAGCAACGTAAAGCAAGGCAAGGAAAGCCAACGTAAAGCAAGGCAACGTAAGGCAACGTAAAGCAAGGCAACGTAAAGCAACATAAACCAAGGCAACGTAAAGCTAGGCAACGTAAAGAAACGTAAAGCAAGGCAACGTAAAGCAACCTAAAGTAAGGTAACGTAAAGTAAGGCAATGTAAAGCAAGGCAACATAAAGCAACGTAAAGCAAGGCAACGTAAAGCAATGTAAAGCAAGGCAAGGTATGGCAACGTAAAGCAAGGCAACGTAAAGCAAAGTAAAGCAAGGCAACGTAAAGCAACGTAAAGCAAGGTAAGGGAACGTAAAGCAAGGCAACGTGAAGCAACGTAAACCAAGGCAACGTAAAGCAACATAAAGCAAGGCAAGGCAAGGCAACGTAAATCAAGGCAACGTAAAGCAAAGTGAAGCAAGGCAACGTAAAGCAACATAAAGCAAGACAAGGCAAGGCAACGCAAAGCAAGGCAACGTAAAGCAACGTAAAGCAAGGCAAGACAAGGAATCGTAAAGCAAGGCAACGTAAAGCAACGTAAAGCAAGGCAACGTAAAGCAACGTAAAGTAAGGCAACGTAAGGTAACGTAAAGCAAGGCAACGTAAAGCAAAGCAACGTAAAGAAACGTAAAGCAAGGCAACGTAATGCAAGGCAATGTAAAGCAAGGCAACGTAAAGCAACGTAAATCAAGGAAACGTAAACCAAAGCAACGTAAAACAACGTAAAGCAAGGCAAAGTAAAGTAAGGCAACGTAAGGCAACGTAAAGTAAGGCAACGTAAATCAAGGCAACGTAAACAAGGCAACGTAAATTAAGGCAACGTAAAGCAACGTAAAGCAAGGCAACTTAAAGCAAGGCAACGTAAAGCAACGTAGATTAATGCAACGTAAAGCAAGGCAAGGCAAGGCAACGTAAAGCAAGGCAACGTAAAGCAACGTAAAGCAAGGCAAGGAAATCCAACGTAAAGCAAGGCAACGTAAGGCAACGTAAAGCAAGGCAAGGCAAGGCAACGTAAAGCTAGGCAACGTAAAGAAACGTAAAGCAAGGCAACGTAAAGCATCCTAACGTAAGGTAACGTAAAGTAAGGCAATGTAAAGCAAGGCAACGTAAAGCAACGTAAAGCAACGCAACGTAATGCAATGTAAAGCAAGGCAAGGTATGGCAACGTAAAGCAAGGCAACGTAAAGCAAAGTAAAGCAAGGCAACGTAAAGCAACGTAAAGCAAAGTAAGGGAACGTAAAGCAAGGCAACGTGAAGCAACGTAAACCAAGGCAACGTAAAGCAACATAAAGCAAGGCAAGGCAAGGCAACGTTAATCAAGGCAACGTAAAGCAAAGTGAAGCAAGGCAACGTAAAGCAACATAAAGCAAGGCAAGGCAAGGAATCGTAAAGCAAGGCAACGTAAAGCAACGTAAAGCAAGGCAACGTAAAGCAACGTAAAGCAAGGCAAGGCAAGGTAAATTAAAGGCAACGTAAAGCAAGGCAACGTAAAGCAACTTGAAGCAAGGCAACGTAAAGAAACGTAAAGCAAGGCAAGGAAAGGCAACGCAAAGCAAGGCAACGTAAAGCAACGTAAAGCAATGCAACGTAAAGCAACGTAAAGCAAGGCAACGTAAAGCAACGTAAAGCAATGCAACTTAAAACAACGCAAAGCAAAGCAATGTAAAGCAACGTAAACCAAGGCAAGGCAAGGCAACGTAAAGCGAGGCAACGTAAAGCAAGGCAAGGAAAGGCAACGTAAAGCAAGGCAACATAAAGCAATGTAAAGCAAGGCAACGTAAAGCAACGTAAAGCAAGGCAAAGTAAAGCAACGTAAAGCAAGGCAACGTAAAGCAACGTAAAATAAAGCAATGTAAAGCAAGGCAACGTAAAGTAAGGCAACGTAAAGAAAGGCAACGTAAAGCAACGTAAAGCAAGGCAACGTAAAGTAAGGCAACATAAAGCAAGGCAACGTAAAGCAACCTAAAGCAAGGCAACGTAAGGCAAGGCAACGTAAAGCAATGTAAAGCAAGGCAACGTAAAGCAAGGCAACGTAAAGCAATGTAAAGTAAGGCAAGGAAAAGCAACGTAAAGCAAGGCAACGTAAAGTAAGGCAACGTAAGGCAACGTAAGGTAAGGCAAAGTAAAGCAAGGCAACGTAAAGCAAGGCAACGTAATGTAAGGCAACGTAAAGCAACATAAATTAAGGCAACGTAAAGCAAGGCAACATAAAGTAAGGCAACGTAAAGCAGCATAAAGCAAGGCAACGTAAAGCAAGGCAACGTAAAGCAACGGAAAGCAAGGCAACGGAAAGTAAGGCAACATAAGGCAACGTAAGGTAAGGCAACGTAAAGCAAGGCAATGTATATTAAGGCAACGTAAATCAACGTAAAGTAAGGCAACGTAAAGCAAGGCAACCTAAAGTAAGGCAACGTAAAGCAACGTAAAGCAAGGCAACGTAAAGCAAGGCAACGTAAAGCAACGTAAAGCAAGGCAAGGTAAAGCAAGGCAACGTAAAGCAACGTAAAGTAAGGTAACGTAACGTAAGGCAATGTAAAGCAAGGCAACGTAAAGCAACGTAAAGCAAGGCAACGTAAAGCAATGTAAAGCAAGGCAAGGTATGGCAACGTAAAGCAAGGCAACGTAAAGAGAAGGAAAGCAAGTCAACGTAAAGCAACGTAAAGCAAGGCAAGGCAAGGCAACGTAAAGCAAGGCAATGTAAAGCAACGTAAACCAAGGTAACGTAAAGCAACATATAGCAAGGCAAGGCATGGCAACGTAAAGCAAGGCATCGTAAAGCAACATGAAGCAAGGCAACGTAAAGCAACATAAAGCAAGGCAAGGCAAGGAAACGCAAAGCAAGGCAACGTAAAGCAACGTAAAGCAAGGCAACGTAAAGCAACGTAAAGCAAGGCAAGGCAAGGCAACGTAAAGCAAGGCAACGTACAGCAACGTAAAGCAAGGCAACGTAAAGCAACGTAAAGCAAAGCAAGGCAAGGCAACGTAAAGCAAGGCAATGTAAAGCAACGTAAAGCAAGGCAACGTAAAGCAACGTAAAGCAAGGCAAGGCAAGGCAACATAAAGCAAGGCAACGTAAAGCAAGGCAATGTAAAGCAACGTAAAGGAAGGCAAGGCAAGGCAAGGCAACGTAAAGCAAGGCAAGGCAAGGCAACATAAAGCAAGGCAACGTAAAGCAACGTAAAGCAAGGCAACGTAAAACAAGGCAACGTAAAGCAACGTAAAGCAAGGTAACGTAAAGCAAGGCAACGTAAAGCAAGGCAACGTAAAGCAACGTAAAGCAAGGAAACGTAAAGCAACTTAAAGCAAGGCAACGTAAATAATGTAATGTAAGGCAACGTAAATTAAGACAACGTAAAGCAAGGCAACGTAAAGTAAGGCAACGTAAAGAAACGTAGAACAAGACAACGTAAAGCAATGTAAAGCAAGGCAACGTAAAGCAAGGCAACATAAAGCAACGTAAAGCAAAGCAAGGTAAAGCAAGGCAACGTAAAGCAGCGTAAAGTAAGGTAACGTAAAGTAAGGCAATGTAAGGCAACGTAAAGTAAGGCAATGTAAGGCAATGTAAAGTAAGGCAATGTAAAGCAACATAAAGTAAGGCAACGTAAAGCAAGGCAACGTAAAGTAAGGCAACGTAAAGCAATGTAAAGCAAGGCAACGTAAAGCAACGTAAAGCAAGGCAACGTAAAGCAACGTAAAGTAAGGCAACGTAAAGTAATTGTACGTAAGGCAACGTAAAGCAAGGCAATGTAAAGCAACGTAAAGCAAGGCAACGTAAAGTAAGGCAATGTAAAGTAACGTGAATCAAGGCAACGTAAAGCAAGGCAACGTAAATCAACGTAAAGCAAGGAAACGTAAAGCAAGGCAACGTAAACCAACGTAAAGTAAGGCAACGTAAGGTAACGTAAAGCAAGGCAACGTAAAGCAAAGCAACGTAAAGCAACGTAAAGCAAGGCAACGTAATGCAAGGCAACGTGAAGCAAGGCAACGTAAAGCAACGTAAATCAAGGCAACGTAAACCAAAGCAACGTAAAGCAATGTAAAGCAAGGCAACGTAAAGTAAAGGCAACGTAAGGCAACGTTAAGTAAGGCAACGTAAAGCAACATAAATCAAGGAAACGTAAAGCATGGAAACGTAAAGCAAGACAACGTAAAGCAACGTAAAGCAAGGCAACGTAAAGCAACGTAAAGCAAGGCAACGTGTAGTAAGGCAACTAAAAGCAACGTAAAGCAAGGCAACGTAAAGCAACCTAAAGCAAGGTAACATAAAGCAAGGCAACATAAGGCAAAGTAAAGCAAGGCAACCTAAAGCAAGGCAACGTAAACCAAGGCAACGTAAAGCAACGTAAAGCAAGGCAACGTAAAGCAACGTAAAGCAAGGCAACGTAAAGAAACCTAAAGCAAGGCAATGTAAAGGAAGGCAACGTAAGGCAATGTAAAGCAAGGCAACGTAAAGCAAGGCAACGTAAACAACGTAAAGCAATGTAAAGCAAGGCAAAGTAAAGCTACGTAAAGCAAGGCAAAGTAAAGTAAGGCAATGTAAAGCAACGTAAAGCAAGGCAACGTAAAGTAAGGCAATGTAAAGCAACGTAAAGCAACGCAACGTAAAGCAAGGCAACGTAAAGCAATGTAAAGCAAGGCAACGTAAAGCAACGTAAAGTAAGGCAACGTAAAGTAATTGTACGTAAGGCAACGTAAAGTAAGGCAATGTAAAGCAACGTAAAGCAAGGCAACGTAAAGTAAGGCAATGTAAAGCAACGTAAAGCAAGGCAACGTAAAGTAAGGCAATGTAAAGCAACGTAAAGCAACGCAACGTAAAGCAAGGCAACGTAAAGCAATGTAAAGCAAGGCAACGTAAAGCAACGTAAAGTAAGGCAACGTAAAGTAATTGTACGTAAGGCAACGTAAAGTAAGGCAATGTAAAGCAACGTAAAGCAAGGCAACGTAAAGTAAGGCAACGTAAAGCAACGTAAAGCAAGGCAACGTAAAGTAAGGCAACGTAAAGCAACGTAATGCAAGGCAACGTAAGTCAAGAGAACGTAAAGCAAGGCAATGTTAAGCAACGTAAAGCAAGGCAACGTAAAGCAAGGCAACGTAAATCAACGTAAAGCAAGGCAAGGCAAGGCAACGTAAAGCAAGGCAATGTAAAGCAATGTAAACCAAGGAAACGTAAAGCAACATATAGCAAGGCAAGGCATGGCAACGTAAAGCAAGGCATCGTAAAGCAACGTGAAGCAAGGCAACGTAAAGCAACATAAAGCAAGGCAAGGCAAGGCAACGCAAAGCAAGGCAACGTAAAGAGAAGGAAAGCAAGGCAACGTAAAGCAACGTAAAGCAAGGCAAGGCAAGGCAACGTAAAGCAAGGCAATGTAAAGCAACGTAAACCAAGGTAACGTAAAGCAACATATAGCAAGGCAAGGCATGGCAACGTAAAGCAAGGCATCGTAAAGCAACGTGAAGCAAGGCAACGTAAAGCAACATAAAGCAAGGCAAGGCAAGGCAACGCAAAGCAAGGCAACGTAAAGCAACGTAAAGCAAGGCAACGTAAAGCAACGTAAAGCAAGGCAAGGCAAGGCAACGTAAAGCAAGGCAACGTACAGCAACGTAAAGCAAGGCAACGTAAAGCAACGTAAAGCAAAGCAAGGCAAGGCAACGTAAAGCAAGGCAAGTCAAGGCAACGTAAAGCAAGGCAATGTAAAGCAACGTAATGCAAGGCAACGTAAAGCAACGTAAAGCAAGGCAAGGCAAGGCAACATAAAGCAAGGCAACGTAAAGCAAGGCAATGTAAAGCAACGTAAAGGAAGGCAAGGCAAGGCAAGGCAACGTAAAGCAAGGCAAGGCAAGGCAACATAAAGCAAGGCAACGTAAAGCAACGTAAAGCAAGGCAACGTAAAGCAAGGCAACGTAAAGCAACGTAAAGCAAGGCAAGGCAAGGCAACGTAAAGCAAGGCAACGTACAGCAACGTAAAGCAAGGCAACGTAAAGCAACGTAAAGCAAAGCAAGGCAAGGCAACGTAAAGCAAGGCAAGTCAAGGCAACGTAAAGCAAGGCAATGTAAAGCAACGTAAAGCAAGGCAACGTAAAGCAACGTAAAGCAAGGCAAGGCAAGGCAACATAAAGCAAGGCAACGTAAAGCAAGGCAATGTAAAGCAACGTAAAGGAAGGCAAGGCAAGGCAAGGCAACGTAAAGCAAGGCAAGGCAAGGCAACATAAAGCAAGGCAACGTAAAGCAACGTAAAGCAAGGCAACGTAAAACAAGGCAACGTAAATCAACGTAAAGCAAGGAAACGTAAATCAAGGCAACGTAAACCAAAGCAACGTAAAGCAATGTAAAGCAAGGCAACGTAAAGTAAGGCAACGTAAGGCAACGTAAAGCAAGGAAACGTAAAGCAACTTAAAGCAAGGCAACGTAAATAATGTAATGTAAGGCAACGTAAATTAAGACAACGTAAAGCAAGGGAACGTAAAGTAAGGCAACGTAAAGAAACGTAGAACAAGACAACGTAAAGCAATGTAAAGCAAGGCAACGTAAAGCAAGGCAACATAAAGCAACGTAAAGCAAAGCAAGGTAAAGCAAGGCAACGTAAAGCAGCGTAAAGTAAGGTAACGTAAAGTAAGGCAATGTAAGGCAACGTAAAGTAAGGCAATGTAAGGCAATGTAAAGTAAGGCAATGTAAAGCAACATAAAGTAAGGCAACGTAAAGCAAGGCAACGTAAAGTAAGGCAACGTAAAGCAATGTAAAGCAAGGCAACGTAAAGCAACGTAAAGCAAGGCAACGTAAAGCAACGTAAAGTAAGGCAACGTAAAGTAATTGTACGTAAGGCAACGTAAAGCAAGGCAATGTAAAGCAACGTAAAGCAAGGCAACGTAAAGTAAGGCAATGTAAAGTAACGTGAATCAAGGCAACGTAAAGCAAGGCAACGTAAATCAACGTAAAGCAAGGAAACGTAAAGCAAGGCAACGTAAACCAACGTAAAGTAAGGCAACGTAAGGTAACGTAAAGCAAGGCAACGTAAAGCAAAGCAACGTAAAGCAACGTAAAGCAAGGCAACGTAATGCAAGGCAACGTGAAGCAAGGCAACGTAAAGCAACGTAAATCAAGGCAACGTAAACCAAAGCAACGTAAAGCAATGTAAAGCAAGGCAACGTAAAGTAAAGGCAACGTAAGGCAACGTTAAGTAAGGCAACGTAAAGCAACATAAATCAAGGAAACGTAAAGCATGGAAACGTAAAGCAAGACAACGTAAAGCAACGTAAAGCAAGGCAACGTAAAGCAACGTAAAGCAAGGCAACGTGTAGTAAGGCAACTAAAAGCAACGTAAAGCAAGGCAACGTAAAGCAACCTAAAGCAAGGTAACATAAAGCAAGGCAACATAAGGCAAAGTAAAGCAAGGCAACCTAAAGCAAGGCAACGTAAACCAAGGCAACGTAAAGCAACGTAAAGCAACGTAAAGCAAGGCAACGTAAAGCAACGTAAAGCAAGGCAACGTAAAGAAACCTAAAGCAAGGCAATGTAAAGGAAGGCAACGTAAGGCAATGTAAAGCAAGGCAACGTAAAGCAAGGCAACGTAAACAACGTAAAGCAATGTAAAGCAAGGCAACGTAAAGCTACGTAAAGCAAGGCAAAGTAAAGTAAGGCAATGTAAAGCAACGTAAAGGAAGGCAACGTAAAGTAAGGCAATGTAAAGCAACGTAAAGCAACGCAACGTAAAGCAAGGCAACGTAAAGCAATGTAAAGCAAGGCAACGTAAAGCAACGTAAAGTAAGGCAACGTAAAGTAAGTGTACGTAAGGCAACGTAAAGTAAGGCAATGTAAAGCAACGTAAAGCAAGGCAACGTAAAGTAAGGCAATGTAAAGCAACGTAAAGCAAGGCAACGTAAAGTAAGGCAACGTAAAGCAACATAAAGCAAGGCAACGTAAGTCAAGAGAACGTAAAGCAAGGCAATGTTAAGTAACGTAAATCAAGGCAACGTAAAGCAAGGCAACGTAAATCAACGTAAAGCAAGGAAACGTAAAGCAAGGCAACGTAAACCAACGTAAAGTAAGGCAACGTAAGGTAACGTAAAGCAAGGCAACGTAAAGCAAGGCAACGTAAAGCAAAGCAACGTAAAGCAACGTAAAGCAAGGCAACGTAATGCAAGGCAACGTGAAGCAAGGCAACGTAAAGCAACGTAAATCAAGGCAACGTAAACCAAAGCAACGTAAAGCAATGTAAAGCAAGGCAACGTCAAGTAAAGGCAACGTAAGGCAACGTAAAGTAAGGCAACGTAAAGCAACATAAATCAAGGAAACGTAAAGCATGGAAACGTAAAGCAAGACAACGTAAAGCAACGTAAAGCAAGGCAACGTAAAGCAACGTAAAGCAAGGCAACGTGTAGTAAGGCATGTAAAAGCAACGTAAAGCAAGGCAACGTAAAGCAACCTAAAGCAAGGTAACATAAAGCAAGGCAACATAAGGCAAAGTAAAGCAAGGCAACCTAAAGCAAGGCAACGTAAACAAAGGCAACGTAAAGCAACGTAAAGCAAGGCAACGTAAAGCAACGTAAAGCAAGGTAACGTAAAGAAACGTAAAGCAAGGCAATGTAAAGGAAGGCAACGTAAGGCAATGTAAAGCAAGGCAACGTAAAGCAAGGCAACGTAAACAACGTAAAGCAATGTAAAGCAAGGCAATGTAAAGCTACGTAAAGCAAGGCAAAGTAAAGTAAGGCAATGTAAAGCAACGTAAAGCAAGGCAACGTAAAGTAAGGCAATGTAAAGCAACGTAAAGCAACGCAACGTAAAGCAAGGCAACGTAAAGCAATGTAAAGCAAGGCAACGTAAAGCAACGTAAAGTAAGGCAACGTAAAGTAATTGTACGTAAGGCAACGTAAAGTAAGGCAATGTAAAGCAACGTAAAGCAAGGCAACGTAAAGTAAGGCAACGTAAAGCAACGTAAAGCAAGGCAACGTAAAGTAAGGCAACGTAAAGTAACGTAATGCAAGGCAACGTAAGTCAAGAGAACGTAAAGCAAGGCAATGTTAAGCAACGTAAAGCAAGGCAACGTAAAGCAAGGCAACGTAAATCAACGTAAAGCAAGGCAAGGCAAGGCAACGTAAAGCAAGGCAATGTAAAGCAATGTAAACCAAGGAAACGTAAAGCAACATATAGCAAGGCAAGGCATGGCAACGTAAAGCAAGGCATCGTAAAGCAACGTGAAGCAAGGCAACGTAAAGCAACATAAAGCAAGGCAAGGCAAGGCAACGCAAAGCAAGGCAACGTAAAGAGAAGGAAAGCAAGGCAACGTAAAGCAACGTAAAGCAAGGCAAGGCAAGGCAACGTAAAGCAAGGCAATGTAAAGCAACGTAAACCAAGGTAACGTAAAGCAACATATAGCAAGGCAAGGCATGGCAACGTAAAGCAAGGCATCGTAAAGCAACGTGAAGCAAGGCAACGTAAAGCAACATAAAGCAAGGCAAGGCAAGGCAACGCAAAGCAAGGCAACGTAAAGCAACGTAAAGCAAGGCAACGTAAAGCAACGTAAAGCAAGGCAAGGCAAGGCAACGTAAAGCAAGGCAACGTACAGCAACGTAAAGCAAGGCAACGTAAAGCAACGTAAAGCAAAGCAAGGCAAGGCAACGTAAAGCAAGGCAAGTCAAGGCAACGTAAAGCAAGGCAATGTAAAGCAACGTAAAGCAAGGCAACGTAAAGCAACGTAAAGCAAGGCAAGGCAAGGCAACATAAAGCAAGGCAACGTAAAGCAAGGCAATGTAAAGCAACGTAAAGGAAGGCAAGGCAAGGCAAGGCAAAGTAAAGCAAGGCAAGGCAAGGCAACATAAAGCAAGGCAACGTAAAGCAACGTAAAGCAAGGCAACGTAAAGCAAGGCAACGTAAAGCAACGTAAAGCAAGGCAAGGCAAGGCAACGTAAAGCAAGGCAACGTACAGCAACGTAAAGCAAGGCAACGTAAAGCAACGTAAAGCAAAGCAAGGCAAGGCAACGTAAAGCAAGGCAAGTCAAGGCAACGTAAAGCAAGGCAATGTAAAGCAACGTAAAGCAAGGCAACGTAAAGCAACGTAAAGCAAGGCAAGGCAAGGCAACATAAAGCAAGGCAACGTAAAGCAAGGCAATGTAAAGCAACGTAAAGGAAGGCAAGGCAAGGCAAGGCAACGTAAAGCAAGGCAAGGCAAGGCAACATAAAGCAAGGCAACGTAAAGCAACGTAAAGCAAGGCAACGTAAAACAAGGCAACGTAAATCAACGTAAAGCAAGGAAACGTAAATCAAGGCAACGTAAACCAAAGCAACGTAAAGCAATGTAAAGCAAGGCAACGTAAAGTAAGGCAACGTAAGGCAACGTAAAGTAAGGCAACGTAAAGCAACATAAATCAAGGAAACGTAAAGCATGGAAACGTAAAGCAAGACAACGTAAAGCAAGGCAACGTAAAGCAACGTAAAGCAAGGCAACGTGTAGTAAGGCAACTAAAAGCATCGTAAAGCAAGGCAACGTAAAGCAACCTAAAGCAAGGTAACATAAAGCAAGGCAACATAAGGCAAAGTAAAGCAAGGCAACCTAAAGCAAGGCAACGTAAACCAAGGCAACGTAAAGCAACGTAAAGCAATGCAACGTAAAGCAACGTAAAGCAAGGCAACGTAAGGCAATGTAAAGCAAGGCAACGTAAAGCAAGGCAACGTAAACAACGTAAAGCAATGTAAAGCAAGGCAACGTAAAGTTACGTAAAGCAAGGCAAAGTAAAGTAAGGCAATGTAAAGCAACTTAAAGCAAGGCAACGTAAAGTAAGGCAATGTAAAGCAATGTAAAGCAAGGCAACGTAAAGCAACGTAAAGTAAGGCAACGTAAAGTAAGTGTACGTAAGGCAACGTAAAGTAAGGCAATGTAAAGCAACGTAAAGCAAGGCAACGTAAAGTAAGGCAACGTAAAGAAACGTAAAGCAAGGCAACGTAAAGTAAGGCAACGTAAAGCAACGTAATGCAAGGCAACGTAAGTCAAGAGAACGTAAAGCAAGGCAATGTTAAGCAACGTAAAGCAAGGCAACGTAAAGCAAGGCAACGTAAATCAACGTAAAGCAAGGAAACGTAAAGCAAGGCAACGTAAACCAACGTAAAGTAAGGCAACGTAAGGTAACGTAAAGCAAGGCAACCTAAAGCAAAGCAACGTAAAGCAATGTAAAGCAAGGCAACGTAATGCAAGGAAACGTAAAGCAAGGCAACGTAAAGAAACGTAAACTAAAGCAACGTAAAGCAACGTAAAGCAAGGCAACGTAAAGTAAGGCAACGTAAGGCAACGTAAAGTAAGGCAACATAAATCAAGGCAACCTAAACAAGGTAACGTAAATTAAGGCATCGTAATGCAACGTGAAGCAAGGCAACGTAAAGCAACATAAAGCAAGGCAAGGCAAGGCAACGCAAAGCAAGGCAACGTAAAGCAACGTAAAGCAAGGCAAGGCAAGGCAACGTAAAGCAAGGCAACGTAAAGCAACGTAAAGCAAGGCAACGTAAAGCAAGGCAACGTAAAGCAACGTAAAGCAAGGCAACGTAAAGCAACCTAAAGCAAGGCAACATAAAGCAAGGCAACATAAGGCAAAGTAAAGCAAGGGAAACTAAAGCAAGGCAACGAAAACCAAGGCAACGTAAAGCAAAGTAAAGCAAGGCAACGTAAAGCAACGTAAAGCAAGGCAACGTAAAGCAAGGCAACGTAAAGCAACGTAAAGCAATGTAAAGCAAGGCAACGTAAAGCTACGTAAAGCAAGGCAAGGAAACGTAAAGCAAGGCAAGGCAAGGCAACGTAAAGCAAGGCAACGTAAAGCAACGTAAAGCAAGGCAACGTAAAGCAAGGCAACGTAAAGCAACGTAAAGCAAGGCAACGTAAAGCAACATAAATTAAGGCAAGGTAAAGTAAGGCTACGTAAGGCAACATAAAGTAAGGCAATGTAAAGCATCGTAAATCAAGGCAACGTAAAGTAAGGTAATGTAAAGCAACGTAAAGCAAGGCAACGTAAAGTAAGGCAACGTAAAGCAACGTAAAGTAAGGCAACGTAAGTCAAGGCAACGTAAAGCAAGGCAATGTTAAGCAACGTAAAGGAAGGCAACGTAAAGCAAGGCAACGTAAAACAACGTAAAGCAAGGAAACGTAAAGTAAGGCAACGTAAACCAACGTAAAGCAAGGCAATGTAAGGTAATGTAAAGCAAGGAAACGTAAAGCAAGGCAACGTAAAGCAATGCAACGTAAAGCAAGGCAACGTAAAGCAAGGCAACGTAAGGCAACATAAAGCAAGGCAACCTAAAGCAACATAAAGCAAGGAAAGGTAAAGCAAGGCAACGTAAACCAACGTAAAGCAAGGCAACGTAATGTAACGTAAAGCAAGGCAACGTTATGTAACGTAAAGCAAGGCAACGTAAGGCAACGTAAAGCAACGTAAAGCAAGGCAACCTAAAGCAAGGAAACGTAAAGCAAGGCAACGTAAATCAACGTAAAGCAAGGCAACGTAAAGCAAAATAAAGCAAGGCAAGGCAACGTAAGGCAACGTAAAGCAAGGCAACGTAAAGCAAGGCAATGTAAAGCAACCTAAAGCAAGGCAACGTAAGGCAATGAAACATAAAGCAATGTAAAGCAAGGCAATGTAATGCAACGTAAAGTAAGGGAACGTAAAGCAACGTAAAGCAAGGCAACGTAAAACAACGTAAAGCAACGTAAAGCAAGGCAACGTAAAGTAAGGCAACGTAAGGCAACGTAAGTTAAGGCAACGTAAAGCAAGGCAACGTAAAGCAAGGCAACGTAAAGTAAGGCAACGTAATGCATCGTAAAGTAAGGCAACGTAAAGCAACGCAAAGCAAGGCAATGTAAAGCATCGTAAACCAAGGCAAGGCAAGGCAACGTAAAGCAAGGCAACGTAAAGCAACGTAAAGCAAGGCAAGGAAAGACAACGTAAAGCAAGGCAACGTAAAGCAACGTAAAGCAAGGCAACGTAAAGCAACGTAATGAAAGACAAAGTAAAGCAATGTAAAGCAAGGCAACGTAAAGCAACGTAAAATAAAGCAATGTAAAGCAAGGCAACGTAAAGTAAGGCAACGTAAAGAAAGGCAACGTAAAGCAACATAAAGCAAGGCAACGTAAAGCAAGGCAACATAAAGCAAGGCAACGTAAAGCAACGTAAAGCAAGGCAACGTAAAACAACGTAAAGAAAGGCAAAGTAAAGCAACGTAAAGCAAGACAACGTAAAGCAACGTAAAATAATGCAATGTAAAGCAAGGCAACCTAAAGCAAGGCAACGTAAGGCAAGGCAACGTAAAGCAATGTAAAGCAAGGCAACGTAAAGCAAGGCAACGTAAAGCAACGTAAAGCAAGGCAACGTAAAGCAACGTAAAGCAAGGCAATGTAAAGCAAGGCAACGTAAAGCAACGTAAAGTAAGGCAACGTAAAGCAACGTAAAGCAAGGCAACGTAAAGTAAGGCAACGTAATGCAACGTAAGGTAAGGCAAAGTAAAGCAAGGCAACGTAAAGCAACGTAATGTAAGACAACGTAAAGCAACATAAATTAAGGCAACGTAAAGCAAGGCAACATAAAGTAAGGCAACGTAAAGCAACGTAAAGCACGGCAACGTAAAGCAAGGCAACGTAAAGCAACGTAAAGCAAGCCAACGGAAAGTAAGGCAACATAAGGCAACGTAAGGTAAGGCAACGTAAATCAAGGCAACATAAAGTAAGGCAACGTAAAGTAAGGCAACGTAAAGCAAGGCAACCTAAATTAAGGCAACGTAAAGCAACGTAAAGCAAGGCAACGTAAAGCAAGGCAACGTAAAGCAATGTAAAGGAAGGCAACGTAAAGCAAGGCAACGTAAAGCAACGTAAAGCAAGGCAAGGTAAAGCAAGGCAACGTAAAGCAACGTAAAGCAAGGCAACGTAAAGCAAGGCAACGTAAAGCAACGTAAAGCAAGGCAACGTAAAGTAAGGCAACGTAATGCAACGTAAGGTAAGGCAACGTGAGGCAACGTAAAGTAAGGCAACGTAAAGCAACATAAATCAAGGAAACGTAAAGCATGGAAAGGTAAAGCAAGACAACGTAAAGCAACGTAAAGCAAGGCAACGTAAAGTAAGGCAACGTAAGGCAACGTAAAGTAAGGCAACGTAAATCAATGCAACGTAAACAAGGCAACGTAAATTAAGGCAACGTAAAGCAAGGCAACTTAAAGCAAGGCAACGTAAAGCAACGTAGATTAATGCAACGTAAAGTAAGGCAACGTAAGGCAACGTAAACTAAGGCAATGTAAACTAAGGCACCGTAAGGCAACGTAAAGCAAGGCAACGTAAAGCAACATAAAGCAAGGCAAGGTAAAGTAATGCAACGTAAGGCAACGTAAAGTAAGGCAACGTAAAGCAACATAAATCAAGGAAACGTAAAGCATGGAAACGTAAAGCAAGACAACGTAAAGCAACGTAAAGCAAGGCAACGTAAAGCAATGTAAAGCAAGGCAACGTGAAGTAAGGCAACTAAAAGCGACGTAAAGCAAGGCAACGTAAAGCAACCTAAAGCAAGGCAACATAAAGCAAGGCAACATAAGGCAAAGTAAAGCAAGGCAACCTAAAGCAAGGCAACGTAAACCAAGGCAACGTAAAGCAACGTAAAGCAAGGCAACGTAAAGCAACGTAAAGCAAGGCAACGTAAAGAAACGTAAAGCAAGGCAATGTAAAGGAAGCCAACGTAAGGCAATGTAAAGCAAGGCAACGTAAAGCAAGGCAACGTAAACAACGTAAAGCAATGTAAAGCAAGGCAACGTAAAGCTACGTAAAGCAAGGCAAAGTAAAGTAAGGCAATGTAAAGCACTCTAAAGCAAGGCAACGTAAAGTAAGGCAATGTAAAGCAACGTAAAGCAAAGCAACGTAAAGCAAGGCAACGTAAAGCAATGTAAAGCAAGGCAACGTAAAGCAACGTAAAGTAAGGCAACGTAAAATAAGTGTACGTAAGGCAACGTAAAGTAAGGCAATGTAAAGCAACGTAAAGCAAGGCAACGTAAAGTAAGGCAACGTAAAGCAACGTAAAGCAAGGCAACGTAAAGTAAGGCAACGTAAAGCAACGTAATGCAAGGCAACGTAAGTCAAGAGAACGTAAAGCAAGGCAATGTTAAGCAACGTAAAGCAAGGCAACGTAAAGCAAGGCAACGTAAATCAACTTAAAGCAAGGAAACGTAAAGCAAGTCAACGTAAACAAACGTAAAGTAAGGCAACGTAAGGTAACGTAAAGCAAGGCAACGTAAAGCAAAGCAACGTAAAGCAATGTAAAGCAAGGCAACGTAATGCAAGGAAACGTAAAGCAAGGCAACGTAAAGAAACGTAAACCAAAGCAACGTAAAGCAACGTAAAGCAAGGCAACGTAAAGTAAGGCAACGTAAGGCAACGTAAAGTAAAGGCAACGTAAATCAAGGCAACCTAAACAAGGCAACGTAAATTAAGGCATCGTAATGCTACGTGAAGCAAGGCAACGTAAAGCAACGTAAAGCAACGTAAGGCAAGGCAACGCAAAGCAAGGCAACGTAAAGCAACGTAAAGCAAGGCAAGGCAAGGCAACGTAAAGCAAGGCAACGTAAAGCAACGTAAAGCAAGGCAACGTAAAGCAAGGCAACGTAAAGCAACGTAAAGCAAGGCAACGTAAAGCAACCTAAAGCAAGGCAACATAAAGCAAGGCAACATAAGGCAAAGTAAAGCAAGGCAACCTAAAGCAAGGCAACGTAAACCAAGGCAACGTAAAGCAAAGTAAAGCAAGGCAACGTAAAGCAACGTAAAGCAAGGCAACGTAAAGTAACGTAAAGGAAGGCAACGTAAAGCAAGGCAACGTAAAGCAACGTAAAGCAATGTAAAGCAAGGCAACGTAAAGCTACGTAAAGCAAGGCAAGGAAACGTAAAGCAAGGGAAGGCAAGGCAACGTAAAGCAAGGCAACGTAAAGCAACGTAAAGCAAGGCAACGTAAAGCAACGTAAAGCAAGGCAACGTAAAGCAACGTAAAGCAAGGCAACGTAAAGCAACGTAAATTAAGACAAGGTAAAGTAAGGCTACGTAAGGCAACATAAAGTAAGGCAATGTAAAGCATCGTAAAGCAAGGCAACGTAAAGTAAGGCAACGTAAAGCAACGTAAAGTAAGGCAACGTAAGTCAAGGCAACGTAAAGCAAGGCAATGTTAAGCAACGTAAAGGAAGGCAACGTAAAGCAAGGCAACGTAAACCAACGAAAAGCAAGGAAACGTAAAGTAAGGCAACGTAAACCAACGTAAAGCAAGGCAATGTAAGGTAACGTAAAGCAACGTAAAGCAAGGCAACGTAAAGCAATGCAATGTAAAGCAATGCAAAGTAAGGCAACCTAAGTCAAGACAACGTAAAGCAAGGCAAAGTTAAGCAACGTAAAGCAAGGCAACGTAAAGCAACATAAAGCAAGGAAAGGTAAAGCAAGGCAATGTAAACCAACGTAAAGCAAGGCAACGTAATGTAACGTAAAGCAAGGCAACGTAAGGCAACGTAAAGCAACGTAAAGCAAGGCAACCTAAAGCAAGGAAACGTAAAGCAAGGCAACGTAAAGCAACGTAAAGCAAGGCAACGTAAAGCAACATAAAGCAAGGCAAGGCAACGTAAGGCAACGTAAAGCAACGTAAAGCAAGGCAACGTAAAGCAAGGCAATGTAAAGCAACCTAAAGCAAGGCAACGTAAGGCAATGCAACGTAAAGCAATGTAAAGCAAGGCAACGTAAAGCAACGTAAAGTAAGGCAACGTAAAACAACGTAAAGCAAGGCAACGTAAAGCAACGTAAAGCAAGGCAACGTAAAGTAAGGCAACGTAAGGCAACGTAAGGTAAGGCAACGTAAAGCAAGGCAACGTAAAGCAAGGCAACGTAAAGCAAGGCAACGTAAAGTAAGGCAACGTAAAGTAAGGCAACGTAATGCAACGTAAAGTAAGGCAACGTAAAGCAACGCAAAGCAAGGCAATGTAAAGCAACGTAAACCAAGGCAAGGCAAGGCAACGTAAAGCAAGGCAACGTAAAGCAACGTAAAGCAAGGCAAGGAAAGACAACGTAAAGCAAGGCAACGTAAAGCAACGTAAAGCAAGGCAACGTAAAGCAACGTAAAGAAAGGCAAAGTAAAGCAACGTAAAGCAAGGCAACGTAAAGCAACGTAAAATAAAGCAATGTAAAGCAAGGCAACGTAAAGTAAGGCAACGTAAAGAAAGGCAACGTAAAGCAACATAAAGCAAGGCAACGTAAATCAAGGCAACATAAAGCAAGGCAACGTAAAGCAACGTAAAGAAAGGCAAAGTAAAGCAACGTAAAGCAAGGCAACGTAAAGCAACGTAAAATAAAGCAATGTAAAGCAAGGCAACCTAAAGCAAGGCAACGTAAGGTAAGGCAACGTAAAGCAATGTAAAGCAAGGCAACGTAAAGCAAGGCAAAGTAAATCAACGTAAAGCAAGGCAACGTAAAGCAACGTAAAGCAAGGCAACGTAAAGCAAGGCAACGTAAAGCCACGTAAAGTAAGGCAACGTAAAGCAACGTAAAGCAAGGCAACGTAAAGTAAGGCAACGTAATGCAACGTAAGGTAAGGCAAAGTAAAGCAAGGCATCGTAAAGCAACGTAATGTAAGACAACGTAAAGCAACATAAATTAAGGCAACGTAAAGCAAGGCAACATAAAGTAAGGCAACGTAAAGCAACGTAAAGCAAGGCAACGTAAAGCAAGGCAACGTAAAGCAACGTAAAGCAAGCCAACGGAAAGTAAGGCAACATAAGGCAACGTAAGGTAAGGCAACGTAAATCAAGGCAACGTAAAGCAAGGCAACGTAAAGTAAGGCAACGTAAAGCAACGTAAAGTAAGGCAACGTAAAGCAAGGCAACCTAAATTAAGGCAACGTAAAGCAACGTAAAGCAAGGCAACGTAAAGCAAGGCAACGTAAAGCAATGTAAAGCATGGCAACGTAAAGCAAGGCAACGTAAAGCAACGTAAAGCAAGGCAAGGTAAAGCAAGGCAACGTAAAGCAACGTAAAGTAAGGTAACGTAAAGTAAGGCAATGTAAAGCAAGGCAACGTAAAGCAACGTAAAGCAAGGCAACGTAAACAATGTAAAGCAAGGCAAGGTATGGCAACGTACAGCAAGGCAACGTAAAGAGAAGAAAAGCAAGGCAACGTAAAGCAACGTAAAGCAAGGCAAGGCAACGTAAAGCAAGGCAACGTAAAGCAATGTAAACCAAGGCAACGTAAAGCAACAAAAAGCAAGGCAAGGCAAGGCAACGTAAAGCAAGGCATCGTAAACCAACATGAAGTAAGGCAACGTAAAGCAACATAAAGCAAGGCAAGGCAAGGCAACGCAAAGCAAGGCAACGTAAAGCAACGTAAAGCAAGGCAACGTAAAGCAACGTAAAGCAAGGCAACGTAAAGCAACGTAAAGCAAGGCAACGTAAAGAAACGTAAAGCAAGGCAACGTAAAGCAACGTAAAGCAAGGCAACTTAAAGGAACGTAAAGCAAGGCAACGTAAAGCAACGTAAAATAAAGCAATGTAAAGCAAGGCAACGTAAAGTAAGGGAACGTAAAGAAAGGCAACGTAAAGCAACGTAAAGCAAGGCAACGTAAAGCAAGGCAACTTAAAGCAAGGCAACGTAAAGCAACCTAAATCAAGGCAACATAAGGCAAGGCAACGTAAAGTTACGTAAAGCAAGGCAACGTAAAGCAAGGCAACGTAATGTAAGGCAACGTAAAGCAACATAAATTAAGGCAACGTAAAGCAAGGCAACGTAATGTAAGGCAACGTAAAGCAACGTAAAACAAGGCAACGTAAAGCAAGGCAACTTAAAACAACGTAAAGCAAGGCAACGGAAAGTAAGGCAACATAAGGCAACGTAAGGTAAGGCAACGTAAAGCAAGGCAACGTAAGGTAAGGCAACGTAAAGCAAGGCAACGTAAAGTAAGGCAACGTAAAGCAACGTAAAGTAAAGGCAACGTAAAGCAAGGCAACCTAAAGTAAGGCAACGTAAAGCAACGTAAAGCAAGGCAACGAAAAGCAAGGCAACGTAATGCAACGTAAAGCAAGGCAACGTAAAGTAAGGTAACGTAAAGCAACGTAAAGCAAGGCAACGTAAAGCAACTTAAAGCAAGGCAACGTAAATAAGGTAATGTAAGGCAACCTAAATTAATACAACGTAAAGGAAGGCAACGTAAAGTAAGGCAACGTAAAGAAATGTAAAACAAGACAACGTAAAGCAACGTAAAGCAAGGCAATGTAAAGCAAGGCAACGTAAAGCAGCGTAAAGTAAGGTAACATAAAGTAAGGCAATGTAAGGCAACGTAAAGTAAGGCAATGTAAAGCAACATAAAGTAAGGCAACGTAAAGCAAGACAACGTAAAGTAAGGCAACGTAAAGCAACGTAAATCAAGGCAACGTAAAGTAAGGCAACCTAAAGCAACTTAAAGCAAGGAAACGTAAAGCAAGGCAACGTAAAGCAACGTAAAGCAAGGCAACGTAATGCAAGGTAAAGTAAGGCAACGTAAAGAAAGTTTACGTAAGGCAACGTAAAGTAAGGCAATGTAAAGCAACGTAAAGCAAGGCAACGTAAAGTAAGGCAATGTAAAGCAACGTAAAGCAAGGCAACGTAAAGTAAGGCAACGTAAAGCAACGTAAAGCAAGGCAACGTAAGTCAAGAGAACGTAAAGCAAGGCAATGTTAAGCAACGTAAATCACGGCAACGTAAAGCAAGGCAACGTAAATCAACGTAAAGCAAGGAAACGTAAAGCAAGGCAACGTAAACCAACGTAAAGTAAGGCAACGTAAGGTAACGTAAAGCAAGGCAACGTAAAGCAAAGCAACGTAAAGCAACGTAAAGCAAGGCAACGTAATGCAAGGCAACGTAAAGCAAGGCAAGGTAAAGCAAAGCAATGTAAAGCAACGTAAATCAAGGCAACGTAAACCAAAGCAACGTAAAGCAACGTAAAGCAAGGCAACGTAAAGTAAGGCAACGTAAGGCAACGTAAAGTAAGGCAACGTAAATCAAGGCAACGTAAACAAGGCAACGTAAATTAAGGCAACGTAAAGCAACGTAAAGCAAGGCAACGTAAAGCAAGGCAACGTAAAGCAACATAGAGTAATGCAACGTAAAGTAAGGCAACGTAAGGCAACGTAAACCAAAGCAACGTAAAGCAACGTAAAGCAAGGCAACGTAAAGTAAGGCAACGTTAAGCAACATAAATCAAGGAAACGTAAAGCATGGAAAGGTAAAGCAAGACAACGTAAAGCAACGTAAAGAAAGGAAACGTAAAGCAACGTAAAGCAAGGCAACGTGAAGTAAGGCAACTAAAAGCAACGTAAAGCAAGGCAACGTAAAGCAACCTAAAGCAAGGCAACATAAAGCAAGGCAACATAAGGCAAAGTAAAGCAAGGCAACCTAAAGCAAGGCAACGTAAACCAAGGCAACGTAAAGCAATGTAAAGCAAGGCAACGTAAAGCAACGTAAAGCAAGGCAACGTAAAGCAACGTAAAGCAAGGCAATGTAAAGGAAGGCAACCTAAGGCAATGTAAAGCAAGGCGACGTAAAGCAAGGGAACGTAAAGCAACATAAAGCAAGGCAACGTAAAGCAATGTAAAGCAAGGCAACGTAAAGCAACGTAAAGCAAGGCAACGTAAAGCAAGGCAACGTAAAGCAACGTAAAGCAAGGCAACGTAAAGCAAGGCAACGTAAAGCAACGTAAAGAAAGGCAACGTATAGCAAGGCAACGTAAAGCAACGTAAAGCAAGGCAACGTAATGCAAGGGAACGTAAGGCAACGCAAATCAAGTTAATGCAATGTAAAGCAACGTAATTCAAGGCAACGTAAAGCAAGGCAATGTAAAGAAACGTAAAGCAAGGCAACGTAAAGCAAGGCAACATAAAGAAAAGTAAAGCAAGGCAACGTAAAGCAAGGTAACGTAAAGCAACGTAAAGCAAGGCAACGTAAAGCAAGGCAAAGTAAGGCAACGCAAGGCAACGTAATGCAGCGTAAAGCAACGTAAAACAAGGCAACGTAAAGCAACTTAAAACAAGGCAACGTAAAGCAAGGCAATGTAAAGCAAGGCAAGGGAAGGCAACGTAAAGCAATGCAACGAAAAGCAAGGCAACGTAAAGCAACGTAAAGCAAGGCAACGTAAAGCAAGGAACGTAAAGCAAGGAAACGTAAAGCAACGTAAAGCAAGGCATCGTAAAGAAAGGCAACGTAAAGCAACGTAAAGCAAGGGAACGTAAAGCAAGGCAACGCAAGGCAAGGTAATGCAACGTAAAGCAACGTAAAGCAAGGCAACGTAAAGAAACGTAAAGCCAGACAACGTAAAGGAAGGCAACGTAAAGCAACGTAAAGCAAGGCAACGTAAAACAAGGCAAAGTAAAGCAACGTAAAGCAAGGCAACGTAAACCAAGGCAACGTAAGACAATGCAAGGCAGCGTAATGCAACGTAAATCAAAGTAAAGCAAGGCAACGTAAAGCAACGTAAAGCAAGGCAAGGCAAGGCAACGTAAAGCAAGGCAACGTAAAGCAACGTAAACCAAGGCAACGTAAAGAAACATAAAGCAAGGCAAGGCAAGGCAACGCAAAGCAAGGCAACGTATAGCAAGGCAACGTAAAGCAACGTAAAGCAAGGCAAGGCAAGGCAAAGTAAAGCAACGTAAAGCAAGGCAAAGTAAAGCAACGTAAAGCAAGGCAACGTAAAGCAACGTAAAGCAAGGCAAGTCAAGGCAAGGTAAAGCAAGGCAAGTCAAGGCAACGTAAAGCAAGGCAATGTAAAGCAACGTAAAGCAAGGCAACGTAAAGCAACGTAAAGCAAGGCAAGGCAAGGCAACGTAAAGCAATGCAAGGCAAGGCAACGTAAAGCAAGGCAACGTAAAGAAACGTAAAGCAAAGCAATGTAAAGCAACTTAAAGGAAGGCAAGGCAAGGCAACGTAAAGCAAGGGAAGGCAAGGCAACGTAAAGCAAGGCAACGTAAAGCAACGTAAAGCAAGGCAACGTAAAGCAACGTAAAGGAAGGCAACGTAAAGCAAGGCAACGTAAAGCAACGTAAAGCAAGGCAACGTAAAGCAACTTAAAGCAAAGCAACGTAAATAAGGTAATGTAAGGCAACGTAATTTAAGACAATGTAAAGCAAGGCAACGTAAAATAAGGCAACGTAAAGAAACGTAAAACAAGACAACGTAAAGCAACGTAAAGCAAGGCAACATAAAGCAAGGCAACGTAAAGCAACGTAAAGCAAAGCAAGGTAAAGCAAGGCAACGTAAAGCAGCGTAAAGTAAGGTAACGTAAAGTAAGGCAATGTAAGGCAATGTAAAGCAAGGCAACGTAAAGCAACTTAAAGCAAGGCAACGTAAAGCAAGGCAACGTAAAGCAACGTAAAGCAAGGCAACGTAAAGCAACGTAAAGTAAGGCAACGTAAAGTAAGTGTACGTAAGGCAACGTAAAGTAAGGCAATGTAAAGCAACGTAAAGCAAGGCAACGTAAAGTAAGGCAATGTAAAGCAACGTAAAGCAAGGCAACGTAAAGTAAGGCAACATAAAGCAACGTAAATTAAGACAATGTAAAGCAAGGCAACGTAAAATAAGGCAACGTAATGAAACGTAAAACAAGACAACGTAAAGCAACGTAAAGCAAGGCAATGTAAATCAAGGCAACGTAAAGCAACGTAAAGCAAAGCAAGGTAAAGCAAGGCAACGTAAAGCAGCGTAAAGTAAGGTAACGTAAAGTAAGGCAATGTAAGGCAATGTAAAGCAAGGCAACGTAAAGCAACTTAAAGCAAGGCAACGTAAAGCAAGGCAACGTAAAGCAACGTAAAGCAAGGCAACGTAAAGCAACGTAAAGTAAGGCAACGTAAAGTAAGTGTACGTAAGGCAACGTAAAGTAAGGCAATGTAAAGCAACGTAAAGCAAGGCAACGTAAAGTAAGGCAATGTAAAGCAACGTAAAGCAAGGCAACGTAAAGTAAGGCAACGTAAAGCAACGTAAAGCAAGGCAACGTAAGTCAAGAGAACGTAAAGGAAGGCAACGTAAAGCAACGTAAATCAAGGCAACGTAAAGCAAGGCAACGTAAATCAACGTAAAGCAAGGAAAAGTAAAGCAAGGCAACGTAAACCAACGTAAAGTAAGGCAACGTAAGGTAACGTAAAGCAAGGCAACGTAAAGCAAAGCAACGTAAAGCAACGTAAATCAAGGCAACGTAAACCAAAGCAACGTAAAGCAACGTAAAGCAAGGCAACGTAAAGTAAATGCAACGTAAGGCAACGTAAAGTAAGGCAACGTAAATCAAGGCAACGTAAACAAGGCAACGTAAATTAAGGCAAAGTAAAGCAACGTAAAGCAAGGCAACGTAAAGCAACATAGAGAAATGCAACGTAAAGTAAGGCACCGTAAGGCAACGTAAACCAAAGCAACATAAAGTAAGGCACCGTAAGGCAACGTAAAGCAAGGCAACGTAAAGCAACGTAAAGCAAGGCAACGTAAAGCAACATAAATCAAGGAAACGTAAAGCATGGAAACGTAAAGCAATACAACGTAAAGCAACGTAAAGCAAGGCAACGTAAAGCAACGTAAAGCAAGGCAACGTGAAGTAAGGCAACTAAAAGCAACGTAAAGCAAGGCAAGGTAAAGCAACCTAAAGCAAGGCAACCTAAAGCAAGGCAACATAAAGCAAGGCAACATAAGGCAAAGTAAACCAAGGCAACGTAAAGCAACGTAAAGCAAGGCAACGTAAGGCAATGTAAAGCAAGGCAACGTAAAGCAAGGCAACGTAAGGCAACGTAAAGCAAGGCAACGTAAAGCAACGTAAAGCAAGGCAACGTAAAGCAAGGCAACTTAAAGCAACGTAAAGCAAGGCAACGTAAAACAAGGCAACGTAAAGCAACGTAAAGCAAGGCAACGTAATGCAAGGCAACGTAAGGCAACGCAAGGCAAGGTAATGCAATGTAAAGCAACGTAATTCAAGGCAACGTAAAGCAAGGCAACGTAAAGAAACGTAAAGCAAGGCAACGTAAAGCAAGGCAAAATAAAGCAAAGTAAAGCAAGGCAACGTAAAGCAAGGTAACGTAAAGCAAAGTAAAGCAAGACAACGTAAAGCAAGGCAAAGAAAGGCAACGCAAGGCAACGTAATGCAGCGTAGAGCAAGGTAAAGCAAGGCAACGTAAATCAGGGCAACGTAAAGAAACGTAAAGCAATGCAACGTAAAGCAAGGCAACGTAAAGCAACTTAAAACAAGGCAACGTAAAGCAAGGCAATGTAAAGCAAGGCAAGGGAAGGCAACGTAAAGCAATGCAACGAAAAGCAAGGCAACGTAAAGCAATGTAAAGCAAGGCAACGTAAAGCAAGGAACGTAAAGCAGGGAAACGTAAAGCAACGTAAAGCAAGGCATCGTAAAGAAAGGCAACGTAAAGCAACGTAAAGCAAGGCAACGTAAATCATGGCAACGCAAGGCAAGGCAACTCAAGGCAAGATAATGCAACGTAAAGCAACGTAAAGCAAGGCAACGTAAAGCAAGGCAACGTAAAGAAACGTAAAGCAAGACAACGTAAAGCAAGGCAAAGTAAAGCAACGTAAAGCAAGGCAACGTAAAGCAACGTAAATCAAGGCAACGTAAACCAAGGCAACGTAAGACAATGCAAGGCAACGTAATGCAACGTAAAGCAACGTAAAGCAAGGCAAGGCAAGGCAACGTAAAGCAAGGCAACATAAAGCAACGTAAACCAAGGCAACATAAAGCAACATAAAGCAAGGCAAGGCAAGGCAACGTAAAGCAAGGCAACGTAAAGAAACGTAAAGCAAGGCAAGGCAAGGCAACGTAAAGCAAGGCAACGTAAAGCAACGAAAAGCAAGGCAAGGCAAGGCAACGCAAATCAAGGCAACGTAAAGCAACGTAAAGCAAGGCAACGTAAAGCAACGTAAAGCAAGGCAAGGCAAGGCAACGCAAAGCAAGGCAACGTAAAGCAACGTAAAGCAAGGCAACGTAAAGCAACGTAAAGTAAGGCAACGTAAAACAACGTAAAGCAATGCAAGGCAAGGCAACGTAAAGCAAGACAAGTCAAGGCAACGTAAAGCAAGGCAATGTAAAGCAACGTAAAGCAAGGCAACGTAAAGCAACGTAAAGCAAGGCAAGGCAAGGCAACGTAAAGCAAGGCAACGTAAAGAAACGTAAAGCAAGGCAATGTAAAGCAACGTAATGGAAGGCAAGGCAAGGCAACGTAAAGCATGGCAAGGCAAGGCAACGTAAAGCAAGGCAACGTAAAGCAACGTAAAGCAAGGCAACGCAAAGCAAGGCAACGTAAAGCAAGGCAACGTAAAGCAACGTAAAGCAAGGCAAGGCAGGGCAACGTAAAGCAAGGCAAAGTAAAGCAACGTAAAGCAAGGCAACGTAAAGCAACGTAAAGCAAGGCAACGTAAAACAACGTAAAGCAAGGCAAGGCCAGGCAACGTAAAGCAAGGCAAGTCAAGGCAACTTAGAGCATGGCAACGTAAAGCAAAGTGGCAAGTCAAGGCAACTTAGAGCATGCCAACGTAAAGCAAAGTAAAGCAAGGCAACGTAAAGCAACGTAAAGCAAGGCAACGTAAAGCAACGTAAAGCAAGGGAAGGCAAGGCAACGTAAAGCAAGGCAACGTAAAGCAACGTAAAGCAAGGCAACGTAAAACAAGGCAACGGAAAGCAACGTAAAGGAAGGCAACGTAAAGCAAGGCAACGTAAAGCAACGTAAAGCAAGGCAAAGTAAAGCAACTTAAAGCAAGGCAACGTAAATAAGGTAATGTAAGGCAACGTAAATTAAGACAACGTAAAGCAAGGCAACGTAAAGTAAGGCAATGTAAAGATACGTAAAACAAGACAACGTAAAGCAACGTAAAGCAAGGCAATGTAAATCAAGGCAACGTAAAGCAACGTAAAGCAAAGCAAGGTAAAGCAAGGCAACGTAAAGCAGCGTAAAGTAAGGTAACGTAAAGTAAGGCAATGTAAGGCAACGTAAAGTAAGGCAATGTAAGGCAATGTAAAGTAAGGCAATGTAAAGCAACATAAAGTAAGGCAACGTAAAGCAAGGCAACGTAAAGTAAGGCAACGTAAAGCAACGTAAATCAAGGCAACATAAAGCAACGGAAAGCAAGGCAACGTAAGGCAATGTAAAGCAAGGCAACGTAAAGCAACTTAAAGCAAGGCAACGTAAAGCAAGGCAACGTAAAGCAACGTAAAGCAAGGCAACGTAAAGCAACGTAAAGTAAGGCAACGTAAAGTAAGTGTACGTAAGGCAACGTAAAGTAAGGCAATGTAAAGCAACGTAAAGCAAGGCAACGTAAAGTAAGGCAATGTAAAGCAACGTAAAGCAAGGCAACGTAAAGTAAGGCAACATAAAGCAACGTAAAGCAAGGCAACGTAAGTCAAGAGAACGTAAAGCAAGGCAACGTAAAGCAACGTAAATCAAGGCAACGTAAAGCAAGGCAACGTAAATCAACGTAAAGCAAGGAAAAGTAAAGCAAGGCAACGTAAAGCAACGTAAAGTAAGGCAACGTAAGGTAACGTAAAGCAAGGCAACGTAAAGCAAAGCAAAGTAAAGCAACGTAAATCAAGGCAACGTAAACCAAAGCAACGTAAAGCAACGTAAAGCAAGGCAACGTAAAGTAAAGGCAACGTAAGGCAACGTAAAGTAAGGCAACGTAAATCAAGGCAACGTAAACAAGGCAACGTAAATTAATACAAAGTAAAGCAACGTAAAGGAAGGCAACGTAAAGCAACATAGAGAAATGCAACGTAAAGTAAGGCACCGTAAGGCAACGTAAACCAAGGCAACATAAAGTAAGGCACCGTAAGGCAACGTAAAGCAAGGCAACGTATAGCAACGTAAAGCAAGGCAACGTAAAGCAACATAAATCAAGGAAACGTAAAGCATGGAAACGTAAAGCAAGACAACGTAAAGCAATGTAAAGCAAGGCAACGTAAAGCAACGTAAAGCAAGGCAACGTGAAGTAAGGCAACTAAAAGCAACGTAAAGCAAGGCAACGTAAAGCAACCTAAAGCAAGGCAAGCTAAGGCAAGGCAACACAAAGCAAGGCAACATAAGGCAAAGTAAACCAAGGCAACGTAAAGAAACGTAAAGCAAGGCAACGTAAAGCAACGTAAAGCAAGGCAACGTAAAGCAAGGCAACGTAAAGCAACGTAAAGCAAGGCAACGTAATGCAAGGCAACGTAAGGCAACGCAAGGCAAGGTAATGCAATGTAAAGCAACGTAATTCAAGGCAACGTAAAGCAAGGCAACGTAAAGAAACGTAAAGCAAGGCAACGTAAAGCAAGGCAAAATAAAGCAAAGTAAAGCAAGGCAACGTAAAGCAAGGTAACGTAAAGCAAAGTAAAGCAAGGCAACGTAAAGCAAGGCAAAGAAAGGCAACGCAAGGCAACGTAATGCAGCGTAAAGCAAGGTAAAGCAAGGCAACGTAAAGCAGGGCAACGTAAAGAAACGTAAAGCAATGCAACGTAAAGCAAGGCAACGTAAAGCAACTTAAAACAAGGCAACGTAAAGCAAGGCAATGTAAAGCAAGGCAAGGGAAGGCAACGTAAAGCAATGCAACGAAAAGCAAGGAACGTAAAGCAGGGAAACGTAAAGCAAGGAACGTAAAGCAGGGAAACGTAAAGCAACGTAAAGCAAGGCAACGTAAAGTAAGGCAACGTAAGGCAACGTAAAGTAAGGCAACGTAAATCAATGCAACGTAAACAAGGCAACGTAAATTAAGGCAACGTAAAGCAAGGCAACTTAAAGCAAGGCAACGTAAAGCAACGTAGATTAATGCAACGTAAAGTAAGGCAACGTAAGGCAACGTAAACTAAGGCAATGTAAACTAAGGCACCGTAAGGCAACGTAAAGCAAGGCAACGTAAAGCAACATAAAGCAAGGCAAGGTAAAGTAATGCAACGTAAGGCAACGTAAAGTAAGGCAACGTAAAGCAACATAAATCAAGGAAACGTAAAGCATGGAAACGTAAAGCAAGACAACGTAAAGCAACGTAAAGCAAGGCAACGTAAAGCAATGTAAAGCAAGGCAACGTGAAGTAAGGCAACTAAAAGCGACGTAAAGCAAGGCAACGTAAAGCAACCTAAAGCAAGGCAACATAAAGCAAGGCAACATAAGGCAAAGTAAAGCAAGGCAACCTAAAGCAAGGCAACGTAAACCAAGGCAACGTAAAGCAACGTAAAGCAAGGCAACGTAAAGCAACGTAAAGCAAGGCAACGTAAAGAAACGTAAAGCAAGGCAACGTAAACAACGTAAAGCAATGTAAAGCAAGGCAACGTAAAGCTACGTAAAGCAAGGCAAAGTAAAGTAAGGCAATGTAAAGCACTCTAAAGCAAGGCAACGTAAAGTAAGGCAATGTAAAGCAACGTAAAGCAAAGCAACGTAAAGCAAGGCAACGTAAAGCAATGTAAAGCAAGGCAACGTAAAGCAACGTAAAGTAAGGCAACGTAAAATAAGTGTACGTAAGGCAACGTAAAGTAAGGCAATGTAAAGCAACGTAAAGCAAGGCAACGTAAAGTAAGGCAACGTAAAGCAACGTAAAGCAAGGCAACGTAAAGTAAGGCAACGTAAAGCAACGTAATGCAAGGCAACGTAAGTCAAGAGAACGTAAAGCAAGGCAATGTTAAGCAACGTAAAGCAAGGCAACGTAAAGCAAGGCAACGTAAATCAACTTAAAGCAAGGAAACGTAAAGCAAGTCAACGTAAACAAACGTAAAGTAAGGCAACGTAAGGTAACGTAAAGCAAGGCAACGTAAAGCAAAGCAACGTAAAGCAATGTAAAGCAAGGCAACGTAATGCAAGGAAACGTAAAGCAAGGCAACGTAAAGAAACGTAAACCAAAGCAACGTAAAGCAACGTAAAGCAAGGCAACGTAAAGTAAGGCAACGTAAGGCAACGTAAAGTAAAGGCAACGTAAATCAAGGCAACCTAAACAAGGCAACGTAAATTAAGGCATCGTAATGCTACGTGAAGCAAGGCAACGTAAAGCAACGTAAAGCAACGTAAGGCAAGGCAACGCAAAGCAAGGCAACGTAAAGCAACGTAAAGCAAGGCAAGGCAAGGCAACGTAAAGCAAGGCAACGTAAAGCAACGTAAAGCAAGGCAACGTAAAGCAAGGCAACGTAAAGCAACGTAAAGCAAGGCAACGTAAAGCAACCTAAAGCAAGGCAACATAAAGCAAGGCAACATAAGGCAAAGTAAAGCAAGGCAACCTAAAGCAAGGCAACGTAAACCAAGGCAACGTAAAGCAAAGTAAAGCAAGGCAACGTAAAGCAACATAAAGCAAGGCATCGTAAAGTAACGTAAAGGAAGGCAACGTAAAGCAAGGCAACGTAAAGCAACGTAAAGCAATGTAAAGCAAGGCAACGTAAAGCTACGTAAAGCAAGGCAAGGAAACGTAAAGCAAGGGAAGGCAAGGCAACGTAAAGCAAGGCAACGTAAAGCAACGTAAAGCAAGGCAACGTAAAGCAACGTAAAGCAAGGCAACGTAAAGCAACGTAAAGCAAGGCAACGTAAAGCAACGTAAATTAAGACAAGGTAAAGTAAGGCTACGTAAGGCAACATAAAGTAAGGCAATGTAAAGCATCGTAAAGCAAGGCAACGTAAAGTAAGGCAACGTAAAGCAACGTAAAGTAAGGCAACGTAAGTCAAGGCAACGTAAAGCAAGGCAATGTTAAGCAACGTAAAGGAAGGCAACGTAAAGCAATGCAACGTAAACCAACGTAAAGCAAGGAAACGTAAAGTAAGGCAACGTAAACCAACGTAAAGCAAGGCAATGTAAGGTAACGTAAAGCAACGTAAAGCAAGGCAACGTAAAGCAATGTAATGTAAAGCAATGCAAAGTAAGGCAACCTAAGTCAAGACAACGTAAAGCAAGGCAAAGTTAAGCAACGTAAAGCAAGGCAACGTAAAGCAACATAAAGCAAGGAAAGGTAAAGCAAGGCAATGTAAACCAACGTAAAGCAAGGCAACGTAATGTAACGTAAAGCAAGGCAACGTAAGGCAACGTAAAGCAACGTAAAGCAAGGCAACCTAAAGCAAGGAAACGTAAAGCAAGGCAACGTAAAGCAACGTAAAGCAAGGCAACGTAAAGCAACATAAAGCAAGGCAAGGCAACGTAAGGCAACGTAAAGCAACGTAAAGCAAGGCAACGTAAAGCAAGGCAATGTAAAGCAACCTAAAGCAAGGCAACGTAAGGCAATGCAACGTAAAGCAATGTAAAGCAAGGCAACGTAAAGCAACGTAAAGTAAGGCAACGTAAAACAACGTAAAGCAAGGCAACGTAAAGCAACGTAAAGCAAGGCAACGTAAAGTAAGGCAACGTAAGGCAACGTAAGGTAAGGCAACGTAAAGCAAGGCAACGTAAAGCAAGGCAACGTAAAGCAAGGCAACGTAAAGTAAGGCAACGTAAAGTAAGGCAACGTAATGCAACGTAAAGTAAGGCAACGTAAAGCAACGCAAAGCAAGGCAATGTAAAGCAACGTAAACCAAGGCAAGGCAAGGCAACGTAAAGCAAGGCAACGTAAAGCAACGTAAATCAAGGCAAGGAAAGACAACGTAAAGCAAGGCAACGTAAAGCAACGTAAAGCAAGGCAACGTAAAGCAACGTAAAGAAAGGCAAAGTAAAGCAACGTAAAGCAAGGCAACGTAAAGCAACGTAAAATAAAGCAATGTAAAGCAAGGCAACATAAAGTAAGGCAACGTAAAGAAAGGCAACGTAAAGCAACATAAAGCAAGGCAACGTAAATCAAGGCAACATAAAGCAAGGCAACGTAAAGCAACGTAAAGAAAGGCAAAGTAAAGCAACGTAAAGCAAGGCAACGTAAAGCAACGTAAAATAAAGCAATGTAAAGCAAGGCAACCTAAAGCAAGGCAACGTAAGGTAAGGCAACGTAAAGCAATGTAAAGCAAGGCAACGTAAAGCAAGGCAAAGTAAATCAACGTAAAGCAAGGCAACGTAAAGCAACGTAAAGCAAGGCAACGTAAAGCAAGGCAACGTAAAGCCACGTAAAGTAAGGCAACGTAAAGCAACGTAAAGCAAGGCAACGTAAAGTAAGGCAACGTAATGCAACGTAAGGTAAGGCAAAGTAAAGCAAGGCATCGTAAAGCAACGTAATGTAAGACAACGTAAAGCAACATAAATTAAGGCAACGTAAAGCAAGGCAACATAAAGTAAGGCAACGTAAAGCAACGTAAAGCAAGGCAACGTAAAGCAAGGCAACGTAAAGCAACGTAAAACAAGCCAACGGAAAGTAAGGCAACATAAGGCAACGTAAGGTAAGGCAACGTAAATCAAGGCAACGTAAAGCAAGGCAACGTAAAGTAAGGCAACGTAAAGCAACGTAAAGTAAGGCAACGTAAAGCAAGGCAACCTAAATTAAGGCAACGTAAAGCAACGTAAAGCAAGGCAACGTAAAGCAAGGCAACGTAAAGCAATGTAAAGCATGGCAACGTAAAGCAAGGCAACGTAAAGCAACGTAAAGCAAGGCAAGGTAAAGCAAGGCAACGTAAAGCAACGTAAAGTAAGGTAACGTAAAGTAAGGCAATGTAAAGCAAGGCAACGTAAAGCAACGTAAAGCAAGGCAACGTAAACAATGTAAAGCAAGGCAAGGTATGGCAACGTACAGCAAGGCAACGTAAAGAGAAGAAAAGCAAGGCAACGTAAAGCAACGTAAAGCAAGGCAAGGCAACGTAAAGCAAGGCAACGTAAAGCAATGTAAACCAAGGCAACGTAAAGCAACAAAAAGCAAGGCAAGGCAAGGCAACGTAAAGCAAGGCATCGTAAACCAACATGAAGTAAGGCAACGTAAAGCAACATAAAGCAAGGCAAGGCAAGGCAACGCAAAGCAAGGCAACGTAAAGCAACGTAAAGCAAGGCAACGTAAAGCAACGTAAAGCAAGGCAACGTAAAGCAACGTAAAGCAAGGCAACGTAAAGAAACGTAAAGCAAGGCAACGTAAAGCAACGTAAAGCAAGGCAACTTAAAGGAACGTAAAGCAAGGCAACGTAAAGCAACGTAAAATAAAGCAATGTAAAGCAAGGCAACGTAAAGTAAGGGAACGTAAAGAAAGGCAACGTAAAGCAACGTAAAGCAAGGCAACGTAAAGCAAGGCAACTTAAAGCAAGGCAACGTAAAGCAACCTAAATCAAGGCAACATAAGGCAAGGCAACGTAAAGTTACGTAAAGCAAGGCAACGTAAAGCAAGGCAACGTAATGTAAGGCAACGTAAAGCAACATAAATTAAGGCAACGTAAAGCAAGGCAACGTAATGTAAGGCAACGTAAAGCAACGTAAAACAAGGCAACGTAAAGCAAGGCAACTTAAAACAACGTAAAGCAAGGCAACGGAAAGTAAGGCAACATAAGGCAACGTAAGGTAAGGCAACGTAAAGCAAGGCAACGTAAGGTAAGGCAACGTAAAGCAAGGCAACGTAAAGTAAGGCAACGTAAAGCAACGTAAAGTAAGGCAACGTAAAGCAAGGCAACCTAAAGTAAGGCAACGTAAAGCAACGTAAAGCAAGGCAACGAAAAGCAAGGCAACGTAATGCAACGTAAAGCAAGGCAACGTAAAGTAAGGTAACGTAAAGCAACGTAAAGCAAGGCAACGTAAAGCAACTTAAAGCAAGGCAACGTAAATAAGGTAATGTAAGGCAACGTAAATTAATACAACGTAAAGGAAGGCAACGTAAAGTAAGGCAACGTAAAGAAATGTAAAACAAGACAACGTAAAGCAACGTAAAGCAAGGCAATGTAAAGCAAGGCAACGTAAAGCAGCGTAAAGTAAAGTAACATAAAGTAAGGCAATGTAAGGCAACGTAAAGTAAGGCAATGTAAAGCAACATAAAGTAAGGCAACGTAAAGCAAGACAACGTAAAGTAAGGCAACGTAAAGCAACGTAAATCAAGGCAACGTAAAGTAAGGCAACCTAAAGCAACTTAAAGCAAGGCAACGTAAAGCAAGGCAACGTAAAGCAACGTAAAGCAAGGCAACGTAATGCAAGGTAAAGTAAGGCAACGTAAAGAAAGTTTACGTAAGGCAACGTAAAGTAAGGCAATGTAAAGCAACGTAAAGCAAGGCAACGTAAAGTAAGGCAATGTAAAGCAACGTAAAGCAAGGCAACGTAAAGTAAGGCAACGTAAAGCAACGTAAAGCAAGGCAACGTAAGTCAAGAGAACGTAAAGCAAGGCAATGTTAAGCAACGTAAATCACGGCAACGTAAAGCAAGGCAACGTAAATCAACGTAAAGCAAGGAAACGTAAAGCAAGGCAACGTAAACCAACGTAAAGTAAGGCAACGTAAGGTAACGTAAAGCAAGGCAACGTAAAGCAAAGCAACGTAAAGCAACGTAAAGCAAGGCAACGTAATGCAAGGCAACGTAAAGCAAGGCAAGGTAAAGCAAAGCAATGTAAAGCAACGTAAATCAAGGCAACGTAAACCAAAGCAACGTAAAGCAACGTAAAGCAAGGCAACGTAAAGTAAGGCAACGTAAGGCAACGTAAAGTAAGGCAACGTAAATCAAGGCAACGTAAACAAGGCAACGTAAATTAAGGCAACGTAAAGCAACGTAAAGCAAGGCAACGTAAAGCAAGGCAACGTAAAGCAACATAGAGTAATGCAACGTAAAGTAAGGCAACGTAAGGCAACGTAAACCAAAGCAACGTAAAGCAACGTAAAGCAAGGCAACGTAAAGTAAGGCAACGTTAAGCAACATAAATCAAGGAAACGTAAAGCATGGAAAGGTAAAGCAAGACAACGTAAAGCAACGTAAAGAAAGGAAACGTAAAGCAACGTAAAGCAAGGCAACGTGAAGTAAGGCAACTAAAAGCAACGTAAAGCAAGGCAACGTAAAGCAACCTAAAGCAAGGCAACATAAAGCAAGGCAACATAAGGCAAAGTAAAGCAAGGCAACCTAAAGCAAGGCAACGTAAACCAAGGCAACGTAAAGCAATGTAAAGCAAGGCAACGTAAAGCAACGTAAAGCAAGGCAACGTAAAGCAACGTAAAGCAAGGCAATGTAAAGGAAGGCAACCTAAGGCAATGTAAAGCAAGGCGACGTAAAGCAAGGGAACGTAAAGCAACATAAAGCAAGGCAACGTAAAGTAAGGCAACGTAAGGCAACGTAAAGCAAGGCAACGTAAGGCAATGTAAAGCAAGGCAACGTAAAGCAACGTAAAGCAAGGCAACGTAAAGCAAGGCAACGTAAAGCAACGTAAAGAAAGGCAACGTATAGCAAGGCAACGTAAAGCAACGTAAAGCAAGGCAACGTAATGCAAGGGAACGTAAGGCAACGCAAATCAAGTTAATGCAATGTAAAGCAACGTAATTCAAGGCAACGTAAAGCAAGGCAATGTAAAGAAACGTAAAGCAAGGCAACGTAAAGCAAGGCAACATAAAGAAAAGTAAAGCAAGGCAACGTAAAGCAAGGTAACGTAAAGCAACGTAAAGCAAGGCAACGTAAAGCAAGGCAAAGTAAGGCAACGCAAGGCAACGTAATGCAGCGTAAAGCAACGTAAAACAAGGCAACGTAAAGCAACTTAAAACAAGGCAACGTAAAGCAAGGCAATGTAAAGCAAGGCAAGGGAAGGCAACGTAAAGCAATGCAACGAAAAGCAAGGCAACGTAAAGCAACGTAAAGCAAGGCAACGTAAAGCAAGGAACGTAAAGCAAGGAAACGTAAAGCAACGTAAAGCAAGGCATCGTAAAGAAAGGCAACGTAAAGCAACGTAAAGCAAGGGAACGTAAAGCAAGGCAACGCAAGGCAAGGTAATGCAACGTAAAGCAACGTAAAGCAAGGCAACGTAAAGAAACGTAAAGCCAGACAACGTAAAGGAAGGCAACGTAAAGCAACGTAAAGCAAGGCAACGTAAAACAAGGCAAAGTAAAGCAACGTAAAGCAAGGCAACGTAAACCAAGGCAACGTAAGACAATGCAAGGCAGCGTAATGCAACGTAAATCAAAGTAAAGCAAGGCAACGTAAAGCAACGTAAAGCAAGGCAAGGCAAGGCAACGTAAAGCAAGGCAACGTAAAGCAACGTAAACCAAGGCAACGTAAAGAAACATAAAGCAAGGCAAGGCAAGGCAACGCAAAGCAAGGCAACGTATAGCAAGGCAACGTAAAGCAACGTAAAGCAAGGCAAGGCAAGGCAAAGTAAAGCAACGTAAAGCAAGGCAAAGTAAAGCAACGTAAAGCAAGGCAACGTAAAGCAACGTAAAGCAAGGCAAGTCAAGGCAAGGTAAAGCAAGGCAAGTCAAGGCAACGTAAAGCAAGGCAATGTAAAGCAACGTAAAGCAAGGCAACGTAAAGCAACGTAAAGCAAGGCAAGGCAAGGCAACGTAAAGCAATGCAAGGCAAGGCAACGTAAAGCAAGGCAACGTAAAGAAACGTAAAGCAAAGCAATGTAAAGCAACTTAAAGGAAGGCAAGGCAAGGCAACGTAAAGCAAGGGAAGGCAAGGCAACGTAAAGCAAGGCAACGTAAAGCAACGTAAAGCAAGGCAACGTAAAGCAACGTAAAGGAAGGCAACGTAAAGCAAGGCAACGTAAAGCAACGTAAAGCAAGGCAACGTAAAGCAACTTAAAGCAAAGCAACGTAAATAAGGTAATGTAAGGCAACGTAATTTAAGACAATGTAAAGCAAGGCAACGTAAAATAAGGCAACGTAAAGAAACGTAAAACAAGACAACGTAAAGCAACGTAAAGCAAGGCAATGTAAATCAAGGCAACGTAAAGCAACGTAAAGCAAAGCAAGGTAAAGCAAGGCAACGTAAAGCAGCGTAAAGTAAGGTAACGTAAAGTAAGGCAATGTAAGGCAATGTAAAGCAAGGCAACGTAAAGCAACTTAAAGCAAGGCAACGTAAAGCAAGGCAACGTAAAGCAACGTAAAGCAAGGCAACGTAAAGCAACGTAAAGTAAGGCAACGTAAAGTAAGTGTACGTAAGGCAACGTAAAGTAAGGCAATGTAAAGCAACGTAAAGCAAGGCAACGTAAAGTAAGGCAATGTAAAGCAACGTAAAGCAAGGCAACGTAAAGTAAGGCAACATAAAGCAACGTAAATTAAGACAATGTAAAGCAAGGCAACGTAAAATAAGGCAACGTAATGAAACGTAAAACAAGACAACGTAAAGCAACGTAAAGCAAGGCAATGTAAATCAAGGCAACGTAAAGCAACGTAAAGCAAAGCAAGGTAAAGCAAGGCAACGTAAAGCAGCGTAAAGTAAGGTAACGTAAAGTAAGGCAATGTAAGGCAATGTAAAGCAAGGCAACGTAAAGCAACTTAAAGCAAGGCAACGTAAAGCAAGGCAACGTAAAGCAACGTAAAGCAAGGCAACGTAAAGCAACGTAAAGTAAGGCAACGTAAAGTAAGTGTACGTAAGGCAACGTAAAGTAAGGCAATGTAAAGCAACGTAAAGCAAGGCAACGTAAAGTAAGGCAATGTAAAGCAACGTAAAGCAAGGCAACGTAAAGTAAGGCAACGTAAAGCAACGTAAAGCAAGGCAACGTAAGTCAAGAGAACGTAAAGGAAGGCAACGTAAAGCAACGTAAATCAAGGCAACGTAAAGCAAGGCAACGTAAATCAACGTAAAGCAAGGAAAAGTAAAGCAAGGCAACGTAAACCAACGTAAAGTAAGGCAACGTAAGGTAACGTAAAGCAAGGCAACGTAAAGCAAAGCAACGTAAAGCAACGTAAATCAAGGCAACGTAAACCAAAGCAACGTAAAGCAACGTAAAGCAAGGCAACGTAAAGTAAATGCAACGTAAGGCAACGTAAAGTAAGGCAACGTAAATCAAGGCAACGTAAACAAGGCAACGTAAATTAAGGCAAAGTAAAGCAACGTAAAGCAAGGCAACGTAAAGCAACATAGAGAAATGCAACGTAAAGTAAGGCACCGTAAGGCAACGTAAACCAAAGCAACATAAAGTAAGGCACCGTAAGGCAACGTAAAGCAAGGCAACGTAAAGCAACGTAAAGCAAGGCAACGTAAAGCAACATAAATCAAGGAAACGTAAAGCATGGAAACGTAAAGCAATACAACGTAAAGCAACGTAAAGCAAGGCAACGTAAAGCAACGTAAAGCAAGGCAACGTGAAGTAAGGCAACTAAAAGCAACGTAAAGCAAGGCAAGGTAAAGCAACCTAAAGCAAGGCAACCTAAAGCAAGGCAACATAAAGCAAGGCAACATAAGGCAAAGTAAACCAAGGCAACGTAAAGCAACGTAAAGCAAGGCAACGTAAGGCAATGTAAAGCAAGGCAACGTAAAGCAAGGCAACGTAAGGCAACGTAAAGCAAGGCAACGTAAAGCAACGTAAAGCAAGGCAACGTAAAGCAAGGCAACTTAAAGCAACGTAAAGCAAGGCAACGTAAAACAAGGCAACGTAAAGCAACGTAAAGCAAGGCAACGTAATGCAAGGCAACGTAAGGCAACGCAAGGCAAGGTAATGCAATGTAAAGCAACGTAATTCAAGGCAACGTAAAGCAAGGCAACGTAAAGAAACGTAAAGCAAGGCAACGTAAAGCAAGGCAAAATAAAGCAAAGTAAAGCAAGGCAACGTAAAGCAAGGTAACGTAAAGCAAAGTAAAGCAAGACAACGTAAAGCAAGGCAAAGAAAGGCAACGCAAGGCAACGTAATGCAGCGTAGAGCAAGGTAAAGCAAGGCAACGTAAATCAGGGCAACGTAAAGAAACGTAAAGCAATGCAACGTAAAGCAAGGCAACGTAAAGCAACTTAAAACAAGGCAACGTAAAGCAAGGCAATGTAAAGCAAGGCAAGGGAAGGCAACGTAAAGCAATGCAACGAAAAGCAAGGCAACGTAAAGCAATGTAAAGCAAGGCAACGTAAAGCAAGGAACGTAAAGCAGGGAAACGTAAAGCAACGTAAAGCAAGGCATCGTAAAGAAAGGCAACGTAAAGCAACGTAAAGCAAGGCAACGTAAATCATGGCAACGCAAGGCAAGGCAACTCAAGGCAAGATAATGCAACGTAAAGCAACGTAAAGCAAGGCAACGTAAAGCAAGGCAACGTAAAGAAACGTAAAGCAAGACAACGTAAAGCAAGGCAAAGTAAAGCAACGTAAAGCAAGGCAACGTAAAGCAACGTAAATCAAGGCAACGTAAACCAAGGCAACGTAAGACAATTCAAGGCAACGTAATGCAACGTAAAGCAACGTAAAGCAAGGCAAGGCAAGGCAACGTAAAGCAAGGCAACATAAAGCAACGTAAACCAAGGCAACATAAAGCAACATAAAGCAAGGCAAGGCAAGGCAACGTAAAGCAAGGCAACGTAAAGAAACGTAAAGCAAGGCAAGGCAAGGCAACGTAAAGCAAGGCAACGTAAAGCAACGAAAGAAGCAAGGCAAGGCAAGGCAACGCAAATCAAGGCAACGTAAAGCAACGTAAAGCAAGGCAACGTAAAGCAACGTAAAGCAAGGCAAGGCAAGGCAACGCAAAGCAAGGCAACGTAAAGCAACGTAAAGCAAGGCAACGTAAAGCAACGTAAAGTAAGGCAACGTAAAGCAACGTAAAGCAATGCAAGGCAAGGCAACGTAAAGCAAGACAAGTCAAGGCAACGTAAAGCAAGGCAATGTAAAGCAACGTAAAGCAAGGCAACGTAAAGCAACGTAAAGCAAGGCAAGGCAAGGGCAACGTAAAGCAAGGCAACGTAAAGAAACGTAAAGCAAGGCAATGTAAAGCAACGTAATGGAAGGCAAGGCAAGGCAACGTAAAGCATGGCAAGGCAAGGCAACGTAAAGCAAGGCAACGTAAAGCAACGTAAAGCAAGGCAACGCAAAGCAAGGCAACGTAAAGCAAGGCAACGTAAAGCAACGTAAAGCAAGGCAAGGCAGGGCAACGTAAAGCAAGGCAAAGTAAAGCAACGTAAAGCAAGGCAACGTAAAGCAAACGTAAAGCAAGGCAACGTAAAACAACGTAAAGCAAGGCAAGGCCAGGCAACGTAAAGCAAGGCAAGTCAAGGCAACTTAGAGCATGGCAACGTAAAGCAAAGTGGCAAGTCAAGGCAACTTAGAGCATGCCAACGTAAAGCAAAGTAAAGCAAGGCAACGTAAAGCAACGTAAAGCAAGGCAACGTAAAGCAACGTAAAGCAAGGGAAGGCAAGGCAACGTAAAGCAAGGCAACGTAAAGCAACGTAAAGCAAGGCAACGTAAAACAAGGCAACGGAAAGCAACGTAAAGGAAGGCAACGTAAAGCAAGCAACGTAAAGCAACGTAAAGCAAGGCAAAGTAAAGCAACTTAAAGCAAGGCAAACGTAAATAAGGTAATGTAAGGCAACGTAAATTAAGACAACGTAAAGCAAGGCAACGTAAAGTAAGGCAATGTAAAGATACGTAAAACAAGACAACGTAAAGCAACGTAAAGCAAGGCAATGTAAATCAAGGCAACGTAAAGCAACGTAAAGCAAAGCAAGGTAAAGCAAGGCAACGTAAAGCAGCGTAAAGTAAGGTAACGTAAAGTAAGGCAATGTAAGGCAACGTAAAGTAAGGCAATGTAAGGCAATGTAAAGTAAGGCAATGTAAAGCAACATAAAGTAAGGCAACGTAAAGCAAGGCAACGTAAAGTAAGGCAACGTAAAGCAACGTAAATCAAGGCAACATAAAGCAACGGAAAGCAAGGCAACGTAAAGGCAATGTAAAGCAAGGCAACGTAAAGCAACTTAAAGCAAGGCAACGTAAAGCAAGGCAACGTAAAGCAACGTAAAGCAAGGCAACGTAAAGCAACGTAAAGTAAGGCAACGTAAAGTAAGTGTACGTAAGGCAACGTAAAGTAAGGCAATGTAAAGCAACGTAAAGCAAGGCAACGTAAAGTAAGGCAATGTAAAGCAACGTAAAGCAAGGCAACGTAAAGTAAGGCAACATAAAGCAACGTAAAGCAAGGCAACGTAAGTCAAGAGAACGTAAAGCAAGGCAACGTAAAGCAACGTAAATCAAGGCAACGTAAAGCAAGGCAACGTAAATCAACGTAAAGCAAGGAAAAGTAAAGCAAGGCAACGTAAAGCAACGTAAAGTAAGGCAACGTAAGGTAACGTAAAGCAAGGCAACGTAAAGCAAAGCAAAGTAAAGCAACGTAAATCAAGGCAACGTAAACCAAAGCAACGTAAAGCAACGTAAAGCAAGGCAACGTAAAGTAAAGGCAACGTAAGGCAACGTAAAGTAAGGCAACGTAAATCAAGGCAACGTAAACAAGGCAACGTAAATTAATACAAAGTAAAGCAACGTAAAGGAAGGCAACGTAAAGCAACATAGAGAAATGCAACGTAAAGTAAGGCACCGTAAGGCAACGTAAACCAAGGCAACATAAAGTAAGGCACCGTAAGGCAACGTAAAGCAAGGCAACGTATAGCAACGTAAAGCAAGGCAACGTAAAGCAACATAAATCAAGGAAACGTAAAGCATGGAAACGTAAAGCAAGACAACGTAAAGCAATGTAAAGCAAGGCAACGTAAAGCAACGTAAAGCAAGGCAACGTGAAGTAAGGCAACTAAAAGCAACGTAAAGCAAGGCAACGTAAAGCAACCTAAAGCAAGGCAAGCTAAGGCAAGGCAACACAAAGCAAGGCAACATAAGGCAAAGTAAACCAAGGCAACGTAAAGAAACGTAAAGCAAGGCAACGTAAAGCAACGTAAAGCAAGGCAACGTAAAGCAAGGCAACGTAAAGCAACGTAAAGCAAGGCAACGTAATGCAAGGCAACGTAAGGCAACGCAAGGCAAGGTAATGCAATGTAAAGCAACGTAATTCAAGGCAACGTAAAGCAAGGCAACGTAAAGAAACGTAAAGCAAGGCAACGTAAAGCAAGGCAAAATAAAGCAAAGTAAAGCAAGGCAACGTAAAGCAAGGTAACGTAAAGCAAAGTAAAGCAAGGCAACGTAAAGCAAGGCAAAGAAAGGCAACGCAAGGCAACGTAATGCAGCGTAAAGCAAGGTAAAGCAAGGCAACGTAAAGCAGGGCAACGTAAAGAAACGTAAAGCAATGCAACGTAAAGCAAGGCAACGTAAAGCAACTTAAAACAAGGCAACGTAAAGCAAGGCAATGTAAAGCAAGGCAAGGGAAGGCAACGTAAAGCAATGCAACGAAAAGCAAGGAACGTAAAGCAGGGAAACGTAAAGCAAGGAACGTAAAGCAGGGAAACGTAAAGCAACGTAAAGCAAGGCGTCGTAAAGAAAGGCAACGTAAAGCAATGTAAAGCAAGGCAACGTAAATCATGGCAACGCAAGGCAAGGCAACTCAAGGCTAGGTAATGCAACGTAAAGCAACGTAAAGCAAGGCAACGTAAAGCAAGGCAAAGTTAAGCAACGTAAAGCAAGGCAACGTAAAGCAACGTAAATCAAGGCAACGTAAACCAAGGCAACGTAAGACAACGCAAGGCAACGTAATGCAACGTAAAGCAAAGTAAAGCAAGGCAACGTAAAGCAACGTAAAGCAAGGAAAGGCAAGGCAACGTAAAGCAAGGCAACATAAAGCAACGTAAACCAAGGCAACGTAAAGCAACATAAAGCAAGGCAAGGCAAGGCAACGTAAAGCAAGGCATCGTAATGCAACGTGAAGCAAGGCAACGTAAAGCAACATAAAGCAAGGCAAGGCAAGGCAACGCAAAGCAAGGCAACGTAAAGCACCGTAAAGCAAGGTAAACCAAGGCAACGTAAAGCAAGGCAACGTAAAGCAACGTAAAGCAAGGCAACGTAAAGCAACGTAAAGTAAGGCAACGTAAAGCAACGTAAAGCAACGCAAGGCAAGGCAACGTAAAGCAAGGCAAGTCAAGGCAACGTAAAGCAAGGCAATGTAAAGCAACGTAAAGCAAGGCAACGTAAAGCAACGTAAAGCAAGGCAAGGCAAGGCAACGTAAAGCAAGGCAACGTAAAGAAACGTAAAGCAAGGCAATGTAAAGCAACATAAAGGAAGGCAAGGCAAGGCAACGTAAAGCATGGCAAGGCAAGGCAACGTAAAGCAAGGCAACGTAAAGCAAGGCAAGTCAAGGCAACGCAAAGCAAGGCAACGTAAAGCAAGGCAACGTAAAGCAACGTAAAGCAAGGCAAGGCAAGGCAACGTAAAGCAAGGCAACGTAAAGCAACGTAAAGCAAGGCAACGTAAAGCAACGTAAAGCAAGGCAAGGCAAGGCAACGTAAAGCAAGGCACGTCAAGGCAACGTAAAGCAAGGCAATGTGAAGCAAGGAAAAGCAAGGCAACGTAAAGCAACGTAAAGCAAGACAAGGCAAGGCAACGTAAAGCAAGGCAACGTAAAGAAATGTAAAGCAAAGCAATGTAAAGCAACGTAAAGAAAGGCAAGGCAAGGCAAAGTAAAGCAAGGCAAGGCAAGGCAACGTAAAGCAAGGCAACGTAAAGCAACGTAAAGCAAGGCAACGTAAAACAAGGCAACGTAAAGCAACGTAAAGGAAGGCAACGTAAAGCAAGGCAACGTAAAGCAACGTAAAGCAAGGCAACGTAAAGAAACTTAAAGCAAGGCAACGTAAATAAGGTAATGTAAAGCAACGTAAATCAAGACAACGTAAAGCAAGGCAACGTAAAGTAAGGCAACGTAAAGAAACGTAAAACAAGACAACGTAAAGCAACGTAAAGCAAGGCAATGTAAAGCAAGGCAATGTAAAGCAATGTAAAGCAAAGCAAGGTAAAGCAAGGCAACGTAAAGCAGCGTAAAGTAAGGTAACGTAAAGTAAGGCAATGTAAGGCAACGTAAAGTAAGGCAATATAAGGCAATGTAAAGTAAGGCAATGTAAAGCAACTTAAAGTAAGGCAACGTAAAGCAAGGCAACATAAAGTATGGCAACGTAAAGCAACGTAAATCAAGGCAACATAAAGTAAGGCAACGTAAAGCAACTTAAAGCAAGGCAACGTAAAGCAAGGCAACGTAAAGCAACGTAAAGCAAGGCAACGTAAAGCAACGTAAATTAAGGCAATGTAAAGTAAGTGTACGTAAGGCAACGTAAAGTAAGGCAATGTAAAGCAACGTAAAGCAAGGCAACGTAAAGTAAGGCAATGTAAAGCAACGTAAAGCAAGGCAACGTAAAGTAACGTAAAGCAAGGCAACGTAAGTCAAGAGAACGTAAAGCAAGGCAACGTAAAGCAACGTATATCAAGGCAACGTAAAGCAAGGCAACGTAAATCAACGTAAAGCGAGGAAACGTAAAGCAAGGCAACGTAAACCAACGTAAAGTGAGGCAACGTAAGGTAACGTAAAGCAAAGCAACGTAAAGCAAAGCAACGTAAAGCAACGTAAAGCAAGGCAACATAATGCAAGGCAACGTAAAGCAAGGCAACGTAAAGCAACGTAAATCAAGGCAACGTAAACCAAAGCAACGTAAAGCAACGTAAAGCAAGGCAACGTAAAGTAAAGGCAACGTAAGCAACGTAAAGTAAGGCAACGTAAATCAAGGCAACGTAAACAAGGCAACGTAAATTAAGGCAACGTAATGCAACGTAAAGCAAGGCAACGTAAAGCAAGGCAACGTAAAGCAACATAGAGTAATGCAACGTAAAGTAAGGCACCGTAAGGCAACGTAAACCAAGGCAACATAAAGTAAGGCACCGTAAGGCAACGTAAAGCAAGGCAATGTAAAGCAACGTAAAGCAAGGCAACGTAAAGCAACATAAATCAAGGAAACGTAAAGCATGGAAACGTAAAGCAAGACAACGTAAAGCAACATAAAGCAAGGCAACGTAAAGCAATGTAAAGCAAGGCAACGTGAAGTAAGGCAACTAAAAGCAATGTAAACCAAGGCAACGTAAAGCAACGTAAAGCAAGGCAACGTAAGGCAATGTACAGCAAGGCAATGTAAAGCAAGGCAACGTAAAGCAACGTAAAGCAAGGCAACGTAAAGCAAGGCAACTTAAAGCAACGTAAAGCAAGGCAACGTAAAACAAGGCAACGTAAAGCAACGTAAAGCAAGGCAACGTAATGCAAGGCAACGTAAGGCAACGCAAGGCAAGGTAATGTAGCGTAAAGCAAGGTAAAGCAAGGCAACGTAAAGCAGGGCAACGTAAAGAAACGTAAAGCAATGCAACGTAAAGCAAGGCAACATAAAGTAAAGTAAAGCAAGGCAACGTAAAGCAAGGTAATGTAAAGTAAAGTAAAGCAAGGCAACGTAAAGCAAGGCAAAGTAAGGCAACGCAAGGCAACGTAATGCATCGTAAAGCAAGGTAAAGCAAGGCAACGTAAAGCAGGACAACGTAAAGAAACGTAAATCAATGCAACGTAAAGCAAGGCAACGTAAAGCAACTTAAAACAAGGCAATGTAAAGCAAGGCAATGTAAAGCAAGGCAATGTAAAGCAAGGCAAGGGAAGGCAACGTAAAGCAATGCAACGAAAAGCAAGGCAACGTAAAGCAACGTAAAGCAAGGCAACGTAAAGCAAGGAACGTAAAGCAAGGAAACGTAAAGCAACGTAAAGCAAGGCATCGTAAAGAAAGGCAACGTAAAGCAACGTAAAGCAAGGCAACGTAAATCATGGCAACGCAAGGCAAGGCAACGCAAGGCAAGGTAATGCAACGTAAAGCAACGTAAAGCAAGGAAACGTAAAGCAAGGCAACGTAAAGAAATGTAAAGCAAGACAACGTAAAGCAAGGCAACGTAAAGCAACGTAAAGCAAGGCAAAGTAAAGCAACGTAAAGCAAGGCAACGTAAACCAAGGCAACGTAAGACAACGCAAGGCAACGTAATGCAACGTAAAGCAAAGTAAAGCAAGGCAACGTAAAGCAACATAAAGCAAGGCAAGGCAAGGCAACGTAAAGCAAGGCAACGTAAAGCAACGTAAACCAAGGCAACGTAAAGCAACATAAAGAAAGGCAAGGCAACGTAAAGCAAGGCATCGTAATGCAACGTGAAGCAAGGCAACGTAAAGCAACATAAAGCAAGGCAAGGCAAGGCAACGCAAAGCAAGGCAACGTAAAGCAACGTAAAGCAAGGCAAGGCAAGGCAACGTAAAGCAAGGCAACGTAAAGCAACGTAAAGCATGGCAACGTAAAGCAACGTAAAGCAACGCAAGGCAAGGCAACGTAAAGCAAGGCAAGTCAAGGCAACGTAAAGCAAGGCAATGTAAAGCAACGTAAAGCAAGGCAACGTAAAGCAACGTAAAGCAAGGCAAGGCAAGGCAACGTAAAGCAAGGCAACGTAAAGAAACGTAAAGCAAGGCAATGTAAAGCAACGTAAAGGAAGGCAAGGCAAGGCAACGTAAAGCATGGCAAGGCAAGGCAACGTAAAGCAAGACAACGTAAAGCAACATAAAGCAAGGCAACGTAAAACAAGGCAACGTAAAGCAACGTGAAGGAAGGCAACGTAAAGCAAGGCAACGTAAAGCAACGTAAAGCAAGGCAACGTAAAGCAACTTAAAGCAAGGCAACGTAAATAAGGTAATGTAAGGCAACGTAAATTAAGACAACGTAAAGCAAGGCAATGTAAAGTAAGGCAACGTAAAGAAACGTAAAGGAAAGCAAGGTAAAGCAAGGCAACGTAAAGCAGCGTAAAGTAAGGTAACGTAAAGTAAGGCAATGTAAGGCAACGTAAAGTAAGGCAATGTAAGGCAATGTAAAGTAAGGCAATGTAAAGCAACATAAAGTAAGGCAACGTAAAGCAAGGCAACGTAAAGTAAGGCAACGTAAAGCAACGTAAATCAAGGCAACGTAAAGTAAGACAACGTAAAGCAACTTAAAGCAAGGCAACGTAAAGCAAGGCAACGTAAAGCAACGTAAAGCAAGGCAACGTAAAGCAACGTAAAGTAAGGCAACGTAAAGTAAGTGTACGTAAGGCAACGTAAAGTAAGGCAATGTAAAGCAACGTAAAGCAAGGCAACGTAAAGTAAGGCAATGTAAAGCAACGTAAAGCAAGGCAACGTAAAGTAAGGCAACGTAAAGCAACGTAAAGCAAGGCAACGTAAGTCAAGAGAATGTAAAGCAAGGCAATGTTAAGCAACGTAAATCAAGGCAACGTAAAGCAAGGCAACGTAAATTAAGGCAACGTAAAGCAACGTAAAGCAAGGCAACGTAAAGCAAGGCAACGTAAAGCAACATAGAGTAATGCAACGTAAAGTAAGGCAACGTAAACCAAGGCAACATAAAGTAAGGCACCGTAAGGCAACGTAAAGCAAGGCAACGTAAAGCAACGTAAAGCAAGGCAACGTAAAGTAAGGCAACGTAAGGCAACGTAAAGTAAGGCAACGTAAAGCAACATAAATCAAGGAAACGTAAAGCATGGAAACGTAAAGCAAGACAACGTAAAGCAACGTAAAGCAAGGCAACGTAAAGCAACGTAAAGCAAGGCAACGTGAAGTAAGGCAACTAAAAGCAACGTAAAGCAAGGCAACGTAAATCAACCTAAAGCAAGGCAACATAAAGCAAGGCAACATAAGGCAAAGTAAAGCAAGGCAACCTAAAGCAAGGCAACGTAAAGCAAGGCAACGTAAGTCAACGTAAAGCAAGGCAACGTAAAGCAACGTAAAGCAAGGCAACGTAACGCAACTTAAAGCAAGGCAATGTAAATGAAGGCAACGTAAGGCAATGTAAAGCAAGGCAACGTAAAGCAAGGCAACGTAAAGCAACGTAAAGCAAGGCAACGTAAAGCATCGTAAAGCAAGGCAACGTAAAGCAAGGCAACGTAAAGCAACGTAAAGCAAGGCAAGGTAAAACAAGGCAACGTAAAGCAACGTAAAGCAAGGCAACGTAATGCAAGGCAACGTAAGGCAACGCAAGGCAAGGTAATGCAATGTAAAGCAACGTAATTCAAGGCAACGTAAAGCAAGGCAATGTAAAGAAACGTAAAGCAAGGCAACGTAAAGCAAGGCAACATAATGCAAAGTAAAGCAAGGCAACGTAAAGCAAGGTAACGTAAAGCAAAGTAAAGCAAGGCAACGTAAAGCAAGGCAAAGTAAGGCAACGCAAGGCAACGTAATGCAGCGTAAAGCAACGTAAAGCAAGGCAACGTAAAGCAGGGCAACGTAAAGAAACGTAAAGCATTGCAACGTAAAGCAAGGCAACGTAAAGCAACTTAAAACAAGGCAACGTAAAGCAAGGCAAAGTAAAGCAAGGCAAGGGAAGGCAACGTAAAGCAATGCAGCGAAAAGCAAGGCAACGTAAAGCAACGTAAAGCAAGGCAACGTAAAGCAAGGAACGTAAAGCAAGGAAACGTAAAGCAACGTAAAGCAAGGCATCGTGAAGAAAGGCAACGTAAAACAACGTAAAGCAAGGCAACGGAAAGCAAGGCAACGCAAGGCAAGGTAATGCAACGTAAAGCAACGTAAAGCAAGGCAACGTAAAGCAAGGCAACTTAAGGCAACGTAAAGTAAGGCAACGTAAAGCAACATAAATCAAGGAAACGTAAAGCATGGAAACGTAAAGCAAGACAACGTAAAGCAACGTAAAGCAAGGCAACGTAAAGCAACGTAAGGCAAGGCAACGTGAAGTAAGGCAACTAAAAGCAACGTGAAGTAAGGCACCTAAAAGCAACGTAAAGCAAGGCAACGTAAAGCAACCTAAAGCAAGGCAACATAAAGCAAGGCAACATAAGGCAAAGTAAAGCAAGGCAACCTAAAGCAAGGCAACGTAAAGCAACGTAAAGCAAGGCAACGTAAAGCAACGTAAAGCAAGGCAACGTAAAGCAACGTAAAGCAAGGCAAGGCAACGTAAAGCAAGGCAACATAAAGCAACGTAAAGCAAATCAACGTAAAGCAACGTAAAGCAAGGCAAGGCAAGGCAACGTAAAGCAACGTAAAGCAAGGAAACATAAAGCAACATAAAGTAAGGCAAGGCAAGGCAAAGTAAAGCAAGGCAAGGCAAGGCAACTTAAACAAGGCAACGTAAAGCAACGGAAAGCAAGGCAAGGAAAGGCAACGTAAAGCAAGACAAAGTAAAGCAATGTAAAGCAAGGAAACGTAAAGCAACGTAAAGCAAGGCAAGGCAACGTAAAGCAAGGCAACGTTAAGCAACGTAAAGCAAGGCAACGTAAATCAATGTAAAGCAAGGCAATGTAAAGCAACGGAAAGCAAGGCAAGGCAAGGCAACGTAAAGCAAGGCAACGTAAAGCAACAAAAAGCAAGGCAACGTAAAGCAACGTAAAGCAACAAAAAGCAAGGCAACGTAAAGCAACATAAAGCAAGGCAAGGCAAGGCAACGTAAAGCTAGGCAAGGCAAGGCAACGTAAAGCAAGACAACGTAAAGCAACGTAATGCAACGTAAAGCAAGGCAACGTAAAGCTACATAAAGCAAGGCAAGGAAACGTAAAGCAAGGCAAGGCAAGGCAACGTAAAGCAACATAAAGGAAGGCAACGTAAGGCAACTTAAGGCAAGGCAACGTAAGGCAACGTAAGGTAAGGCAACGTAAAGGAACGTAAGGTAAGGCAACTTAAGGCAAGGCAACGTAAGGCAAGGCAACGTAAGGCAACGTAAGGTAAGGCAACGTAAGGTAACGTGAGGTAAGGCAACGTAAGGCAACGTAAGCTAAAGCAACGTAAATTGAGTCAACGTAAGGTAAGGCAACGTAAGGCAACGTAAAGTAAGGCAACGTAAGGTAAGGCATCGTAAGGTAAGGCAACGTAATGCAACGTAACGTAAGGCAACGTAAGGCAACCTAAGGTAAGGCAACGTAAGTTAAGGCAAGGTAGGGGAAGGCAATATAAGGCTCCGTAAGGTAAAGCAACGTAAATCAAGGCAACGTAAGGTAAGGCAACGTAAGGCAAAGTAAGGTAAAGCAACGTAAGGTAAGGCAACGTAAGGCAAGGCAACTTAAGTTAAGGCATCGTAAGGCAACATAAGGCAACGTAAGGCAACATAAGGCAAGGCAACATAAGTTAAGGCAACGTAAGGCAACATAAGGCAACGTAAGGCAACATAAGGCAAGGCAACATAAGTTAAGGCAACGTAAGGCAACGTAAGGTAAGGCAATGTAAGGCAACGTATGGCAAGGCAACGTAAGGTAAGGCAACGTAAGGCAACGTAAGGTAAAGCAACATAAAGTAAGGCAACGTAAGGTAAGGCAACGTAAGGGATACCAACGTGAAGGATATCGAGAAGAAAAGAAATATTTATGGCCAGTGGAAGAAGGGACAGGCCTCTTGGGTGGACTACAGGAGGGAAGTGAGATTGTGTAGGGAAAAAATCAGAAGGGCTAAGGCTCAGCTAGAAATTGGATTGGCCAAGTCAGTGAAAGATAACAAAAAATCTTTCTACAAATATATAAATTATAAAAGGCGGACTAGGGAGACCATACAGTCCCTATTGGACACAGAAGTAACAACAGTGACTGGGGATGAGGAAAAGGCTGAGGTACTTAATGCCTTCTTTGTCTCAGTCTTTAGTTGTAAGGAGGGTCGTTCCGTCTGTGTACAAACCCAGGAGCTAGAGGAGCATAATGAGGGTCCCATGATCCAAGAGGAGGTGGTCAGAGACTTGCTAGCCCGACTAGACACGCACAAGTCTATGGGGCTGGACGGGATTCACCCTAGGGTACTGAAGGAGCTGGCGGATGTGCTGGCCAAACCCCTTTCCATAATCTTCCAACAGTCCTGGAAGACTGGGGAAGTCCCACTGGACTCGAGGCTGGCTGATGTTGTGCCCATCTACAAAAAGGGCCGCAGGGAGGACCCAGGAAACTACAGGCCTGTCAGTCTGACCTCAGTGCCAGGGAAAGTCATGGAACAGGTGATCTTGAGTGCTATCATGAAGCACATGCAAGAGAACCGGGTGATCACGCCCAGTCAACATGGGTTCACAAAAGGCAGGTCTTGCCAGACTAACCTGATCGCCTTCTATGACAAAGTGACCCGGCTACTGGATGAGGGAAAGGCTGTGGATGTAGTCTTCCTGGACTTCAGTAAAGCCTTTGACACAGTTTCTCACAGCGTTCTGCTTGAGAAACTGTCAGCCTCTGGGCTGGACAGGCGCACACTCTCCTGGGTGGAAAACTGGTTGGCTGGCCGGGCCCAGAGAGTGGTGGTAAATGGTGTGAAATCCAGCTGGAGGCCAGTGACAAGTGGGGTTCCCCAGGGCTCAGTACTGGGTCCAGCCCTGTTCAATGTCTTCATCAATGATCTGGATGAAGGCATCGAGTGCACCCTTAGCAAGTTTGCGGACGACACTAAGCTGGGTGGAAGTGTCGATCTGCTGGAGGGTCGGGAGGCTCTGCAAAGGGATCTGAACAGGCTGGACCGCTGGGATGAGTCCAATGGCATGAGGTTTAACAAGGCCAAATGCCAGGTCCTGCACTTGGGGCACAACAACCCTATGCAGTGCTACAGACTGGGAGAAGTCTGTCTAGAAAGCTGCCTGGAGAAGAGGGACCTGGGGGTATTGGTTGACAGCCGACTGAATATGAGCCAGCAGTGTGCCCAGGTGGCCAAGAAGGCCAATGGCATCTTGGCTTGTATCAGAAACGGCGTGACCAGCAGGTCCAGGGAGGTTATCCTCCCTCTGTACTCGGCACTGGTGAGACCGCTCCTCGAATCCTGTGTTCAGTTCTGGGCCCCTCACCACAAGAAGGATGTTGAGGCTCTGGAGAGAGTCCAGAGAAGAGCAACAAAGCTGGTGAAAGGGCTGGAGAACAGGCCTTATGAGGAGCGGCTGAGAGAGCTGGGGTTGTTTAGCCTGGAGAAGAGGAGGCTGAGGGGTGACCTCATTGCTCTCTACAACTACATGAAAGGAGGTTGTAGAGAGGAGGGTGCCGGCCTCTTCTCCCAAGTGACAGGGGACAGGAGAAGAGGGAATGGCCTCAAGCTCCGCCAGGGGAGGTTTAGGCTAGACGTTAGGAAAAAATTCTTTACATAAAGGGTCATTGGGAACTGGAACAGGCTGCCCAGGGAGGTGGTTGAGTCACGTTCGCTGGAGGTGTTTAAGGCACGGGTGGACGAGGTGCTGAGGGATATGATTTAGTGTTTGGTAGGAACGGTTGGACTCAGAGTACCGGTGGGTCTCTTCAAACCTGGTTATTCTGTGATTCTGTGATTCTGTGATTCTGTAAGGCAAAGAAACGTAAAGCAAGGCAACGTAAAGCAACTTAAAGCAAGGCAACGTAAATAAGTTAATGTAAGGCAACGTAAATTAAGACAACGTAAAGCAAGGCAACGTAAAGTAAGGCAACGTAAAGAAAAGTAAAACAAGACAACGTAAAGCAACGTAAAGCAAGGCAACGTAAAGCAAGGCAACGTAAAGCAACGTAAAGCAAAGCAAGGTAAAGCAAGGCAACGTAAAGCAGCGTAAAGTAAGGTAACGTAAAGTAAGGCAATGTAAGGCAACGTAAAGTAAGGCAATGTAAGGCAATGTAAAGTAAGCAATGTAACGCAACATAAAGTAAGGCAACGTAAAGCAAGGCAACGTAAAGCAAGGCAACGTAAAGCAACGTAAAGCAAGGCAACGTAAAGCAACGTAAAGTAAGGCAACGTAAAGTAAGTGTACGTAAGGCAACATAAAGTAAGGCAATGTAAAGCAATGTAAAGCAAGGCAACGTAAAGTAAGGCAATGTAAAGCGACGTAAAGCAAGGCAACGTAAGGTAAGGCAACGTAAAGCAACGTAAAGCAAGGCAACGTAAGTCAAGAGAACGTAAAGCAAGGCAATGTTAAGCAACGTAAATCAAGGCAACGTAAAGCAAGGCAACGTAAATCAACGTAAAGCAAGGCAACGTAAAGCAAGGCATCGTAAACCAACGTAAAGTAAGGCAACGTATGGTAACGTAAAGCAAGGCAACGTAAAGCAAAGCAACGTAAAGCAACGTAAAGCAAGGCAACGTAATGCAAGGCAACGTAAAGCAAGGCAACGTAAAGCAACGTAAATCAAGGCAACGTAAACCAAAGCAACGTAAAGCAACGTAAAGAAAGGCAACGTAAAGTAAGGCAACGTAAGGCAACGTAAAGTAAGGCAACGTAAATCAAGGCAACGTAAACAAGGCAACGTAAATTAAGGCAACGTAAAGCAACGTTAAGCAAGGCAACGTAAAGCAAGGCAATGTAAAGCAACGTAGAGTAATGCAACGTAAAGTAAGGCAACGTAAAGCAAGGAAACCTAAAGTAAGGCAACGTAAAGCAACGTAAAGCAAGGCAACGTAAAGGAAGGCAACGTAAAGCAACGTAAAGCAAGGCAACGTAAAATAAGGCAACGTAAGGCAACGTAAGGTAAGGCAACGTAAAGCAAGGAAACGTAAAGTAAGAGAACGTAAAGTAAGGCAACGTAAAGCAACGTAAAGTAAGGCAACGTAAAGCAAGGCAACCTAAAGTAAGGCAACGTAAAGCAACGTAAAGCAAGGCAACGTAAAGCAAGGCAACGTAAAGCAACGTAAATCAAGGCAACGTAAAGCAACGTAAACCAAGGCAAGGCAAGGCAACGTAAAGCAAGGAAACGTAAAGCAACTTAAAGCAAGGCAACTTAAAGTAAGGCATTGCAAGGAAACGTAAAGCAAGGCAACGTAAAACAACGTAAAGCAAGGCAAGGCAAGGCAAAGTAATGCAAGGCAACGTAAAGCAACGTAAAGCAAGGCAACGTAAAGCAACGTAAAGCAAGGCAAGGCAAGGCAACGTAAAGCAAGGCAATGGAAAGCAATATAAAGCAAGGCAAGGGAAGGCAACATAAAGCAAGGCAACGTAAAGCAACGTAAGGCAAGGCAACGTAAAACAACGTAAAGCAAGGCAAGGCAAAGTAATGCAAGGCAACGTAAAGCAACGTAAAGCAAGGCAACGTAAAGCAACGTAAAGCAAGGCAAGGCAAGGCAACGTAAAACAAGGCAACGTAAAGCAAGGCAATGGAAAGCAATATAAAGCAAGGCAAGGGAAGGCAACGTAAAGCAAGGCAACCTAAAGCAACGTAAAGCAAGGCAATGTAAAGCTACGTAAAGCAAGGCAACGTAAAGCAACGTAAAGCAAGGCAAGGCAAGGCAACGTGAAGCAAGACAACGTAAAGCAACGTGAAGCAAGGCAACGTAAAGCAACGTAAAGCAATGCAACGTAAAGCAACGTAAAGCAAGGCAAGGCAACGTAAAGCAAGGCAACATAAAGCAACGTAAAGCAAATCAACGTAAAGCAACGTAAAGCAAGGCAAGGCAAGGCAACGTAAAGCAACGTAAAGCAAGGAAACATAAAGCAACATAAAGTAAGGCAAGGCAAGGCAAAGTAAAGCAAGGCAAGGCAAGGCAACTTAAACAAGGCAACGTAAAGCAACGGAAAGCAAGGCAAGGAAAGGCAACGTAAAGCAAGACAAAGTAAAGCAATGTAAAGCAAGGAAACGTAAAGCAACGTAAAGCAAGGCAAGGCAACGTAAAGCAAGGCAACGTTAAGCAACGTAAAGCAAGGCAACGTAAATCAATGTAAAGCAAGGCAATGTAAAGCAACGGAAAGCAAGGCAAGGCAAGGCAACGTAAAGCAAGGCAACGTAAAGCAACAAAAAGCAAGGCAACGTAAAGCAACGTAAAGCAACAAAAAGCAAGGCAACGTAAAGCAACATAAAGCAAGGCAAGGCAAGGCAACGTAAAGCTAGGCAAGGCAAGGCAACGTAAAGCAAGACAACGTAAAGCAACGTAATGCAACGTAAAGCAAGGCAACGTAAAGCTACATAAAGCAAGGCAAGGAAACATAAAGCAAGGCAAGGCAAGGCAACGTAAAGCAACATAAAGGAAGGCAACGTAAGGCAACTTAAGGCAAGGCAACGTAAGGCAACGTAAGGTAAGGCAACGTAAAGGAACGTAAGGTAAGGCAACTTAAGGCAAGGCAACGTAAGGCAAGGCAACGTAAGGCAACGTAAGGTAAGGCAACGTAAGGTAACGTGAGGTAAGGCAACGTAAGGCAACGTAAGCTAAAGCAACGTAAATTGAGTCAACGTAAGGTAAGGCAACGTAAGGCAACGTAAAGTAAGGCAACGTAAGGTAAGGCATCGTAAGGTAAGGCAACGTAATGCAACGTAACGTAAGGCAACGTAAGGCAACCTAAGGTAAGGCAACGTAAGTTAAGGCAAGGTAGGGGAAGGCAATATAAGGCTCCGTAAGGTAAAGCAACGTAAATCAAGGCAACGTAAGGTAAGGCAACGTAAGGCAAAGTAAGGTAAAGCAACGTAAGGCAAAGTAAGGTAAAGCAACGTAAGGTAAGGCAACGTAAGGCAAGGCAACTTAAGTTAAGGCATCGTAAGGCAACATAAGGCAACGTAAGGCAACATAAGGCAAGGCAACATAAGTTAAGGCAACGTAAGGCAACATAAGGCAACGTAAGGCAACATAAGGCAAGGCAACATAAGTTAAGGCAACGTAAGGCAACGTAAGGTAAGGCAATGTAAGGCAACGTATGGCAAGGCAACGTAAGGTAAGGCAACGTAAGGCAACGTAAGGTAAAGCAACATAAAGTAAGGCAACGTAAGGTAAGGCAACGTAAGGGATACCAACGTGAAGGATATCGAGAAGAAAAGAAATATTTATGGCCAGTGGAAGAAGGGACAGGCCTCTTGGGTGGACTACAGGAGGGAAGTGAGATTGTGTAGGGAAAAAATCAGAAGGGCTAAGGCTCAGCTAGAAATTGGATTGGCCAAGTCAGTGAAAGATAACAAAAAAATCTTTCTACAAATATATAAATTATAAAAGGCGGACTAGGGAGACCATACAGTCCCTATTGGACACAGAAGTAGCAACAGTGACTGGGGATGAGGAAAAGGCTGAGGTACTTAATGCCTTCTTTGTCTCAGTCTTTAGTTGTAAGGAGGGTCGTTCCGTCTGTGTACAAACCCAGGAGCTAGAGGAGCATAATGAGGGTCCCATGATCCAAGAGGAGGTGGTCAGAGACTTGCTAGCCCGACTAGACACGCACAAGTCTATGGGGCTGGACGGGATTCACCCTAGGGTACTGAAGGAGCTGGCGGATGTGCTGGCCAAACCCCTTTCCATAATCTTCCAACAGTCCTGGAAGACTGGGGAAGTCCCACTGGACTCGAGGCTGGCTGATGTTGTGCCCATCTACAAAAAGGGCCGCAGGGAGGACCCAGGAAACTACAGGCCTGTCAGTCTGACCTCAGTGCCAGGGAAAGTCATGGAACAGGTGATCTTGAGTGCTATCATGAAGCACATGCAAGAGAACCGGGTGATCACGCCCAGTCAACATGGGTTCACAAAAGGCAGGTCTTGCCAGACTAACCTGATCGCCTTCTATGACAAAGTGACCCGGCTACTGGATGAGGGAAAGGCTGTGGATGTAGTCTTCCTGGACTTCAGTAAAGCCTTTGACACAGTTTCTCACAGCGTTCTGCTTGAGAAACTGTCAGCCTCTGGGCTGGACAGGCGCACACTCTCCTGGGTGGAAAACTGGTTGGCTGGCCGGGCCCAGAGAGTGGTGGTAAATGGTGTGAAATCCAGCTGGAGGCCAGTGACAAGTGGGGTTCCCCAGGGCTCAGTACTGGGTCCAGCCCTGTTCAATGTCTTCATCAATGATCTGGATGAAGGCATCGAGTGCACCCTTAGCAAGTTTGCGGACGACACTAAGCTGGGTGGAAGTGTCGATCTGCTGGAGGGTCGGGAGGCTCTGCAAAGGGATCTGAACAGGCTGGACCGCTGGGCAGAGTCCAATGGCATGAGGTTTAACAAGGCCAAATGCCAGGTCCTGCACTTGGGGCACAACAACCCTATGCAGTGCTACAGACTGGGAGAAGTCTGTCTAGAAAGCTGCCTGGAGAAGAGGGACCTGGGGGTATTGGTTGACAGCCGACTGAATATGAGCCAGCAGTGTGCCCAGGTGGCCAAGAAGGCCAATGGCATCTTGGCTTGTATCAGAAACGGCGTGACCAGCAGGTCCAGGGAGGTTATCCTCCCTCTGTACTCGGCACTGGTGAGACCGCTCCTCGAATCCTGTGTTCAGTTCTGGGCCCCTCACCACAAGAAGGATGTTGAGGCTCTGGAGAGAGTCCAGAGAAGAGCAACAAAGCTGGTGAAAGGGCTGGAGAACAGGCCTTATGAGGAGCGGCTGAGAGAGCTGGGGTTGTTTAGCCTGGAGAAGAGGAGGCTGAGGGGTGACCTCATTGCTCTCTACAACTACATGAAAGGAGGTTGTAGAGAGGAGGGTGCCGGCCTCTTCTCCCAAGTGACAGGGGACAGGAGAAGAGGGAATGGCCTCAAGCTCCGCCAGGGGAGGTTTAGGCTAGACGTTAGGAAAAAATTCTTTACATAAAGGGTCATTGGGAACTGGAACAGGCTGCCCAGGGAGGTGGTTGAGTCACGTTCGCTGGAGGTGTTTAAGGCACGGGTGGACGAGGTGCTGAGGGATATGATTTAGTGTTTGGTAGGAACGGTTGGACTCAGAGTACCGGTGGGTCTCTTCAAACCTGGTTATTCTGTGATTCTGTGATTCTGTGATTCTGTAAGGCAAAGAAACGTAAAGCAAGGCAACGTAAAGCAACGTAAAGCAAGGCAACGTAAAGCAACGTAAAGCAAAGCAAGGTAAAGCAAGGCAACGTAAAGCAGCGTAAAGTAAGGTAACGTAAAGTAAGGCAATGTAAGGCAACGTAAAGTAAGGCAATGTAAGGCAATGTAAAGTAAGGCAATGTAAAGCAAGGCAACGTAAAGCAAGGCAACGTAAAGCAACGTAAAGCAAGGCAACGTAAAGCAACGTAAAGTAAGGCAACGTAAAGTAAGTGTACGTAAGGCAACATAAAGTAAGGCAATGTAAAGCAATGTAAAGCAAGGCAACGTAAAGTAAGGCAATGTAAAGCGACGTAAAGCAAGGCAACGTAAAGTAAGGCAACGTAAAGCAACGTAAAGCAAGGCAACGTAAGTCAAGAGAACGTAAAGCAAGGCAATGTTAAGTAACGTAAATCAAGGCAACGTAAAGCAAGGCAACGTAAATCAACGTAAAGCAAGGCAATGTAAAGCAAGGCATCGTAAACCAACGTAAAGTAAGGCAACGTATGGTAACGTAAAGCAAGGCAACGTAAAGCAAAGCAACGTAAAGCAACGTAAAGCAAGGCAACGTAATGCAAGGCAACGTAAAGCAAGGCAACGTAAAGCAACGTAAATCAAGGCAACGTAAACCAAAGCAACGTAAAGCAACGTAAAGAAAGGCAACGTAAAGTAAGGCAACGTAAGGCAACGTAAAGTAAGGCAACGTAAATCAAGGCAACGTAAACAAGGCAACGTAAATTAAGGCAACGTAAAGCAACGTTAAGCAAGGCAACGTAAAGCAAGGCAACGTAAAGCAACGTAGAGTAATGCAACGTAAAGTAAGGCAACGTAAGGCAACGTAAACCAAGGCAACATAAAGTAAGGCACCGTAAGGCAACGTAAAGCAAGGCAACGTAAAGCAACGTAAAGCAAGGCAACGTAAAGTAAGGCAACGTAAGGCAACGTAAAGTAAGGCAACGTAAAGCAACATAAATCAAGGAAACGTAAAGCATGGAAAGGTAAAGCAAGACAACGTAAAGCAACGTAAAGCAAGGAAACGTAAAGCAACGTAAAGCAAGGCAACGTGAAGTAAGGCAACTAAAAGCAACGTAAAGCAAGGCAACGTAAAGCAACCTAAAGCAAGGCAACATAAAGCAAGGCAACATAAGGCAAAGTAAAGCAAGGCAACCTAAAGCAAGGCAACGTAAACCAAGGCAACGTAAAGCAACGTAAAGCAACGTAAAGCAAGGCAACGTAAAGCAACATAAAGCAAGGCAATGTAAAGGAAGGCAACGTAAAGCTACGTAAATCAAGGCAAGGAAACGTAAAGCAAGGCAAGGCAAGGCAACGTAAACCAAGCAACATAAAGCAACGTAAAGCAAGGCAACGTAAAGCAAGAGAACGTAAAGCAAGGCAACGTAAAGCAACGTAAATTAAGGCAAGGTAAAGTAAGGCTACGTAAGGCAACGTAAAGTAAGGCAATGTAAAGCAACGTAAAGCAAGGCAACGTAAAGCAAGGCAACGTAAAGCAACGTAAAGCAATGTAAAGCAAGGCAACGTAAAGCTACGTAAATCAAGGCAAGGAAACGTAAAGCAAGGCAAGGCAAGGCAACGTAAACCAAGCAACGTAAAGCAACGTAAAGCAAGGCAACGTAAAGCAAGAGAACGTAAAGCAACGTAAAGCAAGGCAACGTAAAGCAACGTAAATTAAGGCAAGGTAAAGTAAGGCTACGTAAGGCAACGTAAAGTAAGGCAATGTAAAGCAACGTAAAGCAAGGCAACGTAAAGTAAGGCAATGTAAAGCAACGTAAAGCAAGGCAACGTAAAGTAAGGCAGCGTAAAGCAACGTAAAGTAAGGCAACGTAAGTCAAGGCAACGTAAAGCAAGGCAATGTTAAGCAACGTAAAGCAAGGCAACGTAAAGCAAGGCAACGTAAAGCAACGTAAAGCAATGCAACGTAAAGCAAGGCAACGTAAAGCAAGGCAAAGTAAGGCAACGTAAGTCAAGGCAACGTAAAGCAAGGCAATGTTAAGCAATGTAAAGCAAGGCAACGTAAAGCAAGGCAACGTAAAGCAACGTAAAGCAAGGAAAGGTAAAGCAAGGCAACGTAAACCAACGTAAAGCAAGGCAACGTAATGTAATGTAAAGCAAGGCAACGTAAAGGAAATCAACGTAAAGCAATGTAAAGCAAGGCAACGTAAACCAACGCAAAGCAAGGCAACGTAATGTAATGTAAAGCAAGGCAACGTAAAGGAAAGCAACGTAAAGCAACGTAAAGCAAGGCAACGTAAAGCAACATAAAGCAAGGCAAGGCAAAGTAAGGCAACGTAAAGCAACGTAAAGCAAGGCAACGTAAAGCAAGGCAACGTAAAGCAACCTAAAGCAAGGCAACGTAAGGCAAGGCAACGTAAAGCAATGTAAAGCAAGGCAACGTAAAGCAACGTAAAGTAAGGCAACGTAAAGCAAGGCAACGTAAAACAACGTAAAGCAAGGCAACGTAAAGCAACGTAAAGCAATGCAACGTAAAGTAAGGCAACGTAAAGCAAGGCAAAGTAAGGCAACGTAAGTCAAGGCAACGTAAAGCAAGGCAATGTTAAGCAATGTAAAGCAAGGCAACGTAAAGCAAGGCAACGTAAAGCAACGTAAAGCAAGGAAAGGTAAAGCAAGGCAACGTAAACCAACGTAAAGCAAGGCAACGTAATGTAATGTAAAGCAAGGCAACGTAAAGGAAAGCAACGTAAAGCAATGTAAAGCAAGGCAACGTAAACCAACGCAAAGCAAGGCAACGTAATGTAATGTAAAGCAAGGCAACGTAAAGGAAAGCAACGTAAAGCAACGTAAAGCAAGGCAACGTAAAGCAACATAAAGCAAGGCAAGGCAACGTAAGGCAACGTAAAGCAACGTAAAGCAAGGCAACGTAAAGCAAGGCAACGTAAAGCAACCTAAAGCAAGGCAACGTAAGGCAAGGCAACGTAAAGCAATGTAAAGCAAGGCAACGTAAAGCAACGTAAAGTAAGGTAACGTAAAGCAAGGCAACGTAAAACAACGTAAAGCAAGGCAACGTAAAGCAACGTAAAGCAAGGCAACGTAAAGTAAGGCAACGTAAGGCAACGTAAGGTAAGGCAACGTAAAGCAAGGCAACGTAAAGCAAGGCAACGTAAAGTAGAGGCAACGTAAAGCAACGTAAAGTAAGGCAACGTAAAGCAAGGAAACCTAAAGTAAGGCAACGTAAAGCAACGTAAAGCAAGGCAACGTAAAGCAAGGCAACGTAAAGCAACGTAAAGCAAGGCAACGTAAAATAAGGCAACGTAAGGCAACGTAAGGTAAGGCAACGTAAAGCAAGGCAACGTAAAGTAAGAGAACGTAAAGTAAGGCAACGTAAAGCAACGTAAAGTAAGGCAACGTAAAGCATGGCAACCTAAAGTAAGGCAACGTAAAGCAACGTAAAGCAAGGCAACGTAAAGCAAGGCAACGTAAAGCAACGTAAAGCAAGGCAACGTAAAGCAAGGCAAAGTAAAGCAACGTAAAGCAAGGCAAGGTAAAGCAAGGCAACGTAAAGCAAGGCAAAGTAAAGCAACGTAAAGCAAGGCAAGGTAAAGCAAGGCAACGTAAAGCAACGTAAAGTAAGGTAAGGTAAAGTAAGGCAATGTAAAGCAAGGAAACGTAAAGCAACGTAAAGCAAGGCAACGTAAAGCTATGTAAAGCAAGGCAAGGTATGGCAACGTAAAGCAAGGCAACGTAAAGCAAAGTAAAGCAAGGCAACGTAAAGCAACGTAAAGCAAGGTAAGGCAACGTAAAGCAAGGCAACGTAAAGCAACGTAAAGCAAGGCAAGGGAAGGCAACGTATAGCAAGGCAACGTAAAGCAACGTAAAGCAAGGCAACGTAAAGCAACGTAAAGAAAGGCAACGTAAAGCAACGTAAAGCAAGGCAACATAAAGCAACGTAAAATAAAGCAATGTAAAGCAAGGCAACGTAAAGCAAGGCAACGTAAAGAAAGGCAACGTAAAGCAACGTAAAGCAAGGCAAGGTAAAGCAAGGCAACGTAAAGCAACGTAAAGTAAGGTAACGTAAAGTAAGGCAATGTAAAGCAAGGAAACGTAAAGCAACGTAAAGCAAGGCAACGTAAAGCTATGTAAAGCAAGGCAAGGTATGGCAACGTAAAGCAAGGCAACGTAAAGCAAAGTAAAGGAAGGCAACGTAAAGCAACGTAAAGCAAGGTAAGGCAACGTAAAGCAAGGCAACGTAAAGCAACGTAAACAAGGCAAGGAAAGGCAACGTATAGCAAGGCAACGTAAAGCAACGTAAAGCAAGGCAACGTAAAGCAACGTAAAGAAAGGCAACGTAAAGCAACGTAAAGCAAGGCAACATAAAGCAACGTAAAATAAAGCAATGTAAAGCAAGGCAACGTAAAGTAAGGCAACGTAAAGAAAGGCAACGTAAAGCAACGTAAAGCAAGGCAACGTAAAGCAAGGCAACGTAAAGCAAGGCAACGTAAAGCAACCTAAAGCAAGGCAACGTAAAGCAACGTAAAGCAAAGCAAGGTAAAGCAAGGCAACGTAAAGCAGCGTAAAGTAAGGTAACGTAAAGTAAGGCAATGTAAGGCAACATAAAGTAAGGCACCGTAAGGCAACGTAAAGCAAGGCAACGTAAAGCAACATAAAGCAAGGCAACGTAAAGTAAGGCAACGTAAGGCAACGTAAAGTAAGGCAACGTAAAGCAACATAAATCAAGGAAACGTAAAGCATGGAAAGGTAAAGCAAGACAACGTAAAGCAACGTAAAGCAAGGAAACGTAAAGCAACATAAAGCAAGGCAACGTAAAGTAAGGCAACGTAAAGCAACATAAATCAAGGAAACGTAAAGCATGGAAAGGTAAAGCAAGACAACGTAAAGCAACGTAAAGCAAGGAAACGTAAAGCAACGTAAAGCAAGGCAACGTGAAGTAAGGCAACTAAAAGCAACGTAAAGCAAGGCAACGTAAAGCAACCTAAAGCAAGGCAACATAAAGCAAGGCAACATAAGGCAAAGTAAAGCAAGGCAACCTAAAGCAAGGCAACGTAAACCAAGGCAACGTAAAGCAACGTAAAGCAACGTAATGCAAGGCAACGTAAAGCAACGTAAAGCAAGGCAATGTAAAGGAAGGCAACGTAAAGCTACGTAAATCAAGGCAAGTAAACGTAAAGCAAGGCAAGGCAAGGCAACGTAAACCAAGCAACGTAAAGCAACGTAAAGCAAGGCAACGTAAAGCAAGAGAACGTAAAGCAACGTAAAGCAAGGCAACGTAAAGCAACGTAAATTAAGGCAAGGTAAAGTAAGGCTACGTAAGGCAACGTAAAGTAAGGCAATGTAAAGCAACGTCAAGCAAGGCAACGTAAAGCAAGGCAACGTAAAGCAACGTAAAGCAATGTAAAGCAAGGCAACGTAAAGCTACGTAAATCAAGGCAAGGAAACGTAAAGCAAGGCAAGGCAAGGCAACGTAAACCAAGCAACGTAAAGGAACGTAAAGCAAGGAAACGTAAAGCAAGAGAACGTAAAGCAACGTAAAGCAAGGCAACGTAAAGCAACGTAAATTAAGGCAAGGTAAAGTAAGGCTACGTAAGGCAACGTAAAGTAAGGCAACGTTAAGCAACGTAAAGCAAGGCAACGTAAATCAACGTAAAGCAAGGCAATGTAAAGCAACGGAAAGCAAGGCAAGGCAAGGCAACGTAAAGCAAGGCAACGTAAAGCAACAAAAAGCAAGGCAACGTAAAGCAACATAAAGCAAGGCAAGGCAAGGCAACGTAAAGCTAGGCAAGGCAAGGCAACGTAAAGCAAGGCAACGTAAAGCAACGTAATGCAACGTAAAGCAAGGCAACGTAAAGCTACATAAAGCAAGGCAAGGAAACGTAAAGCAAGGCAAGGCAAGGCAACGTAAAGCAACATAAAGGAAGGCAACGTAAGGCAACTTAAGGCAAGGCAACGTAAGGCAACGTAAGGTAAGGCAACGTAAAGGAACGTAAGGTAAGGCAACTTAAGGCAAGGCAACGTAAGGCAAGGCAACGTAAGGCAACGTAAGGTAAGGCAACGTAAGGTAACGTGAGGTAAGGCAACGTAAGGCAACGTAAGCTAAAGCAACGTAAATTGAGTCAACGTAAGGTAAGGCAACGTAAGGCAACGTAAAGTAAGGCAACGTAAGGTAAGGCATCGTAAGGTAAGGCAACGTAATGCAACGTAACGTAAGGCAACGTAAGGCAACCTAAGGTAAGGCAACGTAAGTTAAGGCAAGGTAGGGGAAGGCAATATAAGGCTCCGTAAGGTAAAGCAACGTAAATCAAGGCAACGTAAGGTAAGGCAACGTAAGGCAAAGTAAGGTAAAGCAACGTAAGGTAAGGCAACGTAAGGCAAGGCAACTTAAGTTAAGGCAACGTAAGGCAACATAAGGCAACGTAAGGCAACATAAGGCAAGGCAACATAAGTTAAGGCAACGTAAGGCAACATAAGGCAACGTAAGGCAACATAAGGCAAGGCAACATAAGTTAAGGCAACGTAAGGCAACGTAAGGTAAGGCAATGTAAGGCAACGTATGGCAAGGCAACGTAAGGTAAGGCAACGTAAGGCAACGTAAGGTAAAGCAACATAAAGTAAGGCAACGTAAGGTAAGGCAACGTAAGGGATACCAACGTGAAGGATATCGAGAAGAAAAGAAATATTTATGGCCAGTGGAAGAAGGGACAGGCCTCTTGGGTGGACTACAGGAGGGAAGTGAGATTGTGTAGGGAAAAAATCAGAAGGGCTAAGGCTCAGCTAGAAATTGGATTGGCCAAGTCAGTGAAAGATAACAAAAAATCTTTCTACAAATATATAAATTATAAAAGGCGGACTAGGGAGACCATACAGTCCCTATTGGACACAGAAGTAACAACAGTGACTGGGGATGAGGAAAAGGCTGAGGTACTTAATGCCTTCTTTGTCTCAGTCTTTAGTTGTAAGGAGGGTCGTTCCGTCTGTGTACAAACCCAGGAGCTAGAGGAGCATAATGAGGGTCCCATGATCCAAGAGGAGGTGGTCAGAGACTTGCTAGCCCGACTAGACACGCACAAGTCTATGGGGCTGGACGGGATTCACCCTAGGGTACTGAAGGAGCTGGCGGATGTGCTGGCCAAACCCCTTTCCATAATCTTCCAACAGTCCTGGAAGACTGGGGAAGTCCCACTGGACTCGAGGCTGGCTGATGTTGTGCCCATCTACAAAAAGGGCCGCAGGGAGGACCCAGGAAACTACAGGCCTGTCAGTCTGACCTCAGTGCCAGGGAAAGTCATGGAACAGGTGATCTTGAGTGCTATCATGAAGCACATGCAAGAGAACCGGGTGATCACGCCCAGTCAACATGGGTTCACAAAAGGCAGGTCTTGCCAGACTAACCTGATCGCCTTCTATGACAAAGTGACCCGGCTACTGGATGAGGGAAAGGCTGTGGATGTAGTCTTCCTGGACTTCAGTAAAGCCTTTGACACAGTTTCTCACAGCGTTCTGCTTGAGAAACTGTCAGCCTCTGGGCTGGACAGGCGCACACTCTCCTGGGTGGAAAACTGGTTGGCTGGCCGGGCCCAGAGAGTGGTGGTAAATGGTGTGAAATCCAGCTGGAGGCCAGTGACAAGTGGGGTTCCCCAGGGCTCAGTACTGGGTCCAGCCCTGTTCAATGTCTTCATCAATGATCTGGATGAAGGCATCGAGTGCACCCTTAGCAAGTTTGCGGACGACACTAAGCTGGGTGGAAGTGTCGATCTGCTGGAGGGTCGGGAGGCTCTGCAAAGGGATCTGAACAGGCTGGACCGCTGGGCAGAGTCCAATGGCATGAGGTTTAACAAGGCCAAATGCCAGGTCCTGCACTTGGGGCACAACAACCCTATGCAGTGCTACAGACTGGGAGAAGTCTGTCTAGAAAGCTGCCTGGAGAAGAGGGACCTGGGGGTATTGGTTGACAGCCGACTGAATATGAGCCAGCAGTGTGCCCAGGTGGCCAAGAAGGCCAATGGCATCTTGGCTTGTATCAGAAACGGCGTGACCAGCAGGTCCAGGGAGGTTATCCTCCCTCTGTACTCGGCACTGGTGAGACCGCTCCTCGAATCCTGTGTTCAGTTCTGGGCCCCTCACCACAAGAAGGATGTTGAGGCTCTGGAGAGAGTCCAGAGAAGAGCAACAAAGCTGGTGAAAGGGCTGGAGAACAGGCCTTATGAGGAGCGGCTGAGAGAGCTGGGGTTGTTTAGCCTGGAGAAGAGGAGGCTGAGGGGTGACCTCATTGCTCTCTACAACTACATGAAAGGAGGTTGTAGAGAGGAGGGTGCCGGCCTCTTCTCCCAAGTGACAGGGGACAGGAGAAGAGGGAATGGCCTCAAGCTCCGCCAGGGGAGGTTTAGGCTAGACGTTAGGAAAAAATTCTTTACATAAAGGGTCATTGGGAACAGGAACAGGCTGCCCAGGGAGGTGGTTGAGTCACGTTCGCTGGAGGTGTTTAAGGCACGGGTGGACGAGGTGCTGAGGGATATGATTTAGTGTTTGGTAGGAACGGTTGGACTCAGAGTACCGGTGGGTCTCTTCAAACCTGGTTATTCTGTGATTCTGTGATTCTGTGATTCTGTAAGGCAAAGAAACGTAAAGCAAGGCAACGTAAAGCAACGTAAAGCAAGGCAACGTAAAGCAACGTAAAGCAAAGCAAGGTAAAGCAAGGCAACGTAAAGCAGCGTAAAGTAAGGTAAGGTAAAGTAAGGCAATGTAAGGCAACGTAAAGTAAGGCAATGTAAGGCAATGTAAAGTAAGGCAATGTAAAGCAAGGCAACGTAAAGCAAGGCAACGTAAAGCAACGTAAAGCAAGGCAACGTAAAGCAACGTAAAGTAAGGCAACGTAAAGTAAGTGTACGTAAGGCAACATAAAGTAAGGCAATGTAAAGCAATGTAAAGCAAGGCAACGTAAAGTAAGGCAATGTAAAGCGACGTAAAGCAAGGCAACGTAAAGTAAGGCAACGTAAAGCAACGTAAAGCAAGGCAACGTAAGTCAAGAGAACGTAAAGCAAGGCAATGTTAAGTAACGTAAATCAAGGCAACGTAAAGCAAGGCAACGTAAATCAACGTAAAGCAAGGCAATGTAAAGCAAGGCATCGTAAACCAACGTAAAGTAAGGCAACGTATGGTAACGTAAAGCAAGGCAACGTAAAGCAAAGCAACGTAAAGCAACGTAAAGCAAGGCAACGTAATGCAAGGCAACGTAAAGCAAGGCAACGTAAAGCAACGTAAATCAAGGCAACGTAAACCAAAGCAACGTAAAGCAACGTAAAGAAAGGCAACGTAAAGTAAGGCAACGTAAGGCAACGTAAAGTAAGGCAACGTAAATCAAGGCAACGTAAACAAGGCAACGTAAATTAAGGCAACGTAAAGCAACGTTAAGCAAGGCAACGTAAAGCAAGGCAACGTAAAGCAACGTAGAGTAATGCAACGTAAAGTAAGGCAACGTAAGGCAACGTAAACCAAGGCAACATAAAGTAAGGCACCGTAAGGCAACGTAAAGCAAGGCAACGTAAAGCAACGTAAAGCAAGGCAACGTAAAGTAAGGCAACGTAAGGCAACGTAAAGTAAGGCAACGTAAAGCAACATAAATCAAGGAAACGTAAAGCATGGAAAGGTAAAGCAAGACAACGTAAAGCAACGTAAAGCAAGGAAACGTAAAGCAACGTAAAGCAAGGCAACGTGAAGTAAGGCAACTAAAAGCAACGTAAAGCAAGGCAACGTAAAGCAACCTAAAGCAAGGCAACATAAAGCAAGGCAACATAAGGCAAAGTAAAGCAAGGCAACCTAAAGCAAGGCAACGTAAACCAAGGCAACGTAAAGCAACGTAAAGCAACGTAAAGCAAGGCAACGTAAAGCAACATAAAGCAAGGCAATGTAAAGGAAGGCAACGTAAAGCTACGTAAATCAAGGCAAGGAAACGTAAAGCAAGGCAAGGCAAGGCAACGTAAACCAAGCAACATAAAGCAACGTAAAGCAAGGCAACGTAAAGCAAGAGAACGTAAAGCAAGGCAACGTAAAGCAACGTAAATTAAGGCAAGGTAAAGTAAGGCTACGTAAGGCAACGTAAAGTAAGGCAATGTAAAGCAACGTAAAGCAAGGCAACGTAAAGCAAGGCAACGTAAAGCAACGTAAAGCAATGTAAAGCAAGGCAACGTAAAGCTACGTAAATCAAGGCAAGGAAACGTAAAGCAAGGCAAGGCAAGGCAACGTAAACCAAGCAACGTAAAGCAACGTAAAGCAAGGCAACGTAAAGCAAGAGAACGTAAAGCAACGTAAAGCAAGGCAACGTAAAGCAACGTAAATTAAGGCAAGGTAAAGTAAGGCTACGTAAGGCAACGTAAAGTAAGGCAATGTAAAGCAACGTAAAGCAAGGCAACGTAAAGTAAGGCAATGTAAAGCAACGTAAAGCAAGGCAACGTAAAGTAAGGCAGCGTAAAGCAACGTAAAGTAAGGCAACGTAAGTCAAGGCAACGTAAAGCAAGGCAATGTTAAGCAACGTAAAGCAAGGCAACGTAAAGCAAGGCAACGTAAAGCAACGTAAAGCAATGCAACGTAAAGCAAGGCAACGTAAAGCAAGGCAAAGTAAGGCAACGTAAGTCAAGGCAACGTAAAGCAAGGCAATGTTAAGCAATGTAAAGCAAGGCAACGTAAAGCAAGGCAACGTAAAGCAACGTAAAGCAAGGAAAGGTAAAGCAAGGCAACGTAAACCAACGTAAAGCAAGGCAACGTAATGTAATGTAAAGCAAGGCAACGTAAAGGAAATCAACGTAAAGCAATGTAAAGCAAGGCAACGTAAACCAACGCAAAGCAAGGCAACGTAATGTAATGTAAAGCAAGGCAACGTAAAGGAAAGCAACGTAAAGCAACGTAAAGCAAGGCAACGTAAAGCAACATAAAGCAAGGCAAGGCAAAGTAAGGCAACGTAAAGCAACGTAAAGCAAGGCAACGTAAAGCAAGGCAACGTAAAGCAACCTAAAGCAAGGCAACGTAAGGCAAGGCAACGTAAAGCAATGTAAAGCAAGGCAACGTAAAGCAACGTAAAGTAAGGCAACGTAAAGCAAGGCAACGTAAAACAACGTAAAGCAAGGCAACGTAAAGCAACGTAAAGCAATGCAACGTAAAGTAAGGCAACGTAAAGCAAGGCAAAGTAAGGCAACGTAAGTCAAGGCAACGTAAAGCAAGGCAATGTTAAGCAATGTAAAGCAAGGCAACGTAAAGCAAGGCAACGTAAAGCAACGTAAAGCAAGGAAAGGTAAAGCAAGGCAACGTAAACCAACGTAAAGCAAGGCAACGTAATGTAATGTAAAGCAAGGCAACGTAAAGGAAAGCAACGTAAAGCAATGTAAAGCAAGGCAACGTAAACCAACGCAAAGCAAGGCAACGTAATGTAATGTAAAGCAAGGCAACGTAAAGGAAAGCAACGTAAAGCAACGTAAAGCAAGGCAACGTAAAGCAACATAAAGCAAGGCAAGGCAACGTAAGGCAACGTAAAGCAACGTAAAGCAAGGCAACGTAAAGCAAGCCAACGTAAAGCAACCTAAAGCAAGGCAACGTAAGGCAAGGCAACGTAAAGCAATGTAAAGCAAGGCAACGTAAAGCAACGTAAAGTAAGGTGACGTAAAGCAAGGCAACGTAAAACAACGTAAAGCAAGGCAACGTAAAGCAACGTAAAGCAAGGCAACGTAAAGTAAGGCAACGTAAGGCAACGTAAGGTAAGGCAACGTAAAGCAAGGCAACGTAAAGCAAGGCAACGTAAAGTAGAGGCAACGTAAAGCAACGTAAAGTAAGGCAACGTAAAGCAAGGAAACCTAAAGTAAGGCAACGTAAAGCAACGTAAAGCAAGGCAACGTAAAGCAAGGCAACGTAAAGCAACGTAAAGCAAGGCAACGTAAAATAAGGCAACGTAAGGCAACATAAGGTAAGGCAACGTAAAGCAAGGCAACGTAAAGTAAGAGAACGTAAAGTAAGGCAACGTAAAGCAACGTAAAGTAAGGCAACGTAAAGCATGGCAACCTAAAGTAAGGCAACGTAAAGCAACGTAAAGCAAGGCAACGTAAAGCAAGGCAACGTAAAGCAACGTAAAGCAAGGCAACGTAAAGCAAGGCAAAGTAAAGCAACGTAAAGCAAGGCAAGGTAAAGCAAGGCAACGTAAAGCAACGTAAAGCAAGGCAACATAAAGCTATGTAAAGCAAGGCAAGGTATGGCAACGTAAAGCAAGGCAACGTAAAGCAATGTAAAGCAAGGCAACGTAAAGCAACGTAAAGCAAGGTAAGGCAACGTAAAGCAAGGCAACGTAAAGCAACGTAAAGCAAGGCAAGGAAAGGCAACGTATAGCAAGGCAACGTAAAGCAACGTAAAGCAAGGCAACGTAAAGCAACGTAAAGAAAGGCAACGTAAAGCAACGTAAAGCAAGGCAACATAAAGCAACGTAAAATAAAGCAAAGTAAAGCAAGGCAACGTAAAGCAAGGCAACGTAAAGAAAGGCAACGTAAAGCAACGTAAAGCAAGGCAAGGTAAAGCAAGGCAACGTAAAGCAACGTAAAGTAAGGTAACGTAAAGTAAGGCAATGTAAAGCAAGGAAACGTAAAGCAACGTAAAGCAAGGCAACGTAAAGCTATGTAAAGCAAGGCAAGGTATGGCAACGTAAAGCAAGGCAACGTAAAGCAAAGTAAAGGAAGGCAACGTAAAGCAACGTAAAGCAAGGTAAGGCAACGTAAAGCAAGGCAACGTAAAGCAACGTAAACAAGGCAAGGAAAGGCAACGTATAGCAAGGCAACGTAAAGCAACGTAAAGCAAGGCAACGTAAAGCAACGTAAAGAAAGGCAACGTAAAGCAACGTAAAGCAAGGCAACATAAAGCAACGTAAAATAAAGCAATGTAAAGCAAGGCAACGTAAAGTAAGGCAACGTAAAGAAAGGCAACGTAAAGCAACGTAAAGCAAGGCAACGTAAAGCAAGGCAACATAAAGCAAGGCAACGTAAAGCAAGGCAACGTAAAGCAACGTAAAGCAAGGCAACGTAAAGCAACGTAAAGTAAGGCAACGTAAAGTAAGTGTACGTAAGGCAACATAAAGTAAGGCAATGTAAAGCAATGTAAAGCAAGGCAACGTAAAGTAAGGCAATGTAAAGCGACGTAAAGCAAGGCAACGTAAAGTAAGGCAACGTAAAGCAACGTAAAGCAAGGCAACGTAAGTCAAGAGAACGTAAAGCAAGGCAATGTTAAGTAACGTAAATCAAGGCAACGTAAAGCAAGGCAACGTAAATCAACGTAAAGCAAGGCAATGTAAAGCAAGGCATCGTAAACCAACGTAAAGTAAGGCAACGTATGGTAACGTAAAGCAAGGCAACGTAAAGCAAAGCAACGTAAAGCAACGTAAAGCAAGGCAACGTAATGCAAGGCAACGTAAAGCAAGGCAACGTAAAGCAACGTAAATCAAGGCAACGTAAACCAAAGCAACGTAAAGCAACGTAAAGAAAGGCAACGTAAAGTAAGGCAACGTAAGGCAACGTAAAGTAAGGCAACGTAAATCAAGGCAACGTAAACAAGGCAACGTAAATTAAGGCAACGTAAAGCAACGTTAAGCAAGGCAACGTAAAGCAAGGCAACGTAAAGCAACGTAGAGTAATGCAACGTAAAGTAAGGCAACGTAAGGCAACGTAAACCAAGGCAACATAAAGTAAGGCACCGTAAGGCAACGTAAAGCAAGGCAACGTAAAGCAACGTAAAGCAAGGCAACGTAAAGTAAGGCAACGTAAGGCAACGTAAAGTAAGGCAACGTAAAGCAACATAAATCAAGGAAACGTAAAGCATGGAAAGGTAAAGCAAGACAACGTAAAGCAACGTAAAGCAAGGAAACGTAAAGCAACGTAAAGCAAGGCAACGTGAAGTAAGGCAACTAAAAGCAACGTAAAGCAAGGCAACGTAAAGCAACCTAAAGCAAGGCAACATAAAGCAAGGCAACATAAGGCAAAGTAAAGCAAGGCAACCTAAAGCAAGGCAACGTAAACCAAGGCAACGTAAAGCAACGTAAAGCAACGTAAAGCAAGGCAACGTAAAGCAACATAAAGCAAGGCAATGTAAAGGAAGGCAACGTAAAGCTACGTAAATCAAGGCAAGGAAACGTAAAGCAAGGCAAGGCAAGGCAACGTAAACCAAGCAACATAAAGCAACGTAAAGCAAGGCAACGTAAAGCAAGAGAACGTAAAGCAAGGCAACGTAAAGCAACGTAAATTAAGGCAAGGTAAAGTAAGGCTACGTAAGGCAACGTAAAGTAAGGCAATGTAAAGCAACGTAAAGCAAGGCAACGTAAAGCAAGGCAACGTAAAGCAACGTAAAGCAATGTAAAGCAAGGCAACGTAAAGCTACGTAAATCAAGGCAAGGAAACGTAAAGCAAGGCAAGGCAAGGCAACGTAAACCAAGCAACGTAAAGCAACGTAAAGCAAGGCAACGTAAAGCAAGAGAACGTAAAGCAACGTAAAGCAAGGCAACGTAAAGCAACGTAAATTAAGGCAAGGTTAAGTAAGGCTACGTAAGGCAACGTAAAGTAAGGCAATGTAAAGCAACGTAAAGCAAGGCAACGTAAAGTAAGGCAATGTAAAGCAACGTAAAGCAAGGCAACGTAAAGTAAGGCAGCGTAAAGCAACGTAAAGTAAGGCAACGTAAGTCAAGGCAACGTAAAGCAAGGCAATGTTAAGCAACGTAAAGCAAGGCAACGTAAAGCAAGGCAACGTAAAGCAACGTAAAGCAATGCAACGTAAAGCAAGGCAACGTAAAGCAAGGCAAAGTAAGGCAACGTAAGTCAAGGCAACGTAAAGCAAGGCAATGTTAAGCAATGTAAAGCAAGGCAACGTAAAGCAAGGCAACGTAAAGCAACGTAAAGCAAGGAAAGGTAAAGCAAGGCAACGTAAACCAACGTAAAGCAAGGCAACGTAATGTAATGTAAAGCAAGGCAACGTAAAGGAAATCAACGTAAAGCAATGTAAAGCAAGGCAACGTAAACCAACGCAAAGCAAGGCAACGTAATGTAATGTAAAGCAAGGCAACGTAAAGGAAAGCAACGTAAAGCAACGTAAAGCAAGGCAACGTAAAGCAACATAAAGCAAGGCAAGGCAAAGTAAGGCAACGTAAAGCAACGTAAAGCAAGGCAACGTAAAGCAAGGCAACGTAAAGCAACCTAAAGCAAGGCAACGTAAGGCAAGGCAACGTAAAGCAATGTAAAGCAAGGCAACGTAAAGCAACGTAAAGTAAGGCAACGTAAAGCAAGGCAACGTAAAACAACGTAAAGCAAGGCAACGTAAAGCAACGTAAAGCAATGCAACGTAAAGTAAGGCAACGTAAAGCAAGGCAAAGTAAGGCAACGTAAGTCAAGGCAACGTAAAGCAAGGCAATGTTAAGCAATGTAAAGCAAGGCAACGTAAAGCAAGGCAACGTAAAGCAACGTAAAGCAAGGAAAGGTAAAGCAAGGCAACGTAAACCAACGTAAAGCAAGGCAACGTAATGTAATGTAAAGCAAGGCAACGTAAAGGAAAGCAACGTAAAGCAATGTAAAGCAAGGCAACGTAAACCAACGCAAAGCAAGGCAACGTAATGTAATGTAAAGCAAGGCAACGTAAAGGAAAGCAACGTAAAGCAACGTAAAGCAAGGCAACGTAAAGCAACATAAAGCAAGGCAAGGCAACGTAAGGCAACGTAAAGCAACGTAAAGCAAGGCAACGTAAAGCAAGCCAACGTAAAGCAACCTAAAGCAAGGCAACGTAAGGCAAGGCAACGTAAAGCAATGTAAAGCAAGGCAACGTAAAGCAACGTAAAGTAAGGTGACGTAAAGCAAGGCAACGTAAAACAACGTAAAGCAAGGCAACGTAAAGCAACGTAAAGCAAGGCAACGTAAAGTAAGGCAACGTAAGGCAACGTAAGGTAAGGCAACGTAAAGCAAGGCAACGTAAAGCAAGGCAACGTAAAGTAGAGGCAACGTAAAGCAACGTAAAGTAAGGCAACGTAAAGCAAGGAAACCTAAAGTAAGGCAACGTAAAGCAACGTAAAGCAAGGCAACGTAAAGCAAGGCAACGTAAAGCAACGTAAAGCAAGGCAACGTAAAATAAGGCAACGTAAGGCAACATAAGGTAAGGCAACGTAAAGCAAGGCAACGTAAAGTAAGAGAACGTAAAGTAAGGCAACGTAAAGCAACGTAAAGTAAGGCAACGTAAAGCATGGCAACCTAAAGTAAGGCAACGTAAAGCAACGTAAAGCAAGGCAACGTAAAGCAAGGCAACGTAAAGCAACGTAAAGCAAGGCAACGTAAAGCAAGGCAAAGTAAAGCAACGTAAAGCAAGGCAAGGTAAAGCAAGGCAACGTAAAGCAACGTAAAGTAAGGTAACGTAAAGTAAGGCAATGTAAAGCAAGGAAACGTAAAGCAACGTAAAGCAAGGCAACATAAAGCTATGTAAAGCAAGGCAAGGTATGGCAACGTAAAGCAAGGCAACGTAAAGCAATGTAAAGCAAGGCAACGTAAAGCAACGTAAAGCAAGGTAAGGCAACGTAAAGCAAGGCAACGTAAAGCAACGTAAAGCAAGGCAAGGAAAGGCAACGTATAGCAAGGCAACGTAAAGCAACGTAAAGCAAGGCAACGTAAAGCAACGTAAAGAAAGGCAACGTAAAGCAACGTAAAGCAAGGCAACATAAAGCAACGTAAAATAAAGCAAAGTAAAGCAAGGCAACGTAAAGCAAGGCAACGTAAAGAAAGGCAACGTAAAGCAACGTAAAGCAAGGCAAGGTAAAGCAAGGCAACGTAAAGCAACGTAAAGTAAGGTAACGTAAAGTAAGGCAATGTAAAGCAAGGAAACGTAAAGCAACGTAAAGCAAGGCAACGTAAAGCTATGTAAAGCAAGGCAAGGTATGGCAACGTAAAGCAAGGCAACGTAAAGCAAAGTAAAGGAAGGCAACGTAAAGCAACGTAAAGCAAGGTAAGGCAACGTAAAGCAAGGCAACGTAAAGCAACGTAAAGCAAGGCAACGTAAAACAACGTAAAGCTAGGCAAGGCAAGGCAAAGTAATGCAAGGCAACGTAAAGCAACGTAAAGCAAGGCAACGTAAAGCAACGTAAAGCAAGGCAAGGCAAGGCAACGTAAAGCAAGGCAACGTAAAGCAAGGCAATGGAAAGCAATATAAAGCAAGGCAAGGGAAGGCAACGTAAAGCAAGGCAACGTAAAGCAATGTAAAGCAAGGCAACCTAAAGCTACGTAAAGCAAGGCAACGTAAAGCAATGTAAAGCAAGGCAACCTAAAGCTACGTAAAGCAAGGCAACGTAAAGCAACGTAAAGCAAGGCAAGGCAAGGCAACGTGAAGCAAGACAACGTAAAGCAACGTAAAGCAATGCAACGTAAAGCAACTTAAAGCAAGGCAAGTCAACGTAAAGCAAGGCAACGTAAAGCATCGTAAAGCAAATCAACGTAAAGCAACGTAAAGCAAGGCAAGGCAAGGCAACGTAAAGCAACGTAAAGCAAGGAAACATAAAGCAACATAAAGTAAGACAAGGCAAGGCAATGTAAAGCAAGGCAAGGCAAGGCAACTTAAAGCAAGGCAGCGTAAAGCAACGGAAAGCAAGGCAACGTAAAGCAACGTAAAGCAAGACAAAGTAAAGCAATGTAAAGCAAGGAAACGTAAAGCAACGTAAAGCAAAGCAAGGCAACGTAAAGCAAGGCAACGTAAAGCAACGTAAAGCAAGGCAACGTAAAGCAACGTAAAGCAAGGCAATGTAAAGCAACGGAAAGCAAGGCAAGGCAAGGCAATGTAAAGCAAGGCAACGTAAAGCAACGTAAAGCAAGGCAATGTAAAGCAACGGAAAGCAAGGCAAGGCAAGGCAACGTAAAGCAAGGCAACGTAAAGCAACAAAAAGCAAGGCAACGTAAAGCAACATAAAGCAAGGCAAGGCAAGGCAACGTAAAGCTAGGCAAGGCAAGGCAACGTAAAGCAAGTCAACGTAAAGCAACGTAATGCAACGTAAAGCAAGGCAACGTAAAGCTACATAAAGCAAGGCAAGGAAACGTAAAGCAAGGCAAGGCAAAGCTACATAAAGCAAGGCAAGGAAACGTAAAGCAAGGCAAGGCAAGGCAACGTAAAGCAACATAAAGGAAGGCAACGTAAGGCAACTTAAGGCAAGGCAACGTAAGGCAAGGCAACGTAAAGCAACGTAATGCAACGTAAAGCAAAGTAAAGCAAGGCAACTTAAAGCAACGTAAAGCAAGGTAAGGCAACGTAAAGCAAGGCAACGTAAAGCAACGTAAAGCAAGGTAAGGCAACGTAAAGCAAGGCAACGTAAAGCAACGTAAAGCAAGGCAAGGAAAGGCAACGTAAAGCAAGGCAACGTAAAGCAACGTAAAGCAAGGCAACGTAAAGCAACGTAAAGAAAGGCAACGTAAAGCAACGTAAAGCAAGGCAACATAAAGCAACGTAAAATAAATCAATGTAAAGCAAGGCAACGTAAAGCAAGGCAACATAAAGCAAGGCAACGTAAAGCAACCTAAAGCAAGGGAACGTAATGCAAGGCAACGTAAAGCAATGTAAAGCAAGGCAACGTAAAGCAAGGCAACGTAAAGCAACGTAAAGCAAGGCAACGTAAAGCAAGGCAACGTAAAGCAGCGTAAAGCAAGGCAACGGAAAGTAAGGCAACATAAGGCAACGTTAGGTAAGGCAACGTTAGGTAAGGCAACGTAAATCAAGGCAACGTAAAGTAATGCAACGTAAAGCATCGTAAAGTAAGGCAACGTAAAGCAAGGCAACCTAAAATAAGGCAACGTAAAGCAACGTAAAGCAAGGCAACGTAAAGCAAGGCAACGTAAAGCAATGTAAAGTAAGTCAACGTAAAGCAAGGCAACGTAAAGCAACGTAAAGCAAGGCAACGTAAAGCAACGTAAAGCAAGGCATCTTAAAGCAAGGTAAGGCAAGGAAACTAAAGCAAGGCAACGTAAAACAACGTAAAGCAAGGAAAGGCAAGGCAAAGTAATGCAAGGCAACGTAAAGCAACGTAAAGCAAGGCAACGTAAAGCAACGTAAAGCAAGGCAAGGCAAGGCAACGTAAAGCAAGGCAACGTAAAGCAAGGCAATGGAAAGCAATATAAAGCAAGGCAAGGGAAGGCAACGTAAAGCAAGGCAACGTAAAGCAACGTAAAGCAAGGCAACGTAAAACAACGTAAAGCTAGGCAAGGCAAGGCAAAGTAATGCAAGGCAACGTAAAGCAACGTAAAGCAAGGCAACGTAAAGCAACGTAAAGCAAGGCAAGGGAAGGCAACGTAAAGCAAGGCAACGTAAAGCAATGTAAAGCAAGGCAACCTAAAGCTACGTAATGCAAGGCAGCGTAAAGCAACGTAAAGCAAGGCAAGGCAAGGCAACGTGAAGCAAGACAACGTAAAGCAACGTAAAGCAATGCAACGTAAAGCAACGTAAAGCAAGGCAAGGCAAGGCAACGTAAAGCAAGGCAACGTAAAGCATCGTAAAGCAAATCAACGTAAAGCAACGTAAAGCAAGGCAAGGCAAGGCAACGTAAAGCAACGTAAAGCAAGGAAACATAAAGCAACATAAAGTAAGACAAGGCAAGGCAATGTAAAGCAAGGCAAGGCAAGGCAACTTAAAGCAAGGCAGCGTAAAGCAACGGAAAGCAAGGCAACGTAAAGCAATGTAAAGCAAGACAAAGTAAAGCAATGTAAAGCAAGGAAACGTAAAGCAACGTAAAGCAAGGCAAGGCAACATAAAGCAAGGCAACGTAAAGCAACGTAAAGCAAGGTAACGTAAAGCAACGTAAAGCAAGGCAATGTAAAGCAACGTAATGCAAGGCAACGTAAAGCAAGGCAACGAAAGCAAGGCAACGTAAAGCAAGGCAACGTAAAGCAAGGCAACCTAAAGCAACGTAAAGCAAGGCAATGTAAAGCAACGTAATGCAAGGCAACGTAAAGCAAGGCAACGAAAGCAAGGCAACGTAAAGCAACAAAAAGCAAGGCAACGTAAAGCAACATAAAGCAAGGCAAGGCAAGGAAACGTAAAGCTAGGCAAGGCAAGGCAACGTAAAGCAAGGCAACGTAAAGCAACGTAATGCAACGTAAAGCAAGGCAACGTAAAGCTACATAAAGCAAGGCAAGGAAACGTAAAGCAAGGCAAGGCAAGGCAACGTAAAGCAACATAAAGGAAGGCAACGTAAGGCAACTTAAGGCAAGGCAACGTAAGGCAACGTAAGGTAAGGCAACGTAAAGGAACGTAAGGTAAGGCAACTTAAGGCAAGGCAACCTAAGGCAAGACAACGTATGGCAACGTAAGGTAAGGCAACGTAAGGTAAGGCAACGTAAGGTAACGTGAGGTAAGGCAACGTAAGGCAACGTAAGCTAAAGCAACGTAAAGTGAGGCAACGTAAGGTAAGGCAACGTAAGGCAACCTAAGGTAAGGCAACGTAAGGTAAGGCATCGTAAGTTAAGGCAACGTAAGGCAACGTAACATAAGGCAACGTAAGGCAACGTAAGCTAAAGCAACGTAAAGTGAGGCAACGTAAAGTAAGGCAACGTAAAGTAAAGCAACGTAAAGTAAGGCAACGTAAGGCAAGGCAAGGCAACGTAAAGTAAGGCAACGTAAAGCAACGTAAGTCAAGGCAACGTATGGAAAGGCAACGTAAATCAAGGCAACGTAAAGCAACGTAAAGTAAGGCAACGTAAAGCAAGGCAAAGTAAAGTAAGGCAACGTAAAGCAACGTAAAGTAAGGCAACGCAAATTAAAGCAACGCAAACTAAGGCAACGTAAAGTAAGGCAACGTAAAGCAACGTAAAGTAAGGCAACGTAAAGCAAGGCAACGTAAAGCAACCTAAAGCAAGGCAACGTAAGGCAAGGCAACGTAAAGCAATGTAAAGCAAGGCAACGTAAAGCAACGTAAAGTAAGGCAACGTAAAGCAAGGCCACGTAAAACAACGTAAAGCAAGGCAACGTAAAGCAACGTAAAGCAATGCAACGTAAAGTAAGGCAACGTAAAGCAAGGCAAAGTAAGGCAACGTAAGTCAAGGCAACGTAAAGCAAGGCAATGTTAAGCAATGTAAAGCAAGGCAACGTAAAGCAAGGCAACGTAAAGCAACGTAAAGCAAGGAAAGGTAAAGCAAGGCAACGTAAACCAACGTAAAGCAAGGCAACGTAATCTAATGTAAAGCAAGGCAACATAAAGGAAAGCAACGTAAAGCAATGTAAAGCAAGGCAACGTAAACCAACGCAAAGCAAGGCAACGTAATGTAATGTAAAGCAAGGCAACGTAAAGGAAAGCAACGTAAAGCAACGTAAAGCAAGGCAACGTAAAGCAACATAAAGCAAGGCAAGGCAACGTAAGGCAACGTAAAGCAACGTAAAGCAAGGCAACGTAAAGCAAGGCAACGTAAAGCAACCTAAAGCAAGGCAACGTAAGGCAAGGCAATGTAAAGCAATGTAAAGCAAGGCAACGTAAAGCAACGTAAAGTAAGGCAACGTAAAGCAAGGCAACGTAAAACAACGTAAAGCAAGGCAACGTAAAGCAACGTAAAGCAAGGCAACGTAAAGTAAGGCAACGTAAGGCAACGTAAGGTAAGGCAACGTAAAGCAAGGCAACGTAAAGCAAGGCAACGTAAAGTAAGGCAACGTAAAGCAACGTAAAGTAAGGCAACGTAAAGCAAGGAAACCTAAAGTAAGGCAACGTAAAGCAACGTAAAGCAAGGCAACGTAAAGCAAGGGAACGTAAAGCAACGTAAAGCAAGGCAACGTAAAATAAGGCAACGTAAGGCAACGTAAGGTAAGGCAACGTAAAGCAAGGCAACGTAAAGTAAGAGAACGTAAAGTAAGGCGACGTAAAGCAACGTAAAGTAAGGCAACGTAAAGCATGGCAACCTAAAGTAAGGCAACGTAAAGCAACGTAAAGCAAGGCAACGTAAAGCAAGGCAACGTAAAGCAACGTAAAGCAAGGCAACGTAAAGAAAGGCAAAGTAAAGCAACGTAAAGCAAGGCAAGGTAAAGCAAGGCAACGTAAAGCAACGTAAAGTAAGGTAACGTAAAGTAAGGCAATGTAAAGCAAGGAAACGTAAAGCAACGTAAAGCAAGGCAACGTAAAGCTATGTAAAGCAAGGCAAGGTATGGCAACGTAAAGCAAGGCAACGTAAAGCAAAGTAAAGCAAGGCAACGTAAAGCAACATAAAGCAAGGTAAGGCAACGTAAAGCAAGGCAACGTAAAGCAACGTAAAGCAAGGCAAGGAAAGGCAACGTATAGCAAGGCAACGTAAAGCAACGTAAAGCAAGGCAACGTAAAGCAACGTAAAGAAAGGCAACGTAAAGCAACGTAAAGCAAGGCAACATAAAGCAACGTAAAATAAAGCAATGTAAAGCAAGGCAACGTAAAGCAAGGCAACGTAAAGAAAGGCAACGTAAAGCAACGTAAAGCAAGGCAAGGTAAAGCAAGGCAACGTAAAGCAACGTAAAGTAAGGTAACGTAAAGTAAGGCAATGTAAAGCAAGGAAACGTAAAGCAACGTAAAGCAAGGCAACGTAAAGCTATGTAAAGCAAGGCAAGGTATGGCAACGTAAAGCAAGGTAACGTAAAGCAACGTAAATCAAGGTAAGGCAACGTAAAGCAAGGCAACGTAAAGCAACGTAAAGAAGGCAAGGAAAGGCAACGTATAGCAAGGCAACGTAAAGCAACGTAAAGCAAGGCAACGTAAAGCAACGTAAAGAAAGGCAACGTAAAGCAACGTAAAGCAAGGCAACATAAAGCAACGTAAAATAAAGCAATGTAAAGCAAGGCAACGTAAAGTAAGGCAACGTAAAGAAAGGCAACGTAAAGCAACGTAAAGCAAGGCAACGTAAAGCAAGGCAACATAAAGCAAGGCAACGTAAAGCAACCTAAAGCAAGGCAACGTAATGCAAGGCAAAGTAAAGCAATGTAAAGCAAGGCAATGTAAAGCAAGGCATCGTAAAGCAACGTAAAGCAAGGCAACGTAAAGCAAGGCAACGTAAAGCAGCGTAAAGCAAGGCAACGGAAAGTAAGGCAACATAAGGCAACGTTAGGTAAGGCAACGTAAATCAAGGCAACGTAAATAAAGGCAACGTAAAGTAATGCAACGTAAAGCAACGTAAAGTAAGGCAACGTAAAGCAAGGCAACCTAAAATAAGGCAACGTAAAGCAACGTAAAGCAAGGCAACGTAAAGCAAGGCAACGTAAAGCAATGTAAAGTAAGTCAACGTAAAGCAAGGCAACGTAAAGCAACGTAAAGCAAGGCAACGTAAAGCAACGTAAAGCAAGGCATCTTAAAGCAAGGTAAGGCAAGGAAACTAAAGCAAGGCAACGTAAAACAACGTAAAGCAAGGAAAGGCAAGGCAAAGTAATGCAAGGCAACGTAAAGCAACGTAAAGCAAGGCAACGTAAAGCAACGTAAAGCAAGGCAAGGCAAGGCAACGTAAAGCAAGGCAACGTTAATTAAGGCAATGGAAAGCAATATAAAGCAAGGCAAGGGAAGGCAACGTAAAGCAAGGCAACGTAAAGCAACGTAAAGCAAGGCAACGTAAAACAACGTAAAGCTAGGCAAGGCAAGGCAAAGTAATGCAAGGCAACGTAAAGCAACGTAAAGCAAGGCAACGTAAAGCAACGTAAAGCAAGGCAAGGCAAGGCAACGTAAAGCAAGGCAACGTAAAGCAAGGCAATGGAAAGCAATATAAAGCATGGCAAGGGAAGGCAACGTAAAGCAAGGCAACGTAAAGCAATGTAAAGCAAGGCAACCTAAAGCTACGTAAAGCAAGGCAACGTAAAGCAATGTAAAGCAAGGCAACCTAAAGCTACGTAAAGCAAGGCAACGTAAAGCAACGTAAAGCAAGGCAAGGCAAGGCAACGTGAAGCAAGACAACGTAAAGCAACGTAAAGCAATGCAACGTAAAGCAACTTAAAGCAAGGCAAGTCAACGTAAAGCAAGGCAACGTAAAGCATCGTAAAGCAAATCAACGTAAAGCAACGTAAAGCAAGGCAAGGCAAGGCAACGTAAAGCAACGTAAAGCAAGGAAACATAAAGCAACATAAAGTAAGACAAGGCAAGGCAATGTAAAGCAAGGCAAGGCAAGGCAACTTAAAGCAAGGCAGCGTAAAGCAACGGAAACAAGGCAACGTAAAGCAACGTAAAGCAAGACAAAGTAAAGCAATGTAAAGCAAGGAAACGTAAAGCAACGTAAAGCAAGGCAAGGCAACGTAAAGCAAGGCAACGTAAAGCAACGTAAAGCAAGGCAACGTAAAGCAACGTAAAGCAAGGCAATGTAAAGCAACGGAAAGCAAGGCAAGGCAAGGCAACGTAAAGCAAGGCAACGTAAAGCAACAAAAAGCAAGGCAACGTAAAGCAACATAAAGCAAGGCAAGGCAAGGCAACGTAAAGCTAGGCAAGGCAAGGCAACGTAAAGCAAGTCAACGTAAAGCAACGTAATGCAACGTAAAGCAAGGCAACGTAAAGCTACATAAAGCAAGGCAAGGAAACGTAAAGCAAGGCAAGGCAAGGCAACGTAAAGCAAGGCAACGTTAATTAAGGCAATGGAAAGCAATATAAAGCAAGGCAAGGGAAGGCAACGTAAAGCAAGGCAACGTAAAGCAACGTAAAGCAAGGCAACGTAAAACAGCGTAAAGCTAGGCAAGGCAAGGCAAAGTAATGCAAGGCAACGTAAAGCAACGTAAAGCAAGGCAACGTAAAGCAACGTAAAGCAAGGCAAGGCAAGGCAACGTAAAGCAAGGCAACGTAAAGGAAGGCAATGGAAAGCAATATAAAGCATGGCAAGGGAAGGCAACGTAAAGCAAGGCAACGTAAAGCAATGTAAAGCAAGGCAACCTAAAGCTACGTAAAGCAAGGCAACGTAAAGCAATGTAAAGCAAGGCAACCTAAAGCTACGTAAAGCAAGGCAACGTAAAGCAACGTAAAGCAAGGCAAGGCAAGGCAACGTGAAGCAAGACAACGTAAAGCAACGTAAAGCAATGTAACGTAAAGCAACTTAAAGCAAGGCAAGTCAACGTAAAGCAAGGCAACGTAAAGCATCGTAAAGCAAATCAACGTAAAGCAACGTAAAGCAAGGCAAGGCAAGGCAACGTAAAGCAACGTAAAGCAAGGAAACATAAAGCAACATAAAGTAAGACAAGGCAAGGCAATGTAAAGCAAGGCAAGGCAAGGCAACTTAAAGCAAGGCAGCGTAAAGCAACGGAAAGCAAGGCAACGTAAAGCAACGTAAAGCAAGACAAAGTAAAGCAATGTAAAGCAAGGAAACGTAAAGCAACGTAAAGCAAGGCAAGGCAACGTAAAGCAAGGCAACGTAAAGCAACGTAAAGCAAGGCAACGTAAAGCAACGTAAAGCAAGGCAATGTAAAGCAACGGAAAGCAAGGCAAGGCAAGGCAACGTAAAGCAAGGCAACGTAAAGCAACAAAAAGCAAGGCAACGTAAAGCAACATAAAGCAAGGCAAGGCAAGGCAACGTAAAGCTAGGCAAGGCAAGGCAACGTAAAGCAAGTCAACGTAAAGCAACGTAATGCAACGTAAAGCAAGGCAACGTAAAGCTACATAAAGCAAGGCAAGGAAACGTAAAGCAAGGCAAGGCAAGGCAACGTAAAGCAACATAAAGGAAGGCAACGTAAGGCAACTTAAGGCAAGGCAACGTAAGGCAAGGCAACGTAAAGCAACGTAATGCAACGTAAAGCAAAGTAAAGCAAGGCAACTTAAAGCAACGTAAAGCAAGGTAAGGCAACGTAAAGCAATGCAACGTAAAGCAACGTAAAGCAAGGCAAGGCAAGGCAACGTAAAGCAAGGCAACGTAAAGCATCGTAAAGCAAATCAACGTAAAGCAACGTAAAGCAAGGCAAGGCAAGGCAACGTAAAGCAACGTAAAGCAAGGAAACATAAAGCAACATAAAGTAAGACAAGGCAAGGCAATGTAAAGCAAGGCAAGGCAAGGCAACTTAAAGCAAGGCAGCGTAAAGCAACGGAAAGCAAGGCAACGTAAAGCAACGTAAAGCAAGACAAAGTAAAGCAATGTAAAGCAAGGAAACGTAAAGCAACGTAAAGCAAGGCAAGGCAACGTAAAGCAAGGCAACGTAAAGCAACGTAAAGCAAGGCAACGTAAAGCAACGTAAAGCAAGGCAATGTAAAGCAACGTAATGCAAGGCAACGTAAAGCAAGGCAACGAAAGCAAGGAAACGTAAAGCAAGGCAACGTAAAGCAAGGCAACCTAAAGCAACGTAAAGCAAGGCAATGTAAAGCAACGTAATGCAAGGCAACGTAAAGCAAGGCAACGAAAGCAAGGCAACGTAAAGCAACAAAAAGCAAGGCAACGTAAAGCAACATAAAGCAAGGCAAGGCAAGGCAACGTAAAGCTAGGCAAGGCAAGGCAACGTAAAGCAAGGCAACGTAAAGCAACGTAATGCAACGTAAAGCAAGGCAACGTAAAGCTACATAAAGCAAGGCAAGGAAACGTAAAGCAAGGCAAGGCAAGGCAACGTAAAGCAACATAAAGGAAGGCAACGTAAGGCAACTTAAGGCAAGGCAACGTAAGGCAACGTAAGGTAAGGCAACGTAAAGGAACGTAAGGTAAGGCAACTTAAGGCAAGGCAACCTAAGGCAAGACAACGTATGGCAACGTAAGGTAAGGCAACGTAAGGTAAGGCAACGTAAGGTAACGTGAGGTAAGGCAACGTAAGGCAACGTAAGCTAAAGCAACGTAAAGTGAGGCAACGTAAGGTAAGGCAACGTAAGGCAACCTAAGGTAAGGCAACGTAAGGTAAGGCATCGTAAGTTAAGGCAACGTAAGGCAACGTAACATAAGGCAACGTAAGGCAACGTAAGCTAAAGCAACGTAAAGTGAGGCAACGTAAAGTAAGGCAACGTAAAGTAAAGCAACGTAAAGTAAGGCAACGTAAGGCAAGGCAAGGCAACGTAAAGTAAGGCAACGTAAAGCAACGTAAGTCAAGGCAACGTATGGAAAGGCAACGTAAAGCAAGGCAACGTAAAGCAACGTAAAGTAAGGCAACGTAAAGCAACGTAAAGTAAGGCAACGCAAATTAAAGCAACGCAAACTAAGGCAACGTAAAGTAAGGCAACGTAAAGCAACGTAAAGTAAGGCAACGTAAAGCAAGGCAACGTAAAGCAACCTAAAGCAAGGCAACGTAAGGCAAGGCAACGTAAAGCAATGTAAAGCAAGGCAACGTAAAGCAACGTAAAGTAAGGCAACGTAAAGCAAGGCAACGTAAAACAACGTAAAGCAAGGCAACGTAAAGCAACGTAAAGCAATGCAACGTAAAGTAAGGCAACGTAAAGCAAGGCAAAGTAAGGCAACGTAAGTCAAGGCAACGTAAAGCAAGGCAATGTTAAGCAATGTAAAGCAAGGCAACGTAAAGCAAGGCAACGTAAAGCAACGTAAAGCAAGGAAAGGTAAAGCAAGGCAACGTAAACCAACGTAAAGCAAGGCAACGTAATCTAATGTAAAGCAAGGCAACGTAAAGGAAAGCAACGTAAAGCAATGTAAAGCAAGGCAACGTAAACCAACGCAAAGCAAGGCAACGTAATGTAATGTAAAGCAAGGCAACGTAAAGGAAAGCAACGTAAAGCAACGTAAAGCAAGGCAACGTAAAGCAACATAAAGCAAGGCAAGGCAACGTAAGGCAACGTAAAGAAACGTAAAGCAAGGCAACGTAAAGCAAGGCAACGTAAAGCAACCTAAAGCAAGGCAACGTAAGGCAAGGCAACGTAAAACAACGTAAAGCTAGGCAAGGCAAGGCAAAGTAATGCAAGGCAACGTAAAGCAACGTAAAGCAAGGCAACGTAAAGCAACGTAAAGCAAGGCAAGGCAAGGCAACGTAAAGCAAGGCAACGTAAAGCAAGGCAATGGAAAGCAATATAAAGCATGGCAAGGGAAGGCAACGTAAAGCAAGGCAACGTAAAGCAATGTAAAGCAAGGCAACCTAAAGCTACGTAAAGCAAGGCAACGTAAAGCAATGTAAAGCAAGGCAACCTAAAGCTACGTAAAGCAAGGCAACGTAAAGCAACGTAAAGCAAGGCAAGGCAAGGCAACGTGAAGCAAGACAACGTAAAGCAACGTAAAGCAATGCAACGTAAAGCAACTTAAAGCAAGGCAAGTCAACGTAAAGCAAGGCAACGTAAAGCATCGTAAAGCAAATCAACGTAAAGCAACGTAAAGCAAGGCAAGGCAAGGCAACGTAAAGCAACGTAAAGCAAGGAAACATAAAGCAACATAAAGTAAGACAAGGCAAGGCAATGTAAAGCAAGGCAAGGCAAGGCAACTTAAAGCAAGGCAGCGTAAAGCAACGGAAACAAGGCAACGTAAAGCAACGTAAAGCAAGACAAAGTAAAGCAATGTAAAGCAAGGAAACGTAAAGCAACGTAAAGCAAGGCAAGGCAACGTAAAGCAAGGCAACGTAAAGCAACGTAAAGCAAGGCAACGTAAAGCAACGTAAAGCAAGGCAATGTAAAGCAACGGAAAGCAAGGCAAGGCAAGGCAACGTAAAGCAAGGCAACGTAAAGCAACAAAAAGCAAGGCAACGTAAAGCAACATAAAGCAAGGCAAGGCAAGGCAACGTAAAGCTAGGCAAGGCAAGGCAACGTAAAGCAAGTCAACGTAAAGCAACGTAATGCAACGTAAAGCAAGGCAACGTAAAGCTACATAAAGCAAGGCAAGGAAACGTAAAGCAAGGCAAGGCAAGGCAACGTAAAGCAAGGCAACGTTAATTAAGGCAATGGAAAGCAATATAAAGCAAGGCAAGGGAAGGCAACGTAAAGCAAGGCAACGTAAAGGAAGGCAATGGAAAGCAATATAAAGCATGGCAAGGGAAGGCAACGTAAAGCAAGGCAACGTAAAGCAATGTAAAGCAAGGCAACCTAAAGCTACGTAAAGCAAGGCAACGTAAAGCAATGTAAAGCAAGGCAACCTAAAGCTACGTAAAGCAAGGCAACGTAAAGCAACGTAAAGCAAGGCAAGGCAAGGCAACGTGAAGCAAGACAACGTAAAGCAACGTAAAGCAATGTAACGTAAAGCAACTTAAAGCAAGGCAAGTCAACGTAAAGCAAGGCAACGTAAAGCATCGTAAAGCAAATCAACGTAAAGCAACGTAAAGCAAGGCAAGGCAAGGCAACGTAAAGCAACGTAAAGCAAGGAAACATAAAGCAACATAAAGTAAGACAAGGCAAGGCAATGTAAAGCAAGGCAAGGCAAGGCAACTTAAAGCAAGGCAGCGTAAAGCAACGGAAAGCAAGGCAACGTAAAGCAACGTAAAGCAAGACAAAGTAAAGCAATGTAAAGCAAGGAAACGTAAAGCAACGTAAAGCAAGGCAAGGCAACGTAAAGCAAGGCAACGTAAAGCAACGTAAAGCAAGGCAACGTAAAGCAACGTAAAGCAAGGCAATGTAAAGCAACGGAAAGCAAGGCAAGGCAAGGCAACGTAAAGCAAGGCAACGTAAAGCAACAAAAAGCAAGGCAACGTAAAGCAACATAAAGCAAGGCAAGGCAAGGCAACGTAAAGCTAGGCAAGGCAAGGCAACGTAAAGCAAGTCAACGTAAAGCAACGTAATGCAACGTAAAGCAAGGCAACGTAAAGCTACATAAAGCAAGGCAAGGAAACGTAAAGCAAGGCAAGGCAAGGCAACGTAAAGCAACATAAAGGAAGGCAACGTAAGGCAACTTAAGGCAAGGCAACGTAAGGCAAGGCAACGTAAAGCAACGTAATGCAACGTAAAGCAAAGTAAAGCAAGGCAACTTAAAGCAACGTAAAGCAAGGTAAGGCAACGTAAAGCAATGCAACGTAAAGCAACGTAAAGCAAGGCAAGGCAAGGCAACGTAAAGCAAGGCAACGTAAAGCATCGTAAAGCAAATCAACGTAAAGCAACGTAAAGCAAGGCAAGGCAAGGCAACGTAAAGCAACGTAAAGCAAGGAAACATAAAGCAACATAAAGTAAGACAAGGCAAGGCAATGTAAAGCAAGGCAAGGCAAGGCAACTTAAAGCAAGGCAGCGTAAAGCAACGGAAAGCAAGGCAACGTAAAGCAACGTAAAGCAAGACAAAGTAAAGCAATGTAAAGCAAGGAAACGTAAAGCAACGTAAAGCAAGGCAAGGCAACGTAAAGCAAGGCAACGTAAAGCAACGTAAAGCAAGGCAACGTAAAGCAACGTAAAGCAAGGCAATGTAAAGCAACGTAATGCAAGGCAACGTAAAGCAAGGCAACGAAAGCAAGGAAACGTAAAGCAAGGCAACGTAAAGCAAGGCAACCTAAAGCAACGTAAAGCAAGGCAATGTAAAGCAACGTAATGCAAGGCAACGTAAAGCAAGGCAACGAAAGCAAGGCAACGTAAAGCAACAAAAAGCAAGGCAACGTAAAGCAACATAAAGCAAGGCAAGGCAAGGCAACGTAAAGCTAGGCAAGGCAAGGCAACGTAAAGCAAGGCAACGTAAAGCAACGTAATGCAACGTAAAGCAAGGCAACGTAAAGCTACATAAAGCAAGGCAAGGAAACGTAAAGCAAGGCAAGGCAAGGCAACGTAAAGCAACATAAAGGAAGGCAACGTAAGGCAACTTAAGGCAAGGCAACGTAAGGCAACGTAAGGTAAGGCAACGTAAAGGAACGTAAGGTAAGGCAACTTAAGGCAAGGCAACCTAAGGCAAGACAACGTATGGCAACGTAAGGTAAGGCAACGTAAGGTAAGGCAACGTAAGGTAACGTGAGGTAAGGCAACGTAAGGCAACGTAAGCTAAAGCAACGTAAAGTGAGGCAACGTAAGGTAAGGCAACGTAAGGCAACCTAAGGTAAGGCAACGTAAGGTAAGGCATCGTAAGTTAAGGCAACGTAAGGCAACGTAACATAAGGCAACGTAAGGCAACGTAAGCTAAAGCAACGTAAAGTGAGGCAACGTAAAGTAAGGCAACGTAAAGCAACGTAAGTCAAGGCAACGTATGGAAAGGCAACGTAAAGTAAGGCAACGTAAAGCAACGTAAAGTAAGGCAACGCAAATTAAAGCAACGCAAACTAAGGCAACGTAAAGTAAGGCAACGTAAAGCAACGTAAAGTAAGGCAACGTAAAGCAAGGCAACGTAAAGCAACCTAAAGCAAGGCAACGTAAGGCAAGGCAACGTAAAGCAATGTAAAGCAAGGCAACGTAAAGCAACGTAAAGTAAGGCAACGTAAAGCAAGGCAACGTAAAACAACGTAAAGCAAGGCAACGTAAAGCAACGTAAAGCAATGCAACGTAAAGTAAGGCAACGTAAAGCAAGGCAAAGTAAGGCAACGTAAGTCAAGGCAACGTAAAGCAAGGCAATGTTAAGCAATGTAAAGCAAGGCAACGTAAAGCAAGGCAACGTAAAGCAACGTAAAGCAAGGAAAGGTAAAGCAAGGCAACGTAAACCAACGTAAAGCAAGGCAACGTAATCTAATGTAAAGCAAGGCAACGTAAAGGAAAGCAACGTAAAGCAATGTAAAGCAAGGCAACGTAAACCAACGCAAAGCAAGGCAACGTAATGTAATGTAAAGCAAGGCAACGTAAAGGAAAGCAACGTAAAGCAACGTAAAGCAAGGCAACGTAAAGCAACATAAAGCAAGGCAAGGCAACGTAAGGCAACGTAAAGCAACGTAAAGCAAGGCAACGTAAAGCAAGGCAACGTAAAGCAACCTAAAGCAAGGCAACGTAAGGCAAGGCAATGTAAAGCAATGTAAAGCAAGGCAACGTAAAGCAACGTAAAGTAAGGCAACGTAAAGCAAGGCAACGTAAAACAACGTAAAGCAAGGCAACGTAAAGCAACGTAAAGCAAGGCAACGTAAAGTAAGGCAACGTAAGGCAACGTAAGGTAAGGCAACGTAAAGCAAGGCAACGTAAAGCAAGGCAACGTAAAGTAAGGCAACGTAAAGCAACGTAAAGTAAGGCAACGTAAAGCAAGGAAACCTAAAGTAAGGCAACGTAAAGCAACGTAAAGCAAGGCAACGTAAAGCAAGGCAACGTAAAGCAACGTAAAGCAAGGCAACGTAAAATAAGGCAACGTAAGGCAACGTAAGGTAAGGCAACGTAAAGCAAGGCAACGTAAAGTAAGAGAACGTAAAGTAAGGCAACGTAAAGCAACGTAAAGTAAGGCAACGTAAAGCATGGCAACCTAAAGTAAGGCAACGTAAAGCAACGTAAAGCAAGGCAACGTAAAGCAAGGCAACGTAAAGCAACGTAAAGCAAGGCAACGTAAAGCAAGGCAAAGTAAAGCAACGTAAAGCAAGGCAAGGTAAAGCAAGGCAACGTAAAGCAACGTAAAGTAAGGTAACGTAAAGTAAGGCAATGTAAAGCAAGGAAACGTAAAGCAACGTAAAGCAAGGCAACGTAAAGCTATGTAAAGCAAGGCAAGGTATGGCAACGTAAAGCAAGGCAACGTAAAGCAAAGTAAAGCAAGGCAACGTAAAGCAACGTAAAGCAAGGTAAGGCAACGTAAAGCAAGGCAACGTAAAGCAACGTAAAGCAAGGCAAGGAAAGGCAACGTATAGCAAGGCAACGTAAAGCAACGTAAAGAAAGGCAACGTAAAGCAACGTAAAGCAAGGCAACATAAAGCAACGTAAAATAAAGCAATGTAAAGCAAGGCAACGTAAAGCAAGGCAACGTAAAGTAAGGCAACGTAAAGCAACGTAAAGCAAGGCAAGGTAAAGCAAGGCAACGTAAAGCAACGTAAAGTAAGGTAACGTAAAGTAAGGCAATGTAAAGCAAGGAAACGTAAAGCAACGTAAAGCAAGGCAACGTAAAGCTATGTAAAGCAAGGCAAGGTATGGCAACGTAAAGCAAGGCAACGTAAAGCAACGTAAAGCAAGGTAAGGCAACGTAAAGAAAGGCAACGTAAAGCAACGTAAAGAAGGCAAGGAAAGGCAACGTATAGCAAGGCAACGTAAAGCAACGTAAAGCAAGGCAACGTAAAGCAACGTAAAGAAAGGCAACGTAAAGCAACGTAAAGCAAGGCAACATAAAGCAACGTAAAATAAAGCAATGTAAAGCAAGGCAACGTAAAGTAAGGCAACGTAAAGAAAGGCAACGTAAAGCAACGTAAAGCAAGGCAACGTAAAGCAAGGCAACATAAAGCAAGGCAACGTAAAGCAACCTAAAGCAAGGCAACGTAATGCAAGGCAAAGTAAAGCAATGTAATGCATGGCAATGTAAAGCAAGGCATCGTAAAGCAACGTAAAGCATGGCAACGTAAAGCAAGGCAACGTAAAGCAGCGTAAAGCAAGGCAACGGAAAGTAAGGCAACATAAGGCAACGTTAGGTAAGGCAACGTAAATCAAGGCAACGTAAATAAAGGCAACGTAAAGTAATGCAACGTAAAGCAACGTAAAGTAAGGCAACGTAAAGCAAGGCAACCTAAAATAAGGCAACGTAAAGCAACGTAAAGCAAGGCAACGTAAAGCAAGGCAACGTAAAGCAATGTAAAGTAAGTCAACGTAAAGCAAGGCAACGTAAAGCAACGTAAAGCAAGGCAACGTAAAGCAACGTAAAGCAAGGCATCTTAAAGCAAGGTAAGGCAAGGAAACTAAAGCAAGGCAACGTAAAACAACGTAAAGCAAGGAAAGGGAAGGCAAAGTAATGCAAGGCAACGTAAAGCAACGTAAAGCAAGGCAACGTAAAGCAACGTAAAGCAAGGCAAGGCAAGGCAACGTAAAGCAAGGCAACGTTAATTAAGGCAATGGAAAGCAATATAAAGCAAGGCAAGGGAAGGCAACGTAAAGCAAGGCAACGTAAAGCAACGTAAAGCAAGGCAACGTAAAACAACGTAAAGCTAGGCAAGGCAAGGCAAAGTAATGCAAGGCAACGTAAAGCAACGTAAAGCAAGGCAACGTAAAGCAACGTAAAGCAAGGCAAGGCAAGGCAACGTAAAGCAAGGCAACGTAAAGCAAGGCAATGGAAAGCAATATAAAGCATGGCAAGGGAAGGCAACGTAAAGCAAGGCAACGTAAAGCAATGTAAAGCAAGGCAACCTAAAGCTACGTAAAGCAAGGCAACGTAAAGCAATGTAAAGCAAGGCAACCTAAAGCAACGTAAAGCAAGGCAACGTAAAGCAACGTAAAGCAAGGCAAGGCAAGGCAACGTGAAGCAAGACAACGTAAAGCAACGTAAAGCAATGCAACGTAAAGCAACTTAAAGCAAGGCAAGTCAACGTAAAGCAAGGCAACGTAAAGCATCGTAAAGCAAATCAACGTAAAGCAACGTAAAGCAAGGCAAGGCAAGGCAACGTAAAGCAACGTAAAGCAAGGAAACATAAAGCAACATAAAGTAAGACAAGGCAAGGCAATGTAAAGCAAGGCAAGGCAAGGCAACTTAAAGCAAGGCAGCGTAAAGCAACGGAAAGCAAGGCAACGTAAAGCAACGTAAAGCAAGACAAAGTAAAGCAATGTAAAGCAAGGAAACGTAAAGCAACGTAAAGCAAGGCAAGGCAACGTAAAGCAAGGCAACGTAAAGCAACGTAAAGCAAGGCAACGTAAAGCAACGTAAAGCAAGGCAATGTAAAGCAACGGAAAGCAAGGCAAGGCAAGGCAACGTAAAGCAAGGCAACGTAAAGCAACAAAAAGCAAGGCAACGTAAAGCAACATAAAGCAAGGCAAGGCAAGGCAACGTAAAGCTAGGCAAGGCAAGGCAACGTAAAGCAACATAAAGGAAGGCAACGTAAGGCAACTTAAGGCAAGGCAACGTAAGGCAAGGCAACGTAAACCAACGTAATGCAACGTAAAGCAAAGTAAAGCAAGGCAACTTAAAGCAACGTAAAGCAAGGTAAGGCAACGTAAAGCAAGGCAACGTAAAGCAACGTAAAGCAAGGTAAGGCAACGTAAAGCAAGGCAACGTAAAGCAACGTAAAGCAAGGCAAGGAAAGGCAACGTAAAGCAAGGCAACGTAAAGCAACGTAAAGAAAGGCAACGTAAAGCAACGTAAAGCAAGGCAACATAAAGCAACGTAAAATAAATCAATGTAAAGCAAGGCAACGTAAAGTAAGGCAACGTAAAGGAAGGCAACGTAAAGCAACGTAAAGCAAGGCAACGTAAAGCAAGGCAACATAAAGCAAGGCAACGTAAAGCAACCTAAAGCAAGGCAACGTAATGCAAGGCAACGTAAAGCAATGTAAAGCAAGGCAACGTAAAGCAAGGCAACGTAAAGCAACGTAAAGCAAGGCAACGTAAAGCAAGGCAACGTAAAGCAGCGTAAAGCAAGGCAACGGAAAGTAAGGCAACATAAGGCAACGTTAGGTAAGGCAACGTAAATCAAGGCAACGTAAATAAAGGCAACGTAAAGTAATGCAACGTAAAGCATCGTAAAGTAAGGCAACGTAAAGCAAGGCAACCTAAAATAAGGCAACGTAAAGCAACGTAAAGCAAGGCAACGTAAAGCAAGGCAACGTAAAGCAATGTAAAGTAAGTCAACGTAAAGCAAGGCAACGTAAAGCAACGTAAAGCAAGGCAACGTAAAGCAACGTAAAGCAAGGCATCTTAAAGCAAGGTAAGGCAAGGAAACTAAAGCAAGGCAACGTAAAACAACGTAAAGCAAGGAAAGGCAAGGCAAAGTAATGCAAGGCAACGTAAAGCAACGTAAAGCAAGGCAACGTAAAGCAACGTAAAGCAATGCAAGGCAAGGCAACGTAAAGCAAGGCAACGTAAAGCAAGGCAATGGAAAGCAATATAAAGCAAGGCAAGGGAAGGCAACGTAAAGCAAGGCAACGTAAAGCAACGTAAAGCAAGGCAACGTAAAACAACGTAAAGCTAGGCAAGGCAAGGCAAAGTAATGCAAGGCAACGTAAAGCAACGTAAAGCAAGGCAACGTAAAGCAACGTAAAGCAAGGCAAGGGAAGGCAACGTAAAGCAAGGCAACGTAAAGCAAGGCAATGGAAAGCAATATAAAGCAAGGCAAGGGAAGGCAACGTAAAGCAAGGCAACGTAAAGCAATGTAAAGCAAGGCAACCTAAAGCTACGTAAAGCAAGGCAACGTAAAGCAACGTAAAGCAAGGCAAGGCAAGGCAACGTGAAGGAAATCAACGTAAAGCAACGTAAAGCAATGCAACGTAAAGCAACGTAAATCAAGGCAAGGCAATGCAACGTAAAGCAAGGCAACGTAAAGCATCGTAAAGCAAATCAACGTAAAGCAACGTAAAGCAAGGCAAGGCAAGGCAACGTAAAGCAACGTAAAGCAAGGAAACATAAAGCAACATAAAGTAAGACAAGGCAAGGCAATGTAAAGCAAGGCAAGGCAAGGCAACTTAAAGCAAGGCAGCGTAAAGCAACGGAAAGCAAGGCAACGTAAAGCAACGTAAAGCAAGACAAAGTAAAGCAATGTAAAGCAAGGAAACGTAAAGCAACGTAAAGCAAGGCAAGGCAACATAAAGCAAGGCAACGTAAAACAACGTAAAGCAAGGCAACGTAAAGCAACGTAAAGCAAGGCAATGTAAAGCAACGTAATGCAAGGCAACGTAAAGCAAGGCAACGAAAGCAAGGCAACATAAAGCAAGGCAACCTAAAGCAACGTAAAGCAAGGCAATGTAAAGCAACGTAATGCAAGGCAACTTAAAGCAAGGCAACGAAAGCAAGGCAACGTAAAGCAACAAAAAGCAAGGCAACGTAAAGCAACATAAAGCAAGGCAAGGCAAGGCAACGTAAAGCTAGGCAAGGCAAGGCAACGTAAAGCAAGGCAACGTAAAGCAACGTAATGCAACGTAAAGCAAGGCAACGTAAAGCTACATAAAGCAAGGCAAGGAAACGTAAAGCAAGGCAAGGCAAGGCAACGTAAAGCAACATAAAGGAAGGCAACGTAAGGCAACTTAAGGCAACGCAACGTAAGGCAACGTAAGGTAAGGCAACGTAAAGGAACGTAAGGTAAGGCAACTTAAGGCAAGGCAACCTAAGGCAAGACAACGTAAGGCAACGTAAGGTAAGGCAACGTAAGGTAAGGCAACGTAAGGTAACGTGAGGTAAGGCAACGTAAGGCAACGTAAGCTAAAGCAACGTAAAGTGAGGCAACGTAAGGTAAGGCAACGTAAGGCAACGTAAAGTAAGGCAACGTAAGGTAAGGCATCGTAAGTTAAGGCAACGTAAGGCAACGTAACATAAGGCAACGTAAGGCAACGTAAGCTAAAGCAACGTAAAGTGAGGCAACGTAAAGTAAGGCAACGTAAAGTAAAGCAACGTAAAGTAAGGCAACGTAAGGCAAGGCAAGGCAACGTAAAGTAAGGCAACGTAAAGCAACATAAGTCAAGGCAACGTATGGAAAGGCAACGTAAAGCAAGGCAACGTAAAGCAACGTAAAGTAAGTCAACGTAAAGCAAGGCAAAGTAAAGTAAGGCAACGTAAAGCAACGTAAAGTAAGGCAACGCAAATTAAAGCAACGCAAACTAAGGCAACGTAAAGTAAGGCAACGTAAAGCAACGTAAAGTAAGGCAACGTAAAGCAAGGCAACGTAAAGCTAGGCAACGTAAAGCAAGGCAACGTAAAGTAAGGCAACGTAAAGAAACGTAAAGTAAGGCATCGTAAAGTAGAGGCAACGTAAAGCAACGTAAAGTAAGGCAACGTAAAGCAAGGCAACGTAAAGTAAGGCAACGTAAATCAACGTAAAGCAAGGCAATGTAAAGCAAGGCAACGTAAAGCAACGTAAAGTAAGGCAACATAAAGTAAGGCAAAATAAAGCAACGTAAAGTAAGGTAACGTAAATAAAGGCAACGTAAAGCAACGTAAAGCAACATAAATCAAGGCAACGTAAAGCAAGGCTACATAAAGTAAGGCAACGTAGAGTAAGGCAACATAAAGAAACGTAAAGTAAGGCAACGTAAAGTAAGGCAACGTAAAGTAAGGCGACGTAAAGTAAGGCAACGTAAGGCAAGGCAAGGCAAGGCAACGTAAGGCAAGGCAACGTAAAGTAAGGCAACGTAATGTAAGGCAACGTAAGGCAACGTAATATAAGGCAACGTAAAGCAACGTAAGGCAAGGCAACGTAAAGTATGATAACGTAAAGTAAGGGAACATAAAGCAATGGAAGGCAAGGCAACGTTAAGTAAGGCAACGTATAGCAAAGTAAGGCAAGGCAACGTAAAGTAAGCCAACGTAAAGTAAGGCAACGTAAAGCAACGTAAAGTAAGGCAACGTAAAGCAAGGCAACGTAAAGCAAAGCAACGTAAAGTAAGGCAACGTAAAGCAACGTAAAGTTAGACAACGTAATGTAAAGCAACGTAAAGCAACGTTAAGCAAGGCAACATAAAGCAAGGCAACGTAAAGTAAGGCAACGTAAAGCAACGTAAAGTAAGGAAACGTAAAGTAAGGCAACGTAAAGCAACCTAAGGCAAGGCAACGTAAAGTAAGGCAACGTAAATTAAGGCAACATAAAGCAACGTAAGGCAAGGAAACGTTAAGTTAGGCAACGTAAAGCAACGTAAAGTAAGGCAACCTAAAGTAAGGCAACGTAAAGCAACGTAAAGTATGATAACGTAAAGTAAGGCAACATAAAGCAATGGAAGGCAAGGCAACGTTAAGTAAGGCAACGAAATCAAAGTAAGGCAAGGCAACGTAAAGTAAGCCAACGTAAAGTAAGGCAACGTAAAGGAACGTAAAGTAAGGCAATGTAAAGCAAGGCAACGTAAAACATGGAAACGTAAAGTAAGGCAACGTAAAACAACGTAAAATAAGGCAAAGTAAATCAACGTAAAGCAAGGCAACGTAAAGCAAGGCAACGTAAAGTAAGGCAACGTAAAGTAAGGCAACGTAAAGGAACGTAAAGTAAGGAAACGCAAAGTAAAGCAACGCAAACTAAGGCAACGTAAAGTAAGGCAACGTAAAGCAACGTAAAGTAAGGCAACGTAAAGCAAGGCAACGTAAAGCAAGGCAACGTAAAGCAAGGCAACGTAAAGTAAAGGCAAAGTAAAGCAACGTAAAGCAAGGCAACGTAAAGTAAGGCAACGTAAAGCAAGGTAAATTAAGGCAATGTAACGAAGTGAACGTAAAGCAACGTAAAGTAAGGCAACGTAAAGTAAGGCTACGTAAAGCAACGTAAAGCAAGGCCACGTAAAGCAACGTAAAGCAAGGCCACGTAAAGTAACGTAAAGTAAGGCAACGTAAAGCAAGGCAACTTAAAGCAACGTAAAGCAAAGCAACATGAAGTAAGGCAACATAAAGTAAGGCAACGTAAAGCAAGGCAACGTAAAGTAAGGCAACGTAAAGCAACGTAAAGCAAGGCAACGTAAAGCAAGGCAACGAAAGCAAGGCAACGTAAAGCAACGTAAAACAAGGCAAAGTAAAGCAAGGGAACGTAAAGCAACGTAAAGTAAGGAAACGTAAAGTAAGGCAACGTAAAGCAATGTAAAGTAAGTCAACGTAAAGCAAGGCAACGTAAAGCAAGGCAACGTAAATTAAGGCTACGTAAAGCAACGTAAAGTTAGAGAACGTAATGTAAAGCAACGTAAAGCAAGGCAACGTAAAGCAAGGCCAACGTAAAGTAAGACAACGTAAAGCAACGTAAAGTAAGGAAACGTAAAGTAAGGCAACGTAAAGCAACGTAAAGTAAGATAACGTAAAGTAAGGCAACGTAAAGCAACGTAAAGTAAGGCAACGTAAACCATGGCGACGTAAAATAAGGCAACGTAAAGCAACGTAAAGTAAAGGCAACGTAAAGTAAGGCAAGGTAAAGAAACGTAAAGCAAGGCAACGTAAAGCAACGTAAAGCAAGGCAACGTTAAGCAACGTAAAGTAAAGCAATGTAAACCAACATAAAGCAAGGCAACGTAAAGCAAGGCAATGTAAAGCAAGGAAATGTACAGCAATGTAAAGTAAGGCAACGTAGAGTAAGGCAACGTAAAGCAACGTAAATAAGGCAACGTAATGTAAGGCAACGTAGAGTAAGGCAACGTAAAGAAACGTAAAGTAAAGCAACGTAAAGTAAGGCAACGTAAAGTAAGGCAGCGTAAAGTAAGGCAACGTAAAGTAAGGCTACGTTAAGCAACGTAAAGCAAGGCCACGTAAAGCAACGTAAAGCAAGGCCACGTAAAGTAACGTAAAGCAAGGCAACGTAAAGCAAGGCAACGTAAAGCAACGTAAAGTAAGGCAACATGAAGTAAGGCAACATAAAGTAAGGCAACGTAAAGCTACGTAAAGCAAGGCAACGTAAAATAAGGCAACGTAAAGCAACGTAAAGTAAGTCAATGTAAAGCAAGGCAACGTAAAGTAAGGCAACGTAAAGCAAGGCAACGTAAAGCAAGGCAACGTAAAGCAAGGCAACGTAAAGCAAGGCAACGTAAAGCAATGTAAAGCAAGGCAACGTAAAACAAGGCAACGTAAAGCAACGTAAAGTAAGGCAACATAAAGCAAGGCAATGTAAAGTAAGGCAACGTAAAGCAACGTAAAGTAAGGCAACGTAAAGCAAGGCAACGTAAAGCAACGTAAAGTAAGGCAACGTAAAGCAAGGCAACGTAAAGCAAGGCAACGTAAAGCAAGGCAAAGTAAAGTAAGGGAACGTAAAGCAACGTAAAGTACGATATCGTAAAGTAAGGCAACGTAAAGCAACGTAAAGTAAGGCAACGTAAAGCAAGGCAAAGTAAAGCAAGGCAACGTAAAGTAAGGCAACGTAAAACAACGTAAAATAAGGCAAAGTAAATCAACGTAAAGCAAGGCAACGTAAAGCAAGGCAACGTAAAGTAAGGCAACGTAAAGTAAGGCAACGTAAAGCAACGTAAAGTAAGGCAACGCAAAGTAAAGCAACGCAAACTAAGGCAACGTAAAGCTACGTAAAGTAAGGCAACGTAAAGCAAGGCAAGGTAAAGCAAGGCAACGTAATGTAAGGCAACGTAAAGCAACGTAAAGTAAGGCATCGTAAAGTAAGGCAACGTAAAGCAACGTAAAGTAAGGCAACGTAAAGCAAGGCAACGTTAAGTAAGGCAACGTAAAGCAACGTAAATTAAGGCAACGTAACGAAGTCAACGTAAAGCAACGTAAAGTAAGGCAACGTAAAGTAAGGCTACGTAAAGCAACGTAAAGCAAGGCCACGTAAAGCAACGTAAAGCAAGGCCACGTAAAGTAACGTAAAGTAAGGCAACGTAAAGCAAGGCAACGTAAAGCAACGTAAAGTAAGGCAAAATGAAGTAAGGCAACATAAAGTAAGGCAATGTAAAGCAACGTAAAGCAAGGCAACGTAAAGTAAGGCAACGTAAAACAACGTAAAGTAAGTCAATGTAAAGCAAGGCAACGTAAAGCAAGGCAACGTAAAGCAAGGCAACGTAAAGCACGGTAACGTAAAGCAAGGCAACGTAATGCAATGTAAAGCAAGGCAACGTAAAACAAGGCAACGTAAAGCAACGTAAAGTAAGGCAACATAAAGGAAGGCAACGTAAAGCAACGTAAAGCAAGGCAACGTAAAGCAAGGCAACGAAAGCAAGGCAACGTAAAGCAACGTAAAACAAGGCAAAGTAAAGCAAGGCAACGTAAAGCAACGTATAGTAAGGAAACGTAAAGTAAGGCAACGTAAAGCAATGTAAAGTAAGTCAACGTAAAGCAAGGCAACGTAAAGCAACGTAAAGTAAGGCAACATGAAGTAAGGCAACATAAAGTAAGGCAACGTAAAGCAACGTAAAGCAAGGCAACATAAAGTAAGGCAACGTAAAACAACGTAAAGTAAGTCAATGTAAAGCAAGGCAACGTAAAGTAAGGCAACGTAAAGCAACGTAAAGCAAGGCATCGTAAAGAAAGGCAACGTAAAGCAACGTAAAGCAAGGCAACGTAAAGCAAGGAACGTAAATTAAGGAAACGTAAAGCAACGTAAAGGAAGGGAACGTAAAGCAAGGCAAGGTAAATCAAGGCAACGTAAAGCAACGTAAAGCAAGGCAACGTAAAGCAAGGAAACGTAAAGTAAGGGAACGTAAAGCAACGTAAAGCAAGGCAACGTAAAGTAAGGCAACGTAAAGCAACGTAAAGCAAGGCAACGTAAAGCAACGTAAAGCAAGGCAACGTAAAGCAACGTAAAGCAAGGCAACGTAAAGCAAGGCAACGTAAAGCAAAGTAAAGTAAGGCAACGTAATGCAACGTAAAATAAGGCAACGTAAAGTAAGGCAACGTAAAGCAACGTAAGGTAAGGCAACGTAAAGTAAGGCAACGTAAAGCAACGTAAGTAAAGGGAACGTAAATTAAGGCAACATAAAGCAACGTAAGGCAAGGAAACGTTAAGTTAGGCAACGTAAAGCAACGTAAAGTAAGGCAACGTAAAGTAAGGCAACGTAAAGCAGGATAACGTAAAGCAAGGCAACGTAAAGTAAGGCAACGTCAAGCAACGTAAAGTAAGGCAATGTAAAGCAACATAAAGCAAGGCAAGCTAAAGCAAGGCAACGTAAAGTAAGGCAAAGTAAAGCAACGTAAAGTAAGGCAACGTAAAAAACGTAATGTAAGGAAACGCAAAGCAAGGCAATGTACAATAATGCAACGTAAAGCAACGTAAAGTAAGGCAACGTAAAGTAAGGCAACGTAAAGCAACGTAAAGTAAGGCAAGGTAAAGCAAGGCAACGTAAAGTTAACATAAAGCAAGGCAACGTAAAGCAAGGCAACGTAAAGCAAGGCAACGTAAAGTAAAGCAACGTAAAGTAAGGCAACGTAAAGTAAGGCAACGTAAAGCAACATAAAGAAACGTAAAGCAAGGCAACTTAAAGTAAGGCAACGTAAAGCAAGGCAACGTAAAACAAGGCAACGTAAAGTAAGGCAACGTAAAACAACGTAAAATAAGGCAAAGTAAATCAACGTAAAGCAAGGCAACGTAAAGCAAGGCAACGTAAAGTAAGGCAACGTAAAGTAAGGCAACGTAAAGCAACGTAAAGTAAGGCAACGCAAAGTAAAGCAACGCAAACTAAGGCAACATAAAGTAAGGCACCGTAAAGCAACGTAAAGTAAGGCAACGTAAAGCAAGGCAAGGTAAAGCAAGGCAACGTAAAGTAAGGCAAAGTAAAGCAACGTAAAGTAAGGCATCGTAATGTAAGGCAACATAAAGCAACGTAAAGTAAGGCAACGTAAAGCAAGGCAACGTAAAGCAAGGCAACGTAAAGCAAGGCAACGTAAAGTAAGGCAACGTAAAGCAACGTAAATTAAGGCAATGTAACGAAGTGAACGTAAAGCAATGTAAAGTAAGGCAACGTAAAGTAAGGCTACGTAAAGCAACGTAAAGCAAGGCCACGTAAATGAACGTAAAGCAAGGCCACGTAAAGTAACGTAAAGTAAGGCAAAATAAAGGAAGGCAACGTAAAGCAACGTAAAGCAAGGCAACGTAAAGCAAGGCAACGAAAGCAAGGCAACGTAAAGCAACGTAAAACAAGGCAAAGTAAAGCAAGGGAACGTAAAGCAACGTAAAGTAAGGAAACGTAAAGTAAGGCAACGTAAAGCAATGTAAAGTAAGTCAACGTAAAGCAAGGCAATGTAAAGCAAGGCAACGTAAAGTAAGGCAACGTAAAGCAACGTAAAGTTAGAAAACGTAATGAAAAGCAACGTAAAGCAACGTAAAGCAAGGCAACGTAAAGCAAGGCCAACATAAAGTAAGGCAACGTAAAGCAACGTAAAGTAAGGAAACGTAAAGTAAGGCAACGTAAAGCAACGTAAAGTAAGGCAACGTAAAGGTACGTAAAGTAAGGTAACGTAAAGCAAGGCAACGTAAAGCAAGGCAAGGTAAAGTAAGTCAACGTAAAGCAACGTAAAGTAAGATAACGTAAAGTAAGGCAACGTAAAGCAACGTAAAGTATGGCAACGTAAAGTAAGGCAAGGTAAAGGAACGTAAAGCAAGGCAACGTAAAGCAAGGCAACGTAAAGCAACGTAAAGAAAGGCAACGTTAAGCAACGTAAAGTAAAGCAATGTAAACCAACATAAAGCAAGGCAACGTAAAGCAAGGCAATGTAAAGCAAGGAAATGTACAGCAATGTAAAGTAAGTCAACGTAGAGTAAGGCAACGTAAAGCAACGTAAAGTAAGGCAACGTAAAGCTACGTAAAGTAAGGCAACGTTAAGCAAGGCAACGTAAAGCAAGGCAACGTAAAGCAAAGTAAAGTAAGGCAACGTAAAGTAAGGCAACGTAAAGCAACGTAAGTTAAGGCAACGTAAAGTAAGGCAACGTAAAGTAAGGCAACGTAAAGCAACGTAAGTTAAGGCAACGTAAAGTAAGGCAACGTAAAGCAACCTAAGGCAAGGCAACGTAAAGTAATGCAACGTAAATTAAGGCAACATAAAGCAACGTAAGTAAAGGAAATGTTAAGTTAGGCAACGTAAAGCAACGTAAAGTAAGGCAACGTAAAGTAAGGCAACGTAAAGCAACGTAAAGTATGATAACGTAAAGTAAGGCAACATAAAGCAATGTAAGGCAAGGCAACGTTAAGTAAGGCAACGTAAAGCAAAGTAAGGCAAGGCAACGTAAAGTAAGCCAACGTAAAGTAAGGCAACGTAAAGGAACACAAAGTAAGGCAACGTAAAGCAAGGCAACGTAAAACAAGGCAACGTAAAGTAAGGCAACGTAAAACAACGTAAAATAAGGCAAAGTAAATCAACGTAAAGTAAGGCAACGTAAAGCAAGGCAACGTAAAGTAAGCCAACGTAAAGTAAGGCAACGTAAAGGAACACAAAGTAAGGCAACGTAAAGCAAGGCAACGTAAAACAAGGCAACGTAAAGTAAGGCAACGTAAAACAACGTAAAATAAGGCGAAGTAAATCAACGTAAAGTAAGGCAACGTAAAGCAAGGCAACGTAAAGTAAGGCAACGTAAAGTAAGGCAACGTAAAGAAACGTAAAGTAAGGCAACGCAAATTAAAGCAACGCAAACTAAGGCAACGTAAAGTAAGGCAACGTAAAGCAACGTAAAGTAAGGCAACGTAAAGCAAGGCAACGTAAAGCAAGGCAACGTAAAGCAAGGCAAAGTAAAGTAAGGCAAAGTAAAGCAACGTAAAGTAAGGCATCGTAAAGTAAGGCAATGTAAAGCAACGTAAAGCAAGGCAACGTAAAGCAAGGCAACGTAAAGCAAGGCAACGTAAAGTAAGGCAACGTAAAGCAACGTAAATTAAGGCAATGTAACGAACTGAACGTAAAGCAACGTAAAGTAAGGCAACGTAAAGTAAGGCTACGTAAAGCAACGTAAAGCAAGGCCACGTAAAGCAACGTAAAGCAAGGCCACGTAAAGTAACGTAAAGTAAGGCAACGTAAGCAAGGCAACATGAAGTAAGGCAACATAAAGTAAGGCAAAGTAAAGCAACGTAAAGTAAGGCAACGTGAGGTAAGGCAACGTAAGGCAACGTAAGGTAAGGCATCGTAAAGTAAGGCAACGTAAGGCAAGGCAAGGCAAAGTAAAGTAAGGCAAGGCAATGTAAAGTAAGGCAACGTAAAGTAAGGCAAAGTAAGGGAAGGCAAGGCAAGGCAACGTAAAGTAAGGCAACGTAAGGCAAGGCAAGGCAAGGCAACGTAAAGTAAGGCAACGTAACGCAAGGCAAGGCAAGGCAACGTAAAGTAAGGCAAGGCAACGTAAGGCAAGGCAAGGCAACGTAAAGTAAGACAAGGCAAAGTAAACTAAGGCAACGCAAGGCAAGGCAAGGCAAGGCAACGTAAAGTAAGGCAAGGCAACGTAAAGTAAGGCAAGGCAACGTAAAGTAAGGCAACGTAAGGCAATGCAAGGCAACGTAAGGCAAGGCAAGGCAAGGCAACATAAGGCAAGTCAAGGCAAGGCAACGTAAAGTAAGGCAAGGGAACCTAAAGTAAGGCAAGGCAAAGTAAATTAAGGCAAGGTAACGTAAAGTAAGGCAAGGCAACTTAAAGTAAGGCAACGTAAAGTAAGGCAACGTAAAGCAACGTAAGGAAAGGCAATGTGAAGAAGGCAACCTAAAGTAAGGCAACATAAAGCAACGTAAAGTAAGGCAACATAAAGTAAGGCAACGTAAGAAAAGGCAACGTGAAGTAAGGCAACGTAAAGTAAGGCAACGTAAAGAAACGTAAGGCAAGGCAACGTAAAGAAACGTAAGGCAAGGCAACGTAAAGTAAGGCAACGTAAAGTAAGGCAACGTAAAGCAACGTAAAGAAACGTAAAGCAACATAAGGCAACGTAAAGTAAGGCAACGTAAAGTAAGGCAACGTAAAGCAACGTAAGGCAACGTAAAGTAAGGCAAAGTAAGGCAAGGCAACGTAAAGTAAGGCAACGTAAAGTAAGGCAACGTAAAGCAACGTAAGGGAAGGCAACGTAAAATAAATCAACATAAAGTAAGGCAACGTAAAGCAATGTAAGGCAACGTAAAGTAAGGAAACGTAAGGCAAGGAAAGGCAAGGCAAGGAAACGTAAGGCAAGGCAAGGCAACGAAAGGAAAGGAAACATAAAGTAAGGCAACGTAAATAAAGGCAACGTAAATTAAGGCAACGTAAAGCAAGTCAACGTAAAGCAACGTAAGGCAAGGCAACGTAAAGTAAGGCAACGTAAAGTAAGGCAACGTAAAGCAACGTAAAGTAAGGCAACGTAAAGAAATTCAATGTAAGGCAAGGCAACGTAAAGTAAGGCAACGTAAAGTAAGGCAACGTAAAGTAAGGCAACGTAAATCAACGTAAGGCAAGTCAACGTAAAATAAGGAAACGTAAAGTAAGGCAACGTAAAGCAATGTAAAGTAAGGCAACGTAAAGTAAGGCAACATAAGGCAAGGCAACGTAAAGTAAGGTAACGTAAAGTATAACAACGTAAAGCAACTTAAGGCAAGGCAACCTAAAGTAAGGCAACGTAAAGTAAGGCAACGTAAAGCAACGTAAAGTAAGGCAACGTAAAGCAACGTAAGGCAAGGCAACGTAAAGTAAGGCAACGTAAAGTAAGGCAACGTAAAGCAACGTAAGGCAAGGCAACGTAAAGTAAGGCAACGTAAAGCAACGTAAGGCAAGGCAACGTTAAGTAAGGCAACGTAAATCAACGTAAAGTAAGGCAACGTAAAGTAAGGCAACGTAAAGCAGGGCAACGTAAAGCAAGGCAACGTAAAGTAAGGCAACGTAAAGCAACGTAAAGTAAGGCAATGTAAATCAACATAAAGCAAGGCAAGGTAAAGCATGCAACGTAAAGTAAGGCAACGTAAAGAAACGTAAAGTAAGGCAACGTAAAGTAAGGCAACGTAAAGCAACGTAAAGTAAGGCAACGTAAAGCAACGTAAAGTAAGGCAACGTAAAGCAACGTAAAGCAAGGCAACGTAAAGCAAGGCAACATAAAGTAAGGCAACGTAAAGCAAGGCAACGTAAAGCAACGTAAAGTAAGGCATCGTAAAGTAAGGCAACGTAAAGCAACGTAAAGTAAGGCAACACAAAGGAAGGCAACGTAAAGTAAGGCAACGTAAAACAACGTAAAGTAAGGCAACGTAAAGCAAGGTAAAGCAAGGCAACGTAAAGTAAGGCAACGTAAGGCAACGTAAAGTAAGGCAACGTAAATCAAGGCAACGTAAAGCAATCAACGTAAAGCAATGTAAAGCAACGCAACGTAAAGTAAGGCAACGTAAGGCAAGGCAAGGCAAAGCTACGTAAAGTAAGGCAAGGCAACGTAAAGTAAGGCAAGGCAACGTAAAGTAAGGCAAGGCAACATAAAGTAAGGCAACGTAAGGCAAGGCAAGGCAACGTAAGGCAGGGAAAGGCAAGGCAACATAAGGCAAGGCAAGGCAAGGCAACGTAAAGTAAGGCAAGGGAACATAAAGTAAGGCATGGCAACGTAAAGTAAGGCAAGGTAACGTAAAGTAAGGCAAGGCAACGTAAAGTAAGGCAACGTAAAGTAAGGCAACGTAAATCAACGTAAGGCAAGTCAACGTAAAGTAAGGAAACGTAAAGTAAGGCAACGTAAAGCAATGTAAAGTAAGGCAACGTAAAGTAAGGAAACATAAGGCAAAGCAACGTAAAGTAAGGTAACCTAAAGTATGACAACGTTAAGCAACTTAAGGCAAGGCAACGTAAAGTAAGGCAACATAAAGTAAGGCAAAGTAAAGCAACGTAAGGCAAGGCAACGTAAAGTAAGGCAACGTAAAGCAAAGTAAAGTAAGGCAACGTAATGCAACGTAAAATAAGGCAACGTAAAGTAAGGCAACGTAAAGCAACGTAAGGTAAGGCAACGTAAAGTAAGGCAACGTAAAGCAACGTAAGTAAAGGGAACGTAAATTAAGGCAACATAAAGCAACGTAAGGCAAGGAAACGTTAAGTTAGGCAACGTAAAGCAACGTAAAGTAAGGCAACGTAAAGTAAGGCAACGTAAAGCAGGACAACGTAAAGCAAGGCAACGTAAAGTAAGGCAACGTCAAGCAACGTAAAGTAAGGCAATGTAAAGCAACATAAAGCAAGGCAAGGTAAAGCAAGGCAACGTAAAGTAAGGCAAAGTAAAGCAACGTAAAGTAAGGCAACGTAAAAAACGTAATGTAAGGAAACGCAAAGCAAGGCAATGTAAAATAATGCAACGTAAAGCAACGTAAAGTAAGGCAACGTAAAGTAAGGCAACGTAAAGCAACGTAAAGTAAGGCAAGGTAAAGCAAGGCAACGTAAAGTTAACATAAAGCAAGGCAACGTAAAGCAAGGCAACGTAAAGCAAGGCAACGTAAAGTAAAGCAACGTAAAGTAAGGCAACGTAAAGTAAGGCAACGTAAAGCAACATAAAGAAACGTAAAGCAAGGCAACTTAAAGTAAGGCAACGTAAAGCAAGGCAACGTAAAACAAGGCAACGTAAAGTAAGGCAACGTAAAACAACGTAAAATAAGGCAAAGTAAATCAACGTAAAGCAAGGCAACGTAAAGCAAGGCAACGTAAAGTAAGGCAACGTAAAGCAACGTGAAGTAAGGCAACGCAAAGTAAAGCAACGCAAACTAAGGCAACATAAAGTAAGGCACCGTAAAGCAACGTAAAGTAAGGCAACGTAAAGCAAGGCAAGGTAAAGCAAGGCAACGTAAAGTAAGGCAAAGTAAAGCAACGTAAAGTAAGGCATCGTAAAGTAAGGCAACATAAAGCAACGTAAAGTAAGGCAACGTAAAGCAAGGCAACGTAAAGCAAGGCAACGTAAAGTAAGGCAACGTAAAGCAACGTAAATTAAGGCAATGTAACGAAGTGAACGTAAAGCAATGTAAAGTAAGGCAACGTAAAGCAAGGCAACGTAAAGCAAGGCAACGTAAAGCAAGGCAACGTAAAGCAAGGCAACGTAAAGTAAGGCAACGTAAAGCAACGTAAATTAAGGCAATGTAACGAAGTGAACGTAAAGCAATGTAAAGTAAGGCAACGTAAAGTAAGGCTACGTAAAGCAACGTAAAGCAAGGCCACGTAAATGAACGTAAAGCAAGGCCACGTAAAGTAACGTAAAGTAAGGCAAAATAAAGGAAGGCAACGTAAAGCAACGTAAAGCAAGGCAACGTAAAGCAAGGCAACGAAAGCAAGGCAACGTAAAGCAACGTAAAACAAGGCAAAGTAAAGCAAGGGAACGTAAAGCAACGTAAAGTAAGGAAACGTAAAGTAAGGCAACGTAAAGCAATGTAAAGTAAGTCAACGTAAAGCAAGGCAATGTAAAGCAAGGCAACGTAAAGTAAGGCAACGTAAAGCAACGTAAAGTTAGAAAACGTAATTAAAAGCAACGTAAAGCAAAGTAAAGCAAGGCAACGTAAAGCAAGGCCAACATAAAGTAAGGCAACGTAAAGCAAAGTAAAGTAAGGAAACGTAAAGTAAGGCAACGTAAAGCAACGTAAAGTAAGGCAACGTAAAGGTACGTAAAGTAAGGTAACGTAAAGCAAGGCAACGTAAAGCAAGGCAAGGTAAAGTAAGTCAACGTAAAGCAACGTAAAGTAAGATAACGTAAAGTAAGGCAACGTAAAGCAACGTAAAGTATGGCAACGTAAAGTAAGGCAAGGTAAAGGAACGTAAAGCAAGGCAACGTAAAGCAAGGCAACGTAAAGCAACGTAAAGAAAGGCAACGTTAAGCAACGTAAAGTAAAGCAATGTAAACCAACATAAAGCAAGGCAACGTAAAGCAAGGCAATGTAAAGCAAGGAAATGTACAGCAATGTAAAGTAAGTCAACGTAGAGTAAGGCAACGTAAAGCAACGTAAAGTAAGGCAACGTAAAGCTACGTAAAGTAAGGCAACGTTAAGCAAGGCAACGTAAAGCAAGGCAACGTAAAGCAAAGTAAAGTAAGGCAACGTAAAGTAAGGCAACGTAAAGCAACGTAAGGTAAGGCAACGTAAAGTAAGGCAACGTAAAGTAAGGCAACGTAAAGCAACGTAAGTTAAGGCAACGTAAAGTAAGGCAACGTAAAGCAACCTAAGGCAAGGCAACGTAAAGTAATGCAACGTAAATTAAGGCAACATAAAGCAACGTAAGTAAAGGAAATGTTAAGTTAGGCAACGTAAAGCAACGTAAAGTAAGGCAACGTAAAGTAAGGCAACGTAAAGCAACGTAAAGTATGATAACGTAAAGTAAGGCAACATAAAGCAAAGTAAGGCAAGGCAACGTAAAGTAAGCCAACGTAAAGTAAGGCAACGTAAAGGAACACAAAGTAAGGCAACGTAAAGCAAGGCAACGTAAAACAAGGCAACGTAAAGTAAGGCAACGTAAAACAACGTAAAATAAGGCGAAGTAAATCAACGTAAAGTAAGGCAACGTAAAGCAAGGCAACGTAAAGTAAGGCAACGTAAAGTAAGGCAACGTAAAGAAACGTAAAGTAAGGCAACGCAAATTAAAGCAACGCAAACTAAGGCAACGTAAAGTAAGGCAACGTAAAGCAACGTAAAGTAAGGCAACGTAAAGCAAGGCAACGTAAAGCAAGGCAACGTAAAGCAAGGCAAAGTAAAGTAAGGCAAAGTAAAGCAACGTAAAGTAAGGCATCGTAAAGTAAGGCAACGTAAAGCAACGTAAAGCAAGGCAACGTAAAGCAAGGCAACGTAAAGTAAGGCAACGTAAAGCAACGTAAATTAAGGCAATGTAACGAAGTGAACGTAAAGCAACGTAAAGTAAGGCAACGTAAAGTAAGGCTACGTAAAGCAACGTAAAGCAAGGCCACGTAAAGCAACGTAAAGCAAGGCCATGTAAAGTAACGTAAAGTAAGGCAACGTAAGCAAGGCAACATGAAGTAAGGCAACATAAAGTAAGGCAACGTAAAGCAACGTAAAGCAAGGCAACGTAAAGTAAGGGAACGTAAAGCAACGTAAAGTAAGTCAATGTAAAGCAAGGCAACGTAAAGCAAGGCAACGTAAAGCAAGGCAACGTAAAGCAAGGTAAACGTAAAGCAAGGCAACGTAAAACAAGGCAACGTAAACAACGTAAAGTAAGGCAACATAAAGGAAGGCAACGTAAAGCAACGTAAAGCAAGGCAACGTAAAGCAAGGCAACGAAAGCAAGGCAACGTAAAGCAACGTAAAACAAGGCAAAGTAAAGCAAGGGAACGTAAAGCAACGTAAAGTAAGGAAACGTAAAGTAAGGCAACGTAAAGCAATGTAAAGTAAGTCAACGTAAAGCAAGGCAACGTAAAGCAAGGCAACGTAAAGTAAGGCAACGTAAAACAACGTAAAGTTAGACAACGTAATGTAAAGCAACGTAAAGCAACGTAAAGCAAGGCAACGTAAAGCAAGGCCAACGTAAAGTAAGGCAACGTAAAGCAACGAAAAGTAAGGCAACGTAAAGGTACGTAAAGTAAGGTAACGTAAAGCAAGGAAACGTAAAGCAAGGCAAGGTAAAGTAAGTCAACGTAAAGCAACGTAAAGTAAGATAACGTAAATTAAGTCAACGTAAAGCAACGTAAAGTAAGGCAACGTAAACCATGGCGACGTAAAATAAGGCAACGTAAAGCAACGTAAAGTAAAGGCAACGTAAAGTAAGGCAAGGTAAAGGAACGTAAAGCAAGGCAACATAAAGCAAGGCAACGTAAAGCAACGTAAAGCAAGGCAACGTTAAGCAACGTAAAGTAAAGCAATGTAAACCAACATAAAGCAAGGCAACGTAAAGCAAGGCAATGTAAAGCAAGGAAATGTACACCAATGTAAAGCAAGGCAACGTAGAGTAAGGCAACGTAAAGCAACGTAAATAAGGCAACGTAATGTAAGGCAACGTAGAGTAAGGCAACGTAAAGAAACGTAAAGTAAAGCAACGTAAAGTAAGGCAACGTAAAGTAAGGAAGCGTAAAGTAAGGCAACGTAAAGTAAGGCTACGTTAAGCAACGTAAAGCAAGGCCAAGTAAAGCAACGTAAAGCAAGGCCACGTAAAGTAACGTAAAGCAAGGCAACATAAAGCAAGGCAACGTAAAGCAACGTAAAGTAAGGCAACATGAAGTAAGGCAACATAAAGTAAGGCAACGTAAAGCAACGTAAAGCAAGGCAACTTAAAGTAAGGCAACGTAAAGCAACGTAAAGTAAGTCAATGTAAAGCAAGGCAACGTAAAGTAAGGCATCGTAAAGTAAGGCAACGTAAAGCAACGTAAAGCAAGGCAACGTAAAGCAAGGCAACGTAAAGTAAGGCAACGTAAAGCAACGTAAATTAAGGCAATGTAACGAAGTGAACGTAAAGCAACGTAAAGTAAGGCAACGTAAAGTAAGGCTACGTAAAGCAACGTAAAGCAAGGCCACGTAAAGTAACGTAAAGTAAGGCAACGTAAGCAAGGCAACATGAAGTAAGGCAACATAAAGTAAGGCAACGTAAAGCAACGTAAAGCAAGGCAACGTAAAGTAAGGGAACGTAAAGCAACGTAAAGTAAGTCAATGTAAAGCAAGGCAACGTAAAGCAAGGCAACGTAAAGCAAGGCAACGTAAAGCAAGGTAAACGTAAAGCAAGGCAACGTAAAACAAGGCAACGTAAACAACGTAAAGTAAGGCAACATAAAGGAAGGCAACGTAAAGCAACGTAAAGCAAGGCAACGTAAAGCAAGGCAACGAAAGCAAGGCAACGTAAAGCAACGTAAAACAAGGCAAAGTAAAGCAAGGGAACGTAAAGCAACGTAAAGTAAGGAAACGTAAAGTAAGGCAACGTAAAGCAATGTAAAGTAAGTCAACGTAAAGCAAGGCAACGTAAAGCAAGGCAACGTAAAGTAAGGCAACGTAAAACAACGTAAAGTTAGACAACGTAATGTAAAGCAACGTAAAGCAACGTAAAGCAAGGCAACGTAAAGCAAGGCCAACGTAAAGTAAGGCAACGTAAAGCAACGAAAAGTAAGGCAACGTAAAGGTACGTAAAGTAAGGTAACGTAAAGCAAGGAAACGTAAAGCAAGGCAAGGTAAAGTAAGTCAACGTAAAGCAACGTAAAGTAAGATAACGTAAATTAAGTCAACGTAAAGCAACGTAAAGTAAGGCAACGTAAACCATGGCGACGTAAAATAAGGCAACGTAAAGCAACGTAAAGTAAAGGCAACGTAAAGTAAGGCAAGGTAAAGGAACGTAAAGCAAGGCAACATAAAGCAAGGCAACGTAAAGCAACGTAAAGCAAGGCAACGTTAAGCAACGTAAAGTAAAGCAATGTAAACCAACATAAAGCAAGGCAACGTAAAGCAAGGCAATGTAAAGCAAGGAAATGTACACCAATGTAAAGCAAGGCAACGTAGAGTAAGGCAACGTAAAGCAACGTAAATAAGGCAACGTAATGTAAGGCAACGTAGAGTAAGGCAACGTAAAGAAACGTAAAGTAAAGCAACGTAAAGTAAGGCAACGTAAAGTAAGGAAGCGTAAAGTAAGGCAACGTAAAGTAAGGCTACGTTAAGCAACGTAAAGCAAGGCCAAGTAAAGCAACGTAAAGCAAGGCCACGTAAAGTAACGTAAAGCAAGGCAACATAAAGCAAGGCAACGTAAAGCAACGTAAAGTAAGGCAACATGAAGTAAGGCAACATAAAGTAAGGCAACGTAAAGCAACGTAAAGCAAGGCAACTTAAAGTAAGGCAACGTAAAGCAACGTAAAGTAAGTCAATGTAAAGCAAGGCAACGTAAAGTAAGGCAACGTAAAGCAAGGCAACGTAAAGCAAGGTAAAGGAAGGCAACGTAAAGCAAGGCAACGTAAAGCAAGGCAACGTAAAGCAATGTAAAGCAAGGCAACGTAAAACAAGGCAACGTAAAGCAACGTAAAGTAAGGCAACATAAAGCAAGGCAACGTAAAGTAAGGCAACGTAAAGCAACGTAAAGTAAAGCAACGTAAAGTAAGGCAACGTAAAGCAACGTAAAGTAAGGCAACGTAAAGCAAGGCAACGTAAAGCAAGGCAAAGTAAAGCAAGGCAACGTAAAGTAAGGCAACGTCAAGCAACGTAAAGTATGATAACGTAAAGTAAGGCAACATAAAGCAATGTAAGGCAAGGCAACGTTAAGTAAGGCAACGTAAAGCAACGTAAAGTAAGGCAACGTAAAGCAAGGCAACGTAAAGCAAGGTAACGTAAAGTAAGGCAACGTAAAACAACATAAAATAAGGCAAAGTAAATCAACGTAAAGCAAGGCAACGTAAAGTAAGGCAACGTAAAGTAAGGCAACGTAAAGTAAGGCAACGTAAAGCAACGTAAAGTAAGGCAACGTAAAGTAAGGCAACGTAAAGTAAGGCAACGTAAAGTAAGGCAACGTAAAGCAACGTAAAGTAAGGCAACGCAAAGTAAAGCAACGCAAACTAAGGCAACGTAAAGTAAGGCAACATAAAGCAACGTAAAGTAAGGCAACGTAAAGCAAGGCAACGTAAAGCAAGGCAACGTAAAGTAAGGCAACGTAAAGCAACGTAAAGTAAGGCATCGTAAAGTAAGGCAACATAAAGCAACGTAAAGTAAGGCAACGTAAAGCAAGGCAACGTATAGTAAGGCAACGTAAAGCAACGTAAATTAAGGCAACGTAACAAAGTCAACGTAAAGCAACGTAAAGTAAGGCAACGTAAAGTAAGGCTACGTAAAGCAACGTAAAGCAAGGCCACGTAAAGTAACGTAAAGCAAGGCCACGTAAAGTAACGTAAAGTAAGGCAACGTAAAGCAAGGCAACGTAAAGTAAGGCAACGTAAAGCAACGTAAATTATGGCAATGTAACGAAGTGAACGTAAAGCAACGTAAAGTAAGGCAACGTAAAGTAAGGCTACGTAAAGCAACGTAAAGCAAGGCCACGTAAAGCAACGTAAAGCAAGGCCACGTAAAGTAACGTAAAGTAAGGCAACGTAAGCAAGGCAACATGAAGTAAGGCAACATAAAGAAAGGCAACGTAAAGCAACGTAAAGCAAGGCAACGTAATGTAAGGCAACGTAAAGCAACGTAAAGTAAGTCAATGTAAAGCAAGGCAACGTAAAGCAAGGCAACGTAAAGCAAGGCAACGTAAAACAAGGCAACGTAAAGCAACGTAAAGTAAGGCAACATAAAGGAAGGCAACGTAAAGCAACGTAAAGCAAGGCAACGTAAAGCAAGGCAACGAAAGCAAGGCAACGTAAAGCAACGTAAAACAAGGCAAAGTAAAGCAAGGGAAAGTAAAGCAACGTAAAGTAAGGAAACGTAAAGTAAGGCAACGTAAAGCAATGTAAAGTAAGTCAACGTAAAGCAAGGCAACGTAAAGCAAGGCAACGTAAAGTAAGGCAACGTAAAACAACGTAAAGTTAGACAACGTAATGTAAAGCAACGTAAAGCAACGTAAAGCAAGGCAACGTAAAGCAAGGCCAACGTAAAGTAAGGCAACGTAAAGCAACAAAAAGTAAGGCAACGTAAAGGTACGTAAAGTAAGGTAACGTAAAGCAAGGAAACGTAAAGCAAGGCAAGGTAAAGTAAGTCAACGTAAAGCAACGTAAAGTAAGATAACGTAAAGTAAGTCAACGTAAAGCAACGTAAAGTAAGGCAACGTAAACCATGGCGACGTAAAATAAGGCAACGTAAAGCAACGTAAAGTAAAGGCAACGTAAAGTAAGGCAAGGTAAAGGAACGTAAAGCAAGGCAACATAAAGCAAGGCAACGTAAAGCAACGTAAAGCAAGGCAACGTTAAGCAACGTAAAGTAAAGCAATGTAAACTAACATAAAGCAAGGCAACATAAAGCAAGGCAATGTAAAGCAAGGAAATGTACACCAATGTAAAGTAAGGCAACGTAGAGTAAGGCAACGTAAAGCAACGTAAATAAGGCAACGTAATGTAAGGCAACGTAGAGTAAGGCAACGTAAAGAAACGTAAATTAAAGCAACGTAAAGTAAGGCAACGTAAAGTAAGGCAACGTAAAGTAAGGCAACGTAAAGTAAGGCTACGTTAAGCAACGTAAAGCAAGGCCAAGTAAAGCAACGTAAAGCAAGGCCACGTAAAGTAACGTAAAGCAAGGCAACATAAAGCAAGGCAACGTAAAGCAACGTAAAGTAAGGCAACATGAAGTAAGGCAACATAAAGTAAGGCAACGTAAAGCAACGTAAAGCAAGGCAACTTAAAGTAAGGCAACGTAAAGCAACGTAAAGTAAGTCAATGTAAAGCAAGGCAACGTAAAGTAAGGCAACGTAAAGCAAGGCAACGTAAAGCAAGGTAAAGGAAGGCAACGTAAAGCAAGGCAACGTAAAGCAAGGCAACGTAAAGCAATGTAAAGCAAGGCAACGTAAAACAAGGCAACGTAAAGCAACGTAAAGTAAGGCAACATAAAGCAAGGCAACGTAAAGTAAGGCAACGTAAAGCAACGTAAAGTAAAGCAACGTAAAGTAAGGCAACGTAAAGCAACGTAAAGTAAGGCAACGTAAAGCAAGGCAACGTAAAGCAAGGCAAAGTAAAGCAAGGCAACGTAAAGTAAGGCAACGTCAAGCAACGTAAAGTATGATAACGTAAAGTAAGGCAACATAAAGCAATGTAAGGCAAGGCAACGTTAAGTAAGACAACGTAAAGCAAAGTAAGGCAAGGCAACGTAAAGTAAGACAACGTAAAGTAAGGCAACGTAAAGCAACGTAAAGTAAGGCAACGTAAAGCAAGGCAACGTAAAGCAAGGTAACGTAAAGTAAGGCAACGTAAAACAACATAAAATAAGGCAAAGTAAATCAACGTAAAGCAAGGCAACGTAAAGTAAGGCAACGTAAAGTAAGGCAACGTAAAGTAAGGCAACGTAAATCAACGTAAAGTAAGGCAACGTAAAGTAAGGCAACGTAAAGTAAGGCAACGTAAAGCAACGTAAAGTAAGGCAACGCAAAGTAAAGCAACGCAAACTAAGGCAACGTAAAGTAAGGCAACATAAAGCAACGTAATGTAAGGCAACGTAAAGGAAGGCAACGTAAAGTAAGGCAACGTAAAGCAACGTAAAGTAAGGCATCGTAAAGTAAGGCAACTTAAAGCAACGTAAAGTAAGGCAACGTAAAGCAAGGCAACGTATAGTAAGGCAACGTAAAGCAACGTAAATTAAGGCAACGTAACGAAGTCAACGTAAAGCAACGTAAAGTAAGGCAACGTAAAGTAAGGCTACGTAAAGCAACGTAAAGCAAGGCCACGTAAAGCAACGTAAAGCAAGGCCACGTAAAGTAACGTAAAGTAAGGCAACGTAAAGCAAGGCAACGTAAAGCAACGTAAAGTAAGGCAACATGAAGTAAGGCAACATAAAGTAAGGCAACGTAAAGCAACGTAAAGCAAGGCAACGTAAAGTAAGGCAACGTAAAGCAACGTAAAGTAAGTCAATGTAAAGCAAGGCAACGTAAAGCAAGGCAACGTAAAGCAAGGCAACGTAAAGCAAGGCAACGTAATGCAATGTAAAGCAAGGCAACGTAAAACAAGGCAACGTAAAGCAACGTAAAGTAAGGCAACATAAAGGAAGGCAACGTAAATCAACGTAAAGCAAAGCAAAGTAAAGGAAGGCAACGAAAGCAAGGCAACGTAAAGCAACGTAAAACAAGGCAAAGTAAAGCAAGGCAACGTAAAGTAACGTAAAGTAAGGAAACGTTAAGTTAGACAACGTAATGTAAAGCAACGTAAAGCAACGTAAAGTAAGGCAACGTAAAGTAAGGCAACGTAAAGCAACGTAAAGTAAGGAAACGTAAAGCAACGTAAAGTAAGGCAACTTAAACCTTGGCGACGTAAAATAAGGCAACGTAAAGCAACATAAATTAAAGGCAACGTAAAGTAAGGCAAGGTAAAGGAACGTAATGCAAGGCAACGTAAAGCAAGGCAACGTAAAGCAATGTAAAGCAAGGCAACGTAAAGCAAGGCAACGTAAAGCAAGGAAATGTACAGCAACGTAAAGTAAGGCAACGTAGAGTAAGGCAACGTAAAGAAACGTAAAGTAAAGCAAATTAAAGTAAGGCAACGTAAAGTAAGGCAACGTAAAGTAAGGCAACGTAAAGCAACGTAAGGCAGCGTAAAGTAAGGCAACGTAAGGGAAGGCAAGGCAACGTAAGGCAAGGCAAGGTAAAGTAAGGCAACGTAAAGTAAGGCAATGTAAAGAAACGTAAGGCAACGTAAAGTAAGGCAAAGTAAAGTAAGGCAATGTAAAGTAAGGCAACGTGAAGTAAGGCAACGTAAAGCAACGTAAGGCAAGGCAACGAAAGGCAAGGCAACGTAAAGTAAGGCAATGTAAATTATGGCAACGTAAAGCAACGTAAGGCAAGGAAACGTAAAGCAACGTAAGGCAAGGCAACGTAAAGTAAGGCAACGTAAAGTAAGGCAACGTAAAGCAACGTAAGGCAAGGCAACGTAAAGTAAGGCAACGTAAAGCAACGTAAGGCAAGGCAACGTTAAGTAAGGCAACGTAAATCAACGTAAAGTAAGGCAACGTAAAGTAAGGCAACGTAAAGCAGGGCAACGTAAAGCAAGGCAACGTAAAGTAAGGCAACGTAAAGCAACGTAAAGTAAGGCAATGTAAATCAACATAAAGCAAGGCAAGGTAAAGCATGCAACGTAAAGTAAGGCAACGTAAAGAAACGTAAAGTAAGGCAACGTAAAGTAAGGCAACGTAAAGCAACGTAAAGTAAGGCAACGTAAAGCAACGTAAAGTAAGGCAACGTAAAGCAACGTAAAGCAAGGCAACGTAAAGCAAGGCAACATAAAGTAAGGCAACGTAAAGCAAGGCAACGTAAAGCAACGTAAAGTAAGGCATCGTAAAGTAAGGCAACGTAAAGCAACGTAAAGTAAGGCAACACAAAGGAAGGCAACGTAAAGTAAGGCAACGTAAAACAACGTAAAGTAAGGCAACGTAAAGCAAGGTAAAGCAAGGCAACGTAAAGTAAGGCAACGTAAGGCAACGTAAAGTAAGGCAACGTAAATCAAGGCAACGTAAAGCAATCAACGTAAAGCAATGTAAAGCAACGCAACGTAAAGTAAGGCAACGTAAGGCAAGGCAAGGCAAAGCTACGTAAAGTAAGGCAAGGCAACGTAAAGTAAGGCAAGGCAACGTAAAGTAAGGCAAGGCAACATAAAGTAAGGCAACGTAAGGCAAGGCAAGGCAACGTAAGGCAGGGAAAGGCAAGGCAACATAAGGCAAGGCAAGGCAAGGCAACGTAAAGTAAGGCAAGGGAACATAAAGTAAGGCATGGCAACGTAAAGTAAGGCAAGGTAACGTAAAGTAAGGCAAGGCAACGTAAAGTAAGGCAACGTAAAGTAAGGCAACGTAAATCAACGTAAGGCAAGTCAACGTAAAGTAAGGAAACGTAAAGTAAGGCAACGTAAAGCAATGTAAAGTAAGGCAACGTAAAGTAAGGAAACATAAGGCAAAGCAACGTAAAGTAAGGTAACCTAAAGTATGACAACGTTAAGCAACTTAAGGCAAGGCAACGTAAAGTAAGGCAACATAAAGTAAGGCAAAGTAAAGCAACGTAAGGCAAGGCAACGTAAAGTAAGGCAACGTAAAGCAAAGTAAAGTAAGGCAACGTAATGCAACGTAAAATAAGGCAACGTAAAGTAAGGCAACGTAAAGCAACGTAAGGTAAGGCAACGTAAAGTAAGGCAACGTAAAGCAACGTAAGTAAAGGGAACGTAAATTAAGGCAACATAAAGCAACGTAAGGCAAGGAAACGTTAAGTTAGGCAACGTAAAGCAACGTAAAGTAAGGCAACGTAAAGTAAGGCAACGTAAAGCAGGACAACGTAAAGCAAGGCAACGTAAAGTAAGGCAACGTCAAGCAACGTAAAGTAAGGCAATGTAAAGCAACATAAAGCAAGGCAAGGTAAAGCAAGGCAACGTAAAGTAAGGCAAAGTAAAGCAACGTAAAGTAAGGCAACGTAAAAAACGTAATGTAAGGAAACGCAAAGCAAGGCAATGTAAAATAATGCAACGTAAAGCAACGTAAAGTAAGGCAACGTAAAGTAAGGCAACGTAAAGCAACGTAAAGTAAGGCAAGGTAAAGCAAGGCAACGTAAAGTTAACATAAAGCAAGGCAACGTAAAGCAAGGCAACGTAAAGCAAGGCAACGTAAAGTAAAGCAACGTAAAGTAAGGCAACGTAAAGTAAGGCAACGTAAAGCAACATAAAGAAACGTAAAGCAAGGCAACTTAAAGTAAGGCAACGTAAAGCAAGGCAACGTAAAACAAGGCAACGTAAAGTAAGGCAACGTAAAACAACGTAAAATAAGGCAAAGTAAATCAACGTAAAGCAAGGCAACGTAAAGCAAGGCAACGTAAAGTAAGGCAACGTAAAGCAACGTGAAGTAAGGCAACGCAAAGTAAAGCAACGCAAACTAAGGCAACATAAAGTAAGGCACCGTAAAGCAACGTAAAGTAAGGCAACGTAAAGCAAGGCAAGGTAAAGCAAGGCAACGTAAAGTAAGGCAAAGTAAAGCAACGTAAAGTAAGGCATCGTAAAGTAAGGCAACATAAAGCAACGTAAAGTAAGGCAACGTAAAGCAAGGCAACGTAAAGCAAGGCAACGTAAAGTAAGGCAACGTAAAGCAACGTAAATTAAGGCAATGTAACGAAGTGAACGTAAAGCAATGTAAAGTAAGGCAACGTAAAGCAAGGCAACGTAAAGCAAGGCAACGTAAAGCAAGGCAACGTAAAGCAAGGCAACGTAAAGTAAGGCAACGTAAAGCAACGTAAATTAAGGCAATGTAACGAAGTGAACGTAAAGCAATGTAAAGTAAGGCAACGTAAAGTAAGGCTACGTAAAGCAACGTAAAGCAAGGCCACGTAAATGAACGTAAAGCAAGGCCACGTAAAGTAACGTAAAGTAAGGCAAAATAAAGGAAGGCAACGTAAAGCAACGTAAAGCAAGGCAACGTAAAGCAAGGCAACGAAAGCAAGGCAACGTAAAGCAACGTAAAACAAGGCAAAGTAAAGCAAGGGAACGTAAAGCAACGTAAAGTAAGGAAACGTAAAGTAAGGCAACGTAAAGCAATGTAAAGTAAGTCAACGTAAAGCAAGGCAATGTAAAGCAAGGCAACGTAAAGTAAGGCAACGTAAAGCAACGTAAAGTTAGAAAACGTAATTAAAAGCAACGTAAAGCAAAGTAAAGCAAGGCAACGTAAAGCAAGGCCAACATAAAGTAAGGCAACGTAAAGCAAAGTAAAGTAAGGAAACGTAAAGTAAGGCAACGTAAAGCAACGTAAAGTAAGGCAACGTAAAGGTACGTAAAGTAAGGTAACGTAAAGCAAGGCAACGTAAAGCAAGGCAAGGTAAAGTAAGTCAACGTAAAGCAACGTAAAGTAAGATAACGTAAAGTAAGGCAACGTAAAGCAACGTAAAGTATGGCAACGTAAAGTAAGGCAAGGTAAAGGAACGTAAAGCAAGGCAACGTAAAGCAAGGCAACGTAAAGCAACGTAAAGAAAGGCAACGTTAAGCAACGTAAAGTAAAGCAATGTAAACCAACATAAAGCAAGGCAACGTAAAGCAAGGCAATGTAAAGCAAGGAAATGTACAGCAATGTAAAGTAAGTCAACGTAGAGTAAGGCAACGTAAAGCAACGTAAAGTAAGGCAACGTAAAGCTACGTAAAGTAAGGCAACGTTAAGCAAGGCAACGTAAAGCAAGGCAACGTAAAGCAAAGTAAAGTAAGGCAACGTAAAGTAAGGCAACGTAAAGCAACGTAAGGTAAGGCAACGTAAAGTAAGGCAACGTAAAGTAAGGCAACGTAAAGCAACGTAAGTTAAGGCAACGTAAAGTAAGGCAACGTAAAGCAACCTAAGGCAAGGCAACGTAAAGTAATGCAACGTAAATTAAGGCAACATAAAGCAACGTAAGTAAAGGAAATGTTAAGTTAGGCAACGTAAAGCAACGTAAAGTAAGGCAACGTAAAGTAAGGCAACGTAAAGCAACGTAAAGTATGATAACGTAAAGTAAGGCAACATAAAGCAAAGTAAGGCAAGGCAACGTAAAGTAAGCCAACGTAAAGTAAGGCAACGTAAAGGAACACAAAGTAAGGCAACGTAAAGCAAGGCAACGTAAAACAAGGCAACGTAAAGTAAGGCAACGTAAAACAACGTAAAATAAGGCGAAGTAAATCAACGTAAAGTAAGGCAACGTAAAGCAAGGCAACGTAAAGTAAGGCAACGTAAAGTAAGGCAACGTAAAGAAACGTAAAGTAAGGCAACGCAAATTAAAGCAACGCAAACTAAGGCAACGTAAAGTAAGGCAACGTAAAGCAACGTAAAGTAAGGCAACGTAAAGCAAGGCAACGTAAAGCAAGGCAACGTAAAGCAAGGCAAAGTAAAGTAAGGCAAAGTAAAGCAACGTAAAGTAAGGCATCGTAAAGTAAGGCAACGTAAAGCAACGTAAAGCAAGGCAACGTAAAGCAAGGCAACGTAAAGTAAGGCAACGTAAAGCAACGTAAATTAAGGCAATGTAACGAAGTGAACGTAAAGCAACGTAAAGTAAGGCAACGTAAAGTAAGGCTACGTAAAGCAACGTAAAGCAAGGCCACGTAAAGCAACGTAAAGCAAGGCCATGTAAAGTAACGTAAAGTAAGGCAACGTAAGCAAGGCAACATGAAGTAAGGCAACATAAAGTAAGGCAACGTAAAGCAACGTAAAGCAAGGCAACGTAAAGTAAGGGAACGTAAAGCAACGTAAAGTAAGTCAATGTAAAGCAAGGCAACGTAAAGCAAGGCAACGTAAAGCAAGGCAACGTAAAGCAAGGTAAACGTAAAGCAAGGCAACGTAAAACAAGGCAACGTAAACAACGTAAAGTAAGGCAACATAAAGGAAGGCAACGTAAAGCAACGTAAAGCAAGGCAACGTAAAGCAAGGCAACGAAAGCAAGGCAACGTAAAGCAACGTAAAACAAGGCAAAGTAAAGCAAGGGAACGTAAAGCAACGTAAAGTAAGGAAACGTAAAGTAAGGCAACGTAAAGCAATGTAAAGTAAGTCAACGTAAAGCAAGGCAACGTAAAGCAAGGCAACGTAAAGTAAGGCAACGTAAAACAACGTAAAGTTAGACAACGTAATGTAAAGCAACGTAAAGCAACGTAAAGCAAGGCAACGTAAAGCAAGGCCAACGTAAAGTAAGGCAACGTAAAGCAACGAAAAGTAAGGCAACGTAAAGGTACGTAAAGTAAGGTAACGTAAAGCAAGGAAACGTAAAGCAAGGCAAGGTAAAGTAAGTCAACGTAAAGCAACGTAAAGTAAGATAACGTAAATTAAGTCAACGTAAAGCAACGTAAAGTAAGGCAACGTAAACCATGGCGACGTAAAATAAGGCAACGTAAAGCAACGTAAAGTAAAGGCAACGTAAAGTAAGGCAAGGTAAAGGAACGTAAAGCAAGGCAACATAAAGCAAGGCAACGTAAAGCAACGTAAAGCAAGGCAACGTTAAGCAACGTAAAGTAAAGCAATGTAAACCAACATAAAGCAAGGCAACGTAAAGCAAGGCAATGTAAAGCAAGGAAATGTACACCAATGTAAAGCAAGGCAACGTAGAGTAAGGCAACGTAAAGCAACGTAAATAAGGCAACGTAATGTAAGGCAACGTAGAGTAAGGCAACGTAAAGAAACGTAAAGTAAAGCAACGTAAAGTAAGGCAACGTAAAGTAAGGAAGCGTAAAGTAAGGCAACGTAAAGTAAGGCTACGTTAAGCAACGTAAAGCAAGGCCAAGTAAAGCAACGTAAAGCAAGGCCACGTAAAGTAACGTAAAGCAAGGCAACATAAAGCAAGGCAACGTAAAGCAACGTAAAGTAAGGCAACATGAAGTAAGGCAACATAAAGTAAGGCAACGTAAAGCAACGTAAAGCAAGGCAACTTAAAGTAAGGCAACGTAAAGCAACGTAAAGTAAGTCAATGTAAAGCAAGGCAACGTAAAGTAAGGCATCGTAAAGTAAGGCAACGTAAAGCAACGTAAAGCAAGGCAACGTAAAGCAAGGCAACGTAAAGTAAGGCAACGTAAAGCAACGTAAATTAAGGCAATGTAACGAAGTGAACGTAAAGCAACGTAAAGTAAGGCAACGTAAAGTAAGGCTACGTAAAGCAACGTAAAGCAAGGCCACGTAAAGTAACGTAAAGTAAGGCAACGTAAGCAAGGCAACATGAAGTAAGGCAACATAAAGTAAGGCAACGTAAAGCAACGTAAAGCAAGGCAACGTAAAGTAAGGGAACGTAAAGCAACGTAAAGTAAGTCAATGTAAAGCAAGGCAACGTAAAGCAAGGCAACGTAAAGCAAGGCAACGTAAAGCAAGGTAAACGTAAAGCAAGGCAACGTAAAACAAGGCAACGTAAACAACGTAAAGTAAGGCAACATAAAGGAAGGCAACGTAAAGCAACGTAAAGCAAGGCAACGTAAAGCAAGGCAACGAAAGCAAGGCAACGTAAAGCAACGTAAAACAAGGCAAAGTAAAGCAAGGGAACGTAAAGCAACGTAAAGTAAGGAAACGTAAAGTAAGGCAACGTAAAGCAATGTAAAGTAAGTCAACGTAAAGCAAGGCAACGTAAAGCAAGGCAACGTAAAGTAAGGCAACGTAAAACAACGTAAAGTTAGACAACGTAATGTAAAGCAACGTAAAGCAACGTAAAGCAAGGCAACGTAAAGCAAGGCCAACGTAAAGTAAGGCAACGTAAAGCAACGAAAAGTAAGGCAACGTAAAGGTACGTAAAGTAAGGTAACGTAAAGCAAGGAAACGTAAAGCAAGGCAAGGTAAAGTAAGTCAACGTAAAGCAACGTAAAGTAAGATAACGTAAATTAAGTCAACGTAAAGCAACGTAAAGTAAGGCAACGTAAACCATGGCGACGTAAAATAAGGCAACGTAAAGCAACGTAAAGTAAAGGCAACGTAAAGTAAGGCAAGGTAAAGGAACGTAAAGCAAGGCAACATAAAGCAAGGCAACGTAAAGCAACGTAAAGCAAGGCAACGTTAAGCAACGTAAAGTAAAGCAATGTAAACCAACATAAAGCAAGGCAACGTAAAGCAAGGCAATGTAAAGCAAGGAAATGTACACCAATGTAAAGCAAGGCAACGTAGAGTAAGGCAACGTAAAGCAACGTAAATAAGGCAACGTAATGTAAGGCAACGTAGAGTAAGGCAACGTAAAGAAACGTAAAGTAAAGCAACGTAAAGTAAGGCAACGTAAAGTAAGGAAGCGTAAAGTAAGGCAACGTAAAGTAAGGCTACGTTAAGCAACGTAAAGCAAGGCCAAGTAAAGCAACGTAAAGCAAGGCCACGTAAAGTAACGTAAAGCAAGGCAACATAAAGCAAGGCAACGTAAAGCAACGTAAAGTAAGGCAACATGAAGTAAGGCAACATAAAGTAAGGCAACGTAAAGCAACGTAAAGCAAGGCAACTTAAAGTAAGGCAACGTAAAGCAACGTAAAGTAAGTCAATGTAAAGCAAGGCAACGTAAAGTAAGGCAACGTAAAGCAAGGCAACGTAAAGCAAGGTAAAGGAAGGCAACGTAAAGCAAGGCAACGTAAAGCAAGGCAACGTAAAGCAATGTAAAGCAAGGCAACGTAAAACAAGGCAACGTAAAGCAACGTAAAGTAAGGCAACATAAAGCAAGGCAACGTAAAGTAAGGCAACGTAAAGCAACGTAAAGTAAAGCAACGTAAAGTAAGGCAACGTAAAGCAACGTAAAGTAAGGCAACGTAAAGCAAGGCAACGTAAAGCAAGGCAAAGTAAAGCAAGGCAACGTAAAGTAAGGCAACGTCAAGCAACGTAAAGTATGATAACGTAAAGTAAGGCAACATAAAGCAATGTAAGGCAAGGCAACGTTAAGTAAGGCAACGTAAAGCAACGTAAAGTAAGGCAACGTAAAGCAAGGCAACGTAAAGCAAGGTAACGTAAAGTAAGGCAACGTAAAACAACATAAAATAAGGCAAAGTAAATCAACGTAAAGCAAGGCAACGTAAAGTAAGGCAACGTAAAGTAAGGCAACGTAAAGTAAGGCAACGTAAAGCAACGTAAAGTAAGGCAACGTAAAGTAAGGCAACGTAAAGTAAGGCAACGTAAAGTAAGGCAACGTAAAGCAACGTAAAGTAAGGCAACGCAAAGTAAAGCAACGCAAACTAAGGCAACGTAAAGTAAGGCAACATAAAGCAACGTAAAGTAAGGCAACGTAAAGCAAGGCAACGTAAAGCAAGGCAACGTAAAGTAAGGCAACGTAAAGCAACGTAAAGTAAGGCATCGTAAAGTAAGGCAACATAAAGCAACGTAAAGTAAGGCAACGTAAAGCAAGGCAACGTATAGTAAGGCAACGTAAAGCAACGTAAATTAAGGCAACGTAACAAAGTCAACGTAAAGCAACGTAAAGTAAGGCAACGTAAAGTAAGGCTACGTAAAGCAACGTAAAGCAAGGCCACGTAAAGTAACGTAAAGCAAGGCCACGTAAAGTAACGTAAAGTAAGGCAACGTAAAGCAAGGCAACGTAAAGTAAGGCAACGTAAAGCAACGTAAATTATGGCAATGTAACGAAGTGAACGTAAAGCAACGTAAAGTAAGGCAACGTAAAGTAAGGCTACGTAAAGCAACGTAAAGCAAGGCCACGTAAAGCAACGTAAAGCAAGGCCACGTAAAGTAACGTAAAGTAAGGCAACGTAAGCAAGGCAACATGAAGTAAGGCAACATAAAGAAAGGCAACGTAAAGCAACGTAAAGCAAGGCAACGTAATGTAAGGCAACGTAAAGCAACGTAAAGTAAGTCAATGTAAAGCAAGGCAACGTAAAGCAAGGCAACGTAAAGCAAGGCAACGTAAAACAAGGCAACGTAAAGCAACGTAAAGTAAGGCAACATAAAGGAAGGCAACGTAAAGCAACGTAAAGCAAGGCAACGTAAAGCAAGGCAACGAAAGCAAGGCAACGTAAAGCAACGTAAAACAAGGCAAAGTAAAGCAAGGGAAAGTAAAGCAACGTAAAGTAAGGAAACGTAAAGTAAGGCAACGTAAAGCAATGTAAAGTAAGTCAACGTAAAGCAAGGCAACGTAAAGCAAGGCAACGTAAAGTAAGGCAACGTAAAACAACGTAAAGTTAGACAACGTAATGTAAAGCAACGTAAAGCAACGTAAAGCAAGGCAACGTAAAGCAAGGCCAACGTAAAGTAAGGCAACGTAAAGCAACAAAAAGTAAGGCAACGTAAAGGTACGTAAAGTAAGGTAACGTAAAGCAAGGAAACGTAAAGCAAGGCAAGGTAAAGTAAGTCAACGTAAAGCAACGTAAAGTAAGATAACGTAAAGTAAGTCAACGTAAAGCAACGTAAAGTAAGGCAACGTAAACCATGGCGACGTAAAATAAGGCAACGTAAAGCAACGTAAAGTAAAGGCAACGTAAAGTAAGGCAAGGTAAAGGAACGTAAAGCAAGGCAACATAAAGCAAGGCAACGTAAAGCAACGTAAAGCAAGGCAACGTTAAGCAACGTAAAGTAAAGCAATGTAAACTAACATAAAGCAAGGCAACATAAAGCAAGGCAATGTAAAGCAAGGAAATGTACACCAATGTAAAGTAAGGCAACGTAGAGTAAGGCAACGTAAAGCAACGTAAATAAGGCAACGTAATGTAAGGCAACGTAGAGTAAGGCAACGTAAAGAAACGTAAATTAAAGCAACGTAAAGTAAGGCAACGTAAAGTAAGGCAACGTAAAGTAAGGCAACGTAAAGTAAGGCTACGTTAAGCAACGTAAAGCAAGGCCAAGTAAAGCAACGTAAAGCAAGGCCACGTAAAGTAACGTAAAGCAAGGCAACATAAAGCAAGGCAACGTAAAGCAACGTAAAGTAAGGCAACATGAAGTAAGGCAACATAAAGTAAGGCAACGTAAAGCAACGTAAAGCAAGGCAACTTAAAGTAAGGCAACGTAAAGCAACGTAAAGTAAGTCAATGTAAAGCAAGGCAACGTAAAGTAAGGCAACGTAAAGCAAGGCAACGTAAAGCAAGGTAAAGGAAGGCAACGTAAAGCAAGGCAACGTAAAGCAAGGCAACGTAAAGCAATGTAAAGCAAGGCAACGTAAAACAAGGCAACGTAAAGCAACGTAAAGTAAGGCAACATAAAGCAAGGCAACGTAAAGTAAGGCAACGTAAAGCAACGTAAAGTAAAGCAACGTAAAGTAAGGCAACGTAAAGCAACGTAAAGTAAGGCAACGTAAAGCAAGGCAACGTAAAGCAAGGCAAAGTAAAGCAAGGCAACGTAAAGTAAGGCAACGTCAAGCAACGTAAAGTATGATAACGTAAAGTAAGGCAACATAAAGCAATGTAAGGCAAGGCAACGTTAAGTAAGACAACGTAAAGCAAAGTAAGGCAAGGCAACGTAAAGTAAGACAACGTAAAGTAAGGCAACGTAAAGCAACGTAAAGTAAGGCAACGTAAAGCAAGGCAACGTAAAGCAAGGTAACGTAAAGTAAGGCAACGTAAAACAACATAAAATAAGGCAAAGTAAATCAACGTAAAGCAAGGCAACGTAAAGTAAGGCAACGTAAAGTAAGGCAACGTAAAGTAAGGCAACGTAAATCAACGTAAAGTAAGGCAACGTAAAGTAAGGCAACGTAAAGTAAGGCAACGTAAAGCAACGTAAAGTAAGGCAACGCAAAGTAAAGCAACGCAAACTAAGGCAACGTAAAGTAAGGCAACATAAAGCAACGTAATGTAAGGCAACGTAAAGGAAGGCAACGTAAAGTAAGGCAACGTAAAGCAACGTAAAGTAAGGCATCGTAAAGTAAGGCAACTTAAAGCAACGTAAAGTAAGGCAACGTAAAGCAAGGCAACGTATAGTAAGGCAACGTAAAGCAACGTAAATTAAGGCAACGTAACGAAGTCAACGTAAAGCAACGTAAAGTAAGGCAACGTAAAGTAAGGCTACGTAAAGCAACGTAAAGCAAGGCCACGTAAAGCAACGTAAAGCAAGGCCACGTAAAGTAACGTAAAGTAAGGCAACGTAAAGCAAGGCAACGTAAAGCAACGTAAAGTAAGGCAACATGAAGTAAGGCAACATAAAGTAAGGCAACGTAAAGCAACGTAAAGCAAGGCAACGTAAAGTAAGGCAACGTAAAGCAACGTAAAGTAAGTCAATGTAAAGCAAGGCAACGTAAAGCAAGGCAACGTAAAGCAAGGCAACGTAAAGCAAGGCAACGTAATGCAATGTAAAGCAAGGCAACGTAAAACAAGGCAACGTAAAGCAACGTAAAGTAAGGCAACATAAAGGAAGGCAACGTAAATCAACGTAAAGCAAAGCAAAGTAAAGGAAGGCAACGAAAGCAAGGCAACGTAAAGCAACGTAAAACAAGGCAAAGTAAAGCAAGGCAACGTAAAGTAACGTAAAGTAAGGAAACGTTAAGTTAGACAACGTAATGTAAAGCAACGTAAAGCAACGTAAAGTAAGGCAACGTAAAGTAAGGCAACGTAAAGCAACGTAAAGTAAGGAAACGTAAAGCAACGTAAAGTAAGGCAACTTAAACCTTGGCGACGTAAAATAAGGCAACGTAAAGCAACATAAATTAAAGGCAACGTAAAGTAAGGCAAGGTAAAGGAACGTAATGCAAGGCAACGTAAAGCAAGGCAACGTAAAGCAATGTAAAGCAAGGCAACGTAAAGCAAGGCAACGTAAAGCAAGGAAATGTACAGCAACGTAAAGTAAGGCAACGTAGAGTAAGGCAACGTAAAGAAACGTAAAGTAAAGCAAATTAAAGTAAGGCAACGTAAAGTAAGGCAACGTAAAGTAAGGCAACGTAAAGCAACGTAAGGCAGCGTAAAGTAAGGCAACGTAAGGGAAGGCAAGGCAACGTAAGGCAAGGCAAGGTAAAGTAAGGCAACGTAAAGTAAGGCAATGTAAAGAAACGTAAGGCAACGTAAAGTAAGGCAAAGTAAAGTAAGGCAATGTAAAGTAAGGCAACGTGAAGTAAGGCAACGTAAAGCAACGTAAGGCAAGGCAACGAAAGGCAAGGCAACGTAAAGTAAGGCAATGTAAATTATGGCAACGTAAAGCAACGTAAGGCAAGGAAACGTAAAGTAAGGCAACGTAAAATAAGGCAACGTAAAGTAAGGCAACGTAAGGCAAGGCAACGTGAAGTAAGGCAATGTAAAGTAAGGCAATGTAAAGCAATGTAAAGTAAGGCAACGTAAAGTAAGGCAACATAAGGCAAGGCAACGTAAAGCAACGTAAAGTAAGGCAACGTAAAGCAACTTTAAGTAAGTCAATGTAAAGCAAGGCAACGTAAAGCAAGGCAACGTAAAGTAAGGAAACGTAAAGCAACTTAAAGTAAGGCAACGTAAATCAACATAAAAAAAGGCAACGTAAAGCAAGGCCACGTAAAGTAAGGCAACGTAAAGCAACGTAAAGTAAGGCAACGTAAAGCAAGGCAACGTAAAGTAAGGCAACGTAAAACAACGTAAAGTAAGGCAACGTAAAGTAAGGCAACATAAAGTAACGTAAAGCAAGGCCACGTAAAGCAACGTAAAGCAAGGCAAGTTGAAGGAAAGTAAAGTAAGGCAAGGTAAAGCAAGGCAACGTAAAGCAACGTATAGTAAGGCAACATAAAGTAAGGCAAGATAAAGTAAGGTAACGTAAAGTAACGTAAAGCAAGGCAACGTAAAGTAAGGCAACGTAAAGCAACGTAAAGCAATGCAATGTAAAGCAAGGCAACGTAAAGCAAGGCAACGTAAAGCAACGTAAAGCAATGCAACGTAAAGCAAGGCAACGTAAAGCAAGGCAATGTAAAGCAAGGCAATGTACAGCAACGTATATTAAGGCAACGTAGAGTAAGGCAACGTAAAGCAACGTAAATTATGCAACGTAAAGTAAGGCAACGTAAAGTAAGGCAACGTAAAGCAACGTAAGGCGACGTAAAGTAAGGCAACGTAAGGCAAGACAAGGCAAGGCAACGTAAGGCAAGGCAAGGTAAAGTAAGGCAACGTAAAGTAAGGCAATGTAAAGAAACGTAAGGCAACGTAAAGTAAGGCAAAGTAAAGTAAGGCAACGTAAAGTAAGGCAACGTAAAGCAACCTAAAGTAAGGGAATGTAAGGCAAGACAAGGCAACGTAAGGCAAGGCAAGGCAAGGCAAGGGAACATAAGGCAAGGCAACGTAAATAAAGGCAACGTAAAGTAAAACAACGTAAAGGAACGTAAGGCAACGTAAAGTAAGGCAACGTAAAGTAAGGCAACGTAAAGCAACATAAATTAAGGCAACGTAAAGTATGGCAACGTAAAGCAACGTAAGGCAAGGCAACGTAAAGTAAGGCAACTTAATGTAAGGCAACGTAAAGCAACGTAAGGCAAGGCAACGTAAAGTAAGGCAACGTAAAGTAAAGGCAACGTAAAGCAACGTAAATTAAGGCAACGTAAAGTAAGGCAACGTAAAGCAAGGCAACGTAAAGCAAGGCAATGTAAAGCAAGGCAATGTACAGCAACTTAAAGTAAGGCAAGGTAGAGTAATGCAACGTAAAGCAACGTAAATAAGGCAACGTAGAGTAAGGCAACGTAGAGTAAGGCAACGTAAAGAAACGTAAAGTAATGCAACGTAAATTAAGGCAACGTAAAGTAAGGCAACGTAAAGCAACGTAAGGCGACGTTAAGTAAGGCAACGTAAGGCAAGGCAAGGCAAGGCAACGTAAGGCAAGGCAAGGTAAAGTAAGGCAACGTAAATTAAGGCAATGTAAAGAAACGTAAGGCAACGTAAAGTAAGACAAAGTAAAGTAAGGCAACGTAAAGTAAGGCAACGTAAAGTAACCTAAAGTAAGGGAACGTAAGGCAAGGCAAGGCAAGGCAACGTAAGGCAAGGCAAGGCTAGGCAAGGCAAGGGAACATAAGGCAAGGCAACGTAAATAAAGGCAACGTAAAGTAAAACAACTTAAAGGAACGTAAGGCAACGTAAAGTAAGGCAACATAAAGTAAGGCAATGTAAAGCAACGTAAGGCAACGTAAAGTAAGGCAACGTAAGACAAGGAAAGGCAAGGCAACATAAGGAAAGGCAAGGCAACGTAAAGAAAGGCAAAATAAAGCAACGTAAGGCAAGGCAACGTAAGGAAAGGCAACGTGAATTAAGGCAACGTAAAGCAGCATAAAGTAATGCAACGTAAAGTAAAGGCAACGTAAAGTAAGGCAACGTAAAGTAAAGGCAACGTAAAGCAACGTAAGGCATCGTAATGTAAAGGCAACGTAATTCAAGGCAACGTAAAGTAATGCAACGTAAAGCAACGTATGGCAAGGCAACGTAAAGTAAGGCAACGTAAAGTAAGTCAACGTAAAGCAACCTAAAGTAAGGCAACGTAAAGTAAGGCAACGTAAGGCAAGGCAACGTAAAATTAGGCAACGTAAAGTTAGGCAACGTAAAGCAACGTAAGGCAAGGCAACGTAAAGTAAGGCAACGTAAAGTAAAGGCAATGTAAAGCAACGTAAGGCAACGTAAAGTAAGGCAACGTAAGGCAAGGCAAGGCAACGTAGGGCAAGGCAACGTAAAGTAAAGGCAACATAAAGTAAGACAACGTAAAGCAACGTAAGGCAACATAAAGTAAGCCAACGTAAAGCAACGTAAGGCAACGTAAAGTAAGCCAACGTAAAGCAACGTAAGGCAACATAAATTAAGGCAACGTAAGGCAAGGCAAGGCAACGTAAGGCAAGGCAACGTAAAGTAAGGCAACGTAAAATAAGGCAACGTAAAGAAACGTAAAGCAACGTAAGGCAAGGCAACATAAAGTAAGGCAACGTGAAGTAAGGCAACATAAAGCAACGTAAGGAAAGGCAACGTAAAGTAAGGAAACGTAAAATAAGGCAATGTAAGGTAAGGCAACGTAAAGCAACGTAAGGCAATGTAAAGTAAGGCAACGTAAATTACGGCAACGTAAAGCAACGTAAGGAAAGGAAACGTAAAGTAAGGCAACGTAAAGTAAGGCAACGTAAGGTAAGGCAACGTAAGGGAAGGCAACGTGAAGGAAGGCAATGTAAAGTAATGCAACGTAAAGCAATGTAAAGTAAGACAACATAAAGTAAGGCAACATAAGGCAAGGCAACGTAAAGTAAGGTAACGTAAAGTAAGACAACGTAAAGAAAGGTAAGGCAAGGGAACGTAAACTAAGGCAACGTAAAGAAAGGCAACGTAAAGCAACGTAAGGCAAGGCAACGTAAAGTAAGGCAACGTAAAGCAACGTAAAGTAAGGCAACGTAAAGTAAGGCAACGTAAAGCAACGTAAGGCAAGGCAACGTAAAGTAAGGCAACGTAAAGTAAAGGCAACGTAAAGCAACGTAAAGTAAGGCAACGTAAAGTAAGGCAACGTCAAGTAAGGCAACGTAAAGCAAGGCAACGTAAAGTAAGGCAACGTAAAGCAACGTAAAGTAAGGCAACGTAAAGTAAGGCAACGTAAAGCAACGTAAGGCAAGGCAACGTAAAGTAAGGCAACTTAAAGTAAAGGCAACGTAAAGCAACGTAAAGTAAGGCAACGTAAAGTAAGGCAACGTCAAGTAAGGCAACGTAGAGCAAGGCAACGTAAAGTAAGGCAACGTAAAGCAAAGTAAAGTAAGGCAACGTAAATTAAGACAACGTAAAGCAAGGCAACGTAAAGTAAGGCAACGTAAAGCAACGTAAAACAAGACAACGTAAAGTAATGTAAAGCAAAGCAACGTAAAGCAAGGCAACGTAAATCAACGTAAAGCAAGGCAACGTAAAGCAAGGCAAATCAAAGTAAGGCAGCGTAAAGTAAGGAAATGTAAAGCAACGTAAAGTAAGGCGTCGTAAAGTAAGGCAACATAAAGCAACGTAAAGTAAGGCAACGTAAAGCAAGGCAGCGTAAACTAAGAGAAAGTAAAGCAACGTAAAGTAAGGGAACGTAAAGTAAGGCAACGTAAAGCAACGTAAAGTAAGGCAACGTGAAGTAAGGCAACGTAAAGCAACGTAAAGCAAGGCCACGTAAAGCAACGTAAAGCAAGGCAAGTTAAAGGAAAGTAAAGTAAAGGCAAGTTAAAGCAAGGCAATGTAAAACAAGGTAAAGTATGCAACATAAAGTAAGGCAAGATAAAGTAAGGTAACGTAAAGCAAGGCAACATAAAGTAAGGCAACTTAAAGCAACGTAAAGTAAGGCAATGTAAAGCAAGGCAACGTAAAGCAAGGCAACGTAAAACAAGGCAACGTAAAGCAACGTAATGCAAGGCAACGTAAAGCAAGACAACGTAAAGCAATGTAAAGCAAGGCAACCTATTACAAGGCAACGTAAAGCAACGTAAAGTAAGGCAACATAAAGCAAGGCAACGTAAAGCAACGTAAAGCAAGGCAAGGTAAAGCAAGGCAACATAAAGCAAGGCAACGTAAAGCAACGTAAAGCAAGGCAACGTAAAGTAAGGCAACGTAAAGCAATGTAAAGTAAGGCAACGAAAGCAAGGCAACGTAAAGCAACGTAAAGCAAGGCAAATTAAAGCAAGGCAACGTAAAGCAACGTAAAGTAAGGCAACGTAAAGCACGGTAAAGCAAGGCAAGGTAAAGGAAAGTAAAGTAAGGCAACGTAAATTAAGGCAAAGTAAGGCAACGTAAAGTAAGGACGTAAAGCAAGGCAACGTAAAGTAAGGCAACGTAAAGCAACGTAAAGTAAGGCAACGAAAGCAAGGCAACGTAAAGCAACGTAAAGTAAGGCAACGAAAGCAAGGCAACGTAAAGCAACGTAAAGCAAAGCAAATTAAAGCAAGGCAAAGTAAAGCAAGGCAACGTAAAGTAAGGCAACGTAAAGCAACGTAAAGTTAGATAACATAAAGTAATGAAACGTAAAGCAACGTAAAGCAAGGCAATGTAGAGCAACAGAAAGTAAGGCAAAGTAAAGCAAAGTAAAGGAAGGCAACGTAAAGCAAGAAAACGTAAATCAGTGTAAAGCAAGGCAACGTAATGCAAGGCAAAGTAAATCAACAAAAGAGGCCAATGTAAAGTAAGGCAACGTAAAGCAAGGTAAAGTAAGGCAACGTAAAGCATGGCGACGTAAAGTAAGACAACATAAAGCAAAGTAAAGTAAGGCAACGTGAAGTAAGGCAACGTAAGGCAAGACAACGTAAGGAAAGGCAACGTAAAGTAAGGCAACGTAAAGCAACATAAATTTAGGCAACGTAAAGTAAAGGCAACGTAAAGTAAGGTAATGTAAAGTAAGGCAACGTAAAGCAATGTAAGGCAACGTAAAGTAAGGCAACGTAAGGCAAGGCAACGTAAAGTATGGCAACGTAAAGCAACGTAAGGCAAGGAAACGTAAAGGAAGGCAACGTAAAGTAAGGCAACATAAAGTAAGGCAACGTAAGGCAAGGCAACGTAAAGTAAGGCAACGTAAAGTAAGGCAACGTAAAGCAACGTAAAGCAAGGCCACGTAAAGCACGGTAAAGCAAGGCAAGGTAAAGGAAAGTAAAGTAAGGCAACGTAAATTAAGGCAAAGTAAGGCAACGTAAAGTAAGGTCGTAAAGCAAGGCAACGTAAAGTAAGGCAACGTAAAGCAATGTAAAGTAAGGCAACGAATGCAAGGCAACGTAAAGCAACGTAAAGCAAAGCAAATTAAAGCAAGGCAACGTAAAGCAAGGCAACGTAAAGTAAGGCAACGTAAAGCAACGTAAAGTTAGATAACATAAAGTAATGAAACGTAAAGCAACGTAAAGCAAGGCAACGTAAAGCAAGGCAACGTAAAGTAAGGCAACGTAAAGTAAGGCAACTTAAAGCAACGTAAAGTAAGGCAACGTAAAGTAAGGCAACGTAAAGCAACAGAAAGTAAGGCAAAGTAAAGCAACATAAAGTAAGGCAACGTAAAGCAAGGCAACGTAAAGCAAGACAACGTAAATCAACGTAAAGCAAGGCAACGTAATGCAAGGCAAAGTAAATCAACGAAAGGAGGCCAACGTAAAGTAAGGCAACGTAAAGCAACGTAAAGTAAGGCAACGTAAAGCATGGCAACGTAAAGTAAGGCAACGTAAAGCAACGTAAATTGAAGGCAACGTAAAGTAAGACAACATAAAGCAACGTAAAGTAAGGCAACGTAAAGCAACGTAAAGCAAGGCCACGTAAAGCAACGTGAAGCAAGGCAAGGTAAAGAAACGTAAAGCAAGGCAACGTTAAGCAACGTAAAGGAAGGCAACGTAAAGCAACGTAAAGGAAGGCAACGTAAAGCAAGGCAACGTAAAGCAAGGCAACGTAAATCAAGGCATCGTAACGAAACGTAAAGCAAGGCAACGTAAAGCAAGGCAACGTAAAGCAATGTAAAGCAAGGCAAGGTAAAGTAAGGCAACGTAAAGCAACGTAAAGCTAGGCAACGTAAAGCAAGGCAACGTAAAGCAACGTAAAGCAAGGCAACGTAAAGCAAGGCAACGTAAATCAATGTAAAGCAAGGCAACGTAAAGCAAGGCAACGTAAAGCAACGTAAAGCAAGGCAACGTAAAGTAAGGCAACATAATGCAAAGTAAATCAAGGCAACGTAAAGCAAGGCAACGAAAAGCAAGGAAACGTAAAGCAATGTAAAGCAAGGCAACCTAAAACAAGGCAACGAAAGCAAAGTAAAGTAAGGCAACGTAAAGCAGGGCAACGTAAAGCAACGTAAAGCAAAGCAACTTAAAGCAAGGCAAAGTAAAGCAACGTAAAGCAAGGCAACGTAAAGCAAGGCAATGTAAAGCAACGTAAAGCAATGAAACGTAAAGCAAGGCAACGTAAAACAAGGTAAAGTAAGGCAACGTAAATTAAGGCAACGTAAAGCAACGTAAAGTAAGGCAACGTAAAGCAACGTAAAGTAAGGCAACGTAAAGTAAGGCAACGTAAAGCAAGGCAATGTAAAGCAAGGCTACGTAAAGTAAGGCAACGTAATGTAAGGCAACGTAAGGCAACGTAAAGTAAGGCAACGTAAAGCAAGGCAACGTAAAGCAAGGCAACGTAAAGCAACGTAAAGTAACGCAACGTAAAGCAAGGCAACGTAAAGCAACGTAAAGCAAGGCAACGTAAAGCAAGGCAACGTAAACCAACGTAAAATAAGGCAACGTAAAGTAAGGCAACGTAAAGTAAGGGAACGAAAAGCAACGTAAAGTAAGACAACGTAAAGTAAGGCAACGTAAAGCAACTTAAAGCAAGGCAACGTAAAGTAAGGCAACGTAAAGCAAGGCAACGTAAAACAACAGAAAGTAAGGCAACGTAAAGCAACATAAAGCAAGGCAACGTAAAGCATGGCGACGTAAAGTAAGGCAACGTAAAGCAACGTAAATTAAAGGCAACGTAAAGTAAGACAACGTAAAGCAACATAAAGTAAGGCAACGTAAAGTAAGGCAACGTAAAGCAAAGTAAAGCAAGGCAACGTAAAGCAAGGCAACGTAAAGCAACGTAAAGCAAGGCAACGTTAAGCAACGTAAAGTAAGGCAACGTAAAGCAACGTAAAGGAAGGCAACGTAAAGCAAGGCAACGTAAAGCAAGACAACGTAAATCAAGGCGTCGTAACGAAATGTAAAGCAAGGCAATGTAAAGCAAGGCAACGTAAAGCAATATAAAGCAAGGCAAGGTAAAGCAAGGCAACGTAAAGCAATGTAAAGCAAGGCAACGTAAAGCAAGGCAAGGTAAAGGAAAGTAAAGTAAGGCAACATAAAGCAAGGCAACTTAAAGAAACGTAAAATAAGGCAACCTAAAGTAAGGCAACATAAAGTAATTTAACGTAAAGCAACGTAAAGCAAGGCAACGTAAAGTAAGGCAACATAATGCAAAGTAAATCAAGGCAACGTAAAGCAAGGCAACGAAAAGCAAGGAAACGTAAAGCAATGTAAAGCAAGGTAACCTAAAACAAGGCAACGAAAGCAACGTAAAGTAAGGCAACGTAAAGCAGGGCAAAGTAAAGCAACGTAAAGCAAAGCAACTTAAAGCAAGGCAAATTAAAGCAACGTAAAGCAAGGCAACGTAAAGCAAGGCAACGTAAAGCAACGTAAAGTAAGACAAAGTAAAGTAAGGCAACGTAAAGCAACTTAAAGCAAGGCAACGTAAAGTAAGGCAACGTAAAGTAAGGCAACGTAAAGTAAGGCAACGTAAAGTAAGGCAACGAAAAGCAACGTAAAGTAAGACAAAGTAAAGTAAGGCAACGTAAAGCAACTTAAAGCAAGGCAACGTAAAGTAAGGCAACGTAAAGTAAGGCAACGTAAAGCAACGTAAAGTAAGGCAACGTAAAGCAACATAAAGCAAGGCAACGTAAAGCATGGCGACGTAAAGTAAGGCAACGTAAAGCAACGTAAATTAAAGGCAACGTAAAGTAAGACAACGTAAAGCAACGTAAAGTAATGCAACGTAAAGTAAGGCAACGTAAAGCAACGTAAAGCAAGGCAACGTAAAGCAAGGCAACGTAAAGCAACGTAAAACAAGGCAACGTTAAGCAACGTAAAGTAAGGCAATGTAAAGCAACGTAAAGCAAGGCAACGTAAATCAAGGCAACGTAAAGCAAGGCAACGTAAATAAAGGCATCGTAACGAAACGTAAAGCAAGGCAACGTAAAGCAAGGCAACGTAAAGCAATGTAAAGCAAGGCAAGGTAAAGCAAGGCAACGTAAAGCAAGGTAAAGCTAGGCAACGTAAAGCAAGGCAACGTAAAGCAACGTAAAGCAAGGCAACGTAAAGCAATGTAAAGCAAGGCAACGTAAAGCAAGGCAGCGTAAAGAAACGTAAAGCAAGGCAAGGTAAAGGAAAGTAAAGTAAGGCAACGTAAAGCAAGGCAACTTAAAGCAACGTAAAATAAGGCAACATAAAGTAAGGCAACATAAAGTAAGGCAACGTAAAGCAAAGTAAAGCAAGGCAACGTAAAGTAAGGCAACATAATGCAAAGTAAATCAAGGAAACGTCAAGCAAGGCAACGAAAAGCAAGGAAACGTAAAGCAATGTAAAGCAAGGCAACCTAAAACAAGGCAACGAAAGCAACGTAAAGTAAGGCAACGTAAAGCAGGGCAAAGTAAAGCAACGTAAAGCAAAGCAAATTAAAGCAAGGCAAAGTAAAGCAACGTAAAGCAAGGCAACGTAAAGCAAGGCAACGTAAAGCAACGTAAAGCAAGGCAACGTAAAGCAAGGCAACGTAAAGCAACGTAAAGTAAGGCAATGTAAAGTAAGGCAACGTAAAGTAAGGCAACGAAAAGCAACGTAAAATAAGGCAACGTAAAGTAAGGCAACGTAAAGTAAAGGCAACGTAAAGCAACGTAAAGCAAGGCAACGTAAAGCAAGGCAACGTAGAGCAACGTAAAGTAAGGCAACGTAAAGTAAGGCAACGTAAAGCAATGTAAAGTAAGGCAACGTAAAGCAAGGCAACGTAAAGTAAAGGCAACGTAAAGTAAGGCTATGTAAAGCAACGTAATGCAACGTAAAGTAAGGCAGCGTAAAGCAACGTAAGGCAACATAAATTAAGGCAACGTAAGGCAAGGCAAGACAACGTAAGGCAAGGCAAGGCAACGTAAGGAAAGGCAACGTAAAGTAAGGCAACGTAAAGTAAGGCAATGTAAAGAAACGTAAAGCAACGTAAGTCAAGGCAAGTAAAGTAAGGCAAAGTGAAGTAAGGCAACGTAAGGCAAGACAACGTAAGGAAAGGCAATGTAAATTAAGGCAACGTAAAGCAACATAAATTTAGGCAATGTAAAGTAAGGCTACGTAAAGCAATGTAAGGCAACGTAAAGTAAGGCAACGTAAGGCAAGGCAACTTAAAGTAAGGCAACGTAAAGTACGGCAACGAAAAGCAACGTAAGGCAAGGAAAGGTAAAGTAAGGCAACGTAAAGTAAGGCAACATAAAGTAAGGAAACGTAAGGCAAGGAAACGTGAAGTAAGGCAATGTAAAGTAAGGCAACGTAAAGCAATGTAAAGTAAGGCAACATAAAGTAAGGCAACATAAGGCAAGGCAACGTAAAGTAAGGTAACGTAAAGTAAGACAACATAAAGCAACGTAAGGCAAGGGAACTTAAAGTAAGGCAACGTAAAGTAAGGCAACGTAAAGCAACGTAAAGCAAGGCCACGTAAAGCACGGTAAAGCAAGGCAAGGTAAAGGAAAGTAAAGTAAGGCAACGTAAATTAAGGCAAAGTAAAGCAATGTAAATTAAGGCAACGAAAGCAAGGCAACGTAAAGCAACGTAAAGCAAAGCAAATTAAAGCAAGGCAACGTAAAGCAAGGCAACGTAAAGTAAGGCAACGTAAAGCAACGTAAAGTTAGATAACATAAAGTAATGAAACGTAAAGCAACGTAAAGCAAGGCAACGTAAAGCAAGGCAACGTAAAGTAAGGCAACGTAAAGCATGGCGACGTAAAGCAACAGAAAGTAAGACAAAGTAAAGCAACGTAAAGTAAGGCAACGTAAAGTAAGGCAACGTAAAGCAATGTAAAGCAAGGCAACGTAAAAAAAGGCAATGTAAAGCAAGGTAACGTAAAGCAAGACAACGTAAATCAACGTAAAGCAAGGCAAAGTAATGCAAGGCAAACTAAATCAACGTAAAGTAAGACAACGTAAAGTAAGGCAACGTAAAGCAACGTAAAGTAAGGCAACGTAAAGCATGGCGACGTAAAGCAACAGAAAATAAGACAAAGTAAAGCAACGTAAAGTAAGGCAACGTAAAGCAAGGCAACGTAAAGCAAGGCAACGTAAAGCAAGGTAAATCAAGGCAACGTTAAGCAACGTCAACTAAGGCAACGTAAAGCAACTTAAAGCAAGGCAACGTAAAGTAAGGCAACGAAATCAAGGCAACGTAAATTAAGGCAACGAAAAGCAACGTAAAGTAAGACAACGTAAAGTAAGGCAACGTAAAGCAACTTAAAGCAAGGCAACGTAAAGTAAGGCAACGAAATCAAGGCAACGTAAAGCAACGTAAAGCAAGGCAAATTAAAGCATGGCAACGTAAAGCAACGTAAAGTAAGGCAACGTAAAGTAAGGCAACGTAAATCAATGTAAAGTAAGGCAACGTAAAGCAAGGCAACGTAAAGTAAAGGCAACGTAAAGTAAGGCTATGTAAAGCAACGTAATGCAACGTAAAGTAAGGCAGCGTAAAGCAACGTAAAGCAACATAAATTAAGGCAACGTAAGGCAAGGCAAGGCAACGTAAGGAAAGGCAACGTAAAGTAAGGCAACGTGAAGTAAGGCAACGTAAAGCAACGTAAGGAAAGGCAATGTAAAGTAAGGCAAAATAAAGCAACATAAAGTAAGGCAACGTAAAGTAAGGCAACGTAAAGCAACAGAAAGTAAGGCAACGTAAAGCAACGTAAAGTAAGGCAACGTAAAGCAAGGCAACGTAAAGCAAGACAACGTAAATCAACGTAAAGCAAGGCAAAGTAATGCAAGGCAAACTAAATCAACGTAAAGTAAGACAACGTAAAGTAAGGCAACGTAAAGCAACGTAAAGTAAGGCAACGTAAAGCATGGCGACGTAAAGCAACAGAAAGTAAGACAAAGTAAAGCAACGTAAAGTAAGGCAACGTAAAGCAACGTAAAGCAAGGCAACGTAAAGCAAGGCAACGTAAAGAAAGGTAAAGCAAGGCAACGTTAAGCAACGTAAAGTAAGGCAACGTAAAGCAACGTAAAGCAAGGCAACGTAAAGCAAGGCAACGTAAATCAAGGCATCGTAACGAAACGTAAAGCAAGGCAACGTAAAGCAAGGCAACGTAAAGCAATGTAAAGCAAGGCAACGTAAAGCAAAGCAACGTAAAGCAATGTAAAGCAAGGCAACGTAAAGCAAGGCAACGTAAAGCAACCTAAAGCAAGGCAACGTAAAGCAATGTAAAGCAAGGCAACGTAAAGCAAGGCAACGTAAAGCAACGTAAAGCAAGGCAAGGTAAAGGAAAGTAAAGTAAGGCAACGTAAAGCAAGGCAACTTAAAGCAACGTAAAATAGGGCAACATAAAGTAAGGCAACATAAAGTAAGGCAACGTAAAGCAACGTAAAGCAAGGCAACACAAAGTAAGGCAACATAATGCAACGTAAATCAAGGCAACGTAAAGCAAGGCAACTTAAAGCAAGGCAACGTAAAGCAATGTAAAGCAAGGCAACCTAAAACTAGGCAACGTAAAGCAACGTAAATTAAGGCAACGTAAAGCAGGGAAACGTAAAGCAACGTAAAGCAAGGCAACGTAAAGCAAGGCAACGAAAAGCAACGTAAAGCAATGAAACGTAAAGCAAGGCAACGTAAAGCAACGTAAAGTAAGGCAACGTAAAGTAAGGCAACGTACAGTAAGGCAACGAAAAGCAACGTAAAGTAAGACAATGTAAAGTAAGGCAACGTAAAGTAAGCCAACGTAAAGCAACTTAAAGCAAGGCAACGTAAAGTAAGGCAACGTAAAGCAAGGCAACGTAAAGCAACGTAAAGTACGGCAACGTAAAGCAACGTAATGAAAGGCAACGTAAAGCAAGGCAGCTTAAAGCAAGGCAGCGTAAAGCAACGTAAAGCAAGGCAACGTAAAGCAAGGCAACGTAAAGCAAGGCAACGTAAAGCAAGGCAATGTAAAGCAACGTAAAGTAAGGCAAGGTAAAGCAAGGCAACGTAAAGTAATGTAAAGCAAGGCAACGTAAAGCAAGGCAACGTAAAGCAACGTAAAGCAAGGCAACGTAAAGCAAGGCAACGTAAAGCAACGAAAAAGCAAGGCAACGTAAAGCAATGTAAAGCAAGGCAACGTAAATTAAGGCAACGTAAAGCAAGGCAACGTAAAGCTACGTAAATCAAGGCAACGTAAAGCAACGTAAAGCAAGGCAACGTAAAGCAAGGCAACGTAAAGCAACGAAAAAGCAAGGCAACGTAAAGCAATATAAAGCAAGGCAACGTAAAGTAAGGCAACGTAAAGCAAGGCAACGTAAAGCTACGTAAAGAAAGGCAACGTAAAGCAAGGCAAGGTAAAGGAAAGTAAAGTAAGGCAACGTAAAGTAAGTCAACATAAAGTAAGGCAACGTAAAGCAACGTAAAGTAAGGCAACGTAAAGCAAGTCAACGTAAATCAAGGCAACGTAAAGCAAGGCAACGTAAAGCAATGTAAAGTAAGGCAACATAAAGCAAGGCAACGTAAAGCAACGTAAAGCAAGGCAACGTAAAGCAAGGCAACGTAAAGCAACGTAAAGCAAGGCAACGTAAAGCAAGGCAACGTAAAGCAACGTAAAGCAAGGAAACGTAAACAAGGCAACGTAAATAAAGGCAACGTAAAGTAAGGCAACGTAAAGCAACGTAAAGTAAGACAACGTAAAGCAAGGCAACATAAAGCAACGTAAAGCAAGGCAAAGTAAAGCAAGGCAACGTAAAGCAACGTAAAGCAACGTAAAGTAAGGCAACGTAAAGCAAGGAAACGTAAAGCAACCTAAAGGAAGGCAACGTAAAGCAAGGCAACGTAAAGCAAAGTAAAGTTAGGCAACGTAAAGAAAGGCAACGTAAGGCAACGTAAAGTAAGGCAACGTAATGGACGGCAACGTAAAGCAAGGCAACGTAAAGCAAGGCAACGTAAAGTAAGGCAATGTAATCCAACGTAAAGTATGGCAACGTAAAGCAAGGCAATGTAACGTATGTCAACGTAAAGCAACGTAACGCAAGGCAACGTAAAGCAAGGCAAGGTAAAGCAAGGCAACGTAAAGCAACGTAAAGTAATGCAACATAAAGCATGGCAACGTAAAGGAAGGCAACGTAAAACAACGTAAAGGAAGGCAACGTAAATCAAGGCAACGTAAAGTAAGGGAATGTAAAGCAACGTAAAGCAAGGCAACGTAAAGTAAGGCAACGTAAAGCAACGTAAAGCAAGGCAACGTAAAGTAAGGCAATGTAAAGCAACGTAAAGTAGGGCAACGTAAAGCAAGGCAACGTAAAGCAACGTAAAGCATCGCAACGTAAAGCAAGGCAACGTAAAGCAAGGCAACGTAAAGCAAGACAACGTAAAGCAACGTAAAGCAAGGGAACTTAAAGCAAGGTGACGTAAGGCAGCGTAAAGTAAGGCAACGTAAAGTAAGGCTACGTAAGGCAACGTAAATTAAGGCAACGTAAAGCAACGTAAAGTAAGGCAAAGTAAAACAAGGCAACGTAAAGTAAGGCAATGTAAAGAAACTTAAAGCAAGGCAATGTAAAGTAAGCCAACGTAAAGCAACGTAAAGTAAGGCAACGTAAAGCAAGGCAACGTAAAGCAACATCAAGCAAGGCAACGTGAACCAAGGCAACGTAAGGCAACGTAAAGCAACGTAAAGTAAGGTAACGTAAAGCAAGGCTACGTAAAGCAAGGCAACGTAAAGCAACGTAAAGGAAGGCAACGTAAAGGAAGGCAACGTAAATCAAGGCAACGTAAATGAAGGAAACTTAAAGCAACGTAAAGAAAGGCAACGGAAAGCAAGGCAACGTAAAGCAAGGCAATGTAAAGTAAGGCAACGTAAAGCAACGTAAAGCAAGGCAACGTAATAGAAGGCAATGTAAAGCAACGTAAAGTAAGGCAACGTAAATTAGTGTAAAGTGAGGCAACGTAAAGCAAGGCAACGTAAAGCAAGGCAACGTAAAGCAACGTAAAGCAAGGCAACGTAAAGCAAGGAAAGTTAAAGAAACGTAAAGCAAGGCAAGGTAAAGCAAGGCAACCTATAGCAACATAAAGTAAGGCAACGTAAAGTAAGGCAACGTAATGCAACACAAAGTAAGGCAACGTAAAGCAAGGAAACGTTAAGTAACATAAAGCAAGGCAACAAAAAGCAACGTAAAGTAAGGCAACGTAAGGCAACGTAAAGCAAGGCAACGTAAAATAAGGCAACGTAAAGCAACTTAAAGTAAGTTAACGTAAAGCAAGGCAACGTAAAGTAAGGCAAGGTAAAGCAACGTAAATGAAGGCAACGTAAAGTAAGGCAACGTAAATCAAGGCAACGTAAAGCAAGGCAACATAAAGCAACGTAAAGCAAGGCAACGTAAAGCAAGGCAACGTAAAGCAACGTAAATTAAGGCAACGTAAAGCAAGGCAACGTAAAGCAACATAAAGCAAGGCAACGTAAAGCAAGGCAACGTAAAGGAACGTAAAGTAAGGCAACGTAAAGTAAGGCAACGTAAAGCAACGTAAAGTAAGGAAACGCAAAGCAAGGCAACGTAAAGCAAGGCAATGTAAAGCAAGGCAACGTAAAGCAATGTAAAGCAAGGCAGCGTAAAGCAAGGCATCGTAAAGCAACGTAATGTAAGGCAACGAAAAGCAAGGAAACGTAAAGCAACGTAAAGCAAGGCAACGTAAAGCAAAGCAACATAAAGCAACGTAAAGCAAGGCAACGAAAAGCAAGGCAACGTAAAGCAATGTAAAACAAGGCAACTTAAAGCAAGGCAACGTAAAGGAATGTAAAGCAAGGCAACGTAAATTAAGGCAACGTAATGCAATGAAAGTAAGGCAACCTAAAGCAAGGCAACCTAAAGCAAGGCAACGTAAAGCAAGGCAACGTAAAGCAACGTAAAGTAAAGCAACATAAAGCAAGGCAACGTAAAGTAAGGCAACGTAAAGCAACGTAAAGCAAGGCAACGTAAAGGAAGGCAACGTAAAGCAACGTAAAGTAAGGCAACTTATAGCAGCGTAAAGTAAGGCAACGTAAAGCAAGGCAACGCAAAGCAAGGCAAGTTAAAGCAAGGCAACGTAAAGCAAGGAAACTTAAAGTAACGTAAAGCAAGGCAACGTAAAGCAACGCAACGTAAACTAAGGCAATGTAAAGCAACGTATAGCAAGGCAACGTAAATCAACGTAAAACAAGGCAACGTAAAGTATGGCAACGTAAGGCAAAGTAAAGTAAGGCAAAGTAAAGCAACGTAAAGGAAGGCAACGTAAAGCAAGGCAATGTTAAGCAACGTAAAGCAAGGTAACGTAAATTAAGGCAAGATAAGTCAACGTAAAGCAAGGCAACGTAAGGCAACGTAAAGCAAGGCAACGTAAAGTAACGTAAAGCAAGGCAACGTAAAGCAATGCAACGTAAGGCAACGTAAAGCAAGGCAATGTAAAGCAAGGCAACGTAAAGCAACGTAAAGCAGGGCAGCGTAAAGCAATGCAACGTAAAGCAATGTAAAGAAAGGCAACGTAAAGCAAGGCAAAGTAAGGCAAAGGAAAGGAAGGCAAGGTAAAGAAAGGCAAATTAAAGTAAAGTAAATCAAGGCAAGGTAAAGCAAGGAAACGTAAAGCAACGTAAAGCAAGGCAACGTAAAGCAAGGCAACGTAAAGCAAGGTAACGTAAAGCAACGTAAAGCAAGGAAACTCAAAGCAAGGCAACGTAAGGCAACGTAAAGCAACATAAAGTTAGGCAACGTAAAGCAAGGCAACGTAAATCAACGTAAAGCAAGGCTACTTAAAGCAACGTAAAGCAAGGCAAGGCAACGTAAGGGAACGTAAAGCAACGTAAAGCAAGGCAACGTAAAGCAAGGCAACATAAAGCATCGTAAAGCAAGGCAACGTAAAGCAACGTAAAGCAAGGCAACGTAAAAAAAGGCAACGTAAAACAAGGTAACGTAAAGCAAGACAACGTAAATCAACGTAAAGCAAGGCAAAGTAATGCAAGGCAAACTAAATCAACGTAAAGTAAGACAACGTAAAGTAAGGCAACGTAAAGCAACGTAAAGTAAGGCAACGTAAAGCATGGCGACGTAAAGCAACAGTAAGTAAGACAAAGTAAAGCAACGTAAAGTAAGGCAACGTAAAGCAAGGCAACGTAAAGCAAGGCAACGTAAAGCAAGGTAAATCAAGGCAACGTTAAGCAACGTAAACTAAGGCAACGTAAAGCAACGTAAAGCAAGGCAACGTAAAGCAAGGCAACGTAAATCAAGGCATCGTAACGAAACGTAAAGCAAGGGAACGTAAAGCAAGGCAACGTAAAGCAATGTAAAGCAAGGCAACGTAAAGCAAAGCAACGTAAAGCAACGTAAAGCTAGGCAACGTAAAGCAAGGCAACGTAAAGCATCGTAAAGCAAGGCAACGTAAAGCAAGGCAGCTTAAAGCAAGGCAGCGTAAAGCAACGTAAAGCAAGGCAACGTAAAGCAAGGCAACGTATAGCGAGGCAATGTAAAGCAACGTAAAGTAAGGCAAGGTAAAGCAAGGCAACGTAAAGCAATGTAAAGCAAGGCAACGTAAAGAAAGGCAACGTAAAGCAACGTAAAGCAAGGCAACGTAAAGCAAGGCAACGTAAAGCAACGAAAAAGCAAGGCAACGTAAAGCAATGTAAAGCAAGGCAACGTAAAGTAAGGCAACGTAAAGTAAGGCAACGTAAAGCAACGTAAAGTAAGGCAACGTAAAGCAAGGCAACATAAAGCAACGTAAAGCAAGGCAACGTTAAGCAACGTAAATCAAGGCATCGTAACGAAACGTAAAACAAGGCAACGTAAAGCAAGGCAACGTAAAGCAATGTAAAGCAAGGCAAGGTAAAGCAAGGCAACGTAAAGCAACGTAAAGCAAGGCAACGTAAAGCAACGTAAAGCAAGGCAACGTAAAGCAATGTAAAGCAAGGCAACGTAAAGCAAGGCAACGTAAAGCAACGTAAAGCAAGGCAAGTTAAAGGAAAGTAAAGTAAGGCAACGTAAAGCAAGGCAATTTAAAGCAACGTAATATAAGGCAACATAAAGTAAGGCAACATAAAATAAGGCAACGTAGAGCAAAGTAAAGCAAGGCAACGTAAAGTAAGGCAACATAATGCAAAGTAAATCAAGGAAACGTCAAGCAAGGCAACGAAAAGCAAGGAAACGTAAAGCAATGTAAAGCAAGGCAAAGTAAAGCAACGTAAAGCAAGGCAACGTAAAGGAGGGCAACGTAAAGCAACGTAAAGCAAAGCAACTTAAAGCAAGGCAAAGTAAAGCAACGTAAAGCAAGGCAACGTAAAGCAAGGCAACGTAAAGCAACGTAAAGCAATGAAACTTAAAGCAAGGCAACGTAAAGCAACGTAAAGTAAGGCAACGTAATGTAAGGCAACGTAAGGCAACGTAAAGTAAGGCAACGTAAAGCAAGGCAACGTAAAGCAAGGAAACGTAAAGCAACGTAAAGTAAGGCAACGTAAAGCAAGGCAACGTAAAGCAACGTAAAGCAAGGCAACGTAAAGCAAGGCAACGTAAAGCAACATAAAGTAAGGCAACGTAAAGTAAGGCAACGTAAAGTAAGGCAACGAAAAGCAACGTAAAGTAAGACAACGTAAAGTAAGGCAACGTAAAGCAACTTAAAGCCAGGCAACGTAAAGTAAGGCAACGAAATCAAGGCAACGTAAAGCAACGTAAAGCAAGGCAAATTAAAGCATGGCAACGTAAAGCAACGTAAAGTAAGGCAACGTAAAGTAAGGCAACGTAAAGCAATGTAAAGTAAGGCAACGTAAAGCAAGGCAACGTAAAGTAAGGCTATGTAAAGCAACGTAATGCAACGTAAAGTAAGGCAGCGTAAAGCAACGTAAGGCAACATAAATTAAGGCAACGTAAGGCAAGGCAAGGCAACGTAAGGAAAGGCAACGTAAAGTAAGGCAACGTAAAGTAAGGCAACGTAAAGAAACGTAAAGCAACGTAAGGCAAGGCAACGTAAAGTAAGGCAACGTGAAGTAAGGCAACGTAAGGCAAGACAACGTAAGGAAAGGCAACGTAAGGAAAGGCAACGTAAAGTAAGGCAACGTAAAGCAACATAAATTTAGGCAACGTAAAGCAATGTAAGGCAACGTAAAGTAAGGCAACGTAAGGCAAGGCAACGTAAAGTAAGGCAACGTAAAGTACGGCAACGAAAAGCAACGTAAGGCAAGGAAACGTAAAGTAAGGCAACGTAAAGTAAGGCAACATAAAGTAAGGCAACGTAAGGCAAGGAAACGTGAAGTAAGGCAATGTAAAGTAAGGCAACGTAAAGCAATGTAAAGTAAGGCAACATAAAGTAAGGCAACATAAGGCAAGGCAACGTAAAGTAAGGTAACGTAAAGTAAGGCAACGTAAAGCAACGTAAAGCAAGGCCACGTAAAGCACCGTAAAGCAAGGCAAGGTAAAGGAAAGTAAAGTAAGGCAACGTAAATTAAGGCAAAGTAAAGCAATGTAAAGTAAGGCAACGAAAGCAAGGCAACGTAAAGGAACGTAAAGCAAAGCAAATTAAAGCAAGGCAACGTAAAGCAAGGCTACGTAAAGTAAGGCAACGTAAAGCAACGTAAAGTTAGATAACAAAGTAATGAAACGTAAAGCAACGTAAAGCAAGGCAACGTAAAGCAAGGCAACGTAAAGCAAGGCAACGTAAAGTAAGGCAACGTAAAGCAACGTAAAGTAAGGCAACGTAAAGTAAGGCAAAGTAAAGCAACATAAAGTAAGGCAACGTAAAGTAAGGCAACGTAAAGCAACAGAAAAAAGGCAACGTAAAGCAACGTAAAGTAAGGCAACGTAAAGCAAGGCAACGTAAAGCAAGACAACGTAAATCAACGTAAAGCAAGGCAAAGTAATGCAAGGCAAACTAAATCAACGTAAAGTAAGACAACGTAAAGTAAGGCAACGTAAAGCAACGTAAAGTAAGGCAACGTAAAGCATGGCGACGTAAAGCAACAGAAAGTAAGACAAAGTAAAGCAACGTAAAGTAAGGCAACGTAAAGTAAGGCAACGTAAAGCAACGTAAAGCAAGGCAACGTAAAGCAAGGCAACGTAAAGAAAGGTAAAGCAAGGCAACGTTAAGCAACGTAAAGTAAGGCAACGTAAAGCAACGTAAAGCAAGGCAACGTAAAGCAAGGCAACGTAAATCAAGGCATCGTAACGAAACGTAAAGCAAGGCAACGTAAAGCAAGGCAACGTAAAGCAATGTAAAGCAAGGCAACGTAAAGCAAAGCAACGTAAAGCAATGTAAAGCAAGGCAACGTAAAGCAAGGCAACGTAAAACAATCTAAAGCAAGGCAACGTAAAGCAATGTAAAGCAAGGCAACGTAAATCAAGGCAACGTAAAGCAACGTAAAGCAAGGCAAGGTAAAGGAAAGTAAAGTAAGGCAACGTAAAGCAAGGCAACTTAAAGCAACGTAAAATAGGGCAACATAAAGTAAGGCAACATAAAGTAAGGCAACGTAAAGCAACGTAAAGCAAGGCAACACAAAGTAAGGCAACATAATGCAACGTAAATCAAGGCAACGTAAAGCAAGGCAACGTAAAGCAATGTAAAGCAAGGCAACCTAAAACTAGGCAACGTAAAGCAACGTAAATTAAGGCAACGTAAAGCAGGGAAACGTAAAGCAACGTAAAGCAAAGCAACGTAAAGCAAGGCAACGTAAAGCAACGTAAAGCAAGGCAAAGTAAAGCAAGGCAACGAAAAGCAACGTAAAGCAATGAAACGTAAAGCAAGGCAACGTAAAGCAACATAAAGTAAGGCAACGTAAAGTAAGGCAACGTAAAGTAAGGCAACGAAAAGCAACGTAAAGTAAGACAATGTAAAGTAAGGCAACGTAAAGTAAGGCAACGTAAAGTAACTTAAAGCAAGGCAACGTAAAGTAAGGCAACGTAAAGCAAGGCAACGTAAAGCAACGTAAAGTAAGGCAACGTAAAGCAACGTAAAGCAAGGCAACGTAAAGCAAGGCAGCTTAAAGCAAGGCAGCGTAAAGCAACGTAAAGCAAGGCAACGTAAAGCAAGGCAACGTAAAGCAAGGCAATGTAAAGCAACGTAAAGTAAGGCAAGGTAAAGCAAGGCAACGTAAAGCAATGTAAAGCAAGGCAACGTAAAGCAAGGCAACGTAAAGCAATGTAAAGCAAGGCAACGTAAAGCAAGGCAACGTAAAGCAACGAAAAAGCAAGGCAACGTAAAGCAATGTAAAGCAAGGCAACATAAAGTAAGGCAACGTAAAGCAAGGCAACGTAAAGCTACGTAAAGCAAGGCAACGTAAAGCAACGTAAAGCAAGGCAACGTAAAGCAATGCAACGTAAAGGAACGAAAAAGCAAGGCAACGTAAAGCAATATAATGCAAGGCAACGTAAAGTAAGGCAACGTAAAGCAACGTAAAGTAAGACAACGTAAAGCAAGGCAACATAAAGCAACGTAAAGCAAGGTAACGTAAAGCAACGTAAAGCAAGGAAACTCAAAGCAAGGCAACGTAAGGCAACGTAAAGCAACATAAAGTTAGGCAACGTAAAGCAAGGCAACGTAAATCAACGTAAAGCAAGGCTACTTAAAGCAACGTAAAGCAAGGCAAGGCAACGTAAGGGAACGTAAAGCAACGTAAAGCAAGGCAACGTAAAGCAAGGCAACATAAAGCATCGTAAAGCAAGGCAACGTAAAGCAACGTAAAGCAAGGCAACGTAAAAAAAGGCAACGTAAAACAAGGTAACGTAAAGCAAGACAACGTAAATCAACGTAAAGCAAGGCAAAGTAATGCAAGGCAAACTAAATCAACGTAAAGTAAGACAACGTAAAGTAAGGCAACGTAAAGCAACGTAAAGTAAGGCAACGTAAAGCATGGCGACGTAAAGCAACAGTAAGTAAGACAAAGTAAAGCAACGTAAAGTAAGGCAACGTAAAGCAAGGCAACGTAAAGCAAGGCAACGTAAAGCAAGGTAAATCAAGGCAACGTTAAGCAACGTAAACTAAGGCAACGTAAAGCAACGTAAAGCAAGGCAACGTAAAGCAAGGCAACGTAAATAAAGGCATCGTAACGAAACGTAAAGCAAGGGAACGTAAAGCAAGGCAACGTAAAGCAATGTAAAGCAAGGCAACGTAAAGCAACGTAAAGCAAGGAAACGTAAACAAGGCAACGTAAATAAAGGCAACGTAAAGTAAGGCAACGTAAAGCAACGTAAAGTAAGACAACGTAAAGCAAGGCAACATAAAGCAACGTAAAGCAAGGCAAAGTAAAGCAAGGCAACGTAAAGCAACGTAAAGCAACGTAAAGTAAGGCAACGTAAAGCAAGGAAACGTAAAGCAACCTAAAGGAAGGCAACGTAAAGCAAGGCAACGTAAAGCAAAGTAAAGTTAGGCAACGTAAAGAAAGGCAACGTAAGGCAACGTAAAGTAAGGCAACGTAATGGACGGCAACGTAAAGCAAGGCAACGTAAAGCAAGGCAACGTAAAGTAAGGCAATGTAATCCAACGTAAAGTATGGCAACGTAAAGCAAGGCAATGTAACGTATGTCAACGTAAAGCAACGTAACGCAAGGCAACGTAAAGCAAGGCAAGGTAAAGCAAGGCAACGTAAAGCAACGTAAAGTAATGCAACATAAAGCATGGCAACGTAAAGGAAGGCAACGTAAAACAACGTAAAGGAAGGCAACGTAAATCAAGGCAACGTAAAGTAAGGGAATGTAAAGCAACGTAAAGCAAGGCAACGTAAAGTAAGGCAACGTAAAGCAACGTAAAGCAAGGCAACGTAAAGTAAGGCAATGTAAAGCAACGTAAAGTAGGGCAACGTAAAGCAAGGCAACGTAAAGCAACGTAAAGCATCGCAACGTAAAGCAAGGCAACGTAAAGCAAGGCAACGTAAAGCAAGACAACGTAAAGCAACGTAAAGCAAGGGAACTTAAAGCAAGGTGACGTAAGGCAGCGTAAAGTAAGGCAACGTAAAGTAAGGCTACGTAAGGCAACGTAAATTAAGGCAACGTAAAGCAACGTAAAGTAAGGCAAAGTAAAACAAGGCAACGTAAAGTAAGGCAATGTAAAGAAACTTAAAGCAAGGCAATGTAAAGTAAGCCAACGTAAAGCAACGTAAAGTAAGGCAACGTAAAGCAAGGCAACGTAAAGCAACATCAAGCAAGGCAACGTGAACCAAGGCAACGTAAGGCAACGTAAAGCAACGTAAAGTAAGGTAACGTAAAGCAAGGCTACGTAAAGCAAGGCAACGTAAAGCAACGTAAAGGAAGGCAACGTAAAGGAAGGCAACGTAAATCAAGGCAACGTAAATGAAGGAAACTTAAAGCAACGTAAAGAAAGGCAACGGAAAGCAAGGCAACGTAAAGCAAGGCAATGTAAAGTAAGGCAACGTAAAGCAACGTAAAGCAAGGCAACGTAATAGAAGGCAATGTAAAGCAACGTAAAGTAAGGCAACGTAAATTAGTGTAAAGTGAGGCAACGTAAAGCAAGGCAACGTAAAGCAAGGCAACGTAAAGCAACGTAAAGCAAGGCAACGTAAAGCAAGGAAAGTTAAAGAAACGTAAAGCAAGGCAAGGTAAAGCAAGGCAACCTATAGCAACATAAAGTAAGGCAACGTAAAGTAAGGCAACGTAATGCAACACAAAGTAAGGCAACGTAAAGCAAGGAAACGTTAAGTAACATAAAGCAAGGCAACAAAAAGCAACGTAAAGTAAGGCAACGTAAGGCAACGTAAAGCAAGGCAACGTAAAATAAGGCAACGTAAAGCAACTTAAAGTAAGTTAACGTAAAGCAAGGCAACGTAAAGTAAGGCAACGTAAAGCAACGTAAATGAAGGCAACGTAAAGTAAGGCAACGTAAATCAAGGCAACGTAAAGCAAGGCAACATAAAGCAACGTAAAGCAAGGCAACGTAAAGCAAGGCAACGTAAAGCAACGTAAATTAAGGCAACGTAAAGCAAGGCAACGTAAAGCAACATAAAGCAAGGCAACGTAAAGCAAGGCAACGTAAAGGAACGTAAAGTAAGGCAACGTAAAGTAAGGCAACGTAAAGCAACGTAAAGTAAGGAAACGCAAAGCAAGGCAACGTAAAGCAAGGCAATGTAAAGCAAGGCAACGTAAAGCAATGTAAAGCAAGGCAGCGTAAAGCAAGGCATCGTAAAGCAACGTAATGTAAGGCAACGAAAAGCAAGGAAACGTAAAGCAACGTAAAGCAAGGCAACGTAAAGCAAAGCAACATAAAGCAACGTAAAGCAAGGCAACGAAAAGCAAGGCAACGTAAAGCAATGTAAAACAAGGCAACTTAAAGCAAGGCAACGTAAAGGAATGTAAAGCAAGGCAACGTAAATTAAGGCAAAGTAATGCAATGAAAGTAAGGCAACCTAAAGCAAGGCAACCTAAAGCAAGGCAACGTAAAGCAAGGCAACGTAAAGCAACGTAAAGTAAAGCAACATAAAGCAAGGCAACGTAAAGTAAGGCAACGTAAAGCAACGTAAAGCAAGGCAACGTAAAGGAAGGCAACGTAAAGCAACGTAAAGTAAGGCAACTTATAGCAGCGTAAAGTAAGGCAACGTAAAGCAAGGCAACGCAAAGCAAGGCAAGTTAAAGCAAGGCAACGTAAAGCAAGGAAACTTAAAGTAACGTAAAGCAAGGCAACGTAAAGCAACGCAACGTAAACTAAGGCAATGTAAAGCAACGTATAGCAAGGCAACGTAAATCAACGTAAAACAAGGCAACGTAAAGTATGGCAACGTAAGGCAAAGTAAAGTAAGGCAAAGTAAAGCAACGTAAAGGAAGGCAACGTAAAGCAAGGCAATGTTAAGCAACGTAAAGCAAGGTAACGTAAATTAAGGCAAGATAAGTCAACGTAAAGCAAGGCAACGTAAGGCAACGTAAAGCAAGGCAACGTAAAGTAACGTAAAGCAAGGCAACGTAAAGCAATGCAACGTAAGGCAACGTAAAGCAAGGCAATGTAAAGCAAGGCAACGTAAAGCAACGTAAAGCAGGGCAGCGTAAAGCAATGCAACGTAAAGCAATGTAAAGAAAGGCAACGTAAAGCAAGGCAAAGTAAGGCAAAGGAAAGGAAGGCAAGGTAAAGAAAGGCAAATTAAAGTAAAGTAAATCAAGGCAAGGTAAAGCAAGGAAACGTAAAGCAACGTAAAGCAAGGCAACGTAAAGCAAGGCAACGTAAAGCAAGGTAACGTAAAGCAACGTAAAGCAAGGAAACTCAAAGCAAGGCAACGTAAGGCAACGTAAAGCAACATAAAGTTAGGCAACGTAAAGCAAGGCAACGTAAATCAACGTAAAGCAAGGCTACTTAAAGCAACGTAAAGCAAGGCAAGGCAACGTAAGGGAACGTAAAGCAACGTAAAGCAAGGCAACGTAAAGCAAGGCAACATAAAGCATCGTAAAGCAAGGCAACGTAAAGCAACGTAAAGCAAGGCAACGTAAAAAAAGGCAACGTAAAACAAGGTAACGTAAAGCAAGACAACGTAAATCAACGTAAAGCAAGGCAAAGTAATGCAAGGCAAACTAAATCAACGTAAAGTAAGACAACGTAAAGTAAGGCAACGTAAAGCAACGTAAAGTAAGGCAACGTAAAGCATGGCGACGTAAAGCAACAGTAAGTAAGACAAAGTAAAGCAACGTAAAGTAAGGCAACGTAAAGCAAGGCAACGTAAAGCAAGGCAACGTAAAGCAAGGTAAATCAAGGCAACGTTAAGCAACGTAAACTAAGGCAACGTAAAGCAACGTAAAGCAAGGCAACGTAAAGCAAGGCAACGTAAATCAAGGCATCGTAACGAAACGTAAAGCAAGGGAACGTAAAGCAAGGCAACGTAAAGCAATGTAAAGCAAGGCAACGTAAAGCAAAGCAACGTAAAGCAACGTAAAGCTAGGCAACGTAAAGCAAGGCAACGTAAAGCATCGTAAAGCAAGGCAACGTAAAGCAAGGCAGCTTAAAGCAAGGCAGCGTAAAGCAACGTAAAGCAAGGCAACGTAAAGCAAGGCAACGTATAGCGAGGCAATGTAAAGCAACGTAAAGTAAGGCAAGGTAAAGCAAGGCAACGTAAAGCAATGTAAAGCAAGGCAACGTAAAGAAAGGCAACGTAAAGCAACGTAAAGCAAGGCAACGTAAAGCAAGGCAACGTAAAGCAACGAAAAAGCAAGGCAACGTAAAGCAATGTAAAGCAAGGCAACGTAAAGTAAGGCAACGTAAAGTAAGGCAACGTAAAGCAACGTAAAGTAAGGCAACGTAAAGCAAGGCAACATAAAGCAACGTAAAGCAAGGCAACGTTAAGCAACGTAAATCAAGGCATCGTAACGAAACGTAAAACAAGGCAACGTAAAGCAAGGCAACGTAAAGCAATGTAAAGCAAGGCAAGGTAAAGCAAGGCAACGTAAAGCAACGTAAAGCAAGGCAACGTAAAGCAACGTAAAGCAAGGCAACGTAAAGCAATGTAAAGCAAGGCAACGTAAAGCAAGGCAACGTAAAGCAACGTAAAGCAAGGCAAGTTAAAGGAAAGTAAAGTAAGGCAACGTAAAGCAAGGCAATTTAAAGCAACGTAATATAAGGCAACATAAAGTAAGGCAACATAAAATAAGGCAACGTAGAGCAAAGTAAAGCAAGGCAACGTAAAGTAAGGCAACATAATGCAAAGTAAATCAAGGAAACGTCAAGCAAGGCAACGAAAAGCAAGGAAACGTAAAGCAATGTAAAGCAAGGCAAAGTAAAGCAACGTAAAGCAAGGCAACGTAAAGGAGGGCAACGTAAAGCAACGTAAAGCAAAGCAACTTAAAGCAAGGCAAAGTAAAGCAACGTAAAGCAAGGCAACGTAAAGCAAGGCAACGTAAAGCAACGTAAAGCAATGAAACTTAAAGCAAGGCAACGTAAAGCAACGTAAAGTAAGGCAACGTAATGTAAGGCAACGTAAGGCAACGTAAAGTAAGGCAACGTAAAGCAAGGCAACGTAAAGCAAGGAAACGTAAAGCAACGTAAAGTAAGGCAACGTAAAGCAAGGCAACGTAAAGCAACGTAAAGCAAGGCAACGTAAAGCAAGGCAACGTAAAGCAACATAAAGTAAGGCAACGTAAAGTAAGGCAACGTAAAGTAAGGCAACGAAAAGCAACGTAAAGTAAGACAACGTAAAGTAAGGCAACGTAAAGCAACTTAAAGCCAGGCAACGTAAAGTAAGGCAACGAAATCAAGGCAACGTAAAGCAACGTAAAGCAAGGCAAATTAAAGCATGGCAACGTAAAGCAACGTAAAGTAAGGCAACGTAAAGTAAGGCAACGTAAAGCAATGTAAAGTAAGGCAACGTAAAGCAAGGCAACGTAAAGTAAGGCTATGTAAAGCAACGTAATGCAACGTAAAGTAAGGCAGCGTAAAGCAACGTAAGGCAACATAAATTAAGGCAACGTAAGGCAAGGCAAGGCAACGTAAGGAAAGGCAACGTAAAGTAAGGCAACGTAAAGTAAGGCAACGTAAAGAAACGTAAAGCAACGTAAGGCAAGGCAACGTAAAGTAAGGCAACGTGAAGTAAGGCAACGTAAGGCAAGACAACGTAAGGAAAGGCAACGTAAGGAAAGGCAACGTAAAGTAAGGCAACGTAAAGCAACATAAATTTAGGCAACGTAAAGCAATGTAAGGCAACGTAAAGTAAGGCAACGTAAGGCAAGGCAACGTAAAGTAAGGCAACGTAAAGTACGGCAACGAAAAGCAACGTAAGGCAAGGAAACGTAAAGTAAGGCAACGTAAAGTAAGGCAACATAAAGTAAGGCAACGTAAGGCAAGGAAACGTGAAGTAAGGCAATGTAAAGTAAGGCAACGTAAAGCAATGTAAAGTAAGGCAACATAAAGTAAGGCAACATAAGGCAAGGCAACGTAAAGTAAGGTAACGTAAAGTAAGGCAACGTAAAGCAACGTAAAGCAAGGCCACGTAAAGCACCGTAAAGCAAGGCAAGGTAAAGGAAAGTAAAGTAAGGCAACGTAAATTAAGGCAAAGTAAAGCAATGTAAAGTAAGGCAACGAAAGCAAGGCAACGTAAAGGAACGTAAAGCAAAGCAAATTAAAGCAAGGCAACGTAAAGCAAGGCTACGTAAAGTAAGGCAACGTAAAGCAACGTAAAGTTAGATAACAAAGTAATGAAACGTAAAGCAACGTAAAGCAAGGCAACGTAAAGCAAGGCAACGTAAAGCAAGGCAACGTAAAGTAAGGCAACGTAAAGCAACGTAAAGTAAGGCAACGTAAAGTAAGGCAAAGTAAAGCAACATAAAGTAAGGCAACGTAAAGTAAGGCAACGTAAAGCAACAGAAAAAAGGCAACGTAAAGCAACGTAAAGTAAGGCAACGTAAAGCAAGGCAACGTAAAGCAAGACAACGTAAATCAACGTAAAGCAAGGCAAAGTAATGCAAGGCAAACTAAATCAACGTAAAGTAAGACAACGTAAAGTAAGGCAACGTAAAGCAACGTAAAGTAAGGCAACGTAAAGCATGGCGACGTAAAGCAACAGAAAGTAAGACAAAGTAAAGCAACGTAAAGTAAGGCAACGTAAAGTAAGGCAACGTAAAGCAACGTAAAGCAAGGCAACGTAAAGCAAGGCAACGTAAAGAAAGGTAAAGCAAGGCAACGTTAAGCAACGTAAAGTAAGGCAACGTAAAGCAACGTAAAGCAAGGCAACGTAAAGCAAGGCAACGTAAATCAAGGCATCGTAACGAAACGTAAAGCAAGGCAACGTAAAGCAAGGCAACGTAAAGCAATGTAAAGCAAGGCAACGTAAAGCAAAGCAACGTAAAGCAATGTAAAGCAAGGCAACGTAAAGCAAGGCAACGTAAAACAATCTAAAGCAAGGCAACGTAAAGCAATGTAAAGCAAGGCAACGTAAATCAAGGCAACGTAAAGCAACGTAAAGCAAGGCAAGGTAAAGGAAAGTAAAGTAAGGCAACGTAAAGCAAGGCAACTTAAAGCAACGTAAAATAGGGCAACATAAAGTAAGGCAACATAAAGTAAGGCAACGTAAAGCAACGTAAAGCAAGGCAACACAAAGTAAGGCAACATAATGCAACGTAAATCAAGGCAACGTAAAGCAAGGCAACGTAAAGCAATGTAAAGCAAGGCAACCTAAAACTAGGCAACGTAAAGCAACGTAAATTAAGGCAACGTAAAGCAGGGAAACGTAAAGCAACGTAAAGCAAAGCAACGTAAAGCAAGGCAACGTAAAGCAACGTAAAGCAAGGCAAAGTAAAGCAAGGCAACGAAAAGCAACGTAAAGCAATGAAACGTAAAGCAAGGCAACGTAAAGCAACATAAAGTAAGGCAACGTAAAGTAAGGCAACGTAAAGTAAGGCAACGAAAAGCAACGTAAAGTAAGACAATGTAAAGTAAGGCAACGTAAAGTAAGGCAACGTAAAGTAACTTAAAGCAAGGCAACGTAAAGTAAGGCAACGTAAAGCAAGGCAACGTAAAGCAACGTAAAGTAAGGCAACGTAAAGCAACGTAAAGCAAGGCAACGTAAAGCAAGGCAGCTTAAAGCAAGGCAGCGTAAAGCAACGTAAAGCAAGGCAACGTAAAGCAAGGCAACGTAAAGCAAGGCAACGTAAAGCAAGGCAATGTAAAGCAACGTAAAGTAAGGCAAGGTAAAGCAAGGCAACGTAAAGCAATGTAAAGCAAGGCAACGTAAAGCAAGGCAACGTAAAGCAATGTAAAGCAAGGCAACGTAAAGCAAGGCAACGTAAAGCAACGAAAAAGCAAGGCAACGTAAAGCAATGTAAAGCAAGGCAACATAAAGTAAGGCAACGTAAAGCAAGGCAACGTAAAGCTACGTAAAGCAAGGCAACGTAAAGCAACGTAAAGCAAGGCAACGTAAAGCAATGCAACGTAAAGGAACGAAAAAGCAAGGCAACGTAAAGCAATATAATGCAAGGCAACGTAAAGTAAGGCAACGTAAAGCAACGTAAAGTAAGACAACGTAAAGCAAGGCAACATAAAGCAACGTAAAGCAAGGTAACGTAAAGCAACGTAAAGCAAGGAAACTCAAAGCAAGGCAACGTAAGGCAACGTAAAGCAACATAAAGTTAGGCAACGTAAAGCAAGGCAACGTAAATCAACGTAAAGCAAGGCTACTTAAAGCAACGTAAAGCAAGGCAAGGCAACGTAAGGGAACGTAAAGCAACGTAAAGCAAGGCAACGTAAAGCAAGGCAACATAAAGCATCGTAAAGCAAGGCAACGTAAAGCAACGTAAAGCAAGGCAACGTAAAAAAAGGCAACGTAAAACAAGGTAACGTAAAGCAAGACAACGTAAATCAACGTAAAGCAAGGCAAAGTAATGCAAGGCAAACTAAATCAACGTAAAGTAAGACAACGTAAAGTAAGGCAACGTAAAGCAACGTAAAGTAAGGCAACGTAAAGCATGGCGACGTAAAGCAACAGTAAGTAAGACAAAGTAAAGCAACGTAAAGTAAGGCAACGTAAAGCAAGGCAACGTAAAGCAAGGCAACGTAAAGCAAGGTAAATCAAGGCAACGTTAAGCAACGTAAACTAAGGCAACGTAAAGCAACGTAAAGCAAGGCAACGTAAAGCAAGGCAACGTAAATAAAGGCATCGTAACGAAACGTAAAGCAAGGGAACGTAAAGCAAGGCAACGTAAAGCAATGTAAAGCAAGGCAACGTAAAGCAAAGCAACGTAAAGCAATGTAAAGCTAGGCAACGTAAAGCAAGGCAACGTAAAGCATCGTAAAGCAAGGCAACGTAAAGCAAGGCAGCTTAAAGCAAGGCAGCGTAAAGCAACGTAAAGCAAGGCAACGTAAAGCAAGGCAACGTAAAGCGAGGCAATGTAAAGCAACGTAAAGTAAGGCAAGGTAAAGCAAGGCAACGTAAAGCAATGTAAAGCAAGGCAACGTAAAGCAAGGCAACGTAAAGCAACGTAAAGCAAGGCAACTTAAAGCAAGGCAACGTAAAGCAACGAAAAAGCAAGGCAACGTAAAGCAATGTAAAGCAAGGCAACGTAAAGTAAGGCAACGTAAAGTAAGGCAACGTAAAGCAACGTAAAGTAAGGCAACGTAAAGCAAGGCAACATAAAGCAACGTAAAGCAAGGCAACGTTAAGCAACGTAAATCAAGGCATCGTAACGAAACGTAAAACAAGGCAACGTAAAGCAAGGCAACGTAAAGCAATGTAAAGCAAGGCAAGGTAAAGCAAGGCAACGTAAAGCAACGTAAAGCAAGGCAACGTAAAGCAACGTAAAGCAAGGCAACGTAAAGCAATGTAAAGCAAGGCAACGTAAAGCAAGGCAACGTAAAGCAACGTAAAGCAAGGCAAGTTAAAGGAAAGTAAAGTAAGGCAACGTAAAGCAAGGCAATTTAAAGCAACGTAATATAAGGCAACATAAAGTAAGGCAACATAAAATAAGGCAACGTAAAGCAAAGTAAAGCAAGGCAACGTAAAGTAAGGCAACATAATGCAAAGTAAATCAAGGAAACGTCAAGCAAGGCAACGAAAAGCAAGGAAACGTAAAGCAATGTAAAGCAAGGCAAAGTAAAGCAACGTAAAGCAAGGCAACGTAAAGCAGGGCAACGTAAAGCAACGTAAAGCAAAGCAACTTAAAGCAAGGCAAAGTAAAGCAACGTAAAGCAAGGCAACATAAAGCAAGGCAACGTAAAGCAACGTAAAGCAATGAAATTTAAAGCAAGGCAACGTAAAGCAACGTAAAGTAAGGCAACGTAATGTAAGGCAACGTAAGGCAACGTAAAGTAAGGCAACGTAAAGCAAGGCAACGTAAAGCAAGGAAACGTAAAGCAACGTAAAGTAAGGCAACGTAAAGCAAGGCAACGTAAAGCAACGTAAAGCAAGGCAACGTAAAGCAAGGCAACGTAAAGCAACGTAAAGTAAGGCAACGTAAAGTAAGGCAACGTAAAGTAAGGCAACGAAAAGCAACGTAAAGTAAGACAACGTAAAGTAAGGCAACGTAAAGCAACTTAAAGCAAGGCAACGTAAAGTAAGGCAACGAAATCAAGGCAACGTAAAGCAATGTAAAGCAAGGAAATTAAATCATGGCAACGTAAAGCAACGTAAAGTAAGGCAACGTAAAGTAAGGCAACGTAAAGCAATGTAAAGTAAGGCAACGTAAAGCAAGGCAACGTAAAGTAAAGGCAACGTAAAGTAAGGCTATGTAAAGCAACGTAATGCAACGTAAAGTAAGGCAGCGTAAAGCAACGTAAGGCAACATAAATTAAGGCAACGTAAGGCAAGGCAAGGCATCGTAAGGAAAGGCAACGTAAAGTAAGGCAACGTAAAGTAAGGCAACGTTTAGAAACGTAAAGCAACGTAAGGCAAGGCAACGTAAAGTAAGGCAACGTGAAGTAAGGCAACGTAAGGCAAGACAACGTAAGGAAAGGCAACGTAAAGTAAGGCAACGTAAAGCAACATAAATTTAGGCAATGTAAAGTAAGGCAATGTAAAGCAATGTAAGGCAACGTAAATTAAGGCAACGTAAGGCAAGGCAACGTAAAGTAAGGCAACGTAAAGTACGGCAACGAAAAGCAACGTAAGGCAAGGAAACGTAAAGTAAGGCAACGTAAAGTAAGGCAACATAAAGTAAGGCAACGTAAGGCAAGGAAACGTGAAGTAAGGCAATGTAAAGTAAGGCAACGTAAAGCAATGTAAAGTAAGGCAACATAAAGTAAAGCAACATAAGGCAAGGCAACGTAAAGTAAGGTAACGTAAAGTAAGACAACGTAAAGCAACGTAAAGCAAGGCCACGTAAAGCACCGTAAAGCAAGGCAAGGTAAAGGAAAGTAAAGTAAGGCAACGTAAATTAAGGCAAAGTAAAGCAATGTAAAGTAAGGCAACGAAAGCAAGGCAACGTAAAGCAACGTAAAGCAAAGCAAATTAAAGCAAGGCAACGTAAAGCAAGGCAACGTAAAGTAAGGCAACGTAAAGCAACGTAAAGTTAGATAACAAAGTAATGAAACGTAAAGCAACGTAAAGCAAGGCAACGTAAAGCAAGGAAACGTAAAGCAAGGCGACGTAAAGTAAGGCAAAGTAAAGCAACATAAAGTAAGGCAACGTAAAGTAAGGCAACGTAAAGCAACAGAAAAAAGGCAACGTAAAGCAACGTAAAGTAAGGCAACGTAAAGCAAGGCAACGTAAAGCAAGACAACGTAAATCAACGTAAAGCAAGGCAAAGTAATGCAAGGCAAACTAAATCAACGTAAAGTAAGACAACGTAAAGTAAGGCAACGTAAAGCAACGTAAAGTAAGGCAACGTAAAGCATGGCGACGTAAAGCAACAGAAAGTAAGACAAAGTAAAGCAACGTAAAGTAAGGCAACGTAAAGTAAGGCAACGTAAAGCAACGTAAAGCAAGGCAACGTAAAGCAAGGCAACGTAAAGAAAGGTAAAGCAAGGCAACGTTAAGCAACGTAAAGTAAGGCAACGTAAAGCAACGTAAAGCAAGGCAACGTAAAGCAAGGCAACGTAAATCAAGGCATCGTAACGAAACGTAAAGCAAGGCAACGTAAAGCAAGGCAACGTAAAGCAATGTAAAGCAAGGCAACGTAAAGCAAAGCAACGTAAAGCAATGTAAAGCAAGGCAACGTAAAGCAAGGCAACGTAAAACAATCTAAAGCAAGGCAACGTAAAGCAATGTAAAGCAAGGCAACGTAAATCAAGGCAACGTAAAGCAACGTAAAGCAAGGCAAGGTAAAGGAAAGTAAAGTAAGGCAACGTAAAGCAAGGCAACTTAAAGCAACGTAAAATAGGGCAACATAAAGTAAGGCAACATAAAGTAAGGCAACGTAAAGCAACGTAAAGCAAGGCAACACAAAGTAAGGCAACATAATGCAACGTAAATCAAGGCAACGTAAAGCAAGGCAACGTAAAGCAATGTAAAGCAAGGCAACCTAAAACTAGGCAACGTAAAGCAACGTAAATTAAGGCAACGTAAAGCAGGGAAACGTAAAGCAACGTAAAGCAAAGCAACGTAAAGCAAGGCAATGTAAAGCAACGTAAAGCAAGGCAAAGTAAAGCAAGGCAACGAAAAGCAACGTAAAGCAATGAAACGTAAAGCAAGGCAACGTAAAGCAACGTAAAGTAAGGCAACGTAAAGTAAGGCAACGTAAAGTAAGGCAACGAAAAGCAACGTAAAGTAAGACAATGTAAAGTAAGGCAACGTAAAGTAAGGCAACGTAAAGTAACTTAAAGCAAGGCAACGTAAAGTAAGGCAACGTAAAGCAAGGCAACGTAAAGCAACGTAAAGTAAGGCAACGTAAAGCAACGTAAAGCAAGGCAACGTAAAGCAAGGCAGCTTAAAGCAAGGCAGCGTAAAGCAACGTAAAGCAAGGCAACGTAAAGCAAGGCAACGTAAAGCAAGGCAATGTAAAGCAACGTAAAGTAAGGCAAGGTAAAGCAAGGCAACGTAAAGCAATGTAAAGCAAGGCAACGTAAAGCAAGGCAACGTAAAGCAACGTAAAGCAAGGCAACGTAAAGCAAGGCAACGTAAAGCAACGAAAAAGCAAGGCAACGTAAAGCAATGTAAAGCAAGGCAACGTAAAGTAAGGCAACGTAAAGCAAGGCAACGTAAAGCTACGTAAAGCAAGGCAACGTAAAGCAACGTAAAGCAAGGCAACGTAAAGCAATGCAACGTAAAGGAACGAAAAAGCAAGGCAACGTAAAGCAATATAATGCAAGGCAACGTAAAGTAAGGCAACGTAAAGCAAGGCAACGTAAAGGTACATAAAGAAAGGCAACGTAAAGCAACGTAAAGCAAGGAAAGGTAAAGGAAAGTAAATTAAGGGAACGTAAAGCAAGGCAACGTAAAGCAACGTAAAGTAAGGCAATATAAAGTAAGTCAACATAAAGTAAGGCAACGTAAAGCAACGTAAAGTAAGGCAATGTAAAGCAAGGCAACGTAAATCAAGGCAACGTAAAGCAAGGCAACGTAAAGCAATGTAAAGTAAGGCAACATAAAGCAAGGCAACGTAAAGCAACGTAAAGCAAGGCAACGTAAAGCAAGGCAACGTAAAGCAACGTAAAGCAAGGCAACGTAAAGTAAGGCAACGTAAAGCAACGTAAAGCAAGGAAACGTAAACAAGGCAACGTAAAGAAAGGCAACGTAAAGTAAGGCAACGTAAAGCAACGTAAAGTAAGACAACGTAAAGCAAGGCAACATAAAGCAACGTAAAGCAAGGCAAAGTAAAGCAAGGCAACGTAAGGCAACGTAAAGCAACGTAAAGAAACGTAAAGCAACGCAACGTAAAGCAAGGAAACTTAAAGCAACCTAAAGCAAGGCAACGTAAAGCAAGGCAACGTAAAGCAAAGTAAAGTTAGGCAACGTAAAGAAAGGCAACGTAAGGCAACGTAAAGTAAGGCAACGTAAAGTAAGGCAACGTAAAGTAAGGCAACGAAAAGCAAGGTAAAGTAAGACAACGTAAAGTAAGGCAACGTAAAGCAACTTAAAGCAAGGCAACGTAAAGTAAGGCAACGAAATCAAGGCAACGTAAAGCAACGTATAGCAAGGCAAATTAAAGCATGGCAACGTAAAGCAACGTAAAGTAAGGCAACGTAAAGTAAGGCAACGTAAAGCAATGTAAAGTAAGGCAACGTAAAGCAAGGCAACGTAAAGTAAAGGCAACGTAAAGTAAGGCTATGTAAAGCAACGTAATGCAACGTAAAGTAAGGCAACGTAAACCAACGTAAGGCAATATAAATTAAGGCAACGTAAGGCAAGGCAAGGCAACGTAAGGAAAGGCAACGTAAAGTAAGGCAACGTAAAGTAAGGCAACGTAAAGAAACGTAAAGCAACGTAAGGCAAGGCAACGTAAAGTAAGGCAACGTGAAGTAAGGCAACGTAAGGCAAGACAACGTAAGGAAAGGCAACGTAAAGTAAGGCAACGTAAAGCAACATAATTTTAGGCAATGTAAAGTAAGGCAACGTAAAGCAATGTAAGGCAACGTAAATTAAGGCAACGTAAGGCAAGGCAACGTAAAGTAAGGCAACGTAAAGTACGGCAACGAAAAGCAACGTAAGGCAAGGAAACGTAAAGTAAGGCAACGTAAAGTAAGGCAACATAAAGTAAGGCAACGTAAGGCAAGGAAACGTGAAGTAAGGCAATGTAAAGTAAGGCAACGTAAAGCAATGTAAAGTAAGGCAACATAAAGTAAGGCAACATAAGGCAAGGCAACGTAAAGTAAGGTAACGTAAAGTAAGACAACGTAAAGCAACGTAAGGCAAAGGAACGTAAAGTAAGGCAACGTAAAGCAACGTAAAGCAAGGCCACGTAAAGCACCGTAAAGCAAGGCAAGGTAAAGGAAAGTAAAGTAAGGCAACGTAAATTAAGGCAAAGTAAAGCAATGTAAAGTAAGGCAACGAAAGCAAGGCAACGTAAAGCAACGTAAAGCAAAGCAAATTAAAGCAAGGCAACGTAAAGCAAGGCAACGTAAAGTAAGGCAACGTAAAGCAACGTAAAGTTAGATAACAAAGTAATGAAACGTAAAGCAACGTAAAGCAAGGCAACGTAAAGCAAGGAAACGTAAAGCAAGGCGACGTAAAGTAAGGCAAAGTAAAGCAACATAAAGTAAGGCAACGTAAAGTAAGGCAACGTAAAGCAACAGAAAAAAGGCAACGTAAAGCAACGTAAAGTAAGGCAACGTAAAGCAAGGCAACGTAAAGCAAGACAACGTAAATCAACGTAAAGCAAGGCAAAGTAATGCAAGGCAAACTAAATCAACGTAAAGTAAGACAACGTAAAGTAAGGCAACGTAAAGCAACGTAAAGTAAGGCAACGTAAAGCATGGCGACGTAAAGCAACAGAAAGTAAGACAAAGTAAAGCAACGTAAAGTAAGGCAACGTAAAGTAAGGCAACGTAAAGCAACGTAAAGCAAGGCAACGTAAAGCAAGGCAACGTAAAGAAAGGTAAAGCAAGGCAACGTTAAGCAACGTAAAGTAAGGCAACGTAAAGCAACGTAAAGCAAGGCAACGTAAAGCAAGGCAACGTAAATCAAGGCATCGTAACGAAACGTAAAGCAAGGCAACGTAAAGCAAGGCAACGTAAAGCAATGTAAAGCAAGGCAACGTAAAGCAAAGCAACGTAAAGCAATGTAAAGCAAGGCAACGTAAAGCAAGGCAACGTAAAACAATCTAAAGCAAGGCAACGTAAAGCAATGTAAAGCAAGGCAACGTAAATCAAGGCAACGTAAAGCAACGTAAAGCAAGGCAAGGTAAAGGAAAGTAAAGTAAGGCAACGTAAAGCAAGGCAACTTAAAGCAACGTAAAATAGGGCAACATAAAGTAAGGCAACATAAAGTAAGGCAACGTAAAGCAACGTAAAGCAAGGCAACACAAAGTAAGGCAACATAATGCAACGTAAATCAAGGCAACGTAAAGCAAGGCAACGTAAAGCAATGTAAAGCAAGGCAACCTAAAACTAGGCAACGTAAAGCAACGTAAATTAAGGCAACGTAAAGCAGGGAAACGTAAAGCAACGTAAAGCAAAGCAACGTAAAGCAAGGCAATGTAAAGCAACGTAAAGCAAGGCAAAGTAAAGCAAGGCAACGAAAAGCAACGTAAAGCAATGAAACGTAAAGCAAGGCAACGTAAAGCAACGTAAAGTAAGGCAACGTAAAGTAAGGCAACGTAAAGTAAGGCAACGAAAAGCAACGTAAAGTAAGACAATGTAAAGTAAGGCAACGTAAAGTAAGGCAACGTAAAGTAACTTAAAGCAAGGCAACGTAAAGTAAGGCAACGTAAAGCAAGGCAACGTAAAGCAACGTAAAGTAAGGCAACGTAAAGCAACGTAAAGCAAGGCAACGTAAAGCAAGGCAGCTTAAAGCAAGGCAGCGTAAAGCAACGTAAAGCAAGGCAACGTAAAGCAAGGCAACGTAAAGCAAGGCAATGTAAAGCAACGTAAAGTAAGGCAAGGTAAAGCAAGGCAACGTAAAGCAATGTAAAGCAAGGCAACGTAAAGCAAGGCAACGTAAAGCAACGTAAAGCAAGGCAACGTAAAGCAAGGCAACGTAAAGCAACGAAAAAGCAAGGCAACGTAAAGCAATGTAAAGCAAGGCAACGTAAAGTAAGGCAACGTAAAGCAAGGCAACGTAAAGCTACGTAAAGCAAGGCAACGTAAAGCAACGTAAAGCAAGGCAACGTAAAGCAATGCAACGTAAAGGAACGAAAAAGCAAGGCAACGTAAAGCAATATAATGCAAGACAACGTAAAGTAAGGCAACGTAAAGCAAGGCAACGTAAAGGTACATAAAGAAAGGCAACGTAAAGCAACGTAAAGCAAGGAAAGGTAAAGGAAAGTAAAGTAAGGGAACGTAAAGCAAGGCAACGTAAAGCAACGTAAAGTAAGGCAATATAAAGTAAGTCAACATAAAGTAAGGCAACGTAAAGCAACGTAAAGTAAGGCAATGTAAAGCAAGGCAACGTAAATCAAGGCAACGTAAAGCAAGGCAACGTAAAGCAATGTAAAGTAAGGCAACATAAAGCAAGGCAACGTAAAGCAACGTAAAGCAAGGCAACGTAAAGCAAGGCAACGTAAAGCAACGTAAAGCAAGGCAACGTAAAGTAAGGCAACGTAAAGCAACGTAAAGCAAGGAAACGTAAACAAGGCAACGTAAAGAAAGGCAACGTAAAGTAAGGCAACGTAAAGCAACGTAAAGTAAGACAACGTAAAGCAAGGCAACATAAAGCAACGTAAAGCAAGGCAAAGTAAAGCAAGGCAACGTAAAGCAACGTAAAGAAACGTAAAGCAACGCAACGTAAAGCAAGGAAACTTAAAGCAACCTAAAGCAAGGCAACGTAAAGCAAGGCAACGTAAAGCAAAGTAAAGTTAGGCAACGTAAAGAAAGGCAACGTAAGGCAACGTAAAGTAAGGCAACGTAAAGTAAGGCAACGTAAAGTAAGGCAACGAAAAGCAAGGTAAAGTAAGACAACGTAAAGTAAGGCAACGTAAAGCAACTTAAAGCAAGGCAACGTAAAGTAAGGCAACGAAATCAAGGCAACGTAAAGCAACGTATAGCAAGGCAAATTAAAGCATGGCAACGTAAAGCAACGTAAAGTAAGGCAACGTAAAGTAAGGCAACGTAAAGCAATGTAAAGTAAGGCAACGTAAAGCAAGGCAACGTAAAGTAAAGGCAACGTAAAGTAAGGCTATGTAAAGCAACGTAATGCAACGTAAAGTAAGGCAACGTAAACCAACGTAAGGCAATATAAATTAACGCAACGTAAGGCAAGGCAAGGCAACGTAAGGAAAGGCAACGTAAAGTAAGGCAACGTAAAGTAAGGCAACGTAAAGAAACGTAAAGCAACGTAAGGCAAGGCAACGTAAAGTAAGGCAACGTGAAGTAAGGCAACGTAAGGCAAGACAACGTAAGGAAAGGCAACGTAAAGTAAGGCAACGTAAAGCAACATAATTTTAGGCAATGTAAAGTAAGGCAACGTAAAGCAATGTAAGGCAACGTAAATTAAGGCAACGTAAGGCAAGGCAACGTAAAGTAAGGCAACGTAAAGTACGGCAACGAAAAGCAACGTAAGGCAAGGAAACGTAAAGTAAGGCAACGTAAAGTAAGGCAACATAAAGTAAGGCAACGTAAGGCAAGGAAACGTGAAGTAAGGCAATGTAAAGTAAGGCAACGTAAAGCAATGTAAAGTAAGGCAACATAAAGTAAGGCAACATAAGGCAAGGCAACGTAAAGTAAGGTAACGTAAAGTAAGACAACGTAAAGCAACGTAAGGCAAAGGAACGTAAAGTAAGGCAACGTAAAGCAACGTAAAGCAAGGCCACGTAAAGCACCGTAAAGCAAGGCAAGGTAAAGGAAAGTAAAGTAAGGCAACGTAAATTAAGGCAAAGTAAAGCAATGTAAAGTAAGGCAACGAAAGCAAGGCAACGTAAAGCAACGTAAAGCAAAGCAAATTAAAGCAAGGCAACGTAAAGCAAGGCAACGTAAAGTAAGGCAACGTAAAGCAACGTAAAGTTAGATAACAAAGTAATGAAACGTAAAGCAACGTAAAGCAAGGCAACGTAAAGCAAGGCAACGTAAAGCAACGTAAAGTAAGGCAACGTAAAGTAAGGCAAAGTAAAGCAACATAAAGTAAGGCAACGTAAAGTAAGGCAACGTAAAGCAACAGAAAGAAAGGCAACGTAAAGCAACGTTAAGTAAGGCAACGTAAAGCAAGGCAACGTAAAGCAAGACAACGTAAATCAACGTAAAGCAAGGCAAAGTAATGCAAGGCAAACTAAATCAACGTAAAGTAAGACAACGTAAAGTAAGGCAACGTAAAGCAACGTAAAGTAAGGCAACGTAAAGCATGGCGACGTAAAGCAACAGAAAGTAAGACAAAGTAAAGCAACGTAAAGTAAGGCAACGTAAAGTAAAGCAACGTAAAGCAACGTAAAGCAAGGCAACGTAAAGCAAGGCAACGTAAAGAAAGGTAAAGCAAGGCAACGTTAAGCAACGTGAAGTAAGGCAACGTAAAGCAACGTAAAGCAAGGCAACGTAAAGCAAGGCAACGTAAATCAAGGCATCGTAACGAAACGTAAAGCAAGGCAACGTAAAGCAAGGCAAAGTAAAGCAATGTAAAGCAAGGCAACGTAAAGCAAAGCAACGTAAAGCAATGTAAAGCAAGGCAACGTAAAGCAAGGCAACGTTATGCAACGTAAAGCAAGGCAAGGTAAAGGAAAGTAAAGTAAGGCAACGTAAAGCAAGGCAACTTAAAGCAACGTAAAATAGGGCAAGATAAAGTAAGGCAACATAAAGTAAGGCAACGTAAAGCAACGTAAAGCAAGGCAACACAAAGTAAGGCAACATAATGCAACGTAAATCAAGGCAACGTAAAGCAAGGCAACGTAAAGCAATGTAAAGCAAGGCAACCTAAAACTAGGCAACGTAAAGCAACGTAAATTAAGGCAACGTAAAGCAGGGAAACGTAAAGCAACGTAAAGGAAAGCAACGTAAAGCAAGGCAACGTAAAGCAACGTAAAGCAAGGCAAAGTAAAGCAAGGCAACGAAAAGCAACGTAAAGCAATGAAACGTAAAGCAAGGCAACGTAAAGCAACGTAAAGTAAGGCAACGTAAAGTAAGGCAACGTAAAGTAAGGCAACGAAAAGCAACGTAAAGTAAGACAATGTAAAGTAAGGCAACGTAAAGTAAGGCAACGTAAAGTAACTTAAAGCAAGGCAACGTAAAGTAAGGCAACGTAAAGCAAGGCAACGTAAAGCAACGTAAAGTAAGGCAACGTAAAGCAACGTAAAGCAAGGCAACGTAAAGCAAGGCAGCTTAAAGCAAGGCAGCGTAAAGCAACGTAAAGCAAGGCAACGTAAAGCAAGGCAACGTAAAGCAAGGCAACGTAAAGCAAGGCAATGTAAAGCAACGTAAAGTAAGGCAAGGTAAAGCAAGGCAACGTAAAGCAATGTAAAGCAAGGCAACGTAAAGCAAGGCAACGTAAAGCAACGTAAAGCAAGGCAACGTAAAGCAAGGCAACGTAAAGCAACGAAAAAGCAAGGCAACGTAAAGCAATGTAAAGCAAGGCAACGTAAAGTAAGGCAACGTAAAGCAAGGCAACGTAAAGCTACGTAAAGCAAGGCAACGTAAAGCAATGTAAAGCAAGGCAACGTAAAGCAAGGCAACGTAAAGGAACGAAAAAGCAAGGCAACGTAAAGCAATATAATGCAAGGCAACGTAAAGTAAGGCAACGTAAAGCAAGGCAACGTAAAGGTACGTAAAGAAAGGCAACGTAAAGCAACGTAAAGCAAGGAAAGGTAAAGGAAAGTAAAGTAAGGCAACGTAAAGCAAGGCAACGTAAAGCAACGTAAAGTAAGGCAACATAAAGTAAGTCAACATAAAGTAAGGCAACGTAAAGCAACGTAAAGTAAGGCAATGTAAAGCAAGGCAACGTAAATCAAGGCAACGTAAAGCAAGGCAACGTAAAGCAATGTAAAGTAAGGCAACATAAAGCAAGGCAACGTAAAGCAACGTAAAGCAAGGCAACGTAAAGCAAGGCAACGTAAAGCAACGTAAAGCAAGGCAACGTAAAGCAAGGCAACGTAAAGCAACGTAAAGCAAGGAAACGTAAACAAGGCAATGTAAAGAAAGGCAACGTAAAGTAAGGCAACGTAAAGCAACGTAAAGTAAGACAACGTAAAGCAAGGCAACATAAAGCAACGTAAAGCACGGCAAAGTAAAGCAAGGCAACGTAAAGCAACGTAAAGAAACGTAAAGCAACGCAACGTAAAGCAAGGAAACTTAAAGCAACCTAAAGCAAGGCAACGTAAAGCAAGGCAACGTAAAGCAAAGTAAAGTTAGGCAACGTAAAGAAAGGCAACGCAAGGCAACGTAAAGTAAGGCAACGTAATGGAAGGCAACGTAAAGCAAGGCAACGTAAAGTAAGGCAATGTAATGCAACGTAAAGTATGGCAACGTAAAGCAAGGCAATGTAACGTATGTCAACGTAAAGCAACGTAACGCAAGGCAACGTAAAGCAAGGCAAGGTAAAGCAAGGCAACGTAAAGCAACGTAAAGTAATGCAACATAAAGCATGGCAACGTAAAGGAAGGCAACGTAAAACAACGTAAAGGGGGGCAACGTAAAGCAAGGCAACGTAAAGTAAGGGAATGTAAAGAAACGTAAAGCAAGGCAACGTAAAGTAAGGCAACGTAAAGCAACGTAAAGCAAGGCAACGTAAAGTAAGGCAATGTAAAGCAACGTAAAGTAGGGCAACGTAAAGCAAGGCAACGTAAAGAAACGTAAAGCATCGCAACGTAAAGCAAGGCAACGTAAAGCAAGGCAACGTAAAGCAAGACAACGTAAAGCAACGTAAAGCAAGGGAACTTAAAGCAAGGTGACGTAAGGCAGCGTAAAGTAAGGCAACGTAATGTAAGGCTACGTAAGGCAACGTAAATTAAGGCAACGTAAAGCAACGTAAAGTAAGGCAACGTAAATTAAGGCTACGTAAGGCAACGTAAATTAAGGCAACGTAAAGCAACGTAAAGTAAGGCAAAGTAAAACAAGGCAACGTAAAGTAAGCCAACGTAAAGCAACGTAAAGTAAGGCAACGTAAAGCAAGGCAACGTAAAGCAACATCAAGCAAGGCAACGTGAACCAAGGCAACGTAAGGCAACGTAAAGCAACGTAAAGTAAGGTAACGTAAAGCAAGGCTACGTAAAGTAAGGCAACGTAAAGCAACGTAAAGGAAGGCAACGTAAAGGAAGGCAACGTAAATCAAGGCAACGTAAATGAAGGAAACTTAAAGCAACGTAAAGAAAGGCAACGGAAAGCAAGGCAACGTAAAGCAAGGCAACGTAAAGTAAGGCAACGTAAAGCAACGTAAAGCAAGGCAACGTAATAGAAGGCAATGTAAAGCAACGTAAAGTAAGGCAACGTAAAGTAGTGTAAAGTGAGGCAACGTAAAGCAAGGCAACGTAAAGCAAGGCAACATAAAGCAACGTAAAGCAAGGCAACGTAAAGCAAGGAAAGTTAAAGAAACGTAAAGCAAGGGAAGGTAAAGCAAGGCAACCTATAGCAACATAAAGTAAGGCAACGTAAAGTAAGGCAACGTAATGCAACATAAAGTAAGGCAACGTAAAGAAAGGAAACGTTAAGTAACATAAAGCAAGGCAACGTAAAGCAACGTAAAGTAAGGCAACGTAAGGCAACGTAAAGCAAGGCAAAGTAAAATAAGGCAACGTAAAGCAACTTAAAGTAAGTTAACGTAAAGCAAGGCAACGTAAAGTAAGGCAAGGTAAAGCAACGTAAATGAAGGCAACGTAAAGTAAGGCAACGTAAATCAAGGCAACGTAAAGCAAGGCAACATAAAGCAACGTAAAGCAAGGCAACGTAAAGCAAGGCAACGTAAAGCAACGTAAAATAAGGCAACGTAAAGCAAGGCAACGTAAAGCAACATAAAGCAAGGCAACGTAAAGCAAGGCAACGTAAAGGAACGTAAAGTAAGGCAACGTAAAGTAAAGCAACGTAAAGCAACGTAAAGTAAGGAAACGCAAAGCAAGGCAACGTAAAGCAAGGCAATGTAAAGCAAGGCAACGTAAAGCAACGTAAAGCAAGGCAGCGTAAAGCAAGGAATCGTAAAGCAACGTAATGTAAGGCAACGAAAAGCAAGGAAACGTAAAGCAACGTAAAGCAAGGCAACGTAAAGCAAAGCAACATAAAGCAACGTAAAGCAAGGCAACGTAAAGCAATGTAAAGCAAGGCAACTTAAAGCAAGGCAACGTAAAGGAATGTAAAGGAAGGCAACGTAAATTAAGGCAACGTAAGGCAATGAAAGTAAGGCAACCTAAAGCAAGGCAACCTAAAGCAAGGCAACGTAAAGCAAGGCAACGAAAAGCAACGTAAAGTAAAGCAACGTAAAGCAAGGCAACGTAAAGTAAGGCAACGTAAAGCAACGTAAAGCAAGGCAACGTAAAGGAAGGAAACATAAAGTAATGTAAAGCAAGGCAACGTAAAGCAACGCAACGTAAACTAAGGCAATGTAAAGCAACGTAAAGCAAGGCAACGTAAATCAACGTAAAACAAGGCAACGTAAAGTAAGGCAAAGTAAGGCAAAGTAAAGTAAGGCAAAGTAAAGCAACGTAAAGGAAGGCAACGTAAAGCAAGGCAATGTTAAGCAACGTAAAGCAAGGTAACGTAAAGTAAGGCAACATAAGTCAACTTAAAGCAAGGCAACGTAAGGCAACGTAAAGCAAGGCAACGTAAAGCAACGTAAAGCAAGGCAACGTAAAGCAATGCAACGTAAGGCAACGTAAAGCAAGGCAATGTAAAGCAAGGCAACGTAAAGCAACCTAAAGCAGGGCAGCGTAAAGCAATGCAACGTAAAGCAATGTAAAGAAAGGCAACGTAAAGCAAGGCAAAGTAAGGCAAAGTAAAGCAAGGCAAGGTAAAGAAAGGCAAATTAAAGTAAAGTAAATCAAGGCAACGTAAAGCAAGGGAACGTAAAGCAACGTAAAGCAAGGCAACGTAAAGCAAGGCAACGTAAAGCAAGGCAACGTAAAGCAAGGTAACGTAAAGCAACGTAAAGCAAGGAAACTTAAAGCAAGGCAACGTAAGGTAATGTAAAGCAACATAAAGTTAGGCAACGTAAAGCAAGGCAACGTAAATCAACGTAAAGCAAGGCTACTTAAAGCAACGTAAAGCAAGGCAAGGCAACGTAAGGGAACGTAAAGCAACGTAAAGCAAGGCAACGTAAAGCAAGGCAACATAAAGCATCGTAAAGCAAGGAAACGTAAAGCAACGTAAAGCAAGGCAACTTAAAGTAAGGTAACGTAAAACAAGGCAACGTAAATCAACGTAAAGCAAGGCAAGGTAAAGCAACGTAAAGGAAGGCAAGGCAAGGAAACATAAAGCAAGGCAACGTTAAGCAACGTAAAGCAAGGCAACTTAAAGCAACATAAATCAAGGCAAGGCAAGGCAACGTAAAGCAAGGCAAGGCAAGGCAACGTAGAGCAAAGCAACTTAAAGCAACGTAATGCAAGGCAACGTAAAGAAACGTAAAGCAAGTCAACGTAAAGCAACATAAAGCAAGGCAAGGGAAGGCAACGTAAAGTAAGGCAACATAAAACGACGTAAAGCAAGGCAAGGCAAGGCAACGTAAAGCAACATAAAGCAAGGCAACGTAAAGCAAAATAAAGCAAGGCAAGGCAAGGCAACGTAAAGCAAGGCAACGTAAAGCAAGGCAACGTAAAGTAACGTAAAGCAAGGCAACGTAAAGCAATGCAACGTAAAGAAACCTAAAGCAAGGTATCGGAAAGCAACGTAAAGCAAGGTAAGCAAGGCAACAAAAAGCAAGGCAACGTAAAGCAAGGCAAGGCAACGTAAAGCAAGGCAACGTAAAGCAACGTAAAGCAAGGCAACGTAAAGCAAGGCAACGTAAAGCAAGGCAACGTAAAGCAAGGCAACGTAAGGCAACGTAAAGCAACGTAAAGCAAGGCAACGTAAAGCAACGTAATGAAAGGCAACGTAAAGTAAAGGCAATGTAAGGCAACGTAAAGCAAGGCAACGTAAAGCAACGTAAAGCAAGGCAACGTAAACCACGGCAACGTAAGTCCAAGTAAAGCAAGGCAACGTAAAGCAAGGCAACTTAAAGTAACGTAAAGCAAGGCAACGTAAATTAAGGCAACGTAAAGCAACGTAAAGCAAGGCAACGTAAAACAACGTAAAGCAAGGCAACGTAAAGCAAGGCAACGTAAGGCAAGGTAAAGCAACGTAAAGCAAGGCAACGTAAATCAACATAAAGCAAGGCCACAAAAAGCAACGTAGAGGAAGGCAAGGCAACGTAAGGGAGTGTAAAGCAACGTAAAGCAAGGCAACGTAAAGAAACATAAAGTAGGCAACTTAAAGCAACATAAAGCAAGGCAAGGCAAGGCAACGTAAAACAAGGCAACGTAAAGCAAGGCAACGTAAAGTAACGTAAAGCAAGGCATCGTAAAGCAATGTAAAGCAAGGCAAGGCAATGCAACGTAAGGTAAGGCAACGTAAAGCAATGCAACGTAAAGCAACGTAAGGTAAGGCAATGTAAAGCAATGCAACGTAAAGCAACGTAAAGCAAGGTATCGGAAAGCAACGTAAAGCAAGGTAAGCAAGGCAACAAAAAGCAAAGGCAACGTAAAGCAAGGCAAGGCAAGGCAACGTAAAGCAAGGCAACGTAAAGCAAGGCAACGTAAAGCAACGTAAACAAGGCAACGTAAAGCAAGGCAACGTAAAGCAAGGCAACGTAAGGCAACGTAAAGCAACGTAAAGCAAGGCAACGTAAAGCAACGTAAAGCAAGGCACCGTAAAGTAAAGGCAACGTAAGGCAACGTAAAGCAACGTAAAGCAAGGCAACGTAAACCACGGCAAAGCAAGGCTAAGTAAAGCAAGGCAACGTAAAGCAAGGCAACTTAAAGTAACGTAAAGCAAGGCGACGTAAATTAAGGCAACGTAAAGCAACGTAAAGCAAGGCAACGTAAAGCAAGGCAACGTAAGGCAAGGTAAAGCAACGTAAAGCAAGGCAACGTAAAGTAAGGCAACGTAAATCAACGTAAAGCAAGGCAACAAAAAGCAACGTAGAGCAAGGCAAGGCAACGTAAGGTAACGTAAAGCAACGTAAAGCAAGGCAACGTAAAGCAAGGCAACGTAAAGCTACGTAAAGCAAGGCAACGTAAAGTAAGGCAACGTAAAGCAATGTAAAGCAAGGCAACGTAAAGTAAGGCAACGTAAAGCAACGTAAAGTAAGGCAACGTAAAGCAAAGCAACGTAATGCAAGGCAACCTAAAGCAACGTAAAGCAAGGCAACGTAAAGCAAGGCAACGTAAGGCAACGTAAAGCAAGGGAACGTAAAGCAACGTAAAGCAAGGCAACGTAAAGTAAGGCAATGTAAGGCAACGTAAAGCAAGGCAACGTAAAGCAAAGTAAAGCAACGTAAAGCAACGCAACGTAAAGCAAGGCAACGTAAGGCTACGTAAAGCAAGGCAACGTAAAGCAAGGCAACGTAAAGCAACGTAAAGCAAGGCAACGTAAATCAAGGCAACGTAAGGCAAATTAAAGCAAGGCAAGGTAAAGCAAGGCAACTTAAAGTAACGTAAAGCAAGGCAACGTAAAGCAAGGAAACGTAAAGCAACGTAAAGCAAGGCAACATAAATTAAGGCAACGTAAAGCAAGGCAACGTAAAACAGCGTAAATCAAGGCATGGTAAAGCAACGTAAAGGAAGGCAAGGCAAGGCAACGTAAAGCAAGGCTAGTAAAGGCAACGTAGAGTAAGGCAACGTAAAGCAACGTAAAGCAAGGCAACGTAAAGCAACGTAAAGCAAGGCAAGGTAAAGAAAGGCAACGTAAGGCAAAGTAAAGCAAGACAAGGTAAAGCAAGGCAACTTAAAGTAACATAAGCAAGGCAACGTAAAGCAAGGAAACGTAAAGCAACGTAAAGCAAGTCAACGTAAAGCAAGGCAACGTAAGGCAAGGCAACGTAAAGCAAGGCAACGTAAAGCAACGTAAAGCAAGGCAACGCAAAGCAAGGCAACGTAAAGCAACGTAAAGCAAGGCAACGTAAAGCAAGGAAAGTTAAAGAAACGTAAAGCAAGGGAAGGTAAAGCAAGGCAACCTATAGCAACATAAAGTAAGGCAACGTAAAGTAAGGCAACGTAATGCAACATAAAGTAAGGCAACGTAAAGCAAGGAAACGTTAAGTTACATAAAGCAAGGCAACGTAAAGCAACGTAAAGTAAGGCAACGTAAGGCAACGTAAAGCAAGGCAACGTAAAATAAGGCAACGTAAAGCAACTTAAAGTAAGTTAACGTAAAGCAAGGCAACGTAAAGTAAGGCAAGGTAAAGCAACGTAAATGAAGGCAACGTAAAGTAAGGCAACGTAAATCAAGGCAACGTAAAGCAAGGCAACATAAAGCAACGTAAAGCAAGGCAACGTAAAGCAAGGCAACGTAAAGCAACGTAAAATAAGGCAACGTAAAGCAAGGCAACGTAAAGCAACATAAAGCAAGGCAACGTAAAGCAAGGCAACGTAAAGGAACGTAAAGTAAGGCAACGTAAAGTAAGGCAACGTAAAGCAACGTAAAGTAAGGAAACGCAAAGCAAGGCAACGTAAAGCAAGGCAATCTAAAGCAAGGCAACGTAAAGCAACGTAAAGCAAGGCAGCGTAAAGCAAGGCATCGTAAAGCAACGTAATGTAAGGCAACGAAAAGCAAGGAAAGGTAAAGCAACGTAAAGCAAGGCAACGTAAAGAAAAGCAACATAAAGCAACGTAAAGCAAGGCAACGTAAAGCAAGGCAACGTAAAGCAATGTAAAGCAAGGCAACTTAAAGCAAGGCAACGTAAAGGAATGTAAAGGAAGGCAACGTAAATTAAGGCAACGTAAGGCAATGAAAGTAAGGCAACCTAAAGCAAGGCAACCTAAAGCAAGGCAACGTAAAGCAAGGCAACGAAAAGCAACGTAAAGTAAAGCAACGTAAAGCAAGGCAACGTAAAGTAAGGCAACGTAAAGCAACGTAAAGCAAGGCAACGTAAAGGAAGGAAACATAAAGTAATGTAAAGCAAGGCAACGTAAAGCAACGCAACGTAAACTAAGGCAATGTAAAGCAACGTAAAGCAAGGCAACGTAAATCAAGGTAAAACAAGGCAACGTAAAGTAAGGCAAAGTAAGGCAAAGTAAAGTAAGGCAAAGTAAAGCTACGTAAAGGAAGGCAACGTAAAGCAAGGCAATGTTAAGCAACGTAAAGCAAGGTAACGTAAAGTAAGGCAACATAAGTCAACTTAAAGCAAGGCAACGTAAGGCAACGTAAAGCAAGGCAACGTAAAGCAACGTAAAGCAAGGCAACGTAAAGCAATGCAACGTAAGGCAACGTAAAGCAAGGCAATGTAAAGCAAGGCAACGTAAAGCAACGTAAAGCAGGGCAGCGTAAAGCAATGCAACGTAAAGCAATGTAAAGAAAGGCAACGTAAAGCAAGGCAAAGTAAGGCAAAGTAAAGCAAGGCAAGGTAAAGAAAGGCAAATTAAAGTAAAGTAAATCAAGGCAACGTAAAGCAAGGGAACGTAAAGCAACGTAAAGCAAGGCAACGTAAAGCAAGGCAACGTAAAGCAAGGCAACGTAAAGCAAGGTAACGTAAAGCAACGTAAAGCAAGGAAACTTAAAGCAAGGCAACGTAAGGTAACGTAAAGCAACATAAAGTTAGGCAACGTAAAGCAAGGCAACGTAAATCAACGTAAAGCAAGGCTACTTAAAGCAACGTAAAGCAAGGCAAGGCAACGTAAGGGAACGTAAAGCAACGTAAAGCAAGGCAACGTAAAGCAAGGCAACATAAAGCATCGTAAAGCAAGGAAACGTAAAGCAACGTAAAGCAAGGCAACTTAAAGTAAGGTAACGTAAAACAAGGCAACGTAAATCAACGTAAAGCAAGGCAAGGTAAAGCAACGTAAAGGAAGGCAAGGCAAGGAAACATAAAGCAAGGCAACGTTAAGCAACGTAAAGCAAGGCAACTTAAAGCAACATAAAGCAAGGCAAGGCAAGGCAACGTAAAGCAAGGCAAGGCAAGGCAACGTAGAGCAAAGCAACTTAAAGCAACGTAATGCAAGGCAACGTAAAGAAACGTAAAGCAAGTCAACGTAAAGCAACATAAAGCAAGGCAAGGGAAGGCAACGTAAAGTAAGGCAACATAAAACGACGTAAAGCAAGGCAAGGCAAGGCAACGTAAAGCAACATAAAGCAAGGCAACGTAAAGCAAAATAAAGCAAGGCAAGGCAAGGCAACGTAAAGCAAGGCAACGTAAACCACGGCAAAGCAAGGCTAAGTAAAGCAAGGCAACGTAAAGCAAGGCAACTTAAAGTAACGTAAAGCAAGGCGACGTAAATTAAGGCAACGTAAAGCAACGTAAAGCAAGGCAACGTAAAGCAAGGCAACGTAAGGCAAGGTAAAGCAACGTAAAGCAAGGCAACGTAAAGTAAGGCAACGTAAATCAACGTAAAGCAAGGCAACAAAAAGCAACGTAGAGCAAGGCAAGGCAACGTAAGGTAACGTAAAGCAACGTAAAGCAAGGCAACGTAAAGCAAGGCAACGTAAAGCTACGTAAAGCAAGGCAACGTAAAGTAAGGCAACGTAAAGCAATGTAAAGCAAGGCAACGTAAAGTAAGGCAACGTAAAGCAACGTAAAGTAAGGCAACGTAAAGCAAAGCAACGTAATGCAAGGCAACCTAAAGCAACGTAAAGCAAGGCAACGTAAAGCAAGGCAACGTAAGGCAACGTAAAGCAAGGGAACGTAAAGCAACGTAAAGCAAGGCAACGTAAAGTAAGGCAATGTAAGGCAACGTAAAGCAAGGCAACGTAAAGCAAAGTAAAGCAACGTAAAGCAACGCAACCTAAAGCAAGGCAACGTAAGGCTACGTAAAGCAAGGCAACGTAAAGCAAGGCAACGTAAAGCAACGTAAAGCAAGGCAACGTAAATCAAGGCAACGTAAGGCAAATTAAAGCAAGGCAAGGTAAAGCAAGGCAACTTAAAGTAACGTAAAGCAAGGCAACGTAAAGCAAGGAAACGTAAAGCAACGTAAAGCAAGGCAACATAAATTAAGGCAACGTAAAGCAAGGCAACGTAAAACAGCGTAAATCAAGGCAAGGTAAAGCAACGTAAAGGAAGGCAAGGCAAGGCAACGTAAAGCAAGGCTAGTAAAGGCAACGTAGAGTAAGGCAACGTAAAGCAACGTAAAGCAAGGCAACGTAAAGCAACGTAAAGCAAGGCAAGGTAAAGAAAGGCAACGTAAGGCAAAGTAAAGCAAGACAAGGTAAAGCAAGGCAACATAAAGTAACATAAGCAAGGCAACGTAAAGCAAGGAAACGTAAAGCAACGTAAAGCAAGTCAACGTAAAGCAAGGCAACGTAAGGCAAGGCAACGTAAAGCAAGGCAACGTAAAGCAACGTAAAGCAAGGCAACGCAAAGCAAGGCAACGTAAAGCAACGTAAAGCAAGGCAACGTAAAGCAAGGAAAGTTAAAGAAACGTAAAGCAAGGGAAGGTAAAGCAAGGCAACCTATAGCAACATAAAGTAAGGCAACGTAAAGTAAGGCAACGTAATGCAACATAAAGTAAGGCAACGTAAAGCAAGGAAACGTTAAGTAACATAAAGCAAGGCAACGTAAAGCAACGTAAAGTAAGGCAACGTAAGGCAACGTAAAGCAAGGCAACGTAAAATAAGGCAACGTAAAGCAACTTAAAGTAAGTTAACGTAAAGCAAGGCAACGTAAAGTAAGGCAAGGTAAAGCAACGTAAATGAAGGCAACGTAAAGTAAGGCAACGTAAGGCAACGTAAAGCAAGGCAACGTAAAATAAGGCAACGTAAAGCAACTTAAAGTAAGTTAACGTAAAGCAAGGCAACGTAAAGTAAGGCAAGGTAAAGCAACGTAAATGAAGGCAACGTAAAGTAAGGCAACGTAAATCAAGGCAACGTAAAGCAAGGCAACATAAAGCAACGTAAAGCAAGGCAACGTAAAGCAAGGCAACCTAAAGCAACGTAAAATAAGGCAACGTAAGGCAAGGCAACGTAAAGCAACATAAAGCAAGGCAACGTAAAGCAAGGCAACGTAAAGGAACGTAAAGTAAGGCAACGTAAAGTAAGGCAACGTAAAGCAACGTAAAGTAAGGAAACGCAAAGCAAGGCAACGTAAAGCAAGGCAATCTAAAGCAAGGCAACGTAAAGCAACGTAAAGCAAGGCAGCGTAAAGCAAGGCATCGTAAAGCAACGTAATGTAAGGCAACGAAAAGCAAGGAAACGTAAAGCAACGTAAAGCAAGGCAACGTAAAGCAAAGCAACATAAAGCAACGTAAAGCAAGGCAACGTAAAGCAAGGCAACGTAAAGCAATGTAAAGCAAGGCAACTTAAAGCAAGGCAACGTAAAGGAATGTAAAGGAAGGCAACGTAAATTAAGGCAACGTAAGGCAATGAAAGTAAGGCAACCTAAAGCAAGGCAACCTAAAGCAAGGCAACGTAAAGCAAGGCAACGAAAAGCAACGTAAAGTAAAGCAACGTAAAGCAAGGCAACGTAAAGTAAGGCAACGTAAAGCAACGTAAAGCAAGGCAACGTAAAGGAAGGAAACATAAAGTAATGTAAAGCAAGGCAACGTAAAGCAACGCAACGTAAACTAAGGCAATGTAAAGCAACGTAAAGCAAGGCAACGTAAATCAAGGTAAAACAAGGCAACGTAAAGTAAGGCAAAGTAAGGCAAAGTAAAGTAAGGCAAAGTAAAGCTACGTAAAGGAAGGCAACGTAAAGCAAGGCAATGTTAAGCAACGTAAAGCAAGGTAACGTAAAGTAAGGCAACATAAGTCAACTTAAAGCAAGGCAACGTAAGGCAACGTAAAGCAAGGCAACGTAAAGCAACGTAAAGCAAGGCAACGTAAAGCAATGCAACGTAAGGCAACGTAAAGCAAGGCAATGTAAAGCAAGGCAACGTAAAGCAACGTAAAGCAGGGCAGCGTAAAGCAATGCAACGTAAAGCAATGTAAAGAAAGGCAACGTAAAGCAAGGCAAAGTAAGGCAAAGTAAAGCAAGGCAAGGTAAAGAAAGGCAAATTAAAGTAAAGTAAATCAAGGCAACGTAAAGCAAGGGAACGTAAAGCAACGTAAAGCAAGGCAACGTAAAGCAAGGCAACGTAAAGCAAGGCAACGTAAAGCAAGGTAACGTAAAGCAACGTAAAGCAAGGAAACTTAAAGCAAGGCAACGTAAGGTAACGTAAAGCAACATAAAGTTAGGCAACGTAAAGCAAGGCAACGTAAATCAACGTAAAGCAAGGCTACTTAAAGCAACGTAAAGCAAGGCAAGGCAACGTAAGGGAACGTAAAGCAACGTAAAGCAAGGCAACGTAAAGCAAGGCAACATAAAGCATCGTAAAGCAAGGAAACGTAAAGCAACGTAAAGCAAGGCAACTTAAAGTAAGGTAACGTAAAACAAGGCAACGTAAATCAACGTAAAGCAAGGCAAGGTAAAGCAACGTAAAGGAAGGCAAGGCAAGGAAACATAAAGCAAGGCAACGTTAAGCAACGTAAAGCAAGGCAACTTAAAGCAACATAAAGCAAGGCAAGGCAAGGCAACGTAAAGCAAGGCAAGGCAAGGCAACGTAGAGCAAAGCAACTTAAAGCAACGTAATGCAAGGCAACGTAAAGAAACGTAAAGCAAGTCAACGTAAAGCAACATAAAGCAAGGCAAGGGAAGGCAACGTAAAGTAAGGCAACATAAAACGACGTAAAGCAAGGCAAGGCAAGGCAACGTAAAGCAACATAAAGCAAGGCAACGTAAAGCAAAATAAAGCAAGGCAAGGCAAGGCAACGTAAAGCAAGGCAACGTAAAGCAAGGCAACGTAAAGTAACGTAAAGCAAGGCAACGTAAAGCAATGCAACGTAAAGAAACGTAAAGCAAGGTATCGGAAAGCAACGTAAAGCAAGGTAAGCAAGGCAACAAAAAGCAAGGCAACGTAAAGCAAGGCAAGGCAACGTAAAGCAAGGCAACGTAAAGCAACGTAAAGCAAGGCAACGTAAAGCAAGGCAACGTAAAGCAAGGCAACGTAAAGCAAGGCAACGTAAGGCAACGTAAAGCAACGTAAAGCAAGGCAACGTAAAGCAACGTAATGAAAGGCAACGTAAAGTAAAGGCAATGTAAGGCAACGTAAAGCAAGGCAACGTAAAGCAACGTAAAGCAAGGCAACGTAAACCACGGCAACGTAAGTCCAAGTAAAGCAAGGCAACGTAAAGCAAGGCAACTTAAAGTAACGTAAAGCAAGGCAACGTAAATTAAGGCAATGTAAAGCAACGTAAAGCAAGGCAACGTAAAACAACGTAAAGCAAGGCAACGTAAAGCAAGGCAACGTAAGGCAAGGTAAAGCAACGTAAAGCAAGGCAACGTAAATCAACATAAAGCAAGGCCACAAAAAGCAACGTAGAGGAAGGCAAGGCAACGTAAGGGAGTGTAAAGCAACGTAAAGCAAGGCAACGTAAAGAAACATAAAGCAAGGCAACTTAAAGCAACATAAAGCAAGGCAAGGCAAGGCAACGTAAAACAAGGCAACGTAAAGCAAGGCAACGTAAAGTAACGTAAAGCAAGGCATCGTAAAGCAATGTAAAGCAAGGCAAGGCAATGCAACGTAAGGTAAGGCAACGTAAAGCAATGCAACGTAAAGCAACGTAAGGTAAGGCAATGTAAAGCAATGCAACGTAAAGCAACGTAAAGCAAGGTATCGGAAAGCAACGTAAAGCAAGGTAAGCAAGGCAACAAAAAGCAAAGGCAACGTAAAGCAAGGCAAGGCAAGGCAACGTAAAGCAAGGCAATGTAAAGCAAGGCAACGTAAAGCAACGTAAACAAGGCAACGTAAAGCAAGGCAACGTAAAGCAAGGCAACGTAAGGCAACGTAAAGCAACGTAAAGCAAGGCAACGTAAAGCAACGTAAAGCAAGGCACCGTAAAGTAAAGGCAACGTAAGGCAACGTAAAGCAATGTAAAGCAAGGCAACGTAAAGTAAGGCAACGTAAAGCAACGTAAAGTAAGGCAACGTAAAGCAAAGCAACGTAATGCAAGGCAACCTAAAGCAACGTAAAGCAAGGCAACGTAAAGCAAGGCAACGTAAGGCAACGTAAAGCAAGGGAACGTAAAGCAACGTAAAGCAAGGCAACGTAAAGTAAGGCAATGTAAGGCAACGTAAAGCAAGGCAACGTAAAGCAAAGTAAAGCAACGTAAAGCAACGCAACGTAAAGCAAGGCAACGTAAGGCTACGTAAAGCAAGGCAACGTAAAGCAAGGCAACGTAAAGCAACGTAAAGCAAGGCAACGTAAATCAAGGCAACGTAAGGCAAATTAAAGCAAGGCAAGGTAAAGCAAGGCAACTTAAAGTAACGTAAAGCAAGGCAACGTAAAGCAAGGAAACGTAAAGCAACGTAAAGCAAGGCAACATAAATTAAGGCAACGTAAAGCAAGGCAACGTAAAACAACGTAAATCAAGGCAAGGTAAAGCAACGTAAAGGAAGGCAAGGCAAGGCAACGTAAAGCAAGGCTAGTAAAGGCAACGTAGAGTAAGGCAACGTAAAGCAACGTAAAGCAAGGCAACGTAAAGCAACGTAAAGCAAGGCAAGGTAAAGAAAGGCAACGTAAGGCAAAGTAAAGCAAGACAAGGTAAAGCAAGGCAACTTAAAGTAACATAAGCAAGGCAACGTAAAGCAAGGAAACGTAAAGCAACGTAAAGCAAGGCAACGTAAAACAAGGCAACGGAAAGCAAGGCAACGTAAAGCAAGGTAACGTAAAGCAACGTAAAGCAAGGAAACTTAAAGCAAGGCAACGTAAGGTAACGTAAAGCAACATAAAGTTAGGCAACGTAAAGCAAGGCAACGTAAATCAACGTAAAGAAAGGCTACTTAAAGCAACGTAAAGCAAGGCAAGGCAACGTAAGGGAACGTAAAGCAACGTAAAGCAAGGCAACGTAAAGCAAGGCAACATAAAGCATCGTAAAGCAAGGAAACGTAAAGCAACGTAAAGCAAGGCAACTTAAAGTAAGGTAACGTAAAACAAGGCAACGTAAATCAACGTAAAGCAAGGCAAGGTAAAGCAACGTAAAGGAAGGCAAGGCAAGGAAACATAAAGCAAGGCAACGTTAAGCAACGTAAAGCAAGGCAACTTAAAGCAACATAAAGCAAGGCAAGGCAAGGCAACGTAAAGCAAGGCAAGGCAAGGCAACGTAGAGCAAAGCAACTTAAAGCAACGTAATGCAAGGCAACGTAAAGAAACGTAAAGCAAGTCAACGTAAAGCAACATAAAGCAAGGCAAGGGAAGGCAACGTAAAGTAAGGCAACATAAAACGACGTAAAGCAAGGCAAGGCAAGGCAACGTAAAGCAACATAAAGCAAGGCAACGTAAAGCAAAATAAAGCAAGGCAAGGCAAGGCAACGTAAAGCAAGGCAACGTAAAGCAAGGCAACGTAAAGTAACGTAAAGCAAGGCAACGTAAAGCAATGCAACGTAAAGAAACGTAAAGCAAGGTATCGGAAAGCAACGTAAAGCAAGGTAAGCAAGGCAACAAAAAGCAAGGCAACGTAAAGCAAGGCAAGGCAACGTAAAGCAAGGCAACGTAAAGCAACGTAAAGCAAGGCAACGTAAAGCAAGGCAACGTAAGGCAACGTAAAGCAACGTAAAGCAAGGCAACGTAAAGCAACGTAATGAAAGGCAACGTAAAGTAAAGGCAATGTAAGGCAACGTAAAGCAAGGCAACGTAAAGCAACGTAAAGCAAGGCAACGTAAACCACGGCAACGTAAGTCCAAGTAAAGCAAGGCAACGTAAAGCAAGGCAACTTAAAGTAACGTAAAGCAAGGCAACGTAAATTAAGGCAATGTAAAGCAACGTAAAGCAAGGCAACGTAAAACAACGTAAAGCAAGGCAACGTAAAGCAAGGCAACGTAAGGCAAGGTAAAGCAACGTAAAGCAAGGCAACGTAAATCAACATAAAGCAAGGCCACAAAAAGCAACGTAGAGGAAGGCAAGGCAACGTAAGGGAGTGTAAAGCAACGTAAAGCAAGGCAACGTAAAGAAACATAAAGCAAGGCAACTTAAAGCAACATAAAGCAAGGCAAGGCAAGGCAACGTAAAACAAGGCAACGTAAAGCAAGGCAACGTAAAGTAACGTAAAGCAAGGCATCGTAAAGCAATGTAAAGCAAGGCAAGGCAATGCAACGTAAGGTAAGGCAACGTAAAGCAATGCAACGTAAAGCAACGTAAGGTAAGGCAATGTAAAGCAATGCAACGTAAAGCAACGTAAAGCAAGGTATCGGAAAGCAACGTAAAGCAAGGTAAGCAAGGCAACAAAAAGCAAAGGCAACGTAAAGCAAGGCAAGGCAAGGCAACGTAAAGCAAGGCAATGTAAAGCAAGGCAACGTAAAGCAACGTAAACAAGGCAACGTAAAGCAAGGCAACGTAAAGCAAGGCAACGTAAGGCAACGTAAAGCAACGTAAAGCAAGGCAACGTAAAGCAACGTAAAGCAAGGCACCGTAAAGTAAAGGCAACGTAAGGCAACGTAAAGCAATGTAAAGCAAGGCAACGTAAAGTAAGGCAACGTAAAGCAACGTAAAGTAAGGCAACGTAAAGCAAAGCAACGTAATGCAAGGCAACCTAAAGCAACGTAAAGCAAGGCAACGTAAAGCAAGGCAACGTAAGGCAACGTAAAGCAAGGGAACGTAAAGCAACGTAAAGCAAGGCAACGTAAAGTAAGGCAATGTAAGGCAACGTAAAGCAAGGCAACGTAAAGCAAAGTAAAGCAACGTAAAGCAACGCAACGTAAAGCAAGGCAACGTAAGGCTACGTAAAGCAAGGCAACGTAAAGCAAGGCAACGTAAAGCAACGTAAAGCAAGGCAACGTAAATCAAGGCAACGTAAGGCAAATTAAAGCAAGGCAAGGTAAAGCAAGGCAACTTAAAGTAACGTAAAGCAAGGCAACGTAAAGCAAGGAAACGTAAAGCAACGTAAAGCAAGGCAACATAAATTAAGGCAACGTAAAGCAAGGCAACGTAAAACAGCGTAAATCAAGGCAAGGTAAAGCAACGTAAAGGAAGGCAAGGCAAGGCAACGTAAAGCAAGGCTAGTAAAGGCAACGTAGAGTAAGGCAACGTAAAGCAACGTAAAGCAAGGCAACGTAAAGCAACGTAAAGCAAGGCAAGGTAAAGAAAGGCAACGTAAGGCAAAGTAAAGCAAGACAAGGTAAAGCAAGGCAACTTAAAGTAACATAAGCAAGGCAACGTAAAGCAAGGAAACGTAAAGCAACGTAAAGCAAGTCAACGTAAAGCAAGGCAACGTAAGGCAAGGCAACGTAAAGCAAGGCAACGTAAAGCAACGTAAAGCAAGGCAACGCAAAGCAAGGCAACGTAAAGCAACGTAAAGCAAGGCAAGGCAAGGCAACGTAAAGCAAGGAAGGGCAACGTAAAGCAAGGCAACGTAAAGCAAGGCAACGTTAAAGCAACGTAAAGCAAGGCAACGAAAAGCAACGTAAAGCAAGGCAACTTAAATCATGCAACGTAAGGCAACGTAAAGCAACGTAAAGCAAGGCAACGTAAAGTAAGGCAACGTAAAGTAAGGCAACGTAAGGCAACGTAAAGCAAGACAACGTAAAGCAACGTAAAGCAAGGCAAAGCAAAGCACGGAAAAGTAAGGCCAAGTAAAGCAAGGCAAGGTAAAGCAAGGCAACTTAAAGTAATGTAAAGCAAGGGAACGTAAAGCAAGGCAACGTAAGGCAAGGTAAAGCAACGTAAAGAAAGGCAACGTAAAGCAAGGCAATGTAAAGCAAAGTAAAGCAAGGCAACTTAAAGCAAGGCAACGTAAAGCAACGTAAAGCAAGGCAACGTAAATTAACGTAAATCAAGGCAAGGCAAGGCAACGTAAAGCAAGGAAAGGCAAGGAAACGTAAAGCAAGGCAACGTCAAGCAACGTAAAGCAAGGCATCGTAAAGCAACGTAAAGCAAGGTAAGCCAGGCAACGAAAAAGAAGGCAACGTAAAGCAAGGCAAGGCAAGGCAACATAAAGCAAGGCAACGTAAAGCAAGGAAGGGCAACGTAAAGCAAGGCAACGTAAAGCAAGGCAACGTAAAGCAAGGCAACGTAAAGCAACGTAAAGCAAGGCAACGTAAAGCACGGCAACGTAAGGCAACGTAAATCAACGTCAAGCAAGGCAACGTAAAGTAAGGAAACGTAAGGCAACGTAAAGCAAGACAACGTAAAGCAACATAAAGCAAGGCAAAGGAAAGCACGGCAATGTAAGGCCAAGAAAAGCAAGGCAACGTAAAGCAAGGCAACTTAAAGTAATGTAAAGAAAGGCAACGTAAAGCAAGGCAACGTAAGGCAAGTTAAAGCAACATAAAGCAAGGCAACGTAAAGCAAGGCAATGTAAAGCAACGTAAAGCAAGGCAACTTAAAGCAAGGCAACGTAAGGCAAGGTAAGGCAACGTAAAGCAAGGCAACGTAAAGCAAGGCAACGTAAATCAAGGCAACATAAAGCATCGTAAAGCAAGGCAACGTAAAGCAACGTAAAGCAAGGCAACAAAAAATAATGTACAGCAAGGCAAGGACACATAAGGGAACGTAAAGCAACGTAAAGTGAGGCAACGTAAAGAAAAGTAAAGCAAGACAAGACAAGGTAAATTAAAGCAAGTCAACGGAAAGCAACGTAAATCAAGGCAAGGAAAGGCAACGTAAAGCAAGGCAACGTAAAGCAACGTAAAGAAAGGCAAGGCAAGGCAACGTAAAGCAAGGCAACGTAAAGCACCGTAAATCAATGCAACGTAAGGCAACGTAAAGCAAGACAACGTAAAGCAACGTAAAGCAAGGCAACGTAAAGCAACGTAAAGCAAGGCAATGTAAAACAACGTAAAGGAAGGCAAGGCAAGGCAATGTAAAGCAAGGCAACGTAAAGCAACGTAAAGCTAGGCAACGTAAAGCAAGGCAACGTAAAGCAACGTAAAGCAAGGCTACGTAAAGCAATGTAACGTAAAGTAACGTAAAGCAAGGCAAGGCAAGGCAACGTTAAGCAAGGCAAGGCAAGGCAACGTAAAGCAAGGCAACGTAAAGCAACGTTAAACAAGGCATCGTAAAGCAACCTAAAGCAAGGCAACGTAAATTAACGTAAAGCAAGGCAAGGCAAGGCAACGTAAAGCAAGGCAAAGTCAAGCAACGTAAAGCAAGGCAACGTAAAGCAACGTAAAGCAAGGTAAGCAAGGCAACCAAAAGCAAGGCAACGTAAAGCAAGGAAACGTAAAGCAAGGAAGGGCAACGTAAAGCAAGGCAACGTAAAGCAACGTAAAGCAAGGCAACGTAAAGCAACGTAAAGCAGGCAACGTAAAGCAAGGCAACGTAAGGCAACGTAAAGCAACGTAAAGCAAGGCAAGGTAAAGTAAGGCAACGTAAGGCAAAGTAAAGCAAGGCAACGTAAGGCAACGTAAAGCAACGTAAAGCAAGGCAAATCAAAACACGGCAAAGTAAGGCCAAGTAAAGCAAGGCAACGTAAAGGAAGGCAACTTAAAGTAATGTAAAGCAAGGCAATGTAAAGCAAGGCAACTTAAATGAAGGCAACATAAAGCATCGTAAAGAAAGGCAACGTAAAGCAACGAAAAGCAAGGCAACAAAAAGCAACGTAGAGCAAAGCAAGGCAACATAAGGGAACGTAAAGCAACGTAAAGCAAGGCAACGTAAAGCAACGTAAAGCGAGGCAACTTAAAGAAACGTAAAGCAAGGCAAGGCAACGTAATGCAAGGCAACGTAAAGAAACGTAAAGCAAGGCAAGGAAAGGCAACGTAAAGCAAGGCAACGTAAAGCAACGTAAAGCAACGTAAAGCAAGGCAAGGCAAGGCAACGTAAAGCAAGGCAACGTAAAGCAATGTAAATCAATGCAACGTAAGGCAACGTAAAGCAAGACCACGTAAAGCAACGTAAAGCAAGGCAACGTAAATCAAGGCAACGGAAAGCAACGTAAAGCAAGGCAACGTAAAGCAAGGAAACGTAAAGCAACGTAAAGCAAGGCAAGGCAAGGCAACGTAAAGCAAGGCAAGGCAAGAAAACGTAAAACAAGGCAACATAAAGCAAGGCAAGGCAAGGCAAATTAAAGCAAGGCAACATAAAGAAAGGCAAGGTAAAGCAAGGCAACGTAAGGGAAAGGAAAGCAAGGCAACGTAAATCAAGGCATCTTAAAGTAACTTAAAGCAAGGCAACGTAAACTAAGGCAACGTAAAGGAACTTAAAGCAAGGCAACGTAAAGCAAGGCAACGTAAAGCAACGTAAAGCAAGGACACGTAAAGCAAGGAAACGTAAAGCAACGTAAGGCAAGGCAACGTAAAGCAAGGCAACGTAAAGCAACGTAAAGCAAGGCAACTTAAAGCAAGGCAACGTAAGGAAACGTAAAGCAACGTAAAGCAAGGCAAAGTAAAGCAAGGCAACGTAAAGCAAGGCAACGTAAAGCAATGTAAAGCAAGGCAACGTAAAGCAACTTAAAGCAAGGCAAGGCAACATAAAGCAACGTAAAGTAAGGCAACGTAAAGCAAAGCAACGTAATGCAAGGCAACGTAAAGCAACGTAAAGCAAGGCAACGTAAAGCAAGGCAACGTAAGGCAACATAAAGCAAGGCAACGTAAAGCAACGTAAAGTAAGGCAATGTAAGGCAACGTAAAGCAAGGCAACGTAAAGCAACGTAAAGCAACGTAAATCAAGGCAATGAAAATCAAGGCAACGTAAGGATACCTAAAGCAAGGCAACGTAAAGCAAGGCAACGTAAAGCAACGTAAAGCAAGGGAACGTAAAGCAACGTAAAGCAAGGCAACGTAAAGCAACGTAAAGCAAGGCAACGTAAAGCAACGTAAATCAAGGCAACGTAAAGCAAGGCAACGTAAGGCTACGTAAAGCAAGGCAAGTTAAAGCAAGGCAACTTAAAGTAACGTAAAGCAAGGCAACGTAAAGCAAGGCAACGTAAAGCAACGTAAAGCAAGGCAACATAAATTAAGGCAACGTAAAGCAAGGCAACGTAAAACAACGTAAAGCAAGGCAAGGTAAAGCAACGTAAAGGAAGGCAAGGCAAGGCAACGTAAAGCAAGGCTAGTAAAGGCAACGTAGAGTAAGGCAACGTAAAGCAACGTAAAGCAAGGCAACGTAAAGCAACGTAAAGCAAGGCAAGGTAAAGAAAGGCAACGTAAGGCAAAGTAAAGCAAGACACGGTAAAGCAAGGCAACGTAAAGTAACGTAAATCAAGGCAACGTAAAGCAAGGAAACGTAAAGCAACGTAAAGCAAGGCAACGTAAAGCAAGGCAACGTAAAGCAACGTAAAGCAAGGGCACGTAAAGCAAGGAAACGTAAAGCAACGTAAGGCAAGGCAACGTAAAGCAAGGCAACGTAAAGCAACGTAAAGCAAGGCAACTTAAAGCAAGGCAACGTAAGGCAACGTAAAGCAACGTAAAGCAAGGCAAAGGAAAGCAAGGCAACGTAAAGCAAGGCAACGTAAAGCAACGTAAAGCAAGGCAACGTAAAGCAACTTAAAGCAAGGCAAGGCAACATAAAGCAACGTAAAGTAAGGCAACGTAAAGCAAAGCAACGTAATGCAAGGCAACGTAAAGCAACGTAAAGCAAGGCAACGTAAAGCAAGGCAACGTAAGGCAACATAAAGCAAGGCAACGTAAAGCAACGTAAAGCAAGGCAACGTAAAGTAAGGCAATGTAAGGCAATGTAAAGCAAGGCAACGTAAAGCAACGTAAAGCAACGTAAATCAAGGCAACGTAAAGCAAGGCAACGTAAGGATACCTAAAGCAAGGCAACGTAAAGCAAGGCAACGTAAAGCAACGTAAAGCAAGGCAACATAAATCAAGGCAACGTAAAGCAACGTAAAGCAAGGCAACGTAAAGCAACGTAAATCAAGGCAACGTAAAGCAAGGCAACGTAAGGCTACGTAAAGCAAGGCAAGTTAAAGCAAGGCAACTTAAAGTAACGTAAAGCAAGGCAACGTAAAGCAAGGAAACGTAAAGCAACGTAAAGCAAGGCAACATAAATTAAGGCAACGTAAAGCAAGGCAACGTAAAACAACGTAAAGCAAGGCAAGGTAAAGCAACATAAAGGAAGGCAAGGCAAGGCAACGTAAAGCAAGGCTAGTAAAGGCAACGTAGAGTAAGGCAACGTAAAGCAACGTAAAGCAAGGCAACGTAAAGCAACGTAAAGCAAGGCAAGGTAAAGAAAGGCAACGTAAGGCAAAGTAAAGCAAGACAAGGTAAAGCAAGGCAACTTAAAGTAACGTAAAGCAAGGCAACGTAAAGCAAGGAAACGTAAAGCAACGTAAAGCAAGGCAACGTAAAGCAAGGCAACGTAAGGCTACCTAAAGCAACGTAAGGCAAGGCAACGTAAAGCAAGGCAACGTAAAGCAACGTAAAGCAAGGCAACGCAAAGCAAGGCAACGTAAAGCAACGTAAAGCAAGGCAAGGCAAGGCAACGTAAAGCAAGGCAATGTAAAGCAACGTAAAGCAAGGCAACGTAAAGCAACGTAAAGCAAGGCAACTTTAATCAAGCAACGTAAGGCAACGTAAAGCAACGTAAAGCAAGGCAACGTAAAGTAAGGCAACGTAAAGTTAGGCAACGTAAGGCAACGTAAAGCAAGACAACGTAAAGCAACGTACAGCAAGGCAAAGCAAAGTACGGCAAAGTAAGGCCAAGTAAAGCAAGGCAAGGTAAAGCAAGGCAACTTAAAGTAATGTAAAGCAAGGCAACATAAAGCAAGGCAAGGCAAGGCAACGTAAAGCAAGGCAACGTAAAGCAACGTAAAGCAAGACATCGTAAAGCAAGGCAACGTAAATTAACGTAAAGCAAGGCAAGGCAAGGCAACGTAAAGCAAGGCAAGGCAAGGCAACGTAAATCAAGGCAACGTAAAGCAACGTAAAGCAAGGCAACGTAAAGCAACGTAAAGCAAGTCAACGTAAAGCACGGCAACGTAAGGCAACGTAAAGCAACGTAAAGCAAGGCAACGTAAAGTAAGGAAACGTAAGGCAACGTAAAGCAAGGCAAAGGAAAGCACGGCAAAGTAAGGCCAAGTAAAGCAAGGCAACGTAAAGCAAGGCAAATTAAAGTAATGTAAAGAAAGGCAACGTAAAGCAAGGCAACGTAAGGCAAGGTAAAGCAACGTAAAGCAAGGCAACGTAAAGCAAGGCAATGTAAAGAAACGTAAAGCAAGGCAACGTAAAGCAAGGCAACTTAAAGCAACGTAAAGCAAGGCAACTTAAAGCAAGGCAACGTAAGGCAAGGTAAAGCAATGTAAAGCAAGGCAACGTAAAGCAAGGCAACGTAAATCAAGGCAACATAAAGCATCGTAAAGCAAGGCAACGTAAAGCAACGTAAAGCAAGGCAACCAAAAACAAAGTACAGCAAGGCAAGGACACATAAGGGAACGTAAAGCAACGAAAAGCAAGGCAACGTAAAGCAACGTAAAGTGAGGCAACCTAAAGAAACGTAAAGCAAGACAAGACAAGGTAAAGTAAAGCAAGTCAACGGAAAGCAACGTAAAGCAAGGCAAGGAAAGGCAACGTAAAGCAAGGCAACGTAAAGCAACGTAAAGAAAGGCAAGGCAAGGCAACGTAAAGCAAGGCAACGTAAAGCAGCGTAAATCAATGCAACGTAAGGCAACGTAAAGCAAGACAACGTAAAGCAACGTAAAGCAAGGCAACGTAAAACAACGTAAAGGAAGGCAAGGCAAGGCAACGTAAAGCAAGGCAACGTAAAGCAACGTAAAGCAAGGCAACGGAAAGCAAGGCAACGTAAAGCAACGTAAAGCAAGGCAACGTAAAGCAAGGCAACGTAAAGCAACGTAAAGCAAGGCAAGGCAAGGCAATGTAAAGCAAGGCAAGGCAAGGCAACGTAAAGCAAGGCAACGTAAAGCAACGTAAAACAAGGCATCGTAAAGCAACCAAAAGCAAGGTAAGCATGGCAACCAAAAGCAAGGCAACGTAAAGCAAGGAAACATAAAGCAAGGAAGGGCAACGTAAAGCAAGGCAACGTAAAGCAGGCAACGTAAAGCAAGGCAAAGTAAGGCAACGTAAAGCAACGTAAAGCAAGGCAAGGTAAAGTAAGGCAACGTAAGGAAAAGTAAAGCAAGGCAACGTAAGGCAACGTAAAGCAAGGCAACGTAAAGCAACGTAAAGCAAGGCAAGGCAAGGCAACGTAAAACAAGGCAACGTAAAGCAAGGCAACGTAAAGTAACGTAAAGCAAGGCATCGTAAAGCAATGTAAAGCAAGGCAAGGCAATGCAACGTAAGGTAAGGCAACGTAAAGCAATGCAACGTAAAGCAACGTAAGGTAAGGCAATGTAAAGCAATGCAACGTAAAGCAACGTAAAGCAAGGTATCGGAAAGCAACGTAAAGCAAGGTAAGCAAGGCAACAAAAAGCAAAGGCAACGTAAAGCAAGGCAAGGCAAGGCAACGTAAAGCAAGGCAATGTAAAGCAAGGCAACGTAAAGCAACGTAAACAAGGCAACGTAAAGCAAGGCAACGTAAAGCAAGGCAACGTAAGGCAACGTAAAGCAACGTAAAGCAAGGCAACGTAAAGCAACGTAAAGCAAGGCACCGTAAAGTAAAGGCAACGTAAGGCAACGTAAAGCAATGTAAAGCAAGGCAACGTAAAGTAAGGCAACGTAAAGCAACGTAAAGTAAGGCAACGTAAAGCAAAGCAACGTAATGCAAGGCAACCTAAAGCAACGTAAAGCAAGGCAACGTAAAGCAAGGCAACGTAAGGCAACGTAAAGCAAGGGAACGTAAAGCAACGTAAAGCAAGGCAACGTAAAGTAAGGCAATGTAAGGCAACGTAAAGCAAGGCAACGTAAAGCAAAGTAAAGCAACGTAAAGCAACGCAACGTAAAGCAAGGCAACGTAAGGCTACGTAAAGCAAGGCAACGTAAAGCAAGGCAACGTAAAGCAACGTAAAGCAAGGCAACGTAAATCAAGGCAACGTAAGGCAAATTAAAGCAAGGCAAGGTAAAGCAAGGCAACTTAAAGTAACGTAAAGCAAGGCAACGTAAAGCAAGGAAACGTAAAGCAACGTAAAGCAAGGCAACATAAATTAAGGCAACGTAAAGCAAGGCAACGTAAAACAGCGTAAATCAAGGCAAGTTAAAGCAACGTAAAGGAAGGCAAGGCAAGGCAACGTAAAGCAAGGCTAGTAAAGGCAACGTAGAGTAAGGCAACGTAAAGCAACGTAAAGCAAGGCAACGTAAAGCAACGTAAAGCAAGGCAAGGTAAAGAAAGGCAACGTAAGGCAAAGTAAAGCAAGACAAGGTAAAGCAAGGCAACTTAAAGTAACATAAGCAAGGCAACGTAAAGCAAGGAAACGTAAAGCAACGTAAAGCAAGTCAACGTAAAGCAAGGCAACGTAAGGCAAGGCAACGTAAAGCAAGGCAACGTAAAGCAACGTAAAGCAAGGCAACGCAAAGCAAGGCAACGTAAAGCAACGTAAAGCAAGGCAAGGCAAGGCAACGTAAAGCAAGGAAGGGCAACGTAAAGCAAGGCAACGTAAAGCAAGGCAACGTTAAAGCAACGTAAAGCAAGGCAACGAAAAGCAACGTAAAGCAAGGCAACTTAAATCATGCAACGTAAGGCAACGTAAAGCAACGTAAAGCAAGGCAACGTAAAGTAAGGCAACGTAAAGTAAGGCAACGTAAGGCAACGTAAAGCAAGACAACGTAAAGCAACGTAAAGCAAGGCAAAGCAAAGCACGGAAAAGTAAGGCCAAGTAAAGCAAGGCAAGGTAAAGCAAGGCAACTTAAAGTAATGTAAAGCAAGGGAACGTAAAGCAAGGCAACGTAAGGCAAGGTAAAGCAACGTAAAGAAAGGCAACGTAAAGCAAGGCAATGTAAAGCAAAGTAAAGCAAGGCAACTTAAAGCAAGGCAACGTAAAGCAACGTAAAGCAAGGCAACGTAAATTAACGTAAATCAAGGCAAGGCAAGGCAACGTAAAGCAAGGAAAGGCAAGGAAACGTAAAGCAAGGCAACGTCAAGCAACGTAAAGCAAGGCATCGTAAAGCAACGTAAAGCAAGGTAAGCCAGGCAACGAAAAAGAAGGCAACGTAAAGCAAGGCAAGGCAAGGCAACATAAAGCAAGGCAACGTAAAGCAAGGAAGGGCAACGTAAAGCAAGGCAACGTAAAGCAAGGCAACGTAAAGCAAGGCAACGTAAAGCAACGTAAAGCAAGGCAACGTAAAGCACGGCAACGTAAGGCAACGTAAATCAACGTCAAGCAAGGCAACGTAAAGTAAGGAAACGTAAGGCAACGTAAAGCAAGACAACGTAAAGCAACATAAAGCAAGGCAAAGGAAAGCACGGCAATGTAAGGCCAAGAAAAGCAAGGCAACGTAAAGCAAGGCAACTTAAAGTAATGTAAAGAAAGGCAACGTAAAGCAAGGCAACGTAAGGCAAGTTAAAGCAACATAAAGCAAGGCAACGTAAAGCAAGGCAATGTAAAGCAACGTAAAGCAAGGCAACTTAAAGCAAGGCAACGTAAGGCAAGGTAAGGCAACGTAAAGCAAGGCAACGTAAAGCAAGGCAACGTAAATCAAGGCAACATAAAGCATCGTAAAGCAAGGCAACGTAAAGCAACGTAAAGCAAGGCAACAAAAAATAATGTACAGCAAGGCAAGGACACATAAGGGAACGTAAAGCAACGTAAAGTGAGGCAACGTAAAGAAAAGTAAAGCAAGACAAGACAAGGTAAATTAAAGCAAGTCAACGGAAAGCAACGTAAATCAAGGCAAGGAAAGGCAACGTAAAGCAAGGCAACGTAAAGCAACGTAAAGAAAGGCAAGGCAAGGCAACGTAAAGCAAGGCAACGTAAAGCACCGTAAATCAATGCAACGTAAGGCAACGTAAAGCAAGACAACGTAAAGCAACGTAAAGCAAGGCAACGTAAAGCAACGTAAAGCAAGGCAATGTAAAACAACGTAAAGGAAGGCAAGGCAAGGCAATGTAAAGCAAGGCAACGTAAAGCAACGTAAAGCTAGGCAACGTAAAGCAAGGCAACGTAAAGCAACGTAAAGCAAGGCTACGTAAAGCAATGTAACGTAAAGTAACGTAAAGCAAGGCAAGGCAAGGCAACGTTAAGCAAGGCAAGGCAAGGCAACGTAAAGCAAGGCAACGTAAAGCAACGTTAAACAAGGCATCGTAAAGCAACCTAAAGCAAGGCAACGTAAATTAACGTAAAGCAAGGCAAGGCAAGGCAACGTAAAGCAAGGCAAAGTCAAGCAACGTAAAGCAAGGCAACGTAAAGCAACGTAAAGCAAGGTAAGCAAGGCAACCAAAAGCAAGGCAACGTAAAGCAAGGAAACGTAAAGCAAGGAAGGGCAACGTAAAGCAAGGCAACGTAAAGCAACGTAAAGCAAGGCAACGTAAAGCAACGTAAAGCAGGCAACGTAAAGCAAGGCAACGTAAGGCAACGGTGGGGGAAAGCAA